>NC_071505.1:114700991-119500991 GCF_027887155.1 Malaclemys terrapin pileata
ACCAAAAATCATAGTATCAGAATTGGAAAAAAAACGTATATAAGAATATAGAGGAAACCAGCATTAGTGCCCTCTAACTTAAATCTATGCTGAAACCCAGCATCTGTTGAAAGGCTCTCTCCGGGTGTTGGGAGAGCCATGAAAACTCTATTGGAAGGGGCAAAGGGTGAGGCGCTCTTTTTAGCCTTCTCCTTGGCATTTGGAGAGGAGACCTTGGATGGATTCACCACCTCCCACACTTGCAATGATTGCAGTGAAATGGTGGATTCCAACAGTTCTATGATTGATAATTATACAAATTTACTGGGATCTTGGATAGGAAATGACGTGTTGTATCCACTTCCAGAGCAAAAGCCCTGTAGCCACTGTTAAAATGAGAATCATAGTTATATGAGCTGCTCTTTCTGACCTTCACAGAGAGAAGGACACATTCAAGGAATTATGACAAATGGCTTTACTTGAGGTCCATCTCTTGGAAAGAATGGATGAATTGTCACAACATTTCTGAAATTAAAGATTGCACTTGAGTTACATTCTAATTCCACCCTTCTTACGGTTCTCTCTCCTCCTCCTCCCCCCATGAAATACAAATGTAGGAGTGGGGATGAATTTAAAAGAGATGTTTTGAGTGGTGTTGCTATGGCAAGAAACTAGTCATGTGGTGGCAGGAGGTTCCTAAACAGCCCATTGGAGGTGAAGGCGACTGGGAGAGAGTAGGTGTGGTAATGTGTAGTAGCAGTAGGGAGATATGGGGAGAAAATGTTGTGGCAACCTGGCAAAAGGAAGTGAGTATGGGGGAAGCAAGAGGAGACATGGCATATGCTTTCCCAGTGGTTTACACAACTATTTTCTAGATTGCTGCATTCCAATATTCTTCTATAGAGCCAAGAATGCAGCTGTGGCACATTTATTCTGAACTCTGAAAAGGTGGTGTGGATGAGACTTGGGTCTGCCTTGTTAGAGTGGTAGATTCAAGTTCCAGTTCTTCCAGAAATGATGTGTAACCTCTTAGTTATACCATCTGTGAAGTGGGGCAAGGGCAGAGGGATATAGGAAAGGAGAGACTGCCTACCTTTTAAGGTAAACATATGAGGACTTGGTCAATAATAAGGGCTGTGATGTGCACAGAATTATTAACACCAGCTAGTTGAAGAGCTGAGATAGGAACTCATAGACTCAGCCTGGATCCAAGTCCTCCACTCCTTCCCAAAGGCCAAAGAGTATGTCACAGATACTGTTTTGCTTTTGTACTACAGAGTGCACCATGGGGCTGGGAGCATGCTCCATGCAGTTAGCATGTAAGGAATTCTGGGGCTGGGAGCATGTTTAGTGAAAATGGAAGATTCCAAGATTTAAGCAGCAAGCCTCTAACAAGGTCGCTTGATGTGCGCATGCTCTGCCTGCAAACATCCAGAAGACAAACCTCAGCAGATTTTTAATTGCATATATTTACATAAATTTGCATACATTTATGTAAAGCAAACAGCTGGAAAAGGGGGACAGAGACCTTCAGCATTTCGTTATTTTAAAAAAACTAACCTCCCCTATTTTCTATTTGCTTTATTTGCTGCTCCATCAGCACATGGAGCAGCTCTCATTCACTGCCCTAAACCAGGAAGAGGCAGAGAATTGGAACAAGGGCAGAGGGGGATTTTCCCTATAAGCTAGGGAGCCCCAATCCCCCAGGCAGCTCTACAGTAGTGATTTTATGAGGCTTATAATTTGATAAAATTGGGATGAATTTTCATGGAGATAACGAGAAGAACCTTTTCGACCCCAGGACCTATCCCCTGCCACTTTTTAAGAGCCAGCTCTAAAGCATGGGATGAAAGCTCTCCTTAAAGAAACTATAGAAATGTTTCAAAAACAATAGCAAAGGCTTTCTATTCCCGCCCCCCTTACAATATTCTCAGGAATGGGTAAACTGTTTTTGCTAAAAACGTAACCAAAAATTGAGTCTGAGGCAGAAACCCAATTTGAAAAATGTTAACCCAAACTGTTAACGTTTGGCGAAGTTATAAGCCACTGAAACCCAGGGCTTAGGCATCCTTATCTATAGGCATCACATCCAGCTCCACTTGTAATACTTTACAGATCTTTTGACAGTAAAAAGGACTAAGAGAGACCATGAAAATGACAAGGCACAGACAGCTTGTATTTAACATTTAAATTATCCTTATTTCAACATTACTTAACTAGCACAACACCAACCAGAGTCTGGTGTTGACTGTAGCCTGCCATCCAGATCCCCTGCTTTCAGTTTCAAACAATATTACATTAATGCATGTAAGGGAACTTTTAGTATGCACACACCAGCACAGTCCACGTGGGCCAGTTAGTGCACAGCACACTAGTGTGCACTAGAATTTATACCCCTCTAGTGTGGACTAATACACAGTGTAGACAAGCTCTTAGATAGGCACAAGGAAGCAACTCAGGGGAGGGGTTAAAATGGGGTCGGCAACCTTTCAGAAGTGGTGTGCCGAGTCTTCATTTATTCACTTTAATTTAAGGTTTCGCGTGCCGGTAATACATTTTAATGTTTTTAGAAGGTCTCTCTCTATAAGTCTATATTATATAATTAAACTATTGTTGTATGTAAAGTAAACAAGGTTTTAAAAATGTTTAAGAAGCTTCATTTAAAATTAAATTAAAATGCTGATCTTACGCCGCCAGCCTGCTCAGCCCGCTGCCAGCCTGAGGTTCTGTTCACATAGGCTGGCAATGGGCTGATTGGGGCCTACTGCTGGGACGCTGGCTGGCAAGGGGCCGGCAGCCAGGACCCCAGACCTGGGGGGGGTTCAGGGGTCAGGGCAGAGGGCTGGGTGTGTGTGTGTGGGGGGTCAGGGCAGAGGGCTGGAGGGTGTGGGGGTGCAGGTCAGAAGGCTAGCGTGTGGGGGGTTCGCAAGTCAGGGCAGAGGGCTGGGGAGGTGTGGGGGTACAGGGCAGAAGGCTGGGTTTGGGGGGCGTTCAGGGGTCAGGGCAGAGGGCTGGGGGTGTGTGGAGGTGCAGGGCAGAAGGCTGGGTGTGTGGGGAGGGTTCAGGGGTCAGGGCAACGTGATGGGGTACTCGGCTTGTGGGGGTGCTCCCAGCCCCCTGCCCTGAGCAGCTCATGGCAGGGGGCTGGAAGGGATATGCCCTGTTCCACCCCCTTCCCCAAGGCCCTGTCCCTACCTCTTCTCTGCCTCCTCTATGGAGCAGCACGCACGCTGCCACTCGTCCCCCTCCCCCTCGCAAGGGCCATCAGCTGATCGGCGACAGGGAGAGGGAGGGGGAGAAGGAGGGGCAGGAAAGCACCACGCTGGGGGAAGAAGCAGGGGAAGGGGGAAGCTTGGCTGCCGCAGGACCAAGCTTCTGCCTCCTGCCCCTGCAGGGGAGAGCAGTGGGCAGGAGGGCTGAGTGGGGCTGGGGGCCGGGACCGCGGCAGGCAGCAGCGTGCCACTCAAAATCGGCTTGCGTGCCATGTTTGGCATGCATGCCGTAGGTTGCCGACCCCTGGGTTAAAAGAATCTTCCCTTCAAGCCACAAAGTAACAGTAGAGGTGTTCCACCAAGGCTGCTCCAATCTAAAGGCTGTATTATGCTCTGCAGCCCTAGCGTGCTCCTTTCATAGTGGGGAGAAGCAATGGAGGATTGATACAGCAGTGGATCTTGGGCATTTTGCATAGGTGGGAGTATATGCTTTTAACTGAATATTTTTAGACTAGAATGAGGTGTCTGTCCATATTAGTGGGTTGAATTCTAATGAATACACAAAACGAATATATGTGTCGCAAACAAAAACTACTTTTAGTTGACAGTTAAGGTTGCAGCAGGACACATGCCATCCACTCCAAACCTTAAAAACATAGAAAGAAGGGGAAAGAGGTGCTTTCCTTCCCTTTAATGCTGTTGATAACATACTCTGGCACTCCATAAGGCTTTTCACTTCCATTTCCAAAAGATACCCCAAAACAATGGCTATCCCAACTTCATTTAACTGGCACTCGCATGCAAAACCTTAGCAATGACATCATATGCTTTTAGATCAGTTATATGTACAGATCAGCACATCTGAGTGTCACACATTCCATGCATACTATGAAACTATTTTTTCATTCTTATATAGAACTAATTTCACAAGTGCACAGTAGTAGTAATAATCTAAGACAAAAATTAGGACAATACCCATGCATCCATGTAAGCTTTTCTCAGTCTGCTGCAGTGTGCAAAAGCCTTTTCTTCACTAATTCCATCCAGCATGCCGAGAGGTTTGGCCAGAGGCTTGGCCAATAGGGCTTGGGAAGGGTCTGACCTATTTAGCCAAGCCTTTCTCCCTACTAACCTTACCAATAAGGTTGACAACTGCCAGGTCCTGTTGTCCTGAAATGGTGTTTTTTAAAGGTTCCTTTCTCAGACTGTTGGCACTGACTGATGAGTAGTGAGTTCTGGTTTCTGGGTCAGCAGTTTTGTGTGTATCACATGCATTTGCCAGGACTCCCTTGTAAAATGTAATCCGAAGTGATCATTTCTAATGAAATCATTCAATAACGTACACACATGTGCAATATATAGTGCTTTCCTTTTGTTCCAAACAAGTCTAGTTTTCTCACTTGGACTGAAATAAGCACCTAGTCTGGACACCATAAGACCACAAGAGTGCTGTTTACCACGGCTCATAGAGCATATGGCATGATGGTTTGAGAAGATACGAAGATATTAACCCTCTCACTACCATCCAGAGGTGCAGTATTTCTGGGATCAAGTATTCACAGCTGTGTGTTGTTTCTTAGCAGGCCTTTATTTAGGTGAGGAATCATCTCTTTCAGTACGGCAGAACATGCTGTGGAGTCAGTCCCTTCCTTAGTTTTGGGGCCTCTTTCTGATATTTACTCATAGAGCTCCCCCCTCTTCTAGACAGCACAACTTCTTATGCTGCTGGCTAGTGAGGAACTACTGTGTCAATAATTGGCTGGTTCTGAAACCCCCAATAAGTAGGCCACTCCCTTCTGAAAGGGTGACTCAAGTCATCCTTTCCCATATCCTATTTAACCTTTCTTAAGGAGTGCTTATAATGTGAATAGCAGTGTCTAAATAACATAGTTTTTAACAGTGGCCATCTTTCTCTTTCATGGGTTGCCAGCCTCAAGCTCTCTTTTTTTTTATTATCTCACTCAAATGTCTGACCTTCATTATTATTAAATGTTAACTTTATACAGCCAGTGATCAAATTATCCAGTAGTACCTGTCTAAACTAGAGAGGCCAGAATCAAAACCCTTGATCTAAATACAGACTGGTGGTCTTTCGAGTGAGGAGAGAAATCAAAATCCAACCCAAATCTGGACATGAATTTCACATATGGCCACTCTCTGTATAATGGGTCAAAGAAAAAGCCTGGATCCAAACACCCTCAAACATTGGGAATCCAGATTTTGTACTTTACATCCATTTCTAATCTAATGTGATCAATATTGGTCAAAATAAAGGACGTAAGTGGTTATCTTTAATACAAAGGATGTGATTCCTGAAGATTAGATCAAACAAGATGTAGGACCAAAATCAGCAGTGACTGCAAAGTGAGAGGCACTGTGCCAGGTTCCCCATAAATAGGGAAGTATGTTATTCAATGTTTTTTTTTTTCATATGGGGATTTAATTTGGCACTGAATATTAATGTAAATGCACAAAAAAGATAGATGCAGGTAACTGTTGGCTGTAAATAAGATCTTTGGGAAGTTGTAGTCTTGGGTGATGAACTAACCTTTGTTAAAAGGGAAGTTATAGGCCATAATCCTACTACCACACTCTAAACCACTCACATTTAAAAAGAGGGAGTTGTTGTTATGATAAGAAAAAGATCCATCTTTTCCCGTCATTAAAATATCCCATTCTATGTTCACTCAAAATGCCAACATTTATAGTAGTAAGGAACTAAAGGAGGCATTGTTGTTAGATCTTTTAACCTGATATAATCCCTGTGGCTTGATGCTCTAGCAGGTAAGGAGCTCTATGTTCCCATCTGTTGGTGAACTGGATGAAGAACGGCCACAGGTTGCTATTTACCCAGAACTCCAGGTGGACAAACGCTTCAGAAGGAAAGGAGTTCTCTGCCCCCATCTATTAGTGAACAAGGGGAACTCTGGCTAAAGAGAGCTTCATCTGCATAAGCTATTTACCCAAAATTCTTCCAGGGACATTTTAGCCAGTCACCATAATGGTGCACAAAATCAGACTTACTTGAACAGTGGAAATGCTGTGAGAGAGAGGGAAAAGGGCTCCTGCATAGTGGCAAGGACTCTGCTTAAGGGTCTATATATTACTGGCTCCCTTCCATTGAGGGTCCCGCATGACTGGGAGAAGTCTTTGGTAGGAGATGTTGTAGAAGGGGCTGCTCAGTGGGTCGAAAAGCAGAGAGCATTGTTTGTTGAAGCCACAGAAGACAGCAGAAGAGCTGAGTGAATTCTAGTGAGGCTCTGCCTACCCAGCCTCTAAGTAAAGCTGAAATCTCTGTAGCTAGGTTAGATGATGGAGTCTAAGAAGAGGACCAAGAAGCACTTCCCAGGGGACTGGAAACAGGCCTGCATGATTGCATCGCAGTCTCTAGGACTATACTACCCACTGACACAAAACCGTGAGCACGTTTTAGCAGATGGGGAAGGGGGAAGTGGTAATGGGGCATTTGCCCATTGGATGTTCACACTGGTGGATAGAGAAACAAATAAATGGACTGCTGCCAAAGTTACCTGGTGGAATGTTTAACTTATTCATTTAGATACACTGTTGCTCTGTTTCCCCAAGTTAATGCTGTGTTTTCTTTTCCCTAACAAAGTTTTTCTTGTTTCGCACCCAGACTCAGCACTTGTGAGTCTGGAAATATTGCCTATTGGTTACACCCAGGAAGGTGTTTGTGATCCCAGAAATTCTGGGTTGCGGGCTCAAGCTGGTGGCGTTTGTTACATTTAAGAGAGGCCCACAGCTATTTCAATCTAGGCCTTCTTGCTGCTGCTAACACCTAACAGAAGGTGTTAAACTCCAACAGGTAACTTCAAGCAGATTTATGCATAGTAGGAAACTAATGGTTTTGTGTTCAAAGTGGTTGCTCTTTAACATAAGCTCCAGCAAGTATGGTATGCTCCAGCTTACGCTTTATCTGAGCAGAGTTCCTAGTGGAGTCAATTTCAGGGTAAGGAATTGTAGTACTGACATCCTGTTATGATCTAGTGACTGAAACAAAGGGCAAGCATCAGTGGAATAGATAAAGCCAGTTTCATTTCAGAAATTTGTGGGAAAAGGGGAAAGAAGTGAGGAAGAGTGGCAAAAGGTGGGGGGAGCACAGAGAGGGGAGAGAAGACGGAAAACAATAGGAGGAGCAACAGCAAAAAATAAAATGAGACAATATATGTTGGCAGAAACAGCACCTCATGTTAATCACCAACAAGAAACACTACCTCCATTAAACCAAGTCAGGTATGAGGAAGTGGCAGGAGACACATGAGAAAGCTGGGTCATCTCACCTCCGGTAAACTAAAACAGGGGCACAATGCTTCCTTTTATCCCTCTCTTTCTTGTCACCACTAGGGCACTGTCCTGCTTAATCTAATTTTCAAAATTAACAATGGGAAACAAAAACCAACTGTCCCATTTATAAAGTTAAGGAGTCCAGTAGCACTGGAGTGCTTTTCTGAGTGGATATAGTTTGCCTTACTGAGGGACACATTTTCTCTGGGGACAGGAGTTAATTTATCTTCATGTTCGCTCCATCTGGAAATTGTCATGAGCAGAGAGAACAGCTAGTTGTACTAAGCTGAGTATGTGTGTGCAGTGTTTTTATGGAATATACTGACAGCTAGTAACTGAACCTAATCCATCAAACTCATTTCACCTAAGACCTTCAGTATTACTCCAATTCTGATCTTTAAGGTAAAAGTGTCACAAAGCTACTTAATTCCTAACCTTTTGTTTTCCAGCATGTAATGCTTTTTATCTTCTCTTTTTTTTTTCTGCAAAAATACTGCTTCCTTTAGTCACTGGACTTTCAGGTATGTGGTCCATGCATTTATGTTTTTAAAAAAATTAGTAGTAGTGCAAAAGAGACTACTGGTTGGATATGACCTGCTGTAATGTAGACTTTATTCTCCTTAATGTAATCCAATCCACCACACATTACACCAGTGAACTGATACACCTATCCCATCGTGGTGTATTGATAATTCAGCAGGTTCTTTCCTCTGAGTTCTTACTCTGGGACATTGATTAGATGGTGTTTTACTGCTGGAGGTGTCATTTTTCAGAATGATGTGAAGCAAGGTCTTAATCACTTGTGGTCATTACAATTTCCATTATGACTTTTGCAAGAGCAGGAATCTCAGTCCAAGAACTGGCAAAATTCCAACGGCTGTGTCTGGCAACATGGGTACTAGCGCTCAGCGCTAGCATCAAGGTCCCAACTATGAATGCTGAGTGTCTGATGCCAGTGACAGCTGAGTGGGGTAGGAAAGAATCCATCTTGGGGAAGCCTTCTCACATTTCTTCAAAACAGCTCCTGCTCTCTTGCTCCACATCCACTTATAAAGACTCGTCATCCTCTCTCAACTGTTTTGCTAGGATAGGCGAAAACAGATGAGCTTTTTTTTTTTTTTTTAAAGTTGAAAACGGTTAAAAAAAATAAAATTAAAATCTCAGCAGGAATTGAATATGCAACCTTACTGCCACTCTGTGTTGAAGAGCTCCAGCACCAGCTGGTTATGCTTGCTGCTCCATACTGGTCTTGCGGCCGACCGATGACCATACGCTCAGATCCATGATGGCAGCAGGAAGAGCTGCTGGCATGGATCTGCTTTTTATATGGCCTGGGACCAGCCAGTGTGAGAGACTGCCTCTCATCCCATGATTTGCTGCCACAGTTGTGGCCAGCGGAGAGGATGATGTCACATTCCCACTTGATACAAAGAGTGTTTGGTAGGGAGGCTGTCCGGCTTCAGGGCTGCAGGGACCCAGGCAGTTAGGGAGTTTAGGTTCCAGGGAATTTTTTTCACCAGACAAAAGACTATGTTATATACTGTGTGTGTGTGTATATATTAAAGTTGTGTGTGTGTATATACACACACACACACAGAGTATATAATATAGTCTTTTGTCTGGTGAAAAAAATTCCCTGGAACCTGACTCCCTCATTTACATTAATTCTTATGGGGAAATTGGATTCGCTTAACATCGTTTCACTTAAAGTCGCATTTTTCAGGAACATAACTACAACGTTAAGTGAGGAGTTACTGAGAAAATACCATACAATGAGAGATTTAAAGAGCTGAATGTAAGAAGTTAATACAAAAAAGATTATGAAGTGACTTGATTACAGTGTAGAAGTACACGGTGTACTAACAGGCTCTCTAATCAAGTGGAGAAATCTATAACAAGAACCAATGTCTGGAAGCTGAAGTCAGACAAATTCAAATTAGAAATAAGGCATGCATTTTTAATAGTGAGGATGATTAGCCATTGGAACAAACTACAAGGGAACTGGTGGATTTTCCATCTCTTGATGTCTCCGGATCAAGCCTGGATACCTTTTTAGAAGATATGCTTTGGCCAAGCACATTATGCTTTAGTTATAATAATTTATTGTGTTCAATACAGGGCTAACTGGGTAAAACGTAGTGACCTGTGATTACACAGAAGGTCAGACTAGATGATCAAAAGGTCCTTTTTGGCCTTAAACTCTACGAATGAATCTATGAACTTGTGAGAGGACACTTTTTTATTTATTCTAAATGTAAATAAATAATAACATATGTTGTAATTACTTTCAGTATCAATTTGGATAATTCCATTCTAAACTTTTCCCTTCTGTTTCAATTGGATAGTGTATTCTTCACTTCCTGTTATATCCTATTGCTGTCTGCGATATTGGATGGATGGTGCCTCTTTTGTGGATGTATTTGGTGAGGAAGAGGCTTTGCCTTACCATTTTTGATTTAAAGTTGCAAAGGCATGGGGAATTTTATTGACAAAGTTGTATCTTGTAAGAGTTTTCTCCTAAGTCTCCATTTTTCCATTACAGAACTGTGCTAAATTGCTGTGCTTACTGTAATTAGTGATATATATCACTAATGTAAAAAAAAAAAAATTTAAAGTTGCCAAGTCAAGCACTCCACAGTTAGGAAATGCCAGAATTAAGGTTGCCTGTGCAAACTTGATTTTGCTCTGTTATGTGTATCCATTATGACTTTAATTATGTGATCGTATACTATTTTTTCCACAGGACCCCTGCCTCATTCAGTGCATAGGATGGATGGTGCTCACTTAATGATCAGCTATTCAATATTTTTTATCCTCATTGTTCAATGTATAGCCCTAGGCCTTATTTACTGCAGACTATTCAAACCCTGCTATGAAGACAGAATTGTTAATTTCCTTGTGTGCTTTTCTGTGGCACTTATCAATAGGGAGTGGGAGTGTGTCACAAGTATTAACGAATTTATCTTAATGTCACCCCTGTGAGATGAGTAGGTATTATCATAGAATGGACCCTGAGGCACAGAGATATTACGGCCAAAATTTTCGATTAGTTTTAGGTACTCAATTTAAGATTCTAGGACTCGATTTTTTTTCAGAGGGCTTAGCATTATATAGCGCTCTGTATATGCAAAGCACAACTCCCAATGACTTCAGTTGCATCTGCGAGTGCTCAAAACTTCTGCAAATCAGAGTCCTGGCTCTCAAGTCAGGCACCCAGAAATAAAGATCATGCAGTAATGAAAAGTTTGTTTTTCATGACTAGCCCAGCACCATTGAGGTAGAGACAGGGATAGAATCTAGTTCTCCAGGGCTGCATTCAGCTGCTGTAAGTATAAGACCATCCTTTTATCTTCCTGCAATTATTGACCCCATTCACTACACATCTTCCAGTTTAGTTTGTGTGGGCCTACACTCACTTGTCCCAATTGCTTCAAATAATACACACCTTCCCAACTAATGCAACAAATGAAGCAGGGGTACTACAGAATTCACACTCAGAAAAAGTCTATTTTGTGCACTGAATGAGGCAGGGGCCCAGTGGAAAAAAATGGCATGTCATCATCAATAGGAAAAGTACAAGTTAAAAATTACTGAGACATCTTTAAGTCACAAGGGCCTTATGAAATACATCCTAGAGTACTCAAGGAGTTGACTGAGGAGATATCTTAAAAAAGTCATGGAAGACAGGAGAGATTCCAGAGGACTGGAAAAGGGCAAATATAGTGTCAATCTATAAAAAGGGCAATAAGAACAACCCGGAATTACAGGGAATTACAGATCAGTCAGCTTAACTTCAGTACCTGGAAAGATAATGGAGCAAATAAATAAGCAATCAATTTGCAAATACCTAGAAAATAATAAGATGATAAGTAATACCAGCATAGATTTGTCAAGAACAAATCATGTCAAACCAACTTAATAGTTTTCTTTGACAGGGTAACAAGTCTTGTGGATGGGGGGAAGAGGTAGATGTGGTATATCTTGACTTTAGTAAGGCTTTTGATTCTGTCTCATAAAAAACTAGGGAAATACAACTTAGATGGAGCTACTCTAAGGCAGGTGCATCACTGGTTCGAAAACTGTTCCCAGAGAGTAGTTATCAGTGGTTCACAGTTAAGATGGAAGGGCATATCAAGAATGATGAGACTAGGAATCTTGGGATCCTTTTCAGGTTCTAGAGGGGGCATATCGAGTGGGGTCCCAAGGGATCCGTTCTGGGTCCTGTTCTGTTCAATATCTTCATCAATTATTTAGATCAGTGCTTCTCAAAGTCGGGCCGCCGCTTGTTCAGGGAAAGCCCCTGGTGGTCCGGGATGGTTTGTTTACCTGCCACATCTGCAGGTTCGGCCAATCGTGGCTCCCACTGGCCGTGGTTCGCCGTCCCAGGCCAATGAGAGCCGCGGGAAGCGGTGTGGGCCGAGGGATGTGCTGGCTGCAGCCAGGGGCGGCTCTAGGCACCAGCAAAGCAAGCATGTGCTTGGGGCAGCCCATTTGCAGGAGCGGCAGGGAGCTGAGAACCAACAGGGGGCCCTGGGAGCTGTAGTTCCTTGGTTAGCTCCCTGCCTATAGAGCCAGCCCTGGAGCAGGGAAAGAACTACATTTCCCAGCATTCCCTTGGCCACTAGCAACAGGAAAGAGGAGTGAGGAAGCTGAGACCTCATGCTGCAGTGAATGGAGAGCTGCACTGTGAGTAGGGATTCCATATTTTAACATTCAAAAAATAGGACACTCCACAGGGAGGGAGGGTAGCCCCACCCTGCTCCCATCCACTCCCTCGGACTGCCCCCCACAGAAACTCCAACCCCGCTGCTCCCTGTCTCCTGATCACCCCCTCCTGGGACCCCTGCCCCAACTGACCCCAGGACCCCACCCCCTATCTAAGTCCCACTGGTCCTTGGCCCCAACTGCCCCCTCCTGAGACCCCCCCTAACATCCCCCCAAGACCTTACCCCCTATCTGTCCCCTGACAAACCCCTGGAACTCCCATGCCTATCCAACTGCTGCCTGTCCCCTGACTGCCCCCCCGAAACCTCTGACCCATTAATCCCCTCTTCTCCCTGCCCCTGACTGCCCCCCCAAACCTCCGCCCCATCCAACCCCCCCTGCTCCCTGTCCCTTGACTGCCCCCCTGGAACCTCCTACCCCTTCTCCAACCCCCCAGTCCTCTTACCATGCCACTCAGACCAGCGTGTCTGGCTTCGCGCAGCGCCAGATACGCTGCTGCATATATGCTGCCGTGCTCCCCTGGGGAGCCACAGCTGCCCCCCCCCGCCCTCTCCCAGCACCTGCCTTCCAGATTTCAACACCTCAAAATTCAGGAGTGCTCAAGCTCAGTTTGGGCAGCTGTTACTTCATTTCTCCCAAATCAAATATACTGATCTACTGTAACTTGCTGTAGAAAAAGTAGGATAAAATTGAGCAAGAAATGCTTCCCAGTGGTTATTAGGACTGGAATTGATATTTTCAATAGCCATTGCCTTTTTTTTGTTTGTTTGTTTAAAAGGAAGACAGTGATATTGCATTGGCAAATTCCCCACAGAAAGAAAGAGTGGAACAAAAGAATAATAAAGGCACCTCAACTTTTCTGCATTTATGTAGGACAGTCTTATAATATGCATCCAGATATCCTCCAATCACACAAGCTGAAAATTGTTCCACTTTACTGCAGTTCTGTAACCATATGGGAACCAATCCTGTCTGTGTTCTGTGCACATCTAAAATTCCTGCTGAATGACCTGCCCTGGGAGCGAGTTACCAGTGACCCAGGGCTGCAGCGGAAGGAGGGTGCAGGTGTGTGGGGGGGTGAGCCCAGGGCTGGGGCGGCAGGAGGTGTATGTGGGGGTCAATGGTGGGTGGGTAGGGGGAACCCAGAGCTGGGGCGGCAGGGTGTGTGTGTGTGTGGGGGGGAGCCCAGGGCTGGGGCGGCAGGGGGGTGCGGGTTGAGGGGGTGAGAGTCCAGGGCTGGGGCGGCAGGGAGGTGCGGGTGATGGGGGAGAGTCCAGGGCTGGGGAGGCAGGGGGGTGCGGCGAGGAGCCCAGGGCTGGGACGGGGGCAGCCTACATTTTTTTTGCTTGGGGCAGCAAACAACCTAGAGCCAGCCCTGGCCGCAGCTTCCTGCCACCCTCATTGGCCTGGAGTGGCGAACCCCGGCCAGTAGGAGCTGCGATTGGCCGAACCTGCGGACGCGGCCGGTAAACAAACCGGCCCGGACTGCCAGGGGCTTTCCCTGAACAAGCAGCGGACCGGCTTTGAGAAGCACTGATTTAGATAATGGCATAGAGAGTTCACTTATAAAGTTTGCGGATGATACCAAGCTGGGCGGGGTTGCAAGTTCTTTGGAGGTTAGGATTAAAATTCAAAATGATCTGGACAAACTGGAGAAATGGTCTGAAGTAAATAGAATGAAATTCAATACGGACAAATGCAAAGGAAGGAAGGAACAATCAGTTGCACACATAAAAAATGGGAAATGACTACCTAGGAAGGAGTACTGTGGAAAGGGATCTGGGGGTCATAGTGGATCACAGGCTAAATATGGAGATATTTTGGCTGAAATTGTTCAAAAATATTTAGCCTGAGGTAGACAGACTTGTCACACACCTGTTATGGAAAATTTTAGCCTGAACAGTTAGATTTTGACAAAGTTATAAGCAGTTGAAAACAGGTTCTGATAATGGGAAGTGCTGGACAGCCCTAATACTAGGCTGAAACCAGCCATGCCTAAAATAATATCTGTGTCTGGAGATGTGGATTTTTTAAATGAAGTTTTGCTAAAAAGAAGATAAACCAAGTATCTTTTCCAAGGTCACTCTCCTTTATGTGATACAGTAGTTCATTTAAATGTTACTAAACATTCACAAATAGTTTTACTTCAGCTTGTATTTTTCCTCTTGAGCCATCGGACAGAACGGAAGCAATAATCAAGACAATATTACAAAGAAAAATGTATCTCATGAGAGTCTCAGCAAGCAAAATTTTAGATAAATAAATCAACCTCTTCTGACTCCATCAACCTGTGGCTCTCACAACTTACTGCAAGGGCATTTGAGGCATTATTTATGGGTACTAAAAATCATTTCCACTAGGCACACCCCTCTGAAATGACCACTTACATGTACTGTAAATATTCTGGGTACTTCAAGCTTCACTACAACACTATATCCTGCTGTCTCCTTAGCTGGTAGCTTAAGACAGTTTTCTTTATATTTTACTTGAAACCCAAGGCTGGGCATTGGCTAACAAATAGCACATTTGCCTTCACAGATTTGCCTATTTACCACAAATGAATAACTGAGTGATGTCCCAGCCACTGTGTGCAACCACTGTGTGGTAAAAGCTCATACTGCCCCCACTCAATACTTCACAAGAGCTCCGCGGAGTGAAGGATGAGTGTGACCCTTGCAGAATCCTTTAAGTGGTTGCAGCGTGTGCTCTTGGTTAGCTGTATTGACTAGTCTGTATGAGTGAACAGGGCTACACCTTACTCCTTCCTTACTCCTTTTCACTCCCTTTGGTATAGGTAGTTGCACTAGCCATATGCTCAGGAGAATACAAAGACTAAGATTGGGTTTGCCCCTATATGGAGGTGTATTCTTTGTGCTCCCATATAAGGGCCATCACCCACCCTTGTGCTCTGATGTTTAGGAAGGATGCAGTCTAACCCCTAAACCTTTATAGAGTGCGTTGAACACGTTAAGTGATGCAAAGTGATTGGATGAACATGAAAGCTGAATGGTATAGATGAGTGTAGGGACTATAATAGGATATCTGGTTGCCAAGTCCAGAATCCAATTGTGGGTGGAAAATTCCACTCAGAACTGAGGGTCTGTGTCTGCACTAAAGAAGTTTAAGGGTTCGTTTGACATGGGCTCTTAGCAAGACAAAAACCCCTCACATTTGTAATTAAAGAAAATGGTTGAAAGAGGCTTCCTAAGCCCTACTCTGCAAGGATTGTTACCCGTTTCGAAATATAATGTCAGATATACAAAACAACACCATTTTTAAAAGATGATTTACAGTCCTGTAACCAAATTAGGACAGTGCTATCCTCCCTTTGTATATGTTTGTTTGTGCTGAAAATATCTAGAGTCCCTTGCAGTATTTCTACGTTGTCTGTTAAATGATATAATTTAAAGTGTTACTGATAATGACAACAGTACACAAGTCCTGCCTGAACTGTTTCACTAGAGACAGCCTGGACGAATTAAGACCAAATCATACCAGGTGGTGTAATAGGTCAGTTCTGAATTTGACTCTCGCTCACACCTGTAACTACATTTAAAATCAATTGGTTTATTTTGTGCTCAACTTTTTGGTTTATGGCGAGCAGAGAATGTTTTTGTTAAAAGAAATGGGCAACCCAATTCCCTCATCTCCCCTGGCACAAAAATAGCATATCTATACTCAAACCAATAAAGAATGCTCTGTAGATAAATACATACTGTAGCGGTAGAGTGTAAGGATTCCATAAATGCTTTAGTGATATCTTCAGTGAAAAAAAAAAAAAAAGCAAAATGGATCCTCTGCTTTTACTCTGCCAGGTCTGTATTGAAGCAGCATTATAATAGCTGCTGTCTTTTTTTGTTTTTTCCTGTAGGCATCACTTGCTGTATTGTAAGCGAAGAAAAAAAAACCTTCATGACATTTCCCTCTTTTCTGTCTCTTTCTGTCTCTCTTTACATTTTTTGTAAAGAACAGTCTGCTTCCTTTTGTTACTGTTACGATGTACCTTTACCTTCTAACTCCAAGACTGAGTCGGAAATGCAATATGAAATTTTCTAATGCAACCGAGAAATATTAGCTTTATACCTCAGAAAAAGTGGCTTTAGCAATATAGCAGAGAAATTATTGAAGGTTATCAGTCATAGTGTGATTCATTATTTTACCGCTGTGCTCTGAAAAGTTGATAGTACAGCTCAGAGCTTTTGTACCATATTAGTACTGTCTGTGCGAGTTCAATTCCTAACACTTCGGTCTATCTAAGCACTGTAATTATTTGTACACCAGCCTCTTGAATCTCCCCCTCCCACCCTGCCATCATCTAAGCATACCATACATGCAGTAATTTGAGTTACTATTTTTATTTTGGTGCATCGTATGGAAACATTCTCACAAAGGAAAAGATGGCTGAAGGAAGAAATGAAAATTTGGAAACTGCGTGCTCTGCATTTTGTATATATTCCCTGCCATACGCCCATGTAACTCTCATTAATGCTAATGGGATTTAATACACACTGCAAGAGGAAACTATCCTCATTTATTTTGCACTGAATCGAGTGGTACTAAAAGTGCTGTATTGACAATCCTGGCCTCCTCTATTTATCCACAGAGCAGGCTGTGTAACTGCAAGCTTCCTTACAGAGCCTGGTATCTCAATCCTCTTCTGGAGGGAGTGTCTGAAGGACAGTTCAGTCTCTTTTCTGTCCCTAGAACCTCTGTTGAGACTGTCACCACAGGGGCCAGTTTTGTGGTAGGAACACCTGTAAAGTAGGCCCCAGCTGTCGGGTATTAAATTTAGGCCACATTTGGATGAGTGACGAAAGGGTGAAAAGTTCCAATAACCCATTATAAATTGCACATGTAGCTGGAAACATATAGCATATATTGCACTTGATTCTCCAAGCCTTCTACTAAGTAGTACTAAAGATGGGTTGAAATTTTTCATTCTGAACCTTTCTTCACTGGAAAATCCTGTTTTATTAAAATTGAAACTTTCTGTGGAATTCTGTCAATTCTGATGAAATTGTATTTATAACCCCTCTGCCCCTCTGGGGAAAAAAAGCATTTTGATAAGGTCCTAATGAAATGTTTTGATTTATCTTTTTTGATATAGATATGATTTGTTTATATTATAGTAGAAATTACAATTCAATATACAATTTGTAAAAGTTGAAATTGGATTCAAACATTTTTCTTTTATCAAAAGAGACTCTTTGGATTGACCTGAAATTAAATTTTCTAAATTTTTAGTGGTAAATTTTGACATTTCAGAGTTTTACGTTCTAAATTGGAATGGAAACAAAACTTTTCAAAATTTCCCATAGAAGGGAAATTCTGAGTTTTGACCAATTCTAAATTCTAATTATTCTTGGAATAAACTACTACTCGATAAGCATAAGAGTGACAGAATTAGGCCCATAATATTTTGACAATGTGATTTTATTTTTTATTTTATGTGGGAGTATCTTATAGGCAGTAGCTCTGCAAGGAAGAAATTATTTCAGTTAAATAGGCTAAGATACGGAAGCAAGTTTACTGCTCAACTTCCAAAAAGAACTGCATCACAATTAAAAATTAGCATTTCTCTTGAAATCTAACTGCATATACCAGGGGTGGCCAAACTTACTGGCCCTCTGAGCCACACATGACAATCTTCAGAAGTTCAAGAGCCAGGGCACACCTGCTGGGAGCCAGGGATTGGGGCTTCCTCTCTGCTCCTGCTAAGTCCTGAGCCCCGGGAGGTGCGCCTCACAGAGCAGAAGCCCCAAGACACCCCTCCCCACTGGGCAGAACCCCCAAGACCCCTCCTCCCTGCTGAGAAGAAACCCCTACTGCACCACCCCGCTGCAAGGTAGAGGTCCTGAGCTTCCCCCCCCATGGTCTGGTAGGTGGAGAATGGGGAGGCATGGGGGGCTCCGTGAGCTTCACTTTAATGGTAAAAGAGCCGCATGTGGCTCACGAGCCACAGTTTGGCCACCCCAGCATATCCGTTCAGTTAAACAATAACTGGTAAAACAATCAGTAATATTTCCTTGAGAATATTATGGTATATAAAATTAATTTTTTGTTAGTTACCTATCCAGCAGCCAATTTTTTGTAAGGGTTACTGTGACCAATACTTAAACAGTAAAAATCGTCCATTGCTTTACTCAAAGACCCTCCTGCTGCAATTGTGGATGGGCTTCTCTCCACCTAGAGAGTGGTTTTCATCTTCAGATGCTCTCTTAATGCTGTCATTTGTAAAATTATATTATTCAGAGAGCTCTCTTCCTAACGATAGTGCTGTTCGTAATTATCTTGTAACAATTCACTAGACAGAGTGTCTGTTTTTGAGGCTATTCAATACTATCACTTTTTCTCTTCCAGGATGGCAAGCAATGGCATTTTGTAGAGAATATATTGCTTATGTAGGTGGTGCCAGAGTGTGCATGTGCCAGCAGGGGTTTCTAAGCTTTCTACGACTCAAGCTCTTACTGCAAATACAGCAAATATCCTTGGACTCAGTCAAGGTTGAAATAAGTTCCACACTGCGGAAGTTAACTTTCTGAGTTCTACTACCACAGAATCCTTTGCTGGACATGTCTACGATGACACCTAAGCTAAAAGTAAAGTCACAAGAAGGTTGCTATGCAGCCTCTGTAGAACTGAAATTAGGCATACTGTGGGGTTTTATACTTCGCTCTGAAGCATTCAGTGTTGGCACTGGCAGAGACAGCATCCCAACCTACTTAAACTTTTGCCTTGTTTAGTATGGAAATACCTCTATTCTGAGGAGCCCATTAATACACAGTACTGGCTTCTTTAAAGAAAAATAGTTGTGAATTCCTCTGCGTGAATAGCTTTTGCTTTCCCTGAATAGTTTCACTCCATCTATCATTTTGGTGTTGCTGATTTACAAATCTACCTTTTCCCACTTGTTCTGTCTTGTGCTATGCAACTGTGCATGTGTCTCCAATATCACATTATCCTGGATGGTTTGCCCTCAGCTCATCCACAAAATGGCTGAACGTGACCTCTGTTTTCTTCTTCCCAACCTTCTCCTCTTCCACCTTTCTTCACTGGTTTTGACAACACCATCACCTTGCTGTGTCTCGTGCTTGCATGGTCAGTGTCATCTTTGACTCCTCTCCCTTCTGCTCCTTCTACCTCCTTGCTGTAACCAAGTCTTGATGCTTCTTCTTCCATCGCATCTAGAAAATCCATTTCTTCCTGTTTGTCCCCAGAGGATCATCCATGCCCTGATTATCGCCAGCCTCAATTACTGTAATGTTTCATTCCTTGACCTCTGTTATATCCATGTCACTCCCTTGCAGTACATTCATAGTATAGCTGCTAAACTTAACTTCCTCAGCTGTGGATTAGACCAAGTCATTCCCTTCTTCAAATCCCTCCACAGGCTGACTCCTGTTTATGAAGTTTAAACTTCTTGGCCTTGACTTCAAAGCCTGTGCAGCTCTGCTCTGGCCTACATATTTGATTTCCTTTCTTATCATGTTCTTGTTTTGCACCTTTTGGTCCACCAATGATGTCACCTTGATGCTTTATTTATTTCATTATATCATTGCTGTCTTTGTGTCTTTTTCCATACTGTCTCCTATTCATGGATAAACCTTGCAATTCCCATGTGCCAGACCCACAATCTTTCCTCTTTCAGATACTTCTTAAAATCTCACTTGTTGCATAAACACAAAGAGATGATTTCAGCAACTTTCCATGCCATAATTTTACAGGAGGGGGACTACAGTAAATGAAAGTAAAAATTAAACAAGTCCTGAGTAAATACCATGCTTTGGGTCTCCCGTTGCTTCTTGTCTAACGTGTTTTGTCTTTTAGTTCTGTAGGCAAGGCAGGTATTGTCTTTGTGTCTTGTATAATACCAAGCATATTGTTGATAATTAGCAGTTAATAAATAGATGGTATTAGACATGGCACACAACAAAATAAAACTAAGATATGTTTTAAAAGTTAGCTAGATAATATTTCTTTTCTTTATTGTCTCCCTGTAGCAGTCACCACTTGGGTGGGCCCTTAAGTCAACACATACCCAAATTAAATGTGAGACCAAGTTGTAAAGTTCAGATCCAAACTTTACCAATGTGTGGGGATATTGAAATGAAGGTTTTTGTTTGTATAAGGACCACCCCGAAATTACATATCCGGATTCGGTCTTCGCTAATGTTAGGGGTGGTTTTCTTTTCTGATGGGTACACACCAAAACATTGCTATAATGATTGTCACTTTGGAACTTTTCACTTGGTGAAGTTGAGATTTCCTCTTTGTTTGCTAGTAAGGACACTTCATGTTTCATGTTTAGGCAGGTCTCCATTGCAAGCCTAATGGTTACATTCAATCTTGTGATAAGACAAACTAGCGCTTTTACTGGACAAATGATACTGTATCTTGTAGACTTTGAGAGGGTTGTTTGCCAGGCTTTTGTAACTCAGCAAAACAGTTCACTTCCACTCTACAATTTATTTAATTAAAGCTCTTCATCTCATTAGTAGGGATCTATCTTAGCCATTTACCATTATACAGTAAATTGCTTTAATGAATTCTATGATTCTCTCAAAATTCCCAATCAGATGAGAGGGCCTGCTAATATAATAAGTCAAGAAAGTGCAGCTTTGGAGATTCATTAAATTTTATTTCTTCTGAATTGTCTCTGAAAATTCTGAAGGAATCACAGTGCTAAAAGGAGGTCATTATTAGACTTACTAGCTAGAGAAGAACCTGAGCTACAAAGTTCAGTTCTGGATCTGAACTTCCCCAAAATGTTGAGATCTGATGTTTCTCTTCAGCTCATTATAGATGTGGAGCCAGCTATAAAGTTCTGAGGAATAGGGTGCTCAGAGCCTGAATTTTGATTTGGGTTCATCTATAATGATATAGGGACAACTGTGATCCCAATAAAATCATATCAAAACATCTATTGGCTTTAGTGGGAGCATGATTTGGCCCACAGTATGTTTGCATTAAAAGTGCAGAGTATTTTGAGTGAAACAGAGTATAAGGTGGACAGTTCCTGGCTATTTGTTTAATTTCTTCAGACAATTTACTTTTTTTTTTTTTTTTAACTTTACCCCTCTTCCAGTTAAGAAAACATTAGAACTGGTCACGAAATGATGGGAGGAAAAAAGCCAACTTATTTTTGTTAACAAAGAAATGACAAATATGTTCTGACCAGCTAACAAAAATAGTCAAGACATGGAAAAAATGTTTCATGGGGAAAAAAAATTCCCACTTCTTTTTATGAAAAGAAATGTTTGGATGGAAGGTTTACATGTGTTTCAGGTACAATGTTGTGACCATTTCAAATTCTAATCCAAGCTATGCTCCTAACATGCGGTAGAGTATAACCTAGGGCAAGTCTCTTTACTTCTTTTCCTCTGTTTCGCCATCGGAGAAAATAGGGTAATCACCTTTACCTACAGCTCATGGGTGCTTGGGATTAATTAGGTAATGTTTGTACAGCACTTTGAACATATAAAGCACTAAGTATTATTTTATTGTCAGCAGATTCCTCTTTGAAGTGGCAAGGCTACTAGAGGTAGCAACTGCTTCTTATTTATTGAGAGAGCTTCTGTATAAACTATTGCTGGGGTGTGATCAAATCTTCTGCCCCCCCGCCCCCCCCCCCCCAAAAAAAAGTTTCCATATTTTGACATGGTGATTTTTGTACAAATTTAGGCCATCCCCTGAATCCTGCTAGTGCATGTCAATGTGCTCCAACATATATACAACTTAGTTTTCAATTAATAAAGTAGCTGCTCAGACATGATTTCACTGGCATGATTGTTTTAAATCATAAGAATTATGAAAATTTTCATTTTAACATGAACCAAAGTATTGTTGACTTTATGCCTCTAGAGTTTTAGCAGTCTCCTCCATATATGTTGTCCTTAACATGCTTGAATCAAACCTAATGAACTCTCCTTTACACATTAGGTTTGATTCTTTAGTGCCCTTTCTTCCCTCAACAAAAACAAAAAATGACAGGGTTCTACAGTAAGAGTTCCATACTCTGGAATG
Source organism: Malaclemys terrapin pileata (assembly GCF_027887155.1). NCBI lineage: Eukaryota > Metazoa > Chordata > Testudines > Emydidae > Malaclemys > Malaclemys terrapin. The sequence continues at coordinate 114,723,236 of NC_071505.1, forward strand.
TTACAAAATTAAGTTGTAGTATTTTAGACCATTAATATAATATTTTATATAGCTTGGTGATAAGGCTAGTCTACTTTTCATCCCCTTCATTACTTTGTTTCTGTACATGCCTCCTTTTCTAAAGTTCAGTTGCACTCTGAAGAGTGACCATTTACAAATAACCCCATCTTGCTGAGTAAATCTGCTCTCTGTATATTCAGAGTCATCGTTGCCAACTGTAATGACAAAAATAATTATATGTTTTTACTGGTTTTTGTCCTTATCAACGCTGCAAAGTTAACACAGCGAAGGAGAAGCACATCTCGTATATCATCAACACAATTGTTCACTAACTTACAACTGGTTACATCTGTGCAAATCCAATGAAGACGCTAGGGTTACACAGGTGATCCTGTGAGCATCATTTGGTCTGCAGATTCTTTATTCCAGGTTATGATGCACGAGATTGAAAGAATTTATGCTTGGCTCTGAGTGACTGGGTTTATATGACAGGCAGGAGAAAAACTTGTAAACTGAACATACTTGATCTGAAAATAATTGAGAAGGAATAAATATGGAACTCCACAATACCATTTTTAGTAATTTCTCAGAGTAAAACTGAACATAAACCTTCAGTATGAAGACAGAGATGAAGATTATAGGTCAAATTCTGTGCTGGTTTACCTCTCTGCAGTCCCTCTGAAGTCAATAGTGTGTAAATCAGCAGAAAATTTGCCTCTGTCCAACTTTCCCACATGCACTAAAATACATAAGCAAACATAGGTGCTGGAACTCAGGGTGCTGGGGGAGCTGCCACACACCCTTGCTTGAAATGGTTTCCATTATATACAGGGTTTATAGTTTGGTTTAATGGCTCTCAGCACCCCCACTATAAAAATTGTTCCAGCACCCCTGTAAGCAAGTCAAACAATTGCATTCCCCTCCCGCTCCTGTCAGTACTGCATACTTTGAGCTCTTTGATGCTCTTCATTCTTAGGGTTGTAGAATGATGTTCCAAGTCATAGTATAATTTCCCTTCAGCAGCAGGAGACACACTGCTGTATATTATGCCCTTTAGCTAAAAGAAAAATTGATTCTGTCATGTATAGGTTTATATCTCATCTATTTTTTTAAAGGAAATTTTTAACACTTCTTATAAGACTAGGGGAGGAAATAATAAAGTACTGGCACACATGACATGATTCTACCATCTAAGGAAGATTGTCCATCTTGTGGAATGAGAAATTCAGAGGCAAAGCTAAACAATAGTTAAACTGCAGGTTTGTTTTCTTTGTAACAAGATCGTTCCATAGCAATTACAGTCTGTGTGGAAACAAATGGTAGGGAGCTAAATGCAGCATATGTCAAGGGTATGGAACATCTTACTTTCTCAGTACTGACATTTTGAAAACTATTTTTCCAAATAGGGCTAAATATGGGGCGCAGTTCATGTGGTGGTAGAGGGTATTTTAGCCTGAGAGGGCTGTGTATTGCCTCACTCTCTAGATGAAGGATAGCCTTTTGGTTAAGTCCCTGGACTAATCAGGCCACCTGGAATCTATTCTCAATGGATGTGATACTATCTGAATTCTTTGTGCTTCAGTTCCCAATCTGAAAAACTGAATGATATTTACCTTACCTCAGTGAGGTGGTGAGACCAAATTTGTTAATGTTGATGAGCACCATGGAAAGCCCTGTAAATAAGTAAACTAAATATTATACTGCACTCCTCACCCACTCCTCACCATAATATCTGAATACTTGGTTAGAATGTGAGTGGTGTTGGTAGAGAAGGAATCTTCTGCTGATGGGGCTCTGATTTGTCTTCTTCTTGATAATAGCTCAGTTTTGGAGCTGATAATTTGGAAGGTCCCTCTTTCAGTTATGAGATCTGTTGACAGTGTTGCCAAGTCTTACTTTGTTTGATGTTTTACTCAAAGCCTCAGCTCCTGGAGTCACTGGATTTCATTGGAATCTCAGCTTTCATCTGAAAACCTCATGTTTATGTAGAAAAAGCATGGAAATATGAACCCTAAAAGCTCCAAAAAGTCAAATAAAACCAATAAATTAATTTATAAAATCTCATGATTTTTAAGCCAATATCATGATTTTGGGGAGGCCTGTCTCATGATGTTTCAATGCTGAAAATACTGCATTTAAATTTTCTACCCTGCAGACAGACAGCTGTGGGACAGAGGGGAATTACTCCTGGCTGGGAGGCTAGGAAGACATTGCACATTCCCAATATTTCCCCTGATGTCACTCCCCCTGCAGCTAACCATAAATCAGGCTGGGTGGAATCTATATCTCCATCCCTGGGAATGGGGAGGAATGTGGTGATATCCTGCTGGCTCAGTTCCCAGTCAGGTGGTGCCTTAGATTTTATGGCTGCAGAGCTCAGATGGGCTGTGCAGCTCTAGAAGATGTTGCTCTATAAAAAGTAAACCAAGGATTTGGCCTGCACTTCATTTAAATATGGATATATATCATGATAGCTAACTTGGCAAACTTTATGAAAAATAAGCACTGAGCAAACAATTTATAACAGATAATTTACCAGACAAATTTAGTCTTTCTTCTTGTGTAACTTGCAGGAGGAGGGCTGGATTAGGACAATACAGCCCATCTGTAGATCCCCAGCTCCTAGAATACACAATGTAACCAGAACCTCAGCTCTCATTTTAAAAAGAGTTAGTTTCTAGTTAATGATTACAAAAAAAAAACCCCCTTCAAAATGTGACCTGAGGGAAACAGATGCAAGTAAGTCTGCCAAAGTCAGCAAAGAGCCTGAAACACTAGCTTTGAGAGGAATGAACTGCCGCACGCATTTTACAGAAATGTTAAACTGGCTGCACTGGGGACGTTCCTTCTAACACCGCCCCAGCAGGGATCACTTGGGAGGATCAACAAGAGCCCCACAAAGGGGTGGATGGAGGCTGCATTTTCTGTTTTCTGGACAGATCCCAGGCTGACTGAAAACAAGGAGCACGCAGTGATCTGGGAAGGCTCACCATGCTCAAAGATGAGTCATGGTGGGCCTCCAGCATATGGCGCTTGTGTAGTAAGCCCCTACCGTTGCCACCTGCAGAAGAGTTAGGCCACAGTGTTGGAGGCAAGGCCAAGGGGGGTCACCCATGTGAGATGAGGTTAGGGCTGTAGAGCCAGCCCTGTCTATCAGCGGATCAGGATTCACTTAAATGTATTTGTTATTCAGGGTTATTTTGCCATTTCCCCCCCTCCTCTATGAGTTGATCAGTATTCCTTTCCTGTGGAGCCACCAAACAGTTGATGAGGGAAGAGCTCCTCACTAGCTGTCGATTAGAGGACGTGCCAGATGCAGCCAGCAGAGCTAGCCAGAAACTCCTGCAGGCTGCACTCACAGGGCGGGGAAGGCAAAGTCCATGACATGGCAGGAGGTAGAGAACACCCACCAGCCTCTTCCCAGGGACTTAGAGGAAGGTACTGTTAGAAGGAGATCAGAAAACCACTGCTGGGGAGGTTGGATCCAAATGGGGGCAAGGGAGGAGAGATGGTTGGAAAAAAGAGGGTTTCATCTGTGGAAAACTTTGACAAAAAGTTAATTTTTGCCTCAATTTTTCATAAAACAATTGAATTTTGGCAGAAATTTGAGAAAATTAAAAATGTTTGTAGGAAACAAAAAAAAATTTGATTTGGAAAAGCTGCAATGGTTCCTCATCCATTGATGTTTTGGCTTCCTCATGCTCCCACTTCAGGCTAGGTTCCCTGGTTGGACTACATTAGGAGTAGGAAACCTATGGCACGCGTGCCAAAGACGGCAGGTGAGCTGATATTCAGTGGTACTCACACTGCCCAGGTCCTGGCCACTGGTCCGGGGGGCTCTGCATCTTAATTTAATTTTAAATGAAGCTTCTTAAACATTTTAAAAACTTTATTTACTTTACATACATCAATAGTTTAGTTATATATTATAGACTTATAGAAAGAGACCGTCTAAAAATGTTAAAATGTATTACTGGCATGTGAAACCTTAAATTAGAGTGAATAAATGAAGACTTGGCACACCACTTCTGAAAGGTTGCCGACCCCTGGACTACATCTTCCATGGTGCACCATGGTCTCCCCTCTTGGTGAGGGGAGATAGTGCGCCATAGTAGTCCCTGGTCAAAGTGCATCATGGAAGATGCTGTCAGAGTGGAATGGAGACATTTGGCGACCAAACTGCAGCTGCCACAAGGCACTGTGGCAGCATTGCCAAATCAAAATATCTGTTTTTGGCCAAAATATTATGATCTTTGGTCAAACTTTTCTGTGGAAAACAGACTTTTTTTGGTGAAAAAATTAATTTTGTTGAAAACCCAAGATTCTGCTGAAGAACAGTTTTGATGAAAAACTTTCAACCAGCCATGCTAGGGAATATAGAAGCCAGGATGGTGGACAGGATACAGGAAACAGTGTTGAGTGGAGACACAGCATTATACTTATGTACACATGGACAAAGACACATGTAGGTCAGAGTGCCACTGGTAGAGGTAGACTTTAGGGAGGAGAGGAACTGAACTTATCTATGAAGCCAGCTCCATGTCCCTAAGTGTATATATCACACAAACTTTAAGCCAGGGACATGCATCATCGCTAAACTCATGTGGACCTGTTCTGTAGTCTTTATTTTTGTAAAGATAACATTTGGGGCTATCTTGAAAGCAAAGTAAACTAAGATTTTGGAGAACATACATTTGGTTATTTTACTTTATTTTTGTGTGTGTGTTAAACTTAAAAACACATTTTAAAATTGAATTTATTGCAGAATCCCAAGGGCAGGAACCACATGTCACAGGTAACCAAATTAGAAGTCCACAGGTTATGAGATCAGAAACCCCTAGAGAAATATTTAATGGTATGTTTACTTAATATCTAACAGCATGTGAAGTTTATTTATTAATATGCCTGCAGGTTTCTCTCTAATCCCACTTCTCAAAGATGCTCACACATAGATAGACAAACCAGGAGGGGGTGAATTGCCCTGGCACTATTTCCATCTAATAGAATAATATATCTGTAAAAGAAGAAAGTAGGGGTACCGTAGGTACCTTTCTGACCTTGACCAAATCTAAAGTCCTGTTTTGCACAGAAGCCTGTTGTGCGGTGTTTACAGAGCATCAATAAGCGCATGCGCAGCAGCTTTTCTTAAGGTTATGAATCTTTAAGGAGGAAAGTAATTTATTTTTTAACATAGCCAGAAGAGCAGTTGCTTTCAGTTAGGCAATGAGGGAGAAATTTACCCCTCCTCACACCAAGCCTGAGTAACTGGACTTGGTACAAGGAAATCTGACAGAGGTCTTTTTCCAGCCTATGAGCTAGATGAATGGAAATTGCCAAGTCGTGTTCCTTATCCAGGTGTTGAATCCAGGCACTGGTGGATACCTTTGCCTATCTCTTGCCTTCCACCCACCCCTCATCTTCAGTGGTCAGGAGATGCAGCGGCACTTGTGTCTCTGTTCTACGCAACTTCCTTCCTGCTCAGTAAATCTAGACTACAGGGGATGCGGTGTGGCCTATATACTAGAGCACTGGCTTGGGACTCAGAAGGGCTACATTCTATTCCTGGCTCTGCCACTGGTTTGCTGGGTGACCTTGGGCAAATCATTTCACCTTCCTGTAACTCAGTTTCCCCATCTGTATCTGTACCTTTGTAAAGTGCTTTGAGATCTACTGTTGAAATGCATTATCTAAGAGCTAGGTTTTATTTATTACAAGGCTTAAGTGGTGCGAAGGGCCTTGTTCCAGCTCTTTGTGTTTGACAGAGTTGTTTCTGCAACCATGAACACTTAAATTATAACACTGAAACAATAGATCAATAGTGTTTCAGCATGGGTAATGCTCCTTTTATCCTATATGAGCTATAGAGCAGATTTATTGTCATCTTCTTTTGTGTGTATCTCTGTGTGTAATGTAAAGCATATAATAAACCTGAAAATTAAAAGAGAGGGATATATTTTTATACTCTAGTTAAAGTATCAAAGATTCAGAAATTTTAGAAAATGGTGAGCTCTTTCCCTCTCTTGTGTCAAGGGCTGTTACGAGAATAGGTGTAGAGACAATCTGGACAGCAGCAATCGCAAGACAGATTCCATCAAGTTCCTATCTGTTAGAAGCTGCAGCGCTTGCATTTGGATTCGATATCTAACAATAAGGTGGTATTTTATAAACATTAGTGAGCATGATTTTGCACTGGTCAGCAGAGGGGTGAAAAATAGGTACTTTTGGAAAACAAATAAAAAAGAAATTGGAGCTGTCTCAATAACTCGTGCAAATTGTAAATTTCCCAAAGTTGAAGTCTTTTGCTTTGGCATAAGAAATTAAAGCTGGCAATTACAATATGGAGGAATCATGGAAGCTGGTTCTGCAGGCAAGGGCTGAAAAGTTACTTGACAGTAGTAATAGTCTTTTATTATGTGCAGCATTATACCCTTTGTATATTTAAAAGTTTCCTTTTCTCCTCTTTGTTGCACCAGAAAGGAATTACCTCATACATTTATATCTGGAGTTTGCTGCCCCTTTTCATGTTAGGCTAGGTCTACACTACCCGCCTGAATCGGCGGGTAGAAATCGACCTCTCGGGGATCGATTTATCGCGTCCCGTTGGGACGCGACAATCGATCCCCAAATCGGCGCTCTTACTCCACCAGCGGAGATGGGAGTAAGCGCCGTCGACAGAAAGCCACAGAAGTCTATTTTGCCGCCGTCCTCACAGCGGGGTAAGTCGGCTGCGATACGTCGAATTCAGCTACGCTATTCACGTAGCTGAATTTGCGTATCTTAAATCGACTCCCCCCTGTAGTGTAGATATACCCTTAGACATGTCCTGAATACACAGAAAATGCTTATTCTTTCATGTGTATCTCACAGCTCAGGTCAACTATATTCCCCTTCTACAGTCCAGCAAAGGTATTCATTCTAGGCTTCCGGCTTCACAACTGTTGCCTCACTTGGGTGAAGACCGGCACAGCTCTCTCTTGTGACCCGAGTATTTCAAGGCTGCACAGTCCCCTTGACTATTCTGTGATTTTTCTTACCAGAAGACAGACTGCCTAAATAGGCCTGCTTGCTTTCTCTTCAGAGACTAATAATAGTATAATTACCCACAGTTATAAGTTAATGCACAATTCTTTCTAAGCAAGCACATTTTATTCTTAAGGTAGAAGCACGGCAGAGAAAACATAATAAAAACAATAAAACAACCTACATGCATGCTATCAGAAATCACCCCAACTCCAACATGGGCTCTGGCAGGTGATTAGTCCTTCATGCTCCACAAAGGGGCCTCGTCTGTGACCACAAGTGCATAGTAGCCTCAGCTCAGAACTAGCACACTCATAGTTTGGAGGGTCTTTGATCTGGGGTTTCCAGAAGCAGGTAATCGGTAGACAATGGAGTTTTCTTCTCAGGGAATAGCTTTCAAAGGCCTCCCAAGTGCCTCCTAGGGAACCGACTTTGTCCCAAACAGTTCTTTGAGGTTCCTAACATTTCCCCAGGGTTTACATTAGTCACACCTCCTAGAAAAGTTTCATACAATAACATAGAAACAATTTCATTTTTAATACAATGGACCCCAAAGGTATTAAACTTATTTCAATAAGGTTTATGCAGGCCATTGCAAGAAATTGCCCTCTGTTACAGTGTACTCCTTTGGTTAGGAGGAATACAGAGCCCAGGTTGGCAGTCAAGAGTTCCTGAATTCTGTATTCAGCTCTGCCACAAGGTCCCTTTGTGACCTCTCTGTGCCTCAGTTTCCCCATCTGTAAAATGGGAATGACAATTCCCTATACACAGGGGAGCTGTGTGGCTTAATTCAGTAATGCTTGTTGGGTGCAATAAGTAGCACAGATACGCCTATACATTTCAATGCTCTAGTTAAGGATGTCAGTCTTTGTATTATAAAGCCCATTTTTCCAGAGTCTGAATTCAGAACTCATTAACATTTCGCACATTCTGTCTCACCCCAGTGATGTAATTTGTTCCAAACCATAGCACCTGCCATCCCAAAACAGTTCCTAAATGAAAGCAAACATTTTTTTAACGTGGGTGTCCAAATCTAGACACCTAAATACCTATTTAGGCACCTAAAGAAGGGGGCCTGATTTTCAGAGGTGCTGAGCTGAATGTAATTTGGCTGGGATAACACATATAATGTAAGTCTTCTTGTAGATAGTGGCATGAGATTTTTAAAGACCTCAAATGGTCTGGAGAACCTAGCATTTTATCTCTTATTCAAAATGTAAAGTATAAATATAGGCAGGTCGTCTTGGCACCGATATTTAGTGTGATTTCTTTTGGAAGAATATTTTCTTATGTGTCCTCATTTTCCATCTGTTCTTGTCTTTCACAGACTTCAGAACTCTCATCCATTTGTCCTTGATGTCAGTTTGTAGCCCCATTGTCTTCAGTCTTGACAACATATTGCACCTTTACAAAGAGCATTAAGATTTTGGGAGAAAAGAGGCTATGCAAAAGCAAACTATGTGTATAAGTATCAGGGGCTGGCTTCTCTTCCCCACTTCCTTTTGAAAACTTTGTTTCAAAATTAGAAAATGGTACCAGTTGAGGTTTGCCCTCAAAGACTATATAATTGTATTTGTTTGAGATAAAATGTATAAAATAATGATACAAACAAATTGTACAATATTCAAACTAATTTATTTTTATTTAATTTTAATAATTTAATATTACATTTGGAAAGTGTCTGCTCACTGTAAAAGAGAAATGGTTGAAAATTTTTCAATGTTTCAATGATTGCAGATTTGGAGGATTTTTTTTCTGGTTTTGGATATGCTTCGACAATGACCAACATTTTAAAAAAGTTTTTTAAATTTTAACAATTCTTTCCAAAATTGTTTTTAAAAAAGTTTTAAATTTTTCAACAAGTTCTATTATGACAGGTGCTTTGCAGATCAATATATCCACTTTATCGAATAGCCACTTTTAAATAGACTCCGGATCTCTTAGAAATGTTTGTTGGGAAGAAGGTGAAGCATCAGAAGGAGGATGGAAGAGCATAGGAATGCTTTTGAAGGCCACCTGAAAGGAAAAGGAAGGCTGTTAGAAAATGCCCAATAGTTAGAAAATGTACTTCTTAATACACTTTTACCCAATTCAGTTGAAACCATGATCAGCCAGTGGTTTTTGAGTTATTTTATCGTTGTGCTGGGTATTCTTGTTTTGGGTCCCAAAGTCATGAGTACTGCTTGTTTCAGCCCAAAAGTTTGGTATCACCTCCAGCCAGGTGGCTGGCATGCTGATAAAGGGGCTGCTTGCCTGATATTTTTCTCACTGCTGCATCAGAGACTGGAGATGACCACCGCTAAAGATATTGCAGTGTGGGACTTGAGGTTGCAGAACCGAGCAATATGAAGGCAAGTAGCTTCTGAAAAGGGCACAGGTAGATGGCAAGATAAGACACAGAATTGAGTGCCCCGGGGGACTGTGGAAAGCTATTGGCAGACCATCATCTATCAATTATTGTGATTGGTCATGCCTTTACATTTTCATTACAGTCACATTGAGTTAGCAAAAAACAAGACAAGTTATACCTCAGAGTGTGGTAGCTGCATCATGGTATGGCACAATTGAGGGATATTGGTGTCTGAACACTGAGCGTGTTAAGAAAATGTGTGACTCATAACAAGTTAAATTTCTAGTGAAGACAAAGCTAGAGTCTTAAATGGTAGCACAAGCAATGCAGAAAATTGGTTCAGCTTGGAGGGGGTCAGGAAAACTGCTCTTAGCACAGTTTTCAGCTTATCCAGCCAACCCACACCATCCCAAATGGAATCCATTGTAATTGCCTTTCTTTTAAAGAAATATCTTCAGTACTTCTGTGCATTCTTAAACATGTATATGTAACTGATCTAGCTTTGGGTGACAGTGGAGTTTGAACCTAAGAACCTTCAGCATTAAAAGCGCAAATCTCTAGCAGAAAAATTAAGTTTTCTAGCTAACAGCAGTGGCTGACTCCTACATCTCCCATGTAGACCAGCCACTAGATGGGGACAAAGACCCACACTGTCCTAATGTGGGTTACACATACACAGAGCCATGGATGGGATCATACTCAGAACAGCTAGCTCATCCCGCTGCACAAACTGTGGCAGCTACACTTCTGTTTTTAGCATGCTAGCTTAATCGGCGCTAGCACAGGTATGTTTCCTTAAATTGGAAATAACACCTCCCAGCTCCAGTGTAGAAATATCCTTAGTGGCATGAGGGCTGACTACAATACTTGGCTCTTAAATCTTTTCTGGCTGCCATTTTTATATGCAAATCATAGGATGCACAAATGAACAAAATGCAAATTGGCGAAGTTCTGTAACTGGAAGAAAGGCTCAGTTTAAAAAAAAAAAAAGAAATTATACTGATAATTGCACCAAAATGCCCATTTACATGTTTAAAAGGCTTGAAATAGTAATATAATTATTAGATATTGGGTCAAATTTATCTTTGGGGTCAATCCACTAAAGTCAGTGATTAATTTGGCCTAAAATTTGCATAAGACTTTAGCGCTGCTAGGAATTTTTCTGCCAGCCCCCTCCCATTTCCATTCTTCAGCTAGTTCCACTAGGCATGTACCAACTACTGGCCACATTTTTCAGAATAGGTCCCTGAATACATATTTAGGGAAACTTAATAAGTGGCCTGATTTTCAAAAGTGCTGAGCACCCAGCAGTTCCCATTGAAGTCACACTGGGGGCTCCTAGGTGCTGAGCAGTTTTTAAAATTAGGTCACTTAGTTGCCTAAATACAGATTTAGGAGCCCAACTTTATACATCCATTTTTTTTCACATCTTGGCTTCTATTTTCAGTACCTGATATCTTGGCTGCTTAACATTTCATCTGTCTGGAAGCTGTCATCAGGTTTTTTTCTGCATAGCCACAAAGCAACTAAGTTGGAGTCAACACTTTTCATTTCCATAAGACCATCCATTTAAGATTCTCCACATGCTTTTTGATATTGCTGTGAAATATCCTTTTTTTACAGATGAGGAAGCCAAGGCATAGATAGGTTAAATGCCCAAGATTGCATATGTAACTGGTGGTAAGTGTTGAATGGAACCTAAGCCTTCTGACTCACAGTTCTGTGGGTTAGCCACAAGACTATCCTTATATATTAATGACAGACTTGTCTTACAGAAGTGAGGGATTTCATTATTCATTTCATTATCTTGCTTACTGAACTATGGTGTCAAACTTCAAGAAAGGGAAAGGGACCAAGAAGGTGGGGTGAGGGGGAGAGAGAGAGAGGGAGAGAGGGAATATTCCGGCACTGAATTGCCTCCCTCTTTTGTCCTGTTGCTGGGACAAGCAATGGGTAGATCAGAGGGTGATTTGAGAGGGAGTGTTATCCTGGCTCAGTCCCCTTTCCCATTCTTTCTATTATGAATACATCTTGCAGCTCATTTCTGCCATTATTAAATTTTATTGACAAGTGCAAAGAATCATAGCTATCCAAAATTCAATATGGATAAGGAAAATGCCATAAAGGAGGGGCAGGCAGGGGCTGATCTTTGTTTTGTAGAAGCCCTCAACTTTCCATTATTCTAGTCAGTCAAAGTAGCTGATCTCATTCCACTATATGATGAAATTCTCCTCAGCCCCTGTTACTTTCATCATGCTGAAATGGATGAGTTGGAACCTAAGTAACCATCATAGAATCCATGTGGAGATAAGAATGCAGCTGAAGAGGACTGAGAATTGGAATTGTTTACCCAATGCTAAGGAAACTTTATATTTTAAGGTACTTCTTTGTCAAATGTCGTATTATTTGCAGTGTGTTTGGCCTTCAGTGTCAGGAAACCTGAAAGATAATCTCAGTTTTACCAGTTGCCTACTGGGGAAGATTCTCCTTTACCTCAAGTGGTGTTGCTGCTTGCTTTGGAATCTGATTTTCAGATCCAGTCTCAAGAGGGGCTGATTCCTCAGACTATGAAGTAGCATGTCTGAGTCAGCAGAATTTTACTACAATTTTGGAATATACCCTTGTCTACTGAAGAATCTTTTCAGATATAATTTTACATACTCCATATCAAGGAAAGCAATAGGACATGGTTCTGTACTGTGTAAATGTGTTTAAAAAGCCAGCTAGCATGAGAACCGAACAGGCTGTGTGCACATACATATACATCATGACTGGTTACAGTGAGATAGAGGACTCTAAAGGATATCAACACACAATGGACTTCAGTTGCATTGTAAAAGTAGTAAAACCAGAAGCAGTGCCAACTTGCTATCACAAAGTAGAACTCAAGTTGAAAGCAAAGAACAATTTTAGCTGAAAATGGCAATAGGAGGGGGAACAGAACTGAGAAAGAGAAGTCTTCAGTTTGTAACCCACACACCTCCTGGGTGTGGTGTTCTGTCCCATCTAGTGGCACCAAGACTATTTAGAGATTAATGAGTCTGCTCTACAGCCTTAGCTAAGGGCCAGTTGGCTTTTAGCTCATGCAGTAGAGGCTCATGGACTAAGCTCCATAGATCCCAGGTTCGATCCCGCCCACCGACAACCGGGGGGGTCTGTCGGCATTACAGGCTTACAGGAGAAAGGTTAAAGCAGGTAACAGCAAAATGAGCTACGTCTGTGTGGTTCTGTTGAACAAGAGGTTGGCAGGATGCAGAGGGAGTTGTATCCTCTTCATGGGGACTTACAAAGGGAGGTTTTGGGGGACCAAGCTAGGAAAAGTTAAGGGTGTAGCCAATTAATCCATTGATTGAGGGTTGGATTGATGTAATCCTGAACCCACACTAGAGGCCACAAAGAGACACTGCTGCTGTCTTAAGGCCTCTGGAGGAGAAGTCTGTCCTACCTTCACCTCTAGGAAGCTCTTCTTACAGATTGTGCATTTACCTGGGCTGTGTGCAGGGACCGGAGTTTGGCCCTATATAAAGACATCTGCGTAGAGGATGGGACGTTGTAATCAGTGACAAAAGAGGAAGGTGGCCAGACAAATGAGGATTCTAAAAGTGACACAATTAATGAGCTGCTGTTTTCCACCTGCCTTTAATAAAAAGAATGAGATGAAGTATACAAGATGAATTCTAGGGAAGGATGAACTGCCCGCACTGTGATACCATCGCTAGTTCATCTGCAACAGGCCTCTATATTCTCAGTCTGAAAGTTTTGCCACTCCCTCTAACCTTGCAGTGGCGTTTGCTCTTCCTGACAAGAAGTGTATAGAAGGGGTTCTCTGCTAGGCTGTGCTGACAACGAGCTGTGACTGATGACAAACTCTATACGCCCAGGTTTCTATGCAAACAAAGGGTGGTTGTAAATGACACCAAATCTAGCTGGGAGTGAAGTGACTAATGGTGTCCCACAGGGGACAGTATTGGGTAACTGTTTTACTTAACGGCTGTTAGAAGTGATCTGAAGTCTGAAGTGAAACGTACATTAATTAAATTTGCAAACAGTTCCAAGCTAGCAGGGGCTACACACATAAAGGAGGTGCAGAGATAAAAGTCGATTGCATCAAGAAAGCTGGAAAAATGGAGAGGGAAATGTATGAAATGTCAACTGGCCAGCGAGCTCCTACTCTGATCTGATGCTGTAATATACACTATACACATCAGTTCTGCTACTGCAATATTGATCTCTAGAGCCAGCTGGGCCTATAGGAAGTGAGGTCTTTAAAAACATTAATTCATGCTGTAAAAAACTAAACAGGGGTCTGAGACAAAATCCTGTCTTCAAATGGCCTCTAAACTTTCAAGAGTTCATAGTCTAGATTCATTTTTTTTAAGCTTAGCCTATCTCCACTAAAACCTCTTAAGTTTGGTAGTTATTGGGAGGGATGAAAGCATGTGGCCAACTAATTCATAAGTAGATCTAGTCAGAAAATAGAATTTCTGTTCTGTGGGAAATTCTAACATTTTGAAATTGGAATGAAAAGTTGATTTTTTTTCACAAAATAGAAGCATAGAAAACTTTGAATTCAGAAACATCAAATAGTCTCATTTCAATAATGTCAAAACATTTTAAAATAACACAATATTAAATATACATAATGTTTAATAGAGCAGTATATTAAAATATTAATTTACTATCATATAAAAGTCAAATCAAAATGAAATGATAATGTTGAAATGAAATGTTTCTACCTTATTGAAATGAAACAAGAACGTCAAAATGATTTGTTTAGATTTTTTCCCATTGAAAATGTAATCAAAATTGACATATTCCTACAAGCTGTTTTGATTTTGACCAGACTGCATTTCTTCAATGGAAGATTGTTCCATCAAAAATGCTTTGACCAACTCTCCTTCTAAGCTTATCGTGGTCTGTCTGTGAAGGAGAAAGAATGGAAGGATGCCCAATTCACTCATATTAATCGTGTGTTACAGGAGGGCAATGACATGCCTGTACATCTGATATCAGAATGCTGTCCTCAGCCTCTAAACAGTCTTGAAAGCCTAGGCAAATAAATTAAAACAAAACAACAAGGCGGGTTTGCACTGACTCTTGTCTGCACATGTTCTCCAGCTTCACCCACCAGGTCTCTACTCCCTTAATGTTGATGGGCACTATTATCATGCATGCCTTCTATTACATTTTTAAAAGGTTTGTTCTCCAACCAGCATATGAAATTCATTACCTTTTGTGCTGTAAATGGCCTTGTATTTGAATATCTTGTCAAATCATTCTTTGGTTTTTATATATATAATACACCTCTACCCTGATATAATGCGGCCCGATATAACATGAATTCGGATATAACGCGGTAAACAGCGCTCCGGGGGGGCGGGGCTGCGCACTCCGGTGGATCAAAGCAAGTTCGATATAACGCGGTTTCACCTATTACGAGGTAAGATTTTTTGGATCCCGAGGACAGTGTTATATCGTGGTAGAGGTGTGTATATATATATATATATATATATATATACATATATAATTTCCTGCCTTTTATTTTTTGTCTTATTACATTTTTAACTGTTGATGTTTATTTTTTGACATTTGATGAATTTGCTTTGGGTCTGCCTTTTTTGTGCTGGCTGATGTTTTATAACCTATTGATTCCCAATATTTTAAACTGACCCACAGCTGATACAAGGCTCTCACTGGGAAGTAAGATGTTTACATCTCACTATGAATAGCAGATAAACGGAATAATAAAGGTTGTCAAAACCTGAGAAATGAAGCACATCTGGTTCTTGTTTGCTCTCGAGGATATATGGCTGTGCAGCTCAGAACTAAGAAACTTCAGAATGCCAGGCAAGTCAGTCTGGACCTTCACATTTCCACTTTAGTCTATTTTATTGGTTAAGAAAATAAATTTTAAAAAATCTGCACTGTGCAGGTTTATAACTTTACCAACAAAATTGCACAAAGAATCTCAGTGGTGATTTTTTTTCTACAATTTTTTCATGTAATCCCTTTTTAAATAATCCATGTTCTAATGAGCACATAAATGAAGGAGACTTAACTTTCTTTCCTTATTGTATTTGATCCTGATGACTAATTAGATACTTAGTATGTGCAGACAAAGCTACTGGCACAGATTTTTATTGGTTCTGCTGATAACTTTCTGCGCTATTATAATAGGCCTTTTGTTTTTGTTTGCATTTTTGCTTTTGAGGTACATCTATTTCTTTTTGGTATTTACTACAGTAACATTAATCATGAACTCCTCTGATATTTAATTTTGATGCAACTCCAATATATATTATTCTGAATTAAAATACTTATTTCATAGACTGAAGAATTATTTACTGATTATAGCACAAATGTGTGTGTGTGTGAGTGTGCATGTAGATATGTATACATTAAAGGTGACAAGTAATTTAAATTTGAACATTTTGCATTATTCAGTAGTTGGTTGCCAGCTGCTTTTCTTTTGTACTTTGTGATTAATTTCATTGTCGGTAGATTTTATGTTTCCAGAGAGTCTTTCACAGAACCTACACAGGACCCAATGAAGGGAATATGAATACCAAGTTGTCATTGGTGTTCTATTCTAGTCTGATCTACAGCACTAAAGTTCAACAGTCAGAGTTATAGGACAATGAGAGAGGAAGAGAAAAATGAACTGTAGTATTGTTTTAAAGACATACTTTATTGACTTTCATCATGTAATTAAAAAGAATAAGAGACATTTTTATTTCTGTTGAAAAAGTTTGCCTGCTTTGTGAAAACAAGGGCAAGTTAAGGGAAGGCTCTGTCTATATTTGCATGTGTTTCTCTGTACGCTGAGAGCAATCTGTAACCCTGAAAAGCACACAGCCAGTATGTCTTTTAGCAGAGTTTAAAAACAGGACTTTGAAGCCTGTTTATGAACTGTGTTCTTGTTTGCTTGATTGGTGTAGCCTGAACAAGAAAACTTTGAGACAAAATGCCAAGACCAGGAAGCATAAAAAGACACAACTCTTTACTCTCGTTACTCATGATCAGTAATTCAGTGTGTCCAGGTAGGTTTTTTGTTTTTCAAAGCAATTCAATAGACATTACAATTTTGGGAGGCTTTAGTCAAGGGTTGCAAGTAAAATTTATGCTACATTTGTCAAAGGACGTAAATTCCCCTTTTTTGTAAAGCATTAAGTCCCTCCCTTAATTAAGCCTTCTGGGGTTTAAATGTGTTGATCTCATTTTAAACTGAGCTCAGCACAATTAGACACACTGAAAAGATAGGAGGTAATCAGCACATACAAAAACATTTCAGACATGAATGTTTCATCCTGCCAAGCCCAAAATTACTATTTCAATTTTTTATCTGGGGGGAAGGGGGAGGAAGAAAAAGAAAAAAATTGATTATTTTCAGCTCGTCATACATCTCATTTGTAGTGGGTCAGACCTTCCCCATTCACAATTACCACTAGTTAATCTTATCAGAGAAAAATTCAATTACATTTATCAAGGTTATTCCATACACTCAAGTTATTGCCTCGGAAAAATCGGGTTTCAGTGTTAAGAATGTTTGCATTGTGTGTGTGAGTGTGTGTAAGGGAGGGGAGAGGATCCTATCTTTTTTTTTTAATAAATAATTAAATCCTGCTTTTACACTGATGTTACTAATATATAGTTGTAATAAAGTAATATTTGACAGCTTTGTAAAAGGGATCATTAATACATAGATTATGGAAGTTTAGGAGGGAGGCTCATAACTGTTAATAGACTTCAATTCTCAGCCTACACTGACATTTTAAAAAATCTAGTTTCAAATTTGATAACAGATTACCAGCTAGGCTGGGAGCCAGCCACCTGATTAAGGCAATTTAAATGCTTGCAAAGTGGTGAGATTAAAATCAAATAAGTGCCGATTTTTTTCCTGCTTCACTTATCTTTCCCTGGATTCGTTCCTTAACTACCAGGTGGCAGAGGACTCTGGGTAATTTTCCTCTGCGCCAATTACCCCAGGATGGTTTTTAGGGTGAAGCAGAATAATTACTGCACTATCAATCCAAAATGGGCTGCTTAATGTGTTTAAGAGAGATTTTGAGCCTTAGCAGGGAGGCTGCCTGAAGCGTGCTATGCTTGTGGTGCCAAAGCCCACTCGGCCTACTCATGTCGTTAACTGTTCAGTGAGAAGGCAGCATACACCCAAGGTGAAAGAAAACAAGGAAAACTCCTGGGAAGCTGTGGGAAAGTTAATGAGCTGCTTCCAACGTGTGGCAGGCTGCAGTCGCAGGTGGCTGACAAAGCTAGGCGGGTTAAGAAAATAATATTTATCATCCAGCTGCCAGGACCATCTTTATCAAAAGTCTTTCTAAAATCCATACAACATGAAGAAAAATGAGTTTAAAACAACAAATAAAAAAAGGCAAATAATCCAGTCACCGAAACAGTGTATCCTTGATGGGTCATTTGCAAAGCTTTATACTGAAGCTGGTCTGATATGAGGACACATTGATTTTTAATTTTTTTCATCAGTGGGAATAGGGATGCTCTTGGGGTTACCGCACAGGACTGGAAACTAGTTCTGCTCCCTCCTCTGCCATGGACTTCCTGGGTGACCACTTAATGCCAACATTTTCAAAAAGATCCACTGATTCTTTGGTGACCAGCTTGAGCGTGATTTTGAACCAAACACCTGCATCTGATTGTTGATCTGAACTGGCATTGTGTCTTAAAATCAGGTCCTATGCGTCTCAAATTGGGCACCCACAAATTGCAGTCTCCAAAAATCAGATGTCATTTTTGAGAATGTTGGCCAAAACATTTCTGTGCCATAGCTTTCCCCATCTTTAAAATTGGGAGAGTAACACTTGGCTAACTCAGAGAAATGTTGTAAAGAACTATTCGTTGTCTGTTAAAGTACTTTGAGATCAATGGATGGAATGCAATATAAAGAAGTTTAGGTAGTGTAACTAAATGAAAAATATGGCTGTGTTCTGCTATTGTCAAAGTGGTATGGTATGGGGAAAGGGGTTTAAGCTTAATTGAAATCTGAAATGACATATTACTAAATGCTATACTGTAGCAGCCTGAAATTAAGCATTATCTTCTATCCAGTGACTATGCACTGGATTTGTTTAGCTATCAGTATCAGAATATAAATTGTGAGTTTTAGCCAAGAATTCTGAAAGGTTGTCCTACGAAATAGAAAGATAATTTTAAAAAAATCATTATATTTGTGAAGTGGTTGCTGCTGTTGCTTGCCTCTGAGTGATTTGCTTCCATAGTTTTCCGTATGATCTCTACCTACTCGATGTACAAAGCTTTTTTATTATTTAATGAAAAATTGATTTATGATTTTGCTTAGCAAATGGTTTGTGATAATGCAAGTTAAAATGTTCCATACTGAAAAGAAATTCTGTACTTTGAAACTGTTTGTGTGCTTAATTGTGCAAGGTGCTAAGGTTCTCATGTTCCATGGACTTAAGTTAGCTCTAAGGATTCACACAGTCAGCACCTTCCAGGATCAGGTCCTACATGTTTGTGTGTCTGGAAGTTGTAGCTTGTGAATTCAGATCCCAGTGGAGTCTCCCATACAAAAATGATTTATCAATGCAGTCATTCTTGGTCACCTTACCTAGGTAATAACTTGCATTCCCAAGAAACGAAAAGATAAATGAGAATGGAGAGAGCTGAATCCAGCTTTGTGATTTCAATGTGAGTTTTATACTGTCCATTTTTAAAATGACCTGAACTTTGGTAGTCGTAGGAAATGCATTCATGTCCATCTCACCGGATGCAATAGTTTATGCAGAAGTGTTTCTTGTAAGGCACACACAATCCATTTAAAGATTATCACATGAAACCATATTTACTTCAGAGGTCTGTAATAATTACACCTTCACTTGAAAAATCCCCAGGACTTTGGCTGCTGTGTCACAGATTTATACTCAAACATTTCCATTTGATGCGCAAAGTGTGAAGTACTCTTTAGTGGCAAGACAATTATCTGATTCTACTAATAAATGAATGCACTAGTAGTCATTTTTAATTGAACAATTATAGGATATTGCACTGTCAGTTGATTATAGAAGTCATTTCATAAATGTCAAAAATCTCTTTAAATGAATTATGAAGCTCCAAAATAACTCCAGCAATCAGCCAGCAATAACACAATAATCTGTTTACCCTGTTGTCAGGCGAACTATCACCATTTTTTTTTCTTTTGAGGGGGGACTGAATCTTAAGGATTATACTCCAGCTCAGACTGCTGCAACCACCTAGGCTTTAATTAATAAAGACTGTGAGTGTTGTCAAGAGTTTTGCCATGTATTAAATAGCAAGAGAAATTAGAGTTATTTTTGAAAAGACACCAACAGCAAGCATAAGGATATCTCTCTTCCCTGAATGAAGAAGATTGAATCTAAAATTGTGTTACTAACAGTACAGTGGAAATTTTTCCCTTTAAATGCTTCACTGTCTACTGCAACCTTTATTTTGGCATGATACAGAAGCATAATATTATAAGATTTACCTTCTTCCCTTGTTAACCGATACCTCTGTTTTTTCCCCTTTGGCAATGAACGCATACGCACTAATGGCTGTCTTCACGCTTAGAAATAATAATGGGCCGGATCATACTCTTCTCTAATATCCATGTTGTGGACATTTCCCCCAGAATTTCTTTCTTCTTCTGCCTTCCCACATAAATGAAAGCACGTGTTTGGCCCACAAGCCCCATGGATACACTAAGATCTGTGTTTTGCGTGTGTGTGTGTGTGTGTGTGTGTGTGTGTGTGTGTGTGTGTGTGTGTGTGTGTGTGTGTGTGGAGGGTGTGAGGGGTCAGAGGCCCTGACCCTCTCCATCATCTCTGTCCTTGCTCTTTTACAACACAGCTCTTTCACTGGTTGCTCCAGATCCTCTTTAAATGGGTGGATCCGCATTGTGTAAGGTAGTCTCTGGCTGTATTAGAGGAATTTCCCCTGGGTACAGAAGGGTGGGTGGGCAATGCCCGTATGGTCAAGGTAAAGAGATGGGGGCACACTGCTGCAGAGGAGGTGACCCCGTTGTGGGAGACAGTTGTGTGCAAAGTGGACCCTTTGCTAAAATATAAGTGGCAATGCTGTCAAGAAGCATCCAGTGATTTTTGGGTGCCCCACTTTTTGGTGCTAAGTGGGAGATGCCGTGGGTGTGGATCTCAGAGATGCTGAGCCCTCCCCACTCCAAATAAAATTAATGACAGCATTGAGTGCCCAACACCTCTAAAAATCAGGCATTTGGTTCCTCAAACTGGGCACCCCCAAAAAGAATGGACACGCTTGAAAATGTGGATGATAATTTTTGGGTGGGTAGAACTGGAGTAGCTGTATCTCTGGCTTACTAGAGAAACCACAAATCCTTTTATCTCTTGACAATATAGGGAGGAACCTCTGCAAGCTTGGGTTTTCTCCTTGGCACATGTATGGGTGCAGCTGTGCAGGATGTCAGATCATTTAATCCTCTGAGGCTAAAGTCCGGCAAAGCCACAAACAGCCCAGAAAAAAAAGTAAGAGAATTGAGTCGTAGGTGGTCTTAATTATGCATATAATTAATCTGGTATCTGCATGACTTCTCACTTCTTTAAGCCATTTGGGGAGGCTTCACATTGGGAGCAGAAGAACCCTCCTTATTGTTTGTCCACCATAGAGTTGTCTTTGGCAAGCACTGCATAAACTAGCACAGAGGGTAGTGTTGGGAATTGAGCCAGAGAAAGGATGCAGCTGGAGTGGCACAATCACCATGCACAACCTAGGTGTGCCTGTGTCTGAGACTACTATTCCAGGTCTGAAGTTGGAGTATCAGTTGAAGGACAGATATACTGAAGCCACTGGTTGGTTGGGGGCATATATTAATACTCAGTCTTTATCCACATCACCCACATTAAATCCAGTTTCTTATGGGAAATGAAATCCACCATATGTGATCATTCACCCTGGGACTAGCACCATATCATGCACACTGTCCAGTATATTGGACTAGCACCGTTAACACTACTCTAAAGACAGTCAATGAAATCTAAATTAAATATTTTAAATATACTACATATGAAAATCCATATCTGGAACAGATTTCCTTATCACCTTGATTGAACACAGGCAAGACCAAACTAGTTTCTAACATGGTTGTGTAAGGGACCGGGGCATAGGTGGTCTGGTCTAGTGACTACAGCTGGACTGAGGTCTGCCCACCAAGGACGGTGGGTGCAGGCAGGAGTTGGAGGAATCACAAGAGACAGGTTCCGTAAGCAAGAGTCAGTATCACAGTCAGGCTGGAGTCTGAGACCGGAGATCAGAGGAGTACCAGTCTGGAATTAGGAGGCAAGAGTAAGGGTCAGAGTCGGGCTGGGGCCTGAGGTCAGGAGATCAAACAAAGTCCAACATTTTAGCAGGCTGAAGTTTGTGTGACTACCCAGACAACTTCCTGGGGCAACCCTGGGGATTAAATAGGGTGCTTGGCCAATCAGAGGGCTGCAGGGTGCCATTAGTCTGGGTCTCTTGGACAGTACTTCCTGCAGCATGAACTCTGCATGGTGCGCCCTGGCTGTGTCTGGTTTCCTGGTGGCACTGTGGGAATATCAGCTGTCCCAGGCTCTGCAGGCCTGGATTCTAATCCCAAAGTCCTTATAGACTGGGATACTGTTTAAGCTAAGTAAAAGTTAGTGTAGAAAAGGCCTATAGGGACTGAGTTTTGTTATCTAGGAAGATGTTAACATAGTTTCTGATCTAGACAGGAATAACATTTTTAAAAACACCTAAGTGACTCTGCAGACCCAGATTCTAGTCCCTAGGTCCTTACATCACCCCTCACCTTCTTCAGGGGTGCCCCTTTTCTGTCAGGGTTGGTTTATCTGGATGGTCTTGATATAACCTTTCTATCAGATCATGGGCAGAGGTTCCCAGAAGCATTCTTTGGGACCTATCCTCCCAGTCAATTAGGTAGTACAGTCTCCTCCTCTGCCATTTAAAGTTGAGGATTGCGTGTACTACATATTCTTCATGTCCTTGGAGCCGGACTGGTGGAGGTGGCTTTTGGGACCAATCGGGAAAGGAGTCATCTGTGTAAGCCTTCAGGAGAGATACATGGAAAGTGGAATGTACCTTAAAAGGTCAAGGGAGCTATAATTTGAAAGCAAAGTTCTGGAAAGGTCCAAGGAACTGGTGCTCTAGCTTGTGGGACAGCCTGTTTGTACGAAGGTGCTTTGTGGCAAGTCAGACCTTTTGGCCTACCATGAGAGCTGAGCCTTCCTGGTGTTGATGGTTTGTATACTATGTATAGATAAGGCTATGTTTTAGTCACGGGTATTTTTAGTAAAAGTCATGGATGGATCACGGGCAGTAAATAAAAATTCACAGCCCATGACTTGTCCATGACTTTTACTGTATACTCCTAACTAAAACTTAGGTGGGGGACTGCGGGTTCTCTGGGGGGCAGTGTGGGGGCACCATGGGTGCTGGGGGAGATGGCCTGGGACACTGCTGGTGCTGGGGTGGGGGGACTGGGCAGTGGCATGCAACCTGGGACCCCCGCTAGTGCTGAGAAGGGGCAGGCAGCGGCATGCGGCCTGGGACTCCTGTTGGTGCTGGCAGGGAGGGTTGGCGGGGCTGGCAGGGGCTCCCTACACAGCTCCGCGTGTCCCTGGCTCCTAGGCAGCGGAGGGACCAGGGGGAGCCGCGTGCTGCTCCTGCCACAAGCGCCGGCTGCGCAACTCCCAATAGCCGGGAACCGCAGCCACTGGGAGCTGCGGGGACGGGGCCTGCAGGGCGGGCAGCGCATGGAGCCGCCTGCCTGGCCCCTCCTCCACCTAGGAGCTGCAGGGCAATGCCAGTGGGAGCCGGGGAGCCCCCCCCCACCCTCAGGTAAGCACCCCCCGTACTCTTAACCCCCTATCTTAGCCCTTAGTCCCCTCCTACACCCAAACTGCTACTGCTGGCCCAGGGGCTGCACCAGCCACTGCAGAAGTCACAGAGGTCATGGAAAGTCATGGATTCTGTGACTTCCGTGACCACCATGACAGACTTGCAACCTTACTTATAGTCCCTTTTTACATCTTTGAGGTGGTTCTTAAGTTCCTCCTGGATACGGTGAATTCATTGGACCCAGTCGGCAGCTGCAGGGTTTGAGGAGGCTGCTGGCAAAGCCAGGTGGAAGTGAGGGTGATAACCATAATTGTCAAAGAAGGGACTCTGCCTTATATAAGAACTCAGCATGTGGCAGGAGGGAAAATTAGTTGTCTTGATGGGAATTGACAAAGTACCTCAGGTATTGCTGTAATACTTGGTTTGCCCTCTCCATTTACCTATCTGTCTGGGGATGATAAGCAAAGGAGGTAAAAGTATGAAAAAGGAGGTAAAAGCATGTCCATTAGCTGGAATTCTTCATGCCAGAAGTGCGAGACAAATTGCAGGGGTTTGATCTGAGGTGACACAGGCTGGAAACCCATGAAGGTGGACCAGATGAATCACTAGGTATTGAGCCTTTGTTCAGCAGCGGGCAGGCTGTTACAGGGGACGTAATATACCATCTTGGTTAGTTGGTCTACAACAGTCAAGACCTCTGTGTGAGTCAGGGAGTTCCACTATGAAGTTCAGTGTGACTGAGGCCCAGGGTCTAGAAGGGGTTTCCAGGGTGCTGAGGGACTTAGCACGTGGAATGTTGGTGCATGCACACATGTCACAAGAGTTAACATAGTTCTGAGCTTTGGCCTGCATATGGGCCACCAGAAGAAATGGAAAGCGGTGTGGAAGGTCTTAAGGCTGTTGAAGTGACCTGCCAATGGAGTATTATGGCAGAGATGTAGCACTTCTAGCTGGGGGCACCCTGTTGGAACGCATGACCATTGAGGTAGGCGCTCCCTTCCTGTGTGGAGCACTGCCTCTTGGTTCTGGCTCTGCTCAGGCTGTTCCATCACCTCCTGGGCTAACAGATCACCCTGCAAAGCGGACAAGATTA
This sequence comes from Malaclemys terrapin pileata, assembly GCF_027887155.1. NCBI lineage: Eukaryota > Metazoa > Chordata > Testudines > Emydidae > Malaclemys > Malaclemys terrapin. The sequence goes on from NC_071505.1 coordinate 114,747,559, forward strand.
CATCAAGCAGGTCTTGGTGTTTTGTGGCACTAAGGAAGTTGCAAGGTTTTAGGAGCAGGGTGATTCTTGGCTAGGCGCCTCGCTTTCTTGGTAGGATTCCCCTTTTGGGATAAGGTGTCAGTTTTCCCATTCCTTGTTCCCAGCTGCTAGGTGATGATGAAATCAAACCAAGAGAAAAGTAACACTCACCTGAGTGGTATTTGGTTTAAGACTTGAGCCTTCCATGGATATTTGAGGTTTTTATGGTCTGGAAAGATTTGCACTGGCTCTTGGGCTACCTTGAGGTGATGGTGACACTCTTTGAAGGCTGATTTGATTACAAATAGTTCTTTATCTAATATTTCTTAATTCTGTTCATCCAGGATGAGTTTTTGGGAATAGTAGGTGCAGGGGTACAGGACTTCCTGCAGATTATTCCTCTGGGAGAGTAACCCCAGGGCTAAATTGGAGGCTTTGGCTTCCACTATGAATGCCAGGGCCAGGGCTGGGTGTAATGGAATTGGGATGGTGGTGAAAGCAGACTTGAATTGTTTGAAAGCACGGTGAGCTTCAGGTGTCCAAACAACCTTGGCAATCCAGCGGGACGTGAGCCTGGTCCAGATGGCCTTCACCTTCTTAGAGTGTATCTTAACACCCTCTGTGGAAAGGATGTAATCCAAGAAGTCCTCTGTGAAGGACTGGTCAAAGGTACATTTTTTTTCCAACTTCATAAACAGGCCATGCTTTCATAGGGTTTCCAGGATGTACAAACACAAGTATGTCATTGAGATAGATCACTACATACTGGTCCAGGATGTCACTAAATATGTCATTCACAAAGTGTTGAAAGGTCACAGGAGCATTGGTCAGCCCAAATGGCATTACTAAATTTTCAAAGTGACCATAGTGGGTTCGAAACACAGACTTCCATTTGTCTCCTGCCCTGATGTGCACTAGGTTGTAAGCACCCTTGAAGTCCAGTTTCGTGAAGATTCTGGCAGACCTCACACAATCTAGTAACTCTGAGATCAAAGACAGAGGATACTGGTTTTGGATTTTGACATGCTTTGGGGCCCGATAGTCTATGCAAAGGACTGGAGCCCCTGTTGGAAAGGTGGAACACTGGGTGAAGCCCTTGGCAAGGTGTTCCTAGATGTTTTCATGAAGGTCTGCCAGTTCAGGCTCGGACATTGAATAGATCTGTCCATAAGGGACCTTTGCCCTGCGTTGCAGATCTATAGGGCAGTAATAGACTTGGTGTGGAGGTAGCATGTTCATATTCTTCTTTTCAAAAATGTCCTCATAATCCCAACATTTTTCAGGGAGATTGGGATTTAGGCTTGGGAATGATTCCTCCTGGCTAGCTGCCACCAGCTGGAGTCCCTCCACACATGTGGTCACTTCCAATCGGCCTTAGGAGCCCAGGACAAGAAGGTTGGGGCTAGCTCCTCTGCACAGGAAGACCCTTAGGCAGTAGTCAGAGGGGAAGTTGATCCTCTTTTCTCTCCAGGAGATGCAAGGGTCATGCTGCTCCAGCCAGGGGATGCCAAGAATTAGGGGGAAATGTGAGGAATGGATCATGTTGAACTGTAGCACTTCCCCATGGTCCAGGATTACAGTCTCTAGGGGCACTGTTTCTTGAGTCACTGGCCCTGAGGACAGGAGGGGCCCATCAATTTTTTCTGTGAGAACTGATGTGGACTTTAAACAAGGGAGATTCATCGTGCTTGAGTGGCTTTGACATCTATGAAGTTATCAGTAGTACTGGTATTGATCAGAGCCCCTGAGGGAAGAGGGGAGCAATCGGCTTGGCCCCATCCCTAGTAGGTAACTCCATTTATACTTGGAAGTGTGGGGAGGACCCATGTGTTCTGGATTGGGTTTCTTTTGAGGGCTGGGGGTTAGTTCCTTAGCATAGCATCTGGGTGGTGCCCAGGCCGGCTCCCTCTATATGGCCTGGGCACGCTTGTTTTCCAACTTCTTGCGGGTTTGAGGTTTGCAGTAGGCATGAGGTGAGAGCATGTCCTGGTGCTCCACAATAAAAACATAGGTTATTGCACCGTAACTATTCAATTTCTTCCAAGATCAGGTGTTGGTGTTCCAGAGATTTTTGGTGTAGCATGTAGGTAGAGTGGTAGCAGGGTGCCCCTCCTTTTCTCCCTTTGCTTATGCAGCCGGATGTCGATGCGGAGAGAGGCTGATAAATGCATCCAAACGCGTCTCGGTGCCAGTTAGCTCGTCTTTTACTTGCTCACTGAGCTCATACCGAAAATAATGCACTTGGGCTGCCTCGTTCCATTCAACATCAGCTGCGAGTTGCCAGAACTGAGCAACATACAAGGCTGTTGGCCCTTGCCCCTTGCTGGAGCCTTCGTAGTGCTGCTTCTATGGAGCGAGTGCAATGAGGGTCTACAAAGAGTATGGAAAACATATGCAGGAAGGCATTCCAGTCCATTAACGGTGGGCTGCTTTGCTCCTGCTCCAGTGCTTCTTCTGTAAGCAAACTGGTCACTAGTCCCACCCCGGACTTGTTGGTGGGATACAGTTGAGGGCAGGGCAGGAAAAGGAGATGGCATTGATTCAAGAATCCCCTGAACATCTGGCGGTTAGTATCAAAATGTTCGGGTTGTGGTACTATGGGGCTCAGTTCAAAGGGCAGTGGCCTGCAGCATGGAATTCTGGGCCTGGAGCACAGACTTTTCTTCCTGGGACTGTGTTAGCTGTTCACAGAGTGTCTGATTTTCTGCTAGGATCTGTGCCACTGGGACAGTTTAGAGTTGCATGACCCTCTTGTGGGGAATCCAGTACTCCAGGGGGTCCAGCGAGACTGAGTTTTGTTATCTAGGAAGATGCTAATATGGTTTTGCATCTAGGCAGGAATAACATTTTCAAAAGCACATAAGTGACTTAGGAGTCCAAGTCCTATTTTCAAAAATTATTTAGGTATTTAGATATTTTGGAGTGTAAGCCTCTTTGAACTCCTCCACCGAAAGTCCTCCTAAGTGCTGAAGTCACTTTTGAAAAATGGGACTTAGGCTCCTAATTCCCCTTGGGTTTGTGTACACAGTGGCAGCGGCCCATGTAATGAGTCTAAGCGCCTGGGTCGACAGACTCAGGCTTGCGCTACTGTGTTAAGAAAAGCTGTGTAGATGTTGCGGCTGAGGCCCCGAAGCTTAGGGATGGGAGGTGGGCTTCAGAGCTCTAGTTTCAACCTGAGCCACAATGTCTGCATAGATATTTTTAGGGCAGTAACATGAGCTCTGTGAGCCTGAGCCAGCTCTACTTCATTCATATATGCTGGACACAGTGCATAGAAGAGCAGCTAGCGGCACTAGTGCTGAGGAATATATCTCCTAGCCCACATGGAAGGAGATAGTTGTCAGAACCTCCTGTCTGTTAGAAGGCAGACAACAAACCGAAGCCTGGAGAGGAAAAGGAGATGCCCATTCCCAGCAGCCAGGAGAATCTCTTGGGAATAGCAGAAAATCAGCTTTGTTTCAAATATGCTTCAGATTTCAGTTGTAAGGCTCTGATTTATATCCCATGTAACACCACTGATTTAATGACACTGGATGGCATGTAAGTCAGTGAAGGATTTAGCCCTATAAGCTGGGGGTTTGCTTTGCCACTTCCTTGTACCTTGGCGTCATTTACACTTTCGCCAAGTTGGTATCCATCACAGCCTGACTGGCAGATTTAATACCTACTTTGTTCTCACTTTAACTGACTATGCAAGGCAGTGGAGAATCAGCCCCACAGAATTTTAATTGGTATTGAATTTAAATCATCATAAATTACTCCACTTTAAATGTAGTTTTATTCCTTAAAATTGTCACACATGCTACTGAAGAGCCCTTGCAGGGACCCAGTCCCCGTATCTGTCTTGGCTAGTAAGATAAAGCCTTTATAGTTAGTAGGTGGCTGAGACCTTGCCATATGCTGTTGGTAGACAGCAGCAAAGCTCTATCTTGTGATAAGCATACTAACAGCAATCTGTTAGGGGTTTTTTTTTTATATAATGCACCAGCACGTGGTTAATTGACATTCATATTACTGAACAAACTTGTAAGTAATATGATTCTCCCAGGAATCACATCAACTGCACTGTGGGTAAGTTTAGATTTCAAAGATGCCACGGTCCCTCACTCTGTGATGACGGAATTGAACAGCATTAACCTTTTCACTTGCACTAACAAAGACAAGTTAAGACAAGATGTGCTATGACTACTGCACATCTATGGTTTGTTTTTGCCCAGGGCCCTCTACAATTACCCAGCACTTCAGAGCCAATATCAGTAGCATGTTTACCTTTTTCTTTTTTCAATATTTCTACAAAATGACAGCCTCATTATCTGACAAAAAAATAAACGGGTACAATATGGGGTGTGTATAATATATATAAAGATTTTATAAAAGGATATTCTAAGCTATTATAAAGAGATCTAGCAAGAAGAAGATCCCTATCTTTATAAACTGAGCTATGTTGCATATAATATTGTGTTTATGCCAATAAAACAACTAGAAAACATAGGGAGAAATTGTGCTCATTTATACCCATGGAGCCCCATTCTCGGTCTGCAACTAAATGCACAGTTTGGCCCAAATACTGTATTTTTCGGTGATTGTGGTACAGTATTTTTCACCATCTTGTACTTTGCATAGTCAAAGTGAGAACAAAGTAAGTATAAAATGCTGCCACTCGGGTTGTGATGGATACCAACTTGGCAAACATGTAAATGACTACACAAGGTATAAAGAAGTGAAGAAGCAGACCCTCAGCTTATAGGGGCAAATTCTTCACTGACTTACATGCCATCCAGTGGCATTAGATCCAAGGAGTTATATGGGATATAAATCAGGGCCTTACCACTGAAATGTAAAGAATATTTAAAATATTTTTTTGTGTTAAATGTTCTAAGCAAGATCAGAACTCCATTGAGCTCAATGATCTAGACAGATAAAGGGTGCAAGGGGAAACAGAGGTGAAATGTGTTGCCCAAGCTCACCCAGCCAATAAGTTGCAGAGCGAAGAATAGATCTCACCTGGCCTGACCAAGTGTCCAATGCCTTATTTGCTGCTTCTTTGGATATATCTGCACTGCAAATAGACACCCATGGATGCCCGGTGCCAGCTGACTTGGGCTCAGGCTAAGGAGATTGTTGTGGGGTGTCTGCCCCACCCCCATGCTAGAGGGAGCTGCAGCAGGCCAGTGCTTAAGAGAAGGGCTTATTGGGAGCCAATCAGGGCCCGGATTGGAGACAGCCAATCAGGGCCAGGCTCAGCCCTATAAAAAGGCTGCTCTGAGCGAGGACAGTCGGTCTGTCCTAGACCTTCAGGGAGGAAGGTTGGTCTCCTGGGCAGGAGACCAGCACCCAGGACAGTGCAGTGCTGGGCAGGCTCAGGGAAGCAGAGTGGAGCTTCAGCCTGATACCTGCCAGACTGCCGGCCCTGAGTAGAAGGGCCTAGAGGGTGCAATGGGGTCAGCGGGGAAGTGACCCAGGGAAGGCGGAAGGCAAGGGAAGAGAAGGAGGGCCGAGAGGCTGCTGTTAGAGGGTCCCTGGGTCGGGACCCAGAGTAGCGGGCGGGCCTGGTTCCCCCCCTTTCCCCCTTGTGCTGCACCGGGCCGTGGAGCAGTGGCTGAGTCAAGCTGTAACCTGCCCCCTGACGTAAGAGGGGCTAGACTTGTGGGTTGCCAGTGCAAAGACTCCTGTTAACTCCCCACCCTGGAAGGGGGTGTGGATGGACTAAGGGGCATCGCTGGAGGGCAGTGGTCCGGAAGAGGACATCCCAAGCCGGAGAGCGATGCAGGTCCACACGCCAACTGAGGGCAAGACAATGGACAGGACACCACCAGGAGGGGGCGCTCCACTGGACACAGCTAATTCCTGAGACAACCAGTAGGAGGCGCCAGGGGGTGAGTCTCAACCCCGTCACAGGGATGTTTAACTGTGGTGTAGATGTTCAGGCTTGGGCTGCAGCCCGAGCTCTGGGATCCTCCCACTTTGCCAAGTCCTAGAGCCTGGGATCCAGCCTGAGCCTGAACATTTACTCCACAGTTAAACGGCCCCTTAGCTAGAGCCCTGTGAGTCTGAGTGAGCTAGCACGGGCCAGCCACTAGTTTTTAATTGCTGTATAGACATCCCCTCTGAACTAGCTCAGGGGATTGCTAATGGGAATCTAAAGGCTTTAACTCAATGGTACTAGTTCAGATCTGACCCAGTTGGACTAACTGAAATCAGTTAGTGATCTCAGTCTAGTTCCCACTGAACGGTACACTACATCACAAAAATACTACTAGCACAATGGCACCTTTTGGGGGCTGTCTCCGCAGATTAGCCATGGGTATAATATTAATAATTAATATCTAGCTCTTACATAGCACTTTTCAGAACGATCACAGTAACCCTAGAGGTGTTCGCTTTAGGTCAGGACTAAGGCACATGGTGGGGTGTTGTGGAGAATTTGTAAAGCACTGTTCCTATTCTAGGGCTAGCTATCCAGCATCTTTCATAAGCACCAATCTACCTAAAAAGAGGGGGAGAGGGATAGCTCCTGAGGTCACTTCCAACCCTGATATTCTATGATTTAGAAAAGGCTGCACACAGAAATACAATATTTATATATAAAATAACACACATGCTTTGGGGAGAAATGGGAGGGTATAGTATCCTGTCAATGCAGATATGGATTATATAGTATGAATTCTTAGTTGGTATTGTAATTTTCTACCACACTGCTGTCATTTTAAAATCCGCAGATATTTTAGTAACACTACACGATGATAAAACCAACAGAAGAAAATTGTACCACAGTTACTGCAGATGAATATAAGGTACAGCCCTTTGTGCACATGCTTCTTGCCTTGTGCTGCCCATTTGTTCATTTTGTAGTCACACTGGAAGGTAAACTTGTATTGGAGGCTGTCTGTGGTATGTGATGTAGACTATATTGAAGCAATCTTGTAATGAGAATAGATTACACCTATGTTATTTCTATTTGTCATTCCACTCCTGTGAATTCTCTGACAGGATGCCGTGACTTTTCAAAGTATTCTGTATTGGGTAGTTTGTATTGGGTAGTTTGATTGGTTGCCCATTCTTTTCCTTACTAACAGATGAAGCTCTCCACGAGACATAACTCAGGTAGGAAGGTAGATATGTTCAGAAGTTCCACAACATAGTCTGGTAGCGTGTTACTGTGCTAACCTGCTGTGCCCCCACTTTTATTTTTGCTGTTTCAGAAGTGCCACCTCTAGCAAGGATCACAAAATAGATCAGTCCCAGTTTAGTGACATAATAAAATGGAGGTCCAGGTTTGAAATCTGACTCTGGGCCAGTTTTGACTCTCAGTTTCACTGGTGTAAACCTAGAGCAACTCCATTTAGGTCAATAGTAAATTGACACTGGTGTAACAAGACAGAATCTGGACCTTTGTCTACTCACTATTACTTTGACGCAACAGTAGGAAATACTATGGAGGCGACACAATGAGGCTTGTGATACTCAGCACAAATGTCAGCTAATCAAAAAGCAGCATCATTATCAGAATTTGGAAAGATGCTGAATTTAGCCCACTCAGCAGGTGGATATTCGTGATGGCGTGATTCCCATCTAGTTGGAGGTAGACAGAGATTATACAAGGGGAATAAATAAGACCTCCAGAAACATGCTAGTTTGATCTTGATACACTGTTCCCTACACTCTAGTTTTGTGACCTGTCTAGAGCATTGAGCCTGTGTGTGAACAAGTTTCTGGAGCTTCATTGAAGTCAGGCAGAGAACTGGGGCTTTAGATTCTTCCTTTCATTGGAAAGTCCCAATCTAAGGTTCTACCAAAATGGGTAGCACTAAGCAGCAGCAATTCTAGGTTGGAGAAACCTAACACTAGAGGTGCGTGGCCAAGGGGGAGAATAAAAATAAAACAAAGCACAGGAGTTCTGATGCCATTTCATTTTTTTTCTCGAAGGTGCCACCTTTTGGTTGTATGTCAAACTGCATTGGGAGGTAAGGTAGACATTTTGAGGATACTTGCAGGCATGTTAAGGTAACAAGGCATTTAACTTACATTACTCTTCTCCCGCTTTGAATTTTAAAAGAGGGTATTCTTCAAATGATTTGACATTCCCCTCCCTTTCTAATAATAAATATTGTACAGTAGAATCATCTTTAATGAGATATCGCAGTGGACAGAATATTATCTCAGATGACTCCTGCATTCCTGGATTATTTTGATGAAAATAGAATTTCTTCTTAGATTTCCACAGCAGGCTGGCTGGAATTGCTGGTTTAAATCAAGATAGTATTGGCACAAAAGTCAGAATGCAAAATGGAGTGGCACCTAGCAGCGGGGAGGTGTGGGTGGGAGGGGCGGTATAGATTGGAATGTTTGTGGGGAAGCGGGAGGCAAATGGAATGTCAGTCAGGAAGCGATGAGAGGAGTGGGTGGAGACACAGTTGGAGGGGTAGGAGAGAAGTTAAGTGGGAGATGTTAGCAAGGCCTGGAGAGGAAAGTGGGAGTGAAAAGCTAGGAGTTGATGCTAAAATGGGAGGTGGTTCTGAAGAACAGGTGAGGGGGAAGGCTGAGCAACCAAGAAAGGTGGCAGCAACAACTGAAAGGAGCAAGTTTGATTAAGATCACTCTATTAACAGGATAACTACCATCCCTTTAGATTTCAGAGAAGCCCATACCCACCAATGAAGTCAGAATGAGAGGATTAAATAGCAGTCCAATTAGGAGACAGCCATAAAAAAAAAAAAAAAAAAAAACAATCTGCAAAGACTTTAAATGACATCAAGTCCTGTACTGAAAAAAATATAAAAGAATGAAAGCAATATAAAACTTCATGCTTTGGAAAATAAGTCAACCCTACTTGACAGGAAGTTAGGAAGAAACTTCTCCTATGGACATGCTCTTCTATTTTTGCCCACTGCTGGTTTCTTGGATTTACCTTTGAAGCATCTGATATTGGCCACTGCCAGAGATTGGATTCTGGATTAGATGAATCACTAGTTTGATCTGGTATGGTAAGGATGGTTAAGGCACCAGTCTAGGAAGTAGTAAACCTTGGTTCAATTCCCTGTGCACCACAGACTTCCTCTGTGAATTTGGGGAAGTCACTTAACCTTTCTGTGCCTCAGTTACCCATCTGTAAAATGGGGATAAATAGCACTTCCCTATCTCATAAGGGTGTTGTGAGGACAAATACAATAAAAACTGTTGTGATGGTCTTTGAGATGTGCTCATGAACAGCGCTATATTACTATTATTAGTTATTATTCCTATATCCCTAATAAAAAATTATATTCACATGCATCTTGTCTTTTCTCAAAGAATTGGTACCTTCTGTATTAAAAGACCTGGGTTTAGATTTTCACACCTATTCAACCTATGTCAAACACCACTTAAACCCTTGTCACTGTGTCCCCAATAATGAAAATTATGCTAATTGGTGTCCTGATTAAGCGGCACATAAAATAGCCAACCTCCTTAAGAATGTTACAATTAAGCAAAGGATCCTGTATAGATTATTAAGGTACCCTAACATTTCTTTTAAATACCTTTTTCGTTTATACCCTTTGTGTTTGTGCGTGTTTTCTGTTGTTGAATTAAAGTAACTGTGAAGCATTAATTAATTTGGCAGGTAGGAGGAAATTTTCCTATATCTTGGTTGGTTTCATAAGCCTTTTTTAGTGGTTCTCCAACATTTTCCTAGTGTGAAACATATCTTGAGAATCTGTCACATGAACCACTCCCCTTCCAATTCAAGATCGTGCGGCCACCTCCTCTACATTAGTCATTACATAGCATCCCAGGGGCAACTGCAACAATTGCTCATATGGAAAAGTAATTGAAGGAAAGTATTTAATGTATTTTTAGCTGTCTCTTAATGGAATTTAGCAGCTGGAAAACAAGAAGGGGAGCCAATGCCTGCAACCAGCCATCTCTTCAGACCACCATTTGAGAACCATGGGCCTATCCTGTTACTGCCACTGATGCAATGATTGCTAAGATTATACCGATTGCAGAGGTGTTGTATTAATATTGATTTTTTTTCTGATTAAGTCATTAGGCTGGTAGTAAGAAGAGTTGGGTTGTATTCCTGGTTTGATCAAAGTCACAAATTATGTCTAAGGCAAATACATGCAGTTTCTCTGAGTAAAATTTCAAAAACTTCTAAGTGACTTAGGAATCTAAATCCCATTTTCCAAATTGGCTTGGGTCCAGATATTTATATGCATTTAGATGTTGGTCTACTCAGTGTTGCAAGACCTAATTGATTTAGAAGCCTAAGTTTCATTTTAAACAGTGATTTCAGTTTTTAGGAGCCTAAGTCCCATTGACTTTCTATAAGTCACTTTAATTGCCTTGGAAAATTTTACCTTCTTTCACTCTCCATTTTACCGTCTGTAAAATGGGGATAATAATAATACTTGGCTACTTCTCAGAGCTGTTGGGGCAGTTTTAATTCAATTATGTTTGTCAACACTGTGAAAGTCTCCTATGGAATAAGTGGAAAGTATGATTTTATTTATTTTTATTCGATCACTCTTTTATTATATTCCGTGGGAAAGCTTGAATAATCCATAGAGTTGTCAAATACATTGGGGAAGCTGGAGTTCCTAATTTTGCCCAGCATGCTTCTGGCAAAGAAAGGACCTGAGAGACGTTCCTAAATGAAAAATATAAACAAACTCCTGAAGCTATTCAGATACTTAAATGATTACTATTTTTTTTTAAATATGGCCTTTATCAAACAAATAAAATACATTTTTTGCCTTCATTTCCCACCCCCCTGTTTTTGGTGGCAGATTTCCCCAGGCATCAGTGTGTGGGTAGTCACTCCTTTGCTCTATTGATTCTGACAAGGACATGTGCTAAGGAGCCCAGTCCTCCCTGAGGCAATGACTAACTACAGATTTAACAGGTCCAAGCAAGGAGGAGGAGAGGTTCTAAAACTTGTCATTTTTCTGGGCTCATCATTTCACCCTTTTAATCTCAACCTTCTCTCTGTCTATTTCACACCATCAAGGTGTGTTATAGCCAGGAGGCAGACTCCCAGCAACTCTGCAGAGCCCTTCCAGAGTTGGCTGATGTGGAGGATATAATGCACCACTCTTCAGTAGATGGGAAGTACCTGTAAGAGCAAGCAGTTCTCTGTATAAGCCAGGATACCCTGTGAGGACAGGAAGTGAGGCAAACACAGTCTGAAATAAGGAGAAAGAGAGAGAGAGGGGAGGATTGGGGCATCCCGTTGTACTAGCTGTAGGGGACGGAGGTGATGCAACTTGCAAAATAACTTTTGGTTGGTTTATCCTGAAACAAGTTAATCCCTAGCCACAGTTACCCAGAATTGGCTACGGGCCGATCCAACACGCAGGCCTAGCAGAAGATGAGAATCTGGAAAGACTGTGTGGGGCAAGGTTAGAATAGTCTATGCCAGAGGAGATGTTTGTGTGAGGCCCAAAGTTTTAATATTAGATGCTATGAGCACATGAAAAGTGAAGCTTGATGATCTGGGCTCCACTTATAGCTGCTGTCTACACGAGGAAATTTTGTATCTTTTTTTCAGCAACAGTTTTGAGTTCTGTTCTAAAGCTACAAACTAGAGTTTTCAAATGAGTGGGAAAATAAGTTCTTCTACATTTAGATTTTTTCTTGACCCCCAAAATTATTATTTAAATAACTCTCTCCTGCTCTTGTCTAATCTATTAAATATGGTACGTCCTGGTAAAAAGAAAAGATTAAGTGCCAGAAGTATGGCATAATAGAAACACTGCAAAATACAATATGGATGAATATATTCAAATATTTCTGCATTCTTACAGGGTGTAAGTCATTGTGCAATATGGCCAATGGCTTTTATTTCACTTACCAACATTTTGTTAATGTTGAAAAAATAACATTAAATGTGCATCTGACAAAAGCAAGAAAATTCTGAGATTGTTTCCCCTAAATTTTAAATTCAATCTGTGTTGCATCTGTGTAGGCTTATGAAACCAACCAAGATATAGGGAAATTTCCTTCTACCTGTGTTGCAATAATACATACAGTATTTTACAATAGGAAACATCATTCATTACAAGACATCTACAATATTTCATTATAGACAAAATGGCACTGTTAACTGTGACTTGTCTTCCTGTTATTGGTGTGCTAATCTAGAATCTTACAATTCAACGTTGTTATTCTTTGTGTAGGTTTGTAATTTGCAAAATAACCTACATATCCAGTTTATATACACTTTATAATCTAAAAAGATACAAAAGCACTTCACAAATTTATACAGACTTTTTAAATGCAGTGTGGAACATGGCAACTGTTTAACAGCACACAGCATCCCTGTATTTCTGTCGCTGGGTATTTAAAGAGGTCAAATACTTACCAATTAAAAATAAAGAGGGATTTACTTATTTTTTTGCTAGGGAGAATGTGGGCATCAGGGATAAGCTGAGGAAGACCGGTTTTGATTTTGCAAAAACAAACCCTAAATCAGCCTTGAAAATTGTTCCTGCCTCCTGAACATCATACCTTCTTATACGCCTGAGAAATCACTTGCAGGGGCTGATCCTGAGAAGCACTGTGTACCTGCAACTCTTTCTGACATCTGAGAGTTGTAGCTGCTCATCACCTCTCAGGATGAGGCCCTTATGCTTCTTTTCTTCCATCTGGGGATAATACCTACTCCTCGGGGGTCTTGTGAAACTAAATTAATTATTATTTGTTGAATCAATGTTTATAAAGCACTTTGAAGAGGAAAGGCTCTGTTATTGTAAAATATTTTAAGAGCTATTTGCTACGTTATAGTTCCTTTGTAATTAGTTTTCTTTCTTTTGAGATTCTTACATGTATTTTTGAGCTGACTAACTGATAGTGTTTGGTATAGAATCTTATTGTATCTCCAGCTAAATGCAGTGCTGTAAAAGTCTACAAGAAAGAATTGATGTATCTGGGATTTTATCCACCATGTACTCTTATGATATTTGTGCAAACCGCTTTCATCATGCTTATAAGGATTTATCAAGATGCTTACCTGTTGGGAAACTCAGCATGATTTCTTGAGGGTGCAATCTGGGGCTGAATTATGTGATCTCCTCTTCTGCTCCTCTAACTATTCGTACATCAATGTCTCTACCATTGTAATTCTTTTTGGTCTCCTCTTTATTCAGCAGTTGCTGTACAAAACAAATGTATGTTGTGCTCAGAGAATACTGTATATCATATACTTGTATCCAGCCAATGAAAAGAGTGTATTCAGTGCACGTAAGCAAAATTGTCTAAAAATGTCTTGCTAGGGAAAGCTAGTGATAGCCTGTGCTTTATGTTGTAGAATGTAGTATAAAGAGCTAGACAGGAGTAGTATGAGGAAATTGAGCAAAGGAAAATTTTGGATGAATGTCAGGAAATATTTCTTAATAGTGAATATCTTAGGCTTTGGAACAGTCTCCCTAGAACGATGGTGGAAATCCCTTTGCTTGTGTCAATTAAAACTAGACTGGTTTAAGCTCTGGGGAATCTACTGTAGGGAACAATACTGCAGTAGTCACTCTCTCTCTTCCATCTGTAACGCCTGTTCTTGAACTTCTGAGTATTAATTGCAATGCTGTTTTACCCTGACTGCAAGGGGCTGAAATATTTTCTTTGGGATAGGAATAGGACAGGCATTTTTTAACGTCCTCCCCTTCCCAGGTTTCCTTGCCTTGTGAGGAAATTGCTGGGTGGGAAGTTCAGCTTCATGAAGAGGCAGGACCAGCTTTCCAACTGGTTGATCCCCAAATGGCTGGACAGAATATTTAGACAAGAAGTTTCCCCTCTCTGCACCTCTGCCACCGCAGCAGGAGATTGTGTCAGACTGAGAGTTGCCCAGTCCTTTGAGGTGAGGGGATAGTGCAGTCAGGTACCCCTGTAGGCCTTACCCCTGGGACTGCTTAGATCAGGCCAGCCCTTATGGAGATACTAGACAGCACAGATGTTGTTTAGTTAGTATCAGAGCCATAGATCATTACAGGATCCTGTCAGTAGCCACTGGTCACAATAATCTTTTTTTATATTTGTTACAATGAAGTCCTCTCTCTTCTGAAAGTCTGGTCATTATGGGAGAGACTGGGATGGAGAGTGGGTGCAAACCCAATTAATGCATTACATTGTGTGTGAGACTAGCTCCACAGGGGCTGTGCCTAGCACATTTTAGATTTTATTTCTTCAAAAAACCCTTACAAAGCTGTAACATGACATTATTTAGAAATACAAAGAGGCATTGAGGATAATCAGTGATGCATCACAGAGAGGTCCATTTGTTTCCATTTAACAAAGGAAGGTTAGGATAGTACATCATCTTGCTGCTTCCATTTTGTGCATTTAGGAAACTGTCTGTCCCCCAACTAATTGAAAGGCGAAACTGGTTTAACACTGTAAGTAAAGGAGCTATTTTCCTCACCACTAATAAGGGTTGCTGCAGTGGTAATACATACATATGTATATATATTCTCTGTTCCTTAAAAATTCTGTCAATCTAAATATGTGCATCTGTGATTTTCTTGCTACTGTTTCCTTCCATTCTCATGGTTGCCTTTTATTTGATCTTTTAAAGTTTCCTGTTAACTGCTCTATCCATATTGTGGTAGCATCTGGCCACCTTAACTGGATCAGGCCATAAAGAAGTAATCACTGTTTACTTCTTTATTAGGGTCTGCTTCTGTCCCCACTCAAGTCAATGCAAGTTTGGTCATTGACTTCACTGGCAGCAGGATATGGAGCAAGGTTGGGCATTCTCAGTAGGGGCGTCAGTGAAGAGACTTGAATCAAAATTCCAAATTTCAGCACTTTTGAAGTTTGGAACGAGATCCAACTTTGCAAGCTCAGGGGAGGAGGCAGAGCCCATCTCTGAGCAAAGGGGTGATAGGTCTCATGTATCTTTCTGTGCATCTATACCAGCAGTCTCATACATAGGTGCTGACTCCATGGGTGCTCCAGGGCTGGAGTACCCATGGGGAAAAATTAGTGGGTGCCCTGCACCCACCGGCAGCCAAGCTCCCCTCCCCGTTCCCCCTACCCCACCTCACATCCGCTCCGCCTCCTCCCTTGAGCGTGCCGCGTCCCCACTCTTCCACCTACCTCCCAGTGCTTGCTGCCACCAAACAGCTGTTTGGTGGCGTAGCAAGCTCCGGGAGGGAGGGGGGAGGAGCGGGAATGTGGTGTGCTCAGGGGAGGAGGCGGGGAAGAGGTAAGGCTCGGGTGGGGATTTGGGGAAGGAGTCGAAATAGGGGCAGGGAGGGGGCGGAGTTGGGCCAGGGACTTTGGGGAAGGGGTTGGGACAGGGCCGGGGGCAGAGGGAGGTTGAGCACCCACCGGCATGAGCAGAAGTTGGCGCCTATGGTCTCATATAGTGTGCTCTCTCTTTAATAAACAGTTCATAGTTTCTTCTTCAGTACCGCCTATAGCCTGTAAATTGTGAATCAGCTCTCTGAAACCTCTGTTTACAATTATCAGTCCTTCTCACATTCCCTTTTCTATTGTTCCTGTCTACTTGCACATCCCTTCATCCTAATGGCAATGTTTCTATTGTACGTGAGTTGCAAAGGAGAAGCATGAATTAGTGGTGTCAGCACTAGTGTAGGTCAGGAATTTTTTGGAGGAAACTGTTTTCTTGTCAGAAAATGCTGATTCGTTGAAACTGTTAGGGGGAAAAGAGTCCATTTTGACTCTTTTTTTTTTTTTTTGCTTTGAAAACATTCAATTTTTTTTCAAAATAGTCAAAACTTCCTGTTTTGACATTTTTTCCATCAAAAATTCTGAGTTTTAATTGAAATAACTTTTCATTTTGAAATTTAAGTTAATTATGGTAAAAAAAATAAAAAATGGTCAAAATCAAAATGAAACATTTCAAAATTATCATGAGAATATGTTTTGATTGACATTCCTTTTTTCAGATTGTGAGTTCATGAAGATTTTTGAGATTTTAACTTTTTATCCCAATTTCCAAATCTCAAAAATTTTCCCAAGATGGAAAACTCTTTCCTGCCTAGCTCTTGTCAGTGCTCCACCAAGGATTTCTGAGTCCATATCCTGACTCTGACACCAACTCCTTTTGCGGCCTTGGGTAAGTCACTTAACCACTCTTCCTCAGTTTCTCCATCTGTAAAATAGAGGGAACAACATCACATGTTGTGAGGCTTAATTAGCTGATGGCTGTATGGGACAATGAAGACAATACAGGTTCACTGCCTGTTATATTATGAAATGATAGGGTGTTGTAATGCAAAGGGTTAATTTTGCCTCAATGGTCAATTCTGACCACTTCATTGAGGTGAAACACTGTGAGTTAAAAATTGTGAGGTGGGGAAACTATTAACTTTTTCTTTTGTTATTAATCATTTTGTTATTTATTACCATTTACGTTGTAATTATTGCTTGAGAAAAAAAATCTATCATTGCTGTGTGCCAGCTTTAACTGCAGCTACGGATTTAGAGACGAAATTCAGGCTTCAGCCTTTCCCTGGGGCTGATGGACTTCTCTTTTCAAAGTAGGACACTTCTATCTGATGGCATTAACCATAAAATCCCCCATTTCAAGTCTATGATATCCTGAAGGACAACGGCTCATTTCATTTCTTATCAAGAAATCGGGCAGATCAGTCATATTTCCCGAATCAAATGACGTTTTCAGAAAATTCATTTGAACCAAAAATGAGGTTTCCTCTCCACAGACTCCAATTAGTCTAAAAGTGGTTTTCTGATGAAAATTCTCAAAATAACTGAGCTGTATAAAGGAAAAATCTGTATCTATATATGTATGTATATAAATATATATACACACTCTCTCTCGCTGTAAAAGCTACAGCCGGAGTACCCTATCAAGCAGTATAAATCTTTAATTTTGGCAATCAGAATTAATAGTGAAATACTTGAAGATCTTTTCTGTGCTTCCTTTTATTTTTCTCCCCCTCATCCCATCACTCTGGCTATTCCAGTGGGAGAGTGCTCGCTCATTTGCTCCCTAAGTACACAAAATTAGCTGCTTATCTGTTGATCTTCTTACATGATCCTTTAAAAATCCTTTCTCTGTATGTGTGTCCAAGGCCGCTTTTGCCTTCAGAGGAAACCAAGGCAAGCCAACCCCCGGACTTTTCCTTACCCACTCACAGGGGGCCTGGGCCTAATTAAATTGCTCTCAAAGACAAGAAGGGATGAATTTCTTTCTGCCCATCTCCCTTGTCACCCATTTAACTCAGCTGAGATTCATTCACTCCTTTTTAGTTATGTTAAAAAAAAAAATACGGAGGGTGTTCATTTGGCATGATGGAAGGGGAGGGAGGAGGAGAGGGGAAGGAAGGGAAGGGAAGAAAGGGGGGCACATATACTCTTAATCTGATTATATTGTATAGGTGTAAAATGCTAGGAACAAACAATGGAAGAAAAATCGAGTGCAAGAGTGCCAGAGGTGGGGCTTGATTTCTCTTGCTGAATGGGTCCTTCAGTTATTTTATTTTATTATTATTTTAAAAAAACTTAAACTGGAGAAGAGCCTGGATTATTATTTTTTAAATATATACATTAATGAGGTAAGCCTCCATGCTTCTGTGCTGGCTCTCTCTCTCTCTTTCTCTTTCCTCTTTTCTCTTTCCCTCACTCAGACTAATGAGGGAGGCCTGGGAAATTAGGATGAGCCTTGCCTGTTAATGCCGCGCTGCCTGACAGAGGCAGAGAGGAAGAGGCGGCCACTTTGGCTCGACTGCTATCGATTGCACCGGGAGGGTCGCAGGGGAGACACCACTGCTGCTGCACTTCTGAGGGAGCAGGGAGGGTGGGGGTTGTGGTGGTGGTGCGGGGGGAGCTTCGGCTCTACCAAACAACAGGGTCCCCTGTGCAAGCTGAAGCCCAGCAAAGGCCTAAGAAGAGCTGAGCAATTAGCCTTTGAAGGTCATCCAAAGCTCCCCCTCCCCCATACACTCCCTTCTTTCCTTTCAGTACAGTATCCTCCTTCTCCTGCTCCTTCATCACCCAAACCCCAAACACATCTGAGGAATCCGTTCAATTAAATCTCTCTCAGCTCCAGCTGGCTCCTGAGTGAAAGGTCAGTGGAGTCCAGGAGGGAGAGAAACACACAAGGAGGAGCTGGAGCTGTTGCTGCTACCACTGCCTCTTCTGTCTTTCTCTCCCCTCTGCTCACCTCCCCTCTTTAATGATACCCAATGGTCAATCACTCCCCAGCAGAGAGAGAGATGCCCTGAAGCATCATTGTGGTCGGGAGCGATCGATTGGGTTTTTAAAAAAAGATGATAATGATAACCCGTGGACATAATGTCAGAGAGTTTGCGGTACCTCTTGGAGGCTGCTCTCACTCTGTCTGCCAGGACCAGCGAGAAGCTTGGAGGGGCCCAAGAAAGCCTTTCCCCCCACTGAGCCCACTTAGCCCTGCCTTAAAGACAGCTAATTAGACGGAGGGCTACTCTGTCTGTTTACACTGGTGGGGTGGGCGTAGGTGGCAGGGGAGGGTCTTACACCAATGGTAAACAGGACTAAAGCAACCTTTGTCCTTCAAGTTAACTGAAGATAATCACATAGAGATGTAGATATAAATAATACATACACACATGCACTGCTCAGTCCAGACACAAATATAAAAATATTATGGTATTCTACAGTAATCACCCCCAAATACTGCTTATTATAGAATGTATTGTTCTGGGCTATACTTTAAAACACTTTACCTCTTTTTTAATGAGGACAGATACAAACATACACCTGCCTATGGTTGGGGAAGAAAAATAAACTTCTGTAGTTTTCCTAAGGCACTTAACACCATGGAATCTAAGTGCTGATAGATATGTACACACATTTTTAATTTATTTTAATTTCTTAGCATATGTCTAAGTAAACTGGCAAACATAGCAAATAAAGAAAACTGAGGCTCATTCTTCCTAAGTCCCCGAGATCACAGCCTAAATAGGGACTTTGGTTTTTTTTTTTTTTTTTATATGTATACACAATGGGTCTTTTAAATGTTTAAATAATGTATTATTAGAAGGATTTCAGACCCTGCTGGAAAATGAACTCCCCCATACTTCATCCCAACATGTACTTTATTAAAAAAAAAAAAAAAGTTTGTGGACCCCCATGCACCCTTTTAGAGGCTATCGAATATATAACCCAATACAAATAATTTACCATCCCCCACACAGATTTTTTTGTTGTCACATTATTTTCTGCTTCATTTGATGAACAAAACTACATTTTTCTCTGCACCTATTAAACTATTTGATGATGCCTTTTATTTTGTACTATAATTGGGAAAGCAATCATGTGATAAAATGTAAGTTTGTTGTGAAATAAAACAAGCGACGTTGAAAGCATCCAGATTATATTGTCCGAGAAAGTTTCTCATACATTATATCCATTTAGAGAGAGAGAGATTATAATATTATTATTTTTAATTTTTGCACTTATAGGAAGAAATTGTTGAGTATTGAAAGATACTTGTAATAGACACAATAACGTTATTGCATTATTCTGCTGCTACCTACCATCTTCCTATATTATAAGGATGTGCAAGGGGTATTAAAAATAGCTATAATATAAAATAGGACATTTCTCTTATATCTTTTTTCGGACAGCTGGTTTCTGTGTGTGAATTTGGTACACTATATATAACTGAGTCAGTAGAAGAAAAAGCTGCCGGGCATATGTATTAGCAAGATTGAAAACTTGGGTTAGCTTTATGGGAAACACACAGAAGAATGTTAGATACCGTTTGGTACACTGAAGAATCACAAAACACCCATTTGGATTTTCTTAAAAAAACACTTTGCCTTTAATTAAACACAGAAGCATGATTCCGGAGAAAGAACTAAAAAAGCAGTCTCATCTTTTTGGAATCTACCAGACTTCTTCAGCAGGTCTGTCCTGTGTCCAGATTAATTAAAGAAATGCAGGTTTAAGTTAGAATATGAGTTGCAACAGTTTATTGTACTGTTATTGTTCCAAGGCCTGTGTATCAAATAGGAATCCAGCTACTTATATGGATGCAAGTTTAGACCATATATAATTAGAACTCATTAACCCTTTACCTGTTGGAATCAAATTCTGTATGAATTTGCACAATCTAGCATAAGTAGCCTCTATTTAATTACTGGTTAAAATGTTATTTCTACAGGGGAAAAAAAACTTGTCTATTGTGCCCAGGAATAAGTTATCTGTGAATAATAGTGTTGTATGGAAGATCAAAGATGACAATGCTTTTAATCACCAATGACAATGTGCAGTGTGAAACCTTTTCCAGGGAAACACAGGAGATTCTCTGCAGTGAGAGTCCCAGTAAACACAGGAAAGCTGAAGAGAGCAGTACAACTTGGTTTACCTGCTGTGGTTTAGTGGACTGAGTACAGAGTTGGGATTTAGGAGACTTGGATTCTGTTGCTCACGGTATGACCTCAGTTACTCCATTTGTTTAAAAAACAGCGTGTGGAGGAATATGATAATCTTAACATCCCTTGCCCTTCCCTAGCTTCAACTGGCAAAGCACTTTGAGATCTGCAGATAAGTAGTTCTCCAGGCCTGATCCAAAGCTGTTTGAAAGATCCTCAATGACTTCCCATCAGACGCTATATAAAGGCAACATATTATTATTGCTGTTTTATCTTTGCACAAATATCTACCAACAAATGTAAACACATTTTCCCCCATGGTCCCAGTCTCTGAGACGAATCCTGTTTGCTGTAGTCAAATGAGTAGTCCCATGGGCCCAATAGACCGAGCACGTGAATGAGGTGAGGAAGATTTGGCTCCCTAATAAGCTGTTGAACACCAAACGCTGTTGGATTTCACTGAATTATTCCACGGAATATTTCTTTCCTTTTAACAACACAGGGTAACAAGTTAGTTAAACCATGATACCATCCAGTTAGAGAAATCATAGAGTGGTATTACTGTAGGTATGAAATTTCCGGGTGTACTCCTTTGTAAAAACAAATATGAAGCCACATGCTGCAAATTAAATATTTTGGGATGAAAGGTGTTTCTTCCTATATTAAAGCCTTTTTAAAGTTCCTACCATGTGTAAGATATTGCAGTATTCTCTTCATGAAGCTGTATTACAAGCTAGCATTGCAACAATAAATAAATTCAGACAGTGGTATCTCTCATTATGGTTCCTTTGTAGATTTTTACTGCTTTGTATTTATGCTGCACTGAGCTGAAAAGTGAATTTTGTAGACCAACATCTAAAGCACATTTATCTTTCCCACTTTATTCATGCCTCCTCTTTTATCCCACCTTATCTTTAGACCCTTCAACGGTATCCAACACACTGTTTAGTTTGTGAGAGAGGTAAGCGGGTGCAATGCACTGTGGGGACATTTTGATTCCATTTTGGCTACCAGACATCCCAGGAAAAAATGAGTTAACCTTAACGTTGGAACAATCACAAATACTTCAAAATTGTCTGTGCATTGAAATTGCAAATTATCCACCAAAATATTGAATTGAGTACTCACTGTCTGAAGTGATAAGAGATTTTCCATCCTAAAATAGGTTTCTTTGTCATTAAAAGTCACTTTAATATTGCACTGCTTACACTGTATAACGTAAGTGACGCAGAATTGTGGCATAGCTAATGCATCAAAAGCCAAAAAAGTGACTGTGAAAATGACTTTGTAGTGTTCCATATTTATTTCCTCTCAATGACTCCATGTCATATTCACTCAGTTTACAAGCCAAAAGAGGCTTTTCCAACTGCCTGCCCTGCAAACTCAACCTGCAAAAAAATCATGCTGTATACTTTCTTCCTCTTAAATCATCACCAGGTTAAAAAAAATCTACAGTCACAATTTAGCTGACAATTCTGTTGATGATGCATGAGGCAGCTCTTCGGTAGCTGTATGTGCAGCAGTAAAAAAATGGTTTTGGCAGTAAAGCAAGCAGATATGACTCAGACATACAGATAACAAAAAATGTTGAATAGCCAGGTGCTATTTTTACATAGGGCCTAATTCTGCTCAGCCTTATGCATGGTTCCAATGGGACTACTTCTGGACTAAGGTGGTCGGCAAGATGAATAAAGCTAGCAGAATCTGGGGTATAGAAAATGTGTTGATTATACTGACACTATAAAAATATTCATGTACCAATAATAAAAAATCAGGCCACACCTCAAATTATTCAAATTAAACTAAGCCATGTGCTCAAACACATTTTTACGTATTATCTGCTATTTGCATTTATTTAGTTACTGTTTGGTTTTATGATATGGAAACAGAAGCTTGGTGCCTGATTTAAAGTCAAACTGTCATCTTCTGTGATCCTGTCTGTTCTTGCAAGCTAAGCAGTGTTGGATGGGGTCAGTACATGAGTTACTAGGAACTAGAGCTGGGCAAATAATGGATTTTTTTGGTTAGAGAGACAAGGTGGGTGAGGTAATATCTTTTATTGGACCAAGTTCTGTTGGTGAGAGAGACAAGTTTTTGAGCCATACAGAACTCTTCTTCAGGTCTGGGGAAGGTACTCTGAGCATCACAGCTAAGTGCAAGGTGGAACAGATTGTTCCATTTTTCCAGATTTTTTGGTTCACTGTCAAGCAAAAAATGTGGGGTTGAACTGAAAATGAATTGTTTTGAAATTTTCAGCAAATCATTTGAACATTTCATTCCATCCAAAATGAAACATTTCATTTTAATCTGAGTATTTTAAATGTTTTTTAAATAAAACGAAAGAAAAGTTTGAAATAAAACATCACTTCAAACCAAAAAAGTCAGAATATTTCGTTTACAAGATGTCAAAATAAAACATTTTTGATTTTTCTGGTTTATTTTAGTATTTTTCTGCCAAAAATGCATCAAAATCTATAAAATTTTTCAGAATGTTTTGGCATTGCCAACTCTGCATTTTTTGCCAAAAAAATGTTTAGGGTGAAAAAATCCAAGCGTCTCTACTAGGAACATTTCAGACTTAATTTTTAGAAGTGCTGGGCACTTGCAGCTCCATTGACTTGAAAGGGAGCTGCAGATGCTCAATACTTCTGAAGATCAGGCCCTTAGTGTATAGATGCTAGAGGACATGGTGATTCAGTTGTGGTGATTTCTTCTGGCACAGTATTGGATTACTTCACTGGCATAGTGTTAGGGGACAAAGGAGCAGATGTCTTTCATATGAGATGTACAACAATGGTCCTGACCACTTGTAGTCATTAGTGTGTGGAGTCACTGGACTCCTAAGTACACATTTTACTCTCACTCTGGAAAATATTAGTTCTAAGGGATTCACTTTTTGTAAGGATTAAAGGCGTGTTAACCCTTCTTTCCCAGAGGGACCCTACCTAATTCTATGCTAAGTAAAGTTCTCTGTGTGTTTACAGTGGCATGTAAATGCTTAATGCAGTAATAATTTATACAGCAAGTTTTACTCCTTAAGGTTCCCAAACCACTTTAAGAATTTAAAACCTATGCAAATGATAAAAAGGGATAGATCTGGATGAACTATTTGTAATGAATAATTTATTTGACAAATCTATCCCTTTTTCCCTATTTGCAAATTATCCAAGAACAGACTTTGATTCTTTTGTTCATTATTTGAAGTTATTTGACTAATGGTTTATGCAAAGAAATTTCAGCCTATGGATTGCCTGCAAACTGTTAGACGTGACTATTACTTCAAGTATTAGCAATTTGTAATTCACTGTTTGGCCTTTGAGATTGGTTACCTGCTGTAAATAACATGGTGTTGTTTCTTCATGCTCTCTAGGTGACTTTAAAAAGTCACTTCTGGCATGAACATTCATAGGAATAGAAAAAAAATCCTTGTAAAATATTTGTGGAAAATGAATAAAAAGGACTGTGGATACCATTGAATAAATAGGCAGTTTTTATCCAAATTAATATTTTGAATAGATTTCTGCAGAATTCACAAAGGGACCATTGCTGTTACTGAAATGCAGCCACTTCTGGGATGGAACACATTTTAACAGCACGGACCAACATCACATGGTTGGTGTAGGGCAAGAAATGGAAAATGCCACATCCAGTTGAGACTCCAGGAAATTTATAAAAACAGAATGAACCTTGTTGGAATATGGTGAGGGCACTTGGGCAAATAACCTAATCTTGAAAAAATTGTCATGAGACCTTGAATGTCCCGGGCAGTCACAGGGAT
This sequence comes from Malaclemys terrapin pileata, assembly GCF_027887155.1. Taxonomy (NCBI): domain Eukaryota; kingdom Metazoa; phylum Chordata; order Testudines; family Emydidae; genus Malaclemys; species Malaclemys terrapin. Next base: position 114,771,676 of record NC_071505.1, read on the forward strand.
CTTAATTGTACATCTTCTGTGGAAGAGAGCACCTGCCACAGCATAGCAGCTTCTAGCACTTTGCTGGGACACTGTTGCAATACCAACTCAGACAGGAATTCCAAGCTGGGTAATACCTATATTCTCTACCTCAAATGAGCACTGTAGTTTAACTTGGTTACTGTATTGTTCATGTAGTCTTGCCCTAAACTGTTGTGTACTTCTGCCTTATTTCACCCAACATTTTAGTGATGAATCAAGCAAGTTCTTATATATTTGGTATATCTGTTTAAAATTATAAAGTGTGTTGGGATCTTCTGAGTTCAAAGGCACTGTAGAAGTATTTTATTATAATTGTTGTCAGAGACAGTTTTTCTCAAGACATCTTTGAAAAAGAATGACGTGTGTGTTTTTGATAGATGCTTGTTTGCTTGGATGGCTACATTTGATGTAAACTCTTCTGTGAATAGATGGCTATTAAAGGCATACAATTTAAAACACCCTGCAGCATGGCCTACTGAATATTTGAAATATTTTATTATATGTGTCTGTGGGGCTAGATTTTTAACTGCTCAGCACCCACAACTGGAACCAGATTTTCAAAAGTGCTTAGCTCCCATTCAGGCACCTTGATAAGGTCAGATTTTCAAAAGTGCTCACCACTCAATATACTGACCTCTTTTGAACACCTGGTGGATGTAGGCCCAACTGTCCTTTCACTTGCACTTGCACTTGTAAATCAGGAGTAATTATACTGCAGTCAGTGGAGTTACCCCAGTGTAAAATTTGTATGAGCAGGGAATCAGGCCTAGAATATTATTTTGTATTCAACTGAAAATTAGATTTTTTTTTTAACCACTAAGAAGAAATCTAACTTTAAGATAAACGCTTCTAGCAATATAATACTGGGTAGTGGGGATACATTTTCGGGGGGTTTGAAATAATGGGACTTGCATTGACTTTAAAGTGTGAGTGTGGTCAGAAAAGTGACCATGCAAAAGTTGCAATTATTTGCTGTATATCTGTTAACTGTGTGTCTTCAGCGTATATCTACTACTCACTTTAATGACAAAGTGTGGGATTTACAAACATGAGTTAGGAGGACAGCTGGGTGAGAAAGGGTTTTCCCATCCTGTAACTTTTGTTGTTGTTGAGATTTCAACAGTTTTTCCCATTTTGCACTGGAACAAACCTTCCTGGGGAGCAGGAACAAGAGAAACCCCAGAATAGCCAAGGGAATTGAACAGGGATTCAGAGCAGGGATTCAGAGCAGGGAATTGAACCTTAGTCTCCCCTATCCCAGGTGAAGGCCCTAACTGCCTGGCTATAGAATCTGTCTCGTCTACTAGAGCTGTTCTACTTTGTTTAAATAATAATATATTCATTGGACCAGACTCAGAGAGAGACTTGACTGTAGCCTGGTGTTTAGGGCACTCACATGGGATTGTGTCTATCTAGTTGACTATTCTGGCATGTGGGATGTCTTTCTCTTTCTGTTTCATTGAAAAATTCCTGACCATCTCTACTTAGGCATTCAAGTCCTTCTGAAAGTCAGTGGGACTTGAAAATCAATGGGATATGAAAATCAATGGGACTTGTGCTCCAAATTCACTTAGGTGCTTTTGAAAATCCCACCCCAAGCCAAGTTTTACTCCTGCCAGAAAATAGGAGCCAATATAGCTATGGAAGAGTGAGCTGGATTTTATCCTACCTCTTGGCCCATTTTGAAGAAATAAATAAACAACCCCATAATGTAATGTTTAGAGAATTTCTTTTCTGACTGTGGCTGCACTTTAACTGGTGACACAATGCTAAAAGCTTGAACAGTAGTATGGACTTTTAAAGAAAGGCTTCCAGACCTGCAAAATTGAAAGCCTCTTTAAAAATAAAAAAGTATTTTGATTACTGAAAGGCAGCTATTGCCGAGCCCAACCGGGGAAAAATATCTTTAAAAGAAGTCCCTGCACATGATGAAAGGAATGAAGAGCCAGTCTATGAAACTGGTTGCTCAGCAGGTATTCATGTGCTGGAATAATATGTTGGTCTGAATTTTATCAGTGTAATTTTTGACTAGGACAGTGAGAATTACAGTAACTCTCTGGCTCTGCCAATGACCCGCTGTGTGACTGTAAGCAAGTCACTTAACTTTCGTGCCTCTGTTTCCACATTTATAAAATGGGGATAATAATGTTTACTGAACTTTATAAAGCACTTTAAGATTTATGGCTGAAAAGTACCATCTAAATGCTGAGCAGTGATATTATTGCTTTTCTCAAGATAATATACATGCAGCTCTAAATCCTCCTTGCCTTTCTCATGTGAGTAGTTTACAGGATGCAAAGTCACCCTGAATCTAAATCTAGGATTAGAACCATCTCTAGGCAAAATTGGGTACTTCTTTTTTTAACTCCTGGGTGCTTTTTTTTAAAGGCAGTTTATCAAGTTTCCATCCTAGTCCATCAAGACAAGCAGATATCAGAGGGCTGACAGTAGATATGTCTATCAGAGTTACATTAGCAGCCCTGGTCGCTTCCCCATGCAGCATGCTCAGAAGAGGAGCTGGAAAGTCAGCTGGAAATGCTGACACTGGACAAGTAGCAGCAGCTAGAAAATTCACAGGAAAATTAAGTCTGAGGTGATATTTAATGTTCCCCAATATGGTAGATTTTTAACAGTATGAATTCACCCAAAATTCAGTGGACATTTAAAAAATGTCAGCATACATTTATATGTGGTGCCGTTCCTCATTTCATAATAAGTAATGATGTATTACAGTAATGTCGTATCTTACATTTACAGTGTACCATTCATTCAAAAGCACTTTCAAACTTAGACTGATACCCAAACCATACACAGGGATAACTTCATCCACCACTGCAAGGCAGCCACATCTAGGGTCGCCAGGTAAGTAACTTCGCACAGCATTATTACATAACAGTTTGGGACAGGAAACTGCCAGGAAAATTCGGGAATGCAGAATGTAAGTGTTCAAGCTGGATTTGGCTAGGCTCCTGGAGATAACACCCTTATTTACCATACACCATGTATTGTAGTTGCAATTCTAAAAGTATTATAGATACTATGTACTTAATCATTAAATATTTGAGGAGCTATAAATGGTTATGTTTCCCCACCCCTCTGCATCGTCTCCTTCCCTCCAACACAGTCCTCCCTATGGAATCAAACCAATAGTAAATTTATGTGAGAAATAACTGCTGGGAAAAGCATTCAGTGCACAGTTACTATACTGGACTTCCATTTCCACACTGCTCCAGACCGAAAACATAACTTCTAATACTGCTTGGCCTCTTCACATCTGTTGAAGAGATCCTGGGGATACGTCTACACTGCACACTAAGCCAAGGCTCTGACTCAGGTTTGAGCCAAAGCCCCCCCTTCTATCCACACACAAATCAGCCTGACAGGTCAGCAAACACTCAGACTTTGGGTCCTAGGACCTTGTTGGGGTGGGGTCAGAGCCCGAGTCCCACTGACATATGTGTCCAAGTCTTGTCACTTTGCAGTGTGGACACAGTTCAGACCCAAGTCAGAAGGTCTGCTTAGTGCAGTATGGATGCATTACCACAGCTGTGAGATCCAACAGTTGTAAAGCCAGGTGTAAAATTCAGTCTGTACACGGGCTTGGCAATACTGAGTCCACAAGCCTGGATCCCACAGACCCATTGCCGGGTAGACATACCCTTACAAGCCTAATCTGTTGATAGGAGTTTGCCTGAAGTGAGCAGGAGTGAGCCCTAAAGTCAGTCTTGGCTAAAGGTCCAGTTGGCAATTTACTGGGGAATGTCAAATTGTGTGGTGATAAACATCTAAATCTTTTACATTGGCAGTTTTTATGTCTGCTAATAGTTCCAATTTTGCAAATGCTTCTGAGTTTATTGCTAGATTTTTTATTTTTATCTACTTGAAGATCAGTTAGTGTTAGATGTGATATTCCTGGTTTGGAAAAACTTGTGCCAATGCTACCAGTTTTATAAGATTTCCCAACCCCTGTCTGGGGGAAAAAGAAAAGAAAACAAGTAAGTAGTGATTTCATGCCAGACTTGATGACACTTCTAACTTTTCTGTTGGAGATCTTCCACCCAACACAGCTCTATATGAAGAGAGCCCATAGACAGAATTATATTTGCCAGTTTTTGTGATAAGCCATTTTTTCCTTCTATCTGTGACACAACAAATAATGATAGGGTGAAACAGACAGGAAAGGGTTAAGGGCTGCCTCCCTGTCACATTACTCAGTAAAGGCCTGTCCTCTTTCCAGAGTTAAGCCGGACCTGGGGAAAGACTCTAGAGACTGTAGCCTGCTTTGGTTAGGGGAAGTGCTTTGTTTCCAGTTATTTCAAAAGATCTTGTGTTTAAATAATAAACTGTATCCTGAGGCAAGGGCCTGAAACAGACGGGAGTGGCACTGGTCCTTTCCAGGGCTAGGGAGACAGTCCACCAATTTACACTAATAAATAAACAACAGTATTGATAATTTAGGCTAGTGTTTTCAATGTAATTAGAGAAGAATATCAATCTGGGGCCAAAATATTCCCTCAACTATACCTGTTCTATCCTGCTGGGCCAAATTCTTCACTGACTTACATTTGGTGCAATCCCAACCTATTTCCTGATCTACACTTAGTCAACTCCATTGAAGTCAATGAGGGGCACATTGGGTGTAGATCAGAGTTGAAAGTGTAACTGAGTGCAAATTTTAGTCTCTGTTATATATGGAGGGGGGAACCAATAAACAAGAAAACCAACAGCCTACAGAGCGAGACTTTCAAAACTAGTGACCACATAGCGCATACAAATAGAAATGTTTACATGCAAATGTGTCTCTTAGACACAGACTCCCTTTTGTATAGGCATGCACAAATATAGGATTTGTACAGTAAGTGCGGTGCTGGTGGGCTACAAGGAATATTTGCGTAGTCTGAGCTGCAACTTTGACTTCAGAACTAAATAACATTAATCCTGCACTTTTACATAATAGCTGTGGTTGAGACTCTCAGAATACTTCACAAATATTGGGGCCTGGGTTTCAGTTCTGTCACTCAGGCAATGTAAAGAGACCTTAACGTAGTTGAGAATCAGTCCCTAGCAGTTACAGTCTAAGCCTTCAAAAGCACCCAAGTAAAATAGGTGCTGCATGGTAAGAATTATTATTCACATTTTACATTTGGAAGAACTGAGACCTAAAAAGTCTGTCTCGTATTCATACACAGCTAGTCTGGGGCAGAATGGGCTAAAACTCAGCTCTCCTGACTCCAGTCCTATGCTTGAACTGCTGTATATGTTACTGTTCTCTAGATAGTCCCTCCTCACCTCCCAAAATCCCTATTATTTCTGTTGTCCTAGTGAATTGGTTTTCTAGTGTTTCACCAAACTGAACTAAACAAGGGTCAAGGCTGCCAAGCTCTAGTTAAAATCCATATGTTCACCAAAATGCCATCACTTATGTCTTGCAGTTTCTGAAACATTAGGTATGATGTTCACATTATTACTCGCTAAACAGTTTCTTATACCGTGTAGACCAATGCATATCAAAATTCATGAATTCTGATGGTTACAAAGAGCTTTTAATGATACTTTCAGAGGATGAAATATATAGGTTTCAAAAAGGTATGCGAAAATATGGATATTAGGCATAATGGTTAGAGGTAGGAGGAGCACACAAGATCAACAAGCTAGACAAGTTCAAAAACCTTTAGTGATTGTGTAGCAATCTGTAATGAAAATTCAAGTGCCTTCCCTTTAATGATCCATTTATCTCTTCGACATGATTTTTTATCATTCTAACTGGCAATGTTCCTGTTTTCTGGGTGTTTACTGTGAATTTGTTTTGTCAAACAAGTCTTTAATACCAGATAGGTTAGGCCGCTTCCAGAAGATTTTCACTGAACAAATTATCCTTTTTTAAAGGAAAACAAAGATACATTATTTTATATCTAAATTAGGCATTCTGACAGGCTCCTTGTTATTGAAGGAGGGGAGAATTTAAGAGGCTTTAACACCTTGTCCCTGTGACGGTAGGTGTATCTTTTTATGGAATCATTACTATAAGTGGCACTTTTAAATTCTGTTATATTTGTGCATAGATTATCATGTGAATAAATAGGTTTGGTGTTTGGAAAATGGAGAAAAAATCATTGTATAATTGCAACTCAGGGATGAAACATTGGACAAATTAAAAATAATATTTTTAATAAATTCTTCTTGGGTGTTAATAGCACCTTTTTATTATTAAAACTAAGAATTCTTTTTAAAAATTGTTTATGGGACCTGATCCTGCATTTTGTGGCCTCAATAGTCTCCTTGAAACTTATCTCCCTCAGTTGTCATTTAAGTTAAATATTCATGAAAACATGTCTATAAATATTAAGTATGTTGATTCCTATTTAAAGATACCTATCTAAGGGTTTGAACCTGCAACACTTAATGATGTAAAAATCCTGTTGAGTTCAAGAGGGCCACTCATAAGTGGTAGGATTACTCATGTGAGTGAAGATTGTACCCTTCATCTGTGGCTTCATCTACCTGACAGTGTCCATTTAATGTTATAAGGCCCAGTTTAGGTCCCATTGAAGTCCCAGTCAGAAAATGTGCTCCAGAACCATTTTGCTTTTGGGGTATTTATAGATCTGGAGGTTTAAGAATTCTTCTAATTTATAGGCAGGCTCTGCTGGCACTAGTTAGTTTTCAGCAATGCTGTATATTTAGTCCCACTTATTAGGTATAAACACTGGACATACATGGAAATCCTCTCTACTGCAGGCTATAAGGCAAATGCTTTGATGAACAGCAATTATGAGACAGGACCGTTGTTTACAATAAAATGGTCATTTTGACAGGTTAAACACAAGATTCTTTTTATCTGAATGGGAGATATGCCTGAATAAAGACTGTAGGATCACAAAGTAATCTTAAATTATCCCCAAATACCACCAGGGCCCAATTGTCCCAGTAGCATGATCAGTGCCTCGACAAAAAAAAGTGATAGTTATTTGGCATAAACATTTATTGCACAATGTATATTTAGCCTGGTAATGGTAACAGAAAATTACTTCCTTCAAAACAGATAATATGCTTTCCTCTATTTGCAAATTTTCTAACATTATGTTTTTATGTACTGTTCTGTAATTCTTATACATTATCATCTCTTTTTCTCTCTCTCTCTGTCTGCCCCTTCCCCCAACAAATTGATTTTTTTGGATTAAAAACAAGAATGATGACAAACTGCATACAGCAACAGAGAGTTCTGTGGCACCTTTAAGACTAACAGATGTATTGGAGCATAAGCTTTCGTGGGTGAATGCCCACTTCGTCTGATGCATGTATTGGGTACATGCATCCGCATACAGTTACTTGTACTCTGCCTCTGCAGGACAGGTGGAATTTTAAGGCACCTTCCAGTGTAGCATACGAGTTGTGCCTATTAATGAGGCACCAAGGTCTGTAGGTCATTCACAAGTAATTATTTTTTCAGATTACTCCTAACAAATTCTGCACTTAAGGAGCTATAAATCGTTTTGGGCCAGAGTCGGGTACCTGTATTCACACTAAGTAACATCTTACTGAACAACTAGTCCCACTGAAGTCACTGGCCTTACTTCTGGATGATCAAGGTGCTATTCAGTGAAAGTAAAGGTATCAAAATCTGGCCATTACGTTATAAAGGTCTGAGGAGGCCTCTGAGTCATTTTTAGAATTAATAAAATTAAATCAGAAAACATGGAAAATACAAGATGGTGCTTGCAATATAATCGCTAGCGCACGGTACCTAATTTATTACTTTGATGTGATGTTTATATTATCACTCAAGATTTTCATAGATTAATCCAAAAGATGTGATTAAAAAAAGAGGCTGAAATGTTTGATTAAGGTAAATCAGAATCTCAAATGAGGGTGGGGAGTGTGTGTTGTAACAAGAGTCAGTTTGGAGCAATGAATTAAGCATATTTTTTCTCTTCTCTTTATCCGTCAACAATGCCCACATTCAGCAAAGCACTCAGACCTGTGCTTAACCTTAAGCATGTGAGTAATCTCATTCCTATTCAGCAAAGCATTTAAATAGGGACTTGCTTAAGTCTCTGGCTGAACTGTGACCCCTACCCACAGTATAACAATAGTTAGGAGTCAGGACTCCTTGAGTGTACAATACATATTTCATAATGCAGGGTTTTAATGATCACAGTACTTCTGATATTTTTCTAGTGATCTGGTAGAATTAATTTTAAGATTTTTTTTTTAATTGGCTAAAATAATCCTGCATTGTTTGACCTAGGTATATGGGGGACAGGTTAAACCTAGAGACTTCAGAGATAAAAAAAAAAAGAATGAATCTGTGGAGTTAAATTAGTAAATAATTTAGAGTGCTTAAAACAACAGTGTTCACACATTTTTAATTTAAAGCCTGCTAAATCCTTTCAAAATTCATTTGTATTTGCAATTACTTAAACTGAGAGTAGTGCACTGTGGGGAGTGAAACTATAGATTTTAAGTACGTAGCTGGAGGTAATATATAAATTCAATTGATCAGTCTGGCAGAGAATTGATGCCACAATTTGTACCCAATGGCACTTTCTTTTTCTTACCCGACTGGCTTTAGAACATTATCAGAAAGTCAATATGATACGCCAATATAGTGATATACTTACAGTCATAAGCCCCTTTTTCAGATTAAACCTTAGGTGCTCACATTGTGGATTATAATGGACAGACAACCTGACTCCATCCCACTATGAGTTGCTCTGAGAGCACTTGACTCGACTTAGCTCCAAGGTTTCAAATGGTTATCAATGGCCCTAACAGCCAGCCAAACCAGTAACACAGGCTGTCTGTCTCTACAAGACAAAACAGTGGGCAGAGGATAACATATATCCAACACTGCAGTCTGGCTGCAGCTCTCTCTCTATCAGCTGCCTGTCTCTAACTGGCTTTCAACTCCTTGTGATCAAGTTTCCTTTATAATGTCCCTTAGTCTCATGTTCGGGTTCTCTTTCTCTCTTAATTTATTAATGCTATCACCCCTCAGCATTATCTTTTGAACTCGTTCCATTCCATAAAAGTCATCTTTAGGAACTCACAAGGAGCATCTTTGAAGCATGCCTTTTGGGAAAGTGATGTTTCTGCATGTAGATAAAATGGAAGGTATCACTTCTGAATGTACTGGGATCAGGCCTTATAGTTGTTATTTTTATAGAAAATACAGAACATTTATTCAAACACAAACTCATAATCTCTGCCATGACAGAGAAAATTAAAAGGCCATTCACAGCTCTGCCTATTACATTTTTTCCCCTGTGAAATTAGGCTGTATACAATATGTACAATGCCATCTACATTTTGCTGTGTATGTTAATTTTCTGCTGAGGCAATGACCCTTTCCTCTCCATCCATGTAACATGTGAGGCTTAGAATGAGAGGAATCAGAGAACTATTGAAAAGGTCTATTGGCTCAACAATTGTCTAGCGCTCTCTCAGCCAGTGCAGGATTGTTCCTGGCTGTACATTCACAAGTGCTTTGTTCAGTGTAGTTTTAAGTAACTCAGTTAATGGGCACGTCCACCACTTTCCTTTCTGAAAACTGTAGTAGACTTCACTGTTGTTAATTAATTCTTGGTCTTCAGCCTAACTTATATGGAGCTCAGTTTCATTACTTATATATCCTGGGACCACCCTAAACTTTTAATCTCCCCAGTAGTGTTTATGGCCTCTGAATCCCCATAAACAAAGTTCATACCCCTGTTCAGTTGCTGCTTAGCCAACCCATACATATTTAGTTCCTTAAAGGATCAATTCTGCTAGTATTCATGTTTAGAACTCCCATTAATTTCAATAGGAATTCTTGGCATGGAATGCATGCAGGATCAGCCTGTTAATCTTCCTTTGTTAGTCAATACTTCCATCAGCTTAATCATTTCTTGCACTTCTCTGCAATCCATACAATTTGTTAATGTAAGAGTGACCGCTAGATACTGACCACTGACATGTGACCGGGGAATTAACCTTTGTATCCCTGTCCTTGGTTGGATGACTGGGGACAGGAAATACAGTTCAGCCACTCACTGGCACTCCTATGTGTCACACTTTTATGATAATCAATCAGTACTTGATGGCATGTGGTATTCTATGTTCAGCCTTAACAGTTCTGTGTAAGAAGGATTGCAGGATTGCACCTTCTTGCTTTGTGACAAGATAATTCTGAAGCCCCAAAGTGTATTTATGTGGAGTTTCTTTTTCATCCATTATGAGAAAAATGTATTTCACATCTCTACTAATTTAGGCCTTGATCATGTCCAACAACTGTGGACTCTACTAACCATCGGTGTTCAATTGAAGTCAGTAGGGCTCTACGTAAGTACCAGGGTAAACCCACACAGGTAAGGCTCTAATCCTATGAACATACCTATTCTTAACTTTTAGTACATGTGTAGTCCTGCAGACGTCAATGTTAAAGTTCAGCATGTGCATAAGCATTTGCAGGGTCGGGGTTAAGAGTGCAGGTCTGGGGATTGGAGTGAAATTCATCTGCAGTGCAGAGGACCCATGCAAGTCCCAATGCCACAAGTAAGCCTGTGCCAAAGATTTAAGTAGAGTGCAGGTCTTCCACACTGGAGGTGAACTTCACCCTTAAGAAATTTAGCAGAATGATATGCTGTCAGGCTTGTTTTTTCACTGGTGGTCTCTTCCACCTTTAAAGAAGCAGATTGGAGACAATATCCTCTAAATGTAGATCTGATTCTATGCATGAAAATAAACCCTTTTTGTTATGCTAAGATCAGTGAAGAACCAGCCTCCTTAGTCATTTGGATTTTCTATTTTTTGCACATTGATTGCTTATCAGGAAATTAATAAATGTGAAGGTAAAAGGACCTGCACACATCAGGGCAAAAAAGCAATAGCCATTAAATCTGCAACATAGAGTATATGCCCTTTCAGCAATAAGGACACTGCTGGAAATTGTCAGTGTGACAGATTTACTCTTAATAGCTTAAGCAAATTTCACAGTTTACCAGGGTAATTTTCAAGTAAGAAACATTAATGTGTTTGGAATAAAAAATAAAGATTATAAACTTCATGCACATCTACAGGGATTCAGCCATATGTTTTGTGTGTCTGTTTGAACTATTTAGGATATTCTGGCTGGGATAGAAGCTATTGTTTCTGGTGGGAAAGCCATTTAACTGGAAATTTTCCTAGAATTTTACTATATGTACAATATTTGTTGCTCTACCCCATTCATCTGTGGCATTTCGAGGACTCACTATATTAGGGCAATGCATGGTATATACTGCTAGCCGGGGGCCCATGATTGAATTCAATTTACCTGGGAAATGGTTCAGTTAACATGTTCAGGAGTAAAGTTTGCATTGAAATATGTGTTTACTATTTATGTTAGTGACAGTATGTCCACCAGTCTGTTTTCTTTTCTTCCACCCAAAACTTTCCACCTTGCTACCACCAGTTCATCTCCAATGGTGGTCACACTTCGGAGACAGGGATCCAGGTAGCATCATGTTGTCTAAGCTTGTTCAGAGAAAGTCTGCTCAACAATATGTTTAAAACACTAGTGTGTACCAGTGACTTGGGTTCACTGTCATTACCGTTGTTAAAACAAATAGTGAGACATTTTAGAGAAATAAGGCTGGCATAAACAAAGCTTTATGGTTCTGTACTGCAAAGTGTTTTATATAGAAAAGCAATTAGGTGTGTGCTTTACTTCAAGTACTACAGTAGTTCTTTTCAGTCTTTTCCACCTTTAATTTTATGGCTATGGTTTCTAGTTTTTAACAGTGTCTGGTAACCCATATTACTGTCAGAGGTTGATGTTAAGGTTGTGTCTGAATCAGATTTGAAGGAGTTGCGTGTGTGCATTGTGGGTGGGGTAGTACGTTAAAAGTGGGAGAGTATTTGTTATAGAGAGGTATGAGTGTGAGTGTGTTTGGGTGGTGGGATGTGAACAGAGGTTGGTCTGGATGTTCATATTTTTTAGATTTTTCCAGGACAAATTCTCTGCTGCTGTAATTTGGTGTAGCCCCCTCCCTTCTATGGATCTAGGTCAGTTTGCACCAGCTGAAATTCTAACAAGCACTGTTTGTGTTGGGGAAAAAAAAATTGCCAACCTTATCCCCAAATTATTTGTATGTGACTGTATGAGGGGTGGGTGGGTAGTGAGCTATATTTGTATATACAAACACACTCACAGACATACAGGAAAAGTAGTAAAGAGATCAATTTGTCTCATTTCAGATGAATTAATTTCACATTGATTCAAAATATTTACAGTTTTGCATAAGATGATCATGCTATGGCTATGAAGAACAGTGAGTATTAATGCGCTGTAAGTAATGACATGCGCAGCAATTTCTCAGAGAAAAATAACTGCCTGCACCATCCACACAATATTTAAATTAGTAATCGCAAAACAGATGCTTAGATTTTAAAGCTTGTTTTGGGAAACTCTTATCTTAGTTAAGATTTCTAAATTAGGAGGGTTGAAAATGAAGAGGCTGACTTTTTTTTCTAGAGAGCTTAGACTGATGCAAGAACTTCTCAGAAAGGAGCTATTTTCACCATCTTTTTGATATATTACTATTTAACTACAAGATTGAAATCTCAGACTAATCTCATGCCTGGGAGAGTCTCCTATGAAGTAGTTATATTTCACCTGTGTAGGCCATTTTGGTTTTATATATTTCACTGTGCCACCCATTTTTCATAAGTCTCTAGGGCCATGTCTACTCTGCAAACTTTGGACGACATCAGTATATCACTTGTGCATGTGCATAGTTGGCTGCTTGTGTCGGCGCTGTGCCAGGGGTGCTTATGTCAATGCAAAGTGCACTACAGATAGTTATCCCAGTGTGCCACACACTGCTGTCTGGCACAATGCCTTCTGGGAAGTTTTTGCAATGTGTTGTGGAGTAGAAATGAGTCACACAGGCATCTCTGGGAGCTAGGGATCAAGTTCCACAGCACGCAACTTTCTTCATCCCATAATGCCATCCATATCCCACAATTTTCTCACCTTTCTAAAAAAATCCCACAAACCCACCCCATACTTTTTGCTGTCCAGTATCCCTGAGAGAAGCACGGAGCTTGCACTGCTCTGCACTGTTGTCATGAACATTGCAAGTGTGCATGAGCTTCCTGTAATTGCAGACCTGCAGGAAGAAACTCAACAGTGGGGAGTATGATACTACTGTTGAGAACAGATTGCTGAGAGTCTAGTGAAAAACAGTTCAAGGTTGTTGGTGGCATTCACAGAGCAGCTGAAGACCATGGAGTGCTGCTTCTGGGCCTGAGAAACAAGCACTCACTGGTGGGATCACATTGTAATGCTGATTTGGGACTATAAGCAGCAACGTCAGAACTTTTGGCTGCGAAAGGCCACATTCCTGGATACGTGTGCCAAGTTCAGCCCACCTTCCAGCACAGGGTCAACAGAATGAGAGCTGCACTAACAGTGGAGAAGTGAATGGTGATTGTACTGTGGATTGTTATGGGTCAGTGAGAAATCATTTTGGAGTTTGAAAATCCATAGTGGGGGCTATTGATACACCTGTTCTCAGAGCCGTAAAACATCTCCTGCTACACAGGACTGTGACTCTTAGTAGTGGGCAGAATATAGTGGATGGATTTGCAACAGTGGGGTTCCCAAACTGCGGTAGGGTGATAGATGGCACGAATATCCCTATTCTGGCACCAGATCACCTTTCCACAGAGTACATCAACAGAAAGGGCTCCTTTTTTATGTCATGCAAGTGTCAGTGGATCACTGGGAATGCGCCACCGATATCAGTGTCAAGGAAGGTGCATGATGCCTGCATCTTTTAGTTTTCTAAAATATGGAGAAGATGGAGTACCCATGGGATCATACCCATAAAGTTGCTCCTGGACTGGTCAGGCAAAATGACACACTAACAGCTTTTATTACCTCTTTAACCATGAATGAAGCCCAAAAGGGAAGCCCCAATTGAAATGGATTTAATAAACCACTGTTTGGCCCCTACCTAGGTGATTCCCTAAACCATAGCACACCTGGTTCAGTCTGGCACAAATGCACTCATTGCAACCAAAGGAGAGGCGGTCTTTGTCTGGCAGGCAGGAAGAAAAGGGGTTGGGGCTCCTTTAAGGGTCCCTACTGCATTTTGTTTAAGATGGAGAGTAAATCTGTGTACCTCGGGGAAGGGGAGGGGAGGTATTTATAGTCCCCACATTCTGGAAGGAACTCTCCTTCTCTCTCATCTGTCACTGATGGAGCACACACCCTCCCACCATTGGAATCAGAGTAGGACTGAGTATTTTATCATCGGCTATGGACATTGCAGTACTTGTCTTTTTTCTTCTGGGGCTGGGAAGGAATTTTTCCTTGACTCTCACAGTTGAGGTGGGGGTGGGTATCTTTGCCTTCCCTACTGCAGGTCAGGGCCCTGGTGGGGTAGGTGAGGGGCTTAGGTCAAGATGTGGCAACTTAGTAGGTAGCAAGTGTGGCAGATGTCCAATGCAGGTACTCATTACAGAGGCATTATGGTTGCCTGACAAACAGGAGTTGGAAGTGGATTAAGAAGGCATCCCCTAAGAAAGCTGGGAAAAGGGAGGTTGGAGCTCCCATCAATGGGTTTTAGGGACAGTACTGGAACTGTAAACTAGCTATCATCTAAGAGTAGGGGGTGGGGTTTTCTGGTTCTGCTTGCAAGCTAGGGGGCTCTGTAGCAAAGCAAGAGCCTATTTAAAGCGAGGTGGGGGTGAATTTTGTCAATTTGCCTTAGGACGCAGCTTGATTTCTCTCTGTTTTGGGGTTCTTGTGCATTGTTGTTCAGAATTCTAAGAAATAAAGCAATGTTATGTTGCAACCTTCCAACAAGACTTTTTATGGTTGTTCTCTAATTCTTCTGTATGTGTACTATGAACAAAAATGAGCATCTGGTACAGTAGAGAAAGCTCTGCCTTTTTTCCAGCCCCCACAAACCCTCCTACAAGGGGAGGTATGTGGGGCTCCAGCAACAGGCTGGGACCATGTTGGGAAAGGAGACGGCAGATGGCCACCTTCCCAAGGAACAGTTAAGGAACTGCACTGGGCAATTTATTGCCGGGTATTCCCAGATATGTTAAGTGAATAAAGTTGCAATCTAATTAAACAACATCCACTGCTTCTTCCTGGGACAATGGCTGGGAAAGGCTTGATTTGAGTGTAGGAGACTTGGAAAAAGTAGTTGCTGTATATTAGAGATGGACAAACTGGTTTGGAGACAAGAAGTTTTCCCCCAAACTGACTCTGTTGTAATGGTTTGAAAAGGTTGGGTAAACGTTGTGCACCTGTGTGTGATTATTTTTTATTTTTATACGTTTGCGCACTTCTGGGTTCCAGTTAGTAAGCAGATGTGCTGAAATTCTTTACTGCAGGGAAGGCAACTTTAATAATATTTTCAATTCCACCAGAAGTAGGAAGGACCAAAAATCTTGCAGTAGAACCCGGTCTTTATTGGAGGACTAGTACAGTTTTGCAAACCCAGGTGTTCAACTAAGTAATTCTTTACTGCAGGGAAGGCAACTTTAATAATATTTTCAGTTCCACCAGAAGTAGGAAGGACCAAAAATCTTGCAGTAGAGCCCGGTCTTTATTGGAGGATTAGTACAGTTTTGCAAACCCAAGATGTTCAACTAAGTTTTTATATATAGTATACAGTCATGTAACAGGCTATTTCGAATGGAGTGGGGCAGATCTTTTAACTCTTGTTCATATGAGTAGTCCTTTTTCAGGCAAGTTATCCCACTTGGGCAACAATTACACAGATGAGAAGGGTTTGCAGGAATAGCCCCTATGGTCCCAATCATGTAGTGTGCTGAGAATGTCCTGGAATATTAAAGGAACTGGGTTAAGAAATTGCAAGCCCAATAGCAAGGATTTTTAATGAATTTGTAAACTCGGGGGTCTTTCCCAAAGATGGGAGAATTGCAAATGCAGAACCTAGCTTTAAGTAAGGGAAAAATAAGTAATTGGGAAGCTACAGGCCTGTTAGTTTGATCTCAATGGAATGCAAGGTCTTAGAAAAAAATTAAAGAGAGCGTATTTAGGGATATAGAAGTAAACAGTAATTGGGAAAAAATACAACATGGTTTTACAAAAGGTAGATCATGCCAGACCAACCTGATCTCCTTTGAGAAGTTAACTGATTTTCTAGACAAAGGAAATGCAAACATTTGATACAGTTCCACATGGGAAATTATTAGTTAAATTGGAGAGATGGAGATTAATACAAGAATTGAAAGGTGGGTAAAGAACTGGGTAAAGGGGAGACTAGAACAGGTCAGGCTGAAAGGTCAGGCTGGAGGGAGGTTACTAGTGGAATTCCTCAAGGATCAGTCTTGGGATCAATCTTATTAAACATTTTTGTTAATGACCTGGGCTCCCGAAGGGGAGTGTGCTAACAAAATTTGCAGATGACACAAAATTGTGAGGTATTGCCACTACAGAGGAGGCCTAGAATATCATACAAGAAGATCTGGATGACCTTGAAAACTGGAGTAATACAAATAGGATGAAATTTAATAGTGCAAGTCACTTAGGGCATGTCTACCCTGCAGTTAGACACCCATGGCTGGCCTATGCCAGTTGACTCAGGTTCACGGGGCTCAGGCTGTAGGACTGTTTATTTGTGGTGTAGACATTCTGGCTGTGGCTCCAGCCTGAGCTCTGGGACCCTCCCACCTTGCAGCATTCCAGAGCCTGGGCTCCAGTCTGAGCCCAGACATCTACGCTTCAATTAAACAACCCCATAACTTTAGCTCCATGAGCCCAAGTCAGCTGGCATGGGCCAGCCACGGGTGTCTTATTGCAGTGTAGACATACCTGAGGGACTAACAACAAGAATTTTTGCTATAATCTGGGGATGTGTCAATTGGAAGAGACAGATGAGGAGAAAGACCTGGGTGTACTGACTATGAGCATCCAGTGAAATGCAGCTTTGAGATAAGGAAGTGTTAGTACCATTACACAAGGCACCGGTGAGACCTCATGTGGAATTCTGTGTGCAGTTCTGGTCTCCCATGTTTAAGAAGGATGAATTCAGACTGGAACATGTGCAGAGAAGGGCTGCCAGGATGATCAGAGGAATGGAGAACCTACCTGACAAGAGGAACCTTAAGGAGCTTGGTTTATTTAGCCTAACAAAATGAAAGCTGAGGGAAGATATGATTGCTTTCTATAAAGACATCAGTGGGATAAACACCAGAGAGGGGTGGAGGGGCAGATTACTTAAATTAAGGGCCAATGTTGTCACAAGAACAAATGGATATAAACTGTCCATCAACATGTTTCGGCTTGAAATTAGGCTAAGGTTTCTAACCATCAGGGAAGTGACATTCTAGAACAGCCTTTAAGGGGAGTAGTTGGGACAAAAAACCTAACTGGCTTCAAGACTTAGCTTGATAAATTTATGGAGGGGATGGTGTGATGCATAGGTGCTGACTCTGTGGGTGCTCCGGGGCTGCAGCACCCATGGGGAAAAACTGGTGGGTGCTCTGCACCCACCGGCAGCTCCCCACCCCACCCCAACTCACCTCAGCCTCCGCTCCACCTCCACCACCTCCCCTGAGCGCGCTGCCGGGTCCTGCTTCTCCCCCCGTCCTCCCAGCGCTTGTGCCACGAAACAGCTGTTTCGTGCGGCAAGCCTGGGGGGCGGGAAGAGGAACGTGGCACGCTTGGCGGAGGAGGCGGGGCTGGGGCGGGGATTTGGGGAGGGGTCCATTAGGGGCAGGAGGCACAGAGTTGGAGCAGGGGTGGAGTCGGGGCAGGGATGGGGCCGGGGGAGCGCGAGCACCCACCGGCGCCGAAAAATGTTGGCGCCCGCGGTGTGATGAGATTGCCTATGATGGCATATGGCCTATCTACAACTGCTAGCCAACTGCTAGTAGCAAATATCACCAATGGCCAGAGATGGGACACTAGATGAGGAGGGCTCTGAGTTACTACAGTGAATTCTTTCCCAGGTGTCTGGCTGATGGGTCTTTTCGCCTTCCTCTGCAGTGTGGAGCACGTGTCACTTGTTGGTTTGAAATAGAGTAAATGGTGAATTCTCTGTAACTTGAAGTCTTTAAATCATGATTTGAGGACTTCAGTAACTCAGGTAGAGGTTAGGGGTCTATTACAGTAATGTGTGGGTGAGGTTCTGTGGCCTACAATGTGAAGGAGGTCAGATTAGATGATCATGATGATCCCTTTTGGCCTTAAAAGTCTATGAGTCTATGAGATTGCTCAGTGGTAGTTGAGGGCACTCAGCATAGAATCAGGCCCTTTATCGGTACACTTACCTACCTGAAATAGGTATTGTACATACGCAAAGGGCTAAATTGAAGTTGATGAGAGCAGCTTCTGTCCCAAAATAGCCAGCGTACACTTACAGGAATTTGACATTGCTTAGTTCTAGTAAATTATATTTAGATTGTTAATAGGGATAAAAAAATCTCTGATTTTTTTCTTCTTTACTTTAATGACGCCAGGATCATTATCCAAAGGGAACATATCAGGTCAAGTGTTAACAATATGTGCTTTAAGAAAAAAACAAGAACCAACCATCTGTTCCAAAAAAGCTCTTACAGCAGCATCAGAGAGACTCGTTAAGGATTTTTTTAAAAAAACGCATAGTGCAATTCCTTTGTTCGGTTGAATTTGTTTAAAAAAATCAACAGATTTGTATCAATGAAATGACCCAGAATAATTTAAATTATTTCTATATGCTATATATTTAAAATGGAATAATTTTAGATGGAAAATGCAAAATGCACAGGTTGTCTTCTACTATTGCTGATTTTGTCTGAATAAACCAATACATTAAATATTATTGATGTCAAATAATAGTTTCCTTATATGATCACTTACAAATGTGGTTTTATTAGTATTAATCAGTCCCTACAATATAAGGACCATGAAATTCCTACAAATGAGGCTCGGTTTTCCATTTGTTATTAGTAAAGTGTTGCAGGGTAAGCAAACTACTACAACAGTCATCTTCAAAATCACTAAATGCTGGAAGGACAGAGCTTTATTTCCTGTTGGAAAATACCTCCATGATTTCTATTAGCCATAACAAGGCTTGTGAACCTACCATTAACTCCTTTACCACATTGCTTGCTAGTTGATCAATTGTTTAATTATTTTATGTTGACAACAGAATTAAATGATTCTGGGCTGGGCTACTGGGATGAGGAGATTCAAGTACCCCAATCCTTGGGGGAGTTCTGCAGCGACTGGAAGCACTGTAGCACCAGCCTGCTGGTTCGGGCCCTGGCAGGGAAAGGAAGCAGCTGGTCATTCTCTCCAGTGACCTCAGTGGTGCAAAATTGTCTTTGAGGTGGATGAAAAGGTGAGGTAAAAAGTGATATGAAAGGGAGCTAGCCTGGTGAACCAACGGGACAAATTACTTATTTATGACATATCTTTTCAGATGATGAAGTAAATATAGTCAATGCATTTCAGGTTATGGAGTAAATAAAGAGCAGGTAATCATAGGGGACCAAATCCTGGAAAATGATGCACAGCCTATTTATATAAGCTGTATGCTCAGGAAAGGCCCACAAATTCACTGGACCGAGGAGTGTAACTCAGCATCTGGTGTGCAGCCAGGTCAGGACTGGTTACTGCAATTGAATGTTGTTGCTGAGGTAGCCTACTGCTCCACCTCATGCAGCTTTTGATTTCATGGATTCTTGCTGTGTGCAGGTCAACCGGCCACACTCCATCCTTCCCCCAGTACACATCTCCACTGCTTGCTGATCAGCTATGGAGAACTGCTATAGAACTCTGTGTCTGCAGTGCTCTGAGATGTATGGTTTCCTTTTCAATAGCCTTTCTGTTGCTTGGCTCCTTTTTTGCAGAAGACGTGTGGTGTTTCTGCTGTAGCTGTGTTTTGAGACTGTATATTAATTACTTCTTCTAGGATGGGGCCTTTCAACATATTATTACAAAAAATATCACCAGTTGATTAAAGGTTCAATCTTTAATCACTGTATGTGGTAAGTTCTGATGTAGAGATGGGTCCCTATCAACCCCCTCCCGCTTCAAACAGACACAGACTTGAGGGAAATTAGCATCTGCATTTGGAGTTAAGGCTCGTTGATAATTTGAGGTAGTTGTGAAGTCAAACTTCAACTCTCAGGTCTGTGTGGTCTGATTCTGAGAGGTGCTGATCTTTTGTAGTTTAGATGAAACTGAGGTCCCTTGTATGCTCCTTGTGGGAGGGACTGTGTTGCCTTCTGCACACTGCGCTGAGGACATTGTGTGCAATTTCTCCATATTAACTGGAATTTTAATCTAACAAGGTTGCTTAAAGCAAAGAAATAAAATGAACTGTCTGCAGATTGTGTCCTTGGCTTCTGAGAAATATTCTGTTCCACAACCACCTTCAATTCAATTGTAAGTGTAAAAAAAAATAAAAATCAAGAAGGTTGATCTCCTCCCACTACCAAATACTGTATCTAACAATTAGATTCATTTAATGAATAAACAAACATGTAGAAGGAACACAGATGTTTTGCTTAAGATTTTTAAAAATAGTTTCTGCAAAACACAGTAAAATCAGCATAACTGGCACAGGGACCCCAGTGGAAACAGAAATGTAAAAATCAGGGGCTCTGAAGAACATCTATGTGCCCTTTGTGATAGGAAACAACATATGCCAGATCCTGAGCTGGTGTAAATTGGTGTGGCCCTGTTGAATTTCAATGGAGCTGTGCCAGTTTACCCCAGTGGATGTTTTGGCCCTCCATTTGTGATTGTTGTGCTGGAAGAATTTTAATATTCTTTGCCATTGTAAGACCTTAGCAAGCACAATAGAAAGGAAGAACAAAAGTGAATAAAGATCCTCATGCTGGGAAATTGTTTTTGCTAACAAACATCAACTCAAACCCATTTAAAGTGTGCAGACAATAAGCAGCCCTCCTGAGAGTGGCTTAATGGCTAAAGCCCAGGCAGAGGATTCACAAGATTTTGGTTCTCTTCCTAGCTCTGCCACTGAGTAGCTGCATGACCTTGGCCAAGTCAGTTAATCAAACTATTGCTGTTGTCCCATCTGTAAGATGGGAATGATAGTGTTGTTGTATAACAATCATTATATAACATGCGTACAATGTCTTGGGAGACTCAGACAGAAAGTGCTTGAGAAGTGAAAAGTCTACAATTATTTATTATTAATTAGTCTCTGTGTGCCATTTATGGTTTTTAGAGTCACTTGTATGCATTGCACATAATCTGTCTTCTGGCTATTGTGATCAATGACACCCATAAGAAGTTAATTTGTAAATGTCAGCTCTCAGAAGTTGCTATGCAAATGTATTCTGTCTGCAGGGAGTGATCAGCCAATCAGAATTTGTTCTGATGGTACACTATTTGAAACTGCACATCCTTGATAGGGCTTTGGTAGATGGGATTATATAAAAATGGTTGTAGCTGGTTTTGTTAGAACACTCCAAGGCTAAGATTAAAAAGCCATTTAAGAGCCTAAATATGAACATTGGATGTCCTGATTTTCAAAAGTTCTGAGCATCTAGCAGCTCCCTTTGACTTCACTGTGATCTGCTAGGTGCGCAGCACTTTTGAAATTCAGGTCACTTCAATATGTGCTTAAATATGGATGTAAGCAACTAACTATAGGCTTTTTTTTTTTTTTTTTTTTTACAATCTTGGCTCAACTTTCCGGCCTTTTCATGTAATTGAATTAAATTAACTGAATAAAATACTTCAGTGATATAGTTTGTTTCCCAATTCTTGATGACTAATACTCTAGATGTAGTGGTTATGATCCAAACTTAACCACACCTGGAATTTATCAAGGTGCTGCAGATTAAATGGATTTCATTGTATTTGTGAGCAACCAGATTACTAAGAGCAACTTCAGTAAAAGGAAATCCATATACCTCAGGTGTCTGACATCACTGACAATTTTCTTTGACTGTGGTTAAATTTGTAGTTAATTCCCCTGTTCCTCAGTGCTGATCAAGAAGTGTTCAGCATGACTGGTGCGAGGGGGAATTGCAAAGGCCTTTCTGCTCCCTCGATTCTGCAATCACGCAGCTCTGGCTACTCTAACTTACTAAAGCTCAAGGCTGTTCTTATTTGTCTGAGCTGCCTGCAGTCTTAATGAACCAGGGTGGCACCTTAGGACAAAAGTACACAATGGGCATTCCCCCATACTTTCCCTATACCTCTATAGAAGCCATTACAGCAGCTAAACATCACCTGAGAGCATCACCTACATTGCAGTGATTCTCCTGTGGTCACTAAGCCACGTTCAGGACTTCTTTGGGCTAACGAAGCAGTGCAAAGCTGCCCCCACACTACGGGTACTCTGGCCAGATTGTCTTCAGTGTTTACATGTCTGTTTATATTTAGGGAAAAAATAGCACCAGAAACCATGAAATCCAAGTTGTAAAATTCTGCACATGACAAGCTAGAGGGTAAAATGCCTGAATGTGCCTAAGCCCCTTTGTCAAAAAGGACATAGTGCTTAAGAGCCTGTCAATGATTGTCAATAGGACTTAGGCACCAAAGTTAATTAGGCTCATATGAAAATTGTATCCTGGGTGTTTTGTGATTTCTTCAGGATCCTGAGATGGGAACTGTTCACTTTTCTCTGTTGCTGTACCGTATTCCATATATGATGTGGTTCCATATATTTTTTTTAAAAATAACTTTCTTGTGTCCCTAATTTTGTTCCTTCTAGTGTCTTTTTGTCAGTTTTTAGTTTTCTTGACCTTATCCCATTGTTCTGTTCCCTCAGTCCCAAATGCTGATGGCTTCTAATTTAAAGCTGACCTTTGTAGGTGTCTGTGGCTTTCGAGAGTGCTTTACCCTTTGTTGAAGTGGATTTTAACTTCACTTTTTATTTTAAAAAAAGATCAGTTGGGAGACTCTAATGCTTCCAATTCAGCTTTTTCACTTACAGTACAAGTTAAAAGTCAGCCTGGCTGAAGAAAAGGGAGAAAGAGGGAAAGCTAGAGTGCATATTCATGTAGTAGAGTAGTGCCTGGGTGCCATTATTATTGAGGATGGCTCATCATTTCTATTACTAGTGGAGCTCTCCATCGAAGGAATGGATCTATTTAGTGTTAATCATATCCAAATAACTCTGCGGTATTGTGAGTATTGAATACGTTATCAGTATCAAATTTTGCAACTCTTTCACTGCTAGGTATGCATTTTGGTTTTATTTTTTTAATCTTCACAATGTGTATTGAAATATCTGTATCCTTTACTCAGAAATAACACATATTTCTGTATTTTTTTCCAAGGCACCTTTGTTTATCTGCTGGCCTATAATGATTCTCTCATTTTCAACATTCAAATGATCACGTTTTCACTGCCAGCCCTTTAAGTCCTCTAAATGCAGTTGAACTGGTGGGATTGTGGGTATGTGATTTTGAGACGTTTCTCCCACAAACAAGCTAACCTCAGGTAATGACCAACAGGAACCCGAAATCAAATCTGGATTTCCCTCACAATAGTGTAGAGCATTCTGAATATTTCTTTAACCAAAGGGCTGGTTCTTTTGGATCACAGTTTTATTCCTTTTGTGACATGGTGCCTCCAGATAACAATGGGGACCTTCCCTTGCAGTGTGGATGCATTCCACATTGGAGTTGTTAATGTGTAGAGGGAAGCCTGGACTTTCCCATCCCAAAAGTCTAGGCAGGCTGAGCTCTCCCAAGGCATGAATTTGATCTGAGAGCTACTAAAAAGCAGAGGAGCAGCTGATCTGTCACAGACACATATTTTTTGTGCAAATAAATTAATAAAAGTACCCCTTTTGATGGACAGGAAGAGCTTTAAAATCCCAAGGCTTGCACATTGACCTGAATGTGCCGACAATAACTTGTTAAATTTTCACAAAAGGTATTAATCCTATTTTTCTAACATCAAAAGGAGCCTGATTCATAAAACATTGCTTCTATCAACGTTCTAGAATTTCGCTATAGATCTTTTCTTTTGGAAATGGATGCATATTGTGTGTTGGATTGATTATAACAAAAAACCCTGAAGTGTTAGTCAGCAGTGGCCTGAGGGAACCATCTTGGCAAACACACAAATCTAAGTTATAAAATATCAAAAAGGAAGGATACAGAACAAAAAAGAAGAGTCCATTAAAAACATGAAACAGATGAGTTTCTGTAGCTGAAACAATAATATATCAACACTGTCAAAAATCATAATTGTCTCAACACTGTAACATTATTTATTTAATATTGAGAAATTATTGCAGTCTAGTTAAAAAAAATCTCATCTTAAAAATGCATGAAAATAGTATTAAAGTTAACATTAAAACTGTACAATGGGGGACTGTGTGGCTCAGAAAATTGATAATGGGATATGGAGCCTTTCAACCCACGTCATTAATGCTTGAAAGTCATTACCATGTGCAGGATATTTGGTCGTCTATGAAAAATGATATGGTAGTTTTCATCCCATTTCAAGTGGCAAATGTGTCCATATCACAGAGACTTACTCACACAAGTGGCACTAAATACTGTAGTTTACTTTTGGCACAGTGGCCAAGGATTGGATACAGGTATAAAGAGTGAACTATACTCTTTCCCTCAGAGGTAATCCCATTTAGCAAGGCGTAT
The DNA here is from genome assembly GCF_027887155.1 of Malaclemys terrapin pileata. Lineage (NCBI taxonomy): Eukaryota > Metazoa > Chordata > Testudines > Emydidae > Malaclemys > Malaclemys terrapin. The sequence goes on from NC_071505.1 coordinate 114,796,282, forward strand.
TGATGGGACAGCATGGAGAGTTCTGTCATATGGCTGCCCATGCAGTAATTTTACAATGGATAGAGAGGAATGCAATACCCAGAACTGTCAGGCACCTTTCCACCATTACTAACTATTTATTTAATGTGAAATTCTTCCCTTTTATTATTACTGTTGTCATTATTTAACATTTATAATGCAGTAGAGCCTAAAGGTCACAATCAAGTCATACATGATGCTAAGCACTGTACTGAAGTAAAGGGCTCACACCAAACCTATACACTCACTTCAGCCCTCTTCTGAGGACTTAAAATGAGCTTTGAGCAGGTCCTCTGCAGAGAAATGAATTTTACCCTCATGGACTAATCCTGAGAAGAGCTGAGTGAGTATGTCCAATGAGAGCTGTGGTACTGAGAATATGGGAAAAGCTTTTTCTAAGTTACAGTGCAGTTTAGATGTATTCCTAACACATATCCAAGGTGCTTTCATTACAATAGGATGTTTGCAGTTGTAACTGTGAGTTTGCAGAGGCTGTTCACTAGACTTTCAAATGCAAGTGTGAGAGCATTTTTTGTGTGTGCAAGATGGGGATTTGCATGCACCTATACTTTTGCACATGAACAACCCTGACTTGAGCTCATGCAGTAGACATTTTTCATGTAGAGTTTGAGCATGTTCATATGCATTTCTAAAAATTTCGACCTAAATCTTGTTTTGTTTGCCATTTCATGCAAGGATCTTAAATCACCGTACAAATATTAAGTGACTGAGCTTCACAACGTCCCTTTGAGATAGGAATTATAAGACCTCTTTTACAGAAGGATAAATGGAAAATACCAATAGTCTAAGGTTCATAACAGATGAATGAAAGTTGGACAGCAATGGGGTAAGTGGCTTGAAGATGAGACAGTGGCTTGAACATGCACCAGACCTCCGCTAGAACGGGAGGTTTTGGATCCATGCGCGGGAACCGCATTACCATGGATTCCAATGAAGGTAATTAAATTTGGGATCCATGCATGGTCCTGCGCTATAACCGAATTCGCGCTATAAAGACGTGCGTTCTAGCATGGGTCTGCTATTAGCTAACAGATCTTATTCCCTCCCCTGCCCCTGCAATTTTGAGTGTATCTGAACTCCATTTTGAAGAAACATATGAGAATTTATTGTTTTGAGTGGAAATTATAGGAATATCATGAATTTTGAACTTGTTTTGATTATTTAGACCTAAAACTCAAAGTAGAACTCCAGGGATGAAAAGTCACATTAACTGAAACTAAAAGTGCTCAGCTACTACAGTGATACCTCATCCTAGAAATACTTAAGATGTGGGTGGTGGAAGCCGTTCTTATCACAGTGGTGTCTATATTAGTAAGTGCAAGAGTAAAAACAATTCTCATCATAAATTTTCAAACACACATAAGAAAGTAGTGTTGGAGGGCCAGAGCAAACAATAATCCAGTAATGGATTCTGCTGCTTTAGTGCTAGAATTGGTGATCAAGCCACATTGTTCTGATCCAGAAGGTTCAGATTTCAAATACCCACCTGCATGCTACCCAGTCCCCTCCATCCCCCCACAATTCAGGTGTGTTCAGAACAAAGGTTTTCATTCAAGCCCATCTCTACTAAGTGGCTGTATGGTAGGTACATTACTCTTCTTATGACATAAATAAAGTGTTTTCTCTGAGCCACAATTACTACTTTAAGTTACAACTGTAAGGGAAAGTAAGACTGTGGTGTTCAAATGAAGCTTGACAGTCTGTGTAGCAGGCACCAGCCATCTGTGCTATGGCAGCACTGTTTGTATTTTAATGTTTAAACATACAGCAAAGATAATTAAGAATAACTATAATTAAAAATGATTACAACAAATTACTTTTCCCTCAGCAGTAATGTGTGACTGTAACTTACAAGTTACTTGATAAAGTAACCTTTTGGTAAGCTAAACAGAATAGCATTGCAATCCCTACCCTGTTTCTGACAGTTTATAGATTTTCAGGGGGATTTTTTTCCTAAATGATAAAAGCATTTTACTTACTGGGCTTCACACACCCATTTGATGTGCAGTAATTATTGCTGAAGTTTCATCCTTCATATCAGCAGCTTCTCTCGCTCTCTTCTTTTCCATGAAAAGATTAAAAGTAGTTTATTTCTTGGAGAATAGAAAGCCAAGTGATGGAAAAAGAACACACGCAAATTTCTCTTTCAAAGAGAAAATACTAATATTTGTCTCTGAAAAAAACAGCAACAACCCCAAAACAAAAACAAAATAAGCCCCAACCTACATTTTAAATGGAGAAAATGTTAGAAAAAAGCTAGACAAAATTCTGGTACAATGTACCCTTTCCAAATAACACAAATACTTTCCAATTATATAGCACCTTTCATCTAAGGCTCTGTAAAGTCCTGGTCCTACAATGAGCTCCATATGGGCACTCTTCTATTGACGTTGATAGGATGCTTTGTAGTCACAGAGGTCTGTCCTCCTGGAGATTGTGGGGTACTGAGGTCTGAGTTGGACTTGCAAGCTATTACTTTGTGGTGGAGAGCGGGGTTGGTCCTGTTTGCAGGTTAGGGGTTTTGTAGGAAAGTCTGAGATCGGAGTCATTTCTAGAAAGAGCTAGCTTAAAGGAAGGTGTTTTTTTGGCTTACGGAGCAGCCTGTTCGCTCTCTCTGTGTTCCTGGGTTTTTCTGTGGTGTTGGTCTGCATTCTAAGAAAGAAAGTAGTTGCAACCTTCCAACAAGAGTATTTATATTTTTAATCTAACTTCTTTGTGTGTATTCTGTGAACATAACAGAGATCAATGCATAATGAGGCCCTACAGTATTTATGAATGTCTAAATTTTCAGAAGAGCTGTGAAGACTTAAATGACCAGATCTTAAAAAGTTCTCAGTGCCAGGGGTGTTGGAAAATGGTTATTTCCCCTCAGAAAATATTGGTGAAAAATCAAAATGTGAAATATTTCTGCCCGCAAATGAAATATTAAGATTTTGAAATGGCATTGTGGTGCCTCATAAGAGTTGTAGTCTGGTTTCCTCATTCTTCCATTCTTCTCTATAGTCTGGGCTTTGTGATTGGACTACATCTTCTATGATGTATCACTGTCGCTCTTTTTGGCAAAGAGAGGTAATACATAATGGCAGTTGCATGGTCCTACTGCATCACTGGAGATTTAATCCACCTGGGTAGTCCAGGCCATAGAGGAAAATGGGAGCATGGGGCACTAGAGCTACAAGTTTCATGAAGCACAATGGGTGACATGTCAAAATCAAACTATTTTGGTTTTCGGCTAAAATATTTCAGTTTTTCAGTGTTTGGTTTTTCAGTAGAAAACCAAAATTTTCCACAGAAAGCAAACACATTTGTTTAATCAATTTTCCATTGAAAACTTAGTTAGATGGGACTTTTTTGACGAGACCCAATCAACATCTCGTGTGCTGAGCGCTGTTGAAAATCTGATTCTAGGTGTCAACAACCATTGTGAGGCTGGTAGTGTTAAATGCATTTTTTAAAAGGACAAACTGAGGCTTAGAAATTGAATGATTTTCTTATGGCCACAAAGGGATTCTGTGGCAGAGTCAGAAAGTGAATCCAGGGCTTGACCCCCGGCTCCCAAGTCATTGCTTTAACCAGTGTGCTTTAACCACACGGTTAAGTAAAATGGGCTGTTGTTGTACTGGAGGTTTGTTTTAGGTAGTTCAGCTTTTCAAAATACAACATCACAGATTCAAAAACAGACCGCTTAAAAGAAAATAAAAAGCACTTTATAGCCTCACTAACTTACAGAAAAAGCACAGTTGTCATTTTACAGAACACATAATTTAAATACTGCTCCAGTGCAATCTAATACTGTGTTTAAAATTAATAATAAGGGCTACTGAAAACAGGCTTAGTTAGGCTTGACAGGTGAATTAAAATGCATGTTTTGAAAACTGAGCTTGCTACCAGTGCCATTCCTGTGCCTTGGAGGTGCTGTAGGTGCTATACCATCGCAAAGGACACTGAACTCCATACAACTGAACTGTTTCATCACATGGTGGTCACTCAGATTAGCAGAATGAAGAAAATACTGAAGTGGGACATGAATAGAACATTGCAATAATGTGAGGAAGAATCCAAAACTCTTTCCCAAACTAATGTTTTATTTACTGCTTTAAGTAGTTTAGTGCTGTTCTAGCATGTAATATTTGATAAGTGTTATGTTTTTATAAAGTTTGCATTGATACAATTATCTACCACTCTTACTGGTGAGCCACAAAATCTCCTTGCTTTAGAATAATATTATTTCATCAGGCTGGTGAAATCATGTTTGAATTTGTTTTATATTTAAACATTATGGGCCAAATTCAGCTCTGATGTAATTCTGCATCTGTCAATGGAGTAAGACTAGAGATATATTTGAGTTTATGATTTAATGGAATGATAAGATAACAGCATGCTTTATAATCACATACATTACGATGGGAAATACCAATTAAGTCAGCTAGTCCATATCTGGGGTCCCAATTCAGAAGAGTTCCCTATAGTACATTCTTCAGTGCTCTTGTCTTTAATTTTAAAGGACTCAAGCAATAGCATTTCTGTCTTGGGAGACTATTTCATAGGCTGTCAGATCTCACCATTAGGAAATGCTTTTTGAAATCCAGCCTAAATTTTCCTTTGCATCGTTTCAATCTCAGTAAATTGGGTTTAAATCCTGTCTTCTGCCACCCTAAACAATTCTTGTTTATTCTGAAGTAATTTGTAGGTATCTGTATTTTGTTTTATTTTTTTCATGAATTCCTCACAACACATGCTATATGCTATCAGACTCTGCATGTGTTTCCGTCAACACATATCTTAGATGCACTTTGGGTTCCCATATGGTCAGATCGGTGGACTACTTCAGGTTAAATAAGAATCAATCCAAGCTTCTTTTTTCAAACATAAAGATAAATACATTTAATTTAAAAAAAAAGTGTTATGTTTTCCCATCCTTTCTTTGAGAGGGACTGGAAACAGAAATACCAAAACACTGCAGGAAAGGCTGCATTTGCTGAATTTCCAGCCTGGCCAAATCCAGGAAATACTAACGATTTAATGAGAGACTGATTTTGTGAGATTTGAGCTTGATTTCAAGGGCCTTACTCTGTAATTTCTTACAAAGAAATGATTTATAGTAAAAGTTCACTAGATGCGTGTGAGGGCTGTGGTAAAATTCAAGGCAGGCCAAGCAATGGACTATGATGAATTAGTATTTGAAAAGAATCCACATAAAAATAAATGAGGGAAACACTGAAAAAATGATAAAGAAGTGCTAAAAGATTGCAGTTAATGGTATAGTTTCTCCAAAGATTAAAACAAAACAAAAACTAAAACATTTTACTACTATTCTAAATGCTTTCCTTACAAGGAACTGAGTTACAGTAAAAGTTCACTAGATTTGTGCGATGTTGCTGAGGAATGTAATGTGGCAAATTTATGGCCCGAGCTAACTCCTATTGAAGTCAGTATGAAGCTTTCCATTGAATTCAATGGAACCAAGATCAAGCTTTTAAAATCTTTATTTAAAAAAAAAATACCAAGAGACAAGATTGGAAACTGTAAGCAGGGGCAGAATTTTGGTTCCACTGAGCTTTACAGAAAAATGAATGGAGGTGACGGTATCAGGGAAACAGTTCTGAAGTCCCGATTTTCAAGGCCAGCACCAGCTCTGACACAAGTTGAAGGTGCTGCCAGGTTCTTCGTTGCTGTGGCAGAGCTCTGCTCTACCATAACCCCAGCTTCCTGGCCCAACACATCCCTGAAATGCCTCTTCCTTCTCCCTAGCCAGGAGAGATAGAGTAGGGGTAGGCACCCAACAGTTGCAACACTGATAAACCAGGTTTTTCTCCTACCGTGGAATTCTTGTCTGGTCATTTGCAGCTGGTTTACAGTCCCTTTATGCCATAAGAGTGGCAAGGAGCCATAACTCAGCTTGTGAATCTGGCCCAGTGAATTTAATCTAAGAAGAGCTGTGTGTTGGACAATACCTGGCAAAGTGCAGTTTAAGAATGACTAGCATGGACGGAGGCACTGAGGGTCAAATCCTTAATTTACCTACTAGACTACTTTCTTGGTCTTACACTCATGAGAGAGAGAAGATCAGTGGATAACACTTTAGATACTTAAATGCTTCACACGCTCTAATAACACAGCATAGACTGTTAAATTTGCAAAAGAAATCTGTCAAGTTTCCATATGACAAATAAATACTTAAGATAATAGGTTATGGAACAAGAGGAAGAACAGAGCTTCAGATAAAACTGGTTTAAGGTCTTGCTAATTATTAAAATGTGTCCATCAATGTATTGTGTGTCTTCACATATTCAAAAAATAATATATACAGAAAAAGTATATTCATATATGAAAAATTAAGGGGACTTGGTGGCTCAGGGTATTGATAGTTGGAAAAGGAGCCTTTCACTTCTAGGTCACCATTTGGAATCTAGATCAGGCAGTACAGTGACTAAATCTACTGGCCTATCTAAAATGAGTTGGTAATGAGGTTAGCTTAGTTCCCAATAGATATGTGTTGTATCACAAAACCATCACCACCACAATTGGCACTAATTGGTAGCCAAAGACTGAATTATCATGAAAACTGAAGTATCCTTTCACCCTTTGTAGGTGCTGACTCTGGGTCAGTGTGTATAAACAATGGTTGGAACATCTCAAGGAAATGTGTACATTGCTTCTCATGCTATCTTTTTTCTGTGAACAAAGAATAGGCTTCAGGACTGTCAATTTGGCACTTTTCATGAACATTAAATTCACAAAAAGCCCAGGAAAAATGTATATTATTATTAATAATAATACATAAATAAACACCTAGATCTTAATACAGGACTTTCAGTAGGGCGCAAAGCACTTTATGAAGGAGCATCATTATCCCCATTTTACAGATGGGAAAACTGAGTCACAGAGGGGTGAAATATAAAGAATATATAAAGAAAAGAGTGTAATAGTCAGAGAATCCATAACAGATTTTACATTGAGGCTAGTGTAAGGAAAGAAATTCAGGAGTGTAGTCAGTACTGTGTAGTGCAAACACGGTCAATAAAGTTCATAGCTGATATATCTCACTCTGGTGTCTCAGTTCTTTTATTTAAGGTAGTGCCAGTAGCCTGGGATACAACTTGTAGCAGAGCACACAGATATATATGAATTGTCAGTTTCCTTTATGTAAGGGGATTTCAACATTATTAGTAGAACAATTTGCTAAAGTTCAAAATTGGAGGACCTGATTTTTAAACTAGATAGGCTTTAATTTGTACATGCATTTAACATGACTACACACACTAATCAAGTACCATATTGTTTGTGCAAATAGGTTATAGGGTCATTGCTGTGCAATTGCAGTAATTAGACAAACAAGTTAGTTGCTCAGTGGTGCTGGGTTTGTTGAAAAATCAGGCCCAGAAAGTGTAGAGATATTGACAGAAATGTTACATTTTCATGTTTTTTTATTGTGCTCGTGTGTCTCACTTGCCTCTTGAAGTTTGTCAGTTTTTACGGTCTATGAAAAGTGCTGGAATGACTGGAGTCCTCTGTTGAGCCACAAAGTAGATACCACATGGGGAGTGCAGGTTCCATCCCTCACCAAGATGCCTTAGCCTGGCCCTGGATGAGAACGTTCGCCATGCTTCTTCATACTGTAGCTTGTCTAATGGGACTGCCAAGAAAGGGGCCAGTAAGTGGAGAAGTCTGGTGCAAATTTTCTGACACTGACACCTTTCTACTATGAAATGGACTGACCCAAGCAACTCATTTTATTTAGACCATCTAAAAGCTATCAGATGACAAGGCTTCTTAATGGTTAGCAGCCCAAACTAGATTTAACTAAGCACCTACTGATGAAAAAACTGCATCCAGTATCCAGTTCCCTGAGCTACTGAGTCCCTATTCTCATTTAACATAAAACATTGCAATAATGTGAGGAAGAATCCAATTTTTTCCCCCCAAACTAATGTTTTATTTACTGCTTTAAGTAGTTTAGTGCTTTTTCTTGCATTTTGCCTTCCTTTACTACAGCCAGTTTCTTTACTGCCTAATACTATGGTTTATACATAAGATCTAGATTCTTGCTTTCCATTTGTTTCCAATAAGACATTTATTTGATCTGACCTTTACCTTAATTTTCTTCACTGATGTATGCCATTTTTCCTTTCTTACATACACAATTTTTAATCTTATGTTAATATATGTTTTATATTTCCTTAGGCCCTAAGCCTGCTGCCTGCTTTCTATATTCATATTCCTGCTTCAAGTAAAAATAACTCTAACAAAGCTCAGATCCTAAACCTGAAGTAAAAACGGAGCAGAACCTGATATATCACTTTTTGTTTCTTTTTTGTTTGTTTGTTGTTTTTTTGTTAAACGGATTGGTTATTGACAAAATTCCCTTGTATACAAAAGCACAAGGGGGCAGCATTACATTAAAATAAATTGTTGCGCTATCTATAGGTATTGTAGACTCATACACACACTATTGCTGGCAGTTGCAGATAAAAAAATGTTATTTGAGACTATTCTGACATTTCTGAAACTTCTGTCCAATCGGTTTATTTGAACCATCAGTATTGGTAAGTCAGAAAAAATGCTCATGCTGGAGCAATCATTGTTTACTGCCATAAGTTGTGGTGAGCTAACTTTTTCTTTCCAATAATTGTTTATTTTTTAAAGCCCCATCATTTTGTTTCATAGCATATGCTGATTACTTGTTGGCATGAGGAAGAAATTCTCCCTTCCTAATGTGACCAGGTGTCTGGTTTTCGACAGGAACACCCGCTTGAAAAGGGATCCTGGCAGCTCCGATCATCACCACTGACCGGGCCATTGACTGTCTGGTTGGCAGCATCGTGCAGCGGGGTTGGCAGGCTCCCTGTTAGCTTCCACGCTGCGCGGCTCCCGGGAAGCAGCCAGCATCTCCCTGCTCCGGCTCCTATGCATAGGGGCAGCCAGGGGGCTCCGCACGCTGTCCCTGTCCCAAGCACCGTCCCCAAAGCTCCCATTGGCCAGGAACCACAGCCAGTGGGAGCTGCGGGGGCAGCGCCTGTGGACGGGGAAGTGTGCAGAGCTGCGTGGGCGCGCCTCTGCATTGGAGTTGGAGGGGGGACATGCCGCTGCTTCTGGGAGCTGCCTGCACCCCGAACCACTCCTGGGCCACAACCCCTTGCCCCAGCCCTAATCCTCCTCCCACCCTCTGAACCCCTCAATTCCAGTCTGGAGCACCCTCCTGCACCCCAAACCTCTTGTCCCCAGCCCCTCCTCAGAGCCCACACCACCAGCTAGAGCCCTCACCCCCCTCCCCGGCACTCCAACCTCCTGCCCCATCCTGGAGCCCCCTCCCACACTCTGAATCCCTCATTTCTGGCCCCACTCCAGAACCCACACCCCCAGCCCACAGCCCGTACCTCCTCCCACACCCCAACCTCCTGCCTCAGCCTGGAGCTCCCTCCCATACTCCAAACCCCTGAGCTCCATCCGCCAGCCCAGAACCCCCTCCTGTACCCCAAACTCCTCATCCCTGGCCCCACTCCAGATCCTGCACCTCCAGTTGGAGGCCTCACCCCCTCTCATGTCCCAACCCATTGCCTCAGCCTGGAGCCCCCTCCCGCACTCTGAACTCTTCATTTCTGGCCCCACCCTGGAGCCTGCACCTGACCCCCTCCCACACTCCTGCCCCCTGGGCCAGCCTGGTGAAAATGAGCAAGTGAGCAAAGGTGGGGAGAGCGAGCAACAAAGAGACAGGGGATAGAGTGAGCGGGGGCAGGGTCTCAGAGAAGGGGCAGGCATGTGCGGGCAGGGCAAGGGTGTTGGGTTTTGTGCAAATAGAAAGTTGGGAGCCCTATCCCTTCTCCAATGATACGCTACTGCACAATGAACTGCACTATGAAGGCTTTATGCCATCCCCTGAAACATTCAGCGTTGATCATTGATGGACAGCCTAGGTGGTCTGTTCTGGGATGGCAATTTTTACATCAGATCAGTGTGCAGAAGGCACCTTTTCTGATATCACACCCTGAATGTTATTGCTTTGCTGTTAGAAATCACCCTCAGAAATGTTTTGATTCCTAATTGCAAGAATCAGAAAATTTCAAACAGACATTTCTATGTTGTTATTTTTTGTTGTTTAATTAAAAAAAGTCCCATGTCTCTTTTTGTAAGAGTTAGGGGTATTAATCCCCCCGATCCTGGCCAAATTCTGACTCAGACAACTATATTCTACTTCTCTAAATTTCCCTTGAAGTTTACATTGGCTATAGGTGCTGACTATCTACTGACCTGCATGTCATTTACTCCTGTGCAAGGAGAGTATATAAAGCTCTAATGCTGGTTTGTAGTGAATGTAAAGCATTACAAACAGAAGAGGTTACATAATAATATGTAAATAATATGTAAATCCTTAAATGCTGAAACGCATTGTCTACATTTTGTACTGCAGTTAGAACCCCCACCTCGTTTAACAATTCAGCCATGCACGAAGGGTCAAATTCTGATCCCACTGGCTTCAATAGGGAAAATTCCACTGATTCCAATGGGGCCAGGAACTGGTCCCTCAGTAGATAGCAACCTCAGACACTTATTTTTGTTTTCTCATCCAGGAATGCAGGAACTTTTGTGCTATTGGGCTTCACCTGTTGAATGTATTTAAATGAACGCCAACTCACTTGTGTGATTGATTGTTTCCACCTCTGTTAAAATACATAATTCCTTTAATGCTCCTCCACACAATTTGCTTGTTGAAAGGAAGGTTAAAAAAAGACTGTCCTGGGGCAGGATCATGTGAAATGATGAGCCCCCTCAACACCTAATGAAGTCAATACGAATTGAGGGGACTCAGCACCTCCCAGGAGCATGCCCTTGGAAGATAAACAGAAGTTAATGCACTGCATACATATTTGCACCTGTTTAGCTGCTATATTACTGATGTGGGGTGTAGGAAAGTGGTGCTTTCTCACCTGGATCTCAGCCAGATCAGTAACTAGAAATGCCATTAATTGCTGACACTAGTCAATCCTCCAGCTAAGAAATTGACTGTCTCTTCCCTTCATTTTGGGAGCCAGGCCTGAACTCTATAAAAGTGAAAATAATAATAATACATTTAAAAATTATTTTCTCATTCTCTCTATATATATTTTCAAAAACCAATAAGAAAAAGCTTATAGTTTTTGTAAGAAGTCAGGGAATTCAAAGTTAAAATCACACACACAAAAAGGAAGAAAAAGGGGAAATATGAAATTTCACTGTTCAGGGCACCCAAATAACTTTAATTTTGCCCCCATATTCAAGTGCACACATCACCCCAAATCAAGAAACAACTTTATTCCTGAACATTGTACACAGAGCATCCAGTGATTCATTTTCCATTCATAAAAGCCATCTTAGTCTTTCATTGTTTCAGTAGATTCACAAGCTGATACCTTGGCTAGTTAAACCCTATTTAGGGAGCACTGTTTCAATATTTTTGAGACACAGGTTCTTTGAGAGCCCTTGTGCGTCTCATCTTCGTTATATCAAAAATAAAGAGCACCATCTCCCAGCATTCTCCATATCTAGCTAAATCAGCATCTTGTGAAGAGCAACTTGGACCCAAGAAAGACTAGTAGGAAGGTGCTTTGGAGAACTTGCCTTCTCTACAGCATCCCCCATTATTGAAGTTATCTGCCTTCAGGTTATTACATGGGCAGTTAGCTGCAGAAATCTTTTGGACTAATCAGTGATATCAAATGCCTAAAGAGCTTTTGTGGTTGAAAATAAAAAGCCCACTTCTATCTACAGCAGGCCAGAAGATTATGCCCCATTCTATCAGATACAAACCTGACCATGATATTTAAAGCATATAGACATTAAGGTCAGAAGGGACCATTATGATCATCTGGTCTGTTATAACCTATTATAACTCAAAATGACACCACACACCCTGAAAAAGCTCCAACTGGTACACAGTACACAGTAGTTTGCCTTCTTAGCAACACAAGTCACCATTCATTGTACTGTGTTCTATTCTATTCAGAGTCTTATATCCAGGGCCCTACCAAATTCATGGTCCATTTTGGTCACTTTCATGGACATAGGATTCTAAAAATCATAATTTCATGATTTCAGCTATTAAAACTTGAAATTTCATGGTGTTGTAATTGTAGGGATCCTGATCCAAAAAGGAGTTGGGAGTCACAAGATTATTGTGGGGGGGTTGTGCTACTGTTACCTTTGCTTCTGTGCTGCTGCTAGCAGCGGTGCTGCTTTCAGAGCTGGGCCATCAGTCATCAGCCACCTCTCTCCGGCTGCCCAGCTCTGAAGGGATGGTATAGTATTGCCACCCTTACTTCTGTGCTACTGCTGGTGGAGCGCCACCTTTAGAGCTGCTGCTCTCTGGCCACCCAGCTCTGAAGGCAGGTCAGAAGTAAGCATGGCAATACCGCAATCTCCCCTCCTCCCCCCGCTAAAATATCCTTGTGACCCCCGTGCAACTCTCTTTTGGGTCAGGACCCCCAATTTGAGAAATGCTGGTCTTCCCCATGAAATCTGTACAGTATAGGGTAAAAGCACACAAAAGCTCAGATTTCACAGTCTGTGATGTGTTTTTCATCGCCATGGATTTGGTAGGGCCCTACTTAGATCACACTCATCCCCTTAGTATGGTCTGAGTGCCCATGAACACATCACTCCAGTGCTCCATTCCCTGCACTAGCTTCACACTGAATGTAGAGTCAATTCAAGTTCCCTGTCATAAGAACATAAGAAAGGCCGTACCGGGTCAGACCAAAGGTACATCTAGCCCAGTATCCTGTCTACCAACAGTGGCCAATGCCAGGTGCCCCAGAGGGAGTGAACCTAACAGGCAATGATCAAGTGATCTCTCTCCTGCCATCTATCTGCACCCTCTGACAGACAGAGGCTAGGAACACCATTCCTTACCCTACTTGACCTAATAGTCAAAACATTCATGGGACTGGCATTAGCTACCTGAGAGAGGGCCTGTCCTGTAAACATGAGCTTCTGCCATAGCATTTAAATGTCCCTCATTTTGATGGACATCACTCATTCTAGTCTGAAAGTTACCTATTTGCCACATGAATTTGCTGTCCCCTCACTTTTATCATTGATCATTGTTTCCACCAGATATTCAGAATCATGAAACTGAGGTTACAGAAAGAGTTGCTAAAGCAACTTAAGTCTCCCATTTGAATATATTTGTTCTTTCATTTTGTGCCTATGTCACACATGGCATCTCCTGTTTGGGCTTTGGAAGTGAAGAGGTCTCCCTTCCTCAATAGCTCTATTCCACTGTAACAATGAAACTGTTGACCAAGCGGTGGAAGTGGGCCAAGGAAGGGAGGGGCTGATGAGCTCAGGAGACAGAGGAAAGGTGGTCCAATTATTAAGCTGTTATAGTGTAAAATGGGAATAATAGTACTTCCATAAGTCAGCGGGTCTTGATATGAGGATAAATAGATTAAAGACTGTGATGCATTCAGATCCTGTTGGGGGGGAGCAGGGGGGGCGGCATATAAACACCCAAATGATGGATATAGAACTTTCACAGGAACTTGACTTGGATTGTGTAGCTACCGTCACATCTAGTGGTGGAACTAAAAACAAAATTCATTTCTTTGACTTATTTTCCCTTTAAATCTCTCTCTCTCTCTCTCTCTCTCTCTCTCTCTCTCTCACACACACACACACACACACACACACACACACACACACTGTTGTTTCTATTAACATCTGAGTACCTCCCATGTATTAAGGTGATGAAGGGCCATATAAGTGCATAGAAAAATAGACCAATTGAAGACTAGATAAGCAACTTAACTGTGAATAATAATCTATTTTTATTCTCCTCAGGCAAAATCACCCTGGTCTTCAAGTCAAAAATATTCCATTTTTGTTTTTCAGTTTATAAGACTATGCCCATCATAAAGCCTGTGAGCTCCTTCAGGCTATTCATATAAACATTAATTATTAAAAAAAACAACAACATTGACCAAACTGGTGAGGAATTTCTGAGGTTGGTTACTGTGGGAGATGCCAAACAAACAGAGCTTCAGTATTCTATACCAGTGACAGAAGCTGTGGAAAATCACTAGGTTCAGAGAGGCTTCCTCCCACAGGCATATTAGCTGTCACATTTTCTGTCTCCAAAATGTGTCAAGCAGTTAGGCTGAATGTCTTGCTCTGGCATAACTTTTTATTGATTTTTATTGCCAGATTGGTCATCTGCTTTCCCCTTGTTCCTCCCAGTTTGTCAGATAAGACCCTACTGTGCTGTTCCTTGACAGAACCTAAAATGCATGTGCCACTTTGCTTACAACAGCTTGGAGCTCTGACTAACAACTTTCCCTGACATGTTCCATGCAGCCTAGGGCCCCTTTGGGCTAGAGCTGGCCTAAGGGCGACAATACCATTTTGCTGCAATTTCGAGGTTTCAAACAAAATTTTAATTCCACCTTGGAACTAAAACAAAACTTTTCAAACATTTTCATAAAAATGGAACTGAGTTGAAATGTCAGTTTTTAGATCAAAAGCTGAGCTTTTCAGTTCAGGAAGTGGTGTAATTGGCCTGGGATGTGGGTGCCCTGTATTCAAATCCCTATTCTGCCTGTTTCAGAGGAGAGGTTTTCATCCCAGATCATAGGTGCTGGGACAATTTTTATAGAGGGGGTGCTGAGAGCCATTGAACCAAACTGTAAACCCTGTATATAATGGAAATCACTTCAAGCCAGGGGGTGAGGAAGCACCCCCAGCACCCCTACTTCCAGCACCTATGTCCCAGATCACTCTGAACCAGGCAGAATAGGGAACTTGGGCTAGGGTCTATCACATTCTCAACTAGCACATGAGGCAGATTACAGAATCTGAATATCTTTCTTTCTCATAAACCTTCCTAACAAAAACTTTATCAAAACTGATATGTCTGTGCAAAATAATTTTGATATTGACAAAACAACATATTTTAACTAAATGGAATTTCAAACAGCTCTCCCAGAGCATTATCTGGCAACAAACAAATTAAAGAAAAGCCTCCCCTCGCATCCGAGGGACCCCAGTATGCTGGGGAAAGTGCCCTTGGAGATATATATATATATATATATATATATATATATATATATATATAAACTAATAATATTTTACAAAATATTTTCCCTTTCCGTTCTTAGTGTGACTGACACAGATGATATAGGCAATGTGAAATATACTTCAACAAGGGCTTTAATCCAACAGTATGGTCCCCATCACTGCACAACTTTCAAGTCCTTTCCATTTTGACCACTTTTCTTATGGCCAAACCCGATTACTGAGGCATTCACTGAAAGCAAAATCTCAAGTTGTCCTGGAAAGAACTAATGTAAATGGAGGGTAAATGGTACATGGCCAATGGTTACAAGGGTGAGACTTGTCATTCATTTCCTAAGATTTTTGGGAGTAAAAATGTTGACCTACTTAGATCAATTTTTTTCAAAATTAGGTGCATAAAACTAGGCTTCTGAGTTCATATGTAGGCACCTAAATCATTTGACCTATTTTTCAGAGCTGCTGAACACCCATAATTCCCCTTGATTTCAGGTCACTTATTTAGATGCCCAAAGATGGATACAGATGCTGAACACTCAGCACTAGTTTGAAAGTTGTACTTGGGGGGTGAGCTCCCAAAACATTTTATTTTCAAAATATCTAATGTTCAAGCCTTCCTTTTCTCTCCATTGGATGCTTTTGCTGAGCTTATCCCAGTCTGATCTGCTAAAGGAACTTTCAAGATTGTTTTATGCTTTTTTCTTTTCAAAGAAGCAAGCATGCTAGCTAGGCAGGTTTCTCCCAAGTTCTTTGAGCTTCAGTAAAAAGTGGTAGGACTGGGGCAAAATGAATAATTCCATTCTGTACTGCATACATTTTATTTGATCTGCTAATAAATGGAAAAGGCTGAGTCATATAAACTCAAATGTTCATTTACACTAGAAGGGGAGGAAATGAGCTATAGATTCTGTCCTGCAGCTAAAATACATAGGTGCTTCTAACCTATCCTTTTGATTAAACTGGGTGAAACAGATACATGGCCTTTTATTGGCTTGGCCCTAGGAGACAATTTGAGGTAAGGATTATGGGCAAGGGTCTCCCTAATAGAGTCTGTAAAGCCCTGCTTCTCCCCCACAACTCTGGCCAACAGGCTGTTTTGTAGCTATAGTGTAGAGACAGCAGGCCTCCCTGAAATAGATACCTGGAAAACTCAGGAACATTGGGCCTACTTACTCTTTGCCCTCTGCCTCTAAAGAAGTGGAAGTATGGTCTAGGGTTTGGGACATCTGGGCTGAGGGCCCTGCTCTTAGATTTCCTAAGTGACCTTGAGCAAGTCACTTAACCTCTCCGTGCCTCAGTTTTCCACTTGTAAAATGGGCATAATCCCTACTTCACAAGGGTGTTGTGAAGATAAATACATTAAAGTGTGCATGGTGCTCAGATACAATGGAAATGTCGATGATATAACGGGAAAAAATAGTCATTTGCCCAAAGTGCCAGGAGGGGAGTTAAAGACTGCCAAGTTACCTCAACACTGCAGAAAAACTCTAAATATAAATGATGGGGCCAAGTGTGGCCGGGGGAAGGACAGGTGGAAAGGATTCACTCCCTGGTAGGTGTCCCCACCACTCCTCTCTTGCTTGGAAGTTGCTCTCCCTGTGTGCAGGCTAGTGAGGACTTGTCTTATTCACCTTTCTTGGGGTTGGACTCCCCAGGGATGAGTTTCCCTAATATCCTCACCAGGGAAACACTTTCCTCACCAGGGGCCAGCTCAGTCCCCATGCCTGGGCCATGTGGGATGGGATCTCACATCATTATACTTAGCCCTTTAACAAAAATGACTTCAGATAGGAGTTGATATTGTGACAGACATGGAATCTTAATAAGGGACCTACTTCTTCCTCCAACTGAGAAGGAAGTACACTACATATTTATCTCCCACACAGTGTAACACAAACCCTTATTTATAGCCTCAGCAACATTAGCAAATATTCTGTGTTGACATATGTGCACAGGCTAATTTTGTGGTGCACTACACGTTTCTGAGGGAAGTATGAGGTCATAATTAAGATTTTCTGGATAAGTGTCAGGAATATACACATGGCTACAAATCAGATAAAATTACTACCTGTCGTATCTTTGTTATCTATAATGTATTGAATTTATAGACATCCCTATTGTACTCTTCACCAGAATATTTAAAAGGATGCATTTAGTGGAGATGAAGATGAGTCACAGTCAAGTTCAAAACCAAACCCAACTTTTTTACCAAAGTTTGGGATTGTTTGGATCAGGGGTCTTGTTTTGGCCCATGATAGAGATAGAATCCAATCTCAATGTTTAGCCCTATATCTATGCAGATCAGAGGTTCTCAGATATAATTTTTTTATTAAAGCTAACGTTAAAAAAGTTATATAATGCATAGGTTGAGAAAAGAGTGTCTATACATCTGGGTATAGTGTGATGGCTAAATATAAAATCCTAAATCGAAAAGAACAGTTGTATATCCAAAGTATTCCAAAGTTCAGGAGTATTTGGATGTGTGGTTTTGGTTTGGGTCCATCTTAAGTAATTAGTCTCTGATGTAAAATGTTGCCACGCATCTATTCTGCTCAGTAGAAATATGTAATTTAAACCACCTCTGAGACATGTATGAATCAGCTTGTTGTCTTATGAGAGCTGATCAGGGCAAAAGAGTGCCAAGCCTTGAAATGTTAGCTCGCTCTACATTTTAAAGGCTAAACTTTGAAACCATTATGTGGGAGATGTGCTCACAAAACCTGATAAACAAATAATAGCTCTGTGTGTGCACCTTCCACGTCCTTTCAGAGAATTTATCCCCATAAAGTGTCCACGTATTAGCTGCAAGCTTATGATATGATAAAAATGTAATACTGTCAATCCTACAAAAGGGCCTGTTTGTTTTGAGCTAGTTATCTATATTAAGGATTAGGAATGAGTTACTGTGGCAGGGTTTTAAAAGAATTGGATGATGCCGTGAAAAAGAAAAAAAAATGTTTAATTTTAAAACAAATATTTTTTACAGTGTTCTAGGAAAATACTGTACACTGCAGTTCAGATGACCACACATTCAAGGAAGTGGTGTGGTCCAGTGGGGAAAACACTGAGATTTCTGAGACCTAGGATTTATTCCCACTATTGCCACTAACTTCCAAGGTGAACTTGGGCAAATCAGTTCATCTCTTTTTGCCTCGTCTAGCTTGTGAGCTCTCTGGGACAGAGGCTGTGTGTTAGTACAGTGCCTAGCACAGAGGAGTCCTGCTCTCCGTTGGAGCTTCTAGGAGCTACTGTCCTACTAATCTATTTTCTGGAAATTAAAAGAGAACTGTAAGAAGAATACACAAGAGTAGCTGTGGGGAAGGAGTGTGGGTGATGGCGTGGAATCAGCTATAGAGGAAAAGCTGTTACATTCTCCTCTGTGTTCCAGAGTTGACCATCTAACACATAGGGATTTTTCTCATTGCTTGGTTCTTCATACAGGGCCCTCTCTTTCTATTTGCACTGCAAAGATGGGCTCTTTAGGAGCAGTATTGTGGACTCTTCTAAAGGTAGGTCACAGGGATTTGAAATAGGGCTGTAAATTTCATGTCAACTTCTGGCTCAGGACCACAAGATTTGAACACAACTCTTGCCTTAAAATGTTTTGTTTTGTTTAGTTCGGAGAGGTTTCTACCTTTGCTGTGTGTGATAGGGTTTGTACCCTACACCAGCCCTAATAAGATTCACAAGGGCCCAAGAGGCTGATTAGGTTAGTTGGTGTCACTCGCAAGAGAGAAGGACAGGGTTAATTAAGAGTTAAGCCAAGCTGGGGAAGGGCTGGGATTGCACTATAAAGGCAAAAGGCTGAAAGGGGCTGTAGGGGAAGGCAGTCACTTCCGGGGATGAGGGAGTCATCAGGGAAAAGGAGGAAGTCTAGCGGGAGAGTAGTCCTGAGATTCTGTCCTGAAGTAAGAACTCTAGCAAGAGACGAGGAGGGGGTGAAGTAGCCATGGGGAGTACAGTATGCTCCCATGGTAAACCCCAAAACAGGCAAGGGAAGAGAGAGAGAGGCTGTGCAGGAAGGAGCCCATGGAAACCACAACAGGGATGGGGATGGAGCATATCTGGTTATAGGGCCCTAGGCCAGAACCTGGTGAAGTGGGTGGGCCCAGGTTTCCCAGCCAGCCACTGGTATAGTGTCACAGAACTCTGAGCTGGGGCTGAACATCATCTGAAGAAGGCATTTGGAAAGTGGTTTTGTTGGTCTTTGTAACCCCAGAAGGGATGGAGTAAATGGAGACCTGGCTGGACGGCCAAGTCACTCGAAGAAAACTATCACAAAGCAAGTAGAGAGCAGAAGTGGGGCACATCGTCGTGTGAGAGCTACTTTCCCAGATCTAGACACGAGGAAGTGAGGGGTGCCTTGTTACACTGTGCCATTGACCTGACCCTATTTTGCTCACCAGTATACGTTTAAGTATAAGTTTTTCAGGAACATCATACATGATTTTGTATAATGAATAAAACATTTTGTATTAGTATCACAGTGTCTGATCCTTTGGATGGTGATTGCTTGAAAACATGCTTTTTATCTGATCGAATGCTTATAACTCCTTATTGGATGTGGGTCATGGCACATTAGGCACCAGCTAAAGAACAGCCCTTAAAATACAGAATGGATGGACGCCTTTGTGATATTTTCTGTACCTCGGGGGAACACCCAGTACCCCCATGTTCATCTTTATAATATGATTGTGTGGTATCTAATGCAAAGTTTGTCATGTCGGGTGTCTCTGGAAGGCTCATGATGTACTGAGCATTGTTGTTATAGTAATCATTGTTATAATAATGTTATAGGTTGTAATTTCATGGATATAGTTAGAAGGCTGAAAATGTGTCCTCATGGCTTAAAGCAATCCTAAGCAAAAACTCTCCAGAAGCAGGGGGACAGTTCACACCTCGTCACGGCATGTACGGGACAAACCCAGCCCGTCCTCACAGGGACAAAGGACACTGGCCTAGGCAACAACAAAGGATCTGTTGGACTCTCGAGTGAGTCACCCCCCTTCCTTTGGTCAGTTTGGAACTGTGATGAAGTAATGCTCACCTGACTCTGAAGTGGGGGGGGCAAAGCCAAGAGGGAAGAAAGGACATGATAAAAGGGAGAGACGTTTGCCATGCTCTTCCTCTCTCTTCCACCTCCATCTACAGACAGACACCAAGCAACTGAAGCACTGATCAAAGGGGAGAGCCTGGCTGAAGGGCAACCAGACAGCCTGTGGTGAGAAGCATCTGAATTTGTAAGGGCATTGAAAGTGTTAAGATCAGCTTAGAATGTGTTTTGCTTTTATTTCATGTGACCAAATCTGACTTGTTATGTTTTGACTTAGAATCACTTAAAATCGATCTTTGTAGTTAATAAATTTGTTTGTTTATTCTACCTGAAGCAGTGTGTTTGGTTTGAAGCGTGTCAGAGACTCCCCTTGGGATAAGTTTCAGAGTAGCAGCCATGTTAGTCTGTATCCGCAAAAAGAACAGGAGTACTTGTGGCACCTTAGAGACTAACAAATTTATTTGAGCATAAGCTTTCATGGGCTACATCCGAAGGAGTGGGCTGTAGCCCACAAAAGCTTATGCTCAAATAAATTTGTTAGTCTCTAAGGTGCCACAAGTACTCCTGTTCCCTTGGGATAACAAGCCTGTTACATATCAATTTCTTTGTTAAATTGACGAACTCATATAAGTTTGCAGCGTCCAGCGGACATAACTGGGCACCGCAAGATGGAGGTTCCTAGGGTTGTGTCTGGGACCGGAGACATTGGCTAGTGTCATTCAGTTGCACAATCCAAGGAGCAGCTTACATACCAGAGGCTGTGCGTGAACTGCCCAGGAATGGGGGTTCTCACAGCAGAGCAGGGTAAAACTGGCTCCCAGAATCAAGGATTGGAGTGACCTAGCAGATCACCAGTCCGGATAACACCAGGGGAACATCACAACCCTAACTTCAGATTTACTTAAAACATTCTCTAATAGTGCACTAGCTACTGTAGTTTGGGTGGCACTGTGTTGAACTGCAATGTACTATTGTTCTAACAACTTTCTTGGATTAAAACCAAGATATACAAGGAGAGTTAACTAACAACCAGTAGCAAACTGCACAGAGTGGAGCACTAGCCTACAACACTTTCTTGTGTGTCCTTGTGTTTTCTCTGTAAACATTCCCCACTTCAAGTCAGAGCCAGATTTTCAGCATCCAGAACTGGGGCCAGATTTTTAAAAGAGCTCATTACTTGGTGTGCTAAACTCTTTGGAGGATCTGCCTGTAAGTCTCACAATGGGAGCTGCTCTAGAGGTCTCTGTTTAAAGAGAAGACAGTCCTGTACAGTAACTCCTCACTTAACGTTGTCCCAGATAACATTCTTTCATTGTTATGTTGCGGATCACTTAGGGAACATGTTTGTTTAAAGTTGCACAATGCTCCCTTATAATGTCATTGGGCAGCTGCCTGCTTTGTCCATTGCTTGCAGGATTCTCTGGAAGAGCAGCCCCTCCTTGTGGGGATTAGAACCAGGGGGAGCCAGCAGCCTCCCCTCACCAGCTCCCCTAAATTCCCTGTAAGGTATGCGGCTCAGCATCTGCCTAGCAGCAGTTCAGGTGACCCGCCCCCCACTGCCGTGCTGCTCCTGCCTTGCCCTCTGCCTTGGAGCTGCTCCCGGGAGCTTCCTGCTTGCTAGGGGAGAGGGGTGCTGATGTCAGGATGTCCCCCTGTTCCTGCCCCCCTGATCCCCCTGCTCCGTACCCCCTCTCCACAAAGTGGAGGAGGGACAGTCACAGGGCTTGGGGACATAATGGGCGGGAGCTTGCAGGAAGCTGTTGCTTCCTGTCTGAACTGGCTGATCTGCTTAAAAGGGCAAAGTACTTGAAGTGGCATCAGCGTACTTAAAGGGGCAATGCACGTCTCTCTCTCTCACTCATGCACCCACTCCACAGCATTTTGGAAAGTCAGCACCTGTGCAGTCGTGCATGTGCTGTCAGGAGGAGGGAGTGGTGCGCTCCAGCTGGATAGCGTGGGCTCATCATCATCTTCAGTTTTTGCAGGGAAGTGTTTGCAGCTACTGCCCTGCATCTATTGTGTTTCCGCCCTCCTGCCTCAGTCCATGCTGCCTTGGAGAGTGTGAGGCTACATTAACAACAGCATATTAACCCTTGAGGGCTCAGCCGAGTGCTAGTTCATCATTTAGCAGGAAGGCATTCCCTGGGAAATATTCACCCTTTTACTCCACCACCTCAACCAAGCTTTACAATCATTCATTGTTGTGTACAATATTAAACTTTGTTTAAAATTGTTTAAAACTTATACTGTATATGTATATAATGTCTTTTGTCCGGCGAAAAAATTTCCCTGGAACGTAACCCTCCCCATTTACATTAATTCTTATGGGGAAACAGATTGCGGGCAGAGACGAAGGGTGAGATTCTCACTCTGACCCTATTAGGCTGAGTAAAAGGCTTGGAGAGTAAAGGGATGCTAAAAGGGATCTGGCCAAGGGAGCATTCTCCCCCTTTAGGCACTGTGGAAAACAGCTATAAGTCTGCTTTCCAAGGATCCTGTTGCAAGCCCTAAGGTCCCCAGGGCTTTCTAAGTTACATGAAAGTCACCTCCAGCCCCCAGAGCAGTCCAGGATCTGGAGGATGCACAAGTGGCTTGAAACCGCCGGCGTCCACCCTGCCCCTTGGCTGTGAGTTCTGTGCTGCATCTTAGAGGCACAGGCCAGAATTGCACCTTTAGTTCATTCTGCAAGTCAGCATTCAATTCAGGAATAGAACCCATGCTTCTTAACTCCCATTATTAGGCACACTTGACAGTTGCCCTAGGGGAGATGACTGCCATGGTAAGTATGGTCCATGAGAACCCAGTCAATCACCATTAATTGCATGCTTATAGGAAAGGCCAAACTGCTGATAGTGATCCAATCGGTTTACAAAATCCTTCCAGACAGCACATTAGGCTGGGTATTCTTTGATACGTAATATGTCTTTTATCTCTGCAGCCGTTTATTGTGGTTTTTCCCTCTGGTATCCTGAGATTACTGCCCTCTAAAAGTGGTATTTCTAGGAGTCATGGTGTTGCCTCAAAAGCTAGGCACTAGCTAATAGAATACAACTCTCCTATGGGAAATGATGCTGTTCAGTTTCTTATAACATGCCCATCACTGTGGTACCTGAGCACCTTCCAGAATTAAAATACTAATCAAGGAAACTAACAGTCATTTCCATGTTGCTTTCTATTACACACACTCTTGGAGGGGAAAATTGCATGTTTTTAGTAAGTAGACTTGTTTTATGGTGGTGGGAGGAGAGACAAGGTCAAAGCAACGTGTCTTGCATTTGGACTTGAACATAGTGACATTTGTGGTACTGCTTAGTTTCTAAAAGGAAAGTTCCAGTCTGAGGTTAGGTCCTGTGCAAATGACTGAAGTGGTTTGGCCAGAGACTGAAGTGGTTAGAACTAGCATAGACAGGCCTTGGTATTATGGAAGAATTTCCAGGCACAAAGTGCTCTCGTACTGACAGTTTGTCTGTAGCATCCCTCTGAAAAGAATTAATATGTTTTATGATTATTTTTATTTACATACACATCAAACTGACAAAATGACGTTTACACTTTTTCCACTTTTTAGTTTCCAGCTGATTATAATTTTCTTTTAAGATTAAATAAGTAATTTATTGAACTGTAACATCAACTATTTATTAGGAAATTGCTGGATAATTTTAACTATCCTTTTTTTAAAACATAAATCTGCATCCAAGGCCTCCAGTAACTTTGTGCGACTCTGCACCATTAATTTCTTCCAGAGTGACATTCTGATATGAGCTGAACAGATGGAATTGCAGGATTGTTCTAGCAAATTTATCATAAAAAATGCATCCGACACCTGTGTAATTTGCCTAATCATTTTCCTAATAAGCTCCCACCATTAATTATGCACGATTTCCACAATGCAATCAAGATAAAAGTAAATCTGATGACTTAATACCCTTCAAAATAATTGGTTCACCCAACACAAGGCCTCCTTTGCTTTCCATAGCCATTCCAGTTAATTAGAAAAAGGGTGCACCTTCTAGGAGTCAGCAGAATGGAGACGGATCGCATGGTGGGAGGCAGGCCTGCTGTTTTTTTGGGCAGGAGTCAAGGATATTAACTCATGAAAGAAAGGAATAGAATCCCCCCACATCTCTCATCTTTCTCTCTCCCCCTCCCCCACCCCGCCCAGTAGCAAACAGATGCTATTAGTGTTCTTCAGCCATCAGAAAACTGACTGCAGGACTCCATGGGTCTAATGAGAATCAACTTTTCTGAGGCTGCTGTCTTGCGGTGCAGCCCACCTGTCACATCATTAGGTGCAGCATGTGCCTGGAATTCACTTTGCTAAATGAGATTTACAGGCCCCAGTGAAACTCATCCTGCAGTATTCCTGCTTCAATTAGCTAAAGATTAATTGTCTGAGAAAGGGAATGAAAGTTTTACTTCAACTGACCTGAAAAAAAAAACCTGGGGGGTGGGAGGGAGTATGGTTCAGGTATTCCACATAGGCCTCAGGCAGTGTGGAAAAACGTGATAATTTAAAGGTGCTGCAAATTTCCTACACCTCGTCTGGATGAGTGAAATTAACTAGCACTAAAAGCTGTCAAATTAAAGGTTGACTTCCCGATATTAGCACCTTAAATGTCACCGAATATTCTCTGTTTCTCTCTCTCCCCCTCTTTGTCTCTCGGCCTCATTCTCTCTCCCCCCCTCTTTTTTTTGGCAAACATTCACGTCAGCGCACCTGCACATGCACACAAACATTATCCTACTGCTGTTCCTGCTAACTGCTTGTGCGTGCTTGGGCTGGAGTCGCTCTGTATAAATCTTTGATGTAACCATGGCTACGGAACAACTGGCAATTACAAAATTTCCTCCATTTTTAATGTTACACTAATTATGTTTGAACGCGTTTAAATGGAGGAAAGAATCGAGGAGGTGAAGCAACATTCTGTAAGCAAAAACAAAGGAAGGGAGAGGATTCCTCCTCCTCGCCCTTTCGATTGCCTACCCAGCTATGGGAGAAGTGCAGAGGTTTTTGAGGGGGAGCCGAAGTGATTAAAAGTTTAGAATTTGTATATCAGTCTAATTCAGACGGACCCCAAATACAGCCAAACATTCAGGGGATGAGAAGTCCAAACTAAATTTGGATCTGAAATTCATTGTTGATCAAGTTCTACAATCAGTTGAACCAAAACAACTGATCCAAATGTCCTTGCTATCAAGTATAGAGGTTCCAAATCCAGATCAATTTTGTGCCTTTGACCGATCTCTGATTTTGAACTTTAATCAGTTTTTCGTATGTTAACATTTTGATACCTTACATACAATGGGCCAAATCCATCCATTGACGATAGTGGAATTCCATCAAGGAGTAATTTGTCCTGTTAATTGTGAAGTTATTTTAGGTGGTGCAATACGAAGAACAACATCACTGCCTGCAGAAAATTTAATATGTTTGTGAAGAAAATGGCAAACAGTTTGGGAAGCCTAGGGTTTCCTGACACCTCCAGTGCTGATATTTACTTGTATTTGCATTCTAAAATAAGGGTCCTTTTTATTCAAATGCGTATTAAAATTGCAAAGCACCCTAAACGCCACATAAGCTATTTCACTGAAGCTTAATGTGGCAGGTATGTCACTGCAAAAGATCACCTCCTGCACCACCAGAGGTATGAGTGGCACACTCTCAATGTCCCATTTTGATTTTTATGGCATGCTGGAGAGAGATCAATGGACCATTGCTGCTGTAATACAGATGCTGGGATGGAGCAAAGCCTTTCCTCCCCATTGCCTTGCACATATCCTGATTGGGATGCAAAATATTTAGGGATTGATTCTGCTCCCATTGAAACTGACAGGAGTTTTACCATCCACTTCAACTGGTCCAGGATCAGGCCAATAGAGGGTGGTAAAGATGTGTTGCAATCCTGCTGGCATTGTGAATATAGGCTCTGGAATATTATGCAACGGGCTTATATTGGAGGAGAGTCTGTTTTTTAAGAGAGCTCTTCAGGGTAGAACAAGGATCTTATTTTAAAACAACACTTTACAGTGTATTTCTTCACCCTCCTCTCTTCTTTCTATCATGGAAATGTAATGTGCATGCACACCCACTGCTGAAGGTGGGGTGGGGATATAGTTACAACTTTCCTTGCAGCAGTGAGCTCTAGATCCCAGCTGTGCATTCAGCGACATGAGCCAGCTTGATTATGCTAAAGCACCCCTGGATCCCTTCCTCTTTTGTTTCATTCTGCTCAGGGTCTTTAAGCTTAAACATTTGACATGGTTGGGTAGTTTCTCCTCTAATTTTATCCCAGCTGACTGTGCAATGAGTTTAACTCGTAGCCCTTAGGTGCAAAACCACTTTCCACAATATGTATTAAGCCTTAGAAAGCTGGCCAGTATGTCATTACCCAGAATATAATTACCTATATTGGAATTTGGCCAGGATACTTGGGCTGATATTGTTACCCTTGCAAAAAGTGATGTGGAGTTTTTTAATAACCACATGTGGTCAGTGCCATATGTTTATATCACATCCCAGGGGTGTCACCTTCAACACTGCAGTGGCCCTTAGAATCTCTTAGGGTAAGATTAAAGAGAAAACTGAAAGCTGGGAGCTGATCAGGTAGTGTTCGAGGTGATACCCTTTGGATATGATATAGACATATGGCACTGACCACATGTGATCATTAAAAAACTTCCACATCACTTTTTGCAAGGGTATGAGTTTGCTAGTTCAGTGACTGGGGACATTTGTGAAGTGGTGTCAGAGTGAGTCCCACTTCTGCACCTCCAGCAACTCTTACCAGTCCACACATGTGGCAATTCATAAATCATGACTGCATGTTTTTCTAAAAGCTACGCTCTACTTCAAACAGGAATTAATTCAGGGAAGTCCCATGGCCTGTGTTATACAGGAAGTCAGGCAAGAGAATTCATAGTGGTCCCTTCTGTCCTTTTCTTTGAATATGGCCCTGCCAAATTCATGGTCCATTTTGGTCAATTTCACAGTCATAGGATTTTTTAAATGCTAAATTTCAGGATTGTAGTTATTGAAAACTGAAATGTCACAGTGTTGTAATTGTAAAGGTCCTGACCCAAAAAGGGGTTGTGGTACTGCTACTCTTATTTCTGCTCTGCTGCTGGTGGCAGCGCTGCCTTCAGAGCTGAGCAGCTGGAGAGTGGTGGCTGCTGGCCAGGAGCCCAGCTCTGAAGGGCCACTGCTAGCAGCTGTGCAGAAGTAAGGATTGCATAGTATGGTATGCCACCCAGCTCTGAAGTCAGCACAAAAGTATGGGTGGCAATACTGCGACCCCCTAAAATAATCTTGTGACCCCCCCACTTGCAACTCCCTTTTAGGGCAGGGTCTCCAGTTTGAGAAATGCTGGTCTCCCCCTGTGAAATCTGTATAGTGTAGGGTAAAAGCACACAAAAGACCAGATTTCACGGTCTGTGATGTGTTTCTCATGGTCATGAATTTGGTAGGGCCCTATCTATGAATAAGCTCTCCCCCTGCCAGTCTGTGGCCGATTTCCAACCCTTCTTAATCCAGTATGTTATCAAAAGTCACTGTCCTTTTGGAGATGATGAATCCCACATCTCAGTCCAAGTTGAGATTTACATCACCCTCATTCAATGACCCTGTATGCACCTACTCTTCTCCCTTTCACTTCCTCCCTTGCCAGCCATTCACTCTACTCCTCCATTCTAAGTTTCTTCTTTGTTGCCCTCCTGAGACTCTTCAAATGGATTGAATAACTCTTTCACTCATGCTGCCCCATCTATCTAGACTCTCTCCCCATTCCTTTACTTTTTCCTTCCCTCTGAGGCACTAAAACATGTTCTCTCTTTATATCCCAGGTTGAAACCATCCATTTACTTTAGCTTGCAGTATAATTGACATTTACTGTAAAATATTTGATACTGCTTCAGTTTTGGCCTGTGTGGCTTGTTGAGGTACTGGTGGTGTTAGGAGAACACATCTGTGTGTTGGATGAATTTCCTTCCTGCTATCAAAGGCAGTGGGAAATGTCATTTAGGAGGGCAGAAACCTTCTTTAAAAGGTTTACAGCTGCCCTTTTCTTGAGAAGTCATCTATTGACTTCGAAAATCTGGCCACTTATGGGCCTGTTTTCAATCTTCCCTTTTCGGTTAAGTAATTGAGATGGTTTTGGTGAGACATGTCCAACTATTTACTTCAGATATCCTTGAACCTTGAACCTTGGTTACAGAATTGTATTTACAGTTTTGGTCAATGATTTCCTTCTAGCAAAAGATGATGATCAGGTGCCCATGCCTGTGTTAGGCTTCCAAGATGCCTTTAATATTACTGATCATGATGTGAGGCTGATACCCCTTTGGATATGAGCATATGATGGTTTGGTAGCAGCTCCATTCTTTCCTGGTTGAGAAGACTCAGAAGGTCGTATTGGGGAATGCCACATCACTCTCATGGCTCTCTTTGTAGAGTGCTACAGAGTTGTCTTGTCACCACTGCAGTTTAGCTTGTGTATATGAGGCAGAAGATAGGGAGGCTAGTTAAGGGGTTAGTTGGGAGGCAAAGGTTAGGGTAGCTTCAGTATATGATACCAGCTAATTGTATCATTATCAAATAATCAAGCAAGAGCAACCATGTGCCTAACAGAGGTTCTGGTGCAGATTGGGGCATGGATGAGAGCAATCTGGTGGAGGCAGAATCCATATAAAATGGAGGTAAGAGTGGTACGTTAGGAAAAACAACTAGATATCATCGACCTGGATGATGGATGTTTGCCTACTATTTGGGATCACAGTTCATAATTTTGGGATATATTTGCACCAGCAACTGTATTAAGATAATCAAGTAGCAGCTGTGTCCAGGAAGGCGTTTTCCAACTATGCTTGGTCAAAAGGTCTCCTCTTTTCAAAGGAGATCTTGCTATTGTCATTTATGCCTTTGTTGCTTCAGGGTTACATTACTACAATGCGGTACACGCATGTGGGCCAGAACTTGTCTATTTGGAAACTAGAATGGGTCCAGAAGGTGACTGCCCATGTAGGGACAGATTTTTCTGATTGCTTAGGCCTAGAGTTTTAAGTGCTTGGCATTCACAGTTGGGGTCAGATTTTCAAAAGAGCTTAGTTCCCTCTTAAGCATCTCTTGAAAAATGGGCCTTCTTTTTTGTATGTGCTCAACACCCAGCAGCTCCTGCTGTTACTTATGCTCAGATTGTCAAAAGAACTCCTTGCCAAGAATGCTCAATTCCTTTGAAAATTCAGCCACTGAATTTGGTGGCTAAGTGGGAGAACTGAGCTTTTTTGATATTTGGGCCCCTTGTGGGTGCTGCTGACCTCTCTTGACAATTGAGGGTGGGGTTTTCAGGAGAGTCTAAGTGACTTACAAGCCTATGTCCCATTGCCTTTCAGTCAGACTTTTGCTCCTAAATTCCTCAGGTGCTTTTGAATAATTGGAGCATCTTATTGGGCCAACATGATTTTTGTACTCTCTGGTCTGTACTAGATACCTGTGAGTTTCTGGGGAGAGTTGAAGAGGCTAGTTTCAACCTGTAAAGCTTTAACTGGCCTGGGACCAGCCTATTTGAGAGACCACCTCTCTGCCAGCGCTATAGATATTCTCAGTGATGGTGCTCAACTGGAGACCCCTCAGTATAATAGAGGGTGCTACTGGCAAAGCATTCCTCCTGTGGGCCCATTGACTTTGAAATTCACTCCCATGGGTCCCCTCTCACTTTCAGGGGACAGTGAAAATATTATCTGATTTTTGGGAAGGGGAAGGTGTAGCAGGGTGGACACCTGCTCCTGCCTGGAAGGGCCTGAGATAGCCCAGGGAGCAGGCAGCGTGAAGGCTGAGCTGATTGGGGGAAGTGGCTGCAGCTGGGGCCATGCCCAATCAGGCCTCAGTTGGCCCTATATAAGAGGCTGGGAGCCAGGAGCTCAGTAGTCTCTCTCTGTGTTCAGGGAGAGAAGGGCCTGGCTGCAGGGAGCTAGACACAGGGTACCTGTAGTGGAGCAGGACAGGGGAAAGGTTGAGGAGCTGGGGAGCTCCAGCCTGGAAAGCCCCAGGCTGAGGCCTAGTATTAGGCTAAGGAGTACTAGGGGTTGCAGAGGGCAGCCCAGGGCTAGTCCAAGGCAGCAGGTCCAAACCCCCCTTGCCAGTGATGTGTGGCTTATACTGCAGTCTGTCCCAGGGGGTGGGGCTAGTTGGTGACTGGAAGTGGCCTAGTGCTGAGGCAAGGTGGGGATAGTGGGTGGGGGTTCCCCAGGGAGGGGAGACCCAGATCTGTGGGGTACTGCTAGGGGGCAGCATCCCAGTAATAGGGTAACCGGGTCCTGGGAGGGCCACAGGCGCCAGAAGAGGACAGGTGGATCACCGGCCTGCAGAGGGTGCTCCGGAGGCTGGATTGAGCTGATTCCCTGGAGTAACTAGCAGGAGGCACTGCAGGGGTGAGTCCGGACCTCTACATATGGTGGAGAATGTGGGCATAGGTGGTCCACCCCTGACACAAGGGGCAAGGCAGGACAGCAGGACTATTGCCCGGACTGGAGAAGGTGGAGAAACGGAGGCAGGCGATGATGGACCCTGGATACGTGGGGGTTTATTATGCAGAGGCCCCAGGTACCATTCCTCGGTGGGGCCTGGAGGCAGCGCTCCGGCGGAAGGGGGCCGAAGAGCTGCTGGGATTACGGGAGACACAACAGGAATTGTGGGAGATGCTATGGGCCTTCCAAGAGCAGGCCAGCTGGCAGAAGAACAGCGGTCCCTGAGGAAACTCCTGGGGAAGGAGTTAAGAAGAGACCGCGGAGGGCGGGAGCAGCGGAGCGCTGAGGGCAGGAGGCCTGTAGGAGGGCACAGGGCTTGCTATGCCTGCGGCATGAGAGGACACAAGGTGGGACTGTCCCTATGGGGCTGGAGGCAGGGTGCCTCGCCCCGAACAGGGAAAGCAGCAAGTCCCTCAAGCTGGCCGCTGGGTGAGGGAACCCAGGTGGCTGAAGATATGTTGGGCCTGTGGGCAGGAAGGCCACCTGTGTTGGGCATGCCCAGGCCCGAGGCAAAGGGTCCAGGTCAGCCCAGGCGAGGGGGCGGGACCTTGGAGGGATCCTGAAAGGCCCACGACAGCCAAGAAGCGGCAAGTTTGCTGGGGCTGCCGAAATCTGGGCCACATTAGGAGGCACTGCCCTCTCAAGGGAGTTGAGGGTCGGCCGATGGAGGTGCCTGGAGGCCCGGGAGGGGCCACACTGGACCTGGAAAAGGTGACAGAGGCTGAGGTGGAGATGGCAGGGACCCAGCAGGGAGTCGGGACCCAGACCATCACAGAGCCAGTTGCCAGTGGGGAAACCCAGACCGAGTGGGCCCAGCAAGAGGCCAGGACCCAAGTGGTCATGGGACAGGAGACCAAATGGACTCACTCCCTGAGGGTGGAGGCTCAGGGGGAGTCTGACCTGCATGCGTGGCTGGAGGCTACAGAGCGAGCCCTCCGCGAGGCTCAAGCGAGTGGCGTGGACCTCGCTAAAGAATATGAGGCCATCATCGAGCAGGAGTCCCATGTGCGGAAGCAGCTGGAGGACTTGGAAAAGAAGCGGGTGGCTCTGGAGGCGCACGGGTGACTGGTCCAGGCCAGGAGACACCCCTACCCCCAGGGGTGGTGATCTTGTGGGGGGGGGGGGGGGTAGCAGGGTGAACACCTGCTCCTGCCTGGAAGGGCCTGAGCTAGCCCAGGGAGCAGGTGGCATGAAGGCTGAGCTGATTGGGCATGGCTCCAGCGGCAGCCACTTCTCCCAATCAGGCCTCAGCTGGCCCTATATAAGAGGCTGGGAGCCAGGAGCTCAGTAGTCTCTCCCTGTTCAGGGAAAATAGGGCCTGGCTGCAGGGAGCTAGACACAGGCTACCTGTAGTGGAGCAGGGCTGGGGAAAGGCTGGGGAGCTTCAGCCTGGAAAGCCCCAGGCTGCGGCCTAGTATTAGGCCAAGGGATACTGGGGGTTGCAGAGGGCAGCCCAGGGCTAGTCCAAGGCAGCAGGTCCAAACCCCCCTTGCCAGTGATGAGTGGCCTATACTGCAGTCTGCCCCAGGGAGCAGGGGCTAGTTGGTGACTGGAAGTGGCCTAGTGCTGAGGCAAGGTGGGGATAGTGGGTGGGGTTTCCCCAGGGAGGGGAGACCCAGATCTGTGGGGTACTGCCAGGGGGCAGCATCCCAGTAATAGGGGCACCGGGTCCTGGGAAGGACATGGGTGCCAGAAGAGGACAGGCGGATCACTGGCCTGCAGAGGGCGCTCCGGAGGCTGGATTGAGCTGATTCCCTGTAGTAACCAGCAGGAGGCGCCGCAGGGGTGAGTCTGGACCTCTACAGAGGGCCTGAGATGATTTGCTATTTGATGAGATTACAACAGGAATTTTTGTTGTAGGAGAGTGGGGTTGCCTGAAGTCTATCTAATTGGATGTGTATGTAATTATTGGCAGGGTGCCCCAAGTTCTAGGATAGGTGCCTTTTTACCATTTTACAAATCCAGAGAAAGAAAAATACTTTGCAAGAGCAATACAATAAATCAGTGATTCTCAGCCTTTTCCTTAGTGTGACCCCCCCCCCCCCAACCCATTTAGCTGGTGAACCCCCCCCCCAGCATTTACCAATATGGGAAAGGCAAGGTAATTGCATACCCTGACAGCTGTTTTCAGCCTTTCTGAGAATCATGACCAACAGGGTAAGAACTTGGCTATAATTCATTTATAGTACTATTACGTTTATATAATCCCCAACCCCATCCTGTCAACTCTGTTACTGTTTCCAATAGTTTTCTGATGTCTTAGACATCCTTTGTTGGAGATTCCAGGACAACTATATCCTTAAATTAATGGAGATATCCCATCTCCTAGAACTGGAAGGGACCTTGAAAGGTCATCGAGTCCAGCCCCCTGCCTTCACTAGCAGGACCAAGTACTGATTTTGCCCCAGATCCCCAAGTGGCCCCCTCAAGGATTGAACTCACAACCCTGGGTTTAGCAGGCCAATGCTCAAACCACTGAGCTAGTTTAGTGAGAACTTTCTGAGCGATGTACTGCAAATATTATAAGTGGCTTCTGCACAAATACCCTTAATACACTATATAAAAAGAACAGGAGTACTTGTGGCACCTTAGAGACTAACAAATTTATTAGAGCATAAGCTTTCGTGGACTATAGCCCACTTCTTCGGATGCATACAGGAGCACTGTAGAAAATCTGGCCTTATTTAGGTGCCTACAGAAAACAGGAGCTGAGGTCTTCTGAAAATCTCATTCCAGGTCTGTATAATTGTGAATGAATTCAAGGTGTGCTATCATCTCCTTACATTATTATTCCTTCTGATTAGGCAAACTGGTATTTATTATTTTGTATTATGCGAGTGCTTAGGGGCCCCAATCACGACTCCGTTGTGCTAGGTGCTGTAATTCTTAGTAGGCGTTTACTTTCTTTGATTTACCAGACACCCATGCCACACTGAGCTGTGGGCTTGATAACTCTCCTAGAGTAAGTAATTTGGAGATTAGTTAGCACTTAGATTTTCCTGGGAGGACTGCAAGAGATGATCCTGTATCTGGAATGCTGCTGGAATGGATCCAGAAGAGGCTCCACATGGCCTGTGCTCCAGGTTAAATCCTCGGGGCTGGGGGATGCTGGCTGATCAGCACTCCAGCTAGCCAACTGGTGCCAGAGACTCCAAGTTGGGGAGCTACCTGATGAGTGTCTCCCTCCCTGTCGGCTGGCGCTGTCCCACCACCAGCCCAATCAACTTCCCCCATCTGTTGAAGGAGAGGTGTGGCATTTAGGGAACATTCACTTGTCTTTTGGTAGGATGTAAAACTGAGGTCCTCACACTTGTGCTCACTAAGCTAACTCAAGGTAATTTCTTACAAGTGCAGGGGTGTTCGCTAGAGGTGTTTAACATTAGTCAGTTTCAGTTTGCATGAGTTTTGGGGATTCCATTTGCCATGTTTACATTGCTTGGTTTCATGTGCCCCTGTTTTAGTCTCTGTTTCAGTTCATACAGAACTAAAATCTCAATGCGAAACTCAGACAAAACAGGACAGAGTTTCCATAGTTTTGCCTGAAGATTGTCAAGATTCATTGGTCAGTGAATCTCACGGGGTTCAGAAGAACTTTTCACTGAATTCCTTTTTGTGCACTGTGGGACTCAAAGGAACAGATTTGCATGTCACAGATGCCGTTTGTTTATGGAGTGACAAATTGTGCTTGGTTTCAGGTGTCATTAAGCAAGTTTGATTTTTGACATGGTGTGAAATGAAGACAAACAGGGATGGATTTTAAGCAGCAGGCTGCAACTTTATTAAACTTAATACAGGGAAGGAATGTTACCTGCCCTGTCACCCATGCTTTTTGAGTGGTTACAGGGCTCCTACTACATAACCATAACTTGGGGTAGACTGTCCTCAGCCTAGCCCTACAACGCAGCTCACTCATCTGATTCCTACCACCCCTCACACCACCTGTAAGGGGGACATAAGCCCACAAAATGTTTTGCTGTCCCATGAGCACGAGGCCTTTCAGTAAAGTCCCCAGCTCTTTTACTTTAACCACACTTGAAAAGGCCACAAGTTGTGATGAACTATCACTAATTATTAAATCCTATTTAACTGGGCCTTCAGGATGCTGCAAGGAAGATGAAACTCCCCAGGTCTCTGCCAGTTTGGCCCCCCTGAGAAGAAAAACTTCTGGACATGATTGGTCAGTCATGCAGCATCTGCAAAACATAGCTTCCAGACTACCCATACAAGGTGGGCCTGCTGAATGGAGCAAAAAAGAGGCTCCACATGGCCCAGGCTAGAGTTTAAATTAATGAAAGGAGAAGGCAAGGGGACTAATCATCTTCCTTCTTCCCTAAGCTAGCCCATGAGTTGCTAGAGACTAGAAGGGGAAGTGTACCCCTGCATCTCTTTAGGATGTGTTCTCCTTCCTCTGTCAACTGGGGCAGTCCCAATCACCACCAGCCCCATCAAGTTTCCCACCCATTCAGGTGGGAGGGTGGCATTCTCATAGCTCTGCTGTTAACCCACTGTCCTGGCTAAGCTCCAATTACCAGCCAGGCTCCCATTCAGGTAATTACATTCTGTCTAACTAAGCTCCACCTGTGACCTTATTTGGAAAAGTTATTCTTTGCTTCCTGTCCTAAACTGGTGTGTAGTATTGTTGTTTGCTGTGGGTTGTCATAATCAACCCCGGAAATGGCTACACTTGGATGAATGAACACACACACACACACACACACACACACACATCCATCACTTGGGATAATTCTGGATTAAAAACAGCTATACGGATAGGTTCCAGTGCCACCTTATATAATGTGGTGGCTGTACTATATGTGTACTATCCTCTTTCAAATAGAATTAGACCTACTCAAGTGCTGGTAATTATGTTGTTCTCCAGTGGCTCAAAGCTTAAGAAGAGATATAAGCCATAATTCTATTGACAGCTAGTAGAAGTATTCCTTTTAGCTGGAGTAGCAAAGGTCTGTGGTTTAGGAGTCAAAGGTTCTGGGTTTATTCCACAATGCCACAGATGTCATTAAGCTAATACCTGTATGTATGCAGTTGGTCATGGATTTGTTATTAGAGGTGTGTTTGTGTGAGGATGAGAGAGAGAAACCTAACAAAATAAATCAACAAGAATTCTCTGCTACCAATTTTGCAAAATAAAATTACATTTCTCTATCTAATCTCAAATAGTATTTATAATATAAATACTATCTCTTTATATTAGTCTACTAGCATCCAATATCATTAAAGTTGACAATGCATAATGTTTATATACCTTCATAATTTCTTGAAATACTCACTTTGTAGGCTGACTGTATTGACTGCATAGTCTTTGTTTGGGTTTCTGTAGTTATGTCTTGAATTTAAATGCTAAATCTTAATTAGTGAGTGAATTTTCTTCAAACTTCCTTTATTTTGTAAGTCTTACTGAGAGCTAAGACAAGCTTGAAGAAAATTGGTTTTATAAAGGTCTGAACATTTAAAACTTGCAAGCTCTGGGATCACATTAACTACTGTGTAATTCGTGGGTAAGAACCTCACTTCTTCAGATGCAAGAAGATGCATCTGAAGAAGTGAGGTTCTTACCCACGAAAGCTTATGCTCCCTATACTTCTGTTAGTCTCAAAGGTGCCACAGGACACTCTATTGCTTTTTACAGATTCAGACTAACACAGCTACCCCTCTGATACTGTGTAATTATAAGTAGGGCCCTACCAAATTCACAGCAAAAACGTGTCACAGACCATAAAATCTGGTCTTTTGTGTAATTTTAACCAATAGCAGTGTTTCTCAAACTGGGGTCCTGACCCAAAAAGGGGTCACAAGGCTATTGTAGGAGGTTGTGGTATCGCCAGCCTTACTTCTGTGTAGCCTTCAGAGCTGGGTGGCTGGAGAGTGGTGGCTGCTGGCCAGCTGTCCAGCTCTAAAGACAGGGCTACCACCAGCAGCAGTGCAGAAGTAAGAGACCATGAAATTTATGAAAATGGGCCGGGAACTGGGTAGGGTCATGATTATAAGGGTGTCTATTTCTATAGAGGTACAAGTGATTTCCTTCTTCCCCTCCGTCCCCCCCAGCTCTCACAAGAATATGTGAGTATTGCCCTGGAGTGTGGGGCCTGTTCTATTGCAAAACAGCTGGTAAACGATGCATATATGTGTGGTATGATTCACAGAAAGGACCATTATGATGATCTTCTGTGATCTCTACTACATAATACAGGTCGAAGAGCCTCGCCCTATATTTCTTACATCTAGTCTGTAACTTCTGCTTAAGCTAGAACAGGGGTAGGCAACCTATGGCACGCGTGCCGAAGGCGGCACGCGAGCTGATTTTCAGTGGCACTCACGCTGCCTGGATCCTGGCCACTGGTCTGGGGGGCTCTGCACTTTAATTTAAATTGAAGCTTCTTAAACATTTAAAAACCTTATTTACTTTACATACAATAGTTTAGTTATATATTATAGACTTATAGAAACAGACCTTCTTAAAATGTATTACTGGCACGCGAAACCTTAAATTAGAGTGAATAAATGAAGACTCGGCACACCACTTCTGAAAGGTTGCCGACCCCTGAGCTATAACCTATCTCTTAGAATTATCTATTTACAGATTTCAAATGATGGAGAATCCACTACACCTCTAGATAAGCCATTCCAATGGTTAACTACCTCACTATATTTCTAGTCTGCATTTGTCTAGCTTCAGCTTCCAACCATTGGACCTTATTACACCTTTTACTGCTAAACTAAAGAGCCATGTACTATTAGAGATCTCTTCCCCAACTAGGTACTTGTAGACCTCAATCAAGTCACCACTTGATTTGAGTGGACACCTGCACAGTTGCACATTTTACTTGGGCCAAACATCATTTATGCAGCTTATTTCTTCTGATATCCTTAGGGTATGTCTACACTACGAAATTAGTTCGAATTTATAGAAGCAGGTTTTATTGAAATCGGTTGTATACAGCCGATTGTGTATGTCCACACAATAAAATGCTCTAGGTGCTCTAGTCGGCAGACCGCGTCCACAGTACGAGGCTAGCGTCGACTTCCGGAGCATTGCACTATGGGTAGCTATCCCACAGCTATCCCACAGTTCCCGCAGTCTCCGCCGCCCCTTGGAATTCTGGGTTGAGATCCCAATGCCCGGATGATGCAAAACAGTGTCGCGGGCGGTTCTGGGTACATGTCGTCAGGCCCCTCCCTCCCCCGTCACAGCAACGGCAGACAATAGATTCGCGCCTTTTTATCTGGGTTACCTGGGTTACCTGTGCAGACAACATGGAGCCCGCTCAGCACAGCTGAGCTCACCGTCACCATATGTCCTCTTGGTGCCGGCAGACGTGGGACTGCATTGCTACACAGCAGCAGCTGCTAACTGCCTTTTGGCGGTAGACGGTGCAGTAGACTGGTAGCCTTCATCGGCGATCTGGGTGCTGGCAGCCGTGGGGCTTGCCTTTTGGCAGTAAATGGTGTATTATGACTGTTAGCCGGCCTATTACAAGTCGGGTCATCGCACATTAGCAGAGTCTTCCCTGAGCAGCAGCTCGTGCAATAGGCCTGAAGACCATCGTCATACACCGCCCCGTATTTGCTGCCAAGCACCCAGAAAGATGCCGAGGGCTATCAGTCACGCTGCACCGTCGTCTTAAGATGTAAAAAAATAGATTTTCTCTGTATTCATTTGCTTCCCCCTCCCTCGGTCAAATCAACGGCCTGCTAAACCCAGGGTTTTCAGTTTAATCTTTGGGGGGGACCAGTCTGTGACAGTTGTTTGTGTCTCTCCCTGATGCACAGCCACCGTTCTTTATTTTAATTCCCTGTGCCTGTACGCCATGTCGTCACTCGGCCCCCCTCCCTCCTTCCCCTAGGCCGTCAGATACTACGTTTGCGCCACAGCTCGAGCCGAGAAGCGGTTCGCGCCTTTTCTTTGAATTCTGGGTTGAGATCCCAATGCCCGGATGATGCAAAACAGTGTCGCGGGCGGTTCTGGGTACATGTCGTCAGGCCCCTCCCCCCTCGTCACAGCAACGGCAGACAATAGATTCGCGCCTTTTTACCTGGGTTACCTGTGCAGACAACATACCACGGCAAGCATGGAGCCCGCTCAGCTCAGCTGAGCTCACCGTCACCATATGTCCTCTGGGTGCCGGCAGACGTGGGACTGCATTGCTACACAGCAGCAGCTGCTAACTGCCTTTTGGCGGTAGACGGTGTAGCATGAGTGATAGCCGTGGGGCTGGCAGCCGTAGTGCTGCATTGCACCAGCCCCTTCCAGGCGATGGTATATTATGACTGGTACCCGTCGTCGTCATACTGGTATGGCTGTCAATCATGGCCACCTGGGCAGACATGCTACTGTTTTGATGATGACGGTTACCAGTCATAATATACTATTTTCTGCCAATTGCCCAATATTGTCTGCTAAGCACCCAGAAGAGGCCGAGGGCGATGCTGGGTGCTGGCGGACGTGGGGCTGGCAGACGTGGGGCTGCATTGCTACACAGCAGCAGCCCCTTGCCTTTTGGCAGATGATGGTATATTATGATTGGTACCCATCATCATCATACTGGTATGGCTGTCACTCATGCTGCAGCGTCGGCTGCCACCTTAAGATGTAAAAAATAGATTTGTTCTGTGTTCATTTGCTTCCCCTTCCTCCGTGAAATCAACGGCCTGCTAAGCCCAGGGTTTCCAGTTTAATCTTTGGGGGGGCCATTCTGTGTGACAGTTGTTTGTGTTTCTCCCTGTTCCTGTACCTGTACGCCATGTCGTCACTCGGCCCTCCCTCCCTCCCTCCCGCCCTCCTTCTCCTGGTCCATCAGATACTACTTTCGCGCCTTTT
The DNA here is from genome assembly GCF_027887155.1 of Malaclemys terrapin pileata. NCBI lineage: Eukaryota > Metazoa > Chordata > Testudines > Emydidae > Malaclemys > Malaclemys terrapin. The sequence goes on from NC_071505.1 coordinate 114,835,770, forward strand.
TTCTGACCAGGTGCCATAGCTAGCACTGGGATCATGGAGCCCGCTCAGATCACCGCGGCAATTATGAGCACTATGAACACCACGCGCATTGTCCTGGAGTATATGCAGAGCCAGAACATGCCAAGGCGAAACCCGGACCAGGCGAGGAGGCGATTGCAGCACGGCGACGAGAGTGATGAGGAAATTGACATGGCCATAGACCTCTCACAAGGCACAGGCCCCAGCAATGTGGAAATCATGGTGTCACTGGGGCAGGTTGATACCGTGGAACGCCGATTCTGGGCCCGGGAAACAAGCACAGACTGGTGGGACCGCATCGTGCTGCAGGTATGGGACGATTCCCAGTGGCTGCGAAACTTTCGCATGCGTAAGGACACTTTCATGGAACTTTGTGACTTGCTTTCCCCTGCCCTGAAACGCCAGGATACCAAGATGAGAGCAGCCCTCACAGTTGAGAAGCGAGTGGCGATAGCCCTGTGGAAGCTTGCAACGCCAGACAGCTACCGGTCAGTCGGGAATCAATTTGGAGTGGGCAAATCTACTGTGGGGGCTGCTGTGATCCAATTTGCCAGGGCAATGAAAGACCTGGTGATAGCAAGGGTAGTGACTCTGGGCAACGTGCAGTCAATAGTGGATGGTTTTGCTGAAATGGGATTCCCAAACTGTGGCGGGGCGATAGACGGAACCCATATCCCTATCTTGTCACCAGAGCACCAAGCCACCGACTACGTAAACCGCAAGGGGTACTTTTCAATGCTGCTGCAAGCCCTGGTGGATCACAAGGGACGTTTCACCAACATCAACGTGGGATGGCCGGGAAAGGTACATGATGCTCGCGTCTTCAGGAACTCTGCTCTGTTTCGAAAGCTGGAGGAAGGGACTTTCTTCCCGGACCAGAAAGTGACCATTGGGGATGTTGAAATGCCTATCGTGATCCTTGGGGACCCAGCCTACCCCTTAATGCCATGGCTCATGAAGCCGTACACAGGCAGCCTGGACAGGAGTCAGGACCTGTTCAACTACAGGCTGAGCAAGTGCCGAATGGTGGTGGAATGTGCATTTGGACGTTTAAAAGCGCGCTGGCGCAGCTTACTGACTCGCTCAGACCTCAGCGAAAAGAATATCCCCATTGTTATTGCTGCTTGCTGTGCGCTCCACAATATCTGTGAGAGTAAGGGGGAGACCTTTATGGCGGGGTGGGAGGTTGAGGCAACTCGCCTGGCCGCTGATTACGCGCAGCCAGACACCAGGGCGGTTAGAGGAGCACAGCAGGGCGCGGTGCGCATCAGAGAAGCTTTGAAAACGAGTTTTGTGACTGGCCAGGCTACTGTGTGAAACTTCTGTTTGTTTCTCCTTGATGAACCCTCCAACCCCCCCCCCCCCCGACCCGGTTCACTCTACTTCCCTGTAAACCAACCAACCACCCCACCCCACCCTCCCCTCCCCCTTGCAGAGGCAATAAAGTCATTGTTTTTTCACATTCATGCATTCTTTATTAGTTCCTTACAGAGGTAGGGGGATAATTGCCAAGGTAGCTGGGATGGGTGGGGGAGGAGGGATGGAAAAGGACACACTGCATTTTAAAACTTTAACTCTTATTGAAGCCCAGCCTTCTGATGCTTGGGCGATCATCTGGGGTGGAGTGACTGGGTGGACGGAGGCCCCCCCACCGTGTTCTTGGGCGTCTGGGTGAGGTGGCTATGGAACTTGGGGAGGAGGGCTGTTGGTTACACAGGGGCTGTAGCGGCGGTCTCTGCTCCTGCTGCCTTTCCTGCAACTCAACCATACGCTCGAGCATATCAGTTTGATGCTCCAGCAGACGGAGCATTGCCTCTTGCCGTCTGTCTGCAAGCTGACGCCACCTATCGTCTTCAGCCCGCCACCTCTCCTCTCGTTCATGTTGGGCTTTTCTCATCTCCGACATTGACTGCCTCCACGCATTCTGCTGTGCTCTATCAGCCTGGGCGGACATCTGCAGCTCCGTGAACATCTCGTCCCTCGTCTTACGTTTTCTCTTTCTAATGTTCACAAGCCTCTGCGAAGGAGAAACATTTGCAGCTGGTGGAGGAGAAGGGAGAGGTGGTTAAAAAAGACACATTTTAGGGAACAATGGGTACAGTCTTTCATTACAAGGTCGCATATTTCGGCTTGCAGGCAGCCATCATAGGCCACAGTGTTTTGGCTTTTTTAACCTTCTTAACATGCGGGAAAGATTGCAAACAGCAGCGCATTTCCCATATCAAGGATGAATTGGGTTGTCCATTTAAAATGGGGTTTCAATGTAAAAGGAGGGGGCTGCGGTTTCCCGGTTAACATGTGGCACAAACACAAGTAAACCACCCCCCCACACACGATTCTCTGGGATGATCACTTCACCCCTCCCCCCCACCGCGTGGTTAACAGCGGGGAACATTTCTGGTCAGAATAGCAGGAACGGGCGCCTCTGAATGTCCCCCTTAATAAAATCACCCCATTTCAACCAGGAGAGCTTTCTGGAGATGTCCCTGGAGGATTTCCGCTCCATCCCCATACACGTTAACAGACTTTTCCAGTAGATGTACTGGCCGCGATTGCCAGGGCAAATTAATCATTAAACACGCTTGCTTTTTTTTTGTAATGTTTACAAATAGTTACAAAGTTACACTCACCAGAGGTCTCCTGTGTGCCCTGAGGGTCTTGGGTGAGTTCGGGGGTTACTGGTTCCAGGTCCAGGGTCACAAACATATCCTGGCTGTTGGGGAAACCGGTTTCTCCGCTTCCTTGCTGCTGTGAGCTACCTACAGTACCTCCATCGTCATCTTCCTCGTTCCCCGAACCGTCTTCCCTGTGTGTTTCTCCAGTGAGAGAGTCATAGCACACGGTTGGGGTAGTGGTGGCTGCACCCCCTAGGATCGCATGCAGCTCCGCGTAGTAGCGGCAAGTTTGCGGCTCTGCCCCGGACCTTCCGTTTGCTTCTCTGGCTTTGTGGTAGGCTTGCCGTAGCTCCTTAATTTTCACGCGGCACTGCTGTGTGTCCCTGTTATGGCCTCGGTCCTTCATGGCCTTGGAGATCTTTTCTAATACTTTTCCATTTCTTTTACTGCTACGGAGTTCAGCTATCACTGCTTCATCTCCCCATATGGCGAGCAGATCTCGTACCTCCCGTTCGGTCCATGCTGGAGCTCTTTTGCGATCCTGGGAGGACTCCATGACGGTTACCTGTGCTGATGAGCTCTGCGTGGTCACCTGTGCTCTCCACGCTGGGCAAACAGGAAATGAAATTCAAACCTTCGCGGGTCTTTTCCTGTCTACCTGGTCAGTGCATCTGAGTTGAGAGCGCTGTCCAGAGCGGTCACAATGAAGCACTGTGGGATAGCTCCCGGAGGCCAATAACATCGAATTCCGTCCACACTACCCCAATTCCGACCCGCAAAGGCCGGTTTTATCGCTAATCCCCTCGTCGGAGGTGGTGTAAAGAAACCGGTTTAAAGGGCCCTTTAAGTCGAAAGAAAGGGCCTCGTTGTGTGGACGTGTCCAGGCTTAATTCGGTTTAACGCTGCTAAAGTCGACCTAAACCCGTAGTGTAGACCAGGCCTTAGATCTCAGACCAAAAACCTGGATCTGACTACCCCCAAACTTTAGAAAGGTACAAAGTCTGGAGTAAAATTTTCAAAAGTAAGTCCAATTTTCAACAGTGACCTAGATACTTAGGAGCTTAAGTCTATGTCAACACTACCGCACAGTTTGGACTACGAGGATGTAAATAGCGGTACACACCAAAGTGCTGCGCTGTAACTTTCTGGTGTGGCTACCGTGTGCACAAATGAAAAGGTTCCTATTTTTCATTAATATAGTTCTTTTCAAACAGAACTATGTTAACACAAACTAGCAACCTTTTCATTCATGCCCACAGCATCCACATGGGGGAATTACAGCACAGCACTTTGGTGTGCACTGCTATTCATGCCTCCCATAATACAAACTGTGGGGCAGTGTAGCTAAACCTTAAATCCCCTTGAGAGAGGCTTGTATGTTCTTGTTTACACAGGAACATCCAGGAAAATTAATCTGAATTACTAAAAATGTAAATTAAAATGGATTAATTAAACTGCAGTAGGCCTCTGTGTGAACACCTTCCATTCAGAGGTAAAATGGCATTGAGAATTAATCTAAACAGAGTTACGGCCACATTAACTCTGATTAGCATCATGCACACATGGATTTAATAAGGTTTAAAAAATCCACTTCAAATTTATGTCTTGAGTTAATTTGGATTAATTTTCCTAGATGTCCCCCATGTGGACAGGCCCTAAATTATTTTTGTTAATGGGATTTATGATCTTAAAACACTTTTGTAAAATTTTACCCCAGATTTCAATTTTGAACTTTAGACCAACTCTATAAATGGTCCAAAGTTGCCTCTCTGCAATCTCCTGGAACCTAGATATGCACAGAGGAGTGAAAATGAAAGAATGTAAATAAGTAAACAAATGAAGATTTCACAACCGTTTTAAAGATTGTGCTCAGCTCCAGAATTGACCAGAGTTAGAAGTCTGAACTATTTCCTTCTCACCCCTCACAATGGTTCCTCCTGGTCATGTTTGAGATGCATCATGGGATAGGGAGGAGAAGTTTGAAGTGCTGCTGTTCATGCTGTACCTGTACTGTGGATAAAAGGAGGACTTCACTCTCCAGCCCTCTTCCAGTACTTTTCACTAGAACTGAATTCATGTTAGAAAGAAAGGAAATATGCATGAAAAGAAATCTCCACATATAGTTCACTGTGACCAGAATTTAAAATTAATTATAGCTAGTTGGATCCTAATATGCTTCTATTGAATCTTCATGTAAGTCAGAAGATAAGAAAATCTAAATTAAAGTTTAATTCCTCAATAAAAGCCTTGAATTCTTTGATCAGAAGAGTTCTGAAGACTGTTGTTCGTCCTACAGTGTATAGGTTGTACCATCCAGATTGTATTTATAATTGGACCTCAGCTTTATTGCTTAATGAACTTATCCCGGTCTACACTTAATTTTGAGGCATGATTAGAAGCCCCTTCTATGCAAAATGTACTCTGTGTGAACAGGCTGGCTGCCTTTAGATCAAAACTGGAAGCTTTATTGATTAAAGTCTCTCTACAGTAAGGATTAAAAAAGTATGTTTTATCTCACTATCTATTTGAAAGATATAGATTCCTTTTATTTGCTGAGGTAAGGGAAAGTTGGCTGTATCAAGTTCTTTACACAAGGACTGACATGAGAAGCAGCGCCTTTGAAGATTTACCTCACTGTCTTGGAACAGTCCAGCCATTTTGAGAACAAAACTATTCTGTTCAAGGGGGGGAAAAAAAAAAAAAAAAACCAAACTTTCAGATCAGTATTGAGCGGACTCTGTTTCCATCACTGTGTAGATGTATTACTATACATTTAAAAAAAAAAAACAAATATGATTGAGTTGAATTGTTTTCATACTGTAATTTGAACAAGTTACAGCCCTCACTATGTTACTGTAGTCCTCCAGAGATATTGGGATCACACTGGCATAAATGGGTGCAGAACACTAGCCCTATGCATAATGGATCAATAGAGCTGGGTGAACTATTGTTATTTATATTGTGGTCAGGGTTCCAAGGTGCTGTCATGGACTGGGACCACATTGTGCTAGGTGTTATACAAACACAGAACCAAAAGACAGACCCGAGCAGTGAACAATTTCTTTGACTATAGCCCTCCCTTGTGTGTTCAAGCAAATCATGATTTTTAATTAATTTGTCCATGATGGACAACGGTTTGACAAATAAGATGTGCAAATAAATTATAGCCAATTGCTTTGTGACCAATTAGCATTACCATCCTGCTCCAAATAAACACTACATATGCCGTAGAAGGTCAAACTAACGCCTTTCCTTGGGTTTGGCCTTATTAGTAATTCTAATAAAAGAACATAAACCTCAGCTCAAGGCTTGCTATTGGTAGAATTTCCTGCAGGACTGCCTTCTCTCCACTGGTAGCCATGGTCATGCTCACATCTAGAGCTGGGTTCAGAACAGGAGTTCTGTTTCATGAAGTATTTTGACATTTGGTTTTGGCCTGATTTTGAATGAAAACCAAGGATTTTGAAATTCCCCAGGAAGTGGAATTAATGTTCTTTGCCCCATTCTATTAGCTGGGGACCCTGGAAGTCTGGGCCGCCAAGAAACTAGGAGTTTGGGAGCTGAAACTCAGAGGGTTTCCAAGCTCTTGGCTACCCAACAGACCACCAGGCGGGCTGCCAAAGAGCCAGGAGCCTGGAATCTTCCTGTCAGTTTTTTGAGCCAGCCTCACCAGCTGCAGAAGTCATGGAGGTCATGGAAAGTCACGCAATCTGTGACTTCCATGACAGACACACAGTCTTAGTTATGACCAATGGATTTAAACCCATGGTGCTTGGCTACTAACCTATTCAGTGCACACAGGCTTCTATCTTTAGTGAAACTATTCACTTAGCTCTACTTTGTTGCCCTGAATAACTTTCACTATACATTACCAAGGACTTGAATTAAGTCTCTGTGGCTTAGTCTATACTTGAAAAATGCACAGTAAATTTGCAACAGCAGTGACAGTGCTAACGTGGATACAACTAAGTTGTTTGCAGCACTGTTCTGCCAAGCAGGTTAAGCCAAGAGATAAATGTACTATAAGCCTTTCTTCTTTTTTTTGTTTTGTTTTAATTCTTATAATTAATACCATTGGTTTGTGAAAGGATGAAATTATATAGTAAAGTTAATGATTAAAGAAAATAAACCTCTAAAGGATCTGAGCTTAATATATTGGGCTTTCTTTTTTAGTGAGTCATTACTGATTGACAAATCATATTTAACATTCAAATAAATATTTAAATGTGTTTACAGATTATGTGAAAGACTTTGAAGAGAAATTTACTTTAACAATGTTTTTCTTTTTTCTGTTGTTGCAAAGTTCTGATAATGGCCCTATTTGGCTGAAGACAACGGAGTTGTGCTGGTATATCAAGGAGCAGAGTTTGGCCCAATTATGTTGTAACTATACAAAGGATATAGATTTTTTTTTTTCCTTCTAGAAGTAGAGGTGACTATGGGGTGAAGTAGCAGTGTAGTCCATAAGTGGAATTAGGGCTGCCAATTCTCATAACTTATCCAGCAGGAAGACTCTGACATGAGGATGTCATGATCCTGGGTGGACACATCACAATAAAGTTCTGACATTCTGATGCAACAACAAGTTGCAGCAAAATGCCATAGTGCCACAGAGCAATGTGATGTTGCTGAGTGTCCTCATGTCATAATGCAAGTTCACAGTGTGACATTTTGTGGTCCTTGAATAGTGATTTTTTTGGGGGGGAGGGGACACAGTGAATGTCCCACAAAGAGGGTGAAAGAGTTGTGCTTCAATCTGTGTGCACTTTATATGGCTGTCAGTCAGTTAAGCTGGGTTGCTTGTCTCGGCCTTTGGTAGTCTCATATGGTAAAAACTGTGTGCGTCCTAAATTGCATAGCTGAGGGGCTCCCTTGTAAGGCACATGGACAAATTATTTTGTTGAGGTGTAGCCTTTTGTCTTCTTTAAAAAATGAACCTAGGACATTCCATCTCCAAAATTAGATTAAAATAACACTAAGACTTCAAATTCAAGCAGACAAAAGTCAGGAAATGCCAAAATCAAGGTTGCACACGCAACTTCCTCATATGCATAAAAGGGGCTCTCCTTCCAGTATTCGCAGTCCACACACAACCATGAAATTTTGAATAGCTTGTGAGACATTTCTAGCCTGATCTCAGAGACAAAAGGTTCTGGCTACACTTAAGAAGCTTTGAATGCTGATCTTAACACAGTCCATGATTTGCCGCCTCCCCCCCACCCCCACTCCAAGTTTGTCCATCTTTAATTATGAACCACTGTAGAAACAAAATGTGCAAGTGAAAGACAGAGGGATACAACAAAAATTACTTTGAGGCAGAGGGATTACATGTCAAACCAAATTTTCAGCTGACTTTCAACTTCATACTATTTATTACTTCTGTTTGTGTAAATGGTTGTGTTCACAAGAGTAGTGGGCTTTTGTTTTGGGGGAGCAAATCAAATGGCTTGGAACCCAGCTGCTTGATTTGCATATTCAAATGACTAGAAAGTAATGCATGGTCAAGGGGTGGGTGGGTGTAAAATTGGAGAGTGGGGATAATTCTTAAAGTAGACAGTGGGAAAAATAAATGTATCGGAAGGAATCGATGCTACAACGACCCCAGTCCCCATCAAAACTATACCAGTGTGATAGCGGTTTCTGGGTAATGGATTCTCTTTGGTGATAAATAATTCCTGATAACAGCCTAATAGGTTGGGTTTTACTATGCTGACATTACAGGGAAAAGAGAGGAAGCTTGTTGTATCATTTTTTCTGGCATAAATAGAATATCTAATGACTTCCTGCTGATGACTATGTATTCATTGGAATAAAAACACATAGCCAACAGTGGAGACTGCCTTAGTCCATTTACATTTAATTCATATATTTCCTCAACCATATGCATCAGACTATTTTTCTTTTGTTTGTGAAAAGCTCCTGAGCTCTACCACATTTCTGCACACGTATTCTCCTCATTGAGAACTGCTTCTGCATAGTCCCACTTTTGGGATATATATATATACACACACTACTGGCACCACTGAGCTTTAGGAATCTTCTATAAAGTAGTGCTCTTTGGGGCTGCAGGCATACTTTTTGACAAATTAAATGTGCAGAGCCAAGGTTATAACAAAACCTTCCTGGAGTGGTCCAGGGGTTAGGTTGCTAGCCTGGGGCTTGGGAGATCTAGGTTCAGTTTTCTGCTTTACCACAAACTCACCATGTGAGCTTTGTGCAAGTCACTTAAGTCTAGATTTTGGTACCTAAAAAGTGAGGTAGGTGTCTAGTGAGATTTTCAAAAGTACACCTCTACCCCGATATAACGCTGCCCTCGGGAGCCAAAAAATCTTACCGCGTTATAAGTGAAACCGCGTTATATCGAACTTGCTTTGATCCACTGGAGCGCGCAGCCCTGCCCCCCCGGAGTGCTGCTTTACCATGTTATATCCAAATTTGTGTTGTATCAGATCGCGTTATATCGGGGTAGAGGAGTATTCATGTGCATGCAGACAGTTTTAAAGGTATTAAGGCACTTATCTCTCGCTTTTTAAAAATCTGGACTTTAGGCACTTTTGAAAATCCCAGTAGTCACCTAAATACCTTTGTAAAACTGGCCCTGAGTTTGTGTCCGTTCTGTATCTGTAAAATGGAAATAATGCATTCCTACCACAAAGTGGTGGTATGAGGACAACTTGTATTAAAGATTGTGAGGCACTCAGATACTGTAGTAAGGGGGTAGGGCCGGCTTTAGGTCAATTCAACCAATTCCCCGGAATCGGGGCCCACCCCTAAGAGGGCCCCAAGCCCCAGTACAGTGTACTGGCAAGAACCAGTACCCGGGTGGCCCGGCTTCCCCAGGGGCCAATTTAAAGGGCCTGGGGCTCCAGCCCTTGGTGGGAGCCCCAGGCCCTTTAAATTGCCACCAGAGCCCCACTGCTGGAGCCCTGGGGTAGGGCTGCGGGGCTCTGGGGGCTATTTAAAAAGTCCGGGGCTCCCATTGCTTCTACTGCCCCGGCCCTTTAAATAGCCACGGGAGCCCCGCTACTTCCCCAGGGCTCCCGTGGCTATTTAAAGGGCTGGGACGGTGGAAGCAGGGGAGCCCCGGGCCCTTTAAATAGCCCCTGAGCCCCGGGCTGCTGCTGCTACTCCCAGGGCCCGATTCAGGGGAATTGGTTGAATTGGCCTAAAGCCGGCCCTGGCTACCCCGGTGGGGGAGGGAGGAGGAGGGGGCACTTACAGTACAGGGTGGGCTGTACCTGCACCCCCTGCCTGCAGCCAGCCCCGCACCCCCTGCCCTGCCCACAGCCAGCCTGTCTCCAGCTAGCTCTGCACCCCCGACGCTGCTCACAGTCAGCCTCTGCCACACCCCCGGCCCTGTCTCCAGCCAACCCCTGCAGCACCCCCCCTGCAGCCCTGCCCGAAGCCAGCCAGCCAGCCCTACACACACACACCAGCCCTGCACCCCCTGCCCTGCCTGTAGCCAACCCCTGCCGCACCCCCCTGCCTGAAGCCAGCCAGTCCCGCACTCCTCGGTCTCCAGCCCTGCCAACCCATGCCGCACCCCCCTGCGGCCCTGCCTGAAGCCAGCCAGCCCACCCCAACACTCCCCTGTCTCCAGCCAGCCCCACACCCCTTGCCCTGCCTGCAGCCAGACCCTACCTCCAGCCAGCCCCATGTCTAGGGCAGTAACCCTGCACACCTGCTTCAATGAGGGGGGCAGGGAGCAGCTGGGACCCACACATGTGCACACCACTAGGGTGACCAGACAGCAAGTGTGAAAAATTGGGACGGGGTGGGGGGTAATAGGATCCTATATAAGAAAAAGACCCCAAAATCGGGACTGTCCCTATAAAATCGGGACATCTGGTCACCCTAGCACACCCCCAGGGAGTGGTGGGGACCCACACATGTGAAACGGTGCTCATTTCTAGTTCAGGCCCATCTTTTTAAAAAAGAACTTTAGGTAGGGTTAACATACATCTGTATTTTCCCGGACATGTCAGGCTTTTTGGTTCTTAAATTGCCGTCCGGGAGGAATTTTTAAATTTTAAAATATGGACGTATGGTAACCCTAATGGTACAAAAAGTACATACTGTGGCACATCCCTTAAATCAAAACTTTTTATAGGGAACTGGTTGCTAAGAAATGAAAGGCTTTTTTTGGTGTTTTTTTTTTTAGTCAGCCCTGCTGGGGCTCCGCTGAAAATGTTTGAATTGGGCCCTGCACTTCCTAAAGCCAGCCCTGTAAGGGGGGGGCATGTAAGTACCATGGATGGATGCAGTCCCACTGTTGGTATAGAAAGCTTCATTCCATATCCAAATAATTAGAACAAGAAAATAGATTTATATGGTCCCCATCAAGGTAGTATCTGAGCACCTAAATGGAATTATCTTCACAATGAAATAATTGTGACTTAGTCTCAGGACCCAGTTGGGTCCATCCATTTTGAAGTCATGGGTGGTGCAACCCATCCTTAAATACAAAAGCTAAAAGCCATGGATCACTGCAGGGGCTTCTAAACGGTGTGAACAGGCTCCATCTCAGATGAAGGGGAAGAAGTATTATCAGAGATTCAGGGAGTGCCCAAGTGCATTGGAGGTATCAGTTCCTACCCTCTTCAGACCCAGAGAGGGAGTCTGAATCTGCTATCTCAGAGCCTTGGTTATGATAACACTGGTCTACAATTTTTGAGAAGTCGTCTGCTTCAGAGATAAAATGTGCTATTTATTATGTATTTTGATGTGCTGAATTCAAATATGACAATTAAAACAACTGGCTACTGTTTCTAAGATAGTAAAGTTTTATTCATAAATTGTAAACCTAGGTCTTTTCATGTGTTTATGGTTGCTTTACATGATAATATTTCACCTGTCCTGTTTATGTAACACTTTAAAAATCAGCAAAAGGATTATATAAATAAAACTTATGAAACAAAAGGCAAAAAACTATTATGTACATAGTTTAGTCCTATTCAGTGTCTACTCAGCGCTTCTTGGCTTGTTTCTTGTATTCATTAAATGGAGCATCTCTTGTCACTGTCCAGCAATAGTCTGCAAGCATTGATGGGCTCCATTTGCCCTGATAGCGTTTCTCCATTGTTGCAATGTCCTGGTGAAATCGCTCGCCGTGCTCGTCGCTCACTGCTCCGCAGTTTGGTGGAAAAAAAAATCTAGATGAGAGTGCAAAAAATGTATCTTTAGTGACATGTTGCAACCAAGGCTTTTGTATGCCTTGAGGAGGTGTTCCACCAACAACCTGTAGTTGTGTGCCTTGTTGATTCTGAGAATTTATTGCCACTAACTGGAAGGCTTTCCATGCCGTCTTTTCCTTGCCATGCAGTGCATGGTCAAATGCATCATCTCAAAGAAGTTCATGAATCTGAGGACCAACAAAGACACCTTCCTTTATCTTAGCTTCACTTAACCTTGGAAATTTTCCACAGAGGTACTTGAAAGCTGCTTGTGTTTTGTCAATGGCCTTGACAAAGTTCTTCATCAGACCCAGTTTGAGGTATAAGGGTGGTAACAAAATCTTCCTTGATTCAACAAGTGGTGGATGCTGAACACTTTTCCTCCCAGGCTCCAATGACTGTCGGAGTGGCCAATCTTTCTTGATGTAGTGGGAATCTCTTGCACGACTATCCCATTCGCAGAGAAAACAGCAGTACTTTGTGTATCCAGTCTGAAGACCAAGCAAGAGAGCAACAACCTTCAAATCGCCACAAAGCTGCCACTGATGTTGGTTATAGTTTATACACCTCAAAAGTTGTTTCATGTTGTCATAGGTTTCCTTCATATGGACTGCATGACCAACTGGAATTGATGGCAAAACATTGCCATTATGCAGTAAAACAGCTTTAAGACTCATCTTCGATGAATCAATGAACATTTTCCACTCATCTGGTTTGTGAACGATGTTGAGGGCTGCCATCACATGTTGTTGCAGGCTACAAGATCACCTTCCATGAAGAAGAATGGGACAAGATCCTTTTGATGGTCACGGAACATGGAAGCCCTAACATCACCTGCCAGGAGATTCCACTGCTGTAGTCTGGAGCCCAACAGCTCTGCCTTACTCTTGGGTAGTTCCAAATCCCTGACAAGATCATTCAGTTCAGCTTGTGTTATGAGGTGTGGTTCAGAGGAGGAGGATGGGAGAAAATGTGGGTCCTGTGACATTGATGGTTCAGGACCAGAAGTTTCATCCTCTTCCTCTTCCTCATCTGACTGAAGTGAGAATGATTCTGGTGCATCAGGAACCGGCAGTCCTTCTCCGTGCGGTACTGGGCGTATAGCTGATGGAATGTTTGGATAATGCACAATCCACTTTTTCTTCTTTGACACACCTTTCCCAACTGGAGGCACCATGCAGAAGTAACAATTGCTGCTATGATCTGTTGGCTCTCTCCAAATCATTGGCACTGCAAAAGGCATAGATTTCCTTTTTCTGTTCAACCACTGGCGAAGATTTGTTTCACAAGTGTTGCAGCATATGTGTGGGGCCCACCTCTTGTCCTGATCTCCAATTTTGCAGCCAGAATAAAGGTGATAGGCTTTCTTAACCATAGTGGTTATACTGCGCTTTTGTGATGCAAAAGTCACTTCACCACAAACAAAGCAGAAGTTATCTGCACTGTTCACACAAGTACAAGGCATCTCTGCTCACTTTGGCTAAACAGAAATGTGTCCCTTTGCAAAATCAAACACTGACAAATAAGAGAGCACGACACTGTATGATTTCTAGAGCTGATCTAGGGCAATTTGTTCAGCAGAGTGATGTAAGCTTCGTTATGATTGCATCATCCATGACTTCTAGGAATAACATGATGCAATTCATATCATATATGACGCAATACCAGCTTCAGATTGCATCATTCATTGTTTTGCCTAAAAAGCAAGTACTGTCCAAACCCAGTTATAGATTTATTCTTAGATCCAGTCAAAGATGTATTTTAGTCATTTCTGGTTTAAATTGAGATCCTTTCCCTTTATAACTCACTTATCCTCTGCCATTCCCAAGTCAAGGGTTGTATATACTGACCCAATAGCATATCTTGAAAACTAGAGCCAATCAAAAATTTTAAGCATCATTTTCGTTCTCAGTGACCCAGAATTAATAAAGTTTGACTACATTTATTTCAGAAGCATTTTGGCTGTAGAGCAGTGTTATTGCTCAGGCCATCCCTAGTGCCATCTGGCAAGGTAATTCGCAGAACAAGCAACTTTCAGCCTCCAGCAGCTCATTTTCTCCCTCTTCATCTATAAAGAGTTTCTAGTCAGCGTCTTCCCATACTTCTTGAGGTAACCCTCTGCAGTGCGTAACATGCTCACTTATCCAACTGCCCAAGTTAACTACCACAGTAATAGGCACCTCAGATATACCATAGATATGTTAGATAGCTGAGATTCTGTGGATGATCATGTGCAGCAAATGTTCAGTTTCTCCAGTGTGACTCCTGATCCTTGTCTGTCCGTCTGTCTGTCTCCTATGGTGCTGCAAGAAAATGCCACCTAACAAATCAGGATGTGATGGTTCTCTTAAGCTCAGTACAAGGATTCTGTCAGTCAAGACTCCACAGTTTTATTCTATAAAGACGACAGCATACAACAAAACTTGGACATTAATATCCCCAGTACATAAAACACCAACTTTGGTTCTATAGGCTTGCAGATAGAGGGAAGTTAGCTCCTTTGCTAATGCTAACCAATGCTGTCATCTCTCTGGCTGCATGATCAACCATGGCTGCAAAGTGTTTTGGTTCCATTCTCCAGTATGCTTTCTTCTGGTAGCAGGTGCTTTAAACCTGGGAGAGACAATCAGTTGCAGTGGTAATTGGTGTTTTTTGTAAATGCTGTGCTTGCAGGTTGTACTTCTTTCCCTTCTAGCTAGTATTCTGACTCCTTTTACTCTTTCTCCTGGCGTTCATTTTGTGTAGGAGCTTCTGCTAGAGATGGATCCAAACTGCAAAATCCAGATCTGGATCCAAACTTCCCTAAACTAATGAATAATTTATCTTTATTATTAATAATAAATAGGGAAACAGGGAAGAAGGATAACACTTTGGAAACCCTATGGTGCTCTCCAGCTAGTTAGTTAATATCTTTGAATTTCCTTTAAACCATTATAATTCAATGTGTAAGGTCTTTTGAAAATTACCTAATTGCAGAAGGTTGTCTTGATTTGGCCATTTTGTTTCTGCAGACCATTGATCTGCTGATGTATTAGTCACCCTGCTCAATGCACTATTGAGATACTTTACTGTAACACATTAATGGAGCAATGCTCATTGATTGATAACAGGGGAGCAAAGTAAGATTTCTTCTGTATTTTGCATAAAATAAAATAAGGGCATGGGGCCATATTCTGTGTTCACACCATTGTAAATCAATAGTTCCATTGAAGTCAATGGAGTTACTCTAGATTACAGCAGTATGAGAAAGAGAGCCGAATTTGACCCATGTAAAGCGAACTCAAGTTCACAATACTTTTTAGTACAAAACCCTTTGGGCCAAATTCTGGTCTTGGATGCATGCACATGACTCCTTTGGACTTCAGTGGTAGTCCCATGTAAGGTTACAACATTTGGCTCAGTATGATGATCACAAGTTTCTGACTGAGCCCTCATATAGTTCACACATACTTATACCTGATGAAAAATATGGAAAAAGATTTTTATGCAGACTCAGTTCTCCGTGGCTATATTTTAGCTAATTCTTTTCCCTCTTCCTCATTGCTAAGGATATTTTTAGAAATGCAGCATTTTGTTTTGAAAAGTTTCATGCTGCCCTATCAGGGTATCTCAACTCTGATCTAGAGGGACCATTTCCAGGGGAAAAAAGCATTGTTTGGTCCTGAGGCCAATTTAGTTGTTGGCCTTTCTGCTAAGAGCACCAGCACCGGCGTTAATTAATGTGTGGTGAGTTTTGTGATGTGGACGCCTGTCTGTGACAGTACTGGAGTCATGCCGGAATGCTCCGGAATGTTATTCTGGCACTTGTTTGGGGAGCTAGAAGAGTATTCCGGTATTTCTCTCACTATCACTTATGAGCTGCATCCTAGATGCTGGGCTTTCCACAGGTTGTGGAGGTGCTGGGGACCCACAGGGCTGCATAATATCTCCTGTTATGCTTTACTGGTTGTCTTGGCCTGAGCACATCCCAGCACTTCCTTCCCTGTCTGCAGCCCCGCAAACCTGCCTGCGGCTAGCTGTGCTCTCTGTGAGCTGTAAGTCAAGCTGTGCCCGTGGGGCATCCTACACCCCACTGTTTTCTCTGCTTGGGGACATGCACTCTCCTTGGGATGCAACCTCTTCCTGGGCCGCCTCCTTTGGAAAATTCTGGTTGTGCCCCTGGTTCTAGCACTTCTTTTTATGAGAAGCTAGCACTGGTCTGTGGGGTCTGGACTGAGACCTCCATGCTTATTTCATACAAACCACTAGGAATGGAGGGGGAAATGTAGTCATTAGGGGGACTTTTTTCAAAGTGATTTAGGAGCCTGTTGCTTTCAAAAGTGATTTAGGAGCTGAAGTCTCATTGAAAGCCTTGGACTTTTCCATATATGGCAAAATAGGTGGGCTAATAGAAGACAATCCTATTTAAAGAAAAACCTTACAGCTATACTTTAGATTATGAACAGTGAGATTTTTATGCAACTGTTCTGCCAGGCGGAGTCAGCAATATTTAGGGGTTCCTCTTAACAATACAAAACAGAACTGGCTCGAGTCCCCACCCAGTAATCTAGGAAAACCTATCACCTTTGAGTGCTTCTAAGAAGCAATATTTCCCATCTTGCAAGCACTCAGTCTACGTATACAAAAGTGAACTTGTATCACTACCACATTCAAAAGCATGTGAACATAAGCAAACCCAACTCCACAGTGCATTGAGCAGTGTCCTTTGCCTCAGTTTCCCACCTGGCTATGGGAAAGTCTGGTGAATGAATGTCCCTTGGACACACCTCTCCCCTCTTTTCTGCACCCCGCTCACAGTTGGCTGTCCCAGGTTAGTGAAGACCCAGCGTTAAGAGGCGCTTTCACAGGGTTTACCTCCCACCGCTGAGTGGGGGTATCCAGCAATGCCTCTGCTGCTGCCTCTGCAACTGGCACACAGCTGCGGCTGTTGGCCACTGCTGCCACTGGCAACCGCTGCCACTCTTCTGCTGCTGCCTCCATCTCCCACCACTGGCCACTGTCTCTGCTGCCGCTGCTTCTCCCACAACATCATGTGCTGAGGTTTTGGTACTTAACTCAGCTCTTAGTGATTTCAGCAGGTAGTGGGGAACCTCACAGCCAGTGCAGTCTCTGTGTTGTCTTTCGCTGTTCTCACACAAGAGCTAAGATTTAGCTCCTA
The DNA here is from genome assembly GCF_027887155.1 of Malaclemys terrapin pileata. NCBI lineage: Eukaryota > Metazoa > Chordata > Testudines > Emydidae > Malaclemys > Malaclemys terrapin. The sequence goes on from NC_071505.1 coordinate 114,852,734, forward strand.
CCCCTGCTCAGTAGTGACATCAGCTCTAGGAATCCCCAACCAGAAACAAGGTCTCTTCATTGAGTCTAATCAACTTTGCCATTAAATACTAGAGAGGAACAGGTTAAGTGGTATCTGGGACTGTTTAGGCAGAGTCCACACCCCAGGTAGAAACACCTGTCATTCCACCCACTCTCATCTTCACTGGGATTTGGCATCCCTAACCCCTGCTTAGCAAGTGAGGTTTTGTTTAGAGTGACCCCCTCAATCAGAGCATGCTAAGCACAGTTCTGCTACCCTTTACTCATGGAATAAAAGTAACATTTAATTACCACTGCATTCAAATACTAGAGTGATTTGAAAAAGAAAAGCAGCCAAAACTGATCATTTTGGCAAAGCAGATCCATCTGCTGTGCAGCTAGGCAGAGTAGGCGTGTCTTTCCAAACACGGTCTGCTCCTGAAGTCTCTTCCCCCAGCGCATCACTAGATGTCAGGGGCGAGTTCGGTCAGACCTTGCTTCCACCTAAAACCATATTCACTTTTCTCCCAGTTATGTTGCATTATTTATGAAAATAGGCAGGTGAGTTTCACTTTGTTTCTTGGTCATTTTTGTTTCCAAGTCTAATGATGCGCTAGCACAATGGAGCTGGGTTTGCAAAACTGCAGTGGAATGAACTGTATTAGTTTTTAAGCCTACACTGGAAAAGAATTTGTGAAAACATTTCTGCTCACCTTAGAGTGATATCCTCCCCCCACACCCTTTTAAATGTTGGGACTGCATTTAGTTGACAGTGTACCTTTATGTATTTTTTAAAAGTAACATTATGATATTTCTTTTATTTTTGTGTCCCTGCAATTAGCAATGTTTTGTAAGACATTAGTGTCTCATTTCTAGAGGCCTGAACAAAACTCCCAGACTTGAAAATGAAGTATTTGGATTTGGAAATGATGCATCATTTCCTACAGTGCATCATGTTCCTACTCTGTTCTACAGGCCAGACTCCCTACATTTACTACATCTCCCATGATGCACTGTGGTCTCCCTTCTTAGTCTGGACAGGAACCCTGGTCTATGGAGAAGAATGGCAATATAAGGTACCCAAACTACAGCTCTCATGAGCCTTGCGGTAGCATATCCAAATGGAGAGTGTGTGTGGTTTTTCCATTATTTTTTTTCCCCAAAAGCAAAACAATATATATATATATATATATATATATATATATATAATGTGTGTGTGGTGTTGTTTTTTTTTTTTTTTGTCAACCCAATTTTTTGTCAACCCCTGCACTTTGAGATAGTTGATCTGAATTTGTGGTTTGAGCCCATTTCTACAAATTCCCAATAAAAGTCTCTTTTACATGAGAAACAAATACTTACAAAGTAGAGAAGTTATTCTTTTTCTTGTAAACCATCATTTTCTAACTCACTAGTTCCTGGTAAATTGGTTTCTACTTTAGTAGCATGGAGTTGTCTTAGTTCCTGGAAACAAGCTTCAGTGAATCATCAATCACTGTCTGCCATCTGATAGTAGGTTCTTTATACAGCTGCATGAAATGTTCACTGTGAAAGACCACACCACACTGAATCCTTCTAGTCTGGTCCTTTGTTATAGACTCTGACCAGATTCACTAAAAACGTATGCCTTTAAGTAAATCAGGTCTCCGGTATGACCTAATTTAGAATCTCACATCAAAACACGGGATAGAAATAGTTAATATTATTTATCATGAACAATTTATTCATTGAACTATACCCTTCTTTGCTTTTCACAAGTTGTCTATAAACAGATCGCAAAAGAATTTTTTTTATTCAACTTCTTCAGTGAAGATATTGTGCTGACAAGTTTCAGCGTATGGGCTGCTTGCAAACTGTTTGCTGTAGGTATTGCTTCTGAATTTTGTTTTCAAGCTGTCTGATTGGTCCCTTTAATCCTGTGGTATTGTTTCTGTTCCTCGACTGGATGACCTAATTGTTATAAATGGAAGGTGTGGAGGGCATTTTAGGACCGTTTTTGGAGCCAGTAAGTAGGCCTTAGGAAATGTAGTTAGGACTATTTAAATGATTCCTTTTCAAATTTTCAAAAAAATCCATTATATTTTGGCTATGTACATGAGTGCTGGAATTTAAAATATTCAGAATTACTTCCTGATTGTGGAAGCAAGCCCTAAGTCATTGAATGCAAGATTGGTTGTGAAGGTTTACATTTAATGTTCTCTTACCATAGTCTCACTAGGTAATAATGTGTGCCCTCCTACATGTGAAAAATGTGATCAGATCCTTGTCATGGTATTGTGTCTTGGCCAGGGGCAAGTTTCGCAGTCCTAGCAATGCAGCAAATGTGATGTCCAAATCAGGAAAGTTGCATTCACATAATCATACCCATCACATGTGATTAGGAGCCAGACCTCTGACTTGGGGCTTTGGAGCCCTGCCATGCTGTGTTGTTAAACATATCTCATCTAATAGACTATAATAATTCACAGGCATTTGCAAGTGCTTCCAGCACAAATAATGTTCACACATGAATGTCCATACTTTCACAAGAATACAAGTGCTTCCCCAAAACTGATGGCACAACTGTTCACAGAAAAGTGAATAAAAAAGGTGTGAACTGAAATCTGACGTCAGTATTTGTGAATTTTCTCAAATATTTTTCACGCTGTTTGCATAGTTCTAATCATAAGACATTCATGGCTTTGTTGTGAATATTTAAGTCCAAAAGTCAAAGTGAAACTTGGAGAGTGCAATCCCTATTGAACAACATAACAGAAAAAATTTAGTACAAATCCCTGGAAACCGAACCTACAGCCAGACTGGAATTTTGTGTCTCGAGCCTAAAAGTTCAGTTAAAGTAATTCTCACTCAAAGCAGAAATGATTCTCTAGATTAAGTTTCTATATAGACCCAATTTCAGAAGTCAATCAAGTCAAAGTAACCAGGCCCTTCTGGGAAATCCCGGGTTCCTATTTCTCTCCATCACTAAATCTGAATTTGACCCCTAATGCTAAGGATGATTTTTATTAATAGTTCTAAAAATGGAAAGCATTTGCTTAGAATCTGTCTTGTAGTAATATGACTAGGGCCCAGGCTGAGTCTAGATGTATTGATGTCCTAAGCAAACCAGAAAATACTCAACCTTTTAGCCCACTGTCATCCACTCAAAGGTTATGTCTTCAGAAAAAAGTGTTTTTTACATCGTGAGAGCTATCTTGGTGTAAAATCCTAGTGCAGGCAAGGCACAAGTAGTTTTTACCTCTGTCTAGCTAGTGGAGGTCAACCCTCCACCCCCCCCCACAGGGAGTTTATCTTGACTAGCTAGATTGATGCAAAAATCACAATTTTTGTCTTCCCCAGGAACCTGCCTTCTTTGCTTGTCTGATGAGTTGACACTGATCCATGCTTTACTGTACAGAAGAATACAGCCAGAAATAAAGCAATACCTGAAAAGTTTCTTCTTTGATTCAAAGCATTGGATAATAACAGTTTCCATATGTTAATATTAGCTTCACCAACTATCTTTTACTTCTGTGTCTCACCATTATGTTTAGTTAGAAGATAGCATCACAATGCTAAACAAAGAATAGATTGGGCAGTGTTTGGTAAGAAGCTCAGCTGTATATGTGAAATTCGAGGGGGGGATGGTATGGAGAAAAGGAAAAGCCCACTGTAATGTTGTGCTGTTAAAAATAAATCATGTAGAACCTGTTTCCGAAGTCCTTGCTCAAGTAATAAGCCTATTCACTTCCCTTTTTTTGTATCTGTACAATCCTGAGGTGGGGTGAATGCATCAGAAGCAGAATAGAGATATAGCAACTGGAATCTAATTAGAGGGAAATAAACTTTCCTAATATTTGTCCTTATTCCAAAAGGTATGAAGCAAAGTGAGAGATGAGGGAACTCAACAGCTCCCAGACTCAGGACCACAACTGATTCAAAGCCTCCTCGAGTCAATGGAAAGACTCCCCGTGCCTTGAGTGGACTTTGGATCAGATTGTCTAGGATTCCAAGTGAATTCTATTTGAGCGTGTGTTTTTGTTTTCCTTTAAAATGCAACGTTTTAAGAAAATGAAGATGTTTGAAAGGATTAGAAGAAATGCTTCAGGAAACAAAACCAGAGGATAATATTACTGCTGGAGTCACTGAATATAAAAAAAAATAAAAAATTAAAACCTGGGAATTTAATCATTGCCTGTACATAAACTTCCTGATGCTAACACAACCCCAAAACCCATGTATTTAAAGCTATATTTTATAAAAGCTCCCTGGCAACAATCAATACAAAGCTTTAGTGGGCAGAATGTGTGTAATACTAACAAGCAGAAAGGTTAGTGTAGAAGTTAATGGTTCTATCAGGAATAAAACTGAGTTAAAGTGTGAAGGAAAGCTCTCCCACAAGTGGTTCATTAACCTTTTGGAGCCCTAGTTTATTTTACAAGTAAAGATTACAACAAACCTGACTCAGGCCCAGCTAGCAGTTGTTAGTTCTTGGCTTCAAAAACCAGTAGGTTTTACATTTGCATTTATGAAACTATTGCAAAACTATACTTCTGCTAAAATGTTTAACCCTGGAAGGAAACTAGATTAATTAAAATGGGGTTATATGGATTAGTGGGAACAATGGTGAATATCTACCTAAACTCTGCTCACCATTCCAGAGTACCTAGAAGTTTATGCTAAAGTGATCAGCACTGAGATAGTTAACAATAAATTGGCATCATTAGAATCAACACCACATTGAAATTGGTAGACCCTTTCAGTCTGTCTACCTGAAGACCCAGGAGGAAGAGCACTGCATTGAAGATTTTTTTTCACAATTAAAAAGCATTATTTTTTGTCTTTAAGTGAATGCTAAATTTCTGCAGAAGTTGATGATGTGGCCAACAGAAGCATAGTGGGATAGTCTATTGCCGTGGACCAGCTCAGTCCAAACCCTATGAAAGAGACTGGAGAGATTTGCAATGGGTTACTATCATGTAGACATAAGATAAAATTTTCAAAAGCACCCATATGACTTAGGAGCCTACATCTCAGGTCCAAAAGGGATTTAGGTGCTTAGAAGCTTAGGTCTGATTGGAAGTCAATGTGATTTAGGCTCCTGAATACCTGAGTTGAAAATGGAACTTATAGAGAGCTGGTTGAAAAAATTAATTCTTCCTGTGGAAAATTTTAGATTTTTTTCAGCAGAAATTCAAATACCAAATTTTTGGCCAATAACCAAAATATTTTGATTTGCAAATGCTGCTACGGTGCCTCGAGGAGTAGCAATTTGAGTGCTTCGTGCTCTCATTCTTCTCTATAGGACAGGCTCCATAGTCAGAATACATCTCCCAGGAAGTAAACCAAAAGGAGACACTTTTCATGAACAATTTCATGTAGCTGAAAACCCATTTTTCAATTCAAAACCACTTTGATGGAAATTTTTTGACCTGCTCTAGATTTAGGCTCCTAATTCACTTAGGCACATTTGAAATCTTTACCTATTATCTCTATGCCACTTGTATGAATCCAGCCCAAATTACTGCTGAAAGTTGTTTGCATCCAATGAAAGTTCAGTGGTCAATGTACAATGAGCTGTAGGACTCAGTACCGTTTCTTATGGACAACTAGCCCTATCTCTAGCTAATCTACATTGATGCAGATATACCTAAACCAAAACACACTTATTGACCTACGTGGTGTATGTCAAAAACTAAAAGGTATGTGAGACTAAACTCCCCTATTGTGCATGGAAAGGGTTCTCCCAGGGCAGGGCATTGTCAGTGTAGTGTGATGAAGCTTGCAGGCTTGCCACCCATGCTGTACTTGCTTTGTGGTCCATAAAGTGCAACAAATTTTTCTTCTATTAGCTTGTGACTATAGCTGCAAAAATCCAAATTTGGTTGGCTAAGAAGGTAATACTGTATGGGGGACTGAAGATGATTATTGTATTTATTATTTTATAATCACTCAAAAATAAAGATAAAACAATGGCAGTCAAAGATTGGGAACCAAGAAGCATTAGCTACACATAGAAGATTTGGATGGTGTTGTGCAGTAGTCAGTTTATTTCAGTCTCCAGTCCTTCAGATTTCCTTTTGTGTTAATGTTCTCATCTTCTTCCCACTTATCTCCATAGCTTGTGTTCCAGCAACTTTATGGATAGAAGTTTAAAGAAGCAGCTGTCACAGCAGAGAATGCCAATGTTCACTAACCAATCAACCAACAGGGGGGACGCTTAAACAGGATGGCTGGTCCCCTTCAGAGATTGAACCTAACCTTTGTGACACATTCTTATTTCACCACTTGGTGCCTGAAAAGCCAGGTTCTTATTTGTCTCCAAGTTTTGGCAATAAATCCTGCTGGTCTGACTTTTGCAAATTTCCTTACAATCCAAAATGAACGGGTTGTTTGCATAGTTTTTTTTTTTTTAAGGAATTCAATTCATAATTAGGGGAGGTGTAGTTTTTGGACGCAATCTGTTATAAATAGATTCTGCCAAAATGTTGAACAGAGTGCAAATTTGTAATGTGCCAGTTTTTTAATAGGTTTAGTTTTTTGGGCACTTTCTGCAAGTCCAACCCTTGTGTCATTTCACTGACATTTTGTCCTTGAAAATCTTGTTCTGCAACCTTCTTTTAAGGCTACATGAGACACATGCTTAAGCCTCCCCAGCTGTGACAGCTCAAGACAAAAAAAATCAGCATAGGTTTTGGCACACCTAGAGTCTTCTTAAAGTAATCTCATTTGTGCTTGTCCTAGAACTGTTTCTATTAGTCAGCATCCTTATCTCATAGCCACAGCTGAGGATGGCATTGTGGCTTCCCAAATCATAGTAACTGCACTGGCTAAAGGGACATCCAGATCTTAGTTACAGCAGACACCATCTTTGGATTTGACTCAGATGAAAAAATTGCTGAAGTCCTTCATCTGTTTTATTTCTCTTGCTTGAATGATGGGTTAAACAGGCATACTTATGAGTACAATAGCACCAGCCATTTGAAATGCTAATTTTCATCTTGGCCACAATATGTTGAGCATATCAACTCCTTTTTATAGGTTATTGGTTGTGAAGATAATGAGATTCTTCTACAAAGAACAGCACACAATCGATGATATTCAACATCCAGCTTCCCTCTCAGTTGCATGTCAAATCTTGCCTATGCACACAAGGATTGAGAGCAAACACAGTCCCAAGAAAGTGTTGTTTAGATTTACAGCATATCATGTTGGAACTTTAACAAAGCTGGAAAGCAGTTCTTTACTCTTCATGAAGGAATCCAACAGAAACTGAAATTTGTTTCTGGAATTTACTCCTCTGGGGCCTGTTGAACAGTGTAATATTTTTCTCTTGGCTTCCAATCAAATGATCTAACCACATATATTTTTGCTATATTTTCAGCTTAGTTGAAAGTCAGAAGATTTTATTCAAATTCTCATGGCTACCTTTGCAAAAATTGCTTTACTCATCCACATTGTCTGCTGATGACCCAATCTGTGCTTTTCATTTTTAGTCTTTAGTAAACATTTCCAGGGACAGATGTTGCAAGAGCTGTCAGTCATGAATTCTCAGTTTCAAAGATATATTTCAAAATGGGGTAATATTGCACTTATCTGCTCCCTGCATGTCTTTTGATTCATCAAATATTTGCAAAATATAATGACTGACACTTTTATTCTCTCACCACAGATGAGCTTATGATGCACAAAGCAGAAAGAATACAGCTGGATTTTCAGCTATCAGGCTGAGCTTGTAGCACTATCAGATGGAAAAAATGGTTTTAAAACTATAGTGAGTAAATTTGTTATGGGAGTCACTGAAGGGAAAAAGATGTAGAACATCCAGTGAAGTTTTGCCTACTTGCTCTTAGACATATACCTGGGTCCACTGTATAGATCGACCTGAGAAGTAAAGTTCAGCTTTGAGAATCTGAAGAATTTTAGACTTGGTGTTCCAGTTCAGGCGACCTAATAGTTGTTCCCTATTTCTATGTGCCACTTCAGACTTGTAAACCAAAGACTATCTCTGATAGATCTGGCCAAACATTTTCTATGGAAACTTATTTTTAATAAAAACTGGGCTTTTTTAGAAAATATTTTTAAAAAACCCTTTTAAGATTTTCCATGTTAAAAGAAAATCTCAGTAAGGTGGGGTTTTTTTTATTTTTGAAAAATGAAATCTTTTACCAAAAACTTCAGTTGTTAGTTTCGGTTTCTGAAATGGAAAAATGTCCTTGAAAATTTTCCACAAAAGCCAACATTTTTCATTCCTTTTGTAGTATTTTTCAGAAAATACTTACCATTTCCTGACCAGTTCTAATCTTTAAGGAGAAACACAGAGCAGTTTTTTCAAATGTCATGTGCATTTCAGGGTTATATTTGTTCCTCACAGAATTCAAGGACAGCGACGACATCACGTAAACAGGATTCTAACTTTATTGGAAGCCCAGAGACTCTATCATTTTCACACAGTAGAGACCTTATGGACTTTTCCAAAGTACAGCGGCCTGATAAGTTCTACGTTTCTACAGTTGCTGATATTACATGTCAACTAAGCCCAAGTACTATGAAGCAAAACAATGCAAAATGAAGAGAAATGGCAAATGCAAATAACTTACTGACACAGTCTGCAAACTCATGGTGCTTTGAGTCCCAGTACCAACATTATTTAACTGCAATTGGGTTGTTTGACTTTTTATTTTAATTTTAATTTGCAAACACCACTCAGGGTTCAAACACAGTTGTATACCGCTGCATAAATGGGAATCAACTATTCTAGTAACCGCTGTTAATGGCTCTCTTCATTGAAAGTATCAGCTCGCTTTATCTGATCATTTTGCTTGCTTGTTGCTTAACTCCTGTAAAATTTGTGTTTGTGATTTATGATCCATTTAACAGACAGAGTCTCAAACGATATTGACTATCTAAATCCTGCCATGGCTGGTGAGGCAAAGGGGAGAAGAGATGCAAAAATACACTCCGAACATTGACAGTTCTCTGAGCAGGGATACAGTGCAGCTCAATAGTTATTGCTGACTTCAGCTAACTGATCTGAAGGACAATGAACTATTACAAATATCCCTAATCTGCAGTCTATGTCCGCTTTGTGGACATTGTGCTCAGAGTTTCCTTGAGTATAATGTTCCTGTTGCTTGTATGGAGTGGAGAGACTCCCTACGCTGTCTGTGAGTACTAGAATGGAATAGAATGGTAACTGGCACATTGGCCCAATTTTCAAACCTAAATTGGAACAAGGAAATGCACAGTTTAGCGCATACCCATCTCAAGGACACAAGGTTGACTCAATGCACACAGCTAAGTCAGGGATTTTCATAGTCATCTCAAGCGCACTTTGTAAATTTGACCTGTTGAGTCAACAATGATGATGAATCCAGGGGACGGGGAACGGGGGCATTGGATAGGATGTGAGAGTCCAGGGGGGCCTGTCAGGGGGCGGGGTGTGGATAGGGGTCAGGGCAGTCAGGGGACAAGGAGCGGGGCAGGGGGGTTGGATGGGTTGGGAGTTCTGAGGGGTCAGTCAGGGGGCGGAAAGTAGGTGGTAGTAGAAGTTCGATATAACACGGTTTCACCTATAATGTAGTAAGATTTTTTGGCTCCCGAGGACCGCGTTATATCGGGGTAAAGGTGTATCTTCTGACCACAGTGACCCAGTACAATAATATTTAAAATCTTGTATTACTTCTTATTCTTCTTAGTGCTGCCAAGTCAACATAACCATGGAATAGGGCACTAGATTGAATGAGGGAAGAGAGTTTTTGGGTTTTTTTGTTTGGTTGTTTTTTACAGAATCTGTACACTGGTAAAGCTGGATAATCCAGAAAGAATCCAGCTTGACTTTTAGATCCCAAGTGGAGATAGTGGGGCCGGGAGCGGGGGGAAGGGAACCACAACACAGCTGAATTGTCCCTGACAACAGAGTTCAAAGTCTCACAGGAGAGGAAGGGGCCATCAGGGAGCCACTTCCAGCTTCCCAATCTTGTGCTGCCTGGTCTCCTCATAAGCTGTAGCAGTGACACCGTGCAATAACAATGAAGCATTTTATAGTTTGTGTTCCCAAATTAGATTAAACTGATTTTAAAGACATACTAGGTTTTTTGTTTGTTTTTTCTGCTCTTTGTGTCACTATAGGTAAGAATTAAGGTTGTTTGGGTGCTCAAATTTTGCATTTCCACACCTTTACACATTTGAATTTCTTTTAAATATAACCTTAACTCTAAATTTCCTGAGTTAATAACACTTGGTTTGGGGGAAACTGCAACATCCCTGCATGTATTTTACCCCACACTTTTTATGTCCTTATGTATGTAGTCTCTCAAACCTTAATTCATTTTAATGTAGTTAATGTCTAGGAATTTCCCTGGATTTTTAAAAAGATAAAACATTTCATACATAAGCAGTAAACAAAGAAACTCAAAGAAAATGTTACTATATCATTTTTTTCTAATGATACCTCATGACTTCAAATCAGCCTTTAATTATTTATTTCTTTAAACACTTATGGCCATATTCACTGGTGTATTCTGTCTGATTTATACCACTCTGGAGCAGCACAAAGCATGTAGAGCATACTGTCCAATTAAGCTGCATTTACAGCTGCTTTGGATTGACAGAGTAGCACAAAGCAGCCAGACTGTATGCCCTAGCTCTCTCCCTACCTTCTGTCCTCCAAATTCCCCCTCTCTCTTGCATCTCCTCATATTTTCCTGCATGGGCATGCGCACACACACACCCACCTGTTTCCTCTTCTCTGCATCCCTCTCCCTCACCCCTAGTTTCTCTCTCCTACTCTCTGATGTAACGTGTGACTTTTGAAGAGAATTGTGTAGAGAAATTATCAGTTTTGTCACTCATTTTCGTAACTGGAAGTTTATCTGCCAGCAGGGGCCAGTGCATACAAACCTTCTCCAGAGAAACTCATTGCTTTCTGTCAAAATGGCTGCCATTTCCCATTCTCCTCAGAGGACTAAGGCCGTAGCTGCCCTCAGTTAACGTGCCTTGTTTAAAAATGCAAGAGTTGTTTGTTTCTCATTGTTTCTTGCAAGAGTGAAGCCCACAGCTATCTTTGTGAAAAGCAGCCTTTGGCCTAAAACCTATTGAGATCAATGGGAGACAGATGTCCTTCTCAAAATGGCCACCTAAATGTGGGCAAATTCTGACCTTAGTGTCATTGAGAACAATGGGAGATGACAGTCATTTTGAAATGGGCCAGTTGTATGTGGAATTCTCTGTAGAAAATTATTTGTCAGCCTTTGCTGAAGAAGAAGAAAATTACAGGTCTGAAGAGTAATAGAGAAAATAAACATTAATGCTAAAACAAAATGTCTTCAAATGTAGCTTATGCAACAGGTTTCAGAACTGCCAACCCAACCATTCAAAAATATGAATCGGGCCCCCCAAAATTAGGAGATTGTCTTTAAAACCATGAGATTTTAAAAAAATAATACATTTTTGGATTATTTGTATTTGCCTTCTGGTTTCCGTGTCTTTAGGGTACACTTGGGTCACATTTTCATGATATTCTTCACAGCCATGAGGGCTAGAAACAGACTTTTATCTTTACATGAAAGCAGTGGTTCTGACATGAATTACATGAATCCAGAACTGAAGCTCCTGAAGTCTGTTAGAGGGGAAAAATCTATTGCAAATGTTTTGAGGAGAAAAAATATCTTACTTTTGACAAGCCTCCCTAGCAGTTGCCTTGTACTCTGAGCTCTATCTCTTCAAGGAAAAGGGTAGGAGACTTCATTTTTAAATCTTTAAATGGAAGGTTCGGTCTCAAGTAGTTCTTTGATGTGCTATGATAGGTACTCTAGAATCTGTGTTCCCTGGTGATGTTGATGTTAATAGCTCTTGTAATCAGACTTTAATCAACTAAATTTTGGTCCTGGGCATTAGATCTCAGCTAGGGGAGTCAGTGAAGCTGTCTTTATTTCTTTCCTTTGTTTATTTGCTGCAAAGTAGTGCAAAAACAAAAAGAATAATTTTGGAACTCTATTTAAGACCTCTATATCTTAGGCTGCCACAACTGAGGAACATCTTGTCCATCTTGCTTCAAGATTTTCAGAAAAGTTCAACCTTTGCCCAGATTGAATTTACCAATTTTGGGACTGATACTTTTTAAAAAAAAAAATCTTTTTGGTTTTTTTGCTGTTATTTATCTCTAATTTACACAATGTTTCCATGTAAACTTTTTTTGCCTTTGTATTTTTATGCATCTAAATTAATTATGTTAATGTAATGGCTTTTTATGTGAAAGTATGTATTCACATGCATGCTTCTTGCTAGGAAAGCAAGACACTCTCAGTGTCTGTCTGACAAGCATAAAAAAGCCTAAGTGTGCTATAGACATGTTTCCATTTTGGCTACTCAGATCAAGAGGGAGTGTATGTTGTGCACTGTTGCTTTCACACAGTGTATGCTGTAATTGTTGCTTTCATGAGGATGACCCTACATTGCAGTACTTCATAGGGTGCATTTAGCCTGGGGAGATAGCTGTAAAAGAAGGCAATGCATTTACTCTGGGAAAGGGGTAGCTTTTTAGTGATGATACTTATTCAGTTTATTAATCTTTTTTGTTTTTTGTTTTGCTAAATGTTTCCAAACTGTCAGAAGCCACTTTGTGGCCAGATGCCATCATCTCCAACCTCACACTTCCAGAGGAAGAGCCCATCCAACTAGATGACATCATTCTTTCCCATTCGAGCCAGAAGTTCCACTTCATCATGATGGCACATCCCAAGATGTAAAGAGGAAGGAGGTTGTGCTGGTCACAGCATGGAGAATAAAGAAATGGTTTGATATCAGGTGCTACATTTCTTAAATAGGAGCAATTATTTTAATTTTAACTTCTAAACTAATTATTTGTACGTTTTCAGGAATCTTCTTCTATACCTGAAGAGTAAATACTGTAATTTTGAGGAGTATACACTCTATTTTTCATACATAACCAAGTGGCAGTAGTCTTGCTTTAAGTGCAAAACTCAGCTCAACTATGGAACTTTAAGCCATTATATATCTAATATAAAATACCAAATTCAAACATTTGAAAGAAATAGCTCCAGGATGCACATATTTTGAAGATACAATGTATTTAACCAAGTGTCATTGAGTGATAAGGCGAAGGGACAATTCTAAGATCTATACTTACACAAAGTCAATAAATGCTTGTGCAGTCCAAAAAAGTGACAGATATATTGTATAAAGAGGATTTCTTGGACATATTCTGTCAATATAAATATATTCTGTCGACATACATGTGCCTTGTCATACTGCCTTTTCATAATTGCAGTCTCAAGAGCTTTAATTATCTTTTTAAACCATCAGTATTTACATTTGGTTTGTCTCAGTCTTCATTGCTAATGTGTCACAATTTTTTTCTTGTGTGGGGGTGACAACTGGTCACTCATCATTAATAAAATGACAAGTTTCTTATCCATGCTGCATTCACAATAGGCTGTAGAAAGTTAAACTTCAAGAGATTAAATTCCCTCTGTGGTTTTCCTATGGAGTGTACACTTCGACGGAGAACAGTTACACATCGGCACTTTTCTTCTGCTAAGGCTAAATTTTATTTTCCAAAGCACAATCATTTTTTTAAATGTTTGTATTGTTTTGAGAAAATGGCTGTGATACTGAGAATTCTGTAGTGAAATATTCCCTTACAAATAGCAACAGAGGGTCCTGTGGCACCTTTAAGACTAACGGAAGTATTGGAGCATAAGCTTTCGTGGGTGAATACCCACTTCATCAGTCTTGCGTCAGACGCATTCACCCACGAAAGCTTATGCTCCAATACTTCCGTTAGTCTTAAAGGTGCCACAGGACCCTCTATTGCTTTTTAAAGATTCAGACTAACACGGCTACCCCTCTGATACCTTACAAATAGTACTAGTAAATATATTTAATCTTTAATTTCAAGAAATTAAGAAAATAGAATGTTGCTGTGACCAATATTGAGAGTCTGGCTAGCACCACATGTTTATGAAGGAAGTCTTCTAACATTATATTTTGCAGACTTACTGTACAGACTGGTTCTGTGTCGACTGAATTTAATGGAACTTAGAAATAGAATAACAGTAATTTAGAGAAGGGAAAGTCCCAGTAGGTCATCCAATCCATCCTGCTGCAAACACACGATTTGCCTCACACTTTATATTTCCTAACATTCCCATCTAGTTTTGAAAGTCCTAAATTACTTTTAATGCATGGTTTGATCTGCCTGTGGCCACAGGTTGAGCATTCCTGTGACGTGCTCAGCACCTTCCACTCCCCTAGAGGTCAGTGGAAGTTGAAGGGACTCAGGACTGAGCCCTTAGGCCAATGCATATGAATTAAGTCCAGCATCCCTTTAAGCTTTCTTGACCTTTTTCACACTGGTGAATTTCTTGTCCTATGTGACTTCAAAGGGAACTGCAGGATTTAGTATACTCTGAGTGCTTAACTCAGGGGTAGGCAACCTATGGCACATGTGCCAAAGGCGGCATGTGAGCTGATTTCCAGTGGCACTCACACTCCCCGGGTCCTGGCCACCGGTCCGTGGGGCTCTGCATTTTAATTTAATTTTAAATGAAGCTTCTTAAACATTTAAAAAATCTTATTTACTTTACATACAACAATAGTTTAGTTATATATTATAGACTTATAGAAAGAGACCTTCTAAAAAAGTTAAAATGTATGACTGGCATGTGAAACCCTAAATCAGAGTGAATAAACAAAGTCTCAGCACACCACTTCTGAAAGGTTGCCGATCCCTGGCTTAACTGATGTTCAGAAATGCTAAAGTAGTGGTTACAGTTCACTTGAAAGCACAATCATACATATAGGAGGTGGACTTTGGAAAGGATTTTCTAGAAGATGTATCTAGAAAAAATGAGGAGGATGGCACTATGACTGCGCTGGTGGGCGTGAGTCCATATTTCCTGCAGATTTCTGTCATATGGTTAAATCAACAGTAATCACAAGCTTGACAAATATAAATCTGATCCAAAGCTCATTGACATGAGGGGAAAGTCTCCCAGTAACTTCAGTGAACTGTGGACCAAGCCCTAAGTTATTATCCTACATACAACCATAGAAAATACAGACTAACAAGTCATGTTTTCAGCATTTGGAAACATAGGCCCTGATCCTGCAAGGTGCTGATTACCTCCTGGAGGATGCTGATCAGCCTGAAATCTATGCAAGCATTTGTCATCTTGCAACACTGAGCTCTTCAGTACCCATTTAGGTTTTTACATGTAAAATTATAAAAGGCTAAGGGCTTGTCTATACCAAGACTTAAAGTGTGCAGCAAACTAGGGTATGAATCTATAGCACACCAGCTTGCCACAGCGTAACTGGCCGTGTGGAGCACGCACAAACATTTCCATAGTGCTATTTCAAACATCAGAGTGCACTACATAGCGTTTAGTGCACGGTAGCAGAGTCCTCACTGTCAGTTAGTGTGTGGCAGAACTTCATAGGCCATAGATTCACACCCTGGTTTGCCAAGCACTGCGTCTCCATGTAGACAAACCCTATGTTCCATTTTCAAAAGGGACTGAGGCACCTAAGTCCTATTGACTTTCAATGAGACTGAGGCTATGTCTACATGGCCCTGCAGTTCTGACCACAAGGGTTCGAACTGCAGTCTGCATTAGCATGCTGTGCTGTAACTCCCCCATGCGGACGCTGCAGGCATGAACTAAAAAATACCCACTTTGCATTAACGCAGTCCTCTGTACCGTTTAGTTTGTGCTCACAGTGTCCACATGGGGTTTTACAGCGCAACGCGCTCGTTTGTGCTGCAGTTCGCTCTCCCATCTTCAGAACTGTGGGGATATGTAGACAAGCCCTCAGTCTCCTACATGCCTGGGTTGCTTTGGGAAAATGGGACTTAAGCTGCTGTGCATTTGAAAATTTTACCCCCTTGGATAACTACCATCGGTATGTGGATGTGTGTTAGACATGAAGAGAAGAAGTGAGCTGAGGAAATACACCACTCCTAACCAATGGGACCACTTTGAATGAAGATCAGTCATAAACCTTAACAAATGTTAGAGACATTTACAGCTCTCTCCAGATATAATGGCACCTATATCAAATATTTATATTAAATTGCAAATTTTATGTACCATAATGCTATGCACAATAAATTAGCAATGCCCTTATCAATCTCATGCTGAATATGAAGACGCACCAGAAAAATCATGTTTATTGTTAAGGATAAATAAAGTAAAACACTTTATAGCTCTGTGACAAAGGATTATAAAATATCTTACAATAATAGAGCACATGCCATAGTCCATAAGAGCAGAAGGATTGTCTGATTATGGAAAAGGCCTAAAATTCAAGGGGGAAAAAAGATTAGGTTTAAAAGTATTATTTGGTATTAAATCTTAACTTATTCCAAAGAGAGAGCAATAAAAGCTTTAAGGAAATAAATTCCCATTTTAGAAAAAGTTCCTTTTGAAGGTTGGCACTCTTTCTGTGGATGTAAATGACTGATTCTGTAGGAAACAGTAGGATTTAGCCTTCCACGGGAGTTCCAGTTTGTTTTCTCAAATCTGGAGACTATAAAACTCACTTTCTTGCCACCTTTCTAAGTAAGGTCATGACCATGGACCTACCTTAACTATTAGAAGAAATGAAATAATAATGAAAGTAACACATTTATATAGAGCTTTTCATCTTGAAGGATCACAGAGAGCTTTGTAAAGTGTAAGAAAAATCCTTGAAGAGATTTGGCCAGGCTGCCTTTAAGCAATATGGCTGTGCTGGGAGGGAGTGTAGAGATTCTAGCAATGCGATAGCACTAGAAATGTCTTGCTGGTGCATGACAAGATAGCTTAGTTTGAGCAGGGAGTGAATATGTGGTGGGATGCACAATGCCTCCTCTCCAAAACAGAATAGTGGAAGCCCTCAGCTAGCTCATGCTGAGAGGCATTATAATCTTGTGTTTAAGGCACTGGGTTGGGACTCCAAAGCACTAGCTTCAATTCCTATCTGTATCACAGACTTCCTATGTGGCATTGGGCTTCAGCCTAACACAATGAGGCCCTGATGTCATTTAGGGTTTCTAGGCACAGTTGTAATACAAATAATAATAAAAAGATTTTTGCATTCATTGAGACTAACTGTATTTTTTGCAGCCTTAATAAATATTGCATTCATTAACTAAAGGAAAACACACATTTTCCTCTGAAATTGAATTTTATAATTTTACAATACAGATAAGAGACATTTGGTTCTTCTTTCTTTTTTGGAGCAAAGTATTTAATGCCACAGATGTGAGTAAATATGGGTATAATTATTTTTTATAACCTTTTAAACATGTAGTAATTTCTAAAAAACAAACAAACAAACAAAGCAGGAATATTGTTCTTCACAAATAATACATGATTAAATATTATAAAGAGTAACCTTGAATGAACAGGAGAAGATGTTCTTGATATGAATGCATGACCTTTACACAAAAATGAAGCACACAATTATATTTCCAAGTTGATCCTGGGTAGACTTTCATTTGAGGTAGTAGAGCCCTGCTTCAGTAAAACATCATTCAGCAAACCATCCATATTCAGCAAAGCACTTAAATATTTGCTGAACTTTAAGCACTTGCTTAAATCCTATTTACTTTAATTGGAGTTAAGCATGTACTTAAGTGCTGTGCTGAATCAGGGCATAAGCAAATCAGACTGAAACTTTACTAGGTAAGGGGTGAGTTCTAATCATCCAGTTTTCTTTCTAATTCTCTTCTTCAATTATCTTATCTCACTTTACCAGTCGCTTAAATCCCTTTCCATTCCCTTGCTATTGTTACCTAAATCCCACTATTCTTTTTACAGTCAAAATAATTTAAGCTCTCTGAAACAATTATTAATTAAATGTAAACAATTACATATTTGTAAGCCACAGGGCAGAAGACTTAGAGGGATGGAACTGTCTGTCCCCTCTATAGAGGATAAGGGGGAAAAGCTAGTTCTAGACAGCTTCATTTATGTGAATTATAATATTGGTTACCCATAATTCTACTTACTGAGTGTTGTTACTTTAATTGGAATTTATATTTTGCGTAAATGATAATAAATTATTATTACTGTATTCATGAAAGGGCATGGGAGTTGTGCAGGATATGAGTGGATCACCCTGATTGTATGGGTAATGACCCTTGGTATGTGTAGGGAGCCAGGGTGGCTTCCCTCTGAACCTGAGGGTAAAGTGCCTTTCCCTCAGCCTGAGTGGGCGGGGCCAGCCCAAGCTCGCTCCACCCCCCGGAAGGGGAGGGGTGGAACAGGAAGTATAAAGGGCGGGGCCCTTAGCTCAGTTGGGGCAGCACTAGGGAGGGAGGCAGACACAGACTGCGGGCTGCTCCCTTCAGAGCCTGCTGCCACACCAGGGGAGGCCCTGGACCCGTGGAAACCTCACCTGGAGGACAGACTGGGGCTGCCAGGACTGCCTGCTGCCGAGTACCCAGAGGAGCTGGAGGGGCCTGAGCCTGAGGGGGAGCCGGAGCTGCCAGCAGCGGACTACCCTGACGCACTCATGGGACCAGAGGGGTTCGGGCGAGCAATCAGGTAGGAAGTAGCCCAGGGACAGAGCTGCACAGTGGTGAGTCTATGTACCGGGACGACCCCGTTGACCCAGTGGTGGGACCCTCGTTCTGCCACTGTCAGGGCCCTGGGCTGGAGCGCAGTGGTGTAGGGTGGGCCTGCGTTCCCCTACCCGGCAGAGCCACGCCGGGACCTTTGCCGACATTCCCCTACCCGGCAGAGCCACGCCGGGACCTTTGCCAGCGCTCCCCTGCCTGAGGGGTGCGCTACTGACCTTTGCCGGCGCTCCCCTGCCTGAGGGGCGCGCTACTGACCTTTGCCGGCGCTCCCCTGCCTGAGGGGCGCGCTACTGACCTTTGCCGGCGCTCCCCTGCCTGAGGGGCGCGCTACTGACCTTTGCCGGCGCTCCCCTGCCTGAGGGGCGCGCTACTGACCTTAGCCGGCGCTCCCCTGCCTGAGGGGCGCGCTACAGACTCTGGCTGGCGGCCGCCCCGCCGCTAATTCCCCGCTGACGGAGGCGTGACCCAGACCGGCCAGTGACCTCGTAGCTCCCCACCGCCCCCTAGCGGGTTGGTGGGCCGACGCCGATCACAAGTGGTGGAGAATGCAGGCAGCGCCCCCTATCCCTGCCAGAAGGGATTAGAGCAAGGAGGCAGCGACAGCCCCTAAACAGAAGATGGAGATGGAAAGGCTTATCAAGGTGCTGGCTGAGACTCAGCAGCAGCAGCAACTCATACAGCAGCTGGGTACCCACCAGCAGCAGTTGCTTCAAACCTTGGGGGCCCAGCACCGCGAACAACAGACTCAATGTTTCCAGCAACTTGCCACCCTGTGGCCGAGCCCCGGTGGAGCCCAGCCGGGCGGGGTGACCACCCCCAACCCTCCTGCTCCACCAATCCGTCTGGCCAAGATGGGGCCTGAGGATGACCCAGAGGCTTATCTGGTGACCTTCGAGCGGGTTGCTGCAGTAGCTGGTTGGGCGCCGGACCAATGGGCAACCCTGCTTGCCCCATATCTAACGGGGCCGGCCCAGAAGGCTTACCGGGGGCTACCAGACGATGAAGCCCGTGTTTACGCCAGAGTAAAAGCGGCTATCCTGGATGCCTTCGACATCACCCCGGAGACTTTTCGGCGACGGTTTCGGGGAAAGCTGTACCCCCCGGGGGCCCGGCCCCGAGCCGTGGCACAGGAATTAAAGGATGCAGCGTGCCGATGGCTACAACCCGAGCATCGAACTGTGGCTGAGGTGACAGAACAGATCATCCTCGAGCAATTCGTGCACATCCTTCCGACTCCAAGGAGGGCGTGGGTGTTGCGGCACCGACCTCAAACTCTAAGTGCAGCAGTCACACTTATGGAGAACTTTCTAGAGGCCAAGGCCCCAATAGGACCGACAGTCCGACCCCCAAGCTCTGGACCCGGCGCTCAGAAGCCGGAAAGGGGGTCCACCCCCAAAGTCAATGTGCCCGCTCGAGCACGACGACCAAACGGCGGTGGCACTACTTTTCCCCGACGGCCCGAGGCCCCACAACCCGCACCGTCTGGACGTTTGGCCCGTCCATCGGGCCCCGGCCAACCCGGCGGCCACCCGGGTGACCCGGCACGGCCGGGGCGCACAGAGGTAGGACCTTGCTTTCGGTGTGGTGAGTACGGCCACCTGCAATGAGACTATACGGCGATGGAATGCGATTTTGGCCAGGTGTACACCGGGGAGAGCCGGGCCCACACACCATCCGCGGCCAAATTGACAGCCCCCATGAGCATCGCCGGGACACCTGTGGTGGGTCTAATTGATTCGGGCTGTGGGCAGACTCTTGTCCGCCAGTCCCTCCTCCCGGACACCGAGCAGATCATCGGGGAGGTACGGATACAGTGCATACATGGGGATGTGAAACCATACCCCACCGTGCAGGTCCCTCTCACGGTAGACGGGGTGACTCAGGTAATGAATGTAGCGGTGGCCCCGTCCCTTGCCTACCCAATCATCCTGGGCCGGAACTGGCCAGAATTCGTTGAGCTGCTCCGGTCCCTATCTCCGGAAGAGGCATTCGAGGGAGCCTCATCTGCGACGGACCCAGGCCCCAGGCGGAGCCCCGACCCCGACAGTGACCCATCCCTTTCACCCAGGCAGGACGGCCAGGAGACAGGGGGCCCCCCGGTGGACATTCGGGACTTTAGCCGAGACCAAAGGGAGGACCCTACGCTCCGGTTTGCCTATGAACAGCTGGCACGGGTAGAGGGGAAGGTCGTGGAGGCCCAGCGGGCTACCCAATGATTTGAGCTTGACCAGGATCGTCTCTACCATGTGGAGCGGGACCCTCAAACTCAAGAGGTCCGGACCCAACTCGTGGTTCCCCGCATTCATCGACGGGCGGTCCTAAAGCTAGCCCATGACATCCCAGCCGCAGGCCATTTAGGACCGGAGAAAACCGCAGCTAGGGTCCTGGCCAAGTTCTTCTGGCCCGGCATCCACCGCGAAGTGAAGGATTACTGTGGGTCATGCCCGGACTGCCAACGCGCCGCCCCGGCCGGGATCCGGAAGGCCCCCCTAGTTCCATTACCAACCGTGGGCGTTCCATTTGAACGAGTAGCGATGGACCTGGTCGGACCCTTCCCGAAAAGTCAGGCGGGCTACCAATACATCCTGGTCTTGATGGACTACGCCACCCGCTTCCCTGAGGCTGTCCCCTTAAGGAGTATCACTGCCCGCACTATTGCGGCAGAGCTCGTGAAGATCTTCGCCAGGGTAGGCCTCCCTCGAGAGTTACTTACTGACCAAGGGACCAACTTCACATCTAAGTTGTTCCGTCAGGTATGTGCCCTGCTGGGGATTAAGAAGCTGCAGGCCTCAGTTTACCATCCTCAGACGGATGGGTTGGTCGAACGTTTTAATCGAACCCTGAAAGGAATGTTGCGACACTTCCCCACCCAGGACCTCCGTCAGTGGGATCAACTACTTCCCCCTTTACTACTGGCGGTTCGGGAAGTTCCACAGGCTTCCACGAAGTTCTCTCCATTTGAGCTCCTCTATGGGCGACGGCCCCGCAGAGTGATGGATCTCCTGAGAGAAACTTGGGAACATACACCATCCTCAACGCAGGGCCTTTTACAATACGTCTTGCAGCTGCAGGAACGGTTGGCCCGGGCGGGTGAACTCGCGAGGGAAAACTTAAACACAGCCCAAAGGGGCCAGGAGCAGCAATATAATCGGGGCACCCAGGTCCGATTATTTGCCCCCGGGGACCGAGTTCTCCTCCTGCTCCCCTCGGAGGAATCAAAGCTTTTTGCCCGCTGGCAGGGCCTGTATGAAGTCCTTCGCCAAGTGGGGCCTGTCAATTATGAAATCCGGCAGCCTGATCACCGGAAGGGAAAGCAGATCTATCACGTGAATCTTTTAAAACCCTGGCGGGAACGGGAAGGACTACTAATTGCCCCATGCCCACCTGAACCAGACCTTGGGCCACAACCTCCCGAAGAGTCTGATAATGGGGAACCCCAGCTAGCCGAGACGCTCACGGCTGAGCAGCGGGAACAGGCCCTCTGCCTAGTGAAGGCATTCCCCAGGACCTTCACCACGAAGCCCGGACAGACTACGCTTGCCTACCATGCAATCCAGACCAACCCCGGGGTGGTGGTCCGAGAGACGACCCGGCCATTGCCTAGGCGAATGCGAGAGGCTGTGGAGGAGGAAGTCCAGGCCATGTTGGGATTGGGTGTTATCGAGCATTCCCAGAGCGAATGGCGGAGCCCTGTCGTCCTGGTTCCGAAGCCAGATGGGAGCCGGCAGTTTTGTATTGACTTTCGGAGAGTCAATGCCATTTCAAAGTTTGATGCGTATCCAATGCCCCGCGTCGATGAGCTCCTTGACCGGCTTGGAGAAGCCTGCTACATCACCACCTTAGATCTCACCAAGGGGTACTGGCAGATCCCCTTGGAACCCCGATCCAAGGAGAAGACTGCGTTCGCCACCCCGTCAGGCTTGTACCAGTTTACTCGGATGCCTTTCGGCCTCCATGGGGCCCCAGCAACCTTCCAGCGCTTGATGGATCGGATTTTGCAACCTCACACCAAGTACGCCGCCGCCTACCTGGATGATGTGGTCATCTATGGCAGCAACTGGGAGGAACATCTCAACCAAGTGGCGGCTGTCCTCCGGGACCTCCGCACCGCCGGCCTCACAGCTAATCCTAAGAAATGCCGAATCGGGCTCGAAGAAACCACTTATCTGGGGTACACCCTGGGGCGGGGACAGGTACGCCCCCTCATCGGGAAGGTTCAAGCCCTCCAGGAATGTCAGGCGCCAACCACGAAGAGGCAGGTACGTCAATTCTTGGGCCTGGCCGGCTATTACCGGCGGTTCGTACCCCACTTTGCAACCATTACGGCCCCTCTGACAGAACTCCTGACCAAAGATAGCCCCCGTAGAGTGTGCTGGTCTGACGACTGCGAGAGGGCCTTTCAAACTGTCAAAGACCGCCTGTCTAGCGAGCCCGTTCTCTTCAGCCCGGACTTCGATCGGGACTTCATTGTCCAGACCAATGCCTCCGGCGTGGGGCTTGGGGCGGTCCTCTCACAGGAGGTGGACGGGGAGGAGCATCCTATTGTTTACATCAGTCGGAAACTGTTCCCCCGGGAGTGGAACTACTCCGTCCTGGAGAAGGAGGCCCTAGCTGTTAAGTGGGCGGTAGATGGTCTCCGCTACTACCTCCTCGGGGCCCCCTTTATACTGGTTACAGATCATGCACCCCTGAAGTGGCTCAACAAGATGAAGGACGCGAATGCCCGCCTGCAGCGGTGGTATCTTACACTACAAACCTACGCCTTCACGATCCGCCATCGGGCGGGACGGGACAACGCCAACGAGGACTTTTTCTCCCATCTGGGGGAGGCTGAGGACACCAGCTCCGAGGTATGGGAGCTGGATTTGAGGGGTGGGGTATGTAGGGAGCCAGGGTGGCTTCCCTCCGAACCTGAGGGTAAAGTGCCTTTCCCTCAGCCTGAGTAGGCGGGGCCAGCCCAAGCTCGCTCCACCCCCCGGAAGGGGAGGGGTGGAACAGGAAGTATAAAGGGCGGGGCCCTTAGCTCAGTTGGGGCAGCACCAGGGAGGGAGGCAGACACAGACCGCGGGCTGCTCCCTTCAGAGCCTGCTGCCACACCAGGGGAGGCCCTGGACCCGTGGAAACCTCACCTGGAGGACGGACTGGGGCTGCCAGGACTGCCTGCTGCCGAGTACCCAGAAGAACTGGAGGAGCCGGAGGGGGAGCGGGAGCTGCCAGCAGCCGAGTACCCAGAGGAGCTGGAGGGGCCTGAGCCTGAGGGGGAGCCGGAGCTGCCAGCAGCGGACTACCCCGACGCACTCATGGGACCAGAGGGGTTCGGGCGAGCAATCGGGTAGGAAGTAGCCCAGGGACAGAGCTGCCCAGTGGTGAGTCTATGTACCGGGACGACCCCGCTGACCCAGTGGTGGGACCCTCGTTCTGCCACTGTCAGGGCCCTGGGCTGGAGCGCAGTGGTGTGGGGTGGGCCTGCGTTCCCCTACCCGGCAGAGCCACGCCGGGACCTTTGCCGGCGTTCCCCTACCCGGCAGAGCCACGCCGGGACCTTTGCCGGCGTTCCCCTACCCGGCAGAGCCACGCCGGGACCTTTGCCGGCGTTCTCCTACCCGGCAGAGCCACGCCGGGACCTTTGCCGGCGTTCCCCTACCCGGCAGAGCCACGCCGGGACCTTTGCCGGCGTTCCCCTACCCGAGGGGCGCGCTACTGACCTTTGCCGGCGCTCCCCTACCCGAGGGGCGCGCTACTGACCTTTGCCGGCGCTCCCCTGCCTGAGGGGCGCGCTACTGACCTTTGCCGGCGCTCCCCTGCCTGAGGGGCGCGCTACTGACCTTTGCCGGCGCTCCCCTGCCTGAGGGGCGCGCTACTGACCTTTGCCGGCGCTCCCCTGCCTGAGGGGCGCGCTACAGACTCTGGCTGGCGGCCGCCCCGCCGCTAATTCCCCGCTGACGGAGGCGTGACCCAGACCGGCCAGTGACCTCGTAGCTCCCCACCGCCCCCTAGCGGGTAGGTGGGCCGACGCCGATCACAGTATGGCACTAAAACTAAAAGTCAACAGAAGGGGCAGGAGAAGAGTTCTGTCCTATGCCTTGTCCTCGCTCCAACCATCACATTGAGTTAGTACAATCAAATTACTCCACTGGAGCTAGCCTAGCCAGAATCAGTGTGGTGTAAGAGTTACCACACTGTGAAACAACACTTGAGCTACAGAGAGTGATTTGATTAGCAGCACGGCGTGATTGAATTACCAGAATGGTTGCATTAGCAGCTCATGAGTTGTTGTAACTCCATCTTCTGCATTCCCAATGCATTATTAGTTCCCATGCCAGCAACCCTGGAGCTTCAACCCACCCTATTGATGGATCAACTAGCTCAAGTACAAAACACCACTTCACTCAAGCTAGAGATTATTGTATGTGGATAGGAGTCGGGTGAGGGGCAAATTTGAGTTATACCTCAAGTTACAAGACAGTCTCCTAAAGACTAGGAGCTTTATCATAAGGAGTAGGGACTCCGATGGTTCTGTTTTATTCTGGGTTTCCCTCCTGGAAATTCTATGTCCTTTGTGAAATAAATCTGCAGAATCAAATTTGGACTGGACTGGCACCAACGGTGAAGAACAAACTTCACAACAAGGCCTGACTGAACCAGCACCGTGATAGGTAGGATGGCACAGAGCTGATTTCTCAGCAGCCCAGTCTACCAGGCCAGAGCTGATATCAATGAACTGAACCAAGTAGCTGCACATTGGAGTGGGATTTGGCTGCACAGTTCTCTCTGGAACTGGGACAGAGGCAAGTTACCTCTTATTCACCTTTACTACCACAGAGTCTCACTTGAGTCTTGAGTGGGGTATTAGGTTGGTGAAGTTTGAACATAAGAATGGCCATATTGGGTCAGATCAATGGTCCATCTAGGCCAGGGTCCTGTCTTCTGACTGGCCAGTGCCAAATGCTTCAGAGGAAATGAAGAGAACAGGGCAATGATTGAGTGATCCATCCCCTGCTGCTCAGTCCCAGATTCTGGAAGTCATAGGTTTAGGGACCCTTGGAGAATGGGGTTGTGTCTCTGACCATCTTGGCTAATAGCCATTGATGGACCTATCCTCCATTTGTGGTGTTACTGAGAGTTCTGGACCCCCATGAATTGGACAACTATCATTTGGAACTGTGGGCCTGACCAAATTCCTGATGAACTGATTTGGGTTGCTCATTTTTTCCAATGTAAACATATAGAAAGCTTTCATGTTTCATTTTATTGTTTTTCCATTTCCCCCAATAAAAATATAGTTGTCTTTGCCATGTTCCCAAAGGATTCTGTGTGCTTACAAGGGTGGAAGACCCACCTGCAAAGTGGCCAGGGAAGCTTTTATTTCTAGTTATTGAATATCAAAACAGAGTATAGCTTTAGGTGGGTGAAGACGCAAGCCATCATTTAGTTTCTTTTTTTAAAAAAAGCTCTCTTAGTTTGATTGAACCCAGGCCCTTGTTGCTGCATTGGCATGTGGCAGGAGGGTTATGTACTCAGATACGCATAACACCGAAAAAACACTACAGCCATACTTCTTGCCAATCCTCACAAGCCAAACAGGGTTGAACTAGGTAAGTGCTTGAGTTGGAGACTGCCAAGGAACACCAGGGAGATGCAGGAATAGTTTTAGGTGCTCTTTTGATTAACTGTTGAACCATTCCACAGACAGCGGGCACTGTTCTGCTAGGGATGCCATCTTTCAGATAAGACATAGAGCTGAGCTTCTTAGTCACATGGTAGATCTTCTTGGTCTCTGAATGACTTGGCCTGCCCCTATGTTCTCAGGATGTTGAGCCATGATGCCACTTGCAGTTGGGTATCAAACTCAACTTGGGTCTCAAATGAGATCTGCAATTCTAATTCCCAAAATATAGTATATATCCACAGGTATAAATCTCTATTTTTGTGTAGTTAGGGATAAACGAAGGAGCGGAGGATCAAATTAAATTTTTATTTCATTGGGTGTTCTTAGTAGCTGAAGGGCCACAGGTCTTGAACCCCAATCTGCAGGTCTTTTAAGAACCACCGTGTTCCATCCTTCCAACCAGTGACCTGTTAATAGTCACTAGAACTCAGAACTTGACTTGGATAGAAGACTCCAGGCCTGGGATCTCATTAGTGGAATTCTGGGGGTCCTGTTTTGTTTCCTGCTTCTATTTAAATCAAACAGAGGAACATGAAGTTGTCTATGCAACTGAGTTTCCCCTACTTAGGACTACCTCCCCTACTTTACCTGCTTCTACTGCTTGACTTTGATCTCCTGGTAACATGATCCTGCCTGCATCCTAACATTTGACTCTTGGTGTGCCCTGTCTTGAACTCTGTTCTCTTGGCTTCTGACTCCTGTTCTGATCACTTGGCCTGATTCCACCATCCCAGTTGTGAGAGAGGGTTAAGGGATTTGGCAAAAATTCAAATAGCACTAATACTATCACAAAGTGGAAATGTTATTACTTCATCTGTATTTTATTTTACGTTGCAGGCCAGAAATCCCTAACTTTCAGGATACTTCCTCATTGGCAGAGTCTAAGGATGCCCTGTAGTAATTCTAGCTAAATGCAAAGTATATTAATTTTACATTACAGAACTGTGTTTTCTGATTGTTAAGAGCTATCACAAGAAAAACAGACACATAAATGTTCATTCCTCTGTATCTCAAGGATGGGTAGTGTTTCTAGCATCTCTATCATAAACCTGCAAAAAAGTGAAGATGGCCAGCAAAAGCACTAGCGAAGACAGAAGCCCACACGATGTTTCTTGGAAGGAAGTAGCATTCACAAAGGGCTATAGCTAGATTGTGGAGCAGGGGTAAGGCAAGGGGCAGCATCGCTTTCTCATCAATATCCACCTCTGACCAGGCAGGTTTCCCTCCAAATGGCAGCAAGAGGCTCTCTTAAATTTAATTTGAGTTTAAAATACATATTCCCTAACAATGATGAAGCTATTGGGGGTAAGATCTTGTCACAGTGGTGACAGAGAAGCAAATGATTGTACTGTGTGAGCTGATAATGCTATCATACTCAAGGGTGCAATCCAGACCAGTAAGGGGTTGTATCACTACATGCCCTGCACCCCTGGGTATCTCACAATGCTTTGCTGTTGTAGCACCCAAGCAGGCTGTTGTCAGGGACCATGAGTCTCAAACACTGGTCTACAAGGCTCTTTGGAGTTAGTAGGTTCCAACCTGCCACCCAGGAATCTGTTAGAATAGAAGCTGAACCCACACAGAGGATATCAGTCCTGGGACCTGATTGGCAGAATGCTGGGAGCCCTCATTGGTCCACAGCCCCTATTTAAACCCAGCACAGGAGCTAGAAGTTGTCCATGCAATTGGATCCACCTTACTCTGGATTCTGTGCTCCTTATGGCACCTGCAGCTTGAATTCCTGGTTTCCTGACCTGGCCTGACTCTGGTTATCGATCCCTGGTTCTGCTCTCAAGTTTTTCTCCTGCCTCTGATATCCTGGTAACCTGGCCCTGCCTGACTCTTGATTTGCCCTCTGTCCTGTCTTGGACTCTGACTTCCTGGTATCTGACCTGGCCTGACTCCTGCTTTGACCAGTAGGTCAGACTGCCCACATCCAGGTATGAGAGCTGCTCACAAACAGCATGCAAGTTCCACCTGGAGTGTTTGTACACAGCTACAGGCCTGGTCCAGCAACTCTGACCCCAGCAGCCTGTCAGCAACACACCACACTCTGGCTTTCAGCAGCCTTTGTTACTCCCTGCAGGATGATCCCAACACAATCCCAGTCCCAAATTATCCCAAACATGTGTGTTCTGCACTGCCCAGCCCTCTCCTGGACAGTTCGGGTATTAGAACAGATGCCCCTGTACGGGTCAACATTCAACGGTTTGTTACTTTAAGTAGAGGTACCAAAGAGTTCAGTTTAAGCACAACACTGGATTAGTTTTGATTAAAAACAAAACAAGTTTATTTAACCACAAAGAGAAAGAGATTTTAAGTGAGTACCTGTATAAGGCATTAACATCAGAAACGGTTACAAGAGAAATAAAGATACATTATTTCTAGTAACTAAAACTTAACAAACTAAACTTGGTTCAAGGTAATCTCAGGTTGGAACGAAAGTTGAAAGTCTGGTTCCTTTGTCGTCTTAGGTGGAAAAAAAGAGAGAGGGAGAGAGAGAGAGAGAATACCTTTGGGAGTTTTCCCCTACACTTTTATAGTCCAGTCCTTTAAAATGCATTTTCCTTCCCACTGTAAGGACATAGACATGGAGTCTCATGGTGAAAGAGGTTTCATGTTGTTGTTTGTTAAAATGCAGATCAATCTGTTCCTGCCCCCCTTCATTGACAAAGAATGGTGATTGCTAACCAACTTTGATGACACTTGGCTAGAGGCCTTAGCTTGTTGTTTGTCTTTGAGGAACAGGTTTATCCCCTCCCCAGACTTGTCTGGTAAACACATTTCAGTCACGATTTCAGCTTATGTTCCTAACGTTACATAGAATGTTGCTATACACATTTCACCATGATATTGTTGACCAGTGAGTTATTAGTATTCAAATGATACCTCACAAGGCATACTCTGCACAAAGATTATTACAATAATACATAGGGTCTGAACACAGGGGTGCCTTTGTTCTGAGATACCTATAAAGATAATGAGACAGTCAGGATGGTATAATGGAGGCTATGTATATGCGTACAGCATCATGTAGAGTACAAACACTGTACCCCCCCCCCACAAGTTTAATGGGCGAGTAGAGTAGACCTGCCTGAACCCTGGTGGAACATATCCTATCCAACTCGCTACATGCGCCAGCCATGCTTCCCATGTCTACATTGCTACTTTTAGCAGTGTAGTGTCCCTCTGCCTCCCCATTGCTGGAGTCTTTCCCTGTCACTGGGAAAAGGATCCTACAGGGGAAAGGCTCCAGTGGCTCCCCATTGCAAAAGCCTTTCCCAGCTGCCGCCTCACCTCCGGAGCTTTTCACATCCAAAAGAAACTTTTTAAGAAATTTTGTTTAATTTGGAAATTTACCATGATTTTTTGACAAACTTTTTCTAAGAAATATCAGAACTGAAAAAGCTCTTTTTTAATGTAAAACTGAATTTTCTTTTTCATTTCCCCCCTTTCTCTTTCCTGTCTTTTTCCATTATTTATTTTTGTTTGTTCAAAATCCCCACACATTTGGAAAGAAACAGAATGTTTCTCTAAAATTTTTCTTTTTGGAAGAAAAAAAGTCATTTTCTATCAAAAATGGTTTTGAGGGGAAAAAAATCTGATCATCTGTATGTCTAAATCTTTTGGTTCTGCTAAATTGCGCTGGAGGTCTTGTGAAAATGGGTTTTCTGATTGGGGTTTTCTGATTGGGGTTTCTGATTTCAGGCTCGGCCACCACCTGCAAGTGTACAGATTAATAGATTTTAAGGCCAGAAGGGACCATAATGATCATCTAGTCTGAGCTCCTGTATAACAAAAGCTATAGACCCTCACCCAGTTATCTCTGTATCAAGTACATAACTTGTGTTTGAGCTAGATCATGTCTTTTAGAAAGGTGTCCAGTCTTCATTGATAGACTTCAGGTGATAGAGAATCTACCACATCCCTAGGTAAGTTGTTGCAATGGGTAAAAATGTGCACCTTATTTCTAGTCTGAATTTATCTAGTTTGAGCTTCCAGCCATTGACTCTTCTTATTCCTTTTTCTACTAGCCCTCTAGTATCAGAAATCTCTTCCCTATGTATGTATGTGAAGATGATAATCAAGTCTTGTCTTAAAACTTCTCTTGGATAAACTAAATAGATGGTGCATCTTAAGTTTCTTGCTATAAAGCATAATTTCCAGATTTCAATCATTCTTTCATCTCTTTTCTGGACCCTTTCCAATTCTTCAACATCCTTTTTGAAGTGTGGACACCAGAACTGGATATATTATTCCAGTAATGGTCTCTCTGACGCTGGATACAGAGGTAATATTACGTCCCTACTCCTACTTGATAGTCTTGTGTTTATACATCCCAGGATCATGTTCACTCTGTCTAAGCTACGGCACTGCACTGGGAGCTGATATTCAGCTGGTTCCTTATCATTACTCTTAGGTCCTGTTTAGTGTCACTGCATTCCAGGATACTGTCTCCCTTCCTGTAAGTGAGATGTATATTCTTGTATCCTAGATGTATGACGTTGGATTTGGCTATCTCAAAATGCATGGTGTCCAAAGGAACTCACCTTACTGAACAATCCAGATTGATTGTATAACTGATGCCTCCTCCATTTTTTGTGTCATCTGCAAATTTTACCAGAAATGATTTTATATGTTCTTCCAGAATATTGATAAAATATTGAATAACAGTGGGCCAAGAACAGATCCCTTCAGGGCCCCACTAGAAACATCCCTTTTAAGATGATGATTCCCCTGTACATTTACTTTTTAAGATCTATCAGTTAACAAGTTTGGAATCCATTTAATATGAGATATATTGATTTTGCATAATGCTTTTTTATCAGAATGTAATGTGGGATTAATTCAAATGGTTAGAAAAGTATAAATATATTAAATTAATGCAGTAACCTTTATCAACCAAACTTGTAGTCTCCACGTCAAACAATATCAAGTTTGTTTGACAAGACATATTTTCAATAAAATCACGTTGATTGACATTAATTATACTACCATCATTTAATTCCTTACTAGTTGCATTCCATATCAGCCTTTCCATGATTTTGCACAGGATTGATTTCAGGGTAACTGCTCTATAGTTACAAAGGTTATTTCATTTACCCCTTTTTAAAGGTGGACACATTAGCTTTTTCCAGTTCTCTGAAACTTCCACAGTGCCAAGATTTCTTATAATTCAACACTAATGGAGTCAGTCTTCTTCTTGGCCAGTTCTTTTAATACTCTTGTGAAAAAGTTATCAGGTCCTTCTTTTAATTTTAATAGTGGCTGTTTAACATCCTCCATAGTTATTAATAGAATAGAAAGTATTTCCTTATCACTGTAAAATGTAAATACACCATCCTTATTTCCAAATACAGAATACAAATATTTATTGAATATTTCTCTTTTCTGCATCATGAATGAAAAATTTTCCATCTTAACTAATATCATACCTATAGCATTCCATTTATTTATTCCTGTTATCTTTAAGGAGTTTCTTCTTTTCTTAATGATCATACATTTGTCATTAATACTTTTTAGCTTCCCTTATCAAATGTCTGCATTTTCTAACTGACCATTTGTACTCACTAGTATTAACTTAGTCATTTTTCCTTTTGTTGTATTTTTTGAAATTTGAATGGCTACTTTCACTTTCTGTCTTATCACAATTTTTATTATTTTTATTTTTTTAACCAGAGAAGTCTCATATGATTGCAGAACTGGCAGGAGAGAGAGAGGCATTGTGGCTTCTAATAAAACATTGTTAAACAACTCTCAATTATCACTCACATTTTTTATATTTAAATGTTCACTCAATCAGAGGTGTGGAAAAATTGAAAAAAAAATAATTGGGAAAGTTTTACTACCATTTGTTGTTTCTGCGGCATTAACTTGATGTTTAACCTCCTGCCTTTTCATTTGGGCTTTGCCAAAATTATAAAGTATTGTAACAGGATGCATGTTCAAACTGTGTTGGTGTGGGAGCTCCTATAATGATAGTGGTGGTTTTATAACACTTGATAATGGTTAGAAAGTTGTGCTCTGACCACAGCTCATTACCCTAGTAACTATCTCACTATTTACTTGTTCTTCTTGCGTCTGTTTGTTGTATCTACCTGTTGTCTCCAATACTTAAATTATAAGTTCTTTGGAGCAGGGACCATCTTTTTGTTATGTATGTACAATACCTAGTGCAATAGGCCCAGTCCATGATTAAGGCCTTTAGGTATGACCACAACATAAATAAAAATAATAGTTATTTTATTCATGTATTGCAATAGTGCTTGGATTCCTCCTCAAGTTCAGGGCCATATTGTGATAGATGCCGAAGAAATACATATGAAGAAGAAGAGGATATTTGCTACCTTTCAAATTATTCTTGCAGGAAAAGAGACAATTTTGGTGTTCTTTCTTACTAATAAGGGAGACAATGGGAGTTGATCAGATACTATAGTCATAAGGACCATATATTTACCTAGATAGACATATAGAGGAAGATAAAAATAGAGTTTCATCAACAAACAAACAAACAAAAAAACCTAAGGTAAACTAGCCTTGCGAAATAGTCATAACAAGCTACCTAGCATAGGTCCAAAATCTAATTACCCATCTTCAGTTACCTGCTTCTGAAATGAGCTTTTATATTCCTGCCAAAAAAATACTTACCCTTGGTGAGTGACCAGTAGAATTTTACCATGATGGGGTAAAACCTCATCTCAACCCGAGGAGCTAATAATCTGACCATTACAAGACTGAGTCAGATAATGTAACCTAATATGCTGCTAATAGTTCTGTAAAATACAAAAATGAAGGCTGACCTAGACTAGGTCTACACTTAGTGTGGTGTATACAGTACATACACTCCACACACCCTTAGCTTGGATATAAATTGCAGTGTAGACAGTAAGGAGCTGTTTAGGTGAGCAGACTACAGACACACCAGAACCTTAGCGTACATACCCTACATGGCTCTCTACATGCCCAAGCAGTGCCTCCCATGTCTACACTGTTACTTTTAGCCGTGTAGTGTCCTGGAGTGAGACAGGCTCTTGCAGGGAAGAGGCAATGGGGAAAGGCTCTGGCAGCTCGCCACTGCTTCAGCCTTTCCCCACTGCAGAGCACTCCTGGACCTTCCCCTGCTGCCAGGGCCGGCTCCAGCATTTCTGCCACCCCAAGCAACAAAAAAAAAAAAAAAAAAAAAAAAAAAAAAAGCCGCGATCGGCGGCGGCAGTTCAGCAGCAGGTCCTTCGCTCCCAGAGGGAGTGAGGGACCTGCCGCCCCCGAAATGCCACAGGTGCCGCCCCTCTCCGTTGGCCGCCCCAAGCACCTGCTTGTTAAGCTGGTGCCTGGAGCCAGCCCTGTCTGCTGCCTTCTCCTGCGAGAGCGTTTCACTGTGTTATGTAGCTGTGTGTACCTGACATGCCACCATCAGCGTAGACAAGGCTCTATGCTGCAGCAGAGGAGGGGAATAGGCTTGGAGACTTGCGCCCTAGAACTCTGATTCTAGGAGCAGGTGCTCTTGAATCTAGAGCAGCCATTCCAACCCGTTCGGGTATAGTGTTGATGATCTGTGGTTGAAGGCACAACAAGCTCTCTTCAGCTAAAAGCAAAATGAGCACAGCACAGAGCTTTGTGCTGGTAGTGGATTGGGGAATAATGAGAAAAGGAAGGGTTATCATCTGATCTTAAAGATCCCTCGTCTTTGGCCATAAAATATCTTAAATATTAATAAAATTGTACAAGGTATTGAAAATCACAATGAAAATATTTTATTAGTATCCTTAGTGTGCCTATGACCTATAAAGATCATTAATTTGAAACCTAATAGCCTACCTGATACTGTACAACTTCCAAACCCTGATCTGGCAGAATTGCATTATACGTATAATATTGTTAATAATGTAAAACATAATAGAATGCCAAACAGCATTATGGAAAACAGGAAAAGTAGATAATTATCAGTATTATAATATCCTCAGTACCAGAACAAAGGGCTTAAATGCTATATGGACAAATGAAACTCTGATGATCCAGTAATTTCTTCATCTGAGAATGATTACACTATTGGAAAAAATGGATAGAATTTTTGTCTTTAATAAAAAATAGGCTTTTGAGAAAATTAGAAGTGCAGTACAGTAGATTTTTCTCACTTAAAAATATAATTTAAATGATTAGAAAGCACTGTAATTTTTTTTCAGATCAAGGATGCTTGATTGTCCTTATCATTTGTACTTTTTCTGCATCCCAGCCTATATACTTCCTTATCATTTAACTAGCTAATCAATCACTAGCCTTTTCTTACATTTTAAACACTGTAGAAGAGTATCTTCACTGAACAGGAAAGGTAGCAGTGTGTTGCCCTTATCCTGAGTCGTCTCTGGTCACTCTAGCATCTGGGTCCCCAAAGCTTAAAATAAAGGTATTACATATTTGAATTCAACAGGGGTTTGAAGGTTTGCACGGGTAATATTTATTAAATACTCACTTTATTAGGATTAAGATTGCCTGTAATTGTAGAAATCTTCTGGAGGGGAAAAAAAAAGTAATTAAAAAGAATGAACTGAAAATGATATATTGTGTCAGTGTGCATAGGCCATACATGCCTCTAGTGGATCATTGCTTTAATTACACCTGACCAAGTACAGGCTCAGAGAAAATCACTGAAATTCTTACCACAAAGTACTTCTTAAAAACCAGCCATGCCTGGCTTAGCCTGTCAGTTCATTGTCATACCGTTGAGTGAGACACAGTGCTATGAAGTCAAATATCGCAAAAGGCACAAACAAACCTTAATTTTTCAACATCCTCATCTTCTTATTTATTTCTTTTTCTACGCTGTGAATTGCAAGCACATTATTAAGCACAACAGGCAAAATTAATTGTATGCTACCGCCCAACTCTTGCAGCCCCACTAAAATCAGTGAAATTATTGCCCTGTATTTCTGAGAAAGAAAAGTGAAAATTCTTGATTGGTCAATATCAAAACAATATGGGGAAGACATCAGATCTGTGAAGGAGGATGGATGGGCTTGTGTGTAAGCAGGGCCGGCTCCAGGGTTTTGGCCGCCTCAAGCAGCCAAACAAAAAAACCAACCAACCAACCAAACATAAAAAAAAGCCGCGATCGCGATCTGCAGCGGCAATTCGGCGGGAGGTCCTTCACTCCGAGCAGGAGTGAGGGACCGTCCGCTGAATTGCTGCCAAACAGCTGGACATGCTGCCCCTCTCCAAAGTGGCCACCCCAAGCACCTGCTTGGTAAGCTGGTGCCTGGAGCCGGCCCTGTGTGTAAGACACCGGACAGGATTCATAAAATTCAGATTTTAATCCTGGCTGTGGCACAGATTTTCTTTGTGACTGTGGATTTGTGGACAAGTCACTTAGGCCTGGTCTACCCTGGGGTGGAGGGGGAATTGATCTAAGTTACACAACTTCAGCTACGTGAATAACGTAGCTGAGGTCGACGTATTTAGATCGACTTACCGTGGTGTCTTCACCACAGTGAGTCGACTGCTGCTGCTGCCCCGTCGACTCTCCCTGCGCCTCTTGCTGAGCTGGAGAACAGGAGTTGATGGGAGAGTGCTCGGGGGGGGGGTCAATTTATCGCATCTAGATAAATCGACCCCCACTGGATCAATCGCTGCCTTCCGATCCAGCGGGTAGTGAAGACATACCCTGTATCTCTTTCTCTGCCTCCATTCTCTACCTGTTAAAAACATGGTAATAATAATTTCCTATTCCACAATGAAACGTGAGCTGTACTTGCCCATCAGAAAGAATGGGGTTGCT
This sequence comes from Malaclemys terrapin pileata, assembly GCF_027887155.1. Classification (NCBI taxonomy): domain Eukaryota; kingdom Metazoa; phylum Chordata; order Testudines; family Emydidae; genus Malaclemys; species Malaclemys terrapin. Next base: position 114,888,739 of record NC_071505.1, read on the forward strand.
TTTCTGAGGGTTCTATAACATGGGGAGAAAATGGCTATTTTGCTTTGCATTCAACTACCTATTCATTAGGACTGAACTGTGTCTTTTGGGAACTGATTGTCATTCCCAGAAGAGCATCCCACTGTTGACCACACTGATGTTTGAGCTTAGCAAAAGGTCATTTACCGGTGCTGAAATATCACTCTTGTGAATTGTAGCATGAGCAAAATGATGGTACCCGCTGGTAGACTCAGGGTTGGATTAAGGTTAAACAGGCTACAGATTGATCAAGTAGACCCAGATTCACATGAATTTCTCCAAAGAGTAGAAAGGAGGAAGTACTTGGCATATTTCCTGAGAAGTTAGATTTCCTTCCTTTCTCACCATATCCTTGTCTATCCAGTTATGGAGACTCCCGACTTAATAGGACGCTAAATCAGCTAAAGTATTTGATCCTGTTTATATCCTTAACTAGACAGTGGACTTTATGTTCCCCTGAACTTTGCATAATAGACAGTGAAATGACCTGAAATAAATATGTCTGTAGTTATTTCTGTACATTTTTTGTTAATTTAGTGGTTATTAGAATTTATGAATGAGAGCTTCCAAGAGAACAGAAAACTTTCCACGCATGCATGATTGTTAGGGACGTGAAAGGGTAAATCTTAATGTATTTTTAATCAATACGTGCCTATAGGTTCATAGTGAAAATATATCAAGTAAATTATTAGATGTTACAAACAAGAAGCATGTCCTGTGAAATTAACGTAAGGGTTTTTGGTACCATACAATGTGCGAACAGTAAGCTAAAAGGGCAGGGATCATGTTTGTTTGTACAGCACCTAGCACAATGAGGTCCTGATCTATGACTGGGTCTGCAAGGCACAATAGTAATACAAATAATATATAATAATAATAATTTATTATTCGTATTACAGCAACATCTAGAGGCCCCAACTGAAAGAGGTGCTGCATCATGCTAGGCACTGTTAAAATACACCCCTGCCCCAAAGAGCTTACATCTAAACCAACGTAAGGAGGGAGGTGAAGGAGATGCACAGAAAGATGAAGTGACTTGCCCTACATCACAAAGCAAATCGGTGGCAGAGATGGCAATAGAACCCAGATCTCCAAATGCCCTATCCACCAAATTACAGTCTCTTTCAGAGTGGTGCAGGGATAAAATCCTATGGAATCTTTTATCTCTAGATCATTGATTCAAAGTTGATCCAGGCTGATAGTGACCAAAAGTCACTAATGGCTAATGACTGTTCAGTGGCGTATGTGAAATAACTTGAATTGGACTTTATGCTATTTTGGCACAAAGGCCATCAGCAAAACGATCCCCCTTTTTGGCATTCATAGCAGGGAGGATATGGATGGATGGATATGGATGAATGGATATAAAGGATGAAGTTCCTTCTCATAACCCCTTCAAGAGGTGATTTCTCCAGATCTTGGGGCTTGTCTACATTACCCGCTGAATCGACGGGCAGCGATTGATCCAGTGGGGGTAGATTTATTGTGTCTAGTCTAGACATGATAAATTGACCACCGAGCTCTCTCCCATCGACTCCAGTACTCCACCAGGGCGAGAGGCACAGGTGGAGTCGACGGAGAGCGTCAGCTGACTTACCACAGTGAGAACACCATGGTAAGTAGATCTAAATACGTCGACTTCAGCTACATTATTCATGTAGCTGAAGTTGCGTAACTTAGATCTATTCCCTTCCCCCCTCCCCCCAGTGTAGACCAGGCTTTGGTTTCATCACATTTACAGGGCATTTCAGGTGAAGATAGCAGTACTTTTCTCCATTCTTTACCTGTTCAGTGGAACAAGAGAGGTAGAACATGCCTTTATGTGTTTTAGAGTCTTACCTTATGTCCCACTGAGTTTTACTTCAGGCCTAACAAAACTCTCTCTCTTTACCTTTCCTCATCATTATCTTATATTCCAAGCTAGTTTTAATTGCTCTCCTCTCTTTACAGTTTCTCTCTTTTGAGATGTGGCTCCTAAAAACGAATTCCAGTTTCTTGGTAGAGAGAGGCATCTGGAGAAGGATCAGATAGGAAAAGGGTGAGTAACTTGACCAGAGAAAGTCTGGTTAAATTGAAATAGATTCCAGTCAATAAGCTGAAACATTTGTGATTTATGCAAACATTTCAGAAAATTAGAACCTATCGAGGTACAAACCAATATCATTGTGCATTTTTTAGAGGACGTGAAAGAAAGGCCCCGTGTAGATGGAAAGCTTCTGCTGAATAAGAAATTTTAACAAACTCAGATCCACAGAATCAAGAAAAGAATGGGATATTCTTCTGATCGTAGTTGATCCTTGAAAAGTATTAATTGAGAAAAGATTACTACTCCTGCAGACAGACCGATATTCAGCCACTTGAAATAAATTGGTAGTGGAGAGGTAATCAAGACTCACAGGCTACCATAGGATTAGGTACAAAAGCAGAAAAAATGTTATGATGAAAATAAAACCTACTGAATCTAGCAGCTTTAAAAATCCTCTAACCTATCGATTTAACTAACACACCAAAGAAAAAGGAATAAGGTAGTAATTGGGATGTTTTAGAACAAATTCTTAAAGAGCTCTAGAGGGATGAGTGAAGGAATTTGGTAATATAGTTACGGATGTCACATGTAGAACACACTCACACGATATATGTGCATTTGGCTATTCCTGCATAGCCATTATGGTATGTCTATTACCAGTTCTTATTTGGATAATTTAGCATGTCACTAAGCTATATTCTCAATATGCTCGAGCTATATTACTCTGTATAATGCATCTGAAATCTACAGAGTTCACCATTAAGAAGTCAGCATGTAGCAACTGTTTTCTTTCATGCTTAAATCAACTGTTGGCAAGGTTATTATTTAAAAAAAAAACCTTAATAGTAAACACTCTGTTTGCTGGGGTTTGGGACATGTTTTTATTTTTCTTGTCAGCCCCTGGCCTTTAATATTTTTATATAAAAGACATATTTGATGTTATTTTGGACACTATCAAATCCCTCCTGAAGACTTATTCCTACTGTGACGCCTACAGGAAGTTATCTGACTAATAATGGTGAGACAGATTGGCAATCAGGAGTGGATTTGTAATTTCTGCAAAACATTGTGTTGTATTATTAAAATGTGCCCCATTGCCATCTTGACTATTATGTTTGTATTTCTTTCACCTATCTTCTGTCTGTCTGACTTTTAGGCCCTGATTCTGCTAACACTTATGCACATGGTTAACCTTAGTCAATGGGATTACTCACATGCTTACAATTAAACATATGTTTTAGTGTTTCCTGGCTTGAGATCTTTGATTATTAGTTCTTCAGGGCTGGACCATCCTTTCTCTGTTTTATGTGGGTGTTACCAGAAGCAAATAATTCGTTTGTTTTTGTAAATTCTAAAACTTTCACAGACTATATATGGGAAAGGGATACTTAAGATGCACTCTGGCTTCTTACTCTAATTATTTCTTATAGTCTCTCATGCTCTTTCCACTTGATTCAAGATAAATAACATTCAGCAACACCTAACACACATGCAGGGTTGTAAATTTATAGAGCCAAATTTTCAAACGCAAACCTCAAGTTTTGCAATATCAAATTGCAGGCTTAAATAACTCTGGGTGCACTGTTGCATCAGTGGTTATTTGTAGGTATGACTTATCGTATTATTAACATGAGCCCAATTGCATCTTGACTACTTTTATTTTTTGTTGTTTTCTAAGTACCTGTTTGCACTTTTGTCTAAATTAGCTGAATTACACATGCGAGTAATTTTGAACATGGAACTGTGCCCGCTAAAAAAGAGTCATGACTGGACTGAAACTGTCCCCTTTGGGATAAATTTTGTGCTCATTAACCCCATGCAATCTGATTTAAATTGTGGGTGTACCTGAGGGCAGAATCTGGAATATTTGTTGCCACAAGCTCCCAGCTAGAGACTGAGCATCTTGACTTATAGAAGTTAGAGACGGAAAAAGATTTATTAGGTCCTTTTGTCCATTCCACATAGGTGTAGGTGAGTGCCCTAACCACAGGGCTATGGAGTCAGTCTCTCCTGTTTGACATTGTATAAATAATTAATTATTCATTGGGCCAGAGAGAGAGAGAGAGAGAGAGAGACTGACTCTATAACCAGGTCCTGCCTGAATAAGAGTAAGAACTTGAACTTAGACCTCCTACAATGTAGACAAGTGACCCAACTTCTAGACTATTGGGTGTGTGTCACCCACCATAAATTCCATTCTGGAACTAGAAATATTCCTGATGAAAATTTTGTTTTTGCAAAAAGTTTCAGATTAAAAAAATTGGCATTTTTCTGATGAAAAAACATATTGTCAGAAAATTCCAGACCAACTCCTGTTATGACATAGACTCCTGCTTCTGCAGTCACTCTCCTGTCTTTCAGTGTTCTTCCCCCACAGTACATTTTCATGCATAAATTTATTTCCCCCAGGATGTGTACAAGCTCCTATGTGTTGTAGGCACATGTGCAATGTGATTTGTATTGCCAGGTTGATATATTTTGCTATCTTCAACCATTCCTATTTGGCAAAGTGTTCACTTTTCCTTTTGCTTTTATATACTGTAAGAGGCATAGCAAGACATTGCACGATAACTTTCATGCTGAAACATACCGATAACATCAATGAAAGGATGTTAAGTCATCTACATAATTAAATAGCAATTGGCCTTAGCCATTACTCATTATGGTGTAGCTTTTTGTCATTCTGTTTGATGCTAAAGGATGTTCAGTTGCTTGTAATTGATAAAGAGGTTTCATCTGTGGTGGTTTCAGTCTAATGAGCAAGGCAATGAAACCATATTTGATTTTTTAAAAGGGTAAAAGACCCTTGTTTTGGGTGTAACTATGGGATGGTGGTTTGGGTTACACAAATCCCTCAGGTGGAGAAAGAAGTTTTTTCTTTGATCTTAGTTGATTTTCATAAATTGTTAATTGAGGAAAGATTGCTACTGCTTTAGATGTAACAATACTGACCCATTCACAAGGAGCTACCGGAATAATGTGTCTGTATCTTGAGTCACAGACTAGAAAAGGGGTAAGAACAGGCACTGAGTATTATTCAGTATTATTGCTCAATCTAGCCATCAAAATTCATCCTTTGCATGATGCTTCTAATATTTGCCAAACACAAAGGGAGCATTTGACGGCAATCATTGAAACTATGTCAGATAACCATTGCATGAGGTCAGGTAACCAAGCAATATTCATAGGTCACCATCTTTGAGACAAAGTCCACAAGAGAGCTTTGAAGGAGACTTTTATTTTAATTTAAAAACTGCATCTCTAACATATTAATGAACCTTACTGGAAATGATGTGTAATTCACATTACGTTAGCTAAATCAGTAACTCAAGTAGTATGTGAGAGGAAGCAGAAATGTCCTGGTTGACTTCCTTTGAGTCAGTTTAAGAGAATGGAGGAAGAGAGCAAGAGAACTTGGCCTGACACCAGAGTTTATCAGAGGTGTATCTAACAGGTACAGAAAATCAAAAGCAAGGAGATCCTCTTCCCCTTAATTTGTGGAGATGTTCCTGCAGATCACGATGGGTGATGTCAGAGATCTCTAAAATGAACATGCAGACTGAGATGTTAGGAAAATCTAGGCTGTGGGAAACACTAACAGCAAAACAAGAGAAACACCAAATTCTGAAGCTAGGCATAGATTACTCATATTGAAGTGACAAGGAGGTTGTAGAAAGGTTGTTTTTGTACTGAAGCTCAAGAACACTTCAGATGAATGTCTGTAATCTGAGCATGTCATCTAGCTTTGGGAAACATCACATGGTAACAGACACCACACATTTGTGAAGCTTAAAAGGACAAGGAAAAAGGAATCCTCTGCCAAGGATCTAGAGATCAAAGAAGCTATGAGGGGCTTACATATACTGGGACAGTTCAGAGCTAAAGTCCACTGCTACACAGATCCTCTACTACTTCCCCTCCTTCTATGTATTGTGGAGGGGCAGGAGCCATGGAAGCTGATGTCTTCCTGAAGATGGAGTATAACAATGCTCTGTAACCAAGGGAAGAGGCTTCCCTATTCCTCACCCCTCCCCTTCAAGCTGTGCCCAGGCAGAGACCCCAGTACACAACCCAGCTATTTGAGCTGGGCACTAGAAACAGGATTTTGATCTACATGCATTTGGGTGAGGAAAATGCTTAGGCCAAATTCTCTTTTGTGGCTCTGCAAAGATAAAGGATGGGGAAGCCCCTTACCTGGGGTGCAGATGATTGTTTCCTTTTACTCCTTTTGGAGAACTGTTTACACTAAGCAGAAGATGATTGAAATGTGATGGGAACATTCTTAAATGAAGAAATTGTATCTGATGAGATGAAAATAAATGACTTGCCTAATACAGGGGAAAAATGCTTAGGAGAGTAACATGATTGTCTTGTTTTCCAGATCATGGATTTGCCTTGCTTGGGGTGGTTAAAAGCCTTAAATTTACCCACTGAGTGATGATGACTGGGACTCTTCATGCTGGACTGAGTCTGCTACAATGACAGATTTCTCAAATTTCAGGATTTGAAAGATCTTCATAGTGTTCTAAGAGTGGCAACTCAAGTGGCTGCAGAGGAAGACCCAGAGGGAATTGGAAATCTTTTTTAAAAACTTTATAATTTTTCATAGAGATCAAAATAGCAATGCAGCTGTATAAAATAGTGGGAAACAATAGAGCTTCTTCAGAAACACAGGAGATGCACAACATCAGCATAATTTACTACATTATACAAAGGTCTGCTGTAAAGAGATGTCGAGAAATACTTTGATCTTGGGATCATCACAACCACAATAAGATAATACAAAAAATAGCAAGTATCCAATACAAACATTGCTGTGTTTTTGGTGTAAATTGATAGTTAGTATAACTGGCTGAAAAACAGAATTTCTGTCCCATGAGAAATTCAGAGAGTTTGAAATGTGATTTCATCTTGCATTAGAACAAAAAGACAAAACATTGGAAATTTTTGTGAAACAAAATGTCTGAAATATTATCAAAATATTTAGTTTCAATAGTCAACCTGTTTCTTTTTGCGTTTATATAACATAATACCAAAATGTAATATTTAGATAATTTCCCATCAAAATGTAGATGAAATTGTCAAATTCCCATGAAATGTTTTGATTTCAACTAACCAACATTTTCTGACAGAAAACTTCTGTTGGAAAATTTTCAGTCAGCTCTGAAAATTAGTTTTGTTTTTTTCCGTAAACTCAGAGCCACGCTCTGATCCTATTGAAGTCAATGGGAGTTTTGGCTTAGGACTCATTGGTATCAAAATTTGGCTCATGGGACTCTAACCAGACTGTGAAGATAATCCTGCGTTCCTTACTCAGGAGGGGGAAAGGAGTCCAGGATAGCTGACTGTATTTTAAAGAATCCTTACTGAGGTTGCAGGAACAAACCATCCCGATGTGTAGAAAGAATAGTAAATATGGCAGGCGACCAGCTTGGCTTAACAGGGAAATCCTTGCTGATCGTAAACACAAAAAAGAAGCTTACAAGAAGTGCAAGATTGGACAAATGACCCGGGAGGAGTATAAAAATACTGCTCAGGCATGCAGGAGTGAAATCAGGAAGGCCAATCACACTTGGAGTTGCAGCTAGCAAGAGATGTTAAGAGTAACAAGAAGGGTTTCTTCAGGTATGTCAGCAGCAAGAAGAAAGTCAAGAAAAGTGTGGGCCCCTTACTGAATGAGGGAGGCAACCTAGTGACACAGGATGTGGAAAAAGCTAATGTACTCAATGCTTTTTTTGCCTCTGTCTTCACGAATAAGGTCAGCTCCCAGACTACTGCACTGGGCAGCACAGCATGGGGAGGAGGTGACCAGCCCTCTTTGGAGAAAGAAGTGGTTCAGGACTATTTAGAAAAGCTGGACGAGCACAGGTCCATGGGGCCGGATGCGCTGCATCTTGAGGGTGCTAAAAGAGTTGGCAGATGTGATTGCAGAGCCATTGGCCATTATCTTTGAAAACTCATGGCGATCGGGGGAGGTCTCAGATGACTGGAAAAAGGCTAATGTAGTGCCCATCTTTAAAAAAGAGAAGAAGGAGGATCCGGGGAACTACAGGCCAGTCAGCCTCACCTCAGTCCCTGGAAAAATCATGGAGCAGGTCCTCAAGGAATCAATTCTGAGGCACTTAGAAGAGAGAAAAGTGATCAGGAACAGTCAGCATGGATTCACCAAGGGCAATCATGCCTGACTAACCTAACTGCCTTCTATGATGAGATAATTGGCTCTGTGGATGAGGGGAAAGCAATGAACATGCTATTCCTTGACTTTAGCAAAGCTTTTGATATGGTCTCCCACAGTATTCTGGCCAGCAAGTTAAAGAAGTAAGGATTGAATGAATAAGGTGAATAGAAAGCTGACTAGATTGTCGGGCTCACTGGGTAGTGATCAATGGCTCCATGTCTAGTTGGCAGCTGGTATCAAGCGGAGTGCCCCGAGGGTTGTTCCTGGGTCCGGTTTTGTTCAATATCTTCATTAATGATCTGGAGGATGGCATGGACTGCATCCTCAGCAAGTTTGCAGATGACACTAAACTGGGAGGAGTAGGGATAGGATACAGAGGGACCTAGGCAAATTAGAAGATTGGGCCAAAAGAAATCTGATGAGGTTCAACAAGGACAAGTGCAGAGTCCTGCACTTAGGATGGAAGAATCCCATGCACTGCTACGGGCTAAGGACTGAGTGGTTAGGCAGCAGTTCTACTGAAAAGGACCTAGGGGTTACAGTGGACAAGAAGCTGGATATAAGTCAACAGTGTGCCGTTGTTGCCAAAAAGGCTAATGGCATTTTGGGCTGTATAAGTAGGGGCATTGCCAGCAGATCGAGGGATGATTCCCCTCTATTTGGCATTGGTGAGGACTCATCTGGAGTACTGTGTCCAGTTTTGGGCCCCGCACTACAAGAAGGATGTGGAAGAATTGGAAAGAGTCCAGCGGAGGGCAACAAAAATGATTAGGGGGCTGGAGCACATGACTTATGAGGAGAGGCTGAGGGAACTGGGATTGTTTAGTCTGCAGAAGAGAAGAATGAGGGGGGATTCGATAGCTGTTTTCAACTACCTGAAAGGGGGTTCCAAAGAGGATGGATCTAGACTGTTCTCAGTGGTACCAGATGACAGAACAAGGAGTAATGGTCTCAAGTTGCAGTGGGGGAGGTTTAGGTTGGATATTAGGAAAACTTTTTTACTAGGAGGGTGGTGAAGCACTGGAATGGGTTACCCAGGGAGGTGGTGGAATGTCCTTCCTTAGAGGTTTTTAAGGTCAGGCTTGACAAAGCCCTGGCTGGGATGATTTAGTTGGGGATTGGTCCTGCTTTGAGCAGGGGTTGGACTAGATGACCTCCTGAGGTCCCTTCCAACCCTGATATTCTATGATTCTAAAACTATTATTATCATTAATACTTATTCTTAATTTTATGCATCAAAAGACTTAGATAAGTATAATACAACTGGCTTTGATGGGAGTTCTTTATACACCTTCAGTTTTAGCATCCAGTTGATAAATGTTTAGGCCTCTAGTTCATAACCTGTGGTCCATTGATTGTTGGTGCTCTATAGAAAACTGGCTACTCACATGGTGCTTACTTCCCTTTTCTCCAGTTGCAAAACTGCATTCAAAAATTAAAAGTATATTTCTAAAGAACTTACTGTCCTGACCACATGGAAGTTTGTGACGGGGAATGGGGAGGTAGTTCACGAGATACTGTTCTTAACATACTGTCTTCACAGTGAAAAAGTTTGAGAACTCCCATTTAAGGCTACATGAAAGAGAACTGTAAGATCATAATAGTTAGATATAAATGACCTCTTAGATGGCCAAGTCCATGCCCCTGCAAGTTCAAGCTAATCCTACTAATCAGATATAAACTGATATTATGCTTGACCTTAGGAGATAACTTAACCTGTAAAATTTCCTTTAGAAGGTGATGAATAGCATCTGGGGATTCAGTTAATCCAGAGACCACACAAATACTAGTATTCTTTTTATTTTCCTCCTTAGCCATATTATTGTACAAAGCACTATCTGCTGGTTACACCCTTCTATAGCAGGCCTGGTCTACAGCAATATTTAACAGAGGGGTCCTAATGTAGCACAGCATATGCTACATAGATATAAGACCAAGATCTTGTCACCACTAAGAGAAAACCTTTTGTAGCTGGATTTGTGTGGATAACACAAGCAAGAAGGAAAAAATAGTTATGCAAAGCCCTACAGCCCATGGGGCATACCCTCCAGAGCCAGTCCAGCCAACAGTGAGACATCAGAAAGCCCCGCTGAAAGTTGTGGCATACAGTGCAGTGACACCTCGCTCATATGAAAAGATTACTTTTCATTTTCTTTCCCTTTATTGTAATTAAATGTTTTATTTGTTTTCCTAAGTAGCTCTTTTAGACCATGGGCATTTCAAATCCACCATCCCACACTTTCGCACTGATTTTCCTACCGGTCTAAACTAGTAACGATGGAAACAAAGAAACAAGATGACACTGCTTAGAGAACAAGGAATCCTGTGGTCTGTGTGAGTAAATTTTGAGATACTCAAAAATACCAAAAGTAATATAATGCCCACCATTCACAAATAGGGACAGCTGCCCCTCATTCCAATAGAAGCTGGATGTGTGTGACGTTCATGGCGCATGGTCTCAAAGCTATCACCTCTTTTTCACTACATGTATAATTTTAAAATCATTAAGAAGATTTTAACATAACACTTTTTATTGTAAAAGCCTGTTTTTAATTTTAAAAATCCACGCAAGATATAAAAGTTATATGTAAGGGAAGTGTCACACAGAGATTGCTCTAATAAGACATTCATGGTGATTTGATTTCCCCTGCTGTAGCTGTAAGTCAGTAGGTAAAACCATATTTTAGTGCCTCCTAAAATTTTCATGAGCGGTATTGATACCGCTGCTACTGTAGTTAGAATATAATGTCCTTTTATTTTGTAGGGAATAAAAAACAGTATTGTTACCATTTCATCTATAATTCTTTTTAAGAAATAGTGCATGCCAGTGAAAGAAATTGAATTGCTGTATGGCAAACAGAACATTCATTTTGTAACTGAATCTGCTACTGCTATAAATGATGGTATAAGGGCAATGATTAGCCTGAACTAAACTCCCAATTTTGAACACCTCTGTACTAGGGGAGTCCTTGAAATCTGATCCTGGATCTAAATCCCAATAATCTGTAATTTGTCCCTCTCATTATATTGGTGCAATAAAAACCCCAGGGCCTTTCCCCACCCAAACTTGTGGTGTTTGAAATCAATGTGTATCTAAAATTCTAGATTTAATGTCCAGCTAATGCTTATTTGATTAAAACACCCAAAGTCTAAAGTTGTAATTTGATCTCCTGAAGGGTTCAAAAGGAAAGATAAATCATATAAAAGGTGATTGCTGTAATATCATTTCAGTAATTCTTAAATTCTAATGTGTTTCCTGCATAATATAACCTTCTCTGTTAACTCTTCTACCTGACCATGCTGGTGTGAGAATGGAAATATGATATGTTCCATAACATACATTGTGGTTGAATTTGCCATTCTATGTATAAATTGCATTTAAACATTGTGTTGTAATGTTGTTTACTCTTTTGATTTCATATGATCTGATTGGCAGTAATATCTAGTTCACTGTATGGAAGTAGTCCAGAGTCCTCTGTCTTTGATTATTATAGGGGAACTCTAAGCAGTTTAGACTTCATCCTTCTGATAAAGTTCTGCAAAGCATTTTTAAAATCAAATAATTAATTAAAATTAAAGTATTTAACTTTGTTTCAAAGTGACCTCTAATCCCGACAATATTTTATTTAATTCCAAGGAATTCCTTAAGCAGTTCAGAAACTTTACAAATAGAGAAATCATTTTGCCCACTGCTGAAATATAACAACCTGCATGGCAGCTATTTAGCAGTGCAGAGCCACAGTATAATAGAGTACTAAGAGGGGAAGTGAAGAATACCAGAAGAATGTAGACAGAAAGAATCTAATTACTGATGCTGGAATTTGGCCAGGTCACTGAGATTAACACCCCTACCCTTGCACAAAATGTCATGGGCCCTTAATGACCACAAGTGCCTAGGAATTTGGGTTTATGTTTCATGCAAAAGACAGACACAGCACAGATATGGAATAGAACTGGCCAATAGCATACTATTCATCAAATATGTTATTTGGCAATTTTTTCCATTTCTTATCAAATAATTTATTTGATGAATAATATTTTACTGCATTTGACCAGCTTCTGTGGCTGTGAAGAATACATTATTGATGGATAACAATAACATACATCAAATAATGTAATCTGGGAGTGGGGGTTGGTATTTGACCTGTTCTAATATAGTATGCAAATAAAAGATATCAGCAAAATGGAAGCAATGGAAATGCAGTGATAAGAATGTGTGCAGTTGTCCCCAGAAGGTTTCACAAACTGGATTGGAAATGAAAAACCGCTGCTGTGTGCCATGTGGTTCATGTTTTCTTTCTGCTTCCTTGACTTATTTATCCTTATGACACCCACGATAATTAATGTTTTAATTGGAGCTGTAAAGAAATTGTGTCGCTGGACACCTGACACTATTCATTTAGGCAAGAGTACAGCTGGGTACTCAAAAGTGAAAAGAACAAAAAAATGAAAAATGAATCACAGTTTAAATAGATATTTTTGAGTTGTTCAATGAGGCAAACAGATATGTTAATAATTAACATGCACTTCGGGGCTTATTGTTTGCTTAGAATAGAGGAGAGCACAGACTAGCAGGCCAACATGTGCTAGGAGAAAAAGGAAGTGGAGGCAGAGGTCTGAAGTGATTGGCCGAGTGAGCAATTTGTTTATTGCACTGTGCTGCTACTAGGTTTGAAATTCTTTGATAATTAGTCCTATTGCTTGAAGTCTGTAGTGATTGTTTAGCTTAGATATGCTTCATGTACTATACCAACCTCTGGGGTAACTCCACTGACTTCAGTGGAGTTACACCAAGGAAGAATTTGCCCCACCTGTCTGACTCTGAGCTATTTACTGCAGATCTTTAAGAAATTCTGGAGGTGTGGTTTATTGGAAGCACTCAGAGGAGACACATTGGATGCTCTGCTAATCTAGGAGTCATGATCAAACTCAGCATCTAAACATCTTTTATATCCCCATAGAACATTGGTGCTGGGACTAAGGGTGCTTCTGTACCCCTGGCTTGAAGTGGTTTCATAATACATAGGGTTTCCAGTTTGGTCCAATGGCTCTCAGCACCCCCACTATACAAATTGTTCCAGCACCCCTGCCATAGAAATAAAGCTTCAGCAATGAGGGGCTGATTCAAAGTCCATTTGAAATCAATGAGAGTCTTTCCATTGACTTCAAGTGGGATTTGGATCCAGTCTTAGGCTGTGGCTGACAAAGGCTAGACTTGATTATCCCAAGGTTTGTTGGAGAAAACTTAACTATGATAGGTAAGATCAGTTCTGTAGCTCCAGATGATCTTGATTCATGGCTCTGGTTTAGTGTGTCTTTGTAGCAGCACAGTGGTAGGCTACTACTGATGAGGTAAACACATACTTCATAAAATTATATGTCCATGTATTTTTGGTATTAACTACTGATGCATTTGTCACTACTAATTGGGTCCTAAAGCAGGCAAAAGCAGTTCACAGCATGCCCTCTGCGAGCTGTCATAAACAGAAATCTGAGGTAGTGCCAAATTCTCTAAGGCTTGACAGCAAATGATTAGGATGTTTTAATTTAGTGGACATAAGAAACTCCCTCTGACATCTAAATGGGTGCATGCCATAAGAAATCTACCCCCTCCCCAGTACAAACATTTGAAACAAAAGTGATTGAGGTTTTTTGTGTTTTTTTTAAGTTTTGAGGAAAAGGATGCCTACAGAATGACTAAATATGTATCAGAGTGGTTTGGAGAGATGAAGGAATTAGCAAATTTAGAAAGACGGTATAATGTGAGAGAAAAGAATGGAGATTTTAGATTTTTATCTCTGTTCTATTGCTATGCCATCTTAGTTCCCAGTGGACAAATGTCTACAACACAAATTGGGCTTTATAAGCTTTACGGTCCTTATTCTGAGTAAGGTCTTCAGGACTGGCTCCATTGACCAGGATTACAGTGGAGCAGAAGGTAGAGGTCTTTGAAAAGGGGGTCCCGCTGCTTTTCTCTTTGAACCCACATGACTCTGGGAGTGTCTGCTAAAGGCAATGTTTGCATGAACCCCTGGGGACCTAATTGCTAAGTTTTTCACAGCTCTAAACCAAGGTCTCCAAACACGGGGTGAAGTAATCCACTAAACAATGAGCCATACAACAAAAACGAGATGATGTGAAGTGGTAGGCAATATGCTGAGATGTATTTGGGCTGCTTTCTGACCCCTACCTGCAAAACTTTATTGAAATGAGTGGTACCAATTTACAACTGAGCTGAGAGGTACTGACCTTTTAGAAAGATTGCCAGTCCATTTATACACCACCTGCAATGCTCATCTCCTTTACTCACGATTAACAATACTTGTCACCCCTATTGCAATGCCTCACAGGCTCTTTAAGTTTTCCCATTTATGGCCTTTTGAGGATTTACAGCGTGCAGATATACTGAAATATCTTTGAAGCTGCTATTAAAATTATAAGGTAAATATATCATGACTATCTCAGGAAAAAAATGAGAGTTTTAGGGAGTTAAAACCATTACTGTGCTGCCCCTAAATCCATGTTCACCTGCTCACACTATGTGCCCAGCTGGGTTACGGGAATGAACTTTGAATGCATGAATATGATGCTTCAGCTTCAGAACTTAGTTGGGTATCTTGCTCTGTCATGTGAGGTTTTTCTCTTTGAAGCTAAATCCTCTGTTTTACCCAGACAGCCCCCCACACAATGGAACTCATGCAATTCTTCTGGGAGGTGGGCAGGATTTGGGGAGCCTGCACAGATTTGTGTACCATTCTACATGCTCCCCAAGGAGCACAGGAAGAAGTAATATTTTTGTCATTAATGTATCATTTGAGGGGCTAGTGGCAATTCTGAGGAACTTGTCCAACATGTTTCATGGGGAAAACTGGGTGATATTTCGGTTTTGCAAAACATCTAGTTGTTTTCTTTCATTCTGTCTTTTCATTTTGGGGTTTCAGAAAACATCTAATTAATAGAATTTAAGGCCAGAAGGGACCATTATTATCATCTAGTCTGAACTCCCATATAACATAGGCCACTGAATTTCACCCAGTAATTCCTGCATAAAGCCCAATAACTTGTGGTAGAACTAGAACTTATCTTTCAGAAAGACATCAAATCTTATTGAAAGACTCCAAGTGATGAAGAATTTACTACTTGACCCTTCCTTTAAAAGATGTTCCAAGGGTTAATTACCCTCATTGTTAAAGGTCTGTGTCTTATTTCTAGTTTGATTTTACCTTCAACTTCCAGCCACTGGACCTTGTTTTGCCTTTGTGTGCTAGATTAAAGAGCCTTGATGGCAGATAGAGTTTCTTAAATAATTTTTCATTTTATTTAAATGATTGATATTGACAAAGGAAAAATAGTTGTTTGCATAGCACCTGCTTCTATTTCATTAAAAACACATTTTTTAAGCAAGTTTAGTTTGCAAATTGGGAGGAAGGATGTTCTTGTGGAATGGGCACTAAATTACCAGCGTGGACACCTCAGTTCTGTTCCTGATCCTGTCATAGACTTGTTCTGTGACCTTGGACAACTCATTCAATCCTGCAAGGCTCTGAATAGCCTGGCCCAATGTAGCAAAGCATTTAAGCACACATTTACCTTTTAAGCACATGAGTAATCCTATTAAAATCAATGGAGTTGTTCACACGTTTATAGTTGGGCACAAGCTCATTGGACTGAGCCAGAATACCCAGCACCTTGCAGAGATTGCGCTCTTTTGTGGATGTTCCCCATTTGTAAAATGGGGATAACACTTCCATTCGCCTGTCTTGTCTATTTAGAGTGTAAACTATTTAGGGCAAGGATTGTCTCTTACTATGTGTTTGGATAATGAAAATGTTGAACAATGGAGCCCTGATTTCAGCTAGGGCCTGTAGGTATGACCACAATACAAAGAATAGATAAAAATAAGTTTGAAAGTAATTCTTGTCCTGTTCCTTGGACCAGTGGGGAAATAAAACACAGGAACATGAAGCAACCCAGAACTTGTATTTTTCCAGAGCCAAACAGGACACAAATCTCAAAGCCTGGTACTTTTTTTTCAGTCCAGAACCTGCTATTTACAAGTGGGTTTTGAATTTGGCAAAACTATTTCTCTCATCCCTGCTAGTAAATACCTTTGAACTCCCTCCCGTTAAACAGAAGCATTTTCTGAAGAAAAAAAGTTGAAAGATAAGTGGCTTACGAACTACAGTAATTAAAATCTAAAAGATGCTTTCCCAGCTGTTGCTTTTGAAGTTGGGCTTAGTTGGTGGCTAGGTGCCAGCATTCAATTAGAAGTAGGGAATTTTATTAACAGAATATCGTGTGCTATATTATGTCAATAATTCCCTTTAAATTAGTTCTTTTTATTCCTTGAGATAGTCACAGGTGTACAGGTCATCAATTATTAAAACAGGGCCCCGTTGATAATTGTGGAGCATACTATGTTTGCTTTATTTGCACACCATTTGAAGTTCAAAATTACAATACCTCTGAACTTTTTAGATGGAAGTTTTGGCTAAGATGAATACCTACAGGGCCGGCTCCAGGCACCAGCTTGTCAAGCAGGTGCTTGGGGTGGCCACTCTGGAGAGGGGCAGCACATCCAGCTATTCGGCGGCAATTCGGCGGATGGTCCCTCACTCCAGCTCGGAGCTTAGACCTTCCGCCGAATTGCCACCGCAGACTGCGATCGCGGCTTTTTTTTTTTTTTTTTTTTTTTTTGGCTGCTTGTGGCGGCCAAAACCCTGGAGCCGGCCCTGAATACCTAAGAGACAAATTTCAGAAAGGTAGACCCAGGGCCTGTGTACAACTTTTTGTCTGCATTTGAGAGTGTAATTACCATGATTTAATTTCTAAACTCATTCTATGCACATGCAATCAGTAATTAAAACACAAACATAGAGGTACAGTGGCACTTACATTGGTAGCCTGGGCCTCAGTGTCTTGATTTCACATTCTGAGATGCCAAAGTCCTGGGCTGGAATTAGTGTAGTGAGATGGGTTTAACGTTTGTAGGATCGTTGGATCTGTGGTGTTCTGAAGTGGACTGGTGTGGTGACTGTGACATTGCACTCGATATGATTTTATGAAAGTATGCTGATGAGTGTGAATATATTGTAACTAAAATATGCTTCATGCAAAAGGTCTCTTGTAAGGTATCATTACAAAACTTATAATCTACTGAATGTGTTCATCCTATTTGTATGAATGTATCATTCTTGTATCTGAAACTAGAAATATGAAATATAACTCTGAGGGCCTATTGTAATTATGCAAAGTGTGGGCCATTAATGGTGGTTTGGAATCTTGATGGCTCCCATTAACCAGGACAATTGACAGTAGATGGCTCTGTTTTACTTGTAAGTCTGCTTGTATATGTGTGAGCTGGCAAGTGGGTAATGTGATCATCTCACCTGAACTGGAATCCATATTTAACCTGGTGCTTTTCCATTTAGAAGGAGGGGTGGGAACACAGAGAGGGACAAAGGATTCCCACTTTATGCAAAAGATATATAAGTGGGTGGAACACAACAAAAGGGGCAGCCATCATGAGGAATCCTCTAGCTACAACCTTAGCTAGAACAAGGGCTGTACCAGGGGAAAGGATTGTGCCCAGAATAGGAAGTCTGTGAAAGAAACTTATTGAAACATCTCTGAGGGTGAGATTTTATCTGTACTGAGTTTTATTACTGTACTAGGCTTAGACTTGTGTGGTTTGAGCATTGGCCTGCTAAACCCAGGGTTGTGAGTTCAATCCTTGAGGGGGCCTCTTAGGGATCTGGGGCAAAAATCAGTATTTGGTCCTGCTAGTGAGGGCAGGGGGCTGGACTCAATGACCCTTCGGGGTCCCTTCCAGTTCTATGAGATAGGTATATCTCCATAATTTATTTATTTATTTATATTTTATTTTGCTTGGTAATTCACTTTGTTCTGTCTGCTATTGCTTGGAACCACGTAAATCCTACTTTCTGTATTTAATAAAATCACTTTTTACTTATTAATTAACCCAGAGTATGTATTAATACCTGGGAGGGGCAAACAGCTGTGCATATGTCTCTATCAGTGTTATACATTGCGAACAATTTATAGTTTACCCTGTATAAGCTTTATACAGGGTTAAATGGATTCATTTGGGGTTTGGGCCCCATTGGGAGTTTGGCATCTGAGTGTTAAAGACAGGAACACTGCTTAAGTTCCTTTCAGTTAAGTCTGCAGCTTTGGGGCATGTAGTTCAGACCCTGGATCTGTGTTGGAGCAGACTGGTGTGTCTGGCACAACAAGAGAGGGTGCTGGAGTCCCAAGCTGTCAGGGAAAGCAGGGGCAGAAGTAGTCTTGGCACATTAATTGGCAGCCCCAAGGGGGTTTCTGTGATCCAACCTGTCACAGTGACCTTCCGTTTTTTGAGACCGTTCTGGTAGAGTAGATTCTCTTGGCCTGATTTAGTCATTCTACCTCTCATTAAAGCAGTGCCTTATTGATGTGGACACAGCAGCAAAATGGGGACAAACACATGCATGGAATTAAGAGGCAGGCTGCAACTTTTATTAAAATTCAACACAGGGGAGGAGTGCTCTCTGCCCATTACCCATACTCTCCTATACCATGGGTTTAATTTGTTCCAGTTCAGGGGTTACAGGGCTTCTTACCAGATAATCCATAACTGGTACCAGAGTTAGAGGGCTCCTTATTATATAACTCATAATGCAGGGTAGGCTCTCCTCAACCTACCCTCAGGACTCAGCTCATCCTAGCACCATCCCTGCCACAAGACAGAAAGAGGCTTCATCAAATTCCCCCTTTGTTGATGTGGGCAGGTGGCATTTCCCTGAGTAGAACACTCCTCAATATGAGGAAGAGTGGCAGAATTTGCCCTCCGTAAGAAAGCCACCTGCAAGTGTAATGGGGACTATATGACTCGATAATATATTGAGATTTTTTTTTTATTGCATTGTTTCTCCCCCTTCTTTTTTAACTTAGAGCTAGTGCTGGACTAACAGCCACCAGGGGGCTGGAACAATTTGTATAGTGTGGGTGCTGAGAGCAATTGAACCCAACTGTAACCCTGTATATAATGGAAACCACTTCAAGCCAAGGGGTACAGCAGCACCTCCCACACCCCTAGTTCCAGCACCTATGATAGCCACATAGATTGATATCCTCTTTCTGCAGAACAGCAGCAGAGCATGGGCAGAGTCTGCTTCATTATCAATGACCCCAAGGAACCACCCCTAGATGTAGAGAACAATTCGGCCTGCACTCCCTTTCAGTTCTTGGTGCCGCTGTTGAGACTGCCAGTGTAGGAAGTATAGGATAGCTCTTACAGATTTGCTCCTTCTGCTCTCTTAGTGGTCATTTGGTGGAACTGAAGGATTTTTTGAAGTAAACTGTTTATTACTGTTATTAACAACAATCATATAGCTTAATGGAATTAATAATAATACTTTTCATTTGTATAACAGCTTTTATCTGAAGAGCTCAAAGGGCTTTACAAATACAAAGTAAGTAAGCCTCACAGCCCATCAGTGGGGTAGAAAAGAATCCTATCTCAATTTTGCATGTGAGGGAAAACTGAAGTTAACTGAAGTTCACTTGCTTAAACTCACACAGGAAGTCTGTGCCAGAGCTAAGAATAGAAGCCATGTGTCCTGATTCCAACTCTGGTTGCTCCTTTTAATTTGGTTAATAGAATGCTATTTCTTGAAGGCTTGAGATTTCCCAGGACTTGATATAGTTGGAGGATAACAGAAGAGATAATGGTATGGATTTTTAGGCACTCCCACCTCCCACCACGTCAATCTCAGTAGGGTTAGGCAAAGCCCCAGGTGGGACAAAATAATGGAGAGTAGTGTTAGAAAAGAACAAAAGAGACCAGAAAACAATTATGGAGACTTTGGAGAATAAGGCAAGTAGAATTTAAAAACTGTCTCTTGGTAACACCTTTTCAAAATGATTTAATTATAAAATACAATTGTTGTCTTGACCTATTAGTCATTTTTCATTGTTCTTTTGAAGTTTTGGATTACAATACAGTTCTTATCCATCTGCAAATAGCTAAAGAAAAATGTAAATGCTGGTAAATTGTGCTTTGAAAATTGATAATATCCCGTGTAGCACTCAGACAATAAAGTGCTATTTATGTAACAAAATAGTTATTTCATTTAAACTCTGATCCAGATGGTGACTTTATACACAGCTCTGTGCAGAGGGTGGTGCCTTAGTTGTGTCACCCCAGCGGGAAATGTTACTAAAAGTCACCCTTCTGAGGCACAGTTCTTCCCCCACTTTTTCCTTTCTGCTGGCCTATATCAACAGCAAATTACAACAGCTCCTGCCCCAGCTCAGCTGCACTGGCCAGCAACTTAGGGGGGTTGGGGAGAGAGAGAGACAAAGCTTTTTCTGTTCCTTGCTTTTCTTCATCCGCTGCCTGCCCAGGTGTTTCTGGAGGGGGACATAAGTAGATATGCAGTGTGTAAAGTCTGTGCATAGCTGTAAGGGGAAATCTTACTCCCCTTTCTTCCTTTATATGGGGTAGGTAGGCCATATCACAAGCCCTTGGCAGGCCCTTTCATAGAGAGCATAGGGAATTCAATCATTCTAATTTCTTTACCCCACTGTATAGGTTGTCCATTGGTTCAGCACCTGTGCTGACCGTGTGAGTGATGTGAACAATTGGCTCCTAGCAAGTGGATGGAGATTAATTCATTTTACACCAAAAAGCCATAAGTCAGTACCTGTTTTAACTCATTATCATCCTGGACCAAATCCACAGTGAAAGATTCCCTATCCTGTTACCTGTCTCCATCGGGTCCTTTTTAAAGCTTGGCAATTGGTTCACTTTGATCCAGTCTGTGAACTATTGTAATAGGGAGCGTGGAAAAACTGTAAATTCTCTTTAACTTCTGTTTTCTGCTCATGGTGTGATTTCATTTTTTTGTTCTTGGAAATATATTTTATTTTGTTACAGATGACACCAATCGGGGTGAAAAGAGACAAGAAAGACTTTAGATCCTGAGTCTGAAACAGCTGCTCAGTGATTCAAGACTCAAATGTAATAAGAAAGGAAGAATCACAAGAAAGAAAGATTTATACAGCCATAGTTATGGGTAGAGCTGTGCAGAGCTAGATGGTTTCAGTTCACAGGAATTTGTTCAAACCTTTGCTTTGATTTGTGAGGACTCAAACCTATTGACTCATGTTTGATGATACTCAGAAGCTCAAAGAGAAAGTACAAAGTTTCAAGGTACATTATGTCAAAACCATAAGGTGGACCTGAATCATAACCCAAACTTCCCCCAATTTTTGGAGGAAAGGGGAGATAGATTTGAACTTTGCAGTTCATCCCTGTCTCTAGAGAAGACTGCTTCTAAATTCTTTGTGCCTGATTTTTCAGATCCGTGTACCTTGAGTTGTCATTTACACCCGTACCTAGTAGTCTTAATCTTTTATTAAATCCAGACTGTAGCCTTTTACCCACCCTTTTTATAGATGTAAATCAGTATAAAGGGTCAAGGTACTAAAGAATCAAGTCCCGGATCTGAAGTGGGTGTTAAAAAATTTGAGAAGGAAGAGAGGAGAGACAAGAATTATTCAAGGGCTAGAAAAAATGTCTTATAGTGAAACAGAAGTTACAAATTCAAATTGGAAATGAGGCACAAATTTGTAACTGTGTGGGTGATTAACCACTGGAACAAACATCCCAGAGAAGTGATGGATTCTCCATCTCTTGAAGTCTTCAAATCAAGATTGGATGCCTTTCTGAAGGTAAGCTTTGGTCAAACATGAATTATTGGGCTCAAAACAGGAGTAACTGGATGAAATTCTATGGTCTTCTTTATATAAGAGGTCCAACTACATGATCTAATGGTCTCCCGTGGCCTTATGACTCTGTTAACTTTGTGGCTCCGGCCTACCTTAGATTTTGTTGTAAAACCTTAACTTTAGCCTAGGTGTGTTGAAAAGATTTGAAGCGATTGGAGAACTTGTTGATGAACCTGCACTGAGTTTCAAGTTTGAAACAAAAGCCAAAGCCAGGCAAAGCTTCAGAAATTCCTCAGTGCTCAAATTCTATATCCTATTCCCATGTACTAGTTGGTTCTATAATATTAACTACATTTACTTTAGGGAAAAACTGGTTTATATTAAAGAAGGACTGATTCAAAATTTGAACTGAATTAAAACTACATTTGAGATTGGGAAAGATTCTGTTAATTGTTGTTGTTCTGGGTATTTTTTAATAATTGTGTTTCAACTGCCTTTAGTCACAGCCAGAATTGCAAGCAGCAGGACTGCAATAGCATAAAAGACTATTGTCTAGGCATTTCTAGCCAAACCAAAGCATGGAAGCATTACAAACCATGATAGAACCAGATGCCACAAAACTCCTAATACAATTTGCAGACCAAGGAGGTTGGTTAGGAATTTTCCATCACAATGGTGTTTTGATGGAAAATGACGTTTCCATACCATTGACATTTTCTGTGGAAACATTTTATTTTTCTGAAATTTTTCAATTTTCCTTGAGGAAAACCAAAACAAAATATTTATGTGCAGGTCAGTTTGACCTGAAATGAAATATTTCCGTTTTTTTGAACTGACCCAAAACATTTTTAGTCGGTTAAAAATTAAATTGCATTTTTCTATAGTGGCACATTGCCTCATGGGAGCTGTAGTTAAGATGGTCTATGCTCCCATTCTCTCCTAGAGGCCAGGCTCTCTGGCTGGGTTACATCTCCCATGATGGAACACAGTCTCCCCTCTGACTGAACAGTGTGGGATTTACATGGCTGTGTGTGCATCATGGGAAATGTACTCTAGCTGGTGTGTATTGGGAAGGTGGTCAAAGTTGTTCTTGTAAGTCAAGGGCAGAAGGATATAGAGTGCCAGTGGGTCATTCTTTTGGTTCATTACACCAAAAATCTTGCTTGCTACCAGGTCCAGAATGAAACATCTGTATGTATAATGTATGTATGCTGTATTACTGCCAGCTGATACATCTACAGAGCAGGCCATATACCAGTTGAACTTATTAGGGTGGATTGGGCTAGGGATCCATTAGAGCAAAAGTAATCTATGTCCCATTTATTTTCCTTTTATCTCCTCTTCTAGTTTCTGTTTTTCTTCTTTGTCAGGGATATTGAATGCTGATAAAACTATTCTTGGTCCAACCTCAGGCACTCATTTCCAGGAAATTAACTTGGCACCATAGAAGCACTTTACATCTGCATCTCTTGATTTGGAGATGGTTGGCTAAAAGGCTACACATAGTTTTAATTTATTGCCAGATTAATTTTTTTTTAAAAAAAACTAAGGCTTAATAGTTTGTTTCCCCCCATTAGCTCAAGTTCTTTTAGGTAGAAAAAGATAGGAGGGAATGGTGTTGTACTATAGCACATTTGGATGAGATGATCAGAGCAAAATGCTTGGTTATTTCTTTTTAAGTAATATCAAGCAGCAAGCATCCTGTATTTTTGTGGTCTGCAGTTGTAGATAGATGCACTCCTAAGAGGTTGAGAACCTATCTCCAACAGTATGTGGGTGCTTTCAATTGCTACATGTCATTTCCTGTCCTTAACATAACTCCACAGTGATAATTGGAGATGGGCCACTCAGTAATACTCAAAAGTAAACACTACCAAAGCATCTTTCACTCCCCTCTGGGCTTGAGCCTTTTATCCTCTTGAGATCCTCTTCAGTTCCCTATCCATTCTTGCGGAACACCAGCTCTAAGTCAGCCACCCTGGTGCCTGCCCGTTATTCCAGGGCCCTACCACAGGAGTTAGCTTCTCTCCTGTGGCTCAACTCTCCAGCCAAAATCTGTGGAACCCTGAGTGGGTTTTCTTAACCGTTTTTATTCTGAGGCTCAGGTGCTCACTGTATTAACACCTGACCCCTTTAGTCCTGCACCCAGAAGCTGGGCTGCAGTTAATTACCACATGAGACTGGCCCCATTGTGCCTTAAAGGAGCCTGTCACCCTGTGATAGTCCTACAGACATATTGGGCCAATCTTGTAGCTCACTGGGCATTTCATCTGAGTAAGGACTGCAGCATTTGGCCATTAGACTTTATTAAAAAAGCCTTTTTTTTTTTTCTTTTTTTTTTTTTTTGAAAATCTAAATTTTGGAGACCTAATGCTAGTGAGATATATTGAAATATTTCACCTTGATCAAAAATGTCAAAACAAGAAATGTTGACATTTCTGAATGGAAATTTTCAAGAATTTTTGTGGTCTGCAAAAACAATTTGAAATTTCAACTTTTTGTCCCAATTTGGGATGAAAACAAATATGGAAATGTCAGAATTTCCCATGGGATGGAAATTCAGAATGTTTCTCAGCTCTCATATTGGTTTATTATTCTATGCCTTGCTTGTTCCTTTGTGCTTGTTGTTGAAAAATAGCAGGGGACAGTTTTGTGTTGCAATATCTTAACACAATAGTGGTTTAAAAGCCATAGAAAGTTAGAGGTTTAGGGTCAAATTCTGCTCTTAAATGCATGCACAAAGTCTTGCCAATGACAATGTTGAGCTCCACAGGTTTAATCCAAAATCCACTGAAATCAGTGGAAGACTTTGCATTAACTTTAATGGACATTATATCAGGCCCCATGTTTGCATCTAAGGGTAGATTTTGGACTTTAATTTTAATCCTTTGATATGCATTGGGGAGGTAGGCAGCTAAGGACTTTCCACAGTATTTGGTAACACAAGGCATCAGATTTCAGCCATTCAGAAGTTAACTTTGTATTTTCATCCTTTTTATGATTTTCTCTCTCTCTCTCTCTCTCTCTCTCATCTAAAATTACTTAAACATATTTAATACTGTGTCTAAAACAGTTAATTATAATTTACGTCTCCAACTTGTTGTTGTTTTTTCCCTTCCAAGGTGGTAAAAGCATATTTCTTTTCTGGGATAATTGGCATTCAAATACCATGGTGATGGCCATGGTATAAGAGCCAAAATAGAATAGATTATGTATTTGCAAACTAGCAATGTAGGGATTTTTTAAAATTTCCTTTTCAGCCTTAACAAAATCTTGTTACTTGGCTGGACCATTATTTTAGATCAATTTCATACAGACCATTTTTTTCTTTTTTTTTATATATCAATCCTAAATTAATATACTAGGTGCTCTGCAGCCGCTGTGGTTTTGCATTGATCTTGGCCAGCTTGTTTAGACTGTTTTGGCAAGTTGCTGATGTACTTCTCCCTGGGGATAGAGCAGGGGTTAATTGCTGTTAAACTCTCAGTGCCAAGTAATGGTTCAGACTCTCTGCTACATTAAAGATGACACTAATAAGGAAAGAGTGCACTGGATTGCTCTGTGTTGAAAATTGGACTTGTGGTGACAGAAACTTGGAGCAGAGCTGATGTAATAGGGAGGCCATAATGTAATTATAACTGCTGAACATGTGTCATACCAAGTTAAATGATACATTAATGAATCAAAACAGGTGATGGAGTGTTGCTCTTTCAGCAGATAGAGGTGTTTTCAAGGTTAGATTGTCATTAATTTAATAATCTGTAAAATGGCTATTCTTCAAATTATAAACAAAATCAAATTTAATGTTTTCTTATCTTGCACTCGGTAGGTAAGAAAGAAAAAAGACATTACACCGAGCATTTTTCTGTTAATTTATATATACTGTACAATATAACATGACTTGAACTCACACTATTTTCTTTTAAACTGCTATAACTCCATTGGTGTTGGTAAAATTACTTCTGATTTATACTGTTGTGGGAGGAGACCTAATCCCTTTGAATTCATATGTTAAATAAGGGAATTTATTGCAAAGCATATGGAAATTTAAGGCCACAACACTATCAGATTGATATTTGACTATTTGATCATCATAGGTAACTAGTTTCATTAGCCAATAATGTTAATAGCAATTTAGGACTTATTAGAAGCAGGCCACCACCTATCTTTTGCCCTCAATCCACTGCATACTACATTTAATCATTAGTCTTGATTAAGACCTTTGTGTTCAACCCCACAGAGCAATGAAAATGATTGTTTCCCTTTCTCCTGTTTTGCTGTGACATGTTTCTTCTTCCTTCTAGATGACTACTTCTTTAACTGCTATGTCTCACTTGCAGGAAGCCTATTTTTTATTTGGTTATTCTTAATGAATGAGGCTGGAAACTTTTTTAATGGAGTTAGATGCCAAATTTCTATTGATTTTCAATGGGATGTGAGTGCTTAAATAACATAGAGCCCTTTGAAAATTCTGGCCTAAAAGAATCCTTATTTTTTTTATTTTATTTTTTTAATTCTTCAGATTTTATTTCAGTGCTCAATATCACCAATAAATATGAATGATTTGTAGTTCTAAGTTCTTCGGGTCATTTGGCAAAATATACTCTGTACTGTATTTGTTTATCATTTTGGGTGTAAAATCTTTTGAGCTAGATCATTCCTCCTGTGGGAAAACCTGAGGAAGGAAGATCTGCGGGGGAAATTTCCATGATGCTCCCTTTCTGGAGATCCCCCTTTGGATCATACCATTCAATGGGGCAGGGTTTGCTCTCATGTGGAAAAGCGCCTGGGACCAACCCCAGGCCTTGCATCACCTGTGAGATCTGCTAGAGGTTAGGGCCATTTGTGGTGTCGCTGTGCCTCCACCCCAGATTTGATCTCCAGGAATTTCTCCCTCCCCACCCCATTCTCTGACAGAGTTTGGCCTGGCTTGTGGGGGTTCCACTGAAAATGCAATATGGCATCCAAGCTGGATTATTTTTGTGGTGAACATCTCCATTGGAGACCATGTGCATTCACATACCCTGGCCTGGCCAGTCTCCACCCTATCCCCTATCCCAGCCACCAGGTGGATCTTGAGGAAGTGGATGGATGGTACTGTGGTGGCAGCTTGAGCTATCATTCTTTATACTGGTCACTTCCAGACATGGATCTAAGGGAGATAATCCTTATCATCTACAGATGAATCTTAATTTGGTGAGTTGCTTAAATAAGCTTTTGTAATTAAAAGCTTTCTTCCTTCCACTGGTTCAAATTCAGCCTGAGAGTCATTGCTACTTATGGCTTTCTGAGGCCTCTGTGAAATAAGGTGGTGATCTAATTCAAGCATCTAATGCAGGCAAGTGTCCACATTGCAAAAATTACCAATACAAATGCCAGTAAGTGACATACTTGCTGCCTGTCTCATCAGAGAAACTGTAATTGGCATTCTCTACCTTTGAAACATAGTCTATCCAAGTCCAGGTGGGAGGAAATGGCAAAAATTATACTGCAAGGCCTCCTGCTGTAGCTGTTCTCTGGATAAAGAATTCAGTCTTCAGGGCCAGTTCAGCACCTTTTAACACTAAATTCACTTACCTTTTCTTTTTTCAGGAGATTTTTGTTTTAGCCATGTACTGACTGTCCTGGCCAGTATGAAAATCAGGTTTGCTCACATTATTAGGAGCATGCATTCGCTGAGTTTAGAAAGTGGTAACATTCTCCCACCATACAACTTCTGTAACCAACATTACTCAGGGTTTGTCTTCACTGGAGACTTCGCTCAGGCTTAATCACAGGTTTTCCCCTGACCATGCTTCATGCTCAGTGCTACAGAGTGAGGTAGCCACTACTCTCTGAGCTACAGGGCAGAGCAGAGGGTAGCTGTTAATGAGTACTGCAACCCAAAATAACTGCAGTGAAGATGTTGAGCCAGGGACAGTCACAACAGTTGAAGCATAATGGCCATCCAATCCCTTCCTATAAGACCACCAACTACCCATCTTCCTATGCTTGGTTCTCTCCTCCCTTCTGCTCAGTTTCCTGCTTGCAGTTTGCAATTTCTCCAGCTTCATACATCTCCGGTGTTTGATACAGCAGAACAAGCCCATGCATTGATATGCAGCTGCCTGGCCACATGAATAAATACAACCCCCCAGAGTGGCCAGACAAGTTGTCCACCACACCCTGAGAATGTAAGGATAGAGCAGCACAATGAGTTGTGGCACTGTAAATCTTGGGATGTGTGTCTAGATATCTGTATTGCTTGTAATGGCCAGATACAGCACCTGTGCACACATGGAGCATGATAGCACAGGTCACACTATTGCAGGTTAGGCTATCATGGGTTAACTTACCCCATGCTTAACATCCAGTGAAGACACAGCCCTTTTGATACCCCGTCTCTCTATTGTTTGGCTGATCAGTCAACCAGACCTGAAAACCTTGAATATTTATTATGGTTGCCAATCCAAATCTGAGTTTCACCTTTGGAATCAGTAGGAAATTTCATTGTATATTTTATTATGCTGGCTTTGTAGGATCTTAAAGTTGTACATTATAGGTGAAAGTCAAAATGCCCACACATAGTCTGTTTAAACTTTGCAAGGGTGCTGCACACAGTGGCTTGGTGAAGGGACAGAATTTTCCCTGAACTTGTAGACAGGGTATGGAGTAGAGTTGGTTGAAAATTTTTCCACAGGATTGTTTTTCCATTGGAAAATATCATTTAATCAACATTTAAATTTTCCATGGGAATAGGTTAATTTCATTGAGAAAAAAATTGGGGGGGAAAGTGTTATTTTGTTTCAAAATTTTTTGTTTCAAAATTTTCATTTCAATATGTATTTTATTTTATATGATAAATTATAAGATTTTAAATGTCAAAATTGGCACAAAACAATTTGATTGTATCAAAACTGACTATTTCTACTGACGTAAAATGATTTTTTTTTCAAAAATTTTGAACATGTCAAACATTTTTGGTTTTGTTCCAATTCAGAATGAAAACAAATTTTGAAATGTTAGAATTTCCCATGGGATAGAAATTCTGAGTTTTGACTAGTTCTAGCATTGAGTAGCTCTGTTCTTTCGTAAAGACAGGTCCATCCTGGATGTCATCTAGGAACATAGTTTTATCTTCACTTTTGTCTTCACTTCCTCATCTGTAGACTCTCAGCCAGGCAAGTACTTACCAAGTCTGTGCCATTGTCTCCATTCATCTTCTTTCCCATCTCATCAATGTCTGGTGGGTCAGCTATGAATCAGCACCTGTTTTAGCACAACTGAGCTCCAAAAGCATGCTTAAGGTTGTCTCCTGATATTTTTCACAATGGAAATTGAACTAGAAAGACCAAGACTCTGTGTAATATAATTCACAAGAACTTGCCATGGAGTTATCAACTATAATTGATGACAAAAAATAAAAATAAAAAGAAGGAAAAGAAGAAGCGTAAGTCAGCAACTTGAGGTTAATGTACCTGCAACTCTATTTATATTTATCTGGTTGGAAATTTCTCTGGTTGGACAGTAGAGTGATTAAGTTCTCATGATTTTGTTAAAAGGAATTTTAAATTCTTCTCTCCAATAATTTATTTACTTTTGTCTGAAATCTGCCCCATACGTTGAAGGAGATGTTCTGGGCACCAGCTAGACAGAATTCCATCCTTGTGGACCCTTGAATGCTAGGAAGGTGGACTGACTAATATGCCAATTGAGGCTACAGAGTGTTTGCCCCTCAGAGGATTTGCAGTTCCTCACTACCACTCCTGTGCATAACATTACATTTCTGTCTGCAGCAGGTGCTAAATGGTGAGGTGATACTGCCCCAGTAAGGTACACTGCAGCATTCATTGAACTGTCTGGACATGTGCTGGCAGTGTAGCTCATCCACTGTCTGCTTGGTGATTGTTGCTCTACTCACTCGCTCCATGTGGCTTTCCACTATAAGGGAAATTCCCTTGTGAGCCAAATTCTGTCTTCAGTTATATGCATCATCATTATTATTTATTTGTATTGAAATAGCACCTGAAAGTCTGAAATGGGGCCCCATTGTGCTAGTTGAGTTGAGCTAGTTCTCAAACTTTTGTACTGGTGACCCCTTTCACATCGCAAGCCTCTGAGTGCGACCCCCCCGCCCCTTATAAATTAAAAACACTTTTAAATATATTCAACACCATTATAAATGCTGGAGGCAAAGCGGGTTTGGGGTGGAAGCTGACAGCTTGCGACCCCCCATGTAATAACCTCTCTACCCCCAGTTTGAGAACCCCCGCGCTAGTTACTGTGCAAACAAATAGTTGGAGATACTCCTTTCCACAAAGCTAACTAGATGAAACTGACAAAGCATGGGAGAAATGAACTAGTATTATTGTTCCCATTTTACAGATGGGGAACTGAGGCAAAGAGAGATTAAATGATTTATCCAAGATTACACAGGAAATGTGGGATCATGACAGGAACTGAACTCTGATCTTCTGTAGTCCTGTCCTGTGCCTTACTCACATGACCAACCTTCCACTCAATTCCTCAAACCCATAAACAATTATGCTGCTATATTCTGAAGAATCTGCAAAGGCTAGATATGTACTGTGAAGAGGGGATTCCAGTATATATAAATTCCAGTTTGAATGTATATGTATATGGAAGAATAATATAATCTTGGGCCAGATTCTGCCCTTTCTTATACCTGTGTAACATAGCATTGTAGGATCACATATATTGCTCAGTATACCTCTGCATCTCCTATTGAAGCCAATGCAGAATTTGCTTATAAAGTTGTTTCATAGGTGTCACTATAAATCAAATTCAGTCCTCAGAGTTCAGTGTTTTTTCATAGCTGTGGCAGAGTTGTGAATTAAACCTAGACCTCCTGTCCTGAGTCCTTTGTCCATTGCTTTAACTAGAAAGCCAACCTTCCTCTATGTAGAATTTGGCCATATATCACATTATTGCTCCTTATAAAATATCTGCTTAGAAGATGTAAGCAATACATTTTGCTAAGTGCTTGTTAAATAGAACAATTAGTTGCAAAAATAAATTAACAATTAGCAAGGACTGTTTTATTGATTTATGTGTCACATGGAGCTTTTCTTAATCCATGAAGCTCGGTTTTTTGAAATTCTCTCTTGAACATGAGCTTGTTACATTTGCCCTAGGTTTTTACATTGCCCACTTAGAAAATGCAAATAGACTGCAGGCTAGATTGATGCTTTTGGAGGTGCAAGACAGTCACCTGAATATTCCCCAAACCCATATGGGCCTCATTCTAATAGATATCTCTGTACAATACCTGCTATCAAAATGCCACAAATTCCTCTCAAGCCAATAAGCAATGCTGAATTTACTGTGGTGAGCCATACAATAGGGAACTCATGCTTCCATGCAATCCTCCTCCTCTACCTCTCTCCCACTCCCATTTTTAGAAAACACTTATCCATAAAATAATTCATTTTGGTTTTATTAGGCTGTCCAGTGCCCTGAGTGCCTGGGGAGGGTTGGGAAGGATTGTAATAGATTTTGATAGAAATTATTTTTTTTAATTGCACAATATAAAGACATTTGTTGAATGAAGATCACGGGCCTTCGTTTCAGGAGTGCTGAGCACCTGCAGCTCAGTTCAAGTTGTGCGTGCAATGCTGCTCTGAAAATCACGCCCTGTATTTATTTACTTACTTCAATGTTTCTATTGCCTAGCCCTGGCTCTAGGCACTTCACAATAATTAAAACAATAGTGTTCTTAGAAACCTAGTCAAGAATACACCTATTGAACTGCCCAAGGAGATAACAAAACCAATCTTCCATAAGTCCACTCTAACACCTAATGAAGCCTTCAGCCCATTCTCATTATCCTTGAGGGTTCTTATCACCTCCCGGGAAGATTCACAGCACTATGAGGATTGGACCCTAAATTTACAGTATATACAAAGTACTGCTGGCTTTATATAAATATACATATATATATATATATATATATATATATATATATATATATATATATATATATATATAT
Source organism: Malaclemys terrapin pileata (assembly GCF_027887155.1). NCBI lineage: Eukaryota > Metazoa > Chordata > Testudines > Emydidae > Malaclemys > Malaclemys terrapin. Next base: position 114,920,683 of record NC_071505.1, read on the forward strand.
AGTCGGGAAAAGATGAGAAGTGTGTTGCCCTTTTGAGTCACTAATGCTGCATGATAATGGGGAAGTCAGCTAATAAAGTTTTTATATTAACAAAGTTATAGTTTGCTAGCTGGACATTTGACAGCTGCCTGTGGAATAAGACAGTACTCCTTTCCCCTCCCTACTGGGCCTAATTCCCTGGTAACCTTATTGAAAATGTGCATGGGCTACAAAACTAAAGATTAACTGTCCAGGGACCTGCTTCCTGGATCTTGTTTGAAGATTAAATCAAATGGCAGGCAATATATATTTGGTAATTCAGCTTTGTCTCAGACTTTTCCCAGCTAGTGGCAAGTGTAATAGAAGAATCTGACACTCAAAATCAGTAAAAGGGAATTTTTTTTAATGGGTTATAGTTTTGTTCTTATGGTGAAATTGGGATTAATAATGTATTTCTTCATGACTGAAGATCTGGTGCTTTTATTTTTTGAACAAATAACAAAGTCATTTTAATTACAGATGATCCTGCCTTTTTTAAGAGATATTATTTATTCTTAATTTATTGCATAACAAATGCCAGTTCAGACAAGGTGAGTTTCAAATGCCAACTGTAATACGATAACATTTATTTAAACAGAAAGGGGAACAAATAAATTTTTAAAACTCTGTGTTTAGAGTAGGTATTAGTAAATGGATTTCTATTCAACAAATTGGAGTCAGATGGATGGAGATGTTATGCTGTTTAAAAAAACTGTATTTAGAAGGCACGTACAAAGACACCGAAGTGTGATTTGTCCTAGTAGCAGACATCTGAAGAACAAGTGACATTCTTACACAAAATCTATATTGGTGATGTATTTAATTACAGAGTTGATTGAAATTGACAGCTTTAGTGACCTATGTTTGCACTGGTAGTGATTGATGGATGCTTCAAATCTGGTTACTTTTAAGCCAATTCACATATTGTTCAATAGTATCATCCTGTCAAATTGCAAAATAAATAAATTTTTACGAGTATATGGACGAGGCAGAGCACATGTTTAATTAAAATAAGGTAGAGATGCATTATGTTTAAATATGCATGCAGTTGTTAAAAATATTATCATTATCATTTCAATGCAAGGTGAAGAAAGTGCAATATTACTCAGGCCATCTATGTTCCTTAAGAAATGTGTATTGTACTTTCATAATCATTCACATCAGCGCAAGATCTTTCATCACAGATTAACACTGTGAGGTCTTGTCTCTTCTGCTTATGTATTAGTAACTCCTATTTATATCATGGCACAATCATTGAGAAAGCCATTCCAAAAATATGTAACATCTGCATATCATCTGGATGCTTTGCAATCAGGCTTCAGGTCAGGGAACAGCATGGAGACTGCTTTGGTAGCACCAAAAGACAACCTCCCTAAACTCCATGCTTACTCTAGTCAGTCTTCCTGCAGTTTTAGATAGAGTCAATAACAAGATGCTGCTGAACTATCTACACAACATAGTTGAAGTAGACTGCACAGCATTGCAAAGACTCTAGGCATTTCTCTTGAACAGGACTCAGAGCATAGCAATGGACAACTGTTCTTCTTTGCCCAAAAGACTTCTCCTTTGGAGTTCCACAGGAATAGCTCCTGTCCCCTTCCCCACTATTCATTGACACGAAACTATGTGGAGATGTGGTGAGAAATTCTGTGACAATAACTCTGATAACACCTAGCTGTATATCTCATTTACCACACAGGGTAACCGACACCATCACAAGAGATTGGCTCTTGGGTGAAGAGCAGCTGGCTCAAATTAAGATCAGGTAAGACCAAAGTAGTAATGTTCAGAGAAAACAAATGGTTTGAAGAACTAATGGGGAGACTGACCTTTTCTTGTATCTAAGGTATCTGCCCTCTGGCTAAGTGTCAAGAAGTTTCACAGTCTTTAGTTCAACAGTAAGCCCAGAGGACCTGGTAGCCCTGGGGATAAAAAAAAGCCTTCTTCCATCTTCAGTTTGGACAGGACCTTGTCACAGTGATCCATGCCTTCCTCACCTCCAGATTGGATTGCTACACTCACTGTATCTGTGAATGCAGAGGAAGGAATGCAGAGGCTCCAGCTTGTGCAGATTGTGGCAGCCTGTCTCTTCAGTGACGGGGGCCTCTATGAGCATAACAGCCCTGTGCTCTGATCCCACCACTGGCTCTCAGTCCACTACGTTTTTAGTGTAAGATCTTGGTCCTGATATTCAAAGCCTTCAATGGTTCTGGAGCAAGCTACCTCCGTGACCACGTCTCCAGCGTCACCCAATAAGACAGTTCTGCTCCTCTGGAACTGTGCTGGCTACAAAGCCCTGGATGAAAGAAGCAAGAGCCAGAGATAAAGTGTTGTCAGAAGAGGGAGGGTCAGATTATGAAAAGAGCTTCCGGCAGAGGTTAGAATATCATTAAGGCCTTCCCCTTTGATAATGCTTTCTTGCTGTATCTGGAATTATTAAATCATGTAATGGAAACATCAGACTCTGTAGTTAAGATTTGCACTTAAAGCAGGACTCAAATCCCTATGTTTTACAAATTAAAGATTGAATTTGATCTCCAAATTTGCCACAATTTAATTTTCTATTAGTTTTTTAGAAAAGGGTTAGTATCTTTTGCATGGGAAATGTTTAAAAATGCTCCCTCTTTCAATTTTTACCTCCCTTTTCTTACAATTTCTTTAAATTCCTCTAAACCATAAATGTTGCACAGACTTCAAATTTCGCCCAGCAAGTCATCTTTACATTTTCTCAAACACAGGCTAAGTAGCAGAACTTGAAATATTAAAGGTTTAAATTTATTGCTATAATTTGTGATAGCCAAATTGAATTTCCCCAAAGAAAACCAAGCACATTCTGTTATGGATCTGGATTGTGAAAACATCCTCTTAGTGCGGGATGGAGCCTTAGGCGAGTGATCCAGGCTATGAAATGGAACAGGGGAGTAAGCAAGAGAGAATGGTGTTATACTGGGATATAAGAGATAGCAGTGATCTAAAGTAGAACAAGGAATGAGCATTGGTATGGAGATGAGATACTCAGGATGTGGGGTAACATTAAGAGTTAAGCAGCCATGTCAGTCTGTCTCATACCATGAAGACTCTGGCAAGAACAGCATTGAAATTGCCTGGCACAGCTTTAATTTCTTTGTCTGCTTTTCAAAGGTGTGTAGGTGCAGCGTAATCCTTTATCTGTTGATCATGCCCCTTTTTTGGGTGACCACCTACTCGCTGTGCTGATTATATGTGAGTGTTTGATGCACGTGAAGGGTACTTCAGACCCCAAAGCACTGTTCAGAGTTACAGCCAAAGAGTAACCTTGTTCTTATGAGCACCGTGCAAGGCACCTTCCTGTCTTTGCACACTGCAAAGCTATGGAATTATCAGAGTCTAGGAAAATCGTATCCTTATTATGGAGAAATGGTACAGTAATCTCCTCATAGTTAAGATTGTGGCTAGTTTTCATGAGAAGACCAAAGTTTTGACAGCCACCCCAACTTGAATTTCATACATATGGCAATGGAAATCTCTTCAGGCTTATTCCAAAAAGTAGTAAAACTGAGGTTCCCATCTTGCACTGCTTAGGAGGAACTTCCATTAATTCAATGGCAGTTTTTCCTGAGTCAGGACTGCAATCAGGCTGAAATTGTGGAGAACAGCAGATTGTTTAAAAGGAGGAAAATACATAAAATTGTAAAGTGGAAAAATAACATAGCAATCTGAAAATGAACACAAATAATGGAAAAAGGTGTATAGTACTTGATAGGAAATTAAGAGAGGGGAGGGGGATAAAGAAATAAGTTTTGCTCTTGTTTAGAAGCCAGCATGTGAACTTTAGGGGGGACTCTAAAAGAAAGCTAGCAGATTACTATTTGGAGGTTCACAATCATGCCACTGGGATCCCCCTTGGTATATGTATATACAGCAGCTTGATTTGTGTAAATAGCTTGTATTGTAATTTATGCTTCCTGGGTGCATTAAATTCTAGCCTAGAATTTGCTTGAACTTCTTCAAATCATGTCTATTTTATGCCTTTAAGAGGTGAAAATCTACATATTTTCACACTTCTATACACAAACACACACACACATATATGTAGCTGTATGGATATTATGGACAGAGCAGGTAGTGATGCCTGTAATTGTTTGCCTAACACTTTCCATTATAAGACCCTGTTTTGCACTGCTTACATCTTTGTCATATTTAAAAAGGGTGGGCTCAAATTTTCATGGCACCTGTCTGTCTTAGGCTGCTTTTATTTTAAGTTTCAGCTAAAATGGTTCAGCCATTTCTAAGAAAAAGATTAGGGGGGAAATGTTAAATTCTTACAACATTTTCATGGAGAAGTTCTAGTAGCCCCGTGCTTTGAATACCACAGGGGGCTCTATCAGGCTTCTTTAAAACTGTCAGTCCCAAGTCAATAATGAGAGTCAGATGTTCAAAAACCAGATCCATATTTGTGGGCAGAGTCTCACCTGTGGCTGAGCTTCTCTTGGCACAGGTGAGCAGGGGATCAGAATCAGGGATCCAGTTTTGGCTCCCTGATTCTGAGGGCTGGTTGGTGATGGCCCCCAAGCATAGGGGTTCTCTAAATTATGCCAGCAATGAATGGTCTCTTGGTGACATATGCAATTTGAGGACTATCAGCTTTACCAGAGTAGGGAATTTGGATCCGGGGATCAGGGTTATGGCATTAGACATAAGAACTGGCTGCAAAGTTTGGATTTGGCTCTGAACATCACCAAAGTTTTGGAAGTCTTCAGTGCTAGATATTTATTTTGGGCTTACCTCTTGTTTAAGTTTTTGAAAGTCCTATGACATTTTTCTCCAAGGTCAACTCATGAAACCTCATTTTTCCATCTCTTTTTTCCTATCTAATCTAATACAGTCTAAAATGGAATTATATATATATATATTTTTCAGGAAAGACCATTCATGAAGACTCTGGTTGCAACACTCAAATGTTAAGGTAGGTCTGAATTCATTTTTTCTTCAACTTGTTCATTTTGATTTAAATGTATTGTTAGAATAATCTATGTGCTAGTAGATGAAGAAAAGGTAAGGAAATACATTGAGGAGAGTATTATACATAATTTTAAAGATCCTAGACTGAAATACAATTGTTAGTAATTTTTCTTTTCTTTTTCAACTTTTCTTTATTTCTCAACTATTTTTGGATAGACACTATAAGGCAATCACTGTGAATAGAATGTAATAAAAGCCATCTGAAGGTCAGTTAAGTCCATTCATCAGAATATCAGCAAGTGGACCTAAAACATTTATAGAACTTTTATCCATGAGAGAAATAAATCATTAATTGGTGATTATTAGAAGGTAATAATGAACGCAAATCTGTGTAGTAGGTTTTTTATTACTCATCTTCAGCAGGCAAGATAAGAAAACAAAATGAAGAAACTAGTTTTCATGTGCCAGAAAAGCTGTTTTGTGTAGGCTATTGACTGAAATAAATGTTGATGTCCAATGCTTCTGGGAAGATCTGGATTCAAATAATTGATCTAGCTAACAGATCACAAATGCATTTAAAAGGGCTACTTTTGTGACAAACTATAAAATCTTTATCAATTACACCTCTACCCCGATATAACGTAACCCAATATAACACGAATTCGGATATAACACAGTAAAGCAGTGCTCTGGAGGGGCGGGACTGCGCACTCCGGTGGATCAAAGCAAGTTTGATATAACGTGGTTTCACCTATAACCCGGTAAGATTTTTTGGCTCCCAAGGACAGCGTTATATTGGGGTAGAGGTGTATAGTATATTCAAGAGAATTCACTGCAGCAATATTTTATGATGTTTAAATAGAATATCCAACATAAAATATTTTCAGGATAAAATTCCATATACTTTGAATTAGAAGTACAGGGGTTCGTACCAAAGTTCAAATAATTTTAATGGATCAGATGTCATCATGCAAACATCTTTATAGTGAGTTTTAAAATATGAAAACAAGTTCAATTTGTCAGAAGTAGACAGCCATTTTTGAAATAAGGGTAATGCTCCTTTAAGTGGCCTTCTACACCAGGAAAAGACAAGCAACAGCAAGTATCATAAAATTATATCCAGTACTTCCCATACCATAGTTTAATTTCAATTTAACTTTATATAAACATTTCTTTACCTTTAGTAACTGGGGGGGGGGAGGGGGAACCCTGTTGGTATTCATTTTGTATGATTAAAACTACATTAGCAATATAGATGTATTAATTTACAGATACAGATACTAATTGCTTAAATATTGAGTTCAAAACTAGACACCAGTACTGGGAAGGGATAATTGGTTCTTGCCGTAGAAAAAACTATAATAAAGAACTTGAAAGTGCTGTCACATTTCACATAACAAGCGAAATCTCAGAATATTTGAAAAATATTCAGAGAGAAAATGTCTTGGGGCTTTCCTAATGAGAATGAATGTGGTTTGAAAAGATCAAATAATATCCACATATGTCAAATACAGGTTCTAATAACAGTTAGAGATAATGAATAAAATTAAAGTAGGTCATTTTAAGTCATTTAGGATCCAATAGGAGGCATACGTCTTCATAACTGCTTGTTAAAATATAATTAGAAGCATTTGCTGTATTTACAAAAAATGTCAATATCAAAGATTTAAAAAAAACAATTAAAATGAGATATTTTACCATCCTTTAATTTTTACTTGTGTTTTGGTTTTATTAGCATTTCAGTAGTAAACGGGCATGTAAATATATTAATAACTGGGACAGTGAATAATATAAGTAATATTATAATAGAGTTGTATTTATTTTTCCTGTAGATGCTAGTTTTTAGCAGTCTTCATGTGGTTTTGTACATCTAGAGGGAAAAACAGATATCTACATTAAAGAAAGGAAAATCCAGACAACAGCATTCTTTGAACCCAGAGGTAAATTATACTTTGGAGTCAAATGCTTAGAGAAAATGTAAAGGATACTGTGAAATAAACAAAAAGAAACAAACAAACAAAAAAACCCAATATAGAAGTGAGCATATAGGCTCTGATATAAAGCCCCTTGAAGTCAAGGTGCTCAGCACCTTTCAGAATTTGGCCCATGCTTACCAAGCTCATAGTATATGGGTAATAAAAGGGCATTATTCATCTGTAATGTTGACCCCCAAGAGGCAAAACTATTAGTCACAATGTTAATTTTGGAGCCAAAATCTGCAAACACTACTTACAGCTCATGCTGGTAAGTGCTATGCCTAGTGGGGTGTGTGTGTGTGTGGTTCTTGGATCTGGCCCTGGAAGGTTATTTGTTAATAAAAGCCATTAGTCCCACCTACTGTGGGGTTCAGCTGTGCTCTTTAGGCAGAGCTCTGTGCTTGGGGGTAGTGCATAGTTCTGAGAGAAACTCTGTTTTAAGAATGAAATATTCCCATTGGCGCTCCCTGCTTTCACACAGGAAGAGCACACTTGCTACAATCTTTAGAGGCGTGCAGCAAACTGCCCTGGGTGTGCTGTGCCTGTTCCGCTGCTGCTTCAGAGAGAGGGACCGAGTCATGATCACATCTCCAAACTGGCCCTACCTGTCCCTCTTTGGGATGTTGTGTGCCCCTGGTCCTGGGATAGTGTTGGGAGTGAAATGGGAGCAGTACTGGAGCACAATGAACGTAGCAGACACCAGGATGGAGGGAGGGAGAGAGAGATGTAAAGGTAGCATAACCTGGGTGTCATCTTCAACTTGACCTCTTTGTAAGTCCTCACACCTAGGCTATGTCTAAATCTTGCTAGTTATTTCTGCATAACATCTCTAAGGCTTGGTCTACACTAAACCCCCAAATCGAACTAAGGTACACAACTTCAGCTACGTGAATAACGTAGCTGAAGTTCGAAGTACCTTAGTTCGAACTTACCTCGGTCCACACGCGGCAGGCAGGCTCCCCCGTCGACTCCGCGGTACTCCTCTCGTCTAGCTGGAGTACCGCAGTCGACGGCGAGCACTTCCGGGTTCGACTTATCGCGTCCAGACAAGACGCGATAAGTCGAACCCAGAAGTTCGATTGCCAGCCGCCGAACTAACGGCTGGGTATAGACGTACCCTAAGATACAGCCGTTCCTATCCATCCACACAGCTAAAACTCTTGTTCATTTTCCTAGCTATATCACTTGGGCCCTATCACCCTTCTCTTTGAATCCCTCCACTGGCTCCCTATTCTCTATCATATTCAACATAAGCTGCGTGTCTTCCCTCTGAAGCCCCTTCACACCCTACCTATCATCTCTCATTCGTTGCCAAGATGTCGATTCCCACCTCTGATCAGCCCATGATGCCAGCTGCCATTGCCTGCTTGTTAAATTTTAAGGCCTTTGTGCTTTCCCCCATACTGCTTCATAAAGAAACCTATCATCCTCCAAATCCCTCCTTTGCTTTATGGCCAGAACTTGACGGTGGTTAGGGTGTTAGAGCACTGATACCATGCTGACCAGTATCGTTTCCTTGTGCTCCCCCATCTGACTGCCTGAATCCACCTGTTGTCCTTTGTTTTATACTTAGATTGTAAGCTTTTGGGGACAGGGGTTGTCTTTTTGTTCTGTTTGTACAACATCTAGCACAGTGGGGCCCTTGTCCATGCCTAGGGCTGCTGGAGTAACACAAATGATAACTAATAATAAGTAACAAAGCCACCTGTAGTCCTCCCCTCCCAACTTAGCCTAAGTTAGGTCCCATGGTTAGAACCTGGGGAGACTTGTTCCATTTCTTGCTCCAGTGCAGGCTTCTTATTTGGCCTTGGTTGAGGTCTCTCTATGTCTCTGTTCCCCATCTGTAAAATGGTGATAATAGCACTGTCCTACCTCACAGGGATGTTATGAGGATGAATATATTAAAGATTGTGAGGTGCTCAGATACTATGGAGGTCACGTTGCCATCTCTTTCTTAAGTAGAGAGAGGTGATTGTAGTATTTAAGTGGTCATTTATTATCACTACCAATAGAATTCAGTCTTTGAAGGGCCGTGGTGGTGGTAGGATGAAGAGCACTGTTGTTATCCTTTCTAGATGAAGATTGCAAAGTATAAGATTCATCCTGAAATTCCTAATCATAGGCCAGATTTAGCCACCCTTCCTTAGCCATCAGATCAATTGAAATCAATAGAGCTACTAATATGAGCTGGAGTGTCAGACTCTGGCCCCATGCAAGTCCTCTTACTGAGTTCAGTGGGACTATTTGCATGTGTAAGGAGTGCTCACCTAAGTAAGGGTTGTAGGATGGCACTACTATTGTATTTATGCAATACATTGAAATTTGGTAAATGTGGATTCTTCCTCCTACTTTTTTCCTTTTAATGTAAATGATAATAATAGGTTTTGGTCACCCTGATGCTTTTTCTTTCCTTCTTCCCAACTTTTTCTGACATTTTTACTACTGTGCTTTCTCCTGTTTCCTCCTTGCTTCTCTTGCCAAATGTATTTTTAAAGCTATTATTTATTGGCCAAGCCCAATTCTTTCAAAAATTCCCTGGGTGTTACACACGTATTGATTTCTAAGCACCCCAAAGATGAAGTGCAGCTGCCAGTTGCAATGTGTTTCTCTCGCTGCAGCAGCTCCTTCTTTTGAAATAGTTGACTGAGCGGGATATGACTCAGGACATGAGCAAGAAGCAAATGATTTCCTTCTGTATGATTCTAAGACTCAGCAAACACCAGGTGATTCTGCCAAAGTACCAAGTCATCAGTTGGTTCATCTTTACATTTTCTCTCTGTCTCTGGAGTTTTGTCAGTGACACAGCAGTTGTTCAGCTACACTCCCAAAGAAGTTACCAAAAATGATAGGTCAAGATCACATTTTCTTCTCTTACTATTTGAAGTCTTTTCTTGAGGCCACTGTATCCTGTTGTATACTACAAATACCAGCAGGCACTTGGGGACCACTGAAGTCAATGGCCAAGCTCTCATTGAGTTAATTGGAAGCAAAATGATCTCTCATATGCAAACAGTGAGTAAAAATTGTAGCAGTTTGGAGCAATGTTTATTAATCACCTAGTTTCGGTGTAAGTCTATAGTCCTAACTAGTTCCAGCTAAGAAGGGGAAAACCTTTAAACCTAAAGGAAAAAAAGCAAGGACTTCAGTATAAATTCTGGTATATTTAAGTTGTTGCTAGGATATCTGATTTGGGCATAACTTATGGGGCGGAGAGATAGCTCAGTGGTTTGAGCATTGGCCTGCTAAACCCAGCATTGTGAGTTTAATCCTTAAGGCGGCCACTTAAGGATCTGGGGCAAAATCAATACTTGGTCCTGCTAGTGAAGGCAGGGGGCTGGACTCAATGACCTTTCAAGGTCCCTTCCAGTTCTAGGAGATAGGATATCTCCATTTATTTATTTGTGGGTCTGTTTCTTTATTAGTGTATTTTCAACAGATTGTGGAGAGTGCCCAGAGCTTTGGATAGGTGCTCTTTAATTGTAGAATAATAAACACTCAAATAAATTAACCCGTACGTGCTGCAAATGGACTAGGTAACAGCCTCAATATTTAGTACAAAAATCTCCTCAATAAAACCACATTCTTTAATCTAGCCAATCACACAAAAAATGGTTTTTAAAAATGGCTTTCCAATTTCTAATTACATATCCTCCAAAGGCATTGGGTTTTAACTCAAAGATCATATAACCCTCAAGAATCAGCATCCTCAATGTCTGCTCATTACTCCAATAGAAGAAACTGTAGCTGCAAGGACACCAGGGTTTGGTAGCATTTTCTCATTTTACCAGCTTATGATTGCATAAAGAAAAACACAACTGACACATTACCAATACATAAATGTGTCAGCCCTCCCTGGGTTGTACAATAGAATATTAAATTTATAATTGGCATCTTATTTATTTACCCTTGCCCAGAAAGTACAAACTGCATGTAAACTCAAGGAAGTTCTCCCAATGATACATAACCTTTTAGACCTCTCCTTTGCCCACTATATTCTTCAGAGGAAGACTTGCATGTTCCTGGATTACTCTGACATATTGAAGAAAAGATAAAAAGTCTATTGACCCAGAAATGAACCACCTGTAGCCATTGATTTATGTACAGCCTACTCACATGCTAGTAGTGTTTAGTAGAAACGGTTTTCCTGCCCCCCTTACTTTTTTGACATTTTGGAAATTTTTCATGTTCTGCATTGGAATGAAACTGAGATAGTCACTTTCACAAAACATGAGAGAGAGATCATTAGGGCAGTCACCTGGGATAGGGGTAAGCCAGATTCAAATCCCTGTTCTGCCTGATTTGGAGCTGGGATTTGAATCCAGCTTTCCCAAATTCCAATGGCGTGCTCTAACCACTGGGCTATAGAGTCTGTCTTAATGAATATTTAATTATACAAAGTGGAACAGCTCCAACATGAGAGCTAGACAGACACCTGTCCAGAATAGCTAATAGCCTGGTCCTTTTGCATGCTCTTTCTCTCTCAATGTAAAATAGTCCACTCTGCTATCTGTGCCAATCAGATGTTCAAATAAATCCATGTGCTTTGTTTTTTGTTTAGATAGATTATTTTCTATTTTTTTCTCCTCTTTAATTAAAAAAAAACACATTATAATACATTCTACATTAATGCAACATATAAAGCCAGGTTGTGCAAATCCTATTCCTGTTGATTCTTCTTATGTTCTCCCACCACAATCATAGGTTTTTCCAGGGTTTGGTATGATGTGGCCCGGTCTGTAACCCTGGCAAGATCTTCTGTGGTGCACAGACCAACAGATGTTCCATGGTTTGTGTTTCACAGCAGTCACATGTGTCTGGGTTGCTGGAATGGCCTCACTTCCACATATTGACTTTTGATCTGCCAACTCTTGTTCGGAGTCTATTTAAATATCTCCAGGTCAACCAGTCCTTCTCTGACAAGTTTCAGAGTAACAGCCGTGTTAGTCTGTATCTCTGTGTCTGTGGGAAGACATTCGGCAACATCAATGTGCATTTTGATGAGCACATATTTATATGAGCTGTCCTATTGACCTTACTGGGTCTATTTGTGTAAATTCTCACCAGCATGAGTAAGAGTTGAACAGTCAAGCCTTATAACTGAGATTTTCTTGCCCAATTGTGTAGAAATTCAGAGTTATGATTCACACAGCAGACTTCACTGTGTCCTTGCTGTCATTTGCATGACAATATGACCTTAAATTACATGATCACACAACAATTTGTGAATTAATATGACATGTGGCATTTCTGGAAAAGAATACAATGTAATCATCTTATGCTTCTAAAGCACCTTAGAGCACACACACACACACGGGAGGAGAGGGTATATAGATAGATAGATAGATAGATAGATATGCACACAAAAGGGAGAAATATATAAACCGTCTCCTCCCTCTTGCATCACTCAGAAACAGGCATGTGCTCATCTCTTGCCTGAGTGCCTGATGTTCTTGAGGATAATGGAGATCCTGGGGATGTCCTAGTGGTAGTGGATAGGTGGAAATCTTCTATTCATCCACCTGAAGCAGCTCTCTGCTCATATGAAAAAAGGCAGTTGGCAGTGTCTCCACCTGGATATGCACCGTATACCTCTGTTAAGGTACCTTGGTTGCTTCCAGGAACAGCGCTGGCCTAAACCATGCATTGATCTAGCAAATAAGGGAATATGATATTTATTGCTGTAAGGAAAGCATTACATACTCAGGGTGGAGCCAGGAGCAGCTTTACTTAGAAGTAATACAGCAAAATACAATGACAAAGCACTAGAATAAAACAGAGTCTCTACTGTAGTGACTGTGACAAGTCAATAGGTAGCACGGCAAAGGTTCAGCTAATGGTGGCCACTTATAAGCATTAAAGTAAACATAACCACTACTCACTACAACAGAGACTTATGTTTTAAAAAACCTTTAAACTTACACAAGAACATTCACCATTATGTTATATAAACACATCCCATCCCAAAGTGCGTGCTCCTCCGTAGTTTTAAAATCCCAGACACTTTCTTGCAATGGTGGACTTGATGAATGGGAGTGCAAGAGCAGCACTAGGCATCTCTGAATTAGCAGAGGCAGTCCAGTGAGACATTTTTGTATACAGCAGGTTAAAACTGACCCAGCATTATCTGATGATAATCCTGGTTATAAAACAGCAGTTACCAACTCTAAGCCAGCAATCACTTTTCTTACAAGGATCTTCACCTTGGCTACTTGTGGTGGGATACTGTCCCTAGCACAAGGACTTTCACACCAGACCTCAAAGGGGACTGACAGTGTCTCCCCAAACAAGGATAGTCTCTGGGGTACTCACACTTTTCAATTCAATTGGAAGTAGTTGGAATCAATATATAGTATATAGAGGCCTAATCAAAACACCCCGGCAAGGTTTGGAGGTCCCCCACAATGGGAGAGGGCTATGTATACATGGGAATCACTGCTATGTATTTATGCACAATACATTATATAGCTGGGTTGGCATATTGCAGATATTCGTCATTGACAGTAAGTTACATTCATATTGATACCAGTGATTAAAAGGAGGGAGAATCACTGTTTTAGTTGCCCAGATGGGAAACTCCCAGCATAATATATTGGGTGACATTTTTGTCCCTTTTTTCACTAGTAGAGAATTTGGCCCATTAGTTCTGTTGCTCCATTTCTTCATGGTGATAAGGGTAGCAACAGTAACAACATTGAGCTAGAAGACTTCAAACCCCACATCAAAATTTGCTTTCACAGCCAATACTGATGATAATATTGCACTACTAGATGAGGTTGCATTGTTATTAGATGTGCCATCCTTTGAATTAAACATTAAAGGGAGGTTCCTTCTGCCTGTCCCTGCTATCCATTAATGAGTTAAGAGTATCTATGACACTCCTTTAAAAGATTAAGGGATAATCCCCAATATCTTGGCCAACATTTCCTCTCTGTCAAACAGTTTCTGATATCTTAGGCTATGTATGATCTATTGCTGAGTGTATAATGACAGTCAAGTTTGCCAACACAATCACTGCACTACATTATCTAACTCATTGCTCTGTAAAGTGCTTTGAGATACCTTGAGTATGAAAGGCTGTATATCAAAACAAATTTTATTTTATTCTGTATGGTGCCTGAGTTGTGCCAATACATATTCAACAAGCTAGGTGACAAAAAAACAACATCTTAGCTATAATATACTAGTCTTTCTTTGTGTCTTTTCTGCACCTCTATTTTCTGATATTTGATGTTCACTCTCAGGTTTGTTTCAGCAAAGTTAAAGCTCTGTAATGAAGCATGATAAGGAACCACTTTGAGGTAATGACATTTAAAGGACTGCCATAAAAAAAACAGTTTCACTTTTTCACACTAATGATAAAACAAATTTTTTTTTACTGTTATCCTGATATTATTTTTTTGAAAAGACCTCCAGGACTTTTCAAAGATTATACTAATGGGTCATTTTTCAGCCCATTCTACCAGGATTACAAGTTCTTGGAGGAAAGGACCCTTTGTTGAACTTTGGGATGTCACTGAAATGTGTGATGTAATTGTAAAAAGAGTAGCACACTATGGCATTTCCTGGCTCACTACATTCAATCACTCAATCTGTATCTATCTGAACCTCATCACTGTAATGGCTTAGTAGTTTTGCCATAACATATGGATGTCTTGTTTGAAGAGGTAAGTATATTTCTTTAAAGTTCATACTTGTCTTATGACCTGATTGTACGTAAAGTTGTGAGCAAAGTAGGAATAATAATTATTTTACTTCTCTAACACTAGATGGAGACTTTTATATTTAATGAAGTCTGTCTATATCTTGGCTAATGTTTTGTACAAGAAGGGCCAAATTCTGCTTTTAGACTCACAAATGTATTTTGTGGCTAGCTATACATTGGCTAGCTATACATAGGCATCAAGGAGAAGAAATTCTCTCCCATTATGAAGGAGAATACTCAAATGTAAAGGAGAGAACATTTCTACATGCCATTTTATTTCAGGAAGACTTTTGAACTATTGACAAAAATTAGGGCTGTCAATTAATCACAGTAAACTCACGCGATTAACGCAAAAAATGATCTGTGATTAAAAAAATTAACCGTGATTAGTCACATTGTTAAACAATAGAATACCAATTTTAGTATTAAATATTTGTGGATGTTTTCCTACATTTCCAAATATACTGATTTCTATTACAACACAGAATATAAAGTGTACCGTGTTCACTTTACAAATATTTGCCTTGTAAAAATGATAAACAAAAGAAATAGTGTTTTTCAATTCACCTCATACAAGTACTGTAGTGCAATCTCTTTATTGTGAAAGGGTAACTTAAAAATGTAGATCTTTTTTGTTACATAACTGCACTCAAAAACAAAACAATGTAAAACGTTAGAGCCTGCAAGTCCACTCAGTCCTACTTCTTGTTCAGTCAATTGCTAAAACAAACAAGTTTGTTTACATGTATGGGAGATACTGCTGCCTGCTTCTTATTTACAATGTCACCTGAAAGTGAGAACAGGCATTCATATGTCACTTTTGCAGCCAGTGTTGCAAGGTATTTGGGTGCCAGATATGCTAAACATTTGTATGCCCCTTCATGCTTCGGCCACCATTCCAGAGGACATGCTTCCTTGCTGATGATGCTCATTAAAAAAACAATGCGTTAATTAAATTTGTGACTGAGCTCCTTGGGGGAGAATTGTCTGTCTCCTGTTCTGTTTTACCTGCATTCTGCCATATATTTCATGTTATAGCAGTCTTGGATGATGACCCAGCACATGTTCGTTTTAAGAACACTTTCACAGCAGATTTGACAAAAGGCAAAGAAGGTATCAATGTGAGATTTCTAAGGATAGCTACAGCACTCAACCTAAGGTTTAAGAATCTGAAGTGCCTTCCAAAATCTGAGAGGGACGAGCTGTGAAGAATGCTTTCAGATGTCTTAAAAGAGCAACAGTCTGATGCAGAAACTACAGAACCTGAACCACCAAAAAAGAAAATCAACCTTTTGTTGGTGGCATCTGACTCAGAAGATGAAAATGAACATGCGTTGGTCTGCTCTGCTTTGGATCGTTATTGAGCAGAATCTGTCATCATCATGGACGCGTGTCTTCTGGAATGGTGGTTGAAGCATGAAGGGACATATGACTCTTTAGCGCATCTGGCACATAAATATCTTGCGATGCCAGCTACAACAGTGCCATGCGAACACCTGTTCTCACTTTCAGGTGACATTGTAAACAAGAAGCCAGCTGCATTATCTCCTGCAAATTGTAACCAAACTTGTTTATCTGAGTGCTTGGCTGAAGTAGGACTTGTAGGTTCTAAAGTTTTACATTGTTTTATATTTGAGTGCAGTTATTTTTTGTACACAATTCTACATTTGTAAGTTAAACTTTCATTATAAAGAGATTGCACTACAGTACTTGTATTAGGTGAATTGAAAAATACTATTTTTTTTACTGTACAAATACTTGTAATAAAAAATAAATATAAAGTGAGCACTGTACACTTTACATTCTGTGTTGTAATTTAAATCAATATATTTGAAAATGTAGAAAATATCCAAAAATATTTAAATAAATGGTATTCTATTATTAACAGTGCGATTAACAGTGCGATTTATCACAATTATGTGTTTTAATCCCTTGACAGCCCTAATAAAAATTAGTGAAAGCCAGGTTTGAGTCAATATTCCAAAATATGGATGATTATCCAAACCTTAGCCAAATAACATGACCCTCTTGAGGATGCAATACTGGACTGGAAAATTCTCAACAACTGGCTTTTTCATGGTATTTCAGCACATATTTTTCTGGCAATCCTGGAATCAGCAGGGGAGAATTAAGCAAATAGGAAAAAATACTGAAAAATGTAACCTTTTCAAACTTCAGGAAAAATATTTTAGCTTTAATTTGTTACAGAAGAAGGCCTCAAGTTACAAAATTCAGATCCAGGTCAGATTCTGAACAATTCAAAATTTGGACAAGATTGAATCAGGGATAGGAGCTCTTTCAGTTTGGGATTTGGGTTTTGTACTCTGCCAAACTTTGGGTGTGTTTGGATCAGAGGTCTTAGTTGGACCCATCTGTACATTTAAAACTTGTGCAAATGTCTGAGGCGTTCCTCATTTTATCTGAACTAGTTCTCTCATCCCTATTTAAACTGAGGTACTGGTTTGTACTATTTGTAACATAGGTTGTAGGAGACGTGTGTCATGTTTCTTCTACTTTCAGGTTGTCTCATGGATATTGCACTGCAAAAAGGCAGACATCTATCTTGAGCGGTATTAATTGTAAGCTGAATGGATGGCCACACATCTCCAGTAACCTCTTTTTAATGTTGTCATGGGTGTCATCTCTGTTTCCAGCTTTTTGGTTTTATTGCAGTTTTATTTTCTGTAATTTTCTTGAAATGAGAAAGATATAGTTCTGCTATGATAAATGAGATGCAGAAGCCATAGCTCAGGCACTAGTTTGTGCAAAGATTGACCATTGAATGTAAAGTATGTGGTGCTAAGAACAATTTTGATGTGATCCATTGTTGAATATGCAATGATTCATTCTCTTTTTTTAAGCATGCTATCTTTGTCTTCGTTCTTCTACAATTTGTCATGTTTCTCTATGAATAGGGAGCCAGAAAGACAAAGGCATGATCACTCACCCACTCCAAAGTTCAGTCCAGAATAAATGAAACAAATATACTGGACATAAAAACACATATATGACAGTGTACAACATAGACTACCAGCCTCCATGGTACATCAAAAACTTTTCTAGAAAGGTGATACTGAGATTGAGATCTGAACAGCACCACCATTTGAGAGTATTTGGATCTGGGATTTTGGTTCTGGGTCATCTTAATCATGTGTGTGTGTTTGAGTCTGTATGGAAGTGGGTATTTATGTCTCTATCTATCTATAATCTTAAAGCCTGTTCATGCATTGTGTTAAGCCCTAATTGAACAACACATTTAAACATGTGCTTTAGTCCATCCCTGGTCAGCAAGTAATTTATGTTTAATAGGCTTAAAATTAATCACTTGCTTACATTATTTGCTGAATTGGGTTCTTAGTGGTTTGGGATCTTAAGCATATGCAATAGTGTCATAGAATTATGGGCCACCCAGTTGACTAGGACCCACTTGTTTGGGGGAACTTGTGTCTTTAGTACTGCAATTTACTGGACACTGAAGGTTTTGAAATATATATATAAATATAGCAATGCAATTTTACTGCAGCGGGGTTAAACAGTATTATATATATATTGTCGTTTACTCTAATGTAAAGAAGGAGAGGATATTGGTTATTCAGTTGATGATACCAGTGGATTAAAATCAAGACAGGTTGGTAGTGATCCAGGGTAAGTGTTTTAGCTGAGGAAAAAAGGAACAGGTAAGCACATATGGCAGAACAGCTGCTTTCAAATTTAGGAAATATCTTTGTTAATCCCTGCAGCTTTCCTGGCTTTTTTCTCTTAATTCTCTTTCTGTGCAGAAAGCACTGTGAAAATCATTCTGGACTTTTTTTATTGTAATTTTCCCCAAATAGTAAATCACTTCAATTTCCTTGTATAATTTTGGCTTTCAAAATACCCTGAATGCAGAAGCAAATAAATGTAGAGTAGTTAAACACAGTTTCAAATCATAATATGAAAAAAACCCTCCTATGTTGAAGAGATTCAGATTGTCTATTCTTTGTATGTTGATATATCTTTTTCCCATGTTCCCTATTGTTGCAGCAGAGTTGAAAAGAAATGAATATTCATCATCTTCATCCCTTTCCTAGTCCAAATCAAAGATCAATCTAAAGGGTGTTCCTTCATCAACCTCAAGATAATAATTTTCCAGTAAGAACACTATCATAAAGAGCCGTAGTACTTTATATTTTTCAAAGCATTTTACAGACATGAATTTATTATGTTGCATAACACTTGTATAGTAGGCAACTAGCCCCATTTTGAACTTGTGGCAAGTGAGATGGAGAGGTTAAAAGAATTACCCAAGACTGTACAGTGAGTCCATGGCAGATCCAAGGTCAGAAATTTAGAAGCTTTTTCTTTCCTAACTGTATTTTTAACCCAGTGATCCACATTTCCTTCCTTCCTTTCTTTTTGATGGATCATAGTTTTTAGGTTGAACTTACTGCAGAAGGCACTCATGAAGAAATGCCACAAGTAGCTCCCCTATTAAGTAGCTCCCATAAGGGTTATTTTGCTTTTATTTTCTTTTTTTTATGACTTTGCAAATTAAAGTCTAGTGTCTTGCTTGAGGAATTATATAATTTTTCATTTTCATTTTAGAGTTTTGTATTACCCACTGGAACAATGAAGATAAGGGTCTGAGTGGTTTGAAATTTTCTACCAAAAATGGTTTTCAAAAAAAGATATTTTTTGTTTCAGTTTTTCAGTGAAAAACCAAATTTTCAGAAGAAATTTGGGGAAAATTGGATTATTTTTCAAAATTTCTCAATTTTTTATTTTCATTTTATTTTATTAACATTTTCTGACCAGATTCTACTTAGAACTGATCAAAAAAATGTTCAAGACATTTTTTAACAAAAATGGTTGTTCAACAATGAAGACATTTCTGAGGGAAATGTCTGTTAATGTTTCCAAAAACTGGTTTTTTGGGGGATTTGTTTTTTAGCCAACTTTTTTGAGGGAGGTGTCTGTTTTTCAATGAAAACCTAAAAATTTTCATGAAACAAAAGAATATCCTGACCAGGTCTACCTCTAAGTAACATACCTGTTTCTGAACTGCTATAAGCAGCCCACAGAATAACCAGATGTGGGTTCATTGTTGATCTTCTTACTGAAATCCTTTTCCTTCTGAATTAAAATATTTATCATGCATTACACCTTTTGTATCTGAATAAAGAGTCATCACAGTCTTTATACTTAACTAATTATGTTCATTCTTGGCTTTTTGAGAAAACGAAAGCCTCTGACATTCTATTCCTCTGAAGAAATGTTGCCAACCGAACATAATTTAACAGGCATTTTGAACTGTAAAGAGAATGATGGTCCAATCCTGCTCTTATCTAAGGCAAAGGGACTTTTGCTATTGACTTACATGGGAGCAGGAGCAGGTGCTACATTTATTTCCCCGGGCTAAGGAATCAGCCTATAAATAAAGGCAGATTTCACATCTTATTTGCTTTGAAAGGCAGTAATTTTGAGTAATTTTTTCAAAAGAGTTGAAGTGAGTTAGGAGTCTAAGTCCCATTTTCAAGGTGATTTAGACACTTAGGGTCAGATTTTCAAAGGTATTTAGGTGCCAAAGATGCAGATAAGTCCTAGTGGGATTTACAAAAGCACCCAAGCAGGTTAGGTACCTAACATCCATTGATTTCAGAATTGACTGAACTCCAATTGAATGATTGTAATCAATGAGAGTTAGACACGTAAGCTTTTGAAAAACCCACTAGGCACTTATCTGCATCTTTAGGTGCCTAAATACCTTTACAAATATGCCCCCTGGGACTTATGCCACATCAGAATTCTTCAGGTGAAAGGTGCTGTATTATATGTAAGATATTGATATTACCACACTGTGTTGTGCAGAAGAGAAGTAGTAAAACCAACTCTTTACAAACAAACAACTGCAAGCTAATTGCAAGGTTGTTGGGTTTGAAGGGGAGGGTGAGTTGGAGATTTTTTTTTTTTTTTTTTTTGGTAGGATGTTAAGTGCTTTTAGTATAAAAGGAATCACTAATCTTGGCTTGACAGTTCAAATATGTTTTGCAGGGGAAAAAAATCACTGGAGTTATGACTACATCTGCATTTGGCAGTTCAGTAGATCTGTATTTTTCCCTTTCTTTCAACACACAGGAGTTTAATAGCTTACCTGTAGGACAGGAAGTTTAGGCCGAGTCTTTGAAGACCTCTGTCCTATTCCAGAGAAGACCTCTATCATTATTCCAACTATGCTGACAACACAGAGCACACTGTCAAAGTCCTCTAGGTAAAACCCTTATTACATGTGTCATTAGAGGATGTTTGCCATATCTGCTTTAACACTGCAGACATTTTAAGTAGGTTACTCCATCACTTTGCCATTTTGATTATGACAACAAAATGACACCATATTGAAATGGATTTTGGAAAGAAAGGCTAACTGTCCAAAGAGGTCCATGCTCACTCTAATTAAAATTGGCTTAGGTGGCACAACCTTCATAATTCAGACTATGACTATGAAGGATACGCATGTTGAAAGCGCTCTTTGCTCATTAGTGCTATTTCTGTCAGACACTGCTACCTGCTCTTTTCTTAATGAATGCTAAGCCATCTCTTTAGAAGATTGTGCTGCTTCCCTGAACTGAAGGAACTGTCTTATTTCCTCCCAAGTTCGTTGAGAGTAAAATCAGGGAGTCACCTCTTTGACATTTCCCAACCTCTGTACTTATTTATCTCTTTGAGACCCTGCGCTCCAGAGATATCACTGTCTTAATTAAGAAGAAGGATGTGACCATGGTAAATTGACTGATTTCATTGATTAAGGACTAGCTGTACAAGTAACATTGATTTTAACAGTGGGTCTACATAAATGTAATTGTTCGAACATGGGGCTGCATAATTATGGTGATGTACAAGAATAGTTGGTTTGTCCTTTTCAACCTTCACTAACATTCTTTTGCATGATAATGCACCTCGTTCAATTAGCAGAAATCTTAAATGCTACAAAATGTCTTTTGTGAAGGCACACAGTAATCATTACAGTCTAATTTAATTTAACAGCATCGGACAGATACATCTCTTTCTTTTTTATTCTCTCATTCCATATTCTCTTCCTTTTTTCATGTCCACATAGGAACACACATGAGTACATATGAACAATCCAAGGTGTGTGGGGGGGGGGGGAAGAGGGCTTTTTAACTGTGCGGACTGTGTATGGATTTGAATGTACGTGTACCTGAGTGTACATAGGTTGACCAAAATTTTCAGAAGTAACTAGTGATTTCTGATACTTCACTTTTTGGGTGCCTAGCTTGAGAGCTTTTAGAAGGCAGAACCCCATGTAGTCTGCAATATCTACAGCTCAAGCTTTTGCAAAAGAATTGGATCCTCCTCCCCCCCCCACCAAAATGCTGACAAATTCTGGAGTTTGGCTGCTGAATTCACTCTTTTGTTGTGGGCAAGCCCCCAACAATTTGTCTTCTGTCTTCATGCCTTTCTGGGACCTGCCTGCAGTTGCCTTTGGCTCCCCAGCATCCTCTGCAAGGAGGAATTAATTTGATTACAGTAGTGATGGGGCCTATAGGCCCCACACTGAACCAGGGAAGGGAGCAGAGCAATACTGGGTTAAGGAGGCTCCACCCCTGAAGAGGTGCAAGGCATGTTCCCAGTGCAGGAACTGGGGATGAGCTCCATGGGGCACTAAGAAGCAAAGCTGATGCTGTGCTAGAAGTGGCAAAAGCTTTGTGAAGGCTGCTCTAGCATCAGGGATTTGGATTCCTCCTCTCCCCCATTCTGCCTTTGGGAGTTGAAAGCCCTGAGAGAGAGAGTGAGATTGACTGACTGAGCTGGACACTGAGAGACTAAGGAGAATTTGCTAAGCCAGGGACCATGCCCCAAACTGAGGAGCTCCAGACAGGTAGGAAGTGATCCAGGGTGAAATGTAATCTGGGGTAGGTCCGTAGCTGGGCTGGATACTTTGATAAACCGCTTAGGGCACTTAGGGTTGGGACTCAGTGGAGTGGGTAGGCCCAGAACCCCTATGACCCGCCACTCCTTTGTAGTGACTGAACTCTGGGGAGAGCAGTCAGATTATGAGGGGGTGATTGAAGCTGCAGCGCAAGCCCCATCTGGGGTGACTAGATTGGCAGAAATCATAAGGCTGTGAGCTGACCACTAGGCAAGCTGGTCGTCAGACTTCCCTGCCACAAAAGTGCACTATTCCCTGGAGCCAAGCAACAAGAGTTTGGAGAGCCAGAGCTGGAAAGAAACTTATAGCGAGCAAGTTGGGGAGAGCTGAGGCACAGACAGCCAGGAATTAGAGCTGGGCCACCTGGAGCATATAGGAAAAATACTCATGAATTAATGTCTGTGTCAAAAATATTCATGGATGCAAAATTCATCCATGAATATTTTTGTGTCTGCTTATTCTTGAGGATGGATTTTTTTTTCTTGCAAAGTTGTCTAGGAAGTGCAGCTCCAAGGCTA
The DNA here is from genome assembly GCF_027887155.1 of Malaclemys terrapin pileata. Lineage (NCBI taxonomy): Eukaryota > Metazoa > Chordata > Testudines > Emydidae > Malaclemys > Malaclemys terrapin. The sequence goes on from NC_071505.1 coordinate 114,943,765, forward strand.
TTAGCTAGTAAGTAATTTGGAGCAGAGACTATCTTTTTGTTCTATGTTTGTACAGCTCCTAGCACAATGGGGTCCTGGTGCCTGACTGTGGTTTCTTGGTGCTATTGCAATATAAATAAATAATGTGTCCAAGTGCCCTGGTTTAGGGCCCCCTTCTTCCTTTATGTTACAGGAAAGGGGGCAGCTAACAGCTAACTTCAGAGGCTCAGCTCTCCAGCTTCCTGAGTCACAGCTCCCATGATATTCTTCAGGCAGCCCAGCTGGCCAGCCCACACTTCTGATGCTCTCAGCTGCCTAGCTAGTTTAAGCAAACTCAGTGGATATATTTCTGTGGGTAGCAGGAAGGGCACTGTCGAGTGATATCAGTTAATGTTGCTTTAGAATTCAGGAGTTTTTGCTATGGAGTTCTGTGCTACTGTGCCCCAGAACACCTGGGCCTTGCTTAAATAGATGAGACTTTGAGAGAGTGCTACCCTCTAAAATTCAGGTGACTTTAAGGTGCCTCCAGTTGGGCACTCAAAAGACTGGGACACTCAAAGTTGCTAGTCACTCTTGATAATCTTGGCTCTTGTAAAGTGGTTGCAATTAACAAAAGTTTCTTTTACCTTTTTACCAGTGGGTAACACCTCAACAGATGTTCCTTATAGTCGTAATGGGATATACCCCTTGGGGAGGTAATCATTCATGCTGTTAAAAGAAGTAAAATTGCTCCCAGGGCAGATCGGTTTCGGTATATGTATGATACACGATACAGCCAAGTGAGAATATGCACACCCTAGCATTTTAGCATGTGCACAAGTGAAGTGAGGGGACACAAGGACACATACTCCAGCACATATACATGCATACACACAAAAAACCATAGCCTGGATTTAGAAAGCTTGAAGACTAAAGGCCCAAGAGGCTTAAAACCTATAGAAATGCTCCTTCTGCTTTGTTGCATATTCATAAGCAAGTATTTGAGCAAACTAGCTTACAGAATTATTCAAAGATTAGTGCTGATTCCTGTGTGCCACAACAGTGCTCTTGCAAAAAACAATGGCAATATTAACAGCTGCATTCACTGTCCACTGCAGTATATTTTACAGCTTTTTGAGCCATGTTAGTTAGTAAAGGTTGATGCTGGGTGCTCAGCAGGCCTACCTCTTTGGGGTACAGGTCACTCAGCTACAGAAAGACAAAAAGTAATCAAAAAAGAAGGGGAGAACACACCTTTCATACTAGCAAGTTTGAAAGGGAAGGAGCTTAATGCCAAGATTGCTCCACAACTTTAGTCAACTCTGGCTCCCTAGAGCTGGATCCAAAGCCCTCCCATTGACTACAATGGGATTTGATTCAGGCCATAAGAAACACCACAGAAGTTGTTCTAAGTTACTAATACCCTATTGCTGGAGCAGTTGCAATGTGCCAATTTGTTCCCTTCCACCCATTCTTTCTTTTCTACAATTAACTCCCCTTTCGCGTCAGCTAATCTTGCCCTCATGTCAGCCTCTGTCTTCCTTCTCTGCCTCCATGCCATTATTTGTTCTCCTTGCTTACAGTTCTTTAGGTTTTATTGTGATTGCAAGCCCTTCAGGATGGGGACTTGTTTCCTTGAATCCTTTTGGCAGAGATCACACACAGTTGTGGTGCTATAAAAGTAATAATAGTTTATCCTGCTATTCGGGAAAAAAAAAAGATTTGTGGGAAGTGGACCTCCAACCTCAATCTACTGATATGAGACTAGGGTGACCAGATGTCCTGATTTTATAGGGACTATCCCGATTTTTGGGTCTTTTTCTTATATAGGCTCCTATTACCCCCCACCCTCTGTCCCGATTTTTCACACTTGCTGTCTGGTCACCCTATATGAAACTGAAACATATTTTGAAAATGAGAATTTTTTAAAAAATTATAAATCGCATGAAAGCAGGTTCCTGTTTGTTAGAGCAGAGCAAAACTACTGCCTTTGAGTACTGACACACAAAATATAGTTTTGTGTGTCTATGTACAAAGGCTAATCATATAGTTTCAGTTCAAAATTACTTATTTCACTTTAAAGGAAACAAAAAGAAAGAACCAAAGTAAAGTCTCCATGAGAGAACAGTTTGTGTCTCTCCTTTTGTACAGGGTACAATAACTCTGAGGAAAAAAATTACCAGTCTCTCTGCAGACAGGCAGAGCTCTTAGAAATGTTAAGGTGAAAGATATAGAAAACAAAAGCATCATCAATTACAGCTATAGTCATACTTGTGAGTTTTCCAAGAGTCCTGTCTTACTCAGGGAGCAAACTGTGTGGCATTTTTATCAGCCTTTCGCAGTAGAAAAGCAAAGGAGATGTTGAGAGCTGGTCAAAACATTTTCAACTAAACAAAATGTCATGGTGCTGTGTTCGTTTTGACAAAGTTTTTGACTGTCAGAGCAACTCTGTGGCTTGGTGCTTAGGGCACTTGTTAGATATGGGAGAGCCAGGTTCAAATCCCTGCTCTGTTTGATCTGGGATGAAAAACTCTTCTCTAAATCCACTCAAACAAGGACTTGATCCTGAGTTTCTCACTTTCCAAGCCAGTGCTGTAACCACTAGTCCACCCATGTTTCAATCAGAAAATGGACATTTCAGTACAATTCCATTTTCATGAAAATGTTTGAAACATTGTTTTTGTTCTAATATGGAACGAAAGCCAATTTTGAAACCTCAAAGGTTGTTGTGAAACGGTATTGTCATCCTCCAGATAACTCTGGTGGCAGTTGATTCGTTAGACAAACTGTGAATTTGCCAGGGTTAAATGAGTGATGAGCAATATAGAAATTATAACTTTTTTGTCACCACTTTAATGTCTAATGTTATAACTGCACCTGTAAAACCTACTTCAAGGCAAAAATTAGGCAAGTTCCACTCAAACCTCCCCTCCCTTTGCTTTCTCACAATGAACCGTGAAATATTTGGTTCTTCTGATTCAGATTTGTGCAGAACCTTCATTTCTTGCACTCTGCTGTGAGGTTTTGTTTTTCACACACTCATATTGCTCAAACCTAGCAGCCCAACTTTACAGTATTATGTTTTTCTCCAGTTCTACCCCGTTTACTTCCTTGCCCCTACCTGTAAGTACTTGGGGGTCACATAACCTTCCCTCCAGAAGTAGAGGGTTTGACACAGTTCCTTCTGGAGTCTGCCCCTTCTGTGATCAGTAGATGGGAAGGCATATCATGGCATTGACTTGCTACACTGTGTGACCGGACCTTGTGGCACAAGCCTGGTCATGTCATTGTGTGATGCAAGGAACAAAGGGACAGATGCTTATTGATTAGCTTAGAAGAACTCCTTGTAACAGCAGGCAAAAGGAGTAAGAATTAAAGTAAGTTTTCAACTATGGATCCAAACCTCACTTTCTCCTCACTATCCTTCCACCCCTCTGAGGCAGGGACATGTATGGATCCAGAAATTCCATTTTAAACCTGAGGATGGGATTTTTGGTAGTGCTCATAGTTGGTATAACACTGCTCCCACTGAAATGAAAGGCAGACAAACAACATTATTCCTAGTCTGAGTTCTGTCTATTAAGTGTCAGCCCAAATTTAATTTCTTCTGGCACCTTACAGTTCCTTGTCTCAACCCCAAGCATAACTCCAACTTTGGCCATAGGTTCTAGCATGTGAAGAAGTTGGAAATAGGATTGTGAGGAATGTGTGATGATGACACCGTGTTCATAATACTTCCAACCCGGGAGTAATAATATGCCACACAGATTTGTGGATCTGTGGCATATTATATTATTATTTTTACTAGACATGTTGGTTAATTAAAGGGAGATTGCCAACTTAAAACCCCTGTTAGTTTAAAAAAATCCTAATAATTCAAACTTGCTTATTTAAATGATTATTTCTGCCAGATTTTTGCACTACCTTGTGCTTTTAGTATGAGCTAGTATAATATGTGTCTGAAATGTTTAGTCTGTGTCTGAATTGGTAGATCTTTCAAGCAGGGACCAGTCTGCCTTCTTATGAAATTTTAGTGTTGACTCCAAAATTAAGGTTACCATTACAGTTGCCTTTAGATGCTATAGTTTGACCCTTCTACCCTTAAGTTTATGACAAAATGTTCATGCTTATCTTTAGAATAAAAAACAATTTAAGGTTAAGGGGTAGCTTGCATAGGTAACTAAGATATTTTAGTAGCAGGATCAGTCCTGATTTTGCCCCAGATCCCTAAATGGCCCCCTCAAGGATTGAACTCACAACCCTGGGTTTAGCAGGCCAATGCTCAAACCCCCAAGCTATCCTTCCCCCCTATGAAACTTGGAAATAATGGTAACTCTTTCTGAAAAGCCTTCAAACTTTTCTCTCAAAGTATATTTTAAAAACATGTTGGTATAAAAACTTCAAATCTATTTTATATTATATTTCAGTAAAAATAGTTCATAGGAAGATATTTATTAAATATCTTATTGGAAATATTATTAAATATATTATTGGAAAATTCTGGATGTATTAGATATGAAAATTTTAATCTCTGGGAGCTATGTGAAGGTCTCAGAACATTATAACCTCTGCGAGGTCTTGCTGAAGTTACAAGCAACATGAAAGAATCTGCAGAGCATGTACATTCCATGAGGCAAATAGGGTAAGACAATGAGAGTTTTCACTATAAGCTTGATATATGTGTGTATGTGTGTGTGTGTGTATGTATATATATAATAAATTCACCTCTAGTTGTCTTAAGAAAAATTGTTATCTGAGGAAAGTTGTTTTCTGAGGTCTCTTGGCAGTGGAAAACTCTTGGGGAAAGTTTTATATTAATAAGAAAACATAGGATTTTCATTCTCCGAAAAGTCCTTTAATGTTTTTTGTTTGTTTTGTAGTTTGTAATATTTTGGAACATCCTATCTCAAAACTGAGATCTCCATATTCCTGAGAACCTGGTGGGGATTTTGTAAAGAACATAGCGTTGGCTTACCTCTGCTCTCATTTCTAAAGCCAAGTGTCAAACTATTTCATTACAACAACATAAGTAGGAGACATTTTGATCTAGATAGAATCATAGAAATGTGGGACTGGAAGGGACCTTGAGATATCATCTAGTCCAGTCACCTGCACCGAGGCAGGACTATGTTTTATCTAGACTGTTCCTGACAGGTATTTGTCTAATCTGTTCTTAAAAACATCTAGTGACAGAGATGCCATAAATCTCCCTAGGTAATTTGATAATAAGATAAGATGTTTTAATATGCAGGTAAGTAGCAACAGCTACCCTTAACAATTTTTAAAATGAAAAAAAATGTAATAATAGGTTTCAGAGTAGCAGCCGTGTTAGTCATCCAGCTCTGATGTCAGTGATAATTTTAAAAAATGAATTAAAAGAAATTGGTTTTGAAACAATATTTTGAAACATTCCCCAAACAACATTTTTTAAAGGGAATGATTTTTTAATTTGTTTCATGGGAAATTTCAAAAAATATTTGGTTTTATTCTGATTTTGAAATGTCAAAATGTCCTGCAAAACAGAAATTCTATATTTCAATCAGCTTTATTTGTAAGTATGGACTGTGTTGAGAAAATCCAGCAGGGCAAGAAGAATTTGTCCCATGGGTTCATGGTATTTTGATGGATCCAGACTCTCTGTAGTTCTTATCCACACCTGAATGAGCCTGCAAAATACGCAACCATGGTTAGGCAGCAGGTATGCTGTGAGCACTGCTTATGGTGCTGATCATAATTGTCTCTCTGTTACCTGATGCTGTCCCTGCCTGTTTGTGGTATCCATGTGTTGGTATTTGTTTTATACATTAGATTGTAAGCTCTTTGGAGCAGGGACTGTCTACCTGTTATATGTGTCTGCAGCACCTACAATATGGCTCTGATCCATGACTGGGTCCTCCAGCCACTATTGCAGTACAGATAATAACAGGTAAAATGTTCTAATCATAATACTATTTTGCACTTACAGACATAACAGTTTTCATTCGTAGATATCAGTGCTGTACAAAGGATGGTAAAGTATTATCATCTCCATTTAACAGATGGACAAACTGAAGCACAGAAAAATTAGAGTGAGCGGCCCATGGTCTTACAGCAAGTGCTGAGGAAAGCCAGAAATGACCCATCGATCTCCTTACTCCCACTCCTGCTCTCTAATCACTGGCTCATAGGGGCTTTTTTGAGATTAGAGATAGGCCTGGGCCAAAACGCTGGATCCTGAATTTTGAGGGAGTTTAAAATCTAAACTCTTAACTTTGCCAATGGTCTCTGTTGTACAAAACCAAAACCCCAGGGTCAACATCTTCCCTCACACCACCCAGACCTGACCTGGAGAGTGGTAAGCTCCAGATTCAGACCTTGGACTCTTCTCTAATTGAGAGGTGTTGGCACAAGGTTGGCCGTCTGTTTAAAAAATGTTAGCCTGCAGTGGCTTGACAGCGAAACTCTCTATTACTACGGTAAAACAGCATCGTAATAGTAAAAGTAAAGATTTTGTTACGCTGACAACTATTGAATTTCTTCATGCACTTTAACATGTCCATTTACCAATTTGTCCTCAAACCTACCCATATGGCAAAGGGGTTTTAGACACTAGTGCTCTAGTGGGTTAACCCTGCATAATGAATCCAAGGCCAAACTGTAACCTTCATCCAACTACATGAGATTGGCAGTCAAAATCATAGATCAGGCAGAAGCCTCTGCATCAGAGATCATCAAGTAGAATTCACAGGAGGAGATTTTTTTCCCCAACGAATAGAAAATAGCAAAGACAATATGACACATTTGCAGAGACATGGCAACTCATGGGACTGTAATCATAGCGAGTGTTGATTAGGGCATTGATATTTGAAGGCTACAGCACTGTGCTGCACATACAGTAAAAGTAAAACTCCTACAAGGGACAATGACTGTATCTACATCCCTCACCTCTGACAGTTCCAAATGTAATTAGGTTTCCTAATGTTGTGTGTCTTATAAAACAAAGTCTTTGCTAGTTTTAAATGTAACCTATGGGCTTCTCAGATACTTATTTCCTTTGGCAGAATAGACCTGGCAAGGTGACTTTAGCGTAGTTGCATCGACCTGCTGTATCCTGTGTTAAAGAATTCCCATCTATCTGCTATTGTCTAAATAAGAAGCTGAGTCAGCATCTCAGTACACTATATTTATATTGACTATCTGACGTCGTTGTGATGGGGCAGGAAGATGGGGGGGGTCACATGCTTTTATAGTACAGTGCAGTGCTCAAGGTTATATTGAGAAATACCTTGGGCCAAATCCTCAGCTGGTGTTAATCAATATAGCTCCATTGACTACACAAATTTATACCAACTCAGGATCTGCTCCTTTATATTTCCTGTCTGGTCAACAGTGGACTGGATTAAGTTACCAGCATATCACCTGGCTTCCTTAAAACCCAAGGTGCTATTGAAGTCAATGGCAAAACTTCTACTGACTTCAGTAGGGGTAGGATTTCACCCAGAGAGTCTTGAATTAATGGAATTTTATGAGGCAAAATCAGAGCTCTTTGTATTCTTGTTCAAATCCATGTTACAGAGAGGAAACAAAATGAAGTTAAGGTTTGGACCTAAACTTTTGTGAAGCTCAAGAGGGTTTGCTATCAGTCTAGTGTCTGGACTCAGCCCCAGATTTGTACAAAATAGAGAGGATACTAAGTTAAAAGGCACCAACATTCATGTTTTGCTTTAAATATGCAGAAAGCCAGTAACTAACATTTAGGTTCCTTTGTCCTCAGTAATATAACTATTGATTATTTCAGATAGCTTGCAAATCAAATGTGATGAATATAGGCAGCAGTGGATATGAGAATAGAGTGCACTAGAATTCAGCTGCTTACATGGGCAGAACCGTGGCCATAAATTGAATGAGTTTCTCCTGCCATGGTAGGATAACAATTAACTTCATTGTATCATATTGGAAATACAACTCAGAATCCTCACTGTGTTAATAAGAAATTAGAGAGAAGGTGGACTTGTTTTGTGTTCGGGAACATAGTCCTTGCAGTATAACTAGAAAAACTTGTAATTGGGGTATCTTTCATCTTTTCTCCAAAACCACTACCGAGTCAGTAGTTACCACTGTAGGCGTTCTGTTCAATGGTCTACATGAAATGAGCTTGGTGGTATTAATTTAGTTCTTCATGGACAGGTGTCAACATCATAAAAGACAGTTACAAATGGTATGGGCTGATCCACTGGCGACCAGCTCTGGAGAGATGTCAAGGACTGAATGGGCTATTGAAGCTAAACTGCCTTAGTACGAAGGCAGGTTTGAGGCATGTTGGTGCACTGGAGTGGGGAAGTCTGCACTGTCACTGTCCACAGCATACATGTACTGTTTAAAAACACTGGATTTCTATCACCAGGGCAGTCAAACCTGTAGAGATGCATAGCTCCCGAATCGCCAGTCCACAGGCGCGGCAAACTGCTCCCATGGCTACGAGGCAGGAGTGACCTTCAATCCAGCGTTTGTGTTTGGGAAACTTATTTGGCTGATTTGATTGTACCCTCGCAGCTGGTGTTCACGCGCTCAAGAGATGGGTTCGTTATCTTATGTGCATGTATACTGCCTGGCTCTTCTATGCGCAAGAATGTAACCACTAAGAAGAGTTGTAAACAAAGTAAGGAGAGAAATAAAAACCCCAGGAAAAGTTTTCCTGAGAGGCTTTTTGCAAGAGGCTTGTAAAGCTCTCTGGCTACCAACAAACCTGGCGTTCTGTTTCCTTTCCTGCGTCGTCACCACACAAACCTTCATTTTCACCAACAAGAAAATTCCTCATCTGTTTTTAAAATCTTGTATGTTAATTGAATTCAGAGAGGATGATGAGTGCCATCTATAAACACATACTGGAGAAGACTTGGGCTCAGTTTCCATTGCCTGAAGGATGCCTGCCTGAATCAAATAACCTCTCAAACATCACTATTTCACGGTCCTTGATTTTTTTCCCCTCTTCTTGCTTACTTTTTAGTTTATGGGCACACATGCCTTCTGTGACCGTAATGTGATACTTAAGTATTCATTATGGTGAGCCTACGGATTTTAATTTCCTTACTTGTGACTTTAGAGTCTTTTTGACTAACTGCGACACTTTTTGAAATCTCACTTGCTAGAGTTTACTGTCATAGTGCTAATTTTTGACATGATTATTTCCCTGATGTTGAACTTAATTGTACCATAGTCTGTATTACTTAGTAGTGTAGTGATGAGTGCCACAAGTTACTTCTTGAACTATCTTCTCTGTGTCACTTGAGATTAAGTCAAAAATAGTTTCTTGTATTCTCTAGAACTAACAGTTCCAGGAAGCAATGGTTTAACAAATTGCTTCTTCAAACCTTGCTCCCGGGTTATATATTGACCACTTTTTAGACAGGCAGTTGGAATCACCAAATAGTTTTCATGCTGCACTTGATTGATCTCTCTCCACATCATAAACTCAATATCCTTTTTCTGATCAGGAAGATGGTAGTATAACCCAATGAATATGGTGTAGTCCAAGGCAACCTTAAATACAGAGTTGCTATGGAAGCCCCAAAAGCATTTGTATTGCTATCAGTTGGGGTTTGTATCCATCCATATTCTACTATATTGTATTTCATTAGATCAATTGTTGTTGTTTTATCATTTGTATTACAGTAGCACTTAGAAGACCCAAATTGGTGCCACATTCTAAAAATATTGTACATACACATAGTGAAAGACATTTCCTGCTCCAAAGATCTCACAGTAAGACAAACAACAACTGAAGAGTAGGAAAAAAGAGGTAAAACATGCAACTAAGTTCCTCTTCCCAAACAGATCCTCAGTATAGCCATTGGAAGTTGGCTAATTTCTCATAGGCTTAGTTTAGAGTAATATAAGTTTATCTTGAGGAGGAATTTAAAGGACAGGGAAGTGGCCTAAGAAGATCAGTTCAGAGCAGATTTTCTAGGTGTAAGGGTCAGCATGGAAGGAAGCACAGAGACAGTTCTGAGAAGTTGTCAGATGGGCATCAAGACTAGATTCATTGGCAGAGTGAAGGGCCTGGTGCGGTGACACAATAAGAAAGTACATAGGGAGGGGCTGAGGTCTAAAGTGAAGATGGGGTGCATGTCCTCTGGCCCCACACACATCTTAGTTTGATTATGGTGGAGAAGAGACCTTGCCAAAAAAGGCCGCACAAGATATTACACACAAACATCTAAGAACCTAGTCTTGCTAAGTGCTGAAGCACCTCAACTCCCATTTAATTCAATAGGAGAACTTAGGGCACTGAGCCCTACCACAGTGGGAAAACAATTGTATGGTATTTTATTTAAGAAATAGTAAATGATCCTGTAACTGAAGAGTCTGGACCAGATTCTAATCTCATTTATAACAATTTTAATCCAAAGAAACTGAGATCAGATACTGTCTGAAATAGATACCCATGCGGGGACAAAGTTAAGGTTGTACATTCAACCTTGACTTCCAGGTTTCTTCATTTTGGATCATGTTAATTGGTAAATTTAACATTAGATTAACTACATTTGTGTAGTTTATTATATTTATCCTACATCACAACCTGCTTTATGGAGGAGGGTGGGGAGCTGGTAGTAATTGAGATAGAAAGGGTTCAGATCTAAGAAGCAGACTTTTTTTTTTTTTTTTTTTTTTTTACATATTGCACTGTATAAAAATAATCTATGCAGAACAAGTTTAAGAGCAGCAGGTACCTAAAAAACTGTCAAATAGCACTGTTAACTATAGTAATTTATTCTATAATTTAATGTAGCCCTGACCCCTGTCACAAGTTAATACACCATGAAGAACAGTGTGCAAAAAACATGCTTATTAATGAATTGGAGAAATAATGTGACATTGTTTTTTGCCATGTTCCCATAAAATATCTTAATATTGGAGTTAGCAGAGCTTAGACAATTTTCACTATGTAATTATGTCTGTCCATATCATACTAACTTGTGCTGTGATTAAGGAGCTTTTAATTTTTAATTATGCTATCTGGAGACAGTTGTTTGATTTCAAGACAAAGATAATACTGGACATGAACTATTTTTTTTAAAAAGTATTGCCAAATGAATCTTTTCATCTGAATTTCTTATATATATTACTGGTTGACAGGTAACAGATTGCACTGCTTTAAAGGATTCTCTGGTTAATAGAATTGTATTTGTGAACCAACATCTGTAATTAAACTTAAATTTAAAAATTTTTAAATTAGGCTTAAAGGCTTAAAAAATAGGGGGTTTTGGTTATAAACAAGTAATCCCACTGAGGCCAGCTCCTGCAATGAACTTAGAACAAAATTTGACCCAATTATCTCGTAGAATTCAATATCTTTCCTGGTTCTTAGTAATGAGCAGACCTCTTAAGGTCTGGAGGTTCAATTCAATTCAGCTGAAGTGGAGTGACACACACCCAAAAATGAACGGAAACTGTTCTGCTGGAGTTTCTCTTTCCAGAGAGACAGACGGTGTGTGACATTGACTATTCTATGAGGAGGTTGTAGATGGACAGACTGCATAACATGGATGTGGCTAGTTGTTCCTATCGTACACGTTCACTGGCCACAGCCTTCATATACTGACATGCAGTGTGCCATTATTATAGTACATGGACTATGACAATGGCTGTGGGCCAGATCTGAAGATGTGCCCATCACTAGTTTTGGGGAGCCCACCCCCATTCCTGTCTTTAAACCATGGATAGGAATTACACGTTGGCTGCTTTACTTTTCTCTTAAGTCTGCTAACCTGATCAGGAAATCTTGAGAAAACAATTTTTCTTGAGCTGTACAACTCACAGCTGTACTTTGGAAAATACCTTTCCAGCCCGTGCCAGAAACAGGAAGTTCAGAGGAATATGAAAATGAACAATTAACTTAAAAATAAAATTAAATTTTCCAGACTGTTTCAGTCCACAAATAAGGTTCTTTTTGGGTCAAGTTTAGGATGAAGGAAATTAATCTTTTCTTACTTAACTTGAGTCAGTTTCACCACGTTCGAACCTCTTAGACCAAAAGAATTTTATAATTCTTTTCATAAGGGACAACCAGAGTCTTGTAACTTCATATTTCAAGAGTGACACTGTAATACTCCTTTGTCTATGAGCATATTGTGTGTGGGTTCAGATGGGCTTCAGAATAACTCCATGATGACAGCATACATGACAAATCTGCCGCATGGGCTTTACAAAAACAAAAACAAAACAAAACCACAAAAAAACAACCCCTCCCCAACCTTTAAATGTGGTTGTATTCTGAAAAATCCCTACATAAACATAGCAGTATATGGCTACATGTTAAATTCTTAGTGACTCCATTTTGAATGTTCTCATATTACAAATTTGAGGACGTTTTTGCTCATTGAGAGACCTGAAAACTTAAGCCGAGATCTGAGAGTCAAGCTGTGTTCACTTGTGCATTGTCATTAGTAATAAAGATCCCAGAGGATAAATTCTATCCAGTTACAGTTGTGCAACCACATTGTCTTCAGTGACAATGTACAGCTGTAACTGAGGTCAGAATTTGATCTTGCAGTTGGAATTTAATCAACAATTCTGCTGACAATGCAGAGTTAGCATCTCTCTCCATCTCCGTCTCCGTCTCCATCTCGCTCTCTCTCTCTGTCTCTAAGTTATTTTGGCTCTGCAGTGCAGTGTGTTGTATAAATTTAAGTTTTTCAGTTAAGTCAGCATATTATACACTGATTACACACAAGTGGATCTGTTAAAAAGCTACCATTTTTGGATAGCTACTTTTCACAGTAGAAAAACACTTTACATTTGTAACTTTGGGTTTTCCACTTCCTATCCAAGCATCATAGTTATTAGTCTATGGTCAATTCTGTCTAGAAATACTATTTCCCTCTCCTGTATATTTCTATAATTATAGGGTACAACAACCATGGATATTTTACTCATTTTTATTATTTATTTTGCAGAAGCACCTTGGGTTCCCTTGTACTAGTTATTGTGCAAATACATAATGAATATACAGTCCCTGAATCAAAGAGTTTGCAATATAAGGGGGTGATTTTCAAAAGTGCTTAAGGAATTTAGGAGCCTATATCCCACTGAAAGTCAATAGGACTTGTGCTCCTAAATTCCATGGGAGCTTTTGAAAATATCCCCCTATGTTGTTATGTCTGCAAAAAGTTATTCTGGAAATCTTTCATTACCTTAGTAATTAGTAACCAGACTAGCACAGGTACATCAGACCCTGGATGTATATGTGCACTGTGGGAGCTTCAATATAAAACAACACATATATGTGCGTATATATATATATATGAAAAAATAAAAGGTAATTTCCAACAAACTTGAGAATTCCATGTTTTGTCCTGCGCTCAGATTGGAGCTGTAATCTATTCCTGGAGTTCTACTCTGCATCACCAAAGTGGACCTCTGGCTGGAAATCTCTGTCAAACAGCAAGATCTCTAGACAACTGTGGAATTGGTAAAACAGAGAGCCACTTCTGAACTTTTTTTTCAGAATTCTTTAGAAGTATAGATCCTACTCCTGGGAGAGGTTGTATGCATCCTACGAGATGCTGAGTGTGCTCAACTAGGAGGGATGATTTCACAGAATTGGGCCCTCAGAGAATAGCTGAATAATCATTTTGTTGGTATGATTTTGAATGGCTTCTTGACTCATGCAATGCTTTGTTACTCAGGAGTTAATCATTCAAAATAAGTGCAGCCAAACACTGTTGTATTCAGTATAAGCCACATATTTGACAGAAAGCTCTTTTAGAAATGTTTATTTTACATAATACTTTCACATCTTTCTTTTACATGGATATTTCCAGCTTATTTTTCAAGAATTTCTAATTGCTCTTGGTAAGGCCAACGTCTGGATTTTGAATTCATTAAAAGTTACTGAAACCTTTATATATAGGACACAATCCCGCAATCCCGTTCTCATGTAAATAATCCTCTCGAAATCTTTAGTTCTAGTCTCTCAAGTAAGGAATTTCAGAATTGGGCCCATAGTTTGCATAAAAAGAAGATAGTTTTTAAGCTTGTTGATGTGGTTTAAAAGTTTTCTGCAGACAGAAAGCATATTTTCTAAGAGCAGTTAGGGGGAAAAAAATCTTTTCATTTATAAGAGTGCCCTTTACAAGAATTTGCCCTTGCAATCCTCACTATAGAAGCTCACCCTATAATTTTAACACTAACTTTTCAATGTGCTACTGCACTTTACAAAGTCGCAATTTTTGTCTTTTTCTCTGTGGGTTTTGACATTTTAAAATACTGTTAATGGAAATAAATTCTGAAACAGTCTTCATGGAATTAAATTGTTAAATGTAAATTTAAATGTAAATGTAATTTTTTACAATCTGAGACCTAAGTTCAGAGGCTTTTCCCCTTCACAGTTGATAATATCTCTAACACCTGGAGTGCAACAGGAAGGTACACTCATGGCCCAACTAACATTTTTAAATAATCAGTTCCTGAAGGGAAAAGAGAGAAACCCAAACTTGGGCCTTGGGAGGTAAGTAGATACCTCTGAAAATGGGTAGGTGGTATAACGACTTGAGTAGAGATGAGAGTCATCTAGTTCAGTCCTCTGCACTCATGGCAGGAGTAAGTATTATGTAGACCAGGGGTCGGCAACCTTTCAGAAGTGGTGTGCCGAGGCTTCATTTATTCACTCTAATTTAAGGTTTCGCGTGACAGTCATACATTTTAATGTTTTTAGAAGGTCTCTTTCTATAAGTCTATAATATATAACTAAACTATTGTTGTGTGTAAAGTAAATAAGGTTTTAAAATGTTTAAGAAGCTTCATTTAAAATTAAATTAAAATGCAGAGCCGCCGGACTGGTGGCCAGGACCTGGGCAATGTGAGTGCCACTGAAAATCAGCTTGCGTGCCGCCTTCGGCACACGTGCCATAGGTTGCCTACCCCTGATGTAGACCATCTGTGACAGGTGTTTGTCTAACCTGCTCATAAAAATCTCCATGATGGACATTCCACTACCTTCTTAGGCTATTTATTCCAGTGCTTAACCACCTTGATAGAAACTTTTTCCTAATGTCCAACCTTAACCTCCCTTGCTACAATTTAAACCCATTGCTTCTTGTCCTATTCTCAGAGGTTAAGGAGAACAATTTTTCTCCCTCCTCCTTGTAACAACTTTTTATGTATTTGAAAACTGTTATCATGTCTCCTCTCAGTCTTTTCTTCTCCAGATTAAACAAACCTAATGTTTTCAGTCTTCCCTCAATGGTCATGTCTTCTAGACCTTCAATCATTTTTGTTGCTCTTTTCTGAACTTTTTCCAATTTGTCCTCATCTTTCCTGAAATGTGGCGCCCAGAACTGGACACAATAATCCAGTTGAGGCCTAATCAGTGCAGAATAGAGTGGAATAATTACTTCTCATGTCTTGCTTATAACACGCCAGCTAATACATCCCAGAATGATGTTTGCTTTTCCCCCCCCCCAACAGTGTTACACTGTTCACTCATATTCAGTTTGTGATCCACTATGACCCCCAGATCCCTTTCCGCAGTACTCCTTCCTAGGCAGTCATTTCCCATTTTGTATGTGTGCAACTGATTGTTCCTTCCTAAGTGGAATACTTTGCATTTGTCCATGTTGAACTTCATTCTATTTACTTCAGACCATCTCTCCAGTTTCTCCAGATTATTTTGAATTTTAATCCTATCCTCCAAAACACTTGCAACCCCTCCCAACTTGGTGGTATCCACAAACTTTATAAGTGTACTCTGTATGCCATTATCTTAATCAGTGTTTTGTTTAATAAGAATGGACTATTGAATTAGGGCCCTAAATTAAGTTGCTTGATTTTTCCATATTACTGGGCACCCATTGGAGCCAATGACAGCTGCAGGGTGTTCAGTGCTTTCAAAATTAGGCTTCTGGTTTAAGTGCCTACTTAGACTTGGAAGCCTAACTTTAGGCAACCATCTAGGAAAATCTTTCCTTGGTTTTAAAATGCATTTACTTTTAACTTTTAGTTTAATCTAGGGTGACCAGACAGTAAATGTGAAAAATCGGGATGGGGTCGGGGGGTAATAGGAACCTATATAAGAAAAAGACCCAAAAATCAGGACTGTCCCTATAAAATTGGGACATCTGGTCACCCTAGTTTAATCCTTTTGCTGGTGGCCTTTCGCTGGGTTTTTTGTGTGCCTGTTATCCCAATAACATTCCAATGAGAACAGTGGACTGTTAAGATGCCTTAGTCCTTGTTACATTCAAGTAGAGCAGCAGAAGTTTGCTGCCTGAATATTTCTGGAACATTTACCAGAACCTTTTCCATTGAAAGGGTTAACTGGCTTGTTGTCTGGAAGCTGGCACTGTATAGTGGGAGTTGACATTTTCACACTAATTAGAACAGACTGCTGCAGTCCCTATGTACATGTAACTCATATTTAATTCAATGGAAATGTTGAGTGTGCATCAACTGCTGGATTGGGCCCAAAGTTTGCATTAGGCTGGATATTTTTGCTTTTGTGACATTCAGGAACAGTCTTATTGAGCTGTTTAGTTTTTTCACAGCTTTAATAGAGAGAATCTTTGAAAAGTTTTCATTAAATGCTGTATTAATATTAATGGGCCAACTTCTGAAGTCCTTAATCAGCCCATGCTCAGGCAAAACTCCCACTGAGATTGAGACTTGGCCCTATGGGCATGATCCGAAGGTCACTGACGTCTATTGAAATACTTCCATTGATAGGAATTGGATTTGAATCGGAGCCCATGTGTCCAGGAATTCAGGGCATTTTAAAACATACTTTTGGATCATTTTAATTCCCCATCACAGTTAATATTCACAGGGCTCTTATGTGTAAATACAACCTGTTTAAAAAAATATGATCACTATGAGCTAAATTCTAAAGGTGAAGCACTGCTCAAAGGCTTTTGAAAAGAAAATCATAGAGATGCTGTGGGGTGGAAAGTTGACTGCCCTTCCTGGCTTCCCTCAGACCCAGTGGAGTAGACATTTTAACATTATCCAAGGCAGGCATAGTAATTCATGGCTTGGTCTGTATGTGCATATAGTTTTGGCCCAATCCCGCTCCCACAAGAGTCAATAGAAGTCTTTCTACTGACTTCATTGAAGCAGGATCAGGGCCATATGCCCTCCCCAAACAACTCCTCCTACTCTCACACCTCTGTAAATTATTTGTTCTCTTAGGAGGAATAATCTATATGGGGGTACTTTATGTGGGATTGCTGCCAGGCAGAATAATGGTTCAATTAAGACTGTATTTTCAGGGTCTATGAATGCCTGTTGTAAAGTCCAATTAGTACATATTTGATTTGCCCCCATATTTGGAAGGAATCAAAAGGAAAAAGAAAAATATTTGTCCTTTCAGATGATTACATTTTAAATATAAAGAGACTGAGATGCTAAATAATCAGAGGGAGTCCTCTGACCTAATTTGTGGAGGTTGTAAACATTCATTAATGTATTTCCTTCATTCAACGCCCTGGAAGTGTAGAACTCTGCAGGTCTTACATACAGTTTCTTATATTTTGGTGAAAATGCAGCTGTAGATATCATCATGACTATGGACTTTTATAGTGCCATAAAAATTCAGTGTCACTGTAAATCCATGCTGCTGAAAATGTCGACATTTATGGCAACTTCTACAAGGACATATTTTAAAATTATATTAAAACTTGATGCAGCAACTTTTATTTAGTTAAAAAAGTAAGATTATAAAGCAAAACATTTACTCTTAACAAAGGGGCGTGATGAATACTTTATAAAAAGGAAAGAAATTGAGTAGGTTTCTTTTTAAGCAGATCAGTCAGCTTTAGAAAGCACATGATGCTCATGTCCTGTTCAGATGTAACCACTAATTGAAGGACATCATTAATATTCACTTAAATTGCATTTAATTCAGATTGTTAATACTTCTGCTTTGAGGACTCGGTGTAATTGATTTGCATAGCGTCTCTATTTTTATGAAGCAACAGAGGGTCCTGTGGCACCTTTAAGACTAACAGAAGTATTGGAGCATAAGCTTTCGTGGGTCTGATGTCTGATGAAGTGGGCAGTCACCCACGAAAGCTTATGCTCCAATACTTCTGTTAGTCTTAAAGGTGCCACAGGATCCTCTGTTGCTTTTTACAGATTCAGACTAACACGGCTACCCCTCTTTTATTTTTATGTGACTTCTTAATGCCATAGGGCAAATGGGTTGTCTGAATATTGTTCATGTGTCCATTGAGGGTCATCTATGCCCCCTATAGATTTCAACATTGCAGTGGGATTCCCTTTCCTTTGGCAGTTCCAAAGCACATTAGAGTCAATGGAAAGACTGCTTTGGATTTCAGTGTGCTTTGGATCAGGCCCAAAGTCTACCTCACAGGAACTGGTGGAAGTCATTATGCAATGTGACAGAAATGTATGATGGTATAAATCCAGGATGTTCCTGATGATGCTCAAGATGCAGCAACTTTGGGGTTCAATACTACTTCTTTTGGAGTCAATGGTAAAATGCCCATTGACTTCAGTATCAGGTCGGTATATCTCAAAAAGCTGTGCAAAAATATTGGGTGTTTGCTGAAAACAGTGACGCTTTTGTTTTTGCAGAGTATTAATATCACGGGAGTTTAGGGATTGATCATGTGCCCACTGAAGTCAATGGTAAAGCTCCCATTGATTTCACTGGGGCAGGATAAAACTCATTGAGAGTTAGGCACCTAAATACTTTTTGAGGATTTGGGCCTTAGTGTTGATGAAAGGTGCTGAGTTGGAAGCCCTGAAATTCTACCTGAATGCACGGGGTAAACATGGAGTGGGCACCCTGCCCTCCTTGCTCTGACTTTTCCATGCTGCTATGCCAGTGCATCTCCATCCTGAACTGGACAATCATCTCTAGGTGTCAGAGCAGTTTAGCCTCTATAGTGCTGTGTTTTTTTCATATGCAGTGAGCAGCCATGTACTTTTGTTTTAGATTAAGGGAAAGAAGAAAATGAAAGTCACCCTGAGAGAGCACAGTGTGTGACTCTCCTGCAATAGCAAGTGTGATATAAAGGAAATGGCACTTACATAGCATATATTCATATAATTCTTGGCCTTTCTGTTGGGACTGTCAACCAAGCTGCTCTTCCATTCAGTGTTAAGGGTGGTGTTGCTGGGTGTGATGGGGATGGTTGCTCATTGTGGTCTGGACTGAGACCACCAATTCATTGCACATAGAGCACCAAACAAACTTTAAGTAAGTAATGACTTTCAGTCCTGGGCTGCATTTGAAACAGAAGCCTCAAGATAAAATGCACCATATCCTATTGCCAGTACACTTCCCCCATCCTGTTTGACAGGCTCTCTCTACTCTTATATTATCACTAGGCATTAGCCTCTATAAACAGCTCTGAGGCTGCCCACAGAAGACAATCAATGACAGATTATTTTATTTTCAAATATATTTTATTGAGAGTCTTGTCAGGTCAACAACACTTCTACAAGCCTATGGGGCTGATACAAGAAGTATCTCCAAGTCTCAATTTTCACATGCCATGCTGTGAATAACTAATTTCTATGCCCCAAAGAAAGAGCTATTGATGCATATGATCACTAAACAGTACTGCTTGGTCTAAGCCATCTTATTTCAGAGGAGGGTTCTATAAAAGGCTGCATGTGTTTAACAATGCCCAGTTGCATTAATACCTTGAGATATTCTAGATGGGATGTAGGAGAAGGATTTTTTTCTAGCAGTGGTCATAATTTGATGCACTTAAAAAAAACAGATAGCAAGAACAAAAAGACATGTGTGCCTGATATGGAATAAAAGGCTGTTTGCACCTAATATATTATAGAAAAGTTCAAAGACAGCTTAACCTTGTAAAAATGTTACCTCTGTAATTCTGCCAAGATAAGTGGCTGTATGAATTATTACTTTGACTTGCACACATGACTTTTTCAGAAATTATCTAACTTGTGCATTCATTAATTGGTGATTTTCATATGCCGGGCTCTTCCCTTTTCACTCAAACTCCCACTTATTAAAAACTTGTGCATCCTTCTGCCCTCAAATATATAGTATTCAGCTCTTCCATTGCCTGGTAAATGCTCCAGGTTACTCATTATCTATCTTGTTGGATATACATTACATGGAAAATGCAATCAGTGGTAGTTATGATAACCTAAAATCAGCCATTCCCAGCAGCTGCTCCATGAACTACATGCTGGTGGACCGTGGAAAGCTCTCAGGTCACTTGTTACTGGCTCCTATTACTTTCATTATCTTTAATAGGCCTCCAGATTTGCAAAGAACAACAGGAGGGCCTTAAAAATACAGAAGGAAACTAGAAAGGAGAGCAACCTAGCTACTTCTGTAGGAGATGCTGCCACATAGAATGAAGTGACTACACAGGAGCCATCCTTAATGAGCGGACCACCAATAGGGCTGGTCTTACTCAGGAGTGAGGTTCGGGGATAAGCGAATGAGGCAACAATTCTATGTAGCTGTGGAAGCAGAGAAGCAGGTAGCCATGTGGCAAACAAATGTATTGTTAGGAAAGATGAAACAAAGAAGAAAAGGGGAGTGACTTTCACTGATACTTTTTGAAAAGGACAAAGCACTTATTGCTCTAAAGAAATCTAAATAGACCTAAATACGTAGCTAAATAGAGCTGATTGAAAAATAACTGCAGTCATTTTATGTTGGATGTTCAGTGCCTTAATTCAAAAAAGGTATGGCCAGTTTGTGTCAGAGTCCTACTCTCCCTGTCTCACCTCCCAACACAAATAATTAACACTTAGCCTGAGAGCAGGCATAAAAATTTTCATGCAAGTTGAAAGAGATGTTGGAAAGTGGCATCTATAATGAAAGCTAGGTTGCAACTCAGCTATAGGACTACAGTCATGGCTCCATAAAAAGATAGTCATCTCCTGTATGGTCTAAGAATTAAGATTTGCTGGGTCATACCCGTGGTCTGTCTAGATCATTTTCCTGTCTGCAACAGTGGCCAGCACCAGATGCTTCAGAGGAAAGTGCAAGTTATTCTGCAGTAGACAAGCATAGGGTAATATACTCCCCCCTGCCCACACACACACCTTATAGTATTATCCTAATCCCTAATAGAGTTGTCTTATGCCTTGAGAGAGTTGTATTTCCCTTCTGATACACTTTTTGTTAGCATCAGCTCTATAATCCAGGATATTCTTGTAATTCATACAAACATCCAATTCCTCTTGGAATCTTGCTAAGGTTCTGGGCCACAACAATAGTCTATGGCAGTTTTTTCCACTGTCCAGTTATATACATTGTGCATGAAAATATCTATTTTTCTCAGGCTTGAATTTTCCACCTTTTAATTTAATTGAATGTCAACTTGTTTTGCGTCATGACACAGGGAGAAAAAATATCCTGATCTCCCTTCTCTTTACCATTTATTATTGTATATCCTTTTAGCACGTCCCCTCTTATTTTTCCCTTTTCTAAGGTAAACAATCCTGTTCTTTTCAAATTCTCTCTGTAGAAATTTTTCCCCAATGCCCCTAATCATCCTTGTCAGACTCCTGTGAACCCTCTCTAATTCTGTTACATCACTTTAGGTGAAAGAAAAAAACATAAACCAAAGGTGAACAATTATGCCACCAGAATCAGAAAGGAGAAGACAAACTCAAAAAGTGATAGCCTGATGGTAACATTCATTTATTATTTTAGATGCTCTCTTCTTTTCTTATATGTAATTGTTTTCAAAGAAAGACCACTCATGGTATGATGGAGTATAGTCACTAAGAGCCAATGTCACTGCAGGAAGCCACACAAGCTGATACTTTGAACATGAAATAAGAAGGCTTTGGAGAATTTGGGAAAGCTGGAAGCTGATTAAATGATGAGTGGGCAATGGTTTATATCTTACTCTTTTTAGCAGTAATTTCTTGTAGCATCCCTTCACTGCAATTTGTAATTTCATGTCCAGGTCCTCTGGTGCATTAGGGCACTTTTGCACTGCTCTGCTGGTGCAAAGCTGCCCTAAAGGTGGCTTAATTGACAATAAGGATGATGCAGTGTGCAGGCATAGATGTCTAGTTGCGTACAGATGCCATAGCGGTTCTTACACCGTCACCCTCCTTTGGGCCTATTTAGGAGGCATGGCTAAAGGAAAAGGATGTGGTCAGGGCATCCTTGCACTGTGGTGATTCTCACCTGCCAGTACATCTCCTTGGGGTCTTTGGCCCCCATTGCAATAAGAGCTGCCTTGAGGCTCTTCAAACTTGCACTGAAGCCCTGGCCCAGCATAGAGGACCCTCTGTGGAACGTAGGGAAGGGGGCTAGGGCTATCAAAGGTGTCTCAAAGCCACTTTGCACTCCTCCTTAGGTCTGGTCTACACTAGAAAGTTCAGTCAATGTAAGATGCCTCGCATCAATCTAGCTGTGCATGTGTCTCCACTCAAATTTGTCTCCTGCCGATGTAAGCACCCTGTTACAGTGACACGGTAACATCACCTACCCGAATGTCATTCAGCCACGGTCAACATACTGTGCTCAATGCAGTGCAAGTGTAGATGCTGCCTGACTATCTTGACCCTAACAGTCTTCCAGCAGTTGTCCCACAATGCCCAACACTGACCGCTCTGGTCGCCGTTGTAAATTCCACTACCCAGGAGTTGTGGAAACCGGAAGCAACTCTCTCCCCCCTTTAAAATACCCCATATTTTTAGAATTCCTTTTCCTGATTGCCCAGCTCGGAGAGCACACCTAGCAGCTCTCCCTTGTTGCGTACAACTGCCCAGTTGAGCATACCATTTACACATTCTAGACACTTTCCTGCCTGAAGCAGACAGGAAGTATTGGATCTCCTGGGCCTGTGGAGAGAAGAGACTGTGCAGGCATAGCTACACAGCAGTTATAGAAACGTGGACATCTACGAGCAGATTGCATGGAGGATGCTGGAGAAGGGGTATGACAGGATCATCAGCATTGCTGTGTGAAAGTGAAGGAACTGCGGCAGGCATACCAAGGGCCAAGAAGGTCAGCAGTCCATCTAGTGCTGAGCCACAGACTTGCCACTTTTACAATGAGCTGCATGCCATACTTGGAAGAGATCCCACCAGCACCCTGCACAGCACTGTGAATACTTCCAAGGAGCCTGAGATGCCATGAATAGCAAAGAGCAGGATGGGGGACAAGAGATTGGGGAATCCAGCTAAGCTGCTAGCCAGGACTTGTTCAAGACTCCACTGCAGTCTAGCCAGTCCCAGCAGCTGAGTACCAGCAAGCCCGACGCAGGGGGAGGAAGCTTAGGTAAGTGTGTGAATGCCTTTTCCATTACAACATTTAAATATACAGATGGCACTTGACCCCATACTGAGAAGGACACAGCTATTGACTTCTCATTAATTTATTCATACTAGAAGAGATAGTGGTACAACTAAGAAAGGTAGACTTGGGCATGCAGAACAGTTTGTTTAGGTACATAGGGATGTCCTTTAACTCATCCTGAGAGAGCTCAATGAAACTTCCAGGGAGGTACTCTGCAATCATCTCCCTAAGGTTTCTAGGGATTGTAGTGTTATTTTTTTCTCCACAGCAGGACACTTTCTCATGCCAGTCTGCGATGACATCAGCAGGTATCATTACAGTAAACAGGCTAGCAGCATATGGGCTTTGGAGCATCTTTGTTAGCTGCTGGAGAAGCCCCATTACGTCCTGTACATCTCCCTCTCCTTTTTCTGCTGGGACTTTCTCCTGTCCTCTCTTTCTTTCTCTGTATTGTCCAAAATATTAAACCTCCATGCCCTCTGTTCATGGTCCAGTGCAGCACTGACTTGCAGGATCTCTGAGAACTTGTCTTCCCTAGTTGTCTTCTTTCTCCTCCTTATCCTGGTGAGGTGTTCCACAGTTGTGGAGGGAAACCCCTCAAGGCCGCAACAGCAGCAGCTACAGATAAACACAACAGATGTATCATTGAATTTATAGGCTTCCATCAGCTGTATACCTCTGCACTGAGTTTTTTTAATATTGCCTGTGCTTGGCTGTTCAAACTCAGCAGATAGTCGCTCCACCTCCGCCCTCCACCCTGGCAGCAACTCGTCCCTCTTAGTTTCACAGATGTTATGCAGGACACAATAGGAAGTTATAACCATTAGGATATTTTTCTCACAGAGATCCAATCTTCTGAGCAAACAACACCAGCATCCCTTCAATCTACCAAAAGCACATTCGACTACCATTCTTCACTTGCTGAGCGGATAGTTGATTCTTTCCTTACTGCTATTGAGATGACCAGTGTACAGCTTCATGAGCCAGGGGAACAAGGGGTAGGCTGGGTTCCCCAGGATTGCTCTTGAATTTTGAAATCACTAATGGAAATCCAACAGTCAGGAAAGAAAGTCCCTGGTTGCATCTTTCTGAACAATCCTGTGTTCTTAAAAATGTGAGCATCATGGACTTTCCCTGACCAGACAACACTAATGTTGGTGAAGTGTCCCTGGTGATCCATCAATTCTTGCATAATGATAGGAAAGTAGCCTTTTCTGTTGATGGATTCTATGGCAAGGTTGTCTGATGCCAAAATAGGGATGTGCATACCACCTATAGCACCACTACACTTTGGGAACCTCTTTATTGCAAATCCATCCACTAGACTCATAGACTCATAGACTTTAAGGTCAGAAGGGACCATTATGATCATCTGGTCTGACCCCCTGCATGCTGCAGGCCACAAAACCGTCCCTACCCTTCCCTTGACTCTGCTGATGAAGTCCCCAAATCCTGTGTTTTAGTGACTTCAATTGGCAGAGAACCCTCCTGCTAGCGATCCCTGCCCCATGCTGCGGAGGAAGGCAAAAAACATCCAGGGCCTCAGCCAATCTGGAGGAAAATTCCTTCCCGACCCCAAATATGGCGATCAGTAAGACCCCGAGCATGTAGGCAAGAGTCTCCAGCCTGACCCTTGTTAGCCATTATACTATTTACCTACCATTGCTCGGTATTCCTCAGCTAATATGTTTTACTATTAAACCATTCCCTCCATAAACTTATCTAACTTAATCTTAAAACCAGACAGGTCCCTTGCCCCCACTGTATGTTCTGCACACTAATGAAAGTCACAGTCCTGCACAGCAGGAGATGTTTAATGGTGTGATGTCACCCAGACCAGTAAGGGGGTTCTGCCACTGCCAGATTTATAACTTTGGGTGCCTTCATGCTATGCTACTATGGCTCAGAGCTCTGACACCAGTAGCCAGCCCGTAAGCGTAAAGGTCTGAGCCTGACTTCCACCTGTCGAGTTCCTTCTTGCACAGTGACCTCAACAGCCCTTCTGGTCCCAAGTCTCCCCAGATCCATCCCGCAAGTTCTTAACTACCAGACACTTTTCCCTTCTGGCTCATCACCCCCAAAGGAGTGAAACTTGCCCCTCAGTTATCAGTCCACTGATAACTGCACAACAGAGACAAGATTATGGCAAAAATTAACAAAGTTTATGTGATAGAAAAATCACAGATTCAAGGATAAAATAGTAAGAAAAAGCAAGCGCACAAATTACACATAAATTAAAACATAAAGACACAACCTCAGGCTTTATACTTCTATACTAGCTAAATTCCCTTCTCTAATACAAGTTACCTATTGCCTCTGAACAGATCCCAGCTTGCCCTCTATCCTAGAGGGGATTCAGTATTTCATGGATAGCACCCCACTTAGATATTGGCACACTGTTTCTGGAGAGGCATCACTTCAAATCCCATTCCTTGTAACAGGGTTTGCAGTTCTTTTCTTTCTCTTAGACTATGGTAATTCATGGTGACCACAGAGCAGGGGAAAACACCCTATTGCCTTAGTTTCCCAAGGGTGGGCGGGGGGAGGGAGGTTTCTTTTCGGTTTCAGTGTCCTGTCCATCCATTAACTTTAATGGTCCATCATTGTCTTTCCCGGGGTTGTACAATGCTGGGTATGTAGAGTTAGTTTCATGTAAATAACTAGCCTGGAGATGCCCCTCTTTGCCTGATTGCTTCCCTACACTGCTGTGAGATGATGCTGTAGTTGCAGCCTAGTTATAATTACCGTGTTCTATACATATATACATACATGATCTGTGTACATATCTCCTAATGACCATCAAGTTCAGAATATTACACACTTTCATAAAAGACCTTTCTTGACATATATTTATACACAATACCATTGTATATAACCAGTTGATTCGATTGTTTATTCTTTGGGTTTCAGACACCCTGTTTATCCCTTGGGGTGTTTGGACCCTGATTCTCACGAAGGGCCCTCCACGTTTGCATGATAATGGGCCCCCCTGTGGCTTTTCCAACTGCAAAATAATTCCCCATTGCCTTTAGCAATCTGGCATTGCAAGCTTCCACAGAGGAATGACCACTCGCTTCTCAGCTGTCAATGTAGCTCTCATTCTGGTGTCCCTGCATTGGATGGCTGGGGCAAACTCAGCACACAGATCCAGGAATGTGGTCTTTCTCATCTGAAAGTTCTGTAGCCACTGCTCATCATCCAAACCTGCAGTACGATGCAAACTCACCAGTCAGTGCTTGTCTCTTGGACCCAGAAGCAACATTCCACCATTGGCAGCTGCTCTCTGAATGCCACTAACAACCTTGAATTGATTTTTGCTATATCCTACAGCAATCTGTCCTCCATGAAATTGCCATCCCCGTCATCCCATTGCTGCAGTACTTCTTGAGGCTCTGTAAATATTGGAGGATCATTCATCCAGTGTTTGCAACACTCGTGACAATAGAGTAGAGCTCTGCAGTCTCCATGCTTCTGTCAGAGATGGTGGACAGAGAGAAGGGCTTCGTGGATTAGTGGGATTTTTTTAACAAAGCATGAAAATTTGGTATATGTGTTAATTATGGGAAAGAGAAAGTTGCATGATAGGAACTTTACCTCTAGCTTCCAGCCAACCCTTCATGAATTGTTTCTGCCCTACCATGCATTGCAAAAATTTCCCAAAAGATAGTGCGCTGGATGATGGCAAGTTGCACACTGGGATAACTACCCAGTGTGCACTGCATTGTGCATCAACACAGGCATTTGTGTTGATTACATGCTGTGCCAATGCAAGGAGCCAGGAATGCATGTGCATGACCAATATACTGACTGCGGTGGCTTTATGCTGACATAGCATGCGTTCGCAAAAGTGTGTAGTATAGACATGGTCTTAGCTGCACAGAATGCTCCTAGGCTGCAGTTCAGGATCCCAATGAATGTCTTTTTTTTTTAAGTTTAAGAGAAAATGGCCCACATACTCCCTCAGTTTTGAAAATAATGTGCTCATCTCTGCTTCGCTTTGAAAATATATTTCAATTGGACAAGCATTCTACTTTATGCAAAAGGAGAAAAAGCTTTTAAACAAGAGAGTCTTGCATCTTTCTCTTCCGAAAGCCTCAGTCTATCTTAGTTACGCGGAATGCAAAGATTTAGGAGCATGTTAACCAATAATAGTTATTCAATCCAAACTGTAAGGGTAACTTACTATGGGCACTGGAGGCTGAGATGGGATATTGTACTTGGATACGTACAGAATATGGGAAACTGTTCTGCTGTTTTATGGAGCAGCAATCATATTTAGTTTAATGTCTTATAAGTCCCATAAAATGACATTAGGAAATTTTGCTATTTGGCTGGTGAACAATCTAAGCAGTGGTGTTAACTCATCATAACAATACTACTTTGAATGTTCAAGCCTCATAAAATTTGGGATATAAATATGCCAGATCAACCAAATGAGATCAGAGAGCCTGTTTAGGTCCTTGGTGTAGGCTGGGTACATTTTGTACCTGCTATGCTTACATTAAAAGTGCCAACTTCAGAGTAATGATGGGCCAGCCTCAAAACATTTGGCAGTTTAGATAACATCCAAAAATCTGGTGCTTACCCAAAGCTTATCAGAATCTCTCTTACCTGTAAGACTGGGCAGGAAGTCTAAGGAGAACTTAAGCTTTCTTGAAGTATTTCTGCCCTTCTGTTTCTAAGCCTGTCCAATACCAAGATGTGCTTAGACACATATGAAAATGAAAAGTAAGAGTAAAGAGGGAATAGGATATTCTGTATCTTTCGTGTTAAATTTAATTTTAGTGTGAAGATTTAAGACAGGGCCAGATCTGAAGCTGGTGTAAATCAGAGTAGGTTTACCAAAACTAGTGGAGCTATGCCGATTTACATCCAGGGAGGATTTATCTAGGAACCTTTCTGTTTATCTGACTGTTCATTCCTGTTTGACTTATAGCCTTCTCTTGAGACATTCAGAACTCCCATTGATATCAGTCACCTTCTGGATAAAAGTCAGTAAGTGCATTCATTTTAATGAATAGGATCATTTGATTCCTTTAGTGAACACAGTTATTTTATTGGTTTACTTCTTATGGTAATTCTGTATGATAACAAATACGTTAAGAAGAATAGAAGTACCCCATAACATCAAAGTGGTCATAAGCCTGCAGTTGGGGGGTCATGTCTTTAGTTCAACAACTCTAGCCTCCTCTAACTGCACCTCCTAAAGTCAGTTTACACTTCCAGCTTTTCCCGACTCATTGCTAGTACTGACCCTGAAAACAAGAGTTCTAGAATATTGTACCATCTGGAAAAGGCATGGAGAACAAGCAGTGTGAGAAGGAACAGAAGGAAATGAGGACTGAGATGTAGACAGGGGTATTGTTGAGAAGTGCCTTGAAGATGAAGATGTGGTATTTAACATTTTGTTGCAAAAAGTGAGGAGAAGCCAAAGATTCAAAAGGGGGTAGGGGTGCAACCTGATTACAGTGGCAGGAAAGGAACAAGATTTTGGCAGCAGCATTTTGAATAGACTGAAGGGGAGTTTGCTGATGAGACCTCACCAAGGCCTAGACTAGGGATTTAGCTGTAGGCAGACAAGTTTGGGGACAAGTTATTATCTGAAAAAATATTAAAGAAAAACTAAAATAAAAATCTCCTAATACATCACTTGTCATAGGAATAGCAGGAATTTGCCAACAAGATAGTAATCAAATGAATGCTAGAATTAACTGAAACCAAATCCCACAACCAGGAACAGATTTACCATGAAACAAACCGTGTGGTGGCACGGGGCCCCCATGACATGGGGGGCCCCCAAAATACAGGATAAATCTCATCTGACAACCTGCCCCCAACCTGCCCCGGCAGCGGCACTGCAGGGCACAGCGGCACTGCCTGCCGTGGCTGGTGGCTCCACGCCACTCCTGGAAGCGGCCGGCTGCTGGCACGTCTCTGCCCTGGGCAGCGCAAGGAGACCTGCTGCCTCCCTTCCCCCCAGGAGGTGCACAGGGATGTGCCAGCATCAGGGCTAAGGCAGCTCCCTGCCTGCCTCTGCCTCCCTCCCTCCATGCCGCTCCCAGAAGCGGCCGGCATGTCCCTGCAGTCCCTGGGGAGGGTGGGTGTCTCTGCGTGCTGCCCCCACCCTGAGCGCCAACTGTGCAGCTCCCATTGGCCAAGAATTGCGGCCAATGGGGGCTGCAGGGTCAGCATCTGTGGGCAACAGCGCACGGAGACCCCCTGCCCTCCGCTGTCTAGGAGCTGCTGTCAGAGGGGTGTGTGTGCCGGTCACTTTGGGATCTGCGCCGCCCAAGGTAAACTCCACCTCCCTTGACCCCCCACATACCCCAACCTCCTGCCCCAGCCCAGAGCCCGCACCCAAACTTCCTCCCAGAGCCTGCATCCCTCACCCCCTCCCACACTTCAATCTCCTGCCTCAGCCCAGAGCCCGCACCCAGCATCCAAACTCCCTCCCAGAGCCCGACCCCCGCACCCCCTCCTGCACCCCAACCCCCTCTCCCAATCAAGGTACCTCACTTAGTTTTCATTTACTTCCCATTATTTATAATATAGGAGGGGGATGGAAAAAAAAGAGTCAAAAATGGGGGGCAGATAAGAGAGAATGTTCTTTTTCTTGGCTGGGTCCCGAGGGAGGGAGGGCGAAAATGAAGCTGAGCACAGGGCCCCACTAATCTAAATCCCTCAATCCACACCAACACACGTAAATGCAGTCTGAAAAAGGAGATAAACCTCTTCAGAGGACAGTAAGAGTGGGATAAAACAATACATTTCAAACAAAGTTTACAAGCATGTTTTCCACTGAAAATAAACGTGTGTGCATGCGTGCGTGTGTGTAAAATAGCCCATAGGGCTACTGAGGCTACAACACTGGACTATTCAGAGTGTAGGTGTGTAGCTTCCTGGGGGTCTGAGAAGAGAAAAAATCTTTACAGAAAGACTGCTCCAAAACACATTGTGGTGTTTTCAGTTCTGCAGCAAGTAGTCTGCAATTTCCTGATGGTTTTGGACCCCAGTTTTCAAACTTGCACAATCACAGTAGATGCCCAAATCCTGCATTTGGAGGGTTAAATCAACATTTGGACCTGTGACAAAATGTAAAGACACTCTGGCTCCCTGAGTTCCTGCCTATCACATGGCTAGGCAGAATTCTAAAAGGAAAGGGGAAACTGGTAGATAGGAGGAAGGTATGTCCTCTTTCTTCCCAGCTGGCTGAAACTGGAAACACCTCAAGTGGTTTTATTAATTTGTACTCTGAGCTGACTTGTTCTGGTTTTGTGTTTTTGGAAATGAAGGAAGCCATGAGGAAAGAGATGAGAAATGACCTGTAATAGGCACTTATACTTTTCCTTCCACACTGGCGAGTCTGCACACTGGCTTACAAGGCCCAAATCCTGAAATTGTCTGCCTGCTCATGTAAAACCCTGGTAACTTCACTGGGCGTGGTGAGGGCTTACATAGTTCCTTCCACATGGAACTGCTTGGAGGATAGGGGGCATAATGTCTAAAAAGGTTCTCTGCCCATTTTGAGCATTCACTTATTTGACTTGAGCACTTAGCTTTTATTTGCCCAGGTTTTCGAACTAACCCCTTTAATTGTTTTTGATTGTACTTAATGAAAACATTTAGACCTTAAAATTTCTTCTTGGGTATAATTTTTTTCAGACTTCTGAACAGATTTTGAAATATTGAAATAAAATAAAGGCAGTTGGTTTCTAGATACTGCTTTTATTGCATCTGTCAGCAAATAATATTTTTATTGTTAGAATTAGAAATGGGCAAGCTTGTTTGGGGTAAAAATAAAAATTGATCTGAGCCTTGGTTTCAAACTCAGCTTTTCTAGATATTCAGAAAGTTTGGATTATTTATTTATTTATTTATTTTATTATCCATGAGTACTGGCTCTTTTTTTTTCCTGGATGAGATAGGGTTGCCAGGTGTCCAGTTTTCAATGGGAACACCCAGTCAAAAAGGGACCATGGCAGTTCAGGTCAGCACTGCTGACTGGGCTGTTAAAAGTCCAGTTGGTGGTGCAGGCAGGCTCCCTACCCAGCTCCGCACAGCTCCTGGAAGCGACAATATGTCCCTCCAGCTCCTAGGCGTAGGGTGGCCACAGGGTCTCCGCGTGCTGCCTCCACCCTGAGCGCTGGCTCTGCAGCTCCCATTGACCGGGAACCGTGGCCAAAGGGAACTGTGGGAACAACACCTGTGGGGGGGACATGTTGGCCTTCCTGGGAGCTACCTGAGATAAACCGGAGTCTGCTCCCCTCAACCTCTCCCGCACGCCAAAGCCCTTATCCCTGGCCCCACCCCAAATCCCACACCCCCAGATGGAGCCCTCACCCCCCCCTGCACTCCAACCCCCTGCCCCAACCTGGCCCCCTCTTGCACCCAAACCTCTCATTCCCACACCAGAGCCCACACCCCTGCCAGAGCTCTCACCCCCCCACACACACTCCAAACCCGTCAGCCCTAGCTCAAAGCCCCCTCCTGCACTCCAAAATCCTTATCCCCAGCCCCACCCCAGAGCCCACACCCCCAGCCAGAGCCTTCATCCCTTCCCACATTCTAACCCCCTGCCCCAACCAGGAGCCCCTCCCACACTCCAATTTCTTTCAGAATGCAGAAAATTTCCACACAATAGGAACAAATTTGAACGTTGCAAAATTTTCATGGAAAATACTTCCTATTTTCCAACCAACTCTATGTGCCTGTGCCAGAAGATGATGCCATTTTGTCGTATCGTCACCTGATCTTAACTGAAATCAAAGCTCCATGTTGCATAAGGTGGAATATCCCATTTTAAAAGTGAGCGCTCTTCCTATTTCATGCAAGGTACTGGAATTTAGAGGTGGAAGGTCTGATTCTCTGCTGCCCTGTTCCTTTTGTAGTCATTTACATCAGTTAAGACTAGGTATAAAATGATACTAAATCAGAATGGTATCTTATACCTATTTTGTGCTTGTATAAAAGACTACCGAATGTGCAGGGCAATGGGGACTCAGGACAGCCATTTGCAACTTACAACAATACGCAACAGAAGTGAAATGTTAATTTTTCCTTTTGTTGGTGGAGACTAACAAATTATTTTATTTTTTTTAAATTGATTATTTGTAGTTTTGAGACACAAATAATACTGAAGTGGACTTTTTAAGATAGATCTCTAAAATACAAACATGCAAATGCAAGCCTTTATTAACAGCTTTGTTCCATTGTGCTCTAGTTATGTCAGTTTAAAGTTGATATTCTGTAAACGGAGGGAGGACGGATGATCATGATGTTAAAGTGCCAGGACCCACATTCAGTGGTCTGGCCGAGCTGCGCTCAGTCTAGGAGTGCACAGGGAGGCAAAGATAGCTTTATACACCTCTACCCCGCTATAACGCTGTCCTCGGGAGCCAAAAAATCTTACCGCGTTACAGGTGAAACCGCGTTATATCGAACTTGCTTTGATCCGCCGGAGCGCTGCTTTACCGTGTTATATCCAAATTCGTGTTATATTGGGTCGTGTTATATCGGGGTAGAGGTGTACCATCTTTAAATTCCTCTGATATTAAGGCCAGCTGGAAACTAGTTTTGCCACCAGTGTAAGTCATAGTCGGGCTGCTTTAACATTTGTCCAACTGCCAATACGCCCAAAGGGCTTTTTTGTTAACATGGGCATAATAGTGCCTTGACTATGTCTCCTGTTCCCTGGCATCCTCTACAGCAGACGCTGCAGAGGACATGACTATACACAACTCAGGGATTCATCTTAAGCACAGGGAATCCTGAAAGGGCTAGATGTGGAGGAGCAGATAGAGTGGACACCAGGACTGGGCCTAAGACCAGAGGACTTCTGGATTCTATTCCTCACTCTGAAGCAGACTTCCTATATGGCCTTGGGTGAGTCACAGCCTCCCTGAGCCTTTGTTCCCCATCTGTAATATAGGGATGATATTTACTTTCCTCACCACATTGCTTTGAGGCTTAATTTATTAATGCTTGTTGAGCTTTGAGAGTCTCAGATGGAAGGTAGCACAGAAGTCACTACTGGGTTCCTACAGACCTCATTATTCCCATGGTCTGTGGTCTGATTACACACCTTACAATCCTCTCTATGAGCACCATCCCTGTTATTGTTGGCATTTACTATTTGATCAGTTTTCTCTTTTCCCATTTTATTGTTTACAAATGGATCAAAAAGCAGCATGAATCATCCGAACTCGTGGTGGAAAGTTATTCTTTTGGCAAAATTCTGCCTGCTGTCATTTTTTATAGTTAAGACTTTTGCCCGAAGCCTTGAATGTCTCACCCTGACACCAGCCTGCAGTAATTAATCATTAAATAGTGATTGAGGCAGTGGACCCCAGAAAATATCTTCATACTCTACCATATGCTGGAGCCAGCTGCAGCTAGTATTTAGAGAGAAGCAGCACAGAGGAAAACACGCTGTCTGACAGTCCCCTGCTGTGAAGTCCAAGCACAGTAAACCTCTAACGAAGGTCCATAGACAGAATGTTTGCTTGTATTGACCTTCATTACCTGAGATTGTTTGGAAGGCAAAATGTCAATGGTAATGTACTGGAATTTTAAACATTATCCTATTTTAATGAATATTTCTAGCCTCTCACATACATACAAAACTGTGGATTAGTGCAGTGAAATTTAATAACTTAACAGTAACTACAGATGGGCAGATGAGTTTTGCTTAATTTCAGCATCACTCCCCCCTGAGCATCTTAGTTTGATATTAAGAACACTCTCCACCCATCCAAGTTTCATGTTCTGTTGAAGCCTGGGAAAATGTCACTTATGGGCTGTCACTGCTCACAAGTTGCATCCCAGCTGCCATTGTGTCTATGGGCCTTCCATAGACTGGGGACAGAACCACCCCAGACGCACCTCCTGACTCCTTCAATTCATTCCCTGCCTCCTACAATCCACCCTGGAACATCTCCTGCTCTGCGGGGGAGGGCTTCTGCAGGGGTAGTGCAGAGCTGGCTCTGTGTCTGGAAGGGGAGGTTAATAGGAGCTATTAATTTCAGGGGTGGTTGTGTGATAGTGAAAAGGGACCACGGAGTAACCACGATTCATGACCTACCTCTCTTCCAGCTTCTTGTCATTTCCTACTTACACTACTGGGCTGCACCATATTATCTTCCTCTCTGCTAAGCAGAGGTCAAGAGAAGAACACATTCTCCTATAGCTCTACAAGCGCCCTTTCCCTGGCCTCTGTGGAAAGGGGAAAGGGAAAATTCCCATTCTTCTGAATTGGTGAGGAGGGGGGAAAACTCCCTCCCATACACTTCCCCCTAGATCCCCCATGTAGGTAACTTCCTTAGCCTCATGTGGAGAAAGAACTCCCTTGATTGTCATAGGAAAGGGGGCGGGGGAAATCCCTTCTTGACCTGTCTCCTTTCCCTTATGGGGAGAAGTGAAGAATTGTCTCCTGATCCTCACTCATCCATGGCCCAGCCAGTTGTCTTTGGGCGCCTACGACATATTTAATTGTCTGCTTTTTTCTTTTCAGGGAGCAGAAAAGACATAGTGCCACCTCAACCTAAGGAAGAATCCTCTCAGGCCAGAGTTTCTTGTCTCCACCACACCTAAGCTTAGTAGCATCGGGATCAGGAAATATTCTTCCCAGTCCCACTGCACTGTGTCAGGAATGAGGGCCTGCAGCAGAACCAATTTGGAGGCGGCCCCTGCAACAGAGCCAGTCTCCAGGCAACGTAACGAGCACAGCTGGCATATAGGGGGCTGCATAAGAGGCTACACTGACTGATTGGAAGATTGCAATTCAATGGCTGTTCAAAGCATTTACCTATAGCTGCAATAGCTCCTGCCTTGTTACAGCCTTGCCCCTGCCTTGATTCATGCCAGGAAACCCAATTCTGACCCTCAGCTCCAATTCCTGACTTCGGATCTGACCCTTGGTTCTGGCGTCTGGCCTCCAACTCTGGATCTGACCCTGGGCTCTGATTCCTGGTAACTGACTCCAGCACTGACCCCTTGGCATGACTGCTCACATCCCAGTCACTGGCACACTGGCTCTTTCGGCTATCAAGATTAAGACTGTCAGATACGGGCTAATGGGAAACCCATTCCAGCCCCAGTCTAGGCGTGCTGAAAGCCATGCCCATATCCTGTCCTGTAAAACCAAGCCTTTTTAACACTCTTAATTCAGGACAAAATTTGCCAACTTCAGAATCATTTAAGCTTTTGTGAAATAATGGCATATTGTAGAACCACAGGCAGGTGAAGTTCAAATTAGAGTTGGATGAACCTTCTGATGAAGAGTGAAACCTTGAGTTTTCAAACGTTATCTTTCCTGAAGAAAGGGACTCTTAAAGAAAATCAGTGTTATTCAAAGGCATTCCACCTTCAGGGTTGGAAATCCCTATAGACAGGCTTGGGAGGATTATATTTTTAGCAGTAAATGTCGATTTCACTGTACACACACAAATCGTTGAAAACATACTTCCATCGATAATAATCAAAATTTACAAATAGGCAAAGTAAGAAAAATGCTGCTTGAGAACTTATTATTGCCCCACCTTAAAGTGTATAAAGTGTATTGTAATGCTAGCTTTAGTGGAGGATATTTATTTAGTATGTTTTGACATATGATATTGACAATTCATGTTTTAAGGGTTATAAAGCTTTAACTTTTTGAATCTCAACATTTATTGTCATTAAATAATTATTGCCTGACCCACCCAGAATTTCACAAAGATGTGAAAATGTAAATAGATAAAAATTTAAAAATTCTTTAAAATAAACATTGATAGTATTTGTCAAAATTATATTTTAAAAACCCCTGAATTCTTC
Organism: Malaclemys terrapin pileata; assembly: GCF_027887155.1. Lineage (NCBI taxonomy): Eukaryota > Metazoa > Chordata > Testudines > Emydidae > Malaclemys > Malaclemys terrapin. Next base: position 114,979,784 of record NC_071505.1, read on the forward strand.
CAAACCTATCCATAAAATAAATGTGATTTTAAGATATCGGGTGCTCACTTGCATAAAAATACTAAAGATAGTTGGGTCACACTTTCCATTCTGGTTCTATTTACAAAAGGTTAATACATGTTTAATGGATATTGTAAGGATTAGTGATAGGCCTAATTTTTCAGCCAAAAAATTTCAGCCAAAAATGTAGATTTGGTGACACTGAAACATTTTGCAAATTTAGTCTGGTTTTGTTGAACTGTTCATGTCAAATCACAAACAAAAAAATTCCAAAAGGTTAAAATGTTTCATTTTGACATTTTTGAAATTAAACATTTTGATTTTGCAGTTCAAAACAACTTACTTCCTTCAGTTTTATTAAAACTAAAACACTCAAAATATTTTTAAATGGTCAAAATTGAAGTGAAACATTTAGTAACTGACACAAAACAGAAATTTTTCAACTTTTTGATTTGTCAAAAATCTTGTTTTCAATTTCACCCAAAACATTTTTTATTTTTGGAACAGCCAGCAACTAAAAAATTCATTATTTGCACAGCTCTAATAAGGATGTTGCAGACATAATCAGTATGTGTCACAGATAAACACATCAGTAAAAGTTGCTATAGAGGGTTATAAGACAGGTTCTTATAAACAACCTATTGTCATGTAGCAGTATCTAACAATTGATTAGCAATTCATTAAAACATCAATTAATCCTTCAAAATACCTTAATATTAAGTACAACTGCTATTTGTTTAAAAAACAATGTATAAAAAGAAATATCAATTGGAGTGATTTTTCTGGGATACAGGTGTAAAACAAAGTTCTCCTCTCAGGGTATTGACTCTGATATTTGGCTCCTGCTCCATGTACAGTCATGTAATGTTTCACATTGATGTCAGAAGCTCTATACATGTGCGGTACGTAGTTCAACAAATCAGGCCAGAGGACTGCTTGAGGATCCAAGAGGGAAGCTTCACCTTAATTACAGACAGAGATCTTTGTGCTATTATACCCAGCATGACCACATTTTCCCCTGCTGAAGTGCTGACTACTGGGTTGTGTTTTGTTTTGTTTTCCTTCTGCTCCCTTGATTGACCTGCTTGAATTCCTCCATTGACTTATGCGAACACTACTCTAAACTCTAAAGGCTTGCTTAAAAACAGAAGAGAAAATATAAAAAATTGTTCTTCAGTTTGTTTTATGGGGGTACAGTGGGGGTTCACCTCTCACAGTTGTATTTAAAAATATCCAGCAAGCATTTTCAATGTATGTCCCCTTTCTTGCTGTATCGCTCATGTAAGATGTTAAAGGTGACACCTATATATTATAAGAGACAGTCTTATGCAATGAACACTTACATATTTAAATAATATATGCTGTAATAGAGATAAGCACAGATCTTTCTGTGACATACAGAAGCATTTTACTAGTAACACTGTTTATCTACAGTGCATCTGTCTTTGGTCAATAAAAATGATATTTAGACCTCATTGCTATATACTGATTATATGGTATCAGATTTACCATATAAACAAACTTCAACAACTTTGTCAGTAAAGCTGAGAATATAATTATTTTTGTCTTTTTCCTAAAGCACTTTCCATTCTATGACCTCAAAGCACTTTACAAAAATTAAAGATTTAAGTCGATGGATCTATATACATGTAAACTAGTTGAAGATCTAGACCTCAGTATAGGTCCTCTGAGGTAGTGAATTAACAAACTATTTTTCAGATGGAGAAAATGGGGCATGGAGATGTTAAATGGCTCATGGTCGCAGAGAAATCTGTGGCAGGGCCAGAAATACACCCTTGGGTTGAAATCCTTCCACTGGCTTCAATAGATTCAGAATTCTACCCATGGTCTCCTGGTACTTTAACCACAAGACTTTCCTTTGTTCATATTACTGCATTAGACAATGGTAAGTTCATTAACAATGTGTGACTCCATTGTATCTATCTTCTGACTAATACATCTGATTGTGACATAGCAGGTTGCTGATTGAACTGATACTTTTCTATCACTCTCACAAATTTCATTTTGGGAGCAATCCTTTCAGGAGCTTCTGATGATGGAACAGGTTGGCCCATATATGTTTGGACCCTGATCCACACATTTCCAAGCAGGCACAAGGGCCTGCCTGCATGGAATTCCTTGTAGTACTGGGGTCTTAGTTTGCTGGCAACAAGTTCTGTTTTCGGAGCTATTCCCAGAAAAATCTCTCTCAGTGGTTCCAGCAAAGAACAAGTGTGTTTAAAATTCTCTCATTATGTATTTAGAAGATCCAATGTCAAATTGTAATATAACAATGCAGTTCAAGGAGGCAGCTGTCTATCTATCTGTGCACACACACACACAAAATTAAAAATCAAAGGAAATAGTTTCCCATAAAAAACTCTAGTGTTAAAACAGTATTAGATTTAAACTAAGAAAAGCAAAGAAATAGGCTAAAATATGATCCTTAACATGTCCCAGGGTGCTTGTTGATTGTAGCACATTCACCATAAAAAAATCTCCCACTGTTCACAGACCTCTGCAATTCTGAGACACAACAGGGTGCATAAAAGATGGAGTTTGAGAATTAACTCCCTATATTCTGGCTTCTTGATGTTTTCAGTCAAACTAAATATTTTAACATAATTTTGCATGCACATAGCACAGTGATTGGTGCTGTATAAATTTCTCAATATTATCGTGTATATCTAGATTATAGAGTGGCTATACTTAGTAAGACATACTTATCTCTACAAATTACACAGAATATTACTATTAATTATTTGTATTACAATCACAAGTACATACTATCCGAGGTCAGGGCCCCATTGTATATGCCGCATACCACCGCCATGAGATATAAAACACCCTTGCCTGATATACATGATTTCATGTCACAAGGCTGATGGGGAAGGCCAGGAAGTAGCTCTGTATCTAAAGTAGCTCTGTATCTAGCAGCGCATAGCTTTTGAGAGTTGGGCTCATAGGCAATACTTTTTAGGGGACGCTAGTGAAAAGTGAGCAAGTTAATGAGTCATATGGGCAGGATGGGTAATGTAAAATATGTTAGATTACGAGGCATGTGTATCAACCATATTCAGTGAGATAATGTGCTGAGTAGGGCCTCGATTCAGCAAAACACATAAACATGTGCTTTTTGGAGGCCTAGGACATGAGGGCATGGAATGAGGGGTGTCTATAATGTTCTTTTGTGTAGAGCAGCCACTGCATTGGGGAATGGGTTGTGAAAAAAATGACAAATGATTTCTTTTCTTCCTTATTTTTTTTTACCAAACCTAACAGGCATTATGTTTACCAGAAACAGAGACATTTTTGGAAATATATGAAAATTGCCTCATGGGATTTTTTTTTACAACCCCACTCCCACCCCTGTGCTGGGAAAATTATCAATGTTTTCCAGTAAGCCATCTAAATTTATGATGCCTGAAGATATTTTATATACGGTTTCCCAAAGTACGAATTACAGCAGCCTTGTATTTTTGCCCTGAGGTCCTTTTCACAGTTATACATGCAGATGATCTCTAATAAATTGATTTATACTCCTCTGTTTCATGACAGAATTACTCATTGTAAGAAATACCTCTCGCTTCACTTAAGGGCACATGGTTTCGTAAATGCTGACTCGGTACCTGTGAGTGTTTAACAAGCCAAGACTTGTGTTTCAAAACAGCAACATAGGTAAACAAGGGGGTTTTGATGAAGTCTGATTTTACAAAACTTTTTTAAACCGAAAAGAGTTTGAGTCTGCCTGTTTGATGATAGACTATTGTGCTATTTCCCTTCATCTTGTGAATGCCTGATTTTATTGAAGTTTGGGGTATCACCTGAGATCTTCATACAATTGGGGTTTACTTGGATTCAAATAAGAATCTAAATAATCTTTTGTTTAAAAAAATCTCTTCCTCTTTGGGCTATGTACTCAGTTAACAATATGATATAGCTAAATATTTACATATCAGATGTGATATTCTGCATTTTTCAGGATCAATTTCATTTCTATCAAATGACCCTCTTTTTGAGTGATGTTACTCATTTTAGTTCAAGGGTACCCACATTCCACACAAAACTCTCCCCTTTCACTTTTATTTCTTAAAAACAATTTGCAGTAGAAATTAAAACTTGTGGAACAAAGGTTATGGAAACTTATTTGTGCTAAGGGAATTAATCTCACAGCATGTTCAGTTTCCTGCAGGAATGCTTTTTTGTGAGTTCTTCACTTTGGATCTTTGTTACATGTTGCATCCCACATTTGGGTCTTGGCTGGTTGAGGTATGATCAAATGTACTATTGTACCTGTTAAAATAATCTTAAAATAAAGAGTGTTATTTTTTACCTACTTTTTTAAACAAAAGTTGCACAATATGGGTATCACGAGATTGTAGTAAGTAGAACTAAATTTATACACACTGAATTCAGTTGGACTACTCACATGTATAAGTCTTTACAAGATTAAGGCCTATACCATCTCTCTAGCTGTAGCATTTGTAAAGTGCAAATCACGGTATTATTTACTCTAGGGTGCTGATCTACCCAAGCACTTTACCATGTGAGTTGTCCCATAGAAATGAATGTAGCTATTCACATGCTTAAGTGCTTGGCTGGATCGGGGCCTAGACCTGAGATGAAAAAAATCTAATTTCAGGTTCTTTCTGAAACACTTTTTTCCTACCTCTAGCCTTGGTACTCTCTCTTATGGACAATTTGGAGGATTTACATATTGTTATTTAGTAGGTGTAGGGGGAAAGGTTTTTTTTTTGTTTTTGTTGTTTTAAATGAGGCAACTGGCAGCCTAAATAGCATAGTTGACAAATTATTACAAAAACTAGATATGTGTAACTGGAAAGTGAGGTAACTGATTATACATATTTTTATGTGAAAATTAAAGTCCAGCCCTCTGCTGCCTTTGCTCATTGAGTTTAGTTTTTGCTCACTTACACAGTTTTCAGGGGTAAACAGGGTTTAATGTATTCACTGTAGGGTTACCATATTTTGTGCCTCCAAATGGAGGACACTCCACGGGTGCCCGGCCCCGCCCCCAGTCCCGCCCACGCCCCCACCCCAACTCCGCCCCTTCCCCAAAGTCTCCGCCCCCTCCCCTGCTTCCCGCGAACATTTGATTCGTGGGAAGCCTGAAGCAGGTAAGGGGGGTGTGGGGGGAGGAGGCGCGGCCCAGGCTGGCCCCCCCGGCGGCTCCAGCCTGGGTCGGCTCGGGCCCTGGGGTGCCGGCCCCCGGCCGACCACCCCCGGCCCGCCCAGCACCGCCGGCCCCCGGCGGCCCAGCGCACCGCCCGGCACTGCCAGTCCCCGGCGGCCCGGCGCACCCCCCGGCCGCCCGGCACCGCCGGCCCCCGGTGGCCCAGTGCACCCCCCGGCCGCCCGGCACCGCCGGCCCGGTGCACCCCCCGGCCGCCCGGCACCGCCGGCCCGGCACACCCCCCGGCCACCCGGCACACCCCCCGGCCGCCCGGCACCGGCGGCCCGGCGCACACCCCAGCCGCCCAGCACCGCCGGCCCCGGGCCAGCCCCCGGCCCAGCGGCACCGGATTTTCCTGGACATGTTCGGCTTTGGGGGATTTCCCCCCGGACGGGGATTTGAGTCCCAAAAAGCCGGACATGTCCGGGAAAATCCGGACGTATGGTAACCCTAATTCAGTGGAAAGTTGCATGTTGTGTAAAGTGTGTTCCCCCCCCCTCCTTTCACTGCCTTGCCTGAGACAAATTGTCGAATGCTTTTTCTGCCATGCAGAGTGCATGGTCTCGCGGTTCATGGTGTGCTCTCTTGTGGCTGAAAGGCCACCTCTCTATTACGAACCTGAAGAGAAAAATTGGCAAAAAGTAAGTGCCATGGGATTTCGCTAGAGTAATTACCCTAGTCTTCAATATTAATGAGCAATTAGAGTACTGTCCATGAAGCAGTCCACTGATCCTACGGCTCAAACGATGACAGTCCTGTGGCTTTGCCATTAAGAGCTTAACTATTTGTCTAAGTGGGAAAGCCCTGGGACTGTTGTGGTTACTGCTGCTGTATCACAGGACTGCTCCCAGTCTGTCACTGAACCATAGCAAGCAGGCTCGCTGTGATATAGCATATTTCTCGTCATTGCTTGAGGGAAGGAAGGCCAGGGGAGCCAAAGTCTAATCCTCCACTAGTGTTATTTGGAGGGAAGGGAGAAATTCCTCCTTTTTTTAAAAAAAAGAATATTTAGTCATTTTTAAAAATGATTCTAGACATTGGGTGGGATTTTCAAAAGTGCCCGAGTGACTTCAGAGCACACGTCTTTTTATTGGGCATGCATTCCTAAGTCAATTTGGGTATGTCTACAAGGCAAAAAAAGACCTGCGGCAGTGTCTCAGAACCCAGATGAACTGATTCGGGCTCATGGGGCTTGTGCTACAGGGTTAAAAATAGCAATGTATATGTTCCTGCTTCGACTGGACCCCAGGCTCTGAACACCGGCAGGGGAAGGGGGGGGGAGAAAGAGAAGTTCAGAGCCCAGACTGTATCCCAAGCCTGAATGTCTACCTTGAGGCTACTCTAATTTGTGCCATTTGGATATGATTCCCTAGGGAAAATAATGAATTTGAAGAATCTGGGGTTCATAAAAAGATATGCAAATATCCTCAGTATCATCAAAGTTTTATTTAGAAGAAAAATGGGGGGAAATTCAAATATTTTTGTAATTTTTTTCTCCTTATTTGCCAGCCAACTGTGCTGACGACACAGCAGCCCAAAAAATCTCAAATCTTCTCAAGGGATCTCAGATACCTTGGCCTGTTTCTTTGCCTCATCCACAGCCACAGGATAGGAATGCAGAAGTTCTTTGGACTCCTAGCTGTTCTCCCGCAACGAGCATTGCTACCAAGCTGTTTCGTTTGTGCCCCAGGCAATAGAACTAGTAAGTAAACAAATAAATAATTTTTGCAATGAAAAATGGCTTTTCAACCAAAACACAAATTTTTGCAGGGAATTTTTGTTTGGTCAAAATTTCAGTTATTCAATTAAAAAAAACAATTTTTGGTCAGGTTTTCAGTATCAGGGTTTTTGTTTCTCTACCTCTCCCTTGTCTTCCTTTATTCTGCTCCTCTGAATGGGGGGGAAAGTGATGGAAAACCATCAACATTTAAAATATTTCATGATGTTTTGTAATGAACCAAAATTCATTTTTCTCAAAAAAGAAAAATCAGTCCATGAAAAATGTTGTAACAAAATGAATATTTTTGGTTTCTTTCAAAATTCTGTGCAGAAAATACTTCTTATTTTTGACCAGCCTTACCAGATAAAGCTTGGAGAGTAAACATCTAGATTCCATGCCATCAGTGTTCATGGACAGCTCTGTTCAGTTCACACACAAAGTCATCAACTCTGAAAAGAAAGAAATGACATTGAAAGTACAGCAATCACAGATGGTGGCAAAAATCAGTTTCCGTGACAACATGACCAGTCTGTAGCCTGTTTTTTAAAAAAAAACAAAAACAAATGAGGTTTGAAACATACCATGTTGAAATAGATCCAAAAATATATTCACACATAATGTTTTCTCCTATCTTCAGCGCTTAATTGATGCTTGAGTATGAAATGGAGCACTCCCAACAATTGTGTTGTGTGTATTTGACTCTGTGTCATAGAAATATATTTTGATATCTAGGCTACATTTCCTTTTTGCCTGTAGAAAGTCAGCCACCAGGCTGAGGCTGCTCTCTGTTAATTAAACTATGTTCCACTAAAAACCTGCAGTGCAAATACATGTTAGCAGAGCATGTTCTGTGTACCGTTCCCTCTCATGTGATAAGCGGTGCATTTCTTCAATGGATGCACATTGCTTACATTTTTAGAGCTATTAAGCAGGGATAATTATGGAACAATCTAGGCAATGTTCAGTAGCCCATGCAGATGCCTGACAGGGCATGTTGTCTCTTAATTAGGAATTTGAATGCCTAATGCTTGTATATTAACTGAAATAATTGGATAGATGTTTTACATTTTCTTCAGTTTTACTGACAACTGAGCAAGGGACTGCACAAATCCACGCATCTTTCTAAACCAGCTCATTTTATTTGCACATTCTAGGTGATCTAATGTGGTGGTTAAGTGCGGCTTTTAGGAGAATTGATTCTGACTATTGTGTAAACGTACTTTGTGATGTTTTTTAGTAAGCCTAACATTTTAAATCTGGCATTTTACTGCTTGAAATAGTTGCCATGCAGTATTCAGAATAACTGCCACTCTGCACCCTTTTAGTTACTTGGAATTTAAGTTAAATCATCATCATCATCATTATTATTATCATTATTTATTGCTAAGTGCTGACAGTGGGCTCTGCATTGTTAAAAAAAAAAAAAAAAAATACGGGGGTTGCAATCTGAAAGCCTGATCCTGTCAACCTTACACTCACAAGTAATTCTCATTTCCCATTCACTTCAATGGGACTGCTTCCATGAACAAAGGACTACTCATAGAGTAAGGGCTTGCTGGATTGAACTCTAAAGCTCGGATAAAGAAAGCAGCTCTGCATGTGTAGGCCCATGCCCCTGCACAGTGCCCTGCTAAAGCCAAGCAGGGCTGCTCAGGTTCAGGCCCTAAATGATCTGTCTTATTATTCCTGAGAGACAAAATGGATGAGGTAATATCTTTTATTGGAGCAACTTCTGTTGGTGAGAGAGACAAGCTCTCGATCTCTTTTGAAACAGAAACCACAGTCCTAACTCTATCCACACTTAGGCTATGTCTACACTGGCAATTGAACGAGAGAACTTTTGTCTTTCAGAGGTGTTAAAAAAAAACAACAACCCTGAAAGACAAAAGTTTTGCCAATGCCAAGCACCAGCAAGCCCCTCGATAGCAATTCCGAGCCCCAGGGCAGAACAGTCAATGGGCCCCTTAGAAAGGGCTCGCTGAGGTTTTTGGGCGGTGCTGCACCTGCACTGGCTGGTACCCAGCTAGCTGTTGCTGGCTGCACTGCTGGGTGCGCTCTTCCGGCATGGCCAGGGCTTCCACATGCCCGCCCAGCTGCCTTTACCGCCGCCGGTACCACCCCGAATGGGCGGCGGGTATGGACGGAAGGGGGAGGCTGTGCCTCCCCCAACAGCCTTGCTTGGCCCTGCCTATGCTCCACACCCAGGCCTCTTCCTGCTTCCCAGGCTGTGCTGCAGGGGGCTCTCCCCCCCCCCCCATGGCTGGGGCCCCAGATAGAGGCTGGGGGAGATAATGGAGGCCACCCGGCATTCCAGGGCTGGGAGGCCGCGCCATCCACTCAACCTACTGGCATTCTTTCACCCTCCCGGTGTTCAGGGACTGGAGGGGACCATACCACCTGCTCACCCGCCCAGTGTTCCGGGGCTGGCAGATCTCAGGCAACCTGGAGATGTGTGTGTGTGGGGAGGAGGGTGGGTCTCTGGTGGGAGAGGTGGGGCCATGGGAAGCAGGGGTGGTCTGGGCCAGGGGCTAGCCTCCCTGAGCCCGGGGTTCAGCCACTGCTATTGTAGCAGCGGCAGTAGTCGGGGGCCCCCGGGCCCTTTTAAATCACCCAGGCCTCTGGGCAATTGGCCTCTTTCCCTCCCCTTCCACTACCTGAGCAACAGCGTGAACAGCCCTTTGTCGGCAAGAGCATTCTCCTGCTGACAATGCAAACGCCACTCATTGGGGGTGGAAATATTTTGTCGGCAGGAGAGCAGACAAACAGCAGCTACACTGTGCAACTTTTAGCGGCAGGGCTGTAACAACACAGCCATGTCGCTAAAAGCTGTGTAGTGTAGACATAGCCTTTAGATATGTGAGAAGTCCTGAGGATCCTATTCATGTGCATAGAGTTAGATACATTTACAGGATCAGAGCCCAGTCTCACTCCCTTTGACATCAATAGTAAAATTCCCATTGGCTTCACTGGAAGCAGGATTGGACCCTGTATAATTAGCTTATTTAATCTCCTCTGCTATATGTGCGAGGAGGTACCAGGCACAGCAGCATATACATTGTTTATATTTAGGATACTTGATAAATATGTGTTTATTCACTACTATTAGTATAAAAGCTCCTTTAAAAGCAACAAATTGCTCTCTATTAGTAATGTGCATAATGACCTATTTCCATAAACATTTTTAGTAAGAGAAATTTGAATGTGAAAAACCCTGCAGACATTTTATGGAAATTAGACTGTATTGTGCAGAAGTACATCATAGTTGTATTTTGTTGTTTAATATTTTGTTTTGAGAGGTGAATTACTTTCTTCCTGAAATATAGTGTGAAAGAGGCAACCCAGTATTGAACAAGGGAAAAATGACTCTTAATATGTTTTTCTCTTCCTAATGTTTATTCACTTGATTGATGTAAGCATGTTTTTGCAGAAAATATACAGGTTATTTATTTATTTCATATTCATTTAAAAAAATGTGTTGGTCATTTAAAAAAAGCCCCAGAAATCTAGTCATTAGGAAAAAAAATAAAGGGATGTCCTTTATGGGCAAAATGATGGAAACAACCTCTGAATCTGTAGCTATGGTATTGTTTTTCTATTTACCTGATCTGTGTATCTCCACATGATTTCCATACCGAAATACTGGTTAAGTATGCAAAAATGTGTTCATATAATACTGTGGTGAAGTTTAGAGGCTGGTTTAGAAATTTAGCCCCAGGAGTTAAATTTGCTTTAACTATGTGTTTTGGGTTGAAAGGCATGCAAGCATATCAATTAGTATTGTGTATAGCCCAAACAGCAGTGCCCTGTGTTTTGTACAGTATGTAGACCTTGCAGCAGAAGAGTTTTTATGACAGGTTTCAGAGTAACAGCCGTGTTAGTCTGTATCCGCAAAAAGAAGAACAGGAGTACTTGTGGCACCTTAGAGACTAACAAATTTATTAGAGCATAAGCTTTCGTGGACTACAGCCCACTTCTTCGGATCACTTCAGCAGGTGGGTATTGTAGTTTTAAGAATGCTTGATAGAGATCTTGTAGGTGCTTGTCTCTATCCGAGGGATTGGAGCAAATGCGGTTATATCTTAGAGCTTGGCTGTAGACAATGGATCGTGTGGTGTGTCCTGGATGGAAGCTGGAGGCATGTAGGTAAGTGTAGCGGTCAGTAGGTTTCCGGTATAGGGTGGTATTGATGTGACCGTCGCTTATTAGCACAGTAGTGTCCAGGAAATGGACCGCTTGTGTGGATTGATCTAGGCTGAGGTTGATGGTGGGATGGAAATTATTGAAATCATGGTGAAATTCCTCAAGGGCTTCTTTTCCATGGGTCCAGATGATGAAGATGTCATCAATGTAGCGTAAGTAGAGTAGGGGCGTTAGGGGACGAGAGCTAAGGAAGCGTTGTTCTAAGTCAGCCATAAAAATGTTGGCATATTGTGGGGCCATGCGGGTACCCATAGCAGTGCCGCTGACTTGAAGGTATATATTGTCCCCAAATGTGATGTATGCATCCGAAGAAGTGGGCTGTAGTCCATGAAAGCTTATGCTCTAATAAATTTGTTAGTCTCTAAGGTGCCACAAGTAAGAGTTTTTATATAACTCACTTTAACTTTGTTTGGAGTAAATAAGGTTTTTCTTCTTCACCAAAGGGCTTTTAAATTCTGAAATACTAATGACCCATCCTGTATTCTGTAAAAATAATACACATGTGGGATGGGGGGGTCAGATGATCATCTTATCCATATTAGCAGTTTCACTGAGGTTATGCAAGTAAAGTGGACAACATTTGATCCTGAATTAGGTTAACAGCATAACCACACAAACTAGGTAATAGACGGAAATGCCAATACATCTAATGCTAAAAGACTGAGCAATGTTTCAATTGTGTGTGAAATAAATATTTTTTTTCAAAAGGAACATTAAATTAAAGGTCTAGATATTAGGAATTCGAGTTCTATTCCAGTAATACTGACAAATTTAGTGAACTTGGGAAGGTCACTTAGGTACAATTTTTAAAGGAATTTAGGCTTCTAAGTCACTTAGGTGCATTTTGAAATTTTTACCTATCTAGCTGTGCCTCCGTTTGCCCATCTGTAGAAATATGGCTGATAATTAGAGCCCGGGGAAATTTTCAGCTGAACTTCTTTTCAGTGAAAAATGCAGATTCAGTGACACCAATATATTATGCAAGTTTGTACAATTTTCCCAAAATTATTTGTGTTAAAAAATTCCAAAAATGTTGAAACAAATCTTTTTGATTTTTTGTTTCCAAGTGACTTTTTGTTTCAAAATTTCCTTCAATTTTATTTTTTAAATACATCAGAAATGTTAAACACTCAAAATCAAAATTATTATTATTGTTTCACTTTTTGATTCACTGAACATTTTGGGGAAAAGTGTTTTTGCTTCAATTCAAAACATTATTTTTTATTTTTCAAAATTGTTATTCACACAGTTCTAATGATAATGCTTACTCCAGCTTGTAAAACTCTCTGAGATCAATAGATAAAACATGCTACATAAGCTTTCAGCTCTATTGAAGATTAAATATTTGTAATGCTATCGAAGAGAAAAGTATATTCTTATATTTCTAATTCTGTGTTACAAAACTGATATGTAGCCGCTATTTTTGTTCCTAAAAATGCATCTGGCAATTGAATGTGTTATATTCATGTATTTGTTTCATTTAAAAATTTTAACTACATAGTTGAGTTGGAGAAATCTTAATTAAAATGGAGATTAATGAGAAGGTGTGTGAAATGTATACATTGTAGACCTGATTCAGTAAAACTTTAACTTTAAGCATGTGCCATTGACTTCAGTTGCATCGAAGCACATGTTTAGGCACATGTTTAAGAGCTCTGCTATACTGGGGCCTGAATGTAGAGCTGGACATTACTATTACTATGGAGGATTGAACCAAGGGCACACAGTTTTTAAGCTGTAATAAATACAGATATCTTTAACCCTCCTGATGTGTGGGCTCCTGCAAAGCGCTGTTGAATGTCTAATCCTCCAACAACCAAGCCAGTTGTAGTATCAACCCATATATTATAGCTCTATCTTTCTCCCATTTTGGTGGGTGGCCAAACTCCAGTTGACATTAATGGCAGCAGGACTGGCCTTTATGAAGGTAGGATTTTCTTTGCTATTTTAATTAGGCATTCATTAAATACATAGAGGCAAGTATCAGTACCCTGCCATCATTATTGCTGCATACTAAACACAGGGAATAGAAATAAAACCTTAAAAACAGCAACAAAATGGAATCTGAGATGCTGAATTAGTCAAGTGAATTAATGTACATGATCATTTATTTACTGGTAATTTTGCTAAAAGGTAGAGCAGAATGAGCCTGAAAAGTAATTCCAGGTTTTTTTATGTGGGGGTTGTCAAACTGTCTGGAATAGCTCACAACTGTGAGTGCCTACCTTAGGGCAGCCTGTCAGAAAACAAGGGCAGACACCCCAAACTGGTGGTATGTTCTGTAGTTAGATTTCACCAACCCAATTACAAATGTGAACTTCTGGATCACTATACCAGTCTTACCATGGAGTCACAGACGGTCCCCTACTCTCCAGTCTATCTTACCACCCAGAGAAACTGAACGTTGTGATAAAAGGTTACTCAAACCTAAAATCACACCACATTTCTCCCAGTTTCTCCCAGTCCCAACAGACCAGTCACTCACCCCAGATCGATTGATACTCCAGATCTTACACCAAAGACAACGTTGGCAGCCAATTCTGTAGTAAATGAACCATAGGTTTATTAAGGAAAAAGAATTAAAGTTATTGAGAGGTTAAAGTGGGTAAAATGTATTAACAGGTATATCACAGTTTGTAACCCTAACGATATAATAATCTGCCAGTTTCCTAAAAGTCTTTCAGGGCTACCAGGAGTAACTCTGGGGATCTCTGTCTTCTCGTTCAGTTATTCTGCCCTGCTAGAATCCAAACAGTCCAGAGAGACAGGATCTTACTTTGAACCCATATTTATATCTTCACACATAAAACAAGCTGGCAATCTCTCTACCCACCTGGGCTTTCCCTTTAATAACAGTGAGTGAGGAATATATTTAGTCTTTTGACCTCCGATCATATACATAATGGCCACTTGCTTTGAAATTAGCATTTTCTGTTAAAGTCCTTAAGTCCTTCATTAGCATTTCATAAAATTTCTTTGATGGGTAATTTAGTTACAAGGTATACATAACATAAATATTTGCTGTTACGTTATAACAGAAATAGATAAGCAAGAACAATACAAGTAAGGACCCATTAGTTTTCATGAAGTTTAAACACAGGACCTATTAGTTTTCATTAAGTTTAAATCTGAATACACACATATACATTAACAATTGTTTTGATCTACACTAATACAAGTGAATTGACCTGTGGCCCTGGGCCTGACCAGGTTTCCTAGAGTCACAGTGGTAGCTTATGTTGAATCTAAAAAACCCCAAAAGAGTAAGAAGACGTTTAAGTTATTAGCATTAGCAAGAGAGAAACTGTTCAGTGCTCAGCACTTCTTCCACTTAACAGAACAAAAGTCAAGTCCTATTAATATAGTCAACTGTGCCATAGTGACTCATCAGATGGTATCTGTTGTTTTATGCTTACTATTTTGTTGAAATAGAATTATAAGGTTTTGCTGACAATACTTTTGCATGGCATGCCCTTTTTCCTGAATTATCTACACCCTCCATTTTAATCCTCCTTTATAGTTTAGACACAAACACTTACATTAAGGCCAGAATGAGAAGCCACTCAGTGAGAGAGCATGATTTTCATCAGTTCATGTTGGTACAATAAGTCTGCTTTCCTCATCTCCCCTCCCATGTGAAAAGAATAGGTATTTTTAATAATAATAAAAAGAGATAATCACTTAATGCAGAATTGTCCATTGCACCCGAACAGCAAATCCAGTTAAATGGAAATTTACACAAAGAATTATTTATAGGAATCAATCATAATTACATTTAATGCATGCTGCAGCTGTTTATAATTGTGGTTTTCCCAAGGTTATTCCCCTCCCACCCTCCACCCCCACACACATGAAATTTGTTTCTGTGGAAATGCTTAGGAAGAATTATAATTTTCCTGTAACTGTTGTAAGGCAGACTAGATCCTGGATGTCACCAAAAGAAAGAGCAGGCTTTCTTTTTTTTTTTTTGGACTTACAAAAGAGTTTTATAGAAGCTTAATTAGCAACACCTAATAGGAGAAATATTTTCCATGCAATTTTGTTGTCTATTTACTGTTGGCTAAAACAAACTGGAGCCCTTTAACATAAGTTAAAAGGGTAATTTTAGGGAAGGATAATTTCCTGACTCTGTGGGCCAAATTGAGAAGTGATAAAGTGAATTTCTTTAAAAAGCTCTGTTCTAGGTATTATTTTGGGAAAGTTCTGTGGCCTGTGTTGTACAGGAGGTCAGATTAAATTATCACAATGGTCTCTTCTGGCCTTGGAATCTACAAACTTAGACTCCCTAACATTGTGCCAGATCCCTTGGAGCTATTTACTCTAGAACTGATTGGAAAATGAATTCTAAACAGTTGTAAGTTTCGACTTTTCATTAAAAAACAAAAAACGTTAAGAAGTTTTGATTTGAGGCTGTCTGGTTTTCCAATGAAAGCAAATACTTTCTGCAAAATAAATTTGGTTATCTGACAAACCAATTTTCCATGAAAAATGTTTGCCCAGCTCTAATTTATAATACCCTTTATACTTACATGTAAGGAAGTCTTGCCTTCATCTGTAGCATGGGCTGTGGATCACTTGCTAGGATCATCAGGATATCTCTCACTTAATCATTTTCCTGCCATTGGAGGGGCTTCGGGTGTTAATGCACCTCGGTCCCTCTGTTCTCTCCCTGTGACACACAATAGTTTAGTCTCCTGAGAGCTGTAATACTCAGGACTGCCCGGGGGGGCAAATGGGGCAATTTTCCCCAGGCCCTGGGCCCCTCAGGGCCCCCCGGCCCCACCTCCGCCTTACCCCATCCCCGGGCGCCTCAGCACGCTGCGTTAGGAGCGGCTCTGGACAGCGCTGCAGTGGCCTGGCTCCGACAGGGCCTGAGCTCCTCCCACTGAGTCAAAGCCACATGGTAAGGGACTGGGGCTGTGAGCTCCGGTCCCGCTGGAACCACGCCGCTGCAGCACTGTCCAGGGGCCAGGGCAGCTCCTGGACATGGCACGCTGAGGCTCCGAGAGAGGGGAGAGGCGGTGGTAACCCAGGAGCGGCCCTGGACAGTGCTGCTGGGGGTGCGGGGGCAGTCAGGGAATGGGGAATGGGGGATTGGATCGTGGGCATTCTGGGGGTCTGTCAGGACTCGGTGGAGGGGTGGATAGGGGTCGGGGCAGTCAGGAGACGGGGGGGTTGGTGGCGGCTGGGGTCCTGAGGTGGTGGTTGTGGGGGCAGTGAGGGGACAAGGAGCAGGATGGGTCGGGGATTCTGAGGGGGGCAGGAAGTGGGTGGGGGTCGGATAGGGGGCAGGGCCAGGCTATTTGGGGAGGCACAAACTTCTCTACCCTAAAGTTCATTCAGCAGTTTGAGGCTTGCAGACAGCTATTTAACACAATGAGCCAAGCTGTTATCTTTTCCCTTAGGGCTACCATCCCTTTCACTTCTCAAAAGTCTACATTTAATTTCAGTGCCATAGGGAGATTCATGTCAGGGGAGGGTAGCTTCATTTAAAATTAGCCACTTTAGATTAACAGTGCTAGAGCCAAGAGAGCCATGGGGGAGGGATCACATGAGAAGAGCAATGTCATACACCACCTACCTCCTTCCCAACCCTACCAAGGGAGACCCCCCCCCCTGCATTCTCCAAGGCTCCAGAGGGGTTAATTCAGTGGTTCTCAAACTTTTGTACTGGTGACCCCTTTCACATAGCAAACCTCTGAGTGCGACCCCCCCCTTATAAATTAAAAACTTTTTTATATATTTAACACTATTATATATGCTGGAGGCAAAGCAGGGTTTGAGGTGGAGGCTGACAGCTGGCTACCCCCAGTAATAACCTTGTGACCTCCTGAGGGGTCCCGACCCCCAGTTTGAGAACCCCTGGGTTAATTTAATTTTAGCACCCTATGTCCATTCACATGCATGTGCTATTTTGAGCATTTCAGTTTTCACAACACAGGCTCGTCCCAGATTCTGGAACAAGCTCAAATGCTCAGTTCGTGGAGTATGTACATAAGCTATACTAAAGACAAACCCACAGTAACCGTCTCTAGTTTGTGAGGGACCCCATGGAGCCAGTCTCTAGGAAACAGATAAATTCATGGAGGTTAAGTCCATTAATGGCTACCGGATGGGTAAGAAGTGGTGTCCCTAGCCTCTGTTTGTCAGAGGGTGGAGATGTACAGCAGGCGAGAAATCACTTGATCATTACCTGTTAGGTTCACTCTTTCTGGGGCACTTGGAATTGGTCACTGTCTGTAGACAGGATACTGGGCTGGATGGACCTTTGGTCTGACCCAGTATGGCCGTTCTTATGTTCTAACCTAAATGAACCCAAAGTTATGGAGACAGATATGAGTCAAGGAAGCCAGCAGCGTATCAGAAACCTGGAAAAATCTCTGACTGGATGGGCTCAGGAGTTTGGTCACAAGCTGAGGTGGTTCAAAAGTTTTGGATTTTTTTTAAGCAGAATTTTTTTATTGTTTCTTTAAACAATCAAACACAGCAAGCAGCAAATATTTGGCCACACACTTCTGAAACCCCAAACCATGTTCAGGTTTTGGCAGAATAATTTCAGCTTTTCAATTTAAAAAACCTCAACAAATTTTGAAGGAAAGCAGACATTGTCCGTGATTTTTTCTGCTTTTTAAAAACCCCTAGTTTTCGATCCAAAAAAAGTTTTGTCAGAAAATATTTGTCCAACCCTTTTAATGAGCTTTAGTGCCTTTTAGCACTAGCTGATGCTGAGAACCAGTGATACCTTGTAAAGGTGACTTGAAAATAAGTTTTCTCAAAACTGGGTTTGTGCCGAGATGCGGAAGGTTTTTAAATGTTTATTTTTCCCAGGGCCGCCGTGGGGGAAGAGGAGGCGGGGGCAAGTGGGGCAATTTGCGCTGGGGCCACAGGGGCCCCCACGAGAATATAGTATTCTATAGTATTGCAACTTTTTTTATGGAAGGGGCCCCCAAAATTGCTTTTCCCCAGGCCCCCTGAATCCTCTGACCTTAAATTCTATGACTCAATGGATATGTCTACACTGCAGTATAAGCTTAAGGTTAGTGGAACTCAAGTCTGTGGACCCTGGATTAGAGAACCTGGGGCTTGAGCATCTACACTGATTGTCAACCCTAGGTTAAGAATGTTCTAACTGGGCTCAAACCTGGGGCACCAGCATCCACACTGCAGTACACAAACCTGAGTCCAGCCAACCAGGGCCGGCTCTAGGCACCAGCAAAACAAGCTGGTGCTTGGGGCGGCACATTTTTAGGGGCGGCATGGCCGGCGCCAGAATGCCGCCCCTAAAAATGTGCCCCGGCCGCCCTAGCTCACCTCCGCTACTGCTGCCATGGCGTGCGAAACAGCTGATTTGCGCGCCGCTACTCGCCCTCGCCCTCCCTCCCAGGCTTTCAAGCCTGGGAGGGAGGGGGAGCAGCGGCACGCGAATCAGCTGTTTCACGCACCGCGGCGGCTCGGGGTCTCCCCCTCCCTCCCAGGCTCTCAAACCTGGGAGGGAGGGGGAGATCCCGAGTGGCCATTTCACGCGCCGCTGCTCCCCCTCCCTCCCAGGCTTGTGAGCCTGGGAGGGAGGGGGAGAAGCGGTGCCCACGCCGCGGCCACTCGGAGTCTCCCCCTTCCTCCCAGGCTCTCAAACCTGGGAGGGAGGGGAGACTCCGAGTGGCCATGGCGCGGGCGCCGCTTCTCCCCCTCCCTCCTTCCCTCCTAGGCTTGAGAGCCTGAGGGGAGGAGGCAGGGCTGCGGACGTGGGAAGGGGCGGAGTTGAGGTGGGGCAGGGGTGGGGTAATTAAAGAACGGGGGCGGGGGGGGCGGCCAAAATTGTTTTTGCTTTGGGCGGCAAAAATCCTAGAGCCGACCCTGCAGCCAACCATATCACATATTTCCTAGCGCCCTCCCAAAATGTGGTTGCTCTAGCCCTTTGTTCATGATAGTGTGGAAAAACTTGACTGTTCACCAAACTTGACTCTCCAGAAGACAAAGAAAGTTGGCCTATGGGATCGTGGGATACTTCTGATGGACTCTGAAAGCAAGAATCCAGTGGGGCTGTATCTATACTGCAAAACAATAGGTCTTGAAACCTGGGTCCCAGCTTGACCTAGGCTAGGACCCTCAACCCCCCTGGGGTCCTGTGACCCTGGTTCAACACGATTTTGGGTAAACAGAAAGGGGTTAGGCTTGATCCTGAGTTTGAATCCTGGTTTATATTGCAGTGTAGACAAACTCTATGACTGCAAGTCAATCTAATTTACGTGCCGAGGAGTCTGAAGAAGGCATAAGTCACCATATCCCACATTCTATTATAACTTGCACATTCTCACACATTCTTCCAGCTCTTCAGCCCATAAATTAAACCATTGTAGATTCCATCACATTTGGATAGAATGGCTGTGCTTTTAAGTAGATCTAGGGGAGTCTAGCTGAAGGTGGGCTAAGTTACACTATCTCATGCATCCCTTCTGAGTTGTGCCCTGTTACTCTAATTTTCGGGTGCCTACGTTAAAGCATCCGGATCGGCACTCTCCAGTGCCCAAATACTACAGATAGGGAAAGTCTAAAGCTCCAGACCTGAACTTTCCTGAGCTTTGAGGATAGTTGAAATTTAAACAACTTTGGAATTTTTTTGGTATAGGTATATCTCTACTAAATATGCATCTTTGCACTCAGATGTAAAACTGGGTAACAAACCTCAGATGTCCTATTAGGCACTCAAGTTTGAAAATTGGGCTCACTGTCTTTCATCAGTGTCATGAATATCATCACATCATATTGCAAAAAAAAAACAAAAAACAGTAGCAGGATTTGTCTCAATGGTGCACAATGGAATTTTCTGAAGGTAAAGATAGTACACCCCTTAGGGTGGTTTTATTAACTCATTTCCATTTTATTCAGAGGCACTCTACACTGTACATCAGTCAGGAGGAGAGCACTGACACCCTCCTTCTTCTTATACATATTCCCTGACACACATGGTTAAACTTTGATGTAGGTTATGAGTTATTCGTGGTTAGAGGTTAATCTGGGGTGAAATCCTGACCCCATTGAAATCAAGGGGAATTTTACCATTCATTTCAATAGCTGTCAGGCCCTGCCACCCTTGAACCCAGGTTCATGGGGGCCCAAGGAGGCCTCTCACACCAATCCTCACCCAGCAGCTGGGTGCAGGGTCCCTGAAGCCCAACTGGCACACAAGCTCCACCCTACATTCTGACTGGCAGAGCACCAAATCTTCTCTTTGGGCCATAGCCCCTATTCAAGCCAGAGGTGGAAACAGGAAGTTGTCTGTTCAACTGGGCTTCAGCCTGCCATGGACTGCTGGTCTGGTCTGGTCTGGTCTGGTTTTTACCTGTTTCTGCCTTCTGATCCTGACCTCCAGCTATCTTGACTCTTCGTTGCTGACTTTTGACCTTTGGTTTGTTTCTTTATTCTGATCTTCTGGCTTTCTAAACTGGCCTGATTCCTGGTAATTCACTTCCAGACCCTTGGCCTGCACCTGATGCTAATCCATAGGCCAAGCTGCCCTGTCACTGGCAGTGGGACCAAGATTTCACTCCTGGACTTTTGGAACATATTTCAAATAGATACAGAGAGATTCAAAAGATTCTGGGTAGAATTTTAAAACTACTAAGGCCTAGATTTATAAAGGAACATAGGCATTGCTGTGCTCAGTGTTGCAATGCCTAACTGATTTAGGAGCCTGGTCCTCATTTTCAAAAGGGATTTAGGAACTTAGGAGTTTAAATCCCACCAATTGTCAGTTGGTTTTTGGCTCCTAAGTATCTAAAAAACCCATTGACAGGAATATAAATCTTACCAAGTGCCTAAATCCCTCTTGAAAATGAGGGTCAGACTCCTAAATCAGTTAGGCATTGCAATAAATGCCTATGTACCTTTATAGATATAGGTCTAAGTGACTTAAGAGCACAAAAATTCCATTGAAAATCAATGGAACTTGTGCTCCTAAATAACTCAGGAGGTTTTGAAAATCCCATCCTCTATTTCTACAGTCTTTCAAAACTTTTGGCATAGAAACAGGCTCAGACACTTTCCAGCTCAATCCATTTTCTTTCTATTTGTGCTTTTATTTCCTCCCATGTCACTAGAAGCACAGAGTTTAACTATACAGCTCTGAGATACAAAATAAATAAATAACCACAGGGAGCAATAATAATGGCAATAAGCCTATAACTGTGATACTCTAGTATTTAACATTCTGGGTCAAACTCTGCCCTGACTTACACTCCTTGCAATCCCGCTGAGGGCAGTAGGATTTAATGGGGTATAAATCAGGCAGAATGAGGCTATTTTAGTGCAGGTGAAACTGCTGATGTAACTGCCCCATCTTAAAAAAGACTTTTGCAAAAAGAAGCGAGACAAAGCAAGATATTTAAAAATTAGCTTGGAGAGTTTTAAATATATATATATTTTTTCCTTGTGATATGGGTATGGACTTGCTATTTGATAGGGTGGGGGTAAATGGAGGGATTCACTATATCAGTAGCTGTCTAAAATGTTTTACAAAACAAGTGCTTGGGCTGTTTCCATTGACTAGCACTCTACCTGAATTAAAAAATGGTCTGTCTAGTATATCTCTAGATACCAGCTATTAGGAACATTTCTCCTCAGCATCCATGACTGACCAATTTTATAGCAGCATAAGCAATTTAGCATTGACTATAGCTATAGGCAATATGCCTTGAAGAGCTAGGGATAAAATACGTGTAAATACTTAAAGTGCAGTTTATGGGCCTGATTTTGCTGAGTGCCGCCTCCCCTGGTGACGAGCACCCTGCAGTGCAATTGATTCTGAGGAGCTGCTCAACACTAGACCAGTAGAAAAAAAATGCCAATTAATTTTTGTGGGATTTTTTTTATTTAAAAAAAGATTTCTTCTAAATTTCATATGCAAATTTTATTTTAATAAAATGCCCAAAGTAAAAAACTGAAACTTTCTGTATTAAAAAAAAATAATAAGTAACTAAATAAGTTCACATAATAACTAAATAAGAAATAATTCACATAATAAGTAACTAAAAATAAAATGTTGGTTTTCAGTTAAAAATGTCAACTGAATTGAATATTTCACTTGAAAATTTTTCAGTTTGATCGAAAGGCCATTTTTTGTCAAAAAAAAGGGAGAAATTTCAACCGTATCTACTTGACTCCTATTAGTATTTATGTAATGGATCCATTTCCAGCCAACTGATAGAGTTATTAGATGAATTCCCACTCCCCTTTTTTCCCCACTACATGCACCCACAAGTTGAGATTAAAAACCTAGTGTTTCCCCCCCAAATAAGCTTCTGCCACTTAAATTGAGTGCCAGTAGAAGTAATAGGTTCCTTATCTTCTCTGAGGGCCAACGCTATAGGGCAACCTCACATACAGACCTGCATAGCTAATACATTGCATCCCTTCTTCTGTGGGGTTCCACATTTTCCCTCTCAATCAAAAGTTGGTCTTTTTTTCCCCTTAGCTCACCAGTCCAGCAAATTCTACTGGACATGGATCTGCAACTTGTGCTGTGTCCCTTCAGCCATGTACATCTTCACCAGTATTGAAGTTTCTGCCACTGGAATTTATAGTAGTTGACAATTTTGTTGATGATCCATGAGGCAGAAAAAAATTCCCCTGCTCATTCTTCCACAGCTGCACTGGCTATGCAGGGATACCAGAAGAAGACAAATTATCATAGGCCCTACTTCTCCATTGCCCTGCACTTTGTGTAGTAGTTTCTAACTCTGCAAAGAAGGTTTAAAACCTTATCCAATGAAAATTATAGCATTTTTGTACCCGCTTTGCATTAATTAATTGACTACACACCATGCAGAGCTGTGGAGATTCAGGCCCTTATTGTCAACAAAGTTACGCAAATAGCTATGTCACAGACACACGTATATGTTGAGTAAGAAGTGGCCCATGTTATATGGACACTTTTTGACCATTAGCACACTAAATTAACTATTCAAAGAGAATGTTATATTTTGTTCAGAATGTCAAAAATATTCAATATTGCAATGTACTCAGAATTCTAAAGGAAGCATCTCCTAAGTGTGTGGGGGTGGGGGTTCTGAAAAATGACTCTCCTTTTAGTGCAACACTATATTTTGAGAATTAAAAAAGAAGAGAGCTGAAGCCAGCTGTCCTATCTTATTGAAAAATGATGCACAATGTTAGAAGGGTCAGATTCCAATAGCTGATATAGTGAAGCCTTCTACCTGAACAATTGTAGTCCAATATTAAAATGATCTCCTCATTTTACATCAATGGCATGCTTATGGCTTTAGGGTACACATAGGCACATGGCACGTGGCGACCCTAGGTAGAAACTTTCGCTCTCCTGTTTGTAAAAACAGTAGGACAATGGAACAGACTGCCTAGGGCGGTTGTGGAAGCTCCTTCACTGGAGGTTTTCAAAAGGAGGCTGGAGAGCCATCTGTCTTGGATGGTTTAACCACAACAAATCCTGCATCTTGGGCAGGGGGTTGGACTAGATGACCCTGGTGATCCCTTCTCACCCTGTGATTCGGTGATTCCTTGGGACCTGCAGATTTCAGCCTGCAAGTCCTCCGTGCCCAGAGCTGCAGAGGGGGATTCTTGGGAAACACCTGGAATCTGTGATTTAGCCTGGATGTAGTTTAGACTTCAACTCCTCTGAGTTACCCAGAACATTTCTAATGCATATGACTCCTGTCACTGGCAAGAATAATGCGTGTTGTGTCCTTTATGTCAGCAGTGGTTGGTCTGACTGAGTTCTGTAGCAGCATGAGTGTGCATCTGTGTCTGGTGTTAAATAGGGGCCTGAATTTGGCCATGTATTTAGCACTTTATGAACATTTCAGTTTCACTGGGAAAAGGGCAATTTGCACCTCCCTTTACCAAAAGAGCTGCACTGCAGAAGCATTCATTTCTGGCAGAGATCAGATTGTCTTTGTATTACTCTCCTTCATAGAGATTCTGCCAGGGATAAGCCTTGCTTATAGAAGCTGCCAAGTTCATTCCCACAGAAATTTAGGAGAATAGGCTATACCAGTATAAACACCTTTTATACATCCATACAGGGGTGTTTGTACCACATTAACTATTTTGGTTTCTAAACCCATATAGTTATAGTGCTACAAAAACTGTGTAGACAAAGCCTAAAGATACACTAGCCTCTTCCCTTCCCCAGCCAGCCCAACCCATTTTGGGGGCTGTACTGTTTTGCTTCAGGGTCCTGACAGAGTGGGGATTATGGTACCTTCCAACACTGCAACTCCCTTCTGGGTGGACCTTCTGCTATTGGGGGCCCACAACCATGGTTAAGCCTGGTGCTAAATCAGTTGCAGTCAGTTGTTGTTAGGTATCTAAAGACATTAGCAATGATTAAGAAGTTGTGGCTGTCCATAAAGATTTTCAAATCTTTGACATATCTCATCAAAGAACTTGCTGTGTCTGGGAGCTGTCCCCATTGAAGAGCTTGACTTTCTCACCATGTCCTCCTGAAAGAATGTCTAATCCTGGGAGCCTCTACAAAGGATCCCAGCTCATTGGGATGCCCTTATTATCCGAGATGTTGCCCTTTGAGAGAATATAACTCTCTCCCCCCCCCAAACTTAAAAGTAAGCATTCACTCAAAGGCCAGCATCCTCAAGGAATTTTAACCCAATATGAAAAAAAATCTACCCTGTGTGGGTCATTATAAATGTTTGAGAGCATCAAGGCATGGTAAATTATTTATTAATTTGCCCCCCTACAGACAAGTAATCTATACCTCAGCAGGGAGAGGTGGTTAAAATTGAGGTTATGGGTAAAATTTTTAAAAGCATCTAAGTGATATAGGAGCCTAAGTCCCATTCTCGACAGAACCAGATTTTCAAATTATTTGGGTGCCCAAAAATACAGAGGGAGTTAGGCACCTAACTTTGAAAATCCAACGAGATGCTTATCTGCATCTTTAGTCACCTAAATATCTTTTAAAAGCTGTACCTTAGTGCATCCTAGGCAGGGCCAGTGCAAGGAAGTTTTGCGCCCTAGGCAAAACTTCCACTTTGCACCCCCCCCAGCCCTGAGGCAGCTCCCCGCCCCCCCCCCTCCACTTTGAGGCACCACCACCCCTGCGCAGCTCCTCCCCTGCCCTGAGGCGCCCCCCTAGCAGCTCCCCACCCCAGCTCACCTCTGCTCCGCTTCCTCCCCGAGCATGCCACCCTCGCTCTAATTCTCCTCCCAGGCTTGCGGTGCCAAACAGCTGATTGGCGCTGCAAGCCTGGGAGGCGGAAGAAGTGAAGCAGTGACGGCGCACTTGGGGAGGAATGCTGTAAAAAAAAATTGGGGGCACTGCTTTTTGGTGCCCCCAAATCTTGGTGCCCTAGGCAACCGCCTAGTTTGCCTTAATGGTAGCACCGGCCCTGATCCTAGGTCAGTTAGGCATTTTTGAAAATGTTGCCTTAAATGACTTGTGTCATGGTATATCTACACAACAAAAACATAGGCAGTACAGGCCTGGCATAGACCCTGGGTGCATACTCGACTTTCAAGCCCACACTGTTTTTACTGCTAGTGTAACCCATGCAAGCTGGATTCAAGCTAGTTTGGGTAGGCTAGCCCATCTACAACACTTGCTGTGTAGGCATACTCTTGTCAGAAGGTGTGTCAGTGGTAGAACAAGAATAGAACCTAGCCATTATGATTCTCAAATCCTTTTTACAACCACTTTTTATAACTATTTGCTTTGGTTAAAGGAATATTTGAGGTAATAGCCTGTAAGACTGACACTTTTGTGCCTTTGAGGTCTAGGATGGACAAATCCTGCTCTCCTTACTCATGTATTTCATGTGAGTAAATCAAATAGGATTTGGTTTTGAATTTATTTGCAAATGTTCCGCTATGGGAAACAATTTCACATGCAAATTTTGCTGGCAAGTAGAAATGCCCAGTGGAAATTCTTACAAATATGGCATTCTGTAGCTCATCAGTAAAAAGGTTCTAATTCACATTTAATGAGATTATTACCTTAACAGAAGACAGGTTGCTTTCCCTTAGATATAAAAGATAAACTCTTTGTTTGGTGATGGACTTATTTTTCCTAAGCAGTGAAAGCTGTGCCAAAAAGTCTCTCAGTCTCAGCATATCCAAGACCAAGGCTGGAAGCTATAAGAATTAGCTGCAGGTGCTTAGAGTTTAGAAACTGCTGAAAGGACGAAAGACCAAGGTGTTGGCTCCAGGTTAGTTCTTATGATCAACTATTCTTTTTATCTTCCCATAAGACCACCTCTGTCTTTTGTTGGAAAGGGGGAGGAGTAGAAAGGGGGGCCAAAAAAGGAGTTTGAATGTTTTATTTCAAATAGCAGGTAGAATTCCTCAGAAGATGAGCCTGTAGCAATCAGGATATTCAGATTAAGTGAAGCAGACTTGGGGAGGGAAAAGGGGTGGGTGAATTTATTCATGTAATTTAGAGCATTAACAGTAAACTGAGAAGGTGGTCTGTTCTGTGTTTAGACCTATACAAATTCTGCCCCCTTTTCAACACGTTTTTTCCCTTTGTTTATCTCCTGAGAGATGCCCACATGTGTACAATACAAAGAAGCAAGTCATAAAAGCACAGGCCTGTCAGCCTCCCTGAGGACCAATTAATGGTGTTCCAAATCTTGTGGGCAGGCAGATAAAAAGGATACAGAGAGAGAAGGGGAGGTAGATGAATACTCAACTAGAGCTAGGCAGGTTTTTTTAGATGTTGGTAGGAACTTCTTTAGGTATTCTTATCTAACTTATTTGGGATTTGGCTTTCTCTCGCTCGCATCTATGGTCCCCTGGTCATAACAGAAACATAGGGAAAAGTAACACTTCAAAATATCAATTAGGCTTTCATCCAAACCAATAACAGCATGATTCCAGTTTGGAGAGAGGAGAGAAAAAAGGCCATTTAGAATTTTTCTGTCCCTCCTTTCATATATTGGCAGTTTTATTGATAGGTGCTTGAGTTTATATTACTATTTGTATCTCCAAGCTGGATATTACTCTGAATGCAACGGGCTTTGTAGTGCAACCTTTTACTCCAATCTCACCCCCCTATGAGTCCAAAGGCCTTTGAACAGCAACTGAGTGATACTTTGAAATCAGGAGTTGAAAGTGTTTGACATGGAAAGGGGAGCATGAAAGTCTTGCTCTTTGAACCTTTTCTTTTCAAAATCCCACAGAAAATACAGGCAGGACAATAATGGACAGGCTGGGGGCTCTCTGGGTGAAGAGGGGATATGTGGTAATGAGGTTTTAAGTGTTTCGGCAGCCGTTCTATCCTTGCTGTTGCCAGTGAATTAAATCTGCCTCAAGATAGCACTGAAAATTTTAGATAGCTATAGATACTCCCCAATTTAATTAACTGCTTGCTAAACTTCTATAGAGGAAATTGTGCTGATGGAAATGAGAGAGAATGGTCAAAATTATCCTTAGGTTGCGCCGTAACCTGAAGTAGATCAATTGTACTTATTTGTTTTGTTTTCTAATTAAACAAAGCCAGATGTTCAGGTAAATACAAGTTATTGCATCAAAGATTGGATTCAGACTTCTCCAGACTCGCTTGCAAGCGCACTGTCTCTAAACTGTTAGGGTCAAAAGGGTGAATTAGTAAACCTTCCAGCCGCTAAGATTTGCTTCAGTTGTTTTACGTGAATGTTAGACCAGTTAGAGGAGAGAGAGACTTTGATGCCAGGAAATAAAATGTCTAATTTAAGTGCTTAATTATATTTAAGAAAAGAGGATTTACCAGTCTAGATTCCCAGTCCATGAGATCCAGGATCTTGCCTTTGAGTCTTCAGAGGAAGGCAAGAAAAAAACAAACAAAAACCTGCCATATATGTGCCTTCCCAATTGTACAGTCCTGTACCTGGGAAGAAAATTTCCTTCTCAAACTATATAGCAATCATTTTACACTCTCAAGCGTGAAATTTCATCACCATTATCTTAGCTTGGATGACTGTACAGATGTTATTTGGTCATAAAATAACAGCCCTTTTTAAAATCCAGCCACGAGTATCTGATTTGATGACCTCCTGCAGCAGTTAGTTTCACAGGTTGGCTATATTTTGTGAGAGAGATTTCCTTTTATTCGTTATCATTTTAGCCTGTGATAAGAGAACTAAAAACATGGGTGGGATCAAAGTCATTAAAAGTGAAAGTGGAAATACGTTAATCAATGAAAACCCCAGATTGCTTTGAAAGGCTTATGAATCAAGAGAACCATGCTATCTGATAAAATCAGATCAGGGTCTGGTGGCACCAGTGCTAGAAGTTTCAGAAGCATCGAACAACATGACAGATAAGAAACCTCTTAGTCCTGATACCAGCAGATTATGGATGTGCCTGGGGCAAGTAGGCGTGAAAATATGTACATGTCAACACAACTATTTAATTTCATCATAAGGTTTTGGAAGATGCCTGGAGAAAGAACATGTTAGTACCAATGGTAAAGAGAAAATGAGACATACAAAACTGTAGTAATTATTGCAGTATTAAACTCATGAGTCACATTATGAAGATCTGGGAGAAAATTATTGATAAGAGACTACAAAGAGAAGTTAAGGTCAGTGACAATCTGTCTGGATTCTTGCCAGGCAAATCAACAATGGATGCTATCTTCACATTAAAATTGCTTGTGGAAAAAATATAGAGAAAAGAGGAAAGCCCTACACATAGTATTCATTGATGTTGAGAAAGTTTGACCATGTTCTGAGAAAAAGTCATTTGACAGAGTATGAGAATGAAACAGATATCTGAACACTATATCAGACTCATCCAGGATGCATATAAGGGTGCTGTTACCACCGTTAGAAGACTTTGTGGAGAAAATGAACAGTTTTTCTAGTAAGAGTTGAAGTACATCAAGGCATAGCACTATGCCCCTTTTCATTCACATTGGTCCTGGATGCACTCACAGAAAACATCCAGAGAGTGACACCCTGGTACATGCTTTTTGCAGGTGATGTAGTGCTCATGTGGGAGAGCAAAGAGGAAGATGATTTAGCAGGATAAAGGTACATACTTGAAAGAAATGGCTGAAAAGTAGCAGAAATAGTTCAGAGTATATCATCTGTAGATTCGACTATATCTTGCAGAAAGACAACAAGCCTGTAAGTCTGAGGGGCCAGCCTCTACCAAAGGTGCAGAAGTTCAAGTACCTAGGTTCAATAATACAGGATAATGGTGAAGCCAACAATGAATTTAGCAGCAGACTAGGAAAGTCATGGATTAAATGGAAAGAAGTGAGTGGAGTGATCTGGAACAGGAGAATGCCTATCAAATTGAAAAGTAAAATCTACAGAACGGTAATCAGGCTTGCATTTTCATATGACTCTGAATGCTGGGCACTGAAAAAGAGAGAGGAGCAGATCTTGACAGTGGAAATTAAACTGTTAAGATGGATGCTTGGAGTTACAAGGATGAACTATGTTCAGAAGTGTGACAGTGGTACCAATTATAGAAAAGCTGAAGGAATCCAGGCTTAGATGGTTTGGGCCCATGAAAGGAAGAATGGTAGAATATATAGGAAACAGAGTGTTGAATTTAGAAGTGGAGGGTAAGAGAAGACCCAGAACTAGATGGATGAATGTTATACAAAAGGAAATGATTAGCTGCAGAGTTTCTGAGGAATTGCTATGTTAGTGGCACTGGAATGGAGAAGGACTCAAAGAGTCAACCTCTCATAGATGGGACTAAGGCTAGAAGAAGAAGAAAAAGTTATCAATTTAGCCATTGTAAGAGAGAGAGTTGAATGAAAACTCCCCAGATTCCTGAACCCATTCTTGCTCTGATGTGTTCTCTAATCTATGTACATTCTTATGACATATGCTGCACCCCACACTCTTGGGTGTTATAAATGTGAACCTGGAACGAGATCCAGATTTGGTAAATATTCCCTACCTCTAAAACAGTTTACATCAAAATCTTACATCCAAGCACCCAGTGTCTAAAATCTGGATCCAGATATGAATATTGCATCTGGAGCCCATTGAGAGGGCCTGTTTTTCTTCCTTATATGTGGCAGTGTGTGGAGTAGTCTGATTTAGTCCTTCATTATTTTAAATATCTTAATCTAATCTAGTGCAATAATAATAATCATCGTACTTTTCATTGGGTGTGTACTGTTTCAACGGGCACTATGTTAAAGTGCACTAGAGAACGATTAGTGTGCACCAGCAGGGGCTACACAGACCAATTAATATGCAATACATTAATGCACTTTAAAAATCATCCCCGCACCCTCATAAAACCCATTACCCCAACAGGGAGCCCTAAGACCCTGAACCTCCAATGAGTTATGCACAGACAGACTCCTATATCCACATAGACCCTCACTGACTTCATGGGAGCTCCACAGTAGTGCACGGTCCACCTGTGTGTAGCTTCTTGCGGGACTGGAGCCTGACTGAGAGGCAGGTTAAAAAATTATTATCCCCATTTGGAGCTGTCCTTTGAGAGCCCATGTACATGAGCAACCCTAAAATAAGGATTAGAAAGGTAAAAGAGAATCTCAGCTTCTATTTTAAAAAAAATATGGTTCTAGCCCATTTCTTTGCAAAATTAGTCTTAAAATGTTAAGCAGTACAAACCTATGAAAATCAACCTCTAGAACTGAAAGGTTGATGCCGATTACAGATTAAAGCTGCCCATGGGTGGCTTTTGGGGACAGATCTCTCTCTTAATTTAAAAGGACCCTATATCAGTTGTTGTCTGTGAAAAAGCAGTGCTGTTCAGGTTGTACTTGGAGCAGTAGAGGTTCCACATTCTCCCTAACTGCCAACTGCATGCTAATCAGCCGGTATGATTTCTGGTCACAAGGAGGTGCACAGTTCAAAAGCAGGAGAAGCAGTGTGGTCTTGTCTAATGGACTAGGATGAGAGATGGTTATGACTGTTATGTTGTAGTCCTAGTGCTGATAATAACTTCCTCTCTGGCCTTAGTCAAATCACTTAATGTTTCAGCCTTAGATTCTCCAGCTGTAAACTAGGGCTAATAATGCTTACTTACCTCATAAGCGTGGGTATATTCATAAAGTAATTAGTGTTTGTAAAGTTATCTATATATAACTCTCTCTCTCTCTCTCTCTCTCTCTTTGTGTATACACAGATACAAACTAACCATCTCACATAAACACACATCAGTTCTCTAGTGCTCAAACAAAGCTTATTTGATTAGATGACTATTCCAAGGTTTTATAAGCCTAAAATATAATTTACATTCAGAATGTAGTGCTTTCTTTTTGTAAGGAGAACTACAGTAACTACATATTACTGCATTTAAAGTGACAGAATTAAGCCTAATAACCCTAATTCCTCACACAATCACTTTTGACTTTGGAATGCTTCATTTTTCAGTGGTTTTCTCAAATGAGTTCATTCCTTGACATGTTTAAAATCTGAACACTTGAAAATGAAATGACCAGAAATATATCTGTGCTAGTATTCTTTAAATCATGTATATTTGGCATTTAAATAATGGACACATCATAACTTTCAATGAATTGCAATAATAGCAACAGTGTTTCATGCAGTATTTACCATCATGATGAAAAATTGAGTAAAAAAAAGAACTAAGAAAATGTAATAAGATGTGAATTCTGTTTGTTGAACATTTACACGTGAAGACTAGAGTATGAGGGAACATAGCTGTTTCTAATTGCCTCATTGGATGTATGGAGATACACTTCTTTCTCTGATTGGTATAGTTTCCATCCAAAGATCTCAAAGCTCTTTACAAAAAGTAATGAAATAACCAGAACATTGTTATTATCACAATGTTGCAGATGAACAACTGAGACACAAAGAAGTTAATGCTAGGGCTGGTCAAAAATATTTTTTCCATGGAAAATTTATATTTTTGGTGGAAATCTGAAAACTACAAAAATTAACTGAAAATTTTCAATTTGGAAATGGTGTAGCAAGGCCTCCTGGGATTTGTAGTTTGGGTACTTCAAGCTTCCATACTCCTCTATAGGCCAGACTCCCTATAGGATTAAATTTTCAGTGATACACTATGATCTTACCTCTTGTCTGGAGAAGATGCAGAGCATCATGAGAGTCCCTAGCTATGGTGCATCATGGCAGATCTAATCTGGCTAGGGACCTTGGCTCAGAGAGGACAATGGGAACATATGACAACTGAACTGCAAGTCCCATAGGACATGACAGTAGCATTTCCAAATAAAAGTATTTTGGGTTTTAGTTTAAATATTTCCATTTCTGGGCATTCTGTTTTTCAACAAAAAATGGAATTTTCCTGCAGAAAGCAGACACATTTTCCATGAAAAAATTTGTTTAGTCAAATTTAGCCATTGAAAAATAGTTTTGACAGAAAATTTTCAACCAGCCCTTGCTAGCGCACAAATTTTCAAACCAAATTTTGGGTGCTTCATTTTCTGAGTGTCCAACTTAAGACATCTTAAGATGTCTCAAAATGGACACCTAAAATTAGGCTCAGATTTTCACAAGCATTCTCTAATGCCCAGATTTTTAAAGGTATTTAGGAATTGCTGCACTTAGCATCACAATACCTAAATGACCTAGGAGCCTAAATCTCATTTGCAAAAGCGCTTTAGGAGTCTAAATCCCATTGATTGCATACAGCTGTGACAGTCCCATATCCTCCATGGACTGACCAGTGGGTTCTACGTATTTGGGGAATGAGGCCAGCCTGGCTCATCTTCAAATGCAAGGGGAGAGGTACTATGGGATCTGAGCTCTGCTATACTCAGACTGTACAAAGACCCCCAAATTCTGCCCTCATCCATGCCCTTGGTTCTGCTGCTAGGGGACACTCTGCATCTGCTTGTATTGTGTACCTGAAAAGTGACTTGATAACATAGTACAGTTATAAGTTGTGTGACATGAATTGGTTGGTGATGAAGAACTTGCATGGGAGTATCCTCCATAAGAAATTCTTTTAAAAATGTGCAACACTTGGCACAACGTGCTAAAAGTTTGCAATTCATTTGCTGATCTCTAGGGATCAATGTCATCTCCCTCAGAGCTGCTTTAGCAGTTTCCAAGGGGAGGTGTACACTCCATCAGAGGCAAAGAAATCACCAAATCTCGCTTCATTTGAGTAGCAGACTTGTAACAAGGGGCTCCCAAGAGCCCCCTGCAGCACATCTTTGGACTAGTTTTAAATGTCCCAAGCAATAGGACTTCCACCCATTGGATACTGAACATTCCACATCCCATTGGGAACTTGTTCTGTAGTCCTACAGATCTCACTGTCAGGAAGATTTTTCTTGGTATTAATTTAGCTTACATTTTCTCTCGCTTGCCTATATCTAATTACTGCTAGTTTAAACCCCTGTCTCCCACCCTAAATCATTCCTCTCCATCCTTGACAGAAGACTAAGGATACATATGGATTTTTAGCATATATCCTCCTTTAATTACCTCCTAGCTGAACCATACATATTTAGCTCTTTTTATCTTTCCTCATATGTAAATTCATCTAGTCCCCTGGCCATTTTTATTTCTCTTCTCTGAACTCCATCCAATTTGTCAATAACTTTCTGCTAATTATATGCCTAGAACTAAATACAAGATCCCATGTGCTGTTGCACCAAAGCCAAATAGATTTTCAAAACAGGTCAGCCTACCACCCTCACCAATCAGAGGCAGATTTTCAAAAGTTCTTTGGATGTTGAGATCTTTTGAAAATCTGGTCATAAGTATCATAACAAGAGATGCTGGATAAGGAGCAATTTTGAAAATATTATTTATTTCAGTGTCTCAAGGGGCCAGGGGCTCCTTTGAAAATCTGGCTCCAGTTGTGGGGTCTAAACACTTGGAAATCTGTCCTGGATCTCTTTGGGAAACCTGTACCTGTGATGGGGTGAATAAATCCTGTTCTGCAACAGCCACTAAGGAGTTAATGGACAGAGTAGCTACCACTCTAGCTGTGGCTAATTGGTTGACCAGCAACAGCTAGGTTAAGAGGCTACAGCCCAGGCAGAAAGGGGGGGCTGCCCGAGAGACTGAGGTCTATGGCTGAGTTAGCAGCACACTATCAGAAAGCTGCCAAGGAGCAAGACCTGAAGTTCCCTGAGAACTGAGGTGAGACTGCAGGGAGCGGAAACTCCAGCCTAAGCGGGCTGGAGAAAGACTGGACTCCTGAAGGTTCTGCTACAATGCTGGGGAGGATTTGAGGACAAAGAGTGTTGTGCTGAAAGGCTAAGGCGGGGATTGGCAACCTTTGGCATGTGGCCCATCAGGGAAAGCCGCTGGCGGGCTGGGATGGTTTGTTTATAGGGGAAAAGTGACTGATTCACATTTACATTAAGGCCTCTTTTACACTGTGGATGCAAATTACATTTCCATCCACCTTAAAGTCCTTTTATTGCTACCACCTGTAGCTGGAATTGGAGAAACCTGTGCTTTGGTGCTGAAGGCCCTGGGTTCAGCCCTTGTTGGTGACTTATGTGAGGTTTGTTCTACAAAGCATTCCTATTGAACTCAGTTGCAAGAGCAGGTTTGTCATAGAGTTAAATCTTGCACCTAGACTGTGTTGAATGTAGCAGAATGGATGTTGGTCAGTAGAACTGAGCAAATAATTTAGAAAGAATAACTTTTTATTCAACTTTTTCTGTTTATGAATGATCAGTTTTCTAGAAATCTATAGAACTTGTCGTTTTTTTTTTTTTTTTTTTTTTTTTTTTTGAGAAACCACTTCTTTTTTTCTAAGTGATTTCTACACCAAAAAATGAAAAAGTTCTTTCAAAATCTTTCTTTCTTTTGAATCTTGGAAATGTAGAGATGGAAGGGACGTCAAGAGCAGGACCAGCTCTAGGCACCAGCAAACCAAGCATGTGCTTGGGGCGGCACAATTCCAGAGGTGGCATTCTGGCCATTCTTCTTTTTTTTTTTTTTTTTTTTTTTTTGATTCGGCAGTTGCACTCTCAGAGGTTGTTGTTTTTTTGTTTGTATGTTTTTGGTTTTTTTGCTTGGGGCGGCAAAAAACCTAGAGCCGGCCCTGGTCAAGAGGTCATCCTGTCCAGCACCTCCCCCATGCTTCTTAAGTAGGATTAAGTATACCTAGACCATCCCTGACAAATGTTTCTCTAACTTATCCAATGAATCTCTAGTGAAAAGGATACCTCGGCCTCCTGTTCCAGTGTTTAACTGTCATTATTGTTAGGAAGTTATTACCAAAATCTAACCTAAATTGCCTTTGCTGAAAACTAAGATGATAATGTCTTGTTCTACCTTGGGTGGCCATGGAGAACAATTGTTCACCATTATCATTATAACAGCCTTTTATGTATTTGAAGGCTGTTATCATATCCCCCCTAAGCCTTCTTTTCTCTAGATTATACATGCCCAATTCTTTCAACTTCTCATTGTACGTCAGGTTTTCTACATCTCTGGTCATTTTGTGGCTCTCCTCCCTCCAATTTTATCCATAACTTTCTTACAGTATGATGCTTTATGTTCTTCCATACAAAAAGTGAAAACCAAATGTCTGGTTTTCAGAAAAGTTTTTTTTTTTTTTAACCAACCCCCACACACACATTTTTTCAGATTTCAATAATTAAAAACCCTTTACAATGGTATGGTTTGAACCATCTCTATTTGTTTGTTTTTAAATGCTATTTGTCACATAATTTCTATGTACAATTTTTGGCCTCTGACTTGCTGTAGCTCTTTGCAAGATTTCAGTGTTTAGATTTCAGTCTCTTTGGATAGGATGCATAGGTCATACATGATTTGTTGTTGTTCACTCACTGGATAAGAGCAGTACTTGAACCAGGTTTACAGTACGAATACTCACATGTACCAGTTTGAATGTGTTATTCACAAGTATTCTGCAATATTAGCTTAGAATTTGCTGTTTCAACAAACATGGAAAGTAAACACTGCCAAAGTGGATTTGTTTAAGAATAGTTGCAGAAAATGTTCTGCAGCTTTTCCCCAGCTGTACTGGTTGGTGAGGGTCAGCAGACCCACAAATTCTGCTGGTCACAGCAGAATTACAAAGGAGGAGTTGGACTGGAGGGATAATCAGTGGGGTGCAGCCTTCTGGTTCTTTGGGATTTGATCATGCCTGCACATAAGTAATTTTGCAAGACCAGGCTTTAGTGTAATTATTTGGAAGGTCAGGTGCTTGAAAAGAAGAAGCATGTACCCCTGTTTGCCAAGCCTGCAAAGGCCTTATATTCAACTCTGACATTTTTCTGTCTGTGTGTAACATCATCAGTTTTGAATGTCCCATCTAATCAATTTGAAAACTTCAGAGAATGTTCCAGGCCTCAATGGCCAGCACCCTATTAATTTTGGGGGAAATCAGAACACTGAAAGGGAGAAAATGAGAAATCCATGAAGCCCCTGGCAGGTCTTCAGCATCTCTGCAATCGTCTATATATATCAAACAACTGGTATAAAAATACCACATCGCATCTCTGCTCATCCTCCCAACACTTTAACATGGTGATGTCCTGAATGAGTTAAATCCCAAACAAATAACAAAGGTGGTGGTGGAAAGAGGGAATGGGGGCATTCACACAGCCCCTGACACTGGGGGAGAGGGGAGAGAATGGGGCGCACACAGAACCCTTGGAAAAGGGGAGACTGAAGGACCCTGGCATGGGGCAGGAGGGCATGCAGAGCCCTTGGCATGGGGAAAAGATGGGATTTGGGGGCACACAAAGCCTGTGCCCTGAGGGCAGGGGGAATGGAGGGCATCAGAGGGAAATGAGAATGGTGGTGCACACAGAGTTGCTGGCAGGGGAGAAGAAAAATGGGGACCTTAATATGGAGGGAATTGAGTGGAGTTGCAGGGAGTCCCTGAAATAGTCGGATGAGAGGATGGAATACAGGAAGCGTAGTGGGGGGACAGGGGTGCAAGGAGCCCCTGATACATGCAACAAGCTGCAAAGCAAGCTACCCCATAGTTAGTTCATGGTAAGGATGAAAGTCTGTGTGCAAACTGGCCATGCTTTATAGTGTTCAATCTACTTTCCCTTCATGCTGGGTTATGCTGGTTACATAAGGGTAAGTTCAATTCTCTTGAGCACCAAGTTGAAATTCTACTTGTCTTCTTTCTGGGAGTCGGGGGGAAAAGGGGAGAGCCTCACCCATGTATCTCATAGCAGAGGGCAGAATCTGGACCATGGGATTTTGTTGTTGTTGTTTTAAGAATAAAATATTGGTTCATGATGTGGAAGTTCCTCATTATACTCTAACAAACCATTCTGGCCCCCAGCAGAATTCCTTTAAATATTTCTCTTAATAATCTTGGTATTTCATTGCCTTGGGTTTTTTCTGTTTGTCTTGTTTGGGGATTTAAAAAAAAAAAACAAATAATTGCATTATTTTAAAAGATCAGGTTAAATAATCTGTCTCCTTTTCCACTCTATCAGTAAACATTCACTAGGCCAGTCTAAAAAAAAATTGTTTATGATGTACCTAATAGAGCCATTCTGGTAAATCAGTTAAATATGTATTCACAATTTTTAAAAGGGATATTATTTACCCAGAAGACTGGAAAGTTTCTAAAAAGAGTTTTTCCAGTGCATCATGTAAATATGTATTTAGGACAAGTGCTGTGTGTTCAGTATTAAAAAAATCCTTCTGAAAATCCCTTTGAAAAGTTATTACATATGTCCACTGCAGCAGTGCAGTTTTAAATATTAATATCTCAGCTGTTTCCATTTTCAAATTTTTCAGTTTGGTTAGAACTCATTGTGGCTGATGGGCTCTACCAGTGCTTGATATGTTGAACTCCAGATAATAAGTGAGGCCTCAAAGGTTTGTGCATACTAGGGCTACTTGTGTATAAAGTTACATGGGCTAAAATCTTTGCAGAATCAGGGCCTTAGTTTTATTGTGTGAACCTAAACTCTATACCCAAGGCTAGTAAAGAATCTTTCTTAGATAGCCATCTTTCACTTCTTCCCTGCCTGTCCCTTCCAAGATTTGCACATCAAGGAGAGTCTCCATGTTTGGATTTCCTTCTCCACCCTGCATGGAAGGGGCTCATCTCAATCCTCTCTCTACAGCACCAACCCACCTCCTCCTGATCCTGCAGAGACTGCTTCCAGCATTCACAGTCCCTGGTGAGTGCTGGGGCTGAAGGTGCTTGCATTGTTCACCCCCTCTGCCCCACTGAGATTTCTGAGGTGTCTTTTCCACAGAGCTCCACCCAATGAGTTCATAGGCTGCTCTGGGTAGAGGGGAGGCCTTTGTAGAGCAGCTCCAGTGGAGTCAAACTCAAAGGGAGTGCGGGAGAACAGAGAGCCAGGGGTAGAGGTGCTCTTGCATATATAGCTGTGGGCTCCCACAGATTTCTCAGGATCTGTGGAGACCTACCAGGTTTAGGCTGAAGCTGGTCAGGAAACTGAATTCCACTTCTAGGGGGGAAAAAAATCATCCTGAATGGAGATGAAAAGCCAAAATATCTACATTTTTCTTGGAAGTTGAAATTCTATAATGTTTAGTTTCAGAACACTGAAATGTTCCAGCAGGGGGAATGTACTGCTGTTTCTGAAACAAAATATGCTCCCCAGGATCCCGGGAGCCCCCGCGGGTTCTCCAGCAAGCAGGCAGTTGAGGAGCCACAGAGGTGAGCTAGCTGGCAGGAAACCAGGCAGGTGTCGGAAATCTGCCTGGATTCCATTGGAAGCGTCATCAAATTCAACACATTCCTGTGGAATGTTTCGAGTTTGATTTGTAATTTTCTAACAGAAAAATATTCCACCTGAAAATTTACAACCAGCTGTAGTGTAGACCTCATGATCCTGTAAGAGAGTAGGGAGAGCATGATCGCTGCCCTCCCAGAGTGGAAAGACTGGAACTCTGCTTTGCCCTTTCATGGACCATGCATGGCAGGGAAACTGCTCCCCATACTGTGCATTCACTTAAAGGCCAGGCAGAATCTTCTTAGGAGAATCATTCCAAAAATTGCTTAGGTGAAATGAAGTCCTCTATAAGGAGACATATAGGCACTGAGGCTGTTGCTTTGGGTTTTGGTTTAGATTTTTATGATCTTGTTAGGTTGGTTATTCAAAATTGTTTGAATAGTAACTTTAATCAATAATTATTGATGCTGAGAGTTGGGGGTGGGGAGGATCAGGCTTGATTCTCTCTTGTATTACACCTTGTGTAGTCATTCACACCCGTGTAAACAACTACCAAATCAAAATACTGTAGTAAGGTTTTGTGCTGACTCTGCACAGGTGTAATTGATGATGCAAAGTGTGAGGTGATGGAGAGTCAAGCTCATCATGTATAGAAAATTGTTTTCTCAAGGAATATCAATAGCTGACACGAGAACAAATGAACTGCCTTTTAGAAGGTCCAATTGCACTGTATTTGAGGAAGATGCCTTTTAAAATATACTTTAGGTTTTATGAGGTTTTTGTTTGGGTGGTTTTAGACTTTTTGTTTTTGTTTTGTTTTTTAATCTGTGGATTGCTTTGATTTATGGACACAGCATGTGGAGGGTTCACCCTTTTACTCTTTGCCCCTGCAGGAGAACCATCTTTTTCTCTTTTCATTAGTTTTTGGTGGTGGTGGTTCTGACTAAAGATGATCTTTAACTAGAAAGTTTGGATAGAGATCTGAAGTTCTTCCAAGTTTAGGGCTTTGGAGATCCAAGCTTTTGATGTGGGCCCATCTCTAATTTTTGTCAGATATAAGCACATATGTAGAACGGATTGAAACTGATATTTTTTTATTCCAGCAAGCACTTATGCAACAGTGGCAGCCATTTTGTTATTGTAGCTTACACTCAAGATGCAAAGAAACGCCTTTTTTCTTTTTTGCATCATCTTTGTACTCTTGAGCGCCCTCAGTGGTGTAGGTAGAGTTGGGCTGGAAAATTATGTCTTCCTTTGAAATTTCCTTTGAGTGGAAATGTTCTGACCTGATGGAGGTATAGGTAAGATAAAAGTAACTGTACTGTACCTTCAAATGGAGAGGGTCTCCATTCCTACTGCCACTTTCAGTATCATAGAGTATTATATCATAAAATAGAGAATATTACTGAATTAGTCACTGTATTCTCTCTTCCCTCTCCCCTTTCCCAGTGCCAAATCCTTGGCTAATGTAATTATCACAGCCCTCCTGATCTCAATGCAGGTACACTCAATTTTTAGACCACTTGAGAAGTAACACACACATGTGCTAACCCCTCACAGAGAGATTACATTTCATCATTGGTTCTTTCTATTTCTTGTTTTTCCTTAATCTGAAACAAAGTATATCTAAAATGAAGAAAAAAATGTATTTTTACTCTTTGTGTATGGCAAAGTGTAACCCCCTCCAGTCCACTGATATTCAGTGTTTACTGAAATTTTCTCACTGAACTGCTGTTGACTTAAGGCCAAATCTGCCATTCACATGTAAAAAGTTACCAAATGGAAGGTATAGGCAATAGAGGGATTTACCTTTGAGAAGTGGCCATATCTTCCATGTGGTTTTTTTGTTTGTTTTGTTTTTGAGAGAGCAGTTAGTTGGAGTGTGGAAAAATTTGATGGTAATGCTCTAATAGTGGATCCATGGGACATTCAAAGTCCAATTTTGTGGATCTTGGGCCATTGGTATGCAGTCTTGATGTTCTCCCTGATCTTTCTTCACGACAGTTCCAGCAAAATTGTGCAAGACTGCCATTCCAGGTTGTACATGCATACCCTACTCCTGTGGGAATTCTGCGCCACTGGGTACGTGCATAATTAATATGCCATGCATAATTATTTTCCCTGCAGAAAATCACTTCTGCAGAAAAGTTTGCTGAAGTTCCACCTTTTGCCCACTAGTGGCCACTGTGGTGCTAGAACAGAGCAGCTGCTCCCAGGTGGAGCAGCTGCTGATAGGGAGGGAAGAGGTCGTCTGCCTGACAGCACCATGCCTGTGTGGCCAGGTCAAGAGGCAGGGGATATGGGAGGACAGACAGCATGGGGCTAGGGTGTCACAGATTGGGGCTCCTAAGGGCTGTTGGGGAAGTTCTAGGCATATAATTAGCAGAAAGTTATTGACAAAGATGGGTTTATGGGGGTGGCAAAAGTTCAGAGTCAAACTAATAGTCCTGAACTCCTCTCAGGAACTATGGCGCCATCTGTTATCAGAAGAGGTTGGATTGAGTCTCAGAGTCTAGTATCTAATCCATTTCTGAACTTTCCCAAAATTCAGGGGAAGAGGTGTTGAATTCAGGAGTTCACTTCAGGTTCATCACCCAGGGAGGCCCAGTCTATAACAATTTGGTACCAGGCCAGAATCCAAACTCTGTGGAGACAGGAGGTTCATGTTATGTGTAATAATGCAGACCCAGTGTTAACTGGCAGCCCCCAAGCTTTGGAAAAGTTCAGAACCAGATTCAAGCTTTTCATTTCAGTTTATTCCCCAGAGTTTTTTATCTCTAGGTGCAGAGCCGGATTAACTTTTTGTGGGCCCAGTGCCAAAAACATTTGTGGGCCCCCATTGGGGAAATAGGTCATGTGATGAAGGGCTGTTCGCAGAGCGAGGGGCCAGCTGGGGGACATTAAGGCACAGTAGGAGTGGCCCCACTCAGCCCAGCACAAGGGCACTGTTTACAAACCCACAACTGCTAGATGCACACTGGCCCGCCCAGCCCTGCACTGCCAGCGTGCCCCTTCCACACTGCCCCCCTGCCCAGTGCTCTGCCCTTATGCCCAGTGCCTCCTCACCCAGAGACCTCCCCCAGAGATCCCAATGCCCCGAGATCCGCTATGCCCAGCACCCCCTGCCCAGAGATCCCTCCCGCTGACCTCTCACCAAAACTGCACAGCACCCTGCACACCATACCCCCTGCCCAGCTCCCCCCCCCACAGATCCCCTACTGTCCTGCACCCCCTTCACAGTCCCACCATCACAGCTGTACAGTGCCCCATATTCCCGAGGGAATCCTGCATCAAATTCTGTGCATAATATTTTAAAATTCTGCAATTTTTTTTCCCATA
Source organism: Malaclemys terrapin pileata (assembly GCF_027887155.1). Classification (NCBI taxonomy): domain Eukaryota; kingdom Metazoa; phylum Chordata; order Testudines; family Emydidae; genus Malaclemys; species Malaclemys terrapin. The sequence continues at coordinate 115,021,811 of NC_071505.1, forward strand.
AATAAATGCGGAAACTCCACCGTGGCAGTGGGGAGCACAGGCCACTGGCTGCATGGAGGTGGGAGATTACCCTGAAGCTTCCCCCTACCCCACCCTGAGACAGGGACTTGATAGTGAGGCTGAACCAGACCCTGACACAGCACAAGGGCCAGGCCTGCCACAGAAACACCCTGGGGCCCTGCCCCTTTTGCGCCAGGCACACCAGATGTGGGCAGGGAGGCTCAGCCTGGCAGCAGATTCCAAGTGCAGAGGGACTTGTTGTCGGGGGATCTAGATGGGAGTAAAAGGGTTCTGTGTGGGGCGGTCTGGGTGCAGGCAGCTCAGTGTGGGATCTGGATGCACAGGGAGGTTCCAGGTGCAGAGGCAATGGGAATCTGCAGGGTGGGGCAAGTGAAAGTAGTTGGATCTCAGTGGGGGGGAGGGTTCTGGGTGCAGGGGCGGTGGGTTTCATTTGGGTGGGGGTCCAGGTGTAGGTGGTTGGGGCTCAGTGGGGAGGTGTCTGGGGGGGCTCATCGGGGTGGTACAGACGAAGGGGAGGTGGGGCTCATCAGGGTGAGGATTTGATGGGCCTGCTTAACAGGGGAGCCCCAGCTGCTGTCAAGGGGATCCACATGCTGGGCCCCCGCTTCCCCTATCCCTTTCTCTTCCCCAACCCATACCCCTTCCCCACCACTCCATCTCCTCCTCATCCCACCCCCTTCCTTCCCCCCTGCCTCATCCCCCCATCCCCACTTCCCCCATCCCTAGGGTTACCATACGTCCGGTTTTTCCCAGACATGTTCGGCTTTTTGGTCCTCAAATCCCCATCCGGGGGGAATTGCCAAAAAGCCGAACATGTCCGGGAAAATACTCCCCCTCCCTCCCAGTCCCCTGCTTACCTTGGCTCCGGCAGGCTGTGAGCTGCAGGTAGAGTCCCCCACGGCTGCTGCTGCTCCCCCCAGACACCACAGATCTGTGCAGCTGAAGAGCGGACAGCCCCCAGATCTCCAGACCCTGCGCCCCCGGGCGGGCGCTTCCGCAGCACAGCCGGAGCCCGGGAGGGGAAGTGCCTGGCCAGAGGCGCAGGGTCTGGAGATCTGGGGGCTGCCTGGCAAACCGTGAAGCCGGTAGCGCTCAGGCAGCTTTGCGTGGCTGGGAGGGAGGAATGCGGGGCGCGCGGGGGGGGGTGGAGTTGGGGCAGGGACTTTGGGGAAGGGGCGGAGTTGGGGTGAGGTCGGGGCGGAGCTGGGGCGGGAAGGGGTGGGAAGGGGCCAGGGCCCCGTGGAGTGTCATCCTTTTTTAAGGTTTAAATATGGTAACCCTACCTGTCCCCTTCTCTTCCCTATCCCATGCCCCTTTCCCACTGCTCCATCTCCTTCCCAGGCTTGGAGGGGCGGGGGGAAACTGCCCCCCAGCACGAGCTGGCAGAGCAGGCTGGGGCCGGTCACTTCACTTCCTGCCGCCCGGTGATTGCAGGGCGGGCCCAACCCCCCCACTCATGGGGCGGTGGGAAGTGGGGTAACCTGGCCCCAGCCCGCTCCACTCTGCTCCCCTGGCTCCCAGCCTTGGGACTGGGGGGTGGGAGGAACTGCCTCTCAGCACTCACCGGTGGCACAGAGAGGGCTGGGGCCGAGCCGCTCCACTTCCCGCCGTCCGGTTAGTGCAGGGAGCATCCGACCCCTGCTGCAGTCCCCTGGGACTTTGCTCAGGGGAAAGCGTGGAGCAGGGGCAGGGCTGGGGTGGAGCAAGGGGTGGGAAGAGGTGGGAAGAGGCAGTGTGGGGGCGGAGCAGGAGTGGGGGCTTTGGAGAAGAGGCGGGGCAAAGGTGGAGCAGGGGTGGGGGCAGCTTTCCTGGTCGGCTGTCAGCCAGAGGATCAGACTGGCTGGGGCCTCTTCTGACTCTGTGCCTGGCGCCATGGTAAACCCAGTACTGTCTAGGTGTAAGAGACCAATCCTTTTAAAAAGCAACAGAGGGTCCTGTGGCACCTTAAAGGTGCCACAGGACCCTCTGTTGCTTTTTACAGATTCAGACTAACACGACTACCCCTCTGATTCTTCAGTCCTTTTAAGATGACAAAGCCAGAAGGGGAGTGGGTGCCACAATGTTTATGGTAGGCATTCTCCATGTTTGATAAGTTATTTTACTTAATAGTTTTCTTGTAAAATAGCCCAGTGGGCTAGATCCTCAGCTGGTGTAAACGAGCATGGCAGCATTACAATCAGTGGAGCTACATCAGTTTACTTACTAGCAGAGGAATCTGGCACAATGATTCTCGCCTCCTGGTTGGATGCAATAAAAGGTCTGTGTGTGAACACTCGTTCTGATGTTTTGAGCCTATTCTGCAGCACTGCTTCACCTGCTACCTGGTGTTTATAATTGTAAATAAAAACTGGAAATGGGCCAGACCTGCAAAGAGCAGATGTGGATCCAAAATTTCACACAGTCCAAGGCTCTTCAGATCCAGAGTTTTGGCTTGGACCCATCTCTATTTAGAGATAGAACTGGTCATTTGGGGTCAAACAAAACATTTTTACGTTTCTGTTTGACTGAAAAAAGTCAAACAATTTTCCTTTCGGGTTGACTCAAAATATGTGTGTGCGCGTACGTGCCTTTCTCTGCAGTGAACTGAAAAATCAGCTACTCTCACAACTCAAATTCTGGCTATGTAATCTTCATTTGCTCTTTCTTTAAAATTAATGGTAGCTGTAGCTGCATCACTGTAGCTACATCACTTATGTTTTCTTGTCCACTGTGACATACCAATGTGGAGGAAGGATGGTCTTGTGGTTAGAGTTCTAACCTAGAAGTTGGGAGGCCTGGATTCAAGTCCCTGCTCTACCACAGAATTCCTGTGTGACCTTGGGCCAGTCTCTTAGCCTTTCTGTGCCTCAGTTCCCTCATCTATAAAATGAGGATAATAGCACTTCCCCACCTCTCAGGGGTGTTCAGAGAATAAATGAGATTGTGAGGCACTTAAATACTGTGATAATGGGCACCATATAAGTACCTAAGATACGGAGAGTTTGGTTTGGTTTCTGCAGATCGGTGCTAAATGCCTCATCCCAGGTTTTGCAACCAATTGGTAATAAGCAATGCTTGTTAAGCACTTGGATGCATCGCCCTAAGCACAAGCAAAGCTCTGATTGTGTTGTAAGTTTCAGGTCTTCCATTCAATACATTTTTGCCTAGAATAGATAGGGTCTCTGAGTTTGCTTGTAGTTGGATTTTCTGTTCGCATACCTAAATGTTTATTTTCCAGCCACTTCACTCACATAGCATGTTTCTTTGTTCTGGTGATTATTTCAATCATTAATTTTTATGATGGGGATTATTAATAATGCTCTTAGCATCTTTGGGTCTTAACATTTTCATAGCCCTTTAAACCTTTATCATTGTTTTAACAATTGATATTTCAACTGTGTAATCCTCTTTTGTGGCTTTTGTCATGCATCTAGTTGTGTTCTCCTCCGTGCTTTTCTGAAAGAGGAATCTACAGTAATTTCAAGAAGGTGATGGAGACTGCTTAAACACAAATATATTGCCCTGTTTATCCAGTTTATCAACCTTGGTTTTTAACCTTAACAGCTGTTGCAAGTAGCCATAGAATATATTAAATCATTTCAGGAGAATATTATACACATAGGACACTAGTTCAGATCCAGATCTGGTTAATCATGGCTGAAAATTGTTTCCATCTGATGGTAAATCTTTCAAGTGGATGGGGTTGTCTGACCAGATATACAGTAAAAAAGCTTCTCTCTATTAAGATGTGAAGGTTGCCTTTAACATCCATGAGGGCCTGCTCCCAGAACTATTCCACTCAATGCCAAAACTATTTATTTCAGTGGAAATAGAATCAGGCTCCTGTTGACAATGAAGATGGATGTGTATCTTATTGTTATCAGTAGCTTATTTAATTTAGAATGTAATTTACCATTGGTTGACTTGTTCTATGGGACACATGCCTCATTTAAAGTGTTCTACTCTGAAAGCTGACATTGTTAAAAAGGCACAATGACACAGGTTTATTCTCTCACAATTATCCCTGTATAAAATGTCCTCAGTTTACAAGTCAACCCCCTCCACTCCCCGCAACTGTGTCACAAAGTCAAACTGGACTCTGAAAGACTCTTTCCATTTTACAAATCCTCTATCAACAATGAGGTTCTACAGGCCAATTTGGTCCTCCCACTGACACATGAATAATTCCATTTTCTGCTTCATTTTAATATCACTAGTGGCAGCACTGTAACCTCCTTGCATTTCATGGTTTTGTAGAGGTCTAGATTTGAAAACAAGTTGTCAAAGGTGCCCAACGTGGAGCAGAATCCAGTTTCTTCATTCAGTCATAGATGAGCTGGTTCTATAGCATTAGAAAGATTAAAAAGGAGTATCCCCAATCTGATAAATGCCCAGGGATTTTTTTTTTCTGAAAAAAAGAGAAGAACAAAACAGGCTAGTTATCTTAGGTGCCTGTACATGAACACAAGAAGCCTGGGAAACAAGTAGGAAGAATTGGAAGTCCTGGCACAGTCAAAGAACTATGATGTGATGGGAATAACAGAGACTTGGTGGAGTAACTCACATGACTGGAGCATTGTCATCGATGGGTATAAACTGTTCAGGAAGGACAGGCAGGGGAGAAAAGGTGGAGGAGTTGCACTGTATGTAAGAGAGCAGTATGATTGCTCAGAGCTCCAGTATGAAACTGGAGAAAAGCCTGTTGAGTCTTTGGGTTAAGTTTAGAGGCGAGAGCAACAATGGTGATGTTGTGATGGGCGTCTAGTATAGACCACCAGACCAGGATGATGAGGTAGACGAGGCTTTTTTAGGACAACTAACAGAAATTTCCAGATCACAGGCCCTGGTTCTCATGGGGGACTTCAATCACACTGGCATCTGCTGGGAGAGCAATACAGCATTGCACAGACAATCCAGGAAGTTTTTGGAGAGTGTTGGTGTGACACTGTGTACCTTGGGGAACACCCTATACCCCATGTTCATCTTTATAAAATGCATTGGATACCACACAATCAACGTTTGTCATGTTTGGTGTCTTTGGAAGGGTCATGATGCAATGAACATTGTTGTTATAGTAATGTTATAGGTTATAATTTCATGTATGTAGTTATGAGGCTGAAAATGTATCCTTGTGGCTTAAAATAAGCCCAGTCAAAAACTCTCCAAGAGCAGAGAGGTAGTTCATACCTCATCAGGGCAGGTATGGGACAAACCCAGCCAAGCCTCACAGGAACAAAGGACGCTGGCCTCGGCAGCAACAAAGGATGTGTTAGACTCTCGAGGGAGTCACCCCCCCCTTCCTTTGGTCCGTTTGGAATTGCGATGAGGTAATGCTCACCTGACTCTGAAGGGGAGTGGGGCAAAGCCAAGAGGGAAGAAAGGACATGATAGAGGAAGAGCATGGCAAATGTTTCTCCCTTTTCTCTTCCACCTACATCTACAGACACTACATCAAGCAACTGAAGTGCTGATCAAAGGGGAGAGCCTGGCTGAAGGGCAACCAGACAGCCTGTGGTGAGAAGCATCTAAGTTTGTAAGGGCATTGAAAGTGTTACGATCAGCTTAGAATGTGTTTTGCTTTTATTTCATTTGACCAAATCTGACTTATGTTTTGACTTATAATCACTTTAAAATCTATTTTATAGTTAATAAATTTGTTTGTTTGTTTATTCTACCTGAAGTAGTGCATTTGGTTTGAAGCATATCAGAGGCTCCCCTTGGGATAACAAGCCTGGTACATATAAATTTCTTTGTTAAATTGACAAACTCATATAAGCTTTCAGGGTCCAGCAGGCATAACTGTGCACTGCAAGATGGAGCTTCCTAGGATTGTGTCTGGGACTGGAGATATTGGCTAGTGTTATTCAGTTGCACAATCCAAGGAGCAACTTACATGCCAGAGGCTGTGTGTGAACAACCCAGGAGTGGGGGTTCTCACAGCAAAGCAGGGTAAGGTTGGCTCCCAGAGTCAAGGATTGGAGTGACCTAGCAGATCTCTGGTCCAGACAACAGCAGAGGGGAACGTCACAGTTGGGGACAACTTCCTGGTGCAAGTTCTGGAGGAACCAACTAGGGGCTGTGCTCTTCTTGACCTGCTGCTCACAAACAGGGAGGAATTGGTAGGGGAAGTAGAAGTGGGTGACAACCTGGGCAGCAGTGACCATGAGATGGTCAAGTTCAGGATCCTAATAAAAGGGAGAAAGGAGAGCAGAAGAATACGGACCCTGGACTTCAGAAAAACAGACTTTGACACCCTCAGGGATGGGCAGGATCCCCTGGGACGCTAATAGGAGGGGGAAAGGAGAGCTGGCTGTATTTTTAAAGAAGCCTTATTGCGGGCAAAGGAACAAACCATCCCGATGTGCAGAAAGAATAGTAAATATGGCAGGCAACCCACTTGGCTTAACAGAGGATCTTCATTGACCTTAAACACAAAAAGGAAGCTTACAAGAAGTAGAAACTTGGAGAGATGACTAGGGAGGAGTATAAAAATATTGCTTGAGCATGCAGGGGTGTAATCAGGAAGGCCAAAACACAATTGGAGTTGCAGCTAGCAAGGGATGTGAAGGGTAACAAGAAGGGTTTCTACAGGTATGTTAGCAACAAGAAAAAGTCAGGGAAAGTGTGGGACCCTTAATGAATGGGGGAGGTAACCTAGTGACAGATGATGTGGAAAAAGCTGAAGTACTCAATGCTTTTTTTGCCTCGGTCTTCACAGACCAAGTCAGCTCCCAGACTGCTGCACTGGGCAGCACAATATGGAGAGGGGGTGAGCAGCCATCAGTGGTGAAAGAACAGGTTAAGAACTATTTAGGAAAGCTGGACATGCACAAGTCCATGGGTACGGGTGCAATGCATCCAAAGGTACTGAGGGAGTTGGCTGATATGATTGCAGAGCCATTGGCCATTATCTTTGAAAACTTGTGGTGATTGGGGGAGGTCCCGGATGATTGGAAAAAGGCAAATATAGTGCCCATCTTTAAAAAAGGGAAGAAGAAGGATCCAGGGAACTACAGACTGGTCAGCCTCACCTCAGTCCCTGGAAAAATCATGGAGCAGGTCCTCAAGGAATCCATTTTGAAGCACTTGGAGGAGAGGAAGGTGATCAGGAAAAGTCAACATTGATTCACCAAGGGCAAATCATGCCTGACCAACCTGATTGTCTTCTATGATGAGATAACTGGCTCTGTGGATATGGGGAAAGTGGTGGACATGATATACCTTAACTTTAGCGAAGCTTTTGATATGGTCTCCCACAGTATTCTGGCCAGCAAGTTAAAGAAGTATGGGCTGGATGAATGGACTATAAGGTGGATAGAAAGCTGACTAGATTGTCGGGCTCAACAGGTAGTGATCAACGGCTTGATGTCTAGTTGGCAGCCGGTATCAAGTGGAGTGCCCCAGGGGTCGGTCCTGGGGCTGGTTTTGTTCAACATCTTCATTAATGATCTGGATGATTGGATGGATTGCACTCTTAGCAAGTTCACAGATGATACTAAGCGGCGGGGAGAGGTAGATATGTTGGAGGGTAGGGATAGGGGATAGGGATAGGATAGGAGATAGGGATAGTGACCTAGACAAATTGGAGGATTGGGCCAAAAGAAATCTGATGAGGTTCAACAAGGACAAGTGCAGAGTCCTGCACTTAGGACGGAAGAATCCCATGCACTGCTACAGGCTGCAGACCAACTGGCTAAGCAGCAGTTCTGCAGAAAAAGACCTGGGGATTACAGTGGATGAGAAGCTGGATATGAGTCTACAGAGTGCCCTTGTTGCCAAGAAAGCTAACAGCATATTGGGCTGCATTAGTAGGACCATTACCAGCAGATCAAGGGAAGTGATTATTCCCTTCTACTCAGCACTGGTGAGACCACATCTGGAGGATGTGGACAAATTGGAGACAGTCCAGCAGAGGGCAACGAAAATGATTAGGGGGCTGGGGCACATGACTTATGAGGAGAAGCTGAGAGAACTGTGCTTATTTAGTCTGCAGAAGAGAAGAGTGAGGGGGGATTTGATAGCAGCCTTAAACTACCTGAAGAGGGGTTCCAAAGAGGATGGAGCTCGGCTGTTCTCAGTGGTGGCAGATGACAGAACAAGGTTGCAGTGGGGGAGGTCTAGGTTGGACATTAGAAAAAACTTTTCCACTTGGAGGGTGGTGAAGCACTGGAATGGGTTACCTAGGGAGCTGGTGGAATCTCCATCCTTAGAAGTTTTTAAGGTCAGGCTTGACAAAGTCCTGGCTGGGATGATTTAGGTGGGGTTGGTCCTGCTTTGAGCAGGGGGTTGGTTCTATGAGAAGATTTTTATTAAATGAAACACTTAACATATAGTGTGCAGTTCACTTTGACAGCATGTCTAGTCCTCAGCCATAAAAAAGCCATGCATTTTGTACAAAAGAAAAAGCTTGTCATTCTCTAAGTAAAACAAATATACAATAATAGTGTGTCAAGTCTAGTTAGGCCTACCACTTATTTGTACCTGCCTTTAGATACCAATACACTTTTACAAACTTGATTGGTCAGTGCACTGTAACAGATTCTGAAAAACCAATGTAAATGCAGTTTAAAAACACAGTACAATTATGCTTAGTTTACTGAACAGGTATGCAGATCTTAGAAAAATCAGGAATGCTGAATTCAAAATTTTTCTCTTCCATGATTTTGCACTACATTGATGCAAAGATTAATGGTAAAATATTCTCCTCAAGCATAGATTTGAGGTAGAAATCTTGTTCTTCAATTTTAGAAGAACTTGCAAATCAGCTATGTTTTGACTTCAGCTTCTAATTCTGGGCTCAGCCTATGACGTTTGTATGTGAATCAGTCATGCTGGCAAAGTAATGGAAAGGTTCCATACCTTCTGAGTCATTTTTTACTGTTCTTGTGCAGTTTCAGTTCTTTGTTGTTAATTAGATCAAGCCAGCTTTCCACTGAGACTGTAACTGTAGTGTCAGCAGCCTGCAATCTGTCAAGTCCCCCTAAAATCTCTTTCAATTGCTTTTGTAGGTTTAGTGCTTCTTTATAAAGTCCCTTGGATAAAATGCCTGCTGTGTTTTGACAAAGCTCTTAACATGCTCAATGTAAATTTCAACCATTGCATGGTAGCCTAATGCACATGTAGAGACATCTTCCTGAGAGATCCAGCAAGTATCATTAGGAGTGGGGTATCTGGGGCATCCATTATCCATTTTCAATCAACCAATCATAAGACTAGCTGATGATGGTTGTGGAAGAACTTTTGTACTTCTGCAATGTGCTTTAGGGTCTGTATTCAGAGTTGCTTCTTTCTCAGCAATGTGCTGAAGTCTGGGATAACTGTATTTGAGAAATTCTCTCATCTTTTTTATTGTTGTTGTTTACATAAATAGCAAGGATCTCCTTATTGTGCTCTTTGCTTCCTTTTTGAATGGCATCTTCAACACCTCACATGCAATATACTACCAATTTTCTTTTCAAACATAGATCAGTAGCATTAAGGAAGCACTTAGATTATCGTAATTACATTTTAATCACAATGGTGGCACCAAAATGTCTCACTTGTGGAATCACCAGACTTGCCAATGTTCTGCTCTTCCATTTCAATAAAGAAAATTTCATTCAATAGACAATTTAACTTTGAAGAACCTGAAACTCATTTTCTGTGCTCTTTAAAATGATCCTGAATCCTTTTATTCTTGTTATTTAAGCATATATAATGCTTAAATTTTACTTTAGATTAATTATCTCTTTCCCTTACTTAAATCCACTCAATAGCTTGTTTCTTACCATCCCTTCTGAGAAACACTGTGTTGAGTAAATTAATAAACTGGGATTTGGAAATCACTGAATGCTAATCATCCTTTTGAATTGTGCCAGGAGTAGAGCTGGCTGGAAAATGTTTTCTTCATTTTCATGAGAATCTTCTGTGTGTGTGAGAGAGAAATCAAATTGAAATATTTTAGCTGAAAACCAAAACATTTTTTGATTTAGAAATGCTGCTGCAGCTCCTTGTGGGAGTTGTAGTTTGGTGCCTCATGCTCCCAATCTCCTCTACCGGCCTAACTCCCTGGTCTGACTATATCTCCTATGATACACCATAGTCTTGCCACTTGGGAGAGGAGAGGAAGTGCATCAGGCTCATACAGAAGAATGGGGACATGAGGCAAGTGAACTACTACCATGGGGCACTGTGGTGTCATATTTGAATTGAAATATCTCCAATTTTGACCCCAAACTAAAACGGGGTTTTCAGGCATTCAGAGTTTTTTGATTAATCAGAAATTTCCTGCTTCCCACAGATATTTTTCATGAAAAACTATTTAGTTGAAAACACAATTTTCCATTGGAAAAACAGTATCAATGGAAAACCTTTCTAGACATGCTTAATTAGGAGCTATCACCTTTACAACTTGTTAGAGATGAGAATCCACCTAGTAATTCCAATCTTTCAGCCTGCAGTGAAATTTGATTCCCTTACTAGATTTACCCCTCTCTTCAGTAGTTCAACTCATTCCTTTTCCCCGTAGGCTTTTACATGGTGCTATAATTTATTTCCTAACAGACATAGCAAGAATCTTGATGTTTTATCACTTCCCATTCAACTTTTTAAAAGTTAGTTTTCATTCACAGCTTGCAATAAGAACCTAGTGTTTCTAGAATCAAAACCTTTCAAAGATACATTATGTTCATAGACACTTCAGAACATCATACAAGTTCAAAATATGAAGGGGAAAAAAAAGTTGGATGCTCTTTCCTCTTAACCTCTCCCTGCCCGCAAACAAACATGCTTCTCACAACCCCGATGGCAGTCCAAACTTATATGTCTCACTATCTTAAGTAAATTAATAGATTTTAAGGCCAGAAGGGTCCACTGTGATTATCTAGCCTCCCTTCCTGTGTAACACAGGCCATAGAACTTCTCCAAATTACTTCCTAGAGCAGATCTATTAGAAAAACATCATATCTTCATTTAAAAATGGCTAGTGATATAACCCCGATTGCACAAAGGAACCTATCTGTTGAATAAGGTGTCTTTTTTTTACATAGTCACTTTACTGAGTAGAGTTGCACTTTGTTTTCCAGTTTTTATTATCTTATAATCATGAACCATATCCATTAATCTTTTGTTTTAAACAAATGTCTATGGGTTTTTTTTTTTATCCCAAATTCACCCTAATGCCATCATTGCTTATCATCTTAGCTTATGTATTACCACTGAAACACTTGCAAGTGTTGCAGCTACCTCTAGCTTCTCACTTAATTCAAGCAGCAGGTTTGCAGCTCTTCATAATATTTTAATATTTTTCTCCAGTTCAGTTTTGGGTAAACCTCATTTTTTTATTTGTATTACTTTAGTGCATAGGAGCCCTAATCATGGACCAGGACCCCATTGAGCTAGGGACTATACAAATACTGAATGAAAAAGACTCTCAGTCAAACAAAACATGATCCAGTTGTTAAGGTGCAAGCCTGGGACTTGGGAGACTCACATTCAGTTCCTTGTACTGCTATAGACTCCTTATGTCTCCTGAACCAAGTCACTTAGGCCCAGATCCTCAAAGGTATTGAGGTGCTGAACTCACATTGATTTGTAGAGTAGACCAGCAGTCCATGTCTTATGATGCACCATGCTCTCACCTCTTGGTGAGGTGAGGTAGTGTAATATAGGAGTCTCATGCTGATGATTGCTGTCAATGGGAATTAGGCGCGTAAATACTTCTGAGACTCAGATCCTCAGTTTTCCATCTGTATAATAGGCATAATACTTTCCTATCTCACAGGGGTATTGGGGATAAATACATTCATTAAATATTATATGGTGCTTAGATGGTAATTAGACCATATAAGTATTTAAGATAGGAGATACGGCCTTGAAGAAAGTACTAGCATATGCAGGTTATTCCAGTAGACTCCAAGATATAGCTGAGTATATATAGCCAAAAACCATTAGTCTTGTGAATAAAATCCACCAATTTACTTTGCTGGTGTTTATGAGCCATTTTATCATTTGGCAGGAATTTTCAGGTAAGCCAGCTTTCATTCACAAGAATGTTTTTGTAAAATAAAAAAAAGGAATCAGAAATACCAGCACAAATATTTATGTAGTCATATTCACCAGCAGTGTTCTTTCAGCCTTTTAGAAAGTTTTTCAAACTTTATTTGCAAAAGACTTTAACTGAACAATTCTAGGTAACATGTGGAAAAGTTTGACAGTAATATGCCAACAGAAAAAGGACTGATTCTTCATGTCCCAATAAGGGACATGATATTGCATAGCTTAACATACATACCACAGATACCTGATCTCACAGTGCAAGTAATGAATAGCAAGTACTCAGTGACCATTTTGTGAACAAAACATAGACTAACATTTGTTTGCACAACTATTCACTGAATAATTGTGACTACCTACAAATAAAAATTGCAACTAGTATTTCGATAATTCACAAGCAGAAAAAAGGGTGAAATTAATCACAATGGATAAGTTGACAAGCTCCACTCCATCTACTCATTCCTCTTAGTTTCTAATGCTTAGTGTGTGTTGCTTTCAGTTATAGGACCCGTAGCTAGATTCCAAAACTTAGTTGGTCAACAGAAATCAGTAAAGAACCAGTTAATTTTTTTAAAATGTAGTTTCCCTTAGTCAACGTGTGGAATTTCTTTCAATAGATGGGCCTAGAGAGTTAAACAGTAAGTGAATTTTTAAGAAGTCTAATTTCATGATCACTTTTAGTAGTTCCAGTCCTGCATTCATTGTGAACCCAACATTCCCACTGACTTCACCAGGAGAGAATGGGGAAGAAAAAAAAAAAAACAGATTGGACTCATCCTTTGTTACTCTCCCACCTAAAACAGTAAGGGAGTTCTGACCTCACTTCAGGCTATAAAGTCATGTAGGATTATTTTTTTCCTTTTTGCGATTGGTTTAGATAGATTAAAGGGCTGTTTTTGCTTCCTCTGTAAAATCAGGTATTGGCCACAGCTGGAGGTAAATCATTAAGACAAGATGTCTGATCAGCTATGACAAATTCTGTATTTCTTGAAATGGTTTGATTTGGGGATAGCCCCACTTCCTCCACTTATTCTATTTACAAATAACATAAAATCCACCATCAATGTTAAACCCTGTTGTCTTTTCCTTTCTAATCTTAGATTCAATATTTTTTCTTTCTTAAATTCAGTGAATGAGATCATATCTCTCTAACCCCTGCACACTATTGTCTCTGTGCCAGAAGGTGATAAGTCATGGAGAAATGACCTATACTATGACTTATAAAGCAGTGCGAAAAAAAAAAAAAAAAGTACAAGTATCCAGGCTTATAACAAAACTGTATTGTCCCGCGGCATTTTGTTCATTCTGACAAGTTTGCATGTCTGGCCGTCTATCTAATGGAGTGCACAGTTGATAAAGTGTTTGGTCATACTAAAAGTCAAAGAGCTCTCATAAGCACAGGACCTTCACTGAACCAGCTTCTTATAAAATTTCTACTGACAAGACTGCAAGGCTTGAGAGTATTGGATACTAACAGCACAGTTTAAAATGACTTTACTGCACAACTGTTAGGGTTTTGTTTTGTTAACCATTGACAAGTGGAATCTGTGAATGCTTAGCAAACCCCTTTTTGTCAGCCACAGGAAAGTACTGCAAACAGGTTTGGTTTGATATTTACAAGAAATCTCCCTTTGGTTTCTGTAACAAGACACATATATTCAAATCCTCCCACCTGATCCTTCACATTATATGCCCTGAATCAGTAAGTAGTATAATAAAACTGCATTAATTTACATTTCACCTATCTGCATGTCCTATACCTCTCACACGAAGAACAATGGTTTCTTTCTCATTTCTCAGCAAAGATTTAATAGCAGACATAGTGCTTGTGTGAGGTCTCACATTACTAAGACTTAATTACTTTTATAAAATATATTACTGAACATTTACGATTATACTACAGTGTAAAGTATGGATATAAATAATTAAATCTAAACTGCATTTGTCAAATGAATGTTTTGTGATGCAGAAGCCTTGGTTTTGTGTGAGTGTTGGGAAACCAAGTCACAAAGTCCACCCAATTTAGGCTTAATCAACAATCGCCTTTATTTATACAATTTCAGACAGAATTACTGTCATTTATTATGTCTGGACACACATTTATGCCAGACCAATAATAACACACTAGATGGAATTCCTAAATGGGCCCAAGTTACCACGTTCTGGGGCATCGAGCAGTCCTTCCTCTTTCCACAACAGTCATCACCTTTTCTGATCCCTTCATCTGGTCCTTCAGTCCGATTCTTCAGTTTCTGGTCCGGTGTTTCTCCAACTTTGGCTCATGTTCACTTAGGTCTTTTATACATTGCTACATTACACATTAAACAATCTTTATTCATTTGGCTTTTAACCAGGCCTGCCGACTGGGACGGGGGCAACAGGGGCAATTGCCCAGGGGCCCAGGCGATTTAAAAGGCCCAGGCGGGGTGGTACAGGTAGTAGCGAAGGCAGCCGGGCGAGCATGTGGAAGCCCGGAACGTCGTAGGCACCGAGTTTCTAATCTGCCGGGTAGTGCTCACCCCGACTCCACCCAGGCCCTGCCCCCACATCACCCCTACCCCAAAGCCCACCCCCACCCTGTTTCATCCCAACCCCGATCTGCCTCACCTCTTCCTGCCCCACCCCTTCCCCGCCCAGTTCCGCCCCCTCCCCCAAGCAAGCTGCCCCCTTCCTCCTCCCCCTTACCCCCGACCCCAGTGACTCCAGATACTGTGAAACAGCTGATCTGTGGCAGGCTGTAGGTGCTGGGGGGAGGGAGAGGCGTTAATGGGGGGGCTGTCAGTGGGTGCATAGCATAGCACCCACCATTTTTTTCCATGGGTGCTCCAGCCCTGGAGCACCGACAGACTCGGCGCCTGTGCTGGCTGTGCCGGAAGAGCACACCCAGCAGCGCAGTTGGCAGCAGCTTGCTGGGCACCAGCCTGCGCAGAAGCAGCACCGCTCAAATATCAGGTGCACCACATCTGTGGCTTGTGCATGCACCAGGTCCACGCTTATGTGGTGACACCACGCTGGACCAGCAGCAGCGTGGGGCCCGGCTCCAGCCCTCGCTGCACGAATCAAACCTCACCCATCCCTTTCTAAGGGGCCCATTGACCTTTCTGCCCTGGGGCCCGGAATTGCTGTCGGCGGGCCTGCTTTTAATACATCAGTCCTTTAGGTTTTTTGTAACCTGTACATTATGCATGTTCAAGTTTCAATTACCCAATTTCTGCATTTTGCCTCCTGGTTTTGCAATTTCTGGATCACGTCATTTTATGTCACCCTGCTCTGGGTTTTCCTAGAAAAAGTTATTTGTTACAGGTTTGTATGTTTTTACCTCAAAAAATCCAGCACCCTAATTTGCCTTTGTTCTGTCAGCAATAACATCATTTTAAGCAGATCAATAATTCTATGTAAACAACCAAACTTATGCCAGCAAGGCCTTGGCATAAGTGTTACCTCATCTGTACTCATCACTGTCTATAATTACAAATAATTAAAATGTAACTAAGAAAGCTTTTAATTTTACCATTTAGCAATCCTTCATTTTTATATTTTGGTGCCCTAAATCAGTCTATATTATCCCTTTAATCTATTTGGGGAGGGGAGTTTGACGAGAACGCCATGATTCTGTAATGTCAACAATTCTTATTTTCTTTAAAGGTGGGTTTTTCATTCAAAGTCCGGTTTTATTTGTGAATCATTACAAGGAAACGTCAGACGTTTTCCTGTGAATGCATTTTGAGGAGTAAGTCAATTTTAAACGTAGGTATTCGTTTACTTTTAATGGTATGCTAACGTGTGTGTTCACTTGTTCTCCAGTTTAACAAATTCTGTCAGCTACAGTGGATCTTCCAGTGCAAAATTTTCACAAGTGACTTAGGCTCTCAAGAGACTTGGGGGTATGTCTCCACTGTGGTTTCAAAACTTGTGGCAGTGAGGCTCTGAGAGCCTGGGTCTACCGACCTGGGCTTGTGCTCTGGTGCCAGCAACAGCAGTGTAGGTGTTGTATTTGAGCTGGAGCTTGAGCTCTGAAGCCCGCCATTTTCCCTGGCCTTCAGAGACCAAGCTCCAGCCGGTGCCCATATGTCTATGCAGATGTTTTAGAGCCATAGCGCAAGCCTCAGTCTGTAGAGCTGGGCTCTGGGACTCACTGCTGCAGGTTTGAAAATGCAATGTAGACATACCCTTAGACTACTTAAAATATTTCCCCCCCCCCCCAGTCTATAGGACAAATTAGTGAGGCTTTGCTGCAATAAGAACACAGCTACAGGCTATCGTTCTAGTAGTGCAGAAATCCAAATTAAGTTAAAGGGGCCTGTGCATTTAGGTCCCATCTCAGGAGTTGTAAAGTTAGCATATGCTTAATTGTTTTACTGAACAGAGATGGCTACCATGTGCTTAGGTGCTTTCTTGAATTAGATCCTGAGGACTTCATATGTCATAATGCACTGCACCTTGAGCTGTTTTCACTGGGCCTTGAACCTCAACTTTATCTTAGCCACAGCCTTTTGCCATGCTATAGCCCATCCACACTGGCTGGCATGCTCCAGTACCCTTCTTTTTTCCCAGCAGCTGGGCCCATTCTCCAGCTTCTTCCATTCGCTGCACTGGCTGTATACATACCTATTGGTGTTAGTTTGCCCCTCACTCACTTAAGAAATTGCTGATTCAGTGATTGCCTTAGTGAATATGGAGTCAGCCATATGGTAGCGGGGCTGGCACAAATCTCTCCCAGACCAGGGAAACCAGAGAGTCATTAACCTGAATGGCTCCCATTCTAGTGTGAGCCCTTTAAGACAACAGGATGGCTGAAGCCTGGGGACCAATTTGACCACATCTGGCTCTATGGAGTGGGTTTGGAGTAGTAGAATTTCTCCAGACAAAGGAACAAAGAGATGAGGTGTTGGTACAGCCCTTTAAAAACATAGAGGCTGAGTCTAGCAGAGAGGCAAAGCTTTTAGGTTTTAGCTATGTATCCTGTATTGACTTCAGTTGGAACCCTGCAGTGAAATCCCTATTCCTTGCTTTGAAAATGTACCCCTTAGTATTTGATGTCATATGCTGAGATATGAAGCACTGATCCCAGGTCCAGAACCATGGCAGGCTGCACTGTGCTATGTGTTGAAATTTTGTGAAGCAAAACTCTGTTAAAACTGTAACTTAAAATGACATCAAAGGCATTCTGAATTAAGGCTACTAAGATGTTCTTTCCCCATGCCATATCATGATGGCCGAACCGCCAAAGCTCCGGTATGTGAAGTTTTTTCTTCTTCTTTTCTTTCTTGCCCTCTATGTGATCTCTTTCCTAATTGGAATATATCTTGTTTTTCAATAATAGAATTTCCCCAGGAGATAGTCCGTTTTTTTAGAGCTGAAAATTAATTTACGGACACTGCTTGATTGTATGCATCGGAATGATATGTTTGTCTTTTACTGTTTTCTGACCTTCTCCCCTTTCCTCTTACATTCTCATAACTGGTACTTGTTATAGAGTCTGATGTGCCTTTTCATTGTGTGAAAGAAGTATTTGTGCTTTTATTTTCAACTCCAAAACTGTTTGTTGTTAATACTGTTTATGTAGAGTCAAGCCCCAGTCAGAGGGCCTGATTTCTGTTGCCCTGTGCTTTGTGAGGTTGATTTCACTGGTGCAAAATGCTGTCATTCTGATTTTGGTAGCAATTTTCACTCTGCACTGGTGTAACAGAAATCAGGCTCAGATTTGTATCGAAACTTCGCCGAAGTTCATTGGTTTGGATAGAGATCCAGTTTGGGACCCTCTTTTTTTTATTATGGGGTTCTGGTTGTCAAGAGTAGTTGTCTGTGCAGTTGCAGGTTTCAGTTATAATGGCTATTTAAAGAGGAGATATATTTAATGTCTGATTGTACCAGTTCACAATCTATTCCAAGGGTTAAATGATGCTCCTACACTTTCTACCCCTGTGAGCATATGCAAACACAGCCCACTTATTGTCAAGTCAATAAATATAGCAGCTCTGCGACTCATGGTAGGGGGAGGAGTGCAGAAGGACTCTGCTAACTTTTCTGCACTGCAGAACCTCATGCCAGATCATCGCTCTCCAAGGCAGAGTGGCTGGGGGTGTGAGGGACAGTCCATGTGAATTTGTGGTGTCAGTCCCCTCAAATGACAGACAGGAGTGCCAGTTGCTATTACAATCCATGAGAGCTGTATTAGTGATGGGAAATATTGCTCAGCGGCTCTGTGACAAACTGCCATGTTAGGGCAGATGATTTCTTCCCTGACAAACCTCTTACATTGAAGTGACCTACGTCCTGGCTTTACTGAGACAGTCCCTTCTTCCCCCCACCCCATATGATGTCCCAGGAACGGATACCTGAAATGTCCTGGTTTTTCAGTATGTAAGTTACAATATTTGTTTTAATTACTGCAAAATCTTTATTCAAGACATAGTGCTGTACAGAAGAGAACTTGTTCTCTGTTGTCCAGAAAGGCAGTCCAGTGGAATGTGTGTTCAGTGTGAAGAACCATGTTTGAAGTTAAAGGCTGAACGAATGTGACATGATCCAGAGCTGCTGTTCTGCTCACAATTAATGTTAAAGCCACTTATTCAGTCTTGTTTTATAAGCTCATTCAAAACACTAAGTTACAGGGAAATAAATCCTCCACTCTGAGAAATATGTAAGGTGTTTTATTTAACCCTAAAAAAGTTACCACAAAAGTATCCTGGTTCTTGGTTTGGAAAAAGGGGTCAGACACTTCATCTGACAGCTCCTGCACAAAGACTTTATACAGGGACAACATTTGACCTAAGGGAGGAATATTTTTCAAAGTAATATGTGGGGACTAACTCCATATGACTAATGTATGGAGTACCCCATGAAATAGTTCATCTGGAAAAATATGTTCGGACAATATGATGCTTGGAGTGTATGATCAGCCAATGATTATGTTCTGGTGATGTACTTCTTGTAACACTAATATGCAAGGTAAATCCAGGTGTGCATACACGTGTGTGTACACACACACAGACACACACACACCTGTTTTACTAGCAGAGCTGCAGTAGACTGCCACACACAAATAGTGTTTCCTCTAAACAAACAACCAGCAATGCCAGATCTTAAAGAAGACACTGTTCCAATAACCTGGTGTTTGATATGCTAGGGATAGAGTTTTGTGGGAGATCCACAAAATGTCTTTCTGTGATGCTTTTTAATGCAAAGACCATTGTATTTCAAGGCCTGATTCTCAGCTGGTGTAAATCAATGTAGCTCAATTCTCTTAAATAGAGCTATGCCATTTTTCACCAGTCTTCATTTTAAAGTAAGAGAATGAACAGACTAAAAAGCACCATAGTAAAATCTCCAGGAGAAAGTACTCTTTAGTTTAGTACTGCATGGCAGAGAGCACAAAATGGCTGTCTTTCTGTAGACAGTGGAGTCATTAGAGATTTAAAGGTGCAGCTAACAGGAAAATAAGGCATTTGTTGTAACTAAATCCACCCCATATTTGCCATCAGGTGTATTTCAGTTCAACTATAGTTTAAGCTTATTTTGTTTTCTAACTTGCACTACAAACACAGCAATGATGTTCATCAGTGGGACAGTATGAGGAAATCCCCTTTGCACTTTCTCCATGCAGTCCCTTATGTGTAAGGAAAGTCCCCGTCAAAATCTGTAAAACCATTTTTTTGTCCTTCAGACACATCTTTGAGACCGCTGCTGTTGTGCTTTTAGCATCTTGCCATCTGACAATGTTTGTACAGATGGCAAAATGAAACTACTACTTTTTATGCAAAAACATGGTTGTTTCCCTGTTATCTCAATTTCCCACCTGCCAACTTCCCAATTGTCCATTTCATCCACCTGTTCCATTTTGTCATATAGACCTAAAAGATCTGCTCTAGGAATTATTTGGGGGAAGTGTTATAGCCTGTGTTACACAGGAGGTCAGACTAGATGATCAAAATGGTCCCTTCTGGCCTTGGTATCTATTAATCTAATTTTGAGCTCTCTGGGCCACGAGTTGTCTTTTTATCACTTATTTGTACAGCACCTAGCACACTGGGGATCTGATCACTGATTGGGGACTCCAGGAACTACTGTAATAGAAATAATGCATAATAAACATGTCTACTGTGCCATTTGGAGAAACTATATTGAGTAACTTCAGAGCTGCAGCTTTTATAATTCCATTTTAATTGCTGTGGATAAAAAATACCCCTCCAAATCTACGTGCTTTACGTAATTCAGTGTTAGAAAATATTTGCTTCTGGGCTGACAATATGTATGCAAATGGAAACAATGGAGTTATAGCTGCTGCTCTCCTCTAACCTTTGTAGTGTTGCTTACTGGGTGCCTCTACAGTGAAGTCTGATGCTATGGTCAGAATTACAAACATTTTTAGAAAAGTAATTTTGAATAGAATTAAAATGACCTCCTGTATTGTAAAGGGCAGTGGAGAGGGAGGAAAGGGAAAAGAGAGAGTAAATCAGTACATTCCTATTCTTTGTTATTTTAATCAGACTGCTGTGCAGAATGAGACACGAGTTAATACTTTGTTGCTAGTAATGAACAATTCCCATGAGTAAGGGTGTTGTCGCAGGTGCCCTAGACAAATTCCTCTATGAGTACTTGTATTCTTTCTACATAATGCATCCCACCCTTCTCTACCCTCAGCTCTCATTAAAGTCAATACAAGTTAAAAGGATGCTTAGTTCCTCACAGAATTTTGCCCTTTAAAAGCTGCCACATGATGTTCCAGAGGTGGCTGCACATCAGTGTTGAATTGTGTCTTTATAAACTGTAAAGCACTTTGGGTTTGGGATGAAAGAATAAAATACATTATCAAAAGTTTGAGGTCTTTTTTGATTTTACCTAATTTTGTCTGCTCCTTTCCAGTCCTAGTTTTGTCTGAGCTGCAAGTGCCACAAGAATACCCTTTCTTGCTTTATTTTACTATTTCCATTTCGGGTGTAAACCAGACAAATGCACTGGGGCCTGTGGAACTAGTTGTGAAGATTTTCAGCCACTAGTCTCCAGGAGCACTGGGGTTATATAACAAGGAGATAAGTCTGTGTAAACAGGAAATAAAGGCAGTTTGGCATTCATCCTGATACCAATATTCTGGGTCTCTATAATCTCTACAGGGCTGAGAAATATTTATCTACAATGTTAATTTCACATTCTCAAAGATTTGGGTTTGCTTTGAGTTCATGAGGATGCATTGCTTTATTTCAACCAGTTTGGCCCATCCCAGGATTTTACTAGAATCACTCTAAAGACAGCAGACAGGCCACCAGACCTTTCACTTAGAGATAGGCACAATTGTAACCCCAAATAAAAACACCCTGAAATTTTTTAGGGTTCTAAATCTGAATCTACACTCAGTGCACTATGATTTATTTATTGATGTGATTGATTAAATTCAAGTTAACACAGGGACTCTTATGTCTTGGCTCAGCACCTAGCTCAGTGGAACCTATTCCTGGTCTGTATATGTGTAAATAAGCCAGTGAAACCCAATCAAAACTACCAACCTTGATCCAAGTTCACGGTAAGGATTGCAAACCTCATGGAATGTGGCCCAAATTTCAGATTTGCAAAAAGATGAGTTTTTTGTCTGGTTTCAGTCTTCATTACAAAAATTATACTCAGCCCTAGTAACAATCCCATAAATTGACTCAAGCATTGTATTATTGGGCTAATCTGTTTTTAACAGCTAACTGAAAAGCAGTTCTGGAGGGGAGAGGAGAAAGAGGGACTAGATTTGAGTCTTTTTTATTCTCCCATCTGACCTAGAAGTTTTATATAGTTACAAAAGTGTTCACTTACCTATTTATTCTTCATAATAAAGTTCCAGCCAATATCTTCTGTTCAATATTGTCATAAACACATTCTGCATCGTTGCACCATACACAGACTAAATCATAGCATGTTAATGAATTCCTGCAGTGCTTTTACATTTATGCTGACACCCAGTGGCTGCCCACCATAACTACACACTACTTTGTACAGCATGCAATGTCCTGATTACCAATAAAATAATAAAGCTACAACAGCAGTTCCAAAGAACTCTAAGACCCTTGTCAGTGAGGATGTCTGCGCTTGTTTTTTTTTTCCTTCGGTCACCTGTTTCAGTAAACAAACACTCAAGTAAAGGGGAAAAAAGTCCCATTTAAAATATATGGGTGCAATGAACCAACCCCTTGAAGCTCTTTGATAATTTGAATCTAGATCCAGACCTATAATGTGCAAATGGGCCAAATGAAAAGATGGGATGAGAAGATCCCTTAGTTTTTCATGGGAGGGGAAGTAAGGAATGGTTTTGTGATTGCAAAAAACAGTTGACCACAAACTAATTTTTCACAGTACAAAATGCCTCCATCACCACCACTTCCCAAATCTACATTTTCATGTATTGTTTAAAAAAAAAACAAAAAACAAGCAAACAACAAACAGCTTCAGTTCGCTATAAAATAAGGCAATTTTACTATAGCAATAAATATCATTCCATGTCAAGTGTAAGTATTGACCTCCAGGTATTAAAGCTGATATTAATACTCATTTGGGCTGAGTCCTGGATTTGGTCTTTACTCTGACAAAATTCCTACTGAAGTAAAGGAGCTATGATTAAAGATCACAAGACTGGCCCATTAGTGCTAATTTAAAAATTAGTCCTTTCTGCTTTAAAGATCAGATCCTACACCTCGATCCACACTGGCAGACTCCGTGCCCTGGCACAGAGCTCCAGTGACTTGCAGAATCTGTCTCTGTAAGTGTAAAGAGATACTAGGGAAAGAGCTAAGTCCTACTCCAGTAATATGATGCACATTAACAGCCTGTCTTTAAGCTCAGCAAAAGCATAGTATATGGAATTCTGTCAATACACCTGAGCACCCAAATATATTAAATGTAGTAAAGCATAAAATAATAAAGTAAAACTGAGCCAATGTTAAACAGAAACAAAATATCCAAATGGCAATTCAGAGGCTAAACAGTGCAGAGAATTTTCAGGCACAAGGAATGATCCTACACATCGTGTGTTTAAGTACTGCAAGCTAATATTTCCCCCTTTTTTCCAGGAGCCATACAGTAAACAGATAGCACTAACAAAGTCAAATATTAATAACCAAGGACTACACACCTCCAAATCCCCTTCCCCCAACCAGCAAAACCCATAGAAATTTACACTGACCAAAGCAAATAGAAAATAAAAGTCAAACCACTTAAATGGTTGACATTTAGGGATAGAACCAAACACCCTTTCCATCCTCTTGAATTATCTAAGTTATAACATTAACAGAAAATAAATACACATTGAAATAGACTAACTCAAGATCGTGACATCCTGTTGCTGAGAAGTTATAATAAAAGGGTTTTAGAACATCTCAGGAAGAATTTTTTAGGGTGTTTGTTGACAGATGAGATCATTTTAATATTTTGTCCCAGTCTAAGTGAGGTGCTTAGCTTTGACTACCCATGGCAGCATTCTCAATATAATAGAGTACAAGCAGCATGTTTACCACTGTCCCAACTCTGTGTCTGATTTCTTGGGGGGATGTAAAAAGATACTGTTTGCAGAGGAATGAAAAAAATATATATGAGAAGGTTGAAGGAGGGGAGATGACCCAAAACCTGAATTATTTTTTTATAAAATCAAAAAGTAATTCTTTTCACATTCGTCTCTGCATTTCTGGGTTCAAGTTGGCATCACAAGTAGATGTGCCCAAATTGATCAAGAAAAATGGTGAAGGTGGCTCCACCCAGCCAATAAAAAGGGGATACTAAAGATCTTGTGAGAGAGTCTGTTCACATATAACGTCCCTTAGACACTAGAGATTTGGCTAAGTTCTGAATATCAACTCATCTCTCTTTCCTCCATCCAGCTCTTTCTTATAGCACCTAAAGCTTACGCCTGGCCCATATGACAAAGCAAACTGCAACCAGACCCCATCCTTCTGCTTTCTCAGTTGTCTTTGTGTTTAGATCCTGCCCACAAAACTTTCCTGTGAAAATTTCAGTAGCTGCCCCAAATCCCCACAGCTGGTGCCCTGAGTAGTGCATAAGAGAGACTGGGCAACCTTTGATCTTTGTGCCCCCATCCCTTTTAACTGAAACATATAGGCTTGGCTAAAAGAGAATCCAAATCTGAACCATTTCCTGGTTTGCAGAGTCAAACTCCAAGCCACCTCAATTTAATATCTTCTTCTAGCTCAGCACACCTTTACAGATGGGGGAGCAGAACAGTGTCACCATACATTCCTCTCTGTGGCTTGTTCCTTCATTAAGCCCAGCCCGGTCAGATCCCTATATACAATGTTCCACCATCTAGTTGGTGGTTGGCCTTTACATGAGACTGACCTTGGTTGTGTTTGCATAATTTTCTTTGTGTTCTTTCACTGTTTGCCTTGTGCAGTGTGCCCACCACTGATCTTGTGAAATCAGGGTATGGGATTGGCTTCAATTTAAAAGATTACAATTTAATATACATTTAATTTATAGTATAGGGTTTAAATCTTAATGAAGGTTAGGCTGCGAGCCCTCAAATACTATTGAGAAACTGTTTTGATTTTATTTTTTACTTTCCTTTAGTTATGACTTAAACAGATTTTTTTTAAAAAAATGGGTAACTCTTAACAAAGAGCTGTTAATTTACCAATAAGTAATGCAATAATTGTACTGGTTATTGGTACTCACTGATAACACCGATGTTAGCTCAAGTAGCTGAGAGCACAGCCTTTACAAATAGAGGCTCTAAGAGAAAAGCGAGAGTTTCTGCCCAGATCTGCCTTTGAACTATTTTTTAAATTTGTCTGTCACTCTGAGTCTGCCTGTGAGAGGGGCAACTTCCTTTCAAAGTTGAGTGAAAAAAGAAGCACACAAGTATTTCGACAAACAGTTGGCTATGTTTTTGCGAAAGGGTGCTAAGTTTTGTTGATGTGGCAAGAACTCTCCTTTCTATCTGTTTCCTCCTTAATATTGAAGAGAATTTTTTTTTTAATAAAAGGTTTTGAGCCATCTTGACTTGTGGTCACAGCAGTTTTTTTGTTTTGTTTTGTTATTTTTTTGGCTGGATTGCTCTGGTACACTGGGTGCTCCTCCTATCACTGTCTATATTATTCAGGGGAGAGGGATTTATTTTACAATTCATTAATCATTCAAAAGCAGCTAGATAATAAATACAAAACAAAACAGTGCTGTGCCAGATACACACAGGTTTATATATGCCCCAACTCCATGTATGGAGTACATGCCACTTGCTAATCTGTATTGTGATGTAAGAACTGTTAGAGAGTCTATCCAGAGCAGAGTTAAGAAATATTTTCTTTCTCACTTTTACCTGCTCATTCACTATTATTGTTCAGTTTCCATGCTGTAGCATTGGTAATATGTGCTTGGTCACCTAAGTTGAACGGTATTGATCTGCTCCTTCACTGAATGAGTGTAAACTTTTAAACAGAAGAACACTGAAATACAAATAGTGAAAAACAATTCTCTTTGTCATGCACAAACACCCTACTTCATCTGCAAATATGAGTTTTCATCTGGAGTGAAATTCACCCTGCTACAGAGGGCCAGAATAAGGCTGATGCATGCATAAGTTCCACTTAAGACCTACGTTGAGAGCTTAAGTGGAACTTTTGTTGTGCTGGCTCTCTATGCAGAAGAGAATTTTACCCATTAAGAATAGCTGTTTGCTAACCCGTCATGCCAGCAATCACAGATTTGTGTGAAAGTTTGCAAATAGCAAAAATAGGAGCAGTATAAAGTTTAAACTGAACAGCCATTCAAAATTCAATTGAATATCCATGAACATTGTTTCCACAGTTTTCAGCCAACTCTAGTTTGATTTTGCTTCTGTTTCCTGCTTTATAAATGCAAATACCACAGCATTTTGACACTTCCACTTCTAGTCTTGACCAGTAATGTACAAAACAAAAAAGCAAATAGAATTGTTGGGTTCAGTTGAAGATCTGGGCCAAATTTCAGGAGATTTTTATTTAACTTCCTTCCCTGTTGCTCTTTGCATTTAGAACGTACTTCTCTTCTTGTCCATTATTTATTTATTACTTGTATTGCAGTAGAGCCTAGGGGCCCCACTCATGAACCCCATCATGCTAGGAACAGTACAAGCACAGAACAAAATGATAGTCCCTATCCCAACTGGCTTATAAACTAAGACAACAGGTGATAGAGACAGACAAATAGGGGAGAATAAGGAAACCATGAGATCACATTGGTGTATCAGATGATTCATCATTGATACATGATGCTTACCTCCTTCTACTTAAACACAATACTTAATCTGGATTTCCAGTGATAATGCCCGAGTATTGTAACATATTGATTCCATGAAAAAATCCCCCACAACATTTGCAGAAACATCTATGTGACACATTCGTTCAAATTACATTATGGGCTAAAGTTACAAAGTGTGAATCCAAATTGAACTTCCACAAAGTTTTGGGGTTGTTTGGATGCAGGATTTAGGTTTGGACCCACTGTATTAATTAACATAGTAATGAATATATGGGCCAAAGGTGTTAACATAACCCAGTTACTGGGTAAATTTATAGGCCCAATTATTACAACAGACCAGTATAAATTCTGGCGGCAAATCCAGATCTAAGCATTGGGCAAACTTCACCATAGTTCCAACTGAAGGTTTGTGCTGGGCTCATATCTAACTTGTCTGATGTAGTTTGCAAGGTCTTTGGGGCAGGAACTGGGTTTTGTATCAGAAGAACTACAAGTGCTAAATAAATAATGAATAGTTTATATTCAAACTGGTTTGCCTATTCTCAGTAAGCTAAGAGAGAGTTATAGTTTGGAAAAATATGCTTAATATATATCCAAATATTATGGGAGGAAAATGTATGTCTGAAACTGTATTGAATGTGCATGTCCCCAAACAGGTAAAGATGTGCACAAACACATTGGATAATTGACACAATTATCCAGTTGAATGTGTCATTTGTACATACAACAACACTTATATTTTGCATATGCAACAGTATGCTTATTTGTTTGAAAATGTGTCCCTATAGCACTAAATGACTGGTGAAACCAAGTGTGGAAGGGAACTGGAAAAAGCAACTTTAACTTTTCTGGTAAATTGCTCTGCGGTCCTGAAATAGTACATATACTGTTCATTGGACTAATATAATAGTTAGTGCTCTATTTTCCCTGACATGACTGCGATGTCTGATTGAACTGAATGCATATTATTTCAGAGCTAAATCAACAGAGAACCTGTGTTCTGGGTTCCATTGCTCAGGCAAATTACTAATAATTATAATAATAATTTACAGTCTATGGAAATTCATTTATTCAGATGGATCCCAAAGCACTTCATAGATTAATAAAAGGAATTGTTAAACTGCAGCTGTTTAACATTCTACAGCAATGCTACACAGAAATTTGGGCTGAGCAGTGAATAATATCTTCTCTCAGTGATTCTTCTACTGCAGTCCATGGACCACCAGTAACCGATGCAGGCCTTTCTCCCAGCCTGCAGATTTTTGGCTAGATCCTCATGTGGATGCATGTGAGCACAGCTTATAAGAGCCTGGTCCAAAGTCCATAGAAGTCTATGGAAAGATACTGACTTCACTGGGCTTTGGATCAGGTTCTAAGTTCCTTTTAATGTCAAAGAAACAACGGAAGTAAGAGATCACAAGATTTGGCCTTCACTAACAATATGCAATTCAATACAGCCTGTATATACTATATAAACTGTAGCACAAAAATGTTTTGATTGTAAATAAAGACGTGGTAGCGGGAGAATGAAATTATGAGATCGAGGTCTGTATAAATTGTCAATGTGCTTGTCTCAGAAAGCATGGTCCAGATGCCTGGAGCAGTAGAGGAGAATGGTCTTGGTGCAACAGTGGTGCCACTATGAAGAAACAGAGGACAGTTCAGTGATGGCCTAGCAGTGAGAGCAGGAAAGAAAGCAGAGAGTGATAAGGTCAATGAAGAAGGAGAAACAGCAGTGCTGTAGTTATTTTTTAAGTTAAGCAATTTGCCCAAGTACTACAGATAGTACCTAGGAACAGCCAGACAAATTAGAGACCTCTTCTCATGATGTCTGTTGCTATAGGTGCAGCCATGAATATAGCAAGCGTGCTTACTCAAAACATATACCACATCTCCCCTTTGAAACCCTTTTGATTTTATTATACTTAAATCTAGTTACTAATTTTTCTACTCTGATATCAGTTCGAACAAATCTGAAAGGCTGACGGCATTATCTCACCTGTAATACCTGTGAGTGTTTGTGTAAAAGTACATTGCCCTTCTGTCAAAATGATCAGTCAACTTGTTTTGGAAGTTAAAATGATCTGGAGGCTGTAGATGAAAGGTCAGAGTGGGAGCTGGCTGGGAACTCTCAGTTGCTTCTCTAGGTTCCCTTTGCCTTTGGAACACTTACAATGTAGCAGTTACTGCTGGAAATGGCCGTTTTCTTTCAGGAAGTGGCCAAGCAGAAATATCAATGGAGGCTACTTAGACAACTACTATAGTAAGATAGCTATTAATTGACAACTTCCTTATTTTCCATGTCTGAGCTGGGAGTTTTAGGTTGTTCCTCTTTGGTGGAGACAGGACTATAAATTGGTTATCTTTGTCTCTTTGAAAGTGAGTAGTTTCTCTGCAGATCTCCTATTCAGAGGCTTCCTCTTATCCTTGAATGGTTGGCTTTGTGTCAGTTTGTATGTTAACCCAGGCAAGGTGGTCTATTCCAGAATGCAAAATTGTAAATGGTTCCCTCGGTATAGTGCAGGAGGGAGCAAAGGGAATGCTACAAAAGAACACTAAAGGGAGCTTAGGGAAGATGTCAGCACAAGAAGAACAAGATGAGGTATGAATTGGCAGTTTAAACATACTGAGTACATGCTTACGTTAGACAAAATATTACATCATGGCAATGAGGCTTGTTTGCCTTAATCAAAAGCAGGTATATACGTACAGTAGTGTGTTATTTAATGGTTATTCAATTTTCTACCCTTTCCTCCCTCCACTCCCCTTTGTAAATTTAACAAGAGTTCTGTAGGTGGTCGGTACGGAAAGCGGTCTAGATTACCAAACCCAAGGGGTGCAAAGGCTAATGTGTTTTCACACACATCTGAATCAGTTTATCCATCCCTGTTTTAATGGTGCCCCAAACTCAGTTGGGGCTGTTAGGAACTACTGTAATACAGATTAATAATACTACAGTTCCTCCGGCACCTTCATTGTCCCAAAGAAAGGGATTCAGCTGAGACACTTCAAAGCTTTCCTTTGGCCATTGTGAGTTTGGTGAGACTATCTACGCTGCTATCTACTTCAGGTACACGCTTTGCTCTAGAAATGGGGGCACTCTGCTTTTACTGCAGCTTGTGAGATTATGCAACTGAAGGAACCATTGTTTTCTGAAGGATAAAAATCAGTGGAAGGCTCCTTAAAAGAAAAGTACAGCCTATTCTCAAACAATGTCAGAGAAAGTCCTCTCTTTGTAGTTTGAGTGGTAGAAGGTCAGAAGTGTCCTACTTAGAAGTTAAAAAAAGAAGAGGAACGTTGAGGCACAGAGATGGAAAGGAAAAGTTGAAATACAAATCAAGCTTTAATAGTCCTTCTAGTATCTGTCTTTTGTTTTTACAGTGTGAGCCTTTAAAATGCTGAGCATCCAAGCTCGTCCATCTCAAGGTGTCGCCAATAACTATGGTATCTTACTGTATTCTTGTGGGATGGCAAATGTTGAGTTTTTAATGTGATCCACTGTAAACTGTAAGGGTGACATTTTCAAAGCTGCCCAGAAAATCTGATATACCTAATTTTCCATTCCTTATAATGGAAAACAGGCATCCAAACCCCTTGGGCAGCTTTGAAAATTTCAGCCTAAAGTTTTAGAACACAAAATTTCTATCCATTTAACTGATATCAGAGTAGAAAAATTAGTAACTATCCATTTAAAGAATGCTGGAGCATACGGGTTCTACTATTTTCTACAAAGACTGGTGAACTTAGACCTTCTCCTGCCCTGTGCTATATTTTAATGCATTTCATAAGTAGGGCTGGGTGATACTTGACATTTTAGGTCCCAGGGGTTTGTACACAATTTGTTTGCTTTATGGAGGCTTGTCTAGTGCTGTGGTACACTAAGGAGCAGCAAGAGCAGGGTTCTAACAAGGTAACTGGTTAAATAAAGAGAACCCAGAAGCGATACAGAACAGTCAGCACTCCTTCTAGGTACAGAGAGACACCCAGTGTTAATTCTTCCAAGGTCTGATCCAGTACTCATTGAAGTAAATGAAAGAACTAATATTGATTGAGTGTGCATTGGACCAGATCCCCTTGGCCCAGATTCTCAAAGAGGGGTGTGAGGGTGGGTGTAAATAACTTTGAGGACCTGGGCCTTATTGCCTTCTGGCACAGTTTTTACTCACTGAGTTGCACTTCTGGGATCCAACAAAGAGAAACACGACTTGGTGAAAACCATGCAAAACTGGAGACTGAAAGCTGAATTTGGTCTCAACTGGGAATAGGGTCCCACTGAATTTCCCAAAAGGTTAATGAACTTCATTCTATATTCTATAAAGGTTGTTATACTTCAGTAATCACTGTAGTATCTGAGTTCCTTTCAGTATTATATTAAGCAAAGTGATTACAAACGCTCTCAGACAAGCTTTACTCTTATTGTTGAGAGCAGTTGATTCCTGGGTTTATGAAGAAACTTCTGCACAGTTTTAGTCATTGTTTACAGTACAGGAGTCTGAAAAGGCAGCAGTATGTTGCCAAAGCAAACTCAGTGTTTGGGTTTGAACAGGCTCTAGTTTCTATCCTGAACAATTCATCAGGATCCTAATTTAATGTTGATTATTGCTTTAGATTACTGAGCTGGGAGTTCAAGATGTTTAATACATTATATTTAAAGAATTTTTCACAAAGTAAACTTTTGATTCTGCCTCACTGTATCCCTGTCAATTTAAATTCATGTTTTATTTTTTATATCAGATAATAGTTAATTTCAGTGTTTCTAAAAAAGCACTAACCTGAAAGCTTCCCAGAAATCTAACATCTCTTAATAGTCTTTGCAAGTAGAATTGCTTACTGCAATTTAAATATTCAGAGCGCTTTATTTTAAAGTTAATATTGTTTATAGAAAGCAAATGCAAATAAGTGGTTAAAACCTTTTGGTATTAGGTCATTAAAAATCCATTCTTGACTTCCTGCCCACAACTATATCTTTTTTCAGACCTGTCACCCATTTCATTTAAGCACTTAGCTCTTTCCTAATGAATGAATTGGCATTTCATATTACCTTATTATCCTATAAAGCAAAATGCATACTCAATAACATTAACGGTAATTTCTCATAAAGACACATTATTGATCCGGGTGCTACCTGTAAGCATTGAAAATTGCATCCTGCACACAGAGCCTTTCACATCTGGGCCTGAAGAATTAAAGAAAAATTAAATTTGACAGCAGTAAATTCACAGGCACAATCTAGGCACCAATTTATATGCAAAATGAAATGCTTTATGAAAATTTCCTCTATTTTCTCACGGAGATTTGGGAAAAAGATTTCACTAGATGCTTCTTTCTCTAATATCCCTCTACTTAAATATTATACTGCAGTCACTGCAGACTCCCTTTGATGTATAAATAATCAAGTTAAATTATGTGCAGCAAGGAGACTAGTGCTCTGCCATTCTTATTTTACAAAGTAATTTCTACCCTAGAGGGTCAAATTTCCCTGACAAATTCTTAATTACTATGTTGCAACAGAAGCAGAATCTATTTGTGCATAAATCCTGGGCATTCCCAAGTGGTAAGTAACTAATATTACCAACCATTTCACTTGGCCTGTTCACTGAACTCCATAATTAGATAATACTTTTGATGATGGTACATTTGAAGTCTTAATCCATTTAATTTTTTATGAGATTTTTTTTATTTTAATAGGGATATGTTAGTGACCGCTGCCTATTTAAAAATCATTAAAATTCTGTCCACAGCAGTAATAAAGATTAAAGATTACTAATATGGCATTCATAACCTTGCTGGTTTTCTAGAAATCCGGGGCTTAAGGTAAATGTTAAAGGTCATTTAATATGTTAGTCACTAATTATAATCCTGGGTAATAGGTTCCTTTTCTAATTATCCTGGTATAAAAGTTCTATTGTTTGGGTCTATACTTCTGATTTTTCTATTTGGTTTTTTTGTGCGGATGAGTAATCCTGGAATTAAGCTTCCGAACATTGATGAAAGTAGGTAATGCACAATGATTAACTGGATAAAAGCATATGTTTGAATGCTGCAGAATAGCTCACCTTGAAGTTACTTACAAAAGATGCAGCATCCCTTTTCCAGTAGAAATAAAGCAGAAAGGTCATTGCAAAGATTAACACCTTTTTTTTTTTTTTTTTTTTTTTTAGTATCAAACATTGACAAATAAGATAAAGGCCTCCAGAGCATATTGAGAAGAAAGCAGGAGCAACTAGAGACAAAAAGGGGAGTTAGTTGTTCTTTTTAAATTCTCCCATCTCCCCGAATTCAGGAAAGCACTTAAACACATGCTTAACTGAATAAGGATGGATTTAAGCATGTGCTGAAATGTTTTCTTGAAATAGGGCTCAGTTCTGCAGTAAACTACTCCTCAAAGATTCAAACAAACCTGACCTGCTTACGTTCATACAAAAACTTGGGCTTTCCCTTCTGCTCACCTGTCATCTTCCTGCCCAGTGGCAGGTCATCTGTGATTGACAAAAAGCCCTAGGTAGTTTTGCCTGTGAAGTACATTTTATTATCTATGTGATTTCTCTTCTGGTACCACCCAAATGCCCAATCAGGGCCCCATTGTCTATACAACCACATAGGCATTGTCCCTGCGCCACAGAGATTACATACAGAGGCCCCAGTTCAGGAAAGCACTTAAACCTAGTCAGGATTTAACATTGCTTACATCCCATTGAGTTAAACGGGATGCTTTCCTTAATCGGGGTTTACAGCTCTGATCCTGCAACTAGCTCTGTCTGGGAGGATCATTGTGCCTGCCATGAGTCCCACTGAAATCAATGGAGGCACCAAATGATCGACCTGCATATTGCAGGGCAGAGGCCGGAGACTAGATGCCATAAGTGAGTGCACTAAATCAGTGCTTCTCAAAGCCGGTCTGCCGCTTGTTCAGGTGTAGGGACGCATAGCTCCCGAATCGTCAGCCCACAGGCGCAGCAAACTGCTCCCATGGCTACGAGGCAGGAGTGACCTTCAATCCAGCGTTTGTGTTTGGGAAACTTATTTGGCTGATTTGATTGTACCCTCGCAGCTGGTGTTCACGCGCTCAAGAGATGGGTTCGTTATCTTATGTGCATGTATACTGCCTGGCTTTTCTATGCGCAAGATTTGTACCAATGAGAAGCGTTGTAAGCAGGGAAGTGTAAAGAATAAAAGCCCCAGGAAAAGTTCCTGGAGGTAGAGGGGCTTTTCGGCTACCACAGACCTGGCGTTCTGTTTCCTTTCCTGCGTTGTCACCACAGCTGGTGACCCCGACGTGACGACCCCATACTCACCGGCTGGATATGCCGAGCGCGCCCGCGGCTGTTTGCCGCCCCTTATTCGTGAGTATGGGGGTCGAACTTTCCAGTGCCCAGAAGGAGCACACAAGAGAGTTCAAGATTACACGGCAGCGATCATGCATCGTTGTCCCGGTCGCTCATATTGAGGACCCCCTAAGGGAAATAGACCGCCAGTGCCCCTGGTATCCGGACTGCAGGTCGGTATGGCTTCTTGACTGGAAAACAGGTTGGAAACTTTGAGGGCATAGAGGAAGGAAAGGAGTAAGTAATTATAGGCATGGGGATTTCAAATCCCCAGGATGATAACTGGAACGGTAAAATGTGTATGAGACAGAGTTTTTGTACCAAGGTGCAAAGCTCTCCTTTATTCTGCAGAATAAAGCAACTCCTCCTTATCCCTGTCTGGCTGTTATTGGCTCTCAGCCAGGTGGACCCGATATTTCGGTAACAGCTTCTGGTGACTCCGCCGGGACTCTCCTGGCTCGGACATTGGACTCCGGACGGCTGCGGCGAACTAGGAACGGCGCCAACGGGGTGTTTTGCCCCTTTTCTCTGCTTCACCGCAGCCCCTGGGGTTCGTGCTCCGATAAGGTGAGTCCTAATAGGATAAGGAGACACTCTCTGGTAAAACCCTCTAAGGATAGCTCTTTGAATTATATGTTAAGTAAATGGCCTTTACCCGGTGTTTAAAAAGAAATAGTTACACCTTGTGTAGAAATTGATGTGGCTAGTGTTGTGGAAATTGAATTGTGGAAAACACGTGCAGTATATATTGTAGTAGAGGTATAAGAAATGCAAACCTACCAATATAGGTTGTGTTGTCTTGTTCAGATCACTGTAAAGAAGTAAAAGGCAATCAAAAGTCCAGGAAAGTTAATTGTGTTCCTTTTTAAGTAAGAATTTTTAAGCCGTGGATAGCTTTGGATCTGGAAGCAAGCCAGAAAGCATCTGTATTAATGCAATTTTCTAACTAATAAGGTAGTAGCCACTGAAACCTGGGCTGCATATGAAACAAATACAAGGAAATATGTGGTGATTTCTCTGTTTTGCCTAAAATCAACAAGAGTATGTGTATGTAAAGGAAATATTTTAAGTAATGACTGACTGCCCAGAAGGGGTAGACCTCGGTTCTTTTGTCTTTCAGATCATCGGAGAAAACGGATGCCAGCTGAATAGCATTCGATGTACCATGCATTTACTGGTACAATAGGAATTATTTTTGTGTTCTTTGTCCTGTCTTGTGATGTTTGTCTTGTGGCCAGAATTGTTGGATTTAATATTTTCATAGGACAGTCTAGCTCAAATTTAAATAGAAGGGTTAAATCAAAAAGCAGATACTTGTTTTATTCATCTTGGAATACAAAGTGTTTGGATAAATCAGGAAAATGTGATATACTAAAGTCTGATATATTTGCTTAAGTAAGAAAAAGAAACTTCATTGGCCAGATTTTTAATTGCAAAATTGTTGTTAAAATTTGCATACCAACAGTCTTTGGAAACAAGGACATGGAAGGTTAACCCACTCCCCATATTGCCCATGGGATCCTTCTGGCTACCTCAGATTTCTAGCCAGAGGGCTGGGGAGGGAGGAAAGCGATTAGACACCTGAGGTTGTACCGAGTGAACTCCTCAAAAGTGGGTGTGCTTGTCCTGGTTTGTTGCTCCAAAGCTCTGTAATAAAGTTATTTTACTGGAAGAGTGTACATGGCATACATTGAATAATAAGACTAATGTACTGTATAATGGCAATGTGTATGCGTTCATTGTTGGAAAAAAGTGTATAAGTGAAGAGTGAAAGTTTCCTTTGTAGGTTAAAAGAAGCCGAGAAAGGGAGAAGAGGAAAAAGCACGGAATGAGTTAACTGAGGAAAAAATAGCTAGCAAGCTCAGTCAAAGATAAGACCTGGCTGACAGCCACGAAAAGGGGGGGCCTGAATGTGCCCAAACAACTGAGATTTGTAAAACAATGCCAGGCACTAATGAAATGTGTTAGGTTTTTTTCTCACAGATAAAAGAAGTGCTACCCAAAGACCCTAGCAGCCCTGCCGTTTATTGAAACAAGGAAACGGAGTCTATGTAAAGTCCATCAACGAAAGACTGCTTTGGCTCCACACTGGAAAGGCCCTTTCCAAGTCCTGTTAACCACCAACACTGCTGTGAAGTGCCAAGGACTGCCCACCTGGACCCATGCTTCTCACTGCAAAAAGACCCCTCCACCTGGAGAGGATTCTCCAGCTGCTAATCAGCCTATTTCTCCTGCTAGCTCTGCTGTGCCTCCTGGACAGCAGGGAAAGAGAACAAGGTGAAGTGCTAGTAACCTCTCCCTTGTCCACTGACAGACCTACTGTTGCTTTGAATTTTTCTAGAAGAAGCAAAACCATTACAGGGTGATGTGCTAGTAACCTCTCCCCTACATGATGCTAAACCACACTGTTTCAGGAAAAGAGAAGAAGGAACACTTGCTTAATTGAAACCATAAAGTCCAGGAATTCCTGACTACAAAGGACATTAAGAACTGGCCCTGGTGAAGAAACAAAGAATTATACCCTAGCAGAAAGAAACTTGTGGGACCCATGCTTGGGAACGTGGTATTGATTAGATTTTAAGGTTTATTTTACAGGCTGCGCCCTGTGTTTTGGATAAGTCCTTCAGTATGTATTGCCCTCCCTAATTGGATTTTAAATGATAAGTACCAAAGGCACCTTGTTGCCATTGCCCCTGCCATCTCCTCTATTACACTATTACCCCTGTAACACATCCAAATACAGACAATGACCGAGAAGTTGCTGACAGAGATGGTATTGAATATCACTGAGGCTGGGAAGGCATTGCAGTGGGATCTAGCATGTTCAGAAATTCAGAATTTCCTGAATGACCAGCTAATGGTCATTCGGAATGATCTAGAGCATCAGGCTTGGCCCACTGCCCTTACAGACACATCAGGAGTACCATCTGATCTGTGGCATGGAGACATACTTGGAGACTTTCTGGGTGGAAGTGCAGACGTTCTCAGTGCTCCTTCCAAGCATATGGACCGGTTGAGGGGGTGTGGGCTCCCACATACCGAATCCTGCCGGGTCCATAGGGAGGATGCATGTGGGATTGGGTAATTCACCAAGACATCTGGGAAATTAGACTACCTGGTATGCCCAATTGATTTTAGTAAGTGCTCCGGAGATTACATCTGACATTTGGATGGGGTTAGGGAGTCAATGGACATTTTGGCCGTTAGAACCCCCACAGCTTCAGTGTATATGTAAACTGAAGCCAGAAGAAGTTGTCACTGTTTATGACTACGTTTGCTGGAAGGGTAGTGGACAAGGAACTACCCTGACAGGACACTTACTCTTTTAAGCTAATGATAGCTGTGTGTATGTTAAAGCCTCCACATTGCAAGACATACATTTTAATCTCATTACCACTGCAGGCAATCATATTATTTACTGGCCTGCAGATAGAGTTTTTCAAGTAGCCCTTAGGTTCCAGATACCCTTTAATTGGACTAGTTTAGTATCTGATTTCAGAATTTGTTTTCACTGTTACCAGAGATTCCGAAAATCTCTGAAGTACAAGGGCAAATTCACATGCTTTATAATATATATTAAGTTGAAAAGTATGCTTTCCAGACAGCTTATAGAGTATCCATTTTATGTACTAAGTAGGATGTATTGTGCTTTATGATTAAGATTGTACAACAGCCCCATTATATTATTGTTATGGGAATGTTATTGCTTGTGTTGCTATTAGTTAGCTTAGGATTATGTTATCATTGTTGTAAAAGACGTAATAATAGTAATACCTTTCATGTTTATGCTAATCATGCATTGTCATTACATCCAATCAGAACCCCTAAGATTGAAGCATCTGATGTAGAATTTGAAGTCCAGGGCTTAATGCAAATAGAGATTTAAGAATATTTGTTGTACTAGAAGTAAAAAAAAAAAAAAAGGGGGGGGGGTCGTGGAAGCAGAGAAAGAACTGTCAGAAAAGAACTGCTATGCATGACAGTTTGTTAGTAAGAGTCAGGCTAACTGTAACCCTGATAACGCGAGATTTGTAGAAGCGAGGATTGTGTGAGGCGGGTGAGAAAGTACTGTGTGAGAAGTTATTGTGACCTTGTGTAGATAAGGTCTAGAAAATATTGTATGTTGGCAAGAGTCAAAATAAGTAAGGAATTAAGATATCAAGATGGCCTATGTATAACAAAATGCAGCTGTCCCTTATTATTTCTGTAATGAAAAGTATAAATGCAAGGTCTGTTAAGTACCTGCCTTGTTCCTGTTTGCAAACCACTCAATTTGCAATAATAGAGTATTGATTAGGTATAGCTTTATACCCCCTTTGTAGCAAATTATGCCAATAATACTTGTGCCAAAGTAGTTAATTGTTTTACTTACAAACCCCGTGGGGGGTGTTTGGCAATTGGTCAAGCCTTATGGGATTGGCGTTTTGCTTTGCTGTTTTGCTTAGTGTATACCTAATCTAGTGACATTGTGTATGCTACCCTGCGAGAGTGTTTTGTTTAAACACCGCATCTATAAAATAAAACAGGGGGGGATGTAGGGACGCATAGCTCCCGAATCGTCAGCCCACAGGCGCAGCAAACTGCTCCCATGGCTACGAGGCAGGAGTGACCTTCAATCCAGCGTTTGTGTTTGGGAAACTTATTTGGCTGATTTGATTGTACCCTCGCAGCTGGTGTTCACGCGCTCAAGAGATGGGTTCGTTATCTTATGTGCATGTATACTGCCTGGCTTTTCTATGCGCAAGATTTGTACCAATGAGAAGCGTTGTAAGCAGGGAAGTGTAAAGAATAAAAGCCCCAGGAAAAGTTCCTGGAGGTAGAGGGGCTTTTCGGCTACCACAGACCTGGCGTTCTGTTTCCTTTCCTGCGTTGTCACCACATTCAGGGAAAGCCCCTGGCGGTCTGGACCGGTTTGTTTACCTGCCGCGTCCGCAGGTTCGGCCGATCGTGGCTCCCACTGGCCGCGGTTTGCCATTCCAGGCCAATGGGGGCTGCGGGAAGCGGCGCGGGCCAAGGGATGTGCTGGCCACCGCTTCCTGCCGCCTCCATTGGCCTGGAGCAGCAAACCGCGGCCAGTAGGAGCTGCGATCGGCCGAACCTGCGGACACGGCAGGTAAACAAACCGGCCCGGCCCGCCAGGGGCTTTCCCTGAACAAGCGGCGGACCGGCTTTGAGAAGCACTGCACTAAACAATAGGAGGAAAAGAATAAGAGAAGACAAAAATAACAGTAATTGGAACCTGAAAGGTATCTAGCCACTTAACTCCCACTGAAATCAATGGAAGTTGGGCTCTGAAGTAACTTCGAGGCTCTGGGTCCAGGTGTATTAACCTGGGTACACAAAAAATGGAGATAGTGAAAATACTGGCCTTATCATCTCCAGCTGAACATGGCAATATTAATACTAGCTCCCTTCGGCATAGGGGTACTGTGATATTGATTTAGTTAATTCTTATAAAGCATTTTGATGGTAACACAGAACTTAAAAACGGACATACTGGGTCAAGCCAACGGTCCATCTAGCCCAATA
The DNA here is from genome assembly GCF_027887155.1 of Malaclemys terrapin pileata. NCBI lineage: Eukaryota > Metazoa > Chordata > Testudines > Emydidae > Malaclemys > Malaclemys terrapin. Next base: position 115,060,924 of record NC_071505.1, read on the forward strand.
TCCTCTCTTCTGACAGTGGCCAATGCCAGATGCTTCAAAGGGAATGAACAGAACAGGACAATTATGACATGATCCATCCCCTGTCATCCACTCCCAGCTTCTGGCAGTTAGAGGCTTAGGACACCCAGAGCATGGAAATGCATCCCTGACCATCCTGGCTAACAGCCATTGATGGACCTATGAACATATCTAATTCTTTTTTGAACCCAGTTATATTTTTTTGTCTTTAGAGTATCCCCTGGTAATGAGCTCCACAGGTTGACTGTGCACTATGTGAAGAAGTACTTCCTTTTGTTTGTTTTAAACCTTCTACCTATAAATTTCATTGGGTGACCCCTGGTTCTTGTGTTATGTGAAGGGGTAAACAACATATTCTTATTCACTTTCTCCACACCATTTATGACTTTATAGACCTCTATCAGATCCCCATTGAATCATCTCTTTTCAAAACTGAAAAGTCCCAGTCTTTATAATCTCTCCTCATATGGAAGCTGTTCCATACCGCTAATCATTTTTGTTGTCCTTCTCTGTACCTTTTCCAGTTCTAATATATCTTCTTCTTTTTTTGAGCTGGGGAGACCAGAACTGCATGCAACATTCAAAGTGTGGCATACCAGGGCTTTATATAGTGGCATTATGGTATTTTTTCCTCTTATTATCTATCTCTTTCCTAATGGTTCCTAACATTCTGTTAGCTTTTTTGACTGCTGCTACACATTGAGCAGATATTTTTAAGTAATTACTTTCTCTCTCTCTCTCTCAAAGGATATTTCTACACTGTTGTATTAATTTAGATGGAATATACGGGCCCAAAGAATCAAAGGCATAGACAGGTCTATGTCACTGTCCAACATTAAACAGTTTTAAAGAGGGTTTGTCGTTTGGTTTACAGAGACCTCCGCCTCCTTAGTACCATAGCAAACACACCATTCAAAATCCTTTTGACCTTTTAGATACAAAAAAGAAGGGGAAAAACAATTAAAGCATTAGCAATGTAAAGTATTAAATAAGGCTTTCATTTAACAACATGTTGGGACACAATCAGAAAGGCTAAGGCACAAAATAATTTACACCTAGCAAGGGACAGAAAAGGTAATAAGAAGAGGTTCTTTAAATACATTAGGAGCAAGAGAAAATTAAAGGGAAGTATAGGTCTTCTATTTAGCAGGGAAGGAGAGCTAATAACTGATGTCATCAAAAAATAAAGATTTTGCTTCAGTCTTTATTAAAAAGGTTAATGGTAACCAGATACTCAACACAATAAATATTATCAACAAGGGGGAAGGAATGCAAGCAAAAGTAACTATCTGAAGCTATATTGGAAACGTTAGCAATTATTTTTGAGAACTCCTGGAGGAGGGATGAGGACTCAGAGGACTGGAGAAGGGCAAACATAGTACCTATCTTTAAAAAAAGAACCAAAAAGGACCTGGGGAATTCTAAACCAGTCAGCCTAACTTTGATACCTGGAAAGATACTAGAACAAATTATTAAATAATCAATATGTAAGCACCTAGATGATAATAGGGTTATACGGATCAGACAGCATGGAATTGTCAAGAACAAATCATGCCAAACCAACCTAACTTCCTTCTTTGACAGGGTTACTGGCCTACAGGACAGTGAGGAAGCAGTAGCCGCAATATATCTTGACTTTAGTAAGGCTTCTGACATAGTGCCACATGGCATTCTTAAAAATAAATGAAGGGAATGTGGTCTAGATGAAATTACTATAAGGCAGGTGCCCAACTGGTTGAAACACCATACTCAAAGAGTGGCTATCAATGGTTCACTGTCAAACTAGGTGAGACATACCTAGTGAGGACTCACAGGGGTCAGTCCTGGGTCCAATATTCAATATTTCTCATTAATTACTTGAATAATGGACTAGAGAATATCCTTATAAAATTTGCAAATGACAAAAGCGGGGAGGCACTTTGGAGGATTAGAATTCAAAACAACCCTTGGCAAATCGGAGAACTGGTCTGAAATGAACAAGATAAGAGTCAATAAAAATAAGTGCAAAGTACTTCACTTAGGAAGGAAAAATCAAATGCACAACTACAAAATGGGGAATAACTGGTTAGGGGGTCTGAGAAGGACGACAGTGTGATGCAGTTGCAAAAGAGGTTAATCTAATTCTGGACTGTAAGACACGGTAGTTAACTGTCCCACTCTGTTTGAGAGTATTGAGACCTCAGCTGGAGTTCTGTGTCCAATTCTGGGCACCACATTTTAGGAAAGATTAGAGAGAGTCCAGAGGAAAGCAACCAAATGATAAGAGGTTTCGAAAACCTGACCTATGAGGAAAAGTTTAAAAAAAAACCAAAAAACTGGACATGTTTAGACTTGAGAAAAGAAGACTGAGTGGGGACCGGATACCAGTCTTCAGATATATTAAGGGCTATTATAAAGAGGACTGTGATCAATTGTTTTCCATGGCCACTGAAGGTAGAACAAGAAGTAATGGCGGCAATCTGCAGCAAGAAAGATTTAGGGTATGTCTATCCTGCGCACATTACTGCGCAGCCGCGGCAGCACTGTGATGTGGGCAATATAGTCATGCTTTATCGCTGGGGGGAGAGCTCTCCCGGTGATAAAAAATAACCACCTCGAATGAGGGGTGGGAGCTTTATTGCCGGGAGCCATGCTATACTGGTGCTTTTCAGTGCTAAAACTTTCATCGCTCAGGGGTGTGGTTTTTCACACCCCTGAACAACTACAGTTTTAGCGCTGAAAGTGGCAGTGTAGAGACAGCCTTATATTAAATATTAGAAAAATATTTCTAATTAAAGGAGCAGTTTTAGCTTTGGAATAGGCTTCCAAGGGAAGTTGTGGAATCCCCGTCACTGGAGGTTTTAAAAAATACGTTAGACAAACAAGGGTCCGGGATCGTCTAGGGATCATCTATACTTGATCCTGTCTCAGTACACAGGGCTTGGCTAAATGACCTCTTGAGGTCCCTTCCAGCCCTACATTTCTATGGTCCCATGATCCCATATTCCCTTTTCCTTTAGTCAGAGACAGTTTTTAGATGCACCCTCCCCCCCCCACACACACCTTGTTTGACAGTTTCTTAGATGGTATCAAAGATGGTAACTTACAGGCCTTTGGAGGAAAAGAGAAGTTAGTTGAGTTGGGCTGGAACTGTTGTTATTGTGTTGTTGTTGAAGTCTGATCCTGTTTCCCAGGAGCCAAAGCAAGACAAAATATACAAAAGGGAGGGGAAAAGAATAGTAGAGATAGAAAATTTATCTTCTGTCTCTGGTGTTGACTCCCACTTGCAACCTCACTGATGGAAAAACACAGGCACAGCATCTTGTTTTCACAGATACTCTGAGATCTGGGAAACTTATACCAGAACTGGGCTATTTAGGGCATTGTTTTTAACTGCCTCTTTCTGGTTACAGGCATACAGCAGTATTGCGAAATATGTCTAAGCCAGATTCTCACTAGACAAAAGGAAAAAGGAGAGAGCGATAGGAAAAAGAAGCACTAAGGTTGGGAAGGAAAAGGACTCATGTCTCCTATGCTGGAGGTGGAGTAGAAAGCACATGATACCAACTGGGGAACTCCACCCTCCTTACACTGGGTGTACTCCTGCAAGACCTTCCCAAGAATCACTTCCTTGCACAGCCAGAGCAACATAAAGGAGCAATAGTGTAATTAAGAATTTGGCTCATAAAGTCTTGCTGCTGTGCTCGCTGTTTAGACCCTAAAGAATCAAGACTTGCCAAGATTTACATGCTTCCTCATATCTTCCATTATTGTAGAGAGTGGAGGAAGACAGAGCTTAAATGTTTTTTATCACTTGATAGGCCCCATTGATGTAAATAAGAGCCTAAAGAGGAGTTTATGAGACGGGGGAAGAAACACTACACTAAATAATGATGTAGCACTGTGGAGATGTTCAATGCTCTCAAAATCTTCTATCCACTTCCACTTGTGGGTGGACCAGAAGTTGTGGATTGGCTTGCAATATGACCTTCTTCAGTGCAATGGCATTGCTTAATGACCTCCATAGAAACTGTTTTATATTGCTCAACAAACGTATGTGCTATATTTCTGTGACTTATTCCTGAATATTTCTATATTTCCGAGTTTATGTACCAAAACTGTACTTGAATTTGAGCAGAGGTTGAGTGTGTAGCCTTGTGCAATTCTACCCACCAACTAACCTGCAGCAAGTTTCTGATGAGCTAAAAATTAACAGTAGATTTTACACTATTAGCATCTCCCTTGGAAGACTGAGAGAGCAGGTCTTGTGCCTGGGCTGGTGAATTTTCATAACAATTTTGCATGTTTGGCAGGAATTAAGGAGATAACGCATAAATATGCTATTTTTTCCATAACTTTCTTCCCATAACCAGCCTCAAAAAACACTTTAAATACTTTAAGCAGAGTCAGAGGGCGGTAGTCCCCTTTAAAATATTCAGAATGCTGCTTTAATTGAGGAAATCAAGGATGGTATGTTCTCACCACACACACAACTTTCTGTCCACTATTTTCAATATTTCTTTTTACAGCCAATAATGTGACGTGGGGAACATGATAATCTACTTTAAGTGTCATTCTCACCTTGCTGTAATACAGCACAGTACACATAGACTAGATACAGTCCAATATGACCCTCTCTCTGGGGCTTTTGTTGTTGTTGTTATTATTATCTTAAATAAAAATAAGTTTCCTAGCAGAGTTTGCTCCTAAGCGTGGATGTTTCTAGATGTTTTAGTGGCTAATAGGACGTATTTGATCTAGTTGCCAGCATGAGCCAGCAGATCTGTTCTGTATCTTGGTACAAGATCTTCACATCTTCCTATATTTTTTCCTGCTTCCAATCCTTGCAAAATTGTTATAGAAGTTTACTCACCCGGCACAAAACCTAGTTGGCTACCCATGGTGGTTAAACATGGGTTTTGAAATTGATGGGGTTGCACTGGTATAACTCAGGGGTAGGCAACCTATGGCACGCGTGCCGAAGGCGGCACGTGAGCTGTTTTTCAGTGGCACTCACATTGCCCGGGTCCTGGCCACCGGTCTGGGGGGCTCTGCATTTTAATTTAATTTTAAATGAAGCTTCTTAAACATTTTAAAAACCTTATTTACTTTACATATAACAATAGTTTAGTTATATATTATGGACTTATAGAAAGAGACCTTCTAAACATGTTAAAATGTATTACTGGCACGCGAAACCTTAAATTAGAGTGAATAAATGAAGACTCGGCAAACCACTTCTGAAAGTTGCCGACCCCTGGTATAACAGAATACAAAACGTCCCACAGCCTTCAGATTTGCTTCAAGTAAACAGTAACACATATTAGGAACTATCAAAATATAAAACATGTCTTTGTCATGTGCTTTCATTTCACGTGAGAACAGTCATAGCATGGAAAGAATACATATGTGTAACCAAATAACCATGTTAAGAGGAGGCATGGTAATGAGCACCACCATGAGGAAAAGTGGACAGCATTCAAAGGGGGATTAGAGATTAGGATGTGTGGTAAAGTTTAGAGATGGGCCTGAACCAAACCCCTGGACACCCTTATACTTGAGGTATTTGAAATCTAGGTCTAGATTTCACCATATTACTTTTAGTAAAACTAGCTTTAAAATGGGGATGAAAACCTTGAAATAAAAAAAAAATCCTGGTTTTGGATTTGAAATTTTCAATGTAAAGCTTTTGAAAATTGATGGACTCAGAATGGTCAAAACACTAGAAAAATTTCATCAAACATTTGTTCTCCCCCTCCCTTTGAATTATGATATGCCAAAAAAATTGACCAGCTCTACCTTTTAGTACGTCTTCCTCTGTGAAATTGTTTTCACTTATAAATTTCCTCTTCAGTGACCCTGTGTGTGTATATATATTGCACTTCCAAAGACTCTGTGGGGCTAAATCATACCTTTAATTACCAGAGCCAAACCTGGAAGACGCAGAAAACAGTGGTACCAGGCAGACACTGGTTACCAGATCCAGCCTGCTGGTGCAGAACAGAATGGCTAGGAAATGTTCGGGGTTGCTTGAACATAATAACTATGTGAGGCTCCTCGCAAATGCAGTAATATGTTCCTCTCATTAGCATATGTACTCTTCCCCACACTTTATGTGCTAGCTAAGGTTTTGAGCCCCTTTCCCTTCGGACTGTGGACCAATGGCAGGCACAAGAGTCTTCCTATTAGTATTCTTGTGTTCTCGGTAGGTATCTTGTCCTGCTGCAGTGCGGGTACAGTATAGGAAGTCAGTGAGAAGTGCCTCCTTACCACAAAGGGCAGGATTTGGTTTATATAGTTTATATCCAGATTGGAACATGTAAAGAGTGAAGTTCAGTATATGAAAATTTCTAGTTTTTACAAAAAACTGAAAATTGTTGCACATTTAAAGAAACAATTGCCCTAGAAAGGTAGTAAATACAAAGTGCATTCTATTGCATGTTTGGCACAAGTGAGGAATGCCAATTTGCATAGACTCCTACTAAACGTAATCTACTCTACTGTCCTCTGTTTCTTTCTGCATACTCTGCATTTCTTTTCTGCATTTAGGAAGATAAGATTTGCCATACTGGCATAGTGGTTCAGACCCATGCTCTGTCTTCAATAGTGGCCAGTGCCAGAGTCCTCACAGGAACGTACAAGATACCAATAGTAGGTAAATGTGTGTAATTGTCCACCATGAAGGTCTCAGCATAATCCCAATGAGCTATAGATTGATTTTAAACCCTGAAGCATGAGATTTTTATCCCTTCCACAACTTGTTGTTTGCATTTAGAGTTGTAATTCTGGATAGTCTTATAAACATCCATTCTATTTCAGAATCTTACTAGGTATTGGCCTCAGTGACATCCTGTGGCAATGAGTTCCACAGTCTAATTAGGCACTAAGGAGGGAAAAGTATTTCCTTTAATCGGTTTTGAATGTGCCACTCTTTAATTTCCCTGACTGTCCCCTTTTTTCTTGTTTTACCTTCACTAAACCATTAATTTTATATACATATCACCTTTAAAAAAACAAAAAAACTATTTAAACCTTTTTGAAATAAAATCATTTTGAAAATCTTAATTAAAACTTTGAAAAATATACAAAACCTTCAAATGATCATTTATAATTGTTTCAGCACTAACAGTGTACCTGGAAAGCAGGAGCTCCTCTAATCCCAGATCTAATTCCAACTCCTTCAGGTCTCAAATGCTTTCTATAGTGCTAACTTGGGACTTTAGACATAGCCCTATTCCAGGGATGTTGCGTAACTTGCTCTTTCCCAGCAATAGCCTTGGGAGGCATTGTGGCTCAGACACACCCTCTGGGGTCATAATCCCTCCTCTGCTTCCTCATTGCTCTGGGGTGAGTGTAGTAACTTGCCACTGGCCTATACCAGCAGCAAATTGCAGTGCCCTCAGCATTATCTCAACTGCACTGGCCAGTGCATGTGGGGAGGAGGGGAGGAGCTATACTATGCATGGAGGAATAAATGGGCCCCTAGCCCCTATCTACTCCTACATGCCTAGACAGGAGGTCTGCCTCAGTTTTCCATCAATAAAATAGGGATGCAATTACTTGTTTTGCTGCAGTGTCATGAGGGTTAATTCAGTGTTGATAATATCTTTTGGCTACACAAAGTGCTAAGTAGTATTCATACGCAAAGAATTTAAAAGTGTGTGTATTTTTAAGTAAGAGTCACCCTTTCACTTTTGATTTGTATTTATTATTACATCTGGAGCAAATCAGTAAATATATTCTAGAGAGGAAACACTTGATGGGATATTGTGCTGCATGGGGAAAAAACAGTTACCTTAGGTATAAGCAGATGTTAAAGAATTAATGATGATTTTAAATAACAGAGGGACCTTTCTGCTTGGCAATACCAATACATATACACATACCTTTTTTTTATTTATTGCTGTCTTCTCTTTCAGCTAACCTTTGAGTGAGAGAAACTTCTGCTGATGTCAAATGACCAGGAGGACATTAACAACTGATTTTGGTGCCTGTCGGGTGCCGTTGGGTATGTCTCCCCATTACCAAGCTGGCTTTCCTCACTACTGCCACTGACCTTGCAAACAGCTCCGACAAAGGTCGGAATGGATTCATTGATCAGCTAGGCCAAGCATATGACAGTCTGTGCCTTAATTGAATCCCAAAAGGGGGCAGACTGGGTTTTTATTACAGAGGCCAGACGATAGCACTCATTAAAAGCTCCACAGACTGTGTGGTTTACTAATTAGTTTATTATACAGACACCTTGACGATGGGCAAAGTTGTCATTTTGCCCTTTATCGCACAGGGGATGTTGTTAAAAGTTTAATCAGCTAACACTGACCAACTCAGCTTGGCAGGCTGTGGATGGTCATTACTGAGGTCACCCCTGCTGTAGCAATTCTGACAGGGTCACAGCATGAACCTCCAATAAAAAGAGCGTTACGTAAGGTAAGAGTGCACCTGAAAGGGAACCAGGAAAAGAGATGTGCTCAGCAGGGAGTAGGAAACAGATGGACTGTTAGGACAAGTGAATCCTGTTACAGTTTCTCTTTGCCTACATTGTTTAACGTATGCTTTTTGGAAATATGGGGAGCACTGAACTATTTCTTTGATATGTCCATTAGACCTCAAGATAGCCTGAACCAATTGGAGTATTGTCAGACACTGAATACTGCAGGGTAGGAGGAAGCAGGGGTGATTTTGCTACTCCGGCAATACTTAAGACCCAAACGATGGGAGGGTTCATCTGCAATGTTTATGGGAATTTGCACTAGAAAAGCCCCCGGAAGGGGCTGTTGTAATCTTGGCTTTCAAGCTACTATTCTCTCCTCCTCTCCCCCATGTTACAGGCAGTTCTCCTAATGTTTTATGAATGTCTTCAGTTGTGGCAATAAGTTATAATTTTGGGAAGCTTTTTTTTAAATCAGGAGGTTGTTATTAATTATTTGTGTTACTGTAGCACTTGTAAGTCCCAGCTGAGTGCAAAGACACCTTGTGCTAGGTTCTGTACAAATGTATAGTAAGAGGCAGCCCCTCTCCCAAAGAGCAGACAGTGTGAAGAGACAAGACAGACAAAGAGTGACAGGGGAAACAGAGGGGAAGGGACTTGCCTACAGTCACCCAGGAGGTCAGTGGTAGGGCTGGGAATAGAGCCCAGGTCTCTTGACCTATAGTTCTGTGCTCTAGCCACTAAACTACGCTGACTCTCCTTTTTTGTCATGAAAAAATGAAATCTCCAGGTAAAATCCCATCTAATTCCTGAGAAGGAACTTGAAAGAACCAAAGTACAGACAACCCCAATGGGGAATCTGTTTGAGTTTATATCCAAGCCCCAGGGTTTACAGAGATAGGTTACTTCGATTATTATTTACACTGCTGTAGCACCTAGATGTCCTAACTGAGATCAGGATCCAATTATACAAATACTAAAATGAGTGGTGTACAAATACACAGTAAGAATCCAGTCCTGCTCCAGTTTGGAGTTGCAGATAGGGCCGGCTCTGGCTTTTTTGCCGCCCCAGGCAAAAAAGCCTCCCGCTGGCCACCCCGCCCAGCGCGGCCAGAGCGCCAGGGGGAGGGTGGAGAGCCTGGCCAGGGCTCTGCTCTCCCCAGCATCCAGAGTGCCAGGGGGAGGGCGGAGAGCCCGGCTGGGGCTCCGCTCTCCCCGGCGGCCAGAGCGCTGGGGGAGGGCGGCGAGCCTGCTGCAGCTCCACTCTCCCCGGCGGCCGGAGCGCCGCGGGGAGGGTGGCAAGCCCAGTCACGGCCCCGCTCTCCCGGACTGCCAGAGCCGGAGCACCACGCCGCCCCCCTCCAGGTGCCGCCCCAAGCACAAGCTTGGTGGGCTGGTGCCTGGAGCCGGCCCTGGTTGCAGACCATTCTACAGAAACACCCAATCAAAGTGGAAGTGTTTAATAAAGATGATTAGTTCTTTACCTTAGTAACAAGTGTTGGTGTATTAATTCATGGTTCGAAGTGATCTAGAACACAACAAGCTGAATATAACTGTAGCCTGGTATTGCCTGCAAAGCCCTGTCTGTATTCTCTGTCTGTACACTAGCTTAGGGTCTCTCATTTCATACATCATTCACAACTCATAGCAATAGTTCCACAACATCAGTACATATTCTTAATACAAAGAGAAAAAAGAAAAAGAATTGCTATGCCGTGTACGTTTCTCTTTGGGAGCTAGAGAAATGTGTAAGTTGCACTATCTTAGACTCTCCTCTGAATTTAGTGCTTTGGGTTTGTACATATACAGTGGAGGGAATTAGAGCCCTGCCTGGGACTCTTTTTTTTCTTTTATCCTGCTCATTTCCCGCCCTGCAATACCCACCCCCACCCGATGCCGCATTGTTTCTTTCATTTTTATCCCACTCCCACCCACAAAAACCTTAGGTCCCGCAAATCCTGCAAGACAGATTCCCCCATGTGACAAAATAAAAATAAAAATGGTTGGTTAATATATTATAGATAAGAATGGAATTCAGAGACACTTTTTACCACTAAAAGAATAAAACAAATCTTGCTGAAACCATGTAAAAAATACTTTAACTCCTGTTATAATAGATATCAAATCTCTTTCTATCCCTTTCTTAAATTTAAGTATTAAAACCCTTATTTTAAAAAAAGAAACTTGCTTTACATTGCTGAAATTCTATTTATGACAAACTGACAAAATCTTCCATGTTTTCCTGCAAATTACCACAGTCTGTTTTTTTGCCCACCCAGTTCTGCCCACAACAAAGTACATTTTACCTGCTCCTGCTATTATGGCAGTGGGTCCTGCGGGACCCGCAAGATCCCAGACCCCCTGTAGGGCTCTAGATGGAATACTGGCACAAATGAAGAGAATGGGAATTTTGGCACAACTGTTTAGGACAGGAACAGACCCTTAGCTTGTACTAATCAGTGTAGCTCCATTGATTTTAATTTCCACCGGCTGAGAATCTGATCCAAGCATTTGAAACTGTAGAGTGAATTTAGACAGGAAGGATGTATTACACACACAGGAATCTGGCCAGGGCACATCGGAACACCTTGGCTAACAACGGGTCTTGCAAAATGGAGGTACCATTGCTAGTTAACATGTTTTGGTAGTCACCCCAGGAACCTTTTCCCAGTGACAGATTGCTCTGCTACAGCCACGCAGGCAGACGCTCTGTCATGAACTCTCTTTAAAAAAAAATCTGCCTTAACAGTAAAGGTAAAAGACTCCAACTTTTTCTTTTGCTGTAGCTCCCTCAGGCAATGAAGGAATTTGCGATGTGTGTCAATGAGACATTTGAAATTTCACACATTTAAATTGTCCCAACTTCAACAGCATTTTAAATACACTGAAACCAGCAGCACTCTTAAATTCAAATACTTACCAGTCTCCGTCCTACAAACTTGCTGCTATTAGCCTCAAAGGCAAAAGAAAAAAATATGGGAACAAAGCCACATTCTGTAATCAAATTAAATATGAACCAATTTAAAAGAAAGAGTTGATATAATACTAATGAATAATACCTTCTACTTCTTTAGCACTTTCCGTGCAAGAATCACAGTGTGCATTACTAATATTAAATCAGCCTCACACCACCCTTTATTATCCTCATTATATGCATGGGGAAACTGAGGCACCAAGCAATGTGGCTTACCCAAAGTCACAGTAAATTGGTGGCAGAGCAGGGAGAAACTTAGGAGTCCTAACTTCCATTTCTGCAGTTTAGCTGTCACTGTTACAGTATCTGCAGTGCTACAAAACAAACCGACAATAGGACCCAAGCATCACAAGACTAACACAAAATGGAAATACCAGTCACTGAAATGAAAAACAGAAGTTAACCTCCACCCCACAAACCCTAGCCCCAAGAAATAAGACAAATGACTCACTGGGAACAAAGCATGCACTAGAAACTCTATACAGTAGCCACTGTTTTAAACAAATACCCCCACTCCCTAATAATCATCATATCATGGCATTTGACTCTATCACATTCTTAAGTCCATCCCCAAACCAAATATCATAGCAAGTAATTTTCCTCCTATTCAAGTAAGTTAATAATCTCCCATGGACTGCAGTGGTGCAGGATCCCAGTCCTTAGCTGCAACTAAGGAGCATGTAGTGCAGCTCAAAGGAGTTGTGGGGGGCGGGGGGAGTGGATGATGAGATCCATTCTGGTCAGTATCAGGGGCAACAGTTTTAACAGCTGAAGATAAAGACAATAGACTGCCTTACAGGGAGTACCCACCACGAGGGTCTACTGGAATAGTGTAGCATCTCTGAGATCTAGATCTGAGATCCTGCCCAGGCACAAATTTGGGCTTCAATCCCACAAGAGCTCCATGTGGATGGACCCATTGTCTCCATATGGACCTGGGACACTCCCCATATTGCAGAATCAGGGCTTTGGTTGCTGCCCAAAGAAACCAGAAAAGATTGAGCATTTCATTAACTGGTCATTCCTAATCAGCCCAGCAATAGGTCTACAAATGAATAAACAACTTAAGTGAATCTCTGTTCTAAAAATGAAAGAAATTGGGTACCGCTCTGAATATTGGCAGACATCAGAGTTCCCTTTTAACTCTGGAGTCATTCAACTTTTGTTGGAGTGTTACATAAAAGCTTTTAATTTACTGAGTACCTTTTTGTGAGTCAAGGGGATTATTTGTGACTAATGAAGAGCAGAGAACATTTTAATAATAGCGACAACTGGCTTTGATATTGATATTGTCTCTAAAAAAGTCCGTTTTGAAGTCTTTGAGATTAGGAAGCCCCTTTGTATTTTATCCAACCGTGTCAATAAAATTCCTTGGCTACATAATGCTCTCTGCAAAACAGAAGTAATTTCCCCCCTCCCGCCCCCCCCCCCCCACTTAGTTCCCTGTGCTATCCTTTGGATTTTTTTTAAACACTAGTCATTATTCTGTACATCAATATTTATAAATTTTCATTAAGTAGCTTTCAGGAATAATCTTCAAATGAAAACCCAAGTGCAATGTTTTGTTTCTTCCAAGACACTGAGCGTATTTCACATCTTTATATTTGTCTGCAGTTTTGCATTTCATAGACATCTCCTAGTTTTTTGGGTTATGTGTTTGGACTCCTCCCATATTTCCAAAATCCTCTGGGGTCTATTAAAGCATCAAAAAGACAGGTGGCCCAGTAACGATACCACTTCAGGGCTAAATGCCTTCCGATATTACAACTAGACTAGGTGATCTGGTTAAAATTTGCAGGGATCTGCCCCTATGGTTCATTTTGCAGAATCTGAGTCTAAAGTAGTATGCACCCACTATTTCAAAGGGCTAAGGGGCACTGTGTTAATGGAGGTGGTATTTTCAGATAATAAGCTATAAAACTAAGGTCATCCTGGCCACTTGTGGTTATTAATGATCACATTACAATCTTCCAGAATAAGGGTAGAGATCCCAGTATCCCAGCCAAATTCCAATTTAGGTAATTACATTCTAAATTCTCCCTAAACTGTACCTCCTTGAATTCTCTCTGCAGTCCCAGTTGGACTGTATTCCTTTCCCCTTCCTGCAATCAATTGCTGCATAGTGTTTCAAGTTTTTAACTATCTGCCATGTTGCTCTTCAGAGATGGCTGCATTTCAGTGGTGTGTATAAAAGCTGGATGATAATGAAAGAATCAGAAAATGCTCATTTGACTAACTTGAAACATTATGCAGGAATGTATACATTTTGTCAAAATTTTCAATGAAAGATGATCAAAATAGGGTTAAAGCATTGTGTTTTGACATGACACGGTAGTCAAAATATTTTCACTTTTTATTATGTTATAAATGAATGATAAATTATAGCATAATAACAAAAAGTTGAGTTGATATAGTTTAAACAAAATGCTTTTGACCTTAGGCAAACTACATGGTTTCAACCTTATCAAAATGAAATGATTCAATAAGATCAAAACAAAATGTCATTTCAGTTTTTCTGAAACAATTTTTTTCCATGGGAAATTTTGAAATTTAATCTTTTTGTTCCAATTCAGTATGGAAACAAAAATTAAGTTTTGAAATTTCCCATAGAATGGGAGTTCCAGGATCTCTGACCATCTCTACTGTGTATATAGATATTCCTATACTGTAGTCATTTGTGTAATCCATCTGTCAGATTGATCATAGCTACAAAAAGGGCTGGGTGCAATACATTTAGTATTCTTCTTGGCAAATAACTAAACCAGTTCAACCCTCGCCCCCCAAAACCTGAGAAAACTAAACACATCATCTCTGAGTGATCTTAACACACAGAAGATCCCCACTTGCAGGCATGCCAAGACCATGCACAAAACAAATTTTCGTTGGTGGAAAGGGAACATAGACAAACTTGGGAAAACACAGCAACAGAACATATATGCAAATAAAAAGTAAAATACCCTCCCCCTTCCAATAACTTTGGCAGTAGTCCATCTAACTCCCTTCCCACCTGCTGGTGAGAACATCCCATAGATGATGGTCCCTTAGCCACACCTCCTCAGCTATCCACCAAATCCCACTGATGGTTTGGACAAGCAGTAGCTTTTCAGGTCAGTCTCCAGGGAGCTGCTTGCCTAGTCCCACCTGGAGGTACCACAACCTAACCAACCTTATTGATTTAGTTTTATTAAGGAGCTAGCTAGTCAAGGCCTCTCCAGAGTCCTTTCAGCTCTACTGCTGTTAGTCTTTAAGGTGCCACCAGACTCTTTGTTGTTTTTGTAGATACAGACTAACACGGCTATCCCCTGATACTTGCTGTCCTCTGTATCATATCTCAGTACCTTTCACAACAAAATTCTCATGGGAGGAGAGCCAAGCGCCTTTAGAATTCTTAAGCAGAGTCCTGACTTCTTAGAAACAAACTCTTTGCCATTCTTCCCCCCAGAATCCAAGCCCATATACATTTATAGTGACTCCCCACGTGTCGCTCAAGGAATTGTTGGTAGGTAGGCTATGCAAACTAAGCTCAATATGGTAGGGCTTTTCCCTTTTAACCAATAGAGAGGGTAGAGAACTCTCACATGTTTGGAATTTCTGGCCATAGGTCTTACATTGAAAGCAGCTTTGGCTGGTTGGGATTGAAATGTTTCATATAAACGTGAGATGGTATTCTATCATCTATTTAAGTTGATGTGGAGGGAGGTGCAGTTGAGAAGAGGTTCACCTCTGTTTTGTTCTTAAATTCTATGTTACTGCATGTTTGATTATTGCACAGAAAATCTATTACCAGGTCAAAGTGAAAACTACCTCTGGTCGCAGAGGTCTGGTCTACACTAAAAAGTTATGTGGCATAATTACATCAGTCAGAGGTATGAACAAACCATACCTCTGTCCGCCATAGCTATGCCAACATCAACGCCAGTGTAGAACACTTGTGCTGACCTAACGTCACTGCTCGGAGGTGGTGGTGTTCTGTAGTGTAAACATACCCAGAGTCAGAATAGTGCTTTAATTCCACAAAAGTGGATCATCCATTAGGATAGAGTGAGTGCACTTCACATGAATAATGATTGAAATAAGAAAAGTATTTCTAGTAATTATTGAAAGCAATATAAAAGGGAGGGTCTAAATTATGCCCTGACATAGGCCTCAGTTCAGCAAAGTATTTAAGCACATGCATATCTTTACACATGGGTCATCCCTTTGTCCTCAGTGGGACATATCACATGCTTAAAGTTAAGCCATGCTTAAGTATCTTGCTGAAGTGGGGCCATAGCATTTCACAGTTAATGAAACAATTTAATACAACAGAAACAATATTTTTAGGGCTGTCAATTAATCACAGTTAATGCCTGCGATTAACTGAAAGCAAAATGAATGTGTTAATCGCATACCTGTGGGTGGGATGGGAGGCATCTACGGCAGGGGGCTGAGGCCTCACACAGCAGCTCCGTGGGTGGTGGAGAGCTGAAGCAGCCCCTGCCCACAGCTCCAGAACTGGCAGAGGGGCTGGAGGAGCCCCAGCCTGCAGCTTCCTGGGTTGATGGGGGGGGGGGAGGGGAGCTGGAGGCAGAGGTGAATTAGGGTTTGGGGGGGCCCTGGGCCAGAGCAAGTCTGGACCCTTCTGCACCCCTTCCACCTGCAGTCCTCCCCCTCTGTAGTCCCCTCCCCCAGCCCCCAGCTTCCTGGGCTGTAGGAGGACTGGAGCAACTCCAGACCACAGTTGCCTGGCTGGCGGGCAGGGGAGCTGGAGCCCCGAGCCCCACGCCCCTAGAGGGGCTGAAGCCCCGTACCCTGAGCGGGGCTGAAGCCCTCACCCCCAGGGAGGCTGAAGCCCCGAGTGGGGTGGAATCCCAGAGCCCCCAGTCCTCACCCTATATTTGAAAATATAGAAACCCCCCCATAAATGGTATTCTAATATTGTTTAACAGTGCGATTAAAACTGCGATTAATTTCAATTAATGTTTTTAATCGCTTGAGATCCCTAACTATTTTGTTTAATTTCTTTCCAACTCCATGATATAATCACATCAGCCCTCCGCCCTCTCTCCACTAGGAAAAATAATTCACCATCAGTTCAGCTTTTTCCTACTGGTAGTGCCAATGAGGGCTTTATCATAGACAGGGTTCAGGCCACACATCATGTAACCCTAGGGTATGTTACTTTAGGACACAAAAGTCGGCCTTGCTCTTGGAGCCGTTTCCAAGGTTTAGATAGCATGGATGGCAGGCTCATCCAGAGTGCAAGCAGTGAACAAACAAAGGCTGCAGTCCTCCACTGTGCCCAGTCCTGCACCCTTGTGGAACCAAATGGGCCTCTGTTCAGATACAGGGGCCATCTGTGTGGCACTCAATGAGGGATACAGAAGAGCGAACTGCCTTCCCATCCCCCTGAGGTGATGCTTGCAATGGCACATTTTTCTGATTCCTCTCACTAAACCTAAATGCAGTTACTTTTTTTGGTTAATTATACTCACAACATCAGTTTTTTTTTTTACACCTCTGCATTTTAGAAAGCTCCTGGGCTAATTTTAAATATATATAATTTTGAAAGAGAGAGAAGTAAAACTGGGATGCTAAGTTTCAGCCTGAAGCAAATATTTATGGCCAGGTTTTTCAACTAAATATTTATAGAATGAAAATGCTGACTCACCTTTCTGTCTATATATTGATGTTGTTGCTATAATAAAAATAACCAAGGAAAGTTATAAGGGGCCACAGAGGCCCCTGTGATCTGTAGCAGCTAGTGTGTCCATGGAGAATGATGCAGTTCCACAGCACCACAAAGTGTAAGGAAGAAAGGAACTTGGTTGAGGATTCATTCAGATGAAGAAACCTTTTATGGGAGTTTCTATAATGCTTCATCTTGAACAAGTATGTGGAGACTAACGCTGGATGACTGTATAATAAGGCTCACTGGCTCTCTGATAGAAACTTTCATAAAGGAAAAAGTTACTGATGAAAGTAGATGGGGGTTTCTGTGTGTGCGTGTTTTGTGTGCAGCTTGAGGTTTCATCTGGCTTTCAGTGCCTGTAGAATGAGGGACAACAGGGGAGCAGGCCGCCAACCTGAACTCCCTGTGCTCTCTTCCTGAAAGTGAAAGAAGAGCATCAAAGAGAATGAGAGCGACAGACTATCTAACTGAAAGGTATTGTATATTTTTGCTTTAGGTCACAGCCATGGTTGGCATCACAGAGCAAAATCTTTCTAATTTAACATTTATGAACTCCTTATTTCCAGGGTGCAGTTGGGGAAGGTGTGGAAACTTGGGGTGACAGTACAGGGTAATATAGTCATTCTTAGTCTTTACTTTTCACAAGTCTAAAACTTCCCTGTTATGGCTGAATGCTGAATCTTCTTTTATTACAGTTCCTATTTTTCTTTTAGCTAGAGCTGGCTGAATAATGGATTTTTAGTTCATCTGCAGTTCCAAAAAATTAAAAAAAAAAAAGTTTTGGGTCAACTCAAAACCAAAATTTTTGGTGAATCAAATTTAAAAAAATATTTGGAGTCAAGCAAAAGTTTCAATCAACCCAAGATAAAATATTGTGTTTAGATATTGAGTGGTCAATTTAAAAACAAACAAACAAAAAACCTCAAATAAATTTGAAGAAAACTTTTCATTTAGAAACTCTTTCAAACAAAAAATTGGAAATGTTTAGTTCTGACTCTTTCAAAACAGATTATTTCAACTTTTTTTCAGTTGGGTGGAGGACAGATTCAACATGAATCATTTGACAAAACGGACACCTTCGCAGAACGTTTTGGTGTCTCCAAAAAAAATTTGGCCCAAAATTTTGCCCAACTCTAGTCTGAACCTGTTTTCTTCTCTGCTCAGACTGAAAAAAAGCAAAAGAGTTTGCCATGCCACCAAGTTTGCACAAATACTTTCCAAAGATTCAGATACATACTTAATTCATTTATAAGAGCCACGAGCCATATGCCACTCATGACATACACTTAGGCATAGAGAAACCAGGAATGAAGGATTTATGAATAGTTCCCACTCAATGCAGCAGAGGATCTGGCTCAATTGATATTTCCACATTGCTTGGTTAGTGTTAAATTTACATATGGCTAAAAATCACTCCTGTCTTATAATGACTGTAGAGAATTGTAATTACTCTATTTGAAGTTGTGTGAGGAAACCTAAATTAGGATTTTCCCTACCTGTGAACACTTGTTATTCATGTCAGACAGGTGTTTTTAGAGTAAAATACCCTTCCCCCTCCCCCCCAACAACTCCAGCTTTCAAACTTATTCATCTTGTTGTTTATTTTAACACCCATCAATAATAGTTTTCCAGGCCAATATGCAGTATGTAATTTGTGATTGCTAGATATCTATTTGGGGAGGGGCTGGATTTTTTTCCGAAGCGGCTAAGTTCAATAACTGTTATCATTTGAAAAGCACCAGTATTGTGAACGTGCTATGTTTCTGTCCTGCCACAAGAGGGTGCTAACAGTAGATTTTACCGATAGGTTTTATTGTGGGAGAATCCTGTACATTTCAATATGTAGGCGCTTTTTTTTCTTTCTGGAAAATCTGTTCACAATCTGTCGTCTCCTATTTGTATTTAAAACATTTTATAGGTAACCACAACAAAGAGATGTTAGTTTGTCTATTATACAACTTTCCATGTCAGTTATGTTTGTAACCAGATGCTTTGCTTACATTTTGCCTGCAATAAGAAATGCTTGCCAGTCTCTGCCCATACCGGTTTTATTCGGAGGAAAAACTCTGAAATACCATAAGAGCTGCAGCCAGGGAGCTTTAAAATTCCATCTGTCCAGCAAAAAAAGAGATTTTTTTTTTTTAAACAGGAACTCAGTGTTATCCAGTGGAATTCACAGATGAATTTCAAGGTTCCCTGCACATGTGAACAAAGGGTTAACAGGAGCCTAAAAGATCAATTAGTTTACCGTACTGCACCTGGACGGTGTGTCAGGATTGGTTTGTTATTAGACCCAGTTGGTGGGGGAGGAGGAGCTGGGTCTTCATAAAAGGAAGTGAAAGCTACAGGGGAGGTTCAGGAAAAGGACTCTGACCAGAGACACAGAGCCGGTGCAACCATTTAGGCAAACTAGGCAGCCGCCTAGGGCGCCTAGTGGTTGGGGGCGCCTACAAGCCCGCTCAGGCAAGGAGGTGGAGTGGAGGTGAGCTAGGGCGGGGGGGGGGGGGCGCGGGGAGGGCTGCCTGCAGTAATGGGGGGGTGCACAGGGGAACTGCTCCCCACCCCAGATCACCTCCACTCTGCCTCCTCTGCTGAGCATGCAGCCCCCGCTCTAAGTCTCCTCCAATCGGCGCCACAAGCCTGTGAGGGGAGGAGAATTAGAGCGGCGCTGGCGTGCTCAGCGGAGGAGATGGAGCCGAGGTGAGCTGGGACGGGCTCCCCTAGCAGGGTTAGCTTCCGCAGCGGGGGTCTCCCCAGGCAGGGTTAGCTGCCGCGGGGGGGGGGGGGGGGATAGCTGCTGTGGGGGGGGCAGGCTCCCGGGTGGGGGGCTGGGTTAGCTGCCACAGGGGAGGGGCTTGTTGGGGGGGGGGCAAGGTGGAAGTTTCGCCTAGGGCGAAACCGGCCCTGCAGAGACACCCAGGAGAGAGGAAGGGTAATGAGGTGATCCATTCTTTAAGGTTGGAGATGGCTGTCATATATTTGAATGTATTGAACAGAGAGTTGATTCTGTTCATACAAGTTTGCAGTTCTAGTTTCCTAAGCAGTTACTTATGTACTTATGTTATATTACAGTTACTTGTGTTTTCTTCTCTCTCTGCAATACAAGAGGTCAGTCAGCCATCATGGCTCCCACCATGTGCACGTCTGTGTTTCTAATCGGGGTTTTGTGGTATATCTGCCCTCAACAGCAATTGGCGATGAGGATTTCAGGAATCTTCTTTGTAGAGCCCTGCGTGGATACAAATGTATATCTGTGGATATAAATCGGTATCCGTGGAGCTGCAGGGCTGTACCGGGAACTGCGAAGGAGCTGCTCGCAGGAGCCAGTGCCATGTGCCAGCAGTGCCCCCAGTGTGGCTGTACCGCCCCCAGCCCTGCCCACTGGGGCGGGCACCAGGCTCACCGGAAGCTGTCCCTGGTCGCACTCGTGTGTTCAAGTGGTGCGCACGCCCCCGGACAGGAGACACAGATTGCTGCTTGGAAGGGATTGGGGGTGGAACAGCCACTCCGGAGGAGTTGCCGGCATGGGACACTGGCTCCTGCAAATGGTAGCCTGACATGCTGCTCCTTTGTGGTTCCCGGTAGAGCCCTACAGCTTCACGGATACCAATTTATAACCACGGATATAAACTTGTATCCACGCAGGGCTCTACTTCAATGCATCAGAGTAGCAAAATCATATATAGCCTTGTTTGCTGCTCCCTGGGAGGAGAAGGGTCTGTTACAACTGTAAGCACTCCAAACTACTAAACTAACAGCAGTGAGGTGAAATGGTAGGCTACGTTGGAAAAAATGGAAGGCTTTGACAGTGTCATGGAGGGCTGGTCCACATATATAGTCTTTTGGAGCAAATAAGATTCTGCCAGAAAAACATGTAGCAGCGTCACTGAGTATGATGGGAGGAAAAACATACAGTTTAGTTCGCAGTCTGATTGCCAGAGAGAAGCCAGCAAGCAAAACCTGTAAAGAGAGAGTGCAAATTGTTCAAGAGCACTTGGCGCCCAAGTCCCTGATTATAGCAGAAAGGTTCAGGTTTCATAAGAGGAATCAACCTGAAGGTGAATCTATTTCCTCCTTTGCGACAGAGTTAAAAAAGATTGTCAGAACACTGTGCTTTTAAGAATAGGCTTAATGAGGCCCTAAGAGACAGATTTGTGTGTCGACTACGTAATGAAAGCATACAGAAGAGGCTCTTCACGCAGACAAATCCTACCTTTAAACGCGCAGTAGAAATTGGAGTAGTGATGGGGACAGCAGCAAGGCATGCAATAGAATTGCATACCAGAGCTCAACCAGAAGTAGGACTTCATAAAGTATCTGTGACCCAAGGCAGGACAGACACATGTTATCGGTGCAGGAAAGGATTCCATGCGCCTTCTGAGTGCCGATTTAAAGATGCATATTGCGTAGGCTGTCATAAAAAATGGCATATCCAAGCAGTTTGTCACACTAAGAGAAATAAGGAAGTGACCAAATCAGGGTATAGAAAAAGGAATATCAACATGCGCTCTGTAGACAGAGGCAATAGTGACACAGACTGTAAGAGTGGAGTAGTCAGCCTGGATATATGAAGTGTCAGCAATCTGGTTGACACCCTGAGTGATGGGGAAAGCACTCAAAAACGGAATTGGACACAGGATCTGCAGCGTCTGTTACCTCACGTTGAGAACGTGAGACACTCTGCAAGGAAGATGCTGATGTTACTAAAAACGTATATGGGAGAAAAGATAGTATCAACTGGAGCCAGGCGAGTGAGTGTGGAGTTCAACAATAAGCACGGTTTGTTAGATTTATGTCATTGAATAGGGGAGTGGGTGGGAGGGGACAGTGGGGTGAGAAGAGGGGTTGGGGGAAATTTGGGACGTGCCGGGCTGCGGCGGCCAGAGAAAGAGGCAACTTTCCCCAACTCCAGGGCTGCTGGGGAGAGACAGCCCTCCTTCCCAGACCCAGCTCTGTGGCTGCTGTGGAGCGGGAGAGACCCCCCTTCTTCCCAGCCCCAGCTCGGGGGCTGCTGCAGTGGGGGAGAGAGGGAGAGACACACACCCCTTCCCAGCCCCAGCTCAGGGGCTGCCGCGGCGGAGTAGAGAGGGCACATCCATCCATCACATTAGAAAGGTAAAACTACTCATATTAAAATATGAGTTGTGTGCTTTTATTTGTAGAACAAAAAAAGTTGTTTATTATTGGGGGGGTTTTTACATAGCGTTTTTATCCAAAGCGCTTTACAATAGTTAGCTAACAGTATAAACAACATTTGGAAAGATCATTAAGTCATCCTCCAAGACTCTCAGCAATTTTCAAGTGGTCCGTGGAAAAAAAAAAGTTTGAGAACTACTGGTCTAAAGCATACCTCACAATCAACAAACAAAAGGATCTGTTCCAGTACAACAGGCTAGTGTTTGGCATTGCTTCAGCTGCTGCTATATGGCCGCGGGCAATGGACCAAGTTTTGCAAAGTAGTCCAAAAACAGTGTTATTTGGATGACATTATTGTGACTGGCGGAAGTAATGAAGAACATCTGGAAACCTGAAAAGGGTATTAAAACATCTAGAAGAATATGGATTATGAGCCAATCACACAAAATGTGAATTTTTCAAGGACTAGATAACTTATTGTGGGCATGTTATTGATGCACAAGGCCTACCTACATCTCTGGAGAAGATTAAAGCAGCCCTGAAAGCTCTGCCTCCAAAGGATGTGTCAAAACTTAGATCATTTCTAGGATTTACAAACTACTATGGACGATTTGTACCAAACCTAGCAACTGTATTGCATCCTCTGAACCGTTTACTGCAAAAGAGGATATAATCACATGAGTGACAAAAAGCTTTCGTGGAAGCAAAACAATTGGTCACATCGAACAGCGTGCTTACTCACTTTAACCCATCTTTGCCTATCGAGTTAGCATGTGATGCTTCCATACATGGAATTGGGGTGGTTATATCGCACACCATGCCAGATGGCAGTGCAAGACCCTACCATTTGCCTCCAGATCTCTCACAGCAGCATAACATAACTATGCACAAATAGACAAGGAGGCTTTAAGTCTGGTATGGGGTGTGAAGAAGGTCAAACAGTATCTAAATGGGAGGAAAATCATCCTTGTCACAGATTACTAATCCCTAATAGTAATCTTTCATCTGAGAAAGGGAGCTTCTGTGACAATGGCAGCACGTATGCAATGCTGGGCTCTCTTCTTAGCTGGTTATACCTGTGACATTGAATTCAAAGGAACAGAAGTGCTTGCAAATGAAAATGGGCTCTCCCACACTGCCTGTGCCCACTGAAGGGCAATCTGTAAGAGCTACAGAATCTATCAAATTTGTCAAGTTTGTTTCAGGTTGAGTTCACCCCATTGGATCAGGCAACGAGGGATCCCACACTAGCTCAGGTTCATGAAGCCACTCTGAAGGGCTGGAAATATACTGACGACCCTTTTACACACACAAAGCTGAGCTTACCATACATCAAGGATGTGGGGATTTGTGGTGTTCTACTTAGTAGACTGCTCACAAAAGCCTTTGAAGAGCTCCACTTAGGTCACCTAGGGATAGTAAAAATGATGGCACTCAACAGAAGTCTTGTATAGTGGGCTGGTATTGACCAACAAATACAGCAGCTTTCTTAGGAATGTTTGGGATGCCAGCAGGTACAGCGCATGCCTAAACCAGTGCCATTACACCCCTAGGAAGGGTCATCAGCTTCCTGGCAAGAACTGTGTGTTAATTTTTCAGGATTATTTTTGGGAATGGTGTCTCTAGTAGTGGTTGATGTCCATTGCAAATGGCCGGAAGTTTTTTTACATGAAAACCACTACAGCTACACAGACTGTAGAATATCTTTGAAGTTTGTTTACAAGAACTGGACTTCCAGAACAAGTTGTGAGTTTGGGCAATTCATGAAGAAAAATGGTATTAGATATATCACCTTGACACTATACCACCCAGCCACAAATAGCTTGGTTGAGAGGTTTGTACAATTTTTCAAGCAAGCCCTGCATAAGAACATGAGAACGGCCATGCTGGGTCAGACCAAAGGTCCATCTAGCCAAGTATCCTGTCTTCCAACAGTGACTAATGCCAGGTGCCCCAGAGGGAATGAACAGAACAGGTAATCATCAAGTGATCCATCTCCTGTCGCCCATTCCCAGCTTCTGGCAAACAGAGGGTAGGGACACCATCCCTGCCTATCCTGGCTGATAGCCATTAATGGATTTATCCTCCATGAATTTATCTACCGGTAGTTCTTTTTTGAACCCTTCAATCCATGATAGATGAGAAGGGGTGATGACAGCAGAAACCAGCATGCTTCTTGTTAACATATTGAAATGCGGTACGTGCCCTGATACACCTAACATACACAGTGTATTTATGGGCCAAAATCTCAGATCACACTTGGACTTATTAAAGATCTATGTCTACAAGTCAGAAGTTGTCAAATAAGGTAAGCTATAGCAAGAGGAACCAGTGCACCTTCTCAGCTGCAAGTGAGTCAAACAGTGTTGGCATGTGATTATTGGGAGCCTAGTATTGGCTTCCAGCAATTGTTAGTGCATCAATGGGTCCTTTCTCCTATACCGTGCACGTGACAGCACCAAAATATATTAGGTGTCACATTTAACCAGTTGCAAGATTCGGGGGTGACTCCCTCCATGGCTGACAACAGAAGCGAAATTTGGGGAACTGCCAGTTATTCCTACATTGGTGCCCCAGCTTGAAACAGCAGTCAATAATATTATACTGGAAAGCAGCTATATTGAACAACAAGCATCATTGGAGGGAACATCTGAGTAAGATATTACTGCAGAAATGCCATTTCCTCAGAGAAGTGTTCAAAATATTATCAGACACTATCCAGAAAGAAAACACAAGCTACCTTAAAGATTTGACTTATAACTGGACCTTGAGTTGTTCTCCCACAAGTACTTCTGAAGGTTTAGTACCCATTTCATTTTAGAGGGATAGGACAGATGTGATATATTTGAATGTATTGTGCAGAGTGTTGAATCTGTTTATGAATTTGCAGTTATAGTTTCTTAACCAGTTGCTTATGTTGAATCTGTTATATAGTGGTTACTGTGTTTTTCTTGTCTCTCTCTAATACAAAGTCAGTTAGCCACTATAGCTCCAACCATGTATACATATCTGTGTTTCTAATCAGGGTTTTGTGCTATGTTTGCCATACACAACAATGGCCTGGCTGTACAATTCACCTTGCTTGCCACACCTAGGAGCTGAGTCTCCTATAAAGCACAAAAGGAAGTTGCAGAGAGTGGGATACGCAGAGAGAGACAGTCATAGTGAAGCTGGAGTAAGGATTTCAGCATAGACCTCCCAAAGCAGGGAATGTTGGGAGCGAGTAGACTCTAGTAGATAATCCTGAGTTTTCAAGGGAAAGGCTCTAGGCTGGGAAGGCCTAGGAGACTCCAGCGAGAAGATGAGGAGCATGGACTTGTTGGGAATTTGTTATTAAATCCAGCCTCAGGGAGGGGTATTGAAGAACTTGAGAGAGTTTGTTCTGGTAATTTGATTGAGAGAGTAGGATTGCCAGGTGTCCAGTTTTCGACCTGAATGCCTGTTTGAAAAGGGACACTGGTGGCTCTGGTCAGCACCGTCGACCAGGCCATTTAAAGTCCAGTCGGCAGTGCTGCGGGTCTAAGGCAAGCTAGTCCCTACTTGTCCTGGCACCGCACTGCACCCTGGAAGTGGCCAGCAGGTCCGGCTCCTAGGCAAGTGGGTCAGGGGGCTCCACGCACTGTCCCCGCTCCAAGCATTGATTCCGCACTCCCATTGGCCAGGAACCACAACCAATGGGAGCTGGGGGGCGGTGCCTGTGTGTGAGAACAGCGTGCGGAGCCTCCTGGCCCCCCACCTAGCAGCTGGACCTGCCGGCTGCTTCCTGGGCATAGCGCAGTGCCTGGACAGGCAGGGAGCCTGCCTTAGCCCCGCTGTGCCACTGACCAGGAGCTGCCTGAGGTAAGCCCGTACCCCAACCCCCTGCCCCAGCTCTGAGTCCCCCCAGTGCCCCCTCTTGCACCCCAAACACCTCATCCCCGGCCCTACCCCAGAGCCTGCACCCCCATCCCAGGGCCTGTACTGCCTCTTGCATCCCAACCCCCTGCCTCAACCCACAGCCCCCTCCCACATTTCAAATCTCTTGGCCCCAACCCGTTAGCCTGGAGTCCCCCTCCTGCACCCCAAACCTCTCATCCTCAACCCTACCCCAGAGCCTGCACCCCCAGATGGAGACCTCATACCCTTCCATACCCTGAACACCTCATTTCTGGCCCCACCCCAGAGCCCACACCCCCAATTAGAGCCCTCGTCCCCTCCTTCACCCCGCCCCAGCCCAGTAAAAATGAGTGAGGGTAAGGGAGAGGGAGGCACCAATGGAGGGGGAATATAGTGAGCGGGGGTGGGGTTTCGGAGAAGGGGCAGGGCAGGGGAAGGGGCCTCGGGGAAGGGGTGGGGCTAGGGTGTTCACTTTTGTGCAATTAGAAAATTAGCAACCCTAGGAGAGAGCCTTGAAAAGTGAGGCAAATGAAGCAGGGCACCTGCAGAGTGACTTCAGGCTGTGAGGGGGAGCTCAGGAAGTGGCTGACCCATTGAGAAGGAAGTAGTGAATTTGCTTTCGCTGGGGAGAGCCTAGGAAAGGCAGACAGGCTCTAGGATGGACTTAATCCCTGTGGTGAGCTCTGGAAAACGGGGAAAATCCAGAGAGGCAGTTCTGAGGGTCTGGTATTCCAGCAGAGAGAGATGGAGCTGGGAGGACCTAGGGACAAGCCAGAGGCCCGGGAACCACGGGAGAGGCTGTGTTAAGCAGTGGCTTCAGGGAAGTGTGCCCTGACTGAGTCATGAGAAGAAAGATCCCCACAGGACTGGAGTGACTGTCAGTAACCAGTGCTAAAGCAGAAAAAGCTGCTGCATCACACCCAGTGATAAGGGGTATGCCAGAGATGACTCAGCTCTTCCACGGGTACAGATTCAGAAAAGCACTTGAAGCCCAATTCAACTAAATATTTAATCACAAGCTAAATTTAAAGCATGTGATTAAATCAGTTACTATTCAACCTGGTCTTAAGCACATGCCTAACTTTAAGCCCTGTAAATAGTGCTAGTTCTTAAAGTTAGGCACTGCGTATACCTTGTTGAAGTGAGGCCTAAATCAAGACTTGAAATTGATGGGACTTCACATATGCTTAAAGTTAAGTACATGCTTAGGCACGTGATTGCTGAATCATGGCCTGGATTCTTACAGGGTTTTTACTCACTTTTCATAGAGAATGATAGAGATGGACCCAATCCTCAAAACTTCGAATCTGTATTTCAAAGACCACAGTTTCAGGGTTGTTCAGATCTAGATTTTTTTGTTCAGACCCTTTTGGTTTCTGTGTATTCAGGATCTTATCCTGCACCATTTAAATCAATGGGAGTTCTGTCACTGACTTCTGTGGGAGCAGGATCAACCCTGTAAATAGCAATATTATTACTGTACTGGGTGGGGAAATTCATGATTAGGGGCAATTTTACCAACTGAACTTCTAAAATGGTGGACATGGTTTCCACATCCCAATGTTTGGAATTTAGAATAACTTGTATTTGTGGATTCAGAATGCATTTGCACATGAGATTTGAGTAGTTAGGCATCTGACTACCCAAATTTCACTGGTAAATGCAGTGTGTGCATCCATCAGTGTTTGCACATGCAGAAGTGTGATCAGGCAAACTTTGTCCAAAATTTGGGAGGCTCCTTCTGTAAATGTAGCTATTGAAATGTACAGTACTCTCCAAATGTTAATCAACTCACTGGAGTTTGTTTTGAATACACTTAATGCTGCTTTTTATAATCGATGAATAAATAATACAGAATGTTGCGAGGAACTTTAAAAAGCATTTTTGCAGTATACAATATAGTGAGTAAGAGCTGAATGGGGACTTGGACTGCACACCTATGAAGGCCATAATAGGGAGTAAGAACCCACTTATACCCCTTTATGGGCTACCTGAACCTTGTGTCTAAGTACATGGGAGCAGGTGTTGCACCACTCAATCTTCCTTCACTGTGTGGGGATGGCCAGCACAGCTGAACCACAGATCTGATCTGAGATCTGATCACCCCATCTCAAATAAGATATACTGGAATATAGATACAGAATACAGAATAGGATACAGAAAAGGGCAACAAAAATGATTAGGGGTATGGAATAGCTTCCATATGAGGAGAGATTACTAAGACTGGGACTTTTCAGCTTGGAAAAGAGACGACTAAAGGGGGATATGATAGATGTCTATAAAATCATGACTGGGGTGGAGAAAGTAAAAGTTATTTACTCCTTATCATAACACAAGAACTAGGGGTCACCAAATGTAATTAATAGGCATCAGGTTTAAAACAAACAAAAGGGATGTATTTCTTCACAGAACACACAGTCAACCTGTGGAACTCGTCATAAACTGTAGTGAAGGCCAAGAGTATAACAGGGTTAAAAAAAAATCTAGATAAATTTACGGAGGATAGGTCCATCAATGGCTATTAGCCAGGCTGGGCAGGGATGGTGTCCCTAGCCTCTGTTTGCCAGAAGCTGGGAATGGGCGACAGGGGGTGGATCACTTGATGATTACCTGTTCTGTTCATTTCCTCTGGGGCACCTGGCATTGCCATTGTCGGAAGACAGGATACTGGGTTAGATGGGCCTTTGGTCTGACTCATTATGGCTGTTCTTGTGTTCAGTAAGTATGTCATAACTTTGCTGCTGCAATAGATGAGACTTCCCTCCTACATGCATCCTGCCCTGAGCAACACAAAAGCGGGGGGTAGCTGGTCCTCAGAGAGATGTCTCTGAAGGTACGTCTACACTACCTGCCGGATTGGCGGGTAGTGATCGATTTATCAGGGATCGATTTATTGCATCTACTGTAGACGCGATAAATCGATCCCCGATCGCTCTGCCGTCGACTCCTGTACTCCACCACAGCGAAAGGCGGAAGCAGAGTTGATGGGGGAGCAGCGGCAGTCGACCATGCATCGTGAGGTAAGTCGACCTAAGATATGTCGACTTGAGCTATGCTATTCTCGTAGCTAAAGTTGCGTATCTTAGGACGATCCCGCCCCCACCCCCAGTGTAGACCAAGCCTAAGGTACAATGCTACTTCTGGAGTGCCTCTGATTACATACTCACTCTTATTCAGTCCTGTGCATAAAGGAACAATCTAGCCTTAAAGTATTTTGTATTGGGTATTTCCAGGTGTATTACTAGAAATAGCTTTGAGGTGCAAAGTTCCCATCAGGAGAACAACTTTCCCAAAGTTTGGGGGTGTTTTCCTCTTGGGGATTGGTTTGGACTTATAGTACTTGTTTAATTGTTTTGGGCTAGTTTCTTCATCTTGAATAGTCCTTGTCCCCTTAAAGCCAGCAGGGCCTCTTGTGTCGTAAGGTACTACTTGGTGTGAATAAGAATGCCAGAATGCAATCATTAAAGTTAATGCTTCCTGATTGGCATAGTTCTCTAAATCCTTGCTTTGTAAACCCTAGGAGTTAATTGTACTGGAAGGTATTTATTTTATTTTTTTTATTTTGCATGATGTATTTTTATCATTCTCTTACAGAGAATCCAACCTGATGTGTGTTCATGCTGCAGGAAAATTACAGTTTACCACGGCAAGTAGGTTAGACCCTCATTGTCTACCTTATGGTAAAAGATCATTTTCCTACAGTGCAAGCACACATTAGGAACCCCCACTGTACTTATCTTGTTCTACTTTGCTTTTTCGTTTAATATCAGTTTAACACATTCCTACAAAATGGATATGAGGGTTGGCTGGTTCTTTTGTTTGGTTGGTTTGTTTATGTAATTCAAAATATTTCTGGCTGTTTATTTCATTCTGAAAATTATTTTTTTATCAGACTCTATGTAGTATTGTCCATATTGCTCTCTCCAACCTTCTGTGAGTTATATGAATGCTGTCCATCATATGTGACAAAAATATTTATTAATCAGAGAAGCAAGTAGTTACCACAGGCCAGTTATAACTTAATAGCCATGCTTGGAGAATGTGGGTGGGGATGGGGACATACATGGGAGTGGAGACTTAGAGCCAGAAATTCAGCAGGTGTAAATCCTTATTTCTTCATTGACTTCAGTGAAGCTACATCACTTTACACTAGCTGAGGATCTAGCCTTGAGAATCCAGCCTCCCTCAGCAGAGCCACTTCATGGTTGCTACTTCAGCTTAGAGGCTGTTGTAGCTGAATTGAAGCTAATGGCACAGTGCTGATTTACACCAGTTGAGGATCTGGCCCCCAGTCTCCACCCTATGTGTGGTCCCATCCCCACCTGCATTCACCAAGCACTGTTACTTGTAGCTGACACAGGATAACTATTGCTCCTATTGGATTAATAAATATTTTGGTGACATTTGTACTGCCTTGTAGGAGAGCCAGGGGGAATGGCCACTGGGTTTGCGTTGCCATGGATTCACGAAGCTTGTAGACATCTCCTTGTCTCACCTTCACCCACTCTGTCAGCTGAATTTAGACATGTTTCTGCCTGCTTCAGCAGATAGGTCATAATAATCAAACAATTGAGAGTGTCCATTTTAGATTACATGCCCCTGATACTAAAATAGCTGCTGTATCTTTTGGGAATTGACTGACTTTTATTTTTATACTTCCATCATCCAAGCATGTGTTTCCCTCTGTAAGGAGTTACCTGGGCTTCTTTTGATTGATTCTGATTTTTAAAAACTCTTTTGTTTATTGGATTTCTATATTCCTTATCTTATCCAGTAAAATAGATAGAGTTTCATACGTAATGTGTGTTTTGATTAACATGTGGTGGCATTGGATTTCCCAGAGTGTACCGTAAGAGTAACAAATATACTAGTACAGTACCATATTAAGACATACAGCATTTCAGCACTTTGGGGCCTGCCAACAATTAAATTAGTTTGTACTGGTTATGGTTTTGTGAGGAGAAAAATTACGTTCCTGTATGACTCCAAGATGTGTTAAACCTGTGTTAACTAAAGGTTTTCCTGAGAAAGCCATCTAAAATTATCATCTCCTCTTCCACACACAATATAATTATGGCCCCTATCCAAAAATGGAATTAAGCATGTGCTCAACTTTTAGCACATGTGTAGTCCCAGTGAATTGAATGGGATTATTCATGTGTTTAAATTAAAGGCACGCTTAATTGCTTTGCTTGATCGGGGCCTATATACAGCATAGCTACATGGCATGAGGTAGACTTCTCCCTCCTTATCCTTAATTTAAAGTGGGCCTGCTTCTGTGTCATTCTCTTTTAGTTACTCTTCATGCATCCCCAGAATCTCCTTCATGGTCAATTCTGCAGGATTGCATTGACATTGGGCCTCAATCACAACCCTCAATTTTTTTCATTATATTTTTGCTGGGAACCATCTGTTTCTATTTCTCCAAGTTGGTTGCATTTGAGTCCATTCAACAGATTGTAAAAGATTTTAAAGGATATTATTTCGTACTGGTGACTTTGCTCCTAAATGTTTGTTTATTTTAAGTGAACATAGTGCTGTTAAAAAAGTACCAGAATAATCACACTGAAGCATGATGTTCTCTATATATCCTCAGAATAAGTGCATCGTGGGTAGTAGGAAAGCAAGCTTCATTCAATCTGCACTGCCCATGTTTCAGACCTCTGACCTGTAAGGCTGTTTCTGTGGATTATTCAGTTTCTGGCCATCTGAGTCTGTAGACAAGGCGTGACAATTAATGTTGCTTGATAACTTCTGTGATGCCTAAGAACCTGGACAGAGGAATGTTAAATTCTTTCACATGAGGACACCAAAAAGTAATTAAACAATCAGTATTAGCAGTCTCTGCTGGACTGGAACTGTGGGTTTGTAACCCATTACTAACAGCCTGTGCTATCCAGTTGCACTTTTCTTTATCTTAAACTAAAGACGAATTCAGTAACCAAAACATGTTTTTTTCCTGCATCTTGCTAAATTTACTAGGTTTTTCCGCTCTTTTTTTTTAAACTATCTTTCAGGTGGTTACTCATGAGATAAAAACCTTTAGTGCTTTATATCTTAATGACAAGAGGAGGCAGTACATTGAAGAGAAAGAAGAGAAAGCAATGCCAACAAACTATACCTAGCTCCAGGCAGGACAACCATGTCATTGATGATTTGAGACCCAATGTAAAAGTAGTCCAACTGGCCCTTTTACACCACTCCAGAGGCATAAATTCAACAGCTCCCCCCACCATAAAATACCTGTAGCCTAGGACTTTGCTTGGACTGCATAGAGCCAATATAGCTGGGTTGATGGCACCCCTCTCCCCTTGTAGCAGCCCTAAATCTAAGGGGTTTATCTAAAATGTTGCTGTGCTCTGGCTAGTCCTGTCTGACACCACTGCTCCGAAGGACATTCTAATTCATATCTATTAAAATGCATTGGTGGGGAAGCTAGCAATGACGCTGATCGTGTTGCACCTTTTCTTTTTATAAATAGAGGCTTCGCTTTCCTGGACTGTCAGGATGACACATTTCATGAGCACTAAATTCAGATGAAAATTTTAACACCAATCAAAAAAATGTTGAATAAACAACCGCATGGCTTGTCTTCTTAGCTTTCCCACCTACTGCTTTTCCTTTTGAACTTGTATTAAATCCTTAATGTAGCTCTTCCCCATATTCTCCTTCTGGCTGTCAAATGTTTCCCATACCCAAATGCAGTAAAATATCCCTTAAGTCCTGGTGCCACATGTTCAATGTAATCAAGAAGGAGGTTGGCTTGTGTTAGGCTAGGTGCATTATGTTAAGCACACCTGGTGTTTGTGTGGCTGTCCCATATTGAGGAGCCATATATTTCACAGTAAGGCTGGAGCACAGAGAAATAAACAGCCATATGGCAAACAAACTTCCTTTTTACTGCTTCATTTTATTTGTTTCAAAATAGTGCAATGCCACAAATCCAGAATATTAACAATGCTCCATCTGGAAAGAGGAAAGTTTTGCTGCCCTGCACCAGCGTCTTAATGTTCTCGCAAAACTTTAATCAACACCTCATGCACCAGGAATTGGCCATAGTTAATGACATCAGCAAGGATCATACATTCTCTATTTGTTTCTCCTTGCCCTATTTAAAAATATGCATGCCAGAGGTCATATATAACACATGTAAGAGATGAAAACAAGTTGTCTCTATTACGTGACTAATTCTGCACTCCTTCATTATAGCTTTCCCCATTGAGATACATGGAGAGTTATGTGTGAATGAAAACTGCAAGACTGGATAATGTCTTGGGTCCTATTCCTGACTCTGCCATTCACTCACTGGGCTACCTTCGCAATGCAGTCACTGAACAGTGCTGTGCCTCAGTTTCCTCATTGTAAACATGAGATGCTGATATTTATCCATTTGAGTGTGGATAAAAAGTGTTATTTAAGTGTAAAAGATTATTTATTCTTTTATTGTTCTTCTTATTCTGTAATATACCAACACTTAAGAGTCCTGTGCTTAGCTTAAACTGGTATTGTTTATTTCATTAGTTCATCTTCCCCTTTCTCTCAGTTGATCTGTGTCTTTCCAGTTTTAGAATACACCTTAAAACTTTCTCTGCTGGTCTGTATTTATTGCCTTCATTATTTGTATTACAGGAGTACAAGGAGACCCTAGCCATCATCATGGCCCCATTATACTAGATGCCATACAAACATATGGTAAAACAGTCCCTGCCAGGCAGCTTAATCTAAATAGAAAAAGAATCACCATTTTACAGGTAGGGAACTGAAGCAAAAAAATTAAGTGACTTGCCCTTGGTTACACAGGAAGTTTGGATGGGTAATTGAACACAGCTCACCTGAGTCTAAGTCCAATTCCTTAACCACACAATCATGCTCCTTTTCCTTTAATCCTCCCCTGCCCCCTTAGAAATCCTATCATTGCTTCTTTATTTTAAAAGTGTGTTTTTATTACAATGTTCTAATTGTACTTCATCATGTTTTTAATATGTTCAGTGCCCCTCACACCTAGGGATGGGAGATGCATTCTAAAAACTTTTGCAGTGATGAACACCGCATTTCTAATTATAGGGAAGTGTCATGCAATAGCCAATCTGTCAGCAGTTCTAATTATATACTGACATCAGATTATATTAATAAATAATGAAAGTTACTTTAGAAGAATTTCTGCTAAATTCCAATGATATTTTTACATACAAGAAGAAAATACTGGCTGAGCTAACAAATGTTCTCTGTAAACTTTATAGCTGTAATTATAGCATGTGAACACTTTGATTTGATTTTTCACAAAATGTACGGTACTTCTAGGGAGTTCATATAGACTACTGTATTTTTAACTTGTAATTTTAAGCTCCCCTTCTCTTGTTGAATTGTAGAGATGGATTCAAGCCAACATCAGCTTAAAAAAACAAACAAACCAAAAACCCCACCAAACTTTAGAAAAGTTGTGCTTTGGCCAAGAACTTTACAGCATGAGCCTATCTGTGTGGGTATGTTTACACTGGAGCTAGAGGTGTATTTTTCTAGTTGCTGCAACTATGCTTCTAATTGGAGCACACTAGCTCAATCAGAGCTACAGTGGGTATGTCTACTTGAGATGGAAATTACACCTCCAGCTCCAGTGTAGATGTGCTGTTTGTTGATCATTCCCATTCAGATGTAGAATATGTTATCGGGGGTATTTTAAGGCACATGGACCACACTTTCTTCACCTGACAGACTGGAATCTTCTCTGATCAAACCAGTCTGTTAAAAGAAATGAGTTATTGTGCCAAGTGCTTTGTTCCATCTCTTGTCCAAACACAAGTGTTTTTTTTATGCATCTTTGTAGGTGCTGTCCTCCTGCCCTGTCTTATTTGTCAAACCCTGCCATTTTCTTTTCTCTCTAAACCCAACCAAAGAAAACACTCCTTGACAGAGGAGACACCTTTCTGATTGCTGCTTCATCTGCTAATTTCATTTCCTCACTACAGAATTGGAGCACCAAATAAAATCCTGCCACTAGAAACAAAGGCCGTGATTTGGAGTGCCTTC
Organism: Malaclemys terrapin pileata; assembly: GCF_027887155.1. Classification (NCBI taxonomy): domain Eukaryota; kingdom Metazoa; phylum Chordata; order Testudines; family Emydidae; genus Malaclemys; species Malaclemys terrapin. The sequence goes on from NC_071505.1 coordinate 115,096,036, forward strand.
AATGTTCGGTGCCGAGTGATTTTAAGAGGATGGAAGTTCAACATTTCCTGGAAATCATGCTCCTTTAAAGTGCTTCAAGTTTGGCAACCAAAATCATTAGTCACTTTTCAAAGTCTTGGCCTGTTGGCCAAAGCCTGGTCCTATTTACCTCAATGTAAAGAGCAGGCATTTTGCCTTTTGATTTCAATGGAAGCAGGCCTCAAAACCATATTTTATTCATAAAGGTCCCAGTCCTGTAAGGTAAGGTGCTCAGCACCCTCAACTCCAGTTTACTTCAGTACTTTGCAGAATTGACATTCAGACTACTGTGGCATCATCAGCACACAGCAGGGATATGTTTGACCTTAGCACAGAGGTGGGCAAACTACGGCCTGTGGGCCACATCCAGTCCATGGGACCATCCTGCCCGGCCCCTGAGCTCCTGGCCGGGCACCTAGGCCCCGGCCCCTCCCTTGCTGTCCCCCCACCCCCACAGCCACAGTACCGCGCAGGCAGCACTCTGGGCGGTTGGGCTGCGCACTCATGCAGGGCAGTGCAGCAGCGTGTCTGGCTCCGGTCGGGAGATGCAGCTCCAGACATGCTGCTCTGAGGGGCAGTCAGGAGACAGAGAGCAGGGGGAGGTTGGATGGGGCAGAGGTTTGGATGGGGAGCAGGGGACAGGGAATGGGGGATTGGATAGGGGGTGGGGCCCCGGGGGGCCTGTCAGGGGATGGGGGTGTGGATAGGGGTCAGGGCAGTCAGGGGACAGGAAGCGGGAGGCAGGTTGGATGAGGGGGGTTGGATAGGAGGTGGGGTCCTGTGGGGCGGTTAGGGGTGAGGGTCCCATGAGAGGATGGTCAGGGGACAAGGAGCAGGGTTGGATGGGTTGTGGGTTCTGAGGGGGACAGTCAGGAGGCGAAAAGTAGGAGGGGTCGGATAGGGGGCAGGGGCCAGGCTGTTTGGGGGGCACAGCCTTCCCTACCTGGCCCTCCATACAGTTTAGCACCCCGATGTGGCCCTCGGGCCAAAAAGTTTGCCCACCCCTGCCTTAGCAGCACCCTTAAAGGCAGGATTTAATCTTTTAATTCTTAAGAATTAAGCAAGAAAAATCTGTTTTAATTTTTCCAGTTGAAATGGGTGAGAGGATAATGGGAAAAATTTATCGCAGGATATGTCACAGTATTTCATTTGTCTTCACAGTGCTTTGTCTCAAATGATTAATGATGGGCTGAAATCTGCAAGGGAGGATCCTCTTACTACATCTTTACCAAACATGGTGCTCTGTGTTTGTGGTATGAGTGTATTTCAAGGCGTGCTGAGAGTAGACTGGACTAAAAATCACTCTTAAGTTGTCTCACTGTAGGTCATGCTTTTATTAAAGGCTCAGCTTCTGGAGCCAAGTAATGACAAGAGAATCTCAGCTTTAATAATAATAATTGTAAGTTTCTAGCCCTCATCTGAATCCCTTTCAGTGCTGTCACACGTTTCTTAGGGCATAAAAGAGGCTCCACCATTCCTGTCTATTCTAGGCTGCTCTTTGTATGTCTTCTGTGTTAAGTCTCATAAGTTATTCCTCTCCAGGAGTACTGTTCAACAGAGGAATTCTTTTGGTCAGTCCCTTTTCCATGTTCCTCTAGCTGCCCAATAGCATGCCTGTCATAGCAGATTCTCTGGCTTCATTCTTAACACACATCCCAGGTATTTCCATCTTCTTAACTCCAAATGTATCCAGAGAAGGAGTTGCTGAATTTTCAGAATTTTGGCATTTGTTATGGTTGTGCAGAAAAGCTTGAAAATGTGACCAATGTGTGACCTACATGGTCAAAAGACCAACAACAACAACAAAAAAACTAACCCCAAAACACCATACCCAGATTTCAGAATCTCCTGATTTATAAGCCAATCTCATGACTTTTGTGAGCCTGACATGATTTTGAATGCTTAAGGTTGGCTAAACTGCTGGGAGGCATGTGGGTAAAAGTAGTCATTCATTATCTACAATGGTAGTGTGAGTTAGGACTGGAAAGTCCTTTGATGGCAAGATCCTGCACTCACTGATGTTAGGAGAGAGTCAGGCATTTCATCAGGACTAAATTCACTTATCAATTACAACAGAAAAGATATGTCATTGGAGGTCAATGGCATTTACCTTCATCGAGGGCCTGATCCAAAGATGCCCACTGACTTCAGTGGACATTGCATTAGGCTGCTAGACTCAACTCCACGAAGGGATTTAGGTGCTACTGTGATCAGGGCCGGTGCAAGGAAGTTTCGCGCCCTAGGCAAAATTTCCACCTTGCGCCCCCCCCCACCCCAGCTAATCTCGCCCCCCCGCGGCAGCTAACCCAGTCCCCCACCTGGGAAGGCAGCCACCACCCCCTGCCCAGGGAGCCCCTGCCACAGCAGCTACCCCCCCTTCGTGGCAGCTAACCCCGCCCGGGGAGCCCGCCTCCACGGTAGCTAACCCTGCCCGGGGAACCCGCCTCCACGGCAGCTAACCCCGCCTGGGAAGACTCCTCCCCCCCCAGGGGCAGCTAACCCCGCCTGGGGAGACCCCCGCCGTGGAAGCTAACCCTGCTAGGGGAGCCCGCCCCAGCTCACCTCGGCTCCGCCTCCTCCACTGAGCATGCCGGCGCCTCTCTAATTCTCCTCCCCTCACAGGCTTGCGGCGCCAATTGGAGAAGACTTAGAGTGGGGGCTGTGTGCTCAGCGGAGGAGGCAGAGTGGAGGTGATCTGGGGCGGAGAGTGGTTCCCCTGTGCGCCCCCTTCCTGTTACTCGGGCTGCCCTCCCCGCGTCCCCCCCCCCCAGCTCACTTCCACTCCACCTCCTTGCCTGAGTGGGCTTTTAGGCACCCCAAACCACTAGGCGCCCTAGGCGGCCGCCTAGTTTGCCTAAATGGTTGCACCCGCCCTGACTGTGATCCACAAAACCCCTGTCCAGCTGTCACATAATTCTATAGGTGCCTAAACTCGGCACTTACATTTTCATTGTAACAGTTCCTTAGGTGCCTATGTTTCTGTCTCTGTAATGTGCACTGAAGCAACAGGTGTGCAGGCACCTATCCTCATGCCGAAGTACCAGCATGATCCTCAAACCAGGGGAAGATAGATAGGGAAATGCCTGTCTCACCTGTGGGATCCATTCGGTATGAGCATGCCTAACTTCACACAAAACAGGAGAGGGGGAGGTAGAGTTTTAATACCTTTAGCCCAATGGTTAAGGAACTCATCTGGGATGCAGAAGGAACTCATCTGGGATCTGATTAATTCCCCCCTCTGCCTGAGGAAAAGGGACCCCACCACTCAGATGAGTGCCTTAGCTTAAACACTTCTCGCTCTAGCATGGTGGCTTTTGTAGATCCCACTCTCAGGTGCTTCTCTCTCCATGCATTGTTAAGCCCCATGCTTTGTGGATTCTAGTTATTTTCAAGGCGTTGAAAGGATAGGGGCTGCAATGCTCAGCATTTTCAATGCCAAACTCTCTTTGTGGATCCACGCCCCAATGCTTCCTGGTGCATCTGAGATATGGCATAAATTACATCAAGATATGCTCTCTCATAAATTCCATGTAGATAGCCTCTCTGTGCTTCAGAAACTGAAATATTAATACTTAACTCTCTCACAGGATTATTGTGAGAATTAACCAAAGCATGCACAGTGCTCTGAAGATGAAAACTTCTGTATAAATGCTAAGTAGTAGGATAACTTATTGATAATATTCATCAGTGCCATTGCCGCAAAAGATCACACGTGCGATCATAAGTGATGCTGAGCACCTGCATCTGACATATATATGGATTTGTGGTTGTTGAGCGCTTTTCAGGATTGGCCCAATTTTGGAGCCAACTTTGGATGCTGCCCTGATCAAGGGCAGAATTTGGATCTAAATTAACAAACAACAGATGATCTAGAGAATAAAATTATCATTCAAGAAACTTCAAGGAAGAAAAGAATGGGAAAGGACTAGATTTATGGAAGAGAAAACAAATCACAAGTAAACACAAATTCCTGTTTCATTTAGTTTATTTATCCTTCTGCATTTGAACTCAGTTTTGTATTTAAGTAATTTACCAGATAGTAGTAATATTCTTTTATTTAATTTTTCTAAAATGTCTTTAACCCACATTATAGATCAGGCACTTATGTCTTTCTCTGTACAATAGTGGCCGAAGACTAAGCAAGCAACAAAAGAGTCTAGCATGGACATTTTACAATGTGGTTTACTGTGTGTGTAAATGTAGTTTGTAATTGAAACCTGGCAGGGGGAGCTATTACACTTCAATAATATTTGTGAACCTAACTTGCTGAAAGCTCAAGCCAAGCGTTTCACAGTATCTATTTTGAAAAAAGAAAGTAAAATCAAGCCAGATGACACTGTCATGCACTCTCCTTGCCTTGTGCTGCATCATCTAGACTAACTTAACTACAAGCTGATTCTCTTCAAACAGGGATTTTAATTTGATTTTTAGCCTTGTAGTTCAGCAAAATTAGAATTGTGCTATCCCTGTATTGGTTATATTTATATCTGGCTTGAAAGCAGCAGGCAAAAATCTGTTTGGTACATTGTCCATTTCATCTAATTTGGACTGAATAACTCTCAAAAGCCACATATTTGAAATGGTGGATAGATGTTATGTAAGTGTGTCTGAAGTGTATATCAAAATTAGAAATGAAGCCAAATTTAAAACTATTAAACCAGTCATTGAACTGTCGCCAAACTTTGGGAAATTTTGGATTTGAATTTTGCATCTTGGCCCTGTCACAAAACTAGGTCTGGAACTATGTCCCTGAATCTGAATGCTCACCGTACTCATGAAGAATTTCCATAAAGATCCAACCTTCACATTGTGAGCCTATCTTTAGTATATATTAATAAATAAAGGAATGAATTGTGAACTCACAACAGAATGAGTCAGCTGAAGTCATATATAGTTTAATAGGAATGGGAGAACATAATGGGATCTGAGGTCTTGTGAACATTGCAAACAACTTTTAGAGCTCTCAAATTTTGTTTGAGTTTAGGAACTTCTTCCCCCACTCAAAATTAAATCTGTGTTTTGACTAGAATAGAAGCTCACCCACTCCTTAGATCCACCATACAAAAAGCTAATTTGGCACAAATGGCTGCCTCCTTGGGCCAGGTGACCATTTTGAAATAATGATATGTCCAGAGAAATTAGCCCCTCTTTCTCCTAGGAGATTATCAGCACACCATTTTACATTTTTTTCAAATTTGTACATTACTAGCCACCAAACTGTTAGTTATTGCTCACAAAGCATTTATAGCAGCTGTTTAGCCAATTATTCACTACTTGTGTTCCAAGTCACATGGTATCCTTTTGATAGCTGCTTGGCAAACTTAACTTTTATGAAACGCTTCAAGCAGAAGCAGAAGTGATTTCATTTAGTCACTGGACACAAATACTTGCCCCTTCCGCCATCAGGAGAGTTTCTGCACTCAGAAGTGGATACAGTGCAGTCTCATTGCAGAAGTAAAGGGAATGATACTGTAGGACCCAAAGTTGTAGTGTACTCTCTGCACGGTGCAGAAGCCTGCCATGTGGAAGCAGCACACAGGGAGGAGAAGAGACAGGGACAATGGCAAGATGGTGGTGGAGATATGCTTGCACATCTTGTTTGAATAGCTTCAGCAGAGGAAAGGATTCCTCTGCTTACCACACGCATTTGCTCAGTGCCTGACCAAGCTAAAAATCATGAGCTTTTTAATAAATTATTATTTTGAGGTTTTTTTTCTTTGCCTTCTATGGTCTTTGAGCTTTTAACATGAAGTTGGGTCATGTTTTCAGGTCTTTCTCCACAACCTTGAGGGCTAGAAACTTATTTTTTAATGAAAGTTGAGATACTTATATAATCCTTTGACCACAGGAACTGTGATTTTAAGGAAGACACCACATATAACACTCCCTGATGAAAACAGTGCTATAGACAATTACATTTCCTTTGAGCACGATGGAATTTAAAAGTTTAGTTAAAAGGGGATTGAAAAAGGAATGGCAAGAATTGTGGACCAAGAGAAGAGAGGAATAAAATTTTATGAAGTATGCCCCAAAATAGAGACTAACACACTACTCCAAAGTTATGAAAGGATTAGTGAAGCGTTCATATTTAGACTGTTAACTAGTCACTGTGGTTTGAATAATAATTTCTATTTACTGAATAAATGCAAAGATGGGTTATATAACACATGTGAAGTTAAAGAAACGGTTGATCATCTGAAAGGGGAATGCAGAGCATCTTTCCAGGAAAGAAAGGCTCTTTGTGAAAAACGTAGATGCTTTAAGGTGACAATATTCTATGAGGGGTTTTAGTGAGAGTATTGGGAAAGTGGGATAACATTGAAAAAGCTCTACTTTGGTTCTTTTAGGACATAGAGCAGGGTAAGAGAATCTGATGGCATGAATTTATGAGGAATATTGTAGGTGGCAGTTATAGACACAGTAGATGAGTCTGGTTTACCACAAAGCATAAGAAGAAGCTGCAGCCCTATTGTGCCTGTTTTGCAAGTAGCTAATTCTGCATCACTCTATTTTTTCAGTTTGTAAGTACTCTTACTTCTTGTTGTGTGTTCCCTTTTTTATTTCTGAACAGAAGGCACATTTTCTGAATGGAAAAGAGTCAGGGTCAAATGTTCAGAAGTGCCTTAGCCACTTGGGACTTGTCATAGAAATGTTGGGCTGGAAGGGACCTCAAAAAGTCATCAAGTCCCAGCCCCCTGTGCTGAGGCAGAACCATGTAGACCTAGACTATCCCTGACAAGTGTTTGTCCAACCTGTTTTTTTTTAAAAAGCTTTCAATGTTGGGGATCCACGACCTCCCTTGGAAACCTATTCCAGATCTTAACTACCCTCATAGTTAGAAACTGTTTCCTGATACTTAACATAAATCTCCCTTGCTGCAGATTATAAAACCAGTACTTCTTGTCCTACCTTCAGTAGACATAGAGAACAATTGATCACAGTCCTCTTTATAGCAGCCCTTAGGCACTTTTGAAATATGTTACCTTCAGTGTCTTGGAAGAGGGATATTCAGATAGGTGGGAAGCAGAAGTGAAAAACCATCAGCATTTGAGATTTGTAGGGGACAGAAAAGAGGCCAAGGCTGGAAGAGTTGGGTTAGTGAGTGGAAAAAACTGATAGGGGCCTGTGATGGGGTGTCCACCCCACATAGGTCTGGATGGGATAAGGTGGCCATGTAGGTCTATTAACTGCCCAGGCTGCATCTGAAGGAAAAGCCAAGGAGGGCTGGGATCTAATTAATGACTGCACCTAGAACAGGCGGGGCCTATATAAGCCTGGAAGCTGGCAACAGAGCGGTCACTCCCAGGAAAGAGGGTTTGGAGCTGGTACACACAGACAAAGGAGAAGAACCAGGCAGGGCCGCCCAGAGGATTCAAGGGGCCTGGGGTCTTCGGCGGCAGGGGTCCTTCCACTCCGGGTCTTCGGGGCACTTTGGCGGCGGGTCCCGGAGCGAGTGAAGGACCCGCCACTGAACTGCTGCCGAAGACCCAGAGCGGAAGAAGCCCTCGCCGCCGAATTGCCACCGAAGACCCGGAGTGGAAGAAGCTCCAGATCTTCGGCAGCGGGTCCGTCACTCGCTCCGGGTGTGTTCGGCGGCACTGAAGGACCTGCCGCCAAAGACCTACCGAAAACTCTTGTGGGGGCCCCTGTGGGGCCCAGTGCCTGGGGCAAATTGCCCCACTTCCCCCCCCCCCCCCGCCCTCTGGGTGGCCCTGGAACCAGGAGTTGTAGGAAGCAGTCCCGGAAAGGAGCAGTGAGGGCTGGGAAAGGAAAACCCGGAACTGCTGAGTTGAGGCTCCCTGGACTGGAATCCAGAGTAGTAGCAGGCCCGAGTTCCCCTCTTGGCCACTGGGGAAGTGTCACCATCAGATCAGTACTGGAGAAGACTGCCTGAGACTGTTTGTGCAGAAGGACTTTGGGTAACCCCCGAAGGGGACACTATATAGTGACTGGTCAGAGGGCTGAATCGTGGACAGGAGGCTGTGGTTCCTGAAGCGAAAGGGGCATCAGGGCGATATGATGACAGGAGGGATACTGCTGGAGGAGGATGCAACACCTAGCCAGAACTAATCCCCAGAATGGTCAGGAGGAAGCGCCACCTGCAGTTAGTGGTCCCTGAGACAGGGCCATAAAGAGAGGCTTGAGGAGGCTATGGAAAGCTTTGAATGGGAGGATAATTTTTGTACTGAATTTATTTAAGAACAGGACATCAGTGAAGGTGATGGAGAATGGAGGAACTGAGAGTGTAATATGCCTGCAGCATCTTGAACTCCTGAAGTTTAAAGTGTAGGAAATGAGGAAGACCATAAAAGAGGCAATAGCAATAGACAAAACATGAAGTGATTGAGATGCTGATAAGGATTTTAGAAGAGAAAGGGTCAAGGTAAGGACAAATTCTGGAAGTACTCTGGAGGTAGTGATAAGCACTTTAATACAGAAGCTCTTTTCTTTCTGTGTGTCTTTCTTTCTTATGACACAAGGCCTCTCTAGCTAATAATGTATGCACCTAAATGCAATGGGAAGTGGTGTCAGCAATTCAACAAGAGTTGGCTAGGGGCACGCCTTGTCCTGAATGGTTGTGTAGTGTTACTGTGTACCTTAAACAGTTAATGTTTCCCCCTGAAGTCACTGCATTTTCAGTCGTGGCTGTAGTGATTCTGACATGATAATTACATATATGTTGGTGATATCATGTGATAAATTGAATTACCTGTACCTTTTACTACTTGTCATTCTGCCCTTAATCCATAGGTTTGGATTATTTCTAACATTCCAAACCACTGAACAACTCTAGATAGGTGCAATTTTCTCTGGTTTTCCCCCTAATTTTGGAGTCTTCCCTGTACCAAATTTAGTCTGTCTCAAGGTGCAAAATCTATAACAATTAATCCTGGACCCATAATATATTTACAGTTGAATATCTCTCAACTTTCCAATGCTAAAAACAGCAGTTTCATACCACTGGAAAGGAGAGATCCCCAATATTTGACCAGCAAACATAGCAGTTATATCTGGTCTTTGGGTTTAAAAGCCCTGCATTTTGTCTGAGTAAGACCACAGGTTTGGGTTTTTGCAATAGTTTTTTATAGAGGATGTTTTCTTAGATAATATTGAGTAAGTATTACCTAATAGAGTTGGGAGTCAGAATTCATAGTTCCTGTCAATGACTCACTGTGCTACAGTTTACCCATCAATAAAATGGATATAAAGATGTTGTGAGATATATAAAAAGCAATTTAGGATAAAAGATCATGAATGATGTATTACTTTAGCTGATATGGTCTCTATCATAAATAGAGTTGGAATTTCTTTTTCCAGCAAAAAATCAAAACTTCAAAATTTTCATCTGTAAACCAAGAATTTTTATTAGGAAATGTCAAAATGGTGCTCTTTGGGAGTTCTAGTTTGGGTATTTCGTGCCCCCTTCTCCATCTTTCATGATGCACCATTTCCCTATTGCTGAGCCACCATGGTTTTCTTAGATTCATAGGTTCCAAGGTCAGAAAGGACTCTTGTGATTATTTAGTCTGACCTTCTACTGTATAACACAGACCATAGAACCTCCTCAAAATAATTCCTAGAGCAGACCTTTTAGAATAACATCCAATCTTGATTTAAAAATTTCCAGTGATGGAGAATTCACCATGACCCTTGGTAAGTTGTTACAATGGCCACATTACTCCCACAATTAAAAATGTACACATGGTTTCTTTGTCTACTAGATTGAAAAGCCCATTATTAAATATTTGTTTCCCTTGTAGGTACTTATATGCTGTAATCAAGTCACCCCTTAACTTTGTTTTTTAAGCTAAATAGATTGAGCTCCTTGAGACTATCACTAGAATGCATGTTTCCTATTCTTTTAATCGTTCTCATGATTCTTCCGTGAACCATCTCTATTTTATCAACATCCTTCTTGAACAGTTGATGCCAGAATTGGTGCATCATGGGAGATGTAGTCCAGCTGTGGAACCTGGATGATACCAGAGAATGGAGATGTAAGACATTGAAACTACAACTCCCATGAGGCACTGCAGTGGCTTTTCCAAAGAGAAGATTTTTGAGGGCTGGATACACTTTTTTTAAGTTTTCAGCCAAACACCAAAAACTTTTTAATTTCAGGTGTGCAATTTTTGTTGTTTTTATTTTATTTTATTTTTTTACAAAAGTCAAAAATTTCCACAGAAAACGTGCATGTTTTACAAACCGTTTCATTTTCTCACACAATTTTTATCCAGAAAACAGCTTTGTGGGAAAACCAACCCTATTCATGATGTGTCATCTCCCAGAAAGCGAGGTTTAAACGGAAAAAAGCAACTACTGACTTGACAGGATGTGAATTAGTAGTTGAAACCAATGGATATTAAGAACATTCAGACACTTGCAAGAATAGCTAGGCAACTCACAGGATCAAACTCTTAGTTTGTGAATAAGAGTAAGAGGAAATAAAGAGTAGGGAAATCAGGTGCTATTCCTTTCTCTCACCCATAATACAAGAATAAGAGTACAATCAAATAATAAGCTAATAGATTTATTTCAAATAAAATCTAGTCTCATTCTTTATTCAAATCCCCAAATTAGCACTTACAGAGGAGAGATCAATGCTAGAGCCAGAGGAGTTGCCCAGGTGCTACAGGAGACTAGTAACTTTCCTTTCTTTATTACAATCGGCAGTAGTGTGAGGAGGGAGTCCTTTACACTAATTAATAGTCCAAAACAAATAATAATTATTTGCACTTACATAGAGCTTTTTATATAAAGCCTTCAATGCCTTCTCCAAAGGTGGGTAAGTATTATTATTGTCAGTCTACAGATGGAAAAATTAAGGCACATAATGGCTGTAATTTGCCTGAGGTTACATAGTTAATTAGTAGCAGAGCTGAGAACAGACTCCAGGTTTGGGACTCCCAGTCTTCTTCCCTAAGCTCTATGTGCTGTTGCCTTTTAATTTTTTCCCCCCATCTCCGCATACAGTATTGTCAAGTGTGCCATACAGGCTTGTTGTGAGGGATTTTTAAATAATACTTTGGGATGACCTTTCAAACTTTTTAAAGGCTCGCATATATTTTATGAAGACCATGAAAGGGATCCAATTCTTATTGAGTCAGAGTTGCCCTACTAGTTGGCCACAATCCAAGTACAAAATTGAGTAATAACAAATCACTGTGCAACCTGCCATAAAGTGCAGTTACATTGCATGGGGTGAGGGGGGGAATGTCTGTAAAAATACCTTTGTGGGGTTCCCTATTTATTCTTTCTTGATGATTCACAAATCACATTTTTCTCAGTTTAAATTTCAAGAGATTGTTTTTCTGTTAGCCCTTCAAATACAGTCTGGCAACTGAAAATCCAGCTGGGTTCTCCCTGCCTCGTAGGCTTACACTAGACAACATTTTTGGGGAAAAATAACACTACTCCACAGCAAAAATGCTTCTGAAATAAATGTAGTCAAACTTTACTAATTCTGGGTCACTGAGAACGAAAATGATGCTTAAAATTGTTGATTGGCTCTAGTTTTCAAGATATGCTATTGGGTCAGTATATACGACCCTTGACTTGGGAATGGCGGAAGATAAGTGAGTTATAAAGGGAAGGGATCTCAATTTAAACCAGAAATGACTAAAATACATCTTTGACTGGATCTATGAATAAATCTATGACTGGGTTTGGACAGTACTTGCTTTTTAGGCAAAACAATGAATGATGCAATCTGAAGCTGGTATTGCGTCATACATGATATGAATTGCATCATGTTATTCCTAGAAGTCATGGATGATGCAATCATAACGAAGCTTACATCACTCTGCTGAACAAATTGCCCTAGATCAGCTCTAGAAATCATACAGTCTCGTGCTCTCTTATTTGTCAGTGTTTGATTTTGCAAAGGGACACATTTCTGTTTAGCCAAAGTGAGCAGAGATGCCTCGTACTTGTGTGAACAGTGCAGATAACTTCTGCTATGTTTGTGGTGAAGTGACTTTTGCATCACAAAAGCGCAGTATAACCACTATGGTTAAGAAAGCCTATCACCTTTATTTTGGCTGCAAAATTGGAGATCAGGACAAGAGGTGGGCCCCACACATATGCTGCAACACTTGTGCAACAAAGCTTCGCCAGTGGTTGAACAGGAAAAGGAAATCTATGCCTTTTGCAGTGCCAATGATTTGGAGAGAGCCAACAGATCATACCGGCAATTGTTACTTCTGCATGGTGCCTCCAGTTGGGAAAGGTGTGTCAAAGAAGAAAAAGTGGACTGTGCATTATCAAAACATTCCATCAGCTATGCGCCCAGTACCCCAAGGAGAAGGACTGCCGGTTCCTGATACACCAGAATCATTCTTACTTGAGTCAGACGAGGAAGAGGAAGAGGATGAAACTTCTGGTCCTGAACCATCAATGTCACAGGACCCACATTTTCTCCCATCCTCCTCCTCTGAACCACACCTCATAACACAAGGTGAACTGAATGACCTTGTCATGGAACTTCCCAAGAGTAAGGCAGAGCTGTTGGGCTCCAGACTACAGCAGTGGAATCTCCTGGCAGTTGATGTTAGGGTTTCCATGTTCCATGACCGTCAAAAGGATCTTGTCCCATTCTTCTTCATGGAAGGTGATCTTGTAGCCTGCAACAACATTGATGGTGTGATGGCAGTGAACATGGTTCACGATCCAGATGAGTGGAGACTGTTCATTGATTCATCGAAGACGAGTCTTAAAGCTGTTTTACTGCATAATGGCAATGTTTTGCCATCAATTCCAGTTGGTCATGCAGTCCATATGAAGGAAACCTATGACAACATGAAACCACTTTTGAGGTGCATAAACTATGACCAACATCAGTGGCAGCTTTGAGGCGATTTGAAGGTTGTTGCTCTCTTGCTTGGTCTGCAGACTGGATACACAAAGTACTGCTGTTTTCTCTGCAAATGGGATAGTCGTGCAAGAGATTCCCGTGCAAGAGATCCCAAGAAAGATTGGCCACTCCGACAGTCATTGGAGCCTGGGAGGAAAAGTGTTCAGCATCCACCACTTGTTGAATCAAGGAAGATTTTGTTACCACCCTTACACATCAAGCTGGGTCTGATGAAGAACTTTGTCAAGGCCATTGACAAAACACAAGCAGCTTTCAAGTACCTCCGTGAAAAATTTCCAAGGTTAAGTGAAGCTAAGATAAAGGAAGGTGTCTTTGTTGGTCCTCAGATTCGTGAACTTCTTCGAGATGATGGATTTGACCATGCACTACGTGACAAGGAAAAGACGGCATAGAAAGCCTTCCAGTTAATGGCAATAAATTTTCTCGGAAACAACAAGGCAGACAACTACAGGTTGTTGGTGGAAAACCTCCTCAAGGCATACAAAAGCCTTGGTTGCAACATGTCACTAAAAATACATTTTTTGCACTCTCATCTAGATTTTTTTCCACCGAACTGCGGAGCAGTGAAAGACGAGCACGGCGAGCGATTTCACCAGGACATTGCAACAATGGAGAAACGCTATCAGGGCAAATGGAGCCCATCAATGCTTGTAGACTATTGCTGGACAGTGACAAGAGATGCTCCATTTAATGAATACAAGAGACAAGCCAAGAAGCGCCGAGTAGACACTGAATAGGACATATGTACATAATAGTTTTTTGCCTTTTGTTTCATAATAAATTTTATTTATCTAACCCTTTTGCTGATTTTTAAAGTGTTACATAAACAGGACAGGTGAAATATTATCATGTAAAGCAACCATAAACACACGAAAAGACCTAGGTTTACAATTTATGATTAAAACTCTACTATCTACACAATATACATAGATATAAAATGTAAAAACTTAAATATCTTAGAAACGGTAGCCAATCAGTTGTTTTAATTGTCATATTTGAATTCAGCACATCAAAATACATAATAAATAACACATTTTATCTCTGAAGCAGCCGACTTCTCAAAAATTGTAGACCAGTGTAATCCCACCATTAGTATCACCAGTTCAGCAGAACTAGTGTTGAGAATTTGAATCCTAGTATAGACATCTCTTCTGATTTTCAGAACCATGTTGTCTAACTCTGCTGGGAGCAAAACTAATCAAAATGATCCTGAAAAAGGCACCAGTAGGTGAAGATCTGCCTACATTTAGGCTTCTAATGATGCTAATGCTGGTTCAGCTGAAAGATGTGTTTAGCAGCAGTGAGTTTTGAAAACATTTTTGTAAACAAGTCTTCACCATGCCACTAGTAAAGTATCGACAGTCAGCGCTCAGCTGATTTCAGTTGATCACTTGGTTGATGTCATGTTACTCTTACCATTTTCATGTTTTCTTTTTTGCTTCATTTTAAGAGATTGATTTTTGCAGTCTAGAAAACATTGAGCAGCAAAAGAAAACTAAACTGGTGAAATGTTTATCACAGTATCAGTACACTTGGCTAAATATTAACAAAAGGAAACCGACTGAGAAAAGATGCATGTTAGCAAGCGAGTATCTTTGTTTTTGTGCAACTGTGCTTAGTACTTGCATTATGGACAAGGAACTGGAAACATCTGGGAGAGGCACCTGGCAACTGGATCTGAAAGTGAAATAAAGTATGGGCTAGAAAGATCAATTCTTAACTGAAACCTAGATTTGATTAGAAGGGTGAGACACCTTCCTTTAATGAAATCTAGGAACTCTGAGTGCAGCTGTGTCAAAGAAGAGAACATCAGAATGATTCCTTACCAGCGACCCACTGACTTCAGTGTGACTTCACACAAGTGCAGAGGTCTGCCTTTGTAGCTTCCATTGCAAGACTGAGGCCCTCATGGGGACAGAAGTTGGGCCTTCCATCTCTAAACACTACATGCTAAAATATGGTCTGAGGTTTAGGTGAGCTGATTTGGATGTTATAAGGACCAGTAAGAACATCTCATGAGATGTCTATTCAAATTGTTTCTATTTCAAAAGTTAGTAACTAAAGTCTGAAATGCTAAGTCCTCAATGAGTCACTTACAAGCTCAGTGGATGTTACCCCAACTGAGACCATAAAATCAGCAATTTGTGTCCCAATTCCCATGAGGTACTGAATACCCTCAGCTCATGGTGAAATCAATGGGAACTGAGGGTGCTAAGCCCACTTCAGAATTAGGCACTTTGTTTGGAAGTAACTTTTTTACATTTTATTTTTAGCTGGCATTATTTTCATAGAGAGAATTTTTAAAAACATCACGGTTTCCCTTGTGATATAGAGGAAAACTCTTTTTTAAAGAGTTTGATTTTCATTCTAAATTAAACATCAAAAAAAGGGGGGGGAAGAATCATGTTTTTATTTTTTTAAATAGACAGTTGAAAGATTTTGTTATTAATAATTGACATGAAAGCCTTTCGTCTTGAACAGTGGTGTATGTAAACCTCAATAAAATCCTAAAAGTGCTTTTGTAGAACAAGAACAGTCACAAAAATCTGAATAAAGCCACCTTTTCAAAGAACACGATGAGAAAGGGTATAACTCTTAGATGTGCAGAGCAATACATTTTACATGCATGCCCTAGTTATTAGGAGGCTTTGAAGTGTTCACTGTTATTCAATACACTGTGTACTGTAATTCATTTACTGCCTTCATGTAGAGCTAAAAAAGTTCTAGCCAAAGTGCTTTGGCTGTTCAGAGGAAACTAAAGAATCTTATTTGGGGAGAGGGGCTTTTTTTTTTAAAAAAAAAATCATTGCATTTTCTGTGTTTCTGTTCTTTATTGCTAAGGGTGGGTATAAGAAAACATTTTAATGTGAAATTAATGTTCATAACAAGTGATAAATTGATAGTCCTTTTCTATCCACAAACTACATAGAACCATATTCTGAACTCGGTTACACTGGTGTATCTCCATTGAAGTCTAGTAAACGACTCTAGCTTTACATTAGTTGAGACTGGATTTAGCCCATATGTTGTAAATTGTGCAAACTTCCCCTACCCTCCACTAGTCTCTGTAACTGTTACACAGAAACCAGTTCTAGCGATGACACCAGTATTTTGGGCTGCATCTCTATTTACTCCTTAATCTCTTTGCTGAAACTACACTCTGCTAATGCTTGTAGTGGCGGTTTTGTATGTGTATGATGAATACAGACCTCTTGACGTGGTGGTATTGAGACCACCACACATATCTTACCCAGGCCCCTGAGTAGGCATCATATGATTCCTAATGAGTAGGGCTGTCAATTAATCACAGTTAACTCAAGCAATTAACATAAAAGAAATTAACTAGATTAAAAAAGTCGCAATTAATTGCAGTTTTAATCTACCCCTGGGGGAATTCTGCACCACTGCGCAATGCAGAATTTTGCAGAAATTAATATGCATGCAGAATTCCCCCCCGAAATGGGCTGCAGAGATGTTGGCTGCTACTAGGAGCCACTGGACCCTGCAGAGCCTAGCTCGCAAATAGAAGACCTGGCCAGAGGCAGAGGGAGGGAACTGGAGGGTTCCCAGCAGCTGCAGTTTCCAACATGCCCTGAAGGAAGGAGGCAGCATCGTGCAGGAAACTCTGTGCAAGCCCAGAACCCAGCGTCAGGTTTTCTCTCCCTCTGGATCCCTGGGCTCTGAGGGGTAGAGGATGTGAGTGTCTGGGCGGGGAAGCTTGCAGCTGGCCTCTGGGGTGTTGGGGTGTGAGGGGCTGGGCTGGGGAGGGCCCCGAAGCTGACCTCTGGGGGGTAGGGTGTATGAGTGTCTGGGCTCCGGGGGGCATGGCTGGGCTCTGGGGAGGAGGGTGTGTGTGTGTGTGTCTGGGCTGTGGGGGGGCTGCAGCTGGGCTCTGGGAAGAAGGGAGTGTGAATGTCTGGCCCCACGGCTGGGCTCTGTGGAGGAGGGGGCAGAGAAACAGGAACTTTCTACTCCTGGGGGAAAATTTGTGTGTGTCTGTATTGTTACAGACATACTTGCTGAAAGGTATATTGAAATAAATTACCAAAATAATTGAAACTGCTATGATTATATAATGTTATTTTGACAAATAAAATGTACAGAATTTTGCAGAACTTTTAATTTTTGGCACAGAAGTCTCCCAGGAGTATTAATCACACTGCTAAAGAATAATAGAATACAAATTTAAATTAATTATAAATATTTGTGGGTTTTTTTCTACATTTTCAAATATATCTATTTCAATTACAACACAGAATACAAAGTATACAGTGCTCACTTTATATTTTTATTACAAATATTTGCACTGTAAAATATAAACAAAAGACATAATATTTTTCAATTCACCTCCGACAAGATCTGTAGTGCAATCTCTTTAACTGTAGTGCAACTTACAAACATAGTAATTTTTTTTACATAACTGCACTCAAAAACAAAACAATGTAAAACTTTAGAGCAGGGGTTCTCAAACTGGCGGTTGGGACCCCTCAGGGTCATGAGGTTTTTACATTGGGGGGGGGGGACAGTGGCATAGCCAGCTTCTAAGAGGAGGGGGAGCAAACATAAAAAAGGCGCCCCCCTCCTTGGCTGGCTCTTCCGGCCGCACTGCCCCTCCCCCCCATTCCACCCCCACGGCCCGCCCCCGCTCCTCCGGCCGCGCCCGCTGTCCCCCCTCCTCCGGTCATGGTAGCTGGCCGCGCTGTTGGCCGCATGCTGTGCCTCCCCCCCCCCCGCTCCTCCGGCCCGCAATCCCCCCATGGCTGCCGGCCGCGCTTTGGAAAGGCGCCGCTTTTGGCAAATTTGCTGAGGGGAAATTTGCTAGCTACGCTACTGGGGGAAGGGGGGTTGTGAGCTGTCAGCCTCCACCCCAAACCCCACTTTGCCTCCAGCATTTATAATGGTGTTAAATATATTAAAAAGTGTTTTTAATTTATAAGGAGGGGTCGCACTCAGAAGCTTGCTATGTGAAAGGGGTCACCAGTACAAAAGTTTGAGAACCACTGCTTTAGATCTACCAATCCACTTAGTCTTACTTCTTGTCCAGCCAATAGCTAAGGCCAACAAGTTTGTTTACATTTACAGGAGATAATGCTTTCCATTTCTTATCTTCAGTGTCACCTGAAACTGAGAACAGGTGTTTGCATGACACTGTTGTAGTCAGCATTGCAAGGTATTTACGTGCCAGCTATGCTGAACATTTGTATGCCCCTTCAGGCTTTGACTTGTAGATTGCACTTTTTTCCAGTGCAAATATTTGTAATAAAAATAATAATATAAAAGTGAGCACTGTACACTTTGTATTCTGTGCTGTAATTGAAATCAATATATTTGAAAATATAGGAAAACATCAAAAAATATTTATAATAAATATTATTTATTAACAGTGTGATTAAAACTGTGATACATTTTTTTAATCTCATGATTAATTGTGATTATTATTTTAATTGTTTGACAGCCCTACTAATGACCTATGCTGAGTTTGACCTGCAAACCCCAGAGACATCTACCATGGTAGGCCTAAAACATAGCTTATTTTTCATCAGAATTCTTCCCCTCTGATTGCTTAATCTCTGATAGCGTAATCTCTGTTCATGGTATGACAAGTAGTTCCTTGGAAATGAGTATGATGGAGCAAGATCAGTAAGCTACACACATATACTCAGTTTTCATGATATGTGATAATGATAAAGAATGAGGGAAGAGAAATGAGCTGTACAGTTGTGATTATGGTTACCTTGGATTTTTTCCAATTTTCCATCAGGTCGCTGTGCTTACAGTGGTAAATCCTGGTCCCACATAAAGATAGTTATGCCGTTGCTGGCACTGGGTGGAATGGACTGACCTCAATGTGGAACATGGCCACAATATGCCTACACAGTGTGGCTGAAATTGCTAATTTAGCCCATGAACTTTAGAAGTGGCTGTGGCCATTGCACTCCTCTCCTAAATTTAGGGTTGTCATCCAGTAGGTGTGTGCAATTTCCAGCACCATTGAAATGCCTCTGGCTGGCCCCCAAATTCCCCTTCTCTGCTTCCCAGAGAGAGCAATCCTGGAACTGACATTCTGCTTGCAGGCGTTGTTTTTGGCCTCGCCAACAACATTGCAGAAACACAATATTTTCACTTTGCTTTGGTCTTTCCTTGCCCTTGAATGATATGGGGGAGGAAGTCAGGATTTGCTCCTAACTTTTTTCCCCCTCTATGTTTATTTTCAGTAACAATGCAATGTTACTGGCTTCCTGATCCGATTCTAGAATCAGGGCCTAGGAATTGAGTGTTCATTCATTCTGTCGCTGGAAAAAATATTTAAAATGGTGAATTTTGCAAAAATATTTTAATTCCACAGCTGCAGCAGTGGGTTAATACTCTTTTCTAGCCAGGTTATTTCCACTTTCCCTGGTAGACAGCAAAAGCAGAACAGCTTACTCAATATTCACTTTTCAACAGCTGGCTCTGATTTTCTCAGGGAACAGAGTCCCGAGCTTGATTATGCTTTCCCTGGAGGTGACGGAGGCCAGATTCACGCTCCAGGGAAATACTGAGCTAAATGAAGTAAATGTTTTAAAGCAGTTTATGAATTATTTCACTAGGTAACTGAAACAACTGTGTTTGTTCTTGTTTGCTGTTTTCTCCTCACTGAGTTTTGAAGTGTTAAACTTTAAAGCACAAGACACAGCTCATCTGTGGAATGTTTCTGGATTTTTATCATAGAAACATTTCATAGCAATGTCCTTTTGTTTTCCTATCTTAAATAACTCAGGCCCAGGGCTGGATTAACCCATTACTGGGCCCTACCCAAATACACGCTTCTGGGCTCCTACCTTCTAATATGAATAATAACAAACAGCCATAGAGTACATTCACAGCCCCCATGCTGGGCCCTAGACACCTGTTTTCCTATGTATTAATCCAGCCCTGTCCAGGCCCCAGCTCTGAAAGTCTCAGGCTGTTTTCTACCCAGACCCTTGGCCCTCAACTAGGTGAGTGCTTAATTAGCAATAAGCAATGGCACAGTCAGTCAGAGGTATAAGAAGTAGTGCTTTTTAAAAAACTTACTGAGAGTCCAGTGTTACATGCCTCAGCACCTAGCCCCAGGCTTGCATTCCAGAGTCTCCAGGCCCTCATGAATCTAGGATCTTCCCGAAACTTGATCCTCTTTCTCCAGTTTCATCCAACATAGTACAGTGGCAATTCAGCGCATTTCTAGGAACTACTTTGTAGTTAACTCAGCCTTCAAAAATCATCATGTCTGGCCCTCTTCCTTCCCCCCTTGTCCCCCCCCCCCAAAAAAAAGAGAGAGAGTGGCTTAAAATCATGAGGTTTTTAAAATAATAAAGGTTGGGTTCCTTTAATTTGCCTTCTGATTCTTGAGTGTATAGGAGGTCACATTTTTAAGGTTTTCTCTTCAACACTGAGGCTGGAAACTTTTTTTAAATGTATGCTGAGATTCTTATGACTCCAGAAGCTGAGGCTTGAAGGAAAACAACATAAATTTTGACTCTCAAGATAAAATTATGAAAGTTGTCAACACTGATAACTGGTCACCGCTGAACTCACAGTGTAGTTTCTCCTCACTTACAGGAGACCTTCAGTACAGGATCTTCTGGTGGACGGTCCTTTACATGTGGGAGAGATGAGCAGTTTTAATTCTTAAGTGGCCATTTATCATCTCGCATTTTACTGACTAAACTTCCCTTCCAGTGGTAAATATTTTTAGTTGCTATTAATTTTTATTCCTAAAGAGATGAAAAAACCTCACAGGGGGCCTGTCCTGTTTTCTTTTACACCAGCATAAATCCAGAGGAACTCCAGTGGAGTTACTGAGAGCAGAATTTGGCCCATAGATTCTAATCCTTAGCTTGGGATGCCTATTAAACAACTCCCTAATGAACTACAATAAATACATAGTTATTGAACTACTGTAACATTGAAAATGCACTGTAGGGCCCTTTGGCTCTCTCTGTGCTAGATGGTTTCTTGGAAGCGTTGCTTACATCAGCACTTGTATAATCAGTTCAGATGGGAAATCAAATCATTAATTTATAAAATGGCATTAGGAATTTTAAATTATGATTATCTGTCAATCTTAAGGCTTTCTGTAACACCCATTGCCATAATATCTGAGTGATGCACAGATAACGTAGGTTATCATTGCAAAGTGCATGATGGACTTGTAGAGGATTCTATTCTTCTACCAAATACTTAAGAACCTGGATCATCCTTAAATCCCTTTCATGGTTTTTAAAAAGAAATATTTGCCAGATAAATATAGATCATTTGTACATGTAAAACACCACTAGATGGTGTGTTTGTTTGTTTTGTTTTGGTGAGGAGTAAACCCAGGAAGTTACTGCTTCAGCTAACAGAGCAGGCCCACTAGCCCCACAGGCAGTAGCAAACCCATATCTATCTAAGGTAGGGTTACCATATTTCAGCAAGCAAAAAAGAGGATGGGAGGAGCCCCGCCCTAGCCCCGCCCCTGCCACTTCCCGCCTCCCTCAGAACCGCCAACCCTCCCCCCGCTCCTTGTCCCCTGACTGCCCCCTCCTGGGACTCCTACCCCTAACTGCCCCCCAGGACTCCACCCCATACCTAAGCCTCCCTGCCTCTTGTCCCCTGACTGCCCCCTCCTGAGGCCCTCCCCCATCCTAACTGCCCCCCTAAGATCCTATCCCCTACCTGTACCCTGACTGCCCCAACCCTTATCCACACCCCCACCCCCAAACAGACCCCTGGGAGTCCCACGCCCCATCCAACCATTCCCCACCCCCTGACAGTCCGCCAAGAACTCCCGACCCATCTAAACCCCTCTGCTCCCTGTCCCCTAACTGCTCCGATCCCTCTCCCCACTCCTGCCCCCTGACAGCCCCGCCCCCAGAACTCCCCCCCCGCTCCTTGTCCCCCTCCTGGGACCCCTGCTCCTAACTGCCCTCCAGAACCCCACCCCCTACCTAAGCCTCCCTGTTCCTTGTCCCCTAACTGCCCCCTCCTAAGACCCCCCCACCCTAACTGCCCCCCAGGACCCTACCCCCCACCTGTACCCTGACTGCCCAAAACCTTATCCACCACCCCCAGAAAGCCCCCCCCCGAACTCACGACCCCCCCCCGTCTCTTGACTGCCCCCTCCAGAACCTCCCTGCCCCTTCATTGTTGACCTTTGCCTAATGTCTCTGTGAACTTGCTCAGGAACGGCCTGAGCCGTTCGTCCCGGCACGCTGGGCAGCAGTGGAGGAGGAGCGTGGGAGGAGCTCCAGACTGCCGGAGGCGATCTGCGAATGCAAGGAGAGAGGGAGTGATCTCTGCTGCAGGGGAGAGGAGGAGGGGCTCTCTCTGGCTGTCAGAGCCCCATTCAAGTGGCACCACCCAGCCGGCAGCTCTGTTAGCCGCGCGAGCTCTGCATGGGGGGAGGGAAGTCCGGACATTTACAAATTCCCTCCGACGCTATTTTTAGCTCAAAAAGCCAGACATGTCCGGGGGAATCCGGACGAATGGTAACCCTAATCTAAGGTACCCCTGTTACTTTAGTATCTAATCACCTCATAATCTTTAACCTTTCAATTGCTTTCTGAAGGAGGGAATTATAATACAGAGTTTACAGATTAGGAACTGAGGTAAAGAGAGTTAGCCCAAAGCCACACAGGAAGCCTGTGGCAGAACCCGGATTTGAACACAGTCTTCTTAGGTGAATGCCCAATCACTGGGCTTTCCTTCTTCTCATAAATCACTCTTTGTGGTCTAGCCATTAGGAAGTGGACAAAGAGCTACACTGCATTAGCACACGTTACACCTAGTCATTCATGGCAATCCAGGTATTCACTAAGTATAGGATGATGGATAAGTTCCAATGCCAGCACCTTCCACAGTACAAAAAACAAAATCTGTTTCATATTTTACCTTTACTATTTCTAGCCTTTGTTTCTCTTTCTTCCACCCCATGCTTTCTCCATTTCTCTCCCTCTTCCTTTTTGTTGTGTCTCTCCTCTGTTCTTCCCTCTGCATTTCCGTCCTAGAAGTTTTCCCAGTTTCCTCCCACATGGGCTTCATTCCCAACCCTTCCCTATTCCATCTGCTACAATGATAAGCAATACAATAGCTAATGTTGACATTAAAATTACATTATTTTAGTTGACACTCTAATGAGATTAACAGTGTTTAGGATGTTCACACCTCTCTGAGCCTTGATTCAGGCTGACTGCAGATTCAGGAAGACAACAATGTATAACTTTACTCTGTTCACTTTTGGAAGGTTTTATTCATGACCATGAGCGCTAGAAACATATTTTGTGCAAAATTTCAGTTTATATTTTTTAAAATCTCAGTATGATGTGCAAGTCACATAAATGCCTCAGATGGGCATGAACTGGCCTGCAGGCTGTATGTTTGACGCTTCTCTTCTATCCAATTTACAGATATTTATGAAATAAACATTATGACTGGTGGCCAGGGTAACGGCAGGTTTGTCACCTCTGCCTCCAGTATAGGAAATGATCTCATCCAAGTGGATCGATGAGAATGGTGTGAATTTTAGCCCCAGAAAAGTAGTTGTCTTCTTTAGAGCACTATTTCTTTTTGGCATTTTTTAAGCAAATTAGAGCTGGGGGCTGAACAGGAACCCTAAACCAACTTTCGCCCTTTCCAACCACACCGTTTGTATTTCTGCCTTGTAAGTAGTGGCCTAGTGTATTAATAGCATAAAGGAACATGCACATTGATCACAGCAAACTGTGCCTGTGGCTTTGCAGTCAGTTTCAAACATAGTTTGTTGTAATAAAACTTCCATATTTTAGGGGTCAGCAGACCAGACCCGATAGGAAAAAGTGCGAGCCTGTTTCAAACCAAACTGAGAAGGATTTTCCAAGCTTTTTTTTAGTTTTTTGTTTTTTTTTGTGATCTGATTAAGAAAATTTGAGCTATTTTTCTTCTCAAATACTTGCAGTAGCCTGTTTAGAGGCATGGAATACGATGATTAAAAGTGTTATAATTTATATTCTTGTCAGATTTACAAGAATAAATAAAAGTTTCCAGGACATTGCTATAAATTCACATTCAGTGAGGATGTAGTTGAGAAAGATAAAGTATAGCTTTCCAATAGACTGTTTCAGCAAATGTTGAAAATCTTTAGGCTGAGTTTTTCAAAGGACCTTTGCGGGCCTTAGGCACCCAGAGCCAAATTTTCAAGGGCATTTAGCTGCTTAATGATGTAGATTGACCTATGGGATTTACTGGAAGTTCCACTGGAGTCAATGAGAGTTAGGTATCTAGTCTAGTCTTTGTAGGCGCCTATCTGCATTTTTAGGTGTCTCAATGCCTTTAAAAGTCTGAGCCCAGAAGCTCAATGAAATTCAATGGAGTCAAGTGCATAATGTCCCTAGGCATCTATGAAATTCCCATCCTTAACCACCACAAGTGATATAGGACCTCTGTTTTTCATTCTACATAAAAAATGGTGCTGCAGTCACACAATACCCCTTATCTACACACACTGACTAGGTATTGTCTCAGGGGAAAGAATGCCATCAACACCCGTTCTTGCAGTCGTTGAGTTTTCCATGGAGGTCTTCTCCAAATACTGCCCAAACCCAACCCAGCTTGAAATCACAGCCTGGCCACACACTAACTATGAAAACATTGGTTTGGTATATAAGGAAAGCAAGCAGTGCTTTATTTTTATTTACACTGAACTCTTATCTTGTCATTCTTTTATTGCATGAAGACAAAGCAAGTTAAAATTACAGTAGGAAGTTGGCAGTGGCATATGTATTCCCTAAAACAAACAATTTAAAGCCCCATTAAACAAACATCCCTTATTGTTGATATAAGATCATAGAGCTGCTGTCTCCTTTTTAAATCCTGATTTACAATAGAAGGTACAGGGTGGAATAAAGGTGTGTGAGAAGCATCCGATTAAGGCAATTGTAAACATCATCAGTGTCACTGAGTTTTTATCTGTAGGTAATGGACAAAATAGCTTTGTCTGAAGGTAGTTGATCTTGGCTAGATCCATGAGAGGAATAATAGGTACATTGCATTGTTTTCCAATGATCCTGAATGAATGGCTCTTCTTAACTAATGCCAATTTGCTTTTGTACTTTAAGGAATAGTTCTAATGATGATCCCACAAATTTCATATTTACAAGATAGGAAACTGCCATGTAAATCCATGATGTTACTGTAGTAGCTACCTAGTGGCAGGTGCTTGGTAAAGCTGGGAGAAATGAATTAGTGTAGGGGAAACAGAAGTACCATCATGGTAGGCAATTATTAGCACCTTGATTGGCAGTTTCATGTCAAGGTCTGAATGGACTTGGGAGTTTATGACACTTTGGGGATTCACCGAGACCAGTAAGGGGTTCGGTCACTGCCTGACCTCTAACCTTAGCTGCCTTTAGGCTGTGCAGCTTTGGTTCAGAGCCCTGACACCAGCAGCATGCCTACAGGATGAGGTTCTCACCCTGAGCTTCCACCAGTCCAGGTAGTCCTTGCAGGGTGACCCCAACAACCTTTCTGGTCCCAAGTCTCCCCAAAACTGAGTGGGGGGAGGCACGGAATGTATTCGGGGGAGGGCATGAGAAGGCAGAACAGAGAGTGGCAGCTGCTGTCCGAGTGCCCAGCTCTGAAGGCAGTGCCACCGCCAGCAGCAGCACAGAAGTAAGGGTGGCATGATATGGTATCTCCACCCTTACTTTACTTCTCTGCTGCTGCTGACAGTGGCACTGCCTTAAGAGCTGGGTGGCCGGAGACCTATATACTATATGCTTAAATGGCTCTGTATGAATCAATGCCTTACAGTTTTTGATAGCTAGTGAAAGTTTCATGTTTGTTTGTTTTTATCTGTATATGTACTTGTGTGGTGGGATAGAGGGCATAAACTACTACAGACACAAAGAAGTTAGAGAACCCCTGTTCTAGGGTATATTAAAAGAAGTGTCCCATGTATGATACAGGAGGTAATTGTCCCATTCTACTAGGCACTTGTGAAACCTCAGTTGGAGTATTGTGTGTCATTTGGGCACCGCAGTTTAAGAACAATGTGGGCAAACTGAAGAGAGTCAGAGGAGAGCAATACAGATGCTCTTTGACTTACGCAAGCGTTCCGTTCCAGAATGCCTTGCATAGGTCGAATTTTGCGTAAGTCGGGAATGTATACCGACAATTACACACACACACAAAAAAAGCTTACGGAACTTACGGAACTTTTTCTGTAAGTGCAGATTTGTGTAAGTCAGGTTTGCGTAACCCAAGGAGCATCTGTAAAATGTTTAGAAAACCTGACCTGTGAGGAAAGATTAAAATAATGGGCATGTTTAGTCTAGAGAAAACAAGACTCAGGGGAGACCTGATACCAGTCTTCAAAGATGTTAAGGGCTGTTATAAAGAGGATAGTAATCATTTGTTCTCCATGTCCAAAGTAGATCAAAAAGTAATGAGCTTAATATGCAGTACGGGAGATTTAGGTTAGATATTAGGAAACACTTTCTAACTGTAAGTATAGCCGAGCACTAGAATAGGTAACCGGGGAGATTCTGGAATGCCCATCTCTAGAGGTTTTTAAGAACAGATGGGACAAACGCTTGTCAGGGATGCTCTAGGTATACTTGGTCCTGCCTCAGCATGGAGAAATGGACTTGATGACCTCTTGAGGTTCCTTTCAGCCCTTTTTATAATTCTATGAAATTGAACTATTGAAGCAATATCAATTGTACCTGTATGTAGGGATAAATTTTGCGTGTTCCTCTTTCCTGTTAACAATAATGCCCAAATTCTCCATCACATGAAGCTTTTCAATTAAGACCAAACAGAGGTTATGCAGACATTATGGGGTGAGGTTCTGTGGCCTGTATTTATGCAGGATGTCAGACTTGATGATTACAATGGTTCTGTGTGGCTTTAAATACATGAATCTTTGAATTCAGTAAGGTACTGAAGCTGTCAATGAAGTTGAGGTCAATGGCACTGCTGAACCTTGCATAGCACTATTACATTTGGCAGAGCAGCTCATGCAGGGCTCAACAGTGGAATGTACTGAGCTCTCTGGCCCTGATTCAGCATAGCACTTACACATATGTAATACTCATGTGCTTAAAGTTAAGCATGTGGTTATGTGGATCGGAGTCTGTGATCTCAGAACAGTTCTTTGTTCAGGTTTCAAACTGCAGTGTGTATATGAATAGTTTGTACTAGTGTGTTTCTTTGTACATATGTGTAGCACATGTGTGCATGTATCTCGAAACATTCTCCATAGGCTTGATCCGGGAGCTTCCTGAGCACTGCAATCCTGATCCAGCAAAGCACTTAAGCTAATGAGTAGTCCCATTGACTTCAAGGGGCTCCTCATGTGCTTAAAGTTGCACATGTGCTTAAGTGTTCTGCCAGGATGCTGGCGAATGCATTTGGGACTTTCCCCAGATAAATCACAAATATAATTTTATTCCAATGACATTAATCTGTTGGACATCATTTCTTCCGCCTTCCCTTGTCATGTTTGCTCAGTTGGCTAATCGTTTTTTTCCCCCTTGCACTTGGCATGGAGAGTTCAATTTAACTTATGAAAATCAAGCTGTCTCTTCTGTTTTATTCATCACCATCAGCGTAATTCATTCAGGAATCAAAACTTGTTTCCTATTATCTCAGTATGGTGAGAGTGATGATATATGGAGTAGTGGCAGGGCACGGCACTGAAGTCTGTTTTTTAAGAAACATATACTGGTAGAGAGGAACCCTGCAGGAATTATGTTGGCTCTGAAATTAAAGAAAGAAAACATAGAAAAAATGTGCTCTAAAGAAGACAACTACTTTTCTGGGGCTAAAATCCACACCATTCTCTATCGATACACTTGGATGAGATCATTTCCTATACTGGAGGCAGAGGTGACAAACCTGCCATTACCCTGGCTCCCAGTCACAATGTTTATTTCATAAATATCTGTAAATTGGATAGAAGAGAAGCGTCAAACATACAGCCTGCAGGTCAGGTCATGCCCATCTGATGCATTTATGTGACTTGCACCTGCAAAGTATCTATATGCAGAGTGTAGTACTTATACTCTTAACAGGGTTACTCCATCAAAAAGATTTATTACATAATTATTGCCTCCTAGGGTTACCTAAGGAAAAAGACTATTGACTGGAACCAAAGTGAGCTCTTTATTAGAGATCGGGGTGAGATTCTGTGCTGCACAGAACTCAAAGTCCAGAGGGAGGAACTACCTTTGTTCCTTCCCAATACAGTACCAGGGTGCTCTAATAGCTGGAGAGGCCCCAGGCATAATTTAGACAATTCTGGGGTCCTGTCTAAATTACAGCAACCTCTCTGGGCAGGGCTGCCCTCTGGAGCTGAGCACTGCCTGGAATCTCTTCAGTGCTGCATGCTGTAGACCCAACCCTTATGGTTCGTAGGGCCTCTTTACACTGCTCTAGCTCTTTCACTCTGCTTAAAAGGGGCAGAGTTCGGGGAGGTGAGGATCTTACTACATATCTCCACAAAGGGAGGGCATCTGGCTAGCTTGAAAAACTAGCTCCCACTGAAAACTCTAGGTCCAGTTCCACACAGAGGCAGTCCCTTGAAACTAAAAAGAGGAGGGTCATCTTTGGAAGATGCTTTGGGGTTTTTGTGGTATTTCAAGTTGTTGGAAAGTAGAGATAGAAAAGATCAGTCAAGTTATTTAGTCTGTTTCCTTGCTTCCTCTGCATTGATTGGCCACTACCACTTTGTCTCATACTACAATTTCTAGTGCTTTTTCTAGTCTAGTTTTAAGTGAAAGACAAAGTGGGTGAGGTGATATTTATTGGACAAACTTCTGTTGGTAAGAGAGAGAAGTTTTCGGGCTTATACAGAGCTCTTCTTGAGGTCAGCTCTGTGTATGCTTGAAAGCTTGTCTCTCTCACCAACAGAAGTTAATGGAATAAATATTACCTCGCCCACCTTCTCTCTCTAATATCCTGGGACCGATACAGCTACAACAACACTGCATACAACAGTAGTTTTAAGTGATTCAGACACTAGGACTTTTTGCCTGTTCCTCAGTCTGAGATATCACTGTTAGGAATTTATTCCTGATATTTACCTTAAATGTCCTTTTCTTACTCTCATCCAGTGCTTATAGATATGCCCTGTGCAAAAACTTCCAATATGTTTTTTTATTTATTTATGTATTTGTATTACTGTAGCATCTAGGAGCCCCAGTCATGAAGCAGGACCCCTTTGTACAAACACAGAACAAAAAGATGGCCCCTGCCCCAAAGAGATTAGATAGTTGTGAAAATAAACTGAGAAAAAGTCAATAATATTTATTTTATTAATCAGGAAATTGGTTAGGATTTGGTTAATGGAAAGGAGAAGAGTCAAGGAGGAAAAGTTGGTTTTGTTTGGGTGTGGGGTTTAAAATGTCTTCTTTGAGTTGGTTTTACTGAGCAGACTGAGATGGAAGGCTAAGCTTGTCATTAAAGTGTAGGACTCTGAGTCAAGGGAGATGGATTCTATTCCTAGCTATGACATAGACTCCCTTTGTGACCTGGGGCAAGTTTCTTAATTCATCTGTACCTCTGTTTCCCTAGCTGCAAACTATGGCGGTGGGGAGGGGGAGAAGGGGAACTTGAACGCTGTAAGAGAAATTAATTAATTTTTTGTACAATACTTGGGTGGAAATCTCTGTAGAAGTACAAAATATTATGTAGCGTAATGCTGGAGAGTGGGAGTCAATTGAATGAGTGCCTAAAGAATTAAAGAAAGTGTGAGGGGAGTTTTTCTCATTTGAAAATTGAATAGTTTAAAAAAAACAAATTTTCAAATGAAATGAAGGTTTTTTGCTCAAACGAAACCAAAACAAACCAGCAAAAAGAGAAAAGTGAAAAATTACTTTTGTTCTTCTTTCTTTCATTTCTGTGCATATGCGGGAGGGGGACAATGAGAGGGGGTGGGGAGGAGGAACCCATCTTGCTAAAATTAATCTGTGCTTGTTCTCAGCCCAGAGGCGAAGGCTAAACCCTGAGTTTTACTGGGCATGAACTTACCATGAAATAAAGAAAAACAGATGTTTCCTCAAATAGGTCTAAGTCAATGATGAAGAGGAAAAGCCTGATCCAAAGTTAATTGAATACAAAGTCAGTGATTTTGCAAAGACTCTCATTGAATTCAGTGGTCACTGGATCAGACCTCAGTGCAAGAGTATTAAAATCCTGCTCCTTTAGGAAAAGGTGTGCAAGCTGATTTGTGGAGTGAGAGCATCCATAGATATAGCTGAAGAGAAGTTGGTGTGATAGCTGGTAAAGAAGCAAGCTGGTTAACATTTCTAAAGTGCTTAAGTGACCTAGGAGCCTATGTCTCATTTTCAATAGTGCATTAGGCACTTAGGACTAGATCCACAAAAGGATTTAGGTTCCTAAATGCCACTTTAGGCACCTAAATCCAAAATGTAGATATTCAAAATCCCCATTCCTCTTCCACGGAATCCTGTAGGTGCCTAAAGTCTCTAGGTGCCTAAATTTCTGCCGCTGGACACAGCTGCCTCAATCCTGACATGTGGTGGGAGCCTCAAACAAGGCGTTCCCCCACCTAACTCACCATTGAGGCCCAAGCCAGTAGGTATGTTAAAAGGTAAAATACCAGATTGAACCCCACATGAAACAATACAGGTGATGCTGTCACCCTCTAACCCGCAGCTTAGCATTGTCACTGAAGATGTGAGAGACTTAGATTCATAGATTCTAGGACTGGAAGGGACCTCGAGAGGTCATCGAGTCCAATCCCCTGCCATCATGGCAGGACCAAATACTATCTAGACCATCCCTGATAGACATTTATCTAACCTACTCTTAAATATCTCCAGAGATGGAGATTCCACAACCTCCCTACCCTAGGCAATTTATTCCAGTGTTTAACCACCCTGACGGTTAGGAACTTTTTCCTAATGTCCAACCTAAACCTCCCTTGCTGCAGTTTGAGCCCATTGCTTCTTGTTCTATCCTTAGAGGCTAAGGTGAACAAGTTTTCTCCCTCCTTCTTATGACACTCTTTTAGATACCTGACACCCTTTTAGATACCTAGGTTCAGTTCCTTCCCCCAACATGAGTTAGAGCAGTGATTAGAGCACATGTTTGTACTTCCCATGATAGTGCACTAACAACTGCCTCTCTCAATGTGTTGTATGGAAATTGCTCCACTTTTTATAAATGATTAAACAGTAATTAGATAAGGGTCTTGAACTTGGGTCTCCCACATCCTAGCTGAGTGCCATCAGGCTGTAGTATCTGTCTCATTTTCTGTTGCTATAGCCCATTGACTGTTCCACAGAAATGTGGAACTGCTACAAGAGAGATTGAAAGTACCTCACTGTAAACTAGCCCAGTAACCAGGGCACCTGCTGGAAGGAGATCTGCAGTTAAGTGCAGGTTCTAACTCATGCAGAGTGAGGGCTGAATCTGGGTTTCCCACATCCTGGGTGAATGCTACACTGAACACCTGGGAGAGTCCAAACTGCATAACCCAATGCTTTTGAAGTGGCTTCTCCACTGTGATTCTTCTGTTTAATGATGCATTCTCATAGATACAGTGCAAGTTATCACATACTCAGTTTGTTGTTTTTAATACACTTTATACTGTGAGCGGATGTTCTCTTGGTATTCTCCTCAATGAGATTATTTTAGAACTCAGAAAACAACTTGCAAAAATAAAGTATGGAAAATAAAGCAAATATGTGGGTTCCATTCATAGCTGACTGACACTCATCTAGGTTGGGTGCAGCTTCAACTGACTGGTTTACTTTTATTCACAAGGTAGGAAATGATTGGCTGTAAAAACACAATTATTTTACTCTTTAATGTTGCCACTGGGCAATTTAGACCATCCTTGGCACATGCTTAAACTAGTTTCTGCATGTCTCAGTTTCTAGCAGTATCCTGAGAATGCAAAGAATGCAGCACCTCCACAGGTTCCGTATTGCACATCTCTGTCAACTGTGGTTTTAAAGGCATCTTTAATTCACTTAACTCCACAAAAGAGTGGCCTGTTGTGCATTATGTTCATGCTCATGTGGCCATCCACTGTGATTTCAGTTCTTAACCTGGCTGAAGGGGTCAAAAGTCATGCCACACTAGCTGCTGAACCATCATGCGATTCAGAGAGAGATTTTCATTATGCCTATGACAATGGCAAATGTCTTGAAAAGCGACTCCAAATACACATTCACTGCTGAATGAGTAGCCACTTATATCCATCAGAAATACTGCACTGCTGTGTAATGTCATAATGTAATGTCACCCCCCTATCTAACATGAGTGCTGCACGTACCAGATGTGCATGATGACTCCAAGATCTTCAAATGTCACTTTTTTTTTTAGTAGTCATAGTTGTTCCAGATTTCCAAAGCCATTAACAAAGCAAATAGAATAGGTACATTATAAATCAGAACACAATTATGGATCCCAGCTAGCTGTCTAACCTAGCTCACTGTGGCTGAATGTACGAATTCTTTTTTTATCATTGAAGATATATTTGATTAAAAGCCAGCCTCTGTTTAAAACCTTCAGTTTAAACAGCAGTTCCTTGTCCAGTGTTAACAAAATCAGGGCTGCTTCCAGACTTTCTAGTACTCACTCATCTATTCAGTTCAGTCCTTGTTTGCCCACTGGTTGTTTTACTGTTAGTTACTCCAAATTCCAAAAAAAGTAAGATTGTACTTTTGATGCAACTTATGTTTGTACAGTTACTATTATTTTTAATGAAAAGGCTAATAGCTAGTCTCATGAAGGATAAGTGATAAGAAACATTGAACTTTGGTCCTTTCCTTCTCTCTCATCCAATTAAATACAACATAATACAAACTGTACAGTAAAAAATTCAAGCATCTCCACACTTCCCCATTGACCTCTGCTCTAACCAGGAGTGATTGTCTTTTGCGCTCTTTACCAGCTCTTCAAGACTTTATCCAATTTTTTGCTTTCAGGAGGAGTTGGCTGGGTTTGTATGGACTTTGTGTCTGGATGAAGTTGTTAGGATTTTTTTCTTTGTTTTGATAACAATCCCATGATAAATTAAATATCCTACATCTGCAAGGAGATGAACTGAATGACCTGAAAGGTCTTCTCAGTCTCTAACATTTGAAACAAGAGACCATGTAGAAAGGAAGAGAGAGAGAGCTTAATAAAGTGTGGGTTACTTTCACATTATTTTTCATTTTTATATATCCCTGGATTTTCTGGTCTGACCATATCAGCAATTCTCCTCTTCCCAGAATTTAAGTACATCCCACTGGAGTTAACTTGAATGGGAATTACTCAGATCCAGAAAGAACAGAGCTGGATTCTCAAGACTGGAAGTGGAAGAGCAACATGCCACAAGGAAGGCTGTGCCCATCAGAATTCCAGCCAAACTAGGTACTGGAAACCTCAGAAATATTAATTCCAGCCAAACTAGGTACTGGAAACCTCAGAAATATTAATCACTGAGTTACCATAAGATTTCCAGCATAATTTTGCAGACCCTAAGACCTGATACTCCTGTCATTTACGCCAGTGTTAAATAAGAAATACCACATTGAAGTCAGTTGAGTTGCAGCACTGTAAAACCAGTGTTAAGTGAGAGGAGAATGAAGCCCAAGAACTTTTGGATAATGTAAACTGTTGGATGGTTATCGGAACCAAACGTTGTGAAATTTTCCTAGCACTTGTAATTTTCTAATCTATTTTGAGATAATGTGAAGGGTGTGGAGCAATAAGTGTTCTTTGAATTGTTTTTAATTGGGGAGTAGAGTACATTAATTGTTTTTGTGTTTGGGTGCACTCTACTACTGAGACAGAGTCAGCAGCAAAGTGGTTGAAAAGAACTATCTTAGACACTTATTAAAATGCCGTAGGGAACCCCAGTAATATTTAGACAGTAGGATTTTCCCTAAGTCTCTGTGATCCACATTAAAGTGAAAAAAAGCATTGCATGATATATCAGCAATAAACACAAAACAACAACAGACCTTTGCACAGGACCACCTTCATTGATAACAGCTGATCTCTACTAAATCTACTCAGGTCCATGTTGCCCTCTAATAGGAATGTTTTTTCCCATCATGCCTTTCTGGGGCTATTATATTTCTTTGAGTAAAGCAGCTGTAGCCCTATTGTGGCCATTTTCTAACTGACTATTGTTTGCTCCTTCTCTTTCAGCTGGTAAGTACTTTTGGTTCCTACTATGTTGATTCTTAATATTCCTGAGAAATTAGGCATATTCTTGCATATGGTAGGTGAAGTGATACCATGGGTATTTAGCTGTTATTTACTTACTTGTAGCTCCTATCCCCTAGCCTGAAGGGCACAATACAGACTGAGATTCTGTGCTAGCCTCCAAGAGGTGCCGCATAGGAAGAGGAGAAAACAAAGATGGCATCTTTACAGCCATTTGATTCTGGACCACGTTGGGAGCCAAAGTGACCCCCAGAGTGATGTAGAACATCTGGGAGGTGCTCTAAACTATGATTCCCTGCCTCCATCTATATTTGGGCTGCTCCACGGCAGCTAAGCATCCCTGTAGCTGTGTTTGCTGTAGGGATTCCCTTCCTGCCCCTGTGAGGCATTTTTTTTTGAGGCTTGTGATAGTACCTGTGCAGGGCAATCTAAGGCTGGGTCTATGTAGTGTACCTGCTGAGAGAATTCTTCCTCGGACAGCTAAGTGGTTTTCATGGCCCTTGTTTACTGCCACAACAGTGGCAAGGGACAATAATGGGGGGAGGCAAATCCCACCTTTTAATGCACAACCTCCACTAATGTTTGTCAATCCCACTATGTAAGTAGGTAGGTGATGAGAAGTATGTGGACTGTTATCTAAGGGCTAGAGCAGAGGACTGACTTCTCTTCCTGACTGAGCACTTATTGTAGAATGTTAAACAAATCACCTGATCTTGTTGTGCCTCAGTTTACCCATCTGTAAAATAGTTACAAAACCTACCTGGCAGATATTGAGATTGAATTAATGTTTGTAGAGAGCTTCCTTTTTTATAAAAGGCACTATACAAATGCACCATTATTATTAAAAGTTACTGTTTTAGCACCCTGACACAATGTACTAATCAGAGACCACATGACCTCTGAGATGGTCAAGATTTGTATTGAGCTGGCAGGAAGGTACACCAAGCTCATTTCAGAAGGGCGGGTTCAACTATATTGAATTAATTTCTATGCCACCACTGCAACTCTCAATGGAATAAACTTGGACAGATTATCTCCACTGTTCTGACTATTAACAACTGCCAGAATGATGCTTTGTGGCCATAAGCAGCTGGGCCTAATTCAGAGCAGCCCTGAAAATGCTCCAGTTCAGGCCTAGGGTCAAAATCACCCCTCAGCTGGCTGTAAAATGTAGAGCTGCAAAGATGGTTTAAAGCCACTTTGTCATCGCCGCCTTGCATCCTTCACCATGCCTAGCTCAGCCAGACGAGGAAACTAGTGCCATCGTGTCTAATTTTTTAATGCCTTGTTCACTGTGAGTACTTGTATGCTAGCCCAGAGGGTGGACTGAATCCCTGGCCAGTGTACTGTTGTCGGCATGATTATTGCTCTTTTAGTTCTGCTTGACCTGATTGTATGCCCTTACCTCTGCCTGGACGGCTGGTAGAGCAGTACCTTAGTTATGCCAAAAGGGGATTTCCTTGAGCTTCTGCTTGTCATAACTCCAGAATGTAGAAAAGCCAGTGGATAAAGAGGGTGTTTTCCCTGGTCACGTTGCTATTGGATATAGGCTGTCTGACTGCCCCCACCCCCAAGAGTTTTCAGCAAGAGAGAGGAGAGGTAGGATACTGGATTAGCTAACCACTGCTCTGTTCCAGTATAGCAATTCCTGTTAAAAGAATGGGGTCACTTAAGGAATTACAGCATTAACTACGCATATTTATGCTTTTATTTTCTGTCTCTTTCTCCCCCCCCCCCCCGTGACTCTTTTTTTTTTGGACTACCGCAGCCCCACCTGCCCAATGCATTTCACACAAAATTAGAGGAAAGCCATGCCTTATTCCATAGAAAGAAAGTACTTTCTTTTCCCTCGGCTTTCTTTGAAAAGTGTAACAGATGTCTGTAGCAATAAAAAGCCAATTATACTCATATTATCATGAGAATTTCCAGCAGGAAATCTTGAACAAACTCAGTTTACTTAACTGAGATAAATACAGTAGATAAATAGCAAACTGAATTTAGTTTACTAGTGTACACAGGTGTACTACATATTTCTTCAAGCTATGATTCATGGCTATAACCTTTCTCATCCAAACTTTCCCAAAGTGTTGGGATAAAGAACTGGTTCAAGTTTATTGCTAGTTACTAGGAAAGGAAAGAGGAGATAACAAAGGGCCCAATTCTCTCTTCAATCCCAGTCCTTTTATGCTGCTCTGAAGAGAGAACTATTCCCTGAGGAATACCTGAGGGGTGTCCTCAGCTGGCAGAAAGCCCATGGAAGGTTTGTAGACTGATCCATCTTTTCCATTCCCTCTATGGGGCTCTTGAGCCAGAGTATAAGAGCAACCCTAAAGGTGCTCTAACTTACGCTTGAAACAAGGTAGATCCTGGAAGGTCAGATAATTTGGGAGACCCAAAGGTGCTTAAAGCCTAATGAAATAAATAAGGGGCAAACTCTGTATGAATAAAAACAAAATTTGGGAATTTCATGTAGCTCTGTTCTTGGTGTGTAAATGACAGGCAGTACTGCAAATAACATTCTCTGTTTACTGTAGCTGTTAGCTAGGTGTGGTGCAAATATTGTACAGAGTATTGTGAATCCCACTTCTTTTCTGCTCTGCTAGTCATCTTAAGTGGTAGATATCACAGCCAACTTCATCCTACAGCTGTTCCCATGCAAACCCATTGAATTAGACCCTAGTGACCTCAGCTGGGTTATCTGGGCATAAATGAGGATTGAATTTGCCCTGGTGTGCAAAATCTAACATGGAGTAGTTTATTTAATCTTTGTTTGCGCTTATCTTCTTCCACACTTTGAGCAAAGGCACAGAAATGCCTGTGGTGCTTACTGATTATGATGTTTGTGTGACGTGGATTATTTACCCTCAGGGTGAATTGGCAGCATAGAAAACATTCCATTTTAGGACTATCACTGAATTATTAAATAATAGCTGAATTATTATAATAGCTGAATACAGCTAAATTATTAAATAATAGACTGGAGATGAATAGCCACTTTCCATCTATTCAGCTATCTTCTGTTAGATCAAGTGGTGTTTTTTAATATAAAGATTTTCCTTTAAAAGGAAAAGGCTATCTCATTATAACTTAAAAGCTGTAGTACTTTAATAAAATATTCAGACTGTTGAATGGCTTGTTTTGTCAACAACTTAATTCTAGATAAAATATGGCCTGCTATGCTGTTTTAAAAGACAATTTGGAGTTCGGGGTGTTATAGTTGAAACAAGCCAGGTTTGACAGTGTGGAAGAGCTTATTTCCCAGATATTTTTTTATGCTTCTCCTTGGGGCCCAGATCCTCAGTTGCCACTAGTAGTGGTAGTGTTGGTAGTGTTCACAAGGAGTGTGTGCAAAGATTTTAAGACACCTCTACCACACCCGATCCTGGGGTCAACTGGCTATTGGGTCTATCATAAATCAAAGCAGCCTAAGGATCAAAGAAGAACTGATATGAAAATAAAAAGGCAGCAAAGCTTGAGGCAGGAGTGATCGTTGGAGGAGGTGAACATCCTTCAAGGAGCATGTTTTGTTGTGTTGGAGAGGCATCTGAAAATGGGATAGACCATTTGGGGCACTGATATAGCTACTCTGTAGAGTCCATCTCATGACTCTTCCCCTGTTTGTGGGCTGCTACACACATAGACAACCCTGTACAATTTCCTCATATCTAGTTTGTCTCCGTTTTCCTTTTGGAGCCAAAAAGCACCAGCTTTTCTGTAGAGGTGCCCTTCAAGGAGAGGATTTTGCCATCAGTTATATATAATTTCATGTCAGTATTTGAGGAATTAATGGCTCATCCTTGGTGTACCTGGAGTAACAAATCAGTCAGTGTGTATTCACATATCAGATACCCAGATAGATCCCTGATGGACAATAGCATCATAATACAGTATTATTCTTATGTTGTGGTACCTTGCGTGCTGAATACAGAGCCGTATAACATGTATATTTGGGTGCAAGTCTGTATTCAGTTACTGTGTTGGAAAATAGAGTTCAATGGGGAAGACTCCCATTGACTTCTGTGGGCATAGGATTGGTGCCATGAATGACTAAATGCCATTGACGCAACTCCACCTCAAACCTCACTGCATGAGTGGAAAAATAGTATGAGCGTATGAATGAGTCTAACATGTGTCTGTTTCAGTGGCTGTTCAAAATCCTGACTTCCAGAGATTCTGCCAAACCACATATTAATTTGGTTATTTTTAAAATTAATGTCTGGTGCACAAGACTGTGTGTAACCACTGAGATGGAGTCCTATTGGTATCAATACATACTAGGAGAAATCAGAGTGCTGTAGGGAGAAGTCTGTTACAGAATTCCTAGAAGGAAAGGAATTACCCACATGTTGCTATACCTCCATTATTAACAATGTTATTAAATCGGTAGCAGAGTGTTGCCTAAAGTTGACCCATTAGTACACTCATACTAGTTTTTCACTGGTGTAACTGCACACTAGTGTAAGTGAGAAGAGTCAGTAATGTTTGAATAGTGCTTTGAGATCCTCATTTAGATGGTCCTGCAGAACTACAAAGAAATATTAACTTTTATGGAGATATACCTATCTCATAGAACTGTAAGGGACCTTGAAAGGTCATTGAGTCCAGCCCCCTGCCTTCACTAGCAGGACCAAGTACTGATTTTTGCCCCAGATCCCTAACTGGCCCCCTCAAGGACTGAACTCACAACCCTGGGTTTAGCAGGCCAATGCTCAAACCACTGAGTTATCCTTCCCCCTCCCCCCTCATCCATATGCTTAGCGGTACTATAGCTTGGCACGGGCAAAGGTGGCTGTAAACCACTTTTGCACTGCCCTGATCCACCAGAGCTACTGCAAGGCTGGTCAAGACCCCAGTCTAATTTAGAGAATCCTTTGAGCTGCTGTAGATTATATCGTATGCCTCCAAGATCACTTTGGTTGGTTGGAAATCACTGTACTACAGCATGTTCCTGGCAACCCCCTTATGGTAGTGGTGTTTGGGAGGAGACAGAGTAGATCTAGCTATGCCAGGTGGCTACTGGGGCTGGCTTTATGGCACTGGTATGCAACCAAAACAATTTGGATCATGGGCCAGGATGTCATCCATTATTTATAACTGAGAAATACCCACTACTATTGCAGAGGAATATCTCACTTTAATGAAAAGAGTAATATACATTGGAGATAAGCAACACTATGGGATGGATGCACAAGTAAAATAGCTAAAAATCAACACAAGCCCTCTGTGATTTTTGTTAATGCTAGACAAAACAGCAGTAATACTATACATATAAATTAGGAAACATTGTAAAATCACCTTTAATTTTATTCCCTCTACTGTTTCCAAAAGAAACAATGATTTTCAGCTAAAACCCTGTAAGTGGTAATTTTTAGTACATCTCTGCTTATAAGTAAATGCATTGTAAAGCTCTTAAAAATCTTTAAAAAATATTTGTGAAGTGATCAAATAAGAGAGTGTATTTTCATGTCTGCATTTCACTGATGAAATGCTCAATAACTTTCTTTCATTATTTTCTTTGTGGAGTTGTTTCAACTTCTCTTACTGGCCTTTTTTCTTAAATCTTTTCCTCCCCTTGAAATTATTCCTTGTTTCCTTGCTGTGTCTCTGACAGACCCTCCTCCATCTTACTACTAAGGCCTGCCATCAAAACCAGTTGAGCAGATTCTACCAAGCCTAATGATTTTGCCTAACTATGGTACGCAAATAGGATATGAACATACATGGGAAAGAACAGGAGCATTGGCTACTGCTTTGATTCTCCAG
The DNA here is from genome assembly GCF_027887155.1 of Malaclemys terrapin pileata. Classification (NCBI taxonomy): domain Eukaryota; kingdom Metazoa; phylum Chordata; order Testudines; family Emydidae; genus Malaclemys; species Malaclemys terrapin. The sequence goes on from NC_071505.1 coordinate 115,135,862, forward strand.
CTCAGCAAAGCACTAAAGTATATGCTTCACCTTAAGCACATCTGTAAGTCCAACCCTATCTAGCAAAGCTCTTACACATGTTTAAGTACTTGTGAACGGACATATCAAGTGCTTTTCTCAGTCAGAGCCTAGAGAAAGAGGCTGAATCAGCATTCATTCTATTTCTTGATTCTAGTCCCAGTTCTCACACTGACTTCACCTTAACCAAGTCATATTAATGTGTGTGTGTGTGTGTGTGTGTATATATATATAAAAATGGTTTTTGTTGTTCTCATTGTATAACCAAAAGAACTGCTAATACCTTTTTAAATGACTTTTACACTTCAACGTTTTCCCAACCTCTTCTCTTCCTAAACTGAGGGAATGAGTGACTGCTACAGGGAGAAAAAGCCTGCTTTATCTTCAGTATCTTGAAAATGAATTTGATTTTGTTCAAGTGGCTGTTAAAGATGTTTCCAGAGGCTCCATTTTTGGGCTGCCTTTTGGTGGAGACAAATCCCTATCAATAAATACTTTTTGTATTTAAAAATAAATCTTTGTTCCTGTTTGTGCCTTAAGCAGAGAGATTGTATCTATGCTTTTTTAAAAAAACAACAAATATAGTACAGAGATGGCACACTGCATAGTTATTTCATCAGGCACAGATATTTGCTAGTACTTTATTATTACCCTGATCATCCAAATATTCACGGATTCAATGAGATTACTCACATATGTAAAGTTACTCACGTGCATAAGTATTTGCAGGATTGGAGCCCTAGCTCTTCTGTATAAAACCCTGCTTCATTCCAAAAATTGCACAGGACCTGAAAATATGGAAACAAGTTTCCACCTAATCAAACAATTCTGTCTGACTTGGTCTCTGTGTGTTTTTTTGACTTGTGTTTAAAAAGGTTTCCTCTGATTTTATTTTCATATGGCGGCACTAAAAATCAAATCTCGTAGGCTTCAGACTGTAGTTAGAGAAGCCTATTAGGATTCTTAACATTCCAAGTCACTTTCTGAACAGATTGCACCAGCTAGTTGATGAAACTTGAGCTAATTACACTAATGTTGACAAATGCACTGGCGCGCGCGCACACACACTCAAAACATGTCACACTTTCAAAAAAATTACACCTCTTCAAGAGATGCTAAATAGATTCAGTGATTTGTGGATATAGCAGAGCTATTTATGCAAAGACAGCTTTGGGGGGGAAATTGTTGATTTAAAAGTATGCAAGATAGTCCTTCCACTGGCCACTTGCAAATTAAATTTTAACAAAAAACGTTTAGGATATTAGAACTTAGTCATAATTGATTCACTAAGGGTTAAAGTCAACTATGTGCAAAGTAGGGCACATGAGTTTAATCAGTGGCCCCAGGGCAGTTTGGAAACACCAATCTCTCAAAACTGGCCATTATTTCAGGTACTTTGTTTATGCCAACAACTTTTTGAGTAAATCACACACCTGATTGCCTCAGAAACCTGCGTCACATAATCCCCATGGTCAACTTGTCAACACCAAACTGTGAGCTATGGACCTGTAGCAGTCAGAAGTAGCCAGCTTCCAGATAGTTATAGCAGCCCACTTCTGGACTGACATGACCTCCATCATGCATTTGTCCTGGCACTGGAGGGTCAGGGCAAGCTGCTCACCAAACTCCAGAAATGTCACTTTCTTCATATGAAAGTTCTGGAGTCACTGCTGGTCATCCCAGGTCCACATAATGAGGCGATCCCATCAATCTATGCTCGTGGCCCTGCTCCAGAAGTGCCAGTCTATATGGGGGCATCAACAGCTATCCTAAGAGTTGTGAGGAGCATCAATCTGTTGGGGTCTGCCACATCTGTTACACCTGCCTATATTTAGGGCACCCCACCTATACCCTACCGAGGGCTCAAGGCATGATCCAGTCAATTTAGGTACCCCCAGCCTTTCCCTACCAAGGGCTCAGGATGTAAGGCACCTATCCTTGCCCATGGGATGCAGGAAGAAATCTGGTCAATTTAAGTACCCATCCTTTCCCACGGGGCTCAGGGCTCTATGGTAAAAGAGCCTTACACAGCTGTGCTCTAAACATCTATTTATTAGCAACACACACAGAATACATGTACCAAGCAAATCTCTCATGCTCACCCCTCCCAATATACAGACAAATTTACCTGATGGCCAATCAGGATCCACTCATCTGGGGGGTCCCGGTGATGTCTCTACACGTCACGGTCGTGCAGAAGGATCAGAGTTCCATCATCTTGAAGTTGAACTGCAGTCCGGAAATGGTTCCCAAAGAGCATTGTTTTTCATTTACTTTATAGAGGTAAAGCTAACTACCTCCTTCAAATTTACTAAACCTATCACATTGTCCCACACACTTAAATAACAAAAAATGTTAACCAATTACACACTGGCACCTGTGTGTCCTCCTTCCTACCCAAGTTTTTTACATTTTATCTTTCATGTCCAAATTGTAACTTAGTTGTGACCTTCTCTATTTATGCAGATGGTCAGCATAAAAATGCTGGTCAGAGCTTATCTTACCATTTGTTGAGTCTCTTTCTGTATCCCTTTATAATTTCCCAGTACCTGGGTGTCTCTACTTGACGACCCTGGTGGTTATAAGACTCGTTAGGACATTCCTGAGGTGGGGGTGCTTTATCAGCAGCATAACATTTTTTGTTTGTTTGTTTTCAATTTTAGTGGTGAACTCCCTGAGTTTCATCCAAGGCTGCCTTAATATGGGGGTAGGAGTAGATCAGGTCTCAGGCCAACATCTGTGTCGTTCTCCTCCTCCAACAGATACCATTGGAAGGTCAGAAAATGTCACCAATATGTCCACCAGCATCTCATGGATGCTCTGCCTGGGTCTTGAAACAAGAGTGAAAGTGCAAGCAGGAAAAGTTCTTCAAATAGTGCCTCACCTATGTTGCTGGCTCCAGGTGCTAGGAGCATGCAGACCCAAAAGATAGCTTGGCTGGATACATTGGTGTGCTGAGACAACTTCCAATAAAGTGCCATGGGATGGACAGTCAAGTTTTCCCACAGTGCACCATGAACCAAGGGCCAGAGAAGCTACAGCTGGGGAGGGCGCTAGGAGGCTTGGGATAGGCTGTCTGGACTCTGATTTGAATATTGTAGTGTGGATTCATGAGCATGGGTGTGAGACCTGGGTCCAGAAATTGTAAATCTAGGGTTGCTAATCAGTGTGGACACTCAAATGTGTGCTTTTAGCACTGAGTCTGAGGACTCAAGTCCCACAGACCCTGGGTTTATGTTGCAGTGAGACATACCCATGAAGATAGGGATTCAAACAGGCCTCAATAAAATGGTTCTGCTGTGTTTGGCAGTGGCAGCTTTTTAGTGTGCATGCAGAGGGCTCTGCACAGGCTCCCTGTTTACAGTGGAGCAAGCCTCCAGACACTACCACACAGTCCATGTAGAGGGACTTGAGAATGAAGTTCTGCTCAGCATCCACAATTACAGGAACCACAGAGTCCTGCAGTCCCCAATTCTATTCTCAGTTAAACGAGCATAAATCAAGAGTAACTGCTTTAAATGCAATGGAATTATACTGAAGTGAGAGAAGAATTCAGAGGCAGCAACTCCTCTGCACTTCCTAGACTGAAGAGCATCTGTGGATAGGATTATGAGCTGTCAATGAGCTGAGGTTGTATTTCAGCTCTGTTCAACTTTCATGTATACACATTTGTTTAAATTCCCTGGCACAACTGCATTGAAGTCTATATGGTTCTATACTTGTTTAAACCCAGGCTGGATTTAGTCATATACTTCTTGACAATAATCTTTCAGATTGTGAATGCATATTGAAAAACTAAAGGGCAAATTATAAGAATATCAAGATGTAAAGACAGACATGTTATTTAAGGTAAAACTTTACAAAAACCAAAAGTTGGAAAACATGGATATGCAATCTGAACAACCTTAACTCTATCCAAACTCTTTACTCAAAGAACACCCAGAAATGCTCTACTAATTGCTGCATACTTTTAATCTCAACTTATACATATCTTTCTCAATGCCATCAGTATTACCATGTGGCATGAAGGCCACCTGTCATTTAAAGACTTACCATACCTCAGAGAGAAACATTTTTTTAAAAATATTCCAGGATTTACTTAATAGTTTTGACCTTTCAGGCAATTGTCCTTATCCATCATTACAGTACATAATCAATCATATCATACTCGGTTATCTATAAAATATGTATTAGCAAGGGAGGAGGAGGTTTATGTTCCATAGTTTCTCTAGGGATTTATATTGAAACAGCTTAGGAAGTAGTATTAAGTAGGGAAAAGAAGCAGAATTTTGCTCCAAATCAAACTCAAGTAAATCCAGATTAACTCTGTTGGTTTCAGTGGCGGTACTTTTGAATTTATGCTGGTAAAATTGAGAGAATATTCACTGATTTTTAATTCATTTATTTATTTGGACTTTTGTAACTTATAATAAGAGGGTTCCACTGCTTCAGGCACCCATTCAAACCTTTTAAAAATACACAAAATAAACAAACAACCTCATCAATTTCACCAAGAGCATTTGAGTAACTGAGCACTAAACATAAATATGGTAGACATTATTTGACCTCTCACTCACATAATATGGATCAAAGAGAAAGGGTAGTCCAGTGATTAGGTTACTAGCCTGGGAGTTGGAAGACCCGGGTGTAATTCTCTGCTCTGCAACAGGCTTCTTGTGTGACTTTGGGCAAGGTACTTAGGCACAGATCCTTAAAGGTATTTAGGGTCTATTAGTGGAAGTTAAGAGCCAAAATACCTTTGAGAATCTGGGCCTTAGTCTTTTCTGTCTCAGTTCCCCATCTATGCAATGGTGAAGATAGCACTTCCCTACCTCATAGGCTGCTATGAAGATAAATGCATTAAGGATTGTGAAGTACCTTAGCTAGGATAGGTAAACAACTTCAACAAAAAACGTCCACCTACGATCAAAAATGTCAATTGTCTGTCTAAAAATCTTAAACTTGACAGTTTATTAGGGTCATGTGCCCATGCACACTATGCAACCAAAGTAACAGAACACAAGGGGAAAATACAAATCACACATAAAAAAGGAACTAGACTAAACACAATATACAATATGGATGGTTTTCCTGCCATTATTTGCAATTTTTACTTAACTGAAATAGGCCCATTTTCCCAGTCTCTATAAAGGATAATGATAATTCCCTCACTTATCCGAACTTCACAGTATCCTTCCTCCTCTTGACATTTTGGGTAATTGAGGTTATCCATAGCCAGTATTGCTATGCTACTAAATAGATCAACACTAGCTGTTTCAGGACACACAGCATGAAATGGTTAGCATGAAAGAAAGGTGAGATATAAACACACAACTCAGTTTTGTAAAGCAAGTTTTGCACAGCTCTAGTTCAAATTCTTTAAAATATTCATGTGTCCCCTTGATGTTATATTGAAGCAGGAGCCAGGCATCATAATAGCAACTGAGTTACTGTTCTCCACTGAAGGTACTGAGCAGTAGGGGAACACGGAAACATTCTTTGAAGTGCAGGTATTATGTTGGAACATCAGCACTTCAATAAGAACGTACCATGTGCATTGGTGTGTAACTGAGGTGAGTTTAAAAGTCTAAAGATGGTCAGAACCATGAACTGCAGGTCTAGATTTGATTTAAAACCTCCTTGAAGTTTGGGGATATTTATGTTCAGATTCTGGGTCAGTCCAGCTATACTAAGGCACAAAGTATAGAACCAAATGCAAAGTTTCCCAGAGTTCAGGAGAGCTTGGATCTGGACTTTCACTTCAAATCCAGTTCTTATTTAAAGCAGTTAACGTATTGTGAATAAGGCCGGGCAAAATTTTCCCATCAAACTGCATTTAGACAGAAAGTGAGGTTTTTAACTAAGTTATATTTTGGAAAAAGTGTCTGCTTCTAATGGAAAACTTCTAGTTTTTAATCGGAAAAAATGAAAACCAAAAATTTTGTAGCTGAAAACTTTTGGTTTCCATTTTTTCTTACAAAAAGTGGGCATTTAAAGAACATTTTCTAACCATCTCTATTGAAAGATCTTCAGAGCAGAAGTTTCTCTTTTATCTGTTTTCTGGGGGTGCCATTAAAATAATAAACATTATTCTAAGTGCAGATATTTTTTGAGGGAGGGTTATTTTTTAGTGTTCTATTTTAAAATTTAATGCAGATTTAATTATGGGAATTCATGCATTCAGTTGGAGTTAATTGTGCTGCCGGGTTTGAAAAAAAATTATTTATTTAACTTTGATTATTTTGATTTTTTTCCCTTTTGTAGGAAATGTGACCAACCAATATAGTGTCATTACTTTATAAGCATGAAAATAAGGGGGCTGATTCTCTACTTCCTTGCATCTTGTGTAGTCATTTAAACCAGTATACAGTGTTATCAAATCAGACTTGGGAACCTTGTACGCCTACTTTTCACTTCCTTTGCACAAGGTGTAAAGGCATTGGAAAATCAGCTTATAGGTGCTTATCATTTACATAGAAATAATGCAAAAAAAGGAGAAGGCATCTCTTACAAATTTGAGGTGGTGGTAGGATTTTGGGTGGGAGGGCGGGTTTGAGAACTTAAAATTTCACCAGTCTGTGACAGTCTGTACCCTTTTACAAGACTATTATATATTTCGTACAAAGTATGCCTGTAAGATATCATTTGAAAACTCATAATTTGCTGATCATTATTGTGCTGGTAAAATGTGTGGCATCATTGTATGTAAAGTTCTTCTTCGAGTGCTTGCTCATATCGATTCCAATTAGGTGTGCGTGTGCTGCGTGCATGATTGTTGGAGAAATTTTCTACCCTAGCAACACCCGGTGGGTCGGCTGTGGAGCCCCCTGGAGTGGCACCTTCATGGCACCGGATATATACCCCAGCCAATCCAGCGCCCCCTCAGTTCCTTCTTACTGCCCTTGACGGTCATTGGAACTGTGGAGTGTGGCATAGCTGTTCTCCACTCTCCCTAGCTTATCCAGTTAATTCTTATAGATAGTTGTACTTATAGTTATATGTTCTTTAGATTAGTTATTCCTGTTCATAGTTCATTGTTAAATAGTTGTAAATAGTTAGCGGGGGTTAAGGGGGCTGCTTCTCCCCCCTTTTCCCCCAACGCATAGCCGGGCTCGTGCCCAAGGTTTCTGGCTTTAAGCTGTGTGCGACTTGTGCTAAGCCTATGCCAATGGGAGACCCTCACGACTCTTGTCTGAAGTGTCTAGGGGAGTCTCACCAGACGGACAAGTGTAAGATCTGCAAGGCTTTCAGGCCCAGGACCAAAAAGGAGCGGGACTTTAGACTTAAGCAGCTCCTCATGGAGGCGGCACTTAGCCCAGATCCTCCCTCGGCGTGCCAAGTTCTGGCACCAAGTGCTTCGGTGCGCAGCGCCCCTGTGGCACCTACCAGTACTACACCGTGAGCAGATGCGGATAAGGCCTCGCAGCACCGTCCTCCTTTGGCACCGTGTCCGCCGCAAGTGCCCTGGCGCCGGTCCCTGTCTCCAGGACATAAGAGACCCCGCACGACACAGGAGGCCTCTGTCCTACAGACACCGGCTCCCCCGGTAACGGTGGTAGAGCCGTGTCCGCCTCTAGAGTGCCAGAAGTCGCAGATATCGGCTACACCGTTGACTCCAGCACCGGGGCCATTGAGCCCTGTCTCCCGTCTACCCCGGAGACCTTTGAGACGGCGAAGGACCTCATCGCTCTCACGGAGCCGGCGCCGTCTCAACCCGCGGTACCGCCCGCCCTTCGTTCAGTGCAATCCAGGGGCAAGCCTGCCCTGGTACGCCTGCCATCTCCGAGCGTGGACTGGCGGCACCGCTCCAGGTCTCGGAGCAGGTCCCGATGCCACTCGCAGTCCCGGGGCCGACTTTCACCCCAGCACTGTCGTACTCGCAGCCTAGGTCCTCTTCCCGGCACCGATCTACGTCTCAGCACTGTCGGGATCACCAGTACCAATCGGAGTCGCGACGTAGCTCCCGGCACCGGTATGAGCACCGCTCCAGTTCGAGGGGCCGCTCCCGGCACCATGTCTACAGGCAGTCGTCGTCGTCTCGGTCCAGATCTGGATCTCGGCACCGACGGCACCCATCTCAATCATGGTACTGCTCACCGGCACTGCACGGGGACCGCTCGCCTGCGGACCGGCACCGATCGGCACCGTATCGTACGGAGCCCATTCAGACGCGTTCGGCACCGCCTTGGCCCTCGAGATCAGTGTCTCGCTCCTCCGAGGGCGCTTCAAGATCAGCATACCCTCCTCAGGGTCAAGCTGCCACTGACTTGAGTCACTGGCAGGAGGGGGCAGAGGACCCTGCGCAGGACCCTACACATTGGTCTTTCTGGACTCCGTGGGCGTATCACCAAGTGCAAGGGGCTCCACCATCAGCCTCTCGCTCGGCACACTCTGAGCCCAGAGTCCTGGAGGCCACCATCTCCCGTCCTCCCCCAGGGGGCATGGAGGCTCCCGTGCCTACACTTCAGGCCCTGGACTCTGGGCCAGGAGACCCTCCGATTCAGGGACCCTTAGAGCCAGACCCCCCTTTGGACCCCTTGCCCCTGGAGGCATCCTCCTCATCTTCCCTGGATGAGGCGGTGGCGGGCACATCAGCCTCGGGCCCGCCCCCAATAGATCTTCGTGCCTACCAGGACCTCTTACGTAGGTTGGCACGTAATATGGACCTCCAGGAGGAGGAGATAGTGGAGGTGCAGGATCTGGTGGTGAGCATCCTGTCGGCTGATGCCCCATCCCGGGTGGCATTACCACTGATTCGGATGATTCAGGCTAATGCCACTACTATATGGCAAACCCCTGCCTCCATCCCACCCACAGCCAGAGGGGTGGAAAGAAAGTACTTTGTCCCATCTAAGGACTATGAGTACTTATATACGTATCCTCCACCGTGTTCACTGGTTGTGTGCTCGGTGAACGCAAGAGAGCAGCATGGCCAGCAGGCGGCAGCGCCCAAATCGAGGGACGCTAAACGCTTCGATTTGTTTGGGCGTAAAGTGTACTTAGCCGGGGGTTTACAGCTCAGAGCCGCGAACCAACATGTGCTCTTGAGCCGCTACAGTTATAACTCATGGAACTCCATGGGTAAATTCAAAGAGTTGGTTCCCCAGGACTCAAGAGAGGAGTTCGGGGCCTTAGTGGAGGAAGGTAAGAAGGTGGCTAGGACCTCCTTGCAAGCCTCTTTGGACATAGCGGACTCTGCCGCCAGGACTCTAGCATCAGGCATAGCCATGCGACGCGTCTCCTGGCTCCAGGTTTCGGGCTTGCCGCCAGAGCTGCAGCAGACCCTGCAGGATTTACCGTTCGAGGGCCAGGGACTGTTCTCAGATAAGACGGACTCTCGATTGCAGAGCCTCAAGGACTCGAACCATCATGCGCTCCCTGGGGATGCATGTCCCAGGGCCCCAGCGCAGACCCTTTAGGCCCCAGCCACAAAGGTTCTACCCTCCCCCACCTCGTCCGAGACAGGACTTTCCCAGAAGGCGGGGTCGAGGTGGTAGACTAAGGTCGACCGGCCCCCAACCCGGTCAGAACCAGGGCCTGCCTAGGCCACCTTCAGGCCCTAGACAAAACTTTTGAAGGTGCGCTTGAGGACGGCGCCCCAGCCACTGCCCAGGATCCATCTCCCTCCTTTCGGGATCGCCTCTCCCATTTCCACCGTGCTTGGTCCCTTATAACCTCGGACCAGTGGGTCCTTCACATGGTGGAGAGGGGATACGCTCTCCAGTTTTCTTCGTTTCTTCCCTCCACCCCCCCTCCCCGTCCCTCTTCAGGGACCCTTCTCACGAGCATTTCCTTATACAGGAGGTTTTTGGCCTCCTCGCTATGGGAGCCATAGAGGAGGTGCCCCCGCAGTTAAAGGGCAGGAGGTTCTACTCCCACTACTTCCTGATCCCCAAGTCCAAAGGGGGTCTGCAACCCATTTTAGACTTGCGCAGACTCAACAAATTCATAGTAAAGTTGAAGTTCCGCATGGTCTCCTTGGGGACAGTCATCCCTTCCCTGGATCCTGGAGACTGGTTCACCGCCATTGACATGAAGGACGCATATTTTCATATAGCGATCTACCCCCCACACAGGCGCTTCCTTCGATTTGTAGTAAACGGAATGCACTACCAATTTGCTGTCCTTCCCTTTGGCTTGTCTGCGGCTCCGAGAGTGTTCACAAAATGTATGGCTGTCGTGGCAGCATACCTTCATCGACAGAGGATACAGGTGTTCCTGTATCTAGATGACTGGCTGGTGTGCGGCCGCACCAGGGAGCAAGTTCAAGCTCACATCCAGATAATACTGAAAACATTCCACGAGTTAGGCATCCTACTCAACAAGGAGAAGTCCACTCTGGAGCCAACCCAGAGAATAGAGTTTATCGGGGCAGTGTTAGACTCCAGACTCGCCCGAGCTCTTCTGCCAGGCACTTGGTTTCACACCATCACAAACATCATTCATGGACTCCAGCTCTTCCCGATTACCACAATAAGGACTTGCCTCGGTCTGTTGGGACACATGGCCTCTTGTACTTACGTAACCAGGCATGCCAGACTTAGGCTTCGTCCACTTCAGGCCTTGGTATCGTCGATGTACCATCCTTATCGGGACAGCCTCGGCATTGTGGTCACGGTTCTGAACTCGGTCTTGACCTCTCTCACTTGGTGGCTGGATCACAAGGCGGTTTGCGCAGGAGTGCCATTTCACACCCCACAACCCTCCATCCACCTGGTCACAGACGCTTTGTCCCTAGGTTGGGGCGCTCACCTCGGGGAGCACCATACCCAGGGCCTGTGGACCGCATCCCAACTAGCTCTGCACATCAACGTTTGAGAGCTGATGGCAGTGCGCCTAGCCTGTCAGGCATTTCTGGGTCTCCTGCATGGCTGTTGTGTGTCAGTCCTCACAGACAACACCACGGCCATGTTCTACATCAACAAGCAAGGAGGAGCCCGGTCGTCTCTCCTATGCCAAGAGGCCATTTGCCTGTGGGAGTTCTGCATTGCCCACTCGATACATCTCACAGCATCGTTCCTCCCTGGAGCCCAGAACACTCTATCGGACCGTCTCAGCAGGTCCTTCCAGACACACGAGTGGTCGATTCATCCAGACATCATCTATTCCATCTTCCAGAGGTGGGGATTTCCCCAGGTTGACCTGTTCGCATCTCGAGCCAACAGAAAATGCCACGCGTTCTGCTCCCTACAAGGACAATCTCTGGGCTCCCTGTCGGACGCTTTCCTTCTGCCGTGGAAAGACCAGCTGTTCTACGCTTTTCCTCCATTCCCACTGGTCCACAGGGTACTGCTCAAGCTACGCAGAGACCAGGCATGCATGATTCTAGTCGCTCCAGCTTGGCCAAGGCAGCACTGGTACACCACGCTGCTGGAGCTATCGATTCAAACTCCGATGACACTTCCCTTGTGCCCAGACCTCATCTCTCAGGACCACGGCTGACTCTGTCACCCCAACCTGCAATCGCTCCACCTCATGGCGTGGATGCTCGATGGCTGAATCGGACAGAGCTACAATGCTCATGTTCCGTGCAGCAGATTCTACTGGGAAGTAGAAAGCCCTCTACACGGACCACTTACTTAGCCAAGTGGAAACAGTTCTCCTGTTGGTGCGAGGACCGGGCCATGCCCCCCTTGCAAGCGTCTATTCCTCTTATACTCGAATATCTCCTATCCCTGAAACAGCAGGGTTTGGCGATATCTTCAATCAGGGTGCACCCAGGGCCGGCTCCAGGCACGAGGCAACCAAGCACATGCTTGGGGCGGCACCTGGTAAGGGGCGGCCAATCTTGGGGTGGCGGGGGGCAGCGCAGCGTGGCATTCCACGGGGGGGGGCGCTCCAGCGGTGCGGCGCTCAGTGGGGCAGGCGGCGCGGGGCGCGGCGCTCGGAGGGGGGGTTTCCAGCGGCTCGGGGGGGGTGGGCTCCAGCGGCGCGGCGCTTGGCAGGGGGGTGGCGCGGAGCGCGGCATTCGGGTGGGGGCTCTGGTGGCGCGGGGCGGGCTCCGGCGGCGTGGTGATCGGCAGGGAGGGCGGCGCAGGGGCGCGGCGCTCAGGAGGTGGGGTTCCAGCGGCGCGGCGCATTTTTTTTTTTTTGCTGCTTGGGGCAGCAAAAAAGTTAGAGCCAGCCCTGGGTGCACCTGGCCGCTATATCGGCTTTCCACCCAGGAGATCTCGCTTCCTCAGTCTTCTCTAACCCGATGGTCGTCAGATTCCTCAAGGGCTTAGACCGGCTGTACCCACAGCAACGACAACCCGTTCCGGCGTGGGACCTCAACCTGGTTCTCTCCTAGCTCACAGGGCCCCCGTTCGAGCCATTGGCTACTTGCTCACTCCTGTACCTATCTTGGAAGACAGCCTTCCTCGTAGCCATCACTTTAGCGAGGCGCGTTTCTGAAATCAGGGCGCTCACGTCTGAGCCTCCATACACAGTTTTCCACAGAGACAAGGTGCAGCTCCGCCCCCAAGGTAGTTTCAGCTTTTTCATGTGAACCAGGATATATTTCTCCCGGTCTTCCATCCTAAGCCACACGCTACCCGTCGAGACCAGCGTATGCATTCCTTGGACGTATGCAGAGCCCTGACTTTCTATATTGAGCGTACAAAGCCGTTTAGGAAGACGACACAACTCTTCGTTGCAGTAGCCGACCGGATGAAAGGCTTACCGGTCTCCTCACAACGTCTCTCCTCTTGGATCATGTCCTGCATTCGTGCTTGCTACGACCTGGCTGGTGTCCCGACGCCGCGCCTCACCGCCCACTCCACGAGGGCCCAAGCCTCCTCGACTGCCTTCCTGGATCATGTCCCGAGCCAGGACATTTGTAAAGTGGCGGTTTGGTCATCGGTCCACACCTTCACTGCTCACTATGCACTGGTACAGCAGTCCAGAGACGATGCTGCATTCGGATCAGCGGTTTTGCACACAGCGATGTCTCACTCCGACCCCACTGCCTAGGTAAGGCTTGATAGTCACCTAATTGGAATCGATATGAGCAAGCACTCGAAGAAGAAAAAACGGTTACTCACCTTTGTAACTGTTGTTCTTCGAGATGTGTTGCTCATATCCATTCCAAACCCGCCCTCCTTCCCCTCTGTCGGAGTAGCCGGCAAGAAGGAACTGAGGGGGCGCTGGGTCGGCTGGGGTATATATCCGGCGCCATGAAGGCGCCACTCCAGGGGGCTCCACAGCCGACCCACCGGGTATTGCTAGGGTAGAAAATTTCTCCGATCATGCACGCGGTGAGTACAAAGGTGAGTAACCGTTTTTTAATAAAATTCTATTGTATAAGACATCTTCCAAGTCTAGGGAAACAGCTTCAAACCCCAGAAACAAATGGCTAGCCAGCACTTCAGCCTTTTTCAGCATAATCAAATGGACTATCACCTGGCTAAGTGGGCATTCTTTGGGAGAAAAAAGGGTGTGAGTGAGAAATTTACATGTTGGCAAAGAAATAGCTGCAACTTCCCATCCCATAGTCTTGCTCTCACCTGAACCGCAGCTGAAGATGGTTCTCAAAGAAGAGAAATGCTATAAAAGAGGGAATTTTTAAGGGTCTCAATGTTATTAAATGAAGTGCATTCTATAGGGAAGAAAATCCCACTCAGGATTGGAGAAATGTTAAAATCGTATAGTATTTTGTTATGATGATCAGTTAGTGTTGCCAGCTCATGCATTTTTATTATGAGTGTCTCAATATTTGATAGTTTTCTTAAAGTCCTAGCTCCAAAAGTTAGTCGAATACTTAACAATCTCTGCCTCCCTCTTAACAAAAAAAAAAAAAGTGTCTAGCCCTCATGGTTGCAGAGAAAACCTTGAAAATGTGATCTGAATATGATCTAAAGGCCCAAAAATCAAATGAAAAGAACCCCAAATGTATTATATCATATTTTAAGCCAATCTCATTAATTTCAGGGACCTGATTCATGATTTTTGAATGATTGGGGTTGTCACTATTGCAGTGGCTGGAGGGGAATTAGGAGTTAAGATCAGGCCCTTTGGCAGAGATACACTGTAGCATGGAGGACCAGGTCTCACGTAACAGCAGGTGTAGAGACCAGCAAGAGAGAAGAATTAGAAAGGTTTGGAACGTTAGCCATGCAGGCTGAGTGTAGGGAAGAGGAGTCAAAAATAATTCCTTACCTAGTTAACACAGTCACTTGTTAAAAAAGGGAAGAATTTAAAATCTTTTGTTTTGCACCACTTGTGCTGGTTTTGTTTTTTTGTTTTGTTTTCCCTGTGGTTCTCTTGGCTTACATATTAAAATAGGCTAATTGCTTTTACTTTTATTTTGGGTCAATTTTACTTTCAGGTTTCATGCATCAGCAAAATGTTGCAATGTTTGGTTTGCAAACACTGATGGAGAAAGTTTATTTATGTATTTAAACATATTTCCATTGGATTTTTTTATAAGCCCTAACATTTATGTAGGTCTTAAGTTTTGTGAAAGCTCATAAATTTGACCTCACTGTATCCATCTAGACAAACAATATGCATCATGAGAAGCACACAAAAATATACAAGAGGATAAATTAATGTTTTTAAAAACAGCAGTCATATATATATATATACACACTCTTGTATAAATTATTATACATCCGTTAAGCCCTGTGTCCTGAGCATAAATGTATTTTAATGTTTAGTGACAAGGAAAGGCAGTCACTTCAAAGGATTTGACATTTATAAGCAACCAAAGGACTTTCTGTCATCTTCTATTTATTCATTCAATAGACTAAAAGAGCCATGCTGCTTTCTTTAGGGCAGCAGTCGATGCATCTATGTCAAATCATACTTCTCATTTATGCAACCCTGGTGTCTCTCTCTTGCTCCTTTTTCTCTCTCTTCCTTCTTCATATCACCAAACAACTTTTGTGTGACTATTAATGGCAAGGAGTATCACATTGGGAATACCCTAGTCTGGACTCCTACTCTGAAAAGATTAGAGGAGTTTGGGTTTGCTCCTGATCCTACTGAAGTCTGTGGCACAACCCCATCAGCAGAAGCAGATTCACTGTCGAGACAAAAATCACATATGCTATGTATATAATCTTATATTATTAAGGCCTGATCTTGAGAGGTTCTGGGTGCCACTAAGATGAATAATTAATTTGAAAATATATTATTTATGGTATTTGTTTACTTCCTGCATTTTATCCTGTTTGTTCTGTAACCGTAGTCATTTCACGTGTGGGGTTCAAAGTACAGCACAGGCAATATTTAATTTTTTTAAAAGAGCTATTCTTTTTTTAAAAAATCACATGCATTTTTGTGCATATTTGATTTTGTGGAACATGTTTTTAACTAATCGTCCCTGTTTAGCAATGTTCCTTTAACTGGCTAGTCAGCTTTGCTACAGCGGAGAATGGTAAGTAGTGGATTTTTCCATACCAAAATAAAAAAACGAACCTGCCCCATTTTGAAGTGGAGACTTCAAAAGCACTTTCTGTAACAAATAAAACAAAAAGTCTCACTCAACAGAACTATATTTCATGTTTTAAACAGTATAACTAGCACATTTTTAGAAGCCCCATGACATTCCAGCTTATATACAAATAAAAAGGCTTCTTTGAGCCAAAAAGCTTTATGATGTTTTTTTAAAACTTACAGTAGTGGGTGTAAGAGAAGCAGGAAAAACAATATTACTGCCACTCCCTGGTTGGCCCTAGAGATGGGGACCCGCAAAGATAACAGAAATCCATCTTTCTGTCACCCCACCCTTCCTTGGGTTCTGTACTGAGCCCAGCTCATCCAGGCCTGAGCTTTGGATTTCTTTTTAGTGTTGTTCTCTGTTAGGTATATTTAAACGCTGTTCAGTAGTTACGGCTGGAACATAACACAGAGCTCCCTACCTTCTGCCAAGCAAAGAGGATCAGGGAGTGCTGAGCTAGTACTGGGCTCTGGCACAAATTAAGCAATGGTTCCCTGCCCAGTATTTGAGGAATTGCTTGTTTTCCTTCTCCTCTCTCACTGCTGCTATTGCTGCCTGCTTCCTTCTCAGTGCAGTGTCGTGGGGAACCAGGAAAGGGGGCTGAAAGGGAGGCACGGGTGACATATCAAGGACCTGGTGAGTAGGGAGAAGAGAATATACTGTTGCGAATCACTCCTTCAACCGTAGCCCCAAAGGAAAGGAATAAGATACCAATGAAGATCAATGTGGATGATTACTTTTTGGGTCCTGCAAAGGGGGAATAAGGGGCCTGTGAGAATGAAACCTTAAGGGGCATGTTGGGAGTTGGTGGTCTGGAGAACTAGGAGTTCAAGCCTCCTACAAGTTTTGAGTCACCTATGCCCCTCTTGTATCTATTGTAGCACTAACAAGCACATAGAAATGGACATTCCTGCCCACAATAGATCAATAATCTATGTAGTCCTGCTGCCAACAGTGAACAGAACTTAATGCTTCAGAGCACGGTGAAAAAATTACTATATACCCTGGACACTTGTGCAGTACCATACCACGGAGGTCAAAAATTTCCAGAGAATACATGTTTCCTTTCAGAATAAATTATTTCAATGGAAAATTAGCATATTGCTTTAAAACAACCAAAAAAGGAACATTGTGAGGCATTTATTATGCCAACTTCTAATTTAGCAGGCTCACAATGTGCATGAGCTACTGTTTGCACACACACATGCACATGAGGTTTTAGGCCTCTAGCTACCCAATTGGCATGAGGAAAAACAGGGCTTGTGCACACGATAAGCATTGGTTGTATGTTTGCAGCTAAAACTATGGTCCAGTATATTTTGTTTCAGCCTGATAAAAATTTAGCCTTCTACCTGAGGAAAATAGGGGTTTAACAACAGAAGTGCTACTGATGACACTATCTTCAGTGTAAATTATGCTGTTATAATACTTAGCAGAGGTTCAGGGGCTTTCAGTCTTGGGTTGAAGAGGTCTGATTGAAAATCAGATACAGACATATATGGAGAATTCCAAGTTCCCCAGTTGTCTTGAAGTTATGTGGAGTGGGCACTTGATTATTATGAAGGCTAGAACTGGATTGAAGATTCATACTTAAAGGTGTAATGGAGCTCAGAAAGTGCCAGACCTTGGAAGTACCTGGCCCTTGATTGTAGCAGCTGGAAGTGATTTAACAAGTACTTGAGGTGACAGAATCAAATGCTTTATATGATGAATGGGCTGTTCCAATAGAGCAAATGATTTTGCTCTTTAAAAATCAGAATTAAACAGTTTGGGTTTTTTTGTGAGGCATAAGATCATGTGGCAAAGAAGCACACACATGCACAAATCCACAGACACACGTACACACTGTTTTATGCTCCTCTCTTCTTTATAATTATGGATACAATTTTTTTACGGTAAAATAAAGCAAAATTCACAGAACAGTCATGGGGAAAATGTACAAAACCAGGATATGGTCATGGCAGGGCTGACAGCCAAAGCCAAAGAAGTCACGGATATCTGTTAAAGTCACAGAATCCTTGACCTCCATGACTAAATCGTATCCTTTTTTATAATCAAAGACGTGCAATATCCTTTATTTCTTTTTTAGGCTTGTGTCTTCCTCCTTGAAAGAATACAGACTTAGTGAATACTTATGTAATGGACATGTATTACACTTCATTGTCTATTAAGATATTGGACTAGCATGATCCAAGGACATTAAGTAGGATGACCTCTGAGTGATTGGTGAAATTAGTAATGAATTTGCTAAACAATGCTATCATCCAGAGTTATTTGCCTCCCAAATATAGCTATCAGTCAGGTAATACTTGGCTGCTGGATATGCAGGTGCCTGTATGCTGGATTGGATGAGAAGCTAGAAGGAAATTTTGCTGTCTCATGGGAGAATTTCAGCCAGCTACTGACTGGATTTAAATTCAGCCATGTGACCAACTCGACACCTGTTTTTCATTCACTATACGGACAGTTTGGGATTATGGTGGGAAAGGATTTGCTGTCCTTCTAAGGTAAAATTTGGCCTCCATGAAGCCAATGGAAGTTTTGCCATTGACTTCAATGGAACCAAGATTTCACTCCAATCTCATTGTTCCTGTTATAGGAAAAGAGAAACCCCTGCATCAAATTACCTTTTTAAAAAAAATATTTTTTTTATTGGGCCTGGTCCTGAAGCTGCTCCCAGAGCAGATGCATCTGGCTGTGCAATGTTGCAGCATTAGAAGCAGAGAAAAAGAGAAACTCAGTCTCTGATATTGCCTGATGCAATGGCTATCAGTGCAAGGATAGGAGCAGTATTGCCTCCGCCTACCTCTGGGTGCAGATCAAATGCAGTAATTCTCATTTGTTCTCCGTCTTGGCACTTTATGTGCATTGGAAGTTAGTGCTATTGTTGTTCTGAAACAATGGGGCGACTACAGCTGCTAGCTGTGGGACTTAATTTTGAATGTGTTTAATGGTGTGCACAGCCAGTTGTGCACTGTGCAAAGAGTGCCAAACAGCAGATATATAGTATTGTTAGGGTCAGTGCTCTGAGTTATCTGCTGAGGGGGCATAGCTGGAAAGTAGTAAGTAAGTAGCAGTAAGGTACTACTTGCTCACTGCTAAAGCAGTTGGCCAACAGTGTGATCTGACTTCAGCTCCAAATCCAGAAGATCAGCACCCTGGGGCATATGACTATGAATGTTCTTGGAAAAGTTTATCTGTAGTAGCAATCATCAGGAAGTGATACATCTCATTTCCCTTTCTCTGATCAGCAGGAAGAGAAACACTGAGTTCTGAACACACTCTGGTCACTACTACCTGTACCGGCACTATGCCATCGCTATTGGATTCTAGGGTGAGCCAATAAATGACCTGGCCACAAAGCTTTTAACTGTCTCTCTCATAGCTACTTGGGGTTTTGTATTGACTATTGAACCCTGCCACAGCCCTGCACCCAGACAGTGCATCCACTAACCCCCAATCTTCCAGCAAACTTTTGAACATTATGAAGTGAGGCTGGTACTAAAATGTTTCCATCTTATAACTCTCCATATTAAGTAAACACAGAGAGGTTACCTGACTTCCCTAAACTCGTATGCTAGTCACTGACTTCTAAGTCCCCTGCATTTGGACTATGAAACATACTGACTAAGTGTCATGGCTACAGCTGAGCAACACACAGTGCAACTCAGGATGGGGGGAGTAGGGGACAAATGTTGCAGAATATTTTCCAAAGAGTGAGATCCACTAATATGAATACCAAGTGAATCTGAAGACCAAACTCTCTCCCCATTCTAATCTTTTGCACCACAGTAATTTAAAACTAGGAAACCGAGATAATGAAAATATACCAGTATCTAACAACATATGTTACATTTCCCCCAGAATTGAAAAAGAGGTTTGGGAAAGAACATTTTCTCTTCAGAGGTATTTGCATAATTACATTGAGTGTGAGTGTTAATGAAGAGGTAGTAATAAAACTGGTTGAATTAGCATGATTGAATGACTTAATGCAATACTTTTGATCATAGAGTCAGGGATGGCTTAAATTTTGCCAGACCTTTTTTGTGATCTCCTGCAATTTCACGTTTCAATTTGAACTTTCATTAATTATAACATTTTTTTTTCATCTTACGAGCATGAAACCTCATTGACTTAAGTGTTTACATCAGTGTAACACCTATTCTAAAATACATGCACCTGACAAGATTACAAATGAGAACAAAACTGAGTACAGATTGGAACTACTCTGACTAATGTAAATTACACTTGGTCCTCTGTCTAATATGAGACATTTATATTATTTTAAAAGTTCTAAATTCATGGGCTAAATTCTTCTAATTTAAACTTGTGCAACCACTATAAGGCTGTAAACTGTGATGAGTATGTTCTTCAAACAAAAAAAAGTATATGACACACACATAGACAGGGTACCAGAATTAAAACCCTGGTTCTTCAGCTCAAAAAATACAGGCTTCTACCTCTTAATTTGAGAGAAATCTCCTGTAGCTGCTAGATACAATGAGGCCAGGATTTCTCTTTTGGTTTTGAATTGTTAAGATCTCAGTTGATATCAATAAATATCTCTGATTGGGATTTAAGTGCTTTGGAAAAAATTATCTATTTCACTGGAAATCAATTGGAGTTGAAATCAATGGAAGTTAGGCACCTAACCTGGTCAGGCAGTTGTAAAAATCCTACTAAGTGCCTAAGTGCATTTGAAAATCTGCCCCCCTTGGCACTTCTGAAAATTTTACTCTTAAGCCTATTATTATTATTATTTATTTTATTATTTCAGCAGGGGGTTGGTACAGGGAAGAAGAACGTTCTGTTGTGTTGTGGAAGTTTGTATGGAGGGCATCCTACTACAAAAATTTTGCATGTGTTTACTCAGTCAAAAATGATGTTGGTTATCATCGTTTTCTCAATCAGTTTCACCACATTTTTCTGGTTCCCTATGCTGTTCTATTCACTGGCTGAAAATATTAACCAGCCACGGAAAACCAACTACTAAAAAGTCAAAACTGCCAAGAAAAATCAAGACATTTCACATTTGAAGGGTCGTATTCTATTCTCCAGCAAAACCTTAAAATTAAAAGTAGTCTCTTTTTCCCATAAAAAAAATGTACAAATGAAGAAGGTTGGGAGGAGAAATTCAGATTTGGTTTTTACTAAGAGAAAATTGACAAAAGGCTTCTGAACAACTCATAAATATTATAAAATATTGGGTGAAATTGGGGTGAAAGTAAACTTGTCCCAAAATATGATTTCAGTGATGGGCTTGAAGAGTTGATTTAAGATTTACGGGTAATTTCAAATGATAAACTTCATATATTCATGTGTATTAGAAAAACACTTGTAATTGAGTTTAACAGAGAGAAATATGTGTATTCTGACAAAGGCATATGCAAGAGTGAAGCAAGTTTTAAGTGAAGTTCAAAGAAAGTAGGCAGGCTGTACGTATTTTTGACAGTGAAATAAATAAAACATTATGTACACTTAATACTCTGTAAAATAGCTAAGTGGCCTGTAACGAGGGCTTCCTGTTTGGCCCTCTCACTACGGGACCCCTGCAGTGTCAGCTCCCACCGCCTTCTATTTACAGACCACTCCAAACTAGCAACCTGGGGGCAGCTTGCTTCTCCAGCAAGCAGGGACACACAGGCCTTGGCTCCTCCCTTTCTCTCCCCTCTCACTTCCTTCCTGCCAGCCCTATAGAGCCCCTTGGCTAATGAGGCCCACTATCAATTAGATGTGGCATATTCAGCCAGCCCCAAGTAATGCTTCTTAATTGGAGCTGGGCTAACAGAGGGCTGGCTCAGGACCTCCTGGCCAGCACCCTGTTACATGGCTATATAGCAGTAACGTGAATTAAGAGCTTCCCTTTTGCCTAGTCAAGCATTTCTGTTACACTCATGAAATATTATTGTTTTTATACACAGCTGAGCCAAACTGAGTCAGAAAAATTCAGGTACATCTGAAAATAGGGATATATGTTCAGAGCCCCACTAATCAAAAATAGAGACCTAGTATTTCTATGTATGTATTTATCTTTTGGAGTTGCCTAGATATCTTTCAGCTAAATCATGAGCTTTCTGTTTACTGTCTTGTCTCTTTATGGAAGAGTTGCCAGCCTGCATGGGTTATCACTGTTCTTTGTTTATAGAAACTGAGAGAGTGTTTTCTAGTAATTAGCATAGGTGACTAGGAGTCAGAGCTCCTGCATTCTTTCCCTCCTGGCTCTGCCATTGACTTTGTGGTGTTTTGGGGCATGTTATTTAAACATTTTGTGGCTTATTTCAAACAGTTATAAAATGCATATATTGATACTTGCATTCTTTGAGATTTTTGTATAAAAGATGTAATATATGCAAAGTATACAGGGAGGAGAAAGATAATGGGAATTGGGCATCCATCTCCTATTTATGCCTTGGAAACTTCCTCTCATAATAAATCCATCTGTATGAATAATTAAAACCTGGGTAGTGATTTTGTAAATCTGAGACATAAATTCAGTCTGCTGGATAGATCGCTACAAATTCTGAAACTGTCACAAATTTTAGTAGAAATGATTGTTCGCCTGAATAATCATACTCCAACTTCAAACCATTATTTGGCTATGCTCCTGTTTTAAAAGTTTGCCATCTAATCATGGAGCAGAAACAAAATCAAGTGACTTGGGTGATAAGTCACACGCTATGAATACCAAAGTCATTGTACACTGTTCACAAACAATTCATGAAAAATTCAGTTTCTGAAAACGTTGTCAATGTTTGCCAAATACTTTGGAAAAAAGCTCACAATGGCATTGTTTTTGGAATCCCAGCAGTTGAAGGCCAAACAGGTTGCCTATCAAAAAATTCACCAAGCCTTGCTCACCTTACTCATGCAAGTAGTCCCATTGAAGCAAGTTTAGTACAATAATGTTTAACATGCTTTTAAAAACTGTTTACAAAGTCATGCTACCTAGTTAAAAACCACCATTTACCTGAGCCCCCATGAACTGGCTGAAGTCCAATGGTAGCTATAGTAACACAGAAATATCTATATGGGGACATCAAAACAGGATGTGACATTATTGGCACTACAGTGGGTGAGCTGAAATGAGGAAAAGAATTGGTCTGCGCCTGAGACCCAAAGTTGGGAACTGAATGAAGATGTGAATTTGCCCAAGGTTTGAAGAAGTTCAGATCAAGGATTTGAATTAAGGCCCACTTTTTTAGAAAGATATTAGTTTAAAACTGTCTGCTGAAGGCCCCTCTTACCTTTGTCACTTTCTGACAGTCAGCACAAAAAATATATCCAACTCCATTTGGGATTTAGAATTGCATCCTCGTGGCCCAGGTTCAGCAATTTAATTTAGACTTTCCAATTTTCTCTGAAGGCCAAAGTGTGGCCCTGCAGGCCACTAGATTACTTGCACCAGTGCTGTAGTCCCTGGGTGATGTGGAGAAAGCCATTATGCCTTTGTAAAGCATATTGCCTCCTGGGAATCTTGACAAAGCATTGTGAAGAGCAGCTCTTGTTACATCATTTAAAAGGTATATCCTGTACTTCCTCCCCAAGTGCTTGTAAGTTTATGAATGGAGTAGGGTGTAGACATGACCTGCCAGTTGTGGGCGCCATTGACAGAGCCAGATGTTGACACCCCATTCCCCTCCTATCATGTTCTCTTGTGCTTTCAATCAAGCAATGGCTGGCTCCTGCATAGTGTGCTGGTTGGGAAAGGCTCTCTGTCCACTCTAATTACCCTACGTAGGGTCAGCCATAATTTAGGCCTATATTGGCATCTTGACTCCTTCTTGTCCGCCTTAGAATGCAGGAACACAGTTGTGTTTGGGCTTTCCCTTTAACATACCTGGCATTGATCTTGAAGATCATGTATAGCACTGTCAGACAAGATAGATAATGACTAGTGCTGCAGCAAATGGGACTATATGACGTTACACTTCCGAGAGCAGACAAATCTGTGATCTTATCTGGTTTGACAGCTATGAAGCACATTTCAAAGATTGTATCTGCTGTGATTTTAGGAAAGGTTTGTGTACTAATGGAAAATCTTTACCAAACTCCATCCCCAGAGAATAGACTCTTGAAAAGAATTGTGGAATATCATATCTTTCAAACATGAAAAACATAATCAATGCAAAACGTTATAAAGGATATGGAAATTCTCTCTTCTGGAGAGAGACATGGGCCAGGATGAGGATGCCAGAACCGAATCTCCTTCAAATGTAGGGCATTCGAATCTAGATCCAAATTTGCAGCCTGCCGTCTTCTCTGTAATAAGGAAACTGAACAAGAAAACTGAATCCAAGCACTTTGGACCAGACCCACTTCAACTTTGGGGGAAGTTTGACTCTGAACTATGAGTTTCGGACTCCTCTATAATGAATGAAAATGATGAAAAATCTATTTGAAATACATAAACAAACCCTCTGGGCCAGATTCTGATACACTTACTGAAGTTGAGTGGTCCTACTGAAACCATTTGGGTGACTTGTGTACAGTACTGCTCAACATGAATAAGAGTAACAGAATCTGTCCTTATATTAATATTAACGTTTGCAACTGTAAATTTAGACACAAATTAAAAAAAAACAGATTTCATTTCTCACTGCCACATTGTCACCTCCATTTTAGAAATGGATTACTAAGAGGCAATGACCTGTCCCCAAGTTTAAGCTCCCTTCTAATACTTTACATTTTAGCCATGCTATAAACTTTGCCTTGGAAAGTTGATTTGGCATGAACATTTCCACATTCACTCTGAAGGCAAAGAAAAATGTTTCCGCGATGTCTGACAAAAAATTTTCAAACTGTTTTTGATTAACAGCATTTTTTTTAAATTATCTTGATCTGAAATGTTGACAACAACTATTACTTTGTTTACCTGTAGCTCAAATATAGGACCATGGAAATACAGGGCTGGAAGGGACTTCAAGAGGTCATGTAGTCCAGCCCTTGTGCTAAGGCAGGACCAAGGAAACTGAGACCATCCCTGACAGGTGATTGTCCAACCTGTTCTTAAAAACTTCCAATGATGAGGATTCCACAATTTCCTTAAACTATTGGTCATTTATAATTTTTGTTGCTCTCCTCTGGATTCTCTCCATTTTGTCCACATCTCTCCTAAAGTGTGGCACCTAGGATTGGACACAGTATTCCAGTTGAGGTCTCACCAGCACCAATCAACTCCTGTGTCTTACATATGACACTCCAGCTAATACAGCCCAGAATATTAGCCTTTTCTGCAATTGCATCACATTGTTTATTCGTATTCAATTTGTGATCTACTAAAGCCCCAAATCGTTTTCAGCAGTACTACCACCTAGCCAGTTATTCCCCATTTTGTTGTTGTGCATTTGATTTTTCCTTCCTTCCTATAATACTTTGCACTTATCTTTACTAAATTTCATTTTGTTGATTTCATACCAATTTTCCAATTTATCAAGGTCACTTTGGATTCTAGTCCTGTCATCCAAAGTGTTTGCTAACCCTTCCAGCATGGTGTCATCTGTAGATTTCATAAGCATACTCTTCACTCAATTATCCAAGTCATTAATTAAAATATTGAATAACACCAGACCCAGGCTGACCCCTGTGGGACTCAACTAGATACATCATCCCAATCTGACAGTGAACCATTGATAACTGTACTCTGAGTACCAGTTTTCAACCAGTTGTGCACCCAATTTATGATGATTTCATCTAGACCGCATTTCCCTAGTTTGCTTATGAGGATGACATGAGGGACTGTATCAAAAGCCTTACTAAAATCAAGATATATGATGTCTACTCCTTTCCCCTATCCACCAGCCATTAATCCTGTCAAAGAAGGAAATGAGTTTGGTTTGCCATGATTAATTTTTTGAGAAATCCATACTATCTATTCCTTATTCCTTATAACCCCTTTGTCCTCGAGGTGCTTACAAACTGATAAGTGAATAATTTGTTCCATTATCTTTCCAGGTATCGAAGTTAGGCTGACTGGTTTATAATTCCCCAGGTGTTTGTTTCCCTTTTTAAAGATAGGTATTATGTTTGCCCCCGTCCAGTCCTCTGGAACCTCATTCATTCTCCATAAGTTCACAAAGATAATTGCTAATGGTGCCAAGATTGCTTCAGCTAGTTCCTTAAGTACCCTAGGATGAATTTCATCAGGTCCTGCTGACTTGACTGCATATCACTTATCTAAATCTTCTTTAACCTCTTCCCCTATTTTGACTTGTGTTCCTTGCCCCTTGTTGTTCAGATACTCAATGCAATTAATATTGTCACCATTAACCATTTTAGTGAAGACTGAAGCAAAATAGGCATTAAACACCTCAGCCATCAGTTATTAGCTCTTCTTCCCTACTAACTTGTCCTACCCATTTCTTCATCTTTCTCTTGCTCCTAATGTATTTAAAGAACCTCTTCTTATTGCCTTTTACGTCTCTTGCTACGTGTAACTCATTTTGTTCCTTAGCTTTTCTGATTTTATCTTTACATGCTTGTGCTATTCTTTTGTACTCCTCCTTAGCAATTCATCCACATTTTCACATTTGTAGGATTCTCCTTTATCCCTTAGGTGAGGTACCATGGGAAGAAAATCTATCAATTATAAGTCTGTTAAAGTCTGTTTTTTAAAATACATTTTTCTTTTTCTGCTGCTATCACTCCTCCCTTTTCTTAGAATCATGAAATATATAATTTCATGGTCAGGTTCACCCACTTTGCCTTCCACCGTCAGATTTGGTCCTCCTTGTTGCTCAGAATCAAGTCTAAAATGGCTGTCCCTTTGATTACTTACTCCACTTCCTGAAACAAACTGTTGCCCCAATACAGCCCAAGAACTTACTGAAAATGTTGTGATTGTCGTACTTCAATTCCAACATGTCTAGGTAGTTAAAGTCCCCCATTACTACCAGGTCTTGTGTTCGTCATCTTCCTGATATTGGTGGTCTATAGTAGATCCCTGCTATGATGGTCACCCCTACTTTTTACTGGTTTTATCTTTACCCAGAGACTTTCAACTGTCTGCCTCTCATTGAGATCCATGGTAATATTTTACCCTTGACCTCAGTGAGAGCTGGGCACTATGTATGTGAATTTGTGTTATCGGCCTTCCTCACCCCCTCTCCCTTCCAGGTTAGCTGTCTCCGAATTAGTAAGTAAGAACATAAGGGTATTTCTATAGGCAGTCATTTAATCAGTTTAAACTCAGTCATTCTGTAGATCAGCAAACCCTGGAACTTCTTGGTAGAGGCATGTTCTTCAACAACATGTCCTAGAGGCTGGTGCAAGAGAAGTTTAGTTTTAGGTTCACTGAGTGTTGGACTTGATCCTGCATGGTGCTGTGTGCTCTTTCTTGTTGGTGGGATGTGGAGGTTTTCTCAGCTCCTTGAAGGATCAGCATGGTATTGGGTAACAAGGATGTATACTGGTCACTCCCTGTCAACTCCAGAGAGTGCCACAGGACAAGATACTAACAATCTGGGAGCAGAGGAGAAATAGAAACATAGTAACTTCTCTGCTCAAAGTCTGTCTTTATGTATTACTGGGTCTTAAGCGTCATTCCTTGAAGCATAGGATTTACATGCTGTTCACAATGGTCATTGTTATGTGTTAGATTGCTTGAAGGGATATAAGGAAAAATGAAGGATATGCACAGTTGCAATTTCCTTCGGGAAAAACAATATGTTTATAACACAAATCAATTTCCTGTAACCTCAGTCCTATCTTCATTATTTGGTATGTCCTGTAATAGGGTGCAATTGAGATTATAAAATATGCATCACTTACTGTATAATGGGAAGCACTTTCAGTCTATTGGTAGAAAAAAGATTGCAAAGCTTTATAAACAAAACATAGGGCATTCCAAATATCTTAGTACATTTGCCTGAATTTTTTTTTAAAGTGTCTGCGTAAATTTAGAGTAAATGAAAAGGGGAGGAACACAGTAAATCCTGTTGAAAGTAATATAAGAAGACGTTTTTTTTCCCCCATCAAAATTACAGTCTTGATATCCTGATATGGACAAAAAAATAAATCACCCGTCATCCACAAAGGAACGAAATAAAATTAATACTGAAAATACGAACCACAAAATAATCTTTTACTTTCCCCGCAATAAATCATGTTATACATGTAACACTTATCTGGCTACATTAAGAATGAAGGATTCTATTAAGACAATTTCTGCTGGTTATGTTCATGCACTGAGGGCCAAATCCTGTGAACCTTACTCTGGCAAAATCCACTTGACTTCAGTTGGAGTTTTGTCTTTCTCCAGCTATCTAGCAGTTCACAATGTAAGACTCTGTGGCTCCTGTGAATGAAACTGTTAAATGTATCGTTGCAAATCTGTGGCTACCTAGGATTGTGTGGCTGTTGTTGAGCTGTGTACACTGGCCAAGCAGAACGTCACATCAGCAGCAGGGCTACAAACCTAAAACTCCTGCTTCTGGGGTCTGATTAGAGCTGGAAGCAGTTTTCCCATCTGTGAAAATTTTTAAGATTTTTTTTAAACCAAGATCTTTTGAAGTTTTTTACACAAGCTCGCATGCAAGCAAATGCCCGCAGACGAACCCCAAGGCAGAGACCAGAATAGCCAATAGCCCTGGATTATAGAGTTAGTGTCACTCTTTCTCTCTGGCCCAATAAATATTTAATGAGTTATACAAAGTGCAACAGCACCAAAAACGGAGATCTAGAAAAAAGGCAGTGAGTGACTCTCTTGCATGGGGTTGGAGCACTCACCTGGGATGCAGGATGTCATGCTGTCTGGAGTGGTTCACGACTGTGAGTGCCAACCTCAGGGTAGACTGTCAAAAAAGCAGGGCAAAGACCCCAAATGGGTTGTATGTTCTGTAATTAGATTTCACCAACTCAATAAAAAATGTGAACTCCTGAAGCATTATAACAGTCTTGCCATAGACAGTCCCCTTGGGCACTCCAGTCCATCTTGCCACCTGGACTGAGTGATAGTTGGTTGCCATACACCAAAGATTGCAAAAGATTCAGGTTGCATTAAGTGCCAAGAGACCAGTCACTTACCCCAGTCAATTTGTACCTTAGATCGCCCACCAAAGGCAAAGCTTGTAGCCAATCCTATAGTAAACTAAGGATTTATTAACTAGGAAAAAGAAATTAGAAGTTATTTACAGATTAAAGCAGGCAAATAAATATATCGACACACACAGGATTTACCATCTATGGTACCAAAAGGTGAAAGAGTTGTAGAAAGCTGTCAATACTGAATGTATTTTAGGCATAACCCAGGTTGACCCTGGGGATTTCTGCTTCTGTTTTGAAGCTCCAGCCCTTTCAAAGTCCAAACAGCAAAAAAAGAGAGAGAATTTTTTCTTGTGTCCCTGTTTTATCTCCTTCTACCAATATTCAAGCTGATGGGATGGGCTTTCTTGCACACAGCACCCTCATAGATGTGGGAGGGCCATTAACCAAGTCTTTGCATCTTGATGTTCTACAATGGCCCAGTTAGTTTTGATAGTCCTCATTGATGGGCAGTGGACCATTCCTCGTGACTGGGATCACAGGTTCAGAACAAGGAGTAGAATGGAACGCAGATATTACAACTGAAATTAATGCATGCAGCAACTTACAAATATTCCATTGAGTCTAAATACATTCTTATAAGTCTAATACCTTTCTTGAACAATAACAACATACAGGTGAACTGGTCTGGTTTCCAGCTATGACTTTGTTAGTGCCCAGCTGATGCCTACAGCCTTGGCAAGAGCTGGCATCTGATCTGCCAGCATCACATAAGGGAGCTAGGTTCAATTCCCTGAGCCATATCAGGCAGAGTAGGCATCTGAGCCTGGGTATTCCACAGCCTAGGCTGGCGTCTCTCTCGCTCTCTCTCCCCAGAAATTCCATCCTGTATCTAAAGATTCCGTACGAAAGTTTAATTGAAACCGACTCTTTCACTTTGATGAATTGGCATTTTTTTGACAAAGCCATTTTGTCAAAAAATTCCTGACCAGCACTAAGTCTGATACAAAGCCCATTATAACAGTGAGAGACATAGCATTCATTTCAAAGGGTACCCCTTCTACCCCCCCCCCCGCCAAAGAAGTATTGACTACTTCTCCCTAAAGAGAATTTTCATCAGCCATTGGCTGTACACAGTTAAAGGTATGATTCTATCCAGTAGAGGGCAGTTGCATAAACACAGTAGCAGAGCTAAGTGAATAATTTATTTTTCAGTTTGGTAGCTGAACAACAGAAAAAAAAATGGTTTGTTTCTAACTAAAACTGATGATTTTGTTTTTCTCAGTTTTGTTTTTACCCTTTTAAAAATACTTTAAACAAATCTAGTTAAATTTCTAAATGAAACTCACTTCATTTTGAAAATGTCTAAACAAAGCATTTTGACATTTATAAAAAAATCATTTTTATGCAGCTGAGGCAATTCACTGAATTTAACTAGAATTCATTAATAGTTTCTGTCAACCTGAAATTACAATTTTTTTGGAGGGAGGGGGAAGGTGAATTTACTATTCCAATGACTGTAGAGAAAATTAATACGGAAGTGTTATTTACCCCTTCAAGATAACACACAAACTGGAGGTCACCCAATGTAATGGGCAGCGTTTTTTAAAACAAAATTAGGAACTACTTCTTCACACAATGGACAATCATCCTGTGGACCTCATTGCCAGGAGATGTTGTGAAGGCTCAAAGTATAATTGGATTAAAAAAAGAACAAGATAAATTCATGGAGGATAAGCCCATCAATTGGTATGGTCAGGGATGTAGCCCCATGCTCTGGGTTTCCCTAAACCTCTGACTGCTAGAAGCTGGGACTGGATGATGGTGTCACTGAAGAAATTGCCCTGTTCAGTTCACTCCCTCTGAAGCATCTGGCATTGGCCACCATCCAAAGACTGGATAATGGAGCTAGATGGACCATTGGTCTGACCCTGGATGGTGTTCTTATGTACTTACTAACTTTACTGTAGATCCACAAGTCCTAAATTTACAAGCTTTAAGTTGGATTGCAATTTTTGGTATGGATCAAATCCATGTAAACAACTAACGTGCAATCAGCAGCCAAGGAAGAGGTCCCTTGGTGGTAAAGAAATTATTTTTTACTATTATTTATTATCTGTATTGCAGTAGTGTCGATAGGCCAGGGCCTCACTTGCTTGGCACTGTAGAAACATAACAAAGGGATGGTCCCTTGCCAAAAGAGCTTACAAATCATCCTCCTGCCAAAGAGACTATGGAGCAGATGTTCACACTTCGGGCAAACTTTTACCCTAACTATCTCATGCCTTGCATAATGGGGTCATATTGGTTCTTCTACCAGAGGGGGAACCTCTGTAACTGTGGAGATAGGGGCTGGATTTATTACGCTTAAGAATGTTAAGCTACCTGACAACCTGCCATTCAGTACTCTGTCATGATGATACTTTTCACTTCTATACTACCATTCATGCAAGGATCTCAGTGCTTTACAAATAACAGTGAATTACTCCCTGTGAGGGAGGTTAAAGTAAAAGTTGGTCTGAGAGTTAGATCACTTGAGAAACAGACTTTAATATAAATACAGTTTCAAACATGAAATCTCTTATTTACTAACATTTTAATTTGAAATAATTAAGACAAACAGTAGAGCGGTTCTTATTTTACGTATTTTTCCCACCATTCCCTTGATTCAGAAATGTAAATTATACTCCCTTTCAGAGCTACAATTTCACCAATATGCATTGCTAGCAGCATCTTACTTACAGAATTGACTGTTCCATAATTCTTGGGAGATGATTGTGTTAAACTCAACCTAAAGTGGACCTGAACACAATAACTTTGAACTTATTCTGGAATTCTAAGAAAGCAAAAACTAATATGTTACTAATTCGTGTTCTGAAAGTGACATGGAACCCCAATATACTGCCTTTATGTTTTCTAGTATTGCACTCTTCAGGTTTTACTATCTGGCAGAGACTTGTGTGTGTGTGCTTAATTTTAGACACGAATAGTCTTATTGAAGTCTATGGGACTATTCGTGTGCACAAAGTTAAGTACATAGATATATCCTTGCAGGATTGGGGCCACAGATGGAAATACTTTCATAAATTCTTCCATATCAATTGAAAATTAGACATTATCATTGAAACCAGCTAAAGAATAAAATAAATGGATTTAATGATCACAAACGAATAAATGAAAGATCTTGGTTGAAGAGAGAGAGGAATAAAAGTTTTTGCTGTGCAGTAGGTGAGGACAGAAAAAGTTACTTTGTAAAACATTCTGTGAGTGTGCCTTCTGCTAAAAACTCTATTAAAGTCTCTTTGGAGCACCTGTCTGGTATGAAAATAATTCATTTTGTCATACCCAGTAACTCACTTGTAGTGATTTTATGAAAGCTTATGTAGTAGTTTCACCTCTAGCTTTACCCTCTGTTATACTACATCACAAACTCATTTAAATAGTGATATTAATGTTTTTAGAGATCACTACAAATGGTTGGCAGCATCATTGCAGTTAATGTCTCATGGGAGCTATACAACAGAATTTTATCAGCTTGAGGCTGAGGTATTTGATGAAGTAATAACAAACTAGCTTTGAATTGTCTTTCATTACCCTTTATCTCTCCCAGAGAGAATATAATCTTATTCAAATTATAATGTCCTGTGTTATCAATGAGGTTTACTATTTATTTACCTGCACACAGACATGCAAATGCACATGCATTCTCTTCTTTTTACTGTACCTGTAATGAAATTCCTTCACTATCAGAATCATGCATGATCACAAATTACAAACTAGTTACTAGGAAGTATAATTTGCTTAGCATTAAAATAATAAAAAATAAAGCCCAGTTCATTCTTTTTTTAAAAGCATCTTAATAAACAGGGTAAAGTCCAATCATTAGAATTGAACTGTATCTTAATTTCTCTTTAAGATGAATACAATATTACAACTGGGAAACGTATAAGTTGCTCCCCTTTGAGAATAGTAACACTTAAAATACTATGTGTAAGTAATGTTAGTAGTCCAGTGATTGGAGCAGAGAAATGGATTCTAGGCTCCAGAGTTCTATTCCTAGATCTCCGCCTGACTTTCTATGTGACCTTGGGCAAGCAACTAAACCCTTCTCTGTCCCAGTTTAGCCATCAATTAAATGGGTATATAATTATTATGGAGATGAAGACCATAAAAGTATTACATGTAATACTATATACCTTGGGGTATTGTGAAATTAATTAGTTGATTGTAAAGCACTTACTAGCAAAAAGAGACAATATCTGTACATACTATTATTCTAAGTGCAGAACTGGGGTATAGTCACACAGGTAAGCGAATGGGAAAATGTTTTCATAAGATCAGTTGGAAGTAAGGAAATGCAGTTACACACTTAGCTGAACATACAACTACACAAATAGCCCTCTAAGAGTGGCTGGGTTGAACTTGCAATATGGTTTGAACAGTCCTGTCCTGGAGTGCCCTTTTCTGTTTGCAAATATAGAAGGTTTATTCATAATGCTCCTGAATAGCATGAATGTAAAAATGTAGCCTGAGGCTTAACTTAAATCTATGCTGAAACAAGCAAAGATCACCATACTGGTTTGACGTTACGCCCACTTCGGGAGTGATCTGGAAAGATGAAAATTGGACTATACTTATCTGTACATTTTCTTCTCCTTATTCTTCCTCTAGAAGGCTTCAGGGATGAAAGAGGGTGGGAATGCAGAATAATCCACGTATTCTGCTGCTAGTTTATGTGCTGACTCAGAATCGCCTCTCCTTTTTATTAGTAGTACAAGATCAGAGCTCTTAAACTTTTGAGGTGTAATTGTGCCACCACCCATGCAGTGGCTGGGTAACTGATTCATACTCTGATCTTGACTGACGCACTAGATTTTTCTATGTCACTTTGCCATAAGGCCATTGATTTCTAGTCACTGTTTACTTACTGCCATTTTAATTAAAACCAGACACAGGGAAGTGATTATTTAAGCCTGCCTTATCAGAGCAACATTCAGAGTAAGGACAAACACTCCGCTGCAAATGACAGCTATTTTCTGCTATATAGTCTTCAGGCTTATGCCACAGAGAAGTGTTAAATATGATTTCCATTCATTCTTTTCCCCAGAACTGGATGGAAACCAAGAACGTAACTATAAATACTAACCAGTAAGATTTACATTTAAGACCTACATTGAGCTTTTCTTTAGAATGTGAATAATTTGCTGTTGCAATGTATTTAAAACAACAGGATGTGCATAAACGCTGTACAGACAATATGTATATTCAGTGTTTGACAGATAAAAGATTTATGGGAAAAAGTGAAACCAATGTAAGAACAATAAAATAATGAGGGATTTAAGTAGAATTAAAATAACTAAGGCCGTTTAAAGTTTGCTTCACTATAGAAAAGTAAAGTTGTTCAGAGAAAAATTTGAATACGAAATATGCAAACACTTAGTGAGCTAAAATTTTACTTAACATACAAGCTGGAAGTAATTGGGTGTAAGAGGAATGATTTAATATTTCAGCCAACAAGCCTTCGAGAAAAATAATCTGGTAAAATAAAACAAGAGGATAGTTGGAAATGAAAGATGAGGTATGGCTTACAGCCATTCCTCCATATGATATGGTTCCTTCAGATCATGGAAATAGAACAACTATTGTTGAGCAGCGTCTTACCTGGTCATTAGATAGAAGGAAGAATCACCGAGTTCAAGAGTCAAATGAAGGAAAAAAAAAAAACTCTGCTCCCCCAAGCTCCCATAAGCCTAGCTGGGCCCACAAACCAAGCTCCACCCAGAGCTCTAAGGGTTCATTATGCAGATCTTCACAACTTGGATCTCCTTTCTTATATGAAGGGTACCTTCTCAACCATAAAAGCTAGAGACGTCATTCTTTTTGAAGTGAAAGCCTAGGGATTGTCTATAAAGAGAGTCAGGGCCGGCTCTAACTTTTTTGCCGCCCCAAGCAAAAAAAAAAAAAAGAGTGCCGCCCTCCATAGCGCTGCCATAACACACACCCTCAGCACCATGCCCCTGAACACCCCCCCACACACACACCGAACCCCTCCAGTCCCCCATGGAGCGCCGCGCTGCCGAACCCTCCCAGCCCCCTGCGGAGCGCCACGCCACTGAACCCCCCTAGCCCCTCGCAGAGCGCCGAGCCACCGAACACGCCAGCCCCTAGCTGCGTGCCGCTGAACCCCCCCGTCGAACCCCCACCAGCCCCTCGCTGCGTGCCGTCGAACCCCCCCCAGCCCCTCGCGGAGCGCCGCTGAACACCTCCCCCTCTCCCCCGCAGAGCACCACACCACACTGCCGAACCCTCCTGCCGCCACACAGATCTCCTGCCGAGTGCCGCCAAACAACCCCACCGCCGAGCCGCACTGCCGAACACACACACACACACACCCCCCGCGGAGTGCCCCGCCGTGCCACCACACTCCCCCCTCCCCCCCCGAACACCGCTGCCAAATCACCCCCCGCCACCAAAACAAAAACAACCCAACCCACCCCACCCCACCCCACCCCCAGCGCTGCCCGACCAAACCCCCCCACCCAAAAACAAAAAACCCTGAGCGCCCCCCGCCACCCCAATATTGGCCGCCCCTTACCAGGTGCTGCCCCAAGCACGTGGTTGGTCGGCTGGTGCCTGGAGCCGGCCCTGCAGAGAGTTAGTGCACAGCCTGGGCATGTACAGCACTCTAACCTGCTGCACACTAACTGGCCACGTGAACCTTGCTACCATGCACTAAATTGAATCAGGCACTCTGACCTACTGCTAAATCCCTTAGTTGGCTGTGAAAATCTTAGCCCAGGCCTTTAAGTACCTCTCTGAAATACTTCCTTTCTTAAAATTATGTCTGACATGAGAGAGGCCAAACCCATAACCCTGGATTTGAACAAGCCCCCAAAATGTGGGGCTCTCAGACCCTGATCCAAACTTTATGGCTTAGGCCACTTAATATTACCTGAAGGGTTAGACTGTAAATCCTGTTACCTTCTTTATAGACATTAAATCAATTCACTTCATAGAAATAATATTCTTAATTTGATGCTTAAGTCTTAGAGTCCCAACATTTTTGAGGCAGACGGCTGTAGGCAAGAGGTCCCTCATCTCTGGAATTTATACTCCCTTTAGTCTGAAAGAGCCCAAATCTGTTTATCTCTTAGGATCACTGAGTGGCTTGTGTATTTACTCATGCCTTTAGTGGTGGGTTAAGAAGGTTGGGTTTTATCTCAGATAGGAAAGTGCTTTTAGTTTTCCTGAGCACTTATGAATTCTGACTATTGTGTGTGTATTTTCAAAAGATACTTACATAGCTAGAAATGTATTGATAGGCATAGTATATAAATTGAGACAATAAACAAATACATTTATAACTGGTTGCAGATCTTGATGTGTAGCCAAACAAATTAAAGTACTTCAAAAAGTGTGCCTTTACCACCGCAGCTTTTTCAAAGACTGTTTTCGCTGGACCAATTCTTCATCCCTAAAACGATCAAGGGTATCAAGGACATTTGTGTTTGTTTTTAAAGGTTGGTTTCAATGTAATTTCTGTAGTTCACCACAAGATCACTCCTATCCTGGCCTCTCACCCTATCCAACTGGATGTGCCCACTTTTCTGGTACGTTAAGTAGAGATGATCACTCACCCATGGTGAAGATGAGTAAAGATCAAAAAGCATCAGGGGTTCAATTCAGATTAATTTTGACCAGCCTGTGTCCCTCCCCAGGGCATATACAAACATGCATGAAACTCTGAGAGTCTCTCAGAATGCTTCTCCAGGATTCTAGCCCTTCCCTCTGAGATTCCAAATACTCATCTCCCATGGCTTTCATCCTTCTCTGCAGTTCTCCTTCCCTTCACCTAAACTTTTTCAAACTCCTCCTAAATTTAAATTTCCCAGCTAAGAGGATCTTCCAACAGATCAGAGGTTCTCAAACTGTGGGGTGCCCCCTCCCCCACTGTGGCATGGAGGAACATTCAGGGGGCAAGCAGTGATGCCAAGTGGCTCAGGCCAGCACCGCATGGCAGGGCTCAGGGAGGGAGCGCCACCACTCCAACCCCGCCCCCTCCCCAACACACCTCAGCAGGCCACGCAGCCTGTGGGTCAGTGACAACAATCGCTGCAGCCACACCAATTTCTGCTCCCAGCAACCTCTGTGCCCACACTGGCTATTTGCCCCCAGAGACCATTTCATGTGCCTTCCTTCCTGCTCCCCTGAAAACGTGAGGGGGGAGAAGCAGATTTTGCATCTATTTTGGTCTGGGTTGGGGATGCGCAATCAAAAATCGTGGGGGCTAAGCTCAAAAAGTTTGAAAACTGCTGCAATAGATCCATGAACTGGACCTTCAGATTGCTGCCACATGCCAGCATTGACTGATACGTTCTTAGGTCCCACAATACAGTGTATAATGGGGTGCATAGATATATAATGGAGAACATTACAGATAATTCTAGATTCCAAGAAGCAGCAAACTAGAGTTTAAGGAGATACAATAAAAGACAAGAATCTGCAAATGTTGACTGTGGAGTAGACCAGGTGAAATTTTTCAGTCAAATAGTTTATTTGCCATAAAAAGGTCACCCCAAAACTATTTGAGAATTCAGGTGGAATTTGGCAAATAGTTTTGGACAAATAAATGACGAAAAACAATTTGAAAAAGTGGAAACGATTTGTTTTGACATTTTCAACATGAAACATTTTGACTTGTCATTTTGAAACAGTCTTGTTTAAAAATTAAATTAAAAGGATTAAAAACCACCTAAAACATCATAAAACAAATAAAGAAAATTCATTTTGTGTCAACTAAACATTTCATTCAACTAGAAATGAATTTTTTTTTTCTATTTTTTGTTCAGCAAGAGAAACCAAAAGACTTCAGTTTTGGTCCAACCTAAAACCATTTTTTTTTCCAGATTTTTCTGTTCAGCCACCAAGCTGAAAAATCCACTATTGGCTTAACTCTATTGTGGAGTGACTGAAGTACAGATAATGAAGAACCCTATGAAGTACTGTGAATATCTACTGGATATTGGGAGGAAGATTTTTCCCTCTAACTTCTATTCTCTGGTTTGGGGAAAGGTCTGAAGTCCGTATGTATTCTTGTTTTAACTGAGCTGGTTTGCCAACCCCAACTCTAAGGCATGTGGTCCTCAGGAATCCTATCTACTCTACCATTTCATTAGGAAGCCCTGTCAGTAAGTGTATTTCTAATAGGAATGTTCTTGTACTGGTGACAAATACCGCTGACCACTTTGTTGCTACACTGTACCCAGGAGCAATAATGTGTCTGGTTGCATACCAGAGATGAGCCCAAGCTGCAAATTTGACAGCTGAATTTGGATATGAATTTAACTAGGGTGCGGAGTATTTCTAACCAGGGTTTTCATTTCACCCTTTATAGAGGTAGGATCCAGCCATGAAGTCCTAATCCACTTTAGGAGACAGACTCTCCAAGATCTGAAGGATTTTGGTTTGGGTCTATCACATTTGTAAGGTGTTAAATCATTTTAGGGATTTTTCACAATATTTTCCCCTACTGTGCATTGTAGTATTAAGCAGTACCTCAGGAGCATAAATGATTATTTTCATTACTCTATATCTGATGTCGGGGTGAATTATTTGTCAAAGCAACATCAAATCATATCAATACTTAACTCCAGCTAGAAAACTCTAAGGAAAAATAGCTATATAACATCAAGTGCCTCATTTTCTCCTCTTGCACTGAGTGAGCGTATGAAAAGCCAGAAGATCTGCTGAGGATATAACAAGAGTTTGATGGCTTGCAGCAGGTGTTTCATATCAAAGCCACTGAATTTTCTGGCACTCCCTGTGTCCATCCAATTCCAGTCAAATCAGTCCCTTGGGGCATTTGTTGCAAAGAGTGGAAAAATTGTATAGTGACTGCAGGCTAAATTTGCAAAACTTTGCACTTCAGATGCATGTCTCAAATATACTATAAAACACAGTCTAAAACCTCTACTCGGACTGGGCTGCAGCTAAGAATGTAGATGGTTATATCATTTTAATGGTCAACTGTTTGTGTGGATTTTTCCTTTGGACTAGGCATTTTTTATATTATTTTGCACAAAAGGAGGTAGGGAGTGGGAGGATCTCTGTTGTATCACCCATTTGCAAGTTTTATGGGAAAAGGGCAGCTTTCATTCTACTTCAATTACTTTAGGTGAATTAAAGGGTCAGCCAAGTAATTCTATATAAAGTGTATAAATCCAATGCAGAAAAGCTTCCAGTCATCTACTCCAGAATTTCCAAGATACTTGTATAGGGTTTGGAATATATCAGAATTGCAATTCTAGGATCAGAAAGAAATACCCTGCAGGGGGCAAATTTATACATAGAAATAGCAGTTCCTTTTAGGGCCTGACAGATGGAAAGGGCTTTGATACGGATTGTACAAATACACCATTTTAGCTGTCTGTATGGAGATTTACTAAGTTGAACAGACACGAGCCATGGTTGGCCTGCAATTAGAAAAAGTGCATTGCCGGAAAATGACCATAATGGTTTTAACTTTTTAAAAGGCAATAGCTTAGAAGTAATCACCCATATATTAAAGTGGAGCTTTGCTATGAAAAGTGACTATATACAAATGGCACCAATAAATCTCTCTGATTTGTTCAAAGAAATTTCTATTAATTTAAGTGACTTACATAAATCTATGCTACTACTTGCTTCTATTAACCCAGCAGCAACAACACAGCAAGGAAAGTGTGAGCTGGATTCCATTTTTTTTTATTTTTTTTATTTTTATTTTTTTGTGTGCATCAGCAACGAAGTTGGTTAGTAAATTCCAGTCAATCACACATGTACAAAAAGTAAAAGCAATGAGTTTGCACAGGTGTCATGGAAGGCATAATTTTGCTAGTAGAAGCTCTATTACTTGTAATGATTATTGTTGTTCAACATTAATGTAGTAGAACATAAACACCACCACCAGGTTGGATCCCAGGGTGATAGGTGCTGTAAAAACAAACAATTCATGACAATCCCTGCCCTAAAGAGCTCACAGTCTAAAAGACAAGATATAATGGGTGGGATGAGACAAACAAGCTGGACAAGGTCGGAAAAGGGGAGGACAAGGGAACAATATATGATGTATCAGTAGGGAAGACCCAGCTTGACTTTCAGATCTTACGGAGAGTATGTAGGCTGGCAAATACATAAATAAGTATGTATCTGTTAACTGAGCACATTAGATTTGGAAACAGACAATAAATATGGATCCCCACAATGCCTTTGTCATAAAGCCACTTTTTCAGAGTGCCTGATTTTTGTTGCCTTGTATGTTTTCTATCCCCGACAGCCCATCATCCCTTCTCTTCAAAGTGTGTATGCAGCCATAAGTGGAAGCTATGAGACAATTTGGGTAATATTCATCTGTCTCTTCTCTTCTAATCTCTTTCTTCATATTGTTTGGTTTCCCAGTGCTTGACCTAGTTAGGCGTCTGGATGATAGTCATCTGACTTCACCTCATTCAAGATAAAATGGTGTGATACTGGTGGGGAGGAATACGAATTCTTAGGAAATTGTGATGACAGCTCCATCCACTGAGCAGCTTTTGTCTCAGTTGCTTGCAGTTGGCTTCCTGCTGGGTTCTCAGCCAATGGCGGAGGCCCAAGTTCCTTTTAATTTTCTTTGAGTCACTGGTCCAGAGATTGTGACCTTTCCTCTTCGATTCAAAACTTACCATTTATCCATCCTCCTGTCACCTCCAGCCTAGACTATTGTAATGAGCGCTAATGAAAACTATACCACTTAGAAGTTTCAGCTATAGCAGAAAGCAGCTGTTCATGTCGCAGTGGGGCAGATGACTCCTTCACTACAAAACTCCAGTGCTCCACACTCTGTACTAACTTCTACTTTGTTTCTATGTGCAGTTCAAGATATCTATTATCAACTCCAAAGCCCTGAATTGTCGGGGATGTGTCTGTCTTCAGGACTTGCTCTTCCCTGCTGTGTCAATTGCATTTTACTGGAAAGCTCTTGGTGTCTGTCTTCAGGGTGGAACTTCAGGAGACAGGTAGCAGGGTATTTTCAGTGGAGAATAGCTCTGGAATTCATTCCCTCCTATGGTCCATCAGAATCCAAACATGGCTGCTTTTTTTAGCATAGCCGTGTAAGAAGTGGTTGTTCACTGTCTTTTTATGTAATTTAGGCTGTCAGCCATTT
Source organism: Malaclemys terrapin pileata (assembly GCF_027887155.1). Taxonomy (NCBI): domain Eukaryota; kingdom Metazoa; phylum Chordata; order Testudines; family Emydidae; genus Malaclemys; species Malaclemys terrapin. The sequence goes on from NC_071505.1 coordinate 115,176,460, forward strand.
TCCCATTAAATGGTTGGGGATGGTAGAGGGAGGGATTCCACTATTTCTTTGCTGGTTTGGAGTTGATTGTTGGCAACACTTACTTTTATCTGAAATGCGTCAGGGGCCTGATTGAGCTCCCATGGGAGTCTTCCATTCATTTTAATGGGGGCTGATGCTCTATTGATGAGTACAGGGAAAATAAAATCAGTAGGAGCCATTTTACTGCCTGTCCTGTAGGATGAAATCCACTGAATAGCAGACTTCCTTTTAAAATCCAAGCCCCTGCAAACAGAAATACTAGTTTCCTGCAGAAATTACAAGGCCCAAAGATTGCTGTGTAAATATCTGAGCTTCAATTTCAAATAAAAATCATTACGAAAATAAGACTTTGGGTCTTTTTGAGCAGGACTGGCTTGAGCATTGCACCCGCAGAAATCATGAAACCAAGGGTGCAAAAACAGGCCTGGGGCAAAAGAGGTGCCCTAGGGAAGGGCAGGGGTGGAGAGTGAGCCCACAGTGGCAGTTCCTGTCACACTGGGCTAGGCTTAGCTCACCACGCTGGGCATTGCAACCTGGGGTATGAGGTTGTACCCACATGACAGGGGTAGTGGCTGGTGCTGCAGGTGGTCGGTGCTGCCTTGACAGTTTATTTTAATGTCCTCATTGAATCAGGAGGCTACATCCACCCCTGCTTTTGAGGCGGGGAATGTTGTCCTAATATGGGTATGTACAATGCCTACGTGCTGCCTAACAGTATTGAGCCATGATTGTTGATTGGGAGATGAAATTGCTACTGCAATGTAAATAGTAAAATGTATTACTGAAGCCGGTTGTCATTTTTTCATGAGAAGTTTTTATATTGAGAAATGGCATTTCTTCAAAGACAATATTTTTGGGTAATTATTACCATTATCATGTTTTTTAGAAAATTCCTCCATACAATTTTTACTGATTTTTTTTAAAATCATTTTTAAAATCCTTATCAATTTTTTGTTGTTGTTCAGCAAGAGCCACTTTTCATTAAAGTGAAACTCTAGAAAAGGAGGTGTGGCATATGTTACTACTGTGTGTTGCTTTTGTTAAGCCAGACCAGAACAGTAACAGTCACTTATGCACAGTACTCATAGACTAATACATTTTTAAGGTCAGAAGGGAACATTTTACGTTCATTTAGTCTGGTCTCCTGTATAACACTGGCCAGAGAACCTCACCCAGTCCATTTCTGTCTCAAGCCCATAACTTCTAGTTGATCTATAGCATATCATCCTTTGTTTCATGCATTGAGAACCTCACAGTGTTGAAGAAATTGTTTTTTAAAATATTGTTCTGTATCATCTGGTAAATATTATGTGATTGTAATTAAGGACTATTATAGGGTGGGCCGCATCATGACAGCCAACCTGCCTCAGTTTCCCCTTTCATAGTTCCAGTAATTCCATGCAGGCTCTCATGACATAATACTATTCTCCTTCGGCCTGGTTCATTACAAGACATTATGCAAATGGTCAAAAACAGAAGTCCCAAACACATTTAGCTCATTTCTCACCCCAGTGCAAACAGCCATTGAGATCACCCAACATCTCATCCCACAACATCCCACCTATCACACACCAGTGCCTTCGACCATGCCTAGACTCTGGCAATCCTCCCCTGTCCTTGTGCCAGGACTGCCACCCCAGCCCTTTCTACTGGAGTGTAACCCTGCTCTTCCCAATGGTACCCCTCTGACCCCCATACAGCCCCTCTGCAGGGAGATCATCTTTACCAGGGAAGCATCCCTCCCTCTCCCAGCCCTCTCATGGTGGTTCTGGTTCCAGCTCTCTCTGGCCCTGGAGATGTCAGCTGGTAAGCTTCTCTGCTGCTCCCCCTCCCTTCAGCCCTCTCCAGCCATCCAGCCCTGGCTCCAGGATATCAGCCAGCAAACCCCTCTTGCTGCTCTTCTGCCTTCAGTTTCCTACTGGAATCCAAACATCTAATCTCTGGCAGGTAGAAAGGAGATAAGCTGGGGCATAGAATGAGGGAATGAGGACCACCTTGTTTTGATTAATAAACATATAGGGAGAAACGGAAATTACAGTGGTCATTTACCCCACCCTTCCTACAGAGGTTAAAGTTACTAAGAAAGCTGTCTTCTAGAAAAAGAAGAAAAGGGAAATAGAATGCAGAGGTTCAAAAGGAAGGGGACCATAGAGAACCTACCCCTGACTCTCACTCAGGCAGCTCTGAGTCACCCGGTCTCACCCTGTCTGTGATTCTACCTGATCCTGGATAGCATCCAGGAACTGCCCCACCCTCCTACTTAGCCAAATGGGGGCCCCTGTCCTGGCACTGGAAGCTGGACCTACTTCATTCACCAGGACCAACCACCCCATGACAGACTGCATCATAAGCATAAATGCAGGGAACAGAATTAAGCATATATGTGTAGCTGGGATGGAGAACCACAGCCCAGATCTTCAAGGATATTTAGGTGCCTTTCAGGCACCTTGAATTTAATGGGAGTTAAGCACTACTTACTTTTAAGGATCTGGGCCTGAGTGCTGAAGGCCCTAAAAATTATTGGTAGCCTTTGCCATGAAAGAGATGGAAAAAGAAGTTTCATGATTTCCCTAGTTCCAACAATCTCAACAGCCCCCTGTGCATTACTTTCCAATGACTGCTATAAAACATGCAACTCCCCACCACTAACTTTGTCAATCAGTTATTCACCGATAATACAAAAATCTGCAAACATTGGAAACTAAAAATGACAAAGCATAAAAATAAACAGCATTTATTAAAAATAAATACATAAACCTGTACTGAGTGCATTATTCATTTTTACATTAAATTCATTGAAATCTTCCTGCTTTCATTTCAAGCGGAGCTGCCACAGCATTCCAGTTTTAGCACAGAGTTTAGCAGTGAAGTCTGCAGAAGCCTCAGACCTTAAGGTAGGGTTTAGGTCCATCTTGCCAGAGATTACTTATGGCTACCTGCCTTAAAGGAATATTGTGAGGTTTAAGGCCCCAGACTTGCAAGATGCTGTATGAGGAACCCCATGGAAGTGCATTGGTTTCAATGAAGGTGCAAGAGCAATGTGCATTGATCTATTTACAGGATTGGGGCCTCATTTGTTCATCTTTCTAAGGGGCTTGGAGACCATCTGGAGGAAGCTGTCATTGTGCAAAGCAGGTATTTTATTATTATAGATTCGGTACAACTGGCACATGATTTATTGATTATTCTCAATCATGTAACAGGCCTTCACACTAGTGAGCCTATAAAGAAAATAGTCCTCTTGCATACACATGAGCCATTTAATGATTTAAAAAAAAATGAGAACCATTGTTTCCAGATAATTTATACAGATATTGAAGTATTCTTTTTCTTTTTTTATTAATTGGATTCCTAAGAGACTTGTGAAAGTGTCTTTTGGGTCAAAGTCTAGTGGTTTACTCACTTAATCATTCATCCCTGGTTGATTAATTGACTTTTTAAACAGAGTCACATATTAATAATGTAGGCTTTAACTGGGCGTCTCAATCAAAGAGTAGATTTTAGAAGTTGATTGGTTTGTATCCTCTAGGCCTGTGATAAATGTCTGGAGATTTCATGTAGTCATTTTTTCTTGTAGATTTTTTTTTTCATTCTTATATTCATTTCTCTCTTCAACATTGTCACATGAATATTTAAAACAAGAAGTATAATCAGCTCAGTGCTTTTTCTCCAATGCCAGGATCAGGAAGAGAATAGCTGTCATTCAATGCAAAATCTCTTTATTACAATATTTAAGGATTTTTTTCTCCTTTACCTGTTAAATAATAAAGTTTTGCTTACTCGCAAATGTGGGATAGAAATCTTCTTTGCCCAATAGGATTAAAAATTAAAAGTTGTTCTTTTGTATAAACAAACTCAAACATAACATTACTGTAAAGATAACATAACAGCAATACTGTACAGATAATAATAATACAAGAGTATTGCATTTTAAACACACAACTTGCCAAAAGGGCTAAACAAAATGATCATGTTCCTCATGCCCCGCTGAACTCTTAAACGCTGTGGGTTCTTACTCTAGGGAGCAGTTATTTACGTGAGTAATACCCCTGAAGTTGATTTTATTGGGACTATTTGCATAGGAGTAATTGCCCACCAGTAGAAAGAAGGGTGGCACAACTTGGCACCTGCCTGGAAAGAAGGCATTTCTAATCCACAGTGTGGATCATTGCTCCATCTTCAACATTTATCCCACATACAAAACTATAGATCTCAATGGCATTTCCAAGCACAGGGCCAATTCCTGGTCCATTCCAAAACCCCTGCTGAGGAATTCAGCATAATTTGCCATATGTAGATGCCCCTAGAGTAGGGGGCATTTTGGGAACCACAACTTGTCCTAAGAACTATCTAGCCCTGGGGTCATGGAAGTGGAAAGGTAGCTTAGAGCCATCTTTGCTTTGTCCACCTTCAGGGCAGCTGAAGATTTAATGTAGAGAACGTGCACGGATCTGCATGCAGCTTGGAGAGAATAATTTTTCAATCTATGAACAGCTGTATACTTCTTTTGTGATCTGTTTACATGGTACTGATGCTGAATATTATCTCTAGGAAGCTTCCTCTATGTTGATTATGCATAGTGAAATTTAGAGTATTTGATGTGACTAACTTATATGGCATGCCATGCCGGATAAATCCTGACTTCTTTATTCTCACCTCTAATTGTAAAAAATAGGAATTTTTAGATGCAAAGAATTTCTAGGCAGTGGGTACTCTAAATGACAGATGAAGCAAGAGAGGAGCCTGTGTTGTAAAGCTGAGATTGGAACAGAGTCCTCCATAAATTCAGGGATGTTCATATGAAGGGCTTTTAATTGATCTTGGACTACCTGTGAAGTTAAGATCTAGACCCAGATTTTGAACCTACCCAAAATGTCGGGGCTGTTCCAATCTAGACTTTTCATTAATGTTTTGTTTCACCTTTTATTATCTATTATTAGCCAAAACGTTTTGACTTTATAATAGTATATTATATAACATAAAAGTCAAAACAACAAAGTCTAAATGAAACGTTTCAATAAAGATGTTTGTGTTTCCAAAATGAAACATTTCAGAAATTTCATTTCAGGGTCAATTTCAACATTTTTATTTGTTCTGATTTGGGATGAAAGGAAGTTTCAAAATGTCAGCATTTTCTGCAGTACTGAAATTGTTTTCCAACCAGCTCTACTGAAATCTCCTCCCTCCCTGTGTATGCCTTCACCCAATTACCATATATCTCAATGGCTTACAGGGCCTAGGTTTGAAGCCTTCCTTTTGGCCAAGACTGTTTTTTTTCCCCCCAGTTGGCCAACCAGGTGATCTAAGGTAACACCCTTGTGTTGATTTGGCAACCTCCCATAAGGGCTGTTATGGCTGGGATGGGGATGAACTAGCAACACTTATAAAAGGCCAGCCTCTCTGACAGCCAAACTCCCCATCACTTGCCTTCATGTGGCAGAGGTTTGTTTTGTTTTGTTTTGTTTTTTACCAAAACTGGGGATATACAAGGCAGGGCATCTGGTGCTAAGGACAGATGGAGCCCGTTAGTAACCAGATAGCTAAAGGCAGATGGAGCCCGTTAGTTATGTGGCCCTCCTGGGCTAAGAGAAGAAAAACTCTGATCTTAAACCCCCATCCATGGGTTAAATGAAGCCTGGTGTTGGGCAGCGACTACACCAGTACCTCCAGTTGGCAGTCTGCCAGGACTGTGGAAATGTGGGGAAAAGAGCAGATATGAACTTAGTCTAACTAGGGAAAGGCCCTCTCACTGCAGTGTATGTCAGGGATGCCGACGGATATACTATATGGCGCAAAATGATTACCTCCTTAAACTAGAACAGTTTGGCTTTAGGAAAGGACAAGGAACTACGGATGCCATGTTTGTAATTCAGCAAGCAGCCCCCTCCCCCCAGGTGGCTCCCCAGAAGCAAGCCCTGCAAGATTTAGTTAGGGTATTTATAGTATAAGTCATGGACAGGTCTGTGAATTTTTGTTTATTGCCCGTGATCTGTCTATGATAGGCTGCGCCAGTAGGAAGATCCCAATGGAAAAAGTGAGAAGCAGTTTTATGCAAACATCCTCAAAAGAAGGCCTAGAGGAAAGAGTAACCCAGTGATATGACCAGATAACCTGGCATGGGATAAAAATGACCATGACTAGGACTGAGGCCATGTGGGTCAGTAGAAGTGCCACAGAGAAACTGGACATAGAGCTTAATGGAGTGAGACTAAACCAGACTGATCAGTTCAAGTACCTTGGTGGCTGGGTCATGGAAGATGGCTTGAATGTGAGCTAAACTCCAGATTGGAGAGTTCTGGAAGTGTGTGGAAAAACGTCAGTGGTTACATATGACAAGTGTTTGCCACTGATACTGAAAGCCCAACTGTATAAAAAATCATGCTCCCTGCAAGACTGTATTGTGAAGAAGCCTGGGTGATAAGTAGATGGCTGGTTCAATGTCAAAAAGTGCTTAAGACAGATGTCTTTGTGCCATAAGAGGAATTACACACAGAGCCAGAATTTGAAATTCAAGTATTAGTATGGAAGTCAAAGTCTGTGATGTGGCTGACAGAATCCAGGAAGGGTGACTTCACTGCTTCGGACACATGCAAAGGATGAATGAAGATGACGTGATGAAGATAGCATGGCAGGAGAGAGTGGTAGGAAAGAGACCCTGAGGAAAGCCAAGGAAGTGATGGATTGCATCAAAGAACATGGTCAGCAGGTGGACCTTAGTGCACAATCAGACAGACAAAGATGGTGGATGGTTGCACAATGACCCCAGTTGACGGGGTAAGGGGAAGAAGTAGTTGATTTGACAGTTAGACCCATTCATTCTTAGTGGCTTTCAATCACGGGCCTTAAATTTGTAGGTAGTGTGCTGAAACTGCCTTCTCCTGCTGATGTTCCAAACTATCACCTTCAAAATCCTATCCATAAAACATATTTTGGGGTACAGATCCATATTCACCATCAAGAAACCACATATCCATCACACACCTGTCTTCAACCCCCTCTCCCCCCACTCCCCCCCACCAATGATAGCATTTACTTTTATATAGAAACATACTAGATCATACTGCTGATCCCTCTAGTCTGTTATCCTGCCTCCTGGTTGATGCTTTGGATGAAAGTGAAAACTGCAATCAACCATAAAACTAAATGCACTTAGCTAGTTGGGTAATACTGGTTGCAGTGGGAGGAAATAGGTTATTCTTCCCTGATCACTGCAGGTGTAAATACCTAATTCCCACAAATAGTTTGTTATAACCATTATTTTCAATCACTCATATCTTCCAAGAAAATTCTCCTTTAAGGGGTGTAAATCTTCTATCTTTGCTCTCTACCCAAGACTCATTTTTGTTACTGAACAAAAGCTTCTTAAACATACAGTAAATGTTGATTTTATGATGATGGTGGGAAAAAAATATAGGGTCAGATCTGAGGCCCTAGGCATGCCAGATGCAAGGCTCACTAACTTCATCCACATTTTGTGGACCCAACCCCACTTGCAGCAAAAGTGGCAGGAAAGCCCTTTTCCTCTGCAGAAAGGTAGGATAGTGGTAGGAGTCCCCAGTGCTTAAGCCATCATGCTATAATATCAGTTTTTGGACCGGGCCTGCTACATTCCTGTCCTCTTGCCACAGACAGATTCCTTGTTTGGATGGTGCTGGTGAGGGCTCCAAAGCAGTGGATCTTGACGTCAACTGACGTCAACCCCACTGAGCTACTCGCAAAGCCATAATTTCAGGCTTTCTGCAGACTCAGGTAAACTATGCATCCTTTATGAATGGTTTGTATTTTCAAGATCTTCTTCACAGCCATCTTATATATAAACGAAAGCTTAGATTCTGATGTAATCACATTACTGCAGGAGCTGGGGTCCTATGCACTGGCCTAAAGTGCCCATGCCTTAATCAGGCCCTCTCTAAATACAGGGATATATATGACAAAGTAGTTATGGTGTAAAGCCTTTATCAGCATGAATTTGGGATGATTACATTACTTCTTGATTTCTTTTTCATTTTAATTGTTCATACATAATGTGGCATGAATGCGGTTATTTCATTTAATTATGGTAGCTTGCACAGCTGCAAATATTGTTAGTGCTCATGAAGTTAGCAAGTTCTTTTTTACATCCATCCACAGATTTCTGGTGAGATGACTTCGAAGTCTGAATCCCACAGGCTGACTACAACATAAAGCCGGGGTTTCAATTCAATTATTTTGGATGTCTTGGCATTTTAATAAGATGCTTTAATGAAAATGAAACTTGGGGAATGAAGAGCTAGAAATCAAGAATTAAATTTCAGCTACAATTCCTCTAGCTCCTTTGTTTTGCAGTCACAACAGCTGCAATAGGAAAAAATATTTTCCAGCATCTGAATTTTGCTATGAATGGTTTTCCCAAATAAGCTGGGAGTCTTTAAGTCCCTCCTCTGGGAGTCTTTAATTCCCTTTTCATCCTCCTATAGCTGCTACCTCTGTTTCTCTCCTGCCTACTCCCACCGCTGTTTCTTTTCCCCCAAATGATGACTCCCCCTTCTCTCACCATCAGCGGCTGCTTTCTCCACTCTCCTGCCCTCCCCCACAAAGGACTGTTATCTGTGTCCCATGCTGGTGTCTCTCTTGGTAGTAGCTCAGTGGTCCGCCTCCCAGGCTCCCTGCCAGCTACTTCTCTCACTCTCAGCAGCAGCCAACTCCCCTTTCCTTTTGTGAAACATCTGAGTGGTGGTGAGGAAGGGATGGAAGGATGTCCTGGAGCCCTCTGCTGAGAATGCAGGACCCATGGGAGAGTAGTAGTGCAGAGAAAATGGAGCTTTTGCCCTCTGCTAAATCACCTGGGACATGGGCAGGCACAGGTTTTGAAAAGGTAGGCATGGATGATATGGACATCTTCTGATTTCTTAGGGATTATATCAAGCTGTCTTTCAAAGATCTGGAATTAGCCCCAGCTCTTGCGCTCATGCAGTCTTGTATGACTGAGAGGGTATTCTATGAGTGCCACAGGCACAGACTGTGGAGAGGTGAATTTTGAAAGCCAGAGGAGCAAAGCCGAAAGTTATCCCTCAGTACCACAGTAAGTGCCTTTGCCGCGGGAGAAACTGAAGACAATAGTAAATAACTTCAGTGCTATCAAGTTAACAAAGTCCCCAGTAATAGTGGAGGCAGCCTTAGGCAATGTGTGTGAGAGAATACACAATGTGCTGGCTATTGTCCATTTGGGCTTTTTGGTTGCTATTGATGTTGAAGTTGCTGTTAATCTGGTAGCATTAGGATTTGTTTCAGAGACTGCTTGAAGCAATAGCATCAATGCACAATGTCTTACATTTAATGATGTTCACCTAGAGACCACCATTTTTGTTAAAGCTGTGTCTTGTGGATGACTCACAGCTGCTTTGCCCCTCAAAAAGCAATAGTGAAGGTGATATGGCAGCTAGATTCTTATTTACTTTAAGTTTTAGTCACATACCCTGTGAGGGGATTGGACGGACGTATGTACAATCGGTTTTATTTCTTTCATCCATACACATGGTGGCTCTTTGCCTCCACATGCCTAGAGACTGAAGTCCTCTATGTATCCTCTAAAATAGCCAACACTATAGAGTGAGGTTCTGGAATCATCTTTCCCCTCAGTTTGGGGTGTTGACATACACAGTTCCAGTCAGAGTCTATTGGGGCACCTGAGACACTACCTCTGTCAAAAGAAATGAGAACAAACTCATAGTAATGACAATTTACCTCCATTCCTATTCTATATCATTCTGAGCTGCTAATTTAATGGAACAGCTCTCCCATGTAAGGGATCAATGGGACAAAAAGCTTTTCCAGTGCCTCAGATTGTGTAATACACATTTCAGTAAGGGACAGCAAAGCAGCAAGAACATTTCAGGCACTTCTCCTGCTGCAAAGAACAAATTCATTTTAAACATTCCCCAGACCTGCTCACATTGGTCCACTGAAAAATGAGATCTCTTTTGCATAAAATATTTGTATACTCGCAACTCACTCTATCCTTGTTTCTTACTTCCTCACATAATGAGCTTCCTCTCTATGGTCCCATATCCTTCCCCCAGCCTAAAGCCCTCCTGAGCTAGCCGTCTGTGAGGAAACATATTATTCTATTTCTAATAGTGTTCTGACTTCCAGTTTCTCATTCACTTTTTCACTCAGTTTCTCATCTCCTTTATTTTTGCATTCATCAAATATTCTCTTTTCTTCCCAATTCTATTTTATTTATATATATATATATATATAATCATACTAAGAATATTGGCTTGTTTTCTTCAGATATGCTTAAAGCTAGAGCAAGATTCTACTCCCTGCTGCACTGAACAGTGGGAGATTGGAAACTGGTCTGTTTGAAATATTTCTAAGCCTCTATTGCTCTTGGCATTGCTGTGGTAGGAATGCTACTGTTTGTGCACTGTGCTGTACAAACAGTGCCAGATGAGATCCAGTACTTTAAAAACAGTGAATTTACAGGCAAAGTATTCTGCTTGCATAAATCTTTATTTTTTTTAACTGCAGACAGCTAAGAATGCTATTTGAAGGACTTTGAAGCTTTTCCAAATTTCCTTAGTGGAGGTCTTGCTATTTAGATGGAAAGGAATCATATGGGTTTAACTATTAGACATATTCAAAAGCCTCTGGAGGAGAAGGCAAAAACTTCAATAAGAGCCTTGTCTTAGATGGAGATGTTCCTGATAAATAAAATTCTGCGTGTATTTAAAAATAAGACTTAGGATGCTTTCTAAAGAGCCTCAGAAAAAGGCTGAGTTATATAGAGAAACTTCAAGGGCTTTTTCTTTGCGTGGGAATGGAGAAGGTTCAAATTCACACACATTTGAATGAACAAAGCTTCTTTATTAGATTGCATTACCCCTTTCTCTCTGTAGGGAGACGCGGTATTTTGGGGGGATGGGGTTGGGGAGAGGATAGAATTCACATCCATCAATTGGGTGAAATAATGTAGTTTCAGCATTTTGTGGGGTTAAAATGTTTGTTTTGCTTTTTGAATAAAAATGGGCTGTGTTTATATAAAATGGGATACTTTCTCATTCAAGGGAGAGAATTATTCCAGGAATGGGTGGGTCAGCTTTTGTGGCCCGCATCATGCGGGAGGTCAGACTAGATGATCATAATGGTCCTTTCTGACCTTAGAGTCTGAGTCTCTGAGTCTAAAAAGAAGCGGAGGTACTATATTTTCTGGACTGAGCTGACATGCAGCATTAATTGCAACTAATCGTCAAACACTGTTGTTTACAACAAAGGGGAATGGAGGCTCTGGCAGCAGGAGCTTAAGGTGCGGCTTTGCTGCTGTTGTGGTTGGGTGGATCTACAAACACCTGTTGAGAGCAGCTGGGGCCTGATCCAAGACATACTGATGTCAACAGTCAGATTTCCACAGACTTTGGTGGCCTTTGGATCAGGTCCTTAAATTACCAACCAGCTGGCAACCAGCATATGGAAGCTGAGCCATAGGCTTGTGTAAAATGAACAGGAAGATAACCTGGGTAAGATTAGGAATTTTGTGAAACCTTAGGGAAAGAGGTAGGTTTAATCTAAAAAAAACCCCACAAAATAGCACGTTTCAGAAATAGTGCTGAACTTCGGAATAACTTTCTAGAGAGAGAGCATTCATGAACAGTAATTAGGAGGTTTGGTTTTGTTTCACTCTTTCATTGGCCTTTACTCACAGCTTCCTACCTGGATATCAAATTGCAGTCAAATGTGGGTATAATTTGATTGACCCCCACTGCGTGCGTTCCTGTGCGTGCGTGTGCGCAAGCCATATATGTATCATTTTAAGGATGTTTCACTCCATTTAATGGGACTGATGTTTTGTACATCACTAGTTACAAAGCTTTAGTTACCATGAATCCGTCTCTACAGGAAGCCATAACAATATTTAAAAATTGTCTAAATAGCTTTTCTATACCTAGGAATATCACTGTTGAAGTCTGTTATCTTGGAACCTTCCTGATATTCTAATGTGTCTGTAGGGGTCCCATTGGGATGCCGAGAACTTTGGTATCCAATGGAATGTAGCTCTGGTTTCTAGCCCTGCCGGGTCCAAAATGCTAACCTTTCATATTTTAGAGTCGGTATAATAAAGCTGTTATTGGTTCAGGACAGAAACTTGCTCAGTGCAATATGGAGAGAGTATATGTGAACAGTCTATACCAAATACATCCTCAATTATTTAAGCTATGTCTACACTACAGCCTATGCTGGCATAATTTATGTCGCTCAGAGGTTTGAATAAACTACCCCTTCGAATGAGTTACACCGACATAAGCGCTCATGTGCACAGAGCTATGTTGGTAGGAGAGCTTCCGGAGCTTTTTCCATCAATATAGCTTCTGCCATTCATGGAGGTGGTTTTATTATGCCGACGGGAGAGCTCTCTCCCATTGGCATAGAGCATCTTCACCAGATGCGCTGCAGCGGCGCAACTGCATCAGTACAGCTGCAGCACTGTATGTGTAGCCATACCGTTAGTTTCCATGAAGGATACTGAATGATTTTTGATCCTCAATATTTCTTCTAATCAAGCTAACTTTCTATGTAATTAGCAGATACTGGGTGCGATTACCTGGTTTCAGAAAGCAGGATGTTTGCTCCAACTGAAGTTAGAATTACTGTGAATGAACTATAAAAATTTGTATGTATACATAATGATTTGTGTGTGTGCTATATATAACAAAAATACATATATGTACGTACATAAAATCAACTGACTGCTGTGTGGTAGCCATTTGAGAAATATCTCCTCACAATGCAATCGACAGTGAGAGAACAAGACTTTTAAAATGTATTGGCATTTAATATAACACAGATGCTTGTTACTGAGCAACCAATTAACACAATTAATTTCCATATTCCGGTTGAGCTAGAAACTTATAGTATGGTGCATTCATTCATTAGGTGCTGATGAGATGAGGACAGGAAAAATAACCCAATTTGAACTTTCCATCAGAGGTCACCAAAAGGTCACAAGCAGTCTTTGTTTTCACATTTCGACCCCTCAAGTGCCTTTTGAGCTAGTATCTTGAAATAAGTACCCTTTTCAGCTATTATCCTCAAATTTGGTACACTCATTCATTATAGATCAATTATTACAGGAAAGAAATGAAAACATGACATTTCTGCCATAGGTCACCAAAAGGACATCAGCTTAACAATTTGCAATCATTATATTAATTTTGTCTGCGAGGTCATGCTTTTTGGTGTGAGGCCTCCTGTTTGTGGAAATTAAGATCATCCAAGATCACTGGTTCTGTTCTTTTGGAGCAGCATCTAAGGCCTGCTCTACACTATAAATTTAGATCGACATGCCGAAGTCACGCCCCTGAGCGACATAGCCATGTCAATCTAAATTTTTAGTGTAGACCAGGCCTCAGAAGCTATTCTGACCTAGTGCTAGGTCAGTGGAAGAATATATCCATCGCTAAAGGGTCTATCTACATTATGGGGATACAGTGGCATAGCTGTGGTACCACAACTATGCTGCTGTAGCCCCACAGTGTAGTCAAGTCCTAAGACTACAGTATTCTGTAGCAAATATTCTGCAGCCACAGCATTGATCAATATCTTCACCAAAAGGATGCATGGTTTTCAGTTAGTACCAAAATAGACATTATATTTGACTCCTAAAGGCATGTTACTGCCTCCAAACAGCAGAGGAAAATCTTTGTGACTGGTCACGGGGATATTTTGATGGACAGCTAAGTCCCACCCTGAAACAGCCAATCAAAAATCGGAAGGAATGGCAGCTGTTCAGGTAGGACAAATGCAGGTCTCAGTTAATTCAAATAGGAGAACAACAACAAGGAGGAAAGGAAGAGGGCAGAGAGCTGGCTTTTCAGCCCCGTTGGAACCAGGTGATGCTCTGGAAAAGACAGAAAAAAAAAAAGGGGGGGGGGGAAGCTGAGGCTTCATACAGGCCTGCAAAAGGAAGGCTTTCATTTGTTTGGGTTAGAGGTGGTGGGGTTTCAGCAAGAAAGAGCCCAGGAAAAGCAGTTTAAAAAGAGTTAACCGCAATGCCACCTGGAAGTAAGGTTCCTGTTCCCTTAAAGTCACTAGTCACTTTCATAGAATCATAAACTTTAAGGTCAGAAGGGACCATTATGATCATGTAGTCTGACCTCCTGCACAACGCAGGCCACAGAATTTCACCCACCCACTCCTGTATCAAACCCTTAACCTATGTCCAAGCTATTGAAGTCCTCAAATTGTGGTTAAAAGACTTCAAGGTGCAGAGAATCCTCCAGCAAGTGACCCGTGCTCCACGCTACAGAGGAAGGCGAAAAACCCCAAGGGCCTCTGCCAATCTGCCCTGGAGGAAAATTCCTTCCCGACCCCAAATATGGTGATCAGCTAAACCCTGAGGATGTGGGCAAGACTCACCAGTAACTCAGATCCCACCCCATCTAACATCCCATCACAGGCCATTGGGCATATTTACCACTAATAGTCAAAGATCAATTAATTGCCAAAATTAGGCTATCCCATTATACCATCCCCTCCATAAACTTATCAAGCTTAGTCTTGAAGCCAGATATGTCTTTTGCCCCCATTGCTCCCCTTGGAAGGATGTTCCAGAACTTCACTCCTCTGATGGTTAGAAACCTTGGTCTAATTTCAAGTCTAAACTTCCTGATGGCCAGTTTATATCCATTTGTTCTTGTGTCCACATTGGTACTGAGCTTAAATAATTCCTCTCCCTTCCCAGTATTTAATATGGGTGAGACTAATATGCTTATATAGAAAAGACTTTATGGGAAACCAAGAGAGAACCTATAAAAATACACAGGTTAGGTGTTTAGAAATTCTATATCAGTCAATCAATTTAAATATTTTCACTTGTTTTCTTGAAATCTCATTAATGGTATGAATTAAAAAAGTTTTATTTTAGAAATGAGTGAATCTCTACAAATGTATGTAACACAAAATTGGCAAAAAGTTATACTGGAAAACATTCGTGAGAGATTTCTGCACAATTGTCCAATTTAAACTCAAGCTGGTTTACACATAGACCCAGGAGATGGAGCGTATAAGTGAGCACTTCTTAGGATTTCTGAAATATCATTTGGTTTGTTTTTAAATATCGCACAGGGAAAAAGAAAATTCTATCATCTAAAGTACTATTTGAAGTAGGCCTACCCAAAACTATAAAAGTCTGCCCCCTCAATTCAGAGGGAGGAACCACTGATCCCATGCTACAGTTGATTTCTGGGGACAACAAAGGAGAAAACAGGAACAAGAGTGAGGTCAAAGGCTAAAAATTAGGGAACCAGAGGGTGGCACTAAACAGAGAACCCCAGACAGCACCCACCGCTCCTCAAAGACATCTAAAGAGTCAGTGGACACCACGCAGAGGAACACTGCTTGGAGATGTGATTGAACAAGGGAATACAAATAGGTCCTAAAGTCACAGAGCACTTCTCACCACCCCGAGTCCAGCTTCCTCCTCCTGGAGTGTTGAATGGCCAGCTTGGCCAGTGTCAGGAAGAGGTTGATGAGGGGGTCCCCTGGCTTTGTGGAGTAACAGATGGGGTGTGCATAGATCAGGAGATGTGGGGGGGAAAGTACAGCCAGAACCACAGTAAGTGGTTCCGGAAGAGCCAGAGGAGGGGCTGACATCTGATGCACTCTACATAGATGTGAGCCAGGGTCTCCCTTTCGCCACAAAAGGAACAGGTTTTGGGGGGAGTTCGTGACCCGTGCCAGGTACATTCTTATGCTTACGGCTCCATGGAGGAGCTGCCAACTAATATCCTCTGTGGACTGTGGAGCCAGAGTGGAATACAAACTGGCCTAACTGGGGTTCTTTGCCCTCCTCAGGTGAGAGCAGGTCCTGACAGTTGGATCAGGAAGTGGATGGTGTGACGCAAGGCCACATACAGATGTTTTCTGAGCATGGCTCAGGCAGAGTGGCTGGCTGACCTTCAGCCAGCTCAGGTGGCCAGTCGAGTGGCTTTAGGAGAGGTAGGGGGACTTAGGCCTGAAGGTGAAATCAGAGGATCAGGGTGGGGAGCACCCTCCTGCAGGGTCCACTTGAGGAAAGCGAGAGAAGCAGGAGACAAAGCTGCCTCACCTTCTGGAGCACACAACAGGGGATGTGCAGGGTGGGCAGCTCCATGCGCTGTCCGAGCCCCATGCGGTCAACCCAATACCTCCAATCATCCTCCCACTCAATACCTGCTATGGACCTGGTCACTGAGATTATCTTCCAGGTCCTGAGACGGTCTTGGTAAAAGACCAGCCGCGGTCTTGGGGGAGATACAAGAGCTGACAGTTGTTAAGGGAGCCCTTAGAGGTGGTGGAGGAAGGTAATGCACTAGCATGCTCCATGCTGGACAATCTGCATTGTAAATGAGTCTCTACAAGCCCTGAAGGCAGAAGGCATGGACCTTGCTGGGGATGCATATCAGACATGGAACCAGTGTTGCCAAGGTTCGTGTATTTGGTGTGTTTCTTAAAGCCCGAGCTCCTGAAAACATGAGATTACTTGACAATCTCAGCTTTAATTTGTTTTAAAAGTATGTTTCTAGCCTTCCTGCTTGCAGAGCAATGCATGAGAAAACCTAAAGCCCAAGAAGACAGAAGATACATTTAAGTACCCAATTTATTTTTGTTAAAATTACAGACCCTTTAAGCTTTTTTTTATTTTATTTTGAGGGGCCTGACTCATGAATTTTGAATGCTTGAGGTTGGTGATAATACAGACCAACCCTCTGTGAGGATTGGGCACTGATATCTGGAGTGGGGAGTGAAAAGAGAGAAGTTAAATCTGCCCCAGTGGTATTTCCTCAAGTTCTCCTCATCCTCTGGAAACTGCTGGGGTTAGGAAAATGACTTTTGTTCTCAATATCACTCCCCTCCATCCAGAAACAGGCAGAATGCAGGGGTGTAGATAGTTGAACCGCCTGCCAGTTCCAAAGGATAATGTGCAGAAGGTCCATCAACCCAATGGGATGCTCCCAATGGACAACTCCCTGGTCCACATCCTCAGCTGGTGTAAACTCGCATAGCTCCATTGAAGTCAATGAAGTTATGTTGATTCACACCAGCTGAGAATCTAAAGCCATGAGTGGGAACCGATTGAAAAGCGCTGTCCCCTCTGTAGATTGTGTTTGCATGAGGTCAATGTGGCCTTTGAATTGTACAGTTTGCCTTTTACCTAGATAAGTTCCCTTTTTTTAATGTTCTTTAATTAAACACACTGCATTATAATTTTGAATGGTGGCTTTGTTAAATATCACAGAACATAAGAACGGCCCTACTGGGTGAGACGAAAAGTCCATCTAGCCCAGTATCCTGTCTTCCGACAGTGGCCAGTGCCAGGTGCCTCAGAGGGAATGAACAGAACAGGTAATCATCCTGTGATCCATCCCCTGTTGCCCATTCCCAGCTTCATGGCAAAAATATATATGCATTTAAATGAAATGTATTGGTGGCTCCATTTGGCTAAAGGATTAATTGAGTTATATACTGCGAATGGGCTGCTATTGCAAACTCTTTAGTTCAGCGCTCTCAGGATATGTGTACACTGCAATAAAGGACCTGCAGCATGGCCGCAGCTGGTGCAGGTCAGCTGACTCGGGCTTGCAAGCCTTTGGCTGTGGGGCTATAAAATTGCAGTGTAGATGTTTGGGCTTGGGCTGGAGCCTGAGTTCTGGAACCCTGCAAGGGGGGAGGGTCTCAGGCTCCAGCCCGAGCCTGACCATCTACATTGCTAGTGTTAGTTCTGCAGCTCAAGCCCTGTGAGCCTGAGTCTGCGGAGCCGGGCTCTGAGACTCAGTGCCATGCGTGTACAGATACCTTCAGTGACTTGAGAGAGACGCCAGGCAGACAGCCAGGGTTGGGTCTATAATCTGTATTTTGTATGAACAGTTTGGGATCTTTCAATTAACGATTCTGTACTAAATGGCAATTACCAATAGCGGCGTTCATTTCTTATTACGAGTTTTACCCAACAGGGCGATCCCTTGAAAAGTGGCATTCACTCTCATAGATCTCAGGGATCCATGTTCTATATACTAACATAAAAATAATAGGCTCACCTTGAAAACCACCATAGAATAGAAAAAACGATCAAAGTCCCAGTGGTGGTTCTTGGTGGCTCTCTATTGCTTTTTCCATTTCAAGGAGGGAAAGAGGAAATGGTGTATATGACAGAATAAAGAGCAAAGATGCCTGGCCAATCCTATTAATCATTCTAGGGGGCAAAAGAACAGATAAGTCCTAATAATAATAATATATGTTCTCGAGCTAACAACCCCCCCACCATTTTTAGACTTGTCTATCTTGTTCTGTCTATTGCAGATAAAAATATGCCAGGTCAACAATATCAATAGTTTTTTATTACAGAAAGCAGATGTTATCTACATCCTAGCTGTCCATTTAATTAGCACCTTAAGACATGTGGTATTGCTGTTAAGCTTAAGACTCCTAAAGGAAGGAAGAAAAAAACAATACATTTCAGAGTCCTTAGAACTGGGGGAGGGAGGGGTGAGCAATGTCATTTTCTTTAGGGAATCACAGAAATTAAACACACTTTTGAAATAATTATTGATGTTTAAGTCAAACAGTAATCCCAGAATTTCTCTGAGGGTTATTGAATTTTGTGTAATTGGGCTGCAGGAGAGGCTGGAGTGGCAAAATCATACTCATTACGAGGCCAGGGGATGAGGGCTCTAGGGCCATGCAGTGGGACTACATTGCTCCCCTTACCTCCCTTGGCAGAAAAGTCCTATTGAATGTAATAGAAAATGATAACCTTTCAATAAAGTACAGTTATCGGTATCAATAAATTAGGTTTTGAACCATCCTATAAAATTCAATAGAGAATGATTTTTTTCTATACGATTATTAAAAACAAACCTGGAGAAAAGAGAAAATTCACTATTAAATTCTGAAGATTTTTAGTGCAATTCCCTAAAAGTAACTTAATTTCTATAGAGCAGTACTGATTTCATTCCTATTTAATTCTAGGCACAGCTCCTAAGCCGGAGGACACTGCTGATTTACATCAGCTGAGGATCTGGCCCTATTTTCACAAAGGCCTCTTGTAACCTTTACTTCCTCCTGTGGGATGTGAAGACATTAGATTTGTGTAGTAGCAAGAACTGGTCAAAATATTTTGAATTTTGAAATTAAAAAAGTAGGATTATTTTTAACATTGATGGTCCTACCTCCCCCTCCTTTTTTTCCACCACCTTTAATCATGATGGCTGCTGTAGTCCTACCCAGCCCCATTTCCAGTGCTGCCATCCAGTCTTGTAACAACTCTCTCCCACATTGTATAACTCTACTTCCACTCCATTAAAGCCCCAATCCTTCAAAGATTTGTCCACATGCCTAATTTAATGCACTGTGAGTAGTTCCAAATGGCTGGGTGTGCATCAGGGTGAATTTCACCCTTACTGAAATATGGTAAGTTTCACAGATTTTAAATTCTTTCCCGCCCTCTGGCTTCATCAGCTACTCTATACTGGCTATTAAGAACATAAAGATTCTCTTTTGCCCTATTATTTCTTCTCTCTCCCGCACTATCATGGAAGTCCTTGGCATGCTACATGAACATGTGTCTGTTAAGCATGTCTGCAGTGTGGTGTGTAGAATTTTCCTGCAGCTGTACCTTAGTACTGTGTGTTTAAGAGGGAAAGGTGTAGCATAATTAAACCCCTCAAAATCCTAGATTTGTCTAGACCCCGGGATGAAAGTAGGCCTGTACGGTATACTGGTAAGAAGCCAGTACCGGCCTATACGTGGCAGCGCTTTAATGTCACTGCCCCTTTTGCCCCCCTCCCCTCCAGCCGCCGCTGATTGGGGAGGGGGGTGCAAAAGGGGTAGCTGCCCCGGGGATGGCAATTTAAAAGGGCCTGGGCCTCTGGGCCCTTTTAAATTGCCACCAGAGCCCCAGTTAGCGTGGATGGGCTGGCTAGGGGAGGCTGACCCTCCCAGCCCCACCCCTTCCGGTAAGAGTTTTATATTACTTTCACCCCTGTCTAAATCCCAAAAAGAAATCATCCTACCTTGTTTTAGGTGTTTGTTGATTTGTAGTTCTGTTTTGTATTGACTGTTTCCTGCAGTTTTCTTTTCTCTTAGTAGTATCATAGTTGGTTTTATGTGCAGGTAGAAGTGATATCAATATTTTTAGTAGTTTATTTGGTTATAATTTTTATTCCAGCTGTAACATTTCTCTTTTAGCTTTCAATATTGTTGAAAGAACACTGGTAATGGCTTGGAACTGCTCTGTGTGAGTGTATTTAAACTATGGGTGAATTTACAATAATATAAATGAGTCGAGAATTCAAATGTCTGTTTTTTAGAACACATTGTAAATTCTTTCATTGCCTAAGGGACATAAAGCAAACAGAACAGTCTGACACATTCTCCTGTTTGCTTTTAAGGCAGTTTGCTAAGTGAGTTAATTATGGGGTGTTTGCATGTATGCAATCATGAACTGTACAGTGGGTCTGGCAATATCATTTGGCTTCTGACTTGGATTCCAATCCTGAAAACCCTTACTCCTGTAAGTAGTCCCACTGAAGTCAAGAACATTGTACCCTTGAGCGAAGATTATTCACGCTTTCTTCAGTAATGGTAATGTGAGTTTCTTTATTGAAATAATGGTGGAGCTATGGCAGGTGCCATGACGTGCAATTGTTAGTGTCTTCCAGCATATTTTTCTTAGTATGCGAGCTAATGTTCACACTTGGAAACATATGGGTGAAATACTGGCCCAGTTGGAATCAGTGAGAGATTTGCCATTGACTTCAATGTGACCAAGATTTCACTCAGGTTGTGTTGGTACTAATTTTGTTCTGTGTAGAGGTAGAAGAGAGGGAGCTGTGTGAGCAGCAGGAGAATTTGCTCTCTGCAATGGTCTCTGACTGGAGTCAATTTCAGAGGCAGAGTTGCTCTCTGGGAACCAAGCATTGGCGTTGGGCTGAGATTCCTGAAAGAAGGGATTGCCCTCCAAGCTGTTTGATCTCCTATGTTTCAGGATTGGTGTATATGCGTAAATAAAACAACTTACAGTTAGAATATACCCAGCCTGACTCTTTGTCATTAGTTTCTCCTCCACACCTCAGGGCCCTGAACATCTGCTACAGCTCAACAGAGGGGCAGTAGTGAAAATAGGGTTGTATTTAACACATACACCTCAGCATTAAGGCAGCAAATTTTATTCTTGGACATTCAGAACTAGCAATAAAGTACAGAGGTTAAATCATTACTGATTCTTTGTAGGTTGAAAGGTACAGTTGTTTTTGAGTACACTCTGCTTAGTTACTTTCCTAAAAAAAAAACACATTTTGTTGGCTTATACTCCAGCTGTGGAATTCAGTCATGTGCAGGGGGCCAGCAAAAGGCCTATGAGCTAAATGAATTAAGTCCCATTTGAACCTTCAAAATACAGCTTAAATGGGGCTTAAGTGGTGCACTGAGTGAATTTCACCAGAAATAGGAAGAACTATTTGCTTTCTGTATCTGACTTGCCTACATTTTATTTTGTGAGAGTTCCCCCATCCCTGCAGAATTTCTTTACAACATGTGTTTAAATATACAAAGCTCATTTGTGTAGCTTCTGCACCCCATGAAATGCCCCAAGGAAGTCAGTGGGTGTTTTGTGTGTATAGTAGTGCTGATTGGGGGATGCTTTTTATTCCTGTGGAAAGTTTTTTGACAAAACCAAAATAATTATTTAATCAGAATGTTTCTTCACAAGTTTTAGGTTTTTGTCAAAAAAACTGGAAACCCTAACATTTTGTCTGAAAAGCAACATTTTTCAATTACTCTAAAATCAAAATATTTTCAGTTTTTTGGCAAAAATCCCCACTATTTCTTTAAAAATGGACATCTCTCATGGAAATATCCTGTTTGACAAAAAAGCCATTTTTCATGAAAAAATTCAACCAGCAATAATGAATACTAGTGGTAGAATATGGCCCCTGCTACATTAGACATACATTCTCTCCCCACTTTTAATATTTAAAGAATAGATAAATAAATTACATAAAATATATTTACTGTAAAAGTTTTTACAGATCCCACCTTTAGGTTTACTGAAAACTGCATTAACACAGAGTTCCTTTAAGAGTCTGTCTGAAAGCTATAAAAGTGAAGAAAATCTAGCCCGGGTAAAACTGCCACTCTATCCATAACTCATTCTGTTATGCCAAGTATGAGCAGAGTTTTCAGAACAGTGTGTGATCCTGCATAACATATGTGTTGCGTGATATCTAAGCACGACGGGTGGTTTTTACAGCTGATGGCAAGAAGAAAAGCAAAGCAGAGCAGAAGCTGTCAGTTTCTGTGTTTTATTCTAGAAAAATTACATTGCAGAAATCAAATGATTTGCTGCTTAGATGATGTCTCCCCTTTTTTTATTTCTAGTTTCATGTATATATGGCTGCCCACTAGAATTAGAAAGAATAACATCAGCCGTTCATTTCCATGGCCCAGAATTAACAAGCTTTTAAGTGATCATAGTCATTTTAAATATGGTTTGATCAAAATACTGCTTTTAATTTTCAGTCTGAAAACAGAGACTGAACTCATCTGGCACATCTTTGAAGGAAGCAAACTGGGAAAAAAAGCCAGTATTTTCTGTTCTAACAGCAGAAATGGGACTAATTAGTGTAATAATGGCACTAGTTCTGTTGTGCTAATAAGATCTACTTCACAGTATTAATATCACAGGACAAGAGCAGAAAAATTTCAAAGAGCCCACATGTCTTAGGCAAAATATATTCAGAAACTTAAGAATGAATGTGTATCCCCACCTTCCCATTTAAGTGCTCTCCCATTTTCAATCTATGTGTGTGTATAATATAGTGAGACATTATTAGAAATAATTATTTTGTTGGGTCAGATCAGCGGGGGAAAGGGAGTGTTTCAAAGATGGCTGTAAGGCATTTTTATGCCCCCTGTCATGAACCGAGGCTCACTCAGCCTGCAACATGAGTTAGCACAGCTTGAAGGCTACTCAAACTTGCATTGGTAGCTTGTAATCCCAAGAGGCATTTACTTCAGCCAGGACACGGGGACCCTTTCCCCACAGCCTGTGCCAGCTGTAAGTATGCTATGTTGAAAAACTGACTACATTGTATTTTCTGTCTTTTAGCCACTGTCTAGTGACTATATTTTACCTCGCACCCAGACTATTTAGTTTCCTTTATGCACTCTTGTGAGGGACTTTGTCAAAAGCTTCCTGAAAGTCCAGATAAATTATGTCAACAGCTTCTTTACTACTGTTCTTCCGACATGCTCGTATGAGTCTCGTAGATTTGAGAGGCATGGTTTTCTTTAATAGAAGCAGTGCTGGTTTGTCTTCATATTATGTTTTAGATATTTAACTGTCCCTCTCTCCTGATCATTTCAACCAGTTTATCTGGTACTGTTAAAGTAAGGGACTCTGCTCTGTCATTCCCAGACATTCCTCTAGCACTATTTTTTAAGTCTTTGGAATTTACATCCTTAGTCCCCAATCCTGCAAAGTATGTACACATGCTTAACTTTACATATGTCACTAAGATTGAAATCAGTGGAACCACTTAGATGTGGCTATAAGGCATTTTTGTGCCCCCTCCCCTAAACCTAGGTGCACTCAGTCTCCAACATGCATTGGGGCAGCTTGAAGGCTGGCACTGATAGCCAGTGATCCTGGCAGAGCATTTATGGCAGCCGGGGGAGGTGAGGGGGATATAAGTCTCTGGAGGATCATGACTGTCATTTGGGTTCTGGTGCAATATTTTGTTAGATTATAATAATTGGGTTACTGATCTAAATTGTATAATTTATGCACTTGTCCAAGCTCCCCCCTCCAAATTCCATCAATGCTTTTATGACTTCATGGGTTTTTTTCTATTAATCCTAGAAATAATTCAGCAATATCTTGCATACCGATGTGTGTTACAGAAGACATTTTAGTGAGTTTCGTCTTCGGAAGTTGCTATCTCATTGACTATGCCTGTTTGTGTCTGTCACTAAATCCATACATCAAAATGTTGCCATCTGAACACAATTTTGTAGCATTTTCAACATTAACAGGGGTATTAACATGCAGCTAATATGGAAAACAAATTCTGGGTTAGTTTCACACAATCCTTTGTTTAAAATACATCCTGCATGTCAGCGGAACAACAGATGAGCTATGAGCTGGTATATTCTGAATAAAGTATTACAGGATTAGTCTGTTTTCAATTTATTTATTTGTTAATTATCTAAGTGCAACTCTGCTAGACAAGAAGCTGAGAGTTACTGTGTATTCTGTGAATGAAATTCATCTGTGGTGCATAGGGTCATGTAAAGATTTTTCTACTACTTAAGCCCTGAGTTGAGACTGGGGAAAATGAGGGGTAGAGCAATCATTCAGAAAGCTATACAGTGATATGATAGGCCAGTGGGGAGACCATGGCACTGAATACATGCAGATCCTGTGACTCAAACACTGTGCAAATAGTATGGAGGAACTACAACCATGATCTAAACAATGGGGTAGCAGAAGCAATCATATTGTGTGTGGGAAGGGAGTGCCTAGGTGTCAGTTTGGGGTGTGAATTTCACTTCCCCAACCTACGTTCCCCCTCTTGCACTTCTCCATCTAAGGCTGAACTACTTCAGCTTTATGCTGGTGAAATTAATTTCACCCCATCTGTGCAAATAACTCTCATTAATGTTATGCTTGTACTGCCTTGCCACTCCACCACAAAACCCTTGTTTTACTGTTTCAGTGATATTGTAGGGGATTAGGTCCTGGTATTATTTCTTGGTTACTTACAATTTTTCTGATTAAAACACTCTTTTGAGGCAAATGGAATAACTCCCACTTCATAATTCTTCTTAAGAAATCTCTCTTGTACAGGCATTAGGCTGCTTTTTATTCATTTCATTTAACTTTCTACACTTTCCAGGACTACAGATCTAAGGCCTGGTTCACACCTAAAAATTAGATTGACCTACCTACATCATTCCAGGTTGTGAAAAATGTTGCACCCCCATGTGGTGTAGTTAGGTTGACCTAGCCCCCACTGTATGCAGCTAGATCGACAGAACAATTCTTCTGTTGACCTAGCTACCACCTCTTGGAGAGGTGGATTAACGACATCAAAGGAAAAAACCCTTTCATCAATGTAAGAAGCAGCTATATTATGGTACTATGGCGGCTCAGTCGCACCATTGTATCTGTGCTGCTGTAGTGTAAACATACCCAAAGTCAGAAAGAAATAGGGGAATTATTATATTAGAGAAATCTGTGTTTCAAAAAACAAAACAAAAACCCCCACAAGACACGTTGCCTACCTCCTGGAGCTCAGACTAATGCTCTGATCCTGCAAGCTACTCAGTGCAGGGGGCCTACCTGCATGCTTGTAGAGCCCTATTGACTTCAGTGGCTCTGCCCAGGCATAGGGCTCCATCTGTATGAAGTAACTTCCAGGATCTGGTCCTACAGGGGAATTTGTAGGATATGAGCAATATATGAAAATATAATGATATGTATCCATTAGGATTGACCTGAGCTATGGGCCACGTGCCAGCTGGATCTGAGTCCAAATGCAAACTTCCCCAAAGACGACAGAGTTTAGGTTTGGCATTTTGGATTGCACTCTTTAGCAAAACTAGGCCCAAACTGCAAAGTTCAGATGGAGGTTTGAATCCAAGCCTTTTTCAGGTCTATCTCTAATATAAGTATATGCATAATAAGGAAGGGAAGAAACATATTGAGGAAACAGAGGAACAAATTAAACTAGGGTCATGTCATCTGACCACAACACAGACTCTAAGATTACCTTTTGTATTTTTATTTTTTTTAATGACAGGGTGAAACCCCCAGCCCAACCAAAGTCAATGTTAAAACTACCATTAACTTGAGTAGGGTCAGTATTTCACCTTAAGTTTCTGTCCCTTGTGATTGGGAGGAAAACCTTGAAAACATGACCCAAGAGTAACCAATACAATGACTCAGGCAGATGTTATCAGACAGCCAAGAGTAAAAGCTATGAAAGATGGGAACTGCCGTGTGCATCTTAATGGAGTATTAACTCCAAGACCCAGTGCTCTGAGGGGAGCTTCTGAGAAGGCCCCATGCTACTGGTTCTGCCTCTCTAGCATGGAAGAGGCGCCTTCCCCCCCCCCCTCCCACCACAAACTTTCCAATTGGAGAGGAGGGTCATGGGGAGAGGTGGAGCCATAGGATCTCCATGGCACGACTAGGGCCCAGGATTGCCTGAATCCATCCCTCAACTGAACCCTGGAGTATCTCCAGTGAAGTTAATGGAGTTGCACCAGAAATGAATTTGGCCTGAGGTGATTATAAAAATATTTTCCCACTGCATGCTGTAGTATGCATCTAAAATATTCGTGTAATGCATTTTGAAAGGCCTACATGCCTATCAAACAAGATGTCAACGATACAGAACTTTCATTTGTGCTGCAGTTCAAGGCCATAGTTATTGTTGCCACAGGTTATTTGTTATATACTAGAATATGAATTACATTGACGTACTCTTCATATCTCAAAAAATAGATTGGTTTACACATTTATTATTCTCTGTATGCAGCATTAGGACATACCAATTCTCTTCAGTATTTACAGAGTATTTGCTCAGTAGATACTTAGCTGTAGAGGTTATTGAAAACACTGTCTAAACATAAATCAGACAGAAACAGAGAGGTATGATGGCTTGGGAACAAAATTTAGAGGACAGTTATGTCCTATGCTTATCTACACAACAGGTACAGGGCAGAGAGCAGCAGTTTAGTACAGGCTTCCCCTTGGTGTTTCTGAGCCCTGACTTGGAGGAGTCTTCTCTAGAAGTGGGTAGTAGTTTAATCTTTGGGCCATGGGCAGGTCACTTGAACTTCCTGCCTGAGTTTTCCCATCTGTATAATGGGGCTAATAGTACATGATCACTTTCTTCATAGGGGGTGTTGTGAGACTTAATTAGTCAACACAGTGCTTTGAGGCTATAAAGCACTATTCAGATGCATTTTTGCAGAATTCAGGTGTTCTGTAGTGGTATATTTACTAGCAATTTCTCCAAGCTAGTTTTAAATGTGGGCTTTTCTCCACTTCCCCTGGGACACTATTCCAGCCTAACAACCTGAAGAAGTTTCTCCTGATGGATTTTTTTCCCCTCTCAATTTTCTTCTCCTAATTCTCATCCCATTATTATAGAATAGCTCTGCTATGGTTAAGGTTAAGACCAGCAGTTCTGTTAACTGTTGGGTTCGACTGTTCTAAGTGCTCTACAGTTAATCAGATTGCCTTGAAATTTGATGTGGAGGTGGAGGTTCAGTCAGTGAACCAAATTTGGGGTCATTTGACCAAGGGGTTCCAGAGATACAGCCCCAGAACAAAATAAACAAACATTTCATTACATTCACAAATTCCAGTAACTTTGAAGTTTGAAATCCACCGTGAGCAGAAATCTGAGAATGAACTGTAAACATATGGATTTTTTTTCTATTTTTTATTTTGGAGAAATGTAATCTGAGTACAGGAGAATATTCAGAAGACACTGAAACTATTTTTGAAAAGAAAATTTTACATGTGAATGCTTGGGATGGAGGGTGATTAGATGTACAAGAATAGGTGGTAATAGGGGAAGAGGGGCTTGAGTCTGTAGCAAGGAATGAGGTTATTATAGGGAGGGAGATAAATGGGAATAGGTGGCAGAGAAGGGAAGAGGGGCTGTGGGGGCTCAGATGAGGGAGGGATTATGGGAAGTGGGAGGGGAGAAGTTGTGAGGGGTTAGAAAATGTGTGGGATAGCAGAGAAAGTTGGGGGGTAGTTTTCAGTTCTGAATTCTCTCCTTCTCTGTGTGTGCTGGGATCTAGGGGAGCCCTACCCCTCTGCAGGGATCTGAGCCCTTCTCCCTGCCTGCTCTGTGTTCTGGGATCTGAGAGGCCTTGTCTTTTTGAGGTATGTGAGCCCCTCTCTCTGCCTTTCCCTGTGTGCTGGGATCTGAGGTGGGAGGAATGAAAGTAACATAAATTTAAACATCTGAAATTCTGAAAATAAATAGCTAAGATACACATCACACCTGTGTGGGGTTGGGGGATTGACCAGAATGTGTGTGGGAGTGGGCTGGTTTGAAATGGGTGAACATGGGACATCACTGGGAAGCCAGACTGAAGCTGGGGCAGGAGTCCCAGCTGGAGGTGGTAGTGCGGCACCCAGCTCAGTGTGCAATTGAGGTTATATAATCAAGGTAGCATGCAACCCTCCAGTAAGCTACTGCCTTGGATGTGTATGCAGCAGCATAGGGCAGGAGGCAGCAAGGAGTAACCTATTCAGTGTTAATGGCTTCTACAGCACCATCTAATGGCTTACTGGGATGGGAAGGAGGTGAAGTTAGAAATATTAGCAGGGGGCTACATGTTGCTGGGAATGGTGGCACAGTGCATGGAGAAGGAGAGAGAAACATCAGTCTTTCCTTCCACATTTAAAGTTACGTAACAACCATGTAATAAAACTGTTAAGGTTTTGGGACATGGACTATGGATGAGATTTCTTTCACTGGCCCTGTTTAGAAGTATGGTATTCTGTTAGGATCGTCAGTTCAGTGTTTGAGTGTAGAGCAACTGCAGGTAGTGCCTGTCCATTACAGTGAAAAGGCTGAGTGAGAGTTTGTGCGTCATGGGTGTATTGGGGCATTGCTCAAAGAAGGCAGACTTAAGATCATGTGGGCATTTACCTTAACTCTGTATCTCCTGGCTGTTGAATTTGACATTTTAGAAGGGCACAAGCTATCACTGGGCAACTTTAACTCTGAATTAACAAAGCTTTTTGCCATTTAATATCATATGGTTTGAAGTGAGCCAGCATAGGAGGGAAACAGTAACCACCATAGGGTATGGGAAAGGAACACAGGAGCTGATCAGCAGAGTCCAGAAGGGGTTCAAGGAAAGCCACTAAAAGACAGGTGTGGTAAACAGAACATAGAGTTCCACCACATTTCCCATTGCATACTTCTAACCCTGCCCAACACCTTCAGTATAATTAGCTCTAGCAGAGTGAGTGCTACATTCTGCTTTCTCTTGTTTAAAGAGCTGCATTGGACTAGAGAGATCTGAGAGCACGTTTGTCATTGTTTATTGTTGTTGTTTAAAAAATAATTAATAGGCCAGGAAATAAAATTAAAAGCTGTTATGTGAGACTATAGTTGAATCAGCCATAAATTCCAAAAGGCCCACCGCTTGGGATGTCATTTGAAAGGTACTAATTATTTCAAGCTGATTCATCCTCCACCATCCAACATAAATGTTTATCTTTAATAGAAAAAGCTTTTGAATGTTATTTCTTATGGATTTGCTTTTATTAAATTGTTCTCTAACAAACCAGGAAGAGGCAATTGAGAAGCTATAAATTTTGCTGTTTATTTTTCTGAACTACAGATACCTGATAGTGTAGATTTATTTTGGAAACCATTGCTTCAGTTTAACAAGACTTGTTCAATTTGGGCTGTTGATGGGATGACCTCAAAAAATAGTCAGTTGGCTATTGGTCCCTTTTAGCCTCAATATAGGCACAACTCCCATTGAAATCAATGAGAGCTGAGCATCCTTTAGATCAGGGTTGAACTGGCCAACAAATCTGGACTGAAGATTTCACAAGACCAAGCTCTCTTTTGAGATGGACAGTATTTTCTTCTTCTAGGTGGATGGGAAACACAGTGAGAGAAAGCCTTTCTGCATGTCTCTTTCTTTAGCCATGCTCAAAAATGAAAAATAACAAGGAAGCAAGATTTCAAGCTTATGAAAAAAATATTGGTTCAGGGTTAGCTCTTCATCTTAACTGAACTTATCTCTGAATTCAGACATACTCTTCTTCCACTCCTTGATCCACATTTACAATATTCATGTAATTTCCAATGTGAATGGTATACATATATAGAGACAGGCTTGATCTCATGCTCAGTGTTTGAGCTTCATAGCTAGTCTCTATTCTCTAATGGGCCAAACCAAAACATCAGCTCTGGACACGCTTGGTGGAAGATCAACTCCATATTTTGTGGGCTTGTTCCTATCTGTAGAAGGATTGCATATGATCCTTCTATAGTTTGTAATGTTCTGTATGTAAAATTCTCCACATATTGTTTATATATATTTAAAAATTCTTGATAAGGGGCTTGTGGTCCTACTTCAAAGTTCTTCACCATTGAACCTGAATAATTATGTCCCAGGTAGGAGTTCTCGGAGACCATTGGAAATGTTTGAGAAACTCTGAATACAAGGATATTCACCCTACACCAGAAGTTAGGGAGAAGATAGTCTATTTAGATACTGTTAATTACGCTGTGAACTGGACCTGGAAATGTGTCTGGAATTAAAGTTTCTGCCTGCCTCAGAACATGTCCTCCTGTTTCAAACTCTCTCTGCGATATCTCAGCAGCCACATTAGTTGTACTTTGACATCTCAGTGTAAAACACGCAATAGCCAGCTCCAAGCATCAGCTGCAAAAAATAATAAAGAAAATCATAGCTTTACAATACAGATTATTAAAACCTTTTTTAAGACTAATTTTTACAGGCAGAAATGGGTGTTTGTGTGCATGCTAGAGACAGTCCTGGTTAGTACCTAGAGAGGAGGTCTCCATGGAATATCTAGGATGGTGTGGGAACTGGTGGTGTGACATTCTGCCCTCTGAATTGTTATTGAATTCAGGCCTCAGTGCCATCCACCCTAGAGATGGTTGCATTTAAACAATGAGAGAAGTGATCCTTGTTTATAGATGGCAATTGATTTTGCAAAGTTTGGGATGAAAGGTGCTTTATTATATTAATATTTATATTCACATTCATAAAGTCTGTAAATGAGCCCATCCAGGTTGATGACTTTAGGGGTTTTCTGGCTGTGGTTTTCAAAGGAGCCTAAAGGAAGTTAAAGAGTTAGAAGTTGTGCACCTAACTCCCTTAGACACCTTTGAAAATCCCAGCCTCTGATGAGTAGGCTGCATTTATTTAGTGCCTGCATGGCGGTTAACTGAAGTGCTGAATTCTGTAGGTCCTCCTGTGATAGCGGGAGCTAATGAAGCTGCTCTGTTTTAAAGAGCTTCTTAATCTATGTTAATACAGTGAAGATTATTATGGAAGCAATAATAATCACGGAGAAATTGATAATGACTAGAAATCAATCTCTGGCTTGTTAATTATAAAGCTTTTACTATAAAAAGAAATCATTTAGCAACCGCAATTAACCAGTTAGGAAGAATTTTTATTAGAAACTCCATTTAATGGGTCTTGCAGTTTTTTAATGTAGTGGCTAGAACATAGTTATATTTTACTGTAAATCCCTTTTATATTTTGACAGTTGGAATCCAGGACCAAGTAAAGATTAACAATTCTGAAATGTTCTGGTTCAGTTTTCTGTTTAGTTTTAAAGTAATTCAGTTTTGGTGCACAGTAGCATGCTAAGCTACACGGGATGTTACTCACCCCTCTCTGATTACTAGAGGCCACCTAACAGCAGGTGAAGTGTTTTCCCTCTTGTACTACCTATTGTGAGGAGATCAGACCTCTTTGTGGCTGATCAGTCACTGAGAGGCAGTGACCTACTTAGTAGTGCTCAAGGGAGGCAAGATGGCGTGTCACGCTGCCCGGTATGGGACGCAGCTAAGAGCACCAATCTCAGTTCAAACTGCCAGAATACAGGCCATGTACCTCAGACTGGTGGTGTATTCTATCATAAGATATCACCAAGCCTGTAACAAATATGTGCTTCCAAAATACTGTACTAGTTATTGTGAAGCCACAGACAGTCCCCTTCAGGCCTTCTAGCCCCTCATGCACCACCCAGACAAACGAGACTACTTCTTCGAGTGGTGTCGCTGTGGGTGCTCCACTTTAGGTGTCATTGCGTCCCTGCTCTTGTAGCCGGAAGGTAGCAGTGCCTGGTTGGGTTGCACATGCGCAGTCCATCTCGTGCCGCTTCAGGCAGTTAACTAGCACTGTGTGACCAACCCCCCATACACTTCCTTCTCTACCGCCGTTAGCTCAAGTCGGAGCACTCAGCAGCACCTCACAGCTAGAAATAAGCCCTTTTCCCCTTTCCTTTAGCAATACTTCTCAGTTCTTAGTTAGAATATTATAGCCTTTTCCCTTCCTACTATATCCCCATCCCTTTCAAAAAAAAAAAATTCCTCATAGGACCTTAAGCTTCCTTTATCCCCGATTGCAGCGGCATCTATCTCTCCACATCACTGAGATACATGCTCCCTCAGGGACATGCCTAGTTCTTCAGGCTTTAAATACTTTGCACTACCCGTTGCCTTTCAATACCTCTCTCAGACGGACACTCTCAATGCATCCGCTGCCTCGATAAGGGACACATACACAAAAGTCCTCGCACTGCCACACCTGGAAAGCCCGCACTAGAAAAGCCAGGGATTTACAGCTAAAGCTTCTCCTCATGGAGAAGTCTCTTCGCCCGGTGTCTGAACCTGAGGTACGAACCCTTACTAGCCAGAAATCACCAACTGCCGCCTCAGATAAAGGCTCCTCTTTCAGAGGCAAAGAGCCTGAACAACATGCCGAGAAGGCAGCAAAGAAATGGGGCTCCACGTCCCCAATTCCAGAGTTGGCCAAGAAGAGACACTGCGATAGTGGCAAAATGCTCCCAGTACCAAACGCACTGGCCATACTGATGGCCAACAGACCAGGTCCCTCCGGTACTCTCGGTAACAAGAAACCGAGAGCTCCTAAGAGAGTTGAGCTCTGCCACAGGCATTAAAGGGAAAGTGAAACCCCATGCCATGGCACTGACAACAAACCAACCAACCAACCATCGGTACCAAGCATCCCTGCTCTAATGCTGCCACCTACTGCTGGCACTATGCATTCCAGTCACACACCTGCACCCATAAGCTCACTCCAGCATACGGTACCAAGCTCTCTCATTCCACTGGGACCGGGCATGACACAGCAGTTCCTCTGTCATACAGACTTATCTATCTCATCGGTACCACAGTCTCCCCTCCTCAGCACCTCGGTACCACAGTACAGGTGGTACTCAGTCAACACAGCTCTCCACAGTTTTCAACACAATTTTCTAGTGGGGAGGACGATGAGGAGGAGAATATCGGACACTTGCCACAGCTTTCCTCTCTGGTGGCTATACCTGCTACACAGGCCCCACCAAGCCTGTGCTTCCCAATAAACTTTACAAATCAAGCCTGGATGCCCTTCCAACTGCAATAGCCATTCTGGCAGCCATGAGCTCCATACCCACAACAGCAACAACAGGCAGTACCCACCACTCTTCCCCTAACTGGGGCACCTCAACCAGCCATATTATCAGCAAAGGCACCTTCTGCCATATCTGAACATGGGGCTGAAGAACAGGAGCAATTCTCAGACCCAGATGAACCACCTGACATTCAATTGTCATCTTCCTCATCGGATGACACAATTATGCCTCCATATCTGACCGCTGCAGACTATTTCAAGCAATTTCAGGAACTTTACAAGAGAATGGCCACTTCCCTAGACATCTCTCTGGAAGAGGTCCAGGGATCTCACCACAAACTAGTGGACATACTACACATGTCCACTTCGTCCAAAATCGCCCTTCCCATGAATGAGGCGATTATGGACCCCATGAAGTTGCTTTGGCAAACCCCAGCAAGGATCCCACCCACATGTAAAAGGTCTGAAAGGAAGTATTATGTGCCAGCCAAAGGCACTGAATTCCCTTTCTCACACCCAACACTGAATTCACTGGTTATCGACATAGTGAACGAATGGGATAAGCAACAATACTACAGGAACGCCCCATATGATAAAGACTGGAAATAGCTCGACATATTCGGCCATAAATCCTACTCAGCAGCGACCTTACAATTGAGAATTGCCAATTATGAGACCCTACTGGCCAAGTATGATCACAATAATTACGCAAGTGTCTCAAAATTTATAAACTTTATTCCAGACGACAAAAAGGATCAGTACAAAGCACTCATTGCAGAAGGCCAACTTATCACCAGAACAGCACTACAAGCGGCCTTCAACTCAGCTGATTCTGCAGCGAGATCCATAACAACAGCGATAGTTATGAGGAGAGCCTCCTGGCTTCATCTATCCGGTTTCCCAAAGCCAGTGCATTCTACTATAGAAGACTTACCCTTTGAGGGCACCAAACTCTTCACAGACAAAACAGACGAGTCATTGCACACCTTGAAGAACTCGAGGGCCACCTTGCGATCTCTGGTCATCCAGACACCTAGGAACAAGAGACGGCAGACCAATTACCAGACCAGTTACCAAACTCCTTAACGATTCTGACCCCCTACATATACTCAACGAAATAGGTGTTACGGCCAACAGGGGCAGAAACAGAGAACCTCGAGGAGAAGGCAATCCGCTCCCTTGACTGCTACAACTCAGCCATCAACCTCTAGACAACAGATCTGAAGCCCTGGTCAAGGGCCCGAGAACCCCATCTCTCTCAATGCTGGCACCACGTGCCATTGGAGATTGCCTACTCCCATTCTACCCCATCTGGCAGTGCATCACCATGGACAGATGGGTATTAGAAATCATCAGAACCGGTTACTCCATCCCCCTTACCTGCAAACCCCCTACCCACTCCCTTTCCTTGACCCTCTTCAGGGACCCCCTGACAAACATCAACTGCGGGAAGAGGTGAACCATCTCATATCCCTGGGAGCACAGTAGAACTTGTACCAACTGAGTACAGAGGGAAGTGGTTCTATTCCCACTATATTCTCACCCAGAAAAAAAACAGGAGGTTGGAGACCTATTCTCGACCTGCGGTGACTCAACAAGTTTGTAAAAACACAAAGATTCAAAATGGTCACCCTAGGCACCATAATCCCAGCATTAGAGCGGGGAACTGGTTCTCAGCCCTCAACCTATAGGATGCATATTTTCATATATCTATCCATTCTTCACATCAGAAATTTCTGTGGTTTACAATAGCACAGGACCACTTTCAGTTCAAGGTTCTACCCTTCGGTCTTTCCACGGCACCGCTGGTATTTTCCAAAGTACTCGCCATAGTAGCGGCCTACCTAGGCAGAGAGGGAATAATGATATTCCTGTAACTGGACGACTGCCTCCTAAAAGCACCAAGCATGCAGGCAGCCATAGATTCCAACCAACATACGATACATCTATTTACCTCCTTAGGACTTCAAATAAACTTACAAAAGTATACCCTAACACCTGTCCAACCTCTGAGATTCATTGGAGCGGACCTTGATTCCCTCGAAGCAACTGTCTCCCTCCCAACAAAATGCTTTCTGACTCTAAGTGCCTTAATCTGAACAGTGCGGAACAGCCCGCAGGTGTCTGCCAGAACTTGTCTATAACTACTATGCCATATGGTTGCCACGACCTTCATCCTCCAACATGCAAGGCTAAACGTGCGGTGCCATAAGGCCTGGTTATGCACAAATTATGCCCCCCAAATGCACAGGATAAACAAACTCCTCACCATGCCCAATGCAGTCAAGGACTCCCTGCTATGGTGGACCAATCCAGAAAACATTTGCAAAGGTGTGCCGTTTCTACAGAATCCACCAGCGCTCACCATCACCACAGACGCATCCCTTCTAGGCTGGGGGAGGGGGCTCATCTACAGGCACATTCTATACAGGCCCGCTGGTCTCTGGTGGAGTCCTAGCTTCATATCAACCTTCTGGAACTACGAGCGGTTCGAAATGCCTGTTCCCATTTCCTACCACTAATCCAAAACAAAACGATACAGATCCTTATGGACAATGTAGCCACTATGTTCTACATAAACAGACAAGAGGGAGCGTGGGAAGCTATGCAGAAGCTATGTGCCTTTGGCAATGGTGCATCAAATATAATGTCCATCTTATAGCTTCATACCTACCTGGCTGCCAGAACAACACAGCATAATACCCTGAGCAGGAAGTTTTACGAAGACTATGAATGGGAGCTGAACACACGGGTCATCCAAGATATTTTCCAGATGTGGAGGTTCCCAACGATAGACCTGTTTGTCATCCCACAAAACTACAAATGCCCCCAGTTCTGCTCCAGAGCAGGACTCAGTCGACACTCTCTGGGCGATGCTTTCCTCATCAAGTGGAATGCTCCCCTCCTGTACGCATTCCTCCCCTCCACCCCACTCTTAGCCCCCACTCTTGTGTAGTGTACTACACAAGATAAAACAAGATGGATCCAGAGTGATCCTCATAGCTCCCACATGGACACGACAAACATAGTATCCTTACCTTCTCCACATGTTGGTCTGACCCCCATGCACTCTCCCGCCTTTGCCTTGGCTTCTATCACAGGATGCAGGCCTCATCATCCTTCTGGATCCCCAAAAACTTCATCTCAAAGTCTGGTTACTACATGGCTCTCGTGATCTGAAATGACATGCTCCACAGAAGTTCCGAACATATTATTAAACAGCCGTAGGGCAACTACCTGACACACACATGGACATAAGTGGAAACTCTTTGAATTATGGTGCCACCGCAAACAGACTGCACCTGTGTCAGCCTCTTTACCTCTTATTTTAGACTATCTACTGGAACTTAAATAAACGGAACTCTCTATGAGTTCCATCTGCATACACCTGTCGGCCATCACGACTTTTCATCATAAAGTTGATGGATTCTCTATTTTCACATATCCCATCACTAAATGCTTCCTAAAGGGCCTCTCCAGCTCCTATCTGGAAGTGAGAAGACCCACTCCACCCTGGAACCTCAGCCTAGTTCTCCACTTCCTCATTGGGCCCCCTTTTGAGCCCATGGCTACAAGCTCATTACTACAATAAATTGCCTAGGGAGATGGTGTAATCTCCATCATTGGGTTTTTTTAAGAGCAGGTTGTACAAACAGCTGTCAGGGATGGTCTAGATAATATTTAGTCCTGCCTTGAGTGCAGGGGACTGGATTAGATGACCTCTCAAGGTTCCTTCCAGTTCTGTGATTCTACACCTCTCTATGAAGGTTGTGTTTCTGGTGGCCATCACATTTGCCAGATGGATGGGAGAACTAGTGGCTCTCATGACAGACCCACTCTATGCAATCTTTTTTTTTAAAGATAAAGTATCTCTCAGACCCCACCCCAAGTTTCTGCCTAAGATGGTTTCATCCTTACACCTAAACCAACCTATATACTTACTTACATTTTTTCCAAAACCATATATGGAAAGTAAACAATCCAGACTACATTCCTTGGACGTCCATAGGGCTCTCGCCTTTTATATCGATAGAACAAAATCTTTTTGCAAGTCTCCAAAATTATTTGTGTTCATCACCGAACAATCTAAAGGACACACCATTTCCAAACAATGCCTATCCAAATGGATATCAGAATATATCAAACTCTGTTACCTGCAGTACAAATGACACCCCCCTACAGGCATTCTACTAGGAGTCTCTTAACCTCCATAGCTTTTCTTAACAAAATCCTTCTTGCGGAAATCTGTAGGACCACAATCTGGACCTCACAGCACACTTTTATACAACACTATGCGTTACAACAACATGCATCTTCCAATGCCGTTTGGTTATACAGTACTGTCATCTGCTACAACTTCTACTCTGAAGTCCCCTCCTTCCTCACTGCTCTGAAGTCATCTAAAGTGAAAAAGTTACTTACCTTGTGCAGTAACAGAGGTTCTTCGAGATGTGTCCGCCTATGGGTGCTCCACTACCCTCCCTCCTTTCCTCTGCTTTGGAGTTCTATCAAACACAGACTCTGCAGGAAGTGTGTGTGGGGGGGGATTGGTCACACAGCACTAGTTAACTGCCTGAAGGAGCGTGAGACGGGGACTGTGCATGTGCAACCCAACCGGGCACTGCTACCTTAAATCTCTGGCTGTGAGCGCCAGGGCACAACGACACCTAAAGTGGAGCCACCCACAGGGACACACATCTCAAAGAACCTCCATTACTGCACAAGATGAGTAACTTTCTCTTCTGTGATAAATGATTATTAAAACCAGAAATCACATGTATTAGGGTCTTCCAGCTCCAGAGAGCCAGTCACTCACCCCAGGTCAGAGTATACTTCAGATCTTTCCCAAAACCCATACTGGTAGCCAATCCTTTAGTAAACTAAAACAAACAATTTATTAATATAAAACAAAAGAGAAGAGA
Source organism: Malaclemys terrapin pileata (assembly GCF_027887155.1). Taxonomy (NCBI): domain Eukaryota; kingdom Metazoa; phylum Chordata; order Testudines; family Emydidae; genus Malaclemys; species Malaclemys terrapin. The sequence goes on from NC_071505.1 coordinate 115,214,589, forward strand.
GTTATTAAAAGGTTAAAATTAATCATGTACATTACAATTGATTTCAGAGTTTGTAGAGTGGGTTACCACCTTTAAAATGCAAACAAAACCTAGCACCCCTCCCACAAGGCAAGCCTGCCACAATCCCAACCACAAGGCAACTCTGCAACCTCCTCCCACCTTCAACAGCCACTTATCGTATCTAGAGAGAACACCTATAGATAAGATTGATAACATCACGTCTCCTCACTCCCACGTGACTCTAACCTTCTCTCACAGATGCATGCTTTGCTTGCATGTTGGTGTGCAGGCAGCTGCTGTATTTTCAACAGTTTTGATCTGTTATCGCTTAAACTGTGGAAGTGGGAATACTGCAGCATCTTTAGCTAGATACAGAAACTTTTAACATTAGATATCCCAGTGTATTGTGATAATAATGCAAATCATTAGACCCACATAAAAACCCCCCGGCAGATAAAATTATTTTTCTGGCAACTGGCAAATCCATAAAAAAAATGGCCAGGCTGGTCAAATATTGGCAGGTGGTAACCCTATTGGTAGATCAGGATAATAGCAATGATGTTAAATCTGCTAGCTCGTAATAAGTCTCTCTGGTTCGTCCCAAATATTGAGATACTCAATCCATTGTTCAAAGCTTCTCTTTTGTTAGAAATCACAACCCAGATATATGGAGCAGGAAAGAGGCAAGGAGGTGATGTCACCATCTCAAATGTATACCTCCAGTCCATGTGCATAGAAAAATATTGGCTCAAACATGGAGCTATGCATCACATGATCTACGTGCCCAGCTGAGTTACTGAGCCTCCTTGTCCATATGCTTTCTGAGGGGTTTGGAGCGGCCCACTGGAAGAGTTGATTCTCTTTAATGGCCCATCAACACATGGCTGACTGGTCTTGATGTAAATCTGTCTTGTGGACTTTACCAAGGAACACGTTTAGTAACAAGCACACAGTAAAATTTCGTAACTTCATACACTGTGGTGATACACACTTTTCAACAGTATAATGATACTCAGCAGATTATTACTTTTCCAATGATACCTTACAAGGCATGCTTTGTACAAGATTTATCACAACAGTGTAACACTGGTGACACTAGTGCAGACGATCTCTTTTTTTTATATAGCATCACAGGCAGCTTAGTCACCTGTGCCATTGAAGACCCAGAGGAAGGGTGAACAGGCCTTAGCGGGGAACAAGAATAAATCAGGTTACCAGTCATCCCAGAAAACAACAAAAATAAGATAGGTCCAAAGATTGGGTGTGCAGAGGCTCAGCTTGGGGCGCCAGTGTGTGTGGAGGCATGTGACTTAATAAGAACTCTGATATCAGTATAGCCGAAGATTATTCTTAAAGCGCTGAAAAATGTTTGCAACAAAACATCAAAAGAATGAATTATTGATATCATTCTTTTATTTATTTATTTATTTTGTTGTTACATAGTTTCAACTGGATTCATTACAAATTCAAAGCTCAGAGCAGGTTCACTAAAGTGCATAATTTTTTTAATCACATCTCAGTTCATTTTCAAACTAAACCGTGTTGATTTATAGCATTTATCCTGGAAAATTTGGGTTTTCACATGGAATTTGTGTAAAACAAGATGAAACTCAGTGGTGTTGCTCCAATTGACTTTGCGGGCTTTGATTAAAAACTCAACCCCCCAAAAAAACCTAAGTTGTGGGAGCCTAAGTAGATTGAAACCATATAAAAGGCCAGGGTGGGAACTAAAACTGCTAAGTTTCACATTGATCTAATTGTTTTGGATTAGAGATATGCAATGGGTACAAAGTTTGGATCTTTATTTAGATTTGGAGCTGAACTTAAGTTTTGGTGATGTTTGGATATGAGGTTTTGGTGTGTTCCAAATGGGTCAATGTGGACTTGCTGCAAAGAGATAAGAACTAGTTGGAGAGTTTGTATGCATATCTCAATTTTCCCATAGATTAGAGGTGAGGTATTCAGATCCAAGGTTTGGACCCTCTGAGGTTTTAGGACTGCTGTGTTCTTAGATAGAAGCTGGCTTTATTGTACAGTAAATTTTGCTGAACAGGCTCTAGATTTGATTAGTGGCAGACCCTCAAAATTCCCAAAGTCCTGGGTCTAGCTACAAAGTTTCAGGGAATTCTAATTTGAATCTGTACTCCTCTCTACGTTCCAATATGGCTGCAGACTGCTCTTTTCTGGTGTCACCGGAGCAACTTCACAGTGCTGTGTCTGCAAAATCAGATGCCCAAGTTTGAAAGGCTGGAGTGCAGGCACTCTTGGATTCTGTCTTGAACTGTTGGCCCAGCTCTGCTACATATGTAACCTAGAATCTAGTAGTCAGTTTCTATTTTAAGACATTTGGGCTGTTTGGTTCTTTTTGTAATGCTACTGAATTTTACAGTTTAGGTCCTTGTCTAATTTCAAGTCTTAAAAATTCTGTGAAAATGTTGATGCAATAGATGTTTAAATTAAGGCAGGAAAAATTGGACTGGGATTATTCTCCTCAGAGGCTGCATGCTTAATAGGGGAAGAGTTGTATCACAGCACCTAGACAAAGAGGAATTCCACAATATGAAGCAAGAGCTTAATTCATAAAAAATCATGTGCACTTTATCTAGAATTTCCAGATGCTTTATGACTCATTAAATCTTTCTCTTGGAGCAGCTAGTCACTTTTATTTACCCAAGGGATCCATGTAAGGAATTGGTGTAAGTGTCAGAACTTAGTTTACTGATAAAGAAATAGATGAGAGAATCTGAGATGCCTACAGAAAAAGAAATTGCAAAATGTGTGTAGGAGTCTGATTAAGAAAGCTAAAGCTAATACTAACTGGATTCTTGCTTATCTGTAGGAGCTATGTGAAATGTTTTCAGTGAAACAGGAAACTGCATTAAACATGCTTAGGTTTAGGTTTCATTTACAACATAAAATTCACATCAGGTCTGGCAAAAGGCTTATGAACCGCTCAAGTAAATCTAGGCCCATGTTATTTATAATGATTGATTAATTATTTGTTGCTAGAAAAATATAAAAAACAAAATAATGCAATGAACAAGATATTTAAATACAACAATTATTACTGACTTTGAAACATAGGGATGCAAGTACATACGTCTATTGCTGTGAGCTTTTAATTTGTTTTGTTCTTTAAAAAAGTATAGAAAAGAGGCAGCGCATGACTATGGATATGGCTGTACTAGTCACAAAACTAATAGAAAAAATGTTTTAATAATTAGATGCATGAGTGATGTTATACAAAGACTGTATTAATACATCCATATTTCAATATATTTTTCCCGAGTTAGAACACATTTCTGGATACAAAGATCTGTTTCACTCCAAAAGTAAATATATTGGAATTAGTAAATGGATTAAATCTTGCAGGAAGCATTATGAAACATGTATTTATGTGTCTATTCACTAGGAAAATATTTAATACTCAGAAAATGGAAATGTACCAGTTTATTCAAAATGGCTGAAAGAATGAGAAACACAGATTTACTGAGCCCACTTTTGAGCTAACATGAGCTAGTTGGTGGTTTCATGTCACGTTTTCAGTTTCAGATGGGTCTAATGTGAAATCAAATGCAACCTGATGATTTTCTATTAGAATGTACAGTTTATTTGCATCTGAAAATTGAGCTAATGCAGAACAAAATTTAAGACTGAATTCACACAGTAAAAATACAGAGTTTCATATACAGCTCTACTTGCTCTTTGTCCTAGTCTATATAACATAGTGTATTGGATGCTGTATGAAATATAATCCTCATTTATACTGAAACTGCTCTCCTTTCAAGAATATGGTTCAGTTACTACATGGTGTCATGGCTTCTCTTTTACAGCCCTCAATGGTTATTAGTTTTCATTACCATTACTCCATCGGGTACTGTATAGATTTGTAGAATTATCAGTCTCTCTTACCCAGTATCTTGGGTAACTTACTCCAAATTGTGACTCATTTGGTAGATCCTCATCTGGTGTAAATATGTTTTAATGGAGCTACAGTATTCAGACAAGGTGAGGATGTGGTCCTTTCAGCTGTCCTGCCTGTAGAATAATAGAAACTCTACTTAGATTAACAGATTCAAATGATTACCCTCAACCTCTTACAGAGCCAGGACATTCTAGAAATCCATAGGACACTAATATCAGTACTTAGTTATCACAGTTATAAGTGCCTGAGATAAATAATATAGTTAAACAAATACTAGCAATTGGCAAATCTCAAAAGATTAAAAGATTCTGTTAAGATAAACACCCAGTAGTTCAGTATAATATCAAAACTATCTGAACCTCTGCTCTACAAAATTAGGAAGAAGTCTTGTAAGAAAAGCTTTTTTTCCTGCTATTTCACTGAATCAAATTCTAGTCCTCCATGATTTTAGGAAAAATAAAAAAGTGAAAACACAGCAGTAAAGATGATAGCTCTGATTGTCCTCTCATTTACAGCAGTTTTACACCATTATAATGGCATTGATTGCAAAGAAGTTACTCCTGATTTACACTAGTATGACTGAGATGAGACTAAAGCCCAATGTTTGTACATTTCTCCTCAGAATGATGCTCCAAAGTAAGCATTCAGACAGCGTGGTGTTTGTGATGGATTTGGAGCTCCTCTGTGATAATTTGTGAATCACCTGGGTATTGGTATATTTACTGTATGACCATGTTGGTTAAAGTCAACAGGAATCTGTGGAAAAACAGGCAAGAAGTACATTATGGCTCAGGAGATCCACTTCTCAGGAAACACTAGAGGAGCAGTAAAGGGACAATGCCAGCCCTTATTAGATTGGATTTTTGCCTCTCTCTCGAGCAGACATACAAAACTGGTTTGGACCAAGATAGGAAAAGGCCCATGAACACTGAAGAACAAAAGAACTCTAGCAGGATTAAAACAGACCCCCTCTCCGGAGGGGGAAGGAATAGTTTGGGGGAACCAGACTGAGACACAGGACCATGCTGGGGGTGTCTGAAGAGGTTAGGCCTGCCTATGTTACCACCAGGGGAGGCTAAGCTTATAGGTAAGATAAAGATGCAGGAAGACTTTGTTTTTAAAATCCTTTTTTTCTTTAATCCCTCATTGCTACTCCAAATAAACAGTATTTGGGTTTGAAGAGGCTGTTTTGTTACTCTCTACCACCGGTCACACTTCCAAAGGGAAGAACTGAAGGTGCCGGAACTCAGACAGAGCTGCAGGGTCAGAACTGTGGATACACACAGGGTACAATACTCCAGGTCCTGGTCTAAGAGCGGGAGAACTATGAAATTCCAACCTGTGGTAGGAAAAGGCATGAAGCCTAGCACCGAAGGAGGGACTCTCAGAGAGATAAGGAAGGGGGCAAAAGTGCAGCTAGTCCAGTAATTGGGGATCTGTCTACATTTGAGCTGGGAGGTGTGATTCCCAGTTCATGTAGACATAGCTCAGCTTAAACTAATATCTAAAAATAGCTGCGTCTGTGACAACACAGGTGGCTTGGACTTAGTCACCCAAATACTTAGGAGGTCGAGCAGGATTGTACTCTGGGTGACTAGCTGAAGCCACCACCCATGCTGCTATGGACAAACTGCCATTTTTAGGCGCTAGCTCAAGCAGAGCCAGCATGGATATGTTATGCGAGCAGGGAATCACACCTCCCAGCTCAAATATAGATATACCCTCAGAGTACTGAATGATCATGTGGGAGAAAGAAGTTGACTATGCCTTGCAGCAAGGAATACTACCCTTTGGAACAGTTCCTCTGGGGTAGATTACACAGATGCCATAGTCAAGGAGAGGAAGCAAGAAAGGATGGTCCAATGGTTAAGGTGCTAGCCTAGAAGACTCATGTTCAATTCCCTGCTCTACAACAGATTCTTGGGTGACCTTGGGCAAGTTTCTTAGGGCCTGTGTACACGGGGACATTTATTGGCATAGTTGTACTGGTATAACTCTCCATGTGGATACTCCTATTCTGGTGTAATAGTGTCCACATAGTGAGTTATATCAGTAAATTTCCCCTTATAGACAAGCACCTAGTCTCACTTATTCATCTGTTCAATGGGAATAAGAGCATTTCCCTATATCAGAGAGGTATTGAGGATAAATACAACAAAGACTGTGAGGCACTCAGGTTCTACAGTCATGGGGGCTATATAAGTACATCTGATAGACAGGAGACTAAAACTTTCTTTGCCTCAACTACAGTCATAACATAGGAATGCAAAAACTAACTATAATGCAATCAGTTGTCCTTGCATCAAATCTTCTGATACCAGTGCATTTCCCTTCTCCCCCAGGTCACTTCATATGACTTGATCTGGATTGCACCTTTTTCCACAGTTTTTGGTGCAGGGATGGTTTAGTCCCATCTCTGCTTTCATTTAATACGCAACAGTGGGACTGGGTAGGGAGGGAGAGGTCCATAAGGAACTGACAAAAAAGGCGAATGCTCTACAACAGAGGTATGCATTAGTAACCAAAAGTGTCTTCAGCAGTTTTGGATGTAGTAGTGGAAAGTTTCACAAAGGAACTCCAATAATTGAAATTGCATACGTTCAGAAGAGATACCATAGACCACAGAGATAACACTGTATATCCCTGGGGCCCTGGCTGAATAGGCCACTAGCAAACAGATCAAAAAGATAGTGAATACCACTATTCTCAGATGAGGTTCTCCTCTGATAGCAACAGTATTGAAAGAAAGGAAAGAGATTGCTTCCTTTTATGAGGGCAGACATCCGCTCAGAGCCTCTGCAGCTGAGGGGCGAGAGGGAGAAACAACAGGGAAAGTTAGGAGGAAAAAGGAAATGGACTGCAGTATAGAGAGAGGGACAGAGTTGGGTTATTAAACTTTCATGTAGAGTCCTCCCAAAAACAAAGAGAGAAGTTTATTTCTGCTTGCCAGGACCCACTATGACTTCATAACTGATATTCAGATGATTTGCAATTTTAAAGTTGGAGAGGTGAGTTCTGTATAGGGCTGAGCAGTAGGTGGAAATCAGAGCCTGTCCAAATCAGCTACAATCGTGTGCCAAACAACATCATGATTTTGGAGAAAGCACTTGTATTGCAGTGTCCACTTGCATTGCATTATTGACATCATAATTTCACATCAAGTATTGCAGAAGCCTGTCAGTAGCAAGCATGTATTTTGGGACACCATCTCTGAAGCATGTGTAGAAGGATTTTTTGTTCATATCTGCCAAACTTTGTGTTCAGCGGTAGAACTTTGAACTTATTTTTCCCACCCATTCCTAGTTCTGCGATGGTGACTATTTCCAAGGTTTGAAATCAACTCTAGTAAATACTAGTCACTAGTACCACTTGAAATCCAAAAATGTTAATACTAGATTGGCAGTCCCTAAATATACACATTTATATGCCTTTTATTGACAATATTTCAGTCTTGCAAAGAAAGACAACCTATTGAAGCACCTTAAAGTGCAGTTCAAGTTTGAAAAGTGAGTCTATAAAAATGGCATTGTGACAATTCCATTTTTGTTTCAGTGATGCCAGAGAAAATCTGTTCTGTTGACAATGAAAATAATTTTTTTTCTAACTGCCATCTTTGCAAACTCAGCCTTGGCTTGCAATGTGAAGATGGGTTCTTTCCGCTTCATGCATCCTCACCACCAATAAAGATTCTGCTGTTCACATTTTACACTGTTATTCCTGTGCAACACCATGGTTTTCTAATTGTGATCTCAGTTACATCTCGTATTGGGGTTGCCCACATTAATTGCAGGAAGACTTTGGCCTTGTAATTTATGATGACAACATAAAGGTAACTTCCTGCTGTAAAAGACATGGTCTCAAAATTTGCACCATTGTGAAAAATATGACAATCACCAGATTTTCTCCTAATTTTAATGTCTAGGACTTTACTAAAAATCATTTTCTTTTTTCAAATAAATATTTATATTGGAGCAAAAGGAATGAGGCCAACCAAGTGTTTGGGTAGTCCTCCGTTTTTGAAGTCTAGGCTAGATTCAGATAAAAGCATCCAAAAATGCGACTGAATACCAACTATTAGAACTTTCTTAGTGCAGTTTGTTTATGTGTTGGTCAGTACTTACCTATATGAGCAGACCCATTTACTTCATTAGGAGAACTCATGTGAGTAAGTGCTAGGCAATGTGAAGGGCCTGGATAATCAAACCTTTAATCTTCAAAATTGGGTATCCCATATCTGGGAGAGAACGCGTGCGGACGATGATCAAGCAAGTGTATGGTTATAATGCTGCAGCTCAGGTCTGAGACAGGGAGGAGAGATTAGGAGGGGAATGGGAAAGTAGGGGGACTTCTCTAATGGTATAATCCAGATCAGTGTTGCGGGGCAGAGGAAGGAGATGGAAAAGCAGCAAACACATGCTGTAGAAGAGGCCAAAATGCCCTTCAATTAACTGTTCTTTCCCTCTTTTCTTCCAATTTTTTCTTTAACTCTTTTTTATTTAGTTCCTTTATAATCTATTACTTAACTTATTAACACTTTGGAGCAGGACTTTCTCTGCACATTTCTCTGTAATGCGCCAAATGTATTTTCAGAGCTGTGTAAATAATGCGTCTTCTCTTTGCCTTGCTATTTTTATTGTTTCTATAAAAATGAAAACTCCATTTAAATTCAGTACCATGCTGGAACTCACCCCCTGCTGGGGAAACTGAGAGCTAGGGCTGACAGCTCCTGCTCTTGTTGAGCTCTGCATATAATCTCTCTAAATAGAGATTTGGAGAAGTGGACTTATTTCTAAACTGTTTCAGAGACACACAGAGAGAGGAAAAGCATCTTGAAATGTTAATGATGGAAACTGTGGCACAGTTTAGATGGAGAAAGATTTGAATTTCTCTGTTCCTTTTGACCCAATGAAATACTATCATATGTTGTGGCAGAGTTTATTTTCTCTATATAGGAGTATTAGCCCTAGCATTCTGGCCAACTGGGAAGTTACAATCTACCTCACAAGTTACAGCGAAATTGTGGCATTTAGGCACAGTGTTGGATAAGGGGCAGTACTGAGCAGAACTGCCCCAGTGAGACCACAGGACAGCATGATCCCAAAGTTGCACAGGACACACAGAATGCTCACTATTACACCCCTCTGGGATTTCTCTTGCAGATTCGAGTGGACATGGTATTTCTTTCTTCACCTATAAACTGTTGCATAATGTTGTTGTGCATTGCCAAATGGCTTCCACTTTCCACATAGCTGCATTACAGGACAAGGGGAAGTGATTTCAATATATGCAGTTCATGAAAAGTTTCATTAAGTTAATTTCAAGATCCCAGATTAATCTATAAAAGTGCCAGTCATATTTATATAATTTTCTAACTATTTGATAAATGCCAGCTTGGTTAATTATAAGAGGTTGTTTTAAGAATGTACATTTATATTGTGATTTGTGTGTATATTGAAAACACAATTAGTATAAAAAATGTCCTAGGTTTTATAGATTTTATATACTGTAGCATTTGCTTTATTGGCCCTCGTTTATGAGCACACTGAAAAAATAACTTTTGTCCTGTTAAAACATACTACACCTCTACTCGGATATAACGCTGTCCTCGGGAGCCAAAAGATCTTACTGCGTTCTAGATGAAACCGCATTATATCGAACTTGCTTTGACCCGCCAGAGCACGCAGCCCCGCTCTTCCCTCCCACCCCCCGGAGCACTGCTTTACCGCATTATATCCGAATATATGTTATATCGGGTCGCGTTATATCGGGGTAGAGGTGTATATGCAACTATACATTAGAAAAATAGACAGATTGAGGTGAAGTATTAACTCTGGAATTCCAAGAGTTACCATCCATGAACATGTTTGTTTATTTAAAATCAATATTTTTATTTCTATCAACACTGAAGAAATTCTTTGCCCTTATTATAATGCTGAGGATGGGAAATTTTGAGCTAAACTAAGCACTGAATGCTTTTTAAAGACACACTATCCATATCTAGGTAGGAGGGAAAGGTTGTTTTGAAATTATTCTGGGCAGCATTTTATATACACTGACTATGGATTTTAAAAAAATTTCATTCCTCCTTTCCCCTTGTTAAAGTTCCAGTGGGTTTATAACCATCTGTTTTTCAGACAATAAGAAAATAAGAGATGCATTTTGTAGTGGTCTGGAAAAACACAACTCTCATCAATTATTTTAATTACTCTCCTTCACAGGCAGAAGATCTGTGCAATAAAAATATTCATTTCATTTACTGAAGTAATGCTAAGATTTCTCTCCATTTTAACGGGATAGAATTGCTAAAGCACTGGATGGTCTGCAGCAATAACGTGGTGGTCCACTAGGGGGCATGGGAGGTCTTAGCTTAACACAGAACCTGAGAATAAAGACAGGAGAATTTTGAATTTTGTACATTTTACAAGGTAAAACTTTTCTTTGTAGATTTACTTCCCATTTAAATGAAGTAGTTAATTGAGAACTTCTGGGAAAGGGTAAAAGCTCTTAATATAGTGACTCTGGGGAAACACAATAATCATAATATTTGATTCATATGGTAAAGATGGACAAACTGATCTAGATGAACTAACAACTGGCTCAGACCTTTTCCCAAAACTCATTCTAAAGCAGACACAATACTTTCTGTAGGTTTGAAATGAGTGGGTGGTGGTATAATGCTGTTGTGATATACAGGAATAATGCTAAGAGATTGAATTTTATTTCTTGGTCCCATCTACCTGGTATGTGTCAGGATTACAAAAGTTTATGCCTTTCCAGTGGCTGCATTTACAGATGTAACTTTTTATTTGTTGTGTGCTTATTTTATTCTATATACCCAGTTTCCAGGGAAATACCCAAAGAAGCTGAAAAATGGTATTTGTGCTACTTTTCCAGCCCAACTGGCTTTCGTAAGTGCTGAGTAGAAATATGCTCAGATGAAGACCTCTGAAATTTGGGGACAGGGAGTTGAAATCTGGATCTGAATTTTGCAGCTCAGGCCCATCTCTGAGCTTGAGATTTTCCCAAGTCGGTTTATGTGAAATTTGCAGCCCAGAACATTGCAAAGGTTTGAATTAGACCTGTGAACTCAGAATGTTCATTTTGCAGGGCTTAGGGGCTGATCCAAAGCCTATTGACTGAAATCAATGGAAGCCTTTCATTTTTCATGCCAGTGGGATTCTCTCCATTTACTTCAATAGACTTTCTATCAGGTCCAGTGTGAACATTTTTCTGTCTATTTTGGTTTGCATGATGAGTTTTGGTTTCCACAGGTTTGTGCTCCTAGGTTTCCATTTAAATTTGGGGTTCAAATGGACCCAAACCTCAAAGCAAAACTCAGCTCCAGTCAACAAGTTGTGCCTGCTGCTAAGCCGCAACCAGGCAAGACCACAGAGTTTCCCAAGGTGACTTCAATCTAAAGCCACAGTCAGAGTTTATTTGAAATTCAGTCCAATGTGGAAAAGATCACCATTTACAGAAAACAGATGACTTTGGATGCAAACCCCACTGAACTCAGTTCAAAACCTTCCAATGATTTAAGTGACTCACTGCTTAAGTTATCTTCAGTGACTGATCTTTTTCAATCATTAACACTTATTGTATCAATGGATAATTAATCTATTATTGAATTAGTCAAATGGTTTGTTCTGTTATCCCCAAAGAACAACAGGTATATCTTTTTATCAAGTTTTATTATAATATAGCAAATAAATGCATCCCAAGCTCATATGAAGGTTTACAGTATAAAGCACTAATATAGAGTATAAAGTAAAATGTTCTCTTAGTATGATGTAGTTTGTAGATATCCAGATGTGTCATTGTGTACCAGATATTGTTTCATTTCTTTTACCAGTATATCACGGCATGATTGAAAATGTAAATTCTAGTGAAGGGAAAATTTTAAGCAAGGCCAATATTTATATTGGTACAGTATATAGGAAGCCAGAATGTCTAGAGAGTAAAAATATCATTTTGTAGAATCCTACCAAAAGATGTGAATATTTGTAATTTTTAGAAGCACCCTTTTCTCTCTCACACTTTGCTGTGGGAATGCTTTGCTATAATTAGTATATATGAGACAGAGGAAGCAGACACTGCCAATTTAAAACATCTCTATCTAAGAAGAAACACTCTTTTTTATCGATGACATCACTTACTAAACCTGAAATTAAAAATCCAAGCAATGATTTCCAAAGAAGCCTAAGGGAGTTATGTGCACAACTACCATTGAAAGTCAGATCCATATACCAGGTATTTTGCATCCATTAACAGAGTCCTGTCAATTAGATTTAGACTGAAAGCCAGTAGGAATTGGGTGCCTAATTTTGCTATATCCCTTCGAAAATCCCAGATCTAACCACTTTACTATTGACTGTTTATGCTGCTTGCTTACTCCTGCATTTCACTCCTTAGGGATAATGACAATTTATATATCAGTTTCCTAATTGTTTCTAGCTGGTTTTATATTCTCCTTCTTGTTCTCTTGTTTGTGGGTTACAAACACAACGGAAATACTTAGATCCAAGAACATTTCTTTTCATTGAATTTGAGTTGGTTTGTTTAAGTTAACATACCTATTCATATTAACTTTTGTAAAACTTTTTTTTTTTAAACAAAATCTAAATTTGGAGCCCAAAATCAGTTAAAGTACCGGACATAGGCAATTGGTGATTTTTTTTTCTGTTTGTAAGGTGGTTTATTTGTTCAAGTGTTCTGAAAAGCAAAACAGCCCCTATGAACTGCACTAAGAGTACAAGTTGTGTAACTAGCATATTCCAACCTCCAAACGCCTTTCATGTCAATATGAGAGATACCATCAGGCACTTTGAAAGCACCAACCTATTTATAAAGATACCATCAAAACCTGCCTGATGCAGCTGACTTATGAATCAATTATCCGGACTGCACCAAATGATATATCTGTTCTGAATTTTACAGCCATATGTTTAGAGCAAAACCATACCCAGATAGGCTATTCAGCATCACAACAAGGTTCTTATCTTCATGTATAGACCTGTCAAAAATAAAAATGGAAAAAAAAACAACCCAAACCCTGACTGTAGGGCTTTTTCCCCAGAAACTGTTGTTGTTTTTTTAAGTTCATGACTATCCAGTTATTTATAGCTTGAGATAAAAGGAAAAGATTAATCAGTAACATACATGGGATCAATGTTGATAGTGAACAGTAAATTTAATGTGGTTGAAAGCCGATGAAGGTGTTCAGTGAGGTTTGTATATGGGAAAACTTTGTGCCCTAAATGTTTGCATCATTTAACAACAACAAAAAGAAACCCATTCTTTTAGTATAGAATTTACAAAGCCATTACGGGAAGGCATAAACACATCTCTTTTGGATGAGGTATAAAACTTGAAGATGGTTGTGGACATTAGGGGCTGGTCTACGCTGGGAACTTAAGTATTGGAGGGGTAGCCGTGTTAGTCTGAATCTGTAAAAAGCAACAGAGGGTCCTGTGGCACCTTTAAGACTAACAGAAGTATTGGGAGCATAAGCTTTCGTGGGTAAGAACCTCACTTCTTCAGATGCATCTTCTTTTGTGGCACCTTTAAGACTAACAGATGTATTGGAGCATAAGCTTTCATGGGTGAATGCCCACTTCGTCGGATGCATGTGATACTTAAAGGTCTAGACTTTCAGAGGGCAGATATTCAATATTTTGAAATTAAGGTCCTTTTAAAGGTGTTTCTGCTCTCAAGCTGGGTACCAAAAACCACAATCACTAGTCTTTCTGACAACTTGAACTACAGAGTAGCTTTAGCTAGCTATCTGAATAGTTCGGTTATTGCCTCAACGTGTTGATTTTTATGACTATCCATAGTATTTGGGGCAGAGGAGAGAGACTAACTGGCAGCAACCTAAGGCCTTGGCTACACTGGCACTGTATAGCGCTGCAACTTGCTGCACTCAGGGGTGTGAAAAAACACCCCCCTGAGCGCAGCGAGTGCAGCGCTGTAAAGCGCGAGTGTAATCAGAGCCTGCAGCGCTGCACGCTCGCTCGCAGCGCTGCAAGCTATTCCCCTCGGAGAGGTGGAGTACTTGCAGCGCTGCAAGAGAGCTCTCGCAGCGCTGGCGGCGCGACTACACTTGCGCTTCACAGCGCTGCCACGGCAGCGCTGGGAAGTCCTGAGTGTAGCCAAGGCCTAATAATGCTTTCTGCTGTTTTAATACACTACTGTTCATTATTTATCATAAAATGGGACCTAGAAGTATGAACACACTCAAGTTTTGGGGTTGTTGAAATTGGATTAAAATGTGTGGGTTGAGCCTACCTATCCTTTATTATTTACTCAGTACTTTTAGTATACTTAAAACTGAATAGAATGCAGAGGAAGACACTTTAAGCGACCCACAGAGTTTGCAAACTAAAAGAGCCAGGAAGTCACACATGCAAGCCAGTCACTGTTTCTGATCTAATTTTGTCATTTCCTAGAAGGGTGAATCACTTTTAAGGGTGATTTTCTGGGGGAGAAAAAGCAACCTGAGCGATCTGAGTTTCATCACACTCAGGCAGGAACAGACTGCTGAAATTTGGAGAGATCTGTATTTATCCAAATCTGTTTTCCTCTATTAATCTGATCAGTGCACTTCTCAAACATGGAACATATAATTTCTGTTGGGGTGAAATTCACTCCTATCACAAAGTCTATGGACACTGAGGGCTTAAGTGTAATTTCAAAAACAGACCTTACATGGTGAATAGGTCTTGTACTGGGCCCTCTGTGCATGGGTTAATTCCAACCTTTGAGTAACTTGGTATCACTGGGTATGTCTATACTACCCGCTGGATCGGCGGGTAGTGATCAATCTATCGGAGATCGATTTATCACATCTAGTGTAGACATGATAAAAATCGATCCCCGATTGCTCTGCCGTCAACTCCGGAACTCCACCGTGGCGAGAGGCGGAAGCAGAGTCGACGGGGGAGCGGCAGCGGTCGACTTGCCGCCAGCCTCACGGCCAGGTAAATCGACCTAAGATACGCCAATTTCAGCTACGCTATTTGCGTAGCTGAAGTTGCGTATCTTAGGTCGACCCCCCTCCCTAGTGTAGATCTACCCACTGTGTGTCATAAAGGACAGGGATGTGGTACTGAATAGGTTTGATGCCTGATTTTCACAAGCCACTAAGTATCCAGAGTTCCTGTCGAGTCCATGGGAGCTCTGAGTGCTCAACAACTCTTCTGAAGTCTAGGCCCTTATGCATTACTGGATTTAAAGTATTACATAGCATCAAGTATAACAAATATTGACCTCGCCTCAGAAAATATTTACTATCTCATCTATTGCCGTATGTCTTCTGCATTAGAGTGATATGTTGACATTAGCAGCTAGGATTTGCTAATTGCACTAATTTTATAAATTGATACACTCAGCTCTTTGAATAAAGGCCCCCTTGGATTGATTTCTAGATGCTTATTTCACTCATTGCAAAAGTTTCTGGCTCCCTGTTAAAATGTAATAATAAATATTTTCATACACATGACACTTTTCCTCTGAAAATTTCAAAGCTCTTTTTATAGATGGATATGTATTATTGTGCTCATTTTACAGATAGTGAACTGAGGCACAGGGAGATAAGTGACTTAGGGTTGCATGTTCAAAAGTGCCTACATGATTTGGGAGCCTACATCCCATTTTCAAAAGTGATTTAGATACATAGGGGCATAAGTCATTTTTGAAAATGGGACTTAGGCCCCCTATGGCAAGATTCCCAGCTGGGGCTTAGGCATTGCAACTCCTAACTTTTAGGCACCCTACTAACTAGTGGAATTCACAACTCCATGTTAGGCATCCAGACGCCCCATACAATGCATGGGGAGAACTAAGCACCTAGAAAGGGATTCACAGAAGCCAGCATGCTGAGTGGGGAGCTGCCTATGCTAGCCAGTAGGAAACATAGAGAAAAGGGGTGTGGCCTAAGCCCTGCCTCTCAAAGGGAGTTAGGTGCCTATCTCCACTTGGGATTCATGACCATGAACCCTTTCTTGAATGTTGGCACCTAAGCCAGGTCAGCCCTTTCTCATAAAGATTGGTGATGGTGGTGCCCCATCTCCAATACATAAGAGCCCACTGGTTAGAGCACTCACCTGGGAAGTGGGAGAGCATGGTTCAGATCCCTACTCTACTTGATTTGAAGCAGGGACTTGAACCCAGGTGAGTGCCCTAATCACAAGGCTATAAAATATTCTGGGTTGGGTCTCCCTGATTCTCTCATGTTTAAGATATTCCACCTTGTATTAAATACAAAAAGAGTCATTGGAATAGGACTTAGATACTTTTGGCAATTTTACCCTATGGCAGAGATGGAAGTAAAATTCAGGTTTCCTGATTTCCCAAACAGTATTACCTGTTGTGCTATTGATTAGCATGTACTTCCCACCTCCCTTCCCCCTCAACTTGCTAGAGCACCTAAAAAGCTGCCTTTAAATACATATTCCATGAATTTCTCATCCACCTAGCTTGAAACTATGAGTAAATTTATGTAAATAGCTTCTTTAACCTATACAGAACAGTGTTTGATCTTAAGCTAAAATGAAAATTTTAATATTCTCATTGTTTGTCTCAAATATATCTGTGCCATGTATAAGACTCAGAGGGAGAAGGTGAAAAGAATTACGATGAAATGATCAGACACACAGAGGCTAGCCTGACCAACTGATCACTTCTTTTCTTTGACTTGACTTCTCCTAGATAAACAAAAAAATCATCCCTCTATATGTGCAATATATAGGTCTTTATTAAGTTGAGCATATGCTCAGATCCATCCTTATTAACAAAGAGGAACCCACTGTTCAGTGTGTGTCCTATATCCCGACCTGTGTCTGAACCACAAAGATGAGTCTGTTGCATCCCTAGCCACATAGCCTGGCTCTTTAGTTCAAGCTGTAGAGACTTATGCTTCTAGTTCTGGAGGGTTCTCCTTTGCTTTGGCCAAAATGGCAACTGCTTAATTGGGATGGACTAAGCACATGCATAAGTATCTTACTAAATCATGGCCATGTTTACCAAAAGAAGACTTATTTTTTTAATAAGAAAAACGTTTAGCTGTCTCTCCCACTCGCAGCTTGGCCCAACTCCACATCTGTGGGATGTATTGTTCAACCTCCACACCTCAGCAGCCTCCTGGCAAATTCCTGTTTTCTTTCAAAGAAAAGTGTTTCATCAGGCAGAAGCATTAAAAAGAGCGTTCATTAATTATCCACCAGAGAGAATAAAGCACAAGTTGGTACACAGTGTAATTACAGAGAGCACATGTTTTAATGGTGATAGTCTATTAAATTTTATAATCTGAAATCAGTGACATTTGCAATAATTATTAATAGCCCAGTTTCTTGCTATTTATATTTAAATAGAGCTTTATGGCTTAACTAAAATAATTAACCTGAAATGGTGTATTATATTAGCTTAAACCAAAGAACAGTTAGTTCTGAAAGAATGTCTCCGCTCTTTTGGAAGTATTTATTATACTGTAAATAAGGCAAAAATAGTTCTAAACATTATAGCTATAACTTGCCATCAGGCCACACATGGAAATCTTCATTAATGTGAGTATAGTTTTCCATAAAATAAAATGACAGCATATGGCCCTCTGATCCCATCTTCAGACTAGTGGTGTTATACAAACGGATCCAACACCCACTGAAGTCAATGAAAAGACTTTCATTTGGATCAAGTCCATATCTGTATATTTATCACCCATATCTTGCCACAGACAGACTTTTTAGAATGAAGCCTGAACTACATAATACAAACACATTCAAATAAAAAACCAGGACGTTGCCCCCACTTACACCAACATTACATTTGGCCCAGTGCTCTTTAGAATGTTCCTATAGAAATTTAGCGGTGGACAATTTTTTTTTTCTGCTTCATGTTTAATGAACTTCAGAATTGTATGTAATTTGAGGCTGTCTAAATCCCCTATGTGTGCTCTTCCAAAGTTGTATTGGCTGGTATGCATTGTAGATGCACTGGGAGCAGTTCTTCTAAGTAGACCATAATCATACTTCTATCATAGATTTTGTTTCAGAAACCGTTCTGTTTCTTGATGCCTTTGTGCTACAGACAACAATAGCCAATCTCTTTAAATGGCAGCTGGACTCAAAAGTTGGAGCCAAAGTACAATGTGGAATTTTTAATATACATATTAAAATGTATATTACATCCCAAAGAACAACATTCTCCTCAAAGTGCTTTGTGATTGTGACAGAAGTGAGAAATAACCTCTTCAAAGAGACAGGCAAGAACCTATTATAACAATACATAATTTATAATTAAGAATTTAAACTATTTTAACTCTTCAAAGCCAAATTTGCTTAAACAAACTAATATCCAGCAGCCTACATGAGAATATATTATTTTTGTCACCATTATTAAGTTGGCATCTTTACTAACTCACTTGGGGTTGCACCATTATTAATTTAGTCAAGGTGTATCAATAACTTATGAAAAATCTATCCTCAATCAAGCCATTGATGCTTATATTTTCAGAATATCCAGATGATAGTCTGGTCTCAAAGAATGGATCACATATTATTAAAATCAATCTGACTATAAGGTGGTCACCAATAAAAGTCAGCATTTTCCCCAAACACACAGAATCGTTACCACAGTAAGTATAAGGGGTAAAAGAGGTCTCTCAGATACTATTGTATGGGCAAAGGCTGACTTTTCTAAATGGTAACTAGCATTATAGGAGTCTGAATTCATTCTCCATACCCAGGGCAAGATTGTCATCAATTCTAGCTCTTGTGTGTTGCAACATCTGACAGTAGCTGAAAGCCTGCCCTGCCACGCCTGATGGTATATAAATTATATTGTAGAGCAAACATAGGTGAAGTGAGAAAAGATTGCGAGGGGGTGGGGGAGAGGAATACCATAGCTGGTGTTAAGACAGTTTTCCACTACGGGAACATCGATAATAATTGGTGTTCCTGTGATAGGATTGTTATAGCACTTGTAAGGTTCACTCGTTTAGCACTTTTTATTATGGGCTCCTTCAGCTTGCACTGCAGGTATAATGGAACTCATTATAAACATCCATGCCACAGCAGAAGTACACTTTAACGGAGGAAGATCTTCACTCCTGCAATAGCTATTATGTAGGTATACTGTGTGACATACCTACAGTGGTTGCCCTTAGTGACTTGCCAATTGCCGTAGATAATAAAGCCTGTTACCTGAGCTCATTATTTGCAGAATTCCAGTACACTATTGCCCATGTAAGTAGGGGGAATGATAAGGAATACTACAGATATGAAGGCAATTTAAATTTAGTCGTCTTATGAGGGCAAATTATGAAGGGCCACCACTATATTATGCACCAAATCTGCTACAGGCTTACTGTGTGACCTTGAGCAAGTTACTTAACTGTGTGTTTAACACACACTTTCTTCAAAACTCATTTTAAATTTGGCAGCTGGAAGCTATCTCTGCTTCTGAGCTTTGCCCATCACTGTTCTGCTAACAAAAATACAAGCATCAAATGATGATCATTTCGCATTTATCAAAGAAAGGGAAAAGGGGCAAAGCTGACAACTTAATATTACATAATTGGAAAAATTACCATCAACAACTGGCTATTTCAGGGGAACTAACAACTATTTTTACTGCTAACTGCATTATTGATTCAGGGTGTATTTTTTCTCTCCCTTTTGAAAGTGTAGAATCCTTACATGATTTGAGTTTTCCCTTATTCCTCAGTATTGCAGCAAATGACTGATAACTGCCTTTAGAATTCCTAATGGCTAAATTACAATTATTATGCAAAGACCTACATTAGGCAGTTATATAGATTGTTAAATGATTTTGCCTTTTTTACAAACCATAATCATTTTCCTATATTAGCTGAAGGATTTCATAATTTAAGGACGATGAGAACCTATAAGTCACACTTTCAAATAAGGAACATGGATATTGCAAACATTAAATTCTCTCATAAAAACGTTAAGGCATCATTAAACTAGGATCAGATTAATACAATTCAGTCAACTCTAGATAGATATATCCTGTAATAGGCTGAAACAATACCTAGTGATATAGGATATATAAGATTTTACTACAACCAATTTATAAACCTATAAAACATACAGGTATCACTCAAAACCACCATTAACAGTGCATGCCTTGTATTAAATCATGAGAGTTTAGTAGGGAAAAAAAGTTCCATCCCTTATTTAGTCTCCCTTCTCTATTGTTAGCTGTCATCATAGCATCTTACTGCCACCATAAGTCAGATGAGATGTTTCTTCTGGTACAGCTTGATCTAAGAATGTTTGATTTATCCATCTGTTTACATATCTGAAAGATTTTAAAATGAATTCCCAGGGCCTATTTTTGCTCAAACTTTACACTGGTTAACTCCAGAGTAACTCCAGTCCGTTCATTGGAGTCACTGTGGATTTATACCTGTATAACAGTTAGCAGGATTTGACACCCCTCGCCCCCGTTGAGTCTAACATTAGAAGCTAAGGCTTGCATCTCACTGTCAATTCTGGTGGCAGAGGGGATATGTGATAGGATTAATACAAGGGAAGAGGGACAATTGACTTTACAATCTTTTCTATCTGTGTCTGTCTTTTCCATAGATAATTGTATCTAGAGCTATGCACATATTTGATTTTTTGTTTGAAAAATTGTTTCAGGTTGACCCAAAATAAAAACAATTGTTTAAAAAATAAATGTAGCACATTATGAAACAAAATGTGCTTTTGAAATTTAAAAAAATTGAAATGTTTCATTTTGAAAATATTTTAAAAATCTTTTTTCAGTTGAAACTATTCACCAAATTTGACATGAAATTCAACTTCAGTCAATGTGGCGAATAAAATATTAGTCAGAAGCATTTAGGGTGACCAGATGTTCCGATTTTATAGGGACAGTCCCGATTTTTGGGTCTTTTTCTTATATAGGCTCCTATTACCCCCCACCCCCTGTCCCGATTTTTCACATTTGCTGTCTGGTCACCCTAGAAGCATTTCACCTGGCTCTAACTCTACTTCTGTGGGTTTGGATAAGCAATATTTGCATAAGGAAGGGGGGCAGGATTAGAAGGATCACCACCTGGGATGGGATGCCTACCTCACATCAGTAGAGGCACATGTGTAGAGAGCAGAAAGAAGGGACCAATTTGCCCTGTAACAGGCTGCACCTGGGGGAGTCAGGGTTGGTAAGCTTTTAGTTGATGATAAACGCCGGTGGGGCAAGGGACAGGCTAAGTGGCTACAAAACCAGGAAGCAGAGTAGAAGGGGGCTGCAGTAGAGAAGCCCTGAAGTCACTCTCCGGGCAGAGAGAGGGAAAAGAGGAAATCAGGGGGAGAATAGAAGCCATGGCATCCTGGCCCTGAGGGAAGGGTGTACCCAGAGGAGGGTGGAGAAGGAGCCTGATAGAGGCAAAGTTGGAAACAGCCCAGGAAAACAGCAGCAAGGTTTGGAACAGTGCAGACCTTGGCCGCTGGTTGGAGGGTCCCTGGGCTGGAACCTGGAGTAGTGAGCAGGCCCAGTTTCCCCTAGTGGCCACTGGGGAAGCAGCACAGATGGAGTAGGGGACCCAGAAGACTGCCTGAGACAATCATCTAATGGGACTTTGATACTCTGGCAGGGGAGGACTTCAGTGACCTGGGCAGAGGGCCAAACCATGAAGAGGGAGTAACCTAACCGTGAGGCGGGGGTGGGGAGAAGAGCTACAGGACAAGCAACCAAAGGAGAGGATGTCAGACTGGGTTGAGATGTATCCCCACACACAGCCACAAGGCTGTGCCACAGCAGTGAGCAGAGTATCCAGTGACACCCCCCTTCACAGTATCATGCCTTCACAACCCAGAAGTATATTGCAATGTAGAATAACATGACTTTGCCGGTGGTAATGGACTAAACAGCTTTTCACTTCTGAGCTGCTAATTCAAATCCAGCCCAGTCATTAGTGACTAGACAATGGTGTCATCTGATATTCAGTGACCTATGTGAAATGCATTTGGGGACCTCACCAGATAAGTGCGATGCCACAACTAAACACAGCCACATTTGGCAGTAATTTTGTCCCAGCAACGTAACACAGCAGAACAGTCAGTGATTGAGTGGGATGATGAAATGAACTACCCTCATTTTTGGATGTGGATCCTTTCACGTCAGGGTTGAGAAACCATGGTCTGGCTGGGTAGAGCGAGGACGCTGGTCACCATGAGGTACTTCGTAATATACACAGGGGGTTTGAATCTCCAGGGATGTTTTTTACTTGCACCAGATATTCTCTCTCATTTTATTTATAGAAAAATCTGGTGTTTGGGTATTTGTTTGGAAATCTGTGATGATTAAAATGTAAACAAACATAAGGAGATTTCAAATGTTAAAAAAGGTAAGTGTAAATTAGTTCACTTATAAAAACTTTACAGTTTTGCCTAAGTAGGTGATTTGGCTCAAAACTTGCAAGTATTCCATATAGTTAGTATGGGGAATTCCTAAGGGAATACTGCAACTACTGTATTAGTTATCTAAAGCAACTGATTTTTAAGGGTGGCAGATGAATGTATGTATTATATTTGCTAAAAATATTGTTACATATTAATTTAAAACTACACCCATTTAGCTCAGCCCAACAATCGGATTGCTGCAAAAATGTATACACAAGTAGCTTTACATGTGTAAGTAGACCTAGACTGGAAGTAGAGTAGTAAGTCTACTAGTTGGGTTCCTGGGGTAACGGTGGTTCTTCCCACTCTGCCTCAGTGGGACGCCATTCTGCCTCATTATGTCAAGGGGTGTCCACTACTGTCAGGGAATTAGCCAAGTCTGGGGCCCCGGAGGCAAGGTGGAGCGGACTCACAGTCTTAAGGGACTCTGGCTCTCAGGCTGGGCAGGCTATAAGCAGTCTGTGTACTCCGGCCCCAGGCAGGGGGTGGGCACCAAACAGTCTAGGAAGCTCAGGCCCTCAGGCAGGGCAGAGCTGTGGATAGTTCAGGGGCCCAGGCCCTCAGGCCAGGCAGAGCAATGAGTAGTCTAATGTCCTAGCTCTGGTAGATGGTTAGCTAACACAGGCCTTTTGGCCTAGGGGTGGGGTGGCAGGGGGACCTGGGCCCACCCAACTCCACCAGATCCCAGCCCAGGGCACTAACAGTGGCAGTGTGTTCTGCCAGTTGGTCAATGGGGAATCCAGTCACAACACACCGGCAGTGTTTCAGGCAGCAATGCAACCAGACTGGAGTCAGCTGTCCCTGGGCCACTTCCACCCTCTCTTCGGGGTGTACTGGGATCCATGGGTGTCCTCCATCTCCCTGGGGTAGGTAGCCAGCGGCAGTCCCGGCAACTCCTCAGTGTCTGGGTTGGCTGACTGCTCCAGCATCTCTGGACAGTCCTCAGCTTGGTGGGGCTCTTCTTCAGTCTCCAGGAACAGGCAGAAAGCATCTGTCTACTCCAGCAGTTGCCACACATCTGAGCTCCAGGACCTGCCCTTTATACATCCTGTCCCACCTCCTAACTTCCAATGGGAGGGGCAGGCATGGCTTGGTGCTGCCCACCTGGGATCAGAGCGTGGGTCCTCCCCCTCTGACGCAGTGGGAGGTCACTCTACCTCACTACAAGCAAATAAAAGTTTGGAGCTTTGGGCCTCAACATGCACCAGCTCAGCTATGTTTACCACAATCAATTTTTAATTTACATTTAAGATTCATTAAAATTAGCATTTTGGATCTTAGTACTGGATGCAACCATCTTGCTGCTAAGTGAAATATTGCTGACCTGTAACTGCCAGTGAGACTGCCCTATGAAGCAGACTTTAAACCAGTTTCCATTCTACTTTTAGTAAGAATAAAACATAGTTGGATACCATTTTTGGATTATGTATTTTGTGTAAGCATTAGAGCTTTGTGAAATGTATCCCGGTGCAGAGAGCCAGAGCAAGGTCTATGCGCCCCCTGATTGTAAGTAAGGGCTTAATTGGTGCGTAGACATTGGGCTGGCCATCTGCATAGTGGTGAGCTGTTAAAGAAAGATGAAAAGCTCGTCAAGCTCTTTGTAAAGCTTCTGCATGGGCCACAGGGCTCCTAAGAGAATAGGTGGTCCAGTGAGTAAGGCACTTAGCCTAAGACTTTGGAAAAGCGGGTTTGAGTCCCTGCTCTGGCACATATTTTGTGGGGGACCTTGGGCAAGTTATTTAGGCCCAGATTCTCAAAGATAGTTAGATACCTGTGTACCTTTTAGGCATCATTGAAATTTTCAAAACCACCACTCTACTGCTGCCTAACTGCATTGGCACCTAGGAATAAGTTTCAACCAGTCAGCATTCTCATAGCTGTGATGCCACCCTACAGCTAACAAGAAGCTCAGAGCCTAGAAGGGTGGTGACTGAGGGCCACTCTAGGGCTCATTCCTCTAGGCCACACTGTCTCTCATAATAGAGAAACAGTGTCACTTCAGCAAAATGTCTCCACCACTAAGCTTAGAAATGTCAGTTGTAAAGGAAGAAAAACCTTACACAGTTTCCATTTTATTAGTTATTTGATTGCTAGCTTGTACAACTTTTATGTTGTTGAGACGAACAATACTGATTGTTATCCCTTAACATCTGACTGAAGGAGGAATTTTATCTTTACATTGTGACCAATCTCTTTGAGGTTTTTATAGCTGATGTTTTAACTGGAATAGAAACAATATGTTCAAAATCTTACTGAACAAGTGAGCTGTGAGCAATGAGCCACAAGAGGGCATTGTTGGAAGCACTAAAGTTTACAAACTTTTCTCCATAAGAAGATGCTTGTTTTTAAATGGCAGTTACCTACAGGATGTAAGAATTTAAGAACATCACAGCATCTTTAAAATGATGTGTTTCCTGGCAGTGAATTCACCTAAAGATTTGTCAAATACTTTGGCAAAAAAAAATATTTTTTTTAAAGTTTGGTCTATTAAAAATGAACTGTTAATTAGGATAATGAAGTACCTTTTTTAATGTTTCAATATTTAGATTTTTGCTTTACTATTTTTTAAAAAAAGAAAATGAACAATATAGAATAATTCGGTACCATTTCTTTGTTTCAAAATAGATGCAACTTTATCTACTTGACTCATTTACAGTAAATAATTCCCTTTATTTATATAGCGTTTCACAGAAGGACCTCAGGGTGTTTTGCAAAGTTCAGTAGAGATCAAATATATGTGTGTGTGTGTGTGTGTGTGTGTGTGTGTGTGTGTGTGTGTGGCCTTCATATATATTTAAGGGTTCATATTTAAGACCTCATGTTATATGACCTTTTAAACAATTTTATGCCTGGTCTACACTACAAAGGTAGTTCAATGCAAGCCAACTTGCATCGACCTACTTGTGCATGTGACCATGGAGGCTGGAACTAGAGGTGCTGGGAGTGTTGCCGCACCTCTTGGCTTGAAGTGGTTTCCATTATATGCAGGGTTTCGAGTTTGGTTCAATGGCTCTCAGCACCCCCACTATACAAATAGTTCCCGCACCCCTGCACGTGATTACACTAAAACTTGTCTCCCCTGATGTAAGCACCCTATTATGGTGACACAGCATTGAGCTATGGTTGATGTACTGAGCTCAATGTGGTGCAAGTGTAGATACTGCATTATCTATGTTGACTCTAAGAATTCTCCAGCAGCTTTCCCACAATGCCTGACACTGACCATTCTGGTTACAGTTGGGAACTCCACAGCCCAGTGGTCCTAGAGACCAGAAGCCTACCTCTCCCTTTAAAACCCTGCAGATTTTTGAAATGCCTTTCCTGATTATTTGGCTTCACAAGCACACCAAGCAGATCTTTATTGGTGGGTACAGCTGCACAGTCAATTGTGCTGACTACATGCTCTAGACACACTCCAGCGTGGGGTAGACAGGAGATATTGGATCGCCTGGGCCTGAGAAGGGAAGAGGCTGTGCAGACATAGCTATGGACCAGCCATAGAAATGTGGACATCTACTAGCAGATTGCATGGGGGATGCAGGAGAAGGGGTAAAACAGGGATCAGCTGCAGTAATTGTGAAAGCAAAGAAACTTTATCGGTATACCAGGCCTGAGAGGCCAACAGTCAATCTGGTACCGAGCCACAGACCATGTTGCTTATACAAAGAACCACATGCCATTTTTGGTGGAAACCCCACCACCACCCTGCAGACCACTGTGAATACCTCTGATAAGCCTGAGACACAGACCATTGGTAGAGGAGGAAGAAGGGGGATATGCCATTGGGTGTTCCAGCTATGCTGCATGCCAGGATCTCTTGAGACTCCACTGCAGTCCAGTCAGTCCTAGCAGTCGAGCATGGGTGAGCCTGATGCAGGGAAAGAAACCTCAAGTAAGTGTGTAAATGTTTTTCCAATTACAATGATGGTGCCCCCAACTTTTCAGGACACAAGCTATTGCCTGTTTATTAATTTACTTGTAGTAGTAGCATTAGCAATACAACAGAAAGAGAGAGAGCACTATCTGCCTTTCATTCCCCTGTAGAGTTGGGGGCAGCACATATGGAGCAGTTTGGTTGTGAACATAGGGATGTCCCTTGAATCTTCCTGAGAGATCTTCATGAAATTTTCATGGAAGTATCTGCATTCCTCTTCCTAACATTTGTAGGGATTGCAACCTTATTTTTTCCTCTGCAGTAGGACACTTTCATGAGCCAGTTGGCAATAACTTCAACAGGCACCATTGCAGTCAATAGGCTAGCAACATATGTGCCCGAGCAGCTTTGGGACGCCGGAGCAACTGTGCTCTCGGTGCCTTTGTTACCCTCAGGAGTGAGAGAGCAGCCACAATCATCACCACTTGGGGGAAATGGTGCCAGTATTCAGTGCCAGTGCCCTTTACTCATAGTTTCATGCAAGCAAGCAATTTGCTCCTCCTTTCCCTCACCCCTCAAATATGCCATGTGAGTGGTGCTGTGCACAAGCATACCAAAGCAGAAGTGTCAGTAATCATGTCTTGTTTAAGACTTGAGGGAGGGAGTTCTGAATCTTAAGTTTCACTTTCCATTGTGAATATGCTGGCAGTGGTACCTCTGTGTGTTTTATCTGAGGCTGCTGCTGCTGCGACCTTGAAGGGTTTCCCCTCCACACCCATGGAATGCCTGAGCCAGATAAGGAGGAGAAAGAAGGCAGTCCAGGATGACCGGTTCAGCAAGATTCTGCAAGCCCATCCTGCATCAGACCATCAGCAGAGAGGGACTGGAGGGTGATTATTGCAGTCTGTATGGAGAAGGAAGGAGCAGACTAGAGAGAGGCCCAGGACTCCGAGCTGGAAAAGGAGAGAGAGATGCACCAGGACATAATGGGCTTCTCTTGCAGCAAACACAGATGCTGCAGACTCTTGTAGGCCTACAGTTCAACCATCATGGGCTTGTCCTTGTAGTCCATGGAGAACTCTAGAGAACCTCCCTACAACCTCTCCTCTATATTCCACTTGGCATCAGAGGCAACATCCCAACCCCTACCACTCCGCACTGGGGGATGTTAAGGACAACCACAGCTTCACCTACACTAACCTGAGAGAGCCACGGTTGCTGAATGTGTAGCCAAAATGGACATGAATGTTCATTCCCTTCGTTAATAAATTAATGGAACAGAACTTAAGTTTTAATGTTTTTGCTTGTTTGTTAGTAACATTCTATTTTTTTGGAAAATAATTCATCTTTATTAGTTCCTAACATATGCTGTAGAATGCCTAGCAGTATTGAAAACATCCACTTACTGGTTATGTACAGTATGACACAACTCACAGAATCAGTGACAAACACAATGTAATAATCATAAATGTACATCAAACTCCACAAAATTAAGAGGTGCATTGACAGTGTTATATTGATAGATGTGCACCAAGCACCACACAGTTCCTAACAGGCCCCAAAACTACAGGGCCAGGTAGAGCACAGTACACCACAACACATTACTATGCTCACTGTTAAAATGCTCCCTGGTCTGTATAGCTCTGCACTGAGCTCGTCTAATAACCCTTGTATCTAGCTGTTCAAACTCAGCAGAAAGCCGCTCACCCTCTGCCACAGCAGCAAATTTTCCCCCTTTGCCTGAAGATATTATGAAAGACACAGCAGGTAGCTATAACCACTGGGATATATATATTTTTTTTAAATAGAGATCCAATCTTGTGAGTAAATAATGTCAACATCCTTTCAGTTTACCAAGAGCACTGTTCAACTGCCATTCTGCACCTGCTGAGCCGGAAGTTGAATCTTTCCTTGGTGTTGTCGAGGTGGCCAATCGCCAGGGGAACAATGCGTAGGATGGGTCCCCCAAGATCACTATTGGCATTTCAATATAAAGGTAATCAGTTGGTCAGAAAAGACAGTCCCTGCTTGCAGCTGTCTGAACAGTCCTGTGTTCATAAAGATGCGAGTGTCATGCATGTTCCCTGATCAGCCACCATTGATGTTGGTGAAGCATCCACCAACACTTGCATAACCATTGAAAAGTAGCCCTTTCTGTTGACATACTCTGGGGCAGCTGGGCTGGTTCCAAAATTGAGATGAGTGTGTCATCTATTCCTCCACTGCAGTTCGTAAACCTCACTGCTGCAGATCCATCCACTGTGTCCTGCACATTGTGGAGCATCTGTCCTGTGTAGCTAGGGTTACCATACGTCCGGATTTTCCCGGACATATCCGGCTTTTTGGTCCCCAAATCTCCATCCGGGAGGAATTTCCAAAAAGCCAAAACATGTCTGGGAAACTAGGGAAGCATGGTAAGGGAACCGCCTCCTCCCCGGGGTTCAATTTTCCCAGCGCAGCAGCAGCCGGAGCCCGGGAGGAGGCGGCTGCGAGCTGGGATGCCGCCGGCTGGAGCCGCTCGGCTGGGGCCATGGGTGCTCGGCCGCCGGCCAGGGCTGGGCCGGACCTGCTTGGTGGGGCTGGGGGTGCTCGGCCGCTGGCCGGAACTGGGGCCCAAGCCGAGCTGGGCCGGAGTGACCAGGGCTGGGGATGTTCGGCTGCTCGGCTAGGGCCAGGGGTGCTCGGCCGCTGGCTGGCGGCCAGAACCGGGGCCTGAGCTGAGCCGGAGCAACCGGGGCTGGGGGTGCTCGGCCAGCGCCCCAGGGCCCAAGCCGGGCCAGAGCCTCTTGGCCGGCCGCCGGAGGGAGCCACTTGGCCGGAGGGGCCAGACTGGGCTGCGTCTCCTCGCGCCCAGCTCCAGCCCCAGCTTACCTGCCTGTTTCAGGCTTCCCGCGAACATTTGATTCGCGGGAAGCAGGGGAGGGGGAGGAGCAGGGGGCGGAGCGTTCAGGAGAGGGGGTGGAGTTGGGGCGGGACTTTGGGAAGGGGCGGAGTTGGGGCGGGGCCGAGGCCCCTTGGAGTGTCCCCTTTTTCAGGGGCTTCAATATGATAACCCTAGTGTAGCAGGAGATGGTTAATGGTCCTGCACACTTGCATTACAACTTTCCGAAATGATTTCCCACTGACCTTTAGCAATCCACAGTGCGATCACTGTGTTCTTTGGTTCTCAGTGCCATTCATTCTGGTGTCCTTGCACTGGAGGGCTGGGGGTGAGCTCATCACACAGATCCAGGAACGAGACCTTGCACATCTGTAAGTTCTGCAGCCACTGCTTGTTGTTCCAAACCTGCATTACAATGCAATCCCACCTGTCAGTGCTTGTTTTCAGGCCGAGAGATGGCACTCCACTGTCTGCAGTTGCTCCGTGAAGGTCACCAATAACCTTGAATTGTTTTTTGCTGTCTCTTAGCAATCTGTTCTCCATGAAATCATCATGTTCCCCACTGATTTGATTCTTCTTGAGGCTTTGCAAATACCAGAGGATCATGTGTCCTGCACTTTCAACGTTCATGACAATAGTGCAGAGCTGTGCAGGTTTCATGCTTTTGTCAGAGATGGTGGATAGCAAGGATGGCCACGCAAGTTTGGGGGATTTTTTAAAAAAGCGTGAAAACAATGAGATAGGGATGACATTATGGGAAGAGAAAGATGCATGCTGGGAAATTTACCCCTTGCTCCAGTCACCTCTGTGCGATGTTCCTGCCCCACCATGAATTGCCAAAACTTTCCAAAAGACAGTGCACTAGATGGTAGCAAGTTGCACACTGGGTTTCCTATCCAGGATGCACTGCACTGTGCATTGACACAAGCGCTCCTGATGAGTACATGCAGCACTGACACAAGGAGCCAAGTGTGCATAAGCGATATACTGTCAGCTTTATGCTGACGTAACTTGCATCAGCCAAAGTTTGTAGTATAGACATGGCCTTAGAAGATAAATTTAGTTTTAAATGGACCAACTGTTATGTTAAATTAGTAGGAATATATTTCAGGTTACATATTAACTGTTTAACTATAGGGACTCAATTTATTTTGTAAAGTAATTAAAAATAGACCTAGAAAGATGACAGAAATGTACGGTCTCTTGCTGGGAAACAGTCACATCAGTTTAAACATAACTTACCCAGAATAGCTTTCCTGTCTCAGATAATATCAACCCTGGAGAAGAAAATAAGGCCAAGATATAAAACAACCTGAGTCTACAGTTAGTCTCCCAAATCCATATTTAGGCACCTAAGTAAATGGCTTGATTTTCAAAAGGGCTGGGTCGTCAGCTAAAAATGCAGTTTCCAGAATAGATGGCAGTGAAGAAGAGAGAGCTTCTATCCCTTCCATGGGCAGTCTAGAGCTACCCAAGGAAAGGTGAAGGTGTCTGATTTCATGCTACAACAGAAGGTTAATCTAGTTACTCTGTATGAATAGAATACCTTCCCCCCCCCTCTTGCTGTTTCAGGAACGGATGGGAAAAGCCTCCCTCAGACTCAGGGTTCAGAATTGGAGTTTGTTCCTGTGCCTTTATACAAGCCATACCTGCAGGGGGATCTGATTAAGCTAGGGAGCCTGGCTGAACAGGTTCAGATACACAAAGGTGCTAACCTGCGCAGAATGGGACCTGGGAATGCTGGTGGAAAGTAATTATTTGGTTGGATGATTATTACATTCTGGTTCTGTCTTAAATAATAATTTGTAAATTCTGCCCCCACTCGAGAATACTTGAGTCATCCAGCTTTCTAACTTTCAGAGTTTATTCTTATTGCTAATGGGAAATTATGTATTAGGTCAGGTTTGTATTCATCTTCCCTCCCAAACTCTGTGTGCTGCTGGGTGGAATGTCCGCGTCAGACATGCTCAAGTGTTTGTGATTGTGTTGCGCTCTAGTGCATTCAACCTACAGCTATACCCTACAAATTATATAAGCCCTAAGAACTGGGGGGGAGTGGCAGGGGGCGGGGAGAGAAAGGGAAGAGAGGAGAAGGATCATATTGCCCATACATTATCATCCAGATGTTTCACTGCTTCTCTCCCCCTCCCTTCCCCTCCCGCAATTCAGATGCATGCAGGATTCTCTTACAAGCTGGAAAACCCTCTGTAGCTCACACAGTCTCCAAAGTACATCATCTCTGATAAAAATTACAGATTCCCCTCCTTATTCATCTCCTGATTAGGCTTAAATACAATCACTTCAGTGCAGTAGCTTCATCTGCTTGGTTATGTGTCTATTTAATATCTCTGCCCTCTGCCGGGTTTTTTTTTTCCCCAAGAGGTGTAGGGTTTTTTGTTTATTACAAATAGAATCTCCTCTCATTTTCTGCAGCCTCATGCTGTTCAGTTCTCTCAGGTTGCTGTGCAATTCTATATATTTTGCAACTCCTTTAGTTCTGAGTAGTCTGCAAATGGACTGTGGTTGGATTTACCAGATAAAGGCCCAATGGGGACAGACAGGAAGTAACCGCAATAGGAGAAGGTGTTTGTTTATTTTTTAGCTTCAGCCACTAAAAGACCAGTAGCTGCTTCAACAGTGCGATAGATATAGCTCCCAAGCCCACCTGGAAGTCTTCCATGAACCAGCTTTTGGGAGCCTATTTAATATCTCTTCCTTTTATTTGCTGTTATTTCATTGGTGTGTAGTTTTATGGTTAGACGTGGATGATGCTTTTCGTGGCATTGTCTTCAATCCTTCCATTAGGAGAATCAACGTGGGCAGCAGTATCAAATCTTCAGTTCCTGGTTCAGGCAAATTGCCACCGAAGCTTATGAAAGACTTTATGAGGTGACGCTAACAAATTTTGACTCCTGTGTAGTAATTCTAAAGATCTTGCAGAGTGTTGGCAGGCTCATGCAATGGAAGGTAAATTGTTCTGCTCATGACACCTACTGCACATCAAGCTGACCTGGGTGAGCATCAAGTGGGGAAGTAAATCATCTGGACTTTGACTCAAGCAAGTTGTTGGTAGGCTTTTAACATTAAAATCAGCCTTCTTCCTGTTTCGAGGTGCCCTTATTGAAACAACACAACAAATAATAAAAAGTTCCACTATACTGTAATAATTCATAACCCTGATCTGAACACTACAGCATGAACTATTAAAAGATTCTGGGCCCAATTCTCACGTACACTGGCATAAAATGGGAGTAACTCCATTAAAGTAAATGGAGTTACACTGATGTAAAAACCAGCATAACAGAGTCATTGCGGTAAGATAAGGTGTGTGAGCTGTTTGTTCCGGCTGTGCAATCAGCTCAGCAGACTGGATCAACTGCAGTTTTTATCCCAGTCCCAACAAGTCTGTGTACATGTTTTTGTAATTTTAAAAAGCTTTTTTTCCCAAGATGCAGGTTTGGAGAAAGCAAGAAGCTACTTCACAGCAGTGTGTCACTCTTTTGCAGCCTCCAGATCCCCTTTATTTGGGACTACTGTTTCTGGACGCAAATAGAGACCAAGAGAAGAAAGAGCAGATGACCAGGTAAGAAGGGATGAATGATTGTGAACTAAAACATAAGCTGCTATACTGAACACTTCTTACCTCATTGTTATATACAGTAGAACCTCAGAGTTACGAACTAAACAGCCAACCACACACCTCATTTGGAACCTGAAGTTCACAATCAGGCAGCAGCAGACACCTCCCCCCCCCCCTCCAAAAAATCCCCCCCAAAACAAAAAGGTGTTAAACGTAAACTACTTTTACAGAAGGGAAAGCAGCATTTTTTTCTGCACAGTCAAGTTTCAAAGCTGTATGAAGTCAATGTTCAGTTGTACACTTTTGAAGGAACAGCCATAACGTTTTGTTCAGAGTTATGAACATTTCAGAGTTACAAACAACCTCCATTCCCAAAGTGTTTGTAAATGAGGTTCTACTGTATCTAGGTGTCAAAAACCTGTGGTTGAGTTCTACTAATACTTAACATTTGCACAGCATATAATTATACATTTATGCAACATATTTTATTATGAAGAATCCCAAAATGCCCCCCCCCTCTCTCTCTAAACCAGGGGTGGACAAACTTTTTGGCCCAAGGGCCACATCGGGGTTGAGAAACTGTATGGAAGGCTGGGTAGGGAAGGCTGTGCCTCCCCAAACAGCCTGGCCCCTGATCCCAAGCCCCCTCCCACTCCCCACCCCTGACTGCCTCCCTCAGAACTCCCGACCCATCCAACCCCACCCTGTTCCTTGTCCCCTAACCGCCCCTGGGACCCAACCCCCTATCCAACCCCCCCTGCTCCCTGACCCCTATCCACAACCCTACCTCCTGACGGGCTCCCCAGGACTCCCATGCTTATGAACCCCCCCGTTCCGCATCCCCTGACTGCCCCCCCCAACCTCCGTCCCATCCAACCGCTCCTGTCCCCTGACTGCCCCCCGGAACCTCCTGCCCCTTATCCAACCCCTCTGCTCCCCGCCCCCTTACCATGCCAGAGCCTGCCGCACTGCCCGGCAGGAGCGGTGGACCAGAGTGTTGGCGGCGCAGCAAGCTGAGGCTGCGGAGGAGGGGGGTCAGTAGAGAAGGGGCCGGAGGCTAGTCTCCCTGGCCGGGAGCTCAAGGGTTGGGCAGGATGGTCCCAAGGGCCAGATGTGGCCCGCGGGCCATAATTTGCCCATCTCTTGCTCTAAAGACATACAAGAAAAAACGGTTACTCACCTTTGTAACTACTGTTCTTTGAGATGTGTTGCTCATATCCATTCCAATAAGGTGTGCGTACGCTGCATGCACAGCTGTTGGAGAATTTTTACCCTAGCAACACCCAGTGGGTCGGCTGTGGAGCCCCCTGGAGTGGCGCCTTCATGGCACTTGATATATACCCTAGCCGACCCAGCGCTTCCTCAGTTCCTTCTTGACGGCTACTCTGACAGAGGGGAAGGGGGGCAGGTTTGGAATGGATATGAGCAACACATCTCAAAGTACAACAGTTACAAAGGTGAGTAACTGTTTTTTCTTCTTAGAGTGCTTGCTCATATCTATTCCAATTAGGTGACTCCCAAGCATTACCTCGGCAGTGGGGTCAGAGTGAAACAACGTGTATTGTAGGACCGCTCTACCAAACGCTGCGTCATCTCTAGCGTGCCAGACGATGGCATAGTGCGAAGCGAAAGTGTGTACCGAGGACCAAGTCACGGTTCTGCAGATCTTATGGATCGGCACCTGGGCCAGGAATGCCGCCGACAAAGCCTGGGCCCTTGTGGAGTGAGTAGTGAGGGGCGGGGTCGATACACTGGCCAGATCATAGCAAGCGCGGATACAGGAC
Source organism: Malaclemys terrapin pileata (assembly GCF_027887155.1). Lineage (NCBI taxonomy): Eukaryota > Metazoa > Chordata > Testudines > Emydidae > Malaclemys > Malaclemys terrapin. The sequence goes on from NC_071505.1 coordinate 115,249,058, forward strand.
GTGATCCATGAAGACATCCGCTGAGAGGAGACCGGAAGGCCTTTCATCTGGTCCGCCACCGCAATGAAGAGCTGGGTTGTCTTCCTGAATGGCTTCATATGCTCGATGTAGAAGGCAAGAGCCCTACAGACATCGAGGGAGTACAGCTGCTGTTCCTGGTGACTGGCATGCGGTTTTGGATAAAAAAAAGGAAGAAAAATTTCCTGGCTGATATGGAAGGCCGATACAACCTTAGGAAGAAAGGGCGGGTGAGGCCGAAGCTGCACCTTATCTTTATGGAAGATCGTGTAAGGTGGTTCCAAGGTAAGGGCTCTCAGCTCAGAGACCCGCCGCGCCAACATGATAGCGACCAGGAAAGCCATTTTCCAGGAGAGGTAGAGAAGGGAGCAGGTAGCCAGCGGCTCAAACAGGGGCCCCATGAGTCTGGAGAGGACCAGGATAAGGTCCCATGTGGGGAATGGCTGTCGAACTTGTGGGTAGACACGGTCCAGGCCCTTGAGGAACCTGCCAACCATGGGATTGGCGAAGACAGAGCGGCCATTCGCACCCGGATGAAAAGCCGAGATAGCCGCCAAGTGAGCTCTGATTGAGGATGCCGCCAGGCCCTGCAGTTTTAGGTCCAGGAAATACTCCAAAATGATAGGCACGGATGCCTGGAGAGGGGGAGTGTTGCGCTGAGTGCACCAGCACGAAAACCACTTGCACTTAGCCATATACGTGGCCCGAGTGGAGGGCTTCCTACTGCCCATTAGTACTTGCTGCAGAGATCCTGAACAGAGAAGTTCTGAAGGGTTTAGCCACGCAGCATCCATGCTGTGAGGTGGCGAGATCATAGGTTGGGATGGCAGAGGCGACCGTGCCTCCTGAATGATCCAGTCCGGAAGAAGAGGCAATGGGACTGGAGCGTCCACAGAGAGCTCCAACAGCATGGTGTACCAGTGCTGCCTGGGCCATGCCGGAGCTACCAGAATCACTCGCGCACTGTCCCTGCGCACTTTGAGCAAGACCCTGTGCACAAGAGTGAATGGGGGAAAGGTGTAAAATAGTTGACTCATCCACGGGAGTAGGAAGGCGTCTGAGAGAGCCCGGGGAATGGCCTTGGAGGGAGCAGAAAGCCGGGCATTTCCGATTGCTGCGGGAGGCAAACAGGTCGACCTGGGGAAACCCCCATCTTCGGAAGATGGAGCGACCACTCGTGGGAATGGAAGGACCTGCTCAGGTGGTCTACCAGTGTGTTCTGGACCCCAGGTAGAAAGGACGCCACCAGGTGAATGGAGTGGGCTATGCAGAATTCCCACAGTCGAACAGTCTCCTGACAGAGGGAGGAGGAACGGGGCCCCCCCTTGTTTGTTGATGTAGAGCATGGCTGTGGTGTTGTCTTTGAAGACCACCACACAATGACCGTTCAGTCGCTCCTGGAAGGCTCAACAAGCAAGGCGCACTGCCATCAGCTCCCAGACGTTGATATGAAGGGAGAGTGTGGACAGGGGTCATAGGCTCTGTGTCTGAATGTTCCCAAGGTGGGTGCCCCATCCCAGGGCTGACGCATCTGTGACGAGGGACAAGGAGGGCTGCGGGCTGTGAGAAGGAACTCCTTTGCATACCGCCTGGGGATCTAGCCACCAGAGGAGGGAGGCCAGGACCTGCTCTGGGATGGTGACCACCAAGTTCAGGCTCTCCCGACCTGGGCAATAGACTCATGCCAGCCAGGCTTGTAATGGGCAGTCGAAGCCTCAACCACGCTGTGTGTCGGGGAGTCCAGAGACACCGGACTCAACGGTTCTCCCCTCGGGGCCAGAGTCAACAGTGCCAAAGACGTAGGCTGGGCCCCTAGATGCTCCCCTGCGGGACACGTCTCCATGGGCAGGTACAGGGAAGCTGGTCTCTGAGGAGGCAGGCCCCCTTTTCCGGCTTCCGGTGCCGCTTCTGGCCAGGAGAGTGGGAGCGGTGCTGGGTCGATGAAGTTGGCTGTGGTGCTGGGGACCGTCGGTGCCGCGGGTCTCGTTCAGAGTCCAACTGCAGTGCAGCTCCTATCGCTGCCGCCGGGATGCTGCGCACCGAGGTGCTCGGTGCCGGATCTTGGCGCAATGCAGGAGGTTGAGGGCTGAGAGCTGCCTCCATGAGGAGCTATTTTAAATGAAAGTCCTGCGCCTTCTTAGTCCGGGGACGAAACCCTTTGCAGATCCTGCACTTGTCTGCTTGATGAGACTCCGCCAGACACTTCAGGCAAGATTCATGGGGATCACCCGTTGGCATGGGCTTAGAGCAGGAACTGCAGGGCTTGAATCCCAGAGCCTTGGACATGAGCCCAAGAGAAAAATCGGGCAGGAGGGGAAAAAAAACCCAACCCCACTAAAACTAACTATAATTATCAAGAACTATAACTATTAACTGTAAACTATTAACAATAAACTATGCTAGGCAGAGTGGAGAGCAGCGAAGCAGAACTCCACAGTTCCATCGACCATCACGGGCCGTAAGAAGGAACTGAGGAGGCACTGGGTCGGCTGGGGTATATATCAAGAGCAATGAAGGCGCCACTCCAAGGGGCTCCACAGCCGACCCACCGGGTGTTGCTAGGGTAAAAATTCTCCGACGGCTGTGCACGCGGCGCATGCACACCTAATTGGAATCGATATGAGCAAGCACTCGAAGAAGAATCAGTTCACCACTGAAAAATATCAGCTTCTAGGTTGGACAGTGACAGGCTGTACTTGGTCTTTAAAGTTCAGACTCAGGTAACCCCATGCACTGGGAAATGAAATCCCTTACCTCTGTATGTGCCACTGGAATGTATTCAGGCTGCGTAGGAGGGTAAGAAGCACTTGGGTTTGATGAGGTGGCACTCACTACTCTGCTAACTGGATTGAGACCTACAGTCTGCTGAGTTCCCAGGGTTTGGGGTTAAGGGATCACCAGAGAGGCTGTAGGAAGGAAATTTACCAAAAGAGCCTTGTCGTGGGAAGATGTACCTAGTCATGAGTCATAAGGGCCATTCTGGGTCAGACAAAGGTCCATCTAGCCCAGTATCCTGTTTTCTGACAGTGGCCAATACCAGGTGCTTCAGAGGGAACAAACAGAACAGATAATCCCTGTTGTCCATTCCCAGCTTCTGGCAAGTCATTTAGCATTTCTGCCATTTCCACATTTTCTGTTATTGTACCCCCCCCTCCATTGAGTAATGGGCCTAGCCTGACCTTGGTCTTCCTCTTGTTTTTAATGTATTCATAGAATGTTTTCTTGTTACCCTTTGTTTCTAGGTAGTTTAATCTTTTTTGTGCCTTGCCCTTTCTAATTATTTGCCCACATACTTGTGTTTGTTTACATTCATCCTTTCTAATTAGAGCTAGTTTCCACTTTTTATAGGACTCTTTTTTGAGTTTAGGAACTTTGAAGATCTCCTGTTAAGCCAGGGTAATCTTTTGCCATATTTCCTATCATTCTTACACAGTGGGATAGTTTTCTCTTGTGCCCTTAATAGTGTCTCTCTGAAAAATTGCCAAGTCTCTCAAACTGCTTTTCCCCTTAGACTTGCTTCCCCTGGGATCTTACCTGCAAACTCCCTGAGTTTGCTAAAGTCTGCCTGCTTGAAACCCATTTTCTTTATTGTGCTGTTTTCCCTCCTATCATTCCTTAGAATCATGAACTCTAATATTTCATGAACACTTTCATCCAAGCTGCTTTCCGCTTTCAAATTCTCAATCAGTTCTCTCCTATTTGTCAAAATCAAACCTAGAACAGTCTCTCCCCCACTGGCTTTCTCCACCTTCTAAAATAAAAAATTGTCTCCAATACATTCCAAGAACTTGTTGGATAATTGGTGCCCTGGTGTGTTATTCTCCCAATAGATGTCTAGGTAGTGGAAGTGCTCCATCACCACCAGTTCTGTGCTTTGGATGATTTTGTTAGTTGTTTATACAAAACTTCATCCATCTCCCCTTCCTGGTGAGGTGGTCTGTAGTAAACCCCTACCATGACTTTACCTTTGTTTTTTTTAACTCCTTACCCAGAGACTTTCAACAAGTCTGTCCCCTATTTCCATCTCAACCTCAGTCCAAGTGTATACACTTTTGATATATAAGGCAACACCTTATGCAGAGATTCATTGGTCTTTTCTGCAAACAGCTTCATCCATCGCAAGGAAGGTCCTTAACTGTATTTTGGACTTCCCTCTGAAACCCTGAGAGCTGAAGGCAGGAGGCCCACCTCATGGCTACCGCCATAGAGACAAAACAAGCGGTTGTATCAGTGGTATCCAGAGAAACCTGCAATGATATTCTGGCCAGCAGTTGACCATTTGCAATGATTGCCTGGAATTATTCCCTCTGCTCTGGTAAAACATGCTCAATAAAGGAATTAAACTTTGAATAGTTAATATGGTTGTATTTTGCAATGAGGGCTTCGTAGTTGGCAATCCCAAATTGTAGAACAGCCAATGAATATGACTTACGGCCAAATAAGTGAAGCTGCTGTTTAAATCTTTGATGCCATGTGACAGTTTAGTGTGAAGCTGTCTTCCACATTTGTTTACTGCATCGACCAAAAGGGAGTCGGGGGAGGGATGCGAAAATAAAAATTCCAAGTCCTTAGAGAAAACAATATTTGTGTGTGCTCTCTTAGAAGTAGGTTGTATTGTCACTGGAGTATGCCAAATTATTTTTGGAAGCTCTAGCAGAGCCTCATTAATAGGTAGCGGGATGTAGGCAGATGATGATGTATGTAGAATGTCAATCAGTTTATGCTGTGACACAACCTTCTCAAGTGGAATTTTCAGAATCTGCTATCCTTTATTTCTTATGTTCTGTAAAAATATCTCTATGAATAAACAGTAATTAGTCTCCTGGCAACCTTAACCAAGTATGTTCTCTTTTTGTTAAGAATTAAGAATAAAAAAATAAGTATTGGGAGCTCTACAATTCATTGTGTCATGCATGTATGATTCTTCAGTGTGTGTATGAAACACAATCATAGTCCTCCTCTTGTTAAAGTGCCTAGCATTTGAATTTACTATTTGAGGCTGCATGGGCTTCATTTGTAAAGTAGCAAAAGTTGTTCTTTTTTTTAAATCTTAGACCATTGTAAAAAGTGTAAACATTTCTCTCTTGTAACATTCAAATTGGTTTAATGTCATAACAGTAAATACAGTTAGTTTTCAAATCTGGTTAGCAAGCAGTATGCAGATTGACAGACTACACAAAAGCAGCCAACTAAGAGAGTTTGGAGGAGTGTTGTTTGTGTCATTTAATAGATTAGTGCTTTAAAATTCAATCTCTCTGATTCCAATATATACCCTTATATAAATCACCCTTGATACAGTAGGGTAAAGTCTGCTTGGATGTAAAATAGTGAAGAGCCTGCCAACATTCTGAGAAATAAATTCCATGATTTGCAATTTTAAAAGCTATAACTACGTGAAATAAGATGATCTTTTCAACAAGTGATGATCTTTAGTCACAATATATTTTTAGCACGTACAAATAACTTATTTATATTTCATTAAAGTGATAGAGCTTTCTACTTATTTGCATGGAATTATCAAAAGCCCTCAGCATTTCCCTAACTCTGCTCGTTGACGTCAATGGGACCAGAGTTAGGCCACAATGCTGAGGGGGTTTTATTTGTTTTGGGGGTTGTTGTTTGTTTGTTTTTTGGAAATTGCATCTTTGGGTCTGGCCACACAGCAGCTGGGAGCAAACCTCCCAGCGTGAGTAAACAGACTCTTGCTCATGTGGTTCAAACTAATAGCAGCATGGAATTTGCAGCTCCAGCAGAGACTCAAGATGGCCCCCTTAGCTTGACTGCAGGGGGTTGGATGGGCTTGAGAACCCTAGCTGCAGCCCAAGCTGAAACATGGCAGAAGTTCAAGCCCACTAATGCAAGTCTGTCTACTTGTGTTGGGAGGTTGGTAGACGTACCCTTAGGGTCTGTTGGAACTAAGGTGATCAGACAGCAAATCTGAAAAAGACCCAAAAATTGGGACTGTACCTATAAAATTGGAATATCTGGTCACCCTAGTTGGAACCAGTATGAGAGAAAGTCAGTCATCTTCAGACCACTTACCTTTCCCTTCATAATTTTTGTACAATCAGAAACATTCAGACATGGGTGCCTAAGTATGCAGTAAGGAGCCTGATTTTCTGTTGCTTAAATATTTAGACTCCAGTGCCTAATGTTCAGCACCTGTGTGGGAAAAAATAATAAGACACTTCTATAGCACTATCTATATAAATCAAAGTGCTTTACAAAGGCATTTCATTACTATGGTGATGAATAGAAGTTTTTAAATGAGTATGGCAGTTAGGACCACAAGTCCATTGAAAGTCTGACTTTGAAACGCAGTCAGACTTGTGCTCCTGACTTAGGGGCTTTTCAGATCCTACTCCTAAATAAAATAGAGTGCACAGACAATCATTATACCCATCTTGCTGATAAGAAAACTGAGGCATGGAGGGTGAAAATCACCCCTATGCAGAGGACCAAATTAAGGGCAGAGATCCATGGGAGTTAGGTGCCTAAATACTTTTGACAATCTTGGCCTAGGGGAAGGGATAGCTCAGTGGTTTGAGCATTGGCCTGCTAAACCCAGGGTTGTGAGTTCAATCCTTGAGGGGGCCACTTAGGGATCTGGGGCAAAATCAGTACATGGTCCTGCTAGTGAAGGCAGGGGGCTGGACTCTATGACCTTTCAAGGTTCCTTCCAGTTCTAGGAGATAGGATATCTCCATTAATTTAATTTATTTGGCCTGAGTTCTTAAGTTGGATTTCAGTGATACATTGGCTGAATTGGCCAGCTGCATAAGAGTGAAAGATGGTGTAAGGGATTGGCTTCCACCTCTGAAGTTTGAAATCATGGATTCAAATACCCAGGTGGCCAGGGAAGATAAAATTGATGCATAGGAGTAAATTTCACCCCAAAAGACCTTGTCCAAGGTCACAGAGCAAGTCACCGGCAGAGCCAAAGTGAGCCCAAGGCTCTTGACTCCCATTCCAGTTTCCTATCCACTGGACCATATTTCTGCCCATCAAGCTCCAGCAGGAATACCGAAATGGAAGACAGCTGATGACCTCATTTATCTGATTCCCTACTCATGGCAGCTTTTCAGGAGAAGGAAGCCCTGAAAGTCAGGCATTAAGTATCCTCCACTCATTTACTTACAAGTGCAATATCACAAAGTACCAATCCTGGTTTCAGTTAGTGCAATTGCTGTTACAGATAAATCTTGGAATTCTGAAGTTGGGCTATTGTTCAGCAAGGCACAGAGAGGCTGAGTTCACTGGAAAAAAAGTATTAATATTACAGTAACACCTAGAAGCTACAACCAAGATTAAGGCCCCATTGTTGGTAGGCACTCTACAAACAAAGTAGTAAAAGACAGTCCTTCTAAGAGCTGACAAGACACAGGTTGAGAGGGGAAACAGAGGCTCAGATAGATGAAGAAACTTGCCAAGGTCCACAGCAGGTCCATGGTAGTGCTGTAAATAGAACCCAGGTCTTCTGAATCCCAGTGCAGTACTCTGTCTACTAGTCCACACTGCCAATCATCTTTGGTTTGTACTGACATATCATCCTTTCAAAGGGAGACCTTTTAAACACATGTACTCATTGGCTGAGTCCAAGCATTGCATATGGCCCACTGTTGCTATGTTTCAGTGTATCGTTGTTCAATGGTTTCCATGAGCCTGGACATCCACTACACAGACTTCCTCCTCTTCCCAAACATGTTGTTGATTAGTTTGGCCATTGACTTTGACCCACTGGGTCGTCTCTTTTCCTTCACTTTGAAGTTTGTGGTGATGGTTCTTAGGACTTTCGTGAACATGGTCACTACTTCCTGACAATGTTCGGCTGCAGACAGTTCGCAGAACTGGCATTTGTTATCCATTGCCAGCTTTTGTCCTTCATCCCAGCCTACTTCTCTCATATGGCATAGATCCTGCTTGTTACCAACTAAGAATACAGCTGACTCTACCACTCTGAAATCAAAAAGTTTTTGATTAGACAAAAAGCCTTATAGAAATGCTACAGGGTACCTGCTCTTGGATGCTGCATATCCAAAGAAAACTGATAAGAAATGTTTATATTATTATATTAATTTATACCATTGAACACTATCTAGGATCTCAGTTTGCTATAAAGCCTCCTACCACATCTGTGAGGCAAATGACTTAACCTCATTTTAGTTATGTTTTATTAAGGCTAAAAAAATTGTTGACAGTACATTTCCCCCCTTAAATATTAAAAAGAGTATGAAAAATATACACACCAAGGGATTAAGGCTGAGACAGTATACGGTGAAAGGGGTTGAAAATATAATTTAAACAATTTCCCAATTTAAGATGATTTTATTCTCAGATCTTGTTTTATTTAGGCAAAAGCCTCAGCAGGTTATGCATCCCTAGGTCAATTTTTGTGAATACCGACACTTAGCACTCACTTTTTAAACATTTAACTAGTTAATTAATTTAATTAATTTGTGCCACTCACGTCTGAGCTAATTTAAATTATTTGCCCAAGGACATAAAGGGAGTTGATGTCACTGCCCAGGACAGAGTTTAGGAGGAGTTCTTGGTGCCAAATCCTCCCTGATTGTATCTACACTAGTATTTTCTTCAAACTTCCCATTGGTGCAGCTCCACTGGTGACAGCAATGGGGCGGGGGAGCTGTAGCATAGCCTAACTACCAGCATTTTAATCTGCACATTGTCTAATCTTGATCAGATTAGTTAGTCTTATATCACCTAGCATGACAGTATGATTTACATGTGAAACAAGAATGTAAAAGCCTAAAGTATATTGGGTTTTGGGTGGAAGGGTTATATTTTGCTGCTGAATTTACCAGCTAGTATATGACTACTTTTGTTATGTTGCTGGGTGCTATTGCTGTACGGAGTGTCATTTTAGTGGCTATTAGGGTGCCTAGAGCTCACAAACATCTCTTTTCATACGTTAGATCGAAAGAAATGTAATATTTATAATACAACTTACCTTTTGCAAGCTGCCAGGTGGGAATCTCGTAGCCTGTATAGCAATGCCTTTGCAAAGGCAAAGGAAGCTCTGTCGCTGATGTCATACACAATGACAAATCCATCAGCCCAGTGGAGTTCATCAGTGAGGGACAGCTTCCCCTGTCGTGGCTGAAGGCAATGAAATGCATACGACAATAGAAAGAATCCGTTACTGTTGTCACTGTGCAATATTTTCTAACTAAAACGTACATGTTTGTACATTGCACAGCACAATGGGGCCCTGATCTGAAACTGGTACTCCAAAGAGCTACAAATAAATAATAACCATCATTGGAGATGATTGTTATAATGAATGTATAAACAGTGTTTCAGAACTTTAAACCGGCCTTGATAGGCCTAAATTATCAGTAAAGTTAAATTAAATCTTACAGCCAAACTCTGCTCCCTTGATTGCAATGGAGTCCCTCTGAATTTACCCTAGGGTAACTGAGCACACAATTGTGGTCATCAGTATTTGTTTTTGTTTAACCCTTTTATATACATGGATGATGGGATGGATTGCACCATCAGCAAGTTTGCGGATGACACTAAGCTGGGGGGCAAGGTAGTTACGCTGGGGGGTAGGGATAGGGTTCAGAGTGACCTAGACAAATTGGAGGATTGGGCCGAAAGAAATCTGATGAGGTTCAACAAGGACAAGTGTAGGGTCCTGCACTTAGGATGGAAGAATCCCATGCACTGCTACAGGCTGGGGACTGACTGGCTAAGCAACAGTTCTGCAGAAAAGGACCTGAAGAGTACAGTGAACGAGAAGCTGGATATGAGTCAACGGTGTGCCCTTATTGCCAAAAAGGCTAATGGCATATTGGGCTGCATTAGTAGGAGCATTGCCAGCAGCTCGAGGGAAGTGATTATTCCCCTCTATTCGTCACTGGTGAGGCCACATCTGGAGTACTGCATCCAGTTTTGGGGTCCCCCACTACAGAAAGGGATTTCGGGGAAGAGGTTGCAGTGATAATCAGACAGAACTGTAATGGGCTATCTTGATTGTCTGATTATCACTGCAAATGTTTTTTCTCTTAATTAATTAGCCTCTTAGAGTTGGTAGGACAACTCCCACTTTTTCATGTTCTCTGTATGTGTGTATGTGTATATATATGTATATACTATATGCTTACTATATGCTCCATTCTGTGCATCCGATGAAGTGGGCTGTAGCCCAAGAAAGCTTATGCTGAAATAAATGTTAGTCTCTAAGGTGCCACAAGTACTCCTGTTCTTTTTGAGGATACAGACTAACACAGCTGCTACTCTGAAATCTCCCTTAGAAGTGTTTTATTCAGGGTAGAGTTAAGGCCAGTTGTTAACATGGGGAAGTCTGTATTGTCACTATCATTGGATCTATTCTGGGAATACAGGACTTCAGTTTCCAGGGCTGTCTATTTGGCCATTGCCACGGGTAAATGAAATTTAGTTAGATGTTTTTAAATTAACCATTTAAAAGGATATTTGGGGAAACTATATAAATAGTGATTGCAACCTTTTTGCCCCTCCTATGAATTAAAAGATGCATGTAATTTTACTATACAATGTTACATTTGGTTGCCATTAGTGGCTGTAAAAATGGAAAAGCCTTGACCAGATAGTTGTCTAATGAAGAGCTCATTCTGTAAAGTTGGAAAATGCTCAGTACAGAGAGAGTCCTGACAGCTACATGTTATAGCTACAGGAATTTCAATATTCCATGTCAATTGCTAAAAAGTGCAAAGTGTGAGTTAGCTTTTCTCCTCTCTCCTCCCTGCCACCTCACTCTTCAAAGGACTTTTGGTAGCAGTCTTGCTGTGCTCATCTTTTATAAGTTGCGCTTACCTGTGAACAAGGGTCATAAATTTCCAAGTTCATTTGCCTCCCATCCAGACACAAATGTTTAGTGTAGATGCACTCTACAAGACACATGGCATTAAAATCAATATCAGAGTTAACAAGTAGAGGGGGGAAAAACAGGCTTTAATCGCTATACCGCCAACGGAGAAATACAAGATTTGCTGTAGTGAATTAGCCCTTGGTTCATCAAATCTGCTGGCAATCCTCTGGCAGAGTCTGATGCGTTACTGGAAAGTGAATCCATCCCTCAGATATGCCCACAATGAATTGTGCAGTGCTTAATTGTGTCCCTCAGCTCCTGGCTGGCCAGGTCCTATTCCACCCAATAGGTGCCAACGTGTGAGGGAACATTGTTAGAACATAGTGCTTGCCATTTGAGACAGCAGATAAGCATGCATAGGTAAATGCTTATGCATTTAGGATACTGAGTAATTTCCCCAAAATCTCTTTACAAATATTATGAAAGTTTTAGGGTAGCTAGGACATGATAGCAACCTGCATGTTGAGAAGTGATGGGAGCAGGAGCTTGCTATGATTTCAGGGTAGAGGGAATGTAAACTTGGAATCGGTTAACTTCTGATGACCCACTTATTCTATTATGCATGTTCAGCACATATGCACAGCCTTATGCAAAGTTTTTTCCTCTAGGTAAAATAGAACCATAAGAGTGTAACACTTTATTAGGTTTTTTTTTTTCCAATAGGTTAGGTGGGTATGAGTCTTCCTCACATAAGCAGTGTTGGTTTGACCCTATCAAGTTAGAATTATGCTGGTATTATACAAGCCTGAACTTGGGTGCTGATCCTGAAAAAGCTGGTATCAGGAGTAACACTTAACTACAATGAGACATTCTAGTGCTCAAATGGAAAACCTCACAGTAGCAAGCATTTCCCTCAGTAGTGTTTGCAGGATCGAGTCTTTAAACTGTATTCTTAGAATCTGAGACATACGCCCAGATTTTTAAAATTACTTAGACGTTGCTGCACTCAGCGTCGCGATGCCTAACTGATTTGGGGGCCTCAGCCTGATTTTCAAAAATGATTCAGGCACTTAGGAGCCAAAATGCTTAAATCCCTTTTAAAAATGAGACTCAGACATTGCAATACTGAGCACAATTCCTAAATACCTTTAAAAAGCGAGACCTAAATCTCATTTTCAAAAGGGATTCAGGCACTTAGGACACAATCCAATTGATGGGATTTAGACTACTAAGTGCCTAAATCTCTTAGACTCCTAAATCAGTTAGGTCTTGCAATGCTGACCACAGCAAAACCCAAATGCCTTTTAAAATCTGGGGCATAGTCTACATTAGGGAAATATTTTGAAAATCTCCATCAGTTGCTAGTAAGAGTGGGACAAGATGTTGCCATTATTCTAAGCACCATAAAAACAACAAGGAGTCTTTTTTTTAAAGGTCACTATTCTTGAACAAAAAAACTTCAGAAACAGACTTCAAAGAGAAACAGCAGAACTAAACTTCATTTGCAAATTTACCACCATTAATCTGGGCTTGAATAGGGACTGGGAGTGGCTGGCTCATTACAGAAGCAGCTTTGCCTCTCCTGGAATTGACACCTTCTCATCTATTATTGGGAGTGGATTACATCCACTCTGATCGAATTGGCCCTGTCAACACTGGTTCTCCACTTGTGAGGTAACTCCCTTCTCTTCATGTGTCATTATATATTGCCTGCATCTGTAACTTTCACTCCATGCATGTAAAGAAGTGGGTTTTACCCACAGAAGCTTATGCCCAAATAAATCTGTTAGGGCTATGGCTACACTGGCACTTTAGAGCGCTGCAACTTTCTTGCTCAGGGATGTGAAAAAATACACCCCCGAGCGCAGCGAGTTACAGCACTGTAAAGCGCCAGTGTAAACAGTGCCCCAGCGCTGTAAATGAATCCCCTCGTGGAGGTGGAGTCCCTGCAGCACTGGGAGAGCTCTCTCCCAATGCTGGCGCAAGACCACACTCGCACTTCAAAACGCTGCCACAGGAGCGCTCCCGTGGCAGTGCTTTGGAGTTCTGAGTGTAGCCATGGCCTTAGTCTTTAAGGTGCCAGCAGACTCCTTGTTGTTTTTGTGGATACAGACTACCAGGGCTACCCCCTGATACTTGACACCATTCTAAGCACCCTGTTGCTCTGAGCAAATCTAATCAGCACAGTATTTCAAACAGTACTGGCAACTAGAAGGCCATTTACAGTCTAGGGCTGCCAGTGTTGCTAACCTTGGGGGGAGCTGAACTGGTGTTTGTAATGGTGGGAACATTTCAAACAATTCCTGGTGCAGACAGGGCCCAGATAAATCTCACCATTCCTAGGATTCTCCTCGACTCCCAATCAGTACCACATTAGTCTGCTGGTACAGCTGCAGTTCTTACAAATATCTGGCCTATGCTCATCTATCTCCTTACCTCCTTCAGAACCCTCAAGCGAATATTTGGGATGGGAAAATTAGAAGGATCAAATCTGCAGCACACTCAAACATTGTGGCGTCCATAATTAAGAAAGAACATAAAACTTTTGAAATCCAATCTCTTTTTGATTCCACTACAAAATGTTCTGGGCTGCTTTGTGGATTGCTTTTTATTTTATTCACCTCCTAGTTGTAGAAGCAGGGCAAAAATTATTTTCAAACAGTGTTTGTACAGCCCAAGTTTCTCTTTACAAATACATGGGTTTGTTAAAAATTTTCCTTGAAAAACAGCAGGTATTTTTTTGTTTTTTTTGGTGGGGGGGGGGGGGTAAAATCACAGTATTGGCTAGTTCCCCTGTCCTGTTGAGTCCAGCTGATTTAGGAGATTCTCAGAGACACAAAGGGCAGTTATGCACTCAACTCCTTTCCAAAGATTAGATTTGGATTGTCAATCCTTTGAGGTATAGACTTTTTGTTCTGTATGTACAGCACCTAGCACAATAGAGCATTGGTCCATGACTGGGGTTCCTAAGCACTACTGCAATACAAATAATGAAAGTGGGGTGGGTAACTGCCCTTTGTGCCTCTGGAAATCTCCCTCTTACTGCATTCTCTTTCTCCAGGTGCTCCATAGCTTATCTATGGAAAATGCAAGTCTCTTAAGGCCAAATTTTGCCTTTTCCTGCAAAATGCCTCTTGGAACAAGAAGGTTGTTTGTAGAGAAGATAAAAACATTACTTTTTTCTATTTCTTCACTCCCTTCTTTAATTGTCTTCTCTCCACTTTATGATGTACAGAGTTTACCATTCTTTTTGTGTCTGCTCTAGTCAAATTTCTTTAGCTCCTTGCCCTTTTTATTTCTGATTAGTACTTTACCTGGCACAGTGTGTGCTGAGTTTTACATGTTCATTTTTATATATCTGCTTTCTACATGAGTTTTATGTTTCTATTCTTCATATTTTATATTTTCATCAGCAACTCAAAGTAACAAACTAAAATTAAATCACTATTTTAAAAGATTATTCGGTTTCCATTTTAAAGATACTTTGTGAAACTATAATAAACCTACTTCTCCAGGTTCAAATAGCTCATCATCCACTATTCTCCTTGGAAAATTATTTCAATGAACGTATATAACCCAAAAAGAAACACTTTGATTAGATGTTAGGAAACACTTTTAAACAGAACTGAGAATTTAAAAAGAAAATTCAGGTATGTACTTGGTAGGAAATTAAAATTGACAGTTCATATTTATATGGCTTTAGTGCTCGTTAGAGGTATGATTTATAGAATGCCTAAAACAAAACGCAAAGTTGCGAATGGGAACTTACCAGAATTAGAAGCATATTCTCCAATGAAACGCCTGGTTAGGAATCTCACTGTTAGGGCTGCAATACAAAACAAACTCCAGCTGAGCACATGCCTGGTTCAGTGACAGTTAACTTTATACAACTTTTGATCTTACTTGGTGAGCAAAAACCCACGACATTTAAAATTCAGTCGTGTTCTCTCCCCGACTACACACCGCTCCAAATGATTGCCAAGGGGGAGTGTTGCAAACTGAGATTAAGTATCAGGGGGTAGCCGTGTTAGTCTGTATCTACAAAAACAAGGAGTCTGGTGGCACCTTAAAGACTAACAGATTTATTTGGGCATAAGCTTTCGTGGGTAAAAACCTCACTTCTTTGGATGCAGATTGGAGACCGAACAGTTGAGTGATCAATAATGCAAAAGTCTGGGAGGTTGGAGGGGGAGGTGAAGATCCGGGGCTCCTAGTAGTAGCACAATGGAAGAGCCAGTGTGCAGCTGGACTGGACAAATCTTTAAACAGTGCCGCTGTTTCCTACTTTGTCTTGGTGCAGAAAACCGCTGGCCATTGAGTCGCATGATCAATGGATTATTAAAAAAGTCAAGTTGCTCGAGACGCAACCACCCTTACAAAACTTGGGAGGGACCTGGGTAACATGTAAATCCCACTTGTTAAATCCCCCCCCCACACACACACACAAAGTTAACTTGTAAGCTTACCAGACTTGCCAGCTCCTCTACTGCCCAGCACCGCGAGCTTCAGCTCACTCATCCTGAGCCAGCCGTCTCTCCAGCTCCTGCCTGAGCTCTTCAAAAGGCTTCTTCAGTGCAGAGCCTGCTGTGCCTTCCAGCTGTGCTGCCACCTCGCCTCCACCCCCTGGCAATCTCTAGTGACCTGCACGCAGGGGCCCCGGCGCGCTCCCACAGCGAGCGCTCCCCAAACTGCTGCCCCTGCCCGCCACTTCTTTATAACCTCCTGGGCGGGGGACGTCAAGGGGAGGCAGTTGTCGGTCTCTTTGTTCCTCGAGCAACGCAGCTCTGCAGACCGCCCACGCGGTGTTGCCTGCAAGAAGCAGTTAGACTGGGTGTTGCCCAGGCGCCTCTTCCTTCATCTTGGCAGCGATCACCTCCAGAGTTTCTTTTCTCCCCCGGGAAGTTTCTAGTTACCGATCAGAGCAAAGGACAAGGAAGGGTCAGTGGCTGGTTGTTTTGTTTTTGCAAATGAGGCAGTCACTTCCTTTAGCAATTCTCACGCACGTGCATTTTGCAGGAGGATGTGAAAGTGACCCCCTTGGATTTGTGAGGAAACATGGAAATGGAACAAAGTTCCTCTGGCAAATCACATGTTTATTTCTGTCTGTAAATATTTACTCTGAGCTGAAACTTGTTTGCAAATTTCCTGACAACCTCCCCCATATTTTTCCTCGCTTTTTGCCCACCATACAGTAAATAGTTTGAATCTTTGTAAAGCCAGGTGAAAAGCTTAGTAGTTGTAGCTGTTCAAAACTCAGAAATGTTTTTATTAAGTTGTTTGCAGAGAATTTGTCTTTTGGACCAAGGGCTTTGGATGTTGGTGAGGACATTAAAATAGACAATTGCACATGTATGAAAAAAAGTGGTACTAGCAATGCAAAGTAACTTTTACTAGAAACAAAACTTTAAAAAACTATTTTGACCTTCAAATCACTTTACAATCACTACAACCCTGATCCTGCAAACACCTAGGCCCATCTGTAACTTTGTCTATGTATCGGGGGTAGCCGTGTTAGTCTTTATCCACAAAAACAAGGAGTCCAGTGGCACCTTAAAGACTATCAGATTTCTTTGGGCATAAGCTTTTGTGGGTAAAAAACCACTTCTTCAGATGCATGGAGTGAAAATTACAGATACAAGCATAAATATACTGATATGATGAAAGGGGAGTTACCTTACAAGTGGAGAACCAGTGTTAACGAGGCTAATTCAGTCAGGGTGGATGTGGTCCACTCCCAATAACTGATGAGGAGATGTCAGTACTGAGAGGGAAAATTGCTTTTGTAGCACTCCATGCATCTGAAGAAGTGGGGTTTTTTTTACCCACGAAAGCTTAAGCCCAAATAAATCTGTTAGTCTTTAAGGTGCCACCAGACTCCTTGTTGTTTTTTGTCTATGTAATAGTGTTATTGATTTCAATAAGGCTATTCAGTTGCAAAAAGTGCAAGATGGTAGTCTAATTAAGGCTCACAACCACACTGAAGCAGAAAAACATGAGAGATGGGGAAACTAATGAATAAAAAGGGTCATTTGGCCAAGTTCACACAGTCAAGTCAGTGGCACAACTAAGAATAGATCCCTTTTCTACTTCTAGTACTGTGACTTAGCTGCATTGTTCCATCTCCATATAGAGGCAGAAGTTGGTTCAATCAAAGTTTTACTAGCACATATGCTTACAGAAGCTAATTTGTAATCTCATGCACTTGAATAATCATGAGAGCAACTTTTAAATTCATGTTCTGTAAACATTCGCACAGAAAACCCCATTGTAAAAGTTATTAATCCATCAGGGAACAGAAATAATGCCTTAAGATTTATGTGCTCACTGACATTCACAGGTAAATAACAGTCCACATTTCAAGTAGCAATCCACGTGCAGTTTGTTCAAACTATGTAGAATTACTTTGAATAACAGTACATTAAAGAGATACAAGCTGTGTGAGGTAATATATTTTATTGGACCAACTTCTGTTGGTGAGAGAGACAAGTTTCCAGCTTACCCAGAGCTCTTCTTCGGGTCTGGGAAACTAATTCAGCCCTGGTCTACTCTACCATTAGGTTGATGTAAGGCAGCTTACATGGACCTCAGTCTGTAAGGGTCTATACTAAGTTTATGTCTAAACTAGCATTTTTGTCAGTATAACTTATGTCGCGCAGGGGTGTGAAAAAAAATCCCTCTGAGCAACGTAAGTTACGCTGAGAGAGGCACCGGTGTGGACAGCACTATGTCAGCGAGAGACATTCTCCCGCCAACATAGCTACTGTTGCTTGTTGGGGGTGGTTTAATTACGTCAATTGGAGGGCCTCTCCCATTGGCATAGAGCAGTGTAACTTACCTTGCTTGGGGGTTGTATGTGGCTCAACCCCGAGCGACGTAAGTTATACCACAGTCAGGCTTTCTCTACGCTAGCACTTTTGTCTGTAACATTTTTGTCGGTCAGGGGTATGAAAAATGTTTCACCAACAAAAGCGCCGGTGTGGACAACACTATGTCGGTGAGAGACGCTCTCCTGCCCACATAGCTACTGCCACTCGTTGAGGGTGGCTTAATGATGCCAGCGGGAGAGAGCTCTCCTGCTAGCACTGAATGGCTACACAAGAGACCTTACAGTGGCCCAACTGCAGCAGTACAGCTGTGCCGCTGTGAGGTCTGTAGCATAGACATGGCCTTTTTTTGTGTCATTGCTAAACCCAAGGTGGAACAGATTGTTAGGCATAAGTAATTAACACATATTTCAAGGGACCATTCAAGATGAAGTGGCCCGTTAACACCCTTCCAGTCATAGGGGAGGAAAGATAGGTGGGGTGGGGGAAAGCAGCTGGAGGGAGGAGGGGTTATATCGCTACGGGGTGTGAAAAAGCCACCCCCCTGAGCAATGTAAATTACACCGTTCTAAGCGCCAGTGTGGGCAGTGCTATGTTGGCGGAAGAGTTTCTCCTGCCAACATAGCTACCGCTGCTCGCAGGACTGGAGTAACTAAGCCGATGGGACAACTCTCCCGTCAGCTTAGAGCAGTTATATTAGAGAGCTTACAGGCAGCGGCCCCGCTGTAAACTCTCTAATGTAGCCGTAGCCTGAGTTAGTTTCCCAGATGTGAAGAAGAGCTCCGCGTAAGCTCGAAAGCTAGTCTTTCTCACCAACAGATGTTGGTCTAATAAAAGACATTATCTCACCACCCCGTCTCTCTAATATCCTGGGACCAACACAGCTACAACAACACTGCATTGTACATTTAAAGACAAGCATGATCTGTTAGCAGAAATTTTGCAAAGTAAATGAGGCAGCATTCATAAAACAACAACATGTGAATTATTTGCTTGGCTCTAGTGTTAAGAGTAAAGAGCACCATTCACTATTGCCCTGTACAGTCATCTACTCCAATGCAAAGTGAGTGTTAAATGAACCCATTCTGAATTGGATTTGTTTTCCACTCACTCTCCATTGGTGTGTATGACAAGTGAACTGGGTCCAAACTGTTCTGTGTATTCAGTATCACACATTTTCCCATAGGTAACTCAGAATCCCTTATACATTTCCAAATGCTATGGCATCATAGACACAGGTGCCGACTTTCCAATGTGCCGGGGGTGCTTGACCCCCGGCTCTGCCCCAGGCCCTGCCTGTACTCCACCCTTACCCCCAAAATCCCTACCCCACCTCTTCCTGCCCCTGCCCTGCCCCCGCCTCTTCCCCGCCCCATTCCGCCCCTCCCCCGAGCACGCCGTGTCCTCCCTCCTCCCTCCCAGAGCCTCCTGCACACTGCAAAACAGCTGATCGTGGCAGGTGGGAAGCATGGGTGTGGGGGGGAGGACTGATCGGCAGGGCCCACCAGCAGGGGAAGGCACTAGAGGAGAAAAGGGGGGCTGATAGGGGAGCTTCTGGGGGTATTCAGCACCTACCATTTTCCACCTTCCACGGAGTCATTGCCTATGATCCTAGAAATCTGTGGCCTTTGTGTAGAACTAATGAAAATGAATTAATTATTAACCAAAGGAGAGATTGTCAATGTCCAACCAATTAAAATGGTACAAGATGTAGAAATTAAACCGAAAAGTTGCCTTTGATTTGGTTAAGTTGGGAGTTGTCAACCATTTTCACAGTGTGGACTGCAGTTCTGAGGTAAGATTGTCGCATGGACACTTCCTGCCCATTCCCAATCCCGTGGACTAGCTCTCCCTCCATTTGTAATTGATGCTATCATGTGGCAATTATAACAATTGCTTACAGCGAAAAGTAATATTAAAAGAAGCTAGTTGCCTAATGGAGTTTAGGAGCTGGAAACATGAGTCAGAAGTACATGACCAACAGGTCTCTGTGTACCATCAAAGAGCATAGTTAGGAACCACTAGGTTAAGCAGGTTGAAAGATGTGCCAAATGCTACATCCAAATTTGGCACAGAATTTCTAAAGGTCTCAGAAATTCATATACCTACATAATCTAGTCTCTTTCTAGTCTACAGATTATGGCACCAAGTAAAATAAAACCTTAATTAGTAGCCATGTATTCTAAAACTAAAAAGGCAAAACCATAACCCACTCCTGTCCAAATCAAGTCATCAAGAAGGACATGGTTAACTCTAACTGCCATTTTGGCCAACACACCAGGGGTTGAATTGAGCACCTCCCAGAAATAGAAGCATAAGTCCCTACACTGGAGCTAAAGAGACAGGCTGTGCACATAAACTGTAACAGACTCCCATCCTCTGTGGATTGGGGACATATTACACACCCTGACCAGTGGAGTATGTACATATTTTTACAACTGGACAATAATAACAGCAAAATACCACTGTCACTTATTGTTACTCTCTCTTCACTATGTTTAATGGAAATAAAAGCTATTTTTAAAAGGGTAAAAACTGCCATTTTCCTCCTTGAAAATGGTGAATTTCCCTTGGTAGAAATTCAGGATTATTTTGTCCAGAAATTGAAATTTCATCACATTTGCTGTGAAAAGCCATGTTCCTTAGCAGAAATTACAGATTTGATCTAGGGGGAAATGTCGCTAATACTCAAATTTTTTAACAAATATTTATTTATTTTAATGTTGGATGTGAAACATAAGCCCTTGTAATTTTGCACAGATTTACCAGCATTGTGCTGTCTTTCCTTGTATCATGGAGGATTTTGCAATCTCCCATCATACCTCCTAGCTGACAACCATTGAGGGACAAAGACATTATGACAGTGTTAGTTCTATTACAACAGCAGTTGCTTCAGATCCAGACATTGCAATGCATATAAATGGCCAAACAGTTGTAGGTTTCTGCTTGAAAATAAAATTGAGATGCCATGTAATGAAGTAATAATGCTTTATGGCGAAAGTTTTCAAATCTGGGAACCAAACTCTAGGTACATAAGTCCAAAAATTTTAGCCTACATTGTACATCATCGGTCTTCCTAAAATGTTTTTTTTTTAAAGTGTACTCAAACCCTTTCCAAAGACTGGGTGATTACCGTAATTAAAATTTTTCCTTTCAGTTTTGGAAACCTCTCCAATAGCAGTGCAAGTGAAACTGACAAGTAGAGTTTCAATATCTAACCTGAGTACAAATGGTCAAAAGTAATTTAGGCTCCAATTCTGCAGTGTGAAGTGAGTTGCAATTTAGATTGTAAGCTCTAAGGTAGTGTCTTTAATTTCATGTTTACACGGTGACTAGCAGTTCCTGATTGAGGCCTTTAAGTGTTGCTGCAATGGAGATATTAAAAAAATAACAATAGGGTCCATCCGTGCATCTCAAATTGCAGAATTGGAGTTTTAAGTTCCACTCTGCATTAGTAATTAAGATGTTAATGCTATAAGAGGCAAGGAATTTTAGAGAATTACATATATTAGATGTTCCTTTAAGACTGAATTTTCCAGCTCTGGTTGCAGATAGGTGAGTCATGTAGAAGAGAATTTCTTTGGAAAAAAAATTATTTACATCTTTTCTGTGAAGTACCGTAAATGTTCAGGTTAATAGTAAAAGTTCAGCAAAATATGAAAAGTAAGACTAAATGTGTGTACTGTGTGTATACACACCAAAGCACAAGGTAAACAGCTTGTATCTGGTTTATTTTTAGTGACTAGTGGAATGTTAACTCGATTTTTTTTAGCTCCAGTAATAGCACAGTATTAAAACAGATTTCTAACTATGGTAATTCATTGGGAATCGAACGTGTTGCGATCCTCAGTACAAAGGAAGCATTTAATAAACTGAAAGGGAAAAGTGGCTTGGAACACATTTTTAAAGTACTTAACATTATTTTGAATGACAGTCATGCTAGGACAGCCTCTGAATGCTGTTGTATAGTGTAGTTTAAGGGGAAAATTCTGGGTTTGTTACTCATATGCAGGAACAGCCAATAGGGCCGGCTCCAGGGTTTTGGCAGCCCCAAGCAGCCAAACAAACAAAAGCCGCGATCGCGATCTGCGGCAGCAATTCGACGGGAGGTCCTTTGCTCCGAGCAGGAGTGAGGGACCGTCTGCCGAATTGCCGCCGAACAGCTGGACGTGCCACCCCTCTCCGAAGTGGCCGCCCCAAGCACCTGCTTGGTAAGCTGGTGCCTGGAGCTGGCCCTGACAGCCAAGGCTAGGAACAGAGCTTCAAAAATAGAAATATTCTGTTCCAGTTCTCATGCATGGTCAGATCCACTGAAATCCCATTCCACAGTTCCGCCATGGCTCCAGCTCTAGGGGTTAGAACTATGATCCAGACATTTCAGCATGCACATCCAGTTCATCTTTTTGCCCTATGGTGCAATTATTTAGCTGAAAGGAGATGATATTCTGTGTACTGATTACTTCTCCTTTAGAGGAAGAGTTTCCCTGCCTGTGGCTGAGACAGCTGCCATTTTGTGTTTCAATTCAGCAGAGTGGTAGAATGAGTCACTAGAGTCTCATTTTTCATTCAGATTTCATCTGTTCCTTCATTATTTGTTGTTTTTTAAAAAAAACAAGCAGATTTGTTATATTTATTTAATTTTAATGCCACATAATGTAGGTCACGTTTGTTCCTTTATTAAGCATTTTTTGCCTCTAGTGCTCTCCTTGGCTATCTCCTGGAGCATCATCTTTCCACCTGATCAGCTTCTGAGGTACCATGTTGATGGAAAATGTGCTAGCTCCCTCCCTCCACCGCTTCACTTGATGAAAACAACCCCGATAGTGGTGCTCTCCTGCTTCTGGGAGCACTTGGATAAGGAAGTCTTGTCTACCTGATATTTGAAATACTGCTTTCCCAAAGAGCTGTCCCAGATTTTCATGACCTGCAAACTAAGCACAGGTATGTCACATGGCTTTAATAAACTTGGTATGAATGTCTTGACCAAATTCATCCTATTAGGAACCAACAATGATGCCACCATAGCTGAAGTCTGGATTTTGTCAGCACTCCTGCTGGGAGGTATAATTCCCAGCTCAGGTAGATGTACCTGTGCTAGTTCTGCTCGAACGAACACGCTCAAAATAGCAGTGTTGCCATGGCAGCATGGGCAGCAGCTTATGCCAGCCACTCCAAGAATGATCCCATCCCAGAACGTAGGTACGTTCTTGGGCAGCTAGCCCACGCCACTGGAGCCATACCACTGCTATCTTTAGGTGCTAGCTCAACCAAAGCTAGCATGTATATGTCTATACATATACTATAAATACACTTCCCAGCTGCAGTGTAGATCGCGTACCCTGTGTCTGGGGCTTGGTTTCACTTTCAGTCTTGACTGGCAGGTGGGTTACAAATCCTACTTTTGGAGGATGTTGGAGGTTGCTAGTGGGTAGTGCAGGATGCTGGTCATAACGTATTTCTTGTGAGAGGGAGAGTTCAGACAGCTTTGTTGTTTGACTTATCTGAAATAAATTACACAGACTGCAGAATACATATGTTTCTCTGTGGAAAAACATAGGGCCTGATTATCCATTCACTTGCCCCTTACCTTGTATAGGCATTTACACATGTGGGTACAAAATGCTACCTGTCAGAATAAATGCATTTTGCATCTTCTTTGCACATTTGTACAGTATATGGATACACAAGGTGCAAGTCCATATCCTCCTTTTTACGCTGTTACTTCTGTACCTTTTGGGTTAACCTGTATAGGGTGGTTATGGGCAGCCACAATATTGATGAAGTATTTCTGATGAACATGCTCAAAATGTGTGGGGAATATATATATATTGTACTTTTATAAATGGCTACACAAGGTAAGTGAAAAGTGTGTGTGCACGCACATATATATATATATATATAAATAGACGTGTGTGTGTATATATATATATATACACACACACACATGCACTGCATACATATACACACATACACATACATCTTATTTCAGTGAATATCATATTGTCCCTTCAGGTAAATACGGACTTCTGAAGTTCACCTTCAGTCAGTATTCACCTTGAGAATCAATACATCTTGTTAGCTACCTCCCTGAAAGAAGTATTTGCTAAAATAAAGAAAAAGCACAGAGGTTAATAGTGGGTGAATGTGAAAGTGTGTGTAGGGGTGATGGGATGGTTGAAGGTAGTAGGTTTTTGAATTGATAAAATGAAATAAAATTTTCACAAAAATGTTGATGAAAATCTGGTTTTATGGGCATGCTGCAAAATCCAGCTGATTGAGTAGGCCGTAAAGGAGGACTGAAGCTGGGGCCAGTCTTTTGCAGTGGGAGCTTTCAACTATGTGGGCCACATAGCTTTTGAACAGCTCTAGTTAGGAGAATGGCTCTATCTCTCTAGTGATAGTGTTACTTGACTTGTTACAGAATTCATGGTGAAGAAGGACCCAAAATGCTTGCTTCTTGGATATAACATGGAATTAAAAAGGAAAAACTGAAAACCCTTTTAAAACTTAAGCTTGCAGGAAATTTTGCTGAAATACAGAGAATGTTTAAACAGCTTCTGCTATTTCTGAATTTATAAAACAACTGCAGAGTCAGAGGAAAAGCCACATACGTTTAAAATTTCACTTTCCTACATTTGGTGGGAAAAACAGTGTTTCAGGTTCATACCATTCAACTTTGAGAAACAGATTGGAAGAAATAATCTGGATGTGCTTTTTACCCCCAAGAAATAATATATGAAGAGATCTGTTCTTTATTTGTGTCCCACAGCAACAAGCTGAGGAAATATTCTGATATATAAGGGAGTTAAAAGTAACGGAAATATGTATGAGTTTGGAAAATTAGTTGATTCTCTGATAAAGAAGATGATAATTTGGCATTCATAACCTCAGTTTGTAGGAATTAACATTAATTAAAACAGTATATAGCTGCAAAAAGTGTCATCATCACAAATGTTCAAAAGAAACAAACATATTTTTTCCATTTTTGTTGAACTTTGGAATTGCCACAAAAAAATTAATTGAAATTTTAAATTTTGGACAAAAAAAAAAAAACACCCAGAAAAATATCACACAAAATATCTCCCCCCCACACACACACTGAAAATTTGTAAAATGTGAATCCGTTTTTATAATTGTAACCCTTCTGCCAGGTGGAGTCGGCAGCAGCAAGAGCCAAGTTCAATGTCTAGGGTTTCTCTTAACAACACAAAATAGAATTGGCTGAAGCCCCCAGCCAGTAATCTGGGAAAACTAAACACCACCTCTGGCGCTTCTCAGAGGCAATATTTCCCTCTCGCAAGCATGGAGTCTGTAACAAAATCAAACTTCTTTTAAAGGTGGGAGCAGGGGAAGGGACACAATGTTAATTTGGGAAAACACCACAACCAGAGTTCAAAAGCTTGTGACCATAGTGTTTTGATAGGTGTCCTTTGCCTCAGTTTCTCATCTTGCAGCTTGAAAGTCTGAGAAGCCAATGTCCCTTAACATATCACTCCCCTCTCCCTCCGCGGCACCCCACTCACAGTTGGCTGTTTTCGGTTAGCAAAGACCCAGAGTTCAGAGGTACGTTCACAGGGGTTCACCTCCAACCCCTGGCAGGGGGCGCAGAGCAATGCCTCTGCTATTACTGCCTCTGCAACTGGCTCAAAGCTGCTGTTGTCTCTCTGCTGCCACTCTCTGTGATGTCACATTCTGAGGTTTCACCATGTAACCCAGCTCTCCTTGGTTTCAGCAAGTAGTGGGGACCCTCACTCCCAGTGCAGTTTTTGGGTTGTCTTTCCCTGCAACACTGCCCCCACGCAAGATCTAAGGATTAGCCCCTACACTGGCCTCAGTAATGATATCAGTCCCAGGAATCACCAACCAGAAGCAAGGACTCTCCACTGAGTCTAATCCGCTCTGTCTTTAAACACTGGAGAGGGGTGGGTAAAGGGTATCTGGGATTGTTTAGGCATGGTTCACCCCATCAGGCAGAAACACCTGCCCACAGCCACTCTCATCTTCACTGGGATTTGGTATCCCTAGCCCTTGCTTAGCAAGTGAGGTTCAGTTTAGGATGACCCCCCCGCCAATCAGAGTATGCTAAGTACAGTGCCTGTTACTTGTACAATAAGGATAACATTTCATTACCCCTGAATTTGAATACTAGAGTTATTTGTAACCCAAAACCAGTCAAAATTGATCATTTTAACAAAGCAGCTCCCGTAGGCAGAGTAGGCATGTCTATGCAAACACGGTCTGCTCCTGAAGTCTTTTCCCCCCAGCTCATCAGTAGATGTCAGGGGAGAACTCAAACAGACCCTGCTTATGTAACAAATAAAAACATAATAAAACCTAATAAAAGAAGTAAGTGGGTGTCTCAAAAAATGTTTCTAGGAAGAAGCTATTTCATAAAATTCCAGAAACAGTGTGCTGTAAATTAATGGAAAAGCTGAACTCTGTGGAAGATGTAGTACTAAACAATCTAGAAGCAAACATTCTGTATGTGCAAAGTCTTCAGAAACTGATCCATTTTGCTACAAGGGTGCAAAGGAAATACTGTAGTGTGCATGCAATGTCCTAATGCTACAAATGCAGCACTAGATGTAATGTTTTTTATTGGAATTATGTTCAATGTCAATACAGGAGAAAATAAAGAATGTAAAGTAACTTTAGAACTGAATGGAGAATCTATCACAATTTAAGCTTAGAACAGGAAACCAAGCCACTATACTGCCAGAAAAGGTATACTAGTAATTCAGGATAATTCTAACACAATAGCTTAACGTCCTTGGCAAGTGCCAGACAGAATCTGTTGAAAAGTATTGACTGGCCTCTTTTTACTTAGAAGCCAAACACTTTTTAGTGGTTGACTTATATTCAAGCTACTTTTTGCTGAATTTCCTGCTGAATCAACATTTCCAGGATACTATCTGCGTATTTCTGTGTGGAACATTAGGCGTTGATTTTGAACTGTAAAGCCCTCAGTAGCTTGGACCCTGCTTGTCTGAAAAATGACCTGCTTCCCAGTGCTATGCTACTGCTGCTGTAATCAGCACAGGCACTTGGGCTTGATCCCCTCATTATAAAAGGGGAAGGCGGCTCTGTCAAAGCTTTCTCTATAAGGAAACCTTTCCTTGTAGAATTCAGTCCCCTTAGTCAAGATCCTTAATGGCCTGTGAGTAGCATAAACTGAAATGAAAGTACACAATATGCAGAACCCAGGTTTGCGTTCTAAGCAACAATCAGCCCAAAAGAGCCATCCTCCAGTGGGGCCCTTTTCAGAGCCAGCGCCACAAATCCCACCACTGGCCTAGTACTCTAGATGCTGCGTTTTAGTATCAATAAGATAGCAGCAGCAGAAAGGAATATCCTCCTCCACCAAGTTACAAACCTTGAAGCACATGTAATCTTGCTTAAGGAGATGCACTCCACCCCTGACATTCAACTTTCAGTTCCAGACTATGCAGTTGTGGCTCATCACCATCACTAGCAGTATGGGATGGTATCTTATGTTAGAGAAGGGCTGTCCATTGTCACTGTATCAGCAGCTAGTCCAGATGATGTCATAGAATGGCAGACATTACAGGTAAAAGAGCTTATGATGATTGTCTACGAGGCACCACTAGTTAACTGGTCAACCCTCAGTCTGCTGGTCTTTGCATCTATTGTGGCAACTTCAGTTCCTGCTATGTCAGTGGAGGATACCCTGACAACAATGCAGATGGAGAGAGCCTAATGGAGTGGGCATCAGTTGCTATAACATGACCAAAGCAAATGCCAAGCTTTCACAGTAATAGATGGGCAACAGGCTCTTCACCCAACATCACTTCTGGACAACTGCTGCCAGTGGTCATAGAGCGAAAGGTGCTTGACACTTTCCCAAAGTCTCAGCATCAGCTATCTTTGATCACTACAGGCCTCCAGGTATCATCAACAAACAGCTTCTAGAAGGCTGGGTGGAAACTTCATAAAATTCAGTGGGAGGTCTTTCAAACATATCTGTCAGTGAACTGGCTTGGACTTGACATGTCCAGGTAATATAAATGACTCTTACCAAACTTTCTGCAAATCAGTTCAGGTTGCTGCTAAGAAATTGCTTTCCAGAGGCTGCCGCTGACAGTATATTCCTGGGTGGTCGTCAGATGCAATTAAGCTCTACCAGGAGATCAAATCTGCTGGTAACAAACAGGAGGTCTCTAGTAAGAGCAAGGACTTCAGTCAACTGTTGAGTCAGGTGCTATCAATGGAGAGAGACAGTCAAAATGATGGACTTTACTCATTCTAGCTGGAAATTGTGGCAAACCATCAAAAGATTTCTGGAGACTCCAGGTTTGGCAGAAAAGAGTTTCTAGTCACAGCAAGTGCTGTCATATTCCATCTAGTGGATAATGGCCATACACAGAACTTTCAGCCATATGGTCAAAATTGAGATTACAGAGAGGTGGCGGGTTGGTAGTTTAGATTAAAGCTTGATGGCTCCTTTTTCAGACACAGAACTGGGCCAGGCCATAAAGCTTCTGAAAATAGGAAAGGCTCTAGTTCTGGATTTTATCCATATGGAATAACTACTTCACCTGGGCTCAAAAACCAAAAGGTGACTTCTTTGATTCCTTAACTGATGTTTCCAGGACACCTACACCCCAAAAGTCTGGCACAGAATAAAGGTCATAGCCATTCCAAATCCAGGAATATCACTGGAAGATCTCAAGATCTACTGACTCATCTCTCTCCTCTGTGTCATATACACGCTTATGGAGAGACTGATTCTGATGCACATCAATGAGGTTACAGAGCCACCCAGAGGGGGGGCAAGTGGGGCAATTTGCCCCGGGCCCCGCAGGGGACCCCAAGCTCTGGCCCGGCGGCGATCCGGGTCTTCAGCGGCATTTTGGCAGCAGGGGACCCTTCAGTGCTGCCGAAGACGCGGAGCGACTGAAGGGCCCCGCACTGCTGAAATGCCACCAAAAACCCGGACCGCTGCCGGGTGAGTACAAGCGCCGCAGCTCCCCCGCTTTGCCCCAGGCCCCCTGAATCCTCTGGGCGGCCCTGTGAGGTTATCGACCCATAACTGCCCTTTGCTCATGCTGGCTTCGAAGGAGGATGGGGTACCCAAGATCAAGTCATTCACCTAACATAAGACATCATAGATGCCTTTGAGAAGGGCAAGAAAGTTTGTGTCGTTCTGGTGGATCTGTCAACTGTATGTATTGTTTGGCATGTGGGGCTGACCACCAAGTTGTTGCAGATTATTCCCTATATGCCCAGGGTGTGGTTTAATCATGGAAATGGTAAAAAATCAGAGCTTTATTTTGCAAGCTGGAAACAAAGTCAGCTGGTGTAGGTGTCTCTGTAACAGAATCCCACAAATATCTGTTCTAATTCCTCTCCTTTTCAAAGTATATACTTACGATCTACCAACAACTAAGGCTGACAAGTACATATATGCAGATGACATCTTTCTTGCTGATGTAGGTAACGATCTATACAATATTGAAGAGTCACTCATTCAGGACATGAATGCCCTGGCCACTTACCTTCATCAGTGGAAGCTTACATTAAGTGAATCTAAAGATAGTGGCCACAACTTTGCATCTGAACAATCACTTGGCCAATCATCCCCTTAGTCTGTGTTGAGGCTCATCTACTCCCTTTCCAGCCAGTTGTCACTTATTTCAGAGTCAAACTGGACTGTAGTCTAACATACCAGTCCCATCTAGACCACTTAATGAAAAAGATCACGTCCTGCACTGCCCTGATCCAGAAGCTAGCAGGAACCTCCAGGGGAGCAGAGGCAAATGCTCTACGAACCTCAGTTCTGGTACTGGTGTTGCTTCAGCAGAATATTGTGCTGCACGTTGGGGTGGAAGTCAGCATACACATCTCATTGATTCAGAGCTGAACACAGTAACCCATATCATCAGTGATCGTCTTAGCCACAGTAACGTCTAATTTATATGTGTTGAATTATATAGCTCCCTTGAAACTTCAATGAGATGCCACTACCCTTGAAACTGAATGAAGTGCTATGACAGATGAAAACCTGCTTCGTATGACACTGATTGGTTCCAGTAGCTGTAAATAAGCAATGTACACTCCCCGTAAGAAGATCTGCCCTCCTCCAGAAGAAAACACCTACACCTGCAGCTCCTGCTGACTTGCCATGTCTGACTCCATATCCTTTTGCAGAGGTTGTTCATGCACTCACGTCTGGTGCTGATGGCCCATCACCAGTCTCGGATGAACAAAGCATATCAGGGCTGACAGTTGTGTTCTCGCTGAGTGGCAGCAATTCTGGGATAGAAAGACAGGTGTGCTGACAAATTTCAGAAGACCTAACTTTCATCTATCTGTTTGTAACCTGGGACGCAGATCCTGGACTCGGCTTAACAGGCTATTGACTGGAATGGCCGCAGTGGCTGCCACAATGCAAAAATTTGGCCTAGACCAATCTTCACAGTGGGATTGCGAGGCAGTGATGAAAATAGACAAACATGCAGTGGAGGAGTGCATAATTAGAAGAGTGAACTGTGACAACTTGATATCCTTCAGCAGTTATCTGGCTGAACAATCTAGATATCAACTTGTAATGCATACCAAAGAAGAAGAATACACTTATACAGTACCTGTGTTCCCAGTACTACAGGGGACTGTTTAAAGAGAAACATTTAATTACTTTTTATTTAAATTCATGAAAACATAAATATTTTTAAAGATTAAATTCAGTAAACATCTTTTTTTATTATTTTAATTTGGGACTAGAGTAGTTGAATGTCCCTTTAAATACATGCCCATTTTGGCTATAATTAAAAAAAAAAATTGAAAAGCTCTGTGAAAATTTATACTTTTAAAGGGTCAGGGCCTTTGTGGCTGCTTAGCTTCCTCCTGGAAGATGCTGAATATCCTAAACTCCACCTGGCAGGATCCGGCCCTATCTAAATAGCCAAAAGAAAACTCAATAGTGAGCTAAATCCAGGAATATATGCTGAATGCCACCAGGGTCTAAACTCAGGCTCAAGCTTAACCTCCCTTCCATTTATATATAAATTGCACTAACCCAGCCTGGCTCAGGTTCAGGGTCCCAGGACCACACAGGAGAGGAGCCTAAGTCAAAATGGGACCCAGTGTTCAAGCCCTTATGTTTCCAGTCTAGATTCAGTCCTGGACTCATGCTCTGGGAGTTCATCAAAAGTATTCCACAATCTGATGGGTTGACTTTCTTTGTGCTCTGGACAGTCAAGTTTGGTGGACAGCCAAGTTTTCCCACTCTGCATTACGAACAAAAAGCTAGAGCGGACACATTTTGGGAGGGCGCTAGGAGGTCCGGATATGGGTGGTTGGACTCGGCCCCACATAATGCAGTGCAGATGTTTGAGCCCCAGGTTGGGACCCAGGGTTCAACAATTCCTAACCTGGGGTTACAAATGAGTGTAGATGCTCAAGCCTTAGAATAACAAACCCAGGGTCTGCTAACTTGAGTTCTACTAATCCTGGGCTTACATTGCAGTGTAGGCGTACTCTCAGGTCTGGTCTATACTACCCGCCTGAATCGGCGGGTAGAAATCGACCTCTCGGGGATCGATTTATCGCGCCCGTCGGGACGCGACAATCGATCCCCGAATCGGCGCTCTAACTCCACCAGCAGAGGTGGTAGTAAGCGCCGCCGACAAAAAGCGGCAGAAGTCGATTTTGCCGCCGTCCTCACAACGGGGTAAGTCGGCTGCAATACGTCGAATTCAGCTACGCTATTCACGTAGCTGAATTTGCGTATCTTAAATCGACTCCCCGCTGTAGTGTAGATGTACCCTCAGTTTTGCTAAAATTTCCTTTTGGAAAGCTCCAATCAAATATACCAACAAGTAACTTCAATGATGTTGTCCTGAGCGAGCAGATTCCATACCACAGTTTTCTTTAAACGCATAATATCCAGTTAGAAATTATATATTTTAAACAAACTCTCTTAAATATATTATGGCTTGTCTATGCACGACCTGGGACCAAAGCAACAGAAGTGGGTTTAATTCTCATCTTTAGTTATTTCAACAGCAATCTGTGTGTGAACAGTCTTATATAGAATTGTGGCCTTCTTTAACTAAAGTCAGTTTTTCACCAACTTAAGTTAAATCAAAATAGGACAGTTATAATCTGAAATGAGTGTTCATAGCCAGCTGAGTATTGAAATAATTAAAGATGATAATTAAAATCAATTGAATTATTTCATTACCAGTTTATGTGTAGATAAACCCTCATTTGTTAAGAGATTTTTTTAAAATCCAAATTACTATTAACTATTATGTTTACTTTTAAAATTTCTTTCAGCTTTGCCATGGAAACCACTTTCAGTTTTGTGTTAATATGGTCAGTGTTTGTTAAGGCTGATTCCCCACTTCGAACTTTAGGGTCCAAATGTGGGGGCCAGCATGAAAACTTCTAAGCTTAACTACCAGCTTAGATCTGGTCCGCTGCCACCATTCCAAAGCTAGTTCCCTTCCCTGGGTAGCCTTGAGAGACCTTCACCAATTTCCTGGTGAATACAGATCCAAACCCCTTGGATCTTAAAACAAGGAGAAATTAACCATCCCCCTCCTTTCTCCCACCAACTCCTGGTGGATCAAGATCCAAACCCCTTGGATCTTAAAACAAGGAGAAATTAACCATCCCTCCTCCTTCCTCCCACCAACTCCTGGTGGATCAAGATCCAACACCCTTGGATCTAAAAACAAGGAGAAATCAATCGGGTTCTTAAAAAGAAGGCTTTTAATTAAAGAAAAAGGTAAAAATCCTCTCTGTAAAATCAGGATGGAAAAATAACTTTACAGGGTAATTAAACTTAAAGAGCTCAGAGGACCCCCCTCTAGCCTTAGGTTCAAAGTACAGCAAACAGAGATAAACACTCTAGCAAAAGGTACATTTACAAGTTGAGAAAACAAAGATAAACTAACATGCCTTGCCTGGCTGTTTACTTACAAGTTTGAAATATGAGAGACTTGTTCAGAAAGATTTGGAGAACCTGGATTGATGTCTGGTCCCTCTCAGTCCCAAGAGCGAACAACTTCCCAAAACAAAGAGCACAAACAAAAACCTTCCCCCACCCCCAAGATTTGAAAGTATCTTGTCCCCTTATTGGTCCTTTGGGCCAGGTGTCAGCCAGGTTACCTGAGCTTCTTAACCCTTTACAGGTAAAAGGATTTTGGAGTCTCTGGCCAGGAGGGATTTTATAGTACTGTACACAGGACAGCTGTTACCCTTCCCTTTATAGTTATGACACGCCCCCCAAATCACAGATAGTGTTGGACAGCCGGTTCCACACTGGCTGTGATTTCTTTCTGGAGCTCTAGGAGAAAGCAGAGTTAATAAGACACATGCACCTTTAGACATACTACTGATTATATAAAAACTAACAATATGTTCCACATTCCAAGAACAATTTTTAACCAGTTGATTCTGGGAAACTTTGTTAGAAGCCCCTGAAATGTGTTGTATTTTAAAATTAAAATCTTGGAGAGCTAAACTCCACCGAAGAAGTTTTTTGTTATTCCCCTTGGTGGTATGAAGCCACTGTAGTGCAGCATGGTCTGTTTGTAGTTGGAAACGCCGTCCCCAAACATATGGGCATAGCTTTTCCAGCGCGTACACAATGGCGTAGCATTCCTTTTCGCTGATTGACCAGTGGCTTTCCCTCTCAGACAGTTTCTTGCTGAGAAACACGACAGGATGGAATTCTTGATCCGGTCCTTCCTGCATTAAAACTGCTCCTACGCCCCGCTTGGATGCATCTGTGGTTACTAGAAATGGTTTGTCAAAGTCTGGGGTCCTGAGCACAGGGTCAGACATGAGTGTCGCCTTAAGCTGATGAAAGGCCTTTTGACACTCATCAGTCCACTGAACTGCATTTGGCTGTTTCTTTTTGGTTAGGTCTGTCAGCGGGGCAGCGATTTGGCTGTAGTGTGGTACAAATCGCCTATAATATCCGGCCAAGCCTAAGAAGGATTGGACCTGTTTCTTTGACTTTGGAACCGGCCACTTTTGGATAGCATCCACTTTGGCCTGTAGGGGATTTATAGTTCCTTGACCCACCTGGTGCCCCAGGTAAGTCATTTTGTTTTGGCCTATTTGACACTTTTTAGCCTTAACAGTTAGTCCTGCCTGCCGGATGCGCTCAAAGACTTTTTCCAGGTGCTTCAGGTGTTCTGTCCATGAATTAGAAAAAATGGCCACATCATCGAGGTAGGCAACTGCAGATTCTCCCAATCCCGCTAGGAGACCATCTACAAGTTTTTGGAAGGTGGCGGGTGCATTTCGCAACCCAAAAGGGAGTACATTGAATTCATACACCCCTGCCTGGGTGACGAAGGCTGACCTTTCCTTAGCGGGTTCATCTAGTGGTACTTGCCAGTACCCTTTAGTTAAGTCTAAAGTAGAGATGAATTGAGCATGTCCCAATTTCTCCAATAGCTCATCTGCGCGTGGCATTGGATAGTTGTCAGGACGAGTTACAGCATTTAGCTTACGGTAGTCCACGCAAAAGCGTATTTTCCCATCTGGTTTGGGAACTAGAACCACTGGAGATGCCCATGCACTATTAGAGGGGCAGATTATACCCATCTGTAGCATGTCCTGGATCTCCCTTTGTACAGCAGTTTGAGCATGAGGTGACTCCCGGTAGGGTGGAGTTCTAATTGGGTGAGCATTACCTGTGTCAATGGAGTGGTATGCCCGTTCGGTCCGTCCTGGAGTGGCTGAGAAAATTGGTGCAAAGCTTGTGCACAGCTCCTTGATCTGCTGTCACTGCAGACATCCAAGGGTCGCGGAGAGGTTCACCTCTTTCACGCCACCATCCCTTTTTCCTTTGTAGTAGACACCTTTAGGCCACTCTGCGTCATCTATTTCCTGGGCTGTAAACTGGCAAACGTTTAATTCTCTGGAATAAAAGGGCTTAAGAGAATTAACATGGTATACCTTAGGCTTTATGTTGGAGGTGGGGGAGGCTTTGAGATAGTTAACAGCTCCTAGGCGCCCCTGGATCGTGAATGGTTCTTCCCACGACGCTTCCATTTTATGGACCTGGAGCGCCTTTAAGACCATGACTTGGTCTCCTACTTTGAAGGACCGTTCTCTGGAATGTTTATCATACCAGGCCTTTTGCTCTTCCTGAGCATCCTTTAGGTTTTCTTTAGCAAGGGCTAAAGAGTGTCGGAGTTTGCTTACAAAGTCTAGAATGTTAGTTCCTGGAGAAGTCGTAAACCCCTCCCATTGCTGCTTCACCAACTGTAATGGCCCCTTAACCTCGTGGCTATACACAAGTTCAAATGGTGAAAACCCTAAACTGGGATGTAGTACAGCCCTGTAGGCAAAAAGCAACTGCTGCAACACTAGGTCCCAATCATTGGAGTGTTCATTTACGAATTTACATATCATGGCCCCCAAAGTTCCATTAAACCTCTCCACCAGGCCATTGGTTTGATGGTGATAAGGGGTGGCAACTGAGTGATTCACCCCATGAACTTCCCACAGGTTTTCCATGGTCCCTGCCAGGAAATTAGTTCCCAAATCTGTAAGGATGTCGGAGGGCCACCCTACCCTGGCAAAAATGTCTGCTAATGCCTGGCACACACTTTTAGCCTTGGTGTTGCTTAAGGGTACTGCTTCCGGCCATCGGGTAGCAAAATCCATGAAAGTCAGTATGTACTGCTTTCCTCTGGGTGTCTTCTTTGGAAAAGGACTCAGAATATCCACAGCTACTCGCTGAAATGGGACCTTAATTATGGGTAGTGGCTGGAGAGGGGCTTTATCCTGGTCTTGGGGCTTTCCCACTCGTTGGCACACCTCACAAGACCGGACATAATTATCAACATCCTTGCCCATTCCCTCCCAGTGGAAGGACTTCCCCAACCGGTCTTTGGTTCTGTTCACCCCAGAATGGCCACTGGGATGATCATGGGCTAAGCTCAAGAGCTTTACCCGATACTTAGTGGGAACTACCAACTGTCTTTGAGGATGCCAGTCTTCCTGGTGCCCACCAGAAAGAGTCTCCTTGTATAAAAGTTCTTGTTCTACAACAAACCGGGATCGCTTAGAAGAGCTGAGAGGCGGTGGGGTGCTGCGTGCCGCCGCCCAAGCTTTCTGAAGGCTGTCATCTGCTTCCTGCTCGGCCTGGAACTGTTTCCTTGATGCTGGAGACATCAGTTCCTCCTTGGACTGTGGACTGGAGCTTGGTCCCTCTGGAAGCGATGCAGGTGCTGGGGCTGTTTCCATTGACTGTGAACCGCTGTCCGCTGGTGCACTATGTGGTATTTCAGGCTCTGTCTGAGCCTCTTGGGTAGGGTTATCTGCTGCTTCTGCCAGTTCAGGCTCGTTGGTGCCCTCTGGCGTTGGAGTGGTAGACGAGTTTGCAAGCGCTGGACTCAGTGCTGGCAATGGTTCTGTTGCTGGTCGCGTTGCCAGTTCTGGTTCTGGGACTGACTTTAGCTGGGTCTCTGGGATTGGATCCACTACGTTTGTTGCAGTCGTTGGCAGGGGATCCGGTTCCACCACCTTTGTTTGGGTCTCTGGTGAGTGAGGGACTACTTTGTCCCCTTTAATGCAAACTAGGTACCTTTTAGAGTGTACCAGCAGGGTCTCTGGTGGGCAGCTAGAGTTCAACACCGGGGTGACTAACCTGAGAAGGAGCCAGAATTTACTAATGTACATTGCCAAAGAGCCACAGTAATATGTCAGCAGCCCCCCATCAGCTCCCCTACCCCACTCCCTGCACCTCCCTCCCGCCCACCGGCAGCCCCGACGATCAGTGCCTCCCCCTCCATCACCCCACTTCCCAATCAGCTGTTTCATGCATGCTGGAGGCTCTGGGAGGAAGAGGGAGGAGCGAGAGCACTGCAGGCTCAGGGGAGGGGGCAGGAAGGGGTGGAGTGGGGGCAGGGCCTGTGGCAGAGCCCAGGGTTGAGCAGTGAGCACTCCCCGGCACATTGGGAAGTTGGCACCTGTAGCTCCAGCCCCAGAGTCGGTGCCTATACGAGGAGCCACATAGTAACTTCTGGAGAGTCGCAAGTGGCTCTGGAGCCACAGGTTGGTCACCCCTGCCTTAGAGGACTCTACAGATCACACCCCTTAAAGTGCTTTGCCATACAGTGTAGACAAGCCCTTGGTATCTTGCAGAAACTGTGGCTGTGATCCTGAAAAGAGTTGTGATTATGCTTAAGACTGCAGGATTGATGCCCAGTGTTAAATTTATTTAATGATTATGTAGATTGCAATTCTCTAGTGGTATTGAGATATTTGTAGGGAAGTGCATTATAATCCTGATTTTAAGTCGTTCATATGTCAACCATAAAAATATATTCCCCACTGAATTTGAGACTCAGATGTTTCTAACTAGTGTTCTATTTTTTCATACATCAGAAACATCAGTTCAAGTACTTCTAAATTTTACATTATTTTTTAAGTGTGTGGGACAATGCTGGGTGAAGATGCTATTGTGGGGCCTAAAAGTTGATAGTATTCTTAATTATGGACTAGAGAATACTCAAGGAGCTAATAGAGGAGGTATCTGAGCCTCTAGCTATTATCTTTGGAAAATCATGGGAGACGGGAGAGATTCCAGAAGACTGGAAAAGGGCAAATATAGTGCCCATCTATAAAAAGGGAAATAAAAACAACCCAGGAAACTACAGACCAGTTAGTTTAACTTCTGTGCCAGGGAAGATAATGGAGCAAGTAATTAAGGAAATCATCTGCAAACACTTGGAAGGTGGTAAGGTGATAGGGAATAGCCAGCATGGATTTGTAAAGAACAAATCGTATCAAACCAATCCGATAGCTTTCTTTGATAGGATAACGAGTCTTGTGGATAAGGGAGAAGCTGTGGATGTGGTATACCTAGACTTTAGTAAGGCATTTGATATGGTCTTGCATGATATTCTTATTGATAAACTAGGCAAATACAATTTAGATGGGGCTACTATAAGGTGGGTGCATAACTGGCTGGATAACCGTACTCAGAAAGTTGTTATTAATGGTTCCCAATCCTGCTGGAAAGGCATAACGAGTGGGGTTCTGCAGGGGTCTGTTTTGGGACCAGCTCTGTTCAACATCTTCATTAACGACTTAGATATTGGCATAGAAAGTACGCTTATTAAGTTTGCGGATGATACCAAACTGGGAGGGATTGCAAGTGCTTTGGAGGACAGGGTCATAATTCAAAATGATCTGGACAAATTGGGGAAATGGTCTGAGGTAAATAGGATGAAGTTTAACAAAGACAAATGCAAAGTGCTCTACTTAGGAAGGAAAAATCAGTTTCACACATACAGAATGGGAAGAGATTGACTAGGAAGGAGTACGGCAGAAAGGGATCTAGGGGTTATAGTGGACCACAAGCTAAATATGAGTCAACAGTGTGATGTTGTTGCAAAAAAAGCAAACATGATTCTGGGATGTATTAACAGGTGTGTTGTGAGCAAGACATGAGAAGTCATTCTTCCGCTCTACTCTGCGCTGGTTAGGCCTCAGCTGGAGTATTGTGTCCAGTTCTGGGCACCGCATTTCAAGAAAGATGTGGAGAAATTGGAAAGGGTCCAGAGAAGAGCAACAAGAATGATTAAAGGTCTTGAGAACATGACCTATGAAGGAAGGCTGAAGGAATTGGGTTTGTTTAGTTTGGAAAAGAGAAGACTGAGAGGGGACATGATAGCAGTTTTCAGGTATCTAAAAGGGTGTCATAAGGTGGAGGGAGAAAACTTGTTCTCCTTAGCCTCTAAGGATAGAACAAGAAGCAATGGGCTTAAACTGCTGCAAGGGAGGTCTAGGTTGGACATTAGGAAAAAGTTCCTAACTGTCAGGGTGGTTAAACACTGGAATAAATTGCCTAGGGAGGTTGTGGAATCTCCATCTCTGGAGAATTTAAGAGTAGGTTAGATAAATGTCTATCAGGGATGGTCTAGACAGTATTTGGTCCTGCCATGCAGGCAGGGGACTGGACTCAATGACCTCTTGAGGTCCCTTCCAGTCCTAGAATCTATGAATCTATGAACACAGACGGGGTCCTGGTGGACGGCTCAGGAACAGGGATGGGGGTGCAAGCTTGCTTAGCCTGGTTGCGGGTGACTATTCCCACCCTCTTGGCTAGCTTCATATCGTTGGCCAAGTCTTCCCCTAGCAACATGGGGATGGGATAATTGTCATAGACTGCAAAAGTCCACATTCCTGACCAGCCCTTGTACTGGACATGCAACTTGGCTGTAGGCAAGGTTCCAGACTGTGACACGAAGGGTTAAATTGTCACTGGAGTCTCCAGGTTGATGAGTTTGGGTTCCACTAGGGATTGGTGGATAGTTGACACTTGTAACCCAGTGTCCCTCCAAGCGATAACCTTCTTTCTGCCCATTCTCAAGGTTTCCCTTCGCTCTGAGGGTATGAGAGAGGCATCTGGATCTGGGGATCTTTGGTGTGATTGGGATGTAATGAACTGTAATTGGTTGGGGTTCTTGGGGCAGTGAGCCTTTACATGTCCCAGTTCATTACATTTAAAACATCGCCCTGCTAAGGTATCACCGGGACGATGTTGGTTGGTGGAGACTGGTGTGGTGGGGTGAGTAGGCGTCTGGGGTTTCCCTTGGGATGTGGGTGAGGCCTTGGGTTGTCCTCAATGGTAAGGTTTGGTTTCGGGTTGCCCCATCTGATATTCGCTCCAACTGCTACTAGTTTTTTTCTTTTCTGCCACCTCCACCCATTTGGCTCCAATCTCCCCCGCCTCAGTT
Source organism: Malaclemys terrapin pileata (assembly GCF_027887155.1). Taxonomy (NCBI): domain Eukaryota; kingdom Metazoa; phylum Chordata; order Testudines; family Emydidae; genus Malaclemys; species Malaclemys terrapin. The sequence continues at coordinate 115,288,447 of NC_071505.1, forward strand.
ACAGTTTTGGGCTTCCCATCTAGGATGTACCTTTCTGTTTCCTCAGGAACACCCTCTAAAAACTGCTCCATTTGCATTAGGAAGGGCAACTCTTCCGTAGATTTAACATTTGCTCCTGATATCCAGGCATCCCAATCGGATTTCCACCTTAGGGCTCTGAACCACCGACGGGCATGCTCAGGTGTTAGCCCCATTCTGATTCTGGCCTTGTTTTTAAAAAGTTCATAACTGTTCATGTGTTCCTTAGGCATTTCAGCTGCCACCTCTGCTAAGGGTCCACTGAGCTGTGGCTTCAGCTCTACCATGTACTGGTCTGTAGTGATGCTGTATCCAAGGCAGGCCCTTTCAAAATTTTCTAAGAAGGCCTCAGTATCATCGCCTGCCTTGTAGGTGGGGAATTTTCTGGGATGGGAAGTGGTACCTGGAGACGGGTTGTTAGGTTGTTAGGATTGGCTGTTGTATCCAGCCTAGCCCGTGCTAATTCCAGTTCATGCTTCATCTCTTTTTCTCTCAGCTCCATCTCTTTTTCTTTCAGCTCCATAGCTCTCTTGTGGGCCTCCTCTTTGGCTTTTTCTTCAGCTTGTTGCTCGAGTTTTTTTAATTGAAGCAGTCTCTGTTTTTTTTCATTTTCTTCTGCTTCTAGTCTGGCCAGTTCTATTTTGTTAGCTACTTCTTTGGTAGTCATTTTCCTGTTTTCTTGTGCTGGGCCACACCCCTCTGCAGTTGACTGAAACTGGGATGCACTCAGCTCAGGCTGCTGCTGAGGTAACAGAGACTTTCTAACTAGCTATTCCCGAGTAGAAAGAAAAAAAACAATTCAGCTTGTAAATTCCTTTTACCAGCTGTTTGCTCATTGATTGAACCCTTCTCTTTAACAAAGACCCTTGTTAAAAAAAACTTAGCACCTCTGCCTTCAGGCAAGGAGAGATAAGATATGCATCTACCTTCAGCTCTGCTTTCCAAGCAGCTAGAAAGGAGAAAAAAAATCTTACTGGCTTTTGGTTTAAAATGATCCCACCGCTCTGCCACCATGTCAAGGCTGATTCCCCACTTTGAACTTTAGGGTCCAAATGTGGGGCCTGCATGAAAACTTCTAAGCTTAACTACCAGCTTAGATCTGGTCTGCTGCCACCATTCCAAAGCTAGTTCCCTTCCCTGGGTAACCTTGAGAGACCTTCACCAATTCCCTGGTGAATACAGATCCAAACCCCTTAGATCTTAAAACAAGGAGAAATTAACCATCCCCCTCCTTTCTCCCACCAACTCCTGGTGGATCAAGATCCAACCCCCTTGGATCTAAAAACAAGGAAAAATCAATCAGGTTCTTAAAAAGAAGGCTTTTAATTAAAGAAAAAGGTAAAAATCCTCTCTGTAAAATCAGGACGGAAAAATAACTTTACAGGGCAATTAAACTTAAAGAGCTCAGAGGACCCCCCTCTAGCCTTAGGTTCAAAGTACAGCAAACAGAGATAAACACTCTAGCAAAAGGTACATTTACAAGTTGAGAAAACAAAGATAAACTAACACGCCTTGCCTGGCTGTTTACTTACAAGTTTGAAATATAAGAGACTTGTTCAGAAAGATTTGGAGAACCTGGATTGATGTCTGGTCCCTTTTACAGGTAAAAGGATTTTGGAGTCTTCTGGCCAGGCGGGATTTTATAGTACTGTACACAGGAGAGTGGTTACCCTTCCCTTTATAGTTATGACAGTGTTAGTTTCAGGTTCTCTTTGTATTTTTCAGGGAAGTTGTAGGCATTACAGGGCTGTGTTTATTCATTTAGAAGCCGTCATTTCCACTGGAAATTAAAAAAATATATTTTTATTGGTCTGAGTTTTTGTAAGAGCTGCTCTAAGCCAAATTTGAGTCTATAGTTTCCATTTACAAGAGCCTACTAATAAGGCGATATTTTCCAAGTTCTGTTATGGAAGGAGCCACTTTCATTAAAACTTACTCTGCAGCAATGAACTGACAAATGTGCTTAATATTTTGTACAGCACAGGAGCTCTTGAATCTCTCTGGCTTAGAAATTGAAAGTGGAGCACATGGTATGTCCCCAGAAAGATTTTCTTCTTAAGGGCAATGTGTAAATTTATTATCAAGACATATCTTGGAAGTCTTTGTTTTATCATGAAAAGTTCTCGCACATGGAATCTCATGAGGAATTTACAAATGACTTAATTCTCATGCATGTAGCAAGTATTAAAAAAATTAAATCAAAAGTAAATCTAGGATTTTGGAATTCAGAAATAGAAAGACGCCTCAGGTATAGACCACCACAGAGCATGTTGCAGAGACAGTAATGGAACTTATCACTGTAAAGGAAAAATACTGCAGGATTTAGCATCCGAGTTTTGCATTTGTTATAGATGCTCCATGTGCCCACAGCTGTTGCCCCTGCTGCTGAAAGAAGCAAGAGAGGGAGGAATAATGGGAACATGTGCAACAGCAGGTGTCAGCATCAAGTAAATACTCAGTCACAGCCAATTTGTTTTATCATTACATAATTGTTTTTTTAATGAGTTCAGGTTGTATATGAAGCTTTAATTAGTATATAGGAAAATCTGTGGTTGCTGTGGTAACTGTTCAGAAGCGAACAGAGCCATTGGGTATAATGATGAGAGCCCAGCCTTTGGGATAAAAGTAGGAACCTTTTGGTTTCTCATCTGAGCTGAACAACTTTGGGAAAGTTATTTGATTTCCTTGAGCTCCAGTCAACTGAACTGGAAGATCTGATAAATTGAAGGAGCTAAACTGAAGAAGATATAGCATCTATGCTGGGTTTTCCTGCACAGATAAATTGGAAGGATAACGAGGCATCAATCAGTCTAGGCATGTTGTGTTGGGAGCCATTTTCTGTAGCAGGATGTTACAGGCTATGTACCATGCTTCATATTCTGATACTGCCATGGGTATTAATGACTTCTTTAAATTCCCTGCTGTTATCTATTTTCCAGTCAGAGCTTATTGGTCTCTAAGAATTGCAGAGTCTGTCACTGCCTGATGCTGGAATTTCATTAGTAACAACATTTTAGTCCCTATGCAGCTTGTATAAGTACATTTATAATGCTGTTCCATTTTGAAGGGGTCAGGGAAGTATTTTCAGTACTAGATAGCAGAATTGGAGAGGAGATATAGACTGAATTTGATAGGCAGGAAGTACTGTGACAGTATCAGCCCATTTAGAAAGCTGACCAGGAATAGTCCCAGTGCAGAGATGAAGTAAAATAACTCTTCTTTCTCTCACATGCATTCACACAAACATCATGGCGTTCCCTGACTGGCAAATAGCAGCATTGCCAAAACCATGAGTTGAAAAATCAGGAGGCAAACCAAAATTAGCCCATGTGATTTATTATTAACTGGGAAGGCACATTAAACTTCATCTCCTGCATTGCAGCCCTGGCACATGTAGTATCACATTCTAAAAAGAGAAGGAAACAGCTAGAACATTACCCAGAAGCAGGAATGGTTGATGCTGTATTCCCTGTTCGCCACTAAAAAAGTGCTGTTTCCAACTTACCTGTATCAGCCTCTTCCCCTATCTCAGGGTTCTCTGCTTTTTTATGCCAGTGTAACTCTACTCAGTTGAATTGAAAGCTTGGCTCTCCCACTTTAGCTTGTCTGAATCACTTTGCTAATTGGAACCATGGATAAATTGTTACCTCAAAGGGGAGCCAAGGTAACTCTATATGTATAGTGATGTAGGTATCAGGAGATAAGACAAGCCCCTTTTACTCAGAAGAGCAGACCCGCCATCTGTCACTGGTGGACTGGTACACAGATAGATCTCCCTCCCTCTTTCCTATGTGTAGTGTGTGAAATAAAGACTGACTATAAGTAAAATTAAAAACAACAGGTAAGTGTATTGAGGGAATAAGTATAATAAGGGGAAGAGGATAAGCATGGATAAAACAGTAGCTACAGAAACTAACATAAACCATGGAACAGCAGCTTAAAACAGGAGCAGGAAGCTCAGGCCCAAAATACAAAATCACAATGGCAATAACCATATAAAATCCCGACTAAGAGAACCCTAATTATCTCACTATCAGCACGTCTGCGGCAACAGGGAAGTCCAGGACCTACACTCTTTGGGTAATTGGAACCTGCAGAGGAGGAGCACTGGAGAGTTCCTCGATGTCAATCGGGATGGAAGAAGCAGATCGAGAACCCTCTGGTGATGTCGTCCCCAGGATCAGAAATAGGTAAGGTGGAATGTCTTCTTCTCTCTTCTTTTTACTTCAGGAAAGGTGGTATCCTTCGACGATGCACTGATTCTGCGAAGACCTAAACTGCACAGTCACTAGGATGGACTGCGCCAGTTGTCTATGAGTACATCCTTTTATGCAGTTTGTGGCGGGAAAACATGGTATAGTCCAAGCAAAGGTGGGAAACAGTCTGAGGTAAAATGTTCATGAGATTGCCCAGTGGTGGGAAAAAACAGTTTGATCCAGTTGTAACTAGGCTAAGATGACAGGGCACAAAAGGGTTTACAAAATGGAGTTTACAAGATGACAGACCAGACTCTATCTGGGATTGCTGCCATATCCTTATAAACTAATTATTAGGCATAACATGCACATACATTTAATAAACTATTAACAATTTAACAATTCACACCCAACAAAATTATTTTTCGGGGTCCTGTTCTGCGCTACTGAAGTGAATTTCAAATTTCCCATTGACTCTCAAGGTTATTGTGGCCTTTAAATTAATACTATAACAGCTGTTTCTAGATAATGGGTTAAATCTTTAAAAAGGACCTAAGTTACTTTTGCGCATAAGTCCCATTTTCAAATGTGACTTAGGTACTTAGGAGCCTAGGTCCCATTGACTTTCATGATACCTGGATTCCTAAGTCACTTAGGCACTTTTGCAAATGTTACCTGATAGGACTTGCATTAAGGATTCTATCCCAGATGGGTCCAGTTTACTCAGTTTATAAAAAAATTAAGACAAACCCCACCCGCTGTTTTCTGTTGCACTGAAAACAAAATGGATGCCGTCCCACTATGACCTAAAATGCGTCTGGGAGACACTTGCTTCCAGAGCAAATCATGTTCAGACTTTTAAAATTTGTGCTATTAGACCAGCACATATGAGATAAGTGTTATCAGGAGTCATATACTTCTATTGAAGGCAATGTGTGTTTTACCATTGGCTTGCAACAGCAGCTGGACTGATGTCCCAAGTGGAAGAGCAGTTGAAAGATTAATTTTAAAGTAGGGTTGTAGTCAGAAAAGTAACCCTGTCAAACTGATATGCTGGGAGCACCACATTTATATTTTTCTCAGAGCTTCCAGATCAGTTCTGCTCAGTTTATAAGTCAAATATTCCTTTCTGACATCCAGAACTGCAGAGTTAGCTAGAGTCTGAAAAATCAAAATGGCTATTTCTGCCTCTTGCATTATCACCAGTAGTAAAAATTCTACATTTAGAACTTAGTTGACATCTTGATGATGTATGATGGAATACAGCTTGCCTTACATGACTGTTTTCGCACTACATTGCCAAAGGTAACATAGTTAAAAATTATTTGCCAGTAAACAGATATGACTTGCAGATACAAAGAGATATGTGAATAAAAGCTCTTGCTTTCTCAATATATCATTCTGACTTCCCACTTTTTACCCCTTAGAAGCCTTGTAGTGACACTATGGGGGGAAGAAAAAAAATCTGTTTTTAAAAATTAGTTTAATTTAATTTGGGACCACAAACACTGAAATGTGCTTGAATTGTAAAGTAAAATTTTCCAAAGCACCTAATTGAGTGAAATTCTGTTGACTCCTGGAAAATCAATAGGACTTGGTGCCTAAGTATCTAAATCACGTCTGAAAAGTGGACATAGGCTCCTAAATCCCTTAGGTGCTTTGGAAAATTTTCTCCGTAATCAACATGGTCATTGTCTGATGTTGCTTCAGGCCAGAGTTAAGGTTGTATGCATTTCCATACCTTAATATGTTAGGATTTCTTTTAAGTTAAGATTAAGCTCTCTATAATCTCTATATTCTCTGTAGTTCCTTTCTAGGACTAGGGAGAATTTATGATTCTTTGGAAGATATGGATCGTTCCCCATGTGGTAATGGGGAGCTGGAGCTCCTCATGCAGCTGCTATGATAATATGGCTGCAGACTATAGCTCTCTCTCTGCTGCCTGTGCCAATGTGTGTTGTAGAATGTTAATTTGGGCTTTCAATTGTGCCTGCATATTGTGCGTGTGTGTGTTCTGTTACCAAGGCTTTTGTCTATGTGGAGTGAGTGTTATGTTAATAATCACCAGTGCAGTAGGTAAATGGCAGCATATACCTTGATATTTAGAAATGGCTTTTGTATTTGAGGAAGTAGGGCTTGGGGGAAGCAGTCAGTTTGATGTAGGTTTAAATTGCTAGAGAGTCGGAGAGCCTGGCAGTCTCAGACCTTGTTACTTTTGTTGCCCCATTTAGAGCTACAAAATCTTTTGAGGAGTGAGCAAAGTAGGGGAGGATGAAAGCATTTGACATGAGGCCCTGTTTCAGCAAGGTAATTAAATACATTCCTGACTTTAAGTATATGAGTAGTCAATGGGATTACTTGCTTGCTTAAAATTAGGTATGTGGTTCAGGGAAGGATTAAGGCATTCTAAGGTCATAGGCATAAGAGTACAAGCCCCCCTCTGCTGCCCCTTCTCCCCCACGGATGCAGCATGTCCTTAATGGTGGTCCTACCTTTTATTTGTGTGTGTAACAGAATGTGGCTTCACTCTTGTCTTCTTCCCTACAGAAAATGCATCGACTCCATCGGTGTACACTCAGTGACCTTTTATTTCAAGTTCCCTCTACCAATACTGCTGCAGTCTCTTTACAATATCTACAATGCTTTTGGCCCTCTCCTCAGGATCTGAGGGGAACAGAGATCTCCTTTCTCTGAGGAAAGGAAGAGAGACTGAGGATGACTGGATGTGGAAGTTGCGTGATGTACGTTATGCTTCATTTGTATGAAATGCCGCCTGATAGAGCTGATGGAAGAGATTTGAGGTGTGGAGATGCAGGTGGAAACTATGGCTGAGTTTTGAAGGGGATGTGAGCAGATGATGGAGGGAAGGTAAGAGGATGCTGAAGGGAAAAGTCAACACTCGCATACGCAAGCTGGCCTGGATTTTCCTGGATGTGTGATAGCTGACAGATGCCATTTTAAGTTTGGTATTGGTGAGTAGTGAGGACCTCATAGAAGAACCGGTTATAGGGGACAACCTTAGTTCGAGTGATCATGAGCTAATTCAGTTTAAACGAAATGGAAGGATAAACAAAAACAGATCTGCTACTAGGGTCCTTGACTTCAAAAGGGCAAACTTTAAAAAATTAAGGAAATTAGGGAAGAGGACTGGGCTGAGGAGCTCAAAGATCTGAATGTGGAAGAGGTTTTGAAATAGTTTCTGCAACTTTGACTTAAAGTATCTGAAGCCTGCATCAGAAGCAAGGGGAAACAATTCATAGGGAAGGGTTGCAGAACAAACTGGATGAGCAAGCTTCTCAAACAAGTGATTAAGGAAAAGCAGAAAGCCTACAAGGAATGGAAGATGGGAAGGATCAGCAAGGAAAGCTACCTTTTGGAGGTCAAAAAGTGTAGGGATAAAGTGAGAACTGCCAAAAGCCAAGCAGAGTTAGACCTTGTAAAGTAAATTAAAACCAATAGTAAAAGGTTCATAGCCATATAAATAAAAAGAAAATAAGGAAAGAAGAAGTGGGACTGCTAAGCATTGAGGATGGGGTGGATATTTATAGATAATCTAGGCATGGCCCAACACCTAAACAAATACTTTTCCTCAGCTTTTAATAAGGGTAATGAGGCTCTTATGGATAATGACAGGGAGGCTAATGGAAATGAGGATATGGAAATAGAAATTACCACATCCAAGGTGGGAAATCAAATTCAAACAATTTAATGGGACCAAATCAAGGAGTCTGGATAATCCCCATCCAAGAATATTAAAGGAACTGGCAAATGGAATTGCAAGTCCCATATCAAGGATTTTTAATTCATCTGTAAACTCAGGGTTCATATCCTACCTACTTTTAACAAAGGTGGAAAAAGTGATCCAGGAAACTACAGGCTGCTAGTTTTGACCTCAATTGTATGCAAGGTCTTAGAACAAATTTTGAAAGAGAAAATAGTTGAGAACATGGAGGTAAATGGGAACTGGGATAAAATACAACATGGTTTCACAAAAGGTAGATCATGCCAGACCCAACTTGAGCTCATTCTTTGAGAAGATAACTGATTTTTTATACAAAGGAAATGCTGTAGAACTAATCTACCTGGATTTCAGGAAAGCATTTAATACAGTTGCACATGAGATATTATGAAATTGGAGAAGATGAGGATTGATATGAGAATTGAGAGGTGAATAAGGAACCAGTTAAAGGGGAGACTACAATGAGCCATATTGAATGGTGAACTGTCAGTCTTGCAAGCCTGATCAGATAATTTCCCCAATCAGCTTCCACTGGGGAATTAGTAAACATCTGAGTGCAGGCTCACCGGTTCACTCCCTGCATTCTGTCACACATCTCCTCCCCTTAACTACCGGTCTGGTTTCTCTTCCTCCACACCATCCCTTCTTTAAAGGAGGTGCTGGACTCCTCCTGCTCATGCTTGCCCCCAGGGTGGTTGTCCATCTTCTACGTTCAGAAGTCATACTTCATGGGAGGGAGTCACCCCCATAACTCTGTTTCTGCTCACAGGTCCTAACCAGTGTTCCCTCTAATTTTTCCCACCCAGGTGCGGAATGAATTTTGTTATGTGCACCAATATGGAGGTGATATGTAACACATCGCCTCCATATTGGTGCACATAACAAAATTAATGTGGTGGGTGGGTGGGACCGAGGGGTTCAGAGTGTGGGAGGAGGCTCAGGCCTGGGGCAGAGGGTTGGGGTGCGGAGGGGTGAGGGCTCCAACTGAGGGTGCGGGCTCTGGGGTGGGGCCAGGGATGAGGGGTTTGGGTGCAGGCAGCCCCAGGGCTGCGATGGGGAGAGAGGACATCCCCCAGCTCTCTCTCCCCGCAGCAGCACCTGGGCTGCGGGAGAGAGGTGCCTTTCCCACGGCTGCGGCAGGTCTGGGCCAGGCTGGGTTGGGGCCATGGGAGAGGCATCTCTCCCATGGCTGCGGCAGGTCCGTGGCTGGGCTAGGTTGGGTTGGATCTGGGGCTGAAGGAGAGGAATCTCTCCCTGCCGCAGCCCTGAACCCCTGCATGGTGCTTAATTGGCTGCTGTGTGGCCGTGTAGCTTAGAGAGAACTTCGGACCTCACAGCACTGACAGCCTGTTTCCTCACTCTCTTTCTTTGGTTTGGGGCAGGGCCCGTTGCTATCCCTCCTTTTTCTCCTCCACTAGGGACTCTGGTTTCCCCAACCCCATGAACTGTTCCTGGGATTCCTCCTCCCACTGTTCTGTTGGTCAGATTCCCTGGAACTGTCTGATTTTCACCTGCAAGCTAGGGGTAGTATTTTTCCCTTCTCTAGGGCAGTCCTATTTTCCTCCTGATTTGTGTCCTTGTGTCCAGGGTTCTTTGATTTTTCTACATCAAGTCCCTTTGCCCCATGCTTTATTCTTCTTCCTGCCATGAAGGACCTTCATTTTCCTCTTTTAAGGGAAGGCGCTCCAGTTCATCCCAATAATGACTGGATGAAGCAATCCAACTACCACCCCTCTCTGCTTCCACTTAAACCTCCCCTAAAACTCCCGGGGTATTTCTGCCATTGGACAGCGCCTCTTCTCGCTGTGGATAAATTTTCAGGCTCCCACCCGGCAGCATCCAATGGGGCTTCCCAAATTCCTCCTGACCAGTGTGCAGTGTGTCCACCAGTCCCTTCTGATGCCTCCTCCCCACTGTTACAGGAATGGTGGGCATTTTCTTTTTCTGCCCATCCCCTGTAGTTTTAGTCTACTCACAAAATCCTGTGAGCAAGGCTACAATTATGTCACAGAAGTCACAGAATCCATGACTTCCAGAGACCTCTGTGACATTTTAAGCTTCAGCTCTGGAGCAGCTCTCAACTGCTGCTGATGGCAGGCACCCCTGCAGCTCCCAGCTGCCACCGGCGCTGCCTTGCAGCTTCCAGCTGTGAGAGGGGTAGGGGCCCCCTGGAGCTTCCAGCTGCTGGGCAGCAGGAGGACCCCGCAGGATCCAGCCTGTGCAGACGACAGGGGGATCCCAGACCTCTCTGCTGCTGTGGGCAATGGGGGCCCCCCCGAAGCTTCCAGCTGCTAGTCTGGGGTGGCCCCAGACCCCTCAGCCATTGTGGGTGGCAGGGGACCTAGCACCTCCCAGCCTCTGCAGGTGATGGGGGAACCTTGGACCACTCTGCTGCAGTGGGCTGCATGGGAACCCTGCAGCTGCCCAGCCACCGCACATGGTGGGGGACCCCACACTTCTGCCGGGGGGTCTGGGGCCCCAGAGTTCTCAGCTACCAGTCCATGGTGGGAGAGGCTCAGACCCCTTAGCTGCTGCGGGTGATGGGGGATGGTGGAGCTCTCAGCTGCTGCCGGTGTTGGACCCTCCTCCTTCCCCATTTTGTCAGGGATATTTTTAGCAAATTTCACGTGCCCCCTCCTTGCTGTCATGAAATTAAAAGGAAAATGGGTGAAGAATACAGAACACTGCAAAGAAATTCACATGAAGATCAAAGAAAACTATTAAGACTTTAGAAAGAAGAAATTGAGAGAGGGGACCAAAAAGAACAGGAGTCTGAAGAAGGTAGAAAGAGATGTTAGGCTGAAAAAGGTTATTCAAGTAGCGCTGAAATATGAAAATGGTGAAAGGACATCAGAAAGGAGCAAGATGAATGAAATATATACAAAATTCTACAATGATCTCTACTCCTTGCATGTCAATGTCTAGCATACACTATCAAGGCAGCAGGCTACAGAGGAGGTTCCCAACGTTATGTGGGAAGAAATTGAATATGCAGTTCATAATATAAAGATAGGGAAGAGCCCGGGAGTGGACAATATTTCGCTGGAAGATGTTCTCTTCAAAGCATTGGTGCAGTGGTTCACCATCTACATCAATAGGCAGCATGGAAGATGCATGGAAGAAATCAAAAACAATACTATTTATGAAGAAAAGCGATCCAAAAGAATTGAGCAACTACCGTCCAATCACACTCCTCTCACAAGTGTATAAGGTCTTCACCCGTGTCATACTCAATAGGATTAAGAAGGATCTTGAAATGCACAAAAGCAGAGAACAAGCTGGTTTTCACTCAGGGTGTTCGACAATTGGTCACATCCACTCAGTTCGGCAGCTCATCAAAAAATGCAAGGAATACAAAGTACAGTAACTCCTCACTTAACGTTGTAGTTTTGTTCCTGAAAAATGTGACTTTAAGCAAAACAATGTTAAGCGAATCCAATTTCCCCATAAGAATTAATGTAAACAAGGGGGGTTAGATTCCAGGAAAAAATTTTCACCAAACATATATTGTGACAGACCCAGGCCAGTGGGGTACAGGAGTCTGGTAGAGGGCAAATATACTGGTCACTGGATGTGTAGTTTTCTGTTCCCTGAGTGACCAGAGCAGGGGCTGCACTAGAGAAATCAGGTACCTGCTAGAACCAGTTAAGGCAGGCAGGCTAATTAGGACACCTGGAGCCAATTAAGAAGAAGCTGCTAGAATCAATTAAGGCAGGCTAATCAGGGCACCTGGGTTTTAAAAGGAGCTCACTTCAGTTTGTGGTGCGAGTGTGAGGAGCTAGGAGCAAGAGGCGCAAGGAGCTGAGAGTGAGAGGGTGTGCTGCTGGAGGACTGAGGAGCACAAGCGTTATCAGACACCAGGAGGAAGGTCCTGTGGTGAGAATAAGGAAGATGTTTGGAGGAGGCCATGGGGAAGTAGCCCAGGGAGTTGTAGCTGACATGCAGCTGTTACAGGAGGCACTATAGACAGATGCAGTCCACAGGGCCCTGGGCTGGAACCTGGAGTAGAGGGCGGGCCCAGGTTCCCCCCAAACCTCCCAATTGACCTGGACTGTGGGTTCTTCCAGAGGGGAAGGTCTCTGGGCTGTTCCCCAACCCACATGGTGAATCTCTGAGGCAAGAAAATCCGCCAATAAGCGCAGGACCCACCAAGATAGAGGAGGAACTTTGTCACAACACACACACACACACACTATAAGTTTTAAACAAACAATTTAATACTGTACACAGCAATGATGATTGTGAAGCTTGGTTGAGGTGGTGAAGTTAGAGGGTAGAAGAGGGTGGGATATTTCCCAGGGAATGCCTTACTGCTAAATGATGAACTAGCATTTGGCTGAGCCCTCAAGGGTTAACACATTTGTTGTTAATGTAGCCTCACACTCTACAAGGCAGCACGAGTGGAGGGAGGGAAGACAGCATGCAGACAGAGACACACACCCTGTGTGAGAGAGAGAGAGAGATGCGCATTGCCCCTTTAAGTACGCTGACACCACTCTAAGTACATTGCCTTTTTAAGTAGATCAGGAAGTTGAACAGCAGCTCTGGCCAGCAAGCTCTCTCCGTCCTGAGCCCTGTCGTGTTCCCACCCTGCTCTATATGAAGAAGAGGTAAGTGGGGGGCAGGAGCAGGGGGGAGTGGGACACCCTGACATTAGCACCCCTCTTCTCCCCCACCCCCCGCACAGCAAGTAGGAGGCTCCCAGGAGCAGCTCCAAGGCAGAGGGCAAGAGCAGCACATGGCAGTGGGGGGAGGGACAGCTGAACTGCTGGCAATTGATAGCCTGCTGGGTGGCTGCCACACAGGGAACTTAGGGGAGCTGATAAGGGAGCTGAAAGGGGGGCTGCCAGTCCACCCTGGTTCGAAGCCCCCACCAGCTAGCTGCAATGGGCTGCTCTGCCTGCAAGCAGTGGACAAAGCAGGCGGCTGCCAAACAACATTATAAGGGAGCATTGTGCAACTTTAAACGAGCATGTTCTCTAAGGGCATGTCTTCACTACCCACCGGATCGGCGGGTAGCAATCGATCTATTGGGGATCGACTTATCACGTCTAGTGAAGACGCGATAAAATCGATCCCCGATGGCTCTGCCTTCGACTCCGGAAATCCACCACGGCAAGAGGCGGAAGCGGAGTCGACGGCGGCGCGGCAGCGGTCGACTTGCCGCCGTCCTCACAGCCAGGTAAGTCGACCTAAAATATGCAACTTCAGCTACGCTATTCACGTAGTTGAAGTTGCGTATCTTAGGTCGACCCCTCCCCCCCCCCGTAGTGTAGACCTAGTCTAATTGATCAGCAATGTAACAACGAAACAACTGGGACAACTTTAAGTGAGGAGTTACTGTACCATTGTGTTTTGCATTTGTCGACTAAAAAAAAGGCATTTGACCCAGTGGAGATTAACATTGTACTCAATGCGATCAACGTTGATCCGAGGTACATCGATCTGCTGGAAGAAATTAACTGTAATTGTTTGACAGAGCTAACACTATTTAATGTCCCGTGCACTATTATTATACGTAGAGGAGACAGACAAGGTGATGTGATCTCACCAAAGCTGTTTGCAGCAGTATTGGAGTCACTGTTCAAAAAATTGAACTGGAAAGAAGGAATCAGAATTGATGGAGGACAGTTAACACATCTTCTCTTTGCTGACGACTGTCTAATATTGGCAAAGGACACAGCAGAACTGGACAACAAATTGCAGCAACTGCAAATGTTTTCACATGATATCGAGTTGGAAGTGAACATGAAGATGAAGTGGATGCGGAATGAGCGTTGTGCAGCAGGAATCATCACTGTAAACAGGAAAGTAAGTGAGGAGGTTGTCAAATATATTTACCTGGGCCAGTAGCTGAACAGAGACAACTCATTCAAAGGGGAATGCAGTAGGAGGAGAAAGGCAGGGTGAGCAAGTTTCAACAAAATAAAGACCTCTCTAATGGATGATGAACTTCCCATGAAGAAAAGGAAAATTGTTCTGCCAGCAATGATATGCAGAGCGGAAAGCTGGTCAATGACGAAAGTGGAGGAAGAAAAATTCGCTGTCACCCAGAGAGCAATGGAAATGCAAATGTGTAAGATATCGCTCCGTGATCACATACTGAATGAGATCAGAAAGCATACAGAGGTGACTGATATAGTGCAGGCGATGTACAATGCAAAGCGGAGATGGGTGGGTCATGTAGTCTGCAGGCAAGACAATAGGTGGACAACACGCATCAGTGACTGGATCCCCAGAGACCACAAACAACCACTGGGAAGACCGAAAATGCACTGGGCCAATCCCATGACAAAATTCTTCGGCCAGAAATGGAAAAAACGTACTTGCAACAAAACAGAATGGTGTGGCTGTCGACTTGTATTCGTGGAGGGAGGAACGAGGACAAGCCAGACAAAGATGATTTTTAGTAAAAGTCAGGGACAGGTTATGGACTTCCATGAATTTTTGGTTATTGTGTATGACCTGTCCATGACTTTTTTTACTAAAAATATCCATGACAAAATCTTAACCTTCCCTATGAACCCACATTCCATATCTGGGCAATCCTGCTTTTTATGCCCCGGATGCCCACACTGGGTGCAGAGCACTCTCTGGTTCCCTGAACGAGTTCTCATTTCCTCCTTTTTCATTTCAATCGTCCTGGGTGTATCTGAATTGCTCCTCCCCCCCCCGCCCAAGTCCAGTCCCTGAAACATCTGGAATTCTTTCCTGGGAAAGTCTGCATCCACAAACTCCTTTACAAGCTTTACCATTTCCTCCAGTGTTGTTAACTATTGCCTCCGATCCCAAACGCTAGCATTTTACGGAGGCTCTGGAGAAATTGCACCAGTATTATCATATCTGTTATTTCCCCTGCACTTTGAGTGTCTGGCCTTAGCCAGCGAGTTGACCAGTCTGTTAAATTTTGTCTAAATGCCCTGGGTCATATGTCTCTAGTCCATCTAGTGGCCTGAAATTTCTGTCAGTATTTTCTGACCGAAAGGCCAACCCTATCCAGGATGTCCATCTTTAGCCTATCATAGTCTGAGACCTGTTCCTTGCTCATGGCCATGGGCTTCCCCTGACAAATACGGTACTACTTGGTGGACCCACAATCCCTTATCTCATCTGGCTCCCATCGCTACCCTCCCAAAAGTTAGTAAAAATACACCAGGTCATCTGCTGGGCCCTTCTTCCACAGGCTCACCCCTTGTGTCCTACTGCTGTTTCCTGTCGCAGGACTCATGAGACCCTGGATCAATTGCTGCTACACCTGCAATTGTTCCTTTGTGAACTCTTGCAGAGTCTGCTGCTGCTCAGCCTGCCACGCAAGAAGGGACCTCATTTCACCTTGTAGGATTCCTGGAATGAATGCATAGCCTTCTGCATCTCTTTTTGTTGCTCCAGCAGCCATTGTAGGGTCTGCTCCATTGCCCGAATGCTGACTCCTTGTACCGGCTTCCCTCACCAGCTTCTAGTCATCTGTCACCACCAATGGGGAAACTGGGATCCTGGACAAGCCCCACATGTGTAACGGCATGGCTTCACTCCTGTCTTCTTCCTCTACATGGCTGAAAATAATCTCCAGGGACTCCAATCACTGAGCAATTCTTAGTTTTCTGGTTATTAAAAACAATCTTTTCATTAGCCTTACTTAAGTTCAAATGAAATTTAATGAAATTTTATTAATTAAGATTAGTTCCAGTAAGTGGATAAATTGGGTAATATGGGACAATAGATTCAAAAGTTACACTAAACTTTAGATATTCAAAGTTAAGTCTCCACTTTAAAAAAAAGTGTAAAAAATGGAATGTACAGAAATGCTCAATTAAGGTATCCAAATAACCTTAGCTCTGCCTCTATGTTACTCTGCATTAGAACAACCAGAAATTCAGAGATGGCCTTTTTTCCAGTAATTCAAATTCACTGTAGCAGTGTCCCCAACAACTGAGAACTGTTCATAATATAATCTTTTACTCTCAAACATATAGGTCCTGTTTTTGCCACCTGTCTGCAGAGAAAGATAAGAGATGGTTATGTGCAATAAATTATATTAACATGGAAAGGTCTTATCGAAATAACTCCCTTTGCACTGTTGTAAAGGTGGGTAAGTTCTAGGAAACCATCTTTTGTAAACAGAAATGAACTCATTATTTAATTTGTCTCACAAAACATCATATTTTTGGTGCTTTTTAGTGATCCAGCAAAGACAAATTCTACTTTATCCTACATACCACATTTAATCCTGTTATGATTGCCACCAGATTATTTGTTATGCTTAAGTGCAATGATGCTAATAAGGTCGCATAGCTCTCTTCAAAATTCTCCATTTATGATCAGATCAGTGCATAGACAAAAATGCACTTTTTCATCACAGTTAGCAGTAAAGAGGATGGTCTCAAATGTTCTCCAGAAAGATAGTTAAAGGCTCAGAAGGCCAAGCTGCTTTTCCAGGAATGGCATCCCACTCCCTCCCCTCAACACATACCGGTATTCATATCATGAAATTTGGGGACGGGCTGCTCTCCAAATAAGTATGAAAGTAAAAACCCCATTCATAGAACATAATTGAAAATTACACATGACTTGGTATGTTACCGTAATTTTGAACTGTGTGGGGTTTGGGTGTGGGAGGAAATCTGCCTTTCAAGCATCTTCTGAGCAAGTTTTTTTTCACCTTACACTGGCCATAATTTTCAAACCTGGGTACAACAAGTTAGGCTCCTAAATTGTTACTTGGGCACCTATGTACAAGTGGTCTGATTTTCGAAGGCATTGAAAGTCTCTAGTTCCCACTGACTTCTATGGAATAGTGGGTGCTTAGCACCTTGGAAAGTCAGGCCACTTGTACATAAGGTGTAAGAGCCTAATTCTACAACCTAGAGTCACCCCAAATGCCTTCCTAATCTGTAAGCTACTTGAATTATTCAGGCTGTGTGGAATATCCAGGCATTGGCCCTAATTATGTTATGTAATGTACCTGGAAATACCCTGAACAGAAGATGTACAATGATGAGTTAACATTGGTGTTGGAACCTTGACAGTTTCATTTTCTGGACTTGTGCTTTTAACCTATGTCCCATTAATGTGTATTAACTGAAAAGTCTCATTTAATAGTGATAATATGTCTGAATATAGTAGTTTATTGAATTCCTGCTTCAGCTGCAGTGCCATGATTTCTAAAACATTTTTCATTAACAAAGGCTTTTATGAGGGCTGTTTGCTACAGTAAAGGCTTGTACTCCAGCAAAAAGTATCTTTTTTTTTTCTTATAAAAATTATAATAGCTAGTTTATAAAAATCATCAAATTAATAAATGTATAATATATTACTTGGGGGGGAGGGGGAATCCTGGCCCCTTGAAATCAATGGCAAAAACTTCCATTGACTTCAGTGGGGCCGGGACTTCTTCATTAGTGAGGTGCTGAGTGCCTTCAACTTCCTTTGAAGTCCATTAGAATTGAGAGTGCTCAGTATCTTAGTGTATCAAGTTCTCTGTGTCATTATTTGTATGCACTGAATATAATGTGACTAGATACATATTTTATACATCTTCTTCATAAGTGAAATTTTCCTCTGTGCAGATGGTCAGAACAAAGACTAAGTGGTGCATAGGCATAGACCTTGTGAATTTCATTCAGTAAAACTGCTTGCATTAATAATCCACATTTTTAAATCATTTGAGATTCTTGAATGAAAGGCACAGCATAAGTGAAAGGAATTATTATAATATATTTAATTAAGAAATTACATTCCTACTGCTGGCATTCCATTGACCTATTAACTTCTGATCAAGCTCTTAATACTCTTGAATCAAAAAGCAGCAGGAATTCAATAGATTTATTACATCTGAATAAAATTGGAAATAAACATTAGCAATAGGGCAAGTAGCCAAAATTTTTATTACGTCAATGTTACACTAAGCAAAGTGATCTGGCAAACCTTTAAAGAATAACTTTCCTCCTAAATGATGACAATAAAAAGAATTTAGAAAAATAAAGTCAATTTCTCTCTAGAAATAGGATTCGGGGTCAGATTGTGGATGGGGGAAATGGTGGTAATTTACTCAAGTACAGGCCGCAAGCCCAGAATAGCTGAATGTTTCTGCATAAATGACCAGTGCTGAAGTAGTGAAAGATTCACAAACACAATGTTACATTAGGACAGAATGAAGGTTGTAAATATAGAGAGAAATACAGACCTTGTGGGTAAAGCAGCAGACTAAGATTTGGGACATTTGGGTTAAATACTTGTCCTAGTGACAGGCAATTCACTTACAGTAAAATTTTCAAAAGCACCTGTGAGACCAAGAACCAGATTCTCAAAGGTTTTTACGTACTAAAAGATGCAGATAAGGGCCTAGTAGGGCTTTCAAAAATTCCTAAGCAAGTTAGGAGCCTAACTCCCTTGATTTCAGTGGGAGTAAAGCACCTAACTTGTTTGGTCCCAGAAGGTCATGTATAATGAATTAGTTCCTGTAGTCGCCTGGATTAAAGACCAGGACAAAGACCTTGAATTGGATGAGTTGAGGGTGGAACACTAATCTCAGCCATACCTTTGCCCAATCTTACATACGAGGGAAGCTGTTGCATGTTCAATAAGGAGTTTCTGCCTATCCTGGATGTTCCTAGGTAGAAGGAGTTAAAATAGTCGAGTCTTGAAAGAGATGGACTCTTGTTTGCTAGATCCTCATCCAAGAACAGTGGATGTGATAGTCTGGCAATATGAAGTTTAATGAAGGTTTTCCCAATCACTGTCATTAACTGATTCCCAAGATGTTTGGACAATCCTAGTGTACTCCAGGTTTCCACATATAAATAACTCAGGGGAAGACATCTTCAATAAAGAATAGATATGGTCACTGTTTCTTGCAAAGTCTTTCTGTTGTTTTCCTCTTTTTATTATCGTGACTTTTGTCCTGCCTGATTTGAATTTCCTTTTGTATTTTTCATTAACATGTAGTTTGAAAAAAAAAAAACCCATATGATTACAAGTCAGGGTTTTTCTGGGTTTTTGTCACGCTTTCCCCTGTCTTGTTTAAAGAGCACATTCTTCTGCCATTTTAGTTAAATAAAATTGATGGCATACTGACATGGAAAAAAATTCTGGGGAACTGACACTGGTAATTTTGGGGAAAAATTTTTATGCATTGGAGCATTCTTATTTACCTTACTCTGGCGTGTTTAGTGCTCATTAAATGTGCTGGGTTGACAACTAGAGCTGGTTGGGAACTTTTTGACACATTTTCTTTTGGTTGGAAAACGCTGATTTGTCAAAGATTTCTTAGGTCCCGGATGGAAGGCAGAGACCCACCTCAGAACAGCCAAGTGATCAGGGAACTCACCTGGGATGTGGGAGATTAAAATCCCCACTTTGCCCAATTCAGAGCAGGTCTTAAACCTGCATCTCCCATGTCCCAGGTGAATAATAGACCACTGGGCTATATAGAATCAGTCTCACTCTCTTTCTATCCCAATGAATATTTATACAAAGTGGAACAGCTGGAACAGGAGAGTTAGAAAGACTCACCGTGGAGCCTGGTGGTAAGGGCACCCACCTGCATCTTCCATTTCCCCAGAGAGGGCTCCAACCATTGAGCTGTTTTCTATTCAGAGGTAAGGGTGTCCTTTTCACTCCAGTGTGATGGTGTTGTTTTTCAAAACAATTTAAAAGATCTTATTTTATTTCTGATGTGGAATGAAAAGAAATTTAGAAACTTTAGAATTTTTCACAAAAAGAATTTTTTTTTTCCTGGCCAGCCCTGTTGACAACCCTAGATAATAAAGTTCTTTTTTTTTTTTAATAGAACATGTACAGCATGGATATACTTCTTCCTATATGCTACATCCCTGATATAGAGAGACCATATCTCATCTTTAGAGCTGAGATGTCCATTCAGATTCCATGCCAGTTCAGTGCATGTCCTATCTGCTGAGACTTTGTCAGGTAGACACCTGTCCACTAGCAGCTGAACTCAGAACACCTACCTTATTTCAGAAAGGCCACCAAAGAGCCAGTGGATAATAACGGCTTCTGGTCTCTATTGGGCTATGTTGAATTTGAACTAGTGATCTGAATCTATTTCCGTTACAGACAGTTCCCAGCAGACATCTCAATGAAGACTGAACAGTTGTTGGATATTGTTACCATAGACTTTGAAAGAGGAATAATCTTTGTGTGTCCTTGGCTCTAACAAAATGTTGGAATTCACAGCCACTGTGAGCCTACCTATTTATATCTGGCTATTTTTCTGCAATTAACAAAATTACAAATGCCTCCTTTTAAAAATCACTTGACTACTTTATCTGTATTGTTTTGTGAAGAGCATTCTTAACTTCATTGACATTCAGTAATGTTGAGGTGTTACTAATTATTCCCAGCATGAATGCCTACTTGTAATTGCAATTTATCATGAATGCTTATGACTTGGTAATGATTTTTCAAACCATTTTTTCTCCCTTCCACCCCTGCCGCCCCCCATCCCCCACCACCAAAGTCTTGAGGGTTTATTGTTTCTAAAACTATTGAATAACCTGCTGGTTTGAAAATAGTAGCTAATGCATACCACCTACTGGTAATAATTGCATCTAAGCCCTTTACCCCTTTTAGCATGTTAATGCTGTGAAACATAACAAATTCCTTACAGTCAAAATGCTCAGTTTTCCTTTAGTGGATCTTTAGTTTAATGGTCTGTTTTGCTCAAACTCAATAGAGTATTGTAGCAGAAAAGGACTTTTTCCCTGATTCAGAAAGCAGACAACTAAATATATATTGGCTCTGACTCCCTGAAAATTTCCCTGACATGTGGTAAATGAATCCTGTAGTGCAAACAGCTAATCTCCCACAACCCTACAGATGGTAGACGGGAAGCCCTGGAGCCCTTCTGCTCACTCTTAGACCAGCAGCACCAGGGTTCCTCTATGTTACAGACATCTAGCTGTGTACAGTGCTTGTAAGCCTGGCGCTTGTCACTTAGAGCGAACCTTGTTGTAATGCAGAATTTGGTCCCTCATCCTTTAGGAAGAGGGAAGTTGTGGTTAGGGGGAAGTGGTTGCCAGAGCAAATATGTAGTGTATTGTGACTAAGTGTTACCTTCTATATGTATGTATATGTGTACTCTATTTTTGGTTTTGTTGTACTATGAAGAAGTATAACTGAACTTGACTTTAAAATTAATATAAAAACAGTGATTTTCTTATACTTACTTCTGAAGGAATGAGAAGCAAAACAGGAGACATTTGGATAGGATTTTATTCATCAGTAAACTTTCAAGTAATCCTATTATGTGTTTGTGGTTTATTGCCACCTATGAGACTTTTCAAATTGCTAATTGAATTCAGGGCACAGGCTTTGAAAGAGCTTTTACTCCCATTATATTTGTCTGTACTCTATATTCTAAGCCAAGATTCACTGAAATGTACAAAGAGGCAAAGCATATAAAAATGATGATGACATGTACCAAAATGAGCAGGCACAAATAATTATGAAAATGTAAATTACATATATTATCCACGTTTGCATACTGGAATTTTATAACAGGACTTTGACCTTGAAAATGGCATTTCTAACACACCTGTGAAAGTAATGGCTGCTGTGTTCTCTCCATCTTAACACTTTTCTCTTGGATTAGAAAATGAACTTCCTAGTTTTTCCTCAAATACTCATAGGGCCACATTTATCCCTAATGTAAGCCCACAACGGTCAATAGAGTAATACAAGAGATACATTTAGCCCAGAAACAGTTGTGGTCAAAAATTAAAAACTTGACAGTAGGATTTTCAAAGCCACCTGAGGGATTTGGATGTCAACTCCCATTAATTTTCGTACATTCATGTAATGTATAAATATAACCAGTCTCCGACTGGGTGCCTAAATTAAGTATCCAAACCATATTTAGGTAACTAAATCAGTAAGCTGGTTTTCAAAAATGATATGCACCCATAGCTCCCACTGACTTTAGGTGCCCAGATATAGGTTTACTGACTAACTTCAGGCATCCAAGTTCCAAAAGGTTGTCTGTAATCTCTCTAAAATGTCCTTGCTTCTTTTTGGTAGAGGAGGATGGACCTTTTCCTCTAAGGTTCCCTTCTCAATGCCCAGGCAAGCATCTTCCATTCCTAAGCTCACACTAAAAATGTGAGCTGTCAGAATCAGACAGATAACATTATGTGCAGTGGCAAGCTATGGTTACAGGAATCTACTAGAACTGGGCCCAAGGCACAGAGTTCAGATCCACATCCAATCCTCTCCAAAGTATGAGATGATGATGCAGGGGAGTTCAGATCCAGGATTTTTGCTTCAGCCTAAAAGAAATGGTGGTGATTGCTATGCAAATGCCCAGAGATATCGTTATGGCAGACATCACCAGGTGGTACTGTTACACGTAGTCTTCTAAGTTCTTTCCCTCGGAGGACACACTGTGGTGTTAGTTTGAGGTTAGGCAAGCTTTTGGTGTAGAGACTGCTTTAGGAGAGAGAGAGCTGTGTAAGAAGTCGAGTTTACTCTCTGTCTTGGGATCTGATGAGTGTTAATTTTTGAGGCAGAGTTGCTTCTTAGGAACCCAAAATTGGTTTGGGGCTGAGATTCCAGGAAGGAGGGATTGCTCTGCATGCTGTTTCATATCTTCTTTTCCAGGACTGGTGTATCTACATGTGTAAATAAAACAAATTCCATTTTGAATATATCCAGACTCCACATATGCTCCCCTGGGAAGCCAATCTGCAAGGCCTTGGACATCTGCTGCTGCTAAAACAAGGGGAAATGCTGATAGGGTTGCTAAGGGGAAATGCTGATAGGGTTGCCACCTGTCCAGGTTTTTTCAGGATTATATCTTTTTTTAGGTACTTGTCCTCAGACACCTCTAAGGGTGCTCAGTACACACTGCTAGTGGTCCAGTTTTATGGGCTCAGGATTGTCCCAAATGTCTTGTTTTTTTGTACCTGAGAATAGGATTGCTAATTTTGTTGGACGTATTCCTGGAGGTTTCATCACATGACATGATCTTTAATTAAAGATTAATTCCTGGAGACTCGAGGACAATCCTGGAGGGTTGACAACCTTACCTGAGAGGTGGCAACCCTAGATGCTGGTGTCAGAATGGGACACTGGTATCAGAAGAAGGGGCAACAATATGATAAATTAGAAGAGGTAGAAGTCAGCTGTGAAGTTTGGATCTGGATCCAGAGTAGTTTAATCAAATTCAAGTTTTGGTTTGGGCTCATCTCATTCGCTGTCAGCAACCCTCTCACTAAATCTCAAGTTTTATTTTCAGTGAAGAGAATTGCTTTTTCCTGCAATTAGTTGATGGCCACATTAGCAAAAGCATTTCCCCCAGTATCTAAAATAGCTCCAGAAAAAAAATTCCAGTAGTTCTGCAAAATATTTTTGAACAGCTTCAGTTTAGCCAACTGAGGCCTTGTCTTCATTAGGGAAAAAAAAATGTGTTAGCTGAGACATGGTAACTAATATGAGGTAAACTCCTGGAAAGACAAGGCAGTTTGTAGTTTTCATGTGTTAGCAGGTTGAGGTAAAGGCTGTGAGGGAACCAAGGTTTACCCTGGCATGTTAATACACGTGAATACTGTAAACTAACTTGTCTTTACTAGCATTTTGCCTCATGTTGGTTATCATATGCTAGCTAAATTGAGCTAAGAAAATATTTTTTTCCTTGTGAAGATCCATTCTGAGACTCGGAAGTAGAGAGAGAGAGACATAGGGCTTGAGTCTGTTACACTAAGGTCTGTGCTATTGTTGCAGTCTAAGTGGCCTTAAAGTTGGTGGAAATGGCCCCCTGAGAACAGTGGTTGTGTAGAGCCCCTTCCCCTGCCCCCCTGATCAGTATAGAGTAGTTGAAGGGCTCTGTGTCAGCCCTGCTCCTAGTCCTACACATAAGGCCATGTCAGGGAATGATGAAGCAAACAGCGGTGTAGGCTGGACATAGTGGAGCTATGAAAACAACTGATTTTTCAGTTCATTGGCTGCACCAATAAATAAATAAAAATTGTTTCTGGTTCACCCGAAAAGAACTTTTTAAAAAAAATTTCAGCAAACTAGAAAAAAAATGGTTTGGGGTCGAACTAAACATTTCATGTTATTTTCAAGAGGTTTTTTTAACAGGTGTAATTTTTAAAAAATAAAACTGAAGTAAATTTCTATACAAAAAGTTATTTTGAATAAAAAAAAACCCACACAATGTTTCATTCTGAAAATGTCAGAACAGAACTTTTTGATTTTTTGTGTTTGATTTTTGTTTGCTTGTTTTCATCTGAAACAATTCAGCAAAATTCATTAAATGTTTCAGTGGAGACAAATTTGTATTTTTCAGCCAAAAAAATGTTTCCTTGCTTTAGGTCTCAGTGCATTACATTGTGACTCTTCAGTGCTTCTGAGGGTCTTATCAGTAGCCAGGCATATGGGCAGCCCTGGGTTTGCTCTAACTTATAGTCCCCTCTTTCCCTTTCCTCCCAATTCTGCCCCAAGAAAAGGGATGGGGGAAATGAGGCACAGACCCAGCCCCTAAATTATTTATTTAGGGACATAAGTTTCCAAAAATTAGGTATGCTGCTTTATTTTTATCTTTAAAAGTATCTTCACTAAAGCACATGCTATTTTTAGGCATGTCTGAGTCTGCTATTTTTGTAGCATTCTGCTTAATTTAAAAGAAAGGGAAGGCCTGCATTTTCCCAACTTTCATGTTAATAGAGAACAGTTGGAAACTTTAAAAAGCCCAACGTAGAAAAATATGGTTGCTTTGCTTCACCCTATTAATCTAAAATCTGGGTGCCAGCTGGATAGAATTCAAGAGAAAATGGTTTAACTCTTTTTGGCCTCACATAAGGCCACTTGTACATTTTCATGCAGATATTTCTGGGGGCATCTTTGTAGTGGGAGGGGCAGCATGGAAGAAAGCACAAAAGTGCTTGTTTGAAAACCAAACAAGTGGGCAATGGAAGCTGATATTCTGAGCTGGTCAGAGGCAGGAGTCAATATCTCAGTAGCAAATGAGGAAATGATTCACATGGTCAAGTTTCTCAGGGTCATGTGTCTAGTGAAACATTGACTAGGGAAGACGTTTCCCTATAAAAAGAATGATTTATGCTTCTATTGCTATTATTTTAATTAGTCTTCTTTTCGGATGCCAGAGCCTGCCAAGTCAGTTTGCAGCAGTCTCATCAGTGAAGTGCAGAACCTTCGGGACACCATCAAATCTGGTCACAGGGGAGTCGTCAGTGATGTGACGTTGGCTGTGGTCAAAGACAGACATGTGTGGGATCATTTTATTGGTCCCAGGTGTGAAGGCTGGTTGCACATTGACCCTGGCCCATTCAAAATTGGTTCAACAGAGCCCATGAGCAGTACAGCAAATCAAAGCCGGGTACACACGTGGTTGGGTCAGATATAAGAGACTGGTTGTGGATGTCACCTGCAGACCAATCTTCACAACAAATCAATGTTGCAGAGAAATCTGGGCAGGGCAAGTGCACTCGCAACAGGTGCCTTGATGACAGGCATGCTCTTGGGTGGCTGAAGAGGTCTGCATATAGTGGTAGGCTCAGGTTTGCCCTGATCTTCTCAACCGTTCTGGTCAAAGCATCCCCATGACGGATGTGTGGGGAAGTGATCTTGCTTAATAATGGCATGCCATGGTACTGGAGTGGGTCAAATGGGCCCAGTTATGATGGGCATGGTTGAATGTAGTTGTGTGTCAACCAACTTGATGTGAGATGAGTAGAGCCAGACTGGAGCACAGTATCCTGCTGCACAGTATGACAAAGAGCTAAACCAGCTGATCAGAGGATTTGAGCATTTGCTCTCCATGCAGTGCTGGCCAGGTTGTTTAGAAGGTTGTTGTGCATCCTCACCTTAGCCACAGTTTTCCACAGATGGTTAAGATATGTGTGGGATATATCTAGGGTTCATTTAAGAGAGACTGTAGGGTTCATGTTTCAGTTATTAACACCTGTGTGCTTTACAGACAGAAGAAAACGTCTAGTTCAGCTACAAGTTGTCGGGCTAGACAAAGAAATCACAGGGTGCTCTGACTTGGTGCAGGGAGGAGCCCTGCATGGAGCTACACCAGGAGCAAGCAGAGCATCAAGCCACCTTTGCATGGACACCCCTCATGAGCACTTTCTTCATATCAGCCTGCCCTCAGGCACTGGCCCAGTATTTTTCTCACCTACAATACAGTACTAAGTTCTTAGGGCTAGAGAAAGACTTACCCATAGCTCTGAGTATGAAGTGGTGCCTGGCTCTGCCAGTCCAAGAGTAGCACCAAAAATGAATTGTAACTCAGGCAACCTCGAGTCACAGTTTCCCCTGAGCTCCTGTGTTGCACAAGATGAAAGAGTGGAATTCAGTGCTTTGGCCCATTGCCAGACACAGTGTATACAGGGCTGGATCTGGCTTTTTTGCTGCCCCAAGCAAAAAACAAAAAAAATGTGTGGCGCGGTCGGAACGGCAAATCGGGGAAAAAAACATGCAGGGCGGCCGGAGCGTGGGTGCAGAGGAGACTCCCTGCGCTGCAGACATGCCCCAGCGAGTGGGGGGGAGGGGAAGGAGCGGGGGGGGAAAGAAAAGAGGGGCCAGGGCTTCTGCGGGGCACTTGCCACGTGGCCCTCATCACTGCGCTGCCTGCAGGGAGGGCGCCGCGCTGCTCCGGTTGGTGGGGAGGGAAGGACACGGGCTGCCCTGCCGGGCTTGCTACAGACCTGGCACCGGCTGGGGCAGACGGAGTGCGCAGCCCGCTCCCAGCAGGGTGCTCCCCTCCTCCACCCCGCCGTCCGCTAAAGGGCGTCCGGATTGACGAACCAAAAAAAAAAAAGCGGCCGTGCCGCCCTAGGGTGGCGTGCCGCCCCATAGAATCTGCCGCCCCAAGCATGAGCTTGCTCGGCTGTTGCCTGGAGCCGGCCCTGAGTGTATACCTTCCCTTAATCCCAGCATGGGGGAGTAGTGGCCTGACTGAGCCTGTTCTTCCCCTCCGTGCCCCAATTCCTGATCCAGGCAACCCATACACAGCTTTAGGGGAGGATGCGATGGAGTAGGGCTTACTGCTTTTATTTCTCTACCTCACGCCATGTTACAATCAGGCCTATACTTTTTATTTTAAAACCTCCTGTTTCATTTCAGCCCAACTTTATTTTAACTGACTTTTTTCAAATTTGAATTATTTACATTTTCATTAAAAATCTACTCAAGCTAAAAAAAAAAAAAAAAATCTTTTACTTCTTCCAAAGTCCTGCTGTTACTCCCCAGTGTTCATGTCTGACTTAAAGAGTAATTAAAATAAATATCAAGTGCTACTGAAATTATTAATAAATTATACAATTTACATTCAATTGTAAGTGGAAGAATGCTTGCACTTCCCTTTTAAAAAAGCAGCATGGTACCAGACGGGAAGGAAGTGTGCTAATTACAGTGCCTTCATGAAGCTTTAGAATTCATGACTGAAAAGTTGATCACAAGATGCAAAGGAGGCAAAGTAAGCATTTTAATTTTTTATACCTCAGCATTTTGAATCCCAAAGCTTGCTATTAACATATATAACAAAATTTGCCTCATGCTTTTCCAACATTTTGGTATTTCATTATCTTTTCCATGTAGAAGAGTTATAGACATTTAGGGCCAGATTCTGATCTCATGCCAGTTTTCGTTGAGATAATTCCATTGACTTTACTGGAGTTACTCCTGATTTATACTGTTTTAACTGAGATCAGTTTCTTTTCTAAAAAAAAATCCTAACATTTAATTGCTTTTTATCCATAGCATGCCTCTTTGGACCAATGACTGTGCAACTTGAATACTGGAATTCCAGCCAACAATGATTTGAGCATACAGGACAAAAACCAGAAGTTTCTTAATTTTATGAAGAGGCAACCAGAGTATGCTTCTCTACAGTGATTCTGTCCATTGTTACATCTGAGAGTGAATGTGAAGGTATTCATCCATCTTGCTTTTTGTCCGGATGTTGCAACTTAATTTGGAAATTATAGTGTCCTTTAATAAAAGACCGAGAAGAACATCAATGTAATGAAGGAAGATCTAATTCTTAGCTAGTTTCTGTACTATTTTGCTGGAGCAGATATGTTTAACTAGCATATAATTATGCAACTTCCAAGGATGTGCTTCCTATATGTGTGTAGTTAATCAAAATACCAGTTCCCCATAGTTGCCATTGTCTGTCTTGTCCTCCGTCTACTCCCCAGTTCATACTCCCAATTCCCTTTTTCTCCAGGCTTCTGTCCCCTTGCCCTGCATCTCTTTTCCTCACCCTTATTCCTCACCCATCTGCATTGAAATCAAGTTACTTCCTCCTTCATTCTCCCCCGGCTCCAGCAACAAGAGCACTGAAAGCACAGGTGAGACAGTCTCCCCATTCTCAGTCCTAGTGCCAAAGTGGCCCCCAGTGGCTGGGAAAACCAACTTATGTTCTTATGTAAAACCCCAGCTCAGCCCTGGAAGCCCTAGGCAGGAGCTTACTCATTCACTCTGTGGGGATGGTGCATTCACAGTTTGGTCAGCACTAACAGCTGTGAGGGGATGGAGCATGCCCAGTGAGAATGGACTCTTCAGAGAATTTAACAGCCAAATTCTAATAAGTCTTTATTTTGAAGTCCCTGCAGAGAAATAGATTAATACTGTTTATATCTAGTATTAATTTAAATATTTATTATTGTGTGTATTGAGAAAAATGGGAGCTGCCCCTTTCTGAATAGGGTGGGGGCAAAGTGAGTGAGCTACTGCACAGTCTAGAGCACAGATATCAAACGTATGGCCTGCAGGCCGGATCTGTCCCATGCACAGAGATGAAAGTAAGGCGGTACGCCCTAGTACGGTGTACCGGCAAGAGCCGGTGCCCCCTACTGGGGTGGATCGGGTTCCCCTGGCGGCAATTTAAAGGGCCTGGGGCTCCCAGCAGCGGCTGGAGCCCCAGGGCCCTTTAAATTGCCGCCAGAGCCCTGCTGCCGGAGCCCTGGGGAAGTGGTGGCGGGGCTCGGGTGGCGATTTAAAGGGCCCGGGGTGCCTGCCTCAGCTATCGCCCTGGGCCCTTTAAATCATCCCTGGAGCCTCAGGGTAGCGGAAGCAGGGCTCTGGCGGTGATTTAAAGGGCCAGGGGCTCCCGGCTGCCACCACTGCAGCGGAGCCCCGGCCCTTAAAAGCTCTGCCAAAGGCCGGGGCCCCGGGGTAGTGGCAGCATCCAGGAGTCCCCCCAATGGTGATTTAACATGCCCGGGGCTCCACTGCAATAGCGGCAGCTGGAGACCCGGGCCCTTTAAATCACCCCCGGGGCTCCCAGCCGCCTGTGCAGCTGGTAGCTCCGGGGGTGATTTAAAGGGTCCAGGGCTCCCAGCTGCTGCTACCACTGCCCCAGCCCTGGGCCCTTTAAATCCTGATTTAAAGTACCCGGGGATTTAAAGGCCCCGCCTCTTCCACTAGAGGCCACGCCTTTTCTGGTTGAGACCCCGCCCCCTCCTAAGGACTCCAGAGTACCAGTAAGTCCTTTAAGTTACTTTCCCCCCTGCTCATGAAACACTTTCATTCAGCCTGCAGACTTCACATGAATCTACAGGCTTGTTGGCATGATCCCAGTGTCTGCACTACAGGGGTATGATTTGCAGAGTGCACCAGTGTGTTGCGCTCTAACTCCCCGGTGTAGTTCAGGCTAATGTGCACTGATGTAGTCCTGTTTCAAGCAGAGCCACATCAATGTGCACTGAGGAACTTTTAGTGTGTGCCAGCAGGGTCCACACAAAGGTAATTAGAGCGCAACATTGGTGTGCTCTAGTCCAGACTCTGGTGCAGCAATCCAGCAAAACCTCACAAAGAGGTGTAGAACCACTTGGTCCCGTTTAAGAGGCATAGGGGAGGCGTACGTCTGATGGAAACTGGTGCATGTCCAGATGAGGAGAGTAGACACCCCAGCTTGGCAAGTCAAAGAAAACTAAGTTTCAAATAAGTCAAAAGGTGAATGTAAGTAATTACTAATATGGTTTATCTTAATGTAGATCTATTTTAATATTTTTTGCTGAATGTGGCCTGTACCAAGTATCAGATCAGACCTGTTGTATGAAATGAGCTTGACAACCCGGGTCTAGAGTGTTGAGAGTGTGTGCTGCTGCTGCAAGAGGAGGCTAGCCTGTTGTGTGTCCTGAGGTCCCTGCCAACAAGAAGCTCCTACAGAAAATGATTTGAACTCCCACAATAAACCATGTTCTCTTTGAACAGATGGGTGTTACGATTGTTAGCATTGACTGAACATGTGCGAACTGTGATTTGTCAAAGGCTAATAATTTGGCCAGGTTTGGGCAGATACTCACAAGGGAGGCAAGAGGCACATTCCTGACACAAACTCCACCCTCCTGCTAAATTTCAAATCCCTGCTCCAAAGCATGGTGGCACTAGAACTTCTCCATAAAATAGTTACGATTTTTTTTTAACATGGGCAAAACAGGGTTTTTTTCCCCTAATCTTGTTCTCTGAAACAGGTGAACCATTTTAGCCATAAATTTCTAAAAGTTTCTGAGGCAGACATCAGTATGGACAACGGCAGCCCAAATGTTTTAAGTGGCGCAAAGTTATAAACAACTGAAATGGCCTTATAATGGTAAATGTCCATCAATCTCAACTGTAGGTGGTGCTTTTGTTTGAAGAAATATTAAAACAATAAAATTTCATTTAATTATAGTCAGGGACAAACTAATACAATCAAGAGCTCTATCTATGTCATTACACAACCTCCCTCCCACACATTCCAGGGCTTTGTCTCGGTGGCCTCACGTTGTGGCCCCACCCCCACTTGGAATGGCAGGAGATCCCAGTCCCTTAAGGTGGGGCAGCATCAAAGACCAATGTTGGGACAGCAGGGGTTTTCTTACCTCAGTATCTCCAGGAGGAGGCACAATGAATGTGTCCAATGCTTACCACAGCAGCTAGGGTGTATCTGCTTGTATGGGGGCCAGGGCCTGATGCATTCTCCTTCCTGTCACGCATGCAGTCCTCTACTGGGGTGGTATTGGCATGTGGTCTAGAGCAGTGGTTTTGGAGTAAACACCTGACTGAGATTCATAGGGCCGTTCACACCTCCCAGAGCTCGTGTTTCAGGCTCGTTTGCAGACTCAGGATACATCACTGCATTGGTTATGCTATCTTCACATATTTGAGCTTTTCTTTACAAACATCAGGTCTCAAAAGCTGCTTTTTTTTCTTTTCTTTTTTTTTGTAATGAAAGCTGAGGCATGGGCATATAGTGCCTTTGTGGTAATTCAGCCCTGATTATAATTCTTCATTAAGAGTTACAGCCTTAAAAAAGAGTTCTTATAGCTTGTTACAGCACATTGTCAGGCTTACAGTTGCATAGAAAACTTTCTCTTTCTTACATGCTCCTACTTGTAACCTTGAAAAACATGAATTCTTCCTCAGTGATTCCTGGAAGAAGCCTGTGAATGGGAGCGTTCCTAAACTCTCTTGGTTTCCTTTAGAAGTACATTCACTTTATAGATTATATATCCCTCATTCCCACTCCTAAATTGCTTAATATTATAATATTATAAATGCAACCAAAATATTGTCATATAAGCAACATAGATATCTATTCAGAAAGAATATCGGTGATAATGGATGCTCAGTGAAGGGTCCCATAATGCACTTAATTGTCCCACATATTAATCTGTTTAGTGTCATGAATCATGAGGCTTTATAACATTTACTCTTTTATTGTATTTAGACATGGTTACTACATGTATTTCTTTTATACACTAACAGTTTTTTGAGACATGAAGTATTTTGCTTTTTCTAAATGTAAGACAAAATAATCCCTTCCTATATTTTGGAAAATTCAAAGATAAACACATCAAATAGCAAACATGTAACCATTTGTGGATATAAATGTTTCTAAGGCTATTAATCTCCATGAAACATTTTCTTCTTTAAACAGTTTTAATTTCAGAAGAGCAAAATTTCTTCTTGTCCAGAAGAAGCAGTAGCGAACCGAGAATACATCTAGACAAATAATCATATCTGACTTAATATTGTTGGCGCCTACTGTTTATTTTTACCTAGAGGAGCATTAACCTTAGTTCCAAAGAGCTTATCTAAAAGTTTCAGAATTTATATTGAGAGTGGGAGAGCTGAGGATGTGGAATTTTGAACCCTGTTGGAACTTCACTGGTTCTGCATTTAGAACAGACTTGACCTTTCTCAGGCTCAGGTTCTGTGCTGAATGTTCACAAGACCATTTAAATGAAGAAAAAAGAAAAAGAAGAAAAAACTCTTCTGCCCTTGACTGAGAATATTTGGCGTCCTCATTTTTCATATTGCTAGACTATTCCTGCCAAAAAAACAAGCATTGCTTTGCTGTTTCTATGGTAAACATCATGAAAAGTATGTTCTGTTGCTTGACTGTTCTGTGTATATTTGTGTGATGGTGCCTGTGAGCCTGTTTTTGAAATCGTTTAAGTGCATTCCACTGCGCCCCTCCATTGTGAAGAAAGGGTTGGAAAGACAATATTTTTCCTTATGATTTTTCCTTCCTTTTCTTTGATTTTAAGCTCTTGTTCCAGTTGTGCTGTTACAGATAAGACCCAAGTGAGGCCCAAATCGATGTTATCTCCAAACCAGCAAGTGAGGCCCTTGTTAAGTCAATGTACTGTAATTTAGGACAGCCTTGATTATCCAAATATCATGAGGGAACACTCAATAAATTCTGATAATCAAGGTTTCTGATGAGGGGATTTTCAAAGTAATTCATAGAGTTTACAGCCAGAAGTGACCACAAGATCATCTAGAATTTTCTTCATAGGTGTGGTGTACACAGCTCTTTTTAGGATCATTGAGATTTTGATATTAGAAGCAGGACTATGTCCATGATCCACCCATACTGGTACATTTTGGGATCATTGAATGTTACCTCCCAGTAGGCCCAATTCCACCAACCCTTAATCATGTGTGCAGTCCCATGGATGTAATAAAATAAAGTAAAACATCATTCTTCTGTTTAGTTCATCTATTGATTTTCAAAGTGCCTTAGGAGCCTAAGGCTCATTTTCAAAAGTGTCGTAAGGCCAAATTTACAAAGGTATTTAGGTGTATAAAGATGCATATAGGCATCTCTATACCATTGTAAATTTGGCTTTTAGGCAGTTAGTATCTTAAATTCCATTGATTTTTGAAAATGACAGTTATGCTCCTAAGTGACTTAGGTGCTTTTGAAAATTTTATCATTAATGTAAAAAAGCTGCCATCCTGATAGTGTATTCCAGGCAAGAAACCCGAAGTACAAATTAATGATAATGGACCAAATTCTGCTTTGTGACACAATTATTAATCAAAAGTAATTCCACGGGTTTCAGAGGAGCTACTCCCACTCTATGTTGGTGTAACTGAAAATAAAATTTGGCCCGTATTTAGTATAAAATCACTAAATTTTTTATTATAATGCTATATTAAACTAAAACTGCAATCTAATGCAGTACCTGTGTAAGAGATAATCATATAAACTAGTTTAAAAAGAACAGACTTATAAATGGCTTATACCTTAAATATTATATAAACATAAAGGAATAATTAGCAATCAAGTGAGAAGCCACCATCTTGATGGTCTACTACCATCAACAACAGTACAGCAGAGCATTTCTGATTCCATCCAATACAGAGTAATGGTGCACATACCCACTATCCGGTTCATTATGGTAAATGCGGGAGAGTGAACTTCTTGCCTCAGTGATGTCAATGACAAACCTACTATTGGTTTCAATAGGGCCAGTATTTCCCCTGGTGAGTTTTATATTTCTAAAGTAAAGTCTAATTAATTAACATATACTCTTGCACTCTACCTGAAATTCCCAAAGACAGAAATGTCAAATAACCATGGTTATCTTTGAATAGGATAAAATATTAAGTTATTAGTTTGAGAAAAGGCAGTTGTTATTTTTATGTACTGTGGTGAAATATGGAACTTAAAAGCTTGCAATTCCCCAAAATGCATGATCAGAGCTCATGGCAATGGATGGGAAAAAAAGAAGAGTGTTTAAACAGAAGTAGTTGCAAACACAAGTTGAATAGGACTTTTTTATTTGTTTGTTTTGTTTTTTTAATATGTAAGGATTGTGCTGACTGAAAGGTTTGTTGTCATAAAGATGTGGCATTCTTAGTTTAAAAAATACAAAGAAACCCTTAACCGAGTTGGTTTTGCCACAACAGAATTTAATATCTATCTCTGTTCAAAAAATTATTCTGCAGGTAGTGTTTTAAATAAAGTAGAATATGTAAGTATTTTAATGAGTTTGTGCCCATTCATTTCTCTAATAAAACAGACATATCTTGAGTCCAAAACTACGCGAACATTGAGAAGTAGAATGGGCATCAGCCACAAAGTGTAGGTCTGGATCTTAATATCAACTCTTTCAGAATCCACTGATGTTTGGGTCCAGGATTTTGGAAATGCTGATCTGGGTTGAGCATTTTCAAGGAACATTTGGGAACCTATCACTACTTGGAGGCTGTGACAATATCAAAAGTGTGCATCTTTAGTTAATTCACTCCCTACAAGTTTCATCTAACTGATCCCAAGTTCTTTTTTTTTTTTTTTTTTTTAAGTCAAACATTCACTACCCAAAGCAGTACATCTAGGCAAATAACCCTTAATTATGTTCACATCTGCTAAACAAATTTCAAGTTCAAAATGAGTTACAAGAAAACTATTTCCTGGAAAGAAATAAAACTTATGAGAAAACTCTTCCTTAGGAATATACGTTTGCTTTCTCATAACAGTTTAAATGGTGTAAGTTATTTCATGTTCTTTTAACCTGGGCTTGTGTATATTTTAAACTGCTTAATAATGCATACTATAATGACTGCAAGTTGTGAAATCCTTTTTGCACCTAGGTATAAAGAAGATAAGTAATCAAAGCTGTCTGCCAAGCTGACTGGACTGGGAACCATAAATCTGAACATCCCTGAACTTTGGGAAAACTCCGATTCAGATCTAGTTCTAAACTAGATGGGCTCAAGCCTATCACTGCTCTGAAGTTAAGGCCACAATTTTCACAACTGGCCACTGATTTTCAAGTGTTTTATTTTCTGGGTGCACAACCTGAGTAGAATTACACCATTGTGAGGCCCGAGTTTTCAGAACTGTTGTACACTAAAAGTTCCAATTGAAATCAATAGAAACTATAAAAATCAGGCCCGAATCTCAAGTTAGGTATAAAAATGAGATACACAAAATCAGTGGCTGCTTTTGAAAATATTGCCCTAAAATAGCCTGCATTTGGGTTAGCGAAATGGTTCAGTTGAAATAAGAACCAACTGAAGCTTTGCTTAAAACTCAAACCCAAACTTAAACCTTCCTGAATACTGGAAGAAGCTACATTAACTTTAAAACACCCTCATTTTGGTTTTGTTTGCACTTTTGGTTCAACAGCGCAATGCTAAAACACCATGGGAGAGGCTGCTGCCCTGAGCCCCCGGATTCTGCAAACATTTAGGTTTGTGCTTAATGAAATGTCCCATTGGAAGTGAATGGATGCATAAGTGTTTGTAATATAGGAGAGCTAATATTTATGGTCTAGCTGGAAGCAAGAAGTAATGGAAATCTCATAAGAGCCTGCTTTCTTAGGTCAGATTTTGCCATGCTTACCTCAAGCTGAGTAACATCTTACTTTGTGAGTAACTTTTAGTTAAATTAACCTAAGGTAAGAGTGGCAGAACCTGACCCATAGATAATCAGTGCAAGTTTGTGTTTGATTTAAACTGAAGAATTTTGGATCAGCCTGGTCAGCTCTTGAGTGTTTACAGAGTCCTGCAAATTTTCTGTGGTTTGTCTGTTACCAGTTTCAGTTTTAGGGATCAGACCCAAGAATGGTTTCAATTGTAAGTAACTGAGGTGGCTTTAGTTTTCCTTACTAAAAGGTAAGAAGCATGGTCTAGTGGCTAATGCACACAGGTGGGTGTCTAGAGAAGAGATTTGATTTCTAGTCTACTCTCTACTATAAACTTACTGTGGGTGTTTGTAGTGCTCTGAGATCCTCAAATAAAAGGAACTTATAAAAGTGTAAATTAATTGTTATTTTATTATAATGACACACTGGCTTCAGAATAGATGGGCATCAATCAAATAATGCTTCATTGAGAGAGCATTTCAAGGGTTATTTTTTTTCTCCCAATTTATCTTTCTGGCTCCCTCTAATTAGTGTTGAAGGGAATTACTGCCATGTATTGAGAGAGAAATATATATCCAGCTTATTGTTTGGAGCATGACCAAACCCCAATCTATAACATACTGTGCTAGATTAATTCCAAAAGCAACAATTCATCCATAAAAGACTTAGAAAAAATCCATCAATCCATGAAAGAATAATTAGAATTCAGACAGTGAAAGTATTTCCTATCAGAAATGATGTATTATTTTAAGAATGCATTTTTAAACTACAGGGTCTGATTTAATTCTTACATATAGCAATTTTACAATGGTGTAATTCCACTGACTTCAGCAGTATTACATTCACACTGCAATTATGACAAGTGAATGGAGAATTGGGCCCCAGGTATTTAACACTGGCATGTTAATGAAATCTAGAACAACGTTAGTATGTTATTCTTGTATTATGTGATTTAAAATTAGCTGTTCCACTACCAAAATATGGTGGTACCCTAAAACAATGTGGAAGCAAATATTGACCAGAGATGGTGGTAACAGCATATTAAGTGGGAGAATTAGGAAGGCTGAACTCCAGAGTTAATAGGTGTAGCAACACCTTTTGAATGGTGATAAAGGGCCTAATTCTGCAATGTAGTGAATATGAGTGTGCTCAGCACAATACAGGAGCCACTCAGGTTTGTTGCATCAGTTCTGTTGGCACATGCTGTCCATCTTGCAGTGTGTGTCTGAAGTTTATTTTTCCTGCAAGTTAGTGTCAAAGGCCACGCAATCATTTGATGGCCAGTTGATTAATGTTTTGATAATCATAACCATGTTTTGTTTCAGTTAATCTTTGTGACAGTTTAAATTCTTGAAAGCTGCTAGCCTTTCTTTGCTGTAGTTTAGGAAAAGAAATAGATACATCTGCTAGTGTAAATGATTCATATTTCTCTTTCATTATGTTGGACATCCTATAATACAGACATCTCCCTATACATTTTCATAAGTCTGGTAAGCTGAATGATGATTAATGCCTATACTGCAGCCATGAGTCCTTTTTAAATGCATTGCTCTGCACCAAATTATATGGTGGAAAACTGCTGAGATAGGGAGCAATGGGCCCACTGTATTTGAGCATTGGCAGACAATGAGTTAATTCCCTGCTCCTGTCTTCTGCAGCAAACCCCTCTACAGGTCACTAGGTGCAGTAATTAGGAAGGCTTGGTGGCTCATTCAGGAGCTCAAGGTAAAACCAGAGAACTCTGCAGAAATAGTTTGCTAGCAATTACATGGAGGATTTTGTATGACTGGATGTGTTTTTAAAAGATACACAGTAATTCAAACAGAAGTTATGGGCTTGATGCAGAAATTACTGGGTGAGGTTCTATGATATGTGTTATGCAGGAGGTCAGACTAGAGACTCACAGTGCTCCCTTCTGGCCTTAAAATCTATTGATATCTCACAGCTAAGGGACCATATATTCCTGTTGCTGGAGCAAAGCTATTTTTGTGCAGATGTAAAAACCATTTGGTCGTTTGATTTTACAGATGGACTTAAAGTGTATGATTTGGATCCACTCTTCCCCAAAGCATAAGGGATCTTTGGGTTTTCCTGTGGCTTATCCCTAATTATTTTGGGGGAGGGGCAGGGGGAACAGGCTTTGGGGTGGGATGGGAAAGGTGGTGGTGATAAAAATCTGTTGCTCTTGAAGCATGATAAGGACATAATTTA
Source organism: Malaclemys terrapin pileata (assembly GCF_027887155.1). Classification (NCBI taxonomy): domain Eukaryota; kingdom Metazoa; phylum Chordata; order Testudines; family Emydidae; genus Malaclemys; species Malaclemys terrapin. Next base: position 115,326,249 of record NC_071505.1, read on the forward strand.
TATCTTGTGGGACCAGGTTGGTTTGAACCACAAGCCTTTGTTTAAACAGTTGCAGGAAAAAAATTCTGAAATAGCTTGTCTTTAAAGATTCTCTCAAAATTAACATTTTTGGTGATTTGTACTGGATTTGGCTAATGTGGGTGGTAATGTTATGCTTGTAGATATGAGAGTGTTTTAAGAGCCATCAAAGTTCACCCTGGGTGTGTCAGTGCTATTTCACCTGTGACAATCACCAAACAAATTACTCCCAGTCAATGAACAGGCTGAGGCACCCTTGGCCTGTTGCATGTATACATTGACTGTTCTCTCTCTCTCTTACAGAGCCTCTGTTTCTCTTGTGAACCAGAGTGGGCTTCTTAATTAGCGGTGATCATTTATTACAGACTTTTTAGTAGATACCTGCTGCTCCTCAAACATAAGTGACTTAAATAAAAGGCAACCAAAATTTGATTGCACTTAGCTTTGTAAAATCAAACTTCTTTGAGGTTTTGTGAAAACAAAAGTCCTCTCATTTGCCCCTGGTAGAGAGAGTGCAATTTCAGAGCTAGTTGGGGGAAAAAAATAGCAAAATAATCGGGTGAAAATATTCAAAGTTGTTTGTCTTACAGGGTTCAAAATAGACCTTTCTTTCTAAATCTTAACTGCAGTTTTCATTTACAAAAAACTTGTGTCTTTTGGTAAGAAAATGCGCTGTCTCAGTAAATGAGTTCAAAATTTTGCTGAAAAAATTGTGAAAATGGACATTTCGATGAACTTCAAATGAACGTTTTGTGGAAAAGTTTCAACTCAGGGCATATTTGACCCTTTTTTGACCAATCCTCCCACTCACACTTTTTTTATGCAAAAATGTTGACCAGCTGTATTGGATTAATGTTTCCAAAGATGTTGCTGTGTATTTTATATGGAAACTCTTCATGTACTCTGGGAAACCTTCATGCTGCTAAAGGGGCAGAATTGTAGTCCTGGAAACTGCAGTCCTCTTTCAACAGAAACACTACAGCACAGGAAACAGTGATATAAGTTCCCCATCCTGGTATTTTGCCTCATTTCGGACCTTGAGGGACCACCTCCATGGGTGAGAGGGTAAATCATTCTCAAAGACCTGTCAGTCTAGGGTGACCAGATCACCCAAGTCAAATATTGGGACACGGGGAAGGAGGGGGGGGAAAAAAAAAAAAAAAACACCCTTCCTCCACAAGCTCTGGAGGGAGGCCCGGGAGACGCAGGGGAAGCGCGGGGCCCGAACCCCCCGTGCCTGCTGCGGGGGCCTAGCAGCGCGCCCGCTGCGCCCAGCCCTGGCCAGTCACGTCTGGGCTGCTGCCCAGGTGGTGCTATCCCACGGCGGCCCCGGAGTGCGGGCAGCAGGCCCCAGCCCCCCATCCCGCTTGGGTCCCACAGGGGAACGAACGGGGCTGGGCTACTGATGCCTCCACCCCGGGGCTGCCGTGGGATAGCACCAGCTGGGAAGCTGCCCTGATGCGACTGGCCAGGGGCTGGGCGCAGCGTGCGCGCTGCTGGGTCCCCGCAGCAGCCCGGGCACGGGGGGTTCGGGCCCAGGCGTCAGAGCCGCAGCCGCTGAGCTTGGCCATCAGCCGCTTCCTCCCTCCGTGGCAGTGGGAGCTGCAGCAGCGGCTGCTCCTGAGTCCCGCTGCCCAGGGCGGGAGAACAGCCGCCGCCTGGCCCTGCGGGCCGCCTCCCTACTCTCCCTACCGCCCGACTGAGTCCTGCCTGCACTGGGACCAGGCCGGACTCTCACTGACCTCGGCCCCGCGCTTCCCCTGCGTCTCCCGGGCCTCCTTCCAGACCTTGTGGAGGCAGGAGGAATGGTGAGCCTGGGGAAGAGGCGGGGATTCGGGGAGGGAGCCAATGGGGGGAGGAAGGGGCGGAGTCGGGGAGGGGCACAAGCACTTCCAGGCTCCGGAGCATTTCCTTGTTTGTCCAGTGTCCCGACTACACGTCGGTCGGGACGCGGGACAAACAAGGAAATATCGGGACAGTCCCGATGAAATCGGGACGTCTGGTCACCCTATGTCAGTCTTAAGCATCATTTGAAAAGAAGGATTCAATGGATTTCAATTGTAAAAGCATTTTAATTTTGTTTTCCAAAAAGCATGTACGTGGTAACTGGGAGCTGAGTTTGGACTGACTCTGGGTCATATAGGCCACTAACTAAGACAGTACATTGTAATGGCTTTCGTGATTGGCAAACCTTAAATGGTTCATGTCGGGTCTTGATAAACATTCAGATGTCCATCTGACACAGTTCTGCACAGCTGTGTGTGGTCCTGTAAAAGCAGACTTCCTCTCAGGACTTTTTCATTTCTGGTTCCAAACCCAAGCAGAACAGGGAAGTGTAGTTAGCCAAAAGTGGGGGAGGGGGAGGGGAAACATTTTCCCCCCAGTGTCTTAGTTATCTCAACATTTCCAAACTTATACAGAGATTCCATTTTGAGAAGCTTAGGCAAAATGTAAACGTTTCTATAATGTATTGCCACTCCAATGAATCATGGAGAGCACTGCAAACAAACTTTAATCAAGTGACTAGTAGTATATCTATCATTGTTCTCTACTGTGTGGAATTTGAACTGTACAACCGCATGTCTTAAACACTACAGTGCTGACAACCGACAGAGATTACCCTTTAACTAAGTTCCTTTTTGAAGCCCAAGGGTCTGATTTCTATCCCTTCTCTCATCAAGAAGTTCCAAGAGGCCATGGTGTGCAGCTTAAAGACAGCCAAGTACTAATGAGATGATTCTAGATTTATTACAAAGATCTAGTGAGGAAAGCATTGGTCTTTCAGATAAAATATGCATTTTTCTGAATTATGCTACAGTAGAACCTCAGTTACAAACCCGGGAATGGAGGTTGTTCATAACTTTGAATTGTTCGTAACTCTGAACAAAACATTATGGTTGTTCTTTCAAAAGTTTAAAGCTGAACATTGACTTAATACAGCTTTGAAACTTTGCAGAAGAAAAATGCTGCTTTTAATCATCTTAATTTAAATGAAACAAGGACAGATAGTTTCCTTACCTTGTCAAAACTTTTTTTAAGCTTTCCCTTTATTTTTTAGTAGTTTACATTTAACACAGTACTGTATTTCAATTTTAAGTGATTTCTTTTGCTGCTTTTTTAATGCTCATTATTCATGGGGAAAAAATGCCAACACAAAAGCCCACTGATTTAAATGTCCATTCAAATAGCACTAAGAAAAATGCTGCAGCAAGACATACCAGCACTAGACTTTATAATGACAATTTATATATATATATATATATATATATATATATATAAAAATATATCTCCAAACTTAACTTTCCTGCTTAAGTACTACAGGATAAACTAAGTAGACTTGAAAAAAATCTTTCAAGATTTTAACTTTGCCTTTTCTGTAACCATCACACCGTTTATAGGAGTTCCTTTTGATCTCTCTTGTACAAACCATAGATTCATTGCCTTACCAAAATCAGCGGCGCCAGCAGCTTTGCATACAATACACCTGCTTTTTACTGCTCCACTGTGTTTGGCTTCTTTTTGCAAATTGCTTTATTTTTTCTTGGCTTTCCTGAATATCAGTGATGGTTGATTTCTGGATACCGAATTCTACAGCAAACTTGCTGAGGCTAACACCATTGCTGAGGTTTTTAAAATATTTCTAGCTTCGTGTCTATTGAAAGTGCGACACGTTTGCACTTCCCATTGCTTGCCATATTGCTTAATCATACAGGTTTTTTTTGTTTGTCTCTGCTGTTGTCTGATTGTGTACTTCCAGTTCCAAATGAGGTGTGGGGTTGACCACTTAGTTTGTTACCATGGTATTTGTATCTCCGAGGTTCTAGTGTATTTAACAACTTGATTTCTTGGATCTAATTTTAAGTCTGTGGCTTACACCATTTCAGCATGGTTGCTGTCCCATCAGGAAGTTATTTTATTAAACATGGATCCTGTTTACCTTAGTATAAAAATGCTACACATCTTCTGATTGCTAATCCTGTCAGCCAGACGAGTACTTTTTCCTATTACTGGCCTATTATTTTTTTTCAGTATATTTATGCTCTTTCCTCCCCATGGGTTTCTATTTCTAACGGTGATTTGTCTCTTCTCTTTGAAAATAATCCGCTTGTAGGATGATGTTCTTGCCTAATATACAAAGACCTTGATGAAATGCAATATGACACATTTCCTTAGCCACTATTTTTGTTAACAGAAAATGCCTCTCAGGAGTGCGTCAGACTTTTGAACACTGTTAGTTGTGTATTAGGGGGCAAATTCCAAGTTAAACACATTTCTCAAAAGCAGCATTTTTCTCTCTGTGCAGAGGAAAAAATGGATTATGTATGTTTCTGCTTCATATAACACATCTAAACTTGCTGAGTTTACCTTCCATATCCCCAAATCTAAAGGAAACCTGAAGCTGGGTACTGTAACAATTTTTTTCAGCTCATTTTCTTTGAGGATTTTTCTGTTCTTGTGTGTGGAGCTTCGTTTTGGGTTTCCTTTACATTTGAAATGCAAATCGGTCAAATGGACCAATACAAATAACCTTTCCTCCTAACAGAAATGCTTCTTAAGAGAACCTGGCTGGAGGGAGATGGACACTAAAACTCCTTTTTTTCCTTCAAAGAAAGGAAAAATGGAAGGAGAAGTAAAAAGAATAAAAGCAAGGGATATACGTTAAGGCTCCAATCTGGCAAAGATTTATGTACATGCTTAAATTTACATATGTAACTGATCCCATTGACTTCAGGCGGACCACTCCTGTATGTAAAATTAAGCACATGCATAAGTGTTTGCAGGATTGCAGCCTCTAAATTGCAGTTAATAGAAAGTTGAGAGTTGAAATGTTTAAATAAAAATTAGAATTGGGCAAAAATAATGAAAATCAAAATTTTTAAAGATCACCTGAGTGTTTCAAAGAATTAGCGTTAGCTGTGCTTATACTTTGACTTTCCTTAACCTGTGAATGAATTTAACTGGCACAAATATTCATGGAAAGAAAATTTCAAAGTTGAATGCACACATATTCAAGGAAATTTAAATTTTGCATTGGTATGCTCCCGTTTCTGCACTGGCACCATTTGCATGCTAATCTAATCAGGGAGTGGAAACAAAACCCTGGTGATTTATCTGACCAATTGCAACTCAAATATGCAGCTTGAATTCTGGATATCAAATACCTGTGATCAGTCCACACAGTTTATATAATAACTCCGAGATCACAATCCACTTCAAGATATACTATGAGCAGAAAGAGGCAAAATTAATCAAATCATTTTTACTCTGCTCTGTAACACAGGTCTGTTTGTGTTTGGGATAAATGGTTCTTTTTAGAAAATTAGCTTGCTTCAAATAGTGAAGGGATATCTCCAACTAAACAGGCTGGTGAAAAGTGTGCACATGTTGAAGGGCGTTGTGGAAGTGAAAAGACTAGTGAAAAACAGTGTGGGAGGGGAGGGATGAGGGAAGCAGGTGAAAAACAATTTAGCTTTTATGTATCTTGTCTTTAACCCAGTAAATTCAAGCTGCAGCCCTAGCTGAGCATAATAATTTTTCTTTAGCAAACGTATTTAGATATTGGTTATCTGCATCAGCCAGAATTGTTTATGCCCCATTTTTCCATAACCGTGCACATCCAGTGGCTGAGCCAAGCTTCCGAAGCTGAGAGGACAGATTGATTTCATATAGAAGGCAGTTGAGAAAGACCACAGACTCGGTAAGCAAGAGACGATTTACATTTTATGTCAGTTTCTGAACCGCATATTTGCAGTACTCTACAAGATGTGAATTTCTTCACTTGTTTTATTAAAAACATTTTATACTGCTGAACATAATGTAATAGCTCCTTCACTTAGGACTTCATAGTCCTCACTGTGATGCATGTCATGAGGTTTGGAACATCATAGCAACAGCAGGGACAGACCTTCTTGTTACAAAAGCTCATACAAAGGAGAGTCTCTGTTAGCAATAAAGATCCTAAGAAAAAGTCAAGTAGTTCTTGTTCTGTCCAGTAGAGGACAGTGGTGCACACACATTAGTAGCTGTACAATTTTTAATTTTAGAACTGGAAATGATCCCAAATGCTGAGTCAGTTTCTTTACGCACACATTTGGAACAGCATTTTACTCATTTTCACTAATTTAAATATTTTGCCAGTTAAATATTTTATATAAAATGTCAATCTGAGTTTTAAGATGTTTTGTTTTTTACATCAACTAGAAAATCGGTCATTTTGAAATAAATCTCTGCACTGTCGCATGTATGGCAGAACATATGAAATGCAAATAAAATACAGTGGTTAGAGGAGGAATGGATAGGATTGTCTTTAAACACAACAATGGTTCTTTGAATCCGCATATGTCTGGATGCTATTTGGTAATGTGGTATTTAAATCACAACCACCGTAGATCTCATGAAATCCATTACTCATTAACTTCTGGGTGTTCAACATGGGGACAATGACAATTCTTCCTTCATATATTCCTAGATGGGAGGGAGCTTCAGGGGTGCCTGTCTGGGAAAGGGGGCCTAGTACAAAAAATGTTAAGAACAACTACATTTACTGATGAGATCCTAGCCCAATTCTGCAGTGCCTGGATCCAGTGTATTTACTCTACATGTAACTTTTTTTTTCTCCTTTGGAAATTCCTAAGTTTTTTCTGTTGCACAGAGGAAGAGTGATGCTTTCTTGTGAGTCTGGGGTGGGTTTTAGAGGTGGAGCCATGTTGTGGGACTAGATGACTCAGATGGTGATGACATCTGGAGACATTCATCTTTAGATTGCTATTTTTGACACAGTCCTGAAAGTCTCTGCCCTTTGTTAGTTTTTAATGTTGCAGTAGCACCTAGTGGCCTCAGCCATGGTACTACTGTAGTATTGTATAAATGTATGGTAAATGAGAGTCCCTGTCCCAATGAGCTTACAGTTTAAAAGTCAAGACATAACGTGTAGATGAGACTAAAGAATGGGGAGGGGAGGGGAGACAGGGTAACAAAGCTAATAGGATGTTTTAGAATAGACTTAGCCATGTGTGATGTTCTTAGCCAACTGGTAGCAACAATCCCAGTTTGCTCAGTAGTCTGAGCAATGGACTGTTCAGTGATGCTATTCAGTGGTCTGTGTGAAATGAGTTAGTAGTCCCATTCCAGTTCCCAGGAGGCAAATAGCCAAAACAAAAACAAACTCCTTAGCGCCAATAGTCATCTTGCTGACAGTCTTGCCTCAGAAGCTAAGAAGTAACTGGGCATGGAAACTTGAATTATTATTTCCTCAGTAGAGGAGGTTCCTCTTGGTAAAGGTTGAAAGATATGTCTGGAAGAGTTTTCAGAAAGCTCGGGCTGCTGGTGCCCATGTAGTGTGTCTTTTGTGGGTAAACTTGATCTCTGCAGCCATGAGGCTGACATAATTCAGCAGCACTAATCTTATCCAAAATGTTTTTAAAACACTCCAAAACCCACACATACTTTATGGAAAAGTCAGTCCAGCAATATTTCACATGACAAGGTAGCTAAGAGGAAAATCAACTATGGACTTGGTAAAAAAACAAGGAAAGAAGAGGGAGGAAAGCATGGAGAAGAGAGGGATAGAAAGAGAAGAGAGAAGGGGACTGAATAATGAATACCCAAGACCCAATTGTGTGCTGTGATCTTACCACAGTACCAATAAGTGAGAATCTTTTCCTTTTAAGCTTTTGACAATTGATATGATTTCATTAAACATCAGTATTTTAAAGATGATTATGTGGTCAAGACGTGAGTTTGGGTAACATTTTGCATGGAGCAGTTTTTTAATAGAAACAACTTTTGCCCAAAAGACTTTCCAAAACAGAAAGATAGAGGTCTGTGTTTCCACAGGGGGAAAATGGGGTATGGTGGGTTTTAGCCATAGTTTGAGGTCCAGGGAAGTTATGTTGAATTCTTGGGACCCACATCTGCCTTCCAAAGTGTGTCCAATTAGCTCCAACGAAAGGTGCTCCATGCATGTTCTTCAAGGACTGAATTCTGCCTACAGTTATGTCCATGCAATCTCTGCAAAGTCAATAGGAGTTGGTCAGATGTAAGAGAGAGTAGAATATAGCTGTCAGCATTGACTTAGGTTGCCCTTCTGGGTTAAAAAACAAAAGGCAGACATGGGCCTAAACGGAAACCACGGGTCCACATTCAAATTGTAGTCTTGCAGCTAGGGTGACCAGATGTTCTGATCTTTATAGGGACAGTCCTGATATTTGGGGCTTTGTGTTATATAGGTGCCTATTTACCCCCCACCCCCATCCTGATTTTTCATACTTACTGTCTGGTTACCCTACTTGCAACTCTGCTCTGATGCTATAATGGGCCAAATCCAAACAGCTTGAAATTTGGGAACTTTTTAGAATTTGGATACATATTTTGAACTCTCAGGTCTAAGAGTAATTGAATCAAATTGACAAGTGTGTGTGTAACATTGGAGTTTTGGTGTGAGACTGTACAGAGAAATTAAATTTAGATTCAGAGTTGGGCTCCTTTTCAGTGCAAAAAACCACACATCCCCCAAAACCCCGCTACTAACTAAGCAGGAAACATTAGCGTGGTGATATTTTAGGAAGCTTTGTAAAGATGTGCAAGGAAATGTAGAAACAAATCAAAATGAAATGTAGCGGTTGGGGGTGGAATATGGATCCAAAAATTTTCAAACTTTACAAAAGGCTGGGTTTCTGGTCAATTTGAAATTGGGTTTATTCTTATTTTTTCCAAACCAGTTGGTATATTTTGTTGGCCTATGCCTGAAAAGGACATTCATGCAGTCCCAGGACATGTACAACTCCTGAAATGAGAAACAACATTTAAGCATTGAAATGGAAATTAGGAATGTTTTAATCTGGTTGCACAAAAAATACTAATACTTGTAGAGAGTATGTCTGATGAAATGTGGAATTCCTAAATGAATCCTAACTTTCCAAACATTAAAATGATGTCAGTTGATACTGGTAGGCCAACTCTAAGTAGTAGTAATAACAATCACTTTATTTATTGGGTTCCCATCCATCATTAATGTCCTGCTAGATGGCTCACCAAAGACATAATTTGAAATTAATGTCCTGCTAGGAGCCTCATAAAAGAAATAAACCATTAGGCATATAACTGCCTTTATATTTTATGCTTTTCTCTATTGAGGTAGATTACAGTAAAAGGGCCAATTTTGCATCTTCATTGAAGTTAATGGAGTTTCACCCACTTACACCAGGTCTGAAACTGGTCCAAAATGTGTTAACATTTTGTTATTATTTTGTTCTGCCAAGTGGTGCAGGAGCATCCATCATTGACTTGCAAGGTGACCCAACTGGATCAGTTAGGATAGAGAGAATACTATTTCCCCCTCCCCCCCTCAAATTTCTGCTCATTGCAAAATCCGCTTACTGTAAAATGTCATGTTTGGAGGCTTTTTTTCTCCCTTCTCATCTTTTGACTAAATTGCCAGTTCTCCTGCTCATTCTTTTCATCTTTTATGTCATTCATTAAAATATTACATTTTATGCCCAGTATTGTTCACACTCTACAAGGTTTTTATCACTTAGATAAAAGCAATCTACTTGATGCACAGCTGGTGTCCAGTATGATCTGATTGCTTCTGTGATAGGTCTCAGATACCTAATGCCATGTAGCACCCTTCTATGCTTTTTCAAATAACTAAATTAAATTACTTGCAGATGAACTCATTTTATAGCTGAGAAGGTTTTCAGTTCATTTAGGGCCAGATTTTGCCATCTTTACTCACATTCAATAGTAGCTTACACTTAGTTCTGTTGATTACTTGAGAAGTAAGGTATTACTCGTGAGTAAGGGTAGCTACTTTTTCCACATATATCCTGTGTCCTTGACTTATTTTGGGTATGACATCAGCCATGTTTCTGCTCCCCAAAACTTCTGTTTAGGAATGCTACTGCTTTTTAAATGACCATGGGGATAAAGAGGGTAGGAAGAGATGATTGGTAATCTCTTGATTCCTTTTAGAAACCCTGACTTTTTTATTGAGGGGGGGGGGGTTAGATGTAACAAATGCAGGCATTATTATTTATAATATTTATAAAATAATGGTTTAATGAACTTTACTGCCTTTTATGAACAGTTTTAAAAGTGTTCACAACACAATAATTATTGAAGCATTGTATATAACACCGTTCCTTCCACAGTGCTTTGTAAGCTATCCAAGAATGGCAGCCAATCACCAAGGAAATATAGCTGCCTCTTGGTTGGAAAGTAGCACTTGTTTAACAGAGTACAGTAATGTTAGAGAACACTTTAGGATAGGAAGTAAAAAGTACTGTATTCAAGTGCAAGTACAGGGGAATTTAAGGCTCTGATCCTGCAAAAACTTAAGCATAGGGTTGTCTTCAATGGAGTTATTTCCATGCTTAAAGGTAAGCGCTTATGTAGATGTTTGCAACAGTAGGGCTGTTGTTATTGGAATGGAAAAGGAGGTGTCCAAGCAACAAACTCTCTTAAGATGCGGTTTGACACTATGGAAAATGTGTGACAACCTTTGTTCTAGTCTAAATTTCGACAAAAGCCTGATCAGGCTGTGACTCTACTAGATCTTATGGGAAGAGACAAGTATGCTCAGTACTTGAAGAGGAGGCCTAAAGGAACAAGGAAGAGGTGTGACAGGGTGCTCTTAGCAGCTACAAATAGAGCCCTTTGGAGGCCAGTACCCTGGTCACTTAGATCACCCAGGGCACCAGGAGTAGTTACAGTAGGAGGGAGCTTGATTGGTTTTGGAAGGGTAGAAAGGATCACTCCTACCTGTAGGGAGCCTGATGAGCTAATGAAGTAATTAGCTCACCCACTGGTGAACCCAGGGAAGAAAGCAAACAGTATAAAAGGCTGACTCAGGGAGCAGGAAGGGGCCTCTGTCCACCTGCTACTATTCTATGTTGTACTTGGAGCTTAAGGAAGAAACAATAATAAATATAATTTCTGGTGGATTGTTTGTGCTGTATAGTTCACTGAAAGAGCTAATCAGCCTGGGTTTGCAGGAGCTGATGGGAGACACCTCCTGTGAATGGGTATTAATATTTCTGAAGTTTCACTCCTGATTCACAGAGGTAAATGGCAACAAAATACTGGGCAACACTGTGATGTGAGGCTAAATTTACGCCTAAGCAGGCACAACTTCATTTATTTTTTTTTTCTTTCAAAGCATGAAACATTTGAGGTCAAACATTCTATGTCTGTTTTTATTAGCAGGTTTTCTACTAAGGTGTTTGCACCCACTACTCTTCCATGCATTTCTTTCTTTTAAAAGTTCTTTCCTCTCCCCGCCCCACCCCAGCATACTTCCTATAGCCTAAATTTATACTAATATGAACACTTTAAGCAATATTTACCCCAAACTTCTCTTACCCCTAATGCACATATTGAGACCACTTTTAGCAGCTTCCCTTGGATGGAAGCCACCTTATTCCTGCTGAAAGAAATCCAAAGCCACCCCCTATGCAAAATATAGGCAGACACTGAATTAGCAACTCTACCTTTCAGTTGACATTAAACAAAAAAATAGATAAAATAAAAATCAAATCTACAGGCATGCACCTTTGTGGAAGTCCTAATGTAACTATCTGCATCCTATGCATATGATATGGAGAAGTATATTTTCCCCATCTTCTCCTCTGTTGGGGCCTGTTATCCTACTATGGTGCTAGATAGGCACACATCTCTGAAACAACTCAGGGCTTTTTGTTTAAGAAATTCTTCTCAAAAGTTACCAGCCTTCGTCCAGATGGCATTATTCATGGGTGGCAGTAGTCAGCTGGCACCAAATAAACCCATCCTAGTCCACTCCTACTTATAAATATATTACCCAGCTGGCTCTGGTCCCATTATAAACAAGCAGCCACAAATCCTAGGCTAATAGGCTTCATCAAATCCTAGTTAAAGGCAGTCCTAGTCTGACTGTAACTGAGCCAAAATCATCAGGTTCTCTGGGGCCATGGGAAATATAATTCCATTTAGGTTTGATTTATTCTACAGAACTCTTTTATAATCTGTATATTATAACCAGAATTGCTTCACCCTGTAGGTGATGCTCAGTGGGGAAGAACGAATGGGCTTGGAACTCTTTTATAGAGCCTTTATTCCTCTCTCTCCAAGTGCTGGCTGACTGTGTCCACCCCTAATTAAAGGCATGTGCTGGTTCAAAGGGATTAGAAAACAGATCTCATGACCAGCAGTGGGTTACTCAGGTTAGTTTGTTTGTAGTTTATTTCTTAACTTGTCCATGCACTTACATCATGATGTAAAGTGGATCCTAGTATATTAAGCTACAAGATTCTGGCTCTTTTCTACTCAGTCATAAATCAGCCTAATTATTGCATCCCTGGGTCTCCTGAGGCTTGTCTACACCAGCCTTGTGCTATTATTAGCATTGGTGCAACTGCACTGTATCTGAAAAGGGATATGAGATTTTGCAAGGTAGATAAACATGTCACCCAGGACAACAGCTAAGCTTCATTCCAAAGTCTGTGCAATTAATTTGTCATTGTAAACCCTGTTTGTTATTGACTATGAGGTATCTCCCATAATTCTTTGCACTTCACTGTTAACAGCATCTGTGTCTGCCTTCTGTCCTCTGTTCTGTCAAAAAAAAAAAAAAAAAGTATATGTGCACATGTAAATATTTTTTTCCCTTTCTCTGAAAATAAATATGAGATGCCCCCTGAACAGTAGGGAACTCAATTGAAAAACATACTGCTCAACCCCTTTTCCACAATAAAATTCTGTTTAAAAAAAAAAAAAAAAGAAGAAGAAGAACATAAGAATGGCCATACTTGTTCAGACCAATGGTCCAACTAGCCCAGTAGCCTGTCTTTCAACAGTGGCTGGTTTCAGAGGGAATGAACAGAACAGGGCAATTTATTGAGTGATCCATCCCCTGCTGTTCAGTCCCAGCTTCTAGCAGTCAGATGTTTAGGGACACCTGAGCATGAGATTGTGTTCCTGACTATCTTGGCTAATAGCCAGTGGTAGACCTATCCTCCCATAAATGTATCTAATTCTTTTTTTAACCCAGTTATACTTTTTGGCCTTGACAGCATCCCCTGGAGTTCCATGGATTTAAACTGAACTCTGTAAAGATGATTAACGGATCTGTAACCACCCAGCTATTGCCAGTAGCATTTGATATTGCACCTTCTGGGGGTTACTATTTTGCTATTTAAATAGAGTGATATATAGGCAAGTGTACTTCCCCCTGCGAAAAAGGTAATATTACTGACAATTCTGCTATAACTTTCAGCTTGTTAACATAAAATTCTACTACTAAATCTCTCAGGGTAAACTATGCAGAGATACAAAAGCCCTAAGGTATTAAGTGATTTTGATATAAATTCCAATTTTATTTTATGACCATTTTACAGCTGCTGGTAGATATGTTCTCTCGTAAACTATATTTTTCCAGGTTTTAGGCAAATGTTACCCTTTTTTTTTTCTGTAGGGTTTCAGACAATAAGTTTATTGTGACAGGTTTGCAGCATTTTCTTCATACTGCACATTCATAAGAGGGAATCTTAATGTGACTAAACTAGCAGAAGACCCATAAAGAAGATGTGATTATATTTTAAGTTTCCATAAAAAAAGTTACATTCAATTTACACATTTGGATTTTGTCTGACAGTCACAAGAAATAGACTTCAAGAGTGTAAAGCTCTATAAACCAGGACAATGAAATGGCTATGTTGTGTGGGCTGCTTACCCAGAGCAAGCTTCTCCATGCGAATGGATAACTTCTTTTTGCTGGTATAAATGCTGAAGAGAACAAAACTAGATAACTTATCAAGTTGGTGTTCAATCTTGCATCTCTTACTCACGTGAGTGGTGCTGTTACCCAGGGTTTTCAGAACCCAAAGCAGTGGTTACTTAACTGTTTCTCTCCAGGCAATGACAGGAATAAATCAGTGGGGGCACAGCTCATCCATCTGATATATAATTGATACAAACCAGAGTGCTTTCACATAAAACTACATTTTGATTAGATCTTAAGTGGATGCACACACACATGCTGTCACAGTAGGTTAGAACATTTCAAAACATTTATATTTACCTGAAGTTAAGAAATGGTTTCAAGGGATCAGCAGCCAGACTTCTGGGGGGACCAACCTTCCATCTAGCCACTGAGGAACTTAGCTGTCAGATCATTGCTCAAAGAAAGCTTCCTCGGACTTCTCAAAAGCAAATTCTTGAACTCATTCCTCTCTCTACAGAGGGCACATTGGTGTATCTTCAGCTGCAGGCCTGGCCCTCCTCACTTAAGTAATCATTGAATCACTGTATATGCTGCTGCTTCCCTATCATATAGAGACACCCTTTTCTCCATACCTTGCTGGCACTAAAGCCCCTAAAATTATGTTAGACCTTGTCTTGACACATACAGAGGAACTTAATCACAGAACTAAAAATTGATGCTAACAAGCGATCATGACTTGATCATATTTATATTGTGCAAACAGAATGAAGTCCAGACCAGTGATATATAGATGTATATTTAGTGCTTTAAAAGAGCCAGTTTCACAAAGCTGAAAACAATTCTGAACCAAATCAGCTGTGAGGAAGAATTTAATATGGAAAAATGTGACTAATTTTGAATTGTTTAAGAATGTGCCCCAAAAGTCACAATCCCACAACTGCAGAAGAAGGCTGTATTGGTTTTACAAAGACCTGGTTTAGAGGAGAAGTGAAGGAAACTGTAAATTAAAAAAAAAAAAACTATACAACAAATGTAAAGAAAAAGGAAGTTGATAGTAATGAATATAAATCAGAAGCTAGGAATTGTAGACAATTGGCAAGGGCAGCAAAGGGACACAACGAGAAATCTATGGCTGGTGGAATTAGGGACAATAAGGAGTTTTAATTATATTAGGAACAAAAGAATCCTAACTGGTATTTGTCCATTACTAGATCTGAATGAAGAAGAACAGGAGTACTTGTGGCACCTTAGAGACTAACAAATTTATTAGAGCATAAGCTTTCTTGGACTACAGCCCACTTCTTCGGATGCATATAGAATGGAACATATATTGAGGAGATCTATATACACACATACAGAGAGCATAAACAGGTGGGAGTTGTCTTACCAACTCTGAGAGGCCAATTAATTAAGAGAAAAAATACTTTTGAAGTGATAATCAAGCTAGCCCAGTACAGACAGTTTGATAATAAGTGTGAGAGTACTTACAAGGGGAGATAGAGTCAATGTTTGACTCCTGTTCTTCTTTTTGCGGATACAGACTAACACGGCTGTTACTCTTAGATCTGAATGGTAGAATTATCAATAACAATGCAGAAAAGGGAGAATTGGTCAATAAATATTTCTGTTCTGTAATCATATGATAAGACCCTTTCCATTCCATTTGTGTATCAGGAGGATTTTACACAGCAGCTACTAAAGTTAGATATTTTTAAATCATCAGGTCAAGCTAACTCTTGCATCCAAGAGTGTTAAGAGAGCTGGCTGTTTGCTTGAGACTGGCTTGCTGGACTGTTCCTGTTAATTTTCAAAAAGTCTTGGAAAACTGGGGAAGTTCTAGAAGACTGGAAAAAATCTAATGTGCCTATATTTAAAAAGTGTAAACAGGATGACTCAGGTAATTATAGACCTGACAGTCTGACATTGATCCTGGGCAAGATAATGGAGCGTCTGATATGATTAATAAATAATTAAAGTGGGGTAGTATAATTAAAATATTGGGTCTAGTGTATGGAAAATAGATTCTGTCAAACTAACTTGGTGTCTTTTTTTGATGAGATTACAAGTTTGGTTGATAAATAGTGTTGATGTAATATTCTTAGACTTGTGTAAGGCATTTGACTTGGTACCACAGGATATTTTGATTTAAAAAGCTAAAATTCTATAAAGTTAACGTGGCACTCATTAAATGGATTAAAGGTTGGCTAGCTGATGAAATCATAAATAGGAACTCATCATCAAATGGGTCTTTTTCCAGTGGGGTCCTGCAGGGATCTGTTTTTATCCCTATGCCGTGTAACACTTTAATGTCCTGGAAGAAAACATAAAATCATCTCTGGTAAAGTTTGCAGATGACACACAAATTGGCAGAGTGGTAAATAATGGAGAGGACAGGTTACTGACACAGAGTGATCTGGATCCCTTGGTAAGCTGTCTCAAGCAAACAGTATGTGTTTCAAAACAGCTACATGTAAATGTGTACATCTAGGAACAAAGAATGTAGGCCATAGTTACAGGATGGGGGACTCTGTCCTGGGAAGCAGTGACTCTGGAAAAAGATTTGGGGGTCCTGGTGGATAATTAGCTGTACATGAGATCCCAATTTGACAGTGTGGTTAAAAGGGCTAATTCAATGGTTAGATGCATGAACAGGGGAACCTTGAGTAGGAATAGAGAGGTTATTTTACCTCTCTGTTTGCCACTAGTGTGACTGCTGCAGGAATACTTGTGGTGACGACGCAGGAAAGGAAACAGAACGCCAGGTCTGTGGTAGCTAGAGAGCTTTACAAGCCTCTTGCAAAAAGCCTCTCAGGAAAACTTTTCCTGGGGTTTTTATTTCTCTCCTTACTTTGTTTACAACTCTTCTTAGTGGTTACATTCTTGCGCATAGAAGAGCCAGGCAGTATACATGCACATAAGATAACGAACCCATCTCTTGAGCGCGTGAACACCAGCTGCGAGGGTACAATCAAATCAGCCAAATAAGTTTCCCAAACACAAACGCTGGATTGAAGGTCACTCCTGCCTCGTAGCCATGGGAGCAGTTTGCCGCGCCTGTGGACTGGCGATTCGGGAGCTATGCATCTCTACATCTCCCCCTGTTTTATTTTATAAATGCGGTGTTTAAACAAAACACTCTCGCAGGGTAGCATACACAATGCCACTAGATTGGGTATACATTAAACAAAGCAGCAAAGTAAAACGTCAAACATCAAAACTAGGACCCCATACTATAAAAGGGTCTTCATCCACTCTAAGGGTGGCTATAACTAAATATAATCCTACCAAGGAAGAAAAACGTCTTGGCGGATGACTTAAGCATAGCATTTCAGCATATCAATTTGCTATTGCATACAAAACTATTATCAGCAAGCTTAAAACAGCACATTTCTTTCACTGTCTCACACCCCAGATGTTGCTGGGTGGTTTACAGACAGGAACAAGGCAGGTACTTAACAGACCTTGCATTTCCGGGGCAACGGCCAGGCAGAAATCAGATTGATTTAATACTTCTGCCAGGTGGACCCAGGTGTTAAACTGCAGCCGCTGCTCCATCTGGGGTTCGCCTTGGCAGCTAGGGGCCAACAGGAAACTCCCCAATACACACAAAATAAGGAGTGAATTAGCATTAAGGCAAGCTAACAATGTCACAAGGTAATTTTCTGCGGTAGGTTCTAGCTGCTGCTGCACTCGCAGCTGCTCGGCCTGCAATGAAAGGGCTTTAACCTGTCCCCAGGTTATGCGCTGCGGGGGCCCCCGCGGGGGGCGCTGGCGAGGACGCTCGGGATCCTGCAGATGTAGGTTGAACTGTGGAATGGGGTTCGATAGTCCCTGGTGCCAGGCCATCGCCGTGCCACGGGCGGACGTTACGCGCCGGGACCCACAACGGACCTGTAGGAAGAGAAACGGCAGCATGCCCTCGTCCCCACGTTATAAGGGGCACTGGGCCATGCCACTGAGGGTCTGGGGCCTTGCGATATTTAACAAAGGGGCGGGGCAAGGCCTGGTAGCTGCGAAAATGACATTCTGCTGCAGAGTAGTTGTCAGTCAAATTCAAATGATTCAGGGTAAAAAGCACTGCAGCCAGCCATTCCTGGCGGGGAGGAAGGCCTACGGGAATCCCCCCTTTCTGTTTTTGGCGGACCAGGGCTTGTTTGAGCGCACGATTGGCTCGTTCCACAATGGCCTGGCCTGTGGGGTTATACGGGATACCAAACGTGTGGACAATGTCCCACGTGGTACAGAAGGAGGCAAAGGCCGAGCTACAGTAGGCGGGGCCGTTGTCGGTCTTAAGATGGGATGGGTGACCCATGATTGCCATAGCGCGAATCATGTGATTAATAACATGACGAGAGGCCTCACCCTTCTGGGGGGTGACCCACACATAATGGGAAAAGGTATCTACACACACGTGAAGATACTGCCAGGGGGCAAAGGGAGGGAAATGTGTAACATCCATTTGCCAGAGCTGGTTGGCCGAGGTTCCACGAGGGTTAACCCCTACCTCCGGGCTATTGGAGAGAGAAGCGCAAAGGTCACACTGGCGAACAATGGCCTGCGCCTGATACAATGGGAGAGTGAACTGCTTGGCAAGGGCCTTGGCGGATTGATGAAAAAAGGCGTGGCTTTCGATTGGGGAGGAAAAAATTGAGGCCACCGATTTGACCGCCTGGTCGGCCACCGTGTTGCCTTCTGTTAATAGGCCCGGTAGTGTGGTGTGACTGCGAATGTGTGCCACAAACAGTGGGCTAGAGCGGGAGGAAAGGAGCTGTTGCAGGGTAAGAAAAAGGGCCAACAAATTGTCATCACAGGAGGGCGACACATAGGAACCTGGAAGAGACTTAAGAACATTAGTAACATAAAGACTGTCAGTAATCAAATTAAAAGGGTCATCCTGGAAGCATCGGCAGGCCAGGATGACAGCAGCCAACTCTGCGCGCTGTGGGGAGCGCTGAGGCAGGGTAAAGCGGACTTGCCAAGTGCCTTGCACCTGCCAGCTGACCGCACCTCGTGTTGGGCCGCCGTCCGTAAAAAGGGTAAGTGCATCCTTAATGGGGACGGTTGACAAGGACGGCCGGAGGTGAAGGCAACGTTGTTGTAGGAATGAAAGACGGGGGTCAGGGGGAATGTGATATTTAACTTCCCCAACATAGTCAGCAAGAGACAATTGGAGGGTGGCACTGCAAGAGACAGTGCGTTCCCAGTCTTTAGCCGGGATGGGGACAATAATGGCAACGGGGTCCCAACCCAAGAGGGTACGGGACCGTTCTCGCACTTTAAAAATCAGCTCTGCGGCCTGTTGAGGGAGTGTCTGAATAGTATGCGGAGGGGAGTGGGTCAAATAAATCCATTCAATTAAACGAAGACGCGCTGCCGCCCCCTCCTGGGCGAGGACAGCTGTCGGTTGTGAGAGTGTGGGAAGCAAAATGGCAAAAAGGGGCTGTTCCCTTTCTCGGCGGTCGACCCACACCTGGGCCAGGGTCTGGTTAATGAGGGTGACCGCTTGGCGCTGTTCCTGGGAAACGGGAATGATATCTCCGGGGAGACGGCCCTGCCGAAGGCCAGAAAAAAGAGGGGACAGCATGGAGGTAGTCAGAGGGCAAAAAGGACGAATCCAATTAAGGGACCCCAATAACTGTTGAAGCTGTACAAACGTAAGAGGGTTGGGCAATACCAACTCGGGACAAACTGGACGGGCATATGACTGGAGCATGCGGTGACCAAGATACAAAAAGGGTGGCTGACGCTGGATCTTGTCCGGTGCCACAACCAGGCCACACGCCGCAAGCTGGTGGCGCAGTTCGTCCAGCCAGTCATCAGGGAGGACGGGGTGAGCCACCAGGATGTCATCCATGTAGTGGTAAATTAAGGCATCTGGGTGTGCTGCGCGGAAGGGCCGTAGGGCCTGCGCAACAAAATGCTGACACAAGGTGGGGCTATTCAACATGCCTTGAGGGAGCACATTCCACTGATAGCGTGGAGTGGGCTGGGAGTGATTCAAAACCGGAACAGTGAAGGCAAAGTGCACCCGGTCCTCAGGGTGCAAGGGGATGGTAAAAAAACAATCCTTTAAATCTATTACAAATAACCGGTAATCACAGGGAATAAGGTTGGGATTAGGGGTACCACACTGCAGGGGACCCATAGGCTGTATAATTTTGTTAATGGCGCGAAGGTCCTGCAGGAGGCGCCACTTGCCAGATTTCTTTTTAATCACAAACACGGGGGTATTAAAGGGGCTAGTGGACTCCTCCAAACGTCCTGCCTTCAGCTGGTCATTAACCAAGTGCTGGAGGGCCTCCAGCTTTTCTAAAGGAAGCGGCCACTGCGCAACCCATACGGGTTCGTCAGTGAGCCAACGGAGGGGGAGGGCCGTATGCCTAATCATTGATATGGATGGTGGCAGTGAACTGTGTCAATAAATCACGGCCCCACAGGTTGAGGTGGACGGGGAGAATGATAGGCCGGATACGGGCGCGGCGGATGCCTTGGGGCGCCCTAACCTCCAACCATCGGGCACTTCGTTGTGAGTCCTGTGCCCCGCCCACACCCCAAACTGCCGGAGCCTGCTCTGTGGGCCAATGGGCGGGCCACTGCGCAGCGGCAATGACGGTAATGTCTGCCCCAGAGTCGATAACACCCTCGAACGGCTGATCGTTGAGGCAGTAAATGCGTTTGGATTGGGGTGCTCCAATGTCTTTAACAACTGCTGCCACTTGTGGGTGAATAGTGCGCTGGTCGGTGGACCCGAAGCCTCCGGTTCGGGGAACGTTTCTTCCCCCTGCCGGAAGGGAGTAGGGCACAAGTATGAGTTGCGCCCAGGCATCTCCCTGAAACAGCCGTTTCGGGAGATGACTCCACAGTTGAACATGGATAATTCCACCATAGTCCGAATCCACCACCCCAGGCACCACAAACAGGCCCTGCTTGCTGGCGGACGAGCGGGGTAGGACAAGGCCCACCATGCCCTCCGGCAGCGGGCCCTGAATCTGGGACGGCATGAGGAGGACCTCCCCGGGGAGAGTGATATCCATATTTTCCTGATTAACAAGGTCAATCCCCGCACTGCCCCTTGTGGCGGCGGGGGCGTCGTGCACGGAGAGGGGCGCGGCCTTGGGTCTCGGGCTGGTCGCAGGCCCGCCTACTAGTTTCCCGGGGGGTTGTCTCGGTTAGCAGCCAAGACCCGGCTGCCACCCCCGGCCAAGCGACACTGCGCAGCCCAATGGTAGCCCTTTTTGCATTTCGGACACAGCGTGCGGGGCCTCTGGTCTGTCCGGGGCTTGGGTTTGTTTTTACACATGCCCCCCGCAGGGGCCCGACACTCCCGCCAAAAATGTCCGGGCTTCTGGCAGTTAAAGCAGTTCCCCTGAGGCTTCTGCCCCTTGTGCAGGGCAGCTGCCAGCAGGGCCATCTGATGGGTCTGAGTGCCTACGTCAGCACACGCCTGCAGCAATTCTGCCAGGGTATACCCGGGGCGCCCGACCACTGCCTGCATGGCACGGCGGCAGTCTGCATTGGCATTTTCGTAAGCCAATTTTATCATTAGTTCAGTCTGGGCTTGCGGGTTATCAATCTGCCTCTGGACTGCCTCTTGGAGGCGGTCAATAAACTGGTGGAATGGTTCGGTGGCACCCTGCCGAGTAACCGCAAAGGACTTAGAGGACTCGCCTGCAGCGGGGACCCTGCGGAACGCGCGACGGACACACTGGCCAATGATGGGAAAAGCTACCCGGGGCGTGCCCGCTGCCTGCTCGGGGATGCTCGAAAACTGCCCTGTGCCATATAACTGCTCAGCAAGATAAGCCCCACCACCTTGCGCTGCTGCTGCAAGCGCCTCTCGCTGGTACTCGCTATCCCACACAACGTATTGCGCGGGAGACAGCACCATGCGACACATGTCTTTCCAATCTTGGGGGAGCAAGAAGTAACCGTTTGACACACCTTCCAAGATCCCCAGGGTGAAAGTGGACCGCACCCCGGTCTCACGAACTGCCTTGCGGAGCTCGCGCAGAACTGAGTAGGGGAGAGCCTCCCAGTCCACTATCTGCCCCCCATTTCCATTATCCCGCCAAGAGACGGGAAACGCCTCGAACCCACACTTGGATTCCTCATCGGTCAAGAGACCGGCCTCACGCGCTTGCCGCACCGCCGCGGCGACAGCGCCCCCCTGCCCGACCGGTAGGCAGGGGGGCGCCGCCACGGGCGGCGGCGCAGGGAGGGTCAGCTGTGGGCAGGAGGGGGGTGGCCCATCACCTGGGGGCAAAAGGGGGACCGGCTTGGGGCTGTTGGGGCCGATCCCCTCCAGTGCCTCCTTACAACGCTGCCAGAGCAGCAGGCACTGAACTGGGGCACGGGGTTTACTATACAAGGTGATCCCAATCTGTATCCAATCAAAAAGCTGCAATGACCCGCAGTCTGGATACCAGGGGCACTGGCGATCTATTTCCCTTAGGAGGTCCTCAATATGAGCGACCGGGACAGCGACACATGATCGCTGTCGTATAATCTCTTGTAACTCTCTTGCGTGCTCCTTCTGGGCACTGGAAAGTTTCCCCCCCATACTCACGAATAAGGGGCGGCAAACAGCCGCGGGCGCGCTCGGCGTATCCAGCCGGTGAGTAGAGGGGTATCACGTCGGGGTCACCAGCTGTGGTGACGACGCAGGAAAGGAAACAGAACGCCAGGTCTGTGGTAGCTAGAGAGCTTTACAAGCCTCTTGCAAAAAGCCTCCCAGGAAAACTTTCCTGGGGTTTTTATTTCTCTCCTTACTTTGTTTACAACTCTTCTTAGTGGTTACATTCTTGCGCATAGAAGAGCCAGGCAGTATACATGCACATAAGATAACGAACCCATCTCTTGAGCGCGTGAACACCAGCTGCGAGGGTACAATCAAATCAGCCAAATAAGTTTCCCAAACACAAACGCTGGATTGAAGGTCACTCCTGCCTCGTAGCCATGGGAGC
This sequence comes from Malaclemys terrapin pileata, assembly GCF_027887155.1. Taxonomy (NCBI): domain Eukaryota; kingdom Metazoa; phylum Chordata; order Testudines; family Emydidae; genus Malaclemys; species Malaclemys terrapin. The sequence goes on from NC_071505.1 coordinate 115,348,929, forward strand.
AGTTTGCCGCGCCTGTGGACTGGCGATTCGGGAGCTATGCATCTCTACAAATACTGTGTCCAATTCTAGTACCTCTGGCATTAGTCCATTACTAGATGGAAATGGTAGAATTCAAGAACAATGTTGATAAATTGGAGAGGGTTTTAATGTCATGAGAATGATTAAAGGATTAGAAAACATGCTATATGGGGTAGATTTAAAGAGCTCAACCTATTTAGTTTAACAAAGAGAAGATTAAGAGGTGATTCGATTAGTCTACAAGTACCTATATGGGGAACAAATATTTAATAGTGGGCTCTTCAACATAGCAGAGACAGATATAACACAGTTCAATGACTGGAAGCTGAAGCCGTACAAATTCAGACTAATAAATAATTTTAAACAAGGACAGTAATTAACCATTTGAACAATTTATCAGGGGCTAGTGAAACCACTGCAAACCCAGGTGTGGGCATTCTTGTTCCAATCTGAGTGCCTTATTTTGGTTATAATTTAAATCTGTTAATAATGGTTTGAGATAAACTGAAATAAACCACTTTTAAAATGGAATAAGTGTGTCCACATATGGGGTTGCAGTGGTTTAACTCAAACAGGTTAATAAACATTTAACTCACCTGAATGTTAAACTGGTACAAAACTCCATATGGCTAAACCTGACTATTATTATTATTTTGTATCTGGGTAGCTTCTACTCTGTATTGCTTATATATTTTCCCTGTGTCCTCAGTAATCAAGCAGATATCCTTTATTAACCGTGTCTCTTGGTTCCAGAACTGACTTTTGTAGCAGGACACCTGGGGTAGGTGCTATACTCTGGCTTGGAATCTGATTCACTGGTTCTAGTGCAGCAAGAAAGCTAGAGAACAGCCCTTTTTAAAATCTCTATTTTTCTTGCAGCTGTGACTACTTCTGGGGCAAGTAGGTTTGCTGGGACAGCTGATTTGCTTTGCTTACTATAGACAGTGGTTAGGGAATAACACTGGTGCCATGTGTTATTACATTTCAGAATGTCATCCTAATTAATTAAAAAGTTCCTAAAGGGAAGGGCCTTTTGTTTCCCACTAGGTCACTGTGATGGTTGGGGGAAGGTCTAGCCTCAGGGACTGAATAGCATACAGCTTTTATAAAGAGGCCCAAAACTTTTGAATTCTGTTGAGGCACTTACTTGCCTCTCCATGAAAGTTGTAGGCATATCAATGACTTGCTGTACTTGTAAATGTGGCTGTTTGAACCTTTTATGTTAATTTTGTCATTTTGTTAATTTATAGCATTACAGTTTACAGGCAATACTTTAATCCCTGCTTCCTGAGTGACACACAATTAAATTACCACTTACTCAGTCACGAATCTCTTAGAAGCATGAAGTGTTTTTTTTCCACCACTTGGCCTTTGATATTATTACAGAGCAGGCCTTTGGTTCTGATGCTGGCAGAAAACTATCCTTGTATGAATGAAACATGACTGCTGAATCAAGCAAAAAATCATTCTTAAAAATGAAACTTGAGTTGAGGGCATATTGATACTCTCTCATGGAATTCTGTGTATCAAACTTGACTTTCTGGGATTGGATGACTCAGAGTATTGGTTATGTGATTAAAAAAATGTCTCCACGTTGTCTCTTGAAGTCTCTTGCAATCCATATTGGTTCTTATACCACCCTCATCACTGTAGTATCTGAGCACCTTCCAGGGTCAATCAGTATTGACCAAATATCATTACTATATAGTAACCTTTCATTGGTTTGTATGAATGTCCTCAGATATAATAATGGTTTCCACATCAGCACAGTCACCACAGCAATTGAGCCTCTTGTTAACAGTTTCAGCAGAGAGGACAGAGATCCAGGATTCAACCTAGCAAAGCATTCCTTCTATTGTAATTTTTTCTGCGGATAAACAGACGGCTTTTGTTTCTAGTGGTACAAATATGGCACCTATCTGTAGGATTAAAACCATGTTGTTTTAAATGAACCTTTACTTTTATGTTAATGGCAAAGCAGCAGCTTTTAAGATTATCACTTACAAGGTTATTCACATCGTGCTACTTTCCGACTATTTTCTCTTAACCTTCAAGAGAAAAGGCATTTTTTAAGTTTTGTAAAATCTCCTAAAAGCAACCTCAAACCTATAATCATACAGTGTACATGCATGAAGTATTTTTAAATAAGACCTTTTAACTTTAAAAAGTTATCATAATGGTAGAAGAGAAAAAACATTGAGTTTATATAATGCCTACAAAGACTAAAAGAGGAATTTAGTACAGATGAACAGAAAATGGTGAATATTTTCTGCGAAAGTTTGAGAGGCAAAATTTTCATTCAAATTTTTTTTTCTTGAAAATTTGCTGGTCTTTCAGCCAAAACCAACTGAAAAATATTCAGTTTTTCAAAAAGCAAAAGTTGGTTTGGTAACATTTGTGATTTTCACTGAAATATTGGAACTCACAATGAAGTGGGAAATACTTTTCATTTTTTTTTTTTTAAAACAAGGCCATATTTCATCAAGAAAAAAAGCCTTTTTGGAGAAATTTTGACTAGCTTTAAAATGGAATGACATGTCTGAAAAAGACAGGAGGTGATGCACTGAAATACTGAAACAGCTGTATCTAAAGATGACAGGACCCTCGTACCGCAGAGGCAAAAGTCTCAAATGAACTTGCAGGTATCATACTTTCAAAGACATGCTTAGCTTTATTCTTTGGGGCCCAGACTTTCCATGAAAGTTAACAGAATATTTTTACCAGCTACAATGCCAGGTTGCACATGGTCCCTTGTTTCTTGTTAGCTTATAAGTACCATATCCCAACAGGGGTTTTATTCAAATGCCCCTTGATATGTGAACATTTTTGAATAGGTGGATGTGAGTGACACATTTTTCCCAAAACTTAGTTTATTCTTTGGTGCATCTGTGGCACCTTGCCATGGGGAAGGTGAAGGCATCTGCCACTGCCTCACCTTTATTATTTCCTAAAATTGTGATTGTCCTCTGCTCCAGGGTTTTTGCTGCCCCAAGTGGCGGGGGAAAAAAAAAACCGCGCAGCTCTACCACACCGCTTCATTCTTTGGTGGCACTTCAGCGGCGGGTCCTTCCATCCGAGACGGACTGACGGACCCACCGCTGAATTGCCGCCGAAGAGCCGGACGTGCCGCCCCTCTCTGTTGGCACCCCAAGCACCTGCTTGCTGCGCTGGTGCCTGGAGCCGGCCCTGCTCTGCTCTGTTATAATATTTGGAACCACGATCTGTCTTAAACAATAAGTATTTACTAGGGAACACACAGTGCTTAATTTGTAATAAAAGAGATTCTGGGACTCAAGCAATTAGGTGTCAGGGCTCAAACAATTTTTTTACATTAATAAATAAAGCAACAAGCCCAGAGGTGCTGGAGCTATGAACTGCCAAGCCTAAAGGAGCCCTGGCATGAATTAAGCACAGGGAACACCGCAATGAGCGTCTCTTGCTTGTTCCATATCCACCCTCCACTTTCTCCATCACCCAGAAGCCACATCCTTGGTATTTGAATGACATAACTGCAAGCTAATATCATTACAAGCTTCATTCTTGATCTGTGTGCCATCTACAGGTCAGGTTTGGTAGTGCTTTGAGTAAACATTGACAGTGGGATCTGAGAAGTCATGTGCATTCATAGACCGTACCTACTCTGGATATGATTTTTGTAATTCAGACTCACCCCTGATGTAAACCTTTCCAGAGAAGTTTACAGACAACTAATGTTTGAATCTTGCTAGGTTGTAGGACAACACTAGGAACCATTTGTGAATAATGAAGCACTGCTTCTTTGAAATCAGCATGCACATTCTTGAAAACCAGCCATATGAAAATCCAGAGTAGATAATGCTTTCCCATTTTATCATCTACAATGTATCTGGTCTTAACCCCAAAGTGAAGTTGAGAAAACAGCATCATTTCAGACATTTAAAAACTAGACTGGCCAAAGCTTAAAAATTATACAGTAGAGCATAGACCTGCACTGGTAGGAAGAATGATGAAATACCATAAGAGGGCTTTTCCTCCTTTCTCCCCCCCCCCTTACTTGTATGATGTCTGTTGTTTACTTTTTCCACGCCAGTCAATTTCACTTTGTAGTCCACATCACTCTCTAGTTCTCATGTGCTAGCATAATGCTGTTGTTTGGATTACCCAAACTACTAAAGAATATTTACATTGATTTTTGGTTTTTAAATTATTTATTTGTATTCCTATTTGAATTTGTAACCCCTTTATTTTCTAAAAAACTAAAACCTTGTGCCTGATCTACAGTACTTGTGCCAGTGTTGCCTCTTTCCTATTACTGTATTAAATTATCTAATACAGTATACAGCTGTCATTGTAATATGCTTGAAGTATAACCCATTGGCCTGTTACTTGAACTACCACACTATCTTGCACCTTGATACAATGAATGAGCTGTAAAAGATTAACATTACTGTACTGTATTAGATGAACCTGGTGCAATACCTATGAGAGACAATGAACAAGATAAACATGACTGGGTTCATTAATATGTATAAACTAAATATTTGTTAACATTAAGTCTCACTATGATCACGTTTCAAACTAAATTGTATCGTTATCAGTTCTTACCAGTACAGATAATACCAAGTCAGGTTATTATTTTCAGCCCATCAGAAACAGGACAATGGGAAATAGAAAAGGAAAATTTAAAACTGGATAAGTTTGTACTGTAACTAGCTGACTATGTCACTTGGGAACAAATCTGTCTGCTTATATAGACATAGATATTTAATACTGTGGAGAAGGAATAGTTATTTAAATTGATAGTATATGCAATAAAATAATTTCTTGATTTTTTTTTTTTTCTTATTATCTTTGTCACAAAATATGGTGAGATGAGATTCATCGTTTGTATAAAATGATGAGGTTAGTGCCTTTCTGCAGTTAAGATCAGCTGAGGATCTGGCCCGTGGTGTCTTAATGTCCTGCACTGCAACAAATGCACCTACCAAATAGTGGTAATTACCCTTTGTAGAATTTTAATAAATAAATAGCATTTTTTCATTTTGGTAGAAAATGCTGAAATGTGAATCTTCAAAAACAATTTCTGACTTTCATTATGGATAGTAAATATCATAATTAGAGCTAGCCAAAATTTTTCAAACAAAGTTATTGTTGATGTTAAACTGTTTTTTCTGATGTCATGCAAATTTCTGCTGAAAGTTTCTGCTTTTCTCAGAAACTTTTGACTTTTTTTCTTTAATTGAAAACCCAAAAATGGCTTTATTCAGCTGGATAGTCAACATTTTCCTGGGGGGGAGGGAGCCCATTTTATGACCACTCTAGGCACAATTATGTTAACAGTTACTATACTTTATTATTTATATGAATCCCAAGAAACTTATTTTATTGATATTGACTACCAAAAGTAGTGAGATAAAGGCTAAAATTACTAGATGAGGACTAGATGGTTTTGGGAACCTGCGATGGGATGAAATAATTTTACACACTGAGACCTACTAGTTTGAACCAATCTGAAGTCCATATTGACTTGCATTTGTTCGCATTTGAAGACATTTCAGTGTTCTATCTTAAATGAGTGAATAGTTCTAGCCCAGTCTGATTGACAAGTGTCTACATGATGTAAGCCATTACAAGCTGCATCTATGACAGAGAAGCCAAGACTTCAATGAGCATTAATAAGGATCTCCCCTCTTCTACTAAATCCTCATTCCATGTTAGAACTCAGGTATATTGGTAGCACAGTTGCCAACTTTCATATGGTAAATAAGCACCCCGATTTTCACAATAAGCCAAAAATCAAGCTAATCCTCTTTCAAAACAAGGACAAAACAAGCCAATCTCTAAGAACTCCAACACTCTATGAGACTATATCCCCCCGGCGTGTAGTCTGGGACTGTGGTGGGCCCACTGTACACCCCTGACTGTCTCCCCACTTTTCCCTGCTTGCCCCCCACTTGCCCCTGCTTGCCGGGAGCTAATTTAAAAAAAAAAAAAAAAAAAAAAAAGAAGCAACACGCTACAAACCAAACAAGCCTAGAAGCCAAAAACTAGCCAACAAGCAACTCACAAGCTAATTAAGCCAAAAACAAGCCCAATTTATGTGTTTTCCCCCCCCCACACACACACACACACAGGTTTGGCATGTCTGATTGGTAGTGCAGTTCACAGAAGCTTGTGTGGTTGCTGTTTTGGTTGTAGTGGTAGTACCTGTTCTGTGCATTGAAAAAAGAATTGACTCTCCAAGACAGTTAGTTCAGCATATTTGATTAGCACAATATTAATTAAAATTCAAATAAACAGAACCTCCAAGGAAAATTATATAAATCCATATTGATTTGAAAAACATACATTCTTGATGCAGACAAAAGCCCGTGGAAGCAGAAGAAAATCACTGTTTGTGAATTGGTGAAAAAGCTTATTCTTATTGTATTTTTTGAGCAACCTAAATTCAATTTTCATAATGTTGCTTTTTAAGTTGCTGTACTAAAGAAGAAGTATATGGCATATTCTTCCTCCATGTACACCATTGACTGGGAATTAATTTGGTTCACAGCATTGTATTTATACACACACACACACACAGAGAGAGCGCAAAAATTATTGTTTGGCCCCTCCCATTATGCCTTTGATGACTTGGGCCAGCTTTTAGCTAATTGAAATGGTTGCTATTCATCTTTGAAGCTGTTGAGGGATGCAAGCAAGTACAAACTAACAATATTAAAACTGTGGGGTTTGCCCATTGTTTGTGAACATGTGAATCACTTAAACTTGGAGCAGCACATCTCCTATTGGGTGAAGAGAGTGAAGTGTTAGAAAGAAAAGAGAAATGGAAAAATGAAGTGTTCAGATAGTCTAACATGTCCTAGAAACTTCTCGAGGAAATTCTTATGTTCTCTCCTGCTTAGGATAGAAAATTGTAAGACTTCTTTTTAATTCCCAGTTCACAGCAGCGGAATACCAGGTAGTTATTTCTAGCATCTGTTTGTCATAAAATAGGGTATACCCTGAAGACACACTCCTCATAAACACTGAATGCCGGAAATACTGTTCATATTAAATTGGACCACATGAATAATACAGAAGTCATGAATTTAAATTATTACTGGCATTTGGAGAAAATGGCTGTATTTCAGCCATTAAATAACAACTTTGCTTTATTTCTGGAAACAAAGTTAAGTTGTAAATCAGATTGATGCCATGGCTCTGAGGTATTCCTGATTCTCAGGCCATTCAAAGGTATCTCAGCAGTACTGTACTGCACTATATTTGTTTCCTCAAAAGTGTTCAGCTTACTTTTGCAAGCTCCACCTCCACCCCTCCTTTAAACTTTGCATTGTTTTACTTCATGCTTAATGGGGCAGGATTGAATCTGTTGGTAGTTGATGTATTATGAACCTGAACCAGATAGGTAAGTAGGTCTTTTCATGTCCTACAGTTTTTATCAGATCCATAATTTAAAGGTAGGAGCCTGTTGTATATTGAGCAGTAGTGATGGCGGAGAGTTGGAAAAAATAAAAATTTAAGCAGAGATTCTACATCAGTTGAGCCCATCATTGCTTGATATTCTGCTGGAGGGTTTGTGGCTGGAGTTCTGTGGAAGCACAGAGCAGTGGGAGGATGGTGCAGTGGTTTAGGCACTAGTCTGGGGCTCCATTTCCCTGCTCCACCACAGATGTCCTGTGTGACCTTGGACAAGTCACTTAAGTCTCTCTGGGCCCCTGTTCCTCATCTGTAAAGTAGGTTGTAACACACTTCTAGAGATATTGTTGAGAATAAATACATTAAAGATTGTAAGGTTCTCTGATACCATGGTGATGGGTGCCATATAGGTACCAAAGACAGAGTAGTCTCCAGCACATGGGGTATTTGTACCTTAGTAATTTACAGGCACTGGTAGCAATTTTTAGTCTTTCAAAAACACATACAGGATTTCAAATGGGACTTGTGCTCCCAAATTCCTTAGGTTCTTTTTACTCTTTAAAATTTTTATTTCAAAAGTCTTTTACAGACATTGTCTAATTAATCCTTATGAGCTTGATCCTGCAAAATTCTGGAATACCTTCTGAGAGGTGCTGAGACCTCTCAACTTCCAGTGAAATTTAACAAGTTGCTGTTTATAACAACATTTATTGGGTGAAATCCTGACCTCATTGAAATCAATGGGCAAACTCACCTTGACTTCAATAGGTTCATACTGTCGCTTGTTATTTCCACCCTTAAAGCTACAGGGATTTCTCCCACAAAATCATTTCATATTCTATTCTGCCAAGGCCATGGTTGCAATAGTGACTAAGGCCTTGTCTTCGCTGCTAAGAAAAGGTTTGTTTTTACCTCAGAGTAGCTAATGTGCATGAGCTATATCAAGGTAAAAACACTATGAAGACAAGGCATGTTAATTTTCCCACAAGGAAAACTAGGCATGGTGAGCACTATTCCCTTGCCTGTGGTTCACCTTGCCTAGTTTACTTCATGGTAAAATTAAAGTGCCTTGTCTTCGCTGTGTTTTTACCTTAATATAACTCATGCACATTGGTTACTTCCCAGGCAAACCACACCTCTTCTAGCAGTAACATCAAGGCCTGAGAAGATAAAGATTGCAGCAAAAGCATTGTATAAGGCTGCCACCTGGCATTCCTTAAGTACTTTAGAGACAAGGCTTTACATACTAGCGTGTTGGGAAAATTTCTCAGCGTTTTATAGTGTTAATAGTTCCAAAACCTACCCTTTGCCCTTAGCTTTCTTGTGCCAGTTTTCAATTCACCTTCCCTTCACAAAAATGAACATTTTAATAAGCACATACAATAAAATACCAGTTGCTAATGGTAATTACGCTAAGAAAATAGTCATTTTTATCACAGCTGTTACGAAATTATATTTTTAATTATACAAAATCTCTAATGCCTTAGTAATTTCAGCCTGTATTTCCATTATTTGTTCATGAAAGCTGGCTCTGTATTAGTAATGTTACTAGGAGATGTTACTGGGCTTTAAACATTTATTGTCATGTTAGCAACATGTTAGTTTTTTTTCTTTGTGCTTATGTCCTAAAAAGGCTGGCAGAGCACTGGCAATCCATGTACTAATGATTTATGTGGGTTTCTGCCAAGAGAATGGTAATAGCCATATACAGAACACCTGAAGCCTAATGGCCAAATTATCCCTGGTGTAACTTTTAGCTAAGTGGAGTTGCACCAAAGAATATTTTTCCACAATGTCTACACTGTTGCAACCCATTATATTTTAAAGGTAAATGCATACGCTGTTGGTTGAGACAGTCAGTCATACTGGGTGCCACAGGACATGTAGCTCTTGGGTTCTGTCTTAATGGGCAAAAAGTGTGTGTGTTTCTGTCATGTTAGCTCAATTGACTTTTCTTAATATGATTGAAAAGCCCTTCCTGCACTAGACAGGAACCCAGGCTACAACTCAGACAGCTAACACATACTTCAAATGCGTTAGCCTGCAATGAGGGCTTTTAGTCATGTTCAGCTCGTTCAAATGAACAAGTGCGATTGTGAAATACACCATGTTGCCCGTTAAGGTAGGGCTGTGGTGTGCTTATCCTTCCATTTGTCCTCTTGAACTCCAGTCAATTTGACACAGAACCACCACTGCAAAGTTTGGTGTTAGTTTGTACAGTTATTTAACAAAAATCAAAGAGCTCCATTAATAACACCAAAGACTGGTTTTATCAGTTAATCATACAAACCTGGCTTCCCTTTATGATATTCACACTTTTATTTGAGGACACAGTTATTTCTGAGACCTCATTTTCACTCTGAACTATGTGTGGGCCCAGTATCTTATATTTGGTACACTAAGATGTTTAAAAAGTCAGCACCTAAAATTAGATGCCTAAGTCCATAACGAGATCCTAGAATAAATGGCCTGATTTCCAAAAGTGCTGAGCACCTAGAAGCTCTCATTGACTCCACTGGGAGTTATTGGGTGCTCAGCACCTTTGAAAATCAGCACACTTATTTAGATTCCTAAATAAGGATTTTTACCACCCTAAATGTAGGCACCATTTTTGAAAAATCTGGCCACAGGGCCTTTTCTCCTAAAAGGGATCTCAAATCACATTATAAACTATAGATTTAGGGTCAGATTTTCAAAATAGCTCAGCACTGAAAACTTCCCATTTAGGCATCTAAATGAAGTGGTCAGACTTTCAAAAGTGCTTGAAACCCAACAGCTTCCATTGGTCTCAGTGGGAGCTGCTGGGTGCTCAGCACTTTTGGAAATCAAGGCACAGTTAGAATAGGGCACAGTTTGTATCTTTGGCATAAGAGGCATTCTGGCTTAGTAAGATGGAATTGCTTCCATCAAGCATCCACAAGGCACTGCTCCAGTTGCATTGATACACCTTTAAGCGGAAGAAATGTGCATGGCCCATCTTCTGCTGGCCAGGTCTATTAACTGATGGAGCATACGTACAGACCCCGCTATGCCCATATTCTATCAGATTTCATCCCTGTAGCATGCTCCTTACTGTGCTAAGAATATAGCTGCCAACTCACTCTTAAGTATCATGGCAAGATGTCCTCACTTGTACACACACATGTGGCAAGATATACACATCCCATCCCACATACACATCATAGGTATGTTACACTGAAGTTAAAGAAGCTGTATGGGTTGTAACTTTGCAAAATTAGACCCCATTTTTCTTCCCCCCACTCCCCAGTGCTGAGTGCTACTGTTTAGTACTTACTGTATGTTGAATTGTCTTGTTAGAATTGGTAAGGCAACCCCCATCTTTTCATGTACTCTGTGTGCGTATATATATCTTCTTACTCTATTTTCCACTCCATGCATCTGATGAAGTGGGTTTTAGCCCACAAAAGCTTATGCCCAAATACATTTGTTAGTCTCTAAGGTGCCACAAGGACTCCTCTTGCTGATACAGACTAACACGGCTACCCCTCTGAAACCTATTTTTAACCTGGTGTCACATATGTTGTTCCTGGCAGACAAAAGTGTTTTGTAGGAAGGATAGTGTGTGGTATTTTATGCTAGCTTATGGACTAAGTCATACTCACAGTGGCAATACTTATGAGAGTAAGGATTCACAAGATTTAGCCCACTGTTTGAACCCAACTTTTTTAGCTCTTGTCCTAGTGAAAATGTATATTGCTATTCTGCCTCATAGATATATGAGGTGAGCAAAATAATCGATCAGGCACAGTGAATAAAATTAGGGTTTTTCAAATATTAACTTGATTCTAAATTTGTTGACTTCTTTTCTCCCATGTGTCAGACAAATTGTTGTGAAATTAACTTTATCCTTATTCTTGTAAAGAACTCTGAAATTCTGGATGAGTTAAGCTTGTAGAGTTTGATGTTTTACCAAGGTCTTACATTCTTTGAGAGGTTCACAAAATTAGTTTGAAATCACAGGTTAGTCTTTCAGCTTTAAGCCATTTTTTTTCTGAAGAAATGACTGCATTTTTTGTTTAAATGTGTTTTCTAGCTAATATGGAGCTTGTTCTGTGTTTTAGGACTACCAGAATCCCCTCCCCCACCCTTCCTAGAAACTAGTCTGTCTCAAGTTTGTGTCCTCTATACAAGGTTGTTTTTTTTTTTTTTCCTACTAGAAGCTGTCTCCCATTTCCCTGCCCATAGTCTGTCTGATTTTTTCTCACTCTGCTCTTATTTTTAACTTTATTTGTATTATATTACTTTCTTTTTTATGTCTCTAAGTACACGACAAAGCCATTACTGTTTAAATCCAAGTCAAGGTTCTGTTCCCACTATGTTCAAGTGTGTTCCAAATCAGCTAAAGTAAGTTTGCACATTTCTAGTTGACATACAGTTGTCTTTAATGTGCATACCTGTGGCTAAGGGGCTATATCCTCATTACTGCAACTCAGATATGGCTTGGACTTGAGAATCAAAATAGCTACGGTGACTGTAAAAGATAAATTGGTCTAGTGAACCCGTGCTACAATTCCTCTGTCTCTAAAACACTGCCACATCCTCAGCTTGTGTAAACTGGCATAACTCCATTGGCAGTGGAGTTACTCTGACTTACTCCAGCTGAGGATATGATTCACAGACTCTTAAACAGCTTTTGCAAGACAGCTGTTTTTCTGCTGAATAGCTGAGAAGGTTTGAAAGTATCTGCCATGCTGGCTTCCACACTTGGAAGAAGAGTTGCATAATGTGAAAGGTGCCTGCTGGTGGAATCTCTCAGGCAGCAGGTGGGAGAGCTACAGGAGGAGGTGGCTAGGTTGAGGAGCATCCAAATCCATGAGCAATTCTTGGACAGTGTCCATGTGGAGACAGCTGAAGTAGCTGTCCCAGTACACAGGACTGCTGATACACCACTGGTGGAGGAAGAGATGGCTCAAGGTGGACACTGGCAGCTGGTTACTTCTGGCAGCAGGCAGTGCTCCACCCCTGCTCCGAACCCTCCCGCCGTGATAATAGGTAGCCGTTATGCTCTTCTTGATACAGGAAAGAAGGAATCACCCCCTACAGTAAAGGAGGAGAAGCCTGGTACCCCTAAGGCTGGGAGGTCTGCTGCCACCACTGTGAATAGGAAACGTAGGGTAGTGGTGGTCGGAGACTCTCTGCTGAGGGGGACGGAGGCGCCCATCTGTCGCCCTGACATTTCATCTATGCTGCCTGCTGGGAGCCCATATCCGAAATGTTACAGAGGCATTGTCGAGGATTATCCAGCCCACTGACTACTACCCCATGCTACTCATCCATGTGGGCACAAATGATACTGCGCGGTGTGACACTGAGCGGATCAAGAGTGACTACAGGGCTCTGGGAGTACGGATGAAGGAGTTTGGAGAGCAGGTGGTATTCTCATCGATTCTTCCTGTCAAAGGTAGGGGCCCGGGCAGAGACAGATGCATCATGGAGGTGAATGCCTGGCTGCAAAGATGGTGTCACCAGGAGGGCTTTGGCTTCCTAGACCATGGGATGCTATTCGAGGAAGGACTGCTAGGCAGAGATGGCGTTCACCTTTCGAGGAGGGGAAAGACCCTATTTCGACACAGACTGGCTAACCTAGTGAGGAGGGCTTTAAACTAGGTTCGACGGGGACAAGTGAGCAAAGCCCACAGGTAAGTGGGGAACATGGAGACCTGGGAGATGGGTCGGAAATGAGAGGGAGTGTGGGCTATATTGGCAGAGAGAAAGGAGGGTCAGGACAAAACTGGGAGGAAAGATCAAACCAGTATCTTGGATGGCTATATACAAATGCGAGAAGTATGGGCAATAAGCAGGAAGAACTGGAAGTGCTAATAAATAAATAGAACTATGACATTGTTGGCATCACTGAAACGTGGTGGGATAATACACATAATTGCAATGTTGGTGTGGATGGGTACAGCTTGCTCAGGAAGGAAAGACAGGGGAAAAAGGGAGGAGGTGTTGCCTTATATATTAAAAATGTACACACTTGGACTGAGGTAGAGATGGACATAGGAGATGGAAGTGTTGAGAGTCTCTGGGTTAGGCTAAAAGGGGTAAAAAACAAGGGTGATGTCATGCTAGGAGTCTACTACAGGCCACCTAACCAGGTGGAAGAGGTGGATGAGGCTTTTTTTTTTTTTTTTTTTTTTAAAACAACTAACAAAATCATCCAAAGCCCAAGATTTGGTGGTGATGGGGGACTTCAACTATCCGGATATATGTTGGGAAAATAACACAGCGGGGCACAGACTATCCAACAAATTCTTGGACTGCATTGCAGACAACTTTTTATTTCAGAAGGTTGAAAAAGCTACTGGGGGGAAGCTGTTCTAGACTTGATTTTAACAAATAGGGAGGAACTCGTTGAGAATTTGAAAGTAGAAGGCAGCCTGGGTGAAAGTGATCATGAAATCATAGAGTTTGCAATTCTAAGGAAGGGTAGAAGGGAGAACAGCAAAATAGAGACAATGGATTTCAGGAAGGTGGATTTTGGTAAGCTCAGAGAGCTGATAGGTAAGGTTCCATGGGAATCAAGACTGAGGGGAAAAACAACTGAGGAGAGTTGTCAGTTTTTCAAAGGGACACTATTAAGGGCCCAAAAGCAAGCTATTCCGCTGGTTAGGAAAGATAGAAAATGTGGCAAAAGACCATCTTTCCTTAACCACGAGATCTTGCATGATCTAAAAAATAAAAAGGAGTCATATAAAAAATTGAAACTAGAACAGATTACAAAGGATGTATATAGGCAAACAACACAGGAATGCAGGGGCAAGATTAGAAAGGCAAAGGCACAAAATGAGCTCAACCTAGCTACAGGAATAAAGGGAAACAAGAAGACTTTTTATCAATACATTAGAAGCAAGAGGAAGACCAAAGACAGGGTAGGCCCACTGCTTAGTGAAGAGGGAGAAACAGTAACAGGAAATTTGGAAATGGCAGAGATGCTTAATGACTTCTTTGTTTCGGTCTTCACCAAGAAGTCTGAAGGAATGCCTAACATAGTGAATGCTAATGGGAAGGGGGATAGGTTTAGCAGACAAAATAGAAAAAGAACAAGTTAAAAATCACTTAGAAAAGTTAGATGCCTGCAAGTCACCAGGGCCTGATGAAATGCATCCTAGAATACTCAAGGAGCTAATAGAGGAGGTATCTGAGGTTCTTGCTATTATATTTGGAAAATCATGGGAGACGGGAGAGATTCCAGAAGACTGGAAAAGGGCAAATATAGTGCCCATCTATAAAAAGGGAAATAAAAACAACCCAGGAAACTACAGACCAGTTAGTTTAACTTCTGTGCCAGGGAAGATAATGGAGCAAGTAATTAAGGAAATCATCTGCAAACACTTGGAAGGTGGAAGGTGACAGGGAACAGCCAGCATGGATTTGTAAAGAACAAATCATGTCAAACCAATCTGATAGCTTTCTTCGATAGGATAACAAGTCTTGTGGATAAGGGAGAAGCTGTGAATGTGGTATACCTAGACTTTTAATAAGGCATTTGATATGGTCTCGCATGATATTCTTATCGTTAAACTAGGCAAATACAATTTAGATGGGGTTACTATAAGGTGGGTGCATAACTGATTGGATAACCATACTCAGAGAGTTGTTATTAATGGTTCCCAATCCTGCTGGAAAGGCATAACGAGTGGGGTTCCGCAGGGGTCTGTTTTGGGACCGGCTCTGTTCAATATCTTCATTAACGACTTAGATATTGGCATAGAAAGTACGCTTATTAAGTTTGCGGATGATACCAAACTGGGAGGGATTGCAACTGCTTTGGAGGACAGGGTCATAATTCAAAATGATCAGGACAAATTGGAGAAATGGGCTGAGGTAAACAGGATGAAGTTTAACAAAGTGCTCTACTTAGGAAGAAAAAATCAGTTTCACACATACAGAATGGGAAGAGACTGTCTAGGAAGGAGTATGGCAGAAAGGGATCTAGGGGTTATAGTGGACCACAAGCTAAATGAGTCAACAGTGTGATGCTTTTGCAAAAAAAAGCAAACATGATTCTGGGATGTATTAACAGGTGTGTTGTGAGCAAGACACAAGAAGTCATTCTTCCACTCTGCTCTGGTTAGGCCTCAGCTGGAGTATTGTGTCCAGTTCTGGGCACCGCATTTCAAGAAAGATGTGGAGAAATTGGAGAGGGTCCAGAGAAGAGCAACAAGAATGATTAAAGGTCTTGAGAACATGACCTATGAAGGAAGGCTGAAGGAATTGGGTTTGTTTAGTTTGGAAAAGAGAAGACTGAGAGGGGACATGATAGCAGTTTTCAGGTATCTAAAAGGGTGTCATAAGGAGGAGGGAGAAAACTTGTTCACCTTAGCCTCTAAGGATAGAACAAGAAGCAATGGGCTTAAACTGCAGCAAGGGAGGTCTAGGTTGGACATTAGGAAAAAGTTCCTAACTGTCAGGGTGGTTAAACACTGGAATAAATTGCCTAGGGAGGTTGTGGAATCTCCATCTCTGGGGATATTTAAGAGTAGGTTAGATAAATGTCTATCAGGGATGGTCTAGACAGTATTTGGTCCTGCCATGCGGGCAGGGGTCTGGACTCGATGACCTCTCGAGGTCCCTTCCTGTCCTAGAATCCTAGAATCTATGAATAATGTGTTCACTGAATAGCACCATACATTTTAGTCTATTCCCCCCTACAGAGTAACTTCCTTGGGCTGATCAGCAGTAGAGGCATAATTGTTTTCTTTCCCAATAATTTAATCAAAGCATATGTAATTACATTGGAACCAATACATGTTTTCTTTAAAACATGACACTTTCCATCAGAAGTTAACTTAGTGCTATAAGATTCATTTAGAGCCGGATCCACTGACTTCAGTAGATTGTGGAGCAGGCCCAAAGGAAATCCTGCCCAGAGTTACAACCAGATGGGCTGAGTGCTGGGCACTTCCAAAGTAAAAAAATATCTTCTCCCAGGTCATGAAGCTGCCCCAGAGATGCTTCATGACCACAGTAGTAACCTCCATGGTGGTTGTTCCCTTCTCCCTCATCCACAAGGAGGAATGGCTGGTAAACCTGCATGTGTACAGATTCACTGAGCACATCCATATCGTACGTTCAAATCTCACTCAACAGTGGCATGAAAGTAGTCTTCACAGGCTTTGGGCTCTTTGGTTGAGAAGGGTGCACATTTGTCTTATGAGTTCCAGGCATTCTGCCCATAGCTCTCTAAAAGAGAATTACATTGGTTCTCCAGCAAATATAGCTCTCTCTGTAGCTATGAAGGAGAGGATTTGCTGAATATATGTGCTTTATAATACGTAAAGACATTGTCATGTTTGCTGAACTTTCGATTTACCCTGGAAGAGTGGGACTAAAACATGATCCGAGTGTAGGGCTGAATCAGAAGAAGGGAGGCTACCACAGGGTCAGAATAACCATCGACAGGAGGTGCTAGAGAAGAGACAGCTGCTATGCTATGCCCAGCCATGAGGGGGCACACCAGTGGTGAGTCAACCCTTCTAGAAGGAGACTTGCCATGCTTCTGAAAGAAACCAGTTCTGAATTTCAAGGTATGATTTTATTTGCCAGAAGTTTTTATTGCAGGCCTTAGACCTGAACAATTTTTTTTTCTTTATTTGAGAAATACAACAACAAAAAGTCATTAGGGAGCACAGCATATTTCATTGTACACCAAGCTGAGATGTTAGTTCTCGTAAAAACAACAAGTTCTCTAGATGGCTTTACTGTCAGAAGTTTTCACATGTTTGAGAAGTTTTAAGAAGGATGAATAGAAAATGAATAATGAAAGCATTCTTCTTTTATCATTTTAATCGACTCCTCTTGGGTACATCAGTAAGACGTTCCAAGGTTCCTCTTCCCCCCCCACGCCCCCAAGCCCTTCAAATCCATGTATTCCATACTGACTGGCATAAGTTATGAAGAGTGATACTACAAAGAGACCTAGAAATATATAAAAGTCCCTGTGCCTTCCCTGAATATGTTAAAATAGTCAACAAAAACATGGTAATTTCCACTGTAGTTCATTTGATCTAATATTAAATTAGCTGCTCTTGGGATATCTTTATGCAGTCAAAACATATTTGTGTGCTCACATTTTTCTGTGGAGTTAATTATGAGTTATGGAATTGAATGGATGGGTTTCAAGTAGAGATTGGTCATGACCAGAATGTTTTACTCAAGCCATCATGTCCTTTGATATTTTTGGACCGATTAGGACCTGGAATGTGTTTTTTTGTTTGTTTGTTTGCTTGCTTGTTTGTTTGTTTTGTTTGCTTTTTCAGAACAAGAATCACCCTTGGATTCAGTGTTGCATCTATTTCCCCCAGTAATAGAGAACAAAAGAAATCCCACCATTTCCCCATAACTTTGATGGTACGGGTAAATTAGAAGCCAGATCCCAAGTTTTCAGTTTTAGAAAATCAAAATACATCCTCCTTGTTCCATCTCCAGTTTTAAGCAGAACAGAAATCCCTTCTTTTTCCATTCCAGTGAATAAGATGAACCTATTCAAAAGGAACATTTAGAAATTATGGGTAACAGTCATATGTGTATATTTACCTTTTAATTAAAAATAAAGGTTGGATCCTGCAAGCTTTGCATGGTCAGATCCCTGGACCCACACAAAGCCTTGCTTAAGACAATAGTGTCTACCCACATGGAACATGTGTAAAATCAGAGCCTAAATTTCATATAACAGTTAGTCAGGCATAGTCTGCTATGGTCCGAAGAGGTTGTTGCTGATGTGCAGGCTAGGGAATTGAATGTACACTGTGGATCTTTTTTTTTTTTTTCTCTATTTAAAAAAAAAAATCTGTTTCTAAAAACAAAACAAAACTCTTGAGTCCATTAACTCCATCCCATGTCATTCTAATAGAAACTGCTTTGGATTAGCTAGCAATTGAGAATCCCATAGGAATGGGTTAGCTCGTATACATGCTACCCAAGATAAAACAAAATTGTCACATATTTTGCTTAAGGTGTGGGAGGAAAAAAATCAAATCAAATAGCATTTTACAAGTGCATGTAATAACTTGAATTTAAAGCAAGTTATGTATTATTCAAGCAATTCTAATCATGGTACAGTAAATTTTTCATGAAGGTTAAGAAAAAACTGACAGAAATATCATTTAAACTGAGTGGTTTTGATGCTGCACTTGAAAGTGGGGATTTAATAGAACTTTTTTAATATGACGAGCCTCAGATAACATCACATTTGGCAAAGTGCTTTATTGGTTTTTGGATTAGAGGTTTTTTCATAGGTTTTTTTCCCCCCCTTCAAACTAATAAAATTCATGTAGCTGTCAGCTTGGATTTGATCCCTATTTTGTTTTGCCTCAACAGTGTAATCTCAATCAGTTTAACTTATTTTTATGCTCCATTTATAGGGTATAAAGATGACAAATCACTTGTGTGTCAATGCTGGGATTTTATCAAAAGTCTGAATGAGCATTAGGGCTGGGGATGGTGGGGAAAGTTGAGGGTCAAATCAGGTTCAGAGCACTGAAGTTCTGGGCCACCTTCTCTCATGCCAAATAGTACTTTACTTTGGCAGCATCCCCACTCCAATCAATTGAGCTACTTTCAGAGTAAGTTACTACTTATCCAGAGTAATGGTGGCAGAACTGGAGAGGGTGAGAAAAAAGGCCGCATGGTGCCCTGGCCTGGGTATCAGGAGACTGGGTTCTATTCCCCCCTGTTCTGTGAGATGTTTTGCTTATCTTTTCACCTCTCTGTGCCTCTCTCCCCACCCATGCTTTATATGTGTTCCCTGCTTAGACTATAAGCTCTTCAGAGCAGGAACTGCCTCTTATTATGCATATGTACTGTGTCTACATGGCCCTGATCTTAGTTTGGGCCTCTGATTGTTTCTGTGATACAGATAATAATAATTCATAGTAAGTGGACTCTTGTAGCTGAGAAGTACAAAGCTATTTTCCCAGGGGCCCCTAGCTTTCTCTTTTGAATTTTACTTCTAATCTTTTCATTAAAAAATCATCCTGGGGCACTAATGGTATGTTTACACTGCAATAAGACACCTATGGCTAGCCCAGCACAGCTTACTTAAGCTCATGGGTTCAGGCTATGGGGCCATAAAATTGCAGCGCAGACGTCCAGGCTCAGGCTGGAGCCCAGTTTCTGGGACCCTCCCACCTGAAGGCATCTCAGAGCCAGGGCTCCAGCCTGAGCCCAAACATCGACATTTCAATTTTATAGCCTCCCAGCTCAAGTCACCTGAGCCCAAGTAGCTGACCCAGGCCAGTCATTTTGCAAGTTGCAGGCAGTCATTTTGCAACTGCGGTTTCTCAATCCCTAAATTGTGACAAGCAGCCAGGAATGTTTTAGAAGGAGATTTATCCTCTGAAGTTCCACCTCATGCAGCCTTTGAGATGATTAAGGAATTAGAAGGAAGGATTAATCTTAAATTTGAGGCCTAAGAACATCTTTTGTCTAAGATGGAGGTTAAGATACCAACCATTGGGGAGGAATTACAAACTGAACATTGGAATTAAACTGCTCTAAATAAGCAGGTTGAAAGGGCTAAGTATTTGTCTGTAGCTTTGGTAAAAGAGTGATTCTGAACAGAAGACTAGAAGTGACAGCAATTCACATTACAATGATGAACTTGAGGTTACTTGGCATGAAAGCCAAGGAGTGGACATTATTGAAATGAGGGATATAGTTTGAAGGTTGCTTGAACTTTAAGTATGATACACTTTAAGTATGATCTGCTATTGATAATGGGAAAAGTTTTTAAGAATACAGTAAAACTTCTTCCTCCCCTAAATGGAATATATTTGGCAAAGCTCTTCATGAGGTATTCAAAGCAATTACTAGTTTTATTTCTTCTGGAGATCATGCAAAAGTGTTGACATAAAAGAGGTATATAAGAAAACTAGGTTTCAACATGAGCAGTTAGTGTATATAATCTTAAATCTTTCACCCCCAAACTCAGATGAGGAGGTAAAATTTAAATATTTGAAAAGTATAACTGTATCTGACCTTTCCTGAAGAAGCCATTTTCATTAAATCATAGAATAGTAGGACTGGAAGGAACTTCAAGAGGTCTTCTGGTTCAGTCACGTGCATTCAAGGCAGGACTAACTATAATCTAGATATTCCCTGATAGGTGTTTGTCTAATCTGCTCTTAAAAATCTCCAATGGTGGAGATTCCACAACGTCCCTAGGCAATTTATTCCAGTGCTTAACCACCCTGATAATTAAGTTTTTCCTACCTAAATGTCCTAATGTCCAACCTAAACCACCCTTGCTGCAATTTAAGCTCATTGCTTCTTGTCCTATCCTCAGAGGTTAACGAGAACAAATTTTCTCTCACCTCCTCGTAACAACTTTTTATGTACTTGAAAACTGTTATGATGTCCCCTCTCCGTCTTCTCTTCTCCAGATTAAACAAACCCATTTTTTTCAATCTTCCCTCATAGGTCATGTTTTCTACACCTTTAATCCTTTTTCTTGCTTTTCTCTGGATGATCTCCAATTTGTCCACATCTTTCCTGAAATGTGGCTCCCAGAACTGGACACAATACTCCAAATGAGGCCTAATCAGCGCAGAGAAGAGCGGAAAAAATACTTCTTGTGTCTTGTTTACAGCACTCCTGCTAATATATCTGAGAACACTGTTTGCTTTTTTTGCAATAATGTTATACCGTTGACTCATATTTAGCTTGTGATCCACTATGACCCCCAGATCCCTTTCTGCAGTACTCCTTCCTAGACAGTCATTTTCCATTTTATATGTGTGCAACTGATTGTTCTTTCCTAAGTGGAGTACTTTCCATGTTTCCTTATTGAATTTCATCCTATTTACTTCAGACCATTTCTTCAGTTTGTCCAGATCATTTAGAATTATAATTCTAGCCTCCAAAGCACTTGCAACCCCTCCCAGCTTGGTATTGTCCACAAACTTTATAAGTGTATTCTCTATGCCATTATCTAAATTACTGATGAAGATATTGAACAGAACTGGACCCAGGACTGATTCCTGTGGGACCCCACTTGATATGCCCTTCCATGTTCACTGTGAACCACTGATAACTACTCTCTGGAAATGGTTTTCCAATCAGTTATGTACCCACCTTATAGTAGCTCCATCTAGCTTCATCATTGTCTTTCTGGATGGGATTAGTTCATTAAATGTATATATTTTAAAGCCAAAAGAATTTATTTGAAAGAAGATGCAAATTTAGCCTGGTTCAATATCCTAAGGAAGAAGTGAATGCACTTTTGATAGAAAAGACAATAATAATTTTTTTTGCTGAATTTTGAAGAGTGTTTTAAAATTTGTGAAGATTTGCCCTACTTTACCCTGAATTTATTTTCTGAATTTTGGGGGGGATTATTTCTCAGACTGATTGATTGAATTTGTTATAGCTTTTAGTTAGACATTCAGATATTGGTACCACATCCTCATTCTTTAAAACAAACTTCCTTCTAGGAATCCAGTGGTGACCTCTTCTTTGATCCCTGTATCCGAGTACTTGACATTAAGTCCTGCATACAGTGCCCTATTTCTTTTCTTTGGATTGCTGGAATTTGTGATATTTTATATGGGCTCTGTTTACTTCATTTTTTTTAAATGTCCAAAATCTATAAAAGTAATGTTACTTAAGTAACATATTAAGGATTTCTTGCTAATATTACTCACTGAATTCATAAGATTTCTATAGAATTCTAAATATTATTGTGCATTTATACTAAAGTATCATCCAGAAGCCCCAGTCAGGCCCAGGGGCCAACTAGAAGTTGGATATACACAACATTACAGCTCCATTGTGTTAGATTTTATACAAACACGCCATAAAATGACCCTTGCCCCCAAACAGATAACAAGTTAATAAACAGTTTAATTCCAACTTTGTTTAAGCAATGTTTTCATTAAAACCAGCAGCACAGATGCTGGAACTAGAGGCCCTGGGGGTGCTGCCGCACCCCCTGGCTTGAAGTAGAAATAACTCAATACAGGGTTTCTGCCTTCAGCAATCCCACTATAAAAATTGTTCCAGCACCACTGACCAGCGGTATCCAAAATTTTAGCTAGCATGTGAGCTTATAATATATATTTTTGAGCTATTGCATATTTCACTTCACTGAACATATCTAGTGACTCTCACAAAGATGCTTGGTCAGAAGCCAAGACACTCCTGGTAAATTTAGAGGGCCATAAAGCAATATTGTCAGATTTCAAGAAAGCTAACAAAAGAGGAGTAAAATAGCCAGGAATAATAATAAATTTCATGGTCCAAAAGACAGCGACTTGGGATTCATCCCCAAACGTTCCTTATACGTGAGTTAAAAAATAATATTTTGTGTCAGTGTACAGGGAGATCTTGGCAAACCAGTAAAGTGCCCGAACCACTACTGCTTATTGCTAAAAGTAGCCAAGCTAGCAGGTCGTAAATGGGTCTATGCATGATGGAGTCAGGAGGGGAGAGGGTTTGGGTGCCACAGAAAGGGCAGCTTGACTCCGCGTCCTTCCTGATGAGATCTCTGTTCAAATTGCTGAGATATGCTTTTTAGAAAAACAGGAAGCTTGTCTATATGTGCCCTCAGGAATGTGTCTGTCAGGGCCTCAAGGCATGCAAACTCTGAAAAAAAAATCAGGCTAATTGATGATCAGAAGAAACCTCTTGCTTAACCTTTGAAATTGCTTGCTTAACAAGTTTTCTTTGAGTAATGTGTTATTGTAATACTAATTAATAAATAAGGGAAGAAAGTTTTGTGTAGTTGAACTCTTCAGAGACTCTCCCTTTGGACACATCTTGTGGTCCCCACCGGCAGATGGAAGATTGGTCATGGGAAGACTGGTCATGGGAAGACTGCTTGAGAGCCACACCCAGCTTTGGTAATTATTGAGGGTTGGGGGTGTTTTACTAACCTGTTGCAGACATGTGTAGGTGGTGCTTGAGACTAAAATATAGCTTTAAGTGAAAGCACTTTTGTGTTGTCCTGTTTCTGCCAGCCATCTATCGGTCGGACAGCCGTGTCTGCCTTGATTTATTTCCTGACACCACCTCGCACAGAGTAAAGTTACCAAGAGCTTCGGGTTGAAAGAACCCCAAGTAGCATCAGGGTGGGGGGGACAAAACAAACATAGCATATGGGAACAGTAGTGAGACCAGCCAATTAAGATAAATTAACTGGAATTAAATTATTGTAGTGCAACAGAAATCTTTCAGAAGAGTACAAATATATAATACTGAGTTTGTTTTTCATTAGGTACTTTGTTACCATTTTGGGGCAAGGATGCTTTCAAACCTTAGTATATTAAGTTGACCCCCAGGACTTACCACACAGGAGGTTGCTATGTGGCAAGCTGGTGCACTGTAGATTCATACCCTGGTTTGCCATGCAGTAAGTTATCATGTAGACAAGCTCCGAGTCCTCACAATGATCATAATACTTTTGCAAATGAAGAACTTGGAGAGCTACAGCTTAAAGTTGTAATATATTTGATATTATTTGAAAACACAGGTACATATAATGCAGTTTGGCCAAATAAATACATCAAACTTTTTTTATTCTAGTAACTAGACTTCTGCAAACTCTTTGACTGAAATTGCAAGAATATGTTAAATTGGCTGTGCTTTGTGTTTGAATTGTAGATCAGACCAAGCTGTAAGGATGGCTGGGAAACAAGATTTATGTTTTGTGAAAAAGTTCAAGGTTTCAACGTTTCTTCCATTGAGATGCAGAACAAAATCAAGACATTTTTGATTTTTTTTTTTTATTGATTGATTGAGAGTGACTGAGTGCATGCCAACCACAGGCCCCGAATAGCCAATAGCTCAGCAGTTAGGACACTTACCTGGTATTTAAGAGACCTAAATAAGTCACTGCTCTGTCGCCCTTTCTGGTTTTCACCAGAAAATCCACCCTGGAGCCGAGAACTTCCAGACAAAGGGTCAGTCAAAACCAATAAGTGTCCACAAAAAACTTGTTTGATGAATCAGCATTTTCTGTGCGCACCAAAAAAAAAAGTTCTCAATGAGCTGGACTCGGTTGCGACTTGTTCAAATTTTCTTTGTGTCCACAAATAGTTTATAGACTTTCTGGAACATTTCCCCCCCTCCATCTGATCATCCACTAACTTTATCAGACTGCTGTTCATGGTGTGTTTAAAGTTTGAGCATACCACAAGCTGTTTTTCTTCGGAGGGAGAGAGAGACAGAGACAGACATATACACATTCTCCAACCCTGCTCTACTTGAAAATGCACGAAAAATAATTTCTCTTCACTCCTGGGTCTGCTAGACTCTGGTAGGCAGTTATATGGTACATATAACTGTGGGGCGGGATAGCTTAGTGGTTTAAGCTTTGGCCTGCTAAACCCAGGGTTGTGAGTTCAATCCTTGAGGGGGCCGTTTAGGGATCTGGGGCAAAATTGGTATTTGGTCCTGTTAGTGAAGGCAGTGGGCTGGACTCAATGACCTTTCAAGGTCCCTTCTAGTTCTATGAGATAGGTATATCTCCATTTCTTTACCATTAACGTATGTAGTTCTCATAGTTATTGTAGACTAGCTTGCTTTTATTTTATATTTTAACTAGAAAATCATATCCTAGTTTTAGATCCCTGAGATCAGAGCACCCTTCTGAGTCAGAAGTGAGGCCTGACCTCTCTCTGCACATGAGTCTGTGCCAGAAATACAGTGACTCTATTGCCTCATTTTCCCCCCTTTTGTGAAATCCTCTGAGATAATGGGAACTGTCTCCCTATTTTAAACTTGGGTTCATAATACAACCCAGTTTTAAAAGAAGATGCTTGGTTCCCTGAACTTTGAGTTCTTTTGTTCCATTTATCCCCTTTCCAGTTCTGGTAGATGAACATCAGACCCAGCTTGGATAGGCAGAATGAAATTTGGCCATGGAGAAACCAGACATGAATTTCTTTAACTTTGATGCCTGTGAACTGGATCTCTCTCACAAATCCATGAATCCACTTTGATCTCCCTTGCGGGAGATTGGAAATATTTTAAATCTCACATGAAAGCTCATTCTTATGAGATTTCTAATTCTGTTTGGTACAGTCAAGGGGTTCAGACAGTCCAATAAGTCATCCAAACATTTTTGGTATGTACTTGAACAGAATCTGATCTCTGAATCTTTGGAAAGGCCAAAGTGGAAACAATTTTATGAAATTTTTCCCATACTTCAGCAGTTCAGATGAAATGGAGAATGAATTCAAACTGTCCTTCGTTATAGTTCTTGCAAATCAAAAAGCCATCTGAGAAAGCATTGCAAAATCAACCTCCCACCTCTTTGGTCTGTCTGTAGTAACTATTAATAAGTTGTGATGAAAAAAGAAATAGGGAGAAAGACATGGAACTTTTAAAGGAATTTGTTTAAAAAAATAGCTAGCTAAAATCATGCTTTTGAAAGTTTTAGTGCAATAGTTCATTTCAAGTAATATGAAGGACACAAAAATGTTACAGTAACATCAAGGCAATGTGGTTTGGTGTCTGGGGCACCTATTTGGAGAAATGGGTACTATTCCTGGCTCTGCCAATGATCTGCTGAGTAACCATAGGCACATCACTTGCCCTCTCCCTGCCTCAGTTTCTCATCTGTAGAATGGGGATAATGATACTGACCTCCTTTGTAAAGCACTTTGAGATCTACTGACGAAAAGTGCTATATAAGAGCTCTAGGTAGTATTATTATTTGGGGTCATGGGAAAAGAAAGCAGCTTTGAAACAGATTAAAAGACTGGGTAATAATTTATGATCAATAACCAGATTGTATTGTGCTGTGCTTCACCTTTCAGATTCTCCATCAGTGCTCTTGTTAAAGATGGTGTTTCTCTTCCTAGATGCTTATTCAGCAAACTAACATAATTTTTTATCTCCAAAGATGTGAGGCTATTTTTACATAGATATAGCAAAGCAGTGAGGTTTTGTCTGGAGCTTAGGCAGGAGGCTGGATCTGAGGATTCCTAGGTTCTCTTCCAGCATTGCTGCTGACTCATTGTGTGCGCCCCCATGTCTCTCATGCATCTGATGAAGTGGGTATTCACCCACGAAAGCTTATGCTACAATACATCTGTTAGTCTAGAAGGTGCCACAGGACTCTTTGTTGCTTTTTATGTCTCCTTGTACTTATCTAGGAATTGTGAATATTTGTTTACCTCACTGGGTGTAGTGTGTGGTCAAAGTAATAATTGTATAGGCCTTTTATCTACTACTTTTTTATGAAAGAGGCTGAGAAGTGTAAACTGTTATTGTTAAGTGTCCTCATCCTAAATTTTATTTAAAAACTGACCTTGAGTTACCAGAGTGGTCCTGAAAGAGAAAAAGAGAAGGGAAGGGGGATGCAGGGTTGGTTGTTTTGTTCCTGGGTGTTTTTGTCTCCAGACATGAGCTGCTTTTCACCTTTAGTTGGTTTTAAAATGCACTCATGGTCTTAGAAATCTGCAGGAATTAAAAACAGAGGGGATCTGAGCCACAAAGTTTGGATCTGGATCCAAAAGTCAACAGAGTTCAAAGACCTTAGATCCAATATTAGGATTTTGGGGCCATCTCTACCTAAAATAAAAATCATAATTTCTTCTCCTGGATGGGTGAGTATCCACTAGCATTTCTTTAAATAGAGAAGGGGTCACCTTATATGAATGCTTTTATGAATAAAACTATTCAACTGGGTCATTTACTATAGGCATACAAGTTACTGGCCCATTTCATGATTGGACTGGATTTTCTAGTTGGTCATTTTGTCTCTCCAGGAATATGTTGCTTTTATTTAAAACTTTTACCAGAGCACAGCTCTGCAAAATATATAAGGAGTGTCTTAAACTCTCACATCTCTGTTTGTTTTAATTGTTTTTCAGTAGGAATGGACTAACCAGCTTAAAGAATAATAATAGCCACCTTCCACTATCCTGCCATTAGCATTCATCCAAAACTTGGAAAGAACCTTTTTTGAGGTTCAAAGAAGTTCAGGTCTCTTTACATTTGTACATGTAGCTATATTTCCTGATTCCAGCTGGAGAGGGGAAGTGCTAAAGTACTGCAAGAATGACTAGTCTCATTACAGAAAATGGCAGAAACGCTAAATGACTTTTTTGTTTGTTTTCACCAAAAAGTTTAGTAGCAATTGGGCGTCTCACTTAATGTATGCCAGTGAAAATGAGGTAGGATCAGTGGCTAAAATAAGGAAAGAACAAGTTAAATATGAGCCAATGGAGTAACGCTGTTGCAAAAAAAGCAATCATTCTGGAATGTATTAGCAGGGGTGTTGTAAGCAAGACACAAGTAATTCTTCTGCTCAAATTCATGCTGATTGGGCCTCACCTGGAGTATTGTGTCCAGTTCTGTGTGCCACATTTCAGGAAAGATGTGGGCCTTGGTATTTATGTATATTTTTAGAAAGCTGATCTCTCTTTTTAATTACTTTGACTCTTGTGCATGTTACTGAGGGTAGTATGAGCTATTTTACCACTTGGTCCCCAATCCAGCAGTCCATCACTATTCATCAAAACACTTAAGCATATACTCAGTTTTAGGAATATGCTTAAGCATTGTTGACATCAGAAGTAATAACAGGGATATACTTAAACATGTGCTTTGTTGAACGGGGCCTGAGTTCTGTTCTACTTCTATTTCACTTGGTTTATTGAGATTTTTTTAAAGTTATTGTCAGTTTCTTGTGACAGTTGGAAGGGGTAAATGGGAAACAAAGTACAGTATAATTTAAAGCATTAAGGTGCTCTTTAATATAGTTGATTTGAGTTCATATCTCAAGTTAGGAACTGATATAATGATTATATTCAGGCCTAATAAACTTAGCCCCTGATCCTGCAAACATTTAAACATGTGTGTGATTTTACTAATCTGAGTAGTCCCACTGAAGTCAATGAGACTACCCATGCAAGTAGATGCCCTTATGATTGAAATGAGATCCTTTTATTTGAATTTTATAATTCAGCTAGTCATTATGTATTCTAACTGCTGCTCCCTAGTAACTGTACTGGTCAGTGGAGACAAGTGAGATGTTGTGTACACAAAGCAATAATAATTAATAATAGTGCAGTATTCTGCACTTACTTATATAACATTTTTTTTTCTTGGGTCAAGTTCAGTGTTTAACAAAACTGGTGTGTAAACCTTATTAACATTTCACAAGTAGGGTTCCTTAGTCTCAGAGAAATTGAAATGACTTGCTCAAAGCCACACAAATCAATGGCAGAGTTGAGAATAAAATTAGTTTAGTCTGGTCCCTAGTTCCAGGCTCAGTCCACTAGACTACAGCTGTTGATATAGGTGCACCAAGAGCCCGTTTACCGCAGCAGATTAGATCCTTGCAGTATTGGATTCAAAACCGCTCGAGCTGAGTAGCTGCTGCAACTGCTTTTCTGTTTACCTCAGCACAGTCCATTGCGTGATGCTTGGTGTGCGTCACTGAAGGTCTGTGAGCAGGCCTCTTTCCTAAAGTTTGAATTTAAAATCAACTAGTCCTTGAGTTGTATTCCCTCCTTCTCTGTGGGGGATAAGTTAGATAACTGGCTTTTCAGTAACTCGTTTTCCTATACTGGTAACTATATTGGTTTTCCTGTTTGGCAGGACTTTTTGTCTGCCGCTTTTCTGGTTCACCAGTCTTTTGCCACTAGAAAAATATTGTATCTTTGTTCTGGTCATGTTTTAGCAAACATCAGTTCTGGCATGTGGAGGTTAATTGGACAAATCCTGGACCTTGCACAAAACCTGAGAAAATTGGCTTTGCCCACAAGTGTTTTCTGTGGGGACAGTGGAGCACAAGCAGCTTTAATAACAGCATCTGTGTCTTCTTCTAGTGACAGCCCCTCAGTATCTGGCTTACATAATCCCCTACTGGCCGTGTCTCCAGTATTGCACATCCCTGTTGTTTCCCTTCTGCATCCCCCTGTGCAGTGGCAGAGTTAAAGTTGCAAAGCCCCTTTGCAGCTTCCCTGTGGTTGAGGGGCCTCATACAGCAGAACCATGCCAGTTCCGCCCTTGAGACCTTCCATTACCTCCTACTCTCTCCAGGATTTGGCCTAATGACTGAGCCAGTCTCTTTCAGAACTGAAATACTGGTTTCAGATCAGAGCATCATCCTTACTTTGTAAACATTAAAGAGATGTTGTTTAGATATTAAACATTAAAGTCTATGGGGTGGTTAAATCGGTATTAATACAGCATATAAACTAGTTTATTAAAAGTATTTTACACTGGATTCCCACAACTGGCAGTGTCATGAGTCACCAAGATGGCTGTCACCATCAGGACTCAGGAGACTGAGAGTTAGCAATTGTGATGAATAAAAAATGTACAGTAGTCATGTTAAAACACACACTACTAATTCTCATAGTGATTAATTAACACTGTAAATCCAGTGATCTTTTCCCCTCTTCACAGCAAATATGTAAGAACAAAGTTTTGAAATGAGGACCCTGCTGACTAAGACTTTATTGCTTTTCCAAAACAGCC
The DNA here is from genome assembly GCF_027887155.1 of Malaclemys terrapin pileata. Classification (NCBI taxonomy): domain Eukaryota; kingdom Metazoa; phylum Chordata; order Testudines; family Emydidae; genus Malaclemys; species Malaclemys terrapin. The sequence goes on from NC_071505.1 coordinate 115,378,803, forward strand.
TTCTGAACATTTAATATAATAGAATACAATATGATCAACCCAGCAATTAAAACTAGATTATGGGAATAATTGAACAAACTATACTTTATGATGCACTCTCCTCCTTGCTTTTGAATTGCGGCTGTATTTTCAAAAGGGTCCCATTTTAGGCACCTAAATGAGGGCCACATTTTAGAAAGAGCTTGTCCTCATCACACTTCTGGCCTGGCTAATTAATGTGGTGCTTAAGTGGGAGCTGAGCTGTTTTGAAAACCTGGCCCTGAGGGTGCAGAGCCGCACTTGGATTAGCTGATCTGGCCTTTCTGGTTGTATCATTTATGTTCAGTTCTCAGAGTGCACGGCTGGGTTCTCCTCATTGAAAAATAGTTTTAAAAAAACCCTTCTGCCAGTTGTAAAGTGCGGATGGGATTGGTAATAAGGGAGGAAAAATAATAAAGGGAGCCTTGGGGCGGGAAAGAGGGCGTTCTGAGACAAAGGACAAGGGTTTAGGAGAAGGCAGTGACAGTTGTAAACTCTTCTCTCCTGACCACAAGTGCCAGGCTATTTATTTTTTTACAAGCCACAGCTTTTTTACCAACAAGGTTATTCAATATATGTTCTTATTAGAGCTGGTGAGAAAATGAAATTTCTGTTGCATGGTAAATTCCAACATTTAAGATTTTGTTTTGTTCTCAGTCCGAACCAAAAAGCTACAATTTATAAACTTTCCATGGAATGAAAATTCCAAAAAGTTTCTGTCTGAGACCATCAAAACAGAATGATTTGACATTATCAAACCAAAATGTTTTAATATGATAAAAATGTTTTCCTACTTTAATATGTTAAATATAAAATATTAAATATGTTATAAAAATCTAAAGAACATAAATCAACATGAGAAAATCAAATAAAACATTTTATTGAAATGAGAAATTCAAAATGATTCCTTTTGACTTTTTCCCTCATAGAAAATTTTATCAAAATCGATACTTTCCTGCGAAAGGGCTCAATTTTGACAAAACTCCATTTTTTAGCAGAAAACGTTCACATTGAAAAGTTTGCAATCAGCTCTAATTCTTTTCCATCACCGTGATATCTGGGCACCTAACCCATTACAGGATGTTCATGAGTAAACTACTGCTGCTCTTCTTGAGTGGCTGAAGAAATGAAGTCCAGCATTCTGATGTTTTGCATCAGTAGGCTACTGCTGTCCCCCTGGTTAAAGCTTTATTGCTACATTAGCATGATTCTACTATATTTTTATAGGCAGTACAAAGTTTATACAAATTGGTAGGAGTATTTTGCAGAATGTAAATTTTCAGATTACTGCATTGAGCAAACTCATCTTCTTTTGAATAAAATTGTAACTAGTTTACAGAGATGGGTCCAGACCAAAACCTCATCAAATGATAGGAGAAGTTGGGGATCCAAATCCATATCAATCTATAAATTATGTGGATGAAGCCTATCTACTAAGTGAACCAAACAAAATGTAGCGTGTGAACCAACATCCTGGATCCATATATCCTTTTGAGTCCACTCTGGCTTTACAACTGTAGTAATCTTTGTGTTCCCTGTACAACAATTTAAAACCTCACAAACTGAATAAACAATTTAAATAAGGCCAACTCAAAATCAACAACAGCTAGGATGAAATTACCAGGGCTATCTACTTACATGCTTTAAGGCATAAAACATTCATAATCTTTGGTCAAGGAGAAATTCCCATGTGCCTGTATTGTTTGCATCATGGGTGAATTGAGAGTCTTTGGAAGCATCCAGCATTGGCCAATACCAGAAACAAAGTACCGAACTATATGGACTGTTGCCTTGTTTCTTTGTGTCACTTCTTACTTTGTGTCTACAATCAACTCATATCAGTAGCTGTGTTGTTTTCACTATAGTATTGACTGTCACAGGGTAGCTGGCCCTTCCAAAGAGAGAGGGGTCTCACCCACCTGTGACACAGCTGATTTGTCTCCCTAGGTGGAGAGAATGAATCAAGTCAAAAGACAGGTGGTCCTATGATTAAACAAGGTATCTGAGGTAGAAGAACAGAGGCCTGTGAACAGCCAGAGAGGGAACTGCAGAGAGAGACAGAGTCTCCTGCAGTGGTCCCTGAAGAAGGCAATTGGGGCTTGGTAGAAAGACTCAGCTGGAAGTTTTGTTTTCCTTTTGTGGAGAAGGCAAAGAAGGAATGCCAGCTCATGTGTCTTATCCCAAGGTTTAGAGAACAGAGAAAGAGACAGTACTCACAGAGGAAGGTCTGTATCCCATTTAAGGCTGAGGTGGAAGACCTTTTTGTGTAAATATAATCAGACCCCAAGAAGGGCTGTCATTGGACTTGGGAATGCTTCTTTTTGAGTTATTCAAGAACAAAGAGGGGAAACTGAGGCAGGGTGCTGCAGAGAGGACATGTAGGATGCGGTTGACCCTGTTACATTGACCTTCTTTCTGATTGGTTAAACATAGGTGCTGGCCATAGTTGTCCTTATAAAGCAAGGTGAAGGTATGAAGCAAAAAAAGAATAAAGGGATAGAAATGCTATGATGCAGTCAAAGAGGTAAAGTAAGGTCATCATGAATATTAGAACAATGAGGCAGAAGAGGGAAATTCAGCTAGCCCGGAGAGAGCCTAAAGGCATCGCAAGACAACTTGTAACAGTTATTCTGAACACAAACTAGTCTTCAGATTTTTAATTTTCTGGAAATCTGATCCACTAAATGCAGGTCCCAAGCCACCACGTAATTGGGAATAAAAGTATCCCCAGAAGTGGAGTAGTCTTTTTCTATTCTGTTTCACTGCTCCATCTCCTTTACTTTGCTTATTTTCTTTCGTATTCCATTTCCATTATGTGTAGTTTGCTGTTTGCTACTTTTGTATGTTTCCTGCTTCTGTGGCATCTTTCTCTCTCCTCTTTTTTTATTCTTTTTTTCCTCCACTATGTCTCTGCCAAGGTTGTCATCTTCCCACTTTCTTTCTTTCTTTCTTTCTTTCTTTGTCCTCCACTTCCTTCTTTACTTATTTTCTGTTTTTTCCACTTCTTGTTTCTTTTTCCTTCATCTCTGACTTTCTTCCATCCACACTCTGAGTCACATTTCTTCTCTACTGCCTTTTCTCTTTCCTCTTCCTAGTCTCCTTTTTCTCTTCCAACTATGGTAGAAATATTCAAGAGATCAACTGTGTCTTGATGTATTTTTTAGTAGTAAAGAGATCAAGCTACAACATTCAGACTAGTAAAATAAAGTTCTTGGATGGAATTAGACAAATTTCCCAAATGATTCTCCTCTTTGAGTCTGGGACATAAGATATTAAAAATCTTCTAACACTATCTTGAAAAATGCCTTTCTGGTTGTTGTATCAATCTTCAACAGAAAATAAGACCACAATGTCAGCACCCAAGTCTGCTTTTAAGGATAATATGTTTTGGCAATTTGACTCAAATTATACCAGGTTAAGCTTATTTTATTTATTTGTTTTACGGTAGTAGTCAGAGTTCCCAAAAGAGATTGAGAATTTATTGTATTAGGCACTTGTAAAACCAAGTAAAAACTCTCTGCCCCAAAGAATTTACAATATAAATAGACAAGACAAAGGGAAGGGAGGGGAAACAGAAGCACAGAGATGGGAAATGACTTGTCCAAGGTCACACAGCAGGTCAGTAGCAAAGCAGGGAGGAGAACTTGGGTCTTTAGACTCTGAGTCCAGAGCCCATTGGACCATGCTCCCTCTCTATGAGATGAAAACACTTCTCTTCATATATAATCCTCTTTCCTCCCGCACTTTGTGCTGCTGTCATGCAGTCTTTATCCTTCCCTGTTAAAAACATCACATATAGGATGTCACAAAAAGCAATTGCTAGGGATTAGAACTACTGTCTTGAGTAGCTTCTTCAAGTGCCTACAAACTTAAAAGGGATACAAAACAGCTTTAGTTTTTACAGAAAGCTTAATCTTTTCTATCAAGAATAGATTTTAATAAAGAAGATGGCATTGCTTTAGGGCTAACCCCTTCAAAGACATAATATCCTTAAATAACATTCTTTTAGAAATATTCTCAGCTATTTCAATCTTGTGATGGAATATCCCACTTTTGATTAGAGCTCCACCTAAAGCTTTACTACCGAGCTCAGCCAGAACAGTGACTAATTTATCCATTAGAGGCTTACATTCTGTGTCAGATTTTTCTGCATCAAACTCCCATGTAGGCCTTTGGGGTGAAATCCTGGCCCCACTGAAGTCAATGACAAAAAGGCCCCATTGACTAAAACCGGACTCAGATTTCACCCTTGATGTCTGAGAGTCAGTTTTAAGTACTAAATTCTTCATATTCTGGAAAATTGAGTTCACATGAATAACATCTACTACAGACTAGGCCCAAGAAACAGCCCCAGGAGCAGTTACATAACGAGTTTTTGTCTTTTGGCAAGTGGGAAAGCAAGGGCTGTTTAACACCCACACTCCTCCCCAGCTATGGAAAGAATATTATCCTCTATTAATTTCTACAGCTCACGTCCATAAGCGACTCCTGTTTTGAGCATCACCAGTCTCTTTCAACAAGAAGTGATTAGAGGTAAGTCATTTCTCCAGTGTTCCAGCCTCCCACAAATATTTCAGTGACTACTTGGAACTCACTGGGAAAGCTCAACAATAAGAGACCGAAATAAATTGAGTGGAGTTTGATAAATCAAAAGAGACAAAGCCCAGTAAAAAGGGTAACCAGTTCAAGTAAAGAGACCAGTGAAGAAAGCCCTGGAATGAAGGACAGTTTCAAGACCAGCAATGTTGAACAACTGGCTATTTTGCAGTCATCTTATTGATATGGTGACTTGAGCTTTTTTGCTTTCAATTAGGCAACCCACTGCCTAGGATTCCAACTTTGTTTAGTGTGTGTGTTTTTATATTTATATAAAAATTGGTGCATATTGACTTTTATCTGGGTGTAGGCTACTCAGTTAGAGGACTGGAGAAAAACAAGTGGTGTATTAAATAGAAAACAAATAGTGATTGACCCATGACTCCTGCATGCCTCAACATTGTTGTCAGTGTTCTGACAACAATGTCCTTCCAGATGTTATTGAGGGTGAGAGATCTGGACATCCGCAAGCCTGTAAGTTCCCTGAGCTTGCTTGAGTGGAACAAAGTTGTCATAAACTCAGCTGAACTGCCTGCTTCAGGAGTGGACTTTGGAGTGGGTATGGAGGTAGTAGGGCTTGTGTGAAAGAAGGAAGGGAAGAAATGGAAGCTAGTTTTTGTGGCTCTTGTCCCTCAATTAAAAATAGTCAGGAGGGGAATTCTCGTGAGCGTTCCAAGGGTTAAAGGAATTGCATTGTGCACAGGCCTTCTGGTTGTCTTGGTTTAAACATTAAAGGACAGGTAACAGGAGAGAGACTTGTATGCCTGCTTTATATATTGGAGAAATTGTTCATTCATGTGAAATGTTGACCTCTGTCATCCTGCCAAACTGACTGGGCCCAAGGGTGAGCTGCTGCTCAAGCGTTGGTTGCAAAAGTTAATGCTGCCAGGGGAGTACTTTAAAAGGACGCTGTCAAGGTTGCTGTACCCAAAATCTGACCTACCTTTTTTTCCCTTACCCTTACATATATTTGAAAAGTTCATGTCATTCTTTTCTGAGTCTCTTTTTCTCCAAAAGAAAATGCTTCAGTTGCTATCTGATAAAGGGCCAGGAGGAGAGTCTCTGAGATTCTAGTAATACAGATGCTATGAAGGGGGAAATTCTGGAATGGTACTTAAAGGAGGTGGATACATTTTGTTCATAAATTATTAAAAATGGCAGTTTCATTTCAATTTTAATCTATCAACTGGAGTCCACAACTAACTTCCAAAAGAGGTGGTGAAATCACTTACTATTTTAATAGCATCATAGCTGTGCATGGTGGGTCTTAGACAGAAATAAAGGTACTGGCCTTACTCTAAATGGATCCCTCCCTCTAAACCGCAACTTGGCTTGATGACCTCTTATTATAAATTGGTTATTATATTACTATTATTTCTGTACTATGCTGGTACCCAAAGATCTCAATCAGGATCAGAGCCTTGCTATCCTGGGTGCTGTACAAACACACAGGTAGACACAGTCCCTGACCCAAAGCATTTGCAATCCAATTAGAAATGAAATGTGACAAGTTAATGTAATCGGCGAAAGAAAGGGTGGGAGAAAAAGAGTAAAGGAAATAAGATTATATGATTAGCGAATTAGCTATTGTTTAAGTTGATTTCCATTGGCTCCAATCAGAATCTGAAAATGAAAGCCCTGAACTTTCTGAGGATTGCATATCACTGGGTAGAATCCTGCAAAAACTCAGAGGGGTCCCAGAAAAAGTGTTATGGGGTCACATTATAGCGTAATGCATATGCTCAAGAGGGCCAGGTTAAACTTGCATGGTCAATCTTAACATTGGCATTTCCAGACTTTCATACCCTGCATCATCTTCCATGTAGAACTGAGGTAGTTCTCCTGGCTCCTCTTGTACAGAACATGGGCACCACAGAGACTCCTTAATCTCCAAGGCTAGAGTAAGGACCACAGAGGAAAGCTTTGGAGTGGACAAAGAAAAGGGACGATTCTTTACCACTCACAGCCTGAGTAGTCAGACTATATGCTGGTGCTGGGAATGGGATTTCGCATTAATATCCTTGAGAGAGGCATCACATTCTAGTAGAGAACATACTAATGATGTTGTCTGTTAAAAATCGTACCCTTAAAACCCAAAAATATTAACAATCTTTTTTTAGTCTACCTTACGATTCTCTATCTAGCAATGCTGCTTCATATCCAGCAAAGGAGAATGAGAAATCAAAGCATCACCAAAGAAGTTGTTCTAGTTAACAGGCACTCTGCCTGCTGCCAACAAGGATTTAGTGTTTATCTCTATTACAACCGTCTGAAGCTAATTGTATAGTTGTGGTAATAGTGCCCTCCAGAGGAATTTTGAAGGAATTAGTTTGAGTAGCTAACACAAAAGATGGTATAAATGTTGATGCGAAAGCAAAATGGAATACAGTACAAAAGTAAAAATAGTTGACCCTTTTTTAAAAAAAAAGTGCCGTCTTAAAGGCTTATAAATACAATTGTATCAGAGAGCCTAGGTATAATAGGTTGCCCCATAACAAGGTTATAGACATGGGGGCTGCAAAACTCCAACTGAAATGAAAAATTAGAGTACCACAGTGGAGAATCAAGCCATTGGTTCTAATTTGTAGTGAGACTGGATTTAACCATGTTTTGTAACAGGCTACAGTCTCTGTCTAGGCTGTCTTGACTTACAGCCATGATTGTGCTTGTAAACTTAGCCCCTGTCTACAATTGTGAAGAGCGGTAATTGCAAATATTTACCCAAAAAGAAGCTTATTTTGGTGCCAAAGATAAAACCACACTTACTATTTCACTTACTGTATCTCCATAATGTGGTTGCAAATTATTAAACCTTTTGATTTGTTACACCTTTGCAATGACAGTTACTACCACTGTAAGATTTTTCATTTGTTAACTAAATCCTATGTATTGATACTGGGGCTGTGCACATTAGCTGTGTCATTATCAGCTAGCAAAACAACATCTGTATCTCATGTCATCCAAAGTTTGCTGCAGCCTTTTCTTCCAGAGAAAGTGATGGTTTGTAGTAATGCACTGTGACACTAGCCCTGGAAGGGCACATGTTATTGCAGCACGTGTGGCATCTTATTTTAGATCATATAGGAGACACACTCAGTGCATCAATATGATAAGAGACCTTAAAGGCAGAGTTTCAAACAAACTGTACAATTTGGAGGCTCGGGATGGCTAGGGATGGCTGAATTGGTTTGGTTAAAATTTAGACTCAATCTGAATCTTCACCAAAAATGCAAATCAAATCCAAATTGCATGAGATTGTGGGGAACTCTGTATTCATTTATTAGGGGATTGGAGCAAGAAGGATGTGACATTCACAGTAGGTTTCTCTGTAACAGTAGCATAGCCCACAGTCTAAAATTTCTGCAAAGTACATGTTTCTCGAATTGTGTGCAACTCTTCTCTTGTAGGGACACGGATAACACATAGCCTAGTGAGGGCCATGTGAGAAGAGAATAAAACTGGGGACAAGGAAACAACCAAACTCTACATTTTACTAGTCTCCCACTTTCTTCTGCAGCTGTGGGTAAAGCAGTAGGCAGCTCTTTGAACCCCTCCTGCCTTTGAGGCAACCCTTAATACAGCCATCCCTGGGAACAGCTGATTGGTACAGGAGTGTAAGTTCAACCAGTCATCTTTGCTCCTATAGTCCATTGGGTGCACAAACAAGAGCAGCATTAATGTATGCCCATATTCTGATGAGCATTAGCCTTAGTATAGCTCCCACTCTCATCATTCCTGCCTAGGATAAGAATAATCTGTGCAGATGCCCCTGCTGCAGAAGGTAATGTCTGCCCATAAAAATGTAGGCCATTTCCCCTGACTGCTAAATCCCATCACATAATACCCTTCCACGACTTAGAGCCTGTGAGATAGCCCTTCAGTAAAATTTTGGGGACCCAGAAGATGGGGGTCAGTAGCTCCTTCCTGTTGGATGTCATAAGATGTCAGAGGTACAGTGTGATACCTGGGGAAATACATTCACACCATGGAATTTCTTTTTCTCTCACATTTTCTTTTAGTTTTTTAACCTAAAAGATTTTCCATCCAAAATCTTCTGCTAGGGGAATATTAAAACTGCATGACCAAGCCCTCAAAATTCAGGAAATAAAAAGCTAAGATTGCAAGTCAAACCTTAACTTGCTCCTTAACTGTGTGTATAACAACAGTCTTTAATTACAGGATCACACAGTTTCTGAAATGGGAAGACACAAGTTTTGCTACACTTTGTTTCACATAACAGCTGGTAGTACCAGATATTACTTTGTTTATTCCAGGCAAACAATCCCTTAAAGTCATTTATTTGAAAAAGTGAACAGTAAATCATTCTTGCATCTTATACAGCAGGTAACATTTAGTAAGAAGTAATTGTGAACAGTTGCTGGCATGAATAACGTAATCTAAATATGCAGCTAAATTAACTTTGTATTTAGATGGCTGAGTTCCTAATCACACCTAAAGATCTCTGAGGTCCTAAATTTTAAAGAAATTTCATACATGGCTACTGACTAAATTTTTAAAATAAGGGGCATAAAGAGATTTTACAAGAAACAACAACTCTAAGTTATGTGGGGTAATTATGACAATGAAATTAACATAAATATACAAGAATGGAGAAAAATACAAGACACTAGATGTGTTAGGTTATAGAAAAAAATGTATGATCTGTTGTATTATGTGGGAAATATATAATCACGTAACTAAATGTGAATTCAGAATAGGACAGGGTTAACTGTGTGCAAGTAAGCTTAACCTCTGGAAGTAGGAGGCTTTTGATGTTAAGCTTGAAAGTTTATTGAAGTATTTTCTTTGACTGATAAAAACAATGGAATCGGTTCTCCTCTCCTGGCAGGTTTACATTGGTATAATTTCACTGACTTCAGAGGCACTGCTCTCGATTTACCTCTGTGGAACTGAGCAGAATCAGACCCAACATTTTATCAGAAAAGTGTGTGTGCACCTTTATGATACTTTTCAATAACTGATCCTGCATGTCAGGTGAACCTAAGCTCTACTCCATGCAGAACCTAATGGGAGAGGTCAAAAGTAGCTTTGCATCTCCCCACTTCTGGAACCACTCTGGCTGCATCCAAGGCCCTGGCACAGGATAGAACACTCTCAAGGCTCCCCTAAATTATAACCAACTGCCTATGTCCCAGCAGCCTGATCTGGCAGCTGGGAATAACCAAGGGCAGTGGTGCATTTGCCAAGCTCCCTATGTTGGAGGTTGAGAGGGTGGCAGAGAGCTCTACGCTATATGGATAATCTCTCTATGCTGGGGAAATTCCTCAGAGACCAGCTTTACCACCCCTTGCACCAGCAGGCCCAACACAAAGGGGTTGAAGGACAAGGATGAAGAGGACCCATTAAGTCCTGTATGGAAAAAAGTCTGCAGCAGTTGCTATGGAGCTTCTCTTTACAGTGTGCTGGTATCACAAAATCATGGTTTTGTATTTGTACAGTACCCGATAAGAGGAATTTACCGAAGGTCAACAAATCCCATTGAGTACTGTAGAATGACATAGCTGAATTTCACAGGAAGCCATTGAGCAGACACACTGGAATGAGTGATCTAGAAAGAACAGCGTAAGAAAAAAGAGTAGAAAACCGCATAAGGTAAAGAAATGAAAATTAAAGCAGATTGGAATTTGAGATAGACCGGAACCAGAGCTCTGGATCCAAACACCCCTGAACTTTGGGAATGTTTGGCTCTTGATCTGAACCTTGTTGCTTGATCTCTTCCTGAAATGTATGATCTTAAATAGTGGATTACTTGCATTTAGTTAAAGCTAAAGTTGCTTCTCTTGCATGCCACTGTTGTGTTAACTGCATATTTAAGGATGTTTGTGGTGATTTTCTGCTTTGCATTTCAGTGTTTACTTTCTCAACAAGCTGATCTTTTAAAGCTGTAGTCATTTTTACCAGAAAAACAACTTTTTATATAAGGGCTACTATCCCTTTTTAAGAGATCAAGGTACATAGTTGTGAAAACAAAAGAAGAGATTAAAATCCATTATTCTTCATATTCAGTCATGACTAATTCAGCAATCCTGTGCATGCGGAGTATGCCCTTGAAAAGCCATACAGCTCAAAAATAATAGGTGCCTTTGGTGACTTACTCTGTATTTAGGGCGCTGTGTGAAAGAAATATCTGGAACATTTTTCCTCATAAAGTGAAATGTACCAATTCTGTTTCTTTGTCAGTGTCATGGAAAAATGAAGGTTGTGGCTCTTCACTAGAGTGATTGAGAGTGAAAAGCAGTTCTCGGAAGTCAAAGCTCCCTTTTTCCCCTTCATGCAAAATGCTCTTATTGACTTCAGTGGGTGATGAGTCACTCCGTCAATGACACACCATAATATTGTATTTGTTTGTCCTTGTATTTTTCTTGTTATTAGTTATTTCCAGTAATGCCCACTCTCTTCTGAGCCCTTACCAAAGAGTGAAGAAAGCATGATCTCTGCCCTAAGAAGCTCACAATCTAAACAGCCACTAGAATAGGGGGAAGGGTACAACATGACCAGAGTGATCAAGGTGGCAATTGGCCACTTCTTGATAATATAACTTTGTGTGTCCACCAGCAAATAAACCCCCTGTTTCGTCTATGTGAGTTTGCCAATACATAGTAACTGCTCCACATGCAGTGATACTTAGGGTATGTCTACACTGTAATAGAACACCAACGGCTGGCCGATGTCAGCTGACATGGGCTCACAGGACTCTGGCTGTGGGGCTATTAAATTGCAGTGTAAATGTCTGGGCTCAGGCTGAAGCTTGTGGTGGCGGAGGGTCCCAGATCCCAGGCTCCAGCCCATATGTCTACATTGCAGTTTTATCACCTCGCAGCCCAAGTCCCACAAGCAAATGACATGGGCCAACCACAGGTGTTTTTACTGCAATGTAGACATACTCTTAGAGATACTGATCTAAGAGAAGTGGTATCGCATCACCTACAAAACAGTGTCTCAGCTCTTTCATAAAGGTTGGTCTTCAGACAGGGGACACATCTGAGAAGGGCCAGTGCAAACAACATGATGGCATTCCTGGTAACCAAAGGCCCAAATGACAAATTACCCACTGTACCTGTGATAGTGTTGTTTGGATCATGTTCCTGGCATCAAAGTTTTGAGCCAGTGACAGTAGGTGGCACTAAAGAACAGCAACATGTATAATCTGTTGTGAAGTGGAACAGATGTTTGTTCCTCAGCTCTGAGCTTAGTTAGATTTCTGGCACCACAGATTGTAGAAATTCTCCAGTGCACTTTCTCTGTGAACATCTTACACTTGGAGTCCTTTCCACAGTCTTAATCTATGCAGATGTCCTGCTTTCAGAGAGTGGAAGTTACCGGGGGGGCCAGCTTTTGGGGAAGCATTACTGAATGGGATAAATTTGAAGAATATGCCTGTATTTCATTTTAGGGTGTAAACAAAGCATTTATCACCTCTTCACTTGCAGCTGGGATTTTGTCACATTTACAATTAACACCAAATAGGAAAAGCTAAATCAAAGGAACGATTCTCTTTGTTTGACTTTGTTTTCTGACATCCCAGCCCAGTTTGACTCCTGGTGTCTGACTTGTGATCCCAATCTCTGGTTTGTCTCCTGCCTCTGACCTTTTGGTATCCTGATCTGGCCTGACTCTGGTTACTGATTTGTAGTTCTGCTCTCAAGTTTGTCTCCTGGTTCTGATCTCCTGGTAAACTGACCCAGCCTACTTTTGACTCCCATCCCGTGACTATGGACTCTTCACCACTGACCATGGCTCTGGCTGGCCATGACACACCACCACATAATGTCAAGTTCTGTGACAACAGCCTCCAAAATTGGTGATCTTTCTTTTCTTTAACCACTGGTAATATATACAACACAAATGCCAGAAAACAGTTTGTGGTGTGCATAGGGTAGTTCAAGGCTTTGGGAACATTAGTTCTTATATGTACTACCTAGCTCCTAAAGAATAAATTTTGCCCTTCAATAAATTCTTTCAACTCCCATTGATTTCAGTGACAGCAACAAACACAGGGCAGAGTTTCCCCACATTTATCAAATTCTTATTCCATTCAGTTGCTATCAGATATAGGATATCTATAATTAATTATTAACCTTAAGCATTTTATCCTATTGTGTTCAAGGATACTGCAAGACTTTTTCTAACTGAAATGCTGTTTAGTTTTTACTAACACACTCGCTCTCTGCAAAGATACTTTCGTGCATGTAAGAATCATGGAGTTGATTAAGCTCTTGGTTTTATGTGAATTCTGGATAGGTGCCTAAACCAAATAGTCTGGACCTTCAAAGTGCAGGTCTGCAACATGGAGTGTGGAGGCATATAGTCACTCTGGGAACCCCTGAGGGGAGTATGGATGAAACAGCCTCTGATACTCCCTTTTTATGGAGAACAGCCTGGGCTCCCCTGCGTGAGACCAAATATTCTGGCTAGTGTGCAGGGCTGCATGGTTGGGTTATGACTCACCTTGTACCCCTTTGAGGAAGCTAGCACCATTGTCAGCACTAGCCTTGAACTGTTCCTGTAATTCCTGAGTGCAGGGGACTATGTTAGTGATAAGCCCACAGTTTATTCTCTCCTCCACTGCAACCCCTTTACAGCAACTCAGCAAATACTGAGGCTGCAAAGCTCTGGCTTAACCAGTCCTTGGGAAATACCCCAGCAGAGGGGAGGTTGCCCAATTAGCCCTGCCCCACCTGCACCCTGGGCAGCAGGAAGCCACCTTAGAGAGAGGCTGCATGCTATCCCGGAATTGTGCACCTCATGTTATCGCCTCCCAAAATTCTCACAGGCTTCCTCTTGTGCCAAGCAATCTCTCTTCCCTGTGTAGCATTTCAGTGTGTGAAATAACAGGGATGTATGTTACCCTAAAAGTTGTGTGTGATCTTACTGAAGGTGGAGACTAGTGAAATTTCCAAATCTTATTTCAGTATAGAACAATTTCAAATCCTTTCAGTTAGGAAGGAATTGTCTTTTGTCTATAGTATATTTAACAGTGTAAGTTAATTCACCAGTACCTTTAAAATTAGAGTTGCCCAAATAATGTGAAAGACAACAGACAAAAGTACATCCCATTTCTCCTTATTATCATTTGAAAATTCCCTGGAGGAAGAAATGGGAAAGAGTCATCAACAAACTAAACTTGTTAAACAGGAATGAACGCTCACGCCTCCTTGAAATTGAAACCATGTAGTTCATCTGAGTATGTCTATGAAGTACAAAGAAATAAGACGTCGTATGTGCTTCCAAACAACTAAGCATTTCAGGTAAGAGGCTGTAACAAATATATGTATAGGTTAGCAAAATGCCTAACATTGCATTCCCGTGTTCAAGCAAAATTGGAGGATTGAGCCCAAAATGCATGAGTTTCCGACGTATATAATAATTCTGCCATCAGCTCTTCAGAGTAAGGAAAGTATCTGAATGTTTGGAAAGTGCTTAGCACATTGTGGACATTACACAGTGCTGCAACTCTTGTGATATTTTTTGATCACCAATTACATGATATTTGATGTGGGGAGCGTTTCTTCTTAAAATCCCAGTTAATGGAGCAAGGCAATTATGTGAGAACCTCAACTTTCATCTTAAAAGAAAAAGGAAGCTTCTAGTCCTCATGGTTGCACAGCTTAAAAAGCCATGAACCATAGAAACTCAAAAAACAGAAGGTGAATAAAATGAATGTCAAACTTCTTCTTTAAAAAAATCTTCAGGGGCGGGGACTGGCTCAAACTTCTTGAACATTTGGCGTTGTCAATCCTGTTACTGTAATACAAATTATACCAACAATAATGAAGAACCTGTCCTACTTATCAATGGAACTTTGGACAAGGATTTGAGTGAGAGTAGGTGTAGGCCAAATACTGAGCCTGACCCTCCCAGAAACTGAGCACTTCCTGAAAGGCACAGAGAGGACCTCAATAGGACCCAGGAGATGGCAAGCTGAAATTCCAGTCTAAATGACTAATTATAACTACTTGTCTACAGTTGTCTACTCTATCAATACGTTGTGTGTGTGTATACAGCATTTATACCTAATGTGTTAATGACACATAATGAATCGTCTGTGCTTGTTGCAGTAGAATAGAGGTTTGTCAGGTAGATGATTCCCTACCTGATATGGCAGCATCTCTAGTGCAGGGTTTTTCAGACTCCATCATCCTCATGTTGGCTCTAACTTAAATAAGATTGCAATGATCCCAAGGGGACTATCTGCCCAATGAGAACAGCAGGAATGCAGAAGTGCCTACACCCTCTCCAAACTCTAGCACAACACTTACACTTATTCCAACATTGCAGAATGTGTTAGCATGACCAGGGCCGGCTCCAGGCACCAGAGAAGGAAGCAGGTGCTTGGGGCGGCCAATGGAAAGGGGCGGCACGTCCGGGTCTTCGGTGGCAATTCAGCGGCGGTTCCCTCAGTTCCTATCTTCCTCTTTGAGCTGCCGCTGAAGTGCCGCCGAAGAGGAAGAGAGGGATTGAAAGACTCGCTGCTGAATTGCCACCGAAGAATGAAGTGGCGCGATTGAGCTGCTGCCGAAGTGCTGCCGATCGCGCTGGAGCCGGCCCTGAGCATGACACCTCCTGAGCAGCACAAAAAGGCTAAAATGAGGGAGATATGGATATAGATAGATATTTATCTATCTATATCTCTGTATGAGAGGGAGAATACATGATGCAGGGTATGGATATAAAAACTTTATTGCATGGGATATGGGTAGCTACATTGTGTTTGAGAGACAAAGCCATGGAGGAGTTATGCAGATCATTGCAAGGATATGCCATTAAACATTTATGCCACAGCACATCATCATTTAAGTTGTTTGTACTGCTGAGAAAAAATGGAAATGTTTGGAAATGTTTGAGAGCTTAAAAAAAAAGTATTTGTAGTATTTTTTGTTCCCCCAGTACACTTCAAAGTAAGTATATTCTGGGGGGGAGGGAATGGGAAAAGTGAGAAATTATATTTAATTTAAAATTTTTCATTAAATTTTCTGGTTGAAAAAAATCAAAATGGAAATTTTCAATTTTGGGGGGAATTATTTTGATCTTAACATTTTTTTCCCTTTCTCTTTTCCTTTCTCTCTCTCTCTCCCTCTTCCCCCCCCCCCCTTTCAAAAAAGCAGAGGGAAGGAGGTGTGTAAAATGAAAGGAGGAGGAAAAGACTTTTTTTCCATCTGAAAAAGGTGGATTTTAAAAAGTGGTTTCCCTTTCTCCACAACTTCAAAGGGGTTTTTTTAATCAAAAACTTCAACCAGCTCTGTCACAGAGATCACTTTCCTACAGTAACTGCTCTATTGCTTAGTAACACGTTTGATAAAATGTGTATAGGTAATTCAATTGTCAAATCCTAATCAGGCTACAAATTAAATTCTGGTGAATAAGAGGTATAAAATACATGTATAATTAATGGATATTACTTGAACCTTTGTCTATTTGATTTGTTTACTATTTGATTACTAGCATAATGTCTGCTACATGGGTGCAAAGAGGTAACTCAATCCTGCGTGTAGGTTGCACATCTGCAGGAACCTAAAATCAATGTCTTTAGACAGCCCCAGTCACAGGTTCTTAACTGAAAATACAGGTGTCAAGGCCTTTTCTTGTTTTGTTTCTGTCCGGGGGGAGCGGGAGCTAGCGAGGGGCACAAACACCCCCCAGCTTAGGACTGAGCCAGGGCCCTTCAGGTGAGAAATTTTTAAACAAAACTTGGAAACTGTCAAAATCCTCAAACCTGATGCAGAGACAAGGTCTGCAGGGAAGCAGGTAACATGTTCCCACAGAAGACTGAGGAGATACTACCAGGCCTACCTAAGCCTATCATTCCTCTCAAGACATAGGGCATGTCTACACTACAATCTTAAGTCGACCTATGTTGGATGTCCACACTACCCTCCTTCTGTCAGTGGTGCGCGTCATCACCAGGAGCACCCCACGGACCGAAGAGGGGCGCTGTGGGGGGCTGAGAGCCAGGGCTCTCAGCTCCACGCAGTTCCCTGCCGGGAGCCCAGCTGCCTCCTGGGGCTTCTCACCTCCAGTGATGAGATCCACACCTAGAATCCAGTCAGCTGCCGTGCTCCTGGCAGGAGGCGGGGAGCCAGGAGTCTGGAGAGCAGCAGGGCTCCCAGCGGGGAGTGAGGAGCCCAGCCAACAGCCCATGTAAGAAACTCAGTGTCTACACAGACACTGCATCACCCTAATTACACCGATAGAAGCCCTACGCTTCTCATGGAGATGGAGTTGTTATGCTGGTGTAGTAAGGCACTTACATCGACAGGAGCAAGGCTATACACATTGACATAGTTAGGTCAATATAAGCTGCCTTATGTCATCCTAACTCTGTAATGTACATCAAGCCTTAAGTAAGACAATATGCATGTAGGTCTTTTTGTTATGTTAATCCCTTTCTTTCTGATTGCTATAATCAGATAGATAGACACTTTTTTTCTTTTTGAAGACGCTGTTTGGTGTTCTTGCATTTACCCACTGTGCACAGCTCCTGAAGAGAAATCTGTAGCAGAGGCCAAGTCCAGTTGGACCTGCTGTGGAAACATGATTGGTAAATGGGTGCTGTAGCCAAGAGACCCACTCTAAAAATGGGGTGACTTGCAGGATTCCAGTCTGAGAGAAGTGCGTATGCTGGGCCTGTCCCTTGAGAGGGGTGCCCAAGAAAAGACCGAGGGTCAAAGCTACAGCTAACCCTGGAGCTGCGACAGCAGGTCTTGGAAATTTCCATATCACAACATCCAATTTTCATTCTCCTTTTCCTTCTGATTATGGGTGAGTAGTCTGAGTCAAGATAGAGTTTCATCAAAATAATAATAAAAAAGTTATGTTAAATACCTCTACTATAATATAGATTTTCAGTGCATAGCATTATCATCTAAGCTAATACATTACAGATTTTAGCAGCATATTGAAAAAACTATTTGTGGTTTTCAGCCTCAGCAATTTACAAGAGAGATTTTCGTTTCAATAGTATTTCTATTCTGAAAGGAAGGGTATAAATAGTCAATAAATTATTAAATCAAATCTAAAATGGTTTTTATTTCTTCTATTTGAAAAAGTAGGGAACACAATTGTGTATGGCTTGTGGTGGCCGCACTCTGAAGTTATGAACGCACACTGCTTTTGCTGTTGTGCCCCCTCCAACCCCAGGACTCAAATATTTGCATAGCCAATTTAACCGCACATCTTTTTATGAACACATGTACATGCTTATAAGTCAATATGTTTACTGGTCTTGTTTTCGATCTCACTCTAATGAAATGTCATATGTGGGGGGAAAAGGCTAAATTGGCTCACTATTTGCCTTGATTTATATGATAAACTCCAAATTGTGCCTAGTGACTACAGAAGAGTATGGTACTGTGTCCATTGACTTGCAGTATGACCTTGGCCAAGTCAGTTAACCTCTTTGTGCCTCAAAATACACCTCTATAAAATGGATATTATAAGGGGAGTTTTTCAAAGGTACAAAAGAGAATTAGACAGCTAACTCTCTTTTGTACCTTTGAAAAAATCTCCCCCCATATTGACCAACATCACAGGGTTATTGTGAGATAGCTTTGAGATCCTTGGATAAAATGTGCTATTCAACTGTAAAAATAATAAGGAATTTAAAATAATTTATTTGGAGACTGCAGAAATGGTCATCTTTGGTTTTAATGACCACACATATCAACAGTCCAGAAACCAAGGACCATTCTCCATCTGTTTCATATGGTGGGTTTCACTCCAGGTACCAGATAAGAGAGAGGATCTTATACCCTATGGAAAGAACTCTAAAATGAATGCCATTTACATGTACAGCTTACAGTGCATTAAATTCATTTTAGCTAGTTTTATTTTGTTTTGTTCCAGTGAATATAAAGCTCAAATTCTGCAGTGTTACTCATTGTGACTTTGAAACTGTGGCAAATCTCCCGAGTGGTGTTAAGATTGATGGCCTGAAGAAGCATGGCGTACTTTTGGAAAATGCCTTTGACGCAAGATGAGTTACAAGAAGGACAATCTGAGGACCAAGCGTCTTACTCTATGTATCATTTTAATCCTGATAGCCAGGTCAGTCTAGGACTTGACCAAATAGTTGGTGAAGGCAGCAGTGAAATACCCTTTTATGGTCCAGCATATTCACACGACCCCAAAGAAAATGAGTTTTTCTTGGATGCAGCAGAAGAACATTTATACAGAATAAATCCACCTCAAATTCCTCATAGGGATCTTTACTTTGGAAGCCCCACCTCTCACTGGCAGCAAGTCAGGGTGCCACCAACAATTGGCTTCAGACCTTCTTTGCTATCCGGATGTAGTGACCTCTCTGAGAATTCCTACCCTACATACCCCATTGGAACACTTTATGACTATGGTCCATATGGAAGAAATAACTTGAGTCCAACTGCGGATGAATTTGGGTCAGATGTGGAGAAAGAGAATAAAAATCTGAATGTCTGTATAGGCTTTGAACATATAGACTATCAATATCCCGTTTTCTCAGACAACAATGCAAGCGGACAAGGAATGCAAGATAAAAGGAGAAATGACAGTAAATCTTTCCTTGTGAGCACTGGGGAAACATACTTAACAAACCCTCCTAGAGAATTGACCACAGGACCTGTCTGGCCCAGCATCTCTGCAAACAGCTCTGCAGACAGCACAGAGGTATGCGACAAATTTGTATGGTTGAAAGACTTAAAGATCTTGGTTTTGACTGTCCTCTGCCTTACATCTTGTGTACTCACCCACATCTGTATGGAGTGGATGAGAAATGGCTCTCATTCTTCACATGTCAATGGGCTTTGGATCAGGCCCATTGAAGCCAATTGAAAGAATCCCATTGATTTTAATGGGTTTTTGGAGCAGGTTCTAAATAACTACACATGAGGCGAGGCAGTGGGTAATCAGGCAGCAAATATTATTTTTTCTTGGCACTCTGTTTTTCCTGTAGTACTTTTATATGTTAAAGAGGAAGCTACCTTTATAAACAAACAGTACATTGATTCTTCTTGATGATTAGTTGGGAGGAAAGCTTCTAAATTTTACTTTCTTTGTATAAAATAATCTGTCTTTTCAGTCAGAAGAGAACCAAACAGCCCATAAGAAATTACTTTAGAAGGGAAAGGAGACTGCTTAGTCTAACTAATAAGAAATGTATGTTGGCCAGATCTGGCCCCTATCTTACTTGTGGCTTACCAAACTTACACTTAAATGTGTGGACATATCTCTCCCCTCTGCCCATTAAAAGACTGCTTCATTGTTTAACGTAATGGAACCAGTTTCTCTACTGATGTAATTGGTTTAACTCCACTGACTCTAATGAAACTAGGCCAATTTGGACTAGCTGAGGATCTGGTTTGTGGTCCAAAATGCTCCAATGGTGTATGTTACAGTCGTGCGCTTTTGGATCACTGACCTTGTTTGGATCATTGGACTGTTACTACTGTAGAGCAAATGGTAGAGCAGAGTATTGTAGGGTGGGCTCCCCCCAGCTTTTTTACCGAGGTAACAAAAAATCTATAATAGCAGGGCATTATGCTGAATCTGTTTTGCTGTGTGGCCAAATTTACTATCTCTATCCCTGTTCAAGCTGACTTGTCCTAATCCTGAGATTTGGCACAATGGCTATTTTGACCCCACTCTGCTTCTTTTATGTATGTGTATTTTTTAAATAAATATCTTTTACTGTAACTGAACGGTATCAGAGGGGTAGCCGTGTTAGTCTGAATCTGTAAAAAGCAACAGAGGGTCCTGTGGCACCTTTGAGACTAACAGAAGTATTGGGAGCATAAGCTTTCATGGGTAAGAACCTCACTTCTTCAGATGCAAGTAATGGAAATCTCCAGAGGCAGGTATAAATCAGTGTGGAGATAACGAGGTTAGTTCAATCAGGGAGGGTGAGGTGCTCTGCTAGCACTTGAGGTGTGAACACCAAGGGAGGAGAAACTGCTTCTGTAGTTGGAAAGCCATTCACAGTCTTTGTTTAATCCTGATCTGATGGTGTCAAATTTGCAAATGAACTGGAGCTCAGCAGTTTCTCTTTGGAGTCTGGTCCTGAAGTTTTTTTGCTGTAAGATGGCTACCTTTACATCTGCTATTGTGTGGCTAGGGAGGTTGAAGTGTTCTCCACACTGATTTATACCTGCCTCTGGAGATTTCCATTACTTGCATCTGAAGAAGTGAGGTTCTTACCCACGAAAGCTTATGCTCCCAGTACTTCTGTTAGTCTCAAAGGTGCCACAGGACCCTCTGTTGCCTGTAACTGAACAGGTCTTCAGAAGTCAGATCTCTTGATACTTTCTGGCTCTTGCTGTCTTTTTGAACCAAGTTTTTTCTCTTTCTCTTGCCTTCCTTCAAGTGTTCAGTGCTCCATTCAGGGATACTGGGGCGGGGGGAAACATGGTCTTAATTTTCTTGTCTTCTAGGTCTCCATTTCCCTTTCTGATGTTGTCCCTCCTCACCCTCCTCTCTTCACCCTTTCCTTTCCACAACCTGACACACATTTCCCTTTCTCATAATGGTGATTCCCACCCATCTCTTGACCTTACTCAAAGCAGAAGGTGATGAACACCTTGCAGGATCAGACCTTGGGGAGTAAAATTGACTTTTATTATAGACCTCAGTCAAGACTCCAGTTCAGACCACTTCACAAAAGCTAAGAATCACACCAAGGTCTGGAGTTTGTGGTTTGTGCCTCTCTCTGGTGTTTACAGGCTAGAGAAAATCTATTCCTCCTCAGACAGTAAGACTGTGGTTGACTGCATAGGGATTTGATGGTGGATTTTAAAAGGGTGAATTAACCATTTCTAATTTATTTGGTGCCTTTCCTTGTGGAGGTCCACAAAGCACATTGCAAACAGTAGTTGCAGCTAGGAGCAGTGATACTAGGAAAGTCCATCTTTGCCCTTGCATTCTCAGAGTTGAATATGCTCATTCACTCTGTGAGAACAGTGCATATGCGTTCTGGACACATGTAGGTGGTATGAGAGGATAGAGCATTCTAATTGGAGAGGACTCTTCAGAGATATCAGCTGTTGAATTCTGCACTCAGCATGTGCAAACTGAGATTTTTCTAAGGCTTCTAACTTGGCCAAATGTGGGCAGATTTCCATGGGAACAGCAAAAGATCATCTCCCTGCCACATTTCAAGTCTCTGCTCCAAAGCATGCAGTTGCACATGCTTCTTAAAGAAACAGTCTTGAGAATTTTTTAACATGGACAAAATGTATTTTTCCCTAATTCATTTTTGGAAACAACTGAACCATTTTGGCTGAAACTTTTTTGGGGAAAAAAATCAGTGAGGCACAAAGACGGCATGGAAAACTTCAGCCTCAGTTTTTAAAGTCTGGCAAAGTTATGTATGATGCAAACCTGCAGCCAGACCAGGGCTGCTCACATAGCTGCCATGACTCCCCCTTCCAACAGAGCCTGCAGTAACTCATGGCTCAGGGATGCTGCAGCAACTCAGCTACAGTGACTTATCCCTTAAGCTGACCCTCCAGTGAGTCAGCACTCAGGTTTGCTGCAGCAGCCTATACCCAGTCAGGGCCCAGGTCATATGACCCCCAGGCACAGGTATTTCACTGACCTGGCCAGAGCTTCAAATTAGTCTGTGCAACAGCAGTACTCAGCCAGGAACCTTTATGCTTCTGCACAATGTTAGACTTCCTAGGCTTCCAGCCTTTCCTTGATTCAGTTGCTGTTCCTGCCCCAACCTTGATCTAGACTTGTTCATGGCCTCTCCAGCCTTGTCCATGCCCTACTCCAACTATACTCCAGCCCTATTACTGACGTGCTCCAGCCCTGCACCTGCTTCCTGACCCCCAGACTCTGACTTCCAGCTGGCTTCGACCTTTGGCATGCGTCTGGACTCCGATTAGGATCCTATTTGGCTTGTTTACGGACTCTGACCTCATTCTGACCCACAGCCTGTCCCTAGCCCTTAGTTTCAGCCCTGCCCTCAGCTCAGTCTTGATTCGACCCTTGTACCTGTTCTGGACTATGGCTCTAATCACCAGTTCTGACCGCTGCGAACCCAGAGCCTGACAGGCTGTAGTCACTGACCCTAGAGAAACTTTTAAAACATTGATGTTCCATACAGAAGACTACAAATCATAATATTTTACAAATAGAAAAAGAAAATTAAACTATGGACTGCTGAGCAACATAGTGCATTGAATTTGCTGAGTTACCAATGAAACCGTTTGATTCTCCAGTGGATGATTTATGCTTACTAGAGTCCCATCTAAATAAATGCAATTGTGCTGAGGTGTGAGGATTAGCCCTCATGGAACCTATTGCAAGATCAGGCTGCTGAACTCACTAGATGATTCAGTTTTCCTTATGTAAGTAAAGTGAGCTTTATTTCTTCTGGTTTAATTTGGGTATTTTTAGCTTGCAGGTTGGTCTATCCAGCTGGTTGAAGCAGATCAAGGGAGTAATGAAAGTATTGCCTCCTTTTGCAATGGAGTGCAGAAGTAAGTAATGAAAAAACTTTATTCAACCAACTATGACATTTATCTCGCTAATATTAATTGGATGATTATTTCTACGTTTCTGAACAATACCATAATTTCAATGTCTTTAAATATGGAAAAACTCTTAATTTTGGTTTAGAGATTAATATGAACGAGAAAGTGTACTAGAAAAAATATTTTCTCTCCTTGCCACCCTCTTTATTACTAAGAAGTAAATTGACCTCTTCAAAGCTGATGTTTTTCAGTGTATTGAACATAAAAGATGTTTCATGCCACTTCTTTGACCAGCTCTAATGCCTCTGGGGTTTGGGGCAGGAAACTGAAAGTTGTCTGGGAGCTGGTCCTGATACCGGAGAAGTGTTTTTTTGCTGCCCTCGTGAAAACTCTGTTTTGGCCAAATTTTAAAGTTTTGGATAATTACCATCTGCACATGGATAGTAGAGCAGAATTGGCACTTGTCCCTTAATAATTTTCTAAACAGTTCATCTGCACTGCATATATTGCCATACTTGCAGTTAGGTGCCTGCCTGCTCACCTACTTTCCTTCAGCAAAATACCCTCTGGCCTAAGTAAAGGTGCACTGGGCTGGGAACCTGAATGTCATGAGTTCAGATTTCATCTGTTCCATTGATAAGCCCTGATTATTGAGCACAAGCCATTCATTAATGTCTGAGCACTCCTCTCCCAAAGCTGGGGATAAAACCTCAGAATCCTGATACCTAACATTCCACTTTTGTCTAGAAAACAACTGTGTAACCCACTGACAAACTGTGTTACATTCCACTCCAGTGGCTGTTCCACTTAGAGGATAATAGGCTATTATTGCTACCAGGTACTACCTTAGTGTTCCAACCCTGCTGAGCGATAGAGTTGGGCTGTTACCATCCCATATGATAGAATTTCTTTTCTTCTTTCTTTCAGTTTTCTTTTTAAAAAACTAGAAATTTCATTTTTTTAAAAACAAGAACATTAAGAAATACAAGATTGAAAGTTGCCCATACAACCTCAGTTGAGTCCCAATATTTGTATTTATTATGATAAAGTCTTTAATAACATGGTCACATACTATTTCCCCCCCAAAGACCCATTTTAGGTATTTAAATATATATTATAATCCATTTACATTTAGATATTGAGTCAGTTTTTTGCAAGGCCTGTCAAGACCTGTCTGCATAAAAATGTCTTTCTAATTCATCTTAATGGCTCTGAAATTAGCTGAATATATTTTTAGCTCCATGGGGGGGTTGTACATCCCCCAAACATGCTGCATCAGAGATTTCTCTGTTTCCCTTTTTTCATAGTGCATCAGTCTGACTCCAAGCCCCATTCTAATAGCACCAGATTCATAAAGGCCTATTCCACGTGACATACTTTCCTGTCAGATACTCAGATTGTTCTGTCCAAACATTGTACATTTAACTTTCCACTCCAATTACAGGCAAAGCCTCCTATTGATTTTCTGAATTAATGAGTTTATTTACAGCGTTAGGAAGGTTAATAGAAATAAAACTGTTTCTACTTGGCCATAGCTTGTTTTGTGTGTGTCAGTGGCAAACCCTTTCTTTTTGTTTTATCAAAATAAGAACGCATCCTCAAGAGATAATGTCACGCCAAGGAAAAGACCAAGAAAAATCTCAAATAGATTTGGACACAACTAACCCATTCAGTCCTATTGAGCTTCCCCCAAGTCCCTAAAGAATCTTAGTAACTGTCAGGTTTTATAAATCAGAGGCAAGATATATAATTCAAACTCTACATCATGCAAACTTACAGCTCCAGCTAGTAACTCAAATAGAAACCCATTATATTTTTCTCCAGGTAATATTTGTACAGGTGGCAACCCATAATTGAAACATTTCATTGTACACATATCAACTTGAAAGCAGTTTCCATAATCTCTTTACCAGGTTTCTTGGTACAATTATGGAACAGGCTTTAGCAAATGTTCTTCCACGGATAGTTTCAGAATCCTTTTTCAAATGAATTTGACACTAGTGAAAGATACCCGATTGACAGTCTCAAGGTTCACTGCTATGAGTGTTGAATGTCTTCAACTCCTACTGACTTCATCAGGAGCGGAGTATGCACTGCACCTCAGAGGAATGCTTAGCATCTTTCAGGATCAAACCCCTGGAAATGATAGTCCTCTATGTACAGCATGGGCAGCAAGCAATACAGATTTTCCCCAGGCTGCCAAGCCTCTGTACCTCAGCCCTGACTTGGGAGGTGAGAGGGTAATTAAGTCTCCAGCATTCAATCTTTGTCATCTATACGGAGATAGCTTCAAGGGTGAAGCTTGTGAGAGTGGAAACTGTGATGTGTACATGATCCTCAAATGAAGCTACACAGGCAACTACTTTCATATAGTCACCAAAATGGCCTTTTTATAGAATAATGACTTCTGTTTCTAGTATAAATCTAGCACACGTACTGTAGGTAGTGTCACTTTCCATTATACCACTGAGCTACCATGTTCACTAGCTTTTCATTATAAGGCCTGGTCCCCACTTAGTCCGGACTTCGGACTAAGGTACGCAAATTCAGCTACGTTAATAACGTAGCTGAATTCGAAGTACCTTAGTCCGAACTTACCGCGGTCCAGACGCGGCCGGAAGTCTCCCCCCGTCGACGCCGCGTACTCCTCTCGGCGAGCTGGAGTACCGGCGCCGACTGTGAGCACTTCCGGGATCGATCCGGGATCGATTTATCGCGTCTTAACCAGACGCGATAAATCGATCCCAGAACATCGATGGCGTGCCGCCGGACCAGCCGGTAAGTGAAGACTAGGCCTTAGTAATACACTACTTCATTGTAGAATTTTCTTTGGAAACCTAGAAATGTGTATGCAATAAAAGCAGAGTTCATACTGGTGTTTAAATGAGTTAGGAACCAGCTCTGAGATGTAATATTAGAAATAACCTTATAATGAAGAGATTTATACAGACAACTATGCCACAAAATGTACTGTAATCAGAAACCATATAAAATGCTACCAAATCAAGATACAGCTTGCTGCTTAAACACAAAAGAATGCAATGTGCTTACTAAAGAATATTTGATTTTAGTTACTAAAATGCAGGTCAATTAGTGAAATGTAAAACCTCAATTGGTAGGCTATGTACTCCTATCTGATGCAGTATAGTGTATTTGCAGGTTCAATCTCAGCTGAGAACCATGATGTCTCTAGGTTTCAATGGCACGCCAAAGGGGACTTGAAATTGACCTCTGGTAATTGGAAGAAGAGGCAGTATATAATGCACTTATTTAGTATCAGATTTCCCTTTAGTGACTTGACTTGGTGACTAGAACAGGTTTCCTATAAGCATCTACAGGAGTTTCCTTAAACTTAAATAAGTGAAGCCTATATTTTTGGTGATGAAGGTTCCAGGTTAGATCCTAGAGCTGGTTGAAAACAGAGAATTTTTTGTGTGTCAGATTTTGCACAGAAAATGTGCCCTAATGTTTTGACTAGCTGTATTCAGTCTTTGCTGAGGCCTTAGTATCTGTAAGTTTATGTGCCCAAAGCTAGTTACACTGTCTCCTTAGAAATCTGTCATTAAGAAATTTGCTTTAATAGAACAAGACAAGAGTGAATATGTAAGAGCAAAATCTATGGAACTTGGAAATTGTAAAGAGAATAATAACACAAAATTCTGTTTACAGTGGTAAGGCTTCTTATCACAAGGTTTACCCTGTGATCAAACCTAATAAAAGATCATGATGGCAGAGTCCTCAGTAAGGGTGATGATATTAAATGCAGGTGGAGAGATAATGATGCCAATCTATATGCCTCACCAGAGCCACCTATAATACAGGACAACAGAAAAGAGAGAATGAGCCATTAACCCTGTGAGACTAAGTGGTGTGTGCTATTATGAAAATGAAGACTGGGAAACACCAAAGGTAGACAAGAATTGTTAAAAAGTGATTGGCAAATGTGGTACTGATTATATATGGAAAACATATAATGATGTACAGATGAGTGGAAATTGGCCAGGAGGATGGACAAAGGGAATTTCTATGCTCTTACCAAAGAAGGGAGGTATAATAGAGTGTAGTAACGATTGTACATCTCCTTGATGTTGCATGCAGGCAAAATGCTGCTCTATATAATCCAGGATCACATGCCATAAAAAATAGAAGCAGGAATGCCACCACAAAAAGCTGGTTTCTGAAAGGGCCAAGTCACATATGATCAAATAGTGAATATCCATAGTCTCATTGAAAAATGCAGAGAATATAATCACCCATTGATTATGTGCTTAATTGGCTACTCAAAAGTTGACACCATCCAACATGACAGTTTGTATCTTTGGCAGACAAACCATCTTATTGAATTTATTACAAGTCTTTACCACCACCAGCAGACTGCAGTGCAAACAGCAGTAGGCAATAGTGAGTGGTTTTCCACTGGGCAAGGTGTGAGGCAACCGTTTATTTAGTCTCCAAGCCTCTAACATATGTATACAGGATTTATTATGAGATGAGCCTTGGATGGTTTGGACAGAGTGGAAGGAGCTGGGATTTCCATTAGTGAACATCTCTTAGCTAACCTCAGGTATGTTGATGACATGATGCTCTTTTCTATAACCACCAATGCAATGGATGTTGGACTCTATGAAAATAGTTTGTGTGGAATATGGACTATTCCTGTATGCGATGAAAACAAAGTGCTTATACCTTGACATGATTAACAAAAATGAAATGCAAGTGGGCATCAGGATTAACAGACAAGCTGTAGAGGCAGTAGATGAATTTAATTATCTGGGATTATATATATCCAACCAAGGATGCTGTTCTAAGGAAATCAGTAAAAGACTGGGGATGGTTCACACAGTTATGGTGTCCCTTCAGAAACTGGAAACATGGCATCTCAAAATGTATGAAGTTGTGACTTATAAAAAGCCTAATTTTTTTTCCATAGTGATTTATAGATGTGAATCTTGGGAAGTTAATGCTGCTGACCAGAAGAAAATTGCAGCTTTTGAAATGTGGTGCTGATGAAGACTTTCTTGCATATCCTGCAGATAGGCATTCATCTTTTTTTCTATGTTAGAAATATTGTTGGAGAGAAGCAGACCCTGATATCAGAAATCACAGTCGCAAATGTATATGCTTTGGTCCCATTAGGTACAGAGATGGAAGGGGAAGGAGGGAATCATAGTAGACGGCAACCAGTGAGGAGATGGATGAATGGTGTGTGGCAAATCACTGGAAGGTCACCTTGCTGAGTGCTTGAAATTTAGCAATGGATTGAGAAGGCTTCAAAAAATTCTGCTATGATGTCACCATTATTCGGACATGAATAAATGGGTTTACTTAGTTTAACAGAATACACTCATTGCACCATGGTGAAATTATTTTGATCACAATACAGTGATGTCTCTGGCTAAACTCCCTTTGACTTTAGTGGGATTAGGATTAGACCCACACAGTGATTCTGTTCATAATATTGCATACTGTAATCAATGGCAATTTTACCAATGGTTCTCTTATGTAATAAAACATGAAATGGGCAGCAGTTATCTCACCGAGATGTCTGACAGAAGTAGATTTGTTCATAGCATCAATGTACCCTTCATCAGCATATAATTTTTTTTCTTAATATCTAACTATACTACTATTTTTGGCATATTGAGGTAGTTTTGTCTCAAGTTACAGGAGAGCTGAAATATATAAATGTATCATATGTTCTCTCCAGAATCAGAGATGCATATCCTGCTTTTGATTTGACGACAAATACTGGGAAGATTTGGAGTGTCACAACAACATTATCAGATGAGATCCTTTGTAAATCAAAATTCAAAGTTAGCATTTTGACAAACTGTTCATCTCCTCCACTGCATCTTACACCATGTGGTAAGTGCTTTGGGTTTCTTTAGCCTTCCAGAATACAGTTCTTCAGTTCTACTAAAATACACACATTTTTTTTGTCATCTTGCGAGGTACTTGGTACCATTCCATTTTAATTTTTTTTTTTTTTGGAGCGGGGGCGTGGGTGGGATTGAAAGTGCCAATTGTTTTTTGTTTTGTTTTTTCCATGAGAAATATAAAAGAAAATGACAATTTTGCATGAAAAACAATTGGCATTTATTGGTCTGATCTAAATGTAAGTAGCTTAAATATTTTTGGTCCAGATTCACCAATATCATCTGGCTTCTTTGTGCTACTTTAGTTTAACGGGTTGGTTAAACCAGGCTCACAGCTGCCTTGTATCACTAAGGCAGTACCCAGTGCATAAATGTGAATCTGGCCATTTTTATTTTTAGGGCCTTCAGTTTGATTGTGAGCATTTAATTTTTGTGTCTGCTCTCCGAGAGGTCACTAAAACACAAATGGTTTTAACACCTTAAACTTTAAAATGAACATTTTAATTTTTTTTAACAGTAAAGAAATAGCATGAATGAAGAATTGAAATGAAAATCAACCTCTGCTTGGTGATTCGGATTGTTAGCTGTGAGCAATCAGATTGTCACAGAAGTTTGGAAGGAATTATTTACCCTATGTGCTGCATTGCACAATTGACTAGGTATATTGTGGGTGATCTTTGCCTTCATTCTGAAGAATCAGATACTGGCCATTGTTAGAGGGAGTGTATCAGATTTGAGACACCAATGATCTAGTCTGGTAGGGCAAGTCCTTTATGCCTATAAAGGCAAATTTAGTTAGTTATATTGTGATTTGCTTCCCAGAATTCACAATCCAACTATACATACATCTTTTTTGATTTTGGATCAGATCCTCAAAAATAGGTGGGGGAAAAGAAAATCACTGTGATGGAAAGTGGCCTAAAAATTTGGAGCAGAATTATGGAGGAATGTAACTACTAGAGTAGATTTATTGTGAGCTAATTGCACATATCTTCATATCATTGCTGTGCCCAGCTACTATTACGTATGGCTACATGAAATGGATGTGGCTGGTTGCAGTGACAAACAAATCTCTGGCATATCCTTGGGTCTTGTGCAGGCACAGAGCCTTAGTTATGCCCTCTTTTTTTGCTTTAGTTTATATTCACATTTGAGAAAAGTACACATAATTTCAATAGGGAAAAACTGAGTTTATAGATTTCAGTGGGAATAACTAGCTTTTTGGTTCTGCCATCTCTGATTCAGAATTGATAAGTTTATAATTCTAGATTCCTGTTTCTTTCAAAACCGGGGTGAGTTCAGTGTGTTGCTGGGATTGTATGAATGACAACCAGATCCTCCTCAGAGCAGGTGAAGCCAGAAAAAAAGAATTAAATAAGGTGTGGTTCATTCTAATTCCTCTAGATGGAGCTATACTGCAGCAGAAGTTAGCAGTCACACTGTGACTCCCATTTTCTCTGGTCAACAATATAGCCAGCAACTCTCTACCAAGCTGCTATTAATTTTTCTTCTTATCTTTGTTTACAGCTAGCTGTATTGTCCGTAACTTCGTTGTAGAGATTCTCCATTGCACAAATCAATATCCAGCCCAAGAAGAGTGTTTTCTAAGTGTTTATGGGTCTGATGAATTTTTGCAGAAGTAAGTATCGCATTAAGAGATGGTATTAGATCATATAAGCTATGCACCTGAATACTGAAGTACTACATTTGTAAACAAAGCAGATCCAGAGGGAGAGATGCAAAAACAAGGTCATGTCACAAATCTTAGCTCCCACCTTCCTCAAGCCTTGGAAGGTATTTCAACCATGGAGTTTGGTTCATGCCTATCCCAAATTGTGCTTATACTGTGGGGTACTGAGAAGGGAATGTGGTGTAGAGAAAAAAGCATGGGACAGGGAACTAGGTACTCCTGAACTTGAATCTCAGCTCTTCTATTTACTCCCCGCATGACCTTGTACAAGTTATTTCGCCTCTCTGTCTGCCTCAGTTTCTTCATCAGCATCTCTTTTTTTTCCAATGCCAAGGTTGTGTTGGGCTGAGCTGTCTGTTTCTCCATCCATAAAATGGGGATAACATTACCAACTTCTTATTGCAGGGACGTTATGAGGATGAGTGAGTTAATGTTTGTGCAGCTCTTCAAAGATGTATACCACTGAATACATGAGAAGTGTGATTATGAAAAGTTGCCTAGTGGGACGGTGTTTCTTTCCATCAGTGTGGAGTAAGTGAAGACACCCAGATGTCACTAAATGTCAGGTTGTGAAGAGAGAACATACATGGCAGAAAGATTTCAGAGTAGCAGCCGTGTTAGTCTGTATCCGGAAAAAGAACAGGAGTACTTGTGGCACCTTAGAGACTAACAAATTTATTTGAGCATGAAAGCTTATGCTCAAATAAATTTGTTAGTCTCTAAGGTGCCACAAGTACTCCTGTTCTTATGGCAGAAAGGGGCCTTTTTGGGTATCACTAGCCAGGAACTTTTGAACTTAGAAACTGCTTGAAGTTGGATGATGATATACACATGTACTGTAGTTGTGAGGGAGAAACCTATAAAAACTACTACTAACTGATTTTTCATGTCTGTGATGAATTATATTTTGCAACTCAGGGTGTAGGGTTTAGTCATTTAGACCTTACCGTGCTTGACTCTCCAATTGCTTACACCTGCATAAAACAAGACAGTACTGTTACGCTGGTGTAAAACTGGAACAAGTGAGAGGCAAATCAAGCCCATTACCTCCATTGCTTGATCACTCTGTTGCATAAGAGAGACTGGGCTTGTTTAGAAGAGGAAAAAAAGCTCTCTCATTTCAAACTAATTACTAACTAAATGAAAATAACAAGTAATTGTACTGAGGATGAGCTCACTGTGTCTCAGTACAGTGTACAGTACGTTCTAAACAGTTTATTTTCACTTTTGGAAGAACTCATCAATAGGGAACCGCTAAATTCCTGCATTTGCAGAATCTCTGCACGTCTCATTAGCAGTGAAACAAGGTCAATAATGTTGTCAGCTGCTCGCTTTGCTCCTTCAGTGTAGTGCAAAAGGCATTGAGCTGCAGTTCTGGCCTCAACTGCTGTAATTCTATGCTATGCTGTGCTTTCATCTTCCGCTTTTTCCTGGCTCTTCCTGATCATCGTCAGTGTCCTCTAAACGAGATCTTGAAACCCTAAGCCAAACTCATCCCTAGGGCAACTTAATGTGACGCCTGTGGGGTTACCCGAGATAGGACAGACTCTTCTGCTGGGCTAAGTGTGTGGTTGGAAAGATTGACAATGTTGATCCATAAACCCGGAAACCCTGGACGCCCCATCATCTCAGGCATTGGCACTCTGACAGCAGGATTATCTGGCTATTTGGACTCTCT
Organism: Malaclemys terrapin pileata; assembly: GCF_027887155.1. NCBI lineage: Eukaryota > Metazoa > Chordata > Testudines > Emydidae > Malaclemys > Malaclemys terrapin. Next base: position 115,411,128 of record NC_071505.1, read on the forward strand.
CCTCAGACCCTATGCTACCAGCACTCCCAGCTATCTTCGAGACACCACCGACTTCCTGAGGAAACTACAATGCATTGATGTTCTTCCTGAAAACACCATCCTGGCCACCATGGATGTAGAAGCACTTTATACCAATATTCCACATGAGGATGGACTACAAGCTGTCAGGAACAGTATCCCTGATGAGGCCACAGCAAGCCTGGTGGCTGAGCTTTGTGACTTTGTCCTCACCCACAACCACTTCAGATTTGGCAACAACTTATACCTTCAAGTCAGCAGCACTGCTATGGGTACCCACATGGCCCCACAGTATGCCAACATTTTTATGGCTGACTTAGAACAACGCTTCCTCAGCTCTCGTCCCCTAGTGTCCCTCCTCTACTTGCGCTACATTGATGACATCTTCATCATATGGACCCATGGAAAGGAGGCCCTTGAAGAATTCCACCTGGACTTCAACAATTTCCACCCCACCATCAACCTCAGCCTGGACCAGTCCACACAAGAGATCCACTTCCTGGACACTACAGTACAAATAAGTGATGGTCACATAAACACCGCCCTATACCGGAAACCTACTGACCGCTATACGTACCTACATGCCTCCAGCTTCCATCCAAGACACATCACACGATCCATTGTCTACAGCCAAGCCCTAAGATACAACCGAATTTGCTCCAACCCCTCAGACAGAGACAAACACCTACAAGATCTTTATCAAGCATTCGTAAAACTACAATACCCACCTGGGGAAGTGAGGAAACAGATAGACAGAGCAATACGGGTACCCAGAAATCACCTACTACAGGACAGGCCCAACAAGGATAATAACAGAACACCACTGGCCATCACATACAGCCCCCAGCTAAAACCTCTCCAGCGCATTATCCACGATCTACAACCTATCCTGGAAAATGATCCCTCACTCTCACAGACCTTGGGGGGCAGGCCAGTCCTCGCTTACAGACAACCCCCCAACCTGAAGCAAATACTCACCAGCAACTACACACCACACCACAGAAACACCAACCCAGGAATCTATCCCTTTAGCAAACCTCGTTGCCTACTCTGTCCCCATATCTACTCTGGCAACAGCATCAGAGGACCCAACCACATCAGCCACACCATCAGGGGCTCATTCACCTGCACATCCACTAATGTCATATATACCATCATGTGCCAGCAATGCCCCTCTGCCATGTACATTGGCCAAACTGGACAGTCCCTCCGCAAAAGAATAAATGGACACAAATCGGACATCAGGAATGGTAACATACATAAGCCAGTAAGTGAACACTTCAATCTCCCTGGTCATTCTATTACAGATTTAAAAGTCACTATCATTGAACAAAAGAACTTCAGAAACAGACTTCAAAGAGAAACAGCAGAACTAAAATTCATTTGCAAATTCAACACCATTAATCTGGGCTTGAATAGGGACTGGGAGTGGCTGGCTCATTACAGAAGCAGCTTTGCCTCTCCTGGAATTGACACCTCCTCATCTATTATTGGGAGTGGACTACATCCACCCTGATTGAATTGGCCCTGTCAACACTGGTTCTCCACTTGTGAAGTAACTCCCTGCTCTCCATGTGTCAGTATATAATGCCTGCATCTGTAACTTTCATTCTATGCATCCAAAGAAGTGAGGTTTTTACTCACGAAAGCTTATGCCCAAATAAATCTGTTAGTCTTTAAGGTGCCACCAGACTCCTTGTTGTCTTTGTAGCTGTGTTAGTCCCAGGATATTGGAGAAACAAAGCGGTTGAGGGAATATCTTTTACTGGACCAACTTCTATTTGTGAAAGAAGCAAGCTGTTGAGTTACACCAGTGGTTTTCAAGCTTTTTTTTTTTTTTTTTCATTTGTGGATCCCTAAAAGATTTTGAATGGAGGTACGGACCCTTTTGGAAATCTTAGACATAGTCTGCGGACCCCCAGGGATCCATGGACCACAGCTTGAAAACCACTGAGCCACACAGGGCTCTTCTTCAGGTCTGGAAAAAGTATTTAGAATGTCACAGCTAAATACAAGGCAGACCAGATTGTATAGCATAAGTAGTTAACACATACTCTTAAGAGACCATTCAAGGTGAAGTGGTCCATTAACTGATCTGCACAAAAAGAAAAAAAAAGAGAAAGGGGGTGAGGGGGCTTAGGGGGCTACAGATTGTTGTAATAAACCATAAATATAGTATCTTTATTAAGACCATGCTTTTTAGGGTCTACCAAAGTTGTGAATTTAAGCTCCCATGTCCATCTTTTGAAGATCTTGTGCAGGCAGTAGGTGTTTTTTTGTCTTTATTTTTCTGTGAGAGTTCATTTGAGAGTGTAGTAATAGTCTCATTTCACTCATATAGTTGTTGTTGGGGCATTTAGTGCACTGAATGAGGTACACCTTGTGTTGATAAGCATGTGTAGTATCCATAGATCTTGAAAGGTATGTTGAGGGCAGGGTATGTATTGAACAGTATAGCAGTGAAGATATGCTTGCAGGGTTTGCAGCTATTGTTATGGTAGAATCTAGTGCCACTTTGATGTGTCCTGGTCTGTGGGGCGCTTGATTCTGATGATAAACTTGGTAAGGTTATTTGAAGGGGCGGGCAGGGGTGGAGCAGGGGCAGGAAGAGGAGGAAGAAGTGGGGGAGGGTGGGGCCTTGGGAGAAGGGGTGGAGTGGGAGCGGGGTCTGGGGCAGAGCGGGGGTTGAGCACCTCCAGGGAAATGACAGTCGGCACCTGTGCATCTAGAGCCCAGAACTCTCCAGTTCAAAGAAGTGGGAAATTCTGTTCTACATTCACTAGCTTTCCTCTACATTTCCAAATATTATTCACTTCTGTGCTTCTGGTTTTCAAAATTCTGCTTAGACTCGATCTCCCTTCCCTCTCTGAGTATGTGTATGTTGGACCTGCAATGTGTAATTTCCAGCTTGAGTCGATATACAAGTGCTTGCTCTGATTGAGCTAGAGCGCTAAAAATAGAAGTGTATCTACAATGGCCTGAGAAGCAGGAGGGGCTACATGCCCACATACCTGCCCACGGTAAGGATTGTACTCTGGTCACCTAGCTCGATCCCACCGCTTGCACCACTGCAGCTACACTATTTCTCGCATGCTAGATCTATCTCTGCATTACACCTTCCAGCTCACCTGTAGACATACCCTGAATCTCCTAGCTACCTGTTCAATTCATTCCATCAAACTTGACCTCTTCTTTGTTTCTACCTTTTTATTTTTTGCCCTGTCCATCTCTGCTAGCTGAAGATCTTCCCTGTCCAAACCACCTGTATTATACCCTTTGTTTAAATCTTCCCTTCAGACTGTCCTTTGCTTTTTTTCCTCTTTGGCTTGTGAATAGATGCCTCACAAAGTGGTTTTATGATGTCCTTTATGAAAGATGCCATATAAAAATAAATTATATTGGGGGTTAAGCAGCTTGTGTTGAATAATTCATGACTCCCACTGCCAGCAGCAAACCCAAAGCAGCTCTTGTTATGTGCCAGTAATGAATCAATCTTCCTTGCAAACTTTCTGCCTCTAGAGCTACAGGCCGCTTGCTCAGAGCATTCCAAAGTGCCTAGTAAAACATACCACATTGCTATATAAAAAGATGTTTATTTTTTGTTTGTTTGTTTATTGATCTGGCTGTTGTCAGTAAGAAGAACTGACTGCAATGCACAACCAGCAAATGAACATAGTCGAGCAGTTTTTATAAATGTTACTTTAAAGTTTCCTGTCTTTTGAAGGCAGGAGGGTTTAAGTTTGCCTTTAGTAGGTTACTGAATTCTGTCGTCATTCTCCTATAGTGTATTTGTGTGTAATTATCTTGCTCCTAAATTCAGCGGTCACAGTAAACAGAAATGTAGAATAGAAATGAGCATTTCCGGTCTATAATTTACACTCTCACTCTTGCTTGTGACCTTATTGATGACCCTTTTTATTTATTTATTTGTCTTTTTTTTTTTTTTTTTTTTTGCCTTGTTAATTCCAGTCTCTGAGAATCAAGGCCTGAATAGAAACTGGTTTTCCCTTCAAGTGAAGTTTAAACTATTAATTATAGGAAGGACAGAGGTATATTTGTGTAGATTGGGATCATTAGAAGCCTGCATTTTGAGGTGAATATGTTCTTCATAAAAATAAGCCTCCATTTTCTCTTGTCACTGCAAATTAACCTTCTCATACAGTGATGCTGCTTCAGTGAGGGTTTTGGGTTTTTTTTTGTTTTTTTAAATAAAATTTAAGAGATTGCCTAAGGATTCAGAAGTAACACAGAAAGAATTTTATATAATTGAAAATGAATGGTGGTGCTGGGGATGCTGAACTGGGAGTCAGGAGACCTGGACTCTATTTCTGGGTCTGCCACTGACCTGCTTTGTCACCTAGGGCAAGTCACTTCACTTGTTTGTGACTCTTTCCTCTGTCTCTGTCTTGCCTATTTAGACTGTAAGCTCTCAAGGGCTTGAGCTGTGTCTCATTAAATGTTTGTACAATGCCTAGCAAAATGGGACCCCCGATCCCAGTTGATGTCTGTAGGTGGTAATTGTAATACAAATAAGATGAAAGGGGATTTTCCAGTATGTGTCGTGTTTATTATAATGTTGTGCTTCTTGTACAATTCAAAACACTGTAAAAATACTAACTAATCCACATGACATCCCTTTAAGATGACTGTTTAATTTTTATCTCCATTTTATAGGTGGGATAACAGCTGCACAGAGGGCCAGGTTTTGTGGGGTGCTGCAGCCCCTTTATACTGTTCCAGGATTGTACCCTTGATAGTCTGTCAGTCCATGATAAACTTGTGATAAATAGGAGCTGAATACTACATCATCTATTTTATGGACAGCTACATCTATTTTTTCTTATGACCTAAACTAGATTTCTAACTTGATTACGTTTTCCTCAAAAGTCATTAACCTGCTCCATCTATTCATTCATGCTCCAATATCTGCATGAATAAAAGGCTCCTCTCCAAACATTTGTGCAAAACAAAATCCATTCACACTAATATTTGCAGAAAGGAAAACTAGAAAATTATAGGAACATGGTCAAGAGATTCAAGATTGATAAATATGTTATGTATAATTTTTGCGATTGTTCCACTAGTTGTAATAAGAGGGGAGGTGCAGAAGTCAATGGTGGAATGCCAGGGGAAAAGTGGGTGTGAAGGTATTTGAAGGAGGAGTATGAGGATGTGCGGCCTATAGGAAAAGGCCTGTCATTACAGACTTGGGGCTGGTAAAGGGATAATGAAGACAAGAGTAGATGGTGACAAGGGAGCAGTGAGGCAAGACGCATGGGCAGAGCATCAGGGCTTGATGGGAAGTGACAAGAGAGATGTAGGAGTAGGTACAGCCATTCAGAACCCCAACGGTGAGGATGAGGAATTTGAACATTGTGTGGAAAGAGAGAGGGAGGCAGTAATGGGGCGCTGACGACAGCAGTACAGATATTTTATTATTTCAATATGATAGCTAGTGCTTTTGCACTCTAACTTTCTTACTTCTAAATCTATACTGTATGCTTTAACATTAAGGAATCTTGCAAATGTACAGATGCACTGTCAAAGTACCTTGCTCTAGGTATTTATTTCGTCAGATGGAAATAGATTTCTCCTTCTGTGACCTTCAATGTGTCTGTCACAAAATGCCACTTCTGCAATTTTACCTTTTGTGCCTGGAAATGGGGAGCTTGTTCTTTTTCCTAATTACACTGTGGGATAGGTGTAGAGCATTTACTCATAGAGGTCAGAAATCCCCAGAAGTTTGAATCCTTTGTAATTATCTCCGCCAGCCATGTACTGTGCTAGTTAATGATTTAAAATTAACCTTTGTTTTCTATTCGACACCCCATTGTGAGACGCAATAGTTCCTAGTATGCTATGTGCACATTCTATAAGCCCCTATTTCTGTCATAGGTTCATAGGGCCTGTGTTTTGGGGATTAAATCCAATAAATCTGATTTTAGCCCCTCCCAATAGAACACTCTTAGATATGGATACACCCACTTTCCATCTGAATTTCATGCCTTCCCTGATGGTTGGTAAATCTGAAAAGAATCTCCTCATGGGCTGGCTGGCCCTTTGAGGCAAGCTAGGCTTAGCCTTGTCCATGGTTTAGCAGCTACCCCTTAGCCTCACTGATGAGCTGGCAACATAGGACTAATTAGTGACCACAGCTGGGTGTAATAGGGGTTTAATTAGAAAGACTAACCCCAGCTGTGTTGGTGAAACAGGCAGAGCACTCTTTAAATAGAGCTGGGATCCCAGCAGAAGGGGGAAGAGTTTGGAGGGAGGAAGAAGAGGAGTGCCCCACTGGGAAGAGGCTGAGGTACTTACTGGGATTGGAGTAGCTTCTGGGTAGGAGAGCTCAAGTTAGGGCCTGCAACAAGAGAAAGAGACCCACAAGGAGTAGAGTAAACTTTGGTGGGGGAGGCCCAAGATAAGGGCAGGAGGATCCCCAGAAGTAAACTGCTGAAGTCCATGGTGAAAGGAAGCAGTAGGAGAATCCTGCTGAGAAGAAGTGAGATGAAAGAAGCTCTGCAGAGGCCAGGAGAAGGGGCCCAGAAGCAGTGGAGTCTGAGAGGGGCAGCAGAACTAGTGATTTGGATGTTTGATTTAGACCAGGGGTCAGCAATCTTTGGCACACGGCTCGCCAGGGTAAGCACCCTGGCGGGCCGGGCCAGTTTATTTACCTGCTGACGTGGCAGGTTTGGCCGATCGTGGTCCCCACTGGCCGCAGTTCGCCATCCCGGGCCAATGGGGGCGGCCGGAAGCGGTGCGGGCGAGCGATGTGCCAAAAGTTGCCGACCCCTGATTTAGACTTTAAGTTGGACTTTTAGTTATTTTGGATGGGGAATGAAATGTGTTATGACTTAGCCGGAGGGCCAAGCCACAGAAGACCCAGAGAAGGAGTGGGGAGAAGATAATGGGCAGGGACTGGCCATCGCAGCCAAGGAAGTGGCCACCAGGGGCAGACAAGAGGCAAAGTCCTCTGCAATGCTCAGTCCAAGCATGAGAGAGCACTCCAGAAGTGGGGATCTGCACTACAAACCTGTTTCTCCTACTTGACCCAGGGAGCTCTGGAACAACTTGCCATGCTGAAAAGCAATAAAAATATGGAAAATACTCCTTGCTATCATGTTCAGGAGCTTGAATGAGGTAACATGAACCTGACAGAACATGCACTGGAGATGTAACTGATGGGGCATGTTAACTTGTTCCAATAATCTGTCATTGCAGAAAATCAATACCATTAAACCCCAAAGTTTTTGAATTTGAAGAAATGTTCTGGCTTTTAACTGGGAATTACTGGTGCATTATTTCACCTGATTTTTTTTAAATGATAGCCAATGGAACAATGTTAACTCCACATAAAATTAGAAATAACAGACCAGACCCTCAACCCAGGGGAAGTCTCCTTTGCATTGATCCAACAATGCTAAAAGGACTGAAAGCTACTCTAAAGCTACTCTAAAGAAACACAGGGGGACTGGGGATTCTCCTGACAGGGGAATCCCCCTGCTAGCATGAAGATTATTGGAGCACTCTAGGTGGAGCCAGAGTACCCTGCACTATGGGCAGACCTGTCCCTAGCGAACCATTCCAGTTAATGTAAGGTAGAATAGCCCTGTGGCTGCTTGGGCCCCTGGCTGGTCCTATGATTAGAGGAGGTCGAAAACTGACTTACAGCCACCTTCGCCTTCTCCTTGTCAGCTGCACAATTTGAGCTTTGGAACTTGTGAGGATCAGGCCCCATGCTCATTTATGTATATGATTTGCAAATATAGATTACCTTTTCTACCCAGCCTTTAAAAACCAATTAAATACAGCTACAGTTTTTTCATCCAGTATGTTCTATTTAGTTATGTATCAGGACATAGAAATATACAAATTATCTACTATTGCGCTGGCCAATATCGTTTCATTATTTTCCTCACAACCCCCTTTACTGTCTGTACCCATCTGTTGCCTCTTGTCCTAGATAGTAAACGTCTTGGGGCAGGAGCCATTTTTAATTCTATTTGTACAGTGCCTAGCACAATGGGATCCTGATCCATTACTAGGGCTTCTAGCCAATATTATAAATAAATAATAATATTACATTATGTCCTAGGTGCTTTGAATATAACCCATAGTAATTTGAGGTTTATGTACAAATAGGTTCTAAAGAGAGAGTATGGCTTTGAGTGTGGAAAGATCTTTTTATTTCCATCTTTCTTCATTGTCCTTCCTTTACAGAACTTGCATGTTTTAAATCAGAGCTTCAACTCTACTGATGATTCTATTAATCTTTTTCCATCCAGCCCTTAAAAACAAGTCATGGTCAAAACCTCACAATCCTTTATAGATGCAAGACACTGTGTTTGTGTAATACAACCTTGTTTTGGATGCTTAGCGGGAGTTGCTGGAGCCTGGTGGAAAGTGTGTGAGAGAAAAAATAGGAGCTGGGGAGTAATGATTTTTTTTTTCTATTTCTCTTCCTTCTTCCCTACCACCTTCCAAATTGCAGTGATTATGCTTTGGGCAGTCATGAGAGTCTTCGCAAGGCAACCACCTCCATTCAACTTCGTCTACAGAAAGGCACCAGCTATCAGCAAAGTTTGGCTAGAACGGTGTGTCATTTTTTTCTCGTTTTTTTTTTTTAATATGCCTAAGGAAGTGAAATCTCTCCAATCCTTTCATGTAACCATCTGCATTGATAATCAGAAAGGGCTTGTTTGCTTTCTTGAGTGTACTTTCAAATGTAGTTCATCATTAATGTAACATATTCAGAGTCTTTCTGCTTCTCTCCTTTAGTTAGGCTTTCTTTAGCCTTTTGGTAATCCTAGAGAATACCTGAACATGAGAAGAGCAAATGTTACCTTTGTTAGAAGAAGTCAACTTTATTGGAGTTGAACTATAGTCATGATATCAGTTTGTCATTTTTTTTTTCTGGCTGGTCCTTGTCCTTTTTTGAAACATATTAAGGGTAAAAATCCATTACAAGATAAATCAGATCCAGTATTTAAGTATTTGATTGTGTGTGCATGAGAGAAAGAGAATGTATTTCTCCTGAAGAAATAGCCTTATCACACTTTAAATCTGAAGAGATTCTCATTCCGATTATTTGTGATTCAACTACCTAGGAATGGATTATTGAGCTTTAATGATACTGATCCAGGCTGCTAGATGTGAATTTTATTCCCTGTGGGAAATCTTGAATTCCTTCCAAACCAAACTTCACACTACGAAGGAGACCTTGATGTTTTAGGTGATTTTGACTGGAGATGGGTTGCCTTTATCCACAGATAGGGTATCTTCCTAAAGGAAGTAATTGGAACTACTGGCCCAAATCTGTGAAAATTTGGATCAGACAACAGATTTCTAATATAAAAAATAGGGTTTCTTTTCTTTCCAGTTCTGATATGTGTCGCCTCTAAGATTTGTCAGGTTCTATGTAATTATCAGTTGCAATATTAAAAAAAAAAAAAAAAAAAAAAAAAGCTGTGAGGCCAAATATAAAATGTTTTAAAATATCTTTTCTTTTGACTTCTTTACCTTTTAACAGATAAAAGCACAGGAGACAATGCTATCATGTACAGCAGTGGTTCAAATTATTTACACTTTGGATTACCAGAGTATGCAAAAGTTGTTGGGGTTTTTTTTTTTTTGCAAGCAATTGAAAATACTGTATCTGTAATTGAGAGTCCATTCATAGCAGAAGGACTGATGGTTCAGGAGACAGGAAATATATAATAGAGAGGCTTTCATCACCAAGTCACCATTTAAAATTTGGCTCAGATTAGTGGTGACCAAAAATAATTACCGTCTCACTGATGTCGGGTGATCTGTAGAAAATGAATTGATGGTTTGTGAAGCTTTTATGGAGTGGGGTAAGCAGCGTGCGCACACACACACAATCCCTTCTGCTGTGCTGTAGCAGATGTCCACGGTCTTGCAGTTTGGCTTCCTGTTGTAGGAGGAATCGGTGACACCGAGTCAGGATATATTTAGAGCAGATTGCTTTATTTATACCTACACACCAGTCCTGGGACAGAGGTGGTCACAAATATCATGCAGACAGTTCCTTCTTTCAGAGATCTCAGCTCAATCACCAATGCCTGGCTCCCACGAAGCTACCCTGCCCCAAGAACTGACTCTGTTTAAAAAGACTAAGGGTATGTCTACACTACCCCCCAGATCAGCGGGCAGCGATCGATCCAGCGGGGATCGATTTATCGCGTCTAGTCTAGACGCGATAAATTGACCCCCGAGCATTCTCCCCGTCGACTCCTGTACTCCAGTGCCGCGAAAGGCGCAGGCAGAGTTGATGGCAGAGCAGCAGCAGTCGACTCACCGCAGTGAAGACACCACGGTAAGTCGATCTAAGTACGTCGACTTCAGCTATGTTATTCATGTAGCTGAAGTTGCGAAACTTAGATCCATCCCCTCCCGTAGTGTAGACAAGGGCTCCAACATAGAGCAAACTTCCTTGGACTAGCCATAGCTCCCCAAGAGAATCTACTTTACAAACCTAACAATATATTTTCTTCCAAGGCTAAAAACATGTTTGCACACTAATAAAAAGAAAAACATGTAAGACTCTATGTAAGAGCACCATCTAGTGCTCCTGCTATAACAATACTTACCTATTGCACGGAAGATTTGAGACTTAAGTCACTTTTCTAAAGTGCTCTGGGATCCTGAATTATGGTGAGCTGCCTGGAAAGAGGGTAGGTGTGGAAAATCTGTCATTTTAAAGCCACTAGGTAATTAAATACTGCCCTTTGAAATAAACAGTAGCGTAGTCATGGAGTTGCGGAAGTGAAGATTGTGTAATCTGACGCAAGTTATTCAGAAATACACTGCACATGTGACTCTTATTGCTTAATTACAAAATTGGCAATCATAGAAATGAAATTGTTGACTAAAAATTCCAAATCGTTCTAGTGAAAAATCCACTGGCCTTCCCACCTTGATTCATTTAAATGTCAACAGAGAGGGAAATGGTTCCAGAGGATATCTTCCTTAGGAAAATACAAAGAAGGGTGATAGTGTTTTTTGTAGATATGGGATAATACTTGGACAGCATGACCACTTGCCCAGTACTGCTTACATACAGGTAGGCATATGGCAATACCAAATCTGTCCCCAGCCACCACATACCTATTCATTTTCAACTGACATATCAGTCTAAATGCAGAATTGTACCTACAGCTTATAGCTCATAAATGTATTTCTTGAGAGCTACACTTCCTATGGTGACAGGCAGATTCTTCTTCTCATTTGTCAGGTCTTTAACTCGTTCCTAGGTGCCCAAGCCTAGATGCCCAGCTGAGTTAGTGATCATATTGTGTGTTCAGCAGGTTGTCTTTGAGAGGTGATGGGAACAGTGCACTGCAAGTAGGAGGGTGCAACAGATCCAGCATTGTGCGTTCATATTTCACATTGTTAGCTAATCATTTGCAGTCCAGAGATGTTGTGACATTAGACTCCTCAGACCAAATTCACAGCTAATATAAATGCATGCAACTCCAGGGATAAATTTGCTCTATTTTGTTTACCTTGCAACAAATAGGTGCTCTGATGTCCCATAATTTTAGTAGTAACCACTTGAGGGAAAGAGTTTAGATTCATATTGAGGCCTATGTCATAATACAGGAAGAAGATCCTTCTACCCACTTTCTGAAGATTCATGCTTCTGGTGAAGAGCTCTTAAAAATCAGTTCTCCCCCTCCCCCCAAAGCTTTATCAAGCCTATTTAAGTGAAAGGAAGCCAATAAGACACACAGACAAGCAGGAAATCTTAAGAGCAGCAGACAGAGGAAAAGGAAAGTTTTGTTTAGCACAATGAGAAGTGAGTATGCGTGAGTGTGATCTGACAAGTTTATTTGTAAATCAAGGATGCTATAATCCCTCAGAGGGCCAGTAATATTCAAAATTGTTTAGTAAATGCAGCCAAAGACTTTTCTTTTTGTAAAGGTGCATTTTTTTCCTTGCATAGGAAGTTGGTATTCTATTATGATGTATTCAGAAGGAAAGAGGAAATTGTCTTGAGCCAAGGAGTGAAAAAGCAAGAAATGTGGCCTCAGATTTTCACTTGAAATCATAGGGTTTTTTTTCAGCCAGTGGATGACCTTTAATTTGGTTTTGTTTTTTGAGAGATTAGTTTTATCAGGCACAACTCTCTTGAATGAAAGCCTTTAGTACCTGAATTTTCTAGATGTTAGATTCTCATTAGACTTCCAAATAAAGCCTGTGTAGAGACCATGGAGTTAACGATTATGCTGTAAAAATATTGAGGCCTAATTATATTGCCTCACAGGACAAAAATTCCCATTGATGTCAGTGGGAATTTTGCATGTGAAATAGCAACAAATTCATCATCTTGTAGCGTATGCTACACTTTGCGGTCTTGAGAATGGCAAATATTTTATGTGGGTGGGGAAGGTACAGTATTTTCCTCACAAAATGATGAACCAATTTAGAATAGTGGTAAAATACTCCAGGGGATGGGACGCTGTATTTGTTCTTTGATCTTGTGTTTCACAACTGCCATATTATGTATACAACTTAGGATATTAAAAAGTATTGTTTGAGCAGTGGCTCCAAAATGCATCCACATAAACTATAATGGATGAAAAACTTACCCCTTGTTGGGGTTTGGTTTTATTTATGTAAAGATCTCCGAATGAGACAGGACAAAATCTAGTCCAAGCCTCCACCACAAGTTTAGTTGCCTTCGGAGTTTCTCTCTGAAGAGTGCTCAGCCCACACCTGCTATTCCCTCTCTCTAGCAAGCCCTTCCCGTGTACCTAGCATCTGGAGGGGGGCGGGACGGAGTCCAGCAGGATCAAATCCTCACCTGCTATATAGGGATTTTCAGGCAAATGCTACCACCCCTGGAGATCAGTTTTGCTAAAGTGGAATGTACCAGCATCAATGCTGATAACATTGTAGTAGAAGTGTTATGTTAATGCATGTGTAGTTACAATAAACATGTTAACAAATTGAGAAAAATGAAGTCATTGGTACCTGATGGTAAGAGATGCATTTTTTGTTTCCCAAAATATTTTTTGCCTTTTTAAGAAACTTTTAGTGATCTAATGATATGGAAGAATTTTCCTATGTTGAATCAGCCCTCATCCTGCAGCAGAGCAAAAATCTTTGTTCCATTAATATGCAAAAGCCTGCTCCTTTGCTGTTCTAATTTGACAGGTCTAAATTAGGCTTAATATACTGCAGTGCACTACATAGACCAAGAACACAGTAAGTGCAGCTCTTGGCATTTAACACTGCAGAAATAGTTACAACTACCAGGTAGAATTATTACTAACAAACAAAGTAATCTTTAGTTTCAGAGTAACAGCCGTGTTAGTCTGTATCCGCAAAAAGAAGAACAGGAGTACTTGTGGCACCTTAGAGACTAACAAATTTATTAGAGCATAAGCTTTCGTGGACTACAGCCCACTTCTTCGGATGCATATAGAATGGATATGCATCCGAAGAAGTGGGCTGTAGTCCACGAAAGCTTATGCTCTAATAAATTTGTTAGTCTCTAAGGTGCCACAAGTACTCCTGTTCTTCTTTTTAAAGTAATCTTTAAGCTTTGATATTTTAAGCAGTTCATAATAGTCTTGGAAGATAAATTAGTAGTGATCAGGATGTTAGAAAATATTTGTTGTTTCAAGGCATTCGCTAAACTATCAATAATGTACAGTAGGGAGTCACCAGATAGGCTCACTTTTTACAATACATTCAAGTAAATTATATATTGATCCGCACTTGATGATAACTGACATGAATGTGAGAGCTCCAGGCCTCAGTTACTAATAGCAGCTGAGAACATTAACAGCTGTAGAGCTAGCATAAGTCACAGAACCAAAGGTCTCCTCCAGCCCTAGGGAATCCTTGCAACAATGGACTCACATAAGAAAAGAATGGGTTCTGCTTGCAGGCAGAAAAATGTTAACCAGTGCAGCAGGCTCAGAGGAAGCTATAATTAAACAGACACAGGCTTACTGTATTGCATGCTATTCAGCTTCTTCTCGTATGACCCATCTGGTGGTGAGTTGGGCCCTTCCTCAGACATACTGCGCACCCTCATATCTAGGACCTCACCAAATTCATGCACATTTTGGTCAATTTCATGCACATAGGTTTTTAAAAATCATAAATGTCACGATTTCAGCTATTTAACCATGACATTTCACGGTGTTGTCACTGTAGAGGTCCTTATCCAAAAAGGAGTTTTTTTGGGGGGGTTGCTGTACTGCTACCCTTACTTCTGCACTGCTGATGGCAGCAATGCTGCCTTCAGAGCTGGGCAACTGCCGGCCAGGAGCTCAGCTCTGAAGGCAGAGCCGCCACCAGCAGCAGCGCAGAAGTGAGGATGACATGGTATAGTATTGCCACCTTTGCTTCTGCGCTGCTGCCTTCAGAGCTGGGCGGCCGGAGAATGGCGGCTGCTGACTGAGGGCCCAGCTCTGCAGGCCGCAGCGCAGAAGTAAGGGTGGCAATACCGTACCAAGCCATCCTTACTTCTGCGCTGCTGCTGGTGGTGGCTCTGCCTTCAGAGCTGGGCTCCCGGCCAGCAGCTGCTGCTCTCCAGCTGCCCAGCTCTGAAGGCAGTGTTGCCACCAGCAGCAGTGCAGAAGTAAGGGTAGGAGTACTGCAACCCCCCCCCAATAATCTTGCGACTCCCTCCCCCACAACTCCATTTTGGGTCAGGACCCTACAATTACAACACTGTGAAACTTCAGATTTAAATAGCTAAATTCATGAAATTTACAATTTTTAAAATCCTATGTCTGTGAAATTGACCAAAATGGACCACGAATTTGCTAGGGACCTACCTATGTAGCATGTTTTGAATGCCAGGGTCACAGTGGTATGCCCATGGTTGGACTGCCACTTTTGGTCCCAGAGAACCAGCACAGTGTGGTGGGACCACATCATATTGGAAACCTGAAATGATGACCAGTGGCTGCAGAAATTCACAACGAGGAAGGACCTTCCTCGAGTTAGGCAAGAAGCTTGCACCCACCCTCCAGCACCACACCCCTCAATTTCAGAAACCCGTACCAGTACAGAAGTGGGTGTCTATTGCCCTTTGGAAGCTGGCAACACCCGACTGCTACCAATCAGTTGCCAACCACTTTGGGATTGAGAAATCAACTGACGGGGTGGTGGTTCTACAGGTTTACCAGGCTATTAGAACTGAGATCCACCCACAGGTGGTTGCCATTACCTAAGTCCTTGAAATTATATTGGGTTTTCAGAGGGGTTTTCTGAACTGTGCAGGGGTCGTTGATGGAATGCACTTCCCTATACTTTGCCCTTTGAAAGGGGCCAGTAAACGCATGAACCACAAAGGCTACTATTCACTGGTTCTCCAAGGCTTAGAGGACCATAGGGGTCAGTTCATGAACACAAATGTTAGGCATACAAGAACGGTCCACGATGTCAGAGTGCTCAGGAGATCGAGGTTGTGCTGCAGAGGGAAATAAGGGAATTTATTCCCCCCAAAATGAGGTGAGACTATACAGTGTTTTTGTGCCAACACTGATTTTAGGGGACCCTGCATATCTGCTCATACTGTGGCTCATGGAGCCTTACCCCAAAACTGCCAACCCAAGAAAAAGGGAATTCAACTACAGGCTGAGTAGCTGCAGAATGGTGGTGGAGTGCATCTTTGAGCATTTGAAAGCACATTGGTGAAGCCCCCGGACCCATCTGGATACCAACATGGTTCTGATTATTGTGGCATGCTATGCTTTACATAACTTATGTGAGGCTAAAGGGGACTACTTTGAGTGGACAGAGGACACAACTGCTTTCCAAAGTTTATATAGGCAACTTGATTTCAACCATGTGCACGCTGCTCCTGGTTCCCAGCAGGCCTGGTGGTGCTAGAAGCTTGCATATAATGAAACAGAGGGGAGCCAGAAGGTGAATTGGGACTGTGCCACAGTCTATTGTGCTGAGGTCAGAATCGTAATGCTGTGGTGCTGCTTGACAAGCTCAGTAGAGCATTTCCATCTACTTCTATTGCGAGATACTTCAGTGGGTTTTGATCCCCTGCAGTTAACAGGGTGAGGATGGACCCTCATTGTTAACAAATTTGGCTGTGGTTTTGTGCGGTGGAGATTGTTAACGCACTTTAATGCCATCATTGAGCAATGTTTTTGTTTCATGTTAACTGCTCTATTTTGGGTTGGTTTGTTGGCGGGGGAGGGGTGGGGGAGAGGGGAGGAGCTTTACGCATTGGTACAGTAATTATACAGGCTTTGGGAGGGACTTACATATTCCTTCCTTACAATTCTGTCTGATACCATATCTCCGAGCTCTTATCAAGTGCTATGCATGATTGCTCACATGGCATGACTACTCCCATGTTTGCCAGTGATAACTGTTCGGTTGGGGAGCCATAAAGCACTGGGTGTCAGGTATCTTCACTGTTACTTTTGTTTCTTTTGTATTCTTGCTTAATTATCATCAAAGACATAAAGATGTTTCAGTTAACTTGCCTCCTGATTTCCATTGTGGTACTGTGGACAGCAACAGTTATTTCACAGCATACTTCAGGGCCCTATAGTCAGCAGAGATCTGGACTCAGCAGTGAGTCAGAGCTGTCTGTGCAGAACACAGACAATAGCTGCTTGCTGGGGCTGCATGTTGGGAACTACTTTGCTTGAAAGGCAGAGATTCAAGAATTCAAGCATCAAAGGAAGGTGGGAGGCCATTCATGGGGCTGGAAGAAAGAGTAACTCTGATAGGTAGTGAGGTGGCCTGATCAGCAGAATGTGTCCAGGTAAAGATGGTGGGAAAAAATCTCTCTCTAGGGAGGTTGCAAAAGTATGGTGGATTTTGACCCTGTTTATCAGTAAATATGGCTCCCATTCCATATGTCACCCATATGACTATGATCCCCAATGTATTCCCTAAAAGGAGGAGGAAGCAGATGGTGTGTGCATGGGGGTGTGGGGTGGGAGCGTGAAATGTCTTCTACTTGGTGTAGCATGCAGGAGTGGCTTTTCCTGGGAGAATGTCTTCTCCCTATACTGCTGGTTGAGGATACGGGCTTGAATTTCTCCTCTGTCAAATAGGCAAGAACCTGGAGTAACCAAAATATAATCTTAATGTGAAAGATGGGCACCAAACACAATTTCAGATCGAAATATCCTGAAGCTTGGGTGTGCTTGAAATCTCTGACATGCTAGGAATTTTTTCAAGTGGCTCCTATTTTTTTTTTTAAACTCATGAAAGAAACCATAACCTTGACCCAAACTCTTCCTCAATCTGGGGGTGTTAAAAATCCAGAACTGGATTGGAATGTTCTGGCCTCAGCCCTTCTCTGTTTGCAATCAAGTCTTTATTTGAAAATGCTCAAAAATGATGAGGATTTTACTCAAGATGAGCTTCTTACTTTCCAAGGTCAGGTTGGTGGTGTGACCAGCTTCAAAAATTTATCTAAGGGCTCAAGAACATGTAGGCAAGGAGAGGAAGGTTTTCATCAGTCTTCAGTATTGGGCCAAAAATAATGAAAGAACATACTGACATTATGAAGCACCAAACAAATTTGTACCATTTAGTTGCTTCATATCAGCAATTATATAACTCTTTATATGTTCTTTTCTCTACAGCTTGAAGATGACCAAAGTCAGTTTAATGTGAACCAGCTGCTACAATATACATATATTTGGAAGGTGTCCAGGTAAGAATGTTAGTAGCTGCGCTTAATAACCGTATATATTTGCTATCAGCACCTAGATGCCTTGGGGTGTGATTTCATCAACACTTATAAGCTAAGCAGAGCCAGGCTTTGGTTTGTACATGGATGGGAGAACTACCAAGATAACATAGGGTGCAGCATGAACCATTGCTGGCCTTTCAATAAATGCCACTTCTTCCAATGAGTCAGTATTGAGCCAATGTTGCATCACTGTGTTAGTGGTCATGATGCTATTGGGGGTGCTTCTGACAGTAATTACTGAAGTCAGTAGATATTGATTTTTGTCATGTGACAGAAACCCTGAGCCAGGCCATGTGACTGGACCAACAATTAAAGCATTTCTGTGCATCAGATTCTTATCACAGTACTGTCTTCAAGATGAAAAGAGAAGCTGATGTTTTGTGCTCCTCTGTTCATTAGAAGTCATGTAGAGCCAGGTTGTTTTAACCCTTGTGCTCTGGCTAAATTCTGTCTAAGGTTGGAGATTGCAGCAAGTGAAGTAAAATGAGCTCAACAGGTTTCCCTCCCCCCCTTCTGGCCTCACTGGTTGTTTGGCAGAATGGTCTGCTATATTGAACTATATTTTCTCCCGTCCCTTAATGTTGAGCATGTATGTGACATTTTTATTATAGATTCTATCATAAATAAAAGAAACTGTATTTTCTCCAGTTTGCAATAAAATGGCTTTCTGTGCACCTTATAATTTCAGTATAGTTGGCTATAGTGCTCTCTGCCATATATAGCATTTTTTACAAGCACAATGAGTGTTAACTGTGTAGTTAAACCCTGTTACACCTAGCCTTGTTAAAATAGCAACTCACTACAAATCCATGAGAATGGTGTTATGTAGAGAAAAATTATCATCATACAACATTTATAGCAGTGTTTGGCTCTTAAAATTCTCTCGTTATGAACAGGAGAACTTGAAAATTACAGCTGGGAGGAAAACATTCATGCCCCCCCCCCCCCCCCCCACACACACACACTTTTTTCCAAAGTTCCCTGGATTGAAGGAGCTGTAATTTTCTCGTGCTGCTGCTCATAAAGAGAGACTTTTCAGAGCCAAATACCAATATAAATACTGTGGCAATGGCTTCACTCTTCATAACATAGTCTTTGTAACCAGGTGCTATTTTAACAAAGGTAGTTATAATAGGGTTCGATGTAGCTCTAGGGCTGATGTGTCAAGGACACCCAGATCTCTCATAGAAGATTAGGGTTGAAAGAGACTACAGGAGGTCATTTAGTCCAACCCCCTGTTCAAAGCAGGACCAACCCCAACTAAATCATCCGTGCTAGATCTTTGTCAAGCCGGGCCTTAAAACCTCTAAGGATGGAGATTCCACCAGCTCCCTAGGTAACCCATTCCAGTGCTTCACCACCCTCCTAGTGAAATAGTTTTTCCTAATATTCAACCTAGACCTCTCCCACTGCAACTTGAGACCATTGCCCCTTGTTCTGTCATCTGCCACCACTGAGAACAGCCTAGCTCCATCCTCTTTGGAACCCCCCTTCAGGTATTTGAAGGTTGCTATCAAATCCCCCCCCCACTCTTCTCTTCTGCAGACTAAATAAGCCCAGTTCCCTCAGCCGCTCCTCATAAATTATGTGCCCCAACTCCCTAATTAGTTTTGTTGCCCTTCGCTGGACTCTCTCCAAGTTGTTCACATCCTTTCTGTAGTGGGGGACCCAAAACTGGATGCAATACTCCAGACGTGGCCTCACCATTGCTGAATAGAGGGGAATAATCACTTCCCTCGATCTGCTGGCAATGCTCCTACTAATGCAGCCCAATAGCTTCTCATCCACTGTAATCCCCAGGTCCTTTTCTGCAGAACTGCTGCTTAGCCATCAGGTCCCCAGCCTGTAGCAGTGCATGGGATTCTTCCATCCTAAGTGCAGAACTCAGCACTTGTCCTTGTTGAACTTCATCAGATTTCTTTTGGCCCAATCCTCCAATTTCTCTAGGTCACTCTGGACCCTATCCCTACCCTCCAACGTAACTACCTCGCCCCCCATCTTAGTGTCATCCGCAAACTTGCCGAGGATGCAATCCATCCCATCACCCATCAATGAAGATGTTGAACAAAACTGGCCCCAGGACCAACTGCTGGGGCACTCCGCTTGATACCGGCTGCCAACTAGACATTGAGCTGTTGATCACTACCCATTGAGCCCGATGATCTAGCCAGCTTTCTATCCACCTTGTAGTCCATTCACCCAATCCATATTTTTTTTAACTTGCCGGCAAGAATACTTGGGAGACTGTATCAAAAGCTTTTCTAAAATCAAGATATATCACATCCACTGCTTTCCCCATATCCACAGAGCTAACTCTCCCTCCACTTTCACTGAGCAACTTTTGAAGGAGTGAGGAATATTTAGCTCTTATATAATAATAGTTAAATCTGATAGTGTTTTTCATCCATATCGCTCAAAGTGCTTTATAAAGGAAGTTAAACATCACATTTCCCATTTTACAGATGGGAAAATGAGGCACAGAGAGGCAGGGCTGGCTCTGGCTTTTTTGCCGCCACAGGCAAAAAAGCCTCCCGCCGCCCCGCCCCCCCACCCCCCGGCGGGGAGCGCGGCAGGAGAGGGCGCCAAGCCTGGCTGCGGCCCCGCTCTTCCCGGCCGGCCGGAGCGCTGGGGGGAGGGTGGCGAGCCCGCAGCAGCCCTGCTCTCCCCAGCCGGCCGGAGCGCCGGGAGGAGGGCAGAGAGCCTGGCCGTGGCCCCGCTCTCCCCGGCCGGCCGGAACGCCGGGGGAGGGTGACCCTGCTCTCCCCAGCTGGCCGGAGTGGCGGGGGAGGGCGGCCCCGCTCTTCCCGGCCGGCCGGAGCGCTGGGGGGAGGGTGGCGAGCCCGGCCAGGGCCCCGCTCTCCCCGACCGGCCAGAGCGCCGGGGGAGGGCGGTGAGCCCGCAGCGGCCCCGCTCTCCCCGGCCGGCCGGAGTGCCGGGGGAGGGCGGCCCTGCTCTTTCCGGCTGGCCTGAGTGCCGGGGGGAAGGCAGTGAGCCCGGCCATGGCCCCGCTCTCCCTGGCCAGCCGGAGCGCAGTGAAATTGTATTCACTTAAACCAGGGCTAATTTTTGCCCATATTTCTCAACATCAAGATGCCGTTAAATACAACATGCTGGTTAACCTGATGGGTGTAGTTAGATACAGTTTTTTATTAGCATATTAATAAATGGTCTTTTGGAAAGGAAACCTGGCAGCACTCCACAAGAAGTTCAGCTGTCAGGAAATTAAAAAATGGAATGCTGTAGTGTATGTAGTATATTACTCTGCATTATCATGTACAAGTTTGAATAGAAATCAACATCTGAGAGTGATTCTCACGTTTTGCTGCCTTATGTTGCAAAACTGTTTGTTGTATATTACCTGATGTGCTAATGTTATTGGATCCCTGGATATATGTTGGTTCTAACATGATATATACATGAGCAAAATAAATTACAGGATCGAGGCAGGAGCAGACTCGGGGGATAGAGATCTACACTAGGTTAATGTGGAAAGAAGAACAGGAGTACTTGTGGCACCTTAGAGACTAACAAATTTATTAGAGCATAAGCTTTCGTGGACTGGGCTGTAGTCCACGAAAGCTTATGCTCTAATAAATTTGTTAGTCTCTAAGGTGCCACAAGTACTCCTGTTCTTCTTTTTGCGGATACAGACTAACACGGCTGCTACTCTGAAACTTGAGGTTAATGTGGGTTACATCAGTTTCCCAAGTCCAGACTGAATGGAGTAGAAAAGTAAAGCTACAACATAAATGTTAGAAAGTAAGAGAAATAATTGAAATTGAAATAATTTGAAAAAATTAAATGTGTAAATAT
The DNA here is from genome assembly GCF_027887155.1 of Malaclemys terrapin pileata. NCBI lineage: Eukaryota > Metazoa > Chordata > Testudines > Emydidae > Malaclemys > Malaclemys terrapin. The sequence continues at coordinate 115,432,672 of NC_071505.1, forward strand.
TAGAAATATAAGTAATTATTTAAATTTATTATTTCAACACTGTCCCTTTTTTAAAATGTACTTTTCTACACTGATGATCTGGTTCAGAGTTTATAAAATTCAGAATTATTTCGAGTTGTTTTGCAGAGATAGGGCTTGATTATCCATAGATTTCCACCCTATTTTGTGACCTAGACAGCAAAGCACTTAAATCCATCTCTATTCAAAAAAGCATTTAAGCACACACTTAACTTTAAACACACACAGTCAATGGGACTTAAGCGACTGCCTAAAGCTAAGCATATGCTTAAGTGGCTTGCAGAATTGGGGACTTATGTTTGCACAAAGTAGATTTAAAATGTTACCATTCCAATCTGGTGGCATTTTATACCTACTTTTTAGAAGGGTAAGTGACTACATAAGGGTAGTGAAGTGTCAGGTCCAATATTCTTTGAAATCTACATAAGCACTTGTCTTGATTCTGAATTCATATTTACACCAATGTAAAATCACCGTGGCCAATGAAGTTATTCCTGATTTATAGTGTGAGGTAAAAATAATGCCCACTTTCTTTTTCTACCTACCATTAACTGACTGTTGATTTATTTATTTTTTAATTTCCAGGAAGAACCTTGTTACATTTATTATGAAATATGGAGGTCAAGTGGAATATCTATTGCAAAATGAGGTATTTGTTCTCCGCCTGTTTTGCCAGAAAAGCATTAGCTTACTTGTGAAAAGTCTCTAATTATTAGATTAACCTGCCTGAAACTGAATTAAAGAGGACTCTTATTTAAAGCTGTTTAACCTGTTTTGGAAAGGGCGTGGAAATTTTAAACTAAAATTAATGACATCTAAATTATGATAAATGCTACAAGATTAAAACATTCATGGTAACGATTTCCTAGTGTTGGGGAACAACAAAAGGATCCAAGGCTCATTTTGAGTTAGCACCCAAATATTTGGATCTAGTTTTATTATAATCACTTGAGTCTGCAAAATTTGCCCCTCCCCCCAATTCTGCAAACACTTAAACATGTATTTCAGTGGTACTATCACATGCATAAAGTCAGGCATGAGTTTAAGAGTTTTCAGAATCAGGTTTAAACATAAAACTTGAGGGGGGTCCAATTGAACTGTAAATGCCACCAGAAAAGATTAATTTTACCCTTTCACTCCCAACCGTAGGCAGAATCTAACCCCAAAATGAAGATGAATGCTTAAATGACAGATAATCTGGGAGGGAATGAAGAAGACAAATAATAGGTTGAGCTGAGATTCTGGAGGTGGTGCAGACTCATCTTATTTTTGGTTAAACTAGTTCTTCCTTCTTTCATTTATGATTTGGGAAATGAAAGAAAGCACAAGACCTTGTTAGATCACAGAATATACTCATGCAGCTGCTTGGAGCTATTACAGTTTGATGCAGTAGAGTTTAACTAGTTGTGTTAAAGTAAGGAATTCTCTTGCAAAAGGTTATGCGCCAGAAAAAAACCCAAAACAAAAATCCACAACCAAACATCTCCATCCTGTTTCAGGGTACTAATCCCCCGCCACGCCAGATTTCAGTTTTTCAAGATTTTTTTTGTGCAGTAGATATTTCCATTTTGAATTATGAAAAATTACCAAAAATTCCTGCAAAAAAATTTACCTTTTTTGTGAAAATCCTTGAGACTTTTCTTTTGCGGGACCCCATCATCTGTTCAGTTACAGCCTGGGCTGTGTTTTAGCACAAGGGGATATGTGCAATGCAGCCCCATAATGGCATTCCAAGTCTTGGTGACCATGGGACATAGATCAGCAATTCAGGACCAAAACTACACAGCAATTTTAAACTAAGGCCCTGATCCTGAAAACAGATAGGCATTTGCTTAACTTAACACATATGAGCAGTGTTCCTTTGAACTCAGTGGAACTACTTATGTTTGCGAAGTTAGGCACATGTCTAAGTGTTTACAGGACTGTGGTCTGAGACCCCAATACTGCAGCCTCTTAGACTTTTTATTTATGTGAGAAGTTCCATTAAGCTCAGTTATACATGTGTGCTTGCAGTATTGGGACCAAAACAAAAAAGTTTCTAAACTGGAAAGGAGCTGTGCAAAACATTAATCACACAATTAACTGCACTCCAAGCTACATATCCTGCAATATATACCACATAGGCAAACCTCTGCACCTATATAAAATCCCTGGGACATCCCTTCTCTTAAGATTTTCACCTGGAGTTCCTGGCAATCAAAGGCTAATCAAACCTAAAGACTAGTCTGGACATCACACAGTCATTTGTTGCAGTCTACAAATATTTGTAGTTTATCCTAGCGTAAACTCATGATTCTTAAATTTTAGCATGAGTTAGTAACAGATGTTAAAAATACACCCATTTTTTTGCAGTGTTGATATGGCCATAGAGTTTACCTCAGGATCAGGGCCTAAGTTTGTGCCTTGTTGAGTTCACAATCCTTTCCTGAACCTACAGTGGTGTTGTCTTTATTCTTCACTGTATTGCACCAGTTTTATGCCAGTTGTAACTCCACTGTAACACAGCAGAGAATTGAGATGTGTGTGAAATTTTCCATGCACATAAAAACTATTATTATTAGAATTAATTGTTATGGTAATTGTCCTGAAAAAGTTATGAAGTGGGCATGGAATCTGCCTGTTTAGCTTGCAGCAGTGTAGGAAGTTAGGAGGGTAAGTCCCTCCGTGTTCAATAGAGCACTTAACTTTAAGCCAGTGGGACTTAGGTACTTGCTTAACATTAAGCATGTGGTTAAGTGCTTTGCTGAACTCAGATCTTAGTCTGTCCTCCAGCTCTGGTTTTAAGGTGGGAGATCTCCAGGTCCTTAGTAAATTTGTTTCAGCCATTTACATACCCACATCTTCAAACCCCATAAGTCATGGGTATTTGTTGAAAAACTTCAAAGTCATGGAATCCATGAGTGAGATCCATGGCAGAACTGTAGCCCTCGCTATTATTAATGTACAGTAAATGCCCTACAAGCTAGATGGTGGTTGCTACTATTACAAAATGAAAATCAGAGATAGAAGTATGACATTTTTGGCACAAGAGATACAGTTTGACCAAACATGTATGGAGCATTTCCACAATTAATGCCCTGAATGTTAGCCATTCTAATTGCCCCAATCATCTCTTGTAAGCCTGTAAAGAAACTTTTGTTTAACTTTTCATAAAGGGGATGTTCCACAGTGGGATGGTGTTTTAATTATAAAAATAATTTAAACATCAAAATATCCTCCAAAAGATATAGTGTTAAATAGTAGTATTTAAATATTTTCAGTAAATAAAACCTGTACATTATGTTGACTTTAATTCCTCCTGAATTTTAGGACATTCAGAACAAAAACCTCCCAAAATAGCTATAGAAAAATAAGTCTCTCTCTGTTCAGTCCATTAAGGCTAAATCAATGTGATATATCTATATCTGGAAAGGGAAGACTCTCCAGGTATTAAATGTCTGTCTGGAAAGAGAGATGATGAGAGAAAAATCTATCATCAGTCATATCTAGTTTAAAATATTTTTCATATCTTTGTCCTTTAAGGCAATAAGATCCATGCCTTGGGAGTACCAAGTCCATAAACCATACCTAATTATAACATTTCTTGCTTCACGCTTAACGGCACATTATATCATGGAAATGCAAATACTCTTCAAAACTTTCCAACATGCCTTTTTATAGGAATCCACAATGTATTCTGAAAACGTTAAAGAAGATATTTTTCCTCCACAGGAAGCATAGCAATCACCCTATTCATGGATTAGCCTGTGTGTCTGCAATGATAATGTATTACTCTGAAAACTCCTGTGTGTGCGTGTGTCTGTAGAGATAAAGTCCCTTGTGTTACAAATCCATATCCACATGTGGAAAAGAAAAATAGTAATATTCTCCAGGTCCATACAATAAAAAAGCCCACATAATCCCCTGGCTTTGTCATTGTTAAGGTGGTGACAAAGCTGTCCCATTTTAGCAGCTCCCGCCAGTATAGTTATGTGTACCCTGTACATACAGAGAGGAAAATCTGCAAGCATTTAATTTAAAAATCAACATGATGGGGGGAGGGGAAAGGAGGAAGAAAGGAAAATGCAATAATTTATAAAGGGACAGGTTAGAAAGTGATGGATCAATTTAAGACTGAAAGAAGCTCCAAAGTTTATTAGAGAACACAAACAACCACAATCAATCTCCTTCCCCTTCAATCCTTTTAAAAAGTGTTTTCATTTTATTTTTCAAAATTCTGTGAGTGTGCCTAATATATCCCTGCTCTAATTAAGTCAGTGGAGTTAGGATACAGTTATCCCAATATATTTATTTATTTCTATTAATGATAGATATTAACCTTCTTGTTACAGTTCAGTTACAGACTTTCAGCTTAGAAATAAAAAAGTTCATCTTAGGGGCAGTTTTTCTCTTTCAGTCATAGAAATGGATGAGTTACAAAAATAACTTTATCAGCACATTAACACACTGTAGCTCACTGAAAGGAATGTTATCAGTGTCGAGGCATAGAGAATATTTTAGGAGGAGAGTTTTTGCTTGCTCAGGGAATGTATTTCAGTCTTTAAGGTAGTCAGTAGTACAAATAAAGAAGGAATCCATGGAAATTATTTTAAATATTCTCCCCAATATAGAGTATGTAGTATTTACAGAGATCCCCTTTTAGATTCCTGGAGTCATAGAGTTTAAAGCCAGAAGGGATGACCAGATCATCTAGTCTGACTGCCTGAATATCACAGGCCACCAACACCACCCAGCACTAAAGGCAACAACCAATATTAGACCACCATATTACAGCCCACAGGAGACTAGACTGTTGTGTGCCACAGACAGAGAGTAGGAAGGAGCACCAGTGCCCGAAGGCCCCACAATGGCAAGTAAATGACTATCTGAAATATACCCAGGTAATCCTGGCAAATGACCTGCACCACAAACTGCAGAGGAAGGCAAAATAAACACCTACGGTCACTGCCTATCTGACCTGGTGGAAAATTCCTTCCCAGCCCCACATATGGTGATGAGTTAGATCCATAGCATGTGGGCAAGAACTAGGCAATCAAGCTCCTGAGAGAGAGACTGATGGCACCAACCCCAGAGCCCTGCTCCCCCTTCAAGTGCCCCATCTCCAGCCATGGCCATCCCTGATGCTTCAGAGGAAGGACATAAAACAAACAAAATGAGAATACACTGAGGGAGGGGAAATCCCTTCCTGACCCTGCAGGGGGCTGATTGAAATCCTGAACAATGAGCTTTTAGGAACAAAACATGTTAACTAGAAGTGAGCCCCAGGGCTGCTGAGCCCTGTGCCTCACCATTACAAGCAACCCCATCATAAAATCACGTTAATAAATTTGTCCAGCTCTCTCCGCAAGTTGTTTTGCCCTCCCACCTCCTACTGGGAGGCTGTTCCTGAATCTCACCCCTCTGATGGTTAGAAACATTCTTCACATTTCCAGCCAGAATTTGTTCATGACCTGTTTATACCCATTTGTTCTTGTGCCATCATTGCCTCTTAGCTTTAAATAGCTCTTCACCATCCTTGGTATTTATCCCGCATGTATTTGTATAGAGCAACCATATCCCCTCTGTCTTCTTTTTGCAATAGTAAACAAGTCAAGCTCTTCCAATCTCCTGTTAAACTAGTTCCTCTATTCCCTGGATCATCCTAATAGCTCTTCGCTGCACCTGTCTCAGTTTAAATGTATCTTTCTTGAACATGGGTGACCAGATTTGCACACTGTATTCAAAATGACGTCTTACCAATGCCTTGTAAAATGGCATTAATATTTTTCTCTCTCTCCTGGAAATGACTTGCCTCGCTCTTCCTAGGATCGCCTTTGTCTTTTTCACAGCCTCATCACATAGGTGGTTCATAGTAATCCTGTGATCAACCCACACCCCCTGATAATAATTTCTATTATCTTTAAAAATTCAGCTCTCTTCTCAAAGAGAGAGAGATTGTGCCAAACTCATCTTTTAACTTTGGTAAACCCTCATTGCATTATGTCCTCCTTTTTGTTTATCCCATTAATTTAATTGTTTCCTTCATATTTTGTTCTAAAGCCTTGCATACGACTGAGGTTTAGGCTAATAAGTTTTTAATTGCCCAAATCACTTTCCCTTTCTTAAGTATAGGTTCAACATTAGCTATTCTCCAGTCATATGATAGTAATACATCTGAATATACAGCTGTATTAAAAATCCTTATTCCCAGACCAGCAATTTCATGTGTTCGTTCTTTCAGTATTCTGGGATGTAAATTATTCCTTTATCCCGATTTGAGTGTATTAAACTCTTACGTTTTTGTTTCACCTCAGATGAAATACGTTTTTTATTTCTAGACACTCATTCCCATGAGCCATATTGCCTTCCTGCACATGTTCCATATTATCCTTATTGAAAACAGAGGCAATTTATTTATTTAGTTTTTGTGCCATACCTAGATTATCTTTAATCTTCTTCCCATCCACACTGCATAGTGGTCCAACCTCATCCTTCCTTATTCTCTCTCTATTTATTAAACTACTGAACCTCTTGTTATTTATTTTAATTTCCTTGGCGAGATTTATTTCATCTTAACTTTTTGCAGTTCTCATTTTATTCCTACATTTTCTAATCTCCACAATGTAGTTTTCTTTGCTGATCTGCCCCCTTTTCCATTCCCTCTAGGCTCTCTGCTTACTCCTAATAACCTTTTTGCAGAGGTTATTCATCTATCTGTGTATGGAGCCTTTCCCTACAAGTTTTTCCCCCTTGCTTGTGATGCAAATTTTTTTCACTTTTGATTTGAAGAAATTCCAAGACTCCTCCACATTTAAGTTCCTTAGCTCTTTAGTGCAGTTGACTTCAACTAATGCCTTTCATTTCCCAAAGTCTGCCCCTTTGAAGTAAAAAAATCATAGTTGATGACCTGGTTTTGATTATCCTTCCATTTAATTTAAACTGAATCAACTCATCATCACTTGATTCAAGATTACTTCCTATGACCTTCTATGATGTGTTCACAACTTAACAAAACCAAGTCTAAAATAAATTACATCATTTCTTGTTGATTCAGTGGCAATTTAAAGGAAACTGACATCTATCACTTCCAGGAATAAATAATTAGTAGCATTTATTCTTCAATCTATATCCAATATGTTAGTCTCCCATTATAACACAATTTCCAATAGTACTGATCTTTCTAATAATATTTGAAGAGATTTTGACCCAAACAGGTTTTCACTGATGTACAACACTATCCTATCAACTTTACCTTTATTCCTATCGGTCCTAAGCAGCACATACCCTTCAGTACCTGTATTCCAGTTATGAGTGCTTTTCACCAGGTTTCTGAAATCCCTGTAATACCTGGTTTGACCTCCTCATGGACTTTAAGGTCAGAAGGGACCATCATCATCATCTAGTCTGACCTCCAGCACTTTGCAGATCACAGAACCTTACCCACCCACTCCTATAATAGACCCCTAATCTCTAGCTGATTTTCTGAAGTCCTCAAATCATGGTTTAAAGACTTCAAGTTACAGAGAAGTCACCATTTACACTAGTTTAAACCTGCAAGTGACCTGTGCCCCATGCTGCAGAGGAAGGTGAAAAATCCCCAGGGTCTCTGCCAATCTGACCCAGGGGAACATTCCTTCCCAACCCCAAATATGGTGATCAGTTAGAGCATGTGGGAAAGACCCTGAGCATGTGGGAAAGACCCTGCCCCAGTAGTTCCAGTTCCTCCATTTAATTTACACTTCTCACATTAGTGTACAAACATTTCCATTGTTTCTCTAGGACTTCACCCAGTTTTCTATTTGGATTAGATATAATCCTTTCACTAACTGTAACAACTACTTGTCTACCACTCCACTCAATATTTGTAATTTTTTCTCTGTGCTGTCAATACTCTTACGTTGTGATGTTTCATTGTCCTTTATTATATCTTAATTTAGCTGATTTTCTTCCTCCTGTGTATTGAAACCCAGTCGTGGAGATTTCATGAGTCTCTCCCAACCTTCTCCTCTCATCTCCTAGTTAAAAGCCCTTCTTATCTATCATGCCAGCCTTGGTCCCAAAAGTTTAATACTGAAGTGGAGTCCATCAGTTGAGAAGAGTCTCTTCTTTCTGTTACTATCTTCCAATGAAAAAAGTAACAGAGGGTCCTGTGGCACCTTTGAGACTAACAGAAGTACTGGGAGCATAAGCTTTCGTGGGTAAGAACCTCACTTCTTCAGATGCAAGAACCTCACTTCTTCCAATGGTCAGTCATCCCAAAACCTTCTTCATAGAACCAATCCTTGAGCCATCTGTTGATTATCATTATCTTGTCATGCCTTCACCCTCCTTCTCTAGGGACCAGAAGAATTCAGCTGAAAATCACCTGAGGTTTCCTCCTCTTTAAGCACCTTACCCAGCTGAGTATACTCATCCTTGAGTCATTCTAGGGGGAATCTAGCAATGTAATTCGTCCCAACATGCAGCACAATCAGTGGATTTATCCATGTTCTCATCAGCTTCATGTCCACACTCGTATCCTTGGTCCTGGCAGACCGCATACTCTCCTCTGGATCTGGTCTGGTGAGAGACCTGTTGATTCTTCTGAGTATGGAGTCCCCAACCACATTGACCTGTCTCATCCTGGTGTTGGAATAAATCTGTCTTGTGTTCTGTGTCGCAGTCCCCTATACATCATCCTCACTTTTCCTTAAACTCCAGTTTCCGGTTTTCTCTGTCATCTCTACCTCTCTTCTTCCTTGCCACTGTATCTTCTACCTGTCTCCTCATTCCCTAGGGCAGCAAACCTGTTACCCAACTCAATTTCATCACCACTAGCTGAATCTCTACCTTGTCCTCATGGTCACATTCTTCAATGGATCACTCTGCTCTTCTTGCAGTCCATCCTCCAGAAACTTTTGTTTGGAAGGTGTCGCAAATCTTGAGTTGTCTGTACCACCTCCTCTCTCCTGTTCTGTATTATGCCTTCAAATTCCCAACTGAATTCCATCATCTCCAGCAGCATCTCTAATCTCTCTAATCTCTGCCATGAGTTCTATCAGGTGACATTTCATGCATAAGTAGCTTCCATCAGATACCCACTCAAGGATGATATACTTCTTTGGGTCACAAATTCTTAAATACACATCATATATCTGGAACAACTCAGTTTGTGTAAAAGACAGTGTAATTTGGCCAATGGGCTTGTAAAATACAATATTTTAAAAGTCTGGACTTTATCTTCATGAACATTTAATAGATTGGAAATATAATTTTTTTGGAGAAAGATAGGTTGCAAAATACTCAATGTCCTATCCATGTGTCAGAAGTAGTTATTCTATGGAGTCAGTACTTCTAGAAAGGAGGAACATGGCCCTGCAGAATGGCCCATTGATATGAGTAGGAGATAAAAAGTGGTGAGAACTCTGAGGGTTCCTGAAAAGCTTTTGAAGTTTCCAAGTTATCTGGTTCAAGGTCCCACAGAACTTGTTTGTTCAGAATTTGTGTTTTTTTTTATGAAACCCAGCTAAACCACCATGTTTTGCCTTAAAATCAATTTTAGAGGCTAAGTTGGTCACAGTTTTCAATCAAAACAAGGAATTAGTCCAAGAAGCTTAGCTTGGATAGGTCAAAAGGTTCTTAGACCTCCACAAAACCTTTGGTGAAACTGGCCTGACTCTTTCAGGTATGTAACCAAACACCGAAGCAGGTGATACCTAGCTTGTTAAAGATTTCATTAGGAAAGTTTCACCCTGCTCTATAGGAATCATGTAAGGCATATAGAGTTTCGCGCCTGCTGTCTTGAAGACTTTGCTACTCCTCAGTGGTCTGCAAAATTCCTGGGTTTATGTATGATGTCTTGTCTTTCGAGCCAGACTTATTTTTGGATGCACCCACTGACTTCAGTTTTACTTAGTGATAAGCTTTTTGTGAGGTATTTCTATTAAATGGGTTTTTTCTCCTTGCTGTCAACAGCATAAAGTGGATAAAGTGATTGAAGAAGCTAAAGCAATCTGCAGCGTTCTCTGTTCTGTGGAAACCAGGGCTATTACTGATGCAGTCAAGAAACTCCATTCAGTGCCACTGGGGAAAACACAGGTAAAGGATGCACTGAAACTTTTACAAGGTTGGCCTGAAGTGCTGATGTCCTATTCCCTCTTGGACACCATAACTTAAGTAGGTATCATTCATTTCTTCATTGATCATGATGAAGGGTCAAGGTACTGCCTTGCTACTTATTTTCTCGGAGGTGAATATTAGGGAGAAGCAGCTTAAAAAGAGAAAAGATTGTGAGCAATGAAACGTATGACTAGAAAGCAATAAAAGGTTGGTCTTGTGGGTAAGGTACTGAACTTGGAAATAGGAGAGATGGATTGTGTTCCCAGCTCTGCCATAGACTTCTTGTGTGACCTTGGACAAGTCATGTAGGATTAGGTTAGCGGAGGTTCTGAGCACTCAAAGCTCCATTTTAAGTCAGCATCTGGGGAATGCAGGTACTCTGCACTACTGAAAATCAGGCCATTAATCACTGTGAGTTAGTCATGCTAATGTTTTCTCACATTAATGAAATTTCTACTTCAGCGTTTTAAGAAGTTTAAGTTTTCCTCTGTCTTCCCATAAGTGGTCTCTATCCTGCTGTCCTTACTCATTGACTTGAGTTTTCATGTGGAAGGGACTGCAAGATTGGACCCATTCTTGTTGGTTTGCCCAGATCTTAGTTTCATCCACAATCTATCATTTTATCTCCTGCACAGTACACTTAGTTAAATAACCAAATATCAAAACAAAGTTTTAGCCCATAAATCTTGTGATGTATATAAGAACAGTCTTCTTAAGGCAGGGGGGAAAAATGGGTTAGAAGAGTCTGGAGAGACACTAATCTACCCAAAAAGAATTTGTACGAATAGGCCTGCTGTCTGGGTTGTGAATACCATGATGATACTACAAAACTGTGATTGGGGAAAGCTAATTTAGTTGTTTTGTAGCATTTCACATAGCATGACAGTGATACATGGCACAGATTTTTATGGCATATTACACACATCCGGTTAGTCATTTAAACCTGTGTTCTTCACACTTTCAAACCCCAATAAAATCATCATTCTCTCCAAGTATTTTTATCTGAGTAAACCTGAATCTGAGGTGTGAAATGGACTTGCCAAAGGGTACATAGTGAGTTAGTAGAAGAACTGGAATTTGAACTCAGAAAATCTTATTTCCTAGCCGTATGTTCAGTCCTCCTAGACTATGCCATAAGAGTGGATAGCTCAATTTTCTCACAGTAAATCAGACCAATTGGTTTCCTTTAATTTCTTCCCTAGCATTTTTTCTGCTTCATTGTTCGTTGTTGTTAAGTCTAGTTTATATAGCACTCCAAATATGTTTGGTGCTTCATTGATAAGTGTTTAAATCGCTGTCATGTGGAGCTTCCAATCTAAATGGGTCTGTGAAATACCATACATCCTCTGGTGTGGTGTTAATTTAAATACAAATATTCACAAGAATATTCTTCTGGTATTTCAGGTGACAAATGCAGTAGAGAAATAAATAAAAGAAACTACATCCGTTTATGACAAGACTTATTGTCTTTCATCTGTAGAGTCCATCTACCATTTCTGGGGACAGAGTTAAAAATCTTCCACATGAACAGAGTATTTTCTTCAGTGCCATGCTCTTAATAAACAGATGGCCGAAGAACCCAGTTCTTTGGCATGGGGAAAAGGCTAATTATGGGATAAACGTTCCTTTAGAAATGAACTAAAAAGTATAAAAAGGAAGGCAGCTGAGACTGATTCTTTCAAATTGGTACTGCGTTGGGAAATGGATTTCCCCCCAGGCGAAGGGAGATTCCACTTTCCCTTTATTTCATCAGCACCCTTGAACCCAAATCCTAAGAAGCAACCTACATCCAGTTTCGGTCAGGCTTGCCTAACTTGCCAGAATCAGTTTTCAGACATTCCATTTGAAATCAGAGACAGAAATATCCAAATCATGGCCTGCTTTGGACACCTCTAATCAGAAAACTGCATCCTAAATGCAGCAGTGAACTGGGGAGTGTGTGGGGGGGGGGGGGGGGGAGGGGAGGGGCTATGATTGCAGGTCTTCTTACATGAGTCTTAAATTTCTGTTAGTGAATAAAATCCATTGAGAAAGCTTGGGCTCTGCTTTTCTTCGGGGTCAGTGTTCCAGGTCCTATAAAACTGTAAACTGGATTGTTTGGCGCTTCAGCACTTAAGTGAGATAAGCCAAATCATAATCTGATCTGTTCTGTAGCGAGAACTCCAGTTCACATGTTCCTGTAGTGGGTTTCTCTTGTACTCCCAGCACTGGCTCAGTTCATTGCTCTGCCAGAGACATCCTCTGTAACGTTAACCAAGTAACACAGTCTCTCTGTGCCCAAGTTTCCTATACTGAAAATAGGCACAGTAATAATAATAATAATAACAATAATGCTTTTTCTGTCCTGTCTAGTTAAATTGTGAGCTCTTCAGGACAAGAGCTGCCTCTTATTATTTGCATGCAAAGCACCTATCACAATGGAAACCTGGTCTCAGCTAGGATCTCTAGGTGCCACTATAAAGCAAGTAATAAATGGTGATGGTGGTGGCCTCGTCTGAACATTAAAAAGAAAGTATCGTGGATTCTTTTCTGATAAAATACTTTCTCCCCAGCCCTGAATAGAACATCTAGATTGATACAAACTTTACAAAGAAGTAGCTTCATGTTGGTGAGATTTCTCTTCTATCAACATTTCCTTCAGGCTTGGTTAGCTGACCTAGCTCACGTTCCCTTGAAGCCTTCTTTTGAAGGCTGTCCATGACCTTGAATGACACCCCCTCCCTCCTTCATGAGACAGAGCTGATTAACAACTGACTTCAAAAAGTCAGCTACCAAATGGTTCCCGTGCCAGCAAATGCCTTTGCTGCTTCTTGTTTCCTACTTTTTTCAGAAACAAGTGCTAGAACAGTTGATTAGATTTGGGCAGCCCCTCAAAAGTTCAGGTTTTCTGCAAAAACAGCTGCTTCTCATCCAGAGGCAGCTGAATTATAAATGTAATAAAAGCAGACAAATATTTTCCTGTATGCATAGAAACTCAAGTTCAACTCAGTTTTCTAGTATAATTTCATATATCTATATCTCTGTATGTATGTATAATATGTATATATGTGCAGGTATGGATAAATGATGAGCCAGATCTTCAGGAGGTATAACTTAGCTCATCATATCTATCACTATATTTAGACTGAATCAGTATTCAGCAGTTTGATATTTGATGATGGGTCAATTCCTCTAGTCCTTATTCAAGCAAAACTCACATTGAAGTCATGAGTAGGAGTTTTGGCCCCATAAAAATACAGTGCAGTGTTTTTTGGCTACTGATGACACATTTTTTTCCCCTTGATTCTTAGGGATCTATGGACCACTTACTTATTAAGAACTATTAATTAAGAACTCAATAATAGTGGGGGATTTCAATTATCCCCATATTGACTGGGAACATGTCACCTCAGGACGAAATGCAGAGACAAAATTTCTCGATACTTTAAATGACTGCTTCTTGGAGCAGCTGGTACGGGAACCCACAAGGGGAGAGGCAACTCTCGATTTAATCCTGAGTAGCGCGCAGGTGCTGGTCCAAGAGGTAACTATAACAGGACCGCTTGGAAATAGTGACCATAATATAATAACATTTAACATCCTTGTGGTGGGAAGAACATCTCAACAACCCAACACTTTGGCATTCAATTTCAGAAAGAGGAACTATGCAAAAATGAGGGGATTACTTAAACAGAAATTAAAAGGTATAGTGACTAAAGTGAAATCCCTGCAAGCTGCATGGACGCTTTTCAAAGACACCATAATAGAGGACCAACTTAAATGTATACCCCAAATTAAAAAACACAGTAAAAGAACTAAAGAGCCACCGTGGCTTAACAACCATGTAAAAGAAGTGGTGAGAGATAAAAAGGCATCTTTTAAAAAGTGGAAGTCAAATCCTAGTGAGGTAAATAGAAAGGAGCATAAACACTGCCAAATTAAGTGTAAAAATGTAATAAGAAAAGCCAAAGAGGAGTTTGAAGAACAGTTAGCCAAAAACTCAAATGGTAATAACAAAATGTTTTTTAAGTACATCAGAAGCAGGAAGCTTGCTAAACAACCAGTGGGGCCCCTGGATCATTAAGATACAAAAGGAGCGCTTAAAGACGATAAAGACACTGCAGAGAACCTAAATGGATTCTTTGCTTCAGTCTTCACGGCTGAGGATGTTAGGGAGATTCCCAAACCTGAGCCAGCTTTTGTAGGTGACAAATCTGAGGAATTGTCACAGATCGAAGTGTCACTAGAGGAGATTTTGGAATTAATTGATACACTTAACAGTGACAAGTCACCGGGACCAGATGGCATTCACCCAAGAGTTCTGAAAGAACTCAAATGTGAAGTTGTGGAACTATTAACTATGGTTTGTAACCTGTCCTTTAAATTGGCTTCTGTACCCAATGACTGGAAGATAGCTAATGTAACGCCAATATTTAAAAAGGGCTCTAGAGGTAATCCTGGCAATTACAGACCAGTAAGTCTAACATCAGTACCAGGCAAATTAGTTGAAACAATAGTAAAGAATAAAATTGTCAGACACATAGAAGAACACAAATTGTTGGGCAAAAGTCAACATGGTTTCTGTAAAGGGAAATCGTGTCTTACTAATCTATTAGAGTTCTTTGAAGGGGTCAACAAACATGTGGACAAGGGGGATCCAATGGACATAATGTACTTAGATTTCCAGAAAGCCTTTGACAAGATCCCTCACCAAAGGCTCTTACGTAAATTAAGTTGTCATGGGATAAAAGGGAAGGTCCTTTCATGGATTGAGAACTGGTTAAAAGACAGGGAACAAAGGGTAGGAATAAATGGTAAATTCTCAGAATGGAGAGGGGTAACTAGTGGTGTTCCCCAAGGGTCAGTCCTAGGACCAGTCCTATTCAACTTATTCATAAATGATCTGGAGAAAGGGGTAAAAAGTGAGATGGCAAAGTTTGCAGATGACACTAAACTGCTCAAGATAGTTAAGACCAAAGTAGACTGTTAAGAACTTCAAAAACTTCAAAAAGATTGGGCAACAAAATGGAAAATGAAATTTAAAGTAGATAAATGTAAAGTAATGCACATTGGAAAAAATAACCCCAACTATATATACAATATGATGGGGGCTAATATAGCTACAACGAATTAGGAAAAAGATCTTGGAGTCATCGTGGATAGTTCTCTGAAGACGTTCACGCAGTGTGCAGTGGTGGTCAAAAAAGCAAACAGGATGTTAGGAATCATTAAAAAGGGGATAGAGAATAAGACGGAGAGTATCTTATTGCCCTTATATAAATCGATGGTACGCCCACATCTTGAATACTGTGTACAGATGTGGTCTCATCTCAAAAAAGATATACTGGCATTAGAAAAGATTCAGAGAAGGGCAACTAAAATGATGAGGAGTTTGGAACAGGTCCCATATGAGGACAGATTAAAGAGGCTAGGACTTTTCAGCTTGGAAAAGAGAAGACTAAGGGGGGATATGATAGAGGTAAATAAAATCATGACTGATGTGGAAAAAGTAAATAAGGAAAAGTTATTTACTTGTTCCCATAATACAAGAACTAGGGGCCACCAAATGAAATTAATGGGCAGCAGGTTTAAAATAAATAAAAGGAAGTTCTTCTTCCCACAGCGCACAGTCAACTTGTGGAACTCCTTGCCTGAGGAGGTTGTGAAGGCTAGCACTATAACAGCGTTTAAAAGAGAACTGGATAAATTCATGGAGGTTAAGTCAATTAATGGCTATTAGCCAGGATGGGTAAGGAATGGTGTCCTTAGCCTCTGTTTGTCAGACGGTGGAGATGGATGGCTGGAGACAGATCACTTGATCATTACCTGTTAGGTTCACTCTCTCTGGGGCACCTGGCATTGGCCACTGTTAGTAGACAGGATACTGGGCTAGATGGACCTTTGGTCTGACCCAGTACAGCCGTTCTTATGTTCTTATCTAATATGTCTGGTTTAGGTGTTTCTGTAGTACCCATCAACATAGCTGCCAAAGTAGTGTAGGTTTCCTGCGGGGTTCCATGGGTATAAGTCCCTGTCTACTGAAAGCCTGAAATCAGGATGCATAACTGGTTCAAAGTTCCAGTCTATTGGCGAGTCTTGGGTGCTCCTGGTCGTCTTCGGCGCCAGTGAACTTTCCCCAACAAACCCCTCCAGTGCCATCTTCTGCCGCTCTCTGCAAAGCCACACAGAGCGACCACCTCCCCACTTAACTAGCTACAGCCTCCCTCCTTGTCCTCAATGCAGAGTCCCAAGCTCCAGTACTCACAGCCCCATGCAGCTCTGGGCAGCCGTGTTACTTGGTCCACCTCCGGCCTGTCCTTCTCGGGCAATTCCTCCCTGGCACAGTGCTCCTCCTGGCTCCTGTCCTGGGCTGTCCCCGATCGGCCCTGTCTGTCTCAGGCCTCGGGCAGGTTCTCTCTGCTTCACTTTTCCAGGGCCTCTGGCTGCCTCTCCCTCTCCTTGGAGCTCCAGTGCTGCCCCCTGGAGTTTCCCTCCTTTTTTCTTACTCTCCCCCTCCCCTTTAGGAAAAAGATTTAAAGGGCCATGCTCTCTAAACCCCAAAGGGGTTACATCTATGTTTCAGCTTTATACTTCAGCAATGCATTTATAGCATCTTGGTCAATATTAACATATGAATGGTGCTTATTGCAAGTGAGGACTTGGTGGTGCAGCTGGTTAAAATTAAATTTTAAAGAATCGTCTATTAAATTATTTATGCACATAAATAATTGGTCTGATCTTTCAGAGGTTCTGAGCACCAGGCAGCTCCCAGTGAAGGAAGTGGGCGATGTTGCCTGCTCATCACTTGTAGAAAATCAAGCTTCCGATCTAGCTATCTCACTAGGAATTGGAAGCCTAAATTTTAGGCACCCTGTTTGCAAAAGTTAATGGGGCTCTGACATCTGTCTACATAGAATAACTTATAGAAATAGACAAGCACACTCAGGGTGGGGGAGAGAAGATATTGTGACCCCCTAGGCTTTAGAGCCCAAGCGCCAGCCTGAGCCACAGAGGCTACACAGCTATTGTTGTGCAAGCCCCACAAGGCCGAATCTGTCTCCCTAGGCTCTGAGACTCACTGCTGTGGGCTGTGTAGCTGTACCCTAAGTGACTTGCCTAAGATCATACAGGAAGCTTGTGGTACGAATAGAAATCAAACCCTGATCTCCTGAGTCAAATTCCTGTACGTTTCTCTCATGATCTATACTTCTCCCTTTTGCCCCAACACCAGTTTACCTACACGCAGTTCCCATAGGAAATCTCTGTGCCTGACCAATACCATCTCTCAAAGCAATAAAAGCTGGTGTTCTGTCTTTTCTGCATTATAAATATTCATGATTTTTTCTTGTCTTTTTAGAATTCACTTCAAAACGTAGAAACTCCAGTCAAAGGTAAAGACATTTCTTTTACACATTAATACAAACAATAAACAATTAGCAAAATGCGCATTCTTCAATTTGAATTAATGTTAAAGAATTCATTTCTTAATTTATTGTGTAAACCATTTTCTGTAAGTAAAGCAAATGCAAGTGTTTCAAAGTCTATATAGATCATTATATTGTCTCCAATTCATTTTAGAGATAAAATAGTCATTTTTTTCTCAGATTAGAAAATCTAGTCAGTTATAGTGGGCATTTTAAAAGGCAAAGTAGATTGAGCCCCTTTTAGAGGTTGTCCTTAATCTCCCTTCTCCTGCTGGAAAGAAAGAAATGAAGCACCATGGTGAAGGTGCAAATTTAGGTTTGTCTGTAACATTTCTGTCCCTCTTTATAAACTCTGGTGCTGTTATGCTAGTAATATAATTTAAGTGATTTAGTAAAATGGTAATGGGGGCAAACAACCATCCATCTTTAGTCCCCCTAGTTCAAATCAGACCAGACTAGTAGGGACTGAAAATTGTTACTGCCTGATTGGTGTTTGATGTCTTATGTGAATTAACTAAATGGTCTCAGTTTATTTACTCAGACTGATGTCCATGTTGCAAATATATATAAAAATTTGTATCAATCACTCTTCGTTGCAGTATGATCTGAATTTCTGAGAACTGAATGGATGCAAAGAATGTAAAAGCCCTTCATGTTTAGGGTTTGTTTATATATGAAAGTTGATCCAGAATAAGAGAAACTGTGAATTTAAAGCTGATTGACTATTCCAGATTAGCTCTGTGTATTTTATTCCAAATTAGCTCAATCTGCTTCCAAAATGGATTAACATAATTCAAAATAAGGCACTCCATGGATGGACACTCTTGTTCCTGAATAAATCAGGAATAGCTATTCAGGAAAAGTTTTCTGTATAGACAAGTTTTTAGAGATGGTTCTGGTCAGGACTGGGGTATGGTGACCAGATCAATGGCAGGATAGCTTGTAGCTCTAACCAACTGTACCTGTATTCTGGATTTTAGACTCCAGGTTGGTCATTCCAGCATTTTTCAAATTCATTACAAATAAATAAATTAAATAATAACACAATTGTATAAAGAGCACCTACATCCTCACCTGCAGGAAAGAGCAAAGTGTCCTTGTGCATAGCAGAGAGGTGAGCATGCAAGTACCATGAACAGGAGGCACTTATGGTCTGTGGAATTCCTCCCCCTTGGAAGAAGTTTTTTATCCCATGAGCTTTGTTCAACTCTAGTTATGGCAACAATTTGCTAAACATGAGAGGAATTAATAGTTGCTAATTACCATCTATCCCTCATACACCTTATGCATCTTCTTCCGCACTCTCTTTAAAACACCCTCATGGAAAGAATTTAAACCATTCCTCTGTATAAGGCTATATGCAAGCTTGGGTTTTACTGAATCAGCACTTTCCTCAAAGAAAATCTGTTTGATGTATTGAAGAGCATTATAGATCTCTAACAGATTTTTGCCTATCTGCTGGTCTACACCCTTTTATTTATGCCAGAAAAGTGTCAGTCTTTTTCAGTTGAAGGCTTTTGTATTTGTTCTGGCTACACACTTAATTTCATAAGCATTGCTGAATCCATTCTGCAATGTACCCTTAGGAACTGCACATTACTGATTGCAGTGAGATCCTGTCAGAACTTGTTGGCATCTTAGTATTCAAACAGGTTAAATCCTGGTGATGCTGTTTGCATTGTATTTTTAAGCTATTTTTATTAAACTTTTTTCTGTTATTAATTTTAACTTGTGATGGAGAAAGATGATCATTTCTAGACTTCCCACTTGTCTGCACAACAGCATGTTCCCATAAAATAGAGAATATGATTATTCAAGTCAATAAAGATTTGACATTGTGGGTTTATTATGATCCAGGTTATAGACAGACAGACTGAGAAGCAAGTTTATACAAAACTCATCCTGTTTGTCTTCTGTGAAGCTGTAATGGATTAATGGTTTGTACAGTATTAGAGTATGGAGCCTTCTAATGAAATTACTACCTGAGTTCATATCTGACAGAATAAGCAGCCTTAATATTTGGTCAGTACTTTGTCGGAGGCATTCCTGAAGACTATCTGTGCACCATAAAGGGGAGTTGTTCAAGTGACTATCTTTCCTCTGTGCTGCTAGAGATGCTATCTTTTGGAGGGAATGTAAAATAGATATCCTCCCTGCTTGAGGATTACTGACGTTCTCATGGCACTGCTAAAGATGTAAAGTTTGACAAATTCTTTTTGGAATTTGACAATTATTTCTAGAACTGATTAGAAAATCTTAAGTATTTTCCACAAACATTTTTAAAAGAAACAATACATTTGCTTTATTCAAATTTTCTGTGGAAATTTTCCATTCTTTTAATGAAAAACTGAAAAACCTTTTTTTACCACACCCATTTTTGCCTATTTTTTTTTCTTGGTTAAACGAAGTTGAGAAAAAATTATTTTGGATTGAACAATACATTTTGTTTTGATTTTGAGCCTTTTTCACATTGTTGCATTTTTAAATTGAAGGCCATTTCTAAACAAAAAGTCACTTTGATCCAAACAATCACATCTTGGTTTTTCTAAAATGTTTAAACAAAATGGTTCAACTTTCTCTCTTTGTTCATTTTGAAGAAAAAAAAAAAATTTGGTAAAACCAATACAAACTCCAAACATTTTCGGTGTCACTGAATCTGCAAATTTTGTAGAAAAAAAGTTATGTCTGAAAAAAAATTGCCCACTTCTAAACAGAATATTTTTAGTTTTCAGGGGTTTTCTGTATCATACCCTTTTAATTTCCTACCTTTTGTGATCACTTCAGTGTTCTAAGTAGTACTACAACTTTAATTGTGTCTTAATGAAGTTCTTTGGTTTAGGAATTGTATTCAGGGGGCTTGCTCTTTTTCTTAAAATAGCTAGGTAGATGCAGTTTTAATACTGTGTTCTCCATATTAGCTATCAGGCGTCACAAGAATGTTAAGCTTTTCTTGTCTGAGATTCCATTCAGCCATTGAAACAATGTTCATGCACTAACTGGAGGGAATGTGTATACAGGAGTACAGAGGGCATATTTAACATAATCTACAACAACAACAACAAAATGCTCACCCTGACAGAAGGCCTAAGACTAAAACAATACATAAAATTATAATATTGGAGCAGAAAGAAAGCAATCTGGTATATGCTAACTTATTTTATTCTTTGTTTTCCAAAGTCTAGAAAGTATATGCTGCAGGTGTAAAAGTCAACACTTTCAGTTACTAAATTGCTTACTTAATTTTGCTTACTGGAGGAGGAATTCTCTCTGTAAAGAGAGTATGTGCAAGGATTAATGTGTTTTGTGGAGAGCATTGCAGAAGCTGAATTTCATCATGTATGGTCTCAGTCCATTTCCCAGTGGGCATGTCCACATCACAGTGGCGGAAAACTTAAACTAAATCGTTTCAGACTAGAAATTGCGTGCAAATTTTTAACAGTGAGGGTAATAATTAACCAGTTGAACAATTTATCTTGGGATGAAATGGTTTCCACCATCACCTGAAGTCTTTAAATCAAGTTTGGATGTCGGCTTTAGACCAGACAGAAGTTATGAATATGCAGGAATTACTGGGTCACATTTTCAGCCTGTGTTATGCCATGTTAAAACTAGCTGAGCATAATGGTCTTTTCTGGCATTAAACTCCATGAATCACAAAAAGCAACTGGAGTAGTTGGCTTCATGAACAAATAGTGACATGGTACACCAAAGCCTATGTAACACCTGACTATATAACAAAGATTTTGCCCAGCCATTGTGAGTAATGGACGCTTACAAACCTGCCAAGATATTTGTGTCTCTAGTTTTGTTAATTGAGGTCCTGCTTAATGAATGAAGAGTGGAAAGAAACGGCTGTATCTGTCTTAGAAGCTGCAAAGGGATTTTAAATTGAGGTCCCATAGTAAATAAATCAGAGATGAGTGGGCTTTGGCAGTGCTGTAGCTAGCCATTTTAGCTCCCGGGGCGAGCAAGCACATTTGCACCCCCTACTGTTTTTTCCCTGCCCCATTTTTCCACTCCTGCAGGTTTGCACCCCACTCGGCCCTCTCTGGTTACAGCCCTGGGCTTTGATGTCAAGAAAAAAAGTGTACCTGCTACTTTCAGGAGTTAAAAATGAACATCCATCTATTTATACACTGGACTGAATATTACTTTAGGAAGATTCTTGCACTTTACCTCAAAATATATTAAGACACTAAGTAATCACAGTAGAAGATGCACCAGGGGCCATTCTTTTATTTGTTTGGAGCACTCTGCATTCAGTTTAATCTGTAAAGGGACTTATCAGATCTACTCTTCTGCAAAATTAGGTTAGTGCACAGTATAATCTGGTCTATAATAGCCTTGTGAAGTTCTATTCATCAGCTTGCTTGGTGTAGGTAATTTTTCTGTCATGTAAAATATCCATTTTTTTCACATTCATCACCACAATCATAGTAAGAGTGCATTTTGTGCTTGTACTAGTAAGTTTTCATGGTGATATAGCAAGGCTAGTGTATGTATACATATTGTTCCATCAATGTGACATATTTTAGCTCCAAAGTATGAAGTTTGATCCATCGTCATTCCTTCCGCAGCCACAATATACCTAAGAATATAAACTGATAATTCCATTATCTGGAAGCTCATCCATGTGTCTTCTGATTCTTGTCATTTAAAAAAAGCTTTTCTATTCTGGTTTGGTTAATGTATTCTCATATTATCTTGTTCTGTACATATAATCTGAAACATTGTTCTACAGCTTTCAACGTGTGATTATGTAAGAAACACTGGAGGCCAAAGGGCATGTTTCAACAAACTGAGGGTTGTAGTTGGCATTTTAAAATGCTTCTGAGCTATGTTTCACTGTCTTTTACAAAGAGATGAGAAAAACCTTCTGCAAATTGTAGTTATTATTGGCTTTATCTTGCAGCCATTGACCTCAGTGGGACTGCCTGCAGATAGGAAGGGACTGTCTGTACATACATTCCACTTTGGACAAGTGAAAAGACCTTGACTTCACTAAATAATTGCCTCCAGACAGCTCTTGAC
This sequence comes from Malaclemys terrapin pileata, assembly GCF_027887155.1. Classification (NCBI taxonomy): domain Eukaryota; kingdom Metazoa; phylum Chordata; order Testudines; family Emydidae; genus Malaclemys; species Malaclemys terrapin. The sequence goes on from NC_071505.1 coordinate 115,455,201, forward strand.
TGTATGTTCACAAACTCTCACTCAAATTAATCCATTTTGGATCAGATGCATTTATGTATACTATTTTGGCACAAGAGAGCACCTTCTTTGTATTTCTAAATATGCCCCTTTCTCATCAGACCTGTGTTGGAGCTCCTAGGACATGTAGATGTGGTTGAATGTAATTCTGTAGAGCACCGAAGAACACAATGAAAGGCTTAGTATGGAAATTACAAAATTGTTTACAGGAGTGACAGGGACATGAGAGTGGCTTTGAGGATAGGAAAAGGGCCCAGTAAAAGGTGCAGGCAATACAAAAGGAGGATAGATGGAGAAGAGAAATAGTAAAACGAATGAATAGGAAAATGGAGAGCAGACGAGAAAAAGAGCAGAGAGAAGTATAAACAAAAATAGATTGAAGAGGATTGAGAGTTTTGTTAGCCTATCAAACTATAAATGTACTCGTTATTCAGATCCAGAAGAGGCATTCACAACACCATAAGAGGCAGTGTTGTAGCCATTCTTTTCTGGAGCTATGATTTGGAGGCATATTTCAGGGAATGAAAGGCAAAACAAATTGACACCTCCCACATGTAGACAATATATAGGTCCCGGTTCAGCTTAGCATTGACTCATTAACTTCAGTGGGACTTAAGCAGCTGCTTAAATTCAGGCACCTACTTAAGTGCTTTGTTGAATCGGGACCATAGATGGCAAAATACACTCTAACCCATTCATCCGTGCACACTTGTGATTGGACATGCATTGAGATTAATAGAATATAATGAAAAAGTAGTCCAGTTAAACTGTATCCTCTTATTTCGATGTATGGATAGTCTGAGACAAGAAGGGTGCAATAATTTTGGAGGTACCGCACCTGTGAATGATAGAATTTAGTATATTTTGTATGATATTTATGGTTATTTTAGGGTTGATTGCATCTTTCTTTACTTGCTATTCATATCAGGTCTCCATGATCCATTTTGCAACTCTCATACAACAACTTGAATTGTAACGTACAGTCTACATGTTATTTTAGAGACCCCATCTCTGTAATTTTCAGGTCCTGTATGATCAAATGGTCACAGTTATGCTAAGATAAGATCATAGTGGCATGCTTTTAAAATATAGTCAGATAAATTACTGCAGCTGAAATGAGCTTGGGCAATGTAACAATTCACCTAAACATTTCCAGATTTCAAACTCTTAATGGGATAGGGAAAGAATCAAATATTAATTATAGTATGTGGCATGTTTATCCTATAAGATTTTTTTAAATCTTACAAAAATTTACAGAAAGGTTTAGAAATGTATATGACTCTGAATAATATCTGCACGTGCACTAGCTAGAATAAAAGGGATATTGATCCTCTCGCTTCAGGGAAGAAAATTAACTTCGGTTCAGCAGACATTTCCCCTGTGCTACAGTATTAAGCAAGTAGATACGTTATGGATGCTTGGGTCTTCCTCTGCATCATCCACTATTGGCCACTCCTGGAGACAAGTACTGTATAGCAATAGGTGGACTAGCTGTTAGTCTTGGATACCCACATACCTTGGGAAGTAAGGAGGGTTGTGAGGGGAAAGGCAAGGGCAACTGTTGTGTATTTGGTTGTCGTGGTAATAGAATCTTGTGTTGCTATGGCAACTGAGTTAGATTATTAAGGGATAGCCCAGCCTGTTTTGGCTGGCTGTTGGTTAGTTCTGTGTGTAGCAATAAATGGCTGCTCCAAGGTTTACAGCTCTCTGTGTCTCCAGTGATTTCTTCCTAAAACTGTTGCCCCCGAGGATATAACAGCAACCCTAGAGTATTTTAAAACATTCTGGCACTAGATTAACCAAGAATACCCAGCACATTGCACTCTGGCTGTCTCCCTTCCTTCATGACATGCCCCCTACACCAAGAAAACTGACATAAAGCCTTTCACACCAGCTCTATTCCAGTCCTGCTTGGGGCTCCAACTTACACTGGGATTCAGGCTGCCCCAAGAAATATGGAGAATACAAATGTGGCTAAAAGTCAGTGGGCATAGAAGCAGAACAACAGAGAATTGGAGCCATTATCTATTTTATGTCTGAATACAAGTGTATTATAGATTAATAAATTACTATACATGGCCTACAATATACATTGCAAAATCACATAGTATTAACATTTAACTTGCACTAGTTCTCAACTCTTATTAACTATGTTGCCAGGTCCCCTGAACTAAATAGTTGCTTAGCTGCAGAAAACATGATAAATATCCCCACAGAGTGGGAATTAAGAGACTGAAATGACGTATCTGAAGTGCCTTGACTTTACAGTGGTTTAAAAAATCTTCCTTTGTAAATGCCTTAGTCTGAAGATATTGTAATAAAGGACTATTGATATACCAGAAAATGAGCTAAGATGGCTTTCAAGAGCACAGATGGCTAATTGGCTTCACTTGGTAGATTGTCATTTTAATTAAATTTTAATAGGCGGAATTTCAAAGCCATAATTGATGTCTTATGATAAATATGCTTCTTTACCAATGACCTATTGCTAACCTTTATTTTGCCCCCCAGTCTTGATAGAGAATGCTGTGACAGAGCTGTCTGCAGCCATCTCCCATCTCATCCATGTTTTCAGCAGCAGCTTTCACACAGATTTTCAGCCTGCAAAAATACTTAGAAGCCCTTCATGTGCAGATGTCGACCTAGATCCCCACTTTAGCTTCACTGTTTATGCAGCCCACAACATCCCAACAGCCTGGCTGAAAAGGTAGGAGGTGCCAGCCCTTCTCTTAAGAAGGGCTTCTTTCCCTCACGTGTATTACAGCTAGTTGCAATGCATGGCTGCTGCATGTCAATAAAGATGTTTTGTGTTGCTGTTATGAAAACACTGGTCAAATTCAGGTCTAGGGTAAGCAGCAGCAGCTGTATAATTTTCCAGGAAGCTGCACCCACTTGCGCTGAAGAGAGGACCTTTTTGGAGCATTATAGGTAGGGGAGCATAGGTGGAGGACTCAGGAGTCAACCTAGGCATCTGCACCAGACAAGTGTGGGAGGACAATGGTTGGGTGGGTAGCTGCCCTGGCAGGTGTGTGTTAGCGAGAGATCTGCCAAGAGAGAGGGTTGTGGATGAAGGGGGAGAGGGGTTTGCTACCTCCCCACAGAGAGGGGTGTGGCAGGATTCATGTGGGCCCTGCATAATGAGTGGCTCATGGTTCCAGGCCATCTTGCTGAGTCAATGGAGCTGCACCTGCTTACAGCAGGTCTGAATTTGACCTTAACAATGGCATTCATGGTAGATGTATTTAAACCATGATTACCGGGCTACACCTATGCAGGGGCAACTTTTGTTTACAGATGATGGTTAAATACATTTGTAGTTTTATAGGCCTGAGTGTATCTGGTACATTAAGCACCACAGAGAAAAACAGAAGGAGACAACTTTAATAAAAGAAAAAAACGAATATAAATAATCTCTGCCACATTATTTATTTGTTCAATTAGTGTCTCTTCAAATGGCTGGTTTTCCTACTTTATTGTAAAGTGAACACTTTCCCCTCACCACACCAAGGCAATCAAGAGAGGGTCAGATGACTGCAATCTGGCAGCGTTATTGTTATAGGGGGACATGCTGTTTTCCAGATTTTTATTAATGTTTTTCCCATGCACCCACTTTCCCCTGAATTGCAGATGACTAATTAAAACACAATGGGATCATTTGCATTAGAACATTAGCAAAGGAATGTACTATACAGCATTTAGCTATAATTAGCAGTTTAATAAAAATTTCAGAAAATTTGCATTACTGAAGATAATAGATACAGAAGCATAATCACCGCTCTGATTCTGCAGATGGTTGTACTGTTCCCAGTGCATTTTATTTTAAGGATTTACCACTAAGATGTGAAATTATACGTGGCCTAGAGGCCACTGATCATTGAGCTCCATCTCAATATACAGACATATGAGAAAATGAGAATAATTTTTCTTTCTAAATCTCCCTCTCAGATCTTTCCAACATTCAGTTGCTAAAATAGCCTTCCTTTCCTACCACTGCAGCTCTGTAACCTACCTTTCTCTGGTGCCTTTACTGGCTCCCTACCTCTTTTCACATTCAAATTTCTCACTTTCTTCTAAGGCACTGCACAACTCTGACCCTCACATCTCAGCTCTTGTTTCGGCCTGTTTGCAATTTTGTACAGCTTGTTCCTGCTGTTCTTCTCATCTTGTTGCTTCCTTTGTTTGCCTGTCCCATGTCTTCCCCTCTTCCAGCTGCTCCCTCCTCCCCTCATTTCCTACAACAACTTTCCTTGTTCTAGTAAAGAACAAGCTTCACTTCTGTCCTTCTCAAAACTCACTTCTGCTGGCTGGATTCCTGTCACTGGCTTCCACCTCTGTGCTATTGATTCCTCATTCCTAGCCTTACTTTCTTCTTCAAATAGATAATGTACAGAACCTTACAAGTTACAGAACAACATAATGATACAAATTATATATGATTTATTGTCATCCCTTCCCCCTCTTATCCTCTAATTTTATCTGTGCTTTCCATGTTGTCTACCTAATTTAAACTCTGATCCTGCAAAGACTTTAGCATGTGCTAAACTTCATGCACTGTAAGCGATCCTATTGACTTAAATTAAACTATTCACAGCATTTAAAGTTAAGTATATGACTTTCCAGGAAGGAGGCCTTAGAGCTTAAGTTCTTTGGGGGTAGGGACTGTATTTATAAAGCATTTTTACAATGTTCTATTGCAATTTAAATAATAAAAATCCAGGACTCTGTCTTGTCAGTGTTTATCTTTTGTTTCATAATTTTACAATTGCATTTATTAATTATAGGACTAAAGTATAAATGTCATTGTTGTCATATTTAAAACCAGATGCAATTCCTATTAGTTATAATTAAGTATTGCATTCTTTTTCTTCATGGAATTCTCTCTGCTGACTCCTCATCTTTGTCTGCCTCAGCTGAATAGAAACATGTATAATATAATAATTAATATTCTTGGAAAAAATCAACACTGATTATTTTATAAAGAAGGCAAATATAGGAACCTCGAGTCACCAAACCCCTTCAGATTTGCTGTTCAAATCTGACTTCCTAGCTCTACACTATGCCTATAGTTCTTGTTCAGAATCTCGGAAGAAGACCATGTTTTGCAAGAAGATGGAAACCTTTCAAGAAGAGCAGATATTCTCATACTGCACCATTTTGAGCTCATATTGCATATGATTTCAATGATGATGAATCTGAAACCAAACCACAGCCCTGAAATTGTTTTGAACCCAAAACTTCAACCATAATCTAAACTAAACCAGATGAGTGTCCAACGCTGTCACTGACCAGCATAATAATAAATACACATACAGTAGTAATTGCACATCTCTGTAAGCATTATCGTCTCTTTACAGATGTGGAACCTGGGGCACAAAGAGGTTTACTGTTGCCCAATGTTACACAATGGAGGTCTGATCCTATGCACCTTAAAGTCAATGGCAAAACTCTCATTGATTACAGTGGTAATGGATCAGGCTCAGTCAGTAACATGGCTGGGAACAGAACGTAAGAATCCTGACCAACACTCCTCTACTCTAACAATAAAAACAATAATATGTTTTTATTAAAACACTAGCATAAGCCTCAAGGATGAGCCTTTCAGCATTCTGACTAGCTAACCCCAAATTTCTTCCATAAGGTATGTTTAATTATAATTAATATTTTACATTTCTTTTTCTTTGTAGCTACAAACTCTTCTCTTTTTCCTGTTCTTTAACTTATGCTGGGAAGAAAATATGTCAAGTGAAGAACTGCAAAAATATACCAGTTAAAAAGTCTTTTTTTTTCCTGGCAAACTGGAATGAGAAGTAAGTAAGTTTTAATCTTCATTTGAAGGATGCTAGTCTGCCTCATTTTACACAACCAATATTAGATTCTAAAAAATGGAGGGGGTAAAGGCATCTTCACAGGTAGTAATAATGTTCTAAATACGCCAGTATGGTAATATAAAGCTAAGTGCAATGGATAAAAGTTGATACCTGGACATATTCTCTAATCTTTCATTATCCTGCATTTAGGGCACCAATTGTGGGCCAAAAGGACCCTCTGTGCATGGATGTTCCTTTTTCTGCAAGTAGAATCTCCACAGATTCTAGTGATCAGTAAGTGAAGGGGTGGGGAGCAAGGAGTGGACAAGCCAGGAGAAGGAGGGAGATGGGTCACGCTGGGAGCCTGGCTTATGGGGACCCTTCTGGGACTGAGCATAAACTAAAGGGAAATGTAAATGCAGCCCTAGGCTGTATTTGTGGTGGTCAGTAATCCCTCTGTATCCAAGGTGCTTGAAAGAGATTCTTTTTATTCAGTGAGACAGTTTCCAACTGCCTCTGCCTATGAGAGCATAGGTCTCTGCAGTGCTCCTCCCTGAGACTTTCTGCCTGGAAAGCTAAACCACTTAAAGGTACAGTTCCCAATACTACAAATTTCACTTTCCAGCACAGGGATGTCCATGCTGGGGAACCACCTTTAAAGGGGTGGGGGAGAGAGGGGGAGGAAGAGCTTTGGGACAAAAGTCAGCCAGGAGTCCTTGGTGTAACAGATACAAGGGATCTGCACTGCAAGGGAGCAGGGAGTGAGCTTCAGTTTTATACAGAAACATAAGGCCTCTGCAGTGATGGCCCTTCCTCTTCCCCCCTCCTCATCCCCCTCCCTGAGAGGATCCATGGGGTTTGCGGGCTGGACCCTCAGTTTCTTCAGCCCATCTCTGCAATGGAAGAAAGAAGGACATTCAGGGAGTTTCCTGGTTGCTGTGTAAGTGTGTTCATACAGGGACAAGTTTTCACTAGTGTCTGCCTTCTGATAATCATGTGCAGCTCCCATTGAAGCTGAAGGACAGTTTTTAACTTCTTGACCTGAAAAATTAAACATAACTTTGTCATTAAATAATCTTTTTTAAAAAATCATTCCCTCCTGTACAGCCTTTTCTCTTTATTATTACAACTGTCTGTGTACAATGATAGCAGTTAAAAAGTCAACAGTTACCTTACTGTGGTATGTAAGAGAATGTGGTCTGATAGAGTTAAGTCCAAGTTTCTGCCTACCCTTGTGCAGGTGCTCAGGAGAAAGTAATGATGTTGGGCACTATAGGCTAATCAGGCTCCCCAGCAGAAAAGCATAAATCCCATAGAAGTAGCTGTTTTGGAGGACAGAAGGGGAAGTCATTTGGAGCAACACAGATTCCACACTCAGTTACTATAGAGCTGAGAAGGTAATGCAGAGTAGGTTTTTTCTTCGTATTTCTCATGTCAGGCCCTCTAATTTTGTTGCTGTAATTATCCTATTGGATAACAAAATCTTTAGTAGGAGTGTGGGCAGCCTGACTGGCTTACGTTTTGTATTTTATATCAGCTAAACCTTTTCAGCAGTTTACATCTTATTACCTATTCAAAATGATGTCTAAGACACTACCATATAACGAATGTTGGCAAATGTTGACTTTTCAATGGTGACCACTGAAGTTATACATTTAAGTAAAGTTTGGTTTGACAAACGCAATCATCTGACATGGGTCATGTAATTACAATTGTGTTGTATGATTTTTGTCTCTTGCTTGATTTTTGGTGTTGAATATTTTATTGTCGTTCAGGGCTGAAGGAGAGAACTACAGTGCTCACTGTTTGAATCCTTACAAAGCTGGTTAACGTAGGCAATTGTTCTCTTTATGGTGTACAATTCTTTTTCTGTATTTATTTTCAATGGTTGTCACCATTTGAGTACCATTTTCTTTTTAAGATCATTGCTTATCTGGAATACAAAGGAAACGATTTTCTGATGTGAGTTTAAGTCTAAGGATCAGATATATGTGAAAGGAAGAAAAGAATAAAATAGAGTTGTTCTTTTATTAAAAGAAAGCTGATTCTGATTTGCATTGTGGCCTTCCAGAGATTTCTGATAAGCAGCAGTTCATTTTCAGTCAGTTCAAAAAAAGTAAGGAGGAATGTACAGCTAGGGAAGTATCAGGTGAATATGTGTCTTGTGGGTATTCTTGGCTGCCTAAGAAGTGGTCACCTTTCTAATATGCATCCCAGGAAATCTGTATTTATAGGAGAAGATTATAGGAGTTCTGTAGGGAAGTATGTAATCTGGGTCTTTCAGGGTACACAGCAATAGACTGACTCTGAGGGTACGTCTACACAGTAAAGAAAAACCCATGGTTGGCCATGCCAGCTGGCTCAGGCTGCGGAGCTGTTTCACTGCTGTTTGGATATCTGGACTCAAGCTGGAGCCCCAGCTTGAAGACCCTGCAGGGTGGGAGGGTCCCAGAGCTCAGTCTCCAGCCTGAGCTTGGAAGACTACACAGCAGTGAAACAGCTCCACAACCCAAGCCCTGCAAGCCTGAGTCAGCTGGCCTGGGCCAGCTGCGAGTTTTTCTTTGCTGTGTAGACATATCCTTAGGGCACGTCTACAGTGGCAAAGTTATAATGCCGGCAGTTACAGCGCCGCTCAGAGAGCGCTGAAGGGAAACCGCTGTTGTGTGTTCACACTGTCAGCTGCCTGCGCGATAGCGTGTTCACACTTGCAGCACTTGCAGCTGTATTTGGAGCGTTGCACTCTGGGAAGCTATCCCACAGAGAACCTCTTTCTTTTCTGCCACTAAGACTTGTGGGAAGGCGGAGGGGGTCGCGGGGCATCCTGGGTCCTGTCCCAATGACCCATGATGCATTGCTTCGCATCCCAGAACTCCCCATGCTTCTGTCCGCATTTGGCACCATCTTTCAGTGGTTTATGTATTGCGTGCCCTGCCTCTTTGGGCTGCAGGAATGGATCCCGAACTGCTGACCAGTATGCTGCTCGCTCTGACCAACACGTCATGAGCGACAGTGGAGTTATTCCTTAAACTACAAAGACAAGAGGAGTGCGACATTGATCTCTCCATGCATAGTAGCTGCAACATGGGATTGCTTGTGGCATTCACGGAGATGCTGAACACAGTGGAATACCGCTTTTGGGCTCGGGAAACAAGCACTGAGTGGTGGAATCACATGATGCGTGTCTGGGATGATGAGCAGTGGCTGCAGAACTTTCAGATGAGGAAAGCCACATTCATTGGACTGTGTGATGAGCTCGTCCCAGCCCTGTGGCGCAAGGACACGAGAATGAAAGTTACCCTGTCGCTGGAGAAGCGTGTGGCGATTGCATTGTGGAAGCTGGCTACTCCAGACAGCTACTGATTGGTCGCTAACCAGTTCGGAGTGGGAAAGTCGACTGTTGGATTCGTGTGGATGGAAGCGTGCAGGACCATTAATCGCATCCTGCTCCAAAAGACTGTGACTCTGGGCAATGTGTGTGAGATTGAGACGGCTTTGTGGAAGTGGGCTTCCCTCACTGCAGAGGGTGATAGATAGCACGCACATTCCAATTCTGGCACCAGACCACCTAGCCACCGAGTACATTAATCGCAAAGGGTATTTCTCAATGATTCTCTGATGCTTGTGGATCACCATGGGCATTTCACAGACATTAACACAGGCTGGTCTGGAAAGGTGCATGACGCACGCGTGTTTCAGAACACCGGCCTGTTCAAGAAGCTGCAAGCAGGGACTTTCTTCCCGGACCAGAAGCTCACCGTAGGGGAAGTCAAAATGCCCATTGTGATCCTGGGAGATCCTGCCTACCCCTTAATGCCATGGCTTATGAAACCATACACAGGGCAACTTGACAGAAGCAAGGAGCAGTTCAACAACAGGCTGAACAAGGACAGAATGACTGTTGAGTGTGCTTTTGGCCATTTAAAAGCCCTCTGGCAGTGACTTTATTGGAAGCTGGACCTGGCTGATGACAATATTCCTATGCTTATAGCCGCGTGCTGTATGCGCCATAATATTTGGGAAGGGAAGGGTGAAAGCTTCACTCAGGGCAGATATATATGAAGTTATATAGAATAGAATAGCTCATGAAAGAGGTAGTGTACCATTCATTTTCTGTTGGGATATATTTCCTTTGCTGCCTTATACGTAGAGCTAATTTCACTCTTACTTATTTATGTACTGGTTTTTAATTGGCCTTTTCTTTTTAAAAGGAGACATGAGTGACAATGGGGCCGTTAGGAAGAGATGCTAAAAAGTCACTTGGATTTATGTCCAGCAACAGCTCAATCAGCTGATGGAGGAATTTTGTGCTGACAGCTAATTGGATATAGCTGACACCAATGAGGCTCATTACTTTAGATTAGAAAGGATTGAGTTATCAATATGGGCAAGAGAGATGGAAATGGAGGGAAAGATTTTGCTGAGTAGAGGCCCAGACAAGGAGTTCCTAAGGAAGGTGTGTGTATATATATGGTTTGTATTTTGGAGTGCTCTAAACATAGGGAGGGGAGGCAGCTCAAGACTTAGACACTTGACAGATATTTTGGCTAAACCAGAAACCCTAACGGAGGTTTTTTGTGTTTGAACCTGAGCTGCTTGTGAAGTCTCACTTTCTTTGCTTGTTGCCTCCCTCTTTCCCACCTTTTGTCTGGAATGTCTGTTCAGATTTTAATTTCTTTGAGGCAAAACCTAATATAATAGGGCTCCAGTTTTCATTATGGTCTTTGGGTGCTACTGTTGTATACATTTTAATTATCCTGTGCACTGAATGAGACAGGGATCCTGTTTTTTAAAAAATAGTATGTGATCATGTAATTAGAGACTGCACCATAATGAATGTACACAGGCAAACGTCATTCTGGTATTTCCGATTTTTTGAGTGATTGTCTTAACAACCTGAATGTTTGCAGTGTTGTGGCAGTGTGGGTAAGGAAATATATTTTACTCAACCACATAGAGCTGCTTTTCGGGTCTCCAGTGTAAGCTCGAAAGCGTCTCTCTTTCACCAACAGAAGTTGGTCCAGTAAAAGATTGTGTCACCCACCTTCAACCTTAATAATGTTCTTTTAATTTAGCTTTTTGTGTTTAACTTCCTAGGTTTTTAAAAAACAAACTAAATAAAAATAATTTCATCATGTTGATACTCACATGAATTATAAGTAGCACTGGAGCCTTTAGAGCCACTACACAGACCTCTGCACTTAATGGTGTAACTGATAGCAATAGTAGGTTGTCATCCTTTATATGGATTGGCATTATATGGATATGAGACATACTTTGCCAGTGGGTTTCACAGATATTTGCTGACACCATAGGAACGATGAGACTTTGAAATCTTGATTTCCATTCCAGGCTCTGGAGGAGTGTGTCCTCTAGTGGGCCCAGATTCTTCTGTTTGTTTTCCCCTTCTGTCCCATCTCCACCAACCTGTCCCTGTCAGTCCGGTCTCTTCCCTAGTCCTGGCTACTTGTCTTAGTCTACTTGCCCAGGCAGTCCTAATCACCCTTTTCACTGCAGCTGTTAGATCTGTCTCTTTTCCTCCCCTGCCACAATTCGCCCACCACAATCACCACTGGTTGCTAATCCTAGTCTTCGTCCAGCTGGTCCTAATTTCCTCCCCTTCCCACAGCTCCTTATTTGATCTCATTGTTCCTACCAGCCAATTGTCTCCCACTCCCATTTCTCACTGGCTCTGTCTTCTCACTGAGCTTGTAATCCTTGTCCAACCATTCTCAGATCCCCTTTATCTCCCATTCACATTTTCTCTCCTTGATTCCTTGTCCCAATCTACTCTTTTCCCTCCCCCTGATCTCCATTTGACTCAGACAGCTTCTTTCTCCGTGCTGCCTGAGTGCCACCCAGATAATCACTGAGAGCACAGAAGAAACACAGTGAGAGCAGCTATTACAAGGGAAAGTCATTCTGGGCCTATATACCCCTAGACTGGGCTTGAGCGATGATTTTGCAACCTCATAATGTGAATGGAACCCATTGAAGTCAGGATCTAAGGCCTCGGACTGTAAATTCTTCATAGGGCCTTGTGATCTGCTTGCACAGTTTATCTGTTTTATGGTGGTTTATGTATATGAACAACAAGATGCAATCTACTCCTAGACCGTCTGAATTGAAAGTAATGTCAAATGTCACATTTCCTCCTAGGTCTAGAATAAGGCTTCGCATTTGGCCTATACCTTCTAAAGTTTGAGCTATGATCTCAAATAGTCAGAGTTGAACTCCTTTCAAATTACTAGCAGTTGAAGGTTGCAGCATGTCATGGTGACAAGGCAAGCTGTGACTTGGACCCTTTTACAATCCCTCTCAAGTGCACCTCTCAGGTGACAGGCTTTGCTTTCTTCATCTCTTGCAAGGGTAGAGCCCTGCAGTTCAACCACTTTTAGACTGGATCTCTGGATTTCAGAACTCCCCCACCCCTCTTTCCCAACTGTGTTAACACAACAGGCCCAACTGCATTTGGCATCTGCAAGAAACTTTTCTCCAGAAGGCTTTGACAAACAGCTGACTGGAATGACTCAAAACAGCTTCTTCAAAACAAATGTATTGTTTATTCACCTAGAGGTACATTGAAATCAAAGAATAGAGTAAAACAACAGAAGTCCTACATGCCTTGACTTATAATTTCCCTGGCAGCTTGAGCAAGCCTCACTAACACAGGCCCATCCCATAGGGCCTGTGTATTGAATCCTCTGAGTGTCCCCTCAAGCAGTGGCTAATGGCTGAATTCCCTCTCCCTCTCTAGAGAGGACGTTTTTAACTGTTCAGTGTCCCAGTGATCTTAGACTCTGAACCTTGGCAAACCAGCTGTATAATTTGCATGGAGTCTGGAAATAGCATCTTCCTAATTAATAGCCTACCCAATGTTATCTTAACACCCTGGAAGTTGTTTATGCAGAGGTGATTTATCTCTGACCGTTGTTTTGTTTCCTATTTGTTGTTCTTAATAGTCCCCTTTTATTTAATCTTCATCATCAGACAGAATAATATCAAGCAGGTAAACTGAAGTACACAGAATATTTATAAGTAATACAGTTATCTCCCATGTTCTGTACACACCCTATATCACTGGAAATTTTCCAGATAGACAATAAGGTCTTGGATTTGACCTATGGCTTCAGTCTCATGATGATCTAGCCGTTCTTAAAGTCTGCACTTAATATAGCTTAATATAGCCTACTTTTAGTAGTGCTATGTATTTTGTCATGACAAAGTCCAAGTGAAGCCTCCAGCAAAAGAGAAGTAGAGAATCTGTATCTTGTAATATGAGGGATATTTTTTCCACTTGGTTACAAGACTAATGAGGCTTCCTGGCATTAGCAAAGATGTTTGCCCGGTTTATGAGTAATCTTTTATCTCCTGTATAATAAAGTGCAGGGCTTTTTTTCCCACCTTGCATCAGATCTTTTAAGATGTTTAAGGTTGAGTACCCATGTTTTAGGGTCACTTTGTTCAGGATGAATGGAATTGATGGGCTGTAAATGAAAAGACACGAAATAACTGATTTGGAGATGTGTGAAATAGACTGCTTTCCCAATCACTATTTTAAATTCACTAAGCTTTGGAAGAAAGAACAAAATATAGTGCATTGTCTGAAAACTGTAAATAGGGACATTTGGGGAGACAGGGAGATGCATCTTAATTTCTTTGGCGTGAGACTGCTCTTTAAACTGAATGAGTGGAATATAGATGTTTTGCTTTATTAAAAGGAGGGTGTGGGGGGGGGGGAGGAGGGAAGTCAGTTGTTCAAGTATACCTTCAGTCAAGTTATGCCAGATTTATAACAATGTAACTGACAGTGGACTTTTACCCTAAGTATAAGTTCCACATAACCCCTCCACCTTACCCATGCTAGTTCTAATCCTAATGTTTTCCAGACTGTTAAATTATTTCAGTGGAGCTTCCTAGATTTGTTTCCAGAATGACAATACACATTTTTGAGAACACCTACAACTACATCATTTCATTAAACAGTCTAGAATGCTGAAAAAATTCACTCTGTTTAATTTAGATTTATATCCTAAGTTTTTAATATTGAAGCGGGTTCAGATCTTCATTTTCTAAAATGCTTGTATTACCTCTGCAAAATAGTTCTTTTAACCCTGGATTCTGAATATTGATTTTGTTTGCGTAGAAAATGTAATTAATCTCAATATCTGTTTGCAAAATCTGGCTTTGCACCAAATGTTCTCAGTGAAAATAAAAGACGTGCTTTTGAATATGAACGTTCACTTCAGGAAAAATAAAGTAATACCTTGTAGGTCTCTGAACTAATGACTCAAATGTTTTTACACAGGTATGAAAAAAATATCAATTATTAGGATTTGTGCGAATTAAAATTGTAAACCAGTTTATAAAACCTACGTAACTAATTGAATCGATTAATCTACTTGTTAATGGGCAATACAAACCTGAAATGGACACTAGTTTCTACAACTTTACTTGCTTAAAAAATTGACATGCATTGGATTTAAAACCGCATCAGCCTTTAAACTATGTTTGAAAAAAAATTACACATTGATTATACATGCATAAATTAGAGAATGGCATCATATCTTAGAATTTGTTAAGATACACACACACACACACACACACACACACACTCACTCACTCACTCACTCACTCTCCCATTGACTTCAATAGGATTTGTGCATATATGCCTGAGGGGAGAATTTAGCCCATTACCACTAGTTTATAATCCATTTTTCATTCAGTGTTTATTCTAATGTACTTTCGTATTAACGGGATGGCCTTTGCTTGCAACAACCAAACTAGTCCTGCCCTTCTCTTCTCTAGTGTTTGATCATTTGGATGGACAAGATTTTATATGCCTTTTCTCATGTAATGTGACCTCAGGTTAACTGTTGGCAATGCTTATAATAGATCTGTCAGATGCATTTTCCCTCAAGGAATTGCAGTTTATTGCTTAGTAAGGTGTGTTGTGGGATACAGTAAAACTTGAAAAGCAGTAACTGCAAATAACAATGTTAAAGTATGTTAGATTTCTTAAAATTGTGATTTTTCTTTCAGAATCAACTTTCCTCTACAAATAAAATCTCTTCCTAATGAAACAATATTGATAATAAAACTATTTGGCGTAAACTGTGTGTCTAAAAATACGGAAATACTGGCTTGGACATGTTTCCCCTTGTATCAAAAACAGTAAGTACATTTTTGTATGATAATGTTTTTTTTAAATAGCGTTCTTTAACTAAGTGCTATACTCTGCATGATAGGGAGATCTGAAAGGAATATACAAACAAATGAACACTAATTTGAGCAGCTAAACAGAACGTTATTGCAATCAGGACTGAAACAGTCACTTTCAATAATTCTTCCACCTTTCCATAAAGAGCTCTTTCAAGTCCTGATTTTCCTGAACCCCTTTGGATTGGGCTTCTCTGACTGTCCACTGGGTTACCCTAGAAAATGCCCCTCATGCTGAAGGGCCTTGTTGCCTTCCCCTACCCTCACTAAACTACCCTCTCATTCAGACTATTTTCTTTCTGGATCTGCTTTCCTGTTCCCTCGGGCCCCCCCCCCCCCCCCCCCCCGACCCTTTCCACACACTTCTCACACTTCCCAGAATGGTGCTGCTGCTAGTGGGACTACAGTGAACAGTTTCTCTGTTCCCTCCCCATAGTTTAGAAACTTACCTCACATTTTAACTTTCCCTTTTTACCCAACACTCAGTTTAACATTATTTTAAAGATGCTTGTCGGTTATGAATACCTCTGTAACTCTATGTAAATAAAGACCTAGGGTGAAATATTCAAAAGTGAGTAAGTTGTATTTTATCTTTGACTTGGGCTAAGGCCAGCTTTTTAACGATATTTGTACTCTGACTTTAAGACCAGAAGAGACCATCATGATCATCTGTCTGACCATCTGCACATTGCAGGCCACAGAATCTCACCCACCCACTCCTGTAATAGACCCCTAATCTCTAGCTGAGTTACTGAAGTCCTCAAACCATGGTTTAAAGACCTCAAGTTACAGAGAATTCATCATTTACACTAGTTTAAATCTGCAAGTGACCCATGCTGCAGAGGAAGGTAAAAATCCCCCAGGGTCTCTGCCGTGAACCCTCTCCTGGAGCTAGGTGCCTAATCCAGGTCAGACCTTTCTCACAAAAAATGAGAAGAAAGAGGTGGAGCCCCTCCTTATACACAATAACCCAGTGGTTAGAGAACTCACCCAGGTTCCGATGTCCACTCTGCCTGATTCAGAGCATGAATTTGAATCCAGAGTGCCCACCTTCTGGGTAACTGCCTTACTCACTGGGCTACAGAGTCATTTTCACTCTCCGGCCGAATGACTATATAAGTACACCTCTACCTCGATATAACGCTGTCCTCGGGAGCCAAAATATCTTAATGTGTTATAGGTGAAATGGCGTTATATTGAACTTGCTTTGATCCACCGGAGTGTGCAGCCCCGCCCCACCAGAGCACTGCTTTACTGCATTATATCAGAATTCGTGTTATATCGGGTCGTGTTATATCGGGGTAGAGGTGTATTTCATACAAAGTGCAACCCACCCCAAAATACCCTCGCACCTGGGGGTTAGGGTGCTCTACTGGGAGGTGGGAGACCTGGTCGGTGTAGATTAGGGGTGTTCTGAGCACGCCTACCAGATCAGGCTCTGCAGGCAAGATGGCGGGGGGACAACTAGCTTGTGAATTCTCCAGGGACTTAGGTGTAAGTTCGGAGCTGAGCAGCTTGGCAGTGTCAGGACTTAGGCAGTTTTCTGAGTGCCCAGCAGCAGAAATTTAGGCACCATGGGGAATTTAGGTGCCGACTGGGTTAGGCAGCAGCTGAGCAGTGGTGCCAGTGGCACCTAAATGTTGGAATTAGGTGCTAAAGTGGCAGTTAGACACTCTTAAGAACTAATTCCTATGGACTTTGAAAGAATGTTAGGCCCCTAAGTAACTTGGGTGCTCTTGAAAATTTTACCTCTCTATTAAAAATATGGCCTTATTGTTTCATGGTGCTACATAACTAGGGCTCTACCAAATTCATGGCCATGAAAAACACATCACAGGCCATGAATGCTGGTCTCCCCCCTGTGAAATCTGGCCTTTTGTATGCTTTTACCCTATACTATACAGATTTCACGGGGGAGACCAGCATTTCTCAAATTGGGGTTCCTGAGAAACCCCAATTGCCAACCTTACTGCTGTGCTGCCTTCAGACCTGGGAGGTCGGAAGGCGGCGGCTGTTGGTTGGGAGCCCAACTGTGAAGGCAGCTCCCCGCCAGCAGCAGCGCAGAAGTAAGGGTGGCAATACCACGCCATGACATCCTTACTTCTGCGCTGCTGGTGGCGGCTCTGTCTTCAGAGCTGGGCTCCCGGCCAGCAGCCGCTGCTCTCCAGCTGCCCAGCTGTGAAGGCAGCGCTGCACCAGTAGCAGTGCAGAAGTAAGGGGAGCAGTAGTGTAACCCCTCTTCCCCCCCACACAATAACCTTGCAACTCCCCCACAACTCCTTTTTGGGTCAGGACCCCTACAATTACAACACCGTGAAATTTCAGATTTAAATAGCTGAAATCAGAAAATTTACTATTTGTAAAATCCTATGACCATGAAATTGACCAAAATGGACCATGAATTTGGTAGGGCCCTATACATAACCAGTATACATAAGTAAGGAAATACAAGAATACTTTCCATTACAGCTATTTCAGTATGTTATAGATCCTAGCTCAAATGACCCATCAAAGGAGAATTTAAAGCTAGGTGTAGGAGGAGGAATACTTTAGAATCTGTGTGTTCGACATTCACCAATCTGTTAGCTATGTCATTTACTATTAGGAGAAACTACTAATATAGAGAAGCATAGGTGCTTTTCCCTCCTCTAGCCAACCACAGCTCCACAAAATTGGTTACTTACTATGATTTGAATTGATAGCCCAATTTAAAACCAAAAGTACCCTTGAAATTCAGTCAGAAAAGTGAAACTTTAAAGTATCTGAACACTCAATCAGTCTGCTTTACTGTTCCATTAGAGCCATACCTGAATATTTTGTAGTTGGAGTAAAATACAGTCTCTGAAAGGTCAAATACCTACAAAGAAACAGAAATAAGATTTTGGGGAATTATGCCACTTTGACACACATGATTCTGACAAAGGAATCTGATTGGCTAATCGGAAGGGTTCCAGTCCAGGAAATTAAGGGACGATAATTGCAGTGTGTATTGAGCTGCTTCTCCTTACTATTTTTCCCCATTCAAAACATCGATCATTTCATCTTTAATTTTTGTTCACAAATTTTATGCAGAAAATTTTAACAGTCCTGTAATACAGAAATATAGACATACGATAAGCAAGAATAGTGATAAACTATGGGCTAAATTCTACTCTCATCTTCACTGATGTGACTCTACAGTGACTCTAATGATTTCAGTGGAGTAATTTTTGAATCACAGTGGTATAAATGAGTACTTAGAAACACACACCAGTGATGCATTGCCCCAGGTTACTGGGAGTGTCTCATATGAACGCAATGAGACTAGATATTAAAGAGTTCCAATGAGCGTTTCATAGTATGCTACAGTGCAGAATTAAGGTTGTTTGGGTGCCCTGACTCTGCATTTCTATACCTTAACGTGTTTGGATTTCTTTTTAAGTTTAAAGTCAACTATGAATTTCTTGGGTTTATAATAGACGGTTTGGGGATAATTGCAACATTTCTATCATGTATTTTATCTTTAACCATTGATATGTCCTTTCAACCTAACTCCATTTTAACATAGTTTTCATCTGGAAATATAAATAATAAAACTGCTAATCATGGCCCCAGACTTTTCTAACCAATAACCCTAATATTCATGCTGCTTGCCCTTCTATGACAATTGGCAGTATATGGAATATAATTACCAAAAGGGACCTGGATGGTGGAGTTTAACAGGAGCACTTGTTAAACTCAAGAAGCTGTTCAGTAAGTATTTGCAATGACAGTGCCAAGTCTCCTCCTTGCACATCAGGAAAATCTGTTTGTCTCTTGAGCTAAATAGTTTAGAGTTCCAAACCTAATTAAGGCATCAGAAATCCATCATTTTGGGCAATTCGGGAGAGGTAATGTCTCCCACAGTGCTCATTGCTCTGAGTTCACTGCTTCTAACAACACAGCTTATTTTGAAGTGGTATTTCCAAATCAGAGAGAGCAGGCAACATCATTTTCTTTTGCTGGTCTCAGCGAGCGAAGTCCCCCATGTGACTTCAGGGCACAAGGTTGAACTTGTAACTTAATGGAGCTTGAGCTGTCCTTAAACTCTGTCTTGTCTTGTAACGTAACGAGCCTGGGAGTTTACTTCAGCTCCTGTTATAAACAAGAGTAGGAAATCTGTTGAAGGTATTCTCACTTGTCATTGGTCTGTGTAAATAAATAAATAGCAACAGATATATAGCACAGTTTGTTCACATTCCATCCATATTCTATTGTTAAAGAAACTTTCTCGTACAGATAGTGAGACAATAGATAGACAATGTTAGTGAAGTTGTTGGCTATCAACGCTCTAGTTGTTAGAATCATCCCATCATGCTATACCACCTGCTCTTCCTGCCATTTGCATCATTCTTCTATGTATAAAGAAATGCCCAGTTATTGCTGTCCTGTCTCCAGACTTGGTTCTAGGGACCTGCAGTCCATGTAACTGCACCATAATTCTGTGGGGGCTCCAGGGGAAACTGGGCTTTAAATTATGTGTATTCTTGTGGAGCCCTCTTCCCCAGGATACAGGGTGTTTCGTATGACTTTGGGCTTGTCCTTCTTTAAAGAGTTTGACTTAGTGATGTAAACACACTGATTCAGTGCAGCCAAATAAAGTAATACAGTAATTTGTGTCATTCATTCGTGTGTGTGGAATGAATGAATGAATGAATGACACAAATTACTGTATTACTTTATTTGGTTGCACTGAATCAGTGTGTTTACATCACTAAGTGTGTGTGGGGGGGGAGAGGGGAGGGAGAGAGAGATTTTTTGTATGTGTGTCATAAATACTACATATTTATCCAACCACATACATTGGTTCCTTTTTTTTCCAATTCTACACTATTCAAGCAGCCTTGCCGCTCTATATATTGTAATCACTATCTCCTGATCAAACAAAAATATCTCCTCCTCTGCTTCCTCTCTACTTTATGCTTCTGTTATTCTGCTTTGTGTTCCTCCTACCTTGCTGACCGGTTCTTTAGCTTCTCATTTGCTACCATATCATCCTTTCTCACCTCCCATTCTTCTCCCCAATGCATGCACCCACATCTGGCAAAATTCAGCGTTTGATCTACAGATAGGTCAGGGCCAGAAAGTTCTAATTTAGATTCCAATCTTAGCTCCGCAGGCCCATCTGCGTTCTTTCCTTGATCCGCTCTTCTCCTTTCATACTGTCTCTGGGTGATTTTATTGACTCCCATGGTTTTAACTGCCACTTATAAGCAGATGATTCCCAGATATTTAACCTTGATTCTGCCTTCTTTCCAATCTCACATCTTCCACTGTGTCTCAGAAATCTCTTTTTGGATGCCCCCTGCTATCTCATAATCAGCCACTCCAAATCAAAACTATTACGTTTCTTCTCTGTGGGCTGGTCATGTTTTGTAATCTCCCCTTCTTTTATCCCTTCGCAAGCTTCCTGGCTTCTTACTACATCAAGTTCAAGCTTCTTGTTGCTTCCTTTAGCACGAGGTATAAACTTGCCCTACTTACTCTGCTCTTGCTTCCTCCTATTCACCTTCATGTTGCTCTCAGTTTTCTCCTTACTGCTCTATCTTCTCATTTCCTCTACTGCCCCTGGCATTTAAAACAGTCCCCAGCTCTCATTCATCAGGCGCCTGCATGCTCATTCTTCAAAAATCTTCTTAAAAAAACATTTTTTATCAAATCTTTCCTATCTTGTTTTCCTACCTTGTCCCATCCTCCTTTGCCCTCACAGTTGCCTCATTCCTGGTCTTATCTCTCTCAAAGGTTTCCAGGTCAGGAACCACAGCTCTATGGATTTTTTTAAAGTACCTTTGTAATGCAATATAAATGATTAGTGATAATAAAAGGGGGTGAGGGTAGTTTGGCCACCAGGTCCATTCAACCCTTGGCTGTTCATCTGAGACGATTAACAATAGTACCAATTAATGCTGATTACGATGAGTTGTTGTGATCTGAACACCTGCCCTTTAGCAAAGAGCTGAAGAGCAGCGACTCATTTCATAAAGTTTACCCAAGTAAACCTCAGCTGGAAACACCTTTTATAGAATCATAGAATATCAGGGTTGAAAGGGACCTCAAGAGGTCATCTAGTCCAACCCCCTGCTCAAAGCAGGACCAATTCCCAACTAAATCATCCCAGCCAGGGCTTTGTCAAGCCGGGCCTTAAAAACCTCCAAGGAAGGAGACTCCACCACCTCCCTAGGTAACGCATTCCAGTGCTTCACCACCCTCCTAGTGAAATAGTGTTTCCTAATATCCAACCTGGACCTCCCCCACTGCAACTTGAGACCATTGCTCCTTGTTCTGTCATCTGCCACCACTGAGAACAGCCGAGCTCCATCCTCTTTGGAACCCCCCTTCAGGTAGTTGAAGGCTGCTATCAAATCCCCCCTCATTCTTCTCTTCTGGAGACTAAACAATCCCAGTTCCCTCAGCCTCTCCTCATAAGTCATGTGCTCCAGACCCCTAATCATTTTTGTTGCCCTCCGTTGGACTCTTTCCAATTTTTCCACATCCTTCTTGTAGTGTGGGGCCCAAAACTGGACACAGTATTCCAGATGAGGCCTCACCAATGTCGAATAAAGGGGAACAATCACGTTCCTCGATCTGCTGGCAATGCCCCTACTTGTACAGCCCAAAATGCCATTAGCCTTCTTGGCAACAAGAGCACACTGTTGACTCATATCCAGCTTCTCGTCCACTCTGACCCCTAGGTCCTTTTCTGCAGAACTGCAACCTAGCCATTCGGTCCCTAGTCTGTAGCAGTGCATGGGATTCTTCCGTCCTAAGTGCAGGGCTCTGCACTTGTCCTTGTTGAACCTCATCAGTTTTTTTTTTTTTGGCCCAATCCTCTAATTTGTCTAGGTCCCTCTGTATCCGATCCCTACCCTCTAGTGTATCTACCACGCCCCCTAGTTTAGTGTCATCTGCAAACTTGCTGAGAGTGCAGTCCACACCATCCTCCAGATCATTAATAAAGATATTAAACTAAACCGGCCCCAGGACCGACCCTTGGGGCACTCCGCTTGAAACCGGCTGCCAACTAGACATGGAGCCATTGATCACTACCCGTTGAGCCCGACGATCTAGCCAGCTTTCTATCCACCTTACAGTCCATTCATCCAGCCTATACTTCTTTAACTTGGCGGCAAGAATACTGTGGGAGACTGTATCAAAAGCTTTGCTAAAGTCAAGGAATAACACATCCACTGCTTTTCCCTCATCCACAGAGCCAGTTATCTCATCATAGAAGGCAATTAGGTTAGTCAGGCACGACTTCCCCTTCGTGAATCCATGCTGACTGTTCCTGATCACTTTCCTCTCCTCTAAATGTTTCATAATTGATTCCTTGAGGACCTGCTCCATGATTTTTCCAGGGACTGAGGTGAGGCTGACTGGCCTGTAGTTCCCTGGATCCTCCTCCTTCCCTTTTTTAAAGATGGGCACTACATTAGCCTTTTTCCAGTCATCTGGGACCTCCCCCCGATCGCCATGAGTTTTCAAAAATAATGGCTAATGGCTCTGCAGTCTCACCCGCCAACTCCTTTAGCACCCTCGGATGCAGCGCATCCAGCCCCATGGACTTGTGCACGTCCAGTTTTTCTAAATAGTCCCGAACCACTTTTTTCTCCACAGAGGGCTGGTCACCTTCTCCCCATATTCTGCTGCCCAGTGCAGCAGTCTGGGAGCTGACATTGTTCGTGAAGACAGAGGCAAAAAAATCATTGAGTACATTAGCTTTTTCCACATCCTCGGTCACTAGGTTGCCTCCCTCATTCAGTAAGGGGCCCACACTTTCCTTGATTTTCTTCTTGTTGCTAACATACCTGAAGAAACCCTTCTTGTTCTTCTTAACATCTCTTGCTAACTGCAACTCCAAGTGTGATTTGGCTTTCCTGATTTCACTTCTGCATGCCTGAGCAATATTTTTATACTCCTTCCTGGTCACTTGTCCAATCTTCCACTTCTTGTGGAAGCTTTTTTTTTGCGTTTAAGATCAGCAAGGATTTCACTGTTTAGCCAAGCTGGTTGCCTGCCATATTTACTATTCTTTCTACACATCGGGATGGTTTGTTCCTGCAACCGCAATAAGGATTCTTTAAAATACAGCCAGCTCTCCTGGACCCCTTTGCCCTTCATGTTATTCTCCCAGGGGATCCTGCCCATCTGTTCCCTGAGGGAGTCAAAGTCTGCTTTTCTGAAGTCCAGGGTCTGTATTCTGCTGCTCTCCTTTCTTCCTTGTGTCAGTATCCTGAACTCGACCATCTCATGGTCACTGCCTCCCAGGTTCCCATCCACTTTTGCTTCCCCTACTAATTCTTCCCTGTTTGTGAGCAGCAGGTCAAGAAAAGCTCTGCCCCTAGTTGGTTCCTCCAGCACTTGCACCAGGAAATTGTCCCCTACACTTTCCAAAAACTTCCTGGATTGCCTGTGCACTGCTGTATTGCTCTCCCAGCAGATATCAGGGTGATTAAAGTCTCCCATGAGAACCAGGGCCTGCGATCTAGCAACTTCTGCTAGTTGCCAGAAGAAAGCCTCGTCCACCTCATCCCCCTGGTCTGGTGGTCTATAGCAGACTCCAACCACAACATCACCCTTGTTGCTCACACTTCTCAACTTTATCCAGAGACTCTCAGGTTTTTCTACAGTTTCATACCGGAGCTCTGAGCAGTCATACTCCTCTCTTACATACAACACAACTCCCCCACCTTTTCTGCCCTGCCTGTCCTTCCTGAACAGTTTATATCCATCCATGACAGTACTCCAGTCATGTGAGTTATCCCACCAAGTCTCTGTTATTCCAATCGCATCATAGTTCCCTGACTGTGCCAGGGCTTCCAGTTCTCCCTGCTTGTTTCCCAGGCTTCTTGCATTTGTGTATAGGCACTTAAGATAACTCATCGATCGTCCCTCTTTCTCAGCATGAGACAGGAGTCCTCCCCTCTTGCACTCTCCTGCTTGTGCTTCCTCCCAGGATCCCATTTCCCCACTTACCTCAGGGCTTTGGTCTCCTTCCCCCGGTGAACCTAGTTTAAAGCCCTCCTCACTAGGTTAGCCAGCCTGCTGGCGAAGATGCTCTTCCCTCTCTTCGTTAGGTGGAGCCCGTCTCTGCCTAGCACTCCTCCTTCTTGGTACACCATCCCATGGTCGAAGAATCCAAAGCCTTCTCTCCGACACCACCTGCGTAGCCATTCGTTGACTTCCACGATTCGACGGTCTCTACCCAGGCCTTTTCCTTGCACAGGGAGGATGGACGAGAACACCACTTGTGCCTCAAACTCCTTTATCCTTCTTCCCAGAGCCACGTAGTCTGCAGTGATCCACTCAAGGTCATTCTTGGCAGTATCATTGGTGCCCACGTGGAGAAGCAGGAAGGGGTAGCGATCCGAAGGCTTGATGAGTCTCGGCAGTCTCTGCGTCACATCGTGTATTCTAGCTCCTGGCAAGCAGCAGACCTCTCAGTTTTCCCGGTCGGGGCGGCAGATAGATGACTCAGTCCCCCTGAGGAGGGAGTCCCCGACCACTACCACCCTCCTCCTCCTCTTGGGTGTGGTGGTCGTGGAACCCCCATCCCTAGGACAGTGCATCTTTTTCCTTCCAATTGGTGGAGTCTCCTTCTGCTCCCTTCCCTCAGATGGGTCATCTAGTCCACTCTCCGAATTAGTACCTGTAGAGAGAACATGGAAACGATTGCTCACCTGTATCTCCATTGCTGGTGCATGGTCGCTCCTCTTTCTCCTTCTGGAGGTCACATGCTGCCAAACCTCTTCACAATCCTTCTGTCCCTGCTGCGCCTGCTCTGAATCTTCAGAACATTGTGACCGTAGAAGCATCTCCTGACGTCTGTCCAGGAAATCTTCATTTTCCCTTATGCAACGCAGAGTCGATATTCATTTCTCCAGCCCTCGAACCTTCTCTTCCAATATGGAGACCAGCTTGCACTTTGTACAGACAAAGTCGCTTCTGTCCTGTGGAAGAAAGACAAACATGGCACAACCTGTGCAGGTTACAACAGCTGATCGCTCACCTTCCATATCACCGTCCTCTTAAGAGCTTCCTCAACTGTTGCAGGAACTACTCAGAGAAACCCATAGATGAAAGCCTCAGGCCTTGTCTTCACTTACCGGAGGGTCCGGCGGCACGCAATCGATGTTCTGGGATCGATTTATCGCGTCTGGTTAAGACGCGATAAATCGATCCCGGATCGATCCCGGAAGTGCTCACAGTCGGCGCCGGTACTCCAGCTCGCCGAGAGGAGTACGTGGCATCGACTGGGGGAGACTTCCTGCCGCGTCTGGACCGCGGTAAGTTCGGACTAAGGTACTTCGAATTCAGCTACGTTATTAACGTAGCTGAATTTGCGTACCTTAGTCCGAAGTGGGGACTTAGTGGGGACCAGGCCTCAGTGGGCTCTCCCAAGGCGAACTCCCAGGCAAACTCCCGCTGTTAACCTCTGCTGTTCGCCGCTTTCCGTCACTTTTGATCTGATTCGACTTCAAACTGGTGGCCTAAAGGTGAACAGCTTCATATTTCACAACTAGTTTTCCCCTAATATCCTGTTGTTCACATCAGTGTTCTTTGTTCCCCATACACCTGCAGCTGCAAAACAAACTTTTGAAAATCATTTGTCTTTGATCCTCCTGAATTTTGCTCTCTCAATGAAATAGTGTTTGCACTAACAACACCAAATATCTTCAGAAGTAAAAAAACAAACCGTACTTTTACTCTGAATGGTGGCTGCAAAGATGACATTGCAGGGTTCCCATGTTTCTTGTCTCAATGACTCTATAGCAATCTAGTTCAGTTTGCAATTCAGAATATTCCTTTTTTGTCAGCGCTGCAAACTCACACTGGGATCAGAAAACCCATCTGTGTTCTTATATCCTCACCACTGCTAAAGATTCTGTGTTCTGAACTCAAGTATCCATTTTGTTAATGCTCTAGTAGGCAGAAAGGAATTTAGTTCATTCTCCCACAGCTGTATTGATTGTGCAGGGCTAAGAGTAGTGAAAATTTGCCTGTCACTAAAAATAATTATTTAGGAGTAGAAAAAATGTTGAATATGTCCTTTTATACATAATTTTGATTTCTGATCTTAACCCAAACAGCCACTAAGATGTGAGTACATTAAAAGGCAAAACAGATACACTATATCTTAATTCAAGTGAGTGGATTAATTATGATTAGGACTTGCACCTATGTCTTTCCAAATGTACTCAGGCACCGCTGAATGAATTATATTGACCTGCAATTTTCTTATCTGAAGACAGTGTGCTTGCATGTTTCTGATCAGACTTTTGTTTGTGAATGTAGTGCTCAGACAGGTGCTAGAGGCCATAATCTTCTCTTTATCCACTGAACAGATTGAGTGAGGAAGCTTGCACTATCTCCTTCCTCCTAGAGGGACCATTTCTATGGGTGCTTCAGTCCTCCTGCCCCTTCAGTCCTCCAGACTGATACTACTAAATAGGGTGCTTAACTATGGCCAGTTGTGGTGGTGGATATTTTCTATCCATCTTAGATACCTATATGCCCCCCTTACCATAGCATGTGTGCACCTCAAAGTAGTTATTCTCCCAACATCCCTGTAAGGTAGGGAAGTAGTATTAGCCCCATTTTACAGATGGGGAACTGAAGGACAAAGAGACTGTGACTACGCAAGATGAAACAGGAAGTCTGTGTTGGAGCACAGAACTGAACTGGTGTCTTCTGTATTGCCCCAACCAGTGGACCAGGACTGACAATTTACCAAACTCGTTTCTTAACGGCTACTGAGGCCAGCAACTTTCAGACATTACTGACCTAGACCAGATTTGAACTACCAGCCTAGGGTTTGTGGCCTGTCCCATTCATAGAGTCATAGAATCCAAGCCCAGAAAAGACCACTGTGATGGTCTAGTCTGGCCTCCTGTGTAACATGTATCATAAAACTCCCCCAAAGGAATTCCTAGAGAGCATACCATGTTTTAAAAATTGTCATGATGGAGAATCCGCTATGACTCTTGGTAAATTGTTCCAGTGATTAATTACTCTCACTATTAAAAATGTATGCTTTATTTCCAGTCTGAATTTATCTAGTTTGAACTTCCAGTTGTTGGATTATGTTATACTCTTTTCTGATAGATTGGAGACCCTGTTAGTAAATATTTGTTACCCATGTAGATACTTATTCCCCGAGTCATTGATTTCAATGTTTCTGATATAATTTCAATCAAGCCTGTCTGGTTTATCTCCAGTACTGATGCGGTATTATGTCTACGTATATTGAAATTTGCAGAAAGTTCATTCATGGAACCGTGCTGCTTAGTATGGCATTGTACAGTGAGCCTCCAACAACCATGATAGCTCCAGGCATTTGTGACACTAGTCTGCCAGCGCTAGTAACACTGCAGGTAAGGATTGCTTTTCGAGAAAGCAAAGCAAGGACTTGTCGTCAAATAACTTGCAGTAAATGATTGATTACACAGTTCTTCCTGATCCCACAGTTTAAAAGTCATAAGAGACCTCTGCTTGTATGCTATCAGCCTTTTTAATTGTGGGGGAGTAAAATTCTACATAACAGCAATTATACACCAACTTGCTAAATCAGATACAGGCTGTGGGGGTTAGGCACTGAGTAGATTATTTTTTCTTCCATGTTCCTTGACACAAATTGCTGACCTGGTACCCTACTCACAGCTGCGTTTCTGTCCCACTTGTATCCAGTATACCACTGAATTACTTATCTTTATACACATTGCAGGCAACTAACAATTAACTGAGTCTGCAGAAAGGTCTGTGGGGAAGGAGCTACAAAGTGCATCTGTATTTATACCACTCTTAATCCATGACCAAATGCCAGGTTGCCACTGATGTCACTGTGAGCTCTGCGTGTAGACCAAGGGCAGTATATGGGCTCCAAATATTGAAAAGACATTTTGTCTGTCCCTAGTGTTGTCCTGTTCGCAGATTGAACTGGTAATTTTAAAGGCACAACCAATTGCTTTTCATATTCAAAAACCAAATGATGGTTATTAGCAAATGAAGCACAAAGGCAATAAATGTGAATAAATGAGGCTGGCTGAAAAATGCCCTATTTTTTAATAAGTAAGTGAACAAGAGTTTCTAGTTGGAATAATATAGTCAAAGACAGCTCCTTAAAATAGCTTTCTCTGTATTAATAATAAAAGGAAGGTGAGGCAGTAGAGGGCTACTAATTTAAAATCTGTCTCTCCGCTCTAAGAAACAGCAGGGAAGAATCTCCCACTCCCCTCCCATACTCAATTATGCCTGTAAATATGACAGTAGGAGACACTGAACATATAGGAAAAGCTGCTTTAAAAAGCTCTTTTGATGTGACTGGTGTGTGCGATAATTCCCAGGAGTACTGTATTCTGAGAGTCCATTTATTGGTGGTGGTTTTTTGTTAATAGTTTGTGAGAATGAGTATGCACATATATATTGGTTAGAGAGACTGCTTTTCTGGTCCTGCTGTGAATGTCTCTTAATACATTATGATGTAATTTCTATGATACGCAAATTGAACTGGATTAAAAAACTGAATTTTCATCTAACCCGCCACTCAAACCCAAAACACTTTTGAGCTTCGAAAAAGTTTGGTTAGCAGCTTTCCCCCCATTTTATTACATTAAATAATGAAACGGCACTTTCCAGACCAAGCTGGAAGTGAAAGTGATGAAAAATCATGAGAGGCTGTTCTTGAGCCCTTAACAGGCCAATCAGAAACAAGGAATTACCAGAAACAGCCTGCTCTACTGAATTTTCCAGCCTACTATTGCAAAAACAAGAACTTCAGATACATATCAAAACTTGGGGATGCTGTTGATTCAAATTGAATAGAACCTCCCAAAAAAACCCCCATTTTTGAGGTTTTTTTCCCCATAACTTAATGAAGCTAAAAATGGGCCTGTGCCAACTCCTGTCTCCTTCCCTCAGAATGAAGACCTCCCAACTCTGGGGAAATTAATATCCAGATCTGAACTTTGCAGCTTGGTCCCTGTCTCTTAGAATCCAACTCAATATGCAGACTTTGAACCCCTCCTCCCCCACGCTATTCTGGAGAATTGCTGATCTGGATTGAAACTTTGCAGCTCAGGCCCATCTCTAGTTTAAAAACAGGGAGGGAGAAGCCTCTGACCTGGAGTCCCGTGCAGACCTAATGAGCTCAGATACACTGGGTAAAAGCCTGGTCCCATCTAATTTAAAGGCAAAACTCTCATTGACTTAAATGGGGCCAGGATTGTCACCCAATAGTTTTGAGTAAAATTCATTCATACAATAAACGCCCCTTTGCAATTATTCTGTCTCCCTTTCCCCCTTATTGTTCACATTTCCTCTACATATTTAAGACACGCAGATATCTGAGAAACCTTTTATACAAATTTATATGTAAGACATCTATTTTTTTTTATAGGTTGACTTTCCAGAAACTAATTTGGAGTTTATTAAACCTGAGCCTGAAGAGAAAAGAGATGACCTTGAAGAGCCAGCTAAAGAGTGCTTGAAGCATGTAGCAAGACTTTCACAGAAACAGTCTCTCTTGCTGTAAGTGCACCCAAGTCTTCCTGCTTACATCTGGCATGCTGTGCATAACGCCATCAATCACTCTTAAATGTGTTCTGTTCTTGAAAAGCTAAATTTCCCACCTATATAGCCTGATTTCATTCATTTGATGAAGTAATACTTCTAGCTGAGAGGAAAAGGTGGCAATGAAGCTAAAACAAGCCCCCTGAAGGTGAGAATGCCTTTCTATAGCTTAGAACACTTTGTCTCTATTCTTCTATCTTTTCTGGTTTCCTTGGCACTAGACACAAACTGCTGATTTGAAGCGCAAACATTTGTCTCGAGCTATATAATTTCCAATAATAATAGTATTAGCAATTTTAAAAAATGGGCTGGATAAAAACCAACACCAGTAAATAATCATGATAAACCCATACTATTAGGCCATAGTACTCACCAAGTGGCATACAAGCATTAGAAAGGAAATCTGTATCATGTTCCTCAGTAAACAAGGAAACAATTATGCAGAATTTAGCTTTCACAGCAGGCGTATAAAGAATAAGTAAAACAAAACATGTTGTATCATCAACTCAGGCAGATTGGTAACCCTAGACATATGTAGGTTATATTATCAAGTAGCATTATGTACTGTCTAAAATAACAATTATAGCGAGAACCACAGTGGGGTTAGTGGTATCAATGCTTGCATTATACAAGTCACTAATGCTTGTTCATTAATCCTTCACCACAGGCTAAAGATGTCATAGTAATGTAATAAATAAATATAAAATCTCTTTTTAAACTTCCCAATGTTTTGTTATACACATGTAAAGGAGGAAGTTTTCTTTACTAATTTTATTTTTTGGGGGAAAAGATATTTATTGAGTTATACATTTCTGTTGGCTACAATAAACTGCTAGTATATTTAATGTTACTGTCTTTTCTCATTTCTAAAGAGGCAGGATGTGATTTAAGTTTCTTTGCTTTCAGTCACTGAGGGCTGTTAAGCAGGATTGGGGCTGGTCAGTACTTGGAGGAGAGTCTTTTAAGGAAAACATAGTTGCTGCGAGAAGTGACATCGGTGGTTCAGTAGGCAATCATTACTTCCAACTTAGTACAGAACCAAAACTATTTCAGTATGGTGCTCAGGGTTGTCAACTTCTGGAGGGGACATTCTTTTGATAAGATTTATAAGTGAGATCATGAACACTCATGACGAGACACAATCAGAAGGGTCATTTTAAATGGTCCATTTCTCTCTCTCTCTCTCTCTCACACACAACACTCTCTCTCTCTCTCTCACACTCACACACTCTCACACACACACACACACACACACACACACACCCCCCTTATAGCTTCATTTCTATATATTTTTTTAAAACCGGTACTAATTTTTTAAAAGTTTTTTAAAAGCTTTAACTGTTTGGTTTTTTTTCTTTTTCGGTTCCATTAATAAAAGTTTAAAGGTGGGTTTTTTTGTTTTTTTTTGTTGTTGTTTTTACGGTGGTTGTTGCAATCAGAGTAAGCCAGACCACGCTTAACTGCTTAATGTTGTAATTGTGAAGAAGGGTTGGTTAACATCTTATCCCTTGTGGGGCCCAAGAAATCTCCTTATCAACACAACAATCCTCGGATGCTATATATGTGCAAAGTATTATTGTCACCTAGACTGAACATCTTTTCAGACATAAACTTTTATTATGACGGATAAACCTAAAACCTTTACCCCGATCAAATCTTTAAAGTCAGCCATTAAACAAGACAGTAACCCAGCAAAACAAGATAGGAAAGAGAAGAGTGCCCTGTCACTAAAGAGGAATGGGGTAGATACAAGAAAGCATTGGTATTTTATCTAGCCATTTTTAAGCTTTAGCTGATTTAATCTGAACAGACTGTCATGTTCAGGAGATGCTGTTGGGAAACTAGAAAATCTCTTAAAGTCAACATGCAAGAGGTATCCTCTAATTGCACTGTCTCACTGAATGCTGTCGGAGGGTAAAGGAACACATGACAGACCGTCAAAAAGCTAAAGCTTTATCTCCTCTGCAGTGTGTGGCGTGCACACTCCCTGCACACAAAAACAAGGATTGCTGGCTGCTATTATTGTGAGCACTCTGTGAATTGTTGAGCTACACTAAGGAGATCATGGATCATGCTGCCACTACTTGTATCTGAAGCTTAAAATAAATTTTGTTTATTATAATAATTTGCTTAAAACTACTACTACTAAAAAATAACAGTAGGTAAAATGTCTCTTTCCTGGCCCATGTCACTATAATATCTGAGCATCTCACACAATTATGAATTTATTCTCCTCACACCCCTCTGAGGTAAGGAAAGCAAATCGTCTTTCCTCACAACACTAAACCCCATGTTTATTGTTTGTACTGCCATCACCTATTCCAAATGCCTGGCAAATTCAAAACTGATTGAAGGAAACCTTTTTTCACATAATGCACAATTAACCTAAGGAACTCATTGCCATGAGATATTACCAAAGCCAAAAACTCAGCAGGATTCAGAAAGGGATAAGCTATTTATTTGGCTAAGAAAAAGTTGTTCTAGCAAATCATGGGGGGAAGTGTTTAGAAATGGAAGCAAGCATTCATGTTTCAGGGCTTGATTCAACTTCCAACTATTGGGAGTGAGTAGAAAATTTCCCTGAAGGCAGGTTATCCCATTACTATCCACAGCAGGGATTTTTGAACCTTCCTCTGATACCTTTGATGCTGGTTACTGTCCAAGACGGGATGCTGGACAAGATAGATGAAATCATGGGTCTGATCTAGTGTGGCACCTCCTATGTTCTTTCAGAGCCTTAGCGATATTTATAATGTTAATTATGAATGTTGTCTATTTGTAATTTATTGTACATTTTTAAGGCTTGTTTTTAGAGCTTGAATTTAAACTAGGATTGCCTTTTTACATTAGCAATTCTATCTTGATGAAGTTTTTGTTTGTTTGTGACGATACTGAACCCTAAGATTTAATGACGCTATTTGTTTTATGAACCAAGAAAAGGCATATGAATTGTTGGCGCGTTGAAGGACATACGGTACACATTAACCTGGTGTTCTTTTCATTGGCTTACTGATTTCTGCAATATTGGGGGATGCCAAGGCATTTGATTAATAGGACATTTGCCCCTCTCTGTGAGGTAGGTGGCACTACACCCATTCTGCAGATGAGTAAAATGATGCACAGCAGGCCAGACTGGTTCCTTGAAAGAGGCTTGGAAAGTGAAAGGAACTTTCTTCCTACCTTTCCTCTTTGCACACCCTGTTCAAGGACCAAGAACAAGCGTGTGTGTGTGTGTGTGTGAGAGAGAGAGAGAGAGAGAGAGAGAGAGAGAGAGAGAGAGTAAAAAGGCCACATGTTTTCTAAGTCTCATATCCTAGAATGTATATGAATGTTCTCACCTGAGTTGATCAGTGGTGGGGAGCAGGGGAGTGAAAGTTGACTAGCTGTGTTATAATCAGTAGTTGTCACCACAGTTAATTAGAGATGCTATAGACTATGACAGTAATTTCTCTGGCCAAAACTGCACGCACTGAAAAACAACTGTAGAGAAAAAGAGAGCGAGCACGCAAACTTGGCAAAGTGAAATATCTGTATGTGCATCTCTTTTGAGAGTTCATCTTTATATGTCCCAAGGCTGACAGATCAAGATTATAAATATCACTTCTTCTTAAGAGCTGATGCACAGAAAATGATATCCCATCCCAAGGAGAACAAGTAGCTAGAAAGCAGTGCCCTCTCTTTACAATAGTTTGCTGCTACATAGGGCTCTAGGTGGTTTTAATTTCAAACTGAATTTCTAATCTTCTCTTCCAGGTTGTTGGAGCAAGAGAGAAGATTTTTATGGT
Organism: Malaclemys terrapin pileata; assembly: GCF_027887155.1. NCBI lineage: Eukaryota > Metazoa > Chordata > Testudines > Emydidae > Malaclemys > Malaclemys terrapin. Next base: position 115,488,610 of record NC_071505.1, read on the forward strand.
TTTATCGTTCCTACTGCAATAATGAAAACTGTTCCCTTTCTTTGGTACTGGGCAGTGCCCCCAGTTGGGATCGAAAGAGCATATCAGAAATGTACACGGTGTTGAGGGAATGGAGCTTTTCTAACCCTTTGGAGGCACTTGGGCTTCTAACTTTCAGGTAAGAGAAAATTAACAAAGTCAGAAAATAAGAATAAACAGACTCCGAGTCTGCTGATTGATTCAGCACTTTGAGTTGCTCAGTATAATACCAAGCTTTGGTTCATTGACTGTCTGCTTTCAGCTTTGCCTCTGTATCAAAATGAAGATGTAATTGGAACTCTTGAGCTGACCTTCAGTTGAAGGCGCTGGCCCTGCCTTCTTGGCTGAGAAGTTTGCTATTTTCCAGGATAATGAAAAGCATATTTCATTCTATATGATGGATTTATTCAGTTTCTAGTAACAGGTGATCAGTCAGATACTTAGCACTTATACAGCACTTTGCATCTTAACACTGCTGTACAGACATAAAGTGAGTAATGGAGATGGGGCTAAACTATGCTCCTAGATAAGGGGTGGGCAAACTACGGCCTGAAGGCCACATCTGGCCCTTCAGACATTTTTTAATCCGGCCCTTGGGCTCCCACCGGGGAGCAGGGTCCAGGGCTTGCCCTGCTCCAGCCGGGGAGTCGGGTCGGGGTCTTGCCCCGCTCTGCGTGTGCTGTGGCTCTGCGCGGCTCCTGGAAGCAGAGGCATGTCCCCCCTCCAGCTCCCACGCATAGGGGCAGCCAGGAATCTCCACACGCTACCCCCTCCCCAAGTGCCGCCCCTGCAGCTCCCATTGGCCTGGAACCATGGCCAATGGGAGCTGCAGGGGCGGTGCCTACAGACAGGGCAGCGCACAGAGCCACCTGGCTACCCCTCTGTGTAGGAGCCGGAGGTGGGACCATGCCTCTGCTTCCAGGAGCTGCTTGAGGCAAGTGCCATCTGCACCCCATGATCCGCCTCCCGCCCTCCCAACCCCTCAGTCGCAGCCTGGAGCACCCTCCAGCACCCCCAGCCCCACTCCAGAGCCCACACCTCAGCTGGAGCCCTCGCCCCCCTCCCCCCCCCTGCACCCCAACCCCCAATTTCGTGAGCATTCATGGCCTGCCATACAATTTCCATAGCAGATTAGCCCTCGGGCCAAAACGTTTGCCCAATCCTGTCCTAGATCAAGATGCTACCTCAAAGTGTACATCTAGAACTGACCTTTGCTACTGGCCCCTCTTTCCATAATAGAAACATCACAAACTTTGGGGCAATTGAGAACTGGCTTCTAATGTTGCACTCTCATTGACTTTCAGTGAGAGCTGGATGCCTTTTGTGCATCAGAAAGTGTCTCTGCTGTTGAGGGTATCTTTTAACCTGTGACATACATAATCTCCAACGAAAAGAACCCGTCTCAGCAAATGTATTTTCTCAAGTTATTTTGGGGGAGGGGGTTGTTTTAAGAAATCTGCATGTGAAAATGTCACATAATTGGACAAAATGAGGGTGCAAATGATGCATTGTCAAGCCCTTGCTTGTCTGGGTGTTGAGCTTTCTATGATTAAACCTGCAAATCCTGCTTTGCAAACTGACTTACTAGCTATAAACCATGTCTTTATAAAAGAAATTAAAAGGAGAGGTTTTGGAGACTTCACCTAATCCCTTTGCCCAGTGAGTAAGGACTTCATACCCTCATTACTCATTTTCAAAACCAGATACTTAAATATATATATTTTAAAATAACCACAGATGATCATTGCCTTCCAGCATTATTCTTATCCCCCCTTCTCTGGTTTAGGTTTGAATCCAAAGTATTAAGCTTCCCCACGTACATACGAACATCTCCTATGGAAATGTAATGGGAGTTCTGCATGCAAAGATCTTAAAGGATTAGGTCCTTAGTGCATGGAAAGCCTTTTGGAACATTTCTGATTGTGCTCAGGCAGTGTATGTGTGCATACCATGTTTGCCATCATTGCAATATTTTTATGCTTTCATGACTTACCAGAGCACCCTTTTATTTCATGTTGGAACAAATACAATGACAAGCACCACACTGATGTTCTCTCTCTAGACTGGCAAAAGTCTTAATGGTGATTTAGGGGACACGCCAAGCTTCAAAAACAGAACCTGTTAACTAGTTCTGGCTACACCTACAGTTGGCATTTCTGGAGACAAAGGGCTCAATTCTTCCTTGAAGCTCCAGCTCTGCATTGGGTGTGGTATGCAGTTTTATAGCACCATCAGGTGCTCCAATTGCCTGGTGACTCACATTGCCTGAAAGCCTTTCACAGAGCACAGTTGCTATGCCACACTTTTATGATATGTCTTCGTTGCAGTCCTGATGTGTGGTTGCAGCAAATAGAGGCACACCCGAGCTAACTTTGATCTAGCTAGATGAAAGCTAGCTTGAGTAACAATAATATGTTAGCTGTTGCAGCACAGTTGGCAGTACAGTCTATCCTCCTGAGTACAATCCCACCCAGAACCCTGGGTACATACTCGACCATGTCATAGCCACTGCTGCTGTGACTACATTGTTGTTGTTACTCAAGCTAGCTTTTGTATAGCTAGATCAAAACTAGTCTAGGTATTCCTATAGGAGCCACAATCGCACCTTCCAAGTGCGGCACACCCTTACAGGGTGCAATGTACACTCCACTCTGAGTCTGTCCCGTTCCAGGTTGGCATGGAAGGGTGGGCTGAAGTCATAACTCAGACTCCTCCAATGCAGCCTGTGGAATGGCTGGCCAAGACTAAATACTTGTGCTTGGGATTTGAGGGGGAAGGTTCCCCTAATTACAACCTTCACAGGAGACGTGCGCACTCTGGTTTATATTTTACAAACATGTTAACAAAAGAGACCGGGGATCTCAATAGAGGTCTCCTTTTCTTTAAATATTCTGACTTTAAATATTTAATGTCCCTAGCATGTTGCATGTGTGTTTAAGACCAGCTGGGAAGCTGTCTTTGGGGACTAGGTGGAGTACACTGCTCTCTAAATGTCTATTTTAAAAGGACCAGTTTCAGAGATGGCTGAACTGCTGGAGGCGGGGTGGGGGTTCAGCTGGCTGGGATTGTGGTGTCTTGTTTTTAACCTATTAAATAATTATCAGTTAAGTAGCAGCAGTGGCTGTATTGCTAACTTAGTTTCACATTCGCACTCTGATCTTCAATCAGTTTGGACTGTAGGTGCATTGACTAAGCTGTTTGTGAAGGCTTGCTCTACTCTGGTCTGCATTATGCTTGGCTCTGGCAGTTTTTACCCTCTGCTCCTGATTTCTCAGAGCAACAAAATGTCCTCCTAATTTCTTTTGACTAGAGATTAAACTACAAAAGGATGTCATATGCAAACAAAAGGTGAGGTATGTGTAACAGAAATGATTCTTATCTCAGCGTGTGTTTTCTCATGTGATCCAATAATAAGTATTCTCCATTTAATTAAAAAGTTGTTTCATGAGGACTGGAAAGCTCAGGGCTTGATAATGGGATCTTTGATCTCTGGGTTGCTAGTTCAAATGTAGTCCAGTGTGATGGTAACCAGAAGTCATTACCATCTGATGATTGTTCAGTGGCTTGTATACATGAAATGAGTTGGCTGGTCTCTGCCTGGATAAATTTCTACATCACAGAAGTGCCACAGCACCTGTCACTATTTGGCATGTTTATTCTCAGTCTCATCCAAGAAACTATGGGTCAAGCTTTTCAGAAGTGACTGGTAATTTTGGGTGCTTCAGTTTTTGGTTGCTGTAGTTTTGGGGTGCTCAATTTGAGACATCTTAAGGGACCTGATTTTCTGAGGGTGGGTGCTCAGCACTTTCTGAAACACAGGCTGGGTACCCAAAAATCTCTAGTCACTTTTGAAAGCCTTGGGCTAAAGAGACTAAATTACCTGTAGGGCATGGCCTTCTCAGAGCAAGGTAAAAGGACGTTTCCTGAGCACTAAGCTCACTTTTGCTAAGGGGAAGAGGAAGGAAGAGAAGTCACAGAGACAACATCCAATTGTCTTGATTGCAAGAAGTCAGTACATCCCATGTGATTTAGTGAGAGTTGCAGATGCTCTGTGCCACTCAGGATCAAGCCCCAGTGTTCAGAGCACATAATACAGCTCTCTCTGCAATATGGTGTAACTTTAAAATTAGCTGCTCACAAGCCAGTTAAGTGTATGTTTTAATAGATGCATCTCGTTCTTCTGGCACGCCTCTCCCTTTGCTGACTATCTTCTCTACTTTACAAGCAGGCAGACTAATAATAAGCTAGTCATTTATGCACTAGAAAAGGAGAACTTTCATAAACTGGAAACATATTCATGCTACATTTCACAGATAAATTTAGTAGCAGTCTTGCATCCAATACATGCATCAAGCATGGATTCTTAGGGCCTCCCAGGAGCCAGTCCTTAAAAACCAATTTAAAAAACATTGAAGAGCTCTTTAATGAAGGAAGGAGGGTAGAGAGCAGAATAAGATTTTACGCTCTTAGTTTTACCTCTAATTTCAGGGAAGGTTGATTACAAACTACAGTCTGAAAAATATAAATTTTTCCCAAGGCAATGGGTAGAAAGCTGGTCCCTCCTCCCCTGCACTGCTTGCTGCCGTCCTATGCATTTCCACCTCCATTTTCATCATTGGCTTCCCTTACTTACCTTCCTTGGGAGAAAGCCAAGATTTTAGTTGAACTCTAACTTCTCTGCATGGCACACCAGTCAGGGAAATGATACAGGCACAGTTATTGGGGTGATGAAGAAAAGCCAAATGCAGTGTTATAAATGCCATCATATACGTGGCAGGCACACTTATATGCTATATACATGTAGGGCAGGTGCACCTAAAAATTGTCAGGTTATTTTGCTTTTCAGATTACATAATGTGTTTGCTATATTTTGTGTATATATGAACACATTAGCTAACCTGAAAAAGAAAATAACTAGATAACAATTTTGAGTGTCCATAAAATATCAGAGCTTCACAGCACCCAGCAACGGCTCCCCACAGAAGATATAGTACCAACCTGCTTTTTACCACATACCTGCAATGCAATTCCAGCCATGTGATGTATTGCAGCTAGGCAGCCCCGATACCTAAAATTAAAAAATAACATCAGAAGAACAACATAGCAAATTCTCCAGCACAGTCCAAGCTTTGTGCCAGCACTGGAGAGTTGACATTTGTTGACAAAGGTTCAGTGGGGTGGAGAGAGAAAGTAGATGGTATAAGAGAGAGAAACAGATTTTCCTGCCAAACTATAGGTCCTTGCAGTTGTGCAGCCCAAGGACTAAAATCCAGGTCGGAGGAGCCCAGGGTGGCTGAGATTCCCACAGTGCCACCAAGAAACCGTGCAAAGGTACAGCCAGAGAGCATCATGGAGGGTAGGCACTGCAGGAAGTACCGCCCATGAGACTAAGAGTGATAGTATCCTGCGGCCCTGTGATCGGACAAGTGCCCCTACTTAATCCCTGTGGTTGTCCCAGGAAGTTTTCTGGGTATCTACACAGACCTTGGCCTGCTGCAGTGCCAGATTTTGCTTTGTCTCCTGATCTCTGACTGCAGCCTGACTTCAACCCTGACTCCTGCCCCTCGAGTCTAACCCAGTATTCCCTCTGATATCTGGTCTTTGACCCCAGTCTGACTCTGATTCTGACTCTTGTTTATGGGACCTGGCCCTGCGATTCCTCCAACTCCTGCCTGTTGACTCCTGTTCCTGGTGGACAGACCTCAGCCCAGCTGTGACTACTAGGCCTCCACCCTACTTGCTTACTACAGGAGAGTAAGGAGGAGTATGAACCCCTCTTATATCCCTCTGCATGCTAAGAGGATCTTGACTTCAGGCACATGGGGTAAGAGGGTTTATGTGCCTGCTTACACCATTCCCAGAATAGGTGGGCAGAGAGGGGTGGGAAATGGACAGTCTTGGCTACTTGTTGACCAGAGTTGCTGAGCCAACACTTTTTCTAGACCGGAAGTAAGTTGTTACCACCCATGCTCAGAGAGGAAGCAGGATTAGAATTGATAGGGTTTTGAGTCTTCTCTACTAGGCTTTATGGGTCCCTGCAGAGTGAGCTGCCAGGCATAGTGTTTTAATCGCCAGCTGCTTTGGAAAAGAGGTTCTGGTTGCTCTCAAAAAGAACCTTAGGCTAGTGGGGTTGCAGTGCCTCAACAATAACAGATGGAAGAGAGGATGGCCAGTCTCCTTCAGATACTAAAGGGGGTAGAAAGAACAGGAGTACTCATGGCACCTTAGAGACTAACAAATTTATTAGAGCATAAGCTTTCGTGGACTACAGCCCACTTCTTCGGATGCATATAGAGTGGAATAAATATTGAGGAGATATATATACACACATACAGAGAGCATAAACAGGTGGGAGTTGTCTTACTAACTCTGAGAGGCCAATTAAGTAAGAGAAAAAAAACTTTTGAAGTGATAATCAAGATAGCCCAGTACAGACTGTTTGATAAGAAGTGTGAGAATACTTACGAGGGGAGATAGATTCAATGTTTGTAATGGCTCAGCCATTCCCAGTCCTTATTCAATCCTGAGTTGATTGTATCTAGTTTGCATATCAATTCCAGCTCAGCAGTCTCTCGTTGGAGTCTGTTTTTGAAGTTTTTCTGTTGTAATGTAGCCACCCGCAGGTCTGTCATTGAATGACCAGACAGGTTAAAGTGTTCTCCCACTGGTTTTTGAGTATTATGATTCCTGATGTCAGATTAATGTCCATTAATTCTTTTGTGTAGAGACTGTCCGGTTTGGCCAATGTACATGGCAGAGGGGCATTGCTGGCACATGATGGCATATATCACATTGGTAGATGTGCAGGTGAACGAGCCCCTGATGGTATGGCTGATGTGATTAGGTCCTATGATGATGTCACTTGAATAGATATGTGGACAGAGTTTGCATTGGGCTTTGTTACAAGGATAGGTTCCTGGGTCAGTGGTTTTGTTCAGTGATGTGTGGTTGCTGGTGAGTATTTGCTTTAGGTTGGGGGGTTGTCTGTAAGCGAGGACAGGTCTGTCTCCCAAGATTTGTGAGAGTAAAGGATCATCTTTGAGGATAAGTTGTAGATCTGATGATGCGCTGGAGAGGTTTTAGTTGGGGGCTGAAGGTGACAGCTAGTGGTGTTCTGTTATTTTCTTTTATTGGGCCTGTCTTGTAGGAGGTGACTTCTGGGTACTCGTCTGGCTCTGTCAATCTGTTTTTTCACTTCAGCAGGTGGGTATTGTAGTTTTAAGAATGCTTGATAGAGATCTTTTAGGTGCTTGTCTCTATCTGAGGGATTGGAGCAAATGCGGTTATATCTTAGAGCTTGGCTGTAGACAATGGATCATGTGGTGTGTCCTGTTTTTTTTGCGGCTATAGACTAACATGGCTGCTACTCTGAAACCTGGCATTATAAAGGGGGTAGGATGTTATTGGAAGGCCTTGAAGATACCAGTGCTGGATAAGGGCCCCTGATGTTTGGTCGGGCAGTGGGGTGGGGGTAAGAAAGGGAGAGTGTTTGGGATTAGATACATCTCTGGAGATTTGAATTACTGATCTTGAACATCCAAATGAACATTAAGAAGTCAGTTTGTGGACAGCCTCTCTCCTTCTCTGCCGCTGGATTTATTTTGTGAATACCATAGTTACATGAACCCTACTATATGCTGGGATCCCCAGTTTTTGCCCCTGTGACTATTAGGCCTGGTCCCCACTAAGTCCCTACTTCGGACTAAGGTACGCAAATTCAGCTACGTTAATAACGTAGCTGAATTCGAAGTACCTTAGTCCGAACTTACCGCGGTCCAGACGCGGCAGGAAGGCTCCCCCCGTCGATGCCGCGTACTCCTCTCGGCGAGCTGGAGTACCGGCGCCGACTGCGAGCACTTCCGGGATCGATCCGGGATTGATTTATCGCGTCTTAACCAGACGCGATAAATCGATCCCAGAACATCGATTGCGTGCCGCCGGACCCTCCGGTAAGTGAAGACAAGGCCTTAGAGATTATCCTTGTAAAGAGTATAAGGGAGAGATGTTATCACGATTGTCCTGGAAAAATAACAGTATCCTTAAACTTCCCTGTTTCTCTTCTTAGTCACAATATCCTTCTTCACCTCCTGATTGGAACCTGATGTTTAGTGTTTATTACTTTACTAGATATAGTGGCTAATGTGTCTCATCCCAAATGTGACTGCACTATAGAGCTGGGTAAAGTTAAGTGTAGTCTAATTGGTAAAAGTGTATTGAGACTTATGAAAGTCACTTCACAAACAATAGTAAGAATATGTGGTGCAAATCCTGATTGACTTCAGTGGAATTGCTTCAAATTGACCCTGATGTAATTAGGAGTAGAATCTGCCTGGTTCCCTCCACATCAATAGCAGAATGCCCAATGAAATAATTGAGTAAGAAGCAGTTGGATTGTATCTTGTCTGTTGAATCTCTTTTTGATTCTGAAAATTATTGTATATGTATGTATGGAGTAGAATAAGCACAGGCTTATCTGCCATGTAAACAGGGATGTTACTACACATCATTTGGTAGTTGTATTTAGATTTACAGGACAGACAAACTATAAAGGCATGAAACTGCTATGCATTAATGTTTTAATAGACAACACTCTACAATAAGTAGCAGAACATTACTGCGGTATTCAATAGTCTTTTCAGTATCTTTAACTTTGATTAAACCTTTTGGTGGCAAGCATACATAGTTACAATGGAAAACTGTTCTGGGTGACTTGCAGTCTTTGTGCACAGATATGCAAAGGTAGGCAGAAAGCTAAACACCTAAGGACCGCCTGAAGGTTGTGTAGGTAAGATGGGAGGGCATTTGTTGTCCTCTGGAAAAATAGAAGATCCTAGCCCATGGATGTTTTCAAATGGAAAAGCCTTATTAGAAAATTTATTCCTACCCTGCCTCCTCTATCAATCATAGAAATGTAGGGCTGTAAGGGATCTCGAGAGGTCATCTAGTCCATCCTCTGGCACTGAGTCAGGACCAAGTATAACTACATCATCCCTGGCAAATGTTTGTCTAACCTGTTTTTGAAAACATCCAAACCTCCACAGCCCCCTCCGGAAGCCTGTTCCAGAGCTTAACTCTCCTTACAGTTAGAAAGTTTTTCCTAATATCTAACTGAAATATCTCTTGCTGCAAATTAAGCTAATTTCTTCTTGTCCTACCTTCAGTGGTCCTGGAGAACAATTCATCACCATCCTCTTTATGACAGCCCTTAACATATATGAACACTGTTATCAGGTCCACTCTCTCGGTCTTCTTCTCTGAAAACTATGCATGCCCAATTTTTTTTAACCTTTCCTCATAGGTCAGGTTTTCTCAACTTTTTATCATTTTTGTTACTCTCCTATGAATGCTCTCCAGTTTGTCCATGTCCTTATTAAAGTGTGGTGCCCAGAATTGAACACAATACTCCACCTGAGGCCTCACCAGTGTCAAGCAGAGTGGGACACACAACCTCCCGTGTCTTACATATGAAACTCCAGGTAATTCACCCCAAAATTATATTAGCCCTTTTTCAACTGTGCATCATGTGGTTGGTTCATATTCAATTTGTGATCCACTATAACTCCCCCAGATACTTTTGAGCAGTACTACTGCCTAGCCAGTTATTCCCCCATTTTGTTGTTTGGCATTTGATTCTTTTCTTAAGTGTAGTACTTTTCACTTGTCTTTACTCAATCTCATCTTGATGATTTCAGACCAATTCTCCAGTTTTCAAGGTCATTTTGAATTCTAATCCTCTCCTCCAAAGTGTTTGCAACCTCTCCCATCTTGGTGTCATCTGCAAATTTTCTTCACTCCATTATCTAAGTCATTAATGAAAATATTGAATAGTAGTGAACCCAGGACAGACCCCTGCAGGATCTCACTAGATATGTCCCCCCAGTTTGACAGCAAACCATTGATAAATACTTTTCACTATTGTATTTCTATCAGTTTTGCACCACATTTTCCTAGTTTGCATATGAGAATGTCATGGGGGTGTATGAGTCAAAAGCCTTTACTAAAATCAAGATATATCACATCTACAGCTTCCCCTCCCAACCAGTAAGCCAGTAACCCTATCAAAAAAAGAAATTGGGTTGGTTTGGCATGACTTGTTCTTGACACATCCATATTGACTATTCCTTATAACCCTATTATCCTCTACGTGCATACAAATTGATTGTTTAGTAATTTTTCCAGTATCTTCCCAGGTGTGAAAGTCAAGCTGACTGGTCTCTAATTTCCTCGGGTCTTCTTTGTTCCCCTTTTTAAAGATAGGTACTATGTTTTTTTTCTCCTCCAGTCTTCTTCTCCAGTCACCCTGGCACTCCGATCACGAGGCATATTATAACCAAGTGGCGGATGATGTCGAATTTGGCTTAGTCAGGGGCAACTTGAAGCCAACATTCTGCACAATTCGCAACCTCAGCGGTCAAGAGGTAGTCACTACAAACGACAGCCAAGGCCATCCGTGTAAATCAGATGATGACATTCTCTCATACTGGGTGAAACATTATCACAATGTCCTGAACCATTCTCCAGCTGCTGCTTGTTCAGAGCTGGATGATCTGGCAGTCACTGCGGTTCCAGATCCAGACATTTGTACTGATGCACCAACATTGGATGAAGTGAAGTGGGCCATTTCTAAACTGAAAAATGGATGCGCAGCTGGTGCTGAAGGCATCCCCTCAGAGCTGCTAAAATGTGCTATTGATCCTGTAGCACAATCACTTTTGGTCACCTGTCGTCTGGTGTGGAGAACTGGAACCCTGCCAACCTCCTGGAAAGATGGTATTGTGATCTCCCTCTCTATAAGGGCAAGGGACCACACACTGAATGTAAAAGCTACAGGCCGATCACCCTGTTCTCTGTTCCAGGGAAGGTATTTGTGCATATTTTGCTGGCACGCCTGGAGCCTTTGCTACGTCGGAAGCATTGTCCCCAACAGTCAGGCTTTACAAGGAACAGGTCCACATTAGATGCCATTTTGGCCCTTCGCTTGTTGTTGGAGGTACATTGTGAGTTCAGGAAGCCCCTGCACATAGCCTATGTTGATCTTAAGGTTGCATTTGATTCAGTAGACTGTGTTGCATTATGGAAGGCCTTAAAGGGCGTAGGTCTCCCTAATACTCAGCTGGACTTGATTAGAGAGCTGCATAATGGTACTACTGCCCGTGTTCATCTGGGGAACTGGATGTCAGTGCCTTAAATGAGTATCTGGTGTTAGGCAGGGATGCATTTTGGCCCCTGCACTTTTTTGTCGGGCAATGGATTTTGTAATGCAACATTCCGTCCGATCCATAGGCATTGAGATCGGTGATCTCTCACTCACAGACCTTGACTACGCTGATGACATTGTTCTTTTACTACAGGGCCTCGACAGGTTTCGTGAGGCATTCCAGCATATGAGGAGGAGTCAGCTAAGATTGGTCTCCATGGTCTTCATGGTCAAAGACAAACTGCAAAATCTAGGACAAGGTCCACCTGTGACTCCAATCTCTTTGAACAACGAAACTGTCGAATCAGTTTCCAGCTTTTGCTATCTGGGTTCTATACTTACCAGCTCCTTCAATTCTCACATGGAGGTTCTCCGTTGGATTAGCATCGCTGCATCTGCCATGGGTCGTTTACAACAGATGTGGAATCATCATCATCGTAGTATGACAACCAAGTTCTGGATTTATTCGAGCTGTATCCTTCTCATACAGTTGTACAGCTGTGAAACATGGACACTATGCTGCTCAGACTGGACAAAGCTGGAGGCTTTCCACACAAAATGCCAACATCGTATATTGGGCATAAAGTAGAATGACTTCATTTGTAATGCAGATGTTTATGGTCGCTTGGGTGTACAGATTACTGGGGCCATTGTACACAGGCAGCACCTTACATTTTTCTGACATGTTGCAAGGATGCCACAAGACATTCCCGCGAACGCTGTTCTCTGGATGGCACATAACATTCGGGATAAAATTCCACCAACCGAAGGGTGGAGGCAGCCCAGAGGCAGACCCCCTATTACATGAGTTCATCAAGTCTGTTCCGATGTTGGACTCTCAGACCGTCAAGCCTTTGCGATTGCACAAGAATGGACCAAATGGCGAATGAGCGCTATGGCTGTCTGTCTGGCTAAGCCTTGAAGAAGTAGTAGTAGTCTTCTGGGATGTCACCCATCACCATGAGTTCTGAAAGATATGATAATGGTTCCAACATTGTTTCAGCTAATTCCTTAGATACCTAAGATGCATTTCATCAGGTCCTGCCGACATGAATACATCTAACATTCCTAAATATTCTTTAACCTGTTTTTTCCCTATTTTGGATTGTGTTCTTTTCCCCTTGTTAATATTAATTGTATTAAGTATCTGGTCACCATTAACCTTTTTAATGCGTATTTTACTTCAAGAAGGCAGAGGTGTTTAGTGAAGACTGATGTTGTCCATTATTAGCTCTCCTTCCTCGCTAAGTAGAAGACCTATGCTTTCCTTCATATTTCTCTTATTCCTAATGTATTTATAGAACCTCATCTTATTTGCTTTTTATGTTCCTTGCTAGGTGTAACTCATTTTGTGCCTTAGCCTTTCTGATTTTGTCCCTACATGCTTGTGCTATTCTTTTGTACTCATCCCAGCAATCTGTCCATGCTTCCAGTTTCTGTAGGATTATAATAATTTTCAGGTCATTGAAGAGCTCTGGATGGGGCCATATTGACCTCTTACTATTCTTCCTATCTTTTCATCACATTGGAATAGTTTGCTATTGTGCCTTTAATATTGTCCCTTGGAGAAACTGCCAGCACTCCCTGAACTCCTTTTCCCTTATGTTTTCTTCCCATGGACTTTACCTATTAGTTCTCTGAGTTTGTTAAAGTCTGCTTTTTTGAAGTCTATTATCCTTATTCTGCTGCTCTCACTCTATCTGTTCTTTAGAATCCTAAAATCATCATTTCATGATGATTTTCACCCAAATGCCTTCCACCTTCAGATTCCCTATCAATTCCTCCCTGTTAGTCAGAATCCAGTCTAAAATGACTGTCCATCTAGTTACTTCCTCCACCTTCTGAAACCAAAAATTGTCCTTAAAACATTCCAAGAACTTATTGGACATACTGTATTTTGCTATATTACTTTTCAATGCAGGATATAATTACCAGTAGTGGAAATATCATATATTAAACTGATGTATGCTTGATCTTAGGATATGTCTACACTAGGAGCACTTTATTACTTTAGAAATATTGTCATACTCTACCAGCAAAGCACTGCTAGTGTGGAAGCAGCAATACCAGCACGAATGCATTTGTACCAGTATAGTAAAACCATGCCCTATGAATGAAACAAGCTATTCCAATAAAAGCCCAACTTTACCAATATAATTGTGTTTGTGCTAGAGACTTCTGCCAGCACAGCTATGGCATTCAGGGGTCACAACTCTTCACACCACTGACTGACGTATCAATGCCGGGAAAAGTTTGTACTATGGACATAACGTTAGTCAAAAGGCCACAAAAATATGTAAAAAATTGAAGTACAAATGCAGTGACTAAATTCTGCCCTTTTAAAGATCTATGGGCTAAATTAATACCTATGTAACTCAATAGTGAATTTTGCCCCTTGAGCCCAACTTGAAAACGTTGGGTCATATGTATCTCTCAATCTATGGGAGCTGCATATACAGTCTGAGGGTCAATATTAGGGTTGTCTAGCTGATCTCTATGCAGAGCTTGGAAACAGCCAGTATGCACCCATACACTATAAGTGGCGCTTTTTAAAAACTACTGTAATGTTTTTTAGAATTTCAGATTTTGGGGGCTTTTTTTAAAAGCAAGTCCCAAGCTGTTAAGGGAAACTGGGACTGGGCATTGAGATTGGGGAAGCCTAGGACTGCCTGGGAAAGGAGATGGGGACTGGGAGCCGTGGGGACAAGGGGCAACTGAGATCAGATGATGGTCTCAGGAAGGAGACAGTGACTGGCAGAAGAAGGGAGTGGAGGATGAGGGGAGACAGATCTGACATTGAGCTGGGATGCGGGGTGAGAACTGCACCTGGCAGGGCAAAGAGTCAAGACAAAAAGCAAGAGATGCAGTGTGGGAAGACTGAGATTAGATGAGGAGTCTGGTACTGAAAGTCAGTGTGGATGGAAAACATGGGGAAGAAAAAGATGACTAGAAGGCACCATGGTGGATGGGGACCCATGAGAGAGGAAACTGGGACAGGCTGGGCATGATGTCTGGGGACCACATGAGGGAAACTGTGAATGGCTGGACAGGGAGATAGAGCCACTGGAAGAAGACGGAGTGATTGGGGTGGGGTGGAGGAGATTAGAACAAGAGCTGGTTGGGGACTTTTCAACAATATTTTTTTTGTTGGGAAATGACAGTTTGTTGAAATTGCAACTTCTTGTGGGAACATACCAGTTTCAATGAAACATCTGGCCACTGGTCAAGAGAGAGACCAACCCCAGAACTGATCAAGTGGCAGAGGTCTGGATTTAGAAGTTCCAATCCTGTTGATGAACTGTGTGGGTGTCGATATGATACCATGTAATGGAATTTGTTTTCAGTTTGCTTTTTTTAAAAAAACCTAAGAAATTACACACACAACCTACATTATTCTGGTTGCAAAGTCAAGCATTCAAATGTTGAAATGTCAGAACTAAGATTGCCTGTGCAACCTTAATTTGACACCCTGGTGTAAGTGCATTGTGATAAACTCTTTAGTTACATTAATGAAAAGAACATTATTAAAGTTGCAAAGTCAAACACTCAAAGTTAGGAAATGCCAGAATTAAGGCATTACAATGGAAATAATAGTAAAAAATCAAATGTCCCTTTCACCATTTATTTATACTGCTTGTTTACTTTCTGTACTGCATTCAGTCCAGACAATGAAGCTAGACTGGTGAGTTTAATTTTCGAATTTTCATGTATTAGCCCAAAGCTGCTTCAATATTTTGTTTACAGACCTGCAGAGGCATGTTGAAATGATAATATTTTAAAACAACTAGTTTGCATTGTAAAACAAAAAAAAATCTAAACTTGTGGGGGGGAAATTCTGTTCTTGTTAAGTTCTGTAAATCTCCAGTCTCAATCTATTTATAAATATAAAAAAGCACAACAATAAAGCTTAATTTTGTAACCTAAATCTTAGTTCCGTATCCATTTAAGTATTTGTTTACACTTCTGTGTGCCTTTGTAGGCATTTATAAAGCACTCAGCAACATGGTATCCTACACTTCTTGAAGGCCTGAGGCTCTAAGAATCAATGTATTGATTATACTGGTCTGGAAGTGTAGCTGTCTACATTTCTGACAAATATTATATTCTTCATTTCATGGCTCAGATTTGCAATACTATGTGGGAGAACATAGCAGAATGTAAATTGTTTATACAAAATGAGAGCTGGGCTTACAGCACTGCATGGCATATGGTAAACTTCTCATAGGTGGCATGCCCCTGCCAGAAAGGTGGCACATGAGATGCCTCTCTCTTCACTAAAAGGAACATCATATGCTATAAAATACTCCAACCTCTACAGTAAAATATTTCCATCCTATTTACCTAACAAATATGTATGAGGTCTCCAACATATTTTATTTGAGATCATACATTTAAAATTAAGACTATTTTATCTGTTACAAATGAAAACTAAACATATGCATTAGTTGTAATCATTGATTCCTAGATCTAAAAGTCTCCAGGGAATGTCACAAATTCACATGAAGTCTCAGCAGTGCTAGGTTTTTTATTTGGATCAGATTTAGCTGAATGATGTGGCTCGAGACACATTTCTTTTCCGGATACCCATATGAGGAGAATCAAGAACAGTTCTTCCTTCCAAAGCAAATTACAATTTGCTTACTCAGCTTGTCAGTGTAAAGTCTGAAAGGAGATACAACTACATTAAGGGATGTTATAAACAGGAACGTGGTCAATTATTTTCAGTAGTCAGTCAGGAAAGAATAAAACATTATGCGTTTAAAGCAGCAGTATGGACATTTAGGAGAAATACTAGGGGAAATCTTATAACTATAAGAATACTCCAAGTAACAGTACAAGCTACCAAGGAAAGATTGTTGGAGTCTCCTATGCTACAAAATGCTGTTAAAGAGTAGATTTGACACCCATGGTTTATGTATTACCTTTTACCAGTAGCACTGCTTATATGCAAGCCAACTACAAATATATGGAAAGGCAGAGTCCTTGCCGTGAAGTACTACCTGAAAAGATAATGAAGAAATAGAACAAAAGTAGGAGAAAGGAGTATATCATCCAAGTAATGTGGTCAAGGTGATTGGAGGATCAGGAATAATTTAGGGATGACTGAAATCAGTCCTGACACAACGCTTGAAGATTCACTAGAGGACTCAGGGCTTATCTACTTGGTGAGTTACTGCACAGTAAGCCTGACTGTGAATCTGCAGCATACAAACTTGCCATATAGTAACTCATTATGTGGACAAGCCCTTGCTAAAGGACCCCTCTCACCTAAATGGTTTACATGGCTAGAAGAAGCTGGAATTTCTAGTAATGCAAAGGATAGGTTTATAAAATCATGACTGGTGTGGCGAAAGTAAATAAGGAAGTGTTGTTTACTTCTTCTCATAGCACAAGAACTAGGGGTCACCAAATGAAATTAATAGGCAGCAGCTTTAAAACAAAAGGAATTTTTTTTCACACAATGCACGGTCATCCTTTGGAACTCTTTGCCAGGGGATGTTGTGAAGACCAAGACTATAACAGGGTTCAAAAAAGAACTAGGTAAGTTCATAGAATATAGGTCCATCAGGATGGACAGGGATGGTGTCCCTAGGCTCTGTTTGCCAGAGATGGGAATGGGCGACAGGGGATGAATCACTTGATGTTTACCTGTTCTGTTCATTCCCTCTATGGCACCTGGCACTGGCCACTGTCGGCAGATAGGATACTGGGCGAGATGGATCGTTGGTCTGATCCAGTAGGGCCATTCTTAGGTTCTTAAGTTTTTGATTCACATAGGGTTTCTGACCCAAATCGTAATGTTTTTAAGAAGTAGAATATAAGAATGCTACCTAAGCATTGCATAATACTGATTGAGTTTTTCATTGTGGAGCTGATGTTTCTAAGGATGTTCGATGTTCATCCTAATCTAAATAATCCTGAAATACAGATAAATAGAAAAAGAATCAGCACCACTAAATGCTCTATCTGTGGGCCCCAAACAGCCCAGAAATTCAAGAGCAGGGATGGTTGTTACTGTTTGGATTGAACAAGTTGTCACTTGGTTAACAAGATTGGTCTATTACTCATTCCCTCAGAAAGGTTCTGCTTGACCTCAAACTGACCTTCATATAGACAAGCTGAAGGAAACCGTTTAGTAACTGAGAGCAATACAGAAACTCATCCAAAAACATAGTGGTAAGATCCATGTTTGCTGAAGCAAGCTGCCCTCTAGATTTTTACTGCAGTGTGTACGCCTTTCAGTGCACTGTGACACTAAACATATCTCCTTAAAATAATTTAGAAAACATAGACACATTTCACACTACAGCTCTTAGCAAATTAGTTTTAAGGAATCAAACCATTAGCAGTTGGATTTTCTGGAACTGTTCAAATAAGAAGGTTTCTTGTTCTTCGTCTGGCTGGGGAGAAACCAGAATTTTGTCATCAGAACATTTCACATCTTCGAGCACTGACTGCTCCCAAGGACAAGTAGTAACTGAATAATAACATTTTCTGCTTGACTTGGTGCCTGTATAGAACATATTTCACTCTCCAGTAACCTGTTGAACCAGGAGAGAGGGGAAAGGGAGGTACTGATTCCCATACTATCTGTGCAAGTTTGGCTCACACCCCTTTGGAGCAATTGCGTAGTTTGATGATAGAATGATAAGGGGATTTGTGATCTTCATTCAAATACATTTTTTCTAAATAACTATGTAAAAATTAAAGTAGCAGCTTCAAATTCGTAGTATGTTGCCTGACATTAAAAAATAATTAACTCTTGTAAAATAGACCAATTTGGGACTAAAATGATCATTTATTTATAAAACACCCCCTCCCTGCTCAACAGGGCATTCTGAGCACTACACAAACAATTACAGACAATATTAGAAACCTCATCAAATATGCACCATAAAGATAAACAAAATATTAAAAAGCCAAACACAGTGGTATAATTAAAAAAGAGTTTGGAAGGGATGTGAATGCAATGCAGAAGCCAGGGCTTTCTAACAGGTCCAAAATATAATCCTTCCATTTTTTTTAATTATTTGAATACACACAGCAATTTGATTATCAAAGTGTGCAGGGTTTTCTGGTTTATTATTTTTTAAATTTGATTATACTTAAAAGTACTTCTCTAGAATTCCAGGATACCCAGACACTTCTGCACAAAAATGCCTATGCAAGTTCTTCAGTCTCTGTCAGTTGTGGAAATTTTATTACTCTCCCAGTGACCATTGCTTCTCTGTTGTTGTTGTCTTTCATGTTTTAGTTTTCATTTATTTTCAAGTGAATTGAATGCCCCCATTGACAACTTGGAAGAGTGAAGTCCTCTGTTGATGTACAGAACAGACATAGCATGGGCATCAGCAATGCCAGCTTCCACACTGCCTCTGCCAATTTACACCTGGCCTGGCCTGAAAGGAATCCCCTTTGGATTAGATGATAGCTCAGTCTCCAGGCCCTGTAAGCCCTTGTCATCCATATCTAGAGTGCCAAATAGCCGAGACTGTTGCTGAGATTTTTCAAAGGAGCCTAACGGAGTTAGGCTCTGAAGTAGGACTGAAATCCAGTGGAAGTTGCACACCAAAACTCCCAGTGATAGTGTCTGTTTAGAAGTGGTAGGGTTTTGTTGTTTTCTGTGATGCAGATGCTTGACCTGAAGGGACTGAATTGAGCCTATCAACTCATTTCAATGTGTCCCCTGAACATATGATGGTAATGATGCTAATGACTTCGGACAGAGTTGAGCAAATTCTCTGGATGTGAAAAGCTGCATAGCCCATTACTAATTTGCTGAATAGAGCTTGTCAAAAATTACAATTACTTTTTGCAGGATATTTCAAAAGATTTTTTTTTTAATTCCCTGTAAGAATTCTTCAGTTTTTGAAAGTGTAAGCTGAATTCTACAGATTTTTTTTTCAATTTCTGGTTTATTAATGAAAAACTGGAAACTTTTCTGCTAAAATTGTTGGTTTTGATCAAAAAGTCGTATTTCACCAGAACGTTTTTTGATGAAGACATTCTGACCAGCTCTACTCCTGAGCCATGAAGTTTGTCCTGAATAGAGTTGGTTGAAAATTTTCCAGTGGAACAGTTTTTTCATTGGAAAATGATGTTTCATCAAAATCTAAACTTTCCAAGGGAATATGTTAATTTACATGAAATTACATTTTGGAAAAAAATTTGAAAAAAAGCATTTTGCTTTTTCATTTTGAAATGACTGTTTCCACATTCTATATTGTATTATACATCAATTATAATATAATAAAATGTCAAAATCAAAATGAATCAACAGTTATTTTCTAAAAATTTATTCCAATGGAAATTTCAAAAGTTTTTGTCTTTTAATTCTGATTCCGAACAAAAACAAATTTTGAAATGTTGGAATTCCCCATGCAATGGAAATTCTGAGTTTCAGCCAGTTCTGAAAAAGAGCTGCAGAAGGCTCAGAATTTGCTTCATATACTAGTCTATAACTACAGGACTGAATTGTTAATTATAGCTTAACTGAAAAGAGGTACATGGAGATCAATGTAATGTTTTTTCACAGTAAGGTATAGTAAAAATCTATGCAATTTAAGTTATCAGTCATGTGTGTTTGACACCTATTACTGTAAAGCAAATTGATCTTCCTCTCCCATTTCTTTAGCATTTTGTATTGCTGAGAGTCATGAGAATTGTAATGTATCAGAAGCAGCTCAATAATGCCTAATGATCTCTATTTGTTTTGCGCTAGTTTTCCAGATCAAGACATTCGCAGAACTGCAGTCCAACAAATGGAAAATCTGTCAAATGATGAATTGTTAGAATACCTCCCACAGCTGGTTCAGGTAACGAAAAAATGGATAGCCAAGGAAGTTCTCTAGCCAGATCAATGACTTCATTAAATACTTTTAATTCTTTCAGTTTGATTGATGCATTAGTGGAAGAATAAGCAAGAAAGTCAGATCAGCTGATGCAATGATTGAGTTAACTACAGGGGTGAACTATAGATCGTGCTCAACTCAAGAGAATGTGGTTTGCTTCTTGGCATTACTGATTGGATTTTTGTGTCCTGCAAACAGGCCTTTCCTCTGGGGGGGGGGGGGGGGGGGAGGGAATATAGCATCTGAAAAAAAAAGAAAAGAAAAGGAGTTACGACTAATAGCAGACACCATCAAATCAAAGGCTGGTAGTGGCATGGCTACTCTGCAAGAAAAGTATTGTTTGGCATCACAATGAGTTATTTACTTTTAGATATCTATGCAAAGTAGCCAAATACAATTGATTTAAGGATGGGGGAAAGATGCCGCCAATGTGGACTGAAGAGAGCGATTTGCAGGTTGAATAATCTTTCATTATATACACTGTCTTTCTTCATAAATGATCCCAAAACACTTCATAAGCTGTAGGACAGAATGTCCCAACTGTTTTCTCAAGAGTTTGCAACCATGGCTCAGTAGATATTTTCTTGGGGTCCAGGAAGAGATGACTGTCCCCAAAACATTGTCCTTCCTCCATGCAATCTTTTATAAATGCCTCTCCTCCTGCTCCTATGGGGTCAGTTTATGTTGGGGTGTGTGCTTGTGGGAGGGCGTGGACGAGGGAAACCCAGGAAGGAGCCACTTTCAATGGCATGTAATAATTAAAAAGAACAGGAGTACTTGTGGCACCTTAGAGACTAACAAATTTATTTGAGCATAAGCTTTCGTGGGCTACAGCCCACTTCATCGGATGCATAGAATGGAACATATAGTTATATGCTGGGCAGCGTGGGGAGAGCAGCTGGCTCTGGCCAGGTGTCGTGGCTGTGAGCTCCTGCTGCTAGTAAGGGAGCGGCGGGGCTGGGTAAGGGAGCGGGGAGTGTTGGGGGGCAGTCAGGGAGGAGGGGGCGGTTGGATGGGGCGGAGGTTCTGGGGGTGGTGGTCAGGGGATGGGGAACAGGGAGGGTTGGGAGTGGGAGTCCTGGGGGGCTGGTCAGGGAGCAGGGGGGGTTGGATAAAGGGGTGGGATCCCAGGGGGCAGTTAGGGATGGGGGGTTCCGGGAGGGGGTGGTCAGGGGATGAGGAGCAGAAGGAGGTTGGATAAGGGATTGGAGTCCCGGGGGGCTGTTCTGGGTTGGAGGTTCTGAGGGGGACAGTCAGGGGGCGGGAAGTGGGAGGGGGCGGACTTGTCTATGCCCACTGCGTTTTTGGGAATGTTCTGCTTCTTTTGGGTTATCACATTTAAAATACATACATAAATCAATAAAACCTTTGTCATGCCATTTTTGTTTTAAAGAGAACGCAACAGAAACAGCATGTAAGTGAATGTGGTTTCTATGTCTGTTAAGGTGATCAAGTTTGAGTGGAGTCTTGAAAGCCCTCTTGTGAAACTTCTGCTATGCCGCTCTCTGCAGAGCATCCAAGTAACTCATCAACTTTACTGGTAAGATCATCTAATATATCAGATTATCAATTTCATTGATTGTTATAGTGAGCTTTGTCCATTATGTTTACAGCACATTCTCGCTATGTTCAAGATCAAGTCAATTGGGAAAATAGTTTTACTTTCCTGATAATCATTTCAGCACTGGGTATGAGTGAACCAACTTAAATAAAAGAACCACCTACCTGATCCTGCATCCAGGCCTTTAACATGGGTTTTATTCTTAAATCTTTAGTTCACTTTCCACAATCTTGAACTTTCTAGTTTCAGACAGAAATGGTAGTACTGAAATATTGCCAAAAAATATTTCCAAGCACACTGAGAGCAGGACATATTGGCTGTTTCATGAAGGAACCTGCTCTTCAGAGCTTACCAACCAGACCTCAAAAATTCAAACTTTTGGATGCATATCAAAGGCAAATCGCTGAACACTTTCCCATTACTAGTCATCATACATTATTGAAGGCTGGGTCCTAAAAGTTCACACTACATAGAGAAATCTTTATGCTTCATATACTCTCCTACCTTTTTCCTGCATGTTGACTAGATTTTCAAAGTGAAAAACTGGGAGCCAGGATTTTTGCATCCTGGGTAGGATTGAGTCCATCCAGCCTCAGAACCTGCCAACCTACCCAAACCACTAGGCTCAGAAAAATCCCTCCCAAATGACCACGGGACCAGCAAGAGCCAGCCTTTGCTTGAAACTCTCCTCCATCCTTTCTCCAATTCACTTGATTGTTCCTTCTCCAGGATCAGAGATCTGTCATCTCTCCATGGAACATCAGGTAGTGACCCGTAGAACACAGTTTGAGAACCTCTGCCATAGCGACGTAACAGTATCTGTTGCAGAGCCAACAGCTGTTGCATTATTGACTGAGGCTTAGCTTTACCAGCCCCAATACCAACTAGCTCTGTTTGGTGGTATTGTAGTAACCCCAAACCTGCCAGCCAGAACATGAATCCTTGTGTTTTATATACGGTAATGGAGAAGGGGAAAGAATTCTGTATTAAGCATTAACTAGGTAGGGGATTTTTGACTAATTTCCC
This sequence comes from Malaclemys terrapin pileata, assembly GCF_027887155.1. Lineage (NCBI taxonomy): Eukaryota > Metazoa > Chordata > Testudines > Emydidae > Malaclemys > Malaclemys terrapin. The sequence goes on from NC_071505.1 coordinate 115,511,264, forward strand.
ACTAAGCTGATCTGTAACCATGCAACTTGCTCACTTGTGTAGTAGTGTGAGGGCTTCTATCCTCTGTTGTGGGCAGCCACTGGAAGGTGACATTATCATACATGTACAGGTCTGACATGCCATCCAGTAGAGGGCAAATATATATGAACAGACAGCCAATCATAGTATCTGGGATATCTGTCTTCGGGGCATGGTTAGGCCTTTGCCCTGGAGGAGGTTCTCATATATAGGCCAATCTGATAAGTTATGTGGCTGTGGCGGGGGAGAGAGGAGGGGGAAGAGTTGCTGTAAGTGATGGTGTACATTACAGAGACTAATAATAGTGTTTTAGAACCAGTTACTAGGTTACGAGCTGGAAGTAACCATAGCTTGATATCTTCTAATGTACTGTCTGAAGTTAAATGTTTGTATTAATCTATGTGCATATAATAAGGAACAGGGTGTCCAACTGTTCTTATTGATTATGGAGATGTAATACATCATAATGTGACTGCAGCTGTCTTTTGCTGGCTAGATATTCTGTGTAAAAGCCATTGCAAGTTTATCTCATGTGGTAGTTTATCTCAGCCTCTGTTTGCCAGAAGCTGGGAATGAGCGACAGGGGGTGGATCACGTGGTGATTATCTGTTCTGTTCATTCCCTCTGGGGCACCTGGCACTGGCCACTGTCGAAAGACCGGGTACTGGGCTACATGGACCTTTGGTCTGACCCAGTAGGGTCATTCTTATGTAATGATTATTCTACATGCTAGATTTGTCAGTTCAGTGGTTTCTAATTAAAAGGATGGCCTTTCCATCAGCTCTGCAAATCCTGGTATCTGAAAGTCAAGCTGGGTTCTTTTTGCCTGCACAGTAATTCCATTGAATTACATGCCTCCAGACAAAGACTATACAGCTGAAATGTAATAATTCTGTTGATGATGTGCAAGACAGAGAATCTAGATCTTTCTCACAGCTGTATGAGCTCAGCAAGTACTAATAGGAATAAAAGATGGTGAACAAGAAGATAGGGATAAGAATACAGAGAGATGATCTGTCAAATAAGGAGATGCCTTTTTTATGTAGTCACCTTTCTGATCATACATGCAGTTTAACTGAGACTTTTGCCATTGCATCTTATAACTTAGCTACACTGGAGGGAAGTTTATTTAAATAATGATATACAATGAATCCGTAAGTTGGCCCAATAAATCGACGGCAGCTCTGGAGGTCTGGATTTCTACATTGACAAGGCTCCCAAGCACAGTGAGGCATATCATCAGCTGGTGTAAATTGTCATAGCTCCACTGAAGTCAGCAGAGCTATAATATTTTATACCAGCTGATGATCTTCTCCAGTATAGCCTTGCTACTGAATTTTCACTTTGTAATGTAGATCTATGAAGTGCCTTTTCTGTCCCTGTCTTCTGCAAACTTTTTGTACACAACCAAATCATCTTCAACTCTTACATAATCTGCAGGAGATAATCTTCCTTATGTGCAGCAGCAGCTACTCCATCCATGATAATGGTGCAGTGCAGAATCCCTCTCTGGAAGAATTGAGTTCTATGTAGTCGGATTTATAATGAAGAAAAACTAAACAAAAACCAAAGCAAATTGAAGATTTTTGTATTATCGTGGTTCTCCCTGTATTCCAACTAGTAGCAGCAGCCTGTTCATGTCATGAAACAATTTGATTGCTTCTCAAGGACTTTTTACCTCGCTCTGTGTGCTAGTAATTAGAGATATCATCAACCACTAAGAGTAAAGGCTTTAAATGTTTTGATTATCCTGTCATGTGCTGATTGCAGATGTGAGGTGCAGTTCACCATGAGCCTTTAAGTTTCATATTTGAAAGATTCACATGAGTCTGTGGTAACTTCTCATAAGTAGTAAGCCCTGAGTTGCCATTTATCTAATATTAACTGTTGTGTCCAAGGATGACACATGCCACTGTAAAAATATCCTCGGAGCTAAAACATGATATGCAACTTCCTAATCAAGGAGGGGGGATTCTTAACCAACTTTTAAAATTAAAATAAAGTTAGTATACTTATTCAAGTAACCAAAAAAAGAGGCTTACATTTTGCTTTATGCTGTTACAGTACCAAAATGTAGATTCTCTAGTGATATTGTGGACTGATTAATTTGCAATAAAGTCTCACCACTTTGCAATACATAGAAGTGCCTTCCTCTATGGATGTGGTATCTTTTTAGAGTGGGGTTTCCATCTCTCTGAAACATCTGGTACTTGCAATTGTCAGAGACAGAATGCTGCACTGGAGTGATCATTTGTCTGCTAATTCTCATTTTTCTGTCTTAATGGAGATCTAAAAACAGACAACTGCATAAAATCAATTCAGAGTCTACACTGGCTGCTGTCAGGGTGCACTATGATGAATGCCCCAGTGTTGAAAAGTCTTTTGGTGATGGAGATTACCACTTGCCAAAGAGGTCCTCCATAAGCCAGTATTGCCCCAAAAGTGGGCAATGCTTGCTGAACTTGGCAGGGCTTCAGGTTCATTTATCTAGTAGAAATTAAAAATTCACCCATTAAGTTAAGAGGTTCTCCGATTGTCTACATGCAACAGGCAGAGTTGGAAGTGCAATGTTACTGAGCATTTGAGATTTTTCAGCTTTCCCATTTAGCAGCTTAGTAACACTAATCAAAGTGTATGTGCCCCAGCATGTGACCTGCTGAAAACCTTACTCCTTGCTTCCCCAACCGCTACCCCTTCTGCATAAATCACACCAATTGCACCTGCTTTTCCTCCATTCTGGACACATTGGTGGAGATGTTCATTCTGCTTCATATGAAGGAAATGTCCTACTTCCATTTTCACTAGTAAAATATGACATTTTACATTACTATAAAATATTTCTCTTCTAGAATGAAAAACTATGAGTAGTTTTCCAGGTAATACATTTTGTGCAGAATGTTATGCTTTGTATTAATAATGGCTTTTCTCTCCTTTGCAAATGAATTCCAGTCCCACTAAAAGTAATTAAAAACAAAGTTATTCTTCCATTTATCTCTACATTTTAAAGAAAATAGATAATATCTTATTGTCTAAATGTTTAATTCTGGCTCTTTGAGCTGATTTCCAAATTAGCAATCAAGTAATGTCTTAGAAGCAAGTACTGGTAAAAACAAACTTTATGAGCAAGATATCTATCTTTTATTATAATAATTGGCATTCTACTGTTAAATATTTCAATATAGTTTACAATACACTCTTCCAGAATATTTTTTTATCAAGGGAGATTTTAAGAAAACCCAGAAATCCAGTGATGCTTTTTCATGACCCAAGTGGAGAATTCAACTGAACAAACCTTCCATGTTTCACAAATCTCTTCCAAGTCCAAACACTTGTTCCCACAGCTGGGTCACTGGTAATGCTACTAAGTTCTTTAAATGGCAAATTAAACAAAACATCGCTCAGTCATATGGCTTTTTTAACAACAGTTGAGCTGCGAAAAATAAAATTGACATTATTTCCCTGCACCTCCCCTCCGCAAGGTAAGACGATGAGGCTGCCCAATTATAATGGGCCAACTCATCATCTGTTAATATTAATGCTGGAGAGTAAACCACTGGACTTTTTTTTTCCATAAAAGTGAATTATCAGCTTATCTGACCATTTTAAAAAAAAGTTCTGGAATAATAATTGGCAAAAGGTGACAAATGTGCCAACACTTTGCTGCCATGTTGGTTTTAAGATTATTGGGCCAAGTGCTCAGCTGGTGTAAATCACTATAGCTCAGTTGACTGTGCCATGCCAGCTTATACTGGCTGTGGGGCCTTAACCCCACCAGTTGGAATGAGGGGGTAATTTGCTCTACCTCCACCACTTTTTCTAACAATGAATAATTATTTTGCCCACTTTTTTTCAGGAACGAGGTCATGAATGTTGTCAGTTACCACCCCCCTAAATATTTAAACTTCTCACTTCTCTATTTTAAAGGAATCCTTTTCATGGAGCATAAAAATTGCCCTTGAGTAGAGGCACTGTCCAGATGCTACTTACTTACATAAACCCTATTTTGAGGGCTTAAGGCTTGTCTACATGGGGACCCTGAGGAAAATTAATCTGAATTAATTCAAGGTGTGAATCTAAAGTGGATTAATTAAACTGCATTAAAACCCTGGGTGGACAGTTTCAGAATTAAAGTGACCTTAATTGTGGTTCGCTTAGTTCCCTTGGATGGAGGAAAGGCCAGGCCAAATGTGAATGAGTGGCATTGTGATTTGGCCCCTGCGGTCTCAGTGCCGTTCAGATTTAACCCAGTCATCCCTGGGTCATGAGCAGGAGGCGGTGAGGGACAGCTGGGCCAAATGTGAGTAAGTCATGTTGTGACCTGATGCATAGGATTGCAACACCACTTGAATTTTGCTTGGCTGCCCTTCTGTCATGACAGAAGAACGGCTGGACCAAAGTTCCAGTTCCAATCAGGGGCTGGAGGATGGGGGACTGGGCCCTCTGGGAACAAACGCCTCATTTCCCCCCAATTCAGTATGATCAAATACTTTTCCTGCATGAAATGAAACTGTCACACAGTGCATGCCTTATTCATTTAACCTTTAGCTACACAGTAAAAGATGAAAAAAATCCATGTCTATTGATTCCCTTGCATTAACCTCCTGAGATTGATTTCCATGCATTAAATTTGGAAGTAATACTTATAGTTTCTTCACCAGTACTTTAAGCTATAATTTAAAGTCATTATTGAATAAAGGAGTAGATTGATAAGATTTAAGATTCTATGGATTTTACCCTTGTTAGAGAAGAATTGAAATTCTAGCTTCTCTGTAGGACATAGGCAATTTACTTCTCCAATGCCTCTGCATGAAACTTCATCATAAAAGGAATTCATTTACTGTTAAACAACTTTACAAATTCTGCTTGGACACCATCTGGGTCCAGACTTTTTCCTCACTTCAGTTCAGAAACCTATATCCAAATTCTTGCTTTCTCAATGTGGCTGATTCAAAAGAAAAAAATCTTGGAGAATTCTTATTAAAAATCAGCAGATGGGATTCAGATTTCAAAATCAGCCTTAGCCATTTCTGCCAAATATAAGACTTTACAAGGTTCTCAATTCTCTCTTCCATTATCATTAAGTTCCAAGTGGTCGTGACCATGCACCAGATTGACAGCTGTGAAGCTTCATGCTTGCCACCGATTTCTACAATGTCTTGTTCTTCTGTCAACTGTAACTGTCTCTGCATCAAAAATCAAACTCTTACTGATTAAAAAGGTATTGTAACAAGTGTATGAAGTGAGGGCCCCGGGGCATCCTTGCCCCATCCAACATCTTTTGAACTTTCTTTGTGGTTTGAGGCTTATTTACTAGTATGAGTCTCTGGGAGGCAAGACCAATGGAGTGAGCTGTGCTGTCTCTTGGAGCTGTGGTGGGAAGAGCAGATGCTTGGTTAGCTCCTGCAGGGTGCAAGAAGCAGAGTGGTCCATAGCAACTTCCTCTAAGAGCAGAAAGAAGCTGAGTGATCCCTGATAGACCCTGCTGCCTCCAGAAAATTATTCTCTTTATATTCCTGCGACTCTTACGTGTGTCATTTTCACACAGGACTTTTATCCAGCTTGCACTCAGCACTTTGCATTTGGAGGCTTTATCTACTCTTTTGTCTAGCAACCTGCTGATCAGTTTCCTACTTGTAAGGAGCATCTTTGCTTGTGTCTGTTTTCACAGGTGGCAATTGTACCATACCATTGCAGTAGTTGGCTGGGTCAGCATGTGGCTAGAAACATGTTTCTACAGGTCGTTGCTTTCCACAGTGGAATTGAATATTTGGAAGAAATGTTGTAGCCACTAGGGTTATGTCTACACTACAAAGAAAAACCTGGGGCTGACCCTTGCCAGCTGACTCAGGTCCCCAGGCCTCAGGCTGCGGAGCTGTTGAATTGCAGTGTAGACTTCTGGGCAGCCTGAACACTGGGACCCTCCTATCTTGGGCTCCAAGCCCAGAAGTCTACACTGCAATTAAACAGCCCCTTAACCCGAGCCCCATGAGCCCAATTCAGCTGGCACAGGCCAGACATTGGGTGTCTAATTGCAGTGTATACATACCCTAAGATCGGTGACTGTTACTTGGAGGTAAGCTATAAGAACAGGTTTCATTGTAGTGGAATATTATGAATGTTCTTGTATTCTTAGAGCAAAGAAAGAAAAGTCCTCCTGGAGGCTGAATGTACTTTTGTGGCTTATTATCTATCCTGAATTTTATTTCACGTAATCAGATAAGTTGTTGAAACTTTATAGAATTTTCTGGCTTGTAACATTCTTCAACTAGACAGTGACTCTGTGTCATGAAAAGAGGAGAGTGTCACCATTCTCTTGCATGTACCCACTAGCTAGAGGCACAGCAAAAGAGGAATTTGGGGTGCAATCCTGCCTCAGTGAAGCCAAAGGGAATATAATAGCACCTCAGAGTTACAAACACCAGAGTTACAACCTGACCAATCAACCACACACCTCATTTGGAACTGGAAGTATGCAATCAGGCAGCAACAGAGACCAAAAAAAATAAAATAAAATATAAAAGCAAATACTGTACAGTACTGTTAAATGTAAACTACTAAAAAAATAAAGGGAAAGCATCATTTTTCTTCTGCATAGTAAAGTTTCAAAGCTGTATTAAGTCCATGTTCAGCTGTAAACTTTTGAAATAATCACCATAATGTTTTGTTCAGAGTTACAAACACTTTGGAGTTACGACCTACCACTATTTCCGAAGTGTTCGTAACTCTGAGGTTCTACTGTAATACCATTGACTTCAGCGGGGTTAGAATTTTGCCCTCTGCCTCCAGTTTTATATTAAGGAAATTTCTGTTGTGGAAGGAAAGAGAGGTATATCTAAGACTTTACCAAAGTGTAACAGAGCCTTGTGGAACAGAATCAGTAGGAAGTTTTTTAAGACTGTTGGCTAAATTCTCTAGCAGCAGGGAAGCTGGCCCTCAATTCTTTACTTTTCAAAATCATTAGCTTGCCGTTTAATTCATATCTTCAAATTTGGGATGAAATACATGATAGATTGCTTCATATTTTGTCAAGGGAAATATATTTTTCACTGTCACTTAATATTGATCTACACTCATCATATTTTAATTCCAGTATCCTCAGGAAGGAATAAATCAAGCAGAGTCATGGTTCTGTAATGTCCCAAAACTATTTAAACACTAAGCACACCTTTCCCACTCACATTCTCCCTCCCACAAACTCTCCCACACAGGAAATCAAAGGCTGCCAAGTGTGCTAATTTTTAGCCAACTTTTAAGTATCCTCTCTGTAAGAGGCAGAGGCAGCCTGAGCCATAGAACCTTTATTTTGCATTAATTAAATTTATATTAATGACCCCAATCCAGCATTGCACTTAAACATGTACCTAACCTTAAGCATGGGACTAGTCCCTTAAAATTATGCATGTGCTTTGTTGGATTAGGGCCAGTATAAGACATGTACCAAAAAGACAGTATTGGACTCTAGATCCAGGTTAGGTTTAGGCTGAAATTCACCTTCAGGGTCTAATCAAAATTATGGCTCAAGTTCAGGGTTGGATTTGATGGTGCCAAAATCTAATGAGCCAGTCTTGTAAGACATCAGATTCATCTGAACTGGGAATCCTTGAAGTAACCCTCTTCCTGATTTGGATGTGACCCAGAACCAAAATTTTAGGGTCAAGTTCAGATCCAGATCAAAGCATTTGAATGTGAACCTCTCAACCACTATCACCTCTTAATTTGGATTTCGTTATGGTTGATCTCTAATTGTATTCGCAATAATGCCATTAGCCCACTGTTGTTTTGAGGCAGTAATCAGATTACCTCATCGTGAATCTGCTTCTCATTATTATCCACTCAGTTTGGATTATTGCCTTGGAAAATAGAGGGATAATTATATTATTACTTAATTTATGGGTTATCAATCTTCTCAGACTCCTGTTTTACTAAGAGTAAACATCAACCAAAACAAAGACATTTACTGTGAATGTAAAAGAGCCGGACACCTTCTGAGTGCTCCGTCATGGCCAGAGGTTACTCTGCCTCTGTTTCCCCATGTCAGAGATTTTTTAAACAATATCCACACCTCCAGTCCAAAGATAACTGAAACACCTCTTTCTGGGGGTCCAATTTATTCTGCCCAATGGATACACATTGGCTCACCAAGCCCCATCCCCAGTTCAGTCTCTCTCTCTCCCTTAGATAGGGAATCCCCAGCCCTCGTTCCTGGATCTGGATATTCAGTGTCTCTCTCTACTTTATTAGGGAGTCACCCAGCCATCCTTCCCAGATCTGGGTTCCAGCTTTACCTAGCTGGAGTCTTTCCCCAGCCTGTAGTCTTTGCCACAGCTTCCTGAACTACCCCCTCACTCCTCTATCTTCCTGCTGTACTTATAGGGGACACCTGCCCTCCATCAGGCCCCCTCAAAGTTGTTAATGAGGGAGAGGTGAGCTGGAGCCACCCATAGCCTCTTTCATTCAGTCAGGCACATCTGCATCTGCCCCCGTGTGTCCCTGCACTCCCCATCCCCATGTGTCCGTGCACTCCCTTCCCCTGTCCCCATGTATCCCTGCACTCCCTGTTCCCATGTGTCCATGCACCCCCCTCCCCATGTGATCCTGCACCCCCACTCAGCCACCCCTGTCCCTGTGTCCCTGCATCCCACTCCCATTCAGCCCCCACCCCACTCTGCCCCCCCCACTACCCTTCTTAACCCCAGTCTGTGACACACACACACCCCCAGCAGCCCCATGTGTCCCATGCTGTCTATCCACCCATATCCTGTGCCTTCTGACCTAGCACCACGAGAAGGTGTGAGGAGCACAGCCTGTTCTCTTCCCTATCCATAGCTGGGGCTGCTCCTGCCCGGGAGTAGCCGCTCTTTGTTTTGGCACCAAAGCAGCTTCTGGTGGGTGAATGGCATAACTGCAGCACCTCTCTGGAAGAGATTTTTCTGCAGAGAGAAAAAAAATTCTGCTCTGGACATGAATTCTGTGTGTGCGCTGTGGTTCAGAGTTCCCCCAGGAGTACTGCATGGCTGTATCTATGGATTGATAACAGGATATAGAACATTTCACCTTTAAGTGAAGGGTTTGAGTCCAGCATATGTTGACAGCAACTGACAGTAATTACCAACTAACCAACTGGCCTCTGTGTAATAAATTGATGCTCTTGGTCTGCTTCCATATAAAAAAAATATCAATATAGTTGGAATTAACCAGCAGGCTTACTGGGACTCTCAGCAGAGAATTGAAGGACTGAAGGGCCTCCTTCACCCCCTAGAGATGGTCCTTCAAAGTCTAGTTTGAGGCATATAATTGAGTATTCCACAGCAGCATAAAATAACTTGTACTACTCTTGTCTATACTGTTCCATGAGTGGAGGACTAAGGACCTGATCCAAAGCTCTTCGAAGTCAGTGGAAGACTTTCCAGTGACTTCACTGGACTTTGAATGGAGGCTTTAGTTTCTGGAGCTCAAAGTGTGACAATTTTACCAACATTTAATTCACTTTTTTAATTTAAAGAGTTTTGAACAGAACATTCATTGACCCAAGAACAAACTTTTACAGGTACTGCATTCTTCTCTTTTCAAATTAAACTATTCCCATGGGGGAAAAGCCCAACTTTATATCTTCTTGAAAGCTAAGTTTGAACAGGAAAAAAATTGATACAATATCACAAAGAAACAGTAACAAAAATAAAATACTAACCGTAAAAAGGTCCCAAAAAACCCAAGATATTTTGACAAAGACACCTTCAAAATCCCATGTTGACATCTTTATTTCTAATTTTTTTTAATTTTAATTTAATAGTTCCTGCTTTTGTGCCATTAATTCCAGGTTTGGCACACAGATTGTATCAGTTGTGATTGTCAAATAATGTGTGTGTCTTAGGCCCAAAGAAAATGTCACACTGTAGTCTATTAAAATCTACTAGTAGGTTGCCTCCTGGAAACCTAAAATCTATGGTAAATCAAACTATTTTCTATGGTATGTAATGATTGATCATTATAGCTCCAAGAATGCTGTCGTGCAGACAAATATAATGAGTGGGGTAACAATTCTTTTACTTAAGAAGCAAATGGTTGTATGGTTACTATGGTTCTTTGTGCTAAAGAATGTCTGCTAACTCAGGGCTGGACTCAAAGGGATACTTTTATGGCTTTGCTTTCTCGTAGATTTAGTGTGTTGTTTTGAAAGTGAAAAGTGTTTTTAAATTGATGTAAAAGGAAAACAAAACTAATAATAGATGGTTTTAATGTATCTTCACAGATGTTATTTCAAACTAACTGTGAACTAGTCACCAACATGCATGGCCCTAGCAGTGTGATTTTAAATTGTATGTAGAGCTCATAATGATGCCTATACATAAGGTTGTACAAACATTTCCAGTGAAAGGGGTTATTTTCATTTACATGTAACTTTGCCATTTTTTATCTATCTAGCTAAAATATAAAAGTTTTTAGTCAGTCCAGGAGATTTTTTTTTTCTGGAAAAGTTTGCATCAAAAGAGTTGAAGCTTTTCAAGAATGAAAGAGGGAAATTCACTTTTTCCTCTAAAAATCATAACTTTTTAAAAGAGCTCTGTACATCAGTGGTAAAGAGTCCCTGAGTTAGAGAGCGATCTTGTGGTGATGTAGTCAACACTGATTGTAATTTTGTCAAAAAATTAAATAAAGTATTTTGTGTATGCACATTGGCTCCTAACCGTCTATGAACATTCTGTTGGCTCTGTGAATTCTTGCATAGTTCAGGAGAGTTTGTGAGTAGTGCTGTGTCTTTCTACAATTAGGGAAAATGTGAGAGGAAGAAGGTAGGGTTCCAAGCACTCCTCCTTGTGCGTGATATGAGGAAGTGTGAATGGAATAAAGCCCAGGCTTTTGTTTCATTGATAAAAATGTATTGCACATTACAAAGTGTTCTGTTGTGGCTGAGCACATTGTTGAACATGATGGAAATTCTTTATTTCTTCATTTTACTATTTTTTTTAAATGTAGGAAATGCCATACCAAAACCAGAATTAAGAGTGTTAACGTTACAAAGTGAAGCACTCAAAAGTCAGGAAGTGACAAACGTTATCACTGGGAGTTTATGTAATAAAAGACTATGCCATAATACATACCCACAAGGGGACAGAATTAAAGTTCAGAATTTAACCTTTAAAATGATCTGAAAAGAAATATTTTAAAAATTGGGCTTATGTGTGTGTATTTACTGCTTTGTGGTATATAAAGTAATTCTGGAGAGATGGTTTTCAAAATATTGTTTTTTCTGTTTTTTGTTTTTGACATTATGAATATTGGGAATGGCAAATCTACTTTTTCCATGGTTTTGCTGGAAGAGCTTGTAATAGTTTCAAGACATACCTATTATAAGTTCTGATACCTTAACTGAATAGATGGGGCATTAATATTTTGCATTAAGAACATCAAAAGAGTCAAAGTTAATTTAACTTATTCTTTGTTCTAACTTATTCTTCGGTGTCACTGGTGGTCAGTACTTACGTCTCTGATACTGGGATTTCAGTGTGGATTGATTAGCTGATTCACTGTGTGGAACAGCTCTGAGAGCCAGGATTTTTCAACTGTGATGGCAGAAGAGTAATGGGTTCTCCCAGCTTCTGTTGTTGTGGTGGCAGAGTTCAGTAGAAAGTCTTGGTGCTTTTGGGAGATGGTTTCAGAGAGGGGTTTGTGCAATCATCATTCTAGTCTTCCTCCTACACACTACTGACATAGTTTGTGAGTGAACAGAACCATGGAGATGTTCTGGGTCACTGTGGGGGAAAAGGGTCAGCATAAGTCCAGGATATCAGTGACAATCGTGAGTAAATGATCACACCATTTGCCTGCTCATCTGCACTTTGGCCTTGCTGAGGCGTGGTTTGCCCATTTGGGGGCCAACTGAAAACATTATGGCTTCAAAAGTTTGTATGGGCAACCAGGTTTGTTTCTTTGGTTCCCTGGTAAATTGGAGGGAAGCCACCGCTGTTTCAAAATCCTACTAACATACCTTTTTAAAAGCTAGAAATATATTATATACTTAGTTAATATTTCCTGTGCCCACGCGCTCTATTCCTTTAGTAGACCGAGATCCACATCACTGAAGCCACCATCAACTGACGTGCTAATTGTTAGCCTCCTCAGAGAAAACACAAGGACTAAGTCTCCCCTCTAACTGCTGGAGGGAAGCCTTTCCAAGAAAGGGCTCAAGTATACAGGCAAGGCAGCGGAGAGGCCATGTTGTACCTGCTGTGCGGATAAATAGAGTTCTCCGGGGAAGTAAATCCAGCATCCTTCACCAGTGCATTTTTAACAAGGGGAGGTGCAATGGTTCTGTAAACTTCCTAAGAATCTGTCACTTAGGCATATTTAAAATGTCACTGTGTAGCCCGATTCTGTACAGGCAGATCAGTGAACTGGGTAACTACAGGGTTTATCTGCACTAATGCCTCTGATTCTGTAAATACTTTAACCAGCCAGGCAGAAAACAAAGTACAGTAAAATCCCCTGCACTAAAATAAAATAAAAAAAAAAGCTGAGGTACTTTCACAATCACATATCCCTATTGGAACATAAATGAATAGTTTGCTTGAGGTGAAAAGCCATGGCTTATATATAAGTGGATCATCATATATATAAATGGGGTCATCCCTACTTCCCAAACTAAGCTTTCCCCTCTCATCTCCTCCAGTAAATGAGTTAATGAGTTAAAATCCCAGGAGATAAATGGCGACTCGTAGTATTTTGCTGTAAACAATAAAGGGGCCTCGACATTTCCCTCAATAAAATCCTGTTTTATGTTTCCTATGCTCCATTTGTCTAGCTTATGTTGCAGGGCTTATATCCAAGCAGATAAAAATCTTTCTTCTGTTCGCATAAGTGCTTATTTTATATGTTTGGCTTTCCTCAGCACTTGTTCATGGTCTCTGTCATCCAGTGGAGTTGTAATAAAAGTTCCCTTGAGGCATCCTTCCCCTCCATTCCCATCCCACTGCTTCCTCACATGGATGTAGTAGTATTTTTACATTCACACACACATTTATGTTTCTGTGTGTGTGCATGGACACAATGTAGATGATCTTTTAACCTTTATGATGCTGGCTTATTCCCTGGTGTTTAACTTTTTGAAAACTGGTAAGTTCCTAAAATACTTACTAGTGAGTAAATAGGGGGCATGCTATGCTGCAAGAAAAGTGTTTATGTGCAGCTGAGAGATGGGGCTGAATTGGGATAGTCTACACTGGCTCCATCTCTCCTCAGTCAGCACTCTCAACATTCCCACCTCCCTTGCTGCTGGATCCTGCCTCCATTTTTAGGCCAGGAAGATGAGGAGAAGAGTGTTTTTGTGGTTACTGAGAGAGAGCTTGGAGAGGGATAGTTCCCTACCTTGTTTGTTAGAGGAGAGACTGCTGAGAATATGGGATGAAGGAAGAGGTAAGTAGCACAGCGAGGATCATAGCCCTTCAGAATTAATTGAAACCAAACATGAATTTCAGATATGAACATAAGAAAGGCCATACTGGGTCAGACCAAAGGTCCAACTAGCCTAGTATCCTGTCTTCGGACAGTGGCCAATGCCAAGTGCCCCAGAGGGAATGAACAGAACACGTAATCATCAAGTGATCCATGCCCTGTCGCCCATTCCCAGCTTCTGTCAAACGGAGGCTAGGGACACCATCCCTGTCCGTCCTGGCTAATAGTCCTTGAGGGACCTATCTTCCAAGAATTTATCTAGTTAATTTTTGAGCCCTGTTATAGACTTGGCCTTCACAACATCTTCTGACAGAGGATTGACTGTGCGTTGTGTGAAGAAATATTTCCTTTTGTTTGTTTTAAACCTGCTGCCTATTAATTTCATTTGATGGCCTCTAGTTCTTGTGTTCTGAGGAGTAAATAACACTTCCTCATTTACTTTCTCCATACCAGTCATGATTTTATAGCCTTATACCATATCCCCCTTCAGTCATCTCTTTTTCCAAGCTGAAAAGTTCCAGTCTCATTAATCTCTCCCCGTATGGAAGCTGTTCCATAACCTTAATCATTTTGTTGCCCTTTTCTGAACCTTTTCCAATTCCAAAATATCTTTTTTGAGATGGGGTGACCATCTCTGCACTCAGTATTCAAGATGTGGGCATACCATGGATTTATACAGAGGCAATATGATATTTTCTGTCTTATTATCTATCTCTTTCTTAATGATTCCCAAAATTCTGTTCACTTTTTTGACTGCCACTGCACATTGAGTGGATGTTTTCAGAGAACTATCCACAATGACTCCAAGATCTCTTTCTTGAGAGGTAACAGCTAATTTGGTCCCCATCTTTTTATATGTATAGCTGGGATTATGCTTTCCAATGTGCATTACTTTGAATTTATTGACATTGATTTTCATCTGCCATTTTGTTGCCCAGTCACCCAGTTTTGTGAGATACTTGTAACTCTTCACAATCAGCTTTGGATTTAACTATCTTGAGTAGTTTTGTATCATCACATGGGTGCAAATTTCCCCACAGAACTTGGAAACTTGATACCATCTCCAGATGAAAGGTACTTTCAGGTTTAGACCCTTGAGTGTCACTATTTCCTGGAAATAGTGCTGACTTCACTGGATCACTTCTGGATTATCATCAATAAAGCAATTGCATATGCCACTACATGCTCCTTTGTGCATCCTTGTTCCTGCAAGTGTAATCACACTTCACTTCTCTCTGTCAGTCCGATTTACTAATTCCAGAAGAAGTGTCCATGATTTTCCCTCTCAAATAAGGAATTAGGGAGCTTCTGTGTTATCACTTCAAACCAACAAATATTCTGAAAACTCCTTGACTGAGCTGCTCTTCTCCGACTGTTGTGGATGCCTTGAAAAGAGCTGGAAGATGGAGAGCTGAAGTGCGACAGATTTAAAAAGGTTCTTTATTCAGTTGGGGCTTATTTTTGTGTGTGACGAATGTGGAGGGGAATGTATTCAAAGCACTGGCAGGGGCATGACTTAAAGTGGATCACTTCGTAACCTGTGCCAAAACAAGCTATGGATGAACTGGTTTAGATAAAGTAGGTAAAAGATCAGGTGAATTCCTATTCACCCACAATGAATTTGTCCCAAATGTTTGGTGAATTGTGAGGAAGAGGGGTTGTTTATTTTTCCTCCTGAGCTTTGTGATTTTCCACAGGGCTGTGATTGGAAGTACCAAAACACTTGAAGAGAGTCTGCTGTTCTGATATCTTTGTCCTGATCAGAAATGCCTACAGGAAATTCGCTCTTGGATGAAGAGCAGCTAGCTCAAGCTGAACCCAGACAAGATTTAAGTGATGCTGGCTGGAAATGAGAAACACTTTGAAGCGCTGGCCAAGAGTTTGTCACTATCTTCCATCAGAGGTATTCATCAAAGTGGCCGACGCCTCAGGGTCCTGTTTGACTCCTCACTAAGCCTGAATTGCCAGATAGCACAAGTTTCCAAAAATGCCGCCTTTTACCTCCAGCTTGCGAGGAAACCTTCATCCTTTCTTCCTGGATGAGGACCTGGCCACAGTAATCCATCCACTTGTCATCTCCAAGCTTGATTACTGTAACTCGCTGTATCTAAAACTGAATGAGAATATGATGCATAAGGTCCAGCTAGTGCAGAATAGAGTGCACACCTTCTCCATGGTTCAGACCATTATGAGTCTTTCTTGCCTGTGCTTAAGTCCCTGCACTGGCTCTCAGGCAGTTTCTGATGCCAATTTAAGTCTTGGTCCCAATTTTCAAAGAAATAGATGAAATCCCTGCTACATCACAGACCAGATTTTGATCTATGAACTGCCACAACAACTCTGCTTTTCTGGATAATGCAGATCCTAAAGCCCAGGATGAAGCATATGAGAGCTGGAGACAAAGTATTCTTCATCAAGGGAATCAGGCTATAGAATGATTGTTCAGAAGCTATCAGGCGAATCTGGAGTCTGCCTATCTTTGGGAAACTTTGCAAAGCCTTCCTTTTGAGGGATCCCTTTCCACTGCAAGTGACACAGTTTGAGCACCCTTTTATTCCTTAACTCCCACCCACCCCAAAAAACCCTACCCTACGCAGAGTTCTGACCCTGTAAAAGGAGAAGAGCCAGAAACTTCATGAAGTCTTCTAGGGACTTTGTTATTGCTATTGGTTTTATGTGGAAGGTGCTCGTTTAATATGGTGATTAGTGGCAATATAAAACCCTAAGACTGATAGAATTGGAAGGTATCAGAAGATTCCTGCTCATGCAATGTCCAGAGATGTTTGCAGATCTAAGGTGTTCAAATAGCATCCAGACTTTTAAGTATCTGTGAACTAAGCCTCTAAACTTTTGAAGGATTGATTGTCACTAGTCCAAGCCAATATAATCAGCTAGAGGCCGTGGCTGCATTAGATCTCTGTGGCCATATAGAACCCTTCTCTTCTTGTGACTTCACACAATATTCCCAGATTGCCTCAGGAGAACCATTGTTGCTTACCCATCTATGGGCCATTGTCACTCCAGCGTCCATAAGTTGTAACAGAGGCTGAATTCTATTACTACCTTTGCCTAGTCCCTGTTTTCAGTTCTACTTCCGGGAAACCTGATCCATCAGAGAGGTCCCCAGAAACCACAGAGTTTCACAGGTACAGGAAGATAAATGTTGCTATAACTTTAGCAAGGATGCAGCTGAATGGGAGGGTGTCATGAGTAAGCTGAGGCATAAGAACTGTTTGATAGAGCCTCATGTTTAACTTTCTATAGTGTTCCATGCAACCTAAGGACTAGACATGGCTGGATGAGACTATCATGCTGAAAATTGTACAGATGTGAGCTCAGAGCCCAGAGCAGTCATAGACTGTCAAGAAATGTGTTTGACTGAAATGCCTGCCACCTATAGTAATTAATGCCAATGATTGACTTCTTGCATACATGGGTATGGTGAAAAGTATTCCTTCATGTCTCTTGGTGATTCCTGGATGCAGCCAATGTTCTAACACATCTGTAGCCAAGAGGGAGTTTGTTTCCAAAATCAGAATGAAGGTAAATGGCTAGTTTATCTGCAGAACCTCTGCAAATGACACTGTAGTAAGGATATCAATTTTTAGTTGTCAATAGAAACTTAGAAATAACTACAGGATGAAATCAAATGGAAGCACACTTGAATTTTTCTTTCTTAATGTGATGAAAGTAAAGGGGCTACAGTCAACCCTGCTTAATTGAACAGCAATTTATTTTGTCACATTATCTGGGATTTTTAAAAAATACGATCCCTCCACCAGAAGAAAATTAAATCACCAAAATGGAGGCTTTTAAAAAGAAATTTCTTGAGTGTTCCATTCTGCCCATATCATCATTTCACATGGCTGTACATAAAAAATGCAACTAGACTGAAAACATAACATTTGATAATGAGATTATTTGAATAAATCAAAAGCTGCTTTCACTGTAAGGTAACATACATCATAAATGACACTAAATGCTGTTTCAAATGTTAAATGGGGAATTCTTTAATGTCAATTGATATTTAATGGGTACAATTGCACTGAGTTAGTACAAAATTGTTTTATGCACTGAAAACAAATTCCATTAAGTGAACTTATACTAAACGCTCAACTATGTTTTGGTTGGTGTGACAGCTGCTATTTTGGCCAGTGAGGCAGGGATTGAAACCGGGACTTCCAGAGCCAAATCCATGAGTGTCTACAAATCACAACATTGTGTGTGTGTGTGTGTGTGTGTGTGTGTGTGTGTGTGTGTGTGTGTGTGTGTGTGTGTGTGTAAAGAGTGCAATTTCTGGCTCAGAAATGAGATCCTATTAATTAAATTTTATATTTTCCAAATGTACTATGAGACAATCTCAATGACTCGTGCAACCAACAGTTATCCTGAACACTCTTCTATTGATGGGTCAGTCAGTCAGAAAGATTGAAAGCAGCCTGGGTGGCAAATATTCTTTCATTTTGCCAGTGTTTTCTACTATACATCACCCATTTGGTGCTTTGTCACATGATGGTGATATGCAAATGCAAAAACAAGTCATTGCTTAGCAAAAACACACATTGGTTCCTTTTCCTGGGTCTGTTTTCAGTCCACATACAAAAGGTGTACACTTACAGGCTTGCTTTATGGCCAGGAGTGTGTGAAACAGGAGCTCAGTGTTGGAGACTCACTCCAAAGAGCTTTGCTATGCTGCCTTATAAATGCCACCATTTCTACACTGCCACATTTCAGCTGTTAGGGAAGGATGATCTGATGCTATCTGTATTAACTTCTGATGCTCCAAACAGTTGCTTGCTCAGCTGAGTATAGCATCTAAAGAGAAATGGAAAGAGTACAGTTGAGCTTGCTGTTTTCCACCCTTCTGTCCATATTATGGCTGTCCCCATCATGGATTCAGTAGGAGCACAGAGAGGACAAGGTGCCCAGGCTGTTCTACACTACGGGGGGGGGGAGGGCGGAGGGATCGATCTAAGTTACGCAACTTCAGCTACATGAATAACATAGCTGAAGTTGTCTTTACTGTGGTGTGTTGACAGGAGTGTCTTTACTGCGGTGTGTCACTCACCCGTCGATTCCCCTTGCGTTTCTCGTTGAGGTGGAGTACCAGAATCAACGCTAGAACGATCGGCAGTCGATTTATCACGTCTATACTAGACACGATAAATCAACCCCTGCTGGATTGATCACTGCCCATTGATCCGGCCAGTAGTGTAGATAAGCCTTAACAGTGTGAGAGGAGGGCCTCTAGTGCTGCCGGCAGGTCTCTGTGTCCCAAAGGGAGTATATCTGGCCAAACTGGAAGCAGCATGGCAAGTGGCTGCGCAGGAGGTGTGGGAGGGCACACTCTACTTGTGTACTGATGCAGTACTTGCCATTGGAGAGCATGTTCCATCCCTTCACTTATCTCATTATGCTTGGAAATACTACATCTACTTCTGCCCTAATGCTTTCTCAACATCCCCAAATGTGACTCTGAATCTGAGATTCAGATCTGAGTCCCTTTTGTCACAAGAACAAATTGTAATGTCTCTCCTCTCTACTACCCTGAGCTGCTGCTTTCCCCTGTATGATACACCGGTACTGGCTGTGTAGGTGTAGCTCAGGCGGGCAGGGGGTAGGGGAGGGCAGTAATATTATTTTATTAACTTATAGCTGTTGCTATGGTATTCACCTTTATAGTATCAGAGCACCTCACAAGCAACAATGAAGTACGTTTCTTAACACCGCTGTGAGCTAGGAAACTTAATGTTTCTGACTAAGTTTCAAATCCCCAAAACTCTAACCAAAACTGGAAAGGGTGCAGTCCACATGAAATAAGACACTTGTTTGCATGAACCCCTGCAAACCAAAGCTGCCGAGTTTCACATATGCCTAAACTTCCTGCAGTGAGAACTTGTGAGGCAAAGCCTATCCTCCTTTGGCCTTGGTATGGGAGGCTAAGCCCTTGGTAAGGAGAGGCAGAGTCTGACCATGAAAATAGCTATGGGCATTTAAAAACAGCAACAAAAAGTTCTCTTACAGGATTTGAAGACAAGTCTCTCTTGTTTCCATTTAGCTGCTGACTCCCTCTTCTTTTTAGCAAAGCAAGTGTATGGTGGGGAAGGAGGTCAAAGCCAGGATATTATAAAAGAAAATAAATAAATAAAATACAATGCTAAAAAAGCACAGGAGCACAAGAAGGAAAGAACAAAAGGGGAAGGAAAGAGGGGAAAAAAACAAATCTAAAAGGGAGAAAGGAGAAATAGAACTAGGGAGAAGGGGTATGAAGGAAACAGAAGCAGGGCTCTGTACAGTGTAAATCCTGTTCTTATAACCTGCCCCTGACAGACATGCAAAGTACAGACGTGAGCTGACAAAGGCTGGCTTTCATAAACTCCCCTGTTTAATTAGAAGAGAGCAGAGATATCATCTTGTCTGACGAGAGCTACACAGTAAGGAGAGCTGCAGTCTGAAGAGATTTCTTCCGTCGAAGAGTTGGAATTGCGGAGGGAAGAAACTGTGTTACTGGGACCCTAGAGACTCCCTTATTGAAAAATCTGACTCCCTCACTCTGCTGCTACCTGCAAGCAAATGAGCTTTGCTAGCTACCTTTACATTGTAAAGAACCTTCATGCCCTCCTCTATGTAACTTTCTTTATGGATGAAGTGTCTCCCAAAATTAGATTATTGGCAATCAGGGTCTCTCACAGTTTTCTATGGCTTGACTGTCTGGACCTCCATGTCTTTAGTAGGTTGTACGGCTTTAGGTCTTTACTGTAGCTGTACCGAGGCTTTTGCACATGAGCAGAAGAGTAGCAAAGACCTAGAAAAAGAGAATCAGTATATCACTGGAAGGGCTGCAACGGATTAGCTGGAAGTGTCGAGCACTGTCACCGTGACTCAGGGTCCGTTCCTGCTTCCACTCTTTGTGTGCACTGCACGCCTGAGAAAAAGTCTGAGAGGTCCCTAATGAGCTGCAGGAGACAGATTGTCAAAGGGACTAATAGTGCCCATGTACATAATTTCAGGGTGCAGAGGAGTTCCTGCTACGCTTCCACCTGGGATATGAAATGACTACTTAGAACATGTCTTGCATCTGAAGAAGTGAGGTTCTGACCCATGAAAGCTTATGCTCCCAGTACTTCTGTTAGTCTCAAAGGTGCCACAGGACCCTCTGTTGCTTTTTACAGATTCAGACTAACACGGCTACCCCTCTGATACTTAGAACAGGGGACTTTGCAGTACTGTAAGGATAGTGAGATACCATGATTACTATAGTACCTACAGCAGTGAATGCTGAAAATTCATTATACCGCTTTGTGATGGGGTATACAAATCCCACACTGGACAACAGGAAGTTAAGGAGCTGCTTTGGGCTCAAGCAGCTCCACCCCATCACATATGCAAGGCATGCAGAGATTGGACGTAGAGCTTAAAAAGGGAGCAGAACAGTTCATTTTTGGCAGACCAGGGAAGAGAACAGACCTTCAGCTCCTGAGGAAAGGGCTGACTGAAGGCAGGAGCTTCCCAGTCGACCACTGTCCAATGGTCCCTCCCTGAGGGAAGGCCAGACCAGATTCTGATACACCTTAAGAGGGAATCATTCCCCTCTATTCCTATTAACTCAATTTATTTGTGTTAATTCCCCTTGCTTTTATTAATGGACTACCCTGAAGGGGGAGAGACTTTGAAGTGACCTGGCTGGAGAGCCAGGTTGCAGGAAAAGGCAGACCAGTGCAGAGACAGAACGACAGGAGACACCCAGCATAGGGAGAGCTGCTATGCCACGCCTAGCCACAAGGAGATGTCAGCAGTGTGATCTGTTCACACTCTTCCATACTCTATAGACTGGGCAGAGATGTCTAATCAGATCACAATCTCCCCTTTCTATAAGTTGGTAAAAGAAGGTTGGTAGGGCCACCAGCTGTGTGCAAGCAGCTGGTCTCATCTCCCATGGGCTCCAGGGATGCAGTGTATCAACAAGATCTCTGGATACATGCAGAAACAGCTGGTGTCTTTCTCTCCATGCACTAGGGATTGTGGACTAGTGACAGGCGAGAGCTAGTAACATGGGGAAGCAGATGGTGCAGTCTCTGAATGCTCCAGAGGGATGGTGGAAGTAGAGAGCATACCATATGGGGAAGTAGCTGCAGGGATGGGCTCCTGGTGTGCAGGGTTGTGCTAGACCCCTTGATTTCTTGTGTAAATTACTCGGTCACCCACACTTAGAAAATGAGGTCTCAGAAAATAAACAGTATATCTGGACATTTCCTGCTCTGAAGTGTGAATTCCTTTGAATAACATTTGAGCTCATGGTTTCAACCCCCTCAAAAAAACAAACAAACACAAACAAACAAAAACACACAGGATGGGTAAAGCTCTAGGATTGTAAATGTCTTTACAGGTTCTTGTTCTGGTTGTATGACTGAAATCTGGTGCTGTTCCTCAGATGAGTGACCCAAGGCCATAATGGCCATCTAGAACGTTAATTTTACTTTTCTTTTCTTTTTTTTAAAAAAACGGAAGCGTATTGTGTATTAATGTCAAAAAAGTGCAGTGTCTTAAAGGAAAGTTAATCAGAGTCCTTCAGTATAAATCAGATTTAATTCTGTGTCATTTTTCTGTAAATCCTGATTGTCCGATGCACACAGAACTGTTCAGAATGAGCTCTGTCTGATACATTTTGTTTTATAATGTCATAAAGGATTTTTTGTTCCAGCTGTGAAGCTAATGGAAAGTTACAGAAGCTATCCAAAGCCATTTTAGTAGACATAAACTACCCAAACAATGGGAGGGAAGAAATGTTCCTCTAAGCACTCTTCCTTTCGATATATTACAGTGATGACTGTGGTCCAGATTCAGACACTGTGTAAAGCAGCGCATCTCCATTGGCTTTAATGGAGCTACACATACTTGTACTAGGGTTGAGTTTAGCCTTTTATTTATATGGCTTCGAAGTAGACTAGCCACAACCACTCTATGGGTCAAATTCACTGCTAACACATGCAGGCCTCACTCCACCAAAGTTGCTGGTGCTGGGTCTGCATATTCTACTGGTGAACTTAGCACCCCCACACATACACTCTCATTCATTACAAGCCTACAATGCAATTGCACATGAGAAGACGATCCTTTCATCTATACCTGGAATGACTGCCTGGTTTCACTTCATGATTCACAAATTGATGGTGACCTTTTACAGTGATATGTGACTTGTAGCTCTCAAGCTTACCGGAGTGAGGCATTGCATGGCAGTCTGACAATAATGTGGCATTTGCCCCAAGAAGAATGTCCATTTGAAACAAACACAGAGGCATGCGCTGGCACTTATAGGGTAAGATATGAGTGGCAATGACATAGAACCATTTCTCAGTGAACTCTAAAACAATTTTGCTCCATTCATAACCTTTATTCTGCTCTTAAGATGTTAAATGTAACGAACTTGTTACGCACTTTTTTGTATTCTGGATACATTTTGTGCTTTTGTGACTCCTCCTGGTTCTGTGGATGAGGAGTTGGTTCTTCAGCTTTTAGAGGCTGAGACCACTCAAGAAATGAGCCTGAGTTTCAGAATTTATATTTGGATTACAGACATCCCATTGTTTAGGAGCATTATCCCTGGAGTTTTGTCCTGGCACTTCATTAAGATGAGGCCATTAGTGAAACTTGAATCTTGATTCAGCTTCTGAACTCCCACAAAATTCAGCAGTGTTTGTATGCAGAGTTTGGTTTGGGATAATCACTAATCCTGTTAGGTTGGCTTTTTTAAGTATTGGCTTATTAGTGCAACAATGGTTTGCCGAGATGCTAATTCTGTTCTGTGTGTTTTACTGAGGATTGGTGAAAAGCAACCATTCTCTTGACTGCCAGATAAACTTTGTGTGCCTCAAGTTTAACTATCACATCCAATATCTATTGTGCAACAATGCTACACTGTTAAAAAGTCACTGACGTCTAGGCATCTGTTCTAGGTTATATTTTAAAAGAAATTAGCCTACTATGAATAGAAATGTCATGACAATTTTAAAACAAAATTTCAGTGGAAACAGCTGTATTTTTTGGTTAAGTATTCAAGATCAGTGTTTTGAAACACAGACAAAAGAGTACTGTTCTAGCTGAAAACCAGCAAGTGAAACTGACTGCAGTTTCATTGTCTGAGCCATGTGAAGTACCAAAAGTATACTGTTGCTGTGCACTGTTAAACATGTTTCATATTCCACCCCACATGATTCATCAAAAACAGTTAAACATTTAAAAATTAAATATGAAATAAAATGTAACCATTTAAAACATTCATCTAATACATCAGCATTTAGTAGGAAGTTAGCCAAATAGCCTCAACAAGTCACCATTAATTCTCTCCTTTCTCTGTAAAAAGAGGGATGAGGTCTAAAATGAGCCAGACAAGCTAGAATACTTTTCTGTCACTTGTCTTGTGACTCCATCAGTTTGTGGATGGTTTAAGTTCTCATTTGAAACCAAAGAGTTTTTAGCCCTTCTGTGTGTTTGAATAACTTCTCAGGCATGGAATGGTGCACGGATGTTTTCCTAAATCTACAGATAATGCCTGATACAGTAGCTCTCAGGGAGAGTACCTGACCATCTCAGCTGACTCTGAAGCCTAAGGAAAACAAAATACATGCCAATATTAACTTTCATTTCTGGTCACTTTATCAGGAACATCCTGCCTATTTGAGGTGGATAACACAAGTTAGAGATGAAAAAGATAGGGGTCATATAGTCAATTCACAGTGCATGATGTTCCCCAATATGTTAGATGAGTCTGAGTGGTATAGATTGTTTGTTTATTTTTGTCTTTCTCCTCTGTTGCTCAGCTGGCTGCTACATTTCAGTAGCTGTATACAAAATGGTGGAGGGCGACTCTGAGGATAAGTCACTTTTATCTCATCTGTTAACTGGTCTTCTCATGGCCTTATAGATTCATAGATTCTAGGACTGGAAGGGACCTCGAGAGGTCGAGTCCAGTCCCCTGCCCACATGGCAGGACCAAATACTGTCTAGACCATCCCTGATAGACATTTATCTAACCTACTCTTAAATATCTCCAGAGATGGAGATTCCACAACCTCCCTAGGCAATTTATTCCAGTGTTTAACCACCCTGACAGTTAGGAACTTTTTCCTAATGTCCAACCTAGACCTCCCTTGCTGGAGTTTAAACCCATTGCTTCTTGTTCTATCCTTAGAGGCTAAGGTGAACAAGTTTTCTCCCTCCTCCTTATGACACCCTTTTAAATACCTGAAAACTGCTATCATGTCCCCTCTCAGTCTTCTCTTTTCCAAACTAAACAAACCCAATTCTTTCAACCTTCCTTCATAGGTCATGTTCTCAAGACCTTTAATCATTCTTGTTGCTCTTCTCTGGACCCTTTCCAATTTCTCCACATCTTTTTTAAAATGCGGTACCCAGAACTGGACACAATATTTCAGCTGAGGCCTAACCAGAGCAGAGTAGAGCGGAAGAATGACTTCTCGTGTCTTGCTCACAACACACCTGTTAATACATCCCAGAATCATGTTTGCTTTTTTTGCAACAGCATCACACTGTTGACTCATATTTAGCTTGTGGTCCACTATAACCCCTAGATCCCTTTCTGCCGTACTCCTTCCTAGACAGTCTCTTCCCATTCTGTATGTGTGAAACTGATTTTTTCTTCCTAAGTGGAGCACTTTGCATTTGTCTTTGTTAAACTTCATCCTGTTTAACTCAGACCATTTCTCCAATTTGTCCAGATCATTTTGACTTATGACCCTGTCCTCCAAAGCAGTTGCAATCCCTCCCAGTTTGGTATCATCTGCAAACTTAATAAGCGTACTTTCTATGCCAATATCTAAGTCGTTGATGAAGATATTGAACAGAGCCGGTCCCAAAACAGACCCCTGTGGAACCCCACTCGTTATGCCTTTCCAGCAGGATTGGGAACCATTAATAACAACTCTCTGAGTACAGTTATCCAGCCAGTTATGCACCCACCTTGTCTTCTACTAATCCAGAATTTTCCTCCCTGTGTGCGTGGTCCCCTCTCCAATTCCCAAGTTATCTTTTCCAGTGTTTTTCCACTTCTGGAAGCATTGCCGCCCTAGGCGGTTGGACACCAAACTGTTTTTAAGGGCCAGGGGCAGGTCCACAGAGAGAATAATTTGTATATCCCTGCCTTCCAAAACAGGTGGATATGGCTCCTCTTTCCTTCTCTTTGAATTGGCAAAGGGCCACCCCATGAGAAGACCAATTAAAAAATGAGACAAATTTGGCCTGTTTTAGGCCCATTCTACATGTCTAGAGATACGCATGTAGATATGTAGGCAGAGGGGTGTGTTTGTAAAGATCTTCATGAGTCTTTAGAATCTACAGTTTCTATATAACGTATGCTATGTTGATACCATTATCAAAGGGATTATTCCTGTTATCTTTGGTGGGTGTGCAGAATTGTAATTAGCTGGAAAGGAACCTTGTGGAATCTAACCTTCCTTCAGGAGAGAAAAAGGAAAAACTAACAAGAGTATAATCTTAAATATTTTACTTGCGACTGGGTAATTAGTAGCAGTGAGTTGCCCACTCTTCCTCACTGCCCTTCACATGTGCTGCAGGTATTACATTTCTGTGACTTATTTGTCACATCTATGATTCTATGCCCTGTGAGCAACCTGCAATGGCATTTAACAATACTCTACTCAGACCCCACACACACCTCCTGACTCTCCTCAGTGCATCCTAGCAGCCTAAAATATTTTCTCCTGGGTTCTCATTAAAATTCAGATTGTTCTTTCCTTTCTTATGTTTTGTGCATATGCCATAGCATGATGCATTTTGAGAACATCAAAGATGTCTTGAGAGTGTTGCAGGACATGCCTGTATATACCAAGGCGGGTGCCTCCCTTAGACACAGGGCCCGTACCCCTCTGGAGAAACAACCATTTTGTATGCTAACCTATTGACAAATACTGGGGACTGTGTGATGACATCATTTAAAAGCATTAATTTCTATACTAAGCCTTGGTGTCCTGCAGTAATGACCTTTCCTTCTCTGACTCTGCCTGCTTCCAGCTGAGTAAAACAGAGGATTAAAGACACAGGAGTAATCTGTATATTTACAACAAAACATGAATAATACCTTCGTCAAAATATTCAAAAGTGACTAGTGATGTTGGGTGCCTTGGTTTTCAAGTGCCCAATCTGGGACACCTTAAAGGGGCCTGATTTTCTGAGTATGAGTGCACTCAGGTCTTTTAAAGTTCTCGTCAACTGAGACACCCAAAATCACTCGTCACTTTTGAAAATGGAAGTGTTTATCATGTTTTATTGTGTATGCATAGTGTATGTGCTGGTATATACAGTGGATATATGGATAAATACACCAAACCAGCTTATTAAATAGAAACATTAATTTGTCCTTATCACTGTCTAGGGCTCTTAGAAGTTTTACCAACCATGCCTCACTTATGAACTTCAGGCAAATTGTGCTTCTCGTGTCCCTTTTATCTGTTAAGGGCCTGCAACCCCATAGTAGGCTATTTGGGAATCCTTGCTCTCCTTTACCACATCATTGAACTTCAAGTCAGAGTCCTTCCTCTCTTAGCCTCCTTGTGACATTCCCCAGCCTGTGATCTATTGACAGTGAGTCTAAAACCACCTATCTTGCTCTGGTCAAAGTCAAGTATCAAAGTAAGAGATGAGGAGCTTGGAGAAGAGCCCATCCATAGAAGGAGAACTTCATCTGTTTTCCTATTGCTGTTCCACAAGACCCCTATGCTGCAGGATTCCAGGCCTGGAATATAAGCAAGATTCCAGGGTTAGTTCTCATATGCAGCCTTCTGTAGCAAACATCAGAGGCTAAATGTGAGATTTCCCCTGACTTTGAGTCATTCTAATTACAGTGCATTCCGATTGGGACAACAGCGATTGGTGTGTCCAGTTGTGTCTTGGAAATGTCATTCGTGTCTTGATGATTATGTTCATCCTGTGATTTCATAGGGCACAGCTTCTCCTATCTCTGCCTGGTTCTCAGACTGCAGTGGATGTGTGGGGATGTGTGGGCCAGGCGACAGTGAAGACAGAATTGCAATTGCTTATTTGTTCAGTTGCAGAGTGAACACTACAGCAAAACCCAGAATGAGTCATTACATTAAAGGCTGACCTTTGATATCCACCTTGTTTTGTTTTTATAAAATGAAGCTGAAAGTCAAATCTTGTTAATTCGAATCATTTTGCAAATTGAGGTCAATACAGTGGCTTTTAAAAGCACATCTGTGAGGAGTGAGTGGTAGGGAGTTGCATTGCCTGAGCTGCAGTTCCTGGATGTATTTTGTCAGCAGAGCACTGAGGTGGACAGAATCTCTCTGAAGAGATACTGTAAAGAGGGGCACACTCCATTTCTGCAACTGCTGTGTGCTGAAACTGTGCAGCATGTGTTCTCCTCCAGTACTGGCCTCCAGCTGTTGCAGAAGTGGACTGCATGATCATGACAGCTGCTCCACCTTCCTGCACAGCTTGGGCTCACGAAACACAAGTATCAAAATTTTGACTCTTCCCCTCTCCTCTGTGTCCCTCCCCTCACCTCCGGCTTATGCATGAGCAGCTGGAATCTGGTCTTAAACCCCTTTTCAACTTAAAAGGAAACATTTATCAAGTTCATGCATGTGCTAAGATTATTAGAGTTTACTTCTCCTGGAGCTTGGCCATAACGATAAACTAAAAATGGATCAAATAGGTTGATCTTTCCTATACAGGAAGTCTCTCTATTTAAAATAGAAAAAGTTGCTTTTCCTGGTTCCAATAAATTCCAAACTATGGATTCATTAAAGGAAAGGTATCTCAGTACTGTGTATTTAAGAAGAAAGGTCACTGAATCCTAAAAGGAATATTTCATACAGGAGAAGGTAGCCTTCATAGTTTCTTTAAATTGATACCATAAGAAAAAGAGACAGCTGAATTCATATGATTTATGCTCTCAGGGCCAAATTCAGAAACAAGTATAAGTGGGTATAAAGAATTCTAAAATGGTATGAGTTGTAGTGCTCCAGCCCATTCAGCATGTAGATTACACTAATTTAGAAATCCTTAAACTCTCTCACATACTATTTTTTTCCAAATGGCCCCAGCCTCCTTCAGTGCCCAGGATGGACCGTGCTCAGGGAATGAGTTAACAGGGCCGGCTCTAGGCACCAGCAAACCAAGCATGTGCTTGGGGTGGCACGATTTCAGAGGCGGCATTCCTGACACTTCGGCAGTTGCCCTCCCGGAGGTTTTTTTGTTTTGTTCTGTTTTTTTGGCGTGGGGCAGCAAAAAAACCTAGAGCCGGCCCTGTGAGTCAAGTATTAAAAGGAGGACTCCTTCCTCATTTGTCGCATTAGTTGGAATGTGTGTACTAGTTGAGGTACTGGGGCAGGGGACTGCAAAAAGAGAGATGACAGTCTCATGGTTAAGGCAGTTGAATGTTACGCTGGAGAACTGGATTCTATCCCTACCTCTGCCCTGGAGTTCCTATGGAATGCTGGGCAAGTTACTGAAACCAAACACATTTAGTAGTTGTGTTTCTCATTTTCTGGGTGCCTGACTCGAGACACCTGACTTGAGATTTGCAAAAGTGTTGAGCATTCATAATTGCAACTGAAGTCAATGGGAGCTGTGCGCTGAACAAATAAAGTGCTATCAAATGCTAATTTCTCTGAAAAATCAGGCTTTAGGCATCTCAAATAGGACATTCAAAATTATCAGACACTTTGGAAATTAATGCCTCTCAGCCTCTGTTCCCAGTTGGTAAAATGGGAATAATAATACCACCTTACCTCACAGGCATTTTGGAAGATAAATTAATTAATGTTTGTGAAGCACTTACATACTATAGGGATGAGCACCAGAGAAAAACCTCTGTGGAAATTAATAGTTCTGTTTTACAGAGCAGGATTTGAATAGTGTGCAGTAAATAAGGCCTTTGAACAATGAGGAAAAAACAAAATATTGCATGAGAATCAGTGAACGAGCACTTATTCTCCTGTGCAGTGAATGAAGCAAGTGTCAGGGGCCTGAGCTGAAATGCAGATCTGTTGGCTCCTTGTATCCAATCTTGCGGGCCAGTCAGTCAAGTCATTCTGCAGCCACCCAGCTGGCCTCATTAATCAGGCTGAGGGCTGAGCCGGCTAGCCCCAGGCTGAGTTGAGGGAACTAAAGCCCACAGTTCCTGACAGAAATTGTTCTGTGCGGGGAAAATAGTATGTAATGATGTAATTAAAAACTGTATCAGAATGCATATGCATGAGGGAGCCAAAATTAATGGTTGAACAGGCATCCTTAATTCTGGCATTTCCTAACTTTTGAGTGTTTGACTTTGCAACGTTGACATTCTCTTCACAACTTTTTTGTATGTAATGGATATATATTCAAGTCATCTCTGAGCTGAGATCATTTTCTGTTGCTACAGGAAATGAGAACGGTACTTCTACAAATTTAAACATTCAATTCTGAGAGCCAAAGTGGCATGGTCTTTTTGTGGAACACTTTAACCATGGTGTTGTGTCTGTACTTTCATCACATCAAGTGATTGCCCTCACACAGTGGATGGAACACATTTTGTTTTTAAGAAAATGTCATGGAAGATAATGAACAACATCCGAGAAATATGGTTGAAACTCACCCTGTTGCAGAGGGATGATAGAAGATTTACACAGCGCCTTTACCCCGTGGTACATTCGTGGCCCTGGCAGTGCAGTCAGGCAGAGACACCTTTGCACATCATGTGACGAGGGCTCTATACTCACTCTGAATAGGCTAGTGCAGAGCCGGTAGGAACAGCCCCTTGTGATTACACAGATTTGGGGGGTGAACTGCATGCAGGGGGCAGGATCCTAGGTAGGAACAGCAGCCCCAAAGAGCATACCTGCAGGAGTAAATAGTACCCTGCTTCAGCCCAAAATTGTTACTCACACAAAAGCTATTTACTCTGGCTTTGAGGAAAGGGTGAATTTCACCTCCTGTGAGTTAGGTAAGCTAGAAGTGATGTGTTTAGCTATTAGAGTGAGTGAGGATGGCAACAGAAGCTCTGCCACTAAGAGTGTGGAGTCTGTCTGTATGCTGGAATTTATCTCCCACAAGACAGTGCACTGACAATTTATATTCTTGTTCAGCCCAGAATATAATTATTTGTTTGCTATAGACTATAGTAAGAAGTGTCATTTCCAACTCCTAGGGGGAGAGAAGATGACAAACTAACTTACTTGTATCTTCTCTCTTACATGTCTAGGCATTACTAGCAGAACACTACAGGTACTTTCAGTGTTTGCAGTGCTTACAAACCTGTAAAAATTCAGATGCTTTATGCTATTGGGAAAGTTTGTCAGAAACCAGCAGGTGCTATTATTCTGTATTGAATTGTCACTTTGTCTGGGTGGCAGAGGAAGCTCCAGGGGAGCAATTGTCTTCATAAAAGACAACAAAGAGAACAAAAAGTCAGCAAGGAAAAATATGTAAAATCCTTACACTCTACTTTTATTCAGTTAAATCAGAACAGAAATTTCAGGCACAAAATATATAAATGCTTGGCTGTGGTAGCTTTATTGTAATGCATTGACAAAAAGGGGCAGAGCTAAGGGGCGTAGGGGAGCCCCAACTCATGTTCTGACATCTGTGCAGTAAAATCTTTTCTCTGCAAATGTGTGTCATATTAATATGTGTATGCATGTTGTTTCCTTTAACCCTTAAAAAGCTGGATAGGTTTCAGGTGGATAACCTCAGATAAATAAAGCTGTTCTTAGGGTTCAGTGGCCAGGTCAGCTGGGGAAGCTAGTTTGGGGATCAGGCAGGGTTACTGGCAGAGTGAGGTTTTTGGGGGGTCGGGTTGTGGGAGGATCATGAGACTGGGAGTGGTCTAATGCTGCTTATGGAAAGGGAGAAGAACGAATCAGGAGATGGGCAGAAAGCTGATGACAAATTAGCCCTATATCTACGCAGACCAACAAAAAGATGACTTTTTTTCAGTCAAACTAGTATACACCAAGATCAGCTCAAATGATCTGAAAGGTGTTGAACTGTGTCTACGTGGAAGTTAAAGGTGCAGGGGCAGGAGGGTTTCCAATAGAGTTAAATAAAATCAATTGAAAAAAGCGTATTTTTTCCCTATGTGGAGAAAATTGGATGAGGCTCAAAAGATTAATATACTTTTTCCTTTACCGTACCCCCTAGTCAATACATGTTGACAATGTCTCAAGCCATAAAACTTCCCAAAGTTCATCAGAATCAGAACTGGGTTTTTAGTCCGGATCCACCTCTGACAAAGAAGAGATGGATGCAGTGGATGCACATAAAAAGTTAACTAGGAGTTTAGAGGTTTATGGATTTCAGGAATATTCCTGCACTTAAAAATGGTGAATACAGCTGAAACTATAGCACTTGTAAGACCAATATGAACTTTTAAAATGTATCCACTGTATGCAAGGTCTGTGTGTGCAGTTGCCAGGGTGGGTATTTTGTATATCTACCTCTATCTCGATATAACGCTGTCCTCGGGAGCCAAAAAATCGTACCGCATTATAGGTGAAACTGTGTTATATTGAACTTGCTTTGATCCACCAGAGTGCACAGCCCCCCCTCCCTCCCGGAGCACTGCTTTACCGTGTTATATCCAAATTCGTGTTATATCGGGTCACATTATATCGGGGTAGCGGTGTATGTATAAAACTGGACAAAAGAAAGTAGAAAATACATTCCTCTGACAAATGTTTCTTTTAGAAATAAGAAGCAAGTCAGGAACTGCTGTGGATGGCAATAAGAAATAGGTTCCTATCGATTTTACACTCTTGGAATCTCATTAGTTATCAGATGGAACTTGACTACTGCCAACAAATAAACAACATTTTTTTCATTCTCTCCTGTTAAACTGCCCAAAGCCACCAAATACAGATTAGTCTGGAGTACGTCATTGTTCTTGTTAGAGGTGGTATAAAAAAAATTAGTTTTAGGTACAAAACTTTTTTCTCCATCCTCCCTTCAGGCTGTTAAAGGATGCACAGAATGAAGCTCATTTCAAAAGCTGGTATCAGAAACTACTAGCTGCTGTCCAATTCTGCGCAGGAAAAACCTTAAATGATGAGTTTTCTAAGGAGAGGAAACTTATCAAAATTCTGGGAGATGTTGCTGAAAAAGTGAAGGCTGCCAGCGACCCCAAAAAACAGGTTTGTTGAGAATTTTTTTTTCCTTCTCTAAGTTTTGTACGAATAACTTTTCATTTTGAAGCGATAGCATCTCTCTCCTAAATTGCCTTTTGTTATACTAAATAGCTCCATATTTTGAACAAAAAGTCCCCCAAAGTTTGTGCTATTCTGCACTCGTACAGATTTATTGGTTTGTTTCCTTTTGTGGGAGGAACGTAAACTCTGCCTTCTAATTAGTGTGTGCATGAATCCCAAGGCTAAACTTCTTAATTATATAAGAATGGGTACCATTCCAATCTTCCAGTTTGCCTTGGCAAAGCACATAAACACCTCAGTATTTGTGGTAGTCTATATACTTAGCATAGTGGTCACCAAGAATCCTATAATAATGTTAAGTATTTGTAAAGGCATTTGTAAACATTTTAACAGCCACAACTGTAAACTGTTTTTAATGAGCTGTAATCCCTGAGCCACAGTTACTGTCTTTGGCTCATATTCATATCAAAATATCCATAACCTTTTGAGCCACATCACTAAAGATGGCCAAGAATGATGTCTCCAACGCCCATCAATCTATTAACCAAGGTAAAGCCCAAACCTCCTCTGAAAATGTTTGTCTTTTGAACTTAGTTTGCATATAGCAGGGAGATCTCAAGACTCTAGTGCAGTGGTTCTTAAACTTTAGCAACATGAGGACCCTCATTTGATTTAAAAGATTTTGGGGACCCTCCCAAGCCTCCCCACTCAGCCCTTGCCCTGCCCCTTCTCCAAGGCCATGCCCCCTGCTCACTCCATCCACCCTCCCTCTGTCGCTCGCTCTCCCCCACCCTCACTCACTTTCACCAGGCTGGAGCATGGGGTTGGGGTTCAGGAGGGGGTGCAGACTCTGGGAGGGAGTTTGGATGCAGACTCTGAGCTGGGGCAGGGGGTAGAGGTGTGGGAGTGGGTGACGGCTCCGACTGGATGACGCTTACCTCAGGCTGCCCCCAAAAGAGATGGAGAGGGCCAGGGGGTCTCCGTGCACTGCTCCTGCCCTCAGGCACTGCCCCTGCAGCTCCCATTGGCTGCAGTTTCTGGCCAATGGGAGTTGCAGAGTTGGCACTCATGATAGGGGCAGCACGCAGAGACCCCCTGCCCCGCCAGAGCCTCAGGGACAT
This sequence comes from Malaclemys terrapin pileata, assembly GCF_027887155.1. Classification (NCBI taxonomy): domain Eukaryota; kingdom Metazoa; phylum Chordata; order Testudines; family Emydidae; genus Malaclemys; species Malaclemys terrapin. The sequence goes on from NC_071505.1 coordinate 115,545,033, forward strand.
ATCGGCAGGTAGGAAGCCTGCCTTAGCCTCACTGCGCCGCCAGACTTCTATCATACAGGAGGCACTGGAGGCATGGAGGAGGTGGAGGGAGGGAGGGGGAGGAATTGATCAGTGTGGCCCGCGGACCCCCTTGGGGCCCCCCAGGGGTCCGCAGATCCCAGTTTGAGAAATGCTGCTCTAGTATTTAGTGTCTCTTTAAAAGTTTAATGTTAGATCTCTGGATGAAGCTAAGTGCTTCCTTTGAGATGCTGAGCATCCTCAATTCTCAACAAAGCCAATGGGAGCGGAGGGTATTTAACATCTCAAAGGAGGCACTGTAAACCTCCCACATCGCACCCAGCAATAGATAGATGTATTCCCTGTTCCAAAGGGCGTCTTGTCCAACATATGTAGTTTGCATGTAGCTAGGCACATTCTAAGTTTAGCCCACTTGGTTACTGAAGTAACCATTATTGTTACTTAGCTGATGTCTAAATTCTTTCTTGCTGAGATCTCAACCAGACAGACCAGAGAGCCAAATAAAGTTAAGATCTACCACTGCATGTTGTCAGAGTCTGGACTAAGGACTCAAGGATTTCTAAAAGACAGACAGAAAACGTAGACTCATCGATTTTAAGGTCAGAAGGGACCATCATCATCATCTAGTCTGAGCTCCTGCACAGTGCAGGCCACAGAACTTCACCCACCCACCCCTGTAATAGACCCCTAACCTCTGGCTGAGTTACTGAAGTCCTCAAATCATGGTTTAAAGACTTCAAGTTACAGAGAATCCACCATTTACACCAATTTAAACCTGCAAGTGACCCATGCCCTGTGCTGCAGAGGAAGGCAAAAAAAAAGAATCCCAGGGTCTCTGCTAATCTGACCTGGAGGAAAATTCCTTCCCAATCCCAGATATGGTGATTAGTTAGACCCTGAGCTTGTGGGCAAGACTCAGCAGCCAGACATCTGGGAAAGAATTCTCTGTTGTAACTCAGAGCCCTCCCCATCTAGTGTCCCATCACCGGCTGTTGGAGATATTTGCAGCTAGTAGTTGCAGATTAGTTACATGCCATTGTAGGCAGTCTCATCATACCACCCCCTCCATACATTTATCAAGATCAGTCTTGAAGCCAGTTTTTGCCCCCACTGCTCCCCTTGGAAGGCTGCTCCATAACTTCACTCCTCTAATGGTTAGATACCTTGCCTAATTTCAAGCCTAAACTTGCTGATGGGCAAGTTTATATCCATTTGTTCTTGTGTCCACATTGGCACTTAACTTCAATAACTCCTCTCCCTCCTTGGTATTTATCCCTCTGATGTATTTATAGAGAGCAATCATATCTCCCCTCAGCCTTCTTTGGGTTATGCTAAACAAGCCAACCTCTTTGAGTCTCCTCTCATAAGATTGGTATTCAATTGCTTGGATCATCCTAGTAACCCTTCTCTGCACCTGTTCCATCTTTCTTCAACTTGGAAGATCAGAACTGCACACAATATTTCAGATGAGGTCTCACCAGTGCTTTGAATAATGGTACTAACATTTCCCTATCTCTACTGGAAATACCTCGCCTCATGCATCCTAGGACTGCATTAGCCTTTTTCACAGCCGTATCACATTGTCATCCTGTGATCAACCAATACACCCAGGTCTTTCTCTTCCTCTGTCACTTCCAACTGATACTTCCCCATCTTATAGCAAAAATTATTGTTGTTAGTCCCTAAAAGCATGACCTTGCACTATTAAATTTCGTCCCATTTCTATTACTCCAGTTTATGAGATCATCCAGATCTTCTTGTCTGATAATCCAGTTCTCCTTTATATTGGCAATACCTCACAACTTTGTGTCATCTGCAATTTTATTATCACACTCCCACTTTTTGTGCCAAGGTCATTAATAAAAATGTTAAATCAGATTGGTTCCAAGACCAGTCCCTGAGGAACTCGACTAGTAACTGCCTTCCAGCATGTCAGTTCACCTTTCAGTGTGACCCATTATTGTCTCCGCTTTAACCAGTTCCTTATACACCTTTCAATTCTCATATTAATCCCCATCTTCTCCAATTTAACTAATAATTTCCCATGTGGAACTGTAGCAAATGCCTTACTGAAATCCAGGTAGATTAGATCTACTGCATTTCCTTTGTCTAAAAAAATCAGTTATCTTCTCAAAGGAGGAGGTCAGGTTGGTCTAGCACAATCTATCTTTTGTCAAACCATTTTGTATTTTATCCCAATTCCTGTTTACCTCTATATCCTTAACTACTTTCTCTTTCAAAATTTGTTCCAAGAGCTTGCATACTATTGAGGTCAAACTAGCAAGCCTGTAGTTTCCCAGATCAATTTTTTTTCCTTTTCTTATAAATAGGAACTATATTAGCAATTCTCCAGTCATAGGATATGATCCCAAGTATACAAATTCATTAAAAATCTTTGCTATTGGACTTGAAATTTCATGTGCCAGTTCCTTTAATATGCTGGGATGGATATTTTCCAGGCCCCCCGATGTAGTCTGATTAAGCTGTTTGAATTTGACTTCCACCTTGGTTGTGGTAATTTCTACCTCTGTATCCTCATTGCCATGAGCCACCCTGCCACAACCCCTAAACTCTTCACTAGCCTCATTAAAAACTGAGGCAAAGTATTTGTTTAGGTTTTGGGCCATGCCTAGTTAATCTTTAATCTCCACCCCATCCTCAGTGCTTAGTGGTCCCACTTCTTCTTTCCTTGTTTTCTTATTTATATAGTTATAGAACCTTTTACTATTGGTCTTAATTCCCTTTGCAAGGTCCAACTGTGCTTGGCTTTTGGCAGTTCTCACTTTATCCCTACACTTTCTGACCTCCATGAGGTAGCTTTCCTTGCTCATCCACCACATCTTCCATTCCTTGTAGGCTTTCTGCTTTCTCTTAATCACCTGTTTGAGATGCTTGCTCATCCAGCTTTGTCTGCAACCCTTCCCTAAGAATTGTTTCCCCTTGCTTGGGATGCAGGCTTCCGACAGCTTCGGCAACTTTTACTTAAAGTAATTCCAAGCCTCCTCCACATTCAGATCCGGTCCACTTCCCTAACTAATTGCCTTAATTTTTAAAGTTAGCCCTTTTTAAATCAAGGATCCAAGTTGCAGATCTATTTTTTGTTTATCATTCCATTTAGTTTAAACTGAATTAGCTCATGATCACTCGAACCAAGGTATTCCCCTACAACCAGTTCTTCTATGAGGTCCTCACTACTCACCAGTACCAAATCTAAAATGGCATCACCTCCTTTTGGTTCAGCAACTATTTGGGGAAGAAATCTGTAAGCTATCACATTCAGGAAAATCTGGGCCCTACTATTAGTAGTAGCACTTGTCCTCCAATCTATATGTGAAAAGTTAAAGTGTCCTATAATCACACAATTCCCAGTAGTATTTATTTCATTAAAAACATGAGGTCTCTTTTCATATCCAAATCGGATCCTGGGGATCTGTAGCACACCCCAAGCACTATCCCAGGGAACCACTAGTAGCTTTCTTCCCCAAAGTGATTTTGGCCCAAACAGATCCTGTCTTATTCATTCCATCACTTCTAATTTCTTTACAGTCTACCTCATTATTAATATACAATGCTACTCTACTATCTTTGTCTTTTTCTGTCATAAGAACATAAGAATGGCCCTACTGGGTCAGACCAAAGGTCCATCTAGCCCAGTATCCTGTCTTCCGACAGTCTTTCCTAAACAGCACATATCCTTTAATACCTCTACTCCAGTCATGATTACTATTCCACCGTGTTTCTGTTAGCCCCGTAATATCTGGTTTCACTTCCTACACCAGTAGTGCTAGTTCCTCCATTTTGTTACCCAGGTTCCTTACATTGGTGTAGAAACATCTTAATTGTTGCTGCTTGGCTTCACTGACATTCCTTGCCCAATTGAGTATAGTCATTCTACTGCCAGTGTCACCTATATGACTGGTATCAGCACTACCCTTCCTCTTAATGTCCATTCTCCATTGCTGTTTCCTTTCTTACTTGATTTTCCTCCCTTTCAATGTTAGAATCAGGCATGGAGATTACATGAGCATTTCCAAACCATCTCCCCTGAATTCCTACTTTAGCACAATCGATTAAAAGAGCTTTAATCTCCATCCCAGAAGACTATTTCCCTCCCTACTCAGGTGGAGTCCATCCCATCAGAACAGTCCTCTGTCCTTGAATGCTTCTCAGTGGTCAGACATCCCAAAGTCCTCCTTATAGCACCACTGCCTGAGCCATCTGATGATCATCATAATCTTCTCCTCCTCTAGGAACAGGCAGAATCCCACTGAAGATCACCTGAGCCTTCATTTCCTTAAGCATATTCCCCAGCCTGGCATAGTCACCCTTGATATGTTCCAGGGAGAATCTAACAGGATCATTTGTTCCCACATAAAGGACAATCAGTAGATTCTTTCCTGCTCCCATTAGTATCCTCTTCATACTCAGGTCCACATCCTGTATCTTAGCTCCTGGCAGACAGCACACACACCCTTCTGTTCTCTGGATCAGCTCTGATGACAGACCTGACTGTTTTTCTTAGCAGGGAGTCGCCAATCAAATAGACCTGCCTTTTCCTGGTGATGGTGTGATTCTCCGGTCTTCCTCCTGTTCTTTCTGGCTGAGAGTCCTCTTGTCTTTTATTTTCCCTTGCAATCTTCTACGAGTCTTCCTGTATCCTCTTGGGGCTCTGAAGTCTGGGTATCTCCATTGGCTCTTCCCCTCTTCCTGTAGGACTTGTAGGACTAGCTGCTCTTCTCTTCTTCCTTGTTCTCCCTCCTTCAGTTACAGTCTGACTCTGCCCCTTCTTCATTTTCTAACTCCGCAAACCTGTTCCCCTTAACTAGACAATCTTTTCCTCTGCTTGGTTCTTGTAGTCACATGCTTCCACTAGCCACTTTCCTCACCCAGTAGTCTCCCCACCGAGTTTTTCAGTCCAGCTTGAATCTGCAAATCTTGGCTTTTCCCTTCAGCCTCCTTTGTGTCATCATTTGCTCAACCATAGTTTTCACCTGCATCTCTAAGCCTCGGATCTTCTCTTCCATCAACTCTATCAGGCGGCATTTCATACAAATAAAGCACTTTTCAGGTACCCCGCTCCAGGATCCATGTACATCCCGTAGCTTCCACATCTCTGGCCATCTTCATTGTGTCTTCCAGTGCTTGGGTCACTACCACTGCTGCCTCTGTATCTGTCTTAGCCAAGTCCTGCCAAAACAAAACAAAAACAAAACCTAAAACAAACAACAAACAAAACCAAAAACCCAAACCAACACCAAAACAAAATCAGAATGCTACACTTAAATAAACTTTGAAGTAAAAAGACACAGTGATTTGGCAGAGTGAAAGATTGTGCATGCCATTGTAAGAAGAAAGCAGTAGATGTGTATGACACCTTTTTGGTACATCAATCAGAACTCAGAGACCGATCAAGAGGCTGTAAAGCCAGAAAAACCCAAACCTTGTAATTGGCATACCTACACTTAGAAAGGGGAGTCAAGGCAACAGTCCTGAAGCAAGAAACCACCCGTTGTGAACTTGGTTAGAGAAAAATGTCATAAGAAAAAATGCTATTCAGAACAAGAGGTGCTTAGCTAAAAAGCCCCTGAGGAGGATACTATAGGCAACAAGGGCACAGATGCAGACCACAATCACAATTCTTAGTTTCAGTTACTGCACACTGCACTGGTGCAATCCCATTAACTCTTATGAGGTTACATTGATATTACTAAGACCAGAAATTTGATTCACTATCTTATTAAAATATAGCAAGAGAGTCGGCAATTAAAAAACTGCTGTGATGTTGTTTCAAGTTGTCATAATGATTGATGTTTCACAGGAGGTGCTAAAGATGGAAATCAACAAATTTAAGCAGTTCTTCCAGGAGGTAAATGTTTGCCGGCTTCCCCTGAATCCTGCACTTGTTGTACAAGGCATAGATGCAGATGTAAGTCCATTTTACGCTATAGATTATTTTATTTTCAGTGTAATAAGTACTAGGGAATGAACTGTTGCATGAACTAGGTCATGATCCTGCAAATCTTTACTTATGAGTATCCCCTTTAAGTATTGGCATAACATAGGCAGCCATTCACAGGACTGATATTTTTATGGATGCCTTCACCGCAGCTAGGGGGAGAGGTGGTATTTGCCAATTTAAGTGTCTCTCTCTCCCCTTACAACAGCAGCATTGCAACGGAGACTTGAAATTGTGACTAGCATGGTTCCAGCCCGGCTTTCCTCAAAGCAGCTTTTGAGGGGAAGGAGGTATCTGCCTCTTTAACAGTGGCCCCTGACGCAGCAACTGGTTGCTGCCACACCAGTGCAGATTCTTGCTGGCAGCTTTTCCTCCCTGGGGCCTGACAGCTTTCAGAGATGAGGAGTGCTTAGCTGTAGCACTGGCCCTCCTCCCATTGAACCTGTGAGATTTTGCATGGTAAATGTTTGCAGACTCAGCCACTTGTTCTTACCTGTGCAAGTTATGCTTATTAAAAACGACTGCTGAATGGAGGAAACTTGTGTATTGTTTCATATGTTTGACTTCACTGACCAGACTGCCAGGACTGTGTCATTCATGATTTATGACATACAAATGTCACACCAGAGGATTCAGTGTTGTTGGGGGAAGAAGTACCCAGCCACAAGGAAAATATAATATGTACAGGTGTGAGGGGCTTTTTAAGTTATAGCTTTATAATTACAGCACTGCTCTATAATTTTGCTCTGTGGCCTATAACCCACAATGGACCTGATCTTGTGAGGAGTTGAGCCCTTCAGCCTTCTTTGACCTGTGGTCTCCCAATAATTGCTCTTCAGACTTGATGTCAATGAGCACTGAAGCTTCTTAGCACCCTGCTGGACTGGGCCAATTGTGGATGACATAAATCAGAAGAATTTTCAAGCTAACTGTTTCTCACTGCTTTCAGACTTTCTGGGAATAATTACTATTGGCAGGGCTGGCGCTTCCATTTAGGTGACCTAGGCGGTTGCCTAGGGCACCAGGATTTGGGGAGGGCGGCAATTCGGCGGTGGGGGATCCTTCCGCGCTCCGGGTCTTCGGCGGCAATTCTGCGGCGGGTCCTTCACTCGCTCCGGGACCCGCCGCCGAAGTGCCCCGAAGACCGGGAGCGCAGAAGGACCCCCCCGCCGCAGAATTGCCGACGACGACCAGGAGCATGGAAGGACCCCCGCCTAGGGCGCCAAAAACCCTGGCGCCGCTCCTGACTATTGGGGAGGTCTCTAACTATCCAATTGAGCTATTGATACCATTATATCAATTGTTCTTTGTCTGCAGCCACCAGACTGAAATGCATGTTATATTTCATGAACTCTAACATTTTTAGAATACTCCTAATAATCAAACGATCATTCATTTCAGCATTGTCTACTGGTTAAACTAAGGGTATGTCTACACTACGAAATTAGGTCGAATTTATAGAAGCCAGTTTTATAGAAATCGTTTTTATACAGTCGATTGTGTGTGTCCCCACATAAAATGCTCTAAGTGCATTAAGTCGGCAGACCGCGTCCACAGTACCGAGGCTAGTGTCGACTTCCGGAGCGTTGCACTGTGAGTAGCTATCCCACAGTTCCCGCAGTCTCCGCCGCCCAATGGAATTCTGGGTTGAGATCCCAATGCCTGATGATGCAAAAACAGTGTTGCGGGGGGTTCTGGGTACATGTCGTCAGGCACCTCCCCCTCCGTCAGAGCAACGGCAGACAATCGATTCTCGCCTTTTTACCTGGGTTACCTGTGCAGACAACATACCACGGCAAGCATGGAGCCCGCTCAGCTCACCGTCACCATATGTCATCTGGGTGCCGGCAGACGTGGTACTGCATTACTACACAGCAGCAGCTCCTTGCCTTTTGGCAGTAGATGGTGCAGTATGACTGATAGCCGTCATCGGCGATTTGGGTGCTGGCAGACGTGGGACTGCATTGCTATACAGCAGCAGCTCCTTGCCTTTTGGCAGTAGATGGTGTATTACGACTGGTATCCATCGTCGTCGTATTCCTCAGTGAGTTAGGTCAGAGGCACCTGGGCAGACATGTTTTGTCTCCTGGAGACTCAGTCCTGCCGGCAGTCCTATTGAACTGTCTTGACGATGATGGCTAGCACTCATAGTACAGCATCTTCTGGCAAGCACCCAGAAGATGCCGATAGCTATCAGTCATGCTGCACCATCTGCTGCCAGCTTAAGATCTAAAAAATAGATGGACCAGATTTGTTCTCTATTCATTTGCTTCCCCCTCCCTCCGTGAAATCAACGGCCTGCTAACCCAGGGTTTTGAGTTCAATCTTTGGGGGGGCCATTCTGTGTGACAATTGTTTGTGTTTCTCCCTGATGCACAGCCACCTTTGTTGATTTTAATTCCCTGTACCTGTAAGCCATGTCATCACCCACCCCTCTCTCCCTCCCTCCGTCAGACAATAGTTTTGCGCCTTTTTTCAGCCCAGACGCCATAACACTGGGATCATGGAGCCTGCTCAGATCACCACGGCAATTATGAGCACTATGAACACCATGTGCATTGTCCTGGAATATATGCAGACCCAGAACATGCCAAAGCAAAACCAGGCGAGGAGGCGATTGCAGCGATTGCAGCGCGGTGACGAGAGTGATGAGGAAATTGACATGGACATAGACCTCTCACAAAGTACAGGCCCCAGCAATGTGCAAATCATGGTATTACTGGGGCAGGTTCATGCCGTGGAACGCCGATTCTGGGCCCGGGATACAAGCATAGACTGGTGGGACCGCATCGTGTTGCAGGTGTGGGACGATTCCCAGTGGCTGCGAAACTTTTGCATGCTTAAGGGCACTTTCTTGGAACTTTGTGACTTGCTTTCCCCTGCCCTGAAGCGCCAGAATACCAGGATGAGAGCAGCCCTCACAGTTGAGAAGCAAGTGGCGATAGCCCTGTGGAAGCTTGCAACGTCAAACAGCTACCGGTCAGTCAGGAATCAATTTGGAGTGGGCAAATCTACTGTGGGGGCTGCTGTGATCCAAGTAGCCAACGCAATCAAAGACCTGCTGATATCAAGGGTAGTGACTCTGGGAAACGTGCAGGTCATAGTGGATGGCTTTGCTGCAATGGGATTCCCAAACTGTGGTGGGGCGATAGACGGAACCCATATCCCTATCTTGTCACCGGAGCACCAAGCCACCGAGTACATAAACCGCAAGGGGTACTTTTCAATGCTGCTGCAAGCCCTGGTGGATCACAAGGGACATTTCACTAACATCAACGTGGGATGGCCGGGAAAGGTACATGATGCTCGCGTCTTCAGGAACTCTGGTCTGTTTCAAAAGCTGGAGGAAGGGACTTTCTTCCTGGACCAGAAAATAACCGTTGGGGATGTTGAAATGCCTATCGTTATCCTTGGGGACCCAGCCTACCCCTTAATGCCATGGCTCATGAAGCTGTACACAGGCAGCCTGGACAGTAGTCAGGACCTGTTCAACTATAGGCTGAGCAAGTGCCGAATGGTGGTGGAATGTGCATTTGGACATTTAAAAGCGTGCTGGCGCAGTTTACTGACTCAGATAGACATCAGCGAAGCCAATATTCCAATTGTTATTGCTGCTTGCTGTGCGCTCCACAATATCTGTGAGAGTAAGGGGGAGACATTTATGGCGGGGTGGGAGGTTGAGGCAAATCGCCTGGCCGCTGATTACGCGCAACCAGACACCAGGGCGGTTAGAAGAGTACAGCAGGGCGCGGTGCGCATCAGAGAAGCTTTGAAAACGAGTTTTGTGACTGGCCAGGCTACAGTGTGAAAATTCTGTTTGTTTCTCCTTGATGAACCCTCCCCCCCCGGTTCACTCTACTTCCCTGTAAACTAACCACCCGCCCCTCCCCCCTTCGAGCACCACTTGCAGAGGCAATAAAGTCATTGTTACTTCACATTCATGCATTCTTTATTAATTCATCACACAAGTAGGGGGATAACTGCCAAGGTAGCCCGGGAGGGGTGGGGAGGAGGGAAGGAAAAGGACACACTGCAGTTTAAAACTTTAAAACTTTAACACTTATTGAAGGCCAGCCTTCTGATGCTTGGGCAATCATCTGGGGTGGAGTTACTGGGTGGCCGGAGGCCCCCCCACCGCGTTCTTGGGCGTCTGGGTGAGGAGGCTATGGAACTTGGGGAGGAGGGCTGTTGGTTACACAGGGGCTGTAGTGGCGGTCTCTGCTCCTGCTGCCTTTCCTGCAGCTCAACCATACGCTGGAGCATATCAGTTTGATGCTCCAGCAGCCAGAGCATCGACTCTTGCCTTCTGTCAGGAAGCTGATGCTACTTATCCTCTTCAGCCCGCCACTTGCTCTCTTCAGCCCGCGATTCAGCCCGGCACCTCTCCTCTCATTCATATTGTGCTTTTTTGCACTCTGACATTGACTGCCTCTGCGCATTCTGCTGTGCTCTGTCAGCGTGGGAGGACATCTGGAGCTCCGAGAACATATCATCCCGAGTCTGCTGTTTTCTCCTTCTAATCTTCACTAGCCTCTGTGAAGGAGAAACATTTGCAGCTGGTGGAGGAGAAGGGAGAGGTGGTTAAAAAAGACACATTTTAGAGAACAATGGGTACACTCTTTCACGTTAAATTTTGCCGTTCACATTACACAGCACATGTGCTTTCGTTACAAGGTCGCATTTTTCCTCTTATAGTGAGGGCCTGCCAGTTTCGTGTGAGAGATCACTCACGCAGTGCCAGGCAACAGATTTCGGCTTGCAGGCAGCCATGGTAAGCCACAGTCTTTTGGCTTTTTTAACCTTCTTAACATGTGGGAATGGTTTCAAACAGTAGCGCCCTCATTTCCCATACCAAGCACCCGTTGGGTTGGCCATTTAAAATGAGTTTGCAATGTAAAAGGAGGGGCTACAGTTTCCGGGTTAACATGCAGCACAAACCCAACTACCCCCCCCCCCCCCATACACACACACCCAATTCTCTGGGATGATCACTTCACCCCTACCGCGTGGCTAACAGTGGGGAACATTTCTGTTCAGCCGAGCAGGAACGGGCACCTCTGAATGTCCCCTTAATAAAATCACCCCATTTCAACCAGGTGACCGTGAATGATATCACTCTCCCGAGGATAACAAAGAGCGATAAGGAATGGATGTTGTCTGCATGCCAGCAAACACCGGGACCATACGCTGCCATGCTTTGTTATGCAATGATTCCAGACTACGTGCTACTGGCCTAGCGTGGTAAAGTGTCCTACCATGGCGGACGGGATAAGGCAGCTCTCCCCAGAAACCTTTTGCAAAGACTTTGGGAGTACATGAAGGAGAGCTTTCTGGAGATGTCCCTGGAGGATTTCCGCTCCATCCCCATACACATTAACAGACTTTTCCAGTAGCTGTACTAGACACGATTGCCAGGGCAAATTAATCATTAAACATGCTTGCTTTTAAACAATGTGTAATATTTACAAAGGTACACTCACCAGAGGTCCCTTGTGTGCCCTCAGGGTCTGGGAGCATGCCTTGGGTGAGTTCGGGGGTTACTGGTTCCAGGTCCAGGGTGATAAACATATCCTGGCTGTTGGGGAAACCGGTTTCTCCGCTTCCTTGCTGTGAGCTATCTTCATTGTCTTCATCATCATCTTCCTCGTACCCCGAACCCGCTTCCCTGTTGCGTGATTCTCCATTGATGGAGTCAAAGCACACGGTTGGGGTAGTGGTGGCTGCACCCCCTAGCATGGCATGCAGCTCCGCGTAGAAGCGACATGTTTGCGGCTCTGCCCCGGACCTTCCGTTTGCCTCTCTGGCTTTGTGGTAGGCTTGCCTTAGCTCCTTAATTTTCACGCGGCACTGCTGTGCGTCCCTGTTATGGCCTCTGTCCTTCATGGCCTTTGAGACTTTTTCTAATATTTTGCCATTTCGTTTACTGCTACGGAGTTCAGCTAGCACTAATTCATCTCCCCATATGGCGAGCAGATCCCGTACCTCCCGTTCTGTCCATGCTGGAGCTCTTTTGCGATCCTGGGACTCCATCATGGTTACCTGTGCTGATGAGCTCTGCGTGGTCACCTTGCTCTCCACGCTGGGCAAACAGGAAATTAAATTCAAAAGTTCGTGGTGTTTTTCCTGTCTACCTGGTCAGTGCATCTGAGTTGAGAGTGCTGTCCAGAGCGGTCACAATGAAGCACTGTGGGATAGCTCCCAGAGACCAATAACGTCGAATTCCGTCCACACTACCCCAAATCTGACCCACAAAGGGCGATTTTAGCGCTAATTCCCTCATCGGAGGTGGAGTAAAGAAACCGGTTTAAAGGACCCTTTAAGTCGAAAAAAAGGGCTTCATCGTATGGACGTGTCCAGGCTTAATTCGATTTAACGCTGCTAAATTCGACCTAAATTCGTAGTGTAGACCAGGCCTAAGAGTCAAGCATCCAGGATCCTTTTCCAGCTCGGCCACTGGTATATTATTGTACATTAACCTTTGGCAAAGTCTTTCAGTCACTCTGAGTGAAATCCTTGCCCCATTGAAGAAAAACTCCTGCTGATTTCAGTGCAGTCAGGATTTCACCATCTGTGCCTCAAATTTATTCATCTGTAACATAGTATAATATATAGTTCTCAGACTTCACATGCGTGTAAAGAGGCTTAAGTAATGTTTCTAACATACTTTGAGATCCCTGGATGAAAGACAATCTATAGCTGTCTACATTATAATTTTTCTTCAAATTTTCCACCCTTGCATACACCCAGTGCTGATTCCAGTGGGAGCTATGGGGTGCTTATTATTTCTGAAAAGCAGGCCATTGCTTTGTCTTTCTCAGTTTTTCTCTTTTTATAGTGGTGATAATAATACTCACCTAACTCACAGGGGTTTTCAAAGCTTAGTTCATTAATGGTTTTAAAAGCCTTTTGAGATCTTCAGGTGGAAGGCGCTATATGATGCCAACGGTTAAAATAGGCTCCAAATAATGTAGATTATGATGATTGGAATTTGCTGCACTCCTCACCCAGGCTTAGAGACCCATTAAAATTAATGGGTGATCTGCCTCCATAAGGATTGCAGGACCAGGCTACCCACTGACAAAATAAGACAAAAAAAATCTTTAGATCGCAGTGTTCACAACTGCATTGCAGCTTTTGATTGGGTATGCCTTGCATCACTTTGGTCTTTCCAGTGCCAGCCAAAATGTAGCACTAAATGACCTGGGGAAAATAAAAAATAATTGTAGAAAAAAGATTACCTGAGCATTTCAGAACCTTTAAGAAGTTTGAATATGATGGTAGAGATTCTTCTTTTCTGAACCAGTTCAACAGTCTCTAATATCGAGGACTATTTATTTTTGTTACCCGTGCTGCTGATAAATGCTTCAAGACACCACATCTTCTCAGGGCAATGTTCTACTGCTTTTAGCCTATAGTATACTATATTTTATGTGTGTATCATTTTTTTTTCTAAAGGCATGTTCATATTTCACATCCAATGCTTTTCCATTGAAAATCTCCTTCATCAATACAGAGACACTGAGTAGAAACATCAATGTTATTTTTAAGGTAGGTTATTCATTCTAATAACCCCCAGTTAATTTTGTATGCAAAATGTTAATTTAATACTCATTGAAAGGGAAGGCTTCAGATCTTGAGCCTGAGGTGTTTGATCTGGCTGTGCTGCTCAGTTTTCATAATCCTATTTGAGGCTAGACCTTTAAGTACAGTATATTAAGGAAATATATTAAAGCATCCAAGGTTTTGATTGGTAGAAAATCAAATGCATTCTAGGAAAACAAAGTGTGCTTTTAACTCAGGCTAACAGTAAAGGATAACATAGTGTATTTACCTTCTTGAGGTCTAAGGACAAAGTCCAGAGAAATAACTGTTCAGGGAAAGGACTTAATTGTACAGTAGCCCTGTCTAGCAGATAAAATACTACCATGCTGAAGACTGCATTTGGCACAAAACATATAGGACTCAATTCTGGCTCTCCAAGTCCGAGTCAATGTGATGGAGTAGTGGTGCCAAGGGATCAGCCCATTCCCATCATGTGGCATGGCCCTTTAAGATTTGGAAAGATCTGATGTATATACAATGACTCAGGAGATAGTTAGAGAGAGGAACAGGTCCTGGGAATGAGTGGTGCTTGGGAGGAAATCCTGTCCCTGTGTCTTTAAAGGTCTGGGGCCAGGAGCCTTGCAAAGAGTCAAGAGAGAGGCTCTCTTCTCACCCAGCCAATTGGGTTTTAGGAAAGGGACTGGCACTCCTCCCTCATGTTCTAGCAGGGCACCACTAGCAGGAGAAGGCAGCCTGCTGAACACCCTGCACCTGAGACCTAACTGGGGGGAAAGGGACAGCTGAGGAAGAAGCTGGCTAAGGGTGGCAGTGGGGGAGGGCAGGATGCCCAGCCCCCCGCGTTCCCCCCCCCACACACACACAACACACTTAGTCCCTGACCAAAGCTGGGTAGCATAACAGCACAGCCTCTTCCCTGCTGGCATGATGAGGAGTGGCTGGGCCAAATTTGAGTGGCCTTGAAACCCTGTGTGCCTGCTTGGGCCCTTTGCTTTCTCAGTCCTTCTGGCACCCATGAATGCCAGGCCCTCCCAGTCCCCAGGGAAAAGCAGAGTAGGGCTGGATGCAAGAGGGAGATCTCAGGGCTGGGGGCAGATCAATGTGGGGGGAAGGAGCACTGGGCTGGGTGTGGGGCAGCACGAGCAGAGTTTTTGTGGAGCTGGATGCAAGAGGGAGAGCACGGATCTGGGTGCCAAGGCAGCATGAGACTGGTCAGGACTGGGTATTGGGAAGCGGCAGGGGAGAGTTTGGGGGTGGAGGCGAGGTGTGGGACTGGATTCAGGGCAATGGAGGGAGAGCTCTGGATTCCCATCTTAGGAAAATTTTGGTTGCATCCCTGAGAGAGGGAGTACCTGTTTTTTACCAATCTAGTCAGGGTAATTGATTGAAAGAATCTTGAATGGTTGCTAAGTGCAACATACCTTTAGGACCATGAGCGGCCACAAGGGGTGTGCTGGAGAGCATCACCCCATGGCAATCATGTTGTGGAATGATAGAGGAGGTACACCACCTTAATAATGGTATTGGGATGGATTAATTGCTGGCGTAATCCACTGTTGTACTTGGAAGTAAGCCCAGGATTGTCATGTTTCCATACACAAAGAGAAAAAACATCTGCCTTCAGTCTAAAATTACTTCTGTTTCAGATTAAGAGAAACAACAATAGGAAAGCCTCCTTGAGAAAGCACGGTGTGTGTGTGTGTGTGTGTGTGTGTGTGTGTGTGAGTGAGTGAGAGACAGAGAGAGAGCTCTCTGTATGGACCACAGCAACCTGAAGAGCACAAAATGGTTGCTGCCTCCAAGCAAAGGGTTAAGGGGCAGTTCTTAGAAATTAGAAAGTGCCCTAGTCAGAAAACAGAAGCCTAAAAATTTCATGCTACAGACACCACCAGGGTGAAATTTGCATTTTATGCACATATGGCCCAGGAACAGGAATATCATTTCTGGCCACACTGGAGTAAGCACACTCATCTGCCTTTGTCACCTTTGGAAAGGCTGTATACCTGGCACTACTTACATAACAAATCAGTGGCTTAAAGTGGAAGGAGAGGCAGGTGCCTCATCATCCCACCCAACGTACACCTCTGGGGCAATGAACACTGGCAGTGATGCCAATAGTGTTATGAAGTTCCCTGCACCTTCTCCTATCCAGCATACCGATGTAGCAGCAACCATAATTTGGCTCATAATATGCTTCATTATTTGTAATAGATAATGCTTAAATAAAATGGTAACTGTTGTTTCGAACAGTGGTGAGGAAACACAGGAAAAATTCTCTTCAGGTCTGGCTGCTGAGCATAATTAATTGGAATCAAGATTAGCTGTAAAAAAAGGGAAATGGATTTTTAAAAAAATAGGGGGAAATTGATGTCCTCTCATTAAATGCCTGTAGACTAGGTTGCTTCTGTAAAAGGAACATAATAAAGGAACAAATCATTGTAATGTAACTAAAGCTTACAATTTATGAAAGACTTTCCTGATGAAGGCTTGAAAATACCAGTAAAATCCAGATGCAATTTAGACATTGAGGAGGAGGGGATGAATAGCAGAGCTTTTGTTTTATGGGCCATTTACCCAGCTACGGTAGAAAATAATCCCTTCATTAATTACAAGACGCAAAGGCCGATTTCTCTAAGATTGTTGTTCAACAGACTCCATGTGGGGAGCAGTCAGCAAGAAAATGCTGATTGAAACTGATTCTGAATCATGTCAGGGAAACCATTTGTACGTGTAATAAGGTTGCCCTGTAGCCTGCTAGAAATACTGAGTTGTGATGTGTAGTGTCAGGCCAAATACTTGTACTCTCATTCCTGAAAAGGGATCTGCTATTGGATGGATTTTGAAATTTAACTAAACAAGGATCCAAGCTCCCGACTGCATGTGAAAGACCAGTAATTTCCATGTGAGTAATAAACTGAAAGGTTGCAGCAGGCAAAAGGGCATATGGTACCGTTAGTGTGGTTGCCAAAACACTTCTTGTCTGTATAAGTCATCCCATTCTTTCTTCCTTCTGATATAGTATGAACACGTTGAGCAAAACTGCAGGGCTTTACTGTAAAATGAAGGGAGCTGGGGCTTTTGGCCTGGAAAAGAGAGAGAAAAGTGTCTCTCTTTGGGATTCAAGGAGAAACTCAAATTTCACATGCCCTTTTCACAGGTGGGAGATGATCTACGTCAGGATATGCTGGTTCTGCAGATTATTCGTGTGATGGACAGAATTTGGCTTCAGGAGGGGCTTGATATGCAAATGATCATTTATAAGTGTTTATCTACAGGAAAAGGCCAAGGTCAGTACAGATTAGAAAGGATGCATGTATTACATTATTCATATCTCATGTAAACCAGTAATACAACAGCACTCCTCCCTTCAGTATTTCTTTTTGAAAGTGTCTTTTCTTTTTTCCCTTTGAGGGAAAAGAGTGCGCAGAACCACCCTCAGTTGGGTCCTAAACATCTTTGCAGATTTAGGGAGGTTAACTTTTTTTTTCCCCCTTCAGCAGAAATAGAACCCAAGCTAGTGAAGTTTTGTAGCAACCCAGGCCTGAATTTAAAGCCTTGGCATCCATAACTGGTCTTGGACTCTCAAAAAAACCTCCCATTTAGGCAGCAAATAAGAACTTCTGAAAACCTGATCAGAAGTGTTGCAGTGGGAATTACTGGGTGCTGAGCTCCTTTGCAAATCTGGCCCTTATTTAGGTTTCGGCTATAGACTAATAAAGTTCCAGAAACCTCCCAGTGTTGTTTGAAAAACCACCCTTGCTGTTCATACTGCTTAAGGCTAGCTTGGCTCATATGAAAGCTTTATTTATTCCTTTCTTTTATGGTTGTTGTAACAAAGCCATAGCAAAGATGCCAGTTACTTGCTAAAGAAATTTACTGATGGCAATAGACTTTTTTACTGAAAATAATTCTAGCACAATAAAGAGCTGAAGCAACCAGGTTACCTACAGTACAGAAATGAAAAATACAGCATTTTCGGCCTTTTGAGCCACGCTGCAGAGAAAGTTTGGGGAATGGGTGGCCTGCAGGACCCATGGCGGATTCAGGGATGTGGCAGGTGGTTGATGGGAACTGGAAAGGGATCCTCTTCATCCTTTCTTTCCATGAACAAGGCAGAACTAGAAAGATTCCCCTTCAAAAAGTAACCATAAAATATTTTATCTGGAGAAGGAAGATGCTATAATTAGTTTCCCTCCATTACACTAACTCTCAATTTGATATTTTTTAAAGGATTCAGGGTGGGCATGAGAATAAACTCTGGATGTCTGTCTATTTTAGGTACTTCTGTGGCCCCCATGACCAGAGTATCTGAGCACCTCACAATCTTTATCCTCCCAGTGCTTTGAATCTTGCTAAATTATTGGGCTCCATGATGTCATTTGGCAGTGAACTCCACAATCTAGTTGTGTATTGTGTGGAAAAGCATTTCCATTGATCAGTTTTTAATTCGTTAGCTTTAATTTCATTGAATAGCCCTTTGTTCTTGTTTTATGAGGCAGGGCAAAGAGAAGCTCCCAATCTTCCTTTTTCTAGATCATCTAATACCATGTAGACTTTTATGGTTAATTGAAATGTGTGTATAATTCTCTCCATGGGGTGATATGATACAGTGCGATGCAGATTAATAAACACTCTGCCCCTTTTTAAAATTGTGAGTTTTTCATGTGAACTCCTTCTCTCTGATTAGGACTAGTGCAGATGGTGTCAGATGCTACAACTCTAGCCAAGATCCACAGGGAGTCTGGATTGATAGGACCATTGAAGGAAAACACAATTAAAAAATGGTTCAGTCATCATCATCCTGTGGAATCAAGTTACCAAGAGGTATATTAAAATGGAACATTGCATAAATTGTTTATTTTACAAATGAAAAAGCAAATGGTGATATGCACAATCTCCTGAAGTCAGGGAAAACAGATCACACATACCATCAAGTCTTCTGAAATGGCACATCCGTTTCTTTGGCCAGATTGCTAGGGACCAGATTCAGTGCAGTGTTTTTTCAATAACGATAAGAAAAGTTAGGAAAATACCATACTTGGAGATACAAAGGTGAAGTAAGAAGAAGTTGAAGACAAAATTAAGTAAATAGACACTGAACCTAAAGTAATTTTTTTATCCAGATAGTGAGATATGGTGTTTTATATATAATCACACAGACAGTATCTTTTCTGTGCTTGAAAATGTCACACTTTTAGAAAACTGTATTTCATTGAATTCCCCCAGTAATATGAGATATCAGGTCATGCTTGTCCTTTTACATTATGGGATCCTGTGTAAAGCATCTGGTTTTATGCAAACTGGTGTTACGCATCAGGTTATAAATCATCCAGGAAATTGGGGAAACTGCACAAGCAGAGGTTTCCCTCTTAAAACAAAGAAGCCATGAAGTCACTTTTGCACATTCTTTTTAGGCGGGGCTTGTCCTGAGGTTCACAAAAATGCTTTGAAATTTTTAGCGTCCTGGGGAATTTTTGAACACATCCCCGTACCTGCAGTAGATTAGTAGCCAAACTTTTTGCCCAATTTAAAGAGAGCTCCAGGTGCTGAGCTCCTCTGAAAATGAGACATCTAATTTGATGCCTAATTGTAGGCATCAATGTACACATTTTTTTGCCAGAATGTAGTGGTGGGTGGGTGGGTGGTTGTGTATTTATTTATCCAAATTTTCAATCTAAACTTTTAGAAGCAGCTTTAATGTAATCATTATTACCGTATATATTTACAGTAAAGGTGCTGCTGACATTTTGATTGAAAATTGAGACAGCTATCAATTATCAGTCAAAAATCCAGTTTTGTTCTGTTTTTAGTAAGTCAAATAACATGGAAAGTTCTTAAAAAAAAACATTTGCTACGCATAATGTTCATTTTTTTTTTTTTTTTTGGAAAGAAATGAAATAGGCATTTCTGATTGCGCAGGATGTCTGTATAATTGTTTGTATCCTGCTCTCACCATTTCTCTTCTCTTGCTATTAAGACTTTGCACTTGAATACTGAACTCACATAGGTGAGTAAGCTTTATTATACTAATTTTACAGTTGGGCAAACAAAGGCACAGAAAGGTGAAGTGACG
This sequence comes from Malaclemys terrapin pileata, assembly GCF_027887155.1. Classification (NCBI taxonomy): domain Eukaryota; kingdom Metazoa; phylum Chordata; order Testudines; family Emydidae; genus Malaclemys; species Malaclemys terrapin. The sequence goes on from NC_071505.1 coordinate 115,564,640, forward strand.
TCTCCAAAGCCACCTAGCGACTAAGTGGCATAGTCAGGAATACGCCCCAGGCATCCTGAGTTCTCGTGCTGTGGTCTAATCACTCCACAGTGCTATCATCAAAATCAGTCACTAGATTTAGCACCATAATACTACAGTAATATCAGTACTCAAACAATTATTTATATTGGATAGTATAGTATAAAGATGGTACAGTACTATATGCACTGAGGTTTTGACCAAGAACTTAATGATTAGGTTTTATAGAGTCTGCATATAAATGGCTCACATGATTACTGAGACAGATAGCTTAGTAAGATTCCCAGGAGGTTCAGGCCCTTACAATTAAGAATGCTATCTGTGGTTGTTACACTGTAATAGCTAAGATAAAACCTGCATGGGCTTTGTATAAATCTGATCACCATCTAGAGCTAGGAAGAATTCTCTTCTCCCTCTCCTCTTATCTGTGATATGGCATGGGGCAGTTGGGAGGGTTAGACAGGTTCATTTGAGGGAGATTTTTATCTTCTTCTGAAGCATAGAAGTGCTGTACAATATCCACTGAAGTCAGTGGAAAGCTTTGGATCAGTCCATAAGGCTACATATACACTACACATCACTTTCAGTGGCGTATGCAATACGTGTACCTACCCATGACAGTGTGGCCTTTCCCCACTGCCTCCCCCTTGCCAGAGTCTTTTCCCACTGCCAGAGTCTTTCCCTGTGGTGAGGAAGGGCTCTAGCCAGCAGGGAGCTGCTGGAGCCTTTCCTTGCTGCCACTCTTCCCCCTCTCCCCCCACCGAGCTTTTCCCCACTGCTGGTGCCTTTCCCAGCTGCTAGAGTCTTTTCCTGTGGTGGGGAAAGGCTCCAACCGCTGGGAGGCAGCAGGACTCTACATGGTTTGGACTAGTAGAGAGCCATGTATAGTATGTACTCGGGTACCCTTCAGACGTGTCTAAACTGCCTAAACTGTGCCTCACAGTCTACACTGATACTTGAACCCGTGCTGGGCGCTACCTGAGTACATACTCTACACGCTGCCAAAAGAAGCATGCAGTGTAGACATAGTCTTTGTGAGTATCTAGTGGTTAGAGCAGGGGTTTAGGGATCAGGACTCCTTGTCATGTATTCCTAGGTCTGCCACTGAATCTCTGATACTTTGGGTAGTTCACTTAACCTTACTATATTTGAGTTTACTGCTCTGTAAAATGGAGGTCGGATTCCTTGCCCAGAGATGTTGTGAGGCTTCATTAATTAATGTTTGTAAAGTTCAGTGAGTTCTTGAGTGAAAGGTTCCACCTAAATGCAAAAGAACTATCCAAAATAAGTCACTGCTGGCAATAGAAATGTCTAGATGAACCATTGGTCTGTTGTACTATGGCAGTTCCCATGTTATTAGTTTAGGTCCAGAACCTGCAAACACTTAGGCCTGTATTTAGCTTTAAGCATCTGCAGAAAAGCTTGTAGGACTTGGTATTTGTGTTAGTATCACAAAAATACATTACTGTATATTTTTTCTTTGTGTTTTTGTTTTGATTAATTAGGCAATAAAGAATTTCTTTCATTCCTGTGCTGGCTGGTGCGTTGTTACCTTCATTCTGGGAGTCTGTGACCGACACAATGACAACATCATGCTGACAAACACTGGCCACATGTTCCATATAGATTTTGGAAAGATTTTAGGTCATGCACAAAAATTTGGAAGCATAAAAAGGTTGGTATCTACAGTAACATTAATTATAAAGTTTAAACAGTGTTCTGATAAAACTTCAGTATTCTAAAACATACATGAAAATTGTAAATGAGTCCTTGCTCCCCTCCCACCCCGCCCCGAATCTCTAGAGGTATCATACACAGCATGTTGTAGCATTCTTAAAACCTTATCGGGAGAGGTCTGAAAGAATTAGTAATGGGATATGGAGATTTTCTCTTTTAGGTCAGTAGTATGAGTTTGATCCAGTTCAGCAGTGGCCAGAAGTAGTTACCGTCTGATGGCGGGCCTATGAGAAAACAGTCCGTGGTCTCATTTTATTTTATTTTTTTTCTAGTGGGCAGGTGTCCATAGCACAAATCCAATTCCACAGCTGGATGTAATTGTCACTTTTAGCATAGAGACCAAACACTGACTGGGCATGCAGGATCAACTACACTCCCGCACATAGGGTGAAATTGTGGCCCCAGGGATGTCAATGGGCCCATGATTTACACCCCAAGTATTGATCCCAACTAGTCGGAGTTGAGTTGTGTGGATGCTCTCACTTTCAGGCTGTACATATTCTGTGGATAAGTAAGTACTTGCCATACCTATTCTAGTTCCATTCTTGATTATGAAAGGATGAATTAGGATGAAATGATAACTAGAAGTGTGCATAGACATTTCAATACACCCCAAAAACATGAGATAAACTGTATAGCAGTATATATGATGGATAAAAATATCTCCCTGGCACTGACAATCAGATTGATGTGTGGAGTCCTTCCTTCACTTGTCCTCATAATCACCTGACCCATCCCAGAATGAATCAGCTTGAGTTAATCATTCCTTTTTTTCCCCTTGTCTTCCAGCATATTAGACAGAAATAAGTGTGGGCGTACTGGTATGAAGGAAGCTGATGGGGCTAATTAGTTCTGAACCATGCAGACAAAAGATTTATTTGCAGTGCTCAAAATCATCATCAGTCATTCAAGGGCTCCCTTAATTTTACCAATTTTCTGTGGAAAGAATAATACACAGTAGAGTCACAAAGAGACATACATACACACCCAGAGTCAAGTGCTGCATCTGTTACTCAGCCAAAGCTGCCACTCGAGTCTATCCGGAGCTTACTTGAAGGGTACTTTTGCCTAAGGGCAAAATGATTGAGGAGGGAAAGATTTGGCCCCTGGAGGGCAGCAGAAGGCCCAATGCCCAAAGTTTAGACAGGAATGCTATAGCTATTATTTTTATTATAAAATAATGTAATGATATTATACAGCTTTGTTAAATCTAGAAGTACCATTTAAAAATAAGTCATTTATTTAAATAGCATCTATTTTGTTCCTTTTCATCCATACAAGTATTTTGCTCTATTTTCAATAGATTCCAAAGCTATATAACTTGTGACTCATTCATGTGTCCTTAGTACGAATAGGGCTTATATTTTCAGTAGGCTGTAGACACTAGGGAGCGATATGCTTACTCCTTGCCCTCATGCACACTGAGTAGGTCTGAGAAAGATGGCTGTAATACACATGAGCATTGTGTGTTCTTCATCAAGTGTCTGACAGATACTAGTGACACAAGGATATCAGACTTTCATCACCCACAAAGTGAATACTTGATGCTATTTGCATCTATCCATTCCTTTTCCACATGCAGACCTGAAGCAGTTCACTTGTTAGCCCCATGTTTAAGTAACCTTTTAGTAGATTTTTAGCTCAGTTCTCCAAAAGTTATCTGCCTTTTGACCATGCCCTAAATCAGTAATTTACCTCCGTTGAACCACTAAAGTGATGTCCATAAAAACACCTGCAAACTTTTTTAAAATCCTCAACACTATATTTGTGATGACTCTCTTATTATGCTTTGTTGTTTAATACAATTTATATGCATTGCAGTGAGGTAGCTTAGGCAACTTTAAAGATCAGCAGCATCTGATCTTACAAATCTTGACTCATGCAAGTAATCCTTATATCACACTGTGGTTACATTTTTCTTCAACGCATTTATAGCAAAGGCTTGCAGGAAAAGGAGTCCCCACTCCATATTAATTACCGTACCCTGGTCTCTCTTTTCTTAGAAAAATAATTTGCTTGCTTACCACAGATATAAATGCCCATTGTGTATTCTCAATAAATGTGTGGGGAGTTTTGTGATTAGCAAACATTTGTCCTTCAGAGTATCATAAGCAAATGCCTTCCACAGTCTTCTGCAAGTAAGAGTACTCTTTTTACTGTAAATAAACTGAAAGATTTATAGTAGCCTGAAGACTTATGTACCACTCTATACAGGGCAGTGATTCCTTCCATTCAGTCCACTCTCGACTCTGAAAATAATCCTTTGAAAGTAATATGATTCAGACAGACATGAGAATTTTCAGGAAAACATTTCTTTTGAAAACATAGCAAACATAATTTGGCAATGGAAAGGGATCAATACCTGCTCCAGTCCAGTATCCTCCTCATTACATTTTATGTACTGAGTCTCTCCATTTAGAGCCCAATCCTACATCCATTGAAATCAGTAGAAAAAGTCCCATTGTCTTCAGTGGGATTTAGTGAACATTCCTGCCTTAAAGAGCTTGTAGTCTGTCTATCTGATCTTTAAAGTGCTCTGGAGGAACATTACTTTTTGAGTCCCATAGGAGATTTACAGACTAAAACATGAGATTTCATTATCTTTTATTTTATCTTACAAAGCTACACATTTTGTTAGTGGTAATAAAATTACACACCTTTCTTTAATCGAGCCCCAGCTTTTGACCCTAAGGCCGTGAATTCCACAGAATTCAAACTGTGTGAAGAAGTAATTACCCTTTATTTGTTCAAAATTTCCTGTACTTTAACAGTATTGAGTATCCTGTGTTCTCATTTTGAGGTAGGCCTGTACTCCCTGCCCCTGTTGAGGTCACTAGAGGTGTTTTCTGAGGATAAGTCTACGCTGCAATGTGTACCCACATACTGGCTTGTGCACATGTGATTGCATGTTAGCCAAGCCTGCCTCCAAGAGCCCATACTATAGAGCCACACATGCCCCAGTATACCCACATCTATTCTGACATAGCAGCTGCATGTGTTCAGTGCTAGAATTAATGGGGGTATGTATATCCCAGAGCTCTTAATGCTTCACCAACAGGAACAATTCTAGCAATTGGTGTATAGTGTATTGTGGGAGGACTTGTTTGTCCTTCCTGGATCCCTGTGCAGAAGTGGTTTTAGCGGAGGTACACAGGACAATGTAAGAGGAAGGGGTTATTTTTTTTATTTTTCTGGTTCTAACCAATTCCTCTTGAACTCTTCTGCTTTGGAGGATTAGGCAATAAAGGATTTATTTAAATGCGGTGCTCTCTGATACAATCCTAGATTTAGCAGTCTTACGCTTCTCCAGCCATTTTCAACACCTTTCTTGGTAGTTTTCCAGTCACTGCTATTGACTAGGTGGCCATCTCAAATAAAATGAGATAATCCAGGTTATACGATATTTTTGTCATGGCATAGTAATGTATGTGTAATTTCCCATCCTTTTTCAATGCACACAGTTGTCCTGTTTAATTGCTGCCTATATGCCTTCACTGATCTCCTCAAAGACCCCTATGTCTTTCCCATATATTAAATTTTGCTCTTTCTGTTGTGTTGTATTTTGTTTTATTTTTTGACAACGTTTATTATTAGAGCTGGCTGAACCTAAGGATGGTTCATTTAGCCCAGTATCCTGTCTTCTGACAGTGGCCAAAGTTAGGTGCTTCAGAGGGAATGAACAGAACAGGTAATCATCAAGTGTCGCCCCTTCCAAGCTTCTGGCAAATAGAAGCTAGGGACACCATCCCTGCCCATCCTGGCTAATAGCCATTGATGGACCTATCCTCCATGTACTTATCTAGTTCTTTTTTTGAACCCTGTTATAGTCTTGGCCTTCACAACATCCTCTGGCAAAGAGTTACACAGATCGACTCTGTGTTGTGTGAAGAATCCCTTTTAGAATGTTCCCATTGGGAAATTCTAATTTTCCATCAAAAATATGGGAAAGTGGGGTTTTTCCCCACCCTTTTTACTGTTTTTCTGCTTTTTCCAGTTTGAGAAGAATAAGAAAGGGGAAGGGGGGGAAATGCCACTTTTCATTTATAAAAATAACTTTGGTTTTAGTGTTAACACTTCAAAATGAAAGAATTTCTTTATCATTGAAAATGTTACTTTAAAAGAGAAAGAACCCTTTCAATGCTTTCGGACTGCTTTTGAATTGGCAAAGGTTGGAGAACAGTCAGAAAATGTGGGGAAACACAATTTCAAATGAGAAAAATTGAAAATTCTAAAATTTCAGTTATTTCTTGCATAGTTTTATTTGGGAAACGTTTCAACGGGGGGATCTAAAATTTTCATTTTGAAAAAATTTGTCAAAAATTCAAAATGGTCTGTGAAGCATTTTGTTTTCAATGCAAATCTGTTTACTGATGAAAAAACTTTCCTTGGAAAATTTTTGGCCAACTCTGTTTATTACCTTTATCTAAGTTAAATTCTATCCTATATCATACTGCCAATCCCTCACTTTATGTAGATCTGGAGTTACAGTTCTTAGTTTTCATTAACCTGAAGAGTTTCAAGTCATCAGCCAACTTCCTTCACTTGCTACACCTGTCCTCCTTCAAAAAAACAAAGGCCAGAGACATGCAAAGACTTCATATTCTTAAATTTAAGTGCTTGGGTGGTTTCACTGAAGTTAATGAGGCTACTCAGGTATTTAAAGTTAAGCATCCACATATGTCTTCGCAGAATTGGAGCCTACATTTTCAAAAATGATTTGGGGCAGTTTCAACTTTTGGATAGGCCAATTTGAGACACCTTAAAGGGGCCTGAATTTCAGAGGACAGGTGCTCAGCATTTCTGAAAATCAGCCCTTTTTAGGTGTTTCAAGTTAGGCATTCAAAAGCACTAGTCACTTTTGGAAATTTAGGCCTCCTATACTGAGAAATATGAGTCCCAATACTGGCTTTAGGACACACTTATCTTTCTCCACTTTGAAGACTAGTTATTTATTGTTACTGTGTTGTCTATGCCTCACCCAGTTATTAATCCTGCATAATACTTTACCCGTGGTTATTTATTTTCATTAATAGTCTCTTATGGAGGGAACTCATCAAATGCTTTTTGAAATCAGAGTAAATTTATGTCCACTAGTCTCTTTGTATCTATGTTTTAATTTATTATTTCTGTAAAGTACCCTAACAGTTTAGTGAGGCACATATTTTCCTTTACAGAAGCTGTGTTGGTTTGTCCCTATCTGTTTTTATTATCCAAGCGTAATGTTCTGCTTTCTCCTTAATTACACACTCAATTGAGTTCCCTGGAACTGAGGAGAAGCTCACTGGTCTGTAATTCCCAGTATCCCCTGTGGCTCTGATTTGAAGCTGAAGCACTGCATTAACTACTTTCCAGTCTTCAGGAACAGTTGCTGTTTTGAGGAGGTTATCGTATAGTCTCATTAGTAATTACCTGGGCTAGAGTGTGTTGTTATTTATCGCCTTTGGAACCACCAGTGGAATTCCTTCCAGTTCTGGTCCAGTGGAATTCCTTCCAGTCTGGTGGTGTACTGCATGTGAGTTTGAGTGGCTCCATATCTTCCTCTTTGGCGACTTCTCTCTCTTTTTTTAAGACCACCCTGTGAATTCTTATATAAATGCCTTTGGAAACAGGAAGTTCCACATCACAATCAACAGTAAATAACTGATGGAAAAAATATTGACCTATCTTCTGTACTATATCATCATTGCTTTTAATTGCAACCCGCCCTTCCACCACTTTATCCCATGTGCCACTTGGGTATCTGTGATGGGGTGTACTCCCCACACTGGCCCTACAAGAGCTGAATTAGTCTGCTAAGGGGGGAGGAGGGTAGGCTGGAGGCAGCCAATTAGAGAGAAGCTCACCTATGATGGGCAGGTGGGGCTTCCTCAAAAGACAGGAAACTGAAAGCAGAAGGGGATGCAGGGAGAAGGCTTCAGGGAGGACTGCTTTAGGGCTACAGAGACAAGTTGCCTAAAGTTACTCCCTGGGAGGAGGGAGTGAAGAGATTGTCAAAACCAGAGGAGTGGGGAGGGCCAGGAGTTATGGAAGTGACTCAGGTAAAGGCAACAAGGTGCAGGGAATTGACCTTGCTGCTGTGTAGAGGGTCCCTGAACCAGAACCTGGATAGATGGTGGGCCCAGGTTCCCCTGCCAGTCACTGCAGGAGTGGCACTGTGAGGCAGTGAAGCAGAAGACTGCCTGAGATTGCTAAAAAACGGAACCTTGATGTGCTTTCCCCCTGGAAGAATAGTGACCTGGACAGAGGGCTGAGTCATGAAGAGGACAGCTGCAGTTCCCAAGAGTGAAAGAAGAGCTGCAGAGGAGAAACTGAAAGGGTGTAACCACTGGAAGGGGTGTCGGCCTGACTGAGTTAATCCCCAGAATCACCAGGAGGTGGTGCCATCCAGCAGAGAGTCGAGCAGCCTGTCACAGTATTCTAGAGGGGCTATACTCTCTTACATAGTCTAGTGCAGTGATTCTCAATGACCAGTCCAAGGACTGGGTGCCGGTCCATGGCAGCCTCCTTGCCAGTCACTCAGATTTCCCTAACACAGAATATTAATATTTAAAATGTAAAGTTTTTTGTACTTGCATTTTACATCACTGAATTCATTCAATTATTTTTGAACATCTTAAATAAATCGACTGGGTTGACATTGGTGCCCCTGGTACTGATATGCAAATCATATTTGCATTCATTTGTTGGAAGGAAGTAATTAACAGAAAGCGGCGAGAAAAATTTAAGTCCTAGTAAAAATTTTACTTAGCTAAACTAGACAATGTCACTGTCAAAGCAATTACCTCTGCATCTATTTTTCAGAACTAACAAAAGTTCAGAAAAACATAATAGAGATGCGAGTGACTCCGAATATGATCAGGAAGAAGTGTTAGAAAAGGAAATGTTCATCCATCAATCAAAAATATGATGAGTCTTACATTTAAGTATGGGTTTGTTGAAAGTGAGGATATAAAATGCCCAAAACCTCTCTGTGTTGTGTGTGGCACAACTCTGAGCAATGATGCTATGAAACCTTCAAAAATGATTTGACACCTTGAAACTAAACATCCGAATTTAAAAGAAAAGCCAATGGAATTCTTCCAACAGAAGCGAGATGACATGAAGGGGAAAAAGCAACTACTGCACACCACCATAACATCAAATAAAGGTCTGATATAAAAGCATCATAGCTGCTATCCCTACGCATAGCTAAATGCAAATTGCTATTTACAATTGATGAAGAACTAATCATGCCTTTTGTAATAGATGCCTATCACAAAGTCTTGGGTGATGCAGCTGTCAAATGATAGTCATGTTGAATCACTGATATTGCAGAAGATCATAGAATCATAAGACTGGAAAGGACCTCGAGAGGTCATCTAGTCCAGTCCCCTGCACTAATGGCAGGAGTAAGTATTCTCTAGACCATCCCTGACTGGTGTTTGTATAACCTGCTCTTAAAAATCTCCAGTTATGGAGATTCCATAACTGGGCAATTTATGCCAGTGCTTAACCACCCTGACTGTTAGGAGGTTTTTCCTAATGTCCAATCTAAACTATCCTTGCTGCGATTTAAGCCTATTGCTTCTTGCCCTATTCTCAGAGGTTAATGAGAACAATTTTTCTCCCTCCTCCTCCTCATAACAACCTTTTATGTACTTGAAAACTGTTAACATGTCTTCCCTTCTCTTCTCCAGACTAAACAAAGCCATTTTTTTTTTTTTAGTCTTTCCTCATAGGTCATGTTTTCTAGACCTTTAATCATTTCTGTTGCTCTCCTCTGGACTTTCTCCAATTTGTCCACATCTTTCCTGAAATGTGGCACCCAGAACTGGACACAATACTCCAGTTGAGGCCTGATCACCATAAAGTAGAGCAGAAGAAGTACTTCTCATGTCTTGCTTACAACACTCCTGCTAATACATCCCAGAATAATGTTTGCTTTTTTGCAACATTGTTATGCTGTTGATTCATATTTAGCTTGTGATGCACTATGACCCCCTGATCTCTTTCTGCAGTACTCCTTCCTAGGCAGTCATTTCCCATTTTGTATATGTGCAACTTATTGTTCCTTCCTAAGTGGAGTACTTTGCATTTGTCCTTATTTAATTTCATTCTATTTACTTCAGACCATTTCTCCAGTTGTCCAGATCATTTTGAATTTTAATCCTATCCTCCAAAGCACCTGCAGCCCCTCCCAGCTTGGTATCGTCAACAAACTTGAAGTGTACTCTCTATGCCATTATCTAAATCATTGATGCTACTGAACAGACCTAGACCCAGAACCAATCCCTGCAGGGATCCCCTTGATATGCCCTTCCAGCTTGACTGTGAACCACTGATAACTACTTCCTGGAACAGTTTCCGAACCAGTTATGCACCCTTATAGTAGCTCCATCTAGGTTGTATTTCCCTAGTTTGTTTATGAGAAGGTCATGCGAGACCGTATCAAAAGCCTTACTAAAGTCAAGCTATACCACTTCTACCGATATCAAAGCTCAGTTGATGGAAAGGGTGAGAGCATTAAGCTGGTTTGTAATTCAGTTACAACAGACATTTCTAACACAGCAGTTCTTATTGTTTATGTGCGCCTATGGGATGCCTATGCCTATGATGGTGCATTTCACAAAGATCTACTCTGCTGAGATGAACTGCCACAAAACACAACAGGTGCTGAAATATTTTGTGTTCTAGATGAGTATGTGAGAGGACAGGACTTCAGTAGGATCGCGGGATTGGAATTTGCACTGACAGAGCGGCCACAATGACAGGCTAAATATTCAGCTGTAGTGGCAAGAGTGATGAAAGTTGCACCAACTGCTCAAGCACACTGCTTTATTTATCAAAAGGTCTTGGTAGCCGAGAAATGTATGTCCTTGGTATAGTTGTTAAAATTGTGAATGTTGTGAAAGCAAATGGACTCAGTTCTCACCTCTTTGCTACAATGTGTGAAGAAATGGGGTCTGACCACCACTTACTCTTACACGCTGAAGTGTGGTGGTTATCCCGTGGCAAAATATTAAACCAAGTGTATGTGAACTTGAAGCCTTTCTGTCTCAAAAGAAGTCTCCTCTGGCAGCATACTTTCAGGATTTACAATGGATCGCCAAACTTGCATATTTGGCAGAGTATGGTGAGTGTCTTTGTATTGGCTGACAAGTTCATAGCCTTTTAAAAAAAAAAAAAAAGAAAAAGAAAAAGCACTCAAGTCTGGAAAGAGAGTCGGGTGCAACTGTTATGACATGTTTCCATTTTTTGCATTTCTGGCTATTGATGATAGTAAAGGTGTGGATCTGCCTCTCCTACCTAAAATATTGCATCCCATCTAAAATCAACTCTCCAAACATTTGAGGACTATTTCTCATCAGACTCTGATCCACAAAAAGGAAAGCAATGGGTTCATGGTCCATTTTCCTCTCGAGGACCTGAGACCTCTCTGTCGCTATCATTAGAGGATAAGTTGCTGGAACTATCAAGTGATGAGGGTCTGAAGTTACAGTTTCATGAAGTGACCTGTTTTCTGGATCAAAGTCAGAAGTGAATACCCACAACTTGGTGAATTCACTGTCAAAACTTTGCTCCTGTTCCATTCCACATACCCCTGCAAAACTGGATTTTCAGTGATGACTGCAACGAAAACAAAATACCTCAAGCAGCTGAGCATTGGAAAGATAATCCAAGTTTCCTTGTCAAACATTCATCCCCGGATTGAAAGACTTGCATCTACATGACAGGTACAAACATCTCATTAACAGTAGGGTGATGAATACATCTGATTATTTTTTTTAAAGTAAATTAAGTGAATTATCACAAATGTACAAAATGAGGTATTCAAAATTTGTAGCCAAATTTATTGGTAGCCTTCATTTGAAACAATGTTTAAAAATGAGGTTAACATTTTCATATCACATAACTTGTTGAACTGCATAGGTGCTGGAACTAGGGGTGGCTTAAAGTTGTTTCCATTATATACAGGGTTTACAGTTTGGTTCAGTGGCTCTCAGACAGGGCTGGCCTTATCATGAGGCGAACTGAGGCAGCCGTCTCAGATGCCAGACTGTGGTGGGGTGCCACTAGGACCCAGAGTGTAGAAAATTGTGTCTCCTGCTGGTGCATATGTATTCTCTCTGCTCTAGATGCACAGAGATGGTGGAGTGCTGTGCTGAAGGAAGGAGGGCACAAGAGACTTAACAGGCAGGCAGGAGAAAAGGTGAGAGGGAATAACAGAAAGCAGCAGGAGCTGCAGGGAGAGAGAGGAGGAGGAACCTCTTATGTACCTCTCTAGAACCCCCAGGAGCCTGGACTGATTAAAACCAGCTTCTCAGTGAGCTTCCTGTTTCCTGCTGCTTCCGTGAACCCATTTGAGGAGAACAGGCAGCCAACTGAAGTAGTAGGAGCCAGTTAGGCCCTTAAGACGCTGATATCTTACCTCACTCAGGCCCTGCTACCAGTCTGCTTATTTGTCCCCTTCAATTGAGTGTTGAGAGCCACTATAGCTGGCACAGAAAAGCAGTCCTGAGTGAAAGAAGAAAACGCCCCTCTGGGACAGCATTCAGAAAAAGAAAGAAATCAAAGGAAGCTTTTCTATCTAAGCAGGAAGGAGCTCTCCTGAGATACATAGACACAAATGTTCACGGTGAGCCTTCCGGCCCCAGTGAAGATGTGAGTGGTGAGGAGATGCCTGATCTTCCAGTGAGTCAGAGTGCAGGTGACCTGGCAGCTACTGCATATCCATATCTCCATCTCAAATGGATGTAACCATGCACATTCCTGAAGAAAAGTGTAGATCAGAGAAGAGTGTGGTGGAGGCGCAAGAAACAGCTGCTGCTAAGTTTAATTCCTTAAATCTAGATGATCCGGGATTGTGGACCCACTTGAGCAGTAGCCTGAGGGTCTTCCTTGTACTGCATGGGCCACAGCAAGTGAAAAACTTGATGTTCCCCAAAGACAGTGAAAATAGAAGTTTCCATCCAACATATTACTGGTGTGAAATCCCCAATGGTGACAAAGTGGAGAGGCCATGGCTTATGTACTCAAAAACCCAGAATGCTGCATACTGTTTTTGTTGCAAAACTGTTATTCCAGTCTAATGTTCCAGCCATATTGGGTTCTACATGAACAAAGGACTGGAAAAATCTGGCTAGAAATCTGGCATGCCATGAGAAGGTAGCAAATCATCAGAGAGCACTCCACATGTAGAAAGAGCTTGAGATGAGACTAAGGTTAAAGGCCACCATAAATGATCAGCATCAAGAGAAGATTGCATCAGAGTCTCTTTACTGGCAAAATGTTCTGAAAAGGCTCATTGCCATTGTGAGAATGCTTGCTACCCAAAACGTAGCACTGCGTGGCACTTCAGATCAGCTGTATGTACCAAACAATGGAAACTTCCTTAAAATTGTGGAGCTGATGGCTGAGTTTGATGCTGTACTCCAGGAGCATCTAAGAAGAGTCACCACCCAAGAAATGTACACACACCACTACCTTGGAAATACAATTCAAAATGAGATCATACAATTACTGGCAACAAAAGTCAAACAAGATTGTGGCAGATCCGAAGTCAGCAAGGTATTAATCTGTTATTCTGGACTGTACATCAGCCATACAGAACAAATGACTTTAATGGTGCATTTTGTAACAACAACAGAACCTAGTGAAAATATCCCTGCAATGGTGACTGTCAGAGAGCATTTTCTAGAATTTATTTACATTGATGATACTACAGGAGCTGGTATGACAAATGTGCTTCTTAAAAAGCTGGAAGATACAGGAATTGCAATAGCTGACATGAGAGGTCAGGGCTACGATAATGGTGCCAACATGAGAGGAAAGAACAGAGGAGTGCAGACACGGATCCGAGAGTTAAACCCTCAAGTTTTTATTGTCCCATGCAGTTCTCATTCATTGAACTTGGTGGTCAGTGATGCAGCATCAGCTTCTAGTGAGGCTGCTGAATTTTTTAATGTAATTCAAAGCATCTATGTATTTTTTTCGGCATCAACTCATCAGTGGCAGCTTTTGAAGCAACATCTGGGAACATCCTCTCTGACACTGAAACCACTGAGTGCCGCACGAGGGGAAAGTTGAGTGGAGGCGATAAAGCCTATCTAACACCAAATTGGGAAGATCGATGATGCCATAGTTGCCATTATGGAGGATAATGCTATGACAGGAACTGTTCGTGGGAGAACAGTGGCAGAGGGAAATGGAATCACCAGAAACATAGATAACTTCAAATTTCTGTGGTGCTTAGTGTTGTGGCATGACATATTGTTTGAAATAAATGTTGTAAGCAAGAGACTCCAAGGTGTTGACCTTGATATATCTGGAGCAATGGAACAACTGGACAAAGCAAAGTCATACCTACAGTCTTACTGGTCAGATGAGGGATTTCAAAACATTCTGAACAGTGCACAGAAGTTGGCAGAGGAACTTCACACTGAAGCTATTTTCCCACCCATTCAAGAATACAAGAGTTACCGAAGAAGAAGACATTTTGATTATGAGGCATGGGATAATCCCATAAGAGACCCCAAACAATAATTCAAAGTTGAATTCTTTAACCAGGTGCTAGATTGTGCAATACAGTCAGCTGAAGAACGTTTCATGCAGCTCAAGGAACACAGCAGTATATTTGGGCTGTTGTATGATATTCCAAAACTCCTTACTATATCTCAAAAAGACCTACACCAGCAATGCAGGGCACTAGAGACAGTGTTGACACATGATGACATGCGCGATATTGATGCGAGTGATTTAGGTGATGAACTGAAAGACCTTTCAAGATACATTTCAGCAGGATAAACTCCAAAGACTGTTCTGGAATATATGTGCACAAATAAGATGATCTCCCTCTTTCCAAATGCTTTTGTTGCTCTGCGCATACTTCTAACACTTCCTGTAACAGTTACCAGTGGAGAACGCAGCTTCTCCAAGCTGAAGTTAATAAAAACACATCTACGCTCCACAATGACACAGAAGAGGCTGGTTGGTCTTGCAACCATCTCAATAGAGCATGAGCTGGCTCAGAATGTGGACCTTCAGAAAGCAGTTCACATCTTTGCAACCGAGAAGGTACGGAAAGCACCACTTTGATTATTCAAACAGATAAAAATGCCAGCGTTTACTATGCAGACAAGAAAAGTTACATTTGCTGTTCAGGCGTTTGAAAGTTGTGTTACTTAAAATTTTTGAACAATGCATTTTAAGTTGTTAGTTCTCCTGTATTGGGGTAGGTAGCAGAGCAGTACCATGAGAGGAGTAGAACAGGAAGAAGGCAGAATTGAGACCTTTCAAAGTTTTGGCCCAAGCCAAGGAGGCATGGGGGCCTGGTAAGAAGAAACAGCAAGAAATACCAGTGAAGCACTGTTCATTTTTTTTTCTCTCAAGCAGTCCGTGACAGTTCAGTAAGGCAGCAAGCCTTGGTCCCTGGTGTCAAAATGGTTGAGAAACACTGGTCTAGTGCATTTAAAGAATTTTGTATTGCTTGATCTTAATAATGTTGTTTCTTCTTCATTCTGACCTTTTGCCCATTATCCTTATCTGGAAAATGTGCTCCAGTCTATTATAGATAGATTAGATATGTCATTTGTGCAGAATTTCCATCTATGCCCTAAGGAATTCCTGTGCCTTGCTGTTGAATCATCATGGTTTTAGTCTCATCTTTTTTTGCTTAATGATAAACAGATATCCTATACCTCTGATATTGTGTGTTTTGAACAACCTTCTGTCATTGAATAGTCCATTGGCTGAAACGCTAGTGTTTTTGTTTGTTTGTTTGTTTTTTCCCTACCATTCAGTTTATTTTAAACCATTTTCCTAATAGTTTAGTAAAATTTGCCTTTTGAAAGTTCATCAGTGCTATTATCCACGGGGAAGTCACTCTTACAGAATATCTAAATCATTTGTGTAGTGATCACTGTTAGCCAGCTGAACTCTCTCACTCACCTCTATATGTTACATCAGACACAGCTGGTAATAAACTCCTTGCCACCTGCAAAATGAGATGCTTTTAGAAAACAATTATTTACGGTATCAAGAAAACTGTGGCCAACATTTTAAAACATGAGTGTCCAAAACTTACGTATTTTTAAAACTGTATTAAAGCACCCAAATAAATGGTCTGATAGCTGGTTGCCAGCACCTCAGAAATTCAGACCACTTAGTCGGGTGCCTAAATATGGAGTTATGGTGCTAGCTTTAGGCACCTAAGCTTGTCTAAACCAGACTCTGATGGTGCCATTTGATCAGTCTATATAAGCGACGGGTCTGTGCCACAAAGTAGTAAGAGACAATGATTGAAAAACATTCTAGACTTCTTGATCTTTAGATCATAGTGCATGTTTTATGAGTTGTGGTCCTTTTTTTAAGGCTTGGGCCCTATTTGATGTGCAAGTGGATGAACTCCTCTGAGAGAAGTGAATTTCTTGTTCAAACTTTGTGGTCAGATAACAGCATAGAGGGGTGATTGTGGCTGGCAAAATGCCAATACATCCAACTGAAAAACCATTCACAGATCTCTGACCACAATTTCTGCTTGCAATGGCATGTCCATTGCCAACTTCCTTACTAGAAAAGACCATTCCAGATGAGTCCCTAAAGAGAAAGATACCACAATGCCTTGGTTTATGCTATGAAATGTAACCACCTATAAACAGTTGTCAGCAACTGTGTTAGCTATACTGGGTCTTAGCACAGTTAAAGCAAGTGTATACAAGGAATTATAACATGCTCTGCATCATGTCAGCTAACCATAATTAAATCCTGATTCAACTAGCATGATTGTTGACTGCCAGGTTCAGACATGGTTACATCTTGTAGCATAGGCCAGTCCAGTGAGATAAATGTTCCCTTGAATATTGGCCAGGACAGAGAGTATATACAATGTGCTAATCGCACGGGGAAATTTAAGTTAAGCACATGTCTAATATATATATATATATGCTTGGCAGGGCCGGCTCCAGGCACCAGCCCACCAAGCTTGTGCTTGGGGCAGCACCTGGAGGGGGGCGGCGCGGTGCGGCGTTACGGCTCCGGCCGCTGGGGAGAACGGAGCCCCGGCCGGGCACTCCGCCCTCCTCCCAGGGCTCCGGCTGCCCTCCCCCCCGGCGCCCTCCCCCTGGCCGCCGGGGAGAGCAGAACCCCAGCCGGGCACTCCGCCCTCCCCCCGGCCCTCCTCCCAGGGCTCCGGCTGCCCTCCCCCCCGGCGCCCTCCCCCCGGCCGCCGGGGAGAGCAGAGCCCCTGCCAGGGCTCGCCGCCCTCCCCCCGGCGCTCTGGCCACCGGGGAGAGCGGAGCCCCGGCTGGGCACTACGCCCTCCCCCCAGCCCTCCTCTCAGGGCTTCGGCTGCCCTCCCCCGCGGCGCCCTCCCCCCGGCCGCCTGGGAGAGCGGAGCCCCGGCTGGGCACTCCGCCCTCCTCCCAGGGCTCCGGCCACGCCCCCACGGCGCCCTCCCCCCGGCCGCCAGGGAGAGCGGAGCCCCGGCCGGGCACTCCACCCTCTCCCTGGCCCTCCTCCCAGGGCTCCAGCTGCCCTCCCCCCGGCCCTCCCCCCGGCTGCCAGGGAGAGCGGAGCCCCGGCCGGGGCTCCCCGCCCTCCCCCCAGGGCTCCGGCCACGCGCGCCCCTCCCCCCCACACACACGCCCTCCCATGCCGCGCTGGGGCGGGGGGGGCGGCCGGAGGCTTTTTCGCCTGCGGCGTCAAAAAAGCCAGAGCCGGCCCTGATGCTTGGAAGTACTAGATTTTTATTGGTAAATGGTTGGTTTCACTGTACACATACAAACTGATGAAAAAATATTTCCATCTATAATAATCGAAATTGACAGATAAGTAAAGTAGGAAAAATGCAGCTTGAGAACTTATTACAGTTTGATATAAGGCTATTTACATGGTTTATTTTTACATGTGATGTTGAAAGTTTGTGTTTTAGTTGTTAGAAATCTTTAAGTTTTCAAATCTTAACATCTACTGCCATTAAATAATTATTGTCTGACCCCACCTAATTTCCCTCGAGTGTGAAAATTTAAATGGATGAAAAATATGCTTAAAAATAAACATTTATGAAAAGTAAATATCAAATTCTGCCAAGCCTAAGTATACAGGTGTCAACTATTTTTTAAAAAAGGAAGAAAATATCTTGAATACCTTGAAGAACTTACTCAATAATTACAGAAGAATATGAGAAACTACTGTTCCAAATCAAGAGCAATTTGCCTCTTGAACAAGTTATATCAGGCTAGCTGGAAATCAGATCCAGTCTGGGACATATATTATGAGTACTTCCAAGCTCAATTGGAGAATTGCCATAGCCTTCAATAGCCGTAGATTGGGTTCCATATCTATAAGTCAATCAGGGTGGGATTTTCCAAAGCACTGATGTGACTTAAGAGCACAATTCCCGTAAAACAGTGATGCCTTTGAAAATCCCGTGCTTGGAAAATTACTGTCCTGGATGCTAATATAATAACTTATTTGAGTGAAACTAGCATCAAAAAGAGATTTCAGTGAAAAGCACAACTTTTCCCCCCCTCTGCTGTCTGTATCTCCAGAAGCAGGAGAAACAGTAGGAAATGGCCAGTGTTAAAACCAGGTTTTCTGGCAGACTGGGTATAAGCTTGATTGATGGCCCCTGCTCAGTTAAGGACTGTGCATCAAAACATAACACTCCTATTCTGAAGGGCCATTCCCACAATTCCTCCAGGCTCAGAACTTTCAGCCCCAGATCCACAAAAGTACTTAGGTGCCTAACCCCCAGATTTAGGTGCCTAAATTCCACTTTTAGGCACCACTACGATCCACAAAAACCTCACTTGGCTACCGCCTAACCCTGTAGATACCAAAATTCTTTCAGCGCCCAAGTTTTTGCAGTGAAGATTTCCCTAGGTGCCTATCTTTCTGGCTCTTGCTATGCACACTGCTGCCTGCCTCTAGGCACCTGGGTGCCTTTCCCTCACCTAAGCCCCAGAGCGATTCATGAACCGGAGGAAGATAGGGTGTGCTCCACCTCGGTCGTGCATGGGGCCTGATCTGGTAGACATGCTCACCGGTGGCCCAACTCCACACAAAACAGTGTGGGAGAGAAGCTCTTTTTAGCCAAGTGCTTAGGGTACTCACCTGGCATGTGGGAGAGGCCTGCTTCCAGTCCCCTCTTAACTTGATAAGAAGAAATTTGAACAGGGATCTGCCACCTGTCAAATTAGTGCTTTGACTGGGTTATGGAATATTCTCATAGGAGAGATTGAGGGAGACCCCTATTCAGGTTGTTCCACTGTTAATTAAATTATTGAACAATTAACTATTTATTAGGGCCAGAAAAAGAGGGGAATCATTCCATGGCCCAGTGGCTAAGGCACCTCCCTGAGAGATGGCAGATCTCTGTTCAGCTCCCTGCTTCTCAGGCTAAGGGGGGACTTGAACCAGGGATCTCAATGAGCACCTTAACCACTGGGCTAAAGATGATAAGGGAGTGTCTCCTCCTTCGCTCTGCTGTTCTATGTGGCATTTGGTGGCCTGTGAGCAAGCCTACTAGATCATGCCCTGCATATGAATTAGGTGGAGGAACACCTATTTTCCCCTGGTTCGCATGGCACTAATGGGGATAGATGCCTCTGTGCAGCCTGGACTTAGGTACCTATCTCCCTGAGAGGGATAGGGGTTAGGACACATCCCCTCATCAGCATCTCCCATTGGCTAGCTTAGGCGGGGAACCACCCAGCTTGCTGGCTTTTGTAGATCCCATTCTAAGGTTCCTATCGCTCCCCATTGATTGTATAGAGCCTAGGTGCCTCACTCAGGCTTCGTGGATCCCATTATTGTCCCAGTGATTTTGTAGGCACCTAAAAGTTAGCTTTTGTGACAATGGGTGTCACAACGCTTATGTCCCTTTGTGGATCCCCAGCCCTCACTGACCTCAAAAGCACTTCACCATGAGTTCTGTGTATTGAAGCCTCCCAAATGTCTGTTGCAATAAATAAAGGTTTAAAGGAAAAAAACAAAACCTGGGAGAAATCCCTCTGGAGAAATAAATTCTGGTTAACTTTAGGTGGCAGGCTGTTCAAAACTTGCTCAATCAATTGTCTCTTCTAATGGTTTTAATGTGCAATTCCTATTTGGGATAGACTGTTCTCTTTAGACATACAGGGATATGTATTGTGAAAGACTCAGACCAGTGGGGTACAGGAGTCTGGTAGAGGGCAAATATACTGGTCACTGGATGAGTAGGTTTCTGTTCCCTGAGTGACCAGAGCAGGGGCTGCACTAGAGTAATCAGGAACCTGCTAGAATCAATTAAGGCAGGCTAATCAGGGCACCTGGGTTTTAAAAGGAGCTCACTTCAGTTTGTGGTGTGAGTGTGAGGAGCTGGGAGCAAGAGGCGCAAGGAGCTGAGAGTGAGAGGGTGTGCTGCTGGAGGACTGAGGAGCACAAGCGTTATCAGACACCAGGAGGAAGGTCCTGTGGTGAGAATAAGGAAGGTGTTTGGAGGAGGCCATAGGGAAGTAGCCCAGGGAGTTGTATCTGTCATGCAGCTGTTACAGGAGGCACTACAGACAGCTGCAGTCCACAGGGCCCTGGGCTGGAACCCGGAGTAGAGGGCGGGCCCAGGTTCCCCCCGAACCTCCCAATTGACCTGGACTGTGGGTTCTTCCAGAGGGGAAGGTCTCTGGGCTGTTCCCCAACCCATATGGTGAATCTCTGCAGCAAGAAAATCCGCCGATAAGCGCACGACCCACCAAGATAGAGGAGGAACTTTGTCACAGTATATAAATCCTAGATAGTTGGAAGAATAGAGGTCTCAACAAGGTATGGGCCTGCTTTTTATTTCGCAAGAATTTGCAAATTAATTAATTAATTAATTAAGCTGTCTGGAAGTTCTACACTTCTGTATTGTCTGCTTTAGTAAAGAGAAGACTCAACTGAATATAGATTTACAATGAGCCAGAGGTAATGTAACTGGCAGCTTTGGGGCTGATCCTGCTCTCACTGATGTCAATGGCAAAAATGCTGTTCATTTTGGTGGGAGCAGGAGTAGCTTTTGGCTAATCTACTAGCAAAATACAGAATGGAATGTTCAATCGTTTTGAAGGTTTACACAGAGTTTGGGGGGAAATGTGCATTTTATTGAACTGTGTTGCTCAGATCTTAGTTATTGTATCATAGATTTTAAGTATATATTTTAAAGTTGTAAGAGGTCAAATGCATTAAATTAACATAAAGGATATGACCACGACTTTGTCTGTGACACACACATTCACTGAGCTCCCTGTACACCCAGGCACCAGCCCAAGGATACAGTGCATAATTCTGAGGTGCCATGCACTCAAAGAGTCCCCAAAGAAACCTCACTTTGCACTGCCCTAGTGCTGTGTGGGGTTCAACAGTGGTTGGGACAGTGTACAGTGCTGCAAATTTCCCTCTGGCCTTGCTTAAGTTTTCACTGACCATGCCTACTTTTTCACCGATCCACATGAAGCATGCACTAGTGATGCTCACATGTGGTCGTAACTTCAGTGAACCAGGGGACAGCATACCAGTGGCTTTGTGTAACTTCCTCTTTTTTTTTTTCCTAAGCACATGGGGCAACCCACTTTTTATTCTTGCTTGGTGACTCCTTACTAAGAACCTGATAAGGCCTAATGTAGTCAGTGAGAGTCTCTCTATTGAATTCAGTAGACTTTGGATCAGACCCTAAATCCTCTTTGCTTCTGAACACATCCTGTAAATATCTTTGTATTTGATTGTTACTTTACAGGCTCCAACAACCTGGATTGTATTTGAACTGATGTAGACTTAAGAATAAAAACCATAGTAACATTGAATATTTTGATTATAAAAATGCTTTTTCATTTTAACTTTTGATCAGTGGGTGATCTGGTTCATTAATTCTATACCTAGTTAAGAAGTTACGGAGTATTTGGATAATTCTTTGTATTTTACACATGGCTCGGAGCTGCTGTTCACCCATGAGATCACTCAAAAATATTTTTATGCCACCCATTAAATAAATACCCTTGTATAACAGGCTACTGTTCTTAGTCTATCGCCAGTCTTATTCCCCCAAATTAACCTCAAACTTACTAAATACTGTATAGCTCTCCTAAAGTAGGAGATCACCTTTGTTACAGAGCTGATTTTTGTTCACCTTTTTGAGTGGTTGCTTAAGGTAAATTTTACTGTATAGTCTTGTTTCTATAGTGTATGCAAAGTTTGTCCTTCCTTGCCAAACCTACAGAAATAAGCACCTGAATTAAAAAACCTACAGAAATAAGTACTCGAATTAAAAAATAATGCTGTGCATTATTTAAAGAACCTTTTGGTTTTGCAGAAGAATAAATGATATCCACATTCAAACACTAACTGAAACCTTTACTTTTCTACTGATTGCATCTGAGTCCTAGTCACTCCTGCTGAGTGCTACTACTTATTCATGACTCAGCCTATGTGATTTTAGAAAACCCAGTGTGTATATGTGGGTGGCTGGGTGAATGGATGGAGCAACTGATTTTAAACTAGTCAAAGTTCTGTGTGGTTTCTCACGCTCTTTCTTCTGTGTTCATATGAGCAATTGAACTGTATCTAAAGTTAAACTGATCTTTGACATGCTTCTCGTTACATCTCTTGTGGTGTGACTAGAACAAACTTTCCCCTAACAGCACAATGGGAAGTTTAGATTGAATTAGGGAAAAGGTCACTTGCAGTTTGGCTCATGTGCTCCAGTTACTAAATAAAGGAGGAAGTTGAGACATCTTTCTCACTGGAAACATGATGTTCCATACCGTGGGATTCAGAGTAGGGAAAACTGGAATCTTTGCTGACCTCATAAACTTCATTATCGGCTTATTTCAAATGTTTCATCCCAGTGGTCAGTAAACCCTAGGGATCTTACTGTTCTGCAACTCTAGGGATGTAGCAAGTTTCCAGCCAATGGTAAAGTCCTGGTAAATATTCTCCTTATCACTAATTTGTTTGTTGTTATGCCTGATGAGCTATCCAATAACTTGAGGCTTGCTTTCTTCCCTGCCTCCCATATCATATCATCCAAACATTCTTAGCCTCTAGAGGGACACTAAAAAGCATTCTCATGAACATTTGGAAGATCTGACAGCAATACACAGTGCTTGCTTTTCCTTGGATTAATTTAATAAACCTAGGTCACAGCTATAGCAAAATAAACCCCCTGAAATCCCAGTACTATATAGAAGCCTGTTTGCCCTAAGTGTGTGCATTCCCTTGTTTGTTGAAATACTTCCACTGTAAAAAACTAGAGGATCCATTCATCCCATCTGGGGAGGGTGACCAGACGTCTCGTTTTTAAAGGGACAGTCCTGTTTTTTGGGACTTTTTCTTATATAGACGCCTATTACCCCCCCCCCCCCCCACACACACACACACACACACCTCCCAGGCCCCATTTTTTCACAGTTGCTATCTGGTCACCCTACATCTGAGGCACAGCTTGCAGTGAAGAAAGGAGGCCTGATAATGCATGATTTTGCTTTTATGCTGCAGGTACATGGTCAAGGCCAAGTTACACCAGTTCTTCGCAAAAAGACTTTTACATTAAAGAAGATGCTCCCCTGTGTTCCCCTTGTAAGACAGAGGGCATAATATGGTGAAAAAAAGCTTGTGTGGCCTTCCAAAATGGAGACATAGTCATGGCCAAATCTCCTACTTACTATGTTGCCCCATAAATGCAGCATGGAAACAGAAAATAAGAAGTGAACTCTCCCATGTTGGGGGCTACAAATCTTCTCTGTTAGGTACATGCAACCCCACTGATTTAACTGAAGAAGCACAGGTTTAATGGAGATCTGCATTTTGGCCCACGGGGCCTCATTCATGCACATGTTGGTGATGATATGGAGTCCTTGCTCTTTTGGCCCCCTCTAGTGATGATATACTATATGAATTATTTATGCTCTGTGTGACAAACATTGAAACTACGTGAAATATCTTTGGAGGAACATATTGTTATTAAGGTTATGAATGGTTTATGTATCATTGTGGGCCAGGGATTGTATGCAGCTGTGGGGGAGGGTTGCTTTTAGTTCCTCCAGGAACTAAAAACAGTGGATGATGATTTAAGGTGAATCACTTAAGTTGTAAACACTCCAGAGAGATACCACCCCCTGGGGTGGCTTGCATGTGCATGTTCAAACTGGGTTTTCCAGAGACCTACAGACAAAGAAAGGGCTTCTGTCATAAAAAGGCTACAGTTAAACTGACTCGGGATCTTCTTTCTGATCCAGCAAATGATCGGACCTTCCATCCAAGGGGGGCTCCAACTCTTGTAGAAGGTTTGAAAAGACTCTGGCCTACTAGGGTACTATGAGGGTTGATGAGTAACTCATAATATTTTAGTGTGTTTTAAATCTGTTTTCTCTGTAATGCTTTGACCTTAAAAATAAAGGTGCTTCCTTAGAAAGAGCTATGCAGTAACTGCTGGCAATGTACCTGCTGGCAATACACTGTTCATAGCCCTTGGAGAGAAAGCAACACATTGAGGCTGGCCGTTAGACAAACTGGCTTTAAGGCGGCACAGTGTAAGGCAGGGGACTGTGCCGCCTTAAAGCCCCCGTCAGGCAGGAGAGAGATGTGGGTCTCATCCAAGAGACATGACATCTGGGAGCCAGAAACCTTAAATAGGGGACCACAGAGGGTAAAAACAGATGCAATTACCCTGAAACTGTGACAATCTGGATGTCATACTAACAGTAGCATGTGTTAGGACTTGGGTGAATTGGAAAATGTGCCATTTCATGTTCAGGTCTGTGTAGTTGACTGCATAGAAACACCATCCCTAGCAGATTTATATCCAAATGGGCCATATATCGGTTATAGATATTATTCCTGTGCCTTCTAATGAGCTGCTGATTTTTTTGATTGAATGTCACTATGTACTGAGTTTCTGGCAGTGCACATCAAGGAAGAAAGCGCTGCCAGGCAAACAAACATATGCTCATGTGCAGTAGCATTAGACAGTGTATGCCCATAGATAAGCCTCTTCCCATGCCGCCTCTGTTTCATTTGCTGCTGTGTGTTTATATATGTACGGATAGAGAGGATGATTTTTCAGCTCTGGAACAGACATTACCTTTTCCTTATATAGACTGAAACAGCAGTCACCATTTGTTGCTGATAATGTAAACTTGAGCATGTATGATGGGTTGACAAAGTACAGTTTACACTTTGCAGTTCAGGAGTCATTTATGGGGCATCTTTTTCCCCTCCATGCTTTTTATATTTCAAACAGGGCTTCTGAAAAGCAGCAGGCAGAAATTCACCCTTTTTAGATGTATTTTACACAGCCTTTAAAAGCCTTGTATCATTGAAAATTAGTTTTTAAAGTTATCTCAATTAAGATGTCCTCTGTTTCCCATATTGATGATTCTTGTTTCCTCTCCTATGTTATACTTTTTCATGTTGCTATTTTTTTTTAATTGGGAGGTGTTCCCTTTGTGAGCTTTTAGCTGGATTAAATACTTGCAGCCCTGGAGTTTCAATATCTGGTTACCATGGAAGAGAGAGACTGTGATGTCAGAAGAGCTTGCGCAAAACCAGGCTTAAATGTTCCAAAGAAAATCAATTTTCTACATCATATTTTTCAGATGAATATAAGAGGAAAGGTCCAGCACCTTAGAAGGGAGACTTGAAGGAAATTGAGAAATTTAAGAACCTTGTAAACTGTTCCAAAACTTCTTGCAACATAGCTAATGCTGCAAATCATATAAGAGTTGTCAAATACCAGTTACATGCTCAATAAAGCCTACAAAAATTGCGTAATGCTAGCAGCCCCTGTGCCATATGAAAGTCATTCTGTACCCCAAACTGTGTCTTCCACGAAAAAACTCTGTTACTCGCAGTTTCTGATTTCAGCTCAAATAACCATGATGCTGATTTAATATGAGAGATTTGACCTTGCTTTAGAATAATTGTGCTTTCACAGAATATCTTGTTTCTTGGTGTAGATGGATGCAAACCTCAGAATTCAGATATGGATTTTAAACATCACAGAGCACAGGGGTGCTTTATATCTGGAGATATGACAAGGCCCCTTATAAAGAGAAGACCCTGCAGCCAGGGCCAGCTCCAGGCACCAGCTCAGCAAGCAGGTGCTTAGGGCGGCCAAGGGGAAGGGGCGGCACATCGGGCTCTTCGGCAGCAATTCGGCGGCAGGTCCCTCGGTCCCTCTCGGAGGGAAGGACCTGCCGCAGAATTGCCGCCGAAGAGGAAAGCGGCGCGGTGGAGCTGCCGCTGCCGAGCACAATCGCAGCTTTTTTTTTTTTCGCCGCTTGGGGCGGCAGAAACCCTGGAGCCGGCTCTGCCTGCAGTAAATCTGAGATTGAGGTTTGGTTTTCAAACACCACCAAAGATGGAGGAGCATTGAAATCCAGGTTTTGGGGTTGGACCCATCTCCAATCTTAGGTGAAAATGATCAGTTTTGCAGGCTTGGCTCTGTGACTATCTTCCAGGCTGACTTCAGTGAGTGTCCTCGGTTCAAATCTCCTTCAGTAATGATACAGGAATATTTAGAGGTTAATGTCAAAGAGAAGTAGTTGTGTTAAGCAGGGGATGGAAATAACTTCTGTCTCTAAGAAAAGCTGAATGATGGATTAAAGACTGGGCTGGAAAAAAATTGCTTATTGAGATCAGTAATAGACGTGGTTTTATAATGTGTGATTGAGACACATAATCTCCAGAGAGAGAGATCACAAAGCCAAAAGGCAGCAGTGATGTTCTGAGACAGCTTTTTACACAATACAGAAAAGATTGGAAAGAAGAGAGAATATTATGGGCTCAATTTCACCCCTGGTGTAACACAATTAAAATCCATGAAGTTGCACAAAAAATGTATTTGGCCTTTTGACTTAAACCTTGGCAAACTGGGTTCTTTCCAGGTGTACTTCACGTATATGTAGGGCCCTACCAAATTCACGGCCATGAAAAACGTGTCACGGACCATGAAATCTGGTCTCTCCCCCTGAAATCTGGTCTCTCCCCCTTCTGACAACAAAAATTACTACAGGATCCCAGGAGGGGGGGGACCAAAGCCTGAAGCTGCCCAAGCCCCGCCACCCAGGATGGTGGGGAGGAGGCAAAGCCAAAGCCCCACCTCTCCAGGGCGAGGGGCTGAAGTCCAAGGGCTTCAGCCCCAGGTGGGGGGCCTGTAACCTGAGTCCTGCCACCCAGGGCTGAAGCCCTCAGGATTGGGCTTTGGTCCTGGGCCCCAGCAAGTCTAAGCCAGCCTTGGCAATCCCATTAAAATGGGATCACGACCCACTTTGGGTTTTCCCCCCCTCCCCTCCTCCCCCGGTTTGAGAACCACTGCCCTAAGCTATACAGATTTCAAGGGGGAGACCAGCGTTTCCCAAACTGAGGGTCCTAACCCAAAAAGAGGAGGTGGGGGAGTTGCAAGGTTATTGTAGGGGGGAGGATCACAGTATTGCCACCCTTACTTCTGTTCTGCCTTCAGAGCTGGGTGGCCAGAGAGCGGCAGCTACAGGCGCCCAACTCTGAAGGCAGCACTGCTGCCAGCAGCCATTCAGAAGTAGGAATGGCATGGTACAGTGTTGCCACCCTTACTTTTGCGCTGCTGCCTTCAGAGCTGGGCCCCGGCCAGCAGCCACCGCTCTCCGGCAGCCCAGCTCTGAAGGCAGCGCTGCCACCAGCGGCAGCGCAGAAGTAAGAGTGGGAATACTGCAACCCTCCTACAATAACATTGCAACTCCCCCACAATCCTCTTCTGGGTCAGGACCCTAGAATTACAACACCGTGAAATTTCAGATTTAAATAGCTAAAATCATGAAATTTGCGATTTTTAAAATCCTATGACCGTGAAATTGACCAAAATGGACCGTGAATTTGGTAGGGCCCTATATATATATGTGGACAGTTTTTAAAGGCAGAGAGAGGGTTGCTGGGAGGCTTTAATTCAGAAACTGTGGGAAAGGGGGGGCGTATTCAGAACAGTAGGAATGCAAAGCAAGCTGCCAGTCTTGCGTGGGGTGATCCCCCAACATGAGCATCCAATGCAACTGAACTTCATCACTGCAGCCATACAAAGAGCATGTATCTGCAGAAGCTTACGGAGACTGGTAATGGGCTGGGCGATACTGATATGGAAATTGTTTGTAGGGAAGATGTTCAGGTTTCTTGTGGAGAAGAATCAGCAACTGGAATGGGGTCAGACCCCTCTTGAATGAATTTTTAACTAGAGAGGGCCCCAAACTGTAAAAAGTGTATCTGGAGTTCAAATCTCCCAAAGATTTGGGAATATTTAGATTCTGGAGGTTGGCTCAGGCTCACCTCTAGCTCAGGGTTACATCTAATCCACTGTGTATATTACCTGGGTTATAGCTCTCTGATCTGTTTACATATATCGGTATACACAGTTATGAGGAATAAAATCCTGCAGTAGTTCTCTCTGTGCTGGAATAAAACAGTATATCAGGCTGTGCTGAAGCTGTCAAAAGGGAGAATTTTTAGCAAAAGCCTGGCTAATTCGTTATTTTTCCAATACCATAGCACAGCTACAAAATCCACAAGTTATTAAAAAACAAGTCATGGGCCCAGATTCTGCTGGCACTTTACATCCGTCTAAATCCAGAGTAACTGGATAAAAGACAGTGTTTATCTGGATTTATTCTGGTGCAGCTGAGATAAGAACCAACCCTTCACAGCTGTGTACTCAAAAGCAGAAAAGCACCCTAGGTTTTGGGGGGATTTTGTTTATTTTAAATACACTTTTTGCCTGGTAGGGAGTTATATTTATATCCCACTCTGTTTCAAGTACAGCTTTTAAATATTTCAGTATCAGGAGAGACTATACGTCAAGATCAAGACCATTATTCTGAGTCAGGGAGTCGGGAAACTGAAGCAGTGAGAGTTAAAAATAAATTTTAAAAAATCGTGTTCAGTTGTTGGCTTCCCCAAATTGCTGCACAACCATGTGTATGAAGAAGATCTCACCTAGAGACCTGTGTCTGTCACAATTAGTCAGCATCGCTGAGTGTTCTGGCATGGAGTTATCCACCCTGGAGGAAGGGAGGGAAGAAATAATGAGAAGGGAAAGATTGGGAAAACAAATATTAACAGGGAGTTAAAAAGCTCAACTATCTGATAGGATTTGCCATTTTTCATTGTATCTTGTTTTTTCAAGGGACCGAGCACCTTTTATCTTCACTTCAGAGATGGAGTATTTCATCACAGAAGGTGGAAAAACCCCGCAGCGCTTCCAAGAGTTTGTGGAACTTTGCTGTCGAGCTTATAATATAGTCAGGAAACACAGCCAATTGCTCTTGAACCTGCTGGAGATGGTAAGGTCAGGGATGTAACCAAAAAAACCCCTCAATCCCTCTTGTTTTCTTTTCCCCTGTAGCGAGGCTTAGAAGGATTAGATTTTTATCAGTAAATGTCAATCTCATTGTACACCCACGAACCAACTCAAATTAAAAGGTTTTCTTTTGTGAAAGTTTCACCGGTCCTAATTCCAGGTTTTCAAATTGCTATTTCCTAACGCTCTTCGGAATTAAAGAAGTGAACTAATTAGACTAAACTCACAGACTGCATTATGTTACAATACCCTATGGTGATTGATCTAGGACACTGCAGCCATTACAGTGTTTCGGGAGCCATTATTGTAGAATCCTGTCATGCTTTGTTACTGGGATAAATACAGTAAGGAAAAAAGGCTACATGAGGACTTCATAGAAGAACCGGTTGTAGAGGACAGCCTTGGTTCGAGTGATAATGAGCTAATTCAGTTTAAACTAAATGAAAGGATAAACTAGGGTCCTTGATTTCAAAAGAACCACCTTAAAAAAATTAAGGGAATTAGTTAGGGAAGTGGACTGGCCTGAAAAATTCAAGGATCTAAATGTGGAGGAGGGTTGGAATTAGTTTCTGCAACTTTGACTTAAAGTACCTGAAGCCTCCATCCCAACCAAGGAGAAAAAATGCGTAGGGAAGGGTTGCAGACCAAGCTGGATGAGCAAGCATCTCAAACAGGTGATTAAGAGAAAGTAGAAAGCTTACAAGGAATGGAAGATGGGAGGGATCAGCAAGCAAAGCTACCTCTTGGAGGTCAGAAAGTGTAAGGATAAAGTGAGAACTGCCAAAAGCCAAGCAGAGTTGGACCTTAAAGAGAATTAAAACCAGTAATAAAAGGTTCTATAGCCATATAAATAAGAAGAAAACAAGGAAAGAAGAAGTGGGACTGCTAAGCACTGAGGATGGGGTGGAGATTAAAGATTATCTAGGCATGGCCTAAACCTAAACAAATATTTTGTCTCAGGCTAAGTCTACACTACCCGCCTGAATCGGCGGGTAGAAATTGATCTCTCGGGGATCGAATTATCGCGTCTTGTCGGGACGCGACAATTGATCCCCGAATCAACGCTCTTACTCCACCAGCGGAGGTGGGAGTAAGTGCCGTCGACGGGGAGCCGCGGAGGTCAATTTTGCCACCGTCCTCACAGCGGGGTAAGTCGACTCCGATAGGTCGAATTCAGCTACGCGAATAGCGTAGCTGAATTTGCGTATCTTAAATCGACCCCCAACTGTAGTGAAGACCTGCCCTATGTCTTTAATTAGGCTAATGAAGAGCTTAGGGGTAGTGGCAGAATGGCTAATGGAAACAAGGTTATGGAGGTAGATATTACCAAATCCAAGGTGGAAGTCAAACGAAAACAGCTTAATGGGACTAAATTGGGTGGGGGAGATAATCTCCATCCAAGAATATTAAAGAAACTGGCCCGTGAAATTGCAAGGGCAATAGCAAGGGTTTTTCATGACTCTGTAAACTAGGGGGTTATACCTTGTGACTGGAGAATTGCTAATATAGTTCCTATTTTTAAGAAAAGGGGGGGGGGGGAATTGATCTGGGCAACTACAGGCCTGCTAGTTTGACCTCAGTGGTATGCAAGGTCTTGGAACAAATTTTGAAAGAGAAAGTAGTTAAGGACATAGAGGTGAATGGGAATTGAGATAAAATTCAACATGGTTTTACAAAAGGTAGAAAATGCCAGACCAACCTGATCTCCTTCTTTGAGAAGATAACTGATTTTTTAGACAAAGGAAATGCAGTAGATCTAATCTACCTGGATTTCAGTAAGGCATTTTATAAATTATTAGTTACATTGGAGAAGATGGGGATTAATATTAGAGTTAAAAGATGGATAAGGAACCTGGTTAAAGTGGAGACTAAGACAAGTTATGCTGAAAGGTGAGCTGTCAGGCTGGAGGGAGGTTATTAGTGGAGTTCCTCAGGGATTGGTCTTGGGACCAGTCTTATTTGACATTTTAATTAATGACCTTGGCACAAAAGGTGGGAGTGGTAATAAAATTGTAGATAACACGAAGTTGGGAGGTATTTCCAATACGGAGGAGGACCAGAATATCATACAAGAATGATCTTGTAAACTGGAGTAATAGAAATGGGGTGAAATTTAATAGTGCAGAGTGCAAGGTCATGCTTTTAGGGACTAACAACAAGAATTTTTGCTATAAGCTGGGGAAGTATCAGTAGGATGTGACAAAGGAGTTGAAAGACCTGGGTGTATTGGTTGATTGCAGGATGACTATGAGCCGCCAATGTGATGCAGCCATGAAAAAGGCTCGTGCAGTCCTAGAATGCACCAGGTGAGGTATTTCCAGTAGAGACAGGAATGTTTTATCAGTGCCTTGTACAATGGTACTGAGGCTGAGAGGGGTAATGTGAGACTTTTATTGATTAATGTTTGTAAAGCTCTTTCGGCTCTGCAGATGAGAGATTACTCAGTAAAGCCCAAATCAAAGGCCCAGTGCAAAGAGCAAGCAGCTGGGCTGTGCATTGCAGGGCTCCTCCAGGGAAGGAGCAATGGAATCTCTGACTCCACAATGCTGCACTGCATGGCACTAAGGATCGTTTGTGCCCAGCACAGGATCCCCAAATCTTACCTCTCTGAGCACCCTCTGATGTGCAGCAAAACTGCACTCCTATGGCCAAAATGAAAATTATACGTTGCAAAATATGCCATGTGTTTCCCATCTTAAAGGAAATTTGATTTTGAATTTTGAAGTTAGAACTGGTGCATGAAATGGGATGCCCTATAGGGAGTACATAGATCATAGACAATCATAGAATCATAGGACTGGAAGGGCTCTCAAGAGGTCATCTAGTCCAGTCCCCTGCACTGATGGCAGGACTAAATATTATCTAGACCATCCCTGACAGGTGTTTGTCTTAACCCGCTCTTAAAAATCTCCAGTGACGGAGATTCCACAAGCTCTCTGAGCAATTTATTCCAGTGCTTAACCATCCTGACAGTTAGGAAGTTTTTGCTAATGTCCAACCAAAACTGCCCTTGTTGCAATTTAAGCCCATTGCTTCTTGTTCTATCCACCTTCTTGTAACAACCTTTTATGTACTTGAAAACCGTTATGACCCTTCTCAGTCTTCTCTTCTCCAGATTAAATAAACCCAGTTTTTTCAATCTTTCCTCATACGTCATGTTTTCTAGACCTTTAATAATTTTTATTTCCTTGGACTTTCTCCAATTTGTCCACATCCTTCCTGAAATGTGGCTCCCAGAACTGGACACAATACTCCAGTTGAGGCCTAATCAGTGTGGTGTAGAGCGGAAGAATTACTTCTAGTATCTTGCTTACAACGCTCCTGCTAATACATCCCAGAATAATGTTTGCTTTTTTTGCAACAGGGTTACCCTGTTGACTCATATTTAGATTGACCCCCAGATCCCTTTCTGCAGTACTCCTTCCTAGGCAGTCATTTCCCATTTTGTATGTGTGCAACTGATTGTTCCTTCCTAAGTGAACTACTTTGCATTTGTCCCTATTGAATTTCTTCCCATTTTCTTCAGACCATTTCTCCAGTTTTTCCAAATCATTTAGAATTTTAATCCTGTCCTCTAAAGCACTTGCAACCCCTCCCAGCATGGTATCATCCGCAAACTTTATAAGTGTATTCTCTATTCCATTATTTAAACCATTGATGAAGATATTGAACACAACTGGACCCAGAAATGATCCCTGCATGACCCCATTTGATCGCTTGACCGTGAACATGGACATCCGAGTTGGTTACCAAAGAGCTTCTGGATAGATTTTTAAAGTTTTGGTTTTAACCCATAAAGCCCTAACTTGCTTGGTACCAGGTCCCCTTGTGAGACCACCTCTTTCCCTTTAATACAGTGCAATGGTTGCAGTCAGCAGAGGTGTTGATGCTAGAGCCCTTTTCATATAACAGAGAGGGGGATGCTGGGAGAGTGTTCTGCACAAGGGCCACAGAGCTCTGGAATGGCCTCCCGCCCCAAGTCTCATGTTGTTTGGATCTGTTGGCATTCAGGGCACATTGCAGGTTCCATTTTTTTCACATGGCCTTTGAAGAGCAGTATGGGGGTTGAGCTACAGGCCAACATACAGCGAAGTGTTAGCACTTGACTATAAGCTGCAGCTTGGTGGAAGGATGAGCTTGATGGTATTGCATTCTGATTTGGTCATTGTAAATAACTGGCAGGGAACTCAGAGCCTGTGGATGGGTGCTCTTATTTCTTCTAAAGAGAAAGGAAATAAAACAAACATAGGGGATTGAGTGTGATGGGGTGTACCAGGCCCTTCGAGGCCTCCTGCTGGAGGGCCCGCGATCCTTACCCCCCCACACACACACACACACATCCTGGGAAGGAGCAGTGAAGGTGAGTCTATGGTGACCAGATGCCCCGATATTATCAGGACCATCACAATATTAGGGACTTTTTCTTATATAGGCAACTAATTCCCACCCCGTCTTGATTTTTCACACTGGCTCTCTGGTCACCCTAGGCCTGGAGAGGCCTTGTAGGAGCAGCCAATCAGAGCCCAGCAGGCTCCGATAAAAAGAACTGCAAGGCCTAAGCAGGTCAGTCCCTGGCTAGGACCAGAAGGCTGAGGATGGGTATTCCGCTCTGACCAGAGGAGCTCAATGGGCTGATCTACTGGCCCTGGGAATGAGAAGACTTGACAACTGTAACCCTGAGGTAAGGATGAAGAGAAAGGGGCTACATGGGAAAAGGCCCAGGGAAGTAGCAGCAGCAAACTGGAGGCAGTGATACGTGTTTATAGGGTCCCTGGGTTGGGACCCAGCATAGTGGGTGGTCTCCCCACCGGCCTACTTGCAAAGTGGCCAAAGCCCTGAGAAGGGGAAAAGGCTGTTGGGAAGCCCAAGTGAAGGGCAGGACTTAGAGGGGCCCAGAGATGGGGCTGAGGGCGGACAGTGTGTCGAACACTTTGCTACCCTGGAAGCCGTTCATCCATTTTACACTGAGTGACTTGGCCGGAGGGCTGAGCCACTGAAGACCTACAAAGCAAGGTCAACAACCTACAGGTGGCGCCTGGGACAGGAAAGACTGCAGTACCACACCCAGCCAGTGGAGGGCACTCAAGAGGTGAGTGCCTCATCATATTGAAGAAGCCCCAACTTGTCTCATTGAAGTCTGAAGGGGGAATTTGGCTCCCCCCATGACACAAGCAGCCAGTCAAAACTAAAAGAATCTAAGAGCCATAGTGTGGTGGCATGGAGGTCACCCCGGTACACTCCTTTCTAGCAGGCATGGTGCCACAGGTTGATCTCATTAACCAGAGCCATAGCCATAAATAGGAGCTTACTCAGCTGCACCCAGGGACACTCATCTCTCCCACTCAGTCCAGCAAGCAGCCTCTGACTCCTTCCTTCAGGAGACACGTCTTTCCTGCATCTGTAAATAGTCTCTGCTTCTGGAATCCTTTTTGGTTCTTTCTCTGGGTTACTCCTTTCAGACCTTCCTTAATCAGGAGTCTCCTTTGCAAATGGACTGCATTAGTTAGTCCCTGACTGTTCTCCTTAATCAGGAGTCCCCCCAGCTCTCCTCCCTGGAGCTGAGTTCTCTTACTCACTTTCTCTAGTCCTTCTGAAGTAAGAGCTGTCCTCTCCTGAGCTGAGTTATGGGTTATCCAGCCATAAGGCCTTTGCCAGCTTCTCCCTCAGCTGGCCCCTTTCCCTTAGGCTTCAGACTGCTCAGCAAGCTAGTTAGTATTCCTGGTGCCTGCCTTGCTAGGAGAGAGGAGGCAGCCTTTATGCTGGTCCCCTTTTCCCAGCTCATTCCCAACGGGCTGGGGAGGAGGAGGGAGGGGACCCTTGCCTTCCCCTCTCTGCAAGGTTCCTGGCCCTTAAAGAAACAGTAACAGTATTTCCTCCAGAATACTTCTTATTCCTGGGACTGCTTCCTTTCTCCTAATATCTCCCAGGTCCTTGTATATATAATTGGGCCTTTTAAACTCTTAAAGGGCCATGCCACATGGGCTGACCATTAGGCCCTACTACTCTTAAGGGCAGACTGCTCCATCACGTATAGTAAAAAGGGTAATGTATAGAAAATTAAATAGACTATGGGGAAGTTCTACTTTGGGCTCACTTTAATGCAAAATACCAGATGATAGCAGGAAGGGAAAGATAAACTAACCATCTCATATTTATTTTATGCAGAAAAAGCAGTCTCAAGTTTCCACGATGGAAAGTTCTATGCATATCTGAAAATCTGCATCTTGTCTACATATCACTGCCTGAGTTCTGCTTTCTGAGATGTCTATATATGGTTTTGTTGTTGTTGTTATTTTAAAGTCAAATCTGAAGTTATATAAGGCCAGTTTCAAAATGTGCAGTGCTTGATTGGGGTTGTAAACTCTATCTGCTTTGAATGGTCAGTAACTGCTAGTGGCTTCCAGCAAACTGTGATTATGAACCACAAGATTTTTTGGCCCAGTATGGAGTTAATGCTTTATTCTCTTGGTGGTGAGCAGCATGTTTCCAGATATCAGCAGTACCAGTATATGCTCCTGGGAGCGAGGGAAGAAATAAGCCATGAAGTTCCCATCACTCTGAAAAGCAGAAATATCTGTGGGAGGCCCACGAGCCTTGCTGGCAGAGTTCAGCTACAAAGCCTGTAGTTTATCAGCTTTCCTCTCACTAAAGAATCAATATGAACTAGAACAAAGGATTTCTGGGGGGCATGAGCAGCATTCAACTAGTTAAAAAAAAAATCATGTAAAATCCAGGATTTTCCAGATAGAAATTTCTATCACAAGTCTATATAGCTGGTTCTCCAAGGAAGCCTAACAAATCAGCTCTCTGCTAAAATGTGAGTAAGAAATAGAGTCATTACTGAGGCCTAGTCTACACTAACCCCCCAATTCGAACTAAGGTACGCAACTTCAGCTACGTGAATAACGTAGCTGAAGTCGATGTACCTTAGTTCGAACTTACCGCGGTCCAGACGCAGCAGGCAGGCTCCCCCGTCGACTCCGCGTACTCCTCGCGCCGAGCAGGATTACCGGAGTCGACGGGGACCACTTCTGGGTTCGATTTATCACGTCCAGACAAGACGCAATAAATCGAACCCAGAAGTTCGATTGCCTGCCGCCGAACCAGCGCATAAGTATAGACAAGCCCTGAGAGAAAGGAGATATAGATTCACTGCCACTGAGTCACTCTGTGTCCTTGAACAAATCACTCCACCTTGCTATGCCTCAGAAATACCTTTTGTAAAATAGGGATAATGAAACTTGCCCATCTTGGTGAAGGGATTTGAGATGTATGTGAAAAGTGCTGTATCAGAACTAGTATAATTAATTATTTCATGTAGAGATGGGCCTACCCCGCAACCTTGGAGGTGTTTTCCATCCAAACCTGGGTCCACCCTTACTGCTGGCCCTTCACTTCCTTTTCACTATGAGCAGATCCAAACATTACCATACTTTGGGGGATTAGAAATCCAGATCCAAATGTTTGTGGCTCAGGCTTATCTGTAGTTACATCAGATAACTAAAATACTTGTGATGATCAAGTACTGTAGCCCAAGCCATCTGGGTGCCCAAACATATGTGTACTTGGGACAACCAGTTGGAAAATACCCAAAGTCTTGTCTGATCAGTCTCCAACATCACTATGTTGGGAACCCTCCTTGTCCCCTCTGATACAAGAAGAAAGAAACTACACAAAGCATGGATGATGGAGGGGCTGGATGATCCTCAAGGAACCATGCTGCCAAGGGGAACAGTAGCCGACAGAGCAATGCAGAGAAGTCAGTCCTATCCACACAACCTTCTGCTTCCCCAGCACTTGGGCTCTTGTTTCCCATATCCCCAGGGTAGGGAGTCCAAGCCATGCCACCTGCATCTGGTGTAAGATAGTTCGGGCACCAAACTGGAAACTAGAAGAGACCTGGATTCTTTACCCACCTCAACGCATAGTATGACAATGGGCAACACACTTCACCTCTCTGCACCATAGTTCTCCCAGCTGTAAAATGGGGATATTTGTACCTACAGTCCTTTGTAAACTGCTTGAAGATATATATATAAATAATATGTGTTTGTAAGTGCAAAATATTAGTATTGTGCCTTGCCCATTCTCAAGAAAGATGAACTCTAACTGGAACAGGTGCAGAGAAGGGCTCCTAGGATGATCAGGGGAATGGAGGGGGGCCTCCCTTATAACTGGAAAAGCTTGGCTTGTTTAACCCAGCAAAACGAAGACTGCAAGGGGACATGATTGCTCTCTAGAAATACATCAGGGGGTAAACACCAAAAAGGAAGAAGAGCTATTTAAGCTAAAGGACAATGTTTGCATAAGAACAAATGGATATAAACTGGCCAGGAATAAATTTAGGCTAGAAGTTAGAAGAAGGTCTTATAACCATCAGAAGAGTGCGGTTCTGGAACAGCATCCCAATAGGAGTAGAAGAGGCAAACTAGTTTTAAAATGGATCTTGATAAATTATTACCAGGATTATTTGATAGGGTTGCCTGTGATAGCAGGAGACAGAACTCGATGACCCAGAAGGTCCCTTTCAATTCTGTGCTCCTGTGCCCTCTTTGTATTTGCCAAATCCCTCCCAACTGTGGGGAAGATTCTCTTGGAAACTAAACCATTTGAATTCACCTCAGTGATTTTTCAGTCTCGTCTGCATAACCAGTGTTCAAGCTGTCACAGTTCCAGCAGCAGTCCAGACAGAGCCTGAGACATTAGGCAACATCTCAGCCATGGTGCTGAGGAGAAAAGAACCCAAAATACAAACACATTGATTTAAAAATATAGAAAAGATGGAAAGAAATAAGGAAAACAAATATCTCTCTTTTCTCCCCCTTTCACTTTACAACAAAAGCTATGTTTCCCTTTTATTTGGTTTAATCTTCTGAGATCAATGGGCACTTCTGTCTGCGCTGGAAATATATTTCATTGCAGAATGTACACGCTCAAGCAGCAATGGCAAAGTTATATTTGTATTCTTTCTGAGCAATGGGTGGGAAAGATTTTCTCACACAGTCCATCATCTCAACTCAGTGTGGGGAATGTGCAAAGTCAGTGGGTTTTAAACATTTATTAGAAACTTTTCTCTTCTTTTTTTAACATTTTAAAGTGCCTAGGGACAGATGTGCTGGACACATTGAACATGTTTAGTTGTCCACTTCTCATTGCACTACACTGACAGTGTTGTTAACTCTCATTACTATATAAATAAGATTGGAAGGAAATAAGACTTTGCATTTAGGAAGTGTCTTTCATCCAATAATATTTAGGACATATTCAATCATTTAACAACATATTCAAGCCTACTAATACTGCTGTAGAGGCAAGCAACTACTATTGTACCCTTCTTTTGGACTGGGAAACTGAGGCACAGAGAGGCTAATGGTATCTGGCATGTTGCAAATAAAAGTGGGTACATTAACAAAAACAGTTTCTTACAGGTAGGTGTATGTACCTAATTGCATGGATTTGAAATAGTGTGACATTGGGATGTAATGTTTTTATAGGTATACCTTTAGGTATAAGGAGTTCATAGAATAAGGGGAGGCATCCATTCTGGTTTAGTGTTGAGTTTGG
This sequence comes from Malaclemys terrapin pileata, assembly GCF_027887155.1. Taxonomy (NCBI): domain Eukaryota; kingdom Metazoa; phylum Chordata; order Testudines; family Emydidae; genus Malaclemys; species Malaclemys terrapin. Next base: position 115,603,266 of record NC_071505.1, read on the forward strand.
TTGGTGGGGAGGGGTTATCACAGCTGAAGGTGGTATTTGCAGCTTGCCCTGGAGATCTGTAGGTAGATGCCCCTTGCTGCCTTAAGGAGGCTGAGAGGGGGAAATAATGTTTCTGTGTATACTGAGGAGGTGGACTCCTACTAGAGAGATCAGTTGCAAGGAATTTGATTCATGAGCTCCTGAATCCATTTGAATACACCCTCTTCTGGTGTATCAATGTGAAGAGGTTAAGAGTGCATGTCATTCTCCTAATCCGTGCTCTGTGTGTTATACCCAGAGTCACACATTGCCCAAATTAGGAGAGGTTTGTAATTTATAAATGGGGAGAGTTCTTTCTCTGTAACTCCACTTTTTTCTAGTTGCCCTGTTTCATTTAAATTATTTTCAGTGCATTTATTGGATCAATCCTATTTATTCAAAGATGCTGCATGCAGGGTTGCCTGAGCTGAACAGCGTCCAGGATTTGAAGTATGTGTATGATAACCTTCGTCCACAGGACTCAGACCTCCAAGCCACGAGCCACTTTACCAGGTAAAAAACAGAAAAAAATTCAGAAAGTATGCCCTCTTTTAGGCTTAAAGAGACACTGCCAAATTACAAATCATAGGCTCTGTTGATCTATGGAGTTAGTCAATTGAAATCAATAAATTACACAAATGATTAATTTGTCTCTAAACACAAACACGCAAACAAACCCTCTCTTTATGCACGTCACTAATAACTCCTTAGATTATGCAAGGAGTTGTTCATACCTAATTTATTTTCCGTTACTGAAGTTGCTTACATTTTTTGCTCAGCTTGCATATTGTAACTACCCTAGTATATTTTTTGTTGGCTTCGCTCTAATGCACTGTGACAATGCTGCAGGGTTTGAACTGCAAGCACTTCCAATGACTGTTTGAATCTTCTCGTTCAAAGAGCTTCTTCTTTGAATTCCGTGAAGAATGCGCTTTTTGTGTTGGTTTTTGTAAAATGTTTTCAAAAAACTGTGAGAAGCAATGTGGCCTTGCTGCTAGAACACTGGGCTGAGACTCAGGGGATCTCGCTTCTGTTCCTGTCTCTGCTGGGTGACCTTAGGTAAGTCACTTCATCTCTCTGTGCCTTGGTTTCTCCATCTGTAAAATGGGGTTAATTATATTTTCTTCTTCTTAAGAACTTTGAAATCTACAGATGAAAAGCACTATATAAGAGTTAGGTATTATTAATAATCGCTTTGCAGCTTGATTGGTATTCGCATAATATGAAACTTTTCACTTCTAACTTGTTGTTCGGATTCAGTTAGGATTGGTAGGGACTGAAGGTTAATGGCAATTTAGCAGTCTGTACAAAACAAGTTTGACGTCAGTTCTGTCTTTTGTGGACAAGCGTCCACCACCAGAGCCAGATTAACTCTCCTGTGGGCCCGGGGCTATTAGATTTTGTAGGCCCCTGTATACAAGTCTTTTTCCTAGGAGGAAGTTTAGTGCAGGAGGGGGCTGGGGCAGGAGATTGGGGTGCAGGAGGGGATTCTCACCTGGGAGAGGGGATTAGAGTGCAGGAGGGGGTGTGGAGTCTAGGAGGGAGTTTGGGTGCAGGAGGGGATTCTGACCTGGGGTAGGGGGTTGGGTGCAGGAGGGGGTGCGAGGCACAAGCTCCGGCCGCGAGGCACTTACCACAGGCGTCTCCCGGCTGGCGTTCAGCAAGGCTCAGGCCGCCTGCCTGCATGCCGTGGCCCCACGCCGCTCCTGGAAGTGGCTGGCTGCTAGCATGTCTCTGCAGCCCTTGGGGGCAGAGGGACAGCGTGTCTCCGTGCGCTGCCCGTGCCCGCAAGCGCCGCCTCTGTAGCTCCCATTGGCCAGTTCCCAGACAATGGGAGCTGCGGGGACAGTGCTGGGGGTGGGGGCAGCACACGGCGCCACCTCCTCCCCCCCCGCCAGGGGCCACAGAGATGTGCCAGCAGCCAGCCACTTCCGGGAGTGGTGTGGGGCCACGGCATGCAGGCAGCCTGCCTGAGTGCCCCTTTTAGCGGCCTGGAGTTTGCTGCCTGTGATTTATTTTTGCAGGGCTCCCCTTGAGCCGGAGCCCTGGGCTGTAGCCCCTAAAGCCCCTGCCTTAATCCGACCCAGTCCACCACACAGAAACCCCCACCGCAGTTGGTGCCTTTGTCTCAATAAATAGGCCAAGCCCTGAATGCGCTTGTAAGCTGAATGAGCCACAAGTGTTGAGGCCCAGCCTGGGGAAAGCTCACTGTCACAGCTTGCCCTGTGCTTGCTCTTGGGAAAGACGACCACAGAGTATTGCCCAGCACCTTTGAATACAACCAAAGGCAATATTAGAATTTTAATAAATGAGAGAAGGCCCTGAACCCAAACAACTGAATCAAATGCATTGCTCCTGTTCAATTCTCTCTGGAATTATCTATATCTGCACCATGACGTCAGTTTGAACTGTTACTCAGACTTGTCTTTATGATGTGTCGAGAACAGAACATGGAAACAATACACTCCCAAAATTTGGAGAAGTTTGAATCGAGATACAAAACCTTTGGGTCAGACCACAGTAGTTTGGAACTTCCAAAATTAAATTTTTCTATTAATTTAGAACACAGCAGAGTCCCCAACTCTTCATTTTAACCCCTAGATTTTCCTTATTTCCCCATTGCCCGTTGATTACATAGTTTCATTTGTTTTTAATTTCTGCATGACTGTGACGGTGACTGTTACTGTGACTCACCACCACGGCGCCTCCCACTGGTCTCTCTGGGAATTAGCTCAGTCCATGGGGAGCGCCCTCTTATGATGGTTTCCTGTCTGTCTCTCGCCCTCGCTTGGCGCCTGGACCCGCATTGCTCCCTTCTGCTCGCGGCGTCCCCTTCAGGACACTGCCCTCCGGCAGTGCCCCCTAGTCCATTCTCACCCTCTTCCAGGGGCCTAACAGCAGTCTTTCACCTGCCACAGTGGCCAGCCGCTCCCAAAGTCTAACCCCTTCCTTCAGGGGTATGGTACGATCCAATATGGCCACTTCCCCTGGCCAGTTGCAATATAAGGGGAAAGGGGGGGACCCAGACCCACCCGCTACTCTGAGTCCCGACCCAGGGACCCTCTAGCTGCAGCCTCCCTGCCCTCCTTCTCTCCCCTCGCTTGCTGTCCACTCAACCTGGGCCACTTCCCCTCTGACCCTTTTCACCCTTTAGGCCCTTCCCTCAAGACCTGCAGCCTGGCAGGTGGCGGGCTGGAGTTCCCTTCAGCTCCCCCAAGCCTGCCCAGCACTGCACTGTCCCAGGTGCTGGTCTCCTAGCTCAAGAGACAGATCTTCCCTGTTAGAGGTCTGGGAGAGACTGACTGCTCTGCTCCTGGGCAGCCCTTATACAAGGCTGAGCTCGGCCCCGATTTGCCGCCTCCTGCCCAGCCCTGATTGGCTCCCTAACTGGCCCTCCCTGATTGGCTGCCACTTTGCACAGCCTCTCTGGCCTGTCTTAGCCCACATTCACAGGGAGGTGGGGCACTCGCCCCACCACAATGACATTTAAGATCAATGTTGATCCCATCTCCTCTAATCCCTACTCACTCCAATCTCCTCACAATTTAAAGTATTGCCAAGCTGCAGCCTTGTATACTGCAAGCACAGAGTAAAAACAAGTCCTGTTAATAGTAATGATAAGTTACATCCATGCATTCAACAGGGAATAGATCCCTTAATGATTTCCTCACAATATAGCTGTATGCTTTCAGTGACTTGAAACAAAGGTCTGATTGTTAGAATTATTGTCAAACAAGATCTTAAAACCCTGGAGAAATGTACAGTTTTGCTACAGTGCGTGTTTTTTCTCTTTTAATGTAAATGAGGTTTGTTTGCGCTGTCTGTGCATGTTACTCCAAGAAAATGCTCTCATTTCATCAGTTTAAATAAGCTTCATGGAACCAGTTAACTCATTGTCTGTTTGTCCCTGTTTTAAATTTCTAATCGTGATTTAGCACCTGTTAATTAACATATTTTAACTAACACGTTTGTAAATTTCAATGTGGACAGGATGCCAAGACCTGTGGCTAGTCATGCTTAAACATATGACAGCCTCACTCTGCCTGTGGAGTGCTGTGCTGTGCTGAGCACGCGAAGCATAGTCCCTCGTGCCCTCAGCCTGCCTCCAACGCTATGGATGATTACACTGCTTCTTCACCAACAGATTTCTTCCACAGCCCTTTACTGCCCTTGTATGAAAGGGCAGAATGGGGATGAGAATCCAACCATGGAAACTTCTGGTTCTATAGTTTGGTAGCACTGTATATTATTATTTCTAGTCATTGTATATAATAATAATGCTTTAAACAAAACTCTCAAAGTACTTCACTCACTTGATTTTTTCACGACATCCTGTGCAGCTGGTGATGAACCCTCAGTGAAAACTTAGATGGAGAGAATGGTAGATAAGTATTATTATAACCTTTTTTCATGTAGGTCAAGTGATTTGTCCAGGATCACATAGCAAGCCAGAGGTAGAGATCCGAAGTCCTCACTCTCTCAGGGCAAGTCCATAGTACAATCATGAGTTGTATACCTAATCTCGGATACTATGTGTCAGCATGGGCTTCAGTGTGGGCTATATAAACCCACCCAGAAAATTGGGTAATTATTTGGGTGGGGCACTGAAATCAGTGCTGCTGCAGCTTCAATGCTCCAGTGCCCGAGCTAGATAAAGTATGTTTACCCTGCATTTATGGGGTGTGGCTGCAGCTCATGTACACATACTCAAACTAGCTTTAATCTATCTCCTAGTCTATCTAACTGGAACCCCTTGACTCCAGATGTTACTTTGTCTTTATTTTCTTAGCTACTTCAATAAATGTTCATTATTTTTAAAAAGTCCCTGTCTCGGGATTGCTGGCCCCTTTAAGAGAAATCTGGGCTAAAGCTATCCTAGAAGAGCTAATTTAAAGGGAATGAGTTTATCTAGGCAGTTAGTTGAATAACGAACACCTGAGCCTGATAAAAGGTCGCTAGGGCTCAGTTGCAGAAAGATGCTCACAGAGAGAAGCTCCCAGAGACCAAGGAGGAGGCAGTGCAACCCATGAGCCCAAGGGAAGAGACTTCATTTCCATTTAATAAAATAGAACCCCATCAGGGGAAATGTCTTACATCCCTTCAGATTATGTAGAATTCTTAAGGGGCCCTGAGAGAAAGAAAAGTGAGGTAGATAGTGCCTGCAGTACTAGCTCAGCAAAGATGTGCTACAGTGCAGGCACAACTTGTGACAAGTGGTACCAGAAGTGGGATTCTGAGATCATCTCCCATCAAGGAGGGATGACTGAGTGGCACAGTGCAGACACCTTCCTTGGCTGTGAGATTTTGATCCTCCCACGTCAGCATATGGAGGGGCAGCCACAGCTGTTGGAGTTCAGCTCCATTTGGGGGGGGGGGATGTCTGAGCAGCCTCAGAGGCCTGTGAAGGAGGTTCCACAATGGTAAAGAGTCAATTGTCATCGACACCAAAAGGGAAGAAGGCACAGGGCTCAACCAACTCTGTTTTGACTATGAGGAAGTGGGGCAGGCAGGACGGGTTTGCCCCTGTAAAAACAATGATTGTAAAGCAGTCCTGGTTGTACTGAGCACCAGAGAAACGGGGGAGACCCAAGATGTCAAAGACACCCTGCCAGAAACTGCTGGCTATTGTGAAGTCTGAACAAAAGATGGTGGGGACCCAGTTTTGGTGCAAGAAAGTGTGATGCCCCAGGAACAGTCTGTCTTGGTTGCGGGGAGAATGGTCACATAGAAAGATGTGGCCCTGCAAAAAATTTTGACTTCAGGTAGATGCACTTTAATTATGAGGAAGATAGATCCTACAAGACTAGGTGAATATGGAGTAGTCCAGGAAATCAGCCTGGGCATGTAAAATTAAAGGTAGGAGGATGGCTATGGGTTTCAAGCTTCCCATTGGTTAGGGTAGATACCCTCACGCTTCTCTCAGCCCCAGAGATGAGAGTTTGGGGATCTGGAATTATTTGGTAAAGGAACCAGATCAGACTGAGGAACCAGAACGGGTTCCACTCAAAAGAAGGGTTCAACCAGCTAACCTGGGGGACAACAGGATTATGGCATTAAGCAAGCCAGAAGAAAGACTCCAGGGATCTGAAGGTCCAAGGAAATGCTGGCAACAAGAGCTATGATGTAACTGTAAAACAATCTAAAAGCTGCAGGCCTCGATGGAAGCTTTCTATCAGGAGTTGGATGGCTGGGCAAAGATTCATGAGGCCCAAATCAAAGAAATTAGGTGGAAATACCCCCAGGCTATGGAGGGTCTGACTACACAGCTAGAATGAACTAGGCAAATAGAAGCAGACCTTGAAAGGGCAAAGCTGGCATGGGAGAGTGAACGTAAAAGGCTGACCAATGAGATTAAGATGCCTCTCCCTGGTAAAAGAAATACTTTGTTCTCATGGAAGGAAGTGACCGAACCACAAGTCAGTTTGAAAAGTGGCTCTGGACAGCCAAATCAATTGGAGAACAAGTCATTTAAGCCAGAAGATAAATTGGAAGACCTGGGAGCCCACATGCAGATGACACAAGAGTCACTGCAGGAAGAAACCACCAGAAACCAAGTCTCATTACCCCAGTGGAAGAGAGAGAGCATGAAAAGAAATATTTAAAGGAACACATGTGTGGAGGAGCTAAATTAAACCTTGAGAAAGAAGTCTCCAACCTAAAAGATAGACATTTCCTCTCCAGACCAAGTAGGTATTCCAATATTTCCTGTCTGTCACAGGGACAAAGGGGAAGTACTGAAATAGAAGCGAGCGAGAGACTGTTTTACTGGTTACCTGAGCTGTTCAGTTTTGTCAACAACATCAAACATTGCATCTTTTGTTATTTAAGAATAGCTCAAACAGTAAAATGACTAACACTGTCATAAATATTCTTGGGATGGATATTCTTTTTTGTTAGGCTATTTTTCTTGCCCTTTCATATTTTGACCCAGCTGACTAATGCTACTGGAGGCTGGGCTCTAACCTACCAAGTCCTTTCAGAACTGTAAAGAGTTCTATGTTTTAGGAATTGATATTGCTCTGGGTCTTCATTGAAGACCCATTCTGTAATCTCTGTTAGCATCTACACACCATTTTCCTTTGATCCCCAGCATTAGGTCACTGCACCATTCTGAGCTGACCAGCAGCCACACATTTCCCAGATTACAGGTTTTGGAGGGTCACTCTCCCATATTATGGATAAACATAGTGGTATTTGAGACTAAAACAAGAGTTTCTGTGGGACCAGAAGAGTTTCTGTGCCACATGAAATAGTTGCCTATAGTGCATCGTTGCCCTAAATTCAGTTTGAGCCTTGAAACTCAGTTTGATCTACTCCCATTTCCCATCCCTTCTCTACCCCAGAAAACATTTTATCCACAGAACAGGGCACCCTTCCTTCTCCTGGAAAGAGATCTCCAAGTTTGGTTTACTGCAAAGGGCTATCTCCCTCAAGTGTCACCATGATGTTGTGTGACATTTTAAAAAGTGCTCTTAAAATGATTTACAGTTATTTTAAATTGATTATAATCGGTTCCATGCTATGACTGAAGAGTTTGAATTCATTGCAGTACACAAGCAACCCCACTGCTCCTACCCGTGAATGAGAGCTGCACAGTGGATCTGAAGATTACCAGAAAATTAGCAATGCACATCTTCAAAAGCTTGACAGCAGGGGAGATGCTAAAGAGGTGTTAGCTGATGTATCTGTTTATATTATTTATTAATGGAATAATTTATTATGCACCCATCACTGCACAGGTCATGCATGTAGATTCCAAACACAATACCAACCACTGCAAAACTAGACCACCCTCATAACACAAATCCTCTGCCAGTCAGCAGAATCCCCTTCCCCAGCTGGCAGCATATCCCTTAGCAATCCATCCCCCAGCTAGCTAAAACACCAGTGGAGGTTGATGACCTCTGAAAGAGCAGAGACAAAACTACCATCTCAAAGTGTGCTTGCAGATGATTTGCAGCAGCAGGCAATAATTACAATTAATAATTGTCTGCGCCGCAAAAGAACAAAGGCAAATTTCTTACTTTCCCCTGCCAAGAAGCCTCCACTGTAAAATGACAGGCTGAACAGATGTATCCCACACTGCATTCTAGGGAAGGCCAGGAGATGGAGAATCCTTCAACATATTGGTATTCACAGCTCTACAACAGGCTCCAGAGAGCAGGATGATTATATTGCCCTAAATGGAATCCTGACTAAGATCCTATATACTCTCTGTGGAAAACAGACCAACTCAGCATTTCTTTCTAGTGGGCTCTACTGAAATTGAGTTAGTTTCGGTCCCATAGTTACATATTAGTGAGAGGCTAAGCTGGCTCTGCATCTGACAAGCTGATTCTTAACAGGCAGGGTCAGGTAAGGAAGGGCTGTGTGAAGCAGTAAAATTGACAAGATGGGCAGAGTTGCTGAGCTAGGTTGGGAGAACTTGCAAATGAGTTTTCGTGCTCATGTACATCCTTCCCTTTTCTCTTCCACTCACAGGGCCTATCAGGCTTACTGCAGCCCTAGACTTGTAGGGACAACTGCAGCATTGCTGTCCGGGGTTGGGAGAAAAGTCAGGATCAGGTCTTTGATATGGCTTAGCAATTCAAACATACTTAATACATTTGAGGGATGTTGGGGATCCAAATTGTGTGCATGTTTCTCTCCATAACGCCTGATTGCCCTTGAAGGTAAATCTTCAAAATGAGTTGTTCTGTCACAGGGCATGTGACCTCTTTCAGGTCCTCTACAGAGGCCCAACCATTATTCCTCCATAGAGTCCAGGAGGAACTTCACATGTGCAGTAACTCACAGATGTCCTCCTCAAGGGAGTCGTGATTGTGTGTTTGGGCCTGCCTAGCAGCTACAGCTGCGATTTGCAAAGGTGCCTTTGAACACCACCTACATGGCAGAATCTACAGAGAGTTTCTTATGAGGAATTTCACTTTGTCATATCTGGTGATGCCATGAGAACAGTCTTGCTGATACTACTGTACGGTGGCAGGTCCTGTCCCAGCTGGAAATAAAAAGCTGGGTAAGCTTCCTGGAACATTTCAAAATTTCAATAATGAGTTCAGGTATAACACTAAAATTAGGCTGAAGTCTGGGGCGAGAAATTCTTACTTCATATATTAAGGCCAAGATTTGCATTTTTGGCTAGAGGTTTTGAGTGCCTCTGTTGTGAGACCCCGTGAAGAAGGCCTGATTTGCAGAAAGAACTGGGCACCTACCCTCAGAATATTAGTTCCCTTTAGGGTTTCCCCAATTGGCCACCCAAAAATTGAGCACCCCAAATCATAGTTACTTGGGGAGATTTAGGCCAAACTTTATTTGCCCATCCCCACTTCAGAGAACAGCCACCTACGTCTCTGCGCACCCCGACTTGTGTAGGAGTTTAACAGTTCCTTAGGAATGCTGTGAACCACATATGAAATCCAAATTTAATTCAGCCATTAGGAGGCATAAAATTGGTATATGTGAATTACACTGAAAACTCAACTCACTTTTCTGAAAAGCAGGCCAGAAACTAACCTGACTGCTAAAGGGATACTGTCAAGAAGAAAATTAAATTTTTACCAGAAAATTGTGTGCCAGCTACAGTTACAAGATTACTAGAACTAAAATCAGCCCTCTGTTTCATTTGCACATTTGTTAGCACTTTATATATAGTCAGTGTCACTCTTTCCCTGTATAGTCCGGTATATAGATCTGTACGGGCAGTGCCTTGGAGCCCCATTGACTGTGTGTGAGTGAAGGGGTCCCCAGCACAGAACCAATTGCCTGATCAGAGCCCAAGCTTGTTTGCCTGTTGCACAGAAGACACAAACATCAACAGAACAGAAAACACCTTCCAGCACATCAATGTGCTAGATGAGTTGCTGCATTTTTTCTATATATGTATAATTTTTTCAAAAATGTAATTGGTAGCGTCCCTTTTAAGTATTTAAGAAAGTAAATATTTTTTTCAGTTTAGGTATAAAGTAAAGGTACGTGATTAGCAATCTACAGGTTAAAATCATTTAAGAGATTTAATGGGCCCATAGAAAGAACAACAAACCATTAAAGAGATGAATTGCCTGAATTATGGTCCTCTGATATCAGATGTTCTGCAATAGTGATATTGTCTAAATACCAAGTTGGTTGTATACTGTAAGCAAAGGCATGTGTCATACACGTTCAATTAAACTGAATAGTTTTTAGCTGTAAAACTAACATTATTCTCTCCCAGTAATACTCTGAATTTTCTGGCTGCTTTTCTATATTATAGTAGAGCTACAGATTCCACAACCCAAAACACATGCCAGTGATTTATCAAGTGATTAAACTACACTTTAAATATAATACTCTTTTCCCTAGGAACTAAAAAAAGAAAAGTTTTGCAACCTTGGATATGGCCCAATTAATCAGCACTGTATTGATTTTCCAATAATGTCCTAAATTAAGATTTATTTTCTTGTTTTGCATGAGACTCCTAAATTGTTTCATTTATAAAATGGGCTGTGTTTGCCTCTTTCAGGAAAGCTTATTAAGTTGCTAATTACTTGCCTTATTGGAAGATTATTTTGCTCATATTAAGTTAAAAAAAATGTATCTTCACTTTCCACCCTTACTCAGTTTAATGTGGCTAATTTCTACATGATAAATTGCACATTTTGAGTGAATTCTGCATGCATGACTGGGATTTTTTGCTTTGCATCTGGGCCTCTTCTTTGGGGTGTGGTGCATTTGTGAAAGATACCAGAGTCTTCAGCCTGAATGTCAGAGGTCATGCAAACTTAGGTCTCAATTCAGAAAAGTGAGGTCTCGATTCAGAATTGCTATTCTCAATACAGCCCAAGCACATGCTTAACTTTAAGCATATGCTGAAGTCCTAAGGGACTTAAACAGGTGGTTAAAGTTAAGCATGTGCTTAAGTGCACTTCTGACTAGCAATAGATTTAAACATGTATTTGAGCCCCATTAGGATCCAACATTGGGAAAACTGTGGGATTCGTATAGTTTTTGGGGGGGCTGCGTAGTTAAGCCTAAATGATTGGCACTCCATAACATCAACAACCATCCAGGATATCCGAGAAAGCTGACTCCAAAGCTGGGGTAAGTAGGGAAAGAGAGAGGAAACTTAACATCACAGTGAAAATAGATTCAATTGGCAACTGGATTAAACAGGGCAACTGGATTTTAGGGGCTTCCTCTCTCCCTTCAAGGACTAGTGATGATATGATTTTGCAAGTGCCATTTTCCAAACAGAAATCACATTTGATCTAAAGAGGTGGTTGTGCTTATTTGTATATAGTGCCTTTCATCCTGAAGGATCCCAAAGCCCTGGGAAGCGAGAACTGTGTTCTGGTTTATCTTGCGTGGCAATGAAATGGGGAAAGATGGCATAGGAAAGTCTTTCCTTCTTATATCAGGGGATAGTCGTGTTAGTCTGTAGCCACAAAAACAACAACGAGTCCAGTGGCACCTTAAAGACTAACAGATTTATTTGGGCATAAGCTTTTGTGGGTAAAAAACCTCACTTCTTCAGATGCAAGGAAGAAGTGAGGTTTTTTACCCACGAAAGCTTATGCCCAAATAAATCTGTTAGTCTTTAAGGTGCCACCGGAATCCTTGTTGTTTTTCCTTCTTATGTAGCTACACAAAGGGCAAATAGGATCACGGGTTGAGATTTTTAAAGTCCACTAAGGGATCTAGCAACACAATCTCCTATAGGTGAATCACTGAATCAGCTTTGAGAGTCTCAACTTTGGTGTTGCTTCTCCCTGTGGCAATTGCTGCTTCTCGGCATGCAGGGAGGCATTGTGTGCATCTCTGCTCTCCAAAGCAGGGCTGGGGTGGGTCCAGTAATCAGGAATAAGAGCCACTGAGATAAGTCAGGTGGGTTACCCAGGTTGTTAGCCTAGTGAATGTATTTTGTACTTTCCTGATAACACACCCAGCCCTAGTCCTTTGGAGATTGATGGAATAACTTATCCGAACTGGGCTCAACTGCTGTGTAAATTGTACTGCTGCAAACAAATGATGCCGAGAGAGTGTGTTATGTGTGTTTGATTTTTAGTTGCATTCATGGCAGCAGGCACCAGGAAATGGAAGCAAAGGGAAATATATACATGAAGAGAAGCATTTACATTTGATCTTCTTTTTGTTTTGTTTTCTCAGGAAAATAAAGGAAAGTTTAGAGTGCTTCCCTGTCAAACTCAATAACCTGATCCATACGCTCGCACAAATGTTAGCCACGGGCTTTGCCAAGTCTACAGCTTCACAGAGTGTTCCTCGGGAATCCAACATGCTGGATGCAGAGAGGTCAATTGCCCGAGCAACCATTTTAGGGTTCAGCAAAAAGCCTGACTCTGTATGTATTTTGCTCTCCGCTTGCCCTCCTTTCGCTTGATCTTTAACTACTCTTCCTTTAGCTTACATGCTCTCCTGCCTCGGTTATATAAAATGTGCTTATGCCACAATGAAAGGATCATGGAATGAGCAGCGGTGCCATAAGCAATGAGATTCTGGAGGGAAATAAAACCAGGCAGAGAGCTATTAGTGGGGAGCCATTAAGGAGAACGGTTCCTGCCCTGTAGTGAAAAATAAATCAAGAGCTAATTATAACACCCATAAGGAAAGCACAGTACAAAATTAGGAAGCTTGATAGAAACTGCTGTATGCTGCTTGAATGGAGCATTATTAGTTTTCTCACTCAGTGGTGATATTTCAGTGTTAGAACTGCATCCCATCCAGACAAGTTCCTTTTTATACAGCTACGCCTATAAATTACAAATTGCATTATCAGGCACTTTGGAGCTACATTACAGAAAGGTTTTTCTTTGTTGAAATTTTCCTGTAGTTCTGCATGTGCCTTTTTGGCATCAGCCCCTCTCTAATCATTTCTGTTTTTTCCCCAATGCAGCTATATTTAGTCCAGGTGGTGCAAACCTGCCAGGTGGTGACCTTTGTGGAAAAATCATTCGAACAATTTTCAAAACTTCACAGCCATCTACAGAAGCAATTTCCATCACATACCCTCCCAGAGTAAGACAGCACATTAGTCCTCATTATTCTCCTATTAAATGGTTCTCGCTAAGTACAAGCAAAAATGTGAAGAATATGTGGTTGTTATATTTGCTAGCAACACAAATTCTGCCTAGAAGGCACTCGAAGCTTTCATGTCTGTCATAGGATCTAGGGAAAATTGATCATAGTCTATTGTGGCAGCCTAACTTTGCTATATTCTAGTTATCCACAGCCACATGTGATGTATACTTTTTTCACCCATTACACCTCTACCTCGGTATAATGCTGTCCTCGGGAGCCAAAAAATCTTACTGTGTTATAGGTGAAACTGCGTTATATTGAACGTGCTTTGATCCACCGGAGTGCGCAGCCCCGCCCCCCGGGAGCACTGCTTTACCGCATTATATCTAAATTCGTGTTATATCAGGTCGTGTTATATCGGGGTAGAGGTGTATTTTCAAGGCAGATTTATTTCTGGAAGTGGGATGATTTAGCAACAAATGGCTGAGTTTTTCTTTTTGGAGAATGCGTGTGCATGGGGAATAGAGGAGGAGTTAGGGCCTAATCTTTTTTTTTCTTTCTTAAGTGAAGGATAGAACTGTCATTGACTTCACTGGGGGCACGATTGGGCCTTAAATCAGCTTTCTTTACATCAGCTACTGTGCAAAATTGTTAGCAAAAATACTCTATTATAGCCACACAGGTGTTTACATGCTGGGTCAGATCAAAATCAGTCTAATCCAGTATCCTGTTCCTGACAGTGGCCAGTTGTGTAACAACCCTGAAGCAGATAGCTGAGGGATTATCTCCCTCCTCACCCCCCACATTAGGTCTCCTCCAAGCCTCTAACAGAGAATGCCTTGAGCCCTGAAGCATGAAGTTCAACATCTCTTCCAAAAATTGTATTATGATAATTCTGGGTATTCTTAATATCTATATACATGTCCAATCTTGTTTGGAATCTCACTAAGTTCTTGCCCTCAATGACTTCCTGTTGCCAATGAATTCCACAGATTAATTATGTGCTGTGTGGAAAAGTGTGTCCTTTACCATGACCATGGATTCTGGACATGTCAGTAACATCACATATATCGTTACTCACCAATATTGACACCACTGAAAGCAAAGCAGTCATTTCTTTATCAGTCATGCTAACCCATCCAATGGAATTCCCTTCTCTCTTCAATGTCAGCTGAAGGAAAAGCAAATACTTGACCACACAAATGAGTAGTTTATTTGATCCTAAATACTGGCAAACTCAGACTCAGATGGGCTTGAAAAATACAAAAGTCTCTGGTGTTTGAACTGAAGTAAATGGGCCAAAGTCGTCATGGTTTTGACTGGGGATGGGCAACAACCACAAATTTTATATCCGAATTCTGTCTTCCCCCAAAATGTGAAACAGGTTAATTCTAGAGAAAGGTGAAGGAAAGATTCAGATCCCTTAGTTTCTCATTACTCAGATCTGGAGTTTTGATTGGCAGATTATAATTTGAAGGCTAGTTGCAATATTCTAATTGGGATCTGAATATCTCCAAAGTTCGAGGGTATTTGAATCAGGGTTTCCATTTGACCCCATTCATAGTTCTAACTATTGAATTATAAAATAAAATTGCAAAAAGCAGCTATTTCTATCAGTGTTCTTCATGAGCACAGACATTTGAAAGGGGGAAAAGGAGTTTTTAAAATTATATAAATCTATCCAAATCTGTAATGTGACTTTTTAAAATATTAGTAGCTATTATTCATGTAAAACATTTTTAAAATAGAATTTAAAAAGTGCTTGCAAGGCTTTTAAATTACCAGGATGTGTTTTCCACAAACCTCAAAAAGTCAATTCCTCATTCTAAACCTGTTTAAGAGCTACATAACTTTGCTATCAAAATTCAGTCCCAGCAATAACTTGTCACCACATGGTCTTGTCCCAGGAGTGAATTCTCTTGACAATTTTTCTTTAAAATGTTCTTTTAAGTTAAACAGCATTTTTAAAAATGGATGTTTTCCAGTTTGAGGATCTTTGTGTATTCCAGCTTTGATTTTAATAAATAAAAAGACAAATTATTTCCTTACTATGGTCTTATCATTGGAACTGCTATACCAGATCAGAACATTAGTCTGTCTATGTGGTGCACACCTCCAGCACTGGCCAGTGCCATATGTTTCAGAGGAAGGAAAAAGGCCTGTTCCATCATGTACCTACAATATCAGTTTGAAGCTGTATGATTAAAAAACAAAATGAGTGATTTTTAACTTTGAAAAGAATTTTCCCATGAATATTGTTACGAACACTAAAAATGGTGTAGGTCCAGATTTCCAAGATGATGATTAATAGATTGTATGGAAGAAAAAATACAGCCTAGGCCTGATTTTCAGATGCGCTGAGTACTTGCTACACCAGTGAATAATGAATGATGATTAACGGGAGGTGAGTTCTCGGCATCTCTGAAAATCATTCCTTTAGTGTTTAAACATGTTCTGCAACCCCTATTTGTAAGTCAGACCACAGCACTTCCAAAGAAGCACTTCTATTCTGTCACTTTATCTACAGAGGATTTTAATTTTTTTTTAACAAGGATGACAAAAAAGGCAGTTTGCACACAAAACCACATATTTTATAAAACAAAGATGTCACTTAGCCACAAAGTTTGGAAGCAGATCTGAATTTCCATGAAGTTCCAGGGTGTTCAGGTCTGCAGCTTTTGTTTATTTGCCTATTAGAAAGCTGGAGGTCAGCTCCAAAGTTCAGATCCAAATTTTCGTCAACCTCAAGTGGATTCAGAGCTGGGATTTTAGTTTCAGCTCTACACACAATTCAACAAAAGCAAGGTATTTTAAAGAAAGACTGAACACCAAGGAGGTCACAAGGCTACCCCTATGCTTTACTTGAGGTTTGAAAACCATGACCATTAATTCTTGCCTTGCCTCCTCCCTCAGCCATTCAGTTAAAGTCAATGAGAATTACAGCTGCATTCCTGAGGCCTCAATGTGGCCTCTGGGTTTTGGGGATAGAGTATTGAACTGGATGTCAGGAAACATGGCTTCTGTTCTTATCTATGCTGTTGATATGCTGTGAGACCTTGAGCAAGTCACTTTACCTCCCACTCTTTGTCCATCTTGTCTATTACAATGCCTCGCACAGTAGAGTCTTGATCTTGGTTGGGACCTCTATATGCTACTATAATACAAATAATTATAACCAAAATGGTGGAAGTACATTATTTTGCCACTGTCTCTTTAGTTCTTCACCTACTAACAGCAGACAGATCGCTTACTTGAATTTTGTGCAGAAGTGTTTTATGAGGCAGAAATTGCTTCAGGATATTTCATATCATTAAGAACTATCCTGAAATCAAATCAATGATTTTTTTCATTTTTCCCCTTCCTCAAATGTATATGTTCACGGGAGAACTTTACTTAAACAAATAAAAATGTAGGTGTGATAATTGGATATATGGACTGTAAACTAGATGCTTGCAGGAAGTGAGAAAAAGCTCCTTAACAGGCACATTTTAAACTAGGCTGGACAAAGCACTTACGAAGATTGTGAGATCTATCCGTCAATAAGCTTCCATCTGTAAAGTCTCTCAGTCTTTGAAAAAGTGTTTTACTGCTAGTTGCAATATCTACAATAGGCTTTCAATATCAACTTAATCAATGTATCCTTCATATAATGACCTTCTGTAGCAAACAAACCTTTTGAAAAATCTAGCAATCGTTACATAGAGATGTAATTAGGTTTAACTTACTTAAGTCATTCAGTTTTTCACTAGATGAGAATGTCATTTGCCTGCATAGACTTTTACAACCAGCTGGTCTGCAGAGCTAGCCAGTGTTTCTCTGTACAGCTGCAAACTACAACTCAATGTGTTGTAATCTGGCTGGCCTTTTAAAAGCTAGTGGCGGCTTTTCGTTGAGCTCTGGAATTGGGTACAGCCTGTTCAAAGTAAGGATCTGACCAGCAGGCTCTCAAAAGTCTGTCCAAGTGTCATTTCACTGTGTTGGACTGCTGGCTGGCTCTCTACTCATCTGAAGCTTTCAGGTGTCTCCTGAGAGGATAAACAGGGTTATACTGGAAAAAGGAGAATGTAAATGAGTCATTGTTAAATGCCTGGAGTGGTGATGAGAAATTTAATACAATCAAATTGAAACGTCCACTGTTGTAAATCGTGTAGATGAGAGGATACAAAGCATAATATTAGTTTAACAATCTCATCTTAATATTAGTAATCCATATCTCAAAACCTTCACATGCAATTTAGACCAGATAGCTCTTCTGAGACGCACAATACACTCCCTCGTCTTGAGAGAGAAATAGTCCTTCCAGTTCAAGGTTAATGTAATGCAATAAGGTGCACTGTTAGAAAGCTAACCTTCTGGCTGATCGAGCCATGCTTTGCCTGTAAAGAAGGGAGAGGAATGTAATGATTTAAATGTAGCTTTTATAATACACTTAAGTAGGGTGACCAGCTGTCCCGACTTTATAGGGACAGTCCTGATATTTGGGGCTTTTTTTTTTTTAATATGGGCTCCTATTACCCCCCATCCCCTGTCCTGATTTTTCACACTTGCTATCTGGTCACCCTACACATAAGTGAAAAAAATATTTAAAATATTAGGTATCTTCAATAGCTATAAAATTTGAAGTTTGCACAGGATCACAATGTAGAAAATTACCAGATTGTTTTTTAATTATTAAACCAAAGTAAAATTAATATTAATAAAATCCAATCAAAGAGCATTATTATCTATTGTGTTTTCATATACTACTTGTTTTATGGTAGCACCTACAGGCCACAGTGGGGATCAGGGATCCATTGTGATAGGCCCTGTACAAAGACATTATATGAGACAAAACCTTTTTTGAAGAGCTTACAATCTAAATAGACAGAAGAGATGGGGGTTGGAGACAAGGCAGGAAGCAAAGCTACTAATGAGAGGCTGCAAGATTTCGTTAATACTTTTTTGTCATTCATTATTATTAGAAATAGTAGTATTTTATTACAGTAGGCCTAGAGCCATCAGCTGACATCAGTGCTAGGCACTGTACAGTCACAAAGACAGTCCTTTCCCTGAAGCACTTAGAGCCAGACTTTTAAAGGTATATAAGCATCTAAAGATGCAAGTAGGTGCCTATTAGGTGCCCTAAATACCTTTAAAAATCTGGCCTTTTCAATGAAATCGACAGACAAAGGATGGGATGGGAAAGAGAGACACAAAGCTGAAGCATCTTGCTGAAGGTCACACAAGAAGTCATTAACAGAACCTCGGTCTCCAGAGTCCAATTCTAGTGCCCCACCCTCTGGACCACAGTCCCTCTCCTTAAATAAAAATAATAATTAAAACAAAATCTTAAAGATGTCCTGCTGTTCTTATGTAACACAGAGTAAACAATATAATATTTTTTCAGAAGAAACAATTTGCAGGAGAAATAAAACGGGTACATGTTCTCTGTTTCAGGTTTCCGCACTGGTGGCATTTACCTTTTACAGATCTTGAACACAAAAGAATGAAAGACTTAAATCTCTATGTGAAGCAGTTATTGAATGGATCCAGCAACCTGTCTAATGTACGTGATCATTTTCCATATAATAGCTTATATTGTTTTTAGCACCTTTCTGCCAAACAAATCCCAAAGCTGTCTACAGCCTATATAAAATGACAACTCCAGACACTGCCACACCCATTTCTGAGGCGGAACAATGGTATAATTTAACAGGACTAACCACCCACAGACAACAAAGCGATTGAAAAATAATTTATTAGAGCTGGCTGGGAATTTTTTGACAGAATGTTTTCCATCAAAAATGGTGATTCAGGGAAACCAAATCTTTTTGGATTAGTTGCAACAATTTCCTGATTTCAGAATTATTTTTTTGGGGGGAGGGAGTTTTGAAATTGTGAAAACATCCCATTTCAACATTTTCTAAAAAAAAGGTTCTGTTTTTTTGGTTCGAAATGACTTTTCATTTACAAATTTAAGTTAATAGAAAAAAAAGAATTTTAAAAGGTCAAAATCAAAACAGAATGTTTCAAAACTATCAAAATGAAACACTGAAATTATCTAACAGAAATATGTTTGATTTTAGGGTCACAAAAATTTTGAGATTTTGACTTTTCATCTGATTTGGAATGGACAGTTTTTTTTAAATCTTGAAAATTTTTGCTGCACAGGAAAACTCACCCGGCACAATAATTTATGCAGCTGTGCCCACACAGTAGAAATGTAAGAAGAAAGGGAAATTAGCCAGGTGAAATAACAATCAGAGCTTGTTTTCTTTTTAATAATAATGCATAATCCTGGATTGGAGATCAGCAGTAGATAGGAACTGTCAGTAGATTTCCAAAGATAGCTAACATCCACATGATAAAGCAACACTCAGGCTTGGAGAGGAGACTTCAGACTCCAGGTCAGTTCCATCCTTGGCCTCTCTACTGAGATTGTCAATAAAAATTCAGAGTTTTGGGGTTAGCTTTTATGTGATGTATAGTCCCTGCCTTACAATGCAATGGGACTAAGACCACCAGTTTTTCACGTGAGATCTTTTTGGTCATTAGTGATCTTAGGATGTTTCAGGCTAGTGACTTAGAAGTGAAAGTCTCTGTGTCTTAATTGTGCTCTAGGCCTACCTCAGATAGACTGGCTTTCAATTTGGACTAGGCACTATAGTGCAAAAACTATAATATAGCCTACACTAGGGAAATTAAACTGGTAGAAGCCACTTGAATATTTGCAGAGATGATCTGTACCTGCCAATAGTGGCGGTGGGGGGGGGAAGGGCAGAGTGAGAGCAGCAGCTTCAGCAGATGTTAGTGAGCATGCGTTGTACAAGCCAAGCAGCTGCATGCCCTCACACACACACACATCGCCTCTGAATATTTGTAAAATCCTTTGTGTCTGCACACAACCCCACCCTCCCAGAAATGGTCTAATAGCCAGTTAGAACACATTGCCGCTCATCTTGTTTAATAATTTATCTAATCCTCCCATTACCATCCCACAGAGCACTAGTGGCCTTGAGTCAGCTCCCAGAATGCACTGCTGCTGGGAGCTGAGTGGGAATTGCAGGGTAGGTACCCAGAGGACACTGTAAATTAAACTGTTTAGAACAGTGCTCTTGTGGATAGAGGACAAAACTTAAAGCGCACAAACATGGTTAGTGTGGATGCACAATTTACCATTTACCAGTGGTTCAGCTGATACACAGAGTTCAGTTCCAGTGCAGACAAGAGCTGTGAGCCAAGGAGATGAGAGTTTAGGGACAACTATTAAAATGACAGAGAAACTAATCTTTAACAATAGAATATGTGCTGTAGTTAATGGAGTACAAGACTCAGTGGCCCATATTAATGGAAGGAATAATAGGTGGATAGTTTTCATCTGTAAAATGTTACTGTATATTATCTTCCTACCCATTATGTGTCTAACCAGTAATTCTAGTGATCATCTTTATATAGTCACTGGTGTTCCAAAACCACTGAATTGGGATGTTTTACTTTAATGTAGCTCTCCTGCCGGGGGATGTTAGATATTCTGAACATACCAACATATTTAGATCAAGGAGACTGGTTCAGTGGGTAATTTTCTTTATATTAATGGCTGAGAGATCCATGTTTTTTAAATAGTACGAACTTTCCCTTTCCTCAGAGTGGATGTTTGGTTAAGTTCCAAGCAGAAAGTATTTGTTAGGAGATTTTCTTGATAAAAAATGATTGTACTTACTTGCGTCTGTCTGTCTTCTCATCTCAGACAACTTTCCAGTCAAATCTGTCCTTTTTTTCATGCGACTAGAAAGCCTAGTCTAAGCCATATCTAATGATAGTGCTCTGTTCAAAAGTTACTTGTATTTTTATTATGCATTAGTAAAAATGTGTAGTAATAAATAATTAAGGAGTTTGTGAAGAATAAATGTTTGGTGTGTCTTGAAAGTGCAGATGCCTATAGAATGAAACTCTTTGTCTTTTACATCTATTGACTGGACAATTTTTGTCCTACTGAATTGTGTTTTAGCCAGGTTGAGACCTAGGGCATGGGCTAAGGCTGTGGAGACTCAAAAAGTGGAAGAGATTTTAATTATAAATACCTCTGTCTACCATTTCTAAACTGATTATCTTGATTGCCTAGACATAAATTGTCACCTTGTGCAACTGTGAAAACTCTTGTTCTGCTTTTGCAGGAGGTACTGCAAACTCAGACTTATCATTATGTAACTAAAAAATCTAGAATTAAAGAGAATTGGACTACACTCAGCTATCTCACTGACTCATGTGAGTGCATGCTTTTCAGACCTTTCAGACTAAGTGCCTATTACTGAAACAGTGTTATGTTTAAGACTGGCCTTTTCTGTTAAATGATTTAACATGGCAGGGGGAGGGAATATACAGTATATTCACATACTGTGACAGGGTCTATAAACCCCACACTAGACTTGAAGGAGTTAAGGAGCAGTTCTTGGCCCAGGTGACAGCACTCCCCTACACCTGCAGAGCCTGATCCGACTGGAAGAGGAGTTTAAAAGGGAGCCAGACAGTTCAGATGGGAGGGCGAACATACCTACCCTGAGAGCTCCTGATCAAGGGTGCCGCAGAAGCCCTCACTGCAAGGAAGGGGTTAGCATCTGATCCCAGCTGGGCTGAAGTTCAAATTTTTGTTTGTTTTGTGTTGTTTTGCTGTCTTATGTTAGAGTTTGAACGTTTGGGGAGAGGTGAATGGTAGGAAATGACCCAGGGAGGCTGCCTCAAGGCACTCTAGGGCACTTGATATTGTTGTCTCTCATAGGACCCTGGGCTGGAGCCGGGTGGAGTGAGGGGGCCTGGGCTCCCCTACCAAGCACGCTTGTTGAAGAAGGGCATAAACCTCCCTTCCACCCCTCCTCTCCAAATTAAGGAGAGGACAGAGGTGCTGAGAGCCTTGGGGAGAGGGCAAGCCACCTTCAGGAGTCCCCAGCTGGGCTGAAGACCCTTGGGACTCTATATAATTTCCCTACACATCCTTCCTCTGTATTGTAATTTTGCACCAATTATATCCTGGTTGGCTGGTTAGTTGCATATACTGGGGCAATAATCATGGATAAACGTGAGAACATGTTCAGAAATATTTGGACTCATGCAGTTTTGCCTTATTAAATGACAGCAGCCAAGTGGTGTCTTACTGTGGGAGAGCAATCCAGAAACTAGTTGAAACATCAAAACACAATAAACTGAAGGTTTGAAACATGGGAACAACAAAATTGCACATTATCTCAGTATAAATCAAATCTATGACATTCACAGACAGCCTTTATTTTTTATGCCCGCTGCTAACTCTAGCTGAGTGATGGGCTAAATGGAGGTTGCAGGTCCATAACAATCCAAAAGCCATAATATATAACATAAATTAGGGCTGTCACAGTGGCTCATCGTTTTAATGCCATGCTGTAGGAGACTGTCCACTCCCTAAGGAGTCAAAACCCAATTAAGAGACCATTAATTGAGTCAGCTCTTGGGTCCTGTGTCAAGCAGCAACATGTCCGTTGTTGACTGAGGTGATTTTTTTCTGCGTAGTTTGAAGGGAGAAGTTGCAGCTGGCCCTGGCCTACAAAAAGCCTAACTTCAATTATGGAACTGAATATAAAGTAATGTTAATTTATCAGTCCTCAATATTTTGTATAAATAGGAAACTAGCAATCTATGTACCTGAGTGTGTGTGAGGGTTGGCTGTTTAGAATTCATAAACTTACTCAGCTGGGCACGGATTATTTTCTCATCTCTTGTTTAAAAAATATGTGGTGTTTATTTTGGTTTCCATATATTGGATTTACAGTGTGCTCATGCAGTCACAGATTTTAGATTTCAGTTCCTATCCTGCCAAAATGTGTGTGTTTAATTAAACATACCTGATTTGTCCCACTGAGTTCATGCATAAAGGTTTTTGGTTTGTTTTGGGGGGCAGATGGGTTGGGTTTTCGAAAAATTCATAGAAAGCTCAATTAGCAAAACTACACTACCTTAGCTGTGGGGAAGGTGAAGTTTGTTGGTTTGTTTTCCTGTGTGCAATTGTTTTTACTTATCCACAAGATACTTCTAAAAACACTGGGCCAAATTCAGTATTAGTATAAGCACATAAAAGTCCATTGATTTCATTGAAATTGTACTGCTAATATCAGATGTGATTCTAGCACACTGAAACATACAGGGCCTGATTTTCACTTATACTGAAGTCTTTTTACACCACTCTGGTAATGTAGAGATGCTTTACAGTGGGTGTCAATTGAAATGGCTGTAAATTACATAAGTACCCACTTTAAAACCTTAGTATAAATGAGAAACAGGCCGATAATTTTGCACCTTTTGCTAGTCTAACTAATGCTTTGCAATATCAAAGTAATTAAGATTGAAAAGGGACATACCTGTATTTTTAATTATTTCCACATCTTTCTTTTACTTGAGCAAAGAAATCCCTCATAACTATAGCGGAAGGTTGTATAACCTCCAGGGCCAAATTCTCCCCTCATGTACATAGTGGCGTAAATCCAAAATAACCTAGTGATGTCACTGGAGCTACCCTGGATTTACCAATGCAAGTGAAATCAGAAAATGGCTCCAGCGTTCATTTCATGGGGTCTCTCTAATGTGATGGAAATAATGAGGGTCTGAAGTGGGTGGCTTTCTTGAATTTTCACTTTTCATGTACACACTGCAATCAAGCAGAGCCAAAATGGATAGGGCTCAAAGTCTCCTATCTTCCCCTCTCATTTCCTGAAGATGTCATAGCTGCAGCAGGGTCAGCTTTTTCTGATTTATTTCTTTCCTGCTGCTTCTCTGGCCTGTTGAACTATAACAGAAGCATGGGAGTTCTCTGACTCCAGGCCTACTCTAACACGAGTAGAGAAGATAGGCAGACAGCTGAAAAAACAGATCAGGTTGATTCTTTTTCTACTGGAATTATTGCTGGCTAGAAATCTGACTATGATTAATTTATTTGCCCAAGTATTAAGATAATTTTTGCTTAGGCTCCTGTAGAGATGCCTGGCCAAAGACTACTGTGTTACACCAGTGTAAGTCCAGAATATACACACTAAAATCAGTAGAATTAGGAGTTCTAGATTTATACCAGCGTACCTCAGAGCAGAAATTTGGTCCTTTCAATTTTAACAGCTGAGCATATTGATGAATTCTGAACAGAGATTTCCCTAATAGAATATTCAACGTTTTCATTCAACCGGGTGAACATCAACCATTAGAATTTACAGATTATATTTTTATTAGATAAAAATAAGACCAATGATGGGAGATTTGCCTGAAATTCCTAGTACAGGCATTGTTTTAAGGGACTTAAACTAAACTTACTGACCTGGGGAGAACATTTCTCTCTGTGAAAGAGTAGTTGAGTGTTTGTGGTCAATTCACTCCTTGGCTTATATTGAAATTGACAACACAGGGGTCAGTTACTGCCACTCATGATGATGTGTCTTTGTAACATGAATACCTGGAAATGTACTGAGGCCACCAAAACCATTTGAACAACACCAAACACTTCTGATCACTAGCAGTTAATCTTTAATGGAATGCAGGCGCTCAACCATTTACAAAACATATATATGGGTTCATTTAACATGTGCTGTCTCAGGCTCTAATACATCAGTCTGTCCCTGTTCAGCAAAGCACTTAAGCAGATGCATAAATCCCATTGACATTGACTACAATTGGACTTAAGCACAAGCCTAAAGTTAAGCATGTGTTTGTGTCTTGCTGAATAGGGATGAACCTAAGCATGTGTTTAAATTATTTAGTGAAATGGAGACTAGATGAGCGTGTCCTGTACTATGCAGATGTACTCCCAGTACTTAAGATCCCAGCCTACACGCAGTTTGCTGAGCAGTTGCAGTCTCTCAAGCAGTTATGGGCTGGATGCCTATTACAACAAATACTTTGGAGATCTTTTCCTTGGCCTTGGCAGTGTTTTCACATGTCCTATGTGGACTACCCAATCTGCTCTTTGGTCCTGGGCTGTCAGAGGCCCTTTTTTTTCCTTTTCACTTGTCAACACTAACCTTTCTTGTCTTCCTATTTGTGTTGTTACCATGCTGGATACATCATTGTTCTCTCTCACACAAACACACACCAAAATTCATGCCTTGAAATCAATAATGAGGCAAATTCATGCCTTGAAATGAATAATGAGGCAGCAGGGATGAACGGTGCCCTTTATGTTTATGCCTGTCATGGGATTTTGCACCATTTGCCATGTGCTCTTAAATGATGCTGCAGGTACTAGTGAAAATGAGAACTTGCAATTATGGTAACCTGAAATAACCCTCTGCTCTTCCCACTCAGTACTCTCCCTGTGTCACCAATATAAATCTTCCCATCTAGTGTTGAAAGAGAAAGCAAGAGGAAGTAGAAAGACAGGACACTCAGTAAAAAATTTTTATTTCCCTTTCAAATGTGTTAACATACGGTATTCTTCCTTCTGCCTCCTCATACCTGTCCTCTCGAGTTTGTGAAGGTAGGATGACTACTTACATTTATCTGCTTTCTTTTCATACTGTTAAATAAGGAATAAATAAACTGCCAAAAATATACTCCTTCAAACGCTGAGTCTCCCTACACCTGCCTGCAGACACTTATGCAGAAAAAGCAAATAAGGGTCCCACAGGGAATAACCCTATTGTTTAATAAAAGTTCAAGATGACACTACTACCTGAAGCAGTGTATGTGTTCACATGTGAGATATCCCCAGAAGATGAAAGTTACCTTGTGCTTGTCAACACTCGGCATTATCTGGAGTACTGGCATTTTCTTGCTAATCATTTCTTCTCCTATTTGAATCAAGGAAAAATGACATTTTTAGAAGCATTTTGGAGATTTTATTTTTCAAACAGCAAAATAAAAAGCAAAAGCAAATGTCAAAATAAATCCAAATTGTTAAATCATATCTGAATGCTGAGCATATGTTCCTTGGGCTTCTGTCTGCTAATCCCAGATGTTAATTGCTCTAGGAGCTACATTTGTCATTAAGCTCTTCTTTTTTCTGTTTTTGTCTCTTGCTGCATTTTGTCAAACTGAAGCAGGACATGCTGTTGATAAGAGACATCTTATTTCTCTTAGCCCTGTAAAATGCTGGTGACATTTGAATGCTGGAATCTGAAAAGGCTCTTGTGCAGCATCCAGTTTGTTATAGTGTCAATCCTGGTAACACTAATATAAACGTGGCTAGTCTAACCACATTAAAGCATGGACAATCTGACATGCTGCTTTATGAAAAAGCTAATAAAATGCAATTACTGTCCAGCTTTGATTCAGAACTCTTATAAGTGTTCATTTTGAAATTCACATTTTTATTGCACTGCACAATATTTGAGACCAGGGGATTTGGTTTATTGCTTTTCTGGTCTAAAACTGAATTCAGCTACCTTTTACATCTGTTTACTAGAGCACTGTGGGTCAGTTAACACAAATAAAATCTGTAATCCAGCACAAAAGGTGAGGCCTCTTTAAACAATGTGGTGAAAAATGATCGTCTTCTTCCAATTTGCACGTCTGACCTCTGTCTGTCAGGAAGTTAACTCTTTATTAGCCTTGTTACAATGAGAGGGTACAGAGAGCCAACAGAAGACATTTGCACCTCTTAAATTCTGTGGTGCCACAGGCCTTACACTGGTCCAGTGCATGGGGCGAATTTCACCCTGCATGCAGGGGACCAATGCAAGACCTTCTGCACCACTTCCTCTCCACAGGAGGGTTATACAGGGGGTGGTGAAGAAATTTTTTGCAGCATATTTACCAGCTAGAAACACTAATCTGAGACCACGTTTTGGCCTTGGTGTTATGAGGCATGCTGATGGGAAGAAGCAAAGATGTAGTGTCCCTGAATCATCCAGCTAGTACAGGGCGGGATGGCTCATGGGGCCAAGGTGCAATTCCCTCAGGTGTGCTTCTTTCCTGCTGCCCCAAAAAGGGGGAACATGCGCCCTTGTTAGTGCCTGCTGTCAAACCCAGTTTTTACACAGATAGCTGGGGCTGTGATTACACCCCACTCAGGGATGCAAATGTGCATCTGGATTCATAGAGCAACATCCAAGGGAGTACTAGGGCCCTATCCTGCAATGCGGCCCTGCAGTGGGAGGGAAGAGGCTCCCCTTTCCTGCTTATTCCTCTAGTGCATGTGCAAGAGACAAACCAGCCCTTCGGGGCCAGTGTTGGAAAATGGAGCACCTCCCCCACCTATTCACAGCATGTAATATTTCTGTTGTTTTTTTAATTTGATTTCAGAATGAGCATGTCCTCAGCTTTTTCCTCGATGGGTCCAAAACCGACTGGCCGGAAGAATCTGTACTTGTTAGCCTAGGTATGTAAATGATTAATTTTGATCACTTTAAGAAGGAATTGGTGACACTGAATACTGCAATGCAGAGGTGGGTCTAACCGAACCCACTGGTAAATGTGTTTTTTGTTTGTAAATGTGAGTATAATAACCAGTAAGTAATTCAGTTCACTTTTTATTTCCCGACTCGTAGAAGTTCATACACACATTTTTTTAATACAATCTGCAGCCCCAATTGGCTTTGACGTCCCCTCCCCCACCAGTTGTATTATTTCTAGCAATACTTACATCATAATTAAAGCAAATATATATTTACACTTGAGACAAACTAGGCCAGGAACCTTTTTTTCTTAAAACCCCTCTTCAGATAACAATCTTAAGAAGGAGGATTTGAGGTATGACAAAGTATCATGCATGTGTTGAGACGGGAAGAATAATGTATGCTAGCGATGACCTGTCAATAAGGGTATTTCACAATGAGCGGGGCATGTAAATAACAGAACATGTGGTTAATCTTGCCTAAGTGTGCATTATTACTTATAGAAATAGCACTGTTATGTACTTTTCCTCTGTAATTAACTCTGCACATTGTTTCCTTAACATGTCTAAATTCCTAACCACCTTCCTCTTCTGTCCTGAAGCCCCACCAATGAGCTATCTTCCTGGCTTTGTTGTTACCTAATGCTGACTCTTAGCTCATCTTCTGCAGTCAACTTGGGGGGCGGGGGAAATAAAAGCCAATGCTGAAGGCCACAGTTCTACTCTGCTTGCACTTTGGTTTTGACAGTTCAGCCATTTGCTGTATATTCCACGTGATAAGAAATCTCCAGGATACCCAGCAATCCACATTTCATACCTGAGTGGCTGCTAGTAATACCACATCCCTTCCATGTCCAATGTGCTTGTTCCTCCTCTTTACAGACTGAGGCTCTGCTCCTTGGCTATCCCACTCTAGTGACACACAGCAATTCTAATTCTGGCTTAACCAGCCACTGGAGGATTCCCCTTGTGTAGGGAGATCCTGTGGTGATGTAGAATTGCTATATGGCTCCTACTGCCCCTCTCCCTGCAGCACAAGAGCCATGGCCAAGCCATCTCTAAACCCCATCAATTCCCTTAGGGCCATTGGAAACTGGTAATGTTTACTCTGATGATACCCACATGGCCCAGGATTGGGAGGATGCAAAGCACTGACAAGAGAAGAGTTTTGTTGCAAAAATTCAAGCCAGAGCTTTAATACAGCTTGTAGCCTGGGTTCATGGGCTATGTTCTATATCTCTCTATGGCTTCTTTTACTGTAGTATCTGAGTACCTCGCAGTCTTAAATGTATTTCTCTTCCACACCCCTGAGAGATCAGGAACTACTGTTACCCCCCTTTTACAGATGAGGGACTGAGACACTGATATGTCACATGATGAGTCTGCAGAACAGCAGGGAATTGAACCCAGTGGACCATCCATATAACCATTATGTAGCCAATGGTACACGGGTTAAAAAAGAAAACCTTTCACTCTGTGAACTGGACCAGCATTTATTTTCTGAGTATTTAGTGAGCTCCCTAGCTATCATATCTATAACCCAACCTGTTGGTTAACTCTACATTTTTATGGTGATGTGGGGGCCACATAAGACTAGCCAGAGGGAGGGGGATACGGCAGATGTACAAGTTAAGATCCATAGGCCTTTAATAATCGGAGATAGTGGTGTAGGGAGCCATTTGCCTGCAGGGGAATTTGGCTTTCAAAAGTTTGGGAAATGATGCTTTAAATAAGCAAGGAATCTCCAGTTACCCTAGAAAACAGAGAACATTGTAATTGTTAAAAATGTTGAGAGTAAGACACTCACATAGATTTTTGCAGATTGGAGTAGTTAATGCCCTTTCTCTTTGTTCTAATGTCCAAATCCTGAGGTCTTTACTTGGCTATGGAGAGGAATTTCCCCCTGCTGGCACATTATTATTTGTTGTTTGTATCTCAGTAGCGGTCATAGATCAGGGCTCCATTATGCTTGGCACTGTACCAGCACAGAACACAAAGAAGGCCCTAATTGCATAGAGAGTAGCCACCTCCAGAGCACTGTTCCCTCAACTTCCTTTGGAAAGTGGGAAGTGGTGTTTGTGGGTCTAGGAGCCCCCTGTCAGCCCCCTTCAACTCTATAGGAGTCGAAGGGGGCTGGCAGTTCCTGAAAGATGTAATACTAGAGGCTCAACACGATGCTATTCCAATGCAGAGGAAAGCTAAGACGAGCCACGGGAGACCAATGTGGCTGCACAAGGAGCTTTTTAGCTATCTAAAACCCAAAGGGGATACATACAGAAAATGGAAGGACGTGCATGTCAGTAAGGATGTATACATGGGAATAGCACAAGTATGTAGGGACAAAGTCAGGAAAGCCAAGGCAAGGAATGAGTTACAACTGGAAAGAAGTGTTAGAGACAACAAGCAGGGGTTCTACAAATATGTCAGGCAAAAATGAAAGATCAGGGATGGCGTGTGCCCACTGCTCAGTGGAGAAGGTGAGCCGGTAACGGAAGATGATAAGAAGGCAGAACTGCTCACTACCTACTTTGCTTCACTCTCCATACAAAAAATAACGTGACCCCATGACTAGAGAAGTTGTTATAGAAAATAAAGGGAAATAAATGCAGATCAGGACAAGTAAAGAACACAGCAGAGTTCTTCTGACTAATTTGAATGAGTTTAAGTCAGCAGGGCCTGTTGCCATTTACCCTAGGGTTCTGAAGAAATCTCAGAGCCACTGAGATTTGCAAGCTTATGGATGATAGGAGGTACTGGAAGACTGGAGAAGGGCTAATGTAGTCCCCATCTTTAAAGGGGGGGAAAGGAGGAGCCGGGGAACTATAGACCAGTCAGTTTGACCTTGATACCTGGGAAGCTACTAGAGCAATGTATAAAACATTCCATTTGCAAATACCTGGAGGATGAAGGATTGATTACTGACAGCCAGCATGGATTTCCCAAGAACAGATCATGCCAAACCAGTTTGATTTCCTTCTTTGACATGGTAACTAGTTTGGTGAATAGGGGGAATGCAGTGGACATTATATACTTGGACTTTAGCAAGACTTTAGACACAGTTCCACATGACATTCTCATAAGTAAGTTGGAGAAATACAGGCTCGGTAGAACTACCATTAAGTGGATGCATAATTGGTTAAACAACTGGAAATAAAGAGTAGCTATTAATGGAAGGATGATAGATTGGAAGGAGGTCTCAAGTGGGGTTCCACAGGGATCTCTTCTGGGTCTTGTGTTATTTAACATCTTTAATCATGACCTGGATGTAGGAATAAAGAGCATGCTGATCAAATTTGCAGGTGACACAAATCTAGGGAGGATTGCAAATACTTTGGAGGTTAGAATTAAAATTCAAAGGGCTCTTGATAAATTGGAGAAACTGGGCTATAGACAACAAAATGAAATTCAATAAAGACGAATGTAAGGTGCCAGTAAAGTGATGTCAGTAAAGTTGTGCCCATTTATACCAGCAGAGAAATAGGACCTGTCTCCTTTTAAAACAAGAGCCAGGCTCATTGAATGGGGAGATGTGCATTGCACCTTCCTGTGCAGACTTTACTCCCAGTGCTTAATGTGGGACTCAGCCCTAGATAGACCAGACTGTTGTACTATTCCTTGTGATACATGACAACTCTCTCTGTGGCACGTGCTCATATGTGCTTCTTGTTGTGTTCCTAGTATTTCATCTTTTGCAGGCCATCAGTATTTCTTGATGTCTTATGAGGCCAAAGATAGGAAAGAGGGTGTTAGGAGCAAATCTTTCAACAGTCAAGGACAGGAGGATTATAATTCTCTACCAAACTGTCAGTAGAGTAGTTGGTCATTTTTGCAGTATTCTACCCCAGTCCACTCAAACTGAACTGGTTCCATCAGCCTTTGATGGTAGATCGTTAAAACAGGTCTTGAGAGGAAAGGTGTGAGATAAAGCAAAGGATGTAGAAGATAGGATAAGACTTACCTAGCTTCACGGTGTGCTTAGAAGCTTGTTTAGTTAGTGTTTGCACAGCACTTTGCTTTTATGCATTGAAGGATTGCAAAGTATTCTTCCAGGGTAGTTTCCCTCAAGGAGATTTGATCAATTTCTCTGTATCCGATGCCTTACTTTCTTTATTTCTCATACAGCACGACAAGTACAGTGCATGGTTTGTTTAAAAATGATGATTCCAGAAACATTCAAGAGAACATAAACTAGGGCTGTAATTTGCTTTAAAGAATGGCCATCCAAATAAATAAGGGGAACACAAACACTGCAAATCATTCCGCCTGAAGTTGCAATTAATTTCCAAATAAATTGGCATGTTAGTTTTTAATAATCAAAAATAAATAAAACCCACAGCTGACTCAAGCCTTACCCTGGAGTCCCAGGGAAGGAGCATCCACAAGTCATATTAAAAGAACTTGTGAACTCTATTCAGCCCTGGGGCTACGCTTTGGGCACTCATAAGAGCTTTTCCATTGACTTCAGTGAGCATAGGATCAATCCTTAGAAGTCAAATTATGATTTGATTGAAGTCAATGGGAGTTTTGACTGTGTCTTCCATTAGACAAATGTTTGGCCCTTGTTTATAAGAGAGAACAGACAGAGCACACCACCTTCTACCAATGCATAGCCCAAGCATGTGGGTCCACCAGCTGCTCCATATCCATATTGGGCATCAGAGCAGGTGTGCACCATTATAGTTTAGGTCGAAATTCTGGTCTCATAAAAGAAAATGGCAAAACGCCCATCGACTTCAATGGGACCACAATTTGGCAATGAATGCCGGAGTGTCTAAACTGTGACCTGATGGCCAAAAACAGCTGATGGCATCTGGCTGTAATTGCTGATTGTAGCTGATGAAAGTTGAAGGTGGTTAATGCCTCAGAGGAGCTCCCTCAGTGTCTTGCAGAATCAAACTCCTTGTGTTCAGATTTTTCCCTTTTTCTTCCTTGTGTTCAGTTCATTTTATCTTTGTTGTTAAAGCTGTTTCATATACACATTGGAAAAAGGCAAAAAAACAATAGCCATGCTCATATCTATGGTGTCTGTTTCAGACCTCAGATTTTCATGTGATTAATATATGTATTTCCCCTGAGGTATTGCACTGTCCTCAACCTAGTTAAACAATTAATACATGTATTTCTTGCATATAAAAATGTCAATTGCAAATGAAGAATTCCTCCATTAGATGGAAAGTTTCACTTTCTAAAACATTAATAGAACAGATACAAAAGGGGTGGGGCAAGACATGATTTTCAACTGAATTCTAACACTGTAATTTACACTCCGAGATCTGATGTGCTTTCTAAACTTCAATCCAAAGCAGTGCAGACCAACACATGTTCATTTTTATCATCTGAGTCAGATGCCATCAGAAGAAGATTAATTTTCTTTTTTGGTGGTTTGGGCTCTGTAGTTTCCGCATCAGAGTGTTGCTCTTTTAAGACTTCTGAAAGCATGCTCCATACCTCACCCCTCTCAGATTTTGGAAGGCACTTCAGATTCTTAAATCTTGGGTTGAGTGCTATAGCTATCTTTAGAAATTTCACACTGGTATCTTCTTTGCATTTTGTCAAATTTGCAGTGAAAGTGTTCTTAAAACAAACAACATGTGCTGGGTCATCATCCAAGACTGCTATAACATGAAATATATGGCAGAATGCAGGTAAAACAGAGCAGGAGACATTCAATGTTCCCCCAAGGAGTTCAGTGACAAATTTAATTAACGCCTTCTTTTTTAACAAGTGTTATCAGCATGGAAACATGTCCTCTGGAAAAATGGCCAAAGCATGAAGAGGCATATGAATCTTTAGTACATCTGGCAATATCTTGCGACGACGCCAGCTACAACAGTGCCATGCAAATGCCTGTTCTCACTTTCAGGTGACATTGTAATTAAGAAGCGGGCAGCATTATCTCCCGTAAATGTAAACAGACTTGTTTCTCTTAGCGATTGACTGAACAAGAAGTAGGACTGATTGGACTTGTAGGCGCTAAAGTTTTACATTGTTTTGTTTTTTGAATGCAGGATTTTTTTGTAGGGATAGGGGATAGTTATGAAGTTCATATTTTGATCTGAACTTTCCCAACGTTTTGGGAGTATTTGGATAATGATGTAAGCAGAACAGAACCTCACTCATAGTTGCATAGCTGTACTGGCATGATGGGATTAACATCTGCTGCAGTGGGGGAGAGGATAAAATGGTGTCCACCCCTCCAGAATTGTCCAGCAGAGACCCTGCCAGAGTCTGGGTGCACTGGGATCTAGGTGATCCCCCAGGCCATGTGGGGATGGGGGTGTGAAATCTGCAGAGAGGAGCCAGCCACAGATTGGTAGCAATAGATGAAGCCAAAGCAAGGATTGCTACCCTGGGGGGAGAGGGGGAGTGCGTATAGTGGAGCCCAACAGGGGTCATCCCTCCTGTCAACATCTTCTTAGTCCGGTGGCACAAGGAACCAGATGGTGCCTCCACTCCCACCCCATGGCATGATGGAGAGCTGTAGAGAGTAGCCAACCAGAGACTCCAGCCAGTAGGAACAGGAGCAGCCAAACAGTACAAAGTGCTCTGATTTTCTCTGCCCTCTGCTGATTGGCTGTTTGCTCCAGCCCTCCCTTCCTCACCCTTCCTCAGGCTCTTCATCTCAGCTTCCCTCCACACCTGCCCCACCTTACCCTCTTCTCCTCTGCCCTGTCCCACTCACCCTCCTTGCCCTCCCTTTTCTTTTCATTTAGCTGATCCCTCCCCAAGTATCACCCCATCCCCCAAAATGGTGGACCTAACATGACAGTTGCTGCCATCCCATTGTTCACTCTGCTTGTGTGTCCTACCCCTTCCCCACCCTGTGTCTATCTTGTCTTATTAGACAATATTGTTTCATTGTTTCCTTATGCTCCCCCATCTACCTGTATCCAGCTGTTGGCTCTTGGCTTATACTTAGATTGCAAGCTTTTGGGGCAGGGACTGTCTTTTTCTTGTGTGTTTGTACAGCACCTAGCACGGTGGGATCCTGGTCCATGCCTGGAGCTCCTAGGCACTACAATAAAACAAATAAATAATAACAGGTGCAAACTCTCACTTTTCTGTTAGTCTAATAAATGGATATAATGGGCCAAATTCTGTCCTAGTGTCAGTAAAATGAAACCCTACTTCAATGATTCTCAAAGCCGGTCCGCCGCTTGTCCGCTGCGGTTTGCCGCTCCAGGCCAATGGGGACTGCAGGAAGGGCGACCAGCACATCCCTCGGCCCGCGCCACTTCCCGCAGCCCCCATTGGCCTGGAGCGGTGAACCACGGCCAGTGGGAGCCGCGATCGGCCAAACCTGCGGACGCGGCAGGTAAACAAACTGGCCCAGCCCAACAGGGGCTTTCCGTGAACAAGCGGTGGACCGGCTTTGAGAACCACTGCCCTACTTGTTTCAGTAAAGTTAGAGTAGTTTACATAGAGGTTGAGGGTATTTTTTTACAGCAGGATAAATAACAAGGGTTAGCTAGTTCTCTGCAAAAATCCTAATGGAGACAAGAGACTCATTTTTACTTCAAGCAACGTGAGGTCAACCACAGGTGGGAGGTAAAATGTTGACCTTAACCTAACTACATCACGGTAAAACTACCCGTGCCTCTCCACTAGGATTCTACAGCTAGACAGCTAGCCTGCATTCGTTATCCCACGATTTAATTACAAAAAAAAAAAAACTTTTTTGGTGAAGACATTTGGCTTAATGCCTCTAAAAGTACTAATAAGAAATACTGAGTCAGTGTTGAGATTATAAACCTGACTGGGCTTGCATTCAAGGTGATGGAATTTTTGCCACTGGTTTCAGTGTGAACAAAGTCAGACTGTAACTGCATATTAATAGGAATCTGTGCAAAGTATCAGGACCAGGGGATCAGGCCTGCAATCAGGGGTGAAAGTAAGCCGGTACGGGCTGGTAGGGTGTACCGGTAAAAAGTGGCCGCCGGTACTGGCCCATACTCAGCTGACATTAAAGTGCTGCTGTGGCTGCGCTTTAAGGACCCTGCTTAAAGTGCTGCCATGGTAGCGCTTTAACATCATTGCCCCAGGCCACTGCCGGGGGTGGAAAAAGGGGCAGCTTCCCCGGGGCCACAATTTAAAAGGGCCTGGGGCTCCGGCCGCCACTACCGCAGCAGTAGCCAGACCCCTGGGCCCTTTAAATCACCGCTGGAGCCCCGGGCAGCACATGCCAGGCTATGCGGATGGGCTGGCTGGAGGATGCTGACCCCCCAGGCCCGCCCCTTCCACCCAAGGCCCCGGCCCCCATACCAGTAAGTATTGAATGTTACTTTCACCCCTGCCTGCAATTGGCAAAAGTACAGTAATCTTTTCCTTTTCTTTATACCTAGTATCTTTAGCTCTCATAAATCTACAGTTGTTTTGGAACCTTTCTGCAAACTCTTGTGTCTATAAATGTGAGCCAAATTCTGCACTGATTTACGTGCCTTGCCTCCTATACAAGTAGGAGCTTCCTCCCCCTCCCCCCACTGCAAACTGGAAAAAATTGAAACCCCATGTAAGATTTTTTTAAAAAATAGATAGGAAAAATCACAAACAGCAGCTCAATTATATTCATTTTTCTACAAAATACCCTTAGGGTATGGACAATTAAGTCATAACATTCAAGTTGAAATTCAGACTGATGACAAATGGAAAATTTAAAATCTCTCTTAATGGCCTCTCTAATATTTATAACAAAATCTCTCTAGTGTTTTCTAATTCCAGACCTTCTTTAAGCAGGCAATATTTTGTTATACATGTTATTTAAAATAGTATTTCAATGTTTTAGCTATGCATTTCCATTACTATTTTCACTAACAGGAAATTCACTCTTTCAGTAACTGGAAATTAATTTCTTTTGCTTATTTCAGGTCCTAAATCTACTGAACAGAAACCTGGAGTGCAGTTAGTCATATCTTATGAGAGCACCCACCTGACAATATTGTTGAAACATATGAGGAATATTGTAAGTCCTTTTATTATAATTGAGCTCTACCGTAAGATTTTATGTTAGCAGAGTACTGTGCTAACATTAATCCTCACAATGTCCTTTGCAGATAAATACATTTTACAGAAGGTTGTGTGACGGTGCTTTTCATTTAACATATGTGATCTCTTTCAACCAGGTTTGAAGCCAGGGTGTGATACAGAAACTAGCACCATTAGTGTCATGGCCAGTGATGATCTCCTACTGGCAATGCACAAAAGATTAGGTGTCCATAATGGCTCTTCAAGCTGCTTTAGATATTACTGATTCTGAGTTGTTGTCGACTCCTGCCAGGAGTGGGTGGAGTCACATGACAGGGGCTCTGTCCCTTTCTTGGTAAAGTCCTAGCTGGAGAGTACTTGCTTATCTACCCCTAGAGTTCTTTTACGTGGGATTGTACAGGTATGTCAGCTCTCCTGTTCAACATATACGTGAAGTTCAGGAACATCATTTGCTATTGGACAAGGGGGCAGAGTGCCCCCCGGACTTTTCATAAGTCTATGTGCTCCATTCCCCTCCTCCCCCAAATTATAATCACATAAAACCTTCTACATGCTGACAAAACTCTCCCCTCCGCCTCTCCCCACCATTGTTTCCGAAGTGACTCCCTTGGTGAAGTTGCTAGAGGAAATACTGAGGTGGGTTAGGCTGCAATGTCATTGGTATGATGACAATGCTCAGCTCTACGCTCAGCAGACCTAGATGGTAAAATTATCTGCTTTCCTCTAGTCTGGCTGTGATAGGACTGGCAAGGCTCAGTTCAGACAAGATTCAAGTGATGCTGGTTGGCTTAGGGGATCTTGTCAGGGCAGTATGCATTAACTCGGCTAAAGTGGTATGTCTGCTCTTTGATATTAACAGCCTCTGGAATCCCCAACTGCTCTTTTCAGTCTCAGCAGGTAATGGCAGTGGCCAGAAGACCCTTTCATTACCTTTGTTTAACTAGGAGATTTGGGTCATTGGCATGGAAGAAATGTCACACTGTGTTCATTCATGCCTTTTTCACCTCCAGATTAGATTGCAATCACTCGCTCTAAATGGGACTCAGCCAAGCATCAGCCAACACAAAATGAGACTGGTTGGCTGTATGAGTCATGTGAAGCCTACATATCCCCAACTATTCTCTATAGACTCCCCAGGCTTCTGATTTGCAATTCAGTGTATTCATTTTGATCTATAAAGTCCTAAAAGATTTGGGTCCTGAGAGACTGTCTTTCTCTTTCCATGCACCATCCTGAGAGTTGAGATTTCATAGGATACATCTGCTGATAGGTCCTATTTATATGAACGTCCTAGACTATAGAAGATGCTTCCTGTGTTATTCAGATGGAGCCAGTGCTTTTTACCTTTGGGGTACAGTATAAGGCCCTTTGGGGAGGGGAGCATCTCCTTCAGGCTGAGTAGCTGGTGAAGCTTGTGGAGGGAATTTTGGTCAGAACATTATGCTCTTAGTGTTACTGTGTGTATTGTATTTTTTCCCACTGTACTTATGCTGAGAGGCTCCATGATATATATGTGTTGTGTGTGTGTGTGTGTCATAAATCTGTGGTTGGGTAGGTGGTACATCTTACAAATCTGTGGTTGTATAGGATACATACTTGTATGTGTCAGATGTGGGAAAGTATAGTGGTAGTATTCAGTTTATAAGTGTAAGTTTTTCTGATGAATTTGCATGGATGGTTTGCAGATGTACAGGGGCAGCTTTAAGACGATCAGAGATGTCTTAACTCTGTGTGTCTATACTTTCAAATGTATAGGCTTTTTAATGTATAATTAACTTAAAATGTCCTGGCCCTTGTAACTCTACAAAGTTCCATTTAAATTAGACCTTAGATGGGCTTGAGCAGCCATACTCAAGTGTTCCTGGACCAAGGGTTTGGTGACCTAGAAGTTCTTTATCCTGTTAATAATCTCTTCAGCCATCCAGTCCCCTAGAGCAATCTGTCTGCCTGTCTCTTTGGGGGTTGAACAAGGATTAAAAAGTATTCCAAGTTTATATTTTACTCAACACATATTAAATCCATTTCAGTTCTATTCAGTCTTTTTCAGTGTCTTACTAATTACAATATTTTTAGTGGTTCATCTGTACAGAAATTAATTTGCCACCTTGTTTTATTTCAAAATTTATAGGAAATACTTTTTGCACTGGTTCACTCCTCCTTTAATTTATCCTTTCAAATGTCTAAATAATTGTATTAGGCTAAATTCATTCTTGGTGTAACTTCATTGAACTCACTGGAGTTTCAGTAGATGAATTTGAATCACTGAAGGAAACATTAATTATTATTTGTATTGTGGCAGATCCTCGAAGCTTTATTCAGGGATCAGGGTCACGGTGTGCTAGGTCCGGTACACACACAAAATAAACAAGGCAGTCCTGCCCCAAAGAGCTTATCGTCTAACTATATGATCAGAGACAACAGGGGGAGAAAAACAAACGGGTTGAAAGAACAACGTACCTGTGAAACTACCATGTTTATAGCCATTGTCAAGTATTGTGTGGGCTTCATGGCAGAGGTGGGCTTAAAGGAGGACAATGTAGTAGTTTTGCAGCTTTTTACAAGGAGCTTCTCCCAGGAATATGGGGTGGCACAGGAGAAAGCAGAGAAGTGTTTAAGGGGCAGTTGGTCTGGTTTGTGGAAGGCTGGTTTTGTTAGCAGAGGTCAGGATTGACAGCTCTAAAACTATATAATTTCAGTCCATGATGCATTATTTACCCACTTTTTGTAATACCTAGAAAGAAGGTTGGAGAAATAAAAGCATGTATCTGATGCCCAATCTCTGATCTTAGGTCTGCTTCAAGATGTACCTGTTTCTCCCTAAAACAGGAAATATTTCAATCAGTGAAAGAAGTTATTAAAGTCCTGCCTGAAAACAGTCTATTGAAATATACTTTGAAGAATAAGTACAGAGTGAACTTGTTTAATAGATTTAAGGCTAGAAGGGACCATTAATCTCTGCTAAACTCCTGCTTTATCCAGGCCATAATTTCACCAAGGGAATTCCTGCATCTTCACCAACAACTTGACTAATAAGACAATTTGAGCAGCAATGCATGCAGAGAGTTGTAGAATTAGTTGCAAAGGCTTGTGCACATTTCCGCTTAAACAATATAGGTAGACAATGAGAGAGAAGTTCTGTTAAACTAGTGTTAACTGACATATTTAACAGTGCTGTCAACTCCCATGATTTTATAGAAAGTCTCATGATCAGTAGTGTTTTTCTTGAATCCCTAGTATCATGTGAATACACCAGATTCTCAGTTTTCAATAATTAAAAAAGTAAGTTTATAGCCATCATGGTAGCCAAGAAAAGCTTGAAAACAAGACCCCTAAGGGTGTGAAAGCCAGAAGATCCATGAAGAGTCAAAATATTTTATTTTTGAAATCTCATGATTTTGTAAACCAATGATAATTTTTTGGGCCCTGACTCGTGATATTTGAATGCTTCGAGTTGGCAATACTATATTAGTGCAGAGATGCAGTGAAGTTGGAAGGCTATAAACAAAGAGGTAAGCCTTGGCAGAGGGAAGGAAACTAGAGAAGGGGATTGGGGAGTAGTGGGGAGGAGAGTGAGGGAGAAAGATTGCCTCAGAGAGTAGGGCAGCATGGCAACAACTGACAGAGTTCCTGACACTGGAGAGGAAGACATAGGGCTTGTCTCCCTGGATCGACACTGCGATGATCAATCCACCGGGGGTTGATTTAGCAGGTCTAGTGAAGACCCGCTAAATTGACCACAGATCACTCTCCCGTCAACTCTGGTACTCGACCGGAATGAGAAGAGTAAGGGGAGTAGACAGGAGAGTGTCTCCCATCGACATCGAGTAGTGTGGACCCTGCGGTAAGTAGAGCTAAGCTATGTTGACTTGAGTTATGTTACTAATGTAACTCAAATTGCGTAGCTTAGATCAATTTTCCCCCATAATGTAGACCTGCCCATAGAGTTCAGGGAGAGGAAAGTTTGGTCTGGCATCTGAAAGTACTTGCCAGCAAAGGGCAAGAACTTATCTGCTAAGGGAGCAGAATAAATAGAAACCTGGCAATCACTATATGGAGGAAGCAAAAAACAAGACTCAGAAAGTCAAGAGAGGGACCTGGCCCATTAGAAGTGGGTGTGGTATAGGGAGAGAAAGGGTGCTCTGTAAACATTGAAAGCCAGACTAGGCACTGGAGGGAGGGAATCTTTAAAGCTCAGCACATACCGTTGTAGCAGTGTAACTGTTGTTAATACTCAGAGTGACAAGGTGGGTGAGGTAATGCTAAGGGAAGTCTTCATGACTAAATTAATCTAAACGTTATCATGAAAATGCATCAAATTGGACTCTGGAAACTGACACCGAAGTGGGAAGGAATCAAATGTCCAGTGTGGGGATCTGACTAAGTTTCCCAGGTAAGTCAGGCTGCATCTCTCTGTCTGGTAGTCCTGTGCTAACAACCCTGCCTGCTGCTGGAAGTGACCTCCGTGCAAGTGTAGGGAGCTCCAGCAGCTGCAAACACATTAATTCTGCTGCCTTGTGCATTTGCCCCGTGACAACTAAACCGGATGCACATGTAGGCTACTGGATGCACTTCCCAGCCAGACATGAGGGAGAGTGGAGACAGCTTCTCAGACTTTTCTCTAGGCTCCAATTAGCAAAAGACGCCACTAATTGAATTGGCCTCGTTAGCACTACAAAAAGTAATTTTCCCTCTGTTGATATTCACCCCTTCTTGTCAACTGTTGAGAACAGGCCACTTCCACCTTGATTGAATTGGCCTTGTTAGCACTGGACCCCCTCCCCACACTTGGTAAGGCAACTCCCATCTTTCATGTGCTGTAATATATATACTGCTTACTGTATTTTTCACTCCACGCATCTGATGAAGTGGATTTTAGCCCACAAAAGCTTATGCCCAAATAAATTTGTTAGTCTCTAAGGTGCCACAAGGACTCTTCATTGTTTTTGCTGATACAGACTAACACGGCTACCACTGAAACCTGTCACCCATCCTTAGTTCACTCCAGAACTTCCATCCATCCTTAGTTTATTCTAGACATTGGTGGGGAAGAGTCCCCGCCTGCCAAACTCCCCGCTCACGATTTACCTGCCTGTTTTTAAAACATAAATGAAAACAAAATTGTCCCCAGGTAGATTGTGAACAAGAAAAGTTTAAGTCAATGCAAATACATCCATATCCAGGCCCACAGAGATTGCTCTAATTCCTGCCCCAGAACAGATCTTACATGTAGGGGAAGACAGTAAGTCCTGGAGAATGGATTTGCACAGAGCTGGTGGAATAGCCAGGAACCAGGAATTAACCTAACAACTACCTCAGTGCTCAATCTACCTGTACATGTGCAGAGATCTGTGCCAGCTGAACCAACCCATTTCAGAAGTTCAGAAAAGATTTGTTCAATATTTTCCATTCCCTCCTCTCCCCCCCCCCCCCCCCCCGCCATGAACAGAGTATCCTAGCATGATATGGGAGCATTAGCTCTATGTTGACTCATAGAAAAGAATGCTGCCTATTGACCAGCACATCTTCCAGATATGCCCTGGTTTTCCCTAAGACAATAGTCTAATAAGCAGCTAGACTTGAGTCCTTATTTGAACCAAACTGTTGAACATTCTGAGGTTGGCCCATCACTGCTAGTGAACAGAATAAGGTGCCTGGGGGGAGAAAACGGATGGCAAAACGCATTGCCAAGTGATCTCTGGGTCTCTTGCCAATAAATGTAAAATGTTGTTCTAGTTCAGGAAAGCATGTGTGTGTGATGAATTCTGAATCAATCTGCCTGGGGAAAAATGTATTTAAAGAAAAATAAACTTCTAAAATCTTTCACAAAACAGCTCCAAACTTCCCTTTTTAAAAGCCTCAACCCTCTATAGGCTTTTCCACTGCCAATGATTAATGCTGCTGTGAAGGGTGATGTGTGGGTTGACAGATTAGTAATCAATTTAGGCTCACTCAGACAGCCTCTTTGCACTCCTGCCCTGTACCATCCATACTCATAGCAATCACTGCAAGAGAAGGGTAGCAGAAATGATGGATGAACTGGTTTGGGAAGGAAGGAGAGCACTAAACCTTCCTTAAACCACAATTCTATGCAATTTAAACAATGTAAAAGTTCCCAGGTGCGGTGCAGTAAGGACCTAATCCAAAAGCCCACCGAGCTCAATGAGAGGGGCACTAAATGGATATGGCAATGAGAGGGGTGAGAATTCCTTCTTGGCTGTCTTATAGCAGTCAGCTCTTGTCCTTTTCCTCCTTGTCATTTTGATGTTCACACTTTATTAATAATAATATAAGAAGTGGCAGGACCAAAAGAAAAATACAGTTCTTGTCACTGAAGGGATTATAGTCTGAGCCCCAATCCTGCATGGATGGAGCTGATTACAGGATTGGAGCCTAAAAGATAGAAACAAAGAAAATGGGATGCATTGTAGAAACTAGAGAGAATGACTTAATGGTCAGGGGAATTTTGGGGTTCATT
Organism: Malaclemys terrapin pileata; assembly: GCF_027887155.1. Taxonomy (NCBI): domain Eukaryota; kingdom Metazoa; phylum Chordata; order Testudines; family Emydidae; genus Malaclemys; species Malaclemys terrapin. The sequence continues at coordinate 115,646,072 of NC_071505.1, forward strand.
TTTATTTTTCTCTCCACCTTTTTTCCAAACTATCTACTCACTTCTTATGGATCTCATGGGAGAGAGGCTGTCGTGGTTCCTGGGTTCACTGGACCTTTGACCCCTTACTCAGTCTTTCCATGGGCATCCCTTTCAAGTGACAGGGCAGCACCTATACTTCTCTCAGACTGGAATCCTGACTTTTAGAATGGGTCTCTCTAGGTTACAGCCCCCTGTTTACCAACCAGGATTCCTCTGCACGAGCCTATAACTAACTTACTGATAAACAAAACTAGAAGACAAAGAAGATGGATTGAAGGTCTACTGCTATAGACTTCCCTTCAGGAGCTGTGAACATTTCTCTGCAGAGCTTGCCTCTCTCTCTTCCCTGGGTTTCAGAGAGTGTGTCTTTTAAACCAGGCAAGCCTCTTTGTTCTCTGTGTCCAGATGATGCTCCCCTTGCCATGGGGGGGTTTTGTGCCCAGTTTGTACAGAGACAAATGTCAAAGGCCTTGACACTTGTATTGTTTGTTAAGCACCAGTGACTAGGATAGCTAAACCATTTTAGTTCTTACAGACTGTCACAGGGTCACTCACCACATTGGCACCTCCTGCTGGCCATTTCGGGAATTAGCTCTGGTCAGCAGGTGTGCCCTACGGTGGTGGTGGTTCTCACGTCCTTGTCTCTCCTGCAGACCCACTACAGTTCCAATCTCACTGCCTCTGCTTCATGGCACAGCCTTCCAGCCATGTCACAATCTGGGTTCCCCCATTCCAGGGGACTCCTGCTGCAAAAGTCCAGCTGCTCCTTGCAGCGGCTTGACAGTCCACAGCCTGGCTGCTTCTTCAGTGGTGGGGGGGGGAGGGGAAACCTAGACCCACCCACTACTCTGGGTCCCAGCCCAGGGATCCTGTAAACACCAGCTTCCCGCTTCCCCTCCATTCTTTCTCCACCAGTCTGTCTCAATTCCCTGGGCCACTTTCCTGCAGCTCCAGCACCTTCGGCTCCTGCCTCTAGCTTCTTCATCCTCTTCCCAGGGCCTTGGGCCTGCAAATCCTAGCAGCCCTGTTCATGGTGCTAGTCTCTGCAGCCCTCTAGGAAGCCAGTCCCCTCCCTTGGGCTTCCTGCAGCAAACTCCCTTCCTGTGGCCCGCAGCTTCCTTTTTTATGGGCTGGCTGGGCCCTGATTGGCTGGTACAGCTGCCCGCCCTAATTGGCTGCAGCCACTGCCCTAACTGGCTGTTTCCTTGCAGCCCTCCAGGCTGGGTTTTAACCCTTTCAGGGCCAATGCAGGGCAGACGCCCTGTCACACAGACCCAAGCTGCCAAAGACTGATTTAAACCTTAGTTATCCTTTAACAAGAAACCCAACAACAAGCAAGCAAGCAGAAGGTCACATATCTATAATATTTTATGCCTAATAACTCCCATTGTTCATCACAGAGGCACTTGAATGAAAAAAGTGTGGTGGACTGGCCAACTGGAATAGGGAGGAAGTACCATGCATAGGAGGCAGAATGGCAAAATGCCCAAAGATGGATGTGGGAAATGAATGGAGGGAGGGGGATTTTAGAGCCGTGTAGAGAGACAAGTGTTGGTGACAGGATGATACCAATAGTCTTGAAGAAAGGGATATAACAGTTCCAACTGTGGTTTTCTCTAGACTGCCAGGGTAACATAGGACAAAAGCCAAGACACATGAAAATAATATTCTTGCTCTGATGCACATTTACAGAGAAGTTGACTTTTTTCAGAATGGTGGTTTAGAGGATGCTTGTACTTTAAAATGAGCTTGGATAGGAGCACTGTTCTTTGGACTGAAAATTGGCTGAAGGGCTATAACCAAAGGGAAATGTTGAACAGCAATGTTTCAAGTTGAGGAGGAGGTCATCTATTGTGGCACCGTAGAGATTGGTGTTAGGTCCCAATTTATTTAATAGAGCTGGTCAGAGGTATTGACAAATATATCATTCAGTTAATTGTACTGTTATTGACAAATGTCTTATTAATCAAATATTTTGGGCAGTACAGGCCCAGCTTTATTATTTGAATGCTATTTTGAATAAATCGTTCACTGAATAACTAACATTTGTTGACTAGAGTATTCAGTGAGCTCCACTTAATATTATTGATCATTGTCCAGATGAGGGAAAAGACACTGACATGAAATTTGCAGTTGATACTAAACTAGAAAAACAAAAATACTAGTATAGACTGAACAGTAATACCAAGATATCTAAAGATATCTAGACAGAAACTCAGAACCTATTTGGACAAATGATTACATTCCCATTACTACACATGGGAAATATTGATCCCAAGCGCACACATTAATGAGATGCAGAAATATCGATAACAGTATAACTTGGAACTCTTTTGTTATGAACTCAAGTGTCAAACTGTTTTATTTAGAAAAGATGATGTTTTAATCAATACTAAGTAGAAGCCGCCCTTAAATATTTAAAAAAGTAAAGTATATAATAAAAAATAAAGTATCAGAGGAGTAGCCGTGTTAGTCTGGATCTGTAAGAAGTGACAGAGTCCTGTAGCACCTTATAGACTAACATGTTAGTCTGTAAGGTGCCACAGGACTCTTTGTTGCTTAATAAAAAATAGAATATTTCAACGGTATCATAGAATCATAGGACTGGAAGGGACCTCAAGAGGTCATCTAGTCCAGTCCCTTGCACTCATGGCAGGACTAAATATTATGTAGACCATCCCCGACAGGTATTTGTTTAACCTGCTCTTAAAAATCTCCAACGTTGGAGATTCCACAACCTCCCTAGGCAATCTATTCCAGTGCTTAACCACCCTGACAGGAAGTTTTTCCTAACGTCTATCCTAAACCTCCCTTCCTGTAATTTAAGCCCATTGCTTCTTGTCCTGTCCTCAGAGGTTAAGAAGAACATTTTTTCTCCCTCCTCTTTGTAAGAACCTTTTATGTACTTGAAAACTGTTTTCATGCTCCCCCCCCCCCCGAGTCTTCTCTTTTCCAGACTAAACAAACCCAATTGTTCCTACTCAGTGGGATAGTTTGTTCTTGTGCCCTTAATAATGTCTCTTTGAAAAACTGCCAACTGTCTTCAATTGTTTTTCCTCTTAGACTTGCTTCCCATGGGATCTTACCTACCAACTCCCTGAGTTTGCTAAAGTCTGCCTTCTTGAAATCCATTGTCTTTATTTTGCTGTTCTCCCTCCTACCATTCCTTCGAATCATGAACTCTACCATTTCATGATCACTTTCACCCAAGCTGTCTTCCACTTTCAAATTCTCAACCAGTTTCTCCCTAATTGTCAAAATCAAATCTAGAACAGCTTCTCCCCTAGTTGCTTTCTCCACCTTCTGAAATAAAAAATTGTCTCCAATACATTCCAAGAACTTGTTGAATAATCTGTGCCCTGATGTGTTATTTTCACAACAGATATCAGTAGTTGAAGTCCCCCATCACCACCAAGTCCTATGCTTTAGATGATTTTGTTAGTTGTTTTAAAAAAAAGCCTCATCCACCTCTTCTTCATAGTTAGGTGTTCTGTAGTAGATCTGTACCATGACATCACCCGTGTATTTTTACCCCTTTTATCCTTATCCAGAGACTTTCAACAAGTCTTTCTCCTATTTCCATCTCAACCTCAGTCCAAGTGAATACATTTTTTCATCTGACATGACTTGTCATGAAATAATGTAAAAATAATATAAAAATAAAACCCCATAAAATTCAAAACAGAAACTTCAAATTTGAAAATCCGAAATAAAAATCCAAAATTTCCCAAAACAAATTTTTTTTCAAAAATTTCATTTAAAAATATTTTTCCTGGAAATTTTTGTTGAAATGCACATGTTTTTAAATATTTTCTGTTGAAAAAACATTTGGACATTTTTTTCCAATTATCTCTAGATCTAAGCACTAGATTAGCAGAAGGATGCTGAATAACAGGAGGGAATTCAGAGTCAATGATCAGTAGGGCTACAGGGACTGATTTATGAAGAGTGATTTTAGTAGCTAAATGTAACTTGGTTAAAAATTGACTAATGGGCACAAAAGTTTGCAAATGCTTTAAAGGCAGCAAACAGTAGGGATTGAGAGGACGTATTCAGGGTGTTAAATAGAGCATAACTAGCAGTGGTCAGATGTAATTAAAGAAAGGAAACTTTGGGCCTCATCTCACAGAATGCTTACTCATAGTGATTGGTATCAGGTTGTGGAATAGACTACAAAACAAAGTGACAGAATCCCCATAGTTTGAGAATTTAAAACTAATTTGGACAAGGTAGCTATGGACTAATGTACTAATTTATTAATTAACAAAACTAGAAGGTCGGTTAAAGGCCCAAATAAAGCTCCTGCTGCTGCTTTTTGTGTTGTGTTTTTATATTCAGTTTCCATCTGTGCTCAGACATGAAAAAAGAGAATATCTATGTGACCATAAGACAGAAATAAAACAGCAGCATTTCTAAGTGCTATCTGTTCTCAGAAACTGATTTTCTTTTACTCCATCTGATGGTCAGTGACAGTATAAATCTTCTGTGAGCTGAAAAGAAATGTGAAACAGTATTATTTTCTTTGGTGTTTTTTCTTTCATTGTGTTCTGTTCAAGGGAAGGGAATAGTAGAATCTGTAGGTGTGTGTGCACTCACGAATGTACATACTGTAGACTAATACCCCAATCTAGACAAAATCTACATCAATGAGTCCCAGGGACTCTTTAGCTTTGGAAGCTGGACACTGTTCTGAGTGGTAAATGAATGTCCCACTGCACAACAATAATACATGGTAGGGGGAAAGCAGGTTACCTTCTTCACAGCCTTCTAAAACAAAAATTTTAGAGAACTGTCCACCAAACCTCTGAGTCTTCACCCTTATCCTACTCCCCACATCAAAACCAAGGATTAGTACCTTCCCTCCTGATAGTCATGAGTTCACCCCATTAACCAATTAAGAACATAAGAATGGCCATACTGGGTCAGACCAAAGGTCCATCTAGCCCAATATCCTGTCTTCCAACAGTGGCCAATGCCAGGTGCCCCAGAGGGAATGACCAGAACAGGTAACCATCAAGTGATCCATCCCCTGTCACCCACTCACCGCTTTTGGCAAAGAGAGGCTAGCACCACCATCCCTGTTCAACCTGGCTAATAGCCATTGATGGACCTATCCTCCATGAACTTATCTAGTTCTTTTTTGAATCCTGTTATAGTCTTGGCCTTCACAACATCCTCTGGCAAGGAGTTCCACAGGTTGACTGTATGTTGTGTGAAAAAAATACTTCCTTTTGTTTGTTTTAAATCTGTTGCTTAATAATTTCATTCGGTGACCCTTGTGTTATGAGGAGTAAATAACACTTCCTATTTACTTTCTCCACACCAGTCATGATTTTATAAACCTCTATCATATCCCCCCGCTTAGTCGTCTCTTTTCCAAGCTAAAAAGTCCCAGTCTTATTTATCTCTCCTCATACGGCAGCCGTTCCATCCCCTAATCATTTTTGTTGCCCTTTTCTGAACCTTTTCCAATTCCAATATATCTTTTTTGAGGTGGGGCGACCACATCTGCGCGCAGTATTCAAGATGTGGGCATACAATGGATTTATATAGAGGCAATATAATATTTTCTGTCTTATTATCCATCCCTTTCTTAATGATTCCCAACATTCTGTTTGCTTTTTTGACTGTTGCTGCACATTGAGTGGATGTTTTCAGAGAACGATCCACAATGACTCCAAGATCTCTTTTTTGAGTGGTAACAGCTAATTTATATGCCATCATTTTATATGTATAGTTGGGATTATGTTTTCCAATGTGCCTTACTTTGCATTTATCAACATTGAATTTCATCTGCCATTTTGTTGCCCAGTCACCCAGTTTTGAGAGATCCTTTTGTAGCTCTTTGCAGACAGCCTGGGTCTTAACTATCTTTAGTAGTTTTGTATCATCTGCAAATTTCGCCACCTCGCTGTTTATACCCCTTTTTCCAGATAATTTATGAATATGTTGAATAGGACTGGTCCCAGTACAGATAGGGACACCACTATTTACCTCTCTCCATTCTGAAAACTGACCATTTATTTCTACCCTTTGTTTCCTAGCTTTTAACCAGTTACCAATCCATGAGAGGACCTTCCCTCTTATCCCATGACAGTTTACTTTGCTTAAGAGCCTTTGGTGAGGTACCTTGTCAAAGGCTTTCTGAAAATCTACGTACATTATATCCACGGGATCCCCCTAATCCACATGCTTGGAGACCCACTCAAAGAATTCTAGTAGATTGGTGAGGCATGATTTCCCTTTACAAAAACCATGTTGATTCTTCCCCAACAAATTATGTTCATCTATGTGTCTGACAATTTTGTTCTTTACTGTAGTTTCAACCAGTTTGCCCAGTACTGAAGTCAGGCTTACCGGACTGTAATTGCGGGGATCACCTCTGGAGTCCTTTTTAAAAATTGGCGTCACATTAGCTATCCTCCAATCATTTGGTACAGAAGCTGATTTAAATGATAGGTTACAGACTACAATTAGTAGTTCTGCAATTTCACATCTGAGTTCCTTCAGAACTCTTGGGTGAATACCATCTGGTCCTGGTGAATTATTACTGTTTATCAATTTTTTCCAAAACCACCTCTAATGACATCTCAATCTGGGACAGTTCCTCGGATTTGTCACCTAAAAAGAATGGCTCAGGTTTGGGAATCTCCCTGACATTCTCAGCCATGAAGACCGATGCACAGAATGAATGTAGTTTCTCCGCAATGGCCTTATCATCTTTGAGTGCTCCTTTAGCATCTCGATCATCCAGTGGCCCCACTGGTTGTTTAGCAGGCTTCCTGCTTCTGATGTACTTAAAAAAAATTGCTATTACTTTTTCAGTCTTTGTCTAGCTGTTCTTCAAATTCTTTTTTGGCCTTCCTAATTATATTTTTACACTTCATTTGTCAGAATTTATGCTCCTTTCTATTTTCCTCACTAGGATTTAACTTCCACTTTTTAAAGAATGCTGTAGCGAAGTGGTCCCCCGCTCCTGCCAGGAAGGGCTTAAAAGCAGCCCTGCAGGGGGCTGCAGCTCGAAAAGCTACTGGGCTGATTGGGGAAGTAGTCACAGCTGGGCCATGCCCCAATCAGGCCCCAGCTGGCCTCTATAAGAAGGCTGGGAGCCAGGAGCCCAAATAGTCTCTCCCCGCTTTCAGAGGGAGAAGGGCTTGGCTGCAGGGAGCTTGAGACAGGGTACCTGAATGGAGCAGGGCTGGGGACAGGCAGAGTAGCTGTGGAGCTCCAGCCTGGAAAGCCCCAGGCTGCGGCCTGGTAGGAGGTCAAGGGGTACTTGGGGTTGTAGAGGGCAGCCCAGGGGTAAGCCAAGGCAGCAGGTCCAACCCCAACCTTGCCTGTGATGAGTGGCCTATACTGCAGTCTACCCCAGGGAGCGGGGGCTAGTTGGCGACTGGCAGTGGCCTTATTCTGAGGTGAGGTAGGGATAGTGGGTGGGGAGGGGAGACCCTAGTACTGAGGGGTGTACTGCCACGGGGCAGCACCCCAGATAAAGGGGCACTGGGGTCCAGGGAGGGACACGGGGAGCCAGAGAACAGGTGGACCACTGGCCTGCAGAGGGCGCTCCAGGATGCTGGAAGAGCTAATTCCCCAGAGATCACCAGCAGGAGGCGCCGCAGGGGTGAGTCCACTCCTCTACAGATGCCTTTTTGCCTCTCACTGCTTCTATTACTTTGTTGTTTAGCCACAGTGGCACTTTTTTGGTTCTCTTACTATGTTTTTTAATTTGGGGTATACATTTGAGTTGAGCCTCTCTTATGGTGTCTTTAAAATGTTTCCATGCAGCTTGCAGGGATTTCACTTTTTGCGCTGTACCTCTTCATTTTAATTGCTCTGTTTAACTTCCTAATTTTTGTGAAGTCCCCCTTTCTGAAATTAAATGCTACAGTGTTGGGCTCCTGTGGTGTTTTCCCCACCAAAGGGATGTTAAATTTAATTATATTATGGTCACTATTACCAAGCGGTCCAGCTATATTCACCTCTTGGACCAAATCCTGTGCTCCAGTTAGGACTACATCAAGAATTGTTCTCCTCTTGTGGGTTCCAGGACTAGCTGCTCCAAGAAGCAGTCATTTAAGGTGTCAAGAAACTTTATCTCTGCATCCTGTCCTGAGGTGACATGTACCCAGTCAATATGGGGATAGTTGAAATCCCCCATTATTATTGAGTTTTTTATTTTAATCGCCTCTCTAATCTCCCTGAGCATTTCACTGTCACCTTCCTGGTCAGGTGGTCAGTAATATATCCCTCCTGCTATATTCTTTTTATTAGAGCATAGAATTACTATCCATAGAGATTCTATGGTGCAGTTTGGTTCATTTAATATTTTTACTTCATTTGATTCTATGCTTTCTTTCACATGTAGTGCCACTCCCCCACCGGCACGACCTGTTCTGACCTTCCGGTATATTTGTGGTATATCCTGGTATTATTGTGTCCCATTGATTATCCTCATCCCACCAAGTTTTTGTGATGCCTATTATATCAATATCCTCATTTAATATGAGGCACTCTAGTTCACCCATCTTAATATTTAGACATCTAACATTGGTATATAAGTACTTTAAAAACTTGTCACTTTTTAAGTGTCTGCCATTACATAATTTAATTGAATGGGACTTTTTTTCATTTGACTGTTTCTCATCAGATCCTACCTGTATTTTATCATTGCTGACCAAAAGAAGGTTTCCATATTAGTACAGGATCTAGCCCTGTTTTTGTTTCATTGCTGTAAATGAGGGGTGTTTAATAGACCTCAACATTAGCACAATGCAGCAGGGGATTCAGACATAGGTGTAACCACTGGAAAGAAGAAGCAGGAACATTTTTTTTCTCTTTCTCCCTCCCATTTTTAATATACTGCATATTCCTCTTCAGTGCAGCTGTAAATGTAATGTATTTTCACTCCTGGTCCCTGTGACAGATATAGCAATTTTCTGCAATTGTAGGAAATTGTCTTCCCTCTTCTTTGGGAGAGCTTATTGAATTAAGTTTAAGTATCTTTGGAGTCCATTGTATTAAATGAATGGTTTGTGTATTATTGTGGGCCAAGATTGTATGTAACCTCTCATGATGGGAGATGTGACAGATGTGAAACCGGACGGCGGGGATTCAAAGGACTCTGTTGAACAATGTGCCAGAGATAAATGGAATTTTGGAACAAAAAAGTGTGAAGTGATTTTCCTGGGGCCATCTAGGAGGTGAATGCAAATTCCCCACCTCTGGTAATGCAAAAACCCAGCCTTATGAACAGGGCCGGCACCAGCATTCCAAGCAGGTGCTTGGGACGGCAATCTGCAAGGGGCAGTAGTCGTGTGTTTTTGCCGCCCCAAGCAGCGCGCCGAATTGCCGGCACGGACGGCGGGGGCAGTCCGTGTGCCGTTAGGGCGTTTCCGCAGCGGCAGCAATTCGGCAGCAACTTCTATGTTCAGCTGCCCGCGGCAGCAATTCTGAAAAAAATAATCATATCATCGGCCTGGAGGGTCCTTATTAAATAAGAACACAACCTCTAGTTTGCAAAGCTCTGCTATCATTTTATCCTCCAGGTCTATAAGCCTTATTAATCCATTTCTTGAAGGCACTTCTTGTTTTTTAATATCATTGTTGAGGTACTGATTTTCTTTTTTTAGGGCTCTAAATTTAAAATTCGCTCAGACGATGCTATCTTTTCAAAAGTGAAGGAATATTTGTTTGTTGTTAAGCTGCATTTTATGGAGGCAGGCTTTAACTTTTCCCAGGAACACTAAGTTAAGTTGCATATAAACTGTGCTTTGTTACTAAGAAAAATTAAATGGCCTGTGTATTTAATACTTTTGATGGAGCCGCTGCATTTATCACTAGGATTTAATTTAATCAGGATTCAGATACTATTTTTTCTGATGACTTGGGTGTTTTGACTGATTTCCTCAGTGGATTTTCCTTTTCCTCTATTCATGGATTATAATCAAGTTTCTTTCATGTCTGCATTTAGAATACAACTATGTTGTTACGGGGGCTGTGAAAACTTTGTTTATCTACAAAAAGAACAGGAGTACTTGTGGCACCTTAGAGACTAACAAATTTATTAGAGCATTAGTCTCTATTAGTTATTTATTAGTCTCTAAGGTGCCACAAGTACTCCTGTTCTTTTTGCGGATACAGACTAACACGGCTGCTACTCTGAAACCTTTGTTTAGCTATTTAACATAATTTTATTTTAACATGCTTATTATTTAGTCATCATTCTTTCATTATTAAAAACTTCAATGCTCAGGGGAGAGGAAGGGGAATGTGTGTCTCTGTGGGAGGACGTGAAAATGAACCAAAGGTAGGAGTGGGGTCTGCTGGGGAGTTTTGTCTAAGAGTGGTAGAAGGCAGTAGCTGGAAGTGGGAGACGGGAGGAGCCATAAGCATCTTTCATTTATGAATGGAAGAAGGCAGCTGAGACTTGAAGATGTCCAGAAATTTTTATTGGGGATGGAAAGCAGAAGAAAGGAAGTTATTTATAGAGGAGGGAAGGCAGCAGTCAGGGCCGGCTCTGTTTTTTTGCTGACCCAAGCAAAAAAATTTTGGCTGCCCCCCACCCCAGCCCTGGGCTCTCCCCCTCCCAACTGCACCCTCCTGCTGCCCCAGCCCTGGGTCACTGGTATCTCACTCCCAGGGCGGGTCATTCAGCAGGAATTTTAGATGTGCACAGAACACAGACAGGATTGGTTCCCATATAGTTACAGAACTGCAGTAAAGTGAAACAATTTTCAGCTTGTGTGATTGGAGGATATCTGGATGCACATTATAAGACTGTCCTACATAAATGAGGAAAAGTTGAGGTGCCTTTATTATTCTTCTGTTCCATTCTTTGTTTCTATGGGGAATGCACTATCACGGTCTTCCTTTTAAGCAAATAAAACTAAAACTTAAAAAAAAAAAAAAAAAAAAAAAAAAAAAAAGCAATGGCTGTTGAAAATAGCAATTCCAGTCCTAAGAACCACTGGGAAGCATTTCTTGCTTAATTTATTCTACTTTTTCTACAGCAAGTTACAGTGGACCAGTATATTTGATTTGGGAGAAATGAAGTAACAGCTGCCCAAACTGAGCTTGAGCACTCCTGAATTTTGAGGGTGTTCAAATCTGGAAAGCAGGTGCTAGATTCCCTTTCTGAATATTAGCTATATCTGGAGAGGAAAAGTCAATTTCTGCTTCCATGGCTCAGAAGTGGAAATCCTCTTAAGTGCCTGGTACGGTATCTAAAGCTGCCCAGGTCCCAGTAGAGCCTCCCCTCCCTTACTTTTCATTTTAAATTCTAGTGGGATCCACATACCTCTCTTGCTAGGCTTCAGATAGAGAGGTGCACCATCCATTTAGTCCCCCCAATTCCTTCTTTGGGGGAGAGCCCAGGGCTGGGGCGGCAGGAGGTGCGGAGGGGGAAAGGCTGTGGCGGCAGGAGGGTTCAGGTGGGGGCCAGAGCTGGGGCAACAGGGGGTGTGGGTGGGGGAGAGCCCAGGGCTGGGGCAGCAGGAGGGTGCAGGTGGGGGCCAGAGCTGGGGTGGCAGGGGGTGCGGGGCGGGGGAAGAGCCCAGGGCTGGGGCGGCAGGGGAGTGCAGGTGGGGGCCAGAGCTGGGGCGGCAGGGGGAGTAGGGGGGGGGAAGAGTCCAGGGCTGGGGCAGAAGGGGAGTGCAGGTGGGGGCCAGAGCTGGGGTGGCAGGGGGTGTGAGCCCAGGGCTGGGGCAGCAGGGGAGTGCAGGTGGGGGCCAGAGCTGGGGCAGCAGGGGATGTGGGCGGGAGGGGAGTATGGGGGGGGGGGATGAGGCAAAAAACTTAAAGCTGGCTCTGTTCCTACCATTCACAGCAAGCTGCAGATTTCAGTTCCATACTCCTTTCCCACACCCCTTCCTGTTGCTAGTGGCCAAGGGAATGCTGGGAAATGTAGTTCTTTCCCTGCTCCAGGGCTGGCTTTATAGGCAGGGAGCTAACCAAGGAACTACAGCTCCCAGGGGCCCCTGATTCTCAGCTCTCATACTGGATTCTTGCGCCCCTTCAAATCTGCCACCCCAAACAACTGCTTGCCTTGCTGGTGCCTAGAGCCGGCCCTGGCAGCGGTTGTGAATGGAAGTTATCGGGGGGGGGGGGGAGTTAAAGATTGAAAAATGCGATATGGAGTCTTTTCTGGAGAAAGAACAGCAGCTGAACCCAGAAGAAGTTCAGGAGCTACCAGAGTGTTTCATCCAGGGATGGAAGGCAGCAGGAATGCCAGGAGATGCAGCATCAACAGCTTTTAGGTCAAGGCCAAAAAAGTGAAAGAGAGTGAGCTTTGAGGAATGACTGCCAGAAGGAAATATTTCATTTGGGACGAGGTGCTGTCTAACAAAGATAACATTTCCGCAAAGTATCTAGCTGTTACTTTCACAAATTTTCCCTTCAGACTCACATGCTAAAGAGACTCAGGAGTCATACTGTCAAGCTGAATTTCAGTGCTTTAAATATGCCAGATTTAGAATAAACCCTTATGGCTTTCTTAGTGTCAAAGAAAATTCCATCATAAAGGAGAGTTAGGTAGTCAGCAAGGGGAAACGAGCGGCTAACAAAATGCAATTTTTGTAGAAAATTTCATGCCTTCTCTCTTTTCCCAAAATATAACCAGTGTATTTAATATTGAATTACACAAATCCATAACTTGTGTAGGTGGATTTCTGTAAGTATATATCAAATACTACTTTTGGTTTTGGAAATCTAACGTGGAATGAATTATGGAATTTTGCTACAGAGGGTATATTCTGTGAGACACATTTTTAATACTAAATTAGGGATATGAAAAGATGTGCCTTTTTCCATTGACCAGCACCCAAAGTTTACCAACTTTCTCTGCACAAAACTTGAATGTTCTTGCAATTCTGTATCTTAGATTGTGCCTTGTATGGTAATGTTTTTTATACTGTTGCTCCATTATCATTTTCCCTATCAGCAACTTTGCACCAGTGCCTGACATTTTAGAAACTGCTATGGAGACACCCAACATTAAAAATCAAAACTGGATGTGTTTGATACCTATGGAGGCTCCAGTGGATTAGGAATAGTGGATCCATAATGTTTACTCTCCCTTTATAACATTTCCATCATCCCCTTTGTGGTTTTAGGAAAAACTGAAAGAAGGCTGGTGACTATTTTCAGGATTCTGCTTACTTTAGAGCTTGCTGTGATATATCGGGGTAGAAGTGTAGTTTATATAACGCGACCCAATATAACATGAATTCGGATATAACGCGGTAAAGCAGTGCTCCGGGGGGGCGGGGCTGCGCACTCTGGTGGATCAAAGGAAGTTCGATATAACGTGGTTTCACCTATAACACGGTAAGATTTTTTGGCTCCCGAGGACAGTGTTATATCGAAGTAGAGATCTAGTTGGAATTTTTGCAATGTATACAGAACTTTTTGGTCAATTTCTTCAGCACATTGGCTTCTCAGTGGCATTTCAGCGTCTGCTTGTCCGGCGGCTGCGCTCCTCAGTGGCATTTCGGCGGCTAGTCGTCTGGCGTCCGCCACACTGAAAGTTTGGGGGCCACTGCTATAGATCATTCTCTCTTTGGCCCTATGAATATTTAAGTACATTCAACAGGAAAGATTTGAGAGCAGTATAGCCTATACTTGGTGGAACTGTTTCAACATAGAGATTGATAGCCTACAGCCTGGTGGTTAGGGCACTTATTTGGTACAGGGGAGGTTTCCATTCAAGTCTCTTCTCCTGAGTTGGGATTTGAATCTGGTCTTGCACATTCCAGGCAAATGCCCTAACCACTGGACTAAGAGTTGTAAAAGGGGAATGCTTTCTCTGTCTCACACCAAGTATTTTCCCTGACTTTTCAGTTTGCAGGCTGAACCAAAAACTCAATTATTCATCCAATTCTACTTATGTCAATTCAGCAGCTGAAGCTACTGCAGAACATGATACCTCACTTACTAACTACGGCGTTTTTCACTATGATCATGTGACGTGTGATCTATGAATGCTGACTCTTCATTTCTGGGTGGGATAGAAGATGCTGCTTTTGACTTGAGCTGGACCCCCTTCCCAGTGGCAAAGAGAGGGAGCTGCTGTCAGAGCATTCTTCTTGAGGGACCCTGAATTTTGGAATCCACTCCCCCACTCTCTCGTCTGAACTATGTTGACCCTTCAGGGCCTGCTGAAAAGCTCATCTCTTTTTCCTAATGGAGGAAAGGGGATGGTGAGGATTTGTGCACCTTGGACTGATGTTTAAGGCTAGATTGGTTTGTTCCTGCCTGGTTTGGGGGAGACTGCTGAGTTTACGTTTGTAGGTGCTAGTATGATTGGATTTTTAATATATGATTAAAGGTCCAAAAGCCTTGGAGAGGGGCTTTTCAGTGGATTGTATGACTCCTAATACTGTGTTAATTTAACAATGCAGTGCTGTGTCCTATAAAATTGTCTGTTAGGAACTTCACTAGGGCATTGAGGCTATTTGCATAATTGCATCCTGCCTATCTATATTCCTTATGTATTTAAAATTGACTATAGTCTTTTTCACTTCTGTCCTAAACTCTTGGTGGGGAAAGAAGGGGTGGAGGGAGATGTAGATGATTTGTATAATGCCAGCAGTGTGCTATGTAAACAGTAGTAACAGCATTAGCCATAGTCACATTAAGCTGTATGGTTGGACCAAATCATATACTGTGAGAGATCTCTTCAAGTAACACCAAAAAGAAAAAGTCTGTGTCATCAGCTTAATTGTTATATTGATGCACGCACACATGCATCTATGTATCTTCCCTTCTATATAGATGTTATTTATTGCTGGGATGCCTGTAGCATCTCCAGTTCAAAGATATGTTGTTACTGTAGGAAAACCTAACATTTCTGGTCCCATATTGTAAATTATCCAAATCTGAGCAACTGCTTTGTAATGGGTCAAGTGAAGCTGAAGTGAGGAATATAGATATGATTGTGCAGCCAAAATAACACTCTGAGCCCATCCACTCAGAAAATTCTTTTATTTGTTAGTTTACATGGAGTTTCACTTCACTTTCTGTCCATGGATACCCACTTCCTTCTGGTGCTTGCAAACTGGCCAGTAGGCTTTCTTTCTTAAAGCCTAAAAACACCCTCAAAATTGCTGATATTTTGTAAAGCACCTGTGATGGTATGTTACATGTTGTGCTGTCTAATTGCATGTCGCGTTGTCAGCATTTTGATGGCCCCTGGTTTGGGAGGTCCTAAGTGAGAAATGCAGGCACTGCTAAGCATAAGCCAACACTAACTGACTCGGAAGAAACTTTCCCCCATTCCACAATTGTTAACTTGTAGATTTCTTGCATCTTCCTGTAAAACACCTAGTAGGGGCTTCAGAGATGGGATACTGAGCTAGATGGATCACTGACCTGATTTGGTTCCTATATTCATAGGTCACTGAGAACAACTAATGATCATCTCTCCTCACAACTAATGATCCCTTCACAAAATAGACAGGCCCTCTCCCAGATAACTAACCATAACTATCTGCAATCTCCATCTCCTTTTCTAAGGGCCAATTTTCTAAGGGGACAAAAGAGAGTTCCCAGCTGTGTGGAGGTGGGGGTGGGAGAGAGAGAGAGACTTTATATAAGTATCCCTTCCTGCCCATATTGTTGCTGAAAATGCTCCTGGATCTTCTATGCTAGCATCCTCTATGAAACACCCTTAAAAACCATCAATTGTCCCCATATCAACATTGAAACTGGCTCATTTTGTATGGGTTAAAGTCAATAGGAGATGTCTGGCCAAACTCCAGTTTCTGTGCATTGCTTTGAAAAATGTAAGGGCTACATTGCATACCAATTTCACATAAGTGAAAGTGGATTGATGCTTTAGGGTTCTTCCACTAAAAGTATTAAATGTGGAGAATTGTATTTTGTTTTTATTTTTTCATTTACTTTTCCTAACACAATATGAGGTTGAATTCTATGTATTTCTGTTGTTTACATTGGTTAGTACTCCATTTTATACCAATAAAACTTGGTCAATGTAATAAGTCTCCTCATGTCTGCTTTAAGTCCAGATTTAATTTGGTACCTCTCTATTTGTTTTCCTTGATGGAAACACAGACATTCATATTTATAACACTTTTGTTCTACAGCATCTCCCAGATGGCTCTGCCCCAACTGCACATGCTGAATTTTATCTTTTACCAGATCCTGATGAAGTCAGCAGAAGGAAAACGAAAGCAGTTCCAAAAAGCACTGACCCTACTTATAATGAAATTGTGAGTGTTACCATTTTTCTTCCAACATTTCTTGTTTTTCTTGTCCAAATCCTTTACTGAAATACAATAGAGCTTTGAGAGCTGCAATAACTGGTACAATCAAGAAATGGGACATATCCAAAGATCAAGTGTAAACACTGATGGTCTTCCATTTTGCTTCCAGTTCTCAGTGATACAACAGTTTCCTTATGTCTCTCTCTTTAGGAAAATATTTGACTAACTAGTACCGTTCAATCTTCTACTTTAATTATAGTTCCATGTTACACTAGTAAAGCCCAATATCCATTGCACTAAATGTAAGCTTAATTCTTTATTCACATTTGTACCTGTAACTTTAAACAATACAATATTAATGAATCTAATAATTTTAACATACCTACACAAAACAGACACTGAACTAGCTTTCACTCTACTAAATAACAGAATGGATGGAGTCTTACATTGGTATTGATCTCCAAGGGTTCCGTGAACACTGTAAATGAACACACACAGGTGAGATCAGACTGATGCGAGAACGGCAAGCATGACTGCATGTGGGACAGACAAGATTGTGCAAGACCATTGCAGGCTGTTGTGTCCTTGCTTTGTGCTGTTTGTGTTTTTTCACATACAGTGTTGATGTGCCTCACTTCAAAGCGGTTAACGGCACCATGGCAAATCTGCTGCTACCTTGCTCTGTCATGGGCTGTTGCTTCCCAGTTTCTGGGGTAGGCCTGACACACTTTCAAGTGTGACTTTGGTATATCTTTATACCATTTGTACTGACCACCATGAGAGCAGGTGCCTTGCTTTAACTGACCCTAAAGTATAGCCTTGGGTAATCTTGAGTCAGCCATACAAACAAGTTGCCCAGACCAATGCAGCTGAGCTATTGTAAGAATTCTTTGAATGCCAGACATCCAACAACAATTAAGGATTTCAGTATTAGGAATCTTGTCCTAGCATTTGACTCTGCGAACAGACTGAAGAGAGCACATATGATCATGTTTCCTGATATGGGGTGATATGTTGTCCATGTCTCTCAACCTCAGTTCTGGATCACTTTCCCAGGGGCAATGTCATGGGCCACTGAGGGCATCCACAGGTCATGAGTAGTGGAATGGCCTCCAGGTATAGATGGTAGCTGCAATATAAGCAGGGACAATACGCACTCGTGGAAAATCTAATGGCAGTACCAACAGGGCATGGTGGAGCAGAAGGCGGCACTGCTGGCCCTACAAAATGTCAAAAGATGCTCAAAGATGGTATTGAACTAAATCATTACATAAATAATAAATGACTTAGCCTCTTTTTATGCCAAATTGTTGGCAATTTACAGACCTATGTAATCACTTCATTCACCTTTGAAATGCAGCCACCTCTGGGGTGAAAAGAAGGAACCATACAGCTGCACAGAGCAGCACTACATGACAGGAAGTGACATACACTATATTCTGTTGAACCTGAAGGGGGGATTCAAACAGTTAGTGTATTTAAGGAAGCAATGGGCTTTAGGGCCTTGGTTGTGATATGAGCATGTCACACACACTACTTGATTAAGCTTCAAAACACCCTTGTTAGATTCATAGATTCTAGGACTGGAAGGGACCTCGAGAGGTCAAGTCCAGTCCCCTGCCCGCATGGCAGGACCAAATACTGTCTAGACCATCCCTGATAGACATTTATCTAACCTACTCTTAAATATCTCCAGAGATGGAGATTCCACAACCTCCCTAGGCAATTTATTCCAGTGTTTAACCACCCTGACAGTTAGGAACTTTTTCCTAATGTCCAACCTAGACCTCCCTTGCTGCAGTTTAAACCCATTGCTTCTGGTTCTATCCTTAGAGGCTAAGGTGAACAAGTTTTCTCCCTCCTCCTTATGACACCCTTTTAAATACCTGAAAACTGCTATCATGTCCCCTCTCAGTCTTCTCTTTTCCAAACTAAACAAACCCAATTCTTTCAGCCTTCCTTCATAGGTCATGTTCTCAAGACCTTTAATCATTCTTGTTGCTCTTCTCTGGACCCTCTCCAATTTCTCCACATCTTTCTTGAAATGCGGTGCCCAGAACTGGACACAATACTCCAGCTGAGGCCTAACCAGAGCAGAGTAGAGCGGAAGAATGACTTCTCGTGTCTTGCTCACAACACACCTGTTAATGCATCCCAGAATCATGTTTGCTTTTTTTGCAACAGCATCACACTGACTCCTATTTAGCTTGTGGTCCACTATAACCCCTAGATCCCTTTCTGCCGTACTCTTTCCTAGACAGTCTCTTCCCATTCTGTATGTGTGAAACTGATTTTTCCTTCCTAAGTGGAGCACTTTGCATTTGTCTTTGTTAAACTTCATCCTGTTTACCTCAGACCATTTCTCCAATTTGTCCAGATCATTTTGAATTATGACCCTGTCCTCCAAAGCAGTTGCAATCCCTCCCAGTTTGGTATCATCCGCAAACTTAATAGGCGTACTTTCTATGCCAATATCTAAGTCATTGATGAAGATATTGAACAGAGCCGGTCCCAAAACAGACCCCTGCGGTACCCCACTCATTATGCCTTTCCAGCAGGATTGGGAACCATTAATAACAACTCTCTGAGTACGGTTATCCAGCCAGTTATGCACCCATCTTATAGTAAGCCCATCTAAATTGTATTTGCCTAGTTTATCGATAAGAATATCTGCTAAACCTACCCCCTTTCCATTAGCATTCACTGTTAGGCATTCCTTCAGACTTCTCGGTGAAGACCGAAACAAAGAAGTCATTAAGCATCTCTGCCATTTCCAAGTTTCCTGTTACTGTTTCTCCCTCTTCACTAAGCAGTGGCCTACCCTGTCTTTGGTCTTCCTCTTGCTTCTAATGTATTGATAAAAAGTCTTCTTGTTTCCCTTTATTCCTGTAGCTAGTTTGAGCTCATTTTGTGCCTTTACCTTTCTACTCTTGCCCCTGCATTCCTGTGTTGTTTGCCTATATTCATCCTTTGTAATCTGTCCTAGTTTCCATTTTTTATATGACTCCTTTTTATTTTTTAGATCATGCAAGATCTCGTGGTTAAGCCAAGGTGGTCTTTTGCCACATTTTCTATCTTTCCTAACCAGTGGAATAGCTTGCTTTTGGGCCCTTAATAGTGTCCCTTTGAAAAACTGCCAACTCTCCTCAGTTGTTTTTCCCCTCAGTCTTGATTCCCATGGGACCTTACCTATCAGCTCTCTGAGCTTACCAAAATCTGCCTTCCTGAAATCCATTGTCTCTATTTTGCTGTTCTCCCTTCTACCCTTCCTTAGAATTGCAAACTCTATGATTTCATGATCACTTTCACCCAGGCTGCCTTCTACTTTCAAATTCTCAACGAGTTCCTCCCTATTTGTTAAAATCAAGTCTAGAACAGCTTCCCCCCCTAGTAGCTTTTTCAACCTTCTGAAATAAAAAGTTGTCTGCAATGCAGTCCAAGAATTTGTTGGATAGTCCGTGCCCCGCTATGTTATTTTCCCAACATATATCCGGATAGTTGAAGTCCCCCATCACCACCAAATCTTGGGCTTTGGATGATTTTGTTAGTTGCTTAAAAAAAGCCTCTTCCACCTGGTTAGGTGGCTTGTAATAGACTCCTAGCATGACATCTCCCTTGTTTTTTACCCCTTTTAGCCTAACCCAGAGACTCTCAACACTTCCGTCTCCTATGTCCATCTCTACCTCAGTCCAAGTGTGTACATTTTTAATATATAAGGCAACACCTCCTCCCTTTTTCCCCTGTCTATCCTTCCTGAGCAAGCTGTACCCATCCACACCAACATTCCAATCATGTGTATTATCCCACCAAGTTTCAGTGATGCCAACAATGTCATAGTTGTATTTATTTATTAGCACTTCCAGTTCTTCCTGCTTATTCCCCATACTTCTCGCATTTGTATATAGGCATCTAGGTATGGTACCCTGTCCCTTTGTACAGATAAGGAAACTGAGACATGACAAAGTTAAGTTGATTTGCGCACAGACACAAGGCAAGTTAGTTAGCTGGGATTAGAACCACTTTTCTGATTTCCCAGTCCTGTGGTCTTTACTTTTTAGACAATGCTACATAGTAATTGTCTATTAAGTATCTCCAATTGGTCTGTTTCTTAAGTTACACTGTACATTTTCAATGCATATTTTAAGAAGGCTTCAGCAAATGGTATTTACACTCATGGCTGAAACAGCTAGAAGTTGGCACCCTATGGCAGAATTAAATGAAATTAGACTTTTTATTTATCTGTTGTGTTTATAGCTCTCCTTTTAGCAATTAAAGTTACAGTAGAATGGAGTTGCTTGGGTCTCACCCGCCCACCCCGCACTGGTAGAGCTCTCCTTCTGCCTGGACACTCACCAGGTTCTATCTCATTAGGCACATGTGCATTGAGAAAGTAACAGATTTTTTAGATAAAGGAAATGTGGTGGATCTAATATACCTCAATTTCAGTAAAGTGTTTGATATGGTACCGCATGAGGAATTACTGGTTAAATTGGAAAAGATGGGGATCGATATGAAAATCCAGAGGTGGATAAAGAACTGGTTAAAGGGGAGACTACAGCAGGTCGTACTGAAAGGTGAACTGTCAGGTTGGAGGGAGGTTACCAGTGGAGTTTCTCAGGGTTCAGTTTTGGGTCCGATTTTATTTAATCTATTTATTACTGACCTCGGAACCAAATGTAGGAGTGGGCTGATAAAGTTTGCGGATGACACAAAGTTGGGAGGTATTGCCAATTCGGAGAAGGATCGGGATATCCTGCAGGGAGATTTGGATGACCTTGTAAACTGGAGTAATAGTAATAGGATGAAATTTAATAGTGAGAAGTGTAAGGTTATGCATTTAGGGATGACAAACAAGAATTTTAGTTATAAGCTGGGGACGCATCAGTTGGAAGTAACGGAAGAGGAGAAGGACCTCGGAGTCCTGGTTGATCGCAGGATGACTGAGTCGGCAATGTGACACGGCTGTGAAAAAAGCTAATGCGGTTTTGGGATGCATTAGGAGAGGTATTTCTAGTAGGGATAAGGAGGTGCTGGTTCCGTTATACAAGGCACTGGTGAGACCTCATTTGGAGTACTGTGTGCAGTTCTGGTCTCCCATGTTTAAAAAGGATGAATTCAACCTGGAACGGGTACAGAGAAGGGCCACTAGGATGATCCGAGGAATGGAAAATCTGTCGTATGAAAGGAGACTCAAGGAGCTCGGTTTGTTTACCTTAACCAAAAGAAGGCTGAGGAGGGATATGATTGCTCTCTTTAAATATATCAGAGGGATAAATACCAGGGAGGGAGAGGAATTATTTCAGCTCAGTACTAATGTGGACACGAGAACAAATGGATATAAACTGGCCGTCGGGAAGTTTAGGCTTGAAATTAGATGAAGGTTTCTAACCATCAGAGGGGTGAAGTTCTGGAACTTCCGAGGGAAACAGTGGGGGCAAAAGACCTCTCTGGCTTTAAGATTAAGCTTGATAAGTTTATGGAGGGGATGGTTTGATGGGATAAAGTGATTTTAGTCAATAGGTCAATAACGTGCCATCGCTGGTAATTAGTAACAATGGTCAATGATGGGATATTAAAAGTTACTACAGAGAACTTTTTCCGGAGGGTCTGGCTGGAGAATCTTGCCTGCATGCTCGAGGTTTAGCTGATCACCATATTTGGGGTCAGGAAGGAATTTTCCTCCAGGGTAGATTGGCAGAGGCCCTGGAAATTTTTCACCTTCCTCCACAGCATGGGGCAGGGGTCGCTTGCTGGAGGATTCTCTGCAACTTGAAGTCTTTAAATCATGATTTTGGGACTTCAACAGCTGAGTCAAGGGAGAGAATTATTCCAGGAGTGGGTGGGTCAGCTTTTGTGGCCTACATCATGCGGAAGGTCAGACTAGATGATCATAATGGTCCCTTCTGACCTTAAAGTCTATGAGTCTATGAGCCTCCTGAGTCTGAACAGAGTCCAGACACTGTGCCTGGGTGGGGTTTCTAGGCATACTCTTGTAGTACAGATCCTCTGTAGCTCCCCCTCCAGGCAGCTGGGACTCCTCAGTCCAACTGCCTCACCTCTGGGATTAGTGCTGACCCCTCAAAGTCTGTCTGTAGCCTAAACACACCCTCTCCCAGAACTCCCATGTGGCTGCTCTAGGTTTACAGTTTGACTCTTCAGGGACACATGACATTGAAAGCAAACAGACACGCAGGTTTTTCATAGGAATCTAAACACAACTTACTCTTTACTTAGCAGCATGAGAAATATACATATCTAGACAAAATAATAAACACACCTATTTCCAGGATCAGTTTCCTCAACACTCTAGGGAGTTCTTTGAGCTTTGGCAAAGTCCTGTGTTGTGTCCAGGATCCTGCTCCTGAAGTCCACAGCTTCTCTTCAGAATCAGAGTGTCTCTCTCCCCTCCCTAGGCCAGTCAGCTTTCTGTGATCACGTCTGGTCCCATAGTTAAACAGGACACCACTACTACAAAACATGCCCCCCCTCTCCTGCCCAATGCTTCCTGTGTCTCTCTGACTTACTTGAATTCACCAGCCCTCTGGAGAGAAACTTGGTCAAACTGTTTTCCCCATTCAGGCAACTACCTTCGGATACCCATTGTTCAGTCACAGCACAGTTTATAACTCACCATTGTTCCTGGTCTGGCAGAGACCAGGGACAAGAGAGCTACACTCCCTGTCAGCAAATGGTGGACTCTACCACCACATAACAGGCATTCAATGATACAACAATTTCATAACTTCATAATGTCAGTTTATAAGGTGTACATAGACAAATTCCCCAAATCATCACACTGAGATTGTTTCTCTAAATTAAAACAGTCTTACATATATTTATGCTCCAATACATCTGTTAGTCTATAAGGTGCCACAGGACTTTTTGTTGCTTTTTACATATATTTAGCACCCATCATCATGAAAGATTACCCAAATATTCTATACACCGTATAGCTCCAGTACCACTAAAACGCTGCCATATTTGTGAGGTAGCACCAGTACTCAGTGGGAGGAGTGTTAATTTTGGCCAAGGACTCAGGAGGAAACTTCTGATTTTAAGAAAAGTACCACGGAAACTTTAACATCAACTAAGACACGACCTCCAGATTTTAAGATCTCAGCTGAAAGACCTATAAGCACAGTGAAGCATATAGGTGATACTCAGTCTACAAAGAAGAATTGAGCTGACCCTGATGAGAAGTTATGGTTCAAACCTGAAGTTTCCTACACTGTTTAGAAACCCCTATGATTATACCACCCCATGTGATGCCATGCTGCATGCATTTTCCATGTCTGTAGGTGATGGACAGAGGCACAAGTGGGGATTATATTTTTGTGACCCTCAGGGAACTGGAAAAAAACAACTAAAAACACAAGTCAGCCTTCTATTAAGTTAGTTACTGTCCAGGAGGCTGAATAAAGTAATATAGTAGTTCTTTTATAAGAATTCACAAGCTTTTATTTAAGCCAAAGGGCTGGAAGGAAATTGTATTTTTAATTTTGCTCTGTGTTGGAAGCTGAGAAAATTCTGAAATATGCCTCTCTTGGGTATATTTGATTTTAGTTTTGCACTTTGTATAACTGCCTGCAGAAAATTATAAGCCTTGTTTTTGTTTTTTCCTTGTGTATGAGACTGAAGATATGAAGATCTGAAAGGTGTGTGACACTAAGCAAAACAGACTGTGTGTTTTGGAGTCACTGTTAGCAGGCACTTTTTTTTCCTCCTGCTTTTGCATTTTGTATGTTTTTGCATTAAAAACAACATAATCTTGGTTTAGAAAAATGCTTTAAAGAGAGGATGAGGACAAAGAATATGGAGAAAACAGATGCACAGTAGGGAGAAAGAAAATCACGAATAGGCTGATTAAACAGGGAAAGGGATAAAGAGGTATCATTCAAAAAAGTCCCAGTCTCTTTGTCTATGTAAAGAGCTGCAAGAGGTAGCTAAGGGGTCAAAAGGGACTAAACCTGAAGAACTTAGATTTCCCAGCAGTGATGGTTCAAAGCTCTCACATCCAAAAAGTGAAAAGGGGCAGGACCTGCTGCATTAATGCCCTTTCATGGTCCTAAGACTATATTGAAACATTTGTAGTATCAGCTGTGTAACGTGTTATGAGCTCATGTTTGCCCTCAATTTCTTTTTTCTTCCAAAAACAGGTGAAAATGCAGTTTGGCCAGTTGACAGAAAACCTAGAAACTGTGCCATTGCTAAGGAAAGAGAAACAACTGTCCTTTATTGGAGATTAAAATTTCATTAGATGCCTCATATGTCAGCCACACTTAAGTCTTTGGAGTCAGGAATACCTGAATTTTCTAACAGCTCTCCCACTGATTTGCTGTGTGGCCTTGAGCACTTCACTTCTGTTTAATTTGAATGTATATGTGGCAAGAATTATTATTAAACAGTGATTTGAGAATTGGCCTGGACTACATGTGAGATATTGGCAGTTGATAGCGTTAGCCCCATACCATGTCTCCACCCCAAGTCCTTCAACCTTTTTTTCCATACACATACACCCTAATTACGTATTCCTTGTTTCCTCTAAATTTGCAATGCCTTCTTAGAGCCAACTCATAGGGAGTGATTGAAAGCCATGTAGACTGTACTCTGTCCCTGTAAATTGTCATTCCTCAACACCTACAGCTTCTCTTGGCCCAAGGAATGAGAGTTCTCACCCTCCCAACACTTTCATGTACAGATCCTCAGTAATGAAAAGATTCCTTACCTATGCAGCTGGCAAATTAAAATTCTTCAGTGATTTTAAATGAAAAATTAAGCTGGTAATTTTTATATTTTGGCCAAGAACCATGACACATTAATACTGTCACATTAATACAGCATCATTAATCAAATCATATTTGTATTAAATTACATGACCTCTTACTGTGTTTCTGTCCTTGCGTTTATTCTGACTAAAAAACGGTTCTCCATTTTTAAAAAAATCATCTACAACTCAGTGAAAGGGACACGGTAAAAATTATGGATTACATGGCAACTAGCATCTGCATAGATATGCAAGAAAAAGGAACAGGTGCAAGAAGCTCTCTCTCCTTGGGGCCCCCTCCTCTCTCCCATGCAGGAGCTGGTCAAAACAGCAGCCTCTGAAATCTGCTGAATGAAAGAATTGCTCCCTGCTAAAGCCATCTCAAGGGGGACAAGGAGGGCCTGTCCTTCCCTCCCATGCCAGTGAGCAAAGCTGGTTAACCACTTGAAAGTCTATCATACTGAGTTACCTTGTCCTGAATACCTGGGAGCTTAAGGAGGCATTAATGACCCATATGTAGAAGTTAGTAAGCCACTGTAACGCCTTTGGTCCAAGGTGTTTGAGGAATTCCAGGAAGAGGTTATCATAGCCCGCCGCTGTGTCTGGCTTGATGAAGTTAAGGGTCTTATCTAACTCATTGACCATGAATGTCTCTGACTCCAAACCACATTAAGATGTTGAAGTTGGCACCATTCGTCATGTACTTTGCATTTTAATTGCTTCTCCACTGGGACCTTTGCTACCCACAGTAGATAGCTTGCAACCTCACTGGGCTTAACTAGTGGATGATTTTGACGTAAAGGTTGTTAAGTAGCGTCCAGCTGGCGGATCAAGTTCGAGCACTTCCGGCTGCAATAAATGAAGTCAAAGCTTCTCTGTAGATTCCATCCACTGAGTGAGCATGGCAGCATTCAGAGACTCAATCAGGTGGTCAGTGATGTCCAGGTCACCAGATAATTGGAATTTCCTGAGCAAGGAATAGCTGAGTTGGTATAACTGAGCATGTGGCTTTGTAAATAGCTCCTTGGAACTGGTGGTAGTCTTCTTTGACTGGGTTGGGATACAATACAATGGAATTGTAACCACACTGCGTTCCAGTACGGCACAAGACTTTTCCAAGTCTGTCTTCTGGAAATTCCACCAACACTTAATTGACCTTCAAATAATGTGTAGCTGGAGCCCAATGTGAATGAGTGATGGTCTATGTTGGCTATGGGGGAAGTTATCAAGTACTACACAGCTCAGTACTTGTGAACAGCCATCTAGTGAACTGACCCAGCAAAGGTTGGGTGAGTGGTCTTTCAACCATCTGGCTGAAAGAAATGTGCCATGTTGTTTTGCATTGTGAATCAACACAAAGTCATTGTTAGTCGCCCAATCCATCAACCGTTCAACATCATCATCTGAATCCGTGTACCCCCATCAGTGGTGGCTGTTGAAATCCCCAAGAAAGATTGGTGGATGATCAAGTATTGGAAGGACCTGCTGGTTCCAGTGCTCACTTGGTGGCTTATATACATTGGCAATCCTGGATCATGTTGTAAAAACTGGAGAAGGAAAGTGGAACAACATCAGATATGTCAGCGCACATGTATGTTGCACTGCCATATTTGGCGTTTGGGGTGAGTGAAATGAGACCAAAGCCATTGATACCATCCTGCTACACTAATTGCAACATGAGTTTCTTGCAAATAGATCACGTTGACACTGCAACGAGTAGCTAAGGCACTAATGATGCTGTGTTTGGCTGCTGACAGGTCCTCATCATTAAGCTGAAGAATTCAAAGGGCTGATCCAATGGCTTGAAAGTCGAAGGATGGCGATACATTGGGCTCACAGTCAGATAGCACGTGACCAAGATTCATCCATTACTGAATTTGGTCCATTGGTTGGATCATTAGCTTCCCTGGTCTGGGCCAGGCAGTGATGGATAGCACAACCTGAGTGCTTATCCACTACCCACCAATTTTCTCAGAAAAGTTGCCAGTTCAACCTGGGGTATGAGTAACCGAATGCTTAGAACATCAGCCCTTGCCCTCTGCTATTCAACTGCAGAGTACTGCACTCCTGTCTGGTGTCACTTGTCTCACACCAGGCTGGTCAATGTAGTACTTAACAAAGCTATGCATATTGCTACCAGGACTTTACATGCAACTCCATTGCCATGATTGCCAATAGTTAGTAACATAGCACCGCCCCATATTTGCCATGAGAAGGCCTCTATCTTGCTGTCCAAGATCCATAAGAACAGCAACCTGCCTTTGTATGCAGACTTCTTCAACCACCCACCAGCTCGCCTGTCTTCTAGACACCCTTTATGGTCATTTATGCTACCACAGAGCATGATGGTGGAATCTGCTTGGTACAACGAGTGGTCAGGGATGACAGTTGTTAATCACACTCTCGTCACTGACCCAACCATCTGTCCACCAGGTTTTGTTCTGCCAAGGCACTTGTGATCATCTCTGAACCAGTTTCAAACAGGACTAGGCAACTGTGCAGCTGATCTCTTTAAATGGGGTTTTTCTAATGACCCATGATGTAGCTGCGGTGAACTTCAGACTATGCCTCATATCCTTGACAAATGCCGACTGCCTTATTTCGACGGCAGGCTGACATCTCTCCATCTGGCTGATGATGACACCATCAAATGGCTGGGCACATTACACATATGCTGAGAGAAGGAGGCATTGTGCCTTACTGAGGCACCATGTTGCCCAGTGTACTGCAACAGAAAGGCAGGGTTGCTGTCATAGGTGCTGAGTTATATGGGCCTGTGGTGCCTGTGCGCCACCAATATTCAGAAAAATGGGCCCAGCTCCACCAATGTTTGGGCTCATATTTTCAAAGCCATCCTGTCCGTAGCACGGACCAGGGCAACCTCCCCGGGCTCCAGTCCCTGCACTTTGGGGAGCCCTGCACTTCATGGGGACACGAGGTCCAGGGCGGTCTGGGTGGTTAGCGGGGGACCTGGTGCCAGCAGCAGCTCCATCCCACCTCTTCCCATCCCTGCTCCCGCCCCTTCCCCCCAAGCTCCCACCCCTACTCTGCCCCCACCCCACCCACATTCCACTCCTCCCTCCAAGCCTCCGCCCCGCCTCTTTCTGGCTTCCACCCCTTCTCCCAAGCGATGCTGGGAGCCAGCAGGGTGGAGCGGAGCAGGGCGGGTTATAGCCGGGTCATTTGCTGCTGCTGCCACCAGGCCCCTCACTAACTCTCCAGGCAGCCCTGGACCCTGCGCCCTCTGAAATGCGGGGCCCCCAAAATGTGGGACCTGAGGCCCGGGAAGGTTTGCCCCGGTCTGTGCTCTGCTTGGACCCGTTCTGGGCACCACCAAAAATTATAGAAACCTGGCACCCATGGTTTCTGTGAGCCAGTGCAGCTCCCTGATCACCACAAGGAGCTGTAATAACTTGTCACAGCTGTAAGGTCCCGCAGGGACCCTTCTCTAGTCCTGCGGGATGCCATCCATGTTCTGCCCCCAGAACACCCTCTTCCTCTCTCATGCTGGGACTTATGAATGCAGCTGGTGCTTTCCAGTAGCAGATTACAGTGCAGGGGAATGCTCTATTGGCCACATGGCCATTTTAAGGTCACTAGTGGCCTTAGCAAAGTGGGGAATCTTACCCATGATGATGAGAGCTGGAAGAATTTTGAAAGTCTGATTGTCTTTTCATTATTCACTTTATTGCACTTCATTCAGTGTGCACAGTCAAACGGGAGAGGTGGCTTCACTTTTGCTGAGCCAGTTTCACTTTCTAATTCTGATGCACTGGCACAATGCTGTTGTGTTTTACAAACAGTGCAAGAGAAGGTATACATTTAAAATTGTTTTCACTGAGACAAAACAAAAAACTCATGGAAACATGTATACACAGATATTGATTTTATATTAATATACACTCTTTTAAACAAACCCAAGATTTGAAGCCTAAACCTACATGACAGTGTCCTTTTAAATGTTATAAACCAATATACTATTCCTGAAGCATTTTCTTATTAATGAGAGAAAGCGCGACTGAATCATGGGAATTGATTACGAATGCAGCTCGTTTCTTGTTAGGCTGTCACTCTCCAGATTTTTAAATTCAAGAATACAATGTTCACATTTCATAATTAACCCCAGCATGTTCTCACAGTATCAAGGTAACTTCAAGGGTAAGTGTAAAACTGGAAGCCCTTGTATTTTTCTAAAGGGATGTAAGGCAAGCTCTCTCACTTATTTTGAAGAGGTACAACAGCATCATAACAATGGTGATACCAACTAACGTATAAATTGCACTACCTCGATTTGGGCCCAATCCCACAATTATTCTACATTTTGCAACTTGTACTGTGTTGGCTTTGTATTATGTTTATTACATGGCAATCCTATTAAAATATCTCAGTTACTGTACCGAATGCACATTTGGACACTGCTAGCAAGAAGTTTCTAGACTCTCACTGTAGGGGCTTGTCTACACAAACATTTAGTTCATGGCAAGGTGGGTATGAATCTGCCCTGCAGTAGCCTGTGGCAGACTAACTGTCCTTGGGGATGCTGCTGACATGTATTAACAGTTTGTTAGTGTACTTCGATCTAGTCCTCTTTGAGACAGGCCTAGATCAAAGGTCACTAACTAACTGTCAGTCAGGAGGGTCCACAGGGTTCATGGCAGGCTAGTTTGGGGGATATGCACACCCCACTTTGCTGCAAACTAAATGGTCATGTAGAGAAGTCCTAAGTATTTGTGTATCCCAAGAGCAGAATTTATACAGGCAGTTCTCAAAGGAAAGTTACCATCTCTCTATTGTGTGGAGTTTTTAAGATGGTTGGGTTTGGTTTGGTTGATTGATTAGTTTTGGGGTATTTTTGTTAGGCTGTTTTTTGTCTTGAACTGTTATGAAATCTTTTGGAAGTACCACTGAGAAGAAAATTAGACAGTTTTAAATCAATCCTTATATAGTATCTGTCTATCTTAGGGGTTTATACGGCTGCCAATTACCATATTATCGGAGTGCCTTCCAAAGAAAATCAATAGCAAAGTCCCTGGTGGACTTCATGGAGTTTCTAGCATTTCTCCTTGTTTGGGGTCAAAACTCTGCTTGGGGGAAGGTTTGCAGGGCTTGGGGAGGGGTTATTTTTTGGTTGGTTTAGGGGTTTAGAGGTAGAAGTTGGTGTCAGTGTTGACACCGTCATTCTTATGGGAAAGCTTTTATGAAGAGGAAGGTTTTTCAACATCTGACCGTTCTTTAGGATTCCCCTGATTTCATCTAGAAGTTTGTTCCCTAGGCAGATCCCTCCACAGAGAATGCTTTGTCCCCAGCTCTCACATGCTTTCTCATGGGCTTTGGGATCTGTATTGTCCCAGAGGAATGCAACTGTCACAGTGGATCATATATAAAAATTTGGTCTTTTCATGCAGCTCGGGCTTGCCCCATTAATAGCTTTAAAATTTAGGACCGAGGCCTTAAACTGGCATCAGAAACTGACTGGATTTAAGTGAAGGGACTTGAGTTTGGGCTTGATGTACTCATGGCAGCCTAAGCCAGGGAGAAAGTAGGTAACTGCCTTCTTTTCCAGCTGGAGTCTGTGTATCATCTTGTCATAGCCATGGTCAAGTTCCCTCTTGTGGACGCTCTCCAGGCTGCTGTGTTTGGATTCCACATGGTGGATCTGTGTGCTTTTAAGCTTCCTTTTGTCAGGGGAGGCTCTGGCGTCTCTGGCATACTTCCTGGGCACAAACTCTGTTAGTCCTTCACGGAAGTGGGACCTTGCGTTCTAGTTGGCCCAGGCCCCAGAACCACGGCTGACCCCCCCAAGATACCACAGTTGTTTAAGCACTTCCTTTCCCAGAGCTCCAACCATGTGGCCATTCTGGATTACCATTTACCTCTTCATGGACACAGAGACACAGGATTTGCAGAAGGTTTTGTACACAGTTACTCTTTACTATTCATAGGCCAAGAAATGTACAGCTCTGGGGAAAAAATAGAACACCTGTACGCATTCCCTGCTTCAGTTTCCTCATTACTCTTGAGTATTCTCTGTATTTAGCTCAGAGTCTTTTATGAAGTCTAGGATCCTTCCCCCTGCTTTAAGCTTTTACTCTGGAACATGGAGTCTCCTCTCCCTGCTGCAGCCAGATTTCTGCCTCAGCCTCTGGTCTCTTCTTCCTTCCTATCTCTCTCTCTCTCTCTCTCTCTCTCAAATGGTCAAGGAGAGACCCTTGCTCTTATAACTTCCAATCCCCTTTTTCAGGTGACCCCCCTGAACAGCCTCATCAGGTGAACAAAGTCTCCCACCAGGTGATTCGTTGCTTAGTTACCTCCCCCGTGAAGTTCAGCCTTGAAAAACTTGTTTGTCTTCATGGTAGCCATCTCTTTGTCCAAGAGTTTTCCATTTGAATGGATGATCACCAAGTTTTAATGCACCTCCATTGTTAGCCCAGAGTCACCACCATTTGGAATTTGAGTTCAGCATGGAGGTAAAAAGGCAACAGAGAAGGCAGACATCCCCCACATTCAAAATGGAGTTTGCAGTCTGACACTGAAACACATAGAAAATCCCCAATATTAGCCAGAAAGCATAAGCTATAAATAACCAGATTCCCCAAATCATCACAGGAAGAGCCTCTCCTCTGTGTGAAAGGGATGCAGTTTTCTAGCAAGCAATGAAAAAAGGGCATTTTTAGATATTGATGCATTCAGACTTACTGAGAAGTCAAACAAGCCCCTAAGGCTTCATACCATTTTGATAAATGGGGTCTGTATGCCTTCAGTAGAAGGTAGAGATAATGTCTGCGACAGTTCTTCAAAGCATTTCTTCTTTCCAATCAGCATTACTTTGATCTAGCCTAGGTTTGTCTTGAGCCAGCTGCTTTTCCTTCTAGAGCTGATTTCATGTTGGCATTCTGACATTTTAGTAGTGTTGGTTGTTGCATCAATTGAGAATGAGATACATACTTAAGTGTCATCAGCATACTGTTGGCATCTAAATCTACAGCATCTCACTGTCTCTCCCAGTGGTCTCATATAGATCTTTGTAGAGAAGAGAGGATGCTATGGATCCCCGCAGGACCTTGCAGGTGAGGGTCTTTGGAGAGGAGGAACAGAGTTACTCATTACGACCCTCTGAGTTCTGCTGGAGATGAACTGGCATGTTAGTAGTATCTTGTGGTCCACTGTGTCAAAGGCTACAGAAGGTCCAGCAATATAAGCATTGTGACAAAGTTCCTCCTCTATCTTGGTGGGTCCTGCGCTTATTGGCGGATTTTTTTGCCTCAGAGATTAACCATGTGGGTTGGGGAACAGCCCAGAGACCTTCCCCTCTGGAAGAACCCACAGTCCAGGTCAGTTGGGAGGTTTGGGGGGAACTCAGGCCCGCCCTCTACTCCAGGTTCCAGCCCAGGGCCCTGTGGACTGCAGCTGTCTATAGTGCCTCCTGTAACAGCTGCATGACAGCTACAACTCCCTAGGCTACTTCCCCATGGCCTCCTCCAAACACCTTCTTTATTCTCACCACAGGACCTTCCTCCTGGTGTCTGATAACGCTTGTGCTCCTCAGTCCTCCAGCAGCACACACTCTCCCTCTCAGCTCCTTGCACCTCTTGCTCCCAGCTCCTCACACCCACACCACAAACTGAAGTGAGTTCCTTTTAAAACCCAGGTGCCCTGATTAGCTTGCCTTAATTGATTCTAGCAGCTTCTTCTTAATTGGCTCCATGTGTCCTAATTAGCCTGACTGCCTTAACTGGTTCTAGCAGGTTCCTGATTACTCTAGTACAGCCCCTTCTTTGGACATTCAGGGAACAGAAAACTGCTTATCTGGTGACCAGTATATTTGCCCTCTACCAGACTCCTGTACTCCACTGGTCTGGGTCTGTCACAGCATGGAGATCTTTCCTGTGTCTAGGGCCATAAGAAGGCCATCCTTTAATGCCACGAGAGCATTCTCCATTTTGTATCACAGTCTGAACACTGATTCTGCGGCATCGAGGATAGTGGATGGTGCATATGTTGCCAGAGCTTGGTGGTTATTCTTTCTCAGTTATTTTGCCCAGGATTGGGAGGTTGGTTATAGGACAGCACTTGGAGGGATCTTCAGGGCCAAGCACTAGCTTTGGGGGACTGGGTGAACTAGTATTTTTCACGGAGTTTGTGTTCTACTGAAGAAGGCATTGACTATTTCCAGTATAGGGAGTATAACTGTTCTTCATTGGATCCATTTCACAAGTTGTGGCTGTAATATTTTTCAGAACTCTTTATTTCACAGTATGCAAACAGTATATACTTTCTACCAGTGTTGTTGATTTCACCAGTGACAGCTGTTTATTATGTGTGATGTGCAACAATTATATGTTCATGAAATTTTTTTTTTCTTCTTTTTTTTTTTTTTTTAGTGAAAAAAGCTTCTTGAACAAGTTAGCTCAAAAAAAGCGAACTATAAAAGAGAGTACAGTGACTTTCTGGAAATAATCAGCATTCTAACTTTATTTTAAAGGAAGACAGTTAATTTCTAACGTACTTGCTTGTTTCCTTTATGGTGGCTGATATGTTATTTCTGTTGTATTTTCCTGTTCCATGTTTTTAAACAAAGGGTCTATTTAGAGTTGCTTCAGAATAGGTCATCAGCACAGTGTTAAGTTATTTTGGCTAATCATCAATACCATTTAAAAATATTAAAATAATCCTAGTGATTTTAGCGTCTGTGCTCTTATATTATGATGAACAAAATAATTATTGATAGTGAACCAACCATGTTTTACAGGTAATGATTACCAATCCTTCCAATTCCATATAGTTATTACTATAATTAATAATTTGGTGTTGCCTCTGTCTGAGAGGCAAATAAATACACAAAATCAACTTAGGGCAAGAGGTCCCAATTTTTATTAACATAATTAAGTGTCTTGGACTGACAGCATACAGTATCTAAAGTTCTAGTAGTTTCCCCCTAATTAGTGTGCTAACAGACCCCACACGTTGCAATGAAGAGTACTATTCAATATTTTCATTAATGACTTGGATAATGAGGTGAATAGTATGCTTATACAATTTGCAGATGACACCAAGAGGGGAAGGGTTGCAAGCACTTTGGAGGAAAGGATTAGAATTCAAAACAACCTTGACAAATTGGAGATTTGATCTGAAATCAACAAGAGGACATTCAATAAAGACAAATGCCAAGTACTACTCTTAGGAAGGAAGTATCAAATGCAAAATTACAATACGGATAGGTGGTGGTACTGCTGGAAAGGATTTGGGGTTTATAGTGGATCACAATTTGAATATGAGTCAACAATGTGATGCAGTTGCGAAAAAGGCTATCATTCTGAGGTGTATTAACAGGCGTGTCCATATGTAAGACATGGGTGGTAATTCTCCTGCCCTACTCAGCACTGGTGAGGCCTCATCTGGAGTACTGTGTCCACTGTGTCTGAGGGCACCACACTTTAGAAAAGATATGAATAAACTGGAGAGATTTCAGTGGAAAGCAACAAAAATGACCACTGAAGGTAGGACAAAAAGTGTTGGTCTTAATCTGCCGCAAGGGAGATTTAGTTTAGATATTAGGGAAACTTTGTAACTATAAGGGAAGTTAAGTACTGGAATAGATTACCAAGGGAGGTTGTGCAATCCCTGTCACTGGAGGTTATTAAGAACAAGTTGGACAAGCTCCTGTAAGATTCTGTCTCGGTGCTGGGGGCTGGACTTGATGACCTCTCAAAGTCCCTTCCAGCCCTATATTTCCATGATTCTATAAAAAAAGGTGCTATGTAAGTTCATACATTGAAGAAGACTTGCAACACCCCAATGATATAAGTTAGCCTTTTGATAGTGCAGGATATATTATAGTCTGCACCAGGACTGCCAGTATCATCTTTTTTTAAATTAGATGGTATAAGTAAAAAGCATCACACACACATAAATAACCTTACTTAACCTAAATTTTCCAAATGGATGGTGTTTTAGTCCTGTCATCCCCACTAACTTTTATCACTCTGAGAACTAATACATTCATCTTGAGCTCTTAATCCTTCTCTCCTCAAAATAGAAAGAACTCCTTCCTACTTTCCTAACTCTCCTGCTTTATCTCCCTCCACCTTACAATGGAGTCTTCTCTCCAGTCACTTCCCAAACAATCCTTTCTTCACTGATCTCCTATTCAGAACTGCTGGATATTTTGCTACATGCTGTGAAAGAATGGTGACACTGGAGGTAGTGGAATGGTAACTGTATATATGATAAGATAAAATATTTCAACAGTGAACAGAGATAGGTTAATGAACCAGCTATTAAACAGGGGAACCCCGTGTTCTGATGTCAAACTGAGTGACACATGAAGAACAAACCCTTTAAAAGCTAGAGGGCATTCTAAATGTACCTAGTACGTAGTACTTTGCATAGTTATTAATTTTACTAGTTGAATTCATGGTGGAGTTAAAACACTGGTTTTAAACTTCCTTGCAAATGGTCAGTCTTTAAACTTTACTAGCCTAAGCCAGCAGAAGCTTTTTTTATTTCGAATACATCAGGCTAAATTTGTTCCTGGCGTAATTCCATTGACCTGAGCATGGCTCATGGCTTGGAACTTGGGACTCTTGCTGGCAGTTTGTCAGTTACTTTAAGCATTAGCAGTAATCTTTAGGTATAAGTGATACATAACAAAAAAAAGGTGCTTTTGGTATCAAAATATTCAGTTTTCTTATATTTTATCTGCTTTCCCATATATGATTGCAGGTAGTATATGACGCAGTCACCGAGCTCCAAGGACGTGTGTTACAGCTTATTGTGAAAAGCAAAGGAACATTTGTGGGAGCTATCAACATTCAACTGAACAGTGTCCCATTAAATGAAGAAAAGTGGTACCCACTGGGGAACAGTATAATTTGAACATTGCCTTAGATCAGTGAAATAAATATTCTTTAATTAATATTTCTTTTTCCCTTTTCTCATGGGCCATTTTGGCACATTAGCCAAAATATTTGCCTTTGGGAATATAACATGCAGTAAACCGCTAACCGTATATACATTGAACTACTAATCACAAGGAAATTATCTCTTTTTCATGATCCATTGCCATTTAGCTATCTTCATAGGATTACTACCTTTACGTGCAACAAGTTCCCATTAGCCTGGGTGTAAAAAGGCTTGCAGCCTGTAATTTCAGTTATCTTGGATAAAATTTCTTATGGCAACAAGCAAGATTTTTGTTCCTGCTGATCACTGTTATTTGTATACGGCTACATACATGTTTTATGTATCCCTAAACCTGTGATGCTGGAGCCTTATCCAAAGCCCATTTAAGTCAATGGTACTTTCCCAATGACTTTAGTGGACTTTGGATCAGACCAATAATGTGCTTATTGGGCTGAATTCACTCTACTTGATGTCTGTGTAGTTATATCAGTTTTAAATATGGCCCAATTAGTATGATCGCACATTCACCTGAGAGATAGCCAGTTTGTATTTACACATTTCACATTTAATTCTTGCTCATTTCACATTTAAAATGTAATTATATGTGCAGAATTTAAAATCTGAACATTTAAAAGAATTTAAAACTGTACTGTACTTTAGTTATAGTGCATACCATATATTTTTAAGTTTTTAACTTGCTGATGTAACATGTGACTTTGTAACTTTAAGATCTGGGGCAAGATGTTTCATCTCACTGCGTTTATTCTGGAAAAATATTTGGCAATAAATAAATTCTGGAAAAATATTTGATAAATGTTATAAATTAGAGTTTGACAAATATTTAAATCCAATGCTCCCCATAGACTTTTAAACATTTCCAAAAATCAGATGTAAATGACTAATATATTTGAACCATCACTGTAAGTAAAGAGAACATACAATAAATAGTTACTCTGCTGAAAGGTTAAATTAAGTAAGATCACGTTATAAGAAATATTTGTTCATTAGTGTTACCCCCCCATTGCATGTTCATGTTGCATCAGGGAACTAGACAATACATACACCGCCTCCAGTCCTGTAAAGCCTTATACACATGCTTAACTTCATGCACATGAGCAGCGGCGTATTATCGCCTAGGCCAACAAGGCCTAGGGGTGGCAAATTTGAGCATCCACGGAGAACTGCCCTGCCCCCCCCCACTCCAGTTCGCCTCCGCCTCCTCCGCGAGCACGCCGCCACGTCCTGTTTCTCTCGCCTCCATCCCAGCGCTTGTGCCACGAAACAGCTGTTTCGCAGGGCAGGGAGGGGGGGGGAGGGGGAACATGGCACGCTGGGGGAAGAAGCGGGGCTGGGATTTGGGGAAGGGATCCAATAGGGGCCGGGAGGGGGCGGAGTTGGGGCAGGGACTTTGGGAAAGGGGTTGGAATGGGGATGGGGAAAGAGTGGAGTCAGGGCGGGGCCAGAGGTGGGCGGGGCAGCAATTATTTCAGGGCAGCAAAATCATTAATCTGTCACTGCACATAAGTAGTACCATTGAGTTCAGTGGGACTGGTTCATGAGTTCAGTCCTTGAAAGTGCTTTTGCCCAATCCAGTGAAACACTTAAGCACACTTTAATTCCCATTAGACTCACTGAATTCCATGAACATCAGTTGCACACATGAGCCCCATGTGTGTAAGCAGAGTCAGGATGAGCTCTACCCTGACATCTGGTGGTGAATTATGGCGAGTGTGGAAAAGAACTCCAGGGCCTGATCTTGTTTGCATAGGCACACCCACCCACCTGGCATGAAACAACAGCAACTCAAAGTGGTTACTTTGGCTGGTGTGGGATCCCCAGTTTTCTCTGTTATTGGGGCAGGAAGAATAAAGTTTTGTTACCCTGATTCTGTGAATGAAGGCCAGTGGAACTGTTGTATGACAGAAGGACTGAGTGAGTCCTTCACCATTACCTAAGTAGCACTTGCTTAACAAGGGGCCTCGGTTACAAAACCCAGTGAATTGAGAGAAGACGGGGGTAGGTATTTGTATCTGATGGCATGGGCCCCCCTCTGAGGGTTTGAAACACCAATTGCACTACCTCCTCTCTCCACTGTTGAATGTCAGAGCTAACTTTGATTCCATTAGGAGTCTAGTTACAGGCTGCTGAGCTGAATTCACTTTGGGCCAATGGTGAACCAGCACTGGGGCTCCCCTACTATGAGCTGAAATTGCTAAGAGCCGAAATCACAAAAGAGCTAAAGTTATTAAGAGCTGAGATCACTGAGTGCTGTGTTAACTAGTGGGGGAGCCTGAAGCTATATTGCTAAGCAGCTGGCGGAGCAATTTGTGGGGATGACTGGAGGAGCAGCGAGCGGCGCGGAGCCTTGCGGGGCTGGTTGGAGCGGCCCAAGGAACGGCGAGCGGAGCTGTTTGCGGGGATGGCTGGAGCGGCTCACAGGTCGGTGAGCGGAGCAGCTTGTAGAGCGGAGCAGTTTGTGGGACGGCAGGAAGTGGACTGGCTCGTGGTGAAGGCTGTGGCGGAACCCCACGGAGAGACGGCCAGCCAGCCTCGGATCATGTAAGGTGCCCCTTAACACCCTGCATGCCCCCCCCTTTTACTCTGCACTGACCAGGGACAGAGACTTTGGGGTCTGTTGGACTTTTGGGACTTTGGGTGGTTGCTGGACCCAAGAGACTTTGGGGGTGTTGGACTTTGGGGACTCTGGGTGATTTTTGGGTTGCTGGATTCAAGAACCAAAGGGAAAGGACACAGCCCAATTTGCTGGGGTGGGTTTTTTGCTCATGGTTTGTGTTATGAATCCTGTTTGTGGTGTTTTTCCAATTTAATGCTGATGTCGTTTACCTCATGTTATTAAACATTTTCTGTTACACTCAGACGCCGTGCTTGCGAGAGGGGAAGTATTGCCTCTTAGAGGCACCCAGGGGGTGGTATGTAATTGTCCCAGGTCACTGGGTGGGGGCTCGAGCCAGTTTGGCATTGCGTTATTGAAACGGAACCCCTAGATACAGAACCCGGCCCTTGTTGCTGCCAACTTAGATGGGCAGAAGGGTTACCTGTGCATAAAGTTAGGCACTTACATACTGGTATGTCTTTCCAGAATCAGGGTCACAGGCTAGTAAAAAAAAAAGAATTGATTCATGATGTAAACATTAATATTATAACATGTATTTGGCTAGAGTTGAGATTTATCCTGCAAGTTGAAAAAGTGGCTGACAGTGGGATATAATGCCCAGAGCTGTAGGGGATTCCTTTTTTCCACCCAAAGGATAATAGTTTTAAGACATACAAATCAGGCTTAAGCAGCTTATGATATATAAACCTGTTGAAGTTGCAGTATAAGTGTCATTTAAGAATATCATGAATCCAAATAAACCGGCATTCTTCTCATATGCAAACAGATTGGTTATGTCAGCTCTTGGAACAGAGCCACCATATTGCCTGGGGAAATTAAACTTCTCAGTAAGGAGAGAGAACCTGCTTGAGTAAAAACATGAACATGCCTCCTCAGTGCTGAAGAAAAACCATAAAATATTTACCATATGAAAAAGATATTGTCTATGATACAAATATAAACAGTACAAGGATCAACGAGGCCGAAATTTTAGATTATAGGTATTCCAAGATAAAAAAGCAAGTGACTTCTCTCTCAAAAAATGCAGAAGACAGATCATATCCAGCTTTTAGTTATCAAATTACCTGACCCTAAAGTTCACTATTGATTTCAGATTCTTCTCAGTTTACTGTCTTGATTTCTTTAGTTTGCTTTTAATGTAAATAAATGTTGGCAATTTTCCAATAGTGTTATTTCCTGTAACATTTTCAAATCTTTGCCTGTGGTATGTACAGGAGAGTATAATTTTCCATATTAGAGAGAGACACATTTTGTATATAGGGGATCTAGTAATAAAAATAAGGTTTAAAATGACAATAAAAATAAAATCATACTATAAAGATAAGCCAGGGATCGGCAACCTTTGGCCCGCGGCCCGCCAGGGTAAGCCCCCTGGCGGGCCAGGGCCAGTTTGTTTAATTGCCGTGCCTGCAGGTTTGGCCGATCATGGCTCCCACTGGCCGCGGTTCGCCGTTTCAGGCCAATGGGGGCTGCGGGAAGCGGCGCGGGCCGAGGGATGTGCTGGCTGCTGCTTCCCGCAGCCCCCATTGGCCTGAAACAGCAAACCATGGCCAGTGGGAGCTGCGATCGTCCAAACCTGTGGACGTGGCAGGTAAACAAATCGGCCCTGGCCCGCCAGGGGGCTTACCCTGGTGGGCCATAGGCCAAAGGTTGCCGATCCTTGAGATAAGCATTGATACAAGTATCTTAAGTAAGAAATGTGCCATTGTAAAACAGCTTGGTAAGTTATTGAGGCTTGGACCTGAAACCTTCAATGAGTTCTGTGCATGTAGATCCCTGTGTCCATGTGAAGCTCATTGCACAAAAGCAATTTTATAAGACGGCTGGGAGAACACTGTCTCTTGATGGGAGGGCAAGGGCTATGCTGGCAGAGAAGGTGCCGACAGCAGTATCTGGCAGGTGGTTAGTGTTTTAAGATCCTGGTATCAGCAAAATTGAATATTGTCCAGGTTACCACTCTTGAGCTTTTATCATTTTAAAAAAGGGGTATTGATGAGCAATAGCTCAATCAGAAATTGACTCATTATGGATTTAAAGGGTAAATTATGTTTTAATTGTGTGTATGTGTATGTATGTTTCCTGTTTTCTTTTTTTGAACAGATTAATATACAGTAGGAAAAAGTTTCTCAATGCAAATGAAAAAGACAACTCAATTTTGCACATAATTTTGGTGCTTTTGGAAGTCTGACCATAAATATTAATATGCTACTTCCTTATTATTTAATACTTCATTACTATTTTGCTATTAGTTGCAAATAACTATATATTAAAATATTGATTGGATTCAAATATACTGCAAAAGTCAACTATGTAGGAGTTCTTCTAAATTACTTCAGGGCCCAATTCTACAGCCTTTATTCATGTTAAATAGCATTTAGCCACACAAGTAT
Source organism: Malaclemys terrapin pileata (assembly GCF_027887155.1). NCBI lineage: Eukaryota > Metazoa > Chordata > Testudines > Emydidae > Malaclemys > Malaclemys terrapin. The sequence continues at coordinate 115,687,004 of NC_071505.1, forward strand.
TTCCACTGCTTTCAGTGGAAATTGCAGGTGCTCAACACCTCTGAAAATCAGGCCGCGCACTAAACTGTTGTTTGCAAGCTACATGATGGTTGCTTTATTGAGGAGTATGCCAGTTCAGGAGTACTGCTAATGTCATCATTAATAGTACCAAATATACACAAAGAGTGATGCAGGATCAAGTCTGTCACCAAGTTTGGAAAACAGAGGAACATGACGATAACCTGTAAATGTAATAACAGTAAATTAATTTATTAAATAAAAATGTAGAATTTATGTGGGTTAACTGATGAAACGGAAGTGGCCGTATTTACTGTACAAATGAAACATAATTTATAGTTATCTAAATAAACCCTTTAATTAAAATAAACCAAAATGATACATAGACTAACACTCATTACTACAGTAGTTCTCTAACATTTCTAGCATTTTAATTCTCCTGGCAGTCAGTGGTGATAAACACAGATAATGTTAGTATAGTGTCAAAGCCTCCACTGATACATAAGTTGTGATTTACAGTATCCTGCAGACTTCTGCTACAGGACTGGCAAGGATTTAGAAAGGATATTCTTGGTATCCAGAAGTCTGTGCTGCACATATTGCTTTTAGAACGCCTCCTATCGATTAACCGGTGAAGGAAGAATGACAATGTTCTTGTAAAAGAAACTATGCTGCAATTAGGGTGACCAGATGGCCCGATTTTATAGGGACAGTCCCGATTTTTGGGTCTTTTTCCTTATATAGGCTCCCATTACCCCCCCCCCCCCCATCCCGATTTTTCACATTTGCTATCTGGTCACCCTAGCTGCAATGGTAGTGAGCTAACAAAAGAGAGGTGGGAGGCAGAAGTGGAAGGTTTCCTACCACCCCGGGCCTCTTAAATCCTGTTAAAAATGGGCTTTTTGGCAACCCGAAAATTTCTACAAAGAAACTTACCCAAACTGATGTTTGACAACCCTGACTAAGCTCCAATGTTTATTTGACTGCATTTTCCATACACAAAGCAAATTTAGAACTGGTTTCTTGCAGTTTCACAAAATAATATGTACATTCAAACAGAAGAGAGAGAGACAAAGGAATAGGTGTGCAGATTTAGCTTGTAGAATGGTAAGTATTCTGTAATAACAATGTCTGTTTTTCTCATATCTCCTTTTTCCCCAGCCCATGAAAAGAATCCATAAACAGATTTATAACTTACTACCCAGGAGGAAGAAAATGTGTGTGGAGGGGGGAGGGAAACTGTTAGGACTGGTATAAAAGCAACAAGTTGCCCACTGCCAGCTCAGTGTTTTGCAGCCTTACACAGTCCAGGTAACATTTTTAAGAGTCCCTAAGTCACATTTTCAAAAGTCCTATGATTTAGGGCTTGTCTACACTGCCACTTATGTGAATGTAACTTATGTTACTCAGGGGTGTGAAAAAGCCTCCCACTCTGAACGATGCAAGTTACATTGACTTAAAGTGTGCTATGTCATTGGGAGAGGTGGAATAATTATGCCGACAGGAAAGCACTCTTCCATTGGCATAGCATGTCTTCACCAGACGCACTACAACAGCACAGTTGTATCGGTGCAGCTGCGCCAATGTAGTGCAGTAGTGTAGACTAGCCCTTAGACTCATAAGTGCCTAAGTCACTTTTGAAAATGGATCCTAGGTTCTTGGGTAACTAAAGCACTTTTACCTCTTTCTCTCTTTTCCAAAAAAGAGAGCTGAGATCACCTGATAGTCTTGAGATATGAATTGTCCCTGACTTCAGAACTCACTCTCAAAGCTCAAGCTTATCCTTCAGAGAGAACTGCAAGGCTTATTCTTTTGGCCAAGTTTAATGGTGATGTAAAGCACGGTCTTTTCTATTTTGTTCACTTTTCCATTTATGTTGATTTTTTTTCCCAGACGTCATGGAACTGGGCAGGCTATATATGTAAATGAATAAAGTTAATCAGCATATTGAATTGCCTACTTTTGCCCTGAACTCTGTCCGCTACCAAGAAAATTACTCTCTGTTCTCAATGTTTAAAGCTACGTTGACATTTTATCTGTTCCGTAAGAAGGATTTCTGGCAACCAGAAGTTCTGTGTGAGTTTTTATAGCCACAGAAAAGTTTAAACCCCTTAAACAATCATATCAATTCGTCTAGGAGACTGTATTAATCTGGGTTCTCAAAGGCCCTATAGCTCCTTCCCGATGTTCCTTAAAAATCATTTAACAAGAGGGATTACTGCATCTTCGACAGAGAGTATTGAGACATTGGAGGATGACATCTGTAGGGGAGCAAAGTGCAGTAGGTGAATCTATACACCTTTAATCATCAGTACAAGTTGGTTCTGTGTGCTTGTCAGAAGTTATTTAGGAAATCAAATACAATACGCAGCCAGTTTACATAAGCCACCCTCCTCCTGGCATAGTGACTTCTATATCAGCTATTCATTTGAGTTCTATTCATCGGATAGGAATCAAGGAGATGTACTAGTAAAAGAAGGGGAAATTATCAGTAATTATACTTTTCTATTTCCCCCATCTTTGTCCATTGTGAAAAAATTGCACTTGATTCTTTATCTTTATTGCCTACCTCTCTTTTGTTTTCTCGGGTTCTGGACTGAATAAAATATGGGCAATCTGGTGTTTTTATACTAGTCTTGACTGACTGTTCTTTTCACCTTCTTGCTTCCTAACAGCTGGAGCTATAACACACTCTGAATGCATTCTGTTTATAATGTGAGTCGCGTAATACTGCAATAAATACAACTACCAATAAGTAATATTTCCTTCAGTACTGTAGGTTGGCAGTCACATAGAATCTAATCATCATAGCACAATGACCAAAAATGTGATAAATGCCACTCTGCATCTGTTGCACCTAATACAAAGTTTATGGTGTGTAATAAACCTAAAGAGAACAACAGGCTAATAATAGTAAAAGCTTATGCTTTTGTAGATTTTTGCTCGGTGGTACAGTATGTAGTTTGCTTTTGGAGGAAGTACTAACTACCTTTATTCATGCACAGCAGTGGTAAAGTGTATTGGCCCAGGAACTCATTTGCTGCTAGCGATATCTGATCTTCCACAGAGAAGCGCACTAATGCCAGTTCTGGAACTTGAACAGTAAAAGTAAACGTTTCATTCCACCTAGGGCACAAAGCTGGGGTGAGGGAGCAGAGCGAGAGAGAAAACAATTGTAATACAAACAGCATTTTGTACACACATCAACGGATTGAAAAATAATGAGACTGAGAAATTGTAATTAATTTATGAGCTATGCTTTCTACAACTGCAGACAGTGCAGCACCGCCTTTTGGGCCTGATTCTGTGCCCGTTTAACTCAGTAACAAAACTCCTACTGACTGCACTGGTGCAGGCTCAGAACTTTCATGTAGTTCTCATTTTTTGCACTATTCAGTCACCATAGATAAGTCCTTCTCTACAAGTGGAGTGAGCTTTAAACATGACAGGACTAGGCACTCTGGGCACTTTATAAACATTTGTCATGCATTACCTACACACTGAGTAATTCAAACCACAAGACTGAGCAACTCTTTTTGAAGAGAACAAAAAGGGATTATGACTGACTCAGAGGTTGTGGTCAAATAAAATTTGTCATAGCCCTAGTAATCTCAAGATTGTGCCAGCACGCCTCTTTTACTGCTTTGGGATTGAGGCAGATGCTAGATGAACTAAGGTAGAAAGGAAATAAACAGGGGCATAGAATGAGGACTGCCTTGTTTTGATGAATAAACTTATAGGAGAAACAGAAATTAGTGGTCATTTATCCCATCATCCTTACATAGGTTATGTTTACTAAGAAAGCTGCCTTCTAGAAAAAGAGATAAAGGGGAATGGAATGCAGAGGTTCAAAAGGAAGGGGACCACAGAGAACCTTTAGACTGAGACACCAAGGGAGAGGACCTGCAATGACACAGGTAGGAGAATGCTTTAAGAAAATGAGAAATTATTTCCCCCAAAATGGCACTTGGACCTCAAGCAGTTAAAGGAACCCTCCTAAGTTAAAGATGGAATGGACTGATGATTCCTTCACAAAAATGGCTTTATCCGTCCACTAATCAGTAAAGAACACCAGTACCTCGTAGTATGTGATGGAGGTTCTTTTCTTAATGGAGGAGAGAAGGACTTTCTTGACCACCTAGGAAATTTCATTCTTCCTTAACATGATATTCTGCTCAAGCTGACTGAGGCTCAGATAAAGACATTGTCTTTGTGACCATATCTTGAGAGAAAAAATAATTTTTCACTCTCTGAATAGTCTCAGCTTATCATGATACCATGGTCTACTGGGCCAGGCCAAAGCAATGAGCATGACTATCACTGATCTTGACTTATTTTCTTTGGTATCCTACACAACGGTGGTAGAGGAGGCAAGATGTTTGAAACACGGAAGTGCTAGGGGGAATAAGAAGGAAACACTAATTCATACATGTCCTGGGTCTCCTGTGGATTTCATTTTGGCTCCCCCGCTTAATCCTTCAAACTTTTCCATCTGCATCAGAACACAGACACACAAACACAGACATGCTGTAGAGCCAGGCCAGGATGGAAGATGGTCGATGGAGTTGCACTGATCTATACCAGTTGATGAACTGTCCCAAGAAAACCAGGGTGATCCTGCCAAGGTGGCCTGAATCTGATCTGACATTTCACCACAGATGGTGAAGGTGGACTTTTGGTCTTTCCTTTCCTTATCCTTTGACACAGATTTGCTCACTTTGTCTTCTCAGTTATGGTATGAAAGAGAAATAAACTCAGGGTGATGGAAAAACAAACCAGAAATGTCAGAGGCTGTCTTTGCTTCCTTTCTGTAATGATAAAGAAAGTTCTTCACAGGGGTGGGAAGCAAAGGAGGGAAAGAGGAGAGAAAGAAGTGTACTGACTGAAGGGTACAAAATGGTAAAATCATATGTCCTGGCTGGGTTCCTACTCTGATGAGCCACATGCCTTCACCATGTTGATTTGTATGCTGAAAGGGGGGATGACTGACATCCTATAAGCAGTTGCATGCTGCTTTACCCATGAGACATTGAGGCATGGATGTTTACCTGGCTTAAAGCCTTCTGAGTTTCAGCAACCTAATTCTATGGGGCACAACTGTGTCAAAAGACTACCATAATAAAACTTTGTCTTGCGTGGTTCAAGGCTTTAAGGAGCCATTCTGATTACCTCTTAAAACAACAATGCATTAAAGCTACTCGCTTCACTCTAGAGTCTAAAGAATCAGTGGCTCCGAGAAAAAAGTTCTTCACTGATATTCAACACAGAACACACCAAAATAGATTAAGAAGAGTAGATAAGGTCCAGCTTTGTAAGAATGTTCTGCACCAACTACACACATTAATGTGCTTTAAAAACCCAGTGTTTATGGTGCATGAAGAATGGGTGCTGCTTCTAACAAAGGACCTGTGGTAAACAAACAAACCCTGGTTTTCAGATCTCCCTTGATGGCACCTGCCTTGTGCTGATCAACAAGGACCATTTCTGCACCAAGACAATGTTGCATAAGCTTCTCCAGATGATGTCTGCAGCACACTGACACTTGGGTTTTGTGGTGACACTCCTTGCTGATCCCACCCCTTTTGAGCTCCGAAGCATTGTAATGGTATGCATCAAGGAACTGATATGCACTGGCCTCTGAATATAGAGTCTGCATTGCCGGGGTGGTCTCCTGATGCAGCGCTGTACCAGTGCTACTTACCTTGATTCAGGCCTGCCTGCATTGAGGAACTACACTCTCGCGGGTAGAAGTGGTCCCTCTATGTCAGGTCAGGTTGAGGCACAACGGTGAGATAGGGCAAGGGAAGCTGCCCCTGTTTTATATGTAAACAAACAATTTCAGTCTCTATGACTGACAATCCATCATTTTTCATACAAGCATTATGGTAAAGAAAGGTTTTTTAAAAAGTTGAAAAAATTCTAGTCTCAAATTCTTCAGATTTAGTTTACTGTCTTCAGATTAATCTTGTTGGAACACAGCTTGTTATACTGTTATTTTTGTTGATCAGTCTTTACACCTTGTGCTCACTTTTGCTATTAGTCTATGCAGCACAGTTTTTTGCTATGGAGTAAATTACTGGAGAAACAACTTCTATATGATATTAAGCTATTCTGTGTGAAACATTATTGAAATCATGTACGCTCAATGGAATATGTTCTGCTTACCATTGCTTTTTATGACACAAGTCTGTTGTTTCACTTGATCTTCTGGCACACCATGAATTTCTATCTGGACTAAAGGATCAGCTTTATTAGTCCTGGAGAGGTTACTAGGTGGTAACTGATAACCACTAATCAGCTGCATAAATGAAAATGATACATAAGACCTCATTTGGGCTTGAAAATGTAATTTATTATAGTAATTTTAACATTAAACTGTACATTCACCAATTGCTCATTGCAGTCTAGCATATAAAGTGGAAGCTACATAAGAAATGTTTCTAAAGAATATATACCAGCTGAAATGTAATTGAGATTACCGTGCTTCGAACGTAATTCTATCTCTGCCTAATTTGATTCTCAGTTTAATTATCTTAAAACCTTTGTAGTTAAACAATATTTTTGGAACATAAAATGCTTCTGTTTCTTGTTTTTTACCAAAGTATGACCACTTTAAGCAGATTTTATTCAATCGTTAGCTACAGAAAGTTGCTGTTTAATTAATGAAGGCAGGCCTATGTGAATTCCCTCTTGTGGGTTTGCCACTCCCTGTCATCAAATTCATGGAACCGCTACCCAGGATGTGTCCATTGGGGCTGCACAAGTGTCCCCTAGTGACATCAGCATATAAGGGAGAGTAGACGCTAACCACTTCAGTTCCTTCGCCTCTGTACTGAAGTGTTAGTAACCTCTCTGTGTGTCCTGTCTGCTTTTAGACACCCGTAGGTTCCTATTGTTCATTATAGACTCGTAGACTTTAAAGCCAGAAGGGACCATCACGATCATCAAGTCTGAACTCCTGCACCACACAGGCCACAGAATCTCATTCACCAACCCCTCTAATAGACCCATAACCTCTGGCTGAGTTATTGGAGTCCTCAAATTATGATTTAAAGACCTCAAGTTACAGAGAATCCACCATTTACTCTAGTTCAAAAAAAATCCCAGGACCTCTGCCATTCTGATCTGGGGAACCATCCTACCAAACCACAAATATGGCAATCAGTTAGACCTTGAGCATGTGGGTGACACACACCAGCCAGACTCCTGGGAAAGACTTCGCTGTAGAAATTCAGAACCCTCCCCATCTAGCATCCCATATCCAGCCACTGGAGATATTTGCTAATAGCAGTCACAAATGAGCCATATAATATTGTAGGCAACCTCATCATAACATCCCCTCTACAAACTTATCAAGCTCAGTCTTGAAACAAAGTAGGTTATTTTACCCCCACTACTCTTCTTGTAAAGCTGTTCCAGAACTTCACTCCTCTGGTGGTTAGAAACCGTTCACTAATTTCAAGCCTAACCTTGTTGATGGTGAATTTATCTCCATTTATTCTTCAGCCAACATTAGGGCTTAACTTAAATAACTCCTCTCCTTCCCTGGTGTGACGTATTTATAGAGAGCAGTCATAACTCCCCTCAGCCTTTGTTTGATTCGGCTAAGCTCCTTAAGTCTCCTCTTGTAAGGTAGGTTCTCCATTCCTCTGATCATCCTAATTAGGTTTGCCAACTTTCTAATTGCAGAAAACTAAACACCCCTTCCCCATCCCACCCCCAGGACCCTGCCCCTGCCCCACCCTTTCCTTGAGCCCCCTACCCCACCCTCACCCCCACCATTGTGCACTCTTCCCCACCCTCGCTTACTCGCTCATTTTCACTGCAGGGTCCAAGCAGGCACCAGGAGAACGTTAGGAGCTGCAACAGTTTGAACATGGGCAATGGAATGTGTGATTCAAATACCCTTCACCTCACCAGGGAGAGATTTTAAACACTTGTAAAATTAATTGCCCCCAAAAGAGTCCCACTCACTCACAGTGAGCGAGACTATTACAGGAGCTTGATTTTTTTTTGCCTGCACCCAACTGTCCTGGTAGGGGCTCCAGTAGTGCTGCAGCCACTGACTGACTCCTTCCCTATCTGACAATGAACTATATAGCAGGGGGAAAAGTTATACTGTTCCATGGTTAATGACTAGTTAAATTATTTAAATGTATGCTTCAATAGACAATACATATTAACATTTCCTGACACTTGAGTTTAAATATATCACCTTAATATTACATTGAGGTTATTTTATGAGTTCATTATAGCTTTTTACTGTTAAGAAGGTGAGGGTAAATAAAATGTAATTCATGCTGCAGAAACTGGCCTCTCCCTATTTTACCATCCTGCTAACCAATAGATTTTCTAATGTTCTTCATTTCACGTTTTTTTCACATGTACTGTGTCCCAGATTTGTCCCAAAGCAGGTTGAGAGGAACTATGCTAGAATGTCACACACAGTGTAACCACCTGTCCTTCGTTCAGTGTCCAATGTTTCACATTACACATCAAATCAATAAATATTGTCTTGTATACATCAATAATTATGTAAAAGAATGTACACTGTAATATGTGTTATGAGTATGTGTCATAAATAAAACATTGGGGATGTGCCCTTACAAATCAACTTTCGCCTATAATTTCCAAATTGTCCTTTATTTGATACATAAAGGGTCTGTATATGGGTGTGAGGGAGATTACCATAGCCAGGGACTAGTTCTGTTTCAGGAACATCAGTCCTAGTGAAGCTCTGCATTCCCTGTTACCAGGCCCCTTTTGTGCTGCCTGTGGTGTTGGCACCATCAGATCATATGACCCAATTAATTTTTGCAGACTCCGGTGGGCGCCCACCAATGCGAAATGCCAGGCTTTGTGCACAACAATGTCTGGCTCCTGGAGTGACCAGTTGGCTGGGTGCGTTGCAGTGGCTACACCAGTGGTGGAGGCCAGCCCAGCCCCAGTGCACTGCCCCTGGATGCACTGCCAGAGATGCCCAAAACCACACTAACCTCTGTGCACCTCCTGCAGGGAGGGACTGGCCTGCACAGCCACCTAGGCTAGCAGCTGCTGTGTCCCATTTGCCGGGAGGGTGTGTGTGTGTTGCTACTGGACTTGCAATTTCATGTGCCAGTTCCTTTAATATGCTTGGATGGAGATTATCTGGGCCCCCTAAATTGATTGCATTAAACTGTTTGAGTTTGTTTGCACCTCGGATGTGGTAATTTCTGCTTCCATATCCTCAGTCCCATTAGTCTGCCTAAGTTCTCTAGTTTAGTTCAGTTTTGCATTAGGTGCCGGCATCAAGCCTAAGAAACAATTTAAGACATTCACCCCTTTTCCTGCTTTCTAGTCATGTCAGCTGCTTGGGGTACCTATGTGAGGTTTATAGTCCCTTGCAGTGCTCGCCTCATCAGGCATTCATGCCCAGAAGGCATCAGAACAGACATTAAGGCTGTTGGATCATTCAGGCCCTAAAGCACAGGCCTCGGCATCGAGTGTTCAAACTGATGATGCAGATTCTCCCCAATTCACTTCTGTACCAAACCCATCAATCGCTAAATGGCTGAAACCTGGAACCCCATCTTTGGCTTTGGTACCACCAACAGACCCATCCTCCAAGAAAGGCGATGACACCAGCCCTTTGAAACCAGGGGTTCATCAATCACAAAGGAAACCTGCGCCTCACGTGCTCTGCCACACAGCCTTCAGCCTCCTCCTATATAGGTATCACACGCTATCATTGGGAACATTTTTTTTGCACTCACTTTATGCTCTGCTACAATTCAGGTTAGAGAAAGGCCTTACGCTAAAGTCCCCTTCATCTCTATAGTCTTGGAACATGTGCTATAACTTAAATGAGACTGGCCTATTTATTGGCTCCCTAAAAGTTAATGTAGCTGCTGTTTTTGCATATCACCAACCTGTACCCAGATTCTCCCATACCACAGTTATCCAATTCCTGAAGGGGCTAGTCAACATCTTTCCCCTTCAAAGGATCCTGCTTCTATGTTTGCATTTAGTAATAGTGAATCTCATGGAATCGCCATTCAAGCCCCTTTGGAGATGAAACACTGGATAGCTATTACCTCAGCTAGGAGGATTAGTGAGTTTCAGGTCCTGACAGCAGACCAGCCTTATACCATTATATATAAAGATATCTCTGTCCTCAACTAAAATTCATCTCTATAGTAGCAATTCATCCCTAGTATCACTCCTAGTTTTCTTCCAAAACTTCATTCCTTCCCCAGTGATGCCCATCGTCACATACTGCATATGAGGCAAACTGTCTGTTTTCACTGAGAGAAAACTAAGACCTTCCATAAATCCATTTCTGTCTCACACACACAGAGATGCAAAGAATAGGCTATTTATGCTCAAAGGTCATCTAGATGGATCATCTTGTGTGTTCATATTCGTTATTGAAAGGTTAGCTGCCCTTCCCAACAGGAATTAAGGCACAGCCACCTCGGTAATGTGTGAAACAAATACCCGTAGAGAAGATATTTAGCGCAGCTACTTGGATTTCAGGTCCCACCTTCACTAAACATTAGGTAGTAGATTAGCCTCCAGCTCTGACACCAAATCCAGACAGGTGGTGCTTCAGTTCAATGGAAGAAATGGAAGAAATCTCGTTTTTTTAAATGAAACTGTAGACATGTAAAGCATACAAAAATTCCATTCTACCTTATTCAACAACATGCAAGAATGACATCAGGATGAACAATCAACAAGTCTTTTCCTTTCAGCTATGAGTCTAAAATTTGAGGTGAATGGGACTGACATGACAAAGTGTCTTAAGGTTTTAGGACTCTGGGTAAGACGTAATACAAAGATCAACAGAAAGCATCACATGTTTCATCATGGAGAAAGGAGGGCACACAAATCCTCTTGCACATCTGCTGTGTCGCAACATCAGTACAGCTATAAGATTCCTACTGATAAACCAAAAGTAAGCCTACTGCGCCTGCATTTGCCACAGTCTACCAGCTTACTTACCTTAAAACTATTTAATGATGCACTTCTTTAATTTCCTTTGCCACTCACTTTCAAATGAACTGTTTTACTTTTCCAGTGACCTGCATGTAAATGTGTTTTGACACTGAGCTCCATTTTGATATCTCTCTATCCAAACCGTGCTCTTCTAACTGCTCCTCCTCCATCTCTACCCCTCCATGTCATTCCTTCTTGTAACAGCCTCGTTCACTTCCTTTCCATAACTGTTGACCATTCTACCTCCTTCCATCCTGCTCCCTCCGCTATGCCTGTGAAATCTACCAGTTCTGTTCTTTCATTACCTGACACAGCTTTCCTTCCCTTCAGCTCACCATTAGAAAACCATAGTACCAGATGTGAGTTTGGAGGTCCTCTTTATGGTGAGCAGAAGGGAAGGAAAGTTGTGTCAGACAAACTCACATCTGGTAAAATTTCCTCCAACCAGTGTCCCTCATTCAGCCTTCACCTGTCAGAGACTTCTGACCACACTACCTCTCAGCTCTTTTCCTTTATCAGCTCTTTTGGCTTCTGACAGAGTAAAGGAGTGTACTACTTCATTGTGGGATAGGCTGGGAGCCTAAAAACAAAACAGTCTTAATGTAATCAAGGAGGTGCCCTGTCCTGCCCTGGGGCTTGGTTACTGAAAAGGTACTGAGCGAGATAGTTAATTTCACTGTAGACTTGAGGACAGTAGAAATGTACACTTGAGAGAAAAATACATGATATGCTACAGAAAATGGTGTGTCCCTAAAATGTCCCTTAAAATAAAGTATTGTGCCTTATCTTTCATGTTGTTGTCCCTTATTTCCATCCAACAAAGGTGGTCACCCTTGTGACAGTGTACCCCATAAGTCTTCATGGGAATATGCTTATGAATATATATATATGATATAACTGGAATATGTTTTATGCTACATCTGCCATGTAACATATCTATGTAAAGATTATGATCTACTGAATACATTCCTCCTATTCGTATGCATGTATCATTTTTATACTTGAAGTTAGGAATATTGGCTATATACTTGCTTGATTTTAACTAGCCTAGTAGAGCATTTGGTCAGCTTCTCGAGAAAAGTGCAAATTAAGTGCCCAATCAAAAATCACTTAAGCCAACAATGAACTTGAAGATGCCAATCCACATCTGAGCTTTCACAGGAATGTGGTTTAGCTGGTAAAAGTGGAGTCATGCATGGACATGTGGCTTGCCCATGTGACTCCAAAACTCCATCTTGGAGCTGGACTTTGCATAGGAGAGAAGAGGGGGGTCTCCACCCACAAGAGAGAGTCTATCTAAACCCCTAGTGAGAACCCTCCATTTTGTCTTCAGCTGGCTAAAGAGAGAGCCTTTCCACCCCCGAGGATACCTGAAAGAAACTGGAACAGAGGACGGTAACTACAGGGAGTGTGAGTGATTGCTGGACCCAGACTAGAAGGAGACTAGTCTGTAAAAGGGAGCTTACTGCAATTGGTGAGGATTTTATCTATATTCAGTTTTATTACTGTACTAGACTTAGATTTGCGTGTTTTATTTTATTTTACTTGGTAATTCACTTTGTTCTGTCTGTTACTACTTGGAACCACTTAAATCCCACTTTCTGTATTTAATAAAATAACTTTTTACTTATTAATTAACCCAGAGTATGTATTAATACCTGGGGGAAGGCAAACAGCTGTGCATATCTCTCTATCAGTGTTAAAGAGGGCGAACTATTTATGAGTTTACCCTGTGTAAGCTTTATACAGGGTAAAATGGATTTATTTGGGTTTAGACCCCATTGAGAGTTGGGCATCTGAGTGTTAAAGACAGGAACACTTCTGTAAGCTGCTTTCAGGTTAAGTCTGCAGCTTTGGGGCACGTGGTTCAGACCCTGGTCCATGTTGGAGCAGACTGGCGTGTCTGGCTCAGCAAGACAAGGTGCTGGAGTCTCAGGCTGGCAGGAAAAGCAGGGGCAGAAGTAGCGTTGGCAGTTCCCAGCGGGGTTTCTGTGATCCAACCCATCACAACCCTACTTTCCAGCTCCAGGGGACTAGCCTGACCAACTCTGTTTGATGATTCTAAGTTCAGGAGCTCTGAACCAGGGCCCTGAGGTAAGGCCCTTATGAACTTTGTTAAGACTGCTCCTTCCCTCGTGTACCATGATCAGCTGAACTGGCATCAGAGGGACCATGTTCCTTACAGGGTGAGTTATTGAAGGGACACCAGGAAAACAGGGAACGTAGGGAGTTAGGCTGGAAGCAACTCAGCCACATGGACAGAGCAATGCACAGGGTTTAGTAAAGTTCCTCTTGTTCAAATTAACCTGCGTTCAGCTTCACTCATGGCTAATGAAACACTCGAGAAACACCTTCTTAAAGGGGACATCGTTTCTTTAGTTGTTTTGCCTTCCTCTTGCTTGTTTCCTGTACAAATAGCAAACTAGTTTCCCCCTTTCATGAGCCTGGTAATTAACTCAATCTCTTCTTTATTGTGAACTGTTTTCTCTTTGACGCTTGTCTCTGAATTTTCTTTCTCTAACCACCATCTCCTGTCCTTCAATGTTGCCTGATCCCCGTCTCTTTAACCTTATTACTCTTCTGTTCCAAGGCCCTCATTCCATCAGTCCCTGAGATGTCATTGCTGCCTTGGATTTCCTGCTACCTAGCCTGCACATTCTTCAACTCTGTTATCAATCTAAAATTCTGCTTGCGCACTCTGTCTCTTCTGTACACAATCACTTCATTTCTGTTACTAGTCATCCTAACTAACCCCTAGACCACAACCCAGGTTTTTTCCTCATCTCTTACAACTCTATAGAAATAATGAATAATATAATTGATGTATATGCATGAGAGCTTGAAATCATGAATTCACTTCCATCATGTAATCAGTGTGCTCACTTATTAGGGTAGTATGATGTGCTGAATAAGGCACACACATTGTGTAATCATTCTACAATCCCTATTGAATTAATGTCTTATTCCTGCAATTTATTTCACTGACAGAAATGAAACAATTATACATTCATTCTATGCTAGTTAAATAGCATTTAATAAGTAGTACACAGTATGATCGGCGATAACGTTTCATTGTGAAACTAGTTTTCTAATGACTGAGAATATGGAAGTTTCTTTTTGGAGTTGAAAAGAAATAAGATCTATTGTAAGGGCTTTTTAAAACTAAACCAGGGTTTGTATGACAGTAAAGCACAGAGGGTGCCATCCAAATTTTTACAATTCTGTCTTTTACCAAATTAATGTTATCATAGTATATATGCTATGCCTAATATTTAATGAAGAAAAAATGACAAATTAGAGCGTATAGAGCTTGATCCTGCTCCCATAGTGACAGTACAAGTTTTCCTTTACCACATATAACATGGACGCTCATATAGCGGAGACTAACCAGGTTTGCTCTTTTACTGCACCAGTTTTTAGCTCAGTATAAGTTTATAAATTATAGTTGAAGGAAGACCCAGACTCCTTAACTTGGCTTTACAGTTTGTGTCTTCAGAGGGGTTGCTGGTCTGCCTATCTTCTCTCAGTTCTTCAGGAGGTGCCAGGATGGTCACTTCCCAACTCTACCACCATGGTCTTCAGATGCGGCACCTAGTATAGGCCACTTTTACCCCATCCAAGCCATAGAAAGCCATCTGGATTTTGGGGTTGGGACAAAAATTCATCATAGGGTATAAGGATTAGGGATACACCATGCTGTCAGGTACCGCACAACTGAGCTGACTGCAGAAAAACCTCATCATCTTTACTATATAAAATATGCTAAAAGATGATGAGGTTTTCCTGCAGTCAGCCAGTAAGAAAACTTCAGGGGTTTCCCAAGTAACTGTGCACTAAGGATTATAAGGCTCCTTTTATTTGGTATGGGCCCCTCCTATACTGGAAAGGACATAGTAGTGAACTGTCCCACACTGGACAGCTGTCCATAAACCCCTGCTTGAGGGAGTGTCCACTCTGTGCCCCTAAAAAATGTGAGGCAGTCCACTGCCCTCCCCCGCCCCTGTGCAATGATTAGAACAAAATGCAAAGTGATGGGAAGAGAGGGATTGTGGAAGGGAGCAGAGAGGGAAAACCTGTGTGGAGAGAGTGGAAGGCTATGAGATTCATGAAAGTAATGGTAACCAGCCAGATTCCAGTTGAGTTCTGTGCAAATCTTTTTTTATATCCTTAGTGTCTAACAACAGCATTGTATACTAAAGACGTAAGCATAGTTTTACCCAGTTGCAGCTCCTATGTCTCATAAGATAATTAGATATCTACCTCAGTACAAGCCATATTTATATATATTTAGACACCATTTTGTACAAGTTACTTGTTTCCTCAAACATCAAGGGAAAGGAGTGTCTTTAAGCAAAATGATGTGAAATGAAACTAAGAAATCATATAAGTAATATTGACTATAATATGTTGGCACCATGATATCAAGGAGCTTTATAATACTAAGTTATCCAATAAGCTTAGGATGACCAGATGTCCCAATTTTATAGGGACAGTCCTGATTTTGGGGTCTTTTTCTTATATAGGCTCCTATTATCCCCCATGCCCTGTCCCAATTTTTCACATTTGCTGTCTGGTCACCCTAAATAAGTTTACAGCACAATGAGCTTTTGAAGAAAAAGAAAAGGTACCAGTAATAAATACTTATGAGAGGCAGTTAATATAGTTCAGCTAATTCAATGAGAGATATTTCCATAAATTATAAATGAGATTGTCAATAAACCACTCTTACCCTTATTGAAAGAGTTACTGGATTATGGTTTCCTGTTACATTATATGGATTAAACTGCGTAGTAAAATCTCTCATGAATTCTGGTTTTAGAAGATAGCCACAACAACCGTTGTCCATAAATTTTCCATTTTGCAGCTCCATTTGTAGTCCAGGTGTCTGGAAATTTAAGGCCACTGTAAGAAAAATAATATTTTGAATATTGCAGATGACAATGCTTCAGAATTAACCTAACACTAGTTGTAGTTTAAACGGCTATTAAAATGAAATAATAATAGACTGTCACATGCAGGATGCCATTGTCTTCACATGTAGGACACTGCTATCTTTTCAGTTTGGTAGTAGACACTAAGGCAGTGTTCTGCATTATAATAATAAATAATTAATGGAGATATCCCATCTCCTAGAACTGGAAGGGACCTTGAAAGGTCATCAAGTCCAGCCCCCTGCCTTCACTAGCAGGACCAAGTACTGATTTTGCCCCAAATTCCCAAGTGGCCCCCTCAAGGATTGAGCACACAATCCTGAGTTTAGCAGGCCAATGCTCAAACCACTGAGCTATCCCTCCTCCCATTGAAAGGCCTGCAAGCCAGTGGCAGTGCCATGGACCCTAAGTGAGGCTCACTAAGTTCCCTGTAAGCTGCATGGCCGCACAGCCACGTAGCAGGTTATAAATATCGGTGCAGCAGCTCTAAAGGGCCGTGTGGCAGGGACCTAGAGAGGAGAAAGGTAGGGGGTGGGCGGGAACTGGGGAGGGGAGTATGTTGGGGCTTGCAGGGCTGCTGTGGGCCTCTCCCTTGGCCCCAGAGCTCCCTGCTGCTGGAGGGGAAAGAAGGGCCCTCCTCCGGAACTCCATGCTGCCTGCTCGCAGGGGACAGAGAGAGGCCCCTCCCCCGGAGCTAGCTGCTGCCGGCAGGGAGAGGGCTGGGGGAGTCCTCTGGCCCAAGCCCCGGGACAGCCTGCCTGCACCCCAAACTCCTCATCCCCGGCCCCACCCAAGCCCACACCCCCCAGCCAGCCCTCACCCCACCCTTGCATCTGAACCCTCTGCCCCAGCCCTGAGCCCCCTCCTGCACCCTGAACCGCTCGTCCCTGGCCCCACCCTGCAGCCCTCACCCCCGCACCCCAACCCTCTGCCCCAGCCCTGAGCCCCCTCCCACATCCCAAACCCCTCACCCTAGCTCCACCCTAGAGCCCTCACCCCCAGCCAGAGGGGTGAAAAGGAAACAGAGGAACAAATTGACCAACGAACATTTGGACTGCCTTACTCGGATTGCGATGACAGCTTACAAATACTGCATGAACAAAGTCAAGGAGGAACAGGCACACTTTCGCTCATCACGTTTTTAAAGTAAATTTCACATTATTCTGCTCTTAAAAGTTTACTCGCATAGATGCCTTTTTAATTCCATATATTTTCCTGGTTATTATTTTATAAAAGGAGTATCATTTTATTGTACAAATAAACTTTGTTTTAGTTACATGAGTGGCTGTGTAACATGACATCATTAAGGAGTAGTAAGCAATATGTTAATTTAGTAGTTGATGTGGCGCTCACATTGAAGGTTTTTTGCCAAAGTGGTCCCCACTACAAAAATAGTGAAGAACACTGCACTAAGGAATTATCCATGTACCATGAGTGCGAGTGTGTGAGCGTGAAAGCGTTCCCCTCTGTTCTCTGCTATTGCACTGTATTCTGTTCTTTCCATATACTTTACAAATGCAACCCTTGGGAAATACTTCAGCATCTTTTGTCTAACTTCTGCACTTAGGATGACCAGACAGCAAGTGTGAAAAATCAGGACAGGGGGTGGGGGGTAATAGGAGCCTATATAAGAAAAAGACCCCAAAATCGGGACTGTCCCTATAAAATCGGAACATCTGGTCCTATCTGCACTGCATCTATAAATGAACCCCTGCTCAGTGAAGTTCTGCTGTGGAAGGGGAAAAGGCACGACTGTGAGCCTGCATGTGGCAATTGTAGTGATTTAATAAAAAATGGGTGTCACTTTTGGCAAGACGGCCAGGAAGCCCAAGAAGTTTCAAGTTTAATTAAAAATTTTCATTGCAAATATGTTTATGTATGGTGAGGCATGATTGTGAACACTTTTTAATTGCTGTGTGAACAAAATACTTCCTCAGAGGTTAAGATGCTGATTCTTATCAGTTCACACCTGTCAAATTTTCCTTTTCCCAGTAGCTCAGAACATTTTCTGTTTGCTGCAGCTGCAATGTGGAAATAAAACAGCGCACTTCTTAGCAAGATATTATAATTCATGAGATAAAGCCAACACTTAATGAAATTTTTTCTGTTCCAGCATCTTGGAGTTTCTTGTTCATATTCATCATGGAAAATTCACTAGTCAAACAAGCAAAGAACTAATATGACATGTATTAAACAGCATGATGATAAAAAGGTATTTACTCGATGTCCTGACAGCTATAAAACGAGGCTTTTAAGTACTACAAGTCACTTCTAATAATAATGCAGGATGAGAGCCTTATTCTGTGTTCCATGAGATACTCCTGAGGGCATTCTGCACCAAAAAATTAAAAATTATGTGCACAAATATTTTGCGAAATTCTGCAAATTTTATTTGTCAATAAATAAATGCAGAGGCTCCAGCATGGCAGTGGGGAGCAGATGCCACTGGCTGTATGAAGGTGGAAGATCCACCGTGCAGCCCTCCTTCCCCCCCCGCCCCGCCACGACACGGACTCAATGGTGAGGCTGCCCCTGACCCTGACACAGCACAAGGCCTGGGCCTGGCCCCTCTGTGCGCGGTGCACTAGGTGTGGGGCAGGATCCAAGTGTGGAGGAGCTCAGTGTCGGGGGAGTCAGGTGGGGGGTGAGAGGATTCTGTGTGGTACAATCTGGGTGCAGGCAGCTCAGTGGGGGGTCTAGGTGTGGGGGGGATCTGGATGCACAGAGGCTCATTGGGTGGGTTCCAGGTGCAGGGGCAATCGGACTCTGCAGGGGCTTCTAGCTGGAGGTTGTTGGGGCTCAGCAGAGGGGTTTGGGTATGAGGTTCTCAGCAGCGGGGCTCCGGGTGCTGGAGGAGTGGGGCTTGGTGGGGTGGGGGTCTGGGTGCAGCTAGTTGGCGGTCTGTGGTGTGGGGATCTGGATGTGGGGACTCAGGGTGGTGCAGGGGGTGAGGCATCAGGGTGGGGGTTTGAGTGCAGGGAACTCAGTGGAGGGCTGTCTGGGTGCAGGGGGGCTCCAGGTGCAGGGGAGCTCCAGGTGCAGGGGTTGACGTTCAGTGGGGTGAGGTTTGGGTATGGAGGACTATGGGGGTTCTGGATGTACCGGGCGAGGCTTGGCAGGGATGTCTGGGTATGGGAGGTCCGGATGCACAGGGGTTGGGTGGATGGGGGAGCAGCTTCCCCGTACAGTGACCCTTCCCCCCACAGCTGAGGAGTGATGGGGGAAGGAAGCAGAAGAGGATGCTGAGCTTTCTGCAGTGGGGGAAGTTCTGGGGGTGGGTCTGACACAGCCCAGCCACACCTTGCAGGGGAAGAGGAAGTCCCATCCTCTCCTGCCTCTAGGCCAGCCACAACTAGCAGCTGATCTCAGCTCAGGGTAGGAGCCACTGGCTCGAGTGTCCCCAGCCCCGCGGTGATTTACCTCTTTGCCAGCTGCTCTGGGTGTCTGAAATGTTGTACCTGTGCTACTAGTGAGTGAGGCATGACTGCTCTTGCAGCTTTTCTTTGCTTCCCTGTCAGAAAGTCATTTTATTGTGGGTAAGCAAAGAAATCTGCAGGAGACATGAATTTGGATTCCCCAGGAGTAATGAGAGAATACAATCTACTAAATCAATATGTAGTAAATTTCAAAATTCTTTGTCTCAAGGAGAAAATGCAAGAAGTTTGGATCCTTCCAAGTAAAAACTTCTTCACCATTTAACCGATTCACTTTTGATTTCTGTAGTGATATTTATAAAGCATCCAATTGTTTATGATTCGTACCTCAAGAAACCTGGAGTTCATTTAATCCTTTCATGTCAGATTCAGATTTTAAAAGCAAGATGCCAGTACTAGCAATGAATGCACTGGAATGTTTACTACCTAGGAATTATAACATAAAGTAGGTCAGCATGTCTTTTGTGATGGTATAGTTTAAAGTGTGCAGCTGATGTGAATCAAGACAAAAACAAAACAGTGATGGCTTCAAATAGCAGTGAAAATTGCAAATGTTTTTTGTAACTTCCGCATGATGAAATAAACTACATGAATGTACATAATGAAATTGCTGCTAACTTTGCCAAGCTTCATAAACTGCTAAACAGAAAAAACTGATTTAACAAGCATAACAAGCAATGGGGAATATTTGATGGTGTCTTGTATTAGGTAACATACTACTGTAGTACAAACATAGAGCAATACTATTGTGAATTGATACACCAGAACATCAGCACTGTATTTTTACTTAATTTTTTGCCTCAAATTAGAAATGAAAAATGTACTGAGGATAAGATTCTTAATTTAGCCATTAAGGTCAAGATGGCTACATTTGTGTAATTGAGATAAGATTTCAGTTGAAGATTTCTGTTTTACTATATACGTATATGCTCAGCTTTTATTTCCTAATCATTCAGTGAAAATATCAGCAACGTGACTGGTGAACTTGGCCTGTCCTGGCATGTCTATTATTCGATCGTGCCTGTCTGTGAACAGTAGCTGAAAAAATTCCCATTCTGATTGACTGGATTAAAGAAAGAATACAAGTTTCTATTGTCATCCCGGGTTCTTAACTTTCTTTTCTAAATGGACCATAACAAGACAGATGCCCCGGCAATACTGAAACTAAACCAACAGTTGTCAAGGGGAGCAAGAACACATGAATTTGATTCCACTCCCTTTCTCTAATCCTCTGTTGAACCAAATTTGTGCAGTCACCTTAAATCAGTTCTCAAGCACAAAGGTAAACAGACCTGCATGAACTATTGCAGCAACACTGAAGATCTACAGGAAATGTTGCAAAAGATTCTGGGGCACATCTGAGGAGGGCAGGATGTGAAAGGAAGACTGTGGCATCAAAATATGAAAAGGACTGAGAAACCTTGCTTTAAACTAATATTTTCAAGTAGTTACATGTAATTGACCTAAAGATCTGGTTATGGAATAGCAGCAAGGACATGAACAGTACTAAGCCAGGCTTCTCCCCTTGGTACACACTTTAAACATTTGTAGACGATTAGCGTGTTTCCTCTTAAGTCAATCCCTCCAGCTTCCCAATCATTTTCATTACTCTTTTCTGAACTTTCTTCAGAACATCAACATCTTTGTAGATAAGTACCGAAAAGGCATGGATCTCCCTAAGGCTTGAGAACACAGAGACTTCAAGGTCCACTGAATTTGTTTCATGTGGAGATATACCATGGATATTAAAAAACTCTGTTGCAGCCGTCAGGCCCTGTAATGGGGTATACAAACCCTACACAAGTGGAGAAGGGGTTAAGCAGCTGCTTTGGACCCAGGCAGCTCCCCCTGCAAAGCGTACATGGCTTGGAGGAAGAGCTAAAAAGGAAAGCAGCTCAGCTCAGGAAGGCAGCAGACAGTGGAGGTGAACTGACCTGCATTCTGAGCCCCTCAGAAGGAGCTCCAGCTATCTGCAGTATGGCTGTAATAAAATGGCCAAACTCAAAGGGAAGAGACTTGTGAGTCTCAGAAGGTCTGAGACGTTATCTTTGATTCCAGGTATGTAATGCCTTTACTTTACCTGTTGAGAAAGAGGGATCTTTGAGAAAAGGGAGTGATTGCGGGAGGCAGCAGTATAGCACTTTGGTGGTACAGGACAGAGCTGCTTACACTGGGCCCTGGATTGGAACCTGGCAGACAGGGTGAGCCTGGATTCCCCTACCAACACCTACGGGGTGCCAAAGGCAGAAGCTGACCCCCAAAACAAAGAGTCTAAGGAAAAGAAGTGTCTGAGGACAGAAGGGTTAAGACGCTGAGACCTCAAGCCAGGGGGAAGACCTGGAGCCCCTGCACCTAGCCCAGGGGCTGCCCCAACTGCTGGACTTTTTATATACCCCAAAAGGGGATGGCATAAAACATGTAACCTGGCCAGAGGACTGAATCACAGAAGGGGCAGACCACCTCAGGACCAGAGTGGCTGCCAACAGGGAAGTGCCAGGAAAGAACAGAACCTGCCACACCCTGCTCAACCATGGGGTGGGCCACTGTGGTGAGCGGTCCCCTTCACAGGCCCTACGTCAACATCATCCTTGCAGATACCTGCTGGCTCTGGCAAATCCTACCAGATGTAAAATGACCTGAATCCTAACTAGAGTTCAATTCAAAGGCTTTGAATTAAGGCATGTCTGTCAGGATTCCAATGTATTCCAATTGTCTTTTCAGCTAAATCCATGACTTTGAATAGTTTAGCAGGGACCTAGCACACCAAAGGTGGCATAATATATCCATGGATTCCTTCCAGCATGCTGCCCATGAACAGCCAGTTGTCCATCTTTATAGTTATGAGAACTCCACTAAGCACTTTGTGAATACATGTGGTACCAGCTCCAGCCCAAAGAAAATACAAAGAATTTGTAGCAGTGTTCATATATGACAATATCTGAGATACATCATGTGCTTAAGGAGTATATCCCGTACTACTGGCGTTTGCGTGGCTCATAGCCCATTGCTGTAATCTAGAACAGTGGTTTTCAATGTTTTTTTCATTTGCAGAGCCCTAAAAAATTTCGAATGGAGGTGCGGACCCCTTTAGAAATTCAACCTGTGGTCCATGGACCCCTATGTAGAAGTCTTTGACTGAAAACTGACTGAACAGAATTCAACTATAAATGTTGCACGTGCTTGGCACGGGATTTGACACAGCATGAGAAAGGGCGCTAAACTGTGGGCTTCTATGGTAAGAACAGCACTTCTGGATTTTGACCTGTAGGTGGGGATATTCACATACATTGATCAGAAAAACAGAATACCTTTTCTGGGATCTGAAACTTTCTTTTCATAGTCACCTTTTTGTAGACTCCTTAGAAGTAGTCTGCAGATGCTTAGGAGTTCAAGGACCACAGATTGAAAACCACTGGTCTAGAAGAAGTATGATAGGGTATACGTAGAGATGCAATTTTGAAAAAAAAATTACCATGTAAAATTTTAGGTCTTAGATGTCAGGGAATTGGGCAGTACCTAGATTAAAAATCCATGTCCTCTTTTGCACAGTCTTGATGAGCTTCTTTGCCAGGAGACATTGAACTCTGGGCAATCTCACTTCCTGATTTTGCTGAGCTTGAAGGTGGAACTTTGAAAGAATTTCTCTGTAATGTGCTTTGTAGCCCCGCCAAAATGATAATTTATTTTGGCTGTTTCTAAAGCCTTGGAGATTTTTACTGTTGTGTGGCTTTGAACCTCTGACATATGCTGGAAAGGAATCCAAACATGCTCAGTCTGGGACTATCTCTACATTAGGACATTTTAGGAAAAGATTCCCATTGGTACTACCATGCTACCACCAGAGAGAATTTGGGTGTAGGAAAGACTCCAGAAGCTTCCAGTGTTTTTACTACTATGTCAATTAAACTTGTTCCTTAGCTCTCCCATTCAGCACCAAAAGCCCCTTGGTATTGGCACCCACACAAAAGCCACAGACGAGTTTGTTTCAGATGGACTAATTATTGACTCAGAGAATGATATCAGCACAGAATCTTTCACATTGACCACTGAAGTGTATTAGGAAGACTAAAGCTAGTCTTTTCTGAGTCTGCATAGAATCAGAAGACTGAATCTCACGCAGCTCAGAGGATTTCACCTTCAAGTCTTCCTTAAAACAAAGCCTGAAAGCTGGCAGTCCAGGATGTCAAGGACTTTATACACCAAACACTAGGTAGGGGATTGGCCTTCCCCCCCAAGAGGATAAAGCAGTGAGTTACGGTCTCTGGATCTAGGAAAACAGAGACTGCATTTTAACCTAAGGCTGGGTCCACCATATCACCATCACCAAGCCAAAGTCAGTCCAGCAACTAACTCCATAACTATGAAGAAAGTTCAAAAACTGACTTAAAAACTAAGAAAATTACTCAAAGATGACACCCTTAACTAACACTAAAATTCAAAAAGTAATGATTTACTATGAGAGTTTTAGAGAAAAAGTGAGATTTCTGAAAACCAAACTGAGGTCTGGGGTTCCTTGGTTCACAGGCAACTGTGGTTGGAAGGCAATCAGGGGTGCTGTATGTCCCATATATAACTTTGGTCTATGAACATTTGGTGCTGCAAGACGCTCATATGGCACACAGTGGGCACTGCTTCTAGAAAGTTCCAGTAGTCTCGCATCACTGGCGTGCATCCTATTGGTGGCAATGAACGGAGGCCACCCTGAAGAAAAGTACCTTAGAATATTATTTTTTTGTGTTGTAATAAATATAAAGAACAAGTAATCCAGCTAAACAAATATTCCCATTGGGATCTTTACATTGGCCTTTTTTTCAAAAACTTTCTGTGATTTTTAGCTGTGCTACATAATACTGTATTTAACACGGTTGTTTGTTCTGGGCTTTTTTTTTTTGTATTTGCTATACATAATGGCAAAGGGGGAGATTCCAGCTATAAAAATGAGAGTTTGGTGACCTCCAATGGAAGTAAAGCAGCTAACTGTCTTTTGAACCTTTAAAGTCCCTCCCAAATGTTTTAAATTGTATGCGAGCCCCAAGAATACTATATGTGAGTGAGCTGAAGGCTGGTGGTTACATCTCCAACAATTACTTCAGTCAGTTAGGTAAGACTTAGTCAGTCCAGGGTCAAGTAGCAGCTATTTAATATTTTATTTTGAATATATCCAACTAAAAATGAAAAGATAAGATTAATATTATCCTAACTATGGGCCAAATGCAAAACTGATGGAGATCAGTGTAGCTGGATTAAAGTCAATGGAGCTATGTCGATTTACCATCAGCCTAGGATCTGATACATTTCCAGTCTTCAACAAAGAACAAGATAGTCAACTAGGAATCCCATCTGGTTCTGCAGTTTGGAAGTGGCACACAATATAGGCTATTAGGACACTTATAAAAATTACCCAGGCCTATAAGTGTTATATAGTCTTCTATAAACAGATAATATAGTGTTACCACATCTAATTAATTTTGCAAGTAAAGAATGGATTTTGTGAATAAAAGAAACTATGATGAAGAAATATATTAATTTATAACTGATTAAAGGCATCACTTTTGGAACCAACAAGGAAATCAAGCATTCAGGCAATATCTTGAGTCTCCTAGATCTTATTATGAATGGATACATTTCTTAGTTTGTTGGTTTATTATAAGCATATGAAAATATGTTTAAACAAAGCTTACTGAAGCTGCAATGATCATGGTGCACTGCGGTACAGTTCTATTCCCAAAAGACTGCCATCTGGAAGAATTGCTCCCAGACGTTAAGGCATATAAAATGTGTAAGGTTGGACCTAAGAAATGTCAGAACAAGTTCATGGCAGCAAAGAACATTGTTTTTTATTAAAAGTTTTTAGTGGATAGTATGTAAGTATACAATTATGTGTCAGGAATCAGATGGCTCCAGGCATTGTCACCTGGCAACCTGGGGTGGGCCGGGAAACGCTCACGAAGTGACTGTGCTCCCTGATTGGACAGGAAAGCTTGTTGATTATCGTTTAGCCTTGTAGTAGCCATAGCAGCACAGCTGCCACTCAATGCATTCTGTGCCAGCAGCTGTAACAGACATGTACCAATCCTTGCTCTAATTTGCACTTGTTCTCATTCCAATCCTAGTTTCTACCTCCCTACGGACACCCCAGTCCTGACTCCTGGCTCTGATCTCTGGCTTGTCTCCTGACCACAATTCACGTTCTGTCCTGTTTCCTGGCTCTGACCATCGACTTGTCTTCTAACCATGATGCCAGTTCCGCCATCTGGCTCCACTCCAATCACTAGGCCTGACCACAAGGCTGCAGCGCCTACACCCTGGAGTGTTACATTATTCAATCAATCAAAAGAAGAAGGGAAGTGACTCTCCCCTAAAAAAAGGAACAAATTGAAGGTAGGAAAGGTGGAGAAGAGAAGAAAGAAACAAAGAAGTGGAGAGATCATCTACAAGGTGTTGGAGAACAAAAAACATTTGAAGTGGTACAATGATTGAGAGTTTTACAGTGTATAACAATGGAGCATTGATTATACATCTTAAGAAAAACAAATATGCGTCTGATCTAGGGCTGTCAAGCGATTAAAAAAAATAATTGTGATTAATCATGTGATTAATCGCACTGCTAAACAATAATAGAATACCATTTATTTAAATATTTTTGGATGTTTCTACATTTTCAAATATGTTGATTTCAATTACAACACAGCATACAAACTGTATAGTGCTCACGTTATATTTATTTTTGATTACAAGTATTTACACTGTAAAAAAACAAAAGAAATAGTGACAGGTTTCAGAGTAACAGCCGTGTTAGTCTGTATCCGCAAAAAGAACAGGAGTACTTGTGGCACCTTAGAGACTAACAAATTTATTTGAGCATAAGCTTTCGTGGGTTACAGCCCACTTCTTCGGATGCATAGAATGGAACATATATTGAGGAGATATATATACACATACAGAGAGCATGAAAAGGTGGGAGTTGTCTTACCAACTCTGAGAGGCCAATTAAGTAAGAGAAAAAACTTTTGAAGTGATAATCAAGATAGCCCAGTACAGACGGTTTGATAAGAGGTGTGAGAATACTTACAAGGGGAGATAGATTCAATGTTTGTAATGGCTCAGCCATTCCCAGTCTCTATTCAAGCCTAAGTTGATTGTATCTAGTTTGCATATCAATTCAAGTTCAGCAGTTTCTCGTTGGAGTCTGTTTTTGCAGCTTTTCTGTTGCAAAATTGCCACCCTCAGGTCTGTTACTGAGTGACCAGACAGGTTAAAGTGTTCTCCTATTAGTTTTTGAATGTTATGATTCCTGATGTCAGATGTGTGTCCATTTATTCTTTTACATAGAGACTGTCTGGTTTAGCCAATGTACATGGCAGCGGGGCATTGCTAGCACATAATGGCATATATCACATTGGTAGATGTGCAGGTGAACGAACCCCTGATGGCATGGCTAATGTGATTAGGTCCTATGATGATGTCACTTGAATAGAAATGTGGACAGAGTTGGCATCAGGCTTTGTTACAAGGATAGGTTCCTGGGTCAGTGTTTTTGTTCAGTGGTGTGTGGTTGCTGGTGAGTATTTGCTTCAGGTTGGGAGGTTGTCTGTAAGCGAGGACAAACGAGAGACTCTCACAGATCTTGGGAGACAGACCTGTCCTCACTTACAGACAACCCCCCAACCTGAAGCAAATACTTACCAGCAATAACAATCCAAAGCAGTGTGGACCGATGCATGTTCATTTTCATTATCTGAGTCAGACGCCACTAGCAGAAGGTTGATTTTCTCTTTTTGGTGGTTTGGGTTCTATAGTTTCCGCATCTGAGTGTTGCTCTTTTAAGATTTCTGAAAGCATGCTCCACACCCCATCCCTCTCAGATTTTGGAAGGCACTTCAGATTCTTAAACCTTGGGTTGAGTGTTGTAGCTATCTTTAGAAATCTCACATTGGTACCTTCTTTGCGTTTTGTCAGATTTGCAGTGAAAGTGTTCTTAAAATGAACGATATGTGCTGGGTCATCATCTGAGACTGCTATAACATGAAATATATGGCAGAATGTGGGTAAAACAGACCAGGGGGCATACAATTCTTCTCCAAGGAGTTCAGTCACAAATTTAATTAATGCATTTCTTTTAATGAGCATCATCAGCATGGCAGCATGTCCTCTGGAATGGTGGCCAAAGCATGAAGGGGCATATGAATGATTAGTATATCTGGCATGTAAATATCTTGAGACATCTGCTACAACAGTGCCATGAGAACACCTGTTCTCACTTTCAGGTGACATTGTAAACAAGAAGCAGGCAGCATTATCTCCTGCAAATGTAAACACACTTGTTTGTCTTAGCAATTGGCTGAACAAGAAGTAGGACTGAGTGGACTTGTAGGCTCTGAAGTTTTACATTGTTTTGTTTTTGAGAGCAGTTATGTAACAAAAAAAATCTACATTTGTAAGTTGTGCTTTCACGACAAAGAGATTACATTACAATACTTGTATGAGGTGAATTGAAAAAAACTATTTCCTTTGTTTATCATTGTTACAGTGCAAATATTTGTAATCAAAAATAATATACACTTTGATTTAAATTACAACACAGAATACAATATATATGAAAATGTAGAAAAACATCCAAAATATTTAATAAATTTCAATTGGTATTCTGTTGTTTAACAGTGCAATTAAAACGGTGATTAATCACAATTAATTTTTTAAATCGCGATTAATTTTTCTGAGTTAATCGCATGCGTTAACTGCAATTAATTGACAGCCCTAGTCTGATCCTCAGTGATCCCTTTACCCTATCAGTGGTATAATGGGAGTCTCGGTGTAAATGGGTATCACATCCAATGTTTTCAAAATGTTGACATGTTATATCTTTTGTATGCCACCCTTTCCAAGACTGCCAAATCACAGTTCATATGACCAGTCCTCTACATAGAAAGATATTGAAGTTTTCTATATCTGCAGCCAGAGTTTCTTAGGGCTGGTCTACACTGTGGGGGTGAGGGTGGGATTGATCTAAGATATGCAACTTCAGCTACATGAATAGCGTAGCTGAAGTCGACGTATCTTAGATCGATTTACCTCTGGTCCTCACGGCGTGGGATCGACGGCCACGGCTCCCCCATCGACTCCGCTACCGCCTCTCACTCTGGTGGAGTTCCGGAGTTGACAGGGAGCACGTTCGGGGATCGATTTATCGCGTCTAGATGAGATGCGATAAATCGATCCCTGATAGATCGATCGCTACCCGCCGATCCAGCGGATAGTGAAACGTACCCTTAGTCACTAGGGAGTCACACAGAAGCCAGTACTCTTGTTAATCACAAAGAGCCAGAGACCTTGGAATTGTCTCCCATATAAATAGCTGTGGCATGCTCGGGACCATCTATTGGAGGATGTGAGAAATACAATTTATTCACCATATATGATGTAACAGCATAGCTTCCAGAGCCTTATAGTACCAACAGACATCACTGTCCTTTATCCCAGCTTATATATCCTTGTAGGAGACCAATGGGACTTAATTATATATCAATAGTAACCATTGTAAAAGGGCTGCATACACATATAAGAAGACTTGGTCCCTGCTCCAGAGTTCATGTACAAGTGAGTATGGAAAAGGATAGGTGGGGATGAGGAGGTAGGCAGGTAATATGACAATGTGATTATATAGACAAGCTAAGTGCAAACTTGATATTTCCAAATAACTTTAAAAATGGAAGGTTTGACGGTGGGTTGGGATGTGGGAGTTGCTACTGATCTATCCACTATTGTTAATTGACTGATTTCTTGTAGGCATCACAGCAGTTGTGGGTTCTGAAGAGGGATATGAAGGAGAAAAGCCTTATAGACTAGTTTAGAGTGAATGAGACATGGAAGGGAGATATGGAAGAAAGCACCAAGATGAAGACACTAGTGAGAGACGTGGACAAAGAGTCAGATGAGCAGGGCCGGCTCCAGGCACCAGGCACCCAAGCACATGCTTGGGGCGGCACCTGGTAAGGGGCGGCGTGGGGGAGCGCGGCGCAGCATTCCGCGGGGGAGCGCTCCGGCGGCGTGGCGCAGCACGGCACGGCACTGGGGGGGCGGGCTCCGGCGGCGCGGCGCTCGGTGGGGGTGCGGCGCGGGCGCGGCGCTGGAGGGGGGTTCCGGCAGCACTCGGCAGGGGGCGGGGGCAGGCTCCGGGGGCGCGGCGCGGCGCAGGGCTTGGCGCTCGGGGGGGGTTCCGGCGGCGCTCGGCGCAGGGGGGGAGGCGGGCTCCCGCGCTCGGCGGGAGGGCGGCGCGGCGCTTTTTTTTGCTGCTTGGGGCAGCAAAAAAGCTAGAGCCGGCCCTGCAGATGAGATTACCATCATAGTCAGATAGGGGAAAGAGATAAGAGAAAAGCAATGAAGAAGATAGGCACAAAATTGTGACAGCCTTGAAAGTGAGGTCAAGAAATGTGAACTTGCTGCAATGGAAAACAAGGAACCAGTGGCGGGATTCAAGTGGGGATGACAAGTATAGAGTGCTGGTCAAGGACAATTAACATGCTCACTGAATAGTAGAAAGACATGAACCAGTCATTTAAGTAATCCAATGAGGGTAGGATAATGGGTGACAATAAAAACATTAAGTGGCACATGGTATACTGAGCTGGCAGGCAGGTGCACTTGACTGATGACAAGAAAAGACTTTATAGACTTCAAATTTGAGTAAACTGTTCAAATTAGATTAGATAGGGATGGAGCATGGAGACAGATTGTAATTAGCTGTGAATAGAAAAATCCTCTTCCACTTTTGGGAGTAACATTTTAACACAGAAGGTTTCCTAGACTGCAGCAAGATTGTGTCATCATCATCATCCACACAAATCCCAAAGGGATGTAGCCTCCTTGCAGATTGAGCACCACCTGGATCGATCTCTAACTAGGTCATTAAAATGGGCTGGCTGTTTAATCTGTCCATTGTTGGCAATCGTATCACGCCACAGAAACTTTTCTAAACCACATGATTGCTGACTGTGCAGTAGCATTCCTTGGTAAATATGTTTCATAATTTGTTGGTCTTCTATCCTAATAATATCTATATACCAAGAAAGATGCCAGAACTGAACCAGTGCTGATTGGTGGGTTCAGCTCTGAATAGCCTCATTGCTGATCTTGCCCTGCCACTTAATATGGAGCTGCAGAAAAGACAACATGAATCAAAAATGTCAATCCACCACTCTTTGGCCTTCCTCAGCACCCAAGTTTGACTGCTGTACAATAACAGTATAACCATTAAGAGCAAGATTCGTTGCAAGTACTTGATCCAGAAGTAATCAATATCCCATTACGTGAAAGTGACTCTGGATCGGAATGCAGGATGAGACCTTCCTGTGTCAGTAGTGATATTAATAGATAACATAGGGGCTTTCTTGAGAGATCTAAAAGATTTGTGTACCAATGTTGCTTAGCCCAAGCTGGAGCTCCCAAAATGATCCAGACCTGACCCTGTGTTCGCTTTCTGAAAATCTAAAGGAGCAACAGAAGCTATAGAAAAGCATGTATTTAGCAGATTTCCTGTCCATCTTGAATCAAAAAGGAAGACATTTTGCATTGTTGCTTATACAGTACAAATATATATACAATAGCAATACAGATTGCTTCAAAGACCATCACTCATACTGTTCTTCTGTTCTATGAATTAACTTGAGAGACGAGATGGGACCAGTACAGCTACAACTACAGTGAACTAACTTGTCAGTCAATAAATTTTCTTTGCCAGCTAGTTGAAGGGGAATATGGTGCATCTGATAAGCCAAACAGCAGGCCCAAAGGACTCTGTGATTTCCTAATAGTTTCTTGAAGCAAGCACCTCCCTGCTGAGGTAAAACATTGTTGCTTTGTCCATTAGCACTTACACTATATGGTCCTTAAGTATAGGCAAAAAATATTTCACAGTCCATCTGATGACCTGTAGCTCTAGAACAGTGGTCCCCAATGTGGTGCCTGCGGGTGCCATGGCGCCCTCCAGGGCATCTACATGTGCCCGCGTACTGGCTGGCGGACGAGCATCTGCTGAAATGCCATCGAGAAGTGGCAACATCAATAGGCATCGCCACCGTAATGCCGCTGACAAACAGCGTCATCCAGAGGCAGCCACTGGATGACGCTGCTTGTCGGCGGCATTTCAGCGGGAACGCCTATTGACGTTGCCGCTTCTTGGCGGCATTTGAGCGGATGCTTGTCCGCCGGCCACGGTCCTCGGTGGCTCATCGTCTGGTGCCCGCCAGACGAAAAAGGTTGGGGATCACTGCTCTTGAATGTGTATGGCGTTTTACTTCCCATAGTTACAATTATCACAAACAATCTGTTCTTAGAAAAAGGGCCCTTCATCCAAGATCAGCGGTATCTATGATGACTACTGTTGAAGAGTGGAGGAGATATCATTCAGTACACGGTCTAGTAATTTCAGTAAGTTGAAATTGGAGGACTTTGGGGGCAAAAATATTTTGGCAAAGAAAAGCCAATGTTTGGATTATAAAGTTATTGCTTCTTTGGAAAACAACAAGAGTGTGAAGGAGAATTATTTTTAATGGCTACTCAGTTCTTAACAGATGTCATAAAATATGTCTCATAATGATGTGAAACATTTAAACTGTTTTTTAAAGTGTGGAAGACATGAATAGAGCTGTTTGCTATAGTCAACATGGCTCTTGTATATTATTTGCAATCTTTTCAAATAGTGTTATTAGGTCAATATTGAGTATTGAGCTGTGTAAAGATTTTAAATTTTTGTTATTGATATAAGCGTTTTCTGTGAAACCACTGTACTGATCTTTAGTTTAATATATGATTGAATTTAAGGAAAGTGACAAAGGGAACTACTGGTTATGTGCTTTGGTATTTTTGAAAGTGATTTCTTCATTAGAAGGAGAATGTGCAATGTGCAAAATATAACAAAGATAAGAATAAATTAAAATAAAGATATAGGTAATTGGAGCTACTATTATAAGACCTCATTCTTCATATCTTTTGTGTACTCAAAACTTGAACTTGAAATCAATAGGAGACTGAGATTGAAAACGGCATCAAGTTTATAGTGATCTCTTTTATTCTCAGTTACTATTATAGGTTTGCGGTAATATTTTCAAAAGCGCCTAAGTGACTTAACTCCTATTTTCAAAAATTACTTAGATGCTTTTTGAAATGTTTACATCTCATCTTATTAAATGTCATGCTAATTGATAATATATTGGAGTTTGCCTGGTCCAGAGAACCAGTAGACCACATTTTACATGAGGAGTAGAAACTTCCAGATGTGAAATTATTTTTAAACCATCTAAAAACATCTGAAACTGCAAATTAGGACAAACCACTTCAAGATGACTGAATATTTTTGGTACATAGATATTTTGTGTACCAAGGAGTGTGCATTCACTTAACAGAAACAGCCTTCAAAGGCTTAAAAGGATCCATATCAGTAGTAAATAAATGTTATCCAAAATAAAATATGATAGTAATCTTTCTCCCTTGCACCATAAGGACAAGTAAAATAGTATAATAATACTCTTTGCACTTACATAACACTGTACAAATATTAACTAACCTTCACAACAGAACTCTCAGCCTAGGCCAGTAGGGGCTATGGTGGTTTTACACTACATTAGCAAGCCACCTGATCCTGGGTTGCTCTAGGGGCTGCAGAGTCTCTTAGCTAGGTTCCTAGGCTATCCAAATTGTGCTAAGTTATGGCAGCCTCCCCAGGCTATCCTATGGGCAATGGTTGGCCCACAGAATGCTGTTGCTCCATCCCTGACATGCCCCTCCTTTCGCCATTCCCACCCCCCACCAGCATAGCCCCTATGCCAGGGCTTGCAGGGGGATCCTCAAAAGGCAAGCTTATAGCTGTCTTCCGCCATGCCTGCACTGGAAGTTTTGATGACCATGTAAGGGTCCCCTTTACATTGCTCCTGTCCTTATACCAGATGTAAGCAGACCAGGGCATGGGTGAAGATCTCACCCAAAGTTTATAAATGATAACTTAAGTGATTACAATCAGAAGGGGGCATCTGTTACGATATATTGTGATTCATTTCCTTGTAACTCCTGGTTGGCTTGATTAATGAGTACATAGCTTGATGAAACTTGATATGCAATAAATCCATTCCTATTTGTTCTAACTTGTCTTCTTGCTGCATGCAAAGACTATTACCATATTGTATTATTCATCTTTGGACCTCAATTTCACTAGAGAGTAGAGTAAACTCTACTCTATCACTATTTATCTCTGGTGTCTGTACTCATCACTGAAGCATTTCAAAACAAAGGACCTCATCCTGCCAATAGCTTATGAGAAGAGCTTAATTTGGGCCAGGGATTGCCCTGGCTGAACCCCAGTATCTCTAGCCTAGTTCATAGCCCCGGCATCTGTAGGCTTGAGTCCTGCCACCTAATTGCTTGAGCCCTGATACCTCTTTCATTACAAATTAAGCACTGCTTATGAGTAACTTTTACAGACATGAGTTGTCCCACTGAAGTTAATGGGACTACTCTCATGAGAAGTTACTCACATACAAAAGTGTTTGTAGGCTCTGGGTCAAAGTGTAGGAACAGTCAGTGTCTGAAGAAGCATTTGGACCAATTAAATTTTATAGCTATAAAGACATTTTTATCAGAAAAATTAAAGAACTCAGTCATTTTATTTTTTCTAATTACTGTCATTTTTTCCTAAGTACAAGTGTAAATAACTCTACTGCAAAAACATTTAATTAGTATAAATCATTCATTGTCCATTACCCAATTAGATTTGAAAACTGGTTTCCATGAGGATCCTTTTTCTATGGAGAAGAGTATTTCATGAGAAGAATAAACAAGCATTTCTGATAAACTATTAAAACTAAAATCTGTTTCAGTTAATTAAGGGAACATGTCAATTTGAAAATTACACGTCTGTCTAAAATTAGTTTACCTGCTATTGTTTCTTGTAACACCTAATTTTATTGTACCTGAAAGGCTGGTTTTACATTACTTTGTGTTTTTGACAGCATGTTGTCTATAACTATAGTCAGTTTCATTATGCCCCTCTTCTTTGTCAGAGTATCTAACACAGCAATTAGGAAAATGAGATGATAAAAAATTAGCAGGGTGATTCAGGACCAGTAGTAGCCACTGACACTGTTATCACTATCTTGCTTTTTTATTTTTAATTTGACTAGACTTCAAGTTCACAGTGTCTTTGAATTGCCTGCGGACACAGATTTAGTGAATTTAGTAAGGAACAATGATTTTGATGATGATCATAAAAAAAAAAAACCATTGATGAAATGAAGATTCTGTTAACGTGGCTTCTTGGCTAAAATCCATCATAGATTAAATTGGTAAATATTCTAGCAGAATCATAGAATATCAGAGTTGGAAGGGACCTCAAGAGGTCATCTAGTCCAACCCCCTGCTCAAAGCAGGACCAATTCCCAGCTAAATCATCCCAGCCAGGGCTTTGTCAAGCCGAAGATAATGTGTTTCATGGTAATCAGGCTGCTTTGTGCTGAGCAGTCATAAACCTAGCAGATCTGGGCACTTATGATTTTCCTTTGTAAGAATCTACACAACAATCTCCAGATTGTGGACAGCCCAGGGTGAGGGATGACAAGATCCAAGGCAGTAGAGAACCAAGCTCACAGTTCTTACTGGGTTCCATATTTTGTTAAAATTGTACATGCAATTCTAATTTTCAGCATATTTTTTCCAAATGTATATGATTGTTAGGACTGCAATCTAGTGGTTTATTGACAGCATAGTGTTACCTTCCACTTAAAGTGGACAGAACACTCTGTAGTATTTAGTAACATAGAATGTATGTATCAACTTTGCAAGATCCAGTCTTTACTCGCTATAATTTTTCGGATAATTATAATAATTTTGCTCTGTAACCTATATTCAAGTGTGGCACTACTGCTCCACAGATTAACAGCAGTGCTTGAAGGCTGGCCTTGCCCTAGAAACCCTGATTGGCTGGGGATGGGCAAGTAAGAGAAGCTGGCCTCTCCCTCCCCACATCACCCACGCAGAAAGCTCTCAGGAAATCCTGCTTCTGCTGCTGACTCTCCTCTGGGGCAGGGAGTTGCCTTTCTATGGTTCAAGAACCCACACAAGCTGCAGGAAAAGGCATGTGCTGCCACAGCAAACCTGAACTGGCCTGAGCTCAGAGCTAGTGACTAGGCCCAGTGAGCCGCCTGTGTGTGTGTCCTATGAGTCGGCACCAAATGCAAGAATAAACCACTGCCCAAAGGGGAAGAGGTGCCTTAATCTGAGAATAAAAAGCCAGTGCTGGGGAGTAGCCAGGATTGTATTTAGCTGGAATTAGGCATCTTGATTTTATGTTACACTCCCATTGACTGCACTTTTCAATGACACTGGTGTTCTGCACATGCTAATAAATGTACAAGGAGTGTATTTGGAGTGATTCCTGGGTGAATTTCTGCCTCACCAAAAGTTCTAAAAATGTGAAAAAAGCTAACAAAGAAGGGAGCTGCCACCAAACCAGGATGAAGTATTTTTAACGTAGATATATTTGTCCCACGTCACCAGCATGGGTTAGAGTTCAGTCATCTCCAAGATTTCTAGATCTGGATCACTCAATAAAATTTACTCGGGGGGGCGGGGCGGGGAACCCTATCAGTGAGCTCACTGCAACACCACATGTCTGGACTCAGGAGAAGCAAAAAATTTTTCTCTCTACTTCAGAGTAACAGCCGTGTTAGTCTGTATCCGCAAAAAGAAGAACAGGAGTACTTGTGGCACCTTAGAGACTAACAAATTATGCTCTAATAAATTTGTTAGTCTCTAAGGTGCCACAAGTACTCCTACTTATGCTCTAATAAATTTGTTAGTCTCTAAGGTGCCACAAGTACTCCTGTTCTTCTCTCTACTTCCAATCCCATCCAGGGTCTTTTCTAGCATTAATGCATTTGAGACAGTTCAATAACACAATCAGAGACCTACCTCTAAAAATACTGAAACAGGGCACTTTTTAAGTTTCACTAGCAACAATTACAACAGCTATTAAAATGCTGCAATCTAAATCTGATTCATGTGAATCAAAGTTGGATTCAGTTTCCTCAAAGATGTCAGATTGGGAACAAAGAATCTCCAGTGTTGGGGGGGAAAGGGTGAAAGAACTTTGAAGAAAGAATTCACTTGGCAGTTGTGCCTTATTAGAATATTAAATCCCCAGCATGGGGTTTAATAAAAGATAACATTTTTCCATGCTGGCTAATTGAGTTTATAGAAAGCTTTATTAAAATCTATGAATATAAGAAAATTAAGTATCCAAAATCTTTGTAATGGGAGAAATTATCTCAGTTTCCTGTTTATAAATTTCCCTTACCTAATTTGACTTTTCATTGTTTATTCTAAAAATATTGTGTATATCATTCTAATTTCTCCCAATGAAATCACTGTCTGCTTTATCTGTCTCAGCAAACACAAACAGTTAAGCTGACTCTGTTCTCACCATTCAACCAGTTTCATATTATGAGTACAGTTGGAGAAAGGAGTGTAATATAGAATTTTCAAATAAAATATCACTAGTTAAAATTGTAGAAGAAAATTATGGGAACTATGTTCTGAATTTCTGTCACTAGGCTTTCTAGTTTCTGTGTCGTTTTGGGCTAAATTGACGTTTATAAAATAATAACAATACTCTATTTATTTATTTATTAATTTACTACAATGACACTAATGTCTTATTAACACATTTAGACCAAAAAGAAGCTCATCTACCTAAAGAAAATAAGGTATGTTCTGATGAGGATATTATAGATAAATCTTTATGACTAGACCATAAATAACTGAAATATTTTATTGTAAACTGATTTCTTGTGTATCTATTATGCCAAAATGCAAATGAGAGTAGCTTTTTGAATTGTTACGGTTTGGGTTTTTTTCTTTTCTTTTTTGCATTTAACTTGTTTTACTGGATTTCTGGACATGTTTGTTTTTTAAACTTTTTGTTACTATGGACAGCTCAGAACACTTACCTGTTTTCCTTTAGTATCGTTACAACTATAATTTTATTTACAGACTGAATAAAAACTTCACATAGTTTTAAAAAATTCCTGAGTATGATATCATTTGCTATTGGGAAGATCTGGCAGATTAAGACTCCTAAGCTTTTTTAGCTCAAACAGGAAAATATCATTTTATGGACTTTTGCATTTTTGGTGTGACAAATTAACTAGTACATTGCATTCATACAATCCTATGTTTTTTTAAATAGTTTCATACATTTCTCTTGTCTTGTGTACTATTTATTAGTTTAATAACTTCTGATTGGATCCCCCTTTGTTCTATGGATTCCTTTCATTTTACTGTGGAGGGGAAAGGAAGGATCCTGGCAGCAGTGGCTGACAGGAGCAGGAAGTCCTATCAGCACAGCTCCACCAGATTTTGACAGGAAGAGAAACAGAGATGCCGGAAGTAATGCAAAGATACAGGTTCTTCAAATTCCTTTCCCACTCACAAGGATGGAGTTGGAGGGACTGGGGGCGGAGGGTGACTTTGATCTCCTACCATGACGAATCAGAGGGAACTAATGGGAACTTCACAGAATTTTCCTTTCCAATGACCCAATTGAACAAGTTTATGAAGTATCTAATTTTACCCCAGGTAAAAATATGGAGACAATATTCCCAGATTATTACAAGTAGCAAATGAAGAACTTCTCTTTACTTTGGTAATTCCAAGTGTATGTGGTCAAAACAAGCCCTCTTTTGGAGATACACATATATGTGTATATGATAGTGTACTTAAAGATATATTTGTTGTGACAGAGTGGAATTTCTACATAAAATAAGCAAAAAGACTGAATACAGACCATCGTTCACTTAATTTACAAACAAAAACAGATATATGGGATGGGTCTGATGGTAAATGTAGCCCTAATTGCAAAATATGGTAATATTCTTCTCTGAAGTGATTTAACTGCATAACTACTCTTTAGTGTTTAAAATTTTGTATATATTTAGATTATAAGATTTTTGTGGCAAGAACCATCTGTTTGTTCTGTATTTTTATAGAGACAATTACAATGGGGTGCTGGTCCATGGCTGGGGTTCTAGGTGCTACCGCAGTAAAAATAGTAATAATAAGAAGACGAATACACTGTACTATTAGAGACTATGATCATGCCCCACAATACACATTGAATAGTATGGAGACCACTGAAGAAACTCACTGGCAGTGTGGCAGCCTAGAATTCATCCTTCCTCGTGGGTGAAATGGGGAGAAAGTACAGCACCTCCCATCACTGAAAACAAAAGTTAGAAAATGGGGGATGAAAAAGGAAGATAGAAAAGGAAAATTACCTCCCACAGGAACAAGTAGCAGGG
Source organism: Malaclemys terrapin pileata (assembly GCF_027887155.1). Lineage (NCBI taxonomy): Eukaryota > Metazoa > Chordata > Testudines > Emydidae > Malaclemys > Malaclemys terrapin. Next base: position 115,725,686 of record NC_071505.1, read on the forward strand.
GAATAGATGCAAGACCTCACCCTCCCACTCCCCAGAAGGTAGGAAAAGGTGGGAAATAGAGGAACTTACCTCATTATCAGCCACCATAAAGGAGGCAAAAAGAATGGGTGGAAAGAGCTTGTTCCAAACAATAGCAGGAAGAATGGAAACAACAACGAACACTGCATTATAATGTCAGGTCCTTACATCATTGTATTTCTGTGCAAAGTCGTTTGAGGATGAAGTGGCATTTTGGCTCTTAAAGATTGAGGACAGCTGGAGAACGTACTTCATACTGTGGAACTAACTGGTTTTTTAGATTGCTCCATTTTAACTGTGGGAGAGTTTCATTCTTAGGTTACATTACTAAGACGATCAAAGTCTCTGTTTCAGTCGCAAATTCTTTGATAATTTTAGATTTCAGCACTTTATAATAAATGTACACATAGCCCATAAAGAGTACTTCTTCATGTTAGGGGATTCAGTCACAGACCAGCTATGCTAGAATTGCTAAGGGTCATTTCAGTCTTGTTAGCAAAAACAAAACTGTTCAAAATAAATTTCATAACACAAATTGTGGTGCTCTCAGAGCAGCATATAGATCTAGATCAGTGCTCCTAAGAATATCAATAAACATATTTTTGGTTCTTCTAAACTAAAATTCTGCACCTGGTATGCCATGCTGTCATTATACAAATAATGGTAAATTTTGGTCATTCTTTTAGCTTGTTATTGTATATTTTATATTGATATCTGTTTATTTAAATAACTGCACTGAATTTACTTCCAGTGCATAAACATTTGCATTCCATTTTATTTAATAAATAAAAAAGAAGAAGATATGGATGCGCAAAAGTAGTTCTTTCCACAACTACACTAATTGTATAGAGGAAGCATACTAATTTTAGCTGACAACAAAAAGTTGCTGTAGGTGCTTATCCTCTTTATAAAAGTCTACCTTCACAAAGCACATTTTGATCTTTTAAGGTATGTATTTTTAATAAATGCTCCATTCTGTGGTTAATGTTTTTTTATGGAATGGGCACAAGCACCAGTAAAACTAAGAAAATATCACTTGAGGGAGGTAAAGGAAAATACTTTCTGTTAACTGCTGATTTTTTAAGTTATTCATTGTGATAAATCATCACTCTCAGGTCCATTGCTCTGACCATGGCCAAGGGCCTGGTCCAATGCCCACTGAAATCAATATCTACAACTTGTTTTCTGGGCAGAAAGCTCTTGCTGCAAATAGTAAAATATTGCTCCAATAAATGGGTAGCGGGCTAAAGTGGACTTTTTCTCTAGGTTTATCCTCTGTGACACAGAGGCCCATTTGTGGTTCACTACTCTGCGTCAGCAGCTCTTGTCAGGCGTGAGATAGATACTCACTAAAACTAACATACTGTTGTCATAATCTGTATCTAAAATGTGACACGTAAGATATCACTGGAAAACTAATAACTCAATAATCATTAACATTCTTGAATGATGTATGGACCAGATGTGTACAAAAAGTTATAAATAGGTGCTAGAATTATGTTTTTAAACTGTTTGGCAACCAATGCATGAACCCAGTCTTCCCAAGAAAAAGAAATATGTATTTGTTTGTCTGCCCACCCTGGTTGTCAAGCAGAGACAATGCTTACCTTACCTATAAGGTAAACAAAGCTATCAAGCTGGGGAAGAAGACAGCATGGCATCTACACCCCAGCAGAAGACAGAAACTTTACCTGGGCTATAAAGTAATTGAATCAACTGATGATATACACAGTATTACTGTATTATAAAAGTGTATCCAGTGAGCTCTTTTCTGAAAGCCAATGACACACTGGTGATTAATATAATTGTGAAATGTATTAACAGTATATGAGGAAATATGGATACTTAATGCTATTGTACTTTAAAGTGTGTGATCAAACACAGAGCGAAACAGGGTCCTCTTCAGACAGGTGGGAAGACAGCTATCTACCTGTCTCCAATGAAATTAAGCAAGGTGTGACCAAAAACAATGGAAAGTTCATTTAATACAAATGAGAAGGGGGTTGGGAAGTCCACAGGAAGGGAAGAACAGCATGAGGTCATCATGTGTCTGGGGACAAAACAGTAAATCTGGGAAGATATAATGAGAGAGGAGAAGTCATATTTGCAATGAGAGAGGAGAAGTCATATTTGCATCCATCATTAGATGGGTGCAAAGGGACAGACCTCAAGAAAGATGGGTCCTTCAACCAAGGGGATTGCACTCTTTGGGAATGGAAGATTGATAAGGACCTTGAACAAAGACTGTAGCTAAAGGTCTTAGCCATTAGAAAGTGTATTTTTATTTTTGTTTGCTTTTAACCCTTTCTACACTTTATTCCTTCTACTTGGTATTGCTTAATCTATGTCCTTTTGTTAATAAACTTGTTTTATTCTTACAATGAATCAACTTAATATGATGTTTGAAGGGAAGGGTGTATTTATCCCCATTAAATTAATAAGCTTTTGTCTCTTTAAAGGACAGGAATGGACACTTCAGGGCAAACAATTTTGGGTAAATTCAGGACTGAGAGTGTATTAAGTAGTAACCAAGGCTGATGGAAGCCAGGGTGGGGCTGTTGTGCTGTAGGCAGGCTCCTGGGAGTCAGAGATGCTGATAGAGGGGTGTACAGCACACAGACACTCAGGGTGTGACCTGCATGCTCGTCTGCTGGTGTACAGGATGTGAGCCACAGCATCAGAGCATTTAAGGCACCCAGGATTACAAAGCAAGCAGTGACACAACCCCTCACTGGTCTAGATTGAAACCCAGTACATGACATCCTCAACCCCAAAATCTGAAATAGAGACCAAACTTACCTGAAAGGAATGATTACTGAGATGAGTTTGCTCTGATGAATCAATCATTAGCTAAGGGAAGAGGTGAATATATTCTCTGAAATATGCAGCTACTAGTACTAAGCATAAACACCCAAAGAATTGTAGACAGATGAAAAGGGGGCATGTGTAGTCAGAGTAGTTGTTTCCCACACAAATGTTCAGAACTTTATGTAGGGAGGTCTAATAAAAATGAATAGAACATGAATATTTCAGACTGAGAGCTCAGAACAAGTCTTCACTGAAAAAAGAAGGGATACAAGGATTACTGATGCCAATGTCAAAAGAGATGAAACTGAAGCCATTGTGAGGGCTGGCATCAGAAGAAGTAAAAGAGGTGTGTTTTGTTCATAGAAGTTCTACAGGTTTATTGAGATCTTCTTTGCTGTCTTCTTCAGAGTCAGACTGAGCGACACCCATCTTTTATATTAGTCAAACATGGTGAAGGATCTCCAAGAAGAAAGACTACGGCTGACTTTCTAGGCCAGTTAGTGGTGGAAAATGTCAGAAAGCACAGACTTTTGTGGTGATCTCATGGCAGGCATGTCCCGTTAAGTCGAAGGACAAGGTGACTGCTGCCATAACTGACACACCAATGTGCCATCATACTATATGGATAAGAGACCTGCATGACCTGTGAATATGCTGCACAGGTTAGTCAAAACTCAAGGAAGGCCTCAAATTCTTAGAAGCCTCAAAACATGAGCACTCACTGTGTAACCCACACACCTCCTGGGTGTGGTGTTCTGTCCCATCTAGTGGCACCAAGACCACTTGGTGCCACTAGACCACCAATAGTGGGCAACCGTCAGGGTAATCTGCTGGCGGGTCGCGAGACAGTATGTTTACATTGACCGTCCGCAGGCACGGCCGCCCGCAGCTTCTAGTGGCCGCAGTTCACCGTTCCTGGTGCAGGCTGCAGGGCCGTGCTGGCTGCCACTTCCCGCAGCTCCCATTAGCCAGGAACAGTGAACTGCGGCCCTGGGAGCTGCGGGCGGACATGCCTGCGGATGGTCAATGTAAACAAACTGTCTCCTGATCCGCCAGCAGATTACCCTGATGGGCCACATGCAGCCCACGGGCCACAGGTTGCCCACCACTGACTTAGAGAGAGAGATTATTGAGTCTGCTCTATAGCCTTAGCTAAGGGCCATATGCAGGGCCATCCTTAGGCATATGTAGCATAAGCGGCTGCATAGGGCACCTGAAAATTTGGGGCCTTCCAGGGTCTTGTGTCCACCCTCCAGTCTCTATCCCTGTTCTGACTCTTCCTGTAGGCTCCCACCACAGCTGGCTGTTGCAGACTGGTGAGTCTTCCTCCGGAGGGGATCTAGTACTTAAAAGTGAACAAGCCTCCAGCCTGCCAGACCTATTAGCACAACACTGAAACTGTTAAAGAGCCATTCAAGTGGTAATGAAGCCATTTAACAGGCATTTGCCAACCCCCAGGTATATACTGTCAGTTTCCGAATTTACTGACAAAAACAGTTGTGCGTTACTGTAATATTTACTCAGAACATGTTAGTCTACAGGACCTTAGTTTAAAATTTGCTTTAAAAATATTTCATTAGTATTTTGCTGAAGATTATAAAATCATATCTCTAAAAAATGCTTGCATAGATTTTTAGATGCACAGTCTGAGTATTCATCTTTAGCCTTAAATGCTTGGATCTTCAGACATATAGTTTTTAAATAAATCCTTCAAAAGACCACCCTTATCTAAAATACACATGTGAGCCCGGGCTGCTGTCGAGCATAGGGGCACCAGTTTAATAATACTGCATGGGCCCTATTAAATCCTAAGGATGGTCTAGCTATATGGCTTTTAATTCATGCAGTAGAGGCTCATGCACTAAGCTTCAGAGGTCTCAGGTTCAATCCCAGCCATCAGTGACCGGGGTCTGTTGGTGTTAGCACTAGGGTTGCCACCTTTTTAATGGCTGGTAACTGGATCCCCGAGGTCCCACCCCTGTTGCTCACTAGATCATCTCCATGTCCCACTTCCCCTTCCAGCTGGGCTCCTTCTGCTCTGGGGCTGGGATGAGTGCTGCAGCAGCCTGACAAGGAACCTGCGTGCAGGTAGACAGCAGCCCCGGATGAGCAGGAGCTGACGCAGGCTAATGATCCTGAACTTCCCTGCGCCCCACGGTAACCGGACTTTTGCTATCCGGTCAGTACATCTGACACTGCCAGTTCCCCTTTTCGACCTGACTTTCCAGTCAAAAACCGGGCACCTGGCAACCCTACACTGCATTTGAAGAGGAAGTTTTGTCAAAGGCCTTTGGTACATAGAAGTTCCCAGGATGAAACTCAGACCATAGTGCTGGTAAAGCCAAGGAAGAAAAAGGGACAGTTGGGGAAGATCTACTGAATGGAGCTTAGATAATTTGAGTCTTGGAATTCAGTCATGTTTGGTGAAGTTAACCTAATTAAATCAGTATCTGGTCTTAAAGGCTTGGAACCCACATATACAAAAACTACCAACCTGTTCCCATATTTACTGCACTTAACAATGCTTCTTCAAAGGCAGATTCAAGTGATAGGACGAAGGGGATTGAGCCAACCTCTTCTTCCTTTTATTTTTAATACTTCTATCAAGGAGCCTGTGATGGTGTATACAAACCCCACATTGGGACAGAAGGGGTTAAAGGACAATACTGGGCCCAGCTAGCCCCTCCCGTCCAACCCTGCAGAGCATGCTCCAACTGGAGACAGGGTCGAAAAAGGAGCAACCCAGGTCACAAAGCTGAGAGTTGCACAGACCTACCCTGCAGGCCACTGCCAAAAGGGGCTAGAGACACCTCCCTGAAATACCAGGACTGTATGCTGAACCCAGTTGGTGCTGGCGGTTTGGTTTCCTTTTTATTTTTTCTTGTCTGGGATTAGAAGCAGAGGGAGCAGTGCTAGGAAGCAACCCAGGGAAGGTAACTCAGAGGGTCCACCTCCAACCCCGAGGTCAATGCTACTGACTCTCCCAGGGCCCTGGGTCAGAGCCCAGTGGAGTGGGCAGGCCTGGGCCCCCCTATCACTACCCCACAACAGAGTGGGTACTAACCACTAGGCCACCTAGCCTACCAAGGACCCTACTATAGAGCCCAAAGCCTTCATATATAAGGTATCAGCCTTTGGGATCCAAGCCTTTAGAGGAATGACCCAGAAATAAAAATCTCCAGAACAAAGAGCCAAGTTAGAAAGGTTGAAAGATTTTAGAGCTGAGTGAGGTTCAGATCCAACACATGGATCTATCCCACAGAAAGTGCTGATTGAGATATAATTGCCTTCTCAATGAGAAGCAAATTAAATCAACGAATGCCGGGCATGATGAACCTGAGAGATGAACCCAGTGCAAAACTGAGCACCTTCTTGCCAAATGCCCTTCAACCAGCTATTTAAGAAATAAACTAACTGGTCTGTAATGGTAATGAATATTCAGGTTATACAAGAAGTGTATCAATCAGTTACAGTCTCGGGTATATCAACCCTCAATAGAGTGGCACGAATCCAATGAGCACCAACCACTGAGATGGAACCTGACCAAACAACTTGGAGATGGAACTGGTAACACCGCCAATGCACCTTCAGCAACAATTCATCTGAGGACAAAATCAATATCATAAACAGGGGCCTATATGATGGCATGGACCAAAAACAAGTAGACTAATGTTAAATATATATGTGTGTGTCAATTGTTACCTTTACTATTAACATCAAACCTAACTAACAAAACTTATATAAAACATAAACAAACAGCCAAGGCAGCAATGGAGAAGAGTGGCAAATGTTTCCAAGCCTCACAATCTGTGGCAACAAAAATGGTACTAAGGGATTTGGGGGCTGTGAGTTCTTTTATTGCCAACCAGGCAGAGCTGTGTGGAGGAATATAAGCAATCCCAACAGCCACTACTTTCTAGATCGCTCCAAACTTTTGGAATTAATAGTATGCATGTCTCAAGTGTGGCACACTGCAGAATCAGAAATTTAAGCTTGAGACATTCCTGTCTTGGTTGCGTTCAAGGACCAAGCACCAGGAATAGGGATCTATCACAACTGAAGCTTTGTTCATAATGCTCCTTTTTAAGTTCTGTATTTATAATACACTGAGAAAGTAAGTGGGGAAAATGCAAACTATTAGACGTTTAAAAGATAAATTAAAAATTGGTTCTGAAAAGGCGGCTGCCTCTTTAAATTGCGTGCACTTTGAAAACTGAGTTTAGAGACAGCAAAAGGAGCTCAGCATATAGGAAAAGCAAGCAGTGCAGAGTTAGAATAAGAGAAAACATAGCTGTGAGAAGGCTTACTCAATTTCTCACTTTTATATAATGTTGAAGAAAGTAACAGAGTGATTTAGAAAATGATTTTATTACTGGGTGTTTTTTAAACACCCAAAAAAGAGAAAAAATAGAGAAACTAGAGTTAACAAAACCATTTAAAAAAGGGGAAAATTGTTAACAATTGAGAGTCCCTCCAAAGCATAGTAAGTGGAAAAGTCATGTTTACCTGTAACTATTTCAAATTAGAAACTAATTTGAGTGGAGGAGAAAATGATAAAATTATCAAAACGTTCATGTTGAGGGAAAAACCATCTTTATACTCAAAATAAGCAAGTTAAACATAAGAGATTAGAAGATCCTCAACCTCATTCCACAAAACAGTTTGCACCACAAAACAGTTGGAAATACACCTGATGGCCCAGATCCACAAAGTGACTTGGGGCTGGTCTACACTGGGGGGGGGGGGGGGGATCGATCCAAGATACGCAACTTCAGCTACGTGAATAGCATAGCTGAAGTCGAAGTATCTTGGATCGAATAACCTGGGATCCACACGGCGCGGGATCGACGGCCACGGCTCCCCCGTCGACTGCGCTACCGCCGCTCGCTCTGGTGGAGTTCCGGAGTCGACGGTGAGCGCGTTCGGGGATCGATATATCATGTCTTAATGAGACGCGATATATCGATCCCGGATAAATCGATTGCTACCCGCCAATACGGCGGGTAGTGAAGACATACCCTTAGGCATCACAACAGAGTGTCACAATGCCTCACTTTCATGCACCTAGAAAATCAGTGAAACAACAATGTGATGCACAAAGCCTGAGTTAAGTGCCTGTGCTCCCTATCCAATGATTGGGGAGGGATACAGGCATCTTAGAATGTGATCCAGCACATTAGGTGGGAAGCTGACTATGCTAGCCAATGGCAGATGCCGACAAGAGGGGTGTGGCCCAAAGGCCTGCCATCTAAAGAATTAGATGCTTAAGCCTGGGCACTGGGGAGTCACCTACCTTTGTTTGTGATCCACAGCCAGAACCCATCTCCTGAAGTCAGGCAGTTTAGGTGAAAAAGCACCTGCCTAACTCCATACAAAACAGCAGGAGGAAGAGGAGGGTCCCCCCTTTTAACTTTTAGGCTAGTTCACTCATCTGGGGTGTAGGAGACCTGTATTCATTTCTCCCCACCACCTGCGGGGGAGAGAGGATTTGAATAGGGTCTCCTACCTCTCAGGTGGGTGCTCTAACCACTGAGCTATGGGATATTGTGATCGGGGCTCCCTCAATCAGTCCTGTTGAAGCTGTTCTACTTTGTATAAATCAGTGTTTCCCAATTGGTGGGCTGTCAGGCCTGAATAGGTGAGCTTCAGAATTTTTTGAAAAAGTACATGTGAGAACAAGGGGGAGAAAGCTGCCTTCTGATTGGCCATCTGCCTCACTACCCTGCCTCTTCCAGGGGTGGAGCAACCAATCAGAGCTCAATCTCCCTCTGCTCCCCGCCCCCATCCTGCTTGAGCAATAGCTCGGCTCCTCTGCCCCTTCCCTTCCCTCCTTCAGCCGCCAACTGGGGGTGGGGGAAAGAGTCCCTGGAGCTCAAGGTGTGCTGTGGCAGAGAAAAGGTCGGGAACCATTGGTATAAATAATTAAATAGTCACAGAGCGAGAAAGATAATGAATGACTCTTTAACCTGGTGGTTAGGGCACCCACTATGAGGTAGGAAACCCTGGGTACAGTCCTCTTGCTCCAGTGACTACTTAATTATTTATTTAGCTAGCTCTTCCAGGGACTGGGTTAAAGGCCATTCTCAGGAGAAGGCAGGTATGGCTGAAGTACCTCTGCATTCCAGCAATTCTCAGCTGCCCTTGGGGAGTGGAGCAGCAGAGTGTAATTTAAAATAGTTTTGAGCCTCTTATCAGTTACGCTGAGAATAAGGACAGACCTCAGCAAGTCTCAGGATCAGGAAGTTGGCAAAATGGCTAATGTTACCTTTTAACTTTTCTCCTCCCTCAGCTGCACCAAACATAGTTTGGTCACAGCGGACAATCTGACATGGAAGTTCTGAGGTTTAATGAACATAACATGTGTAAGGATATAATTCATTCTATTTTTTAAAATGAATATTCAAAATTATCCTGGTTCTGAGTACTGTGTTTATTATACAGTACACTCACTCTTTTTTCAAGGGCTGAGGTAACATAGTTAACATAATCTTAGCCCCAGAAGGCAGGGAGTACATCTCAGACAATCTCAGAGAAGTAACTGAGCTATATTGATTAAAAATATATCCCAAATTTAAAACAATAAAGACACTTGACCAGAAAGGAGGTATAGCATTTTAAATTTTCTAATTAACTTCTGAATTCTGTTTATATCCAAGTTTTTGCTGCAGTTTTGTATAGGATTTTTTATTTGTAAGTGATTCTTTAACTTTAGGAACTGGGGCAGAGAGTACTATAAACATTGAATTTCTGGTCTGATGCGAGGAGTACAGACTGTATTGTTTTTAGTATCCACTAGCAGTCATCAAAAATGGCATAGCAGTCTAAAAGGCAAGTTAAAAATCTATTGCTATATTACAATTGCAATAATTATGGGATGTTTGGAGTGAGATAATAGCCATTAAGATAATTGAAAAAGTATTACTGTAGTCAGACCAATATATGTCCTAAGTCCTTAATAATAGGAGATGAGGCCACCATTGTATATTGACTTTAACATAATGGTGAGAGCAGGAAAACTCATGTAGTAATACTTAGGATTATGGAGAAAATATCTACCTAAATATTATGTGAAATGCAATAATTCAGCAAACAATTTTCAAAAGCTTATATCCAAAGAGTCTGTGTGGGACATTAAAATAGCACACACTGGATGATAGCACATACCCATCTGGCATCCTACATTCCAGAATTCTTGAGGATTATAATTAGAAGAGGTTGCTCTAGTCCCTTTGGGATAAATTCTTGTAATAAATCTGGCAGTATGCAAAACAAATTCATTAGCTGAAAAGAGAATAAAAAAAATTTAAGACAGGCATTACTAAAAAATACATATAAACAGATCTTGTTTCAAATAAATAATCAGATTATGTGATTTTTAGTCCTGATACAATTAACAGAGTAGTGATGTTCATATTTCTTTAAAATATTTCCCTGCCTATCTAATGTTACCTAAGTATGTGCACTACTTTTTAAAAAAAAGACTAAATTCATAGTTAAAATCCATATAATTTGGTAATAATTAGTAATAGTTACTAAGGATGCAGTGACCTAGCTGTTTTCTTCTAGAAAATATTTCACTATTTTTGTTGGTGGTGGTTTGGGTTAATGTGTATGTTTTACACTAAAAATAAGCATAGCCTTTTAGGGAATGGGGAGGACTGGAAATAAGAAATGTGCTATCAAACCATTTATCACTACAAGTGCTCAGTAGCTAAATTCTAGCCATGGTTGATATTAGCTAAAAGTTGTTCACTCTTGATTGCTGTCTCATGACCTACATACAATGAATTACTAACACTGGTCTACAATTTTTGAGAAGTCGTCTGCTTCAAAGATAAAATGTGCTATTTATTATGTATTTTGATGTGCTGAATTCAAATATGACAATTAAAACAACTGATTGGCTACTGTTTCTAAGATATTTAAGTTTTTACATTTTATGTCTATATATATTGTGTAGATAGTAAAGTTTTAACCATAAATTGTAAACCTAGGTCTTTTCATGTGTTTATGGTTGCTTTACATGATAATATTTCACCTGTCCTGTTTATGTAACACTTTAAAAATCAGCAAAAGGGTTATATAAATAAAATTTATTATGAAACAAAAGGCAAAAAACTATTATGTACATAGTTTAGTCCTATTCAGTGTCTACTCGGCGCTTCTTGGCTTGTCTCTTGTATTCATTAAATGGAGCATCTCTTGTCACTGTCCAGCAATAGTCTGCAAGCATTGATGGGCTCCATTTGCCCTGATAGCATTTCTCCATTGTTGCAATGTCCTGGTGAAATCACTCGCCATGCTCCTCGCTCACTGCTCCACAGTTCGGTGGAAAAAAATCTAGATGAGAGTGCAAAAAATGTATCTTTAGTGACATGTTGCAACCAAGGCTCTTGTATGCCTTGAGGAGGTTTTTCACCAACAACCTGTAGTTGTCTGCCTTGTTGTTTCCGAGAAAATTTATTGCCACTAATTGGAAGGCTTTCCAGGCTGTCTTTTCCTTGCCACGCAGTGCATGGTCAAATGCATCATCTCGAAGAAGTTCACGAATCTGAGGACCAACAAAGACATCTTCCTTTATCTTAGCTTCACTTAATCTTGGACATTTTCCACGGAGGTACTTGAAAGCTGCTTGTGTTTTGTCAATGGCCTTGACAAAGTTCTTCATCAGACCCAGCTTGATGTGTAAGGGTGGTAAGAAAATCTTCCTTGATTCAACAAGTGGTGGATGCTGAACACTTTTCCTCCCAGGCTCCAATGACTGTCGGAGTGGCCAATCTTTCTTGATGTAGTGGGAATCTCTTGCACGACTATCCCATTCGCAGAGAAAACAGCAGTACTTTGTGTATCCCGTCTGCAGACCAAGTAAGAGAGCAACAACCTTCAAATTGCCACAAAGCTGCCACTGATATTGGTCATAGTTTATGCACCTCAAAAGTTGTTTCATGTTGTCATAGGTTTCCTTCATATGGACTGCATGACAAACTGGAATTGATGGCAAAACATTGCCATTATGCAGTAAAACAGCTTTAAGACTCATCTTCGATGAATCAATGAACGGTCTCCACTCATCTGGATCATGAACGATGTTGAGGGCTGCCATCACACCATCGATGTTGTTGCAGGCTACAAGATCACCTTCCATGAAGAAGAATGGGACAAGATCCGTTTGACGGTCACAGAACATGGAAACCCTAACATCACCTGCCAGGAGATTCCACTGCTGTAGTCTGGACCCCAACAGCTCTGCCTTACTCTTGGGTAGCTCCAAATCCCTGACAAGGTCATTCAGTTCACCTTGTGTTATGAGGTGTGGTTCAGAGGAGGAGGATGGGAGAAAATGTGGGTCCTGTGACATTGATGGTTCAGGACCAGAAGTTTCATCCTCTTCCTCTTCCTTGTCTGACTCAAGTGAGAATGATTCTGGTGCATCAGGAACTGGCAGTCCTTCTCCGTGGGGTACTGGGCATATAGCTGATGGAATGTTTGCTTTTCTACTGGTATATAATTGCAACAATTGGTATATATAAATATAAATATAAATATAAATATAAATATAAATATATAACCCTTGTTATATAATTGCAACAAATCTTGTACAAAATGTGGCACGTAAGATGCCTATGGAAAGGTTATGATATGCTGAATATGATTATGCTATTTGTGTGCATTTTTCATTTTTATATTTGAAGTTATGAGTATTGGCTCTATACCTGTATTTCAAATGTTTGCTCCTGGGGTAACGGTAGTTAGCCAGCACATCTTGCAGGGACTATTCAAATTGAGTGGCCCATCAAAAGAACATTTAACTGACAATGGACCATGGGAGATGCCTATTTACACTTCATGGAATTTCCTGCTATGACTAACTGGAATCAGGCATCACATGTGACTTCCCCATGTGACTCCAAACACCATCTTGCTACCTGTAATTTTCCAGAGAGCTTTGTTTGAAACAATGGATTCTCTCCACGTGGCAGAAGCTATAAAAGACCCTGGAAACACCTCCATTTTGCCTCTTTCCTGCTCAAACCTCTACACTTATACTAATAGGAGAAATCTAACCAAGGGACTGAAGTCCTTCCAATGATTTGGAAGCAACCAGAGACTTATCAAGCCTGCAGTTTATTCCATCACTTCTACAAGCCTGAACCAAGAACTTTGCAATTACTGTATGTATTTGATTCCTTTAACCAATTTTAACTCTCACCTTTTTTTCTTTCTTTTTATAAATAAACCTTTAAATTTTAGATACTAAAGGATTGGCATCAGCGTGATTTTTGGGTAAGATCTGAATTATATATTGACCTGGGTGTGTAGCTGGTCCTTTGGGATCAGAAGAACCTTTTGTTTGATGAGACTAGTTTTAAAGAACCACTTATCTTTAAATCCAGTGTTTCTGGTGGTGATACAAGGACTGGAATGCCTAAGGAAACTGCTTTTCTGAATTCTTGTTAGCCAGTGTGGTGAAACAGAAGTTTACTTTTGTTGCTTATTTGGTATATCTTATGGAAGAATAACCACCAATTTGGGATGTGTCTGCCCTATTTCTCAGCAGTTTGTCCTGAATTTGGTATTCTCAGTTGTGACCCACAAAGGCATGGTTACACCTGCCACTGAAGAATCTGCACTGTGCAGGGGGATTCTAAGGTGGCATAGAACTGCCAGAGAAGCTTCTATGCCAAACTTCTTCCTTGTGAATAGTGATATCGAATTGTCCTAACATTCCCACAGGTCTGTTGGCCGCTGGCTCAAGTTAAACCAGCCTGAGGCTGCCCTAAATGGTGCTCGGGGACCAGAGTGGTGCAGACCAGGCCAGAATAGTAATTCTACATAATTCAACTTGGCTCTGAGGACAAACTACGTGCTTTGGGGGTTATTCTTCCTTCAATCTGCACATGCAATTGTCATTAAGGCAAATGGGAGTGCATATACACATCAAAAGGAGAATAAAGCCCATTATATGGTAAAAATGTGTTCCATCTATGTTCAAGTACAGACTGTAAGATTACTCAGAACTATTTGGTACAAACACACCCATAATTCTTTGCAACAAAACATAATGTATTCATATGGTTCCTTTACTATGCAATGTTTGTTTTTATGAGACAATATGAATTAAAAACAATACTGAACAAAATATTTTATTTAGAAAAAATATTTCATTTTGCTTAATAAAACAATAAATGCAAATCTGCAACACAATTGCCAGAATATTTCTAAAACTGCATTATAAAGCAAACCAATAAATTGAAGACTATATGGTTCATAATGTTTATTGACTGTTCTGACAGCTAAGCAATGAACTATTGCAACATTATAACTTTTATCTGATTAAACCAAAAGAAATTACCTGTCTGTTTGGCAAGTTTTCGTGCTTTAGTCTCTCCAATTGAATTCATTTCATAGAACTTCTGATTAGCTCTTGAATGCTCAAAACTTTTAAACTTTTCAGCTTTGGTATAAATCACAAGTTCTGAGAGCTCCATGGCCAGTTTTACCTTCTTAATCTATATAACATGAGATAATAGAAGAATATACATTTTACTATTTTCATATATTTAATTACTGTTACTGCCAATCCAGAAAATAACTTTCAATGATTTATGCATGAAGATACTAAAATGAGAGAAACCACATGAATCTCTAGATGCTCTAGGCCAGAGTAGGCAGTGTGTTATATTGTATTTGGTAAATACAAAATACCAGCTACATACAAATAATGTATATAAATGTACAGACCTATGAAAAACAACATTAGTTTACTTACCAAGCACAGAAACAGGGAAATAATAATCCTTTCCCATGTGGCTCTGTGTAAGTGAAACTGCATCTGCCTATCTATAACTTAATGTTAATCCAGCATCCCTCACTGTGGTATCTGACAACCTTATGAATTTTAAAAAAGAAAACTAGAAGTTCACTGATCATGAGCCTACCCTTCCCTCCCCAAGTTCTATCAATTATTTACTTTTGGGGGGGTTAACATTTTTATTATTGTGGGAAACTATGGTGAATTGATGGGTCCGGGATTGCCAACCCCAAATGTTCAAAAATCATGAATCCGGCCCCCAGAAATCATGACATTGACTTTAAAATCATGAGCTTTTAAAAATAAAATATTTGGAGTTCTTTTTATTTGCCTTCTGGCTTTTGTGCTTTTTCAGTTCAAATATTCCAGCATTTCTCTGCCACCAAGAGAATTAGCAACTTAGCTTTCTTTTTTAAAAATGAAAGCTGAGATTGTGATGTATTCACATATCTCCTTGTTTTAAGAAAAAAAGTAACTATCATAAGACTCGTGATAAAAATCACAAAAGCTGGATCTTATATATTGTGACTTATGAGGTCATTCTGATCTTAAAAAAGAAAGGAATTCTATAGACCAATAAAGGTCTATCGCCATCAATCTTAAGCCTTTCTCTGGTTGCCAGCTAAACTGCTCCTCAGTAATACTGATAGCATAGCACGTTCTGGTCACAGAGAAAAACGTTTTTCAGGCAGTACAGATCCAACCCATTAAGACCTTCAAAGAGTAGGACCATCACCTTGTATTGGATCCAATATTCAAAGGGGAGTCAATGTAGTGACTGACAATGTGTGCTTGGCATTTCTCAGGAGGCATGCTGCTGTTTTCTGAACCAATTAGAGATTTTTATGAGTTTGTAAACTATGTCAGACTTATAAAACACTGCAATAATTCAGCCTGAAGGTCACAAAATCATGGATAACTTTAGCCTAGTCCATATCTGTGACTACTGGGTACAGTCTTCTGGTCAGCAAAAGTGGATGAAAGCCTTTCTTCTGGCCATCACTATTTGGATCTCAAATATCAGAAAGAAATCCATAAAGACCCTAAGGTTACACACTGTTCAGATCATTTGATCAATAGAGGATGACAGTAATACTGCCAGCTAACTCTTTGAAATACATCTCTTTTCTCACCAGCATTACCTCTGTCTTGCCAAGTTTCAGTATGATCCAACTGTGCTTGATCCATGCAATAATATCACTTAGGTGTTAGGACACATGGTGATAGTATTATTGGCACCTGATGTAAGGAAGCAATACAATTGTATGCTATGTTTCAACTGCTAGCCTATAAGACCATCGTATCTCAATATTCCTCAATGATTTTACACAAATGTTCAATAAGAAGGAGAGGACAGTGCCCTTTTCAACTCCTTAAAAGAGAATTTGAAGCAGAGGTACAAGGGACCATCATCAATCTATGGGCTTAACCGGAGACAAAGGACAGGCGCCATCTCAGTGGGCTGCGTCTTATCTACACAAGTTCTCAAAGTTAGTTCAGTAGCATCTCACCTAAACAGAGGTATTATACTCTCACCCAGTATTGCACTTTCTAATCTTCATGGACACTGGCTCTTCTCTCTTTTCAAGGGAAAAAATTAAACCTCTTGGGGGTAAAGCTATTTTGATAGATTGGTTGATTTGTACTTTTAGTTGCAAGTCATTGCTTATTTATATGGCGGCAGGGAAAGAGGGATGGTGGAAGGAGGTGAGAGTCCTGAATGTCATTCTCATGGTCAATTAAATCACATGCTATATATCAAAACAGGAATATAAATATGGATAATACCAGTCTATTGCATGGTTCTGGGAATGTGATAGGTTCCCCTGTTTGAAGGAAGAAAATGGTTACTCACCTTCTCGTAACTGTTGTTCTTTGAGATGTGTTGTTCGTATCCATTCCAATCAGGTGAGTGCATGCACGGTAGCTGGAAGATTTTCCCCTAGCAGCATCCGTCGAGTCGGCCTAGGCGCTCCCTGGAGTTGCGCCTTCATGGCACTCAATATAGAGCCCAGCCAACCCGCCACCCCTTCAGTTCCTTCTTGCCAGCTACTCTGACAGAGGGTTAGGACTATGGGTATTGGAATGGACATGAACAACACATCTTGAAGAACAATAGTTACGAGAAGGTGAGTAACCATTTTTTCTTCTTCAAGTGCTTGTTCATGTCAATTCCAGTCAGGTGACTCACAAGCCTAAATTCAGGAGGTGGGGTCGGAGTCTTCCACTGATTGAAGCACTGCTCGTCCGAAGGCCGCATCGTCTCTGGCCTGTGCCAGGAATGCTGTTGATGAAGCCTGCACCCTGGTAGAGTTCGCAGTGATTGGAGGTGCGGGACCCCCCACCAGGTTGTAGCACTCACGAATGCAGGATGTGATCCATGACGAAATGCATTGTGACGATACAGGCAGACCTTTCAGTCTGTCTGCCACTGCCACAAATAACTGGACCGATTTTCTGAACGGCTTCATTCTCTCAATGTAAAAGGCTAATGCCCTGCGGACATCCAGAAAGTGAAGTCTCTGTTCCTTGCGGTGGAGTGCAGCTTAGCGTAGAATACCAGGAGGAAGATGTCCTGGTTGATGTGAAACTGCGACACAACTTTCGGGAAGAAAGCAGGGTGAGGCCTGAGCTGAAACTTGTCCTTATAGAACACGATGTAAGGAGGCTCTGATGGTAGGGCCCTGAGCTCAGACACTCTCCTGGCCGAGGTTATCACTACTAGGAACGCCACCTTGTAAGAGAGGTAGAGCAGGGAGCATGTTGCTAATGGTTCAAAGCGGGGGGTTCCCATGAGCCTAGAGAGGACCAGGTTGTGGTCCCAGGTAGGGACCGGCTGACAGACGTGGGGTACAGCCTGTTGAGCCCTTTTAAAAATTGGCTGACCATAGGTTTAGCAAACACCGATCCCCCTCTCCCCCCCATGCCCAGATGGAGGGCAGATATGGCGGCTAAGTGCACTCTTATTGAAGACAACAAAAGCCACTGCTGCTTCAGATGGAAGAGATAGTCCAGAATGAGCAGCACTGAGGCTAGTGTCAGGCATGAATGGCGCTGTGCCTACCAGATCGAAAATCTCTTCCACTTGGCAAGGTAGGTGGCTCTAGTAGAGGGTTTCCTGCTGCCAAGGAGGACTAGAAGAACCTGTTCTGAACAGGAAATCTCCATCGGGTTCAATCATGGAGCTTCCATGCCGTGAGATGAAACGACATAATTTTCGGATGTTGAAGACGACCATGATCTTGCATCAGAAGGTCTGGGAAGAGTGGAAGGGTGACCAGGGCTTCCATGGATATGTCTAGGAGAGATGTGTACCAGTTTGGATGGGGCCAGGCTGGTGCTATCAATATGACCCAAGCTCATTCCCTCTGGATCTTGAGGAGTACCTTGTGAACGAGCGGTATGGACAGAAAGGTGGAAAGGAGATGGCCTCCTCATGAAAGAAGGAAGGCATCCAATCTGGAGCTCTGGCTGTGATTCTGGAAGGGGCAGAACTGCTGGCACTTCCTGTTATGTCGTGTGGCAAATAGGTATATCTGGGAAAAAACCCACCTATGGAAGATTGAAAATGCAATGTCCATGTGAAGGAACCACTCATGGACTTGAAACGACCTGCTGAGGTGGCCCACCAGCTCGTTTTGTACCCTGGGGAGGTACGACACATGCAGGTGTATTGAATGCTCCACACAGAAGTCCCACAGCATGAGGGCTTCTTGGCAGAGGGAAGAGGAGCGTGCACCACCCTGTTTGTTGATGTAGAACATTGCTGTTGTATTGTCTGTCACAACAGATACACAATGTCCCATTATGTGTGCATGGAAGGTCTGGCATGCTAGGTGCACCGCTCTCAGCTCTCTGCATTGATATGGAGAGCCAGGTCTGCGTGAGACCAGAGATCTTGGGTACTGCGGTCTCCCAGATGAGCTCCCCAGCCCATGCTGATGTGTCCGTCACTAGCAACAGAGACGGCAGCAGAGTGGTGAAGAGGACCCCTGAGCATACCTCCTGAGGGTCGAGCCACCACAGGAGAGAGTCAAGGAGCGGGCGAGGCAGGGTCACGATCCTGTCCAAGCTGTCCCGGGCTGGGCGATACACTGACATGAGCCACAACTGAAGAGGTCGAAGCCTGAATCTGGCATGCTGCACCACATAGGTACAGGCAGCCATGTGTCCAAGAAGCTTCAGGCAGTTTCTTGCTGTGCTGGTGGGAAACTGTGTGAGGCCTCGAAAGATATCGGTGAGGGCCTGAAACCTTGCTTCCGGCAGGTATTCCCTGGCTTAGGTCAAGTCCAGTACTGCCCCTATCCTCTGTACAGGGGACAGAATTGATTTTGCTTCATTTAGAAGGAGACCCAGGTTTTCGAAGGTGGCTCTGATGAATCTGACCCGAGCTTCCACTTGGGTCCTGGAGCGGCCTCTGATCAGCCAGTCGTCGAGGTACAGAAACCCCTGTACCTGGCGCCTGCACAAGAAAACGTTGACAACTGCGATGCACTTGGTGAAGACTCAAGGTGCTGCTGACAGGCCAAATGGAAGGACTGTGAATTAGTAGTGGGTATTGTTTACCACAAACCTGAGATACTTTCTATGGGGCTGAGTAATAGTGATATAAAAATATGTGTCCTTCAAGTCGAGGGCGGCATACCAGTATGCTGGATCCAGCGAGGGGATGATGGAGGCCACAGAGACCATGAGGAACTTGAGTTTCTTTATGAACTTGTTGAGTTCTCACAGGACCAAGATGGGCCTGAGGCCGCCTTTGGCTTTTGGAATTAGGAAATACTGGGAATAGAAGCCCTTGCCCTTCTGCTCCTGAGGAACCTCTTCTACTGACCCTAGCGATAGGAGCGAGTGCACCTCCTGTATAAGGAGTTGCTCATGAGAGGCATCCCTGAAGAGGTGAGGGAAGGGATATGGAAGGGCATGAGGGCACAGAATTGGATGGAGCACCCAGCAGTTGGAAGTGATACAGTACCATGCACAGTAGAAAGGGGATAGTTGGGACGAAAAGGTAAGGCGGGGTGGATCCAGACATTGCTCTGGTGGCCCATCCTCGACTGCACATTCAAAAGGCTGGTTTGGCCCCTGAAGACGGCTTGGATTGTCCCAAGCCCTGGCCAGAGGGTTGACACAGCCTTCTCCTGCCGCTCCGATTTCTCCTTCTGGAGCCATCTTGGCGGTTCTGGTGACTGAACTGGAAGTGTCTCCACTGCGTTGAAGGCGTATAGAGTCCTAAGGACCTCAAGGTGACTCTGGAGTCTTTAAGGCTGTTAAGCCTTTTGTCAGTCTTTTCTGAGAAGAGAGTCTCACCCTCAAAAGCCAGGTCCTGAATGGTTTGCTGTACCTCGTAGGGGAGACCAGAAACCATGAGCCCCTTCTCATAGCCACTCATGTGGCCATAACCCTGGTGACCACCTCTGCCCCGTCAAGCACCGACTGAAGGGACACCCTGGAGATGAGTCTCCCTTCATCAACCAATGCCAAAAACTTGGCACAGGAGTCCCAGGGGAGCAGCTCCCTGAATTTGGCCATCGCCGAGCAGGTGTTGTAGGAGTACCTGCTGACTATGGCCTGCTGATTGGATATGCAGAGCTGCAAGCCCCCCAGTGGAGTAGACCTTTCTTCCATAAAGGTCAAGTCTTTTCACCTCCCGATTCTTCAGGGAGGGTCCCTGGAAGCCCTGACGCTCACGTTGGTTGTCAGCATCAACCATAAGAGAGTCAGGTGTGGGATGAGTGTATAAATGCTCATAACCCTTGGACGGCATGAATTAGCGTCTTTCATTACGCTTAGCCATAGGGGGCAACGAGGCTGGGGTCTTCCACAGAGTTTTCGTGGTGTCAGAGATGGTCTTTATGAGGGGCAGGGCAATACGTGCAGGTCTGGAGGGGTCAAGGATATCCACCATTGTATCTGTATCCTCCACTACCTCCTCCACCTGAATGCCCAGGCAGTGGGCAACCCTCCACAGCAATTGTTGCAGAACCCTGTTGTCCTCCAGGGCTGGGGATGTCGCCGTGCCTGCCAATGCCTCATCTGGCGAGGACGAAGAAGAGACCCCCATAAGCGGTCGCTGCTCACTTCCTTCCGCCCCCAAAGAGTCCCATGGCACCTGGGTTTCCTAGCCCAGTGCCGACCTAGATGGTGTCGCACTCCTCAGTGTAGGGGCTGCATACACCAATGCAGGCAACACCAGTGCTGAAACTGCCATAAATGCCGATGTCGTTCTTAATGTCGGAATCGCCGCTGGTGCTGGTGCCGCCGGTAGCTCTGGGCCTGGTGCTGGCTGTGCCGGAGGCACCGAAATAGTAGTGCAGGGTTGTAATGGGCCTGTACCTGACCATGCTGGTGCTGGTGGGGGAAGAAATGAGGCCGAGGACACTGACGTCACCCTGGAATGAGACCCTTGGCTGCGACCTTGGCTTTGATGAAAAGCCCAGGGAGTCTAAAAGGGCCATTGCGCCGGGAGCTGCCATTGGGCAGGCCACTGTGCCAGGTGAGGGTGCCAGTCCCGAGTTGACATGGACTGTCTGCTCCGACTCCTCCGGGACCGACATGAGCCCAACTCCGACCCTGAGGTGTCTGAAAACGATGACCACAGAGGAGCGGTATTTCTAGGCATCGTGCTTTCACACTGAGGGATCAGGGATCGGCATGGCCGGGTGTCCTCTGGTGCTGGGGAGTGGTGCAGCGGGGTCAGAGATCGGGGGGCTATCATAGCAGGCTTTCCCCTTGAAGGAGCCCGGGAAGCTACTGGTGCCAGCGACTTATCCTGTCTGGGTGGAGAGAACAGTGCCATGAGGTGAAGCAGTTCTTGGGCCACCTCAAACGCCTCCAGTGTCGAAGTGAGGTGCAGCTCACGGCTTGGCCTCAGCTGCCCCTCTACGCGGGCAGGAGTTGGCATGACCATCACAGGTGGAGCAGCACTAGTGTGGCTCAACTCAGATCTAACAGTGGCAGGCTCCTTAGGTCTAGAAGGGGGAGACTGACCCCTCTCTGACCTCTTCAAGTTTTGCGACACCGGTGATTGCAAACGGTGCCTGTGTGCAACATGTGAGCCGTGAGTGGAGCCAGGACAGTGTCGTGAGTCCTTATCCTTACCTGGCACTGGTGCCTGTGCTGACAATGCTGGAGCGCTCCACGCTGAGGAGGAGGTACTCGGCGCAGGGTCTGTCAACCCAGGGTAGGACGGGTGGCGTAGTGCTGCCTCCATCAACATAACCTTCAGGCACTGTTCTGTATCTTTTAAAGTCCTGGGCCAAACGGTCTTACAAATGACACAGCGATCCTTCTGATTGCCCTCTCCTAAGCACCTTAGACACGAGGTGTGAGGATCGCTTCTGGGCATACACTTGCTGCAGGCTTCGCCGACTTTGAAGCCCGGAGACCCTGGCATGCCCTGGTGTCGGGAGAGTGTAGGAGGGGATTTCCCCCCAAAAGGAAACTTATCTAACACTAACGAACTACTAACTACTATCTTTAATGAACAATAGAGAACTAATGGAGAACAATATAAGAACAATGCTGAATGTGCTTGTTGAGACAAGAGCATAGGAAAGTTCCAGCTAACCGTCTCTGGTAGTAAGAAGGAACTGAGGGGATGGCGGGTTGGCAGGGCTCTATATTGAGCTCCATGAAGGCACAACTCCAGGGGGCATCCAGGCCGACCTGACGGATGCTGCTAGGGGGAAATCTTCCTGCTACCGTGCACATGTGCACACACACACACCTGATTGGAATTGACATGAATAAGCACTCAAAGAAGAACTATGAGTTCTGTAATTAGGGGGCAGAAGAGACCTTAATTTCCCTCATTAGACAATAAGAGCTTGCATTATTTAATCTAGGGTGACCAGACAGCAAATGTGAAAAATCGGGATGGGTGTGGTGGGTAATAGGAGCCTATATAAGAAAAAAAAAAACAAAATCGGGACAGTCTATATAAAATCAGGACATCTGGTCACCCTACATTATTCACATGTTGTAGTACTGACATTTTATAGTGCTTTTATGCTGCTTGATTGAAGAGTCTGAATTCTTTGAGAGAGGGAAAGTCATTATGGATCACATACATGCTGACAGGCCATCTTGCATTCAGGTGATCTTTTCCATTACTTAGGTTGATAGTCCTCTTCACAGTGAGAAGTGCAAGGTTCTCATATTACATGAAGGCATTCTGGGTTACATATGTTTATGGTTCAGATTAGTTTTGGTGGGTGTAATTTTGCAACCACTGTGGTGCAGGAGAGGAAAGATCCATTGTTCTTTTCTATAGCAGTGGATGTGCTTTAGTTCATGGTTGCTAAGATTCCTTCCTTCAGATACTTGAAACAACAAAATTCACCTAAAATATCACATTCAGTTCTGAGCATCTGAACTAGAAGTATATTGACAAAATGGAGCGAGCTCAGAACACAGGAAGAAAAGTTATCAATGGGCTGAAGACCAACTTACCTGGGAAATGTTATAAGAGCTTAATATCTATAAGTTATACTTTATATAAGTTATATATAATATGTATATGTTAGAGCTTAGGTAAACAATAACAAAATGGTTATCATGATAGCAGTCTACAATATTTGACAGATGTACAAAGGTGTACTTGAAAGATGTACACAGCGATAAGTGAAAGCAATAGTTTAGGGTGGTACAATGTGGTAGGAGTAATGGGATACAATTAAGAAAGGAAAATTTAGGTGCGATAGACTGAAAAACTACCTGGCAACTACCAGTCTATGGCAGGGATTCTCAACCTTTTTCTTTCTGAACCCCAACATGCTATAAAAACTCCAGGGCCCAGCAGGGTGCAGGGGACTTGGGGCTCCATCTGTTTGGTGCGGGGAGGGGCCTTGGGCATAGGCATAGTTTGACTTCTATTTGGGAGGGGGGCAGGGCCCAGCGGGGCTCAGGCCAGCTCTGCACGGCATTGCCGAGGGAGGGAACACCACCTCCACCCCCTGACTCATCTCAGCTGGCCACCCAGCCTGTCTGAGTTGGGGCGGGGGGGGGAGCGCAACCAAAAATTATAACTCAAAGTGGGGGCAGGGCTCAGCTCAAAAATTTGAAAACCACTCAGGGTGCAGGCAGGGGGTAGCTAGGGGCTGTGTGCAGGCAGGGAGTAGCTCAGGGTGCAGGAACGGAGTAGCTAGGGGCTGTGTGCAGGTGAGGTGTAGCTCAGGGTGCAGGCAAGGGATAGCTGGGGTTGTGCAGTGAGAGGTGTTGCTCAGGGTGCAGGGAGGGGATAGCTAAGGGCTGTGTGCAGGTGGGGTGTAGCTCAGGGTGCAGGGAGGGGGTAGCTAGGGGCTGTGTGCAGGTGAGGTGTAGCTCAGGGTGTAGGCAAGGGATAGCTGGGGTTGTGCAGTGAGAGGTGTAGCTCAGGGTGCAGGGAGGGGGTAGCTAGGGGCTGTGTGCAGGCAGGGAGTAGCTCAGGGTGCAGGCAAAATTGAAGAAAGAGAGAGCAGAAAACAATACAGCATTGTATCTTACTCCATGATTAATAGACCCCTGAGACAGAGATCTGACTTTTGATAGGAAGCATTAAAAAGTCAGAGTTCTAACACTGATGGATAGAATCTGAGGCAATTAAGATTGTGCTCTCCCTATCCAATTTTATTTTCCTAAGTAAGTGAGGTACTGGAGGGAGCAGTATATAGTAGGATGTCACTGCTGCACAGGGAGAATACATCAACAGTCCAAACGCAGCTGAAAAACCCTGGTAGATCAGCATATTTTACTGTACCAATCATGTCCATCGTAGGCATGTTCTGCGGAGTGTGGCTGGGCTGGAATACCCCAGTCTAGAAACCACCCCGGTAGACCCTGTGTGTGACTGAGTCACTTCGCCTATAAGTTGAGGACTCCGGGTATATGTTTTGCTTTGATGCAAGATAAATTCTGCTGCTCTTAATCTAACCGGACTGAGCCTTCTTTAGTCAAGGATTTGGTCGTTAGTCCTTGCTTGCTGTACTGTCAGAATGAACTAAAACTGCCTTTCCTCGGCTGTGACCCTGAAGCTTTACAAGGATCTTAAGGCTGAGAATTGGAGGCAGCTGATATATGATCTCTTCATTTGTCCAGACCAGGGATCCTGGGCTGATCAGTGCTAAACTGTGCTACCTCAGAAGAGAGCAAAGCCCTTGCAGGGACACTCTCTTAAGGACTAGCTGGGGGGTCTATTACTAGGCTAGAGGAATCCCCAGCTTTCTTCAGAGTCCTCCCCTGAAGACCCATTCCCTGGCTGGCAGAGACCAAGCTGAAGGGAAAGAAAGAAGGTGGCAAAAAAACCTGATTAAAAGAGCATCCAGAGAGAACAAGAGAAAGAGATCTGCTGAGGAAACCTCTGCCTCTGAGCACAGCACTAGAAACCTGGGACATAATCTCAGTGCAGCTCAGTAGGTGCTGAGAGGCAGAAATCTGTGGGAAACAGATACCTCTTGCCTTCCTCTGAAACCTGGAAACAGGAGAAACCCGCAGTTCCATACCTCAGGAAGCAGCAGATTTCCATGACAAAGAACCATCAAGACTGAACTTGATAAGTTTACGAAAAAGATGGTATGTTGAGACTGCCTACAATGGCCTGTGACCCATCTGCAACTGCTAGTAGCAAATATCGCCAATGACCAGAGATAGGACACTAGATGGGGAGAGCTGAGTTACTACAGAGAATTGTTTCCCAGGTGTCTGGCTGGTGGGTCTTGCCAACATGCTCATGGTACAACTGATCACCATATTTGGGGCAGGAAAGGAATTTCCCCCCAGGTCAGATTGGCAGAGACCCTGGGTTTGTTTTTTTTTTTTTTTTTTTTGGGGGGGGGGGGAGGGAGAGATTTGGGTTGGTTTTTTTTTTTTTTTTTTGCCTTCCTCTTCAGCATGGGCCTGGGTCACTTACAGGTTTAAACTAGAGTAAATGGTGGATTCTCTGTAACTTGATGTCTTTAAATCATGGTTTGAGGACTCCAGTAACTCAGCCAGAGGTAGGGTGACCAGATGTCCCAATTTTATAGAGACAGTCCGATATTTGGGGCTTAATGTTATATAGGTGCTTATTACCCCTCACCCCCATCCCGATTATTCATACTTGCTGTCTGGTCATCCTAGCCAGAGGTTATTGGCTTATTACAAGAGTGGGTGCGTGAGAGTCTATGACCTGCAGGAAGTCAGACAAGATGATTGCAATTGTCTCTTCTGGCCTTAAAGTCTATGAGTCTATGTATCTATCTCTTTAGTTAATTGAGCACACTTAACATGGAAATCAGTGGACATAAACATGGAACTACATGCCATTGTTATAGTCACCTTTAAGAGTAGAGGCTCATTTAATGATCTCTTCAGTATCTTGATAAATGAGAAAGCAAAACTCCTGCCTAGCACTGTAAATACTTTTTATTGTAACCCCATGCCTACCTAGACCTGTGCATAAAAACAGAATACAGAAAATTAGGTGAATGAGATTCTTTAAAGCTTCTTGGACAAACTGTTTGGTCTGATTGGGAGTGGTGGGGGAGTTGTAGACAGGAGGGACGTCAGAGGAACTCTCCCTCTCCCTGCCTTCATTAGAAGGCGCACAAAACCCCACTTCTCCTCATGGGCAGTCCAATAAGGAGAATGAGCATAAGCAGTGCAATGTGAACAGCACTGCATCTTGTCTGTTGGAACCCCTAGCTGGTGAGGGCAATGGACAGGCTAAGCACAAGGTTAGAATGGAGAAGTTCAGGGAAAGTAAAATTTGGCATGAAGGAATTGAGAAGGACTGCACTTGAACTGGATGCCAAAATATGCTGTATCTTGACTGGATGCATTACCTGAGTGAGGAAATGAAGGGCGCCATGAGATGAAAAATACTATTTTTACATATTTTGCTTTAACATGAATTTGTAATTTTAAAACCTACCCTTTACATTTTGTTTATGATCTATCATAAGCTACTTTTAAAAAAAATATCAACCAAAGAAAATAAACCCTCTGTTCACCTTCTAATTTCCTATGAGACAGCATACTTTTACCTTTCGCTTTTTTCGAGGGGGTGGTGGAGATCTCTTAACTGCATTTCTTCTTTTTAGCAGAGGAGATTTTGGTAGCACGGGAGTGCTTTCATCAGCGTCATCATCTTCAGATTGCTCTACCTCTTCTACAAATTCCCCTATCTCACCATGGCTATCAAGACCTCTCCTGAGAACAGTTTCTTCAAGTGTTCCAACTTTTTTATTTTTTACCAATATTTTGAATTTTAATTCCTGTGGAAACAGTAGAAAGCATCATAATGCATTTAATAATACATTTTCATATAAAAACACTGCAACGCCTATTCTCAAAATGTATTTTATAGATGTAATTTGTTTTAGAATTATGGGTGCTGGTGGGGTGATGTTCACAAACGAGCACTCTAGAGTAATGGACAACCAAATATCTTACCAACCAAATTATCTTTCATGACAATGTAAGTTTTAGAGAACAAAAAAAACTGAGCATAACAGACTACTCCATACAATAAGGAGAAGAAAGGTAAAATACAAATGAAGTTTGCCATCATGCAAAACACACCAGTGCTGGAACAATGAGCAAGAGTGTTGTAAGAAGAGAAGTGGGTATTCAGCACCCATCTACCAAAAGAATGTGATTGCCACGTAGCAAGGGCAAGCAAGAAATTGTTGCTCCATATCGGTGCTAGGTACAAGTCAGTGAGAATGTATTGGCTGAATGCCAATGGCAGCACAATAGGTGTGTACGCATATATGTGAACATAGATGGTATTGTTTATTAAGCTTCACTTTGTTTTTTATAAACACAAATGCACACACATATGAGAACAATTCTTGTTTTGATATCTGACTACACCTATGGAAGTGGTTCTAGCTAAGGAAGGCAGGAATTTTGGTGCCCTATTTGCATAGTACACTGCTGCCCTGTATACCAAGCTATGATCCTACCATTACTTATTTTCATATGTGTATAAGCACAGCAGGACCTTTTTTTTTTTTAATCCTATATCTTCAATAAAGTTAACTTAATAGAGCTCAGAGTCTTGATACTTAGAGCTCACCAAATCTGCGGATATCTGCTTTATATCTGCAGACCATGTTGTGGATCACGGATCGGATGCTGATACAAATTTAGGGATCTATTGGTACCTAAGGAAAGTGTCATTTTTTAAAGTATACAGTACCTAAAAAATTGATAGCTTTATTATTCCTGACAGAAAAAAATAGACAAAATTTCAAATTACAGAATTTATACAGATATACAAAATGTACACAGTCAAGTTTCCAATGATAACCATTATCAGACAGCAAAAATCGTCTTACTGAACTATTACTTTGTAAGCAGAATGACATTCATTTCTAGGTAAATGGCAGCATCTTACTTGATCAGCATGCCAAACTATAAAATGTAAACTATCAAAAGTCTTTACACGTCTTAGTGGTTGTTATACATTTCCCTTGTTGCCTTACTAAAACCACTGTACAGAGTTAAAAAGAATTAATTTTGATAAAAGAGTATCTATTAGTGGGTCTGAAGAGTAATTCTGCAGTTAAAAACAGGCAACTATTTCATATTATAATAAAGAGTGTTGTAGAACCATGTTACAAGCAGGTTTCTTTTAAGTAAATAAGTAATATATAAACAAAATGAGAAGGCTGTAGCACCACATCTTCGGACAACCATGAACCAGAACATTTACATAAATTTGTATTAAATGAAAAATGGAATTTTGGCAAGGGCACTAGGGTTATCCCAAGGCCCCTTTCTTTAGATTTTGCTTCTTTTCCCAGTAAATGTTCATTAGCTGAGTGAAGAATGCAGTATTATGTTGCTAATATGATCACAGATTACATAATAAATACAAAGTACTTATGAAATTAAATTTCGGGACAGATTTTCCAAAGCCCTGGGATCCACAACTGGACCCAGAGTTTCCAAATAACTTGGCTCCCATTTATGCCCTGAAGTTAACGCCTCTGATTTTCAAAAGTGCTTAGCACCCAGAGGCTCCCACTGAGTACAGAAATCACAAGCCATCCCATCCAAAATACAAATCCTCTCCAGCAGGCAGTCTTCAGAGGGGAATATTGCAGCTCATTGGTCATGTGGCAAACAAGAAAAGAAGAAGTGATACTGCTAAGCACTGAGAATGGGGTGAAGTTCAAAGATAACCTAGGCATGGCCCAACACCTAAACGAATACTTTCCCTCAGTTTTTAATAAGGGTAAAGAGGAGCTTAGTGGTAGTGGCAGGGTGGTTAATGGAAATGAGGATATGGAAGTAGTAATTACCACATCCAAAGTAGAAGTCAAACAGTTCAATTGGACTAAATTGGGGGACCTGTATAGTCTCCATCCAAGAATATTAAAGGAACTGGCATATGAAATTGCAAGCCCAATAGCAAAGATTTTGAATTAATCTGTAAAGTGAAGGGTAGTACATGTGACTGGAGAATTGCTAATATAGTACCTATTTTTAAGAAACGGAAAAAATGTGATCTGGGAACCTACAGGCTTGTAATTTGACCTCAATTCTCTGCAAGGACTTAGATCTAATTTTGAAAGAGAAAATAGTAGTTAAGGACATAGACGTAAATGGTAATTGGGATAAAATACAACGTGGTTTTACAAAAGTTAAATCATACCAAACCAAACTGATTGCTTTCTTTGAGAAGATAACAGATTTGTTTTAGACAAGGAATTGCAATCTAATCTACCCGGATTTCGGTAAGGCATTTAATACAGTTCCACATGGGAAATTATTGGAGAAAATGGGGATTAATATGAGAATTGAAAGTTGGATAAGGAACTAGTTAAAGGGGAGACTACAATGGGTCACACTGAAAGGTGAACTGTAAGGCTGGAGGGCAGTTACAGTGGAGTTCCTCAGGGATTGGTCTTGGGATCTTCTGTCAGGTGTATTTGATCTTGAGAATATGAAAAATGAGTGCTAAGACTTTTCTGGTTCCA
This sequence comes from Malaclemys terrapin pileata, assembly GCF_027887155.1. Taxonomy (NCBI): domain Eukaryota; kingdom Metazoa; phylum Chordata; order Testudines; family Emydidae; genus Malaclemys; species Malaclemys terrapin. Next base: position 115,755,272 of record NC_071505.1, read on the forward strand.
TTCCCTATCAATGTGGCAGCATGCTTTGGTCCTCTAGATACTACAGTGAGCGGTATCACAGAAATGTGTTTAACGACAAATCTTTCTCACAAGTATTCCTCAGGTCCTGCATTAGGCATTTGAAGGATGATAAACGGAAAGCTTATAATGAGGGCAGAAGTTCTCTAGTCTTACTAAGAATGTCGAAAAGGTCAAAGAGGTGACCGGTTTGGGAAGCACACTACACTAGATTTCTACTGACTGTAGTAGTTGGGCTTCTGTGCAGTCAAGAGTAGTAGTGGACTAATAAACTGGACTAACTGCAGTAGACTGTAGTAGTGGACTTCTACTGTGCAAATGGTGAGTAGTGCTTAAATTGTTCCCTTTTTAGGTTAAAAGATTCACCAAAGATGCAACAAGAACATATATTCTTCTCTGAGAACCTTACCAATGAAGTCTAAGATTTCTATTGAAACAAAAAACCAAACAAACCAACAACAAAAACCAAAAGGGAGATCCTGTTTATTCAGGGTAGACATGAAATATGCTCTGCACTGAGTTTATAGAGGTAGTGGCCACACATAATCCTTAACTTCTAATTTCCTCATCACAGTGGCAGCCTTATTTAAACATAATTGGTTTGTTTATTTTCTCACATCAGCACCACAGAGCCTAATCTTCATGTAAGGCCATGTCTACACTAGTGAGCTCACAGCGGCAGAGCTGCACCAATGAAGATGCGCTGCTATAAGATGGCCCATGTAGTCGCTCTCCTGTCGACATAATAAAGCCACCTCAACAAGCAACTCTATGTCAGCGGGAGAAGCTTATGTCATTCAGGGGGGGTATTTTCACACCCCTGAATGACATAAGTAGTAGTGTAGACATGTCCTTAGAGACGATAATGTCCATATAATCTCTACAGTAAAATGGTCATCTTATAACAGTCATTATCTTTATCTCTGTATATAGTGAATTGATACAGAGAAACAGGATTTAGTTAACCCCTTAGACCATGAGAGTCACATAATTACATCACATGTTTCACATGAAGTAGCAAAGAATTCAGGGTTTATATTAATATATTAATTAATTATTATATTAATATATTAATAAAGGTCTGGGAAGGTTGTGAAAACATATAAATACTTACACATTACATAACAGATAATTGAATTTACCTGTGATTCAAATAGTGTATTATTAAGATACCCATTAAGAAATACAAAGTGTGCATAAAAAGAAACATCATTTACACAAACTGTAGCACTTATGGTAGCAAATATTAGAGTTATAATTAAGGTGGAAACAGGCATTCCATTCTAAATTCCAACTTTCAGTTGCTGACACTCTCCTTTTCAACAGCGGTATTTTGTTTGTAGGATCAAATTGTCAGAGTGCAAGGGGAAGAGATAGCACATTCTTAATGTTTACCACCCATGCTCTAGCGTTGCTGATATTTCTGCAGAGTTCTGAATTTTTTACCATATATTAGTATTTCTAGATATTTTAAAACAGTTGTATACACTTTTGGTCATCTGTTTGTTCAAATGTTTATAAAGGGTTTTTCACTTCATAGATCCAAAAGGGAATTGTCATTCTTGTATTTATTGATATTGTATTAATTTACTGCACCTTGTATATAACTTTGTTTTAAGTAGAAAAAATGAACCCAAACTTAAACGTTGGTGTTGCGACTAGCAGCTTCATAATAACAGAGGGTCATATTGTGCCATCACATTTTAAGCAGAAGGCAATTGGAGGTTTCTTTATAGACTGATGGCACAATATGGCCCAGAATGAAAAAGCTCTTTTCCATAGGCACACGTAGTCTGAAATATCTTGTTAAGATGATAGTTTCATCTTATCAAAGAGAAATGATGACATTCATGTTGGTTTCAGATAGAATTACAGAAGGTCTCTCTGGTCAAAAAGAGATTTTGGTACAGTATTTTGCAAGATCACCACAAACTAATAAAACCAGAATCATCAATTGCAAAAGATATGATGTTTTAAATCTAAGGAACAACAAATACAAAGAAGTGGCAAAAATGGAGTACTGTATAAGTAGCTTGAGTACTTTATTTAGATTATCCTTACATAAATACTTTATGTGCAGACCTTCAGTTTCATGTTTGAAACTACACAATAAGATTATCTACTATGTTTTAAACATTTTAAAAGTATAAAATTTACAGCAATAATGATACAGGCTGTGAAATAGAGATACCAATACTAATTTAGAAATCCTTGGTCAATAAAAATATATTTAAAGCCACACTTTTCTACCAGGATATGTGCTATTAATGTTTGTTTCTCTGCACATTAAACAAAAAGCCAGTTGACACTTTTCTACAGTTTACTCCATAATACTTAGCATTCATCAACATAAGATTATTTGCCACCCAACAAAATTCTTGCCTATTATGTGCTGGAGGGATTTTGAGACTAGCACTAATTTAAATCTCTCAACACAATAGATTTAAATAAGTAAATCAGCAAAAATAGCTCCTATGGTAAAATGTACTTTAATTCAGGTGACGTTGAGCCCAAAGTATGATGCATGCCAGAACAACTAAAGTACCACAAGACTCAGCACAAAGTCCCAGGCACATTGGCAAAGATAAGAAACTGCCTTCCCGATTGTCACAGGTTCAGAAAGATCAAAAGTCAGATCACAGAAAGATGGAAGACAAATCCTAGAGCTGTAAAAGAGGACTGAGAGGAGGGGGAGGAGGAATGTGAATACTTCTTTGGTTTTGAAAATCTTCTTGCATACCCATAGATTTTTAAATTATCCCTCCCCAGGACCATTTGCTCTCTCCCAGCACCTGCCTCTGCCATTTCCCAGGTCTTCCTTTGCTCCAGAATTACTGGAATGGGTTAGCCTAGTCTTACAGGGCCAGCATCCCTGATTACACTGATATTTTAAAAAGGGCCATTCCTGCACCATAATTCTAATGTTTTTATTTGTGTTTATTTATGATGAATTTTATGAAGGGGTACCTTAACTGTTCCCATATGTTGCAATTTCCCAGAAGAAGCCTTTTCTTCACCTTTAATCAATATTGACGTGATCAAAGTGATGCTTGAATTAGAAAATTTCCATTTTTAAACGGCATTATTAATTTGGATTTTGAGGGCTTTATTTTCTTTTTTCCAAGTACCTATGTTTGCTCACTCTCCAGACCTTTTACTTTTCTCTGTTTCCTAACAATTTGGGAAATGTGAAGGAAAGGAGTTAGGGTCAATTAATCTCTGAGGGGGGAGTGGGGAAAGCTTACTATTTCTTTAAAGGCCTTGGACTAGAAGCCTTGTGGTGTAGGGGAGGACAAGGCTCCCTTTCTATCCCATACAATCAATCAATAAACCAATCAAGAGACACCTTCGGAAGGGAAGACTGGCATAAAAGTTTCCCTGTTCTCACTGTGAAATGGAAAATAAATAGAGAGGGTCTGTTTGCCAGTGGACTGGCAACCCTCTTGTTACCCAGGGTTTTCAGAACCCAAAGTAGTGGTAACTTAACTGTTTCTCTCCAGGCCGTGTCAGGGATAAATCAATGGGGGCCTAGCTCCTCTGTCTAATAAATGATTGGCACAAACAAGTGTGTTTATACCTAAAACTACTTTTTTTATTAGGTCTTAAGCACACACATACATATATCTGTATCAGTAGGATTAGAGCAATCCAAACATTTATATTTACCTAATGTCTGAAATGGTTTTGAGGAATCAGCAACCAGCCTTCCGGGGGCCCCTCTTCTGTCCAGCTGCTGGGGAGTTTAGGTGCCAGATCCTTGCCCCCCCAAAAAGCTTCTTTGGACTGCTCCAAAGCACATTTTCTAACTAAACTCTATAGATTTTCTCTGGACAAAGCACATAACTCATAATAGCCCCTAATAGGCTAACAATGTCCCTAGCAACAGCCAATAACAATTCATTATTCTCCTTATCAGCAAAGCAGCTTCAGCAAAATAACTTACAAACACAGACAACCAGAATCAAGGTCAGTTTTCCACATTTCCCCTCATTCTCATGAATCTGTCTTTTCACTTTATCTACCCCAGTCAGTAGAACTGCAGCTTGCAGTTGTTTTTGTTCTATCTGCCTAAGCAAGGCCAAATTATTCCTGTGTGGTGTCCTCACTTCCAGCTTATGGCAGCCAAAGTGCACAAGATGGCTGCGAGTTATGTTAAATCCAGTTCTCTTACAACACCCTCCTCCTTCCCAAAGGAAAAGGGGTAATGCAGCATGTCCCTTCCAGACTGGGAAGAGGGATGGAAAACCACTATCCAACCCCATTCAGGAAACACTGGAAGGAAGGACTTTTGCTATTAAGGTTTTGTGTTTGAGATCACTTTATTCTGAAAGATGTTTGTGGTCAGTTCAACTGGAGCTGGACCAGGAAAATGTTAAGAGATTGATGAGAAAGAAAGGGAGAGTGTGACTCAGGGCAGTAACCTTGTCACAATCCGCAGATTTGCATAATAATAGGGGGAAATGGTTAAGATCTCCATGTTTTTTGGCTAATGTCTTTGTTAGAATGCACAGGAGATAAGCTATTGGAGGTTTTTTAAGGCAATTATATCAGACATATTCTCAATGGTACCATTTTTAATTGTACTTATGTACCAAATGGAACTGGAGAGAGAGAGAGAGAGAGAGACTTATTTTAATTAAAGCTCTTGGAAAATAGTGCCATGACTTTTATCTGGTTTTTATCATAGTTTTACTAGATTTCAAGGAGGAAAGGACACACATATGAATATACTGGAAACATTCTCTGTAAATTTACTTTTACTGCATTTGTAGAGTTTTAAAAAAAATGAAAATAAGCCTACTGTGAATATTCCTAGTTCTAGCTTTTGTTTTCCTACTGTGAGGTTGGTCAGCAGTGGCAAACTCATTCTTGAGTTGCTGCTGCCATGGTAACAGGCAGTGGCTATGCTCCTCCTTCTCCTCACTCTATGCCCGACATTCAAGTCCCAATCTCAGATAGATACTAGGAAAGATGAATTGCCATTCTTTCTGGATCAATGAAATAAAGGTGTACAGCTGAATACTGTTGCAATATGGTTGTTATATGATATTGTAGCCAAAAACATCTTACCATCTCCTTAAATGCCAAATATACTAAGGGTTTTTTGGGCGGAAGTGAGGGGAGGGAGTAAGAACAGATTACAGTAGTAGCCAATAGTAGAGAGTTGTTGAAATAGATGAACATTCCCTAGTACTACTCTCTAGGCCATCTCCAGGAGGAGAAGAATAGAGCCAATCTATTACTCAGTCTGCCCTTACTAGGGTCTGTAAAGATGTCAATAACAACTATTGCCTGCTGAGTGATTTATATAAAATCAGCATGGATGCTTAATATTTCCATCACTAAAAGGTTACCATCAACCATTACGTCTTCATACCATACTCTGATCTAAAATCAAAATGACAGGGATCAAAAAAGAGTGATCTCCAGATATTATCAGAGGTATTTCTATATAATCTTTCCATTACTGTTTCCCAAAAAAGGATGTTAAAGTCAGGGCAATGATCAACAAGATTACCACAGTTTAAGAGACATTTTCTTGAGCGAGGGACTAGTCATTGCTCCTTGAAAAGCTCCCGGCACCCTGCCCTCTCAATATGAGCAGATGGGAATAATGTTTCTAATAAAAACTGAAGTGTCATTCTAGTGTCTGTGTAAATTAAATAAGACACAAAACATTACATGCTTTTTTCATTCTCTCTTTTCCAAATTGAATCACAATCATTGTTTTGCCAATTCATAAACAGTTGTTCTTCTGTATCAATAACACCAAAGAGAAACATATGTAATAGAAGAGAGCTCTACCACTCAAGAGCCTGCTGTTAACTTTGCTTTGGGTCTGTATACTGAATTTTGAACATTGGAACTCTCTTCATCAACAATGAAATCAAGCCCCACATAGTGGGGTGAGGCAGGCTAATTATTCAGTCTAACCACAATAGTGGGGCCTAAACAGTGTTTGGGAAGGGCCTCAAAGTCTTATTTTTCTATTTATAAGCTCAAAAATAAGAAAATGCAAATGCAGTCTTCTTCTAAATTTCCTGCATGCTTGCTTAAACTCCAACTGAGGTCTTTCCCATGCAACTAGCATGCTGCAATGTGTCATCCTAGGGTGTGGAGTGAGGTGGAGGAAGCAGCAGTAGGCTGCCTCAGTGTTTTGATGGTAGGAAGGTAAAGATGACAAAATGAGGGAGGGTGGGGGTCAAAGGTTTCATGGGCACTACTGTGGAAGTATTTGGAAGCAGAGGAAGACTACGTAAACCATTCCAGGACACTATGCCCAAACAATCCCCAACACTCCAGATTTCCATTCTCCTCAACAATAATTGCCCCTCTCAGGGCCGGCTTTAGGAAGTGTGGGGCCCAATTCGAACATTTTCGGCGGGGCCCCAACAGGGATGACTTAAAAAAAAAAAAAAGACACGTAAAAAACCACCTTTCATTTCTTCCATGTATTATTTACTTTCCATAACTATATAAATAATAACAAAATTATATTACATACATTGCGTAATGTATACGGATGCATGCTAAGCCTACCTAAAGTTCTTGACACCCACCCCGGGACCCCGCCCCATCCACCCCCCTTCCCTGTCCCCTGACTGCCCCCTGCCGCCCCATCCAACCCTTCCTCTCATTCCTGATGGCCCACTGGGACTCCTGCCCCATCCAACCACCCCTTCTCTCTGACCCTGACTGCCCCTGGAACCTCTGCCCCGACTGCCCCCCACCACCCAACCCAACCCAACCCCTGCTCCTTCCTGACTGCCCCCCCAGGACCCTTGCCCCCATTCAATCCCCCTGTTCCCTGCCCTCTGACTGCCCCGACCCCTCTCCACCCCCCCACAACCCTCCAAACTCCCCTGCCCTCTTCCAACACCTGCTCCCTGCCCCCTTACCACGCTGCCTGGAGCCGCTCGCCCGGGTCCAGGTCTGGGCTGGGTCCGCTCGGTCCGGGCTGGGTCCAGACCTGGGTCCAGGTACGATCCGGGCCCGCTCAGCCCAGGCCCGGGTCCGGGTCCGGGTCCGGGTCCGGGTCCGGGCCCACTCAGCCTGGGCCTGGGGCCGGATCCGGGCCAGATCCAGGTCTGGGCCGGAGCCGCTGGGCCAGGGCCGGACCGGAGCCTCTCGGTCCGTGCTGGCGCCACTCGGCTGGGGCCGGCGCCGCAGGGCCCGAGCTGAGCCGGGCCAGAGCCGCTCGGCCGGGTCCACGTCCGGGCCGGAGCTGGGCCCGGGGCCGCCGGGCCGGAGCCTCTTGTGCCGGGCCAGCGCCACTTGGCCAGGGCCGGCACCGCAGGGCCCGAGCTGGGCCGGAGCCACTCGGCCAGTTCTGGGTCCGGGTCTGGGCCGGAGCCGCTCAGCTGGGCCTGAGCCCGGCGCCGCGGGGCCCGAGCAGGGCTGGGCCAGAGCCACTCAGCCGGGACCGGGTCCAGATCTGGGCCAGAGCCGCTGGGCCAGGGCCGGGCCGGAGCCTCTCGGTCCGCGCTGGCGCCGCTCGGCTGGGGCCGGCGCTGCAGGGCCCGAGCTGAGCCGGGCCAGAGCCACTCGGCCAGGTCCACGTCCGGGCCGGGGCCAGGCCCAGGGCCACGGGGCCGGGCTGGAGCCTCTCGGGCCGGGCCGGCATCACTTGGCCAGGGCCGGCACCGTGGGGCCCGAGCTGGGCCGGAGCCGCTCGGCCGGTTCTGGGTCTGGGTCCGGGCCGGAGCCGCTCAGCCAGGACTGGGCTGGGGGTGTTCGGCTGGGGCCAGGCCGGAGGGAGCCGCGCACTCGGCCAGGGCCGGACTGGGCTGCACTGCGCCTCCCTGGAACTCTCCTCGCCACTCCCCCCCCCCCCCTTACCTCCTGCCTGCTGCTTGTTTCAGGCTTCCCGCAAACATCTGATTCGCGGGAAGCAGGGGAGAGGGAGGAGAAGGTGGGCGGAGCATTCAGAGGAGGAGGGGGAAGTGGGCCAGGGGCGGGGTGGACAGCTGTGCGGGGCCCCATTCAGGGGAATCGGCCGAATCGGCCTAAAGCCGGCCCTGGCCCCTCTTATGTTCATCCAATCACTGAAACATAATAAAGTAAGGCTATTGTAATTTACATACAGTAACTCCTCACTTAACGTCATCCTGGTTAACATTGTTTCGTTGTTACGTTGCTGATTAATTAGGGAACGCAATGCTCCCTTATAAGGTTATTTGGCAGCCGCCTGCTTTGTCCACTCTTGCAGAAAGAGCAGCCCGTTGGACCTAGCTGGTGGGGGCTTGGAACCAGGGTGGACTGGCAACCCCTCTATCAGCTCCCCTAAGTTCCCTGTGCTGCAGCCGCCCAGCAGGCTATTGCCAGGCAATTCAGGTGTCCCTCCCCCCACTGCCGTGTGCTGCTCCTGCCCTCTGCCTTGGAGCTGCTTACAGGAGCCTGCTGCTTGCTGTGCAGGGGCGGGGAAGAGGGGGGCTAATGTCAGGATGTCTCCCTCCTCCCATTCCTGCCCCCTGCTCCTTTACCCCATCTCCACAGAGCAGGGGGGGAACAACAGGGCTCAGTATGGAGGGAGCTTGCTGGCAGCAGCTGCTGTCTCAACTTGCTGATCTACTTAAAAAGGCAGTGTACTCAGAGTGGGGTCAGTGTACTTAAAGGGGCAATGCGCACGTCTCTCTCTCTCTCTTTCTCTCTTTCTCACACACACACACACACACACACACACATGCACACGGTGTGTGTCTCTATCTCTTTCTGTCATGCTGTCTCCCCTCCCTCCATTCGTGCTGCCTTGTAGAGTGTGAGGCTACATTAACAACGTGTTAACCCTTGAGGGCTCGGCCGAGTGCTAGTTCATCATTTAGCAGTAAGGCATTCTCTGGGAAATATCCCACCCTCTTCCAGCCTCTGACTTCACCACCTCAACCAAGCTTCACAATCATCATAGCTGTGAACAATATTAAATTGTTTGTTTAAAACTTATACTGTGTAGATAGATAGATAGATAGATAGATTAGATAGATACTTTTGTCTGGTGAAAAAAAATTTCCCTGGAACCTAACCCTGCCCCATTTACATCAATTCCTATAGGGAAATTGGATTCGCTTAACATCGTTTTGCTTAAATTAGCATATTTCAGGAACATAACTACAACGTTAACGAAGGAGTTACTGTATTTTTATATTTTAGGATTTCATTAATAGTTGATGTAAATGAATAGTGTCTCTAGCACACATGGAAGTGGGGACCCAGCTCATATAGTTTGACAGAAATAGACACAATGATAAAAAGTATGAGAAACACTCGAATAAGGCACTGTTTGTAATCAATATTTAGAAAAGAATTTGAGAAACTACACAATATGTGAAGTGCTAACAGAGGAAGGAAGATAGCTAACACTTTAGATGAAATAAATGCATATTGATGTATTGACCCTGCTGATTATAAAAAAGAAATCTTAAGACCCTGTAACCTGATCAAACTAAACCATGATAACTGTTTCCTTGCAAACAACATTATTCTTCTTGCCAGTTTTCTCTTTGTTTCACAAAATATTAAATGAAAAAGACAAGTTCACATATTAATATAGATGGGTTATACAGAGTATTTACAAGAAAGGGGATGGAACTCAAAGCATCCCATCCATACAGTATGTAAACAGAACTATAAGGATAACTACATTAACACATTTTTTATGAATTTAACAGTTAATATTTCTAAACTGTACTAGTAACTGAAAAGTATTCTGAAGGGAAAGGAGTGAGTACCCATTTGATGGTGGGGGGAATCTATAGCAAACATTTCAAACTTAATTGTCAAGTATATTGGACAGAACTCATCATCAATAGAAGTCCAATGACTGCCACTAAGCCATTTCGAGGATGATTTTTTCCCCACTGTGTTTAGTCCAGTATTCATATCAAAGCAGTTATTACCAATTTTAATTATCCCTACATTTTAAACAATTCATTTAAAATAAATATTTTATACCTTAGAAAATGAAAGACTGTAATGTTTGAAGAAGAGTACCTTTGCTCAATCATCCAAATTAACAACTCTGGTCCAAGTTTTCTCTTTTACTATGATCACCCTCTAAGCTATAACAGCTGGCTATGGATTCCTAAAGATCAGACATCAGGTGAGAGCTGGAATAATGGAACAGAGCTCTGCTCCAATCCACCAGCTAGTTCCCCAAAACACCTAGAAATGGGGGTGGGTAAGCAGTCGGTATAGGAACCAGCTACATTGCTTTACCCCAGTTCAGGTAATTCAAAATTGAGGGGTTGTGGTCAGATCACATCCCCAACTGGAGCTAAGAATCTGGCCCATTTACATTATACTGCATTTATAAAGCATGTTGGAGTCTGGATAAGTAGTTTCAAAGCCTTAAAGAGTATGATTCAATGTCTATTGAAGCCAATGGAAAAGCTTTTGAACAGGCCTAAAAATGCAGTTTATTATTCAGCAGATTTGCTCCCTGTCCACATTCAGAGACATAGCTAATGAGTTCAGTGACAAAATAACTTTTTACTGCTTTTTACACGTTAAGTCAACTGAACCAACCCAGCTAAATGATAATGAGCTGATTTTAGTCCTATTTGTTCACCATCATCAGAATTATTTACTATGTTCCATCTGTGTGAACCAATTACAGCCATTGGAATTGCTCAGGTGTCATTTAGGACAGAATTTGAAGACAATGGGATTACAAAGGAGAAACTTGGAGCCTAATTTGACATGAAATTTTTTTACTACTTTAATGATGGACAGAAAAGAAAGAACTCAGGTTGACTCTTAAATCAAAGGTTGAGTCTGCAAATTCTAGCAGAATGGGGGGGGGGGGGCGCGGTGGAATCTTTTTATTTGGAAACTGAGATAGTTGATAAGGAAACATTTGAGAAAATAAATGTGGAACCCCATAATGTCATATTTAGAGAGTAGCTTTATAGAGTTGAAAAAGAAAGAAAACTCCCTACAACACACAGTAATCAGTCAATGGAGGGCACTCAATATAGACTTCTTTATTTTACAGGCCCTTTAATTGATTCCATTTTTGCTGTAGAGGACATAGAATTCTTAGACACCACCAAGATTGATAAATGTAGCTTGTACATTGAGAGACTCTGAGGCAGCCCAGATCATCCAATGTAAATTGTGCTTGCTTTCTCTGGCATGATTTTTCAAAGGCTCAAAATCAAATGCAGACAAGACTAGTATGATGGTAGGCCTGCAGCAAATACTAATGTCAAATCTATACACATTTTGGCTTATTTATTAATTTTTTTACATTTATTGAATAAATACCTACCATAACGTTGTTTATAAAAGCATATGTAATATCTATGTCCTTTCTTTTCAGAAAACCTTTGCAAACTATTTTGCAACCAAAAATTGCTTTCTTTGTGGCCATTTTTTTTTTATCCCTTAGGACAATGATTCTCAACCTTTGCAGGTAGGTGACCCACTATTTAAAGTAAAAAGTAAAAAAAATTACACCACACGCTTACATTTCCTATAAAAATAAGAGTAAAAAACATAAATTATAAGACTATATAATTTATTTGTGCATTTGTGTTTCAAGAGATTCACAGATACTTGATCTCAAATAGAAAGGGTGTGCAGGGAGTAGAGGAGCAAGAATTTCTTTGCTTGAGAGCACAATAAAATTTTCCATGGCTTGTGACCCTCCCCCCGAGTTGTGTTTTGTGACCCACCCTAGGTGTCACAATCCATCAGTTAACAAACATTGCCTTAGGTCAAGCACACTGAGAATGGTTTTGTGGTTAAGGCACTGGGCTCAGAGTCAAGAGGGATTCAATTCCTGGCTATAGCACAGATTTCTTGTATAAATTTGGACAAATCACTTAATCTCTCTGTGCATATAGTCCCAATCTGTAAAATGGGCATAATAATACTCCCTTTCTCTCATTGTCTGTCTTGTCTATTTAGATTGTAAACTCTTCAGGGAAGGGACTGTTTCTTACTATGGGCCAGATTGTCAAACCCTTACTCATATTGAATTGTAACTTACTTAATAAGAAGTCTCATTGATTTCAGAGGAAATACTCATGATATATCAATGTGAGTATGGGCTTCACAATCTGGCCCTATGTGTTTTATACAGTGCCTAGCACAATAGGGCCTTGATCTTGGCTGGCGCCTCTAGGTGCTTCCATACTACAAGTAATGATAATAATGCAGCACATTACAGCAGCTGGCTGCCATGTCCGAATTTTTAAAATAAATTGTTAACAACAAATTTTAACTATCTATATTTGCATATAAAATAAAAGATTGAATGTGTTCAAAGCCTAAGGAAAATGCTAAATCATGACTTTATGAATTGGAAGATCCAAGACTTTGCAAAATACTGGATTATTATGCTTTTTCATCTATACATTTCAAGTTGTTATATGAAACACCATTTTCTTACCATGGGCATATCAACCTGCATGATTTGGTTTTTATTTGTTTTATTTTTTATTATTTCTATGATGCGTAATTTATTCTGTTTTACCATCTGAAGCACAAAGATGTTTTAAACACTAAATGCGACAGTTTCATAAATGCTTCATGGGATTATCACAACTACTACAGGAAACTAGAATTTTTTCTTATCTTTCACAGAGAGAAAATTAACATTGTTACCTCAGGGGAAGGTAGATCTGTAGGAAATGTATCACCAATTATTGTAGTAAGAAGTTTGTCACCTAGAATAGTTTCTAAATAGTCTGCCATTACTTCCTGTTGCTTAGGGCTGCAGTGATTCTCCAAAGACAGTACAATAGGATAGTCAGATACCTAAAAATACAATTTCAAGGCCATAATAATTAATAATTAAAAAACAGAACTATTAGATGCACAATATATCTTACAAAAAAGTACATGGGTATTTGTGTTTTCATTAATTTTAAAATATTCAAAATAGTATTATTAGTTATTCCAGATTAATAACACAGCATCATTGAGCTCAATAATATTTGTGGAAGAGGAAAAGTAAAACTGGAACCTAGAAGAGTAATTTTCAAGTTCAAAGTTAATATCAGAAACAAAATCCAGAAACATAAGGGCTATTAGAAACAGGGATAGCTTTAAATGTAGACATAAACAGAGGAAAGACTATGACAAGGGAAACCAAATAAAAATCAGTTAACCTGGTCACAGTACTTTATCAGGGAAATCTTGAATGGCTATGCTCTGATCTTGAAAAACGGGGCATCTTAAAGTTTATTTCTCCAGTGGTTAGTAGAGGACAACCCAGTTTACCAGAGTTTTAATATATGCCTATTAATGTTGGGTGTGGAGCAAGAAAAGAGAAAAGAGCTATTAAATCAGATAAGAAACTAAAAGATGGTAGCAGGAAACAGTTTTCACCACACATATAATGGCAAAGAAATTCAGCCAAATATATTTGGAGCTGTCAAGACAACAACACAATGGCTACTGCCTGTCGCCACCACAGAGCTTCTCAACAGATTAAAATATTGAGAAGCAAATGTGATGATGTGAACCAGAAAAAACAACAACAAAAATATACCCAAAAAATATACTAAAGCATGGAAAATTATTTAGGTTAAATTCAGCAGAGGTTTTAAAAGCTGCTGACATCTAAAAACTTCAACATTTAGACAACAATTTAGACATCAGTCTATTTCAGTGTTATATTTTCTATACAACTTATTCCTTCATTCCAACGTATTTGTAGAAAAATTCTCTTCATTTCTTCAGGGCTAATAGTCACTACCCACCTAAAAAATCATTCTCTTGTGACCTGCAAGTAATATCACAAGTTGCTCTGGGAATTATCAGGGCATGCTGGTAGATAATTATTACTTAAAGTGAAGAGGAATGGATGAATTGCTTAGAAATAATGATCCTGTTTGGATGCAAATATTCTTAGTAATGAGAAACAAGGGAAAAGCAGTACAAGGAAAACATCATAAACTGCTATTTCCAGGTCCCTGCAGCCTAAAAAGAATCTTAATTTGGGCCAATCATTAGTGTCTGGAAGATACACCTGACATCTTTTAATCACAGCTATTTCACTAGCTACGATCTTTTAAAGGGATAAAAATCATATTCTGTATGAAAAAAATTGAACAAATGATTTTAAATGTAACACCTATGGTTACTATGACTGAAAGAGACTAGAGTAAACAATATTTCTCTATTTTTTCAGTTTTTCTTTCTATATTTGACATAATTTTGTGTTTAATCAGTTTCCCACTTTGATTGTGTGGGTTTTTTACAAACCAAGGTGGGGGGAGAGAGAAATATTGTTAAAAAATAGGAAAATGTGATCAGAACCACAATAATTGACATGAGAACGCTGGGGAAGGTGTGGTTCAAGACATTACTTTTAACTTATGTTTTCTTAAACTGTCTAGATTTTAAACTGAAAGTGTCAGTTAAATATTGTCAGATGGCATTGCATTCTGATAGTCTGATTATGGGCTGACATTTTATGTATTGCAGAGTTTTCAGTCCTGTTATACTGCCCACTGCAGCACTCTTTACTCATTCCTTACTCATCACAAAGCTCAAACACAAGCAAGTCAGAATGATAAATCTGCTGAAATTGATGGACAGCATCATAACAGAGATCACCACATGGGATGCAGAAACCATTCTCTCAGCTGATTGCAACTAACTTGTTCCTATTAAGTGAGATCTGCTTTGCAGTAATATATAAGCTTCTGTATTTTGGCAAAAATGAAACAACTCATATAAAATATGTGTAGCATTGAAAGGACATAACAATTTTGTATTAAACATATTGTAAAAATCAGAGACATATTAAATTCTTTACAGATGTTAGCCCAGTTAGCTTTGAAAAGGCAATAGGTGTGAGTGTGTATGTATATACACACTCAAACTAACACACACCTGGAGTTAGGTCAGTTTTGATTATATTTATTTTCAGTGTGTGTGTATATTCTGTAGGTATATATATATATATATACCTACAGAATATACACACACACATATATATATATACACACATACAGAGAGAGAGAGAGAGAATAAATATAATCCAAACCAGCCTAACTCAAAGATTTGTCATAAAGGGCCCCTTCAGGACAGTTTACGTGACTTCACTGGGAGTTATGGCAGGCAGCAATATAGAAGAATGGGTTAGTGCCAAAAAAACTTTAACTTCCACTTGTTCTGCTACAGATAGGCAGAAGGGACAACATTTTAATGAGTCATCTGACCAATAAGAAGTGATAACTTTTTTCAGAGCTTGTTTTAAAATTGGCGGGAAATGATCAGAATGAAGAGGAAATGGAAAATACAGTAAGACTCAAACAATGTTCCAGTGTAATACTTTTGTTCCCTCTATATTGCAAGCTTCAACACTATAGAAGACAGAATTGTTGCCACAGAAGTCTGAGCAAAGACATAAAAACACAAAAAAAGAGAGGAAACTTTATTGGATCAGATCTTGAAATCCTTACTCAGTATATATTCAGTCCTTGCTCAAGCTAAATTCTCACTGACTGCAAATAAGAATTTTGCCTAAATATGCTGAGGAAGGTCTTCTGGATTCAGTCCACAAAGTTTAAATTACATTGAATTATCAACAAAACAAGACTGTCTTTCATTTAAAATGCTACAGAGTTAAGATCAGATACTGTAGATTTATTTTATCTAGTTTGTTTCTACAGTACCCCTCACCCCAAGCACTATTCCATCATATTTTTGTCCAGAGTACCCTAAATTATAAGTGTGTTAACACTTATGCGTATTAACACTCATCACATTTCAACAAATATATGTACATACCACAAATGCATACTTATCTATCACCTCGATGACAGTTCTAAATGTAATTTTGCTTGTTAAAGTGTGACCATGATACACAATAGGGTCATTTTGTGGTCCATCCCAGCAATCAATTTCCAAACAACGACATCCTTTCATCAGAGCACTTTAAAAACAAGAAGAAAAAAATAACAGTCAAAAAAGGAGATACCATATTCATAAGCCTTTTGTTGCATTCCTGATTACAAATAACATAATCTGAGTAATTACAAAAATATTAACATACCTAAAAGAAAAGAAAATTCCTACAAAATGATATGGATATAAAATTGATGTATATTTTCTCTTATCTACCTTGGGCTTATAATAAGCCTTATCAGAGCCATTGGGGAAAAATAGATTCTATGAATATGAACCCTTAACAGATAAAAATATAGCCAAAGTTTTAGTTTAAGTAAAACATTTTCTTGAACAATGGCTATCTGCTTAAAATTGGAAATGTTTGAAGTTTTATTTATATTAGGATTGAATATTTGAATAAATTCCAGCAAAGTTATTAACTCAAAGTATAAAAACACCAGTAATAAAGTTTACAATGGGCCAGAATATGCTTAGTCTTTACACAGATGAGGAGGGCATGAGGAGGCCTTTCCCTACCTCTATGCAAAGAGCCAGGCAGTGTTACAGTACAGAGGAGGACAGAGACTGCTTCCTCCTAACTTTCCCAAGAATGCACAGCACACCACAAAGGGAAGAGAGGCAGGACCATAGTCTATAGCAGGGGTCGGCAACCTCTGGCACACAGCTCACCAGGGTAAGCACCCTGGCGGGCTGGGCCAGTTTGTTTACCTGCCACGTTGGCAGGTTCGGCCGATCGTGGCTCCCACTGGCCGCGGTTCGCTGTCCCAGGCCAATAGGGGCTGCGGGAAGCGGTGCGGGCGAGGGATGTGCTGGCTGCGGCTTCCCATCGCCCCCATTGGCCTGGGACGGCAAACCGTGGCCAGTGGGAGCCGCGATCGGCCGAACCTACCGACGCGGCAGGTAAACAAACTGGCCCGGCCCGCCAGGGTGCTTACCCTGGCGAACTGTGTGCCAGAGGTTGCCGACCCCTGGTCTATAGCAATGCCATGCAATAACCATATGATTCTGATTAAGGCATTTTAGATTTTGTGGTCTACATTAGATTAAACTAATTTGTAAATACATTCGATTTTTGTCCCCTCATGGTTTCACTGCAAGGGAGAGGAAAGGTTGTTTGGGTGCCCTAACTGTGCATTTCCATATCTTAATATGTCTGGATTTCTTTTAAGTTTAACCATAAATCTGAATTTCTTTGGTTTATAATTTTTGATTTGGGGATAATCACACCATCCATGTAATGTATTTTACTGTAAAGTACTGATAAGTCTTCTCAAACTTAACTCCATCTTAATGTGATTTTTGTCTAGGAATTTCCTTATTTAATTAAAATAAAAATTCATACATGAATACTAGGTAAGAAACTGAAAGAAAATGCTGCCATGTGATATTTCTAATGATTTGAAGTTATGTAGCATCTACCTTAAATAGTTTTTTAACATTTAACTTTTAGATCCAGAATCACAAGTATGTTCTGATTGCTTACCCCATTCTGGAGCAGTGCAAAGCAGCCCAAGAAAACTGGTCATCTAAGTTGTGTTTACAGCTGCTTTGTTTCACC
This sequence comes from Malaclemys terrapin pileata, assembly GCF_027887155.1. Lineage (NCBI taxonomy): Eukaryota > Metazoa > Chordata > Testudines > Emydidae > Malaclemys > Malaclemys terrapin. Next base: position 115,772,712 of record NC_071505.1, read on the forward strand.
AGAGCAGTGCAAAGAAACTGGAGTGTTGGACTCCTGTCTTCCAAATTCCTGTCTCCCTACATTCTGCTTTACAAACCCCAATTTCCCCCTTCCTTCTCTTCCTCATTCCAGTTTTCTCTTCTTCCTGAACCCACCACATTCCCCTGCACAGTTACAAAACAAATTCCTGCTTCTTCCTTCCTCCACATTCCCCTGTGCTCATTCATCCCATATTTTCCTTCCTCCTGCATCTCCCACATTCCCCAGCATACCGTCTCACCCTAAATCTCCCCTCTCCTCTCCTCTCCTCTCCTCTCCATTCCCCTGCATGTGCACATATTTTTCCCACTTTACTGTGCCCACTACGTTCCCTTGCATAAGCACACATGCGTGCATGCATACTCACATGCACCCACCCTGGGCATGCTGGAGTCCCCAGCCAATGTACCTGGCTTCTGCACTCCCATCCAGACTCCAGCTTGGGAGGTGGTGGGGAGGCATGGCCAGAACATCCTGTCAATCTCTAGCTGGTGAACGGCTCATTTGGGTGACATAACCAGCTGGTGTAGACTAGAACTGTTCTTCCTGTGTACACCAAGACATAGACCTGCATAGAGATGGGCCCCTCACCACCTCAGCTGCATCCAGAGTTTGATCACATATTTGTTTGAATTAATGAAAGATTAATTATATATCTTCAGTGATGTGGAGATTAAACACTGCAATGTAGTAACGTACAGAACAATGTCCTGCAGATGTCTTTATTTGTAGTATATGTGAGGCCAATGAAAAACTTTGGTTTGGATAGTTTTTAGAGTGTAAACAGATGGAGTGGCAAATATACCAAAATGTGTACACACCAAATAAAATTTCACTCGGTCATATTCAAATAATATTATTCTAGTTTTCATCATTGTCTTAAATAGAATCTTGTATTCCTCATTACTAAACACACATTTGTGAAAGACTCAATAAATTGTAGCTTAAGTCACTTAGTAAAATAATATGCTTACAATTAAAAAAAAGTATTTAAATACCTTGAATAACCCCAAAGGTGACTTGGCCCTATTAGTTGGTCAGATATGAGGTAGGTGTTATGGGAAGACGAAATAAAATAATCACGTAATGGGTGGCTCATATTTTGGTAAACAATTGTGTGTTCTCTTTTATATATCAAACAGTCTTTTGAGTTCATGTATCTTAAAAATCCTTCAAACGACATCTGTTTTTTTCTCTGCACTAAAAGTGAAAATAAAGCAAAAAAATTACATTTGCAGTAATCAATTTAAATAACATTTCTAGTTATGTATTTTTCATGGCATTAATTTGTTTTTGAAAATGATCTGCTCTGAATAAGCTAAAGGTCATACACCACAGCTATTTCTTTCAGTTTTTAAATTAATCAGATATAATATAAAGACAGTCATCAAATGCTTGCAGTCCTGGTGTCAATGAAGTTCTAAATGATGAGAGAATGATTTGAATGAGATCTGATGTTATAATTCTTCTATGAACATCAAGAACCAAAGCTTTGTAAAATTCTCACTTTTCACATTTTTAAAAAAATAGTACTCCAGTAGAAAGAAAAATGTTACTGTTAATTTATTTTTGGTGGGTAATATGTCCACCAATCCATAACAAGAGATTAATGTCCTTGTCTGTGAAAAGCTCAGGAACAGTTCTGCAAAGCATGAGTCAGAGATGACTTGAAAGATAGTACTGCAGCCTAGAATTCCCACTAGAAGACTGCTCTTCCTAAACTGTAGAAAGAGAAATGAGTAAACTCTGATCAAATATTACAATACAGGGAAATGGATTAATATTCTCTTCACCAAACAATCTCAAATCATAACTATTAAAGATGACCTATAAATCATGTTTACATAATTCCCTAAATTGTAGCAAAATGCGCTAACTGCTCCCCAATTCCTAGGATAACAAGGGCATTCAACACATTATTTAAAACTGATTTCATGACAGGCAGTCTCATTAGAAACGCAACTTCTGCTCCAGTGTAACACCTCAGCGTGTGTTACGCTGGTGGCAAGTGATACCATTACAAACCCAGAAGTCCACTAGACCAATGTTTCTCAATGACCAGTCCGTGGACTGGGGCCAGTCTCTGAGATCTCCCTAACACAGTTTAGGAAGGCAGCAAGCCAGTCTGTGCTATCAAAAAGGTAGAGAAACACTGCAGTAGACTATTAAACGTAGTCTATTTTCAACTAGTCTGTGATTTTGCAAACTTCTGATTGTAACCTATCTGTGTTTTCATAGGACAAACTTGACTGACAGTGTAATAGGATGATGAAAATATTTTAAAGAGGTGACCCTATATATACTCTATTGCAAAAGAAGCATTTACCTGATCTCTTCAGGTTAGTTCCAGGCCCAGGAATAAAGAATCACCAGTATATTATTTCTTAGGGAAGCAATTCTCAAACTGTAATATGGATGATGATTAAAAGTATTCTATCAGAATAAGAATTCATTGTAATTACACTAATTAAAGCTACAAAAGTGGAACACCAAGTATTTTTCAGTTGTAGGGCTTATCTAGACTGGGAAAATGAGAAGGGTTTTAAAACGTGTTTACACTTTATAAATACTACTTGGTACTTAATATAGATTAAGAGACATGTACATAGGTGCTGGAACAAGAGGTGTGGGGGGTGCTGCCACACCCCCTGGCTTGAAGTGATTTCCATTATATGCAGGGTTTAAAGTTTGGTTCAATGGCTCTCAACATCCCCACTATAAAAATTGTTGCAGCACCCCCACTGATGTATAAAATGATATTGTTCAGGCCTAGAATCTGTCAGATGTTCTGAGGCCACACAGGCCACTGAATGAGGTGCATTAGATCTTCAAGTATGAGAACCTTTGAGGTAGGGCTTCAAGTAGTAGAAGTTGATGATCTGAGTAGGGCTGGACAATGTAGAACCTAAGGAAAAAAGTTTATTTTAAACTAAAAATGCACTGAACTGCTTCTCTCTAAAACAGTTACTGCAGATGATTTTACACGATTTTTACAGTTGAGGGAATTTTGTAAAAATAATTAGTTCCCTTTTAAGCAAAAAATAAATTAGAAGGCAAATCACAAAAATCCATCAATCTGTGATGACAGTTAATTGTCTAGAAATGAATTAAGAGAAAGGCAAATCCAAAATATTTGAAATAATTGTATTTATTACACCGATAGAGAGATACCACAGAACAGAGAATTTTTTCTCTAAATGTTGTGTCTGATGAAAGTTGATGGACAGACTAAGAGTGTGCTGTCAAAGTGTTCTGCTTAAGTACTGTCATATGCCAATTTTGTTTGAGGAGCTAATTATGTCCTGCCAGGTGCTGGGCATCCTTAACTTTCATTAAAATCAGTGGCAATTGTAGACACTTAGCACATCAGTCAATTGGACTTTATATTGCCCAAGACATTATTAAGTAGTTTGTGAAGTAAGTATTTATTTTGCCAGGTGGAGATTCATCTAAAACCTTTCAGATCTCTAAAATAGAAGTTGTAATATCATGAAATCTCTTCTGATAAGTTTTTGTCATGTTTTCTCTTTAATATTTTTATGTTATGGGAAACATCCCAATTTCACTGGGGCCTCCTATACACAATATCAAATTTGTTTGTAACCATTATTATTGCAGAACCATGATACAGTTACTATCTTTTCAGTGCTGACATCTTGGTCCTATTCAATGTGTATATGTCTTATATCTTCCAGGAGCATCCTCCTAGTGCTAGCCCTCCTGAATGGAGAGAAGTGAGACACATACTGACACAAATTGGTTACTGGTATGCTTGAACCAGCTCCCACACATGGGCAGGGAGACATTACAACCCTCTGAACTGGCTCCCATATCCCTTGGAAACCAACCCCTACACATTAAAACAGTAATTAAAATAAGTAAAATGGCAAAATGCAAAAATAATTAATGAAATATGCTGCATGTGTTATTTGAACATTAGGATCCCTAATGTAGAATTTTAAAAATAAGGAACACCATGACACTGTATCCCCATACAGGACGGAGGGAAGGGGCTGGCTGTAACCCAGGAGAAAGTTCTACTATAAGATCGGATGTAATATGGCACTAGCATTTTCCCGGTTGGCTACTCTTGTTCCTTCATACCCCTTCCCATGGTGGTTGTCAATGTAGTTCCAATATTTTTAAAAGGGTAAAAGGGACGATCTAGGGAACTGTAGAGCAATTAACTTAATGTGGATCCCAGGTAAAATAATGGAATGGTTAATTTGGGACTCTATCAATAAATAATTAGAGGCTAAAATATGATTAATGCTAGTCGCCATGGTTTCATGGAAGGTAGCTTTTGTCAAGCAAACCTGTTGCCTTTTTTTTTTTTTTTTTTTGGACAGGATTAAAAGCCTGGTTGATAAAAGTACTGTGTTGTTATAATATACTGTACTTGGATTTCTCCATGGCGTTTGACCTATTACCATATGACTTTTTTATTAAAAAACTTGCATTGTATGGAGTTAACAGGGCACACACACGTTGGCTTGATTACGAACTGGTTTACAGACAGATCTTGACATGTAGTTGTTAATGGGGAGATATACATTTCTAGTAGGGTCCCCCAGGGGTCAGCTCTTGATCCACTGCTATTTAATATTTTTATTAATAATCCAGACAATGTTATGAAACCTTTGATAAAGTCTGGAGATGACACAAAGACTGGTGGGGTAGTAAATAATGAGGAAGGCAGGTTATTGTTACAGATTGATCTAATCACCTAGTTAAATGGTCACAATCCAATAAAATTTGTTGTAATACAGACAAATGCAAGATAATACATCTAGGAATAAATAATGTACAGAAGCTCCCCGGGTTATGCAAACCCGACTTACGCAAATCCGCACTTATGGAAAAGTTCCGTAATTTCCGTAAACTTTTTTTTTTTTTTTTGCGTAATTGTCAGATATACGTTCCCGACTTACGCAAAATTCGACTTACGCAAGGAGTTCCGTAGCGGACTGCTTGCGTAAGTCGAGGAGCGTCTGTAGGTTAAACCTACAAGATGGGAGCCTGTGTCTTGGAAAGCAGTGACTCAGAAAAGGGGTTCATAATGATAATTGCTTCTACATGAGCTCTCAGTGCAATGCTGTGGCAGGAAGAGCTAATGTGATCCTTAGATGTACAAAAAGAGGTACGTCAAGTAGATGTAAGGAAGTGATCTTGCCTATGATCACAGCATTGGTAAGACCACTACAAGAACAGTGTGTCCAGTTCTGGTGTCCACACTTCAGGGAGGATATGGAAATACTGGAGAGAGTTCAAAGAATGGCCAATGTCTGGAAAACAAGCCTTATGATGTGAGGCATAAGTAGCTCAATTTATTCAAAAAAGGAGCTTGAGAGGTGATTTGATCATTGTGCATAGGTGCATACAAATGAAAAGATATCTGATAGTAAGGGGCTTTTCAATCTTGGCAACAAAGACATTACAAGATCCCATGGGATGGAAGTTGAAGTTGAAAAAATTCAACCTTGAAAAATTATGAGGGTGTTTAAACATTGGAACAGTTTAACTGGGAAGGTGGTAGACTCATCATCACTTGGGGTCTCTAAGACAGGATTAGATATTTTTCTAATTATAAATAGATAATAATAATATTAGATATTTTTCTGAAATATATGCTTTAATCCCTTTTGTGGGAGAGGCTCTATGGCCTGTGTATGCAGGGAGTCAGCTGGATGCTCGAGGCAGACCCTTCTGGCCCCGGAGTCTATGAATCTATGGGTCCCCCTTTTAATTTCCTTCTTCCATGGGCTTTGGGAAGAAAGGGATTGCTTATGTTGCCCTCCACCTGCTCAAATGGAGGGCAACATAAGCAATTAGATTATAGTCACTACAGAACATTTGTAGTTCTGTAGCGACTATAATCTAATCTCATGCTTCAGGGCTTCAAATGGTTGTCTGTAGGGGTCAGGGTGATTTTTTATTCTTGATGCACATTTGTAATCTGGCAGGTGGGTGGGGGTCACCTTCCTCTGAAGCATCAGAAATCAGACACAGCTAGAGATGGGTTACTGCTTGGGGTGGACTGAGGTTCACAGGTGGTACAGAGAATCCTCTGTTTTAGATGCCTGCCTGATGTGTTTTGCTTAGGGCTGTTGATTAATCACAGTTAACTCATACAATTAACTCAAAAAAATTAATTGTGATTTAAAAATTAACTGTGATTAATCACAGTTTTAATCACACTGTTAAACAATAGAATACCAATTGAAATTCATTACATATTTTGTTTTTCTACATTTTCAAATATATTGATTTCAATTGCAACACAGAATACAAAGTGTACAGTGCTCACTTTCTATTATTATTTTTTATTACAAATATTAGCACTGTAAAAATAATAAACAGTATTTTTCAATTCACCTCATACAAATACTGTAGTACAATCTCTTCATCATGAAAGTGCACCTTACACATGCAGATTTTTTTTGTTACGTAACTGCACTCAAAAACAAAATAATGTAAAACTTTAGAGCCTACAAGTCCACTCAGTCCTACTTCTTGTTCAGCCAGTCGCTAAGACAAACAAGATAATGCTGCCCACTTCTTATTTACAATGTCACATGAAAGTGAGAACAGGTGTTCGCATGGCACTTTTGTAGCCAGCATTGCAAGGTATTTCGTGCCAGATATGTTAAACGTTCATACGCCCCTTCATGCTTCAGCCATCATTCAAGAGTACATGCTTCCATGCTGATGACACTCATTAAGAAAATATGTGTTAATTAAATTTGTGACTGAACTCCTTGTGGGGAGAATCGTATGTCTCCTCCTGTTCTGTTTTACCCGCATTCTGCCATATATTCCATGTTATAGCAGTCTCGGATGATGACCCAGTACATGTTGTTCATTTTAAGAATACTTTCACTGCAGATTTGACAAAACGCAAAGACGGTACCAATGTGAGATTTCTAAAGATAGCTACAGCACTCGACCCAAGGTTTAAAAATCTGAAGTGCCTTCCAAAATCTGAGAGGGATGAGGTGTGCAGCATGCTTTCAGAAGTCTTAAAAGAGCAACATTCTGGAGCGGAAACTACAGAACCTGATTCACCAAAAAAGAAAAACAGCCTTTTGTTGGCAGCATCTGACTCAGATGACAAAAGTGAACATGCGTTGGTCTGCACAGCTTTGGATAATTATTGAGCAGAACCCGTCATCAGCATGGACGCATTTTAGGTAGCAGTGCCTGGTTGGGATGTGTGTGCGCAGTAGCCATCTCACAGTGCTCTTGGTGATTCAACCAGCGCTCGCGCCTCCCAACTCCCTCAGTTCCTTCTCTACCATAGAGTCCTTACTGCGAACTCCAAAGTAGAGGGGAGGAGGGTGAGTAATGGAGCACCCACAGGGACACACCTCTCGAAAAACCTCAGTTACTGCACAAGGTGAGTAACCTTCTCTTCTTCTTCCAGTGCTGTCCCTGTGGGTGCTCCATTATAGGTGAATGTAGAGCAGTGCCCTCATGATGATGGAAAGAACTGGAGTTCATTGCTGAGGCTTGTACAGTGAGGCCTAGTCATGTATCCAAAATGGAATTGAGAGTGATTGCATAGTGGTTCGTGAATGTGTTGTCAGAGGCCCAGGTGGCCGCCCTGCAGATGTCTAAAATGGAAACATTGTGCAGAAATGCTATGGAGATAGCTAAAGCACTTCTTGAGTGGGCTCTGATGCCCGGAGGGGCTTCAGTGTTATGTAGTGAATAGGATGTATGTATATAGCTGGATATCCATTTGGATAATCTTTGAGTTGATATAGCAGAGCCTTTTCATCGTTCTGTTGTTGACACAGAGTCTAGGAGATTTACAGAAGGGCTTTGTTCTATCTAGGTAAAAGGCTAAGGCCCGGCGCACCTCCAATGTGTGCAGGATCACCTCTTGAGTGTTAGTGTGTGGTTTTGGGTGGAATGTAGGTAGGTGAATCGGTTGGTTGAGATGGAATGAAGACGGTATTTTGGGCTTAAATTTAGGATGTGTTCTATCCTTAAAGAATACTATGTATGGGGAGTGAGCAATGACAGCCCCTATTTCACTAACTCTTCATGTGATGTAATGGTGACCAGGAATGCCACTTTCATAGATAAGTGAAGTAATGAGCCTGAGGCTAAGGATTCAAAAATGGCTCTGGTTAGACTTTTGAGAACCAGATTTAAGTCGCATATGGGCGTGGGTTCTCGGATGTCTGGGTACATATTCTATATGCCCGTTAGGAATCACTTAGTAATCAGGTGGGCGAATACCGGTGTCCCATGTACCTGTTGATGGAAGGCTGTGATGGCCGCAAGGTGAACTCTAAGCAAGATCGTAGCGAACCCTGAGTTCTTTAGGGATAATAAAAAATAATCCATGATTAGTGGAAGTGGTGCCCGGCTTGCAACTATTTGTTTGTTTTGGCACCACAGGAAGAATCTTTTCCATTTTTGGAGGTAAATAGTGTGTGTTCTGTGTTTCCTGCCATTTATTAATACTTATTTTACCTGTTGTGAGCAGGTTAGTTTGTCAGGGCAGAGCCATGAAGGAGCCATGCCTTCAGGTGAAGTCTCTCCGGGTCCGGATGGAAGACTTGGCTGTCGTCCTGAGAGAGAAGATTCAGTAGGCGAGGAGAGTGAAGGTTTGCAGATCGCCATGCGTGACGGGTAAGGGAACCAAGTCTGTCTGGGCCATGTCAGTAATATGAGTATTATTTTGGTATTGTCTGTTCATATTTTGTGTATCACTCTGGAGATCAGAAATATCGGTGGGAATGTATATAGGAGAGGAGCGTTCCATTTGATGAGGAAAGTGTCCCCCAGGAATCATGCTCCGAGTCCTGCTCATGAGCAAAACTTTGGGCATTTCTTGTTTACTGATATGGAGAACAGATCTATGTGAGGTGATCCCCACATGTGAAATATGTGTTGTGTTATTTCGTTGTTCATTTCCCATTTGTGCTCTTGGGAAAACTGTCTGCTTAAACTGTCCGCCATCATGTTCCGTCGGCCTGAGAGGTATGCTGCTGTAACAAAGATGTTGTGTTTTATGCACCAGTTCCATAACTTTAAGGCCTCCGTGCATAAAGAGTGGGAACGTGCTCCGCCCTGGCAGTTTATATAGAACATACACACAATGTTGTCCGTCAGGATCCTTATCATTTTGCCTCATATAATGGGCAGGAAATGTAGGCATGCATTGCAAACTGTGCGTAATTTGAGCAGGTTGATATGTGAGTGTTTCCGTGGGGGACCACTTGCCTTGGGTTATATGTTGGTTTATGTGAGCTCCCCATCCAATCAGTGAGGCATCTATTGTGATTTGTATTGATGGAGGATCCTGCTGAAACAGGATGCCCGAGCACAAGTCTATTGAGTTTTTCCACCATCACAGTGAATGTAAGACCTCTGAGGTTGGTTTGAGTCTTTTTTCTAGGCTGTGCTTTTGTGGAATATATACCAAATTCAGCCATCCTTGAAAGCAGCACAGGTGTAATTTGTGAAAGTGTTGGCCGCCATATGTCCCAGGCATTGTAGGCAGGTGCGTGCATACACCCACAGGCTGTCTGAGATCACTGATATGAGGGAGGTCAGCGCTGTGAATCGGGGCATCGGTAGCGATGCTTTGGCCTCTACTGAGTCCAGGTGCACTCCTACAAGTCCAGTTGTTGTCCTGGAGTTAGGGTAGATTTCTTTTAGTTGATCTGTAGCCCATGGGAGTGGGTTGAGCAATGGTTTGTCGAGTGATGGGTAGTGTTTCCATCCTGGTAGGACCTTTTAGTAGGCAATTGTCTAAGTATGGGCATATCAGTATTCCCTGTCTGCGTAGATGAACAGCTACCACCAATAAGGTTTTGGTCAACAGTCCGAATGGCAGTACTCTGTATTGGAAGTGATCTTGTCCCGCTGTGAATCATAAGAATCATCTGTGAGCAGGATGGATAGTAATGTGAAAGTAAACATCTTGTAGGTCGAGAGCTGAGAACCAGTCCCCCTCTTCCAGCGCTGGGATGATCGAGTTCAGTGTGACCATTTTGAATCTGTGGTTGCAGACAAATTTGTTGAGTTTTCTGAGCTCTAGTATGGGTCTCTAACCTCTGTTTTTCTTTTGAGTTAGGAAATAATGGGAGTAAAACCCTTTGCCTCTGTGTTGTGTTGGAACTTGTTCCACGGCCCCTAATTGCAGAAGGTGATTGACTTCTTGTTTCAATAGGTGCTCGTGAGAAAGGTCCCTGAAGAGGGACAGGAAAGGGGGTTGGGTAGGTGAGATGGAGGTAAAGGAGATGGTATAACCCATTTGAATGATCTCCAAAACCCAGTGGTCCATGGTGATGGTGGCCTACATATGGTGGAATGGTCAGAGTCAATGACTAAAAACTTGGGTTGTTGGTTCTATTGGCGCTGGTGGGTGGGGGAGCTCGGTCAGACCCTCGACCAATGCTTCAAAATTGTGTCTTGTTTGAAGGTGCTTGGGACGTCGCAGTCTGGGATTGGGTAAGGCGACGTCTCTGTGGTCTGTGCCTTTGATTATCAAAAGGCCTCTGTTGTCGCTGTCTGATTGTGTCTCTATTTCACTGGTAAGGTTGGTATCTCCTACGTCTGTTAGGGGGTGTATAGATGCCCAGGGTTTGGAGCGTCGTTTCAGAGTCCTTCACTGAGTGTAGGACTTCATCTGTTTTTGTGGAGATTAGTTTTTCCCTGTCAAAGCGGAGGTCTGTAGAGGATTGTAGTCAGGAGGCCCTTCTCATGACTACTGCCATAGCTGTTGTGTGAGCATCTATGCCTGCAACATCAAGGGACGCTTGTAAAGCTGTCCTCATCACGAGCTGACCTTCAGTTATGGTGAATTGGAATTGCTCCCTTCGGTCTTCTGGGATGTCTGCTACGCATTTGCTAAGTTTTAGTTTCTGGTAATTATCACGGTCATATTTCGCTAGTACTACCGTATAGTTGGATATGCAAAATTGAAGGGTCACCGATGAGTAGATTTTTCGGCCAAACAAATCCAATATCTTTGAGTCCTTGTCCTGTGGGGTGGATTTATAATGGGGTTGTTTCCCCTGTCGGTTCACCGCCTCCACCACCAAGGAGTTGACTGAAGGTGTGAAAATAGGAAGTCCATACCCTTGTTGAGCACACTTCCTGTCTGCCCTTTTGAATGAAGGAGATATGGTTGCTGGTGTTTGCCATACTAAATCTGCTGGTTCTATTAGGGCGCTATAAATTGGTAGTGCAATCTTAGTTAAGGGTGCTGGGTGTAATATTTTGAGGAGATTATGTTGGTTTTCAGTCACCTCTTCCAGATGGATGTTCTGGCTTTATGCCACCCGTTTGAATAACTCCTGAAATTGTTTTGAGTCATCTGCAATGGTGGATGGAAATGACATGACCACCTCATCCAGAGATGAAGATGAGTTGTGAGTTGGTGATTGTTCTTGGTTGTTGGAATCATCCAATTCCGTTACAGAGTCTTCCTGTGTCTCCGAGGGCTCATTTGCAGTAGCTGTAGCAGGGCATATCTGTCGCCTCTGTGGTGTATGGGGCCTTTGGGTCTGAGCTTGGTAAACTGCCCATGGGTCCCACAGTGCCCATTGCATTGGAACTTATTCCATGGCCCCTAATTGCAGAAGGTGATCGACTTCTTGTTTCAATAAGTGCTCGTGAGAAAGGTCCCTGAAGAGGGACAGGAAAGGGGGTTGGGTAGGTGCTCGAAGAAGAACTGCTTTATCTGGAGATGAGGAGACTGTTGGGAGGAGGAGAGACCTCTTCATCAGCTCCAGCTTCCTGCTCCTCAGAGGTTTCTTCCTGAAGTTCAGGTCTCCTAGAGAGGGAAGGTGATGAAGGCTGTCGATCTCTGTGACATGCAGTGCTCAAAGCCTTGGCGAATTGCTGGTAATATGCCACCCAGGGTTCCAGTATGGCCGAGAAGGTGATGTATAAGACATAGTAGGGGGCACCCATGGTTGCTCATACCAGCGAGATGGTGGCTAAGACAGTGCATCACGATTGGTAATAGCTCCTTCAAAAACTTCTGAAAAGGGGCCTCTACAGGGATAAGGCAGAGAGCCCTGTACCAATATTTGGGAGACCGAGGCAAGATCTTCATCAGAATCTTCTTCCTCTAATTCACTGTGAAAAGGTAGAGCCGGAGGAGAAATTGAAAGGGAAGCAGTCAGTTCTGGGCAAATTTCTGAAGATCCCGATGGCCTCGGTACCAAAAACACATTGGAGCCATGCAGCGGTGAGTCAGGTGTCTCAGATACAGCCACATCTTGGGGAAAATGAAACTCCTGCAGTACCAAGCATGATGCCATTACCGAGTCCTTGGCCTACGCCAAAGTGATAGTGACTGAGTGAGCTGATGGCCACCCCAAGGGAAGTGCGGTCAGAGTGCGAGTGGGCTTCTTCTGTACTGAGTGAGCACAGCTGCCTCGGTCCATGGCCTGAGACTTTGCAGTCTTTCAGTTTATCAGTGCCCTTGGTACCTGAGGAACCAGCAGCTTCATGAGTACCAGATTGGAGAGAAGATGGTACTGAAGTCACTGGAGTCATCGAAGACTGCAATTTTTTTGAGGTAGATTCCCACCTGGAGAGCTCAAGGGAAAATCTTTGGAAGTTTTATGACAGGAATCTTGGGTCTTCCTCTTAGATGCCCTTGAGGAGTGTGGCTTGGAGACAATAGAAGCAGCAGACTTACTCAGAGACTGGCATACAAGGGGGTCCCTGGGTCAGACGCAGGCACAGAAATTACACTTCTGGGCAATAGGATATTCCCTGGGGCAATGCATGCACCGGGAGTGTCCATTGCTCACTGTAATGCTTCCTCGCTCTCCCGGTCAGAGGGAGGCCACTCAGGCTAGTCCTGTGGGGTCAGGACCAGAGTCTGTAAGACAGGCAAAAGCCCCGCTAGGGCTGCACAGTTAATAGTCAATACCAGGCTTTAACTTGGACTGGGGTAGCTCAAGTAGTCAGCCCTTAACTACAGTCTATCAGGGCTGGCTGGGGCCTGGGTGGAGCTCAGATAGCCAGCAAACCCACAGTTTCTCAGGGCTGGCTTTGGCCTGGGCGGAGCTCAGGCTGCCACCAAACAAACAGTCTTTTGGGGCTGGCTTTGGCCTGGGCAGAGCTCAGGCTGCCAGCAAACACACAGTCTCTCAAGGTGAGTGGTGAGGGAGCTCCTGTCCTGGGCTAGAGCTTCCTTGCACCATGTAGGGGGTCAGCCACCCGGGGTGGGGTGGCAGGTGGACGCGGGCCCACCCTACTCCACTGCGTCCCAGCCCAGGGCCCTGGCAGGGGCAGTATTGGCTGCACCTCTGTCGGCAGGGATCCAGCCACAACACACCAACTGAGCCATGCCGGGCTCTGCTCCGTGGCTGCTCCTGGGCTACTTCCTGCCTCCCTTGGGTTTGGTACCTGTGGCCTCCAGGACTCTTCCGGCTCTTCAGGGTAAACTGTCGCGGGTACTCCGGGCCAGTCGTCATCCATATCTGGGGATCAGGAACAGCCTGGCCCAGGCTCCTCTCGGGGCCTCTGGAGAACAGGCCGAGCATCCTCCTCCGTTGCATGTTCTCCCCCAACTGTGCTGCAGCGCCGGCCGCTTTTACTTCTGGCCACGCCCTGGTACTTCTGACCAGGGGGGCAGGGCAATCTAGGCTCTGCCCTCCAAGGGGTGTGTAATGCTCACTCGCTCTCCTGGTCAGAGGGAGACCACTCAGCCTCACAACACTCACCAAGCTTGCCACTTGGCATGACAGATAACATTTGAAAGCAGGAGAACTGGGTATAACCTCCCAGTGAACTAGGACTATTTTATCTAATCTATTTATCTATCTGTGATGGGATCCATACCCCATACAGGCCCTGATAGAGTTAATGTAGGCCTGAGGAGTCAGTTAGGGTATCTGTCTGTACCTGGAGGGACAGCCAGGCTTCACTGAAAAAGAGGCTCTTCTGAGCTGGAGTAGGCTAGATTATAAAGCCAGGAAGTTTGCAGAAGAAGCAGGCTTCAGGGAGAGAGTCTGCAGTCACTCTCTGGGAGCAGAGAAGAAGGGAGGTGAAAACCCAGGCAGCAGAATAAGCACTGGAGCTCTAGCCCTAGGAGAAGGTTTAACCCCAGGGGAGTTGTGAGGAAAGAAAACTGGAGAGGGCTAGGTAGGAAGAAGCCCAAGGAAACAGCAGCAAGTGTTAGGACTGTGCAGACTCTGGCTGCTTGTTATATGGTCCCTGGGCTAGAACGAGTGTACTGGTAGGGCCTGGGTTCCCATACCAGCCATTAGGAAGTGGCACAGATGCATTGGAGATGCCAAGTAGACAGCTGGCTAGACTAGACTTTATTCCCCGGAAGGGGAGAATCATAGTGACCTGGCCAGAGGACTGAGTCACAAAGAGGGAGCAGCCTGAGTCCTGGAGAGGGGCCATGGTGCGAGGAAGGGGATGTAAAACCTGAGTAGATCTAATCTCCAAATGCAACCACAAGGAGGTAGCCCTAGCAGTGAGTGAATCCCATCTCACTACTTATATATCTATACAAAAATTTTAAAGATTTTTTTTTAACTAGGACACTAAAGAGTACTATTACTTACTAACTAATCACTGGCTAATGCTAAGAACTACTATAATAACTATCAAAGTAAAAACTAAGACACAGATGAGGTAAAACTCAATGCAGACAACTGCCAGAGCTCCATCTCAGGCCAAGGTGATTGAGAAGAAACTGAGGGTACTTCACCTGCACAGTGCTGTATAACAACAGCATGTAGGGTGACCAGATGACACAACTGAAATATCGGGACGCGGGGGAGGGAAAAAACAGTGGCGGAGAAAAAAAATAAAAATAAAAAGCCGGAGTGCCCCCCTCCCCTGCGTGCCTCGTCTCCACCTCCCCCCATGCAATCCCGTCAGAGTGGCGGCCCCGGAGTTGGGGGAGCAGGGGCTTTCACAGTCAGGGTCCGAGGCAAGGCTTTCGCAGCCCCGCTAACACCTGACGTGTCCCTCCGTGCAGGTTCAAGCTTCAGCCATGCACTGGGGAATGGAGCACAGCGGCAGCAGAGGCTCTGCGCGATTTTACAGCGCATGCTGCGCAGGGCCCGAGAGCCTGCGTGCACCGAGCCAGCTTATGCCCGCTCGGGTCCCAACCGCTTCTGCCCCAGAGCCGGGGTGCACATGGTGGAGGTGAAGCCCCGAGGAACCGGAGTCCCCCCGCGGGCAGCTGCTGCACACCCACCCCCACCCATGGGCGCGTAGGGAGCCAGTTCCCTAGGCCGGACCCAGGGCTGCCCCCCTGCAGGTACTGCCCCGCCCTCCTGCCTGCGCTCAGGCCGGGTCCAGGCCGGACTCACCCCACCGTTCCCGGGCCTCCCCCCTCCAGCGCTTGCCTGGGAGGGAGGAGGAATGCGGCGTACTTGGGGAAGAGGCGGGGATTTGGGGAGGGATCCAATGGGGCAGTGAGGGGGCAGGGCCAGGGTGGGGATTTGGGGAGCTATCCAATGGGGGAAGGAGGAGGCAGAGTCAGGGCGCGACCCGGAGCGGAGGGCAAAAATTGCTCATTTGTCCAGTGTCCCGACCAAACATTGGTCGGGACGGGGGACAAACAAGCAAATATCAGGACAGTCCCGATAAAATCGGGACGTCTGGTCACCCTAACAGCATGGGGCATGAGACTGTGTGGGCTGAATGGACACTGCTATGAGAAATCTCCAATCAAAGATGCAGGGGCACAAGTGCACCTAAAATGGAGCACACACGGGGACATTACTCAAAGAACTGTTGTTCTCTGAGATGTGGGTGCAGACATGTATTCCACTTAGGTGTGTGCATGCTGAGCACACCAAAGCCAGAGAACTTTGCCTAGCAGTACCTGTAGTGGTGGCCCTCATGCCCTCCGAACCCTTAGCCCTTCCCCAGGCTATTTAAAGGCAGCATCACCCCGACTTCTCTCAGTTCCTTTGCACCAAAGTTCAAGAATTGAGACTCCAATGAAGAGGGAATGGAGGGTGGGTCATGGAATACATCTCTGCACCCACATCTTGAAGAATAACAGTTACAGCACAGGTAAGTAATTAAAAACCTGGATGTAGAAATAGAGAACATACTGATCAAATTTGGAGATGACACAAAGCTGGGGGATGTGCAAACGTTTTGGAGGATAGAGCTAAAATTCAAAAGGAGCTTGATAAATTGGAGAAGAGGAGGTTACTCACCCTGTGCAGTAACTGACGTTCTTTGAGATGAATGTCCCTGTGGGTGCTCCACTCCAGGTGTTGGTGCGTCCCTGCGCCTTTGTTTGGAGATTTTTGTAGCAGTACTCGTACCGGCCACGCATGCGCAGAGGCTGCCCCCGCTGTGAGTCTAGCTTAATAGTACGCATGCATGGCCGGTCTCCTCAGTTCCTTCTCTACAACGGAGGCTACCCCAACTCCGAAGTAGAGGGGAGGAGGGTGGGTAGTGGAGCACCCACAGGGATACTCATCTCGAAGAATGTCAGTTACTGCACAGGGTGAGTAACCTCCTTTTCTTTGAGAGAGATGTCCCTGTGGGTGCTCCACTCCAGGTGACTTAAAAGCAGTGTGTCTCAAGGAGGTAGGGAGTTTGGATCTGATAGGAATGCCATAGATAGTACAGCCCTGCCCAAATGTATATCAGAAAGGGGGCCTTGAGTAAGGGCATAGTGTTTAACAAATGTGTATTCAGAGGACCAAGTGGCTGCTTTACAGATATCAGCCAGGGGAACTTTGCGTAAGAATGCTACAGAGGCCGCCAGAGATCTAGTGGAGTGCGTTCTGATGCCGTCTGGAGGGGTAACCTTCTTCATCTGATAGCACAACTGGATGCACTGAGAAATCCAGTTTGAAAGTCTCTGGGTAGAAATAGGAGAACCTTTGGAACACTCCACGATGGAGACAAAAAGTCTAGAAGAGTTTCTAAAAGGTTTGGTTCTATCCAAATAAAAGGACAAGGCCCTGCGTACATCTAATGTATGCATTGTAGCTTCAAACAAGTTTGCATGTGGTTTTGGAAAAAAGGTTGGTAGGTGTATCGGCTCATTAATGTGGAATGACGAATGCACCTTAGGAAGAAATTTGGGGTATAATCTGAGGGTAACCTTGTCTTTGAAAAATAGCGTATATAGTGGGTCTGCCATAAGAGCTGCTATTTCTCCTGCCCGTCTGGCGGAGGTAATTGCCACTAAAAATGCTGTTTTCATCGAAAGGTGTAAAAGGGAGCACGTGGCTAGGGGTTCAAATGGTTGTTGAGTTAGGCAAGCTAGTACTAAATGAAGGTCCCACGGGGTAGTAGGTGATTTAATGTCTGGGTATAGGGCGTGGAGTCCCTTGAGGAAACGCTTGGTGATTGGATGAACAAAAACAGAAGTATCATCAATTTTGTCATGAAAAGTTGTAATAGCAGCTAAATGGACTCTGATAGAGCTGAAAGAAAGGCTGGATCGCTTAAGGTCCAATAGATAATCAAGTATGAGCAAGAGAGATACCGACGTGGGACAAAGTTGTTTAGCTGAACACCAATGTGTGAACCGTTTCCACTTTCGTAGATATGTGGTGCGAGTAGATTGTGTTCTGCTATGTAAGAGCACTCTTTGAACTTGTTCAGAGCAATCTAGTTCGCTTTGGGAGAACCATGAAGGAACCAGGCTTTGAGGTGAAGCATGGACAGGTTGGGGTGAAGAAATCGGCTGTGTTGTTGTGATAGGAGGTTCGGGAGAAGAGGCAACGAGATTGGTGGTCGAATCGACATTCTGGTGAGGAACGGAAACCACGGTTGTCTGGGCCACGACAGGGCAATTAGGATCACCTTGGCACGGTCTGTTCGTATTTTTATCAGGACCCTGTTGAGAACTGGTATCGGGGGAAACGCATAGAGTAAGTTTCAGTGCCATGAGATCATGAATGCGTCTCCCAGGGAATGTTTGCCCAGGCCCACTCTGGAGCAAAAGTCGGAACATTTCTTGTTTTTTGCAGTTGCAAAAAGATCTATGGTTGGGTGACCCCAAATGCGGAATATGTTGTGAATGGTTTTCTTGTCTACCTCCCATTTGTGATCCCAGGGAAAGCGTCTGCTTAGTTCGTCCGCTGTGGTGTTCATCACTCCGGGAAGATAGGCAGCTGATACCTGGATGTTGTTCGCAATGCACCAATTCCAGAGCTTCATAGCCTCTGTGCAAAGTGAGTGGGATCGAGCTTTTCCCTGCCTGTTTACATAGAACATGCATGCAATGTTGTCTGTCATTATGCGTACATGGTGATTCCTGATTAGTGGAAGAAAGTGACAGCATGCATTGCGAATAAGAAAGTGACGGCACGCATTGCGAATGGCTCGAAGTTCTAGGACATTTGTGTGCACCCCAGCCTGTCAGAGATGCATCGGTAGTCAGTATGAGGGATGGAGCCTCCTGAAGAAAGGGAACTCCAGAGCAGAGGTTGGAGTGCACTGTCCACCACAGTAGAGAATCTTTGACTCGGAAAGGTATGGAAAGAGTCTTGTTTAGAGAGTGCACATTCGGTCTGTAAACCGTGGCCAACCACGCTTGGAAACACCTCATGTAGAGGTGTGCATTTTGGACGACGAAAGTGCACGAGGCCATGTGACCTAGTATTTGTAGGCAGTCTCAGACAGTCACCTGGGGACTGTTGCGAATTTTTGTGGCCAGTCGGCTTATGGAATTGAAGCGGTCGGGTGGAAGAGATGCCAATCCCGTCCGGGAGTCGAGGTATGCCCCTATGAACTCCAGATGTTGGGTGGGACATAATGTGGATTTGTTTTTGTTTATTTGCAGGCCTAGAGATAGGAAACAATCGATGGTAAGCCACATGGATCGGAGAGCTTCGTCAAACATTGAGGCTTTGAGGAGGCAATCGTCGAGGTAAGGAAATATTACGACCCCTTGTTTTCTGAGATAGGCAGTAACTACGGCTGCGATCTTGGAAAAAACACGGGGGCCATGGACAGTCCAAAGGGAAGAACCCTGTATTGAAAACGTGTTGAGCCAAGAGTAAAACGTAGGAAGCGTCTGTGGGCCAGGTGTATAGTCACATGAAAATAGGCATCCTGTAGGTCGAGCGCTGAAAACCAATCGCCCTGCTCCAGCGCTGGGATTATGGTGGTGAGAGTAACCATCTTGAACTTTTGCTTTTTGACAAATTTGTTGAGCCGCCAGAGGTCGAGGATTGGTCGCCATCCCCCAGTTTTCTTTTCTGTTAAGAAATAATGGGAGTAAAAACCCTTCCCTTTGTGTCGTTCTGGCACAATTTCTATTGCTCCTAGTTGAAGGAGATGTTGCACTTCTTGGAGGAGTAGTCACTCGTGAGAAGGGTCCCTGAAGAGGGACGGGGAGGGTGGGTGAGTGGGAGGCAAGGAGAGGAAGGGGATGGCGTATCCAATTGTAACCACCTCTATAACCCACTTGTCGGAGGTAATGTTCTGCCATTGGTGGGAGAATAGTCATAGACGGTGTCCAAAGATATGTGTGCTGACTGAAGTGGGAACGCTGTTTTCTAAACCCTCAACCAAGGATTCAAATCTGCCTATTAGTTGGAGGGGATTGAGGCGCCCCCGCAGAATTGGGACGACGACGTTGGAATCTTGGTCTCTGGCATTGTTGTTGTTGTTGTTGCTCCTGTGGTCTATGGGAGTGTTGTGTAAATGCAGGGTAGCGTGGACGTTGGTAAGGTTGGTATCTATATTGCCGTCTTCTGGTCATAGGTGTCTGGAGACCTAAGGACCGGAGGGTTGCCCTTGAGTCCTTCACTGAGTGAAGCACGTCGTTCGTGGTGGAAGCAAAAAGTTTTTCACCGTCAAAGGGAAGATCTTCAATGGTGCTCTGGACCTCTCAAGGAAAGAAAGAGGAGGAGAGCCATGAACCTCGGCGCATGACCACTGCTGTGGTGGTCAATCTTGCTGCAGTGTTGGCTACATAGAGGGCCGCTTGAAGAGCGGTACGTGATATGATTTGTCCCTCGGAAACCAGGGCTGTGAATTGTTGTTTTTTCTGTTCTGGGATGTCGTCAATAAAGTCCATGAACTTATTATAGTTTCTGTGGTCATATTTTGCAAGAACTGCAGTATAGTTAGCTATACGAAATTGTAACGTCGACGATGCATATACTTTACGACCAAAGAGGTCCAAGCGTTTACTTTCCTTGTTGGCTGGGGTGGAGCGGGAATACTGTTGTTTGGCCTTTTGGTTCGCTGCGTCTACTACTAATGAGTTTGGCGCCAGATGGGTAAAAAGGAATTCAAAGTCCTTAGAAGGGATGAAGTACTTCCGGTCCGCTTGTTTACAGGTTGGTAGGCATGTAGCTGGAGTCTGCCAGATGGACTTAGCAGGTTCTAAAAGGGCAACGTTGATTGGTAATGCAACCCTAGAGCAAGAAGAGGGCTGTAGGATGTCCGTTAACTCATGCTGTTGTTCAGGGACTTCCTCCAAGTTAATTCTCAAGTCACTGGCAACTCTTTTAAAGAGGTCTTGGAATTTTGCGTAGTCATCTGACAGTGTAGGAGGAGGGGGAAGTAAGGCTTCTTCAGGCGTTACTTCCAGCTCTACTGGAATAGGAGCAGGACTTGGTTGATCCTGCAAGTGTGACAGTGCTGCCTGGTGTCTGGTGTCATTGGCAGGTTCATCAGGTGGTGGTGCTAGACCAGTGTTGCACCTGGTTGAGGTGGCGTAGCACGTGTGTTCTCAAGGGTACGATGCCCATGGTGCCCAATATTGCCATGGTGGTGGGTAGGGCATAGGTGGTGCCATCCAGGGGTTTACCCCCCAGGGGGCAGTATCCTGAGAATAGGCTGAGGTAATTTTCCTAAAACCTCTGTTGACTGGGGTCTGGGGATGGGAGGGTTGATACAGAGAAAAACCCTCCAGTGGTCCAGTTTCCTCCTCACTGAAGCAAGGCTGTTCAGACCCTGACTCTGCCATCGAAGAGAAACAGGCATTCAGCAGGGGAGACTGCAGGATAGGTGACCCCAGCAGATCTCTTGCCTGAGTAAATTGAAGTGGTGAGGCTCCTGCGTGAGGTGAAGGCTGTGCAGGAGGGAGTTGTAATGAGGGAACATTCCTCTGAGCCAGGGTTTTGCTTCTTGGCTCACTGCCAATCAGTTCCATGGGTGACGGTGCCGTGGCCGGTGCCAGGAAGGCAGCATCAGCCTGCAAGGGGTCAGGCAGAGTGTGGAATGTCGGCACTGCGTCCGTCGCGGTGCCGAACGGTGCCAGAAGAGAGGCAGGCAGCTGAAAGCCTGAAGCCTCAGCACCAGAGCTTCGCGCCGCCGCCGCAGCCTCAGGCGGTTTTTGCGCGGTGCCGGAGGAGCCCGGCTTGTCAAATGTGCTCAAGCGGGGAAGCACAGGCGGGGAAGAGGTAGATCTGCCCGGGGAGGGCTTGTGTCTCAGAGTTTCCTTTGAAGATGACAAAAGGTGCCCTTTCTTAGCAGGTTTCTTGTGTTTGTTTGAGGTGGGGGGGCTGTGGTGGGCAGAGGAGCCGGAATCAGCACCTGGGTCTGAAGCTGCTCCTAGGGATTTCTGGAGGAGGAGCAGTTTCAGTCTAAGCTCCCTGTCCTTCCGTGCCCTGGAGCTAAGTTTTCTGCAGTGGGCACATTTTTGAGGAATGTGGGCCTCCCCCAAACATTTTATACAGTGTGAGTGGCCATCTGACAGCGGGATAGCCTCCTTGCAGTTTGAGCAGCGTTTAAAGCCTGTGGAGCCAGGCATGTCTGAAGCGGCTGCAGCTGACAGGATTTTTTTTTTTAAGATAAAAATGGTAACGAACTATAACTAACAACAAACTATCAACAAACTCACTAACTAGAAGGGTAATTGTAACGAGAGAAAGGAGTTTCCTTACGAGTCTGCTGAGCTCCGTCTCAGGCCAGGGACGGTAGAGAAGGAACTGAGGAGACCGGCCACACATGCATACTATTAAGCTAGACTCACAGCAGGGGGGCAGCCTCTGCGCATGCGTGGCCGGTACGAGTACTGCTACAAAAATCTCCGAGCAAAGGCGCAGGGACGCACCAACACCTGGAGTGGAGCACCCACAGGGACATCTGTCGAAGAAGAACTGGGCTACAGACAACAAAATTAAATTAAACAAAGACAAAGTTAAGGTGCTATGCTTAGGGAAGAAAAAACAAATGCACAAATACTGAATGGGGAATAACTGGCTTGGCAGCAGCACTGTTGGGAAGGATCTGGGAGTTGTGGTGGATCACAACCTCAACATGAGTCAACAATGCAATGCTGTTGCAAAAAAAGCAAATGCAATTTTGGGTTGCATTAAGAGAGGTATAGCACGCAAGTCACAGGAGGTGATAGTACTGCTCTACTCAGTGCTGGTTAAGCCTCAGCTGGAGTACTGTGTCCAATTTTGGTCACCGCTGTATAAAAAGGATATAAAGAAACTGGAAAGGATCCAAAGATGAGCAACTCAAATAATCAAAGGGATGGAATGTAAGCTATATCAGCAACGGTTGAAGGAATTGGGTATGTTTAGTTTGGAAAAGAGACATGATAGCGGACTTCAAATACTTGAAAGCTGCCATAAGAAAGATGGAGAAAATATGTTCTCTCTTGCCACAGAGGACAGGACAAGAGCATAGCAGATTTAGATTAAATCTCAGGAAAAACTTCCTAACTGTAAAGAACAGTAGGACAGTGAAACAGACTGCCTAGAGAGGTCATGGAAGCACCTTCCTGAACATTTTCAAAAGGAGGTTAGATAGCCATCTGTCTTGGATGGTTTAGACACAACAAATCCTGCAGCTTGGAAAGGGGTTAGACTAGATGACCTTTGTGGTCCCCTCTAACCCTATGGTTGCATGATTCTATGATCTTTTCTTTTTTGAGTGGTTGCAGATGTGTATTCCCCTCAAGTGACCCACAAATAGTATCAGAAAGAGGTGGGGCTCGGAGCCTACGTAAAGAGTGACTGCAAGACTGCTTTCTCAAAATTTGTGTTTGATCTGGACAAGATATAATAGCATAATGCTTTGTAAAAGTATGTATGGAAGACCAAGTAGCAGCCCTGGAAATGTCCAATATCGAAATGTTACTGAGAAATGTAATTGATGTCACTTGGGACCTCATTGAAAGGGTTTTCAACTTTTTTGAAGGCAAAATCTGAGCCATCTCATAAGCATTCATAATGCAAGATGTTATTCACTTGGAAATCATCTGCACAGAGACTGCTTGACCTTTTATGTGATCCACAAAGGAAACAAAAAGATGTGATAAACAAAGTGGCTTAGTTCTTTCCAAGTAAAACCTCAAGCTTTGGCTTACATCCAAGGAATGAAGATACTGTTCATAAGCATTTGAATGAGGGTTGAAAAAAATATAGCTAAGTCAATTGTCTGGTTATGATGAAATTGTGACACCACCTTAGAGAGAAACTTAGGATGAGGTCTCAAGGTAGCCTTGTCCTTGAAAAACTGGGTGTATGAAGGGTCCATCATCAGGGCCTACTACTCTTTTCACAGAAATTATGGCCACAATAAATGTTATCTTTTAGCATTGGAGTGACAGAAAACAAGTTGCAAAGGACTCAAATGGAGGACCCATGATGGTGGCCAACACCATGTTAAGGTCCCACTCAGGAATTACTTCCTTCACCAGTGGAAAGAGATGAGTGACCCGTTTCAGAAACCTGATTACCATGGCATTCAAAAAAACAGATGTCCCTTGCACTGGAACATGAACCACTTAAATTACTGCCAAGTGGACCCTCAGTGAACTGAGAGACAGACCAGATGACTGAAGGTGTAACAGGTACTCCAGGATGTCTTGAATGCAGGATAGCATTAGTTGAATCCCCCGGGCTAGGGACCAAACTGAAAAAACATTTCCACTTACCCAAATAGGTAGCCCTAATAGAAGGCTTTCTAATGTTAAATAGAACCTGTAGAACAGCTTCAAAAAAGTGCTCCTCTTCCTTATCTAACCATATAGAATCCATGCTGTGAGGTGCAAACTGCTCAGCGCTGGATGAGAAATCTGACCGCAGAACTGAGACAGTATATCGGGACAACAAGAAATAGAAATATGTGCAAACAGACTGAGGAGGTCAGAAAACCAACATTATCTGAGCCAAGCTGGTGTGATTATAATCAGTCTGGCATGATCAATCCTCAGCTTGAGAATGACTGGAAAAATGAGTGGGATCGGGGGGAAGGCAAACAATAGTGCCAATCTCCAATTCAGAGGAAAGTGATTAAGGAACCTGGTCTGAGACCCGCTCAAAAGCAAAATTGATGGCACTTCTTATTGTCCTTTGTTGCAAACATGTCGATAGCTGGAATGCCCCATTCTCCAAAAATGGACTTAAGCACACTGATCTTCAAAAAGCACTTGTGATTCTGGAAGAAATTCCTGCTGAGACAAACAGCCAAATGATTCTGGGCCCCTGGCAAATGAGCAGCTGTGGGAATGATGTTCTCTTGGATTCATAATGCCAGAACTTTATTGCCTCTTGACAAAGCTGATTAGAGTGGACTCCTGCTTGTTTGTTCATATAGTACACTGCAATGGTCTTGTCAGTGAGTATGTGAACCACTGCACCCTGATCTGCACTCAAATACCTTATTGCATATGGCCCGAAGCTCCAGAACACTGATATGAAGAAATGCCTCTTGATCCATCCACAAATTTTGTACCTTCAATTCCCCCAGATGTGCTCCCCATCCAATTGTGGAAGTATCCGTAACTATGGTCCTGTTCGGTGTGGAACAAGCAAAGAGAAGACCCTGGCATACATTGCTCTGAACTGTCCACCACTAAAAGGAGTCCAAAATTACTAGAGGCACTCAGACCAGGCTTTCAAATGCCTGACAATTCAGGCGGTAGACCATCTTCAATCAGTCTTGAAGAAGAAGGAGGTGCAATCTTCAATTCTGGACCACATGAGTGTGTGGCCATATGGCCTAATAACTTTAGGCACACTCAGATCATAGTAGATGGGTGAAAGCGGAGAGACAGACACAGGTGACAAATTGCCTGAAATCACTTGTTCAGTAGGAATGTCCTCAAGCTCTAGAATGTAGTAGGCTCCAATGAACTAAATTTTTTTTAGTTAGTATTAATGTCAACTTCCCCTTGTTCAAGATCAGATCCAGGTGATCAAAAAGGCATAATGTGAACTGAACGTGCAAGAGGACTGGTTCTCTTGAATTGCCCCTCACTAATCAATCATTCAGATATGGGAAGACATGAATTCCTCTTTTCCTGAGAATTCAGTCACTACCGCCAAGCATTTGGTAAAAACACAAGGCGCCAAGGACAGGTCACAGAGAAGCACAGTGATAATGATCACCTGCCACAACAAATCTCAGAAATTTCCTGTGACTTGGGAAAATTGTCACATGGAAGTAAGCATCCTGAAGATACAGGACAGCAAACCCAGTCATTGTGATTTAACACAGGAAGAACTGTTGCCAGAACAACCATACAGAATCTCATGCATTTTATGTATTTGTTGAGACCCCAGAGATTCAGAATAGGTCTCATCGGACCAGGAAATATTGGGAATAGAATCCTTTTCCCAAATGCTGCTGGAATACCTCCTCCATAGCTCCCAAAGCACAGAAAGTCTGTACTTGATGAAGGAGCAGTGGCTCACGAGAAGGATCCCTGAAGAGGGACAGCATAGGGGGTGGTGGTGTATTAATTTAGACGTAATATAGAGGCCCAAAAACGTTAACATAACCCAGTTACTGTCCAACATTCAACCCTGTTAAACAAGGTCTGGAGTTTAGTATACAGAAACTTCGGCCTACTATGACAAACACATCATTAAACATTCTTTTAGCCTTTTATTAAACATAAAGAAAAGAAGGAAAAACAGTAAAAATGTTTGAAATGTAAATTATTAAATAAGGCTTTCATTTTAATAACATCTCTTTCCCTTTAACTGGGGAGAATTTTTAGAAGGAAAAATCCCCTTGTTTTACATTCTCTTAGATAGTATCAAAGATAGTATCACGGCAGTACAGTGTGAGAGGGAGCCCAGGCTGGTAGGTCAGGGGGCTCAGTGGTACCCCAGTTCCAGGTGACACCCAGGGGGGAACCCATCACAGTCTAAGGAAGGAGTACGGCAGAAAGGGATCTAGGGGTTATAGTGGACCACAAGCTAAATATGAGTCAACAGTGTGATGCTGTTGCTAAAAAAGCAAACATGATTCTGGGATGTATTAACAGGTGTGTTGTGAGCAAGACACGAGAAGTCATTCTTCCGCTCTACTCTGCTCTGGTTAGGCCTCAGCTGGAGTATTGTGTCCAGTTCTGGGTGCCGCATTTTAAAAAAGATGTGGAGAAATTGGAAAGGGTCCAAAGAAGAGCAACAAGAATGATTAAAGGTCTTGAGAACATGACCTATGAAGGAAGGCTGAAAGAATTGGGTTTGTTTAGTTTGGAAAAGAGAAGACTGAGAGGGGACATGATAGCAGTTTTCAGGTATATAAAAGGGTGTCATAAGGAGGAGGGAGAGAACTTGTTCACCTTAGCCTCTAAGGATAGAACCAGAAACAATGGGTTTAAACTGCAGCAAGGGGGGTCTAGGTTGGACATTAGGAAAAAGTTCCTAACTGTCAGGGTGGTTAAACACTGGAACAAATTACCTAGGGAGGTTGTGGAATCTCCGTCTCTGGAGATATTTAAGAGTAGGTTAGATAAATGTCTATCAGGGATGGTCTAGACAGTATTTGGTCCTGCCATGTGGGCAGG
This sequence comes from Malaclemys terrapin pileata, assembly GCF_027887155.1. Lineage (NCBI taxonomy): Eukaryota > Metazoa > Chordata > Testudines > Emydidae > Malaclemys > Malaclemys terrapin. The sequence goes on from NC_071505.1 coordinate 115,799,425, forward strand.
GGACTGGACTCGATGACCTCTCGAGGTCCCTTCCAGTCCTATAATCTATGAATCTATGAATCTATGGTGATAACAGTCCTTTGGGGGAAATTAGACTGTGATGGGTTCCCCCCTGGGTGTCACCTGGAACTGGGGTACCACTGAGCCCCCTGACCTACCAGCCTGGGCTCCCTCTCACACTGTACTGCCGTGATAAGTTGTAAAGCCCTCCAGCCTGCACTTCACCAGCATTCATACAGGTAGGGACACACCCAGCTGTAGTTACACGCAGGCTCTCTGACCACCAGCTTCCTAGTCTGGGACCCCAGAACAGTACCATCCTGTTGTGGTCAAATCTGGCCAGTATGTGGCTTTAATACCTGGTCTGCCTCTCCCTCAATGTGAAGAGGACAATGCACAGTTGTGGTAACCAAGCAGAGATTTTCCCCAAGCACTCCAGTCAAAGCTCATTGGTTTAGATTAAAACATAAAATAAGTTTATTAACTACAAAAAGATAGATTTTAAGTGAAAGCAAGGAGATCAAAGCAGATTACCTGGTAAATAAACAAAACCGCAAACTGAGTTTAACATACTACATAGGTAGTATATGAATTAGCAAATTCTCACCCTGAGTGATAAACAGCCTGGCAGATTCTGAAGACACAAGCTGGCTTGGCTTTGCAGCTTGGGTTTCCCAGGTTTTCATATACAGGCTAGAAATCCCTTTAGCCTGGGACCATCACTTCCCCCCGGTTCAGTCTTTGTTCCTCAGGTGTTTCCAGGTGTGTTATTGTAGGAAGAATGATACCATCATGATGTCATTTTCCCCCTTTTATATCTTCTTCCCACTTGCTGGAAAGCTCTTTTGCTGTGACCTGAGTCAAACAGTTCCCATTGTGTAGTGTTATCTCTCAGAGGTTTCTATTGTACACAATTCCTTGGGTAATCCTTGTGCTTGTGTGCATTTCCTCAATAAGCCATTAACATTGTTTGGCTTTTTTACTGTTGTACCTGAAAGGCTGCTTTTGGGTGTTTTCAACCTCACAACATGTTTCAGTAACACCTACATAGCCAAACTTCATAACTTTACATACGACGATAGCACATACAATCCAATGAGATATTAATGTCTAGCAGATCAAGACTTTTAGAATGATACCTCAGAAGGCATACTTTGTACAAAACATATCCTAATTACATGACAGTGATGAATATTGGGGTGCCAGGGTGTCACACTAAATTAATTGAGATAGGCTAGAGCTGTTTTTGTTGGTGTTACAGTCCGATCCTATTTAATCACAGGTGGTGTTTCAGATTCAGCTGGAACTGGTAGAGGTGATAATGTTATCCGGGTTCTTCTCTCTAACCTGGTTTCATCAGGACATCTCTCAGGATTAGCATGATGAAGGTCTGGGGTCCCAGGAAATGATGGGGGTGTTATGAGAGACCTGGATTTAACATAATGGGCAGCCATCTTGTGCACTTAACCCTATAAGCTGGAAGCAAAGACCCCATATAGGAATAATTTGGCCTTGCTTAGGCAGACAAAACAACTGCAGCATGTTACTAACAAAGACAGATTCATGAGAAGGAGGGGAGGGGCGATTTGAATAGGTGACCTTGAGTCTGAGTGCCTATGTTTGTTAATATTGTTAATATTGCTGACAAGCTAAGAGACTAACACCTAACTCCCCAGTGGCTAGGAGCAAGGCTGATCACCAGAACCCTGCTGCTGAATCACATGATACCACCTCAGACTTTCGGTAACTATATCTATCTGGGGTGCTTCTTGACCAGGGGTAGGCAACCTATGGCATGCGTGCCGAAGGTGGCACGCGAACTGATTTTCAGTGGCACTCACACTGCCCGGATCCTGGCTACTGGTCCAGGCGGCTCTGCATTTTAATTTAATTTTAAATGAAGCTTCTTAAACATTTTAAAAACCTTATTTACTTTACATACAATAGTTTAGTTACATATTATAGACTTATAGAAAGAGACCTTCTAAAAACGTTAAAATGTATTACTGGCACACAAAACTTTAAATTAGAGTGAATAAATGAAGACTCGGCACACCACTTCTGAAAGGTTGCCGACCCCTGCTCTAAACTATTACTAGGTTTTCATGTGTGCTTTAGACTCAATAAAAACAAGACTTTTGGGGTAAAAGCACTCTTGTGTGTACCAAACATATATCAGACGGAGGTGCTGTGTCCCCCACTGATTTATTTCCTGACACCGCCTGGAAAACAGAGATTAGTTACCACAGCTTTGGGTTCAGATAACTCCAAGTAACAGATTTCTGTGACAGTTTGTGGAGTTGGTGGAGAGGAAGGGGACAATTGGTACACACACAGTTAGCTGCAATAGGGACGAGAGGACAGTGGGACAGGGTAGCAACCTGTAATTCCCATGTCATAGTCTGCAAATCTATTTATGGATACATTCTGTTACTGGGACTCAGGCTGGTAGCCTGGTCCAGTAAAAAAATATGTCAGATGAAAAGATTATATCTGGAAAGATGGAAATGGTTTTGGGTAACAGCTTGATGGATTTTGTACAGGAATATGGTAATGGTCTTTGGAAACCTGAAGACTTCACCAGCCCCAGGGCTTTCCTGCAGCTCTGTAAGCAGATGGTAGCAATGGTAGTACATAAAAAGATCAGTTAAAGGCGAGAGTGATGGAATTAGAGAAATATAAAGTTGAGAAAGAAAAGGAAGCAGCTCTCCTGACCTCTGAATCAGACATCCTGTGGGCTACAACTCTGACTCAGGCAGCACAGATAGTGGCAATGCAGAAGCAAGTGTGTGACAGTGAGAGAGTGAATGAGAAGCTGGAGCAGGAAATCTGCGAGTTGAAAATGCAGGCAGAAGAAAGTAAGGCAGTGATTAGAGCCTTACTGAAGGATTCCCAGAATAAGACTCAGGCAGACCATGGGGAATGTAAGATACAGATCTGTGCTCTCTAAGTGGAGTTGGGAAGGCAGATGGGAATAGTGGCTGCAATCAAAGGGGCTCATAATCTAGGGGAGGAAGTTGGGCTAGAAGGAGGACCTGATTTGAATCCTCCTTATTATGAGAAGGAAGACTACAGCATGTGTCCCCTGGGTCCTTTCTGGAATGCCCTATACATCCCCTTGCTCCAAACACTGGAAGAGCTGCAGAAGCCTCCACCGTATAGGAGGTTTATGGTTTATGTGAAATTTGCAGGAGGCGCATTTGGACAAAATGTACTGGTAGATTCAGGTGCTACTTATTCCCTGATTAGTACCCAGAATAAGAACCTGTTTGGATCTCTGGAAGGAGTTAAACCCTTACAGGGGCTTAATGAGGCAGAGAGCATTGTCCCCTTTTGCAGAAAGATCCTGTATAGGGTGGGGAAAAAGGAAAATAAAGTGCAATTTGGCTTGATGGATTGGGAGATGAAGGAATTCTGAGAATTGATGCTTTGAGAGAATTGAGAGTGCTGGTTGACTTCACCAACAGGGTTCTATGGGAGATGCCCCCTGGCATACCCTGGGAACCTCTGGAGATTTTAGCACGGAAGTTCTAGAAATTGCAAAGAAACACTGGGAGGTGTGGGCTAAGAATAAAATAGAATGTGGTAAAATTGATGCAGAAGTTCTAGTCACAGGCCCTGATCACAGAATGTCAGTGTTGGAAGGGACCTCTGGAGGTCATCTAGTCCAATCCCCTGCTCAAAGCAGGACTAATCCCTGGACAGATTTTCGCCCCAGATGGCCCTGTCAAGGATTGAACTCACAACCCTAGGCTTAGCAGGACAATGCCCAAAGCTAGCCCTCCTGCCCCCAAGCAGTATATGTATCCAAAAGAGGCAGAAGCCAGCCTAAAAGAAACAATTGATGGGATTTTAAGCCAAGGAGTCACAAGTGGCACAATTAAGTCCCAATAACACCACACTATAGCCAGTTCTTAAAAGTGACAGCAAGATCTGGAGGCTTATTGTGGATTTTTGTCCCATTAATTGTGTGACTCCACTGATGGCCTCTGTAGTGACTAAGTATCATGAGGCAATGGTCGTCGGGGCCCAGTGGTTTTCAATTTTAGATATGGCCAGTGCTTTCTTTGCTATCTCTTTACATTGGGATAGTTATGATAAGTTTGTTTTTATTTTTAAGGGAATTTCCCCAGCCAGTCCTAGTAAATCAGAGCTGATAAATTTGCTGAGCCCTAAGTGGATACTCGAAGCACAGTTGGGACCCAAGAGCCCCCAGCTTGGTGAGAAATGACTTGGACGTGAATGAGTCTAAGTAACTGCCATTGAAATTTAGTTTAGCTGTATAATAGTGTCTCTTGCTATATAGTGAGGGAAAAGTTTTGTTCTGTATTTTAGATTACTAAATGGATCTTGGATGATACTGGAGATGATGTTGGAAGATACTGGAGATGATGCACTCCTGTGTGCTGCTTTTGCTGGTATCTGGATCACAAGCCTACTCCTCTGGTGATGTGCATTGAAAACCTGTTGTGTTCAAGGCGTGGCGAAACTTCCTATGGAAGGCAGTAGAGTAAAGCAAATGGCTCCACAACAGACATCACTGTGGGATTTCAAAAAATCTCTGTGAAAACTGAGTGTGTCATATAGTGGGCCAACGGGAATGTCGAATGGAAATACCAATTTGAACGCCTGCCACACAACAATATTGCCTCCAGCCAGCCACTTCCACCCCCAGCACAAAACCAAAATATTAACATGAAAGTGGAAGAATCTCACCCAGACTGAGAAAGTTCTGCACAGTGCTGGAACCCATGGGTTATAGAGTACAAGTAATAAAAGATGCCCAGGAATGAAAAATAGTAGAATTGAGAGCCTGCTTAGAGGAATCTGGAATTAGATATGAATGCAATAAAAATGCCTTGCAGCCACAGGATGTATGTTTAGAAATAATAGATGGAAAAAGCCATTATGCTATTAACCCATTTGCAAGTGGGTAATAATTGTGTACATTTTAGAAGCTGGTGTCCTATGCTCAGTGGCCAGTAGGTATTAGGCCAGGGCCCCTATCCCTACAGTGGGAATGGTGCCAATCTCAGTAGTGATGATGATCCTAGGATCTTCTGAGAAAAGTGTTTTGAAGGTGAGGGAGAAAAGGAAGATGTCCTCGCACTTGATCTCAATGAGCCCTGGAAGTCGTCTGGTGGTAGCAGAAGAGCCACCCTGACAAGGCAATCAAACAACCAGCTTCATCTGAAAAACAATACGGAGATGGCAGGGGCACCAAGAATGAATGAGCAGTTGGTGCTTCGGTACCAAAAGAGACATCACAGTTCTCTGGTGCCAAGGTGGGCTTCCTGGCCTGCTCTTGAAGATGCTGTTTCACATGTAAGTCCCTCACTACCTGAAGTCTCTTTTTAAACTTACAGATAAAGCAAGGTTCTTTAATGTGCCTTCTCCCAGGCACAACAAACACCACATGTGAGGATCACTATTAGGAATAGCCACCTCACATGATGGACAATGTTTAAACCCTCATGAAGGCATCACCCGGGGTGACTATCTATCCATTCCCACTAACTACTATAAACTACACCTAAAGGAGTACTAAACTATATTAATTATATACAGCAAAGTCCCCAAAAAACTGAGATAAACAAGTGTGAGATAAACTACCGCACCGAATGCTCCGACTCCAGCTGCAGGCAATGAGAAGAAACGGGGGGAAGGCGGGGGGGAGAGGAGGGCAGGGCAGCACCATCCTTAAATAGCTTGAGAAGAGGCTAAGGGGACAGAGGGGATGAGTGCCACTTCTACAGGTACTGCTAGGCAAAGCTCTCCAGCTTTGGTATGCTCGGCACATGCACACTTGAGTGGAATACACATCTGCAACTACTTGAAGAACATTATGGTTTTCCTTGTTTTTTTAGAAATCACAAAACAGTATAAATATAAGATCTTTTCTGGTTCTGGGTCATATGTGTCTCTCCCACCCTAAGAGGCAAGCATTTACTGCTTCCTTGAAATTGCTTCCATCTTTGTCTGAATAAGATACCAGAAACTGGATATGAATGGAAGGGAAGACTTCGTTTCCAGGAATAATCATATTTCTATTATCTTCCTGAGCCCTCCTGTCATGTACAGATTTTTTCCACTCCTATATTAAAAGAAAGTAATGTTAATACATTTTAGACTATCTCTGATGGAATGGCAGATACTGCTTTTGTATCCTTGTAGAAGTAGAGCTTTTGTCACATCTGAATTTTCCGTTTTTGTTGTTTCAAAATCATCCTGTGAAAACTAGTATCTCTCTTCTGAAATTCTGTCTAGGAATAAGGGGAAAAGAAATCACTTCTAAGTCTATGCTGTTTTAAATCCCTCTGGAGTTTTGAGGATGGAAAAGTATGCTTTTCTCCCTTAGCCGCTTCACCAAGTCTTATTCAAAAGTCTCCCCATAACACTTTGCCTATAAATGTTGCAGAAGAAAGGAACTGTGATGGTTAGCTAGATGTCCTCTAATAATATCTCAGCAATATGTTTCTCCCTGCTGACTGTATTCAAGGTCCCAGTCCTTTAAAGAAAATCCTGAGCATATCAATAGATGCAATTGGCAGAAAGGAAAATGTGTAATTTGTATTTTGTTCACTATTAATTGTAATGATTCATCCTTTGCCATGGGAATGCTCTGATGTCATTGCTCTATAAATGAACATCATAGATATTTAGAAGATTGTCACCAAGGCCTCAGAGTTCCTCCTTGAGGAAAGACTCAATCTTTTTCTCCCCTGGGATCCTTGTAAAAATAGCTACCATGGTCACCAATCTATTTGCATTACAGATAAATATTTAGGGATGGGGGGAATTTTCTCTTGGAATTTTGTAAATTTTCATACATTATTCCTAGGTCTTCCCTTACTGGGATGTTTCTATTTAACAATCATATCTTGTTTCTTTCAAGAATGCAATAAGATGTCCAAATCACTTCTGTCAAAAAATATATTTTCTTTTCCTTCCTCCTAATCAATGTAAACAGCCAGAATGTTAATCTGTTATCACAGATTCAGACATGTCTAAGGGGAATATTTTGTCCTGACTTTCCAGATCTTATTATGTGTTTCCCTCATTTGACAGTTTGGAAGACTCTAATGATTACATTATATCTATGCCTTTTTGGTTTTGTTCCCTTGTGCTTCTTTGCTGTGATTTGTTTTTTTGAGGTAGGTTAGTTAGTTGGTTGAGTTGAGAGTTATTTTTGTTTGTTTAGTTCTTGAGAGCATTTTTGTTTCCTTGAAATTAAGACAGCTTTCAAAAGGAAGGAGTTTGGAAAATGACCCTAGGGGGCTCTTTTACCATGGAGAATCATTTAGCCTGTGGTGTATGTTTATTGCCCTGCTTGAGACAGAAAAAGTGGAACAGTTGCCTTCTGTGCACAGGGTAGAGAGTAGTCATCTCATAATCTCCAGAGAAAAATCTGGTACGATAATCCGTACACCTGCATACATGAACTGACTTTTTTCTCTTCCTTACAGAGGGTTGATAGATCAGCACTGTTAACATCACATACTGAGTTAGGGCAGTGTTTGTTTTGTTTATTGCATTCCAGATAAATTTCTCTAGCTGAAAAAAGTACACGGCACTGTGGTATCTCTTACAGAACATTTTCCATCAAATTGCATTAAAAGTATTGTTAACCAACATTAGCTAGACTGACGTATTTTTCTGAATCTCTGTAGCCAGCAAGTTCAGACGTTTAACACTTAAAACTGGGAGCGTGCAAAAACCACCATTCATCTGGATGGAGTAGCTTTTGTCCGGAATTCTAGGTGGACTGACAAATACTTTACAGAATCCTTTCAATCTCTTTAAAGAGAAGGATGTTGCCCTCTCTACTACGCTAATCCATAAGAAGCAGATTTTGAATAAATACTGAAAGTAACAACTAATATTTGAAAGATTAAAATACTATCAAACTAGAACTCTAGAGAATTAAATTTGATGGCACAATGACAAATTACAACTTGTATTCTAAAAGCAAAGTATAAATGTAATACTTGTTTCCACCACTTCAACAGAGAAAGTAAAAACTATTTTCTTACTGTTGTTGTTTTCCTGTAATAAAAGCATTACCAACAAGTAATAATTCCTAACTTCTAAGGGGTCTATTTTGCAGTTGATACATGTATAACTCCTATTAATGCCTTTTGGAAAAAGAACAGACTTCCTAAGGATGAACTAATGGTGAACTTCCACCTGCAGATAAACACTGTGGATAGCTGAAATTTTGCATAACTTGTTAGATGCTAAAATATATAGGTGCTAGGTTTCTGCTATCACCTACAAAATATGAATTTGCAAGGTTTTCAAGACAGGGATTGTGTTTTTCAAAGTTTCTGTGTAATGCTTAACACAATAGGCTCCCAAACCTGGACTTTTGCATGCTACCACATGACAAATAGTAACAATAAGCCACTGTTCTTCACTGCAAGGCCCGCGAGCCAGTGGCGGCTCCCGTGGACCGTAAATGCAGCTCCCTGTCGATCGCGCTCTCTGGCGGCGCAGTGGGGCTGCAGCTAAGGCAGGCTCCCTGCCTGCCCCGTCCCCACGTAGCTCCCGGAAGTGGTCAGCATGCCCTCACAGCCCCGGGGGATAAGTGGGGAGCAGAGGTCTCCGAGTTGCGGGGGTGCTGCCTGCAGAGAGTGCAGCGCACAGAGCCATGTGCCCCCCCAGGAGCTGCAGGGGCACATTGGCTCCTTCCAGGAGCGGCATGGAGCCGGGGCTGCCCGAAGTAAGTGCTGCCCCTTTCAATGGGCAAGTTCTGAATAGCTCTTCCACCACCCAATCTGCAGCCTCCCAGAGCCAGTCCCCCACGCCCCATCTTGCACCCCAAGCCACTGCCCCAAACATGAGCCCCCTCCCAGAACCAGCCCCCAATATCCCCTCCTGCACCCCAAGCTCCTGCCCCAGCCCTGAGCCCCCTCCCAGAGCCAGCACTCCATACCCCCTCCTGTACCTGAACACTCTGCCCCAGCCTGGAGTCCCGTCCTGCACCCAAACTCCCTCCTGTGCCCCAGTCCTGAGCCCCCTCCCAGAGCCAGCCCCCCATACCCCTCCTGCAGCCCAAGCAATATTACCAATGACGGTAATATTACCATATCAACCAACAAAGAACTCGGAATGTTCAACCGTCTGTGTCAGGTTGATGTGGTTCTCACATTGAAGGTTTTTTCCCAAAATAGTGAAGAGCACTGCAATAAGCATTCATAGCATAAATAAGCACCCTGACTTTCACAATAAGCCAAAAATCAAACTAATCCCATTTCAAAACAAGGCCAAAACAAGCCAATCCCTAAGAACCCCAATATTCTATGTGACTGGATCCGCCCGACATGCAGTCTGGGACTGTGGTGGGTCTGCTGTGCACCCGACTCTCTCCCCTCTCTTGCCCCTGCTTGCCCCCTCTTGCCCCCCACTTGCCCCTGCTTGCTGGGAGCCAATCAAAAAAAAGAAGCAACAAACAACAAACTCAAGCCAAACAAGCAACAAGCTACAAGCCTAAAACTAGTCAACAAGCAACTCACACGCCAATTAAGCCAAAAACAAGCCCAATTTCTGTGTTTTTTTCATGGGTTTGGCATGTCTGATTCATAGATCTACATCTTATCCCTCAGATCCCATCCAAGCAAATGCTGGAGAAAGGATCATATAAAGAAAAATACAGAGCTTAAAGGCATGTAGAACTCATTAATTTAGTATTAAAGATATTTTCTTTAATCTCACTTTATGATTCAAGACTTCTGATTTAAATTTATAACAATAAATGAGAAATAACAGAAGGCTTGTATAGGACAGAGGTCAAATTTGGATGTTAAATAAGGGACAGCTGTCAGGTATAAGTCTCATATTCATGATGGAGCACTTCCCAAAAGTGGGAAGCCTTAGCACACCATATAACTTATTCATACAGTATTTTAATGTCTGAAATTTGAATAGTGAACGCAAATTTGAGAAGTTATTCCACATTGTTAATGAAATAAACAACACACATATGAGCTCCCTCATACGATTAGCAAATTTAGAGTTATCTGGTTACATATGTTTAAAAAGTCTCTTACCTTCAGATATTAACATTCATCGATATTTTTATGTAGTGTACAAATATAAAGCCTGGTCACTATTCGCTGTTTTCACCTTAACATATCAATGCTATCAAGCTTATCAGAAAATGGCTATTACTAATTGTGAAACAGTCAATCAAGTGTCAAAATCTGCCCTCTTCACTTACTTACTGCAATATATAAGGTTAGGTTGACATAGGATTCCAACAGATCATCCTGATTAAGAATATTCTATAGAGAATTCAGAATGACAGTTGCACAAAATGGAGTAATAGTATACTACATATGAGTCAGCTATCATGTCAATAATGTTTGGAATTTTCCACTAAATAATTCTGATTGGGATTATCTGTTAAAGCCACAGTGGTGTTCATTAAATAATATTATTTCCAATTATTAAGACAATTTCCTCACAGATGAACATGCAAGTATTTGGTTTAGTATTTACAATTAAAACTAAAACTAGACATTACAAGAATAAACACAAGGTTCTTGGGCAGTCAGACCAGACTATTATTAATACTTTTTTATCATATTATTCAGTAAAAATAGTTTTACAAAAATAATAAAACACTTTTATACAATTTTACTTAGTATAGTATTAACTTATTACATCTCAGACCATATAAGGTGACTAACTTCAATATAAGATTTCTATCTTGAAATAAAACCGCAGAAGGGCATGGGTTGCATGCCGAGCTTTTACAGCTCTGACTGGACAGTGAGAAATGTTTAATAAAGCATCAAAAATCCCTACGTTTACTCATAGACTTTAGACTTTAAGGTCAGAAGGGACCATTATGATCATCTGGTCTGACCCCCTGCATGCTGCAGGCCATAAAACCGTCCCTACCCCTTCCCTGGACTCTGCTGTTGAAGTCCCCAATCCTGTTTTAGGTGACTTCAATCGGCATACGTTTCTTGTATTATCAGGCAGGCTAAAAGGGGGTTCTATGCCAAGACTATGAGAATAGAGTTAAACTCCATATTGCCTCAGCTGGGAATATTCTCTCCCCTGTGGGCCTCTCTGTGAGCTTTGATTTTCCTCAACTTGCTGTCAGCAGTGCCTCAGGTTGGGAAGCAACAGCTCAGAGAACCTACAGTAGCTGGAAGTGGGGCAGAACCAATACAGAGCCTAGAGCTGCTTCAAGTTGAAAAGCCCAGCTGGCTCGTAAGCAAAGGAAGTCACGCAAGAAGGGAACATTACTCTTGGCCGGATAAGAGTGTGGAAGAGAGCTCTCTCAACAGTTCTGAAAAGTGCTTTGGGCGGGTTCAGGGACCATAGTTCATATGTAGTATAAAAACTGCACTCAGCTCATAAGTTTCATTCTTGTAATACAAGAATAAAAGTTCTGATGCACTGTCTAGCAGCTCTGTCTTTTCAAAAATGAAGCCACCAAGATATCTTAATGTGGAAAGACAATCAAATTTTAACAATATTATAAATAGGACAACTACTTCATTTTGAGGAACCTGTGTTCTGTGACTTCTTGCTTTATATTTGTTAATGGTGTGCAGGTTCCAATCCTAGATCACTGTGATAGACACTGCCCTTCAGGCTGGGAGAACTATCACCAGCATATGGCAGCCCACCCAGGCTAATTTCAAGAGGTATGTCTGAACTACAGCTCCCAAAAAGAGCTGTAATTAGCCCGTGTTGCTTTTTCTCAGCTGAGTTGCAAATTTTGCCTCTTGTCACACAGAGCAATGAAGCTCAGCAGAGAATCTACATCACTTAAGGGAGCCTTCACTTTCTAAAGCGTAGCAGAAGTAGTTGGGCTATTACACGCAAAACAAATCCATGGTCTTCCCAGACGCTATACCCAGGGCAGTGATGTAGCAGTCAGAAAGGGAGATCAGGGACCCCTGAAGATCTTCCATCTCCACATAAGTAATTCATTCATCTCTGAGCGAGTTGAACTGCAGTGGGAAGAGCCAATGGGATATATGATCCTTAGCAATTCTCTTTTCCCTTTATTTCCAGCGGATGGCTCAAACTGGAGGGGAAGAGAAACTGGGCAGTAGAGAATACCAAGCAAGAGGGGACATATAGAAAATAATAGAAAAAGGAAAAACAAAATAGAATTAAGAAAAGAATGAAGTCAGGACATAAAAGAGGAAGAAAAGGGAATGGAGAAAAGTAATATAAGATGATAACTTCTAGACTAGCACATTTATTTTTAATATATTTGTAGTATCCCTACATATACTTTTTGATAAATTAAAAATCCACAAAGTAATAAAAAAGGATCTGTCCATGAATAAAACTACCCCCAAGCCTTAGTCCAACCACTCCTTGATAGCCTAAGAGACAAGAAAAGAGTTATGAAATCACACAGAAGATAAGAATGATTGAAAATAATTTGATAACAGTTACTTCACACAGGTGTAACTAAGGACAGAATTTCACTGGCAGAATCTTTATTACTAATGATGACGCATGAGCCAGAAGGAACCCAGCCTGAGTTTAAAATTCCAGGCTGAGTTTGCACTGCTGCCTTTCTAAACTACCTTCTTACCTTATATGTAATTGAGAAAAATTAATCTGGAGTCAGTGAGGCATGATAAATGTGGCATCCATGATGTCATATTTACAAAACTATTTTTCAGAGTAAAAGTGCACTTTAAGAGGTCCACTGTTAGAAAACAAAATGTGTCCTGCTATATTAATTGTTAATTTTTTTCCAAGTACCTGTGATGGAATACCCTCCAATTTAAAAAAACAAACAAACGTATTTTTTAAAACAAATTTCACACCATAGCAATTAAAGTGGAAGAGCCTTTATATTGTAATTTATATTGCACAAGAGATCAACTCTCTTCCTGAAAGAGATGGGAGATATTCAGCTAACTGAACAATCCAACTGGTTAAGCATTCTTGGGAGCTTTTCAAATAAAATTGGTTGAGAATGTTGATGGTGTCCGTAGTCTCTGTTTGCCAGAAGCTGGAAGTGGGCAACAGGGGATGGATCACAGGATGATTACGTGTTCTGTTCATTCCCTCGGGGGCACCTGGCATTGGCCACTGTCGGAAGACAGGATACTGGGCTAGATGGACCTTTGGTCTGACCCAGTATGGCCGTTCTTATGATCCATTTTGCACTCAGAATACTGAGCAATCAAAAACAGTAGATAGAGAATACTAGCAGTTCTCCTAATGGAATGCCCCATAAGGAGAGTTCAAATAGGAGTATTATCAATATTTGTTTGTACTTAAAAACAAGTTTAATACAATGCAAACAATGTAATTAATTATTAACTAATTTTTATTGTTGGGGCTATGTTTTATAGAATAAGTGGATTATATTCAGGGCTGCATGTTTTCCATGGTCATAGCATTTGCTGTGGAATTCCCCTTCCCTCAGAATTATGCTTCAGAATCTAAGCTTTGATTTTTTTAAAATTAATACATATATTTCTAGTTGTCATGGTTGCAAAGTAACTCTTGAAAATGTGAACTAAGTATAACCAATGCTGTGTTAGTTTACTGAGTTTGCACACAGTCTGGACCCTTAAATCAGAATTTAGATTCAGTGTGTTGCACAGCATACAGGGTCTTGATTGTGGCAATTTTTGCTTAGTTCCCAACAGCACTCAACTCAACTTTGTGAGTCTTATGTGTAAATTACCTTACAACATTCAAACCACAGAAGTACACACTCCAAAAGTATGACTGTCACTACTTGAAAGAAATGCAGATACTTATTAGTCTTTTAAAAACACACATTTAGACTTGAATAGTGACATGGTTAAAGTAATGTATCGAAAGCTAGTACTATTCAGAGACATGTAAGCTATATCCTATCTTGTAGTGCACTGATAACAATATACTAACAAAAACCGACTTACAAGTAACATAACAAAATCAAACTCTTTTATTAAGGAGCTCACAAAAAATTATCTTCATTTTAATGTGGTTGTGAAACAGATCTCTTAAGCTAAAGTAAGTTACATATAATTTAGTTCTGATATGATTTATTCTTGTTTTAATAATTATTGTCCTTAGTCTTCAAGTTTCAACAAGACAAATTAAAAAGGTCTCTAGCTACAAAATAAGTAATGATTCAAAACTTCATTTTACTTTTGCACATTTCAAATACATTTTTAAAATATTTATTTTTCTATTGTAATCTAATGTTGAAGAGCAGTATCATATGATGGAGAGGATATTTGGCTAAGGACATACAGTTTTCATTTTTCACCTCTTTAGCGCATGATTCAAATTCATCTTGATTAATAAAGCAAAATGAGTTTTGATAGATTAGTTCAATCAACAATAAGTGTCACACAGTTTGACATCCAAGCACAGCAAAGGCCATTTCACATTTCTCAGGGGCCTAACAAAACATTCAGGGCTTTAACTAGCCATATTTTTCATGATCTTACATAAAATGTTTCTACACAGGAGACCTTATACAACTTTTGGACCGGTCCCGGGTACAATACTGGAGTTTGAATCACCTACCTACAAGAAATTGTATGTTCTACATTTGAGCCATATCCTGTACAAATTTATGATGAATGTATTAAAGATTTCTTGTAATAATATATCCATAGTAGATTAAGGATCTGAACTTGAAAAACAACTAATATTATGTCCACATGCTTACTAACAGATCTCAAATTCTCTCTTTCTTTATTTAGGAAAGCAGATATTTATCTTACACAGTTTACAGCTTTTTCATAAGTTTCATAATAATTTTATAGTCAGATAAGTATTCAAAAATAAATATACATACATAAATAGTAACACAGTAAAATAAAAACTGAAAATCCAACATTTATATTATGTTAAAGATATAGTGTACCTTCTTCAATGGGTTCATACTTTGCAATAAGTTCAGAGGCAATTGCTTCATCAGCATCAATTACAAATTGTTCTTTTCTGAGAAACTCAATCAGGTTTATTACAGGTAGAATTTTGCGGTTCGGAGAATAACTGCAGAAAAGTTCATGTATTTCACTTCTGTGTGCAAGGGTTCGATAAATTGCCCTGAATTCTTCTATAGTAATAGTTCCAGTCTTCGGCTGATTACTTGTTTTCTGAAAACAAAAACGATTGAGTACAAACATACATTAAAATCACTACATTAAAATGTAAAAATGTATCATTAGAGCCATTATATCAGTTAAAACAGGGGGAAGGGATAGCTCAGTGGTTTGAGGATTGGCCTGCTAAACCCAGGGTTGTGAGTTCAATCCTTGAGGTGGCCATTTAGGGAACTGGGGTAAAAATCTGTCTGGGGATTGGTCCTGCTTTGAGCAGGGGGTTGGACTAGATGACCTCCTGAGGTCCCTTCCAACCCTGATATTCTATGATTCTTCAGTATATGGTCATGATCCTATTCTAACAAGTGATGCAGTTAGTGAATCTTAGAATTTGACCTTGCCTCTTAAAAATGTCTATTATTTTAAGTAATTAAGTTTAAATTGTATTGCATAACACAAGCTGCATATTGTCAATTGCAAAATATTTGTGTACATTTTATGTATGATTAGAATGCATGAATTCAAAACAAAATCTTGTACTGAAATATGTATTTTAATTTCATAAAACTGTACCACAAAAAAAGGTTATCATGATAGTGAAAAAGTAAATATATTCTTACACATCAACAGTTACTATTTTAAATATTTTTTTAAATACTGTAAGGCTCTATTTTAAAATTAGGAAGAGTACGCATTCCTCAAGCAAGTGAATTAAGAATGACCAAATTATCATAAGATTAAAGTCCAATGGCAGGACACATCTAAGATTTTTTTTCAAGTTTAGAGATGTGACTTTGCTCAACTTTTAACAGACTAAGATCAGTTAAGCTTTGACCAATTATTCATACTCAGAATTTCTAAATTATACACCTGTTTTTTGTAAATGGAGCTTTTTAAATGTTAGACTATGGAGTCATTTCAATGTTTGATTATCAAAAGCCACTAGAAAATAAGAAGGGTGAAAAAAGAGGTAGAAATAAATTAGAATGACAGTAACTGAGTATCTCTGGCATATACATTTTTCAAAGACTCACCAAAATAATTTTTCTTTTACAATTTTCTAAATAATATATGGAATTCAGTTTTGCTAGTGTACATTTTTTCTCTTTATTTTTTTTTAATTTATTGTTCATAAAAGGTGCCATAATGTGCTAGCACTTGTGACTGAACAAGCTCTGTTTATTTGCAAAACAAACACAGCACAGGAAATGTAAATAAAAACTTCATTGCACTACCCTCCACCAATGTGCTTCAACTCTCTTCTACAAGGATCACCACCGTGGTTGAGAGAAAGTTAGTATTATTCAGTTCTTAAGCGCTGAGACTACCATGGAGGATAGTAATTAGTGCCTAATATTATGTCAGCCATGGCGGTTAGCGCCTAGTAAAAACTGGCCTGACAAGGAAAATGACCAACTATCATTTGATAAAGATTTTTGTTCACTACCAATCTGGGATGGATTGGAACCAATGTCCTAGAGATGAAAGATTCAATATTACATTATTAGTTCCCTCCTGAGCAATCTAGTCATTAGTGAAATAGATTTCTAAAAGTATAAACTGGCGTAAAACTAAAAATTGTATTAAGTAACCAAGATCAATGAAACAGAAAAGTATTTTGGGGGCTTCTAACAATAATCTATTAATTCCCTTCCAAACTAGTATCTATTTACTGATTGTTTGAAGGATGACTGTTCAAAAGAAATTTAATATTAGATTTACTAAAACCAATAATGAAGAAAACTTGGTACAAGAAACTAATTTTTAGTACTTATTGAGAAATCACAACTTCCCAGCTCCACAGAAGCATTTGGAAACTACAGTAACAGGGGCTACATAAGAACCTAGATAGAAAAATTACTACAGATTTCTATTAGAGACACATGGTGGGTGAGGTAACATCTTTTACTGGATCAATTTCTGTTGGTGAAAGAGACACAAGCTATCAAACTTAAAAGAGCTCTTCTTCAGGTCTGTGTAAGCTCAAAAGCTTGTCTCTTTCAGCAACAAAACTTGGTCCAATAAAGGATATTACCTCACCCAACATATCTCTCTAATATCCTGGGACCAACATGGCTACAACAGCACTGCAATCTATAGATTTCTATGTGTGTCTCTAGCTCCTTATCATATCTTTAGTTTTATTAATGCACCTCAACTCTTTGCTATTCAGAAAATGTAGTAAGTTTAACAAAAGGCTTTCCTGTTGAAATGAAAGCTTCAGAAAATGTATTATTCTTTAACAAACCTTAATCTCCCCATTTCTTCAGATTTTACCTAAAGTAATACGACAGAAAAAGAAATTTAAATTAAAATAAAAGGAAAGAAAAATAAAAGCAGTACGTTGGTAAAACACCTGCGTACATGTCTCTAATACAGAATGAACTTTTTAGTCATAGCCCTTCAACTCTCTCTTCAAGAGCAATGAATTTGTAATACACCTCTACCCTGATATAACACGAATTCGGATATAATGCGCTAAAGCAGTGCTCCAGGCGGGTGGGGCTGCGCACTCCGGCGGATCAAAGCAAGTTCGATATAACGCGGTTTCACCTATAACGTGGTAAGATTTTTTGGCTCCAGAGGACAGGGTTATATCGGGGTAGAGGTGTAGTACTGTATCCAATTAGATCATTTCTATTCTAAACAGGCCACTCCTTCAAGTAATTATTCTTTTTTTAGTCTACAGTCATTCCCCTAAAATTTCTCCCCGAAAATAAAATAATAGAAAGCCCATAAAAACACTAAACACAAAATTTGCTAAGTCTCAAGAGGGTCCAAAGGGTCAGCACACTCAGGCTTTGTCAGACTGCAGCAGGAAGTAAATTCCAGAGTTGAGGGTCCTTCATCAAAAAAGCTCTGCCATCAGCCTCAGTGTTTAAATTTGGAGAGTGTTATCTTGAAATACCTTAGTTAACCTGAACTGTCATGGTGGTGTTATGATTTGAGAAGTCAGTCTTCGGGTAACCAGGATCCAAGCCACATATGGCCTCATACAACAAAGTCAACACCTTAAAATAAATTAAATGAATGAAACAGCAAAAGTGTCTCATGAACACAACGTTACCATAAGTGTACACCAATATTGCCATGAATTTTGTGTTCCACAAAATATCCACTTTATAAAAAGAATGGTCACATTATTTCTAGAAAAATGTTCATAGAGTAGGAAAACATAGGAGGAATAGGAAGAGATTTTTTTCAGTACAATAATTTCAATGTTGATCATCCTACAATAGGAGCAGGTCAACCTGTTTGGAATTCGGTATTATCTACCATTCTACAAAGAAATCTACCTGTCAGGCTTTTAGTGTTATTTTAAAACTAGAGACACGTAAATGCTATTTTAAACTATGCACATTCCATTTGAAATCATTATTATTCTTGTAATAATAATGAACCCAAATCTGATTGATAGCTGTTAAATTTGACTCTTTGATATCCTACTGGTTAATTATCTTTTTGACAGTTATTAGCGTGTGTGAAATCCTAACACTGCAGTAAACCCTTTGCCAACTGGTGGTTGATTAGTGGTCTGTGTTAAATTAATTTGGTAGTTAATCCAATTCCTTGTAGTAAGATGTGAACATCACAAAACCAATACTCTTCTTAGTTTCATTAGAACTGATGGAGACTGAATTCTCCTCCTACCACCTAGGGATGAGCTATCCCAGAACATGTTGGGGAGGCAGTAAGAAAGAGATTGCATTGATGCTGCCTATGAGATATCCATGCTACAGATAAATACAAGACTTTTGTCCACTCAGCTGTTAATTTGGCACATTTATTTAACAAAAATATATTAAAAAAACCCAACAACCAACCAGCCCCTTAGGTGTCTGGTCATTCTGAATATACTTACATCAATACACGACTATTTTCTCACCTTAAAAACATATTTTACATGAACATAATCAAATGGGATGTTTAGCTTAATAAGTAATTTCAATGTCTTGTCTAAATTAATCTTTCCGGTTCTAAACTCATCCTGAATGATGGACAAAAACCATGTAAGGAAAAACAGGTTAAGGAAATGTATAAACACATTTAATTAGCTTTTTTTATGGGAAGATGTATTTGATTTTTAAGCGAAACATATTAGCTATTTTCCTACTATTATACTTTCTCCAGGTTTCTGGTTCCAAATAATTAACTGAAAAATATTTATGTTATTTATTTTATTACAGTGCTGGGCTAAAGGGGTGCTGGAGGAGGAAGAGCAGCCTATAGGGAAGAAAGGCGAAAAGGAATAAGAAAGATGAAATGGCACAGACGATAAATGGGAACAGATGAGTTAAGACATCCAATGGTAGTAAACATGAAAGGGAGTATAGTAAGTGTTTAATGGGAGTAAAGAATAAAGGGGGGGGGGGATTCATGGATTAAAAAAAATAGGGTAGTGGAGGAAAGCAATAAAAAGGGTAGAATAGGTGCAGGAGTGTGAAAGCAATGGGGAGGCAGGTGTGAACGGACTAATGTGGACAGGGAGCTCACAAGGTTGAGTGACAATGAAGAAGATTTGGGTTATTAATGGGGGTGGCTAGTAGAGCTTAAGGGGGTTTCAACACAGTGTTACAGGAGGGAGGGGTGCTGGTGGGTTGCTGGGGGAAGGTGAGCTGGGCTTGCACTGTGTGTATGGGGAGGTCTCTGGCAATTGGGGGGTCTCCCTAGTGTGGGACCTGGCTGGGGAGAGTGCCACTCCACGCGGGGGGTGGGGTGTCTCTATTGGGGATGTGCCCAGGGCACTTGGGAAGGGAGGGGCGGGGGAGCCTGTCCCGCCCTGTCCGCGCGGCGGCGGGTCCATGACAAGGATATTTGTTCTCCATGGTGGACTCCGCATCGCCCTGCGCCTCGCCGGGGTCTGGTCACTCGGATGGTGTCAGCAGCGGCTCCCAGCGCGGCATCACCCCGGCCCGGCTCCTCTCCGGACCCCTCCTCCCGCCTCCCCACGCGTGGGGATCCCGCCCCTTCCCGACCAACCTCCCGCGCCGCTGCCCAGAGCGAAGTGGGAACCCGTCGGCGCCTCAGCGCCGGCCGGCACGCGGGGCCTGTGACGCCACAAACGGCCCGGCCACATGGGACACACCCCCTCCTCCTCGCCCTCCCGAGGCCACGCGACAGACCCGCTTCTTCCGGCCCCTCCCATCGCGCGGCCGGCCGGCGGGAGAGATCAGCTCCCCGGCCGGGCCCGGATGAAGGTGATTTTCCTGTTCCCGCGCTCACACTATAGCCTGGCAACTCGACACAATTGGGCCAATTCAGCTGCCGTAGTCTGATCCCAGCCCAGGGTCTAGATCCCGCCAGAGAGTGTTGCCTTGTGTCCACCTGACCACGTGGCCCGGTCTTCTGAACCTTCCCAGCAGGGCCCTTCCTCCCTTTGCCCCCTGGCTAGACCTTGCAGTGCCCTCCTCATCCCACCCTCCAGAAGCCCCAGGCTCGCCGTGGGGATTTATCCCCCCTGCCATGGATCCCACTTCTTAGCCCCACCGAACCAGATGGATATTCCCAGGGTCATTTGCAGCCTTACCTACTCCGGCGTTCAAATTCCCGACAAACTCACTGTTGCTTTTTGCCCTTCCTGTGCCCTAAATCAGGGGTTTCCAAAGTGTGGAACAAGATCCCAGGGCCAGGGGTGGTACTTGATCCGCAGCTAGTATGTGCACTTGATTTTCCATCCACTCATGTCACAACAATTCTCTAAGAAGGTGGTAGGTGAATAAAGCTTTGGGAACAGCTACTCTAGATCTATCCAGAGCTCTTTCCACCTGTTCTCGCTTCAGCTGCTTTAGATTTTTTAGGGCCATTTCAGAAAACTGTTACATCATGAAAAGTTCTTGAGCTTTCCATGATGGTGATTTTTATTGTTACTAGATTGATTATTTTCCAGTCTTTTTATTTCATTGTTACTTTATCAAAAGAGTTGGATCTTCTCTGAGTATGTTTCTGGTTATCTAAAACATTCACGCTGAAGCTCTCCATAGCTGACTTTTCATTCTGGTATCCTAAGTTGTGGATCCCTAGCCATCTATCTTCCATGTGACAACATAAGCATGTCCATATGTTAGTAAAAAAGGGAAGCACCAGAAAAGGGGGTCGGCTTGTGAACGGGGATAGAGAGTGAGAGCTGGAACACAGCCCCTCCCCCAACAGAGGGAGCAAGGAGAGGCAGCACAGCCAGAAGGGAAAAAAGCAGGGCCAGAGTCTCTGTTTTGCAGTTTACACCACGCAAAAGCGAATGTTACTGGGCATGCTCAGTTCAGGTGAGCATGCTCAGTGCACCCAAAGTAGGGAATGGGGAGAGGGAGCATTTTGTGTCATCACACCGGCCCGCCAGAGCATGGTGCTGCCATGCCACCCAACCCAGCCCACTGGAACATGCTGTGGCTGTGCTGCCCAATCTGGCCCACCACCCGATCTGGCCGTGCTGCCCAGCCTGCCGGAGCAGCTCCAGCCAGGCCAAAGACATCCTCCCCTGGCCCTCCCCTGATAAGGTGGGAAGGGATGGGATGGGGAGAGTGTGAGGGTCCCGGGCTAGGGGTGGGGTCATGTGGGGGGTGGTCACAGGGGTTACTCTCCTGACCCCCAGCTTCTCCCCCAAAAAACATTTCCCCACCAGTTGCTGTCCCAGCCCGTCAGGGTAAGCAGCTGGCACACTGGGACACTTTGTTTACTTAGGTTTACCTCCGTGCCTGCGGACACTCGAGGTAAACAAACCATCTTGCCCCACCAGCGGCGTATCCTGATGGCCCGGGAGCCAAAGTTTGCTGACCCCTGAATTATAGGGTCGGCCTATGAATGAATCATAAAAATTTTCCATTTTACTTATCCATCTTGTGGGGGGTTGGCTTATAAAGGAACTGGCTTATGATCGAGTATATACGGTAGTTTTTCATGTGCTGCCAGCAAATATTTTCCACTGTGACAATTTTTCCAAAAACGCTAGCTCTATTGAATCATTTTCTTGTGATCTCACTAATATTTCTAGATCTTTTCAGATACAACTTTAGAGCACACAACAAAGTTCTGGATGTTACCAAGAAACTTTTTTGCTGTGACATTGTCAGGTGTTCTAAAATATTTTTAATAACAATTTTCACGTTAGCATAATATTCATGCTTTCATTTCAGGTTCACCACCACAGAAATAAACCACAATGTCCAACAAATGTGATTTGTCTAAGGAAGAGAAAGTGTGGGTCATATGCAGTCTGCTGTATCAGGCACCTCCAGGCGAATTCTACAGTGTTTTTGAAGATCTCCGTATTCTGGTCCAGGATGATGACCTAATGAGGCAAGAGGCTGCCCAGGTCTGTGCCTATCACAATAAGAACAATTTCACCTTAGTCAGAATAGAAGGAACCAATGTGCTGGTGACTCGCTACAATGACCTTGGAGGAAATCGCTTTTTTGACCCAAAAAATAAATTTTCTTTCAAATTTGATCACTTGAGTGGAATATCAAACAAATTTCAGCTCCATAGGGTAGCATGGGATGAGACAGAGTTATGGAGAACAGCCCTAAATAGTGCTTTAAAGGCATACGTGGATAGTCACTTTCCTTCAGGGGACTGCTGTGTGTTTAGAAAAACCTTGAAAAACAGGCAGGTATTTGTGGTCTGTATTGCAGGTCATCAGTACAAACCGTTGGGTTTCTGGAATGGCCTTTGGAAAGGTGAATGGACTTTTTTCCAGATTCCAGTTATTACTCAGGTTACAGGGGCCATTCATATGCAATTACACTACTTTAAAGATGCTAACCTCCACATGACAGTCTGCAAGACTGTTGAAGAGACCTTGCATGTAATTGACCCAGCCCAGTTGGCCATAGATTTTGTGAAACTCATAGAAACTGAAGACAACAAATTTCACATTGCCATGCTGGAAAACTTCCAATCTTTGACAGATGAAATCTGGAGAAAAATTCTACGAAGGCAGCTCCCAGTCACTCGCACTATCATTAACTGGAATAAACTGCTGACCAATCAGAGCATAAAAGCCAATATTTCCAGTCGTGAGATGCCACTGAGTTTACTGAAGTACACGGTTTGAGTAAAATATAGCCCAAATAAAACTAACAATCACTGTGGAAAGTGGATTTATTTATTCATTTGGCATATTTCTGGACGTCTATGCGGAATATAGAGCCTTTTACCACAAAGTTGCCATTTTGAACCTAATCCAGTTCAGTAATGACTAAAAGTTATTACTGTTTGATGTTTTTCTTAATGCAGGGATTTTCTCGCCTTTTTCTGATTCAGCTACCACTGGCCACTGTCAGAGATAGGATAGTATCAGAGGGGTAGCTGTGTTAATCTGTATCCACAAGAACAACGAGGAGTCCAGTGGCACCTTAAAGACTAACCGATTTATTTGGACATAAGCTTTTGTGCGTAACCCCCCCCAACACACTTCTTCATATGCATGGAGTGAAAATTACAGATGCAGGCATAAGAATACTGACACATGAAGAGAAGGGAGTTACCTTACAAGTGGAGAACCAGAATTGGCCTTGTTAACACTGGTTCTCCACTTGTAAGGTAACTCCCTTCTCTTCATGTGTTGGTATATTTATGCCTGCATCTGTAATTTTCACTCCATGCATCTGAAGAAGTGGGTTTTTTTACCCACGAAAGCTTATGCCCAAATAAATCTGTTAGTCTTTAAGGTGCCAGAGATAGGATATTGCCTAGATGGATCACTTGTCTGATCCAATATGGAAAGTCATATTTCTATGTATTTTTCACCAGTTTTAAATTGACTTGCATTTTTAAATGAAAATAATTGAATTTAATCTCACATTTTATGTTAACTTTCCTTTTGGGGCTTTTGGTAATACTTGTTTAATAAGGATATTAAGGGACAAATAAGAGATTTTCAGAATAGCATTGAAACCCAAGAAGTTCAACCTTCAAGTTTTGTTCACGTATATCAATATTTATCTAGAGAAAAGATATTCATAATGCAGTCACGTAAACTAAGGGAGACATGGAAACAGAAGGCATAAACCTATTACAGTTAAGGTTGGAACTGTGCCAGATCCCACTAGGGATGTGTCGTAGTATTCAAGAAGAAACTTTAATACCCGTCGGCATGGGATTGCAGAATACATGAAGCTGGGCCACCTCCTCTCTCAGTTTTGACAATTGAATTATAACTAGGGCTGTCAAGCAATTAAAAATATTAATCGCGATTAATCGCACGATTTAAAAAATTAATCGCAATTAATCACGCTGTTAAACAATAATAGAATGCCATTTAATTAAATATTTTTGGATATTTTCTATAATTTCAAATATATTGATTTAAATTACAACACAGAATACAAAGTATACAGTGCTCAATTTATATTTATTTTTATTACAAATATTTGCACTGTAAAAAACAAAAGCAATAGTATTTTTCAGTTCACCTAATACTAGTACTGTAGTGCAATCTCTTTATCATGAAAGTTGAACTTACAAATGTAGAATTATGTACAAAAAATAGCTGCATTCAAAAATAAAACAATGTAAAACTTTAGAGCCTACAAGTCCACTCAGTCCTACTTCAGCCAATTGCTCAGACAAACAAGTTTGGTTGCAATTTGCAGGAGATAATGTTGCCCACTTCTTGTTTACAATGTCACCTGAAAGTGAGAACAGGCATTCGCATGGCACAATTGTAGCCAGCATCGCAAGATATTTACATGCCAGATGCACTAAAGATTCATAGGTCCCTTCATGCTTCAACCACCCTGATGATTGATTCTGCTTGATAACGATCCAAAGGAGAGCAGACTGACGCATGTTCATTTTCATCATCTGAGTCAGATGCCACCAGCAGAAGGTTGATTTTCTTTTTTGATGGTTCGGGTTGTGTAGTTTCCTCATTTGAGTGTTGCTCTTTTAAGACTTCTGAAAGTGTGCTCCACACCTCGTCCCACTCAGATTTTGGATGGCACTTCAGATTCTTAAACCTTGGGTTGAGTGCTGTAGCTATTTTCAGAAATCTCACATTGGTACCTTTTTTGCGTGTTGTCAAATCTGCTGTGGAAGTGTTCTTAAAATGAACATGTGCTGGGTCACCATCCAAGACTGCTATAACATGAAATATATGGCAAAATGCGGGTAAAACAGAACAGGAGACATACAATTCTCCCCCAGGGTATTCAGTAACAAATTTAATTAACACATTATTTTTTTAACGAGCATCATCAGCATGGAAGCATGTCCTCTTGAATGGTGGCTGAAGCATGAAGGGGCATACGAATGTTTAGCATATCTGGCACATAAATACCTTGCAACGCCGGCTACAAAAGTGCCATGTGAATACCTGTTCTCACTGTCAAGTGACATTGTAAATAAGAAGCAGGGAGCAGCATCTTCCGTAAATGTAAACAAACTTGTTTGTATTAGCGATTGGCTGAACAAAAAGTAGGACTAAGTGGACTTGTAGGCTCTATAAAGTTTTACATTGTTTTGTTTTCGAGTTCAATTATGTAACAAAAAAAATCTACATTTGTAAGTTACACTTTCACAATAAAGAGATTGCATTACAGTACTTGTATGAGGTGAATTGAAAAATACCATTTCTTTTGTTTATCATTTTTACAGAGCAAATATTTGTAATCAAAAATAATAATATAAAGTGAGCACTGTACACTTTGTATTGTGTATTGTAATGTAAATCAATATATTTGAAAATGTAGAAAAACATACAAAATATTTAATAAATGTCAATTGGTATTCTATTGTTTAACAGTATGATTAATCGTGATTAATTTTTTTGATTTAACCGTATGAGTTAACTGCGATTAATCAACAGTCCTAATTATAACTGATTACTAAAAATAATGAGTGACTTATCCACATCTGATTTCATACTAGCTGTGGGCAGCTTACTATCATCAGAGGGTATGGTCCCACCAACAACAAGGCTAACAAGATAATTTACCAGCAACTGCAGTCAATCTTCAATAAAACTCTGAGAAGAGATGTCATTGTGATTGTGGGCAACTTTAAAGTGGAGGCAGGAAAGTATAATGACATCTGGGAAAGTACATTTGGTATCAGGCAGATGAACAGGAATGGGCAGTGACTGCTGGAATTTGCAGCTGCCAATGACATGGTGATTGCTGACCTTCTCTTTCGTCACTCAAAGATTCATAAGCAGACCTGGTGTAGCCCAGATGGTTTCACCAGCACTGTTATTGATCATGTCCTTATTAACAGTCATTGGCAGTCATGGATGTGTGAGTTCACAGAGATGCTGAACTTCACACTGACCACTGGCTTCTGCTGACAAAAGTGTACTTCCGACTTCAAAGAATAGACAACCAGTTAATGGGCTGAAATTAGTCCAGTTCAACAAAAAGATCTTAATACAACAATCAGATGGCTTTCTGTTCTGAACTGCATAAGGCCATCAAAGCACTAAAGAATGAAATGTCACTCCTTCTGTCATCTGATGAGGAATGGTGTTGTTTCAGGTCATCAGTGCTGACCACTGCCAGCTCAGTGCTGAAGCCTCAGCTCTTCAGACATTATCCAGGGATCAGTGAAGAGACACAGGTTTTCCGATGCTTTACGTTGTCCTGTGGGGGTGTATGCAGATGCTGTTCTGACTGGATGTAATGTCAGTTGCGTGGGAGCAATGAAGATGGACACTGGACTGTACCAGAGATGACTTGGCTACCTCTAGGGCGGATAACATCTGAGGGGTGTGCTGCTTAGCCTTAAATAAGTTCCTGTTGCCAGGCATATTAGAAGGTCAGGTGACCCCTACCTTTCCCACCTTTGCAAGAAAAGGCGCCAAACTAGGCAACAAGAAGGACACTAAATATGGAGGAACAGCAACAATTCCATGAATCCAAGATGGCTAACTGAGGGTAAAATAGCAAAACAGAAAAATTCCCTACACTGGAGCTAAGAAAAAAGCAAGGCTACAATTCGAGGATTCAATGACATGTTTGTTGAGAGCAAAGGAAAGCTGAATGGGTTTGACTTCAGTATGTCATCAAGTCATTGTGTGAGAAAGATAAGTAATCCTGATGTTTGTCTCAGGCAGTGAGTTTAGAAAGGCTGCTGCCTAGCACTATTGCTGCACCCTCTATTCTGCTTTGTGGTGTTTGTAGGGGAAGGTGGCATCAGGATGTCCAGTAAAGAATTAGGATGGCAGTGTAGCAAGGCGGAGTGGCCTCCCTCTGATGCTGACAGGGAGGAACCACTCCCTGCCTCCTGGTGAGTGAAGCCAGGCCAGGCCTGGCCCTCATGTCAGAAACAGAGGGATGGAACAGGAAGCATAAGAAGTGGGGCCTCCAGCTCAGTTGAGAGGGAGCCAGGGAAGGAGTCAAATGCTGGTGCCTTGCTGCTGGCCCCTGAACCAGGGACCGAGCTGTGTCAACACCTGCCTCCTCAGGAATACTTGGAGGAGCTGCTGCAAGGTGAATACCCCAAGGAACTGCTGGCTGCCAAGTACCCAGAGGAGCCTGAGGGTCCATGAGCAAAAAAGTTCTATGAACAGGTTGGGGTAGGAAATAGCCCAGAGAAACCAGACACTAGTCCAGTTGTGTTGCTGAAACCATGTTTCGCAGGATCCTCACTGACCCAGTAGCAAGATTCCCAGCCACTGTTAGGGCCCTGCGCTGGGACCCAATGGAGTAGGATGGGCCTGGGTCCCCCTGCTGCCAACCCCCAGCAGCCTACCCACTTTAGGCTGGATGGCCTGTGCTTGCCTGCCTTTGCGCTGCCCTGGCCATGGAGCCAGGCCATAGACTGTTTGCTGTCTGCCCAGCCAGGGATCCGGGCCACAGCCTGCCTTGGCTGTCTTCCCCAGCCTGGGAACCTGAGCCTGACTATTATTGGGTCTATCTACTGTTGATGAGCTCTCAGCCACTTCGTGGTATAGCAAGGCGGAGTGGCCTCCCTCTGACGCTAACTCGGAGGAACCACTCCAAGCCACTACAGGCAGCATCAGCCAGAGTCTGCAAGATCAGTTACGAAGATCATTTCAAGATAATCCTCAATTGTCCATCACCTACAGTTCCCCTTCCATTTAAAGAGGGGCAGGAAGTTCTGGTAGAGCCACCTTCCTTCAAGCAAGAAGAGATCCAGATCACAGTCCATAAACAGAAGTCTGAGGAGGCTCCAGGAGTTTGTAACATTACTCTTGAGTTCCTGAAGACAGGTAAGAGTATTGTTGTACTGTGGCTGCCAGGCTGTCCCAGACCATCTGGTGTACTAGTATCAGCTCTGATGACTGGAAGAAGGGGTTATTCTGCCTCTGTTCAAAAGACTGAATGTAGCAATTATAGAGGTATTATGCTGTGGTCAGTCCCAGGGAAAGTCTTCACTTCAGTGGTAGTGTTTCAAATCAATGATGCATTTTGTGGCAAAAGCCAGGATTCTCAGTGTGGCTTTAGACCTAGTCATTCCACTAACAATCAGCTCTTTACCGTGAGAGAGTTTTTTAGAAGTTGGCTGAATTTCATAAGTCATGTGAGCACTTTTTATAGATTTCCATCAGACTTTTGAGTCAGTGCATAGAGCAAGTTTATGGGATCTGTGCTGCATCTTGGCATCTCGTAAAGATAGTGTCATTGATAAAAGAGCCCTATGGAATGGAAAGCGGTGTTGGAGTCAATGGCGGATACACAACCTAGTTTCCTATCTCCATGGGAGTTTGGCACAGGCTGTCACCAGCACTGTTTAATATCGGCATTGACTGCTTGGTAGATAAGCTTGGGGAGGGATCTGTTGGTGACGCTGAACTGAACACCATTCTGCTTCAACATTTTGAATTCGCAGATGTCTTATTGTCTCAGTTTGGTGAATTACTGCAGCTGATGGCTGATCTGGTTAGGCAATAAGCAGCATACATAGTACTGTTTATTAATCCAGGTAAAACTAGGTCCCTAGCCATTATCGTCAAACAAACTCCACCTCCAGATTATAACCAGTTCAGTATTAACCTATATGGATGGGACATTGAGGAGCCACCAAATATTTGGGCAGCATCATAGACATTGCTGGAGGATTGCTGCTGTCATGTTTAAGGTCCTTCAGCATCTTCTGTGGGGACATCATGACATGAAGCTGGCTACCAAGCTGTAGATGTATAGAACCACCATTATACCAACTCTCTCATATGGAAGTGAAAAGTGGGCATTGAGGAAAGCTGAAGAACACTGAATTGACTTCTTCATATCAAATAGCAAGGACAAGATCAGAAACTAAGATATTCTAACTGAATCCAGCAACTTCCTTCATCAGCACTGGTTTGGTTTCAGCAACTTTCTTAGTATGAACATATGTAAGGCACTGAATTTTGAAGTATGTGTACCAAGAAATGCTGCTACATGGCTGGTGGTCACAGGGGTACCTAAAGCTTTGGTGGTATGACCAGATTGCCAGAGATAGACATAAACTGAATATATAATCAAAACATCTTAGGCACTTTGCCAGAAAATGATCTGGGTGGCTCTTGATTTGCAAAGAGGCCATGTCTTTTTGGGATTTGCAATGATGCTGAATAAAATAAAATGCAGTAAAATGACAGAGGAACAGAGTTTAATCACAGATAAATGATATTCAAATAGACTAGAGAATTTGTTGTTATATACTATTGTCATTACTGCAATAGCGTCCAGAGATGTTAGTGAAGACCAGGACCCCATTATGTGATAGGCATTGTAAAGACATAAAATAAAAGTGAGTCCCTACCCCAGGGACCTTACAGTCATAATAGGGGCAAGATGTAACAAGTGGGTAATGGTCACAATTGACAAGGCAAAGGAGGAATAGAATACAAGGATGATTAATTGGAACCCACGGTTGCATAGACTTATATTATAGTGGCCCCATATTGTAGCAATAAGAATATTTACCTTTTTTCTCTTATTTATTTTTAAATATAGCTATTCTTCTGTTCCAACCTTCTAATTACTCTAAATTCGATTCCTACCTCATTAGCTATTCCTTCTATTTAAACATACCTCTTGAATTAGAGTTTTAATGGAAATAGAAAGCTAAATTTGTAGTACTGTTTAGTACTGCATTAAATCTAGTAAAAATGTTGATGTAAGTATAAAAATATAATACACAACTAGAAGACCTGTAATTTTATAATACATATATATATTTGTTAATATTTGTTTTAAGCACCAATACAGTGGATTTTGCATTCACTGATCACAGCTTGTAGTGATCATGTACTAATGTGAATTAACTCTTACTTTCCAAAGCCATTTTCTATTGGTACTGATGTGTTTGCCCCTCTCTTATACCAATCAACGGGGTTTTCAATTGCAAGGATCACATTTGACATGATTACTTTGATTTTATATGATATTTTAAAACATAGCAAAGGACTTTGCACCCTTTGGAGTGCCACTCAGCCATAGGAAAGATTGTTACAGTTTCTGAAAGCACACGTTAGAACCAAGTATAATTACACTGACCTGTCATAGTACTAAGATGCCTCCTAGAACTTACCATGTCATTACAAAAATAAAGATTTTGCTTCTACACACATGCCTGTTTCGGGAAATTTCTTATTTTATGTATCCGAATACAGTGATCATCCAGATATAATAGTAATAAGTGGGTGCTTATCAAATAGATATAAACAACATTATAATTCTACAGCAAAATTGTTGTTGTTATAATATAATGTTAAATGTATATTTGTTCATTTCTTTAGATTCATAAAGCCATAAGGGGTGCATATTTTTGTACTTTAGGTACAATTAGTTAAAAGTATGGCTAACATGATGCAAAGGATTGTAAAAGACACAAATGGAAAGATTCTTGGTACAGAAGAAGAACAAAGGAAAAGATGAACAGAACATTTTCAGGCTGTTTTAAATAAACTAAGCCCAAGCAAACTACTGGAAATACATGTGAAGACCTACCACCAGAGATTGATACTGGTTTAGTAGATACTACAATAAAAGAAGTTAGAAAAGCCATCTGTAAGCTAAAAAATTGGAAAGCAGCAGGAGGGGATAACATTACTGGAGAGATGCTTAAAGCAAATGACGAAACAGCTCTCCAGACTTTCCTTGTCTTTTTGGACAGAATATGAATGAATGAAGAATCCAATCCACTGGAAGAGAGACCTGATAGTAAAATTACCAAAGAAGGGTGAGCTTATCAGCTGCAATAACTGGAAAGAAATCACATTTCTCTCAATGCCTGAGAAAATCATAGACAACATCATTTGGGAATGTATCAAGAAACAAATAGTCTCCAAATTAGAGAGGGAAAAGCAGGTTTTAGATCACTGAGATCATGTGCAGTACATATTGTTGTTCTCAGATATATTACAGAACAAGATGTGGAATGTCAGACACGTGTGAGAAATTTCTATAGATTTCAAGAAGGACTGGGAATGGCTGAGCCATTACAAACATTGAATCTATCTCCCCTTGTAAGTATTCTCACACTTGCTTCTTATCAAACTGTCTGTACTGAGCTACCTTGATTATCACTTCAAAAGTTTTTTTCTCTTACTTAATTGGCCTCTCAGAGTTGGTAAGACAACTCCCACCTGTTCATGCTCTCTGTATGTGTGTATATATTTCTCCTCAATATATGTTTCACTCTATATGCATCCGAAGAAGTGGGCTGTAGCCCACGAAAGCTTATGCTCTAATAAATTTGTTAGTCTCTAAGGTGCCACAAGTACTCCTGTTCTTTTTAAGAAGGCTTTTGATAGTCTACACAGAAATAGTCTTTGGAAAATTATGGCGTATTATGGAATATTGGCGTATTAGGTATTAGAATCATCAAGGATCTTCATGATAATGCTGTATGTGCAGTCAGAGATGGTGGCAAGATCATCTGATGGTTTGCAATGACAACCAGAGTAAAGCAAGGCTGTATTATGTCCCCACTATTGTTCGCACTGGTCATTGATTTTTGTCATGCGGAAAATAACTGCAGAAAGCAACAGGAATTTTATGCAAAATGATAACGCACAATTGGATGACCTAATTTTTGCTGATGATGTTGTCCTGCTTAGTTCAACATATCATGTAATAGAAGGAAAGACCCATATTTCGCAGACACAGCAAAACAAGTTGATTTGTTTATCAACAAGGGAGAAATAAAATATACGGCTATCAGTGTCCCAAAGCAACCATCAGAGTAGACAGAAAAACACGAGAAGAAGTAAGTCATTTTTACCTATATAGGGAATGAGGTATGCAGTGATGGTGACATCAAGCTAAATATTAAACAAATATCCCAAAGCAGTAAACAACTTTCATAAACTTGAAAATAATTTGGAAAAGTTGCATGATTGGCACTGATACAGAAAAAAAAAGATTTTTTAACAGTGGTATCATGTCTGTTCTCCCTTATGGAGCAGAGTCATCGCATTTATTGTAGGATTTCCATAACAAGATCAATGAATTCCAAAGTAAATGTCTGTGATAGATTTTCAGAGTCCAATGGAAAGAGTTTCTTCCAACATCAGAAATTCTAAGTAGAGCAAACCAACCTAAAGCATCAAACATGGTAAGAAGATGACAATGGACATATTTAGGACATGCTTTAAAAATACAAATATGACTTCCATGTCAAGTGATAATATGGACAACACTCGGAAAGAGAAAATTAGGATGACTTGGAGAAACACTACTCAGAACAATAGAGAAAGTGTCACCAATATGACACTCAAAAGTCTTAACAGACCAGCACAAAACTGAAATAAATGGTGGAAACTGGTGGACACACCAGGCAGCTGAGAGTGCAGGAGGGTAAAGAAGAAGAAAGGATTGTATAAGGTTACAAAAATATTGCAGTATAGCTGTAAATGAATTAAATATGTAAACAGATATGTACTGCACACTTTTTATTTTCTATTTGCATTGATTAGGATACATTTTTCAGTTCCATTTTAACATCTTTCTTCTCTGTAGTCACTCCCACAGGTGCTGACTCCGGGGGTGCTCCGAGGCTGGAGCAACCGCAGAAAAAAAAATAGTGGGTGCTCAGCACCCACTGGAAGCTCCCCCAATCAGCTCCTCCCCCTCCCTCCCAGCACCTCCCACCCACCATGGATCAGCTGTTCAGTGGGGTTCAGGAGGCACTTAGGGGAGGGAGAGGAGTGAGGGGGAGGCGTGGGACGGGGAGGGGGTGGAACGGGGCAGGGTCTGGAAGAGGTGGGGCAGAGGTGGGGGCTTGCAGGAAAGGGTTGAGTGGGGGCAGGGCCTGGGGCAAGTGGGGGTCGAATACCTCCAGCAACTCATAAAGACAGCGCCTATGGTCACACCTCTAAGGATGATGGGTCTGATTGTTTTATGCCAGGGGCGGGCAAACTTTTTGGCCTGAGGGCCGCATCGGGTTTCGGAAATTGTATGGCGGGCCGGTTGGGGGGTGGTGGCCTGCCCTCCCACCCACTTCTCGCCCCCTGACGGCCCCCCCCAGACTCCTGCCCCAGCCAACCCCCCCATTCCCTGATGGCCCCCCAGGACCCCTTCCCCATCCACCCCCCCACTCCCTGTCCCCTGACCGCCCCCAGAACCCCCGCCCCTCACTGCCTCATCCAACCCCTCTCTCATTCCTGACTGCCCCTCCCCCTCGGATCCCTGCCCCATCCAACCACCCCTTCTCCCTGACCACCCCCAGAACCCTTGCCCCTGACTGCCCCCCACCGCCCCATCCTACCCCCCTCTCCCTGACTACCCCCCCGGGACCCCTACCCCCATTCAACCCTCCTGTTCCCCGCCCTCTGACCACCCTGCCCCCTATCCACACCCCTGATCGCCCCCCGAACTCTCCTGCCCTCTATCCACCTCCCCTGCCCCCTTACCGTGCTGCCTGGAGCACCAGTGGCTGACGGCGCTACAGGCGCGCCACTGTGCAGCACAGAGCACCGGGTCAGGCCAGGCCCTGCAGCTGCGTTGCCCCAGGAGCTCGCAGCCCTGCTGCCCAGAGCATTGCGCTGGCGGCGGAGCGAGCAGAGGCTACGGGAGAGGGGGGACAGCAGGGGAGGGGCCGGGGGCTAGCCTCTCAGGACAGGAGCTCAGGAGCCGGGCAGGAAGGCCGTACTTTGCCCACCTCTTTTTTATGCAGATCTCTCCATGTGGAGCTCCCATTCCATAAGGATGAGTCTCTTGTGGCAGTGTCCCTTGATGATGCCCTATAAAGATGCCTCACCACTGGAGATCTGATTAGACAGCACGATGGACTGCAGGAGGGCTTGGGGATGAGGCAGGGAGAGAATTCCCTGCTGTGGCTGTATTACTGATGGGTCAACCACACTTTATCCCCCTAGCTACTATTGAGACCCAGCCTTTAGGAGCGTGGCTCTTTTAAGGGCTGTGCTGCTGGAGGGAGCACAGTTGGTAAAGTAGCAGTTGGCTTTGCAGGATATTTATTTAAATATGTGATCATTACATTATTGTTAATAATAATTTAATTAAAATTGATATGTCCTAGGACTCCATCCCTTGTCACACACTGCACCCAGAAGTATACATGCATTCTGAAATTGGTGATGAAATATGTTGCATAAATTTACATGGCATCAGACGATATCAAAAATACAGAAATCTGATCTTGCATTGTGAAAACAGCACACTTACTGAAATACAAATATTGAATATGAATTATAAAAGGAATCACAGAAAATGACTAGGCAGCTACATTACATTATAAATGTTCAGTTTTCATATTTCCCCCCTCATGAAAGTCACTCTGAGACAAAAATGTATGAAATTTTGCAATATCTATTCTTCTGTAAGATGAACCTTTCTCCTAATTAGAGTACAATTTCTCTTTTGGCAAAAACAAGAACACAATAAAAATACCTAATAATATAGGGCCATACAATGCACTCCAGATCACATCTAGATCTCATCTTTCCTCTGCAATCTCCCTTCCTTTTATTGCTCTGCAAGCAGGCCTTTCATGAGGTCAGGATCTGCCTGGAAGGAGAGTACAGGCTTTGGTTAGTTGGGGAATGGAGATCTTGTGTTGGGTGGAGTTGGTGGTAGAAGAAAAGCACGTTCTTCCTTCCTTCTCCAGCCATGGAAAAGGTAAATACAAGTTGGACTTTATTACTGTCCCACAGTGTGTCCTGCATGATGGAAATCTCTCTCTAAAGGAAACCCTGATGAGCTGTGGCCAGGAGAAGCCCCTGATAGAACAGCTCCATTAGACATCTGTTTGTATGGTTCTGTCTTCCTGTGATTCTGCCAATATCTTTCAGGTTTAGTAGTGGAGCCCCTGGCCCATTTCACAGGGGAACAAAGCTCACCCACTCCCCCCCCCCCACTCCCTCAGTAGAGGGCATCATTGCAGAGTTTTCCTCCCCCTTTGCCTGCTCTTGAGGGTTTTTGTCACATGAGGGATGCAGTCCAACTCAAAGTACCTTTACTCCTAAAGGCTCCAAAGCTCTTTTAAGATGACTGATATGCATACACACACTCACATCACTTCTTTCACCACTGAAATGCAGTCATCTCTGATGTGCCATGCTTGTAAGTATTCTGCATCAGCATCATTACCCTGTTGAGAGGAAAGGGAGAATGAGGCAACTGAAACTACAGAAGAGATTTAGGTAGCAAAATATAAGTTGGTGTAAAGTCAGCACACACATTTTTACATAAGAAAAGTGCCAAGGGATCTTTTAATGACCGCAGGTGGTCAGGTTCTCATTTTCATATTTCATTCAAATTATGTTCCTTTCAGCAGGACAGTGCTCCATAACATGATGTTGGAATATTGGTTCAGTGATGGCTTTGAGATAAAGTGACATTTACTGAACCTCCATCACCAACTCCGGCAGCATGCAAGATCTTCTTGAAGATCTCACATGCAAAACCTTAAACTTCATAACAATGCCTTTTGAAGAGCTCAAGACTTAGAAAATGTTCTTTCCAATGTTAGATTTATGTTATGGATGTACCCAACTAGTTCAAGAATGAGTTTCAGTATTTCTCATGCTGGGACGGTAGCAGACATTAAACTGGGCCACTTTGGATCTGGAAGCTAAGTTCCATTAGTCATCTCTTCAGCTATCATCTGAACAGAAGCACTTTCAAAAGCTCTCCAATGTTTGCCTTATCCTTTGCAGATATGGGAAATTAGGGTGTTCATGCTAACTGTTACATATCAAAGTAATTTCTCTCTTCAGATTCCTATCTACTTGCTTTCTTATGAAGGTTATAGGGGACGAGACTACAAGTATAAGTTGAGATTTTTTCTCATGCCTATTTTATTTTGTTGAAAGCAGTGTTTTCCCACTATGATGATTACATCATGAGAAACAAATCCAAAAATGTCAGATGACTTGTGTGTACAAGACATTTTACTGAAACTTGAATCATTGTTTATTCTTAAGAGGTCATGGCTAGCCTGAGGAGTCTTGGTCCTAATTCATGCATCCAACAACAGCAGATCAAGAGAGGTAAAATAGCATGCAGATGCTTTATCATCAAGCATATCTTTGGGCTATTGAAGAACTGTTTTGTGTCCGTAAGGATATAGTCACATTCAAGCATCTTCCTATATGATACTTCCATGAACTGCTTTTTCCTTTCCATTCTCTTTGATTGTTACTTTGTGAGTATTCACCTCAAAGGAAAACAACACTCATCAAATATAGGTTAGTATCCTGAATATTTACATGGTGAGAAGCAATTCTCACCACTTTAAAAATGTGAAATGCATTTAAACTTAAAGGCCTAATTTTTCTCCCCTAATGCTTGCAACCTCATTGAAGTCAGAAGGGTGCACAAATATAACTGCCTGACAGATTTGGGCCAGATCTTTTATGGCTGTTAGTAACAAAGCATCTACTGTTGGTTGGCACCATCCTGGCGAAAAATACCATTTTTTATGACACCAACAGCATTGGAGCTCAGTTTCAGACTAGTTATATAGTTTCCAACCAGAATTAATATTGGAAGAATATCAACATTTAATTGAAACATATTTCGCAGCTTTGGCTTTCAAATTGCTGTGCTGAACAAAATAAGTGCAGCTTTCTTTTTAGTTTCATAATGGGTAGATGAGCCATTTAAAGGAAACAAAGAATGAAGTTATCTGATGGCACCATATACTGTAGTAATGGGGGTGCTGTAAGTACCTAAGGTAGATAGGGAGCAACCAGAAGGGAACAGGGTCTCTTCATAACATCACATCTCTAGCCCCACCTGAAACTCAATGCATGGTCAATACAAATTGACCTCACAGGAGGAATTAAAAATGGGAAAATATCTTTTAGTTTGTAATTTAAGGCTGTTAAGTCCGATAAAATTTGTGCTTGGATGCCCATACCTCATGCCAACAAGGGACAGAAGGGGTTATTGGATGTCACAATGGGGCCCAATCCTGCTCACTGGATGAAGTCTCTTGTTATTGGGTCCAACCCTGAATCCCATTTGCTTCTAAGTCCCCTGAGCCTGGATAGTGACTGTTCACTGTTCCTAGCTCTGGGTCTCTCATGCACATTTCCTTGTACAGATCCCATGTTTGACATACTTCTTGGGCAATGGGACTCTGCAATCCAGCTGCCTAGACTCTAGTACCAGTGCCACAGCCCTACCAAGCCCCCTGTTGCTTAGACACATTTCCCCGGAGTACACCTGGCTGTGGGAGCTCTGATATTCTAGTTACACCCTACAGGGACAATGCGGCGATAATGCAAGGAATACAGACTGGTCAAAAAAATCTTTTAACCACAGATACTTTGCTCTTAAAAAAAAAAACACGAGAGAATTACAGCTCTAGGGAAAAGAACAAAGTCTTGAACATAATACCCTTCAATCTGATTTCATCACCCCTGTGGTTTGGTCCAAGTCCTTTGGGCAGGCAGCTCTTTCTGTGTGCTTGGCCTGGACTTCTGGCATTGGTTGGCCTGTCTTACTTAGAGAGGCACCCCTTTTAAATCATACTCTAATCCCCTGTTCCCTCTGTAGTAAAATCTAGGGGGAAGTCCAGTCTCCAGTCCCTTCTCCCCCTGCCCAGTACTTCAGTATAGAAAATCAAACCAGACAAACACCCATTATTCCAGTAGGGAAGAGCCATTAAATGTTGATGGCCCTTGAGTGCTCTGTCACAATTTCTCAAACATAGTCTATCCAACAGGTGTCAAGTATCAGCTAGAAAATGGAAGCGCTAATCAACACTGAAGGTTACATTCAAAATAGAGGTTGTAATACAACAGAGTATTCACCAAACAAAATGGAGTGTATGTTTAGATCCAAACATACCCCTGTTCCACCACACTGACCTTCCCCGAACCTGAGGAAGAATACTTACCTGGCCTCAAAGGGCGTGCATAAATTCTTTGTCTTTGAGGGAGGGGCTGACATCTGGGACTTGTTAGACAGGAGGCCTTTCATAGTACATTTTTGGGTTGTGGGTAGGGTCCTTGGTTTCAAAGAGGAACAAATTCTACTTGGACTGAGGGGGCCTCTACTTACGAACCTGAGCTGCATGCAGGGTTAGATGCTCTGAATTTACTTTGGCCTCTAGAGGCAGTTAGTACTTTATCCCCTGGTAAGCTAACCACTTCTAGGAATCAGGAATAAAACCCCTGTTTTATGCCAATAGCTGCTGTGTCTTGCTGCATGAATCCTGAAGTTGGCTGGACTCCAGTGACCTTGCAGGGGTTGCCACAGATCACTTTAAATATCATAAAAAGAAGAAATGTTAAGAGCTATGTGGTATCAAAAAGATGACAAGGTATAGTCACCCTGCTTAACGGAATAATCTTAATTATAAATACATTTTGTCATAAATTCTCCCACTCTCTTTCTTGTTTTATAGCATTTTATAGGTGAGGGAAGAATTTTTTTGTCTCTTTAATAATGTATTTGAGCTACTAGTAGAATTGTCCTTCACTCCCCCCTCTGATTATGGAATTATACAAAGGGAATTTTGTAAAGAAAACACATCATTAAAATATTTTTGACACCTGGCTTTAAAAAGTACACCTCTACCTCGATATAACGCTGTCCTCGAGAGCCAAAAAATCTTACTGCGTTATAGGTGAAACCGCGTTATATTGAACTTGCTTTGATCCACCAGAGTGCGCAGCCCCGCCCCCTCCACCCCTCCCCGGAGCACTGCTTTACCGCATTATATCTGAATTCATGTTATATCAGGTCACATTATATCGAGGTAGTGGTGTATAAATCTTACTTATGAACTTTATTTCAAAGAAGACCTTAAATTCCCATCCTTTATTTAATTATATTCTCATTTGAGAGCTGATATGAAAAGCTCAGTTTATTTCAAGTATTATTCATACTTGTACTGTTAATGAGCTAATGCCTGAAGTCCATCTGTACAAAAGTCTCCATCTTGTTCATCATTTTTACATGCCCATAAAAAAATGTGATTGCTTAAGGTGCTACATACATTCAGTGCCATTGCTTTCCTTATATAATATCTGCATGCAAATGTATTCTGTTGTTCTTTCTTAAATTAACTTTATCTGCTAATAGATTCTTATCCAATCCAGTTCCTTTAGAAATTATAATTGTGTGTGCAGTATATATTCATCTGAGTAGCTATACTTCCTTTTTTCCCCTCTCTCTCTCTCTCTATCAAAAGGTCAGTTTGGAGACACATTAACAAAATGCTTCTTACGATCTGTAAACCCTGTAAAGGACAAGCTGTTATTTCAGCCTATGGGCTGTAGTCCCGTATGCCTAAATCCATTATAAAATATAAATTTAGCAGAACCCGATGAAGAGCATAATCAACTTTTTGATATTCTATGTATAAGAATTTTTTCCATTATCAAAGTTAAATCAAAGGTAGACTGGTGATATAGAACATGACAAGACACTGACTAACATGCAGAATTTTTTCTTAACAAATTAATTTGTTTGGACTCTGTTTCTGTACTTAGCAAGCTAGAACAAATTAGGGGGGTGAGATTTAAAATGTGTAGGCTCCCCATCTGCCTTCAGTTGTTCACAGGTTCCCCTACGTAAACACCCACTCAAGCAAAGCAGTTAATTATACACTTAATTTTAAGCATGTGAATACAGTCTTCCCATTGGGTGTAGTCCTATGAGATAATTATAATACTACAGGTGGGTAAACTGATACTTACCTAGACTAAAGGCCTGATCCAAAGTAGATTAAAGTCACCAGAAAGACTCTCATTGACTACAATGGGCTATGGATCAAGCCCTGAATAGGGTTAATGGGAATCTACCAGTCCCCTGCTCTAACCTTTCCCATCAGTTAATTAATTTGAAATATCACATTGCATTTTGTTAGTTTTATTTATATAATCTATGAAACATGCTAAATTCTATGCAATGTGACACTTTTCTTCTAAGTTATATCACATCTTAATTCTGTACAACATTCTGTAATACTAAGTTTTGCACTCATATCCTGGGTTTGAGGGATTTTTGTTTATTTTTATAATGAATATTTTGATAATGCATAAAATTATTTTTTCATGTATTAGAATTCACTTATCAACATGATAAATGGCATATCCACTCAACTGGGATAATTGCCAAGGAGCTGATTCAGTGGGATACATTTAGAGTTCTCTAATTAATGGATCAATGGTATAACAATCCTGTTTAAAGGTATACTTCATCTATACCTTTTGCAGAGTGCTCAACAGGTACATATTGAATTTTGGAAGCACAAATTAGGCAGTCCGTCAGTATTATGGTTTTAAATGTTTCACTGTTTCATATTATGCTTATTTTTAAAGTAACTAATGAAACAGTATCTACCAGACAGTGTATCCCTGCAAGACTCTGGTAATTGGGACAAATGTTTCATTATTATACTTCTGTTTCCACTGTGGAATGCAAATTAAACTTGATCTGCAAAGATTTTAGAAAATCCAGAACAAACAACTTTAGGATTATAATGAATGTCCTTGAATAACAAGGGACCCTGCTTCACATTAACAGCTGAGATCCTGATCCTGCAACTTTTCCACTGAAGAGCTCTAATTTCAATGGGAGCTTCCTGCACAGAACTGTTGCAGGTTTGGGCCCTTAATAGGCAAGCACCACCGATTTGGTTGACTTACCGTACTCTTGCTACACACATGCACATCATACATAATTTGAAAGTTTATTATGTATACTTTAAAATAAGTTATGATGTGGAGCTGTCGTGTGTGACATTAACAAAGAAATAGAGATAAACAATGATACATGCAACACATTAAATGACCACTTTGAAATTTATTAGTTTAATGACTCTTGTATTATTTCAAGACATAAAACTGGATTTCTTTGTAACCTCAGAGTATCACACCAACAGTCTAAAGGGTAGAACAAAATCTAAAAATTTCTATAGTTATTGAAATGTAAGAGTACTGGTGACATTCCTAGTCATCATCATCATGTTCATCATTATGATCTCTGTTGAGAGTGCATGGGTTACCACAGTCTTCATTGCCTTGGTATGTACACAGTTCTGTGCAGAGAAGAAGGTTCTGACACAGACAGTTGATTATGCAGTGACCACTACTGGCACAAGCATAAATAAGGTCATGTAGCATCTCAGATGCCATTGGGCCCTTAAAGAATACAAGAAGTAGTTCATCATCCAAATCTCTTTATCCATGTTGCATTGGTGATCCAATAACTGGTTTGTGTGAAAGACATTCAAATCTTTGTTAGTAAAGATGTTCTTTTGCTAAGCTCTCCACAACTGTCCTCACGTGGTGGAGCTTTGGCCAGTGACTTGTCCTTTGTAATGGCTAGACTGAGGCACAAGCAATTCAGGTCTATGTAGATCTCCTTTTCTTTCCTGCTCTGGTCATACAGCACTGCTACCAATTTCCTTGCTGCAGAAATTGCAGATTGTCCATTACTCTCTTCTTCCAATTTGCCAGTAACTCTGAATTGGTAAGCTCCCTTTGTTTTGACAACATTAAACACAGATTTTTCTTCAGTACCAAATAAGGTTGGCACTGTCATATCCTGTTAATGCGTTTACAGCAGAAAGTATATTACAGAAGTCTGGAGTGAGTGCATCACAAATTGCATGCACAGGTATGAAGTGACGCTTGTCAATTGTGCTGGTCATGGTGCCTGTTTCAATCTACATGTTACCTGTGTGTTCCATTACTGGAAAGAAACCAACAACAAGGACCAAAACATCTGTATCAGGGGACTTAATTACTATGGTTCCTTTGACACCAAGAGATCCAAAAGCCATATTGGCACATACAGCATATAGAAGCAACCCTTGTGTCCACTTCTTCTTGAGTACTGTACAAATCTTGGGCTTCTTCAACACCTCTACTGATGATAGCATTGGAAAACCCTGTGGCAAGAAGGAGTATTTATGTTACATTCTCAGATGTATTTTGAACCATATATTCACAGAGAAATTTTACAAGTTACTGCTTGCTGGATGCCACGCATAGGCAGTGCGTATAATAGGCCAGGAGAGGCCGCCCTGTCACTGAAAGCCTGTGCCGTGGTGGCCCTGCCTGCGCTCCACCTCTTACCGTCACTGCTCCACCCCTTCACGAAGGCCCCCACTGCCTGCCGCTGCCTGGTGTCTCCCTCCTCTCCTCCACTCCATCCCCCATCTCTGGAGGCCCCCACTGCCCTACATCCCTCCTCTCCTCCACCCCCTCCCCTGCGAGGTCCCCGCCACTCACCACGTCCCTCCTCTCCTCCACCCTCTCCCCCATGAGGCCCCACTGCCTGCCACTCGCCATGTGCTTGTGCACAGAGGGGGCCTTTCAGGGGAAGAGGAGTGTGGAGGAGAGGAGGGATGTGGAGAGCACAAGCAGCAGGGGCCTCACAGTGGAGTGGGGGTGGAGTAGAGGAGGGCCACAGGGAGCAGCGGGCAGTAGGAGCCTTGCAGGGGAGAGGGGGGGAAAGGAAGAATGCGGTGAGCGGTGGCAGAGAGGACAAGCAGGAAGGGGGACGAGCGGGACCTGGGGCGGAGCGGGGATGGGGACTGAGGCGGAGCAGTGGTGGAATGTGAGCAGGGCCGCGGACAAAAGAGGAGGGCCAGGGAGCTAGCCTCCAATGGGGAAGCTTCATCTGCAACCCATGACGCCACTTTTAGAAACTTTTTCTATGGAGGCAAAGGTCATCCACAAATCATCCGGTATTTCTTGCATCCCACTGTAGATCCTATGTGCCATTATCCTTCTGCAGTTTTCACAGAGTTACTGTTGTGATATCTGTCAAAGTCTTCGATTAGCTTTGTCAAGTCTTTTTAGGACCTGCCTCAAGTACTCAGCAGCCAATTCACTGAATGTGTGAAATTTGTCTCCAACAATCATTTGTGTTGACAGCCTTGGCATCTCTGATGTACACTGCAGTTTCTTTGTTATATGCTCTTAGATCATGCATTCTTTCATCTTGAGCCTCCAGCTGATGTCCTAATTTAGTTTTGTCTGTTCTTCTCATTGTTCCATCAGCCTGGACGAAGGACATAGGCAGAGGTCATATTGGGTGACTAAGGAACAGTTACCATTGAATCATCATCTCCGCGTCATTCTACACAAAACAATTTCTGGACTGATAGCTGCTGTGATTGTCTCTCTCTTGTCAGACTTAAATTTGGTATTTTTGGTCATATCAGCAAATGTTTTGCTTGAGTGGGCTGAGAAAGCTACATGTCCCATCAAAATCAAGTGCCCCTCTCACAAAATTCTACATTTCTTCTTCACCAACAGTGAAGTCCAGTAGATATGTTAATAAGCATATCTGGACATGAGTTAGGGTCAAATGGGTTTGATGATGTTGCTGGTAAGAGCTGTAACATGGTCTTCATCCCTCTTCAGTGCAGAGGCCAGGACTTGTTTGTGGACTTGTCTTTACTACTTCTTGTTAATTAAGCTACTTCTTTCTCTCATATTCACTCAGGACATGTCCTGTGAGGTCCATCTGACAAAGGTTGGCTTCTTTCTTGTCAGTCCTAGAATCCAACTGCTCCCTATGCACTCTGCAGTTTAGAGGCACTTTTGAATGTCTTCTGAAGGATGATACTCATTCCTTGCTGATTTATACCTCTTTATCTATCAACAAAAGGACCTCTGTCTATCAACAAAAGGACAAACCCCTGCACCAGTCGGGGCTGACCTCTCTAAACTACAATAACCTGACTTTGGATAATATTCTGAGGTTTTCATTTAGGCTGCTTCTGACTGAAAGATTGAAGCAGCATTATATAAAACCACTTATTCATTTGAAAGTGGTTCATCAGGCTCACTTGCCAGAAGAACATCCACAAAACATTTGGATGACTTAAGTTCCTGCTTCAGATTACTAGCAGCTTGGATAGCATCAACTAATGTTATTGTCCTGCACAGAATAAAGGTAGACTTGCCTGGTCCGTGATGTGCAGGGAATGATATTGCCTGTAATTAGCTACTGGAATAGCGTGCAGTTTCTACATCTGAGGGAAGTAGGGCTTTAGATCTTTGTAGTAGCTTGGAGAGGAGAAGAGCCTTCTTGTATATAAGATCGTCCGTCTCTTCAATCAGCTGATAAAAGGCAGTGTCATAAAGTGACTATATTGTTGAAACATACTTAGATGATTTTGCTATAAGATTGATTTTACTCAAGTAGAAAGAAAGGCATGTTGAGTGATAAACTACATCCTTAGCAATCAAGTCTTCCACAGCTGTTTTGCACAATGTCATCAGCTCCTCTTTGAAGTGCTGCCTCCCTGAAAGTGGTTGCTCTCTCAAATCATTCTATTTTATGAAGTTTCTTGTCTTGTGTGTATTTTTTCCTCAAGCAAACAATGCAACAGGGCCAACTGCTAGAGGATATGCTTGCTCTGGTGGCTACAGAAGTAGGTACAAAAACAACAAGGAGTCTGGTGGCAGCTTAAAGACTAACGGATTTATTTGGGCATAAGCTTTCGTGGGTAAAAACCTCACTTCTTTGGATGCATAGAGTGAAAGTTACAGATGCAGGCATTATATACTGACACATGGAGAGCAGGGAGTTACTTCGCAAGTG
Organism: Malaclemys terrapin pileata; assembly: GCF_027887155.1. Taxonomy (NCBI): domain Eukaryota; kingdom Metazoa; phylum Chordata; order Testudines; family Emydidae; genus Malaclemys; species Malaclemys terrapin. The sequence goes on from NC_071505.1 coordinate 115,844,390, forward strand.
GAGAACCAGTGTTGACAGGGCCAATTCAATCAGGGTGGATGTAGTCCACTCCCAATAATAGATGAGGAGGTGTCAATTCCAGGAGAGGAAAAGCTGCTTCTGTAATGAGCCAGCCACTCCCAGTCCCTATTCAAGCCCAGATTAATGGTGTTAAATTTGCAAATGAATTTTAGTTCCGCAGTTTCTCTTTGAAGTCTGTTTCTGAAGTTTTTTGTTCAATGATAGTGACTTTTAAATCTGTAATAGAATGACCAGGGAGATTGAAGTGTTCACTTACTGGCTTATGTATGTTACCATTCCTGATGTCCGATTTGTGTCCATTTAGTCTTTTGCGGAGGGACTGTCCGGTTTGGCCAATGTACATGGCAGAGGGGCATTGCTGGCATATGATGGCATATATAACATTAGTGGATGTGCAGGTGAATGAGCTCTTGATGGTGTGGCTGATGTGGTTGGGTCCTCTGGTGGTGTCGCCAGAGTAGATGTGGGGACAGAGTAGGCCATGAGGTTTGCTACAGGGATTGGTTCCTGGGTTGGTGTTTCTGTGGTGTGGTGTGGTGTGTAATTGCTGGTGAGTATTTGCTTCAGGTTGGAGGGTTGTCTGTAAGCGAGGACTGGCCTGCCTCCCAAGGTCTGTAAGTGTGAGGGATCATTTTCCAGGATAGGTTGTAGATCGTGGATAATGCGCTGGAGAGGTTTTAGCTGGGGGCTGTATGTGATGGCCAGTGGTGTTCTGTTATTGTCCTTGTTGGGCCTGTCCTGTAGTAGGTGATTTCTGGGTACCTGTCTTGCTCTGTCAATCTGTTTCCTCACTTCCCTAGGTGGGTATTGTAGTTTTACGAATGCTTGATAAAGATCTTGTAGGTGTTTGTCTCTGTCTGAGGGGTTGGAGCAAATTCGGTTGTATCTTAGGGCTTGGCTATAGACAATGGATCGTGTGGTGTGTCCTGGATGGAAGTTGGAGGCAGGTAGGTACGTATAGCGGTCAGTAGGTTTCCAGTATAGGGTGGTGTTTATGTGACCATCACTTATTTGCACTGTAGTGTCCAGGCATTTTTATGGCTGACTTAGAACAATGCTTCCTCAGCTCTCGTCCCCTAGTGCCCCTCCTCTACTTGCACTACATTGATGACATCTTCATCATATGGACCCATGGAAAGGAGTCCCTTGAAGAATTCCACCTGGACTTCAACAATTTCCACCGCACCATCAACCTCAGCCTGGACCAGTCCACACAAGAGATCCACTTCCTGGATCTTGTTTTTAAAATGGCATTGAACTGACCATGAACAGTTCCAGCCTGCAGCAGTGTGTGACACATCACAATATAGTGCATGTGGGGGAAAGGACATCACATGCAGCAAGAGGATGTCAGACTGGGTATAGGGACCCGTAAAAGAAAAGTGGGGAAAGTGACATTGTTAACTGCCCCTCTTAAACAGAGCCATGTACATAACTAATTTTTTTTTGGTTTGCTGGTCATATTGGAAAAAAAAATAAAAATCATTTCAGGTTGAGCTAAATGTTTGTTGAACCTAAAATAAAATATTTTGTCTTCTTTTCAAGCTTTTAAAACCTTTTTTTAAAATTACAATAAAATTGAAGTGAATTTCAAAATGAAAAGTCATTTTGAATGGAAAAATCAAAACATTTCATTTTAAAAATGAAAATATATATGTATATTTTAATCTGTGTAGGATTTTTTAACCCTGAAATTGTTAGATCCCCTTTAAAAAAATCCCATGGGTGCTTTTATAAATAAAGAAATCAGCCTAAATGCCAAAAACACTTAAGACCATATCCCAAAAGGTGCTGAGCACCTGCAACTTGACCCCTGTATTGTAGGTAAGGTATACATAGTATGGTATAACTAAGAATATGCCTGTCCCATTCAAGGTCTAACTTCTTTTTGATGTTGATGAAATAGTTGTATAAACAAGAGTCTGAGAAAAAATAAAAACTCAAAATGTCTATGATGAAAATTCAGTGTTCAAAAGTCACTTCGATGTTGTTTTCCCTGTTTTATTAAAACCCCTTTTTACATCAGAATTCTTGGTTTTACTTTCCATGTAGCAGTTCCTGTATTTCATTTTCTTACATAAAGACTAAATTAATAATAATGTCATGCTATAAAAAAAAATCTCATCTGAAGACATCATGATGAGTTAAGTAGAAAGGAAACTGCTGGAGGCTATAAGCTCTAGGTCAAAGGACAGTAGCTTGTAGCTTATTAGTATGATGAAGTGAAGTTTGAAATTATATTAAATGTTTGTTCAAGGCTTAATTAGGAGGGAGTCTATGCATTTTTAAATACTTCATACAGAGCTGTAGAATCTGTTACCCTCATATTATCAGCAGTGGAAATGTTTCCTCTGATACAGATTTTGCCTCCTCCAAAGGTAGGCAAACAATATAAAAGCAGGTCTCTGATTGGGCATGTTTGTTTCTTACTCTTTTCTTCTTCTTTATTCTGGTTGCTGCGGAACACACTCAGTGGTAGCTCAGAATTTGTAAATAAATTTGGGCCCAAACTAGTTTGCTTTTCAAGACACCCCAGACTTTGGGGAATTCAGAAAAACAAAACCTTAACTCACCTCACTGATTTTGGCTTCTGTATAGTCTACAGTCAGCACTTTTATGTAGGCGCTCCATTAGTGCTGCCAGAAGTCAGACTCTGAGCATATATACGAGAAGGAGTGATTGGTAATCTGCTAGCTGTGCCTGGACCTATGAGTAAGAGCTAGGGTGACCAGACAGCAAATGTGAAAAATTGGGATGGGGGTGGGGGTTAATTTGCACCGGGCAAGGATATTGCCCCAGGTATTTACCAGTACTAGGGGCAGGACACCTGCCTTGATGTTGTTTGGAAGTCCTGTGGACAATGTGTGATGGAAACATAGGGTTGTGTTGGTTTTGGGTGGAGTTGGGATAATACTTTATTGTGCAGAGGCAAAAAAAGCATCTCCTACCCATTGGTATTAAAACCATCTAATATTATAGAAAATTAAGACTATGTATATTTATATGCTTTAATGAAGAAATTGAGCTAATAAAACAGTCCTAAATTTACTAAAGGCTTTAATTCACAGGCAGGATGCAGGTTATAGTCCACTTTTTCATTCCACTTCTAATGGGGTATCTTCAGAGATTTATCACATGGTGATTTCAAATAATCCTTATAAAGAACAAAGATGGAGTGAAAAAACATATTTTGAGGATTATTAAAAAATGATTGTGTCTAAGTAAGATGAGGCAGATGTACACATTTCAGCATAATCAAACATTTCCTTTGACAGAAAATTTAATAATCCAATAATAATGTACTGATAGCAATTTTTTTCCTGGCGCCAGATAGATGTGCAAATACTCAGAGAAACTGATTTAGCTACTGTGTCTAATATAATTATGGAACACTGAAGTCCTTGTAAACACTGTTAGTTGGACACATGCATTTTTGCAAAACAAAAGTAACAGAATAGGTACTGTATTTTGAAAAAATAGAAAACTGTTGAAAATACTATCTGACTTCTAAAAACATTGGACCAGTTTTTGATGTCAGTTACCTTGGTGTAAATCTATCTAAATCAACAGAGTTACTCTGCATATACATATTTATAATTTGTGACAAGAATTTAGTCTATAATTAATATGTTGGCTTTGCATACAATTATCTGATCTAGACAGTTGTACCAGTAAGAATCAGATGAAAATTCTTGAACTAGAAATCAAATTGTGTAAAAATCAGATTTATGAATTGAGTACTTATATTTCAATTGGCTGTTTTTCATTTTTGGTTTTATTATCCTTATTATTTACATTTAGGTTTGGGAAGATTAGATTTTTAACAGTAAATTTCAGGAAACAGTTTCACTGTACACACGCAAACTGCCTAAAATATATATATCCATCAATAATAATCTAAATTTACTGATAGGCAAAGTAAGAAGTATGCAGCTTGAGAACTTCTTAAAGTTGGATTGAAGGATATTTACTTTGAATGTCTTGACATGATATGTTGACAATTTGTTGTTTAACAATTATAAAGCTTTAACTTTTTGAATCTCAGCATCTACTGTGATTAAATAATTATTGCCTGACCCCTCCATAATTTCCTGGAACTGTGAAAATTTAGATCAATAAAAATAGAAAAAATGCTTAAAAATAAACATCAGTATTACTAATCAAAATTATTTTAAAAATAAAAATTAAATTCTGCCAAGCCTATTTAGATCAAAGCAACACTCAGAAGTCTTTAATCAAAATGAAGGTGAGAGCCAAATCATGTTATATTTGTAAGAGGCAGTCTCTGTCCCAAAGAACTTACACTCTAAGAGCTTGTTTACATACAGATTTTGTACCTCTCTAATGATATCAGTTTAGAAACCTATGTAAGTTGAGGCAATACAAACCTCTTGTATGGTGCTTATACTAGAATAGTTTATTCCCATAAATTTCCAGAAATTGTATCAGTAGAAGCACCTTTATACCAGTACAACTGGGCCTATGCTAGGGGTCCACTTTAACTGTATGGGTATAAAATCACATCCCTAATCAAAATAGTTAAATCAGTACAAAACGGAATGTAGACCAGACTTAAATAGACAAAACAGACAACATGAAGGAGAAAGCAAGTATTATCTCCATTTTACAGATTAGGAATTGAGACCAAGAGATTGTCACATACAGTTTGTGGCAAAAACCAGGAATTGGACCTAAATCCCATGAATTCCAGTCCAATGCCTTAACAACAAAACCATCCACCCTTGTTTCAGCACCATTTACTCTTCTCATTTAGATTACTTATTATTTTGTTTGTTCATGTCAGTTGTGCTCCTTCCACCTTTCCTATATAGGCTGATAATAAGAGCTGTGTGTCATTGTAGGTGTTCCTTCTGAGACCTTGTGCTGGGACGGAAGGAGTTAAAAGAGTATACTGCATGCTCCAATTGGAGACAAGATTGAAAAGGGAGCAACCCAGCTCAGAAGCGGGAGGCTGGGGAGGAGTGCAGACCTACCCTGCAAGCTTCTGCAAAAGGAGTCAGAGATGCCTCCCTGAGACACAAAGGATTGTTGCTGAGCCCAGTTGAGGCTGATGATTTGGTTTCCCTTTTATGTTTTCTTTCTCGTCATCTAGGACTGGAAGCAAAGAGAGCAGTGGTAGGAAGCAACCCAAGGAGGGTAATGCAGAGGGTCCACAACCCTCCCGATGGGTCAATGCTGCTGATCCTCATAGGGCCCTGGGTCGGAGCCTGGCGGAGTGGGTGGGCCCAGATTCCCCTACCACTTCCCTCCTCCGGGCTGAGTGGATGCTAACTACTAGGCTACCTAGCCCACCAAGGACCCTACTACAGATCTGTTCCAGTCCCTGAAGTGCACCTTGTTGAGGTGACAGGCCAGTGCCTCCACTTCTCTTTGGGTGGGACCCTGCAATCCAGCCTCTATGCGTCTTGGTCTCCAGATTACACCCCATTTGCTGCCAACCATGGTACTTAGTAGGCCAAATGAGGTTGGAATCCGCACGTGTTTCCCTTTGGAAGGCTGGAGACAGTGGTGATTTTTTTTTTTTTTTTTTTTTTTTTTGCCCATGTTAAAAAAATTCTTATAACCATTTAGTTGACAAGCTCTAGTGCCTCCATGCTTTGGAACAGTATCTGAAATTTGACTGAGAGGTTGTCATGGATTTGCCTATTGCTGTGCATTCCTTGTGCCTGTGCATTAAGATATAATCTTTAACTACATGATCACATACTATTTTTTCCACAGGACCCCTGCCTCCTTCATTTTTTGCTTCTTTCCATTGGAGGGAAATGATATTTAAATAGTGAAAGAAATCATTCTTTTTTTTTAAAGTAAAAATTTTGTGAAAGTAAAAGACTACCAGTTTTCCAGTTTGTGGGGAAGGGGACGGATTTCTCCCCAGCCAAACCAGGTTGAGGTTGAGCAGAAGCTACGGCTGTGGAAAATCAAAAAGTAGAAGGTACAATTTAGTACCACTCTCTTCAGCTGTAAACTATCAGTGCCAATTCACTAAGCATAAATATTCATCTTACATTTTTTGCAAAATGCTCTCATTTTGCTTTTGCATAAGCTTCTGCAAACTCAGTTCTATCATAATTTAACTATATTGCTAAATATATATCCAATGGCTTGTCTACACTTGCGGTTTGTTAAGAATATTTAAGAGACCCACTAACCAAGCGTACCTAAATTTATTGTTTAAAGACAAAGCAGTACACTACAGGAACAAAAGAGTTAATGTTACCAATCCTCCTGGGAAGCATTTCAAACAGCATTCATTTTACCTTACTTAGAAGGTTTGCTCCAAAATATGCACTCAAACCCAGCCATATTTATAGCATGACTGTTTATGAGCAAAAAACATGCAATATGTCACCCAAGACTAAAATGGATCAGTTCGCTTTTTATCTTGTTTTTCTGGTACCATGGTGTACCTTTCCTTATCTCTGTTTTGGATACTACATTCCAAACCAGTTGCCCATGAGGGTACCTCCCAATCTTGTACGAGGCAGAATTATTCATGTATCTTTTCTTTGACAGGTTTCATATTTTCCCGTGCCAGAGATGCCATTTGCTTTGCAAAGTGTTGTGGGATACTGAGCAAAGGGTGAACAAAATTGTGGGAAAAGCATAATACATTCAGTTAACAAAGGTTTCAGAGTAGCAGCCGCGTTAGTCTGTATCCGCAAAAAGAACAGGAGTACTTGTGGCACCTTAGAAACTAACACATTTATTTGAGCATAAGCTTTTGTGGGCTACAGCCCACTTCTTCGGATGCATAAAATGGACCATATATTGAGGAGATATATATACACATACAGAGAGCATGAAAAGATGGGAGTTGTCTTACAAACTCTGAGAGGCCAATTAAGTAAGAGAAAAAAACTTTTGAAGTGATAATCAAGATAGCCCAGTACAGACAGTTTGATAAGAGGTGTGAGAATACTTACATGGGGAGATAGATTCAATGTTTGTAATGGGTCAGCCATTCCCAGTCTCTATTCAAGCCTAAGTTGATTGTATCTAGTTTGCATATCAATTCAAGCTCAGCAGTTTCTCGTTGGAGTCTGTTTTTGAAGCTTTTCTGTTGCAAAATTGCCACCTGCAAAGTCTGTCATTGAGTGACCAGACAGGTTAAAGTGTTCTCCTACTGGTTTTTGAATGTTATGATTCCTGATGTCAGATTTGTGTCCATTAATTCTTTTGCGCAGAGACTGTCCAGTTTGGCCAATGTACATGGCAGAGGGGCATTGCTGGCACATGATGGCATATATCACATTGGTAGACGTGCAGGTGAAAGAGCCCCTGATGGTATGGCTGATGTGATTAGGTTCTATAATGATGTCACTTGAATAGATATGTGGACAGAGTTGGCATCAGGCTTTGTTGAAAGGATAGGTTCCTGGGTCAGTGTTTTTGTTCAGTGATGTGTGGTTGCTGGTGAGTATTTGCTTCAGGTTGGGGGGTTGTCTGTAAGCGAGGACAGGTCTGTCTCCCAAGATCTGTGAGAGTGAGGGATCATCTTTCAGGATAAGTTGTAGATCTTTGATGATGCGCTGGAGAGGTTTTAGTTGGGGGCTGAAGGTGACAGCTAGTGGTGTTCTGTTATTTTCTTTGTTGGGCCTGTCTTGTAGGTGACTTCTGGGTACTCGTCTGGCTCTGTCAATCTGTTTTTTCACTTCAGCAGGTGGGTATTGTAGTTTTAAGAATGCTTGATAGAGATCTTGTAGGTGCTTGTCTCTGTCTGAGGGATTGGAGCAAATGCGGTTGTATCTTAGAGCTTGGCTGTAGACAATGGATCGTGTGGTGTGTCCTGGATGGAAGCTGGAGGCATGTAGGTAAGTGTAGCGGTCAGTAGGTTTCCAGTATAGGGTGGTATTTATGTGACCATCGCTTATCAGCACAGTAGTGTCCAGGAAATGGACCGCTTGTGTGGATTGATCTAGGCTGAGGTTGATGGTGGGATGGAAATTATTGAAATCATGGTGGAATTCCTCAAGGGCTTCTTTTCCATGGGTCCAGATGAGTAGAGTAGGGGCGTTAGGGAACGAGAGCTGAGCCATTACAAACATTGAATCTATCTCCCCATGTAAGTATTCTCACACCTCTTATCAATCTGTCTGTACTGGGCTATCTTAATTATCACTTCAAAAGTTTTTTTGTCTTACTTAATTGGCCTCTCAGAGTTGGTAAGACAACTCCCACCTTTTCATGGTCTCTGTATGTGTATCTATATCTCCTCAATATATGTTCCATTCTATACATCCGAAGAAGTGGGCTGTAGCCCACGAAAGCTTATGCTCAAATAAATTTGTTAGTCTGTAAGGTGCCACAAGTACTCCTGTTCTTTTTTTAGTTAACATAACTTCCCAACAGTTATATATAATATATTAGTACTGTGCAAATTGTGTGTGTGTGTGTGTAACATATATGTGTTGGCTAACAACTAAACATTCTGGAATCAAGGTGGACCCGAATAAATCTTCAGTTCCTGATTGGCACATTCTTTGAGCTCCTCAGCCCTTAGATGTTTGTTCCCAATTTCAAGAAGAAGAACTAAGTTCCAGGAAATAAACTGTTTCCCATTTAAGTCAAAGGCCCATGTTACTGCAGAATATCCTGTTCATACTTCAGAAAGATTCTTTACAAAACATTCAGAAATTCACATGAGATGCCCTGTAAATTTCAATTCCCAGAAGAAAAACTGCAGTTTAAGGCCTCAGGCTTGCAATTGGGTCTGCTAGTATGGACCGTTGCACTGGTGACTAGCAGATCTGCTTACAAGATCAGGGTCTAACCATGAAGAGGCTACTTTCATGTTACTGTGGCTGCAGTTTTAGTTAAACTAGAAAAATTCACATTTCATCTGGTAGTTAAAATCAAAAGCACATTGAGAATTAAATGTTTAATCAATGATTGTGACGCGGATAGCTGCATGTGAATATTGTATATATTGTGTGCAGTGTTACCTGCATGAGTATTTATAAAAATAAATAAATAATATCTCCCCTGTCCCCGTCTTGAATTTATTCCTTTCATTACTTCTTCAGGAAGACAAAAGCTTTCTAGTTACCAGGGATATAATTTCTGAAAAAAATCCAGGGTAGAGGGGCATGAATGAGATCTTTAATATTCTGATTTAAACAGGTTATTAGAGCAAAAGGAGGCCATCACTCCTCCTCCTATGCTTGTTATTAATTCCAAATCTGCACATGTGAGCAAAATTAAGAAATATAGATAGCTTATGCAGTGCTCATTAAACACTGTATAGGAGCCAGTGCAGGATAGCACACTTCCCAGGAGACACTGGAAGAAATTGTGCCTCAGGGTAGTCACACTTACTGCTGCTCAATGCAGAGAGCTGGAGCACACTCAGGACCGGCTCCAGGGTTTTGGCCGCCCCAAGCAGCCCAAAAAAAAAAAAAAAGCCGCAATAACGATCTGCGGCGGCAATTCAGCGGGAGGTCCTTCGCTCCCAGGCGGAGCGAGGGACCGTCCGCCGAATTGCCGCCGAATACCTGGACGTGCCGCCCCTCTCCAGAGCGGCCGCCCCAAGCACCTGCTTGACAAACTGGTGCCTGGAGCCGGCCCTGAGCACACTCTATCCATTAGGCATGGGCACATTGTTTCCCTGGTGCACCGGCCCCACTCTGCAGGCTGGTGAGCAGGGGGAGGCAAGGACATGACTAGCTCCTCTTTAACCTAAACAACTTCTTCTAAGACTATTGCTCCCCAGAGAGAGCAAAGAGTCCCTTCTCACATGAAGTGCTAATGTAGTTGGCTGCAGTGTGGTGCTTTGTAATTAAGTAGAGAATTCATGTGTACCTGAACAAGGCACTGTCGCAATCCAGCCTTGAGAATTTAAGGTAAACACCACTCATAACTAATTATCCACAGTTATACGCTACCTTTACAGCCTGAAAACATGTTACCTGCTTTTATTTGTTCTTTCTCTATTGAGGATCACTTGAGGTTTTGGTTGATTGGTTGTTCCAACAGAGCCCCTACTACTGTTTCTATGTAATATAAAACAGATGTTTGTAACAGTGTGACTGACAGCCATAATTAATTCTCATGTTCCCTTTGTGCTAAAATATTAAAATTTAGTTCACTCATGCACTGTGGGCCACAGAATATAGGTTGCACGGGTGGGGGGAAGAAGGGGGATATTACAAATGTGAACTTTGGTCACTGAAAGGTCATCAGGGTATTTTTGTAAAGGGGTTTTAACAATCCCAGTGTAATTTTGAACTACAGTCTTGAAGTTTGGTACACTCATTTACTGAGGGACACAGAGTTAGGTGAAAAAGGGAATCCCAGTGTTGACCTTTCCATCTGATGTCACCCCAAATCTCTCTTTCTGGATTTAATCAATCAAGTGCCCCTTTGAACTACAACCTTCAAAATGTGGAACACTCATTCATTATGGACTGCTGCTTACAAAATAGTAATAATTTCCCTTAGGTCACCAAAAGGTCAGTCTAACAGTTCATTAATTTCTTCCATGGAGCATTCATGTTTGGTATTAGGCCTTCAATTTAGAGAAATTAGGGATATCTTAGGGGATCAGTTGTATTTAGCAAATTTTAACCAAGAACATTGTTGAAGGTGAGTAAGTTTTGCAAAGGGTAAACTGCTGTCAACTAGCGATTTTGTATTTTCTCTGGCCAAATTGTCTTTCTGGATTTCACAGTTATACAAAAAGCTGGGTGAAACTCAAAAGTTTTGTTTTGCAAAAGTTGAAAGTGAAAACTTTTTCTTTGCTTTTGACCCACAGTAGTTTATGTCCCTGAGCTTCACTTTGAGTTCCAAGTTCAAAGGAAACCAAAATGTTTTCAAAGTGAAACAATCAAAACTAGTTATGTTTGAATTGTTTGACTAGAATCACAAAAGTACTCAGAATCATCCCTTTTTAAAGACTGAACTGCATTTATGATCCAGCAGTTAATCACTGAAATTTTGTTTAAGTGAAAAGCTTTATCTTTTCCGCTCCCTCGGTCGAGTGATCATCAGATGTTGTCAGATTGCTGTTTGTGATGCATTCCACATTTGAGCCTGGTTTGTTGTGATAAGTTACCAGAAAAAACTCACACGTTGGAAGTCATATTTTTTGTTTCTCCTACATTCCTGACTAGTTGAGCATAACTCACATGATCAGAAGGACCAGCCCAGCTCAACAGAAGCTATTGTCATATGTTTTTTCAGAGATAAGTTGAATTTCTGTTGAGCTACCTGATCCAGCTGGAAAAATATAGGGGAAAAAATTCTACTAATCATACTCCCTGTCTGTCTGACTCTGGCAGACAATGTCCTAGTACATTTATTGCTGTCTGTAATATATCTGGAAACTGTCTTAGACCTGATATAAGTTTCTCTCGATTTTACAGGAGTAAAGTTATTGGTTTCACTGACTGAGTTCTCTGTATCAGCCTGAGGCCTGTAGCATCTTGTTACTGAACAAAGGCACTCATACTGTCTTCTCCTCTAGCTCCCCAATTTGTGGGACATTATCTTAGAATTTTTATTATTGAATTGTCTCCATTTTACACCAGGAATTCTCTCTCAGATCTGAATTGTGATGTGCCACAGGAATGAAGAGTAGTGTTTAGGTATGTTAAAGCGAGATTGTGGGGGAGGGTTTGGAGCAGAACACATTTTAACAACCAGTTCCCATATCAGGTCTGTCTCTTTCACATTTCTTGATCTTTTTATGTAGCTGAACAGTAGTTATATTTGGCAGCTACTTTATATATAAAAACTCATCTTACCATTAGTGGGAGAGAGTGATCCTATTTGTTCTTTGTTGACAAACAGTGATTGTATATAGAAACGCTTTTTTGCTCTGCAGTAGTTGTAGTATAAGAATGTATGTATTCTTATATCTAAAATTACATCCAGGTAGTGATAAGTGTCTCAGAGACAGGAAATTCAGTGTTATGGTTAAATGAGTGTGCTGGACAAAAAGTTTTCCACTTCCTGACCATTGTGTGTTGGGCCAGTATTTATGTTTTACTGATGGAAATACTGCATATGTTGAAAATTGTCAATGGAAAGTGTAGATTCTGGATAGCACTATACCTGCAATCACAAAAATAATGTTGTACTATATAGTTATCAGGTATAATTATTTATTATAATATATGAGTAAAGTATCTGGTGTTTAACAGAGCTTGATGGCTAAAGATAAATATCTTGACTCTTTATGGGTTTTTTTTAAGGTCATTGGCAATTAGTTTATGCCAAAATTGGGAGAATGCAACTGGCAACATCGCCTGTATAATAAATATCTGCATGACTAAAAAATTCACTCCTCATTTGTTACCAATATAGGTTTCTTTGTTATTTTAAAAAGCCAGTGTTTTTACTTAGTTTTTGGTTTTTTTGTAAGACTCTTTGACTCATTTTGTACTGCTGGAAACTCAAGAAATCTATATACTCTGTCTCCAAAGCTGTGCTCACTTCTGTCGATGTTGTTTCCCTTATTTTTGGTCATCAAAATTATCACCCATCATTTAGATAAAATTTTCAAAAGTTTGGTGATCCCATTTTTTTGGATGCCAAATTTTAAATAACTATAGCTTTCATTGACTTCAGTTTGAGTTGTGGGGGAACTGGTCAGATTCGGCTCTTAGCAATACTTTTATAAATCCAGAATAACTTCATTGACTTCAGCAGAGTGAATGAGATCAGAATCCAGCCTTAAACCAAACACACAAAGTTAAACAAGTTACATTAGGTGTATTGTATTACATTAGAAAACAGAAAGAATATATATGTAAAAAATGGTTCCTCACTTTTTGCCCCGACAACACTGCAGTATTTTTCATAGCAATATATATAGCTATAAATGCACAGTAAATACCAAAATTGCTAGTAATTTATATCTATGGGGTTTCACTTTGACTTGCCTACCAATTGCTACAACTGAGTTAAATTTTTTTTTCTTTTTTGGGGGGTCTGGTTGGTTGGCTGAAGCTCCTTACAGCTGAGAGATCCCTCAGCCCTATGTCACCTGTTGAAATCTCAGGGATGATTCAACACATTCCATGCATGACACATATCATTCATTTTCAATATGTCCGACTGTCAAGGCTATAATAATATTTATCAGTTCAATCACATCTGAAAACACTCCCAGACCTTGATTTAAACTACATTCTGTTTCAGAGATGGCTGCACTTCAGGAGTAGGTGAGTATTGCTTCAATGGGGCCTGATCCTCTGCAGTACTGAGGTGAGAGTGGTCAGCACTGTGACACCGCACCCCGTATTCTTCACAGTGATGTCATTATGATATGATTATGACGTGGTTATGATGCATCTTATGCAAGATAAGTCATGTAAGATGTCATTGGAAAGGTTATGATTTGCTGAATATGATTATCCTATTTGTATGCATGTATCATTTTTGTATCCGAAGTTATGACTATTGACTATGTATCTATTTCACATGTAGCTATTCCTGGGTTACGCCCACTAGACAAAAGGCTCAGGCTAGATGGCTGGCTGGGAAGGGCCCATTCAAGTTAATGAGCCAGTAGAGAGAAAAATAGGCCTTAGGAGAGCCTGGGGAGCCTTCCTCAGGACACTACGGACGGCCTCCAAGTAATGGCTGCTGTGACGCTACAGGGACATGAGACCAGGTCACCTGGTGCTGGACTCCAAAAGCTATATAAGGCAGGGGAGTGGCATCATCATGGTTCTTCACTGACTTCCCCACCCAGGAAGACTCCTGGAAACACCTAAGGAACAAAGACTGAACTGGGGGAAATGCTGGACCCAGGCTAACGGGAAATTTAGCCTGTGAATGGGACACCTGAGGATTCCAAGCTGTAATCAAGTACAGCTTGCCCCTTAATAATCTGCAGCCTGCTTGTATCATCATTTAGGGTGAGAATTTGCTATTCATATCCAATCTATGTAGTATATTAAGCTTAGTTTGAGTTTTTTGTTTATTTGCTGGGTAATCTGCTTTGATCTGTTTGCTCTCCCTTATAATCACTTAAAATCTATCTTTTGTACTTAATAAACTTGGTTTTGCTTTTTCTACAACCAGTGTGTGGGAGTCATAACTCGGGGCAGAAAGCTGTTATATATTCCTCTCCACATTGAGGGAGAGGTGAATTTCAGGCGCTTAGACTGTACAGTTCTCTGTGCAGCGCAAGATAGTATAATTTTGGGTTTACACTCCAGAGGGGGTGCATGCCTGAGTAGCTGGGAAGTACCCTAGCTGGAGCCTTCCCATGCAGCAGCTGGTCAGAGCATCTGAATGTAACTGCTGCTGGGTGTGTCCCTACCTATATTTGTTCTGGTGAAAGTGCAAGCTGGTGCCAGGAGAGAGCTTGTCTGCTTGTCACAGCAGTACAGTGTAAATGGGAGTCCAGGCTGGTGGGACGAGGGGCTCAGTGGTACCCCAGTTCCAGTTGGCACCCAGGGGGAACCCATCACAAGCACCTCCCAGAACCAGGTCCCCTATGACTGGCTAAATTCTGCTCTCATTAACCCTGTGGAATCCCATAGTCTTAAAAGTGTGCATAGAGTCAATTAAAGTTCTTTGGATGGGGGTCATAGAGGATCACAAGCTAAATATGAGTCAACCATGTAACACTATTGCAAAAAAAGTGAACAGCATTCCGAGATGTATTAGCAGGAGTGTTGTATGCAAGACATGAGAAGAAATTCTTCTGCTCTATTCTGCACTGATTAGGCCTCAACTGGAGTATTGTGTCCTGTTCTGTGAGCCACAATTCAGGAAAGTTGTGGACAAATTGGAGAATGTCCAGAGAAGAGCAACAAAAATTATGAAAGGTCTAGAAAACATGACCTATGAGGGAACATTGAAAAAACTGGGTTTGTTTAGTCTGGAGAAGAGAAGCCTGAGGGGGACATGATAACAGTTTTCAAGTACATAAAAGGTTGTTACAAGGAGGAGGGAGAAAAATTGTTCTTCTTAACCTATGAGGATAGGAAAAGAAGCAATGGGCTTAAATTGCAACAAGGGCAGTTTAGGTTGGACATTAGGAAAAATTGTCAGGGTGGTTAAGCACTGGAATAAATTGCCTCAAGTGGTTGTGGAATCTCCATCATTGGAGATTTTTAAGAGCAGGTTAGACAAACACCCGTCAGGGATGGTCTAGATAATACTTAGTCCTGCCATGAGTGCAGGGGACTGGACTAGATGCCCTCTCGAGATCCTTTCCAGTCCTATGAGTCTATGAAATCTTCAGGATGAAAGGTGCAATAGAAATATAAAATAATTGTATCACTATTTTCATGTTACTTAGTACAATTTATGCATACACTGGACACCCAAGGATATACTTTCATATATGCTCCACACAGAGTGCAGTACAAGGAAGCTCCAGAATGCCAAACACTTTCTAAGTGACAAGCTGATTTTATTGTGCTCTGCTTGGGAGGCTTTTTGTCAAGTCTGTTTTTAATATAATATCCATTGGGGTTGCTTTCCAGAAAAGCTCATTCCCTTCTAACCTTTAAACCTGAACTCTTATTTAAAAATCTTTAAATGGTTTAATCTGTGCTGATTGCCATCAGCGATACACAGCTGCTCTTAACCCCTTGCTCCTACCACAAACTACTGGCATCCAGAGCTATGTCCAAACTTCCCACATAACACATCTTGAAATCACAGCCTTGGACCCAGGAAAATCTCAGGGAGGCAAAGCAGTATGGAGAGATCAACAACCTATATCTTCTCTAGTAGAACAAATATTATTCACTCTCTGGAGATGATTTTTTAGTTTAAGATCATGAATAATATGTTGCTTATAAAATATTCGCATCTAGTACGTGCCAGTAGGATGGTCGGTGCTGTACAAGACATAAGAGAAGACTCTATCCATGTTTGAAGGAGCTTACAATTTCAGTAGGTGTTTACAATGGAAAAAATTGTCTCAGTCAATAAGAACACAAGAATGCTGTGCAGTGCTTGACTCATAACCATACATTTGACCTTCAGAGTAAATCAAAAAGCCCATCTTTCTGAGCACATGTTTAGGGTAGGTTAAGTGACTAGGTGGGACTGCAGGGCTTTTGTTGAAATTCTGAGACATGGAGAGATTTTGTTTGGCAATGTTTTCCAACTTGACTCATTGTTTTATGTGAGTGGGGTTTGCTGCTGTTTTGTTTTTTATTATTATGAACTGTTTTTTTGATGATGGCAGAGCACCTGAAGCCTGGGAATAGGTTTGTTTTATTTTGTTTCAGTTTAAGTACCTAGAAGTGAATAATTCCCAATTATGGAATTCCCTTCACTCTAAATAGCTGAGTCTTTATGATTTACTTGATAACTATGACTATTTCTCAATAACCATACAGCATTCAAATACCTATACTTTGTCTGATGGCCATTAAAATCAACTCAAAGCAGAGGGATTTGTATACTCTTTTTTCTGTGCTGTGATGGAGTGCTGCGCTCCATACAACCAAAACAAACTTTGCTGATTTAACTTCCGATTCCCTCTAACCAATGGTTTTCAACCAGAGGTATGTGTAACCCTGTGGGTACGCAGAGGTCTTACGGGGGTACATCAACTCATCTAAATATTTACTAGTGTTACAACAGGCTACATAAAGCACCAGCAAATTCAGTACAAACTAAAATTTCATATAGACAAAATGAGAAAGTATGCAATTTTTCAGTAATAGTGTCCTGTGACACTTTTGTATTTTTAGGTCATTTTTAAGTGAGGTGAAAGTTGGGATATGCAAGACACATCTGACTCTTGAAAGGGGTACAGTAGTCTGGAAAGGTTGAGAACCACTGCTCTAAATCCTTTCACTCTGCCTAGCACTAGATACTGTTGCACCTCGGCTGAGTTCTGGCCAATTTTGGCGCTTTGCAGCAGGTAATTTGCCATTGTTGGAAAGAAATTGAGTCAGGTTACCATGTGATTTGTTTGCTTATACTATGTACAAGTTTTTATCTATACTCTGTAACTGAGCCATGTTACTCCTCAACAAAGATAAACCCAACAGCACGCAGGCAATTTGGTAAATCCCTGCTCAGTCACCATGGATCATCACCAGGAACAGCTGCCCTTATACTGTTCAAATGCCATGGAACCTTCCCTTCCTGGCTGCCCTCTCACTCGCCAGTCAAGAACGGAAGAGCAGCAGCAGATTCACCACACTGCCCCTGCTGACCTATTACCACTCAGTGGATTCATTACAATGTTAAATATTATTTAATTACAAACTTTCTCTCAGCTGCAGGAGGGGTCTTCCTCAAGGGAATCAATAAGGGGAAAGTCTTGTGATTCAGACAAATTAGAATGGAACTCATGAGATCTGAGTTCAATTCCTTGCTCTACCACAGACTTCCTATGTGACCTGAAGAAAAATTGCTCAGTCTCCCTGTG
Source organism: Malaclemys terrapin pileata (assembly GCF_027887155.1). Classification (NCBI taxonomy): domain Eukaryota; kingdom Metazoa; phylum Chordata; order Testudines; family Emydidae; genus Malaclemys; species Malaclemys terrapin. The sequence continues at coordinate 115,861,788 of NC_071505.1, forward strand.
CCTGAGCTTCCGATCTGTAAAATAGGGGTATTATTTATTTATTTAGAAATATTCTTTCTTTCTGCCTTTGTGTGTCTTGTTTATTTAGATGGTAAGCTCTTCGGGAAAGGAACTCTCTCTTACTATCCATATGTACAGCGCAAAGCGGTCACAATCTCAGCGGAGACATCTGGGCACTTATTCATACAAACAATTCATAAAAAAGGGTCAGGAAGAGCAGGAAGAGATATTGAGAAGGCTGGAGTTAGGTTAGTGACAAGGTGAGGAAGATGTCAGAAGCTGAGGAAGCGATCTTTGTTGTGGGCATACAGATGGGGATTTCTGGAAGCTGTAGTTATTCAGAAAAAAGGGATTTATAGCAGCCAGTTATACCAAAGGGATTAGAGGAGAAGGAGCCCATTTCAGTTTAATCCTAACTCTCTGTTATATTGGTGATCATCACACCTTGGACTAATGAACTTTTTGGATATCAGCCTTGAATTTTATTTAGCTCAGGCTATGGTTACCAATTCATAAACTCAGATTATTATTTAGGTATATTGCAGTTATAACCCTAAAACAGGAATAATTTTAGCGTTGCTCTTTTGTTTCATGCACTCAGACCATCAACTTTGTGTCACTTCTTTATTTCCTATTGTAACTACACCTCTACCCCGATATAATGCTGTCCTCGGGAGCCAAAAAATCTTACCATGTTATAGGTGAAACCGCGTTATATCGAACTTGCTTTGATCCGCCGGAGTGCACAGCCCCACCCCCCTGGAGCACTGCTTTACCACGTTATATCCGAATTCATGTTATATCAGGTCGCGTTATATCGGGGTAGAGGTGTACTGACGTCTGGAGTGTGTAGATCACCAGCAAGGCTAGTTTTAAAACAGAGACAGACTCCTTTGCAGCACAATGCAAAGATGCCAGAAAAAACACCCTCACATCTTGGGGAAATATATAAAAGCTGGAAACCAACTTAGGAGGTGATTCACTTCAATGGCAGATAAGAATGCTCAGTACAACTAGTACTGTTTATTTTTAAATTTTGGTCCTGATTCTGCTACCTTTGTCACATTGAATAGAGCCTTACTCAGCAAATAGTCCCACTGAAATGTGACTATCCATGCATGGAGCAAGGTATGACCCAGCGTGAGTAAGGGTGGCAGAATGGAAACATGTATTCATTAATATGGTACCAATGATTTAAAAAAATGGTTAAATAAACTAGCACCAGTAGGCAACTCATGGAGGAAAAAAAAAAAAGCTAAATGGGCTCAAAACCCCCAAAAAAATCTAGAAAGAAAGAAGCTGTTCAAACTGGGGGAGAAATTGGTCCACGGAGGAACTGACCAAAATAGGCACAGAGCCTAGAGCAGTGTTTTTCAAACTGGGATCACCGCTTGTGTAGGGAAAGCCCCTGGCGGGCTGGGCCGGTTTGTTTACCTGCCCCATACGCAGGTTTGGCCGATTGCGGTTCCCACATGCCGCGGTTCACTGCCTCGGGCCAATGGGGGCTGCTGGAAGTGGCAGCCAGTAAGTCACTCGGCCCGCGCCGCTTCCAGCAACTCCCATTGGCCTGGAGCAGCGAACTGCGGCCAATGGGAGCCGTGATCGGCTGAACCTGCGGATAGAGCAGGTAAACAAATCGGCCCGGCCTGCCAGGGGCTTTCCCTACACAAGCGGCGACCCCAGTTTGAGAAACACTGGCCTAGAGGACAACAACTGAGGGACTCTGGTGACAAGGTTAATTCTTAATCACAATGAAACTGGCAGATCCTTGGGCCCTGTATTCCATGCCAACTCTGCAATTTATAGGCTAGACCTGCCTCACTCTCCGCGGGACAAGAGCGGAAGGCAACTCATGGCCTGATTCCCTCTCTTCTGGAAACTTGAGTTTCCGCTTTTACATGGTGCCTTGTAAATCATTGTCCAGTCTAGTGAGCGTAGCAGGGCAGGTTGTTCCCAACATTCAAAGCTTACAGATTTAAAATGGACAGTGGAATTTTACACCCTGCCACCACCACCCAAATAAAAAAGTCATTTTTGAAAATTATTTCTTGCCAACAAATTTACTTCCAATAGTTTGTAGTAGTCAAGCAACCAAAAGTTATGAATATAAATAGCATTTAATATTTATTGTTTTGGCCATTAAGTAAAATATTGCCATTGCAATAATATTTTAGAAGACTATTTATCAAATAGCTAATAGATTTTTCATATGTGTTTTATGTCTTCCAGCTTTGGGAAGTGCAGTTTGACAGCAAAAATACTTGGCTTCAGAGTCTCACAAAAACTTCCCTTCAACAGGGAATGGCATAAAAACTGTAAGTAAAATATTTTAATTAGAGATATGTGGGTTATAAAATAATCTACTCTAACTATACTACTAGAATAAGTACTTTGTAAACACCCTCAAATACCCTTAATTCAGACTGGGTTGGTTGTCTCAGTTTTTCTGCTGTCCAGCCCTAATTTCATGAGGTGTAAATTATAAAGACTCAGCAATTATCTGCAGCTGCATCATAACATATACTTTTAACAGGTGTACAAAGACATAAGATTAAAATAATAATACACAGCATTTATATAGCACTTTACTTCTAGGAAGTGCTGTGCAAACATTAATTCATACAAACAACACCCTTGTGACAAAGGCAAATATATTACTATCCCTTTTCTGCAGATTTGAAAGCAGTAATAGAGAATAAAGCCAACATTTTAAAACTTTGGGTGACCAAGGTTATGCAGCCAAATAAGTGGCCCAATTTTCTGAGGCAATGAATATACACAGGTGTCCATTGGCTTTTAGTAGGAGTGGCTGGCGCTTAGCACCTTGGAAAAATCAGATCACTTATTTTTGGTACCTATATATGTATTTAAATGCCTCTCCATAGATACCCTCATTTGAAAATGTTCACCTAAATGACTTGCCTAGCAAGTAAAGCAGTGTCAGGGATTTGGATTAGAACTTTGTAATTCTTTGCTTTTAGGCCTCTGTACAGTCTACTAGACAACATTACTCTCTCAAACAATTCTGAGGTGGACTTGCTGGATGTAACGTAACAGTCTGAAAATAATTACAATTTTTACTTACTATATACTTAGCCTTTTCCTCTGAGGATTTCAAAGTGCCTTACAAACTAATTAATTACAAATTAATTCTCATTGTTCCATTACATCATAAGTAAGTATTATGATCCCTAATTTACAAATGGCAAAACTGATGCAGAAAATATGATCTCCTGAGGTCCCTTCCAACCCTGATATTCTATGATTCACTTAAATTAAGTGATTTACCTCAAGTCACACAGTAAGCCAATAACAGAGGTGGGAATAGAACCAGAGGTTCTGACTATTAGTTCCTGCTTTTACTGTTAGAACACATTTAATTCTTTCACAACTGTAGCTCAAGTAAACCAATGATGTTGACATAAAATAGTTTAGTCTGCTGAAGACTGTAATACTTTGGTCTAATTCTGGTTGTTGCTGGGTGGTGGTTAGTGGCTTGTGATATGCAGAAGGTCAGACTGGATGATCTGATGGTTCCTTCTGGCTTTGAACTGTATGGCTCTATGTTGGAATTGTGTGAGAGCCTGCTGGAGATGAGCCCAAGGGGTATATAAAAGAACTCCAATAATTTGAAAAAACAGTCTACCATTGAATCTTTATACAGGATCCCTCCCAAAAATATTGTCTACTCTTTCACTGAAGTGCCTACATGTTGTGCCAAAGCAGCTCTGAAGAAGTCAGCACCCTCTGTCAACAAGTGAGGGGGAAAAACTGTACTGAGTCCAGTTACAGAACTTCCTCGTTAACTGTACTGAAGTACTATGTCCAGTTGAACTTCATTACTGAGATATAGTAGTGAGATGTGAAATGAGAGAGAACAGAATTGACAGAACATAAAAAGGAAAACTAGGGGAAAAAGAGACAAAGGGAAACATACACTGGGATGGTGGAGAGACACTATTCCTTGATATTTAGTGTTTGGCATTTATCTCCCCCAGCACACACTTCACAAAAGAACCACACCATGTTGCTTGGGACAAAGGCCATGTGTACATAAAGGGCTATGCAAATTTATGGTTCAACATAAGAAATAGTAATATAGTTAAAAATACATTCAGCTTCCCCTCTAGACGTCAAAACTGCAACGAAACAGTCTGCATAAGCTTCTGTCAAACAAAGCAGTTGTTTAATTTTAAACACATAAGTAGTCCTACTGACAGCATGTCACATACTTAAGTGATTTGCTGAACTGGGGCTGAAGCTGGGCATACCTGCTGAATCTGGTCTACAAGAAAGCAGTCCCTTTGTTTTGATAATCAGCACATTTCTATACAAATCTGTCATGTAGAGCAGGTCACCTACCTCATGTACATGATTAGAGGTAAAAATACCATTTTCCCTTCATGACATTTTTACAATAGCATGAAACATTTTTTAAAAGTCATATTTGCTGAATGTCTGAAAAGGTTTAACATTAAGTGCCAGATGTGTATATGGAAAGTACAGAAGCATTCAGTATTGTTTCTATTTAATGCAACGCAAAATGAAAATTAAACAGAATTGGCCAGAACCAGCAGAAAAGCAACAAGAACTTATAAATGTTGTATAGAGTCAGGAATAAAATGATCACCCTCCTCTTAATTACACAACAAGCCTGAATATAGAGGTGATAGTCCTTTGGAAGGCCTGGAAAATAGGAAGAAAGCAGTCATGATGCAGTGACAATATAATAGTGAATTTATAATCCATACTAGAGATTATTTCTGTAATCCAGAGAACAAAATAACCCACTCCAGAGCTCTGGATAGGCCGAGAGTTCAGAGTATAAGCAACCAAGACAGCAGTGGTTTTGTAGGTTCTTCACAGAAGTTTAATTATCACCTCAGCTACTGTCTTATTTCATTTGTTAAAAAAAAAAAAACAAGGGGGGAACCCTATAGCCATAATAGAAAAATATAATTAGATACACATTTTCAGAATGGTACATGGGTGTTTAGATTGCTCTGTTCACTGATCTGAGGGGGGTTTCCACATCTAAAACCCAATGTACCACTTAGAAAAATGACCCTTTAGTGTTTAATACGGAGTGGAGTTTAAGCAGTAGTAACAGGAACATTTACTAGGCTAAGGTATAGCCATTACTAACTGACTGCGCTCCTATACTATTGGCCTGATTAATCAACTTGTAATTCATGCAATGTCTCCATGTAAAGGTCAATATCTGATAGCATATACCACACAGTCACCACAATTATTTCCTATTCTAAATGGATTAGGTACCTGGATGGATAGATAGGGTGGATAGGAAACTGTGATGGTATCTGTTGGAAAATACGGACATCTTAATGGTAATTGGAGAAGTCAAAGTACGTTTTAAAAAGGAAAATACTATGTTAAACAAAATAGAAAATAAGTTAAAGATAAGGAGGGAAGGCAGAGGCAATGTCAGAACACAAATCAAAAGGGAAGGATAACAATTTTGAAGCCCTTCAGAGACTAATAAACAAATGCTTATGAGAAAAAAACTCCATCAGAGAGTGTAGGGATCACAGACAGCAGCCTGGTAAAGTAACCACTGCTTCCAAGAAAACTATAATTGTCATAGTAAATACTGATCTTTATTCTAACCTTGCCTTGTTAAGTTAGAATCCGGATCAGGTGTTTGATGAATAGTTCAGTGGGTTCTTTGCAGCAGGAGTCCTGAAGAGTAATCAGATATAAGTTATTCCCTCTCAGACCTTTCCGGGGCTGAGGAAAAACACCTGATCTTTAGTAGCTGACTCAGTCAGGCCAGGAGACTTCATTACTTTAAAATAAGCCTATTTAAGGGTAATCATACAAGAAGGTCTTGAATTAGAAAGGGCTATTGAAGAAGACAGGAGGGAGATACTGTCTAGTTCATTGTTGTAGGATGTATATTAGGGAGACTACTGTCTGGAATCCAAAAATGTGGTGACTGTGCTATTTTCATTACAGCCACTAGAAAAGTGACATACCAATCCCAGGAAGGGGCTTTTTCTTTCACCCATTGTGTCTGTTCTCCTGTGCTGACTCCAGGTTTTCCTCAAGTTAGGGAAAAAAGTATATGCCCTCTTGATCCTTTCAGGTGGCACACCCAGGTATGATATATGGTCATTATAAATTATATAGAATAAAAAACACAAATATTTATTTTTATTTAGTTAATGTAAATACCCACCAACAATAATCCCTGTGATTGATACTTGGAACCAATTATTTGGTATTGCTGAGTGGTCGATAGGGGGGGCGGAGAAGCTCCCCAGTTTTGTTCAAGACCTCAGCTATCTCCTCTGTCTTGTTCTCCTTTCAGGTGTTGCTCTCCACTCTAATTTACTTTTAAAGATAAACATACTTATTATGTCCTAAATCAATGGTGACAGGCTACTTTGATTTCCAAATTCTGAAGTAGACTTTAATAATTCAATGCCTACTAAATTATTTCAACACTGTTTGCATTCATTTTCAGGGATGTTAGCTATTCCACATCAGCTGTGGTCTCTGTTTAGGAACAAAGTTAATGCTGGTTATGAAACTCTTCATGTTGGCTTGTAGGCAGCTCAGGAACACAAAACTGAGCTTTACCAGGTGTGGCCACGGTCTTCTCTCCAGCTTCTAAAAGGCCAGTAAGCTTTGCCTGGGGCCAATTTCAGAATGACAAGCAAAGTGTTCCTGGGTCATTTCACTGGGTGAGTAGTAACAACTTAGCAGATGAATTAACACTCTACAGGATACCAAGCGTGATAACTGCATGTTTTACCTTTTAGCTAGGAAGAGAAGGTGCCAGATCAGTAGCAGCTGGTACAAAAGATGTGACTTGTGAAGCAGCTAAAGAGAGGGGCTGTCAACACCTCAGGCAGAGTGATGGCTCGATTAACAGTCTTGTTACAAAAACTTTGTGACATGCTGCCATTATCTGCTGCAGGGAAAACAAAACTAGTCCTCTATCTTCCTACTGTTCAGTGTCCACCCCAGAGAAAGGATGTACTCAACATTATCTGTAAAGTATGGGTCAACTAAAGTTGCCTGTTCCAAAAATTTTTATAGCAATCTATTCTCTGCTAGTCTAACATTACTACTATCAATGGGCTCTTCAAATGCTCTCTTGCTACCATCCAAATAATTGCATAGAAATCTAATCAGAATGTGTGTGGGACTAGACTTGCACTTACTGATGTTGTGTGTGACAATTTCAAAGATTTTCAGTAAGATGATTATTGTGCTTCTTTAGATTTCAGCTACTAGAAATGAACAATAATTTGCCAGTCTGATATTGTGTATATAATAGTCATTTCCAGCTTTATTTTTAAATGCATATATATTTTGCTGGTCCAGAATTCAAAAATATCATTCTAGGATTTTCAAGCATTGTTTATGGCCTAATAAATGGCATGGCCACTGTGACCTTTTTAGATATTTTTAGGCTTTTACTGGGTAGCTTCAGAGCTGATTAATATTGCATGCCAGGCCTACTAGATATTCTGTATTCATCTTAATTTTGTCACAAGAAATAAAGGAACAGTTTCAGAGAGAGATGAAACATGATGACATTTGCTATCCTTGATAGGTTTTGACTAAAAACTTATTGCAAACTGGGATCAAACAATAGTTTTTGTGCTGGAGTAATAGTAATGGCTATAAACTATTGGCTGTTTTGTAATCAGCATGGTGTACAAAATATTCTGCTCCCTATACTTGTTAACATTAGGCAAAAGCTATACCCACGTGTTCTATAGATTCTTGAAGAAGATCCAGGTTTCTTTATATATAGGTCTCAATCTCCATTTAGCAGTTGGGTCCAGTTTACATTAAGCGTAGACTCAACAGGGAACAATTGGTCCTGTTGAGAGGACCTCAAAAATAGGCTAACTCAGGGTGACTAGATGTCCCAATATTCTGGGCTTTGTCTTATATAGGCACCTATTACCCCCTACCCCAATTTTTCACACTTGTTGTCTGGTCACCGTAGGCTAACCAATAGTTAACCACTATAAATGAGAGAGCTTTCAGTTGCACACAGTTAATGGAGGGCCTCAAATGCTCATTTTAGAGAAGAGAAATGGATTATATTTATGTATGACTTGTATTACAGTAGTGCCTAGAGAGACCAACTGAGATCAGCCTCCATTATGGCAGTTGCTATACAAACACAATCTAAAACAGCCTTTGCCTTGAATACTTTATACTCTAAATAGATGAGATGGAAGAATGGTGAGGGAAAGAATATAGTAATTAAGTGACACTGAAGTTCACAAAGAAAACCTGATGCAGAGTAAGGAATTGTTCCCAGATCTCTTGAGTCCTAGTCCAGTGCCTTAGCCACGTAACCATCCATCCTTTCTAGCAACACTGCCACAAAGATTTTCTAGGGTACAGCATTTACTAGCTCTACGCGCACAGAATCAGGTTTATTTTTCCTCCCTTTTGTTTCTCTATCTAAAGAAAATGTCATTATTTTGGGGTAGCTCTTGGGGAGTTGGAAATAACTAAGGGGCAGCATTCTGGGCTTGTTAATTTTTCTTTGTTCAAGCCCTGTAGCCTGAAGCCCCTAGAGCAGAGGTTGGCAAACTACAGCCCGCAGGACCCTCCTGCCCAGCCCCTGAGCTCGTGGCCCGGGAGGCTAGCCCCCAGCCCCTCCCCTGCTGTTCCTCCATCCCCCGCAGTCTCAGTTCACTGCGCCACTGGTGCAATGCTCTGGCTGACGGGGCTGCGAGCTCTTGCTGGGCACCGCAGCTGCAGAGCCGCGGCCTGACCCGGTGCTCTGTGACCAATGAACTGCACTAAATGTGCCTGGGTTGAGGGGTCACCTTGACCAAGCCACAATCTGACACAGTTGGATAAGAGAACCTAGATAAGGCAAGAGGGATTTTTACCTTCTGCTAGGAGTGCCTTCCTAGTGGCAAGGGCTCTGTTAGAGGTTTAGCATAGAGGTGAGGCAGCTGAGGTGCTGGATAGTGCAGATGTGTCTTTGAGGTCATAGACAGGATGGAGGGAGCACTAAGATGGCTAGAGAACAGCAGCCTCGCTGAAGGAAGTCTGGTGAGGCCTGCCCTACCCAGCATGAAAGCTATAATCACTTCAGCTGGGACTGGTGGTAGACCCCCTCAAGCAGACGAGACAGTACTTCCTTTAGAGGCTGGACATGGACTTGCCCAAATTTTGGATTCTGTCAACCCTGCATAACAAACTGTGAGTGGGAAGCAGGGAAGTGGCTAATACTAGAACACATTGCCTCTTGAGCTGCTCACAACCAAGAGAGGATGACTGAGGTTAAGACTATTGCTGAGACAATCTGGGTGGTGTGGGAGACTCACCTAATAAATATTGCTGATTTTATTCATTGCTGGCTTTTCCCGTGTTTATTTTGTGTCACCTTCTTCTTTTCCCACCACTCCCTTAAAGCTGTCTTGGTTTTAAACCCTTGGACTCGGTGATTATGAGCGGGGAAATATTGCCTATCCAGTGTGAATCTGGAACTTCATGTTAAGAGCTTTAAAAATGATCTTGTCAGTAAGATATCTTGTCTTGCAAGCTCTCGCGTCATTGCAAAACTGTATTTAAGTACTGTATTAATCAGTCCCCAATGCCTTGGTACCATCTACAAGTGAAGACCACCTGTCAGTAATCTACTTCGACAGAAGACTATATCAAGCTCCGTCAAACACATCAACCCAGTAATGTGCTTGTAAGGAGAAGTTTGAAGCCAAAAAAAACCCTGAACATGTCCTCATTGCATGTAGATATTCCAGGTTAAGCTACCAATTTCATAATGTATATTTCTGCCATATTTTCTATCCACGACTTTGTTTAAAACTTTATTATTCCTGTTAGGAAACTACTGCAGGCAGTAGGAATCTTGCCGTTGACTTTAATGGGAGCAGGATCAGGGCCTAACCCTGCCCTCTGCAGTGGGCGATGCCACTCATTTAGCCTGAAAACCTCAAGAACAAGCCTTGATAAGGATTCAGTGGTACAACTGTTCATTAGAATGAACGTGAGTTCAGATGGGCCTCCTATCAAACTCTCTGTCAAGTACATATTTACATACATAATGATGAATATACAAGTAAAGTTTGTCCACATGAATACCCTGGAATTTGCTCTCACTTGTGGTCTGCCCAATCTTGATTTTTGCAACTCCAGGACACAGTCCAACAGAGAGCTGTTTTCTCTGTGTTTAGTTGGCAGAGAATCTGCTGTTAGCAGGAAAGGATGAAGAACACTTCAATTTTATGGCCAAATCTTCTGGTCATTGTTTTTGTTAGTATTTTTTTAAACTGATATGTGACCAGATACCATGATAAATATTCATTATTCATGCAATAAATCAATACAGTATGTAAGTTAAAAATAAACTGCTCTCTGTATCTTACAATGAATTTTTAGATTTCTAAAATTATCTTCAGTTAATTTCTTGTGATTGCCAGGGTAGTGACTGTCAATCTATGGGGATGTCTTACACTACCACTGGAAAGTGGACTGGGGCTGAGCACACACACACACACACATGTCAACTGGAAGCCAGCACCTGTGCTCAAATGAGTTGTCACTCAAAATGTGGGATATTTGAGAAGTATGAGGAGGATAGCCTATATTTGTATTATTATATCAATCCCAGTATTCTAATGTGGGCTGAAGGAAATAGATCATGTTAAATTATCGGTTTTGGTGACCCTAGGTCACTTTTATTATGAGAAGAGCCCATCTGTTCACTGTCTTAGAAAGCTAAACAATGTTCTGGCAGAACTTCCATGAAATGGATTATTTACTTTGGCAACTCATACTATTGTTTCTTTCTAAGCATTAAAGATTCCCATTTTTGGCATCCAAATGGAAGTATTTCTCTTCTTTGACATCATGTGAGCACTGTGCTATTATTCATGTGCATTTAAATGGGACATTTCATTAGTGGACAATCAGAGAAGCCCCAATATGGAAGTAATATTACATCCAGCACAGTTTGTTCAGTATTCTGATAGCAAGTAAAGCAAACAGTTGCAAAGCAAATTTCGCTTTCACATTTTTTTTCTCTTCAAGGCAAATATTTTGCAACTAATCTTTTTGGTTCAAATACTGATGTACAAATGTGTCAAAACTGATGGAAGAGAGTGCTGTAGGCTATGTGATTTAAAGAGGCTCTTGATTCATTTATGTACTTCTTATAAAGTTTCTATTTTTAATCATGATGAGTATGTTTTGCCACTCTTGTCAGACCAGCTCAGAGCTCTAGTTGAACTTTTCCCCTTTCATGGCTTTTTCTTCTGAAATATCTGTGAGCATATTAGGTTTTTTGTTTTTAAAACCCTAGTGTATGTTCAAGTACACATTTAGATTAATGCATTATGACTGTAGCACATTGTTCACTGTCCTCAACTTTTATCAGCCATGTTCTGCTCTTGGTTACACCGAAGTATAATTCCATTGACCTTGTAACTGAGAAGAATTCTGGCACATTTTCACTTATGTGCTTGTACTCTTACAACTTATTGACCCTATCTTTGGTTGCTGGATACAGTAATAGACACCTAGCTTCTAAAAGAGCCCTTATATTGAACTTAGAAGAACCAATAATTACGACTTCTGCTTTGTATTCACTGAAAACAGCTGATTGATCAGCACTGCTGAAAAAAAAAAAAAAAAATCAAGCCCCTTATTTAGTTTCCATAAATATGGATTTGGAAGCCTAACTTTAGATTCTTGTTTTTGACAATCTTGGGCTAAGATTCATGTTCCTCTGAAGGACATGCTTAAGTTAAAGGTAAAATCCTGATCGAGGTGAACTTGGTGGTAAAAATTCCTATAGACTTCAACAAAACCAGGATTTGGGCCTCAAATTCTGAGCTTGTGTTCATGCAGTAGTAGGAAGCGTGTGTGTGTATATTGCAGCTCACTTTATGGCTTACTTTCCTTTTTAGATATACAGTAACTTCACAACTCCTGCTGTTTCCCCATCATTTCATCTCTGGATAACATGTTTATAGTGCAAATGCTTAGAACTGCATTTTGCCTCACAAGATTAATGAGACTGGATAGCATATACTAAATGCCTGTCTGATACTGCAGCAGGAAGCATCCCTTATGTTTGCTGTATAGATTTGACTTTCAGTTGTATACAGTGGAGACCATATTCAATAACACATTTGGATATAAATGTTTTTTTCATGGAACATTTAGTAGTACATTCAGAAAGGCTTTGCCTCCTTTTTAACTTTCAAAATTGGAGAATGTATATGAACTTGGGGAAATAAATCTACCAGGTACAGTAATGTGCATTCTCTTTCCCACAGCTATAGAACTTCCCTCTCACCCTAACTTTTAACCAATTACATGCCCTCCGACTACAGACTGACTCAGTCCCTTCAAACCAATAAAAAGGCTACCACACATCACAATCCTATTTTCCAATCTCCATTTGAAGCAAAACTCATGTGGAAAAATTCAGTTTGGTTGGAGTAATGATTTCATTTAAAATAATTTCAAAAAAAATAAAGTCAGCTTGAAAGCAAAGGCTACCTACTATCGATAGCAGTATTATGGAAACTTGAAATATCTTTTCCTCTGAAAATAGTGTGTAATACTAAGGTTTACTGTCAGACATAGTAAATAATGTAGTTTCTTTTTCTACAAATGACTGGGCCTAGTCTGCATTCTTTTAGTCCTTAAGCAAAACTCCCACTAACTTCAATGGATTTGGACGACTATCTTCTCAAAACATTAATGGCATAAAAATAAGGAAGCAGACCTATTTTCAATGGGACTCAAACCATCTTTTTGTTCTGTATGACCAATCAGTTGCATGAGCAGATGAGCAAAGAGGATAGATGTGAAGAAATGGGTAAGCTAACTACCTGACTAGCATGCTCAAAATAATGTTTCAAATGCTATAATTCACTTTATTTTTTCCATCCAAACTACGGCCTTGTGTTCAGCCCTGGTAGTGATGTTTCCATTGATGCTCTTATTTCACCCATCACTGTCATGTCTGAGTGCTTTGCACGCATTACATCTTCCTGTTTCTTGTCACTAATAATAGAGTTTGGCAGACGGAGAGCTTATTCTGCAATGAATTTTTACAGCAAATGCATCCAGATGTTAGCTTTTTTAAAAAAACTTCTTTTCTTGTCCTTCATAACATTTTGTTTTGTTCCACTTTTGGCTTTGCTGACAGCTGTGTTTATGGCAGTAGCCTCATGCAAGGACTTCAATATTGATGCAATAGCCCTCTGACTTGCTGAATAACATCTTCCTTTCACTCATATATGATTATGAAGAATGTGCTGTCATCCTGAGGTTTAGATCATAAATCCGTCAAGAGGGGAAAGTGCTTGGCCTATTTCAGGCCTAACAAAAGGTCAATTTTTGGGGGGGATGCATTCTCTTTACTGGTGTACATAAAAAGGCAGCTTATATACCAGTATAGATCCCAATTGTAAATCATATTTTATAAACAGAGGTCAGTAATTGCAAATGAATATTTAACACAGTGACAGCCTTCAGCCCATGCAAATTGTGTGGTTGCACAGAGCCCCTATCACATGCTATAATATAGCTCTTCCCTAACCTGCAGCTTCATTCTAAAATCCTCACTGGTCCCTTCTTCAGCTGTTTGCCATCTGTCTGTTCCAAAGAATTCCAGTCATAGCTCCCCTGCTTGGTTGCACTCCTGATCCCCCTTTGTACCCAACAGGATTTTCAGTCATCAAGGCTGCTTAAATATAATCATGGAGGCTGGTTGCCATGCTAGGGCAAAGCAAATAAGGAATCAGCCAGATGCCAAAATCAGGGGAGGTATTCTGCATTTACACTGGTGTAACAGAGCAAAATGTAGCCCATTTCAATGCTCAAAGATGACAGAGGGAAGGTGGTGTGGGCAACCTTTTTCTTTGTGCCTTTTATAGAGGTAGATGGAATCCAGTGTGTGAGAGTGAATGGGCTGTAATAGGAGGTGACGAGATTGTCCATTTCAGCAACTGTGGGGTTACCAAGATTAAAGGTATGTGTGTTAATGGGGAATATTGGGGCATTGCTGCATATTGGTGCACTGCTGCAAGAGCAAAATGAAGGTTGTCTATGCAACCTTAACTGTGCATTTCCTGGTTTTGTGAAGGTTGAGTTTTGCTCATCTCAGTGTCCTGCAATGGGATGACAAACTACCCAGCAACAACTCTGCATTAATGTAGCTTTTGCCAGTGAAGTTCCTATTTTTTTTGAACATGAAAAAATACGTTGTTGGTAAGAATTAGTAGTCACGTAGACATCTCATGTCTCTCAATTTGCATACCAAGCCTGCCAGTCTTCTCCCCACCCCACATCTCCCCATTAGGAAGGCCTGTTGTACTAATTTAGATGAACCAGCTGGACCAAAAGCGTTAAAGCAGTTAACATAACCCTGTTACTGTCCAAGTTTAGATAGCTTTAAACAAGGTTCAGAGTTTGATATACAGAGAGCTCAGCTTGGTTAGTACCATGGTAAACACACCATTAAACATCCTTTTAACCCTTTATTAAAGATACAGAAAAGGAGGAAAAACAGTTAAAGCATTTGAAATGTAAAGCACTAAGTAAGGCTTTCATTTTCACAACACCCCTTGTTCCCTTCCATTTTAGCTGGAGAGAGTTTTTAGAAGGAGGGGGGAAAAGACACCCCTAGTCTCTTAGATGGTATCTAAGATGGTGATAACTGCCCATTTTGAGGAAAAAAAGTTAGTTGAGATAGTAATAGCAGTTCCAGCCTATTATTGTTAAAATCTGCTCCCATTTCCTATGACGACAAAACAAGATGCACACAAAAGGGGAAAGAATAGAATAGCAAAAGCAACTTCTGTCTCTGGTGTAGACTCTCACTTGCAGCCTCACTGCTTTGGGAGGACGGGGGGGAGAAGAGGCCCACCACATGGTCTTATCAGCCACCATGACACCTGACAAAGTTGTACCAACAGCAGACTGTTTAGGGCATTGCTTTTTAGCTGCCTCTTTCTGTTTGCAGGCTTACCGCAGCATTGCTTTCTCAGTTCCGTACTGCTGGACTGTGTGTGTATATCTTTGGAAACACATTAATCTGCCCCAAGATCAGAAGTTGCCACTTGCCCAGGCCCACCCCACCCCTCTCCTAGAGCTAGTAAAATACAGATTTCTCAAATAACCAATACACAGTACCCTTCCTCACTTCCCACCCCATCGGCAGACAACCCCTCCCCCTGTTCCTTTGTCCCTCCATCCCTGTTTCCACTTCTCCTCACACAGTCTTCTGTCTCCAGCTCCTCGCCATCCAGCTGCTGACTATTCTGCTGTGTTCACAATAAACGTATCAATAAAATAAAAACATTATAACAGACTACTTATTCAAGCTTCAGATCATCACGACGGTCCCTTCTGGCCTTAGTCTGATCTTCTGCACATTGCAGGCCATAGAACCTAACTCACCCCATCCTCTAATAGACCCCTAATCTCTGAGTTACTGAAGTCCTCAAATCATGATTTAAACACTTCAAGTTAGAGAATCCACCATTTACATTAATTTAAACCTGCAAATGACCCGTGCGTCATGCTGCAGAGGAAAGGGCGGGGGGGAACCTCACAAACAAACAGGATCTCTGCTAATCTGACCTGAGGAAAATTTCTTCCCAACCCCAAATATGGTGATCAGTTACATCCTGAGCATGTGGGCAAGACCCAGCAGCCAGATAGCTGGGAAAGAATTCTCTGTTGTAACTCAGAGCCTTTCCTATCTAGGTCCCATCACCGCCTGTTGGAGATATTTGCTGCAAGCAGTTGCAGATCAGTCTCATTAGACCATCCCCTAATTTCAAGTCTAAACTTGATGGCCAGTTTATATCCATTTGTTCTTTTGTCCACATTAGTGCTTAAATTAAATAACTCCTCTCCCTCCCTGGTATTTATAGCTCTGATCTATTTATACAGTGCAATTATATCTCCCCTCAGTCTTCTTTTGGATGGACTAAACAAGCCAATCTTTGAGTCTTCTCTCATAAGGTAGATTTTCTATTCTTATCCTAGTAGCCCTTGTCTGCACCTGTTCCAGTTTGAGTTCATCTTTTTTTAAACATGGGAGGTCAGAACTGCACACAGTACTCCAAATCCGGTCTCACCAGTGCCTTGTATAATAGTACTACACTTCTGTCTCTACGGGAAATACTTCATCTGATGAATCCTAGCACTGCATTAGCCTTTTTCCTAGCACATCACATTTGTGGCTCATAGGTCTTGTGATTAACCAATACACCCAGGTCTTTCTCCTCTGTCTCTTCCAATTGATAAGTCTCCAGATTAGAGACTAACAACAAGAATTTTTGCTATATGTGCATGACTTTGCACTATTAAATTTCATCCCATGTCTATTACTCCAGTTTTCAAAGTCATCCAGATCTTCTTGTGTAATATTCTGGTCCTCCTCTGTATTGGCAATACCTCCCAACTTTGACACATTTACACATTTTATTAGCACACTCCCACCTTTTGAGCCAAGGTCATTAATAAAAATGTTAAATAAGATTGGTCCCATGACCAGTCCCTGAGGAACTCCACTAGTAACTCCCTCCAGCCTGACAGTTCACTTTTCAGTATGACCTGTTGTAGTCCCCCTTTTTAACTAGTTCCTTATCCACCTTTTAATTCTCATATTAATCCCCATGTTCTCCAATGTAACTAATTTTCCCATATGGAATTGTATCAAATGCCTTACTGAAATCCAGGTAGATTAGATCTACTGCATTTCTTTTGTCTAAAAAGAAGGAGATCTGGTTAGTCTGGCATGATCTACCTTTTGTACCATGTTGTATTTTATCCCAATTCCTATTTACCTCTGTCCTTAACTGCTTTCTCTTTCAAAATTTGTTCTAAGACCTTGCATGCAACTGAGGTCAAACTATCACCTTTTTCCCCTTTCTTAAAAATCAAAACTATATTAGCAATTCTCCAGTTGTAGGGTATGACTCATTTATGGATTCATTAAAAATCCTAGCTATTGGGCTTTCAATTTCATGTGCCAGTTCCTTTAATATTCATTGATGGAGATTATCTAGGGTCCCCCCTTTAGTCCAATTAAGCTGTTTTAGTTTCACTGCCACCTCAGATGTGGTAATTTCTACTTCCATGTGCTCACTCATTAGCCAGCCTGCCACTACCCCTAAACTCTTCCTTAGCCTTGTTAAAAACAGATCATCTCTAATCTCTACTCCATCCTCAGTGTTTAGCGGTCCCACTTCTTTCCTTGTTCTCTATTTAATATGGCTATAGAACTTTTACTTTTGGTATGGATTTCCTTTGCAAGATCCAACTCTGCTTGGCTTTTCACAGTTCTCATTTTTCCTACACTTTGACCTCCAAGCAGTAACTTTCCATCCCATCTTTGATTCTTTGTAGGCCCTCTGCTTTCTCTTAGTAAGCAGTTTGAGATTCTCATCCAATCTGGTTTGCAATCCTTCCCTGCAATTTTTCCCCCCCTTGCTTCGGGAGTAGGCAGAGGCAATGTTGGGGGAAATGGGGGACAGCATGTGTTGCTTTGTTTGTACTGAGCCTGCTCAGTACAATCTGCTGAAGTCACTGCCTTCATTGTGCCCCTCCCCACTATCAGCAGCTAGAGGTCATCTCTGGAGCAGGCTTCAGATAGCTTCTGCTACTTTGATTTAAAGTAATTAGAAGCCTCCTCCCTATTGAGAGCCTTGAGTTCTGAAGTCCAGTCCAGTCCCCTAATTCCCTTAATTTTTGAAGGTTTGCCTTTTTGAAATCATAGACCCTAGTTGCAGATCTATTTTTCTTTATCCTTCCATTTAGTTTAAATGGAATTAGATCATGATCACTCAAACCAAGGCTGTCCACTACAACCAGTTCTTCTAGGAGGTCCTTCCTACTAACTAATACTAAATCTAAAGTGTCATCACCTCTTGTTGGTTCAGTGACTATTTGGTGAAGAAATCTGTCAGCTATCACCTTCTGGAATATCTGGGCCGTATCTTTATTAGTAGCACTTGTTCTCCAAGTTGGGTCTGGGAAATTGAAGTCTGCCATAATCTCACAATTACCAGTATTTATTTCATTCAGAACATTAGAGGTCTCTTTCATATACAGATTAGATCATGGGCATCTGTAGCGGATCCCAAGCAGTAGCCCAGTGGAGCCTCAGTTATCTTTCTTCCCAAAGAGATGCTGTTTTATCCATTCCATCACTTCTAATTTCTTTAGAGTCTACCTCATCATTAGTATACAATGCTACTCCACTACCCTTATCTTTGTCTTTCCTGAACAAAAAAAGTGTACCCTTCAATGCCTGAGTTCCAGTCAGGACAACATACATGGTGGAATAGTAATTTTAATATCTGGTTTTACTTCCTGCACTAATAGTTCTAGTTCACCCATTTTTTTACCCTTGGATCCTCACATTGGTGTACAGACATTTTATAGTTTCTTCTCAGTTTCACCCAGATTCCTTGCCCAATTAGGTACAGTCATTCTACTGCCAGTATCACCTACTTGACTATTAGTGTCATTGGCACTTTCTCCTGCCTTCTGTTCCTTTCTCCATTACTGTATCTAATTTGATTTTTCTTCTCCATGCCTGTTTCTAACACTGAGCAGATTACATGAGCATGTCTCCCTGAACTCCTAATTTAAAGCTCTTTTAAGGTGTTATGACAAGCTGCTTACCAGAAGTCTCTCTCCCTACTCAGGGAGAGTCCAATTCATGAGAACAGTCCTGTTTGTGAATGCCTCCCAATAGTCAGATCTCAAAGCCTTCCTTATGGCTCAGGCAGTGGTGCTATCTTGTCTCACCTTCACTCTCCTCCTCTAGGAGGAAGTAGAATTCTACTGAAGATCACCTGAGTCTTTGTTTAAGCATCTTCCCCAGCCTGGCATAGTCTCCCTTGATGTGTTCCAGGGAGAATCTAGCTCTATCATTTGTTCCCATGTGAAGGGCAATCAGTGGATTCTTTCCTGCTCCCATTAGGATCCTCTTCAACCTCAGGTCCACATCCTGTATCTTAGTACCCTGCAGACAACATAGCCTTCTGCTCTCTGGATCAGGTCTGTTGACTGGTCTGTCTATTCTTCTTAGTAGGGAGTCACCAATCACAGACCTGTCTTTTCCTGGGGTTGGTGAGAATCTTTGATCTCACTTGCAATCTGCTGCCAGTCATCCTCTAGCCTCCTGGGGCTCTGAACTCTGACTTTCTTGTAGAACTAGCTTCTCTACTGCCTTGCCCTCCCACCTGTTGCAGCCCACTGTACCTCTTCATTTCTCTACTTGGCAGACCTGTTCCTGAGCTCTATTTCTCCTTCACTAGCTTGTCTTTTCCTCTGCCTGGTTTTCCTAGTCACATGCTTCTACTGGCCACTTCCCTCACCCAGCAGCCTTCCCTCTGAGTTCTTCAGTCCACTTGCATCTGCGAGACTTGAGTTTTCCCTTCAGCCTCCTCTTGCCTTCTTTCCATCATCTGCTTGAACCCCCTCCAAAACTAAACCTTAGTTTCTACCTGCATCTCCCATCCTCCAATCTTCGCTTCCATCAGGCAGCACTTCATACAAATTAAGCTTTTCAGGTACCCACTCCAGGATAATGTACATGCTGCAGCTTCCACACCCAGTCATCTTCATAGTCTCTGCCATTCCTTGAGTCACTACTTCTGCTGCCTCTGTAGCAGTCAGCCTGCCTTCTTAAGTGCCTGTTGGGGGGCGGAAGGGGGAGAGAGAGAGAGAGAGAGAGAGAGAGAAGAGCCAGGACAAGAAACCCACATATAAACTAAACAAAAACAGAACAGCACACACTCCCTCCCCTGAGCTCCCTGTACAAACTCCCACTCAAACTCCTGTTTCCAGCTCTGTTTGCTGGCCTCCTGTGCCATAGCAAGCAATGACAGTTAAATCTTTATTGCACAGGTGTACAGAGATTGAAACTAGAAGTGTCAGAAGCAGGTATTCACCAGGACAATGGCATAGGCACAGTCTCTTGAACTATCCAGGCAACCATAAAATGGCTGCCTAGAAACCATCTCACAGCAGTAAAGAAAAATAATAAATGCACTGTAATCCTTCCAGATTACACATTTACACAAATTAAACAGTTCTTAAATGTGGTTTTCCATTTTAGTTCCCCAAAAGGCTTAGTGGGAGCCATGCACTAGTTTGGTTAACACTCAGATTGAGACAGTTTTGACCTATATCATAATAATTTGATCCCTACTGCTACACACAAAAAAAACAGCCACCTGGAAACTTTTGAAAATGGTACTGGGGGGGCAGGGGGTTATATCTATGCAACACCCAGCTCAAATGACCCAAAAAGTTTGGTATACTAACCCTGCCCTGCACCCTCTTGAGGCACACCACATTTCAAAAGAATCTGACTAAACAGGTCACATTTAGAGGACTTCAAAAAGTTCCACCATAAAATGGAAGTCATGACATAACTTCAGTTATAGTGGACCTGCTGCCCCACTATATGTTTCTAGCCCTGCACTGTCTATGGCTAAGACTAAGTGAATTTTGTCTTTTTCAAAGGAGACCATAGGGACAGATTCTCAGGTATGGCCAAGTTGCTTTAAGCTATCTTTGTGGTTCACCAATCCTGGGGCTAGCTGGGGATCGATCCATTTCTCTGTATAACTTGAAACAGCTTCAGGGCTGCTGTGAATTATTCCTGGCTGCCTACAGCCCCAAGAAGCTGTTCTGGCAACAGAATTGCTAGAGTGCAAAGGCACCATGGTGACATCTCCTTTTTCCAGTTAGGCTCCCTAAGCTATAGGCTGTGAAGAGAGGCAGTGTGCAGCCACTTTCATTCCTATCCCTCATATGGATTTCTTAGGAAGCTAAAGGAACCTCATGTAGCCATTTAAATTGGTTTTCCAGCTGCTGTATTCTAGTATAGAGCAAAGCCAGGGTGTAGATCTGGCCCTACATGCTATAGGCAGCTTTAATTGCTTTATATCCAAATTCAATTAATAGGTGATCTTAGCACCAAAGTTCAGATCCAGATTCAAATTTCCCAAAATGCAGGGGTGTTTGAATCCAGGATTTTGGTTTGGGCAGATGGCTAAAATAAGTGACAATTCTAAAAGAGAGGAGGGGGTGAGGGAATGAAGACTTGTAGAGGGTTATGTCTTCAAGCAGATTTCCCCCCTCCCTCCCCCCATTTCATGAATTGCTGATTCTATGAGAGATATTCAGATAAAACTCAATTGAAGCCTGTGTAAGGATAGAGGAATAAGCAGAGTAAGAACTTCAATATTTGACACATAGTGAAGTAGAATGAAAGAACCTGGATGGTTTCTGTGAATTGAAATTTTGGTTATAGGACCAAATGAAGCCTTCAGTTATGTATGCACAACTTATGCTAGTGACATGTAACCAATGGCAGAATTCAACAGTGATGTTTTTGGAGGAAGACTGTCTTAGTTATAAAATTCCAGTATAAACACAGGATTCAGTTACATACACTTTGTTGTACTGAAGAGGTGAGATGAAGTAGAAACCACAAACTATGACAGAGCACTCATCAGAACTCCTAGCTTACAAAAGCAAAACTGAGATACAAGTAAAAGAATGCTGTAACATAGGGACAAACCAATAGGAATGGCGGTTGAGAGAAGCAGATGCTCAATAGTGGACCAACAAAAGGGCTATTGTGTTTTTATTGCATTGTCTTATTTCTTAGAGTACATCTTGAAGGCATATTTAGTTGCCAGTGTGTTACTTTAGTTTGTTACATGCAGAATGCAAAACTTGTAAATTGTTATACTTACGCTAAGTGTTGCATAACTCATCTGTATAGGTCAATGTTAACTGTAAATAAACATTGCTTTTGACAGATGAGCTATTGTGACAGAATGAATTTGACTGATGTGATTGCAGGCCATATCATTAATAATACAAACACAGTAGTCCATTAAAGAAGCAGTTTCCCTGATGGTATCCACATTTCCTCAAGTGATTGTCACTCGTATTTTTAGTTCCTGCATAGTCAGTTTTGTTGTAAAGAAATGGACATTGAAAACACTAGATTTTCAAAATAAGTTTCTTCATTACACTCGCAGCTAAATTAAAAAAGAAATGGGTAACATTCAGTACTGGAATTAGCTATCCTGGTAAGGCTTAATGAATATATGCAGATGATTTCTTTTGAACAGTAGAGACATTTGAGAACCAAAATCAGTTTATAGGTCTAGTTAGGAAAAACCTGCCATGAATTCCCACTGATTTTGTAAAATAAAACTTCCAATCACACCACAATTTTAAACACTAAACATTCATATAGGAAATGCATTATTAATTCTGCCTACATCAGTTTCCTTTGCTATGGCTGAGGTGTCCGGTTTTATCCTAAGAAAAGGATTATATTACATGCAACTCATTTTCTCCATTTACTAGAATTGTAGACTGAAAGTACAAATGGCAATATCTATGTATTCTCTCTCATTTACCAAAGTCTATGACAGGCTAGAAAGTGTTCTCACTTATAAAAAGGAGGTAAGTTGATTTTACAGTGCAAGATTAAATGGGAAAGCTCTAGCTAAATGGTAAGGTATCTGAATCTTGCTGTTTAAACTGAAATGAGGGAACTTTTACCCTGATCCTAAAAGCAAACAATTAATTGGAATACACTAAAATAAATACTAGTATGTACTATACTAACATAAATAGCTCAGTTCATCACAAATCAAAAACCCAAATCCCCTTATTCTCCACTGAAATACAACCCCCTTATGGTGTTAAACATGGTCTCTGGAAGACAAACACTAAAAAACATTTTATGATGGGAAGTGAATTGACACAGCAGAGGCAATTAACATAGGCAGAATATAACTACCCAAACTGGAATTGGGAAGCCAATGAAATCACAGCCCAAGTTGGGTATAGCTGCAAAATGGACAGGATAGCAACACTTGCCAGAAGTTGTCTGACAAGAACTAACCCACAAACCTCTGAAAGAAACATCTCTTGTCCCATAAAAAGGCTTTTAAAGAGCTATTGGAGACCTGACACTTCCCCATCCACACAAAGGGGATCCCCACACAAAATTCTTCTTTACGTCAGTAATCCAGCAAGTCCTTTCAGGCAGAGATTTTCAGACAGATTCTTTACACAGCTCTGGCCCTTGTGCCACTCAAGTAACTCCCTCCTCCTCTACAGTGCCAAGCAGAGCTCTGCTGCAGGACAGAATCTCATTCATAAATTTTCAAGTTCTTAAACTGTGCTCAGTTCTCAAAGTCAAAGGATAGATTTTTAGAAGCTTCACATAGTTCACCTCTCTGTAGGAGGATCTAAAGTGACTGGGCTGAAAAGCATGCGTGAGCCTGTGTTGGAGAGAGAGCATACAGGATCAGATTATGATCATGAGGCTGCCATGGAGCACTGAAGCTGCCAAGAAGTACACAAGTGCACATGAGCCCTGCCAGTGTTAACTAGCACTTTAGTCCAGTGCAAGGACTCAATATTAGGCCAGTTACCAGTTCTAAAGAACTGGTGTTATGTTCCACTAAATTCACCTTTGAGAGACATGAGGCTGAGTGGTTCCTTCTCACAGTCTCAGCCATAGAAGCACTTGTTGAGTCATGGATGGGGCTGCTTGTCTGGTCCTCCTCCAATTTCTTCCTCACTGGCAGTATCCCAACAGGGAGAGGTGAGCATGTTTATAAAATGAAGGAGATTAATGTGCTGTAGCTGTGACAAATTATTGCTATCCTTCAAGAGACAAATCAAGGAGATTATATCAAAATGTAATTATAGCTCTATTTTGCAAGCACTTTGGCTTCTGATACGAAGCCACTTTTAAAACAAAATGATTTTGGAATTGCTTTTCTGTGTAACTTGCTAATAGAAACAAAACATTCTCTGATTTGCTAAATTTGGAGGATTTGTTTCCAGCCTGGAAGATTGGCCTGACTAATGTAAAAATTAAAAATATCTAAACAAGTACTTCTGCCCATTGCAATGAGTCCATGATACCTCATAGTTTGAGATCATGGTCTTTAAATATTCATAGAGATGGGCTTTATTCCTGATTCTTTCAAGTGTAATGGTCAGTAGAGAGAATGGCTTGACAGAGTACTCCCAGGGAGACAAAGCCTTAAAATTGATGAACTAGAAAATACTTGTTCTCTAGATGGAAATTGAGCCAAGATGCTCAGTTTAGATTTAGATACAGAGACAATCTTCCCCAAATCTTGAGGTAGTCTAGAACTGGGGTTTTAGTTTGGGTCTGACTGTTAGCATTTTTCAGGGTGCATGAACACTAGTTTGGTGTTTTCCTTTAACTTAGTTGGGGATCTTTAACTTGACCGTCTTGTGACATTTCTTTAAGATGTATTATAAAAATGTAGAACAATCTTCTATGAGACATGTATGGTGGAGAATCATCTGGTATTTGCAGGGAGATTAACTAGATCAGTGGTTCTTAACCTTATTTTGATTGGGCCCCTTCTTTGTGTCTAATCATTTATGCCTCCCCCTTTCCCCCCCCCCCCCCATCGGACATGTACTACCACCCAGCTCTGAAGGCAGAGCAGAGAGCAGCAGCTCCTGGCCAGGCACCCAGCTCTGAAGACAGTGCCATGCCAGCAGCAGCACAGAAGTAAGGCTGACAAAGTGATCATCAATATCACTTTTCACAGCAGACTTAGCACCCCATTGCCATCCTTACTTCTGCGCTGCTGCTGCCACCTCAGGATGGACAGCCAGAGTCCCACCACCTCCAGGGCGGGAGGGGGTAGGGGAGCAAAAGAGCCTGAGCCCAGGTGGTGGGACTCCAGGTGTCCCCTTTATCCCCACCTCCCAGGTGGGCACAGCCATTTTGCATGAGCCCCAGCCACCCACAGCTCCAAAAAAAAAAAAAAAAACGCAGCTCACGCCTCCCTTGGGAGGCCCACCCCATAGTTTGAGAATCACTGAAGTAGGGGATTTAACAGGTCTTTTCCATCTTGAGAAACAGGCCCAATCCTCAAAGGCCACATCTACATCTGAGAGTTCTCGATTATATTTCAAGTTAGTTATTTGGTTGTAGCCAACATGAGTCAGTGCATCCAAGCATGATACTTACACGTGTTTAGCAGATTTGCTGTTCTACCCCACATCCAGGCTATACTTCATCAGTGTCTTCTGGGCATGCATCTCAGACTTCCTGAAGCTGATTTCTGGGTTTGAAGTGTCCCATAGTTGGAGGTTCAATCCATTATAAAGATAGGCTCAGTCATGAAATTCAGATTTACAATTTGCTTCAAACTTCCCTAAATGTAAGATGTTCAGATCCTTAGGTTAGCTACATTTATACTAATTCCTCAGCTTCTTTTCTGTGAATCCAAGAAAACTAAATAAAAGATCACACTAACTTTGAGGGCTCTGAAACATGACAATGTCATGTGATCTGGCAGTGGCCATCTTTAAGACATCAGAAAGATAGGACATAGTAGTCCAGGAGCTCCTATGAACACTGCAAGTATTATGTTAATATGATAAATAACTAAAGCTACAGCTCATGCAAAAAGGCCATGGCTGCAAGAACATATTTTGGATACCTAGAAGCTCAACTATATACACTATATCACTTCATAATCCTTAGAGGAGACAAAAGGGTTATTTGATACAGTGTAACTTAAAAATTAAACATTTGCTTTTGCTAGTCTGTGGATTCAAAACCCAACAGATGGGAGGGACCAAAAACAAAAGCCATGATTCCAAAGTATTTCTCCAGCCCCTCCCTATCATGTTCAAGTATATTATGTGTAGCTTTGAAGTGTCATCTGGACTTTACTGGGGAGGGGAGGGATTGTCTTGTTTCATGGTCGATAAAGTTTTAAAAAGTCACTAATTTTTAAACTACTATTTTAAAAAAAATGGTCTTGGAAATTCTAGCTCCATGTCACAACTACCAGTACTGTGTAATTTCTATACAGGGCTGGACACATGGGATCAGGACTATACAGGATAATGAAGGAACTGGCTACATGACCAAATGACTGCTTGATATAGAATGCAAAAGCCCTTTTGCAAATTGGGACCCTGACCCAGCAATGGAATCCACTACCATGGACACTTATTGGATTCTAGGTAGGCAGCCAGCATCTGTGTTGTCAGATCCCATTGCAGGATTGGGAGTTTAATGCTTAAATCATGACCATTAGGCCATTGCATAACTATGAAGTTAATTGCAAAAATGTGTGAAGGACTTATTTTTTTCAAATTAAAACACCAAAACCCTACATGTTCTTACTAGTTGGTTCATGTCCACTATGGATTGTGTAGTGAACTAAGCATCCAGCTTGTAATATGTAGGCTCCCTGGAACCAGAGATTCAGATTTGGCCAGGCCAGAGGCAACTCAGCTTTTTATTCTTTTGAAGCAAAAAATGTATGCATTTTAGTTACTGACAGAGCCTAAATCCCTTAACTCCCACACTTTACCCACTGGATTATGCTGCCACCTCATTAGATTTTCAATAGCTACTAGTTACTAAGAGTGACTATGAAAACAAGCACAGCAACTATGTGTGGGCAGTAGAACTTGCTTTATGAAGAGAAGTATTCTTGGCTAGAAGACCATCAATCCTGCTCTTGCTGGAAAAGAGCCTAGGCTTCCTTAACATTCACCTAACAAACCTCCAAGACTTTGTTTTATTCTCATTTGAAGATCATCTGGACCACTAGTACTTGCCCACAGGAACTGCACAGCCAGTATCAGCTTTGGGTGTCCAGTCCGGTAGCCTCAATTTGCATATAGGTGCATCAGTGTGTTACATGACCAACAATTGCAACATCAAGCCTTTAGATAGAAGTCCATGGAAAGCTGAACTCTTGTTCCTTTGGCTCAATACCATTAGTGCCACCAAAAAATATAATGATGAGTAAATTTTATATTGGAATTGCATTTCTCTGTAATAACTGGTGGCGTTCAGTCTGAGAATATGTTCCACTACAGAATATGGGCCAGGAGGTAGATATTAATTCTGCTTAAGGATTTACTATCTTACATAAATGGTCTGATTAAACAGCTCATCAACTACATGGCAAGAGATAAGCTTTATAAATGGTCTTTATCCTACTAATTCAGGCCAGTGTTGTCAATTGAGTGTGAGAGATTTACAGTATTGTGTTTGGAGGCTGATTTAACCTGACCCAAACAGTTAAGATGAGCAAGTAAAACCTGAGTTAAGAAACAAAATTACAAATTATATTAGTGACAAAGTTCCTCCTCTATCTTGGTGGGTCCGGCGCTTATTGGCCAATTTTCTTGCCTCAGAGATTCACCATGTGGGTTGGGGAACAGCCCAGAGACCTTCCCCTCTGGAAGAAGGCACAGTCCAGGTCAATTGGGAGGTTTGGGGGGAACCCGGGCCCACCTTCTACTCCTGGTTCCAGCCCAGGGCCCTGGGGACTGCAGCTGTCTATAGTGCCTCCTGTACCAGCTGCATGACAACTACAACTCCCTGGGATACTTCCCCATGGCCTCCTCCAAACACCTTCCTTATTCTCACCACAGGATCTTCCTCCTGGTGTCTGATAACGCTTGTGCTCCTCAGTCCTCTAGCAGCACACCCTCTCACTCTCAGTTCCTTGGGCCTCTTGCTCCCAGCTCCTCACACACACCACAAACTGAAGTGAGCTCCTTTTAAAACCCAGGTGCCCTCATTAGCCTGCCTTAATTGATTCTAGCAGCTTCTTAATTGGCTCCAGGTGTCCTAATTAGCCAGCCTGAACTGGTTCTAACAGGTTCCTGATTACTCTAGTGCAGCCCCTGCTCTGGTCACTCAGAACAAAACTACTCATCCAGTGACCAAAATATTTGCCCTCTACCAGACTCCTGTACCCCACTGGTCTGGGACATATATTTTTTTACTTTGCACTATACTACTAATGATGTAAATGTTAATTCTGAGGCACCAATGCTTTAAGGCCTGTAGGCAGCTCAATAGAAAGAAAATTGTATGCACAATTCACCTTTTAAAATAAAATATCCTATCAATAATAGCCCAAGATCCTAGCTCACAAAACTTGTACATCCCACCTACAAGAAACAAACCCCATAAACAATAAAATGAAAGGAAACAAGCCAATGAGTCTAAACTAAAAATAAGGGTACAGCCATCAATATCCTTTACATGTTTATATATTTATAATACTTTGTACTTCCATAGTGCCTTCCTTTCAAAGATCTCAAAGTGCAGTGTTTACATTAAGTTCATAGCAGCCCTGTGTAGTAGTAGAAGTTTTATCATCTTCTGGGGTCTTAGGCCACTTCCCCAGTGAAGGGACCCAGACCCACCCACTACTCCAGGTCCCAGCCCAGGGACCCTACAAAAAGCCACATGCTGAGTCCTTTAACTCCATTGATGCTTCTATTCCTTGGGCTACTTCCCACATAGCCCCTTTTCTTAACTTTTACCTCAGGGTTCTCTGTCTTTTCCCTGCTTGAGCAGGGTCTCTCCCAAGCCTCTTTACCTGTGGTGTTTCACAGCCATCTGGTCCTTTCTCCTCCTTCTGGTCCCAATCAACAAGTGAGCTACTTAAGCCCTGCAGCGCCTTTTAACTAAGCCTGCTGAGCTCTGATTGGCTGCTTCCATGCAGCCTTTCTAGGCAGGGCTGGAGGACCCACCTTTACTGCTCCTTTTCTGAGGCAGGGTGTGGTAGGACCATGACGTTTTCACCCCTGCACTCAGACATCCTCTGCCGCTGAGCCTCCCAGCACTGAAACTCCCACCCCAATGAGCCTCATCCCCCCTGCACATGCACCCTGACAAGCCCCTCACACCCAGACCTCCACCCCACTGAGCTCCAACAAGCTGCATCTGGACCTGCACCCCACCAAGTCCCACTCCCCCAACTCCTGGATCCTCCACTCACATACCCCCTGCTGAGCCCTGTCCCCTGACACTCAGACCCCCTCCCTCCCCACCAATGAACCCCAACCACCTTCACCTGGACTCACCTGCAGAGTCCCATTCCCCCTGCACCCAGAACCCCCCAAAGAGCCCCTGTACATCCAGATCCCCCCTCACCTGGACCCCCCCACTGAGCCACGCACACCCAGATTGCCCCACACAGGACCCTCTCACCCCACAACTGGATCCCGCCACACTAAGCCCCTCCACACTTGGATCCTGCCAGGCTGAGCCTGCTTACCCCATACCTGGATCAGGGGCCAGGCCTGGAAATGCATGCGAGACTCTGTCGCTCTCTTTTGCTATCTTGGTGCACCTAGCATGGAGGGGAAGAGGCCTGGGGTGTTTCTAGGGCAGGCCCAGCCCTTGCACTGAGTCAGAGTTGGGTGCAGCCTCAATAAGTCTGTGTCCTGGGGGGAGGAGGCTGCGGGTGATATCCACTTTACTGACAAATAAAATATGCCACATTTTAAAATTTTGTGTGCAGAATTTTTAGTTTTTTTGGGGGGGGAGTAGATTTCTTTTTATTTTTGGTGCAAAATTACCTCAGAAGTAGATTGTATGGCTACAGCAGCTTCATGCCTTTGGCCTGGTCCCCACTAAGTCCCCACTTCGGACTAAGGTACGCAAATTCAGCTACGTTAATAACGTAGCTGAATTCGAAGTACCTTAGTCTGAACTTACCGTGGTCCAGATGCGGCAAGAAGGCTCCCCCGTCGATGCCGTGTACTCCTCTCGGCGAGCTGGAGTACCGGCGCCGACAGCGAGCACTTCCGGGATCAATCCGGGATCGATTTATCACATCTTAACCAGACGCGATAAATCAATCCCAGAACATCGATTGCCTGCCGCCAGACCCTCCGGTAAGTGAAGACAAGGCCTAAATCCTGTTACTCTAGTATTTTTTAAGAAGACATTATATAATTAGTTGCTCCTGAAATGTTGGGCTAACGTGTTAATAATAATTCATTCCCATAGCAATGCCGGTAGTACCTGTGTAAAAATGCACATGTATACTGTAGGTGGTGCAAGTAGCAATATCTGTAGTTAAGGTTGCTTGACACTTTTTCCATTATAATATCCTGGTTTTGGTTGCTTATAACTTTGCTAAAATTTAACAATTTGTAGTGAAATTTTCCATGCTGAGTGTTTGCCTCACGCTGAAATTAAAAAAAAAAAAAAAAAAATCAGCAAAACCAGCTTAACTGTTTCTCTGAATGAGGTTAAGGGAAAATATGCTGTTCTGCCTATCATGTTTTCTAGCCTGGTTAGGCAGCTAAGAGCATTTTCCTCATGTGTACACTGCAACCGTCAGACTTCAGGAACCAGAGTGAGACCAGGGATATAAAGTTTAAACCAGAACTCTCTATTAGTTACATGACAAGATAGCTTCTACCAGGGCCGTCCTTAGGATTTATGGGGCCCTATGCAGTATTATTAAACTGGTGCCCCTATACCCAACGGCAGCCCGGGCTCATATGTGTATTTTAGATAAGGGTGGTCTTTTGAAGGATTTATTTAAAAAAACTACACCTCTACCCCGATATAACGCTGTCCTCGGGAGCCAAAAAATCTTAGTGCGTTATAGGTGAAACCACATTATATCGAACTTGCTTTGATCCGCCAGAGTGCGCTGCCCCGCCCTCCCCAGAGCGCTGCTTTACCGCATTATATCTGAATTCATGTTATATCGGGTCGTGTTATAATGGGGTAGAGGTGTATATGTCTGAAGATCCAAGCATTTAAGGCTAAAGATGAATACTCAGATTGTGCAACTAAAAATCTATGCAAGGATTTTTTAGAGATGTGATTTTATAATCTTCAGCAAAACACTAAATATTTTTAAAGCAAATTTTACACTAAGGTCCTGTAGACTGACATGTTCTGAGTAAATATTACAGTTATGCACAACTGTTTTTGTCAGTAAATTCGGAAACTGACAGTATATACCTGGGGGTTGGCAAATGCCTGTTAAATGGCTTCATTACCACTTGAATGGCTCTTTAACAGTTTCAGTGTTGTGCTAATAGGTCTGGCAGGCTGGAAGGCTTGTTCACTTTTAATTACTAGATCACCTCAGGAGGAAGACTCATCAGGCTGCAGCAGCTAGCTATGGTGGGAGTCTGCAGGAAGGGTCAGAACAGGGATAGGAAGAGGTGGGAAGGTGAGACTAAGACCCCGGGATGCCCCAAGTTTTCAGGTGCCCTACGCAGCTGGGTATGCTGCTTATGACTAAGGACGGCCCTGGCTTCTACAGACTCTGAGCATGCAGACCCTGAAAGTATATCTATACTTATGGTGGCATATAAAGTACAAGCACTGCATGACCAGCAACAGGTATGAATAACAGCATATGTGGTGAGGCATAGCTTATGTGACTAGAGTAGAATGCTGTACATGCCTGAACCTTAGAGTACATAGGTGCTGACTCCGTGGGTGCTCCAGGGCTGGAGCGTGCCTGGGAAAATAGTAGGTACTCAGCACCCACCAGCAGCCCCACAGATTAGCTCCTTCCCCTCCCCCCTCCCCCCCCCCAGCGCTTCCGGCACGCCACAATCAGCTGCTCAGCAGCGTGCAGGAGGCACTGGGGGAGGAGCGGGGGAAGGAAGAGGTGAGGGGAGGGGGCAGAACAGGGCGGGAAGAGGCGGACTTGAGAGAAGAGATGGAGTGGGGGCAGGGCCTGGGGCGGAGCGGAGTGGGGATCCAGCACTCCTGGGGAAATCCCAAAGTTGGCACCTCTGTTAGAGCATATACCAGGGGTCTCAAAATCAAATGACCATGAGGGCCACAATAGGACTAGTGCATTGGCCCGAGGGACACATCACTGACACCCCCCTCGCTGCCCCTGGCTCCGTCCCCGCTCTACCCCTTCCGTGAGGCCCCTCCCCTGCCCCGTCTCTTCTCCACGTCCTCCTCCAAGCAATTTTAATAAAATATATACACTCAGTAAAGCTCCCCCCACACTGCACTGGGTTGCACCACCACTTCACCCCTGCTCTGCCTCTTCCAGGGGTGGTAGGTTTGTAGAAATGTTGGTGGTGCCCACAACCTGCCCCCCCCAAACTCCACCCCACCTGCCTAAGGCTCTGGGAGGGAGTTTGAATGGGGGAGGGGGTCTGGGGTGCAGACTCTGGGAGGGAGTTTGGGTGCTGGATGCAGGCTCCGGGCTGGGGTAGGGGGTGGGGGTACAGGCTCTGGGATGGAGTTTGAGGATAGGACGGGGTGCAGGGATGAGGGCTGTGGGGATGAGGATGAGGGGTTTAGGGCATTGGAGAGGCTCAGGACTAGGGCAGAAGAGCAGGGGAAGGGCAGCCTGCCCTGGCCCTAGTGGAGGGGGGAACTAGGACCCTGCGGCAGCAAGTGATGCCGGAAGCCGGCAGAGCGGAGC
Organism: Malaclemys terrapin pileata; assembly: GCF_027887155.1. Lineage (NCBI taxonomy): Eukaryota > Metazoa > Chordata > Testudines > Emydidae > Malaclemys > Malaclemys terrapin. Next base: position 115,894,076 of record NC_071505.1, read on the forward strand.
GGAGTCAGCATGAGCTGCAGACTCTGGCAGGCAGGGCCGGGGGACAGACCCAGCCCCAAACGTTACGGAGCAGCGCGCGGGGAGCTTAGCTGCCACATAAAATAACTGGGGGGAGGAGGGGAGGTTGAGGGGAGTTTGGCGGTGACAGAAAGTAACGGGGCGGGGGCAGGGGGAGCTTGGCGGGCCACAGGGAAATGCTCTGCGGGCCGCTTGTGGCCCGTGGGCTGCGTGTTTGAGACCCCTGGCATATACCCTACATGGCTCTCTACACGCCCAAGCAGTGCCTCCCATATCTACACTGCTATGTTTACCAATGTAATGTCCCGCAGCTTCCCTACTGCAAGACCCTTTCCCTGCTACCGCCCCCTGCTGGAGCCTTTCCCCTCTTCCTTCCAGCTGCCGGAGCCTTTCGCTGCCATGTGTAGTTACGCACGGCAGTGACAAGCATGGACACAGTCTGCATTTCACTGCGACGTATACCTACACATTTCCTACACACCACTGCAAGGCTTGAGTATGTCTGCTTCATGTGAGAAACCCCTCCCCGTTGGAGGCCTTCTGGTGACTAATTTTAAGGAGACTGTATCATAATATACTACAGTGCTCATGTTAAAAAACTGTTTCATTGAGAAGCACTGGAGCAGGGACTGAAAATTTGCAGAGGGGAGGGAAGGAGGAGGCGCCTTTGTCAGGGAGGTGTCTTTTTCCATCCCTGTGAAAATTTGCCCAAATTTAGCCAAATTATAAGCCTCTGAACATCCGTTTCCACATGCTTGGTAGAGGCGTGTTAAAGTTTGGCATCTAAATTCTCTAAATATTCTATCTGCACTGCTCCTATGTGCCAACAAAACTGCACATGTGCCATCCTCTTGAGCAACTGAGCGTGTTCCATCCCTGAGCTGCGGGGGCTGAGCAGCATTTTCCCTGCAATTGCACCTTGTGGGTGCCAGGGGGTGGTGCTTGGCTCTGAAGTGAGAGCAGGGAGCCTGCCTCTCCTATTCTGCTGGTGTTCCCCCTACTGGGGCCCAGAGAGCAAGGAGGAGAAGCCAGAGGAAGGTTGACTGGCGAATCAGGTTGCAGAGTTTTAAGCTATATGAAGCTCCACATCTGCTGCTCTATGGAGGGAGTCTAGGATGGAGTAATTCCTGCCCCCTATTCCTTGATGAGAAAACTTGAGTTTAAAGGCCTTCGGTGATTGTATAGATCCTCCTGCAGAAAGATAGAATTTGGGACTTCAGATCTATTATGTAAAAAATGAGCCAGAAATAGCTTTAATAAAATTGTTGATGAGGATAGCTTTATAAATCAGAAAGAAACACAAATGTGTTTTTTAAATTCCATTCAATCTTTAATAAATGCAGGTCAATATTTTCTACTCAAATTGAAATTATGAGTATGGAAAATCCAAAAAGGTTTGGGATTTAACCAGACCCCTTGTCTGCCCTATGTGCTATGGCTAGAGCAGGGCAAAAAATAAATCATATTTTCCTTTCGTTGCACCTCTTTCTGAGCACCTCTTTCTGGTCTATGAGTAGATGACAGTTTTTGAAGGTATTATGAGCAATTCTTGCACAGCAAATTATTCAAAAGCAGCTTGTTGTGAATATTTGTTTTATGAGCTGTTTGGCTTTATTGGGCACATAAGTCATTTGGTTTGTTTCTTTTTCCTGGGTGTCCTGTGTCATGTTTGCAATTACAAATTAAAGATTCACTTTAATAATGAGTAAACTTATCATCTGAGGCCCCTATTCAGGAAAGCACATATGCATGTGCTAATTCTAGTCCCTGTTCAGGAAAGCACTTAAGCATATGCTTTAAGTTAAGCATCTGTTTGTCTCACCATTCCATGGGCTTCAATGGGACTTTGTGCTTAAGTCCTTTCCTGCCTATTGAGCTATCCTAATCAGAATAGTCACAAAATGCAAACATAATAGCGGCGAGAACACTACTTAAGCAAATTCATGTAAAATTCAAATATTAATGGGAAAAAATGTTGCAGTGGTTTCCCAGCTTGACACTGTGCCATAAAACTCTGCATATTGTAAAACCCAGCCTAAATCAATCCAATGTAGCTCTACAGGAAGCCCAAATTCACTTGAAATGTCACCGAATTTAGTCGAGGCTTACCTAAAGGTTTGCAGCCCTGTTAATGAACATAGCTTGAATTTGGAGCTAGTATCACAATCCAAAACAAAATGAGTGTCATGTGGTTTGGGGATTTGTAAGGAAAGCTTGGAACAGCTCTTCAAAGGAATTGCTTTGTATTTTAACTGCAGAAGTGCAAAACTTGGACACACTTAGTTACAACAGAAGAACCTATTCAGGAAAATCTTTCATGTCCAAGACTTGCCATGAATTCAACCCAGGAATATTGATCAAAAGCCCAGCAAACAATTAATTGTTTTTTTCAGGACCAAGATACCTCACAGGTTTATTTAATACTACAGATCTTTATAATTGTTAATAATAATTATTATTAATTATTATGCTAAGCTCTTTGAGGTAAACTATCTCTTTCTGTGCATGTTCAGCACCTGGCATGGTAGGCCCCAGTCTCGGTGGGGGTCTTAGTCTTACTGTATTACAAATGTTTCATAATAATTCCTGAGGGTTCTGCACACTAGATTTTTCCCAGGAAATTTGGAATTCAAAAGGTGATAGGAACTGAATAAGATGATCAGACACGTACTGTGTGACTTGAAAGAAATACTTAATTTATTCAATAAAATTTCAGATTATTATTCCACCATCTCGCCGAGTTTTTATTTACCAAAGATTCATTCTTTCTGTCTGCCATTTGAATGGATTTGCAATTAAGGCCTTTGTTTAATTTCCTTAAAAGATCATTCCTGTTTATACATCCTCTGCAGTTCCGTTTTTAAATGTAATTGCTTCTAAATCCCAGAGGATATTAATAGTAGCCTTCACTGAAACCTTTTAGTACTAAGAATCGTGATTTAAACTAGCAAAGTAAAAATTGAACAAGGAAAGTTAGACATAAGGCCAACTGATCTGAGGGCTGATTCTTTTTTCTTGCTCTATTTATACCACTTAAATCTGCAAATAGGGTCCATTTCCAGCAAAATGCCTCCATGACCTTATAGCTGCAAAAGGTGATGTAGCCTGGCACCATAAACATTATGGGGACAGCACTGAAAGGACTCTCTCTGCAGTAAGTAGGTACAGAATTAATTAGGGGGAAAGTTATAGGTAACCTCTCTTTTTCTGATACTCCACATCCCTGGACTTCTTGTATGCTCCTCCTTACCCTACGTAAGCTGTTTAGACTGAGGGAGTTATTTACATCCTCAGGGCTAGAAGTACTTCTGTATATAGCGCCCCTCAATGGGGAGATAAATGATTTTTTTCTTCAATGCCTGCTGTTTGAGGGGTGGGGGAGTTCTCCTAGGCACAACAGCTGGAAAATTGAGATAGAAGGTTCTTTTCCTCCTTATTGAGAGGCCATGGAACCTGCATTTACTGTTTTCCTCTGAGATAGATGAAAGAAGTGGTAGTCTTTGGCTTATTGAGAGGCACAAAGTTCTCTGTTAGGGAGAAGTGACATCTGCTGCACATACCCTTTACATTTCCTTTCCAGTTGCCTGAGGGCTTGTCTACACTTGAAATGCTACAGTGGCACAGCTACACAGCTGCAGCTGCGCTGCTGTGGCATTTCAAGTGTAGACACTACCTATGCTGACAGGAGGGATTCTCCCATTGGCGTAGGTAATCTACATCCATGAGAGGTGGTATTAGATCGATAGAACGACCTATTGCTGTCTACACTGGAGGTTAGGTCAATTTAACTACACTGTTCAGGGGCGTGGATTTTTCACACCCCTGAGCAACACAGTTAAGCTGACTTAATTTTGTAGCGTAGACCAGGCCTGAATGTCGGTCAGACAGGGAAGAGCCCACTTCCTCATTTCGGGCATATGGGAATGCATACTCATTGCCTCCATCCACACAATTTCCATGGGCCTCTCTGGAGGGGGTAATAGCCTTGGTGGTTCCAGTTTTCAGGACTTTTTGTGAACCTCCTCTTCCATTCTGATTCATGTGGAATTATCCCCTGTAATCTTTTGTGGAAATAAACCTAGGTACACAGAGATACAGCAGTAATGCTATTTAATAACAGAACTCCAGCAATCCTTTCTATACTCTAATTCCAGCAGCACTTCTCTAATTACAGTAAAGGGGCACCTCATTACATCTTCCCTCCAATACTTTATGCATCCACCAAGAGCTAATACGCATAAACTTCTGTAGATTTGTTCTTAGTTCTCATATATTATTATAGTCCTCTTCTTATAGTTGTTATAGTCCTGATCTTCTTGATTGGAAGACAGTCCCATGAAAACACTGCTTATCCCTTTATATCTGAAATCGTGTTAAAGAGTTACGATAGTCAAAAGTTTCTAATGAACTACCATGACATAGTGTTGTTTTACCATATTGTGCTACGCTGAAGTCTTCGTGGCTTTGTGCAACATTTTTTCTCCATAAAGAACTTGCTTTTGTCATTTTCTGGTGGCTTTGAATGTCCCAGAATGAAGGGCAGGACATATTTATCTTCCCTGTCTCTGCCTTTGCTCTGCTACACTGGAAAGATACATCCAGACTTCTTCCAACAGCTTTTTATTTTGTTTTTCCTGATCTTCTCTTGCATTTTGAGGCCCAGAGCCTGGGCCACACCAGAGCAGCATTTAGAGTAGCTCAAAAGGATGGGGTGGCTTTCAGCCCCTTTATGCTCCCAAATTCTGGCCTGTCTCCATGTTCAGCCAGGCCCCTGGCACAGCTTAGAGCAGCAAAAGCTACTCAGTGTTACATGAGGCTTCCTATGGCCCCAAGGAACCATTCTGGCAGCCAGGGATCATTGATGGGGCATTTCAGCTACTTCCCTTTCCCCTGGACAAACCTCCTGTTTTGGAGGCTCAGAAAATAAGATTTTTCTTTATGCAAGGGGTTTGTTTAAGCTGGCTTTTCAACTGCTTTGTCCTGCCCAAGTCAGCTAACACATAGGGGAGAATGGGGGTCCTAGTCTCTGCCTATTTTAGTATCTTTTACCCTTTCCTTTTTGAAGCCTCTCTGTAGTTCTTTTCCAAGCACTTTCTTTTCAGTCTGGGAATGCTTGTAGACTCTGCCATGTCATAACTTCTTCACTTTGCCTTCTGGCTTCTTTTTCACAGCATCGCTTTTTATGCTTTGTACTCTTGCATAAACATATTCCAGATGGTCTTGAGAGACCTTTTTCCTCTTCCAATTCTGTTATGCCAAACTGTCAGGTTCATCTTTCTCGAGTTAGCATAATCTTCTCCTATGGCCATTTTCTGATCCATCTGGACTTATTACACATTGGCTGTACATCTGCAAATGCACTTCCCTTCTCCTGTGTTGGATTCTGTCACTTGAGATGGCCTGTGTTCCACAAAATGGGGTTTTGTTTGATTTTTTTGTTTTTGTTTGTTTGCTTCTTTGTTTTTTGGCTGTGTTTACAGCATTCTTTTCCAAACACCATCATCTTCTGCAAGGTTATTTTTTGAGACTTAAACTGCTTGGACTCTAGTCTTGCTTGTTCATAGCATACACACAGGCTGGTCATGGCGTTCCATGCTCTGGGCCTCTAGTTTTGCTAATTCCATAGCTCATCCAATGTCCAGTTTGGGGTCACTAAGAGCTGTCCTACGATTAATGAACAAATTGCATAATTTTTATCTTTACCTCGCAATCTGTGTAGACTACATGGAGCTACACAGGTGGTGAATTATAGCTAAGGCTATGATTTAGTCATGGAGGTTGCGGAACTCATAGAATCCGTGATTTCCAGAGACCTCCGTGACTTCAGGGGTGGGGAGTTTCAGGGTCCCCCAATACCCATGGGGCCAAGAGCTGCAGGATACCTCCGCCGCCTCTGGTGGCGGCTGCAGCTCCCGGCCACCAGGTGAGGCGGGGGAACCTCTGAGCTCCCGGCCTCCAGGGGGCAGCAGGGTAACCCCTGAGCTCACAGCCACTGGGGGCAGCAGGGGAACCCCTAATCTCATGGGCAGCGGCGGCAGGGGAACTCCTGAGCTCCTGGCAGCTGGGGGCGGAGGGGAACCCCTGAGCTCCAGGCCGCCATGGGCCCCAGAGCTGTGGTTAGTGGGGGTACCCCACAGCTCCTGGCTGATATGGGAGTCAAGGACACCTCACAGCTCCCGGCCCACATGGGAGCTGCAGGCGGCAGGGGTACCACCACCACCCCGCAGCTTCCAGCTGCTACAGGCAGCTCCTAGCCCCTGTGCAGCTGCCCTCCTTCAGGTGGTGTAGGGATCCTCAGATCCCCATTTTGTCCTGGATATTTTTAGTAAAACTCACGGCCTGGTCACGCCGTCTGTGAATTTTTCTTTTTTGCCCATGACCTGTCCGTGACTTTTACTAAAAATATCCGGGACAAAATCTTAGCCTTAATTATAGCTATGAAATTTGCTAGTGCAGAGACAGCACTGCCTGCTCCAAATAACAGCTCAGTCCCTAGACTGATAGACTCGCTGTGCTGGAGTTTTCTGGTAGTGTGGGCTTTCAATGGCCTCAAAGGGACACATTGTTGCACACGCCTCTGAGTTCCTTTTAAATTTGAGGATTGAATTAAGGTAAAAACTGAAACAAAAAGCCATTTGAAACCAAAAGGAAGATAAGTGGCGAGCAAATATTGACTTCCTTTTTCCCCCATATACCTGATATTTTCTTCACTTAACTTCATTGGGACATTGTAGCTAGGCTTAAATGTGTATGAGTTGGAAACAGGAACTACGCCGTGTCGCCAACCTCTGAGCCTCTCACATTTTGTTGAGAGAGCAGAACAGCTGAGGGCCAGATAATACGTTTTAGTTTTTTGAAACTAGTGAGACACTTTACATAATTAGCATTCTGTGACAACAAAAATGCTGAAAAAATATAACTATGAAATGCCCACCCTTTAAAGTCAGGTCACTGTGATTTCTGTTTTATTTCTTTTCCCCTTTCTTCAATTCCAGCATGATTTTAGCAACAAATCATTTAGCTGATTTTTAATTAGATATTATGATTCCAATTATCATTCAGATAAGGCTGGAAAGAAGACTTTGTACCTTTATACAGATATATTTCCACAATTTTAAAAGCCATTGACTCCATTCACCTCATCAGGATACAACATTCAATTGTGCCTTGAACAGATGTCAAAATGGCAACAACTGGAAACAATATGAAATGAAATGGGGTAAGAATGGGCAAATGGGTTATCTAAGTGATTTGCATGTTTGCAGTATCACTAACACAGTGGCTCTCAACCTTTCCAGACTACTATACCCCTTTCAGGAGTCTGATTTGTCTTGAATACTCCCAAGTTTCACCTCACCTAAAAACTACTTGCTTACAAAATCAGACATAAAAATACAAAAGTGTCACAGCTGAAAAATTGCTGACTTTATCATTTTTACCATATAATTATAAAATAAATCAATTGGAATATAAATATTGTACAGTACTTACATTTCCGAGTATAGTATATAAAGCAGGATAAACAAGTTATTGTATGAAATGTTAGTTTGTACTGACTTTGCTACTGCTTTTTATGGAGCCTGTTGTAAAATGAGACAAATATCTAGATGAGTTGATGTACCCCCTGGAAGACCTTTGCGTACCCCCAGGGGTACATGTACCCCTAGTTGAGAACCACTGCTTAACCAGCTAGTTAGAAAAAAACGTGAATAGATGGGATTCCTACTTTGCAGTTGCATGCATTAGGATTCCCGGTGGCTCGAGAGATGTTATACCTTGAAATGGTCACTGACCCTCTAGGACCTGTCAAAAATATAGTGCATTTCCCAGCAAAGCTAGGATGCTTTCAGCATCTCAGGTATCCTGGGTCTGTCTGTCACACTCCTGATTCTCTCTACTGTGTTTTAACCACAAAGATAGTTCATTTTCCTTTTACAGACTACTGTATAAAATTGACTTTAAAAGATTACAAGCAACCCATTACTTCTATTACCTTCCTTCTGTTTATAGTTGTTCTAGGAATCCTGGCTAAAGCATTGACCACATAAAGTATAGTTCACCAGAGTAAAGAGGCAAGAGTAAACTGTGACAAGACTAAAAAGAACAAAGGGGCACAGAGTATTTAGAATAGCCAATACATTATCCTCAGCTAAATATTGAGTATGTCTCATCTGTATCTTTCTTCCCTTTTAACCAGTTCCATTATTGCATACAATTAACTTTTCTTTTCTTAAATGTTTCTTTTTAGCTTGTAACCTTCTCATTTGGAGATAGACATTGCTCTTCATCCTAATTCTCTGAGTCCCTCTTAGCCTGAGAATGTGCTCCATCTTGCACTCCAATGGGCAGATAATTTATTCTGTGGAATCTGTCTTACTCTAAGTGTTCTGATTCAGCAGGTCCACCTCCAAAGCAAGAGACAAACATTTTAATTCTCTACAGCCTCCTAAATTTGGCTGGGATTGTTCATAGAATTAATTCAGGGATGATTTATGTAATTGCATTTGAGGGCAGCAGACAGAACTCACTTTTTTATAGTCTCAAGAAATAGAGACTATAAAATGTTTGAATTTGCTTTTTTGTTTTCCAAACTCTATACTCAGAAAATCAGTATCAAATGATAATTCTGCACTTTACACACCAGTCTTGTTTGTTTTAAAACGTAGTCATTCCTTACTTAGTCCACAACTACATATCCAGAGACTTCCCAGATGCAGTATGTGAATTACAGAAAGCTGCTGATGCTAACTTCATGGCAGATAACTACAATCAGCGGGAAGGTTGTGTGGAATCACACAGAGGTGCATCCAGGGAAACTGCAGAGCTGCCCAGAGAAGTTGCCTCCCTCCTATGGCCTGGTCTACACTACGACTTTAATTCGGATTTATCAGCTTTAATTCGAATTTACCCTGCAACCGTCCACACAACGATGCTATTTATTTCTATATAAAGGGCCCTTTAAATCGATTTCTGTACTCCACCCCGACGAGCGGAGTAGCGCCAAAATCGATTTTAACATTTCGAATTAGGGATAGTGTGGCCTCAATTCGATGGTATTGGCCTCCGGGAGCTATCCCACAGTGCATCATTGTGACCGCTCTGGACAGCAATCTAAACTCGGATGCACTGGCCAGGTAGACAGGAAAAGCCCCGCGAACATTTGAATTTCATTTCCTGTTTGCCCAGCGTGGAGAGCACAGGTGACCACAGATAGCTCATCAGCACAGGTAACCATGCAGGCCGATAATCGAAAAAGAGCACCAGCATGGACCGTACGGGAGGTACTGGATCTGATCGCTATATGGGGAGAGGATTCAGTGCTTGCAGAACTTCGTTCTAAAAGACGAAATGCCAAAACTTTTGAAAAAATCTCCAAGGGCATGATGGAGAGAGGCCACAATAGGGACTCAGATCAGTGCCGCGTGAAAGTCAAGGAGCTCAGACAAGCCTATCAAAAAACAAAGGAGGCAAACGGTCGCTCTGGGTCAGAGCCGCGGACATGCCGCTTCTCCGCCGAGCTGCATGCAATTCTAGGGGGGGCCGCCACCACTACCCCACCTGTGATCGTGGATTCCGGGTCGGGGATAGTCTCATCAGCTACACCTGAGGATTCTGCCGATGGGGGAGAGGAGGAGGAGGATGAGCTTGCAGAGAGCACACAGCACTCCGTTCTCCCCAACAGCCAGGATCTTTTTCTCACCCTGACTGAAGTACCCTCCCAACCCTCCCAAGCCAGTATCCAAGACCCTGACCCCATGGAAGGGACCTCAGGTGAGTTTACCTTTTAAAATATAAAACTTGTTTTAAAAGCAAACGGTTTTTAATGATTACTTTGCCCTGAGGACTTGGGATGCATTCGCGGTCAGTTCAGCTACTGGAAAAGTCTGTTAACGTGTCTGGGGATGGAGCGGAAATCCTCCAGGGACATCTCCATGAAGCTCTCCTGGAGGTACTCCAAAAGCCTTGCCACAAGGTTTCTGGGCAGTGCATCCTTATTCCGTCCTCCATGGTAGGACACTTGACCACGCCATGCTTGCAGCAAGTAATCTGGTATCATTGCCTGACAAAGCCTGGCAGCGTATGGTCCCGGTGTTTGCTGGCATTCAAGCAACATCCGTTCTTTATCTTGTTGTGTAATCCTCAGGAGAGTGATATCACTCATGGTAACCTGGTTGAAATACGGGAACTTAATTAAGGGGACAGAGGTGGCCGTTCCTACTGGGCTGTTTGCCTGTGGCAGAAAATAAATCCTTCCCTGCAGTTAGCCAAGCGCAGATGGGAAATTGGCCCTGAGCTTTTCACGTTTGGCTAGCAGGGATCTTCCCTGTTACCAGCCACGCGGTGGGGGGAGGGGTACCGTGATCATCCCAGAGAATTTATGGCGGGAGGGGGGCGGCGGTGGGGGGGGAGTGGTTAGTTTGGTTCCTGCAGGGATCTTCCCTGATACCAGCCATGCGGTGGGGGGAGGGGTACAGCGATCATCCCAGAGAATTCATGGCGGGGGGGGGTGGTTAGTTTGTTTTCTGCTGCTGCTGAATGTTAACAGAAAAACCGCAGCACTCTACAGGCTATGCTTGGTATGTGGGAAAGGAGGGCGCAGAAGCTGTAAGACAATGGCTTACCATGGCCGCATGCAAGCCGAATTCTGTTGCCCGGACCTGTGATCTCTAGCAGCAAAGCCACAGGCACTCAGCATTAAGAGGCAAAATGCAACCTTGCACAGAAATCACATGTGCTATGTAATGTGAATAGTGTTGGTCACCGTGAAAGAGTATAAGCATTGTTCTGCAAAATGTATCTTTTTAAACAATTCTCTCTTTTTTCCCCTCCCTACAGCAGCTGCAAATTCCTCAAGCCTCCCTCCTCCATCCCGAAGGCTATCACAGATAAGGCGTTGTAAAAAGAAGACGCGAGACGAGATGTTTTCAGAAATTATGGAATCCAGCCGCAGTGACAGAGCTCATCTGAATGAGTGGAAGGAAACGGTTTCAAAGTATAGGAAAGAAGCCAGTGAACGTGAGGACAGGAGGGACCAACGTGAGGACAGGAGGGACCAACGTGAGGACAGGAGGGACGCTCGAGATGAGAGGTGGTGGCAGGAAGATCAGAGGAGGCAGGATGCAACGCTGGGGCTGCTGCGTGAGCAAACAGACATGCTTCGGCGTCTGGTGGAGCTTCAGGAACGGCTGCAGGAAAACAGACTGCCGCTACAGCCCCTGTACCCCCCTCCCCCCTCCCCATGTTCCGTATCCTCCTCACCCAGACGTGTAAGAACGCGGGGGGGGGGGAGGCTCCGTACACCTTCCCATTCCACCCCAGTAGACAGCCCAAGCAAAAGGCTGTCATTTTTTTAACCTTTTTTTAGTGGCCTTTTCCTTCCCACCGATCCTCCTCCCAAATCCCACCCGGGTTCCCTCCTTCTTTTTCTAATCTATTAATAAAGAATAAATGATTTTTAAATGATAGTGACTTTATTTGGTTTGAAAGAAAGCTGGGGGAAGGGGGAGGGTGGGTTCCTTACAGAAAATGAGTCAATAAAGGGGGCAGGTTTTCATGAAGGAGAAACAAACAGATATTTCACACTGTAGCCTGGCCAGTCATGAAACTGGTTTTCAAAGCTTCTCTGATGCACAGCGCTTCCTGGTGTGCTCTTCTAATCGCCCTGGTGTCTGGCTGCGCGTAATCAGCAGCCAGGCGATTTGCCTCAGCCTCCCACCCCGCCATAAAGGTCTCCCCCTTACTTTCACAGAGATTGTGGAGCACGCAGCAAGCAGAAATAACAATGGGGAGATTTCTTTGGCTGAGGTCAGAGTGAGTCAATAATGAACGCCAGCGACCTTTTAAACGGCCAAATGCACATTCTACCACCATTCTGCACTTGCTTAGCCTGTAGTTAAACAGCTCCTGACTCCTGTCCAGGCTGCCTGTGTATGGCTTCATGAGCCATGGCATTAAGGGGTAGGCTGGGTCCCCAAGAATAACTATTGGCATTTCAACATCCCCAACGGTTATTTTCTGGTCCGGAAAGTAAGTCCCTTGCTGCAGCCCTTTAAACAGAGTAGTGTTCCTGAAGACGCGAGCGTCATGAACCCTTCCCGCCCAGTCCGCGTTGATGTTGGTGAAACGTCCCTTGTGATCCACAAGTGCTTGCAGCACCATTGAAAAGTACCCCTTGTGGTTTATGTACTCGGTGGCTTGGTGCTCCGGTGCCAAAATAGGGATATGGGTTCCATCTATCGCCCCACCACAGTTAGGGAATCCCATTGCAGCAAAACCATCCACTATGGCCTGCACATTTCCCAGAGTCACTAACTTTCGTAGCAGCACCTGAGTGATTGCTTTGGCTACTTGCATCACAGCAGCCCCCACAGTAGATTTGCCCACTCCAAATTGATTCCCGACTGACCGGTAGCTGTCTGGCGTTGCAAGCTTCCACAGGGCTATCGCCACGCACTTCTCAACTGTGAGGGCTGTTCTCATCTTGGTATTCTGGCGTTTCAGGGCAGGGGACAGCAAGTCACAAAGTTCCATGAAAGTGCCCTTACCCATGCGAAAGTTCCGCAGCCACTGGGAATCATCCCACACCTGCAACACTATGCGGTCCCACCAGTCTGTGCTTGTTTCCCTTGCCCAGAATCGGCGTTCCATGGATAGAATCTGCCCCATTAACAACATGATCTCCAAAGCACCGGGGCCCGCGGTTTCACAGAATTCTGTATCCGTGTCCGTGTCCATGTCCATGTCCATGTCCTCATCATGCTTGTCGCTGCGCTGCCGCCGCCGCTGCCTCCTCGCCTCGTTTTTCTGGTCCTGGCTCAGCATAAACGTGAGGTGTTTACAATGTTCATGACTGCTGTTTTGAGCTGAGCGGGCTCCATGCTTGCCGTGGTATGGAGTCTGCAGTGTTCACCCACCCAGGAAAAAAGGCGCGAAATGGTTGTCTGCCGTCCGTTGCTTTCATGCAGGGAGGGAGGGAGGGAGGAGGTGAGGCTGTACCCAGAACTACCTGCGACGATGTTTTTTGTCCCATCAGGCACTGGGATCTCAACCCAGAATTCCAATGGGCGCGGGAGACTGCAGGAACTATGGGATAGCTATGGGATAGATACCCACAGTGCAACGCTGCAGAAATCGACGCTAGCCCCGGTACTTGGACGCACACCGCCGAATTAATGTGCTTAGTGTGGCCGCATACATTTCGACTTTATACAACCTGTTTTCCAAATTCGAATTATATAAATTCGGATTAATCCCGTAGTGTAGACATACCCTATGTCTCAATGCTCCCTATTCTTTCAGACAAATCTTTCCTTCTGGGCCACACAATGCATTTTATCATTGGAGCTATTTTTCATGGCACTTTGGGTTTCAAATGTCACAGTTGTCAGGGTAGCTGTACCTCTGACTCCTCCTGGTCTCTAAGTGTACCCCCATTCAGGTCTCAAGCCCTGAGCTGTCACCTCTCTCATGGTGAAATCACACAATTCTTCTGCTCTCAGACTGAGCTTTGAGCTGCAGTCCCCTGGTACACCTGAGCAGGTCTGACATTGGTTCAATACCTGCAGTTCTGCTGCTCCCTCTGGCAGCTATGATCAGTGGTATCCAGTGACCGGACAGCCTTCTTAAGGTGAAGTATTACTTATTTAGATCCAAAGCATTTCACAGAAAAGTATCTTAAGACAATAAACAGATTATATAGGCATGTCTAGCTTACCAGATGTCTATCCAACTTCCACTTGGGGATTTTGGTACGACTAAGCTTCCTACAGACACCCAAAGACCTCTAGCGTCTGGTGCCATAATCCTCTCCTTAAACTCACAAACCAGTTCCCTCTTGCTATCTTGGGCAGTGTGATTTTTAAAAGCTGCTCAGTCTTTTTATCATCCCCCTTCACAGCAATCAAGTCATTCTTTAACTGTTACAGTGCTCTGATCTTTTAGCTCTCAGCATTGGCAAAATATGGCTTGCAGCTTAGTTGGCGATAGTCTGCAGGATACTCAACGCTGATATCTCTCCCCATTGTCTCTCAAGTATGTGCAGTGATGTTCTGATCTGGGAGCTATTGTCTTCTTCCTGGTGACAGTGTCCATTGATTTAAAGTAATATAGGCACATAAAAACCTGCCACTCACTCTAATATAGTTATATAGTTTATCTCAATAACTAGGGCTTTTTTATATGAACACTTTAGGTTATTAAACTTTGTTGTGGCACAGAGGGTTTATCCAGTTATCCTTAGTTAGTTAGTTACAGCAGGGAGATCATCTTTGTGGGCACATGGCCCCTTATTTTCTTTCCTTGACTGATCTACAAAACAGATCTGTCAGCCAGAGAGATGCCAGTTATCTTCAGCCCATAATCCCTTTAAAATCTTTCCCAGTTCACTGGCACTCACTCAGCCTTCATTCCCAAAAGACTAATAGCTATGTTTAGTACGTTAACTTTTTTATATATGAAGCCCTTTTCTTCAGCATCTGGATGTCTTGCACAAGATAAAAAAAAAACCTTCATAAAAAATTACAATGGATTGGTTTCTAAGAGCAAGACACAAAGGGCCAAATTCTGCCCTAAACCATATATTAATGGGAATGTATATTCTTTGTGCGTACCTGGGGGCAGAATAGCAATAGCCCCATATAATACAGTATCACGATTGCATAGTGTAGAGTTACTATTACTGTACAATTCTATAAGGAGATCTTAAGACAGCCTCTAATTTTGCACCCAAAATCAGTTGCTGGCTCAATTAGACTTCAAACTGCCTGATTATGCACATGAATCAGATAAATATCTAAATACCACCTTTTGTGCACGCAAGTGATTGTAGTGCAAACTTGGAGCATGTTTAAGAAAAAAATTGGCTGAGACACAGCAGTAGAAGCAGTGTTTGAGGAGAAACAGCAGTCAGAGGAATCTGGTAGGGAACTTGCACACAAAACTATTTTGCTGGCTGGCGTTTTGCAAGTGATGTGCACCATCTGTGAGATACATATCAGCTGCACTTTGCTTTTTCCAGCCAACATCCCTAATCAAGAGCTTACATATTTCTAAATAAATTAGACTGGGAATATAGCAATATGTGTCAACTCATTGCTATTCCAACGAGGAAAAAGCCAATCCTGGAGGCCAGATATTTGTGCTCTCTAGGAGTCCAGGACAAGATTATGCAAAACTGTTTCTGGCTCATCCCTACTGCAGTGCTAGGCTTGCAGAAGGAAGCCAATGGCCATAAATGAATATCAAATCTAGGTATTAGTAGGTGCTGCTGTTGTGTTGCTATTTTTTTTAAGGTACTGTACCATATCTCAATGGGCTTACATGCTACCTTCACCACTAATGAATAAATAACTATTAATTTGATAAACAAACCTAATGGTGGGCAAAATGGTGTAATACGGAGATATTTGCCAAATGCTATTTGAACATTGACTGTAGTTCCTATCGGTGCATTTGTTTTGACATTTTGTTCAATGAGAACTGACATACTTATTAAAAAACAATCAAATATCACTGAGCATCAAGCTGAATCCAAAATAGCTGCATTCTCTCTAGAGAATGGTCAAATACAGTTGGAAAGAGTCGGGTATCTCACACATCATGTTCAGTGGCCTGTGGATATTTCGGGGTTTTTTGCACTTAACATGCATTGGCTTTAAGATTTTGGAATGTCTCAACAAAGAGAGTCTTTGGGGCTTGTTGTATTAATTTAGATGGAATATATGGGTCTCAATTGTTAACATGACCCTGTACCTGTCCAATCATTCAACAATTTTAAACAAGCGTCAGGATTTAGAATACAGAGACCTCAGCTTGCTTAGTACCATGGCAAACAGCATTAAAAAAAATGTTTGAACTTTTTTATTAAAGATACAGGAAAAAGAAGGGAAAACAGTTAAAGCACTTGAAATGTAAAGTATTAAGTAAAGCTTTAATTTAAAAAACATCCCTTGTTTCCTTTCCCTTCAGCTGGAGAGAGTTTTCTGAAAGAAACTCCCACTGTCTGACAGTCTCTTAGATGGTATTAAAGACGGTAATAACTGTCCTTTTAGGGGACAGGAGAAGTAATTAGTCAAGCAGGGCTGGAGATATTGTTAAAATCTGATTGTTCTTCTTCTAAGACAAAACAAGACAAACATACACAGAAGGGGAGAGAAAAGAACACCAAAGAGAAAATACAACTTCTGTGTCTGGTGTTGACTTTTACTTGCAACCTTACTGCTGGAGAAACACAGGCATGGCACACAATTGTATCAGCTAATCTGAGATTTGGCAAACTTGTTCTAGCATCGGGCTCTTTGTGGCATTGCTTTTAACTGCCTCTGGTCATAGGTGACATCGGTGTTGCAGGATATTGAAGTCTTAGCCAAATCACCCAGACTCTTATTAAACAAATAACCCAGACTCTTAAGGCAAAAGGAGAGAGATACGAAAGAGAAGAAATAAGGTGGGGAAGGTAAAAGGACACATGGAGGAGGGGGGTGATAAAGTCTCACATCCCAGATGGTGGTTGGGACTTAGCCAAAGCCGGTGGAAGTCATCTGGATCCCTCTCTCTGGCCCGGCCTAGTCAGGATGTCTCTCAGGGTTAGGATGATGAAGGCCCAGCAGTGTTACGACAGAATCAAGGAGACAACGCGGTGGTTAAGCTTGCTCCTTTCTGTTCTTTCAGTCAGCCAGCATCCCCCTACACATCTTCCATATTTTCCCCCCTCCCCAAAGTCTTTTTTTAGGGACCCCGGAATAGAGTGATGGGTGGAATAGCACATCCCCTCACTATTGTGGCCACCAATAGGCCTAATTTCTGACACTCCAATTTTGGTTCATTGACTTCTGAGTCCACACTTCTTTTGTTTACCAGGCATGATTTTAACACAGGTCTTGAATTACACCTCTACCCCGATATAACGCTGTCCTCGGGAGCCAAAAAATCTTACTGCATTATAGGTGAAACTGCATTATATCGAACTTGGTTTGATCAGCCAGAGTGCATAGCCCCGTCCCCCCAGAGAGCTGCTTTATCGTGTTGTATCCGAATCCGTGTTATATCAGGTCGTGTTATATCTGGGTAGAGGTGTATATCAGTAGGTGTCACATTGACTGGAGTGGCTCGTGACCGAGAGTGCCAACCTCAGAGCAGACTGTCAAAAGCACGGCAAATACCCCAAACTCGTGGTATGTTCTAATAATGAGATTTCATCAACCCAGTAACAAATGCAAACTCCTGGATCACTGTAACAATCTTACTGTGGAGTCATAGACAGTCCCCTTGGGCTCTCTAGTCTATCTTGCAACCCAGGCAAACTGGATTTAGTCATACGTGGTCAATTATACCAAAAATCACAAAATATTCAGGTTGCTTCCTATCCCAAAAGACCAGTTACTTACCCCTGATCAATTTGTACCTTAGTTCTCACACCAAAGATAACGCCAATCCTATAGTAAATTAAATAAGGATTTATTAACTAGGAAAAAGAAATGAGAGAGTTATTTACAGCTTAAAACAGACAACATATGTACATAAATGAGTTTAGTGTATGGTTCCAAAAGGTAACAGAGATGTAGCAATCTGTCAGCAATGATTGTCCTTTTAGGACTAACCCACATTGACTCTGGGGATCTCTGCCTTTTTGTTTCTCAGCTTCAGCCCTTATAAGAGTTCAAACAGCAAAGAAATGAAAAATCTTCATGTCAGCTATCTTTATTTCCCTTTTCCAGAATTCAAATTGATGGGACGTGCTTTCTCTAACCTAGCACCTTCATGGCAGTAAGAGGCCATTAAACCAGCTTTTGTGCTGTGATGTTCCACAATGGCCCACTTAATTTTGATAGTTCTTCTGGATAGGCGGGGGAACAACTTTTCCTGCCTATGTTCACAAGTTCAGAGCAGGCATTTTTACAATTATAAAGCAAAACTTACTTATTACCTTATAGCACAGTTTACAGAGATTACAAGTAAGATTAATGCATGCAGCAATTTACAAGCGTTTCATAGAGTCTAAACACATTCTTAAACGTTCAACGCCTATCTTAAACAATGCTAACACATAGGTGAGCTGGTCTGGTTTCCAGCTATGAATTTGTCAGTGCTTGGCAAGAGCTGACATCTGGTTTACAGGTGTCATAGTAAGCCTTTTTGTTTAAGCTAATACAGTCTTTCAGTCTCCCTTTTGTACCTTCTCCCATCAACATTTATTATGAGATTTTATAAACTTTTATTCACTTTCCCACAGTTAGGCTCATAAGATGGGTAAAATTGTAGGCCCAGTTATTACAACAGGCCACATAACCACATTGTCACCTTCACCCCATGAAGCTGTGTCATAGATAGTCATACTGAGAAAAACTGATCCCTAGTGAAACTTCTCTGAAATCAGAGGAGTCAAACCCAGGATGAATTTGGCTCATTGGCCAAGGTTTCCAAGACAGCCAGTGACTTTAAGTGCTCCAGTTTTTGTGTGCCCAACTTTTGGAGCTTTAGCACTATGTAGGAAGCCAACAATTATGAACTTTGAGAGGAAGGGTGGTTGGAAGCCAATTCTGAATCTGGATACAAATTTGCAATTGGCTATTTCTATAATGAGCTGGCTCAAAAGACAAGGTATGGACATCCTCAAACTTTGATGTTCAAAATTAGGATCTGGAACCAAATTTTGCAGTTTGTGGTTATCTCTGATTGTATCTGCATTTCATTAGGATGATAAGACATGAATGTGCAATGCCATCATGTTGGTGCTATTCGGATACAATAATACAACATTGCAATGTCTATAATAAATTTGGGGTGCCTTTTCACTGCAAATGGAACAGACCTGTGAAAATTAGGACTGCCTGTAAAGTTTTGGAATGGTGGTAGCTGAACTATAATTACCTCTCAAACTTACAGATATTGCAGGAGCCTAAAGTAGACCTTGCATCTTCCTGGTATAGATGTCATTATTATTTTTGGGATCATCCATAATGCTAAAAAGGTCCAAAGCTAAGATAAAGCTATAGCTAGGGGGACATAGAGAAGAAGGCTTAAGAATTTCTTGGACTTCCCTCATACAGGTCTCTAAGTTTAGACTTGAGGCATTATCCTTGATTTGATATTGAGTGGTTGTATAGACAATATATGAGAAAACTGATGTCATTAGATGAAATAGTGCCTGAAGAACTATTTAGATTTTGAGCCAGATTCTCAGTTGGCATAAATCAGCATAGCTCCATTGAAGTCAACCAAGTTATGCCAGTATACACCACCTGGCCCAGTGGTTTTATTTTAGGTGTTTAATATGAAATGTACTATGTTTTTAAATTTTTTAGCGCACCCTGACTGTTTCTATTAGGAAGGGAAGCTAATAAATGGGATTATATTATCTATTTTAGAGGTAAATACAAATGTGAAGGTATAATAGAAGCAAATACATGGAGTGGTCATATCGGGGGTAAGGCTGTGTGTGAAAGAAAACATATAATAGGTTTAACTTGCTGCACTTACCACCTTTCATGTAGTTCCTTTAAAATCAGATGATGAAGATGAGAAAGAGGATTTGAAGTGGCTTGATCCAGTAAGGTAATTCTCTACTGTATTCAACCATTCTCATAACAGTTTAAGAACCTTTGCATCTCTTTAATAAATAAGTCTGTTTGTAAGATATACCATGTTACAGAGGGGGAAATGCTAATTATTTAATAGTGTGTAATAATAGTGCTGCTTCCAGTAGCCCCACATTAATTATTAGTCATCTTTTTTTTTCTTTTCTTTTTTTTCATGAATTATACTATGCTGTTTTGAACAGAGATTGCGTCCTCTTTCGGATTTCACAGCTCTCCAGGGTACAGTAGAGAGTGAATCAGTTATGCCCAGCATGCAAACATTAAACAAACAAGAGAGCCATAGAAGTTATTTTGGTATTCTCTTGATTGATGGCATCATTTTAGCAAAATATCCCATGTGGCGAGTGCAAAACTCATCTGTGCATCAGGTTTTAAATTGGACCTATTGTAAAAGACAGTAGGTATGTCACACATACAATTTTGTTGCAGGGTATTGATTTGTGTTGGGAAAGGATGTCAAAGATTTTATGTGACTCAAAAAATACTGAGGAAAAGAAAAAGGAAAATAATAATAGTACTTGGCACATATCATCCAAAGTTCTCAAGGTGCATTAATGAAGTTTCACAATACTCCTATGATATAGATAAGTATTACCCTCCTCATTTACCTAGGTGGACACTCAGGATAAAGAGACTTGCCCAAAGTAATGCTACCTGTGAATGCCAGAGCTGTAGCATATACTAGCGGTCCATACTTCTGTTCCTATGATCTAATCCAGTGGTTCTCAAACTTTTTTTCCATGGACCACTTGAAAATTGCTGAGGGTCTCGGTGGACAACTTAATGATCTTTCCAAATGTCTTTTGTACCGTTAGCTAACTATTGTAAAACACTTTGGATAAAAACGCTATATAAAAAAAACCTTAATAATAATAAACTTTTTTTGTTTTACAAATAAAAGCACACAACTCTTATTTTAATATCAGTAGTCTCACCTTTCTAATGCGATAGATGTGCCCTCTCTCCCACACCACAGCAGCCCCCAAGCTGGGGCTGGGAAGAAAGTGGGGGGAGGCTAGGAAGGAGGGCCGTCTCTTCCCGGCAGCCGCAGCCCTGGAGGTGGGGAAAGTCGCCTCTTTCTCTGGCCACCACAGCCCTGCACGTCCCAAATTCCCCCTGTGACGTTGTGCAGTCTATATGGTTTTATAAAAACTTGATAATAAGTCAATATAATGTAACTGAGCTGGTTTTAGAGAAAATACGGTAATAAGTAAATGTAACGTAACTGGGATATGCTTCATGCAAAAGGTCTCTTGTAAGGTATCATTACAAAGCTTATAATCTACTGAGTGTGATCATCTGATTTGTATAAATGTACCACTCTTGTATCTAAAACTAGAAATATAAAATGTAACTCTGAGGGCCTATTGTAATTGTGTAAAGTGTGGACCATTAATGATGGTTTGGAATCTTGATGACTCCCATTGTCTGCAGATGGCTGTATTTACCTGTGAGTCTTCCTGTATATGTGTGTGCTGGCAAGTGAGTAATGAAGTCTTGCAGTGACATGTGATCATGTCACCTGAACTGGAATCCATCTTTAACCTGGTGCTTTTCCAGTGAGGGGGGGTGGAAACCCAGAGAGACAAAGAGTTCCCGCCTTATGCAAAAGATATATAAAGGGGGGAAGAGAAGAGAGAGGGGAGAAGCCATCATGAAGAATCCCCTAGCTACCACCTGAGCTGCAACAAGAGCTGTACCAGGGGAAAGAATTGTGCCCAGGCCTGGAAGGTGTCCAGTCTGAGAAAAACTTACTGAAGCATCTCTGAGGGTGAGATTATCTGTATTCAGTTTGATTAGGCATAGATTTGCGCATTTTATTTTATTTTGCTTGTGACTTACTTTGTTCTGTCTGTTACTACTTTGAACCACTTAAATCCTACTGTCTGTATTTAATAAAATCACTTTTTATTTAGTAATTTACTCAGAGTATGTATTAATACCTGGGGGAGCAAACAACTGTGCATATCTCTCTATCAGTGTTATAGAGGGCGAACAATTTATGCAGGGTAAAACGGATTTATCTGGGTTTAGACCCCATTGGGAGTTGGGCATCTGAGTGCTAAAGACAAGCACGCTACTGCGAGCTGTTTTCAGGTAAACTTGCAGCTTTGGGACAAGTGATTCAGACCCTGGGTCTGTGTCTGGAGCCAGACGGGAGTGTCTGGCTCAGCAAGACAGGGTGCTGGAGTCCTGAGCTGGCAGGGAAAACAGAAGCAGGGGTAGTCTTTGCACATCGAGTGGCAGCTCCCAAGGGGGTTTCTGTGATCCAACCCGTCACACCCCCCACCCCTTCTCACCCCACTGCCTTCTCCCACCTACCCCCTACTCCCCCCCAAGGCCACTACCTCACCTTACATATGCATCTTCTCCAGGGTCCAGGCACCTAATTAGAGGAGCCACGCCTGTGCGGTTCCACTAATTAGGTGGGTGGCCCTTCATTCTCTTGTGTGCAGCCGTCCAGGTGAGCACCTTAGAGGAAACTATCTGCAGACCACCTGAATGGAGCTCATGGACCACTGGTGGTCTGCGGACCACAGTTTGAGGACCTCTAGTCTAATCCATTGGTTCTCTACCTTTTTGAGCTCAGGACTCATTTGTAATAATTTATGGCCTTTCAGGACCCAGTAAATAGTCTGGGGGTGGAGGCTCGGGCTAGTTTCAGTTGTATCCTGCCACATGGGGGGGGGATTGGGTCCTGCCTGGCATTCACCACACAGCTACAGCTCCTGTGCTGTGGGGTTGGCAGGGCTTGGCTCTCCACTCCGGGTGGAGCACTCTGGGGTTGCAGCGCTGCTCAGGTTTGGCCATGCCCCCCTGACTTGACCAAATTTGTGTGAGTGGAGTTGTGACCTGGTTTATGGGATTGCAGTGCCTCGCACTCAAATTTGGTGTATCCGGTCTCCTGCTATCATGATGGCTGGGCTAAACCTGAGTGGCACTGGGACCCCAGAGGTTGCAGTGTCTGCAGCAGGGAGGCGAGCCTAGTCAACAGTGCCGTAACTAGGCATTTTAGTGCCCGGGGTGAGCAAGCATATTTGTGCCCCCTACTAGAGCCCTGCATGGGACTATTTTTTTAATTCTGATCCCGTCTTGCCCCACAGAACCCACTCGCTACTGCTCCTGCATTGTTTGTTATATTTTTATCCAGCTCCCGCTATTATGGCAGCGGGTCCTGGCTGGACAGCGGTGACTGAAGGTAGCACCGCCAGCAGCAGCAGCATAGAAGTAAGGGTGGCAATACCATGCCTGCTCCAGGGCTCTACCCCCTACCATTTTTTGTCATTTTTCCACCACATTTTTCCGCACTCCCATATGGCTTTGCACCCTGGGTGGCTGCCCTGCTCACTCAGCCTTGCTAGCCATGTTATGGCCTTGCCAGCCAGCCATGTGGGACAGAAGCCACAGGAGCTGCCCTGTGACCCTTTGAAACATTCTGGCAATCTAATTTTGAGTCCCAACCTACAGGCTGAGAAAGCCTGATCTAATCAACAGTCTTTCATAAATGTTAACACAGCCTTTAACTTCCTGTACACTCTTGGGATACTTTCCCTTCTGTAGTAATGAGAATTATTGAAAATGATTAGATCTATATTAACATCTTAGAGTGTACATGAACTTTTTGATGATCAGTCCCTCGTCAGAAATAAAAATGACTCAGAGCAGATAAACCACGGACGCATTCAACCTTCACATATATTTCATCTTAAAATGCAATATATGATTCTGAATAAGAATGACCATATTGGACTTTCTTTAATTCTATTTTTTAATTTTATAAGATGACTAACTGTTGCCAAATTGCTTTTCTCTATTGATACTTCTTCAGTTTGGGATAATGGCTCTTTTTCTGCTGGCTCTAAAATAGAAAAATCTTTATGAAATCTAATGAAGACCTTTAAACAGATCTACAATATCTGCCTATAATGAATCTAGCAATGGTGGTGTTACTCATAGATCAGTTATACTTGTTTTATAATAATCTCAGTGACCTTGAAAGCTCAGCTCTGTGCCTGATCCATTGTGTGCTCTGACTAAAAACAGCCATTAAATATTTAATGTCACTACGCCTTTCTGAAATGATCAATTGTTATATCAGTTATCTTTTTCTCCGTGTGTAAATTATATGTGGCATTACCCAAGATACAATCTGGACAAACGGACAGCTGTGTCCCCTCAATTCCCCAAACTGGGGTGCCTTTTACACTGCTTTGCTGTGAGAGCAACCACATCTGGTCTGCTCACACCCACCCTCCAGCATGTAAATCACTCCCAGCTATACTGTATGAGTGCTATAGCCAGCCACTTATGAATTACACTGCAGGGCAACACCAGCAAATGTGTGTCTTGTACTGCCCAGCACGTTCCTGGCACATATAAAGTCCATCATTTATCAATAGAAAATGATATGCACAAATCTTATCCCAAATGGAGTTTCCCAAACACTTCAATCCAAACACACTGGTTTAGGTAAAACAACAAAACACATTTATTAATTTGAGAAAGATAGATTTTCAGTGACTGCAAGTAATGAGGCATACAAGTCAGAATTGGTTACAAGGAAATAAAAGGTAAACGCAACACCTAATTTAACAATCTAAGTGAATACAAAGTAAAGGTCTCTCTGACCACATGTTCCAGCAGTCTTAATGCAGGAACCTCTTTCGGTCAGATCTCCCCCATCCCCAGTCCAATGCTGCTGCCTTTGTTCTTCAGGTGTTGATAGGGTTGCCAACCCTCCAGGATTGTCCTGGAGTCTCCAGGAATTAAAGGTTAATTTTTAATTAAAGATTATGTCATGTGATGGAATCTCCAGGAATACGTCCAACCAACATTGGCAACCCTAGGTGTTGATGATGCTATGGGTAGAGAACAAGGGAGAGATGATTTGTCTGTCCTCTCCTCTTATTGTCCTTTCTCTTTGCAAGAATCATCTCCAGCTGATGTTCAGGAGACAGAAAATCTGTGTGGCCAGGAAACTTAAACTGCTTCTTTGTCAAAATGTAGATTTTCTGCCCACACCCTCTCTCATGATGAAGAGTGGCCACTTACTCTGGTGATGGTCCATTTGATCTCGTTAACACCTGGCTGAGGCATCGGATAGCCTTTTGGAACTGCCCTCCAGAACATGTTGGAACATGTCTTGGTAAATTACACAGTGGAATCCTATATCTTTACAATGTTGCCACACATATTTTACCAAGACCATAATAATCAGCAAC
The DNA here is from genome assembly GCF_027887155.1 of Malaclemys terrapin pileata. Taxonomy (NCBI): domain Eukaryota; kingdom Metazoa; phylum Chordata; order Testudines; family Emydidae; genus Malaclemys; species Malaclemys terrapin. Next base: position 115,918,911 of record NC_071505.1, read on the forward strand.
TCATGAGTTTTCAAAAGATTCTTTACACAGTATGCTTTGTACACAAGTTAACATTATCTTGTAAAAGGGATGAACATAGAGGTACAAACTGTCACAACATAACATCAATCTAATATTAGTGAAAACTCTTATATATAACCATCAAGCAAAGTGGTATACATATTATAGCTGGAGCTGCTAGAACCACCTATTACTGATGTTGCCTGACACTTCCCATTATAAAACCCTGGTTTTCAGTTGTTTATAACTTCAGCCAAAATGGTTCAGCTATTTTGGAGAATAAGGCTCATGCAAATATGTTGTTTTGCCCATGTTAAAAAATTCTGGTGAACTTTTCTTTGAAAAGTTCTAGCACCCCCATGTGTTGGAGCAGGGACTTGAAATTTGGTAGAGGGTGGCCTGTGTATCAGGGATGAGGCCTTTTGCCATCCCTGTGAAGATCTGTCCTAATCTGGACAAGTTATATCTCTTTGGAAAATCTCAGTTCTCACATGCTCAGTAGAGACTTCATAGAATGTCACAGCTAAAAACTCTGACAATTCCATCATCACTGAGCATGCTCCAGCTCAGAACTGTAGGAGGCTGGACAGAATTTCCTCTGCAATTGCAGTTCTTGGCTGCAGCAAGCCAGGACGGAGATGGGCACCAGAAGTGACAGTAGTATTTCTGTCTCTTCTGTGCTCTCAATGACCCCCTTTTGGTATCCAGGCAACAGGAAAGAAGTAGTTGCCTGATTCAAAAGCAGAGGTACAAGATCCAGAGTGGGGAGAGCAAGAGGAGTAGATTGGACAAGGATCCCAGGGGTCGGAACACCTAACTGGGACTGGAGACTGGCACTGGCTGGCAAGGAGACTGTGACTGGGAGCTGGGGATGGAAATGGGAGGGGAGAATGGGAGCCGATGAGTAAGACAGGAGGAAAGACTCAGATCACATGAGGAGCTGGCAGGGGAGACTAGGACTGGCTGGGCAATGAGTCTGGGACTGGGAATGACTGATGTGTGGGGAAAGGAGACAGATCTGATGATGAGCCTGTGGGCAGGCGGACAACTGAGACTGTCTGGGCAAAGAGCTGTGACAAAGAGCTGGGGAAGATGATTGGACAAGGAGCTCAAGAAGGGAAACTGGGACTGGATGTCAGTGGGCATGGAGAAAATGAAGGAGAGGAGAAACAAAAATGGACGAGGCACTGGAATGGGGGAAACTGGGATTGAGTGGGCAAGGAAACTGCAGACAATGAGATGGGAGGGGCTGGGAATGGCTCGGCAAAGAAATGTGGACTGGGATCAGTGGACGTATGACTAGAATTGGGAGCTGGGGGGATGGATTGGAGGGACTAGGGGAGCCGATGGGGCAAAAGGAGTCATATTTATAAGGCAAATGGACAGAAGAATCTGCGTTCACTGGAGAACACTCCCCTGCAGAGCCAGGAATGGAAATCCTAGTTTCTGAATTTCACCATTCCTCTGCTGTCAGCCAATACCTAAGAAACCCATTAACTTAAGTGACAGAGGTCTCTGCAGTGGATTTAAAAGTGCCAATGCTTCTTATGAACCATGTGGCTATCAATATGCTGCTGTATGATGGAATTTCTGTTTTCCAATTTGCTATTTTTAAAACCTAGGAAATTACACAGAAAAAAACCATGTTAAAAGAACATTATTAACATTAAGGCACAACCTTAATTCAACCCCTTGTGAGTATGCATTATGATACAGTCTTCAATTACATGATCACATACTCTTTTTTTCCCCACAGGCCCCCTGCCAGTGGCTGCAGTAATAGCAAAACTGTTGGTTAGGTAGTACGCAAATAAAAGAACCAAAGAAAAATTAGGAGGGAATCAGTGCTCATATATAGGCAGCATAATTAGTTATTTTGTAGCAGCACATTTACCAGAATCTTATACCTTTCCAAACTGGCATGCAGTTTTTGAAGCAGCAGACGTATAGATCCTCCTCCTATTCTAAAAGCAGAGGAAGCTCTCTATTTGATTTCTCTCATGCCCGTTCTCTCCAGCGCTTCATCAGAGGTCACCAGATGGTTTAAGTTGCTGTTGTTCACTCTTCCCTGTTTCAGCAGGGATGAGAAGAGCTACTGATAACAGGTGGGGAAGGAATAACATAGAAGGAAAGCAAGGTATTTGGGATGAGGAAATGGGAATAGGGTTGACCAGTTGAAGTATCGTACTTAGACAGATGCTTGGAGACCTGAGAGTAGGACACAGGATTAAAATGGGACACAGTAGGCAGTGGAGAAGGAGGGGAGCTGTGGAGGGAGAGGTCTTATTGGACCCTGCCTATTTTGCCTTTAAATAAGTTAGGGTTACCATATTTAAAAAATAAAAAAAGAGGACACTCCACGGGCCCTAGCCCCCGCCCCTTCCCCCGGCCCCGCCCCAACTCCGCCCTCTCCCCGCCCCTTCCCCAAAGTCCCCGCTCTAACTCCCCCTCCTCCCTCCCAGCCACGTGAAAAGGGCTGCCCAAGCGCTACCGGCTTCATGGTTTGCCGGGCAGCCTCCAGACCCTGCGCAGCTGGAGCCCGGGAGGGGAAGCGCCCAGCCGGGGGCGTAGGGTCTGGAGGCTGCCCGGCAAACCATGAAGCCGGTAGCACTCAGGCTTCGTGCAGCCCCTATGCCTCCAGACCCTGCGCCCCCGGCCGGGCACTTCTCCTCCCCGGCTCCAGCTGCTCTGCTCCTCCCCGGACTCAGACTTCGGCTCTGTTTAGGAGCCAAGCTGCCCGAGCCAGCGCTACTGGCTTCGGGCAGCCCCCTTGACTCCGGACCCCAGCGGCTGGCTGGGCACTTCTCCTCCCCGGCTCCAGCTGCTCTGCTCCGGCGGCACAGGGTCCGGAGGCACGGGGGCTGCCCAAAGCCGGTAGCGCTGGCTCGGGCAGCTTGGCTCTTAAACAGAGCCGAAGTCTGAGTCCGGGAAGGAGCAGAGCAGCCCCGGGAGAGGAAGTGCCCAGCCGGTATTTTTCCCAGACATGTTCGGCTTTTTGGCAATTCCCTCCAGATGGGGGTTTGATTGCCGAAAAGCCGGACATGTCCAGGAAAAACCGGCCGTATGGTAACCCTAAATAAGTTAGCAAGGCCCTGACCAGGGAGAAAGAGAAAGCAACAGGAGTGGAAGGCAGGGCCGGCTCCAGGCACCAGCTTCTCAAGCAGGTGCTTGGGGCGGCTGCTCCGGAGAGGGGCGGCAGGTCCAGGTATTCGGCGGCAATTCGGCGGACGGTCCCTCACTCCACCTGGGAGTGAAGGACCTCGCGCCGAATTGTTGCCACAGATCGCGATCGCGGCTTTTTTTAGCGATCGCGGCTATTTTTTGTTTTTTTTGTTTGTTTGTTTTGTTTTGGCTGCTTGGGGCGGCCAAAACCCTGGAGCTGGCCCTGGTGGAAGGGGAAGAAAGTTCAAGTTGGAGAGCCAGATATGGCTCAGAGCTGTCAAGAAACAGTATCATGATAGTGAATAAGAGAGGGGAAGGAGGATAAGGTCAGGAACAGGGCAGAGCTGAGGAAAGAAAGGACAGTGTTTATCATAAAGGAAGTTGGTATGGCAATAGGATTTCCTGCAGAAAATCAGAGCACAGCAAGAGCAAAAGCGGAGGTGAAGAAGGCAAATTCAGGGCTAAAACTGGCCTTAGTGGGGAAGACAAAGAGATAGGTGATAGGAGCAAAGTAGTCTCGTGTAGAAGACAGGTCGTAACCAAGGGATTAAACCGGTGGAGGATGCATAGGGAAGTGAAGAAAGATTCACGGCAGCAGAGAAATCATAGCAGCTGAAAGCAACAGAGGAAGACTAAGTCAAAAGAGTGACCATAATGATGATCAGGAGAGTCGGCACATATTGCCTTTGATGGTCTCACAATCAGTATTACAAAATGGAAACTTACTAGAAAAATATGAACATTGGTATGACAGTTCCTCATCATGACTCCATGTCAGCAAAATACGTACAACCTGCTTACATTCCATGGAGCTAAAACATGTTTGTAATATTAAGCACTTGCTTAGAGGCTTGATATTCAAAAGTACCTAGTAGTGTTAGGTGCCTAGCCCCCATAGGCACCTTACTCTGCTAGTCACATTTGGAAATCTCCTGAATAGGAACAGTTTGTTGATCAGGGCGTATCTACTGACTTTGAAATGGGCCTTTTAACTGAATTTTCTCATTTTTTGCTTTATCTGCCTTTAAGCTCGAGCTCTTGCCAGTTCCCGTGTGCTCCAACCTTTATGGCATTTCAGTTAATTACGTGTTTTTGGTATCCATGCAAACTTTGCAAATGCAAATGATTTACACAAAAGGCTCTGAATAGCTCTTTTGGAACCATTGTAGACGATTGTATAAATCTGCACCTTTTTCAAAGTGATATTTTGACACAGTGGATTTCAGCAGCTGCTCCAGAGCCTCTGTGGTGTATTGTGCGAAACCTGCCTGCTGTACTTCATGCCTCATTTGCTTTCATTTGGCATTGTGTATATTTGTGGAATAATCACTAAAAACATATCGTGGTTAAAAATGTTTACAGTTCTGTCCTAGTGGGGATAGCAATAAGAGAGTCAGGGCAAAAAACAGGTCATTTAACACCAAAAATGGCACAAGAATGCCCTTCAACCAGGCCTCGTGAGGACGTACGAGAAACATGCTGTTGAGAAACAATTTGGCTTCTGGCAGATTTTCATTTTTGTTTTGTTCCTAATTTTTATACTGGATTTTTTTATATACTGGATATTTGCATGAAGACAAGCGGCCAACTTCTGCTCTCATTTACACTAGCATAAATCTGGAATTCAGCAGAGTAACTGTGAATGAAAGACAGTGTAAGAAAGAGCAGAATTTTGCCCCCTATCTATGTTTCTTCAGGATTCATCTAATACCTGCTGTTTATTCCTTACCTGAAATCCCAGTATCCCAGACTGGATTCCTGGATGTATTTCAAAGTGGTTGTCCTGGGTGTTAGAGTGAATGTCACCCATCATGCATTGCACATTGACTGTGGAAGCAGCCTGGTTTGCACTGACCTTTAATGGAAACTCCTATAGTAACTTTTTTAGGAAATGGAGGAAGCAGAGTTCATTCAGAAGAACATGGTTCATTCCCAAGTTCTGCAACAGATTTCCTGTTGATACTGAGCAAACCACTTAAACCTTTCGGTAAGTATGCCACCTAGATCACAGAGGTGTTGTGAACTGAAAAGAGCTGTGGTTAGAAGGTATTACTGAAATGCAAAGTGTCGTTATTTGAGAAACAGCAAAAGAGATTCCAGTTTTTTATCCAGACCATCAGAGTAGACAAAACAAGTTGGTACAATATGCTTTTGCAGCATGTAATTTTTTTAAGAATGTGCTATATGAGATGCTGTTGTTACCATGGTTACAGTATCCATCTAGGGAAATGTATGCCCTAAAATGCCATTATGAAATAAAGAAAATATAACTAATAGCCTAAAAATACAATAGCATGTGTTTTTTTAGCATGGCAGGATTTGATTTAGTTTTTTGTCGTTTTGTGACTCTTAATACTTACGAAAGTGATAGACTGAAAGAACTAGCTAAAAAATGCTAGTGTGACTGGATAGTGTTTGGATGACCTCCAATGAACATCTAAATGCTTCTGGACATGGTGTGGTAATTCAATAGATGACATTCTTCCCTAGGTGTCACAACGGAACCTGTGGACCAGCATGGGTTCTGGAGTACTGCACTGCTGGAAGAGAAATCAAACCAAAGCCCTTTCCACAAGAATGGGAATATTAAATCCCAATGTCCTGGCCGCTAGGTGAAATCCCGCCCCCCTCCCAACCTACAGGCAGGGGACATGGCGGCAGTACAGCCTTTCTACACAATTGCATGGGGTGAATAGGTCAATGGATCCACATAATCATGAATTCTGTGATGGTGATGGTATGGTTATTTATTAATTATTTACATAGCAGCAGCACTTAGAGACCTCAGTCAGGGATCAGGGCCTTGCTCTCATAGGCATTGTATATACATAAAGCAAAAAGATGATGCCTCTAGCTTGCCTGCATCACTGTTCCCCTTGTCTTCCTACTCAATTCCATTGTTGGTCACAGGTGGTGTCAAGAGCCTTGCACTGGTTTTCGGCACTAGGGTGAATTTCTCCCTTTTGTGAATAAACGCCAGGATTTCAAGCTGATGTGAGGACTGTGCTTGACTTCTTGTTAGGTAAACTTGAATGTGTAACATGAGCATTTGTTTTTTATAGCAATGAGAGGTGCACATGGTGGAAGAACATGTATTTGCAATATATACATCAGAAAGAAATTGGGGTAGAAGCCACATGTCTCTAAAGATCTCCTATGCTACCTACGAGCTTGTACCTGGCACTTTGGAGACAGTCAGTATTTGATAGTTCAAGCTAAACAATTTTTTAAAAGGGGAATACGCCCAAAATATGTAATAATGATCATCAAAACTTAGGAAAAAATCATAAGCTGGAAGCCCTAATTGTATTTGTCAACTTGCTTCTGTTATCTGAACACATTATAACATAAGCAAAGAATTTAACTCAAAGAAACTGTGCCAGTTTCATTTACCAGCCCTATAAATTACACAACCAACGAAATGCAATGAGATCAAAGACTCTGAACTATTTTCTCACACATGAGTGAGTGGCTGCTGAGCACATTGATGACACAACAGTGTTGAATAATTAGGACAATATAGAATTCTAGAAATGTGGCACAGCTGACAATACTGGAGAGAGGAACCAGTGAACATTCCATGGGTTTATTTTACAATGGAAAGCGCATGTATGTATAAATCCATATTTTGTAAGTGCGCTAATGAATTTGCTTTATAACCCTATCAACGTCAAGAACCTGGGGGCTAATTTGTTCATGTCTCTCATTTTTAAAATCTGTAGCATCTCTGTAAACTGAAAGCTAGTCACGGCACTGGGCTATAATTGAAAAATTTCTAAAGTACTCTATATATCCGCGATAGCTAGCACAACCACATTACTAATAGAAGTGGTCAAAATAAAATTGTTAAGTAGTTTACTGTATTAATATGATTTTTTGAATGAAACTATTCAAATTTACTTTCCATTAATCATCTAGCTTATAGAATAGGGTGAGTATTTTGCAAATATCCACTCGTATCTATGTATATTAATTTCAAAATAATTCTTGAATAAATATTTGACTTTTTTTTTCATGGTGGGCCTGATCCAAAACTCATTGGGGAATCTTTCCATTGACATCAGTGGGCTTTGGATCTGGCCTGTAGTTGTGCAGCTCTGTTTTCTAAAATAGACTTCCCATGCACTCTTATCAACAATGATATGTCAACATGGCTCTGTGCACACGGAGATTGTCAAAATACAAAGCAATGGCAAGATTGAAATGTTTATATTTAAAGCAAATATCCATGGGCAACATCATAGCTCACCATACATCCCTGGGTTGTGGAGTAAAAATGCAAGCTTTCCCCCGCCTAGACAACACACATTGCAGCCCTTTATGGGGCTGTTACTCCTTCTGAGTGGACAGGGCTGGGGACTGCAGAGAGTTTGGGCTCTATGCATTTCATGTGCCAGCCTGCACAGTTGAGTCAATGCAGAGGGTATCAGTCTATTATTGGGATAGGTCCAGAAGCAGGCTTGTTCCCTCCTGCAGTAAGGACAGTAATTGAGAATCACAATTCCCTCCCGCTCCTTGGTCTGCACAACTATACATTGCCCCTTATTTATGACAGATATAAACTGACAATCTAGCCCCATGTTTTCACTTCAGACTCGTTGACTTTCGTGCCATGTTTCTTTATACATATAAACAAGGATATATATTCTGCTAGGCAAACTGTTGGACAGCATGAAAATGACATGTTGAACTAGTTTTTTAATATATAGCATTTTAATTCACATAGTAGATCACATGGGATGGCTTACTTTAATTAATACCAGCATTTTTATAGTTCATTGAACTTATCAAGTGTTATATCATTGCTAGGTATTACGACTAGCATTGGGCGAATAATGCATGATGAATTATCTGTTTGACATATGTCACCCCTTTTTGTTTGTGAATTGTCATTGAAAAGATTGTGATTTTTCTCAGATTTTTCAAAACTACTCATTGAATAACTTCTGTCAGTGATTCTTAGTTTGCCACTTATTTGTGAGCTTTGAGTGTTTGATACTGGCAATTGTAGCTGTTTTGACGGTCATGTAGGTCACACGTTATGATGGATGAGTATAACTCGTAGATTATACTGCAACATAGCCTGGTCTCAGACTCAGGCTCAAACCCCCCTTCTATCTACACACAATACTGTCTGACTCAGGCCTGGGCCCCAGGACCCTGCAGGGGTGCAGGGTTGGAGCCCAGGTCTCATGGGGGCTTGGGCCCAAATGCCATTGTTTTGCAGTATGGATGTGGCTTGGGCCCTGAGAATCCGCCAATACTATCCCACCGTCCCATTGGCTATTGTTCTTTGACTACTCTTCAGATAGGGCAATCAACTCCCAGGACACCCCTTGTTCAAGTTTGACTCTTCCATTTCATTCTGACTGCTGATCTGGAAGCACATTGAACCTTCTCCTGCATTTTCAATGGCTACCGGCCAGAAGTACTTTGCCAAACACGCTGCTTCCTGGGCATGGGAGCACTGCCAGATTTTGGTGAATCTCAGGTTCAAGGCGAGCAAACTATTTTAGAAATAATTCCAGGGATAACCATGAGTTTCAGGAAATAGCGAAGGAGCTGGCAGTATTGGGGATTCACCAGACCAGTCACCAGGGCAGGGAGAGGATTAAGCAACTCCAGACTGACTACTGGAAAGCCTCAGATCAGAACCGCACCTCTGTGAACTCATCATCCTCCTGCCTCTATTACTAGGAGTTTGACTGGGGTTTGGGTACTGTGACAAGAACAGAGCCACTAGAACGTCACAACAGCCTGGTCAGCCAGGATGGCAACCTTCTAACCCCTGAATCCAGCATAGGATTGGAGGGAAGCCAGCAGGCGCCAGATGAGGCTACCATAGTGACTGCTGCTGAAACAGATCCCTGAGGGGCTTTGCCATGGGAGCAGCTGCAGCACATCCTGGGTCCCTACTCAGAGGAGCTTTCTGATGCCCTCTGGAGAAGCAGCCTGTTGCAGAACCAGCAGCAGAAATAGAAGAGGCAGAAGTTGCCCCGGAGCCTGATACATTTCTGGCTCCGTGTTTGTTTTTATTAATGTAGTAACGGGAGTGATTTCTGATTTATGAACCAATGCAAAGTTATAACCAGCAGAAGGTACCAGCATTTATCCGCTAATGGTAGATTCTCCATCAGTGGCTGAGGGTCACCATCACCATCACAGCCACCACATGGGATTCAAACTGGAGATTGGGAAGTGCAAACAGGGAAACAGGCATTTTAAAATAAAGTTTTAATAGAAACTCACACATTATTGCTGTGACATGCCTGGGTGTTAAAAATATGAACCTTATATTGCCTTCCCTGTTACTTCGCTGCTCAGCATCAGTCCAATGGTTTAATGAGCTACCTGTATACAGGGAACTGTACGGGGAGGAGTAGGAAATGTTGTTGTCCTTTTACAAATGCAGTCCATTCAGGCTAAATGTAGTCTACAGGTGATGAAATCATTTGTCTGAAATACAGCTGGGAGGAGAGGTGTTGTATGCAATCCAGAAATGTGCCGGGGGGTGGGGAAAGAGTGGGGTTGTGAAGTTATTTGCGAGTATTATTTGGCAGCTCGGGCACACTCCAGCAGAACCCTGGGTCTCCTTACAGTCATGGATCATTCAAAGAGGAAGTAAAAAGCAACAAAGAGTCCTGTGGCACATGCATCTGACGAAGTGGGCATTCAACCACAAAAGCTTATGCTCCAATACATCTGTTAGTCTTTAAAGTGCCACAGGACATTTTGTTGCTTTTCACAGATCCAGACTAACACAGCTACCCCTCTGATACTGAACGAGGAAGTGTTTCCGTGATGAATTTATGGTTGACATTCTGGCCAGAGCCAACAGGAAGCGGAAAGGCACAGGCAGGCTGCAGAGCTTGAGGACAGAATTGCAGCATGGAAGCAGACACTTGCATTGCAGTTCCTGGAACCAGAGTGTCGTTTGAGGTAGGAAGACAAAGCACAGCAGAAAGACCTGTTTCACTGCAGTCTCCTGCTCCACGGCCCGAGTCCCCTCCTTGGTACCATGCGCTGCAAACCAGTAACTCTTCAGACAATTCCATGTTTGGGTGGCCCATGCAATTGAGACTGAAAAGCAGCTGGACAGGGCAAATCGACCCCCTGCTGTCCTCCACCCCCATCCAGGATCCTTCTACTCTGCATACCCCTGTGATGACCACTTCCCCCCTGCATGCTTTCACATGCATGCAGCAGTGCCAAGTGCATGCTAAACACACAAGAAAGGGAAAAGAGAACATGCCAGACGACACACAAAATTAGGGGATTGTTTTGATGGCATTGGTTTCACTGTTTGCACAGTTCAATGTCTGGTCTATGTACTTCTTTATTACTAGTTTTGATGTTGGTTTATGAGTGTTGTTTCAGTGTTCCAGTGGCAGCTGGACTGCCTGGCAATGCTTGAATATTGTTTTTCTTTTTTGTAATTCATCCATGTTTCACGAATAAAGGCTTTTATTTAATTTAGACCGTTTATTGCTGTCACTACATCACATCATACAATTGTGTATTTCGAATAATAAAGATAAACACATGTTAAGGCACAATGGGGAAGTTGTATCCAAACACAATCTCATAATCCCTCAATATATCTATGTACAACTATCCATCATGTAAATGAATAGCCTCCTCTTCGTAGACCATCATCTCAGCCATAAGAAAAATTAATAATCAAACCCTGCCCCACAATCACTATGTGACAATACCCTCATTTCATTCCGTGATGTGATAGTACCTCATGTTCTGTAAGCATTGCTATACAAAAACTCAGAAAGATACTGTTCTCCCTCTTCCATTGGCCCATGAAAGTCAGCATCCCTGATTTCTGTTGCACAGGTGCCAGCTGAGATAGGTGCACTTTCTGGCTGAGTGTACCAGTTCATCAGTCCATTCCTGTCAGGGTCCATTCAGAAGCAAATGGCTCACCTTTGGATTCACAAAGATTGTGAAGTGCACAGCAATAAAGTGAACACCATTGATGACACTGGAATCTAAATGGGTCTGTAGACAGCACCAGTGAAATTTCAATCTGCCAAACACACATTCAACCACCATTTTACACATACTGACTGTGTAGTTAAATCTTCTTTTGCCAGATCCTCTGAGATCAGGGTATGGTTTCAAAGGCCAAGGCAAAAGGGGGTGTGTGGCATCCCACAGAATAACAGTGAGGACAGTAACTCAGTTTATGACAATGTCATTTGGTGGTAGTAGTGTCCCAGCCTGTCCATGACTCGATCAACAAAAAAATATGTCATCATGAAATTTTCCAAAGCAGCCCATGTTGGCATCATCGATCGGCCTACATGGTCCACAAAGGCCTACATAATAATGGAGTCATACCTTTTGCAGTTTTGTACTCGTGCTCGAGGAGGGCACACTATGAGTACATGAGTCCTATCAATGGCCCTGAAGCAGTTTAGAAATCCCATTCTCTCAAAACAGGCAGCTGCTTCAGTTTATGCCTACCACCTTTGGATAAATCACACACCTGCTTGCCTCAGGAACCTCTGCCACCAATTTGCCTACAGTTAACTTTCCAAAGCCAAAGTGATTGGCAGTGGACCTTTAGCAGTCTGAGATAGCCAGCTTCCAGATGGTTATAGCAACCTGCTTCTGGACCAATCTGGCAGTCCTCAAACATGTGTTGTGAAACTAGGCGGTAAGTATGGTAGCGTCCTGGCCAAATTGTAAATGGTGTAATTACATACCTCCTCCCTAAATTCTCTATGGAGTTTCAAATTGAAAAGAATGCAGCTTTCTTTATGTGAAAGTTCTGGACCCACTGCTGGTCATCCCATGTCTGCATGATGATGTGATCTCACCAGTCTATGTTTGTAGCCCTGCTCCAGGGTTTACAAGGGGGGAACAGTGGCTATACTGTTCAAATCTGCCATGTCTGTATTGTCCTCTTCCACCTGCTCCATTAGGTGCTATGGTGGGTCAGAAAATGTTGCAAAAATGTCCACCAGGGTCTCATAGATGTTCTGCCCTTTTCATGAAACAGGAGTGAAAGAACAAGCAAGAGAAGCTCTTGAAATAGTGAATCCTCCATGTTGCTGGCTCCAGTTGCCAAGAGCATGCAGATCAAAAGGACTGCTCAGCAGCATGTGTTGGTGGATTGTGACAACTTCCTGTGACACTGCACCACAAACAAAAGGCTGGAATGGCCAAATTTCAGGAGGGCGCTAAGAACTCTGGGATATGGTTCGTTGAACTTGTGACTGCTGTGACAAAGCTCCTCCTCTATCTTGGTGGGTCCTGCGCTTATTGGTGGATTTTCTTGCCTCAGAGATTCACCATGTGGGTTGGGGAACAGCGCAGAGACCTTCCCCTCTGGAAGAATCCACAGTCCAGGTCAATTGGGAGGTTTGGGGGGAACCCGAGCCCGCCCTCTACTCCGGGTTCCAGCCCAGGGCCCTGTGGATTGCAGCTGTCTATAGTGCCTCCTGTAATAGCTGCATGACAGCTACAACTCCCTGGGCTACTTCCCCATGGCCTCCTCCAAACACCTTCCTTATTCTCACCACAGGACCTTCCTCCTGGTGTCTGATAACGCTTGTGCTCCTCAGTCCTCCAGCAGCACACCCTCTCACTCTCAGCTCCTTGCGCCTCTTGCTCCCAGCTACTCACACTCACACCACAAACTGAAGTGAGCTCCTTTTAAAACCCAGGTGCCCTCATTAGCCTGCCTTAATTGATTCTAGCACCTTCTTCTTCATTGGCTCCAGGTGTCCTAATTAGCCTGCCTGCCTTAACTGGTTTTAGCAGGTTCCTGATTACTCTAGTGCAGCCCCTGCTCTGGTCACTCAGGGAACAGAAAACTACTCATCCAGTGACCAGTATATTTGCCCTCTACCAGACTCCTGTATCCCACTGGTCTGGGTCTGTCACATATCCCTTCCCCCTGCTCAACACCAAGGGGTTGGGAAGCTTGGGACGCCAGACAGTGCACACGTGACAAGCCATCGGCGTTGCCATGACGGCTCCCTGCTCTGTGTTGCACACAGAACTGGAAAGGTTGGAGGGATAAGTACCATCTGGTCACCCTTGTGTTCTTCTCCTTGTTCTGCTGCATCCATTGAAGAGGGGCCTGATCGGTCACGAGGACAAATCTGCGCCCGAGCAGGTAGTTGCGCAATGTTTCCATGGCCCATTTTACAGCGAGGCATTCTCTCTCCACCACTGCATATTTTTGTTCCCTTGGAAGGAGTTTCCGACTGAGGTATAGAATTGGGTGTTCCTCCTCCCCGACCATCTGTGATAGAACGGCCCCCAACCCTACTTCCGATGCATCCGTCTGCAGGATAAACTCCTTGGTGAAATCAGGGGCTATCAGTACGGGGTTACTGCAGAGGGCAGTCCGTAGGTCTGTGAATGCTTCCTCTGCTGCGTCAGACCACCTCACCAGATCAGGTCCATGGACTTTCACTAGGTCTGTCAGGGGGCTTGCCCTTGTGGCAAAGTGGGGGATAAATCATCGGTAATACCCCACCACACCTAGGAATGCCTGGACTTGTTTCTTGCGTCTTGGTCGGGGCCAATTTTGGATGGCCTCTAACTTGTTCACTTGGGGTTCTACCAAACCTTTTCCCACAACGTAGCCAAGATATTTGGCCTCTGTAAACCCTACAGCACACTTGGCAGGGTTTGCTGTAAGGCCAGCTTGCCTGAAGGTATCGAGGACTGCCTCCACCTTCTCCAGGTGGGTTTCCCAGTCTGGGATATGAATGATCACATCGTCCAAGTAGGCAGCAGCATAACTGTTATGTGGGCATAATAGATTGTCCATGAGGTGCTGGAAGGTAGCTGGGGCCCCATGTAGTCCAAAAGGGAGGACAATATATTGAAAAAGACCCTCTGGTGTAGAGAACGCAGTCTTTTCCTTTGCTTCTTCGGCAAGGGGAATCTGCCAGTACCCCTTTGTCAAGTCTAGGGTAGTCAAGTACTGGGCATTACCCAGATGGTCCACTAGCTCATCTATGCGAGGTATGAGGTACGCGTCGAACTGGGATACGTCGTTTAGTCGCCGGAAGTCATTGCAAAATCTTGTGGTGCCATCAGGTTTGGGCACCAGCACGATTGGGCTGGACCACTGACTGTGGGATTCTTCGATGATCCCCAACTCCAGCATTTTTTTTACTTCTGCTTTTATTTCCTGCCTTTTTGCTGCTGGCACCCGATAGGGCCTCATTGTTACTCTGGCCCCAGGGTTCATGACGATGTGGTGATATGTCTCGGTTGTTCAACCCGGTTTTGTCGAGAACACATCTTGGTTCTGGAAGAGCATCTCAGACACCTCATTCTTCTGGCTTGCTTTCTGCCGTGGGTACCAACACCATAACCTGATCCCCTGCTTGGAACTGTCGCACTTTTGCCTGGCTATTGTAATGGGTTCGCCGGGCCTCCTGTGTCTTCTCCAAATGTTCCCGTACAATAGGGGTAACCCGGGCTATCCAGTCTCGCATCTGCATTACATGCTCTATTATATTTCTCCCCTCATTGGGTTCCTCTTCCCAGATCTCTTTGGCAATATCTAGTATGCCATGGGGGGTGACGCCCGTATAATAACTTGAAGGGGGAAAACCCAGTTGAGGCCTGAGGTACCTCCCGGATAGCGAACATAAGGTAGGGTAGTAGGGTGTCCCAATCCTTCCCGTCCCGACTTACCACCTTCCTTATCATAGCCTTGAGGGTTCGGTTAAACCTTTCTACCACCCCATCAGTCTGCAGATGGTAGACCGAAGTTCTCAGGGTATGTATATGGAGCAGCATACAGAGGTCCTTCATTAGCTTCAACATAAATGGGGTTCCTTGGTCAGTTAATATCTCCTTCGGTAGCCCCATTCAGGCAAAGATCCCCACCAGCTCTTTGGCTATAGTTTTAGAGGCCGTGTTCCGCAGGGGGACGGCTTCTGGGCAGCGAGTAGCATAGTCCAAAACAACAAGTATATATTGGTGGCCCTGAGCCATCTTCTCCAGGGGTCCCACTAGGTCCATGGTTATTCACTCGAAGGGGACCTCTATGATGGGAAGGGGTACTAAAGTTGCCCTCAAGTGGGGATGGAGACCGTGCAGCTGACACTCTGAGCAGGAGGCACAATACCTCCACACTTCTTCATGTATTCCGGGCCAGAAGAACTGTCGTAGGACTCGTGCCAGGGTCTTCTCTACTCCCAAATGCCCCCCAAAAAGATGACTCTGAGCAAGACTTAATACAGCGTTCTGGTGTTTTTGAGATACTAGAATCTGCTGTACCTTCTACCCCTGTACTGGTGCAACCCGGTATAAGAGATCCTTCTTCATTATGAAGTAGGGTCCTGGTCCCTGGGTTTTCCCTTCCATGGGGACCCCATCTATTTCAGTCACCTCCTTCCTAATGTTGTCATACCTTGGGTCTTCTGCCTGGTCCCGTCCAAAATTTCCTCTCCCGGAGCTAATCTGCCCAAGATCTAGGGGCCCAGTCTCTGTTGCCTCTACTGGTTCAGAAGCATTAGGGTGGGGGTCAGACTCAGGTGCTTCTCCCTCCTGCGTGGCTTCCTTTTCAGCTGTGCAGGTCCGCCTACCTACGAGAGCGACCTTCTGGCTTTGGGTCAGTATTCGGGTTCCCAAGGCCTTAGCTGCCCTTCTTTCCCTTTTTGTCTTTTTACCATGTCTGGGAATGGAGAACAAATCCGGGGATATTTCAGAGAAGATTGGGGGTTGACAGTCAGCTGTGAATGCCTCACCAATTTTAGGGTCCCCATCTTTCTCCAATCCCCCTACTGGGAGTAAGTTTCCAAACCCTGGGAAGTTTCTCCCTATGAGCGCCAGGTATGGGAGTTAAGATCTACACCTGCTGTTACCTCAGTAGTGTTCCCTTGGATCTCGATTTTTACTGGGATGGTGGGGTAGTAACTAACTGTCCCATGGACACACGTTATCCCCGTACGTTTAGCCTGCAGCAGCTGACTACGCTTCATGAGCTTCCCTGAGATAAGCGTGATAGCACTCCCCGAATC
The DNA here is from genome assembly GCF_027887155.1 of Malaclemys terrapin pileata. Classification (NCBI taxonomy): domain Eukaryota; kingdom Metazoa; phylum Chordata; order Testudines; family Emydidae; genus Malaclemys; species Malaclemys terrapin. The sequence continues at coordinate 115,935,083 of NC_071505.1, forward strand.
AACCAGTGCCGTGGTCCCTACCCCATTTAGTTTCACTGGTCTGGTATACATATGTGGGGTTAGTGAGACCCCAACAAGGTGGATTAGGGAGCATGGATCTGCCCAGTTCCCCAGGTTACACTGCATAGGCTCCTCAGCATTGGGACACTGTGCAGCTATGTGTCCCCACTCCCCGCACGCATAACATCTGTATGGAGCCCTAGGCGTTCCCCGGTCTCTTGGTTTGGGCAGTCTAACATCACGATCCTCTTCTCCCTCAGTGCTCCGACTCCTTGTAGCCTCTGATGGGCCTTCAGCCTCTCTCTTTTTCCACCTGGGCCCTCCTGGTGGCCCAGTCACCCGAACTGTAGGGCTTGGTGCTGCTAGTTTAACCCGGGGTGCCTCTTCCTTAACTGGTCGGGTCAGCTCCCTTGCTGTCCTTCGCCTCTCTACCAGGGTGACAACCTCGTCATAGATGGAGGGTTCGTTCTGGCTTACCCAGGCACGAAGGTCTGGTGGTAGTCCCCTCGTGTATCGGTCGATGACCAGAACCATTAGTATCTCTTCCAGACTCCAGGGCTCTGTTTGCAACCACTTTCCTGCAAGATGGATGAGGTCATACAATTGGGACCGCGGGGTTTTGTCTTCCTGGTACCTCCAACCGTGATACTGCTGGCCCCGCACTGCTGTCGTTACCCCAGATCTGGCCAGGATCTCTCCTTTCAGCTGGGGGTAGTCTGCTGCAGCCTCTTCAGGCAGATCATGGTAGGCCTTCTAGGCCTCCCCACACAGGAATGGGGCAAGGATGCCAGACCACTGATCTCGAGGCCAAGCCTCCCGTAGGACTGTCCTCTCAAAGGCCAGAACGTATGCCTCTACATCATCCTCCCATGTCATTTTCTACAGCCAATGGCTGGCCTGTATGAGCCGCGTCCCATCATGGCCGCGATTCAGCTCTGTAAGGGACTTTACCTGATTTACCAATTCCCGCAGCATAGCTCGGTCTTGAGCAGCCTGGTCCATGAGCAGGTGATTAGTCTCTTGCTGCAGCCACACTGCCTCCTGCTGGGCGGCTGCCTGGACACGGGTAACCTCCTGCTGGGCCGCCGTAGCTTGTATCAGTGCCCGCACTATGTCATCCATTGTGGTGAAAAAAAAATAAACCCTCTGTTTTCTTTTTGTTTGTTTGTTTTTAAAATCACCCTCCTTCTTCCGCCACGCTGTGCACCCCAAGATCCCACTACTGACACCAGTGTGACAAAGTTCCTCCACTATATTGGTGGGTCCTGCACTTATTGGTGGATTTTCTTGCCTCAGAGATTCACCATGTGGATTGGGGAACAGCCCAGAGACCTTCCCCTCTGGAAGAACCCACAGTCCAGGTCAAATGGGAAGTTTTGGGGGGAACCCGGGCCAGCTCTCTACTCCGGGTTCCAGCCCAGGGCCCTGTGGACTGCAGCTGTCTATAGTGCCTCCTGTAACAGCTGCATGACAGCTACAACTCCCTGGGCTACTTCCCCATGGCCTCCTCCAAACACCTTCCTTATTCTCACCACAGGACCTTCCTCTTGGTGTCTGATAACGCTTGTACTTCTCAGTCCTCCAGCAGCACACCCTCACCCTCTCACTCTCAGCTCCTTGCACCTCTTGCTCCCAGCTCCTCACACTGGCACCACAAACTGAAGTGAGCTCCTTTTAAAAACCCAGATGCCATGATTAGTCTGCCTTAATTGATTCTGGCAGCTCCTTCTTAATTGGCTCCACGTGTCCTAATTAGCCTGTCTGCCTTAACTAGTTCTAGCAGGTTTCTGATCACTCTAGTGCAGCCCCTTCTCTGGTCACTCAGGGAACAGAAAACTACTCATCCAGTGACCAGTATATTTGCCCTCTACCAGACTCCTGTACCCCACTGGTCTGGGTCTGTCACACTGCGTACTGCAGTGTGGAGTCTAGAGCCCCGGTGTGGAGCCCGGACTCAAAAATTGTTAACCTTGGGGTCATCAAACAGTGTGGACAGTCAAGCTCTGGGCTTTCAAACCCAGAGTTCGCGGACTCAAGTCCCACTAACCCTGGCCTTACATTGCAATGTAGACATTCACCTAGAATCATGTTTCCGATAGAGATGCTCACTATTACAAATTTTACATTTGCTTTCCACAGATATTCTGTAACATTTGCTTTAATAACATTTGCTTGTGACCTTATTATGCTAGGTACTGTATAGATGTGGAGCAAATGACAGTCCCTGCCTGAAGGAGTTTACTGTATAAATGATTATGGCTGATTTGGCAAACATTCTTGTAAGTGAACACAAAGAGAGAGTAAATACAATCCGAGCAAATTTGTTTAAAAATATAAATGAAAATTCCTGGAAATGTTTTGCAATATGCATCCAGTCTTATTTATCAAATATACATTGCAGTAACCCAGTGTTATGCACATACATGTAAAATATACATTAATATGCATTGCAAAGTATATTGAAATTATGCTAAATGGACAATATATGGAGATATCTTTTTTTAAAAAATCTTTTATGTGGGGAAATTAAAACGTGAACAAGGAAGGAGAAGGGAGAAGGGCACTTGACTTCTGCAGCATTGTGCGGCCACGTTGGTCCATATCAATAGCATATCCCAAGATGTGTCAGTCTGCATAGGAAATCAACTGAAAAGTGAAGGTAAATCCAACCTTAAAACAAATTTCACTTCTGAGGTTTCTAAAGTGTTATCAGTAAAATCTGGCAAGGGCTAGGAATTATTATTAATGGGAGAGTTTTCCTTTAAGGAAAGAAATGATAGCTGCTAGGTAACTAATTACTGCTGGCTAGGCTGCAAATAGGCCAGAAGATTATGGAGGATCTGATGAGTTGGATACCTTAGGTTTCCTACACTCCGATTAACTATCATATCCCTCCATCTTGGAGCCCCCAGGAATGGAGTACAATTTCTGGTGGTTCAGAATTTCTCTCCAAGAAAAGCACCTGTACCTGAGTGGGTGTGGATGTGAGAGTGGGAGATAAATGTACTCTTTCCTTACCTTGAAGTGAATTGCAACAGATATCCCCACACCTCCCACTGCAAGAGCACACAAGTGATACATTGAAGTGTATCACAAACCAAACAGCCAGCAATGAAGAATCCATATGATAGCAGCAAAATGTCAGGAATAAAAGGAAACATTCAATCATTGTTAAAACTTGCTTTAAAAATCAGATGATTGGTTCCTGTAGAATTCTTGTGCCTGTGACCTTGAAAAGGGGGTAATTGAGTAACAATTAATTCACGCCCAAAGCCATCTAATCTGGCTGCAACAGATTGATCAGGTATCATTGTCAAAAAGGAAGAAGAAAATAGTTTTTAGAACCGTCAGAAGGTAGCACCTTCAAGAGAAGCTGACTCGTTTGGTCAGGAAGTTGTCCAGCAGAGTGGAAAGGTGAGAAACTGAAGAAAGAGGTTCAAGAGGACAGAGGCTTGTCACAGCCAAAGAGCAAGACTTCAAGAGGAACAGACTGGCTATAGAATATGGAGGAGAAAAGGTCTACATTAGTGACAGAACAAGTTGCAACACTGGAGAAGGAGACTCTTCCGTATAACTGAAGTACTTATATTATAGTGCCTGAGTACCTCTTAGTCATTAATGTATTTAACCTCCTATCATCCAGATGGGGAACTAAGACACAGAGAGACTAAGAGACTTGCCCAAGGTCACATAGGAAGCCTGTGGTGGAGCCAAGAATCGAATCCGTCTCTCTTGAGTCCCAGCTACTGCCCTATACACTAGAGCATCTTCCCTTTCTATTGGGAACAAAGCAGAAACTACTGGGGGAGGTTCTGTGGCCTGTACAGTTCTATACAGAAGGTCAGTCTAGATGATCATAAAGGTCTCTTATAGTCTTAAAATTGATGAGCTAGATTCTCCAATCTGCCAAGTCTCCTTTGTGGTGCTCAAGTGGCTCAAAGTGGCTGTAAAATGGCCAGAAATGGCCAGTGGAGAATTCTCACTGCACAAGGGAACTCTGTGATGATGGAGGCAGCTTAGCCTCCTCTAGCAATAGCTGCTTCCACCATCCCCTGGTGTATGGAGAGGGAAAGAGCGTGTCATTGGTATGTGGGGGAAGCATGACAAAGCCGTAGAAAGCTCCACTACACCCAATCCTCCATTGCTGGAAGGTCGCTGAGGGTACATCTACACAGCAAAGAAAAACCTGCAGCAGGCCTATGACAGCTGATTTGGGCTCACAGGGCTCAGGCTGCAGGGTGGTTTCATTGCTATGTTGACTTCCGGCTCAGGCTCCCTGAGCTCTGGGACCCTCTGCAGGGTCCTAGAATCCAGGCTCCAGCCCAAGCTCAGAAGTCTGCATAGCAATGAAACCACCCTGCAGCCCAAGCCCTGTGAGCCCAAGTCAGCTGTCACAGGACAGCCACAGGATTTTCTTTGCTGTGTAGACGTACCCTGAGGGATCTTCAGAGGCAGGAATTAGAGATGCCGCTGTCTAAATTAAATTGTAGCTGGGTAGCACAGTTTCAAGAAGTCACAGGTGGCTTCCTATAGCACTCTTCTTATATGGCAGCCAAGCAGAGATCAGACAGGGTGGAGAATCCCACTCTTTGAATCCATGGAAATTATGCAGAGAACAACTTCCAGTTAAGGCAGACTTAGTACAGCTCCTAAGGGAGGAGCTCCATTTTGGCTCATCTGGTAGAACTGCTGTGCTTACATCATAAGAGTCCTACTTTACTTCTTGGCTCTGGTCATGTGTAGGAAACAAATCCACTTCACATCCAGCATCAGACTGGTGGGAGATCCCACTGAAGGATAAAGTCTGCTCTAATGTCAAGGCAGCTGCTGGCAAACACAACAGAGTGAGGGATGGGATGTGGTCCTAAATGATGTGGCAGGTTGTGAAATCAGAGAGAAAGCTAAGACCTTGACAAGGAATACAGTATCAGCTGGATAACAGGTTGAGAACTTCAACACAGCCCAGGAGAGTTACGTGCCCAACTCTCAGTGGAATTCAATGGGAGCAGAGTGTCCAATCCCCATATTTTCCTTGGAAAATCCTAGCCAGAGAGTGCTTGCAGGAGGAAAAGAAAGAAGATAGAAGTCCTGGGTGTATTGTAGTTCCCCATTATGATATATTTTACAAATAAAAATACTGAAGATCTAAAATACGTCCTGAAGCATCTATAGAACTTGTGAACAGTTCTATCTACAGAACACCTCCTAGGGTGCTCCCAACCATTCAGAAAAGGGAGAGGTGTAGGGCACAACTGGCTAGCAACAGTGATCTATAACATTACAAAAACATGGCACGTTTGCTGCTTTGAACTCAATTTTTAAATATTCTTTATCATAGTCATATAGTTAATTATCAAGTGAGAGATATCAAGGAGATGGTTTCATTACAATAGAGGTATCCGGTCTTCCTTCATCATTTAAAAAAAATGAAATCATAGACAGATCATTAAATGTAATAATACAGCAATGAAAAAGATAAAGGGGAGGACATCTGTCTCATGAAAGATTTATATTTAGTCCTTAACAGTGGCTTTTTTCCCCCTATAGTTCTGCAGATCAGGTCATCAGAGAAGGAAAGGATTACATGAACATTTGCAGTAGGATGTGCCGTTATTTAGGTTTGAAACTGATGAAATGTGAAACAATGATGAAGATGAATACAGATGATGAGTACTACAGATCACTGCTGTTTGAACCCTTTTTGATCACAGTCAGCAGCTAACAATTCCAAAAGAAACTGGTTACTTTCTAGAAATGTATTATTACAGGTTGGCATGAAAGTGCTTTCTGTGAACTCACTCCAGCTCTTGTAAATGATAATCATTAGAAATTGACCTGACCTAAAACTCGAGATTCTGACAGTCCTGAATTTAGGAGAATCCAGGTCCGGATTCAAACTTTGCAGCTCAGGCCCATGTCTAATAATAATAAATAGTTAAAATTAATATAGAGCCTTTCACCACAAAGGGCCTGTTAATGCTTTAGAAAATGAACCTACTTTAGTACAAATTATATGGAGAGATCCCTTCATCCACCACTGAAACACAGCCACCTTTGGATTAAAATTATAACATCATACAGCAGCCCTATACAACGGTTTATGATAAGAAGTGAAGAATACCTTTTACAACTGAAACAGCAATCGAAATATTAAATAGGCCCAATGTAATTATTTGATATGTCAGTTGGAAAACACCAGGGTTAAGCAAAATAAACCTACCCCTCCAGACTATTCTGCATCTTATTTACTGGTAGTCTGAATGATGACGAGTCCATTCACACAGACGTTCTAATCACTTCTCAGAATATGCAAAAAATGCACACAGACCAGTATGCATTCCTCATTCCTAAATTATTTCTTCACATAATCTCAATACAGTTACTACCTGCCAGGCGTCCCCGGATGCTTGCGGGCTGATAAAACCTGGACTGACGTCCAGCCTACACTGTAGCCTGGCATGGTTAACTCAACTGCACTTGACATGCAGCAGAGTCTGGGCTTGTTAAATGCTCTACCCTTGCCCACTGTGCCCACTCTCCCCCCAGCTTGTGGCACTGCTGTTACAGCAAGAAGATAAGACTTTGTGTGTGTCTGTGTTCTGTTCTGTTTGGTTAACTATGAGGTAGTGTTGGGAATGGAGATGCATGGATGGGACCTAGAAAGGGGATTTAAAGGTGCCTCGATGTTTTGTCATGTTAATTCGTGAGAATTAGGGTTAAGATGATGGTTTAACTTTGAGAGAGAGTTTCATAGTTGCGGGATTTGGATACCTTATAGGCCCTATAAAAAAAATCTATTGATGATTCAGGTGGCAGCTGGCAGGCATTGTCCCTTATATGCGGTGAGAAACAGATGGGTGTATTATTTCTTTTCAATAAGTCTTTTAGTGATACTTATAGGTTATCAGAAGGAATGGCTCAGAGGTTGGGGACCCATAATGTATTTAGTATGTGTGAGAATATGTGCCTAGGGATGCTTTGACTAGGGCCCCTTGGCACTACTGTAATACAAACAATAAATAATAGTAATAATAATCTATCCCTTTGAGATACAAATCTCTCTTGAATGGTAATTTTACACTCCGTATATTGTGAGAGATGGGTTCGGAATAGTATGTAATTAAGTGTGATAAGAGTGGCAAATACCCATGTAAAGATGAGAGACTCAGGAAGAGTGCTTGCTGCTTAGGGCTGCTAATGAAGGAGGTGATAATTTCAAGATGACTTTTGAAAGTTTAGGTTCTGGAAGATCCTGTTTTCAGTAATGTATTTAAGAGGTGGCACAGATCGATGAGTGCAGGATTACAATGGTGATGATAATGGGTGGGAGATAGAATTGGTAGTGAATTTTTCAAATGAGGAGAGTGCTGTGTTGGCCCCTAAATTTCCTCATTTATTGCTTTGCCTTTACACCATGGTTTACAGAAGATCTGTGGTGGATTAAACTAATTGGGAGACAGCTAGCAAACTGATACCAGAAGACTCACTTTGACAAGTTAGGTTTCAGAGTAGCAGCCGTGTTAGTCTGTTTCCACAAAAAGAACAGGAGTACTTGTGGCACCTTAGAGACTAACAAATTTATTTGAGCATAAGGTTTTGTGGGCTACAGCCCACTTCTTCAGATGTTACAAACTTAAAGAATTTTGAAGCTTTACATGGTGGCTGTGTGGACATAAAGAAAAATTACCTCCACCATCATATGCGCTATGTGAGGATTCGTGGGACTTGAATCCAGGTCTGCAGGGTTCTAGGTAGGCAGTACTTCCTCCGCACTGCCGACAGCCTTGGCATAGGTGTGGGCACCCTGGGAGATCAGTCACTGGGAGACCAATCACAGATAGAGATGATGGGCACCCTCTCCCAAGATTTCTGAATGGCTCAGGCCTACTATTTATGTCTGGAGGGAGTAGCAGGAAATTGTACAACAAGGCAGATCTTTGACCTCCTACTGAAATAGACTTTGCCTTGTTCTCGCCTTCTTGCTCTGCCCTTCTGGTTGCTAGCTTTTGACTCTGGCCTGATTCTTGGCTCTTGTTCCTGGCTATTGACTTTGGCTTGACCCCTCAGGCCTGACTGTCTATGGCTCTAACGAAAAACTGACTGCCCTGGTTCCTGACACACTGGTATTTATTATTTAGTAGTCATTCGTTACTATGTTGTTCGTTTCTGGTTTTAGTGTCATGAATTTATATTTAAATGTGAATTTTAAAATATCATTTGGGCATTCAGCACTCTGGATAGGCAGTTTTTGACTGTTACAAAGTGAAATAAAGAAAGACATATATGGGCCTGGTCCAGAGCTAAGCAAAACAGCTAGGAGCCTTTCAACTGACTTCAATGGGCTTTGCGGGAAACCCTAAATGGATAGCAGTAAATCTGTAAAGAGATATGAGGATAATGATCCTTATCATAGAGTGAAGTTGTCCTTTTTGCTTTCAGGCTCTGTTTATATTTCCTTTTTTACTCCCCCCCCCACACTCCCCCCGCATTGATTTCTGCGTCCGAAATCAGGCTTGTTGTCATTCCATAGGCTGTGGCACCAACCAGAATTTACCGAGCTCATTTCCATTGCTAGACATAAACATTTAAGACCTCTGAACTGATGTTTACTTTTGAGCTTTTAAAAATGCAAATGATTTACAGGAGCTAAGTTAAGCTGTAACACTCAATTCAGATTGTGTAATATTGTATTTGCAGGCAAACAAGAGTGAGTCCATCTCCTTTACAGGCATTTTGAGATCAGAGTTACTGCTCAGCCTTAAGGGCTTGTCACTGTAAACCTACATTAAAAATGAAAGGATGTCTTATTCAAAATGGCTGATTTGTCAGCCAGCCTTCAGAAATCTACTAAAAGCTTCAAACCGTGGCATCTTGGCATAGCGTCATACTTTGGCATTTTATTCTCTCTGGCTATGTGCCAAACTCCCATTAATGCCAATGAGAACTCACCTGGGCTCTCATCAAGAAGAACATTAGGGCCAGATCATGCCATCCTTATTCAGGCTTAGTGCTTTATGCCATAAGTGACCCCAGTAAAGTCAATGGGAGTCCATCAGGGCCTCTGTGCTCATTTTCAGGATGTGTTAGGGTAGCATTGTCTCACGGTCTGAACAGAGGAAAAACTTTACAGAGAAGTAACCTGGTCTTACTGCCCTATCCCAACTTGCATAACTTTGTCTGCCTAAAATCAAAAACCAAAAAATGTTGGAGTTTTTAGGTTTTTGGCAATGGAAAACAGAATCTTTTTAACCTAAACCAAAAACATTTGCAGCTTTTGGACAAAATTATTGTTTTTTCTTGTCAAAAATCAAAACAATGTCAGTCTGTGTTTTTTTTAGTAAACCCCCCCAAAAAAAAACTTTAAAGAAAAATTTTGATGAAGGTAAAACAATTCATTGTTATCAACATTGTGTGTAGGGAGAAGTGGCAGTAAGAGAGAAATGTCCTGACCAGCTCACCTGATTTCCCATAGGAACTTCTGCCTAAAATCTGATAGTCCAATAGGGCCTCTTACATATAGTGCTGTGTGCTGTTAGCAGGCTTTTACATAAGCTTTCAAATGGCAGTGTTGAGATTATTAGCACCCTATCAAGGTAACTGTTGAGGTAAAGTAGCCTTGGGTGGTACAGGTTATTTTAATTTTATGGGTCAAATCTTCTGATTTGCAGTAGCTGAAGATCTGGCCCTGTGTCCATAAATAATATGAAGCATCTAGAGGGTACAAAGATGAGCTCCGTGTATATAAATTAATAAATTTTGCTGAGTTTCACACAAGCTGTAGCTGCCTTTCAGTGATAAGTAAAATGATCCCTATATGTGGTTTGTACAGACAATGGACCACACCCTCACCTGCTGAAATTGAGTGTCATTGGAGTTATGCCAGTTTACACTACTGAGGAAGCTGAGGATCTGGCCCAGATATGTCAGCTTATGTTTATAAAGACCTTTGGAGGAAGGTGCTATTTAAATCTATTCTATTATGATTTATCATAGAAGATGACATTAGTAATACCTATGGCATTAGGGTTACAGGACACCCTTGTTAAATACAACCAAAAGAACACTTCTACATTTGTCATAATGTCTCACCTGCCCTTCCTTTTAGTACCTCAGTAAAGTAAATACCTCCTCCTTTTCCCTCTGTTGCTGCCAAGGGAATAGGAACAGCCATTCATTATTAGCCATCAGAACACACTGACAACAGGGCAGTTATTGGAACTTATCCGTCAAGAGGTTGTGCATGCTAACTCCAGTTTTATGAGTGGCTATTTTATCCGTGGCTTGGTTTAATTTGAATTGATGATGCTAATCAAAGCAATTCAAATGTCAAATACTTTTATGATTAACTGCTCACAAATAGCTGCAGAGGCATACAAGTTATTCATAGAAGTTGACTAGGCCAAGATTTTCAAAAATGAGTAGTGAGTTCTATATGCCTTAATATTTGGGTGCCCAACTTGAGACACTGTAAAGCTATGAAGCGACTTGATTTCCAGCAAGTGCTGAATACCACCCTTTAACTCAGGGCTACTTAGGGTGTCTCTATTGGGACACCCAAAAACTAAAGTGTTCAAAAACAGCTAGTCACATCTGAAAATCATGGCTTTGATTAATTATTTTAAATGAGTAACATTCCAGAAAATCATCTTCTTGCGGGCAATTTGCGAAGGCTGGGAGGCAATAAACATTCATATAAATTATTAGAAATGATTTGAGCAGCTCTACTTGCTGAAATTCGGAATTGATTACAATGTCAACTTCAGCTTTCTGTCTCAAGTGTTCTCCAGTATAAATGCTATTTGATAGTTAATAACCAGAATGTGTCTTGGTTACACCCTGAAGTGTCTTCCATTTGAAGGGCTATATGAAGGCAATAATTTTCACTAGAAAAAAAATCAACATTTTCTAATAATTACCACTCAGTATTAACAAAGATATTGCACTTGTCCCTGTACTTAGATAAAGAAATAATTGCAGTGAGGTATCTCTGATCTCCCCATAGAGTAAACACTAGCAACACTTTCACACACACCACTACAACAAAGAGCCATCAAAGTTGAACAAATATGTAATACATTTCTTGAAGTCTCAGCACTTATACACTAGGGCTAGATTTAGCCCAGCAACTAAGGGTATGTCTACACTATGAAATTAGGTCGAATTTATAGAAGCCGGTTTTATAGAAATCGGTTGTATACAGTCGATTGTGTGTGTCCCCACATAAAATGCTCTAAGTGGATGAAGTCGGCGGACCGCGTCCACAGTACCGAGGCTAGCGTCGACTTCCGGAGCGTTGCACTGTGGGTAGCTATCCCACAGTTCCCGCAGTCTCCGCCGCCCATTTGAATTCTGGGTTGAGATCTCAATGCCTGAATGATGCAAAACAGTGTCGCGGGGGGTTCTGGGTACATGTCATCAGGCACCTCCCCCTCCGTCAGAGCAACGGCAGACAATCGATTCACGCCTTTTTACCTGGGTTACCTGTGCAGACAACATACCACGCCAAGCATGGGGCCATCTCAGCTCAGCTCAGCTCACCGTCACCATATATCATCTGGGTGCCGGCAGACGTGGTACTGCATTGCTACACAGCAGCAGCTAATTGCCTTTTGGCAGTAGACGGTGCAGTATGACTGGTAGCCTTCATCGGCGATCTGGGTGCTGGCAGACGTGGGGCTGCACTGCACACAACAGCAGCCCCTTGCCTTTTGGTAGAAGATGGTATATTACAACTGGTATCCGTCGTTGTCGTGCTGCAGTGGCTGTCAATCATGGGCACCTGGGCAGTCTCGATGATGATGGCTATCAGTCGTAGTATGCTATTTTCTGCCAAGCGCCCAGTATTTTCTGCCAAGCACCCAGAAGATGCCGAGGGCTATCAGTCATGCTGCACCGTCGTCTGCCAGCTTACGATGTAAAAAATAGATTTGTTCTGTATTCATTTGCTTCCCCCTCCCTCCGTCAAATCAACGGCCTGCTAAACCCAGGGTTTTGAGTTTAATCTTTTGGGGGGCCATTCTGTGTGACAGTTGTTTGCATTTCTCCCTGATGCACAGCCACCTTTCTTGATTTTAATTCCCTGTACCTGTACGCCATGTCGTCACTCAGCCCTCCCTCCCTCCTTCCCCTGGTCCGTCAGATACTAGTTTCGCGCCTTTTTTCAGATCAGGCGCCATAGCTAGCACTGGGATCATGGAGCCCGCTCAAATCACTGCGGCAATTATGAGCACTATGAACACTACACGCATTGTCTTGGAGTATATGCAGAGCCAGGACATGCCAAAGCAAAACCAGGACCAGCCGAGGAGGCGATTGCAGCGCGGCGATGAGAGTGATGAGGAAATTGACATGGACATAGACCTCTCACAAGTCCCAGGCCCCAGCAATGTGGAAATCATGGTGTTACTGGGGCAGGTTCATGCTGTGGAACGTCGATTCTGGGCCTGGGAAACAAGCACAGACTGGTGGGACCGCATCGTGCTGCAGGTGTGGGACGATTCCCAGTGGCTGCGAAACTTTCGCATGCGTAAGGGCACTTTCATGGAACTTTGTGACTTGCTTTCCCCTGCCCTGAAGCGCCAGAATACCAGGATGAGAGCAGCCCTCACAGTTGAGAAGCAAGTGGCGATAGCCCTGTGGAAGCTTGCAATGCCAGACAGCTACCGGTCAGTTGGGAATCAATTTGGAGTGGGCAAATCTACTGTGGGGGCTGCTGTGATCCAAGTTGCCAGGGCAATGAAAGACCTGGTGATATCAAGGGTAGTGACTCTGGGAAACGTGCAGTCATACTGGATGGCTTTGTTGCAATGGGATTCCCAAACTGTGGTGGGGCCATAGACAGAACCCATATCCCTATCTTGGCACCGGAGCACCAAGCCACCGAGTACATAAACCGCAAGGGGTACTTTTCAATGCTGCTGCAAGCCCTGGTGGATCACAAGGGACGTTTCACCAACATCAACGTGGGATGGCCGGGAAAAGTACATGATGCTCGCATCTTCAGGCACTCTGCTCTGTTTCGAAAGCTGGAGGAAGGGACTTTCTTCCCGGACCAGAAAGTAACCGTTGGGGATGTTGAAATGCCTATCGTGATCCTTGGGGACCCAGCCTACCCCTTAATGCCATGGCTCATGAAGCCGTACACAGGCAGCCTGGACAGGAGTCAGGACCTGTTCAACTACAGGCTGAGCAAGTGCCGAATGGTGGTGGAATGTGCATTTGGACATTTAAAAGTGCGCTGGCGCAGCTTACTGACTCGCTCAGACCTCAGCGAAAAGAATATCCCCATTGTTATTGCTGCTTGCTGTGCGCTCCACAATATCTGTGAGAGTAAGGGGGAGACATTTATGGTGGGGTGGGAGGTTGAGGCAAATCGCCTGGCTGCTGATTATGCGCAGCCAGACACCAGGGCGGTTAGAGGAGCACAGCAGGGCACGGTGCGCATCAGAGAAGCTTTGAAAATGAGTTTTGTGACTGGCCAGGCTACGATGTGAAACTTCTGTTTGTTTCTCCTTGATGAACCCTCCGCCCCCCCCCCACCCGGTTCACTCTACTTCCCTGTAAACCAACCACCCCACCTTCCCCTCCCCACTTCGAGCACCACTTGCAGAGGCAATAAAGTCATTGTTACTTCACATTCATGCATTCTTTATTAATTCATCACACAACTAGGGGGATAATTGCAAAGGTAGCCCGGGATGGGTGGGGGAGGAGGGAAGGAAAAGGACACACTGCAGTTTAAAACTTTAACTCTTATTGAAGGCCAGCCTCCTGATGCTCAGGCAATCATCTGGGGTGGAGTGGCTGGGTGGCCGGAGGCCCCCCCACCGTGTTCTTGGGCGTCTGGGTGAGGAGGTTATGGAACTTGGGGAGGACTGTTGGTTACACAGGGGCTGTAGCGGCGGTCTCTGCTCCTGCTGCCTTTCCTGCAGCTCAACCATATGCTGGAGCATATCAGTTTGATGCTCCAGCAGTCGGAGCATCGACTCTTGCCTTCTGTCTGAAAGCTGACGCCACCTATCCTCTTCAGCCCGCCACTTGCTCTGTTCATCCCATGAGTCAGTCCACCACCTCTGCTCTTGTTCATATTGTGCTTTTCTGAAGTCTGACATTGACTGCCTCCACGCATTCTGCTGTGCTCTTTCAGCATGGGAGGACATCTGGAGCTTCGTGAACATATCGTCCCGCGTCCTCCGTTTTCTCTTTCTAATCTTCACTAGCCTCTGTGAAGGAGAAACATTTGCAGCTGGTGGAGGAGAAGGGAGAGGTGGTTAAAAAAGACACATTTTAGAGAACAATGGGTACACTCTTTCATGTTAAATTTTGCTGTTCACATTACACAGCACATGTGCTTTCGTTACAAGGTCACATTTTTCCTCTTATAGTGAGGGCCTGCCGGTTTCGTGTGAGAGATCACTCACGCAGTGCCAGGCAACAGATTTCGGCTTGCAGGCAGCCATGGTAAGCCACAGTCTTTTGGCTTTTTTAACCTTCTTAACATGTGGGAATGGTTTCAAACAGCAGCGCCCTCATTTCCCATATCAAGCATGAATTGGGTTGGCCATTTAAAATGGGTTTGCAATGTAAAAGGAGGGGCTGCGGTTTCTGGGTTAACATGCAGCACAAATCCAACTAATCCCCCCTTCCCCCCACACCCAATTCTCTGGGATGATCACTTCACCCCTCCCCTCATCGCGTGGCTAACAGCGGGGAACATTTCTGTTCAGTAGAGCAGGAATGGGCACCTCTGAATGTGCCCTTAATAAAATCGTCCCATTTCAACCAGGTGACCGTGAATGATATCACTCTCCTGAGGATAACAAAGAGCGATAAGGAATGGATGTTGTCTGCATGCCAGCAAACACCGGGACCATATGCTACAATGCTTTGTTATGCAATGATTCCAGACTACGTGCTACTGGCCTGGTGTGGTAAAGTGTCCTACCATGGCGGACGGGATAAGGCAGCCCTTCCCAGAAATCTTTTGCAAAGGCTTTGGGAGTACATGAAGGAGAGCTTTCTGGAGATGTCCCTGGAGGATTTCCGCTCCATCCCCATACACGTTAACAGACTTTTCCAGTAGCTGTACTGGCCGCGATTGCCAGGGCAAATTAATCATTAATCATTAAACACGCTTGCTTTTAAACCATGTGTAATATTTACAAAGGTACACTCACCAGAGGTCCCCTGTGTGCCCTCAGGGTCTGGAAGCACGCCTTGGGTGAGTTCGGGGGGTTACTGGTTCCAGGTCCAGGGTGATAAACATATCCTGGCTGTTGGGGAAACCGGTTTCTCCACTTGCTTGCTGCTGTGAGCTATCTACATTACCTCCATCCTCATCTTCCTCGTACCCCGAACCCTCTTCCCTGTGTGTTTCTCCAGTGAGGGAGTCATAGCACACGGTTGGGGTAGTGGTGGCTGCACCCCCTAGAATGGCATGCAGCTCCGCGTAGAAGCGGCAAGTTTGCGGCTCTGCCCCGGACCTTCCGTTTGCTTCTCTGGCTTTGTGGTAGGCTTGCCGTAGCTCCTTAATTTTCATGCGGCACTGCTGTGCATCCCTGTTATGGCCTCTGTCCTTCATGGCCTTGGAGACCTTTTCTAATATTTTGCCATTTCGTTTACTGCTTCGGAGTTCAGCTAGCACTGATTCATCTCCCCATATGGCGAGCAGATCCTGTACCTCCCGTTCGGTCCATGATGGAGCTCTTTTGCGATCCTGGGACTCCATCACGGTTACCTGTGCTGATGAGCTCTGTGTGGTCACCTGTGCTCTCCACGCTGAGCAAACAGGAAATGAAATTCAAATGTTCGCAGGCCTTTTCCTGTCTACCTGGTCAGTGCATCTGAGTTGAGAGTGCTGTCCAGAGCGGTCACAATGAAGCACTGTGGGATAGCTCCCGGAGGCCAATAACGTCGAATTCCGTCCACACTACCCCAATTCCGACCCGCAAAGGCCAATTTTATCGCTAATCCCCTCGTCGGAGGTGGAGTAAAGAAACCAGTTTAAAGGGCCCTTTAAGTCGAAAGAAAGGGCTTCGTCATGTGAACATGTCCAGGCTTAATTCGATTTAACGCTGCTAAAGTCGACCTAAACTCGTAGTGTAGACCAGGCCTAAGAAAGGCTGTGCTATAGCATAGAACAACTATATGATTTCATTACTGTGTAGCTTCCAGTACTTGTTGCAGTGTAAACATTGTGTGGAACTTGTTTGAAAGCTATGATAGCAATTAAATTCTTTTGTAACTTTAGAATGCCAGGATCCTCACATCACCAAGGAAAAGTGCCACAACCACCCACAGAAAGATGGCATTGAACAGAAACACACACAAAAAGAAGGTGTGATAGACTTGTATTTTGATTTCTAGTATAATAATTTTGCTGAAATTTCTTTGAGTTGATTGCAAATAGTCCCAACTTTAAGTGCTTTCTCCTTCAGATGTTACTGTAAGGTAGTATGTGACCTTTTAGGTTATTTATGATGTGAACTGAACTATCTTTAAAATTGTAATCTTTCAACTGTCAGCACATCCTTGCAAAGTTCAACAGATTCATAAATAATGGAAGCTAATATTCCCCTGCAATATTTATGTAAATTGTAAAGGCAGATATATGTGAGTTGGAAATAAAAACATGATATTTTTTCCATTAGTATTACTTAAGGTTCAGGGGAGACCAAATTTCAGGAGTCATATTCAGAAAAACTTTATATTTCCCACTATTAATAACCTATTTCTTTATTTTAAGAAAGTGCTTGCAGCTCAGGTTGAGCACTGAAAAATGCCAGAAATGTCTACATTGCTGTTTTTAGCACCATAGCATGAGCCTGAGTCTATAGACTTGGGCTCTGAGACTCACTGCTACACAGTAAAAAGCAACAGAGAGTCCTGTGGCACCTGATATCTGACTTGTGTCCATTTATCCTTTTATGTAGTGACTGTCCAGTTTGGCCAATGTACATAGCAGAGAGGCATTGCTGGCACATGATGGCATATATAACATTGGTGGACGTGCAGGTGAATAAACCGGTGATGTTGTAGCTGATCTGGTTAGGTCCTGTGATGGTGTTGTTGGTGTAGATATGTGGGCAGAATTGGCATCAAGGTTTGTTGCATGGGTTGGTTCCTGAGTTAGAGTTGTTATGGTGCGGTGTGTGGTTGCTGGTGAGAATATGCTTAAGGTTGGCAGGTTGTCTGTAGGCGAAGACTGGCCTGCCTCCCAAGGTCTGTGAAAGCGAGGGATCATTGTCCAGGATCGGTTGTAGATCACTGATGATGCATTGGAGAAGTTTAAGCTGAGGACTGTAGGTGATGGCCAGTGGAGTTCTGTTGGTTTCTTTCTTGGGCTTGTCTTGTAGCAGGAGGCTTCTGGGTACACATCTGGCTCTGTTGATTTGTTTCCTTATTTCCTTGTGCGGGTATCGTAGTTTTGAGAATGCTTGGTGAAGATTTTGTAGGTGTTGGTCTCTGTCTGAGGGGTTGGAGCAGATGCGGTTGTACCTCAGTGCTTGGCTGTAGACGATGGATCGTGTGATGTGTCCGGAGTGGAAGCTGGAGGCATGAAGGTAAGCATAGCGGTTGGTGGGTTTTCGTGGCCATCACTTATTTGTACTGTGGTGTCTAGGAATATCAGGAATGGCAATATACAAAAACCTGTAGGAGAACACTTCAACCTCCCTGGCCACACAATAGCAGATGTAAAGGTAGCCATCTTAGAGCAAAAAAACTTCAAGACCAGACTCCAAAGAGAAATTGTTGAGCTTCAGTTCATTTGCAAATTTGACACCATCAGATCAGGATTAAACAAAGACTCTGAATGGCTAGCCAACTACAGAAGCAGTTTCTCCTCCCTTGGTGTTCACACTTCAACTGCTAGCAGAGGACCTCACCCTCCCTGATTGAACTAACCTCATTATCTCCAGACTGATTCTTGCCAGCATGTTTATACCTGCCCCTGGAAATTTCCATTACATGCATCCGACGAAGTGGGTATTCACCCACGAAAGCTTATGCTCCAATACATCTGTTAGTCTTAAAGGTGCCACAGGACTCTCTGTTGCTTTTTACAGATCCAGACTAACACGGCTACCCCTCTGATACTGCTACACAGTGTAGACATACCCAGAGAGGCTAAATGACTTGCTAAAGCTGACATAGGAAATGTGTGGCAGAGTAGGGACTTGAACCTGAGTCTCCTAGGTCCCCACCTAATTCCCAAACCACTAGACCTTCCTTCCTCTGAAGTTCACAACATGATAATCTCTTATCACCAGTTATAAATTGCATGGTGCATTTGCATTTAAATGTTTTTTTTAAACTACAGTTGTCACTTCAAATCCAGTGCTAGGGCAGCCAGATTGCTGAAAGGTGATTTCTGTGAGTCACAATGGCAACATGACAGCTCAGCATAAGAAGCACTGAGCTCATTTTAAAACTGTTGTGATAAAGGTTTAACAGTTATTAAATGTGCCAATATTTTAAATATTGAGCATGCATGTTTTTCTTCTGGTGTTGAAATCAATATTAAAGCAAGTTGAAAATCAGATAGTGTCACATGGCGTGGCAGGAAGAGAATAGCCCACAGCTCTGTATGCTCATTTCAGGGAAATTCCACAATGGAAAGCATGGCTGGGATCACCTGTAGTAAATTAAGTAATTCCTTTGGCCCATTTATCAGAGGTTGGTGCTCCGTGGAGCACCAAAGTTAACTAGCACTGGTAGTTAGTCATGCTTTGTGGGAAGGCGGAAAAGCTAACTGAAAAACTAACTGAAAACCCCCCTCTTCTTGATTGGCTTCCTGGGTTACTCAAAGCAATGTTTTTAGTTAAGTTCATTCAGAAACCAGCCTGGAGTAAACCTTTTGAACTCTTCATTTTGAAGCTCCCTCCATAAGAAGGTTTAGGGTTGTTTTGACTGAGTATCGCTCAATGGACTTTCCAACCCTGGGGCTGTTGGTCCCACACTCAGTCATGGCTTTCCTGATCCTGTTACATGTTCCCACATTCGTTTTTTCACAGTCATCCATTTTCAATAAAATGGCCAGCTCCAGTGCTAGGCTCAGAAATACCAACTGCAATTAAAATCTTCTTTAAGCAAATATATTTGTAACTTTTCCTCTGGTGAACTTTGAGACCATTGGGCTGAGCAAAGTGGGCACCATTTTCCTTTGGGGTCAAACAATTGAAGAAAGCTAATGTCTGCTGCTTCCGGACTCTCCTACAAGTTGCCATACCTTTTCATTTTCTTAGCTTTAATGTGTGCCTGTTAACAATATGCTGTTGAAGTCCCATTACCTGAAATCACTCACTGATCTTGAACCTGCTTCACAAGGGCAATTGTTCAAAAATCAATCCTCTAACATTTCTAAAACAGAACAAGACTGGCAAAATAATAAATGTTAATGGAACTAGCTACAGACCTGAATTTGTCTTCCAAAGTAATGAATGAATACCAAATCTGGTTAGACTTGTAATCTTTTAATGTTACTGCTGCATAAGATATTGCCAGTAAGTTTGTTTGTTTGTTATATTGGAGTGTACAGAGCAATCATCATATCACATCATCATATACTGGGAATGGGCGACAGGGGATGGATCACTTGATGATTACCTGTTCTGTTCATTCCCTCTGGGGCACCTGGCATTGGCCACTGTCAGAAGACAGGATACTGGGCTAAATGGACCTTTGGTCTGACCCAGTGTGGCCGTTCTTATGTTCACATTGAAGAACAGTTAGGATTCCAAGCAATAAAGAAATATAATTATGTAGGGGCAATTATATCCTCAAGAACTTTGGTAAGAAAGGTAAGGAATGAGAAATTTTACAATCTTTTTTTCCGAGGACTTGATTTTTTTTATTTTGACGCCATTTGAAGAGTGCAAAGTTTCACTTACGTTTTGATTCAGTCATTTGGTGTTGTGAGTGCTCAGTACTTCTGAAAATCAGGCCTTATGCCTCAAGATGATGACCTTTTTGAAAGTTCAGTCTCAGCCTTTAGATGCCCCAGTTTACCTATCTGTAAAATATTGCCTACCTCAGAAGTGTGTGAGGCTTAATGTTTATAAAGCTCGTTGAGATGCTCAAATGAAAATGTTACAGAAGTGTCAACCTTCTCTCCAGAGCTGCAAAAAAAAGTTCGATCTGCTCTGAAAAAGAGGAAATCCAAAACATTTGCTCACTTTTAGATGGTTATATGGGTGAATGGTTCCCTGAAAGGAGATGTGCTGGAACTAATACATAATGACTGACCTCAGGTACGAGAGTCTTCAATGATTGCTTACTACTACCATGACTCTTATTTTCATTTTGTTGCCCTGACCTTGTTTGAGACCTCATAATATGCTCAGAGTGTGATTTCATCTTGCTTTTCACAGTTGTCAGTTATCAGTATCTATGGCCCTGTTATGTCACTGTCAAATAATCTTATCATTTTTACACTCTTTGTGGTACCATTACAAGGTCTCCTGCTAACTCTCACTGTCCTCCACGTACTTATAGATGCTTATTTCCTTTCAGCTTTACTCTTCTGTTGGCCTCATAAGTGTTTTTATTTGATTTACCAAACTAAGTCCACAGCTAACACTTTGATAGAAATGGTTCTGTTATGAAATGATGATCAGTCTGCACACCTTAAAAAAGAGGTGGATAAATATCTTCCATGGGTAAACTCCCTTCATCATAAAGTCTAAAACTGATAGTATTTCTTTCATATCCAAGCAGTGCAAAACAATTGTAAAGCATGGGTCAGATTGTATCCGGCACTTGCATGGGTGCATATGAGGAAGGACCCAAAAAGCCCAAAGGAGACTGAAAGGGACACACAGCAAAGAGTTAACATTAGCATCCTAAATAAATCCCTACTTGGATAACACTCCTTCTCTCATGAAAAGCACTATGGTATTTGTAATGAATATTAATGGTCAAAATCTCAGTTTTGTGGGTCAGCTTTGAGGTGTCAGAGTACCCTCTAACATCACATTGCAGCCTTGGTTTGGTATAATAAACAAAGCCTGTGTCCTCTTTGTTTTTTTCTTCTGTTCCTCCTTCCTGGGGCCAGGAGGGGGTAAGGGGAGGAGGGAGTGAAAAATGACCTTGATGCAGATGGTGGAGATGTTGTTGTCTTGGCAGGTTGCCAGACACTTTGTTCAGAGTCTTAAGATTCTGTCCTATTTAAAATGGCCTCTGTCACCTGACAGTGGTTGGTGTCAACTGACTCCTGTGGCTATTCTTGTATTATTCAACAGGGCAAACCTTACTTAGCTGGAGAAAGCCAATAAGCTCACAGTCCAAGATAGTATGGCTGCAGAATATACTTTTATCCAAATCACATTTGTATTTAGAAAATGCCTACTTTTCTTTGTTTGGAATCCCACATCATAGATCAACCTCTTTCACAAAATGAAATCATATTCAAAAGCTTCTTTCATGTGAAGGCCTGAGTCTTCTCTCAGACCAGTGTGAACAGGCATAACTCACTTGAAGTGTTGGTATCCCCCAAATCAGGCCTAAAGGCTTAACTTCATTTAGGGTTGCCAACTTTCTAATCGCACAAAACTGAACACCCTAGCCCTGCCCCTTCCCCAATGCCATGCCCCCTGCCCCTTCCCTGAGGCCCTGCGCCCTGCTCACTACATTCCCCTCCCTCAGTGGCTCACTCTCCCCCACCCTCACTCACTTTCACAGGGCTGGGGCAGGGGGTTGGGGTGTGGGAGGGGGTGATGGTGCTAACTGGGAATGCGGACTCCAGGTTGGGGCCAGAAATGAGGGGTTCAGGGTGCGGGAGGAGGCTCTGGGCTGTGGCAGGGGGTTGGGGTGTGGGAGGGGGTGAGGGCTCCGGATGGGGGTGCAGGCTCTGGGGTGGGGCCGGGGATGAGGGGTTTGGGATGCAGGAGGGAACTCCGGATTGGGGAGGGGCTCAGAGCTGGGACAGGAGGTTGGGGCTCGGGATGGGGGCTCAGGCTTACCTCTGGTGGCTCCTGGTCAGCGACACAGTGGGGGGCTAAGGCAGGCTTACTGCCTGTCCTGACTCCACGCTGTGCCCCAAAAGTGGCCAGCAAGTCGGCTTCTAGGCGGAGGCACAGCAGGCTGCTTTGCGCCCTGCTCTCGCCCACAGGCACCGCCCCCGCAGTTCCCAGCCAATGGGAATGAAGAGCCAGTGCTAAGGACGTGGGCAGAACACAGAGCCCCATGTCCCCCCACCACCACCACCTAGGAGCCAGACCTACTGGCTGCTTCTGGGGCGCAGCATGGAGCCAGGACAGGTAGGGACCAGCCAGCCTTAGCTCCACAGCATCGCCAACCAGACTTTTAACGGCCCAGTCGACAGTGCTGACCAGAGCCGCCAGAGTTCTTTTTCGACCAGGTGTTCCAGTTGAAAACCAGGCACCTGGTAACCCTAACTTCATTGTGCATCTTGAGTGTTGTACATTTGTATCTTATTTTTAAATCTATAGTTTCACTGTTTGAAAGAGGCTCACACAAAGATGAATTACAGTAAACAAACAATAACCCATGTCTCTTTCCTCAAGATCATTCCTGTATTCAGAAATTAAATTGTTGATTTCATGCAATTATTCTTGAACCCTTGCATTTAAGTATAACACTCTGTTGCAAATCTCAAAGCACAATTATCATCATTTTTCCAAGATTTATTTTCTTGTGCAACGAATAAATTAAAGAAATCAAAATTTTAAATGAAAAATCTAGCTGCAAATATATTTTAATTTAAACTTTTGCATATCCAAGAAGCTCTTTAGTCCTTGCTAACTTATGGTTTCTTTCAGTTAGAAAAGAAATGATACAACTTCTGTGCAATATGTTGCAAATCTCTGAAAAGCTGACATTTTTTAAATTGAATCCGCCCTTTAATTCCTAGAAATAAATGCTATAATCCCCTCTCCTTCCCTTGGCTGAATATAGACAGAAAAGACTGAGGCTGTGTCTATACTTCGAACACTACAGTGGCACAGCTGCTTGACGGTGCTTAGCTCTTTCCAGGAGGGAGGGGGAGGAGCGGGGAGCCGTGCGCTCAGGGGAGGAGGCAGAGAAGAGGCGGGGCAGGGGCGGGGATTTGGGGAAGGAGTTGGAATGGGGTAAAAAGGGGCAGAGTTGGGGTCGGGACTTAGGGGAAGGGGTTGGAATGGGGGCGGGGAAGGGGTTTAAAGAAGCGGGGCAGGGACGGGCCCCCATGGAAGGGATAGATTGGGGGCGGGGCTGGGAGGGTTGTATCTTTAAATGAAAAGGTGTCAGTGATGGGGTCATTGGGCCAATGTACTCATCCTCGTGTGGCCCTCGTGGTGATTTGAGTTTGAGATCCCTGCGTAGTTAATCCATCTCTCCAAGAGGCAATAGCTAGTTTGCTGGAAGAATTCTGTTGACTTAGCTGCCTCTACACTGGGGGCTGGGTCGGCTTCACTCCGTCGCTCAGGGATCTGAATTTTTCACACTGCTGAGTGACATAGCTAGGTGAATCTAAATTTTAAGTGTAAATCAGGCTTTAGAGTGAGATTCTCCATTCCTTCGAGTCTGGGTTCAGCACAAGAACAGGAAGTTGAAGGGGTAAAGCTGGCTTTAAACCATTATTGTACCCCCTGTATTCTCAGCACTGCTTTGGGCCAGCATAGCCCCTGGGGTAAATCAGAGCAGCCTTAGAGCAGGTCTAACTTCCATACTAGGGGCTATTGCATAGCCACAGCTCTTCATCACTCAGGAAATCCCTTTATGTTAGGGGTAATCCCAGGGGCAGTTTCCACCAACTTTCAAGACAAAGGGGGCAGAATATGACATAGGGTTATATTCTCCATCTGAAATATGAGTTTGGGGGGTTTATTTGTTGTTTTCCTGGAAATTTTTTTGTTTCCATTTACTCTGGTATAAATCAATGGAGGTACAGCAGTGTGAAAGAGAGAAGTAAAGTACTGTTAAACTACAGGCTGAGAGAGACATACTGACACTGATAATCCCAGCTCCTTAGATCAGGGACTCTCAAATACTATAAATTTGCACAGTGCCTAGCATGAGGGTTTACTCTATACCTTTCCTTTAAAAAGGGTGGGGGATCTCTAAGACCTGGATGGAGTCCTCCATTTCAGCCTCACTTTAACTCTCCTCACTTCCGCATCATATCCACCATACTGCCTCCCTAGGGAAATGGGTCTGCCAAGTATATGTTTTTTGTATTAAAAAGAGGAGAAGGTTGTAGTTGAGGGAACGAGTGGAGGCATGAGGCAGCAGGGAAAGGATCACAGAATCACATTTTCATTACGGATCACAGAATTACATTTACAAAGTAAAGATAATGCTCAGTGATTATCACAACCAACACTGCCATGGAGATGATTAGTTAGTTCACCTCAGATAGGAGTGACTAGAATATCAAGCTCAACAAAACGGGGCTGGGCTGCATGAAAAGGTTTTGGACCATCCCTGACTCTGGTTTGACATGGAGATGATGGGAGGAAGGACTCACCTGGCAGTCTCATGGGGGCAAAGGGCAGGGTGTCAACTGACACAATATATGGCATAAGTCTTTTTTTTTCAACAGGAAGGGTTTATTACAGAAAATAGTTAACACCATGTATACAAACAAATAGGTTTCCACAAAGATTGAGTGCCAGCATTGTCTCCTTTGTTTACTGGGTGTCACAACCAGGATGAGGGCAGTCAGATCTAGTGGTTGGAGCAGGTGACAGGCAGAGTCAGGTTACTGGTGAGTCATAGTCCAAGATAGGCCAGAGGGTGAACAGTCAGGTGTCGGGAGTGCTGGCTGAGATCAGGTTACCAGCGATTGGGGACATGCACCAGGTTACAGACTGCAATCTGATAGCAAAGTTGAGGACAAAACAGGGTTGGAAGTCAGAGTCTCTAGAGCCTATTGCAAGCAGGGTCTGGAGCAGAGGCAGGCAGGCAGTCTGTTGCTCAGACTGCTCCCCTTCATGGTGGATGTGATTGCAGAGCCATTGGCCATTATCTTTGAAAACTCAAGGTGATCGGGGAAAGTCCTGGATGACTGGCTAATGTAGTGCCCATCTTTTAAAAAAGGGAAAAAGGAGGCTCCGGGGAACTACAGGCCTGTCAGCCTCACCTCAGTCCCTGGAAAAATCATGGAGCAGGTCCTCAAGGAATCAATTTTGAAGCACTTAGAGGAAAGGAAAGTGATCAGGAACAATCAGCATGGATTCACGAAGGGGAAGTCGTGCCTGACTAACCTAATTGCCTTTTATGATGAGATACCTGGCTCTGTGGATGAGGGGAATGCATGTTATTCCTTGACTTTAGCAAAGCTTTTGATACGGTCTCCCACAGTATTCTTGCCAGCAAGTTAAAGAAGTATGGGCTGGATGAAAGGACTATAAGGTGGATAGAAAGCTGGCTAGATCATCGGGTAGTGATCAATGGCTCCATGTCTAGTTGGCAGCCAGTATCAAGCAAAGTGCCCCAAGGCTTGGTCCTGGGGCCAGTTTTGTTCAATATCTTCATTAATGATCTGGAGGATGCCGTGGATTGCACCCTCAGCAAGTTTTCAGATGACACTAAACTGGGAGGAGTGGTAGATATGCTGGAGGGTAGGGATAGGATACAGAGGGACCTAGACAAATTAGAGGATTGGGCCAAAAGAAACCTGATGAGGTTCAGCAAGGACAAGTGCAGAGTTCTGCACTTAGGACAGAAGAATCCCATGCACTGCTACAGACTAGGGACTGAGTGGTTAGGCAGCAGTTCTGCAGAAAAGGACCTAGGGGTTACAGTGGACGAGAAGCTGGATATGAGTCAACAGTGTGCCCTTGTTGCCAAGAAGGCTTACGGCATTTTGGGCTGTATATGTAGGAGCATTGCCAGCAGATCGAGGGATGTGATCATTCCTCTCTATTCGGCATTGGTGAGGCCTCATCTAGAGTACTGTGTCCAGTTTTGGGCCCCACACTACAAGAAGGATGTGGAAAAATTGGAAAGAATCCAGCGGAGGGCAACAAAAATGTTTAGGGGGCTGGAGCACATGACTTATGAGGAGAGGCTGAGGGAACTGGGATTATTTAGTCTGAAGAAGAGAAGAATGAGGGGGGATTTGATAGCTGCTTTCAACTACCTGAAAGGGGGGTTCCAAAGAGGATGGATCTAGACTGTTCTCAGTGGTACCAGATGACAGAACAAAGAGTAATGGTCTTAAATTGCAGGGGGAAGGTCTAGATTGGATATTAGGAAAAACTTTTTCACTAGGAGGGTGGTGAAACACTGGAATGGGTTACCTAGGGAGGTGGTGGAATCTCCTTCCTTAGAGGTTTTTAAGGTTAGGCGTGACAAAGCCTTTGCTGGGAAGATTAACTGGGGATTGGTCCTGCTTTAAGCAGGGGGTTGGACTAGATGACCTCCTGAGGTGTCTTCCAACCTTGATATTCTATGACTCTATGATTCTACCAGCCCCACCTTACTCTGGTCTGTGGGGTACACTCATGGGTGGAGCAGGAAGAGCAGCCTGCATTGGTTCAGGAAACCCCATAATTTCTAATGAACCCTGTCAAACCGTGGGGGCTGGTTCTGATGATGCATGGTCTATATGGGCATGTAGTGTCACTGCTTCTCCCTGTGAGCATGCGAGTTGCTCACATAGGGTCTATGAGCTGCACCACCTGAGCCCCCACTTTTGCTCACTCACTTCCATCCTCGTGGAGGGGTTCGATGGATTTGTGAAGGGCCAAAGATGGTCTAAGTAAACTCTCAAGACCGGGACAAAGG
This sequence comes from Malaclemys terrapin pileata, assembly GCF_027887155.1. Taxonomy (NCBI): domain Eukaryota; kingdom Metazoa; phylum Chordata; order Testudines; family Emydidae; genus Malaclemys; species Malaclemys terrapin. The sequence goes on from NC_071505.1 coordinate 115,961,810, forward strand.
CAGTCAGACAAGGAGTCAGTCCAAGTCAGGTACCAGTAGATCAGAGTCCAAGACAGGCCAAAAGGCGAACAGACATACATCAGGAGGCAGGCTGGGGTCAGGTTACCAGGAAATCAGGTTATGCACCAGGTTACAGACAGCAATCTAATAGTGAAATCAAGGACAAACCAGGGTTGGAAGTCAGTCTAGGGTCTATTGCAATCAGGGTCTGGAGCAGAGGAGCTGTTGTTGCTCAGACAACTCCCCTTCATGGCTTCCTGGTTTACGTACTGGTATCGACCAATCTGGGGCTCTGAGGGGCTGCCACTGAAGTCCTGCTGGGTGGTACTTCCTGTTGAGCCCAGTCTTGCAGGGTCCTCTCATAGGAGCCCAGTCTGACCCTCCTATCATGATGTGGGGTCATCAGCAGCCCAGAAGTCCAGTGGTCCCAGGTCCCATACTGGGGGGTCACACCCTGCATGAAAATCTTTAAAGCATATAGAGACCCTGAATGCAAGTAAACATATCATTATATCACCAGGTGACAGGCCTCTTGATGGAGTTTGGAGACTAAAGGAATTTATCTTGAGACGTATATATCCTCAACTAGTCCAGTATTGCCAACTCTTTCAACTTCATCTCAAGTGACAGGATATAGAGTGTTCTGGAGCTCATCTTGCGATGACATGAGATGCTCCAGCCCCTTTGTGAAGTTCAGCCCTGCTGGAAGCCAGCAATCTCTCCCTTCCACTTGCCATTCTCATAGCAAGGGAAGAGGGTAGCAAAGAGCCCAGCATGACTCCACTCACTTCTCCCTACCCCTGAGAAACAACAGACAGGATGGCACTTCTGCTCCTCCCCACTGCAGCATCCAGCCTGGGAAGGGACAGGGGGGTGATGAGCCCCTGGAGCCAACCCTACTGGTTTGAGATAGAGGACATAAAAGGAGATCCCACTGTAACTGCCTAGCCTGTGGGGTGAGGTGAAGAACTCTAAGAGGAGCAGAGGTGAGGTTGGGAGGACTGAATTGGGCGGTTGGGCTCTGATGGGGTTGGGAGGGCTGAACTGATGGAGGGGTGGGGTGCTCCCAGGTCCTGGGAAGAGAAGCCCCAGGGGTTGCAGGAGGTAATTAAGAGTAATTAAAATAAAAATGAATTATTTTTAGCAATTTCGACAATTAATTGAGACTCTTTTAAAAAAAATAATTTACTGGGTAATGTACATATTTATGTAGTTATTACACAAAAGAATGATTTAAAATTACGTTTGAAACACTGTGACTGAATTGACTATTTAAAAAAAAATTAGGGATTAGAAAAATAATTACTGTGCTGAAATATAGAAAGCTCTGAAAGGTGGTTGATGTTGTAAAGATATTCTTGCGTGTAAAAATCTTTGCACCTCACATTAATCTTTACTGAAAAATAATTGGAAAACTTGATACATCAAGAGTGCTTTGTGTTTCTTGGATGTTCATTTTCCAGCTTCATTTTGTAGGCCTTGTACCGTATATTTCTATATATGTGTGAATTAGGTTTTTCCATCATATTATAACTTCATCACATGATAGAGCTTGCCATTGAGTACTTATGTTATACCCCTTTACAAGTACTTAACGTAAGTACTCCCCCTTTATATTTAAAAAAAAAAAAAAAAGGTGCAGGAGCGCCCTCTGCAGGCCGGTGTCTCACCTTGCCGCTGGCCCCCATGTCCCTCCCAGACCCCGGTGCCCCTTCTCTCAGGTTTCTGCCCCCTGCAGTACCCCACAGCCTCTCAGGGTCTCCCCTCCCCAGTGAACCCCAAACCCCCTACCCCACCTCGCCTCAGTCTTTGGCTACTGCCAATCTCCATCTAGCCTCTGCTCACTGGGGCAGACTGCAGTATAATTGCCACTCATCATCAGCAAGGAGGGTCTGGACTTGCTGCCTTTGCCTAACCCTGGGCTGCACCTCTGCAACCCCAGCATCTGCTCTGGGCCTTTAACAAGGCCTACAGCCTGGGGGTTTCTCAGGCTGGAGCTCCCCAGCTCCTCTGGCCTTCCCCCAGCCCTACTCCACTCTACTCCAGGTACCCATCTCAGCTCCCAGACAGCCCAGTCCTTCTCTCTCCAGCAAGAGAGACTCTAACTCAGCCTCTGGCTCACAGCCTTTTATAGGGGCAACTGTGGCTTGATTGGGGCATGGCCCCAGCTGTGGCTGCTTCCCCAATCAGCCCTGTCTTCAGGTTCCCTGGGGCAGCTCTTTCCCAGGGCTGTTTTAACCCCTTCAGGGCCAGAGCGGGTGACCACCGGCTACAGTCCCCCACAGATTTATTTGCTTCCCTGCAGAAAAATGACTTTCTGACAGGGAAGCTGCAAGAGCAGTCACACACCACTCCTTAGCAGTGCAGGTACAATGTTTCAGGCACCCAGAGCAGCCAGCAGAGAGGTAAATCACCGCAGGGCTGGGGACACCCCAGCCAGTGGCTCCTACCCTGAGCCAGGATCAGCTGCTAGTCCCAGCTGGGTTGGGGGCAGGAGAGTACAGGACTTCCTCTTCCCCTGCAAGGTGTGGCTGGGGCTGTGTCAGACCCACCCCTAGAAACCTCCCCCAGCTGCAGGCAGCTCAGCATCCTTCTCTGCTTCCTGCCCCCATCACTCCTCAGCTGTGGGGGGAGAGGTCACTGTACGGGGAGCTGCTTCTCCATCCACCCAACCCCTGTGCATCCGGACCTCCCATATCCAGACATCCCTGCCAAGCCTCACCTGGTACATCCAGAACCCCCCTAGTCCTCCATACCCAAACCCCACCCCGCTGAACCTCAACCCCTTCATCTGGAGCCCCTCTGTGCCCAGACCCCCTGCCTCCAGATCTGCACCCCTGCACCCAGACCACCCCCACTGAGCTCCCTGCACTCAAACCCCCATCCTGATGCCCCACCCCCTGCACCACCCTGAGTCCCCACATCCAGACCCCCATGCCACTGACCACCAACTAGCTGCACCCAGATCCCCCCACCGTGAGACCCCCACACCCAAACTTCTCCACTGAGCCCCAACAACCTTCACCTGGTATTAGGTTATTGACATAATCTGTAACCATATTGATCATTGTTGCAACCACTGTTATACATTTGCAGCAAATATTGTACAAAGGTTGTCGTGTGAGGTGTCTACGGGAAGGTTATGATTTGCTGGTCATGATTATACTGTCTGTATGTGTGTATCATTTTTGTAGTTAAAAGTTATGAATATTGGCTATGTACTTGTCAATGTGTTTTGATTCCAAGAAGCCTTACTAAAGCATTTGGCCAGCTTCTTGAGAAAGGAATCTGCAAGCTAGGGCCCAATCAAGAAACACTTAACTGACAATAGACCTTGGGAGACCACAATCCACATAAGAAGTCTTCCTGGGGACGTTCAAGATAGCATGTGGGCAATGGCTGCCGCCTGTAAAGAACTAAGGCTATGGCTACACTGGCGCTTTACAGCGCTGCAACTTTCTCACTCGGGGTGTGAAAAAACACCCCCCTGAGCACAGCAAGTTACAGCGCTGTAAAGCACCAGTGTAAACGGTGCCCCAGCACTGGGAGCCGTGCTCCCAGCGCTGTAAACAAATCCCCTCGTGGAGGTGGAGTACCTGAAGCACTGGGAGAGCTCTCTCCCAACCCACACTCGCACTTCAAAGCGCTGCCGCCGGAGCGCTCCCATGGCAGTGCTTTGAAGTTTCAAGTGTAGCCAAGGCCTAAGTGATGCATGGACATGTAACTTGCCCATGTGACTACAAGCTCCATTTTGTGGTAATTTTCCACAGTAAGAACAAAGAGGTTTTCTTACACCTGGAAGAGACTTTAAAAGGCAGCTGCCTCATCTCCATCTGGTCTTCAATCCTGCTTCATACCTCTGGAGGGATTATACTACAAACTGAAGCTTTGAACAAAGGACTGAATGGCCCATCCCAGCTGTGTATGTACTCCAGAGACTTGATTTGAACCTGCAGTTTATTCTATCACTGCTACAAGCCTGAACCATGAACTTTGCTTTTACTGTCTGTAATTGATTCCATTTAACCAATTCTAGCTCTCATCTATATCTTTTTCCCTTTATGAATAAACCTTTAGATTTCTAGATTCTAAAGGATTGGCAACAGCGTGATTTGTGAGTAAGATCTGATTTGTATATTTACCTAGGTCTGGGACTTGGTCCTTTGGGATTGGGAGAACCTTTTTTCTTTTACTGGAGCTTTGGTTTTCATAACCATTCATCCCCATAACGAGTGGCACTGGTGGTGATATTGGGAAACTGGAGTGTCTAGGAGAATTGCTTGTGTGACTTGTGGTTAGCCAGTGGGACAAAACCGAAGTCTTCACTGTTTGGCTGGTTTGGTTTGCCTTATTAGTAAAGAAGCTCCAGCCTTGGGCTGTAACTGCCCTGCTTTAAGCAATTTGTCCTGAATTGGCATTCTCAGTTGGGTCCCACCAGAACCAGGATTGTTACACCTGGAAGCCCCTGCAGAGTCCCATTGTCCCGGCACCTGGAACCCCCCTGTAGCGGGGTAGTCAACCCGCTCCTGCCCGGAGGGGTTAAGAACAGCCCTGCAGAGGGCTGTGGCTGGGGAAAGACTGATTGGGGAAGCAGCCTCAGCTGGGGCCATGCCCCAGTCAGGCCACAGCTGGCCCTAGAAAGGGGCTGCTAGGCTGGAGCTAAGTCAGTCTCTCTCTAGAAATTGAGAGGGATGGGCCTGGCTGCTGGGATCTGAGCAAGGCACTCAGAGTGGAGCAGGGCTGGGGGAAGGCCAAAGGAGCTGGGGAGCTCCAGCCTGGAAAACCCCCAGGCTGCAGGGCTTGCTAAAGGCCAGAAAAAGTACTGGGGTTGCAGAGGGCAGCCCAACGGTAGGCAGAGGCAGTAAGTCCAAACCCTCCTCACCGATGATGAGTGGCAATTATACTGCGGTCCGCCCCAGTGAGTGGGGGCTAGACGGTGACTAGCAGTAGCCAAAGACTGAGGCGAGGTGGGGATAGGGGTTGGGGGTTCACTGGGGAGGGGAGACCCAGAGAGACTGCAGGGTACTGCAGGGGGCAGAACCCCAAGAGAAGAGACACCGGGGTCCAGGAGGGACACTGGGGCCAGTAGCAAGTGAGACATCAGCCTGCAGAGGGCACTCCTGAGTGGACAGAGCTAATTCCCAGAACGACCAGCACTAGGCGCCGCACCGATGAGTCTGTGCATCGCTACACCCCCCAGTGAGCCTTTGTGCATCCAGATCCCCCCACTGTGCTACCTGCACCCAGATTGTCCCACAAAAAATCCTCTCACCCCACACCTGGATCCCCCCCACACTGAGCCCCTCCAGGATCCTGCCTGGTTGAGCCTATCTGCCCCACACCTGTACACCTGGTGCAAAGGGGCATGGCCCCAGGTTGTTTGTTGGACAGCCCCAGATCTTGTGCTGGGTCAGGTGCAGCCTCACTGCTGAGTCTGTGTCCTGGGGTGGAGGAGCTGCAGGGTGATCTTCCACCTTCGTGCAGCAAGTGGCCTCTGCTCTCCACTGCCATGCTGGAGCCTCTGCATTTATTTATTGACAAATAAAAGGTGCAGAATTTTAAAATACTATGTGCAGAATTTTTAAATTTTTGATGCAGAATTTTAATTTTTTTGGCACAGAATGCCCTCAGGAGTGCCACTTAACCCCTAAAATGGGTAAAACGGCATCTCCATTTGAGCAGCCAGGGCGAGGCATGTGTTCCTTACAGGCTGACTTTTCAACCTAAAATTATCCCACTCATATTGCTGGAAGAGTAGAGGGGAGTTCAAGTCAAAAGACTAAAATTGATGATTTGATATTGTTAAATATCCTGATTTGTGGGGCCAATAATGATTTTAAAAATCTGACTCCTGATTTGTGATCCCTTGAGGCTGGCAATAATACTGCTTGTCTAATACCACTGCCACAAGCCCTGTTGGAAAATCTGCAGGATTTGGGAGGTTATTTTTTGAATCGTTATTTTCAATAAGGGACAATATACTGAGTTGTAAAACCAGCAGGGGGACTAGGAAAATATTCTAGGGACAGTCTCAGTTTTCAGAGACATGTGATCACCCAGTCTGTAGACCAGAAGAGCCTACCGTCTGCATATGGGTAAAAGATTGCTGCGAAATCAGCCTGTGTTGGCCTGCACCCTGAAAGGAATGATTCTGAGAAGCTGAAAATGAAAGAAAGGCTAAATGCCTTGAGTTTAGATTAATCAAACAAAGAAAAACAAATTTGATACTTCCTCTCAAGGGCAAAGCACACGTCTCACTCTATTACAGGTTAGAACTGAGTCTGAGAATAAAATGATTATTGTGGTCTGCGCACAAGGCACATATTTGAAAATAAAAGGCAAAACAGTTATGTAACAACATGCAGCACTGAATATAAAATAAGGATGCCTAGACTTCTGCTTTGGGCTTTGAGGCCCTCCGGAAGGTCCTGTGGTCTTGCCACACCCTGTTCCAGAGAAGAGCAAAAGAGAAGTCCTCCAAGCTGCCTAATGTGGTTGCGGGGAAACAGTCAATGACAAGTGCAGAGTCCTGCACTTAGGACGGAAGAATGCCATGCACTGCTAAGACTAGGGACCGAATGGCTAGGCAGCAGTTCTGCAGAAAAGGACCTAGGGGTTACAGTGGACGAGAAGCTGGATATGAGTCAACAGTGTGCCCTTGTTGCCAAGAAGGCTAACGGCATTTTGGGCTGTATAAGTAGGGGCATTGCCAGCAGATCGAGGGACATGATCATTCCCCTCTATTCGACATTGGTGAGGCCTCATCTGGAGTACAGTGTCCAGTTTTGGGCCCCACACTACAAGAAAGATGTGGAAAAATTGGAAAGTCCAGCGGAGGGCAACAAAAATGATTAGGGGCCTGGAACACATGACTTATGAGGAGAGGCTGAGGGAACTGGGATTGTTTAGTCTGCAGAAGAGAAGAATGAGGGGGGACTTGATAGCTGCTTTCAACTACCTGAAAGGGGGGTTCCAAAGAGGATGGATCTAGACTGTTCTCAGTGGTACCAGATGACAGAATAAGGAGTAATGGTCTCAAGTTGCAGTGAGGGAGGTTTAGGTTGGATATTAGGAAAAACTTTTTCACTAGGAGGGTGGTGAGACACTAGAATGGATTACCTAGGGAGGTGGTGTAATCTCCTTTCTTAGAGGTTTTTAAGGTCAGGTTTGACAAAGCTCTGGCTGGTATGATTTAGTTGGGAATTGGTCCTGCTTTGGGCAGAGGGTTCGACTAGATGACCTCCTGAGGTCCCTTCCAACCCTGATATTCTATGATTCTGTGAGCATGAATTGTGTGCCTGGCTGAGGGAGCTACAGGACCTTGGACAGAGCAGTGCTAGCAGAGACCACAAGGAGCAAGAAGCAGCCAGGATGGCTGCTGGACTCAACCAGAACAAGGCCTTGGGGTAAGGGTGAAGAATGTGCTGAGGCCATGGGGACGTGGTCCAGGGAAGCATAGCAGAGATGCAGTTTAGTTAAAGTGATGTGGCGGACAACTGCTATTGATTCTACAGGATCCCTGGGCTGGTCCCGGAGTAGTAGGCGGGCCTGGGTCTCCTCTTTTCCCCATTAGCCATGGGGAAGTGGCCTGGACCTTCATGCACCCCAGAAGGGGAACTGAACTCTTTTAGTGGCCCAGCGGGAGAGCTGGGGCCCAAAAGGTCCAGAGAGGGTGAGGATATTGCCTCTGGGGGGAAGCCCTGGACTATGGCTTGATAACAGGGCCAAGATCATTGATACTGTGGGACTAATTAAGGACCTGAGCCCAAGGAAGGCTACAGGGAGAGAAGGTGCAGTCACATGCTCTCTGCCAAGAGGGCACTTGCAAGACACGAGTGCCACCCCGTTACAGTCACTAATACATTTAACTTTCCATTTGGAATCTGTGAGTAACATTTTTAATGAAGTTTAAAATAAATTAAATCAGCCTAAATTGACTGGATGAGTGATATAGTTTAAAGATAAACTGCAAACAAAGGGGAAAATTGCTAACTCAACTATTTTATTCTATTTGAACAGACTAGAATAAATTTCATGTATTTCTATTCTCTGTAGCATCTTTCATACAAATTTATATTCCAAAAGTGGTCTGCAGAGTTACTAAAATTTCCAGTTACATAATAGTAGGGTATGATGACACTATAGAATGTGGAATTTAATCATAAATAGTAATTTTATGCATATCAATGATTCTTAGACTTGAATTTCTATAGATGTGAAGCAACAAACTTTCTGTGTGTCACACATAGGAGACGTATATTGTGTAACTAATGGCTAACTAGGTAATACAGTAGAATCTCAGTTACGAACACAAGAGTTACAAAGTGACCAGAAGTACACCTCATTTGGAACCAGAAGCAAACAATCAAGCAACAGCAGAGACAAAAAAAAGCAAGAACAGTACAATATTGTTAAACGTAAACTACTAAAAAGAAAGGGAAAGCAGCATTTTTTTCTTTTGCATAGTAAAGTTTCAAAGCTGCATTAAGTCAATGTTCAGTTGTAAACTTTCGAAAACAACCATAAAATTTTGTTCAGAGTTACAAACATCTCAGAGTTATGAACAACTTCCATTCCCGAGGTCTTCGTAACTCTGAAGTTCTACCATATAGGCAAATTTGCAGCTAAAGTGTAATTTTTGTCTTCATTTCTCTTAGCTCATGTGTTCAGTAATGTATAATACATATTAATACAGTTATCTGTGATACAATGTTGAGGAAGTAAATAGTCTCTTAATGGGGAGAGAGAAAAAGTGATTAAATGTAGGGAATTATAGAGTTAAAGTTCTCAAACACGATCTATAACAGATTCCTTCAGACTGAGGAAGTTCTGTTGTCAAGGCAACTGTAATCACACTATTAGAGTAGTTTGGTCAAGGATGCCTATTTTAAATGTGATCAATGAACATAAATAGCCTATATCCAATTGACAATTAACAGAAGTACAACAAGGCATTTGTTTTATATCCAATAAGATGATGTATTTTGTCAGTATGCTGAAAAGCCAATGTGAAATGATGATCTTCAAGGAGAATCAAAATATTATGAGACCCAAGTGTTCACAAGGCATGATTAACTGGTAGTTAGCAGTTATAAAGAAAGCATAGCATATTCAAGTGACTTTAACCTAACTACTGAACTAAATGGTTAACCATATCATACTATTAGTGGTTTAAAATCAAGCAGATGAATTGAGTGATTTATTGTTGCAAAATGAACTCAAAACTAGCTTTGCATCAAAGCCTTTTGCATGAAGTATATATACGAACTTTAAAATGGACATGTTGCAAAAGAATACAGTGCTGAAAAAAAAATGCAATTGAAGGGATAAATGGAGATGTGCCTGTCATAACTATAAAGGGAAGGGTAACAGCTGTCCTGTGTACAGTACTATAAAATCCCTCCTGGCCAGAGACTCCAAAATCCTTTTCCCTGTAAAGGGTTAAGAAGCTCAGGTAACCTGGCTGGCATCTGACCTAAAGGACCAATAAGGGGACAAGATACTTTCAAATCTTGGGGAGGGGGGGGAAGGCTTTTGTTTGTGTTCTTTGTTTGGGAGGGTGTTCGCTCTCGGGACTGAGAGGGACCAGACATCAATCCAGGTTCTCCCCATCTTTCTAAACAAGTCTCTCCTATTTCAAACTTGCAAGTAAAAAGCCAGGCAAGGCGTCTTAGTTTTACTTTGTTTTCTCAACTTGTAAATGTACCTTTTACTAGAGTGTTTATCTTTGTTTGCTGTACTTTGAACCTAAGACTAGAGGGGAGTCCTCTGAGCTCTTTAAGTCTGATTACCCTGTAAGGTTAATTTCCATACTAATTTTACAGAAATAATTTTTACCTTTTTCTTTAATTAAAAGCCTTCTTTTTAAGAACCTGATTAATTTCTCCTTGTTTTAAGATCCAAGGGGTTTGAATCTGTATTCATCAGGGAATTGGTAAAAGGTTTCTCAAGGCTTCCCAGGGAGGGAATCCATTGAAAATGGTGGCAGCGGGACCAAAGCTAAGCTGGTAGTTAAGCGTAGAAGTTTTCATGCAGGCCCCTACATTTGTACCCTAAAGTTCAAAGTGGGGATACAGCCTTAACAGTGCCAAATAAGCCAAGGACAACACTTACAAGAGGCCAATGTTGGAGTAGATTTTTGACGGTACTCTGAACTTGCAGATTTCTTTTTTAAAAAAACAAGAACAAAAAACCCCCACCCTAAATGCAGAATAGATATGGCCCAAGATGTTTTGCATACATTGACTTTAAAACCCATAAAGGAGATGTTTTGTTTTATTGTTGCTTGGTGAGAACTGCACACAACTTGCATTCTGGGTGGGTAATATCAGATCTTCATAAGAAGAATTGTCTCCACATTAGCTTTTGTAATGAGACCAGTTCCCTGGACCACACCAACTCTTCATCAGAAGTGCAGGTCGCTTTCTGATTGGCCTGATTCTGCTTTGCCAAGAAGAACCAGCCTGCACCATCCATGAGAAACTAAATGCCTTGAGGACTTCTTCACTTGTGGATCAAAACTGGAGCTGATTGGAGATTAACACTCATATATGGAAAACTTTTTTTAAAAAATCAGTTCTTTTCAAAATTTCCCACTTATTTTTTCTATGTAAAACTAAAATCTGAAATTTTCAGTTGTTTATTTAAACAGTTTTTGGTAAAGTTTTAGTTATGATTTTTTGGCTTTGTCATAATGGGAAATTTCAGACAAAAAAACATTTTCTTCAGAAATTTTTGTTTTGGTTGAATAGCCATGTCTTGTCATCGATGTTTTGACAAAAGAATTTCAATCAGCTTTTGCCAAAACTCCTAGATGAAAGGGACTGATAAGAGAGGGTGCCCCCTGTGGAATAACAATGAAAATCTTGTTATGGACATGCACCATATTTACTTTGTTTTTTTTTTTAATATTCTTAGGGAGAATGCTGCAAAATCCAGGAAGAACAAGAATATAAATGTTATAATATTTAAAGCGATCTAAACTGAATTTTCTATCTGTCTTGGGAAACAAGTCACTGCCAATGTCAAGCTGAGCTGGAGAACACACTTTCACCTCAGTTCAAATTGTTAAGTAACAAGGTTTTTTTTTAACACAAGACTCTGTTATTTTTCAAGCGTAATGCTGCTCGTAAAGTATGCACCTAAATTACAGTTCTGCAAATGATTTAAGTGTAAGACTTCTGTTGGTGAGACAGAAAAGCATTTGAATGACACAGGCCCTCTTCTTCAGTAGCTTGAAAGCTTTCTTCTCTCATCACAGAAGTTGGTCCAATAAAAGATATTATATCACCCACCTTGTCTCTCTAATATCTTGGGACCAACATGACTACAACAACACTGCAAACATGCATTTTCATTGACAAAATCTTAAAATAAAAGGAGAAAGAGGTCTGACTTGCTTTGTAAGCTAAGGACTTTTACCACTGTTTGGACAATTGTTAAAAGTGGCATAACAGCCTGCAGTACTTGTATATATCAGAATTAGAATAACTTTAAATTATGTTTGGGGTTCTGTGGGGGGGGGTGAGATAGTGATATCTGTATATATAAGGGGAAGTCTTGCTATGATTTACAAGTTCATTTTTAGTAATTAACTGTATATAGAATTTAGACCTTTCTAAATTCTAACTTTAGAGTTATATTTGGTTGAACTGTGTCACTACAGACCATAATTTGTCTGGCATATAAATCTTAGCTGAAAAATTGATAAGGACTGAATATTGAAGGATCTGTTTTTGTTCTGGTACCAAAAACACTTGAATCTGTTGAACTAGGATAGATTTACCTATGTAATATGTCTGTGCAATAAGACTGATTAAATGATCTGACACTATCTCATGATATTTAATTTAACATGGGATGTTAATACTTTTGAACTATTGAAACACATTGCTTTGTGTAATTTCTTGGATTTAATTCTATTTTGGCTAATGGAATTCTACACATGATCATTCTCACGTCTGGATCTTTACTAAGTAGTAGAGATGCAAAGAACTAAAAAACATGATGTGGATACTTAGTTCATATTTAACTAGTTTGTATTTTATATCATATTCTCACAGTAATGAGTTGGAAGAAAAAGCGGAAACAATGTGTGCAGACTTAAAAATGCAACTATATTTTAAAGCCAAGTATTTGAAAATTAGTTCCTCCAGCATTTACCGGCTAAAACTTGGATTCAGGTTTCTGTGTTTCCTGTCCAAGAATTGATGGCATTGTCAACATGCAGAATAGTGCCAGGTGAGGAATAGAGACATTGCAGAGAAACCAACTAAAAATGCTTCAGTATTATTACTAGTACATAGTTACATATGGCCAGGGGTAGCATGGCGTGAAGAGGGATAAAAAAGCCTTGATGGCATGAAAAATGTGGGCTGGCTATGCAAAAGAATAAAGCCTTTCAAGCTGTCTGAAAGCATTACATGGCTCTACGTTGTTATGGCATCATAGTGGACAAGTCTGCAGAACAGAATTTGTGAAGTGAAAACAAAACCTAGGTCTTGCTCCTGCTGTAGTGAGAGCCTTGTTACTCCTGATTTATTTCCTTATAAAAGCTTCAAGGCACTCTTGGGAAGTGAGCCAATGTACAATAATAGGGTGACACTCGGGGTCTAACCTGCTCTCTAGTTTTGTGGCTAACTTAAAGCAGAGACATTTAAGCAGAATCTTTCAGCGTAGAAAACACAGTGCAGCGCTACATGCTATGTGTACTAATAGGCAAAAAATGTGTAGTAACTTGCTTGAACATGTGCAGCTGTAATAGCATAGCATTTCAAAGTATTATTCCTTCAGATTTGTTATGTTTAATGTAGAAATTGGTCCTGAGCTGCAAAGTTCTTTAATTTCCCAGAGTTAGGGGTGATTTTGGTTTAGGCTCAGCAAAGGCTTTATAGAACAGTACTCTATTGACACTGCGGGGTAACAAACATACTCTGTTCCCTAGAACCCGATCACCACATAGATCCATTCTGAGCCTTGAACAAAATTTCCACCCAGCCAGTGGACTATGTAGGAAAAGAGGTAAGGCTACAGGGTGGGAATCACAGAATATTAGGGTTGGAAGAGACCTCAGGAGGTCATCTAGTCCAATCGCCTGCTCAAAGCAGGACCAACACAAACTAAATCATCCCAGCCAATGCTTTATCAAGCCTGGTCTTAAAAACCTCTAAGAATGGAGATTCCTAGCTAGGTAACCCATTCCAGTGCTTCACCACCCTCCTAGTGAAATAGTGTTTCCTAATATCCAAACTAGATGTCCCCCACTGCAACTTGAGACCATTGCTTCTTGTTCTGTCATCTGCCACCACTGAGAATAGCCTAACTCCATCCTTTTTGGAACCCCCCTTCAGGTAGTTGAAGGTTGGACTTCCCTCACTCTTCTCTTCTGCAGACTAAATAACCCCAGTTCCCTCAGCCTCTCCACGTAAGTCATGTGCCCCAGCCCCCTAATTATTTTGCCCTTCGCTGGACTCTGTCCAATTTGTCCACACCCCTTCTGTAGTGGGGGGACCAAAACTGGACACAACACTCCAGGTGTGGCCTCACCAGTGTCGAATGGAGGGAAATAATCACTTCCCTCGATCTGCTGGCAATGCTCCTACTTATACAGCACAATATGCAATTGGCCTTCTTGGCAATGAGGGCACACTGCTGACTCATATCCAGCTTCTCATGCACTGTAATCCACAGGTCCTTTTCTGCAGAGCTGCTGCCTAGCCACTCAGTCCCTAGTCTGTAGCAGTGCATGGGATCCTTTCTTCCTAAGTGCAGGACTCTGCACTTGACCTTGTTGAACCTCATCAGATTTCCTTTGGCCCAATCCTCCAATTTGTCTAGGTCTGAACCCTATTCCTACCCTGCAGCATATCTACCTCTCCCCCCATTTTAGTGTCATCTGTGAACTTGCTGAGGGTGAAATTAATCCCATCATCCAAATCATTAATAAAGATGTTGAACAAAACTGACCCCTGGGACACTCTGCTTGATACCGGCTGCCAACTAGACATCAAGCCATTGATCACTACCCATTGAGCCTGATAATCTAGCCAGCTTTCTATCCACCTTATAGTCCATTCATCCAATCCATACTTTTTTAATTTGCTGGCAATAATACTGTGGGAGACCGTATCAAAAGCTTTGCTAAAGTCAAGATATATCACATCCACCGCCTTCCCCTTATCCACAGAGCCATCATAGAAGGCAATCAGGTTGGTCAGGCATGACTTGCCCTTGCTGAATCCATGTTGACTATTCCTGATCACCTTCCTTTCCTCCAAGTGCTTCAAAATGGATTCCTTGAGTACCTGCTCCATGATTTTGCTGGGGACTGAAGTTAGGCTGGCTGGTCTGTAGTTCCCCAGGTTCTCTTTCTTCCCGTTTTTAAATATGGGCACTATATTTGCCTTTTTCCAGTCGTCCGGAACATCCCCTGATCGCCACAAATTTTCAAAGATAATGGCCAATGGTTCTGCAATCACATCAGCCAACTCCCTCAGCATCCTTGGATGCATTAGATCTGGACTCATGCACTTGTGCACGTCCAGCTTTTCTAAATAGACCTTAACCTGTTCTTTCACCATTGAGCAGGGCCGGCTCCAGGCACCAGCTTCTCAAGCAGGTGCTTGGGGCGGCCGTTCCGGACAGGGGCGGCAGTTCCAGGTATTCGGCGGCAATTCGGCGGACGGTCCCTCACTCCGCCTGGGAGTGAAGGACCTCCCGCTGAATTGCCGCCGCAGATCGCGATCGCGGCTTTTTTTAGATCGTGATCGCGGCTTTTTTTTTTTTTTTTTTTTTTTGGTTTTGGCTGCTTGGGGCGGCCAAAACCCTGGAGCCAGCCCTGCCACTGAGGGCTGCTCACTTCCTCGCCATACTCTGTTGCCCAGTGCAGCAGTTTGGGAGCTGACCTTGTCTGTGAAGACCAAGGCAAAAAAAGCATTGACTACTTCAGCTTTTTTCACATCATCTGTCACTATGTTGCCTCCCTCATCCAGTAAGGGTCCCACACTTTCCCTGACCTTCTTCTTGTTGCTAACATACCTGAAGAAACCCTTCTTGTTAACCTTCACATCCCTTGCTAGCTGCAACTCAAATTGTGCCTTGGCCTTCCTGATTACACCCCTGCATGCTCTAGCAATATTTTTATACTCCTCCCTAGTCATCTGTCCAAATTTCCACTTCTAGAAAAGTTGGATGACGAAATAATAAAATATTATACACTTGCTGGAAATCAGGGATTTGTTTGACATGGCCCTGGTGACTTCTACCAAATGTGTGATTGATCTCTTAACTTACATTAATCAATATGCCTGGTAAAGTTTCAATATTGGGAGCAGACAGCTCAAATTGGAAGATGCCAACCCTACCCAGCAAATCTCTTCCATTCCTGCAGGCCACAAAGCAGCAATGGCATTTCTGACAACTTTTTCTGTTGCAAATGATGGCGGGGGGATTTGTGTATGTACATAGAATTTTTTTTCTACCTCACAGCACTTCTTAGAACAGGGGTGAGCAAACTGCTAGATCCGGCCCATGAGCCGTTTTAAGCCAGCCCGCAAGCCGCACCATGGGGCTTGGTCCCACTCCAGCCAGGGCGTAGGGTCAGGGCCACACCACGCGGCTCCCAGAAGCCGCGGCATGGCCCTACTCTGGCTCCTACGCACTCCGATGGGAGCTGCAGAGGTGGTGCCTGCGGAAGGGGCAGCATGCAGAGTCACCTGGCCATGCCTCCGCGTAGGAGCGGGAGAAGGGACATGCCACTGCTTCTGGGAGCCACTTGAGGTAAGCACTGCTCAGAGCCTACATCCCCTGAGCCAATCCCCAAGTTCCAACCTCCTGCCCCAGCCCTGATCCCCTTCCCACTATCCAAACCCCTCGATCCCAGCCTAGAGCACCCTCCTGCACCCCAAACCTCTCATCCCCAGCCCCACTCCAGAGCCCACACCCCAACCCCAATTTTCCATGAGCATTCATGGCCCACCATACAATTTCTATCCCCCTCAGGCCAAAAAGTTTGCCCATCCCTGTCTTAGAATAACCAAAAAAAATGGATGGCTAGGAGTCTTTGTGGAAAGGCAACTCATGCCCCACCTCTCCCCCCAAAATTTCCTAGCCTTTGGCCTTTGATTTCAATGGCAGCATTGTCTGGGTGAAGACTGCAGAATCAAACTCAGTGTTATTTGTCCATATAATATGGTTTCTCTTTGTACTGTGAAATGTGAAGTTTGCCTTGTAAAGAGCCTTTAAACTTCTAGTCTCCGTGTGCTTGTGGACACGTTCTTGTACTCCTGCCTCTTATTGTCAGCTTTTTATGTCACTTCACTTGAGAATGAAAATTCTAAGTGTATCTTACTGCTAATGAGGCAGAATACTGCGCTTCTGATCCCTATTGGTTTTGCTTTCTAACTATCTAAATAAACCAGGCAGGCCTAATAAATTGGATAAAGGGCATTGATCATGTCCCTGGTTTTGTGGTAAAAAGAACAGTCAACTAATCTGCATACTAGAGTTGCTTGTACCTTTAGGAAAGCAATGACTTGGGAAGGGAGGGGGTAAAACTAAAGCAAAGGATTTTCTTTCAGCAATTGAGTCTATTATCTAGGAATTGTTTATAAGATTTTTATTTAGTTATATTTCTAAATATTAAGCAACAGTATTAAAGTTGCAGAGAGTAGATTCTGGTCCCCTTACTCTACCTGCAGGGGAAAGTTGCCAAATAGCTTAGTAGCAATCCAGGAAATCATCTTTCATAAGAGCCAATGATATGGGTTATTGTGAATAGAAATATTTATAGGGTTAGGGTTTTTTTTTTTTTTTTTTTCTTAAATGAAAATGGGGACATGGAAGGGTGAAGGGAAGGGTTGGGCAGTCGTATGGAATTACCATTTTCTGTACAACCTAAACATCTCAAGATTGTGCTAGTGCACAGGAAGCAGTAAGTGACATGGACTAGTCTGGTTTCATTGTCAGCACTGAAAAAAAGTGCAAAAAACCCAGCAGAAATGGTGAAAAGTTCATTAGATTTCAAGCTGTTTTAATAATCTAAGGCATTAACACGGGTGTAAACCATTCTGCCAGTTGGAGTCAGCAGCAACAAGGACTGGGTTCAATATCTAGGGGGTCCTTTTCAATGATGAAACAAAGAGCTGGCTTAAGCCCCCGGCCCAGTAAATTGGAACAGTTACGCACCACCCCGGGCACCTTTAAGAGGCAATACTTGCCCTCTCTCCTGAACGTAGAAACTTTTATTAAAAGGAGGGAAGGAACCTGGCATTAATTTGGGGAAATGCCACAAGCAGGATTCATAAACATAAAACCATGAGCAAAACACCCACCCCAGAATACCTTGGGCAGTGTCTTTTGCCTCAGGTTCTTAAGTCCAGCAAGCAAAAGTTCCTTTAACATGCCCTCCCTGCTCCCTCCACCACCCCCCGCTCACAGTGGTTGTCCTGGGTCAGTGAAGACCCAGAGTTCAGAGGTGCATCAGCATGAGCTCACCTCCCACCCCAGTAAGGGGGAGAGCCCACATTGCTTGCTGGCCGCTCGCTGCCTGCCACTCTGCACCCTCTGGGATGCCTTGAGGTCCCACTACTTAACACAGCTCTCAGTGATTTCAGCTCTGTGATTTTAGCTCTCAATGATTTCAGCTGTTAGTGGGGAAGCCTCAGTGCTCGTGCAGGCTGGGGAGTCTCTTGCATCAAAGACACTGTCCCAAAGCAGGCCTAAGGCTTAGGCCTGGTTCTCAGTGATTTCAGCTCTATTGGTCTACAAGACTCTCAAGTGACTCTTAGATTCATAGATTCATAGTCAGCTCTTATTACACAGTGGAGGGAGAAAGAGTTAAATGGTGTTTAGGGCCCTTTGGCAGGTGCCACACCACCAGATACAAGTACCCATCCCCACCTTCTCTCACCTCCACTGGCCTTTGGCACCCAGGAGCAGCACCAGGGTTTTTGGCGCCCTAGGCAGGGGTCCTTCCGCGCTCCCGGTTGTCGGCGGCAATTCTGCGGCGGGGGGGTCCTTCCGCACTCCCGGACTTCGGGGCACTTCAGCAGCGGGTCCCAGAGCGAGTGAAGGACCCGCCGCAGAATTGCCGCCGAAGACCCAGAGCACGGAAGGACCCCCCGCCGCCGAATTGCCGCCCCCCCCCAAATCCTGGTGCCCTAGGCAACCTAAATGGAAGTGCCGGCCCTGTTGGCATCCTTGTCCCCTGCCTAGCAAGTGCAGTTTATTTGAGGGTGAACCCCTCAATCAGGGCATACCAAGCACAGTTCTGTTGCCCTTGAGTCAACCAACAAGGATAACAACCCTTTAGTACCTCACCCGCAATAACTGAGTGATTTGTGATCCAACACCAGCCAAAAGTGATCATTTGGGCAGAGCAGCCCCATCATGCTGAGCACTTAGACAGGGTGGGTGTGCCCATGCAAACAAGGTCGGCTCCTGAAGTCCTCTTCCCCAGCTCCTCACTAGATGTCAGGGGAGAGCTCATTCAGACCCTGCTTATACAGGTAAGGAAATTTAGTTTGATTATTTTTAAATGTTTAATCTTTGTAGAGAGGAAAGATGGCCCAGTGGCTAGCGTACCAAGCCTGGCAGCATTGCAGAGATGTGCATTGCCAGCTGGCAGGAGAGCGCCACAAATTCATAGAGGTGACAAGTGGGAGGGCACCCAAATTTCTCCCTGCTTCCTCCCCATGGCAGAATGTTGGGGGAAGGGGTGAGCGGTGATGCACAGATACTGCTCATCCCCCCCTCAAGGAGCACCAAAATACAATTTTTCCCAGAGCGCCATTTTTCCCTAAGGCCGGCCCTGCCTCTGTCTCTCTCTGGTAAATCCTCAAAGTTAATTAACTCCTGTTTATTTCAATGGGAGCTAGGAGCCAAAGCATCTTTGAAGATCTGGGTCTTAGTCTCTGTGTCTTAGTTCCTCATCTGTACAATGGGGAAAAGAGCCCTTCCATACCTCACAGGGATGTTGTGAGGATAAATACATTAACAATTGTGAGGTGAACAGATACTACAGTAATGGGGAAATATAAGTACCAAAAATAGCTAGCTAGATTGTATGCCTACAAAAAACCTCCACAATAATTACCTCATCTTATCATGGTGATCATAATCATCTCTGTTACCTTGTACTTTCCCCTTGTTTGTCTTTCAGCTTATGATTGTAAGTTGGTTTTGTTGTTGTTGTTGTGGATTTTTTTTTATGCAAGGACTATCTCTTCTATATATATTTGCATAGTGGCTAGCACAATGGGGCACCAGTCAAATGCAATACAAATCTCTTTGTAAAGTGTTTTTGAGATGGAGTGATGGAAAAACTGCTATATGAGCTCTATTATAATTCTGTTCCTTGAGCAGCAAAATCTCACAGAAGAAAATAAGTTCTGGTTAGGCAAAGAATACAGGATTGGGCCCATTATTTTTAACCTGCTTATTCTTATGTGATTTATAACCCTTTGTATCCTTTTAAAGGAATCTGACCATTAGTGCTTTACTATATGTTTGTTTAACTTCCTTTCTCACTTTTATAGGTATAAACCTATAGCTATACTATAAACTAGGGCAGTGATTTCCCCGCTAGTGCACACATACTCACTCAGTGAGAGCTAGCGTGAGTATATCTGTGTAGCCGCAGTAGCACTGAAAACAGTGGGTATGTACTTGGCATGGCTGAATCACACCTCTGCTGCTGCTACCCATTCTACCACAGCTACACTGCTATTTATACCCACACTAGCTCGATGGGCACTAGAATGAGTATGTGTACCCAAGCAGGGGAATCACAGCTCTAGCTTGTAGTGTAGACATAGCCTAGTGTACTCTGAAACAAATTTAAACTGCTAGTCGTGCAATAAATATTATTGTTTTAAACATAATCTTACACCTGGATTGTCAAAGACAAAAAAAAATGTCTTAACCGTCAGCTGAAAAGGAGCTATGAAACCGCTGACACAAGCGTCTGCACCATACTTCTCTGTAAAATCTTTTTTTAAAAAGAGCCTCTCTCCAGCTCTGAAGGCCTTCTGAAATATCCAAGACTAAAAGAAGACTCTGCTCCTGACAACATTAAAAATTATGACTTTTTTCAGTCAAGGGAGTATTTCTAAAATCCTTTTAAATATTAAAACAATTTTAAGTATCAAAGACACTGTATTTTGTCACTGAAAACAAGCGCAAAACAGTGAGGGAAAAGGTCAGTTTTCTCCACATTTTGTTACAGCAAACAGAATGGTGGAAGGAAAAGGTCATTAGCAAAATGTTAAGTTTATTTTAAAATTACTTTTCTTTTAATAATATCCCATATGTAAACCTAGGGCCAAATTCTGCTCTGTGACATGGGTGTAATCCTCTTGGACTATGGTATAAATCATTTCACATCTCCCATGGAAGTCTCTGGACTAAATTCCGCATTGATGTAAATGGTAATGCAAGCGCAATATGAGTTCAATAAATAGGTAGAAAGGCATCTGTAGGAGAAAAGCAACTAAAGCAAGGGCTATTTTATCTTACATCTCTTATTAGTTGTTTTTTTTCTGCTACAAACCAACTTTCCACCTTTGAGGTGTGTACATTTGCACACCCATATAATCAGATCAGTGAAGGTTACACAGATTCACCGCTTCATCCATTGACTGACATGTTACACCTCACATGTAACAACTTCATTTACATCACTGCTGCAAGCACAATCACCTGCCAAATTATATTCTGGCATCCCTAAAAGGCACATGAGTTTTGAGCACTGGTAACCATAAATATAGGAGGCACTGCTATCTAGTAGATAGGGCATCCAGCTCGGAGTCAGGAGACCTGGGTTCTGTTCTTGGATGTGTGAACTTGGGCAAGTTGCTTCACCTCCTTGTGCATACCCACCTTCTGTCTGTTTTGACCCTGGCGCTTCAAAAATATGTACAGTACATGCTTAACTGTATGAACTGTGAATTGACTTCAATGGGACTACTCCCAGTGCATAAAGTAAGCATATACATTAAAGCTATGCAAGATCAGAGCCTTAGATTGAAAATTCTTTGGGGCCTGGACTCTCTCATTCTGTGTCTGTACAGTGCCTAGCACCATATGGCCCCAAACTTGGTTGGGATTTCTAGGCTCTACTGTAAAACAAATAATGATAAAATAACCAGGTTCAAAACAAAATCAATCCCACTTCACTCTATGCTCCACATACTCTTATTTTCCCCTGCAAAACCTCATTTTGCATCTTTGTCACACATTTTAATGTTCATTCATTATCACACTTTTGGGCTTGGAGGGTTGATGATGATGATGATGGCAAAAATATAGTTTTGGTTTCAGGTTACTCCATTTATAATCTGGGATTGTTATGCTTGTGTTGTCCGACAAAAGAAAACATAAGATATTTAAAACAGATTTTTTTTTTGTTTTGGTTGAAACATATTTTGCTGTCCCGCTGATGGGAAGCCAGCCCTCTCAAATAGGCAAACATTGCCAATTGCAAAATCCAGATGCTCTAGAAGTCTAAAGCTCCATACTTTCATTCAGTAATGCAACTTGCTTGTCTTGATGTTTGTTTTTGCACACATGCATACACACACCTTTTTATATATAATATAATCAGTGTAACTGAAAGTAGTAGTGACATATCTAGTACATTAGATATATGAGAGAAAGTGTGCTTCCTTTTTATTTTTAAAGGCTATAAAACATACAAAAATGATTATAAGAAACAAGAGCAAACAGAAAATATATCCCACAGATAAGACATCAGAGTTTGTCTCTGATATAGCACTGAAAGACTAGAGAATTTTGAGCTGCTCCTGTATAATAAAGCTGACATTTTAAAAACAAAGCTAAGCAGTGGATTAGTTCTTCCATCTTCGTTTTCCCTGATGTCTCACATATGCCCTGTAACAAACATTACTAAGCTACAAAAGAGAAAACCTGTCAAAAGAAGCCACACTAGGTGGGGGCTTAAAGAGAAAGCTAGTAGGTTAAAACAAAACAAAATCTGAGAGCATTTACACAGGGTTCAGGTGGGATTGTACTCAGGATGGTTAGCGTAGTGGTTGTGCTGCTGCCCATGTTACCATGGCTACACTACTACTTTTAGTCTGAGAGCTCAGTTGAGAGCTAGCACCAGTATGTCTACATGAGCTGGGACTCACACCCCAGCTCATAGTGTAGATGTCTAAGCTTCACACCCATGTTATTTGCTTATAAAACTATGCTGTGGGGTTCTTTCCCCACATTTACTATGCCGAGATCCTTCTAAGGATTAGTCTCACCTCTCTCACATGGAGAAGGGTCAGACACCTCTATTCCACTTTTTCTCCCTATTCCTCAACCATATGGAGCACCTTCTGTGGGTCTGGGTTTCTGCATCTGGGGATAGGGAGATCAGGGCTTGGCACTCCATGTGGATTCCCCGAAAAGGTAATACATAGCCCTTAACATCTCCAAGGGCAGGAGTTCTAGGGGCTGTCCATAAATTACATAATGCGTTTTTTCAAGACCCACCCATCCCTTGTAACACTGACACAAGCATGCAAAATTAAGGATGTACCCACCCCCCAATGCATTATGTAATTTATAGCTAGCCCCTTAGCAGTGTGGCTCGAAAGCAGCTGCACTTCCAGGGAATGGGGAAAAGCAGTATGACACAATGCCCTGCCCTGTCCTGCCTTCCAATAGGCCTCCAGAAATCTTGAGGGATCCATGGAGCTTCAGAACTAGACCTCCACCCCTTTCCATAGAGCAAATCTTGCCCTCTCAGAAGAAGATTTTGAAAGAAACTCTGCCTCCTTTTGGCTCTTTCCCGTAGATTTTATCTTGGGAGTGCACAATCCAGCCCTTAATTCATTAATTTTAAAAAAATTATATCACACATATCCTCCAATTATATCACACATATCCTCTAATTCCCTGCCTGCTAAACTGCTTTTCATTTTTTTCATAACAGTGTGATGAACGGAAATATTGTGTGCAGGAGTCGGGAGGTATCTGTGTCTGTCAGATGTGATGCAAAGAAGAGAAACCAGTGTTCTTTCAGAAGTGCCAGCTTTTGTTTGTTGTTTTTGAAGCTCTGAAATAATAGTTTATTTGCAGGAGAAAGAGTTGTTCTATTTATTATGGTGAAGCTTTAGAATGCAAGATTTAGGAATGCCTAATCCTTTAGAACAAGATTAACTCACCTGTGAGCTAAAGAAAAGTCACTTTGATGAAGTGAGCACAGTGTCATGGGAATAGGTTTATAACTAAGTGCCTACTTGAATTGTGAGGTGATTGTCAAATAATTGCGGCTGAATTGAGGCCAAGACATGGAAAATTGTGGAAAAGTAATAATGGACCTTTATTAATTGCAGTAATTTGGAAAAAGCCAGAGAAGACCTATTTGTTTAAGAAAAATTTGCTGTAACAATATAAACGCTCAAGTATTATGCTTTGCCTGCTATTTTTTTTTTTTTTTTTTTTTGATAACCAGATATTTTGCTGCAACTATATTGCAGTCATTAATGCCCCAGCCACTGTCAGCTCAGATAAATGGGGTTCTCTGCACTAATGGGGGGGAAAGTGTGAGGTGCATACCTCAAAATGTATGCAAAATTGTGGTGGGGAAAGCACATTGAAATCAAAATTATGGTGGAGGCCTAATAGTGCGGGAGCCACAATATCACAAATTAAGTAGGGCCTTTATTTATAACAGACCAAATCCTCAGCTGGTGTAAATCTGTTCCATTGATTTAAATGTTGATCTATATTAGCTGAGTATCTGGACAATTGTTACATTTACCTACATATCTCATTCCAAAGGATCCCCGCTTGTTTTACAAACTATGTGCATAACTGGCTTCACCATTGAAAAGCAGTCACTTCTGGGGTGGATGGCAGCAGCCAGATGTTCAGCTAATGGCAGAGGTTACAGGGAGTAGAAATTTGTTAAGGATAAATCCTTACTCTAACAAATTATCATGGGCTCCTAATGTCCAGTAGTAAAGTAGAACTTAGCTTTCAGGGTCTCATGTGAAAGACCCACACAGAGTAAACTGCATGGAACTCCATTTCTGTGGCTCAAAAACAAACGGCTGAGCGGATCCTGTCAGGTCCAAAGGGTTGGGATATTTTAAACCTGATGTTTAGATTATGAAACTATTCCCTGTGGGGACTGAGTTAATCTTTTGATTTTAATTGCAAAAAAAATTGCAAAGTTATCCTGAGGAATGAAACGTAGTACTTGTCATCATTGTGCTTTACTGACCCCCTAAGAGCTAATAGGACTTAACCTCTCTATCACAGAGGGCAAAACTGGACCCTAGCAGTCCCACTAATACAGCCTGTCACTGTGTGTATATACCACATCCTGGTCCAGCAACCAAGGCATTAATGCAGGTACTGCCAGCCCATGCTGATTGGCAGCCTCACAGCAGCTGGGATGATAACAGAGCTGGAAAGCAGAAGGGGTGGGGCAGCTGCCAGAGGAGCAAGCAAGGCTGGAACTCCTATCAGCAAGCTGTTGAGATGCTGTCTGTTCCCTTTTCAGAGTGATAACAGGCTGAGAAGCCTACAGAAACCAGGGGAGGTAGGAAGAAGCTCAGGGCGCAGCTGGAGTTGTGGAGTCCTGATTCTGCCTGTCTAACTTAAGGGTGCTGCACTGGAATCTGGTGGAGTGGGTGTTCCTGGGCTCCCCTACCAAGTCCCTGAGAGACTTAAGAACTGAGGGGGTTTCCAGACCCCCTGGTGACCAGGAGCAACTGACCCCTCCAGGAATAAGGAAAGGAAGAAAATCCACACAGTTCAGTGGGACTCAGGAGTGAGGGACCAGAGGACCACCCTGCCAGAGCAAGTGAACTCTGGGTGCAATGCTGTGCCTGGACAGAGGGGGCACTATTGTATTGACACCCCAACTCACACAGCACTTTGAAAAGTGCTTCTGAAGAAAACTGCAGATGACTAACAATTAGTAGTTATATCAGGCTAATTAAAACTAGGGGTGTGCAAATCAGTCCGTTAAAAATTAGTAAATTACTTCAAGCAAACTGAACTCAAACTTCTGTGTCCAGAAGTTTCAGAGCATTCTTGGTGAATTGAGGGCTGGGACTATAACAGCGTTTAAAAGAGAGGTTAAGTCCATTAATGGCTATTAGCCAGGATGGGTAAGGAATGGTGTCCCTAGCCTCTGTTTGTCAGAGGGTGGAGATGGATGGCAGGAGAGAAATCACTTGATCATTACCTGTTAGGTTCACTCCCTCTGGGGCATCTGGCATTGGCCACTGTCGGTAGAGTGGATACTGGGCTAGATGGACCTTTGGTCTGACCCAGTACGGCTGTTCTTATGTTCTTTCACCAGGCCCTTCTCTCACAGTGAAAATGATGGGGGTGAGTACCCCATATAAGCTCTGAAGGGGTTAATGTGGGCCTAACAGGCCAATTAACATACCTGGCAGCACCTGTGTGAAAATGAAAGCCAGGCTTACTTGATGATGAAGCCCAACTGAGTGGTGGTGATAGAGTCAGGAAGTTTGTAGCAGAAAGCAGCTGTAGGGAGAGAGTCTACAGTTGTTCTTTGTGGGGTTAGAGGTAGGAAATGGTCCAAGGAGGCAGCAAAGAATCTGAGGAAGTAGGCATTGGCTGCCAGCTATGGGGTTGCTGGGCTGGAACCCAGAGTAGATGGAGGGCCTTGGTTTCCCTACTAGTCACCAAGGAAGGTGGGGTGAAATCCCTGAGGTAAGGGGCATGAGGACCCAGAGACTGGAGACAAATGGAAGACTTGCTTTACGGTCACTGTACCATAGTTTGATTGGACTTTATTACCACGGAAGGGGTAGATCTAGCAGGAAGGCCAAATTATGAAAAGAGAGACGACCACAGCAATGGAGTGACCATCAGCAGGGAGAGCCATAAGGGAAGACAGTCACTATGCCACGCCTGGTCACAAGACTTCTGCCTTGACTGAACCCCCTTTACAGTGACACACACTTCCCTGCCCGCAACATTCTATATATGGTGATCCTCCTTGGTCAGCTGGTTGCCTGTGTTACTTCTGAAAGGGTTACTGCTCTGTTTTGGAGACTGGGGGATCTTGTGAGATTTCCTGCAATTCTTTTGTGGGTAGTTGGCTTCAGATAAATATCTGAAATTTTGGGTTCTTAGCCAATCTTCCTTTTGAAGCTCGCTTATCACTAATGACAACCACATGGTAAACTTCTACCAATAATATGGAGAGAGAACATAAGAATGGCGATACTGGATCAGACCATCTAGCCCAGTATCCTGTCTTCCCACAGTGGCTGGTGCCAGATGCTTCAGAGGGAATGAACAAAACAGCAATTATCAAGTGATCCATCCCCTGTCGTCCAATTCCAGCTTCTGGCAGTCAGAGGCTTAGGGATATGTGGAGCATGGGTTACATCTTATTGACCCCCCTCAAAGAATTCTAATAGACTGGTAAGGTATGATTTCCTTTTACAAAAAGACATGTTGACTCATCCCCAACTTATCATGTTCATCTATGTGTCCGATCATTCTGTTCTTTACTGTAGTTTCTACCAATTTGCCTGGTATTGAAGGTAGGCTGACCGGCCTGTAATTGTGAGGATTGCTTTATAACACCAACATTTTTTTAAAATGCTCCTCTTAGCTATCTTCCAGTCATCTGGCACAGAGGCTGATTTAAATGATAGGTTACATACCACACTTAGTAGTTCTGCAGTTTCATATTTGAGTTCCTTCAGAACTCTTGGGAGAATACCCTCTGGTCCTGGTGACTTATTACTGTTTAATTAATCAATTTGTTCCAGAACCTCCTCTCCTGACACCTCAGTCTGGGACAGTTGCTCAGATTTGTCACCTAGAAATGATGGCTCAGATGTGGGAATCACCCTCACAGCCTCTGTAGTGAAGACCAATGCAAAGAATTCACTTAGCTTCTCCACAATAGCCTTGTCTTCATTTAATGCTTTTTAGCACCTCGATTGTCCAGTAATCCCGCTGATTGTCTGGCAGGCTTCCTGCTTCTCATGTACTAAAATAAACTTTTTGCTGTTAGTTTTTATGATTTTGGTAGTTGTTCAAATTATTTTTTGGCCTGCGGATTATGCTTGATTTGCCAGAGTTTATGCTCCTTTCTATGTTATTCAGTAGGATTTGACTTCCAGTTTATAAAGGATGAGGGTTTTTTTCTCTGTCTCTTTTACTCTGTTTAGCCAAGGTGGCACTTTTTGGGTTCTTACTGGCTTGCTTTGTTTTATTTGGGGCATACATTTAGGTTGGACCTCTACTATGGATTTTTTTAATTAACTTCCATGCAACTTGCAGGCATTTTACTCTTGTGACTCTTCCTTTTAATTTCCATTTAACTAGCTTCCTCATTTTTTGTATAGTCCCTCTTCTTGAAGTTAAATGCTACTGTGGTAGGTTTCTTTGGTATTTCACCCCCTGCAAGGATGTTAAATTTAATTACATTATTACCATGCCATTCAGCTATATTCACTTCTTGGACCAGATCCTGTGCTCCACTTCAGACTAAATCAAGAATTGCCTCTCCCTTTGTGGGTTCCAGGATTAGCTGTTCCAAGAAGCAGTCATTAATGATGACTAGAAACATTATCTCTGCATCCCACCCTGAGGTGACACGTATCCAGTCAATATGGGGATAGTTGACCTCTCCCATTATTACTGGGTTTTCTGGTTTTTGTACCTCTCTCATCTCCCTGAGCATTTTACAAGCACCATCACCATCCTGGTCAGGTGGTAGGTAGTATATTCCTACTGCTAGGCTCTTATTATTCAAGCATGGAATTTCTATCTATAGAGAGTCTATGGTACAGTTTGATTCATTTCTACTATATTTAAGTAAAGTAAGATTAAGATTTTTATTATAGCTTTCTTTCACATATAGTACCACTCCCCCACCAGCGCAACCTACTCTATCATTCCTATGTATATTTGTACCCTGGTATTACTGTCCCCTTGGTTATCTTCATTCCATATTTAAGATTGTAACCGCTTTCCATTGTATACCTGATTAACATGCATAAACATTAACACCTGATTAATATGGTACAGTGCTGTTGTTAATGCTGAAGGTACCCCACAAAATCATTAAGCAAGTGTTAAGCTTTTGTGGGGTGAGTGTGGTCAGGGAGAGTTACAGTTATTTGAAGTACATTCCGCCATATATTTTTGAAGTGCTGTTTTCTTTTGAAAAATGATACTTCTGAAATGGCATCATAAGGTTCCTTGATTGTTGTCTCTGACTCCAGATAAACATCCACAAAGCTACCTCACTATCCTCCGTCCAATTCCTCCTGAAAACTCTCTTTGCCATGATGCCTATAAAATTTTTTGACAACGTTTAGGCCGCTGATGTGCTGAGACCATTGACTATCATGATGACCAATGTTGTCACCTCTATCTGGCTGTGATATGTACCTCACCTTGGCACTAAAAGGGTTAACCAGAGCTGTAGAGGTCAATTAAGGCACCTGGCTGCACCTGGAGGGTGGGCCAGGCCCAATTAAAGATGAGCCTGTTGCCGGCCCAGAGGACCCCGAGGGGGGCAATAGGGTTCGTTACCCGGTGTGCGCTGCACCAATAGACACACCAGGGTGGAGAAGCAAACCAAGTTTATTCAAGATCTCGAAAAGGCACTAGGAGACCAGCATGTCTCAAATCAAGTGCAGCACAGACAAGTAAGTTTTCCCTTTTATATTCCAAGCTGTTTGTGTGTAAGCCTTTGTTCTGTTACTTCCTCTTTACCCCTCCCTCCTCGAGCAGTTACAGTTAGAAAGGTTCCCGTTCGCATGCTTATATTTGACCTTGCAAGCTCTATGCACTAGGCCTTTCCCTCCCCTTTTTCCCCGCATTATCACTAAAAGTTTTGCTAGTGTGAACGAAACTGCAGCTGTCTGCTAGAAAAAGCTGACCATTACATTTCTGCTCCGGCCTGCTTCAGCATTAGGCTGTTAGCATATAGGTAGGTTAAAGTTCACAAGATGGAGTTACCATGGCTCACTTAGACCCAGAGCAGGGAGGTTTCATCGGCACTTATGGCCTTCCATCCCCCCCCGTGTTACCTGGTAGCTATGCCTAGTGACACCAACAATCCCTCCTTTGAGAACACTCAACAAACCTTTGGCAGAGTTTTCTCATACTCTAAAGACAAAATGCGATTAAGCTCCATGCAATTGGGATCATCAATGAGAGAGTATAAAGGAACCTCTGGGGAATGGGAGGTACAAATCTTATGTATGAGCACTTTACAGCAAGCGAGCAAAAGGAAAAGGACAAAACATATCACAACACCTGTAAGCAAGATGCGAACAATGCCTCCCCCTAGTCCTCCTCGACTAGGTAACCAACCCCCAAAGGGAATCAAAAATAGTGGGTTCCCCTTCCTGGGCCTTCCACTGGTTCAAGGCCTGTTCAGCTGATAAGATATGCTTGTTAATATCCTGTAAAAACTCTGGGACATAGGTACAACATTCTTTTCCAATAAGGGCACAGACCCCGCCCCATGAGGCTAACACATAATTTAGGGCCTGTTGGTTTTGTAGGGCTAGCAATCGAGCTGGTACAGCTCAGAACTTATGCTTTTCTCTATGGCCAGGGTATCATTGGCAAACTGGGTGAGAAATTTAGATAGTCTCCTGTAGAGTTGGGCTAGCCGTCCCACCCCATAGGTAGGGAGGAATATCATCCCAAACCTGTCTCCTTCTCCAATGGGTTCAATGGTAGCTCTCAAGGACCGATAGTACCTAGGGCAACCTGAGGGAGCCTGAGTTAGAACACGGAGGGGAGAAGCGAGATAGCCTTTGTAACAGCTACCATGCTAACCATGAGGAAGCCATTTATAGGCACTATTACCACAAACCCAGAATGCTTCACCATAACTAGCCTTTCCATTGTTACCTTGTAGGTCCCATAGGGTGGCTTGTGGGGATAGGGCAAACAATGCAGTGCCGATTTGCCAACCGGTGGCATTTAGTAAACAAACAGTGAGACTTATACCAGGACCAATATAAAATCTACATGTACTAATGCCTGCAAATCAGGTATGATTACTTGTACTGGCTTGCTGAAAACATATGAGACCAGTAGGTGGAGAGCGTAAACGAATGGGCTGGGGCTTAAGAGTGCTACTATAGTGGGAAGTCCAAGAGCCATTGTGTAGGCCATAAGGAGCTTCCGCAGTACAGTTAGATCGCAAACTTAAATTGTCAGAGGTGCTGCTGCTGGTAACCATCCACCTTTGACAAAAGTCTGACCAATTTTGGGGAACTACTCTCCAGGACAATCCAGCCGAATGGTGGGGAGTCTGGGCACATATCCAACAGTGGGAGAGATTGAACTCACGGGCAAAGGCAGTTTTCAGGGCCTCATAGGTATTGGTAGCCATATCTGCAGGGATGGCTCCCCATCCTGCATGCGATGTGGGTGAAACAGTAGGAAACAGAAGGATTGCTTCTGTGACAAAAAGGAATGTTGTGAGAGACCCTAAACCTGAACCCATATTGTGATTACAACAACCCAAATGCCCAGAAGATAAGAATTATTGATACCAAACAAATCAAGAAATAAAAGGACCAGGACCATAGGCTAGGTCGGCCTACTGTGAATAGATAGAACCAATGCTCAGGGTTTTTGCCGAGAATGCGCTGTGGCTGTTCAGAGAGATCACCAGACATTCCCAGCTACCCTTACTGTTTTTTGAATAACAGCTTAAGTCCCAAATCGTTGCTGGCAGTCTTCTCTGCAGGCTGAACAGTCCACTGTTCAAGAGTGGGTACTGCTTTCAGTCGAGAGTGATGAATCCAGTTCTTGTGCCCTTCGACCTTTGCTGCCGTGTGGGAGACAAGCAGGATGGTGTGGGGTCCCTTCCACTTCTCTTGGAGAGGTTCGTCCTTCCAGGTCCGAACGAGAACAGAGTCACCAGGTTGCAGGGAGTGGACAGGGGCATCCAGCAGAAGAGGCTGTGAATCTTTGGTGTATCCATGAAGAGAAGAAAGAACAGCAGACAGAGAGCACATGTACTGAGACAAAAAACCACACCCCATTTCCCACTCTCCTGCCAGAACCAGTGTATCATTCAGAGGCCATGCCCTTCCAAACATAATCTCAAAGGGACTAAGCCCTAACCTGCCCTTGGGGAGAGCACGAATGCGGAGTAACATAAGGGGCAAAGCATCAGGCCACCTAAGAGAGGCCTCCTGACAGACCTTTGAGAGGTGTCGCTTGAGTGTCTGATTTGTGCGTTCCACTACTCCACTGGCTTGTGGTCGCCATGGTGTGTGGAGCTTCCAGGGGATTTGCAGAGCACTTGATATCTTTTGAACAACTTGAGATGTGAAGTGTGTTCCGTTATCAGATTCCATCCACTGGGGGAGGCCGAAGCGAGGAATGATCTCCTTGACAAACTTAAGAGCACCGTTTTGGCAGTGTTGTTACGACATGGGAAGGCTTCAGGCCACCCACTGAATCGATCCATCAAGACGAGGAGGTACCTGTACCCTTGGGTCCTGGGAAACTCAGTAAAGTCTATTTGCCACACCAATCCTGGGCCTGGGGTAGGTTCCAGAGTGGCTGGCAACACTGCTACTCCTGGTTGAGGGTTATTCTTTTGGCAGATTAAACATTCAGCCTGTACCTGTGATGCTAGGGGTTTAAGTCCAGAGGTTAGAAAATATTTATTCATAAGCTGGGTAAGAGCCTCTTTGCCTGCGTGGGTGGTTTGATGCAGTTTTTGCAACACTGGTTGGATCAGGCCCTTGGGCAGGAGGATTTTTCCCTCTGTGGAATAAAGCCATCCCTCCTTTTCCTGGGGACTGAGCCTGTCAGCCAGGTTTCTGTCATCATGGGAGTACTGAGGAGCTGCAAGCTCACCTACTGATGGGATGAGGGCATGCATTTGGGCATTCTCCTCTGTTGGTGATTTCAGGATAGCAGCGCGCTTGACTTCCCTGTCTGCTCTGGCATTGCCCTTGGTTACATCTTGATCTTCCTTTTGATGGGCTTTGCAATGTACCACTGCTACTGCTGAGGGGAGTTGTACCGCTTCTAACAGCCGGAGAATTTGAGACCCATGCTTAACCGGAGAGCCTTGGGCTGTTAACGTCCCTCTTTGCTTCCACAGACCAGCGTGAGCATGCAATACCCCAAAAGCATACTTTGAATCAGTAAAGATATTAACCCGTTTGTCTTTTGCCAGCTTGAGTGCATGAGTCAGGGCCACTAGTTCAGCAAGCTGGGCAGATGTCCCAGCAGGTAAACTTTCAGCTTCCACGGTATCATGAAGTGTCACAACAGCATAACCCACCCTCCTTTGCCCATCCACAACAGCACTACTGCCATCGGTATACCATTCCAAGTCAGCATTTGGGAGTGGATGATGATCTTTTAAATCTGGGCGGCTAGAGTATTGTGCATCTATGATTTCCAGACAGTCATGTTCCTGCTTTTCTGTCTCTGGTAGCAGGGTAGCTGGATTAAGGGAGGGACAGGTTTGCAGGGTAACTTTAGGATTCTTTAACAGTTTTGCCTGGTACCGAGCAACCCGAGCCTGTGTGAGCCAAAGACCACCCTTAGTATCCAGCAGGGCTTGGACCATATGGGGAATATACACTTGCACAGTTCCTCCCAGTGTCAGTTTTTCAGCTTCCCCAAGCACTAGGGCAGTGGCTGCGACCGCCCTCAAGCATGCTGGCCACCCCTTTGCAACTTGATCCAGTTGTTTAGAGAAATATGCCACAGGACGTTTCCAGGCACCTAATAACTAAGTAAGCACTCCCAGGGCCATCCCTTTCCTTTCATGCACATACAGTTGGAATGGCTTAGAGAGATCTGGCAGACCTAGGACTGGGGCTTCCATCAACTTCCTTTTCAAGATTTTAAATGCCCTGTCCGCTTCTGGGGACCAGCAAAAAGGGTCATGATCCGCTCCCTTAACACATTCATTCAGAGGTTTAGCCCACAGTCCATACTCTAGGATCCATATTCTGCAAAAGCCTGCCATGCCCAAAAATGCCCTGAGCCGTTTGCGGTTGCTAGGGATAGGAACTTGGCAGATAGCCTCCTTTCTGTCATTTGAGAGCTGCCTCTCCCCCTGCCTTATGTGAAATCCCAGATACTATACTTCTGAAAGTGCAATTTGAGCCTTGCTTCGAGCTACCCTGTATCCTTGGAGTCCAACAAAGTTCAGGAGACTCACAGTAGCTTTGAGACAAGGGATTAGACCCACAGCAGCAATTAGCAAGTTATCTACATATTGCAGGAGCAGGACTCTGTCCAAATTATTCCACTCCTCCAAGTCTCTGGCCAGAGCCTGGCCGAACAGAGTGGGGGAATTTTTAAATCCCTGGGCCAATACTGTCCAGCAAAGCTGCTTTTTAACCCTTCTGTTGTCCTCCCACTCGAAGGAGAATATCTCCTGAGATTGGGCGTTGACTGGAATTGTGAAAAAAGCGTCTTTTAAATCTAGGACCGAGAAATGAGTATACTGTCCCCCTATAAAGGCCAACTGTGTATACGGGTCAGGAACCAGGGGGTGCTGGAGCCGTTCATTGACTGCCCTGAGGTCCTGTACCAGCCAATACGTGCCATTGGGCTTTTGCACGGGTAGAATGGGGGTGTTCCAAGCTGACTGGCATTCTCGTAGTACACCGTACTCTAGGAACCGATCTATAGTCTCTTGCAGTCCCTCACTGGCTTCCCTCTCTAAGGGTATAAGCCCTATTTGCAGTCTCCAAAATCTGAGCCATAGACATTCCCATTAAATCCTCCTTTTTCTGCAGTTTCCTTTTAATATCAGGGGCTGCACGGCTGGTAAAGATACCCTTTATAATTGCCTCAGTTGCCTGATCATCTGGGTCTGCATTAGTAATTTGCCTGATGGTATCCCAAATACGCTGCAGGAAAGCCACTGGACTCTCTTTTGATTCCTGGATTAACTCATAAGGCTTTGCCCAATTGTTATGTCTGACAGCTGAGTGCCGGAGCCAAACATAAGAAGCTCCTTATAGGAATTAAGCATCCTCAAATCCCTCTCCTCATTTGGATTCCACCGGGGGTCCGCTATGGGGACAGTGATCTCAGGCAGGGGCTTGCCTTCTCTGTCCTCATTATGCCTTTTCTGTGCCTCTTCCCTAGCCTTGGCTATAACCTGATTCCACTCCACCTCAGACAACAAGGTTCTCATCAGTATATTGCAATCATCCCAGTCAGGCTTATGGCTTGCTAGACACCCTTCAAAGATTGAAATAAACTTGCTTGGATTCGTGGAGAATTCCCCTGCTTCTGCCTTAAAGGCAGCTAGGTGCACTGGGTTAAAAGGAACATGAGAATACACTGGCACAATCTGGGCTGCACGATCCTGTGTTCCTGGACGGGCTACCACATTCTCAGTAATCAACGGATACAATCCCACCGAGGGGGTACTCTCTAGAGCTTGTGGGGGTGCTGGAGCCGAAGGGGACACCGATTCTGCCATTACAACTGTGGGAGCGTTCTGGGGATTAGCAGCAGGTACTACCGAGCCTGTCGGAGTCAAATGGCACTTGTGCAAAATATCAGGCCTATTTCTTAACATCATAGACATATACGCATAGAGATGTTCATTCCATTTACCTGTTCGCTGACAAAACAAAAGTAACTGAAGGATTTTGTTGTAATTAAGTGATCCTTCCGGTGGCCACCTTTCCTGGCATTCTAGCTGATACTTAGGCCAGTCTACTGTACAGAATCTTTTTAATTTATTTCTAATCAACAGATCCGATCCAAACACTTTCCAGTTCACCAGAATGCATTCTAAGGGCGTACACCTTGCCCTGCCTAGAGTACTCTGTCCCTGCCCCATACTCTAGGGAGACACTGGGCATCCCCAGGTCAAAACAAGTAAAGTCCCAAGTGGACTATTCCTACCTTATCCAAGGGTCCGGTTCCTCACCGTCGCCCCCAACTGCTTCTCCACTATCTGTGTGCGTTGCACCGTTGTGCCCTCCGGGGTCGATCACACCACGTCTCAGCCAAGGCCCCCGATGAAGTCACCGGTGCGCGCTGGGCGTCGGTCATCGCCGTAATCTGTCGGCCGCCAGGAGGGATCCGGGCAAGGCTAAATTTCAGCCTCAAGCCCCATGTTGGGCGCCAAAACTGTTGCCAGCCCAGAGGGCCCCGAGGGGGGCAATAGGGTTCGTTGCCCGGTGTGCGCTGCACCAATAGACACACCAGGGTGGAGAAGCAAACCAAGTTTATTCGAGATCTCGAAAAGGCACTGGGAGACCAGCATGTCTCAAATCAAGCGCAGCACAGACAAGCAAGTTTTCCCTTTTATATTCCAAGCTGTTTGTGTGTAAGCCTTTGTTCTGTTACTTCCTCTTTACCCCTCCCTCCTCGAGCAGTTACAGTTAGAAAGGTTCCCGTTCGCATGCTTATCTTTGACCTTGCAAGCTCTACGCACTAGGCCTTTCCCTACCCCTTTTCCCCGCATTATCACTAAAAGTTTTGCTAGTGTGAACAAAACTGCAGCTGTCTGCTAGAAAAAGCTGACCATTACATTTCTGCTCCGGCCTGCTTCAGCATTAGGCTGCTAGCATATAGGTAGGTTAAAGTTCACAAGATGGTGTTACCGTGGCTCACTTAGACCCAGAGCAGGGAGGTTTCATCAGCACTTATGGCTTTCCATCCCCCCCCGTGTTACCTGGTAGCTATGCCTAGTGACACCAACAAGCCCAAGCTGGGAGATTAGTATAAAGAGAGGAAGCCCAAACTTGAAGGAGGGTTGCAGAGGGAGAGGGAAAGGACTCTTCTCTCCAGTGCCAAAAGAACTGCAGAGAGACCTGCAGAGTCAAACAGGAAGCTTAGGGAGAGAACGGGGCCTGGGATCCACTCTTCAGTAGAGAACTCTGGGAAGAGCTCAGGAAAGGGATGGAGAAACCACTGTGGTGGAGCAAGATGTGGTGATGAGCCCTGACAAATGGGTCGGACCTAATCCTCTAGAGACAAATCCCAGGGAAGCATTCAGATGAAAAAAGGCACAAAAACGAAATTTAAGAGGAATGAAAATTTGAGCCTGAGGAGGGCAGAAGTTGGTTTAAGTTTGTATTCTTCTTCGAGTGCTTGCTCATGTCAAGTTCCTATTAGGTATGCGTGCGCCACGTGCACCGCTACCAGAGATTTTTTCCCCTAGTGCTATCTCTAGGGGCCAGTCATAGCGCCCCCTGGAGCCCTGTTCTTATGCGTCGGCATAAGGAGAGCTGCCAGCCCAGCGCCCTCTCAGTTCCTTCTTACCACCCGTGATGGTTGATGGAACATCTCTTGCAATTGAAAGCTTCCTAGTAGTTATTGGACTTATTCTTGACTTATTCTCTTGTATATAGTTCAGACTTAGCTGTAGTTACTTAGATAGATAGGTGTCCCATTTTGGGATGTCATCCCAGGGATGGGGCATGCCCCAGTCCCTGGGTTTCAAACTGTGCTGCCTGGCACAAGCCCTTGCCAGTTAGCAACCCACATACAAGCTGCTTAAAGTGCCTCTGGGAAGCTCGCATCAAGGACAGGTGCAAGATCTGCAAGGGCTTCAGGCCACACACACTTAAGGACAGGGACATTCATTGGAAGGCCCTGTTCACGGAAGTGGCTCTTATGCCAGCCTTGGACCTGGGTCTCTCCAACTCAGTGCCAAGTGTTGTGTATTTGGTTGTCGTGGTAATAGAATCTTGTTGTTGCTATGAGTTAAATTATTAGGGGATAGCCCAGCCAGTTCTGGCTGGTTTTTTGGTTAGTTCAGTGTGTGGCAATAAATGACTGCTTTTAAGGTTAACAGCTCTCTGTGTCTCCAGTGATTTCTTCCTAAAACTGTTGCCCCCAAGGATACAACTATGTGGTGACAAGGATGGGATGTCTCTGCTGCCCCAGCAACAGAAGGAAGTAGAAGTTATGGTACAAAAAAATGCCTTTTTGCTGCTGGAAGGGGGTGAGAACTGGCTTGTTTGCACTCACAGTGCAAACTGAAACTAAAACCATGGCTACGCTTACAGGGCCAGTGGAACCTTTTGAGGAGACTATAGTGCAATGGCATGTATATACTGAGCATTTTGATCTTTTTGTTATTGCAAATGACATTACAGAAGAGAAAAAAGTGCTAATATTCTTAAGTGTTATGGGGCTAAGACCTACTCCCTGCTACGCAGCTTACTACATTCTGTTAAGCCAGACACCAAATCTTACAGCGACATTGTGGAAATCCTGGGGTCCCATTTTTCTCCAAAACCACTGGTAATTGCTGAAAGATATAGGTTCCACAAAAGAGACCACAAAGAAGACGAAACAGTTGTACAACTTGTAGCAACTTTGAGAAAGCTTGCAGACCACTGTGAATTTAAGGAGATATTAAATGATGCCCTACACCACAGGTTAGTGTGTGGCCTGCACAGTGAAGCTATACAGAAGCGCGTATTGACAGAGGCTCAGCTTACCTTACAGAAGGCTGTTCACATTGCGGTCTCTATGGAACTGGCAACAAAGGAGGCGCAATCCATCGGTGCATCCCCTAGGGTGCATAAGGTGTCACAAGAACCTACCCACAAAACTGTGGGGAGTCAGGAATGTTACCGCTGTGATAAGCCGGGTCACCATGCATCAGAATGCTGGCCTAAGGACCTGGTGTGTCGACACTGTGGCAAAAAGGGAAACATTGAGTGTGCCTGTAAACAAAAGAAAAAGAGGCCTGTGTTCTGGCCGACCAAAAAGGGAAATCTGCATACTGTAGAGCCAACCGAGGATGACCAAGGAGACACCTCATCACAAGAATAGCCACTGCACATTTTGTCTTTGGCAGTGGGCGCACATGAATGCTGGGTAACCCCGTTGTTGGACGGCAAACCTATACACTGTGACAAAGTTCCTCCTCTATCTTGGTGGGTCCTGCGCTTATTGGCGGATTTTCTTGCCTCAGAGATTCACCATATGGGTTGGGGAATAGCTCAGAGACCTTGCCCTCTGGAAGAACCCACAGTCCAGGTCAATTGGGAGGTTTGGGGGGAACCCAGGCCCGCCCTCTACTCTGGGTTCCAGCCCAGGGCTCTGTGGACTGCAGCTGTCTATAGTGCGTTCTGTAACAGCTGCATGACAACTACAACTCCCTGGGCTACTTCCCCATGGCCTCCTCCAAACACCTTCTTTATTCTCACCACAGGACCTTCCTCCTGGTGTCTGATAACACTTGTGCTCCTCAGTCCTCCAGCAGCACACCCTCTCACTCTCAGCTCCTTGCGCCTCTTGCTCCCAGCTCCTCACAGTTGCACCACAAACTGAAGTGAGCTCCTTTTAAAACCCAGGTGCCCTGATTAGCCTGCCTTAATTGATTATAGCAGCTTCTTCTTAATTGGCTCCAGGTGTCCTAATTAGCCTGCCTGCCTTAACTGGTTCTAGCAGGTTCCTGATTACTCTAGTGCTGCCCCTTCTCTGGTCACTCAGGGAACAGAAAACTACTCATCCAGTGACCAGTATATTTGCCCTCTACCAGACTCCTGTACCCCACTGGTCTGGGTCTGTCACAACACATGGAACTGGACACTGGTGCAGCCGTCTCACTGGCCTCTGAGACTGTGTATAAAGAAAAGCTACAGCATCTTCCGCTTAAAGCAACAAAAACAATGCTGAAGACATATACAGGAGAACCTGTGCCCATGTTGGGCATTATTGATGTTAAGGTGGAGCTCAATGAACAGGCTGCTAAATTGCCACTGTTTGTGGTGAGAAGTAATTACTCAGCCTTAATGGGTAGGTCTTGGCTTAAGAAGATCTAGCTTAACTGGGCAGAAGTGCACTGAATGGCTAAAGAAGAAACCAGTCTGCCCGCTATACTAAGGAAACATGCTGATGTTTTTGGAGAGAATCTGGGAAGTATGAAGGGAATCACTGTAACATTGAACATTAAACCTGACAGTCAACCAAAATATCTGAAAGCCAGAACTGTGCCATATGCCATCAGGCCGAAGGCTGAAGAGGACCTGGAGCGCCTGGTCACAAATGGAGTCCTAATACCAGTTACCCATAGCCCATGGGCAACTCCTATTGTTCCAATAGTGAAGAAAGATGGCTCCCTCCGGACTTGCGGTGATTTTAAAGTCACTGTCAACCTGGTGTTGTGTGTAGAGCAATACCTGCTTCCCCGCATCGATGATCTCTTCGCAGGCCTGACTGGGGGACAAAAATTCAGGAAGCTTGATCTGAGTCAAGCGTATTTACAGATGCATGTTGATTGAAAAGTCCCAAGAGCTGTCGACTATTTTGATGCATAAGGGGCTTTTTCAATACTGTCGCCTACCCTTCGGAATAACGTCTGCTCCCGCCCTGTTCCAGAGGGCTATGGACCAGATCTTGTGTGGCTTGCCAGGAGTTCAGTGCTATCTGGATGACATCCTGGTCACTGGAAGGAATGAGGAGGATCACATAAAGAATTTAGAGGCTACCCTACAAAGACTGGAAGAGTATGGCCTACGAGTCTGGAAAGACAAGTGTGAATTCTTCCAGCCCTCTGTTGAATATTTGGGACACATCATTGATGCTACGGGTCTTCGTAAGATCCCGGCAAAAGTTAAGGCTACTGTGGAGGCTCCCCCTCCTTGAAATGTTAGCCGGCTTCACTCGTTTCTAGGACTATTGAACTATTATGGAAAGTTCATCTCACAGTTAGCCACACTGCTAAAACCACTTCACGAACTCCTTGGGCAGAACAAGGCCTGGAAGTAGACTGAAGGCTGTGATGTTGCAGTTAACAAAGCTAAGGGCGCATTCCTAAATTCTGAAGTTCTGACGCACTTTGATCCATCCTTACCCCTACAGTTGGCCTGCAATGCATCCCCTTATAGAGTGGGAGCAGTCGTGTCACACATTA
This sequence comes from Malaclemys terrapin pileata, assembly GCF_027887155.1. NCBI lineage: Eukaryota > Metazoa > Chordata > Testudines > Emydidae > Malaclemys > Malaclemys terrapin. The sequence continues at coordinate 116,001,678 of NC_071505.1, forward strand.
TGCCTTCGGGAGAACAGAGACCTATTACTTTTGCTTCATGCACTCTAAGCAAAGCAGAAACTAACTATGCCCAAATCGAACATGAGGCATTGGGAATCATTTTCAGAATTCAGAAGTTTCATCAGTACCTGTTCGGATGGAAGTTCACTCTTCTCACAAACCATCAACCCCTAACTTCCATTTTTGGACCCCACACAGGCATTCCCCCATTAGCTGCTAGTCATATGCAACGTTGGGCATTGTTGCTTTCCACACACACATATGAAATCAAATATCGGAAATCCACTCTGCACGGCAATGCGGATGGTCTCTCAAGACTGCCTTTGCCAGTCAAACTTCAAGATATTGCCCAGAAGGAAATCTTTTACTTTGAACAGGTAGAAAATACACCCATCACCGCTACTCAGGTAAAGAAAGCAACTCGAGTTGACCCAGTATTGTCCCAAGTTATAGAACTGGTGATGTATGGAACATCTTGACGAACCTCTATGGTCTCACCCGACCTTGTTACCTACATGTCCAGGAGGACAGAGTTATCGATCCAGTCTGATTGTTTGTTATGTGGGAGACGTGTCATTATCCCAGCACCACTGAGATCACAGATGTTAGAACAGCTACATTCCGGTCACTGTGGAATAGTGCACATGAAGGAAATTGTACGAAGCTATTTTTGGTGGCCTAGATTGAACAGTGCTATTGAAGAGAAGGCAAGAGCTTGTATGTCATGTCAGGGTGTGAGGAATGCACCCCAGTGGGCACCCCTACACCCATGGGACTGGCCTGAAAACCCATGGCAACATTTCACGTTGACTTCACTGGCTCCCTTGAAGAAGCATGTTCTTGCTGGTGGTAGATGCCCATTCTAAATGGCCAGAAGTCTCTATAATGCAGTCCACTACTGCAGAGAGTACTATCCAAAAACTATGAGGACTCTTTTTGGCGTTTTGGTCTGCCAGAACAACTTGTGAGTGACAACGGACCGCAGTTCGTCTCTCAGGAGTTTCAAAATTTTATGAAGGCAAATGGGATACACCACATCACTTCAGCACCATATCATCCATCCACCAATGGATTAGCTGAAACATTTGTGCAGACAATGAAACAAGCTTTGAAATCGGCAAGGGGACAATTATCCATTCAAAAGCATCTGGACACCTTCTTACTATCCTACAGAAACACACCTCATGCTACAACCACGGCATCCCCGGCCTTTCTAATGATGGGACGACAGCTGCGCACTTGCTTTGATCTGCTGAAACCTTCTGAACTCCAACAAATTGTGCAACATCAGCAGCAAGATCAAGTTCTCAGGCGTGCACCCAGAGCAAAAGACCAAACCTTTAGCCCGGGACAGCCAGTTTTGGCTCGGAATTATACTTCTGGAGCTAAATGGGTCCCTGCCACGGTCATTGCTCAAACAGGGCCTGTTTCCTACATAGTCCGGACTGCAGAGGACTCACCTGGCAGCGACATGTAGATCAGCTGCTGCCAGGTCATACCAGTCCTCAGGACACATCTTCAGTTGAGTTGCCTGACTTCACCACTTCCGGCGAGACACTGAATCAAGAGTCATCTGTTCCGGACTTTTCCCCTCCATTATTGCCAGCAACAGAGATACCCGTCTGCCCGGAATGAGCTGATACTACATCCTCACCCATTCGCCCGACGAACCCTGAGCCCATTGCCAGGCCTGCACCCAAGACACTTTCGGGTGCAACAACACCAGAAGTCCACCATAATCCACCTAGAGACAGAAGGCCTCCTCAATGGCTGGATCTTTAGCTAGGGCGAACCCATGGTTATGGGGCAAAATAATCCCTGGGGTTTAGCCGGGAATGGAGGCAGTCTACCCTCCTTCTCTAGTTTAGTGTTTGTTTATCTAGGGAACGTTCTTATTAAGGGGGGAGGAATATGTTGTGTATTTGGTTGTCGTGGTAATAGAAACTTGTTTTGCTATGGCAACTGAGATTATTAGGGGATAGCCCAGCCAGTTCTGGTTGGTTTTTGCTTAGTTCAGTGTGTGGCAATAAATGGCTGCTCTTTGTGTCTCCAGTGATTGCTTCCTAAAACTGTTGCCCCCAAGGATACAACACCGAGCACATCACCCTCGGTGTAGAGCGCTCCCCCAACACAATGTCCTTCCTGGTTCCACTCTCCATCCCTGTGCTGACAAAAAGGCACAAGAAACAGTGTGCTGAAAGAGGGCACTCTCCAGTGCCTCAGAGGGATAATTGGGGGAAGGCTGACAAGGTGAGACCCATGTTGGGCCATTTGTTCTCCCCAAAGCTGTGGGTGGCAGTGGCGGCACCACCTAGGATGCTGAGCCTGGTTCAAGACCAACCACCGACTCCTGGGAGCAATCAGGGCATCCACCTATGAGCCCTATCAACAATGGAGGCTTTAGAGGTGGCGAGGAACATAATATATCTCCTGATGCACCCTACATCCCAGGAACCTCAACCAGCTCCCTTGGAATTGTCAATAGTGGCCCCCCATGGTCTCTGACCCGACAAAGGTCTCCAGCTTCATCGCCCCGGTCTCTGGCTTCATGTCATCAATCTTCACATCCATGGCACCAATTGCCAGCTTCCCAGTCGCCAGCTTCCCAGTCACCAGCTTCCCAGCACCAGTCCCCAGAGCCACAATGCATATCTTCGGTAGCATGGCAGTGGTCATCTGCTCTATGGCACCAGTGTCTGTTCTGATGCCATTCCCTAGCTCAGGGCTGGCTCTAGGCACCAGCAAAGCAAGCAGTTGCTTTGGGCAGCAAATTTGCAGGGGCGCAAGATTCCAGCATGGGAGCTGAGAACCAACAGGGGGCCCTGGGAGCTGTAGTTACTTGGTTAGCTCCCTGCCTATAGAACCAGCCCTGAAGCAGGGAAAGAACTACATTTCCCAGCATTCCCTTGGCCTCAATTAACAGGAAAGGGAGGGGGAAGGATTGTGGAACTGAAACCTCATGCTATAGCTTGCTGTGAATGGTAGGGACAGAGCCAGCTCTTGCTTTTCTGCTGCCCCCAACCCCAGCCCTGGGCTCCCCCTGCACGCCTGTGTTGCCCCAGCCCTGGACTCTCCCCCGCATCCCCTGCCACCCCAGCTCTGGGCCCCACCGGCACCCTCCTGCCGCCCCAGCCCTGGGCTCTCCCCCCATCCGCACCTCCTGCCACCCCAGCCCTGGGCTCTTCTTCTCCCCCCACCCCCCAGAGCCTCACCCCCTGCCGCCCCAGCTCTGGCCCCCACCTGCACCTCCTGATGCCCCAGCCATGGGCTCTCCCCCAAAGAAAGAATTGGGTGGACTAAATGGACAGTGCACCTCTCTATCTGAAGCCTAGCAAGGGAGTTCCCACTAGAATTTAAAATGAAAAGTAAGGGAGGGGAGGCTCTACTGGGACCTGGGCAGCTTTAGATACAGTACCAGGCACGTAGGAGGATTTACACGTCTGAGCCATGGAAGCAGATTTAGCTTTTCCAGATTTAGCTAATATTCAGAAAGGGAATCTAGCACCTGCCTTCCAGATTTGAACACCCTCAAAATTCATGAGTGCTCAAGCTCAATTTGGGCAGCTGTTACTTCATTTCTCCCAAATCAAATATACGGATCCACGGTAACTTGCTGTAGAAAAAGTAGAATAAATTGAGCAAGAAATGCTTCCCAGTGGTTATTAGGACTGGAATTGCTATTTTCAACAGCCATTGCTTTTTTTTGTTTGTTTTAGTTTTAGTTTTATTTGTTTAAAAGGAAGACTGTGATATTGGATTGGCAAATTCCCCATAGAAACAAAGAATGGAACAAAAGAATAATAAAGGCACCTCAACTTTTCCTCATTTATGTAGGACAGTCTTATAATATGCATCCAGATATCCTTCAATCACACAAGCTAAAAATTGTTCCACTTTACTGCAGTTCTGTAACCATATGGGAACCAATCCTGTCTGTGTTCTGTGCACATCCAAAATTCCTGCTGAATGACCTGCCCTGGGAGCGAGTTACCAGTGACCCAGGGCTGGGGAAGCAGGAGGATGCAGTTGAGGGGGAGGGGGAGAGAGCCCAGGGCTGGGGTGGGGGGCAGCCAAAAATTTTTTTGCTTGGGGCAGCAAAAAACCTAGAGCCGGCCCTGCCCTAGCTCCCCATCACAACCAACAAGTGGACATGGCAACAGCTCCACCATGGTCTCTGAGGGAGGAATCCTTATCAAAGTCCGGGAGCAAATCTATCCCTCCCTCGAGGAGGTTCTGGCATCAGCTTTATGCGCTGGACTTCAGTGTGGGTCTGTCTCTGGACGGTTGGCCACCAAGGCCAGTGCATTGGCAATATTGGAATCTGTGGGGGTTCCCTTTGATGCCAGGACTTTACTCCCAGATGTGATCCTTGGTGGTCTCAGAGAGGCAAACCCCAGTGCCGCCCCAGCTGGTACCGGACCCCAATTAGGACTCTGAACTTGGTAATGAGACCCAAGTGGTCCCGATGGATGCAGCCCCATCAATGGAGGAGGAACCAGCCCTGCCTGTGGTGGTGACCTCTTCCTTGCCATCCCCAGACAAGGCAGTTGCAGGGCCCACCAACCCACTAGCACTGGATGACTTCAGGGCTCACCAGGACCTCCTCAAGCAGGTCACTGCAAATTTGGAGGTAGAGGCGGAGGAGCTCAAGGAGTCCATGGACAGCCTGTTTGACATTTTAGCTGCAGCGGCCCTCTCCAAGATGTCCCTACCAGTCCACAAGGGAGTATTGAAACTGATTAGGGCACTGTGGCAGACCCCATTTTTCCTGCCCCCAACCTCAAAAAGGGTGGAGAAAAAAATACTATGTCCCGTCCAAGGGATTTGAATACATGTACTCTCACCTTCCCCAGGATCCCTGGTGGTTTCAGCTGCCAATGAGCAGGACAGATGAACAAGCAAGTGCGATCCCCAAAAATAAGGATGCAAAGAGACTCAATTTGTTTGGTAGGAAAGTATATTCGACAGCGAGCCTACAACTTCGAATCTGCAACCAGCAGGCATTGCTGGGGAAATACAACTTTAATATTTGGGAGTCCATGGCCAGGTTTAATGACTCCCTGCCTCAGAAATCGAAGCAGGAATGCTTGGCCATCCTGGAGTAAGGCAAGATAGTGGCCAGAGCCTCGCTTCAGGCTGCCTTAGACACAGCCAATTTGGTAGCCACATCTGTGGCATCAGCAGTGTCTGTGCGGCGCAGGTCGTGGCTGCAATCTTTGGGCCTCTCTCATGAGGTGCAGCAATCAGTCCAAGACCTCCCCTTTCAGGTCAATGACTTGTTCTCGGAGCAGATGGATACTAAGCTGCATGGCTTGAAGGACTCTAGGGCCACGCTGTGCTCTTTGGGCCTGTACATGCTCCAGACCTCTAGAAGACACTTCCAACTGCAATCACCTCCCCAGGTGGGAGATGCCTACTGACAGGCTGAGGCAGTAAGAAGTCCAGAGAGATAGCAAGGGATGGATCTGCTCACTATAGGGTCACTGGGCTGGAACCTAGACCCAGAGACGATAAAGGGTCTGGATTCCTTTATCAACCACCAGAGAAGGTAATATGAAGCCCCCTGACACAAGGGGATAAGGATTTTGAAAGCCCTGAGGAGAGGTTGAAAGGACCAGAGTTGAGGCCCAGCATTTGGACCAAAGACATTTTGTAAGGACAATGAACTCTCTGTTGCCTCAGAAGGGGTGGAACTCAAACATGACTTGGCTGGAGCACTGAGTCATAAGATGAGGCTGACCACCTCAGGGCTGGAGCAGCTGTTGGCAGGGGGCACTAGGGGAGGAGAGCCTCCTATATCACAAGGGAGGTGGCAGGGCGCTAGCATAGAGGCCAGTCTTCTATAGTCTCTATCTATTGTCTCTTATTTTATATTAGACTGTAAACTCTTTGGGGCAGGGACTGTCATTTGTACAGCAGCGAGCAGAATGGAGTCCTGGTCCATGGCTAGGGCTGAATGAAGTAGCAACTGTCTTCTGCAGTAGGTACTGTTCCTTCCATAACTGTTTTCTCAAAAGAGCAGAAGGCTTATGCCAATTAAACAGAACTGAGTACCTACATAATTTAATTTTGTTTATGTCAAATGTCATCCCAAAAATACTGTCAGAGCTATGTACTAAATTCCGCCTTTGCAGACACCTCTGCAATCCCACTGAAATAAAACTCCTGTGCAGTCATTAAATATTGTTATATTTATTTCCCAGAGGAGATGGGAAACTGTAAAGCTAAATAACTTGCCCAAGGAATTGAGTGAGTCAGTAACACACCTGGGAATGGAATTACCAGTAAACAATTACTCCTATTTTCCTGTAATATTGACTAGACAACACTGAAAACTTAACTTCTCCTCTGCTGATTCATCTGCAGTCAGTGTATATATGAAGGTGTGGCCTCAGTATGTCATAGAGGTCATTCTATGCACAATGCTGATTCACTCTTCTTCTTTGGGCTTAGTCAGTATATAGATCCAGAAAAGAGTGCCAGAGCCGCTCAGAATGATGGCACTGATTCAAACTGAACTATAATGCTGTTGCCACTAGGCACTGTAGTCTATTGGTTAACGAATGGATATTGACTTCCTTTGAAATCCGCTTCAAATGTATTTACTTTAAGGCACAGCAATCTTTGATGATGATAAAACACAACTCAAGAAATGTATATCACAAACATTCTATCTCAAAAGATAATTCACTTTGACATGGTTTTTAATAGCTTAATTTTGAAGTCTGACTTTTTTTTTTTTTTTTACTGAGTGTAGGTCAACAATTTTTAGGAAGACTGGATGGCTCAGGAGGGTGGTAATGGGATATAAAGACTTTTATGTTAAGGACACTAGTTCCAGTCCAACCTAGGGTGCATCCTGCAAAGATGTATACATGAAAGGAGTTGGGACATGATCCTACAAAGACTTGCTTGCTCTAAACTAAAAAGTTAGGTCAACCCAGCTATGTTGGTCAGTGGTGTGAAAAACCCACACCTCTCAGCAACAGAGAGAAGCCGATCTAACACGCAGTGTAGACAATGCCATGTCAAGAGAAGAAGTCTTCCATTTACTAACTACCACTTCTTGAGCAGGTGGATTACCCTGTGCCAACAGTAGAACCCCTCCTGCTGGTGTAGGTAGTGGCTGCACTTCAAGCACTACAGTGGCGCAACTTAATTTAGCTATGGCTTCAGGACCACATATTGCACATAATGTGACTACTCACAGTGTCTTAAGTTAGGCATGTGTATAAGTCTCTGACAGGTCAGGGCCTATGTCAGAAAGGACCAGAGCTGGGCAAAAATAGGGGGGGAAATATAAATATTCTGGCAAATAAAACCAGCCAATTTACTTCATTGTTAATGACACCTTTTTAAATCATCAGTCTATGTACATCTAGGTGAGCAAAATGTTGTTCACAAGAATGCTTGTTGAAAGCAGTGTTACAAATACTAGTCCGAATAAATATTTGAGAGGGATTTCACACCATATGGGTTCCTCTGGCTATTTTGAAAAGCTGTTCTTTATATTCACAGAGATTTATTGACAAATTCTGGGTAGTGAACAAATGTGGAAAAACCATCACTCTTTGTCTGTCTACTCCAGGAGGTAAAGGGAAAAGATGGGATAGTTTCAAAGGGACATTTAGTGTCTGAAAACATACACACTTGATCCATGGCAAATCCAAATGCAGGAGGTGCCAGTAGGCTCCTAGCAATAAGAATGGTTCTGGTCATTGCAATAGCAGTAGTCAGATCCCTAAGAAGAAACTAAAGAGTGCTAGCGTCAGTGTGTGTCTGATGCATTCATCATGGGTCTTGGCACAATCTTGTATGCACGATTTGGGGTGAAAACTTGCATTGATTCTGCAGCACACATACAAACATTGTGCTCCAGGATCCAAAACAGCCCAATGATGCTGACCATGATTGTCAGGCAGCTTATGAACAAGAGGTGCCAACTGGTGTGCGCTGCGGAGCAGATCAGAGTAACCTGGAGTAACACACTGATAGGTTTGGCTGGTAGACATTGCTGCTTATCAAAGAGTGGGGTCATGTATGTTTGTCTCACCCATGATGAGTCTGCTGTTCTGGAGCTCTGGAATAGAAAGCTTGTTTCTGTTACAAATGCTGTGGCACCATCCATCCATTGCTCCATACAACTCCTGTATCCTGGCTCTCTTTCCCTCTACGTACATGCACCCAGCCCACTCACCTAAGGCAATAGGTCAGAGCTTGCTCCTCTCTTCAGGCATTACCCTGTATTGCTCCCTGGCTCAGTTTCCTAATACCACAGTCTGACATGTGTATGTACTCCTCACCTCTGTTTTCTCCTTGCAGGACAGAAACATTCAAAGCAAGCAAGAGGAGCCTCATGACAGTGACCAGGAGTTCCCCTAGTCCCCTGCCTGACTATGTATTGTGCCCAGAGATGCGTTGTGTTGATCACCATATCACTTTTGGGTGTCTGTGTTCAAGGCAGTAAGGACTGAATGTTGCCATGCAATTTGATCTGTGTATGACATTCTCACTGTGGTGGCTCATGGGTTTGGGAGTATTTTTGTTTGGTTGGTTGTTTTGTTTTCCATTTTGTGTTTAAAATCTTGGTGTTGTGGCCTTAATTTTTATTGGGTTTTGTTTCCTTATCCAGGTCTGTTTCCAACAGGCCACCAGGCCTCTCCATGAAGCCCAACAAATTCCTTCCTTCTCCCACTTCTTTCAGTGGAGCCCCCATAGGCTCTTCTCGGAAAGCATGACTGCTGGATGCTAGAGCAATAAGGAAGAGGTAAGTATTTCCTGGGGGCTGTTTTGGGTGGGACGGGAGGGCCTATACCATATTTCCCTGATATCCCTGTTTAGTCTTTTCAGCTTTCTGGATAGCTGGAGATCCTCCACCAGAGGGGCCCAGAAAGCTCAGGCAACTCATAATTAGGTGAGAGTGCACATGCTGTGTTTGTGTCTTGGAAAACAAACTGAAAAGTACAGTCTTTATTTACTCTTCTATCTTACAGATGTTATCTATTGTGCAGATAAATTAACATTTGTCATCATCATCATCATGTTCCCATTATGCACCTGGTGTTTAGGGCAGGAACGAAGCTCCTCCACTCCTGTCTGTTTGCGGCAAGTCTTTCAATGGTTCCCCAGCTGTGCCCCAGGTTTTTGAGCTCGGCTTCCACAGCTCTTCGCCATGTTGTTTTCAAGTAGCCTCGTTTTTACTTGCTTTCGTATGTCCATCTTCTTGCCTCTCTGATGATGGAACCAGTTTCCGTCCGAAGCACATGAGCAATCCATCTCCAACACCTCCTGGCAATGCTGGTGCTCAGATCTTTTTGGCTGCACTGTGTCAATAGATCTTGGTTTGAGATTGTTCTGGGCCAAAAGATACGGAGGATTTTTCTGAGGCAGGTTGTATGGAATGAAGACAGTTTGGACATGCCATACTTTCTCATTCCCCAGCATTCTGCACTATAAAGTAATGTTGAAAGTATGCAGCTCTGATAAATCTTGAGTTTGATTTTGGTGTTGTATTTTGATGATTTCCAGACTGTATTTAAGGTGTTCCTGGCTTTATTGATTTTGTTTTGGATGTCCTGGCCTGTTCCACCATCCTGGCTGATGGTGCTGCCCAAGTATGTGAATATTTCTACATTGGTGAGAACATAATCCTCTATCCGTACTGGTGATGGTGCAACTGTCTTATTGCAATTGATTTTGAGTACAATTTGCTGGCTGAATGTGTTGTCTAGTTTTTTCTTCTTGTATATGGTGTTAGGTATGTGATAGGAGAGCGAGATCATCTGCAAAGTCCAGGTCTTCAAGGGATGGGAAGGGTGTCCATTTAATGCCTCTTGGCATGTCTTCTGTTGTACGCCGCATTACCCAGTCAATGGCAATGCTGAAGGGGATTGCAGACATGACACACCCTTGACGTACTCCTGTTTTGACTTCAAATGTTTGTGAGGTACTTTAATATTAAAGTGATTAGGGCCGTATCAGAAACTAGACAGGGAACCCTTTGTCTAGCATGACTGCTTTGGGGAAATAGGGTTTGTGGGGGAAGAGGGTTGAGCTGGCGGACGCAAGCCATTGTTAGTGTCTGCCTCGAGTGGGGTTGGGGTAGATAAGCAGAGATGACCCGCCTTACACTTGCTGAGCTAGCTCTGCCTGTACCTTTGAAAATCCCAAATGAGTAACTACACTCTTAGCCATGGCCCTGTTCTGGGAGAACTGTGGGAGAAGGCTACATACCTTCACTTGGAAGAGGAGGGTGAGTGCCTCTGCTGTTAGGACAGAAGCGGAAGTTGTGCTCTCCCCCATTCTAACCCCTGCTCATTTAACAATGGAGATGATATTGTCTACATGCCTCACAGGGGTGTTTTTGTGGATCAATGTTGGTAAAGCACTTTAAAGATGATCTATAAAACAAAAGAGGAGCGCAAGTGAAATAGTGGCATCACCAGAGCCATGAGAGAGGAAGGAATATTTATTCAAGAATATTTAAAATATTTTGTTTAACTTCAATAACTGGCTAACATATTGGAGAAAAGAAGCCTTTATTAAAGATTCAACAGCCTCAATCTTTCAATAAAAAGAAGAACAGGAGTACTTGTGGCACCTTAGAGACTAACAAATTTATTAGAGCATAAGCTTTCGTGGACTACAGCCCACTTCTTCGGATGCATATAGAATGGAACATATATTGAGGAGATATATATACACACATACAGAGAGCATAAACAGGTGGGAGTTGTCTTACCAACTCTGAGAGGCCAATTAATTAAGAGAAAAAAAAAAACTTTTGAAGTGATAATCAAGCTAGCCCAGTACAGACAGTTTGATAATAAGTGTGAGAATACTTACAAGGGAAGATAGAGTCAATGTTTGTAATGGCTCAGCCATTCCCAGTCCTTATTCAAACCGGAGTTGATTGTGTCTAGTTTGCATATCAATTCTAGCTCAGCAATCCATCGGTGATCTTCCAGAAAACACCATCCTGGCCACTATGGACGTAGAAGCCCTCTACACCAATATTCCACACAAAGATGGACTACAAGCTATCAGGAACAGTATCCCTGATAATGTCACAGCTAACCTGGTGGCTGAACTTTGTGATTTTGTCCTCACCCACAACTATTTCACATTTGGGGACAATATATACCTTCAAGTCAGCGGCACTGCTATGGGTACCCGCATGGCCCCACAATATGCCAACATTTTTATGGCTGACTTAGAACAACGCTTCCTTAGCTCTCATCCCCTAACGCCCCTACTCTACTTGCGCTACATTGATGACATCTTCATCATCTGGACCCATGGAAAAGAAGCCCTTGAGGAATTTCACCATGATTTCAATAATTTCCATCCCACCATCAACCTCAGCCTAGATCAATCCACACAAGCGGTCCATTTCCTGGACACTACTGTGCTAATAAGCGATGGTCACATCAATACCACCCTATACCGGAAACCTACTGACCGCTACACTTACCTACATGCCTCCAGCTTCCATCCAGGACACACCACACGATCCATTGTCTACAGCCAAGCTCTAAGATATAACCGCATTTGCTCCAATCCCTCGGATAGAGACAAGCACCTACAAGATCTCTATCAAGCATTCTTAAAACTACAATACCCACCTGCTGAAGTGAAAAAACAGATTGACAGAGCCAGACGAGTACCCAGAAGTCACCTCCTACAAGACAGGCCCAACAAAGAAAATAACAGAACACCACTAGCTGTCACCTTCAGCCCCCAACTAAAACCTCTCCAGCGCATCATCAGAGATCTACAACCTATCCTGAAAGATGATCCTTTACTCTCACAGATCTTGGGAGACAGACCTGTCCTCGCTTACAGACAACCCCCCAACCTAAAGCAAATACTCACCAGCAACCACACATCACTGAACAAAACCACTAACCCAGGAACCTATCCTTGTAACAAACCCCGATGCCAACTCTGTCCACATATCTATTCAAGTGACATCATCATAGGACCTAATCACATCAGCCATACCATCAGGGGCTCGTTCACCTGCACATCTACCAATGTGATATATGCCATCACGTGCCAGCAATGCCCCTCTGCCATGTACATTGGCCAAACCGGACAGTCTCTACGCAAAAGAATTAATGGACACAAATCTGACATCAGGAATCAAAATACTCAAAAACCAGTGGGAGAACACTTTAACCTGTCTGGTCATTCAGTGACAGACCTGCGGGTGGCTATATTACAACAGAAAAACTTCAAAAACAGACTCCAAAGAGAGACTGCAGAGCTAGAATTGATATGCAAACTAGACACAATCAACTCCGGTTTGAATAAGGACTGGGAATGGCTGAGCCATTACAAACATTGACTCTATCTTCCCTTGTAAGTATTCTCACACTTATTATCAAACTGTCTGTACTGGGCTAGCTTGATTATCACTTCAAAAGTTTTTTTTTTCTCTTAATTAATTGGCCTCTCAGAGTTGGTAAGACAACTCCCACCTGTTTATGCTCTCTGTATGTGTGTATATATATCTCCTCAATATATGTTCCATTCTATATGCATCCGAAGAAGTGGGCTGTAGTCCACGAAAGCTTATGCTCTAATAAATTTGTTAGTCTCTAAGGTGCCACAAGTACTCCTGTTCTTCTTTTTGCAGATACAGACTAACACGGCTGTTACTCTGAAACCTGTCAATCTTTCAATGCATGTCAGAGCTCAAAATAAACATTCCTGAGACCTCCCAGAGTACATCCATCAAAACCTGGAAAAACTTGATATTGTTCCTATATTTCTAAGCTTAAAAAAATCATAAGGAAAACATTTTATTTGAGAACTTTTTGACTGCCTTTGTACATCATAAAGAAGCGAAAAAAAGATCACAAGCCCAATTTTGAACCAAACTTTTTAGGTTACATTTGACGTTGCACATCACTTGTCACAGTGATATACGCTTAGCATAATAAAGCAGATCCAGGAGAGATTTGTCATCTGGGCTTAGTCTCTCCTCCCTGACCATTAACTGCTGATTCGTCCATTGCTTAACTGGACAATTTTAGAAGTCTCTTCATGTCACTGCCATTCTATTATCCTAGCCCCCTGCTGAGCTGATCCATTTACTGTACTTGCAGACGCAGAGCTGCCTCCTCTCAGGTACTGAGTTCATGAACTGGAGCCAGCATGAGACCAGAAACAGAAAAGTGATAGAGTTTTAAAAGGATGTAAAAGGGGGGCAAGCTGAAGGTGGAGGGAGGATAGAAAGGTGAATGTTTGACAGGTTTTTAACAAAGAATACCAATAAAGATCTGAAGAGAGAGAGTATAGAAGGGACAAGGAAAAAAGGCTGGCAGATAGCCATGGCTTCAGGGTGGCAATTAAGAATTAAGAACAATGGGGCAGAGAAGAGGAGGGAACAGAAATGAGGGGTATAAATGAACAGATATATTAGCTACTAGCAATTGTGCATTACAGGTGAAATCCTGCAGTAGGTTCTTAGTCTGATTCTCCTTTCACACTTGCTTTAGACCAGTGTAATTCCAGTCTTCGCTCTGCCAGAGCAGACTACAGGATCTGACTGTGAGTGCATTATATAGACCTTCTGCTTATGAGATCTGAAGACTACCTAGCTGAGATTGTGATATGCTGAGACACTTAGTTGGATTACAGCAAAGGTTATGGGTCATGGAGTGGGAAGGGGGAGTAGTTTTCAAATGCTTGATTTTTTCATACCTAAAATAAGGTGTAGTATTTAGAGTAAGAGATATAGGATGGGTTTTATTTTTTGTTCACCTTAACCTGTGAGGAGTTTCTTGATGGTCTGAGTCCATTCTCTTATACCAGACTCTCACGATCAGTGTCTTTATGTTGGCGACATGGAAGGTGCTGAAACACCACCCACTATTTTACATCCAGAGGGCTCTTTGTAGTGCACATAATGGGTCAAATCATGCCTTCAGTTAAACTGGAATAAACCTTTAGTAACTCCACTGGAGCAAACGGGCTTACTCTGATTTTAATTATTGTAAAGACAGCAGAATTTGGCTTACTCCGTATAATAATAAGGTATGAAATTAACAGCCTAACAAGTGGATGCAAGCAGTGTGGGCATGTTAACATTACCATGAGAATCTTCACTTAAGCATTTCCTAACTTCTTTCTGACTAAAAATTTGCAGTGTACGCAGTGCGTTAACATAGGGCAGTGATCCCAAACTGGGGTTCGTAAAATGTTACAGTGGTTTCTCGGGGAAAAAATTCCCTAATGGCAGATAGAGCTGTCCCTAGGGACCCCAGACACCATGGGGCCAGCAGCCCGGAGCCCCTGGACTTCCAAGAGCTAAGCAGATCAAAGCAAGCACATCTATCACACTGGGGAGATTTAAACTTCAAGACTCCTTATAAGAAATGGAAAGGGAGGTGGATATTTTTTGCTGTTTTTAAAATTAAATAGGCAGCTAGTATTGTTTTTTAAATTATTATGAAGCTTTGTTGTAACGTGCGTTGTTTGCCTGGACTGCTCAAGACCTGAATGCTTGTGTAGGAGGAACTCTTTAAGTTGGCTTCTTAAATACCTTCATGCTTGTTTCACATCTGATACTCCTTGATGAAACATAGGAGCCTTGTCTTATAACAGGCTTATTCAAAGTGATACTAGCTATGAAAGTGAGATCTTGGAAGAGTGTTGCCATTTTCATAATGTAATAAAAATACTATAATGATAAATAATAATTAATAATAAATAGTGTGTAATAAGCATGACATAAAAACAAATTTTATATTTCCAAGATCACTGCTTTTATAATTTATACTCAGGTAAAGGAGAAAATCCCTGGAAATATTCATTTTTAGGAGGGGGTTTGCGAAACTTGACATTTTAGTGAAAGGGGTTCACAGGTTGTTAAAGTTTGGGAACCACTGACATAGGGTGTCCTCTTCTTCCCCCCTCCCACCAGTAAAAGCAGTTGAACAGGTGGAGGCGTTCACACTCTGAGGAGGACACGTCTCAGTCACCTTCACTGATTAGAGCACCAAGGGAGGGCAGCTTTAAACTCTCACCAAGGCACGATAGGAGCCCTGCTAGTGGAGGTTTCCCAAGTGATCTGGGCTCAGTTCTTGGCTCTACCACACACCTCCTGTGTGATCTTGAGCAAATCATATTAATTTCTGTCTTTAGTCTCCATCTGTTAAAATGGGGATAATGCCTCCCTTCCTCGAGTGTTTTGAGGATAAATACATGAATGCTTCTGGGGTGCTCAGATACCCTGCTGAAGGGGCCCATGTACAAATTGCTGCATCTCCTGGGTGCCCTAATCCCTTTTTGTAGGATGCACCAGCTGGCTCTGAACCCTCTCAGTAGAGCATGGATTGTGAGTAGCTTGTGCTCATTCCCCTCGTACAGTGGACTTTCTGCAAACAGCACCCCACATCCCAGGTTCCTTCAGTAAACTCCAAGCAATCAATCAAATGCACTGTGTTGAGACTGGCACACTTAGAGAGACAGAAGAATCCCCATTTCTCCAGTCAGGACAGTAACCATTTAAGTGTACAGTGTTAGGAGGGTATATACACCAAGAAGGGAGTCGAATTATTAGGGACCTCCAAGAGGATATAAAGATAATGGAATGAAACAACCAAGCGGAAATGTAAACTTCCCATTGGTGAGATTTGTTATACTAGGGAAATAGTGGAAACCTCACAGCTGAGCCATTTCAAAGGAGTCTGCAGGCTATTCTGCACTGAACACTCCTGCAAGTGCTCTGGGATGGCTTATGTTGACTCCTAGATCTCTTCCCTCTCTGTGTTCTAATCAAGCCCCCTCCTCCTATATCCCTGTGGCAAGGTCTGTGGAATAATCCACATCAGCACAATCACTTATTTGGTTTTCTTCAGCCTATATAGATAAAGCAGTTCATTTTGTAAGATTACCAGCAGGATTAATGTCCCGTTATATGAACACAGCAAACAAAAGTATAATAAAAATATTAATTTAAAACTTTCAGCTCACACTTGAAAGCATTTAATTACGTGGATTTTTTCCCCTCTACATATGTTGAAAGCCTATTCCATAATTTTATACATAAATTCGTGCCTGTCTTGGCAAATCTTAGTTAACTTTAGGCAGAACAAGTTCTTCATTACTCAAGAGCCATAGTATTCACTTATTGTAATCTTAGCATGGATATTTTTAGTTTAAACAAATTGCAGGATTTTTGCTGGATACACTGAACAGCTTTTGGGGGGCATAGAGCACATCTCCCAAATGGAACCTCTGCATAGAAGACAAGGTATTGAGGTGCTTGGCTCAATTGGCACATTCATGGAAAGGCAGAACTTGATATAACAACTCCCCAGTTGCATTTCCAGAGATTAGGGGAAAAACAGGGACCCACAACATAGCTAAACATGTGATGTGGGGCTTGCTGTTTGGCAGGGACCACAGGAAATGCCACATCAAGCACTTGGAAAAGACAGGAATGTGGCCAGCTAACACTGCTAGGGTGACCAGACAGCAATTGTGAAAAATCGGGATGGGGCTGGGGGGGTAATAGGCGCCTATATAAAACAAAGCCCCAAATATCGGGACATCTGGTCACCCTAAACACTGCTCTAATCTTTGGAATGGTTTTGGGAGCCTAACTCTAGGCTTTTATTTTTGATAATCTTAGCCATTGTTTGTTTTTTATTCGGATCTTTGTTTCCGAGGGAAAACATGGATGTGGAGATATAGATGAGGGTGACCAATCCATTTCACAGATTGGAACACCAAAATGAACAAGTAAGAACAAGGTTGTTTTACTTATAAGCGTAAAGGTACAGTAGTAGTTTCCTGACCAATGCAGCACATTCACACTGCCTTATAATACAATAACAATACTTTCTTGAGAGTTTTGGATAAATGTGTCTTACCAACACTAAGGAAGACTCATCTTGCTGGGGTGTGGTATTGTTCCCATTGCACAGCTTACTAAAGTGAGGCACAAAGACTTGTCCAAGGCCAATAATTGCAGAGTCAGGAATGAAACCCAGGGGATAGGTCTCCTATTTCTCTGCTGTAACCACTACGACTTGGATTTTCAAAGGAGACAAAGTAAGTTAAGCAACTAAATCCAATTGACTTTCAATGGGAGTCAGATTCCTAATACTCATTTGTGCCTTTGAAAAGCTTCTTCTAGGTTATTATATTTCCTCTGAGCAATCTCACTTCCTCAGGAAGAAGAGTCCCAAGAATATTGGAAACACAGTACTTTTGAAGATTTTTATGTATTTGGTTCAATCAGTGACAAAGCCCATTTTTAGACTGGTACAACCAACTGTACAAAAATCCATTAAGCCCTTAAACCAAATGTGAGTTGGTTTCATTATGTTCAGATGTGTTGTGGATTCAAACAGTGCCAGAATGCTGATTTTTGTGCTTATGTCTTTCAGTTTCCAAGACTTACTGTAAGTATCTGAAAATGTGGACTTAAATACTTCAGCTAATTCCTTTGTACAGTGACTACCATTATTGCATGATGATCTCTCTTCACTGTCCCTGTTGAAGAATCTGCTACAGAAGAGTACTTGAACCATGACAAATGGTAATTATTAGGGTCCCTAGGCCAATTTTGTATCTGCCAATTTGTCTATAGTAGCAGTTGTCCTCTGAATGTAACTTGTAATATTTCTGATGGAATTTATAGATTGTCTTTCATAAACTGAATTAAAAATTCCTGGAATTCTTTGCTAGGATTAATATATTTAGTTTTATGTACCTTTGTATAGAATATTACCAGTATCTGGGATTGTGACTCTTTTCATGTCACTTACGTTATGCTGAGTGCAAGGAAAGCATCCCAAATAAGAGGGTCCAATTTACAATTTTAATTAGCATTAAAGCTAATTTGTAGTGCAAGACAAACCAAAAACACATATAGTTAGAGAGAACAGACTATCAGTAAAGCTAAACATCACCTTTCTGAAAATAGTCTGCTTCCTTGTGAAATTTGCATTCAGTGTCACCCACAGGTGTGGCCATATTAAAAAATGTAACATCTGAAGTAAAACTAACAATATGAAAACACTCTAGTCAGTGTGTATGAAATTATTAAAGGATGGTTTTGTAAAAGCCAAGAGCTTTCAGGAGCTGCTAGGTAACAATGTTCATCTGTTCATATTGTGAATTTTTATATGATCTCTTCTACTTAGCAAGTTGAGATTTTTAGCACCTGCTCTACCAATAGGAGAGTTTCACTGGAACTGGAGTTAGTTTTACAATGCTTATGCAGTTTCAGTTTAGCAGCTGAATGTAGCACTGTAACAGGGCAGGACTCACCCCTGTGGCTCCTCCTGCTGGTCGTCCAGGGAATTAACGTTTCCAGATCAGGAGCGCCCTCTGCAGGCCAGTGTCCCACTTGCAGCTGGGCCTGAGTCCCTCCTGGACCCTGGTGCCCCTTTCAGGCCAGGGTGCTGCCCCCTAGCAGTACCACCCACAGATCTGGGTCTCCCCTCCCCGGGGAACCCCCACCCTCTATCCCCACCTCGCCTCAGTCTATGGCTACTGACAGTCTCAATCTAGCCCCCATTCACTGTGGCAGACTTCAATGTAAATGCCATTCATCATCGGCAAGGGGGGTTTGGACCTGCTGCCTATGCCTACCCTTGGGCTGTCCCTCTGCAACCTTTCTGGCCTTTAACAAGGCTTGCAGCCTGGGGGGGTTTCCAGGCTGGAGTTCCCGCAGCTCCTCTAGCCTTCCCCCAGCCCTGCTCCACTTTAGGTACTCTTTCTCAGCTCCCAGGCAGTCAGGCCCTTCTCCCTCAAGAACTAGAGGGAGAGTCCTTCTCAGCTCCTGGATTCACTGGCTTTTATAGGGCCAGCTGCAGTCTGATTGGGGTGTGGCCCAGCTGCAGCTGCTTCCCCAATCAGCGAGCCTTTAGCTCGCAGCACCAGCCCTCTCCCAGGGCTGGCTTCAAGCCATTTCAGAGCAGGAGCAGGTGACCACCCCGCTACAAGCACAAACACCAATAATTGCTTTTCTAACTTGTCCCTGGACTCTTTTCAAAATGCCAAGAGATGATTAAACCCATACCTCCTCCCACTTACCCAAAGCATTTACAACAAGGTCAGCCCACTCATGGAAAAGTATAGGGGAAGGTGTTCTGTAGGAGGAGGTAGTCAGAAGAACTCCCTTATGGAGTTCCTCCCTGATAATTCTGTCAGGGGAGCAGGAATTGTTTCCCTCACCACCATCACATAGGCTGTGCGTTTGCCCTCCAAACGTGTGGGTGTGGGGGAGGGAGAATCAAAATGAGGCCAAGGCCATATCGGTAAATACCATGTGCCTTTCATCCTCAACATATACCTGGAGCCATTCTACCAGGCACTCCTTTTGGCCCAGGCTGCCTTCAGCAGCCTGGAGAAGAGTGTATACAGACAAGAAGAACAGGAGTACTTGCGGCACGTTAGAAACTAACAAATTTATTTGAGCATAAGCTTTCGTGGGTTACAGCCCACTTCTTGGGATGCATAGAATGGAACATATATTGAGGAGATATATATATACACACATGCAGAGAGCATGAAAAGGTGGGAGTTGTCTTACCAACTCTGAGAGGCCAATTAAGTAAGAGAAAAAGCTTTTGAAGTGATAATCAAGATAGCCCAGTACAGACAGTTTGATAAGAAGTGTGAGAATACTTACAAGGGGAGATAGATTCAATGTTTGTAATGGCTCAGCCATTCCCAGTCTCTATTCAAGCCTAAGTTGATTGTATTTAGTTTGTATATCAATTGAAGTTCAGCAATTTCTCGTTGGAGTCTGTTTTTGAAGCTTTTCTGTTGCAAAATTGCCACCCTCAGGTCTGTTACTGAGTGACCAGACAGGTTAAAGTGTTCTCCCACTGGTTTTTGAATGTTATGATTCCTGATGTTAGATTTGTGTCCATTTATTCTTTTGCGTAGAGACTGTCCGGTTTGGCCAATGTACATGGCAGAGGGGCATGGCTGGCACATGATGGCATATATCACATTGGTAGATGTGCAGGTGAACGAACCCCTGATGGCATGGCTGATGTGATTAGGTCCTATGATGATGTCACTTGACTAGATATGTGGACAAAGTTGGCATCGGGCTTTGTTGCAAGGATAGGTTCCTGGGTCAATGTTTTTGTTCAGTGGTGTGTGGTGAGTATTTGCTTCAGGTCCATTACAATCTACATGTCACACAGACTATGCTGAGAGACTGTGTCACACACTCTCAAAGAAAATGCGAAACCACCTGACCAGCATCCTATTCAGCAAACAGGGAAAGATTAAGAATGAGCTCTCAAAACTGGATACTCTCATAAAAAACCAACCTTCCACACAAACTTCCTCATGGATAGACTTTACAAAAACTAGACAAGCCATTTACAACACAAACTTTGCCTCTCTACAAAGGAAAAAGGACACTAAACTATCTAAACTGCTACATGCCACAAGGAGCCACAACAGTAGTTCCCTTAACCCACCCAACAATATTGTTAATCTTTCCAGCTATACTCTTAGCCTAGCAGAAGAGTCTGTCCTATCTTGGGGCCTCTCCTTTTGTCTCTCCTGACCCACGAACATGATACAGTTCTGCGGTGACCTAGAATCCTACTTTCTATGTCTCTGACTCAAAGAATATTTCCAACATACTCCTGAACAGCATACTAACCCACAGAATCCTCCCTACCAGCACTACAAAAAAAAGGATTCTGCGTGGACTCCTCCGGATGGTCAAAACAACAGACTGGACTTCTATATAGATTGCTTCCGTCAACGTGCAAAGGCTGAAATTGTGGAAAAGCAACATCACTTGCCCCATAACCTCAGCCATGCTGAACACAACACCATCTACAGCCTCAGGAACAACTCTGACATCATAATAAAAAAGGCTGACAAAGGAGGTGCTGTCGTCATCATGAATAATTTGGAATATGACCAAGAGGCTGCTAGACAGCTCTCTAACACCACATTCTACAGACCATTATCCTCTGATCCCACTGAGGATTACCTAAAGAAACTACACCATCTGCTAAAAAAACTCCCTGACAAAGCACAGGAACAAATCTGTACAGACACATGCCTAGAACCCCAACCAGGGGTATTCTATTTGCTACCCAAGATCCATAAACCTGGAAATCCTGGACGCCCCATCATCTCAGGCATTGGCACCCTAACATCAGGATTGTCTGGCTATGTGGACTCTCTCCTCAGGCCCTACACTACCAGCACTACCAGCTATCTTCAAGACACCACTGACTTCCTGAGGAAACTACAATCCATCAGTGATCTTCCAGAAAAAACCACCATCCTGGCCACTATGGATGTAGAAGCCCTCTACACCAATATTCCACACAAAGATGGACTACAAGCTATCAGGAACAGTATCCCCGATAATGTCACAGCTAACCTGGTGGCTGAACTTTGTGACTTTGTCCTCACCCACAACTATTTCACATTTGGGGACAATAAATACTTTCAAGCCAGCGGCACTGCTATGGGTACCCGCATGGCCCACAGTATGCCAACATTTTTGTGTCTGACTTAGAACAACGCTTCCTTAGCTCTCATCCCCTAAAGCCCCCACTCTACTTGCGCTACATTGATGACATCTTCATCATCTGGACCCATGGAAAAGAAGCCCTTGAGGAATTCCACCATGATTTCAATAATTTCCATCCCACCATCAACCTCAGCCTAGATCAATCCACACAAGCGGTCCATTTCCTGGACACTACTGTGCTGATAAGCGATGGTCACATAAATACCACCCTATACCGGAAACCTACTGACCTCTATACTTACCTACATGCCTCCAGCTTCCATCCAGGACACACCACACGATCCATTGTCTACAGCCAAGCTCTAAGATACAACTGCATTTGCTCCAATCCCTCAGACAGAGACAAGCACCTACAAGATCTCTATCAAGCATTCTTAAAACTACAATACACACCTGCTGAAATGAAAAAACAGATTGACTGAGTCAGACGAGTACCCAGAAGTCACCTCCTACAAGACAGGCCCAACAAAGAAAATAACAGAACACCACTAGCCGTCACCTTCAGCCCCCGACTAAAACTTCTCCAGCGCATCATCAAAGATCTACAACCTATCCTGAAAGATGATCCCTCACTCTCACAGATCTTGGGAGACAGACCTGTCCTCGCTTACAGACAACCCCCCACCTGAAGCAAATACTCACCAGCAACCACACACCACTGAACAAAAACACTGACCCAGGAACCTATCCTTACAACAAAGCCCAATGCCAACTCTGTCTACATATCTATTCCAGTGACATCATCATAGAACCTAATCACATCAGCCATGCCGTCAGGGGTTCGTTCACCTGCACATCTACCAATATGATATATGCCATCATGTGCCAGCAATGCCCCTCTGCCATGTACATTGGCCAAACCGGACAGTCTCTACGCAAAAGAATAAATGGACACAAATCTGACATCAGGTATCATAACACATAATATTCAAAAACCAGTAGGAGAACACTTTAACCTGTCTGGTCACTCAGTAACAGACTTAAAGGTGGCAATCTTTCAACACAAAAGCTTCAAAAACAGACTCCAAAGAGAGACTGCTGAGCTAGAATTGATATGCAAACTAGGTACAATCAACTTAGGCTTGAATAGAGACTGGGAATGGCTGAGCCATTACAAACATTGAATCTATCTCCCCATGTAAGTATTCTCACACTTCTTATCAAACTGTCTGTACTGGGCTATCTTGATTATCACTTCAAACGTTTTTTCTCTTACTTAATTGGCCTCTCAGAGTTGGTAAGACAACTCCCACCTTTTCATGCTCTCTGTATGTGTATATATATCTCCTCAATATATGTTCCATTCTATGCATCTGAAGAAGTGGGCTGTAGCCCATGAAAGCTTATGTTCAAATAAATTTGTTAGTTTCTAAGATGACACAAGTACTCCTGTTCTTTTTGCGGATACAGACTAACACGGCTGTACTCTGAAACCTATACAGACCAGATAATACATCCCACCTCAATTGTGGAGGTAGAGGATGAAGTCACCCCACACATATGCAACATTCTTTGGAAGGTCCAAAAGATGTGGGGACAGGATTTGGCAGTGACTCCTCCCCTCTTCTAGTTACAAGGTGAAATATCGCATTTGAGACTAACAAATTTATTTGAGCATAAGCTTTCGTGGGCTACAGCCCACTTCATCGGATGCATAGAATGGAACATATAGTAAGGAGATATATATACACATACAGAGAACATGAAAAGGTGGGAGTTGCCCTACTAACTCTAAGAGGCTAATTAATTAAGATGAGCAATTATCAGCAGGAGAAAAAATCTTTTGTAGTGATAATCAAGATGGCCCATTTCAGACAGTTTGACAGGGAGGTGTGAGGATACTTAACATGGTGAAATAGATTCAATGTGTGTAATGGCTCAGCCATTCCCAGTCTCTATTCAAGCCTAAATTGATGGTATCTAGTTTGCATATTAATTCAAGTTCAGCAGTTTCTCTTTGGAGTCTGTTTTTGAAGTTTTTGTGTTGCAAGTTTGCCACTTTTAAGTCTGTTACTGAGTGACCAGAGAGGTTGAAGTGTTTTCCTACTGGTTCTTGAATGTTATGTGGACTCTCTCCTCAGACCCCATGCTACCAGCACTCCCAGCTATCTTCGAGACACCACTGACTTCCTGAGGAAACTACAATCCATCAGTGATCTTCCAGAAACCACCATCCTGGCCGCTATGGATGTAGAAGCCCTCTACACCAACATTCCATACAAAGATGGACTACAAGCTATCAGGAACAGTATCCCCGATAATGTCACAGCTAACCTGGTGGCTGAACTTTGTGACTTTATCCTCACCCACAACTATTTCACATTTGGGGACAATATATACCTTCAAGTCAGCGGCACTGCTATGGGTACCAGCATGGCCCCACAGTATGCCAACATTTTTGTGGCTGACTTAGAACAACGCTTCCTTAGCTCTCGTCCCCTAATGCCACTACTCTACTTGCGCTACATTGATGACATCTTCATCATCAACCCATGGAAAAGAAGCCCTTGAGGAATTCCACCATGATTACTTACCTACATGCCTCCAGCTTCCATCCAGGACTCACCACACGATCCATTGTCTACAGCCAAGCTCTAAGATACAACCTCATTTTCTCCAATCCCTCAGACAGAGACAAGCACCTATAAGATCTCTATAAAGCATTCTTAAAACTACAATACCCACCTGCTGAAATGAGAAAACAGATTGACAGAGCCAGAAGAGTACCCAGAAGTCACCTACTACAGGACAGGCCCAACAAAGAAAATAACAGAACGCCACTAGCCGTCACCTTCAGCCCCCAACTAAAACCTCTCCAGCGCATCAGAGATCTGCAATCTATCCTGAAAGATGATCCCTCACTCTCACAGATCTTGGGAGACAAACCTGTCCTCGCTTACAGACAAGCCCCCAACCTGAAGCAAATACTCACCAGCAACCACACACCACTGAACAAAAACACTGACCCAGGAACCTATCCTTACAACAAAGCCCAATGCCAACTCTGTCCACATATCTATTCAAGTGAAATCATCATAGGACCTAATCACATCAGCCATGCCATCAGGGGCTCGTTCACCTGCATATCTACCAATGTGATATATGCCATCATGTGCCAGCCATGCCCCTGTGCCATGTACATTGGCCAAACCGGACAGTCTCTACGCAAAAGAATAAATGGACACAAATCTGACATCAGGAATCATAACATTCAAAAACCTGTAGGAGAACACTTCAACCTCTCTGGTCACTCAGTAACAGACTTAAAGGTGGCAATCTTTCAACACAAAAGCTTCAAAAACAGACTCCAATGAGAAACTGCTGATCTTGAATTAATATGCAAACTAGATACCATTAATTTAGGCTTGAATAGAGACTGGGAATGGCTGAGCCATTACACACATTGAATCTATTTCCCCATGTTAAGTATCCTCACACCTCCTTGTCAAACTGTCTGAAATGGGCCATCTTGATTATCACTACAAAAGTTTTTTTTCGCCTGCTGATAATTGCTCATCTTAATTAATTAGCCTCTTAGAGTTGGTAGGGCAACTCCCACCTTTTCATGTTCTCTGTATGTGTATATATATCTCCTTACTGTATGTTCCATTCTATGCATCCGATGAAGTGGGCTGTAGCCCACGAAAGCTTATGCTTTAATAAATTTGTTAGTCTCTAAGGTGCCACAAGTACTCCTGTTCTTTTTGCGGATACAGACTAACACGGCTGCTACTCTGAAACCTATCACATTTGAAATATCCCCTCTAATCACAGATTTGGTTTTGGG
Source organism: Malaclemys terrapin pileata (assembly GCF_027887155.1). Taxonomy (NCBI): domain Eukaryota; kingdom Metazoa; phylum Chordata; order Testudines; family Emydidae; genus Malaclemys; species Malaclemys terrapin. The sequence goes on from NC_071505.1 coordinate 116,027,009, forward strand.
GAAGGAGCAGGGAGAAACTCACCTTTAGGGATTGATCCACAGCTCACAGAAGTCAATGGGAGTTTTGCTGTTGATTTAAATGTGCTTGGGACCAGGCCGTTAGTGAAGATTGTTTGTTTATTTGTTTTGTTTTTAACATGTCTTGATTATCTTTCCACTCAACTTTAGGCTTAAACTACCAATCACTTGATAAGAACAAGTTTTACTTACTACAAACTGGGCTAGATTTCTGTTTTGCCTTACACCTTGTGCAGGTAGAAATTCATTTTACTTCAGAAATTCCTAGGTCCTGGAGTTACTTTTCTAAGTAGACATTGATTGCAAATTACATACACTAGGTTCCCATGTTCTCCTTTTACTTCCAGTATATACAGTAGCTGATTGTGATTAAAGTTAAAAGCCTGATTAAAATGAAATCTTGCCCAGCATTGAGATTGATGCTTTCAGTGACCAAACATTGAAGTAATAGAAACCAGGATTCAAGCACTAACTGCTTCAGGGTTTGGGGAAATAATAGCTGTCTTTGCAATTGAAGGTTTCTCAATCCTGTGAGGGTTTACAGCACCAGCCCCTATAACTCTGCTTTCACGTTAAAGAAATCAAAATGTTGTTCTCCAGCATCAGCATGTGCAATCTTCTGTGTATCCAATTGTACTTCCTACAAGAACTGAACAAAAAACAAATATTTGTAAAGATGACTAACATCTCAGCATGATTAACCTAAACAAGCCTTTCAGGAGATCTATATGAAGCCACTTAAATTTACCTGCTGTGTATATATATGCTGGATGTGTGCTTAAGTCAATGTATTACTGTTACTTATTGTTTCCAGTGGCACAATATGCTAGGTGCTTTCCAAACATGAAGAAGGCACAGTGCTTTCACTGTACTGTTTACAATCTAAGAAAAACCATATAATGCAGATATGATACATTATTTGAACTTTTCATTTATCAGGCATGCCTTTTAGTTTTCATACTTACTCCCCAGACCAGAAAAGCATTTATATACATGTACAATGTTAATCAGCATATGCTTCAAGTTCAGCAGATGGTTCAGTGTTTCACTGGGTCAAGACATTAGAAATCGCTTGGATAAGCCAATTTTCTCCAGCCCATTAGGCTAGATAAAGCTAAAAGATCTCAAAAACACATCTGCAATGGAAAAGTCATAGAGTTTCATTCACCATTGCTCTCTACAAGGAGCGGTCATTTATAGCCGTGTAAAGGGGATGTAAAATGTTACCTAATCATAATGGCAGCATTTTATACCCACTTTGTACTGGAGCACACGATTGCACAAGGTAGAGAGCCATAATAAATCAGCCTCATACTGTACAACAAAGGGTAAAGGATCAGAACACAAATGCATGTGGGAATACATTGAGTAATATAATTTAAAATGAGTTCCTAAATATTTACATAGAGTGTCTCCAGAAACTCCTTCCTCCCGTTCATGATCACATCCCATTCCTGTGGCATCTACATCAGTTGTTTATGTGGAAAATGAACATGTCAATAACATATATAATATACAATATTTGTAATTGTCACAGGATACTTATTTATTGCTAAGGTGAAAGGAGGTCATCAGTGTAATTGCCACCTGGCTTCCCACTTGCAATCTCAAGCAAAGTTGTATTTAAATTAATTTCAACCTAGAAACTACGTTTTGGTGAGCATCCTCTTTGTATACCTGTTTATCCCGTTCTTCTGTATACAAATGATGTTTTTATACTGTAACAGAGTTGCCTCATTTCTAGGATCCACCCCAGACCACTACGATGAAATATCCACTCCCATTTATGGTACAGACACACCATTCTGATGAGAAATTAATTATCACCAAAGAGTACCTCCCATATTTGTCACATCTGTTTTAAAATTAAACCATATATTTGCAGATTTCACAAAACTTGTTTCTAGTAAGTATAGTGAGGGGAAAATGGCTGATAGGGAGCCTTGGAACTATTTGAACCTACACCTGCTGGCAGTGTTCCCTAAGGAACTGCACATCAACTAGTGATGGTTGGAGCTCAGTGCACTCAGATGACAACCCTGACACTGACATTCCCTATTCTGGGAATGATACAAGAGCCAGATATCAGAGTTCTGCACCTCCTGAAAGCTCCCCAGCAACGGGAATTTTCACCAGCCAAATGTAGGTATTTTCTGACTCCTTTAGGCTAACAGAATAGTACAAAGAAACAGGGCTGGCCTTACCATGAGGCGAACTGAGGCAGCCCCCTCAGGTGCCAGACTGAGGGGGTGGGGGCGCCACTAGGAACCAGAGTGTAGAAAATTGTGTCTTCTGCTAGTGCATATGTATTCTCTCTGCTCTAGATGCACAGAGATGGTGGAGTGCTGTGCTGGAGGAAGGAGGGCACAAGAGACATAACAGGCAGGCAGGAGAAAAGGTGAGAGGAAATAACAGAAAGCAGCAGGAGCTACAGGGGGAGAGAGGAGGAGGAGCCTCTTATGTACCTCTCTAGCACCTCCAGGAGCCTGGACTGATTAACACCAGCTTCTCAGGGAACTTCCTGTTTCCTGCTGCCTCCCTGAACCCACTTGAGGAGAACAGGCAGTCAACTGAAGTAGTAAGAGCCAGTTAAGCCCTTAAAATGCTGATATCTTCCCTCACTCAGGCCCTGCTATCAGCCTGCTTATTTGTCCCCTTCAATTGAGTGTTGAGAGCCACCATAGCTGACACAAAACAGCAGTCATGATTGAAAGAAGAAAATGCCCCTCTGGGGCAGCATTCAAAAAAAGAAAGAAAGCAAAGGAAGCTTTTCTATCTAAGCAGGAAGGAGCTCTCCTGAGATACACAGACACAAATGTTCACGGTGAGCCTTCTGGACCCAGTGAGGATGTGAGTGGTGAGGAGATGCCTGATCTTCCAGTTAGTCAGAGTTCGGGTGACCTGGCAGCTACTGCAGCATCCATATCTCCATCTCAAATGGATGTAACCATGCACATTCCTGAAGAAAAGTGTAGATCAGAGAAGAGTGTGGTGGAGGCACAAGAAACAGCTGCTGCTGAGTTTAGTTCCTTAAGTCTAGATGATCCAGGACTGTGGACCCACTTGAGCAGTAGCCTGAGGGACTTCTTTGTACTGCATGGGCCACAACAAGTGAAAAACTTCATGTTCCCCAAAGACAATGAAAATAGAAGTTTCCATCCAACACATTACTGGCGTGAAATCCCCAACGATGACAAAGTGGAGAGGCCATGGCTCAAAAACCCAGAATGCTACATACTGTTTTTGTTGCAAATTCTTCCAGTCTAACGTTCCAGCCACATTGGGTTCTACATGAACAAAGGACTGGAAAAATCTGGCTAGAAATCTGGCATGCCATGAGAAGGCAGCAAATCACCAGAGAGCATTCCATAGGTAGAAAGAGCTTGAGAGGAGACTAAAGTTAAAGGCCACCATAGATGATCAGCATCAAGAGAAGATTGAATCAGAGTCTCTTTACTGGCAAAATGTTCTGAAAAGGCTCATTGCCATCGTGAGAATGCTTGCTACCCAAAACCTAGCCTTGCGTGGCACTTCAGATCAGCTGTATATGCCAAACAAAGGTAACTTCCTTAAAATTGTGGAGCTGATGGCTGAGTTTGATGCTGTACTCCAGGAGCATCTAAGAAGAGTCACCACCCAAGAAATGTACACACACCACTACCTTGGAAAAACAATTCAAAATGAGATCATACAGTTACTGGCAACAAAAGTCAAACAGAAGATTGTGGCAGATCTGAAGTCAGCAAGATATTAGTCTGTTATTCTGGACTGCACCCCTGACATCAGCCATACAGAACAAATTACTTTAATGGTGCATATTCACAGAACCTAGTGAAAATGTCCCTCCAATGATGACTGTCAGAGAACATTTCCTAGAATTTACTGACATTGATGATACTACGGGAGCTGGTATGACAAATGTGCTTCTTAAAAAGCTGGAAGATACGGGAATTGCGATAGCTGACATGTGAGGTCAGGGCTAGGATAAAGGTGCCAACATGAGAGGAAAGAAGAGAGGAGTGCAGACACAGATTTGAGAGTTAAACCCTCAAGCTTTTTTTTGTCCCATGCAGTTCTCATTCATTGAACTTGGTGGTCAGTGATGCAGCCTCAGCTTCTAGTGAGGCTGCTGAATTTTTTAATGTAATTCACAGCATCTATGTATTTTTCTCTGCATCAACTCATCGATGGCAAATTTTGAAGCAACATCTGGGAACATCCTCTCTGACACTAAAACCTCTGAGTGCCACACAATGGGAAAGTCGAGTGGAGGCGATAAAGTCTATCAAACACCAAATTGGGAAGATAGATGATTGCGGAGTTGCCATTATGGAGGATAATGCTATGACAGGAACTGTTCGTGGTAGAACAGTGGCAGAGGGAAATGGAATCACCAGAAACATACATAACTTCAAATTTCTGTGTGGTTTAGTGTTGTGGCATGACATACTGTTTGAAATAAATGTAAGCAAAATACTCCAAGGTGTTGACCTTGATATATCTGGAGCAATGGAACAACTGGACAAAGCAAAGTCATACCTACAGTCTTACCGGTCAGATGAGGGTTTCAAAACATTCTGAACAGTGCACAGAAGTTGGCAGAGGAACTTCACACTGAAGCTATTTTCCCACCCATTCAAGAATACAAGAGTCACCGAAGAAGAAGACATTTTGATTACGAGGCATGGGATAATCCCATAAGAGACCCCAAACAACAATTCAAAGTTGAATTCTTTAACCAGCTGCTAGATTGTGCAATACAGTCAGCTGAAGAATGTTTCATGCAGCTCAAGGAACACAGCAGTATATTTGGGATGTTGTATGATATTCCAAAACTCCTCACTATACCTGAAGAAGACCTACACCAGCAATGCAGGGCACTAGAGACAGTGTTGACACATGATGACATGCGCGATATTGATGCGAGTAATTTATGTGATGAACTGAAAGCCCTTTCAAGATACATTTCAGCAGGTTCAATTCCAAAGACTGTTCTGGAATATATATGCACAAATAAGATGACCACCCTCTTTCCAAATGCTTTTGTTGCTCTGCGCATACTTCTAACACTTCCTGTAACAGTTGCCAGTGGAGAATGCAGCTTCTCCAAGCTCAAGTTAATAAAAACACATCTACGCTCCACAATGACACAGGAGAGGCTGGTCGGCCTTGCAACCATCTAAATAGAGCATGAGCTGGCCCAGACCGTGGACCTTCAGGAAGCAGTTCAAATCTTTGCAACCAAGAAGGCACGGAAAGCACCACTTTGATTATTCAAACAGATAAAAATGCCAGTGTTTACTATGCAGACAAGGAAAGTTACATTTGCTGTTCAGGCGTTTGAAAGTTAAGTGTTACTTAAAATTTTTGAACAAGGCATTTTAAGTTGTTAGTTCTTCTTTATTGAGGTAGGTAGCAGAGCAGTACCATGAGAGGAGTAGAACAGGAAGAAGGCAGAATTGAGACCTTCCAAAGTTTTGGCCGAAGCGAGAGGGCATCATTTGAGCTTCCTGCCTCAGGTGCCAAAGTGTTGTGGGCCGGCCCTGCAAAGAGAATAAGAGGCACCAGAGAATCAGACAAAAAAATTTAAACAGTGATGACTAACGTATCTTTCCTTCTCAATTACACTATTTTTACTCTTCTGACGGCGTCATTTCACTAGCTCTCCTGTCCGGCAGCCTAGGCTGGACACAAATTTTTAATGTAAAAAACAGGCAGAAAATAAAATACTTAGAAAAAAATTCATCCACATCTTCATAATACTTTGTTAAAGAAGCAACAAGACCTTTCTTCCCCTCTTTCATTTGCAGGTCATTTGCAAGCAGGGCTCTCCTTCCAGGCTGATGGATGGTCAATCTGACTTTAAAATTGCTATGGCCAGGGGCTTTAAGATGAGTGACACTTCCTGTGTGCCTCTATTCGACAATACTGATAGAGGTATTAACAGTTAGATCCTTATTCAGGGTGGGGTTTGGGTTTTTTTTATGGGGTTTGCCACAGAAGGGGTTGAGTTAAAAATGGAATGAAACCCTCAGGATTTGGCATAATATGTTTGTTGGGTACAGGCAAAATTAACTAATTTAATCAGCACTATGTGTTATATATAGATATACTAACATTTTTTGTCTGTATGTAGCACCTTTCATTTGAACATCTCAAAGCAGCTTACAAATGCTAATTAATACAACACTCCTCCCGTGAGATAGGCATTATTATTTGTTATGACACTGTTTGCAGATGGATAAACTGAGGTAAAAAGCAACAATACTTGCCCAAAGTCATTCAGTGAAGACTTAATCCTGCTGCGGGAAGAGCCAAGAACAGAAGTAAGGAGTCCTGATGCCCAGTCACCTGTTATGACTATTGGACACACTGCCTCCCTCCTTCCTTTACTTGATATGGTCTACTTCATATGTCCCTAATAATAAGCGGTGAGGCTAGAGATGCCCAAAGGAAGCATCTCCCATTTACAAAAACTAAATAATAGAGCAGAATGACAATCTTGCAGAGAGCGCTGGAATGTCAAAGGGAAATAAATTAATTCTTAACTATGCTAATATTACTAGGCAATGTTCAGAGACACTGGGCTTTTAACATTGAATAGATTATACAGCATTATCAACAAAAATGTCTTACATGGGTGAATTTCTGCTTTAATTATATTTCCCTCTTTTATTCTCTTTGTTTTCCTGTAGTTTGTCTGTCTGTCATATGTACATATACCCACACTGTAGGTTTTTTGTTTGAAACTTCCTAGGTTTAAAAAAAAAGGCAGTAAGCACATATAATTAGAACTAGAACTTTTTGGTCACACATGCATGGTAGAATGTTCTGTCCCATGCATGGTAGGAGGTCCCCAAGAGAGAGATCTTCTCCTGCATACCTTAGAAGCTATAGAACTCCTGCTACATCTACACTACAGCCAGTATCGACATTCTGAGATCGATCCACTGGCAGTTGATTTAGCGGGTCTAGTGAAGACCCAACAGACTGACAGCAGATCGCTCTCCAGTCAACCCCTGTACTCTACTGCCAAGGAGAAGAGTAAGGTAAGTCGATGGAAGAGTTTCTCCCGTCAACCCCCCGCGGTGTAGATCCTGCGGTAACTCGACCTAAGGTACGTCGACTCAGCTACTTATTTACACAGCTGGAGTTGCGTAGCATATGTCGACTTACCGCAATAGTGTAGACATAGCCAAATACATCACTACTGTGAACCTTACCAAGTCCCTAAGAACCTCACTGCTTCTGCAATCGTTGTTATATCTGTGCAGAGTGTCATAAAATCAGAGGGGTTTCACATGTGCACAAGAGTCTGAAATGCACATCCAATTGCAGAATTGAAGACTACAGCCCTAATCTTATGCAAATTCATGCAAGTATTCCCTCAGTGGGAACTTAGTCTTCTTTGGAGCAAACAAACATGTCAAAGAAAGACACTAAAAACATAAAAATGTGAATGTTACCCACCTCCCCATCACCCAATCCTTTCCATGCAAATAGGGATATGAGCAGCAACTAGTGGCAGCTGTTTCAATGAGCACGGATGCCCTATATAATGAAGAGGCAATGTTTATCCAAAGATGGTAAAAGCACCTTCACTTATGTCTCAGTCCCAGCACACCACAGACTGCCCATGAACATAGCAATTGGTTCAGATACAAAAGATCTCTATTATGCATAGCACAGATGTAGTGACAGCTGATGGCATCAGCAGAAGCAGGCAGACAGATAGCACAATTGTAAAATAAGTGGATAATAGGAACGCAGCTCAGGATCCCAGGAGAGAGTGAGAATTCATGACTACTGAGGTGTACAGAAGGAGAAGAAATGTTTACCTGCTTTGAAGGTTACAGGAGATTTAAACAGGATTGGGAGCTCTCTCACTGCACTAACCAAGGAAGGGGGGAGCTGATGGGGAGCACTACTTACCAAAGCCAGGAAGGGGAAGGTCTCCCTCTAATTTTTAGCAGAGGAGGGAAGAGCTGCATTCTCCCTACTACCTTTACTTTAATACCTTCCTGACATGGCAATGCTTATGGATAGGCAGCACTGTGATGTATCATTTCTAAGAGTGGCACGTAATGTACCTGTGCATGCCTTCCAGCTCTGGAATAATTCTCTCTGATGCACATGCTGTTAAAAGTGCAGTATGCAGATTTCATTCAATCACAAAAATTGGGAACACAGTAAAACAAACAGGGATCCTATCCATAGCAGATATCTAACACTTTCAGACACTGTTTATGTGGGCACCATTCCCCAACCCTCAGTTATGCTTGAACAATAAACAGGACACATGCCAGTGCACACAAGTTCCAGTAGATGCAGAATGTCAGTATGATGTCAGTAGGGTACCCCTGTCACAAAGTATTCATATTATGTTTGTCACTAATCCATTTTCCATATACATATGGTCTCACAAGGACCAAAGGCCACCAATACCAATACATATTCCACATCTATGTGCAAAGTGAAAAGGATACAAGCTAAATCTGGTTTTGGCAGCTTTAACTTGCTTCTCTTTTTAATGCTGCTGCTGGAGAGAAGCATATTCAGGTCTCAGTCCTAAGTCAATTAAATCAATGGGATTCTTTCCGTTTACCTCAGTGTGGTCTTTGAATTAGGCCCTGAAAGAAGGGATTTGATCCTAACCACACCATCTTCTTTGAGGTCTTCAACCACTTTTTTGACAGAGAAAACAAAAAATGAGCAATCCCTGTACACTGAATTATGGCCCCTCCGTCTCCCTACTCTCTTTTTCTCTCTCTCTCTCACACACACACACCCCTTCGCCCCCTTGGGAGTACAGGGTGGCCTTTCTTTGAGAGGATTGCACGTAACTTGCACCCATGTACCACATGAGGCTTTTGGGCCTATACTGTACAATCATCTGCCAGACTTTACAAAGGTGCAGATAGACCAGAATATCTTTTTCATTCCTGAATTATTACTGGCTCAAATGTCCTGAATAGAGATTAGAAATACCTGATTACATTAACCTAGGGAAAGACTAGAATCAAAATCTGTGTTCATATTTCAGAAGAATATTCCTCATGAAAAAGCAAAAACTCTCTCTTGCTCATATCCAGCAAGTACTGGGGTGGAGGGGGAGGGAGGGAGGGAATTAAACCCAAATTGGGGATCTTTGAATCCAATTTAATGTCGGTTCTATTTGAAACATTATGTAGTCATCTAGGACTCATCTCCTAGGACAGCAATACACTTGCCTCATTGCCAGGCATAAACACATAACATGACTGCTTTTAATGTTTGCTCTGTTCCCTTTAAAATGCTAATAATCTCTGATTAAACTCCAGCATATTGAAACTCAGTTCATATTACCTACAGATTACCTGAATTCAGATACAATTGAGGATAGTCATTCATTGGCCTTATTTAAAGATCAAGGAGGGTTGTCCTTCAAATCTGTCCCGCAACATGCAAATGCATCATTAAAAATGTCTTAACATTTCTAAGTAGATTATAACTTGAGGGTGCTTCCTGCTGCTGAAGTAATATGTCATTGTATCTGGGACTTAATAAACTCCATAGGTCTGATCCTACAAACACTCTGTGACCAGAATTTCCACTGCAATCAGTGACTGTTTACCCTAGTCTTTTTGGCAAAAAGAAAAATCCCATTGTTGCTACTTCAGTCCAAGTCCAACAGCAGTAGCAATGCTGGAAGCACTAGAGTAGTCAAGGCTCCCATAGTTCATCAAAGTCATATGCACCTGTTTATCAAGTTGTTGTGATTATGAAACATGCTTGACCACCTAACACATCTCTTTGTGACCGGATCCAGAGGCTTGACTTTTTTCCTGGCAAGTAGAGAACTAATTCACTGCTTAGGTTTTGTCTTCACAGCTAAACAGATGAGGATAATTACAGTGAGTTAACTACCGCCAGATTCTTATCTCCTGTAAATTAGTAGTAGAGACAAACTCCTGTGAGGTAACTAAGTGAAGTCAGCACTGTACCCCCTGCTTGTGGTTGACCTTGCCTAGTTTACCTCACAGTAAAACTACAGTGCCTTGTCTTTACTAAGATTGTACAGCAACATAACGAACATACATTAGTTATCCAGCAGAAAAACACACCTTTTTCTAGCAGTGAAGACAATACCTTACACGCCTCTCACAGGTGTACAAAGCAGATTAAGAGACAGGACTGGAGAATGAAAGGACAGTCAAGTTTATCCATAAGAACAGCTAATTGGTAAGCAGAAGAAGAGAATGCAAATCTCCATATTAAGTGTTTATACATAGAGTTGGCTGAATATTTGTTGCATATGTAGCCCTCTTTTCTGTTCATGAATCATTTGTGAACCAATCCAGATTTCTTCAAATATATTCATTATTCATAAACTGAAAGGCTTAAGGAGGGCTGCTGAAAATGCAAATATTGTTAGAGGTGATACAAGAAGTTGGGAATTTGGTTTATTTACGGTGCTACTGGTTATTTCATATTATTATATAAATGGGGCAACTGTTTCTTTTGTGATTTATTGTCTTTTTAAACATTTGTCAATGTGCCTGGAATGCTCATATGAATGCCTTTTGTTGATTAAATCTAAATAAATATTTGTCAACTAGTTCATGAGGCATATGATCGGTGTCGGTCCACCTACCCGCTAGGGGGCGGTGGGGAGCTACGACGTCAGTGGCCGGCCTGGGTCACGCCTCTGCCACTGGGGAATTAGCGGTGGGAAGGACGCCAGCCAGTGTCTGTAGCGCGCCCCTCAGGCAGGGGAGCGCCGGCAAAGGTCAACAGCGCGCCCCTCAGGCAGGGGGGCGCCGGCAAAGGTCAACAGCGCGCCCCTCAGGCAGGGGAGCACCGGCAAAGGTCCCGGCGTGGGTTGGCCGGGTAGGGGAACGCAGGCCCACCCTACACCACTGCGTTCCAGCCCAGGGCCCTGACAGTGGCAGAACGAGGGTCCCGCCACTGGGTCAGCGGGGTCCTCCCGCTACATAGACTCACCATTGTGCAGCTCTGTCCCTGGGCTACTTCCTACCCAATTGCTCATCCGAATCCCTCTGGTTCTGCCAGGGCGTCAGGGTAGTCCGCTGTTGGCAGCTCCAGCTCCAGCTCCAGCTCCAGCTCCCCCTCGGGCTCAGGCTCCTCCAGCTCCTCCCGGTACTCGGCTGCTGCCAGCTCCAGCTCCCCCTCTGGCTCCTCCAGTCCCTCTGGGTACTCAGCAGCGGGCAGTCCTGGCAGCCCCAGTCCTTCCTCCAGGTGAGGTTCCCATTGTCCAGGGCCTCCCCTGGCATGGCAGCAGGGTCTGAAGGGAGCGGCCCACGGTCTGTGTCTACCTCCCTTCCTGGTGCTGCCCTGACTGAGCTAAGGCCCCGCCCTTTATACTTCCTGTTCCACCCCTCCCCTTCTGGGGGGTGGAGCGAGCTTGGCCTGGCCCCACCCACTCAGGCTGAGAGAGCGGCCCTTTACCCTCAGATTCGGAGGGCAGCCACCCTGGCTCCCTACAGGGGGGGTGCTCTGCGACTGTGGGGCCTACTTCCGTACCTCCTTGGTCTCACGTCTCCGGGCAGAGTTCCACTGGGCAGCGTCCGCTGGCTCCCTTGCCACCTTCGAGGAGCAGTGGGCGCTGTCCGGGGTTCTCTGCTCGGTGTCCCCATCCGGCTCCCTGATTTTGAACCTTTGACCGTCACCTCGTTCCCTGTTTTTTTATTAATTGTCCCAAGTAATCATTTGGTACTGGGTCCAGTGGTCCCTCCCGCTAGGCTGGGGGAGGGGCCTTTAGTAGTAGGCGGGTGAGCCCGCCCACTTCCCGGTTCACCAATACCGGCTCCCTACAGGGGGGAAATTAATAATTTGCAAACATCTAATTTTGAGTATTTATAAGGTCACATAGTATTGTTTCTGCTTCATGACTGGATGGCTAAAACATTTTTAATAGCATAATAATAAATTACAATAGTGAATAATGTGTCTCTAAATAAACATTTGGCCAAAAATTTTGGAAACATTCAGGTTTTGTGAATAGTTTCATAAATACTCAGCAGCTAACCAAATAATTGTGAACAACAAATAATGTGACTGCATAAATAACGGCAAAACAAACTTGCCACTCTTACCCATGAAGATATGTAAAAATCACTTACTTATTATGATAAACCAGCAGTAATGACAGGACCTTGTTGTATTCCAAAATGGAATGTTTCCTTGCTTATTTTTCCCATCCTGTTTGACTACTTGATTTTCTTGTTGAATAACTTGCAGACTGAGAGCATTTGCTGCCATACCTACAGATTTCACATTTAGGCCCCAATCCTGCAAACCCATGTTTAACGTAAGTAGTACCATTTATTTCCAATGGGACTACTCACAAAAGCAAAACTAAATACATGCATATGTGTTTGCAGGATCAGGGCCTCTATTTTTATCTTTTTCCTGGCAAAAATCCCAGTGGTTTCATTAGGAGCAGGTTTAGACTAAGACTTGATAGATAAATTGAGTGATTTTAGTGTTTGTTTATGTGGCTGTTTAATGTTTTTTCATCAGTCATTTCTGCTGCCAGCATAGTTGTGGAAATAAGGTTGATCAGCTAAGTGCTGATGAACCAGCAGAGGGAATAAAAAAAAATATTACTTTTACCTAACGGAGGTCCTTAATAAAAATACAGATTTTTTAAAAAATATAATTATAGGTGTCAAAAGGATACATTTTAAAATGAAATGTGAAAACCATATACTTTCGACAATAAACATTTTACTGCAGGAGTGCCACTGATTTTAAACTAACAATAAGGTCAGGATGTGCCAAGAACGTTCAACATTACAAAAGATACAATTCTACTCAATATACCTGTTGTGTAGGTTTGATAACATTTAATTGGCTATGGTATGTAGAGAACTTAAGTCAAATTTTACACCTAATTTGACACTAAGCCTATCAACCTTTTATTTGTTTTCCAAATATCAATCAAACTTTTGTCAAAATAATGAATTACAGTCTGAAAGAAGAGTTAAGCTCAATATATAAAAATAACAAAAATGCTGTATAATGCGGAAAGTATTTTTTCACTCTCCTCGTTCTTGAATATGATTTGCTCTGTAATTTTCATATAAATTACTTTCCTGAATTCTGTTTGTCTGGCACACATTGTACTAGAAGATGCTACACACATGTGCAGCTAAAAATGTTTAAATAAAAAGAAGTAGGATCAGAGCTGGTCAAAAAAGGAAAATATAATTTTTGTAAAACCAAAAAACCCTCATTTCTGATAAACAAAACATTTCTATAACCATTTGGATAACGTTTTTTGAAGTAAAAGTTTTTGAAGTAAAAGGCATAGTTTTTAGCAACAAACAAAAATGTTGACAGTGACAACTGTGCATGATAAATTTGGCTTTCAAAAATGGATCTTTTTTATTAAACAGCTTTTCATTGATCCAGTTCTATTATTTGACAAACAGTATTTGATCATGTATTTAAACTGTATTGTAATGTGTACTGTATACCTTAATTGGGGCACTTCCTGACTTTTGAGTACCAATACCAAAATCTTAATTTTTCTCTAACTGTAGTTTTTTGTTTGAAACTTCCTAGGTTAAAAAACAAAAAGGCAGTAAGCATATATTTATTAGAACTAGAACTTTTGGCCAGACACTTGTAGAATTCCCTGTCCCATGCATTGTTGGAGGTCCCCAAAAGAGAGACCTTCTGCAAACATTAGAAGCTACAATACTCCTAAGTACATCACTACCGTGAACCTTACCAAGTCCCTAAGAACCTTACTTCTTCTACAATTGTTGTTATATCTATGCAGAGTGTCATAAAATCAGAGGGGCTTCACATATGCACAAGAATCTGATATGCACATCCAATTGTAGGATTGAAGACTATAGCCCTAATCTTATGAAAATTTATGCAAGTATTCCCTCAGTGGGACTAAATTGGACTACTCACATGCATAATAATAATCATGTTTGTCAGTGTTTTCAGGATTGGGGCCTAAGTGGGTATCAGGAAAACAGGCAATTATTTTTAAAGGATTACTTTTAAATGTTCTTTGTTTTTTTTAAAAAAGGTAGTAAAGATTTTATTTATTACATAGAAAATTCAGTTCTTTGAAGTTATTGCACCAATTTTGGAAATTAAATTCACTTATGGAAATGTGAAACAAAATTTTAGTCCTGTTGTAAGGGGTATCTCAGCATGACCTTAACTACAGTCACTTTCAATACTGCCATAATAAGCCAGCTATACTGCTCCTTTAGTCACAATCAACCCCCCAACATAAAGCTATTAGAAATAATCAAACTTAAGAAAAATAAGTCAGAATAGAAGTAGTACATTTGTTTGACCATGCCTACTACAATAGAGAGCCTATGCCACTAGTGTAGACACATCACATGTTGACAGAAGGATTTTTTCTGCTGCCATAGTAACACCACTTCCCTGAACAATGGGTTCACCTGTTTGTCACAGGGTAACTGACTGGTAAAGCCCTGATTTACCGGGGCTTGTTTCATCTTGCTGAACGAGTCCAGGCATAGCCAGTACCATCAATGTATAGAATGATCTTACCCTGAAGCCTGACTTCAATGCTGACCAGCAGAGAAGGAACCCAGACCCCTAGCACAGCACCAGATGTTTTCCCCACAGGGAGAAGGGAATTTGTTTTATGCTTTAGTCAAACAAGTTATTGGGCTTGCTTCACACCCCGAGCAAGAAAGTTGCAGCGCTGTAAATTGCCAGTGTAGACAAGCCCTTAGATTCTTTTGCAAGAGGAAGTTGCCAAAAGCCTGCTATGTCATCTCACTCTGAGGATATTTTGGCCTCTGATACAAAGGTCGTTTCTGGCCAACTATAGGAAGCAAGTGGAACATCTTCTTATTAGGTTGTATGAACCCAAAACAAATGCCATTGGTCTTTTACACTACAACCTTTCCCGCATATCAGTCAGGGATTTTCTGGAAATAACTTTTTTTTTTAGGAGTTTGGACTGTCCCCAACAATGTTGAGGAACTGAGAGACGAAGTGAGTTGCAGATGACACCACTCTTATTTTGTTCAAGTTTCCTAACTCTGTGAAGACCTGTGGAGTACATCTCTTGTATATAGCTCACCTGTTATCAATGTGTAAGGGGACCATTGGCCCCTTACTGAAACTTAGTGGGCTTTTTTGCTTGGCCATCACCCAGTACCAAAAGAAAGGGAAAGGGCCAATGAGAAATCAGAATCCTGAGACTGACAGTCCCCAAGGGCAATGGGGAAAGGCCCATGCTCCAGGTCAGCCTGACTGACAGGGCAGGCAGGTCAGTGAGGGAGTCAGGAGGCCAGGGGTCCCATTTTCTCGCCTCGCTCTGGGGATTGACCTCTCTGTGCCATGCTCCATCGTCCCCACAAATATGTTTGGCGCAAGGCCCACAAAAGGTTAATCTGGCCCTGCATAGGAGAGGGGAAGGGGAGTCCTCAAGGTCAGGCGGGCCTCAGGGTAAAGGGAATTGGAGCGAGGACTCAGACCCTTTCTCTAGCCAATTCCACTGGGGTAGTGTATAAGCCAAGAAAGTTTCCCACAATAGCGGGACCATTCTCCAGCTTACAAATGCAATCAAATCTTTCTACTAGATGTAGCCCTTGCACTACTGGCTTTAGATGGAGTGCTGAATCCTTGTATTTTTCATACTATTTGTTGGAGAATTTTCTTTTCTTTCTCCAGTTTCCCTTAGGAACTGGCTACAGACATCCTATGTTGTGTTACTGGGTGCATGTGTAATGCCAATATACCCCAGTTGTCGGCGGGTGGGATCGAACCTGGGACCTCAGGAGCTTAGTGCATGAGCCTCTACTGCATGAGCTAAAAGTCACATGGCCGTTAGCTAAGGCTGTCTCTCACACACACACACACACACACACACACACACACACACACACACACACACACACACACACACACACACACACACACACACACACACACACACACACACACACACCCCCCGAGGTGTGTGGGTTTCACATGCAGAATCTAATCAAGGCTTTTCAGATGTCACTGGCAAATGTGTACATTTTGGAGGGGGGTGAGCAATGAAAATTGCCGAATCATCTACCCTTCATACGTTTAGATTGATCTTTGTCTGCTGTAGTGGTGTTTGTTCCATTGAGGCTAGTTCCCATAGGAATATAGACTCATCTGCCAATATCACTCCTCCCCTTTATTATTGCCAGTATTTTTAGTCACCATGCTATTACAGCAATAGCCTGTATTATAGCATCTTCTCCATTTGGGCTCTTTTGCTGGACATGGCTTCCAACTGTGCGTTGTCTCCCACAGCTTTTTTATTCCTTCCCTTTTGATCTACTGGTACTTATAGTGTGAGCATGGCCCCACTTCTCTTTTCAGATTTATTTTTCTCAACTTCATGGTGTAATTTTTATCTGGCATCATGTCTCTTCTGCTGCTAGCATAAAAATTGTATTGCTGATGCTTTATGGTTTATTGCACTCTGACGTGAGTTTTAGCTTTCACTAGTGAGAGAGCTGGGTCTATGAAGAAGCTCTGACAACTCACTGTCTCTTAGAACATATTGGTTCTTACTTTAAGGCCACATATATATTATATATAATTGCTGAACAGAAATGTTGTTATAAAAGTCTCTGCTGTTTCTCCCTTGTTCTTGGCATCACCTACTAAATTTGGGCCTTTCATAGGTAGTATGTCTGGTTATTAAATGGGTATCAAATGCCTCTTTCACACTCGTGTAAACTTTCTTTTCTGTATCACAGGGGTAAAACACATAGAATAGCCTCTTAGTATCATCTCTGCAAATGTTAGGGCATGTATCTGATATTCTTATGGCTTATGTATTACATTAGAAGCCATCCAGAATCTTTCAACTATTTTGGATCCAATTAACTCATCTGCCAGAGTTTCCATAATCAGTCTTCTCTAGCATAAGCATTTAGATTATTGGCTCTGTTGTTACAGCTGTTGTGAAACACCAGTAGTTTCTGGGCCTTTCAGGCTGCTGCTATCTTGTGTTTGCTATGGAGATGAGTCTCTCCCTTTTTCCATACTGTTTAGTCAGCTCTACCGTTTTCTTCATTACAGTTTCTGTTTAGGATCCTTTTGCAGCCTTCATCCTTGATCTCTGACTTTTTCTTACCAGTTCCTACAGTCTTTTTCTTTCCTCTCTTCAGCTAGATTCCTCCCAGTTATTTTTTCTTGTATCCAAACTTTTCCTACTAACTCGCCCCTTCTGGCAGTCTGAGGTTTTCTTTTCTGTTTTCCCTTGTTGGAAAAAGGGATTCAGACCCTTCTCACAACATGGTTTGGAGGCAGAGAGCGTAAGACACAGATGCTATGCTTTGAGGAGAGAGAACACTTGAGATTAGGTACGCCTTACAACACTTGCTGGCCTTTTTTGCAAACTGGAAGATCAAGAGTGTTATGGTTTTAACATAATTTAATTGACTGAGCTGATGGAGGGAGGGAAAAGTAGGCTGTGAGCAGCAGAGATGCCAAGGATGCTGATGGACGGGAAATCCCAGGAAGGTTGGGTATAGGGATGGCAGGTGAGAGTGTGATGTTGAAGATGATGAGGTGGTCAGAGAGAGAGCAGTACTTAATTAAAACAGGAACAAGAGAATGTCTATTTTGAGGTATGAGGGAGCTGATCTAGATTTGCAGATCAAACAAGGAGGTGAGGGTGAGGAGGTGGACAAATAAGGAGATCGATGGACATCAACATGGAAGCTGAAGTCACAGAGAATGAGAGTGGAAGATTGAGAAGAGCAAAAAGAAAGCTCAGAGTCTATTTCAGAGGAAGATGGAGGATTTGTCATTAAGGGGGATGGTAGATGACAGTTATACATAGGTGGAGAGGAAGAAGAATGTTATGGAGATCTGAGAAGGGAAATAAGTGGAAGGCAGAAAGGGGAAGTCCTGGATGCAGCAGGGGCTGGAGAAAAGTGAAGCCTATCTATTCCCTCTCCCACTAATAAACCTGTGATGTTATACCCCATATTCTTCATATAAATATTGTTATAATATGAATATGGCATAACTAATATATGCTTTATGCAAGATGGGTCATGTGAGGTATCATTGGAAAGGTTATGATTTACTGAATGTGTTTATCCAATTTGTATGCATATATTATTTCTGTATCTGAAGTTAGGAATATTGACAAAAGCTGGAAGGGGTACTGGGGTTGCAGACAACAGACCAAGGGTAGACACAGGAAGCAGGTCCAAACCCCCCTTGCCTGTGATGAGTGGCTTTTACAATGCAGACTGCCACAGTGAACGGAGGCTAGATGGTGACTGGCAGTAGCCTGATGCTGAGGTGAGGTGGGGATAGTGGGTGGGAGTTCCCTGGGTGAGGAAACCCAGAAACTGGGGGGGGGGGGTACTGCCAAGGGGCAGCCCCAAGAGAAAGGGGCACTGGGGTCCGTGAGGGACATGGGGCCAGCGAGAGGCGAGACACCGGCCAACAGAGGGCACTCCAAGCCTGGAGAGCTAATTCCTATACCGGACCAGCAGGAGGCACCGCAGCGGTGAGTCTTGCTGTGTTACAGTCACCTGGTACAAAATATCACCTTGGACACTGCTGATACTTTTCCGCTGGAACCGAAGGAGTCCCACCTTATGTAAATTCTATTTAAAGATGGGAAGCAAGGCAATCAGGGCTCTCCATTTGCCTCCCGACCCGAGAAGGAAGACTGCTGAAAGCTCCTGAAGAAACCAAGGAACTAAGCTAGGGGAAGGTAAGGGCTGAGTCCAGGCTGAGAACAGGGGTCTAACCTGTAAAGAGACATAACTGGAACTCTGAGCTGCAGAAACTCTACAACCTGCCTAAGCAACATGTAGGGTGAGCAATTACTGTGTGTAACCTGTTTCTTTAGTGTATTAAGCTTAGTTTGTGTGTTTTGTTTTATTTGCTCAGTAATCTGCTTTGTTCTGTTTGCTATCCCTTATAATCACTTAAAATTTACCTTTTGTAGTTAATAAACTTATTTCTTGTTTTTTTCAAAACCCAGTTTGTGCCATTCATATGCACAGCTTTCCCTCCCGCCAGATATCTCTCCACATTGAGGGAGAGGGTGAATTTTTGTGCACTTGCACTGTGTAAATCCTTCTATACAATGCAAGACAATATTTGGGGTTTATATCCCAAAAGAGGTGTGCACATGTGTGCTGGGCAGTCCCCGAGCTGATTCCTCCCACGCAGAGCTGATGTCAGTGTCTCCGTGCCCATTTGCAGCTGAGTGTGTCCCTCCCAGTGTGTATGCACACTGGAGAAGGCTTGAAGGCCTGGCACAGCTAGGACAGGGTGAGGAAACCCAGGCTTGTGGAATAGGCAGAACCAGTGGGATCCCAGCACATCAGATGGCATCCTGGATGGGGAGAAGGGGTCCAACCCATCACAAAATCCACATGATCTTTTGAAGAAAACTTGAAGGCAAAGGATATAAGAGAAGGCAAGGTTACCGTAGAGAGGGCAGGTGCAGAGACAGTCAAAATAGAGGATCCAGTTTCAGTGAGAACAAAGAATAAGCAAAAGATTAAGATGACATGGATGGTAGTTATCTGCATGGAAGTGATGTAGGCACTCCTTGGAGGAGGCAAAAAGTTAATGAGGGAGATGGATGTGAGGTTAGAGGGGAAGGCCTGGAGGGGCAAAGGTGGGGAAGGGTGTGAGAGAATGATGGGGGTCAGGGATGAAGGGAGGACCAGCATCAGGACAGCTGTCACTGGATGTAAGCAAAAGGAGGAAACAAAAGTACAGATGAGAAGAGAGGGAGAAAGGGCTGGTGGGAGTAGTAGAAGGGAATAGGGAAGAAGAGAAGAAGCAATAACAGAGGAAGGCAGTAATGGTAAGCCATGATGAAGGCTCAAATCAGAGAGTCAGGTGGAAGAATGATTAAATAGTTGATAACTGATCAATTAAGAGGAAAGTTAGTAGTGAGTCAGAAGTCTGTAACTAAGCAGATAATCTCATACTCAGCTAATTATACAATTATCTGGGTAGATAAATATTCATTTTATTGCTTCTAAATGTCAGTAAAAACACACATGTATTACATATGATCAGATTTAAGTTTACATTTACTAAAATTAATACCATCTGGAGCTGAGTTAATAACTGATTTTTCGGTTCCATGGTTGAATCCCCAAAATAGATTTGGGGTTAAACTACACATTTTGTTTGACCCAAAACACAATTTTGTTTTGACTTTTCATTTTGTTACAATTCTGGATGGTATTTTTACCTTTACAAAAAGTCTAGCTAAATTTTTAAATATCATTTCCAAGCAAAGTCAAAACGTTTTGTTCCAAAAATGTCAAAAGGAACAGTTTAGACTTTTTTTATTTTTATTTGACCAAAACTATTCACTGAATTAAACCTGAATTCATGAATAATCTGTTTGACCAAAATCGCAATTTTTTTTGGTGAATACACTATTTGCCAAAAAAAGAATCACCGATCTCTAGTATTACTTTTAATTTAAGGGCTGTGTTATTTTAAGTTTTTTCCAACATCATATACTATAAGGCCCTGATCTAGACTGTTGCCTCTGAGGGTTATGGCAGTAAAGATGATGATGATGATAATGTCTTTGGTCTCATATTAGGAAAAAGTATAAAATGAAAGGTCGGATTATTTTTCATTTATAATTTATTGTATTCAAAAATCCATTCTAAATTTTTTTTATCCAGGTTAAATAATCCCAGAATTTCTCATAAGTAAATGTCAACACACTGTACTGTACCTCTTGAATCAGTTCCCAATTTATAGATAAAGAGACAATGTAAACCAGTTTAGGGTGCCAAATTTAGATTTAAAAAAGCGAGTGTGGGGAAATGGTTATTATGGTTAACATTAATCTGGGTGGAACAGGGTGGCCTGGCCCTTTAAGCATTAAGAAGCCTGGGGCCAGCCAGACCTGTTCTGAGGTGGAGCCCTATTAAGAACTGGTTGCAAGAGGTTAGGTAATTGCCTGGTGAGTATCTGATTCCTATAAAAGCTGCACTAGCTCAGTGGAGAGAGAGAGCTACAGATTGGTCCCTGTGGCAGGTTGGCTCCCAGCCAGATACCCTGTAGGACAGTGGTCCCTAAACTTTTCACAGTCATGCCCCCCCTTCTCCTATCTGTGTCTTCCCGCTGGAGCCGGGAGTGGTGCTGCGGCCAGGGACAGCTCCAGCTGTTTTGCAGCCCCAAGCGGAGAAAAAAAAAGGGGGGGGGGGCAATTGAGCTGTGGCCGAAGTGCCACCGAAGAGGAAGGGAGTGAGTGAAGCACCCGCCACCACAGACCCGGATGTTCCGCCCCGATAAGGGATGGAGTGCCGCCCCTTTCTATTGGCTGCCCCAGGCACCTCCTTCCTTCGCTGGTGTCTGGAGCGGGCCCTGGCTGCGGCTCCTGGGACAGGAGGCCAAGGGGGCTGAGGCTGGGCCACAACTGGGGGCGGGTCTGGGGCCAGGAATGGAGCCATGACTGGGAACAGAGTTGTTGTCAGGGACTGAGGCTGGGCCTGGGAATGGAACTGAAGCCAGGGGCTGGGGCTGCAACCAGAGTCGTGGCTGGGGCCGGGAGCAAAGCTGCGGCTAGGAGCCAGGTCTTGGTAAGCTGGGGGCAGAGCAGGGATGGGTGGCGCTCTCTCCCCCCAGGTGGGGGCTGGCCTGGGCTCTGTTGCACTCCTGCCCCCCCCAATGTTCCTCCATGCCCCTCTAGGGGGGCATGCCCCACAGTTTGGGGACCACTGCTGTAGGAGGACTGGTGAAGAGCTTCCAGGAGCAGGGAGACTCTGGGGAGGAAGCCCTTGGTCAGGGGAAGTGACCTGACTTAGCTGTTAAATTCATATCAAATTGTTTATTTTGGGGTTTTTGATGAAGATTGTCAATGTCGCAAGTAAATGAAGCCCTGAGGAAAAAGACCTGTTCCAGACTCTGGGTGTGGTGTCAGTCCTTTCTGGGCTGGGGAAACAGGCCAGCAGCCCACATTCATGTATATGACATATGAGATAGGGTTAATCAGCTCTCAACTTGCTAAATAAGCGTCCTTTCCTCAGGATTGCATTGATCAGTTAATAAGTCCTTGTGATGTGTTTTAGCTGAAGAGGTGTTGTCATGGTGTACTCTGCTGGGAGAGTTGTGTGGGTGGAGTTTCTCTGAATTCATTCAGAACTGGAGTTACTGCTCTCCTGCTGGCAGATTTGAATTAATCTTACTTAATAAGCAGTTTCCATTTGGGATTACTTGCCGCTGGAAGTTTAAATATTCTTCCAAACGTGACAATGAGCAGAGGTGTGTCCATGATTATATTTTGGTTAGTGTCAATAAGCTTTTATTTATGCACACCTGTGCAATTTTGTGAACCTAAACATGAGTACTATATTAAAATGATCCTGCAGACAGGTGGATCTACTTAACCCTAAGCATGTGATTACTCTTATTGATTTCAGGGGGTCTGTTCACCTGCTTAGAGTTAAATAGATACTTAAGTATTTGCGGGATGGAGGGTCCAGTTCATGCAATGGTGGGCAAACGACAGCCCATGGGACACATCCGGCCCTCGAGCTCCTGCTGGGGAGGGGGGTCGAGGGCTTGCCCCGCTCCGCATGTGCCGTGGCTCCGCGCAGCTCCCGGAAGCAGCGGCATGTCCCCCCTCCGGCTCCTACGCATGGGGCAGTCTGGGGGCTCCGCACGCTGCCCCCGCCCCAAGCGCCGGCTCTGCAGCTCCCATTGGCTGGATGGATGAAAGGAAAGATACTCCACAACATTAGGTGGTGAGGAGGACACATGTGAGGGCATGCTCTTCTCCCTGGCTGCTAGAGATGAATGGGCAGAGGCAGATTAAGATTAGTGGAGTCCTAGGTACAAAGAACATTTGGGCTCCACCCCTGCTCCTCCCTTCCCTCCAAGGCCCTGCCCCTTGGCCTGCCCAGAAGAGATGTCCAGGGAGCCTGAACCACTGTGGAGAGCCCTGGACCCTCCACCTGCCCTGGGTGGTGCAGCCTGGGGGGCTGGGACATGGACCAGGGGCTGCTCTCGCCCCCCTTGACCCATGGGGCGAGGGTCCCTTGCCAGTTCCATCTGTTTTCTCTTGATTCCCCTTAATACCTATAAAGCAACTACATTCATAACTTTTTGCTTAAACAACCCTTTCAGCTGACGGGGGCTGCAGACGGGAGTTTGACAGAGGGAGGCTTACGATGGTTAGGAAGACCCGCAACACCTGTGCCAGCACTGCTACTGTCTCCTCCACCTGTGCCTGTAGCCAGACAGAGTGCCTAAGCATGGATGCCTCTACCCAGATCCTGGTGTGGTTTTGCAAAGACTGTAACTTGCAATTTCCACTTACTGATATCCAGGCTGGGGGGACCATCCAATGTGAGAGGTGCCTGCTGGTGGAATCTCTCAGGCAGCAGGTGGGAGAGCTACAGGAGGAGGTGGCTAGGTTGAGGAGCATCCGTATCCACGAGCAATTCCTCGACAGTGTCCATGTGGAGACAGCTGAGGTAGCTGTCCCAGTACACAGGACTGCTGATACACCACTGGTGGAGGAGGAGATGGCTCAGGGTGGACACTGGCAGCTGGTTACTTCTGGCAGCAGGCAGTGCTCCACCCTTGCTCCGAGCCCTCCTGCCGTGGTTATAGGTAACCGTTATGCTCTTCTTGATACAGGAAAGAAGGAATCACCCCCTACAGTAAAGGAGGAGAAGCCTCGTACCCCTAAGGCTGGAAAGTCTGCTGCCACCACTGCGAATAGGAAACGTAGGGTAGTGGTGGTCGGAGACTCTCTGCTGAGGGGGACGGAGGCGCCCATCTGTCACCCTGACATTTCATCTTGGGAGGTATGCTGCCTGCCGGGGGCCCGTATCCGAGACGTTACGGAGGCATTGTCGAGGATTATCCAGCCCTCTGACTACTACCCCATGCTACTCATCCATGTGGGCACAAATGATACTGCGCGGTGTGACACTGAGCGGATCAAGAGTGACTACAGGGCTCTGGGAGTACGGGTGAAGGAGTTTGGAGCGCAGGTGGTATTCTCTTCAATTCTTCCTGTCAAAGGTAGGGGCCCGGGCAGAGACAGATGCATCATGGAGGTGAATGCCTGGCTGCGAAGATGGTGTCGCCAGGAGGGCTTTGGCTTCTTAGACCACGGGATGCTATTCGAGGAAGGACTGCTAGGCAGAGATGGCGTTCACCTTTCGAGGAGAGGAAAGACCCTATTCGGACACAGACTGGCTAACCTAGTGAGGAGGGCTTTAAACTAGGTTCGACGGGGACAGGTGAGCAAAGCCCACAGGTAAGTGGGGAACATGGAGACCGGGGAGATGGGTCGGAAACGAGAGGGAGTGTGGGCTATATTGGCAGAGAGAAAGGAGAGTCAGGACAAAACTGGGAGGAAAGATCAAACCAGTATCTTAGATGCCTATATACAAATGCGAGAAGTATGGGGAATAAGCAGGAAGAACTGGAAGTGCTAATAAATAAATACAACTATGACATTGTTGGCATCACTGAAACTTGGTGGGATAATACACATGATTGGAATGTTGGTGTGGATGGGTACAGCTTGCTCAGGAAGGATAGACAGGGGGAAAAGGGAGGAGGTGTTGCCTTATATATTAAAAATGTACACACTTGGACTGAGGTAGAGATGGACATAGGAGACGGAAGTGTTGAGAGTCTCTGGGTTAGGCTTAAAGGGGCAAAAAACAAGGGAGATGTCATGCTAGGAGTCTACTACAGGCCACCTAACCAGGTGGAAGAGGTGGATGAGGCTTTTTTCAAGCAACTAACAAAATCATCCAAAGCCCAAGATTTGGTGGTGATGGGGGACTTCAACTATCCGGATATATGTTGGGAAAATAACACAGCGGGGCACAGACTATCCAACAAATTCTTGGACTGCATTGGAGACAACTTTTTATTTCAGAAGGTTGAAAAAGCTACTGGGGGGAAGCTGTTCTAGACTTGATTTTAACAAATAGGGAGGAACTCGTTGAGAATGTGAAAGTAGAAGGCAGCCTGGGTGAAAGTGATCATGAAATCATTGAGTTTGCAATTCTAAGGAAGGGTAGAAGGGAGAACAGCAAAATAGAGACAATGGATTTCAGGAAGGCAGATTTTGGGAAGCTCAGAGAGCTGATAGGTAAGGTCCCATGGGAATCAAGACTGAGGGGAAAAACAACTGAGGAGAGTTGGCAGTTTTTCAAAGGGACACTATTAAGGGCCCAAAAGCAAGCTATTCCGCTGGTTAGGAAAGATAGAAAATGTGGCAAAAGACCACCTTGGCTTAACCACGAGATCTTGCACGATCTAAAAAATAAAAAGGAGTCATATAAAAAATGGAAACTAGGACAGATTACAAAGGATGAATATAGGCAAACAACACAGGAATGCAGGGACAAGATTAGAAAGGCAAAGGCACAAAATGAGCTCAAACTAGCTACGGGAATAAAAGGAAACAAGAAGACTTTTTATCAATACATTAGAAGCAAGAGGAAGACCAAAGACAGGGTAGGCCCACTGCTTAGTGGAGAGGGAGAAACAGTAACAGGAAACTTGGAAATGGCAGAGATGTTTAATGACTTCTTTGTTTCGGTCTTCACCGAGAAGTCTGAAGGAATGCCTAACATAGTGAATGCTAATGGGAAGGGGGTAGGTTTAGCGGATAAAATAAAAAAAGAACAAGTTAAAAATCACTTAGAAAAGTTAGATGCCTGCAAGTCACCCGGGCCTGATGAAATGCATCCTAGAATACTCAAGGAGCTAATAGAGGAGGTATCTGAGCCTCTAGCTATTATCTTTGGAAAGTCATGGGAGACGGGAGAGATTCCAGAAGACTGGAAAAGGGCAAATATAGTGCCCATCTATAAAAAGGGAAATAAAAACAACCCAGGTAACTACAGACCAGTTAGTTTAACTTCTGTGCCAGGGAAGATAATGGAGCAAGTAATTAAGGAAATCATCTGCAAACACTTGGAAGGTGGTAAGGTGATAGGGAACAGCCAGCATGGATTTGTGAAGAACAAATCATGTCAAACCAATCTGATAGCTTTCTTTGATAGGATAACGAGCCTTGTGGATAAGGGTGAAGCGGTGGATGTGGTATACCTAGACTTTAGTAAGGCATTTGATACGGTCTCGCATGATATTCTTATCGATAAACTAGGCAAATACAAATTAGATGGGGCTACTATAAGGTGGGTGCATAACTGGCTGGATAACCGTACTCAGAGAGTTGTTATTAATGGTTCCCAATCCTGCTGGAAAGGCGTAACGAGTGGGGTTCCGCAGGGGTCTGTTTTGGGACCGGCTCTGTTCAATATCTTCATCAACGACTCATAGACTCATAGACTCATAGACTTTAAGGTCAGAAGGGACCATTATGATCATCTAGTCTGACCCCCTGCATGCTGCAGGCCATAAAACCGTCCCTACCCCTTCCCTGGACTCTGCTGTTGGAGTCCCCAATCCTGTTTTAGGTGACTTCAATCGGCAGAGACCCTCCTGCTAGAGATCCCTGCCCCATGCTGCGGAGGAAGGCGAAAAACCTCCAGAGGCTCGGCCAATCTGCCCTGGAGGAAAATTCCTTCCCGACCCCAAAAATGGCGATCAGTCAGACCCCGAGCATATAGGCAAGAGTCACCAGCCTGACCCCTGTCAGCCATTATACGATTTACCTACCATTGTTTGGTTTTCCTTGACTACTATGTTTTACCATTAAACCATTCCCTCCATAAATTTATCTAACTTAATCTTAAAACCAGACAGGTCCGTCGCCCCCACCGTTTCCCTCGGAAGGCCGTTCCAATATTTCACCCCTCTGACGGTCAAAAACCTTCGTCTAATTTCAAGCCTGAACTTCCCCACGGCCAGTTTATATCCATTCGTTCTCGTATCCACATTAGTACTAAGCTGGAATAATTCTTCTCCCTCCCTTGTATTAATCCCTCTAATATATTTAAAGATAGCAATCATATCCCCCCTCAGCCTTCGCTTTGTCAGACTAAACAACCCAAGCTCCTCTAGTCTCTTTTCATACGACAGGTTTTCCATTCCTCTGATCATCCTAGTGGCCCTTCTCTGCACCCGTTCCAGTTTGAGTTCATCTTTTTTAAACATGGGAGACCAGAACTGCACACAGTACTCCAAGTGAGGTCTCACCAGCGCCTTGTACAACGGGAGCAGGACCTCCTTATCCCTACTAGATATACCTCGCCTAATGCATCCCAAGACAGCATTGGCTTTTTTCACCGCCACGTCGCATTGTCGACTCATAGTCATCCTGCGGTCTACGAGGACCCCTAGGTCCTTCTCCTCTTCCGTTACTTCTAACCAATGCGTCCCCATCTTGTAACTAAAATTGTTATTAGTCATCCCCAAATGCATTACCTTACACTTTTTACTATTAAATTTCATCCTATTTCTGATACTCCAATTCACAAGCTCATTCAAGTCTCCCTGCAGGATATCCCTATCCTCCTCCGAATTTACAACGCCTCCCACCTTCGTATCATCCGCAAACTTTATCAGCCCACTCCTGCAATCGGTCCCGAGGTCAGTTATAAATAGATTAAATAAAATGGGTCCCAAAACCGAACCTTGAGGCACTCCACTAGTAACCTCCCTCCAACCCGACAGTTCACCCTTTAATACGACCCGCTGCATTCTCCCCATTAACCAATTCCTTATCCACCTCTGGATTTTCATATCGATCCCCATGTTTTTCAGTTTAACCAATAGTTCCTCATGGGGTACTGTATCAAACGCTTTACTGAAATCCAGGTATATTAGGTCCACCGCATTTCCCTTATCTAATAAGTCCGTTACTTTCTCAAAGAAGGAGATCAGATTCGTTTGGCACGATCTGCCCTTCGTAAATCCATGTTGTAATTTATCGCAATTGCCACTAACCTCCAGGTCCTCAACTAGTTTCTCTTTCAGAATTTTCTCTAACACCTTGCACACTACAGATGTTAAACTAACAGGCCTGTAGTTACCCGGATCACTTTTTTTCCCTTTCTTGAAAATAGGAACCACATTAGCTATTCTCCAGTCTAACGGGACCACCCCCGAATTTACAGATTCATTAAATATTATCGCTAACGGGCCTGCTATTTCCCGCGCCAATTCCTTCAATATTCTCGGATGAAGATCGTCCGGTCCTCCCGACTTAGCCCCATTAAGGCAATCAAGTTTTGTTTCTACCTCGAATACGGTAATCCCCCATCCCGAATGCCCCTCTGTAGTGGTGCTAGTATCCCTAATACCTTCATTGGCCTCATTAAACACCGATGCAAAATATTCATTGAGATATTGCGCCATGCCTAGATTGTCTTTAATCTCCTCTCCGGCAATAGTCTTCAGCGGTCCCACTTCTTCTTTCTTTGCTTTCTTCCTATTTATGTGGCTGTAAAACCTCTTACTATTGCTTTTAATTCCCCTCGCTAGGTCCAACTCTACACGGCCTTTGGCCTTTCTCACTCTATCTCTACATTCTCGGACTTAGATATTGGCATAGAAAGTACGCTTATTAAATTTGCGGATGATACCAAACTGGGAGGGATTGCAACTACTTTGGAGGACAGGGTCATAATTCAAAATGATCTGGACAAATTGGAGAAATGGTCTGAGTTAAACAGGATGAAGTTTAACAAAGACAAATGCAAAGTGCTCCACTTAGGAAGGAAAAATCAATTTCACACATACAGAATGGGAAAAGACTGTCTAGGAAGGAGTACGGCAGAAAGGGATCTAGGGGTTATAGTGGACCACAAGCTAAATATGAGTCAACAGTGTGATGCTGTTGCAAAAAAAGCAAACATGATTCTGGGATGCATTAACAGGTGTGTTGTGAGCAAGACACGAGAAGTCATTCTTCCGCTCTACTCTGCTCTGGTTCGGCCTCAGCTGGAGTATTGTGTCCAGTTCTGGGCGCCGCATTTTAAAAAAGATGTGGAGAAATTGGAAAGGGTCCAAAGAAGAGCAACAAGAATGATTAAAGGTCTTGAGAACATGACCTATGAAGGAAGGCTGAAAGAACTGGGTTTGTTTAGTTTGGAAAAGAGAAGACTGAGAGGGGACATGATAGCAGTTTTCAGGTATCTAAAAGGGTGTCATAAGGAGGAGGGAGAGAACTTGTTCACCTTAGCCTCTAAGGATAGAACCAGAAACAATGGGTTTAAACTGCAGCAAGGGAGGTCTAGGTTGGACATTAGGAAAAAGTTCCTAACTGTCAGGGTGGTTAAACACTGGAACAAATTGCCTAGGGAGGTTGTGGAATCTCCGTCTCTGGAGATATTTAAGAGTAGGTTACATAAATGTCTATCAGGGATGGTCTAGACAGTATTTGGTCCTGCCATGCGGGCAGGGGACTGGACTCGATGACCTCTCGAGGTCCCTTCCAGTCCTATAATCTATGAATCTATGAATCTATGAATCTATGGCATGTGTAGGGTCTGGGGCTCCCCACAGTTGCCCAGGCTCCCTGGGTGACTCTTACCACAGCCTAGGGCAGTGGTCCCCAAACTGTGGGGCACAGAGGAACGTTTGGGGGGCATGGTTGGATCTGGGTTAGCCCGCTGGGGGTGGGGAGGGAGCACCACCCAACCCTGCTCTGTCCCCAGCTCAGCTCCAGCCCCACCCCTGCCCGAGCTATGTCTCTGTGTCTCTGCTCCCAGCCGCAGCTCCAGCCCTGCTCCTGACCCCCAACCGTGGCCTCTGGCTCCCACTTCTGGCTCCCAGGGGACGTGGACTGGGTAAGCGGGGGTGGGAGGGAGTTAGGGTTTGGTGACCCCCCTGGCCTAGAGATACCATGTGTCCCATTTTAGCCCTGGACATCCCGATTTTGGGGGCAAAACTGGGCATTTGTCCCATTTTCTCTTGTCAACTGCTGATCACTTGGCAAGAGCAAATGGAACAAATCCCCAGTTTTGCCAAAAAGGGTCTTGGGGGGAGAGGGAGCGAGTGGGGGGCTCAGAGGGGGTGGGAGTGGCAGGGCTTGGACCAACTCTGTGAAGAGGAGGGGGCTTGCGCGAGTGGCTTGGGTCAGCTCCGTGTGGGGAGAGGGGAAAGGGCCAAGTACGCACAGGGGAGGAGAAGGGAGTGGAGAGGAATATGGTCACCCTACTGCAGGCTTCGGCTTCCAGCCTGGCCAGCGGGCAGGGCTTCAGGAGAAGAGGAGAAGCAGGGCAGCAGATGAGGGAGAAGAGGAGCAGAGGGTGGGGCCAGAGTTCCAGCGCTCCCAAGGACTCAAATTGGCCAGGGCCACTGGGAACAGGTGGTAATCCACCACTCTGAATGGCGTGCTTTCTCCATAAAGCTCAATAACTTGCAGACCAAGAGCTTGCACCCGGTGGCCGAGAACTGTCTAGCTAGAGATTTCGGGAGGGTTCTGCTTCAGGAGGAGCCCTGCTCTGGTAGGCTGTGGGGAGGTTTGGGTGGAGAGTGGTCAATTCATAGAGGGGTCTGATCTGATTTGGTCTAGGGAAGCTTGTGTGTGTTGATTCTGGTGAGGGATGTGAGTCTGGTCTGATTTGGAGGGTTGGTCTGTTTTGGGGGGGGGGGCACAGTAGATCCTGATCCTTGTTTCTGTATCTCTCTGCCTGCAAGGAAGGACAAGCAAGATTAGTATGAATAATGATGCTATAAATAAAATGTATTGAAGTTCTTTGTAATTTTTATTTTTAAAATGTGTTAAAGTTTTAAATCCACCCCAATTTCATACAGAAATGTAATTCAAGTCCTGGTAGTATGAGAAATATGAAGGTTGAGTGTGAAGGTTCCTTTTTAGTGGGGAACATGGCTTTTGTTAGCTTTTTTTTTACCCACTGTTTATTTTTTTTTATATATATAATTTTACGTACACTTGTGTGTATTTTCTTTGCCCTGGGGCTACCATTGCAGGTACCCTAGTGGCAGCTACCTCCATCTGCAACTTAAACTTGTTAAATTTGTAAATCTGTGCAGCTCTTACAATCATTCCCCATGGGGGCCCATAAATATGTTTGTAGGGGAAAACCTTCTGTGTTTAACATCATATGTGCGCCATCTTGGAATGCCCAAACAACAACTAAGAATCCATCTTGGCTGCCCTTCTCCCCCCTCCTCGGGTATGGTTTCCTGCCCTTTCTACCGAAAGGCGGGAAACCAAGCAATCATGTGACTTGTGATCTGCCCAGTAACAGCAGGGCATATAAGGGCTAGCACATATAAGGGACTGCCCTTCTGAGAGGCAGAGTTTGGAGGTGCTGCTGTTGCAACTGTTGGAGAGCACAGCAGACATCTCAGCTCTCCAGGTTGCCTCAGAGGAGTACGCTGAACACTGTGCTCATTCATCGGAGTGCGGGAGGGTAATTCTGATTTGCATGCAGAGAGTGTGTCACCAGCTGCCACTCTTTCACTGAGGACAAACACACACCCATGATGTCGCAGGGGGAGTACAAGCCAAGTCATCACTGGGGCAGAGCTGTCATCGCCTGATCCTGCGGTCCACTCCTTACCTGTGGATTCCACCTACCTGGATGGAGTCCGGAGCTGTCCTGTTGTCGTGAGGGTCCTCAGAGCTGCAAGACATGTTAGTGGTCCATTGATCCTCCATCCTGTTACCTGGGTCCCGTCCTAGGGGAGGGAACTTATCCTCAGTCACAGTCAGCATACTACCAGTCCTTTACTTACCTTTATATCACCTGTTGTGGGGGTCCTGTTGATTCTTTAATGAATACCTTGGTTGTTTACACCCACATATCCTAGTTGGTTTATTTTTTTTAAGGGGCTAACAACAAACCCCAATGATAGATGTGGGTAGGGGGACGTTCCTTTAGACTGTTCTCTGTCAACCTTACTAACCAGTCAACATGTTTGGTGGCGGGACCACAAAAGGTTAATTTGGTTCTGTGGCCAGCAGGTGCGTGCTCTAGGAGCCGCTCTGAGGGAGCCAGGTAGAATGCCCAATTCCTTCCTGCCACCTGCCCCCTTTGGGCCCTGGGGCTGTGCAGCACTTCTGTATCCCACTAAGAGTCCAACAGGCACCCTCAGTAGCCTTCAGATATTGATGGGGGGATGGGAAATGGGACAATGTACCTTGGTGCTAAGAAGGATGCATGTGTCCTCATATTGCCACTATGTCAGCATCAGTATAGTAGTTACCTCAGGACCCTAAAAGTACATCATCTCCCACTCTGTTGCTGCTGTCAGGGGAAGATTGAGAAAAAGTTGTTCAGCCTACTGTGGGTACTCCACAAACGTGTGGCCACAAACAGTCACTTGTCCTAACTGTGCTTTAGACCATTCCTTTAAAGAATGGATCATTTAAACCTATTTTGCATTTAACCTATTTGTATATATTCAAATGAGGATTTATATGAAACACAGCAAGTCTTTGCATACACTGGTACTCAAATATAAGGAAAAAAATAGGAAGTATGGCAAGAGACCACCTTGGCTTAACCAGGAGATCTTCAATGCTCTAAAACTCAAAAAAGAGTCCTACAAAAAGTGGAAACTTGGTCAAATTACAAAGGATGAATATAAAGAAATAACACAAGTATGTAGGGACAAAATTAGAAAAGCCAAGGCACAAAATGAGATCAAACTAGCTAGGGACATAAAAGGTAACAAGAAAACATTCTACAAATACTTAGAAGCAAGAGGAAGAGAGAGACAGAGTAGGCCCATTACTCAATGAGGGGGGAAAGACAATAACAGAAACAGAGGTGCTTAATTACTACTTTGTTTTGGTTTTCACCAAGAAGGTTGATGGCGATTGGCTGTCTAACATAGTGAATGCCAGTGAAAATGAGGTAGGATCAGAGTCTAAAATAGGGAAAGAACAAGTCAAAAATTACTTAGACAAGTTAGATGTCTTCAAATCATTAGGGCCTGCTGAAATGCATCCTAGAATAGTCAAGGAGCTGACTGAGGAAATATCTGAGCCATTAGTAATTATCTTTGAAAAGTCATGGAAAACAGGAGACATTTCAGAAGACAGGAAAAGGGCAAATATAGTGCCCATCTATAAAAAGGGAAATAAGGACAAACAGGGGAATTACAGACCAGTCAGCTTAACTTCTGTACCTGGAAAGATAATGGAGCAAATAATTAAGCAATCAATTAGCAAACACCTAGAAGATAATAAGGTAATAAATAACAGTCAGTATGGATTTGTCAAGAACAAATCGTGTCAAACCAACCTGATAGCTTTCTTTGACAAGATAACAAGCCTTGTGGATGGGGGGGAAGCGGTAGATGTGATATATCTTGACTTTAGCAAGGCTTTTGATACTGTCTCACATGACCTTCTCGTAAACAAACTAGGGAAATACGACCTAGATGGAGCTACTATAAGGTGGATGCATAACTGGTTGGAAAATCATTCCCAGAGAGTAGTTATCAGTGGTTCACAGTCATGCTGGAAGGGCATAACGAATGGGGTCCCACAGGGATCGGTTCTGGGTCCAGTTCTGTTCAATATCTTCATCAATTATTTAGATAATGGCATAGAGAGTACACGTAAAGTTTCCAGACGATACCAAGCTGAGAGGGGTTGCAAGTGCTTTGGAGGATAGAATTAAAATTCAAAATGATCTAGACAAACTGGAGAAATGGTCTGAAGTAAATAGGATGAAATTCAATAAGGACAAGTGCAAAGTACTCCACTTAGGAAGGAACAATCAGTTGCACACACATAAAATGGGGAATGACTGCCTAGGAAGGAGTACTGTGGAAAGGTATCTGGGGGTCATAGTGGATCACAAACTAAATACGATTCAACAGTGTAACAGTGTTGCAAAAAAAGCAAACATCATTCTGGGACATATTAGCAGGAGTATTGTAAGCAAGACGCAAGAAGTAATTCTTCCACAGTACTCCGTGCTGATTAGGCCTCAACTGGAGTATTGTGTCCAATTCTGGGCGCCACATTTCAGGAAAAATGTGGACAAATTGGAGAAAGTCCAGAGAAGAGCAACAAAAATGATTAAAGGTCTAGAAAACATGACCTAAGAGGGAAGATTGAAAAAATTGGGTTTAGTCTGGAGAAGAGAAGACTGAGATGGAGATGTGATAAAAGTTTTCAAGTACATAAAAGGTTGTTACAAGGAGGAGGGAGAAAAATTGTTCTTCTTAACCTCTGAAGATAGGACAAGAAGCAATGGGCTTAAATTGCAGCAAGGGTGGTTTAGGTTGGACATTAGGGGTATGTCTACACTACGAAATTAGGTCGAATTTATAGAAGTCGATTTTTTAGAAATCGATTTTATACAGTTGATTGTGTGTGTGCCCACTTAAGACCATTAACTTGGCAGAGTGCGTCCACATTACCGAGCGTTGACTTTTGGAGCGTGGCACTGTGGGTAGCTATCCCACAGTTCCCGCAGTCTCCACCACCCATTGGAATTCTGGGTTGAGCTCCCAGTGCCTGATGGGGCAAAAACTTTGTCGCGGGTGGTTCTGGGTACATGTCAGCGCCCTCTCCCTGCCCCCCGTGAAAGCAACGGCAGACAATCGTTTCGCGCCTTTTTCCTGGGGTCCCGTCCACCGGACCCGCTCAGCCCGCTGCCTGCCTGGATGATCAGAACCCCAGGCAGGCAGTGGGCTGAGCGGGTCGGCCCGCTGCCGGTCTGGGGCTCCGTCTGCTGGCTCCTGCCAGCCGGGGTCCTGCTCAGCCCCGCTCAGCTGGCAAACCTCAGTGAGGTCGATCAGGGGTGCCTGGACAGACATGGCCATCCTCCTCTTAGAGCACCGAATGGGAGTGACTCCAGGTCATTCTCTTCTTTAAATTTTGTCTCATAGAGATTCAGTCCTGCCTATCATGCGAGCTGGAGGCTTCTGCCTCAGGCTGCTCTCCCAGCCGGCATTACCGCGCAGTCGCACCTACCCCAGCCTGCCCCTTGTTCCCATGGCTCATGAAGCCTGGTCAGTAGTAAGGAGCAGTTCAACTTGTGGAATGACAAATCCAGAATGAAGGATTGCACTCTATGGGCCACGTTAAGATTATTTCAGAGTCCTAGATAGCATTAGTCCCGCTAAAAGGCTTCATGAAAATTTCCCCCCGCCCCTAACTAAAATGTTAATTTATCAGAGCAGCTGAAAGAGTAAGGAACCCAGGACTATAACTGAGAGAGAGCTTCCATATTATTTAACTCATAATTGATATAATTCAAAGTAAAATTTCACAGCGCGGTCTGTTCCAAGACTATAAATGCAGGAGGGGAGTCAGAAAAAGGAACAGTGACCTGTTTCAACCAGTGACATTTTGTGTGTTAGGTGAACGTGATCACCACTACACTACGGGGCTTCTCGTTTTTTGCCACAGACTTTGCCAAATGCACAGGAATGTTTTCTCTAGCTACAGAAGCTACCTAATGCAATGTCTATATCTATGGCCTTCCTGCTCACAAAGCGATCATGCCCCCGCCCAAGGATGACACAGCGACCTGGCTCGGGCAGGATTGCTAGTGAGGCATAATACTTTTGCTGTTAAGCAAACACAGCAATACTTTCCTGGCCTCTGCCACTGAATGCCTCCATGCATTACGCTGTGCCCTATCAGTGCAGGAGGACTGCATGAGCTTGGAAAACATGTCATCACAAGGGTATTTTTTTCACCACCTAATCTGCAATAACCTCAGGGATGGAGATGATAGGGGGAATGTAGACACATTCTGAGGAGACTGCATGGTCACCTGTGCTGCTGAGTGCTGCTGAGTTCGCCACGTTGGCCAAACAGGAAATGAAATTCAAAACTTCCCGGGGCTTTTCTTGTGTACCTGGCTAGTGCATCTGAGTTCAAAGTGCTATCCAGAGCGGTCACAATGGAGCACTGTGGGATAGCTCCTGGAGGCCAATACCGTCAAATTGCGTCCACACTACCCCAAATTCGACTTGGCGATGTCGATTTCAACACTAATCCCTTCATCAGAGGAAGAGTACAGAAATCAATTTTAAGAGCCCTTTAAGTAAAAAAAAAAAAACGGCTTTGTCGTGTGGACGAGTGCAGGGTTAAATCGATGTAACGCTGCTAAATTCGACCTAAACTCGTAGTGTAGACCAGGGCTAGGAAAAAATTCCGAACTGTCAGAGTGGTTAAGCACTGGAATAAATTGCCTAGGGTGGTTGTGGAATCTCCATCATTGGGGATTTTTAACAGCAGGTTGGACAAACACCTGTCAGGGATGGTCTAGAGATAATGCTTAGTCCTGCCATGAGTGCAGAGGACTGGACTAGATGACCTCTCAAAGTCCCTTCCAGTTCTGTGATAACAAGCAGATTTAACAATAGGTGTGCTATCTGTCTATCCTCTCCTCCCCTCCACCCTACCCCCTTTGGAGGTCACCACAGCTGGGGACCCTGTCCCTCCTCCAAACCCTCCATCCCTGCCAGGTATGTGTGTCTGGGGGGAGGGGGGAGGAAATAGGCGGGGGGGGGGGGACTTTACACAAGTGAAAAAGGCTTCAAGAAACCTAGTAGCAGATCACTGAAACTGTTAAAGGGCTATTCAAATTGTAATGAAGCCATTTAACAGACATTTGCCAATGCGCAGGAAGCCTTTGGCTACATTCAGCTGGCTTTTATATTGTAGGAAAATATGTTGTTGGGGTTAAAAACAGTTTCCAAAGGACCCATCCCTTATTCTCTGAAACGAGCAGAAGTACTTTTGACTGACCTGGTTCAAGGAGGAGCTGACATAGCCATCAAGAAACAAACTCACTGGCTATTTTACAACAGAAAAGCTTCAAAAACAGACTCCAATGAGAGACTACTGAGCTGGAATTGATATGCAAACTAGATACAATCAACTTATGCTTGAATAAGGACTGGGAATGGCTGAGCCATTACGAACATTGAATCTATCTCCCCTTGTAAGTATTCTCACACTTCTTATCATACTGTCTGTACTGCGCTATCTTGATTATCACTTCAAAAGTTTTTTCTCTTACTTAACGGGCCTCTCAGAGTTGGTAAGACAACTCCCACCTGTTCATGCTGTCTGTATGTGTGTATATATATCTCCTCAATATATGTTCCATTCTATGCATCCGAAAAAGTGGGCTATAGCCCACGAAAGCTTATGCTCTAATAAATTTGTTAGTCTCTAAGGTGCCACAAGTACTCCTGTTCTTTTTGCGGATACAGACTAACACGGCTGCTACTCTGAAACTTGTCTTGATCTAGTCATTTTATTCAAGCCCAGTTTAAGCAAACAAATCTGGCAGGGAATTCTGTGTAAGAAAGGTTATTAAACTACTGCCTTAATGCAGGCTGCCAATGACAGACACTTTTCAAAAGGAGAGATTAGGCCTCAGTTTGGCACAGGTAGCCTGGCTTTTCATCTCTCTATACAGTATACCCAGAACTCCTGACCACGCAGAGGAGAATTGATCTATAGCTGTTGCTTGTTCAGTTCCCTTGAGGAATGTTATTAGTGCTTTAGGTGAAAAGGGAAGAGGGTCTTGCAGGGGCGGGGGCAGCAGGGTGAGGAGGTGAGCAGTGAAACAGCTGCACAGCAGGTGGGGGGGATATAGCGGGGGGAGGAGGAGGAGGAGGAGAGGAGAAGGTGCGTGAGTTGCAGGCGGGCAGGGGATGAGGTGATCAGATGGGAAGACCTCAAGGTGTGTGTGAGAAGAGGTGAATGGTGAGTCAGTGTTGGGTGGGGCTTGGGGCAGAGCAGGGGTGAAGTGTGGGTTGGCCTGTTGGCTGAAGAGGTGGGACAAGGAGCTAGCCTCCCACAGGGGAAGTTTCACCAACCACCCATGATTACAAGAGTGGACCGGTGGCTGAGATTCTGTGGCCTGCAATGTGCAGGAGGTCAGACTAGACCAGGGGTCTGCGATCTTTCAGAAGTGGTGTGCCAAGTCTTCATTTATTCACTCTAATTTAAGGTTTCACGTGCCAGTAATACATTTTAATGTTTTTAGAAGGTCTCTTTCTATAAGTCTATATTATATAACTAAACAATTGTTGTATGCAAAGTAAATAAAGTTTTTAAAATGTTTAAGAAGGTTCATTTAAAATTAAATTAAAATGCAGAGCCTCTGGACCGGTGACCAGGGCAGTGTGAGTGCCACTGAAAATCAGCTTGTGTGCCACCTTTGGCACGCGTGCCATAGGTTGCCTACCCCTGGACTAGACTATTATGATGGTCCCTTCTGACAGTAGTCTATAAGTCTGAGTCTATGAACAGGGAGGATTCTTTTACTTGTACTTTGATTCTTTAAGGCATTTTACAGGGACATAAGCTATGATCTACTCATAGGTTTCCATTCTTCATGGTCTGAAAAATCCAGTCTACAGTACAAAATAACACTTAGAAGTTTTTTAAAACTTGGCTGTAGTTCAACTGTGTCCTAACACTTTGACCACAATGTCTGGGCAGAGTGAAGTCATGTCAGAACTGTGTTTAGAAAACATGCTTTGTCTTAACTTGTCAAAAGTTGCTTAGGGAGGGACAGACTTAAGGTGGTTAATTTCCAATTCATTTTTGGATACAGGGATTTAAAATATTTCAATGTACCCTTCATGAGAAAATCAGGATCTGCTAACTTATTTTAAAAAACAAAAACCTCCAGTGTAAGGGTTCTCTTGAGTATTTTCATTAATTGCTTATACTTTCTTAGTTTTAAGTGCAAGAGTGTATGTAGATGAATATAAATATACATACTACAGTGGGGTTATTCACATGAGTAAAGCTAGATAGGTGCCTCCATTCCTCCCCCCCCCCCCCCCAAGATTGGAGTCTTTGTTACCCAAGTTTCAGAGTAGCAGCCGTGTTAGTCTGTATCCGTAAAAAGAACAGGAGTACTTGTGGCACCTTAGAGACTAACAAATTTATTAGAGCATAAGCTTTCGTGGACTACAGCCCACTTCTTCGGATGCATACAGAGTGGAATAAATATTGAGGAGATATATATACACACATACAGAGAGCATAAACAGGTGGGAGTTTATAAACAGTTTCCCACCTGTTTATGCTCTCTGTATGTGTGTATATATATCTCCATATTTATTCCACTCTGTATGCATCTGAAGAAGTGGGCTGTAGTCCACGAAAGCTTATGCTCTAATAAATTTGTTAGTCTCTAAGGTGCCACAAGTACTCCTGTTCTTTTTTGTTACCCAAATTACTACTAATACCTTAAGCACTGATCCTGGGGCCACCTTACTGTGCACCATACCTCTCAAATGCTCCTCATTTTAAGGAACACTACTCATTTTATTCTCCAAGTTCCACACAAATTAGGGGTCTCCTCTCTTTTACTGGTGAAAGTTGTTTATATAGGACATCTTGTATCTCAGATTAAACCAAGTTGTGTCCAGTGCAGGGAAAGCCAACCCTTTGAGTTTCCTGCAGGGATAATTGTTGGTATTCATTCAATCTTGACATACTGTATCCCACATTTGGGCCTTAGAAGTTGGAGGGAGGTGATGCATGTGAACTAGTATGACCAGACAGCAAGTGTGAAAAATCGGGACAGGGGGTGGGAGTTAATAGGAGCCTATATAAGAAAAAGACCCCAAAATCGGGAGTGTCCCTGTCCCCCACCCCATCTAGTCACCCTAATCATGTGAACAACTTTAGGGAGGAAAGCTGGTGTCACAGTTTCAGGTTAATTGCGCCTTTAACTCCCTGCTGGGGTTTTCTGAAGGGCTGCCCCCGCTGGCCTGGAGCCTGCTCCGCTCCCGGGGCAGGGAGTTCAGCCTGCAGCTGCACGGGGCTCATCCCCACGCAGGTGAGCCCAGGGCGCTGCTCGGTCTCTAAGGACGCGCTCTCGCTGGCCGTGTGGTTGGCTAGGGCCCACCCCGCGCTCCCAAAGCGGCCGGGGTTGGTTTAAGGGCAGAGGCGGCACCACGGAAAGTACCGGCAGGGAAACGCCTCGGCACTAGCCCCGCGACAGGCCCCCTGCAGGACGCGGACCCATTCCGCTCCAGGGCGCCCCGTGCGCAGCGGCGCCGGGCGCGTCCCCGCGGCGGCCGGGGCGGGGCCGGGCGGTTGGTGCGGTTTCCTCTCTCCCCTATAGGTGTTGGCGGCGGCGGTGACGCGCTCGCGCTCGTGGCCGCGCGTACCCCCCTCCCCGGCTGCGCTGGTGGCGGCGGCTCGGCCATGGCGGACCTGAGCGCGGAGCGGCTGTGCTCGCTGCCCGGCAACTGGAGCTACGGGATCAGCCAGGGCGGCCGCCTCTTCTTCATCAAGTGAGTGCGGGGCCGGGCCGGGCGGGGCGCGGGGCGTTGGCGGGGCTGGCGCTGACTGACCCGGTGTCTGTGTCCCCCCCCGCAGCGAGGAGGCGAAGAGCACGACCTGGCTGCACCCGCACACCGGAGAGGCCGTGATCACCGGGCACCGCCGCAGCGCAGGTAACGGCCCCGCCCGTACCCCGCCGGGGCAGCGACCGCCTGGGGAGCCGCCGCTGCCTGCGAGTGCAGCCCCCCAGCGCCCTTCCCTCCTGAGCCTTCGCCTCCCCCCTGCCCCAGCCATTTCCTCACCCCGACCCCACCCCACCCTTCTCTTCACCCCACACCCGCCGCTGGCACCACCCCCTGGAGCTGCCTCACCCCTGCTCTGTCCCCCCAGAGCCTCTTGTTCACCCCACCCCCAATTCCCACCCCCACCGCTGCCTCCTCCCCCGTCAGAGTCCTCACAGCTGCATCCTCGCCCCCAGACCCACATAACCCCCCCCCCCCAGCAGCGCTGCTTCCTTGTCCCTCCTTTGGAGACCTTGGCACCTAAAGAGAATTACGATAGGTGTATTAGAAATGCCATGGGAGAGCCCACTAACTATAGTCATCTAGAAATCCCCCCCCCCCCCGCCTTTTTCCAATCTAGGCTGAGAGCGTGTGCGTGTTTCTAAGTGACAGAGAGTGGCATGGGTAGGAGGAAAAGGGGCTGAAGCATGAGGAGTAATTTGGGGGTGGAATCCGTCTCCTCTGTGGCTGCTGTTTGCTCCTTTCGGGAGAAACAGCAGCAGAAGGAGGTGCTGGAGGAGGATTTTCAGTAGACGCTTTTGGAGACCCAGAGCCGAACTCTCTCTCTGCTGGAACTGTACGCAGGCTGCAAATGCCATTGGGAGGCTGTGTGTGTTTATAAATGCAGTTGTTTTCGTTCGTGTAAACTATGGGGGAGAGAAGAGGAGAATCTGCAACTGAGCAAGTTATTGGCGTATTCCTCTTTCATGTTTGCATTCAAGAGGTTCTTTATTTTAAAATATCACCCAGGATTATTGAAAAACATTGACTGTGCTCCCTCCCTTTCTTCTTTTCCTGTGAGTTGGGACCAGTTGGGGGAGTGGGTTTCTTATTTTAAATCTCCCTACACTTTTATCTGCAGTGAATAGTTGTGAGTTATAACCATGAGCCTTTGAAATGCAGGAAGTAGAACCATTGGTTTCATGCTCTTCCCCTGTGTAATTAGCATTCATATTAACTGAGAAATTATCTTAAATCCACTATGAAGGGGTAAAGCAGCATATGTACATGAGGTACATTTGCTGTTGGACATTGCTACTAGTCACACATGAATTCCTTGTTAAATAACTGTTAATGGCTCTATTGAATCATTGATGTTTTATCCTAATCACTTAAATGCTTGATTTTTATTTCTACCTTCTTGTTTGCCATTATCCTCTTTTAGAGGAAACAGTTTTGTTATGCAGTGTTCAGGTATTGATCTAACAGGAGAGTTATTGGCAGGTAAACTTAAATTTTCTTTTAACATTAGTGTAAAGTATTTTCTGTGTCCTATCATGTACATATAACAGATGCAGTATCATGTACAAAACAAACCTGTGTCTGTATTTTCCGTTTTAATGTGCACGTGTTCATTCATTTTCCGTATGTAGACAGAATTTTGTAACTTATTTTGGCTGATTTTGGTTTTGTAACCTAAATTGAAGTCTCTGTCTTAAGGAGGGATTGTGACCAAATAACCGATGTACATGTACTTTTGCAAAAAAATAACATCCTTCAAATATTTCACACTGTTAGCAGGGGATTGTCTTCTTTAAGAGTTGAGGTAGTATCTACTTTGTGAGAGCACCAGTTATGAGAGACTTGTTCTTTCTCCATGTGATGGCCATTCCTATTTACACTGGAGAGGCATCCTGTTGGTCCATACTTTCCCCTAGTCTTTTATCAAAAGACTCTAGATTTCCTCTCTCTCCTCCCTCTTCTCCCCCCTTCTCCCCCCCCCCCCCCCCCCCCAGAGACTGCAATATATCATGGAGTGAAAAAGCAGACTAGAGGGATAAAGAAAACAGACACATTAGACTGGATAGTTTTGTCTTAGCTTTGAAAATGAATTGTTTTAAAAAACCCAAAGCATCTTTAAATAGCCTTTATTCCCTTAAGTCCACACAAAATCCCCACCTTTTACAGGCTCGGGGGCAGATATTAAAAGGCATTTAAGCACCTAACATGTAGGTAGTGGGACTTTCAGGTATCTAATACCTTTAAAAATCTGTCCCTCAAGTTATTCTATCAAGATTTTACTTCTCTAGATGGGGCTTCTGCCTTGTTGACTCTTTTGCTTAGGAAACTGATACTCAACAGAGGGAAAAAATAAGTCACCTCTTTCCCCCCCAGATGTGAGGTAAATGTATTTTCATGCAGTGTCGAACAGAGTTGTAAACGCTGCAAGAAAGTTGATGTGTGTGTCTTAGAGACAGTATTTAGTGATGTACCTATGCTAATATAAAATATTTTCTGTTGTGTATTTTAAGAGGATATCATGCTTGTTAGGGTGCATGTGACTTGTGCGCACTGCAGAACTTTGTAAATTGATTTGCTTAAATCTTTACCTTATCAAGTAATTTGGAACTACTACTTTTTAAGATTAGGCCTGCAACAATTCTAATTATTGTTTAAAGAGAAGGAACACTTCTGGGTTTACATCTGTCCTTACCTGAATTACTACTTCTGAAAATGCTAATCTAATTTCACCATTTATATTGCTTGCACACTACAGGGAATGGTTTAAGCCCAGACAATTTTTTTGTTGACTCTTTATATAATCTTTAACGGTTTGAATTTTGTTTCTCTATGTAGACAAAGGTACATATTGGCCAGGTATGCACATTGCTGTAACTCTGTACTACTAGTCTAGCCTATAAAACTTATGATGTATCACTTCTTGTTTTCTAGACTTACCCACAGGTTGGGAAGAAGCATATACTTTTGAAGGTGCAAGATACTACGTAAAGTGAGTTGAATGATAGTTTGTCAAGATATTAAAATTTGAAATTTCCTAAGTGTGGCTGTATATTATTCGTAGTGAGTACATTTTAAATCAGGATTAAATACAATGCTATGAATAATCACTTTAAAAGGAGTGTGCACTGTACTATAGCAGAGATCA
Source organism: Malaclemys terrapin pileata (assembly GCF_027887155.1). Lineage (NCBI taxonomy): Eukaryota > Metazoa > Chordata > Testudines > Emydidae > Malaclemys > Malaclemys terrapin. Next base: position 116,070,354 of record NC_071505.1, read on the forward strand.
ATTTTATTTAGTTTATTCGACATTGTGACAGTAATGATTTCTTGAACTTAGTGTCTAGATATTTTTTTGTTTTTTGAGCATTTCAGGTGCAGATGGAAACCATCATATGTTATGATAGCAAGAAATGGCTGGGCAATTCAAGATATAGCCTGAGTGTTTGTACATATGTGCTTATGTGATGTGTGTATCTAAAAAGTTTTCAGAAGGACAGGTTTTTTTTTTGTTTTTTTTTTTTAATTTTCTCTCTTGTTGGGACAGGATTCCTGGCTACCAAACATCCTATTTATAGTAATTACATTTTTAAACTCCTAAACTGTCAGTTTTGTTTTTAATCTGATTTTTTTTCTTACCTTTTCCCAGAAATTCTGCAAAAGAAAAAACTGTCTGCATTTACCATTGTGTGCTTAAATGTGTCATATTGTAACTTTAGCACAGTTCTCAGTTAAAGTAGTTATTCAAATATCTGTCTTTTGATTAATGAGATGAGTTTGTTTTTTTTTTGTGTGTGACTTAACCAGATTTTTATAGTACAAAAGAATAAATTGATCTTTAAGCTGTTTTCAGAATTCTTTAGTATATTCATATTTGGGTAGAAGAAACCATGTATCTTCCCCCCCCTCCCCCCCCCCACACTTTTTTTTTTTAAAGTCCAAAGTAGGTGTTAGATCTGTGCAAACTTCTTAAAACCTTTTCAGTGTGAGGTGAACAGAATATTTTACATTGAACCCCCCTCACAACAAAAACAAAAAAACACAACAACCTAAAATATAGAGGAGTGTTTCCTCCTCTTCTGTTCAAGCTTAGGCACTCCAACAAATTGTAAACATCTTCAGACTTATGAAAGCACTTCTTAGTATGCTGTGGTCTCATATACGTTCCTTACTTGCATTAGTAATGTATAAATGGGACAACTCTTATGAGTAAGCACCACTAATGTAAGAATGGTAGGCTATTGCCCATTTTTCTACTATTCTTTGCAGTTTTCTGCCATGAATGTTGGGGAAGGTGATATTTAAGTTGTGCCAGATGGCAAGTGACGGGTACAATATAAATGCTTGTATTGATTTGACCCACTGTATACATCTTTTAGAACTGATTTTGAGTTTTCTGATTTTGATTGTAATACCAAAACTTGCAATTGAAATCTGTATCAACCTATATTAAAAGGCCTAATTGTTGATGGACTGTGACTTGTATTTCCGAGCAGCTTGATTGTCAATATTAAAATCTTCTTTCCAAAGGCTACTCTACTATAATGCATTCATGCAACTTTAGGTAGAAATGCTATAAAATGACGCGATAAAGAAATAAAATGTTTAAAATTGCTCTGAACTGTGTCAGGAACCTGCTAATTAAGAACCATGCTGTTCATAGTGAGAAGCACATTTTTGCAAATGTTCAGACTTACAGCTCTTGTGGCACAGGATGTTGTTAGAAATGTTATCCGAAGTACACATTGCTGATGGTACTTCCAACACCAAATAGTTAAATATTATACTTACTGCATCTCTGAGAACATATGCTTCATTTTACTGCAATGTGCTTGACATGTTGTAGTAGTATAGTAGTGTATCAGCTTGTACTTTAAAATGTGAGGGATGAAGAATGATGTTCTTGGCTTTAGTTTGTGTTCATTGTTTGTAAATGGAGTATTTGAGGCTATTTACACTTTTACACTACAATTTTCCTACCATTCAGCTCCACCAGCGTTAGCAACTATGAGTGGTAGAGTAGACAGGGTACCTTAACCAGTCTTGTCTAACTTGTGCAGTGCAAGTCTGGATATGTTATAATGTGGCTGTCTGAGCCCAAACTATACTTGTGCTCCCACAATTGGTGGAGAATAGGGGTTGTTAGGTGGGGAAGGGAGGTGCTAGTATGGACAAGATCATAGTGTGAGGCAGTTTTCACTGTAACACTGCTCATGTGAATATTTTATGTGGATACATTGTTTTGATACTCTAAAATGAACTAATCATCTTAATGACTATTTAACACTTAGAACAATAGTAGAAAATAAAATATTAGAATCTTGTGAATTATTATTAAATAAGAAAATAGGAAAAAGACAATTTATTCCACCTTTGTTCCCAGTTAAAGGTTGTAAAAGAGAAGATGATTCTAAGTTATATTTAAACAGGGAGTAGATGGAAGTTAGTGGAAGCTCTGTGTTGGTGTTTTTAGCCATGCACTTGTGTAAATTTTCTCTATGGTATGCTATAATGTATTCCAAGAGAAAATAGGTGAAAATATTATTTCTGTGTTAGGAAACTTGAATGTAACTTTTGAAATGTGATTTCAAATATAGTGGTTGAGTTAGAACAGAGGTGGGCAAACTCTTTGGCCTGAGGGCCACGGTTCCCCATTCCCGGCCAATGGGAGCTGCGGGGGATGGTGCCTGCAGGCGAGGGGAGCGCATGGAGCCTTCTCGCCCGCCCACGGGGGCCGCAGGGATGTGGTACTGGCCGCTTCTAGGAGTGGCATGGGGCCAGGGCAGGCAGGGAGCCTGCCTGAGCCCCGCTGCGCCACGGGCTGGATTGAAAGCCTTATGATGAGCCGAATCAAGCCGTAGTTTGCCCTCCCCTGCGTTAGAATATTGAATGAATTATTTTGGAAATACTGTGTAATCAAATTGAGGTAATATAGAGGAGAATACGCATCAAGCAAATCTTAACTACGTGCTTTAGGACTGGCATTAAACAAATGTCTCAGATTACATTCTGTATTGAAATGTGATTATTCAAAGAACATTTTTTGTTGGGGTGCATATTTTCATTTTCAGAATAAGTGAAGTTTGTTATTCCATTTCTATTTTAGATTTTCTGGTTGGCTTTGGATCTATGCTAATTTTAAAGCACAGATAGGTAAATAGAGTTCTGTTTGCTCTGGGTAATGAGGTTCTGTCTGAAGAATTTGAATAAGATTTATTTAATGAGTTGGGAGTAGGACTTTGAACTGTCTTGCAATTTGGGTTAGTAGAAGAAATCTAATACTGAAACTAAGTAGCATGGTAGAGGTAGAGGCTGTCTCTTTTTACTGTGGAATGTCAATGGCCAGAGCTCATTGCTAACTGAAAATAATGTTTTTTCCAATCTCAAGTATTTTATTAGTCTACTTCATTTATCAGTTTGTTGTGTACTTCAATTATTTAGAACAGCTATCGTGGCACTCCACGAGTGTGTTGAATCACATTGTTAAAATGACTTGTCTTTTTCATGCATGTATTCTTTTTTCCTGAATAGACTTTATGTATTTATGTACATAAAAGTTGTAAAATTAGATATGTATACAGTCAGCTCTGCTTCCTAGTTAAAGAAAACTGAACTGTTAAGTAATTATGAAGTGAGACATGGCTTGCATGTAAACTACAGTTTGCCTTATTCTTTTTAGTAATTGTACACTTCTCTCTGAAAAACAACACTTTCACATGTAACAATTGTTTGTAGAATTAATACTTCCAATTATAACTTGGATTTCATTTAAATTATCTCACTTGTTAGGTAAATACTTTCACATGGTATGTTCAAACAAGTTAAGATTAAGCTAGTATGGAGAAATTTAATTTGCATAAATGAGCTCAAATTGTGGCAGTGAGTGCCATAAAATACCAGTAAATTTAGGGATGGGGAAGCAAAATTATTGATTGAGCTAGTTGTATATCTTTGTTGTTAAGAGCTGATTGTCAGCGCTGGAAAGTGAAATGTTCTAGAATAGGTAGTGGCAGTGCAAGCTTAGATATTACAATGCTCATACAGATAACTGCCAATATGCCTCGATCTTCCAAAACAAAATAAGGTTTACTTTTAGGGATGCAAGGGATGTTCAGTCTGTCTCAATTCATTCTTGATTGTGTGCTGCTGAGACATCTATCTATACCAATTTGGGTAGTGTAAGGTGTCAGTCTTCCCTTGCTGAGAAATGCAGGTGCCTGTACATTAGAATTTGATCTGAGTCTGCTAACTTATTTTACATGACCTCCAATTCCTCCAAATACCATCAAATGTGACTTCCAGAGAGAATAAAACTTGGGTTTCCTTTAAAATCTGAGAGGCTTGCAAAAATTCCAGAATTTCATCAGAAAGTTTTTTTTTATCTCACTCTTGGACTTGAGTGTTAGATGTCTTAAGATTTGAGATTCGGCATATTGCAGAAACAAAGTTTTGGTGTTAAGCTACAGAAGTGCATATTATGTGTAATGCTTCACGGATGGTAAACTGCATGGGTCTGTGCTAAGAGTTGCATTGCTGCAGTAATCCCAGTAGCTGAAATCATAGGGTAGGTAAGCGCTGAGGACTTGTCTACACTTTTATAGCACTTCAGTGTAAGCACTACCTATGCCAACAGGAGGGATTCTCCCATTGCCATAGATTACCTATGTCCATGAGAGGTAGCAGCTAGGTTGACAGAAGAATTCTTATCAGACCTAGCACTGTCTACCGGGACTTAAGGCAGCTTAACGGTGCTGCTCAAGGGTGTGGATTTTTCACACTCCTGAGTGTACTTATGCAGAGCTAATTTTCTAGTGTAGACCAGGCCTGAGTTTTCACAGACTTCTAAATAAACACCATTAAGATGAGTGAGAATTTTAGTGATGGTAGAATAGTATGGCTTGTAGACTCACAAGACAACAGTGCATTGGTTTCTGTTACCACTGCTATAATTGCAGATGAAAACTCTGTGATGCAGCTGGACCTTTGATAGTTGCAACTGGTTAGAACTTGCCTGAACTACACCTCTACCCCGATATAACATGACTCGATATAACACTAATTCGGATATAACACGGTAAAGCAGTGCTCCGGGGGGGCTGCGCACTCCGGCGGATCAAAGCAAGTTCGATATAACATGGTTTCACCTATAACGCGGTAAGGTTTTTTGGCTTCTGAGGACAGCGTTATATCTGGGTAGAGGTGTATTTTCTTTGACCTTGTCTAAACACAGACATGCACTGGTTCAAGTAATAGTGCTTTTTAAAAAAAGGTTTAGTTAAACCAGAGCAGAAATCCTGTTTAAATCTCATTTATATAATTTAGCTTGCATTGGTAAGTACATCTCTGTAAGCAAAGTTTAAAATCAGTTTAACAATGTGCACACAAGGCTTTGCACTAGTTTAACTAAACTGTTTTTTAAAGAAACCTCTTTAGGCAAACTGGTGCAAGCTTCATGTAGACAGGGCCTTAAATTTGCCTGTCTTTTCTGTAACCCTCCTGCAGTTCTAGCGGCAATAGACTGGGTGGGAGCACTAGTATGCACTAAATCAGGGATTCTCAACCTTTTTCTCTCTGAGGCCCCCCTCAATGTGCTATAAAAACTCCAGGTCCAGCGGTGGATGGCTTAGGGCAGGGGCCTTGGGCATAGGCGTAGTTTGACTTCTATTTTGGGGGTGGGGGGCAGGGGCCAGCAGTCCAGGGAGGGAGTGCCACTTCCACCTTATCAGGCCATCTGCCTGTCTGGATTGGGGGGGGGAGGGTGGGCTGCAACCAAAAATTGTAACTCAAAGATGGGGAGCTTAGCTAGAAAAGTTTGAAAACAGCTTAGGGTGCAGGGTGGAGGTGGCTAGGGGTTGTGTGAGGGCAGGGGGTTAGCTCCGGGCGCAGGGAGGGGATAGGGGCTGTGTGCGCACAAGGGGTAGCTCAAGGTGGGGAGAAGGTAGCTGGGGGCTATGTGCATACAGGGTGGCTGTGGGTGCAGGGAGGGGGTGGATGTTACTGTGTGCGGGCAGAGGGGTAGTAGCTCAGGGTGTAGGGAGAGGGGTACTAGGGGCTGTGTGCTTGGAGGGCTCCCCTGCGGTCCCTGTTCCCGGAGGGGTCTGCCAGCCACGGAACTGGGTCTTCCAACCTGGGTGGAAAGAGGGCTGGGGCTGAGGAGCAGCTACAACCCAGCGCACCAACAGGAGAGGGAGGAGGGAATGCTGCGGCTGCCTGCTCCATGGCACCTGCCAGAGCAGCAGCTGCCCCGCACTGCTTGTTGTAACAGCAAAAACAGCAGCCAGCACATTTTCCCACCAATAGCAGTTACCTGCTGAGCCTGCTCAGTTCGGGTGAGCATGCTCAGTACAACCTAGATAGGAAATTCTGCCAGGGAGCTGTTTGCCACTACATTGACTCTGGCTTCCCGCCTCCAACCTGGCCAGGGGGTGGGGGGGAAGGTGTGGCGCTGCCCCGGGACTGCCGTGCTCTTGTGCTGTAGTTTTTTTTGGGGGGGGGCAGTGTCCTCTATGCCCCCAACTCTGCCCATGGGCTCATGGCTTTTACCCCACAGGGAGCAACAGGGCTCAGGGCTTCAGCCCCGTGCCTCCTGGCTTGAACCCCGCAGGGGGCGCTAGAGCTTGGGGTCTGGATTTCAGCCACGGGGCCCCGTGGATCCCTTGAAAGGGCTCGTGGAGCCCCAGGGGGCCGCGGACCACGGTTTGAGAACCGCTGCATTAAGTGGTAAGGGTGCATCGCACAACTTGGAGCTCAATGTGACTTGTAAGGAATTGCTCTAATTAAGCAATTAATGGCCAATCACTGATTTGGCTGCATTGGTGTTTACCCTGGTGTAGATAGGCAAGATATTATAAGCCCAAGTTGGACAGAGAAGTTGTACCAGTGCAAACTGAAACATGTAGAGATTTTGCATGTCTGTGCTTAGGGTTTGTACCATACAGGTACATTGGTGGGTACAATCCCCAGAGTAGATGGATACTAAAATTCAGAAGGATAAGGGACTATAAGTAAAAAGGATTGTCCTGTATGAAGCCTAGTCTGCTCTTAAAAATTGGATCCATTTAGTTACATTACTCAGGGCTGTGAAAAATTTCACGCCCTGAGCACTATACTTTAGGTCAGGGATCGGCAACCTTTGTCACGCGGCCCACCAGGGTAAGCCCCCTGGCAGGCTGGGCTGGTTTGTTTACCTGCTGCGTCCGCAGGTTTGGCTGATTGCAACTCCCACTGGTCGGGGTTCGCCACTTCAGGCCAATGGGGGATTCGGGAAGTGGCACGGGTTGAGGGATGTGTTGGGGGGGAAATGGAAGAAGGCTCAGGGCTATATGGTTTGACAGGGAAGTTTTAAAATTAAAACAGAAACTGTGCTAGTTTGTAACTGATGGAGCTTACTACTGTTCCCTTCCTGTCCCTGCTTCGCTTTGCTTCTTAAGTTCAGTCTCTGTTTACATTGTGACAATTAGCCATGTTAATTAGAACACTTTAGTTAATGAGACCATGCTACCTGTGTGTGTGTGTGTATACAATATCTAGTGTATTACGGTCTAGATTGGTGGCCTTGACCACTACTAAATATATTAAAAAAACAAACTACCCAACAACTAATATTCAAACATACCTCAGAGATATTCCTTGGTTCTTTCTCTAGTGGGTGGAGTAATGAACATGAAAATCAAGAAAATAGTTGTACTCTGGCCTTCGCTACACTTGCGAGTTACAGCGCTGTAAAGCCGCCCACAGCGCTGTAACTCACTGACCGGCTACACTGGCAAGGCACGTACAGCGCTGTATCTCCCTGGGTACACTGCTGCAGGTACTCCATGTCCCCGAGAAGCATAAGAGATACAGTGGAGTGGCTACGACTCTCCCCTGTGAGTGTGTACCAGGAATCAACGTGCAGCGCTGTACTGATCACCTTGTCAAGTGGCCAAAATCCTCTCCATTGTTGTGACTGGCTGCAGGAATGTGGAAGTGCTGGTTTCAAAGCTCGTACCACAGAGAAAAAGCACACAGTTTGCGGTTTGCTTTGAGTGAGTGAATGAATGAATGAGCAGGGGGACGGAACTTGCAAAACAGAGTGCTGACACGCTCCAAAAAGCACTCTCTCTCTCCCCCCACACTCTGTCACACTCAACCCTCTCCCCCCCATCCCCCCCCGTTTTGAAAAGCACGTTGCAGCCACATGAATGCTGGGATAGCTGCCCATAATGCACCGCTCCCAGCACAGCTGCAAATGTTGCAATTGTGGCCACGCCACTGCGCTGGCAGCTGTCAGTGTGGACAGACTGCAGCGCTTTCTCTACTCAGCTGTACGAAGACAGGTTTACCTCACAGCGTTGTACAGCTGTAAGTGTAGCCAAGCCCCCTATGTACACTGTGTGTGACGTAAAATATCTTATTCATAATAAGGATTGCCTTGAAAATTATATGAAGAAAATAAACTAAATACCTGCTGCTATTTCTTATTTGTGTGTAAAAATGCAGTATTCAGTGTAATCACATGTGCTGTAAAAGCTAAACTTCTCTCTATAGCATATTAAATTCACTAAGTCTTCTTAATATGAGATTAAAATTAAATTAAATTAATTGAGAAGATGCTTAAGATACTGAAGGCTGCATTCTGTCTGTTAGCCAATTAATAATCTCATTTAATCAAGTTTAAATGGCTCAGTAGTTTTTGTAAACGGTGATGCTTCAGTCTCAACCTCAGTCTTAGCTGTTTTTGAATTGGTAATGAGGAGGGTGAATATGCTTTGTTTTCAGGTGCCCTTTTTGTTTTGGTATTACATCTAAAAGGAGGATAAACAGTGAAGCAAATACTGATCATAACTTTGTGTGGGTGGCTAGTGCAGTTATGACCACAGTGATGCATTGATTTTTCCATTAGAAAAATATAAATCTGGACTAATTTGCACACCAGTATTTCTGTTGAAGACCGAGAACAGGAAACTAAAAGGGAAGAAAAACCTCTTTGGTGCTTAACTAGTATTGTCAACTTTTTCCCTAGTTTTCCAGTCAGTTCTTTCAGGACCTTTCTTTCCTTTTCCCCCAGCCTCCATGTCTCTCTGGAAGTCTCCTCGGTAAATTTTTCTTACTGAAATGAAGTACTAAAAGAGCTGAATTGGCAGTCCAGAAACTTTGGAATGTTTTAGAGTAGAAAAATATTTGATGTAGTTACTCTTCAGTGAAAACTTTTCAGATCCAAATGTTAGCCTTCATCCGAATGCACACTTTAAATTTTTCACTTTAAAAGCATTTATTGCTTTCTAATCTGAGTGTTGTTTATTTATTGCATTGGGTCAGAAACCAGAATCTGTCCTGGTGCTGTGATAAGCCTGCTTTTCCTGCATGTGTTCTACAGTGTGTTAGCTCTTGTTATAATGAATTAATGTCCGTTATACCAGAGGCACAGTTTGGTTCAGGCTAAACTGCCGCGTCTGTCTGTGTGAGCACCAGTGAAATACAGGGATAGTACCTAGCTGGAAAATGAGCCCCCAAACCCTAGCTCCTGGGATTCCTGCCACGGTGCTGTCTGTATGTGATTATCTGTTGTTGTGTTTTTTGTATCCTTTGTCAAGTAAGTGTCTAAGTTTGAATATTGTTTGCTCTTCTTCCCTCACTGTCTCCTTCAGAAAGGAGGTGAGGGGGGATGGGGGGAAGAAACAGCGTATTCTCACTCTCCACCCCAAAGAGTTGGAGGGAAGGTGATGATGAGGTGCAAAGGCACTAGTTATTTGTGGACTGGGGGAAGGAAGCACTGCATCAGTTCAAATCTGTGAGGTTATCTTTGATACCTAAAAAATGAAAGTTTAGATTAAGCTTTCAATTTTCTATTAAACACCCCAACCAAATTGCCAGGGAAGACTTGCCAATAGGAGTAGGTCAGTAGATTTTTTTTTTTCCAAGCCCTTTTAAAATATTGCTCTATTATGTTGTGAACCCAACCAGTATTGGCTTAAGTGCACGAGAACCAGGAAATTAAATCATTGTCCACTTTTAAAGTGAGTGAAATGCAAAAAAAAAAAAGCAAACTACAGTGTAAATGTACATTTACTTCAAAAATAACATTTATTTCAGTTAGCATATGCATATTTCAATGTTTGTACTTTGTTCTTTAGGGATCAAGGTAGTTAAGTCGACTTACATTATATGAATTTTGTTTTTGAATCTGAGTGTACTGAGCAGTTTTTCCTTTGTAATATCTTAACATCAGGGTATCACAAGGATAATTTAAAAATATATATACCTCAAGCAAATGCTAGCTAGCACAAATCCCTACAAATAAGATGTCTTTAGATTGTGTTAAACCTACATCCTTTGGGCATATAAAATTGTCCAAGTGTTCCATTCAAACCCAGGAAGAAGAACAGGAGTACTTGTGGCACCTTAGAGACTAACAAATTTATTAGAGCATTAGTCTCTAAGGTGCCACATGTACTCCTGTTCTTCTTTTTGCGGATACAGACTAACACGGCTGTTACTCTGAAAAAAATTCAAACCCAGGAAGTCCCTTACTGGAAAAAGGATAATTTTTAAAACAAGATTTTGAAAACTTGTATAGCAAACATCCATTTTTAGTAATGGTAAAGGAGTTTGTGAAAAAAAGTTCCAAAATACTTATGATTAAAGATATTTTAGTCACTCTTTATATGGATTATTTTGTCTAGAACTACTTGAGGATTATTGGTAGGCAGAGATACTTTATCCAGCAATCCACCCTTAATAAGTTAGCTTATTGCAGAATCCATTTACTACCAGAGTTAGCAGAAAGAAGCACTTAATGACTATAATTTTGTATGTTCTTAGCTGAAAACATTGCAGTATGTCAAACAGCACAGGAAATATCTTGATATTCAAATATCTTTGAATATGAAATAACCAAGAAAAATATTCAATAAATATTTTGATTTAAAATACCATCTTCAAAACCTTTTGAGTAAATAATTTTAAAGCAGAAATATTCATTTAAGATTTTCTTGTATGCTTTGCCACGTATTTGACTAAGTAGAACCACTAAAAATTGTGCTGTCTTTCTTGCACAATCAGAACATAATTTCTGATACTTTAGCTGGTAGTTCAACCCAGATGAAACATTATTCTGTAGCTCATCTTGTTGCAAATATTTTTTGTCCATAGATTTTACATGTATTAAATGCAGTATGGGTCCAGGAATTTTTATTTGTTTAAAATGGTCTTGGAGAATAGAATGTCTTTCTGAATGTATTTATATAAAAAAAAAAAAAAAAAAAAAAGTAGCAACTAACTTTCCTGTGCATCTGATTTAGAGGAAGAAAGTGTATAGACCAAAGTATAATGCAATACATTATATACCAGAGGTAGTCGATAGGCGGACCATGGGGCAAATCTTGATCGCCAGATGCTTTTGAACGGATTGCAAAAGCTTTTTATTTACTCGTGTGTTTTATATTTTCTCTGGAATCTGGACCTTGACTATACATTGACAAAGAAATTTGGATCTTGACAAAAATAGATTACCCCTGTTATATATGAAACACCAAGCAGTGTTGTTTTTAAAATCCATTAACTTAAAAAATGAGGAAGAAGGGTCTGTTGTGGTTAAGATAGATGTGTTGTTTTTTTTTTTTCCAGGTAGCGAGGCCCAAAAGTAATGTTTGTTGCTGCTAGTTTTGTTGACATTTAAAAATTTATTTTAGGAGAAGTTATAAAGAGAGAGAGAGACATAATACAGTTCCACTAAACACTAAAATTTCTTGGTTCTGACCCTTAGGGTATGTCTACACTACGGGATTAATCCGAATTTAGATAATTCGGATTTGAAAAACAGGTTGTATAAAGTCGAAATAGATGCGGCCACACTAAGCACATTACTTCGGTGGTGTGCGTCCAAGTACCGGGGCTAGCGTCGATTTCTGCACCGTTGCACTGTGGGTAGCAATTCCATAGCTATCCCATAGTTCCCGCAGTCTCCCGCGCCCATTGGGATTGTGGGTTAAGATCCCAGTGCCTGATGGGACAAAAAACATCGTCGCAGGTGGTTCTGGGTACAGCCTCACCTCCTCCCTCCCTCCCTCCCTGCATGAAAGCAACGGACGGCAGACAACCATTTTCGCGCCTTTTTTCCTGGGTGGGTGAACACTGCAGACTCCATACCATGGCAAGCATGGAGCCCGCTCAGCTCAAGACAGCAGTCATGAATATTGTAAACACCTCGCGCGTTCTCGTGGAGTTTATGCTCAGCCAGGACCAGAGAAACGAGGCGAGGAGGCAGCGGCGGCGGCAGCATGATGAGGACATGGACACAGACACGGATACAGAATTCAGTGAAACCACAGGCCCCGGTGCTTTGGAGATCATGTTGTTAATGGGGCAGATTCTATCCATGGAACGCCGATTCTGGGCAAGGGAAACAAGCACAGACTGGTGGGACCGCATAGTGTTGCAGGTCTGGGACGATTCCCAGTGGCTGCGGAACTTTCGCATGCGTAAGGGCACTTTCATGGAACTTTGTGACTTGCTGTCCCCTGCCCTGAAACGCCAGAATACCAAGATGAGAGCAGCCCTCACAGTTGAGAAGCGCGTGGCGATAGCCCTGTGGAAGCTTGCAACGCCAGACAGCTACCGGTCAGTCGGGAATCAATTTGGAGTGGGCAAATCTACTGTGGGGGCTGCTGTGATGCAAGTAGCCAAAGCAATCACTCAGGTGCTGCTACGAAAGTTTGTGACTCTGGGAAATGTGCAGGCTATAGTGGATGGTTTTGCTGCAATGGGATTCCCTAACTGTGGTGGGGCAATAGACGGAACCCATATCCCTATCTTGGTACCGGAGCACCAAGCCACCGAGTACATAAACCGCAAGGGGTACTTTCCAATGGTGCTGCAAGCACTTGTGGATCACAAGGGACGTTTCACCAACATCAACGCGGGCTGGGCGGGAAGGGTTCATGACGCTCGCGTCTTCAGGAACACTACTCTGTTTAAAGGGCTGCAGCAAGGGACTTACTTTCCGGACCAGAAAATAACCGTTGGGGATGTTGAAATGCCCATAGTTATTCTTGGGGACCCAGCCTACCCCTTAATGCCATGGCTTATGAAGCCGTACACAGGCAGCCTGGACAGGAGTCAGGAGCTGTTTAACTACAGGCTAAGCAAGTGCAGAATGGTGGTAGAATGTGCATTTGGCCGTTTAAAAGGTCGCTGGCGTTCATTATTGACTCGCTCTGACCTCAGCCAAAGAAATCTCCCCATTGTTATTTCTGCTTGCTGTGTGCTCCACAATCTCTGTGAAAGTAAGGGGGAGACCTTTATGGCGGGGTGGGAGGCTGAGGCAAATCGCCTGGCTGCTGATTACGCGCAGCCAGACACCAGGGCGATTAGAAGATCACACCGTGAAGCGCTGTGCATCAGAGAAGCTTTGAAAACCAGTTTCATGGCTGGCCAGGCTACCGTGTGAAATATCTGTTTGTTTCTCCTTCATGAAAACCCTCCCCCTTTACTGACTGATTTTCTGTAAGGAACCCACCCTGCCCCTTCCCCCAGCTTTCTTTCAAACCAAATAAGGTCACTATCATTTAAAAATCATTTATTCTTTATTAATAGATTAGAAAAAGAGGGAGGGAACCTGGGTGGTATTTGGGAGGAGGATTGCTGGGAAGGAAAAAGCCACAAAGAAAAGGTTAAAAAAATGACAGCCTTTTGCTTGGGCTGTCTACTGGGGTGGAATGGGAAGGTGTACGTAGCCTCCCCCCCCCCCCCCCCCCCGAGTTCTTACACGTCTGGGTGAGGAGGATACGGAACATGGGGAGGGGGGAGGGGGGAACAGGGGCTGAAGCGGCAGTCTGTTATCCAGCAGCCGTTCCTGAACCTCCACCAGACGCCGGAGCAGCCCCAGCATTGCATCCTTCATCCTCTGGTCTTCCTGCCGCCACCTCTCCTCACGTTGGTCCCTCCTCTCCTCACGTTGGTCCCTCCTCTCCTCACGTTGGTCCCTCCTCTCCTCACGTTCACTGACTTCTTTCCTATACTTTGAAACTGTTTCCTTCCACTCATTCACATGAGCTCTGTCACTGCGGCTGGATTCCATAATTTCAGAAAACATGTCCTCCCGCGTTCTCTTCTTACGACGCCTTATCTGTGATAACCTTCGGGATGGAGGAGGGAGGCTTGAGGAATTTGCAGCTGCTGTAGGGAGGGGAAAAAAGAGAGAATTGTTTAAAAAGATACATTTTGCAGAACAATGCTTATACTCTTTCACGGTGACCAACACTGTTCACATTACATAGCACATGTGATTTCTGTGCAAGGTCGCATTTTGCCTCTTAATGCTGAGTGCCTGTGGCTTTGCTGCTAGAGATCACAGGTCTAGGCAACAGAATTCGGCTTGCATGCGGCCATGGTAAGCTTCTACGCCCTCCTTTCCCACATACCAAGCATAGCTTGTAGAGTGCTGCAGAATTGGGAAATGAAGTGGCAGCACTCCACACGAGCTGTGTCCAATCTCAGCCAGTTGGGGGGGGCAATGTGGGGGGGCTTGTCTGGGCCCCTTCAGGCAAGTAGAGTGCTGCGGTTTTTCTGTTAACATTCAGCAGCACCAGAAAACAAACTAACCCCCCCCCCCCCCTCTCGCCATGAATTCTCTGGGATGATCACGGTACCCCTCCCCCCACCGCGTGGCTGGTAACAGGGAAGATCCCTGCTAGCCAAACGCGAAAAACTCAGGGCCAATTTCCCATCTGCGCTTGGCTAACTGCAGGGAAGGATTTATTTTCCGCCACAGGCAAACAGCCCAGTAGGAACGGCCACCTCTGTCCCCTTAATTAAGTTCCCGTATTTCAACCAGGTTACCAGGAGTGATATCACTCTCCTGAGGATTACACAACAAGATAAAGAACGGATGTTGCTTGATGCCAGCAAACACCGGGACCATACGCTGCCAGGCTTTGTCAGGCAATGATACCAGATTACTTGCTGCAAGCATGGCGTGGTCAAGTGTCCTACCATGGAGGAGGGAATAAAGATGCACTGCCCAGAAACCTTCTGGCAAGGCTTTCGGAGTACCTCCAGGAGAGCTTCATGGAGATGTCCCTGGAGGATTTCTGCTCCATCCCCATACACGTTAACAGACTTTTCCAGTAGCTACAGACTTTTCCAGTAGCTGAACTGACCGCGAATGCAAAGTCAGGCAAAGTAATCATTAAAAACCGTTTGCTTTTAAAACCAGTTTTATATTTTAAAAGGTAAACTCACCTGAGGTCCCTTCCATGGGGTCAGAGTCTTGGGTACTGGCTTGGGAGGCTTGGGAGGGTACTTCAGTCAGGGTGATAAAAAGATCCTGGCTGTTGGGGAGAATGGAGTGCTGTGTGCTCTCTGCAAGCTTCTCCTCCTCCTCCTCCTCCTCCTCTCCCCCATCAGCAGAATCCTCAGGCGTCGCTGATGAGACTATCCCCGACCCAGAATCCACGAACACAGGTGGGGTAGTGGTGGCAGCCCCCCCTAGAATTGCATGCAGCTCGGCGTAGAAGCGGCATGTCCGCGGCTCTGACCCGGAGCGACCGTTTGCCTCCTTTGTTTTTTGATAGGCTTGTCTGAGCTCCTTGACTTTCACGCGGCACTGATCTGAGTCCCTATTGTGGCCTCTCTCCATCATGCCCTTGGAGATTTTTTCAAAAGTTTTTGCATTTCGTCTTTTAGAACGAAGTTCTGCAAGCACTGAATCCTCTCCCCATACAGCGATCAGATCCAGTACCTCCCTCACGGTCCATGCTGGTGCTCTTTTTCGATTATCAGCCTGCATGGTTACCTGTGCTGATGAGCTATCTGTGGTCACCTGTGCTCTCCACGCTGGGCAAACAGGAAATGGAATTCAAATGTTCGCGGGGCTTTTCCTGTCTACCTGGCCAGTGCATCCGAGTTTAGATTGCTGTCCAGAGCGGTCACAATGATGCACTGTGGGATAGCTCCCGGAGGCCAATACCATCGAATTGCGGCCACACTAACCCTAATTCGAATTGCTAAAATCGATTTTGGCACTACTCCGCTCGTCGGGGTGGAGTACAGAAATCGATTTAAAGGGCCCTTTACATCGAAATAAATAGCGTCGTTGTGTGGACGGTTGCAGGGTTAATTCGAATTAAAGCTGATAAATCCGAATTAAAGTCGTAGTGTAGACCAGGCCTTAGTGGAGACAGATACGGAAGGTAGTTATAGAGAACCACCAACAAAAATATATATTTGAGCCATCATTTTCATAATTCAGAATAAGGTTATTTAATAGCTTTCTTAACAGCATAAAGATAAAATAGGTTAGATGCATATATAACTTTTTTTTATGGTAAACATCCAATAGGGAAAAAATTCATTAGCCTCCATATTACCTTCTAACCTGTTTTGAGAAGCAGTTCTTACAGAAACTGATGAAGATTCTAACTATGTCCAATTATCTATACTTGAATTATTAATTGATCAGTGTTTGAGAAAATGAACATGTTTTTACACTGAATGTTCAGAGAGGATTTGGCATTCAAATTAGAATCCTCTTGTTTATATGATAGAAATAACTGTTCAAAAGGCTTGTTGAATCAAATATCTAAGAATATTTTCTTAGTGTCATAATTAACTATTGTATTCAATATCTACATTAGAAAATCCAGCCTTGACAATGGGAAAAGACGTAATTAAAATTTGTACCTGTAGAGATTTGAACTGGTTTGGAGTCTTATAAACTTACGCTAGTTGTCTAAGGCACTACTACCATTTTTACAAAATGTAACACTTACCTCAACTTTCTTTTTCAAGGTTCTGTTTTATCTAACTTCTCCTGTTTCCTCCTTCATTGAATTTCAAGGACAAGATGTGACCAAAGAAATGTTACGTGGTTGATCCACTTAAGGCAGTACCGGTTTCTTGAGATGATGGTCCATTATACACAAAACTGACTTGCCATTGATCTTCCTGTCTTCTTCTGCCATAATGCATAAAACCCAGGAAAAAGCGTATGATTGACCCTTCTTGCTTAGCAGTCCTGGCACAGACTTCTCTCTCGCTCGCTCTCATTCCCTCCCTCCCTTCCTCCCCCCCCCGCCCCCCCCGAGAAAATGTTCCTTTACCTCTGGTTTCAGAGTAGCAGCCGTGTTAGTCTGTATCCGCAAAAAGAAGCATATATATGCATCCGAAGAAGTGGGCTGTAGTCCACGAAAGCTTATGCTCTAATAAATTTGTTAGTCTCTAAGGTGCCACAAGTACTCCTGTTCTTCCTTTACCTCTGCTTCAGACTGTCAGAGTACACAATTAGGCTGGCAGCTCTGAACCACAGAGGTTCCACTGCAAAGTGGCTGTGGTGCTCAGACAGGGAGGCTACTCTGCCATGTAACCTAGCTGAGAAAAGGTGACCAGATCTTCTCCTTCAGTCTCATCTTTTTATGCTGTTCTTGTATTCAGCAAATCTAATATTTAATTGAAGTGATTTCAGGAAATTTAAAACAAACTCTTCAGCAAATTTTACATTTCCTTACAATGTTTGCAACCCAAAGATTGCAAAATATTGAATGTATTTAGAGAATCAGCAGATGAAACTGTCCAGAAACAAAAATGAATTCTGTATTGTGTTCAGCTTGGACAATAATACCAGATAGTGAACAAACAGCTTAAAAAGTGAAAAATGCAGTAGACTTGAAATTTTCAGTTTTAATAGTATCTGGCATTAGGAGTACTGCAGGTAAAATGACTTATTTCTGTCCTATTAGTCCTCTGGTACCTGTGCATCCTTTCATTTCCAGCAGTGGTTTAGTGCTGTGCTGGGAGAACATGTATTAAGAGGTGTTGAACTGTCTCATATGAACATTGTTGTGTATCTTTTTCACCAACCCCCAAATTACATGGAATTGGGTGGTATAATTTTATGCATTGTAACTTAACCTGAGGTCTCTTCCAACCCTGATATTCTGTGATGCTATGAATCACTGTTTAAAATCAGAACAAACATTAGTCTTTCATACACTATAGGAAAAAAAAGTGAAGGTTTCCAGATGGTGTCCTTGAGTCCCATATCTTGGAAAACATCCTGAGCAGTAAACTAGAGAGTTTCCAGTTGCTTTGTTGGCAATAAAAAAAATTAGGGTGAGATCCAACATATTTCAGGTGAGTGTCAGACCTGTCTAACTAGAAATGCAGGCTTTCCAATGCCTTTGAGCATTCCCATTGTGCTTTGGACAACAAAAAGTCCTCCTGGATTAAAACACTAGTACTTTCCACCTCCCTTTGAATTTCTGGTTTGGGTCCTTAGTTTTTGTCGCTGCAAAGAAATTCATGCTGATGAGCTCACAATCTAGAATTGCAGCTGGAAAAGAATTCTTTTCTGATTTTATAGGCAGGAGTAAAGAATTTTGTGGACAGTAAAGGGGATCAGAAGAATTCTGTTGAACCAAGCAGTGGCTTCCTGTGAGTTTCCAGGTGGAGCTTAAGTTTAATGTGTAAAGCCCTAAGTGGTTTGATCTTCAGCTGAGTGTGCACACCTGCTGCAGTATGACCCAGGGAAAGAGTCAGTTGGCTGAAGAGCTTGGGCTAATAGCCTTCTGGTTTAAACAAGAGGGAGTGTAGGGCCAGGAGGGTGTGGGCTCGGTGAGGGATCCTCTGCTCTGTAATTTAGTTTACCCCTTCTCTTATCATTCAAGAGAAGTGGGATTTGTTAACCTTTAGGGCAGGCTGAAAAGCACATGTACGTACCTAAGCTTTTTAATGATAGGGGAGAATGTCATTTGGTATAAATATTTTAATCTGACTTGATTTTTATATGGTAGCTCATTGCACAGCTTCTACATTCTTATTGTAGGTTTTATTTTATTAATGAAAATAATGCTCAGAGAAGTTGAGAATAGACCCTTTAATGAAATCCAGATAATCCAGAATTAGGGCTTTCATTTAATGCTTCATGCAGTGTTGTAGCTGTGTTGGTCCCAGGATATTATTGAGACAGAGTGGGTGAGGTAATAACTTGTATTGGATCAACCTCTGCTGGTGAGAGACAAGCTTTTGTGCTTACACAGAACTCTTCTTCAGATCTGGGCAGTGTACTCGGTGTGTCACAGCTAAATAAAGTGTGGAACAGACTGTTTAGGTGAGTGGCTCTCAACCTTTCCAGATTACTGTACCCTTTTTAGGAGTCTGATTTCTCTTATGTACCCCCAAATTACACCTCACTTAAAAACTACTTGCTCACAAAATCAGACATAAAAATACAAGTGTCACAGCGCACTGTTACTGAAAAATTGCTTACTTTCTCACTTTTACCATATAATTATAAAATAAATCAATTGGAAATAAATATTGTACTTAAATTTCAGTGTATAGTAGTATATAGAGCAGTATAAAAGTCATTGTATGACATTTTAGTTTGTACTGATTTTGCTAGTGCTTTTTATGTAGCCTGTTGTAAAACTACGCAAATATCTAGATGAGTTGATGTATCCCCTGGAAGACCTTTGTGTCCCCCCAGGGGTACATTTACCCCTGGTTGAGAACCACTGGCATAAGACACACATTTCAAGAGACCATTCAAGGTAAAGTGGTCTGTTAACAACACTCCAGTCATAGTGGGGAAAGGAGAGAAGAAGAAAAAGCTTTGGGGGGGGGGGGGGGGGGCCAGGAGAGAAGTTGTTATGGATTGTTGTAATAAACTGTAAGTTCAGTGTATTCAGCCCATGATTTTTAGTATCTAGCAGAGTTATGAATTTAGGATCCCAGGCTCGTCTTTTGGAAGTGTTGTGTCCTCAAAGGAAACCTGCACAATGCCTAAAGCTCCTCTCAGTTTCTAGGTGGAGATTTTCTTTGCACAGACCTAGAGAGCAAATTGTTTCTGTGATGTGGGTCAACAATTTAAATCAGTCAGTTTTTACCCAGGGTAGTGCGTGGCACCCACTAAGTCTTTGGGAGACCCAAATTGTGAATGGTATTTAAGAAAATGTTCACTTCGCTTGTGTAGATATGCAGTCTGGAAGGATTACAGTGCACTTTGCCCAGTAAAGGAAAAGGAGGGTTTCTATGCAGCCACTTAATGCTTGTCTGGATACTTTGAGGGAATGTGCCAATGCTATTGCCCCTGGTAAATGTCCCACTGCTAACGTTTCTAGTCCAAACCTTTGTACGCTATGCCGGAGTGGCCAACCTGTGGCTCCGGAGCCACATGCAGCTCTTCAGAAGTTAATATGCGGCTCCTCGTATAGGCACTGACTCCGGGGCTGGAGTTACAGGCGCCAACTTTCTAATGTGCCGGGGGGTGCTCACTGCTCAACCCCTGGCTCTGCCACAGGCTCTGCCCCCACTCCACTCCACCCCTTCCCAGCCCCTCCCCTGAGCCTGCTGTGCCCTCACTCCTTGCCAACCCCCCCCAGCCTCCTGCATGCCACGATACAGCTGATCGGGGGTGCCGGGAGGAGGGGGAGGCGCTGATTGATGGGGCTGCTGGTGGGTGGGAGATGCTGGAAGTGGGTGGGTCGGAAGCTGCTGGGGGGCTGCTGACGTATTACTGTGGCTCTTTGAGAATGTACGTTGGTAAATTCTGGCTCCTCAGGCTCAGGTTGGCCACCCCGCACTATGCAATAAAGATTGAACTCTTTGCTTCCTACAAGTTGTCTAAGTTATAATATGTTTTTGTTTTTATTGTAGAGTGGATAAAAATCAATAATTAAAAAAAAATAAAAAATCTTTTTTTATTTAAATCAATTTTTTTTTGATAAAATGCTTTTTGAGGGAAAAAAATCTAAAGATAGATGCATTTATAGCTCAAAGATATCTCATCATGGCATAGGGATTATAAATTCTGATTCTATAGTATGAGACAATATGTTCATGTAATGTTTAAGAAAAGTTTTATAAATGAGTTCCAATAGTTCATGGATTCGGGACCCTTATGGAGTTAAATTACAAGCATTAAAAAAATGAATGGGACAAGCATTATCTCCAGCTCATTTTCTTGCAGATATTCTCAATACTTGGTTCAAGGGTCAAACCTTAACTGCTGAATAAGAGGAGTTGGCTATGACATGGACATCCAGCAATCATCCCTCTGTAATGTCAACTGTAATAAGCTTTAGAGCTAAGGGTGAACCATTCAAGAAATGTATGTTTGCTGCTGATGTTTTAAAGAAAGTCACACCAGCGAGCTGGTGGAAGTCACTTAAGCACTTGGATGCAGAGACTGTTGAAGTGATATCACCTTTAACAGCATTAGCTTCTTCTGCCGGTGTATTTTCTTCCTTTGGACTAATTCATTCCAAATTGAGATATCGTTTGGGACTTGAAAAAGCAGGAAAGCTTGTTTTTCTTTTCCAGATTATGAACAAACAGGAAAATGAAGGTGAAGATGACTGAGTTAGCTGCAGAAGCCAATATTTTAAGTTTCTCATGTTGACCTGGCTGACATAGTCCATTTAATTTTTGGTTTTGTTTTGTTTTTTAAAAATTCATTTAACTATTTTAGTTAATTTTAACAAAAACAAACCTGATTTAAAAAAAACTTGAATGTTTAACTAAATTCAAAAAGTCATATGCTTGTTTTGTTAAAATATTATGTTTGCTGTTGGGAAAAAAAAATCCTCCAAATATTAATGATAGTTCACCTCCCAATGACTTCATAAATATCTGCTTCAGTTTCCTTTGGTAAATGAAATAACCAAACAATCATTCATTTTCTGATATAGCTGTAAAACTAATCTGAAAAGTTTTCAAAATAAATTACTTTAAAAATGTATAGCGTGTACCTTCTAAAAATGAAACCTACATCTCTGAGTTGCGAAGAATATGTATTAAGGTTATAACAACCAACAAGAATTCACTTTTATGTAGAAATCCATGATTAAATCAAGTCTTCCTGACTAGTGATTTAAATCAAATCCACCCTGTTTTATTGTGAACACAGCAGAGTAGTCATCAGCTGGTGTAACCAACATTTTTATCAGGTAATGAGGACTGAGAGGGAGGGGTAGGATAGGAATGGTGAGAGGGGTTATGGCTGTGGAAGGGGCAGGAAATTGGGGTGAGTAATAGGCAAGCCTTGGATTGGTTGTTTGAGAACTTGTATTTTATTAGCTCCTTTTAATAGTGTCAGACAGAATCTTTGAGTGAGAATGAATGGGTTGTAAAAGGAGATGAAGAGCAGCTTGTATGTTTCAGCAACTGTGGGATTGGCAGAGTAAAGGTATGTGTGTTAATGGGGCATTTTAAAGCATTCCTGAAAGAGGGCAGAACCTTTCTGCATTTCCTGGTTTTGAGAAGTTCGTTTTGCTCAGTATAATGTTCTTCGGGGGGATAACATACAACCAAGCAATGTTGATCCCAGGTAACATAGCTTTTTGCCATGGAATAGCTTTATTATTGTAAACCATTAGCATAGACTCAATTTACACTTGAATTTTTTTACACTGGTTTCAAACCAGGTAAATTGCAATGGGACAAATCATGCTTCATTTGTGTAAATTTTGTCTGATGGGGTTTTGTACCAGTCAAATAGCTACACCAGCCACCAGAAACCCAGGGCAGACAGAGCCTCAGCTAGTGGTCCATCAGTGCTTTTGAATAGGGTTCATTCTTCTAATATACTTGGCTTTCTTACTTGACTCAAATGGTTTGGCCCTTCTTTATCATTTCTCTGTTTCAAAGTCTGAATCTGCTTTTCTGAGCACTTGCTACTACATAAACAAGGTTTTCTATTTTTCACAGGAAATGTTAATGTCTGCCACTTTTCTGTTCCTTTCCTCTTTGACCTTCTCTCTCCTTCTTAATATATGCTCTGGGAACTCCTTCCTCCCATTTCACCGTTACTTCTGTTTGCTTCTAGCTCTAGTAACAAAACTAGCATTAGACATGATTTCCCTCAATTGGACAGCATGCCAAGCTTTCCTAAGGGGGAATTGTAAATACTGTGAGGTCAGTTCAGTAGTATTGTGCCTGTGGCAAAATCCTGCAGCCTAGAATGAAACTTGCAGTATGTTCTGCTGTTCTAATTTAGAAATGGCTCAGCAGACACTGTTAAATATTGCTAGTTAAGGATTCTAGCTTGCTCACTAAACTCACTCTAAGAAATTGATGAACTTAATGGAGGCAAGAATAATTAGCTAATAAATAAACAAACAGATGTAGATACAAATTTGTTCATATATTTGGAAGAGCTCCAATTCTTGTATGTTACATGACTTTAGACTGGAAGTTTCTTAGGGCAGCGACTGGGTCTGTCAGCATGATGTCTAGCATGATGTGGCTTCATCACAATATAAATATGTAGTAATAGACAACCTGCATACCCAACTTCCCTCTCTCCCCCAAAAAGAGTGGAATTCTATTTATGCAAGAGTCCTTCATCCACTTAATTTAAAAACAGTATTTTCTAGTCCCATGTGCTTCATACAAAACCCTTGAGGACCATACCACTCCCATCTCAGCCTATGGCAGCCATTCTTCTGAAGATCATACAGAACTAATCACTGTTGCTTTTTAATTGGCCAAATGATCCTGCAGATATAAGTTAATCATATCCTGCTAGGGGCTAACTCGGTGCTTTTTTCTAGCTTTATGGAGAGATGAACTAGGGTTTGGTAATTGACCTTGGTCTTCCACTTTGTGGTATACCATGAGATTGGCTTAGTTCAAGGATATATTTTATTTGAATTTTAGTCTTGTAGAATTTGGAAGTCAGAGTGCCCAGTTCTTCTTTAACTTTCATAGTTGCACCTCTGTTCTTGCAGCTGAATCCATGTAGCAGAGTAAATTGGGCCTGATCTTTAAGTGCTGTCTGTCCTCTAGAATGGTGATTGAACAAATGGGAGAGGCTTAAGTGTTCATGTTCTGTTGTCCAGTACATTAACAGACCGAGTTGCACTCTTCCCTGTTATCTCCAAAAGTGTAAGATGATGTGATAATGACAGTGGGAGAAGTGCATAAAATTATGACTTTAATATCTGAACAGATGTTGCACTGTTTTTAAATTGAAAATAAGCTGTTTGTTTTTTTTTAAAGCCAGAAGAAAGGTAAATGCAATGTTTATGCTTCCAGGAGGTAAATGTGCAATACTTTATTGGAAATATTGCAATGTACTCCAGGTCTCTCCCAACATGCCTGTAGCTTTTTCTCTGCAGTTTTGTGAGAGACTTCTATGATCTTAAGATGAAGAAATATGATTATCAGATGGTGGGTTTCAATTTTCTTAATGGATTAAAGTATTGAACTCCTCTATAACAGGTTAATGGGATGGGAAGGGATTAGTGCAGAACTAGAACTAAAACAGTTTTTAAATATATGTGGAATAAATCATTTTAGTGAAATTTATCAGACTTGGACATACATGGCCAAAGGTTCAAAGGTGTGGGCTTATACATAATAATTACCTTCTAAAGGTGGCGTGTTTAAGGCTGGAATTAAAACTTTGTAAAGTAGACAGCTCATTCTGAAGCAAGGGATAAATGTATTCTATACAGGAAACCACCAGGGTACAGAATAAATATCAAACACATTAAAAATTGTATTAAGAGTTTTACTACTTCTGAGCTGCATGCTGTTGAACTGCATATTTTGGTCTTCCCATGTCTGTGTGCATGCAGACTAGGTTCCTTTTGGGTTCAATTTTTAAATGAACAGATGAATTGTAAAAATAAAAACGTTGTCCTAGTAGCATCAGTAAAACAAGAGGAAATAAAACAGTAGAAGGTAAATGTTTATTAAATCAGATGAACAGCTCTACTCCCAGCTGTCTATTAATCTGTTATCCAAAATAGTCAAATTTTAGCAAATAAGCTTTTCTTAAAAAAGTTATCCCATGGCTGTATGTATTGCCATTTGGTTGTGATGGGAGTTAAATGTGCTTGACATCAGAAAAGATTTACAGTGTGTGGTTCATGATTGATTCTTTTCCTTTACACTGCCTTGTAATAGATCAGTTGAGTTACTTGAGCATCAGTCTTTTTTGTGAAAGCTATAGTTTTAGGGTCTGATACTGTAAATATTGATGGATGTGCATAACTTCAATCAGTGGGACTGCTTGAGTGAATGATGTTATGGACATGCATAAGTATTTGCAGGATGAAGCTCTAAATGTAAATTCTGCCATTGAATGTTCTAAGAATTGTCAATAATGCTGTGATTGGGAAATTTGCAAACAGATTGTAGTTATGTTCTATGAAATATAAATAATTTGTGGAGGCTCTTTTGAAAAAGCAGGGACTTTTAATCCAACTTGTATCCTTTGCATCATTCTAACCTTTTAAAGGAATGCTGATGCAGTTAAATTTTTCACTTAGGAAGAATGGTGCAGAGCTGCTGTTTAACTTGTAGTCTGAAAAATTGTTGCCTGGATTTTCTGTCTTCTGTATGATATGCAACTAAATGCCTGTCAAAACACTAAACTTAGATGAACTGAAGGAGAAAATGACTTGAGGGTAGGGTTTTCTGAAGACAAAGTGACTATTGTTCTCCAGATCTTAAATTGTATTTAATGGGGGTATATTTATAAGTGTAATCAAACTAAAGAGCATAACTGATAAAGATGTAGTTTTGTGTATCTTTATGTATGTGCATAATACAGCTGTATTCACCTATATCATCAGTTCTCAACCATGGGTCCAGGGCCCTCTGGGGGGCTGCAAGCAGTTTTCAGCGAGTCCACCAAGCAGGGCTGGCATTAGTCTCTAGGGCCTAGGGCAGAAAGCCGAAGCCATGCTGCTTGGTGCTGAAGCCCCACCCCGGGGCTGAAGCCTGAGAGCAGCTTACCTGCACTGGGCCCCCTGTGGGTAGGACCCCACACAATTGCCCTGCTTGCTAACCGCTATTGCCTGCCCTGGCTTTTATATGCAGAAAAACAGTTGTGGGACAGGTGGGCTATAAATTTTTTTATAGCATGTTGGGGGAGGGCGGGCTCAGAGAAAAAGGTTGAGGACCCATGACCTAAATAAAATTAGTGTCTGACAAATTATCAAGGAGGTCAGCTGTATATTTTTTTTACTCATTTAATGTAATTTTGGAGATTAACATATTCACACTTGGTGTGGATTAAATAGTTCTTATAGGCTTATAGATCTATGAAGATTAGCTAACCAAAGTTTTACTGACCCTCAGTTATAACTGTTAACAAGAAGACAAGGCTGTTGTGAGCCGTTCATGTTCTCAAAGTGCAACCCAAAATGGAAATTAATTTTTATATTTTATTCTTTAAACTAGTCTAAAGTTATGAGGGAATGATTGGTGTAAAAATGAAAGTGGAACATGTTGGGGAAATTATTTTTATCCATAAACAAAATGTCTTTTTGTATATAGAGAAAATAAACCAGAAGTGAGATGTCTAAAATCAGTCATAAAGAAACTAGAAAAATGTGGGATATCTAGACAAGTACCTGTCATATTGTTAAATTAGTGTTACAGGAAATAACTGATTTTTCCACAGAAATAATCTTTCTTTATTCCCACAGGCACTAACATTATTCTAAACCGAAATGCATGCTTTTCCGAAAAGGATCGTTGTTTTAAAAAAAAAAAAAAAAAAAATCTAGGGCCACTAGCCATTGGTCTTAGAGATATTGAGTTTTGTTGGCTGCATTCCAAATTGCAGTGTATTGAAATTGTAAGAAAAGATGCATCAAGAAAACGAGGTTAGTTTGTTGGCTTGATGCATTTTCAAATAGCTTCAGCTACTCTAAGACTGTGTAAAAAATATGAAAAATATTTTAATCTCTTACTTCACAGAACTTGTTAATAACCTAGCAGGTTGGCTTTTGTCTTTATATAAATACAAAACTTTTTTTGAACTTGCATCCAGGGCCATATTCTCTTCACTTCATCTTTGGAAGGGTTAGTCTCATGCCTTAGGTTGTATGTTCTCTTTTTTTGTACAAAAATGTCATGCAGAAATATTTATGGTTCTTGCAGCTTGTTTCCTCTGTGGAACATCTTTTGAGAGGTCCCTTTCTTTACTACCCAACTTTCCAATCTTTTTCAGATCATTCTGTTCTTATGTTCTGTGGAGCACAGGAAAGAGCTTTTCCAGACCATTTTATACCATAATTTGAGAACCACTGAAATAAAGAATGAGTACATGTATTCCATACTGATTTGCTCAAGATGTACTCTGACTAAATGGGTATAAGCATCAGATCTGACCTACTTAAACTCTTCAAAGTTACAATTTTAATTCTAGCCAGGATCAGCTCAGCTCTTCATCCAAATAAAGATAGCTGAAATGAAGTACAGTGCACTTAAGTTTCTTTCAGATGACCTCTTTAAAAAAAAAAAAAAAAAAAAAAAAAAACAGGTCCTATCTGACGTGTGAAGTCAGATCCTATAATTCTTCACATTAGAATAACAGCCTGCTCTGCTATCTTTAGTTAATTTGTGTCTTCCCTGTGCTCCATGCTGTTGTGAGCTGGCTGTCACTTAGCTGCCACTAAAAGGAAAGCTTTGTTGCTTTGGAATAAGAGGTGTACAGGTATAAAATGTTTAATATATTAACAAGTAACCTTCTGTGGTGTTTAGATGCTGCATGTGATTATTAGAACTAGGAGCACTGGCTGTTGGGAGTCTGAACGGACAGGAAACAAGAAGGAGGGGGGAGGAGTGGAGGAGGCTGGGAGAGTTAGAGTGTGCAGCTACAGCTTGGAAAAGAGACTTCCACTGTAAAGTTCTGTTGAAGTTGTTAATACTTTGCTTGGTGGATACAACACCTTCCTCCTCTTTTGAGATAGGATAACTGGTTGTGGGAAAGGAAATGTGACACATTTTGTGTTAGTATTACAAAGGCTACTTAAATTATCCAGATTAACATATGAATTTCATATTTGTAATAGTGAACTGCTTATCTGTCTGGTTTGGAATTCAGGCATAATATCACTTGCTCACTAGATGGAAAAACCTGATCCCATACTGAAATCTTAAAAATCAACAGTGAATTGAATAGTAACTAATCCTGTTTTTGATTCACTCTTAGAGTATCACAAAGTAAAGACAAGACTTCCTGAAGGCCCTGACAATAATATAGAGAGAGCTAAAGAAATATAGAATTAAAGACTATTTACTAAAGAACTTTTTAAAGAAAAAGAACTAATTAAAAGATAACTTTCATGGAACTAGTAGATGTGTATCACAGCTGTGATACTAAATTGTTTTGGAATAGGAGTTCTTTGTGGGTGAACCACTCCAGTAAATAAGCAGGGGGTAGAGGAGATGGGGAGATCATGTCTGAGAGAAAACAACTTCTTGAGGGGGGAAAAAAATAGATTTTAATGAAAGACTGACCTTGGTGTCTTTCCAAATATTCAGAGGAGGATTGGCCTGCTGTGCCAACAGTCAAAGAGGGGATGGATAATATGTGAAGGGAGATCAGAGATTTACAAATATTTAAACCCATGTGGTTGCTTTACTAGGTTCAGAGAGAGACAACTCGTTAGAGCAGTAGTTCTCAAACTTTTGTACTGGTGACCTCTTTCAAATAGCAAGCCTCTGAGTGTGATGACCCTCCCCAATAAATTAAAAACCCTTTTTTTTATATTTAACACTATTACAAATGCTGGATGAAAAGCGGGGTTTGGGGTGCAGGCTGACAGCTTGTGACCCCCTGAGGGTTCCTGACCCCCAGTTTGAGAATCCCTGTGATAGAGAGCCAGTTTGGGCTTTAGTAGAGAATATACTGTAGCAGTTTGCTGTAGCTTTATCAGCTGTTTCCAGGACTAAATAACATGGTTAACGTTAAACATTTTATATTCTGTATGTTTCCCCTTCTGTACCTTTTACATTTTTTTATCTAACATGGATTTGATCAGACTTCCTCTTTGTAAGAGATCTTGTTATTACAAAGGGGGCTTTATAGGTTTTTGTTATGGAAAAAAGGACTAATAAATGAAGAGATCTGAGGCCAGTGGACCAGTTACAAATATTTTCCTATTATCTCCTAAAGTAGTTTGGCACCAAAAGGGAGCAAGGATAATAAGACCAGATAAGCATTTAAAGATAATTCACTTGAATGGATGGATTGATTTCCTTTTTCTATAAGGTGTAAATATTGGCATTCTTTTTCTAGATTTTAAAGCATTTGCCTGGGCTTTTGATAAAAGTTAATAGTAAAAAAAAAAAAAAAAAGGGGGGGGGAGGGGAGGGGAGGAAGTCTTCACCTGGTACTAACAGTATTGCAGGGGAATCTGAATTTTTTTTGACTTCATGTTCTGTTCATTGTTTACACACTGCAGCTACTGCAAAAGTATTGAACTTTTGCTGGCTGGTTGAAAACAAGCATAACCATTTATTTACACTTGCATATTTGAGTTTCTTTGCAAAATCTGCTGTTGCATTCTCAATTTTTTTTTTAAAAAAAAAGTGCTATATTGTCAGCTTTGAAAACTGCTTGCACTCTTTATTGAGTGACAGTGTCCCACATGGGCTGCAGTAGTACAAGTTTCCACACTTTCCTACTAGTGTGCCTTACCCAAAGAGGAGCTATCTAAGTATATGGCTGTATAATGGAGCCGGAAGTATACACATAACTTGGGCAGCTATGATTAAGCTAGCATGCTTAAGTTCAGGTGTAGCCATGGAGGGATGGGCTAGTCACCCCAAGTATGATTCTGTCTGACACCGTAGTATGTACTCAAGTGGCTAACCCATGCTGCTGCTGCTGTGTCTATTTTTAGCATGCTAGCTTAGGGTTACCATATTTCAGGTCCCAAAAAGAGGACACTGCTGGGGGGAGGGGAAGCTGTATGGAGAGGGGGGCGAACTGGGAGGGGTATCTACTGTGGGGATACTCATTGGAGGTGAGGGGCAATGTTGCTCCCTGTCACAGTGGGAGGGCAGCTGGTGCAAGCCTAGGATGTAGCGCCAGCTGTCAGTCAGCTCCTCCCTGTGAGAGCCCTCCCCAGGGCTGAAAGTGGGGGCCTGGGTGAGTGGGATTCAGCAGCTATGGCTTGCGGGGCAATAGACCAATTAAATGCAGAGGAACCACCAATCGGGAAGCAGACCAATTGGGGCTCTTGCTGAACTGCAACTTGTCTGCTCTGCAAAAATGTTGGACATTTCCTGTTTTTAAAATTCCTCTCCCTTCCTCCTCTTCTCCCCCCTCCCCCCCAACCGACTGAGAGGTGGCTTAAAAAATATGCAGTGGCTGGGAAAACCTGGATGTCTGGTAACCCTATGTTACCTTGATCATAGTTAATACAGGTATGTCTACCTGAGCGGGAAATTAAACCTCCAGGTTCAGTGTAGACATACTGTAAGTCAAGGTAGAGAGGTCAGTATAGTCAGCATGTCCATTCAAACCAGTCTTCGGAACCTTCCAAACTACTGCCAATTAGTATGAATTGTACTGTGTATTTTCATGTGCACACTTGGTTAGGACTGCCAACTTCCTTTCACATACACCACTGAATATTAGTAGTTGGTCACTCAAAATGGATGTGTGCTAGCTTGCTAGAGGTAATGGCATCTATCACCTTTCTATGGAGCTTCCAGTCCAATAATTGTAGTGGTTTCTTTACAAAACTGCTTGTTTTAAGAAGTGTTTTTTTAGGAAGAATGTAAGAACTATTCTTTTTTGTATTTCCTTCTAAACGAATATGTCTGGGGAATTAGTACTTTTACAGTTTTATTGGGGGAGTTACATTTTTGTTAATGAATATATTAAGTGCAAACTGTTTTATATTCTATCACTTTGTGTCATTCTCACTAGAGAAATGAGAATATATATCAGTAGTTACCAACGATGACTAACATGGTCTCTTCACTGGGGAGGTGGATAGTATGTGTATGTGTATGTTCATTATGGTAACCCCGCCCTGTAATAGATGCTCTACAAATCCACAGAATGCCAGAGTTTCTGCTTCAAAGATCTTACATTGTAAAGATGCAAGATATGGCAAAGGATCAGGAAAAAGGATTAAAAAATATACATGCAATTTATGTATGTAATCTATTCCCAACTGCCCCTCAACTTGAACCATTATTAGTTGGCTCATTTTACCCACTGTGGCAAGTGGGTAAAGAGGGATCTGAGTGAGTAGCTTTGTGAATTGGCTCATGGAGGCTGTTATAGATATAAGGGACAAATGTTGGAGAAAGTATGAAGACAGTTGTGTGGGGAAAATGGGCAAACAAGGCATCAAGGCTGGTATCATTTAATAGAGCATAGAGGATCCAGTGAGGGACATTGGAGGGTAAATAAGGAGAAACAGAATTGTGCAGATCTTTAAATGCGGGAGTAGGAAGCATGAATGTTGAAGGAAAACTATTGGCTTTAAAATACATTTTAAACCAAATACAGATACTTTCAGTTATTAAAACTGTCTGTTTAAAAACCTACTCTAAGTTTCACTGTTTGCATTTGTCATCTTGAAAATACAATATAAGTTTCACTACTGTTTCTAATCAGCTTCTGATTGCCTGTTAGGATCTTCTAGTACAATATTGCAATGTGAAAATGGTAAATATTTCAGGGAAATGCTTAAAAAATTAGCTAAACTGGAATATAAAATAAATGTTTGGGTTTTGTAAGCTGGAGGAATTCTAGAAGTAATAGGACTAAACCATTAGAACACTTTCTGGAAAACATTCTAGACCCAAAAGGAAGAAGTTAAATATTTAAGTGCTTTCGACTGATTGTGGTATTAGTTTTAAAGTTTTGACACATTCATGTAACGCTCTTCAATCTGTAACACCGTTGCTGTTGACTGGTTCAAATAAAAATTTCTAATTCTTTTAAAATTACTGCTTTCTAAAACTGGATGTTCATCTTGTGATGGTGGATTCGTATAGTGACAGAATGTCTTATCTTCTAGGTAAAATGTATTCTGAGTATCAAACAAGGGATTACATTTTTTCTTACGGCAGTACCATTTAGTAATTATAAGATCCAACCTCACTGCACAATGGAAAACACAGGCTTTTTAAGTTGATCTTCAGCCAAAGAAGTCACACACATGTAAAGGCTTAATACATTAAGTAGTGTTGCATAAGTAGATATGTCCTAGATATTCTCCAAAAAAGGTTGTAGTGCTATTGAGCATGGCTGGTGAGGCAAGGGCACAATTGTATAAGGAACGAGCTTTAAATCAAGGGGAACAATGCTATTCTTTAAGAAATGGATGGACTTGTCTAGGTCAAAAATGCCTGCATTTAATTACCCCAACGACCATGGATAGATATGCAGATCCTGATAGGAGATGGGTGATTGGTATCCTGTTGCTAGAGCTGTGATAGCTAAGACAGAACAGCAGCAGGAAATTCTCATTGCTTTAAATAAAGATTTGACGCATCTTTAGTCTGTTGAAAGGTAAGACTTCATTTTTGAGAGATTAAGAATGTAAATATAAATGAGCAGGCTGTGCTGTTGGGCAAGATGTCCATACTGCTCATTATTACTTAAGATCCCTTTTCCCCTCAGCATTGAGAGAGTAGAATATGGAATGGGATTGATGTAATTGAACTTTCCTGCCTGGAAAGAACAGATAACTTGTTGAAAGGCTAGAGGGTGGGAGTACCTGGCAAAAAAAATCAATGCTAAGGCCTTGGCTACACTGGCACTGTACAGCGCTGCAACTTGCTGCGCTCAGGGGTGTGAAAATGCACCCCCCCTGAATGCAGCGCTGTAAAGCACCAGTGTAATTAGCGCCTGCAGTGCTGCACGCTCGCTTGCAGTGCTGCAAGCTGTTCCCCTCAGAGAGGTGGAGTACTTGCAGCGCTGCGAGAGAGCTCTTGCAGCGCTGCGACTGCACTCGCACTTCACAGCGCTGCCGCGGCAGCGCTGTTAATCCCCAAGTGTAGCCAAGGCCTTAAGTGTGCTCCCTTAATAGCAAGAGGCGCCAGGGGATAAAGTGGTATGTGCTTTCAGTGACATTGTGATGAAACCCCCATAAGAGGGAGTCATAATGCAAATGAACCTTGGGAAGATCAGGAGTGGGTGTCAAGAGTGTCATATTAGTATGGGTTTGGTTTTGCTTTATGAAACAAACGTCAATTTCCTGAGCAGAGAAATCATGCACATGCCCTCCCTCCTCCACCTCTTGAATGTTTCCTTTCCAACCCCAATTTCCTATCTCTAGAGCAGGAAATAACTACCCTTCAAATGGTGGTCATCCGTCAAGTTGTTCCATTGCCTTAGACTAGTGTGTTGTGGAACTCAGCTGTCCTCTTCCAATTAAGGGGCAAGTCCTATGGAAATGATCACAAAAGGACTATCTGCTTTGGAAAGGGCTTTCACCACCATTCAGATCACTTTTATTTCTCTAAAATTAGAATGATCTTTTCACTGGCCAAAGAAGACTAAATGTAGGAAGTCAGAGCTTATGTGCTTTTTGAAGTTATTGCATACCAAAATACTAGAATATTTGTTTTGAAAACCTAAAAATTCAGTGAATTTGAGAACTCATAACTAACACTGAACTTCAAATATCTATTAGCTATATACATACCTTGCCTTATGTTCAGACTTCAGTGAATAATAGACTTTACAGCCCTACCCAATGTCTTGCATTCATAAATATATGGACTGTTTATTCTTTAATACAGTTGTTGTAGCTTGTATATAACTCTTAAAAAATTGACACAACTTTTGTTTTCTAACAAAGCTTTTCCTTGTGGAAACAATTACCCTTTGTCATGACTAAATTTGTGTCATTGCTCCTCAACAGCTTGAAGTAATGACTTACTGTAATGATTCACAGCGGTACTTTTTGTTGTAGACTAGCATTTATCAAAATACTCTTATGCATTCTTTTGGAAGGTTCATCACATGAGACCATTTCCAAACATATCTGTGAATAGCTTTAAAATGAAAATATTAGACTTTATTATGTGAAATTACTTTTCCTCCCAGAAAATAACCATGTTATTTATTTGAAGTTCTGTTCAAATGGTATGTTTGCTTTCTTATTCTTGAAGGCAGGATTCACATGTCCCCAACACTTAAAATCGAAGACTGAAGGGCTAGTATAAATATGAGACCACAAATGCTTCAACATACTGGAGCAGACTAAAAAATTACATCTGCGGGTAAAAGGCAAAATATGAAGTCCAATGGATGTATGTGGTAGACGTCACTTGTATCTTTCAACTTTATCTTTCTGTCTTGCTTTTGGTGGGATGAAGGAGAGGGAAAGAATAAAGTAATAGAATGAGCAGTATAGTTGCAAAATACTATCTCGTAGACCAGTGGCCTCCAAACTTTTTTGATCGCACACCCCTATCAGTAAAAAAAATTTTGAGTACGCACCCCCTGCTGCGCCGGCTCTACCATTTTTGCCGACGAGGGGAAAAAAAATCCGCTCAGATGAAGCGCCCCCCCAAAAAGCACTCCTCCTGCTGCGCACCCCCAAGGATCCTCTTGTGCACCCCACTTTGGAGACCACTGTCTTAGACAGAAGAGTAAGGGAACTATGTAAGGGCCAAAAAATTGGAAATTTGGCATTTCATTCAAGTCTTTGGTGTTCGTTTCCCACCCTTCAGCTATGGATCACCAAACAGAATTAAGCATTGCACCAGTGTCTTGCTAGTAATCCAATAAAACTTTTGAATAAGGGTATTCAGTCATTTGTGTACAGGATTTGTCTTTCTCTCAACAGAAAGATAAGAGTTCCTATAAAGATACATTCAGGAATAGTTAGGTACATTTTAATCACAGAACTGTGGATAGAGGAACTTGATATGCTTTCCAGTTTTTAGGTTCTTGTATGTATCTTGGTCTGTCTTGCAATCAAGTGCTCGTGCTGCTCCTCCTCCTACTTCACTCAAGAAGTTGGCATGTATCCCAGACTACAATAGAAGAATTGTTTGGCAGAGAAGTCAGCAACCAGTATCTTGGCACTAACTTCAGTTTTTGAGGCCAGGTTACTGAGAACAAAAATAAGCATAAGTACTGCTTTGCAAAATATTTAGCCTTCCAAAAATGAACCAAGTGAAAGAAATGGTATCATTTGGTTAAGAACACATCTTGTACCTACCTGCCAAGGTCATTCTGATGTATCCGCTTTTTACCTCCAGAATGGAACCATTTGGATCTCTTGGGCACCAATTCACATTTCATAGATTTTTATATTTGCAATCATTAAGGGCTATTGACGGACTCAAGAACAACTTTTATAAAGCATTTTGTTTAGAAACAACTTCATGTTACTGTTGGTTCATTTTGTATGTAAATTGGTTATTTAATACAAAATACAAGTTATTCAGTTATTGCAGTTAGTTCCTTACTTCACTTACAATCCATTTGATACTATTCCCACATCAAAAAATCAAGTTGAAAACCAGTGATTTGCCACTTCATTTGTTTCTAATTCTTGTTCCCCACTAGCAACTTCTAATATCCAGTTTTCACATAAATAACTTTTGTAATAACTAAAGGAAAGTAAATCCTATGAAGAGTTCTCCTGAGGTCAATTTCAAAGACTTACACAAGTTGTGATTGGTCTCTGTCATCATTATTGTTGTGTAGCCTTTTTAAAATAGGCTTAACCCAATTGACTCTGTATCAGTACTTGAACACCAGCTTGGATATAGGTGTATACTTAAGCATTAACAGAAGCCTCCTTTAATTATGTCAGGCATTTGTGTCATGGAGTGCAGTGCCCTTGTTAGCCATAACTGCTATTAGATAAGGGGAGAGGAGAAAGCAATAACTGGTAATCTTCACTCTTTCTATAAAACCACTTCCTGTTGATTTCATTAACGTGGTAACCTTCTTTCATTTCTGTTCTGAACCTGAGCTGATCTTAACAAATGCGTTAAGGAATTCTACAAGGTGGGCCCTGCTGGTAGAGAACTAAGTGTACTGCAGCAAAACTACATGTGGTATAATTTAGATATGGCCCAAAAACTAAATGAATACTTTGCCTCAGATTTCAGTAACTATGATAATTTGCACATGGGTATGAAGGCAGGATGGATGATGGAAATGAGTATATAGAAATGGAAATTGTCACATCTAAGGTGCGTTTTTTTTTTTTGGTTTGCTTCCTCAGAAGCATCAGAGGTGGCCATGGCTGGAGATGGGACACTGGGTGGGGTGAGTCAGTGCTCCTGAGGTGGCAGTGAACATTCTCTCACATGCTTAGCTGGCTGGTTCTTACTCACGTGCTCAGGGTCTAACTGATTGCAGTGTGTGGGGTTGGGAAGGAATTTCACCAGTTCAGTTTGGCAGTGACCTGGGGGGTGCAGTGGTGTTGTCTTTCTGTAGCATGGAGTACAGGTCACTTGCCAGGATTATCTGGGTATATCTCACTTAAATAATTCCTTGCCATTGAAGGTGCCTCAGGCATTTGTGCTCTTCAGTCCCTCCTATTCTCTGCCTGTGGGATATAATAGTTTAATCTCCTGTAGGCTGTAATGCTATGGTCCAATTTTGGTGGTTGGGTTTAGTGTGTGGGTGCTGAGGTGGTGTTCATGGCCTGTGGTGTACAGGAGCTGTAGACTAGATGATCTGATGGTCCTGGCAGACTTCAGATTCTATGACTCTCTTGTGTGTTGTAAGATGCCCACTGAACAGTTCCAATTAGTATTTATTGATTTGGATCCATAATTTCAAGGTGCATTCTATTATGGAAATAGCTGCTGTCTAGTTGTTCCCAGAGATATCTAGTTGACCACCGGAGCCTCTTGCTTAGATATTCAGATTCCAATACAGAAAAATGCCTTGAAATCTGACAGTTCTTTAAAAAGCACCCTAGTGGTCTTTATGGCCACCATGAATAGCAGTCGTTGTCAAATAATAGAGTGGAAAATAGCATCCATGGGACCACTGTTCCATCTGTTGATGTGTGCCTTAGGGTACGTCCATACCTAAGTTCCCTGTAAGCTGCGTGGCCGCGCAGCAGCCTTCTTAGTGCCGTGCAGGCACTCAGGGAACCTGCCCGGGGACTAGCTGGGGGAGGGGCGCTCCTAGCCCAGTCCCCAACCTGCTGCGGCTGGTGCAACCCCGACCTGGCCCCAACTCTGCTGGGGTGACCCAGCCATGACCTGGACTTGCCGAGGGAGGGGCACCTATCCTGCGGCCCCAGCCCCGAAGCTGCTGTGCGGGGAGAGGCACCTCTCCCCCCCAGCCCAGGTGCTGCTGTGGGGGGAGAGAGCTGTAGCCCCGGAGCACCCCCTTGCACTCCAAACCCCTCATCCTTGGCCCCACCTCAGAGCCTGCACCCCCAGCCGGAGCCCTCACACCCCTGTGCCCCAGCCCTCAGCTCCCTCCTACGCTCCGAACCCCTTGGCTCCACCCCACCACATGAATTTTGTTATGTGCACCAATATGAAGGTGATGTGTCACACATGACCACCTTATTGGTGCACATAATAAAATTCGTTCTGCACCTGGATAGGAAATATTAGAGGGAACACTGGATACTGCAAAAAGCCCTGCAGCAATGAGTCTCAGCCCCAATCAATTGGCTTGGACTTGTGCTACAGGGCTAAAATAGTTGGGACTCTGCGTTCTGAAACCCATAGGAGGGTCTTAAGACCTAGGCTGCTATTTTTAGTTCTGTATGTGAGCCTGAGTCAGTTGACCTGGGCCCTGAGACTCAGTTTTTCAGTGTAGAGAGGTATCCTTAGATTTCACCTTAGAACTTCTTCGTAAGATTGCTTATTGACTTCACTTGTCCCAAGACAGAAAGAGGTTGAACGTGAGATTTGTGAAGAGAAACATATAAGCTAGGCCTTGTAGTCAGTCTTTAAAGGTAGAGCTTCTGCACCATTTCGTTTCTCAAGACCCCGTTTTTACAGCATTGGCTTAGTGAGGACTTTGGAAGAAAAGTTCCTGTTATGTTGAGAAGTCTTTTGGAATTATGGTCAGGTAATATTTATAGAATCCCTTTTTCTCCTGGAAAAAATGCAAATATGTTAAAACACACACACTAACTGATACCTATATTTCAAAGAACACCATTGAAATACTGCCACTTCTGGGGTGGAATATGGCAGATGTTAAGCATCATGCAGTAACAATACACAGGAATTTGGAGAAGAATACCATGGTATCTAATAAAATGTATGGGGAGGTTAATCAGGTAAAATGTAATTACCTAAATAGGAATTATCTGGAGACCAGGGTTAATACTGCTAATCTTGCAGTGTGCCATGGGATCTTTAACCACAAGTGTTCAGGATCTCAATTTTAATTCTTCTGGTGGTTAAATCACTTATGCAGTGTGCGAGTCCTTGAAAGTTCTAATATATCAATTTAAGTTTTAAAGGTGATCTACAAAGAGAAAAGAATTGGGTTTGTGCCCTTTTGTGCTTCTGTATGATGTAAAAGAAGACCTGAAAGATTTTTGTCGGTTTCTTTTCAGTTTGTTTATACATTTGAAATTCAGGTCTTCAGCCTAGAAGATTTGATGGCAACTAGAGAAATATTGAAATTGACATCAGAAAATGAAAGCTGAGTAATAGAAAAATCTGTTCTTTCAATCACATGTTTAAAACTTTCTAAAACACTAGTGCCCAATGAACACTTTGAGAGGGGGGATATATCTGCTAGTCATGGGCGTGCGCAAGAGTGGGCAAGCAAGGGCACAGCCCAGACATAATCAGTGGGGGCACAGAATTCCCGTGGGGCTGGAGTGGGGAGAGCGCGCTCCTCCAGCCCTGGGGCCGCGTGGGGGAAGGGGGCAGAACCAGGTCCTCTGGCACAGGGGAGAGCCAGCTCCTTCAGCCGGGGAAGGGGGAAAAGTGAGCTAGCTCCTCTGGCTGCGGGGGGCACAGAGGCCAAATTTTTATTCCTGTGCATGCCCCTGGTTAATCAAGAAAGTTGTCCCTCCAATATTCATTTGAGATCTCCAGTAGTTCTTCCAGCAAAAGCAGGGAAAAACAGACTTGATATACCTGGTATCTCCAAAGTACAACGAACAGTGAAGGAAGAAAATGCATTTAAGGCTTCATTATTATCAGAAGCAAACTGAATCATCCAGTTCTAACTTAATTTGCAGATTACCTTAAATAGTTTATACTATTTATTTGTACTCCAAAGTAACAAAACAAATCTACCATTTTATACAAATTAAAACAAAGTTTAATCTTAAAAATGAACGCTAAGAAAAGGCTTTGCCTGCAATATTGACACATTAATTATATGTCAGGATAACTTCATAATTTTGTTGTGGGGGTACAAATTAAATAACAAGGGGAATGGATTTTTCATTTATTACATGATTGTGCATCCACAAAAAATATAGTTAGTAAATATCAAAATTGGGTATGGGAACTACTTACACTCAAGTCACATGTTGAATGTAATAATCTTACTGCTAGAATGAGCTATAGATTATTTCTATTTTGGACCAATACTTGTGTTAGGTGCTGTACAGAAGCAGAGCAAGAGGATGGTCCTTGCCCCAAATTGCTTACAATTTAAGTAACACGAGACAGGTGGATGCAGATGGAGGCGCACAAGCAAACACTGACAATATTGGTCATGATAGGAAGTGGGCTTGGCACACCAGCTGTCCAATCTTGGTCTGAGTGACAGGGAGGATAATGGTGTTGTGCAGTGTGATTGAGAAACAAAGCAGGAGGACTTAAAGTGGAAGATTAGAAGTTATATTTGGTCTAAGTTAAACTGAAACTGACACCTGGAGATGTTGGAAATGGACAGATTTAAGTTTGGATAAAATAAGACAGGTCTGATTAGACAGGTAGATCTGAGAGTCAGTCGCTTAAAGATTGTAGTTGAATTTGTGTTTGGGAATGAGATTCCATAGAAACAACGTGTAAAAGGGAAATAGTAGGGATCAGGAATGGAGTTCTATGGAATCCATAACAGAAAGTTGGAAGGTGGGTAAAGAGGACTCTAATAGCTGAAGGAGTGATTAGAGTAGTAGGAGGACAACCTGAAAAGGACTGAGTAAGTAGTCAGACTAATGGGCCCATAGCAGTGGTGTGTGTTGGTTAGTTTCAGATGCTGAATTGGGAGATCAGTGATAAAAGGTTGATGTCAGCTGTCACAGAGGGAAGTGTATGAAGGAAAGTTTGAATGTCCAGGTCTTGAACACTATTAAAGGCAGCAAAGCTATGAAGGTATGAACCCCCAACTGGGTAGCTGCAGTACCCACCCAGAGAGCACACAGGAGAAGATGGTAGCTGGACTTTGTCACTGGGAGGATTTGGGGCCCTAAGATGGGAGTGTCTCTCATTGGGGCTGGCAGGTCCGCTGCTAGGCAAATGGAGTAGTTTGTCCCACCTGGTAGGGAGGGGGGAGTATCTACTATTTTTGGTTTTAGAATGTCCTATCCATCTCAGGTATATGTTGTACTTTGCACAGTCTATTTAACTCCAATATTCAATTTACTCACATAAGGATTGTTTATACTTCATTACATCAAATTTTCCTTAAATTTAATTGATGTTTTGATGTTTGAAATCAGATCCACAGTAACAGGTCAAAGTCAGCATTGCCTAGTCCAGTTTTTATATTCGGTAAAAGTTCTGAAGCATATAGATTTTCAAGATATATGGATATAGTAAAATAAATCCCAGTTGATTTATTTATTAATACTTAAAATAAGTTACTCATTCTGTTATTGCTTCGGGTTATGGTATCTTAAAAGTATTTCTGGGTTAAAATGAGGGATTTTTTTTGTCTGCGGCTGATAAAAATTTAATTAAAAGATTGAAAAAGGACAATGGTTATTTCAAATTAGGAAAAAGTTATCAAAGGAAGTGCTCATTTGCTGTTTTGTAACAGGAAATTTTGTCGATGTAAAATTGAAGCAATGGGTTGTGTAAAATAGGAAAGCTACCTTATTTTAATATTTTGAGTTCTAACATTAATTGTGGCTTAATTCTATTCAGAGAAACTCTAATTAATTCATATTGTGGTCCATCTAGATTATGTGGAAAAATCTCAGAGAAACTTGGCTTTCCTTAAAGTTAGAACAGATACTCTAGTATGGGGTTCATCTCCTAGGGCAGTGGTTCTCAACCTTTCCAGGCTACTGTATCCCTTTCAGGAGTCTGAAGCCCAAGCCTTACTGCCTGGGGCTGAAGCATGTAACTTAGCCTTGTGGGCCTCCCTAAACCTGTCCCACGATCCCCCAGGTTGAGAAACACTGATCTAGATGAGTTGATATATCCCCTGGAAGACATCTGCGAACCCCCAGGGTATGTGTACCGATGGTTGAGAGCCACTGTCCTAGGCGATTAAACCCCTGGAGCAAAACCTGAAGAATTAAAAATTCAGGTATTGCCACATTTTTCTTATTTTTTTTTTCTTTTCTCGAAACATACATCAAAATGCTGAAAAGAAGGGTGGCCGAGTGAGTAGGATCCTAGATTGGGACTGAAGGAACCTGGATTCAATTTAGCCACAGACTTCCTTGTGACCTTGGTGTATGTTACGTTATTTGCCCATCTCTGTTCTCTGTTTTTACAATGGGGATAGTATTTCCCCATCTCACATGAGTGTTGAGGATAAAATCCATTAATGATTATGAAATGCTTGAATAGTGATGCGGAATAGTTAAAAACTGTTTAGATTGTATTATAGCAATAGTCTTCTCTTCTCTGCCAGATTGCTGCTGAAGGCTTGAAGTCTGGTATAAGGGAGTGCTTATAAAATTTAGCTGAATCATGAAAGGCTTTTAGATTTTGCTCTGTGAATTTGTTTGGTGTTACAGATGTGTGCTGACTGAAACTGTCACTTGCTGCTCTCGCATTTGCTATCACTGTGATTGTAGCTTATGAGAGTGGTTCTCAACAAGGGGTCCGTGGCCTTGTGGGGCACCACATGTTGGTTTCAGGGAGTTGGTGAGCTCTGGTACCTTGGTGGAGTTGGGGGATCACACAGTGGTGTTGCCCCCAAACAACTGCAGTTCCAGAGCCAGGCAGTCTAAGGGGCAGCTCCAGATACACTGACCCTGGCCAGGTTGGAGGTGGGAAGCTAGTGCCAGGCAGTGTGGGGTGGTGGCTGCTCTGGCTGGTGTCTCCTCCAACTGCTGGTGCCCCAGGGTTGCAGTTGCTCCTTAGCTCCCAGCCCTCTTTGACTGTTTGCTCACCTAAGAGCCGCCAGTGCACAGTTCCTAGCTACTCCTCTCCCTGCATCCTGAGCTACCCCCTGCTCTGGACCCTTCCGTCCCCCTCTCCCGCAAAATAGAAGTCAAACTATACCTATGCCTAAAGACTCCCCACCCAGTGTCTGGCACCCCACAGGGCTAAATTTCCAAGGGCTCCCCCAGCCTGGTGGCTAAAGCCCTGAGCTGCTGAC
This sequence comes from Malaclemys terrapin pileata, assembly GCF_027887155.1. Taxonomy (NCBI): domain Eukaryota; kingdom Metazoa; phylum Chordata; order Testudines; family Emydidae; genus Malaclemys; species Malaclemys terrapin. The sequence continues at coordinate 116,112,231 of NC_071505.1, forward strand.
CTGCCCTCTCTATCCCTCCCACCCCCCGCTTGCTGGGCCCTGGGCATGTTGCTAGGGCCTCAGAAGATTGAGAACCCCTGGTTATGACAAAGAATAATGTACGTCTGAGACATTATACAACTTCTTCAGTAAACATGGTTTATAATCAAATCTGGGCACCTTTTTACAGCTTAATAATCTAAACTAAGTTATAAATTTAGCCACAATGGTTTGAATGTTGGAAATGTTTTGGTACAAGAGTGCAGAATGCAGTGTACTAAATATGTTGGTGCACGGAGGAAACTGAAGCTTGGGTGAGAAATAGCTGGCTCAAACTGAATCCAGGAAAGACTAAAGTGATCCCACTTGGAAGAAGGGAGTATTAGGAGGAATGTGCAAGTTCTATCACCTGGCTCTGGATAATAGACCATATGTTAAGTCAGGTTTCAGAGTAGCAGCTGTGTTAGTCTGTATCCGCAAAAAGAAGAACAGGAGTACTTGTGGCACCTTAGAGACTAACAAATTTATTAGAGCATAAGCTTTCGTGGACTACAGTCCACTTCTTCGGATGCATCCGAAGAAGTGGACTGTAGTCCACGAAAGCTTATGCTCTAATAAATTTGTTAGTCTCTAAGGTGCCACAAGTACTCCTGTTCTTTTTATGTTAAGTCAGTTGGCAAAGCTGGGTTCATGACCAAATCATTGCTGACAATAGACCCTCAAATAACGACCTACACCAAAAGCATCTTTCACCTCAAGCTAGCAAGCTTGGCTTTCTGAATGGTGATCTGGCTCTGGATAAAAAGTTGTTAACCTACAGCCTATGCATAACACAGGAATCAAGATTTACATCTACTGCTTCTCCCCATCCACCCTGTCAAAAAAAACTATTAGGTTGGTTTGACATGACTTGTTCTTGACAAATCCATGCTGACTGTTACTTATCTTATTATCTTCTCTGTGTTTGCAAATTGATTGCCTAATTATTTGTGCCATTTATCTTTCTGGATACTGAAGTTAAGATGACTGGTTGTCCCGGGTTGTCCTTATTCTCCTCCTTATAGATGAGCACAATATTTGCCTTTTTCCAGTCCTCTGGGATCTCTCCTGTCTGCCATGATTTTTTTTCGACGATAATCACAAATGGCTTAGTTATCTCTGCAGTCAGCTCTTTGAGTATTCTAGGATGGTGGCTTGAAGACCTCTACCTTGTCTAAGTAATTTTTAACTTGTTTCCCTATTTTAGTCTCTGATTCACTGGCATTCACTGTTAGATGTCCAATTGCTACTAAACTTTTTAGTGAAAACTGAAAAACGTCCTTTAGCACTTGTGCCATCTCCTCTCTCTCCCCCCCCCCCCCCCAAAAAAAAAATTGAGTAATGGGCCAGCCCTGTCCTTGGTTTTCCTCTTCTAATGTATTTGTAGAATGTTTTCTTCGTCTTCATCTTGCTTAATCTCATTTTGGCCTTGGCCTTCCTGATTTTGTCTTACATGCTTGTGTTGTTTATATTCAGCCTTTGTAATTTGACCTAGTTTCCACTTGTAGGACTATGTAGGACTTTTTCTTGTGTGTTTCAGATCATTGAAGATCTCCTGGTTAAGTCAGGGTGGTCTCTTGCCATACTTCCTGTCTTTCCTACGCAGTGGGATAGTTTGCTCTCGTGCCCTTAATGTCGCTTTGGAAAAACTGCCAATTCTCTTGAACTGTTTTTCCCCTCCTCCTTAGACTAGCTTCTCATGGGATCTTACCTACCACTCCCTGAGTTTGTTAAAGTATGCCGCCTTGAAATCTATTTTTATTTTATACCCATATTTTAATTCATATTGCGCATAATGCTCTAAAATTTCAAGAAATTATTTCTAGAGCATAAATGTAAACTGTAGTAACTGGAGCAAGGGAATGATAAGCTGCACCATACATTTCACATGGGTAGCTAATGGTTTACTTAAGTTTGTCAAGTTTTTATTCATTTATATTCTCAGTATAGATGTGTATACGCTAATAGACTCTGCTGAGTGAAAATGAAAAGAGCTCTGCTCTCTAGCATTTGTAACACAATCCAGATCTGAATCACCTTAACTCACACGGTAGGTGAGGAATCTTGTCCTGTCCTTTCTAGACTTTGCATTTTAAATCACCTTTGTCCATCCCTACACGAACGCAAGTCAATGACATACCATATGCATTTTAAATACAGTTCTGTAGAAGGACTCGGTTGGGGCTCGTCCCTCTGCGGGGCTGTGGGACACCACACAGCCTCGCTACACTGTTTCTGCTGGGTTGGGGAACCCCCTGTCATTGGCCCAGACCTCCAGGCAGGGCCGTGTAAGGAATACTATATAAGCCCTTGCCCTGGGTTAGGGCGGGGCAGCAAACAAATAGTCAGAGGCCCAGGCCCTCAGGCAGTGACTGAGCCAATAGTTCAATAGCAAACCCCAGGCTCCTGTTGGGTGGCAGGGGGGACGCAGGCCCACTCACTCCACTGCGTACCAGCCTGGAACCCTAGCAGCTGCAGAAGACCTGCTGCTGTGTCAGTGGGGATCCTGACCGCAACACACTGACATTGATTCTGGCAAGGCTGCCACCAGACTAGGGTTGGCTGCCCCTGGGCTACTTCCGGACTCCCCGTTGTAAGGTACCTGGGTTAGAGCAGTGTCCTCAGAGATTTCCAGCGCCATCGGCTTCTCTGGGTAGCTGGCGAGGGGTAGGCTTGGCTGGCCCATCCATTCCTCGGGTCGGCTGCGGCCTACCAGCATCTCCCAATCGGAGCTAGGCCACAGGCGTTTGGCCTCTCCGGCAGCTGTGGTCCAAGTGAGCTCTGGGATTGGGCTTTTATACTTCCCGTCCTGTGCCGTGACCTCTGGGGGGCGAGTGCAGGATCCACTGGCTCCGCCCACGTTGGTGTCAGGGGAAGTTCTTCCCTCTGCGGAGCTGTGGGGCAACATATCACCTCGCTACAAGTTCAAATTACAAGTTTAGGTTTGTAGGCATTACTGGCTTTTATACAATTAATATAACTCTCCAACATTGTTGTGCTAAATATGTAGGTTGTTTTGTGTTATGGGGCACAATTTTTTTTGCTATATTCACACTGTTTCTTAACCTTATAGGATCTAGTGGGCTTTACAACAATGGTATTATCCTGTGGCTGTGGTTTATATCATCCTTTCTGAGAAAGCAAACTTGCCTTTTTAATTATACAATGTAAATCTACCTGTAAATAATGTGAGGACTTTGTTGCTGAACTAATGCATTTGACCTTATTTGTACCTCGTGTTTTTTCTTGGGGACCAGTATTGCTATAAACGCTTCATACTGTGGAAGTATAATTAATTTTATATTCACGCAGTTTTGTTTTGCTAATTAGTTTCTTCTTTTGTTAGAAAAAGTACAGTATTTCAGTGCTTTGCAAGATGTCTTTTTTTCCCCCCAAAGGAGGATGTATTTGGGGATCATGTGTGCTGAGAGTCAGGGGGATTTGATTATTGTACCTGCTGTGCAGGGGGCTTCTGGTGTCTGGTTCATGACAGACTCAGTATAATTTGTGGGAATGAAAGGACCAGTCTACTATGGCATTTAATTATAAAAATAATAAAAATGCCAACAGTGGGACAAGTTGTTTGTATTGCAAAACAAACAAATATAATGCAAAAATGTTTAACTTGGCATAAACAACTTCCTCTTCCTGCTTTTCCTATCCTCAAGTAGTCAGGGGAATAGAACCTTGGTAATTCAGCTCCAAACCAAACCACTGCTTAAAGCTAAAAGGAGTGAATCTTACAGCAGTTACAGGCTGTCATCTTCTGTGTGTAATGCCCACTCAACCATGTGTTACATGCTCCCACTGCCAGCGGGAGTTTATCTCCAGCATTAAAGAGCCACATGAACGTCAAATTCCCATATGGGGTGACCATTTTGTAACTACTTCCCCCACCATGGGTCAGGAGCAAAGAATGAACCTGGTACCTTGAGCACTTTTTTTTTAAATGATAAATCTGAGGATTGAGATGTCATTAGAGGAGGTTTTGGAACAAATTGAATAATTGAACAGTAACAAGTCACCAGGACCAGATGATATTCACCCAAGAGTTCTGAAGGAACTCAAATGTGAAATTGAAGAACTGTGGTATTGAACCTATCTTTTAAATCCACCTCTGTACCAGATGACTGGAGGATAGGTCTGTGACACCAATTTTTAAAAAAGGCTACAGAGGTAATCCAGGCAATTACAGGCTGATAAGCCTGACTTTGGTACCGGGCAAACTGGTTGAAACTATAGTAAAGAACAGAATTATTAGGCACATAGCTGAACATGATTTGTTTTGGGGAAGAGTTTTTGTAAAGGGAGCTCATGCCTCACCAATCTACTAGAATTCGTTGAGGGCATCAATAAGCATGTGGACAAGGGTGATCCAGTGGATATAGTGTACTTAGATTTTCAGAAAGCATTTGACAAGGTGCCTCGTCAAAGGCTCTTAAGCAAAATAAGCTGTCATGGGTTAAGAGGGAAGGTCCTCTCATGGATTGGTAACTGCCTAAAAGATAGGAAACAAAGGGTAGGAATAAATGGTCAGTTTTCAGAATGGAGAGAGGTAAATAGTAGTGTCCCCCAGGGGTCTGTACTGGAACCAGTCCTAGTCAACATATTCATAAATGATCTGGAAAAAGGGGTAAACAATGAGGTGGCAAAATTTGCGGATGATACAAAATTATTCAAGATAATTAAGTCCCCGGCAGACTGCAAAGAGTTACAAGGGGATTTCACAAAACTGGGTGACTGGACAACAAACAAAATGGCGGGTGAAATTCAATGTTGATAAATGCAAAGTAGTGCACGTTGGAAAACATAATCCCAACTATACATATAAAATGATAGTCTAAACTAGCTGTTATCACTCGAGAGAGATCTTGGCGTTATTGTGGATAATTCTCTGAAACATCCACTCAATGTGCAGTAGCAGTCAAAAAAGCTAACAGTGTTGGGAATCATTAGAAAAGGGATAGATAATAAGACGAAAAAATATCATATTGCCTCTATGTAAATCCATGGTACACCCACACCTTTAATATTGCGTGCAGATGTGGTTGCCCCTTCTCAAAAAAGATGATGGAATTGGAATTGGAAAAGGTTCAGAGAAGGGCAACAAAAATGATTAGGGGTATGGCATTGCTTCCATATGAGGAGAGATTAATCAAGATTGGGACTTTTCAGTTTGGAAAAAGTCTAAGCGGGGGCGTCCCTTGCTTCTGTTTGCCAGAAGCTGGGAATGGACGATGGGATGGATCACTTGATTACCGGTTCTGTTCATTCCCTCTGGGGCACCTGGCATTGGCCACTGTTGGAATGACCCAGTATGGCTGTTCTTATGTTATTACCTTCAAAGTCAAATGTGCACAGGTATGTCTTCAGTGCTGAGTTAACTAGAATTATAACTCAAGCCCTTAAAATCACTATCCCACCTGAGTTAATTTATGTTGTCTGACCTGAAAGTGAGTATAGGATCCAACTGAAATTTGTGCAACCTGTTAACTGCTAACAGTCATTCTGTGCTGCTAATCCAGTTACTCTGCAGCTCGAATGTTGGGCTGGTCCACATGGGAAAACTGACCAGCATAGCTATAACAAGATAATTATTCCTTCAATGTCCATGGGTAGACAAGCCCTGATTTTGTTTTTGGTTTGGTTGCTCTCTCTGGAGCTAGGCTAACTAGAGGAGATAGTTTGAGTGTATATGTAGCCTACCATTTGAACTAAAGGGGCCATTCACTAGAAGCAGTTCTAAGCTGTTACCTTGCTTGTAGACTGGCATCCACCGGAGCATGCAATACACTTGATATGTTATGTAAACTTTTTTGAAAGAAATTGTTTCCATTTCCTCACCCTATACACAACTCAAATTGTGATTTTTCTACTTAGTACAGCTGCTTGTGTTACTTTAATATAATCCCCATCTCTTCCTTTTTGTGAGTTATGGATCATTGTGAAACCATGTACCCAAGAGGTGGATTTGACACTTTCCTGTTAAGTATGAACACCCACCTACAATAGTTTGGTCAGGGCAACTTTGATTGTATATTGTGTAGTCAGTCTCATGATGGGAGTGGAAAATAAATACTCAACAGGACTACTAAAATTATTTGCTTTGCTCCATCTAAATGTAGCTGAAACTTAAATATTCAGTGTCAGTGAAGAGTAATATCTTTTTAAGGTAAACATTTGAGCTACAGTTTGGTGTACTTTTGGTTCTGAATGTCTTGGATATTCTAAACAGCTTCAGTTCTTATCACACCACATCATCATGCAGATACTTAAACCCCATTATTTTCTTGCTTCTGTAGCAAACAAGTAACAGGCTTGGCCCGCTTTTTCTGATTTTACTGCTCCTGCAAATAGGAATAAAAACCATAGCAGAGGGGGACAGTGACCTCCCATGTCTTGAATGACACTTTTATTAATATATCCCCAACTGCACCCCATTGTTAACTCTTACTCAACTTCTGATTCACTATAACACCCAGATCCTTTTCAGCAGTGCTATCCCCTTGGCAGTTATTCCTATTTTGTAGTTGTGCATTTGATTTTTGCTTCCTAAGTGTAGTTCTTCGCACTTTGTCTTCATTGAATGCCACTGAACAGCTGATAGAGGCGGGCAGGAGGCGCTGGAGGGGGGGGGGGGGGGAGCTGATCAGCGGGGCTGTTGGTGGATGCTGAGCACCCACTATTTTTTTTTCTCTAGCTCCGGAGCACCCACGGAGTCAGCACCAAAGCCCTATATTTCCTAGCTCTGGATCCAGAGATTTATATGAATCTGAAAATGTAATGAGTAGTTCATGTGAATAGGGTTTCTGATACACAACCCACTGACCAAATGTTCCTGCAATTTTCTTTCCTTTGGTTGCATTAATTTCCCTTATTCAGGAAAAGTAAAAGTTGTTTATATACTTCATTACCTAAAGTTCTTATATCTTTTATATCTTCCCTCTATTTAATGCTGGTTTCCTTGACAGTACTTCTAAAGTAAATCATAGTCTGCATGTGGTTTTAGAGCTCTTCAAAATATTACTCTTAAACTAGAAACTTTGGTCTCAGGACAAAATTTCCAAAAGGAGACCCTGCAGAATGCAGGCACTGAACAAGGAACATGCATTCTCTAAAACCGGCCAGGGCCAGGGCTCAGACTTCCAGTGCATGGGTGTTGCTCAGGCTCAGTGACCATCTGTACTGCCTTGCTACAGGTGAGCATTTTGAATAAGCGTAGCCTGAGCTGACCTGAAATTTCAAACATCACCCTTATTTTTTTTATTCCCCAGAGGGGCAGTAGATGACACACTCTAGCGGAGACTAAATCCTGTGCTGTTACAGCCGTGCTGCTAAAAGGCGCACAGTGTAGCTGCTCTTTGTCAGCAGGGGAGCGCTCTCCTGCCAACAATAAACTTCCACCCCACACAAGCGGCAGTGGGTTTGTCAGCAGGGCGCTATTCACATCTACACTTTTCGTCAGTAAAACTTTTGTTGTTGTTAACACCCTTGAATGACAAAAGTTTTGCTGACGAAGTGCCGGTGTAGACAAAGCCTAACTGTGTAGATCCATTTGAGGAGGATTAGAGACATAGTTTGAACTTCAGGTGCGTGCAAAAAAAATTAGACTAACCGAATGATTTGTAAACAGCTAATTTTTTTTACGTATGGCTCTATCTTGGGAAACCTTTGTTCAAATGATTCCAAATTTGGCCCACCAACCCTATTCTCCACCTCATGACGCACAACAAATTTAGACAATCTGAGTAAGTATGTAGATTTCAAGCACTTTTAATAATAGCCTATTTAAACCAGGGGTAGGCAACCTATGGCATGCGTGCCAAAGGCAGCATGCGAGCTGATTTTTAGTGGCACTCGCACTGCCCGAGTCCTGGCCACCGGTCCAGGGGGCTCTGCATTTTAAATTAATTTTAAATGAAGCTTCTTAAACATTTTAAAAACCTTATTTACTTTACATGCAACAATAGTTTAGTTATAGACTATAGACTTATAGAAAGAGACCTTCTAAAAACGTTAAAATGTATTACTGGCATGTGAAACCTTAAATTAGAGTGAATAAATGAAGACTTGGCACACCACTTCTGAAAGGTTGCTGACCCCTGTTTTAAACAGACAGTGATGCTCAGCCTTAATTATAGCAGAATTGGTGCTCTATGTCCAAAACAGTGAGGGACAAGTTTGATTTTGTTTTTAAAGCTTTCAAGCAGGCTGGAGCAAGTTAAATCAAAGTGGTATAAATCACTGATTTCAAGTAGGGTTGCCACCACTGAGATGAAGAATAATTGGCCACCCACCACCCCATCCCAAATAAAGGGTCCTAGTACTGACCATGCAAACCTCATGTCCATCTTGCTTCCCAAAGTCCTCAAGGAGGCACTCCCTGCTGTCCCCTCCTAGGAGCCCTGCTTCTTACCCTCTCCCTGCTGGTGAGTCTCAGGTTGGTCCTACTTCCTGGTTTCTGGCTCTGAGAGGAGCTGCCTTGGTTTTAGCAGGTGAGGGCTCAGCTCAGAGTGGAACCTGCTTGCTGGCAGCTCTCCCTACAGAGATGTGCATGGCTGGTATTACAGGATTGTTGCATGCACAGCCAAAAAGGCACACTATATCTTTTGAGATGTAGCCCAGGTAAAAATCAGCCGAGTGGCAATCCTAATTTTAAGCATGATTTGAATCAGCAAGCACAAAATTATATTTTATCTTTGATTTACTCTTGTTTTGCCTTCGTATTTTTTAGTTATTTTCCTAAAGAAAGGTTGATTGTTGTTGGTTGGTGACCAATTAAGCTTTTACACTAAATTTGGTGGTACTTTTTGCTAACCAGGAAAATATTGTGTATATATACATTTATTTAAGATGACACATAGCTTAACAGACATTTATTCAGATTCTTCATTTTTTGCTTTGTTAAATGGTGAATGATGCATTTCTCATTTGCTAGATTAATTTTTTACTTGTGACTTATGTGAAGTTAGATGGAAATTCAAATTCAATTAATGTGCAAAACCAGCTTTTAAAATTCTTTATTAAATAAAACTACCTTAAATGTGCTGGCTCCATTTTGGGGGGGGAGAGGATCAAAACCTGTTTTGCAGGTTAGACTGATTTATTAAAGGAAGTATCAAGTATCTAGTTCAAAAAAGAACTAGATAAATTCATGGAAGATACATACATTAATGGCTATTAGGCAGGATGGTGTCCCTAGCCTCTGTTTGCCAGAAGCTGGGAATGGGCGACAGGAGATGGATCACTTGATGATTACCTGTTCTGTTCATTCCCTGTGGGGCACCTGGCATTGGCCACTGTTTGGAAGACAGGATACTGGGCTAGATGGACCTTTGGTCTGACCCAGTATGGCTGTTCTTATGCATCTGTAGTTACTGTACTGAACCGATTGTTTATGGTCACCATATCCTTCATGATTTTAGGATTAGTAGGTCTCATTCTGACGCCTAGTTTTTATTAATGAATTGGAAGAGGGAAAACAAGTTTTCTTGCATTTTCAACTTATTCATTTTCTCAAGTTAGAATGACTTAGTCATTGAACTGAGTAAGTTGAATAAACTAAAATGGAGGAAGTATTCTCTGCACCTTGAGGAGAAGCTACTCGGTCAAAAGCTGGATTAGTGCTTCAGCAAATTCAAGTTGCAAGTATTTAGGCAGTGATGGTCACCAGTTCAGTGGTTTGACTTTCTTTAAAACTTTGGCAGCAAACATATACTGTGATTATTTTATTTAATTAATTGGTTTTAATAGGTTATGGTAAGCTTAGGCCTAAAACTTGAAATTGGTGTTCTATATTAACTTGAAATAGATTAAGTTTAAAAAAGAAAAAAATATTTAAACAATTACATTGTAAAATGGCAGAAACTTTCTGATAGTGACATCTCTCCGTTTATTATGTTATGATTCAGTTTCCCTTTCAGTGAATAACAGAATGCACTCTGGAACCAAGTGTAATATTTCATTGGTTTTAATTGCTTCATTTTATCTGCAGTTTATTTTATCAGTCAGACAATGCAGTGTATAACTCTGAAAAATAAGATTACTGTCAGACTTGAAGCTTTATTTGTTGCTACTGCATTCAGTTGCACAGTGGAGCTACAGGGAGTTGCCCCTCAAGGGTCAAAGGTACAGTCGCTGGTAAGATTATTTACCTATTGCACAATTTGCTGTGTGCATGAAGTAGAGTTTCCGGGGGCAGATCCTTAGCTGTTGTAAATTGTCATAGCTCCACTGAAGTCAGAGCTGTACCAGTTGAGGATCTGCCCCTTAAAGTATATAGCAATATAATAGAGTATTCCAGTCAAACATTGTCAGATTGGATAACTAGTTGAATGCTTCTTTTGCTGTATTCTGATACTTGATTCAGATTTTAACACATCTTTAGCTTTTTACTGCTATTTATTCCTCTTCTCCATACTTAAGATGCATGAACAATGTTGAAATAAACTTCTAGTCTATGAAAATAATATTATTTAAACTATTTGGCTGTTTGAGAATCATCTTTATTTAGCCTGTAAATGGACACAGATCAGCACAGAAAGAAAATATAAACATCCTTGTTGTTCACCATTACTTAGCAAATGTGTATACTTCCTTGCTAAGCCATACATTTTTATGGCTTGTGTGTCCAACAGGAATAACTTGTTTTTTAAGCCTAAAGGAGTATCCGATAATATAGCGATGAAGCTTTGCTTTTTCTTCCTAGCATGTTTATTTTGATCTGTCTGGGGTTATGCAAACTGTACTGATGGTATTTGTTTACCTTTTGGTTTCTTGAGAAGTAATGCATTTCTCTAGAACTGTGTGAGTGAAGGGGGATGGGAGGGCAGTACTATGGTGCTTAACAGCATTGCCAAGGATCTTCTATCTCAGACTTGCATTGCTCCAGACCCAAAGTAGAGTGAATTCCTTATTGTGAGACTTGATTTGAATCTTCTTTTAAAGAATGATTTAGGAGGGGTCGGATACTAGGAACTTGTTTATGTACAAGGACAATGGGCAGATGCTTTTAACTTTGTACCATTTTTAGAAATGCTTCCTTTCACTTGTTCATATATAAGTAGGAAATGTGTCTTGACTTTAATATGTAGCCTATCTAAAGAAGGAAATAGGTGAAGTCTGTGTAGGTTGGTCATTGCTACAGTGAGCAGATTGAAGAATATAGCAATTTAAAAAAGAGGCACAGCATGGTGTTTAAAAATCCTTTTCATTCATCTTTGTGGTCAAGACAGGGAAATTAGGGAGGTTCAACTAGGAATAAGGTGCTTCTTGAGAGAGACACCATTGCATAAAGCACAAGGTTCAGTCTTCTGAGCTTTGTGGCTGCATTCTTCCATTTGTACTTTTGTGATTATATACCTTCTGTTTTCAGCACAAACAAAGGATAGTGTTGACAAATTTCATTAACCAGTTTACATTGAAAAGCTTTATAAAGGCCATCTAAGGCCAAATAGTATATTAGAATGGGTCAGGGTGAGGGATGCAGGGTCTTAAAATTGGCACTACTTTTTAGTAATCCTTACCACTGTCAAATCAGTGTTCCTTTGCAGTGTTGAGGTTTGTACTTGGGCTGGTTCTAGGCTGTTTCTTCTCGCTATGCAGTTCACTTTCAGAATTAACTATATTATTGTTTCATGTGTGTGGATGAGGCATAATTCTTGAGGTTCCCAAACAGTTTTTGGGATTAGGAAAGAATCAAACTCAGTCTTGGGTCGTCCACACAATCGTTTAGTTATGGCTAGACTGAGGTGTGAATCTACTCTGCCTGAGCTGGCTGCACCCTAACTTTCCCATGGGCTCCGCCCTTGCACATTGTTTGTTCCTGTGTTTTTGATCTTGTCACATTTCAGAGCGGATTAGATCAGAGTCCACTAACAAACTGTTTAATGTGTGTCAGCTGAGCCCACATGGCCAATTAGTGCAAGGTAGATTCACAGCCCAGCTTGCGCGGAGTTAGGTGTTCATATAGACAAGCCCCTAGTATCCAACAGATTTTTAAAAACTGTTCCAAAAGAGTCAACTTTGCAGGGTAGAAAGTGCCTAAATCAGATGACTTTCAGAAAAATCTGTCATGCTAGAGATTCCCGTTGTATCCAGTCAGTATTCATAAGAACGGCCATACTGAGTCAGACCAAAGGTCCATCTAGCCCAGTATTCTGTCTTCCAACAGTGGCCAATGCCAGGTGCCCCAGGGGGAATGAACAGAACAGGTAATCAAGTGATCCATCCCCTGTTGCCCATTCCCAGCTTCTGGCAAACAGAGGCTAGGGACACCATCCTGGCTAATAGCCATTGATGGACTATCCTCCATGAACTTAACTAGTTCTTTTTGAACCCTGTTATAGATTGGCCTTCACAGCATCCCCTGGCAAGGAGTTCCACAGGTTGACTGTGTGTTGTGGGAAAAGATGGACCACCACTAGCCCGAATTAATTTAGAAAAGTATGAGGGCAGGCATAGGGAGGGTCCAAAAGGGGGAAGATAGGAGAAGAGAAGGTAGTTACAGTAGAACCTCAGTTATGAACACCAGAGTTAATCACACACCTCATTTGGAACTGGAAGTATGCAATCTGGCAGCAGCAGAGACTTAAAAACCCCCAAACAGTACAGTACTATTAAACTTAAACTATTAAAACAGAGGAAAGCAGCATATTTATTCAGCACCGTAATGTTTCAAAGCTGTATTAAGTCAGTGTTCAGCTGTAAACTTTTGAAAGAACAACCATAAAGTTTTGTTCAGAGTTATGAACATTTCAGAGTTATGAACAACCTCCATTCCACTCATAACACTGAGGTTCTACTAAACCAGGGGTGGGTGAACTTTTTGGCCCAAGGGCCACATCGGGGTTGTGCAACTGTATGGAGGGCCGGGTAGGGAAGGCTGTGCCTCCCCAAACAGCCTGACATCTGCTCCCTACCACTTCCCACCCCCCTCAATCCCCAACCCATCCAACCCCCCCCGCTCCTTGTCCCCTGACTGCCCCGTCCCGGGAGTCCCACCCCCATCCAACCCCCCTGCTTCCTGTCCCCTGACTGCCCTGACCCCTATCCAAACCCCCACCCCCTGACAGCCCTCCCAGGACTCCCACCCGCTATCCAACCGCCCTCTGCTCCTCATCCCCTGACCACTCCCTCCCAGAACCCCCTGCCCCTAACTGCCCCCCCTTAGCCAACCCCCTGTCTCCTGAGTGCCCTCCCGACCCCTATCCACATCCCCGCCCCTTGACAGGCCCCCGGGACTCCGACTCCCAATCCACCCTGTCCCCATCCCCTAACCCCCCTCCCCCCCGAACCTTCGCCCCATCCAACCGCCCCCTCCTCTCTGACTGCCTCACAGGACTCTCCACTCCCTTACCCAACCCTCCTGCCCCCTTACCAGCAACAGGAGCTCACAGCTGCGACGCCCGGCCAGAGCCAGCTGCATTCCCCATGCTGCCCAGCGGGAGCGGCGGGCCAGAGCGTGGCGGCATGGCTGCGGGGGAGGGCCCAGGGACTAGGCTTCCCGGCCAGGAGCTCAGGGGCCTGGCAGGATGGTGCCGCGGGCTTGATGTGGCCCGTGGGCCATAGTTTGCCTATGTCTGTACTAAACATTCATGTATGAAGCGTCAGAGGGACACTATTGAGATGAACAGAACAGGTGGAATGGGGAAGAGTGGGAATGTAGGAAGGGCTGCAGTTTTAAAAGGATGTTAACATAAAGCACTTCAGTGCAAATGGTGCTTCCACTCTACCCAAGTATTCCCAAAGGAGATGTTAAACCTGAACATGGTAGACATGCATATTTCATATATCTTCTCTAGTCATGTTTGTCTATTTTTAGACATCTAATTATTTAATTCTATTAATATTTTAGTACAAATCTGTAATTACCTGAAATTAACCTGTTAATAGCTAATGCATGAACTTCTTGTCTTTCAGAGGCAAAGAAATGAAAGAAAGTTATTAGTATGCCTCTACAGTAATTTCAAATGCTGAAAATATATTTAAGATTCTTACTTTAACAGTTTGTAAGCTACAGTAGGCTATGACTGTGAGACAAACTGGCTACTTGTCAATCTTCTCAAATATGTTTTAAGGTTGCCTGTCAGTTGAATGGTCCTCTGGTTTAATTTATAATATACAAGCTGAAGTTCCTGATAAATGCATGCAAACTGTTTTACTGCAATTAACTTTCAGCACTTTTTTTTTCTTTTTTCTACGAACCCAAGTTATGGAGCTTCTCTGTCATGGTAGTTCAGAGTCCTGGATTGTCAGTCTTTGAAATTCTCACTCATTCCTAAAGGTAGTTGGCAGTCAAGCTCTTGGTTGGAATAGCTCTCTTATGGAATCACAAGGAAGGATGGATTTAGCTTGGGGGAGGACAGGGGGAAGCCACTAACTTCAGTTGTATTTAAGCATATTTGTAGCTAGCACAGTCCTTTTACACATGGTATGCAGAGCAAAAATATGAAATAGCTGTATATTTTGGGTGTCAAAGGAGCCCGTTCTCCCAGCGCCAACATAGAGATACCAGATTGATGCAATATATCATGTTTCAATATTTACTAGCAAAACTGACTCATTGCTTTGAAATAGGATAGTGTTTTTATTAAAAATATAAGCTGCATTTAAGCAAAAAAGCAAACACAAGTTCTGGCAACTCAATCTTTGAAAAATATGGGTTCAATCCCCTGCTTCCCTGAAGCAGAGCTAGGTACAGTTGAAGAGCAGGGAGGCTAAAGTGGCATAATTTGTTAGTCTCTAAGGTGCCACAAGTACTCCTGTTCTTAAAGTGGCATAAGCCACTGCTTCTTTTGTTCTTGTCTCTGACCAGGAACCAAACCAGCCCTTGGTGCAAATTATAACTTTTGCAAGGTTACTGTAACTTAAACCAGTTTGTAATGATTCTCTAGGAGCCATTATACTATCAAGGATCGCTAAAATGCAGTATGGTTTGCTCTGCACTTGACACATCCCTTTGGACAGTTTTATGTTAGAAAATTTCTCTATGCCAGAGGAATCCCCATCTGCCGCCAACAGCAAGTGAACAGAATGCCTTCAAAATAGGGTACTAAGCTTTTTTCTTCCTTTGCTTGAAAACTTCATGTTCCCATTCTAAAAACGATTTGCAATTGTATTTCCAGCCTGCTGTATGTTAAATGAAATAGATCCATAACTAAAGCTGCTGCTATTATCTTTTGGCCTATAGTGCTGGCTTTTGACAACATTTATCTCCATATTTTGCTTTTGCTAAATAGTCCTCATTACTTGGTTTTCCCTATTAATACTTCAAAATATATGGGTTCCCTAGCTATTTTTGTATGAGAACAGTGCCATGTTTTAATGTTCACCAAAAGTCTAACTTCTAAAACAGTAGCTAAAAACTTACTAAATGTATACAAACAGGCCTATTTTGTCAATGAACTTTTTGTCAGAGATGAAAAGACATTAATATTACTGTATTCAGAAGTGTGTGCCAAACATTCAAGGACAAGGTACATATTAGAACTGAACATATTTGTCTGTAGACTTTCTGCACAGTAATTAGAACAGGTATTTTGACTCCAGTGATATGTTTTAACATTATTTATTGGAATTGGTGCTTTTCCTTGAATAAACTTATTAAAACGTGCATATAAAACGTGCGAAGTACTTGGAAAATTCATCCTTGTTTTTGTAGCCTCATGTTGTTGTCTTTTTCTTCCTGAAAATAAACTCTTTAATTAAACAAGCTTGCATTTTTTCTTCCTATGGACATAAACTTATATATACACTACACACTTTTTCCTGCATTAATGTTAACACTTTATAGATTCAGAGGACAGTGGGAAGTGATGAGATTTAAGGACTTTCTGCAGTTCTTTGTAAGAGCTTACCTTAATAAGGGTTCAATTATTACTATTAAGTGTATGTATGTATTTGATACGCTATATTGTATGCACGAGTTAAGTAGTAATTTATATAAAAATGTCAATTAAAAGTTTAATTCCAAATTTGATAACATTTTTGTTGGCAGATAAAATTGTTATACAGAAGCCTCAATTTGGTGGCCAAGCTTTTCTGTTTCAGAATCTTGGATGAGGATGGACTGACACAGTTGAAAGCTTCGTTTTATTTAGGGGTGAATTTGCAAAGGTGTTTATGTAGTGGGGAGGCAACTCTGGTTCATTCTTACAAGTATAAATGGAAAATATGTAGCAACATATAAATTTAGCCACTTCTAGTCATCTTGAACATTTGAAATGCTTTTTGGGTAGTTTTTGCTTTGAAGTACTTTTTTCCCAGCGCTATTTCTCTTTTAACTAATGAGAAAATGTTTCTTGAATACCTACTTGCATGAGGTCCAAATGAAATAATATCCAGAGAACCTCTTTAGCATGCTGTCTCTTGAGTGACGATTTCAGCAATGAACTTTGAAATAATTAATTTCTAGCATAATGGTTAAATTTTTCAGGAAACAGGATTGTTCAGTTTACTGACTAAACATTTTCTGGCATCAGGGAAACAGTGTTTAATTCTCCTAACATTTTTGTCCCTCGTGTGTCAGTCTGTCCACTGATACTCTAGGATCACTGTGGATTTCCTCCCCCGCCCCCTGAATTTTGCTGATCCTCTTACCAGCTGAGTACCAGTGAATGTAATTCTCCCTCCTGTAACCTGCCCCTTGCACCAGATTAATGTAACACCTGGGCTGGCCAGAGAGATGCCACTCAAGACTTTGCTGCTCTCAGTATCTTGCCTCAATTTTCCAGCCTTGGAGTCAATGATAATCTTAGGCTTGGATTCCCCCATGTGGAATTGTGGTGCACTACTGCTTGTTACTAGGTCTTCCTGCTTTCCTATTTTATCATATGCACTTAACTGAGTGTATTTCTAATCAGTCCCTTTAGTGTGTTCAAGTACTTCACTTGCACAAGATAATGGATTTTAGATTTCATCAGAACATTATAGTTTGTAACTGAATGAAATTCTGAATATAATTAGAATTTAAGATCTGAACAGGGCATAGTCTTTTTATTTATAAAGTAACATGAGCATTTATGGTTCTGTAGAAATTATAACCTAAAAGTGATGGTCTTTGGACCATTAACATTTGCTTCAGAAACTGGCTGTAAATATATCTGTACTGATCAACACTTAGTTTAAAAAATGTAATGAGAAGAATCTTTTCTAATTGATTTTGTTTGCAAAATGTAAAATATTTCATCAAATATTAATTTGGAAAACCAACTTCAAGCAAATAAAAATTTTAATTAGTTATTAGTATGCTATCACCTATTCTCCAAGGATGTTACTTCAAAATGACAAACATTTTATTTGTGGAAACCTTGGTTCAAATCTAATTCACCACCGTTGCTGTGGCAAAATTACAGTCAGCAGATGTATTCTGCATAATAAAGAAACTAATCAACCCAGGCTGCATAATCTAAAAACTGAACTCCAGCATTGACTGCTGTCAAGCTTTCATCATACTTTGCTGAAAAGTTCAACTGAACATGAAATCAGGTAAGCAAACTCTACCTTTGGCTGGATTGCACTACTTGCAGTACAATTATTGCTATCACTCTAGAAAACCTCTCACCCTAAAGTTGATGCTTGAAACTTTTATAATTGCAAGAGACTAAGCATCCGCCCACATCAGGTGTATGTATTTTACTGTTGAACGTGTTCCAATTAAAAGACAAATAATAAAAAATATTCATCGGGTAAGAAATCCTCAGGCTAACAGGAAGTTGTCCTGCAGTAGTGCATCGAGTAACATTCCATATAATGATTACTTGAACCTTTGTAGTTAATTGACTTTCAGAAATGTCATGAGAACTTCCTTGCAAAGTTTGCCTAAACTGCTGATTGATTCACTATTGATAATTTGCTAATTTTATGTCCTTGAAGTAGCTCTGTCTTGTTAGTATTCACACTTGCCTTTGAATTGATCTCCCTGAATAAAACTTGTAACTGGATCCCTAAGCATTGCCATATCCATTTCCTTTTGTCTTATTGTGAGAGTACTGAACAGACCTATCCTGGCTGGAAACTTTTGTTGTAGGTGACCTTTAAATAGAACTAACAATTCCATAGTATTCAGCAATATGTGATGGAAGCCCCCACTATAAGGTATATTGGCCAAAGTAAATGGTAGGCCACATGGCACTCAATCCTGTTGTGGCTAGCCAACTTCCATTCTCCTATTTATTATATTTCTGATGCCACTTGTGCATTATGCTGCTGTTGGAAGATCTGCTAAAATTCCGGGTGTCCCAAGAACCTATCCTATAAGAATTGACAGTTTTTTGTATGTTTGCAAAGTCACTGCTTTTCTATCCCAAATAGTTTATTTTTTAAATTCTCATTTTTATTGTTAGTTTATTAAAAAACACTTTGTTCCTCCGTAGGCAAGCTCAGTGAAATCAAAATCATGAAATCCATGATTTCACCAATTTGGGGAATTTTGTATGGTTAAAGCCAATTATCTGCATCTCTAATTTATTGGAGGTGGATGCTGTGGGTTATAAAATGGGGAGGGAGCTAGAAATGTTTGCAGTAACTAAAGTATAGAATATTCTACTTTGTTCAGTAGTCACTTGATATGTACTGCTAAAGGTGATGAAGGTTAATGAAGTACTGCTTACTGGGATGATAGCATAAACAATTTCTCATGCTTCTGTGCACCTCTCAGTCAATTAAATACTTCATTAAATCTAAATATACATCTGAAAGCTACTAAGACACCTAAACAATGATACATGATTACAGAAATGTAGAATTTGCTTGGTCCGGTTAGGGATAAAATCAGGATAATGGATTAAATAGATCTAAGTGACACCAGTATTTAATGCTTTTTTTACCTTTGTCATTTGTTATGATGGTAAAGTATGAAAGTGAAGGGCTATATAAAGTCCTTCCTCATATCTCCAGAACCCTTAGCTTTTGGTTTGAAGCAAGAGGCTGGATTGCCCTTTTTAACATTTCCATCCTGAAAAGCCACAAATATTACCTTTCTGTTTACAGTGATAGACAGTCAAATTAGCTTTTAATAGTTTTTAAATAAAGTTTTTAATAGTTTTTCAGGAGAGCAGTCTTTATGCCTTAGTTGGCAAATGTTTGACAATTTCACAAAGATGACTTAGTTACTAGACTGATTTGCCTTAGTTTGTGCTATGTACTTGCCTGAAGTTTATAAATTCTTCAGGCTAGAAGGGGCCATTGTGATCATCTAGTCCTGCGGTTCTCAAACTGTGGGTTGGGACCCCATTTTAATGGGGTCATCAGGGCTGATTTAGACTTGTTGGGGCCCAGGGCCGAAGCCTGAGCCCCACTGCCTGGGGCTGAAGCGTCAGCCCTGTGTGGTGGGGCTCAGGTTACAGGCCCCGGGGCGGAGGGGCTCGATTTTGCTCAGGATTCAGTCCCCCATCTTGGGGTCATGTAGTAATTTTTGTTGTCAGAAGGGAGTCGCGGTGCAATGAAGTTGGAGAACCTCTGATCTAGTCTGATCTCCTTATAACATAGGCCACAGAACTTCCTCAGAATAATTCCTAGAGCATGTATGTTAAACTAAGTTAAATATCAGAGGGGTAGCAGTGTTAGTCTGGATCTGTAAAAAGCAACAAAGAGCCCTGTGGCACCTTATAGACTAACAGACGTATTGGAGCATTAGCTTTTGTGTATGCATCCGACGAAGTGGATATTCACCCACAAAAGCTTATGCTCCAATACATCTGTTAGTCTATAAGGTGCCATGAAACTAATGTTAGTTGGTATTTTTGGTCTGACAAGACTTTGAAGCATCATGTTACATTCTGAGTTTGACAGTTAAGATTGTAGTGCACATAATCACCCTATTCATTGAGCTGTATCAATGTCAGTTCCTCCCTTCTCCCCTCCCAAATTAATCCAAATGTTAGTTTGATTACTTTCTCTAAGGGATCTTGAGTCTTTTGGTGACCTTGCAGCCCAAGTTGTCTGGCTAACATAGCGTGGGGGAAAGACAACTCTGCAGGTTTCTTGCCTTCAAACTCTCATGTGTTTAGGTGGCAATAGGGGCAGTGGCAGTTTATTAGTTACAGATTAGGGACAATGATGGTGTATTTTTTCTATACTTTGAAGTGGGTTATCCATCTCATTGAGTTTCAGCAATTATGTACAGTAGAACTTCAGAGTTCCGAACACCTTGGGAATGGAGGTTGTAACGCTGAAATGTTCATAATTTTGAACAAATCATTACTGTTGTTCTTTCAGAAGTTTACAACTGACTTAATACAGCTTTGAAACTTTACTATGCAGAAATGTAATGCTGCTTTTTTTTTCAGTAGTGTACTTTCAACACAATACTGTACAGTGTTAACTTTTTTGGTCTCTGCTGCTGCCTGATTGTATTTACGTTTTCAAATGTTGTGCGGTTGGTTGACTGGTCATTTGTAACTCTGGTGTTCATAACTCTAAGGTTCTACTGTATGTCTTTCTTTGTCCTCTTCTGTTTGTTCTTGGCTTCCTTCAGCAGTCATGTAGTATGTGCAGTTCATGACATACTATAAAATGGTTTTGAGGGGAAAAAATCCTGTTAAGCAGAAATTGACATGCAGTCAAAAAAATCCCTGTGCCTGTGTATGACTAGGTCTTTGTTACAGTTTTCGCTCTTCAGAGGTTTATGGCTAAATCAGGACTGATATTGTAAAGAATGGTTCATGTCTATTAACTTGCTATTCACCATATTAAAGAATCTGCCTTCAGAAAACTCTAATGTTCAAAAAGGTATTGTGCACATGATGGGGAGCTACATGCCTGACTTCTGTTTAAGCTTTTGCGCATAAAAACTGGGTAACTGGATGCAGTATTCTGCAGGTATATCTATTATGCTTTGAGTTGGAAATCTGGAAAAATTGAAACATATAAAATGTTCTCTAAGATCTGTGTGGCAATGACCTGAGTACATGTTTCTTGAATCATTTTGCACGGTGTGGTTTAGGGGGCTCTTGGGCTTGATAACACTTGTTGCTACTCCAGTAGTAGCCTGTGCTTTCTCCAATGGCTGACTGCCAAACAACATCTTCATAGAAGGCCTGGTCATATCCCTTTGAACTATATCATGCTCTTTTTCCTATGTGCAGCAGTTCACTCTTTTTTTGAAGCCTCGCATACTGTCAGTAAATACCTGTTGCCCCACTCTGCAGAAGTAAGATTTAGTTCTAAAATTTGGTTATTTCAGCAAGTTCCTTTCAGAATTCAGAGTCCAGTTCAGTTAGCATAAGAGGAATGACCCCTGATGTATCAATGTGCTGTGATTTCAAGATGTGAAAATATAACATACTACAGTTTAACTTTCAGATAGTTATCCTTCTGAAAAAAAGCCCAGTTTTCAAATATTTATTTAGGTAGATAGGGTTATACTGTAATCCCAAATACTCTATCTAGTGTATTGATACCTATGCTTTTTGAGTTTAACTAAGTTAAGGATTGTCTCAAGGTGTTTAGCAAGAAGGGACCTCTATCCTAAATTGTATTAGACAATAGATGTTCAGAGCCCAGAATATAGCTGTGCTGCTACAGGCATGTCACTAAAAGGTGCACAATATAGCAGCTTTTTGTTGGCAGGTGAAAGTTCTCCCACTGACTGACTCTCCCCCCCCGACCCTCCCCAAAATCCACTCCAATGAGCGACAGTAGCCTTGTTAGCAGGAGAGCTCTCCTGCTGACAAAGCGCTGTTCACATGGGTGCTTTTCGTCAGTAAAACTTTTATCGTTCGGGGGTGTGTGGTTCTCCCCCACCACCACCTCTGAATGACAAAAGTTTTACCAATGAAAGTCCAGTGTAGACAAAGCCTAAGGTTTGTTGTTGGCCATGGACATTGCCAATATATCCAGTCCTACCTTTTTGGTCTTTCAGCACAGCAGAGAGTATTTTAAAAAGGTATTAGCAACTTCTTTCAAGACTTGGGTCTAAAAATCATCACTGAGTAGTACATCCTAATACTGTTCATTGGAGCATTTCTTCTAAAGGACAGATATGAGAACATCTCATCACTGAACTCACAAATACAGTCACGGCCCACCACCACAGCAAGGACATGCCTGGCCCTATTGGGGCATATAGCATCTTGTGCCCTTGTGATGCTTCATGGTAGACTACACCTTTGCATGCATGCATGCATGCCTGGCTGAGGTCAGCATCCACCCTGAGCAAACACCCCCTGGATATGACTCTTACAATGTCCTAGTTTAGTCCTCTTGCGTCAGCCATAGTGCAAAGACCGAGGAAACTTTTGCAAGGGTGTTCTCTTCACACCTCCTTCCTCCTGTGTCAAACAGTCTGATTGTGGAACTGGTCAATAAAACATCACATTTCCTTCTCAGCTGTCCACTTACCTGACTTACAGAACTCCCTCACAGACAATCTGAGCAGACACTTCCTGTTTAATCATGAGTGCAAGATCAAGGACCCCATTTGTCATCACTTTCCCAAGGAATGGGGGCCACTGGCTTATAGATCTGCTTTGAACTTGACACAACAAGAAGTGCCAAGCTTTTTACTCCAGAGGAGGTCTGAGCCCAGGTTCCCTGACAGATGCTTTTCTGATTCTATGGACAAGGGATATTGTAAGTCTTCCATCCCATTCTTCTAGTTCTTCTACTTCTCAAGGTCAGACAGGAATTTGCCAAACTGATATGGATAGCTCTGGCCTGGCTGAGGCAGTTTTGGTTCCCAGATGTCCTAAGGCTGTCCAAGGTCCAATCCAATACTATGTCCCTTGTACTGGATCTGCTATCACACTCCAGCAGGAAGATGCTGTACCCAGACCTTTCTCTCTCCATATCACAGTGGCTGCTGGGTGTGTCTCTAATCTACAATGTTCCTGCTCTTCTCAAG
This sequence comes from Malaclemys terrapin pileata, assembly GCF_027887155.1. NCBI lineage: Eukaryota > Metazoa > Chordata > Testudines > Emydidae > Malaclemys > Malaclemys terrapin. The sequence goes on from NC_071505.1 coordinate 116,135,092, forward strand.
TTAGGGATTTTTTTGGTCAATAACAGGAAAGATTCCACCAGACATACTTGTGACATGGATCATATTCTTCACCAGGTCTTGCTCAAGGTCATTCCTGCCTCATGAAGTGCCTATACTAATAATCTCGGAGTACCTGTTAGAACTGAAATGATCTAATGTCTCTCTCCAAACTCAGTGAGAATTCACATGATGGTAATCTCAGCCCATCAGCTGCCTGCTGATTGCTAGTCTGTCTTCACTCATCAGACAGTTCTGAGATTCATAGGGTTTGACAAGAGTTTTTGCACTTTTTAAGGGCCACTTTTCCTTTTGGGAAACTTAATCTAGTTCTTTCTGTGCCTATGGGACCTCCATTCGGACTTATGCTGTTAGGCTTCCTTCTATATCTTTCAATTTTTAGCAGTCATCAACTCTGCAAGATAAGTATGAGAAATTCTCCACCTCCACCTCCATTCAAAGTTTTTACCTAATGTGGTCACAGAATTCCACTGAAGTCAGCAAATACACTATCTGTATTCTTTCCTAAGTCTTGTATGTCTAAGATGGAAGTGGCCCACCACAGTTGTGATGTCAGAAGAGCCCTAGCATTTTATTTATGACGAGCAAATCAATTCCATTCTTTCCAAGGCTCTTTGTAGCTGTACCGATCGAATAAAATGCAAGGACATATCTTCACAACTCCTTCACATATTCAGAAATATATTTCAAGAATTTTGACATAGCGAAGAGACCCTCCTGCAGGGATGAAGGCTTATTTCAGATAGCCTCATTAGCTCACATGAACAATGTATCAATCCTAGACTTTTGGAAGATGGTCATCTGGAGCTCTGTTCATACATTTACCAAGCGCTACATCTTACAGAAGCCTTTAGGTCAGATGCTTGTTTTGGTAATGTCATTCTCCAGTCCCTTCTTTCATAGACTCCAAGCTCCTATCTCCAATGTTACGGTCCACTTCTTGGAGTCAGCAGTAGTGGAATGGTTCGTATATCTCCCAATAGCGGGGTGGGAGGAATCCCCCCGGGAGCAAGATGCTTGGATTGTCCAAATTTATCCAATAGTGGGGTGGGTGTCTCACTTTGGAGCAGTATCCCTTGTTCACTTTTGTACGCAAAAATGGCTTTTTTGATGGTAGTTAATATAGGAAACAATATTTAAAAACACTTTCCTAGATTTTTCAAATCTGTTCTACATTTTGTCTCTCCAAAAATTACTTCTGCATGACTTAAAGCTCTCTATACCTTCCCCCATCCCTCCAACACAATAAAACTTGAGATAGGAAGTGGTGTGACTAGCAGGAATCATGCAGTGAGAAGCAGATTGATATTTCCTTCAGGGTGGACATACCATGTTATGCTGCTCAGATTTGAATTGTCTTATTTACGTTGTGACACAGTAGATTTATGCAGACAGAAGACTCCAATTTTTTTCATTTATGGCTAACAGTAGAAGCTGCCCTGAATTGGCAGTGGCAGCTGCAGTGGTTTTTAAGGAAGCTTTTTAAATGGCACGTGAATACATTCTAGCTTTAATTATTGCAGAAGTGACTTTATTTAATTAATTAGAGCAAGTAACACTATATTCTATAAATATGCCCCATGATTAAATGAGTTATTGACAACTTGTCAAATTAGGCATATACCTTATTAGTTGGTGAAATCAGTCTGGATTGCTTGCACTTCTGAGCATTTTGGAAAGCTTTCTTTGATCTGTTACAGTAGTGCTTGATTATTTTCAATCTCAGACTGTTGTTGAAAAATCCATAACCTGTGATTCAAGAAATTCGTTAACTGGGGCGAAGCAAATGCTTAAGTATGACCATATTTTTTCTAATGGTTATCGGTCTAGTTTGGAAACTTTATCTGAAGCACCAGTGGATTTATATAAACAATGTGCATGTTCTTATTATCAAAAGGGACAACCTTCATAAATATATATGTGACTTTCGTAATTGTGCAGAAATGTGCTCTGCAAATGTAGCTGATCTATCAGTTCACACCACTTTTTCTACAAAAATACATCTCTACCCCAATATAACGCTGTCCTCGGGAGCCAAAAAATCTTTCTGCGTTATATGTGAAACCGCGTTATATCGAACTTGCTTTGATCCACTGGAGTGCACAGCCCCGCCCCCCGGAGCGCTGCTTTACCGTGTTGTATCCGAATTAGTGTTATATCGGGTCGTGTTCTATCTGGGTAGAGGTATATTTCTACTCAGTAATCATGTCTCCTGCTTTATGGCAATACTGTTTTTGTCATGAGTGTATAAGATGCTGTTTAGAATGATAGTATAGCTTCTTCAGTCTCTACCCCTAAATTTACTCAACTGTACTGCTGATGTGATCAGCTAAATAGACAGAAATATTAATGTTCTAGAAAAGCCTCATTATAAGGCACAACATTAATGTTGTGCATAGTAATTCACTGACATAAAAGAGCAGGTCCTGGTCTGAGGAATTTACCATTGAAACCGAGCAAGTCCTTAATTGTCTAGGAGGCCTAGGGACTGTGGTTAGTGCTACTCTAGCAATATCTAAATATGGATGATAAGGTGATAAGAAGTTGGTGGATTAAGTCAGGGGAGGAGACAACACTTGTATTTCTTATTGTCCAAATAAAGTTTATTGAACTGAAGACAAGAAAAGGTAATTGTGTGTGTTGTAGAGGAGAATGTTTGTTAGTGAAATCAGTGTAATCTTCCATCTCCTGCCTCTTCCTCCTCTATTCCCCCATATTGAATAAATGCCTTAGACAAAATTATAAAGGGTATTGTATCAGGAAGTGGTGCACATGTTCTAATTCCATGGTGCAAGGGCAAACTCGCTATTTTGTATTAAACTAAATTTTAAAAGTTAATGATTTTCTGTAGGGAATGCATCAACATAATGGAAATCTCAAAGGAACTGTCGTACAAAAGAAAATGTGAGAACACTTTTCCAAATCAATTCACTTTGTGTTCCCATCTCCGTTATTTAAGATGTTTGTCGCTGGAGTAAGAGTTCTCAGACGGCCCTTGCTTCTCCTATTGCCCAATTTTGCAGTGGTGTATGAGACTCAGCATAATGTGAGCAGGCTATTTTATACTAGAGGTTTTAGTCTTATCAGTAGAAACCAAATGTTTGGTATGAAGAATTACCACTGAAAATCTTGAATTCGTGGTATTAATTTACATTGCAGATGAAGCGTCTTTCAGGAACGTCTATGCATAAGTTATGTATGTTCCACATTAAAATTTTAATCTGGAAGATATTTAACTCCTTGGCATACGAAGTTGCATTTTCCAGGTGAAATGTCTTCAGGCAGCAGCAGTCAGTCTTTCTTTGGTACTGCAATTCCTGGAATAACACTTGGTATGCTCATCATTCTTTGATTATTGCATCATTCTCATGACTGTAATCAAACATGGAAAAGTCAGTTTTAAAAATTATATGTTATGCTAATATGAATAATTTAAGGAGTACAGATTAGTTCTGGGGCAGTGGACACAAAGCTAGCCTTTTTAGCAGAGTTGGGATGAGATTTTTAGTAGTAAAGGGGAGCAACAAGAGTTAAAGTTGGTAAAATACCTATAAGGACAGATTGGTCTGAAACGAATATAAAAATTTGACACCTTGGGTGCACTTCATGTGATAAGAGGTATGAAATGTCTAAAGTTCATTTGATAGTGGTAAAATATCTGAGTGATAAAGTATCTTGATTATCACTTCAAAAGTTTTTTTTTCTCTTACTTAATTGGCCTCTCAGAGTTGGTAAGACAACTCCCAGCTGTTCATGCTCTCTGTATGTGTGTGTGTATATATATCTCCTCAATATATGTTTCACTCTATATGCATCCGAAGAAGTGGGCTGTAGTCCACGAAAGCTTATGCTCTAATAAATTTATTAGTCTCTAAGGTGCCACAAGTACTCCTGTTCTTTTTGCGGATACAGACTAACACGGCTGCTACTCTGAAACCTATCTGAAGGGGGAAACCATTGTGTTGGCTCTGCTCCCAAAAGCTCCTCAGTAAGTTGAAAAAATAAAAAGCAAAATATTTTTGGGTGATTTTTTTTTTTTCTTTGTACTTTGGGCAGCATGCCAATGAATTTGAAAGCACGGAAGTGTCTGGAGATGGTAAGCTAATGATAAACATGTCAGCATTTGGATTTATTTTGAGTATCTACTGTTTGGGCCCAAAAGAGCTGAGCTGGTGAATTTAGTCTTTAAGTCATACAAAGTTTGAGTTTTAAATTTCTTACTCTGAAGGACTAGGTCAAACAATGATAATCAAGGGCAGTCTCATTCTCAGAATCTTTGCAGACCCAGCAGTTAATCAGAATCCCCATCAGTCAATCTTTAGAATGAGTTACTTTCGGAATGCAAGCACAAGAAATCCAGAACTATTCCTCTAAATGCTGATATGAAGGTGGATGTGTATGATAGTCATGACTAATCTTAAATCAGTACAAGGACTATTTCCTTAGTAAGTAAGGGAAGGGGAACTGTCTTGCTTGGATGAATAAACAAAAGGAAAGGTCATATTTGGAAAGTAAAATTGGTAGTAATTTTGGATTGTAATAATCTTAGTCTAAAGTATTACATACATGCAACCAATTTTTAGTTCAAATATATAGGGCTGCGGAGCGTGGAGCAGCTCCGGAGCAGTGGAGCTGCAGGTTTTTGCCTGGAGCTGTAGCGGAGCCGGAGCACAGCTCCAAAGCCCTGCAAATATATACTTCAGCAAATTTGCAATAGTCTTTGGTTGACAATACCCATATTCTTGATGATTTGTAAATAGACTGGCATTACAGCATTCCTAATCATTTTAATAGAAGCTTGTTTGTTTGTTTTTTGTTTGTTTTTTTAAAAAGCAGTCTAAAGAAAAAAAATTAAAGGTGAGGATTTGATTCCTGGTCTTTCGTCCCCGATTTTAGTCTTTATAATATATTGTTTAGTAATCTTAATTACAAGGTTTAAACCTAGATAAGGAATCTGACACCTTAAGTTACAAAAGAATTGGACAACTTTGCAGTTCTAAGATTGAGGGCTTTTTTTCTTTTAATGTACTTGAATGAAAAGAAATACAGTGGAACCTCCGTTATGAACATTAGAGTTACGAACTGACCAGTCAAACACATACCTCATTTGGAACTGGAAGTACTCAATCTGGCGGCAGCAGAGACCAATTTAAAAAAAGCAAATACAGTACAGTATTGCGTTAAATGTAAATTACTAAAAAAAGAAAAGCAGCATTTTTCTTCTGCATAGTAAAGTTTCAAAGCTGTATTAAGTCAGTGTTCAGTTGTAAGCTTTTGAAAGAACAACCATAACATTTTGTTCAGAGTTACGAATATTTCAGTTACAACCAACCTCCATTCCCAAGGTAGTTCGTAACTCTGAGGTTCTACTGTACTACAAGTTGGGATGCTAAATCAGGTCTCTCATTCTAAGAAGTGCAGAGAACCCAGCGATTGTGAAGACAATGGGAATTACTGAGTGCTCTACATCTGTGAACCTCAGGGGGCTTATTTAGGATCCTAATTATAGGCTCCTGGTTGGGATTTTAGACTAAGATTTTCAAATTGGTTAGGAAGACAAGCAAGTAAATGGCTTCACTGTGCACTTCAAAAGTTGGGAGAAATATAGGAGTTTGAGAGATTAGTTTTTAAATCCTGTCACTTTTCCGTGCACTCCTAAAGAAACACATGCTCTGTACATTTAGAAAGTGTTCTTAAAAGAAGTATCAACTTTGTGTATTCTTGAAAATTATATTGAATTGCACCTGGAAATATGTGCATCAGGTTTTTTTTTTTTTCCTGATACACCTCTACCCCGATATAAAGCGGCCTGATATAACATGATTTCAGATATAAAGCAGTAAAGCAGCGCTCCGTGGGGGTGGGGCTGCGCACTCCAGCGGATCAAAGCAAGTTCGATATAACGCGGTTTCACCTATAACGCGATAAGATTTTTTTTTGGCTCCTGAGGACAGTGTTATATCGAGGTAGAGGTGTATGTGGGGAAATTGAAAGAGCAGTCTTTAACTCCCATGTTGTAATATTTAGATCTGTTTCATGCTGCTGCCTCATCATTTGTCTTTGTGCATAAAACATTCTCCTAATAGCTACTAATGGAAAATTTTCAGAATAATTTGAACATGCAGAATTTAATAGTTAAACATTTGTAGTTGTATTTGTTTTCTTCAAGGATGATATCAAAATCTGTTTACCAGTGACATTTCTTACGATAGTTCAAGACAGTTGCCAGTACAGAACAATTGAAAGACGGGGCTTGTCTTCACTGTGGCGTTAAATCGGCACTGATGCAGCGGTGCTGACTTAATGCATCTGCACCAGATGCACTATGTCGATGGGAGAGCGCTCTCCTGTCAATGTAATTACCCCACCTCAGTGAGAGGTGGGAGCTATGTATGCAGGAGAGCATCTCCTGCCAACATAGCACCATATAGACACTGCTTAAGTTGATGTAACTTACATCGGTTAGAGGGGTGGTTTTTTCACATCCCCGAGCGATGCAGTTTACATCAGCTTAAGTGGTGGTGTAGCCAAGGCCACAGTAAAATTATGCATTTTATGATTTACCTCCACCTGATGACCAATAACAGTTTATAATTCTCTGTAGTGGTATTAAACTTTTACTTGCATTTTTAATAAGATCAGTGTTTAGAAGATATTCCACAGAGAAAATAATCTGTATTTGAAGTACAGTATATGATTATATTTCATTAAAAAGTCACTTATTTCTGTGTAAATTGCTTCATAGTATTTGACTCAAATGAGTTTCTTTAGAGGCGTCTGTGCCTGTGACAAGAATTGGTGCAGTAAAAATGTTGACATTTTATTTAGCCAGATGAGGGCACTTTATCTTTACCTTTCTAGAGTTTCAGTGTATCATAAGGTATAGCAGGCATATTCTGATGTGATTTCCTGATTACTGTCTTGTCTGGACAGAATAGACAGCTATGGAGTGACGTTCTGTTTTTACAATTATTTAATGTGATGAATATTTTTTTTTTTTGCGCTACTCTTGTTTTTTCTGTTTATACTATTGCCTCATTGCAGGAAAGTATATATTACAAAGATTTGCAGCAAAATCCATCAACACAGGGTTGGCCTCTGCAAAATGGCATACACAGCATATGGCATTTGGGGATTAAATCTGAAACTGCATTTATTATCTTTAGATGGTTTTATAATACATGAATGGCCAACATAGTTGCTCTGGGATGAGAAATTTCCAGGCGAGTGGAAGGTTAAATGTTGTCTCAAGTTGTACTTGTTTGTTGTTTATACAGCAGTAGTATGACATGTCTTAACTTCTTGGGGAAAATGCAGTATTTATTTGAAAACTAATAAATCTAGCAGTTATAGCCATTCAGCTGTTGCATATTTTTCCATGTCCTCAGTTCTGACACAAGACTAACATCATTTACACCATTTTTTGGTTTGAAATTACATAGAGGTGTTGTAGGCATCACACACTTGCAGGAGTGTGTTTGAGAGTTTCCTTTGAAGTTTTCAAAGTGTCTGTTTGGTTCTAAATTGTAAAACTTACATTTCTGTGGAAGATCTTAAGCATAAGCAAAGCCTCCTCTTAGCAGTAGAATCAAAAGAAGCACCTGAGCTATGGAAGGAGGCAACACGTAATCTAATCCTCCCTTCAAATAGTGGAGGACCCTATAGATTGTAAGGCTGTTCTTGTATATCATGTGTGTTGGAAATAATTGCCATGTCTGATGTTAAATATACTTTATTATTGCACATGTATTTTTGTTCAAATTAATATACTGTTAGGGGTTATGGCAGTAGTAAAGCTAGAGTTCTAGTCTTTTTTTAATAAGGGGGAGGGAGGATGGTTCCAGTACGACTTTTAGTTCTGCAAATAAACTTAAGTAAGAACTCGATATTTTAAAACATCAAACCAAAGTGAGACGTTGAATTGCTGAAGCAATTGCTAGTAGGATATAGGCATATCTGGGGCAGGCAGTTCAAATATGGGGTCTAGTTTTTATTGACTGAAAGGTAAACTGTATGAAGGTGTGTGTTCACCTCTGAGGGGATAGCTATGACCCAAACCATTGCTGAAGCAGGCAGTACTGGTACTCTTTTTGGCAACCTCAACTGAGAATCCAAGAGGTGAATCTGACTGGACACTGAGGGACCTATGAGCCATGATTATGGAGCACTGAAGTGGGACTTGCCTTGCTACTGTGTGGCATGTATCTGTTTGGATGGGTAGAAAAGTTCCAATACCTGTGGTATTAATCTGACACTTCACTTCATGAACACTACATAAATGAATTGAAAGTTGGCAGCCTTTTCCTCATTCAGAGTAAGGGCCCCCTTTGCATGGGTTCTGAAATCTATTCCTTGCTCTAGAATCTAAGCTGTGCTTTATTTAAAAAAAAAAAAAAAAAATCTAGCCCTCTTCTTCTTGAAAATCTTGAGTTAGACTATAACCTTTAGTGCTGGCTACCTGAGTCTACAGGTGGGTTGACACAGTTTTGAATGATGCTTCCATAATATTTTCCCTTTACCAACCCATCAATGTCCTACCTTGTTCATCAGTTGGTCTTCTGCTCTCTTTTGGACTAATTGGGTCTCTTCTGCTATAAAGATGGAGTTAATTTCAGTATGTGACCAAGCTAATTCCTGGTTTCCATTGGGAAAAATTAATTTGTTTTTGAATATTTCATAACTCATCACATTCTCATTTTCATGCAACAAATAAAATTGAAAACATTTCACATGTTAATATTTGTAAGTTTGTAACAGTAATAGCATATTTATAATGTACCATTCTATCGTATAGGCTGAGTGTGTATATGTGTGTGCCCTTGTGTGTATATGTAGATGACCATTTTAAGAAAAGGATAAATAGTTAACAAAATATGTCTTGGGTTTTCTTGGCCATTTACTAATATCTAGCAGCCTGCATCTGGGGATTCTCAGTTGGAGAGCAGAGAAACCAAGTTAGCCTAAATTATTGACTGAAGTATTTTCTAGTTGACTTGGGTTCATGTGAACCTCTTTATGATCAGTGTCTTCAAAAATGTTGAGAGCATATTGAGAAATAATTGGCAAAATAAGGTAGAATTTCTGAACAGTGGGCTGTATAGTCCTTTTAAAAAAACTGTTTATTACTCTTAAAAATTTCATCATGCTATTCTAGTTCATACTGCGAATTATAGCCTCTTTGAGATGGGAGAAAAATTGCTCAAAACAAAAACAAAAACCTGCACCAATTCAGTTGAATCAGTTAGAATTTGTTAGTCTTTTCCACTTCACCACTCTATCTTCTGAATTGATTGTTGCCATCATTTTGATTTCACTTACTTTCAGTAGGTTTCACTAAAATGGTTTTTACCATTTTTTTTCACTTTCAGTAGGTTTTACTAAAATGTGGTAAAAATGTCTGGGGGGCAGCAGCTTTACGTACACGTGGACCTTTTTGGTGCTAGCATAAATTCAGTTGAGTTGGGGACAGCCACAACCAAAGGTAAGACAAGGGTGTTGAGTTTGCTGCAGGATTAGACACTAAATCTGATGATGTATCTTTACTTTATTTGGTTCTTACAGTTTAACAGTAGTTCATGGATGGTGGGAGAGGTTACCTGATTACTATCTGGAAGAAAATAAGGTGATAGGTAGCAGACATGGATTTGTCAAGAATGTATCAAACTAACCCAATATCCTTCACTGACAGGGTAACAAACCTTGAGGATGTGGGGAAGCAATAGATGTGATACATCTCTACCTCGATATAACGCTGTCCTCGGGAGCCAAAAAATCTTACCGTGTTATAGGTGAAACCGCGTTATATTGTACTTGCTTTGATCCACCGTAGTGCGCAGCGCCGCCCCCCCCCCCCCCCCCCCCCCGGAGCACTGATTTACCACGTTATATCCGAATTGATGTTCTATCAGGTCGCGTTATATTGAGGTAGCGGTGTATGTCTTGACTTGAGTAAGGATTTTGATACTGTTTCCTGTGACCACCTCAGAAAGAGAAATATAGCCTAGAAAAACTTACTGTAAGGTAGTTATCAATGGTTCACAATCAAACAAGAATGGCATATTGAGTAGGATCCTGCAGGTATCTTTCATGGGTCCAGTTCTATTCAGTAACTTCATAAATGATTTGGGATAATGGCATAGAGAACACATGTATAAAGTTTGCAGGTATTACCAAGGTGGGGATGGGGTTTGCAGGCACTTTGGAGTACTGGATTAGAATTCAAAATGATCATGATAGGGAGAAATTCCATAATGACAAATGCAGAGTACTACATTTAGGAAGGAATAGTCAGTTGCACAAATACAAAATGTGAAATGACTCCCTCGGAAGGAATACCGTAGAATCTCAGAATTACAAATACCTCCGGAATGGAGGTTGTTTGTAACTCTGAAATGGTCATAATTCTGAACAAAACGTTATGGTGGTTCTTTCAGAAGTTTACAACTGAACATTGATTTAATACATCTTTGAAACTTTACTATGCAGAAGAAAAATGCTGCTTTCCCTTTATTTTTTTAGTAGTTTGTTTAACACAGTACTGTACTATATTTGCTTTTTTGTCCACTGCTGCCTGATTGTGTACTTCCAGTTCCAAATGAGGTGTGTAGTTAACTGGTCAGTTCAGAACTCTGTTGTTCTACTGTACTGCAGAAAAGGATCTGGGCATCATAGTGGGTCACAAATTAAATATGAATCAATATAATGTTGTTGCCAAAAAAAACTAAACTTATTCTGAGAGTGTCTTAAGCAAGACATAAGAAATGATTAGCACTGGTAAGGCATCAAGTGGAGTACTGTGTCCAGTTCTGGGCACCGCACTTTGGGATAGATGTGGACAAATTCAAGGAAGTCCAGAGGAGTTAAAGGTCTAGAAAACGTGACCTATGAGAGAAAATTGGGTTTGTTTAGTTTGGAGAAAGACTGAGGAGTGGACATAAGTTTTCAAGGACACAAAATATTATTATAAAGGTGATAAATTGTTCTCCTGTTCTCAGTGGTTATGGGCTTAAATTGCAGCAAGGGAGATTTAGGTGACACATTGGGAAAAACTTCCTAACTATAAGGGTAGTTAAGCACTGGGGCATATTATCTAGAGAGGTGGTAGAATCTGTGTCATTGGAGGTTTTTAAGAACAGGTTAGACAAACACTTGTCAGGGATAGTCTAGACCAGTGGCTCTCAATCTTTCCAGACTACTTTCAGGAGTCTGATTTGTATTGCATACCCCCACGTTTCACCTCACTTAACTACCGTACTCACTTTTGTATTTTTATGTCTGATTTTGTAAGCATCACAGCACACTATTACTAAAAATTTCTCCTTTTTACCATATAAGATGAATCAATTGGAATATAAATATTGTACTTACATTTCAGTGTATAGTATATAGAGCAGTATAAATAAGTCATTGTATGAAATTGTAGTTTGTGCTGACTTCGATAGTGCTTTTTATGTAGCCTGTTGTAAAACTAGGCAGGTATCTAGATGAGTTGATGTACCCCCAGGAATCTCTGTACCCCTGGTTGAGAACGACTGGTCTAGACCAGAGATTCTCAAGCTGCCAGGCAAGTCACCCTCGGAGGGTGCAAATGTATTCTGGCAGGGGCATGAGACGCTTTAGGGGGGAAAACTTACTGTGCATGTTTTATGCACAGCAATGAAAAACTAGCAAATCTGATTCCTCCAGACGTATCAGGTCCTCAGATGGTGCTATGCTTTTTGGTGGGTATCTGTTTAAGCTTGCATAGCATTATAAAAAGTCACTTCCATCTGTATATTAATAATGTGCTAGGATGTGGTGTGCACATTTAATTGTAAGCATGACCACAATTGCAGCTTTGTTTTTGCTCTTATTACACTGGATCATTCTTTCTGTTTGAATTAATGCTTTGCTGGTCTTAATAGTTAATGAGAGTTGCATATTATTTTTTTATCAGTATATGTATTTGTGTGGCGTGGTGGTGGTGGAAACTATTACAGACACAAAGAAGGGGGGCATGATCCAATGAATTTTGAGACCCACTGGTCTAGAACAGCGATTCTCAATGTTTTTGGGCTCTTTACCCATTTGTAAATGTTCATAGCTTGTCCCAACGCACTAAATAGGATGAAATTCACTAAGGACAAATGCAAAGGAACACTTAGGAAGGAACAATCAATTACACACATACAAAATTGGAAATTACTGCTTAGGAAGGAGTACTGTGGAAAGAGACCTGGGTGTCATAGTGGATCACAAGCTAAATATGAGTCAGTATAACACTGTTGCAAAAAAAGCCAACATCTCTCTGCAGTGTATTAGCAGGAGTGTTGTAAGCAAGACATGAGAAGTAATTCTTCCACTCTACTCCGTGGTGATTAGGCCTCAAATGGAATATTCTAGTTCCTAGTTCTGGGCACCACATTTCAGGAAAGATGCGGACAAATTTGAGAGGCTGGAGGAGAGCAACAACAATGACAAAAGGTCTTGAAAACATGACCTATGAGGAAAGAGTGAAAAAAAAAATTGGTTTGTTTAGTCTAGAGAAGATGAGACTGAGGGGGGACATAACAGTTTTAAGTCCAAAAAAGGTTGATACAAGGAGGGGGGGAGAAAAACTCTGAGAATAGGACAAGAAGCAATGGGCTTAAATTGAAGCAAGGGAGGTTTAGGTTGGACATTAGGAAAAGCTTCTTAAGCAGTGGAATAAATTGTCTAGGGAGGTTGTGAAATCTGTCATTGGAGGTCTTTCATAGCAGGATAAACTCCAAATGTCAGGTAATACTTAATCCTGCCTTGAGTGTTGAGTGGACTAGAAGACTTCTCATGGTCCCTTTTAGTCCTGCAATTCAATTCTGTGAATCCATGGGGCATGTTTACAAGTTTAAACTACTGTAAATGGTGGATTCTCTGTAACTTAAAGTCTATTTAAATCATGATTTGTGAACTTCAGTAACTCAGGCAGAGGTTATGGGTTTATTACAGAGTGGGAGGGCCAGGTTCTGTGGCCTGCAATGTGTAGGTCAGTCTAGATGATCATGATGGTCCCTTCTGGCCTTAGACTCTAACTGCCAAATTTAGGGTAAAGGTTAGAATTAGTTCCAAAGAATATGTTTTAATGGTTACAAACAAATGAGAATAACCTTTCTTTAGGAAAATAACTGACATAAAAATGCAAAACAATACTTAAAATGAATTAAAGCAGTGATTTATACCGATTCACTCTGGTATTTTCTTGACGTTTTATATCTATTTTTTCATTTTTCAAAATATTTCCACATTTTATTTTTCTTCCATTTCATTTTCTCCTTCAGTATTTGTGCCTTCCCTTAAATTCCTTTTTGGAATTCCCCAATTCTTTACACATCACTGAGTCCAGTCCCTTTCCATAGTGTATTGATCATGGGTCAGGAATAAGAAGCAGCTGTTGGGTTTTACATAGTAGCAGTGAAAGCAACTCAAAACAGCAGAAGAATAAACTGCAGGGAAAAGAGTTTTCGCTTTCTGCATCCCCAAAGCATGTTTCAATTGAATGAGGTAACATGAAGCAAAAGGATGAATGATAGGACTAGGAACAGACATATAAACTATACAGTGAAATAATGTCTGTCCTTTCATGTAAGCTTTCACTATATGCTTTGTTCTGATTTATCAAACAGTTAATGCTAGAAGCTTACACTGTAAATAACGTGCAGTAACCCTCCCAACAGCCCACAGAATTTGGCATGTTCAAGTCCTAACCTCAGGAAAGCCTGAAGAAAATTAGTACCCCCTGCAGCATGCCATCAACAAATTTGGGCTGCATATGGCCAGCCCAGAGGACATTCAGAGCTAAGGGACCTTCCCAGAAGATGTCCTGCATCTAGCCTCTTGAATTTGAATCTGGAGGATATATGCTCAAGAAATTGACTTTCACATGACGTGGCACCAGAAGGCATGTGAGACAGCAGGGCTCAGTGGATAGGTCACTGGGCTGGGACTAAGACTATCTAGGTTCTATTTTCAGTTCATCACTGACCTGCCATTGGACCTTGGGTCAGTCACATCTCTATGCCTCCTTACCCCTTCCCACCCTTTTATGTCTTGCCCAAAGACAGGTTTCAGAGTAGCAGCCGTGTTAGTCTGTATCCGCAAAAAGAACAGGAGTACTTGTGGCACCTTAGAGACTAACAAATTTATTAGAGCATAAGCTTTCGTGGACTACAGCCCACTTCTTCGGATGCATATAGAAGTGGGCTGTAGTCCACGAAAGCTTATGCTCTAATAAATTTGTTAGTCTCTAAGGTGCCACAAGTACTCCTGTTCTTTTTGCCCAAAGAGTTTACAGCATAAGCACGTGGATTCTTTTTTACCATGTTCAGTGTTAATGATCTCAGTTGGGGCCTCTAAGTACCATAGTACCATCACCGCCGACACCATGGAAAGAAAGGCAGTCTAATCTAAGGTAGCAAAGTACTGAAGTCCATTTAGGGTTTTATGGGTTAAACAACTTGAACTTCACCTGGAAACGAGTTGGAAGCCACTGCAAGTTACACAGCACACACCATCCTCATTAAGAAATTCTGCAAAGCTGTTTATGCACATTGTGTTTGTACAGTGGCCAGAAAAATGGAGCCCGGTGTCACAGTTAAGGGCAGCTGCATCTGTATTTCCCCTTCCATGGTCCAGCAAGGGCATCCACTGTTAGGCTTCTGTGTCTCCAGCTGTAATGTCATCTCTCGTGGCAGAGACGCATGCCTCTTCCCATCCTGACTAGGGTATTTCTAGGCTGCACAGTTCCCTGCCTACAGTGTGTTACTCCCCAGAAAGGCAGACTGCTATACAGGCCTACAAGTGTGCTTTGCTTACATGTTTTTGCCTTAAATGAGTAATTACCATAGTTTTATAAATGTGCTTGCTTAGAAAGATGTGTGGCAGTTTATTCTTAAGGTAAAAGCTTTGAGAGGAAAGCTATTAAAAACAAGAACTACACGCAGGATAAGCTTACTAGGGATCACCCTCCCTTTCCCCCACAATTCTGACAAGGGGTCTGGCCAATGAGCAGTCCTGACAACCTTTTTATGGGGTTATTCTGTGATTAAAGGTTCATAACTGCTTTTGGCTCAGAACATGCATCCTATGAATCAGTTATTCTTTTGTTGTGTTTTGACCTTATTTAAAAATCTGTCCTCATGTAACAGGTGATTCAGAGACAAAATGTCCCTTTCCTCCTGGCAAAGCGCCAAAGGCTGAGTTCTTGCATATCAGGATGAGTTTCTATTTGCATATAACTCTTCTTATAGACCTCCTGGGAAACCCACTTAACTTTAAAAAGCTCATTGTTTCAAATAATCTTTGACGCTTATAACACTTCCCAGGTTTTACATTAGTCAGGTCTCCTCAGAGATGTTATGAACTATTTCACAATTACATATAAACATTCGAACTTTTCATACAATAAACTTCTAAGATACTTAACCTGATTTTGGTAAATTTTAACTTAATTCAATAAGATATGGCACGAAAGCACCATATCTGTTATATCCTGATCTTGATATAAATAAATATTGATGATAGATGGGTTTGAGTGTTTTTAAGGTGTAGACTGTATTGCCCTCATCCAATATAGAAGTGATTTGCAAGTCTGGTATCAGAAATTATTTTACACCCACGTCAAATTCTGTTTATAACCAGGAGGATACAGTATATCCACACACTCACTCACTCACTCTTAATTTAAGCAGTTAATATAGCGTAACATACATTTTATTCAGATTCCTACTTTTTACTTTTTTTATGTTGGAAAATGGTGAACTGATACATTGCTTATTTATTAGGTTAATTTTTTATTCATTTGTGTCAAACTGCATTTAGCTGGAAATGTAAATGGAGTTAAATTCACAATCAAGATTTTAAAGTTTTTTAATCAAATAAAACTTAGTTTCAGTGTGCTGGATATGTAAGAGAATGTTCATCAAAATGTGTTTTGCACTTCCTTTATTAAAGTATTATCTGTGGTTAATGAATTGAACTGATTGTTGCTAGCCACCATGTCCTTCATGGTTTTAGAGCTAGTTTATTGCAACCTGTGACACGAGGCTTTTATTCATAGACTGGAAAAAGAAAAGCTTTCCTGTTTTTTTTCAACTTTTTCAATTTTGAATTAACTAGTATTCAACTAATTCAGTTCAACTATAGTGAAATGAAGAAAATAGTCTCTGCACCTGCACAAAAGGCTATTGCTATCAAGTTAGTTTAGCACTTGAATAAACTCTGGTTTGAGATGCTTAGCTAGTGACTTGAACTAGTTCAAGGGGTTTGACTTTCTTTAAAACTTCAGCAAACGTACTGTTTGAATACTTTTTATTTCAATGATTTTATTAGATTATAGTAAGTTTAGGCCTTGTAGTCATAATTTTAAATTCATTTTAAATAGGTTTATTTATTAAAAAAATCCATTTAAAATCATTATCCACCCGCAGAAAAACAGACCCCATCTAGCTATGTTTAAATATTATGGTAATTGACACACTAGGAACAAGCCATCTAAGTTATGAATAGAAAGGAGAGAACATGACTGATGCATTACATGAAAAGGTGAAAGTAACATCTTTACATTTTATACATATACACATCCACCCTTGTAAATTTTTCTGCTTCCCTTCCATGGTGCCACAGACCCTGCACATACATGCTTTGGACTAGCTGTAAACATGATCTTCATACGACTTCAGTAGATTCATTCTTGTCACAAACATCCAAGTGTGAGGGCACAAGTGCAGGAGAGAGGCAGCCAGCAAGTGGGAGCACAGGTGATAAGTGGTAGAGTGACGAAGTGGAAACAAAATACAGAAAGGGAGAAGTGGGGACCGGAGAATCTCTCATTTCTGGAGGGTCTGGCCTCAAAATCTTATTGGTGGGCGAAGCGGGCAGAGGAATTAGCTTTTGCAATGTGTTGCTTGAGGCTACAGAAACAAGAATTGGCACAGTGAAACATATTCAAGAAACATGCTTGTGTGTTGGTATACACCAAAACAGAGAAAAGAGGGACAAAAAACCAGGTGATGCATATGACCGTAGAATCTGTTTTGGTCACTAAAACCATATTTGGTACACCTTTAAACTGTATTGAGGATCCTTCTATCATGCTTGATTAAAACATTAGTCATGTAAATAAAAATGCTTTAACAAATTCCATCCAAAATAGGGCATAAACTTGCAGACAAATGATATATTTCATTCAAGAGTGCAGGGGAGTTTTCTGTTTAGACTTAAAATTAAACAACATAGCACACTGGTCTTGCTAAAATGAACACCTCTGCTGTCAGAACATATTGTTGAAGGTGTTTGTATGTGAACTGTTGCATTGTTGTTAAGAGGTTTTTAAAAGGGAGTAACAGTACTTCAAGGATTGTGCCTGATATTCCTGCTAAAGTTTAAAAAAAAATATTAAACCCTCAGGCATTAAATATTAGCCATTGTGCCTTCTAATTCCATGCTGAGTTTCAGTGAAAACCTTTTTTTCCTATTTCTAGAACATTATTCTATACCTCTTCAGACTCATCACCCTCTATACTTGCAGAAGTCTGGTTATAACATTATAATGTTTTGCTTGATTTCAAGATCTTACTGAGGAAGCTTTTTGAGAAACACAATTAAGTGCCTCCCTCTAATTTTAAACTTTATTGTGCTCTGGCGATGGCAGAATTTACCAGTAGGCACATGATCACTTTCTAGAAACCGTGTATGCAAGGGTCCTATTTTCCATCTAGTTCTTATTTTTTGAGAGCTCTTTATTGAATTGCATATTAAATTGTGATTTTTTTTTTAAATATTTTTTCCCAAATTTGATCCTAAATGTATAAAACAAGTCTTTTAAAGGACAGTTTTAACTTTGTTTCACTTTTCTCTGAAAGCATTTTACTTTTTTGAAAGGAACACCTAAGATTATTGTAGGTGGAACAGAATTTTTTTCACTCTTTGTGCATTTGATCCTACTTTGTTTTGGTCATTTTCACTGTTTTTCTTGGTGTGAGTCTTTCACATAACAGCAGAGATATTAAAAGTTGATTTGTAAAACTGCAAAAATTGGAGGAGAGACTGGCATGTGTAATGCCTGGAATTGCTTTTAATTCCTTTTCAAAAAGGGTCACAAATTTGAAATCTAGTCAGTTTGAACTGCAGGGGTGCTCCCAGAGTTGCCTTTATTTTAAATTTGGAGACCTTTGTACAGGATTATATTAAATTAAATTTAAGAGAGGATTTGTTTGACTGGAAAATCATCTAGCCCAGTGGTTCTCAAACTGTGAGTCGACAGGGCTGGCTTAGACTTGCTGGGGCTCGGTGCTGAAGCCCGAGCCCCACAGCCCTAAATGGGGGGGCTCAGGTTACAGGTCCCCTGGTTGCGGCTGAAGCCCTTGGGTTTGGGCTTTGACCCCTTCCCCATCTGGGGTTGTGAGGCTCAGGCTTTGTCCCCCTAGCCGGGGAGGTGGGACTTGAGCGGAGTCAGGCTTCGGTCCTCCCTGCTGGGGTTGTGTAGTAATTTTTGTTGTCAGAAGGGGTTGCAGTGCAATGAAGCTTGAGAACCCCTGATCTAGCCTAAAGAAGATTTAATGAATGATTTGTGTTCAAAACATTGGGATGTTGGGAGGCAAAGGGGGCTATGTCTCTAAGATAAGTGAGTGATACTAGCCTTAATTTCTCCTTGGTTTTCCAGATCCCTTTTTCAACTCTTATACCTCAGATTTTGGAATTAATGACCAATAGATAGCTGTACTAATCCATATCTTGCTGTTATGGGGATTTTCCTAAAATCGATGTAGATTAAAGGGATTAATCACTGAGTTTATCATTATTGGCCCAATATGGATGATGCCATTATTTGGCCTTTCTTACTCCAAGAACCACTTGTTTTAAAGAACAGCTGTTCTTGTTTTGACCAACTTGTGGGTTTTTTAGAAAATTCTTTACACTTCACCAATCAAAACACAAGTTGGAGAAAATTCAGGGATGAACAAAAGTTATTTGGTTTGGAAAATAAATCCTAGTGAGGAAAGTTTGAGATGAGAATTCATCTTAGAGAAGAAACTTAAACTTGTGACCTTTTAAATTATTTTTAAAGAAGACAGTGACCTATTTTTTTTCTCATTAGTTTGTAGGACAATACGCAGGTCCTCACTGTGCCACAACCTTTCTTCCTCAGGCTAATGGCAGATGAGAATGCTGATTCAAGAATATTGCCACGTGGCCAACGTTTTACAGGATTTTAATGTATATTGATGTAAGAAAAACACATACTAGCCTAGTGGGTATTGAAAATCAAATGTTTGCAGTTAATATTTCATCCTTACCATTAATCTTTTATAGTGCTGTAACTTACTCATGTGGAAGCAGAAATGAGTGCATTAGCTGGTCATGCAAATCAGGTTTTACTATAGCACTAGGTCCTTTGTGCATCCTGATTTCAGGGTTAATGCCTTCCAGGAATTTGTAGAATAAAAGTACAAGCTATCATTTTGTGCAAGTTTAGAGTCAAATGGCAAGGATGAACATTAAAATAATTACCTTTAATAACAAATATTGTTCTTTATGCCAAAAGAGTTTTTGTAAATATGTTGACAGAATTCTCAAATCTCAGACTGTTACCGTTTTCAGATTACTTACAATGGAAGCTGCAGGTTCTCATATGAAATAAGATTTTTTTTTGCATGAATGCTGAAATTCGTAGCTAATTATTAACAGTAATTGGACTTGAGAATGAAATCTTGCTTTTCTCTTGACTAGTGTACCAGTCTTCGACGGCTATGTTACAAGCCAGGAACTTGATGTACTCCTCCTGTGGCAAAGCCTTCACTGATAGGGGATTTGCAGTAGCACAAGACACCACAGCCCCTCCACCCTCACTCAGCAGATGTGGAAGTGGCCAGAGCAGGCTCAAAAGTCAGGGGTGCTGTTGTCGAGGGGCTGTAATTGGGGTGCCTAGGATATTATATGATTCAGTATATCTAAGCGAGAAGCTTTGTTGGCCATTTGGCCAAACCCTTTGCCCATCCTTTCAGGGTAGGGAGAACTCTGCTTGCCTCCTGCCCCCCATTATCACTTCCACTACAGCAGTCTGGCCCAATTGTGTATGAAGGCAGGAAGCAGAGAGTAGGCAGTGGTCCCTGCCTTGTTTCACTTCAAGCTCCTGTGAAAAACAGGGAAAAACACAAATTAGGAGATTGCTTAAACCTGCAATGCTGCTTCTGTGATCCCATGAGAATGAAGAGGTAGCAATGGTGGGTAGGATGAGTTTAGAGAGACAGCTGCAACAGTTTAAAGGGGTGGTTTTGACACTTCAGTTAAACCAGTGTCAACCATTGTGTGGACACTTATTTCAGTTTAAATTTGACTTATTGGTTTAATTTGCTTCATTAAATTTCCAGGTGTAAAATAAACCAGTGTAATCAGTAGATTAATTTGATTTTTGTGAAAATTTCCACAAAAATCAAACTAATCTACTTTAGTTAAATTGGTGCACCTCCTATGTGTAGACAAGACCTAAGATGAAAAGGAGTGGGGAAAAAATCACTGGAGAAAGGGGGGTGAGCAAAAGTAATTGTGGGTTTTAAAAGACAAATACAATAGTACCAAATAGATTATTCCTTCCATGCATACTCTGTTTTGTAAAATCAGAGTCCTGCTAGATTATGAGGAATCAGCAATCCCTTGTGTATTTATTTAAATTATATTTTCAAAGAAATAAAAACAGAAAAATAGGAAGAAACAGCCAAATACACAGGAAAAGATAAAAGGTGGAGTAGAATGAACAAAACAAGAGATGAAAAGTGTCAGACCACTGCAGTGGTATGTCTACACTTAAGTCTGAGTTTTCTTGTGGTACAGATAGATAGGTATGTCCTAGCATGGCTAAAAATATCAGTGTAGATGAGGCAGGATAGGCTTCCACACAGCTTAGTGATGTGAGTACATACTTAGGATCTCTGATCTCCTTGTACAGCCTGTGCTGCTGCATTCATTTATTTATTTATTTAACTAGTGCTGCAGTCACGCCTCTTATTGTGGTTTAGACACACCCAGTGTGAGGAGTACAAGCAAGGGTGGGCAAGGTATGGACTATCAAATGGTGGACTTCAGTTCAAAAAGGTTGTGAACTGCTAAACAAAGCTATTGAATCACTTCAGTTTAAAACTAATTAATGTACCCATGTCATGGCATGCCCTACTTTATCAACTCCAAATAAAATATCAGCTGTTTTTGTTTAGAACTTCTTTTTGAGAAGCAGGTGTATATTGCTAATTCAATAGTCAGGGATTTTTGAGAGTTTGAGTAGTGGGTAGAAGGGAGGTTTGTGAAAGTGAGGAAAATGAAGTCAGTTTCAAATACATAGAGATGATTAGCACTTCTACATTCAAATTATATTAGGCATATGGCATAACTCCTCCTTACTCAAATACCTGATTTCTAAAAAAACCTTAATATAATTATATGATATATGCAGAACATAAGAAAGATACATGCAAATGCTTTTGCTTGTCTTGTGCTGTGTGCGTGTGGAGAAAACGCGCTACAAAACACAATGCACTTAGTGCTAATTAGTGTAACTAGTTTAATTCAGAAAGCAATTGATTTAATTTCATGTCAAAATAATTGATGAATCTGAGATTTAGAGAAGTGGTAATGTAGTCCCTGATGTGTTTTGTTTTTTTTTTTAAAAGGTAAAACATAAGTAGAACTCACCACTTAATGCATTGTTTTACTTGGATTAGAGGAAATTGAACAAATGTGGTTTTCCACAGACAAGTTATGAACTGCTTTTAAGGTTTTGAGGTCATGTGTTGATCTGGTAAGTTTCCATTCTGGTAAACTAGCATTGTGTAGGTATGCTGACACGTGGTGATGGCGTTCAAGCCTGAGGATATGTTTCAGTAAAACAGTGCAAATAATTGTCTGTACACAGTCAGATGAACAACCCAAAAAGAGGAAAAATCAATATTTCTCAGTGGTTCAGATTTATTTATTGGAGTTAATGATTTTAGATTTGATTTGCAGCTGAGTTTGTTTGGAAGTAGGGCATCACATGCTGAGATAAAGCATCAGGCTGTTTTAAATTAGATACGGAGCATGCTCATATCAAGTACCTACTCTTAGGATTGCAGTTTGTCTCAGGTCTCTGTTAGTAGAGCTGTCACTGAATTGAAGAGGAAGAGAGTGCAGCATGCCCATTTTTTTTATCATATCAGAGAACATATGATTTATCTTTGGAAACTGGAGGCTGAAGATGGAGATAAGCTTCACTGTTAAGACATCAGCATTCAACTACAGGTTTTTTTTTGGTGAGTTGATGTTAGTCTCTTTTCAGATTATTTTAAGAGGTTTCGCTGACAAAGCCGGGTGTAGTGTTCACTTCCCCCTCACCCCCTAGTTGTCGTGCCATATACATTTTAATGTATTAAACTGAAGCTTTATATAGGCAATAATAAAGAAATTTTAGCTGTTGTGATATGTGGATGTTCATGGAAGAATTTTCATTAAGTGAAAGGTTAATGTTTTCTAAAAAGAATGCTAGGTTAATATTTGGGTCAGAAAAGTCCATAAAAACTGTGGGATATATTTTCGTTATGTAACCTGCAGTTTACTTCTGGTAGAATTCTGCAACAAAAATGTCTGCGCACAATATTTTAAAATTCTGAAAAATTCTGCATATTTTGTCAAAATAACACAATATAACCACACCAGTTTCAATTATTTTTGGTCATTTATTTCAAAATACTGGTCAGCAAGTATGTCTGTAACAATACAGATGACAAAAAAGATTCAGGAAATGAAATGTTTTTTGACAAATAGATTCCTTACTAGACATATTAATACAGAACTCTGAGCAATTTTAAACTACAATATTTAAATATTTAAACTACAATACAGAGACTTATTTCCCACACCTTTTAGAAGCAGTGCAAAGGCTTGGGGGAATCAGGGGTAATGGAGGGAAGTAAATTGCTGGGAAGGAGCCTGGGTGTGGAACAGGTTTTTTGTGGGGAGGGGATTGTTAGGGAGCTTCCCCCATGCAGACCCTGACTGACCCCCTAGCCTCTCCCATTCAGTGAGGCACATCCGCCCCTGTCCCCATGTCTCTGCCTTCACCCAGCCACTCCCCTGTCCCTATGTAGCTCTGCCCCACCTCCCCCTATGTGTCTGCATCTCCCTACCCCCCCCCGGCCCTGTGCCCCCCCACTCCCATTCAGCCTCTGTCCTCCCCCACTAGCCCTCGTGATCCCATCTGACACCCCCGGGTCTTCTGACTAGGCCTGACAAGAGCTGCGAAAGCAGCTAGCTCTCTATCTTCCCTCACTGGTGGGGAGCTGCAACTTTATTCTATTGCCACAGCGCCCTCTGGTGGACAAAAGGTAGAACTGCAGAAGTTATTTTCTGATGGGAGCTGCTGCTGTTCTTGTGCCACAGCACTCTCTGATGGGCTAATGATGGAACTGCAACAACATTTTGGTAGAAGCTTTTCTGTGCAAAAAATTAGAACTTTGCGGGGCTCATTAAATATGTGCGCACACAGTGGCGCAGAATTCCCCCAGGAGTAACGGTTGCGAAACTATACTAAGTAATAACTACTGCTATAAGATATGATTTCTCTTCCTTTTTCATGCTCTGAATATGCCACAGTTAAACATTTCGATTATCCGTTTAGTGAATATATGTTGCATTATAGAGGGAGCTCACAAATGTAGTTTCTAAAAGGGAATTTTATTTTGATATTTAAGACTTGTATTAATATATAGAATGATGTTGAAAGACATCTATTGTACTTGGCTTCAACAGGAATTGCAATTTAATAAGCAGCATAATATAATGAGATCTAACTCAAAAAACTGTTTTTAAGTAATCTTGACTATAAACATGTTAGTGAAATGTGTTTACTATTTTCTATCAACTAAGAAATTTAGGAGGGAATCCTTTAAAATTGCTGTTATGACTACCGGTTCTTATGGCAACTTATGAATTTGCATTATTCCTTTGGTAGTGAATGAGCTATGTCACAAGAATTTTGAAAAATATTAAAGGTGCTGTTTTTAGCTAGTGCTTATAGTTCTCATTTCAAGTTTTATCTATTTATATTGAGTAACCCTTGAAAAGCAGTATTTACAAAGCAGAATTACTTTTGTCCAATGCTGGTAATTTCTTACAACCATGAATAGTTCTTCCTTCCCTCCAGTGAGATTTAGTACACTTCTTGAAGATTTTCTTGTCCTCAATATGCCTCATTTTGAATGACAGCAAACAATTCTGTTAATATTGTATGGTCTACAATATACAAATTAGGACTCCAAGAGGAGTAATGATTGAATTGCAAAAAAAAAAAAAAAAAAAAATTTTTTTTGGGGTGTGGATAAAGTTGATGTTAATGGTCTCAGCTATTTAATTGGACTGTGTATGTGTTTTGATTCAAATATAGCATGTTGGAAATGCCTGTTTAAAATTCAATTAATCACTGGGTTAGGATTTGAGCATCAGCTAGAAGGGTGGAGGAGTTTTGTGGCAAGAGCATGTCCTCCCTTTATACTGTTTGACCAGGAGAAGGTACTACTAGGAATAATCTTGTCTAATGTATTCTTTAACATTCTTTGAATGAAGAGATGTTTCTGGCTAATTCCCTTTCCTGAGCAGAGTTATTTGGTGCTGGATATAAAGGATAACTACAGTTTTACACAAAGGATGCACTCTGCAGTCTTTCTTAGTATCCTGACCAGTTTGCTTTAGCACGTTGCATTTGGTTGTATGTTCAGTGCAGTAGTAAATTTCTGAACACCATGGTTTTTCTCTGAATGAAGGGATTGCTGTGCCTGGAGGTATAATCTGGGGGCGCAGAACATCTAATATTTACCTGTAAATCTTCTTTTCTCCATCTGAAATGCCCATATCTTGGGTTCTCAACCCTATTTATGAAATGGTCTGTGCATTTTCTCTTTTTGAGACCTTGGTTATGTGGGCTATTGCAACAATTACCTATGGAGATCTAATCTAGTAAGAGAGTGGGTTTTAAAGATGTTCTGGACATCATGAGTGAATGGTGAGGAGAAGGTGACCAGCCCTCTGTGGAGAAAGAAGTGGTTCGGGACTATTTAGAAAAACTGGACGTGCACAAGTCCATGGGGCTGGATGCACTGCATCCGAGGGTGCTAAAGGAGTTGGCGGGTGAGATTGCAGAGCCATTAGCCATTATTTTTGAAAACTCATGGCGATCGGGGGAGGTCCCAGATGACTGGAAAAAGGCTAATGTAGTGCCCATCTTTAAAAAAGGGAAGAAGGAGGATCCGGGGAACTACAGGCCAGTCAGCCTCACCTCAGTCCCTGGAAAAATCATGGAGCAGGTCCTCAAGGAATCAATTATGAAACATTTAGAGGAGAAGAAAGTGATCAGGAACAGTCAGCATGGATTCACGAAGGGGAAGTCGTGCCTGACTAACCTAATTGCCTTCTATGATGAGATAACTGGCTCTGTGGATGAGGGGAAAGCAGTGGATGTGTTATTCCTTGACTTTAGCAAAGCTTTTGATACGGTCTCCCACAGTATTCTTGCCGCCAAGTTAAAGTAGTATGGGCTGGATGAATGGACTGTAAGGTGGATAGAAAGCTGGCTAGATTGTCGGGCTCAACGGCTAGTGATCAATGGCTCCATGTCTAGTTGGCAGCCAGTTTCAAGTGGAGTGCCCCAAGGGTTGGTCCTGGGGCCGGTTTTGTTTAATATCTTTATTAATGATCTGGAGGATGGTGTGGACTGCACTCTCAGCAAGTTTGCAGATGACACTAAACTAGGAGGCGTGGTAGATACACTAGAGGGTAGGGATCGGATACAGAGGGACCTAGACAAATTAGAGGATTGGGCCGAAAAAAACCTGATGAGGTTCAACAAGGACAAGTGCAGAGTCCTGCACTTAGGACGGAAGAATCCCATGCACTGCTACAGACTAGGGACCGAATGGCTAGGTAGCAGTTCTGCAGAAAAGGACCTAGGGGTCACAGTGGACAAGAAGCTGGATATGAGTCAACAGTGTGCTCTTGTTGCCAAGAAGGCTAACGGCATTTTGGGCTGTATAAGTAGGGGCATTGCCAGCAGATCAAGGAACGTGATCGTTCCCCTTTATTCGACATTGGTGAGGCCTCATCTGGAATACTGAGTCCAGTTTTGGGCCCCACACTACAAGAAGGATGTGGAAAAATTGGAAAGAGTCCAGCGGAGGGCAACAAAAATGATTAGGGGTCTGGAGCACATGACTTATGAGGAGAGGCTGAGGGAACTGGGATTGTTTAGTCTCCAGAAGAGAAGAATGAGGGGGGATTTGATAGCAGCCTTCAACTACCTGAAGGGGGGTTCCAAAGAGGATGGAGCTCGGCTGTTCTCAGTGGTGGCAGATGACAGAACAAGGAGCAATGGTCTCAAGTTGCAGTGGGGGAGGTCCAGGTTGGATATCAGGAAAAACTATTTCACTAGGAGGGTGGTGAAACACTGGAATGCATTACCTAGGGAGGTGGTGGAGTCTCCTTCCTTGGAGGTTTTTAAGGCCCGGCTTGACAAAGCCCTGGCTGGGATGATTTAGCTGGGAATTGGTCCTGCTTTGAGCAGGGGGTTGGACTAGATGACCTCTTGAGGTCCCTTCCAACTCTGATATTCTATGATTCTATGGTTAGTGTTCAAACTAGTAGGGTGGATTTTTTAGGCTGTGTATGGAGGTGTGATGGATGGAGTTTTAGAGGAGTTGTATGGCTTTTTTGTTTTTGGTAGCATTGAGAATGTGCTCAGTCCTGTGACTGGCAATATAAAACATCTCTTTACTACTAAAATGTAGATTTGTTTGCGAAGGGTGAAAAAAGTTAATGGATTTTTCCCTGTGGAGAGAGGATTGCTGACTTATTCAGTGCTGTTTTCAATAGGGAAGCTGTACTTTGAAGAGTGCAGCAAAATTTGAATGACCTTACGCACTGTTCAGAGATGCAGTACCTCAAAATCTGTTTCATAAATGATACTGTAGATTTATAAGAATATATTGTCCAAGAGAAGGTGCTGAAATAATTTAATGTTTTTAGCAATACTTCAGTCTTCTGCATGTTGATTTGGAATAGAAAAGGCCTGTAAAGTCTCATCTGGACTGTATCTCTAGGGTAATAGCTTAACACCTGAATCCTACAGCATAGATATGTCTCTGAATAGCCAGCAGTTATGTGGCGTATAAAACAAAAAGCAAAACATGGAAAATTAGTGTTATCTATTTGTGTTTTATGTGAATTATAATTTTTGTATACAAATGGTATAATATTTAAGCTGTCTGTCAGCTTTTCAGTGACTGAAATCCTTTGGACAGCAAAGGCTCATTCTTTTTTATAGAAGTAGATTTATAAATGAGAACATTTACTACTAGCACACATAGAAAGCTTAACAATTTTAAACTAAAGTTTATTTTGAAGAAACCTTGTTAGCATTCTGTTTCAAACCTTCCTCACCAATTTTAGACAGTTTGCTAGAATCTGATGCTTACAATGGGAAAATGCGTCCTATTTGAGTTAGTCTTCTCACACTGTGTGTGTGTGGTGGTGGTGGTGGTGGTGGTGGGGGGGGGGGCTTATCTTTTCACTACTGGGAGGTGAATTTAATATCTAATTTTTCCAAACAAAAAAGAAACTGCACTGCACAACACTACTTGGTACTGAGTTGGCTGTAGTATCTCAAATGTTTTTGATACAAATAAAAATATAATAAGAAAAAAGGGTAAATTATTACATAACTCATTCTACAGGGAATTGGCATAAATTGGAAGGAAAATGTTTTGAAATTTTTTTTAAAGCAACCACATGCCCCATTATAACTGAGTTATTCCTACTCCTGGAGGAATTCTGCACCAAAAAATTAAAAATTCTGCATACAGTATTTGAAAATTCTGCATATTTTATTTGTCAAAATAACAATATCATGCCCGTTTCAGTTATTTTGGTAACTTATTTCAAAATATCTGTCAGCAAGTATGTCTGTAACAATACAGACCAAAAACAGATTCCGGTAATTTTTTTTTGACAAATTCCTTACTAGGCATATTAATACAGAACTTTGTGTAATTCATTTAAATTACAATAGGAAACTGTATTTCCTGCAGCTTTCAGAAGCAGTGCAAAGGTTTGGGTGAGTTAGGGGTAATAGAGGAGTTGAGGGAGAGGGAAGGAGCCTAGGAGTGAACCTGGAGGGTGTTGGGTGTGGGTGGGAGAAGGTTTTTGGGCAGGGATGGGGGATTGTTAGGGAGTTGGGAAGCCTCCTCCATGTAGACCCTGGCTGACCCCACGCTTCTCCCATTCAGTCAGGCACGTCTACCCCTGTCCCTGCACCCCGCCCCATCCCCAGGCTCAACACTGTCACCCCACTGGCTCCTGAGCCTATGCATAAGTCTGTCCCCTCCCCACTAGCCATTCTGATCCTAGTCTCTAACTTTGCCCCCCTTTCCCCCCCCAGCAGCCCTGTGGGCCCCACTCTGTCCTAACCTGGCTCCGCAGGGGAATTCTGCAGCACTGGCAATAGAATTTTGTATTTTCCTGCATAAAATACATTTTGCCTAAGTGCTGGAGTTGTCACCAGAACAGCTGGCATGAACACAGGGCTGTTCTGGCACCACAGCAGCCTCTGGTGGGCAAAAGGCAGAACTGTAGCACTTCCTAGGCAAAATGTTTTTTTATGCGGGGGAAATACAAAATAATGCAAGACAGAGGAATTCTGCGTGTCCACAGATGCGCGGAATTCCCCTAGTAGTATTCATCTTCACCTTCCAATCATGGACGTCCCAGTGTGGATTATTTTGAGTCTTTCTAGCTTTGCATGTTAGTGCCAGCAGGTGGAGCTGTTGAAGATTGGTCTTCTGGCTGCATGAGCCTAGAATCTCTAGAATTGAGTTTTTCTACTCTTTCAGTATCTCCAGGGTTTGAAATTAATGTTGGACTGAGTTCTGTTGAATTTGATAGATGTTATCGTAGTATATTAGTCTTGTATAGTTAAATTACAGCTATGGATTTGGAGAGAAGGCATGGTAAACACCTAATAAATAGTCAGTCATTTTTCTTTGCTTCATCAAATGACAACTTTTGGCATTTACAAAATAAGTTTGCAATTTAAAAAATTACAAAAAACCTTCGAATATGAAAAATGAAATTCTGACAGTGGCATGTGGAGACTGAGGATTTGTATTTCCCACACTAGGAAATGAGCTAGTTGTTCATGGCAGGGACCTGTTTGGGGCTCCAGGGGTTACAGCTGATTTTAGCCAGCAGCAGCTGAATATTATGTACAGAGTAACTTTAGCAGCTGTCATCGAGGTGGCTTATCACTTTTCATAGCCAGAGGGTGATGCTAACAATTGCTATTCCTGTATCTCGTACTGTGCAGAAGACAATGGAAGCCTGAGAATAAAGGGTTGAAGATTTTCTAAAACTGAAACTTGTCAAGGACTATCTTGACATTACCTGGATGAGGTGGGAGGAGAAACCTTTCATTCAGTATCCATGTGTGATCCTCTAGCAATGCAGCTTAGACCAAAAAAGTGGAAATATTTCCCCCCTTTTTGGTGGTGGTAGAAAGACTGAATAAATGTTTGCAGCATATTCAGCGACATGCTTTGCCAAAAGGTATTTAAAAAATCTTTCCACCTTCTATACGGTTTCTTTGCTTCTGCATGTCCACAGTTGTCTAGAGGAACCAGGAACCTTCCTACTGCTCTAATGAATATGAACATTTAAAATATGTGTAGGGGGGCATTTACAGTTTAGTGCACATTTCAGTTCAACAGAAGAAAAATAGCTTTATTTAAGCATTTAGTTCAACTGAGAATCAGGTTTTGCATCACATGTTCTTGAAAGGAATTTAAATGTATAGAAGCATACACAATGGAAGGACTGACTCATTTTTGTTTCTTGCTAAATTGTTGCTGTAGCAAACTATCTTCTGATATTCAGGAGTAAAAAGCCAATATTTCAGAGTCTTTAGAAAATTTGGGGGGCTTGAATGCATTTAATATGCCAATGTGTGAAAATACTAATACGTTTTTTTACTAAAGATTAACCGGTCTTTGTTTTTCTCCTACTTGGACACAGTCAACTCAAATTTATTATTTTTAATCTGTATTTAGGAATCTGTTACCCTGAGAGCACCTCAGTGCCAGTGGGCACACTGTTGTCATGGTAGATGGAAGATGGCATGTAATATGTCTTTGGAAAACTAATAATTGATCATTGATATTCTTGAGTGCTCTTTGTATAGTAAACCCACAGAAGGACTTCACAGATTTATGCAGCAAATATGTGCTTAAAATGTATTTTGCAAGCAGTGCCTAAGCCCCACCTGTTCTGGATACAGGAATGGGTTCCACCTGCTTGAATATATCTGATGTAAATTGCACAAGATGTGACCAAGGACAAAGAAAAGCACATTTACATGTGCGGTAAACAAACCCATCAGGATAGCAAGTGGGAGATAACTACTTAAGTCTCAATGGATGATGGAGACTGCATCCCAGAAGCCTGCATGCTTCTTGAAGCAGGGTCAGTGAACTTCAGGAAGACCGCATGGTATCTGCATGCCAGCAGGAGAGAGCAACTTTGTCTGGGCTTACTTTTCAAAGAATACATTTCAAAGGTTTAGTAGACCATAAAAAGAATGGGGAGAGAACCCCAGAGTGATCCATCACTCGATGGATTAAAGAAGCCAGAGCTCTTGAAACCTCAGAATGTTGGATCCTGTAACACTGCTCTACAGCCAAAATGCTTCTGAAATAAATGTAGTCAAACTTTACTAATTCTGGGTCACTGAGAACGAAAATGATGCTTAAAATTGTTGATTGGCTCTAGTTTTCAAGATATGCTATTGGGTCAGTATATACGACCCTTGACTTGGGAATGGCATAAGATAAGTGAGTTATAAAGGGAAGGGATCTCAATTTAAATCAGAAATGACTAAAATACATCTTTGACTGGATCTATGAATAAATCTATAACTGGGTTTGGACAGTACTTGCTTTTTAGGCAAAACAATGGATGATGCAATCTGAAGCTGGTATTGCGTCATACATGATATGAATTGCATCATGTTATTCCTAGAAGTCATGGATGATGCAATCATAACGAAGCTTACATCACTCTGCTGAACAAATTGCCCTAGAAATCAGTGTCGTGCTCTTATTTGTCAGTGTCTGATTTTGCAAAGGGACACATTTCTGTTTTAGCCAAAGTGAGCAGAGATGCCTCGTATTTGTGTGAACAGTGCAGATAACTTTTGCTATGTTTGTGGTGAAGTGACTTTTGCATCACAAAAGCACAGTATAACCACTGTGATTAAGAAAGCCTATCGCCTTTATTTTGGCTGCAAAATTGGAGATCAGGACAAGAGGTGGGCCCCACACATATGCTGCAACACTTGTGCAACAAATCTTCGCCAGTGGTTGAACAGGAAAAGGAAATCTATGCCTTTTGCAGTGCCAATGATTTGGAGAGAGCCAACAGATCATAGCAGCAATTGTTACTTCTGCCTGGTGCCTCCAGTTGGGAAAGGTGTGTCAAAGAAGAAAAAGTGGACTGTGCATTATCCAAACATTCCATCAGCTATACGCCCAGTACCCCACGGAGAAAGACTGCCGGTTCCTGATACACCAGAATCATTCTCACTTGAGTCAGACGAGGAAGAGGAAGAGGATGAAACTTCTGGTCCTGAACCATCAATGTCACAGGACCCACATTTTCTCCCATCCTCCTCCTCTGAACCACACCTCATAACACAAGGTGAACTGAATGACCTTGTCAGGGATTTGGAACTACCCAAGAGTAAGGCAGAGCTGTTGGGCTCCAGACTACAGCAGTGGAATCTCCTGGCAGGTGATGTTAGGGTTTCCATGTTCCATGACCGTCAAAAAGATCTTGTCCCATTCTTCTTCATGGAAGGTGATCTTGTAGCCTGCAACAACATTGATGGTGTGATGGCAGCCCTCAACATCGTTCACGATCCAGATGAGTGGAGACTGTTCATTGATTCATCGAAGACGAGTCTTAAAGCTGTTTTACTGCATAATGGCACTGTTTTGCCATCAATTCCAGTTGGTCATGCAGTCCATATGAAGGAAACCTATGACAACATGAAACAACTTTTGAGGTGCATAAACTATGACCAACATCAGTGGCAGCTTTGTGGCGATTTGAAGGTTGTTGCTCTCTTGCTTGGTCTGCAGACTGGATACACAAAGTACTGCTGTTTTCTCTGCGAATGGGATAGTCGTGCAAGAAATTCCCATTACATCAAGAAAGATTGGCCACTCTGACAGTTATTGGAGCCTGGGAGGAAAAGTGTTCAGCATCCACCACTTGTTGAATCAAGGAAGATTTTGTTACCAACCTTACACATCAAGCTGGGTCTGATGAACTTTGTCAAGGCCATTGACAAAACACAAGCAGCTTTCAAGTACCTCCGTGGAAAATTTCCAAGGTTAAGTGAAGCTAAGATGAAGGAAGGTGTCTTTGTTGGTCCTCAGATTCGTGAACTTCTTCGAGATGATGCAATTGACCATGCACTGCATGGCAAGGAAAAGACGGCATGAAAAGCCTTCCAGTTAGTGGCAATAAATTTTCTGGGAAACAACAAGGCAGACAACTACAGGTTGTTGGTGGCAAACCTCCTCAAGGCATACAAAAGCCTTGGTTGCAACATGTCACTAAAGATACATTTTTTGCACTCTCATCTAGATTTTTTTCCCACCGAACTGCGGAGCAGTGAGCGACGAGCACGGCAAGCGATTTCACCAGGACATTGCAACAATGGAGAAATGCTATCAGGGCAAATGGAGCCCATCAGTGCTTGCAGACTATTGCTGGACAGTGACAAGAGATGCTCCATTTAATGAATACAAGAGACAAGCCAAGAAGCGCTGAGTAGACACTGAATAGGACTAAGCTATGTACATGATAGTTTTTTGCCTTTTGTTTCATAATAAATTTTATTTAGATAACCCTTTTGCTGATTTTTAAAGTGTTACATAAAGAGGACAGGTGAAATATTATCACGTAAAGCAACCATAAACACATGAAAAGACCTAGGTTTACAATTTATGATTAAAACTCTACTATCTACACAATATACATAGACATAAAATGTAAAAACTTAAATATCTTAGAAACAGTAGCCAATCAGTTGTTTTAATTGTCATATTTGAATTCAGCACATCCAAATACATAATAAATAGCACATTTTATCTCTGAAGCAGACGACTTCTCAAAAATTGTAGACCAGTGTAACCAAAGGGGTTGAAGTTTCTGAGACCCGAGTACAGGTGAGAAATAGACGTAAGCAAAGAATTTCAGCAAGTTTCTATACATTTTAGTCTTAGCGAATTTTTACTTTTTTTTGTTTACCATTTCTGTTCTTACTCAGTCTACTTGATAGCACTTAAATCTATGACATTTGTTAAATATACTATAAAACAGTTCAGTTCATTGATTGAAATTAGGTGTTTAACCCCAGTTAAGGTAATAAGGTTTGGAGCTGCAAACGTAAATTCTGTAAGTGTTCAGCAAGAGATCTGATGCTACAGGCTGATGGTTTGGGGGAAATTTGGGACTGGAGAGGTGTTGGGTCACCTAGCAAAAAGTAACTGGATGGTGGAAGCCAGGGTGTGACCTGCATGATTGTGTGCTGGCTGTTGGTGTCAGCTATGTGAACCATGGCAACATAGCATTGAAGGTACCCAGATTTGCAGGGCAGGTGGTGACAGTGTCTTACTGGTGTGGGTTGAACCCCAAAGCGTTCTCTGTCTCATTAGCCATTGTTAAGGCTACGATTTAGTCGTGGGTAACTTTAGTAAAAGTCATGGACAGGTCACAGGCAATAAACAAAAATTCATGGACCCGTGACCTGTCCATGACTTGTACTATATACACCTGACTAAATCTTGGGTATTCTCGGGGGGGCTCCAGGGATGCAGCTGCTGCTCTGGGGTGGCTGCCAGTGCTTGGGGTGGTGGTGGTGTGGCTGGCCCTGGGACGGCCCGGACTGCTCTGGGGGCCCTGGGTTCAGTTGTACCTGCTGGCTGCAGAAGTCATGGAGGTCCCGGAAAATCATGGCATCCATGACCTCCATAACAGACTCGAAGCCTTAGCCATTGCCTATATTTACACTCATTCACAGGTTTAATACAGATTTGAATGATTGCTCCCTTTGCATCTTGTACCTTCAGATAAAATAGAGCATGTATATGGATTCTAGAGCAGCATATGAGCATAACATAGCCATGCTCATATATATCAACAAAGTCCCCTGTCTTTGTAGAACTAACATGTGAATAATTGAAGTTCAATCAGTACTCAGTGGAAACAAATACTACATGGAGATTTCTAAGGTGTAAAGTAACTTTTTAATTATCTATGTGTTATTAAACAGCTGTCTTGCTAATGAGAAATTTGAGCCAAGAAGTTAATTTTCATTGTTGGTCTAAATGTAAATGTGTGTTTGTTTAAATTTTGTTTGGGAGTTGGTTTGTATCTTTTTCCCTAGAGAAAATAGTCTAAGAAATCTCAGGCTGTCATACCCTAAGCTTAGAAGGAAAATGTACTCTTTTCAGAGTTCATTTTCTGCAACAGTTAATGGTCTTTTCATCCCTGAGGTCCAATACTTCAGAAAGGCTTCTGATTTCTATCTCAACAAAGCAAAGACCTATTTCTTTAGGATCTGTCATGCTGAGACTGTCAGAATAAGTGTTTTAGTGCCTTCCTAGTACTTTATATAATATAAAGGTTATATAAATAGCCTATATTTATTGTAGGGACCAATTCAGTTACCTTTGGTGAAATATGGCAGCTGTTGAACAGCACAGAAGCACAAGAGTTTAGGGCAGGAAATATATAAATAGAAACTCCAGGGGGAGGTGGTGTAGGTAGTCATCACACCAGATGGAATTTGTCTAGAAGTTAAATCTCCTCATCTGCTGAAAAATACCCCCATTGAACCATTCTCGGGGCATGGATCGATAAAGAAGAGTGCCATCTACTGAATCACCAATACCACTTCCTGCATTCATACAGTCCAGGAACAGCAAAAATGAATGGTTGCTTTTAAGAGTGTGAAGTCAGCTTTTGTCAAATTTAATTTTTGTACCGTCCTGCTAAGCAGGGAATTGAGCCCTTATCTCCCAAGTCACCAGCCAGCACCTTAACTGCTGGACCATACTTCCTGTCTGATTGTTCCTTAGCACTTCTTTCATTTCTTACAGCATGCATCTGTTTTTGTTCTATTGAAATCACTAGGTATAGCCCCGAATTCCTATTTAATGTCGTGCAAGGACAAAGTATATTTTCTGAAATAGAGAAAAATGGATACTAGTTTAGAATTTGTTTAACTGCATTCAATACATACATTTTATCTTTGGTTGCAAAAAGAAATATCTACTATGGAGCTCTGTTTGACCAGAATAAAATAATCAAGAAATGAATACTGTATTATCTTAATTACATTATTAACTGAATTGATTGAGGAAAGAGGTCACCTGTGAAAAACTGTTGTGTTGAAATGGTTAGGAATTTCACTACAACCCTATTTTCACATGTACAAGTTTCTGAAAATCTTGTGGAGCTAAAACTCTGTGCTTTGTCTCACTAGTAGTTCACAAAATGTCTGACTAAAGTAACCCCAGTCTTTGTACATATTAGGGAAATATAGGATTTTTCTGTGGGTTCGAGTCTTGGAAATAGTATTTATGATTCCAGAGCACTTGATAATTGCTGTCATTAATTTTCTTCCTGTTCCCCAAAGTGAAGCACTCCAAAAATCAAAAACTCTG
Source organism: Malaclemys terrapin pileata (assembly GCF_027887155.1). NCBI lineage: Eukaryota > Metazoa > Chordata > Testudines > Emydidae > Malaclemys > Malaclemys terrapin. The sequence continues at coordinate 116,170,920 of NC_071505.1, forward strand.
AAATAACCTTTGCATAGCATAGAAAAATCAGTAATCAGATCCGAAGCCTTCTACTAAGATAATTTTAGCAGAAATTAAGAAAATTTGTGTACCATGATATCCCCCAGGATTTTACTGTGAATTGTGGTCTGTTTTTTGCAAGACTGGTGTCAAAAGTATCTAATTTTCCACTGCTATTCTTTATGTGAAGAGGAATTTGTCCTGCTCTTAGTTGTGACTGTTCCTACCAATATTTTGCAGAGGTTTCCTGGTCAATTGGATTTTTAATTATCACAGAGGGTTAGGAACTCTGCATTACTCATTTAAGAGACCATCTCTTCAGCAGCACTGTATGTTGTAATACGCAGGGGCATTCATGCAATACAATACAAGGTGTTGCTGCAAACAAGCATCTAAGTGCAATTGCTGCTTACAAGCAACATTTCCCCTCGGGACGCCTTCCCTACCATGAATTGTCCACTTGGTAACAGCAACATAGCTGCTGCATAAGAGCAACGTTTGTGAAGTTGTGACATCATATGCAGGGACAGAGATTGGGGAGGGGCATGTAGGGGCGTTGACCCCCTTCCTCCCCTCCCAACTACATCTTTCCACTTCCTTCCTGACCCTAGCCCAGTGGTTCTCAAACTTTTGTACTGGTGACCCCTTTCACATAGTTAGCCTCTGAATGCGACCACCCCCTAATACATTAAAAACACTTTGTAATATATTCAACACCATTATAAATGCTGGAGGCAAAGCGCGGTTTGGGATGGAGGCTGACAGCTCGCAACCCCCCATGTGATAACCTCGTGATCCCCTGAGGGGTCTCGACCCCCAGTTTGAGAACCCCTGCCCTAACCCTTCAGCGCAGCTACAGGGCGCATAGCTCCATTCCACTTGTCCAGCCTCACAAGCCTGTGTAGAGCAGGGGCAGGCAACCTATGGCACGCGTGCTGAGGCGGAACACGAACTGATTTTCAGTGGCACTCAGACTGTCTGGGTCCTGGCCACCGGTCCGGCGGGCTCTGCATTTTAATTGAATTTTAAATGAAGCTTCTTAAACATTTTAAAAATCTTATTTACTTTACATACATCAGTAGTTTAGTTATATATTATAGACTTATAGAAAGAGACCTAAAAACATTAAAATGTATTACTGGCACATGAAACCTTAAATTAGAGTGAATAAATGAAGACTCGGCACATCACTTCTGAAAGGTTGCCGACCCCTGGCATGGAGGTTTGGAGAAGGATTTTTGTGGGGCGGGGACGATTGGGTTGGGGGAGCAGCAGGAGTGCAACTAGGAGGTTTCCACTTCCCTTCCTCAGTGTCCAGCTTGCAGGCAGTGTGTGTGTGGGGAGGGTTGCTATTTTGCGGTGAGGAATATTACTCACTAAGCTTTGTCCCCTACATCTTGGTTGCTGGTGGCAAGATGAAGGTGTGCTGTTTTGCACTGACCTGTCCCTTCTCTCCCCCCCCAGTCTCTGCTGTCCATGCTAGAAGCCCCCACATCCATTGCGGGCTGCGCACTGTGCCCCAGCCTGCCATCCTCTGCCAGAGTGGAGTGTGAAGCTGCGAGCGTGAGCATCCTCAGCCAGTCCCCCATAACCTCACTAGTTAGTCTGTTGTAGTTAGGAAGCTTTTCCTAGTCTCTGACTATAATCTTTCTTGCTGAAAATTAAGGTGATTTCTTCTCCTACTCTTGGTGGACATGGAGAACAATTGATCCTTGTCCTTTATGACAAACTTTTACATATTTAAAGACTTCTCTAGACTAAACACGTTAACTTTTTCAGTCATTTCTCATAAGTCATGTTTTTAAAATCTTATCTTTCTTGTTTCTCTTCTGAACTCTCCAATTTGTCCAAGTTGTTAAAGTGTGGTGGCTGAAACTGGACACAGGACTTAGGCTGAGCCCTCATCTGTGCTGAGTAGAGCAGAATAGTTACTTCCTGTGTCTTCTATACATGCCAGTTAATATATCGGAGAATGTTTGCCTTTTTCGCAACAGCATCACATTGTTGACTCAATATGATGAGCGCTGACAGTGTTTTTGGTATAAAACGGAGGAAAAAATCCTGCTCAGTGGAACTCCTGTGTTCGTCTGATAGTGGGTGCCATCTCCACATGTGGTATTTTGTGAAATTTTTAGTTTCAATATTAAATTAGTTTTATTTGATTTCTGTTAAATTGCTGACATAGAGATTAAAAAAATGTATTTGAGGAAGTTACTGCTATATAGGGTTAATAAATCAGGCATCTTGTTTGTGGCACCGTCTACACTGGTGCTTTACAGCGCTGTAACTTGCTGTGCTCAGGGGGGTGTTTTTTCACACCCCGAGTGAGAAAGTTGCAGCGCTGTAAAGCGCCAGTGTAGCCATAGCCTAAGTGAAGAAATTTGCCCTTTGTTTTCTTTTTTTTTTTTTTTTTTTTCTTTTAATTTCATTGAATTTAGTTTTATTGATTTCAGAGTAATTCTATAATTTGGCAAGGTTGTTTTGAATTCTAATCCTGTCCTCCCAAATTTCTGCAACCCTTCCCAACTTGGTGTCATCTGCAGATTTTAAAAGCATACTCTCCACTCCATTATCCAAATCATGAATGAAAATATTGAATAGTACTGGACCCGGGACTGACCCCTGTGAAACCCCACTAGATGTGTGTTCCTAGTGTGAGAGTGAACCATTGATAACTACTCTGATTATGGTCTTTCAATCAGTTGTGCATCCACCAAGCTAATTATATCTAGACTGCGTTTCCCTAGTTTGCTTTTGAGAATGTCATGTTGGGATTAGGCTGTAACCCTATCAAAGAAGAAAATTAGGTTGGCTTGGCATGATTTGTTCTTGATAAATCCATGCTGGCTATTCTTTGTAACCCTATTGTCCTGTAAGTGCTTATTAATTGATTGTTTAATAATTTGTTCCAGTATCTTTCCAGGTATTGAAAATAAAAATATAAAACAATACATGTCTGACACCTCAGAGATCCTCCAGCAAAACCAAAACACAAAACTTGACATGACTGATATTTCTGTGGTGGTAACTGTGTATTTAAAAAAAAAATCACTACCCACAAACACATTACAAAAAGTCGTCCTTCAGAATCCACCAAAAGGACAAAAAGACATAATCCCAATTTTTAAAAAAAACTTGAGTCACTGCTACATCCTTCAAATTAGGAATGATTAAATTGGCAGGAATAAAGTCATTTCCCAGGTAAATTTACAATTTTGTCTACTTATTCAAAAAGCCTATAATAAATGAAATAGTTGTAACTAGGATGATAGAATGTCAAGAATAACACAGTTCTCCTTTAGTTTGATAATTCTACTCTGCTAGTTTCTATTAATTTGTTTTCAAATTGTCAGCTACTTGTTCTCCATTCTTTAGGGTACATAAGTCTAATTTATTATAGGTAGGGCCCTACCAAATTCGTGGTCCATTTTGGTCAATTTCACGGACATAGGATTTCAAAAATAGTAAATTTGATTTCAGATATTTACATCAGAAATTTCATGGTGTTGTAACTGTAGGGGTTCTGATTAAAAGAGGGTTGGGGCGGGGGGTTGCAGTATTGCCACCCTTACTTCTCCACTGCTGCTGGAGGCAGCAATGCCTTCAGAGTTGGTCGGGCGGAGAGTGGCAGCAGTTGTCTCGGAGCCCAGCTCTGAAGACAGCGCTGCTAGCAGCAGCGCAGAAGTAAGGGTGGCAATACTGCGATCCCCCCATAATAATCTCATGACCCTCCTGCCGCTTTTGGGTCAGGACCCCCAATTTGAGAAATGCTGGTCTCCCCCATGATACCTATAGTATAGGGTAAAAGTACACAAAAGACCACATTTCATGTCTGCAACACGTTTTTCACAGCCGTGAATTTGGAAGGGCCCTAATAGGTCTTTATAAGCAAGGATGATTTGTGCTTCCACTGAGAATGTTTTAACTCTTGTATTTCATATAACGAGAGGTCCAGTATCCAGTTTTTGTAGGCAGTGCCTATAGTTTAGTTTGCCTAATGCTTTCCATTGTAAGACTGTTTTGAGTTGCTTCTAACTTTGCTGCACTTCAACTGTTCAGGTTGAAATTTTCCATGCTTGCTGTCTGCCTCTTGCTTAATTTTGTATGTCAGTTTCACTGAAAATGTAGGGGTGTGTGTGTGTGTGTGTGTGTTTATGTATGTACATAAAATAGAGAGCGAGAGAGAGAGAGCTGTTTCTTTGGAGAGCTCTAACACGTCTGTACTTTTGGAGCATGAACTTGAAATTTAGAGGAAAGCCCTGTTGTCAGAGGTGTCTTCTACTTTTCCCCCAACTATCACCCAGTTTTGGCTTAGTCATAAACCTCTGAAAATTGCAGCTTGCACATGCTCAGTAGAGCTGGTTAGAAACTTGCTGCTTAAATATACAGACATACCAACTCCACTGAGCATGCTTCCATCCCCCAATGAACTGCTTAGGTGGTAAGAGCTAGAGATTCAGATGGAGAGTACAACAGTAGCAGTTAGCCTCCACCTCTTTTGGCCTATGAGACGACGGACTGGATAGGGAGCCAGGAGATCATGTGTGTTAGTCTCTGCTCTATTCTGTTCACTTCACAACTGTTGGAAGCTGGCAAGTAGCTTTCATCCATTTTTACAAATACAATAACTGAGAAATACCAGAAAATGTCTTCTGGCAAAGCTGGGAATGGAACTCCAAGTTTCTAGTATGACAAGGCTTATCACCTTAGCTACTTAGCCTTTCAGAATGAAAGTGTTAAATCTATGGTCATCACTGTGCTGTTTGTGACCACTACATCACATTCCTATCTAGATCCAGATAGGGTGACAAGATATCCCAATTTTATAGGGACAGTCCTGATTTTGAGGTCTTTTTCTTATATAGGCTCCTATTACCCCCTACCCGCTGTCCCGATTTTTCACACTTGCTGTCTGGTCACCCTAGATCCAGATATAGAACCCAGGACCCCTAATACCCTGCATTCCTTTGTCTAACAAATGAGCTGTTCCCCACTAGTGGCTGGCTACTTAGGGTATGTCTATACTACCCGCCGGATCAGCAGGTAGTGATCGCTCTATCGGGGATCGATTTATTGCGTCTACACTAGATGCAATAAATCAATCCCCGATGGCTCTGCTGTAGACTCCAGAACTCCTCCACGGTGAGAGGCGGAAGCAGAGTCGACGGGGGAGTGGCGGCTGTCGATCCCGCGCTGCAAGGACAGGAAGTAAGTAATTTTAAGTCGATCTAAGATATGTCGACTTCAGCTACGCTATTCTCGTAGCTGAAGTTGCGTATCTTAGATTGATTCCCCTTCTCTCACCCCCTTCCCCCAGTGTAGACCAGGCCTTAGAGACTTAACAGCCTACTATCTCAGTCAGTTACCCCTTTGTTAGTGTTAGAGCTCTGTTATAGATCTAAGTGGCCAAGGTTCCACTTCATGCTGGGTGTCACTATGGTTACATGTGGTGGAATCTGTGGGTTTTTTTTTTCCCCTTTGGTTTATGAAAAACCTAGGAAACTGCATACACACAATACATTAAAAGAACAGTCATTGCAAAGTCAAATATTTAGAAGTTAAGAAATACCACATTAAGGTTTCCCATGCCTTGTGTATGTTTTATGATATTTAGTTGTGTGGCCGCCTTAATTGTAGCATTTTCTAACTTGAGCATTTTACTTTGAAACCTTTATCATTCTAGTATCATAGGTATTTGTGCGCAGTGGATTGGTATTAACCAAGTATTATGGAAAAAAAGTTGAAGACCGTTAGGCTCAAATTTGGTTCAAAAGTGGCAAAACACTAATTTAAGATCTAGCTTGTAAATACTTTACATGGGTAACTTTTTTAAAAAGTTAATATAAAAAGTAGACCTATAACTTGCAGTAGACTGCTACACTAATAACAGACTATTTGCAAATAGTATTATTCAATGCTCCTTGCTTTTTAGAGTATTTTGAATTTAGCGAGTTTCTGTGATGTCTCAAGGCTGCAAAGGATTTCATTGTCACATTAGCTGAACAAACACATAGTAAGAGTGCCTACTAGGGTGACCAGACGTCCCGATTTTATCGGGACTGTCCCGATATTTGCTTTTGTCCCGCTGGACAAAGAAGAAATTTTCCCTTCCGCTCCGGTGCTCGGGCCCCCTCCCGCCCCGGCTCCGCCCCCTCCTTCCCCCATTGGCTCCCTCCCCAAATCCCCACCCTGGCCCCGCCTCTTCCCCAGCATTCCTCCTCCCTCCCAGGCTTGCAGCATGGCGGCGCAAGCCTGGAGGGAGGGGGTGGCGGCGGCGGTGCCTGGATCCTGGAGCTGGTGAGTCAGCTCCAGCACCCGGGCACCGGGCGGGCAAAGGGGGGCGGGCAAGGGAGGGAGACAGGGGGGCTCAGCTGTGAGCCCCCCCGCCGTGCCAGAGGGCTTCTGCCCGGGCTGCTGCACCCGGGGTCGGGAGCGCAGCCTGAAGGCTGCTCCAGCCCTGCAGCCCGCGGGGCAGCGCGGTGGGTCCGGTTGGTCCGGTCGGGGGGCAGCGCGGAGCGGGCAGGGGCCAGGTGGGCGGCGCGGGGGCCTGGGCCGAATCTCTGCTGCTGCCGGGGAGCCCCGCGTCTCTCCCTCCTGCTCACGGCTGCAGCTCCTTCCCGGCGGGACGCGCCCCCGGCCTGCCCCACTCACATGCGGCGCGCGTCCAGCTGCTCCTTCCCTGCGGGAGGGAGACTAGGCGCGGGGGACACGCGCTGCATGTGCCCGGGGCAGTGGGAGGCGCGTCCCGCCAGGAAGGAGCCACAGCCGCGAGCGGGAGGGAGAGGCGCGGGGTTCCTTGGCAGCAGTGGGGATTCGGCCCCTGCCGCCCCCCCCGGCTCCTGCCCGCTCTGCGCTGCCCCCGCCCAGACCCACTGCGCCCCGCATATGCCCGTGGCGGGCCAGGGGGCGGGAGGCTCCGCGGGGACTCCCGCATATGCCCGGGCCGGGCCGGGGGCGGGAGGCTCCGCGGGGACTCGGGGAGGGCAGCGTGCGGGGCCTGCTAATGCCCCAGGCCCCTTAAAACTTTTTTTTTTGCTCTGTCCCCACCCCCTTTTTGGCTCCGCCCCCGTCCCGATATTTTATAGTGGTAATCTGGTCACCCCAGTGCCTACCCTGAAGAGCTTACAATCTAAATGGACAAGATAGACAAATGGCGGGGAGGGAAACCGGTGCGGAAAGGTGCTCAATGTCTTCTTACTCCGACTAGTATCCTAGCCACTGGAACACACTGCTTCTAAATGTACAAAAGGTTTGTATCTTTATCCTTTAAAACTTAAGCTGTAGGAAGGAAACTGGCATCTTAAAACAGCGAGAAACATTTTTATATTACATACACGTTTCAGTACAAGTAAACATGAGATTGCCAGTTGACAGTTATTAAATATATTAGCAAGTAATTGTGATGCCCTTTCTTATTCTGGAGGTGACAAAATGACCTGTTTGTATTTGTTTCCGGTGAAGTATTTGAGAACTCCTACATATAACAGCAACTTTGAGTGCTTACTTCATGTGGGATTTTTTTTTAAGAGCATAGAATCATAGGGTTGGAAGAGCTCTCAGGAGGTCACCTAATCCAACCCCCTGCAGGACCAATCCCCAGACAAATTTTTACCTCAGTTCCCTAAATGGCTCCCTCAAGGATTGTACTCACAACCCTGGGTTTAGCAGGCCAATGCTCAAACCACTGAGCTATCCCTTCCCCTTGCCCATAAAGCCACTTGTATGGTTAGGATGATTTTATTTATTAGTTGGTTCTAGGTGTTCATTGTTTTAATAATAGACAAAGCTATCTGAGGAACTTACAAGTTGAAGAGGAGCAGAGGCTTCTTTATAATAGCTCAAGGATCTGGGGATTGATAGCATTACAGGGAAAAAAAGGACATCAAATCCCAAATAATACATGGTAAATGGATTTTTTTTAAATAAATAATAAATATTTAAGAGTAAGGAAAGAAGTCAGGTTAGTGATTCATGGGGCTACAGAAAAATCCTAACCTAAAACTTCTGAGAGGTTCCAGCCAAAATCCTGACAGTTAGAACGTTCTTCTGTGCTATGTTATGTATAGACAATTTCATGTTCTTGTAAAATTATAGTATACCTATCAAATTGTAATAGATTTAAATGTTTTTTTGAAACAAGTACAGAATTAGTTTTTCAATTGGTACTTTATAGTCGATACATTAGTCTACTGCCTGCAGAAACAAACATTTAGAGGCTTTAAGGTTTTTGGTTTTTTTTAAGATTAGATGTACTGAGCTGTACCACGTCTGAATTGGTCCAGTCAGGCCTACAGAAAATGCTTTTCTTACATACAATATAAAGGATTTAGCGCAAGGTCCTGAACATGGGAATATGGTGTCTTCCTTTCATGTATCGGGGGGGAAGGGAGGGGAGAATTAAATGTATTGGGGGGGAGGATCCACAAAGGTTCTTGCTTAGATGTTAAAAAAATCTTTGAAAAAGTCATGTCTCTTACGTTCCACTTAATTCTGGGCCAACCTTTTTCATGTTGTTCTTCAGCTTGTACAGTAACTCCTCACTTAAAGTTGTCCCGGTTAAGGTTGTTATGTTGCTGATCAATTAGGGAACATGCTCATTTAAAGTTGTGCAATGCTTCCTTCGAATGTCATTTGGCAGCCGCCTGCTTTGTCCCCTGCTTGCAGGAAGAGCAGCCCGTTGCAGCTAGCTGGTGGGGGCTTGTAACCAGGGTTGACCGGCAGCCCCCCATCAGCTCCCCACTCCCCTAAATTCCCTGTGCTGCAGCCGCCCAGCAGGCTAGCAATCAGCAGTTCAGCTGTCCCTGCCCCCACTGCCATGTGCTGCTCCTGCCTTGGAGCTGCTCCCCAAGCCAACTGCTTGCTGTGAAGGGGGAGGGGACTAATGTCAGGGTGTCCTCCTCCCCCCTGCTCCTGCACCCCACTTACCCCTTCTCCATATAGAGCAGGGAGGGGACATGGACAGAGAACAGAGAGCGCTTGGGACAGCAGCTGCTGTCTGGACTTCCTGATCCACTTAAAAAGACAATGCACTTAAGAGTGGGTCAGCTTACTTAAAGGGGCAGTATGCATATCTCTCTCTCTCTCTCTCTCTCTCTCTCCCACACACACACAAGGTGTGTGTCTGTCTCTGTCTGCTATGCTTTCTCCCCTCCCCTCCATTCCTGCTGCCTTAGTGTGAGAGGCTATGTTAACAACTGTTAACCCTGGAGGGCTCAGCCCGAGTGCTAGTTTATTCCCTGGGAAATATCCCACCCTTTTCCACCCTCTAACTTCACCACCTCAACCAAGCTTCACAATCATAGCTGTGAACAGTATTAAATTGTTTGTTTAAAACTTCTACTGCGTATATATCTATATAATATATAGTTTTGTCTGGTGAAAAAAATTCCCTAGAACCTCCCCCCCCCCCCCATTTACATTAATTCTTATGGGGAAATTGGATTCGCTTAACATCGTTTCGCTTAAAGTTGCATTTTTCAGGAACATAAATACAACGTTAAGCGAGGAGTTACTGTACCTAATATATAACCATACTCCTCCGGAATACTCAGTCAAGCCATAGACTTGATCCAGTCTTACCACTCTCCTTACTGAATATCAAGGCAACTAGAACTGACATACACTGTGACTTTGATGAATGTGGGTTTGTGCCAACAGTTTATTTTGTTGAAAAGTTTAATTTGGAATTTCTGGTTTGAATAATCCCACACTCAACCAAAACTCTTTTCATATGGTTTTTCACTCTATATGGCACAATTATACCAAAAGACTTGCAAGAAAGGGTGAATCTGCCAGTGCTTTTCATCAGCTCTTTGATCTTTGTTTGCTTGTTGATGAGGAAATTTTCCCTTTAAAACTGGTACTGACTTTGTGATGTTGGGCACTTCTGTTGCTTTACTTTATTCTTCTGTTGTGACAATCTCAAATGTAAATATACTGTTAATTCTCTCGCAGTTAAGTGTAATGCTTTTAGATTACTATTAGTCTTGATGGGTTGAGCAGCTGTCACATTCCTAGGCCTTTTTAAAGATTGAGCTCAGTGATCCTCAGCTTTTTAATTTTTGATGCTTTTCTAAACGATGAATTAGTTGCATCATCAAGTTAAACAACACATGAGCGTCACAAATATAAACAAGAAAAGAAAAATGTCACATACACAATATAATTTTTAGCAATCCTTTTAGGTATAGTAAGCCACTAACTATTTTTGAGTAATATTGTCAGTCATAAACCCAATATAGTTAATTTAAAAGAGATTTGAATATTCTTATCTGAAAAAAACAAACAAACCCTGAACTCTTTTGACTCAGCCTGCATTATGGTAGTTTCAAATCATCCTTCTGAAGCTTCTGGCACAGATACTGTCAGAGAATGCCAAGCAAGGTGGACTAATGGTCTGCTGGTTTTGAATCTGAAAATTCACAAGATAAGCACTTTGTCCTGTGAATTATTGATGATCAGTTTTTAAAACATAAATTTACAATTGATATTTCCAAGCCTACTAGTTGTGGTGGCCACATTGTTGCAAGTTTACTTAATGTGACAGTCCTAATTTGAAATTGTAGATCAGGGGTCGGCAACCTTTCAGAAAGTCGTGTGCCGAGTCTTCATTTATTCACTCTAATTTAAGTATTCATGTGCCAATAATACATTTTAACGTTTTTAGAAGGTCTCTCTCTGTAAGTCTATATTATATAACTAAACTATTGTTGTAGTAAAGTAAACAAGGTTTTTAAAATGTTTAAGAGGCTTCATTTAAAATTAAATTAAAATGCAGAGCCCCCTGGACTGGTGGCCAGGACCCGGGCAGTGTGAGTGCCACTGAAAATTAGCTCGCCTGCTGCCTTTGGCACGTGTGCCGTAGGTTGCCTACCCCTGTTGTAGATCATATTCAAATCTGGTTTCAGTACTAGATTAGAAAGAAAAAGATGCATTTCACTGTGTAATATACAGATCTTTCTCTGACCTTTTTATGATTCATTTGATAAAAGGCTGGATGTCAGGTGAATAGTCACATGGATTTAAACAGGACTGCTTTTCAGAGAGGCTTTGCAGGATCAAATCCTTCTTTATATAAGGAACAGGATGAGTTCTGTTGAAAAGAAGTTAAACAGTAGTGATTCCTCAGAACGATACTTTATAAGCAACAGTGAAGCATGCATAATTGCATTACATTATCTCCTCATGGAGTATGGATTAAGCTTTTTTCCACCACTTGGGGGGAGCAGAAGCCTGTGATGGAGAAGTAATGGGCGCACTTTTGTCTCCTGCCTCACGATTGTCCTTGGTTCTGAGCAGCAAGAGACTGTGGAGGCTTTGCTATTCGCATTTGCCTGAAAACCTATTTTGTGGTGAAATAAAACACTTAGAAAATCAATTAAGTTTCATGATTGCTTCTTGAAAAGACAGCCGCAGTCCATATTTATGGTTGGATTAAAAGTCATGAAGGATGCTTTAGAAAAGGAAGGGAGGGAAATAGCTCATATGTTTGTGTTACTCTGAAGAGTAGATCGTGGCTTCTGGAGTCATAAGTAGGAACCTTAAAAAAAAAAACCACAAAAAACACCCTTCTGTTTCCTACTCAACAGCTGTAGTTGATGGCAAGCTATCTTTCTATGACTGCAGTGTTAGATTTACCATCAGTGCTGAGGGGGTCTGTAGCTTCTCTGTTTGTCTTGTTGAATGTAAATGCAATAGGTTATATAAAAAATGAATAGCCAGCTAGTCACTGATTTAGCTGCAGAGATTTGAAAATCCCCTCCTCAAATCTTACTCCTTGTCTCATTTTTTCCTATGTATTTAACTTAAAAATGGTTTATAACTTTCACCAGAGGTGAAGGGAGAACCCAGTTTCATTCCCGTTTTCCTCAGATGACATTTCCCCTTCCCTTTAACTACATCTTTCTACTTTTGTCTCTCTGTACTTTGCTATGAAAATAATGTAATACTGCAGTTAAAAGCTCTGGAAACTGAAGTCCTGCATTTATCTATAGAAGTGGCAAACTGGTATATGTAGCATTTGTGTAAGCTTCCCAGGCATTGTCTGCATTCTAGCCTCATCATGGGGTAAGATGTCTTTGTGCCCATTCAGTGCTAACCTCAGCATGGATGGCAATCAGCAAGGATGTCAGTAGGCAGCTTCTAAAGTGGATCTCCAGCCTATGTGCTGTTTTAGGGCAGAATACCAGCAGGGATAGGCTTCTCCTTTACAAGAGTTCCCCAGTTCTGCTCACTCATCTTCTGAATTCCTTAAATTATTGTGGTCACAACATTCAATTTCTTTAAGCACTTTGATAATCTGTATTAATTTAGCATTTTTGGTGGAGGGAGTAGTGTTAGTGAGGTGGCTTGTTTATTTCTCTGCCCTCTTAGGACTGCTCTCTCTCCTACAGCAGCATGGGGGTATTTCTTTATGGCAGATGGGTAGACCATTTAAAAAAATAAATAAATAAAAAAGCTTTTACTTAAAAAATAAATAAATAAAATAAATAAATAAATAAATAAAACTTCTATTCTTATCAGATGCTTTGTAAGGGAGTCCCTATCTTGCAATAGGACCTTGTGGTATCCACATCTTCCCAGACCAGGAAGTTGTCCTTACTCTGGATCTGAAGGGAAGTTAGGACAGGCAGGGAGCATACTCAGAAACAAATCTCAGCAATTCTATCAAATGCAAATCAGCAATCCAAGGCTTTATCTATACTGGCAAATTACGTAGTCTTTGAACGTTTATTAACTAATGACATAAAATTACATTAAATACAATTTAACACTCTGTATTGAAAAGGCTGTTGTGTGTTAACATCATGCTAGCTGGTGGTGGGTTAACATAGGTTATCTCCACCCACCCATGTGAGCTTTTTAGGGTATGTCTACACTTCAAATGCTACAGCGGTGCAGCTTGTGGCACTTCAGTGTAGACACTACCTATGCTGATGGGAGGGATTCTCCCATTGATGTAGGTAATCCACCTCCTTGAGAGGTGGTAGCTAGTTTGACAAAAGAATTCTTCCATCAACCTACTGCTGTCTACACTGAAGATTAAGTCAGCTTAAGTACACTACTTAAGGGTGTGGATTTTTCACATCCCTGAGCAATAGAGCTAAGTAGACTTAATTTTCTTGGGTAGACCAGGCCTCAGAAGAGACTTTTGTAAGTTGCTGATAAGCTTTTTTTTTTCTTTTTTTTCCCTAATATAGGACTTTTCCTTTGGGAATATTCATGGTCCCAAAAGTTCATCAGTTTGGGTAAGCTTCAGATACTGGTGCAAAGACTATAACATAGTTAGCTCTGTCACACACCCCAATCCTGGAATTGCTTCAAGATGATCTGACCAATGGAAGTATTGATATGTATACTGAAGGGCCATAACTAGGCCATTTTCAGCATGTTAGGAATTACATTGACAAAATCCTACTGAACTCATAAAGATTCTTCAGAGTGGCAGATAGAATTAGCTCACCTCCACATATTACCCTTAAGTACATAGGATGCCCATCCCCCGAGTAACTTCAGTAAAACCTTTGAAAGAGGTGCTCTTTTGCTGCCTGTCTTAAAAGTAGTGACCTAATTGCACTGGTGTCTGTATGAAAAAATATGTAAGGCTACTGTATGGTTTTCTGTTCTTCACAAAATACTACATGATAGATACAGGTAGTAGTTTATTTGGGGGTAGGAAAGTGGATCCTACCTGTCAGTAGCTCATGAGTGCAAAATGTCACACTTTTCTGTAGTTGCTCATTGCTCTTTGTCCTGCGGAATTTTATCCCCTGATGACATGACATGATGCTAATAGAATTTCCTTGTCAGAGCTATATGTATGCTTGACTGAAGAACAGAATAATTATTTTCTATTATGTGGAAATGCTTTCTTTATATTATATGACCCTTCTTGAATCAGCAGAGCGAGATCTTCAAAATCCATTGGAAGAATAGGGATTGATGGCTCAAAGGTATGATCGTTACGTTTTAGCATTAATCATTAACTGTCATGTTACATTTTTATCATATAGAACTAACGGTTAGGCTAAAGTTTTGCTTCAGCTTTGGAAGCTAACTCAATTGGCAAGTTTTTCAGAAACGGGAAGCTAGTCCTTGTCGGTGACTAAATATCCTTACATAAAGAAGAGATGTATTTACTTAAAAGTAGAAAACCGTAAGAGTATTACCGTGATGGGCCATGCTGGTCTGGTTGCGGACTGAGCCCAGGGAGGGTTGCTGAAAAGGACACCAGCTGAGGGTACCGAGAGGGCCCCGGCTGGGTGGTCAAAGAAGGCAGTGCCTCGGGGGAGAAGCCTTCGTGCTGTGGCTCCATCCCAGAGACAAAAAAAACCTTTGCGTACCCTGGAAGGTGGGACAGTTTGCGCAGCTCGGCCAGAGGGCTGAGCTGCCGAAGACCAGCCGAGAGAGCTAGCAGCCGGGCGGTGTGTGCGCTCTTGCGAGAGGCAGGTGCCACCCTGATCAAAGACCAAAAAAGAAAAACAGGCTCTCACCTAACAGAGAGAAAGGGGGACATCCACAAGAGGTGGGTGCCTCCGTGGGAAACAACTATTTGCAGGCACTATTGGCCAGAGAAAAGGGAGCGCTCGTGAGAGGTGGGTGCTGACCCCATTACAGAGTAATGATTTGTTTTATAGTAATTGCTATTAGTGATTTGACATCTTCAATCTCTTTTAAAATTATGTACTTTCAGGAGTGATTTCTTTTTATAGAAAAGTCTAAAATCTGTTGGTGTATTTTGATTAAAAATTTCAGACCTTTATTGCCTCGTTTTGTGGGGAAAATGGAATATGAATCACTGCTTACTGCAATATACAAAACATAGTTACTGTATTCAGTGAGTTTCTTCCTCTGCATCCCTAAGTACAGGATGAAATTTCAAAATGAGTCTGTATTTTATGAGCAATTCAAGCTGCATATAGAAACCCAGTCTCATAAGTGAAAGTAAAGTAAAAGATTTGCTGTTTGTGTAACATAATTTGACACTGTTTTTTAAAGTAATTGGACTTCAGTATTTTGCCCCTGCAAGCTGTAATGTTTAAAATCTATACTCTTGGTTTCAGTTTTTGTTGAAAATAGCTTTTATTGCTCAATACGTCTTGTTTCATAACACTTATTGGTAACAATTTCTTATTGGAGAGAACTGAGTTAGTGATTTGGAGCTGCAATAACATTAGAGAAGCAGGGTGACATCACTCTGGTATCAGTTTTCTAGTGAGGCTTGGAACCCTGACAGCTAGAGGATGGTTTTTTCGCCGTGTCAGGGCTGTGCAGTGCTCATTGGGGAGC
The DNA here is from genome assembly GCF_027887155.1 of Malaclemys terrapin pileata. Taxonomy (NCBI): domain Eukaryota; kingdom Metazoa; phylum Chordata; order Testudines; family Emydidae; genus Malaclemys; species Malaclemys terrapin. The sequence continues at coordinate 116,186,208 of NC_071505.1, forward strand.
AGCTTCAAAGACAAAAAAAGCTGTGCCTCACATCGTTTCCAAGTGTTGTTTTTGTTGTTTGTGTGTTAAGCTTTTGGTAGAGAATGAATTTCCCTGAAGACTGGTGAGTAATTCTTGTGTTTTGTATACATTTCATCAGCTAATGACTGTGATGGGCTTTTCTTGCTTTCTTGGGGAAAAAACAAGTTTTGCTTTGTATGAATTTGGATATATAATGAATTTGAGGTGCCTTAGAGAGTGTATAATCTACATTAGAAGTTAAAAGTTGAGAACTCAGTTTGAACTTGAAACAATAGCTACTTATTTCAGATTGCTATCAGTACGTGTATATAGCTTGAAGAGTTAGCATTTTTAAATATAACTTCAATATTACTTTTTTTTACCTTTACTATATATCTTTTTTAATGAACTGCTACTAGAGGAAACTTGCATACTGCATGTAAAGTGATTTAAATGACTACTACCAAAATCATTTATATGAAAACCACAGCCACCCAGAGTGCTTGTCTGTGGTTTTAATATTTTCATAGATATAATATACAATGCATAATTACTGCTGTTAAGTTCTATAGCTCATTGTGAGTTTTCAAGCATTGTTTTAAATTAGTGTGCAACAATGGGAATACCTCAAAATAAGTAGCTTCAGGTGTATCACAGAACATAATAAAAGTAGTGCTAGGAACTGACCGTATAACACACATTACATATGCTGAAGTAGGAGTGTTTGGGACAAATATACAGAACGGAAGAGGAAAATCTGATCCATTCTCAAATAAGCTATATCAATGGAGACTGCAACCTTGTACTTTGAGCTGTGAAACCTGTCATAAAGTGAACCATGTTGTATTGTATGGCAAACTCTGCATGTTTGTTTGCAGCTTTTCAGGCATGAGATATCTGAAGTATATTTAACAAATTCCTACATCATACAAACGGATTTTTTTCTTATTACAAAGGTAACATAGGATGTCTCGCTTTCATTTTCCAGGCACTGGACAAAACCCTTGAAGGGAAGCCTTCTAATGGTAGCTTGCTGTCAACACTTTACATTCCAAAAACCCTCGAGCAGATTCAAATATTAAGAAAATTATTTTAAAAACCTGTTAAGCGTTCTCTTTTTAAGGACAGGAAATTCTACATAAATACATGAACAGGTATATTTTATGAAAAACAGCCTGCATATTTATCACAATAAGGATATCAAGTCTTGATGGATAAATAAACCTAAACCCATCTAATACAATTTTCTGGAGTTCCTAGAGAGTAATGAAACTAATCTTTGTAGATGTTAGATTCCAGCAAAGTAGTAAGTTCAGGATCAAATATGTATGGTCAAAATCAGTTCTTTATGTAGCTAGATGAATGTAATATTCTTAGCTTTCAGAAGCTGACTCTGTTCATGTGTGCCATCACTGACTCACTGTTTCTGGTATAATACTTGGTGATACTGTATTGTTATAGAATTAGTATCGGGTTAGTGATGATATAATTTGACTGGTTGCTATTGCAGCAACCTTTTTTGTAGTTCTAGTTTTCACTTGCGGTGAATTTACAGCCAGATGATAATTAATTTAAAAAATAATTAATTGAAGGAAATATGTAATTTCTTTAATACACCGATACAAATATATGCATTTGTAATCTTTTTTGTTAAGCGTTCTAGAATGAGTTTAAATGTTCCTGCTGCATGTTTTTTATATCTGTTTATCTTTTTAATTTGGTAATCCACTGGATTATTCTATTGCTGATTGGTTTCTGCCCAATAAACCCTATAAATATTTCCATATTAGAGGTGCTGCTTAAATGTTATAGCAGATGAAGTGGGGCGGGGGAGTGAAATTTAGTATCAGTTTGGTGTAGATATCAAGTTTTGTATAAAGTGGTAAGAGGATAGCAAATAATTATTTTAAATCATTGAAGGATCATAAGGTCAATTTTCACACAAGTCAGATGCAAAAACAAAGCAATGTTCCCAGTGCTAAGCTAACTGGATATCAGGGCACTGGATGTGTCTCTCTTCTCCCCCTTCTCACCCCACCCCCACCCCCCTTTGTATTTTGCATGCATGTCAGTTGTGCTTTTATTTACAAGAGCAAAGAGACCGGTTTTCCTCTTAAATTAGAAAAGATAATGTTGCTCTAATTTCTAGTAAAAGAAAAGCAACTGAAATGATGAGAAAAGGCTTTCTTAAACAGTTATTATGCAGGACTAATGGTATCACACAATGTGAATGTGAAATTTAAGGTTTCTATTAACCTGCTAAGTGAGAGTCACTTGTCTTGGGTTTGTTCTTGAATCTGAGTCAGGGCATGGGGGGACTGGGATTTAATGATCCAGCCATTTTATTTCTACCACCTACAGTAGTAACAGCCTTGTTCACGAGGAAAAAAAGATGCAATATATATGTGGGCTCTGAAAAACAACTACTAAACTATTTAATAAGTCTGAGCAAATGCTTTTAAATAATCTTCTGAAATCTAACTTGATTGAAACACCCTGATATTTTTAATGTAATACTCTGAACTGAGGGGTGAAAACATTATCACTGCTGGAATTGTTTCTGGGAATGTTAAAGGATTAAAATAGTGTACTTCACTTGATAAATGACTTTTAAAGTATTCTTAGTGATTTTAAGTTTTATGTGATTTAATTGAACCTGTTGTGGTATCAGCATGACTCTTTCATGAGGAATGTGTTTCATCTTCTGTTGAAACCACTATTGCATTAAAATAATTTGATCCCTGTTGAAATCATGTGCTTCACGAACACAGTGCAGAGTGTGGAAGCATGATAGAACTTGTAGATAATCAGAGATGTGAACACTTGATGGGATTTTTGATTTCCTCTCTACTTGCATACAGAACCAAGTTTCATCTGTAGCCATGTTCACAAGAAAGAACTTTGTGCGCACGCAAGCAGATCTAAGTAGTTCTGAGTTTATTTGATAGTGTGGGTTTTAATTTTCCTGTATTGAAATACCAACATGAATTTTTCATACCTTGATACCGTGGGCAAAGTAAAAACAAGTAAAATTTCTTGATCTTGCAAAAGTAAGTGCACGCATTCTTTGGAGCTGAGCAAATAAAAGTTTCTTAAAATGTTTCTATTTGCTAAAATATATTTAGGCAAGTGAAGCTCCCAATTTGGTACAGAGATTTTTTTTTCTCCAGCTTTTACTTTTATCACTACATGTGTTTTTATTTTCTGTTTGTTAAAAATTGAGATGACATCTCAGCAGTAAATTTATTTTGTGCATAATTTATTAGTGTTAGTCTTCTGGAAACTACTTTTTACTTTGTTACCCAAAACATTTATTTTCGTGAAATACATACATACAGAAATGTTAAGTTTCGTTTTAATGTAACATCAACAAAGTCCTCAAATATCACTGATTTATATTGCTCATATGTACGGACAATACTGATAGGTTTTGTTCAGGTTAAAAATATTCTAAGCCAAAGAGATTTTTTTTTCTTATTACAGGCAATCTACAAAGAATTTTAAGTTGGGCTTGTGCTGCTGTTCTGCTTTAAAATACATAAAGGTAGCCTGAATTTTTAAATGTATTTTAATTTTTTTATTTAGTGATATTTTTAAGGAAAAATAAAACTGTCAAGCTCGTTCTTCCTTGGTTATGTTGGAAGACCTGTGAGAGGTCTCTGGAACATTTCGTTGTGAGCTCCAATGCTTTAATTAGAATACTGAGGATGTTGGGTCTTCATTAAAGATGCCATTTCTCCAAAATGTTACTTTACCATTGTGCTAACAAACAAAACGTGCTTTTAAGCAGTCTCATTGAAAATGCCTTTGTCAGTTGCTCAACTTTCACTCTTTTTACTTTTGTGATATTAACATTTTGCTAGTTCTTAAATCGTGAAAGCCCAACAAGACCTAAATTCCTAATGATAAAAAGCACAAAAGAAACCACTTTAAATAACAAAACAAAAAATCCTTTCAGACCTTCTTTATGCATCACAGAAGCAAGAGGGGGGAACAAACCCATTTTTTTCAGGTCACCTTTATGCATGAATTTTGTGACTAAATTATAAAAAATTTCAGGCCTTTCTTTATACATCAAATAAATGTAAAATGGCACAAGTCCAGTGTTTTCTTCCCTTTCCAGATAATCTTTTAAAGGTTTACAATCAGAAGATTAGTTTTCCCATTGGTGTTGGAGACCTTTGGATGGGACAAAAAAGTAAGAGCATTATCAGTAACCATAAATAGATGCTGATCGTGAGTGGAGGGATAGATTGCAGGTTTGTTTTTTGAAGTTTGCTGCTATTTATGGTGCTTTAATACTGGTTGCATTGTCACAGTCCTAACAGGATGGTAAGAAATTGTTTCCAAAAGCAGCACTAAGACTTATTTTCTTACAACTTCCCACTATTGGTAGCAGTAGCATAGATGCGGCTGTAGGCAGCTGCCAGTATTTTAAACATCGTATCACATGACTGATCAGAGCAGGTCTGTACAAGCCAGAGGTTAAAATGCCAGCAACTGCGTAGGTCTGGTCTGTAGTAGTAACACTCCCCTTATTGTTGCTGCCTACTCCCCTTATTGTTGCTGCCTTGTAGTGCCTGGAATCCCAGTGATACCAAGAGTTGTTTCTTACCAAAGAAATTTAATAAGGTGATTGGGAAGCACTGCAACAACAACTAAAAGTTGGACTGCATGACATCAGTAGACTTGAAGGATGCCTATTTCCATATCCCAGTTCAGCAGTCTCACAGATGCTTTCTAAACTTTGCTCTGGGAGCACTACCAATACAGGCCCTTTGGTTTAGCAGTGGGACAGTGAATGTTTACAGAAGTTTTAGTAGACATTCTTCAAGAGCAGCCTAACATCGGTTCTTCCCAAAGAATACTTCTGCAATCTGGAAGAAAAAACGGAGGCAAGGAGGTCTTCATTTTTGTGTCCCTAGGGAAAGTTAGTGATTCAGAAATCTTTTCCATCTGTGCATGTTTTCTAGTGGTGAAATGAGTAATGCAACATATGGTAAACTGTAGTTAATTTTTCCTGTTGCAAGCGAGTTACTAATTGCTTAGATCTCTAATAAAACCAGTTTTGACAAAACTTAAAACTAGTTTTAACAAAATGTATGTAGTTCTTTAAGAATTTAGCAAGAATTAAGCTTCCAAACATGTGGGAATGCAGCAACCAGGTCACTACCATGCTTTTGTTTTCTAAAACGTATGCACTTTGACAGATACAGACTCTAAGTGGTCCACACTATCGAAGTTTCCTTTTATCCCTGTTACCTTACTGCTTTATTACATCCATAAAGAAAGCTCTGCTATTATGTAAGTGACTTCATACTGAAGGCTTGTCTAAGCTGGGATGTTTTGTACATACGTAGTTAACACCAGAACAAACCGCTAGTGTAGATGTGCTGTTCTACCATAAGTGACTTCACCAGTATGATACTAAGACCTTGTCTACACAGGGAGAAGTTGACAAGCACAGTAATTCCAGATTGCCCATTCCTCTATAGCTGCGATGATATAATTTATCTATTCTAAAGTAACCCCCATGTGGACACTGTGTTCTTGAATAAGTGATTTTATTCTGAAATAATTACTCAAAATAAAGTAAGTATTCTGGAATAAACTAACTTTTTAAAAATTTCTGAATAGTGTGCTCACATAGGGGAGTTATTTTGGACTAGCTTTTATTTGTAATGAGGTCCACAGATCCATGATGTTGAGTTTCTGCTCTATGCAGCCTTTAAGGCAGACCAAACTTGTCAATTAGTAGCAGGAGAGATTGGCCCCAGTTCTGAGAAACTGCCAGTACAAGTATCATCTGCCTCTTGAGCTGCAGGCAGGCAGACTGTCTCTTCCCTGCTGCAGAGCAAAATTTAAAGAAAGGGGTGGGGGGGAGTCTTCCCTGAGGAAGAGGAGAAATCAGGGCATGCAGACAGCCATCCTAGATCTTCTGAGAATGGGAGCAATAGATCCTGTCCCTTGCCACAGAGGAAACAAGGCCTTTACTCCATATAGTTCCTAGAAAAAAAAAATCAGAAGGCTATAGAATAGTTCTCTACTGCAAATATCCCAACAGATTCGTGAAGAAATCAAAACTCAAGGCGGAGACCTTAAAATTCACACTAGCTGCCATTAGTGAAAGGGACTGCATAACATCAGTAGACTTGAAGGATGCCTATCTCCATCCCAGTTCAGCAATCTCACAGATGCTTTCTAAGCTTTGCTCTGGGAGCACAACAGTACCAATTCAGGTCCTTTGGTTTAGCAACAAGACTGCTAAGTGTTTACAAAAGTTTTGGTAGTGTTTAATAGCAGCCCTCAGACATGAGGACATCTGTGTCTACCCTTTCCTATGTGACCCTCTTATCCAAAGCATCATCCAGAGTAAGTCATACATGTTACCTAGCTTAAAAGGATGCCGCAGAGTCACAGGTCTGTGAAAATCAGTTCAATACAATCTAAGCCAGTGGTTTTCAAATTCTGGGTTGCGACCCAGAACTGGGTCGTAGAATGGAAGGAACTGGGTCGTGGTGGCTCTGGTCAGCACCGCTGACCGGGCTGTTAAAAGTTCTGTCGGCGGTGCTGTAGAGCTAAGGCAGGCTAGTCCCTACCTGTTCCCACACCGTGCTGCGCCCCTGGAAGTGGCCAGCAGGTCCGGCTCCACGCTCCCATTGGCTGGGAACCAGGCAATGGGAGCAGAGGTGAGAGTGGGTAGCCTGTGGTTGAGAGCTATGTGGAGCTGCTTGCACGCCTCCACCTAGGAGTCGGACTTGCTGGTAGCCACTTCCGGGGCGCAGCGCAGTCCACAGTGTCAGGACAAGTGGGAAGCCTGCCTCTGCACACTGGCTACGCTGCTGACCGGGAGCTGCCAGAAGTAAGCCTGCGCCCCAACCCTGAGCCCCAATACCCTGCCCCAGCTCTGAGCCCCCCCAAACCCGGAGCCCCTTCCTGCATTCCAAACCCTTCATCCCTGGCCCCACGGCTGAGCCTGCATCCCCAGCCCAGAGCTCTGACCCCCTCCTGCACCCCAACCCCTTGCCCCAGCCCAGAGCACTCTCCTACACCCTGACCCACCCATTCCTGACCCCCTCCTGCAGCCCACACCCCTGCACCCTAACCCTCTGCCCCCTAACCCTCTGCCCCAGCCCTGAGCCCCTCCCACACCCTAAACCCCTCACCTATAGCTTTGTTGGGTCATGGGCATCAACAATTTTCTTCAACTGGGTTGCCAGAAAAAAAAGTTTGGAAACCACTGATCTAAGCAGATTCCCTATCTGTGTGTGGAGACACACTGTCTACAGTGTTCCTTATTGCAGGAAAGACAGGAGAAACTGAAGGATGTTATTAAAACAGTCAACCTCTCAAGGGAAGTACCCATACATATGCTTCTGTCTCTGTTGGGATCAGTGGTCTCCTCTGTGGATATTCTTTGTGGCTCTGTACTCACATGAGGCCACTACTGGGCTGCTCAAAAATACATGTCGAAATATTAGTTTGATTTTAATGGTGTTTACTTTGTATAAGTTCTCACAACACTTTTCTGTATCTGCCTGTAAATTTAGATTATCGATGGGAATATTTTACATCTGTATGTGGGGTAAAATCAGCATTTCCCAATAAATCTAGTCCTTTCAAGCCTAGCTATTTAAAACAAAATGAATGAGAGCTTTGTTTTTGATTTAGTTCCTGAAAACAATCCCTCTCATGAATCTTATTTTTGTTATTTAGACTTAATTGGATAATATTAAGAAAAGGTCATGTTCCTTCCTATGACTTTACTATGTCAGTGTCACCAATTGCCTATGTACTGTGTTAATAGCAATACTGTCATGAGGCAGTTATGGTTGAACTCATTTACATCAGAAAATCGCAGACCTTGGCAACAGGTTAACACCCAACATTGGTTGGTTATTGCTCAATAAACTAATTCTTTATGATGAATTAATCTCAATTTAAGAACAGTATATAGAGATGGCTGCTGTCAATTAAGATATTGAAGTGTGATCCTATAACTAGGTTTCTCATGTAGCAGTGAAACCTGCAGTTTGAGTTGCTATGCTAGCTAACCCCTTATTTTGTAAATAAACTAAATGCATTCCCTTTTATTTATGGGGAAGATGCACAATGCAGAAAAAGCTGAACAGATGTTGAAAACTGTGTAGATGTGAAAATATAGGAAGAGACAGCCAATAAATGGTTTCATCTAGCAGAAATTTCCAAAGCTTGTGTATCCATTGGTTTGAGCGTATTGAATAAATTGTTTCAAGGACTTGTGATTCAATGCAGCAGATATGCAAATAAACCAGTGCTTTGATATAACTTGCCTTTTCACCTCACCCAGTACCACTCAGATAATGTGTTTTGCTGCTGATCTAATGTCATGGTAGCGACTTCAGCATTTTTAAAGGAAATATGGTTCTAATGTATTTTACACAGAATGAGATATGGGGACATCACAGAACAAAATCATCCAGGTTTCCAACTGTGAACAGCCAGCAGACTCCAGAATGCCCAGGAATTATTATTAAGCATTGGGCAATTGATGCAGACTTTTAATCAGATTTTATGCTAAAATTTCATAATTAAGATTCTGGGAAAATGAATAACATAACCTGTTACCTGAATGACCTTGCTGTAATAGCAGCTCTTATTGTGCTGCTTTGACCAAGCAACCTTTTGAAATACCTGACTGAATGCATTATGTCACACTCAAGTGATTCTAAGCCGTTAGCAATACATTTGTTTTCCAGTATAGCACAGATCATTGCTGCTTTTAAAACTTAATGTGCTTTTAGTAGTTTGTCTGCTTTTATTACATGAATGTATCTGTGCAGTTAAAGAAAAAGGAATGCTGCGTATAAAAGGCTTAAAAGTAATTACTGTTCATAGTTACAAAAATATTGTATTTCCCATTTATTCAGGAAAGCCATCTCTCTTCCATCCCTCGATCTTAATAACAAGGAACCAGTGATGATGATTAGGAAAATCATAGATTACTTCGGTTTCTTCCGTTTGTCCCACTGTGATGTGTACCGTTTGTTGTGCAAGTCATTTTGGACTGTGACAAGTAAATTCAGAATTGAAATTATTGAAACACTATGTGTAGGAAAATAAGGTCTCTGTTTCCGGGTTGATTTGTGCTATTCTGTTATAGTATGGCTGGCCCTAAAATCACTGGATTTTACCCTAATCATCTGGAAATGTGATAGTCTTGTTTGAACTGTGGAGGCATCCTTAAGTATGTTTACTTATTCAGAATCCTACTTAGTGCATAGATCTGTGATTATACTGGTTTTGAATTTTTAGGCATATGAAATTTGACACAGCTAGAAATTAGGTATCTGGGGAGAAATGCTCAGAAATGCTGAAATTTGATAACTCACTCCAGCCTTACTTGATGGTTGTTTTTTTTTGTTTTGTTATATGGTGGCAGACTGCTATCCTGTCATTTGCCAATCCAGCCCTTACAGTAATTGCAGAGGCAAATCCAAACATGGCTACTGAAAGAGGGTGTACTCTTCAGCTCATCCCATGAGTCCTATTGGACTGTAATTACTTCAGCCTGACACAGCGGCCACTAGCCAGTCATGTTCTGACTGCTGAACTCCTTGTAGTATGCCACTGTAGAGTGTTTATTTCTGGCATTGAAGATAGGCAGTCCTTTGTGTGATTTCTCTGGAGTCTATACACCCTTTTCTGTCTTGAAATGACCATGCTTCCGCTACTTTTTGGACCATGCACAAGGGAGTCAGGAGTTGACTCTGAACAGAATGAACTTATTTGTTAGCCACATTCAGTGTCAAGGAAGAGATTGCATAGTTTGTGGTAAACTTGAAATTTACAGTGATTGAATCCTAGTAGTGTTAAATTGCCTAAAACATGGCAGAGACTGCATAAAAACATAGATGTGTAGTTCTTTAATTATCGTTGGCAAGACTTCTTAGGATTTATTTTAATGCCAATAATTACTGAAGTTTACTTATAATTAAGAACAGTGAGATCCAAAGATCCATGATATTGGGTACTCTGCTCTATTCAGCCTTGAAGGGGGATCAAACCTGTCAATCTGAGGTAGGAGAGGTGTGGCTCCATCTCAGAGAAATGGCCAGATTTCATCTGCCTCTTCGGCTGAAGGCAGGCAGACCAGCTCCTGCCTGCAGCAGAGCAAATTTTAAAAAGGAAAAAAGAAAAAAAACCTCAATCTCCAGACTGTCAGGAGTCTGCCTTTATGGGCGGGAAGCATGTCCTTTCCCCTAAGTTGCTGGGACTCTCCATGCCCCCTGCTCACCCATGACACAGAGCTGAAAGGGGAAACCAGATGTCTGTTGCCCTTCCCTGCTGTTTGTGTCTGCATGAAATCTGTGCCTGTTCTGTAGAGCCTCAGGCCTTTCCAGTGCTCAAACAGGGGCAGGGTTTCCATCAGCCTCCCTCCCCAAATGAGAGCTCCCAGGAAAAAGTAGCAGTAAAATCACTCAGGCCTAGCACAGGTGACAGCAGCAGCTCTGGGACAAGCAAGTAGAAGCTCCTTTCTACCTCTTATACATGCAGTGGCGCATAGTAGGTTGAAGCACAGTATCAAAGGAGTAGCGAAGCTTCCTGCCCAGCCTCTGGAGCCTACACTCTCAGCCCAGTGTTTACCTCAGGAATTGAAGTGTGTGTGTGTGTGTGTGTGTGTGTGTGTGCGCAAATTTACAAGGGTGGCGTGGCGACATCAGAGGACCCAGTCACACCACACATACGGGCTCATTCACCTGCACATCTACTAATGTTATATATTCCACCATCATGTCCCAGCAATGCCCCTCTGCCATGTACATTGGCCAAAATGGACAGTCCCTAGGTAAAAAGAATAAATGGACACAAATCGGGCATCAGGAATAGTAACATACAAAAGCCAGTAGGAGAACACTTCAATCTTCCTGGATATTCTATAACAGATTGAAAAGTAGCTATACTTGAACAAAAAAACTTCAGAAACAGACTTCAAAGAGAAACAGCAGAACTAAAATTCATTTGCAAATTTAACACCATTAACTTGGGCTCGAATAGGGACTGGGAGTGGCTGGCTCATTACAAAAGCAGCTTTGCCTCTCGTGGAATTGACACCTCCTCATCCATTATTGGGAGTGGACTACATCCACCTGATTGAATTGGCCCTGTAAATACTGGTTCTCCATTTGTGAGGTAACTCCCCTCTCTTCATGTGTTATTATATAATGTCTGCATCTATAATTTTCACTCCATACATCTGAAGAAGTGGTTTTTTACCCATGAAAGCTTATGCCCAAATAAATCTATTAGCCTTTAAGGTGCCACCAGTCTCCTTGTTGTTTTTGTGGATAAAGACTGACCCGGCTACCGCTGATACTTGAAGCCTGCTATAAAGCATAACATTTGGTGTAATTTTGCACAACTCTGTTAATAAACTTCTCGAATGCAGTACATTCATCTTTGGTGGCATCTCATGTGTCCCATGTTTCCAGTCCATGATATGCTCATGATCAGACAGAAAGCAACTTCTTTCTGAACTCACAATTCTATTCAATGAGGAAAAAGAATGTTCAACTCTAGCTGTTGAAGTAGCAAGAGATGAATTTCCACTTTTCATCACAGGAAACATAGCATAAAGTTTGGGTAGAATCACTAGTGGCAATAAAGAAGAAGTTGAAGTCAAATCTCATTCGTTCGTCTCATGATATTCCACCGTGTGTTCAAATTTTCTGTTCTGTCCTGATCGATAGCAGCCCCACTGCAGGTAGTGCCTCACTCTACTCAACTGTTGGTGTTTTATAAGACAGGCATCTGTAAAAGCTACATAGAGGTTGAGTAGAATCCAGAAGTCACTGTTGTAGATTTGTAAGAATCAAGTCCGTGTACTTCTTCAGCTGGCTTAACAAACACTTCTCGTCCTCTTCACATAAGGACTCAATATAAGTGCCTTCATTAGTCAACTTCTGGGCTGCAGTCTTTGTTTCTTCCGGTACGTTTTCAATGAATATCTCCCTGATCCAAGTATACCTTCTATTGCCGGACAAAGATCTACTTTTGTAGCAGATGCCTGGATGGCATTGTTTAATGACCCAAGTGGTTTCAACAGTACATTTACAAGAGAGAGAATGGCGATTTATTTTATTTGTTTCATTAAGTGACCACTAGAGCCGAAATCACTAATAATCAGGTCTAAGTGCTTAGACCTGCTGTGGGGGACAGTTTCTGTGGAAGAGACAGCCGAGCCTGCACTAGCTGTGACGTTCCCCCACTCTGAGAGCTGAAATCATACAGCTAGGTGGAACCTCAAGAGACTGACTTGCAGAGGTCGCAGTGGCAGCAGAAGGTGATGGCACAGGGCCATCGGTGACAGAGCATTGGAGTGAATGGTGGCAGGACAAACAGCCGTCAAGTGAGCAACTGGAGCAAATGGTGAGCAGCTGGAGGAACGAGCAAGGTGCCTTCTCCCTTCCCCCACATCAGGGTGGGAGGTGAACTCACACGAAAGCACCTCTGAACTCTGGGTCTCCACTGACGGACAACTATGAGTGGGACACGGTGGAGGGAGAAGGAAGGGGCACGTTAAAGGAACATTTGTTGGTTGGACTATGTTTTAGTGCCTTTGCTCCAGAATGCTAAATTGTGACAGAGAAGTTTATTTAAATATACATTTCCCAATAGGCCAAGATTTTTAGTATGTACTATTTGCCATGGTTATCTCACATTGTCGCTACCTCGAGAGGTTATCTTGGGAAGTTTCTCTACTAAACATTTTTTTATAATTAAGTTTTTTACATAAGAATTTTGCAGAAGTTTTAGGTTTTTGGTGCAGAATTCCCTCAGGAGTAGGATTTGCAGAACACTCAGTCTGGGAAAGGGAACATCCTCTAACAAATATTTTTGACCTCCTCCAAGACCTGTAACCTTAACAATGAAACTTTATAGCTCTAAACATTCCAGGAAAAGCTACGAAGTTTCAAAATCTGAATTATAAAATCACTATACCTTTATTTTTTTAAAAAAACATGGTAATAGTTGATCAAAAGGGACTTAACATAATTTAGCTTTGTGCGGAAAACTTTTCTTCCGTATGGTATTGAATTGGAGGTAGACAGTTCGCATCAGAGCTGTCAAAGAGAGACATGACTCAAAAGACAAATAGGATTGCGATTTTCAAGACTTCTGCAACTGAAGCAGGGTGGAACTTCATAGATATTAAAATCAGCCACACTGGACATATTTGCTATGATTGCATGTTTGTTAGGAGCTCATCCACTTTATGCAATTTGTCCTAGACATCTTCAGCCATGTCGGTAATACAATGAGATATTGTGTTAGTTGATGCTGCTTCAGGCCCTGTAACTTTTGGAACTGTTGACTGTGCAGGAAAGGATGGTTTTCTTAAACTGTATGTGCCTTACTCTGTTATGTGATTAATGGCTATACCAAACAACAAGATACTTAAAAGATGTTAGTTTGGACATGGCACAGTTGCACACCCTTCCATTCTGCACTAGTCTATTCTGGACTAATGACTAGTGCTATCCAGTCAAAATGATAGCTTTAAAGAGAGACACCATTAGAATATTTGTGGTGATCATTCATCACTTGAAAGTTTTGCAAAAAATAATTCAGCACATTTAAAGTTTGAGTAGGACCCACTCTTTCCTCCGGAATGGGGGGGTTGTGATCCACAGCATGGGAAGCCGTGTACTATAGAATTTGTTTTAAGCACTGTAGCACAATTGAAAATCACTGTGTGGGGCAGTAGGAAAATGGAAGTAGAGACACTTCTGATACTTTTCTGTCTCAAACTTTGTCAGAAGAAAATAAATCTTTCTTAAAAATGAATAAATTATTCACTTTGCAGAAATTAGTAAAACAGTGCCCCTCTTTTCTTTCACTCAGAAGACTGAGTGTGTGTGACTTGCTGTGACTAATGTACCTGATGCAGTAGAATGAATGTGTGCACTACTTTTTAAAAGCTTGTCAAAGTAATTAACTAGCAACCTGTTCAAATGCTAGGAAACAAATTGTTGTATAAGAGAACTGGGGTTAAGGAGCCATGTTGCCTATTGGGCCATTGTGGGGTGATCAAGCGCTCACGGAAGTGTGATGTACTTGGGCTCTTGTGGAAGGTGGGGAAAAACTGACAGCATATGTTGCATTCCTACAGCATGTTTTGTTGGCTGAGGGATGTAAACAGGATTTGCATCAGAGGAAACAAATAGATGTTTGTTTAACTAAACTAGGTGGATGGCAATTGCCAATACTGTCAGATGAGATAAGAGAAACATGTCTCCTGAAAAGATATAAAGGAGAAAACTGTTATTAGTAAAGAGTATATTTATTAATAAGTATCAGATTTCTGTTACTGATGTACTTAGCTAAGTATTTCAGACTTTGCAATGAAATTCTTCCAGATCATAATTCCCTCTACTACTATGTTCTCTCTATGCTAGAAAAGCCCACCATTTAAGTTGAGTCAATAATTTATTTAAATAAACCCTTAAAAATATATTCAACTAAATAATATTGGACAGTTAGATGTACATCTTTTCCCCAGTGTGCAACAATGCTTTAATGGACAGTGTTATGCTGTAGAGCTTTTGTATGATGATTGTTTTTTAAGTGATATCCCTGCCTTAAAGAGTTTGTTGCATAAATTAGACAAAAGTGCGACATGAAAGCAGTAGAAGGCAGGAACTAGGGAAATACCAGGGTTAAAATCACGAGTGAATCATATTTCACAGCAAACAAATAAGTAGTGACCCTGGGGCTGCTGCTGACTATAGTCCGGAGCTGCAACTGCAGGCCCTGGTGCCGTTGCGGGGCTGAAGCTGGGAGCTACAAACCATAGCCCTGTGCCCCTACTTTCCTGTACCCCCACTTCTGCCCTTCAAACAGCTTTACAAGTGCATCATCAGGAAGCAAGCTCCCCACAGACCAGGATACACCAACTCAAAGCTGCACCAGACTCCTGCCAGAACAACAGATATAAAACCTGCATACATATTCCGCTGCTATGATGATCAACGCCCCTTTCAAGATCCATGGGTCCTACACGTGTCCTACCTCCAGGCGGAGTGGTGCTCCCTCCCCAGATCCTGCTGTGCAGAGCTGGCTTGATCCACGCCAGCTCTTGTCCTCCCCTCCCCCGGATATAGAAGTAAAACTATGCTTATGCCCAAGGGTCCTCACCCTGCCGTGGAGCCGCGAGTTCCTGCCGCTGGGCTCTGGTGTTTTTATAGCATGTTGAGGGGGACCTAAGCAAGAAAAAGATTAAGAACCCCTGCTATATCTGACCTATCAGTCCTCATCCTCAAAGGAAACCTGCAGAACTCTGTCAAAAGATGAGCTTGGGAGCTTAAATTCATAAGAAGAACAGGAGTACTTGTGACACCTTAGAGACTAACTAATTTATTAGACCATAAGCTTTCGTGGGCTACTGCCCACTTCTTCATACTCCTGTTCTTTTTGCGGATACAGACTAACACGGCTGCTACTCTAAATTCATAAGGGTGCTCAGCACCAAAAATCAGGGACTGAACAGAGACACTGGATTTATGGCTTATTACAGCAATCTGCAACTCACTAACCCCCTGTTTAGTCCTGTGACTACATAGGTGTGAATGGCCCCTTATCATATGTGCTAACTACTTACACTAAACAATCTGCTCCCCCTTGCATTTTGCTGTAGGGCTGGGAGTTCCTTTCCCAGACTTGAACAGCGCTATGTGACGCTGAAGCTGGGAGCTGCGGGGCTGAAGCCCTGGTGTGGCTGGGAGCTGTAGGCTGGAGTTGCAGCCCCAGTCCCAGTGCTGCTGCAGTCTTCAAGCCCCGAGATACAGTGCTATCCCTGGTGCAGCTGTAGCCAGGAGTTGAGGGGTTGAAGCCCAAGCCCCGGTGTACCTGCAGGGTTGAAGCCAGGAACTGTAGGGCTGAATCCCCGAGCCCCTGTGCCGCAATGGCGCTGAAGCCCTGAACCCTGGTGCAGCCGTGAGCTGTAGTCATGAGCTGCGGGGCTGAATCCCTGAGCTCTGGTGCTGCCAGCAGCTGCAACCCTGAACCCCGGTGCCACCGCAGGGCTGAAGCCGGGAACTGCAACGCCGAGCTCTGGTGGTGTCGGGGTGGCAGCCGGGAGCTGCAGTGTTGAAGCCCTGAGCCACGGTGGCATCGCCGGGCTGGGAGCTGCGTGGGTGAAGCTCTGAACCTCATTGCTGCCGTGAGGCTGAATCACAGAGCCCAACTGCCCCCCAGGGGTAAAGCTGGGTGCTGCAGGGCTGGTGCCGCCGTGGGGTAAAGTCATGAACCACAGTGTCCCACAGGCTTAAGCAGGGAGCCGGAGTGCTGAAGCGAGAACTGGGAGCTGAAGCCCAGATCTGTGGTGTGCCCTGTGGGCTGAAGCTCCTTCCCCCACTGGGCGGAAGCCAAAGCCTATGCCATGGCTTCATCCTCAGGATGTCAGGCTCAGACTTATGAGTCAACCACTGGGGCATGGGCC
Organism: Malaclemys terrapin pileata; assembly: GCF_027887155.1. Taxonomy (NCBI): domain Eukaryota; kingdom Metazoa; phylum Chordata; order Testudines; family Emydidae; genus Malaclemys; species Malaclemys terrapin. The sequence continues at coordinate 116,202,688 of NC_071505.1, forward strand.
TCCCAGCCTGTAGGTCAGCCTCAATGTCTTCTGGTCCAGTGCTTGTTCTGCTCCAAGACTCCAAGAGACCTGGCATGTGAGAGCTCACTCCTTGCTTTCTGCCCCGGGCCCAGTGAGTCTAACGCCAGCCTTGCAGGTTTCAGTGCAGCTCTATTTACTGGGTGGAAAGGAGCTATTTCAGTGGGAGAAGGACAAGTTACACAGCACAGGGAAAATTGGTGTAAACCTAAACAATACATATCAGTTACGGATAAAATTTTAATTCAGTCATCAGCTTCAAAACAACAAAACCCAGAGATCAGAGATACCGACCTTCCTTCAGCAAGTTCAACCACCGTAAGGGCTGAAGAATACTGAGGTGGTGGTGTGAGTAAAAAACATAAAGCCGTTATTAACCTTGCAAAAATTAGGAAATACGAAGATCGCTATCTGAATTTTGGTTTTATTTGTTATGGAAGTGGAGATCTACCTCAACCTCAGTGTGTAATTTGTGCATAAGTACTGTCTAATGAACGTTTAAAACCCTCCAAATTATAGACATTTAATTACAAAGAATGAAATCTATAAGGATAAGCACTGTTTTTTGTTTTTTTTTTTTAAGCAAAAGGCCAAGGAGCTGCTGGGTACTAAAGCAGTAATGAAATCTACAACTACTGCGGGTAAAAACGCTTTTAAGATCATTATACATAGCGGCACAGAAAACTGCTAAAACAAAAAAATCACACACAGTTGCTGAGACTTTGTTAATGCCTTGTGTTGAAATAACGAAGTGTTTGGAGAGGATAAGGCCAAGGCACTGACAAAAATACTAATGTCAAACGACAGATCATTTCTATGTCAGAAGACAGTTTCTCAGTGTATTGATTGGCTGCGTGACAATGATTTTGCTATACAACTATATGAATCCATAGACATTTAGAAAATTTCCCATTTACTTGCCTATGTTCCTTATGTGTGGAATAAGGAAATAAAGGAAGACTTTTGTTTTGCGAAGAGCTGGAGACAACAACAAAGTCGGATGGCATTTTCAAACTGTCAGATTTTATGATTTCAGTAGAAATCAGCTGGACTAATTGCATTGAGGTCTGCACTGATGGACCCACAATGACTTGGAAAGCATTCTGGTTTTGTGCAAAAAATAAAAGCCGTTGCACCTTGCGCTATTTGGACACACTGCTTTTTAGACCAAGAGGCTCTTGCTGCAAAAGATATTGAACCAGGTCTTCACAGTGATCTGAACACAGCGGTAACGCTTGTTAATTTTATTAAATCTACAGCAACAAACTCCAGGTGTTTTGCTGAACTTTGTGAGGAGGTGAGTACAGACCACCATTCCTTGCTCATGCATACAGAGGTGAAATGGCTGTCCTGAGGCAGAATGCTTGCCCGTTTATTTAATCTCAAGGAAAAGTTTTATGTACTTAACTGATAAGATCCCTGAATGTGCAGCAGAAGTGCTGAAAGATGTGTGGCTGTCAAAGCTGGGTTACCTTGTCGACATATTCAGTGACATGAATAAGCTGAATAAAACTGTGGAAAGGCAGGAACACTAATTTTATTGCCCAGTGTGAAAGAATTGAGGCATTCAAAAGAAAACTACAACTCTGGAAAATTCGTGTCTGTCAGGGAACTACTGATATGTTTCGAGCTTTTATGTTCTTTCATTCAGGAACGAAATATTGACTTCGATGTAATTAAACATCTGCTAGCAGCACATCTGCCTGGTCTGCTTAACAGATTTAATGCATATATTCTTGAACTCACAACAGAACAAACGTCTATACATGTGGACTACAAACCCCTTCACTGAGAAGCAAAATTTCCATCCCTTGTCCCATCAAAACTGTTAGAAGAGCTCATTGACATTTCATCAGACAGCTCCCTCAGAACCAGGTTCAAAGAAATGCTGCTGGAAACATTTTGGTGTGAGTATTCTGATGAATACAGCACTGCTTCTTCTGCAGTGCGGAAAGTTTTGATCCCCTTCGATACCACCTACTAATGTGAAGCCGGATTTTCTGCCATGACATCAATGAAAACAAAGTACTGAACCAGGATGAATATTGACCATGACATGCGTGTGTGCTTGTCAAAGATACCCCCACTTCTTGACAGGATTGTTGATCAGCACCAGCAACAAGTTTCACACTGAGTAAATAAACAAAAATTAGTTAAATTTTGTACATATCTGTCTATCTAACCTTGTGTGTGTGTTTCTGTATAACAATCCATTTAATACAATTTTTAATTTACTGGATATGCAGAAAAAGCAGTTCTGGCACAGGTGGGCCATGGAATTTTTTATAGCATTTGGGGTGGGGGGCACTCAAAGAAAGACTTGAGAACCCCTGCTATAGGACATACTACCATTTCAGGGTGTCTGCCCTGCTCATGACAGTCTGCCCCAAAGTAGACACTCAGGGTCGTGAGCCCCTCCAGATAGCATGATACATGATCATTTAGAATAAATGTTGGGTAAATATTTAATAAGAATGTATTAATAACATCAAGTTAGTAGCAGGAGTTTTCTATTTAAATTAAACTCCAGACTTTCAGGCAGATTTAAATTGGCTTTTTGATTAAGAAAGGTCTTGTAGAAATGAAAGCTTGCAATTTCAAAAGTACTGGATGCAGCAGAAGCAATCATATGCTTTCTAGAACGATCTTTGAGAATAAGTATTAAGTTTAGTGAAAGAACTGAGAACAATGATCTATGTAAAAATGAAATAGGAAGGCAACTGGACATCAGTAAGAGGGAAACAATCTTTTTGTACATGGGCAATCCTGTTTTGAATTAATTTTTTTTAAAAGCATCAGGAGAATAGGGTCCTAGGAAATACATTCTCGCTTGATCAAGAGTGGTGACAGCAACAGCCCTAAAATAAGTTATGTCATTGTCTGCCAAACAAATGGAAAAATGTGGTGTGCACACATACTAAAATATGTGGCCGCATGAAGGGAAACAAATTAATTCCAAACACTGATGTTTTTCACAGTTTAATGTGAGTGAAAGTGTGCACACACGCTGGAAGCATGGATTGTCTATTTTACTCTGTCTCACTGACAGTAAAACTTTTGATATTCATCTGTTTTCTAGTGCAGCCATGCAATATGGTTCCCAAATTTTTTGTTCAAAACCCGTTAATTGAAAAAAGGCTCATAATAGATGGGTATTTGAGTACCGACTGGAAAATGCTTGCATGTGCTATTTACTATGCCATGTGGCATTGCATTTTTAGTAAAATGGAAGGAGTTGAACAACCACAGACCACATCCTTGCTAACAGTTATACATGGGGGCTGCGTTTACTTATATTTTTTCCAAATTCAAATAACTTTCTATTAGGTAACCATACGTTCCTGCATTTATTTCAATTAGAAATGAAAAGTTCTTCTTAGGCTGGAAAGCAAAAATGAGGCAGAAGTTGCTGACATACTTTTTTCCTGTTCAGATCTGAAACACCGGTTCAGAAGTAGAACAGAGCTTGATCAGACTTGCTCTGCTTGTCTCCAGTTTAATTTTATGTCTGTGCAGAAACCTAATGCATTTATAAAGAGGGCACGGATGCATCTGCCCCATAACTTTTTCTGGAATTTGTTTGCAATTTTTAAATGTAAGTAAGTGGTGGTAGAATTTTGCTTTTCTTGCAAAATGAGGATAATTTTTAAAGTGAGTATTGCTGAATAAATAATGTGATACATGAATTACATTTGCTAAATAAGGATTTTGTTAATAAATCAAGAGTTTGGTAAATCACAAAGTCTTCACATTTACTCTTCCCCCTTAATATTTGTTAGGCTACTTGTCTTGATATAACTCCTTAAGCATTCACTTATTAAAATAAAGTGTCTTTTTAAATTAAGATATGGCTTTTAGTTCATAACATCATGTTTTTGTTAGTCTTTTTGCAGTGAAGCATTATTCAGCTTTTGCTTTGTTAGTCTTATTGGAAATGAGCAAATAAGAAGGCTCAAGTCTATGTAACATATAATATGTGCAAAGGTAAGGTTCTGTGGAAGTACTGAAGTAGCCTTTAGTTTTAGTTTCAATGGGAGAAAGCCAGATGTCACTGTGAGAGTTCTGGCTGAGCTCCATTTCTTATAGAGCAGGGAAATCAAACAAATGTGTTTTTTATTAAAGAGAGCCCAAAACCAAATGTCCCAGCCCTGATCTTTTGATCCCTCTTGCTACTTCTGACTGAATTGCTCTATTCCAGATGAAAGCTGTTCTTAGCCCTCATTTTAACCTGGTCTTCTATCCTGCTGTACAACTGCTCGGTGTACCCTTCATTCTGTTCCATCTACTCTACCTGAGTTGCTCACCTCCTCCAAACAAAAACCACAGAAAATATTAGTGTTGGAAGAGACCTCAGGAGGTCATCTAGTCCAATCCCCTGCTCAACGCAGGACCAACACCAACTAAATCATCCCAGCCAGTGCTGTGTCAAGCCCGGCCTTAAAAACCTCTAAGGATGGGGATTCCACCACCTCCCTAGGTAACCTATTCCAGTGCTTCATCGCCCTCCTAGTGAAATAGTGTTTCCTAATATCCAACCTAGACCTCCCCCATTGCAACTTGAGACCATTGCTTCTTATTCTGTCATCTGCCACCGCTGAGAACAGCCTAGTTCCATCCTCTTCGGAACCCCCTTCAGGTAGTTGAAGGCTGCTATCAAATTCCCCCTCACTCTTCTTTTCTGCAGACTAAATAACCCCAGTTCCCTCAGCCTCTCATCGTAAGCCCCCTAATCATTTTTGTTGCCCTTCGCTGGACTCTCTCCAATTTGTCCACATCCCTTCTGTAGTGGGAGGATCAAAACTGGACACAGTACTCCAGGTGTGGCCTCACCAGTGCCGAATAGAGGGGAATAATCACTTCCCTTGATCTGCTGGCAATGCTCCTGCTAATACAGGTTATGGGAAGTACTACCTTCAGAATTGTTGAATAACATGTAGTATTAGGCTGTTTAGACCTGGTCTACACTAGAGGTAAGTAGACATAAGATAGCTTATATACACCTAATTATTTCAGTATACACACTACAGCCTTGTCCCACTGATGTAAGTACCCTACTATGCAGACATAATAATTCCATCTCCACAAGAGGCATAGGACATACGTCGGTGTAGTTAGTGCGACGCAGTGTCTGTGTAGACACATCGTTACTTATATCAGCTGTTGGCTGTCTTGTCACTTTCAGGGCTCCATGCTAGAGCTTTGGCTGCCCCCAGGTCCTTGCTCCGATCTGGGCTGCACCTGCCGGACTCCCAGCTCTCTGGCTGGGAAACAAGAGGCAAGAAGCCCAGGAGGCTGGCCCCCACTCCATATGGGGAGCTGAGCCCTGGCTGCCAGCCTTCCCCCGCACTGCCCCTCTTCAGTCAGTGAAAGCACTCCTGATGAGGATGCGCACCACTGACAGAAGGAACGTAGTGTGGTCATCAGGTCGATTGTAAGTCTGTACTGTAGATGTGCTCTTAGGAGGAGAGAAAAGTGACTGAAACTTTCTATATGAAGCTTTTTAGCCTCACTTTGAGTCTTTGTTCCATATTTGGCCCCAGTTAATTTGATTCAGTATTCTTTATGTAGTATTAGGGCTTGTTTACACTTACCGAGCTGCAGCGCTTAGTGAAAACACTCCCAATGCTGACAGGAAAGCTTCTCCCATCAGCATAGGTACCCCACCTCACCAAGAGGCAATAGCTATGTCAATGGGAAAAGTCCTCCTGTTGACACTGTGCTCTCTACACCTTGAGTTGGGTTAGTTATAACTACATCACTTGGAGGGGTGGAAAATCGACACCCCTGAGCTATATAGTTACACTGACATAAGTTTGTAGTGTAAACCAGGGCTTAGAGCAGGTTAGCAACAAATGTGTTTGGAGAGAAGAAGGATGTGAAAGTGCGTGATAGTTAGCTTGTAGCACACCTTGTAAACAGAGCCTAACATTCTTTCAGAGCAATGAAGGGGAGGGAAGCAGAGGCTAGAGGGCAACAGCATGAGTGGAATGTAAAAATGGATAATACTGAAGTTGTCACCATGAAAGATGGCTTCCCATGGGGGGAAAAACTGGGTTTTGTTGGCTCTTCCCGAAGAAGTACCAGATCCTGTACTGTTGGGATGGGAAAAAAATCAAACTCTTGTTTTCCGAAATCACATGGAACAAGCTAAATTGTGTTGTTACAGTGAATTGTTGGGTTACACCATGTAGTTGAGAACAGAATTTGTCCCCAAGGTATCATGAAACCAAATTGAAATTTTGACCCACTTTTTAACAGGTGACCATTGATGGACCTTAGTGGAACTAAGAACGAAATAAGATCCATGACGCAGGCAAAAAATAGTTTATTTTCTACTGAATGCATATATGAAATGTCATCTTAGCCAGCTATACCTGCTTCTGGAGTTCTGTATACCCCAGTGCAGTGATACTCAGACCTCAGTGGTTCAGGAGCCAAATTACCATTCAACATTACCCAAAAGAGCTACAGTAGTGTGAATTCATTGTTTCATTTTATATAGAGAGATGTATTATTCTCACAGCAAAATGACTGACCAAGTATTTTATCAACTACAATTGGTTAATAACATAGTAAAAGCATCCTGATTGGTTGTTAATTGAGTGTTTTAATATCATGTTCTGCAAGGAGCCACAAGAGGCACATTAAAGAGCCTCAGTTTGAGTATCACTGCCCCAGTGGCATATATAACAGCCAACTGTATGTATTGAGTTAGGGAACGTGTGATCATGAATATTAATAAAAATATCCAAGGAAGTTTTGATTTTTGATTTTGGCTCTAGACATGATCATATTGTTGAGATAGCCCAGCTCCTGGAATTAAAATAGAGCCAATTCCTGAGTGGTGTTAATGGAAATACTCTGTTTATAATGGTGAAACCAAGAACAGAATTTGGACCTCCATTTTGAGAAGTTTTACTGCTGTGCATGTATTCACAAGGATGTTATATTTCTGCCTAAGGGAAAGGAAAGAAGGAGTTAAAATACCTTGGCTTCTAACTGTTTTTAAACCCACTGCAATACAATCCTTACCACACAGTACAAGTACAGACACAGAAAGATGCAACACTGTAATTTTGAAGTGCGGTTTTGGCACTGTGGAAACTGGGAAATGAATGTGCTGAAATATTAAAGGGAAAAATTTGGCTTAATTTCCATTGAGTTGTATTAATTAGATGCATATTATCATAATGAAATATACAAAATACTGTGCTTTTGTAGAGACCTAGAGTGGAATTTTGTGCGTCACTGACTGATGCCTAAATTGAACACAATGGAAATTGTGCCTAGTATGTGGTAGCTTTTAATAAAATTTTCAATGAACTACAAGAGATGAAGCCCATAAATAAATGCCATGGGGCTACTGTTCTATAGAAGGGACACAGAAATTATCTAGGGACAGTACTTCTTACATAAGTATTTTGAGAAATCTAGGTAAATGTTGGTAATCTAAGTTAAAATAGTGCTGAAACCCAGCTATTTGGGGTCAGAAATGAGAATCCGCTGTTTTTAAAAGAAAATATGTGGGTTTTAGTCAACAAATCACATTTCTTTACATAAAGCATTTTTTATTACTAGAACAAGTTGACATTCATTGTTAGCTGCAATGCATGTTCATTCACATGACTTCATTTGGGAGTCTGGGCTTAGGAGAGATGGGAAGAGGAGTGTTCCTTGCCCATTTAAGTGGTAGAGATCTCTAAACAAGTAAGGGAAATGGCTCCTTGCTTCACAATGTACTTTTACAAGTCCATGCCAACTTTCCAGGCCCCCTTTCTACCAGATACTCATTATTGGGCCAGGTTTTCAACTTCAGACATGCTGTCTGTTTATCACATATCACTTTGAATGAGGGAGAGAAAGGTGGTGTCTCTTTTTTTTCCCTAGGTTTAGCCCTAAAATTATTGACCTAACAGTTGTCCTCAAATGGCTTTTGTGTAGTCATCTGGGATTGCTCCCCTCTCTCCAATGTTTTCCATTTATTCTTGCCATTTAAATGACCTTTCCTTTAGTAAGGAGGAGTGAACACAGCTTCTTATTGACCTAGGCAGTGCCAGTGTGTGCAAGTTGTTCCCTCCCACCAAAAGAGGGAATATTCCACTTGGCAGCCTTTTGGGATGCCAGTTGATGACCAGATGTATCAAATTGTCAAGGTTAAACATTAGAGCAGTCTACATCACTATAACCTAACTGAATGACACCCTTTTTTGACTTAGTGTGGGATTTTAAAAAAAGCCTGAATTAGAAGCACAAGTCTCATGGGAAGTCGGTGTAACTTGTGCTCCTCAGGCACTTTTAAAAATCCCACCATTTATGGCCAGCTTAGTTGGTTGCGGCTTAATGTTGGCCACCAAGCCACATGGCAAAAAAAGTTGAAAATTATTATTTTATGATGATAAAAGTTCAATTCATGCCCTGTATTCCATAATCTCAAGTGCTGTGGATACAATTCTCCAGCCTTTCTCAAGAGATCAAGAAAGTGAGTCTGTTGAATTGGAGGAAAAATATCCATCTAAAAATGGATGTTGTGCAGTGATGTTTGTAACTTAGTTTTCTTTTTCTCTGAGCCACTTTATCTTCCTTAGGGAACATAGAATCATAACAATTTAGGATGGCAAGGACTTAGCGGATCAGAATCTATCTCATGGCCCTTCAAAGGTTATGGATGTACTTTCCCAATAGAATCTTTTCAGAGGTTAACCTGATTATAGTTGTTGTAAAAAGGTAGAGAATGATGTACTTTGTCATTATTAGTCCCAAATATCCACAACTTGCTTTAAACTAAACTCTGTGACATAAGAAAAAATGGTACAAAGAAATGGGTTACATTTTTACCTCTTTTCTGTTTGTGTTTGCATATTATATCCAATACAACTTAAACATGAAAGAAGCTTTAATTTTTTTACTGTAGATTTTTGTGTGAACGGGGACTTGTGACTACAGCATGACTGTGAAACTGCAAAGTGATCAAGATCTAAGCTTTTTAATATAAGCACCAGCCAGGGAAATGTTAAGATTCCTCTCAGGAATGGTCTAGTTATTAGATAGTCCTGCCTTGAGTGCAGGGGACTGGGCTAGATGACCTCTTGAGGTCCCTTCCAGTCCTACACTTCTCTGATTATCTTGCTGAAGTTAAGACTTCGGGGGGTGGAGAGCAAGGTTTGCAAAGTAAACAGTATTTTGTATAGTTAAAATGTTAGTGTCTATAACCAAAGGTTATCCTTAAAGTGCCGTAAGCTTTCATTCTGAACCAGTGTTAAGATTTTTGTAATTTTTTTTGAAAGTTTCATTGGAAGGCTGATGTTTTCCAAGTTTGTTACCTGTCTACGTGTGAAATTTTTGGGGAAGTTGGTGCAGAAATAAAGGTATTTCCCTTCTACAAAGAGAGAGCTGTGTCTCTTATCAGTACTTCTGGGTAAATAGATTTCAAAGCAAAAATCAATGTTATAATTTTAAATCTACCAAATAAAAAGTAGAAAAGAAAAAAGGAAATATTGGCAAAAATTTTCTAATGTTTACTCCAAATTTATTGAACTTGCCTAGATACAAACAAGCTCTCTGAAAATGAAAAACCTCATTTAAGATAGGCAATTAATATTGCAAAGGATTTGCTATTGGATGTACTGTATTGCATTGATTATAGATATTATGGTTTGAGATTACGTATAACAGTTTAGTTTGATATGACAGACTTTCGAAGTATCTGAAAACTTTATAGTGGGATCTTCTGTTATTTCAGTTAATAGGTTTTATGTTTCCATACAAATCCCTTTGACATTTTCCTGTATCAGCTGCAACAGTAGTGGCAACAACGAATACTCTCTGGTAGCTTACGTGACCTTCATGATTCTAGTATCTGAGTGCCACACAGACATGAATGTACATATCCTCTCAACATCCCTGTGAGACAGGGAAGCATAATGCCTATTTTACAGATAAGGCACCGAGGAATAGAGAAATTAAGTGACTTGGCCAACGTTACACAGGATCTGAAGTGTGTGGCAGATTGAACCCAAAGATCCAGCATCCCAGTCCAGTGCCTTAACAACAAGACCATTGTTTATTGCTGTGCTTTTGCCTAAACAACTAAGTGTATGTTCTGTTTCACACCGAACTTGGAAGAAAACCAACAATGGCTGCTTGTTTTTGTATTTTTGGCACCTGCTGGTTAGTCTGTCTTCAAAGACTTGAAATTGTAAAACTTTAGATGAAGTCTGATTCTGGTGAGAGAGAATGTCTAAGTTGAAACTCTACTTTGATTTTATTTTAGCTTCATTTTATGTTTACCTCTTGCAATATACTTCTGATTTTTATTCTTGTGGCCTTCAACTTTTGTCTCACTTGAAGCCTCTCCCTTGATAATTCTCCTTCTCAGTTCAGCTCCTTCCACAAAATTAGTATGAAGATGCTATTTAAACTTACTATGTGCAGAGGTAGGAAAGGGCCAGACGAGCATAGGGACATTTAACATCTCCTGCTTCTAAGATAACCATCTCCCAGGTCTGTAACTCTATCTAGAATTTCTTCAATACGCTATTTTTAGAAAGGCCCCATCTTAAGACCTGCTGCAACTCTTAGTTTGTAACATCAGGTTTTTACCCTCTTGCCAGGAGGAGATCAAAAATATTTCCAGTGTAGGCAATCTTAAAAAATTACCAACACACTGGAGAGTTTGATGGTGTCGACTTTTGCCTGAAAAGTAACAAAATAGAAGAGATGGCAGCAGTATTCCAAGGAATGTCCAATATAGAAATATGTTTGACGATCTGTATCTGCTGGAAGGAGGGTAGAAAACCCAGTATTATAGAATGCTTAAAGCCATTTTCCAACTGAAGCCCCGAGGAAGCTCTTGTGAGGATAAAACAATCTAGCTCATCTCCATTTTCTGCCTCCCAGAATCTGCTTGAGTTGCATTGGGATCACATGCACACATGATACTTTCATATGAAGCAGACACATTTCTGGGAATACAGCACTTTTTTTGTATAGACGAAACAGGTGTATTGATACTTTTTACATGCTTCTGGTGTAGTGAACCCCATTCTTATGTCCATGGTATCATTATTCAAAATTAACCTACTTAGAAAGGTTACAACCTTTCATATGTTAGCTTATCCCTATGAAATTTCCTCCTCCTTCCACTCACTTAGCATTGACCTTAGTCTGCCTGTCTTCCACAAAATCTTGATATTGCTGGTGGAAGAACCTTCTCTTATAGAGTTCCTGCTGTTTTGAACTGACTTTCTATATATATCAGTCTTAGTGACTGTTCCTTTTCAAATCTAAGGTAAAAGCATACATTTTCTCTCTTATCCCTTTTTAATTTCTCCCTCCTTCTGTTGTTAAATTACATGAAGGATCCTGGGATACAGGTTCTATTAAATACCTCATGCAAAATACATTTGTACCATAGTAAATATACTGAATGTTACACTACTCCAGATTATTCCAGGTTTAAATGTCACTTTCAACTTGGAGAAAATCAAAAAATCTGATTTAATTTTGAATTGCTTCTTCAATTTTGTGCCAAATGTTATAAAGTCATATGTCTTCCCCACAGTGATGGGAAGAATTTAGGACATTGTTACAAAACCATTGATTTTAATATAGTCTCTTGTTGCATGAATTTATTGTGCCTGACTAATACTTATGACATTTGCATTCATTATGATGCCATAAACAATATGCAGGGGTAATATAACCATGAAATGTAATTTATTTGTGCTTGATTAAGTTAAAATGAAACATGGGTTTTATCTTGTGTATATATCTATCTGTAATCTTCTCTTTTTTTGGCTCTTACAAGTTCATAATGTTTCTTTTTGACTATCATGGCATTTTACTTGCAAGTTTTAAATGAAAAATGCCAAACTCCAGAATAGAAATCATTAGCTTTTTTTTATCCCTAGAGCAGTGTTAAAAGCTCAAATATTTTATTTTCCTCTCTAAATTGTTAGAAAATGTTTACCATAAGGGTTTCAATCATATTGTGAATGAAGCAATATTAGCATCCATTTTAAAAATAAACTGATTGCATGGTTTCAACTGTAGCATGGGTAAGGGCACAACATGCAAAGACACACAAATGTTTTATACCTGTAGTTGCCAGGAGTTAAGTTCCAGACATCACAATGAACTCTTCGTGGAACCGTCCAGTTATTTTCCTTGTATTTGGACCTTACACTAGATCCTTCAAATAATTTTACAGAAAACTACAAAATACATAACTTTATAAATGCCTGTCTCTCTTCTCCACAGCCATAATGAACGGAAAGTGACCTGCAAGCATCCAGTAACAGGACAGCCATCACAGGATAACTGTATTTTTGTTGTGAATGAACAGTAAGTGAAATGTGCTTTGCACAATATAAAATACATGCATTCTTAATTCATAAATTTCACAATGAGCTCCAATCAATATAGAAATTGATTTCTTTTATAATCTAATTCTTCTGTACTCTGCTAATCCAAGACCAAAGGAGCACAGTAAAACAATTAAAAAGAAAAAAAAAAACTAGCCCAAATAGGGTTTTCTATGTTTTAATGAGGTGTTGGGACCATTATTTCACTGTTCACTTCAGTTACCCTACCCAATTTGCATGCAGAGTAAACTAAAAGATTTTTAGCAGGATAGTCCAGTAGGCTACCATAAGGTACATTTTTGATCCATTTGAATTGCTCTGGAATATGTTGGCATTCCATATCTCCTGTAGCAGCTAGGACTCCTTTTCCATTTAATATTATTCCATTTCCCTGTCAAGAAGTTTTCTGAGCAGGTGGATGATAGATTTGTTGACTACTATTTCATTACTCTTGCAGCATAAATCATGAATGACATGATTTCCTTAGACCTTCCTGAAGGTTTAGGGGAATCAAGAATTTATGTGTAGTAGTAATTCCCTATCTCTGGTTGTGAAGTGGCTGAGTCTTGTGTATCTAATCAAATTACCAGACTGAACTTTAATAATACTTAAAAGTCTCATATTTTCACTAACATGAGATTGGTGTACAGCATTCTCTTACTAACTGTGCTGTGTGGTAAACCATACATTTGAATTAGTTTAAAGCAACGTTTAGAATTTCCTATAGTAGAACAAAGTTTGTCTTTGCTATACAATTTAATAACCCTTTTAATACTCGGTGCGGATAATTTTCTCTTGAAATCTGAATTGCTTCAAAATTGGAAAAGTAGGACACAGCCACTATTAGAGAACATCTTAGAGACACGTTTAATATCAGTCTGCACACACAGGAGGTTCTGGTGTTATTGAATATTCTGATTTCAGGACTGCTGCAACCATGACATCTGAAGAAAAGAAAGAACGAACAGTAAGCACAATAAGTGACGCTTCCAACTACAATTTGACATCAGATTATGCTGTGCATCCAGTGAGCCCTGTGGGCAGAGTAAGTCACTGTATCTGTTCGTTTATTAATGTAAAATTATTCAATTATTCCATAAGATAGCGAACAGAGTCCTATAATTAAAGAGAAACTTTGTAATTAATATTCCATTTTAAAAAAGAAACAAAGCATATGTATATCTCAGGCCACTTGATAACCTGAATGTTTTTATTTGGAAGCTGAGGTGTCTGAAATAACTTATCACTAAAGCTGTAATTTTTGTCACAGGCTTCTTGGCTCTTATGACTTTCACGTTCTGAAATTTTCTTTGGTATTAGACGCCTTTCTTTTTTTGTATATGAGCAACTGTGTGTTTGAGTGGGCATATAGGTAAGTGTGCATGTGGACAATTGCACTATGTTTTGAAAGATTTGACCAAACATCCTCATGGCAGGAGCAGGGGAGGCTCCAGGCACCAGCGCAGCAAATGCGTGCCTGGGGCAGCAAGCAGCGAGGGGCGGCCTGCTGGTCGCTGTGGGGGCGGCAGTCAGGGAGCCTTCGGCAGCAGGTCCACCAGTGCTGTGGCTTTGGCGGTGGGTACACCGAAGCCGTGGGACAGGCGGACCTCCCACAGGCATGCCGCTGAATCCGCGTTACCAGCGGACCTCCCGCAGGTGCGCTGCCAAAAGCTGCCTGACTGCGATGCTTGAGGCGGCAAAATACATAGAGCCGGCCTGGGTAGGAGTATGGAATTATAGCAATTAGTAAGGGATTGGTTGCAGCCCTTGAAAGCAGTTATGGGAACAGACCAACAGACCATATGGCAAAGGTTACATTTTAACTAGCAACTGCCAGTACTAGAATTTCAGTGCAGCTAGGTAGGAAAATTGCTCAGTAGCCCATGAAATCATAAGCAGTCTTCCTTGTTTTGTAGTCTGGTCTTGTGGTTAAAGCACAGGACTGGAAGTGAGGAAGCTTGAATTCTATTCCCGGCCTTGCCTTATTTGTGGGATCTTGGATAAATCAACTTAACTACGTTGTGCCTCAGTTTCCCTATCTGTAATGCGAGATACTTCCCTGCTTCTCAGAGATGTTATGAAGCAAAAAGCTTTAGAGATCCTTGGATAAAAGGCAGTATAGAACTACAAGTTTCGTTTTGTTTTTCAATTAGAGGCCACTTTGTAGAAGGACAGTTCACTTACTACAAAACTGTAAATTTTCATTGGGTTTTGCCAGGATAGATTTATTATCTTCAGAGAAAAGTTAGCCAGGTGACATCTTGGTTAGTGATGAGATAAGCAGTGCCGTCTGTCTTCTAGTCAACAGCTAACATTTCTTCTTGAGTATTTTTACATTCTCAGTTGCAAACAAAAAAACCTGTTGAATTAGGCACTGAAAAACTGTACCCAGCAAAGTGGTTCTCCTGCAAATGAATCAGATTTGTAACCTATGTACTTTGAATTATTAGTGTTAACTGAGCAATTTCTTTAATTTCAACAAGTTTGGATTGAAACACTGTTTATTTTCTCTGTGGAAAAAATAAACATTTTACGATTGCCCATAAAATAAGATATTTTGAGCATGTTGGAGACTGCTATTAAAGCAGCTTTTGTTTTAAATGGACACAGTCAAATGGTCAGGCAAAAACTTGACCTACATTAAAATCATTATCTACTGAGAAAAGACTTCCAGATTCTAGAAAATGCCTTAATCTAACAGTATTGCTGAGAAAATAGTAGCAGTGTTGATTTATTAAAAAATGCTACTGTTAAGCATGACCTTACAATAGTTGCTAAGCCCCTGCAGGGACAGCCATCAAAAAAGCACAATATAATCTTTTTCTCAGGACCGTGCTGACGACATCAGTGATGCTGGTGCAAAATTATTACAACAGAGCTATGTTAGAGTTCGTTATGTGGGGTGAAATGTGGATGAAGGGAAGGGGAAATATGTTCACTTCCATTTGGGAGGCAATCAGGAAATTAGTTTAGGGCTTTTGCAGACAAAATTAAAATAAACTACTTATTGTATTTCGTTGACAATGTACTGGAAAGAAATGGAGATTGCCATTGGCTATTGAATTATAGGCATTTGTCTAAATTGTTAAGTTAGAGGCTTTGACTGTTTTGTTGAATGGGATTTATTGAGCTACTTTTTAGAGAAATCAGATTTTTGCTTTTATACTAAAAGCTGTGCCCATTATCCTTTTTTCAATTACTAAATTAACTACTTACAATGTTCATGTGAATGCTATTCAAGTTACTTTAAACACAGTTATCAAAAATAAACCTGCTTGCATTATTGTACCATTTTTGATAGTCCAGTCTCAGAAGACAAGTGTCTGCAACATAGAAACCATAGTTGACACTAATCAGCCTCTTCGGCAGTTTCAGAGGGCCCATGGATTGAATGCATTTAAGACTGTTATTCCCTTGTGCTTAGAAGTGACCCGTCACTGATAGTATTGAGGAACTTCAGCCCAACCATGAGATTTGTGCTATTAGTTTTGATGTCTACCTCTATCTATGAATAGAGGACTTGAGGTGCCAGGGCTGCCTTACCAACACTAGTCTCTCACAGTCTGTCTTAAAAATAGTATTACAGTACATGAGAAAGAGAAAATAGTTGGGAGAGTAGTTATTTAGGTTCTCCATACACTAGGGAAAGAGAGAAAAAGCTACATTTGGCTACTTCTAAGACAAGCAAAAATATTGGTGGCAATTTATTAAAGTTGTTTGTAAACTCAATCATTTTCAGGGATGACTAATGAAAATTGCTAATGGGTTTATCTAATTAGTTGGGGAGATCATGAATTTCATATTGGGAACAGCTCAGTTGAGATAAAGGACTGTTTCAAGGCTCTTGTTAGTACAATGCTGTTCCTTTTATTAATATAAAACCATCCAGAATTAACATAACAATATTTGTAGAAGATTCTGTTTGCAGTTTTGTTCAAAAAAGGCTGACTAGAGTCTAAAGCCACTGTTCAGTGGCTGATACAAAAAATGAGGTGAGCTGAGTGAGACCAAACTGAAAGGGGCTTGATTTGACACTCAAGCCTCCTTCTCTTGCTCCCTTCCTCTCTCCACCCAAAAATAAAATAAAATGCTGACAAAGGAGAGAGTGGAGATTCATACCAGAGTGGTGTTAAATGCTCCATCTTTCCAGTCAGCCTCAAGTATGTTCTAACTTCAAAGCCACCTGTCCAACTTCCTGATTTCTGGAAAGGAAAAGGTGCTCTTTTTACTTCCCATCCTAGACCAAAACCTACAGAAGATGGTGTGGATAGAGCCTAGCACTCTCCCTCCATAGCCTCCTGGCTGCTAAAAAGTGGAGTGGTGGGAGGGTTTTTCCATTATTCTACCCTTCCTCCAGCCTCTCTTTCTAAGTTGCTATCCTCCATGTATTCTGCAGATGGTATTAAAATCTTTATAAAAGCCTTTGTGAATGATATGATTGAACCCCTATAGCACATACAGGGAATATTGCTTAATAACATGGCATGTACTTGCACAGGCAAAATTGTACTGGTCTCATGGTGATCTCTGTGGCTCCAATGTCTACCTCTGCAGTTCTTCATAGCTTTCCCAAACATTAGCAGACATTGGGTTGGGAAACTGACATGGTCCTTGTTAGGTTCATTGTTGCCCACAAACTTCTGCATAATAGCAGTACTGCCCAATCTTCTCAATTTCCCTGCCAGTGCTTGGAAGACTGAAGCAGCATTGATGCTAGAGCTGCCTACAGAATTAAGAAGGCAACACTGCATTGGTTCATATTTGGAAAGTTATCTTATCAATCATAAGGATTAGAAACTTATTTTTAAACAAAAAATTAAATTTGGCAGAAATTGATCGCTTAGATGCACCTCTTCACAACCCACACGCATCACAAGGGAAAGCTTCCAATTTGTTACTGACATTTCCAAGCCTTGTTTTAAAATACTTAAGCAATAGTTTTGCTTCTGTGTTCTTTAGATAAACTAATCTACAAGGTGACAACATGCTTTTATTGTAGTATTTAAGTAATACAGTAGCTTCACACAGTGTTTAAAGCGTGCAGGGTCAAAAAGGTTGCAGATCCAGGGAATATCTATAACTGGAGCTGGCTTGCTGAGAGGCACACATTTTAGTCCTACTTGTGGGGAGGGTGTGGGAGAGGAATTCCCTGTGATTGGCATCTTTCCCCCCCACTAGCCTACAAGATCCAATCAGGGTTGTTGCATTAGGCAGGCAGAGCTCTCTCCCCAGGAGCAGACACTGACCATTCACACAGGAGAGGAGCAGGGAACAGAAATAGCCAAGGTGCTCAGGTCAGCTCTGTTCCCTCCTCCTCCGTCCTTTGAGCATCCAGATGGGTCCTGTGCTCCTCTCCCTTGCCTTTAACACCCATCCTGGGAATGGGGAGAGGGGGGACCCTGCTGAAACCCCCCAGGCCTGGGGAAGGAGGATGAAGAACCCCAGAGAGATTTGGGAAGGGGGGCAAAACTGATGGGCGAATGAAGGGGACAGAATAATGGGTGATCCACCCCCACACACTTTTTTCACTAAGAACTGGCTTGACTATAATATTTATACTATTCTAAGGTTTTAAAATACAGTCTTGAGATCTTTAGAACACGTTGTGTGTGAGTTGAGATTCTCATTATACACTATAAGATAAAATAATTGACAAGTGTCTAGTGTTCTGTTTATTAACTAATATTAGAAAACTCAAGCAGTGCCCTGTTAACCTAAGTAGATATTTGCAGCTGGTGAAATGTGTGAGCCTGTAAAGGTTCACTTCTGAGCTCCATGAGCTTTGTGTGAAAGTGTGCATGTACTTGGTTACCAAACCAAAGAGATGCGCATTTAAATTACCTGAATCTGCTAGAGGAGTTGAAATTATTTGTTTTTTTGGCAGCACCACCTGGATGCATTAACCATTTTGCAAACAAAAAGGGATTTGTTGGCCTTGCATTGGGGAGTTTACACCCTTTCATACCAAATGATAGCATGGGCATGAATATTGCATCACTGGTTCTTAGAACATGCAAAGACCATTTTGTTTGTATATTGCATGGTAGAAAATATTGAAGGATTTTGATGAGTATTAGTAGTGCTGTTTTTTTGTTTGGGGGAAAAATTTCAACCAGAAACCAACAACTCTTTATTAAAAAAACCAAAACAAAAAAATTATTTAAAACAAGTGGACATATTTTGTTTCAGGTCAAACAAAACATTTTTTTTCATTTCCAGTCATCCTTTTTTAAAAGGAAAGGAGATGAAGGGCTAGATTCACAAATGGTTGCTGGCGGTAATCGAGTTGCTTCCTCATTTTCAGCCTTTAGACCAGCAGTTAGGGCATTGACTTATGATATGGGAGACGCAGGTTTAATTCCCCTATCTGCCTGATGTGGGGCAGGGATTTTAACTTGTTTCTCACATTGCAGGAGAATGCCCTATTCATTGGACTATAGGGTATTCTGGGCAAGTCTTCCTCTCTCCTGTTGAAACTGTTCATAAATAGTAATTGGAGCAGGGACTTGTCTCCAAGGCGAATGCCCTAGCCACCCGCGCCTCCCCTCCAAGTCTGTAGTGTCGTTCTTACTCTTGCTCGCCTGGGGATTAATCAAGTATTTTATACAGAATGGAATAGCTTCAAAAAGGAGGGATTGAGACACTGGTTGAGACACTTTCTGGCTGTCTTGTGAATGACAGCTAAGTCTCGTGAATTTTTTTTTTTTTTTTTTTGGACAAACTATTTGGCAAACTTGTATCAAGTTTTCAAGTAGTTTAGGTCGATCAAAACTGCATTTTTAGTCAAAAATAACTTATTTTGGTGAAAAATTGCACCCAGCTTTAGTAGGAGATAGGGAAATGTCTTTGAAAACAATTATGAAAATCTATGAAAAAAACAAACCTAAACATAATAGTTTGAATGTAATTTGTCACAACAGCTTCCAAGTTTTGGAATCTTAATGTATAGTTGTCAGACCTGATCTTTAATTTATTCTGTATGAATAGTTTTGTCTTCCACATTCTTCCCTCTGCTTCTTATAAAGCAGCAATTGCTGACTTCTCCTGAACATGGACTGAGTTTCCCAAACCAAAATGATGTTGAGCTTTAGAACAGTTTTGACTTTTGTTTTGAATTGTGTGTATTTTAAATTGCTTAAGCTTTTTTCCCCTAAACCAAATTTTGTTTAGCTGCCTTACTTCCAAATAAACATAAAACAGCCTCTTCACCCTTGCTTTTCATCTTGTGAGCTTAAGTCAACCCCTTAATAAAGATTTTGGATTGTAAACCTCTTTTTATTTTAAGACCTTATGCTGCCGTTCACAGAAAATATTGTTCACAAAAGCTGCATATTATTATTAAGGTAAAATATATTATGCAGTGTTACATGTGCTACTATATTATGAAAAGTCCCTTTGAAACCTAATCTAAATGTCCTGTTCATTTCAAGAAGGCTGTTCAATAAAAGTACACTCTGACACTACAAAATTTTTAATAATCTATGCTTTGCAAACTTGGTAGAGAAATATATTAGCATGCTTCCAAGAGAATACAAACAAATCAGAATTTCCGAAAAATATATGATAGTCTTCCTTTTGAATTTTGTATTAAAAATTAAAAATCTTTATCTTTGTCTTCCTCATCTCCTGTGTTGCCAGTGCTAGGGTCTTACTATTGTCTGCTACATATATGGAAAATACTCCATTACACGCAGAGTCGAAATTCAACATGGTCACACTAAAATGTTTGTTCATCTGAAAATCAATTCCCACTGAAATCTTGTTTATCTATTATTGTATTGTTTTCTAATCTGAGATATACCTCTATGCTCTGTTGTTGTTTTATAACATCTAAATGGTGACCATGCTCCCACTGCTTAATTTATGGAATCAAAGAGCTGTCCTATGCATGGGTTACTAAGATAGCCAGTTGTTTATCTGAGAGCAAAGCCATAATTGTCCATGTTCAGCATTTGTGTTGGCTGTATCATGTCTTTGTACACTTTTCAAATTTGTCATTCCCTCATAACTTGTGGAATTATTTCTCTAAATTAGAGGCTTTGTAGACCACAGCTCAGTGTCTAAATCCAAATTTAGAAAGCACCTCCACAAAGCAACCCCATATCCAGGCAATAATTTTTGGAACACAAGTTTGTAGATACGAGAAGCAATAACAGTATTTTTCACATCTATAAGGACTTTTCATCGGAGTATCTTAACAAACATCAGTTAAGGCCTTAAAAGTCCCCTTTGAGGTACCAGAGGGTAGCCGTGTTTCAGCAAAAACAACGAGGAGTCTTGTGGCACCTTAAAGACTAACACATTTATTACAGCGTAAGCTTTCGTGGGCTATGACCCACTTCAGATGTATGGAATGAAAATTACAGTAGGCAGGCATAAATATACAGCACAGGAAAAGATGGGAGTTACCTTACCAAGTGTGGGGTCAGTGATTCAATCAGGGTGGATGTGTCCCATTCCCAACAGATGACAAGGTTTGAATGTCAACAGAGTAAAAATTACTTTTTGTAGTGCAAACGATGCCAATTCCATCAGGGTGGATATTTCATCGGTGTTGGATTAAACTGAGGTGCAGAAATTACATGACTTGTCCAAAGTCAAGCAGTAAGTCTGTAGCAGAGCCAGGAACAGAACCTAGGATTCTTGTTTCCTAGTCCCCTGCTCTTGAGGAAAGGGAAACTATCCTTGTCAATGCATCAGCCTCTAAGCCATTCATTTCTATGGAATTTAAGCTTTTAATATTAAAAAATAGGTTTCCATCCTTTGTTTGCAACGGTAACTTTCCAAATAAAAACTAAATGTAAACCAATGCAGAGCAGTATTCAAGACACGGTGAATCCCTCCAGTGTCTCTGCTGCTGCTTATTGCTTTATGAGGCAGAAGAAGAGTGGGGAAAAAAAGGACTCTTGTTAGTTTCACAGCCGCTCTCCTAAACTGTCAAGAATCCCTTTAATTTCATTCTGTAGCAGCTTGAAAAAAAGCTATAAGCAGCATGAGAGCTGGATGCTGGAGTTACAGGGGAAGAACCACCAAAACAGCTGTTGGAGCAAGTAGAGTAGTGAAGATATTCTCCCTTTTGTAGCAGTCAAGAGAAAGTGAATGGGAAGATTGTGAGGGGCGAACAGAGAGAATACAAGCTAATTCACCAGAGGACGATATGAAAGGCTCAATCAGAAGCCAGAGATTGCACCCTTGTAGCAATCTGACCTCTTTCCCAGTTATTGGGGTTGTGCTGGGAACAGAAGAAAGCTTGGCTTTTCTCACCAGGGTGTTTCTCTGGAGCACCTTTTTCATTATTACTGCCATCTGTCATAGTTTTAGTTCTCTTACTAGTTCTTGTATTGTCTTGTAAGTGTTCTTCAAGCCCTGTCTTAGCATAAAGTCAGCTATATTTTTGTTTTTTAAAAATTATATTAAATCTGTATTTAAAATGTTTTGATCCTGTAATGCTCTGGGATTTCTCTTTTTCACTGCAGAAAATTTAGAGAAATTCTGGAGCCAGCAGAAACAGCATGGCAATTACCGTACTTATTTGTCTAAAAAGGAACAAAGCAATATCCTGCAATTCTCAAGGGGAAACACGGGTAGAGAACAAAAATCTGAGGAAAGAAATGTATGACAATTTCCTAGAGTTAACAGACACTGATGGTGCATTTTCTAACATGTTCATTCCATTTAGACGTCACGGTCTTCAAAGAAGGTTCATAATTTTGGAAAGAGATCAAACTCAATAAAGAGGAATCCTAATGCACCGGTCATCAGACGGGGGTGGCTTTACAAGCAGGTATTCATATTTTTCTTGTTTATTATTGTATGCAGGACAGTAGTTTATGTGAAACCTAATGCTAGAAACATTGGAGTGAAGATGACAATCTCTTCTGGTGCATGTGTGTTGCCTTTTATTAACTCATATCACCTACCGAATAAAATACACAATGAAAAATAAAGGCAGCCAGGAACTATAGAATAGCGGTTTACTTGTTGTATTCCTTTGAGAAGCATAAGAGGAGAAAGGTACAATGTTATAAATTCAGGGACTTGTTATATCTGAAGGATTTGGGGGATGGGTGTCTGGAAAATACATATTGGGGATGGAAGACTAAGTTAATAAATCATAACTGGGAAGAGGGGGCAAGAATGAGTGGCCAAATGTTTTGCTATTTATTATTCTGGGATGGCTACTGGGGGATATTTTTTGCCTTGAACATTGGTTATATGTTCAAATACTGGGAGTGTGTTTGTTTGAAATGAGATTTTTTTTTTGTCACTAATGTACATTAAGGGAAAGATTTTTAAAAGTATAAATAGCAATTAGGCACCCAACTCCCATTGAAAGTCAATGGCTTACCTTCCTTTTTTACTTTTGAAAATCTCTCTCTAACTGGTTGTACTTTCTTGCAATCAATAGTTCAGGACTATTAGATCTTAGGGCAAGAACACTTCTTTTTTTAGCATGTTGTGGGTGCTACTGGAAAACAAACTGGTGTTTTTAGGTGAAAATAGAGGCAGGGGGAGGGGGCATGTATGTATGTATTGGACCCACAATTTCCAGGCATAGTCCAGTTAACTATAATGCAAACAGATGACCTAAAATAGCTTTTTCTCAACCTTTTTTTAGGTAGATAATTAAAAACATTGATCATTTAACTACATTAAGCACTGGCTGATATTCACTTGGGAGTGGCAGTGGGTTTCCTCCCCCATATTTAGATTCTTCTCCTGGCCCATGGTTTTATCCAGCCATTGCCAGCTAAAAGACCATAAGGTTGGGTTATGTGGGCTTCCTCTTTGGTTACTTTATGGCTTGAAAAGAAGCTGCTTTTGAATTTCTGTTGTAATTTCACTTCTTAATTTATGTCCAGTTAACATATTAGTTTGAATAAAAAAATATTGGACTGAAAAAAAATGTGGTGGAATGAATAGCGCAACTCCTATACAAAATGTTCAAACCAACGGATACGTTCTATACTAAAAAATAAAAATTATTTGTAAGAAAATACTTCTTATTTGCCCCATGAACCAAATTGTTTAATGAATTCTAATAAATGAGATGGTTAGTTATCCTAATTTAAATCCATAAATACAACAATTTTGTACAGGTAGCAGCAGCATAATTTGGCCAGCAGAATTCTTACGGTTAGTGGTGGGCAAGAAGGAAAAAACGCCATTTGGATTTTCAAATTCCAGTTTGAATTGGGAAGGATGGCAGAGGAAAAACATCTTTTTCTGCTGCACTTTAACCCACTGACATAAATGATGTATTTCTCTAACTAGTGTAACGGGGGGCAGTAGAGCTCAAGCCCTTCTTCTTGCACCTCAGCTTAGCTCCAGGCAAGACGACAGTTCTGTCTTTTCATGACTTCTCAAAAATCAATACACAGAGTTAAACCTTGGGGCTATTGTATGTAAAACCCTGACAAGTGGATGTTAATAGTTCCCAGTCAATTTCGAAGAGTACACCATATGTTGTGTTAGTAAAACATTTAATGGACACAACACACTGTAAATAGTATAAAATATTGTAAATACTATGAATAACTTCTAAACAAATGTTGTTAGACAATAAATCTGTTAGTGTTCCTTTTGTTTGTTACAAACATTCAAATATAAGGTTTAAATATAACATTTTCTGACTTCATTGCACACATCAAAACATATTCCTCTCTGATTTTCTCTCAAAGATGATTTCTCATCTTTATAGTGTAACCATAGTATGTAGTGCTTGTTACCTGTAAGATGCAGTTTTTTTAACAATGAGTAATTAACCATTGGAATAATTTACCCATGGGGGATTCTGATAAATTTTAAATCAAGATTGAATTTTTTTTTTCCTAAAAGATGTTCTCTAGAAATTATTTTAGGGAAGTTCTATGGCCTTTGTTACACAGGATATCGGATGAGATTATCACAATGGTCCTTTTTGGCCTTGAAATCTGAATCTTCAGAGCTTGAGAAATGTCAGCAGCTCAGTCCTGTCAAACACTTCAGAATCCAGTACACAAACAAACAGTCTGGGGATCTCCACAGCTAGCATCATTCCAGCTGTTGTGTTAATAGCTGACTGGTCCTCTCAGTTGCTGGTGAAACAGAAGTCTGTATCCAAAGTGTTACAGGGATTGGGATCACATATAAAATATCCATTTCCTTGATCGCTCTAGAGCACAGTCTTCTCCCTATAAGCACAGCTAAATCAGGCAAGAATTCACAAACCGTCACCTCACTAAGTAGTGCCTCATTCTCTTTCTGAAACAGAATCCCAGTTTAAAGCACTTAGCTGATAGCTAAGTATATATTCTACAGGCTCTGTAGCTGCTAGAGGTGACACATACTTCTCCCACCTGTCCCTCTAGGTCCATAAAACATATTGTGGTGGACCAAATATTATCCTAATGGAGGGCTTCCTTAGCCAGTAAAGCTGAAGTTGCTCTCACTTGTATCCAAAGATAGAGGTATTGGGACCTAGGCCTCACAGCAGACACAGTTCTTGGTTCTGCATCGATCAGCTGTTGAGTCCACAGGGTTGTTCTTAACTCCTTTATTAAAATCCCTACTCTCTTTTGCTCTCTGTTTGGCACAGCTCTCAGAACGTGACTAGGGTGTAACCTGCCAGATGGGTTGTCCACAATGAAAACTTTATATACAGCCCAGAACATCTACTAAATATGTCTGGTAACTACCACCTTATTCTGGAAGTTTCTGGGTCTTTAACTGAGTTGCCCTGCCCTGCTGTCTGCACATGTGCTGAGAGAGAGTATCCAGCTAAGATCCATGTCTCCTCCCCACTGTTTCTCTCCCACTTATGTGGAGGAACGAAGTTATATACTGCAGTATAAAGCATAAGGTTTACATTAGCACGATGCAAAGCCTGTGGATCTTGTTTAGTACCATCATTTTACAAGCAATATTTAAAATTGTCCTTTTTTTAGATCTACATATAATATCCCTTTGTATAACAAAAGTTCATTGCTTTCCATTCATCAGACAACTCTTTGTCCTATTCTGGATAATGGACAGTTTTGTGCTGTGATATAGAAGGACTTCTCATGAGTGTGTGGACCTGAGGCAAAAAACTCTTGATCAATAACATTTCTATCATTAGATTGTTTTACACAAACATTTTTGATCATTGTCTGAAGATTTAGACAATTTTAAATTCAAGACACTGAATGTATCTTAATACTAGTAAAGTCATTTTAGAGGTCTGAATGTCTTTGCCAGTGTCTGTTGCTGTGATTGTTTGCTCTTGGCTGTCAAGATAGTTACATTTTTTAAGAAGCATTCTTTTAGAATCAGCTCCTCCCTAAGAAAAATGAGTGCTAAGCAGCGCTGCTTAAGATAGCTTGCAATCAGAATCATCAGTATAGTGATGACTTTTTTGGATGGCAGACGTCTTCCTTTGATGCTCTGTAACTTCACATTTTGGGCTATGTGCTGCTAAATTGCAAATGTTTCCTTCAGAGGTGCCACAAGTACTCCTGTTCTTTTTACTGTCATCAAAGGTCTTCACATTTGGGCCACAAGTCATCGTGGGTTCGCACTCCAGGAAGTGGACACCTAATAACTTGAGAGACACAAATGCAAACAGTGATTATTAAAAAATGTTATGTAAGGAGCAAATCTATATCAGCAGGATGATAAACTAGATGACCTAATAGGTATTTTCTAACTCTAGTTTCTGTTAATCTATCAAGATACTGGAAGCTCTGTTTGAAAAGGAGGGATGTATATAGGGATGTAAACATACATATTGTGTGCAAAGGTAGGATTTGATTTTCATAAAGAAAGTCTTGAGGCCTTCTGTGCACATTGGCATGCCTATAATTTGTGACACAGTCAGGCTGGATGGCTGCAAGAGAGTCCTGGAAGGCCAATATATTAGCCCTAGAATGTTGAAGGCCCTTTTTCCTACAAGCTGAGATGGGGTTACCTCAGATCAATTAGGGACACCTGAATCCAATTAAGGGCTGCCTGAAGCCTTTAAAAAACACTCCTTTCGGGAGAACAAAAGAGGAGCGAGAGACAAGCTGCTGCCAGGCTAGTGGCAGCAGGAAAATAGGCTGTTCCAGGGTGAGAGGCTGTGCTCCTTCCCATAAGGCAGTGTTTCCCAAACTTGGGAAGACGCTTGTTTAGGGAAAGCACCCGGTGGGCCAGGCCGGTTTGTTTACCTGCCGCGTCCGCAGGTCCGGCCGATCGTGGCTCCCACTGGCCGCAGTTCGCCGCTCCAGGCCGATGGGAGCTGCTGGAAGCGGTGGCCAGTACGTCCCTCGGCCCACGCCGCTTCCAGCAGCTCCCATCGGCCTGGAGTGGTGAACCGCAGCCAGTGAGAGCCGCGATCGGCCGGACCTGCAGACGCAGCAGATAAACAAACCGGCCTGGCCCGCCGGGGCTTTCCCTACACAAGCGTCTTCCCAAGATTGGGGAACACTGCCATAGGGGAAACAGCCAAACCTGAGTGCCTGCTAGGGGAAGGACTGACACCCCAGGGCAATCAGCTGGATGACACCTTGGCCAAGCGAGGGGGGCAGCGAAAGGTATCTCCCTGGGTTTTTGTTTGAGAATGTTTCCTTTTGTTTGGTGGAGGATCACCCCTTAGGCCGACCCTCAGGCCTACCCTGAAAATATGACCAAGGGAGCACAGAAGGGGGAAGGCAGTGAGTCCGCGCCTCCTTATATATTCTGAAAAGGAGTGAGTATTATGGAGAGGAATATGAGGGAAGTAAATTCAATTTCTGAAATGAGAGATTACCACATAGATAGACTACATCTGGATGCACTGTTCTTTGAACCATCTTGTTATGTATTTACCTCTCATGGTAGTGAAATTCATCAAACACATAATGCAGGATTTTCCTTCCCTCACATTCCTCTCCATAATATTCACTCCTTTGAGTATATTTCCACCACAGGATGTGCGCTCACTTGCGCCCTCTCAACTGGAGGATGCAAAAAGCAGCGTCCATAGGGCCGCACCTGTGAGAGCAGTGCCTCGTGCTCTCAGGCCAGGACATATAAAGAGGTGCGGGCCCACTGCCACTCCAGTTCCTTCTCAGTTTCTGTGGCTTGAGACAGAACAATTGCGGTATCTGCTGCTTTCATCTACTTCCTGCCTTTTCTTTCTTTCCTTGTTTTTGTTTATGTAGTTAGTTTGCATTTTGCCTAGTTATTTTCTTCTTAGTGGTAGCACAACTTGTGCTCAGAGGGTTCCTGAGCCCCTGACCCCAAACTTCTTGCAGTCCCTATTGTGGTATATGGCACTTCTCCGTTTTATGCCTAAGACCCTTGGGTTCAAGCCCGGCCAGACCTGCCCTAGGTCTTTCTTCCACAGTTACAGGCAAGCTATTTTGAGTGTCTCAGAAAAACTCATGTCC
This sequence comes from Malaclemys terrapin pileata, assembly GCF_027887155.1. Taxonomy (NCBI): domain Eukaryota; kingdom Metazoa; phylum Chordata; order Testudines; family Emydidae; genus Malaclemys; species Malaclemys terrapin. The sequence continues at coordinate 116,230,436 of NC_071505.1, forward strand.
CGTTGTGATGTACAGTCCACATGAGTTTAAAGGCAGATCCTGCAAAGAGAGAGGCTAGATCAGCGGTTCTCAACCTGTGGCCCACATGCGACCCAATTAGCACACAGCTGTAGCCTAGTTGTGTGCTAAAAAAAAATTCAAAATTTGCTGCTCTGGTCTGCAAGGGGGCAGGGCTGGCTGAGGGGGAGACAGCATCTGGCAGCCTGCTGGAGTGCTCCTGGCAGCATGGGGCTGGTGAGTGCCACAGGGTACTGGAGAGTGGGTCTCTGGGCGGGTTTTTTTTTTTAATGGAGATATCCTATCTCCTAGAACTGGAAGGGACCTTGAAAGGTCATCGAGTCCAGCCCCCTGTCTTCACTAGCAGGACCAAATACTGATTTTGCCCCACATCCCTAAGTGGCCCCCCTCAAGGATTGAACTCACAACCCTGGGTTTAGCAGGCCAATGCTCAAACCACTGAGCTATCTCTGCCCTGCCCCCCCCCCCCCCCCCACACTGGGCGGTGGAGGCACTCTGGGCAGTGAGGGGTGTCGGGGTTCTGGGAGCTAGGGGTGTATGGGTGCTGCAGCACCCCCAGGTTTTAGGCTGCATGGTCCCACACGGCAGGGTCCGGCCCCGTGCCCAGGGTGCCGCTCGTGGCCCCATTCTGTGGAGGGGTCTCTGGGCAGGGGGTGCTGGGCATAGGGGACTGTGGAGGGGTTGGTGGTGGGGGTGCTATGGTTCTCAACCTAAAGCCCTTGTAACACATTGTGGGCCACAATGATAAATAGGTTACACCTTTCCATATTTGTACAACTGGCACCTCAGAGGCCACTCTTCCCAAGAGGCTCAATTAGCAACCATCTATAACCCTATATCAGTCTCTGGGCCTCTGTGTTAATATAAAAAAAGTTTAATACCATTCCAGCAATAGACTTAATCGGGTCTACGCCAAACTCCCTAACCACTTGGGCTTACCTTCCCAATGACAGATACTTCACTATGTCCAGACTGACCTTTACAGCATAGTCCCCAATAACTGCAAGAATCTGCCTGCAACTGCTGGGCTACATTTTGGTCTCCTTGTTCATTACACGGCATGCAAGATTGCACTTCAGTTGTCTTCAGGCATGGCTAAGGACTAGGTACACCCTAAACAGACAGTCTTTCCAAACAAATCACCATGCCTATGTAAGTAGTAGACTCTTTCGGGTGGTGGAAAGTCCCACTAAAGATCTTTATGGGAACTCCATTTTCACATCCACCACTTCTGAAACAGCTCATTATGGACACTTCTTTCCTGATTTGGGAGGGAACGCATCTGAGGTGCCACAGCACAAGACAATGGTCCTCACAAGAGACATTGCTTCACATTAACATCCTGGAACTAAGGGCAGTCTGTGTGTTAGCACTTCCTCTGTGATACCGAGGGGCACACTCTAAGGGTAATGTGAGACAACAGTGTAGTTTGTAGCTGTATAGTACAAAAACTGACAAGTGGGAACAAGATCCTAGTCCTGAAGCACAGAATTGCTAAGGCTGTGGGACTGATACTTTTTACATCACAGAGAAATCTCCATGATTTATCAGCCAGGCCTTCAGAACAGGGATGGCCATCGGGACCACGCATGGGAAGCTCGGTGACTCCATTTTCCACAGCATCTGCCAGATCTGAGGCCTCGTCAAGGTAGACTTCTTCACAGCTTCAAGCAATGTAAAATGTCATCTCTTCTGCTCCAGAAGAACATATGGCCACAATTCCTTGGAAGATTCCTCACTAGAATCTTGACCCCACTTCCTGCTCTATGCTTACCTGCCCGTTCCTCTAATCATCAAGACTTTGCTTCAGATTGAGATAAGAGCGGGTGAGGGCTATCATGATAGCACCATTGTGGCTGAGGCAAGTGTGGTACTTTGTTTTCTGGCAGTGCCTCTCCGCCTTACCCTCAGGAAAGATCTCCTGTCATAAAGCTCAGGTACCCTGACCTATCCCAACCTCCTACTCTCTGGACCTGACAACTTGGCTCCTAGATGGTTCTCGGGCACGGAGTTCACAGCTCAGCCAATGTTCAGTCAGTCCTTCTGTCTATCAAGAAACCTGCTACACGTAAGACTTACTTCCAAAATGGAAATGCTTCCATTCCTGGTGTTTTCACCACTCTGCAATCCTCTCCGCTCTAGGGATCAGAAGCTCCACTCTAGGGATTCTACATGGCCTATTGGACTTAGACATGAGGTCTTTCAGTGAGCTGAGTTAGAGTACACCTGGCCACCTTTATGGCCTTCCACTTACCAATAGAAGGGGTTTCACTCTTTGCCTATCGAACCACCACCAGATTCCCTAAGGATTTATACAAGTTATTCCCTCTTGTCTGAAACCACGCTTCTCCATGGAACCTTAATCTGGTCCTCAGTGTCTTGAGCAGCTCCCCATTTGAGCCGAAGGCTACCTGGTCCTTCTCACGTCTCCCTTGAGGCTTCATTTCTGATATCCTTCTGGCTGAGGTGATGGCTAGGAGAACTTGGGGCACTCATGTCAGAACCATAGTAAGCTATTTCCTACTATGACAGGGTCATGCTATGCCTCCATCTTCAATTCATCCATAAAGTATCATTGGAATCTCACATCAACCAAGAGATCCATTTATTATATCCTAAGTTCCATACCCCGAGGGAGGAAATTAGTCTCCATACATTAGATGTCAGAAGTGCCTTGGCTTTCTACCTTGGCAGAACTAAGACTTCAGGGCTTCTCCCAGACTCCGTATCCTTTGCCAAAAGGATGAAGGGACAGCTAGTTTCCACTCAACTACTAAAGTGGTTTTGGGTTGTATCTTGACCTTCTGAGAAGCTGCTGGGGTACATCCCCCTCACAGAGTGACAGCTGACTCCACTAGGGCCCAGTGATGAGACTGATTGGGAATCTGGTACAGTGAAGCATCCATAGATATATATATATATTTGAAGAACCAGTTACTTACCTGTACAGTAACTTGAGATCTTTTGTCCCCTATGGATGCCCCACTTCCTGTTCACTTTTTCTTCTGCTGTGGAGTCTTCCAGGCTTCGTGGTTAAGAAGGAATTGGATTGGTGGTGGGTCCTCATCTCCCTATATGACCTTACGTGGGAGCACAAGGCACACCTCTGAGATTGTGGCCTTTCACAATCTCCAGTTGAGAGTACACGAACATGCATATATCTTACAATGAAGCATCCACAGAGGCAGAACATTTTGAAGGACTCAAGTTATTGTACTGGTGAGTAACCTCCCCTTTTTATCCTGAGCTGTGTCTTTGTAATTTGTTTTTATAGGAAGATATACTTCTGTTGCTAAAACAACTTGATACTTTCTTTATTGGAATGCTCAGGAGGAGGGGAGAGTTCCTCTTACATATTACTCATTTCTTAAGGGATATATAATATCTTGTCCGGTTAGTATATCATGGTAGTGCTGAAATATTCAAGAACGAAAGACTTATTATGGGAGAAGGAGTAAATTAAGGTAGAGAGCTATGCTATTTTTGTAAAGGTTGTATTCTTATTGCTATATACTAATATTCAAACCCCTTTTAGAATGGTTTCAGAGTAGCAGCCATGTTAGTCTGTATCCGCAAAAAGAACAGGAGTACTTGTGGCACCTTAGAGACTAACAAATTTATTAGAGCATAAGCTTTCGTGGACTACAGCCCACTTCAACTCCCACCTGTTTATGCTCTCTGTATGTGTGTATATATATCTCCTCAATATATGTTCCATTCTATATGCATCCGAAGAAGTGGGCTGTAGTCCATGAAAGCTTATGCTCTAATAAATTTGTTAGTCTCTAAGGTGCCACAAGTACTCCTGTTCCCTTTTAGAATGTAATTCCTATCTTGTTTCACTAATGAAAAGACTACAGCAGATAGATTTTCAGGTAAACTCGGCTGGAGCGGGCGTACAGACTCAATTATTCTCTTAAAATTTGAATGGTGGTTTCAGATAGGAAGGGAATGCTGTAACTTACTGTGCTGTGTAAGTATTTACAATGACAGTGACACAAGTCAGCTGATGTAAGAGCGTTATCTGGATATATGTCCTTCAGAGAGCTACAGTTAAAGTACATACAGCTTTCTTTCTCTAATAAGTTATCTAGTAATAATATTCCTACTATATTTAATTATAGAGAACAGTAATTTGAGTCTCAGGATGTGTAAGCTCATTACACACAACATCATTCTGTATCAGGGTTGGGCAAACTTTTTGGCCCAAGGGCCACATCGCAGAATAGAAATTTTGTGGAAGGCCATGAATGCTCACAAAATTGGGATTGGGGTGCAAGCTCTGGGATGGGGTTGGGGATGAGGAGTTTGGGATGTCGGAGGGTGCTCTGGGCTGGGATCGAGGGGTTTGGAGAGTGGGAGGGGGATCAGGGCTGGAGCAGGGAATTGGGGCCTGGGTAGAGGCTCAGGGGGATGCAGGCTCCGAGTGGCGCTTACCTCAAGCAACTCCCAGAAGCAGTGGCGCTTACCTCAAGCAACTCCCAGAAGCAGTGTCCCTTCTCCGCCTCCTACGTGGAGGCGCAGCCAGGCGGTTCTGCTCGCTGCCGCATCCATAGGCACCGCCCCTGCAGTCCCATTGGAGCATGTAGGAGCTGGAGCGGGGCCATGCCGCTTCTGGGAGCCGTATGGTGCGGCCCCGACCCAGCGCCTTGGCCGGAGCGGGGCCAAGCCACTGATGCAGCCCCTGACACAGTGCCCTGGCCGGAGCGAGCCGCGTGGTGTGGCCCTGGCCAGAATGCCAGAGGGGGGCCGAGCCGCTGGTGTGGCCCCGACCCAGTGCCCTGGCCGTAGTGGGGCCAAGCCCCTGGTGCAGCTCCGACCCAGCGCCTTAGCCGGAGTGCCTAAGTGGGGCGGAGTCGCTGGTGCATGGGCCAGCTTAAAACTGCTCATGGGGTGGATGCGGCCTGCGGGCCGTAGTTTGCCCACCCCGTTCTATATTCTTTCTACCAAATCTGAGTCTAGAACCAATTCTTAATTTTCTCATTTATTGAAAACACTGTCCAATTGCTGTGTAATGACACTCAACAAAAAGAAAACAAATAGCTTGCACATACACCATATACAAATGTATTCACTTTACTGGAGGATTTGCCATACCGGAACCATCAACTCAACTCTTCTGCATCTTGGCCTCATGATTCAAAGGAAAGCAAAAAATAAAATCCATAATATTTGAGTAGTGGTGCAGTTATGGGCGTGATTTGGGGAATCTTCTTGATCCCTGTAGATATCAGTTGAGGTCCTTGAGTAAGAGAATGTCTTTTGTGTTGGATGGTTCAATTAAACAACCTCTTAAATAGTCTTTCACAGGTTAAAAGAATGCTTTAGAGTCAAAAAAAGCTTTTAGAAGCATTTCAAGTCTTTAAAATTAATGCTCTTGTGGCTAAAGCACAGTCCTGGGAGTCAAGTTCCCTGCTTTCTAGTCCCAGTTCCACTGCTGAGGTAGTGTATGACCTTGGTAGGGCAAGTCATTTGACCTTTATGTTCTTGTTTCCTGATCTGTGAAATAGGAAAACCAGAGACATTGTTGAGACTAAATTCATTAATGTTTTGTAAAGCGTTTTGAGATCCTCTGATGCAAGTTTCCATAAAATGCCAAATATTCTAATTATGAAAACTTTCAGTGGCAGAGGGTTTGCTAAGTATAGATAAAATTATTCAGAAAAAGTAGGTTTTACACTCTGGGTAATATTTGTTTTTTACCTAGGGAGCAAAGCTTGAAAAGAGAGGCCCCAAAATTTGATGACTCTTAATTTTTTTATAACATACTCTCTCCTTATTTGAGTGTATATAAAGCTTAGGGTTTTACTATAGTGCCATCCTTGAATATCACTTTAAACCCTATTCAGTACAAGAATACTTTTAAAATTCACACATACCTTTCTTTTTGGAGTAGATTAACATATTTATTAAATCTTATTTTACCAGGATGTGCACACTGCAAAGCTTAATCTTTCTTACACTGCAGTAGTGGTGGCAGTCCTTCATTCTGAGAAATGTATTGCAAATTGGTTACATACATAAAAGCAAATGAAATTGGTTTAGAAATAATTTGTTTTATGTTGGAGAGAAATTTGCTTTAGGTGTATGAATACTGGTGGAGCAGGGAGTTTGGCACACACTTGATATGAAAGACAACAAAGGATAAGGATAGCTTTTTAAATATTGGCTCACACAGTTCCTCTAAAAAAGCATAATGTTTATTTCCTTCTTCCCATTGTTGTCTCTAAGTTCCTAAAATAATGGACTTGTATTTCATTTAATCTTAAATCAGATCAGCTGTATGCTTTCTGCTAATCAGCTTGGTATTTAAAGTGAGGGCTGTGTTAAGAAATCAAATGTGCATAAAACATGCTCTTAAACAAGAAAATCAATGGATGGCATAAAATCACTGCAAACCAGGGGATCTGTTTTTCAGTATGAGGCATTAATTGTTGTTAGTCTGACAAATGCTTACTTGAACATTTTGATTTAATGTAGGATAGTACTGGTATGAAGCTGTGGAAGAAACGATGGTTTGTGCTTTCTGATCTGTGCCTCTTCTATTACAGAGGTAAGTTTTCTTTAGAAAGGTTTGTTTTTGTTTTACTTTGGAAACAGGAAAATCTTACTGTCTTTAAAAAAAAAAAAAAAAAAAAAAAAGTTTGTAAGAATTGTTGACATAAACTGTTCTTCCCCCACCCTTCTGTCCCCTGCCCACTACAATTGAGCCTTTAAAATAAAGCTAATCCTGTCTTCTAATTGGTGAAAGGGTGCAAAGAGCTGTTGGTTAACTTGACATGTAAAATCAGCACACTAGTAGAACTAGCTGCACCTCCCAGGTCAGAACCAACTGCTGAGATTGTGTGTTTGTCTGGCTATGCCAGAAGGAGGACAGGAGGCACTGGATGTGGTTTAATTAGGCTGCAGCTTTATTGTTAAATATCTGGGAGTATGTGGCAGATAGACTAGTACAGTGCAAGTAATTCCATAACCCTTGCCATATACTCGGGGACTGTCCCCTTACCCATGCTGGTCCCAGCCAATCCACTGTTGGGACCCAGCCACCACCCCCCCCCCCCCCCATATGAGGGTTGTACAGGGGAAGGCTATAACGAAGGGGGTTGACCCCACCACCACCCACCCACCATACCAGTTGTAGGAACCCCAGATCCCCTTTCTCTGTTCTTTTTAAAATTCTTTACCAATCCATTTTATGAGATCAACATATCCATTCCCTGTGGAGTACCTGCACTGGACATCCACCACAAGGTTGCCTGGTCCAGATAAAAGGGGGCTTTTCTGGCACAGCTCTCAGTATAAATACCCCCCCCCCCCAACTGGGAGGGGGGAGTGAGGGCAAGTCACCATGCTGACTTGGTCTGCCTTTCCTTGCTTCCTACATAGAGTGGGAAAACCTTTGGGGGAGGGGGTCTTAAAGGGGCGATGACCACTTTCCTACCAGCCCAGCCACACTTGCAATTAAAAGGGTAATTCCTCTTCTCTGTTTAAAACAAAGGGCCCCACACTTTAATATGTACTAGGGGCATTCTTCCTTTCTTATTTGTTTGTCTCAAAGCCTTCTTTGCCAGGCAGAGCAAAATATTGTGTAAATAATTGACGCCTCTAATATTTCACCACCTTGCTGGCAGTTTTTTAAAATTTATTATGTTAGTGAGTAGATATGCCAAGGTAAATTTGACTTCAGCTGCAAAAATGATAAACTGATTATGGGGAAGTTGACTCCTAGAGACAGATAGGGAGGGTAAAAACAGTGATGTTTGTGATGATGGAGAGGGGCGGGGAAAGACATTTCTCCGATCTACCCAGCTCTCTTGGATACTCATCAGGTGTCTGAAATGATAGAAATGTCATATGTGGTGGTCCCAATCTCCACTTTTGATGCTGTTGCTGAAACTGGGAGCAGTGGGTGATGAAACAAAAATACCATGACACATAATTCATGATCTCTCATGAGAGAGGAGGTGCAAGCCATAATTTAGATATTCAAAGCTAATCAGTAGTTTTGGACTTTGGCAGAGGTGTATGACATTTTGAGTTTATTTTGAAGAATCATAGAATATCAGGGTTGGAAGGGACCTCAGGAGGTCATCTAGTCCAACCCCCTGCTCAAAGCAGGACCAATCCCCAACTAAATCATCCCAGCCGGGGCTTTGTCAAGCCTGACCTTAAAAACCTCTAAGGAAGGAGATTCCACCACCTCCCTAGGTAACCAATTGCAGTGCATCACCACCCTCCTAGTGAAAAAGTTTTTCTCAATATCCAACCTAAACCTCCCCCACTGCAGCCTGAGACCATTACTCCTTGTTCTGTCATGAGCTACCACTGAGAACAGTCTAGATCCATCCTCTTTGGGAACCCCCTTTCAGGTAGTTGAAAGCAGGTGTCAAATCTCCCACTCTTTCTTCTTTTCTGCAGACTAAGTAATCCCAGTTCCCTCAGCCTCTCCTCATAAATCATGTGCTCCAGCCCCCTCATCATTTTTGTTGCCCTCCGCTGGACTCTTTCCAATTTTTCCACATCCTCCTTGTAGTGTGGGGCCCAAAACTGGACACAGTACCCAGATGAGGCCTCACCAATGCCAAATAGAGGGGAATGATCATGTCCCTCGATCTGCTGGCAGTGCTCCTACTTATACAGCCCAAAATGCCGTTAGCCTAGTAAACAGTGAAAGTGATTGTACTTGTTTGAAAAATGTGCAGCACATTTCTATGCTAATCAAGGTAAACTAAGTCTCAAAGCAGAAAAGCTTTCCTTGTAATTCTGGTTAGTTCAAATTCTAAATTGGAATGCAGTCATCATGCTTGCAGTCAGCACTTGAGATTACATGTTGTTGGATAAACCACTGCTGAGTCAAAATTAGTCTACTCAGTAGGACTGTAATTTAGACATGGAGACATTGGTTGAGCTTCAGTTATTTCATTTAGTTAAATGGCCAATGCATATTTTGTGTTTTTCCTGGTAACGTTTGCCTACTTTTCGGAAGTCCTTTAAGGGTATGTCTGCACAGCCCATGGAAGTTTCATTTGTTTAATATTCTAGGTTGGTTGAATCTCTGATTTGTTTTTCTCCCTAATGCAATGGAGAGCTTGTTTTGTTTTGGAAACCTAAAAGTCTAAGGGTATGTCTACCCAGCCTGCAGCAGCAAGCCTCCCAGCCCAGATCAATGGACTTTGGCTAGCTGGGCTCACACTAGCACTCTTAAGAATAGCTGTGTAGATGGTACTTTAAAGTCATAGTTTGAGCTCTGAAGCATATGTAGCTGTCCATTCAGCTATTAAACATAAATAAAACTATGTGTTCAGAGGTCTGTGTCCAATTTCCCATTTGTTCTATGCTTGATTAAGGTGTTAATCGTAGGCTAGATAAGAGACACAGAAATAAAAGCAGTTGTCTAATCTGTATAAAGTAAGAAGCTGAAGTTTCAGACAGCTATTTTAGCTATCCTTTCATTACTGAGACATATTTAAATCAAAAAGTGTTTCAACAATGGTTTACAGTTACTAGAAATGGTTATTAAAACAAAACAAGCAGACAAATTCTAAACCCTATCCTTTTGAAGTTGTTTATGCTAGGTTAATGCTATCTCGTTCAGGGATTTAGATGAAAAGGGGAAAATGTGCACTTGCTCTTCAATTGCAAACAATATTTCTGGTTGTCTATCTGACTGTAACACCAGTTTTAAAAGTTTGATAAGGTTTAGTCCAAAATTTTACCATGTTAAAATCCAATGCGAAGTCTTGATTTAAGGGTAGAAAGAAAACTGATTTCATTGTAATTTTTAAATGCTTAGAGTATTATGTTTATCTGTTTTCACTGGGGAATAAGACTGCTTTCACATAGAAAAGATATTGCTTGCAACAACAAAAAATCTTATAGAACAGCATAAGAAGATTCTCTCCGATTTGAATGAAGATGGATGTAGTGGGCAGAGTAACCTAGATAACAGCTCAGATGATGGGAAACAGATTTTTAAAAATTTGGGATTTATAAGCATAGTGTGTTTTCAGAACACACTAGTTTATTTGGAGGAGAAAATGCCATGTTGCCTTTTCAAGATTTTTTTTTCATATTCTGGACTAGAGAAGAAAAAATGATACACAGCATCTTGTAGTCTACATAGCACTTTGGAGAACGTGGGATCGAGCCTTCCAGCCCGGGTTGACAGACTTGGGGTAGCGGGACTTGTGCTAGTGTTCTAAAAATAGCTGTGTAGACAGCTCTTTGAAGTTGCAGCTCAGACTGCACCTCGGACTCTGTAGCTTCACCACCTCTGTAGGTTTCAGAGCCAAGCTCCAGGCCAAGCCACAACTTCAAAGAACTGTCTACACAGCTGTTTTTAGAGCGCTAAAGCCAGCCCCACTAGCCGAAGTCTGTTCCCTCCCCGCCCCCCGACTGGGAGGCTAGCTCCAAGACACTGTGTATGTCTACACTGCAGTTCAAGCCTGGGCTTGAGCCTGAGCTCAAGCCTAACCCCCTTCACATCCACACACCAGTTGGGCTAACCTAGGCTTCTAAAACCTGCAGGGCTGAAGGGTCTGAGCCTTACTGCTTTTCTGCTTGACTCAGGTCCCAGAAGTCCTCCAGATGTTTCCCAGAGTTCCTAGCAGTAGCGCTTCAGGCAGCAAGCCTGGCAGCCAGAAGTGCCATTACTGTCTGGCTGAGCCTGCTCCCACTTCCTGCTCTGTTTACTCCTTGCTGCTACACAGAGATTACCCAGAGCAGGGAGCAAAGCTGACGTGCCCGAAGCAGCTCCTGGCTGCCAGGATGTTGCAGGTCACATCCCTGCCCGGGCCATGCTGAGTCCGGAGCTTTGTCACGCTGTGTCCCTGCAGGAAAACTGCTTAATACTCGCTCTGCTGTATGGCCCTTGCTCCCGGACCTCCTCTGCCCTCTCTGGGGCACCCAGACATGGTACACTGTCAGGGCAGTGAGTGGGAGCCAGCCCCCAAACCACCTATAGCCTTCCATGACTCCAGCTTCATCTTCTCCTTGCTATGGGGCAGCTAGGGGCTGGCTCCCATGACATATAGCTAAAATGTCAGATTTTCACTACTCGGTGCTTTTGTAGTATAAATCTAAAATTCTGTAGAAACTTTAAATAGTTCAGGATATGGCAAAATGTATGATTTGTAGTGTCTATATTGTAGGTCTTCAAATCAGTTAAAATGCTAGAGAAGGAGTGTAAATATGTTAAGGAGCATAAACTGTTGTCATATGGGATTTAAAACATTCAGTCTTGTAATTCAATATGCCCGACTTCAGTCAGTAATTGGAAAGGATGTGCAAATTGGCTCAGAGGCCAACATTTTTAAAAACTATTTTGAAATCTTTCTGCTCTCATGTATTAGCAAGTTGTAATGAATAAACAGTGGGATGCAAGTGGTTCTTTTGTCACTGTCTTTTGCCTTACACTTTCTCAAAGATGAGGAGCATAAGGTAGTATATTTTATTGGACCAACTTCTTCTGGTGAAAGCGACAAGCTTTTGAACTACAGAGCTCATCTTCAGGTGTACTACTTCCACACCTTTTTCAGTCATTTACATGTGTGCAAAGTGGTGCAAAAGACAATTATTCTAATTGGAAAGCATTTTACACTTATTTTGCACTTTAGGCCTCGATCTGCAAAAGATCTATGCACATGAGTAAGTCTCATTGGCATCACTGAGATTACTCATAGGCGGCATGTATAAGAGGCTTGGGGAGATTTAGCCTCCCCCATAATGGCTGGCCATGCAAGGGGCAAGACATGCTGGCTGCGGCGCAGATCACCTCCCTTTGGAGGCACGCTGGCCAAGTACCCTTGGAGCACCACCATCAGAAGCTCCCTAGAAGTGGGGAATCCACTGGCACCTGGATTGACCCCGCCCTCGCTCTGCCTCTTCTCCCTGAGGCGCCCTGCCCTCAAGACATGAAAAAAGTGGGCAGATATAGCCCTCCCACTTTTAAAAGTGACAAGCACACACTCCTTCCAGCGTCCCTTAGCTGAGTTGCTCTGGCATGAGCATGCACAACCTCTCACTGGCTGGCCCAGCTATAGGACGATGACTCCTGCTATGCATGCTAATGCTGGAGCAACTCAGCTAAGGGGCGCAGGAATGTAGGGCAGGTGGGGGCCAGGCTCCCATCACTTTTATGGATCTTCCACTGCTTCTGTAAACCTCCCCAAACGAAAGTCATGTGACATCTGTGGGATTACTCAGTTGCATAAACCTTTGCAGGCTCAGGGCTTGACTTCACAGTTCTAAAAAAGAAAAATAGAGGACAACTAAAAATAATCGGTTCCCTTCCTTGTTTTGCACCTTTTAATGTGATATTTAGGCATTCACGTTTATTCTGTGGGTTGTTGATATAGTGCAGGGCTCGGCAACCTTTGGCACGAGGTTCGCCAGGGTAAGCACTCTGGCAGGCCAGGCCGGTTTGTTTACCTGCCATGTCGGCAGGTTTGGCTGATCGCGGCTCCCACTGGCCGCGGTTCGCTGCTCCAGGCCAAATGGGGGCTGCTTCCCTCAGCCCCCATTTGGCCTGGAGCGGTGAACCGCAGCCAGTGGGAGCCACGATCAGCCGAACTGCCGACATGGCAGGTAAACAAACCGGCCTGGCCCGCCAGAGTGCTTACCCTGGCGAACCACATGCCAAAGGTTGCTGATCCTTGGTACAGTGAAATACTCTCACTATATTAAAATCTTTATCCCCAAAGTAGTAATATGAAGAAGTTAACCTTGCCTATTGTGAAAAGATTTATATTTGTACATTAATGGCATAGCTCTTCTATTATAGTTTTCTTTGTAGGCTGCGTGCTCAGTTTGGAAAAATGCTATCATTGTGCTTCATAGCTGTCAGAGGCAGGTATCCAGTACACTTTATGAACAAATTGTGTCATCTGTGGAAGCATATCTTAAGGTATATTAAGGCTAGACATGCACTGTCTGTGAAATACAACATTCACCCAGTAATTTGTGAGTTGCAGATTCTTTGGCTTTCGTGTTTCTCCAGTAGTCACGATGTGTCTCTACTGGGGGGGCGTTATTAGTGACTCCTTAGTTAAGCTTATGTTTTGAGAGATTCAGTTAAAGCAGGATTAAAAATCCTATTTTCCACTTCAGTGAATGAATTTAGTATCTGATGCAAGTCTTTAGAGGACAATTGAATTTTCCATAATATTTGATTAGTAAAATATTTATGGTTTTCACAGGAAACATTTTAAAATGAACCTCCTGTGGCTATCCAGACAGGAGCCTTAGTCTGACTATCTATCTTTAGCAAGGCTGCTGGGGCACTCACTCCTGTGGCATTATATCCCAGAGAGGCTGAGTGAGGACATGAATGTGGGGCACAATGAGGAGGTGGAAGAATTGTCAGTGGGACTGTCTGCCAACCCCTTAGTATCACCCACTCCCAGACCCCTACCTAACCCAGTTCCCGGGCTGGCCCCAATGCCCGATGAACTGTTTGGTTCCAAGGCCACATTCTATCTCTTTCTCTCCCCTCAGTAACTTCTTACCACTGTCCTGTGCCATGAAAAGCTTATATGTTAAACAATCAATCTAGTATCAAAGTAAAATACTCCTGGTGTTCTCTCTGGAGGCTGGCCATCTACTGAAATCCATCCTCAAACACTGAATACAGTCAAATTCTCAGATTTTCAATAAATGAAAAACCTATCCAGGGGAAAGGGAGTGTAAATGTATGTACTCTGTGCTTATAAGGATTGTTCTAATCAAATATTATATTTTAGATGAAAAAGAAGAGGGAATATTGGGGAGCATACTTCTACCTAGTTTTCAGATATCGATGCTTTCTTCTGAGGATCATATTAATCGCAAATATGCTTTTAAGGTGAGGGCATTCATTTTCAGTTTAAACAAATATAGAGTGCAGAACACTTTTCACTGTGTCTTTATGCAAGATAGGATAAACAAACTGCCTCTGAGATTGATTATGCATAATACTATATGCAGATGATCCAAACAATGTAGTCTAATATGCAAATGAATTTGTGGTAAATATAGACAGATAATTGCTAAACTTGATGAAGGAGCTAACCAGACGTATTTCATCATTTTGCAGTTCCTTTGTTTTTAATTCACATCTCTTAATAAGCACACCTTGGTGGCTTGGAATTGCAGTCTCCATACGGGGCTAGTCTATATCTACATGGCCCTGCAGTTTCAACTGCAGGAGTGTGAATCACAGCATGCACTAGCGTGCTGCACTGTAATTCCCCTGTGTGGACAGTGTGGGCATGAACTAAAAGGTCCCTTGCTGGCGTTAACTTAGTCCTAATTAAAGAGGATTAAGTTAATGCCAACTAAGGCTATGTCTACACTAGAGACCTTACAGCAGCACAGCTGTACTGATGCAGCTGCACTACTGTAAGATCTCTCGAGTAGCCGCTCTGTGTTGACTGGAGAGAGCTTTCCCATTGACATAATTATACCATCCCCAACAAGCGGCAGTAATTATGTCAGTGGGAGAAGCTCTCCCACCAACATAGCGCTGTGCATACTACCACTTAATGCCAGCGAAACTTATGTTGCTTAAGGGTGGGTTTTTTTCCCACCCCTGAGTGACATAAGTTTTGCTGACATAAGTGGTAGCATAGACATGGCCTTAAATACCTTTTACTTCACATCCGCAGCATTCACATGGGGGAGTTGCATTTCAGCACACTAGTATGTGCTGCCTTTTTAACCCCCTTAGTCTGAAATGCGGGGCCGCATATATAAGCCCTAAGATGTATTTTCCTCTATTGTGCACATTATGTTTGTGAAACTGGGATTGCTAATTAGTGCACATCATGCTCTCTCTTTTTAATTTTGGGAAAAAACACACAAGGCATTTACTATGATGTGAATGGATAAAAGAAAAAAAATTGAGTTTAGCGCTTACATCTCAGTATTAGACAAACTATTTTGTGTTTAAATATTTATTTTAGTTGGTATATTCTTTAATCATGAGTAAAGTAATCACTTGCACATTCTCTCCTAACATGGAATTTCATTTCTTGGCTTTGAGTTCCTTTTTGGCTGTCCTTAATGACTGTTGAGCTGTACACCACTGAAAGTTACAATGGTGAGTACAAATTAAAACTTACTGAATTGTTCAGGCTGCAGAAAATGTATAATTTAATATTTATATTAAGTTAATGTTTTATGAACATCGGTATAGGATTTTTGATGGCAGAAAAATATAAATCATTTCAGCAGGGTTCATTCACAGAGAAGCAACAATTAAACTTTCAAGATAATTCTTTTATTAATCTAATTGCACTGAAAAAAAGCATAACAGTGAATGATATTGTACAAAATGTTTTCTATAAATTATTTGTAGTGTTTTCATAAACCTAACAACAATGGAGTAAGAAAACAATAACATTTGCCTTTTTTTTTTTTTTCTTTTACAGAAATCTTGTCTTTTTATTACAATGACCTTGTCATTTCCAATCAGGCAGCTCATCCAAACATGAGGACCTATTATTTCTGCACAGATACAGGGAAGGAAATGGAGCTATGGATGAAAGCCATGATAGATGCAGCACTTGTACAGACAGAACCTGTGAAAAGGTAATGCAGTTTGGCAAACCAGTAGAACAAGGAGTTAATTTCCAATCGTGGGTTTGAGTTTGTTTACTTAAAATGTAAGGTAATTCAGCTGTGCTTCAGCCCCACCAGTGATAGCAATAATGAGAGCACTTATGGGGTATGTCTTCACTGCAATTAGATACCTGTAGCTGGCCGATGCTAGCTGACTGAGGCTCAGTGGCTATTTAGTTGTGGTGTAGACATTTGGACTTGCACTGCAGCCCAAGCTCTGGGACCCTGCCACCTCACAGGATCCTAGATCCCAGGCTTCACCACGAGCCTGAACATCTACACCACAATTAAACAGCCCCTTAGCCTGGTCCCTGCTAGCCTGAGTCAGTTGGAATGTGTCAGCCACAGGTTTTTAATTGCAGTGTAGACATACCCATGTTTGTTGAGAATTTAAAGCCTCTAACCTTCCTCAGAATGACATGGTAGTTAAAATACTAATGGCAGCTAGCAGCTTTTTCACATTTGTGCGCCCATTGTTGCTACTATGATTTGATCTGAACCACTGGTAGTAATGGTGGTACATTTCAAAAGGAAAAAAAATTCCTATGAACGTGGACACAATGAAGAAAAAAGGGCAAAAAGGTATGAAATCAAGCCCACCTCACAATTTGTAAAGCTCAAGAAAAACATTTGCACACTACACACTGTATGTGATGAACTCATTCCTGCTTCACGATTCTAGTGTCCTTGCTTCAGGCAGTATGCTGATTAAAAATAGAAAGTCCATAAGGAATGCTCGGACCAGTGCTGCTTTAGGCTCAATGCTAACAGTGTTTTGTAGCTATATGCATCTAACCTGTAGTATTTTGAGAGCTTCTCCATTACAAGTGTTCTCACTGATCCTTTTACTTCTGCCTAGTGTTCAGAGACTTAAAGGGATGATAGTCTGACTAACAAAAACTCAGAATATACTTAGATTTAATATTAAATGTAAGTTAAACAGAAAAAAATCAGAATTTTTAGCTTTAATCCCAGCTAAAATCCCTGAAAAGCACATTAGTTAATATCGGCTTGTGGTTTTTTCCATCATCTTGAAGACAGATTATTAAAATAGAGTAATTTTTTCATTAATCTATGTGTGCCTAGCTCTTTTCGTCTAGGGGTCTAAAAACAAATTACAGATTATTAAGCCGCCCAGTGCGTTTCTGTGAGATAGAGTATGGTAGGATACCTACCCATTGTATATCTGGGTAAACTGAATCCCAGAAGTTAAATGCCTTGCCTATAAAATCACACACACACACACACACTCTCACTCTCACTCTCTCTCTCTCTCCCCCCCCCCCCCCCCCCCCCCCCCACCTGCCTGCATATAGTAGTCAGGAGTCTTGCTCCTCTGTAGCACTTACAGGGGTTCTTAAAGGTTTTCCTAGCACAGGCTACATCTGAGAGTCGTTGTTTCATAGTCCACCTCCTGCCCCATTCATGATAACCTATCTCAGAAATTTGACCTCCTTTTTCAAGTGATTGGTCATGTGTATTCCACAATAGGTGTGCGTGCACCGGTGCTGGAAGTTTTCCCCCTTAGCAGTACCTTTAGGGGAGCACCCCTGGAGTGGCGCTGCTGTGGCGTGGTATAAGGGGCACTGCGCGCTTCCCCCACCCTCAGTTCCTTCTTGCCACCAGTGAAGGTGCTTCGGAACTGCTCTGCTCCAGCTCTGCTGTAGCTTTCCCTCTTGGCCTCTGTCAATTCATAGTTGGTAGTGCCTATAGTTTATTTAAAAAAAAAATAGTTTTAATTAGACTTAGTTAAGTGCGTTTGGGTTGGGGCATGCCCTGTGCCCCGGGCTTTAATTTGTGCAACACTTGCAAACGGCTTATGCCCGTGAGTGATCCGTGCATGGACTGTTTATGCTGTGTGAGGGAACCCATCTCAGCGACCGCTGCAAGATTTGCAGATCCTCCAAACCTCAGACCAAGAAGGAGCGGGACATTCAGCTCCGAGCCATTTTGATGTAGTTGGCCCTGACCCCGACACTGCTCCAAGTTGGCACTTAGCACCGTGGCATCAGTGCGCAGCGACTCAGAGGTGCCCTCCACCAGTCGGCATCACTCCCCGTCCACGAGACACTCTAAAAAGGTGAAGAAGAGGTCTTCCCCGCCAAGGCACCGGAGCAAGACTGGGAGAGAGACTAGACCCGCATTGGGCAGCTCTCAGTTCCCATCGGCTTTGTGGCCTCCAACTCAAGTTGAGCCGAGTAGCCCGGCCCACTCCGAGCCAACCTCCCCAGACACCAGTGGCCACATTTGGGTGCCCTCCACACTGGAGGCACTGCAGGTGGCTCGAGACGTTATGTCTTTACCAGTATCACCGCCGTTGTCGGCTCCCCAGTCCAGAGGTAAGCCACTGCTCGGACCCCCACAGTCACCGCCTGGACGGTACCGCTTACGGTCAAAGGAAGGTTCCCGATGCCATTCCCTGCTCAGTGACAGCCCCGTGCGCAGTCCCCGTCGGTCCCCATTGACCCCCACCAGGTTGTCTGGCTGGGTACCAACCGGCAGGGGTTCCAGGCACCACTCTGCCTCAAGGGAACGTAGACCTTGCAAGGAGAGCGTGCCCTGCCAAGACCGGGACAGATGGCACTGGAGGTCGTTGTCTCCGAGAAGGTACTGTAGCCCCTTGCGGTATGGACATCATCACCATTCCCATTCCTCATCTCGCTCGAGGTCCCCACCGCGACACCGCTCCCGCAGTCCCAGGCATCGATCACTGGCACCTCGCTGTCACGGATCCGCACGTCGGAGCCGGTCACGGAACAGCCGCTACCGGCAGTACTACTGCTCTTCCACACCGCGATCATGGTCACACGTTCAGCACCGCTCCTGATGCCGCCACTCGTCGCAGTCCAGGGATAGCGGTCGATCGTATGCCAGCCCAGCCTCCCTTCGGAATCATCAGTCGATGGGCCAGGCTACTCAGGCTGGACAGCCCGCTCCGCCAGTGCCACAGCAGGTGCAGTGGCACCGGGCTCCTTGACCAGTGCCATGGTACCAATGGGCCCCGTGGGCCCCGACACAGCCCCTGGTGGTGGCTTACTCGGTGGCTGGAGCCTCGGAAAGACCATCTGCCTCCCTCTCTCGGCCTCCCAGAAAGGAGTCAGTGGAGCGCTCATCCCCGGTCCTGCACTCAGAAGTGGTGGGACCTGTGGCACCCATGGGGACGCAGAGTACTGCACCCCATCCTCATCCTCCCCAGATGAGGCAATCACGGCCCCTCCTCCACCAGTCCCGCAGGAGGACACGAAAGCCCACCAAGAGCTGTTGAAAAGGGTGGCATCAAGCCTCAACCTACAAGCTGAGGAAGTGGAGGAACCCTTGGACTCCCTCTTCAACGTCCTCTCGGCACTGGCCAGGGTGTCTCTCCCACTCCATGAAGGGGTAGCAAAGATCTCAAATCTCAAATGCCTTGTTGCACACCCCGTGTTCCATTTCTAAGAGGGCAGAACGGAAGTATTTCGTGCCCACCTGTATACCCATCCTGCCCCCAACTCTCTAGTGGTCAAGTCGGTCAACCATAAGGAGCAGCAATGTCAACTCGCTCCTACTCCTAAAAATAAGGACTCGAGGAGACTAGATCTATTTGGTAGAAAGATTTATTCATCCTCAAGCTTCCAACTGAGGGTTGCGAATAACGAAGCCCTGCTGGGTAGATACGATTTCAGTTTGTGGCGCTCCCTGCCCAAATTTGCAGACTCCCTCCAGGAGCGTGTTAAGAAAGAGTTCAAGG
This sequence comes from Malaclemys terrapin pileata, assembly GCF_027887155.1. NCBI lineage: Eukaryota > Metazoa > Chordata > Testudines > Emydidae > Malaclemys > Malaclemys terrapin. The sequence goes on from NC_071505.1 coordinate 116,249,778, forward strand.
CTGTGGTTGAGAAGGGCATGGCTGCCGCCAGGGCGGTCCTTCAGGCAGCCTCAAATGACGCGGCTATGGCTGTAAGGTCTATGGCCTCCGCAGTGTCCATGAGGAGAGCATTGTGGCTCCTTCTGTGCCTCGCTGAACAACCCAGACAGAACTCCTTACAGGACCTTCCGTTTGATGGCAAGGCCCTGTTTGCGGAACAAACCGATGTGAAGTTACACAGTCTGAAGGACTCCCGCATGACATTAAAGACCCTTGGCCTCTGTGTCCTGGTCCTGGCCAGGACCATGTTCAAACCACAGCAGGCTCCCACTTAGGCCACCCACTCCAGATATGAGCCCCCTTATAAAAAGTCAAGGGACTATAAAAAGCACCCACAAAGGCAATCTCGGCCTGCGCCCCAGCCTGGGCCCTCTAAGGGTAAACAGGCGGGAAAGCTCCAGTTTTGACCGGACGCCCAGTGGCAACTTACTAAGGATCCACCCACAATAAAACTTCCCTTCTCCAACCGGTTGTGTGCTTTTCTCCCGGAGTGGTCGCAGCTAACCTCGGACCGATGGGTCCTCAACATTGTCTCCCGGGGCTATACCCTCCAGTTTATTTCTACCTCACACACCTACCCTCCATCCCCATCCCTCTTCAGGGACCCCTCTCACGAGAGCCTACTCGAGCAGGAGGTGAGGCAATTCCTTGGCTTAGGAGCGGTGGAGGTGGTGCCAGTGGAGTTCAGATGCAAGGGGTTCTACTTCCGCTATTTCCTTATCCCAAAGGCCAAAGGGGGGCTCAGGCCCATCCTGGACCTGCGAGGCCTGAACCAGTGCATGGCAAAGCTCAAGTTTCGCATGGTCTCTCTGGCCTCCATCATCCCCTCCCTGGATCCTTGGCACTGGTATGCCGCCCTATATCTACAGGATGCGTACTTCCACATTCATATATTCGAGGGACACAGGCATTTCCTCCGCTTCCCAGTTAGGCAGGAGCACTGCCAGTTCACTGTCCTCCCGTTTGGCCTATCCACAGCTCCCAGGTTCTTCACAAAGTGTATGTCTGTGGTAGCAGACTACCTCAGACATCGGGGTGTCCAGATCTTTCCCTACCTCGATGACTGGCTGGTCAAGGGCAGCTCCAGGTCACAGGTACAGGATCACGTAACACTTCTCTTGTCCACATGCACCACACTGGGCCTGTTGGTAAATGACACCAAGTCCACGTTGTTTCCAGTGCAGCGCATAGAGTTCATTGGGGCAATTCTGGACACAACGTCAGCCAGAGCCTCCCTCCCAGCGGACAGATTGGAAACCCTAAGGGAGCTCATCAGCACAGTCACAAGGTTCCCGGTGACAACAGCCAGAACGTGCCTCTAACTCCTGGGTCATATGTCGGCGTGCACGTATGTGATTCGCCATGCCAGACTCAGGATGCGGCCCCTCCAGCTCTGGTTGGCCTCAGTATTCTCTCAGTCCAGAGACAGGATGGACAAAGTCCTCACTGTGCCCAAACCAGTGATAGCCTCCCTGTGCTGGTGGACCTTCCCAGGGAACATGCTCCAAGGGATCCCGTTCAGGGGCCCACCCCCGTCTGTGGAATTGGTGTCTGATGTGTCAGACCTGAGGTGGGGAGCCCATGCAGGGGACGTTCTGACCCAAGGTCTGCGGTCCACACAGGACCTTGCCCTGCATATAAATGTCAAGGAGCGCAGGGCAGTCTGTCTGGCATGCGTGGCCTTCCACTCACACCTGGTGGTCAGGGTTCTCACGAACAACACGGTCTCTATGTTCTACATCAACAGGCAAGGTGGGACCCAATCCTCAGCCCTCTGCCAGGAAGCCCTCAGACTGTGGGACTTCTGCATAGCCCATGATATTTACCTGGAAGCCCACCACTTACTGGGCGTCTGGAACTCTTGGACAGATCTGCTGAGCCAGGACTTCTCCTCTCCGCACAAGTGGTCTCTGCACCCAGAAGCAGTGCACAGGATTTTCCAAACGTGGGCACTCCCCAAGTGGACCTGTTCGTGACCCGGCAGACCCGCCTGTGTCCCCACTTCTGCTCCAGGGGAGGGTTGGGTGTGGGCACGATCTCAGACGCCTTCCTTCTGTCCTAGTCGGGCCAATTTTTCTGTGCCTTCCCCTGATCCCACTGATCGGCAAGGTCTTAAAAAAGATAAAAACGGACAGGGCCCGGGTCCTCCTGATCGCCCAAGCAACATTGGTATGGGACTCTCACGAGCCTGGCAGTTGCCCTGCTGTTGCCGTTGCCATCCCGCCCGGACCTGCTCTCCTCTGTCCATGGTTGCCTCCTCCACCCCAACCTAGCGGCACTCCATCTCACGGCGTGGCTGCTCAATGGTTAGGCCAGGGGGAGAGGACTTGCTTGGAAGGGGTTCAGCGCATCCTCGTGGAGAGCAGGCCTACCTGCCGAAATGGTCTTGGTTTTCCCGGTGGGACGCTGGTCAGGGTGTCTCGCCTGTGGCTGCTCCGATCCAGCTTATACTAGACTACCTCTTTCATCTTAGAGCCCAGGGCCTAGCACCCTCATCCGTCAAGGTACACTTGGCAGGCATATCGGCCTTCCACCCGCCAGTGCAGGGTCACACGATATTCTCTTATGCCATGACTGGCCAATTCCTTAAGAGTTTGGACCGCCTCTTCCCATATGTTAGGCCCCCAGTGGGACCTGAACTTGGTGCTGGCCAGGTTAACTGGACCTCCATTTGAACCGTTAGATACATGCTTCTGGTCACACCTCTCGTGGAAGATAGCATTCCTGGTGGCGATCACATCCGCTAGACAGGTCTCGGAGCTCTGGGCCCTGACCTCCAACCTCCCGTACATGGTGTTCCATAAGGATAAGGTCCAGCTTCGACCACATTCTTAGTTCCTCCATAAGGTGGTTTCTGCCTACCATATGCGCTACGACATTTTCCTGCCGGTGCTCTCTCCCAAACCCCACGCATCCAGTGAGGAGCGCCGCCTCCCCATGCTGGATGTGAGATGGGCTCTGGTTTTCTTCCTGGAACATACAAAACTGTTTAGGAAGTTTTCGCAACTGGTCATCACCTCGGCCAAACGCATGAGAAGGCCTTCTGATCTCCACTCAGCAGCTTTCCAACCGGAGCACCTTGTGTATCCATACTTGTTACAACCTGGCAGGAGTTCCCCCACCGCTGATTGTGAGGGCACACTCGACTAGGGTACAAGCCTCGTCTGCTGCCTTTCTGGCCCTTGTCCCTATTCAGGACATCTGTAGGGCTGCCACATGGTCATCCGTTCACACGTGCACCTCACATTATGCTATTGTCTCCCAAACCAGGGAGGATGCTGGGTTCGGCAGGGCTGTGCTCCGTCCCGAGTGTCTGAACTCCTACCCACCTCCAATAGATATAGCTTGGAATCACCTATTGTGGAATGCACATGAGCAATCACTCAAAGAAGAAAAGATAGTTACCTTTTCCGTAACTGGTGTTCTTCGAGATGTGTTGCTCATATCTATTCCCCATCCCGCCCTCCTTCCCCACTGTTGGAATGGTCTGGCAAGAAGGAACTGAGGGTGGGGGGAGTGCACAGCGCCCCTTATACCACGCCATGGTGGCGCCACTCCAGGGGTCGCTAGGGGACCCTACGGGTACTGCTAGGGGAAAAACTTCCGGCACCAGTGCACATGGTAAGCACGCACACCTATTGTGGATTGGACATGAGCAACACATCTCGAAGAATACCAGTTACGGAAAAGGTAACTGCCTTTTTTTTACACTACTTCCTGTTTGTGTTAATGAAATTTAATATGTACAGTATTTTAAAGGTTAAACCTTTTGAAGATCAATGAAAATGTATTCTGTGTGTACTGAAAAATATCAAACTGCTCCTATACATCTCATTGGGGTGTCAGTTCTTAAGATTTAAGATTTGTTATAATTTGACTTAATGATTTCTTAATGATTTAATGATTTCTGATCATTTCATCAAAATCATGTAAACTAATATTCTCTGAATGTAGTGTGGTAATCTTTGGGATCTGGGGCAGCTTTTTTCTGTCAAGGGTGGCTGGAGTACAGAACAAGGAATTCAAGTCTCCTCACTTCATATTTTAAGTCCACCATCCCCTACACAAAAGGGGTGGGAAGAAGTGCGCATTCTCTTACCAGTACTAAAGGCCTCATCTGTCAAGTGGTCCCCATGCCTGCTGTCCAGTTTTTCTGTGACGGTTTCTGCAGTCTAATTATATTTAATACCAAAATCTAGAGCACATTGAACATGAAAATGTCTAGGAATAGCGTAAAATAAATTTTAATTTAATATCCGATAAATAACACCAGGAATACTGCAGGAATTATAGCATTCCATTTTCATATTTAATTCACTGGAAAGCTTCATTTTCAAACTTGCATAACTTTTACAGACTTTTCACTTTGTTGCATCAGAGCACCTCAGAAACTACCTAGAAGGTACTTGTCACAAGTTTTAGGTCCAGCTTACCTAAACCTGGACCTTATTCCTAAAATACTTTAGAGTGGGACCGCCTTTCTATGGATCCTGTACTTGGGAGAAACGGCAAATCATGGACAAACCTACGAGGCCAATTCTGTCTACTTTAGCAGCTGAATATTGGAAAACAATGTCTTTAAAATGTTAGTGGTTGAAGGGATTGGTGGTAGTGAACAGAGGATCTAGGACTTTTGACCACCCAGATTTCCCTCTTCTGTACGCTCTTCAGTTTCTCCATGTAATAGTCCTTATGTTGTTATAGTAGCAGTAGATTGAGGGATGAGGTGAAGACTGAGGAAGGGAGGGATGTGTGAGTGCTGCAGAAATCTGTGATCTGTCTCAAATAATGGGTTTGCGTATTTTATATGGGGTCTTGGTTATCTTAAGCTATGTCTGTGCTGCACTGCAATGCGGACTATGGAGGTGTAAACTGAAGGAGAAGAAAAGTTGACGTGAACTAAGTACCTTTATAGTTCATGACAGCAGCTTCCATGCAGAGCAGTTAGGTCACAACAATTCACACCCCGTGTAGTCTGCAGCAACATGTAGATATGCCATTAGTCGTATCAGGGTTGTAGGATTTAGCCTTAGGTTTGTGAATATATTTTAAGGGGTTGATACTGCAGTCCTTGTTGCATGCAAAACTAAAATCAGTCCCCTTGAAAGTCACAATAATAGTCTTGAAAGAATTAATTGAACAGATACTTTTCAAGAGTAGCATAGTCTCTTAGGCTTTTGTATCTGTTAGCTATAACCGGGGGGAGCAGACATTTGTTTCTGGTGAATCAATCTTTTGGCTATAAAATCAATCTTTAAAAATAAACTTTTTTAGCAGGATATGATTTTATACACATACTGTAAAATAAGTATTCTTGGATCCCCAGGCAAATCTGTTAAATATTATATCTATTACCTCATCCTTAAGTAACCTGATGTTTTGGCATTCCCGTAACACATGGGATAAAGTGCTCTTGATTGTATTATATAATCAGCAAATGCTTTTGTCTCTTTATTTTAATTTTTTTCTTCTTGCTAGGAGTTGTGTATCCTAAATATAATTTTCCTATTGTTTTACTTCAGGTACAATAGGCAGGCTTGTTAAGAGAACAGATACTCTCCCTGTATTCATCTATACTGATGCTCAGCACCTTACTGCCATACCTTTTTGTTTTCTGAAGTTAAATTACCGATTAGTAAAATTATTTATTTAAATGTAAAAGTTCTGCTATTTCATGAACGATGGCATTCCTGGAACTCCCTTGTACCTAAGTCTAACAGTTCGTTAAATTGTGCATTTCAGCTTTTAAAAATTCCAGCCTCCAATTTTTCTGTCTTTTGTGGGTATGAGAATACTTATTATTTTTCTGATGAAAGCATTCCTTTTTATCCAGTTTTGCTGTAAAGTGATTTTTATCTCCCCTGTTTAAAGCCTGCTTAAAATAAAACAAAGTTTGAGGTGAGGAAACAGTTACTTTATTTCCTTCTTGGATAATTGATCTTGAATGATTAATAGTTTCAGTCGAGGGCGTAAGCTCTGGTGAAAAATCCTATTGAGAGCTAATATGAGAGGAGAATCTTCAATAAATTCCTCTTGAAAGCCAAAACTGGTCCTTATCGCCATTCTTATTTGTTGTCCAGTGAATAATTTGGTGAGTCTTCCGGATAATTCTTTATAAATTCAATGGAAAAAAATGTGACTAGTATGTTTGAGTGAAATGACAATTATGGCTTCTTTCCCTCTATCCCAAATATTTTAAAAAATTGAAATAAAGTAAGCATTTTTGTTACTTCCATAGGTACAACACTGAGTGTATATAATATTGTAAGGTGCATATTTATTATAATTGAATTTATTTTGCCCCATAGGCTTAATTGTAATTGCTTTTACTCAGTAAATCTAGCTTTATTTTCTTAAATGGTAGATCCAAGTTTAACCAGGTCCTCAGGGTCCTATTGTAAGTAACTAATCTCAAATACTTTAATCTATCAAGAGTCCACTTAAACCTTTCATTCATAAAACGTGACCTGAAACAACCTCTTGAAATTGGCAAAACATCAGATTATTTCCAAATTAGATCATCACCAGTTTAGTGATAAACGATAGCAATGTAGGGTTTTTTGGTCTGCTCTAGTGATATGTTATCAGTGTACTACTATGTCATTTTCTTTTGCTGATCACCTAGTGCAGTACACGATTTACCCATGATTGCTGTGGCTTGTTCCACAGCCAGGTCAGAAAGTAAGAAGTGACAAATCTAACAGGCGTCTTCACTTTTCCATATTAAGGGCTAGAGTCTGCCATATTAATGTACACTGAGTGGTCATTTATTTCTTGAATATCAGGGTATTTCCCCGTCGGTATTTCCCCGGATATGTCCGTTTTTTTTGTTTTTAAATAGCTGTCCGGGAGGAATTGGTAATAAGGTAGAAAGGTCATGGCTGATAGGGCAGCTGGGCCTGATTGAGCCGCTCCCATTGGCCTCCAGGAGCCAGAGCCCTTCCCCCCCGCCTCAGCACTCTGCAGGGGTGGGGCTGTGCGCTCGGCAGCCTGTTTGGTTTGGCCCATGTGGAGCCAGCGGCATGGTGGTAAGGAGAGTCCCGGGGGGCAGTCAGGGAGCAGGGGGAGGGTTGGATGAGTTGGGAGTTCTGGGGGGGCTGTTGGGGCGGGGGTGTGAAGAGGGATCAGAGCAGTCAGGGGACAGGGAGCAGGGGGGTTGGATGGGTCGGGGGTTCTGTGGGGGGGCTATCGGGTGGGGGTGTGGAGAGGGATTGGAGCAGTCAGGGGACAGGGAGCAGAGGGGGTTGGATGGGCCGAGAGTTCTGGGGGTCTTGTCAGGGGGCGGGGAGTGGTTGGATGGGGCGTGGGAGTCCTGAGGGTCTGTCTTGGGGCGGGGGGTGTGGACAAGGGTTGGGGAAGCCAGGGGACAGGTAGGGGGTAGGGTCCTAGGGGGGCAGTTAGGGTGGGGGGGGGGGGGTCTCAGGAGGGGGCAATCGGGATAAGAAGCAGGGAGGCTTAGGTAGGGAGTGGGGTCATGGGGGGCAGTTAGGGGACAAGGGGCGGGGGTTGGGAGTTCTGAGGTGGGCGGGAAGTGGAAGAGAGTCCTCTTTTTTGATTGTAGGACTAAGGTACTACTCAGTGTTTGTATAGGTGGCAAAATCAACCCTAGATGGCTTGGACACAAGCATTTATAGCAATGTAAGTGTTAACAGTGCTATGCAGTTGTGAAATTTGTTTCTGAATTTGCAAAGATGACCTTAATTTTGGCATTTTCAAATTTTTGAGTGCTGATCTTTTGAAATTTTTAACATTCAATTTTTCGTATCTGTAATTATCAGTGCTCTACCTATTATTATCTGAGAGAGGTCTTTGGCAGAACCTGTCATCCATTTTCTCTTTTGGGTTGAATTGTATTAGAGAGCACATTTTTTGGAAAAAATAATTTCACCAAATACTTGCTTAGGCAAAAATACTGGTATGTTAATATTCCAAGAAAGATAAGTGTCAGCCCCGTGGGAATGTGCTCTATTCTGTTACCAAAAAATCCATTGAAATTCCAATGAAAAAATCCTCAGAAGACTTAAAGTTGCCAGATGTCATGTTGACCTGCTAGCAGAAAACATCAGATGGATTAAACATGGGAATCCACCAACACCGTGCAAGAAACAATACATTGTCCTGATGGGTAACATGTCGATGCGAGCAGCCAGAGATGCACATTTGAGTATTGGTTTACATGTTTCTCAAGTGCCTTTCAACCTGTACGTTTTCTGCCTCTAACAGCTGGCCTCCTGTGCACGATGAACATTGCTATTTCTGGTTGAGATACATTAAATACACTCTTTTGTAAAAGTCAAACTTTTTTTCATACTTCACAGAGGGGTGAACGTAGGGCTATATGTGTGAAGTCAGCAAGGTGTTATTGTATTCCTTTACTTCTCAGAGATTTCATCAGAGAATTCACAGCAAAGTAGGACTAGGTGTCTTGCATAGCTTTAACCAGTGGCTTGCCCACATGAACACTAAGGGTATTCATGTTTACACTGCAAAAAAGACTCTCAGCAGCAACTCTCAGAACCCAGATCAACTGACTCGGGATCACAGGGCTCTCTCTATGGGGCTGAAAATAGCAGTAGAATCATAGAATATCAGGGTTGGAAGGGACCTCAGGAGGTCATCTAGTCCAACCCCCTGCTCAAAGCAGGACCAGTTCCCAACTAAATCATCCCAGCCAGGGCTTTGTCAAGCCTGACCTTAAAAACCTCTAAGGAAGGAGATTCCACCACCTCCCTAGGTAACCCATTCCAGTGCTTCACCACCCTCCTAGTGAAAGTTTTTCCTAATATCCAACCTAAACCTCCCCAGCTGCAACTTGAGACCATTACTCCTTGTTCTGTCATCAGGTACCACTGAGTACAGTCTAGATCCATCCTCTTTGGAACCCCCTTTCAGGTAGTTGAAAGCAGCTATCAAATCCCCCCTCATTCTTCTCTTCTGCAGACTAAACAATCCCAGTTCCCTCAGCCTCACCGCATAACTCGTGCTCCAGCCCCCTAATCATTTTTGTTGCCCTCCGCTGGACTCCTTCCAATTTTTCCACATCCTTCTTGTAGTGTGGGGCCCAAAACTGGACACAGTACTCCAGATGAGGCCTCACCAATGTCGAATAGAGGGGAATGATCATGTCCCTTGATCTGCGGGCAATGCCCCTACTTATACAGCCCAAAATGCCGGTAGCCTTCTTGGCAACAAAGGCACACTGTTGACTCATATCCAGCTTCTCGTCCACTTTTCTGGTGGTCCTTTTCTGCAGAACTGCTTCCTAGCCATTCGGTCCCTAGTCTGTAGCAGTGCATGGGATTCTTCCGTCTTAAGTGCAGGACTCTGCACTTGTCCTTGTTGAACCTCATCAGGTTTCTTTTGGCCCAATCCTCTAATTTGTCTAGGTCCCTCTGTATCCTATCCCTACCCTCCAGCGTATCTACCACTCCTCCCAGTTTAGTGTCATCTGCAAACTTGCTGAGGGTGCAGTCCACGCCATCTTCCAGATCATTAATGAAGATATTGAACAAAACCGGTGTAGATGTTCAGGCTCAGGCTGGAGCCTGGGGTCTGAAACCTGGCAAGGGGAGTGAGTCTCAAAGTCTGAACTCCTCCAAAAGACAACTAGATCAAAGCACATTAATGAACTATTAATGTATGTATGTCAGCAGGGTCCTCATAGACTCTTAGAGTGCAGTAAGGCTAGTGCAGGGTAGATTCACACCCCAGCTTGCTGCAAACTAAGGGCAGGTCTACACTAACCCCCCAATTCGAACTAAGGTACGCAACTTCAGCTACGTGAATAACGTAGCTGAAGTTCGAAGTAGCTTAGTTCGAACCTACCTTGGTCCAGACGCGGCAGGCAGGCTCCCCCGTCGACTTCACGGTACTCCTCTCGCTGAGCTGGAGTACCGCAGTCGACGGCGAGCACTTCCGGGTTCGACTTACCTTGTGCAGACAAGACGCGATAAGTCGAACCCAAAAGTTCGATTTGCTTGCCGCCGAACTACCGGGTAGTGTAGACCTGCCCTTAATGTTTGTATAGACAAGCCCTTATAACTGCTCTGTGAATTTGAGTATTTTAACTTGTTTTTGGGAAGGAGATACAGTGAAGGAAGAGTTAAAGTATATCCTACCAATTTGGTATATGCATACTTATACAGAATTGCCTTAATCTTTCATTAATTCTCATAACTGCCTGTGTAGTTTTAGAGTGGTAGCTGTGTTAGTCTGTATCAGCAAAAACAACGAGGAATCCTTGTGACACCTTAAAGACTAACAAATGTATTTGGGCATAAGCTTTTGTGGGCTAGAACCCATGCATCTGATGAAGTGAGTTCTAGCCCACGAAAGCTTATGCCCAAATACATTTGTTAGTCTCTAAGGTGCCACAAGTACTCCTCATTGTTTTTGTGTAGTTTTAGTAAGTTTTGCTATGTTAACGGTCTTGAACCAAGAGAAATGTATGTACAAAAAAGGCTCAGCTCCACTCTAAAACTGCACTGCATAAATGCTTTATTTTCATCATTTGTAACTAGTTAGTCTAGTTGAGCTAGCACTTGTGGGTGGGATAGGAGTTTGTGTCAGTCTAAGAAATTCCTTGTAAAAATATTTAAACTAGTTCATATATCTGTAATCTATCTGTGTAGGAGTTGGTAAGGAATTCTATTAATATGTTCTAACAACTGCTTGGTATTAAAAGGCATGATTCTACTTAATGTATAAGCATTTCACCGGTGGAGCATTTGAAAATAAATGTCCAGAATTCTTGAAGAAACTATAGGAATAATGGGTAAAACTTTCAAAAGGGAATTAGGTTTCTCAGTCCTTTAGGTGCTTACAAAAATTATACCCAACATGATTTGCTTGTGAAAATACTCTTAAAGAATTTCTGGTTTAAATAAACTTCTGGAATGATGCTTAATATTTGTCAGACATTTAGGCCTAATGCTCAGAATTCAAGTGGACGTAAATCAGTGTGCATTTGCATATGAAATTACTTAGATTGCATGGAAATAGACACAATGGGCTGCTTGCACTGGTAAATACTATAATTGGTGATATGCATCTCAAAGTACTATTTGCACATACAATTGTCAGTTGTGATACAAATTAGGCACACAGTTGGAAACTTGGGGCTCAAATGTCCCAGTGTTGAAGCACCCTTGACTCCTTGAAACACTAGAATTTAAAAAGAAAATAATTAAGCTCTGGAGGTATACATTTCTATAACTTGTGTAATATAAGTACTGTATAGCAGTTACTGTTTGGTTCTAAAAATATATATAATTATTTTGTGCCACAGTTCCATAGTCAGCAGATATTTTCCTCCTAAAATTAAGGAAGCCACAAGCATTTCCCACAAAATATACAATAGCTGAAATGACAACATACCAGAGAAAGCTAATTGATGTCAGTGACCATATAAAGTTTAAAATATAGAATAATGTGCCCATTATATGTTGAAATGACTAGCATAGTGAATTATGAGCTAGACAGGAACATAATATGCTGCCATCTCAAACACTTTGGTTTGAAGTCAGTCTGGATTTTAAGCTGTTTGCATTCCAGAGGCTTTGATTCCTGAGAAGAGCCACAGAGTATGTGCAGTTCCAGCATCCTGTCCTTTGGGAAATTAATATCTGCTCTTCCAGTTTCTCTAGCTTGATGTCAACCTGTTTACTGGCCACTTACCATGATGGTATAACTTGGAGTTTGGCTTGGTATGGATGATTCTAAAATAGAAAGAAGTGGAGGGGAATTCTTTAACAAACAAACAAAAAACCCTACTACTGACCATTTAAAACTGGCCTGGATTATTCTCCCAAAGACAAGCTGTTATAGCTTATTGGTTAGACAATGGTCTCTTAGAACAACCTGGAACCCATAATAATGAAGGGGTGTTTTTTCAAAAGCAAATACTTCAGCTATTACAGTTTGTTTGTAGTTATGTTGTTATGCCATTTTCTTCTCTTTTCAGAGTAGAGAAGATGACTGAAAACACACCACCTCGAGAAGTGAATAACATTTCGAACCACAGGGTGTTAATTAAACCAGAGGCACAGAATAATCAAAAAAACAAAGAAGTAAGCAAAAATGAAGAGAAGGCGGCTTTGGAAGCTGAAAAATATGGATTTCAGAAAATTGGACAAGATAAACCCTTAACTAAAATTAATAGTGTAAAGCTAAATTCAGAATACAGAACCTTACCAGTGAGCGCACTTCAGGCTGGACTCTACAGGCCAGTTCATTTAAATGGGTCTGAGAATAAAGCTGTCAATATTGTGGCGGACACTGGAGATGGAGGACAGCACAATGCAGTTCACTCACATATGGAGTCTGAACGAGTCATACAGAGAACTAATTCAATGCTTCAGTTGGAGCAGTGGATTAGAGTTCAGAGAGGAAAGGGGCAAGATGAGGAAACAAGAGGGTAAGCAATTTGATTATTCTTTTAATTTAGATTTTCTGTCACAATATCTTAGATTCTTTTTCAGGTGTGTAATTAACTTAATATTACATTCCTGTAAAGTCCAGTTTTTGGCTTAAAGAGGTTGTCTTGCATTATTGTGCATGCTGGTTATCTAGATAGTATCTACTTAGATTGTGTAAGAGACACTCTCAAACAGTCACTTAGCCTCGGTAAAAGTTGTTTTATTTAAATGGGCTCAGCTAGCTAGTTTTTAGGCACAAAATTTAGGTTGGGGAAGAATACATGTAAGAGATGTGGGAGTGTTGTTTGGGGTTTGTTTGTTTGTTTGTTTAAATTTGGTGTTGCTGGTGACTTTAACATTCCTTGGTAGTATTGTGTGCTTAAATATTTATTAATGCATGAAAACAAATTGAAAGCATTTGGAAACAATTACATAGATCAATTTTTTTCATTCAAATTGAATGAAATCCAAAGAGTAAACAGCCTCCATAAATGATGAAGAGTAAATTAGTTATTAAAACAAAATGTTTGCTAAATTCAATCTTTGACTTCAAGGAAATAAGACAGATGTAAACTAAAAAAAATGCATATTAAACACAAACAAACATATTGCGTATTCCTGTTAAAACATTGGCATGGGGGTTGTGTGCTTCCTTAAGAAGGAAATGTGCGGATAAGTAGATTCTTGTATTGTCAATTTAGGTGAAATGCACGGCTTGTTAGAAATGTGATTTTGCCTTCTCCTCTGCCCCTTCCTTTCCTTCTCTCTTGTTCACTCCCCTCTCCGATTGGTGGGGGCTCTGACATCAGAGGGAAATCATCCCTCTTTCTCCCCTGTCTTGTCTCTGTGTTCTTCCCTCAGTTACCATCATGCTAGGATCAGTTAATTGGTGAGTAGTGGATTTGAACAAAGGTGGTAGGTAATGTATGTGGTTAAATGAGAGGGGAAGCACTGACAAAGATGCATACACCATATGAGGAATATTGAAAGTAGCATTAAATATCTGAGTTGCATATGAAAGCTGGTCAAAAACCCCTCTGAGTGAACTTCGCCTCTACTACAGTGAAAACTTCAGATGTAATATACCTGGGGGAATTCTGTGCCAAAAAAAATGAAAAATTCTGTACCCGGTATTTTAAAATTCTGCATATTTTGTCAAAATAACACTCTGTAATCATGCCCGTTTCAATTATTTTGGTAATTTATTTCAAAATACCGATCAGCAACTACATCTGTAAAGTACAAACACAAAAAAATTCCTCCAGGAGTAGAGAGTTAAGGAAATACTTATAACAACCCAGTTCCTGTTTGTCCCCTCACCCCTGAGCCCAGTAGGGCTACAGACACCCACACCCCTCCCTCCCAGAGCGCAGCTGTGAGCCCCCCTGCCCAGACACTCGCACTTCCTCCCTCCCTCCCTCCCTGCCTCCCTCCCTCCCAGAGAAACAGCCTCATGCTGGTCCCAGGCTTGTGTGGAGCTTCCTGCACGCTACCGCCTTCCTTCAAGGCATGCTGAGAAGCTTTCACCCTCGCCCCCCCTCCCATCTCTCTCCCCACCCCCCCGCAGTGTCTTCTACTTATGAGCTTTTTTCTGCCGGGTACAGTGGCCTCTAGTGGCAGCGCTGCAGCCCATTTCTGTGGAGGAAAAGGAAATTCTGTGCAAAAAACTAATTTCTGTGCAAATTCTGCATGCACAGAGGTGCAGAATTCCCCCAGGAGTAATGTAGTTAAGGATTTCCCATTCCAGCACAGAGAGTGGTGATTCTCTAAAACACTTACTTTTAAGCACTTCATGAGGAAAAGTCCCTGTTCGGGAAATTGCCTCAGGACTGTTTTTATTAATAGATTTTGCTATCAAAATGCTTTTATTTAAAACTCTTACTATAGAAGGATTCTATGCTATTTTAAAAAAAAATTAAGTTAAAAAGATAAAGTATATCCTAAATGTTATCATTTGAAGTTTGTCATGCAGATTCATCTAAATTCATGTTAATTGCTTTCTTTTCTACATATAACCATGCTTATGGCATAGCACCTCCAAAGTCTAACGGTGCATTCCAGTGATTAATCGGAAAACTTTAAAGTTCCTCTATGAATCATTGACATTATTAAATCTTGCTGTGTTGTTAGCAATTATTCTGCATCACGGAAGCATAGGGATGTCTCTTCCAGGATGTCTACCAGGCAACTGCATTGTATGGCACACTAAACATGAGTTTATAATATTTATTTCTCAAACCTCTATTAAAATTTTTTGCTTTCAATTAAACTTTTATGGGAATGTCACTGCAGGAGGAATTTGGAGAGTGTGAAATTATGCCCTTCACATTGTAGGGAGGAGGTAGGTTGACCTGAATAATCTTCTTTGCTGGAATGTTCTTAAGATCTGTTTCTTGCAAAGCTGTGAAAGTTTACTCTTACTCTGACTCAATTGCTAAAGCTCTATAACAGACCCATCATTAAATATAATTGGTATTGAGGGTCATATAGTATTCCTGATATATTTGTGTTGCCAGTTGATCAATTTTTAATTTTAATTTGTACTACACGGAGTGACTATTAAACCTTGACATTTATCACATTATGTATGCTTGGGCAATGAGAACTTAACACAGTTTTGTGATGTAATTATATTTTTAAATTTAGAATTTAAAAAATTGTGTAACTTGCATCCAGACAGTGATAGTTGAATAGATGTTGTTTTTCAATTATGAACAAGGATAAAACCTCCAAGTCTTTTCAGTTTGGATTTCTCTTATCATTGCTCCAGTATTATGTTGGCTGTATTCCAAAACACACCGATTCCATTGTGGGAGATGTATAGTGGAAAACATTAACAAAACATTAACTGGCAGAACAGAATCTCCTTAAGTATAGAGATCATTTCTTATTTAAATATAGATGAAATTGGTAGCACAAACAATATACTTAAAAATGAAGCTTGATGTAAAGCTGATCAGCAAAGTGGAATTAAAATTGGACTTGTGCCCTTCTTTGCCTTTTTGGGATACATAAAGGTAGCCTGAAGCTTTTGTTGCTGCTGCTGCTGTTTTAAGAAAAGGGTTTATAATGCTGCTTTTTTACACTAGAAATTCAGGTTTTGTCTAGACTAGAAAATTCTGATTTGGACAACTAGTGAAAAGGTAACATCACAAGAGAATGAAAGTTGAGCTATTGAGAGGGGAAGGAAGTTTTAATGATAAAACTGTTTTTTTTGTTTTTCAGTAAGGTTGGGTTTTGTTGTCTTTCAATAAGATGTATTTAACTTCCATGACTAAATTTTGGAGAAGGGGCAGCCTTTGTTTAAAGACTCAGCATCCTCAACTCTTTTTACTAAGGTTCTTTCAATAAAGCATCCATGAGACCTCCCAGAGTTTTCCAGCTAAAGCAGGGAAGACAAAACTTGATATTACTGTACTAAGATTTCTAAGGTTAAAAAAAAGTCTTAAAGCTTTATATATATCAGAGCCAAAGGCACAAGCCCAATTTATTTAAAACAAAAAAACAAAAAACAACCCCTTACAGACCACCTTTACAAACTGCCTTACAGATAAAATTTAGAATTTCAGGGCTTTGGGGTGTTTGTAACGTTTGTTAGTTTCGTTAGCTTATCATAACAATAAGCATCTGAAGAATTACTTTTTAGGAATGCTTTTAAAGAGTAGGGTGACCAGATGTTCTGATTTTTATAGGGACAGTCCCGATTTTTGGGTCTTTTTCTTATATAGTCTCCTATTGCCCCCCCATCCCGTCCTGATTTTTCATACTTGCTGTCTGGTCACCCTATTAAAGAAGAGCGCATACTCCACCATTAGAGTTCTAAATAGCCCAAAGCACTTAAAGGGCAGAAATAATAGCACGACTATTAATCCCTGAAATTTTCTCCCCCTCGCCCTAATAGTCTCTCCCCACTCCCACCCCACCCCCGGCTGTCCTTTCTGCATTCATACTTGGTTCAAACTAAAATCAGTAGATTGGGAGAGATCAGTAATTTTTCCATAGGACAGTTTGTGCAAACCAGTGGATGTCCCATAAAATAGCTCATGTACATAATTTTTTTTTTTTTGTAAAAACACAAATTTCTCCAAAGAATATATTATAATGGACGTCTAGGCATTAAGGAATAAGTTGGAAGGTGGTCTTGGGTACTGCTGTTTGTTTTCTTTTTCTCACTTGCTGTGTGAGAGATGTACACAGCAGGGAGGGGAGAACGTGACTATTCAAGACAATCAGGAAGACTTTTTTAAATAGTAAGTTTTGTCAAATAATAATCTGAAAACTGAAGGTGTCCAGTCTTCTGTTACATTAGTTGTAGGTGTTAAAAGTAACAGTAGTAGGTAAACATTTTCAACAGAAGTGTGATTCAGCTAACTGTTCTTACAGGTGTGAGAAATGTGTGTGCCAAATATCTGCATATTTGTGGTCTTTGTTACAGAGTACACTGAGCATATTCTTAACCAGAAGATTGGTCCCATACATAGTTTTGGATTCCTCTACCCTATATTTTGAAGAGATGACTTAACTTTCCTCCATTTTGCCATTTTCCTCTATACTCTCGTACGAGGCAGTCTAAGGAAACCCTTAATTGTACTCTTTATGATGGAGGGGCATTTTTAGCCTTGAGTTTGTAAGGTGCTTCTCTCTGTGCCTATAGGACTGAGAGATCTCCGCATGTCACAGGATTGAGCACATAGAAAGCATATCAGCAAGCTCTCTCCCCCTTTAGAGTAAGTGAGTTAACTTCCAGATTGGAACAAATCTTAGAGCCCAGCAATAATCACATGCAATGGGGACATTCCCGAAGTTTTAAAGAGGTATTTTTTATCTTGCAGAAGTTTTTCTGTAAGTTGAAGATCTTGTGGGTTATTTATAAAGCCAGCCATAGAACTGTTACTGCAGCTCAGCAGCTTACCTGATGGATTACTGTCCCGCTGCTGCACACTAGGTATCTTGCTTTTAGTAGAGGTTTTGTGTGTGATTTAGGATTTGGTTAGGTCAGTCTTGCTGGTACCCTCATAACACTGACAACCCAGCTTTGGGTTTAATCACTGGATTGAAAGCCAGGGCATCATTTAAGGCTTGTTTTTTTTTTCTAGTGCTAGTAATTAGTAAGAGGTGTTGGGTGTTTAAATCTTAAGTTCCAGAACTTAAGACCAAATAGTTTTTAAATTAAAATTTTTCATACATTAAAAATGCAAAGAATTTCCCCCCAAAATTAGCTTGGATTTTCAAAGAAGCTTAAAGGAGACAACTGCCCAACTCCCACTGAATGAAATTTGAAATTCAATGGGAGATGAACATCTAGCTCCCTGGGATTCCTTTGGAAAATCTTAACTTTTAAAATCATAAACATTACATATAGCTAAAAATTAATTTGACAAATCCACTGGAAAGTCTAGGAAAGGGGAATTTGGATGTGTTGTATTGAAATACAAGGAAAAAAATCTTCAAGTGCTTGCTCACGTCCATTGCATGCTAGGTGTGCGCATGCCACGTGCAGAGATGCGGGAGATTTTTTTCCCTTAGTGGTATCCATAGTAATTGGCCCTAGCACCTTCTGGAGCCCCTCACACATGCTCTGTTATAAGGGGCGCTGCCGACTCCGCACCTCTCAATTCCTTCTTACCACCTGTGACGGTTACTTGGAACCACCTTCTTGCTCTCTTGCAAGGCTTTCCCAATGGTTTGGACTCTGTAGTCTATTGTATATAGTTTTTGCAGTTCGTGTATTTAGTAATCAATCAGTACTAGTGTATAGAGTGTAAATAGTGGTCCCAGTCGTCGAGGGACATCGTCCCAAGGACTGGGGATGCCCCCATCCCCAGGTTTCAAGCCATGTACCTCCTGCGGCAAGCCCAGACCAGTGAGCAACCCGCATTTGAGCAGTTTTAAGTCACTCAGGGAAGCTCATGTTAAGAAGAAAAATCTCTGGCAGCTGTGCATGTGGCACGTTCACACCTAGCATAGAATGGGCATGAGCAACACATCTCCAAGAACAACAGTTATGAAAGGTTGGTAACTGTTTTTTATCGTCTTTTTCATAATTACGGCAGTGCAAATGCACAGAGTTGGGTGAACGGAAACAGGATGGTTTGAGAAGACTTGTGTGGAAAAACTAACATTTTTATATATGATTGATTAATTTTCCTATCTACAAAATGCCTTACAGATAATACTTCTGGGAGGTTGTGTGGATTGATTCATTAGTATATGTAAAGCACTTTAAAGCAGTTTCCATCTGTGGTTCTTGCAAAGCATTATAGGTAATAGTAAATGTTCAAAAATGAATTATTTAGCTTAACATTTTTATTTTGCATGACTGAAAGATAGTTGCTACAAACAATTTTTGTAATACTTATTTTGTAAGGCGCTAATTACACTTCGGTTAACTCTGTTTTTAAATGTGCCCTTTTCCGTAACTCACTAATTTTCAGTTCCAGGGCCACAGTTAGTGATGATTCAAACAGTTTAAATAGCTCTGGTAATGAGATGTTTAGTGCCTTTCACCTCTATGCTGTCAGTTTGAATTTAGCCTACTTTACATGTGACTGGAATCTACCAGCTCATGCCTGTTCTATGCCCTGTGTGAAATGAGTTAGGTGTTGTTCTCCTTCTCGCTAGAAAAGTGTCAACATCCAAAAATCGCCATTACAAATAGCATTAAATGGAAAACATCATGACAGGTCAGACTCTTGGGTCCAAGACTAACGTCTCACTTCCCTCCAGTCACAGTTGAGGCATATTGATGGTTCATTAGGGAAAACTTCGCATTGCCACCTGATCTGTCACTGAAGGACTTCAGTTTTCAGAACTGTTAATCTGGTATCCAATTAAAGAAGAGTTTTAAATTCACACAAAAATTAAAGAGTAAAAAATAGCATTAAAATTATGTTGTCTTGTAATACAAAGAAATAATTTGCTGTTTGTTCTGCTTGGGCTGATTTACGTGAATGGTTTATCTAAAATTGCAGAATATAATTGCATTAGATAGTTATTACCATTTTTTCTGCCTTATTCTAGCCATAATTAATAAATGGTTTTGATATCATTTTGCAATTATCTGCTTTTATAGACAAATAGTCCATTTTTGCCTGTTCATGAATTTGTATTGGAACAAACAATATAAGCCTTAATTTTAAAAGCTTGACACTAAACTATTCACCTTGCAGGTTTGAGCTGAAATAAAAACAAAATAAAAGATCATAGGGCTACGTATCCCAAGTATCTGAAACATCTATAGGAGTTGTAGGTGCACCTCTCAGGAACTGACCCAGAAATGGGTAATAAATAAACTGATGTGAAGATTGGATTGGTATGAAATATTGGGTTGAATAATTAATCCAGTCAGTAAAAAGATCCAGTTGCATCATATGTAATATATTCATTTGGCATACTTGATTTTTTCAGTAGCCTTTACTGTTTCCTTCATATGATGGAGAGCATAGATCTTTTAAAATGTGATCAGAACAGATTATAAAGTATTATATCTAACAAGCGTGGAAAAGAAATTAGATAACTTTGTATTCCCATAATAGCAGTATTCTTGACTATTAATGGAAACTCTTGTTTCAGCATAATTTCATATCAGACGCTACCAAGAAATATGCCAAGCCACCGACCCCAAGTTGCACCCCGTTACCCAGAAGGCTATAGAACCCTGCCAAGGAACAGCAAAACGAGGCCAGAGAGTGTTTGTAGTGTGACACCATCAGTTTATGACAGGACCATAGGACCAGTAACAGCTGAAGAAAAGCGGAGATCCATGCGGGATGACACAATGTGGCAACTCTATGAATGGCAACAACGTCAATTTTACAATAAGCAAACAACTCTTACTCGACATAGTACTTTAAGTAGTCCAAAAACCATGATCAATATTTCTGATCAGGTGATGCATTCCATTCCCACATCACCTTCCCATGGTTCCATAGCTGGTTACCAAGGATATTCCCCTCAACGGACATACAGATCAGAAGTGTCATCACCAGTGCAAAGAGCAGATGTAACAATTGACCGCAGACATAGAACGCATCATGCTAAGGTGAATACTTTCCTTTTACATAGTTAATAGACCAACTTATTTCCAGTTTTCTTCTTTAAATAGAATGGTTCCAGGTAACAGAACACTGACTTTCCATGTTACTTTGGAAAGTTCTGCTGTTGTAGGCATAGTTACATGCCACTGTTTTTATGAAAAAATTATTACTATATTAAATGTTTGTTTCAAAGAAAAAAATGACTTTATAAAGTCAGGTGTAGCCTGTGTAAGTGATGGGAGAAGTTAATTTCTTTTAGAGGATGGAGAAGTGTTCTCTTAATGGTATTAAATTTAACCTTGTATAACATACTCTACATTGCTGTGAGAGCCAGAAAGCAAGTCGGTGTTCCCATTAGTCTCCAGAGTATCTTAAGGGAGTGCAAACAGGTTTCTGAAGAAAAAGGGCATTTAGAATTTCTGGGCTTGTAATCAAGGTCCAATATGATTTTTGGAAATTATAGTAATCTTAGCTTCTCTTCAGAGCACTCAAGGTCCTTGCCTATTTATTTTTCTCACCTTCAGCTACAAGTCAGACTAACTTTCTAGTTACTGTTAAATTATCCAGTGAGATCACTAAGGAACAGCAGAACCACATGCATATGACCTCAGTGACCCTCCATAAGTCTGCTAGCCCTTGCCAGCTTGGGTCAGAGGGAATAAGCTAGAATCATAAATCTAGATCCCCAACATGCTTTTGGTAGACTCGTTAAATTATGCTATGCACGTTGTTTCTGCAGCTGAGAGCTCCTTTTAAAAAATCGTGCTGTTGTAAGTAGGATGTAAAACTAACAATTTTCCTGCCCTACACTACATAAGGTGATCAAGGATTTCATTGAAGCTGTTCCTTGAACTCTGACCCAGGATTCTTTATGAAATGTTGTGGCTTCCTGCAATATTGAAGCATGGAAAAGCTTTAAAAAAAAACCTTTAAAGATCTTTAAATTGCTTTGTGTGTTTTCCCCTTCGGGGTTGAAATACCTCCAACCAACAAAAGAGCAGTTTCTTTCTGTTTTGAAGTCCATTGCCCATTACTGCTTTGGAAATTTAACTCAACATTTTATGCAGCCCTAAAAAAGAGCATCATAGTCAAGTGTGCACAGGACATATACTATATCTTATATAACGGTGTCTAAACTGAGTTTTCAGTTTACTTGTATAATACATTTTACTAGCATTATATATACAATTCTTTTTAGCCAAGTTAATCTAGAAAGTGCCATTCATTGTCATTACTGATTTTAGGTTTTCAGGTTATTTATTTTGTACTTTTTAACATTAAGCTAAGTTTATTCATAAAACCTTGAACACATTGCTAATTCCTTTTTTTAAAATGTACAAGTTAGGGGACTGAATGGTTTAGGATTGATAGTGCTGAAATACTAGATTGAATCCATGTCAGCCTGATAGAGATCAAAGGCTATTTGAACAAAAGCCTTGAAATATTTCATGACCTAGATCAAATGATTCAGTGATCTGTTTAGTTCTCAACAAAAATTGTTTCATTAAAAAATACCACAACGCTTGGTCCCAATTTATTCTTGCTGGAACTCTTAAGTGGAAGGGCCATGAACTGAAAGAGCCATGAAGACTGAAGTACTTTCTCAAGTTTAGAAGTGGTCCTTCCAGGGCATGGATTCAGGCACGCCAGAGGATTTGAGTTGCTTTTGAATATATTTTGTAGACCAACAGAGGACTTAGTTATCTAGTGCTGTCATTCTGGGTATGTCTATACTGCAATTAGACACCTGCGGCTGGCCCATGCCAGCTGATTCGGATCTCATGTTGTGGGGCTGTTTCATTGCAGCATAGACTTCTGGGCTTGGGCCGAAGCCCAGGCTCTAAGACCCTGTGAGATGTGGGAGAGTCCCTGAGCTTGGGCTGCAGCCTGAGCCCAAATGTTTACACTGCAGTGAAACAGCCCCACACCTGGAGCCCTGCAAGCCCAAGTCAGCTGGCATGGGCCAGCCATGGGTTTTTATTTGTGGTGTAGACATACCTCTGGCACGTTTCATAAGAATGAAATTGACTTGTAAAATTATATTAAATTCCTATTTAACCCTCAATGCAAAAAACTTTGCCAGACAACCATGGATTATAATATGCAGTCTTGTTTTTCCATAGCACGTCTTCATGCCTGAAAGAAGGTCGATGCCAGCAGGTCTGACTTTACAGCCTGTTACTCCTCAGAGCCTCCAAGGCAAAACGGTGAGTGGCACTTTTATTTAGTACATCATTTTTTTTTTTAATTTAAGAACAATCCATAAAATAAAATATGCAACACTGCAACATTTCTGTTTGTAGAGCTTGTATTAAATGCAGTCTTCAATTACCAAAGATTTCCAAACCAAACAAGTTGATTCTGTTTGATAACATTGAGGATTTGCAAGAATAGAAGTTTTAGTTAAAATTTTCTGCCAACAAATACAATTCTCTTTCTGGAAATAACTTTCATTTACACATTGAGTATCTTATTTTGGAAACATATAGGACAGCATCAAGTTTTCTATTTTAGGATTTTTCCAACATGCGTTTGACAAAAAAGTTGTCTCTTCTGAATTTTTAAGAATAGTACAGTAAAATAATGTGCTCTTATTCACCTGTATAGAGCATGTGTCTTTGTAACAGAATTAAGACTTCTCTTTCATTAGATATTTTCCATTAATGGTGATGGGTCAATGTAGTATTGCCAACTCCAAGAGCCTAAAACTCAAGATTTTTAAAGTATGTTTGAACTCCCCTTCCCTATTCCCAAAGCTTGAAAATTACAGGTTGAAATTTGTACCTTAAATCCATATGTAATGTCCCCATGTACAATGCAGGCCCCATTCCCCGTTTGCACTTGCTCTCTGACTCCATTATTGCCCTCCTACTGCCCAGAGATCTCCCTGCTTCTTGCAGCCCTCCACACCAACCCTAGTAGGATGCTGGAGCTGCTTCTTTCTTTCCTTGGGCTCTGATCACCAATAACTTCCTCTTCTTACACTGTCGTGCTGGGGTGAGGCTGCTGAGCTGGGTGGGAAGTAAAGGGTTGTTCTTTCTACACTTGTTCCAAGGCTTTGCCTGCTATGGGCAGCCAAGGAGTACTGTAGGCAGCTGCCAAAGGGAAAAACTGTAGGTGACTCTGGCAAAATTCCTGCGCTGCCTGTATTATCACAAGAGCCCCCAGAATCTGTCCGATTTACAGCAGTCACAGAATGTTGCAAGGATTGGCAACACTATCACTAGCTGATATTGGGAGTTGGAGCAATCTATTATGCATTGTGCTTCTCTGTGATAGGACAAGTATGCACACAAACCAAGGATTTTAATTAATATACCATAAAAATAATTTACTTTTAATTTGGAAATTAAGTTATGTTCATGCAAGACTTCTCAAAGAAAATGTTTTCATCCCTGAAAATATCAATTTCTTATGCATTTACCATACAGAGATGTTACTATCTTCAATTTATTTCTGTGAATGTGGTCATGCAAAGAAATTAGTTCTGTTTAAAATTTAATTTTTTACGTGAAATCCTGTCCATTTTCATTAGGAACACATTTTAAAATATATTGTAGTGACCTAAATCCTTATTACATATTTTCTGGAAATAATACTCCAGTTGGTACTGAAATGAACAGTTAGAAAGTGCAAGATTACCCATTATGGAACTTGATTCTTATGTTGTGTTTTTCAGTGAAAGCTAGATGGGATTGACAACTGAAGTTATAGTAAAATTTGCTCCCTCTAGTGGACTTCTACAGTATATGCCCACAGTTGTACTGATGTGTGTTTTGTTTGTGGTTAGATCAAGAAACACATGAGTTTGTTCTCAGACTCTTGTTCTGTGTTTCAGGTAGGGTGACCAGATGTCCCGATTTTATAGGGACAGTCCTGATATTTGGGGCTTTTTCTTATATAGGCTCCTATTACCCCCTCGCCCCCATCCCGACTTTTCACACTTGCTGTCTGGTCACCCTAGTTTCAGCAAATGGATAGTAATTGTTTTTCAATACTATAACCTCGTTCTACATTTTTCCTCCCCACTTCTTGATTTGGAAATTTTATGAAAACAGAGTAAAAGTTAATCTACTGTATTCCTGTATGGTTTTTTCCTACTTGAATTCAATAACTGTGACAACAAAGTCAGTTGCTGTGGAAATAATTGACCGTTCATTAGACTTACTTTAGGTGGTGAATAAGCAACAGGAGCAAGTGAGCCATTTACAAAACAAAATCTGAGTATTTTTTGTTTTGTTTTGTTTTGTTGTTTTTTTTGCCAGTATTGCAAATAAGAAAAGAGAGGATCCTCAGAAAATTGTACAGGCAGAGATGTTCCTAAAAATAAGGCTGTTTGAAATTATGCGGTGATAATAGTTGCACATGACTATTCTTTCCAAATAATCTCTATTTTTAAATGTTTAGTGAGAGCCTAACCTATAAATTGCCGGTGGCTGTAAAGGTACAGTATTAAGGTATTTATAGATTAGTTTTTTTATTATAAATCCTTGAGGAGGTGAAAGGGACAAATTCTCTTTCCTGCTTCTGACACTTTCTTCCATGCCATATGCTTGTTTTGATGGTCTTTGGTTAGTCTCGTTATTTAGTAAAACAAAAGGGCTTTGAAATATGTCCTGGCCAAAAAAACCCACACATGCAGAAGATTACCAAGGACTTTTTAAACAGATAAAAGAGAAAGTAGGTCACATTCTGAGCCTACCAACTTTGACAATGTTTCTTTTAAAATAGTTTTATTCAGTAAAGGGTAAACTTCAATATCTCCTCCCCATTCCTTTTGCTATTGTATAGACAATATTTTCCTGGGGGTTGGAATATCTGGCTAGTGTGTCTTGCCCACATGCTCAGGGTCTAGTTGATTGCCATATTTGGGATCGTGAAGGAATTTCCCCCCTGGTCAGATTGGCAGAGACCATGGGGTTTTTTTTGCCTTCCTCTGCAGCATGGGACACAGGTCAGTTGTCACTTGCAGGTTTAAACTAGTATAAATGGTGGATTGTCTGTAACTTGATGTATTTAAAACATGATTGAGAACTTCCCTAACCTCTGGCTGGGTTACTGGTCTATAACAGGAGTGGGTGAGTGAGTTTCTGTGGTCTGCAAAGTACAGGAGGTCAGACTAGATAATTATGCCTAGTCCCTTCTGACCTTGGATTCTGTCTTCCTCCTCTCTTATTGATATGGATGACACTTGTAACCTCCACCGTTGTAGTGACCACACAGATTTCTTTTTTCTCCTGCAAGCTCCTAATCTTTGTGCCCCTTTGTACACAAAATTTCAATTTCTACCATTTGAGGTTCAAGTGCTTTGAATTCTTATAAATCTTATGTTGACCTTTTGTTCTAAGTTCTAGGGAAGCGGTTTGGGGAAAATATTATACTACAAGTTTTTTAAAGGAATTTAACATGTGTTTGGCATATTAACAGTTAACCTTGAGAAGATGCCTGTAGTTTAATTAAGTGTTGTTCAGGACGCCAGTTAATCTATTCTCCACTCTTTGGCTTCTCACACTGCACTCCTTCAGCCAGAGGAGCTCACGCTGCTGCTAATAAAGCTGAGACGGCAGCAAGCTGAACTGAGTAGTATCCGGGAACACACACTAGCACAGCTCATGCAACTAAAACTTGAGGCCAACAGCCCAAAGGTCAGCTATGAAGTAATGTGTGCTATGTACCATCCTCACTAGCTCTGAGCCATTCATTAATCAAAGTTTGCGTTATGCCATTAGTGCAAAGTTCTCTGGTTAGCCATGGATGTAGATTAGAATACCATTGTTGCCTTGCATATGTGATGTTCAGCTATTAACCCTTTGAGTTCTTAACACAAAGCTTGAGAGTACATTACTGAATCAAAATAGGGGTAGGAACACTTCCAAATGTATTGTTTCCACAAAACTGGAAGCAAAATTACAGGCTCTGTACATTGATCAGGTGAAATATACTAAAATAAGTAATAATTGCCATAAACATAAATAATGCCATTAAAAAATGTATTATGGTAAATGATAAAGTGAATTTATTTTGATTATTTGCCTCATCTCAGGTGTGATTTGTTTTTTAGAATTTGTTCAAAACTAGGTAATTCATTAAAGCACATAAACTTATCAAAGGGTTTATAGTTGCTATGTAGTCATGTATAGAAAATCCACATGCACGTACTGGTTTTCTGTGTGTATTAAGAAAATTGTTATTAAATTCACATGAATAAAGAAATGAAATTGCAAGTTAATACCTCATCAAACAAAGGTATACCTTTTTCTGTATCTTCCTGCTTCCTTGTCTAATTGAATATACTTGGCTTTTTAAAAATTTACTCTAGTAGTTCATAGTGGTATTTGTAGGAAATTTTAATTATCCATTTTCTCTTGAGATCAAAGCAGTTTATGTAAAAATTATAGAAATGTAACGTTCGTTTTTAATTAGATTGAAAGATCACTGGCTAGTTTAACTCTTTCCAAACTGACCTTTTCATACATTCTGCACCTTCTTTCCCTTTCCTTTATCTTCTTGACTGCTGCCTGCTAGAATGAGATTCTTTCACATCACCTTCAAAGGAATGCCATATATTTGGATCATCAGGTGGGATTAGCAGCTTTTTCTTTGTTTGTCTCGGTGTGTGTTGCATGCTTTTTTCAAATTTAAAGATGCCAGATATTTAAAGATGTTTTCTATGAACTGGAGTTGAGTATTTTATATATTACCTTATTTACAGATCACAAAAAAATAAATTTTATTGAAAATTGGATATAATGAAATAATAAGAATCTGAGCATTAAATTTATACCAGAACGTAGTTTTAATTCTCAGGTTCCAGTTTATTCCTGCAGTTCATTGCTTTCCTGTAACTATCTAAAATTTCCTCAACTTTTTATCAACATAACCAAACTCATCAGAGATTTCCAAACTGACAAGTTTGACAAGCATACTATTCATAGAGAACAGCTAATTCTGATGATTTCAATGTGTTCAGAACAAAGAAAACTGAGATCAAACTTCAAAATACATTTTAAACAAAAGGCAACTTACCTAATTTTGTGTTTTGCTAAGCTATTTGGTCATGAGTTATGAATGAATAAGACTTTACTCCTTCATAACTCAGATTTTTCTTCTGCTGGATTTCAGAGTGAGAGCATAATAATTTGACATCAAAATCTGTTGATAAAGAAACAATTGGGATGTCATATTCAGCTTTTTGTCTTCAAGCCAGGATCAAATGAAATTTGCAAATGGGTTCTGCAAGAGAGCTTTTTAAACGGAATGATGAGACCTTTGACAGAAATAGAGAAAATCATAACAAGTACTTGAAAGGAAATATAGGCAAATTGATGTTTA
The DNA here is from genome assembly GCF_027887155.1 of Malaclemys terrapin pileata. Taxonomy (NCBI): domain Eukaryota; kingdom Metazoa; phylum Chordata; order Testudines; family Emydidae; genus Malaclemys; species Malaclemys terrapin. Next base: position 116,277,601 of record NC_071505.1, read on the forward strand.
ACTATCGTTTTCTCACGTGAAAATCTCAAAACTGATTTTCAAACACTGCATGCTGAATTTTACATCTTAAACATTACACTTAATGCAAACAATTTCCTGATTGTTTTTGCACGTGGACATCCTATGCATTGCTGCAGTAGGCAGGACTTAATTGAATTGTTTGTTTAAAAAAAAAAAAACAACCTTTCTGGCTTGATTTTTCTATCACCTTGCACTTTGGGTGGTCACTTATAAATGCAAATTGAGTGCAAGGTTGCGTTCAAGATGAAATGCTACCATTCTGATTTGGTTGTGATTTACATTCATCTTGCAATCAGTTTGCACTGATGTATGTTGGTAAATGACTAACCAAGGTGTAAAGCGGTGGACAATCAGAAACTGTTAGTTGTGTTAGACCAAAGTATTTCATCCAGCTCAAACATTTCCAGCTTTGATTTTTTTATTGCTTATACAAGATGTTAAACTACTACTTATGTTCCATGTTTTAATATTATTGGTTGGTTACAGGGTTTGTTCAGTGATCTGTCTGTGGTATTCTGATTTAAATAAAGGAAATGGCATTTATTGTTTGAGAGGTAGTAAAGCAGTTCTTTACTTGCATAGTACATCAGATAAAAACTGATTATTAGAATTCCAGAACAAATGTAATTATATCTTGTAAAGTTGAGGATTGCAGAAATACGTACTTCTGCATTTGTTGAGTTTCTTATAAATTCATTTAATGCTGGCATTTAAAAATATAAACCAAGTCTCTGCAGTAGATCAAGGAAATGGCTAAACTTCACATACAGTAAAAAAAGAGGCAGTTAGTATAAAATGAGATTCCCAGTCATAAAATCATAGGGCATAAGGTTGGAATAAATGTTCTGGGTCATCTGCGCCATTCTTCTCCCCTCTCCCTTTGCACTAGAACAGGATTGTCCCATATACTATATAAATTCCATAAGAGATTGTAATCTTCTTGAACATCTCTGGAGCTGGTGTTTCAACTACTTCCCTTAGCAAATTAGTCCATTATCAAATTGACCTTATTTTTAGGAGAAAAAAATCCTACTGCATAGCCTAAATTTTTCCTAGTCTAATTTCAGGCCAATGCTCCTTCTTTACAGCATCTTTAATCACCTTGAATAATCCTTTGTCCTCTTTGGGTTGCTTCATTTCATGATATATAAATTATACATTTCCTTTTTTTGACTAGTTTGTAATTTCTGTATATAAAATTCCCTAAACCTCTCTCCATGGTGTGTGTAGCTGCACTCCAATCCTTTTATCTTGGTCACCCACCTTTTGGATTGTGAGGAACTCAGAACGGTACACATTGCCTACTGCCTCCTAACCAAGGCTGCATTGCACTCCACTCTTCTCAGTACTACATGCAAAACCTTATGTATAAAGTAACCTATAGTGATTGCTGAGCTCTTTCAGTGAAATATTACCTGTGATTAAGATTAGTTTCACAAAGCCCAAGAAATCATAGGAACTTTTTTTTTTTTTTTTTTTAAACTAGAGGGCAGTTCTTTATACTGCTGTTTTCCTTGGAGATGCTTATGATTTGTTACATTTTGGATTTTTGTTTTCTGTAGTTTTAGGTACATAAGGACAGTGCAGCACAAAATTGTCTCTAGACAATAGGTTTCCTTGAAATCTCATGGCCACCAGGAGTTTAGATCACCAATCAAACACCACCTCTTTTAAGAGGGGTTGAACCACTTTTGTGGCTGTGGTATTCAGGAAACATCAGAGGAGCCAGATGTGTTTGCTGTCTTTTTCACAAGTGCCCACTTGGGACACTAACAGTGATCATAGGCATAGACTATTTGCTTGCCCAGTGCATGCTCTTTTACGAGGGCAGTAGTATAAATGTAATCATGGCATTATATGAATCCAAAGGATTAGTTATCTTAAGTGTACTACTAAATCCATTTCCAATGGCCTCTTTATTGCCCTTTTTTCCTGACCATGCTCACACCGAGAAGTAGTAATAACCACAAATGGAAACATCAAAATTTCAAATAAAGACTGTGTCCACAACACTTAAATGTTTTATTTCACCCATAAATGGATGTTTTATTAGAACCTGCACCCATTATCAGAGGGCAATTCCGTAAACAGGTCTTAGAACTTAATTGTAATTTTGTTACTGATGATGAAAATCTCCAATAATAACCAGCTATACTTTTCAGTGAGATTGAGTTATGTATTTTAGGGTTTGGTGCTGGGTCTCATCACCAGAGTATATGAGCACCTCCCAGATTAATTAGATTGGCATAGTGACGTACCTGTTGGATTGCATGAAGTCTTCTGTCTTCTTCCTTCTCTGATGGTAGGAATTTCTGCGTGTGGTAGAGATTTTTCTGAGGCAGGAGACAATATTTCACCTCTAGTCAGCCCTGGATCAAGGAATCTGATAAGAAAGAGAGTATCTTTTATTCAATATGCATCTGTTCTTTTATGGTTTTCAGTACTGAAGCTTTTTATGGTATACATTTTTTTTAAAACCTCAGGAAAAGTCAGAAATTGAATAATAGAAGAGAACTTCCGACAGGAAGTCTCTGCTCTCTAGCTGATCATAGTTGTAATGCAATCAGCATAGTGGATGCTGTGAAGTTTCATCTGTACAGAAAGATGTCAGTCACAGGGAAGAATACCTGATTAACTTACAAATGTGTGGGGCAATGGAGAGGAAAGAGGGAAAGAGAAGGGAAATGAACATCTTTTTGGTAAAACTCCACTAAGAGTTTTCTTGGATGTTCAGCAGATTTTAGATTGGCTTATAATGTTGCTCTGTATTCTTTGGTGTTGTGGCATCTGAGTATAATATACTCACAGATTTTAAATACTAACTATTAAATGTATTCAGCTGCTTTTATGTATGTCTTGTTTAGGGAGAAATGTTGTTTCTCACTCGTATACCACACTGAGTATAAAAAAGCATAGCAAAGACAGACATCAGTTTTGGGGAAGGCTTAGTGATCTACAGGAAACAGCAGGCATATATCTAAGCTAGGTTTCTTGAATTCTATTCAGAGTTCTGCTTCTGACTTGCTTTGTGGCATCAGGCATTTCCTTAAACCATTTTGTACTTTAGCTGGCTTGTGTAATACTTTTGTGACCGGGGTCCCGGGGAAGGGGGTCATGCTGAGGTTGCTCAATTAGGGCAAATTGCAAAGAATGGGGCAGACAGTCCCCAGAACTGGTGGTTATTCCAACACTCAGATTCACCCAGCCAGCACCAAAACAGCTCTACTGGTTACACAGAAGCCAAAACACAATTCCCTTAAAGCAACCCAGCCTTGGGCACCCTTCTAGACAGCAAAGTCAAATATGATGGGGATTACTGAAAATCTTGTTCATCATATAAAAAGTTGTATCAATCCTAAAGGATCGGACACATTACCTCCCAAGTTAATGAATACTTTAGATAGTACCCAAATATACACTTACAGCCAGTTCTTATTAACTAAACTAAAATGTATTAAAGAGAATGTATTGGTTAAAAGATCAGTATACATACAGACATGAATACAGTTCTGAGATCAGTTTCATAGTAGAGATGATGAGCTTTGGAGTTGCATAGAGTTGTTTGGACTAAACCTATGGACTAATTCTATGTCCAATACCAGGGTGATCCAAATAAATTTGGAGACCTCAATATTGAAGCTCAGTGCTTCCCCTGATAAAACATGAGCAGATTTGAGATGAAAGGGTCAGGTCCCAAGAGTTCTTCATACAGTTCCTGGGCAGCATGCAGTCCTTGGGTGAACAATGGGCTTTTGAAGTAACCTTTTGTTTCCTAACCATCACCAGTAATTAACTATATGGATTAACATAAGGTAATTATCCATTAAGCAGTTTATAGACAGTTTACCACAAACTTTAAAGAGACACATAGACAATGACATTATTTCACCCAAGTTCCATCTAAATGTTATTTACGATATAGCCCTAGACAGGAACCTTTTGGTTACATTGTCCCCCTCTAACAAGACGGGGTAAACAGACTACTACAATGACTATCTTCTTCCAATTCTTTAACAATACAAGTTTACATTTTAAAGCTGTAGCCTATCTAACGTGGAATGGCCCTAATTATATTTATATATTTTTTCTAATATGTCTCTAAAGGTTGAATCTGGGTCAATTAGCCTGCAAGTTACTGTACTTAACCCTTTTTGGCCATGTGTCACAATTTTAATTTAAGTTTGTAAAAAGAATTTTGTATCTTCAGATAAGACAACTATTTAAATGCACTATTATTACTGTGTTATGGTGCAGCTGTTTGTAAAATTTTGTTTTCCTAGCACTCATAATATAATTTGGATCTGTTTTTATGTTAGTACTGTGACTAAGTTGCTGTCTTACTCAGTTTAGGTTCCATTTTGCTCTACCACTTCTGTTCAGATAATTGTACTGCATATCTGTGGGTTAGTATTTATAAAAAATGGTAGAGTGAAATTGAATAAATTGAATATATATTGTATCACCTCTTGACAAATATTGAACATTTAACAGTCTGTCATAGGGATATAAAAATAGTTTGGTTTCTGCTGGAATGGCCTTTTGGTCAGCACTTTGCAATGTTTTATACAGAGGATTGATTCCCAATTGTTGACCCTCCACGGTATTTAGGGACTGGGATTGCTGTTGAGCAGTGACCTTTCCAGTCAAAATTATGAAGTGCTGTTAACCTCCTCTAGTAAAAATGGAGGAGGAGGTCCCCCAAGATACAGTAAAAGTTGTGTTATCTGTCACTTTACCATCTGGAAAGCTCTAGAAACGGGCATTTTAGGATGCCAGATCCGGGCGGCACTCCTCTTGGGCAGCTCCCCGCAAGCTGGTTTTTAGTAGTTTCCTATTTACTGCATATTATGGGGAACCTCACTGTTGTAGATACAGTATTTTCCTTCAACACAGGCCAGTTTAAGATTTGGTCACATGACTCAAAAATTGCCCTCGTAGTGTATGCTAAGAATGCTACTGATCTGCTGACAGGTAGTTATCAGCTGAGACGAACTTGTGTAAAGAAGCTAGAGCAGCAAGTAACTCTCGTTGCAAAGTAGCACAAAAACAGAGCTTTGAGACTTTTAAACTTAGTGAACACTTAAGTATTTCATATGTGACTATTACCTTATTCTGCTTCTCTTTAGGTTTGTCAACAATATACTATAGGAATAGGGGAAAGAAATCTTGCTAGAAAAATGGTACTGAAATAAATATTTTCAAATGTTCCCTGTGGTGTAAGGATCTTTACCTAGTGGGATTGGAATAAAAATGGACAAATGTAAATAAGTGAGGAAGAATTCACTTTAATCCAAGATGAGCCTGCTTTTGCCTCTCAAACTCTACTGTTGTCTATAACGGGGATGTCTTAATTTACAGGACAATATAACTGTCTCATTTGAGGCACAGTATGAAATAAATTCCTCACATATATTGGAACCTCAGTTTTTCCCACTAATACCTGGTAACCCATTGTGAATTAATGAATGTTGCAGATGAGTGAATAAATAAATGCACAATAAAGCAAAGAATGTATCACAATATACTTCATTTAGTAATTGTATCTTACTTTATTTGTAATTCAAATTTGATTCTTCATAGTATACTAGAAGTATTTGCTTTTTAAATGTAATGATCATAACTTTACTAAGAATGGGAGAGAAAACAGTTGTTTTTGTACAAATTATGGGGTCCTTAGCCAGTGCAAATTAGTAAGGTACCACTGATAAAGAAGGTTGGGACCCTCCCCTAAAACCACACACAGATTGGAGTTTTCAGTTTATGGGGAAGTTGTTGTCACTTGGGTTGGAAAAAGCAGCTTGTTGTCTGTCACATCAAATTGGTGAGTCCGTATAAAAATCCACTGTGTATACAGTTACGTGGTGAGAGAGATCACACACATACGTCCTCTATAGCTGGATGTAAAATTGATGTAGCGCAAGAACTGGTTGAAATTTTTTATTCAAAGGGTCTTTCTACAGAAAATGGCATATCAAACTGGACATTTCTAAAGTAAATATCAATTTTTGATATTTTTTTCAATTTTTGTTGGGAAAACAGAATTTTTCACCCCTAAGACTGAAAATTACGGTTTTTGGTTTTTCAACAAAGTCTAAAAACATCTGAAGACAATTTTTGACAAACTTTTTTACTTTATATTGATTTTTGACAGGAACAAAAATATTTCTTAACCAGCTCTACCTAACACAATATTCAAAATCTTATAAGATGTAAGAATTCTCACCAGCATGCTGGCATAAGACAGCCATTTGCTCTATACATTGCTTGGATTTTTTTGAATGCCTAATTCTATAAATTTTTTTCATAAATGATCACAGAATCTGTTTTAAAAATTGCACTTGTGGCAGTAAATATAAATGATTTGTTCTGCAAATATGGCAGCACATATGTCTAATCTAGCTTGAAATGTGCAACAGATGGTTTCATAGCCATATATGGGTAAATGCAATAACTAATATAATTGACTACTTTTGTATATAAAAAAAGTGCTGCATAAAAATTGCTGCATTGTTGATTGTGAAGTACTAGTGTAGATCATTGTAAACTTGATCTTAGTATTCAGTTCCAGAAGGGCTCAAATAACTGTAACATACTGAAGATGCAATCTACATTTTAATGTATGGGGGACTATTTTATGAGATGGTTCTCGGATAAGAATTTGGATGTTTCTTACTGCATATTTAAATTACTGTATTTGTATTTTAAATTACTTCAAATCTAGCTGGCTTATTTCTAAGTAATATCGTGGTTTGGCTACTCAGTATTTTATCCAGTCGTTCCTGATGTTTTACCTATTATAACTTGAGTTTATTGGTGAAACATTTGAAGTAATTAGACTTATTAGTAACATGAACCACAGTAAGATTGTAACACGGCTGTTACTCTGAAAAATGAACCACAGTGGAAATGATGCAGCTTTTATGAAATATTAATATAGTAACACATTCTTTTGTATATGGGAAACATGAGTTTGATATTTATCACTTATGTTTTTCAAATATTTACTTTTTCTAAATGATGGAATCTTTAAAGGAATTGGTTAAAATTTAAACTGCTGCATTATTAGAAAAAATATTGAAGTAGAGGCTATATTTACAGTGTCGTCTTTCAAATCTAGCTATGGTGTAAACTGATGTTTGCTGTATGCTCCTCCTGATTTGAAATAGATGAAAGAGAATGAACCTTTAATCACCATGGTTCACACTATGATTGAGAACTCGGCGCTAAGACCACAACTGTACCAGCAAGTAAGGTCTTGGATAGTGAATGAAATTGCTTTATCATCTGCGAAAATTTTCCTCAGTGACAGTTTTTGGTTGTTCTTCAGATTTACTCATAACATCAGTGTTTCTCTTATTTGTTTTGAAAAACCACAAATCACTCATGCTTTATAAAATGCTGCGATATTATTAGCATGGCTTTTGCTGAACGCTTTTGTTGTTGAGTATATTAAGTGTACCCTTTTGGATAACTTTTTCTGTCTAGAATGTTTGATCATTTGCTATCATATGCAGGTGTCCAGTAAACTCATAAAATTTCCAACAAGCTTCCAACATTTGTCTTAACGTGGTCCTATGCACAATTAGCTTTCACGAGTGCTTCTTTTTGTTCAACACAAAAGCATGCCATTGGTGTTTACCTGGTCATATCTGGCAACTTTCTTCATTTTAGGAGATGGATTTCTAGATCTTTTGTTGTTGTTGTTGTTTGCACCTAGTTAGTTCTTAGCCTTGGAGAAAAATGGATCAAAATAACTTAGATCTGGAGATTGTAGATCCAAGGGGCAATGTTTTATTAATCAAGTCATAGCAAACCTACCAGAGTACACATTTCTAGACTATATAGTCATGACTGCAACTCTACCGAGACATTAAGAGGGGGAAAATGTGCTGAATGGAAATATGTCTTTGGCTTGAGACCTGCATTAACTTACAAGCATGGCCAATACAAATCTGTAAGCACAGTAGTTCCTTAGACACATGAATTTTGCTGCACAAAATACTGTATTTCAAACATCAAAGTTTTAAAGAAGCCTAAGCATTCTTATTTAAGTGATTGCTGTATTTTGCAGCTAATTGAGCTATGAAAATCTCTGGCTGCCAAACAGAATAAATATTTGACCTGTTCCCTTCAAATTCAGGGATTACTCCAAACGGGGAAGAGTGGCAAACAAAGTTTCATGGCTAGAAGGGAGGGATAGTTCAGTGGTTTGAGCATTAGCCTACTAAACCCAGGGTTGTGAGTTCAATCCTTGAGGGGGCTATTTAGGGATCGGGGGCAAAAATCTCTCTGGGAATTGGTCCTGCTTTGAGCATGGGGTTAGACTAGATGACCTCCTGAGGTCCCTTCCAACCCTGATATTCTAGTGATTCTAGGAAGGGAGTAAGACCAATTCTGCTTTGAAAAACGCTCATTGATGGTGATGAAATTTTTTGCTATGCCACTGTAATACAGCTCCCATGCAATTTTTGACCTTTATATTACTATATCACAGTGTAGAATATTTCTAAATGTTTAGGAAAACAGCCAGGTATCTTGAGATAAAGGGGAAGTGCTTTGAATCTCTAGTTTCTTCTTGGACTGAAACAGTGGCTTGCATTAACAGATTTTCCTGGAACCAATCTCCCACTATTGTGTGCCAAAAGACAAGCTGTTTTCAGACACCGCTTTGAAGGGTTAGGGGTGCAATGGGAGAGCGAAGGTTCCTCCAGACCCAAACTAAATAAGATTTTTATATGTTTAAAAGCTGTCCGACTCACTGCTGAAATTTTTTGAAAAATGCCATCAATTTTTAGAATATTTTTAGCTGCTTAAAATAATCCATGTACGTATTAAAGTCTGTTTTATGGTAGAGATAACTTCATTTTATATTTGACACTGAAATAGCACCACCTTGACAACCTTGTCAGAGACCATGAATCTGAAGGGTCATGAAGACTGAATTACCCTCTCTCCCCTAGAGAGATGGTCCCTCTAGAATGGTGTTTTAAGATGCATTGGCAGGATAGTGCAGGGGAAAGTGTGTGCTGCATAAATAAGGGACTGTCATTTTTAGTCAGTCATTGTTCTTTCACAGCTCTAAATTTCTATTAAAAAAAAAAAAAGCAGGAGTCCAAATATAGTTATTCATAGTAATTATTGGGTTAAAAAGAAATTTAGGTCACCAAAAATAAAAGATCACCCATTCTTCCAGACCACCTTGAACAAATTTTCTTCTACATTCTTAGCAGATGCCCTCTCTTAGCTACTGTGAATTTATCCCTAGGAAATATCAAAGTGACTATTTGTTGTGGGTAACAGCTGAGATTACTCAATTTAGATAGTTGTTCCTGGGTCCTGATTTGAAACCATAATGAGGTATGTAGTAATGTAAACAACATAAAGATCCTGTTGTGACAGACCCAGACCAGTGGGGTACAGGAGTCTGGTAGAGGGCAAATATACTGGTCACTGGATGAGTAGTTTTCTGTTCCCTGAGTGACCAGAGCAGGGGCTGCACTTGAGTAATCAGGAACCTGCTAGAACCAGTTAAGGCAGGCAGGCTAATTAGGACACATGGAGCCAATTAAGAAGCTGCTAGAATCAATTAAGGCAGGCTAATCAGGGCACCTGAGTTTTAAAAGGAGCTCACTTCAGTTTGTGGTGTGAGTGTGAGGAGCTGGGAGCAAGAGGTGCAAGGAGCTGAGAGTGAGAGGGTGTGCTGCTGGAGGACTGAGGAGCACAAGCGTTATCAGACACCAGGAGGAAGGTCCTGTGGTGAGAATAAAGAAGGTGTTTGGAGGAGGCCATGGGGAAGTAGCCCAGGGAGTTGTAGCTGTCATGCAGCTGTTGCAGGAGGCACTATAGACAGCTGCAGTCCACAGGGCCCTGGGCTAGAACCCGGAGTAGAGGGCGGGCCCGGGTTCCCCCCAAACCTTCCAGTTGACCTGGACTGTGGGCTCTTCCAGAGGGGAAGGTCTCTGGGCTGTTCCCCAACCCACATGGTGAATCTCTGAGGCAAGAAAATTCGCCAATAAGCGCAGGACCCACCAAGATAGAGGAGGAACTTGGTCACACTGTATTTTCAGTATTTACATGTCAAACATTTTATTGTGAGATTTGGATATGGGGCAACTCAATCTATACTTTCAACCACATTTGAGGAGTAGAGCCTGGAACAAAAGATTCAATTTCCAAGATACGTACAGTTTTTTGAATGAAAAAATATTAAGAAAACAGCCCAAATGAAAAGATGGGAGAGGGATTTAGGCAAATAAATTGATCTGGCTGAGATGGGAAAGGCAATATAAACCCTCAATTTGTGTAGCTCATAAAGAAATTCCTGGTAAGATCCATCATATTTTTGGAACTAGGAAGGCACCTTGTTTGAAGGATTACAGGAAAAGGGAAACATACTTGCACATGTGGTGGTCCTGTCCAGGAATTAGGGCTTGTCAACACATGGACATCAGGAAAATTAATCCGAATTAACTAAAGGTGTGAATTTTCAGTTTTAAATTTTAAGCCACATTAAGCCACTGTGGGAATACCCATTCAGAATTTAAAGTTTAGCTTGGATCATTTCCAAAGTGAATTAAACTAAACCAAATTAAGGCCACTTTAATTATGAATAAGTGTTCACACAGAGATTTAATACAGTAAAATTCATCCACTGAAATTAACTTTTTATTCATATTGAAGAAATGTAGTAATAATCAGCTACCTATCCTCTTTGGCTAGCTCTGCTGGACACATTCAAGTACAATTAGATGAGCCTGAACCAGTACCTAACAGTACGAACAGTAAATTGGAGAAAACTTAGATTGTCCCTTTGCAACATCTCTAGACAATCTGTCCTTTTCTCAGTGTTAAGTGAGGTATATTAATGTTATATGAAGGGGATTCTATTGGTGCAAATTCACGAATACGCCTAAACTAAGGCTTAAAATTTGAGACAACTTCCTGTACTGTGTTGACTTTTCATATTTTAAAGATCACACAGGATTTTAACGTGAATGAGTTAGAATATTGTGTGTATAAAGCACACTGACACTGAAAAGACAAGATTAAAATCTGGTTAGAACAAGATGACATGCATGCCTAATGTCAGCATGTTTATGCCCAAGAAATTGGAAAACCATTTAAGAGCAGATCAAAACCCCATACTTCAATCTAGGACAGCAAGATGTTGAGTTGTCATACACTGTTCACCAGTTGCACAAATTAAAGCTGTTGATGGGCTATTAGCTTATGATCCTGATGTTTAGAAATATTTTCTAAGCTTTGTTTTTGAATTTGTTCAACATCCTCTTTTCCTGCATTTCTTGTCCCTATTTGAAATTCTGCATGTTGTATTATGCGAAATGCAGTTTTCACATCTGATACATAATACATTCAAACCACAGTATATTCTTACTACTAAAGACATACTCTTTCAGCTAAATTACATGAAAGTATCACTGAGTGTTGAATAGGTCCATGTATTCATACTAATGGGTGAAAAGGGCCTTTTAAAAAATGCTACTAGAATCTTAAAGAATATCTCACCCTCCACACAAAAGCCCCAACTTTTTGTTTAATTTCCTCACTAGAACAATCTCCCAAAAGATGTTAAACATGCCATCAGTTGTGAAATTCCATGCCACAAGACTTTATTGAGGCAACAAGCTTAGTGTAATTTTAAAAAGTTTTAGAAATGTGTATTAATATCTGCACTTACACTGGCTAAAATAAAAACATGAGGATACAAGCCCTCATGCTTCAGGAAATAAACCCTCCAATAGTTGTCTTAGGTTAGGAAAAAACTTCCCCTGTGAACATCTTACATAATGTCCATTTTCATGGTTTTATACCTTGCTGTGATTCAGCAGATATTGCCCGTTGTCTAAGATGCGATGGACTATGTTGGACTATGGACTGTTTCTGTAACTTCTGAAATCTCTACTTGCTAAATTCTTCTTTGTAGATATACGTATTGTGCACAAGACTTAATTCACAGATAGGTAGAGAGATATTTTCAGCATTACACATGGACATTACACATTTCTCATTGAATGCAATGGCAGTTGTGTAACACCATTGTAACCGCACACAGAGAAATATTTGCTCCAACTATACATGTAGCTTACACTAGCAGCAAGCAATAAATAATACTTCAGGAGTATTTACAATGCTATTAATTCCTCTGCCCTCATACAGTGTGATTTCACTATATATTTCAATGTTAGCAGAAATAGGCTATGTCAGTACTTGGATAGGAAGTCTTCAAGGAAAACTCACAAGTCTGTGGGAAGTGATGTGGCAGTGCAGTAGATGGCACTCTTCCTCTTAAATCAATGCCCTGGCAGGGTGTAAAAAGGAACTGTCACTGGAGGCGGTTCCACTGGATGCAACATAAAAACAGGCTCATGGCCCCTTGGTCACTAAATATCCCGTAGCATACTCCAAGAGTTCCTCCTGTAATTCCAATAGAATATGATGGTGTTCTTCACATCTTGCCCTAAACCATCTAGTAGATTTGCTGTACATTATTAAGCAGCTGCTGCATTGACAGTGATGGGCAAAGTAATTCATATAATTTTGAGATTTTCTGTGTTAAATGAATGTAAAATGTTGTTTTACAATATTCTGTATTGTGTGGAGGTGAAGTGCTTCTGTAGAAGATTCTGCCTGTTGTGTATTACAGATAAAACTAAAAGAATAGAAACATTTCAGTGGCTATTATGGACTATAAAAAAGTACGCTCACTGCAGACATGCCCCTTAGCAGCTCTCTTGTCATTTAACATGCCCTGCCATCAGCTGCTCAGGCCCTGTGGTGGTCTCTCTTGTGACATGGCCCTCTGGCCAGGTCATTTAAGTCTCTCCCCTTCTGATGTGTTAGTGTCCCACATGACACTGGGCATCAGTATGACATCTGCCACTCCTCCAGGGCCCCTCTTCTGTTCCACTCGATTAGAGCCAAGGGCCCCAGGACTTCAAGCTATAAAAGGAAAATTATAAGCCACAACAAAAGCAACTTTGGCCCCTTCTCCAGGCTTGAACTTTTAAATTATCCTGAGTCATCCTCAGCTCTCTGTTTTTCTACAGAATTCTGACTCAGAGACTACCTTGGTGGAATCTTTCCCTTGTCTGAATCCTCAACTTTCTGCCTGTGATTGGCTTTCACTCAGGTGCACTAGCAGTGTCCCCTGCACCTCTGTTAGCCTATTCCATCAAGCCCAGGATGTAAAATCTGCCCTGAAGCTCCTCTGCTCTCTACTACCCAGAGAGGGACTATGAGGTTCTTTTCCTTTCTCCCTGCAGCCCTTTTCTACTCTTAGGGTATGTCTATACTACGAAATTAGGTCAAATTTATAGAAGTCGATTTTTTAGGAAGCGATTTTATACAGTTGATTGTGTCCCCACTAAGCACATTAACGGAGTGCGTCCACAGTACCATGGCTAGCATCGACTTTCGGAGCGTTGCACTGTGGGTAACTATCCCACAGTTCCCGCGGTCTCCGCCGCCCATTGGAATTTTGGGTTGAGCTCGCAATGCCTGATTGGACAAAAACATTGTTTTGGGTACATGTCATCAGTCGCCCCTCCCTCCATGAAAGCAATGGCAGACAATTGTTTTGCGCCTTTTTTCCGTGGAGATGCCATATTGCTTTCAGCAGATGGTGCAGTAGGACTACTAACCGTCGTCATCGAACAACTGCTTCTGCTGCCTCTCTGCTCTCCTGCTCTGGCCACAGACGGAGCAATGAGTCGGGAAAAACTGGCATTCCAACCACCGCTTCCGCTGCCACTCTGCTCTCCTGTCTCGATAGCAAATTTCTCCATGTTGGCTGTCATGGGCTCTCACTTCCGCTGCAACTCTGCTCTCATGATTCCATCTCGCAGGGCCTCTCGTCATTCTCTATAAATATCTATTCTTATGGCATCTCTCTATAAATATCTATTCCATCATCCACCGCTTCCGCTGCAACTCTGCTCTCCTGCAGGCGCCATACCACGGCAAGCATGGAGCCCGCTCAGATCACCGCGGCAGTTATAAACACTGTTGTGAACACCACGCGCATTATCCTGCAGTATATGCAGAACCAGAACCTGCAAAAGCAGGCGAGGAGGTGATGAGAACATGAACACAGACTTCTCTCAAAGCATGGGCCCTGGCAATGGGGACATTATGGTGGTAATGGGGCAGGTTCATGCCATGGAACGCAGATTCTGGGCTCGGGAAACAAGCACAGACTGGTAGGACTGCATAGCGTTGCAGGTCTGGGATGAATCCCAGTGGCTGCGAAACTTTCGCATGCATAAGGGCACTTTCATGGAACTTTGATTTGCTTTCCCTTGCCCTGAAGCGCAAGAAAACCAAGATGAGAGCAGCCCTCACCGTTCACAAGCGAGTGGCGATAGCCCTCTGGAAGCTTGCAACGCCAGACAGCTATCGGTGAGTCGGGAACCATACGCCGGAGCATATCAATTTGATCCTCCAGTAGCCTCAGCATTGCCTCCTGCCTCCTCTCATCACGCTGCTGCCACCTCTCCTCTTGCTCCAGCTATCTATCCTCTCTCCTCACATTCATTTTGTGCTTTCCTGGACTCTGACATTGTCTGCCTCCACGCATTTTGCTGGGCTCTTTCAGTGCGGGAGGACTGCATGAGCTCAGAGAACATTTCATCGTGAGGGTGTTTTTTTCGTCGCCTTATCTGCACTAGCCCTCTGGGATGGAGATGATAGGGGGACCGTCGAAACATTTGCAGCTGCGGTAGGAAAAAAAAAAGGGAGAGTAGTATTTAAAAAGACACATTTTAGAGTACAAGGTTGCATTTTGCCTCTTATATTGAGGGGCTGCCGGTTTGGTGTGAGAGATCTCACACATAGGGCCGGGCAACAGAATTCGGCTTGCAGGCAGCCATGGTAAGCCACAGTCTTTTGGCTTCTTTAAGTCTTCAGGGCAAATTAATCATTAAACACGCTTGCTTTTGAACCATGTATTGTATTTACAAAGGTACACTCACCAGAGGTCCCTTCTCCACATTCAAGGTCCGGGAGCCCGCCTTGGGAGGGTATTGGCTCCATGGTGATAAACCGTTCCTGGCTGTCAGGGAGAACGGTTTCTCCGCTTGTGTGCTGTGCGCTATCCTCATCTTCCTCGTCCCCAAAATCCTCATCCCCATTGCATGAGACTCACCCTTTGCAGGTGTCCATGGACAGGGGTGGGGTAGTGGTAGGGGGGTCCCCTAGAATTGCATGCAGCTCATCATAGAAGCGGGATGTCTGGGGCTCTGACCTGGAGCGGCCGTTTGCCTCTTTGGTTTTTTTGGTAGGCTTGCCTGAGCTCCATAAGTTTCATGTGGCACTGCTGCGGGTCCCTGTTATAGCCTCTGTACTTCATGCCCTTGGAGTTTTTTTTCAAATATTTTGGCATTTCGTCTTTTGGAACAGAGTTCGGATAGCACAGATTCATTTCCCCATACAGCGATCAGATCCAGTACCTCCTGTTCGGTCCATGCAGGAGCTCTTTTGCGATTCTGGGACTCCATGGTCACCTGTGCTGATCAGCTTGCCACACTGAACAAACAGGAAATGAAATTCAAAAGTTCCCGGGGCTTTTCCTGTGTACCTGGCCAGTACATCTGAGTTGAAAGTGCTGTCCAGAGCAGTCACAATGGAGCCCTCTGGGATAGCTCCTGGAGACCAATACCATTGTGGATGCAAAGAATTGCGTCCACACTACCCCAAATTCGACCCGGCGATATCGATTTCAGCGCTAATCCCCTCGTCAGGGAGGAGTATAGAAATCGATTTTAAGTGCCCTTTAAGTCGACAAAAATGGCTTCGCCGTATGGACGGGTGCAGGGTTAAATTGATCTAAGGCTGCTAAATTCAACCTAAACGCGTAGTGTAGACCAGGGTAGCTCTTCCCCCAGCTGTACTCATCTTTTAATTGAGTCTGGCCCATCCTCCAAGTGCAACCAGCTGTTAATGGGCCCACGTTAACCATTTCATTGCCTATGTGGGGTAAACACAAACTCAAACTTAATACTATTTGAATCAAAGTATTTTACAAGTAATTATTAAATTTGTTTTAATACTTGTGGAAGTTCTGTACCTATCTTATTAAAAGTGCATTTAGATTTTCTAAATAATTATGGAATAATAGGAATAGGTGTGAATGATAGATCATCAGCCTATTTTAAGCTACGCTATAATTAAGATTGGGCTTCTGAGAACACAAATAAATTAGCTTTTTAAAAAGTCACTAAACTTGAAAAGATTTACTTTGTATATCACTATCCAAGGAAGCTGCATAATATCTAAGAGTGTTCTGGAAAGATAAATTTGGGGTCTTGAAAAGCTACATAATGTCCCTGTTGAGTTAAACAGAAATCAGTGTAAGGTTTTAACCATATTTTTGGGAGTCTGGGCCAGATTTATATTGACCATGCTTATGAGCACACTCTTAAAATATTTCTATTCCTAAGTTCTTTCTTTAGTTCGGAAGGAGGGTTTTTAAAAAATATATATTGTTTCTACACTATTAGAGGTTTAAATAGATTTTTGTTAAAAAATAATCTTAATGAAGTGCAAAAGTGCTGTGGCTTTTTCATATTCTGATACTCATTTTCATTAAATATTCATTTCAAAGAAATTTACTATGTGGTTTTAATACACTATACATACTTTTAAATTGTCACCAGATGCATTTGCATGAGGTATGTGGAAATAATGTCTTGAAATGAAACACTTAAGTCTTTTAAAGGTTTATTGTATGTTTGGAATGCTTGTATGTTTAACTCTCCCCAATCCTTGCATTTATAAACCTCCTTTGGACTTGTGTTTCTATAGTCTCTTTTTTGCACAATTGATTTAAAAATGTTCCAGTTAAATAACATGCTATGGAGGGGAAATGTATATGTTAGGAATGAATATGCATATATTTTTATGTATTAACTAAAATGGGATATAAAAAGTTTGGCACAAATGGGTATCTATATATGTTAGCCCGTTTTAAGTATTTTAAAATATATCGCTAGCAGTCAGTCTAGAGATGAAAAGAAGTAAAAAGTTAATATGTTGAGCATTCACTCATATCAAATCAGAGTCTGAGGATCCCTTCTACTGCTGAGTAAGATGGCAGTCATAACCTTAGTAAAAAGGGTTTGCATATCTCAGCACAAGAAATAGAATTGTATCCATTTACAGTAATTGCTGTAGTATGGAGTACCGTATCTAAAAGAAAGCTGAGGAAAAAGTGCACTTTTTTTAAAAATCCCACCTACATGCCAAAAAAGTGTGTGTATCTGTATATCTTACACACACTGTATACACAAAGAGCCAATTCTGTTCTTAGTTACTCTGGTGTAAATTTGTAACTACACTTGAACACACTGGAATTTCTATACACTGCCATTAACATAAAAGAGCAGAATAAGGTCCTGTATTTAGAATGCACACATGAAAATTAACATAGTGATATATAATTGTGTGTGGGGATCTAATCAGAATGTAATTTTATCTGCTACACAGTCTAGATTTGATGGAATTTTTATATTGCAACTATAGCACTCAACATTTTTCTGAAGAATTATGCATGCCTAATAAATTTAACATAATTCCACAGTTTCAGTTTTAATTAGCAAGATTTAATAGTTTGAGAAAATAACTGTGATATACCTTTCTTCTTCTGATAATCCCTATTTGACATTCCATTAGGTACATTAAGTAACTGAGATTTAAATATTGTTTGATTCAAACTATATAGTCATACATTAAATGTTTGGCATTCAAATGGAATCTGTTTTTGGTGTATTAAAATTTTAACTCTAAGATGAACATCATTTTCATGGTTCTGGTGGGAAGTTATTTTATGAGAATATTATTCTTCCTTATAGTTGACACAAGAAGAATGTAGGGGTACACTATACAAATATAGATCTGAAGAATTGGATATAGATGTAAGTATTTGGTTTTAGCTTACTGTGTTGATATTCTGATGTAGAAGTTTCTACCCTGGTCATAAAATTTAGATGCAAAAACTACTTAATATAAAACTAGTAGCAATTGCTTTAGAAGTTGGGGGAAATATTCCTGGATGTTTGAGCAAAATATCCCATAGCTGGTTTTGAATTTATTGGTGTTGGGGAGATACTAGTACAGTAAGTGAATTTGTAGGTGTGTGTATGTGTGTATATATATATATATGTGTATATATCTATCTATATATATATATTTGTGTGTGTGTGTGTGTGTGTGTTTGAAAAAAAAAATCCCTTGAATCGCAAGAGACTTACAATACTTATTTATGTAAGTCTCCTGAATCAACAAGTCTACACTAAGGGCTTGTCTACATTACCTGCTGGATCGACAGGCAGTGATTGATCCAGCGGGGGTTGATTTATCACGTCTAGTCTAGATGCAATAAATCGACCGCCAAGCGCTCTCCCGTCGACTCCGGTACTCCACCAGGGTGAGAGGTGCAGGCGGGGTCGACGGGAGAGCGTCAACTGTTGACTTAGCTCAGTGAAGACACCCCGGTAAGTAGATGTAAGTACATCAACTTCAGTTACATTATTCACGTAGCTGAAGTAGCGTAACTTAGATCAATCCCTCCTCTCCCCTGCCCCCTGTATAGACCAGGCCCTAGATGGACTGTTTGTAGACCTGTAGGCCTTTTCTAAAGTACATGTTCCACATGCAGTTTTAAAATGGGTAAGTTTGTGAAATCAATTACTTTAAAGCTATTAAACGCATATAATCCTTTTTCATGACTACTGTCCATGTCAAATTTCAGTTTTTTAAAGCTTCAGCCACTGTAAAGAGATTACAGGAAAAATTAACATTACATTTACACATGGTGTGTTCTCATTTTAGTTATAAACATGCACAAAACTGGCTCAGCTGGTTTCTGAGAGTGACAGAAATGGAAGGTTACGTATTCACTGAATATAGTATGTGAGATAAGGCCTGTTAGTTGAGGCTAAATATTACAACATGAATGTGTCCTGTCCAACTGAGCCATGTACATTAATTGTAGAAGGTTTTGCAGATGCTTTATTGCCTAAACTCAGGCCATAGAAGAAAGTATTTTCTAAGGGTATGTCTACACTGGCAAGTTTCAGCACCTCAAGTTATACCACTTTTATTAAAACGCTGGGATTAAACCATGTTGCATGTCCATACTGTACTCCTTGTGACACTGGAGCGCATCCACATTAGCAGCCCTTGAAGTGGCAAAGACAGCAGTGCATTGTGGTAGCTATCAAGCTGTGCAACTGGCTGCAGGGTGCTTTGGGAAGGGTTTGCAATGCCTCATGGGGCACGCACAGCATCACATAATGCAGGTTTCTCAATCCCATTGTTCCTTGGGCATCCTACTACACTGCCAGATGATTTTCAACTGAAGTTGGGGGAGGGAGGGAGAATGTGTGTGATAGGGAGTGTGTGTATGGGGGCGGGGGAGAGACTGTGTTTTGGGGGACAGTGTGTCAGCATGCTGTCTTGTAAGTTCAGACAGTGGCAGGAAGTAACCAGTCTTGGGGGAGGGGAAACCCTGCCTCCCTCCCTGGGCTCTCTGCACAGCGCGCGGTGCTTTGGAAGGGGCAGCCGAGTTCAAAACAGTGAGCAGAGTGGTCACTTGAGGCATTATGGGACAGCTCCGGAGGCCAATTGCAGCTCAGAAAGCAATAGAGTGTCTACACTGGCAATAGAGTGCTGGAGCCTCTGCACAAATAGCCTTACGACTCTCGTCAAGGTGGGTTTTTTTGCAGCGCTGCAACTGAGGAGTTTCTGCACACAAAGTGGCTTAGCAGTGTGTACACGTTTGCAGTTTGAGTGCAAAAAGCTGCTTTACTGCACAGAAGCTTGCCAGTGTAGACAAGCCCTAAATGTTTCACCACTTGAGTCTAACACAAAAGACGGGTGGGTACAATGCCTTACTTGACTTGTTATGTTAAATACAAGTATTTTACCTTTTCCTTTCATTTGATGACAACTCACTTTACTTTCTAAGTCTAATACAGTAAAAGGTAAAAAGCTGTTTTATAAGTTTACATTTGAGATTTAGAAAAAAGAAACCGTATTTAATATGTAAGCAAAAATGGCAGAGAGCAGATTTGAGTGTTTCAGAAAGCAAGATAAAAGGTCAGTGCAACCTCACAACATAACTCAGTATATATTTGATACCACTGTGTGTTAATATGCCTAAAAGGGAGGCTGAAAATGGACATCTCCAGATTCTCTACAGCTTTTCTTAAATTAAAGCCATTTCCATTTGTTGGTGCAGAGACCATTTGCTTCATCTGGTCTTTCTGTAAGTAATTTGGGCCTGGTTCACCCTACTAGCACAAAGGGAGGCAAATTGCACCTCCAGGCCAGCAGGGCTGTTTGATCCCTAGGGAAGGTCGGTCAGTCTGTTTATACCTCCTCCCTCCCTGGGGAGTTAGCCTTACCCTCCAGCTGTTGAAAGCTGTCCACAAGATATTCTAATTAAGTGTATTGCTGGGCGTCCTGAGCAGCGCCCCAGTGCAGTAAATGTTGCTGGTGCCTTATGCTGCTCTGACCTTCAGGTGGACTTCTGATTGGATGTATGCCAGCAGAATGAGTCAAGCTAATGTCTCTGAATTAGTTAAATTCTAGCAGTATGTGTGTAAAGTTTTATTTGACTGTAAAATCCATTACATTTCATTACAGGAAATGTGAGAATCTTTATATACCCTATGTACGCTGATGGGAATAAAACCCATAACTGACAACAGATTTTATTTTTGCCTATGCTGGAATCTCTTTGTCAGTGTAATGGAAGCCTATACTACTGATGAGTTCTTCAGAAGAATTCTGGCCCTTAAAATAAAACTTGCAATGGAAAACTTTTTTAGAGAAACCATTGCCTCCGCAGAACACATCAACAGCTGAAATTCAGATGTCTGTGTGTTTTAGCAATTGGATAGTACTTAGTACTGTGTAAAGTAAAAGACTTAGTGCTGCCCGTCATCTTCAAGCTGGTGGCATTGCAAAACAAATAATCTATCACCAGAGTAGTCACACATACGTGTTTAACAGAAGGGTGTGAAAATAGAACCACACAGGGCTCCCACAAGATTGCTTTCGGCTTTGTTTTGAGCAATTACGCACCAACCTTCTGTAATACAGGATAGAAAAGAATGGATCTACTTAATATGTACCCCAACCAAGGCCTGCAGGTGGGTCAAAATAGTGTGATCAGCTGTAGTAAAAGCTGCTGTGAAATCTAGAAGACTTAGCTGTAGAACTAGTTACTACATTTGACCCATGCTGTTTGAAATTACAGTAATACTGTAGTTTATAGGGCCTTTTTCAGAGTCTTAGGCTGCTTTGACAATTCAGTATTCAACTTTACAGCATTTAAAGTTAAATATATAGTAATAACAAAACTTTAATACTCATGAAATGATTTGATACTGTGTTAATGTAGACGATATGCAGAATAATAAATACTAATTACAACCATCTTCTCTTAAACTAGACTAAGCTTAGCCGATTATGTGAACAAGATAAAGTGGTACAAGCACTGGAAGAGAAACTTCAGCAGCTACACAAGGAGAAAGTAGGACAATTATATTTATTACCTAAAATGGATGTTATTTTACATGGCTATTATCACAACACTGATAACTAAAGTAAAAAGAAAATCAACCCAATGATGCAGAACATTAAAAATTAATTCTTTTTATTATAACAGTACACGCTTGAGCAAGCTTTGCTATCAGCCAGTCAAGAGATAGAAATGAATGCAGATAACCCAGCTGCCATACAGAATGTAGTCTTACAGCGAGATGACTTACAGAACGGACTGCTTAGCACTTGTCGAGAAGTGTCTCGAGCTACTGCAGTAAGTAATAGATTTTTTGCCAGTAAAACCCAATGAGGTGGTAAGCGATTTTTCTTCATGTTGGTACTTTTAATTGAGTTGTCTACGGGTTCTTTCTTTATTATATCCCAGCATCTTTAAATTGTCTTTCATTTACCTCAAGCTTCTGGTGAGGCAGATAGAAAAATATGTTCTTTTTAATCCAGTCAACAGGTGAAATCTTTTGCCTTAAATTACTTTTAAAAGGACAAATGCATACAAACTTTAATTGATTTGGCAACTTTTTTCTGTGAGATGAAGAGTTGATTATAGAGTGAGTTATATAATACCAATAAACCATATCTTATTGAGAAGTTCTGCTAACTTAAGATGCTGCATTTAATTTTCCAAAAATGTATTGGTTCCTTTGTAAATATGTTAATATACAATAGAAGCAACCACCGAGAGGTCGTATTCTCCTGTTAAGTTTACTATATGTTCTTAGAGTAGATGTAGCAGTGTATTCCACTTAGGTATGTGTGCGCCCACAATGCCAGAGCTGGAGAATTTTCCCTAGTAGTACCTGTATAGGGGCTGTGCTTACACCTCATGGCCATAGTTCCTCCCCTAGATATGAGGCAGCACTGCCCCGAGCCCTCTGTTTTCATCTCACAATCCCACTATTTTAGTGACTTTTCTAGTTGTATATAATTAATTAGTATCCATAGTATAGCGTTAGTTAGATTTAGTGTTAGTTAGCTGTAGTCTAAGTGTTTCCCTGGTGATGCCCTCACCAGGATTGATGTTGTTTAAGGAAGCAATCCCCTTCAATGATCCACATGTGGTGCTTGCTGTGCCTAGATGAAGCCCATGTCAAGGAGCAGATCATTCACCAAATGGACTTAGGTGGCGAGGGATCTTCAGCTGTTGCTCAAACAGGCCTGCTTCAGCACCAAGGCCATCGTCGTCATGGAGCTGGTGCTTCTCCAGAGACACAGAGGAGTTGTTCCTTGTCAAGTGTGTCAAGGAAAAGGTCACATAAGACTGACCAAGGTTGCTCCTGGCCCTGTGGGAACTTGTCTTCCTCCTCCAGAAGAAGCGCAGATCGGCACCAGATGAATGCCAATGCACGGGATGGCGCATGACCTGTCAACCACTTCCCAATATACTATGTAAGGAGGGTCGGAGACACCATGCCCTTGACTCCAGTTCTGGCCATGGGGTGTCCACTGAGTCCGGTACTGACGAGGATGATGCGGACACCAGCTGTTTCTAAGCCAGCGATTAATCAGGAGCCAATGGACCTCCTCTGCCTTTCTGTTCCTACCTCGCCCTTGGTCCAGGACTTTGCAGGCCTGCATCTTTTATAGCCCCATTGGCTGGGCAGGCTGCTGAAGCTGAGAGTTTGTCTGCATGGTGCCCTGAGATCTCTTTCGCAGTCAGTGGAAGTAGGGCTGGTGCTGGGCTCAGCACACATTTGGGAAGCCTTTCCCTCCCTGGAGACAGCAGGACTACCCCAGAAAGGGTCATAGGTACCATAGGAGAAAGCAGTCTGGTCTGGGGTTCGGATAATCCACATGCCCTCTCTTAGTGCCTCCCAAGCCTCTCGTTTGACTCCATTGGTCCACAGCAGTGTTCCAGTCATCTCTCCCTTCTCCCCACTTCCTCCATTTGGGAACAGGCTGACCCACCTTCATAATGCTTGGTACTCAATCACCACTGTTGGGCTGTGTCATCCAGTTCCTTTCCATCCTTCCTCCTTCTGTCCTTCTTCAGGGACCCCTCTCAGGAAGCAGGTTTGCTCTTTACTGGCTTTGGGAGCAGCGGAGGAGGTGCCGCTGGAACATCAGGGTCATAGTTTCTATTCCCAGTATTTTCTGGTGTCCAAATCCAAGGTAGAGGTGAGACCCATTCTTGAGCTTCATGGCTTCAACAATTCTATTGGATAAATGACATTCCGAATGGTCATTCTATCGACTGTCCACCCTGCGTTGTCAAAGAAAGGCTGGTTTACTGCTCTGGACCTTCAGTATACCTACTTCCATGTGGTGATTTTGCCAGGCCACAGAAAATTCTTTCGATTTGTTGTGGCAGTGTCATTTTCAGTACACGCTGCTTCCATTTGACTTGTCTTCTGCCATTTACCAAATTCATGGTCATTGTGATGGCATATTTCATGAAGAAAGGAACCCATATCTTTCTGTATCTGGGTGACTGGTTACTGAGGGGCAGGTTCAAAAAGAAAGTTCTTGCTCACATCGACAGTACTCTGCATTTGCTCAACCATCTGGTTCTCATCCTAAATACTGGAAAGTCAACTTCAGTTGCCGCTCAGAAAATTGAGTTTGTTGGGGCCTTAGTAAATTCTACACGTTCAGGAACATTTCTGCCCACCAGAAGTTTTCAGGCAATTTGCCATCTTTGCCTCAGTCTGCAGTCTCCGCTTTCCATGTCAGTGTCTCAGATGTGCCTGAAGCTCTTTGGGCATATGTCCACTTGCATGCAGGTAGTCCAATTTGCAAGGTTACACACACTCTCTCTCACTCTCTCACACACACACACACACACACACACACACACATGCATTCATTCCCTTTTCTGCCCCTTGCCAACCAGGTCTGTTGTCACTGACACATCCCTGATGGGTTGGGGAGCACACCTGGGGTCACTGAAAATCCAAGGTCAGTGGTGGGAGCAGGAGGCCTCACTGCATATCAACATGCTGGAGCTTGGGGACACCTACAATGTATGTCATTGTGGATGGACTATTGGGCTCAGTGGTTCACATACTTACTGAAAATACTGACAAGATGTATTATGTGAACAAGCAAGGGGGAGCAGAGCACACATCTCCAGTCTTCTCATACTGTTGGTTCAGCATCCCCATATTGCTTCCTCTCCATCCTGAACTACTCACTCAGAATAATGTTTGCATCCTCTATCCTACACTCAGTTCCCTGCATCTCATGACATGGCTGCTGCATGGCTAAACGAGGAGGAAGAGCGGTGTTCAGCAGCTGTTAAACAGGTACTCCTCAACAGAAGAAGGAAGCCATCTACCAGAATGGGCTATTCAGCTAAATGGAAGAAGTTTTCAGTGTGGTCACTGGGCTATGGAATTCAACTGATGCTGGCTTCTATCTAGGACATCTTGGAGTATCCTGCTGCACCTTCAGTGATTGGGACTTGCACTTAGTTCAATGAAAGTGCATCTGGCGGTGATATCAGCCTTTTATTTCCCCACATTCAGAAAAGATTAGTCTTCTCCAATGCCATGGTAGCAAGATTCTTAAAAGGGCTTCATCTCCATTTTCCGGTCTGAGAGCCAGCTCCTCCGTGGAACTGTAACACCGTCCTAGTGGCTTTAATGTGACCTCTGTTCGAACCCCTGGTATTTTGTTCCTTTTTGGTTTTGTGTCAGAAAACTGCATTCCTGGTAACGATAACATCACCAAGGAGAGTCTGAGTGCAGTCTCTGATGGCAGAGCCTCCTTATACACAGCTCTCCAAGGTCAGTGACACTTTACGACCACACCCCAACTTTTTATCTAAAGTGTTTTCACAGTTTCATTTGAAGCAGGCAGTATATTTACCTGTGTTCTTTCCTAAGTCATTCATCTCCGGAGGAGCAGTGTCTCCACACGTTAAATGTCAGGCAATGTCTAGCCTTCTTTCTGGACAGGATTAAACAGTTATGTGCTTTGCCTTGCCTGTTTGTGTCACATGCAGATCGTATGAAGTGTCAGACGATCTCTTCAGATGATCTCTAAATGGATAACCTCCTATATCAAGACTGTATGATCTAGCTTCAGCTACGCCTCCTCCGCGAGTGCAAGTTCATTCTACAAGAGCTCAAGCAACATTAATAGTGTTCCTCGGTGATGTCCCAATATTGGACATTTGCAGGGCTGCTACATGGTCGTCC
The DNA here is from genome assembly GCF_027887155.1 of Malaclemys terrapin pileata. NCBI lineage: Eukaryota > Metazoa > Chordata > Testudines > Emydidae > Malaclemys > Malaclemys terrapin. The sequence continues at coordinate 116,303,346 of NC_071505.1, forward strand.
GTACATATGTTTATTAAACCATTATGCCATCATCGCATCTTTCAGGATGCAAGTTTTGGTAGGGCGGCCCTGCCGTTCTTGTTTAGATAGACTCCAGCCCTGCCTTCTGGGGGGGTACTGCTAAGTGAGTGAGTGAGTCAGCTAAGTGGAATAATTTGCTGCATCTACTTGAAGAAGAAAGTTAGTTACTGTAACTGTAGTTCTTCAAAATGTGATGCAGAAGTGTATTCCACAACCCCCCCTTCATCTTCTCTGCATTGGAGTCTTGTCTCATGATATTCAGTGGGAAAGGACAGAATGGGGTCAGGGTGGTACTACCTCATATAGCCGGGGAAAGGCTACGGCCACAAGGCAGGAGCATCACCCCTCTGTGGGTACTGCTAGGCAAAATTATCTGGCTCCAGCGCACTGAGTGCGCACACACCTAAGTGGAGTACACGTTTGCACCACATCTTGAAGAGCCACAGTTACTATAAGTAAACTTTTCTAATTGTTGGTTGCTGCTGTGCACAGTGGAAACATACATTGGAATGCTCTCATTTATTCTTCAGAGCTTTGGTAATTTATGAAGGGAGTCCCTCTACTGATGTAAAGTTAAGTGGACTCCCTTATTTCGCACACTAGTGTAAGCTGTTTCAAAAGGATAATTTTGTTCAAGTACTTGATTTTTGCTGGGGGAAAATTGGTTATCAGTTTGGATGGGTAATAGTATTGGACTAGCTTTATGCTCTGATTTGTGCCTAATACAATCCCAATGAAGTCAGTGGGGCCACACAGAATGCAGAATTTGACTCTTTGACGTCAGGAAATACTTCAGTAATATGCGTGTGATATAGTATCAAGGGATTGAATTTAAGTAAAACTTTAGTTGAAAAGTGAAATACACAGAATGGCACCTGTGGAATACTAAAGGTTGTAAAAAGAAACTTCATCCACTTGGCATAGCCCAGCAGAGTTTATATAAGAATCACCACTTGTTGCCATGCAACAGAAGCAGGGTGGGAGTGTAAAGGGGCATTCACCTCTTGAGCACCTCCCAGCAGCTGGGTATGGTACCACAGTCCTTTTCTCACCTCTGGTGCCCCTTGCAGGCTGTCAGCAGACCTTTGTTAGTCTTCAGTGGCTTGGCACTCATTGAGTCACAAAATCCAAATGAACGCCCTAATAACGTATTGGAGTCCAACAAATAAGCAATCTATTTCCCCTCTCTAGGATTTTCATCCCTAGCTATGGGCCCTCTAAATTCAGCTCCTTGTTCAGGCCCACACACTACTCTGGATTCCAACCCCGGGACTCTACACACAGTAGCCACGTACTGCTTACTCCAGTCCTGGCCCTCTTCTTACTGGCGATCTCAGGGCTAGCATCCTCAGGTTCTTCTCCCTCTTCAATCTGCGTGTAAGTTCAGACAACCATAAACTCTGATACTTTTTGGGCTGCTTTTAGTCAGAGAGAGCACCCTTCTTTGCTCTTCCGGTCCCAGCCAGGAACTGACCTGCTAAGCCCCTGCAGCTTCTTTTACCTCAGCCTGCTGGGCTATGATTGCTTCGGTAAGGTCTCCCTAAGCAGGCCTGGAGGACCCACCTTCACTGCTTCTGGAACAGGATGTAGTAGGACCACAAGGCCTCCTGTAGGGAACTGCAAAGGCCAGATACACCCTGTCAGAGGGACCCTCGTATATAAAACTGTACACTAGCTCCCAACCTGTTTTAATGTTTAACAGTGAAAAAAACTTAAGCAGTCGCATTTTAAAATATTTTTCTCCATCACAGATGACTATTAAAACAGGTTGGAATGTGATTTATAGTGTAGCGGTGTCTCAAATAACAATTTTTAGCAAGATGGATGCCTCATCACTAGGCTCAGAAGCTTTGATTAATAGCCCTGCCTACAGTTGAATAAATGGAACATTTCTGCACTCTGCAAATGTTGTGTTCCCTTCATCTTCCACTGTTTTAATGGTGGATTTTTCTCTGTCCTTGTGGTCAGAGGCTGACTAGACATTATGTCATGGCTAGGGAATAGGATTGCCCGTATTGAAAACCTTTGTTAGTTTTCTCTGCTTCCAGAATGGTGCAAAAGGCAGGCTACAGACCTCCATTTGTGACAGTCATCTTGTTTCTAAATTTAAACACTTTCTTCATCCTGTGTCATTTGAAACTTTTATTCTCTCAATGGGCTTCTTTACTCAAGAGAAATACATTTTTTAGACATAGTATTCAATACTCTTGTCTAGAAAAGATTTATTATATTTAATATTATGTCAGCTGGTTGTCATTAATCCTAAAGTGGGACTGCCCAGGGTTCACCATGACACAGCTGATACAAAACTAGATACAACGGTCCAATTATACTTAGTGATTAATGTTAGTTAAACACATAATCCCTAGGAGAATCCAGACCCATGAAGGAGAGTTGGCCACTGCCACCTTCTGCCCACTTTTCACAGGAACTCTGGGGAAGATTGCCAGTTCCAACTATGTTTGGAAGTGTGTCACACAGAGCTGATTGATCAGTTACCAGATCTGGAACTGGACTGAAAACAGGAAGGAACAGCAGAAGCAATGTGGCTGTTCTACTCATTAGCAAAGCAGAACCTGAGAACAGCATTACTGCTTCTTCTATCCCCTGCAGCTCTTGATGCTCTTAAGTGGCTTCTCGGGTCACAGTGGTCCTGCTGCTAATGTGCTCCCTGCCTCAGACTTGTTGCAAAGAATGACAGCACTGTTGCATCATTGAGACACTCCCATCCTCCTTCTCCTCCATCACCCCTTCCCCTCCTACAGTCAGCTAGCCAGTTAGCTAGGGTGCCAACAAATATAATACCGTGGCTGTTTGCCTGGGGAAGCAGACAGGTTATGTTCCTTTCCCTGGACAAGGCATGGCCCCTCCACACTTAGACCATTTCTGTAGGTGGAAAATACTATTCCTACTGTAGCTCCCTGTCCCTGCCCAAGGCTCTCAGCCTGATCCCCAAATATAAATCAGTCGGGACAGACTCTTAAAAGGCTCAAGACAAAATAAACAGAAGTCTTGGTCTTACCCCTGAAAATAAACATAAAAAGGAGACATCCTGGCTATAACTCTGACCCCTGCCCAGAGTCCATCAATATCTTACATTAAACATCAACAAGATAGATGGAATGGTGGGGAACCTAAAGAAGGGAAAGTTAATCCTGATTCTCTTTGATGGGACAATGTCTGTCTCACAAGCCTTGCACTTTCAAAGCCCAAAAAAGGCACAATCACGTCACCCTCCAACTTGTCACCATTCCAGCATTGTAAGAGAGACAAGGCAAAGAATCTTAAAAGGAAGAAAATAATCTTGGTCAGTTAGTTAATGGTCTCCAGAGGAAGGGCATCTGTCCCAATTGGATGGAGAAGAAGAAAGAAACTCAAGACAGACACCTTTCAAGGTTATGTTAAATAAACTTTTTTCAGAACTCCAGCCTGAGCAACCAGAAGAACAGGAAGTGACAGACAAAATCCCAGAACAAAAATCTTGCCCTTTAAATTCTAAGGAGGAGCTTTGTGTCCCCATCCATCCATCCATCCATGATTTGGAGATTCAGAAATGCAGAATGAGCATTACCTGGCCAGTCTAGATGACCCAATTGGCAACTCCACAGGTTTTACTTGCTGTTGAAGGACAAGCTGGGCTTGAGTTATTCTGCCATAGGTGGAAGCAGCAGCCTCTTCAAACAGTGGCCTCAGAGAAGGGTGAGAAAGATAATCCACTCTAAGGCATGATTCTGGACTTGGCCTGAAGGTATCTGTAAAACTCAGAGGAAAGACTATTAAAAATCTTAATTCTGAATTAGACACCGTACTTTTGTCCTGTTAAATAATAATAATAAAAAAATCTACCAATGCATCCTGTGGGGGAAAATTGACAAAATTTAGTCTGCTGCAGTGGGTGATAATTGAAAGTCTTGTTTGTCTCCAGACGTGTTTGGAGTATGAGGGAGGAATTAAGACAAAGGGTCCAAGAAGGAAATTCTGAGGTGCAAGCAAATTTTTTCCCCTTCTTTATCTTGTTGCCCACAGAAGAAAATAGATGAAACACCAGTTGAAAGTGAAAAACTATTTTTAAACAGGACCAAAATGAATTTCTTAATTTGTTCTTGAGAGGTACTGCTGAACTTGCATCTGCTGGGCTGAGAAAAAAATGGTGCAAGTTTTTTAAACTGCTAACATCTCTTTTTAACTTGTCAACACCTAACGTGAGATCTCAATACTACTTTTCTTCTAAATTAAGGAACTGGAAAGAGCATGGAGGGAGTATGACAAATTAGAATATGATGTAACAATTACAAGGAACCATATGCAGGAGCAGCTGGACCGACTTGGGGAAGTTCAGGTATAGAAGAATTGTAATATGATTTTAAATCTGTTTTAAAATACAAAGTTAAAACAAACAACCTCTTTATTTCATGCCTGTTTGATTCTTCCTGAAAGATCAATAAAAGGAAGAGGGGGGGAAAATGAGATTGTCCTTTGCTGCTTTTTTGGTATTGTTTTGTTTTTCTGGGGAGAAGTGTGAGGGGAATATTATGGATTTCATTTTTGCCCTGTTTTATTACTTTGGAAATATGAGGCATATCATGTCTAGTCTTCCTTATTTTTTTCTTAATATGCCCTTGAAGGAGCCACAGAAATGGAAATGTTTCAAGCCTTAATTGGAGGAGCAGATGTGTTAAATTTGTAACACAGAAATTCTTCTTCCTAAGTGACTATCAAGCAGCTGAGTTAAATCAGTGGTAGCAAAGCCAAGCAAAAATAGTTGAACAGTCTGAATAAAAATTCCTTCTTCTCTTAATTAGGTTTTACACTTTGGTACTCTGCATGTCTACCCTGGTATTCCTGGAAGACACTGTAGGTACCTAGCATGATGACAAGTCTTAAATTTCTAATACAATAAGTCAGTGGTTCCCAAACTTGTTCCGCCTCTTTTTTGCAGGGAAAGCCCCTGGCGGGCCGGGCCGGTTTGTGTACCTGCTGCGTCCACAGGTTCGACCGATCGCGGCTCCCAGTGGCCGCGGTTCGCTGCTTGGCCTGGAGAAGCAAACCACAGCCACTGGGAGCCGCAATCAGCCGAACCTGCGGACGCGGCAGGTACAGAAACCGGTCCGGCCCGCCGGGGCTTTCCCTGCAGAAGCGGCGGAACAAGTTTGGGAACCACTGCAATAAGTTGGGTGGGGGGGGTGGAGTGTAGGGAACCCTGTGCAGAGGAGCGCCACAAGCCATGCATGCTACAGATTGGCTTTCCACACACAACCATGGAAGGGATATTGCAGATGAGTGGCAGGAGCAGGGAAATAAGTACACAGCAGACCCATTGGCACAAATTTTGAATGGTTATGGGGGCACACATTGGCCCATAGTTTATTCATCGGTGTAGAGTAGTTCATTCAGAACAGAGACAAACTCAATTCCACACTGTCAGTCATGCTGCTTTCATGTTGATTGGATCCACCTACGAGTCTGTACTGATGGTATTCCCTTTTGGCCAATGCAAGACATGCAAACAGCTCAACATATGAAGAATCATTCCACAGAGCAGAGCTGTGGTAATGTGTACAGTGGTGAATTCCCTTGTTTCCATTCTCCTTTGTAGATTGAGACATTGTGGCCTCCTGTGTCACTAGTGAAATGCTCTACTGTCAAATTGCTTAATTTTCATTTTGGAAGATGAGATTTGCAAAGCCGCTGAATCAAGCAGCTGGAATGTGTGAACAGTCAATTGTTGTGATGGTGGCTACTTCACTAACCACCCTGGAGAGGATACACGAACCTCCAGATAGTATGAACATTATATCAGTGTGGATGGGGAGTGTCAATTATCAGATTGCTTCCTAAATCCTGGTTCCTTTCACTAAGGAGAGAAAATTGTGTACTGTCTACAGACAGTAAAATTGTTTGTTCTTCCACCATATTATACGTGCTGTCCCATGTCTCTTTACCGGCAGACTGAGTCAGCAGGTATACAGCGTGCTCAGATTCAGAAGGAACTTTGGAGAATTCAAGATGTCATGGAAGGTTTGAGTAAACATAAACAACAAAGAAGTTCTACAGAGGCAGGTAAATGGGCTTCTTTTATTAAACCACATTGTACTTCTAGGAAATAAACTTTAATTGCTTTTTTGCTTGACTGAAAACTCTTTGATATCATAGTTGCTGGAAACAAGTGTAACTGAAATTATTTACCAGTTGAAATTAGAGTGTTTAAGCCTTTCGGTCAATACAGAGGCAGGCTTTTGTTCTAGTTCATAAATAGTTATTTATTGTAAACTGATTTTCATGTTTTTTTAAACAGGTACCATGGGATCAAAGTCTTTTTCAGCTATTAAGTGTAAAAATGAGGTATGATTTTAGTAGTTTTATATTTTAGCATCAATGAATTTCTGAATTAAAAATTATTGGCTGACTAAAATTATTTCTGAACTCTTCTAATGGTATCAGAAATGTGTATTCAGTATATTTAAATTGGCAGATCCGTTACTGAATTATTGGATTACTTTTGAAGGTTAAAGTCCCATATAGTAATTCTAAATTTTTCATTTCTTCTGTGACTTCATATTCTTACCAATTCATGATTCTGTGTCCCCATTCCTCACCCTTTTTTGTTCCCAGGCCTCTACCCCAAAAGTGTAAATCCTGATTTTTTTTTCCCCACACACACATCATGGAGAGAACAATTATATTGTTTTACATCTCTCTTCATATAGAAAGCCTGGTTCGCAGATGTGCCGAGCACCCCAACAACAGATTAAATCGATGGCAGCTCCAAGTGTTCAACCCATCTGGAAATCAGGCCCATAATGTCTAGAAATCATAGCTTTAAAGGGACACTGTCAGCGTTGTGTTACACCCAATATTTAAGCTTGGTTTATAAAGGTTATAGAAAATCTAATATGCACCAAAATCTTTTAATAATATTGAATTTCAATTAAAACGGTGGGGTAACAAAATCAGTATGCTTAGTCACAAGAGAAGCATGTCCGTGCATGAGAGGCAGAAAGTACAACAGATAGAAATGAAAGCATAACTAGCTGAGTGAGATGCAGAAAGTAAATGGTGAAAATGAGATTTAAAAGAGAAGTATTTCAATCTCTGAATCTAGATGGTGTTAGTAAAACAATGTTGCTTGTTAATATATCTTTTTAGTATGACAGTGTCCCTTTAATTCCAAAACACAAAGCTTGTATAGCTACAATAATATACTTTGTAAAAGTTATAAATAATTGTAAAAGGTGTGCATATCTAAATAAGGTGACTATTCTACAATCTTTAGGAAGAGGAAGTAGTCCCACCTCGTCCTCCACTCCCTCGGTCCTATGACTTTACAGAGCATCCTCCCATAATCCCCTCTCTGCCCAGTGATAGCAGCTCCTTGCTCTGTTATAGTAGGGGCCCAGTACATCTGCTGGAAGAAAAGAAGATTCACCAAGTTCAAGGATATCAGAGAAATGGATCTTACTGTGTAAGTGGCTAAAATTGCCACAATGTACGTCAAGCATTTCCCCCCATCCACTGCACAGTCACTTTTATTTTGACATCTGGCTACTTTTGTGCTGTGTAATTTGTTTTTGGCTAATTAGTTTTATTTCTAGCTTCATCATTTGCATCTGACATTTTTTCATCAGATATACCATGCTTATAAACGTGTTTTTAAGAATCAAACATCAAAACAAGACTCTCCCGGTGATTCGATACATTTTAATCACTTTTTTTCAAAATCAGGTTTTTCTGAACTCTTGTTATACTACACAAACCCCAGTCCTGGCAATCATGTATCTGTTGAAGCCTTTTATAGTTAGTGAAACTAGTTCTGTCTTTGTTTCTTGGGGTTAGTGTTGTATAATAACGGTAAACTTTCTCCTTCACATCAGCCAGACTCAGTTTATATAACTTTTGAAAGTCGGTGGCAGTTTTTCATGTTAATTGCAAAATGAATATCGCTACACCAGCCCCTGAACAATGGAGCATTGGCTTACAAAAATAACATATTTAAAATCAGCCGCAAGATTACATTGTTTGATTCTTAAGATACTAACATTTAAATGATAAATCAGTGTTCGTTACCTTTTACTATTATCATCTTCTAGGGTCCAGATTATAGACTTTATAAGAGTGAGCCAGAGTTAACAACAGTGGCAGAAGTTGATGAATCTAATGGTGAAGAAAAGACAGAACTAGTTTCAGAGTCAGAAACTTCTACAACTAAAGGTTAGTGCCAAGCATGTTGATTTCCAGCCTGTTTTTCAGTCTTTCACAAGGAGTACAGAATATTATAAGTGCCTTGTAGAAACTGTTATTTTATGTGTGTGTGTGTGTGTGTATAATATTTATTTCACAAATAGCGTGTCTATTGCTTGATGCAAATGAAACAGCTCCCACAATAAAATGCTTTAGTTATACAACAAGAGGATTTCAGTCAATCAAACCACAGAGAAGTGAAACATTATACTTAACAACAACCCTGAAATCCTTATTGACACTGTGTCAAATCATATCATTCATGTCCCACACACATCACTCCCTTGAACAATTACCCATTTTCTGTCCTTGCCCTTATGTGGTTTTTTAGTCCAACTCGCAACAGTATGTTTTAGAATGTCCAAAAAGGCAGCATCACAGAATTCTCAGTCTCTCTCAAGACAAGGAAATAATGTGTTTTGTTTTTTTTTTAATCTTGTAATTGTTGAATTGCCCTCTGTCTTGTGATACAATAGAATTAATGTTATTGCCCTTGGAATATACTCATAATAAAGGTCTGTGCTGTTGCTGAATGCCTCAGTTTCTCTTCTTCATATAGTCCCCATAAAAGCTATTAATTACTTGGTAGATTCCTTCACCGTGACCACTCACTTAAGGAATCTAATACTTCTTGTTAAAACATGTAAAATAGCTTTTTAAAAGTTGTGTTTGGAAAAGGCAGTTGTCAAAATCCCCTCACTTTAACAATATGTGCTGCACCCCCATTAGCCAAATTGAAAGAACATTCAAGAATGATGTTTTAAAATCAGCCTCTTTCCACCCCTTTAGTACCTGCAATGTTCAGTGCCAGTCAGGTCACTTGGCTTCTGTTCTGATGTGATGACTCAGCATGCACATGAGATGCTGGTGTTATGGGACTTGGCTGAATGTGATCTAAAGGGATTTCATTAGTTAACTTGTAGTTTTATGTTGTATAGTTTTGAAGAGTTGAAAATGCATTTAATCCCTGTGGATTACCTCACTCACCTTATCGCTCATAAATAATTTTGTCTGTCTGAGAAAACAGGCCTCACTTAAGAAAAGCAGATAATAAGCTGCCTATCTTATATAGATGGTACTTAAAAAAAATAGCTGCAGCCTCAGTGTGGCAAATGAATGGGAGATTCTTCTTCTTACCAGTAGATTGAGATAATTTTATTGTAGCTCTTACTGTTTATTCCACCCAATGAGCACTTAGTCTTCTAATGCACTTAATTTAGTCTAGTTCTCTTTACTCAAAAAATCCCAACGGCATGAGGGAGAATATAAGCAGTCCGTTTTTCTTAATTGTCTACATGCAGTAACAACATATTGCTTATACTTGTATTTGTATTGTTTCAGTTAACCTTTCCATACCTTCGTATCCCAAACAATTTCAGCAGAGCTGAACTTAAAAATCACACATCTAAAATTGTATTTTTACAATTTTAACAAACCACATCTAAGGGCTTGTCTACATGATGGTGTAACACACACTAAGTGTGATTTCTATAGTGCACTAAGGTGTTATACATTAATTGGTCCATATAGACCCTGCTTGTGGGATCGAAAGGTTTACAGTGCGCTTTAACCCAGCACTATGTTAAAGCACACTGGGAACCTTTAGTGCACATCAGCAGGGTCTGACGAACTAATTAATGTGCAACACCTTAGTGTGTTTTAGAAATCCCATCACAGTAGTGTGTATAGCCTTAACATGTAGACCAGCCATAAGATGACTATAGCCACATGTAGTGGTTGCTACTGCAATAAAATAATAAGAGATTGGAAGGGAACATTTTATTTCTTTTTTTATTTGTTTCTTTTGTGCACTTTACAGCACTAGTTATTTTTAATGTTTCCCTCTGTCAATTATTTTCCTTTCATTTGTCCTTCGCCCTCCTGGAAAGAAAAAACATTTTAAAAATAGGAATTTGTGATTGTAAAACTCTAGAAATTGGAGACCAGTGACCTGCAAAGGAGAAGAAAAATAGGCTTTTGCCCTTTCTTTTACTGTTTTGATGACTAAAGAAGGCCTGAAGGGTTTATTGAAATGCGTTTGTGTTGGTCAGATGCTCAGCATTCCTTGTGCAGTACAAGTTCAGGTCCTATCTAGTCTATTTTGTTTTAAAAAAGAAAAAATTTCCATGACTAATTAATATTTTGGATAAAGGAAGCTTTAGTTAAAGATGCATCCACCCACCTCTCCAATTATGACAGTAGCAATCTGCTGAGATCTACCAGAGTTCTTCTAGCCAAACCAAAGACCACAGCTGACATTCCAGATATTTTCAAGGGAAAAAAACTTGCAAAGGGACAAAAAATTGTGAAAGCCCAAACAAATCTTTTGGGTTTTCTTTATGTATCATGAAGAAGCAAAACAGAAGCAAGCCTAATTTTTAAACAAATCCTTTGCTGGTCACATTTAACATACTGGTTAAATACTGACTAGATTTCAGTTTGACTGGGTTTATTTACATAGAAAAAAATGCAGATATATTAGTTAGGCATCATGACTTTTATGGTAAATACAAGAGTGGTAGCCTATCAATTAATGACTTCACATCCTAACATGTTTTCATTGGAAAACAATACAGTTTTGTATGTGCCATTTTGCATAACACTTAAGACGCTGTTTTATTACTTTATAGGTTCACATTTTCCTGTTGGAGTTGTCCCTCCCAGAACCAAATCACCAACTCCAGAATCGTCAACAATAGCCTCTTATGTCACTTTAAGGAAAAACAAGAAGATAGATCTAAGAATGGTATTTAAAAATAATTTGCAAGCATCGAGATTTACAACAGTGTATTTGTTTTCCAAGTTTAATTTCTGGATTTTTAGTTACTTTAAAAGCTTTATCTTTCATTTATTTTAAAACATCCCACTGGCTTAAAAAGTACAATAAAATGTATTACCTTAGTGCATTCAGTTCATAAGTAAGGAATGACAGCATTTTAAAATTCACTTATGCCAGAACCCCCATAGACTTCATTACATTTGAATTGGTAAAGTGCTAAATGTTTGTGATAAAAGCTACTGAATAATTGAGGACTTAAAATCAGGCTCTTTGATTTTTCTAGTGGTCGCCAGTATTATTGCTAAACTAGTTTTGAATCTATTGCCAGTGGGTCATCCCCAATACTGAATTAAAAGTACATAAAGTCCTGCCTTTTAGGCTTGGGTTTTCAAAGTGCCTTTCTTGTTGTGGGGCAAAGGGACAGCATATTATTAACCTGTGTTGGTAAATATTTTTTTTCTCAACCCAAAAATAAATGATCAGAACAGTTGAGAATACAGTGCATAGTACTGAACCTCTTGTGATTTTCAGATGAGATGTCAGGTAGTGTGGGATAAAGGAAGAAGACAAAATGACTAAGATAGGAAAAGGGAGCAGAGAATAGAGAAGACAGAAGGGAAAACTGACAGAGGATTTTAGGAATGAGGATGGAGGCAGAAGCAAGACAATAACAAGTGTGAGTTCAGAGAAGAGATTACTACCACTTTTGAAAAGACAGTATCCAGACTTTTTGTGCATGTTTGGGAAATCAGAGTCCACGACGACAACCGTACTCTAGTCTTCAACCTTGTCTGTAGTATGAACATTTTCTATTACTACTTAATACAGTTTAACTGTAATCATAGAACAAGGTGAACCAAGTCCAGAACCATTCAGAAAACAGCTTAAAACCTTTAAATGCAGTTGCAGAAATGGTGCTGAACATAGTTTGTCTTGGTCTATGCTTGCAGTTAAATTGTGTCCAGCTGTACCCATTCATAGAGTTTAAGGCCAAACGGGATAATTAGATTATCTCATCTGACCTACTGTATATCTCAGGCCATTAAATTTGAGCTACCCCTGTACTGAGCCCAATAACTTGTGTTTGGCTAAAGCTTATCTTCCAGAAAGATATCTTGTCTTGATCTGAAGGCTTCAAGAGATGGAGAGTATGCCAGTTCCCTTGGTAGTTTGTTCCAATGTTTAATCACCCTCACTGTTGAAAACTTTTGCCTAATTACTAATTTGAATTTGTCTGGGTTCAGCTACCAGGGGTGGCTTTTGTTTTGTCTTTCTCTGCTGGATTAAAGAGCCCTTTAGTGCTCAGTTTCTCACGGTGAGTACATATACATTGTAATCAAGTCATCTGTCCATCTTCCTTTTGATAAGGTAAACAGATTGAGATCTAAATGTCTCACTGTAAGGCATTCCCCCCCCCCCCCCCAGCTTTTGAATAATTTTTTGTGGCTTTTCTTTACCACCTCCAATCTTTCAACTTTTTTTTAAAATGTGGACATCAGAACTGTATGCAGTATTCTAGTAGTCTCATCAATGCTATGTATAGAGGTAAAAACACCACCCTACTCCTACTTACTCCCCATCCCTCTAGGTGTATACGTCCAAGGATCACGTTAGTCCTTTTTTGCCACATTGTTGCTCTAGAAGCTCAGACTGAGTTACTTGTCCACTGCTCAACATGAGTTCCCAATGTGATGCTGTGGAGAAAAAGGCTAATGTGTTGCTGACACCTGTTGTCAGCAATGGGTAATAATTTTTCTAGTATAGACAAAAGTTACTGATACTTTTTAGCTCATTTGACAGCAGATTAGCAACTACGGTGCTGGTATATTTTAGGAATAAATTAGGTGTGAGGAAACAACATATGGATGCCAAATGTATGATGGTTCTTCGAGGAATGTCCCCGTAGGTGCTCTACTTTAGGTGTTCATGCGCCCTGTGCTTATAATCGGAGATTTGTGGTAGCAGTGCCTAGTTTGGTTGTGCACGCGTCATCGCCGTCTCACACTGCTCCAGGCAGTTACATAGTACTGTGCAACCAACTGTCCCTCAGTTCCTTCTCTACTGCCTTTTGCCTTGAGTCAGAGCGATTAGCAGTGCCCTCACTTACCTTTAAATAAGATATATTTTATAGTATACTTAGTAATTAGTTTATCATTGTTACTCTTTATGCTTATTTTATTTAAAAAAAAAAAAAAGTCTCCCTTATTCCCCTCAGTAGGAAAATTAAGTTTAGGCTTCCCTAGAGTTACTGCTCCCTTCTTATTTGGGACAGAACCTCTCCACGTGCCCGGATTGCCGAGATTCAAACACTGCCTGACTTGCAGACTGTCAATCCCTATCTCTGATAGACATGCACAGTGTGTCTGCTGTCTCGGCAAGACACACATTCCTCAAAAGTGTCCACATTGCTGTGATCTCATGGCCAGAACAAGAAAAGTTATGGATCTTCAACTTAAGCTCCTTATGATGGAGAAATCTCTGATACCGGCCTCAAACTCTGAGTCGAGGACCCCTCTGGACCGACAGTCGCCATCATCAACCCCTACGAAAGAGACTTTACCTAAGAAGTTACTAAAAAGCAGGCTCAGACTTCATCACAACTGGAATTAGCTACGAAAAAGCGATCCCCTACCTCCAAGTCTACCTCGGTACCGATGGCACTGAGCCAAGACCGTCCAGTACCACAAGTTTTCAGAGAGCCAAAGACCCTAAGCGGGCAAGCTCAAACAGAGGCTCACAGGGCAAAGTGAAACCCTCCACCTCGGTACCCACAGAGCTGAAAAGGCGCTCCACACCACCTGTGGTACTTACACAGCAGAGCACAAGATCCTTGGCACTGGCAGCTACTACTCACACTCTCGTACCACCAGCAATGCCAACATTGATACTGATGCTCACGGTACCACACCAATTCCTGAAACATACAGACCTTCTGGTCTCCTCAGCACTGGAATCTCCGCTACTCGGTACCGATGGTATCCATCTCGATTGGTACCAAGCTGGCTGACCACTCCACCTAGGTCAGCTCCCCCTCACTCTAGTGATGATGATGACGAGGATGAAGGGGTGATGCATACAACTCATCACTCCTCACCCAAACTTGGACCAACCCACCGACCAGAGTACCACTCATCCTCAGAGGCACATCGCTGGTATGGGCACCTGTGGGCACAAACACACGCCATGCCATTCCCACCAAACTGGCCCAGTTGGGATCAGTGGGCAGTATACAGGGCCCAACATCATATCCCACCAAGATCAAGAGCACCATGGTCACCTATCCCAGCAGCATCAAAAACACAAGAGGGGGTGACTGAGGAAACCTCAGACCAGGAAGCATTACCAAGAGTGAACCTGTCCTCTTCATCACCAGATGGAAGTATAATGCCCCCACCACAGGGGATGACTTCAAGCAATTCCAGGAACTCTTCAAAAGGTGGCATAGACCTTGGGCATATCACTAGAAGAGGTACCTGAATCACAGCATAAACTACTAGACATACTTAAACATCTACCTCGGCAAAGGTAGCATTTCTGATCAACGATGCTATTATGGAGCCTGCCAAAACCATCTGGCAGACACCAGCAACAGCACCCCCATCATGCATAAGATCAGTCAAGAAATACCGTGTGCCATCTAAAGGAGTTGAATTCTTATTTGAACACCCCATACCAAACTCACTAGCAGTGGAAGCAGTAAATGGCGAAAACAACCCGTATGACAGAGATTGGAATAAGTTAGATCTCTTCAGCCACAAGGTGTATTCATTTGCAACACTGCAGTTTCGCATAGCTAATTACGAGGCCCTACTGTCCAAATATACATAGAATTTTTTTGAAAATTTCAGAATTTATTGAAGAGAAAAAAGAACAGTTTAAAGCTAATATCGCCAAAGGTCATCTCATTGTCAGGACAGCGCTGCAGGCCTCTCTTGACTCCACAGACATGGACGTATGCTCCATCACAATATCTGTGGTAATGCGCCATGCATCATGGCTTCATCTCTCGGGGTTCCCCAGGGAGATCCAGTCAACAGACGAGGATCTACCGTTTTAAGGCCCAAAGTTATTCACTGCCAAAACAGACGAGTCACTCCATACCCTTAAGGACTGAAGGGCAACATTAAAATCCCTGGGCATTTATACACCTGCAAATAAAAAGAAATGGCTGGTATTCTACCCAGAGATTCTGCTTGCCGTCGTACATGCAACTGCACAGGCAATATGACCAACGCTGCAAACAAAGACAAATCAGATGTCGACAAAACCAAAACGAACCTTCGACATCCCAGCAATCTACCTTGAGACAGCAATTTTGAAGGTGTGGTCAAGGACATGAGACAACCACACGCTCTAACACTGGAAACTGAGACTATCTCCTGAACATTCTGAGATCACCTGTCACCAAGTACCAAGTCTGGAACACCATCACTACAAATAAATGGGTTTTTAGAAATTATCCAACAGGATTATTCTATCCCACCTACCCACCCCCCTTCCCTGGCCCTCTTCAGTGACCACTCTCATGAAAGTACCTTCCACAACAGGAAATAAACCACCTCATACACCTAGATGCAGTGGAACCATTACCAATGCAGCACAGGGGGAAAGGTTTTTACTCTCACTATTTTCTAACCCAGAAAAAGATGGGCAGGTGGAGACCCATTCTGGATCTAAGAAAACTCAACAAGTTCATAAAAACACAATGTTTCAAAGTGCTGACACTTAACTATAATTCCAGCATTAGAGAAGGGGGACTGGCTCTTAGCCCTCGACCTGCAAGATGCATATTTTCACTTTACCATCCATCCATCACACAGAAGATTCCTAAGGTTCACCCTGGGAAAACGACGTTTCCAATACAAAGTATTATCTTTCAGCTTGTCAACTGCCCCAAGGATTTTCTCCAAAGTTTTAGCACTGGTGGCAGCGCACCTCTGCAGACAGTCATGATATTTCCATATCTGGATGACTGCCTCATAAGGGCACCAACATAACATGAAGCAATAAGTGTCACACAGAATACGATAACCCTTTTCACAAATTTAGGATTACAAATAAACCTGCTTTAAAAGTCAACATTGATTCCTGTCCAGAAACTGGAATTCATCGGAGCTTGTCTTGACTGTTCAACCACGACAGCAACACTACCTCAGCAACGCTTCATCACACTCGTCAACTTCATTTCGACAGTGACGGACAGTCCACAAACATCTGCCAGAACATGCTTACAACTACTGGGACAGGTCAGCAACGTCATTTGTCGTCAAACACGTCAGACTTCACATGAGATCCCTGCAGGTTGGCCTTAAACAGCGTACACACCTCACAGACACAGCCTACACAGACATCTCACAATGCCAAACAAGGTAAAGGACTCCTTTAAGATGGTGGACACAATCAAAGAAAGTCTGTACAGGAGTCCCATTTCTACAAAGGACTCCAACAATGACAGTCACCACGGATGCCTTCCTAATAGTCTGGGGAATGCATTTACTCAACAACATACTACAAGGTCAATGGTCCCAATCAGAGTCCAGAATGCACAGAAATTTGTTGGAACTAAGGGCAATTCGCAACACATGCAACCACTTTCTATCACAAACAAAAAACTAAAGCCATCAGGATGCACAGACATCGTACCGTACATGTTTTACATAAATCACCAAGGGGGGTGCACAATCACACTCCCTGTGCACAGAGGCGATACTGCTCTGGAACTGATGCATCAGTCACAACATTGACACATCAGAATCCTACCTTCCAGGATGTCAAAACACAACAGAAGATGCACTAAGCAGAGATTTCTCACAAAATCGTGAGTGGGAAATGGACCCTGGAGTTCTACATATGATATTCAGACTATGGGGATTCTCTACCATAGACCTCTTTGCAAAAGCACAGAACACCAAGTGCCCACAATATTGCTCCAAAGCCGTATTGGGACCCTGTTCCCTAGGCAACACTCTCCTCTTCAAATGGGATGCACCGTTAATGTATGCATTCCCCAATCACTCTCTTAACCTGGGTCATACACAAGATCAAGAGGGACAAATCCAAAGTCGTCCTAATAGCACCTACATGGCCAGACAGACATGGTTCCCATACCTGCTAAAGATGGTGGTACGCTAACCTTGAAACCTTCCCCAATACCTCACCTCCTTGCACAAGATGTGAGACACATCTACCATCCCAGCCTCTCAATACTCCACCTCAGGGCCTGGCTACTCCATGGCTGAGAGGAATTGAAACGGCCTGTTTGGAGGAAGTAAAAAACATATTACTGAATTGCTGTAGAACAAATACAAGAAAGACACATGTCCATAAGTGGAAATGGTTCAACATTTAATGCCAAGACGAGTAGATCTTACCAACATCCTCCCACTTAACAAGGGTACTGGATTACATATTAGAACTAAAAACACTGGGCTCTTCATAAGCTCTGTCAAGGTACACTTGGCGGCTATCACAGCTTTCTATGATAAGGTGAACGAGGTCAGCATATTTGCCTACCTAACAACTAAACGTTTCCTCAAGAGCATTGAGAACACCTACCTCAAAATAAGGAACCCCCTCCTATGTGTGACCTCAACCTCGTCTTACGCAGATTTATGGGAAAATCATTTGAGCTGCTTGCCACCTGCTCGCTACTCCACCTATCTATGAAGGTGGCTTTCCTCATCACCATCATGTCTGCCAGATGGGTGAGGGAACTAGATGCCCTAATGCATGCGCGCGCACACACACACACACCCCATACACAACTTTCTTTAAAGACAGTGTTGCCTTAAGGCCAAACCCCAAATTCCTACCCAAGATTGCATCCCTCTTTCATTTGAACCAACCCATTTACTTACCTATGTTTTTTCCAAAACCAGATGCAGATGAAAAAGAGGAACCACACACTGGACGTTCAAAGAGCATTAGCGTTCTACATTGAAAGAACAAAAACATTTAGAAAATCACCGAGACTATTTGTCTCTGTAACAGAATGTTCAACAGGGGAAACCATCTCAAAGCAGAGACTATCCAAGTGGATATTGGGATCCGTCCACCTTTGTTATCAAATGCTTCATTTACAAGCCCCAGTGGGAATCTGCACACACTCTACCAGAGCACTTTCAGCACCCATAGCGTTTCTCAACAATTATCATTATCAACATTTGCAGAGCAGCAGCTTGGGCATCAGTCCACACATTCACAAAGCATTATGCTATAGAGCAACAGTCATAATCAGATGCTCAATTTGGACTCATGGTTTTATCCACCATCAATAACGCAAATCCGAAGCCCTTCCGCTGAGGGGCAATGCTCAACACTCACAAAAGTGGAGCCCCCACAGGGCTATCCTCGAAGAAGAGAGGGTTGTACAGTAACTGAGCTTCTTTGAGATGGTTGTCCCTGTGGGTGTTCACTACCCTTCCTCCTCCCCTCTACTTCAGAGTTTCATGTAGATTCTCTGCGGTAGAGAAGGAATCGAGGGATGGTTAGTCACGCAGTACTACGTAACCCCTTGGAGCGGTGTGAGATAGCGACGTTGCATGCACAACCCAACTAGGCACTGCTACCACAAATCTCCAATTATAAGCGCAGGGCGCATAAACACCTAAAGTGGAGCACCCACAGGGACAACCATCTCAAAGAACCTGTGACTGCACAAGGTGAGTAATCCTCACTTTGACTGGACCAAAAAGACACAGTAGTCCATCATGAGGTGTGTGATATGTAAAAGATAATCATTCCTAATAGAAATAGAATTTGGTAACAGCATATAATTTTTGCAGGGATTCTCTCCCTCAAGAAACAGTAACTGTGTTTTCAGGTCTTGTAATAAACGACCTCATAACCTTGTGGATTTTCTAGCAAATTTTTCCTGGAAATTCAGTGCTCAGGAAAGTGAAAAATAGTAATAACTGGATTCACATCTAATCCAGGGTGTGCTGTGTAAGACGCTGCAGTAGAGTCCTGACTTGCTGCACCATGCATATATAAGTCGTGGGCCACTCCTGCATAAAGCCTTATATTTATGTCAAGCTGTGGGGCAATTTTATGATGTGGATTTGGAACTAATAAGGATTGTAATATAGCTCTCCAGAGAGGGCTAGTGGATTTAGACACTAAATAACCTAGTCTCAGGTCTTTTATATTGCTAGTAACGTCACTTACAACAGAACATCTTATTTTATATGTACTAATAATCTTGCTTCTATACAAGATGTTCTTTGAGTAATTTATATGAGTACTTGCAAAGTGCTAAAGAAAATGGAGTTCGGGTAACATTTAGACTTTCTGTATTTGATCATCAGGAAAAAACTCTTCAAGAAATTATTTGAAACCCACAAAATTATTTTCAGTTAAAGGTGACTACACAGCTAAGTTTTCTTTCCAAATACAATAGAGTATAATTTACAAAAACCATCAGAAGTAACTATAAATATATGCATTTTAAGGCAGCTGTCACTGTAAGATCAAGGTGCCATTTCTTGAATTCAGAAGTAAATCACAGCCCTTAATAAAGAGGAACAAGGCCCAGAAAAGGAAAACACCAATGCATTTGCTTCCCAGTACACATCTCTCTGGTCATTCTGCAACTTAGGAGAGAGTTTGCAAACAGAAAGCCAGGTAGCCATCTACCATAAAGATGGCAAGATTTGGGATCAGCCTGGTCACTAGTGATGGTAAACTCCATAAAGCAAGACCCTCCATTTAGATTACTCTGCATTGTAATCTAATAGTTAGTAATGAGGTTTTTTTTTAATTGACTACTTTTTAAAGAATCCAAGACTTCACGGCCCCCAAACCCACATCCGGCTCTGCATGGGCTCCTAGGTCTACCCACCTGGATCCAGGGTTGAGGACCCAAGTTACAATATTTTCATGTCTGTCTCTGTATCCCCCATTATTAAAATATTGATTTGAATTCTTATGCATTTCTGTTCATTACTCTATACAGTTTTCAAAATCTCTTCAAAATTGTGCTGTCACTGACATTTTATGCTGTCCTCTTAATTTATTGTTTCAGGTAATGTTCTCATATACACCTCTATCCCGATATTATGTGACCTGGTTCGCATACAGCGCGGTAAAGCTCTGACACGCTGCTCTGAGCAGCATGTTAAGGTTGCCGGTCCGGGGCTGAGGGATTGGATAAGGGGCGGAGGGTCTCGGGGGACAGTCAGGGGCTCCCCCCCAGGGTCTAGGAGGCAGGAACTTGGGGGGGGGCAATTTTGGGGGCCCCGCAGTCTGAGTGGCCCGGGGGATTAGCGGGGGGCCGGGAGCAGCCCACTCCGCTTCCTTCGCCCCGGCCCCAGCTGTGTTGCTTGGGGAGGGGGCTTGGGGGAAGGGATCCTCCCTCCACCCCCCCACGCTCACCGGCAGCGGTGGAAGCGGAGCAGCCCGGCCCCAGTCCACTCCACAAAACCAGCTCTGCTTCCTGCCGCAGGTGAGTGCGGGACCTTTCCCCAACCACCCCCCACCTCCCCAGTGATGGGGCAGGGGCAAGGAAAGCAGAGCGGGCTGGGGCCGCATTGCTCCTCTTCCCGCTGCCGGTGAGTGTGGAGGGCGTCCTTTCCCCAACCTCCCTGCACTCACCGGCAGCGGGAAGCGGAGTGCTGTGGTTGGGAGGTGGCGGAGTGATGTGGGCTGGGGCCGCGTTGCTCAGCTTCCCGCTGCAGGTGTGTGCGGAGGGCATCCTTTCCCCCACATCCCCGCACTCATCGGCAGTGGGAAGCGGAGCAGCCCGGCCCCAGCCCGCTCCACTCCGCCAGCTCCCAGCCGCGGCGCTCCGCTTCCCACCGCAGGTGAGTGCGTGACCTTTCTCTCACACAACCACCCACCCAGCTACACGGCCGGGGCAAGGAAAGCAGAGTGGGCTGGGGCCTCGTCGCTCCGCTTCCTGCCGCAGGTGAGTGCGGGGGGCGTCCTTTCCCCAACCTTCCTGCACTCACCGGCAGCAGGAAGTGGAGCAGCCCAGCCCGCTCTACTCTGCCACCGCCCAGCTCCGCTTCCCGCCGCAGGTGAGTACGGGGGGGCATCCTTTCCCCAACCTCCCCGCACTCACCGGTGCTCTGCTTCCCACTGCTGCCGGTGAGTCCTGTCGGGGCAGGGTGTGTGGATAGGGGTCGGAACAGTCAGGGGATAGGGAGCAGGGGGGTTGGGTAAGGGGTGGAGTCCTGGGGGTGATTAGGGACGGGGCCTCTGGAGGGGGCGGTCAGGGAGCAAGGAATGGGGGGGGGGCAAAGAAAGTTTGATATAACATGGTCTCACCTATAACGCGGTGAGATTTTTTGTCTCCCGAGGACCGCGTTATATCGGGGTAGAGGTGTAATCACTCTATTAGGAGAAACAACTTTATATAAATTTAAACAACCATTTCATTGGAAAACAAACTATAGTGGGCACTATTGTGCAGTGTAGGCAAAGACTGTCATGTTTTTGTTCTGTGTTTGTACAGCGCCAGTTTGTACTGGTCCATGACTGAGATTCTTAGGTGCTTGAATAATAATAAAGTTGAACTCTGTATCAGCTGGTCATGGTAACCACTTCTTATTAACTGACCAGCTCTTATTTACCTTAGGGCAGGTCTACACTACCACTTACGTCGATGTAACTTCAATCTCTCAGGGGTATGTGAAAAAGCCAACTCCTGAGCGACGCAACTTACAACAGCCTAAGCGTTGTCCACAGGTGGAGTAATTATGCCTTCAGCCTAGGGCGTCTTCACCAGATATGGCGCAGCGGCATGTAGTGCTTCTAGTGTAGCCTAACCCTAAGTAAGTGCAAAAGAAGAACAAAGGCAGCTGAATCTATTAACCCCAATCCAACTGTAACCACAATCAGCTGACACATTAAACATGCCAGTCTTTATCTACACTGAGTGCTCATATTTAACATTAAAACATGTTCTACCATGATGTAATTTTCTAGTGCAGATAAATCTTGTCCCTAAAACTTCCTCTGGTACTTGACATATTGACCAGTCTTAATATAGGGGATACCAGAGTTAGGCCAAATGCAGGTGTGCAGAACAAGCTTTTTTTAAGTGAACACCCACATTATATGTTCACAACATTGCTTCAAAGAGTGCTCTTTAATAAAGTATGTTCCTTTCTTTTAAGGAAAGGCCGAGAAGTGCAGTGGAGCAGTTATGTCTGGCAGAAAACACTCGGCCTCGAATGACTGTGGAGGAGCAGATGGAAAGAATAAAGAGACACCAACAAGCTTGTCTGAGAGAGAAGAAAAAGGGGCTAAATATTATTGGCGTTTCAGATCTGTCTCCTTCACAGAGCTCATCCTTTGTTAGGGATAATCCATTTAAGCTGTCTCAGGTATGTCAAAAGTTCCTTGGTGTGTACACAGTAATATGTTAGAGCAAAAAAAAAAAAAAAAACGTGTTTTTTGCGGGGGGAGGAAGTTGCAAAGTCAAGTGCTGCTGCTTTGGTGACGGCATGGGCCTTGCACTTCAGAATGTCCATTTATAGCAGGCTGCCAAAATTGGCCTTAGGAATGCAAGCAGGAGAAAGGGAAATAGACTTTTTTTAACAGTTTATAACTCAGCTAAACCTAAATGGAATTTCCTGGGATAAAGAAAAGGCACTCCTCTAGCCTGAGGTTACCAAATTTCAATGGCCTGCTGCAAACAATGGGGGTATTAGCGCTTCTCAAAAAAGGTTGCAAGGTTTTTTTTCATAATGGAAAATGTTAGGCAGCCTAAATTTAAGAATTACTACCAGCACCCCATACTTTATGCAGTTAGCCATAAATTTTATATCTGCTATATGCAACAAATTGTTCCTGACTTATTACAGTTGGATGTTTTAATTACACAAAAGTCAGAATATTTAAAGTTAAGATTTCAAAAGCAATTTTAACTCTTACCTATTGCATTAAAATAACATGCCACATCTATGAGGAAATGGGCGGTAAACTTTTGAATTGAGGTCAAGCAGTCTAAAGTTTTTTTCATAACTTTTAGCAATGTTTGAGAGGACATAATGGAAGTCTCAGCATAACAATAGGAAAAGAGTATGCAGTAATACCACTGGATTTTTATTGCGAGTATCTCCATATATCACATTTGTTCTACAGAATCGAAGAAAGGACGATATGGTATCCAGTAACATTAAGGAATTAGAGAAAGCCATAAGAGAGAATGATTTGGAACAAAATCATGAAACTCCTGCAGAAGAAATAACACAACTGAATGCTGGATCAGAAGAGCATAATGCAAATTTTACTAAAGAGGTAATAAGTTATATTTAGAGTGTTCAATCCTACCTCAGAAGTAACTTCTTCCACAAATACTGAGCACATCTGTAAATAACATCACTTGCCAGTTCAGAAACTCTTCTAGATGAATTCAACTCGGGTCTTCCAGTGCATTTTGTGACTGAGGTTTCCTCCTCAGACCAGGGACCTTTCTTCCTTTTTTTGATTTGTATAGCACCCAGCACATCACATTGCTTAACAAATAAATAAGAGGAGAGACAATAATTTACACGGCATGGAGTTGGGCAATAATTATGACTTATGCTGATCATCAAAGTGGTATTTCTCTCAGATTTATCTTGCATCTCACCCAATTGTACCCTATTTTAAAATATCCTAATTGCTGTTCATGATGATTTACAGGTGGAGCTAAAGGCTGTCAGAACCACTACCACACAATCATGCCTCCTTGTAATTTAACACTTTAAATCTACGTATGCAGAATTTCTTCTTCCATTTTTTTGCCCATATTCTTTCATTAATCCCTTTTTTTGCTGCTGCCTCTCATTTCCTCTCCTTTACCTTTACCATTTTATCAAGTTTCCACAGAGTAACAATATAAAATCAAGTTATTAAAACTGACCATCTTTTTCTTAACACTTTTACTTGAAGCCTTTTTGAGCCTTTTGAAAGAGTGCTACTTCACACACAGATAGTGACTGTATCTAATCAGAACTTCTAAAGCATTCACACTGAGTAATGTGTCCAAAAGTTGTGCATTGTATTCATTTTGGATGGTGGTGGAGGTATGAAAACAATACAGAAACTGCAATCCAGATTCTAGATAGTTCCCTGATAGTTCTAGGTCACTCTCAGAATTCATTGGGCCAAATTCTGCACATTTCTTCCTGTATTGCTCTTCAGGTAATGGTATTGATGTAAATTACATAAACCTAATTCTTTAGTTATACTTATATAACTGAGGCCAAAATTTGGCTCTGTTGACAAAGCTTACTTCCTGAAAATCAATTCTCTGCCCACCATTCAGTATGTGCTCACAGTGTGTACCTACAGATTTTTCTTAAAACTTCTCACCTTTTCTTTTTAAAGTTGACAAAAAGTGATGACCCACTGTTACCAGACACGTGTGTTATAGCTGATCCAAAAGAAGGGAATGCTGAAGGAGGAGTAGAAAAACAAAAGAAATTGGGAAAAACACATAATGTAGATATCAGGTAAAAATAAATACATAAAAATAAGATAATTGCATATTGAACTAGTCCAACAGTTAATTACAGTTTAATAATGAATATTTTAGTTTTTTACCTTTGGAAGCTTGATTCACTGTTTTACGCAACTCCAAAGGGGAAGTGTGGGTAGTATGGGGCTGCGTGTAAACAAATATGTTTATTTTCCTCTATAAAAGTATAAAGAATGTGAATGGTTAGGTGGTATGAAAAATGGAAAAATTGATTTAAGCATGGACAGGTTGTTCATTACAAGATGGTTTTTGTGTTAAGATTTGATTGCATAATATAATCATATAAAGAAATAGCACATATTTGACCCAGTCCTGCATTCATTGTCAGAGGCAGGTATAGGATCAGGCCATGAACTGTTTACAGATGGGCTTTAAACTTTGTGATTCATGGAAATAAATTCTTCAGGTTTGAATAATATTATCAAAGTTATTCTGCTCATTAATTTCACTCTTAGATTCTCTCTTTGTAGATATTGAGAGAACTAAAATACTCAAGATTTTTCTCCCTACCCCTGT
Organism: Malaclemys terrapin pileata; assembly: GCF_027887155.1. Lineage (NCBI taxonomy): Eukaryota > Metazoa > Chordata > Testudines > Emydidae > Malaclemys > Malaclemys terrapin. The sequence goes on from NC_071505.1 coordinate 116,328,368, forward strand.
TCTGCTACTTCCAGACAAATTCAGAGTCCATTCTACTTAGGGGCTCCAACACAGACTTCACTCTTCTGAGAAGTAGAACGCAACACAACTATGGAACGAAATATAAAAATATAACCTATTCTGAATGCAACTTAGTTTTTCTTCCTATTCATAGCAAACTCGTTATACTTAGTCATGATTCATTTCTAGCCACCTATTGAAATCAGAAATTCCCTGAGTTCACCCACCATGGATTGGTAACAAGGAGGGAACTTGGTCAACACTGGTTCTTAGATCAAACTTGGGGCAAAAGAAATAACAAGTAATTGTGAAATAGCTTGGAGTCAGGTATCCTCCCTAGACTAATTTCTGGGTTAGGTTTTGTTTTTGTTTTTTCCTTTTTCTGTGTTGCTGTTTTTGCTCAGAACTAATATGTGGGAAGTTTCAAATACATTTATGAGCATACGTTCATCGTGGACAAACACAATTTGTGGTTTGCTTTGGGATGCAAGATCTAGTCAATAATTTTATCTCAGGATGAGGGCTTAATAGCTTTTCTTGCCTCATCAAAGCTTTCCATAAGATTCTTGTTAAAAGCCTCACCTGAAGGCTCCAATGGCAAGTTTTTTATTGGAGTCCATTGTACTGTGTATGGAAGCCATCCGCTCAGGAGCAGTCTGGACTTTTGACCCCTTAGGGCAGTTGTTCTTAACCTTTCCAGACTATCTTACCCTTTTTAGGAGTCTGATTTGTCTTCTGTACCCCAAGTTTCACCTCACTTAAAAACTGCAAAAGTGTCACAGCACACAATTACTGAAAAATTGCTTACTTTCTCATTTTTACCTTATAAAATAAAACTATTGGAATATAAATATTGTGCTTACATTTCAGTGTATCATATATAGAGCTGTATAAAACAAGTCATTGTATGAAATTTTAGTTTGTACTGACTTGGTGAGTGCTTTTTATGTAGCCTGTTGTAAAACTAGGCAAATATCTAGATAAGCTGATGTACCTCCAAGGGTATGCATACCTGTGGTTGAGAACCACTGCCTTAGGGTACTTCACCTTGGAGGGTTTCCATTAACTCCATGATTTCAGAGTTAGAGTAGTACTGGAGTTTTGGTGCACCTCTTAAGTAGTTCTTGCCTGACTGGAAGCTAGACACATGTCTTACTATCAATGTAGAGTGAGGCCCTCTCAGATGGTCATAACATTCTCATGACACACTATATCTTCCCTGCGGCCTTGAATTTGGTATCTATTTCAGTGTATAAGTATGAAAAAGGGGAAAAAACCTCAAGTTTCCAGTTTAAAGTTCTTTTTACTCTAGAATGAATTTTATAAGATTGAAACAAAACTACCTTTTTCTTTGATTCAGGGTTTCAACACTCTATTATAGGTTTCAGAAATATGTATTTGATTTAAACAACATAATCTTGTAAATTGGAGGGTTTTGTGTTAAGAGAAAAAAATTAAGTGCGGGAACTCCAGTTGCACGTAAATATTGGTTAACACCTGAAATTAAATTAAATGAACTCTAAAAATAGCAACTTTTTTTAACTAGTCTGCAGAACATGGCCCCAGTTGCAAACCACAAACATGAAACCAGTCCAAAAGAGAGTGAAGCAGCCAGTGTTCAAGAGCAAGAAGGGATTATTTCTTCTTTTGCGTTAGCAGTACAATCTTCAAGAGAAAATCAAACAGCAGGTATGGAAAAGAGACTGTCAGTTACACAGATATACATTGGGAATTAAATGTTACATATGTAATATACATTCTGATTGTTTTCTGATGCTCTGAAATTCTTGTGTAGTGAAAAGAAATCTAAACTAATCTGGGTCTTGCATGTATATTTTTTCACCTGTTGGGGAGGGATGGACAGAGACCCAGCCAATTTCCCAATGGACGAATCTCAGAAACACACTGTTTTCAGAGGTTTAAATGCAGATCTTTTGGAGGCAACTAGTTCGAGGATGAGAGAGGGTTCCCAGAAGTTTCTCTTGGCTGGAGCAAATCGTTCCCTGTCTCCCTCCAGAACACCCTCCTCCCGAATCCTCTGCACATGTTCAGTGCTGTCTACTTCCTTTCTACTGGTTCCAGTCAGCTCCATGACTTTCTCCTGTAGGTCATTTCACCAAAGGCATCTATTCTAAACACACACTTTCCTGCTGTTGATCCCCTTTCCTGATCCTTGCAGGTATGAGCTCCTTGACTGGAGCATAGATACTACCGTGATGAGGGCAATATTAACACTAGATAGTTCCCAATTTAGGCGTTCGATTATGAACCAGCAAAATAACAGAGAGGTTGGTGTGTGTCTCCCCAGAGGTCAGGAGGGATGCCAGAAGTGGAAAAGACAGGGTGGTTGCGAATACCTTAATGACGCACTTTGCAAGAAAATCAGAGTGCTGGGGGACGGACAAGTTGCTTATGAAATGGGCAGATGGAATGATCAGTACTTGAGGTGATCAGGAGTTGTTTGGTGCCAGGGAGGAATAAGGAAGTGCAGATGTGATGTAAGGATAAATAAACAAGGCAAACGGCACAGTCCTTTCCATGACTGCTTAGTTCAGGCCAGGACTAGGAAAGATCCTTTGTGGTGACATCATAGGGAAGGTTTAGTTACTCTTAGCTAGGGAGCATAACAGGGTTATGGCTGTGTCTAGTAAACTCAATAAAGAATTCTCTTCATATTCATTAACCATCAGTCCTGTATCCGTTGTACTATGTGACACTACAACTGTCTGTTCTGCAGAGGTACAATTACTTGTGTGAGCAAATATCTTCCTTAAGAACAATGTAAATTCTTCTCTTTAAATAGCATTATTTTCACTATGTAATGTTGATTTTAAAAAGTTTCTTCTGATTATTTTAACCTTTACTTGCATAACACCTTGCTCACAAATTTCATGCTGCTTGAAATATTTTCAATTTGTTTAACTTTTGCCTTCTGTGATATTTATTTTTTAATTTCTCTTTTCAGGAAAAAATCTGCCCTCTTCACCAGAGTCCCCACCATCACCAGCTCTATCAACGCAACCACAGCTCACAGAAGGATCACATTTCATGTGTGTATAGTCTCAGAGAAGTACGTCTGCTTTTCAGTCATGCTATTTTTCTGGGTATACAGTAGTTTTCTTTGAGAAACACACACAGACAATTTTATTAAGTAGGGTGAAGGTAGCTGAGATGTATATATCACTCAAACAAAACAGGAATGTATTGATTCTTTGAGTAGGTGCAGCTGCGTATTCAACTGAGGTGCGTTCGCACCTAGCACACTGGAGCTGGAGAATTTGGCCGAGCAGTACCGTTAGAAGGTCACCGCTCGCAGTTTGTGGCCATAGCCCCTCCTCTGGCTATATGAGGTAGCACTCCCCTAACCTCTGTCTGTTTCTTCTTACCACCCGTGGCTGGAGTCAGAGCTCTGTGTGGTTCCTAACCTCACAACCTCTCTCTTTCTTAGATGCCCCTGGCGTCTTGTCCCTTTCCACTTTTGTCTCAGAAGACTACGTTCCTGATCCACAGGAGAGTCTGTTGCAGTCTGTGATGGCAGAGCCTCCTTACATACAAACCTCTAAAGACAAACTGACTTTATGACCACATCTCAAAATTTTATCTGAAGTGGTTTTTCAGCTTCATTTGAACCAGGCAGTATATTTACCTGTGTTTTTTCCTAAGTTGCATTCATCACTGGAAGAGCAGCATTTCCACACGTCAGATGTCAGGCAATGTCTAGGCTTTCTGTTTGGACCGGACTAAACTGTTTTGTGCTTCACCATGCCTGTTCACGTCACATACAGATCATATGAAGGGTCCGGTGGTCTGTTCACAGTCTCTAAATGAATAACCTCCTTTATCATGACTTCATATGAAATAGCTTCAACTACGCCTCCTTCAGCGGATGCGAGCTAGTTTTATGAGAGTGCAAACAACATCAATAGCATTCTTCAGTGCATTTCAGTATTGTACATTTTCAGGGCTGCTACATGCAAACCATCCAGTCATTACTGCATCTTCCAGGGTGGATGCTTGTTTCAATGGATGGTCCTGCGGTCATTGTTTATGTAGACTCTGAGCCCCGCCTCCTGGGGCTACTGCTTGTGGGACACTGAAGTGGAATACATGGCTGCATCTACTTGAGAAAGAAGAAACCTTTTCTTACTGTAACTGTGGTTCTTTGAGATGTGATGCAGATGTGTATTCCACGACCCACCTCTGTCCCCTCTGCGTCACAGTTTCTGTGGGCACTCAGTGTGAAGGAACTGAGGGGGTTCGGGACTGCACTTATATAGCCAGGAGAGGGGCTGCGGCCAGGAGGCACAAGTATTTTCCCTCTACAGGTACTACTAGGTAAAATTCTCTGGTTCCCATGCACTGGGCACATGGACACACCTAAGTGGAATACACATCTGCATCACATTTCAAAGAACCACAGTTAAAGTAACCGTTCCTTACATGCATATAATCCATACAGTATTCAGATAAGGTAGCAGTAGTTACAAATGGAAAGGACCAATTAGCTCATCAAGCATATTCGTTTGTAATGGTAGAATAACAGTCCCTTGATAAGAGATATTAAATTGTAATGAAACACATGCTTATGCAGTCAAGGTAAAAATGTATCAGTATTTGGGTGTTGTAACACCCAAATGCTCCAATCAGGATCATAGCCCAGTTGAACTATGAATTGTACATCCTGTATGTTCCTAAGAGTTTAGAATCTAATTGAAGACAAATAAGTGTGACTTGATAAATAGTAGGATGGGAGGAAAAGGAGAGCAATAATAAAAACACACAGTTAGGCTCACTGTGTGTGTAGAATTTGATGGTTCTTTATATTTGTAGGAATCAAGGTAGAAATCATTAGCTTGGTCAGAAGAAATGCTCTTATTCTATATGATGATCTATTATATAGATAGGTATCACATTATGATATACAGACAATGGAACAATGATCAAACAATCAGTTTGTAACCACCTAGAAGACAATAGGGTGATCAGTAACAGTTAACATGGATTTATATCCTTCTTTCACAGGGTAACAAGCCTTGTGGATAGGGGGCAGCAGTAGATGTGGTATATCTCAACTTTAGTAAGGTTTTGATACGGTCTCACATGACCGTCTCATAAGCAAACTAGGGAAATACAGCCTAATATGAACCTATTATAAGGAAGGTGCGCAACTGGTTGGAAAAGCATATTCCGAGAGTAGTTACCAGTGGTTCTCTGTCAAGCTGAAAAAGCATATTGAATGATGTATCGCAGGGATCTGTCCTGGGTGCTGTACTCTTCAATATCTTCATAAATTATTTAGATAATGGCAGAGAGAATGCAGGTATAAAGTTTGTAGGTGATACCAAGCTGGGAGAGGTTGCAAGCGCTTGAATTAGAATTCAAAATGATCTTGACAAACTGGAGAAGTGGCCTGAAATAAATAGGATGAAATTCAATAAGAACTAATGCAGTACACTACTAATGTAATACACTAAGGAAGGAATAATCAATTGCAGAAATACACAATGAGAAATGACTGCCTAGGAAAAAGTAATTGCAGAACGGCTCTGGGGGTTATAGTGGATCACAAACTAAATATGAGTAAACAATGTAATACTGTTGCAAAATAAAGCAATCATTCTGGGATGTATTACCAGAAGTGTTGTAAGCAAAACATGAAATTCTTCCACTCTACTCAGCAATGATAAGGCATCAGCTGGAGTACTGTGTCCAATTCTGGGCACCACATTTTGGGGAAAATGTGGACTTATTGGAGCAAGGCCAGAGGAGAGGAACAAAATGATTGAAGGTCTAGAAAGCGACTTACAAGAAAAGATTGAAAAAAATGGGTTTGTTTAGTTTGGAGAAGAGGAGACTGAAGGGGGGTATAAGTACATAAATGACTGATTGTTATAAAGAAGAGTATGATAAGTTGTTCTCCTTATCCACGGAGGACAGGACAAGGAGCAATGGGCTTAAATTGCAGCGAGGGAGATTTAGGTGAGACATTAAGAAAAATTTCCTAGCTGTTAGGGTAGTTAAGCACTGGAAGAAATTACCTAGGGAGATTGTGGAATCTCTATCATTGGAGGTTTTAAGAACAAGTTAGACAAACATCTGTCAGGGATGGTCTAGATAATACATAGTTCTGCCTCAGTGAAAGGGATTGGGCTCGATGACCTATCTAGGTCCCTTCCAGTCCTACATTTCTATGGTTCTGAGAGTTCCTGTTTGTTGAACGTGAGTGAAAATAGAAGTCAGCTGGTTTGTTTATAAAGGTATTTAAAGAAACTAAGGGATACAGGTCAGAGCGTTTTAACACTTTTAACAGCACTTTAATTAGTCAAAACTTCTACATTGTCAGGGAATATCTTTTAAAATAAGCCTTCAAGAAAAGGCAATCAAAAGAATATGCCTTGTTTCATTGGTCCTGTAAGGCCATCTAACTAGGAAAGGAGAACTTTGTCAGTTTTTAAAAGATGCTTCCTTAGTGAAGTTTAAAAACGCATAACCTAATTCATATAGGGCACCTGTTTTGTTTTAACAAAGTCATAATAATTGCATGCAATGTGATACTTTCTTGTATTAGTAATAGGCAGAAAGAGGTATTACCTCTTTGTTAAAGTGAAATGGTTTTCATCTCTTCTTTCTTGTCCATACAAAAACATCACATGCAGCCTTTGTTGCTCTTGATTTTCATGAACAGTATATAGCAAGTCATGTTCAGATTCAGGTTGTTTCAAACTTAATATTATAGTAAAAATATTTCAAATGGTAAAGCATGATATGCACTTTGAGAATGTAGAAATAGAGCTGTTTATATACAAATCAAATAGCGTATATATAAATACACACGAACATTGGAGCGGTGTATGTATATATTCTGGGCCTTTAAGTAGGGCTGTCATTACCCAACCAACCTTTTCTTTTACATAGTTTCAATTCAGTAGACTGACTGGAGCTAGACTCTACTGGTTATACCTCTGTTAGCTTCCCCCACGCGGATCAATCTCTGTGTCTGTCCTAAAGGGGAACAACCTGGCATTCTTCTTCGAGTGATGGTCCCTATATGTATTCCAAACACTGGTGCCCATTTGCCGGAGCTGGAAGTTTTTCAGCAGCAGTGTCTGTTGACCTGCGCGGCCACCTTATGTTGCCACATGCTCCAAATGAGGTCATAAGAGGCCTTGTGGAGCAACATGCCCTTGGTTCCCTCTTACCGCATGGTTGGAGTTGGAATCCTCTTTATGCTCATACCCTCTATGAGAACAACTGTATGTTGTAAATAGTTAGCTCTGTTTTCTTTCTCTTCATACTTCTGTACATATGTTAGTTTAGTTAGTGTATATAGCTCCTCATGGGGCCTCTCCCGACGCCGTCAGGGGATTATGCCCTGTGTTCCGGGGTTCAAGAATTGTACTTCGTGCTCTCGCTCGTTCTTCGTGAGTGATGAGCACATGCGTGCTCTCGCCTGCCTGGGCAAGACAACCCTTGTCACTCACTGCAATATATGCAAATCCTTCCCCTCAAGGACCTGCAACACTTGACTTCAGCCCATCTGCAAGTTTCTCATTGTGAAAGTGCTGCTCTGGCCCCAGGCGGAGTCAGATCCTGTGCCGGTGATGCACCGACCATCACCGGCAGTGAGCGTCTCGCCCTTGGCTTCACCTCTGGGTCCATCAGCACTGCCGAGATGTGAGAAGGTACATAAGAACAGTCACAAGCGCTCTCACACCGCAGCAGGTCCCCATCGTGGACCATTGTGCAAAACTGCGTTTCTTCCCCCATCTGGGTTCGGTCGGGTGAGACATCGCATGGTGATCCTGCAGGGTGATCACCTAAGGCGGGGCAAGGTGCAGCAGAAGCAAGACCTGCCAGTTCCCGCAGGGACTGAGGGTCCCGACCGCCCACCATTGCGCACTACTCAGCTGTCGCAAGACACTCTGGGCTCCACTCTGCATACCCCTCCTCAGAGCGACAGACAGCGGGATGTGCCCTGGACACCGGGCCAGCTGGATCTGCTGGTCTCCCACCTCAAGCTGTTGTACCCACCTTTGCTGCTTCTCTCAGCCACTCCACCCCCCGTCCACCTTCACTGGTGGATGAGCCACTCCTCCTCAGTCACAGCCCACCCACACTGGTTGCAGTACTGCCCAAACTGATGACTCGTCCACTTCCAGAGGCTTTTTCGGACTAGGAGGGCTTCTCAGCGGACAACCCGTCCTTCTCCCTGGTCTTGCGGCATAGTGTGGACTCCTGGGCTTGCCCACCATTTCTGACCCCCTATGCTCTGGGCCTTCCTCCCAATGGCCCACTTCACCACCCTCATAGCCCTTGTGAATGCCCTGTGCTGCAACCCACGCATGAGGGTGCGCCATCATCTCTGCCTCCTTGGCCACATGGTGGCTTTTACCTATGTCACACTGCACATACATCTCACCAGGACCACGGCAGGGTTTGCCACCCTAACCAAAACCCTCTCCAATTGATGGCCTGGTTTTTGGATGGGGCTCAGGTGTAGAGAACGCCTGTTCATCACCTGTCCACTGTATTCTCTCACACAGTAGGCGAGAGTCTACGAGGACATGCTACACCACAAAATGGATGCGCTTCACCTCCTGGGCACAGCGCTGACACCTCCCCCTCTACAGTGTCTCCGTGCCTGTCATCCAAGACCACCTCCTAAAGCTCAAGACCTCAGGTTTTGCAATTAGGTCAGAGACACACACCCTTCCCCGCCCCGTGGACAGACAGTTGATATTTACACACCCTACCACTACCCAGTTTCTGAGGAGCCTGACAAACTGTTTCCCACCAGTCCTTACCCCACTCCCCTTGGAACTTCAACTTTGTCCTGTCTGTGCTCACCTGACCTCCATTCAAACCACTGGCTACATGCTCCCTGGCCTACCTAGCCATGAAGGTCCTCTTCCTGATGGCTATCACCTCTGCTGAGTCAGCAAACTGGCGACCATGGTAGCTGACACCTCATATACAGTTTTCCATAGATACAGTCTCCCTGTGCCTCCACTCAAAAGTTGTCTATAAGTTTAATCTCAATCAGTCCATCCATCTTCCTATCTTCCACCCTAAACCACATGCCACTCCCGCAGACAGTACGCTACACTCCCTGGATGTCGGCAGGGCACTGGCTTTCTACCTGGACAGAACTCATGCATTCTGCGCCTCATCATGCCTCTTCGTAGACATAGGTGAAGCACGTCCATTGTGGAACAGTCCAGAGGGCAGCCCCTTTCCTCACAGCGTATATCCAATTGGATCTTGAAGTGCATTACAGAATGCTACACGCGCTCCAATGTGACACCATCTGGCAGGCTCCACCTCCGCCTCCTTGGCATGAGATCTGCCATGCAGCAACATGGCACTCTGTTCACACCTAAACAGTGCACTATGCCATCGACCAGTAGGCAGCCAATGGGCAGATGCCACTATAGGTCATGCCACTGCAGCAGGTCTTGCCCACTGTGTCATTGCTCCCCTGCCTCTGAGTTGATCACTGCTCCGTACTCACCTGCATTTGGAATACATGTAAGGACCATCACTTGAAGAGAAGGTTGCTACCTGTATCTGGAGGTTCTTCGAGATGTGTGGTCTCTATTTGAATTCCAATACCCATCCACCTTCCTCTCTGCTGCAGACTCATTATACTGCAGTAAGAGGGAGACTGAGGGCGTGTCGCCCTGCACGGTCTCCTGTAATGTCACATGGAGCACATGGCAACATAAGGTGGCCATGTGGACCAATGGACACTGCTGCTGAAAAATTTGGGGCGCATGGTGTGCTGCGCACCTGTGTTTGGGATACCTATAGAGACCGTACATCTCGAAAAACCTCCAATTACAGGTAAGGAACCTCTTCTTCTCTTGAGCAGATACTACCAATTGTGTCCAATTGCATTTGGCTCTGTCATGTGCATCAACGATGAGCTCTCCAAAGCCATTTTGTCTAAGTATTTATGCTACAATATGAATTCAGGTCTGCAGATGTGAAAGGCTGGTAATCTCTTTTGCTGCCTAAGACACTAACCCCAATATCCTACACAGTTGTGTATGTGAAGGTGGTGATGTGTCCATAATATTGCCACCTTAGATATGCTTCCTCAAGTAACACTGACCTGCTGAGGACAAAATAATATATTCCTAGATGGTACTTCTAAAATGGACTCTGTCTCTAATTCCCTAGTTTTAGTAAAGCCAGGGATATTAGAGCCTAAAAATAGTTTCCCTCTGTTCAGTATCTGAATTTAGTTGGAGACATTAGTCCATTTCCTAATATATATCTCATATCTGCACTTGACACACTGGTTAGCAGTCTCATGAGAGCCCCAATATTGAATGGTCATTGTATAGCTGGTTTCATATCCGGGTTAATTCTAGGCCTGGAAAACAAGAATTCCATGTCACGAAAAGGATTTTGACATTTGGCTTTGTTCTACGTGGCGATGAAACCTAGACCTTCTGAAAGGTTTTTGCAAAAAAAATTAGAGGGAGACTCTCATGAAGGCTCAAGTCCCTGCCATGCATGATTTGGAGCAGGGACTTGAACCCAGGTCTTGGGCTAGGCCTACTCAGGAGGGGGAGGTGTCGACCTAAGATACGGAACTTGGCGTATCTTAGGTTGGCGTATCTTAGGTTGGCGTATCTTAGGTTGATTTACCTGGCCGTGAGGACAGCGGCGAGTCGACCGCTGCCGTTCCCCCATCGACTCCGCTTCCACCTCTCACCGCGGTGGAGTTCCGGAGTCAACGGCAGAGTGATCGGGGATCGACTTTATCACGGACACAATAGACGCGATAAATCAATCCCCGATAGATCGATCACTACCCACCAATCCAGCGGGTAGTGTAGACATACCCTTGCTCATCCCAGAAGATTGCACTAGCCACTCTGCTATTTGACTGTTCTGGGGTGGGCCTTTTCTTCCCCCACTCCCATTGAAAACAATACATTTCCACAACAAGTTTCAGTAAATCAGCATTTTCCAACTAAAAAATGTTTTGTCAAAAAATTCCTGACCCATTTTAGTTGAAACACAATGAAGCACAGTGTGTGGGAGCCTGCACTGCTGCTGCCCACAATATACTTCTCTGACTAAAGGTCTTTCACCAGGGCTGTCAATCAAACACCTTTCTCAAGTACTATCCAATGCATTTAAAATGTTTGTGGAATGTGAGGAGCATTGCTGTTACCCATGACTAATTTAAGAGCTGTAATTTCCCAAATGAAACAGCAAACATACCAGGCTGTGCACAAGTTTCCTGTCCTGTAGGAGGAGTTTAATTTTTTAAAGCAGGAACTTATTTACTCAGTGGGATGCAAACTATAGGGCAAGAAATCCTCTGCAATAGAATTTATAAGTTGGGGGGTGCATTTCAATTCATAGGCCAGTTTTTAAGACCAGGTCTGGGAGATGCATGATGGGTTTCAATAAGGCAGTGGAATTTGGAAAAGGAAAGTGGTGCTATGTGGTATCATAGGACTAAGGAGAGAGCTTATTCTATATCACAAGTATATTGTTACATTTTAAGCATGCTGATATATGCTTAAATACAGTTTAATAGAGTGATGATGACATTTATTTAGAATCTTTCATCCCAAACACTGCATTACATCATAGCAAGTGAAGAGTACTGTGTCCTGTTCCTAATCTTTCCAGTCCTTTGGTACAGCATTTAGGGGCTTTGCTACAAATTTTACATGGAAAGCACTTAGTTACTGTATTGATAGTGGTAGTATAAAACCCTAAAATGGTTCTTTGTACAAAAAAACCCTGTTTGTTTCAGTTTATTTGTGAATTGCTGTCAAAATAGCTTTAATGCCTAAAAAAATAGGTTGTGGAAACTAATTTTTTCTTAGATTCTCTTTAATATAATTTAATTTACTTTGCGGATAGCCAGAGTGAGGTCAGAATCTCCCCATCATGCCCAATCCTAAGATACTTTATGCAGTGTTTTGGTAAAATACAGTAACTTGATCCATGTCTGTCTTTCAGCTCTTAACAGATTCTGTTGAAACCATTCATGGCCGAGGAGTACGGACCTATGGAAATATAAGAAGATATTGTAGAGTATATTTTAAATCTATGAAATTCATAGTTCTGATGCTTTTGGCCACAGAGCATCATTTTATAACTTCCTGGAAAATGTTTATTCCAAGACAGCTTTAAATGGCCCATATGTACACTCAACAGTCTGAAGATTGTTCTTCCGATACCAGCTTGCTGCTATGATTTCCATGCACATAAAGATTCTTTTTCATATGCAGCCTAAAGTCAGAATCTTAGTTGATGTTTTACAGAATTTAATGTTTTTAATTATGCAGTCATTTAAGTTTGCATTTTTGCTTCTTTTAGGTACATAACAGATCAGTTTCTTTTACATATCACCACTAAACCTTGTTTTACATTTTTTAAATACTAGTGTATTTTGACATTTGATTTGTAAAATTTTTATATATATTTAAAATGTGCCATTTTTATTATTGCTGAGTAAAGTATGTCCTGTTTCTGCTGTAATTATTTCTTGGTCAGGTTGCAGCATCAGCAGTTACTGCCACACTGTTATCACATATACATGAATGTTTGTGCTTACTTTTTCTTAAACAAAATGAAGTGTAGGTATTTTGAGGTACTGGGCTCTTACTTTGTTGGAATAGGGTGTGTACAGCAATAAGCAGGCTTTCAATACCAGTACTTAGTTTGTGTACAAATGTAATTATGTTCATTGTGTATATATTATACAATGAGCACATCCAATGTAAGTATAAGAAGCCACTTACTATTGTTCAAATGCAAATGTTCATATCTCATTTCTTTTTTATCATGTTAAATAAATGTTAATGTTCTTAAGTTGTGTGGGTAGTATTTCTTTCAGCAAGCAGTGTACTCATCATGACTCTGTGTGGGAAGCACATCTTAATAAGGGTTATGGGCCTATTACAGCAGTGATTCTCAATCAGTGGTCCAAGGCCCCCCAAGGGGGCCTGCAAGCAGGTTTCAGGGAGGCTGCCAAGCATTAGATTCCCTGGGGCCCGGGGCAGAAAGCCAAAGCCATGCCATGTAGAGTTGAAGCCTGGGTCCTGAGCACTGCCACCTGAGGTTGAATCCGGAGCTTGAGCAATGTAGCTTTGTGGGGGCTCCCGTGGCATGAGGCCCAAGGCAATTGCCCTGTTGCTACCCCCTAACGCTGGCCCTGGCTTTTATATGCAGAAAACCTGTTATTGTAACACAGGTGGGTCTTGGAGTTTTTATAGCATGTTGGGGGAGGCCCGGAAAGCAAAAGGTTGAGAACCCCTATATTACAGGATTAGTTGGAGGAGGGTCTGTGATGTGCAGGAGATCAAACTGTATGATAATGATGGTCTCTTCTGGCCTTAAACTGAGGCTATGTCTACACTAGAGAGCATACAGCGGCACAGCCGCAGTTGCACTACTGTAAGATCTCTCGTGGAGCTGCTCCCAGGCCGATGGGAGAGAACTCTGTCGACATAATTAATCCACCCCCACGGCGGGAGACGCTCTCATGCCAACATAATGCTGTGCACACTACTACTTATGCTGGTGAAACTTATGTTGCTCAGGGTAGTGGAATATTCACACCCGTGAGTGACAAGTTTTACTGACATAATACGTGATAGTGTAGACATAGCCTTAGTGACATCACCTCCACACAAGAGCAGCACTGGTAGACACTTAAGGGATTCCACCTTGCCCAGCTGGAAGTAGTGCCCATAGCACAGAGCAAAAAGACAGCCTTGTGGCTGGTACTCGGGAAGAAATTTGGGTTCCGTTCCTGGCTCTGCCACGCTTTCCCCTGTGACCTTGGGCACGTCACTTGGTTGCTTTTTGCTTCAGTTCCAAATCTGTTTATGTAAAATTGTTCCTCTCCTAAGGATGCTGAGAGGATTAAATTATAATTTTTAAAAGGCATTAAGACATTAGAGTGAACTCCATGTATGGTAGGGGTGAGAAGAAGAATGAGATGATTCCTCAGGGCTCTGATGTTTGCACATCATCTTCCAGGAACCAAAAAGCAAACGTAAAATCATTTGTCGTGCGTGTCATCTTATTACACACACTACTGGTTTCACTTCTCTATCCCCCACTGCTATCTGAACTGGTGTGAGTAGAGACTGATTGTGCACATTTTTAGAAAAGGATAATGAAAAGTAGATTTGAAAGAAAATCATTTGGATCCCAACTGCAAAGAACTGAAATCTTTTTTTGTTTGTTTGTTTGAAACTTCAATACATTTTCACTTCTGGGAGAAGGCAGTCAGACTGTCAGAGCTGTTTTTAAAACCGAACAGCAATGTTTGCTGAAGACATCATTCAACTTCTCACTGACTTACCTATTCAGTCAGTATCTTGGGCCAAACCCACATAGAAGTCGTTGAATCCCCAGTGGTGCAGCACATACTTAAGATAAGGGTCTAAAATATGTGTTTCACTTCACTGTGGGTGTGTTTAAATTGCGCACCAAGTTCTGTGGTTGTTTAAATGCAGAGAAGTGAGGAAAGGGAAAGGCACCCACGGGGCTGTTGTCTTGGCACTAGCCAAAGAGCGAATATGATTAGTGATCTGGAACCTTATTGGGCCTTGTCTTCACGTAAAAGGTTTGCTGGTATAGCTATACCAGCAGACCCTCATAGTGTAGATGCAGTTTATACCTGGAAAAAAGTCCTTTTGCCGGTAAAGCTTATATCTATTCCCTGAACAAAATAAGCTATGTCTGCAAAAGAGAGTTTTTGCCAGTATAACAGTCTACACTAGTTTTTGCTGACACAGCTATGTTAGCAAATAATCACATCCTTCTAATCAACACAGGTATGCCAGTGTGTCAGGCCTCAGAATTTCCTCTGCATTTGCACTGAAGATTTGAAGTACAATTGGGTGCTTGAAACTATTTTCAACTGTGTTTGGAAAAGTAAATTGATTAAAAAAGCAGCTACTTCCCTTTCTCCTGCCTCATCAGAATTTCTCTGTTGCACTTATCTTTTAACTCTCCGCCCACTGGTCATGCTTTTGAAATGTTCACCGCTAAACAAGTGAATCCCTAGATTATCAGCCTGGAAATAGCTATATTTTAAGTCTGTGTCTAGGTTATTTTTTAAATTTCTGATTGATTGCTTCATTGGCTACTGTGCTGACATTTGTACATAGTTTGCTTTTTTCCTCAAAAGCAGGGTCTCTTAGGAATATACGACAGACACATGCTCTACAGATGTTCATGCTCTTCAAAACCAATTACATCTCCTTCCGTCTGGAGCTTTTGTTCACCACTTGCATTGTTCCAAGAAGACTAAGGAATGTGGTCCTTTCAAATTCCTGAATAAAGTAACATCACTAGAAAAGCTGTACTTTATGTCCTGGGAATTTCTTGTGCAAACTGGTCTGGGCCAGTTCAGGGAGTAGATAGATCATCCAGCAGTTAAAACCCGACTCTGATTCGATGTCATGATGGGGGGGAGGGGGAACTTTCTATTCAAATCATCTTTTTTTTTTTTTTTGTAAAACATAAAGGAACTTGACAAAAACACTGAGATGATTTTTTCAAACAATCAAAACTACTTTTTTTCTTCGTACCTAAATTAATGTTCATTAATCAAGTTGAAAGTAAACTTACAGTTCCACTGGACATAACTAGGGTTACATATAAGAAATGTTTGTAATATTAGCTGCTATTCTACTGCCGAGTGAAGTAATTTTGAGTCACTTTTGTCACTGGTGTTAAGCAATAGATTAGATGAAATCCTAGGGTGAAGTGTAACAAAAGATCCTGATTAATGCAGAAGACTGGACTGGATGGTCCAAGAAGTTCTTTCCCCTCCCTCCTAACTTTTGTTGCTCTGTAAACAGAGGTACAATTTTGGTTTGGTACAATGATCTGTGAAGCATCAAGTGAATGGCATGGAATCATGGGACTCAAGATTAAGAACCAGATCACTGTGTTTTTTCCTTACCGGTGTCTTGTGTTTTGGATCCTGTGCACTCTTACTCCAGAGTTGGATTCTGCTATCCCCTTACTTATATTTTGTAATGTTCCGGGGTAGTCTAGCTAATTTCAATAAGAATATTCAAAGTATTCAACATATGGAATCTGACCCATCATTTAGAAAGATGACACTTTACATTGACTTGACCATATTATAAAAATGCATAACTGCAGCTAAATCTGAGGAATAAACTATTGAACTAATTTTCCCAAGCATGTGCACGCAGGGTATACCATAGCAAATCTGGCCTTCATCAAACTGAATTACATTAAGGTGTTAAAGTACGAACCTAGTCTTCACCGCAATCACACACAGCTAGCATCAGTAGGATTACATGGTTAGTTTTCCAACCCTAGTATAGATAAAGTTTGAGAGTGGTACTTAGACTGGATTGATTTATGCTTGGGGTAAAGAAAACTCTGAAACACAAAACTATTCAGAGGAGACTATTATGGACTTCAAAGGATTACAATAGTTGGACTTGGAGCAATGCTCTTACTAACCTCTTTGCTGTTCTTCCTGTCCCTAATATACAAAATTAAATGCCCCACCAGCACTGTCCAGGGGTGTGTGCAACAGAATGGTAACACTTCAAAGAATGATGGTGTTAACTTTTTGGTCACGATAGTTTTTTATTGAATTCAGTGTGGGTGAAAGTTGCTGCCCCTGGCGACTGAAGTTCCTCTTTAGCCACAGAACAAGCACAACCCTTCAGGCTTGCCCCACACTGCTCTCCATTGGGAGTTTGAAAACAAACAGTACCTCGATCCTTACATTTGCAAACAGATTTAAAAAAAAAATCTCTGAGTTATGGAAGAGCCTTTTACATCACAATTAAATAACTCCTGGGGTTGTGTACTTGAAGCGATGTTCATGTGCTCCAGAGTGGAAAGTCACTATGCATTTCACCATTGGTTCAACAAGGCCCCGCAAGATTAAGGTCCCATGCTGGTGTAGGGGTTCGTATTTCGGGGTAGATGTTACGAAGGCCCTTAAGAAAACATTTAGTGGTTGGGTGAGCAAAAATGGATAACTCACCCACCTTATGATGGAATGCTGTAATAGCTGCAAGGTGTACTCTGATGGAACTCATTAGAGCCCAATTCCTTGAGTTCTAATATATAATCCAGTACATAAGGTAGACGGCTGTGGTTTGTCTATTTTGGTACCATATAGTGAATCCTCTCCATTTGTGCAGGTATGTTTGTTGGGTAGTTGGTCTATGACTATTTAACAGAATGTCCTGTACTTCCTCTGAGCAGGTCATTTCAGTTTCTTGGAGCCATGGAGTAGCCACACTTTGAGATGGAGTCTTGTGAGGTCGGTGAAGCTGGCCCACATTTTGTGAGAGGAGATGAGGCAGAAGAGGGAGAGAGCAGGTGGACACGCAGACATCTTTAGGAGGTAAGGAAACCAGGCTTGCCAGGGCTATTAGGATGACTTTGCAGTTCTCTGTTCTGATTTTGTGTATCGGGGGGAAGGCGTAGAGCAAAGGTGTGTCCCATTTGATGAGAAAGGCATCGCTCAGGGATCATGGACCCAATCCTGCTCTGGTGCAGAACTGAGGACATTTGGCATTTTGTGTCGTCACAAAGAGGTCTATGGTTGGAAACCCCAACTGTATGAATATATTCCTTAGTACTAGAGGGTCCATTTCCCACTCATGTTCCTGGGAGAATTTTCTGCTTAATGCATCTGCGGTGGTGTGTTCTGACATCCTGGTAGATATGAGGCTGAGATGTGGATGTTTTGACTGATGCACCAGGTCCAAAGTAGCATGGCCCCCGTGCATAGGGAGCGTGAGTGTGCCCACCCATTGTCGGTTTATATAAAATATGCAGGCAACATTGTGGGTCTCTGTCTTTGTGGTTCGTATTACCTTTGAGGTTGTGGGTAAAGCACTGATCGAGCTCTATGTGCTACGTAGTATTTGCCCTGTTTTTTCTTGTTCATAGGCATATAGATGCCCAAGGACTTCAGTGTCACTCTGGGTCTGGAGTCCTTCAGCATATGAAGAGATTCATCCATTTTGCCAATGAATAACTTTGGACCCTCAAACAGGAGGTCATCTACGGTCGTTTGTACTTCTCTGGAAAAACCAGATAGGTGCAGCCAAGATATTCGTCGCATGACTACGGCTGTGGCTAATGATCAGGCCACAGTGCCTGCGAAATCCAATGCCGCTTGCAACTCTGTTCTGGCAATAAAATGCCCTTCTGAAATCATGGCTCCAAATTGTTCTTTCTTTTCATCTGGGAGTAATTCCATAAATTCTGAACGTTTTTTGAATAATTTTGTGAAGTCATACTTCGCTAGTAGTGACTGATAGGAATCTCTTCCAGTCCCTGTCATACAGGGTATTTCTGGAGTAGTGCCAGGGTGGCTAAAAATCTATGATTTTTTTTAAAAATCAAAAAAATCTGTTTTTCTTTAGATCAAATTTTTTTGATAATGCTTTTTGAGGGAAAAAACTACCTAAAGATCATTTTAATTAAAGTACAGTATAGGTCAAAGATATCTCATCATGGAATAGGGATTATAAATTCTAATTCCAGAGTATGAGACAATATATTCATGTAATGTTTAAGAAAAGTTTTATAAATGAGTTCCAATAGTTCATGGATTAGGAACCCAATCTTACAGGGTTCCACAGGCTCATGTATAGATTATTTAGGTTAATCTTTCTATCTGCCCAACGGGACTCAGTGCTCAGTCTAGAAGATACCATCAGAGATGCTTAGTTTTGCAGTTCTCAAACTGTGGATTTGTGTCTCTAGAGGTAACATGCTTGTTAACAGCAAAAATGTTTTTAAATAAATAAAATAATATAGAGAGGTGAGAAATAGGCCTCAACTCTATTGTCCCTCTGCAAATTTGTGTACACAGAGTCAATCCCTTACCTCTCTCTAAAGTGCAAAGTTTCAAAAAATTCAATGAATAGAAGATTGTTCGGGGCAGAATAGATCTGGACAAGGAGAAGAAGTCTGGAGATAAATGTGAGATTCGAGGGACATATGCTTGTTTTGTTAAAGTATTATAAGTTTGCTGTTGAAGAAAAAAATCCAGACTATATGATGATGTTGTTGTAGTTAAATAAAACAATTTACATGTCTGTCTGGTGATGTTCTCCTAATACAGCCTGGCAAGAAAATCCTCCAAATATTAATGATTAACCTGTTGAATTGGAGATAGTTCACCTCCCAACCGCTTCATAAATATCTGCTTCAATTACCTTTGGTAAATGAAATAACCAAACAATCATTCATTTTCTGATATAGCTGTAAAACTAATCTGAAAAGTTTTCAAAATAAATCACTGTTTAAAAATGTATTGTGCGTACCTTCTAAAAATGAAACCGACATCTGTCTCTGAGTTGTGAAGAATATGTATTAAGGTTATAACAACCAACAAGAATGCACTTTTATATTGAAAACCATAATTAAATCAATTTGACTTAAATCAAATCCACTCAGAGTAGTGCTATCTGCCCCATTCGCTCACTGCCTCCATCATCTGGGTGCAGGGTGCGAAAAAAGGAATTCAATTTCCCTAGAGAGCACATAGTATTTTTTATCTGACCTTTTACAAGTGGGTGCTGTTGTTGCCAGAGTCTGCCGGATAGTTTTTGCTGGTTCCACGAGGGCATCGTTAATTGGTAAGGCAATTTTGGAGGAGGTTGAGGTATGTAAGGTGTCCAATAGCTTATGTTGGGATTCGGCCACTTTCTTTAAAGATGTGCCCAGTGAGTCCACTACCCTTTTAAAGAGCTCTTGAAACTTGTTTAAAATCATCCCCCATGGTGAGAGGTGGAGGCATGACACTCTTGTCCGGAGGAGAAGATGAAAAATTGGCTGCAGGGGCATCTTTCTGGTCTGACAGCTCCCCAGATTCATCAACAGCCTCTTGTGGAAGTTCTGCTGGTCTCTGTTCTGACAGTGAAGGGGAATGTTGTGGCCTCACCCTGGGTGGACAGGGAGGCTTGTGATGGTGTGGGGGGTATGCAGCCCCTAGCCTCCAGTAAGGCCAATGTGGTGGTATAGACATTAGTGGCATTCCTGGGTGCCTGTACCAGGTCTGAAGTTCAGGCCCCGTGTAGTGTTTCCTTTGCTGTGATGTGCCCGGTCTGGCAGAAGTGAGGGGGGGAAGAGTGGTGGGAAGAATAGATTTCTCCTTCATCAGCATCCTCCTTATTACTCGAGAAAGGAGGAGCAAATTTGGGTGGTGTGGGAAAGTGGCTTGGAATCGACTGAGTGGAAGTGATATCAGTACTGAGAAGAGAAGATTCTGGCACTTTGGAGACCAGCAAATCTTTCTGCCATAGGAATTGTTGCAGTACTGGGAGTCTCAGTGCCGCTGAAGATGTTGTCAGTATCAACGGCTGTTGCACAGTTGTTGGTGCTGTGGATCGCATTGTATGGGTTTTGTAGGCAGCACCATAGTGTGACTGGTTGTCACCTAATGTGTTGAAATTACCTCCAAGCCCATTTTCCCTGCCAGCTTGGGACTCCAGAACTCTGCCTTGTTGAGCCAGACATGCTAGCCTGCTGCAACACAGACCCAGGGTCTGGGCCATGCCCCCAAAGCTGCAGACTTGAACTAAAAATAGCTCAGCAGATTACCTGTCTCCAGCACCCAGACACCCAGCTCCCAATGGGATCCAAACCCCAAATAAATCCGTTTTACTCTGTATAAAGTTTATACAGGGTACATTCGTAAATTGTTCTCCCTCTATATCACAGAGAGCAAGATATGCACAGCTCTTTGCTCCCCCAGGTATTAATCACTCTGGGTTTATTAATAAACAAAAGTGATTTTATTAAGTATAAAAAGTAGGATTTAAGTGGTTTCAAGTAATAACAGCCAGAACAAAGTAAGTCACAAAGCAAAATAAAACAAAACATGCACGTCTAAGCCTAATACGTTAAGAAACTGATTACAGGTAATATCTCACCCTCAAAGATGTTCCAATAAGCTTCTTTCACAGACTAGACTCCTTCCTAGTCTGGGCCCAATCCTTTACCCGGTACAGTCTTTGTTAGATCCAGCAGACATCTCAGGTGGTAAGTAGGGGTTTTCTCATGACTGGCCAGCCCTTTTGTCCTGCTCTTCCCCCCTCCCTCGCACACCCTTATAGCTTTGGCACAAGGCGGGAATCTTTTGTCTGTGTTTGTCTCCATTCCCGCCCCATCAATGGAAAAATACAAGGATTAAGATGAATTCCAGTATCATGTGACATGGTCATATGTCCCTGTAAGACTCCTAGTCTCTATTCTTCCTGGGTTGGCGCACATGTACACAGGAAGGCATGCAGGTAAATAAACCTTTTACAACCAATTGTCCTAGTCAATGGGAGCCATCAGGATTCTAAACCACCATTAATGGCCCACACTTTGCATAATTACAGTAGGACCTCAGAGTTATACTTCATATTTCTAGCTTCAGATACAAGAATGATACATGCATACAAATAGGAATATATTCAGTAAGTTACAACCTTTGTTATGATACCTAACAAGAGACCATAAAGCATATTCCAGTTACATCATATTCACACTCATACGCATATTTCCATAAAACACATGTGGAGTGCAACATCACACATAGTCTGTGGTGATGTCGAGCTGCTCAGTGCCAAGAATCTTGTCGACTCCAGTGGTGCCGAGGCAGAGGGTTTCAATGTCTTCTTGCTGCCCTTGTCTGAGCTAGCCTGCTTGGGTTATTTTGCTCTTGTGGTACAGGATGGTCCCACTATCTTGGCGGTGGTAGGCCCGGGTGCGGTCAGTACTGACAGAGTATGTTGAGTTGGGGAATGCCTTTTCTTGGCATATTCCCGAGAAGGAGATGACGAAGCCCACTTTTTAGTCGCCTTCTTGACACTGTTTTTCTTTTGCTTGAGACATCCTGGGAGAACCTCTGTCAGAGGCTGTCGTGGGAGACAGTTGTCCAGGAGAAGTCCGTGATTTGTGCTCGGACATCAGGCGCAGAGACTTTTCCATCATAAGTTTCAACTACAAATCTCTTGCCATCCTGGTACGGGCTTTAAGTTTATGGCAGTGTGAGCTTTTCTGCAGTATGTGCATTTTGCCCAGGCACAGAACAGACTGCGAATGCCAATCCAAGACAGGAATAGATAATCTGCACGTCAGGCAGAGTTTGAAACTTGGGGAGCCGGGCATGCTCCTCAGAGAGGGGCTTTCTCCCTCAAGGTAGAAGAACTCTATTCCAAGGGGTCACTAACAACTGAAGCTTAATCTAAGTAAAATAAACCAGGAAGATAGGCTATAGTCTAAATAAACGCTAACTATTAACAGCAAGAACTATACTAAGTAGGTTAGGTACAGAGGCACCGCTAAGTGGTCCGATCCAAGCCAAAGGCGGAAGAGAAGGAACTGACTGGTGGTTGGCCACCCGGTGCTATATAACCTCCTCGGGTAGTGCGAGGCGGGGGCAGCGCATGCTCAGCCCAACCAGGTATTACTACAGCAAATCTCCGATTTACAAGCGCAGGGGTGCCTGAACACCTAAAGTGGAGCACCCACAGGGACACTCCTCAAAGAAGAAGAACGGCTATTGCCCACAGGTGGTTGTAGGAATCAGCCTCTCAGCCCCATTTAGCAAACTGCGTCAAGGAAGGAGAATTTGTGGAGACAAATTAGAGCACTGGGGGAAAACACAGCTGTTTACGTAATCTAAACCCTTGAGGGCTTCTTTGAGGGAGAAAATTACTCTGATCTCATTGAATTCACTGACAACTGCACTACCTGAGTCATTCAAGAGGAATATGGAAGTGAGGCCCGCTTCACATATCACATTGTCATGATCTACTAAACGTGACCTAGCAGAGCTGCTTATTTGGCACCTTAACCAGGCTGAAGGACAGAAGCTATCTAGTAGCTGGATCAATATTCAATCAGTAAATCCAGGCAATCTAAAAATCTGGAATAGCTATGATCTCTTGACAAAACAAAATCCTTCACAATAGGAGGATGACTATATGAAAGAACAGACTCAGCATTTCAGATAAATTCCTTAATTAACACGAAGGTGCTGTCTCTGCTGCATTCAAACAGAGATACAAACTCTGGAGTTTTGCTCTGATCTACAAAAGGCCCCTTCTAAAACCGCTAGGAGAATCTGCTGTTCATGTACATTCATTGAAAGGGGCCCCAAAGAGCTGGATCTGCGCTGGAAACTCCTGATGGCAATCAAAATTACTGCTCCAGGAAGTTTTCTCCCACACCTTCCCTTCTCCTGCCACATGCTGCTTTCAACAGGCACTGAATCTTTGGGTTGTGTCATAAAAGCAAAGTTATTACCTCTTGGCTCTGCTGACGCACAAGCAATTAATCCAAACTAATTTCCAGTTTCTGCACTGGGGAGACTAGTTGTGTTACAAGTCGAAGCAGAAGATGAAGGGCGCACACATTCTCAGTTCAAGTTCAAGTATTCTACCGGAAGGGCCCCTAAAGAACAAAGTTAGCTAAGCTGCCGCTGCTTTCCCACTGCAGTTTTCCTCCTTTTGCCTCTCTCCCTGTGCTTTTGTCCTCCTGGCAGGGCTACTATTGTCTAGCAGTTATAAGGAATGAAAGCAAATAATTGCTATGGGGTGATACGATAGTACCTTTCATGGGAATGTAGATTGATTCCAATGGTGAGCAATATAGTACGCCAGAAAAAACAAGTGGCAATAACACGACAGAGTTAAAATGATTCAGGCATGAGTATAACTGACAGACGAAAGAAACTGTTGTTATACAAGTCTCAACATGCGTAGAAAGGTTTAATATTGACTCAAAGCTCAATTTACAAAATACATAAGGGGCTGTCAAAATCTTGAGGCCTGGGATCATTGTCTAGGATTTAATCCATCCAGAGGCACAATGAGCCATAACAGACTTGTCATTTTAAAGATTCTTTAGAAAATATCCAGTTCTGCTCTGGTTTTCCTAGTATCTGGGTGCTGAGCACGCGCAAGAAATCTGCAAACTTCCAAACTTGTCTCAACTTTTCACTGGAAGACATTAGCATGCATGTGCAGCAGCTTGTATGTAAACGATGCTATCTGAGCTGTTTTACATGTAGGGTTTCAGGATAAGAAAGATTATTCAATTGTGTAAACTAATTACCTGTAGGGAAAAAATAGCTCATTTTTAGTTAGTGTAAGATTCTGTTTTATTAACCTCTTTACCAGAATGGTCCAATGTTTTACTTTCATTATGTATTTTCAAATATTAAGGGCTCAATCCTGCAGCCTTACTGGCAAGAGAAATCCCGGACTGAAATAAGCTTCTGCATAGAACTGTAGCCAAAACTGTAATAAATTTCACAGGCCTCATATGATATAAATATAGGGACTACTACACCCACCACTAAAATAGCTTTTGAAATGGAATGCTGTAGCTATTTAATAGTACACAGCAACAGTACACAGCAGTTTAGGACAGGAAGTGAAGAATTATTGTATCAAACTGGAATTATAGTGTGAATTGAAGTAGGAGTAATGCATTTATCAGAAGTCAAATTTGACCAAGACAACAAGGTTAACGTTCCTATAATGGGCGCCCCAGTTCTGCGAGGGACTTCAGCACACTGACTTCAATGGGGCAACTTGCATGATTAAAAGTTAGGCACATGCTGAAGTCCTTGCCCATTTCATCTGAAATACTGCACAGTGAGCCTTAACGCTGTATTTAGCTACATAATGAGGGAACAGATTTTCAAATACTTTGTTTTAATGGATATTGATTTAAAATTATACATGTTCTGTTAATATTGATTTGGGATGGCAACTGTGACAGATGTGGGGCCAGTCTGTATGAATTTATGAATATTGTATGTGATTGTGTTATCAGAATGTTTACTGCATGGCAGTATTGGGTTAATTTACTGTATGTATATGTAGGTTAAGTTTAATAGCCTGTTGAAAACAGCCAGGAAGGCCAGCCAATGGTTTTGGATAAAACAATACCTCGTGAACAGGTCAGAAGGTTAAGAGAGAATATCTGAGCTACTAGCTGTGAAGATGCTACTTCTAGGCTCCTGCCAAAGTTAGACAGCTCTTTTGTCAACTCTTGGGGTGGGGGCAGGGATCCGATCAAAAGGATTATAAACAGTTAAAAACTTGCTGTGTCCAGAGGTGCAGGGCAGTTATCAGTGAGTGGTTTGCAGGGAACAGACTGACATACACTTACTTAGGCCTATGAAAAGGTTAGGCCTTCCTAGGCTTTAAGGGGGTAAGCTTCAGGTAAGATAGAGATGCATATAAACTGTTCCATTGTTTTAAAATCCTTTTCTCTTATGCTTTTCAGGGTTCCTACTGTTAAGATTAAACAATACTTTGGTAGTGCATTTGGCGCTGTATTCGCTCTGGTCGCAGACTCCTTAAGGGCAGAACTGCAGTTGTCAAACTCAGTCAGATCTGCTGGGTGAGCACAGCAGATACAGAGTACTGTAGCCCAGGCCCTGGTCTAAGGATCGTGGGATTTCACCCTGAGAGAGGTGAAGACATGAGGGCTCAAACCTGAGAGGGTGCACTCAGAGAGACCAGGGAGGAGTCAGAAATACAGCTAGCCATATAAAGAGACAGTGACCATTACATTTTAAAATCATGTTGTTTGTTTTTGTTGTTGTTTTTAATATAAAGGATAAGATGCTACTGAAATCATACTTAGGCTAGGTCTACACCACGGGGGAGGGGGGGGATCGACCTAAGATACGCAACTTCAGCTACGTGAATAGCGTAGCTGAAGTTGCGTATTTTAGGTCGACTTACCTGGCTGTTAGGACGGCGGCGAGTCGACCGCTGCCGCGCCACCGTCGACTCCGCTTCCGCCTCTTGCCGGGGAGGATTTCCGGAGTCGACGGCAGAGCCATCGGGGATCGATATTATCGCGTCTTCACTAGATGCGATAAGTCGATCCCCAATAGATAGATTGCTACCCGCCGATCCGGCGGGTAGTGAAGACGTGCCCTTGGAGTGGTAAGTATAGTTTTCATGTAACAAGCACATTAGTATAACACAGTGCAAAGGGGAATCTATCACATGATACAAAAGGCTAAGGCCTACAGATCTGAATAGCCCGCCATTCAAAAGCTAGGCCCTTTATAAATTCATAATTTATGCTGCTGACTTGAC
This sequence comes from Malaclemys terrapin pileata, assembly GCF_027887155.1. Classification (NCBI taxonomy): domain Eukaryota; kingdom Metazoa; phylum Chordata; order Testudines; family Emydidae; genus Malaclemys; species Malaclemys terrapin. The sequence goes on from NC_071505.1 coordinate 116,354,494, forward strand.
TCCCACTAACCTTGGGCTTACATTGCAGTGTAGACATACCCTGGGAAGTCAGAAAAGCCATTGAAGCTTATGAGGGCTCAAGGTAGCAGTGAGGACCTAAGAAGCCCTGGCCAATAACCTAGTTGAGGCACAAAGAGTCTACTTATGAAAGAACAGTATAGACGTAGGTTATGGTTCCTTAAGCAAATCTTACTGACTTAAAATGATTTTTCAATGAATGACCTATTCTTACTGTACTGTACAGTACCTGTTCTTTGTGTTTCCTCACAGACTAGCACAGTGTAAATCAAAATGTTATTTTTCTGCAGATTAGACAAGTTTGGTAGAATGAACTGGGTTACAATATGATACAGTATATCTAAAAATAGACCTTTTCACGTAACTCTAGAGCACATTACAGTAAAAATGCCTCTTATTATCTGGACTGAAATTTAAATGACTGACTAGAAATCCAGACATGAAGATCATTGCTGTAACAAATGACTAGCTCAAGACATTTCAGGATTAACATACACAATGTTCCAACCTCAGAAACAATTTAATAGCTACCTAGTAATAATTTCACACCAGATTTTCATTCTGCATTTCAACACGCACTGAAAGCTATTTTTAGGCACTGAACTGTTTAGGAGAAGACGTGTTGGAGGGTAATAGGATACATATCTAAATGTTTCAATGGGTGAAAATTATTACTGAAGTTTATCATCGGCTAATTTTTTTTTTCCGAAACAAGAAATTAGAAAAGGGTGAACAGTACAAAATGTGTTTGTCAATAAAAGTATGCCCAGCTTTAGTGAGAATACTTTGTGTTGTGTGTATGTAGGGGGAGATTTTGGCAAACCAGTAGAGTGCCTGAAACCACTATGGCTTATTGTTAAAAGCAGCCTATTCAGCAGTCTCAGCTTGACCAAGGCAGGAGGGGTTTTTTGGGTGCCAGAGAAAGGGGAGTTTGACCCCACGTCCTTCCTGATAAGTTGAAGTTGCTGATACATGCATTTTAGAAGAGGAGGAATTTCCATTGGGGCTTTAAGGCTGCAAACTCTGGGAAAACCCCACACCTGGTTAATCAATAATCAGAAGGAAGCCTCTTGCTTGACCATTGAAACTATTTGCTTAACAAGTTTTCTTTAAGGGACATGGCGTTCTATTACTAATGTATAAATAAGGGGGAAAAGTTTGTGGTAGGGGGACTCTTCAGGACTGGACTCTCCCACTGGATGCATCTTGTGTTCCCCACCAGCACATGGGCTGCTGCTGTGCCACTCGAGAGCCATACTCAGCCTTGGTAATTATCAAGGGTTGGTGTTTTACTAACTTATTGCGGACGTGTGTAAGTGCTTGAGACTAAGTAAAGTTTAGCTTTAAGTGAAAGCACTTTCGTGTTGTCCTGTTTGTGCCAGCCATCTATCGGTTGGATGGCCACGTCTCCCCGGATTTATTTCCTGACACCACCTCGCATAGAGTAAAAGTTACCAAGAGCTTTGGGCTGAAAGAACCCCGGGTAACATGTATATATGGTAATAACTTTCACTGAATGGTTTCAAAGCACTAGACCAAATGATGCCCCTACTCCATTTGTTAAACTTTCGAATACCTTATTTTTTATTGCATTTGTAGCCCATTTCACAACGTCAAGTCTTAAAATACAAGTACATTTCACAATTAAAATAAGGTTCACAATATTGCAGCTGGGCTCTCACTTCACGTTGTTCTTATATCTCACTGACTGACTGGTGATGCACCGCCCCTTATATACCTGCGAAGTATATACCTAGGAGGTTCAAGGAAAATTTTGTTCTCAAAGGCTGGGAGATTCTATGAGATTCTATGGAGGTTAGTGGAAAAAATGAATCCACCTACAGAATACCTGCAACATTTTACTTCAAACATTCTATTTCCCTTTTGTCGCTAACAACAAAAACAGCACCCTGAGCCTGGTGCCCCCCAAGCCCAGCACTCCAGGCAATTGCCTGCCCCTAAATCCGACCCTGGATCTGATAATAGATTTCAGGGGTGAGATTCTCTTAGAGGCACAGCATAGCGCTTAGTGGTTTGGTGTGAGGGGCATCGTGGTAGCTTTAAGCCACCTGTGTGTCCTCACAATTCTGGGAAGCTCTGCAGTCTCCAGTATAATGGGGGGCCTGTTTAACTTATGGCAGCCGCTATAGCCCAGACTCTTCACAGTGCTACCTGCTGTGGTCTCCCCTCTGATTTGACCCTCCAGCCCTCAGCCATCCCCAGCACACACTACCTACACCAAGGCTTGCTAGGAGTCCTCTGAGGGAAAACCTGCAGTTGACATCCTCAGTTCCTGTTCTAGGGCAATCTTCTGAGAGCCCAATCTAGGTGTGAAATCCTAGCCCCACTGAAGTCAATGGGAGTTTCACCCCTTTGCATTATTCCTGCTCGTCTACTGGACACAAAGGTGCTAGAGTGGAGGTGAGAATCTCATCCCAGGACCCCTTATTACCAATCTCTTGCTCTGCTAGATTTAATCCATATTAGTGTAATTGTTGTGGCTATACAAATTTTCAAAGCTTATATTTTTCACCACATTTAATGAACAAGTATTGAAATTCAGCCAATCTACATATAGCAAAACCTTTTTTCTACAATACAAAATTCCCAGCCATGCATCATATCATTCTGTTGCTTCTGTAAAACAAAAGCTTCATTGAAACAGTAACAGTCTCATATGTCCCCAAAAGTGATGTGACTTGCAGTGATCACACCATGCCAGTTGACATGGGGGCAGGCTTCCCAACTGCAGGCTAAAAGAAAATAATTTTGTCTGCCCAAGGAATGGCCAGAATTGGCCAGATAGGATCTAAGGCTTGTCAGAACATCATCCCAAGCAAGTGATGCTCCCACAAAAGTCTCTTATTTTTAATTCCCATTGCAATACTATAGTAGTCACCAATAACCGGAAAAAAATTGTAGTCAAGATTGTAAAATGTGCAACTGTGACTCAGATTGCAGACCATTGTAGTAGTTTTAATAAGGTTTTCAATAGCCTTGAGCTGCTTTTTGGTACAATGCAATTTTGCCAGAAGAGGAAGGTAACAAGCAGTGGAGGAGCCAGAATAAGGCATTTTTTCCTTGTTAAAAAGCAAAAAATAGCTGTCTGAAAAAGGCAGCATTTTTGCAAAATTACCAAATCCCAGGTTTGGGCTACAGGAAAGTTAGAAGAATGAAATTGGAGAGGTTCGAGGAATTGGCATTTCCCCGTAGTTGTCAGAATGCAGACTGGCAGTGGCAGTGTGATTCCATTGGCATAGAATTGCTGCAGTGAGCTGATGAAGAGCTTTTCAGTCCCCTGGCTTCCCAGTGCTGTCATGACAACAGTCACTTTCTCAATCCTGTTGAAGCCCTTTTCACATTCAGTGAATGCCACGCACAGAAAAGTAGGTTGTTCTCATCAATCTCTCTTCTCTGAGATTTGATTGAATGAAATAGTGAGCAGTACTGTATGTCTCTGAAGCTAAGCAGAATCTATCAGGTTCATTTAGTTTCAATATACGTGATAGGTCCTTGAGCAGAGGAAAGGTGATAAGAGTTACAAATTGGAAACAACATGGTCTATAGCAGTGGTTCCCAAACTTTAACAACCCGTGAACCCCTTTCACTAAAATGTCAAGTCTCGTGAACCCCCTCCTAAAAATGAATATCCAGGGATTTTCTCCCTTACCTCAGCATAAATTATAAAAGCAGTGATCTTGGAAATATAAAATTTGGTTTTATGATATGCTTATTACACACTATTTATTAATTATCATTAGTGTTTTTATTACATTATGAAAACGGCAACACTCTTCCAAGATCTCACTTTTGTAACTTGTATCACTTTTGATTAAGCCTGTTATAAGATAAGGCTCCTATCAGAGGCACCAGCAGAAAAAAGGGGTGTGGGGCAAAGCCCCCGTGTGCTCTGGGGCCAGGGGGGCACCGCCAGAAAAATGGGGGGGCCTGTGGGGCCTGCCAGAAAAAAAGGGGAGGGCTCGTCATCCCTCAACCCCCCCCCCCGTACTGGTGCCTCTGGCTCCTATCTTTTATCAAGGAGTATCAGACGTGAGACAGCATGAAGGTATTTAAGAAGCCAACTCAGAGTTCCTCTACACAAGCATTCAGGTCTTGAGCAGTCCAGGCAAACAATGCATATTACAACAAAGCTTAAACTTGTTCTTCATAATAATGTAAAAACAACACTAGCAGCCTATTTAATTTTAAAAACAGTAAAAAATATCCACCTCCCTTTCTATTTCATATAAGGAGTCTTGAAGTTTAAATCTCCTCAGTGTGATAGATATGCTTGCTTTGAGCTATTTAGCTCTTGGTAGTTCCCAAGGCTGCTGGCCCCGTACTCCTGATGAACAGCTCTGTCAGTCATTAGGGAATTTTTTCCCGAGAATCCCCTGTAACATTTTGTGAACTCCCAAGGGTTTTCGAACCCCAGTTTGGGAACTACTGGTCTATTGGCTAAGATAAATGTATGATCCATAATCTCCTGTATTATGTTTTAATGGCACACGATAGTGAAATTGTTTGCTGTTTGTGTTCTTACTAGGAAACTCATTTGACTTACTTGAAATATGACCTATTTATACAAGTAGATAAAGACTCTCTTATTGTATAGAGAGTTGATATCCTAATAAAGAGAGGCTTCAATGCAGATCTGAACTTCTTCGAAGTTCAAGAGTGTTTGGATCTCATATTCTGCACCATGAAATTCAGGTCTTAGGATGTCTATGCTGCAGTTAAAAACCTGTGGTTGGCCTGTGCCAATTGACTTGGGCTCACAGGACTCAATTGTAGTGTAGACGTTGGGCCTAGGGATGCAGCCTGAGCTCTGGGACCCTCCCACTTTGCAGGGTCCTAGAGCCAGGGCTCCAGCGCAAGCCCCGAACATCTACACCTCAATTAAACAGCCTCTTAGCCTGTGCCCCGCGAGCCTGAATCAGTTGGCATGGGCCAGTCACAGGTTTTTAATTGCAGTGAAAACATACCATTAATCACAAAGAGTGATATCGGTTGGCTCTGGAGGTCATGTTCAAGCCCATCACTAAGTATTATTTAATATGTATATACAATAGTGCCTTATATATAAAATTGCCTCACAAACTAGATTTTCAATTGACCTTAATTTTTTTCTCCATTTGTGAGTGCAAATTGTGCACTTGGATCTTGATTCTGCAACTTTATGCAGGTGAATAGTCACACTGAGTTAGTCTCTTGATATTATGTTTCTGTACCCACAGTCTATTATTATTGAGAGATTATAGAAACAAACTTTATAAGGTTTCTCTCAGACTATTATATCTCAAAATGCTATATAGATTTAAGTTACAAAATTGGTTATTACCAATAATCACAGAATGAAACATTGCAATCACAAAATAGTGGGACAGAAAAAGAAGAAAGGAAAAATTGTCCAGGAGTTAGGGAACTAGTTGAGGACTTGGGAGACTTTGATTCAAGTTCCTGTTCTGCCACAGACTTCCTGTGTGATTTGGGCATGTATCTTAGTGCCTCTGTGCCTCAGTTCCTCATCTGTACAATAGGGATAATAGCACTTCCCTGAGGGTTCTGAGAATAAATAAATAAAATACTGTGCGGTGCTCAGACACTACAAAATGGAGGCCACATATGTACCTTACATAGAAAGTGTGTCAAAGGAAAGGGAAATTTTCAAATGAGAATTTAGAAGCGGGAGAGAGACAAAAAGCCTATCCTAAATTACTTGGGTGGTAGAGGAAAAGGGTCTTGCACCAGAATGGCCATAGTGTGGAGAGAGAGAGAAAGAAGTAATTAAAAAAAAAATGAAAAATACACACACTTGAACAGAGTTTTGTACTGTCATCAGCATTTTGGTTTTACAAAATGTACACATGGTTTTGAAAAAAAAAAATAGGTCTTTTCAAACAAAAATTTCACAATCTGGACTACCATGAAGCACGCAGTAAGCTCTCTGAAGGGTGTTTTAAAGTGATTCTACAATTGTACACAATATCTATAGTACAGCTGTGCTCTTCCAGAGTTGTGTATCATTTCATTAGTATCATTGTTTATTTCAGCTGGACTTTAATGTTTTCATACTGATTTTGCAGCATGCAAGGTCTTGATTAGTTTTCTCTTTGGGTACGTCTATACTTACCTCTGGGTCCGGCGGTAAGTAATCGATCTTCTGGGATCGATCCTGGAAGTGCTCGCCGTCGATGCCAGTACTCCTGCTCGGCGAGAGGAGTACACTGAGTCGATGGGGGAGCCTGCCTGCCACGTGTGGACCCGCGGTAAGTTCGAACTAAGAGAGTTTGACTTCAGCTACGTGAATAACATAGCTGAAGTTGCGTATCTTAGTTCGAAGTGGGGGGTTAGTGTGGACCAGCCCCAAGTCTTTGAAAAGGTAATCCTTTAAATCTAGTAAAGGAAGAGTAAGACTCCCTCATAGGCAGTTAAGTTTGAAGTATAATTTCTTAAACTATGGAGATTTACGGGCTAGTGTGCATGTGCAAAATTGCCCCATCCGGTGGATGGTCTACTCACGTTTCTATTTTATAACTCTCCTGACAGGCCTGCAAGAGGAACTAATGGAGGTGTCAGTAGCAACTTCATAATTAAGGACAGATTCAGTTTCTCACTTACAGCAGGGATTTGTGTCTCTGGTATAAAGAATACATTGTATCTTCCACAAATATACAACATGTATAGTTTAAATTTTCCATTAGCAGGCCATACCTCTTAGATGGAAAGTGCTCTCTTTCTTCATCAGATGCCCAACAAAGCAGGGAAGGATCCCCTATATATTCAGTAATGGTCCCCTCATTTCATCCTTATGAGTCTCAAACAGTCAAGAGTCTCATACATGCCTAGATTGTACAGGGATATAAAAGTAGACATGTGCCCTGCTCCTGGTACTCTTCTCCCTGAGCTTCGGGCGCTGTTCCATATAACATTTCATCATGGCCTTACTCTGGGGTCTTCAGAAACAAGATACTATGTTTCTGCACCATCTTCCAGGGTAAGAACCTCTTCTCCTTCACCTTCCCAGGGAGCTAAGATGTCTCAGCTTGCAGTCCATGAATCTGAGCCCGCTGAGGAATTATCTGCAAAGGAACACCCCCAGACAGAAGATGTCAAAGCCAGCTGCTGTATTAACTTCATCCTTTGATAAGGCAGTGGTCCCATCTACACTGTCCCACCCAGACAACTAGAAGAGCTTTCAGGATCTGCTCAGACCTATCACCGATTCTTTTGCGATACTGGTGGAGACCGCACAAGAAAGCTCACACAAGTTCTTGGACATTCTCTGTGCTTCCATACCCGGTTGCTCATCAACAAAGCCCAACAAAGCATGTCTGGCAAACAACTTCATCAGACCCTCCAACCTCTAAAAAGGCAGGTAAGTGGTACAGGTACCGTCCACCAGGTCTGAGTATCTACACTCACCTATACCTTGCTCACTAGTGGTTATAGTAGCTAATGAAACAAGCACACAGCAACAGACAAAGATAACTTCCAGAGATTTATTCAGATGTAAGAGTTATTCATCTGCCAGCCAGCAATTCTAGATTGCTAATTATCAGGTGTTACTGTTGATGACTTTTTAAATTACATTACATTTTCAGATTTTACAAACAATGTACCCCTGGAGAACAGAGTTTCAATCTTTGACTGCTGATGAACAGCTAATAGCCAAGATGTCCCTCCAGGCAGCAATGGATGCCTCTGAATACAGCCTCTCATTCAATGACACTGTCTATCATTAAGAGGAGGGCACCCTGGTTCTGGCATCCAATGGGAGGTGCAGTTGATGGTGAAAGATTTTCCCTCCCCTCGCCCTTTTTATCCACTTCTTCCACCCAAGACCTTAGTGATAGACATGGAATCATAGGACTGGAAGGGACCTCGAGAGATCATCTAGTCCAATCCCCTGCACTCATGAAAGGACATGTCCCTTCTGAAATGGGGAGCATATCTGGCCCATCATCAGGCTTCAGGTCTACAGACCCATAAGGATACTTGACTACACGTAAATGTATTAGGGCCCAAAGTGGTTCGTAGAACCTGTGTTGCATTCCTACCAATTATCCATGGACTGACAGTGCAAGTTATGGCTGACAACACAACAACCACATTTTATATAAACAGGCAGGAAAGGAACCCTTTGATGTCTGGAAGGAGGTTAACTATGGAACTGATGTTTCAGCACTAAGTAAGCTCTCATAGCAATACATATCCTAGATCAGCAGAATGCTCTAGAAGATATTTTTGTCAAGCCATGAGTGGATGATCAAGGATTCTGTTATCCATCACGTTTTCCACGTGTGGTGTCATCCTTCTGTAGACCTATTTGCAACCGCCCAAGAACATCAAATGTATCAATTTCTGCTCCAAAGGAGGTCTAAGCCTAGAATTCCTGTCTGATACATTCCTCACTCAGTAGTTGCCAGGGATGATGTATGCTTACCCTCACATCCCTATGATTCACAGGATGCTCAAAAAGATCAGACAAGATGCTGCCGCAGTCATTATGATAGCAGCTGCCTGGCTGAGGTCATTTTGGTATATGGAGCTGATGCTGTTCTCATTTCATCCACTGAAAACCTTTTTAATTCTACCAGAAGTAATATCTCAAAACACTGGGAACATCTTACCTCTAAATCCAGTCTCCCTCCATCTGACAGCTTGGCTGCTTACTGAATGTCTGGAACATTTTGATCCAAAGTAGAAAAGATTCCTGACTAACACAGGCTTTTAAGTGGAAAATATTCCGGATTTGATGTGAATGATGTTAATTACAACCTATTGATTCCCAGTTCCCTAATTCTTGGACTACTTGCACTCTCCAAAGGCTTGTCTACACTACCTGCTGGATCGGCAGGCAGCAATCGATCCACTCAGGGTCGATTTATCAGTCTCGTATAGACGCGATAAATCAACCGCTGAGCGCTCTCCCATCGACTCCGGTACTCTAACAGAACTAGGAGCGCAAGCAGAGTTGACAGGAGAGCGTCAGCTGTTGACTTACCGCAGTGAAGACACTGCGGTAAGTAGATCTAAGTACATCGACTTCAGCTATTCTATTCATGTAGGTGAAGTTGTGCATCCTAGATCGAACCCATGCGATAGTGTAGACAAGCCCTTAGAGTGTTCGTGGGAGCAATATTGCCACATCCCCGCTATTCCTCCCCCCTTTCAACGCTATAGTTTTTTTTCCCCCACCTACTATGATTAAATTTCTTAAGGGCCTTATACATGTTTTTTTCCACTAGTAAGGGAACCTCCATCTCCATTGGCCTTTAATGTTGTGCTGGCAGGTAAGCCACATTCACTCCATCCATTTAAGCACCTAGCAAACTGCTCCCTGTTGCATTTATCTACAAAAACATCCTTAGTAGTGGCAATTACATCAGCCAGAAGATTTGGGGAAATGCAAGCTGTCATAGCTGGCCCTTCCTGTACAATATTTCTTCTGGGTAAGGCATCACTCAGCTCCCACTCTGAGTTTCTGCCCAAGTAGCAATGGGTTTCCATTTGAACCAAATAACTCTTTTATTGGTGTTTTCCCCAAAACACTTACTAACCAGGGGAAAGCTAGGGTGCACATTTCAAGTTCACAGGGCCTCATCTTTTTATTCACTAAGAGCCTAACCTTTCAGAGTTTCCACAAGATGATTTGTACCATTTGCTGACAGAGAAGAAGGTCAAGCAGTATGTTCTCCGAGACTACCCAAGTGGGTGTTGGGATGCATTCGGGTCTGTTATGCGTTAGCTAGTTTAAACCCCTCTGGCTCAGATTAGGGCTCACACCCACTTGGGGTTCTTCAGCCCGTATGTCTGTTGAGCGTTATGCTCTGGCAGAAGCATCCCCATCTTCTTTTGGCGGAGCTATGCTGCCATCTTTCCGACACCGTGGGGCACCCCCTATGCACACGGTGGGGCACAGTGAGTGCAGTGCTAAGAGTGGGATGGATTCGCACAAGCACTCGAAGAAGTAAAAAAAGTTACTTCTCTGAGCGGCGTGGGAGTTTGGGCAATTCATTACCCGCCGCTGTAGCACGACCTACCCTCCGTGCCAGCTCCCTGCCAGCGCCTGGAGGGGGATAGGGGCAAAGGCAACGAGGGTCCCTGTTTTCTTTGGAGGGGCCTGACGGGAGAGTCACCAGCGCGAAGCCTGGAGCCCTGACTCCTGCCCCAACCACTTAGGGCCGCCCAGCCTCGCGTCCCCCTCACAGCTGCCAGCTGCTCCTGCCTCCCAGTGCCTTCCCTCCCCGCCTCAGAGCCCCGCCGCATTTGGTTCTGCCCATTCTCTCCCCCGCCCCGCCCAGCCCACTTGGTTCTGCCCGCTTCCAAGCAGCCTCGCGTCCTCGAGTCCTTTCCCCTCCCGGCGCCACCCTCCCCGCTCGGTGTTTTGTCCCCAGGCGGGTTCCGTAGCGCGTGCAGCGGCCCCTCCCCTCTGCGGCTCGCTCGCTCTGCTGCGCGATTGTGCGGGCGAGAGGCGGCGGCGGCGGAGGGAGCGAGCGAGCGACACAGGCGGCAGCAGCTCGGCGGCGCCATGGCGGCCGCTCTCAGCGACATGGCGGAGCCGGAGGGGCTGTTTCCCGGCGAGGCGGCGGCGGCCGAGGAGGAGGAAGAGGCCGGGGCGGCGGCGGCGGCGGAGTCCGAGGCGCTGCTGCTGCTGAGCGGCGAGGCCGAGAGCATGTCGGAGCCGAGCCCGGAGAGCGCCAGCCAGGCCGGGGACGGGGAGGACGAGGAGGAGGAAGAGGAGGGCGGCGAGGAGAGCAGCCTGGTGGGGAGCAGCAGCACCAGCAGCGGCTGCTGCAGCGACGAGACCCGCTCGCTCAGCCCCGGCGGCAGCAGCGAGGCCGACGCTAAGGAGGAGCCCAAGGGCCCCCGGGGCAGCCAGGAGGACGGGCTGGGCCGCGGCGGCGGCAGTAGCAGCAGCAGCAGCGTGTCCAGCGGCGGAGACGAAGGCTACGGCACCGGCGGAGGGGGCGGCAGCAGTGGCAGCAGCAGCTGTAGCGCCACGTCGGGGGGCCGGCGGGGCAGCCTGGAGATGTCCTCGGACGGGGAGCCCCTGAGCCGGATGGACTCGGAGGACAGGTCAGTGCAGCCCCCGCGTCTCGGCAGGCTGGGGCCGGCCGCAGCCCTGCGGTCGCTCCCCCGGTCGGGGATTGGGGGGGACGTCGGCCCTGCAGCTCTTCCCTCAGCCGGGGGAGGCCGCCAGGGAGGCTGGGGCAGGTTCAGCCTTGAAATCCCTCACGAGATGGGGGCCCTGAGACGCCATCTCCTGGGCCTCTTTGCACGCAACGGCCCCATGGAAATCACCTCCCCCCCCCCCCCCAGCCCAGAGGTACACACAGCCCGCACACGGAGCAGCCCCTGCCCCAAACCACCGCCACCCACACTCCTGCCCCCGGCCATCTCCCAGCCAGGGGCAGAGGGCAGCTAGGGCAGGAAGAAGGGATGGGTGGGGATTGTCATTCCTAGAACCGAGAACAAGGGCTAGGAGCCACCAGGTGCGTTGTGTTTTCCTCTTGTACTTACCCAACAGAAGGAAGAGAGGCCTCAATATTTTTATTTGCATATTAAGCTTTTGCATGGTTAGTGCTCTCTCTTGAATGATTCTGCTCTTACCAGGCTTAATGATAGAAAAATCGCCGACTTCGGTACTTTCAGTAATCTACTTTGTCCTTAGGTTTTCATTTTCTTCCTGGAGGTTTGTTTTGTTTTCCTAAAAAATCTCTCGTCAGGTGAGAGTGGAGTTCTTGAAGTATAGAAATCATTAACTGGCTGTTTTGATAGCCATTCAATTTGGTTCCTTCTTGTTTGATGTGCAGAAGGTCCGTATTTAAATAGTAAAGTTTAACGACTGTTGTCCTGGGATGCCAATGCCTCTTTCATAAAACAGTGTCAAGTGCCTTTGTAGTTGTATTTTGTGTTAAAATGCAATCAGTATAACCTAAAGTTCAAAGATGAAGTGTTAAAGGTGTTGGTTGGTGTAGTCTGCCTATACCAGTGCAGGTGTTTGTGTATTACAGAGAGAAGCAACCTGTCTGTAACTATTGAGGGGGAATTTTAGTTTACTTGATCAGCATAGGTTGCTATCTGGTATGTGGAAAGGCCTTGTCATGTACCAACCTTTTCTCTGACCATAAAATACTTTTCTTTGTTTAAAACAAACACAGATTAATAATCAATGTGGTTGACAGACAAGGTAGGTGAGGTAATATTGTTTATTGGGCCAACTTCTGTTGGTGTAGTTGTCATCTTTAGGATTAAAATTGAATAGAATATTTATGTAATTGAATCCAATAAAAGATAAACATATGATTCCTATATATTTATCTTTTACACTATGTTTTTAGTTATTTCCTTCTTGCAAATGAGCAATGAACTTGGTGTGCAGTACTGAATATACTTATAAAATATTGTTTTTGTTGTGATTTAAGCTGTTCAAAAACATGTGATGTACTGAGTGACTCTTGTTTTTGTGTGCTAATATTTAATTAACAATCAAACTAAATGATAGAACAAATAAATAGAATAAGAAATGATGTTAAATTATTTACTTGTCACTTTACTAGTCCAACTGTATTCTAGATCTAGTTTTGAGTTTTAAAATGGCTTAAGAAATTCTGTAACTTTGATCATAAATGGTGCTTTGTGTCCTTGACAGATCTAATAGATCATGGCCCATTATGATTTTTACATAAATGTGTTTCTAGTTTTACTTCCATTAAATGGAGAAATCTAGTTAATGTATTTGTTCATGTAGAGGAACAAATGCCAAAACAGTCAGGTTCTTAGTAGCTTTTGAAAAATTACTTATTTACATTTCCAAATGGTATTTTTGCAATACAGTGGGCGGTGTTTTTATCACCCCTAACAGTACATGATAGTGTGGGAAAAATTTTTTTTTTTGTTAAAGTCTAGTTGGACAAAAAGTTTAAAATAGTCCATTCAAATATTACAGAGCAGATGAGATTGATGTCAGTATATTTGAGTATTGACAACCCCAAGTGTTCAAAAACCCTGAATCAGCCCCCCTTCCCCCTCACTCCAAATCATAGAATTGGCTTGAAAATCATGATTTAAAAAACTATACATTTTGGGTGCTTTGTATTTGCCATCTGTATCATGTGCCTTTAGCGTGCACTGGGATCATGTTTTCATACCTTTCTCCACTGTTGAGTGCTAGACATTTCTTTTAAATGGAAGTTGGGATTCTCATGAAATGGGAGTTGGAGCTTTAAAAAGAACACCAAATATTGCTAGACATTGCATTAAAATTGAGAGGATTGGCAATACTGATTTTTTTTCCTTCATATTTTAATCTAATATAAACCACTTCATGTGTTTGGGTGACTATCTTAGGGCTTTACAGATACTGGAACACAGATGAGAGCTAGCTAGCACGGTGAGAGTGAGACTCAACCCAGATAAGTAGCTGAGTTAGGGGAGCAGTGGAAAGAAATGGTGGAGTTTCTCTTTTTGTAATTTATTTACTGTATAATAGAATTCATAATTTTCCTCTACCCTTCCTTTGATATGTTCATGCTTGGCAAGCAAGTTTGAAAACTTTTTTTTTTTTTGGATCCATGCCTTGTTACAGTGTTTGCATCTAGATTGTAGTATTAATGATGTCTACATGGGGATGCATTTTCCAAATGATTTTAAGGTGTAACGATAGCATCCTGCTCATTGACTGGTGAATTACGTAGAGAACGTTACACCCATGCTCTGTGATCTTCACTGACTATCTGTTGATTTCTGAGTGAAGGCTAAGCTTCTGGTTTTCACCTGATGCTCTGAGAGGCTTGAATTAATAGCCCCCTTGTTTAAAGGAGGAAGGGGTTAGTGGAAGGGCATTGTTGGTGAGGAATCCTTTGCGAAGATCTGCCACAGCCTAGGTCTGGTAACATTAAGATTACCATTCAAGGCTTGTTTTCCCAAACTTTTTCTCTGTTGGTTTGAACGGGTGGGAGGGAGTTGTGAGAGGGTCAGAATTTCAGGTGAGTGTTAGCATACTGATTAGTTTAATGCATCTGGATTTTATTACTGTTGTCTACAATAATAGAAAAATGCCAAAATAGTTAATTTGCTTACCTTTTGACAGAGAATAATTGCATGTGCTAGTATGAAAGTATTCTAAAATAAGACCGTCCATATATTAGAGGTTATGTAAGATTTTCATATTTAATTGAAATCTTTCTCCTTCTAAGAAGCAGTAGGTACATGGTTTATTTATAGAATATGATTCCAGGATTGTCACCTGTCTGTATGTCATGCTGAAGCCTGGAATATCTGAGGCAGTGTGAAGCAATGGAAACACCTACATGCATGGTTTGGGACCCTTTTTTTTCAGAATATTACCACATTCAGTTACCATTGAGATTTACTGTATGTTACCATCTAGTTTCTAAGTTTTCAGCCATTTTGACTTTATGAATTACACCTGTGCGACAGCGACCTGAGCCCAAGACTGTTGTGATAGCTGTGGTAACTCAGCCAATCGCCACCCTCATTCTGCAGCTAATTTGCATGCAACAATTTCATTGGCTGTATGAGGGCAACTGCATGGTGGATTACTTGGCCCAACTGCCACATCCATGTAACACAAAATACTCCAAATCTATATAGTTCCTCACCTGCACAACTCAGCACAACTCTCAGAGTTGGTAAGACAACTCCCACCTGTTTATGCTCTCTGTATGTGTGTATATATATCTCCTCAATATTTATTCCACTCTATATGCATCCGAAGAAGTGGGCTGTGGTCCACGAAAGCTTATGCTCTAATAAATTTGTTAGTCTCTAAGGTGCCACAAGTACTCCTGTTCTTTTCTCCTGGTACAGTAACTCACAGAAAGCCCAAATGCAGCCCCATACCACAACAAGCACCCCTCATTTGCCACCTGCACAAATCAACACAAAATCTCCCAGCACAAAACACACACTCTAGCCTACCCTGACTCATGCTTACCATAAATTTGAGCAGCAACGCTGCAGGTCACCACAAATAAAAATTATTAATCTATTGTTACCGATTTTGAGTGGATCTTGATAAAACTCCGAGGGTCAAAAAAATGTATTTCCTACAGCAGAAGCCAGGAAATTTTAAATGTTAGAAGTACTGTGTAGAAAATAGACACATGACATTGAGGCTGAATTTGACTCAGAGGATTTTACCCATTTACTCCCAAGTTTGAAATAACATCCTGAAAGTAACTCATATGCACCACTTGGTTTCTTAGACCTGTTTATCCAATTAATAAATGCCATATATGAGAACTTTTTTCAGCTTTAAAGTATTTCTAGTGGTTGACTTTCAGTGCCACTAATGTTTGAGAAGTTGTACAGCACTAACTTGCTGATATCAATCTTGAAAAAACATCTTAAGCTGATTCTCCTCAAAGGATGAAAAAGATATAGACAGCTAGTAAATGAATCATCCTGGGTATCTCTTCACTGCAGAGTTAAGTTGGGCTTTTACTCAGGTGTTGTCCCTAACCTCCCCATCCCCACGCACAAACTTCTGAACTTTAGTTTGGTTCTGTCAGCTTGGGCTAGTTGGCTTGTCTGAGGCCACAGGCTAAAGCCTGGATGCTGCTTTCAGTTGGACTGATATCCCATTTCAGGGAAGATGCAGGCCAAACCATTCGGGAGCTGATTGTCCTCCAATGCCTCCCACAATTTCCCTGTGTACACAGGAGGACAGACAAGTTCTCCCACAACTCACTTCAAAAGATTCAGAGTGGCTTACCTTACTGCAGTACAAAGAACCATGGTATATGCCTGCAGAAGTACAAACGGCACTCAGTGTGTACCCAGTAACTTGGAAATGACTGTGGAGTGTGGCTACTCATTCCCAGGTGCTTACACTGGAGTGCTGATTACCCAGGTTAACTCTGAGGAAAAGACATACCCTCAGAGTACTGTGAAGGACATTTTTAGACAAATGCATTTCAGAAATTATTTTTCAAGGGTTTACTTTTAAACCTTAAATTAAATTGTTCCTTTCTAAATTTTTACACTCAAAATGAGAATATGGCAGCACTAGGAATGAAAATCCTGATTTCCTTTTTTTTGGTGCCACAGGATTCTTTGCTCCTTTTTTTGTGTGATTTGAAATGGGGGGGGGGGTCTCCTTTTTCTTTAGTTGTGTGTATTGCCTTTTTTAGGGGGAGGGGGGTTAGCTTATTAGACCTCCTAAAGGCTTAGTGTCAAGGTTGCCCGTATTTGACCTACTTTTTTTAAACGGTGAGTTGTAAAACTTAGTCGTCTTCTAAATTGACCACTTTGGAGTGACATTTGTGACTGTATTATGAATGATAAGAGTGACATTTATGAAAGCAGAACAGCAATCTAAAATACAATAAAAAGGCAGATGCTTCATTTCTGTGATGTGTTCATGTGACCAGATTGCAAAATGCTTCAGGCCTCTTTTATGTATGCATTCTCATTCGTGAAGGCTGCACATCCTATCCAGGAAGTGAAGATCATCCATTTTGCACCTACAATAGGGTGCTTAAGGAGATTGAATTTAATATAATTTGTTCTAGTTCTTATGTAATACTGACAAACCTCGGTTGACAATTGGCTATACAGGCCGTTATTTATAGTTCAGGGATTCTGCTGAAAATAACTTTACCATTGGTTCTTTAAAAGGTGTTCCTGACACCTTTTTGCAATTGCTTTCAGATTCAGAAGTAATACATGGAACGGGAAAAATAAATTCTAAGTTCTTGTTCCCGTAACGTTATGTTCAAGTCTTTATGGCACTGGAAAAAAAGGTTTATTGGAAGACCAAACTGCCCAGATGTTTTATAAGAAGGCTAGTAACATCTCTTGCTATAAAACCTGCTGCTAGTTTAATTAAGCATGGATAACATAAAGGCGTTTTGTGGGATTAGTTGAAAGAACTTGATCACCTGTACTAAATGTTAATATAGGATTATTGCAGTGATATCTAAAACTTATCTAGAATCCAAGCTTAGTACTCTTGCCACCCAGTGAAACAAATGAGTGATATAATTAATTGTGTGAATTATACAACTTATGTAAAAATATATTTGGGATTCATGATAAAAATACTGGCCTTCATTTCCAGATTTTAATCACACACCTACAAACTACAGATGCTCCCCGACTTGCGTAAGTCGGGAGTATATACCCGACAATTAGGTGCGTGTCAAAAAAAGCGTATGGAAAAAGTTGCGTAAGTGTGGATTTGCGTAAGTCGGGTTTGCGTAACCCGGGGAGCATCTGTAAATTTGTTAGCTACTCTGGGGGGTTAAGGATTTTTAAATTATATTTTTGAGTTTTCAGATACTTCAAACTGCTTCCTTTTGAACTTTCAGTGGTCTTAGTCATTGATGTCAAGTGTTTTGTCATGTATACCTAGAGTGTAAGCAGCATGTTCAAAGAAATTGTTTTGAAAGAATGTTATAAAAACATTCTGTATTTCACATATTAGTTTACAGTGCACAGAGATGTAGTGTTCTAAAGTCTCAGCAGCAAGTTATGACTTTACAAAACTGGAAAATACATCCCGTTTCATGAAATTGGTATAAAGCATCCTGCCACTTCCTACTCAAGACTTCCACGGCCAGTTCTTGCTTAGCTTTTCTTTCATGCCAATAGGATGCAAAAAGATGTATCCTGAGACTTGTGATTTCAAATTTTAATTTTCTATGTAGGACTCTCTTTGTGCTAGCATTTAAGAGCCTACCGGTACGTTTACACAGGGATAAAACACCTGTGACTGGCTGGGTGTGTGGGCTTGCGGGGCTCAGGCTCCAGGGTTAAAAAGTCAATGTGTAGACCTTAGGGCTTGGGCTGGAGCCTAAACTCTGGGACCCTGTGAGGGTGGAAGGTCCCAGAGGATGGGGTCCAACCCGAGCCTGGACATCTACACAGTGATTTTTAGCCCCATGAGCCTGAGCCCTGCGAGCCAGATTCAGCTGACATAGGCTATCTGCAGCTGTGCCCTGGGTTGTTTATCCCATGGCAAATGTAGCCATACCCTAAATCTTTTTCTAAACTTTCATTTGCTTTGTTTCAGTGGGCAACTTCTCCAACTGTAAGTTCTGAAAGGCATATGTAAAAATACCCTGTGTATTAGTAATGAAATGGAATCCATGCTGACCGAGTTTGACTGCCAGACGTGTTGTTAACCTATTGAATGTTGTCCAACACTTGGCAGTCTAAATACTGCGATTGATATAATGAGGGCCAAGACAGTTTAGGAAGTTTGGGTATTAGCCATTTTTAAAAGTCCGAATTACTGGCAGTTACCATGAATTTCCTTTATAACTTGGATATATTTAGCCAAATAAGGACATGAGGTAATGGATCAGTGATTAATGTTGGTCCCAACACTGCTCAGCATTTTACAGGATGCAAAAGACAGGGGGCTTGGTTATCTGTTGCTCTTTTTAGTCTGCTCCTGTGGTGTAAAGGGGGCTTAAACACAGTGGGGCAGATCCTTAGCTGGTGTTCAATGGTCCCTATAACAAATTAAGTGGATTTTCTCTCCATTGTAGAGTTGCTAGACTGTATTTGCACTGGCCACCCTGACACAGAGGCCAGAGCCCTGTGTGTGTTGAAAGGAGGGAGCATTCCAAGAGAAAAGAAGAGGTGGGATCAAAGTGCACTAGACACTGGTTATTCTGTGCTTCGCATAGCCCACAGAATATATTTAATTCATGAATTAATTTTCTTGATTTTCTTTAAGGTGTACCTATTGTTTTATACAATTTTTGGCTCTTTTAAAAGGGAACAAGGAAAGAAAACGTCAAAATTGACGAGCAGTTGTACACAAAAAAGTGTGATATGGTAATTGGGCTGCAGTGGAAACTTGTAATAAAAATTTGAAGATTTTCTAAGTTTCAGATTAATTTAACGATAGTGATCTAGTCAGTCTTTCAGTTCTAGAAATTGATCAGATAATCAATCACTTGTCAGAAACCCAGAGTAAGAATTTTTCAGAAAACTAAAATTGAAATTTAGATGCACTATCATGTATAAAAATAGGTACTGAGCAATAATCATTATTTAACTATGAGTGATTGGTATTCAAGAACTGTAAATTCAAAAAAATCTAGTGGCTTAAGGCCTGAAAAACTTAAAACTTTGCTTATCTTTGTGCACTATGAGAGCAGAAAAGTTAAATATTTTTCGGTTGAAATTCCTTTTGTAAAGTATTAGCAAATTTCTTTGTTACTTTGTATGTCAAGTTATGGCCTGAAAGATTTGTATGAAGAATTGCAGGGTGGATTTGATTTAAATCGAATTGATTTATATCATGACTTCAATCACTAGTCAGGAAGACTCGATTTAATCATGGATTTCTACATAAAAGTGCATTCTTGTTGGCTTTTATAACCTTAATACGTATTCTTCACAACTCAGAGATAGATGTAGGTTCCTTTTTTAAAAGGTACGCACTATACATTTTTAAATTGATTTATTTTGAAAACTTTTCAGATTAGTTTTACAGCTATATCAGAAAATGAATGATTGTTTGGTTATTTCATTTACCAAAGGTAATTGAAGCAGATATTTATGAAGTCGTTGGGAGGTGAACTATCTCCAGTTCAACAGGTTAATCATTAATATTTGGAGGATTTTCTTGCCATGCTGTATTAGGAGGAGAACATCACCAGACAGACATTTAAATTGTTTCATTTCACTAAAACAACATCATGTATTCTGGATTTTTTTCTTCAACAGCAAACCGAAAATATTTTAACAAAACAAGCATATGAATTTTTGAATTTAGTTAAACATTCAAGTGTTTTAAAATCAGGTTTGTTTTTGTTTGTTTTTAACTAAAATAGTTAAATGAAATAGTCAATTTAATTTCTTTTAATATGTCAGCCAGGTCAACATGAGAAACTTAAAATACTGGCTTCTGCAGGTAACTCAGTTGTCTTCACCTGCATTTTCCTGTTTGTTCATAATCTGGAAAAGAAAAACAATCTTTCCTCCTTTTTCAGGTCCCAAACTGAACATTGAGTTAGTACAGCTTTATTTTTTTAGTAGTTTACATTTAACGCAGTATGGTACTGTATTTTGCTTTTTTTCCTGCTCTCTTTCTCTCTCGCTGCCTGATTGTGTACTTCCGTTTCCACAGGAGGTGTGTGGTTGACTGGTCAGTTCATAATTCTGGCGTTGGTAATTTTGAGTTTCTACTGTACCATCAACTCCTGTCTTTGTGTTTTTTTTGGCCTACTTTTAAATGACACTTAAGATGACTATAACTGAAAGATTAGAAAGAATATTGGTTTTCTTTGTGCATTTGGCAGCACTTTGTGTATAGTCAGTTTAATGGCTTTTCTTGTTTAGTGTGTTTCCTCAGTTTTGTGGGTCTTACATACAACAACAGGGAAACATATTTTCAAAGAATACAAAAAATGGGATTGTGAAACCACAGAAATTGGCAGGAATACTTAAGTAGGGGTAGTACCTGAAACTATTTTAAATTTTTCTTATATTGACTGTTCTTCATGTTGATGGTGTCCCTTTAAATACAACTCATGATTTCTTAAATATTTATTATTGGCGTTCTAGAAGTATTGTTCAAATGTGGAATAATTTGTTTTTTCAACAACCTATTAATTGTCTTAATAAAGCTATACACATTTAGCTCTTTAATCTTTCCTCATAAATTCAATCTCCTCCAAAACCCGCTGACCATTTGTTTCTGTTCCCTGAACTCCCAGGAAAATAGACAAGTTGAAAGTAATGTGGTCCTTGGAAGTAAACCTAAAATTCATGGTGTCTTTGCGCCAGAGCCATCTACAGATGCTTTTCTTGATCCATGTGATAATTTTGCATATGTTGGCCAAAACTGTGGCCAGAGTTGGAAAAATTGATTATTTGAAAAAAATATATAAAAAGGATTTTTTAAATTTAAATTGGATATTTTATTTAGAGTGAATACAGGTTTATTTAGGAAAAAAACTATTTAATTTTAAATTTGAAACCCATAGTCTTTGTTAAGGCCTACACTTATTATAATCTACTGAAATAATTTAAACCAAATACAAAAAATATTAAGTAGTGCATGTTTTCTGCTAAGTTTAAAGAATATCCTCTCACTGAACTGGTAGAAGTCAGTGGCTGAGCACCTGGAACCAGACTTTGCTGAAGTGCTAAATCAGTTTTGACAGCAGTAATTTCTTCTGCAGGTGCAGAGAGAATGTTTTTTTTTCATATTCGTATTCAACTAGTTAAGTTCAATGTCTAGTGTATAAGAAACAAGTCTTGTTTTCCTCTTCCAATTTATGAATAAAATCTAGGTCTGAGAGAATCAGATCTACTGGTTCTAAAATCTTGTAGGCCATGTCTAGAAAAAATTAGTTCTCTTCATAACTACAGATAATACTTCCTTTGTTTAATCAGTAAGTTTTAAATGCAAAACATGCTTTGATAAACTTTTTTCTTATGCATCTAACACATTTAAGTAGTTTTATTCAATAAAAAAATGTAAATGCTGTTTGTCCTTTTTTAATTGAATTTCCATGCAAATGAGCTTGACTTAAATCACAAGTAAAAATATAAGTATCATCTAGTAAATAAATGCATCATTCACTGTTTTCTAACATAAAATAAATAAGAATCTGAATAAATGTAAGTTAAGCTATATAATTGCTTAAATGTGTTGAGGCATAGTCTAATTAAGAAAAAAGCACCAAATTTAGTGTGAAGGCTGTATTTAGTTTTCAGCGTGTTTTAATAATAAAAGAGGCTCAGCCTTTTTTTAAGGAAAGTAACTAAAAAGTTTAACCCAAAACATGATTAAAATAGATGATCTAAGTCAAGGTTTCCTACTTGCTAATTTAAATCATGATTAAAATTGGTTATTTAAATCCAGCCACTCTGACTCCATTATCATTTTTTTTGGGTTGTGTCACATTGCATGCTTGTTTAACTTGCTCTTCATTCTTGCTGCTGTATCTGTTTCACTATAACTGCTTTCCTGGTTTCTCTTTCCTGTTAATTTATTATTTGCATTACAGTAACACCCAGGGACCCCAACCAAGATCAGGGTCCCACTGTGTTATCTGCTGTACAAACTCATAATAAGAGTTCTTGCTTTGAAGATCTTGCGATGTACACAGTCAGGGTAGACAAAGCATTAAGGCACAGAGAGGTGGTGATTCAGAATATCTTATTTTGTTTTCTGTCCATGTTTCTTATCTCTCTAGGTCCCTTTGTGTTATTTCTCTTGTCCTCACTGATTTTTGTAAATCCTCCCAATGTAATGTCAACAAACTTTAGTAATATGATGTTTCCCTCCATTTCTAGGGATTAAAAGTGTGTGGCATAACCCATCTAGATACGGCTTCACAATTATCTACTTCTAAAAAGTACTTTTAAAAACCAGATTTAGTGCGGGCATGGCAACTCACTTTTAAAATGATCTCTCATTGATTTGTGTCTGTTCATTTTCCACTCTTGATTTCTCAGCATTCAAATTACATTATAAAAATACAAATAGTTGGTTCTTATGTTTATTTTTGATAGTTTGTAATTGTAAAGCCTTTCTTGTTTATTTCACATGGTTTTAGTTATCATGGCTTAATCTGGGTATGGTTTAGGTGTGATTTTCAAAAATGCCTGTATGATCTAGGACCACAAACACTTTCAATTAGACTTGTGCACCTAAATCACTTAGATGATTTGAAAGTCACACCCAGTATTGTTTATCATAAAGTTTTGTCTTCATTTAGGACTTTTCACCTAAATGGCAATACTTAGTAGGGTGGTGGTTGTTGAGCACCTAAAAGTGTCCTGGGCTCTTTAGACGCATAAGGGTTCTGTCCTGTCTAAAGAGCTTTAAATGTAAGTAGGCAACGCACACAAGAGTGGGAAAAGGTTGTAGTGAAAGTCAGTTTGTATTGATTCTTAATTTAACTATTTACCCATTTTTAACTCCTATAACCTAAATGTAGGCTATTTACTCATTCTTTTATCCCTTCCATCACTTTCACATACTGATTTATCATCCCAGGTTTCTCTCCATACCTCCCTCCCTCTCCATTTTTGTAATTTTTCTTTCCTTTTTGGAAGACCCTTCTTCTGTATAAGTCAGCAGTTGCATTTTGTGGATATTTCTGCTCTTGCTGCTGCTAGATAGGAGTTTCTGCCTCTGCTCCCCATGATTTCTGTGTTACTGCTTGAATCCTGACATTCTTGCCTATTCCCTTTTCTCCCTGATGCGCATTGGGTGTTCTGTGGTCCATTATTCTATGGTGGTGATACTCTCTACTCTGTACATTTTCCTGATTATCAGTGGAATTTCCCCAGTCAGGTACCAGATTATCTTCTGTGCCACTGAAGGGAGTCAGATAGGTCCCATGTAATTCAGGGCAAATGGCTGTCCTAGGAAGCTCATCAGAACAACTTCTTAGAATAGAAAGAAGTTTGTTTTCTCTCTACTCTTAAGATTCACTTTGGGTTACTTGCCATTCACGTGACAAGTAGGACCACTGTGGCATATTGGCACTTGCAGGTTGGAACAAGAAAGAACAAGTTAAAAATCCAAAATTAAGCAAGGGAAATTCTTTTGTTCCTGAAACAGGAATATTTTTGATAATTGGGAAAACTTGTAGAGTAGAGATGCATCACCAGTATGGAGTTAAAGGATCACAGAGCACCATTTGACCACTTCAGAGAAGAAAACACATGTGTAGGTAAGTAAATTTTATCTTTTCAGCTTCTGTTGCTGGCCATGTGTCTATCTCCTGGGGAATCTTATTTAATAATACCTCATATTTTTCAGAATGTGTACTTAATCTTTCCACAAATCTATATTACCCGGTCTTTACATTGATATAACTAGTACTTGAAGAGCATTGGTTTAGATTCCATTAAATCTATACTTGGGCAAGTGATAATTGCAGTCATTAACTGTGCATTTTATCGTATTTCAGTACCCAGAATGTTGGTCTTAAAACTATCAAATACTAACATTGTAAGAAGTCAGTATTAAAACCAGCTTCATATTCACAGATGATCAAGGTAACCATGCAATATGTTTATAGTAACATATTCAACTATATACTTAAATTGTGTCTTTGTCTGTTACAAGTTTTTAACTGAGCAGCAATCCTGTGGTCTAATTCCTCCATCTTTGAAACTTATGAGAGTCAGGCAATGGAAGGAACAGCGTGTCACTCCCAGGAGCGTGACTCTGTTTCAGTTCAGAACAAGTTTGGTTTGTAATTTCTGTTCCTAAGTGAGAGAGCAAGCAGTGAGTCAGATTCTCATTATTACTACATAGCAACTAGACACCCACAGCTGACCTGTGCCAGCGGACTTGGGCTCGGTTTCTGGGGCTGTTTCATTGCTGTGTAGACATCTGGGCTCAGGCTGGAGCCTGGGCGCTGGCATGGGCCAGCTCTGGGTTTTTCTTTGCTGTATAGACATACCCTTAGAGTGTTTCTGGTATCTGAGCCCTAGTTTACAAGTGATGAATGCTGCATCAAAGCAGAAAGGATCGTAACCTTGCATGCTGCTCAGGACACATCCTTCAGATGGAAAAAGCTTACTGCAAAAGCAAGTGCTCACAGAGTTCATCTGATTGTGTCATTTTCAGACTTTGTAAGTATCTATCCTGACAAACTGTTACACTTGTGTGGAGTCCCAGTTCGAGGTGATTAGGAATTTTTCAGCAGTGTTTTTTGTTGGAAAATGCTGATATGTCAGAACAAAAACTTGCAGGTACGGATCAGTTTTGACAGGTTTTTTACTTGACTTTTTTTGATTCATTTTGACGTTTTCATAATGGAAAAACTTTTTTTCTAGTTCAAAACAACTTTGTTTCAAAATTTCGTTTAATTTGTAGTAAAAAAAAAAAGAGTAGTCTAAATAAAACAGAAAACTTTGACTCAAATTGAATTTTTTTTTCAGATTTTCAGTTTGAAAATTTCTGAGATTTTGACTTTTTGCCATGATTCAGGATGGGAATTTTTTTTTTTTTACTATCTCAGATTTTCTTAGGATGGAAAAACTGTTTCCTTCCTGTCTCTAGTCCTTCTGAAGTTAGTAGGACTCAATCCATAAATCCTTTAGTTGAATTGGGGTCTTAGTGGGTATTTTATGTGGAGGTAATCCATTGCCTCAGGCTGTACTCTCTAGCATTGTATCTGTTTTCCTCTTGAAAAGGAGTGTAATGCATAGGAAAACCTGTAAACTAACTTTTCAAGTGTTTTACTTTTCACTTTGATGTAAATTAGTGAAGTGGCCAGATAATTACCTTCTCACAGGATTCACTGGGTTATGTTTGTTTTAACTCCCAACCTGAGCTGAGTGATTGGAATTTCTCTTCAGTTCTTTCTTTTTTTTTTTTTGGGGGGGGGGGGGAGGGGAATAAGAACGGCCATACTGCGTCAGACCAAAGGTCCATCTAGCCCAGTATCCTGTCTTCTGATAGTGGCCAATGCCAGGTGCTTCATAGGGAATGAACAGATCAGGTAATCATCAAGTGATCCATCCCGTGTTGCCCATTCCCAGGTCTTGCAAACAGAGGCTAGGGATGTTTCAGAGTATGTTTTCCATCCCTGCCCATCCTGGCTAATAGCCATTGATGGACCTATCCTCCATGAATGTATCTAGTTCTTTTTTGAACCCTGTTATAGTCTTAGCCTTCTCAACGTCCTCTAGCAGAGTTCCACGGGTTGACTGTGTATTATGTGAAGAAATATTTCCTTTTGTTTATTTTAAACCTGATGCCTATTAATTTAATTTGGTGACCTCTAGTTCTTGTGTTATGAAAAGGAGTAAATAACAGGTCCTTATTTACTTTCTCCAAACCACTCATGATTTTATAGACCTCTATCATAGCCTCCATTATTCATCTCTTTTCCAAGCTGAAAAGTCCCAGTCTTACTAATCTCTCCTCCTGTGGAAGCCGTTCCATACTCATTAATTTTCTTGCCCCTTCCTTTATCTTTTCCAATTCCAATATATCTTTTTTTGAGATGGGGTGACCAGATCAGCATACAGTATTCAAGATGTGGGCATACCATGGATTTACATAGAGAAATATGATATTTTCTGTCTTTTTATCTGTGCCTTTCCTAATGATTCCCAACATTTTGTTAGATTTCCCCCAGTAGTGGTTTTGGACAATTGCTTATCTGCCTTGATGGATATGTGGGGCCACTGGGGGAGGTAAAGAAATGTGGATGTCATGCAGTTCTAAGTCTTCCTTATGTCTGATTTTGATAGTAGTCTCCCTTTTCTGTTGTCTGGCAGAGATAGATTAGATGGGAGTGATGTGATTAAAGCTCAAACCAGATAAAACAAGATGTGTAAGCCTTTGGAAATATCTAGAGAGTATGGAAGGGGTATCTTCCACCTCTGTTCGCAGGCTTTTGGTCTCTAGCCAGTGGTTCTCAAACTTTTGTACTGGTGACCCCTTTTACATAGCAAGCCTCTGAGTGTGACTCCCCCCCCTTTATAAATTAAAAACACTTTTTATATATTTAAAACCATCATAAATGCTAGAGGCAAAGCGGGGTTTGGGGTGGAGGCTGACAGCTCATGACCCCCCACCCCCATGTAATAACCTCGTGATCCCTTGAGGGGTCCCAACCCCTAGTTTGAGAACCCCTGCTCTAGACAGTGATCAGCAGTAGTGCTGCCTTCCTATTCTCTGGTTAGATACTTGCTTTCACCAGTTATCCACGTATTTGTCACCTTCAGAAGCTATTCTTAAGGATCTCTCAGAAGTTATATCTAGTATAGAATGAGGCTGCCTGCTTATTTAGCAGTGTTGACTACAGCGATCATGTTTCCTGAAATCTGTACTGACATCAAGTTGTGGACAAACCAGTGGAGGTATACACACTACAAAGTTACTTTTGGTAGCAAAACAAAACCACCTTGATGAGAGGCAAAGCTTTTTGCCGTAAAATTAGAGTGACAAAGCATTGGTGTAGACGCTGCCATTCATTATTTTGACATAACTGGCCTCCCCCAACATCCCACAATGCTGGCTGTGACCACCCTGCTCACTGTTTCGAACTTGGCTGCCTTGCAGGCATTCACCCTCCCCTTTCAAAGCTCCGGGAAGCTTTCATTATTCCTCAGTGTGGAGAGTGCACAGAGCTGCTGAGGATGACTCTCCCAGTATGGGAGAACTCAGAGGGAATTACAGAATCCTTAATGTGAAATTGGCAGGCTGGCAGAGCAGGCTGCTGCTATTGGGGAGGAGGGGGGAACTGCTGTGCTCTGCAGAGCTGGGGGATGATGTGGGGGGGTGTCCCCCCCTCCCCCAGGGTTGGTTGCTCAGGCTGCTGTCTGAACTTAGAGACAGCATGCCAACACTCTCTCTCTCTCCTCCCCCCCCCTCCGCACACCCTATTCCCTGTCACACAATCTCCCTCTCCTCCCCCTACACTTCAGTTAATAAGCAGCTGGCAATCTAGTAGGATGCCCGTGGGACGATGGGATTGAGAAACCTGCATCATGTGAGGCATTGCAAACCCTTCCCAAAGCACCCTGCAGCCAGTTTCACAGTGGGATAGCTACCCACATTGCACTGCTCTCCGTGTCAGTGCAAGAGCTGCTAGTGTGGATGTGCTCTGCCAACACAAGGAGCATAGTGTGGACATGCAAGAGTGGTTTAATTAAAGCGGCATAACTTTTGTTAACAAAATTCTGTAGTGTAGACAAGGCCCTAGATTTGAGCATCTTGAAGGCTGGGTATTCTTAGTGGAGGGACAGTAACTCTGAAATGTTCTCCTTTTGATCAGACTGAACTAAAGTTTGTTGATCTTCAAGAGCTCTCATAAGGCCCATCTGTTAGGTTTGAATTTTGCCTGGGGGAAGATTGCACCAGTTAAGCTCCTGAGGGGAGAACAGTTAGATCTAGAAAACATGGTTGTAAATTTTACAGGGTTTGGTATGTACCTTTTTATTCAGTGTCTGGCTCTGAAGTAGCCTTTATGTAAGTTGACTGTGGCAAGTAATGATGTGTTTATAGAAAGGTAGAACAGAATTATGCTGTTCTTGTTTGTTTTTTTTAATATTCGTTCTAAGCCCTTATGCTGTCTTCAGTTATGAAAGACTGACAAAGATGAATTTTGAGATAACAGTGCTTTCAATAAATTGGCCAGAAGGGATTACTTGCAATAGTGATGAAATCAGCCTCTTTGGAGAACTGAACTGTGTGTCAAGAGTGTTATGTGCTTACATCATTTTCTTTAATGAAATAAAATATATGTTCAATATATTTTCATTCATATTTCTTTATTTTATCATGCATTTTTCAAACTTGCACAGCCATTAGGTCTTAAGAATGTATGTAATCAGTTTAAAATGTCAAAACAAAGCATTTTACAGTTTTTCTTTAATTTTCTAATTAAAAGGAAAAGTAGAATCTATAGATCAGATGATGCGTGAGGAATTTCAGTCTGGAAGAAAAACGTTTGCATTTTAAAAACAGAAATTAGTGGTTTAAAATTGAATGATCTTTTCAACCTTTATTTTATGAATGTTTTTTTCACTTTTCCTTTGACCGATATTAAATTCAGCCCCATAGGCCAGATCCAACCTTCTTGATGGATTTATATGGCCCACAAAGCACATTCAGAGTCTACAGAGGGTAAGCTGTAATTTTAAAACATAACTTCCTAGCCCTCATAAAGATTGTGAAGATAACTTTCCAACTCTGAATCAAATGTAGACCAGTTGAGCAGTGTCATCCTGAAACAATGGTTCTGAAGTGTGAACTTCCCTACCTAGGCCTAATGTTCATTTTTTGCCTCATTAAGTCTCTCCAAATGTCAGCATTAACTATTTAATTGGTGATCATTTTAGTGAATGAAATTGGTGGGAATAAAGTCTATGAGGTTGGGTTTTGGGAGATAGTGCCAAGAAGGAAATGGAGAGGGATGAAAGGAGATGCCCAAAAACAAAAAGAGGGGCAAATACAGGAGAAGAAGGAAGGAAGAGAAACAAAGGGCAAAGATGGCAGCGGTTTTAAAAGTATTTTCCCACTGTTGAGTGTGAGTGTAATAGGAAGGTATTTAGGTTTGGAAGGATTAGGTTTTTATTGGTAACTATTGGAAAATTTTGTATTGTACACACAAACGGATGAGAAAATATTTCTATTGATGGTGACTGAAATTTACAGCTAGGGAAAGTAAGAAAAATGCTGTTTGAGACCTTACTAGAGTTTGATTTAAGGGTATTTACTTCGTATTTTGACATGTGGTGTTGACTATTTGCATATTAACTGTTAGAAACTTTTAACTTTTTGAATCTCAGCATCTACTGTCATAAATAATTATCTAAGGCTCCCCTTATTTCCTGCAACTTTGAAAATTTAAATAGATACATATTGAAAAAATGCTTAAAACCCATAATTCTGCTCAACTGTGAATTTAAATCAGTAATTAAAAATGCTTAAAAATAACCAATATTATCCGTCAGTTATAGAAGTAAAAATTGATTTTTGCTAAGCCTTAAGATATTGAACAAATAATTACCGGTAAGTTTATTTAATATATAGAAGCTATTGTCTACCTTCAATCTTTTATTAAATCTACTGTTGGATATCAGTGGGAGATAATACGGGGAACAGAGATAATTTGAACATCGGATTGCTATACTTGATCGTACCATTAGTCTTTTGAGTCAGATATCATGCTTCCAGAAATTACCAATACATGGATGCGTCAGAGGTATGTTTGAAAATCCCACCATGCAGTGTGCAAGACTGCAAGGAAAAAATCTCCCTCCTGACCTTAATACAGTTAGGCCTGAATCATGAATTGGTTAGCAAGCGCATCTACAAGCATTTTTTGATTAAAAAATATCACAGTGCAATGTACTATAGATATAATTTGGCCAGATCGATGTGGTTTACTCTGTTGTCTGTACATTTGGACCTACTTAAGCCTACAAAGCCCTCAAGAGAGACAGGAAAATTTGCTTAGCAAATAGTTGCATATGATGGAGTTTGTCAAGTGAACAGGCAGGGAACTACAGGAAGAAAGAATGAACGTGTGCTTAATATAATGGACTTGAACCCAAAATAACTGAGTTCTCTCTCTGCCACAATTCTTATTTGCTGTTGGGCAAGTCACTTAAACAAGAATTTTTGATGATAACTAATTTTGTCTTTTATCTCTGCTTCAATAATTGAGACGTGATTTGAGAATACAGTAACTCCTCACTTAAAGTCGTCCCAGTTAACGTTATTTTGTTGTTGCGTTGCTGATCGATTAGGGAATATGCTTATTTAAAGTTGTGCAGTGCTCCCTTCTAACGTGTTTGGCAGCTGCTTGCAGGAGGAGCAGCCCGTTGGAGCTAGCTGGTGGGGGCTTGGAACCAGGGTGGACCGGCAGCCCCCCCATCAGCTCCCCGCTCCCCTAAGTTCCCTGTGCTGCAGCCGCCCAGAAGGCTATCCATTGCCGGCAGTTCAGCTGTCCCTCCCCCCACCGCCATGTGCTGCTCCTGCCCTCTGCCTTGGAGCTGCTCCCAGAGACTCCTGCTTGCTGTGCAGGGGGAGGTGGGGGGCTAATGTCAGGGTGTCCCCCTGCTCCTGCACCCCGCTTACCCCTTCTCTATATAGAGCAGGGAGGGGACACAGACAGAGAGCGAGCGCGCTTGGGGCAGCAGCTGCTGTCTCAACTTCCTGATCCACTTACAAGACAATGCACTTAAGAACGGGTCAGCTTACTTAAAGGGGCAGTGTGCATTTCTCTCTCTCTCTCTCCCTCCCATGAGGTGCATGTCTGTCTCTGTCTGCTGTGCTGTCTCCCCTCCCTCGTGTTCGTGCTGCCTTGTGTGAGAGGCTACATTAACAACGTGTTAATCCTTGAGGGCTCAGCCGAGTGCTAGTTCATCATTTAGCAGCAGGGCATTCCCTGGGAAATATCCCTCCCTCTTCCACCCTCTAACTTCACCACCTCCACCAAGCTTCACAATCATCATAGCTGTGAACAGTATTAAATTGCTTGTTTAAAACGTATACGGTGTGTATATCTCTATAATATGTAGTTTTTTGTCTGGTGAAAAAAATTTCCCTGGAACCTAACCCTCCCATTGGAAAATTGGATTCGCTTAACATTTTCGCTTAAAGTTGCATTTTTCAGGAACATAACTACAACGTTAAGAGAGGAGTTACTGTACTGGACACAGCACAGACACTACTAAATGTTCCAGCACTGGCAAAGGACCTTGGAGCCAAGGACCTTGCTCCTGCTGCCTCCTCTCAAACACACCTCACAAGGGTCTCTTACTGATATCTCCAGGACTGGGTGGGGACAGAAAGTGCAGACCATGTGGACGGCGTGGGGTGGGGTGGGGTTGGAGGGAGCCATTGTGTTTCTGGAGAGTCCATTCACAAAACCCAGCCCCTGAGACCTAAAAGAGGCCCTTGAATAAGAAAATCAACAATAAATCTAGCTTCTTTGAGGGCAACAAGAACCCTGATTACATGAAATGTATATTCTCTTATCTCCTGTGCCTCTGAAATAATCAACATATTTCTTTCTGCAGTATCACTAGAGAAGTTACCAACTCAAATATGTTTCAGTAAGACTGAAGTCCAAAGCCATTTGAAACAAAAAGTGAGATGACAGCAGGCTACTTGTATTTCTGGGGGACTAACACAAAAATAGGGAGAGGCATCCACATATTTATTCTGAGAGTAATGGATTCTTGTTGAGTAGCTTCTGCTGATTATCAGTCATGCTAATAAGCAAAATGTAGCTATTTCCAGAATAGGAAGATGTAACAATACTTGTGAAATGTTCATCTTACCTCCCCCTGTAAATCATTTTGAGATCTACTGATGAAAAGCGCTATATGAGAGCTAGGTATAGTTAGTGGTATTCTCAATATTTTAATGTCTTGCATAAAGATATGCTAGATAGGAAAATGGGGACAGAAATGAAAAAAATGGGCTGGCAGCAGCTCAGCTGGGAATGACAGTTTCTTCTTCGAGTGCTTGCTCATATCCATTCCATTAGGTGTGCGCGCGCCGCGTGCACGATCGTCGGAAGATTTTTACCCTAGCAACACCGGCGGGTCGGCTGTGGAGCCCCCTAGAGTGGCGCCTTCATGGCGCTGAATATATACCCCAGCCGACCCGGCGCCCCCTCAGTTCCTTCTTACCGCCCCTGACGGTCGTTGGAACTGTGGAGCGCGGCATAGCTGTCCTCCACTCTCCCTAGCTTACTTAGTCATTCAAAGTTATAGTTATAGTTGTAGTTCTAGTGTTTATAGTTAAATAGTTTTAAAGTTGTTATAGTTGTTATTGTAGTTCAGGGGGTTAAGGGGGTCGTCTCCCCCTTTCTCCCCCGGCCGCGGGCCCGGGCTCATGCCCAACGCTCCCGGCTTCAAGCAGTGCGCCTCCTGCGCTAAGCCTATGCCAACGAGCGACCCGCACGACTCCTGTTTGAAGTGCCTGGGAGAGTCCCACCAAACAGACAAATGCAAGATCTGTAAGGCCTTCAAACCAAGAACCAAGAAGGAGCGGGACTTTCGGCTCAGGCAACTCCTAATGGAGGCGGCACTTAGCCCGGACACTCCTTCCACGGGCCAGACTCCGACGCCTAGCACTTCGGTGCGCAGTGCCCCGGCGGCACCGGCTATGACGACCACGCGAGTGGCGTCAGACAAGCCTCCCCGGCACCGGACCTCGTCGGCACCGCAAACACAGCAAGTGCCGCGGCGCCGGTCATTATCCCCAGGGCATAAAAAAGCCCATAAGACGGGGACGTCCGTGCCGAAGACGCCGGCTCCCCCAGTGCCGGGGGTAGAGCCGCGTCCGCCGGTGGAGCAACGGAAACAGGCGCCTCCAGCACCGTCGACTCCGGCGCCGAGGCCGTCGAGTCCGGTACAAATAGCGTCTCCACCGAGGCCGGCGGTGATACAGTGTCTCCCGTCGACTCCAGAGACCTTCGCGGCGGCGAGAGACTTGATAGCTCTCACGGAGCCGGCACCGCCTCAACCACCGGCACCGACTGTACCGTTGACTCGCCCGGTACAGTCAAGAGGGAAACCTGCCTTGATGCGCCCTCCATCACAAGGGCTGGAACCTCGGCGCCGATCCAGGTCCCGAAGCAGGTCCCCACGCCGCTCGCAGTCCCGGCACCGAATATCGTCTCGGCACCGGTCGTACTCGCGGCCAAGATCTTCGTCGCGGCACCGGTCTACGTCTCGGCACCGCTATGATCGTCGGCACCGATCAACGTCGAGACGTAGTTCTCGGCACCGCCACGCTCGACGCTCGACGTCGAGAGGCCGCTCCCGGCACCGGGCATACTCTAGGTCCTCGTCGAGGTCCAGATCTGACTCCCGGCACCGACGAGGTCATCGGCACCGGTCGCGGTCCCGGCACCGATCGCCGGCACCGCACAGAGATAGATCATCTCCGGACCGGCACCGTGCGGCACCGCAGACCACGGGGATCGTTTCATCTTTCGCGGCACCGCCATGGCCGTCAAGATCGGCGTCTCGCTCCTCGGAGGACCTGTCGAGATCGGCATACCCCCCTCAGGGGCAGGCCGAGGAACGAGACTTGGGCCATTGGCAGGAGAGGGCAGAGGACCACTCTCATGGACCATCTCACTGGTCGTTTTGGACCCCGTGGGCGTATCACCAGGAGCAAGGGGCTTCATTACCATCGACCTCTCGCTCGGGTCACTCGGTCAGAAGAGCCCCAGAATCCACCATCTCTCGGCGTCCGCCTGGAGGCATGGAGGCTTCTGTGTCCACACCACCTGACACCGTGGACCCAAGTGCAGGTGACGCTCCGACCCAAGACCAGGGGGACCGGGACCCCCCCTTGGATCCACTACCACCGGAGGCGTCCTCCTCCTCCTCTCCGGATGAGGCAGTGGCGGGCACTTCATGCACGGGTCCCCCTCCGATAGATCTTCGGGCTCACCAGGATCTCCTGCGCAGGATGGCCCGTAATATGGACCTGCAGACGGAGGAGATAGTGGAGGTGCACGACCCGATCGTGAATATCCTTGGATCGGATGCCCCATCGAGGGTGGCGTTACCCTTGATCCGCACGATCCAAACGAACGCGGATACGATATGGCAGACTCCTGCCTCCATTCCACCTACAGCGAGAGGGGTGGAAAGGAAATACTTTGTCCCATCTAAGGACTATGGGTACTTGTACACACACCCCCAACCGTGTTCACTGGTGGTGGAATCAGTGAATGCACGAGAGCGCCACGGCCAGCAGGCTGCAGCGCCAAAATCAAAAGAGGCTAAGCGGCTTGATCTGTTTGGCCGTAAGGTTTACTCAGCCGGAGGGCTACAACTTAGAGCGGCGAATCAACAGGCGCTACTGAGCCGCTACAATTTCAACTCCTGGAACTCTATGGGGAAGTTTAAGGAGTTGATTCCCCAAGAGTCCAGGGAAGAGTTTGGAGCCATGGTTGAGGAGGGTAAGAAGGTGGCTCGGACCTCCTTACAGGCCTCCCTGGACATAGCGGACTCGGCCGCAAGGACCCTGGCCGCAGGTATCGCTATGCGCAGGACCTCCTGGCTCCAAGTTTCGGGTTTGCCCCCTGAATTACAGCAGACCCTACAGGATTTGCCCTTTGAAGGACAGGGGCTGTTCTCGGAGAAGACGGACTCTCGATTGCAGAGCCTCAAAGACTCCAGGACAATCATGCGCTCCTTGGGGATGCATGTTGCGGGTCCCCAGCGCAGACCATTTAGGCCGCAGCCTCAACGTTTTTACCCCCCTCCACCTCGTCAGAGACAGGACCCTGCCAGAAGGCGAGGGCGAGGTGGTAGGAGAAGATGGGCTGGCCCTCAACCCGGTCAGAACCAAGGGCCACCAAGACCACCTTCAGGTCCTAGACAGAACTTTTGAAGGTGCGGTCGAGGACGGCGCCCCAGTCATCCCCCAGGATCCAGCTCCCTCCTTTCGGGATCGCCTCTCCCACTTCCACCGTGCTTGGTCCCTTATAACTTCGGACCGTTGGGTCCTCCGCACGGTGGAGAGGGGATACGCTATCCAGTTTTCTTCTATCCCCCCCTCCCACCCCCTTTCCCCGTCCCTCTTCAGGGACCCTTCTCACGAGCAACTTCTTATACAGGAGGTTTCTACGCTCCTGGCCATGGGGGCCATAGAGGAGGTTCCGATAGACTTAAGGGGCAGGGGATTTTATTCCCGTTACTTCCTGATCCCCAAGTCCAAAGGAGGTCTGCGGCCCATCTTGGACTTGCGCGGACTCAACAAATTCGTAGTAAAGTTGAAGTTCCGCATGGTCTCTTTGGGGGCCATTATCCCTTCCCTCGATCCTGGAGACTGGTTCGCCGCCCTCGACATGAAAGACGCATACTTTCACATCTCAATTTACCCACCTCACAGACGCTTCCTGCGATTCGTGGTAAACACGGTGCACTACCAATTTACAGTCCTTCCCTTCGGCCTATCCTCGGCCCCAAGGGTGTTCACGAAATGTATGGCTGTCGTGGCAGCGTACCTTCGTCGGCAAGGGATACAGGTGTTCCCGTACCTAGACGACTGGCTGGTGCGCGGTCGCACCAAGGAGCAAGTTCACGCTCACGTCCACAGAATAGTGCACACATTCAACAAGTTGGGCATCCTACTCAACAAGGACAAATCCACTCTAGAACCTACCCAGAGAATAGAATTCATCGGCGCAGTTCTAGACTCCAGACGTGCACAAGCCATCCTGCCAGACAACCGATTTGGCACCATCACGAACCTCATTCAAGGGCTCAAGGCCTTCCCAACTACCACGGTGAGGTCGTGCCTTACCCTGCTGGGTCACATGGCTTCCTGCACGTACGTAACCAGGCATGCCAGACTTCGACTTCGCCCGCTTCAAACCTGGGTGTCATCAATATACCGTCCACATCGGGACAGCCTGAACATGGTGGTCACGGTCCCGGACTCGGTCCTGGCCTCCCTCACCTGGTGGCTAGATCACACTGTAGTCTGCGAGGGGATGCCATTTCACGCCCCACAACCCTTCCTGCACCTGGTCACAGACGCGTCATCTCTGGGGTGGGGCGCCCATCTCAACGAACACCATACCCAGGGCCTGTGGACTGCATCCCAGTTAGCCCTACACATCAATGTTCGGGAACTGATGGCGGTATGCCTGGCGTGCCAGGCATTCCTCAATCTCCTACGTGGCCGCTGTGTGTTAGTTCTCATCGACAACACCACGGCCATGTTCTACATCAACAAGCAAGGAGGAGCACGTTCGTCAATTCTATGCCAAGAGGCCATTCGCCTGTGGGACTTCTGCATCGCCCACTCAATCCATCTCACGGCATCGTTCCTCCCTGGAGTCCAGAACACTCTAGCGGACCGACTCAGCAGGTCCTTCCAAACGCACGAGTGGTCTATCCGTCCGGACATTATACATTCCATCTTCCAGAGGTGGGGGTTTCCCCAGATAGACCTGTTTGCATCTCGAGACAACAGGAAGTGCCACGTGTTCTGCTCCCTACAAGGTCGAGCTCCGGGCTCCCTCTCGGACGCCTTTCTGCTTCCCTGGAAAGACCACCTGTTTTATGCCTTCCCTCCGTTTCCTCTGGTCCACAAGGTACTGCTCAAACTGCGCAGAGACCAGGCACAGGTAATTCTGATCGCTCCTGCATGGCCAAGACAACATTGGTACACCACACTGTTGGAGCTCTCGGTTCAGACACCGATCCCGCTTCCGTTGGATCCGGATCTCATCTCTCAGGACCACGGCCGGTTGCGTCACCCCGACCTCCAATCACTCCACCTCACGGCGTGGCTGCTCCATGGTTCACCCAGGCAGAGCAGCAATGCTCGCACTCTGTCCAACAGATTCTGCTGAGCAGTAGGAAGCCCTCAACACGCACCACGTACCTGGCCAAGTGGAAGCGGTTCTCCTGTTGGTGCGAACAACGAGCCATGTCCCCGTTGCAGGCACCCATTCCTCTCATTTTGGAATATCTCCTCTCCCTAAAACAGCAGGGGTTGGCGATATCTTCAATTAGAGTTCACCTGGCCGCTATATCGGCCTTTCACCCAGGGGAACTCGCGTCCTCGGTATTCTCTAACCCGATGGTCGTTAGATTCCTCAAGGGCTTAGACCGGATGTACCCACAACAACGTCAGCCCGTTCAGACGTGGGACCTCAACCTGGTTCTCTCCAAGCTCACAGGTCCTCCATTCGAGCCACTGGCCACCTGTTCTCTTTTGTACCTATCCTGGAAGACAGCCTTCCTTGTAGCCATCACCTCAGCAAGGCGCGTTTCTGAACTCAGGGCGCTTACATCCGAGCCCCCTTATACAGTTTTCCATAAGGATAAAGTGCAGCTTCGTCCACATCCTGCCTTTCTCCCTAAGGTGGTTTCTCCTTTTCATATCAACCAGGACATCTTTCTCCCGGTCTTTCATCCCAAACCACATGCCACTCGCCAGGATCAACGTTTGCATTCCCTGGACGTACGAAGGGCCCTGGCCTTCTATATTGACCGCACAAAGCACTTTAGAAAGACGACGCAACTCTTCGTTGCAGTGGCCGACCGAATGAAAGGCTCACCGGTCTCCTCACAACGCCTATCCTCCTGGATTACGTCTTGCATCCGGACTTGCTATGACCTGGCAGGTGTCTCAGCACCGCACCTCACCGCTCACTCCACGAGGGCCCAGGCTTCCTCGACGGCTTTCCTGGCACAAGTTCCGATTCAGGACATTTGTAGAGCAGCGGTTTGGTCATCAGTCCACACATTTACAGCTCACTATGCACTAGTGCAGCAGTCCAGAGACGATGCTGCTTTCGGATCAGCGGTTTTGCACACAGCAATGTCTCACTCCGACCCCACCACCTAAGTTGGGCTTGGGAGTCACCTAATGGAATGGATATGAGCAAGCACTCGAAGAAGAAAAGACGGTTACTCACCGTTGTAACTGTTGTTCTTCGAGATGTGTTGCTCATATCCATTCCAAACCCGCCCCCCGTCCCCACTGTCGGAGTAGCCGGCAAGAAGGAACTGAGGGGGCGCCGGGTCGGCTGGGGTATATATTCAGCGCCATGAAGGCGCCACTCTAGGGGGCTCCACAGCCGACCCGCCGGTGTTGCTAGGGTAAAAATCTTCCGACGATCGTGCACGCGGCGCGCGCACACCTAATGGAATGGATATGAGCAACACATCTCGAAGAACAACAGTTACAACGGTGAGTAACCGTCTTTTATTTATTCTTTATCTCTAGGGCATATATCAAATGGATTGGAGAAATCCATACCGATAAAGCACTTTATCCAAAATACCCAAGGAATCCCCAAAACTCATTTCAAGTGCAAGTTGGCTATTAAGTGACATTTCCCAGGATTCTGTTGAGTAGGAACTGACACTGGCTTGTTGTACTAGCTATGAGAGTCCTATAGCTTGAGCAATGGAATGGGGACTTCACAGATGAAATGGCGTTCATGCAGTGCCTATTCAGTTGCAAACTGGACTGGTTCTTATCCATCAAAAAATTAAAGCAGATGTGGAGCACAGATGATCCAGATATGAACTACCTACGCTGGGTTCCAATTTTTGGAGTGCTAAACTTCAGTTTAAACACACACTAGGTCCTTATCAAACACTTTTTCCAGCAGTTATAACCAGTCCAAATTCTAGGGGTTATTGTTCTCCCATTTTATTAATAGGCCTGGCCATCATATCAAAAGGATTCTTAGCATCTTCCCACAGCCTTAAGGTTACTGGTTTCAGCCTTTCCCATATTTTTTCCTAAGAGGAAAGAATTTTCTGAAAGCAGTCCAGTATCTACAGAAAGCTCAATCTATTTGCAGAGTCCCGAGGCTTCAGAAAGTCACTGAGATTTGTGACGTTGTATCCAAAAGAAGTAAGCTAGTGCACACTCCAAGGGTTAAATATAGATATCCATTCTATTCCCCATTGTCTAGAGAGATTTTTCAACTTCTGTAGACTTGAAGATAACATATATATATTAAATGATATAAATCCCAGTAACCATAAATCAGCCGTAATTCCTAAATTGCATACTCTATTCATCATGTCCAGTACTGCTCTCCTCTCCTACTATTTTGATCTGACAGTAGGGTTGCCTTTTAACAGCATCTTTTTGTACAGTGCCTAGCACGGTAAGGTCCTGATCCATAACCAGGGTTTCTAGGTGCTATGGTAATACAAATAATAATATGTATGGAACCTGGGTGAAGTAACCATCCCTGCTCCCACCCTCTCTACCTATTGTACTTGTGATAGTTTTTTGACTCCCCTATGCCTGCCAGTAATCCATTGTGGTCTGGCTGTAGCAACCTTCTCTCCCCTTCCCCCCCATGCACACCTGGTGGTTTGGCATATGGGGGCCATTCTATGTGGACTTGAAAGCAAGGAAATAAGGCCTTAAGTCACATAGGCCTAAACCTGCCACTGTTTTGTAACAACCTTCCCATCACACTTTCACAAAATCATGGTAGTGGTAGCAATTGCCGCCCATAAGTGTTATTTATGTGATGTCTGGCTCACTGGCACTTGAGAGCTATATCTTTTCAGAAAACACAGTGTAATCTTTGGGGAAAGACCAGTATTCCATTCTTTGTGTGTTAGTATCTGAGGAAAAAACTCTTGGGGATGGAGCAAAGACACCTTCTCCTGGGTGCTTTGATACATTATCTGATGTGATGGCTAGAAGGAATGTCTGCTGCAGGAAAGACTGCAGATGCTTGATCAATGGCTAAGGATATAGTCAACGCTAGAAATATCAAGATAAAATTCCTTTAACCCATTAGATGTAATCTACAAGGTCTCTGGACAACGTATATGATAAATCTAGTGCTATATGAATGGGAGAGGAGATTTGAAATAAACTTGAGTTAATACTTCCCCAAACTGAAGCATTTGCTTTAAGATAGGAAACCTGAGCCCTTGGTGAATTTTGGTAATGAATCCTGATTTTTCTCACAAGGCAAACCATATCGTCCAGGTCCAGTGATGTTTTCTCAAGGTAAAGGCATCAAGAATACTGCTAGATACTGCCAGTAATGGTATGTTAGTAAGCTTAGAGTTTCAGGTTCTAAGCTCTCATGTAGCTCAGGAGAGTCTGATGTAGTAGTGCTTTGAATGGGCCTGTCTGTAGTTAGAGTAGTCCAAGGTTCTGACACACATTCTTTCCTGGTAAGAGAAATATAGCTTCTGAACCACTCCAGTGTCATTAAAAGTCATTGATGCATTGTCTCATTTTTGTGAGCTACTTTTACTAGTAGTGGAAAAGGATGTATTTCACACTTGTGCTCCTGAATGAAATGCACAATTTTTTCATGCTTTCAGGTGCCTGTGCCAGATTTAAAAAAAAAAACCCAGAAAACCCCCAGTAAGACAGCCAGTTGTAAGTGTCCTAGGGAGAATTCTTTTTAATCAGCTTAGCCAATCCACATGTTTGTTCCACCCCAGGTGAGTGAGTGCAAAACTCATGAGGAGCTCAACTTCTACAAGTGTGAAAGACTTGTCTTTCAATTTGCCTTTTTGCTCTTGGCTGACACCCTGCTGGTTGCTCTGTGCAATCAATGTAGGTGTAGTGGTCATCTTTGTACAGGTTGGAGATCTCTAGGATTGTGGGAAGAAGGGCTCTGATGATAGTCTCAACCACCTGCAACTTCAAAAGGCCTACGTTTTGAGTTTCTCTCCAAACACACACATAGTCCAAAGCTATTTGAGCTTTCCAGCCAGAGAGGCGGGCATTCTTGGTGATTTTTTTTTGAATGGTGGTCCAATAGCTATTTCCCTGTTTTCTGTAAGATATTCATCATTGCAGAGATTTTTGTACTGAACGTGGAATGACCTGTAGCCTGTCAGAGCTATCATATAGTAACAAAAAAAGGGCCTGAGGTATATTTGGAAACGGTAAAGTTTGCTTAATATAACCTTCTTCTGTGAAGGTCTCTGCCTTTCTGTGCGTGGATATATGCCTTGAAAAGCCATGACCATTTGGGAGTGCATGAGAATTCTCGTTTGAGGGTGATATCATCATCCTACTAAGGGAGTGCACTCTCCCAACTGCCTCACTTCCTTTGCTGACATCACAGAGAAGAAATGGAACTTGCTTTTGGTCTTCAGGACTAGACTTACTTTTTGCCTATCTTGAGACCTTATTGTAAATAGTTTAGAGTATTTTATAGTAATTTCTGGGAGCCCTTGGCTTCTTACTGGGACTACTAATAACTGAAAGCCTGTGCTGTTGCACAGGTGTAATTCATAAAGTCATGTACAGTATGCAAAAAAAATCCAATAATAGGGGCTTGTTTCCATGCACTGTGTTGTAGTAAGCAGTGTTGCTGTTTATACATGTTCCCCAAAGTTTGTGTGCAGAGTGATATTCTAAACGAAAAGCGCACTCAGCCATGCTTGTAGTTGTTTCCATTGCTTCACACTGAGTCAACAGTCATTCATCAGAGTGACACACAGATAGTGATAATCCTAGAATCTTGTTATACAGTTGTCTGACCCTGAGCCTGTAAGGGCTTCAAGAAGTGTTCACCTCTTGCTTGCTGATCAGACCAGAGACGGATGCCCACATTCATCTTGCCACTCATCTTTTCTTACCCTACAGTCTCTGGGTTTTTAAGGGCATAATAAATGGTCCACCCATTAGGAAGCCCTGCCTTTGAGATCTAAACCTTGTCCTGATAAAGCTGATGGGTTCTCCTTATAAGCCTCTTACTTCCTCTGTCATTTATCATTGAAAACAGCTTTCCTGATAGCTATCACATCTGCTGAGAGGGTGAGGGAGATCAGTCCTTAGATGACCATTCCACATTACACTGTGGTCTACAATGAGAGAATCACCATGAGGGTGCATTCTACCTTCATGCCCAAGATGGTGTCATATTTCCATCTACTTCAGTGCATTTCACCACTCTGTATCTTTTCCAGATCCTCACTCCCATCCAAGGGAACTTCCTCTCCGTGCCCTAGGTGTAAAAAGGTCACTGCTTGCAAAGGACCAAGTCATTTAGACAGTCTAATAGGTTATTTGTAGCCTATTGGGAGAGTGTCAGGAAAACCTGTAACCAAACAGACTTTCACTCTGGATTAGTAGATATATATTGCCACATTTTAGCCAGGAAGCCAGTATTCCCTGGTTTAAAGATCCAGTCCATGAGAATTACCACAGCTTCAGTGACATGTTTTAGACAAGTTCCTGTGGTGGTGATGTGCAAATCAACAACTTGCAGTTCAGTACAGACATTCACAGAGTGCTACTTTTGGACTTGGCTTTGTGCTTCAGTGCCGGGTTTTGGCAGAACAGTGCTGCCATCCAGGTTTAGCTAAGAACTTGTCCATCATCCTCTTGGTGGAATGTTGTTTGCTAATCTCCCATGGATAGCAAATGTACAAAGGCCCTTGAAGAAGTAAGGTTACTTTCTAGTGACTGTTGTCCATGCTACCCGGCCACCTTCCCCTCTACCTCAGTTCTGTATAATATCAAACCTGCAGTTTCAGAGAAGGAACTGAGGGTAATGGGGTGTGTGTGGGGGGGGATCCTAATATAGAGTAGGGTGATGACATTACTCTTCTGACCTAAGGACATGGCTTTTTCAAGGCATTTCTGCAGCTGAGCATCAGGGGAACCTTATTCTTCAAGTGTGAATACATGAGTGCCATTCTTGAAGAGCATTAGTTACTGATAAGTAGCTTCTCTTAAAAAACAAGGTGTATTATTAGGTTGTATTGGGGATTGGATTTTATTAGTTGACTGTTAGAGATGTGAGACCTTTTATCTCTAGATCTGGCCTGTGTAAAGACTGCAAAGCTTATAATATGACAGCACTTCAGCTTGTTAGGGTTCAGTTTTGATTATTGATTAACAAGACATCAGATAACTCGGCTCAATCAGTTTATTAAACATAGACAAATCAGCGCAGATAGAGAAGTTCATACTTTATTAACTCTGGGGAGCAGGCTTGCAGTGATCACAGCTTACATCTTTCATCTGTGTCTGTTCCAAAATTAACCCAACTTGACTTATACCTGTATTTATATTGTACTGGTTTACAAAACACAGAAAATTAATACACCTTGCTCCCTCTTTCTTACCTAGTTTTATACAGTGCCATTCTGGATGTTAGTAGACCATAAAGGACAGATAATATTAGGAATGAGAGATCTACGCTAATAATATCTGGCGCACAGTTCATATTTGGCAAACCTCAGTAGAACATGCATCGTGTTTTTGACAACTCAGTAGAACATACATTTTATTTCTAATAAAGTCTACACATACAAGAAGTCAAACTAAAAGTCAGATGTTCATTATCAAGTGTTTGCCGTGTTAACCTGCACCCAGGAATAACATTCTCTTTTTTTCTTTGTAGCATAAGCAGCACTATAATGGACGTAGACAGCACAATTTCCAGTGGGCGTTCGACTCCAGTTATGATGAACGGCCAAGGAGTTACTGCTTCATCGGCAAAAAGTATTGCTTATAACTGTTGTTGGGACCAGTGCCATGCTTGCTTCAACTCCAGCCCGGATCTGGCAGATCACATTCGCTCCATACATGTAGATGGTCAGCGAGGAGGGGTTGGTTTTATTTCTTCTTTGCTGTCCTATCTCTATGCATTAATATTTTGTAGCACTTTCATGAAGTCGTGTCAACAGTTTTGCATTTTCAGATAACTATCTTTACCTGCATATGTTTGTTGAATGATAAAATTAGATGCCAGCTATTGCAGGTTTATTTGAAACTCTTGCAGGTTGGTGTATGTCATCACAAATTTCTTTGAGTAGATAAAATAGCCCATGATAGGAAATGCAGCGTCTGAAGGAAATGGGGGCTGGATGATTTATACTAGTCATTCTGCTTAGGACTTTTTTTTAAAAAAATGGATTCCTAAAGTTAGACTCCATTGTAAATCTGACCTGATAATTCAGAAGTTCTAAGCTCCAAATTTTAAATCAAATTCAGAAAAAAAAGCCAATATTTTAAGTTGATTTGTGTATGTGATGGATTTTTTTCACAGCAGTTTGGCCATAATGGCAGTTGTCACAGGTACAATGGAAGATAAAGTATGTATGTTGTGTTTTGATTTAGATTATTGTGGGTACCTTAACATTCAACCCTTTCTTGCCACTAATTTAAAAAAAAAATCCTTTAAAAACTTTTGTATACGTTCTGCCCCCCCCCCACCCCGTGCTCTGTTTCCGGTTCCAAGTGTTATCGTTTGAGT
The DNA here is from genome assembly GCF_027887155.1 of Malaclemys terrapin pileata. Lineage (NCBI taxonomy): Eukaryota > Metazoa > Chordata > Testudines > Emydidae > Malaclemys > Malaclemys terrapin. The sequence goes on from NC_071505.1 coordinate 116,398,701, forward strand.
TGCAATTACATAGTTTTAAAACTGAATAGTTAACTTTTGGAACCCTGTGCTTCCTCATAAGCTCTTCATTGTTGTTATGCATTGATACATTTGTTTTGTAAGTGAGGAAAGGATTTGTTGTTTGCAGTGTTGGTCCTAGGATACTGGAGACCAGGTGGGTGCGGTAATATCTGTTATCGTACCAACTTCTGTCGGTGAAAGAGACAAGCTTACATAGTGCTCTTCAAGAAAAGACCTCAAAGAATTTGTCCATAGAGATGTTGGTTATTTGGGTGCTGAAGTTGTTAGTATCTCTTTTAATTATCCATAGTTGGAGCTTGTTTTGTAATGGTTTCTAGAGTACATATTACTGCATACAGCTCAGATAAAAGCTACATTTGACCATTTTAAGAGTGTAACGTGTCTTTGGCTTGGCACTGAATATGTAATAGTGTTGGCTGGCATTGGTCCAGTTCATCCTGAGAATGCAGGATCTCATAGTTACAACAGTATTTGTAGTTTGACAGTTCTCTACAAGATGTACCCTCAAAAGATGTGCTTTTGTATTTTCAGGCTGTGCATAGTCTTAGGCCTTGTTAATACTTGGGGTTTTATAAAAAAAAAAAAAAAGATAACATGCTCTGAAAGCTTCTGGCTTCTTTATGCCAGTGTAAATTTAAAGCTACATCACGAGTTAAGTATTAAGAAGCCCACTGTGTTATAGAGCATTAATCTGGTCCCTTATTCTCATAGAAATCTGTCTGAGTTTCTTACAATGATGTAGTTTAAAAAAATAAATTGAAAGCCATAGAATTAACTTGGTGTCAGTGATGTCATTGCAAAGTAAACTGGCTTTGGATTAGGTATAAATACTAGAGACCCATCCAATTTCTATATCATGTAAAATGCATCAGATTGAGTGGTGTCAGTCACTCATCCTAAATTCCTGGGACAGGAATCATTACTTAAACTAGTCTGTGATCAGTATTTCTCAGTTTCTTCATGCCTGTTTTGACAAGGATCTTCCCTACAAATAGGAGTTAATAACTTCTAATGCCCTATCTGGAGTAGAATTTAGAGTTGTCAAGTTTGGGATTTAATAACTCAGTCTGTTATTAAGGGAGACTTCATGGTATGACTGTATCTTGTTAATGTTATTCCTTAGCAGGACTTAATCTTCCTGTTAGATGTTAGGTAATATTCAATTGCAGGCATTGCAGTGCAGTTGGCCAGTCTCAGACATTTTACCATGTGCAAAATATGCAGAGTTGCCATGTGAAGATCTGCATATGTTCACCAACTGTTATGCATGGAATGTGGATTACAACAATAAAACTGCTAGTCCACATCAGTATTCTGCCAGCTTTCACACACTCCACTCTTTCAGGCTTTTTTAAAGTTGGATTTGGTTTTTTGAAGCTTTCATGTTTCTTTAATGTTTGCAGATTTCTCTGTATTTTGATATTCTTGGAGTTTTTAGTTTACAAAATGTGCTCTGTGATAGACTATACTTTGTTTTCAGAAAGAGACGTTTGCGTGAAGCTCTGAGTGTCTGAATTGCAATCTGTCTACACTTGTCCATTTGCATGCCCTGCTGTAGTTTGGAATTTGTTGTTAAAAATTAAATTCTTTGATTTGGCAAGAAAGAGACTGACAGTTACTGTCAGGTTTGTTTTACAAGAGTAGGTGTATGTGCACCACCTGCAGGTGAGGTGATTGAATAGCTCATGGCTTTACTGTGGAGTTTTCAAGCCTACTTATGCACAATGACTGTAGCTTGTAGAGAACAAGAATTATAGGCAAGGGAACAACATAGTATGATTAAATGTACAGGCTGCATATATAATATATATATATATTAAAAAAAGAACTAATACTCAAACTACCTGTAGGACTTTTCCAATGTGGGCACCAAATGGCACATGTGGCTGGGGGTAATATAAACCTGAGGGTGAGTGTGAAGGCCATCCTACGTCTATACCTCAGGCCTGTTAAAGGACCCTGATGGAAGCCAGAATCCCATCCCACTCCCTTTCCTGAGGTAGGAGAGAGTAATGGTCTCAGGTTGCAGTGGGGAGGTTTAGGTTGGATTTTGGGAAAAACTTTTTCACTTGGAAGGTGGTGAAGCACTGGAATGGGTTACCTAGGGAGGTGGTGGAATCCCCTTCCTTAGAGGTTTTTAAGGTCAGGCTTGACAAAGCCCTGGCTGGGATGGTTTAGTGGGGGAGTGGTCCTTCCTTGAGCAGGGGGTTGGATTAGATGATCTCCTGAGGTCCCTTCCAACCCTGATATTCAATGATTCTATGAGGGAAGCCACAAGGTACATGGGACAGAGGCATACCCCCCCATCAGGAGCTGCTGTGTCCAGGACCAGTCCCTAGGCAGCCCATTGAGTTATATGGACCTCAGTCAAACACTTCTAACTCACCAGCCACACTGGAACCTTCCAAAGTTGGAACAATTATAATTGAAACACCCAAAACCAGATGTCCAGCATGCCAGATGAAAAGTGGCAGTTTGACAGTTTTGCCATTGTGTAAAAATCCCTTCCAGATCCCCAAATGATGATCAGTCTAGCCCCTGCCATCAAAGGAGATCCAACATACTAGTTTAAGGGTAGGTCTGAAACAGGGAGCCCAAAATGGCTGTTTGCCTATGCAGCAAACCATTGCAGCCTTCTTCCTCCTCCAGGCAGGAGCCAATCACCCTGTCCCATTGCCACCCTCACCATCCAATGGTAGCAGTGGTGAGTGGGACAGGCTCTGGAGTTAGTATGCAGCATGCAATACCCCCCCCCCCCCTCTGTAGCACAAGGGGAGGGTGAAGGGGAAAAGGAAGCAGCCCACCCTTTCCCCCAGTTATAAAGGAAAGGGAGAGAGGGAAGCAGCAGCACATGGAATACAGCCCTAGTTGCTCCTGGTTGAGATCTCTCTCTCCTCCTCCTTCCCCCACCCCCCATGTCAGTGCTTCCTGCCCCATCAAAGCTGCCAACAAAGTGATCATTTTCTTTTTACTCACCGACATGAAATTAGCAAATTCCTTGGAAAATTAATTAAAAGAGATGCTATCAATTTAAAGACACTTCTGTATGATAATTTTTTACTTCATCATTTTGCAATTAATATGTTTGGATAGAATAGGATAGCACAAAACATGTAAAATCACAAAAATTGGCCTGGGAGATTGGGGGTGGATGTATATATAAAATGACTTTTAAATCGTTTTAAATTGCCAAAATATGAAGGTGTCCCTTTAATGCACCGCTTTTACTTTTTCATCTGCTTGGGTTTTTGCTCCAAAGTCCAGAGAACTCAGATCCTCTTTTTTTTTTTTATTTTTTTTTTTAAAGCAAAATAGAACTGTGTGCGCAGGGGCAAGTGATTAAAAAAAAATTACAGAAAGAATTATTTCAGGTTGATGGTATATACATGATGTTTGTTGAAAGCCATACTTAGGGTCTCTGTACATAATGATTAAAGACAATAACCTCAAATTCAGCAGCTCCGTCTTTTGAAAGTGTATTTAAAAAACATGCTTTTTAAAATTACTTGAATGTAGCTGCTTATGGCATCAGTTAATCTTTGGAATATGATGAATAACAAAAGCCTCGTTAAAGTTCATGTTGGAGGATATTTTTTTGCTGCTGTTGTTTTTTGTCATCAGCATTTTGAACCCATGGGAGAATGTGGAGAGAGAACTCAGGAAGCAGAAGTTTGAGTTTTATGGGAGGAAAGAAATGGACATAGAAATAATTGGCACCTTAAAAGGAGTGTTAATCCATATGTGTATCTAGAAATAAATTCCTTTTCCTCCATCATCCAGAAGCAGTTAGATTCCATGGTGATAAATGCCCTAGAAAAACCCAGTTTCCTAAGATAGGAGTTAAAAATCATACTAGGCAAGGATATCTTTTCATCCCACAATAAATATGTCTGGATGTATGCTGTGATGGGAATAATGTGAATATGTGGTTTAGTTTAGAGTGTCCAAAAATTCACTGTTGTTGAACAGTTATTTAAATACTTTTTAGTACCTTGAAACAAAGTTTTAACTTGATTCCCTCATATAGAGGAAATGGACTGTTGCTTTTATATGAGAGTAAACCATTTTGTCCTTTTCTCTTATGAGAAGAATGTAAAGGTGATTAGTCAGTTTGGATCTTTCTTTTCCTTTCTTAGTACGTATTAATCATTAGAGGATTTCAAGATTTGGAAGATATCTCTAGGGTTCATGGTGTAGCTCCTGAACTTATTTATAGGGGGCAAGCACTTGGGCACCAAAATTTTGTTCCTGAGAACTGCTGTTATGAATGCCTGTGGGCCTTATTTCTTTCCCAAAATTCTGGGCAAGTTGGTATGAGAGGGCAAATAATTCTTATTTATTTATTCAGGGTCTAAACACTTTTTGTGTATCCTTTGAACCAACATGTTTTGTATTCATAACATAATCAAATAATGTTTTTAGACTTCTATAAGAATTAATTACATATTTTTCCTTTATTAGGTATTTGTTTGCTTGTGGAAAGGTTGCAAAGTATATAATACACCTTCAACAAGTCAAAGTTGGTTACAGAGGCATATGCTGACACACAGTGGGGACAAACCTTTCAAGGTAAGCTGTTTTTATAAGAAATCATGTTTTGTATGTTGAAAATGATAAACAATTCTACTTTTTATGTTTGGGCTACATTTTTAACACAGGAGGATTTTCTAAAAGTATCGAGAGACACAAACTTGGCCAATTGCGCTTCATTAATCATTTATATTATTATAGCACGTGAAGGCTCCATCATGGTACGAACACAGATGAAGACACAGTCTCTGCCCCACAGAGATTGTACATTTATTCCCAATGCCTTTATCCAAAGTGGTATGGGAGTCTTAAATTTAACTGTCTTTCCTGAAGCTCAGCTTCCAATTTAACCTATCTGTTTATGCTGAAAACAGGTGGAAGCATGACTCTTATGTTTTAAACGTCCACTCTTGGTGAATAAAAAAGCATGTGAATCCTGCATCTAGATGACAGCCATTTTTGCAAACAAAATTTAATTAGTGAGCGATATTTATGATCAACATATTTCTTCTTAATGTAGTAAGGAAATGTGAGTCAGGAATAGAGGTCCATATAGCTGACTATATTTCTTGCATAGCATTTTCTAACTTTCTCTCTCTCTTTCTCCCCCCCTAATCTGTACCTGTGATTCTAGGTATAGTAGTGTTTATCATTCCCATATCCACCTATCCGTTATTAATGGGTTGCTTCATCCTCTTATGGATACAGTGGGGCAGTTCATAGCTGTCAATCCTGGATCACTTGATGGTAAGTCCCACCCACACTATTTCCAGTCTGAAGTTCTCCCTCCATGCAGGGTTCATCATTTTGATGAAACATCAATTTGGGCTTTTCTTCCTCTTTGATAACTTACCTAGGTAGTATTTTTTTTCTCTCTAAAAAGTAGTACTATTTTTTTTCCTGGCTACTCTATTGCGTTTTCTTTTTTTAAGGCATTTATATTTCTCAAAAAGAATTTTTTTGTTATAATGACCTCTGCCAGATGTTATTTCTCTGCAGAGCTCATATTTGCATCATGGCAGAAAAAGAGAAGCTACGGTCAAAGTCTGAGATGAAAAAATGCAATCCATCTCTCCAACCTTGTATGAAAACTAAAGTGTCGTTTTTCATCGCAAACTGCGTAACATAATAGGATTTCTGACTGAGAGGATGAATGACAAAAGGGCAATTCAGTACCAGCCCTCAAGCTTGTTCAGGGGAATTAAATTGGCATGGAGGTGATGGCTCTTATTTTTAGAAGCTCAATGGATGGGTCAGAGATCCTTAACACCTCCAGATATGATTATTCCAGTAACTAATCCAGTGCTTACTGCTAGTCCTGGAAACAATTTTGAAAGTTATTGATCAGATGAAACTTCTCCTTTAATTCCCCTGCACTTTGAGATTTAAAATGGGTATTTTCTGCTTTATAAATAGAGGCAAGTGGTGGTGATTGTTCTGAAAGATCATCTCTTCCTGTAGCTTTCTGGTAGCATGCAAACTTGTATTGGGCCTAATCCTGATTAGATAGGCCTGTCCTAATTGTCCTTATGCAGCAGTTAGAGATGTGAGATATATTTTTTTATCATCAATCTGCCTAGACCAGCAAGATTATTCCTGTCAAAGTTTTAAGTTTTAGTATGGTATAAACAAGCAGTCGAAAGTCATAGGCATTCAACCAAGGCATTACTATAAATCAGGGAAGCTTAGCCCATGAAAGATTAGATAAAGAATCGAATTTTAGAGACATTTGCCTTTGAAAATGTAGGCTTTTTAGGGGATACACCCAACAATGGATGATGAATTATTTCATCTTCAGTTACAGTTGCCATAGTTAGTTACCTAGCAAAAGACAGAAGCTTCTGAAAAGATCCCAGACCCAGTAGACGCCAGCTTTTAGGTTAATGCATTTGCATTGGTGAGAACTCGTACATCTAAACTTCCAAGCAGTTTGTCCTAGATGAAGGCATCTTATGTTACATGTGCTGATATTGCTAATCTGTTCCCAGTACTTTCTGGCTAAGGTTGATGAAAGAACTCTCTAAAGACTACAACTATTGGTCAGTAGTGCTCATCATGGCTCTGTCCGAGTAATTTCAGCATTTCATCCTATTATCCTCTAATTCTTTGTGTATCTGGTGTATTTTCCTTAAACTCTACTGATTTTTTTTTTTAAACACCACCTGTGGTAGCTGTGACTCTGGGGGAAGTTTGCATCTCCAGTGGAGCTTACTGTCATCTTTTTTTTTTTTTTGGTTCCTTTCAGAGAATCTAGCACCAGAAATCAGACTGAAGTAATCAAAGCACCCATGTGCCATGATTTCCAGGTATTGGGGAGTAGACTGTTCCCACATATATATGGGGGCAGAGTCTTTAATGTCTGTACTTGAATGGATGGAGAATATGGTATGGCCAGTGCCAAGACTGGTTGAACTAACATTATGGGTGCCTGTCTCTGATCTAATGCACTGGATGCTCTTTATTAAGGTTTTCTGGACCGCAATGCTAATGGCTTACATTGGTAACCACTTGTCTTTCATTTGGAAAATGCCATTTTGAGCAATGGAAGAGAGTTTTCACCTTCTGTTCTTCAAGAACATGATTAGTGAGGGAGTGCATTCGGATATCAGGTGCAGTCATCCTTTGCCTGTTGTATGGCAGAAAGGGTAGGTAGCATTGATGGATACAGACACACATGGCTGTAATTATCTGGCCTTCATATAGTATTCATTAAAGGCTCAAAGATCTACCATATCACAAGAAAATCTCTTTGATGAAAGGTAGTGTCTAGTCTCACTAAGGCCAAAGAGAATGTGCTGCCCCCCTCTCATCATCCTTCATCTATAGCAGGAAAAAGTTTTTTCAAGAGGCCGACTTCTGGGTCTGAATTCAGGAGTTCCCAAAGTCAAATTGCTCAGCGTCATAGCAGAAGCCAAAGTATTCTGAGTCCTATTTACACACTCAGCAACTCCTACTTTCAGCAAAGTGCTGTGTTTGCTACAAGTTAGCACATAGCTAATCCTGGTCAGTATCTGCTTCTCAGAAACGTCTTGTCATGTTGACTAGGACTTTTTGTTCCTGATGACCCCAGTCAGCTCAAACACAGGATCCTCAGCAATACCCAGCTACAAAATCTACTTCAGAGAAATCCCTCCAAATGATCCCCTTTGAGAATGCATTTGAGTTCAGTCATACCAGCAAGAGACATTGCAGGAAATCTGATCCCATCAAACCTGAGATATCTGGCAAAAGTTGGGAAGGGTTGTAATTTCAAGGAGGGCTTCCTGATACCCAGAAAGCCAGAAGAACTCAATCCTAACATGAATTCCTGAGAAGCCAAACTTCACTCGGTTAAGAAAAATTTCATAATATCTCTGGGTGCTAGTCATTAGTTTTCATGATTGATTACCCAACATTCTGTCTTGTCCTCACAAAGATCACTGAAATATATAGAAGTCCTACATGATTCACCTCAAAGCCTTCCTTCCCCCATGATGGGATCCAGAACATTGTGGATTTGGCAGGATTTGCCAGAGTAGGCATCAACGAGAGCTGTGCTACTAATGTCACTGCTGAAGGCCAAAACAATGTATGGATTAGTCACGACACAAATGTGTATACTGGAGGACTATTCATGTGGCCACAGAACCTTGTAGGGCATTGAAGAAATGGACAACTTCCTAGCCTCGCTGGCTTGGTGGCAGATCAAGGGTCAGACTGAAATTAGGCATGGATTTCCCCTAATCTCTAGTTACTTTAGTGGGATTGTGAACCCATGCAGAGACTGCACAATTCAAGTACTTTGTCTCTTCAGGTATTGCAGCAGCTTCATATTAATGTTATGGAGATGAGAGCTGCTTGAAAGCACAGTGGACTTTCAGAGAACTGACATTTGAGCCACTTTGTCTTGTATAAGTGCTAAAACAGAAAAAAAGAATTTCACTTCCTTTATTAGGAAGCCTTTCACATGTGAGATTGGGCTGTCCCTGCAGGACATTGCTAGTTGCCATTTACCTAGCACAAAAGGAAAATAAGATTGCAGACATGCTTAGTAAATGGGTAATGGACCTGCCAAAATTAAGGAATGAGGATAGTTAGTGGATGAGAGCTTTTTTGGGTGGGGAACACCAGAGAGATCTATTAGGAACCCTCCAGAAGAATGAGCTACCAATATTCTGTAGAAGGCACTGGGAAGAAATGCATTTCCACAGATTTTTGTCATAGCAAAGGTTCTGATCAAACTCAAGAGATTGAGGAATTCCACAACCCTCCCAATGCTTTGGTTTCACGTGGGTCTCAATCCCGTTAATGATAGTAGTGGCTAATCCCATCAGCATGAGAATTTGGCCATATTTTATCACATAGAACTTGGGCACATCTGTACATCCCAGTTTAAAGTTTCTTTACTTGTTGGCATGGGTCTTACAGTTCAAGAGCTAAGTACTATTATGGTGGAAAGTAAGATGATGTTTCTCTGAGTCCTTTTAGTTCTTTTAGCTTTCTGAAGGCATCTCTCATAAGGATGAAGAATAAGGGCATTGTGGAGATAACTGATTTTTGTATCAGTCTTCACTACAGAAGATACTGTATGGGATGGAATGTGTCTAACTCTGGACCTTCACATTTTTAGCTAATAAAGATGAGGCACTGTCAGACTGAGATGGCAAGAAGACTTGCTGGAACAAATAAAATACTGCAGTTTAAAAAGACCTAATGGTACACATCCAAGAATGTAATGGCTGAGTTGCAAACAAAAATTTAGTCTAATTAAAATCGCCTGGGCTCCTATAGCAGGACTGGAAGGGTAGTCAGAGTTGTGCCTATCTTTATAAAAGGCAATAGGATTGATCCTAGGAGTTAGACCTTGGAGCTTTTTTTTTTTTCTTCAAGTCCAGGAAAACTGGTTGAAAAGAGTCAGAGAATTATAAAACATATAGCAGAATATGTGATAGGAACCAACTACCAGGGCTTTTATAAAAGAAAATTGTGCCTGTAGTCTACTAAAAGTAATTGAATGTGTCTGTAAAACAGCGCTTAAAAAAGAACTGGTAGATATAAATTGTTTGGATTTTCAAAAATCCTTAAACTTAGTTGCTTTGTAAACTAATATGGAGTAAGAGGCAAAGTTTTATCTTGGATTAGAAACTGTCGAGGAGAAAACAAGGAACTGAAAAAATGGTCAGCTCTCAACTTGGCAAAAGATTAAATGGAAGATTGAGGAACTTCAGAGGAGCAGATCAGAGTTAAGCCATATGTCTTGTTGACAAATGTAAGATAATGCGTACTGGAAGGGATAGTTTGAACTGATCATACATATTATTGGGTTCTAAATTAGCTATAGACTTGTCAGGAAAAAGAAGTGGATGTATTGGGTATGTGTACACTGCATGCTAAGCTTGGGCTCTGACTCAGGTTTGAGCCCACCCCCACCCTCATCTGTCCACACACGTGGGTATGACTCAGGGTAAGCAAGCACTCAGAAGCCTCCTAGTGCTTCTGGTAGGTCAGAGCCAAGTCCCGGTGTGTCTTGTGTTCATGTCCCATGTTATTTTGCAGTGTGGACTCAGTTCCAGCTGCAGATTCAAGTCAGAAGATCTGTGTAGTGCAGTATGGATGCATCTGAGACTTGGGTCCAGCAACTGTAAACCCAGGTTTACAATGCAGTGCACACACTAAAGCGCACGGGCTTGGAAACAGAGTCCATAATTCTAGGTCCCACAGACCTGTTTACAATGTAGTGTAGACATCCATTGTGGACAGCTCAGTGAAAATCTCTACTTCTTGTGAAGCAGTGCTCAAAAAAAAAAAAAAAAAGGTGGGGTGGGGGGGATACACATGGTGTTAAGATTTTAAAGCATGGGAAAGAAAATAATGAAACTATAACAGTATATATATCAATGGTACAGATTTAACTGAAAAACTGTTCAATTCTGGTCAGTCAGTTTCAAAAAGGGTAGAGTAAAAAAGAGGGGAGAAGAGATATGTTGATTAGAAAGATTTCTTATGTGGAGGATGAAATGACTGTTTAGAGAGGAGACTGATCAAGTGTAAAGTGGGTACTCCTCTGCACCTTTTCTTCTAGTACAAGAGAAAGATGCATTCATTAAATTGAAAGATAAGCTTAAAAGTGTGTGTGTGTGTGTGGGTGAATGAATCAAACTCTTAAAAAACTAGTCTGGAATTTATTGCAATAGATATCACTGAGTCATTCAGATGTGTTGGATTAGAAAAGGCGTCCGCATTTAAGTGGTGAATGAGCACATGCACCATTACATTAAATAGGATTAAAATATATATTTTTAAGAAATAGGTAAACCCTCATGCCAACCACTGAAGGTTTATCTGCACTGCAATAGGGTGGCATGACTGCAGCGCCAATAGGCGTACTCAAGCCAGCTTTGATGGAGCTAGTTATTTATTAACAATAGCAATGTAGCCACGATGGCATGGGCTAGTCACCTGAATACAGTCCTGCTCAGGACTGTGGATCTGTCATTGGGTGTCTAGCTTACATGTTGTTGTTCCCCAAAGATACACTGTATGTTTGAATGAATTCTTATTAGTACACCACTTTCCCCACAGAGTTGAGGATTATGTAAATTATGGGTATTTCGGTTATGAAAGTGTTTTTGCCCCTCTTATGAAGGAACTGATGGAAGACTATGGCCAGCCTAGCTACATCATGAGTAGCATGAGATGCTTCCTTGAGTCAAATGACTTAGATCTTTTGGGCTGTGGTAGTCCACTCACACACAGAACCAAGGGTGGTAATTTGTTGCAATCTTCTCTTCAGAGAACTATAATTGCATATAACTGATTACCTCTTCCAGAAGAGAGAATGTCTCCCTTATACTTCCTTGGACTGTCCTCTTACTTGCTTATCACAGACACGATTAATATAGAACTTTCAATGATCTCAGCCAGCCTGATTGTTCCCCAAAGTGGATTGTAGTGCTTATGAAACTGACTTGCAGTATCCCTTATTATGCCATATCCTGATAAAGCAAACAGAGAAAGGAAGTTGACCTGATTAAGCTGTTAGATGTACTAAACACACTCTTCAAAAACAGTTTCCTCAACAAAGTCAACAGGAATTTGACACTTGCTGAAAGGATTCATATGTTGGGAGAAATGATAGGTTCAAGGCAAGGTGCAACAATTAATTATTGACCTAGAAAGAATTCAGTGAGATTTAATCTGGGGAAATTATAACCCTGAATAGAAATATCCCTGCATGCAAGACTCCATATTGAGGACATTGTAGCTGTTTCTTCCCAGCTAAAATTATTCCAGTGGGTGTATTCTGAGTTTCTTACATCTCTCTTGCAGGGTTTGCTTCTACAGAGGTTAGTATTTAAAGTAATAATTTATGTCAACATGGACACTTGTCAGAGGCTTTGGTATGGGAACTCTGGTCAGCAGTAAAAGAGAGAGCATTAAATAATTTGAGTGGTCCTGCCAGCACCGGTCACTTCCAGAACTCGTTAAAGGATGAGCACATTTGATATGCTTGATAATGGAATGACAGTTGCATAGCCCAGCAAACAGGATCAAGACGCTCCAGTCTTCATTTTGAATTCTGCCAGTTATTCTTCTGGCAAAGTATCCTCTTCATCAGAGCACTGCACACAAAGGATTATAAAATATTAAGGCAGATTGTCTAAGCAGACTGATAATTGAGCAATAACAATGTTCAAATCTGTAGGATTTATGCAGATGACAGATGTTTGAAACATCAAGATTGGATTTATTTGCAAAAGTTCACATTTGTTACTGTCAAAAAGAGACATAATTTCTTTGAATCCAATAGAAGTACAAAGGCAACATAACTTCTTTTCAGACCATGATTAGGAGTCTCTTCTTTATTTCTTAGAGTCCCATCAAATTTAAATGTTGAACCAACATGTCAGCTTTTTACTTGCTAAAGCCTGTAGGTGTAATGTTCCATGTTTTCATCTCCCAGAATTGAATATGTCAATACCCAAGGGTTGGATTTTCAGAAGTGCTTAGCTTTAGACTAACTCTGCACCCTTGGAGTCAGAATTTAGGCCAGTGCTGAATGCTTCTAAAAATCCCACCCAAAACCGCATAGGCATTGTGGCACTTAAAATTATTTTAGGATTTAATAATGTCCTCTCAAAATAAATACCAGGACTGAATTAAGCTTGGATTTTTAAATTTGGAGAAAAAAAAGTTTAGTCTTTAAAACCTGACCATAGAAAGTAAGGTCTGGCTAAAATAAAAACTCTGGTGTACAAAGAGAGAACTTTTTATTCTTGACATAGGGTATTCTGTGAATCTGTAGGGGAATATTAAAAAGTATATTTTACAGATTTCGGTATAATTAGAATGGTTAACTGCTAAATGTTATACTCCCATCCACATGCTGCTAGATATTAGAGGGGATCACATCTTGTTAGTCCACAGTAAATTGGGAAGTTCTGAAAGAAGGAACCGGAACTGAATGTTTGAGATAAAATAACTTCACAAGTTCGATCTTATCTGTAAGTTGGCATTATTATAAAGGATAAAAAGTGCACATTTTAACCAAAAACAAGTAGCGTAATGAAAGCTTTTAAAGCTGCTATTTTAGTGGATCAGGTGCTGGAATATTTACAAGTGTCACCTATGGTTAAAACCTTTGTTTAACACATCAGTGAGGACAACTGTATGGTCAGAAAGAGTGCAGATTTCTTAAGAGAAATCTATGGTAGAGTGTCTAGTTAAAGCTTTTCAAAATGTAAGTCGGCACTGAGAGTTTGTATAGATACATCCTTTCTTATATAACACAAGCTATAATTCCAAAATAGCATTTATATTTAAAAGGGGATTATAGCAGATCTTTTGTTTTACTTCTTTACTACCTATTTCTTGCTTTTCCCTACCTATTCTGTAAATTAAATTCAATGTTGATTACTGCCCATTAATAATGGTGGGTATGGGTACACTGGAGAAATTAAACTTCTTACATGTTAACTTATTTTCTCTTGAAGTAACATATCCACCAATCCGGACCCACCCTATGGTATTAACAAACCAAACCAAAAACACCTTAGATCTGAGTTTCTGAAAGAGAGAGGTTTAAAGTTATGCATAATAGTTGAGTTTGATTTATCAGAGGTCTTCTAAAGCTGTATAAGTATTTGGTGGGAAGCTGATTGGATGGGATTTAAAGTCCAGAGATCCTGAAATGACAGCCTGAACTGCTCCTATATCTTTGGAGAGGAAGAGACATAACCCATTAGTAACGGATTGCTGGATATATTATTTTAGAGAAAAAAAGAAAAGAACAGGTAAGACATTTTTCTCTTCTATTTCCTCTTGACTACAAAGTATTCTGTAGCATCTGTGGTATACTACACTTCTTTTAATTAGCTGTAATAATATAACCAACTATTGTCAAACTATGTTGCACATGAAGACACAGTAAAATAAATGGTCCTTATAAATAAATACTTTTGTATCTTGGTTGCAGGCTCAGTTGCTTAACTTTATAACTAATCATTTTTTTGGGTGCTTTTTAGATGTAAACTGCACCTACTTGAGTATGTAAGTATGCTGTGTCAGTAATGACCTGGAAAAGAGCTCAGTTTGGGATAGAGCAAGTGCTGATTTTTGTGGTGAATCTCTTGAATATCTTGTGTATGGTTGGAGAACAATGAAGTTTTGACCAGCTGTGTAATCCACCCAGACAGACTAGAAACACCACTGTGTCTTATGAACCTGCCTTCCAGAAACATGTCTGGTATACATTTACCTGGCTATATTTGTAGAATGTATTACTGTTTCACTTTCATTTAATAAGTCTGTAATGTTGTCACACTTATAATATTCCATTTTTTTTCTGGGACTATTTTCTGAGCTCTAGCACACATTGCTAAGAGTGTGGCTTTAAATTTTGCAAGGAGTGTGGTTCTACTTAGGGTCAGGTTTTTTGCTTTGTTCAAATCTTGTCAGAGCTAATGGAGCTAGGAAGATTTTGAAGTGAAAGTTAAGAAGGCTGTGTAACAACTTCAGTAGAGAACCCTATTTTTTTTTTTAATAAAGGCTAAATAGTAGAGAACCTCAAGTTTTATTTTAGTGACTTTGTTTCATTTCATGAAACCATCTTGTGTTCATGTAGAAGTCACCAGCTTCTAATGATTTCAGAACTACAGAAGAAACAATTTTTGCTAGAAATTATGCTTTCAGATAGTTGTTTTCATCCTTACTTCTGCTGGCACAAGTTTGATATATATATATTTTTTTACATGATTAAGCTCAGATTCTTATTTCACATCACTATGAATTCAGAGTAATTGAAGTCACATTGGTGTCACTTACACCAAGTATCAAGTATCATTTACACAGCTTTACAGTTGTGTAAATGATACTAGGATCCTGGACCACTGTATTTAATTTGTCCACAGATGCACTTATTAGGTGCTTATATGTGAGTCACAGGTTCCAAAGCCAAAGGGAGGATTGTGCTCATCTAGTCTGACCTCCTGTATATAACAAGTGTCTATAGAACTTTCACTAAATAATTCCTGAAGCATATTTTATAGAAAAATATCCAATCTTGATTTAAAAATTGTAAGTGATGGATAATCCACCATGACCCTTAGTAAATTGTTCCAGTGGCTGATTACTCTGCGTTAAAAATGTATGCCTGATTTCCAGTCTGAATTTGTCTACCTTCAACTTCTAGCCATTGGGTCATGTTATAACTTTCTCTGCTAGCTTGAAGAGCCCAGTATTAGGTATTTGTTCCTGATGTAGATACTTATAGATTGTAATCAAGTCACCCCTCAACCTTCTCTTTGTTAAAATAAATAGATTGAGCTCCTTGAATCTGTCACTGGGAGGCATGTTTTTTAATCCTTTGATCATTCTTGTGGCTCTTCTGAGAGCCCTCTTCAAATTATCAACATCCTTCTTGAATTGTGAGCTCCAGAAGTGGACACAATATTCTAATAGCAGTCATAGCAGTACCAAATAGAGAAATAAAATGTCCTTTCCTATTCGAAATTCCCTTGTCTATCCATCCCAGGATCATGTTACCTGATTACCCAAATCTTTTTCAGAGTCACTGCTTCCCAGGGTAGAGTTGCCCATTGTGTAATCATGGCCTACGTTCTCTATTCCGCAGCTCAGAATGGCTCAGTTGGGAATGAGGGAGCAGAATATGCTAAGTGATAGCCCCATTTCCTCCCTTCATTCAGCCCAATTTGCAAGGTCAGGATATGTGAGGAAGAGGTTTGTGGTTTTATTTCTTGGTCTGCACATGGATGTCATTACCTGCAGAGTTACAGCCTCCCACACTCCTCCAGCCGCTGCAGTGCCTGACTATCAAGGGAGTTTTCATAAGTGAGATGAGAAATAAGAGGATGCAGGCCAAACTCAAACAACAAAGTGATAATAGCGAGGGAGAGAGAAATAAGAGCACATTGTTTCATTTTTGGGCAGTGATATTTTAGTTCCTTTCAGCTACTAGTACAGTTAACTATTACTGTTACTTGGAAAGGGAGCTGAAAAAATTAATATTACATTCACACATACATCCATTCTTATCCCAGAATGATCATCATAATCCATTTTCCCCGTCTTCCATTTTCAGGTGTCTGGCCCTGGAGGGAAGATTTCCCTCCCCAGCTCCTAATCAAAGTGAAATTAAAACATTTTGTCTATGAACTAAAACTAAGTAAAACCAAGACACACATTGAATTTTGTGCATTGTTGAAACATTATTTTATGATTTACCATTTGTCTAATAACCAGATATGAGAACACTGACTATATCTGTAATTCTTCTGTTTATGACCAGGAGATTTCTTGTTTTTCTGTTTTGTTTTCTGTCATTATCTTTTGATTATGCATTTTCTCAAAAAAATTTCTAAGGTAACCTTACCAGGCCAAAATAACTGAGGTACTTCAAATTTGTAAAATATGTATTACAATATCTTTTAAAAATAAGCATCCTTTATTAATAGTATAGTACTTCCCAGTAAGCGTTAAGCTCAAAAAGAACTTTTTAAAAGCAATCTCAAACAATGAATTGTCACAAGGAAGGGCAGAAGAGGTAGATGTAAGAGAACATAATATTTGATAGGTAAATAAGGTTGTAAAGTAACTGCAGAGTACAGCTAGTTCATGAATGGAGGGTTTTGAAAATGGGTAAGTTTGAATTGAAAGGGGAAATGTCATTGAGCATGAGAGTGAATGGATCTGCTTCTTGCAGCAAGAGCTGTAGGTACAGTGTCTAAGGTTTTTCTCTGAGCTTTGAGAACTTTTTTTGTGCTGTACAGTAATCTGTTTCACTGGAAAATATGTGACAGAAGTTAGGATGGGAATTTGTATCACAGTTTTTCTGTTCTTGCATAGAATTTCATGCACTTTGAGAACTTGAATTGATTGCTTCTAATTTGCTGGAATTCAAGTAAGAAAAGGTAATCTGAAAAAAACCTAAAATATAACATCAATTCTCTGCAGACTAATGAATGCCACAGATCATCCCCAATATTCTCTTGTCATTTTGTTTCCCCTTTAGTGTGTGGTTGGTGGGTGCAATGCCAGTTTTGCATCTCAGGGAGGGCTGGCTCGTCATGTGCCCACGCACTTCAGCCAGCAGAATTCTTCAAAAGTTGCCAGCCAGCCAAAGGCCAAAGAGGAATCTCCTTCTAAAGCTGGAATGAACAAAAGAAGGAAGTTAAAGAACAAAAGACGACGCTCATTACGTAAGTGTATGAGTTGTACTGATTTTTTTCCCCTCCATTGACAGTATTCTCTTATTTTCCCCTTTTCCTTCCACCGTGTCATCTCCATGCTCCCAGCTGCATATTTGAGATCCCTTTCCAGTGAAACTCAGAGACGCCTAGGATATATTTGCCAGGCAGCAATAAGCATCATTGTGCAGAGGGGCTGTTGAGAGAGGTTTTTCTAATACAAATATTAACGTGTTATATGTAGACACTGGGTGGGGAGAAAAAAACCAGTTTTATGAAGTGATCTATAAAACCTTACTAAGTTTAAATTCACTTGTTGAAATGACAACTGATCACTTTTTACCACATAAAAATAAAGGCTGAAAAACAAAGGAAATCACTTTGAATAATAGAATCTCCATTATTTCTGGTTTGAAGAACGAGTTCAGCACAAAACTAAAAAGAATAATAATGTTTTCAGCATTTGGTCTGAAAATACTGATGGCTCCAAGGTCCAGTATGAAAATGTGGTGTAAAGGACTTGATCAGCTGCAAATCAAAACAGATGTTTTCTTTCTGCTATGTAGTGTGTCTAATTTGCATTTGAAGCACTTCCATCCAATGAAGACTTAACAGGAGCTCCTGGAGCTTGCCAAAACTTGCATGACTAAAGCTAGGCATCTCAAAATAAATGACTGCACTTTCAGAGATGCTGAGATTTGAAGTCAAAATATGATTTAGATGGCTGATTTTAAGTATCCAAATTGGAAAATATTGACTCTTGTGTCCAAAAAAACGATTCCAAATTGGCGGTATACAGTTCTTATTTATATTTAATTGAACATGATTGAGTCATAAGAGTCAAGTCAGAGCTTCCTCAATTAAAGCTATGACACAGCTCTTTGCCAGCATCAAGTTATCTACATCCTTCGAGATTTACACAGCTATAATATGAATATATTGTTGAATTTTTCTACAGATACTCTCTAAAGAATACATACTGTGTATGTAATGGGGAAGTAAATGGAAAAATCTGTAAAAAGTTGTAGGTGGTGATAGGAGTTACAAACACATCATGCAAAGTGACCTAGAGAGATTAATGTGTGTGGAAGATAATAAAATGAGATTATCTTGGAAAAATGCAAGATAATAAATCTGAAGTAAAAGAATTTGATGCAGATTAATCAGGAAGGAGAAACCAGGAATGGACAGTAAGGAACAGTACTCGCTGGGAGATGGACAAGATGACCCAATAGGTCTTTTAATTTTTCTAGATTCTATGATTCAAAATCTGATTCTCTTCCTTTTTATCTTGTGTATGTGTGTTGCTTGGATAATTTGTTAATATGCCATTTTGTCTAACGTTTCATAGACAATGTGTAGAACAACTAATTTACTTTTTTTCCCTCTTGACATTGCTTAAGAAATTCTTTCTTACAGGACTTCACGTAAGGTATTGTTCTGTTGGAGTTCTCTTCAGCATGCTGACATCCTGTAGCTCTTTAATCTCGATACATGTGGCTTCATGAGTAATTTTTTCTTTTAAAGCAAATAATATTCACAGCTCCAAATGTTTGGTTACATATCTGTCTCTTATTACATTGTAATTTGCTTCACTTTACTTCCAAAAGGAAGTTCTATATAGAAAGAGAACTGACAGTTGCCAGGAGCACTTGCAGTTTTCTTTCCCCATGCAACAAAGCTGTCTGAATGACTTTACCTTAAGGCAAAATTCCCATCTAACTGAGTTGAGGATAGACTCCTGTAATGTACTTTTCCCAAGGCCGTGTGACTAAAACGTTTATCCAAAGCTGATAACACTTTCACAAAATGCTATGTATAGGTAGCTTGTCTTAAAACTTTCTCCATGGGTTGCAAATCTTGTTAGGCTCTGAAATCAGACTCCTTAACGGTCTCATAATTCTGTTTGTCTTTGTTTCTTCAAAAGTAGCGGGCCTAAAGTTAGGCATCTAAGGCAGTGATACTCAAACCTCAGTGGTTTAGGAGTCAAAATAGTGCTCAGCATTACCCAAAAGAGCCACAGTAGTGTGAATTCATTGTTTCATTTACTATTTTTATATGTAGTAAAATTTGGCTCCTGAACCGCTGAGGTCTGAGTATCACTGCTTTAGATGCCTAACTTTAGGTACACTACATTTGAAGAAACAGAAAGGCAAGTGACTGACCAGGCATTCTGCAGTTGGTTAATAACATAGTAAAAGAATCCTGATTGGTTAATAACTTAGATCAGTTAATAATTAAATCATTGTTTTTAATATGTGCTGCAAAGAGCCACAGGAGACACATTAAAGAGCCACCTGCGACTCCCGAGCCTCAGTCCGAGTATCGCTGATCTAAGGTCTGGTCTCGCTTAAAAATTAGGTAGACATAGCTATTGCAGTCCGGGGTTTGGATTTTTCACACCTCTGAGTTCCGTAGTTAAGCTGATCTAACCCCCAGTGTAGATGTGGTAGGTGGGTGGAAGAATTCTTTCATCGAACTAGCTACAGCTGTTTCGTTTTCTACATCGAAGGAAAAAACCCTTTAATCGCTGGAGAAAGAGTCTACACTATGGTGCTACTGTGGCACAGTTGCAGCAGTGTTGTCATGCTGCTGTAGTGCCCATGATGTAGACATAGCCCAGATCTGTATTTAAGTACTTGGGTGAGTGGCCTGACTTTCAGAGGTACTGAGCAGCTCAGGTTAGAATAAGTTATTGATCAAACAAATTCTGAAATGCCATAACATACCATTTGTTAAAATCATTCAGAAAAAATAGGAGTACTTGTGGCACCTTAGAGACTAACAAATTTATTAGAGCATAAGCTTTCGTGGACTACAGCCCAATTTGTTAGTCTCTAAGGTGCCACAAGTACTCCTATTCTTTTTGCGGATACAGACTAACACGGCTGCTACTCTATCAGAAAAAATAAATTCCTAAAGTTTGTCACCTCACCACCAACCTTCCAACTTCCTTTTTCATTAACTGAAGAAAGTACTCCCTTCTCCTTTTGAGGAGGGAATTCTGTGCACCTGGTTACAGTTTATAACTCAGGCAATTATTTTTTGTTATTTAGAAGTAAAAGTGTCTAACGAAAATACTAGCTATTGATTGTTTATACATGATTACACTGAAAATATCCTCGTTTTTTTATATATAAATAAAAGTCAAAGTAAAGAGAGCTGATTCTCTGCTCAAACCTGAGGTTCTCAGTGGAGCTATTAACACAAAATAGTTTACCATGAATGTTTAGGTGACAAAAGCAAGATCTTACTTACTTTATTGGAATATGAACAGTTTATTCTTCATGTTGATATTTTGCTGGTCTTAAACTAGTTTGTATTTTGTCTTCCTGTTCATAAACACTGTGTATATTTTTTCAGTTGCTTGTTATAGGCGTATATGGGTTTAAAAATAATTGGTAATGAAAGATTAGATATTGTGTGAAGTTGAATCTAGTATTTTTTGACAATGTGATTTTTTTCTTTTTCTCTTGCTGTAGACACCTTCCTAGCTGATTACATAAGCAGTCAGATGGCAACTTGCTGACCTTGTTACTATAAGTGCTATCAAAATTGACACTCATGCTCACAGTCATAATATCTCTGCTACTGAATTCTGTTCTGTATAGCCTCAGATAGATTCTCTGTTCCTAAAACATTTGGAGGCATCCATCCAAACTTATTGAAAGTGATTCTCAACTTTGTACCATGACCCTAAAGTGTGTCTTCATATTTGCTACAGAATCTAAGCTTCTTCAGTTGCTTGTCTATATGTATTCTACTCGTCGTGTGCCTACACCCCATGCACTCAATTGGAATATTTGGGCCAGCGGTGCCTGTTGGGACCATGCCTATACCAGGGAGAGCCCCCACCCCTTCCAAAGGTATAAAGGGTGGAGCAGGGCCAGCCATCCCTCAGTTCCTTCTTATCACCTGTGACTGAGAGAACAGTTTCCCTGTCTCTTGCAATTGTGGTCCTTAAACCGGAATTTTTGTATATAGTTACCTTCTTAGGGCTTGTCTACACAGTGGTGTAATGAATTCTACAAGGGTGTGATTTCTAAAGCGCACTAACATATTGTGCATTAATTGTTCCGTGTAGTCCCTGCTGGCATGCCTTAATATAGTGCTGTTTGAAACAGTAATTTGAAACAGGCCTGGTCTACACTAAAAAGTTAGTTTTGACCCAGTCCCGTGGTTCAGGGAAGTGAAAAATCCATACTTCTGAGTGGCGTAGGTAAGATGACCTAACCCTTGGTGTAGACAGCACTGTATTGACAAGAATTATTCAGTCAATCTAGCTACCATCTCTTGGGGAGGTGAATTATCTGTGCTGATGGGAGAACCCTTCCCACTGGCATAGGTAGTGTCTACACTGTAGTGTTTCAAGTGTAGACAAGTCCTAAAGCACACAAATAAATCTTCAGTGCTCATCAGCAGGGACTATGTGGAGCAACTAATGTGCAACACATTAATGCACTTTAGAAATCAGACCTCCATAGTGCATTACCCCACTAATATTAGACAAGTCCCTAATAATACTTTAGTAGTTAGGATAGTATTTTTATTAGGTTTTAGTTTGAGTTAACTATTTCTAGCTATTTGTTTACCAGTACCCAGGTGGTCAACTTCATAGCTGACCAAAAATCTCCTGGTTTTAAATATTGCTGTTTGTGTGGCACAGCTATACTACTCAGTGATTGACATTATTTTTTTTTCTTTGTGAGGGACATATCACTGAGAAATGCTTTGTTTTTCACTTGTTCTCCAGATGAACCCTAATAGCCTGGGGTGCATGTGTGACATACCCAGGGTACAATCTATGCTGATGAACAGCTGTGTCACCTCAGCCCTCTTTCCTGGGGTGCCCTTTACACTTCTTTGTGCTGTAGCTACCACTCCTGGTCTGCTCTCACACAGCCTCCAGCATGTAAGTCACTCCCAGCCACGTTGTATGAGTTCTGCAGCCAGCCACTCTTGAACCACACTGTAGGGTGACAACAGCATGCTACCAATCCCAGACTTTCCCCTGAAATGTGTATCTTGTACTGCCCAGCTTTCTCCTGGACAATACAGGCTCATATGAAGTCCATCATTTTATTAATAGAAAATGATATGCACAAATCCTGTTATCTCAAATGGAGTTTCCCAAACACTTCAATTCAAACACACTGATAAAGATAAAACAATAAAACAAGTTTATTAACTACAGAGAGAGATTTTAAATGAATACGAGTAGTGAGGCATGAAAGTCAGAATTGTTTACAAGAAAAATAAGTGACCAACTAGAGTAAATTCAAAGCAGAGTCTCTCACCACTTGTTTAGCAGTCCTACTGGCTGAACTTCTTTCAGTCAAGATACCTCCTCCAGTCCAGTGTTGTTTTCTTTGTTCTTCAAGTGTTGTGAATGCTGTGGGCAGAGAAAAAGAGAGAAATCTTTCCTTTTATAGTTCTCTCCTTCCTGTGAGAGGCTTCTCCAGCGGGGAGCAGGATGCCAGGCAGTCCTCATTGTCAGGAACTCTGTGCTGTTTCTTTGCTAAGATGTAGACTTTCATCCATATCCCTTTTCCTGCCAATGAATGGCCATGTAAGCAGGTGATGGCCTATTTGGCCTTGTTTACACCTGACTGAGCTGTCAGTTTGCCCATTGTCTCTGAGAAAGTAGTTTGGCCACTCCCAGAATTTGAATATGTTTCAGTAACACCATACAGTGGAATATCACACACATTTTGCCAGGACAGCATTGACCAGCGAGTTATGGGTTTTCAAATAAGACCTCCCAAGGCATACTTTGTACCAAGATTATTATAATAGTGTGGAAGGGGTGAATACAGGGATACAGACCATCACAGAGTGCTTGAATATGATTCTTTTAGATAAATAAATGAGACCTTCCTTGGATAAGGGCAGACAAGAATCTTCTGGCTCCGAGCAGTCCTCTTCTGAAAGTACCTCGGTTGGCACTGGCTCTTCAAGTTTCGAGGCTCCTGCTTCTTCACTGAAGCATTCCTAGGCTGTTCCAGCTGTCACGTCTTCCTCAGGAGTTGAAAAGGGTAGGACACAGCACCACTCCCCTAAGAAGCACAGAAGTTGTCCCAGGGATCTAGCAAAAGAGCGAGGGGAAAATCTCATCTTTCCTTTCAGATGAGGGTTACTTGAGGCCTGACCAAGGTCCCTTGGGCACCCATAGAAATCTCAATATCTGTGCTCTGGTACCATTTAAGAGTTCATCTCTAGCTGCTGTCAGTATGGAGTCTGTAGTACCACCATCTACTGTGGTGCTGACAACGTCTTATTTGTTATTGTTAGTACCACAGCTTATGTAATGGGGCATTTAACTGTATCAGCACTGCCAGAGTCACCTTTATTGTCTTCCATAGTGAAAATACCTGCCACAATACCAACTGCTGTGGTACCAGGGCCGTCTTTGGCGCTAGTAAAGAATCTTCTTTCCTTAGGCCCACAGACTTCTGCTAGCTCT
This sequence comes from Malaclemys terrapin pileata, assembly GCF_027887155.1. NCBI lineage: Eukaryota > Metazoa > Chordata > Testudines > Emydidae > Malaclemys > Malaclemys terrapin. The sequence continues at coordinate 116,422,398 of NC_071505.1, forward strand.
GTTCCTCTACTACCTGTGGAGGACTTGTACCACTTCTCTCTCGGAACACATACTCACCGAGGCAATAATCTTATGACTCCTACTTTTCAGATGGGGATTCCAGAGCTAAGAGTCATAGTAGGCATATGGAATTTAGGGAGAGACCCACTTCTTGGTATCCCTCACTTTGGCTACCCACTTATTACCCGTATGGTTCTCATTCCCGGCCATTTTGGGCACCTTGAGCATGTGTCATATCAGGAAGCCCTTTTCCTCTTTTCGATCCAAATCCAGATCCCTCTTGACAGAAATCCAGGTACAACAGCAACCACCTCCCAACTCTCCTGTATAGAACTTAAGAATTCACATATTTATGAAGAGAAGCAGCATTATTCTACTAAAGTTGCTCCTGTAGGCATATCTTCATCACCAAGTGAAGCTGACATATCTTTATACTTCTGCCCCTGTTGTATATAAGATTTTTTTTCTAAATCTTCTTTGTAGGGTGGCAGAGGTGCTGGAAATACCAACAGAGGTTGTGCGAGAAAAGGCACACAACATTTTTGGACATATTGCACTCCTCTTTGCCTGAAACTTGGCTGTGCCTGTGAATGAAGGTCATCATACGTCAACCTCTATTCCACCATCTTTTAAAAAAGCCGATGCAATATACAAAGTCCATTCTTCAGACTTAGGATTTCTGTGGGCACCCAACACCTGGGTCACGGATGGTTGCTGCAGCTCAGGAAAAGATAGGACAGCAGCATTCAAAATCTACACCAAAAGAGAAGGAGCTGAAGCACATATCTCTCTTTGGCAGAAAAAGTTATTAATGTGCTAGTCTTAGAAAGGAGAGCCTGATAATTAGTATGCAAGTGGGCAGAAAGTGTCTGACTTCCTTGATAAGGTACCACCACAAGACTCCAAAAAAAGGATGAAAATATCTAACTTCAGAAGGACAGCTCATTGTGTGCACCTCTTTATAAGCAGCAATCAATGCTTCAGATACTGCAGCTAAGTCAGTGGCAATAGCTATTCCTATGAGGCATGCCATGGCTATAATCTTCTGGGATTCTCAGAAAAGTTCAGAATGCAATAGATTTTCTTTTTGATGGAAATTAAATTGCAGCACCCAAACTGATAATGGTCTACTTTCACTAAATGATTTTAGGGCTGTGCTCAGATCCTGGGCATTTACAGCTTTCTGCCCAGGAAGAAGCAGTTTAGGTACAAACCTTATTCAAGACAAGCTCCTGCTTCCTCCTGTCAGTCATACCACTGAACTGCCTGGAAGGAAATAAAAGTTTCATAGGAGAAGACCCTCCTCTGCTGCTACTGTGACTTCATTGAGTCACATGCCAGCTTAAAAACAGTTTTCCATCCAGAGCAGTTGGGAACGTCATCTGAAGTTTCGTTTACACTGCAAGTCACTTGTGGCGGTGTGTAGTGTATGTGTAGTTCGCAGAAAAGCAGGTTGCATCCACACTGCAGTGTGCAGCTACACATGTCAATGAAAGGTGGTGACTGAGCGGATGCAGCTCGGAAAGGTTCAGCAGTGGGTATCTGCCAGAACCTTTCTCTGCTGCCTTCCCCCCTGCCAAAGCCTTTCCCTGCTGCTGGAGCCTTTCACTGTGGTGGGCAAAGGCTCTGGCAGCTCCCTCCAATGGGGAAAGGCTCTGGCAGCAGGACATTACGCTGCTGAAAACAGCAGCATAGACGGGGGTAGGATGAGGTACTGTTTGGGTGAGTAAAGAGTACAGGTTTCAGGCATATCTGTAACTCTGCTTGCCTAAACAGTGCTTTACTGTCCATACTGCTATTTATATCCTTGTTAAGGAAGCGTGTAGTGTATGTATTGTATATGTTGCCAAAAGGGGTGTGGAATGTAGATATACCTTAAAACATCCCTATTTCCAGTTCAAAAGCAGTTGATTTTATTTTCAAGAAGCTTGGAACAGTGTTACCACAATCCAGTGAGTCCTAGAAATTGTAATTGAAAAAGGTTACTCAACTCAGTTTCAAGCAGTTCTAAAACCCACCAATCTTCCCTCTCCCTTTTCAGGGACCCTTCTCATCAGAGATTGTTGAATCAAGAGGTGAAACCCCTTCTTACACTGGGAACAATAGAAGGAGTTCATCTTCTGTTTAGAGTGAAGGGTTTTTATTCCCATTAATTTATTCCCTAAGAAGAGAGTAGGGTGGTGGCATATATGCATTTGAGAGAGCCCAATATCTTCATTTGTTGGTTCAGCTTCAGTGTGGCCACTCTGGCCTCAGTTATCCCTATGTTAGATTCTCAGGATTGTACTGTAGCTCTTGGAGATGTGGCAGTTGAGATTCCACAAGAAATGCTATCATATTTAAATTGGTGGAAGAACCTAGATCAAGTTTGCAAGGGCATTCCATTTTCTCCACTTCTACCCCCAAAGATGATAGTAGTAGATGCTTCTAGTGTGTGATGGGGAGCTCATCTTTTCTATCACAGGATCTGTGGTCATGTGCACAGATTCACTTGTACATCCCACATATTAGAACTCAGAGTGATCAGCTTGGCACATATGATACTTTTTCCTTTCTTTCAAGGCAAGACAGTTCATGATAGTCAGTACCACGACAGTGGTTTATGTAAACAGACAGTGAGGAGCTGCTTGGCTGTGGAACTGGTACACTGAACACCAAGTTATAATCATTGCTCTCTGCCGGGATTACAGAATACATTGGCAGATAGCCTGAGCAGGTATTTTTCTTACAAACACTCATGATCAGTTAAGGATTCCCTCATTCGAAGAGTATTCCAGTGCTGGGATAAGCCAGACATAGACTTGTTGGTCACAGAAAATAACACAGCGTCAAACCTACTGTTTGAGTGGATCAGAACCCAGGATTCCAACCAGAAACCTTTTTCATACATGGACTGGGGAGTGATATATGCACACCCACCTTTATTTATTTATTTATTTATTTATTTATTTATTTAACAAGGCTTTTGAGAAAAATCAAATGAGAGTCTTGGTAATAGAGTTGGACAGGAAACAGTTTCCCCTCCCATGATGATATTTGAGTTTTTAAAAAAATTAATTCCCATCCTGAAACAGGACAAAAAGTCAATGTCAAAAGTGTTCGTGAACCAAAAATAAATAAAATAGAAAAATGGTTTGGGTTAATCAAAATGTTTTCTTGATTTTTCACCATTTTTTGTTTGTAATTAGCTTAAATTTTGAATCTGCTTAAAATGACTGCTTGAAATTTTTTGTTTAGAAAATGATTTAAAAATGTTGCAACGAAACATTTTGGCAGCTTCAGATTGGGAAAAAAATGTAGAAAAAATAGTTGAAACCAACCTTTTCCTGCAAATAATTTGTTTTGACAAATCCACATTTTCCAGTGGAAAAAATGCTTTGTCAAAATATTCCCGACCAGCTCTATGCACTACTGATTTTATTAGCACCAGCAAGGCCCAGACAATACTGATACACAGACTGGTTGAAACTTTCCAGACATCCTCCAGAAACGTTGTCAGTGTCTATGAACATGATTTCCCAGGACAGTTGGAAGAGTCTTCATTCAGACATGGCATCTCTTCATCTTGTGGCTTGGACGCTGAGTGGCTAACTGATTCTGAGAAATGTAGCCTCGGAGATGTACAAAACATTTTAATATGAATTAGAAAAGTTTCAGAAACATAGAATATACCATTAGAATTTGTGTTATCCTGTAGCTGCTATGGACTGGTCCCATTGCTGTAGAGATGCTTTATGGGAGCAGAGGGTCCTGCCCAGGCGTTGGAGGAAATTCCTAAAACAGATCATTGGTTGTTCAGGCTATGCACTGGGACCAGGATTTAGGCTTCAAGTGTAGCTTACAAACCTTGTTTCATGCTACTTCCAGATTCAGGAAGGGGACTGCATTGGTTTATGTTTGAGTCACAGTTGGAAAATGTGTCTTTGTAACTCAAAAGCTCAAAATTCAACTTTTTAAGAATGAAAGCTTAGATTCCGTAGAGACTGTTAAGCCACCCCATTCACCACAGAAAATCTTACTCACCACTGGTGAGTGGATTTGTCAAGTACTGAATTACAACTTTTTCAATGTGATGGAATTATTGCTTATATCTATTTGGATAGTAGCATCATATGGCACAATGAACTTTAAAAAACTATATATGACAGCATTTGGATCATTTGAGTAACGGATCCAAGATATTGGATCAGAGAAGAAAGAAGCTGGTGGTTTGAGGTTATGGATGGAAAAAGGTTGAGAATCCCTGCAGTTGTGGAAGCTTCAAGTATTATGCCAAATCAGGCTTTCATAGTGCTAATACAAATACCACACTTGCCTTAGAGTATTATTGTACATGTTTTATTCGTACAAAAATATCTTTATGGTTGTATTGTGAACAAGGAAAATTAGTATTAAGGCTGTTTGGAGTACAAGGCCATGGCTTTGTGTTAAAACAAAGGTACATTTTGCAGCCATTACAGCTTTGACAGAATAAAGTCTCAGTATAAAAAATGGTAGCTTCAGTAGCCTCTTGTGACCTGGCCTACAATTTTAGGTTATCTGATTTCAGCAGGAGAGCATTTACAACTGAGATGATTGCCTAATTTGCAGTATTGATTTCTGAGAGAATAAGGCACATTATGTGAAAACCAACGTCTAAGCAGTAATTGGTCCTAAGCGTGTAGAAAATAGTTTTTTTTCCAGTAGAATTTTCAGAATTGTTCTTAAATATTTGATAACTAAACTTTTTTTTTTTTTTTTTTGAGGGGGGGAAAAGAGTAGAAGTTGTTTAAAAACTTAAATAATTTTCAATTTGTATGGTGATATAGCCCATGATATAATATTTGCTTTTCTTATGAGCTAACCTTTACTTTATCTTTCAGTAGAGATTAAATGCAGGGTTAAACTGTTAAAATTTGTCACATGAAATTAAAGGATTATTTTAAATTGTCCTTAGTACAGCAAAACTTAACATTATGTACTTTAATATGACATTCATGTATGCTAGGTAAAGCCTAAAATATTTTTAACAGAGTAAGATGAGAATATGTATTTTTAATTGCAAATACCTTTTAACTAGATGCAATTTTCTGCTTTTCTTAATAATAGCTTAGATCTGGCAAATTTCCTTTAAACCCCCCCAAATCATTTACTATAGCAGCCTCTTACTCATAGTTCTTGAAGTGTTTGCCAGTAAGGTCCACCTTTAGCCAAAAAACAAACAAATGTCTTTAACACCTGAGACAAATCAGTTCTGTTAGTTCACCAACCTTCAGCTCACCCAACCAATGACTGTACAGTACCAGAAGGATGTTAATACCACTTCACCTAAAACTGTAAGTTAAAACTTAAGGTCTGATGGAATGGTTGGAGCACAATTGGCAAGTGTTCATTTTTGTTTTAATATCAACAGTTTGTTTATTATCAAACAATAGAAAATGAAGTACTGCACAATGTATACATAGAGGGTAGGATAGTACTAGAGTTTAAAACTGGCTTAAAAAAAAAAAAAAAAACTTAGTTGATAGCCAGTACACCAATATTAATTTTGCTTTAGTCCTTTGTGCTTTGATTTAAAAGCATGTGATAAATATGTGGATTTTTAAAAAATATATACCCTCAGTCAACTTTTAGACATAATGATCCACAGATAAACCCTCTGGTTTGGGAGTCAGAATTTCTTGTCATTTACTGATTTTCTTACCCTGTCAGTATAGTTGAAGTGCTGTTTAAACTTGATGTATGTTCCTCTGCAGCACTAAAAAAGATTGACTGAAACAACACTCCATATAGAATAGCATAGTCAGTCTGTCTTTGAAACAATTGGAGTAACAGTGGATAAACTTTAGTTGTAATTTAGTTAGGCCTCTAGTGAGATTCCACTTCCTGGATTTCCCTGGGTCTGCTGGAGTATCATGCAGTTTGTCTACCATTGCTATTTTAGTATGTTGTAAGTATGAAGAGTTCCCTTTTTAAATACTACTTTGAATTAAGTAATAGCAGCAGTAGTGAAACTAGTTGGACAGCACTTCAGGGTGGTTTGGAGAATTAGGTTTGCAAATATATTCATTGCAGTGCTGGGAAGCATTCCAATATTTCTTTTGCCATACATTTGGATTCCCAGTTGTTAAAAAGAAGTTGATCTGTTTTGAGTTTGAGCAGTAGAACTACATTTTTTTTTTTTAAGAAGAGTGCAATACTTCTGGGGAAGCTGCATTCTTCAGTAAATCCATCCTGAAATCCTTATTCTTAATACTGAAGGTTAAAAAAGAATAGTATGTACTCCAGCAGTGTAAAAGCAAAAGGATTTACAGTGAGGTTTAGTGCACATATTGATGCTGTGCTGGGACTTTAAAGTGAAAGCTTTAAAAATAAATGTTTCTGAGCAAACTTGAAAGACAGGCAGGTGAGAGCCAGTTTTATGAGTCAGTTCCCCCCCCCCTTTTTTTTTTGCCAAAATAATCTTTAGATCATATTGACAAGATACGATGCTCACTACCAATATAAATAACTGACTTATTAATTACACTTCACAGCCTTTTGGTGTAAATATAAAGTACTTGCAGGTATTTGAATGCTTGCGATGTCTTGGAGTTTAACAGTAAGGATTTTTTTTTTCCAGCAAGACCACATGACTTCTTTGATGCACAAACACTGGATGCCATACGACATCGAGCCATCTGCTTCAACCTCTCAGCTCATATAGAAAGTTTAGGAAAAGGCCATAGTGTTGTATTTCATAGTACTGTAAGTATTATGTTGTTTCCTCCTTCATATTTGCATTTGTGTATCTGAAAGTGTAATGGCTACAGTGAAGATCTTGTTCTTAATGATGTTCCACGTGCAAAAATATTAATAGGGAATTTTCGCTTATTATTAAAAACAAGGAAATCAAGGAATTTAATTTTTAAGATATGTTGGCAGTTATTTCCAGTAATCCCAGTTTTGTGTCCTAGGTTTGGACGATATCTTAACAGTAGATATGTAGTGATGAACAATTTCATTTCAAGGTCTCTTCTCAATCAAAACTCATTTCATTGGCTTTGTAGTCTGAGTTCATGTTAGTATCATAATGTGGAATTTTTAGGGCTTACTATTAAAAAAATAAATAAAAAAAGGATACTAGAATGAGAATAGTTGAAAATATATTTATCAAGAGAGATTAACAAAGTCCTATAAAGTACGTATGCTTGTTTATGTGTGGTCCTATTGGTGGACTGATGGGGGACGTCCAACCATGATCTACATCAAGGTCTTTTCTCCATTATAAAAGTTATGACCAAGATAAGTATCTTAATCAAAATTCACTGTTATCCAGTTCCCATCAGCATACCACCAAAATACTAGGCAAGTAGCAGCTGATGAACTCAATTTCAGTTCCTTTTACGTGTAATATTTTTAGTATTGTATTTTTGGTTTCCTATTAAGAATATGTAGATGGACAGGACTGATATTAATATACACTGATGCAGAGATCAGCATGGTTCACTTAAAAAAATTGTGTGATAGTATTCCATCAGTGATGAAATATAGGAATTTCAAAAAGTGTCGCATCCCAATTTTCCTTCCTAGGTCAGGTGATTTGTATATGCAAGAGAATGTAGACACAGCCATATTGATGAATTTTAAGCAACAGGCCACTAATTCATTAACTTTAACAAAACTGTTGGGAGGGAAGGGAATTGTGGTCCGCTGAACTACCAGCATTTAATTGGGTTCAGTGGAGGGTTAACTGATTAAGGCATACAACTGCTAGAAAGGAAGGAGGGCTATCCTTGGCCTAACCCTCCATACCCAAGAACAGGACTCAGCCCAGCTGTTGTATCCAGCCCATGGGAAGGGTGCATTAAGCTTAAGACTTCAATCCCATCCCATGCACCACAGGATACAGGCCTATTGACTTACGTGTCCGGTGCTGGAGTTTTACTTCAGCTGGCGAACTCATAAGTCCTTTTACCCACAGTGGACATGAGCTGTAAGTAGCGACCACAGATGCTCCATTTATTGCTATTATTGTATTTTAATTGTTATCCTCCCATGTTTTTCTAATTAAACACGCCTCCAGGATGCTGCGAGGAAAGTGAAAATTCCTATAACTCGTCTGTCTTAGTTGGAGGGGAAAATTCTTTCCTTATCCCCAAAAAGGCTATCTGGCCAGATTCTCAGCAAGTGTGGAAGCTCAGCTCTGGCAACATGAGTAAGGAAGTGTGACCAGGTCAAAGATTGTGCTCTAAAAGTAGGCCCTAAATGCAGTTTTGTGGACTCTTTCCCCTTGTCCTCCATTTCCCCCCCTCCCCCCCCCCCGGTCGGTACAAACTGACTTTTTGGAGGCGGGGGCTTCCTTCTCTTCCTCATGTCCACCACTCATGAGATGGTGGGTAGACTGGGCACTGACTAGATCTCAAGGCCATTAGTCACTTAGGTACTTGGGTCATAGTCAACTTAAATACCCCCAGATATTAGCCTAGCTCTCATCAACACCAAATTTCAGATTTGTCACATGCAGTTTGGCAAATAGTGCTACAGCTACAGCCCACATGTATAGGACATCTTCAGATAGGGGTGGGAATGGGAATTGTAATCTGTGAGAGCCTTTTACACCAAAGGAAGAAAAAATCCAAAAGAAAATGGACTTGGTTCCTGGAAACTAGGTGGAACAAAATGGAGTCAGCACAATGCAGAATTGTATATGATGGATGTCTCTGCATTGAGAGAAAATTAAAAGTCTTTACTAGGGAGAAAAATCTGGGAATAGTAATTATAGATTTGATGTCTCACCCCTTACCGAAGGCACTCCTTTTGTACATTTTTGATCCTATTCCTCTATAAGCAGGATAATTTGGACAGTTGGGGTACTGTTTCATTAATAAGACTACATACTAAAGTTTTTGTGTAGTATATAATAAATTCTTGTCAAATATGAGATGGTTTGCTTTGAATATCACTGTTTTAACTCACAGTTTATTTCAAATGTTAGATTCTTGGTGATATAATTTTATCAAAATTGAATTCTTTGAGCAAGATTTTTGTGATAGGTAAAGTTTTATCTTCTTATCTGACTAGGATATTTGACTGTAGTAGTTGCTGCTTACTTTGACTAGATGCCTGCATGTTTACATTCTTCCTATTTTTTTTTTGACTATACTCAGAATTGGTTGACTTACTGTAATCTTTGTTGTTGGCATTTGGAGTGTCTTCATACTTGAGCTAAGTAGAAAACATGAGACATCACATTCTATTTAGCTGCCAGTGACCGATTCTAATCTCCGTTCAAACTTGCAATTTGTAGTTTGTCTGCCTCCCATGTTGCTTTCTCAAGATGATACTTTTTCTATTTATGATTCGCTTTGAAATTGACAGGGTTACTTTCTTTTGGAATATTTCAAGGCTGACCCACTTCTCCCACAAGAGAGATTTCTGGCTTCCAATAGACTTTTCAACTAAAGCTTTGTGAAACTTCCCCTTTGAACACCACCATATATATACACTATTTTCCCATCTCTTTGGGTATTTTTATTTTCACTGCAGGCAAGTTAGAAGTATAAAAATGTTTACTATATCTTATTCTGGGTTTATTTCAGAATTCTGTTTCTTGCCGGTTCCACTTATGAGAGACCATTCCAAATATGTTTATTGATATCACATTTTTAATGTAGTTGCTATGGAATGCAGGAAGTTAAGTTGTTGCCAATTTTTTTTGTTTTTGAAGGTGGGGTTTTTCTGCTTTCCAGAAGAGGTCAGCAGATTACCGTTTATCTATAATTAACCTTTCTGATTCCTAATTAGAAAGACTATCAGATGATCAGTGCTGTAAAAGTAGATGTACTGTAATTCAGTTTCCCTCTTTTTTGATAAGAAAGGTATATGACTTTTTAAAAAGAAATAGTACTATACATAACTCACCCACTTAAAATTATCATCTCGTACCTAATAAAATGTTTTATTTTACAACAGGGTGAACTGTACACTTAAAAATAAAATATTTCACATGAGTGGAATAAATTTAGTTTTAAAAATAATGCCTTTTTTAGAGGACCTTTGAGTCTTCACAGCAGTATGGTGACAGCAAAGCTAGCTTCTACTATTTCAGTTATATTGTGGCTTTTGCAAACAGAGGCCATAATATTCTAGTTGCTAATATTACAGTGGCTGGTTTGCATACTGACTGTCCATGTATTTATGGTTTTCACCATGAAATGAGCACTACTTGTGACTCTGGTCCTCTCCAAATTAGATCCATGGGAGAGTCAGAATTACTAACTACTAGTGCAGCACTATTTCTGATAGATGAGGTTCTGTAGCTGTTTGGATGATCTATTTTAACTTGACTTTTCAAAATGTTAGAGGTTTGTCTTTCAGGGAAAGAGTTCTGGTCAGTTTAGTGCGTAAATTTAGGGGACAAAAGTGTTCTTACTTAGTGTGACTACAGAATCCGTCATCCCTGTCAAACTAGTTATTCAGTTCTCTTTTTAGGGTACCAAGTAATCCATGTTCTGTAAGGGTAAGAGAAGCTAATGATACAAGTTACAAGAAAAAAAAATTAGAGTGAATTGGATTTAGAATTTCTGTCTAGGAAAACCCATAAAATATACCTTTCATAAGTATATATCTAATTGCATGCTATAACTAGGTACTAACCTGTAATGGTTAGTCATTATTAACTTCTCCATTATAAAATAATTAGCAACTTGACCTTGAGCCTATTCAGTTGAAGTTGCTGTTAATTCTAGAGGGGTACTTATTTCCTCTGTTGAGGTCCTGGTTTCTTGCACTGATCACTTCTGTTCACGTGCAATTCTGACTAGAGTTGATCCTCTGTTCCTTAAAGGCTTCCACTTTAAAAATAAACAAACAGGCTCTTTGTCATGACCTGCCCCTTCCTCGGTGCACACCTTATTAAGCACCTGTGCAACATCAGTGCATCCTTTTTGCCCATCTAATCTTCTTAGGGAAGATTGGGAGAGAAGGGCAGTTGACAGGAAAGGATGGCAAATGTGGGTAGCAGCAAAGCATGGGATGGACTAAGGTCTGAGGTAATCTCAGGAACTTGCCTGTAAATATTGAGCCTTTGCTGGCTGCTTTTCTTAACTCTTTTGAGGAGCCTGCAGATCTCTTCAAAGCTCACTGATAGACTACACCTGCAATCCCTGGGTATGACAAAACACAAAACTTATTTAACAAGAGTAAACATAATACTAACAAAACAACAACATTCAGTAATCTTTCTACTTCATACTCCACTGAGGACAGCCTAAGCTTATAAAAGCCCATCAGTGCTGCTTCTCCTCACAGGAGCTAACTCACTAACCTTCTTCCTTTTCCCAGGGGCTAGCTGCTGATCCTTCAAATTCAACCTCTGATGTTCTGAATGAGTTGTCTGTGTGGAGCTTCTGTCCAGAAGTCCAAGCCTTTGTTTCTGTGCACCCAGTGGCATATGTACTTTTTGCTTTGTTCCCTAACATACCTCTTGTAAGCCTGCGTGGTTGTCCGTCCTGGTCTTTCTCTGAGGCTGTTGAGCCCTTAGCATTGCAATCAATTAGTGGGTATTAACAGTCTTTAGAGCTCAGTCTGCTTGATCCGGGCAGGGCAATGGCGAGTCTATGAACCCTGGCCCTCAGGCAGGGCATGGCACCAACAATTAGGGGCTCCAATGTGCAATCAGGACACAGTAACGCAGTCTGTAAGCCCAGACCCTGGGGCAGGGCAGCAAGCAGTTAGGGGCTCTGGCCTGCAACCAAGACAGAGTGGTAAGGCAGTCTCAGGGCTCAGGCAGGGGTGAGCACCAAATATTGGCCTCCTGGCCTAATGCGGGGAGGCTGCCACCCCAGGAGTGGGGTTGCAGGGGGACCCCCCCCCACCCTACTCCACCAGTCCCAGCCCAGGGCCCTAACAGTGGCCGAGTGGTCCACCATTGGATCAGCAGGGATCCACCCGCAACATGCCCACCTAGTATTAGGCCAAGGTCCAACCAGACTGTCGTCTAGTTTCCCCAGGCTACTTCCAAATGCTGGGGAGGTAGGTACCTCTGTGCTGTAAGTGTCCTCCATCTCCCTAGGATCGGTGATCAGCGGTAACTCGAGCCGCTTGTCGATGCCTTGGTCGGCCAGCAGCCCTGGGAGCTTTAGCCAGTCATCGGGGCAGCCCCTTGGCATCTGTCAGGTGCCAGCCTTGGGAACTCTGGCCAGTCCTCAGGCAGCAGCCTTGGGAGCTCCTCCTCAACGTCCCACTCTGGAGGCAGGGGAGAAGCTTCTGTCTCTCTTGGCAGCTCCAGCCCAACTGAGCTGCAGGGCTTGCCTTTTGTACTTCCTCTTCCTGTCCCGCCCCTCAGCTTCCGGCGGGGTAGGCATGGCTTTCCTGGCTCTGCAGCCCAAGGGGTGGGTTGTGGTCCTTCCTGGTCCTTCTCTGAGGGAGACCACACTTCCTCGCTATGCACCACCATACAGTTTTGCTAAACATTTATCTTCTGACAGCATCTACTGTCAAACAATTTTCAAATCAACGTGGTTCCTTCTCAGAGAGACAAGGTGGATGAAGTAATATCTTTTATTGGACCTACTTCCTCCTGCCGTGGGCAGGAAGCCTAACGTTCGCGTTCCCTCCGATTCTGCTCATCAGCAAGGTCCTAGCGAAAATCAAGAGAGACAAGGCTCAGGTTATCATGATCGCCCCGGTGTGGCCAGCAGTGGTTTGGGACTCTGTCAAGCCTAGCAGCGATCCTTCGGTGGCCCCTGCTGAACTGACCGGACCTGCTGTCACAGGATCACGGCCACCTCTTGCACCCCAACCTCGCGTCCCTCCACCTCACGGCTTGGATGTTGCGTGGCTAAATCCTGAGGAACGGGCCTGTTTGGAAGTGGTCCAGAAGGTCCTCCTTGAGAGTAGAAAGCCCTCGACTAGACAGATTTACCTAGCAAAGTGGTGGATGAGGTTCTCCCATTGGGCGGCCAAATGGGACATCTCCCCTTCGCATTCTTTGGTGCAGTCGATCTTAGACTCCCTGCTTCATTTGAGGAATCAGGACCTGGCGCACTTCTCTATCAGGATGCATCTGCTGGCCATGTTCGCCTTTCATCTGCCAATCCAGGGGCAGACGGTGTTCTCCTATGACATGACGGTCAGGTTCCTCAGAGGTCTTTAGAGACTTTTTCCACAAGTTCGATCCCCAGTCCCTCATTGGGATCTCAATTTTGGCTCTGTCCAGGCTCACAGGTCCGCCCTTTGAGCCTTTGGCCTCATGCTCCCTGTCTCGCCTATCGTGGAAGGTAGCTTTCCTGGTGGCAGTGACGTCGGTGAGACGAGTTGCCGAGCTGCGAGCCCTGACCTCAGAACCACTGTACACGGTCTTCTATAAGGACAAGGTTCAGCTCTGGCCCCACCCGATCTTCCTTCCCAAGGTGGTGTCTATTTTCCACATGAGCCAGGACACCTTTTTTCCAGTCTTCTGCCCCAAACGCCGTGAAACTGGTGAAGAGAGGCACCTTCACGCTTTGGACTTAAGAAGGGCCCTGGCTTTCTACCTAGATGGGACAAAGCCTTTCCGTAAGTTGACTCAGCTTTTCATCTCTACAGCTGATAGAATGAAGGGCTGAGGATTTCTAACTGGATCACCTCTTGTATTTGCACCTGCTTTGAGTTGGTGGGAGTCCCTCCACCGCCGAGCTCACTTGACCAGAACGCAGGCATCTTCGGCGTCCTTCCTGGCACACTTCCTGATCCAGGATATCTGTCAAGCCACAACGTGGTCCTCGGTGCACATGTTAATGCCCTCTCCTGAGCCATCACTCAGCAGGCCTGGGACGATGCTAGGTTCGGCAGAGCTGTGTTGCAATCTACATGTCTGTGAACTGTCGCTGCCATGTAGACCAGGCCTCGGTATAGTTAAATTTAGTTTTATCTATAATTTGTATGATGGGCTTTTCTTTTGGTAAATGAAATCACCCCGTTTTGTCTTCTGTCTTTAAATGTCCATTGGTAACTTAAAAGCAAGCATAATTAAAGAGTAGACTTCTTTTTTTATATAACAAAATTATACAGAAAAGCTTTGCCTGGCAAGAAGACTAATTCCTGTTTTGTAGTGAAGGTGAAATCTAATTAAATCAATTCAAGTGACAGGTAACTGTCAGTGTTCTTATCCACGGATAAGCACCATGTCATCAGCCTAAGTGTACTAGAAGAAAACAGTTCAAGCTTATTCTGAAAGTGTGCTTGCTTTCTGTCAAATCAGCTTAAAGGAAAGGGGATATGAAACTGAATCAAGTCAGTCTTTTGTTATGAACCTGACTGCAAATGCCTGGGAGTATAGGCATACCTGGAGACTTGATTACTCTGTAATTTTTTTTTCCTGTTCTGTTGCTGGCATGATATTGATGAATGAGTCAGTCCTATTACTTTCTAGAATGGCTGCATATAGACCACTCAAAAGGTAGGTCAGTTCTCTGAATTCATAGTGTCAGCAGGATTGTAACAGAATCCTAGTGTCTGGGTCTCCACTTCCAAATGTATTCCCGGTGATTTGCATGAAGTGAAAAATAGTTGTCATTTGAAAGGTTCAGTATCAAAGAAAGTGGAATTTTTCAAGTAGCAAATTAACCTTTCTTGTGCCTGCTCATTCCTTAGTGTCTGAAAACATGCAAAATTGTTACATAACAGTATCAATTAAGTAAACAAATTTCTATCAATAGTTTGCTGGCAACAAGCAGGGCTTATTTGGGACAGGAAGATCACTTCAATGGAAGTTAATGGCCTGTGCTGGATGGTTGTCCCTGTGCAATTTTGTAGCTGCAGAATTCTGACATGTATACTTGCATCTGCAACCAGCAATTTCTATGTACTTCTGCTGTCTGCCACAATGAAAACAATCTTTTCTTTGATCTGTTTCATTTTGTTACTCTGTGTGACTCTTCCTGTCTTGCAAAGTGATTAAAAGAAGTTTAGCATCAATGTCTGGGTGATTAGTAACATCTTCCACTGTGGTGAATACTGGCTTAATTGCACAATTTTTGTATCCAAGAATACAAAGGATTTAGTCTCTCATTAAGAGAAGATGCCATTCTCTCTATAGTTGTCACAATCAACTTTCAGTCCTGAAACTGATTTTCCCCCTCATTGCCTCACTTCTATATTATTTTTTAAGAAATTCTTTTGTCCTTCAGATTATTTATGAGGTCTTTGAGCAAAGGCAGATCTTTTTTTATTAGATTTCAGGGGCATTTGACAAGTCATGTGAAATGTGACACTTCCAAAATAGTGTTTCGATTTTTTAAAATGTTTTGGTCAGGTCATATTTTTTCAGGTATCTTGGCCTACAGACATCAAACTTATTTTATTATAGAGTCCTGGAAAATATGTCATGGATAGGGCTAGTTTGGAGAGGATAGTTGGGCATTCGTTGCTTGGGTATGGTAACATGGGAACGGCTTCAGTTCTGGCACAGCTTATGAACATCCTCCTCAAACATCTACATAACTTCTTGACATTAGAGTTTAGTCCTGCACATTTTGCAAAAGTCATTTGCAGAACAAATGCACTTACCTTTAAAAGCTCAGCAGTAATCTGTGGATCTGACATACTCTGAATTGGCAGTGTTATGGGCTTTATAGTCCCTATCATGGATTTGATGGACTGCCATGCATTCACAGAGGTACAGGAGTTGTTAGGATTAATGTTTGTACAGCTCTTTGACAGTGTGTGCGTGCGCAATACATAAGTGTTAGGTCCAGCATTGGAGAGCCAAAGAATAGTCCAGTACATAGGAAAGCAAGCAGCCCACCCTGGACTGTAGGTTATTCGAAAGTTTAATGTGAGTATTAACACATCGGTGTTAAGGAAAATACACTACATGTGTAAACTAACTGTATTAACTTGTATTTTACGTAGCTTTTTCCAATGCTTAGATTTCACTGTTTTATTTAAATCTTGGCCAAGACTTGGAAGCCTAGGTATAGGATCCCATATTTAAAAATCTGGCCCTTGACTGTAAGGATTTATTTTGTGGGAATAGATTTGCAAGTGCTCTCCAGTACCAGCAGAATAGAGAATGGTTTGTTTGCAAATAATTAATTTTATGATCCTCTGTAGAACAGTGAGTCAATTGAATTTCTTCCAAGAATTTGTGGTATGCTGTCATACTGTAAGTTAGTCTAAATTTAAAAACGCAGTTTCATTTTCTCCTAAAAACCCATTGTGGGGAGAAACATTTTCTGTTTTAATATTTCTGTTCCATGTCTTCCACATTTGAAATGTCTTGGGTGTTACTATTGGGGGAGCTGGCACCCTGTGCAACCTTAATTTGTGTATATACATTTTTGTGTTTGTGTGTGTGTGAACAAACACGTGTGTGTGTATACACTATATATATAGAGAGAGAGAGAGAGAGAGAAAGAGAGCCTTTAATCACATGAATCATACACTGTTTTTACACTATAGGGCCCCTTTCTCATTCAGAGAACACTTTACTCCTGGGGGGCATTCTGCGCCCAAAAAATTAAAAATTCTGCAAATGTTATTTGTCAAACTAACTCTACATAGTCACGCCCATGTCAATATTTTGGTAATTTATTTCAAAATACCTGTCAGTAAGTATGTCTGTAACAATACAGACAGACACACACACAAATTCCCCCAAGAGTAGAGAGTTAAAGAAAGCCCTATGACAACCTGATTCCTGTTTCTCTGGCCCCTTCCACCCCCCACCCCCACTCCCACTCTAGCCGGGAGGGGGTCAGATACCCACAACCCCTCCACACACCCCCAAGCCCACCTGGAGAGGCCCCTCCAACCAATACACCCAAACTCCATCCTCCCCAGACCCCAACCGTGGGACCCCCCCAGCCCAGATACCCACACCTCCTCACCCTCCGCAGAGCCTAGCTGCAGGGTACACCTTTGCCATGGAGTTTCCTATGTGCCGCCTTCTCCTTCCCTCAGGGCATGCTGGGAACTGCAGCTGCCAGGAACCCTCTAGCTCAGGGGTTCTCAAACTAGGGGTCAGGAGTCGGGACCCCTCAGGGGGTTACGAAGTTATTACATGGGGGGGGTCATGAGCTGTCAGCCTCCATCCCAAACACTGCTTTGCCTCCAGCATTTATAATGGTGTTAAATATATAAAAAAGTGTTTTTAATTTACAAAGGGGATCTCTCAGAGGCTTGCTACGTCGAGGGGTCACCAGTACAGAAGTTTGAGAACCACTGCTTTAGCTCCCTTTCCCCCAGCATTGTCTTCTATTGCTAGCTGGGCTCTGCAGAGTCAAGTGGCCCCTAGTGGCGGCTAGCAGCACTGCAGCCCATTTCTGTGGGGGAAAGGAAATTCTGCGCACACGTTAATTTCTGCAAAATTCTGAATTGCACAATGGCTCAGAATTCCCCCAGGAGTAACAGTTTGTACGTACAAGGGGGAAGAATTAAGATTGCACAGGCATCCATAAATGTAGCATTTCCTAACTTTTGAGTGATTTATTCTGCAATCTAAATACATTAAAGGAACATTAGGTTTTGGATGTAATATTAGAATGAGATTGTAAGCTCCATCAGGCAGTAACTTTGTCTCCTTAGGTATTTCATAAAGCATCACATGCATATTTGTAACTATACATAAAATTTGTGGATCTTATTCAATAATTTCAGTTTTGAAATAACTTTTCAAAATCTTGACTGATTTTTAAAAAAATCTTTAATTTAAAAAAAAATAAATTTCAAGGGAAATTTAAATGAAAGGGTTACAACCTTACTAAGAACTATTTGAGCAGTTCTATACATGGATTTCTTATGCATATAATTATCACTGTCTTTGATGAAACAATTTTTATTTCCTAAGTAGTTGTTTCAATTGAGATAAAACCTAGCAAGGGAATGTAAATGTGAGCAAATATTCTGCAGATGTGATTTTTAAATAATGTTTATTTTAACTGTTAATGTCAGGTAATAGCTAAAAGAAAAGAGGAGTCTGGAAAAATAAAACTCTTGCTTCACTGGACACCAGAAGACATGTGAGTACATACATTGTCAATTATAACATTTGCATGTGGAAGTGTTTACAATCCAGTTAATGTGCTGTCCTTTATTATTCTTTGAATATTTAACAACATTTTCTGTATTAAATATTGGGTTTTTTAAAGTAACCTGGGTGTTTGGAACAAAACAGTCAATAACTTTTTCCTTTGTCTAGTTGATTTTTTTCAGTTGCCAAGTCATTGAGATGATCCATTATTACTGTCTATGTAAATGACTTATGGAAAAACAGAGTATTTTTTTAAAAGCAGTTGTACGTGCTATATTAGGCCAGAGTAAATGTTAATAGCCAGAGCCGTTAATCATTGAAATGTAGAATTACTAGGACTGTCAAGCAATTAAACAAAAATAGAATACCATTTATTTAAATATTTTTGGATGTTTTCTACATTTTCAAATATATTGATTTCAGTTACAACACAGAATACAAAGAATACAGTGCTCACTTTATATTTATTTTTTATTACAAATATTTTCACAGTAAAAAACAAAAGGAATAGTATTTTTCAGTTCATCTAATGAAGTACTGTAGTGCAGTCTCTTTATCATGAAAGTTGAACTTACAAATGTAGAATTACATACAAAAAAAAAACTGTATTCAAAAATAAAAGAATGTAAAACTTTAAAGCTTACAAGTCCACTCAGTCCCACTTCAGTCAATCGCTCAGACAAATAAATTTGGTTACAATTTGCAGGAGATAATGCTGCCTGCTTCTTGTTTATAGTCTCACCTGAAAGAGAGAACAGGTGTTTGCATGGCACTGTTGTAGCTGGCGTCAAAGATAATTATGTGCCAGATGCGCTAAAGATTCATATATCCCTTCATGCTTCAACCACCATTCCAGAGGACATGCGTACATGCTGATGATGGGTTTTGCGCGATAACAATCCAAAGCAGAGTGGACCGATGTATGTTTATTTTCATCATGTGAGTCAGATGCCAGCAGCAGAAGGTTGATTTTCTTTTTTTTCTTGGTGGTTTGGGTTCTGTAGTTTCCTCATCTGAGTGTTGCTCTTTTAAGACTTCTGAAAGCATGCTCCACACGCCGTCCCTTTCAGATTTCGGAAGACACTTCAGATTCTTAAACCTTGGGTTGAGTGCTGTAGCTATTTTTAGAAATCTCACATTGGTACTTGCTTTGTGTTTTGTCAAATCTGCTGTGAAAGTGTTCTTAAAATGAACATGTGCTGAGTTATCAGAGACTGCTAGAACATGAAATATATGGCAGAATGTGGGTAAAACAGAACAGGAGACATACAATTCTCCCCTAAGGAGTTCAGTCACAAATTTAATTAACACGCTGTTTTTTTAAAACTAGCATCATCAGCATGGAAGTATGTCCTCTGGAATGGTGGCTGAAGCATGAAGGGGCATACAAATGTTAGCATATCTGGCACGTAAATATCTTGCAACGCTGGCTACAAAAGTGCCATGTGAACATCTGTTCTCACTTTCAGGTGACATTGTAAATAAGAAGCAGGCAGCATTTATCTCCTGTAAATGTAAACAAACTTGTTTGTCTTAGCGATTGGCTGAACAAGAAGTAGGACTGAGTTGACTTGTAGGCTCTAAAATTTTACATTGTTTTGTTTTTGAGTGCAGTTATGTAACAAAAAAAAAAAATCTACATTTGTAAGTTACACTTTCACAATAAAGAGATTGCACTACAGTACTTGTAGGAGGTGAATTGAAAAATACTATTTCTTTTGTTTATTATTTTTACAGTGCAAATATTTGTAATTAAAAAAATAATAGTATAAAGTGAGCACTGTGCACTTTGTATTCTGTGTTGTAATATAAATCAATATATTTGGAAATGTAGAAAAACATCCAACATTATTTAATACATTTCAATTGGTATTCTATTGCTTAACAGTGCGATTAATCACGATTAATTTTTTTGAGTTAATCGCCTGAGTTAACTGTGACTAATCGACAGTCCTAAGAATTACAGATGGGTTTGCGGTATTGGAATATATAATGAAATGGTGATTGTTCTGTCACTATGGTTTATCTGATTCTCAGTATGTCAGGTGTCAGGAAAGTGAAATAGCAACAAACTGCATAAAGTGGACACATAATAGTGTTGTAATTGGTAATACACAGCAGGACGATAAGATACATAAAGCAAATGCTGCAATCTTGCAATAAATTTGCCATGGGAACATTACATTTTGTCGCTTCAGTTGTGAATTGTGTAATGCTACCATTTTGGATTCTCCTGTTTAACTAAGACACACTGAGGGTATGTCTACACAGCAAAGAAAAACCCGCGACTGGTCTGTGTGAGCTGATGTGGGCTGTGGGGCTGTTTCATTGCTGGGTAGACTTCTGGACTTGGGCTGGAGCCTGAGCTCTGGGACCCTTCGACCCTGCAGGGTCATAGAGCTCGGGCTCCAGCCGAGCCCAGAAGTCTACACAGCAACGAAACAGCCCCACAGCCTGAACCTTGCGAGCCTGAGTTGGCAGGCATGGGTCAGCTGCAGGTTTTTCTTTTCTATGTAGACATACCCTAAGAACAAACTGCTACACTGCATTTGAAGCTTTCTCAGCGTGTTTGGTTGCTTTTCTTTGATTTTGAATGTTCTTTGAGTAGTGTTTTTGTGCATACTCCATGTCAGGATACGTGATGAAATTTTTCATCAGCAGTTCACGTGGGTCCGCAACTGTACCCTAGATACCCTCATGCTCTTCTATGAGGTCATATCAGGAGGGATGGACCCGCTGCCACTCCCAATTCCTTCTTATTCGCCTGTGGCTGTGTTGTAGCATCTGCTCGCTAGCCTCTTGTTTTGCTATCCTGTTGCTAAAATGTTTATTTTTTTTCATTTTTGTTTAGCACAGTTTGTGCTTTTATAAAAGGGGGTTTTCCTCTTCGCTTTTTTTGCCTGATTCGGGCCTTTGCTTTTTCTCAGGTCTTTGGGTCATGGCCTCGAGTTTGTTATGCCCAAGACCCTGGGCTTTAAAGCCTGCCATACCTGCCATGGGTCTTTCCCCCACAGAGACCGTTCAAGCTGCTCCATTGCCTCGGGGAATCTCGCATCCCCTCCCAATGTAAGATCAGCTCAGGATTTAAGAGCAGATCTAATAATTGAGGAAGGACAGGTTCAAACGCCTGTCAGTGGAATGCTGCCTGAGACCTATGGGATTTGAGTCATCCCCTTTGTACATTAGATCCTCAGAGAGCTCTGGTGATAGTCTCTACTGGCAGTAAGCAAAGACCCTGCAGGCCCTTCGAAACCATCTAAACTGGGGGTTCTCAAACTTCATTGCACTGTGACCTTCTTCTGACAGCAAAAATTACTACACGACCCTAGGAGTGGGGACCAAAGCCTGAGCTCACTCGAGCTCTGCGCCCCAAGGGCTTCAGTCCAAGGCAGGGCTGTAATCTGAACCCCAACCTCAGGCTTCAGCTTCGGCCCCGGGGGGTGGGGCTCAGGCTTCGGCCCCAGGCCTCAGCAAAGTCTAAGCCAGCCCTGGCAACCCCATTAAAACAGGGTCATAACCCACTTTGAGGTCACGACCCACAGTTTGACAACCGCTGATCTAAACCATTGAAGAAGAGAAGGCTTCCTTCTCCAGAATGGGAGAAAAGAAAGAGAAAAGTTACCCTCAATCTGGGTCACAGGGGACCTTGTGACTAGTTATGGGAATCATTGAGGCTCCCACCAAGACCACAGCACAGACTAAAAAAACCATGCCATGTACTGAGAAACCATCAGGTAAACTATCTACAGTGCCACCTACATTGGCACTGGACTCAGTGACTCTGACATAAGGACTCCCAAGTGAAGTCGAAATCATTGTCAGTACTACCTCCAGCAGCCAGACATGAAGGAGGCACCAGTTGTACTTCAGTGACATCTCTGGTACTCCCGATGTTTCCTATCCAGAGGCCCTGGTACTGTCTAGTCTTTTGACCCTTGAGGACCTTCAGATTCTGGAGGAGCGTAAGCCATTGTTGCTGAGGAGTACTGTGAGATGCTCCCCACTGGTACCATCTCGCTTGCTGGAGTCTACTTAACCTCCCCTACCGTGTTCAATGTTGTCTTGCCCCCTCGTACCATCACTGTCTTCAATCTCTCATAAACTCATTGCGGATACACACATTCATTTCCATTTCTATCAACTGGACACTATCTGATATCTTAATATTAACACGGTCTGGTACTGATGCAATTAAAGGACCCATTTCAGGCCTCTGTATTCACTCAAACACTGGTAACTGGCACTATTTGCCCCTCCAGTTGACACAGGAGATAACTCCTTATTAGATTCAGAAGTGTCTATTCAGGGTTCCCGCTTGAGCCTCCTTCATTCAGGGTTCACCTTGGCAAAACTTTTAGCAGGGGATACACCCAACCCTGGCAAGGACAAGTAGGGTCCTGTCCTTTTCCCTCCATCCACTGTGAAGTGCAGATGATTCTGCTTGAGGGGAGGATACAGGTGGAACTCAGTGGGAGATGCCCTGAGAGTTCCTTGGCCTCACATACTGCTATATGTTTCATTCCGACTCCCCTACTGCTCAAGCATCTAAATATAGCAAAAAACCTACATAAGAGAATACACTTCTAGACTTGGTAGTCACTGATCTATACTTCCTCTTGAGTCTCACCTGACACACATTCTCAATGACTTATTGAGTTTAAAAATCACGGGATTACCCCTGCATTCAGTTCACCTAGTTGCTATAACAGCCTTCCCTCCCTCATTGAGGGGTTTTCAGTCTTGACCTACCCAACTATGATGAGGTTTCTCAAAGACCTCTTTAAACTTCTTCCCTACAATTAAAGAACCAACTCCACCACAGGAACTCAATTTAGTCCTCACCGCACTGAGGAAACCCCCATTTGAACCTACGGTGAACTATTTCCTCTTCCATCTGTCTGTTAAAACCCCATTCCTCATACCTATCACCTTGGTCAGGAGGACACAGGAGGTTGGGGCCTGGATAGCTGACCCACCGTGCATGGTGTTCTATCACAACACGGTGACTGTATCCATGCCTTCGCTTCTTTCCTAAAGTTTCCTCAGAATTCCACCTCAGCCAAGAAAATCGCCTACAGTTTGCTTTATCCCAAGCCCAACTCTTCAAGAGAAGAAGTGAGCCTTCATATACTGTATGTAAGACAAGATCTTACCTTTTATCTAGCTAGCACTAGGCCCTTTAGGGCTTCGCCCAGATTTTTTTTTATCAATTGCAGAAAACATGAAAGTACAGGTGATTTCCCTTCAGACTACCCAAATGGATTGCAGGATCCAACTTAAAGCCTCAGGGTTTCATCCCCTTCCCACTGGCTGACTCTACCAGTTGCCATGCTGAGAAACACATGCATCACAGACCTCTGCAGAGCAGCCCCCTGATCTTTGATACACCCTGCACTATGCTCTTGTGATTGCTTCCAGAGCTGAGGCTGTTCAACATTCTGTAATGATTCTACCTCCTCAGCACCCTCCTTTATGATGGAGGTACTGCTCAGGAGTCTTTGTGACATGTTTCAGAGTAGCAGATGTGTTAGTCTGTATCTGCAAAAAGAACAGGAGTACTTGTGGCACCTTAGAGACTAACAAATTTATTAGAGCATAAGCTTTCGTGGACTACAGCCCGCTTCATCCGAAGAAGTGGGCTGTAGTCCACGAAAGCTTATGCTCTAATAAATTTGTTAGTCTCTAAGGTGCCACAAGTACTCCTGTTCTTTTTGTGACATGGAGCACCCATAAGGACGCTACTTGAAAAAGGAGAGGTTACTTACCTTGTACAGTAACTGGAGCTCTTTGAGATGTGAGCTACCTATGGGTGCTCTACTACAGGCCCTCTTTCCCTTCTCCCTTGAGAGTCTCTTGTTGGACTTCTGTGGTTGAGAAGGAACTTGAGTGGCAGTGGGTTCACCCCTTCCTATATGCCCTTTTACTGGAGCATGAGGGTATCTAGGGAACAAGCATGCACGGACCTGTGGCCACTGCTGATGAAAGATCTTCATTCCAGAGTGCACAGTCAATCACACGTCCTGATGAGGACACCTCTCAAAAAACTCGAGTTACTGTACAAGGTAAGTAATTTCTCGTTCTGCCAGATTTCAAATGACAGCAGTTTCAACACTCCTCAAATAGGTTTAAGGCAAATAGAAAGTTGTAAGTATAAAATATTTCATACATCATTGATTTACTTTTCTAAAATACTCTACTTTAAATAATGATGAGAGCTCTCTCTTTCAAATAAGAAAAGTTCTTTTGTATGCAAATATTATAATCCTAATTATATGGAAAAGTGGAATAATCTTTTTATTTCCACCTTGTTCTAATATTATTAGGAAACCCATTAGGAGTGTAGTTTAGCCAGTGTTGCGCAATCCCTGGGTTTTCCACAAGTTTTTTTAATGAAGTTACTACTTTTTCTTCTAAAGGTAAGTAGAATTATAATAGGGCCACATTCTTGAATCCATGCTCTTGCATATGACTGTATCTGGAATACTTCGGAGCTAAAATTCAGAAAAGTTAAATGGTTGCATCAATAAGGTGGTATGTGCGCATCCTTCTTTGGAGACTTTCAAAATAAAATCCCTATGGTACTGTCTATAAAAAAGTTCTAGTTTTGTAGCAATCATATAATTTGAAATTAGGCATGGACTTCAGGTTTCAAGCTTGACACCATCATAAGTGAATTTCCATTTATAGAGAGTAATCGCATATAATAGCTCTGCATTCATTCACTCAACCAACATCTCTTGGAGCAAGGGAATATTTTTAGTTTCAGATAGATCAAATAAGAACTGAAGATTGATTCAGATACCACTGTGATGAGCAGGTGTAATCTAAATATCTTAGATCTTCAAAAGCAGGTAGGCAAACACATGTTCTGATGAGGTGGTTTTAACACCTCAGATTTTCAGTGTCCCAACTGGTTGTTTGCAAGAGCATGAACCCAACAGTGTGGCTCTACTATAATTATTGTCTTCAGAGAACAAGGATTACTGGTAAGTTATTTTTTTTTCCTTTCCTGGAGTCCTTGGCATTTTGGTTTGGTGTTGTAACTACCTGTGGCCTCTTTTTTTTTTTTTTTTTTTTTCCTCTTTTGCTGCTGCTGCCACCTACAGAAGTGCAGGATGATTGCGTAATTTTCAGCCATGAATGGGAAGGGTATTATAAATATTTCAGCTGCCACTGAAGTACTGTTCTTGCCATTTCATTGGGCAAGCTTGAGTCTGAATGTATTAAAAATAGAACTTAATATCTTGTAATAGAATTCTAAGTTGTGAGAGTATTTGTAACAGTACTGTAACACATACTTATTCCTATGACAGTATAGGAGATAAAAGGTTATTTGCTTAATACCTGAAAGTTTCTAGTATCAATAGAAATATGATTTAAATTTTCAGTGCAATATTTTACTTTTAAAGAGTGAAGTTGAATTTCAATATTTCAATTTAAAGAAATGAACAACATTTTAGAACCTATTGTACAGTGCAGAAGAGAAGTGACTATAGACAATCCGATATTTAAAGTAAATGTAAAGAGTGGAAGTTCTGGTCCATTTAAAGGAATGCTGTAATGTGCATACTTCTGCTGTTTCAACAGAAGTGAACTGTTACCTTACTTTTTCAAGAAAGCCAGTCAATTTGCATGTTCTGACACAATACTTGGACTACACCTTTGTAGCTAACTTAATATATTAGTTGTAAATCCATAAACATTCTGTACTATCTGATGTAGGTAAGAGCCAGGACAGAACACCAGATGGCATGTCTTCCCAATAAACACAGGGAATAATAAAAACTACAATTGATTTTGGGGTTCAGAAAAATAATCTGTTCTACTGTATTTTCTCCATCTTAAGGGTTTCAAATTGCCTCTTAGGCTTACAAAAGGACTAATTTTCATAACTTGCTATCTTTGGCAATTTGTTCTACATTCCAGGTATCTCTTGTATGAACAACTTTTTTTATTTGTTTCTGTTTCCTTTTCAGCTTTAGTTGGTAATTTCTTGTTTTTAATTTAATTTCCATTCCAAACATCTGACTTGGATCAATCCATTGATTTCTTTTCAAAATTTTCTGTGCTACGGGCTCCCTTAGGAACAGTTAATATTCCCTATTTCTAAAATACATTTTATAGAAACTTCTTTTTACATTTCATCAATGTTCTCTGTAAAGTGCGTTCATATATGTCCATGCAGCATTCTTCCATATATCGTGCATGTCACAATCCTTAGCGCTCACAACTTCTTAAACAGCAAAAGAAAAAGACAGTTTTAAGTGGATTAGTCTTGTTTCAGAGCATTGTTGAGTACTAGGAACTGGGCCAGAGTTTCTTTTGTCCCAAGCCCTTACCCGTAAGTCTCATTATACGCAGCACTGGGACTACCTCTCAATTTGTGTAGTAACCAGGTTCTATTGTATCTCACCCTAAGAACAGTTGAAATACTAGATACTGAACATGCTTGAAATTAGCTTTCTATATATCCAAAAGAGAGAATTAATACATTTTACTTCATTATTTTGACTCAGGAAATCCATATTTTGATGAGCACGTCAAGTAAGCTTTAGTTTTATGAAAATTAAGCAAATAACTAGCAGGTTCATTGGTCCAGGGTGAAGCTCAGGGCATTTAGTATTCTAGATTATCATTATCTAATACTTGAAAAATCAAACATACTATTTTTGTTTTAGATTTGAGACTTTAAGTTAAATTTATTCTTCTTTGTTAAAAGTCACTGTATGCTTTTCTTTGTTTTACATTTAAAATGCCAAAATTCTGAAATTCAAAATGCAAGGCCATTATTTTATTTTTTTCATCCAGTATTTCTAAGTAACTATAACTTCAGCCATTCTTAGTGTCTCTTTTGCACTGTAAAGGTAAGGAATGTATGAAAATTCTGCTGTCTTTTTACCACCCCAGTGATGATGCTATTTTAGTACATGAAATTTGAGGATTATATTAAAATACTTCATAAGTGCTAGTTTGCCACATACTTTTGTGGTGAGAAAAAGGGTTGATCTTTTTTGAAAATTTTTATTTTATTTATTCATAGTCTGCCTGATGTGTGGGTAAATGAAAGTGAACGACATCAATTAAAAACTAAAGTAGTTCATTTATCAAAACTACCAAAAGATACTGCCTTGCTTCTGGACCCAAACATATACAGGTAACTTCCTAATTTTAAACCTCTTATTTTATTTCAGTAAAGTCTTAAGCATCACTTAACTTTTTGATGCCAGAAGCCAAGATTGCTAACGCATGATGCACCAGTGCAGGGGACATCAATCATGCAGTGTACAGGGGTTAAGTTCTGAGGTTTTAAGTCTTTTCAGAATTGCTTAACTTCTTGAACTGAACTCTAGTAACTGAGAAACAGGGAATGTATGTATTTACCAAGTGTATTTTACTTTTTTGTGCTTGGTGTACAGAAATTCTAGTAAAGGAGGTACATACAGTGGAATCCTGAAAGATCACTTCTGTTAAGATCACATACTGGTTTGTATACCAATTTTTTTAAAGTCCAAATTTATCTTTTCATATTTTACATTCAGCTGTAATACATGCAGTATGACTTTGGCTATGTCTACACTATAGCTGGGACCGACGCTCCGAGATCGATCCATTGGTGGTCGATTTAGCAGGTCTGGTGAAGACCTGCCAAATCGACAGCAGATCGCTCTCCAGTCGACCCCAGTACTCTACCCCTGACGAGAAGAGTAAGGTAAGTCGACAGGAAAGTTTCTCCCGTCGACCCCCTGCGGTGTAGACCCTGCGGTAACTTGACCTAAAGTACGTCGACTCCAGCTACATTATTCACGTAGCTGGAGTTGCATAGCGTAGGTCAACTTCTCGCAGTAGTGTAGACATAGCCTTAGAAACCTGTACTTGTATACAAGTACTATTATTTTTTTAATACAAGATTCTTTAGCCTTTGGGGTGGGGTGAGGGATAGTACATGTCTTTAAGCAGCATACACGTGTGTTTTTTTAGGACTTCAGATTGGCTTCTAATCATCACATTTCTAATAATTTTCTTATTTTTATTCCTCTGTATTAACATGCTATACTTAATCCTATAGAGGCCCACAGTTGTATCTTGTGTAAAAAATTTTAAAGGTAATCTGAAATGCTTTCAATTCTTTTCAAATAATTTAAGATCCCAAATCAATAACAGGATGATACATGTGTAGGATTAATTATAAAAGCGTAAAAAAATTGAAAATCTGGTTGTCTTTCATTTACTGCCATGATCAAAGTTCAGTGTTCCTGTGTTTCTTGACATCACTAACGTCTAAAGCAATACACAGAATACTCAGCTGAGGTCTGGATGTGTATTAAGCCTGGATGTGTATTAAGCCTTTCAGTTTACCTTCATAGCCAATTTACTTCACTAATCAAAATAATGGATTTTGAGTATGGAGAGAATTAATTTTGCTATATGTGCTGTCTCTCTAAATGTAAGTATTTAAAATACTTACTTGAATATGAATTACTGATGTGAACTAATAATTCATAAGTGTGATGAGCAAAATTAGACTGTATCTTGTTTTAAAATGTTTAACACAAACTGTTTTTATTCCCTGCTTTAGGTATTAGTTACTTGTAATTTTATGGCCCAAATGGAATTTAATGATGTCATATAGATCCGTTTGTTGATTAATTTATTTTTTGCCAACTTTCTACAAGTTCCATGAAAATGGATATATGATAATCCTTTCAACTGAAACTAATGTTTTTGGGCTAAGAGATACCCCAGTAAAACTGCTAAAATACCCCCATGAACTATATAAATTGTACTCTAGAATTTTAACTCCTGGAATTGTGTACTGGTAAATATTGCTCTTTTGGAAACCTCACAGTATTGTGTGATCAAAGAACTGAAACTGGAGCCTAAAACTTGAATGGGGAAAGAATTATTGAAGGGATACTAGTCTCAGTACAAAGGCTGATATAATGGATTCTGGCATGGGATTTTCTAAAATGACATTTCAGTTTGAATAAAATTTAATGAAAATAAATTGTGTATACTCTATATACTCCAAAGTACTCCATATACAACTATATTGAATCAGCTGTTGAGATGACCTTGAACCATAAATGTATCTTCTTTTTCAGAACAATGCCACAGAAGAGGTTGAAGAGGTAAAAACCAAGCAATTGGGGACACCTGCAGTCTTAGTCACTGACAATGGAATTAGAAATAAAGTTGCACATTAGTCAAGGCCCCCCAACCCACCCCCATCCTTTTTTTCCAAATCCTTAGATAATATTTATGCCTAGTGTAAACATTCTGTGAATGAAGTAGATGCTTCTGTGGAATATCTTAATATATTACTGTATATCCACATTGTCATGGAATGGTACAGTGGGAGACTGAGCAAACACTCTTCTGGCAACTTAGTGGAACAACTAAAAGGCTTTGCATGCTTGCTTCTTTAAGCTGCTTTTCTTTTGTTAGTATATACAGTAGTTTGATGAAAAGAGGAAGTAACTAACCATCACAACTTACACAGTTCCCAGGAGAACTCTTAACAAGCTGCTAAGAGTTTAACACTCACCAGAGAATGAACAAACTACCCAGGCTTTATCCTATTACCTTCTGAGTATGGTGGATAGTGATCAGTCGTCATTTGTACACGTGTGCGTCCTTTCACAAAAACTAAGAGACATTAAATGATGTTTAAACAGATGTTAATGGAATGCTTGTTTTTCCCAATCAACTATAAATTCCTATATCCAAGTGAGACTGAAAGGTGTTGTTAAGAGTGTTGCAGTATGTCTGTCCCTTTTTCAGGACTAGTACTGTATGTTAATGAGGTCTACTTTTATGTAATCTTTATTACTGAACGGTTTTTGAAAAACCTCTACTTAAGCAGTTAGTGAAATTGGTGTTTGATTTTAATTTTTTGACCTTTTTAAGACTGTCACTTGTACAGTATGTGTTTTTTTTATTTGGCCTAATCTTTTCTAGATGTAAAGAAAATGATATTTTTTTAAAACATCTAGAAATTCAACCTTTATGCACCAAAGTTGGCTTTGAAAAGGAAAATAAAATCACTTTCTTGCTTAATAAGCAAGAAATCATGGATTTTTTTAACTTACAGAAATAGAAATGTGTGTAACTTGTTAGTCTTGTATGGAGACAAAAATGTTGCATATAGATAATAGGACATTGCTTGTAAATAATTCAGCAGATTTGTAATATATTTTTATATTATGAAATGTACTGTAGATGTTTTTCTAGAGGCATGAAAGTTAAAATGTATATATTATGTTAGAAAATATGGAAGGATATTGTAATTCACTAGCGCTGCCAGAAGAAATGTTTAAAAAAGCACCTTCCTAACAACAAAAAAAGTCGTTTGCATACCTAAGGGACTATGTACTACTGTTAATATCTGTTGTAAGAACAAAAATACATTGAACATCCTTCCCAGAAATCTTTGAGGGATGAACAGAATCCATAATGGCACTCCTTTCTGATAGTGAACGTGAAATCAGTCATTTCCTTGCTGTTGGAAGGAACTAATGTAAAATATATGTGGATATATGCAGTCAAACTGCAGAATTAGTCTTCCTTATTGGGGAGGCATTTTCACGTTACTACAGTGAAACAAAAAACCAGCAGTTTTTACACTAAAATTTTATTAAATAGAATAAAACTTAGAATTAACCCTTTGGCTGCAGGGTTAAGTGTTTCCTAATATAATACGAATGCATTCTGCATTGGTACTGACACAAGAGACTTGCTTGGCTCCAACGGGTTAAATATGTTACTTATATACATGAAAAATCTTATCAAACAAAATGAAGTGCAGATTAAAAGCACCACTAATATAAGATGTTCTGGACTGGTTGTTTAATAAATAAGGGTATTATTCATAAGATTTGTAGCAACCTGACTTTATTTTTTAAAAAAGTACAGTGTTTTGTTTAATTTTTTTGCTTGAGCACTTCATCTACTGCTTATTCTGTACCTATAAAGTAATCCACAATCTCTTTGGTTCTTTTTTAAAATTTGTTATAAAATTGCCAAATAGAAGTGTTTCAGATATAGTTTGTATTTGTATTTTTTTAATTTTATTGCTTCATGAGTTCCCTGTAAGTCATCTATAATTGACAGATGATTGTAGACCTTGCCTGAGTATTTTTTCTAATAAAACAAAGCAAATAACCACATGTTAGCTTCCAAATTGTAACCATTCAATGAAGGTTTTAAAAGATCTGAAATATACATTAAATATCTTTTTAGTTCCTCTATAAATGATGGAATGCACACTTAAGAGTTGTTGGATATAAATCCTGTACTGTACCTGTAAACCATTAATAATCAACCAGTGATTGTCTTTTCTTGCATTTGAGAAAAGCATTTTGTGATTTCTAATGATGCAGCAGTTGCCCAGGGTGGGGCGGAAGGGCATGGTGGGGAAAGAGTCCATTTAAAACCAAAATGCAGAGGGGACAGAGAGTTAAATCTGAGTTTGCACTAGTAACAAAAAGGTAAGTGAATTTTTTAGCTTTGTTTTAGCTTGAAGAAAGTTTCTGAAATGATTTATGCTTACACATATCCGTGTTCTAAATATATCTAATTCTTTTGTGTCTGCTTCAGATGCAAGAATTAAGTACCACTGATTTGTTGCGCCAAACAAATACCAACTTTGATAGAGGTATTCCAGGCACACACAATGGCAGTTCCACACATCTGTCTGAGTGACTTGTTGAATGTTACTTAGAGTATTTCTGAAGAATAACATTAATTCTCCAGTTTGGAGTAATTCAGGCTGTTCTCTTTTTATTGGTATTACCCAGATATATAACTTTTACTTGCGTTCTTCTGTTCAGAGATCTGTTATAGGACATTTTTCATAAGGGAGAAGCCACCCAAATAGTTCAGTCAGAGAATGCATTTTCTCATTTTGTATTTGTGAAGGTTTGCTGCCTTTCTGCAGTATGACTATGATGGGTTTCCTCGGGGTACCACCTAGAACTGGGGTACCACTGAGCCCTCTGATCCACCAGCCTGGGTTCCCTGTCACACTCTACTGCTGTGGCAAGCTGCAAAGCCTTCCAGCCTGCACTTTCACCAGCATTCACACAGGTAGGGGGACATCCAGCTGCAGTTACACACAGTCTCTCTGACCACCAGGTTCCCAGCCTAGGACTCCAGAGCAGTCCTGTCCTGCCCTGTTCAAATCTGGCCAGTATATGGGTATTAAACCTGGTCCGCCTCACCCTCAATGTGAAGAGGACAATGCACACTTTTGGTAACCAAGCAGAGATTTTCCCTAAGCACTCCAGTCAAAGCTCATGGGTTTAGATTAAAACAAAAACAAGATTAACCACAAAAGATAGATTTTAAGTGATCATAAATGATAGCAAACAGATCAAAGCAGATTACTTAGCAAATAAAAAACAAACTAAGCTTAATATACTAAATAGATTGAATATGAATTAGTAGAATCTCACTCTGAGAAATGATACAAGCAGGCTGCAGATTCTTAATGGACAAGTTGCACATGCTTTACAGCTTTGAATCCCCAGGAGTTTCATACACAGGCTAGAAATCCCTTTTGCCTGGGTCTAGTCCTTCCCTCAGTTCAGTCTTTGTTCCTCAGGTGTTTCCAGGGGTGTGGGGAGCGAAGCACCACCGATGTCACTCCCTGTCTTATATAGATTTAACATAGGGTGGGAACCTAAATTCCTTCTGAGCTGTGCAGGTGCCTCTTAAGCCCCATGCCCATGCTCAGGGCTGCAGTGGGGAGTGATGCCTCTCTCCCACCATCTCTCCCCTGGCCCTGACCTGCTGGGGGGGGGGGGGGGCGCAAGTGTCTCTCCCCACCGCAGCCCCAGGGCAGCCTGCACTCCAAATCCCTCATCTCCACCCCAGAGCCTGCACACCCAACCTTCTACCGCAGCCCTGAATCCTCTCCTGAATCCCTCATCCCTGGCACCACCTCAGAGCCTTCACCCCTAGCTGGAGCCCTCACCCCATGCACCTAACCCTCTACCCCATGCCTGAACCCCTCCTGCACCCCTCATCCTCAGCCCCACCCCAGAGCCCTCATCCTCCCACACCCCAACCCTCTGCCCAAGCCCCCTTCTGCACCCTGAACCCTTTGTTTCAAAACTTGGTTCCCAGACTGTTTTGTGGAAAAATACTGACATCCCAAGATGGAGCCCAGAATCATGTGGCCTGGTCACATATCCTTAGTCGTCATAGCCATCCATTACAGCAGGGTGGCCAATCTGACCCTGAGAAGGAGCCAGAATTTGCCAATGTACATTGCCAAAGAGCCACAGTAATGTGTCAGCAGCCCCCCCCCCATCTGCTTCCCCCTGCTCCCAGAACCTCCTGCCCACCGGAAGTCCCACTGATCAGCGCCTCCCCATCCCTCCCTGCACCTCCCTATCAGCTGTTTCGTGGCTGCAGGAGGCGGGGAGGAGCGAGGGCATAGCCAGCTCAGAGGAAGGGGTGGAGTGGATGTTCCCCAGGTGTAACTACATTTGAAGTATAGATACATAGTATCTTTAACGTCAGATACAAAAATGATACATGCATACAAATAGGATAATCATATTCAGCAAATCATAACTTCCAATGGCACCTCACATGACTTATCTTGTACAAAATGCATCATAATTGTGCCATAATATCACTATGAAGAATATGGGGTGGAGTGTCACAATGACAGGATAAATTTGTAGTTGATGATATTTTCCCCTTCATTGCAATTTATTTCCAGATTATTTAAATCAATAGAAACTACAGAAATTTCACCACTAAATTCATACTCTTCACAGACTTTTTTTTTTTTAACTTGGCTTTCCCCCCCCTTTTTTTGCAAACTGCTGCAGGTGAGGAAAAAGGGGTTAATGTTGATGAGCTGAAGTAAATCACCCATCCAAGTTAATTACCATTTCAATTACATGTCTCAGAACAATGTAATACTTACCAGAATGCCCGAAGGTCCTCATCAGAATGGAGGTCCTATTGTGTATATGGCTGAAGAAATGTTGAAGTAGGCAGTTCGCTGCCCCAGTTAACGTTTTTTAAAAAAGTTTGGAAATGATTAAGCTTCAGGGCATAAAACAGCCTCTCATTAAGGGTATGTCTACACAGCAATGTAAGCCTGGGCCTAACCGATGTTGTGTCCGCACACCAAATGTGTTAACCTAGGGCTCAAACCTAGGGTCCCAGGACCCTGGAGGGTCTGAGCCCATGTTAAGCTGGGACCTAACGTCTGAGCCCTGTTGCTTTCCTGTGTGCATTCTGCCACAGCTTGGCCTAGGTCCTGGCAGACTTCTGGATATATCCCAGAGTTCCTTGGGGCAATTTCTTAGTCCTTTTTATGCCAACAATCTGTGGTGCAGTCCAAGGGTTCTTAACCGTTTTCTTTCTGAGACTGCCCCCTCCCCCAACATGCTATAAAAACTCTAGGGCCAAGCAGGGAAGGGGTAGAAGGGCTTCTGGCTTCTGCCACCAGGCGGGGATAGTGGAAGCTAGGCAATCTAGTGCCAGTCTTGCTTTGCGGACCCTGTGGAACTGGCTTAGAGATTGCAGCCCCCTGTTTAAGAACAACTGGTGCAGTCTATTGCACTTTATTGCAAACAGAAGCCATACCTCCCTTGGCAAATGGCAGCAGCTCAGGTCAGTGTTAACCCATTGTCTACAAGCACACCATCAGAGAGCCTTCAGGGTTTTCATGGAGACTGATTAGAAGAAACTTTTTGCAAAGAGCTGCTTCCAGTTCATCAGAGCACATCCAGATTGCGATGCAAGGACCAGAGAGCGGCATGGGGACTAAGCAGCTGATCGGAGGATGACCCCCCCCAACAGCCGAGCCCTTCCTGGGGCTACATGGGCAGGGGTGCCCGGGCAGTGTATGCTGTGAGGGTGGCAAGTGCGAGCCAGCCCCCAAACCTTCCCGCAGCCTCCTTCAGCGGCGACTCTGGTTCCTCCATGCTGCTGCTAGGATGTTGGGGTTCATCCCTCCGCCCGCTGTGCTGAGCCAGGAACCCTGCCACTTCCCCTTCCTGCAGGGAAGCTGCTTGGTCCTGCTCTACTTGCTGTCCCTAGTGTTGTGTGTGCAGGGGTGCCCAGGCAGTGCGCACTGTGAGGGTGGTGAGTGGAGCCAACCCCAGACCTCCCCACAGCCTCCTGAGGATCCCTCATCCCTGTTTCTTGGGGTGTGGTGGGGGCAGGGTTAAGGGTTCCCTGGGGCATGCTGGAGCACACTGCACTCCAAGCCATGGGCGTGCACTTCACCCCTCTGCAGCTGGCAGCAGCCAGGCTGGGGTGTGTGTGTGTGTGTGTTTCCTTTGAAACTTACATTTTATGTCAAACTTCAAAACAGACAGAAATAAATTTAAAAAAACCAACCAACCAAAAATCTTCATCTAACATCCCATTTTAAAAATGAAGAATTGCAACGTTTCATTTTAATAGTTTGACAGTCCTGGAGACTGATGTCCTAATTGTCCTCAGAACAGGGGCACATGGGCATTTTCCTGCCAATGTGACTCAGCCTAGAGATGGAGAGCCCAGTTCTCAGATTAGATGGTAGTTCAGTGTATAAAGCCACCTCAACTGCAGTCATTCTACTGCGAGAGCTACCAAAGGAGCTTATTTTGCAGTTTACTGACTCGTGCTCCTTATGGGGACTTGAGTCCCATCAATAGAATTGGGCTAGGGTATCGACATGGGGTGGAGAGAGGCTGCTAGCCACTCTGGGATAGGGTTACTTTGACTTGGGTTTGAGCATTGCAGTATGGACACCAAGGTTCAAGCACGGGTCAGAAAATCGTTAATCTAAAGTTATATGCAGTATAGATGCTCAAGCCCAGGGTTCCCTAATGCTGATCAGCTGACCGAGTCCCACTAACCCAAGGCGTACATTGCTGTGTAGATATATCCTAAAAGGATTAGAAGAAACTTCCCCATAGGCAGGTTTCCCCAAATAGTCCACTTGTGGGTTCCCTGCTTCATCTTTGGCAGCATCTAGTTCTGCTCTCTTGTCAGAGACACGGGATAGTGGACTATATAGAGGACTTGAATTGGTCTAGGTCTCACTGGGTCAGCAACCTGGTGCTTTTGGGAGGGAGGGGCGGCTATCAAACAGTCAAACTGCCCCATTCAATTTACTTTAAAGATCTATTTCAACCAGTTCACTATTAACTAAGTATATACAAAAATAGGAGAATTGCAGCTCTGCACAATCTATGGAATCCTGTTTAATTTTGGTGCTGTGAGTGGAACAATCTGACTCGTGAAGCCAAAAAGCCAGAAGGAAGGAGTAGAGCCCTCAGATTACATTTGAGCCCTGAGGAGGAGCAAATTCTGCAGAGCTCAGCAGGGAATCTAAGTCCTCAAACCAGCCACAACCCTCCATCTGGCTCTGCAAGGGCCAGGTCTGTTGTAATGGCCATCTTCCCCCCTGGTTCTAGTGACTGCTGCGCTTCCCTCTGCAGATCCTTGCAGACATTACTGTATCAGTCACACTTGGATGATATTTTCAAGCTCTTCTTTCAACTATTAGGGTTAGAAACTTTTTTTTAAAAGTGAAAGATGAAATTGATGTTACAGTGACTAGAAGCTGGGACAAGTGCCTCTGCATAAATCTGACCTTACTAAATGTATATCTGGACCCCACAGACTTATCCAGGATTTCAAGTCTGGTAAGCCCAGCGGAACCTGTATTGATCATACGCTGAACATCTTTGCAATCTAGTGCAAGTGGAGTAATATTTTGGCAGTTGGCTTGTGGGTCCTGAGGCAATTCTGCTGTTGGTGATAGTGGAAGTTGGAGGGGCAGAGAGCAGAAGAGGGATAGATGATGGTTTCTGCTCTTCCTTTTGATGGTTAGGAACACTGAAGGTATGTCTACACTGCATTTTAAAACCCATGGTAGCAAGTCTCGGATCCCAGGTCTACTGACTCAGGCTTGCACTACAGCACTAAAAACAGCAGTGCAGACGTTGCAAAGATTGGAGCTCAGGCTCTGAAACTGCCCTTCCCGCAGGGCTTCAGAGCTGGAACTGCAGCTCAAGCCCAAACATCTACACAGCTGCTTTGAGCACCATAGCACTGAGACTCATGGCCACAGGTTTTAAAACTTAGTGTAGATGTAGAGCTTGTGTGTACACACACATACTCTTTTTGCTATTGTCTGTAAGGTTCATTGGCTAACTTGGTTTAATCCAAGGTCTGTATTTGGAAGTGTTGTCCACAGCGGAATAAATCTCTCCAGAAGTATTGTGCCTTAAGAGAAAGACAAAAAAGTAACCATAAAGCTTGGGAAAAACCTCTGTGCTCCCTTGCTCTGCTGCTGGGTGGGTCAGGTAACACAATGCATCAGTTTTAATTTTGTGTGCTACATGTCAGCACTCATATGTATCCTCTGAGGTTCCATCTCTGAAATGTTTCTACCTTGCCTTTTGAGAACTGATTAGTGGGTAATGTTAGCACATAATATAAATAAGTCTCTCCACAGTTAAGTATTGCCAAGTTAGGGCAAAATATGCCAGTGCCATGGGAATACAAGAGCATTCGTTGTCTGATTCAACAAAAATGAAGATTCAATAGATGTTGCAGCGCCTGGATGGCCTTATCAGTGACTAAATCTGTGGTGTCATTTCCCTTCTGATGACCTGACAGTTCCTTAAGTCTGAAACCTTTCTTCTATTGCAGTTAAAAATGTTGCCCAAGGTTTGCATTGGATGGGTGGCTTTGGCAGTAGCAATAGGCAGAGCTATGGGGAGATATGGCTGACCCAAATACAATAACAGGTGAGTATTATGAGCATAACATCGTATTAGGGATGCATCTCATCACTAATTTATATGAAGTTCTAGAGACTGTAATGGTTTTGCTGCTAGCAATCTGCACTATAATTGCAGCAGGAGAAAAAATATTAATGACTGCCCATCTTTTCTCAGAAGAGCCTGCAATTTGTCCTTCAGTGTATGAGTAACGCACCCTACCTTAGACTTACTCTGAATTGGTTTTGTGTTCAAATTCCCTAGCTGCTGTTACTCTGAGGACGTGGAGCAGAAAACAGAGCAGGTTGCTTACTATGCTTGTTAACCTTTGGGTAGTTGACTAAGGCAAGGATTTTCAATAATGACTGATTTGGGGACATTTTTATATGCACAATACACTTTAAAGGACCCCTATTTTTAAAAAGTGCTGAAAACCCTGTTCTCTGAAAAGTAGGCCCTTTTAAAGTTTCATGTTGGGCACCCAAATACTGAAGCATTCAAAATCTTCTAGGAACTTTAGAATATCTTGGCCTAAGCTTCAGGTGGATGGTAGAAATTTGGAATAAGGAGTGGTTAACAGCACTTTTCTGGGAATGAGGGAGAATGGCTACTGAGAAGCTGAGCCAATGGAAATTGTGTTCCCAAACTTGTCCTTGGAGCAAGGTGATCTGCTGAGAACTGGCAGTTCATATAGTGCTCAGTTTCCATATACTGCATTGCATTAAAAGACAGATAAAACACATACGTACTTTCTTAATGTTTACGTTGTCATGTAAATTAGTTATTACAAAATGAATTACTGGTGTAACCAAGACGAGACTCTGTCCCAATTGCACTATGTATGCCCATGTAATTTTGCCTTGCACAAAGTAATAGTCAGTGGGTGAGATTCTGATTTTGATTACAAAATTATATAAATTTGGACTAAGTCCATTTGAAAACAATGGAGTTATTCGGGATTCTGTACTGGTATAATTGAGATCAGAATCTCAAGCATTGACTTTATTCCTTGCTGCTTTTCACTGCAAGAGGTGAGAGATTGTGTATTGTGGTAGTATCTAGCAGCCTCAGTCATGTGCAGGACTCCACTATGCTAGGCAGTGTAAAGACAGTGCCTGCCCACAGAGCTTATGATTCCGGTTAGGTAAAAATTGGCTTTATCCAGGATTTCAAGCTGAACTTGTCATTTCATGCTCTACCACTGCTATTACACCTTGATTGTTTTACACATGGACATGAACACAACCACAAATGTTTCCCTTCTTTTTCTTATAAATGTGTGACAAATAGGATTTTTCCTTCTCCATAGTTTACTTTTAAAACGGTAGATAGTTGAACCTACAGTCTGTCACTTTCAACCGTTCGCTATAACTTGTTCAAGT
Source organism: Malaclemys terrapin pileata (assembly GCF_027887155.1). Taxonomy (NCBI): domain Eukaryota; kingdom Metazoa; phylum Chordata; order Testudines; family Emydidae; genus Malaclemys; species Malaclemys terrapin. The sequence continues at coordinate 116,461,499 of NC_071505.1, forward strand.
AAACATTCACAGATCTGTTCTGCAAATGGCTCCCATATGCACACAGCTTTGCAAGTAAAATAAACAGTTTGGTCCCTGAAAACGGTATTTTAAACAACATTCCAGAAGGGAAAGATGTCTAAACATAACATAGGCTTTTATAGTCACATAAAGATGCACTTTTATCTGTTAATGACATTAACCTGGTACTTGCTTGAAGCAAGCAGAGTTTGGGGATTGTTTGTTTTAAGATATCTATTGATAAATTATTCTGCTTAAATTTTTAATAAATTTATTCTGATGTGTAGGTTTGGAAAAGCAAGTAGGCGTGTGTTTCGCTTGAGTCTTATGAAATTGCTGTATTAAAAACAAAGGCGGATTTTCATTGGCGTTTGGAAAATTTCACCTGAATCAGCAAGGTCACATTTCTAAATTTTTCCACATTCATGAATAATGGATGAACTGAATTGAAGCTAACAGGGAGGGGAAAAAAAACAGCCTGTCAAATACTTTGACCAGATTACTTTTAAAGGGCCCTGGGTACTTTCACAACAACTATCAATGTTTGCAGATATGCCACTTAAGAGCTATAGCCCCAAAACATAGTACTTACTGTCTTGAAGTGTTCCACTGAGAAAATCCTTATTGTAGCGAATACTTTGCCTAATGGAGTTGGCAGTCTCCTTGCCCATCCAATCTTTCTGTCCCACCCACTTCTCCAGTGCGTCTCACCAGACTTCTTATTCCAATCTACTTCTCTCCCTTTCCTAGTTCAGCCTTTGCCGCCTCTGCGTATTAATCAGACCACTTCTTCCTCTAGGCTGCCTGGGTGCCACAGGGATGTTATGGAGAACACAGGAGAGACAGGCTCCCTATTCTGTTTCCCATGCCCAGACCCACCCTGGCTTAGAGGAGCAATCAGGGAAAATCCAGCTTTGTCCCTGTAGCCCTTGGCTGGAGCGTGCTCAGTTACTCTGTGGGGATGGTGCATATGCAGTCGGGCCAGCCCTAGGAGGAGTGAGAGACTCAAGCATGCTCAGTGATGATGGAATCTTAGGAAAATTTAGCTAAAATTGAGGTCTCTACTGAACGTGTGTGCACTGCAAGTGTTCAAATGCTTATAACTTGGCTAAATGTAGGCAGTTTTTCATAATGATGGCAAAAGGCTACAGAGGCCACCCCATAGGCAAGTTTCATCCATTCTCCAAAGCATGGGGCCTCTGGACTGTTCTAAGAAAAGGTCAACAGAATTCTTTAACCTGGGCAAAACAGTGTGTTTTTTTTCTAGCCATGTTCTCAGAAATGGCTGAATCATTTTGTCTGAAATTCTCAAAAATAATAAGCCTGAGGCAGACACTCTGCATGCAAAATTTCAGTGAAACTGCCCAGTCTGCTTTCACTGTTCAAGGTAAGCAAAGAGCAGAAAGTGTGTGCGTGTGTGTCCTAGTAAAATTCTAAACAAACAAACAAACAAGGCAATCTAAGACTTGGGAAACTTTTTGTTATGATCACTCAACTATAGATATTTTATTCTAATTATAGGAATTCCCTATACTTAAATGAAAAATGCTGAAATGTAACTTCTTCACGAGGTAAATGTTGAATCTTTCTTATGGCTCCCACAGTTTCACTGCCCTGGAAGGACACAATCCCAGGAAGGGCAGATGCTGTGTCCACCATCTTCCCGCCTTCAATATCACTGCTGGGTGTGGGCAGTTTTAAGTTTCAGTTGAGGTACCTTAGAGCAGTGGTTCTCAAACTAGGGCCACCGCTTGTTCAGGATAAGCCCCCTGGCGGGCTAGGCTGGTTTGTTTGCCTGCCACGTCCGCAGGTTCGGCCGATCGCGGCTCCCACTGGCCGCGGTTCGCCGCTCCAAGCCAATGGGGGCTGCAGGAAGGGCAGCCAGCACATCCCTCAGCCCGCGCCACTTCCCGCTGCCCCCATTGGCTTGGGGTAGCGAACTGCAGCCAGTGGGAGCTGCGATCGGCTGAACCTGCGGACGCGGCAGGCAAAAAAAACAGCCCGGCCCGCCAGGGGGCTTATCCTGAACAAGCGGTGGCCCTAGTTTGAGAACCACTGCCTTAGAGGGCCCAGATAAGAGAGGCTATTCTGGGGATGTAATAGATCTGCACATTCCCAGCTCCTGGGACATCCTGTTCCCAGCCAGTACAATATTCTTCCAGGGTTATGCTGTTCCCTTGGTGACCTCATCTCTAGTCACTTTCTACCACTGCAATCTCAGTCTTCCCCAGTAGACTTTCCAGTCCCAGGGACCTCCCCTAAGATTTATGCTGGCAGAAGCCACTCTAGAATGTGAGGTGAATGTGAGTCATAAGTCTTTGAAGATCCATTTCTGCTGAGAGGGTAGGATGACCCGATGTCCCGATTTTATAGAGGCAGTCCCGATTTTGGGTGCTTTTTCTTATATAGGCATCTATTACCCCCCACCCCCTGTCCCGATTTTTCACACTTGCTATCTGGTCATCCTATGAGAGGCTGAGATTTTCTAGTGCAACATTTTGTGACGTCATTACAGAAAGTGCTATGGCCCGAAGCACAGGATTTTGCAGGGATGTGTGGGAGCTGATTATTCCCATTTTAAGATAGCATTAGGACAGTCTGACAGGTTACAGTACCTGTCTGGGCCTTAGGAGGGTCGTCAGAGACTGGAGTTTGCTGCCTGGTATGCGTGCTTGAGCAAAGGATTAAGAGACAGAAAGCTGCACTTCTCAGGGACAGCTCTTTAGATATAAAGATCAAAAAGAGGGAGACAATTGCTGGGTTTGCACAATTTGTCCCAATCGGAGTGCATGAAAGTATCTTGCAATGAGGAGTTAGTACAGAGCCAGGCAAATACTCAGCGGGAACATGGCTGTACTCTAAGACATACCCTCTGCAATGACAATGAAAAGATATTTGAACACTCGGGGGGGAAAGCCTTATTTTCTCTGTTTAATGTGTTCTAAGCTGTGTTGGCTGGACTGTAGCTCTGGGGAAGGCAGTGGAGACAAACCTTGCTTGTTTGTTTAGGGCCCAAGGCTGGAGGTCTGAGGGTGGACAATAGCACTCCCTCTCTCCTCCTCAGTGCTCTGTTACAGTTATCAGTATATACTAGTGGAAATAGTAGGGTTGTTTTTTCCCCCACCCGCTTCTATAGTGCGACCCTTACAAAGCTAAAAATCTCAGATTTGGCACACTCAGCAAAGGGGACAAGGTCTGAGGGGACATGATCCTTCCAGGTCAGTGCTGAAGGACAAGGCACTTCTGATGCTGTACCTACTCCTGAGATAAATAGGACTTCAGGGCAGACTACTGTTTGTCCGGTACCTTTCAACAATACTAAATTCAATAAGAAAAATAAACCATAAAAAGATCCAAGTAGCAGCCCACTGTTTGAACACATTTCATGTGAGATGTTCCCAAAAAAGTTACAGCTTCTGAAATACAGATTTGTAACCCCAGTTAGCTTTGGGACTGGTCATAAATCTTAAATTTATTATTTTATCTTTCACTATAGCACCTTTTCTCCTTATGTCACCAGAAACTGCAAAAAAGAAAAGAAAATGTATCGGGATTTATGGTGGATTCCCATCTGCTGCTTCTAGAAATGCCCTTTTCATTGTGGTGCAAATCCTTTTTGGTAAAAAAAACAACAACAAAAAACAAGTAATGTGATGATAAATCCCATTGCTTAGTCCCAAATAAGACATCATTGCTAGTCGTTCAGCCATCCTTTGAGCTGTTTTGCTTGTAGAAGGTTTGAGTACTGCCTATTGGATGATGTTTAAAGGCTTTTGTTAAGTTTAATGCCCTTACCATGGAGTATTTTTCCCTCTATTTGTAGCCTGCTAGTGGAGGTTGAAGTCAAAGGATCCCCTGATATACTTAATGTGAAGATGACAAGCAAACTCTCCTATGAGTCAGAGACATAAGATCCAGCAGGCCTTCTAACCCAGCAAAGTTAAGCAAGAAATTGAGCAGAGTCAGTGATTTTCTTTCAACGGACAAGTGAACAGTCGGGGCAGGTGAGTGAAGCTGAGAGGAAAACAGCATGTTTCCTATTTAAAAGAAAGAATGTTTATTGCATTAGGAAGAGAGGACTAGGACATTTAATGGAAAGATCCTTCCTTCTTTGATGCTTCCTTGTAAAAACAGCTGCTTTCTGGGCTACAGCAGAAGGGATGATGGAGGTTTGACCCATACTTCCCTTGGATGCTGGTGGGTATTCTGCAGTACACCATGAAAATTTCCCATAAGGCAGCACACCTGCAGGCAGCCTGGGATACCTGAGAACACTGGGCCATGCTTACATTGATGCAACATGTTGCAAAGTGCACCTGAGTGATTGCATTCCACTGAAATCATTGTATTCATCTAACTAAACTGATATAGCTATAGAGTGGTGCAACTTGTGTGTAGTGCTTAAAGTGTGCCAGGTCTAAAGGAGTCTGAGACCTGGCAAATAAAATTTCTACAGCTCCAGAAAAGTTGTTGAGGGGGTTAACCCCTGGTAATTAGCTGCTTTCCCTACCTCCTGGGGTGCAAGCAGCCAATCACAAGCTGAGTTCTCTCTCCTCCCTCCTCTCAGGAGCCTATTTTCACAGGTGGGGAGAGGAGAGAGCAGAAAGATCACAGCAGGTCAAGGCAGCTCTGTGCCCTTCTCTCCCCAGCTCCTGCAACGCAGTCTGTGTGGGTTGACCCTGTCCAGTGCCTCGTTGACTTAAATGGGACTCCACAGAGGCACAGGGATTCATCTGGGCCTTAGATTGTGAAATCTCTGGGGCAGGGACCTTGTAATACATATAAGACAACATATTCAACCCACTTACTTCTGTGCCTAAACATGGCTTTAGGTGCCTAAATTTATGCATCCAAGTTGGAAGGTATTGGCATTATGACATTTTTGGGGCTAGATAAATAATAATAATAATTAATAAGGTAAGTTATGTTAGAGTAAAACTTTGCAATCTAGAATTAAGGTTGCCTTGAGTAATGAAGAGCTTTAATCTGTTTACCTTTAATTTTGAACAATGCTTTGTAGTTTTACTTTTGAGTTAATGGAAGGCAGAGACGTGGCTTTCTGTGGGTTCATGTCATGAACATTCTGTCCTGGAGCATGGAAAATATGTCAATTGCACTTAAAACAAAGTTTATAGCACAGCAGATGCGCACACGCGCACACAGGCTGCAGTTGAAATCCGAAGCATTTAATTGTCAGTTGCCTGCAGCTGGATTCTTTCTTTCCAAGCAAGTGAGGAAGCTGGATAATATAAAAGGACGTCACGAGACAGTGAGCGAGTTCATGTGTGATTACTTATTAAAAACGTTATTCTGCCTCAGTTCACAAGCGTGGGAGATATTGTCCTCTGTTCAGTATGTGCTCACTCGTCACATATACTTCAGTGAAATCACTGACCAGACATACAACAAATATCTAACACAAATAATAATTCACCAGCTTTTGTCCCTTATATAAAAGGGAATATAATAGTTCATCAAGTTAATGCTATAGAGTGGCAGCGTTTCCTAGTGGAAAGACACTGGACTAGAACTCAGAAGACCTGTGTGACCTCTGGGCAAGTCACTTCACCTCGTGTGCCTGTTTCCCTATCTCTAAAATGGGGATAATGATACTGATCTTGTTTGTAAAGTACTTTGAGATCTACTGATAAGAGCTAGATATTACTGGGATTCTTTTAGGAGCTACAGCCTCATCTATTCACTACAGTCGAACTACACCTTACCTCTGCTGAAGATCTGGCTCATTATTTTTATGTCTCTGTGGCAAGACTATGAAGTAAAAGCATGTTTTTAAAATGTTTATTCAGAAAAGCTCATCTCAGGTACAGCTTCTAGTTTTCAGTGAGGTCACAAGTGGGTGTAAGTAAGTCTAAGTCAGGCTGTTCCATATAAGATATTCACAACTACTGTAATGAACATTTGCCCTCACACTGCTTGCTTTGTATGTATGTTTAATATTAATATGGAGATATACCCATCTCATAGAACTTGAAGGTCATAGAGTCCAGTCCCCTGCCTTCACAGCAGGACCAAGTACTGTTCCTGACAGATTTTTGCCCCAGGTCCATAAATGGCCCCCTCAATGATTGAATTCACAACCCTGGGTTTAGCAGGCCAATGCTCAAACCACTGAGCAACCTGGCAAAACCTGAACATGAGGCTCAATATGTGACAATGGCCCAAACTAAGACACACAGAAATTATTCATACAGGAAACTTAAAATCCTAGAGGATTCACCTTTCTATAAATAGCTTTCTGTAAACAGCTTTCTATAGTTTTAGGCCTGGTCAACACAGTTTTTAACTAAACTGGTGAATTTTTTTACTGATACATTTCTATCAATATAGCTTATTCCCTGCCCCTTACAGGAATAACCCATCCTCAAAAGCATTTTTTAAATGATATAGTTGTGTCCATATTCAAAAGGGTTGTGCTGCTTTAGCTAGATGAGTACACAAGGCCTTTGTTTCATAATTCTTTAGTTCTGAGGTAAACAACTTTCAATAGTAAAAGAGAGAGGCCATTAGATTTGTGTGGATCATATTTAACTTTGGGACTACAATGAGTGACATCCCTCAGAACAAGAGACACTTGAGAGCCGTTTCATTTCTAAAACTTTTTCAGTATGATTCCTAAAGAACATGTAAAATACACATGATACAGCACTTTTCAGGCTGAAAGATTCATGTGGAAGGTTGTGACCATCTTGTTTAAGACACAAAGGAGTTTTATTAAAACTACGGTTTATTTAATAACAGTAAATTAGCAAAATTACCACCACAACCCACTTGATAAGATGCATCATCAACAAGCACCCTTCCTATGCCTTATTGAGAGCGCCTCAATTCGAGTACTGTATGGCCTAGCTGCAAAATGCTGAGCACTTCCTGGGAAGTTCAGAGCTCCTTCTGAAGTTGGTGGGAGTTGGGGGAGTATAGCACTTCCCAGAAACCCACCCAAAGTGAGATAATTATCTATAAAAAAATAATATCTTTCATTAAAAAAAATTGTTCCACGGATGAGACAGGGGAGTCATCACCATCTTCTCATTAAAACAAACACCTTAAACCCACAGTCTTCAGTTTACCAGAAATAGGAAACAAACATGTCTGTATCAAAATGCCTGCCCTCATATCAGACTGCATTTCCCAGCACTTCTATGAACCAAATGTCAGAGTTCACACAGCCTTCCCTGGTATAAAGAACTCCACCGTCTACTTTGCCTCCAATATAGGGAGTTTATGAGAAGGATTTGCATGGTAAACATCTGTGGCTTTAACTTACTGGTCATGAAGATGTCTAAACAAATACATATCAACTTATAGTTCAATACAGAACTCACCATTTGTCTCAGGGTTGCACAAAAGCATTCCACTTTCCTTAGCATGGGCTTGATCCCGCTTGGTACTGAGCATTTTGGCCCTGATCCAACAAAGAACTTGATTGGGTGTATCTTTAAGCCTGCCAGTAGTCTCCTTGAAGGCTAAAGGGCTATTTGTGCTTAATATTGAGCACCTGCTTAAGTGCTTCACCAAGCTGGGGTCTGGAGTGGTCAGCACCTTGCAGGACTTAACTGTATATTCCCTACACTATTCCAGCCTAAAACCCATGTGTTTGCTGGCTAGTGAAAGAAAAGAACTAAAACCATATATATCACTTATATGCATATGTGCAGCAATGTATATATCCATATCACTGTCACCATATCTAAGCAACTCTTGCATATGGTGGGCTCAATTCTCAGCTACACTGAGTGGAGCTCTACTGCACCTTGGGAGTGGGGGAGCAAAGGTGGCTTTTCATGACCATTTCCAGGACTAGGGGAACAGAAAGCTGAAGAGCTGTTTTGGATACTAGCACAACTTTGAGCCATCTGAAGGCTGTCTTAAACTGTGCTGGAGTATATCAGCCATTGGTGGTGGTATGCTAGCTGGGAATCACAGGAGTGTAGCTTCATACTCCATCATGCCCCCAGTGCCGAGGAAACCGAGAGAGAGTATGTAACAGGATGACTTGCCTGGGGCTAAGGCATTCTGATTACAGAATGAGCCGCGCCTGAGGGGAATCAGGCACTTCCCCATAAAGAGTTGAAGTAAAGCGGGTGAGCTGGGATTAAGTAGTGATAAAACCCAGCTAGAGAAAGAGGTGGTGGAGAGACAGGAAAAGGTCTAGAGAGGCCCAGGTGAGACCCTGCCTAAAGTAGGGAAGAGGTGGAGATCCCCAGAGGAGAATGTAAGAGTTTGGAGAGGAAGTAGCACAGGTAAAGGAGCAGGCCTAATTGTTCAGTACAGGGCCCTGGGCAGGAACCTAGAAGTGGATTCTCCTACTGGCCCCAATGGGGGGTGCGGGGGCTGTACAAGCCCATCACAAGAGTTATTAAGCCTTGCAGGGGGGCTGCAGGCTAAGCCTCAAAGATGGGCTGAGGAATAGTTCCAGAGAGGTCAGAAAGACATTTTGAGACTCTTAGTTTGGACAGTTGTGACCCCAAAAGGGGTAGACTTAAGATGGTGAACTGGCCAAAGGGCTGAGTCACTGGAAGAGATGCCATCACGGTGACTGGTGGCAGGGAGGCCCTAGTGACATCTGAGAGCTATTATACCACATCTGCATGCAAGGAGGTGACTACCGGTGAATAGACATGTTTGCAGGGTAGTACAGATTTAAGGGCTGGAGATTAGGAGATGTTGGGAGGGTGTGTGGGGAGTGAGACTGGAAGTACCTTCTCTATTGGTAAACCAGTCTAGTGTTTCTGGCTCCCAAGACATGTTATAAGGGCTATCTGTTCTTTCACGCTTTTGTCTGAGGAAGTAATGTAGTCTGTACAGGTCAAGTCACTGTTGAGGGCTGAAGAGTTCTCTTTGAGGCAGTATTGTGTCAATTAGTTTTAAAACTCTGTTTTGCTTTGTTTTAAATTGATCGTGTACCAAGAAGTAGTAAGTGAATTACCAGAAAACTGAACAAGTTATTGATTAAAGTATATAGTGCCATTCACATGCATCATAGTACCCCACAAGCCTAAAGCATCGCAATGTATTACAAACTTTTAGCTAAGGGGGGGGGGGGGGGGGAGGTGAGTCTGAATGAAATAAGCAATGATGGTTGATATTGGTCTCCAGAATTCAGTCCATATAATTATAGTCAGAGTTTTTATAGTACTCAATTCTATGGTGACAAATAAGAGCTGTTGCCATATGTATCTATTTAAATGAGAAATGAACCAGACCAAGTGCCCTAACTAATGGTACAGTGTTTGTTGGTTTTCTTAAAGCACTCATGGATTCATGTGACTAAACACACACTAAGCTGTGATTCTCAGGTAGTGGAATTTTCTAGCCTTTGTGGTTGTGGAGTAAAACTTAAAAATGTGAACCCTAAGGGTTGCAAGGCCAGAATACCCAAAAGGACCCAAAAGCTGTTGGTTTTAAAAATCTTGTGGTTTTGGGGGACCTGAGTCATGACTTTTGAATGCTTGGGATTGACAATACTGGTACTTCTCCCCACCCCCCAAACCTTGGGGAAAACTCAAGATCCAGTTCCAGATCTAGATTTGATCAGACTTTGGCCCTGTCACTCTAACTTAAATAGCTCGAAAGCTCGACTGTCACCAACCGAAGTTGGTCCAATATATCACCTCACCCACCTTGTGTCTCATGTGTTCAATTCAGTATTTGTCCAGATTCTGGTCTTTTGTGTCTCTGTGTGCAGTGCAAAAATTAGAATTTGTCTCTGTGCAAGTCAATATGCTTGGAACACTCCTGCTGCCCCGGTTTACACTTGGAACAGACTCTAACCTATGTCACTGCACTGGGATTGTGCCTGACCCATACAGCCACAACCAAGGGCCAGGCTACTTACCTCCTGTTTCCTCATACCCCACGATTTGGCCCTTTGTGGTTTAATTAGTGAAGTGAAGATATTTGTAGATGCGCTAAGAATTCAAGAATCCCTTTTGCACATTTCTTTCTCAGTGGCTACTATGAAGGGTTTTAAGTGAAAAGGAGGGATGTAAAAGTTAAATGGATATTGTTGAAGTTACAGATTAGCTGGTGGGGGTGGGAAGTTACCCCTGCCCTGACATGAAACTGAGGTTTATTTGTTTTTTTTCATTTAACTGTTAACCATTGTGGGGGGGGGGGGGGGGAAATACTAAACGAAAAAGCAGAACTACATTTGTTAATTCCTTAGCTGAGTGATCTGCCGCAAACCACCCAGGACAGTTTTTCTGTTATATGTGCATGTGTCTTTGCCCGCCTAGCTTCCTTTTATAGTGGTTTCCCCCACTTCCCCCCTTGGCTGTTGTATTCCTTACTTTCTCAGAGTCCTATAGTTTTGTTGTTCACCATTAAATAGCTTTCACATAGCTGCATTTGAGTGGTGGGTGAAGAGATTCTTACCTTTATAGAGTACCTCAGGATGAAAGATGTTATGTAAATGTAAGAAAGCACAGAGACTGTGTTTATAGAGGAAAAAGTAAACCTCTGATGTTACTATCAACAATTAGAACTAGGCATCCTACATAAAGCATTCCCATTCAGGAAAAACTACTAATCAAATCTTTTGTGTGTGTTCTGTTGAAAGTTTTCTAATCATTTCCTTTTACAGCAATATATAACCAAAAGGTGGCAGCAACCTACCATGTTGTGCCAGTAAATAAATGTATAAACTTGCTAGTGATATTACCAGTAGTGTTTACTTGCTTTTCTAAACCAGTTTCCTTATCTTGTATCAACAAAGCCAACAAATTGCATACAGTAGGGTATTGTATGTTGCTGTTTTAACAGCTCTGCTTGCTTTGCCTTATATCTTTGGCTTCTATCTTTCAGATATGGCAGATCTTTAATAATAGAGATTTGCTTCTCTTTCTCTAAAGTTTGTACCAACTAACATAAAATCACATACTCCTTCCCCCCCCCCCCACAATCTTCTTTAAAATAACATTAAGATTGCAAAACTAAGCACTCAAAAGTTAGGAAATATCAGAATTAAGGCTGCTTGTACAACCTTAATTTGGCCTCCTGTGTTTATGTATTATGGTAGTCTTAATTACATGATCACTTACTATATTTTTTCATAGGATTTGGGGATCATTGGAAGAGAATAAGTGTATAGTCATTTTTCTACTAAGGCTGCACTTTAAATTGTGGTTATACTCTTCAAGAAGTATTGTGGGGTTCCACAGTTGTTTCAGTAACTTTTATATTACATACGCCTGAAGAAGAGCTACGAGGAGGAGCTTGACAGCTTCTCTCACCAATAGAAGTTGGTCTGGTAAAAAATATAACCTCACCCACCTTGTGTGTCTTAGCAAATCATATACTGTTTCTAACAGACGTCTAGTGCATAGTCTGGGATTTGGAAAAAAAAATCAATTTGCATCCTTTCTATCATCTGCTGCATATTGCAACATCTTTGATGTCGCTGGTATTAATCTGAGTTAAATTGACCATTGTGCTGATGATGTGCAAAGTGGAGCAGAATCCTGCTGTTTCTTCTGTCGCCGTGTTTGGTTCTGCATTGGTAAAAATTCAGCTCTGTCAATGAAATAAGTAGCTGTGGCTAGGGCAGGATTAAGGTACAGACCCAATGTACTGACCCTACCCACCTGTGCAATTTCCCCTCCCGACTCCCATCACCACCTTGCCATGGTCCCTGTATATTACCCCTGTGTTGTGAAGGGGTTACCCACAAGAGCTGTCTGTCTACTGGACTGGAGGGAGTCCTGCCACCACTATTATTATTATTTATTTATTATTTATTATTTATTATTTTTTGGACCGGCTAAGGCCTCCCCACTCCCCAGGTGACCATGTTTTGATGTGTTGTACCATAGGAGAGATGATTTGACTCTCACCCCACTCGGTGTGTTGAGGATCCCTCTCAGGATCACCCAACAGAGCCATTATGGGGCAGCAACAGGGGTGCACACAGGCCTCTGCCAGGCTGGTGCTGTTGGGTGGGGGTGGAGGGGCCCTTATGTATAGGAAACCTTGCTTCAAGGAGGTGGGGGTGGCAACCAAAGTGCCTTTAATATTTTTTAAAGTGTGTGGGACTAATGGCTGTCAGCTCATGATTCAACCTTCCTATCCTTCCCACTCCCTTTCCTCTCGCCTCTCCTTCATTCCACGCATCTCTCCATTTGCTCATACCCTCTTCCTTCTCCCCCTCTCTCCTTCCAGACACCGCAGCATTATTGTCTCCTGCCTTGCTCCCTTGCTCCCTTCCATTTTCCTCCCCTCTTGTTCGTAGGTTTTGAACTGCTCTGGCACTCATGCATCTTGCACCGAGGAAAAGGAGAGAGGAGCAGAGAAGGTGGGAAGGAGGAGCAAGACGAAGTGGATGCCTCTGTGTCCTTGACCCCCCGCACACACCCAGCCCTGGAGAAAGAGCAGTGACTGGGGTTCCCCGAGCAGAGGCCCCACTTTACCTGATCAGCGAGGAGCTGTGAGTCTGGCTCTTCCATCCCCTGGCCTCTATGAAATGGTGCCAGGGCTGTGGTCCCCTCCTCCCTGAACCCCCTGGAGAGTGGTAGAGCCACCCTCCTCTGCCCTCAGTGGTGGTGATGATGGCAGCGCCCTTCACAGGGAATGGCCGGGGCTGCCTCCACCTTCCTTCAACCAAGCTGGGGCTCCCACCATCTGGGGAGGACACAAGTGGTATCCCTCCCCTGGCAATGACAGTGATCTTCCTCTCACCAGAAAAGGGCTGCTTATCTGCTCTGGTAGTGGTTGCGGGGCCAGGCTGTTTGCAGACGCAGGCAGGCATCACTACATTGGTTACACCCGAGTCATGTCTTCAGGCTTTTCTTCACCGTCACAAGAGCTAGAAACTTTCATATAGATCTATTTTTTTAATAACAGCTGAGCATGTCCTCATGTGAATCTGGGAGCCAGGGTGCTTAACCATGCCTGTGCCTTAATCCAGCCTTAGCTATGACCCCATATATGCAAGAAGCAGATATTCTGAGTTAAAAGCTGCCATTTTAGTCTCTTTCCTGTCTCTTGTCATATGCCAGTCCTCTCTCTGCCAGTGGCCTGAGTTCAGGTCCCTCCTGGCTAACCTCTTAGCCATGTAAGAATTTCTTGGGCCTGATTCTGCTTTGCCAAGCACCTTGTGTAGTCATTTATGTTTGTGCAAAGAGGGTGTAAGATGACACCAAATAAGAATGGGAGCATTTTATACCCCTTCACACTCTTATGTTGAAGTGGTGCAAATGAAGGTCCAAGATTCAGGGCAATGGCCCCCTGACTAGAAATATAATTTTCCAAAGTGACTTAGGCGTGCTACGTCCCATTGACTTTCAGTGAGATGTAGGCTCCTAAATTACTTCTGAAAATGTGGGTCCCACATTTCCAAACCACACAGATGCTTTTGGAAATTTTACCCTGTGTCCTTATGGTTACTATCTTAATTGGCTGCTGTACATGTGTATCTCTGAACCTTTACTGGATGGAATCATCATTGTGCAATAAGAGCATCATAGGACTCATATTGCTCAAAACTAAAAGGATTTGCCTGTGGTAGGGAACTGTGCATTTGCAGCAGGATAATCCAAGTTCTATTCCCCTGCTGTGGCTGTGAAGTTATAAATTTTACATGCATACTTAGAAGTGGATACTGATTTTAGGGTACATGTGATGTGACATACAACCAAGATCTTAGAACGCCTCCTCATCAGACTAATTTCTATCATAGAATATCTATTATATATCAGGGTTGGAAGGGACCTCAGGAGGTCATCTAGTACAACCCCTTGCTCAAAGTAGGACTAATCCCCAGACAGATTTTTACCCTAGTTCCCTAAATGCCCCCCTTAAGGATTGAACTCATAACCCTGGGTTGAGCAGGCCAATGCTCAAACCACTGACCTATTCCCTCCCCCTGTAGTATCACATTCCCCCCCCCATTCAATAGAATTCACCCTCAATTCCTCCTCCTTTGTGTGGTGTGTTGGAAACTGTGTAAAAATTACAAGTTGTCCCTTTAAATTTCAAGGGGTTGACTGATCCTGTTTCAGGCTAGAGGGTTTTCTGCAGGGAAGCATGCAATCTGGCTGCAGACAGACTGCTGCTAGGTCCAACCAGCCTAGAGTAGCATCATTCATCCCACCTTACTCTATTTTAGGAGCCAGCCTCTGTTTTTTGAATTCTTGTGTGTTCTAAGAAATAAAGTAGTACTACATGGCAACCTTCTAGCAAGAGTATTTTATTTGGTTTTTTTTTGGTGGTTTTTTTTTTTAAATCTAACTTCTCTGTTTGTATGCCTTGAAACAAAACACTCTGGCATACTGGTTTTGTAGTAGAGGGTCCCTCAGTGTCTTAGAATTGGTTTGAATGTGGTTCTCTCCAAGAATCCTTTTCTAGTCATTGCTGTCTTTGTCCTCCTATGGATTTTTTCCCCCTGTTGCTTCTGCCAGATTATTTCTCTCAATCCTCCCTTCAGTAGGGCAGCCAGTCCCTTTCATTGCGGGTTTACCCTTAATATTCTTCTGACCGAATAATTAAAAGTGTAGTACCTAGTTGGTGTAACTTGTCATGCAACTACCACCCTAGAAAAGGCTTCCTGAGACAACTGGCCACCTGCCCAATTGCGACACAAGTTGGTGAGGTCATAACCTCCTACTGCTCCACTCAGCAGCTCCCCAGACATAACAGGATTGCCATGTCTTTTCTATTTGAGTTCTGTTGGCCAAAAATCTGAAGACCTTACTCAGTCTTTAAACAAAACTTTCTATTGAAATTCATAGATGTTTTGTTTGAATGATGACTGAGCAAAGACCTCAGGATTTGGCCCTGTGCCTGAGCAAGAATTGAAGGGGCCAGGGAAAAATCGCAAGACAGTAAAATAAACATATCCCTTTTCTGACCTTTTGCTGCTTAATAGTGACAGATACAAAACATTGTCCTTAAGCATCCAAAATGGCTTTGCCCTTTTTCATTCTAATATGCATCCATGTACTGTACGAGAGAATCAGGAAGGGTCACTGCATCTTTTTAATGAGCGTAGCGAAAGGCAGCAACACTTGCAATCACTGAGTTACAATAGAAACATGTCGTTCTGATGAAACTAATATATTTCCCTGTACAGACTGAGAGTCAAATTGATCCCGCATGCAAAACCATTGACTTCAAAGAGGCTGCACAAGAGTCATTTGGACCAATTATAAAATGTCCAGTTGGCCATTTGGCCCCTACATTTCACATTTTGTTTGCTTATTTTTCTATGAAAATATGGCACATAAGACTGAGTTTTTGGGGAAAGCTTCTTGTGAAGAACAAAGCTGTTTAACACAGGTTTGAGCCCAAGAAAAGGGGCAGGTAGTGCTAATATACAGCTCAGAGAACAGGTTCCCAAGGAAATGGCTAGGGAAAATTCTCTTTCATTCTAAGACAAATCCGGGAATCACAACCTCTTGGATTGCGTATCATTTTAGTCCTCTCTGTCTGCACTACTTGGAGTCCTCATTATTTTCTGATATGAAATAATTTATTTTAAAAGAACATAATGGGGGACTGGACAGCAGAGGGAATTGCTAATACAATATGAGGATTTTACACTGGGGAAGGGTGTTGTATTAGAAAACATGCTTAACATGTTTTAATTTACCTGTTAATCAACATCAGCACCCAGTTTGGACAAAGGCAGCTATGTTTCAAAATGTGTTAGCTGATCACAAGGCCACTGGAAGTAGGGGTGCAGCAGTACCCCCTGGTTTCAAGTAGTAATAAAAAACTAAATTTGTGACTTCCATCATATACACAGTTTACAATTTTGTTCAATGTCTTTCAGCACCCCTCCCCGCCCCCAGTGAAAATTATTCCAGTGCCCTTGGCTGGTCATAATTAACCCTGCACCCCCTGTCCTTCCCCCCACTTTTGAAACACAACGGTCTACACTCAGTGTGGGGGTGTTTACCAATATGCTTTGATATGTTGTTAAACCTGTTTTCTGACACAACTGAGGGCTTGTCTACGTGGGACAGTTATGCTGGTATAAGCTAAGGTGTGAACATAAACTGCTATTGTTGTACTGGTCTAATCCCATATATGGACACACTTTTATATCTGTTTAAGGGCCATTTTCAGTTTAGCTTTGGAAGGGGTTAATCTCAATTGACATAAGCCACTCTTACACCAGAGTAAGTGTCCATACTGGGGTTATAGCGGTTTAACTGTATTGGTATAACTATACCAGTATAAATACTAAAAATTTTCCTATGCAGACTTACCCTCATTTAGAGAGCGCGCCTAGGTAACTAGTTCACATCTAGCTTAGGGGAAATAGACCAAAGTTGTCGGATCTGAAGAGTCCTTGGTGTCTAGAAGTCAGTCCAAATGTTGTACAGTATTTTTTAAACACAAACACTTAATACTTTCAGTATTAAAAAAACCACCACAAGGTGTCTTATCCTGAAAGTAACTGTACTCCCCTGTTGTCAGTCCTAGCAATGATGAAGAAGCAACTATATTATCACTGAGGAAAAAATTGCTCATATTAAAAAGGCCAATAGGCATTAATAGCTATTTAGGTTTTTTTGTATGAAACTGCCAGGGGACTGAGCTACCAGCGTATGAACTTTTTTTTGTGTGGCTTCTGTCATGAGCAGCCTTTTGCTACATTCTTGCTCTGTTTTAAAACAGTTAAATAAATGACTCCGGTCTTGTAGACCTGTTTGCTATTCTTAGCAAGGCTCCATGGGAAAAGCAGGGGCTACTGCATTAAGTGAGCATTTCAATGAATGGAAATTGTCAGAAAGTTCTATAGTGGTAGCAGAGGATACAGCGTGTCTAGGACCGAAGCTTGAATGAGCTGTGCTGCTACTTCTACTTTCACAATGGATTTTCACTGAGTTAATGCTACTTAATCTGGCTGCCACCCTTGAGGTGATTGCTTGCTTTCCCCTATATGCTCTATGCAGTGCAGGTTCGATTTCTCATCTCTGATGAGCCAGTGATTGATCAGCTACAGTCTCATCCTGGAACTTCAGAGACAGAGTGTGTGCGTGCGAGAGAGAGAATGCTGTAATCACTGAGTAAGCCATCACGTAGTTGGTGCTCAAATGCTGCAGTGATGAGCCTGATGGACATGCTTAGGTAGACAGCACAGCACTGTAGGTTATGGCATCCCAATAGTACGATTAGGTTGAGGCAATGGAAGCTCTATCTGTATCTCTTACGCACCTAGGAAGGGTTTTCAGTGGTTAGGAGCACTGGCCAGAGACCTGGGTTTAATTCCCTGTTCTGCCATAACTTCCTGTGAGACCTCAGGCAAGTCAGTTAGTCTCTGAGTCTGTTTCCCATCTGTACAATAGGGAAAATAGCATTTCCCTACCTCCTGGGGTGTTATAAATATATTAAAGATTGTGAGGTGCTCAGATACTATGATAATGGGAACTACGTAAGCATCTAAGATAGGCAGTGGAGGCTACTCAGCATAGGCAGTGCCTATCCTGTTTGGAATCAAATACATCCCGATGATTATTTGCTTCTAGCGTTTGAAACACACTTGGATACTGCAGTGATGAGCACATCATAGGTGCCTAGACAGATATATCTTTAGACACACAAAGTGGGTGGAAAAAATCTTTTATTGGACCAACTCCTGTTGATGAAAGAGAAGACGAGCATTCAAGAGTACACAGAGCTCTTCAGGAAGTTCGAACGTTTGTCTTTCACCAACGTAAGTTGGTCCAATAAAAGATATTACCTGCTCCCCCCCCGTCTCTTTTTTTTCTTGAATATCCTGGGACCAACACAGTTACAATAACACTGCAAACAGATCTATCTTTAGTCATGGCTGAAAACTGGCTCCAAGTGAACCTTTCTATATCAGGCTCACCCATCCTCTTTCAGATGTCAGCAGTTCCCACTGCCATGTGTATTTAAAAACCCCATCAATGGGATGAGCATCCATTGGATGCAGGACTCAGTTCTGTTCTCCGTTACATCTGTGCAACCCTCAGCATGTCGGAGAGGTTGCAGGTGTTTAAATGAGGGCATAGTGTTAGCAAGGCTGTTGGAAGCAAACCTGACTGTTGAGGCTTCCACTGAAGTTATAGGGGTCCCCTTGGACCACCAGGAGAAATTCCATGTGAACAGAAATAATAGAAACCTTTTGATCAGAAATCCTTTAGAGTAGCAGCCAAGATTTAATTCCTGGTCTCTGAAAGCTCCAAAGTCCAGTTGATTTGCTTTTAACAGTACCCTTGCATCCTAGTGGCAATGTTGTTAGACAAAAAGGCAATCATTTTGAAAATGGAAAACTTCAGTCTTCTACAAAAATGGTTTGGGATATATGCTACTGAGTGTTATGGACCTAGTTTCCAGAAAGTCTGCTGCAAAAATTCATGTGCCTTTGCATGTGCACCTACTACAATTGTGTGTGCAATGGTGAAGTGGCTATTTGCATGAGAAAATACTCTGTATGTAATCATAATTGTGTGTGTGTATGTATGTATGTACATTGCATACAATACTATAAATAAATAATATAAATTGCATGACTAATATATATATACATAAGTCATGCAATTTCATGTTTGTGTGGACAGCTGTGTGCTTGACTTTGAAAATCAGACCCCCTGACTATTTATTTTAGAGAAATACACCCAAAATATTCTCTCAAAGCCTGTGTACAGATAAAACTCATGATTTGCTCTAACAAGATCCCTCCTTTTAAGGGGTGAGTTACATTAGGAAAAGCACAATTTCATTGTCTGGGTCCCACCCTCAGCGAAGTGTATGTGTAAATAAATGACTTATGTTTTGATATCAAGTATACTTGGTATATTTTGAGTGATCTGCTTTGCTGCTGGTATTTTCTAAAACCAAGATCTGGGTATCATTACATTTTTATTAACATGTGTAAAGCTATAAATTTTCTATGCTTTCTTTTGCAATTTCAAATTGTTGGGATTTTTACTTGATCTTCAATGTTTGTTTTGGTTTGTATCAAGGTACCATCTACATCATGAACAGTATTGATTTTGCTAAAATCAATACAAAATTTAATTACACGTAAAACAGTACATTACTGAAGGAGCAGACATTTTGCAAAGATAAAGTGAGAGCAAATCATGTATCTTCTGTTGCTCTTTCAAAACACACTTTTTCTTCCAATATGCTTTCATTTCTTACTACTTTATTAAAATGTGTTTGAAGATGGATTTAGGTGTAATACGTCAATGTTCACCTTATCTTTTGGAGCGTCTGCTTTGACCCCTCTCTTTTTCAAGGTACCATAGAATTAATTTAAAAAAATTATGCTGTTTAGTCACATAAGATGGGGTTTCAGTAACATTCAGCATTGGCCTAACTCTCATTGACTCAATTGGGAACAGAGTTAGGTCTCCAGTGATTCTGAAAATCCCATCTTTACTTGTTTGGATCTCTGTCCCCTTCATATGTCTGATCAGCTATGTGAGATGTTAGAACTCAGGTGTGGTAATCACTAAAATGCCAATTTTTTACAAAAATCTCCAACACTGGCAATCTCAGAAATAGCCTGACTCACCTGGGCATTTTCATTGTTTTCTCCATATATGGCACAGCAGTTTTGATCTATATTGGAAAATCATCACTCTAAGAGTATATGATTAATGATAAAATTGTGACTGGTGTGGAGACAGTAAAAAGTGTTTACTCCCTTCTCAAACACAGGAACTAGGGGTCACCAAATGAAATTAATGGGCAGCAGGTTTAAAACAAAGAAAAGGAAATAATTCTTCACACAACATAGTCAACCTGTGGAACTCCTTGCCAGAGAATGTTGTGAAGACCAAGACTATAACAGGGTTAAAAAAAACTAGATAAATTTACAGAGGATAGGCCCATCAATGGCTATTAGCCAGGATGGGCGGGATGCTGGTGTCCCTAGCCTCTGTTTGCCAGAAGCTGGAAATGGGTGACAGGGGATTGATCACTTGATGATCACGTGTTCTGTTCATTCCCTCTGGGGCATCTGGCATTGGCCAATGTCTGAAGACAGGATGCTGGGCTAGATGGATCTTTGGTCTGACCCAGTATGGCCGTTCCGATGTTATGCCAGATGAAATGGTTCATTGGGATGCTTCAGACAGAAGGTGGGTTGGTTGGTTAAGCACCAAAAAATGTGCATAGTGGTTTACAAGGCTCAAACTCAGTCAGTTTCCATCCCAAAGAGCTTGCAGTCCAAGGCTCCTATCCTGCAATGAGAACCATGTCACTGGAATCCCATGACTGCCAAATTCTGTGCAGCTCTATATGTGACATTTTATGCAAGTTACTTAATGAGTTAACTTAATATATTTGCAAATCACTTGTGGATAACCCATAAATTTCAGCTTTAAAAAAAACAAAAACAAAAAACCTCTGGCTAAAGTGCCGGTGAAAGGTATTTGACAGCTGTGGTGAATGACTTCTTCTGTTTGTCTACAGGACAGCAGAAGAGCAAGCTTCCCGCACACACTGCCCCCGCCAGCCTGCATCAACTCTGATTTGATGTGGGGGCTTTGTCCAGGGCTAACAGAAGTAGTGCAGTGTCCATGGCCAGTGTAATTCATGGCCTCTCTGAGGAGTTTGTGAACTAGTGGAAAGCCTGGTGGTGCATATGTGATGTGGGAGCTGGAAATGAGATCCACCAAACTCATATCATATATATGCATCACCAAACACCCTTTAGATGGAAACAACTTTTAATCACTACTAAACTGGGTTGTACTCAAACTGGTGACCTTCTGGTGAAAAGATCTGTAGCTCATTAACAATGCCATGATGTATCTAGTAGAGGGTCCTGTATATACTACATTAAAGTAACACTATGGGTGCAAAGTCAAGCTCTAAAGTTAGGAAATGCCAGAATCAAGGTTGCTTGTGCAACCTTAATTCATTGTGCTTGTGTGTGCATTATGAAACTATCTTTAATTATATGATCACATACTGTTTTTATTTATTTATTTATTTTTAATTTCATTTAGGTCACTATCTGGGCTTAAACATAAGGCCTTGAGATCTTCAGTGTTCAATCTCTTCCACTTGAGGAATAATTAGCAGAAGTAGACTGTTACCATCAATGTGGACCATTTCCTAGAGGGTGACATGACACACGTTTGCCAGTGGGCTACATACAGGAATGCCAAACCCACGAAAAAAATGCAGAAATTGGGCTTGTTTTTGGCTTAATTGGCTTGAGTTGCTTGTTGGCTAGTTTTTTGGTTTGTGGCTTGTTGTGTGTGTGGTGGTGGGTGTTTTTTTTTTTTAAATAATTTCCTGGCAAGCAGGGGCAAAGGTGGACCCGCTGTGCACCCCTGACTTTCTCCCCACTACAGTCCCAGACTGCACGCCGGGGGGATCTAGTCACATAGTGTTGGGGTTCTTGGGAATTGGCTTGTTTTGAAATGGGATTAGCTTGATTTTTGGCTTATTGTAAGAGTTGGGGTGCTTATTTACCACGTGAAAGTTGGCAACTGTGGTCACATAACTATTATTTGTGAGATAGCAGTGAAATGTTGGACTCCTGGGTTCTATTCCTGGCTGGGGGAACAGTGCTTGGTCTTTTGGTTAGAACAGGGATTACAGAGCGCATAGCCAAGCATGCTGATTTGGCACGTTTTATTCTGAAAGGCAATGTGGCTGGGGGGGGGGGGGAGATGTGACTTTGACTTGTCACGTTGCAGACATAAGTTATATTTCAGGTAGGATTACAAGGGTTGTGAATTTACAAAAACACTGACTCTAGTCTGGGGAAGAGATATAAGACAGGAAACCTATAGTTCCTAACTGCACCTTCTGCTTAGCCATAGGGTATTTTGTTGGGGTGGGTGGGGAAGGGTCTTATTCTATAGTATACATAATATTTTACATACTTTGTGGAAAGTCGAGATGGGGATACCACATGTGATAGGACTGGAAGTCAGTGGGGCTCCATAGAGGCACAAGGGACTGCCACTGTTGAGCTCACTGCGTGACTGGGCCTAAAAGAGAGACAAAAATAAGACCCTGAACAAGCTGTTAACTTGAGAATATTTTTTTCAAAGCTTGCGACATACCTCTGCGACTGTCCTATGCAGTTCTTTCCCTATCTTTTGGAAATGATATTCCTTTTTCAGAAGCATGAGTTAGCATTTTCCAGTGTCCCAAGAGAAGAGGCAGGTTGTGTGGGGTGGACCACCCAAGCTTGGACCGTTATGTAAAATATAATGGTGCGGGAGGTCTGAGCTTGCTTTTATTTATTTTTTTTCATTTGAAAGGTGAACACAGTTCCCAGGCTCATGCCAAACTCTTTGAAACAGGGGGCTTATTTCCCTTCACCTCCAGCTAAGGGATGGGAGCTCCAATAGTTTCAATTGTTTTTGACTCAAATGCTGCTCCAGTTATTTTTCTTTCAGTCTAGGAATTTTTTTAAATGGCTGCCTGACAATGGTACCTCTGTTACTTTCTATCCCGACGTGCCAATAATTGTGTTCTTCAGCCATACAAAAAGGTCTTTTCAAGAAAAATAGTTACTCTGCAAACACTTTGGATGTTGGAGCTTAAAAATGGTGTTTTGCTTTCAAGAATCTGTGTTAAAGGAAAAGATTAAGCTTTATGGTACCCTTGCCAGTCACTTAAAAAAAAATTTAAATCCTATCAAAGGTGCTGTTATAGTTAACCTAGAAATACCAAAGAAACATCGTAACATTAAGACTAGGCATCAACTGAGCTAGAAATTAAGAACACCTGAATACACAGAAGGGGGAAAGTGATTTAAAATGGCAGTAAGCATCAAGGGTCCAATCATGAAAGTCTAGAAGGCATTCAGTGGGGGTTCTGTCCAATGCCTGGAGTACTTATAGGATCAGGACTCGTGTGTAAAGCTCATAAGAGAGACTGGTGTTAGCTGGTCTGACATCGGAAGCCAACAGTTTTACTTCATACAATAACATTCCAGCCTTTGGAAAAACTGTCAGCAGCACTTATCACAGGCTCCTCGTCCCACAGTGTGATGCAGAACAAGTATTCCCTTTTCCCAAGCAAAACATGGCAATCATTTGAACTTTTTTTAACTACCCATTTTCTCCCAAATGATGCTTCTACCCACAGGGCTCAGTTAGAGCTGCAATGTGACTGGATGCAGTATGGCTGCATAGCCCTGCAGAAGGCATACAGTAGTGCCTTCATGAGCACTTAGGGGGTGGAAGACATGCACTCATTCATAGCCTTTGCTAAAATGTTGGAAAATGTGTAGCTGGTGGATAGAAGATAGGGCCATGGTAACACCTCTACCTGCACATACATTCCCTCTCTGGGCTGTTCAGTGATGTCAAAAGTGCGAGTACCCCACCCTTTGTGATCAGAAAGTTCTGGTTCCAGTATTATGGCTACCTCCTGTCTTGGGAAAGTCAGCTGGAGGAGACAGAGTTTGACTCGCAGTATTCTCAGTAACTTTGGGAGACTCTCATGCTTAAAAGTAGGCACATGCTTAAGTGCTTTGCTGAACTGGGCTAGCAGGCTCAGCACCTTGCAAGTCCTTAGCAAGCTGGATCTCCTGTGAAGGTCTTTATTTTTGTGATGTTGGCAATGGAATATGGTGTAGAGGTGTCTTTCCCTTCTCCAGACTGACAGGTCAATCGTACATACATTATTTGGAGTGACATAAATTGCCAAACTTTGCTACATTTCCATCCATCTTTAATTTAGAGGTTTCTCTCCTATGATTCATTATTGATAAACTAATTATTTTAAATGTCCAGCTAAAGAACTTCTTGTGTCACGCTGGCTATAGCGGTCACTGTGGGATTTTGGGCTATTTTTTTTTTAAATGTTCGTTAACTATTTCCTTTATTTATTTATTTTTGGACTGCTTGTCTGATAAGTGATTTTAGTACCATTGACACAATTTCTCTATAGCTAGAGGATGAGGAAGAGGTTGTTTTCTTGCTATATCTTATTGCTTAATGGTGGCAAGAGCCTTTCATTGTGGGCAATGTACCTTGGAAGGCTCTTGAAAACTGAAAACATAAATGTTACTGCTTTATTTTTTTTTTTTTGAATGAGTGGCTGAATTACATGTCAGAACCTCTTGTGTGTAGACAAAGGCTTTCAATGGGCAGTGTGAGGTGATGACTGTAGTGGAAATTGAGGGCACTTAGTATTTTGTAAGGAGGCGTCCCTATTTTGCAGGATCAGACTTGGCCTGGAGAAGCGTGGAAATTACTGCTCTTCGTCTACACTACAAAACAATAATACTTTGCATTGGTATCATTTGTTATATCGACTTATGTCTAGGACTGTGCTAGACGTCTTGCTGTCCTAGGAAGTTCCATCCATCTGTTGGGTAGATGGGACTGAGCTGGTGTTGCACTGGTGCAGGAGTTCCTGGGTCCAAAGGCAAAAATAGCTGCCTCCTCTTTATTCAATATATGATTTGCATGTATTTAGGCAAATCTAGAGGTCCACCACAGTAATACTGTCTACTTGTTCTTCTACACTATCCTCCTCGCTTCACTATGAGCCAGATCTAATGCTCCTTCAAATCAATCTGAATCAGTCCTTCCATTGACTTGAATGGGCTCTGGATCAGCCCTGTATTGGTTTTTGTGAAAAATAAGTGGTACACAGGGCTAGTCCTTATTCTCTGAATAAAGGTGAATTTCATAGTAGGTTAATAGGTATTGCTTGATGTCTGTATTCACTGGCAATAAAATTCAGTTAATTAACTTTTGCTCACTCCGCACTTACAAGGAGTGGGAGGTTGGCTGCAGTTTGCACTCTACAAACTATGAATTAGGGCTCGATACTGTGAGATCACTGGGAGGATAAGGATCCTGAGCACTTTGCAGGATCAAACTCTATCTAGTTTAAGACCATATTTTTCTTAGAACCTTTTAGATAGTTGGTAATATTCACTGTGCAGATGACTTCAGAATCCTCTCTAGATCTTATTAACCTTCCCTTTAATGATCTTATTGGAGAAACAGAGAATCCATTCACCCAACACCATGGAGACTTGTTAACTTACGTTAAAGAGACTTGTTGCAAATCTCAAAGACTCCAGCTTAATATGATGAATGCCCAAAAGACAAGTATGTGAGTGTGAAAAAGGAAAATGAAATGGTAGTCGCACCATCTGTCACAGAATAGGAGAAACAGGAGCATCAACAATATTTCCATTCGGTTATTTTAGTATCTGAGTGCCTGCCAAAAGTGCATTAAGTGACATGATTAGTTTATCGCTGGGGGCGGGGGGAGAGGTCTGAGTCTCTCAGTTCAGCCACCCAATGCAGTCCTGTATCCCTTGATGTCTAAAAGCAGAAACAACCAGTTTATGTCCATGTACTAGGGGGAAATGTTTGCCCTTAATATATAGTTAACAGTAGGTCAAATCCTGAAGTCTTAACTTGGATTTTATTGAATCCCACTGACTTCAGAATTTGTCAGTTTTAGGATTCTCATACAAATGTAGGGGGTTGCACTTTATTAAAATTCCATTTATAAAGGGTTAATATATTATAACATGCTGAACATCATCATTAGGCATGAATAACTTGTGTTACAGATATTGATAATGGCATTAGGTGGAAGGTATTATGGATGGCCTTATGCTGTTTATTAAAACCTCTTTTTGGTATTAATGCTTTACAAATGAACCTGGGACAGGGTGACCTGCCCCTTCAGGCCTGTTCAGTTAGCCCTGTTCCACCACCCTGGTGTGGGGGTGAGGAGAAAATCCCAGCAGTATGAGAGTGTCTGGTGAGGTGTGTAGACTGATCGATTGCGGCTTCCTGAGGGCCAGAGCCCTTCGCAGAGGGCTGGCTAAGAGAGAAATCCAGGGGAGAGCAGGGAGTCTCTCCACTGAAAGACCTGAGGGAAAACAAGTGTGACTGTTGGGTCTCTTTTGGACAGGGCCTAGGGAAGGACCCTAGAGCCTGGGAGTTTTGTGACCCTCTGGAGCTAAGGGGGAGCAAAGAGAACTTTTCACTGATGCTAGTGAGAGTGCTGTAGACTGAAGACCCCTGCAGCTAAGTGGAAAAAGGAATGTGGTGTGCCTATAGGCTGGGGAGGAAGAGGCTTTTACAGGCTGGAATGTAAAACCTGGGGATACAGGTGCCATGGAAGTGGCGGCACTAAATGTGACTTGGCTGGAGGGCTGTCATTGAAGCAGCCTGGAAGCCATTGATGGCTGGGTACAGTTAAGGAAAAGCAAGGGAGAACTTGAGCAAAGCTACTCAAAAGCCCCACAATAGCATGAGGGGGTATCCTGGGATAGTAAACTTTGTAACAGAACCTTAAGTGACCAGGTTGCGCCTCAATCCAGCAGTCTGTTATGCATGCCTGAACCCTTGTGCCCATTGAGTCTCCCCATTGAAATGATGCAAGAATCATAGAGAGACAGGGCTGGAAGGGACTTGGAGAGGTCATCAGGTCCAGCCCCCTGCACTGAGTCAGGACCAAGTAAACCTGGACCATCCCTGACTGGTATTTGTCCAATCTGCTCTTACAAACCTCCAATGACGGGGATTCCACAGCCTCCCTTGGAAGCCTGTTCCAGAGCTTAACTACACTTCAGAGTTAGAATTTTTTCCTACTATCTAACCTAAATCTCCCTTGCTGCAGATTAAGCCCATTACTTCCTGTCCTACCTTCAGTGGACATGGAGAAAAATTGATCACACTCCTCTTTGTAACATAGTTGAAGACTGTCATCAGGTCCCCCTTCAGCCATCTTTCCTCAAGACAAACATACCCAGGTTTTTAAACCTTTCCTCAGAGGTCAGATTTTTCTAAACCTTTTATTTCTCTCCCCTGGAATCTCTTCAATTTTATTTATATCTTTCCTAAAAAGTGTGGCACTCAGAATGGGACACAATATTCTTGATGAGACCTTACCAGGACCAAGTAGAGCGGGACAATTACTACTTGTCTTGTATCCAGCCCAGAATATAAGCCTTTTTGCAACATCACATTGACTCATATTCAATTTGTGATCTACTTTTCAGCAGTACTACCACCTCGTCATTTATTCCCTAATTTGTAGTTGTGCATTTGATTTTTTCCCCCCTTCCTCAATGTAGTACTTTGCATTTGTCTTTATTGCATTTAATCTTATTTTAAAACCAGTTCTCTAATTTGTCAAGGTAATCTTGAATTCTAATCCTGTCCTCCAGAGTGCTTGCAACCCCTCCCAGCCAATTTTATATGCATACTGTCCACTCAGTTATCCAAGTTATTAATGAAAATATTGAATAGTATTGGCCCACTGACCCCTGCAAGACCCCACTAGATCTACCCAGTCTGACAGTGAACCTTTGATAACTATTCTTTGAATCAGTCATGCATCCTCTTTAGTAATTTCATCTAGACCACATTTCCCTAGTTTGCTTACAAGAGTGTCATATGGGACTGTGTCAAAAGCCTTATTAAAAACAGATATGTCAAGTCTGCTGCTTTCTCCTCCTTATCAACTAGGCCGGTAAACCTGTTAAAGAAGAAAATTAGGTTGGTTTGGCATGATTTGTTCTTGACAAATCCATGCCGGCTATTCCTTATAACCCCATTACTCTCTAGTGACTCTTAAGGTGCTGGGATCTGCCCACATGGATCCAGTTGAAGGCTCAGGCCACATAATGTGCAATCCTTTCTGATACATCTTTCTATATGTAATGCAAGGGGGAGTTTAACACCACTGTCTAACTCTCTCATACTTTAAACTAAGAGACTAATACTCTTCAGAATTACACAACAATTAGAAAGGATAGTCTAATGATTAGGATGTTGGCCTACACCTTGCATTCAATTCTCTCTCTGCCACAGAGCTCCTGTGTGCTGGGCAAGTCACCCAGGGCTAGGGCAATCGGATAGCAACTGTGGGAAAAATGGGATGGGGTGCAACACACAATGTTTAGGTGCCCTGCTGCCTAGTGAAATCCCCAGTCCTGACTTGGGTGCCCAGGCTCTCTATACAATGCACTGGGATATTTGGGTGCCTAAGAATGGGAACTGCGGAAGCCTGCACGCTCAGCTGGGAGCTGCCTGAGCTAGCCGGTATGAAATGCTAGGCATCAAAGGGAATGAAACATCTCCTTCCACTTGCAGTCATTGCTGTGAACATGTTCCTGGAGTTAGGGCTTACCTTGCTTAGGTGCCTTTACCGAAAAAAATGGTGGTAGTGGTATAGGTGCCACATGCCTTTATGCCCTGTAGCCCCATGGTGAGAGTACTCAGCTGGAATGTGGGAGACCCAAGTTACCATCCCCTTTTGCCAATCTGGAGAAGGGATTTGAACATCCCTAGGGAATGCCATGTCAGGCTATAGGGTGGGTCTCAGTGTCTTCTGCTGAAGTCCTTCCACTTTGTATAAAATATTTAAACAGTCATTGGAGTGGGGATGGAAACCTGGGGGTCCCAGGATTGTGCACTAAGCACTAGGTTATAGAGTCATTCTTGCTCTCTAGCCCCTTCAGCTCGGAGGCCTAAAGGGGGCACTTATTTATTTGGCATATGCAGTCTGGTCAAGCCAAACCACCGCATTCTCACCAGCAATGTTCAAGGCACAAAGACCTCCAAGAAGTT
Source organism: Malaclemys terrapin pileata (assembly GCF_027887155.1). Lineage (NCBI taxonomy): Eukaryota > Metazoa > Chordata > Testudines > Emydidae > Malaclemys > Malaclemys terrapin. The sequence continues at coordinate 116,490,022 of NC_071505.1, forward strand.
GTCATTTTTGCAGTCCTCAAGAATAGGTATCATAGTTTGACTGCCACATCAACATAGAGGACTGTCTCTAAAACGCCACCAAAATTCCACTGCAGCACAAATCCCATGTCCGGTACAAAACTGGTCCAGAAGGCTCCATTGCCTTCATGGTAAATCAGATCCAGGTTGATGTTGAGTGGGGTCTGAGATGAGATAATTATTTGTCACTTTCTCTGTGGACCATGAAGCTCAGTACGTGTCCTCTACCGTAAATCCCTTACACTAAACTGGGAAGAGTGGTAGATACGCTGGAGGGTAGGGATAGGATACAGAAGGACCTAGACAAATTAGAGGATTGGGCCAAAAAAAATCTGATGAAGTTCAACAAGGACAAGTGCAGAGTCCTGCACTTAGGATGGAAGAATTCCATGCACTGCTACAGACTAGGGACTGAATGGCTAGGCAGAAGTTCTGCAGAAAAGGACCTAGGGGTTACAGTGGACAAGAAGCTGGATATGAGTCAGCAGTGTGCCCTTGTTGCTAAGAAGGCTAATGGCATTTTGGGTTGTATAAGTAGGGGCATTGCAAGCAGATCGAGGCCTCATCTGGAATACTGTGTCCAGTTTTGGGCCCCACACCACAAGAAGGATGTGGAAAAACTGGAAAGAGTCCAGTGGAGGGCAACAAAAATGATTAGGGGGCTGGAGCACGTGACTTATGAGGAAAGGCTGAGGGAACTGGGATTGTTTAGTCTGCAAAAGAGAAGAATGAGGTGGGGATTTGATAGTTGTTTTCAACTACCTGAAAGGGGGTTCCAAAGAGGATGGATCTAGACTTTTCTCAGTAGGAGCAGATGATAGAACAAGGAGTGTAATGGTCTCAAGTTGCAGTGGGGGAGGTTTAGGTTGGATATTAGGAAAAACTTTTTCACTAGGAGGGTGGTGAAATATTGGAATGGGTTACCTAGGGAGGTGGTGGAGTCTCCTTCCTTAGAGGTTTTTACGGTCAGGCTTGACAAAGCCCTGGCAGGGATGATTTAGTTGGGGGTTGGTCCTGCTTTGAGCACGGGGTTGGACTAGATGACCTCCTGAGGTCCCTTCCAACCCTGATATTCTATGAATCTATGATTCTACCCAGTAAATTTATCCACAACAGGCACCATGAGGGCAGATGACCATGTGGTGGATTAATTTTTAATTGATGGTAGATGTGGCACATCATGCAGTTTCATCATGAGCTTTGCTACACTTTCCTCTCTGCAAACAATGGATGCAGCAGTATTGCAGAGAACAGGTAACCATGGTAGAAGGATAGATTTTAAGTGTCTGAAATAATATGCATGGTAGAATTTAGTTGTACATTGATCATCTTTGTGTGAGATGAGAGAGCTCATACTGGAGCACAGTACTCAGCCACTGAATAACAGAGTGCCAAGGCAGAAGTGCGAAATGTTTGGGTGTTGGTGCCCCATGTTGTTCCGGCCAGTTTTCCAAGTAGGCTGTTGGATGTTTTGACCTGAGGCAAGATGGTCATGATATGTGAGTTCTGTCCAACGTGATGCCTAGAAAACCAGGTGTGAATTATGCTTTATTCGCTGACCATTGAGAACTATATTCCTGCCCGCTTGTGCATGATGTAAGTGGAAGACACAGTCTTACTTCCACTTGGTGGTATGTGCCATCGGCCATAGCTACCATATCTGCATTCAGAACACTCAAGTATGTCAAAGGAGTGTGACTGAGTGCCAAGGTATGTGTTGTCTGCATAAACAAACTTGCAAGACTGGGTGGTATATGGTAGGTCATTTGCCTACAGGTTGAATAACGGAGATAATAGTGATCCTTGGAGGCACCAAAGGAATGGCCTCCCACAAGAACTTGTTCTAGCACCAATATGCACACGGATTTCTCAAAACCCGAGCCATTGCACATACTAACCAACTTGGCATAGTGCTAGAGAATTTCACCAAACAGGCCATATGCCAAACTGTGTCATATGCTGTGGTCAGATCAAGGAAAACTAAGCCAGTCTTCAGCTTATGTTGGAATCCATTTTTGATTAAAGTTGTGTCAGCACTTGATCACATGTACTACGACTGCAGCAAAAACCTGCTTACACTGGTGCCAACATGCATTCCACAGATGGTGAAATTCTTTGTGAAATCAGATGCTCAAGCAGCTTTAAAGCAGACGCTTAGGGGGGCACTGGCACCACCAGTCTTTTGTGGAGCCTGATCCAGTAGGCTGCCTCTGAACATGCCTACCAGATCAAGTGAGATAGGCAGAAGAACACCTAGTTTGAGGCTTGCTGGCATCAGGACTCAAGTGGCTTTGCATGTGCTCACTGGCAGGAGTTTAGGGGATTTCACTGGTGGAAACTGAGGTGCCATGGGAATTTAGGCAACTACATGGTTAGGCAGAAGTTTAGAGGATATACATTTAGGCTTAGGTGCCTAAATCTCTTTGTGATCTAGATCTTAGTGCCCAAGTGCCTCAGTTCCCGCACTATAAAGTGTGGATAATAGCACTTCCCTACCTCACAGGGGTGTTATGAGGATAAATGTTAGATATTGAGGGGCTTAGATACCACGGTAATGAGGATCATATAAGTATATTAAATAGGTGGCTCAACATTTAGTTGGCTCAATCACTTTTTCCATTTATCCAGAAATGAAAAACACCTACAGTTGGAATGTAGTACTTGCTGGCTAAAGTCATTATCTGGTGATCAAAAGCCTTTTTGCGGGGGAGGAGCTATTAACTCAGGGTGGTGACATTAAGTTGACAAATAAGAGCATTAGGATTTTCTATGTTCTTATATCCTGGGAAAGTGGGAATTTGTTGTTATAGCCACAGTGAGGGGCAGAAATAAAATGTTTTAAAATGCCATTGGTCACAAAGGCCAGATACTCCACAGGAAATGAGGCTTCTGGTTCACAAAGTTAACAGATCAATCCTAGATGTGTACATCACTCACACAATCATCTGCATTTTCTAACTAAATCTCATGCAGCTTCAAACAGCAGGGTCTAATGAAACTTAGCAGCTTTTCATGTCCATACCAGGCACTGTAGTTCACTTGAAGTATGTAGAATTGTGCTGTAACTCTGGAAATATTTTGCATGCTCTTGTGGGTTTTCTTTTGAAGGCAAGCTAGAAGAAGATATCTATCTTAGGTTGTTACAAAGAGGACCTCTGTCATAAGGGCGTATGGGAGACCATTCGATTGTTTGTTTTTATTTTAATTTAGCAGAGAGCATTAACATGAAACTCTGCTGGTTTGACTGCAGAGCACTAGTGACTTAAATCGAGCTATCAATTTCATGGCCCATTGTGTGCATATCAGTCAGGACTGGCCATAGGTACAAGCAATGCATGTATCTAGAAGGGGATACATGGAGACCTCTGTTCCTGTGGTGATTCAGCTGGCTTAACTTCCTTGTCAAGCAGTGGGAATGAAGGGGGAGATGACTCTCTGTTCCTTAAAGTTGTGGAACTGGAGGGTCAGGAAACTCACAATCCTTTTTTCCGTCCTCCTTTTTCTGCCTTCCCTTTCCCTTTCTCAGCAAACTTGGGACCCAATCCTATGCCTATTCATGTCTATTTACTTCCGTCAGTGCAGGACTCAGCCTTTGGGCACTAGAAACCACAAGTCTAGCCTTTTGTCAGTTATCTCAAGAAGCAAAGAGAATTTTAGCACCAATAGGTCTCTCCCTGTTTAATGAACTTGAGACCTGTCCAGAAGTAACACACTCAAAGGTGCCAAACAGCAATAGGAGCAATTCCTCAGCAATTTTATTTATATATTTTTTTTTTAAAAGTGTGTTCCTGGGGATGAATCTGGTGAATGGAATATATGTTAGATGTAAAGATTGCCTTTGTTGTCATGGCATCCAACTAGGAAACAACATAATCATGTTGCAATAAGAGAAGAGACAACTGGCTGACATGAGAAGCAGAGTACTTACAGGAAGAAGTTCCAAAACTCATGCGGCCTTGTGTTTGTTGGGGATTTGTCAGTATAGCCACACCTATGCAACCCCTAGATCCTGTCAACAATCTGTGCCTGCTTTGGCTTCGAACTGGGATTTTTACAAGTGCTAAATCTGCTCCAATTAAGTTGATGGGAGTTTTATAGTACACAGTCGTTCTTACATGACTAATTCTGCCACTGGGAGCATCGGTGGAGTTACACCAAGGCAGAAAATTGCCTCCACGTTGTCCTCAGCGTAACTAAGGCCCAAGAGGAGCACTACTCTCCAAGAACACCACTCGCTCCATTTCCTTGTAAGTGGAGTTTCAATGTAAGAGGGTTTTGTTGTCTCAAATGATCATTCATTCATCATTCCGATTGCATGTTTATATAGCTTCCATATAGTGTTAAAATAGATTTGTTGAGAAATACTCATTGCAGTTCCTGAACCAACTTTTAACTGTCCCAGAGCGGTGGGTGTTTTCTCATGGAAGCCTCTGCGGGGCAAATAGCAGCCTGACACATCAGCAAAATATGGGCAGCCTACTTATGTCAAGTAGTGTCTATGCAAAAGTTGTTTGTACTATCTCTAGGCCAAATTGTGAGTCCATTGGCTTCAATGGGACTGCTTGTGTGAGTAAACGTGCACCAATGGGAATAAAGGTTTACAGTCTGGTGCTAGGAGTACCATTGCATTCCTTCCTTTCATAAGAAGCTGTAATTCAGTGCATTATTCAGAAGCAGGATTTTTGTGACAGAAATTGGAGCAATTTAGCCAAATTAACTTAAGTTGCACTGTGCAATGTTTCTTTTCCTGCAGTTTCCCGGGCATCATGTATTTCCATGGACATCCCTTTTTAAAAAGTAGTTTTACTTTTGAGTTGGCAGAATGTAAGTCTTAATTACTCTGAAGTAAAGCAACATTTTACTATACATTACATTATGTGGTGTTAGAGACACTGTGTGTGGTTTCTTTAATAGCACAGAGGAAAAACAAGGCCACCTGGTGAGCAGACTTTTAAAAATGGATTGAACTGAAGCTGCTCCAGTTCAGACAATAGTAAGACAAAAATTATGTAAATGATACAGATGGCCTCGAACTGTGGTGTTTTTTTTTTCTCCGCGCTCCTTTCTCTTTCCTCCCCTCCCCCCCTTAAACTGAGATAAATAAAGCATGCACACTGCTCAAGGTTCTACCTGGCTTATACAGCAACATCAACTCAGCTGTGTGGCACAATGTATATGTTTTATAAGCAATAATATATTAAGTAACAAGAAAATCTAGGATTTGAAAAAAAAACTGTGTACAATCATGGAGCTTTAAACATTCCACCTCTTCAGCCAAGGATTTTTGTCCTGCAGGGTGAATGCCACTGAATTACAAGAGTATGTGGTTTGTTTTTTTTTAAGTAGGACTTGAAGGCTGTAAGACAGTATTTGCAATGGAGCTGAGGTGGCTGTAGTGAGTTAGTTTGACTATACCACCTAGACACGTTCAGAAACATGTCCTGATTTCCAGAGGTGCCTGAGCACGCTCAGTTCCTCTTGATTTCAGTGGAAGTCTGGAAATCAGGTAACTCACTTAAAGGTCTAGTGCTTCTGTTACAGGCACTCAAGATGCATTCTATGTCCAGCTATGCTCTGTTTCTGGTTTCAGCTCTGGGGAAGATGGGAGTTATAGGTTGAAACCAGGCTTTCTGGGAAAGGACTGTCATAAAAGTTCCCTTTTATCATGAGGGACTTAAAAGGAGCAAGAGTTCTTGGCCTCTTCACTACAATAAACTGGAATTGGGGGGGGGGGGGGAAAGAAAGGTGTTGGGCAAAAGAAGCTTCATGAGCTTCAGGCTTGGAGTGAGCACCTGCTATTTTGGGGGAGGGGAAGCGAAGCGATGCTGTGGAGGATAAAGGCTGGAACATCTGAGAGATGGAAGGCAGACTATCCCCTCCACATACATACACCTCCTCCTGTGCCCAGGTAGAAGCCTGTTAAGTGGGTGAAGACTGGGGAAGATGTGGTCTTGGTTTGGGACTTAAGAGTTGGACTCTCAGTACCCTGGAAGAAATTTTGATTTATTCAGAAGGCTTAATCAAAGTATCACACAACATAAAGAAACTGAGGTAGTGGCTGTGTCATCTTGGCAATGAGGTAAGAACCTCTCAGTGCCTATATCTGGCTATAGAGGCCTAAGTTAAAACTATCAAAAACTGGAAACATTGCCCTTCAGGTTTTGTTTTTTATTGTATAAAATAAAAATGAGATGGAAGCACCAGGTACAAAATACCTAACTGGATTCTGAATGCTCCAATTTCTGGGGGTGCTTGTATCCAGTGTTTTGTTCTGATCTGCTCTTTAGAGAGGCCATTTGCAAAACTTAACTACAAGCTCCCATAGTGGATGATCCTCTAAAATCAGGGGTGTGTCTATTTACTTACTTACTTGCTTGTATGGTGTTACCATCTCCGGGTATATCTATGCTGCAATTAGACACCTCCAGCTATCCTGTGTCAGCGGATGCAAGTTCGGGCTAAGAGGCTGTTTAATTGTGGTACAAACATTCAGCTGACACTGATTAGCTGGGGGTGTCTAATTGCAATGTAAACCTACCCTAAGAGCCCCAGTCATGGATCAGAGGACCCTATTCTGCTAGGTGCTGTACAAATACAGAACAAAAAGACTGTCCCTGCCTCAAATAGGTTTAGATCCATCTCCCCCTCAGGGATATTTTCCATAGACACATCCCTTAATTTTGTTCTGCATCCCCTTGTGTTTGAGTGGATTGCATTGCACTCCGCTATGTGAGCTAAGATTCAAATCCATAAATTGAAAACCAGCTGGACAAAAAATGGATGGATCAGATTGTTCAACATTGGATTAAAAAAATAGAAAGCTAGTTTTCAGCCATAGGGCATAAGAGCTATGACCTACCAATTTGAGCTCATTCTGAACGCTTGCTTAGTTTACTGTTCATAAAAAATTGCATGATTACGTTAGCAACTGCCACTTCACATGAATTAGCTCTGATCTACATGACATTTCCTTCAATGAAACACGTGCACTCAGGCCTTGCTTTGGTGTTTTTGTTTTTTTTTTAAACAAAAAGTAGGTACTGCTGAATAACCATATGGAATACAGTATATTTGAAAGGCTGGCTGTTACTCCAACACAATGTTTAACACTAACCTCCCAATATTTTTTGCTTTATAACATGGGCACAGAAACATTTTTTTCCCCTTTACCCCCACCCCAAGCACGGTTGTGCACCTCCCCTCCACTTTCTTTTTCTAGAACACTGATCATCACAGAACCTAGGCTGTGATGATCATATTAAAAGATACATGTGAGCAATCTATGCAAGTAGTATTTTTTTTATCACTCTACTTATGGCTCCTGTCACCATAGTATCTGAACACCTCATCATTAATGTAGGAGGTTCTGATGTCAGAGGGTTTTTTCTCTCCTCCCTCTTCAACCCCCCACCCTGTTCACAGTTGATGACTTGTAAACGCCTCCTAGCTCTGCCTGCCTTGGATTTTAACCTGCAAAACTGTGTCACCAATTTGCTCCTCAAAACATGAATGGTTGGCTCTGACGCATACAGGCTGGAGCTGCCTGACTCGCTTAAAATCTGGATGATCCTGAATCAATACAGAGGCATCTTACCTCAGCAATAGTTAAGTGCTGCTAAGGGGCTACTTAAACCTGCTGACTTGTATGCCAAGATTATTCCTGGCACAGCCTTCTGAATGGTGTAGGTCCCAGTCAAATGAATTAAAACAAATCCTTTATTTCTTTGGGTGTGGGGAACGGCAGAAAGGTAGAGTATAGCAAATCCAGAGAGCAGTTGATAGACCGTAAAATGTATCAGTTCAGAACAACAGCAATGGAAAAAAATCTCAAATCATCACTGCAATATGAGCCTGTGCGTGTCTGTGGCACTATAGGCTAAATAATGCAGGGTCCCTATTCTGTATCTGAGGACATGTTCACGGGAAACTCTGCACAAAACCTGGGCTACTTTTATTGGCTGAGGAGGGATGATTATACTGTGTAATTGTGAAATGACTGCAGAAAGAGGTGTAAAGCATATGTTCCTCTGGGGACCATATTACCACTAATGTTGCTGAAGTGAAGTTGTGCATGTAGCAGAGCCAGTGCATTGAAATGGGGATTTCAGTCCTATGCTGTGGCAAATGGAGTACACTTAACTCATTGCCTACTTTTGTGAGTATGGACTGAAAAATCTAGATAGCACAAAGCTTTATACATGCAGCCAAATCATGTCTGGAGAACAAGGACCCAACCGTGTAGGTAGAGCAGGTGATCTGGAAGTTAGAATGAGTTGTAGTCGAGGTTGTGACAAATACATCCTGCATGACATGGGGCAAAGCACTTAATTTCTCTGCCTCAGTTCTCCCCAACATGTAAAACTGCTATAGTAATACTTACCTACTTCACAATAGACCTTGAGAGGTTTCTCAACTGGCCCAGTCCCCCTCTGTAGATGGACACTAGTCTGGTGTGAGGTGGGCCCAACTGCTGCATGCGTCTAAGTCCTCTGAGTCTGGGTAGCAATTGGTCCGTGTTCTTAGCTCTAGGTCTTTCAGACCCTGTGTCTGACACCCACCTTTGGCAGTGGGATCCTACAGTCCAGAAATCTTAGAACCTCAATACCTTATTTGGAACTAATACCTCAGCCCTTCTGATCCCCCAATTGTTTAGATGTGTGCCTCCCTCCCCCTGCCCAGAGTCCACCTGGAGCTCTGGTTATACCCTTCAGGAACAACAGGCCAGGAAAGCAAGGAACAGAGGCTGAAGAAAGGAATTTCATAACCACAAACACTTCATTCTTGAAAGCACTAGTCCTTTTGAGATGTATGGAAAAACAACTAACCGATCTGAATGTAATCCCTCTGACTGATCTTACCCCTTGTGTCTATCTGAGGTCTGGTCACCAACTTTAGGCCTGTCAGCCCACCCAGCCTCCTTGGCCTGGTGGTCATCTTAGAATCATAGAATATCAGGGTTGGAAGGGACCCCTCCCCAACTAAATCATCCCAGCCAGAGTTTTGTCAAGCCTGACTTTAAAAACCTCTAAGGAAGGAGATTCTACCACCTCCCTAGGTAAACCATTCCAGTGCTTCACCACCCTCCTAGTGAAAAAGTTTTTCCTAATATCCAACCTAAACCTTCCCCACTGCAACTTGACACCATTACTCCTTGTTCTATCGTTTGGTACCACTGAGAACAGTCTTGTCTGGGCCCCTACTGACAAAAGTAGCCACCTTTTTAAAAACACTGTCCCATTTCTGCCCATGTGCTTTAGCTGGGGAAATTTCAGGCTGCTGTCCCTCCCACCCATTTCTCTATAGAAAGTTATTCCAAGTCGATGGCCCTACCGCTAGACAACCCATTGTTCCAGTAGGGAAGAGTCATTCAAGGTGACCCTTGATGGCTCTCTCAATATTAGCCCTCTTCAAGATGTCACACAGTTTCTAGAATGGCCTGACATTGTTAAGATTAGAGTAGTTTGCAACACAAATTGGATGTCTTAATCTATGTAAATTACAATTCAGAGTGAAGGTTACAATCAAAATGATCACCAAAAAATGAGTGTCTGTGACAAATCATGAAATCTGTCATAAGGGGTTTAACAGATAAAAGCTTCAACAGTGCCTGAGTGACTTAGGTGCTCAACTCCCTCTGCCTTTCAATGAGGCAGATTTCTAAGTGCCTGTCACTTCTGAAAATGGGATATAAGGACCTAAGTCATTTAGATATGCATGAAAATTTTACCCCATATCTGAACAGAGCCTTTGGTGGCTTTCCTGCCTCACTGGGTCATTTCAGGCCATGGTACAGCCAGTCTATTTACACAGAAGCACAAAAATTCTGTGGTTTCAAAGCAGACTTAGGCATTAGAACAAAATGCCAGAACAGATTGCTCTGGTGTAAGAGTAGAGGCACTAAGTGATTAAACGACTCTGCCACCTAAATGATTTTTTAAAAATAGCTTACAAAGAACATATTTAATTACAAAGTGAAATTATGTTATTGGAGGTACTTAAAAATATCAGAAGCAAAGAAGGCTAAGCACCCAAGTGTATAAATATTTTTTAGGTTTGCTGTATGGGGAGATATGTAATAAGTGAGAAGAGCTCCTTTGGGGTAATTCCAGCAGCCTGGAATAAAAAACATTCTTGCTGAAATAAAAATATGACTCTGCAATATGGGAGATAGGAAAGAAAATAATTGTAAACTCTTCTTAATGCCATAGAGTTTAAGGCCAGAAGGGACCACCCGATCCTCTAATTTGACTGGTGTATCGCATGCTATGAACAGCACCCAGCACTCGTACGCTAAAGCCAGCAACTGAAATTAAACCAAATCATTACAGACAGCAGGATAATAAACTATTTTGTGCCACAGCCAGAAAATAGGAGGGATGGAGGTGCACAGAGGCTCCTGGAGGAAATTAAGTGGGATCATCTGGGTATAATCTCAGGAAGTGACACATACCCTGTGCTGCAGCAGAAGGCAAACTTCTCCCCCTGCCCAAAGTTACTGCCAATCTGTCCTGAGGGAAAATTCTTACGTGACCCCACACGTGTACATACTCAGTCTAACTGATTGCCACAAGAATCAGCTGACCAAGCACCTGAGAGAAAGTGAGCATGCTCAGTGCCACCTCAGAGCCCTAGACCTCCCCATTCAGTTTCCCATCTCCAGCCTTAGCCATCTCTGATGCATGATGCTTCAGAAGAAGGAAAGATAAAATCCAAAGCAAACACCCTCTTCCCTAGAATACCTGGGAGAGGGGAGCCAAATCACTGCCTTTGAAATCTCTAAGGCCATTGAGGAAATCGGTGTCATAAATGGGATGTGAATGTAGGAATCCCTCACTCATAGTACATTAAACATTAGTTCCCAGCCTCTTTTGGTTGTCAAGCCCAAAACTCATCCTCTGACCTATCAGTTTGCATAGGCTTTCATATTGTGGGATTTGGATTGTGAGAAGAAACTAGGGTTGCCAATTTTCTAATTTCACAAAACCTAACACCTCTGCCCCACCCCTTCCCATAGGTCTCACCCCTGCCATGCTCCTTCTGAGGCCCCACCCCCACTCATTCCAGCCCCCCTCCCTCTGTTGCTCACTCTCCCCGACCCTTGCTCACTTTCACTGGGCTGGGGCAGGGGGTTGGGGTCAGGATGGGGAGAGGGCTCCAGCTGGGGGTGCAGGCTCTGGGGTGGGGCTGGGGATGAGGGGTTTGGGGTGCGGGAGGGGGCTCCACCCTGGGGCAGGGGGTTGGGGTGGGGTCTGGGATTCAGGTGTGGGCTCTGGGAGGACGTTAGGGTGCAGAAGAGGGTTCCAAGCTGGGGCAGGGGGTTGGGGTGGGGGTACAGACTCTGGCCAGGTGGCGCTTAGCTCAGTTGGCTTCCGGCTGGTGGCTGGCATGTCCAGCCCTGAGGCGCAGGGGCCAGGGAGGCTGTGTGTGCCGCCCCCGCCTACAGGCACAGCCCCCGCAGTTCCCGTTCGATGTCCTGCACTAGACCCTGTTGTTTCTCCACCTTTTCATTACTTGTCACCAGAAGTCCTGCTGGTTGCGCAGCAGAGCCAGTTCAGCTGTGGGCAATTAGCCAGGCAGCTGTGAGGAAGCTTGCATTGGCTCTAGTGCTATCAGTTGTAGCCTGGGGTGGCACTAGCTTCTACAGCCGCGAATTGTTCAGGGACCCTTCCAAAAAATTGAGAGCAGTGGTTTAACAGACCTCAGAGGCCAGCCCTGGGTGCCAGTTTGTGGTGAATGTAAATAACTTTTGATCATCAGGAAATATCTGTAACACTTTCAATCCTGTCCATCTGTTTGTTTTTAAAACTATCTTTTGAAAGGGAAAAAAAGAGAAAATCAAGTTTATTTTTAAAATGAAAACTGAGATTAGTTCTGCCGTTTCAAGGTCACCAAATTCCAGGTGCCTGAGGCTGCAGTCTTGGGAGAGCCTAAAGGCCAAGCCTGTCAGCCAGATATAAAACTCAGTAGTTCAGACAACACCACTACATCCTGAATCGTCATCCCATATTGACGTGATCTTGCTGTGCCGAACTACATTAGATCTTCTATAGAATTGATTGTTTCCTCAGAGGAACTGGATGACCTTCTATGACCTGTCCATTAAGATAAGTTATCTCTGACGCAAGCGTCTGCTCATCACTGCAGTAATAGAGTTGTTCACACAATCTGTCTGTCTGTGTGTGTGTGTCTCTATAGTTCGCTGTGGCAGCTCTTCCAACCTTGGCTGCTTTTTAGGTGAAGCTTTGCTGGGTTTATTGTGAAATGACTTTTTCACTTTGTCCCTCCCGCTTCGTTTGCTTCTGCCTTTAGAGAATTGCCGTTTACACAGTGTTTTAGATTTTGATCAATGTAGCCTTGACCAGTTCTTGGGGGGGAGGGGGAGGAGGGAAGAAAAAATAGCAACTGTTGATACTGGCCTGCTTACTATAAATACTATCTTGCTACAAAATGAGACACTAAACTTGTAGCACAACCATACAACTCTGAACTGGTTGGTGATTGAATTTCATTTAATTTCTTTTAAGGGACTAGATTGAAGATTCCTGTTTGACCAAATCTGGAGACATAATGCCTGAGGTTTTCAAAGGGCACTATTGGATGCCTGATTTCCTTAGACCCCTTTGAAAAGCTTGTTCTATGGTCTCTGCATTGAGCAATGTTTACGTGATAGCTCTGTCAACACTGGTGTCCTTTGCCCATTGCCCCTCTGACTAAACCTGCATCTGATAAAATTGCTCCAAGGAATTGCTAGCACAGTGCTAAGCAATATCCTTTCCCCCTGGGCTCCCAAAGAAGTGGTTTGACCAGGTTCTGAAGGAGCATTTTAACCACAGAAGAAAGGTCATTGGTGCTGGAACCTTGTCACTGGGGCATACTGGAAAAGAGAGAATGCTATTGGAACCCTTTTTGTGTTAGATAATTGCAGAAGTTTGTCTTGGGTTTGATCCTGCAGAGGGCGAAGTTCCTTCTGAGAGTTGCTGAGTGTCTTGAAGGATCAGTCCTCCTTTTTGCATCTATTAACTGGTTGAAAAATCTTTATAAGATTGGAGCCCAATAACTGAATGTTTCACTACAATACCTTCAATCTTTTTTTTGACCTTTCTACAGCGTTTGGTACTATAGATTATCCCTTGTCCTTCTTGATTTTTCATGGCCCTGTTTTTTCTTGAATTCTCTTCTTTACTTCTCAAACGTTCTTTCAGTGTCTTTCGATGGTTCCTTTCCCTCCCTCTGTCTGAGTTCTACAGGGCTTTCATATCAATCTCCTTTTTCTCTACACCTTATCCCTGGATGACCTCAACTGCTTGCATGGCTTTTATCAGCAAAAATTGATAGAGACTCTTATATCTACCCAGGATCAGCTCCAGGCACCAGCTTACCAAGCAGGTGCTTGGGGCAGCCACTCCGGAGAGGGGTGGCACGTCCAGCTGTTCGGCGGCAATTCGGCGGATGGTCCCTCACTCCTGCTCCGAGCGAAGGACCTCCCGCCGAATTGCCGCCGCAGATCGCAATCGCGGCTTTTATTTTGGCTGCTTGGGGCGGCAAAAACCCTGGAGCCGGCCCTGTGTCTACCTCTCTTCACCTTTCCTTTCTCCTGCTATCCAGCCACATGTATCTGACTCTTTCTCTCTTCCTGACAGTAACTATCACAAACGGTATAAAGCCAAAACTCAGCTCCTTATTTTCTCTCCCAAGTGGAGCTGGTGCTAGACATAAGCAGACTAAGCAATTACCTGGGGTCCCAAGCAGCTCAAGGGCCCCCCGCTGTGAATTAGTTTGGGGGACCCCAATGGGCTAGCACTGGCACTGCTCCCAAGTCCTTTCCACTACTGCTTTTCTCCAGTGCTGTGGATAGCATCACCATCTTCTGTTTCACTCAGGTTTGTAATTCTGGGTTTGTTGTTAGCTCTTGGACTCCCAGCACATCCAGACTATTACCAAGCTTTGCTACTTCAACATATAAAACATCTGTCTCAGCCTTTCTGTTCCAATGACCAGAACACTAGTTTACGCTCTATTCACTTTTATCTTATTTACTGTAACTGCCTCCTCTCTGGCCTCCCTAATCCCCTTATTGCTTTTTTCCATTTGTTTGAAAAAACAGTTGCTAAAATTATCTTCCTTGCCCAGCAATCAAACCACATTGCTATTATCTTCAAGTCCCTCTATTCATTGCCTCTTGCACATGGTATCAAATTTAAACTTCTTTTCTTCAACTCAGGCCCTGCACAACTTCCCCTTGGCTTTGGCTTTTTTTTTTTTTTTTTTAAATCATGTACCCTCTCATTCTACTGCCAGTCTCCCCTTCATCTCCCCATTCAGTTATTTCTCTACCCCTTCTTCTCGTCCCTATGCATGGAATGCTCCCTCAGTCCCTATGTACTGGGCCTCTATCCTCTCCTCACCCAGATCTCTCTCAAAGAAATGTTCTGCAAGGCCTATGAACACTAACTCTGGCAGTGGGTCTTGCCACCATGCTCAGGTTCTAACCGATCACCATATTTGGGGTGGGGAAGAAATTTCCCCCCAGGTCAGACTGGCAGAGACCCTGGGTTTTTTTTCACCTTCTTCTGCAGTATGGGGCACACGTCAGTTGAAAGGTTTAAATTTGCATAAATGGTGGATTCTCTGTAACTTGAAGTCTTTTTAAATCAAGATTTGAGGACTCAGTAACTCAGCCAGAGGTTATGGGCCCCCTGCTACAGAAGTTGGTAGGTGAGGTTCTGTGGCCTGCAATGTGTAGGAGGTCAGACTAGATAATCAGGACAGTCCCTTCAGGCCTATGAGTTAGTCAAATACCTTCAGAAGGTCCTGTGGCACCTTTAAGACTAACAGAAGTATTGGGAGCATAAGCTTTCGTGGGTAAGAACCTCACTTCTTCAGATGCAAGGTTCTTGCATCTGAAGAAGTGAGGTTCTTACCCACGAAAGCTTATGCTCCCAATACTTCTGTTAGTCTTAAAGGTGCCACAGGACCCTCTGTTGCTTTTTACAGATTCAGACTAACACGGCTACCCCTCTGATACTCAAATACCTTCTTAGCCCCAACATTTTACAAGAGTGAGACTGGGAAATATTTTTTCCTAAACTAACACCCTGTTGGGGTTTAATGTCTTACTATGCTTCACCGAGTCCTCTTGTTTTCTATGTCTTTCATATAAGATACACTGGGCACTCCCCTCATACAGCGAGGTTGTTCCAAACTCCCACCACTTTTCTTGGGGTGGAGCACCCTCCTGGAATCTTTAGGGAACAGCAATTCACCTACGAATTACTCCATCTTTATCAGCAAACAAATAAATAGTCCAAATGTGTCTCTGGCATCGGCCCCTGAGTCACATCAGGAAGTACCATTCCCTTTGGGCTCTGGACAATTCTTGAGCGCAGTGCAACCTCGTACTGGCCTCGCACCTGGTCTGTCTCCCAGCTGAGTTCAGACTCTGGGCCTGCAGTGTCCCTGCAGCAGCATGTGCCCTGTCATGCAGCCTTGGCAGCGTCTTCTCAAATGGCATTCCCACTGTGCAATGGGCGGAGAGCTAGCAAAAGGCAGATAGGGCAGCCAACCAGACTCTGTGGGAATGGACAAGCCAACTCCTCCTGTCTGCCCATTTCTTCTTTAGTCAGGACTCCTGGGGTCTATGGCAACCTTCACAGCACTGCTGTTGATTTTGAGGAGTGGAGATTCCAATGCAGGCTTTACACATGTTTCATACAGCACAGCACATTCTCCATGCTTAATGATTAAAAGAAAATGGCAACAATAACAGCGCTAGTGGGGTGGTTTGGTTTCATGGCTGCATCTTTATTTTTAATCTCTACCAAATGTTTTGTTCTTTACTAGTGTATTTTATGTTGTATGTGTGCTGCTTGTTTAATATGTCGTGTTTAATATTAAACTTAAAACGTAGAAAATTTGTCTTAATATTTGACATAATGTATGACTCTTGATAACATGACATATGCAGGGAAAAAGGTATATGCAAATGTGTAATTAGAATTGATGTAGACTATAAACATCAGATCTGATTGGTGATATTTTGGTCTGAGTCCATCTGTGATATACAAGGAAGGACATAGTTTGTACAGAAATGGTTTGAGCAGAGCTAACGCTGAGATTTTGCTTTCTATGTACACAAGGCCAATGGGGCTAATTTTAGTACCTATTATTTTTATGACTCATTTATCTAAAGCCACATCTTGATGTGGGACCTTTTTAAGCACTCTTGGCTGGTGTACGAGGCCCTTAAGTGGGATATAAAGGTGGCAGATGAATTAAGTTGTTTCCAGTGTACTCCAGAAGGCTTCAGAGTAACTAAAACAGTTTAATCTGTTTGCTGCCAACATTTTAAAAATCTAAATCCAAAAATATTTTCCATTAAACTCATGCTGAAGTGCAAGGCAGTGGAGTTTGAAGAGCTGTCTCTGGAAGGTCAAAGAGTTTGGGCCAAGCAACTCAAATACACATGTCTCTGGAGGAAAAATTACTTGATGGTAAAGTCACAGAGTCAGGAGACCTGACTAGTATTCCCAGCTCAGCCTCTGATATCTTCTGTCACCTTGGGAAAGTCACTTGAGCCAAAATTTTCATATCGTACTAGGCATCGATATTTAGGCAAATAAAAATGGATTGATTTTTCACAAGTGCTGAGCATCCACTATTTCTGTTGATTTCTGTGGTGCCCAAGTATGGATTGATGGATCTAACTTTAGACACCTGTGTTCAAAACTGTTGGCCTTAATCACCATGTGCTTCAGTTTCCCCATCTGCGTAAAATGGGGATAATACTACTTCCCTTCTCCAATGTTTTCTTTCACTTGTCCATTTAGACTTCAGGGCAGGAATTGCTGCTTAATGTTATGTACAGCACCTAGCACAATGGGCCTGCTCGCTGTTGGGGCCCCTAAGAGCTATTTATAATACAAATAGTAACATTTCTTTCCCCTTCCCCCCCCGCCACATACTGTTAGTACTTCCTGGTTCCCTGAAGATATCTTAAAATGTGACCTCATAAATGACAGAAGTCTCAGTACAGACTGAGCAATCCATGGTACAATACTTATGATGTTATAGAATTATGCATTCTGTATAACACACGTTAATTAAAATGGAGTGGATGAACTTGGATGTGTCTGGTGATTGCGAAGTTCTGAGACAATTTTGAAGAACCTAGCACCCATTACCCTTCGCGTGAGTGGGAGGGAAAAATCCAGTTAGGTAGGCAATGGGAGGATAGCAGCCATTATTAAAACTTAGAGGAAATAAATGTAATAAAATAAAATTAGGAGATGGGGTGAGAGTTATAAGAGAGGATAGGGGGCAAAAGGAGTTGAAGCCTTTACTTTTCTCCTTTTGGGAAATGGATCTCAGCAGGACCAGATCTAAGAAATGATAGCAGGCAAATCCTCTACTGGTGTAAATTACTATTAGTTTATACCAAGAGAGAATTTGGCTCACTGTGTGTGTTGTGGGGAAGTGGAAAAAGATGATGGGCTAGATAGGACTTGGTATGCAGTCTTCTTAAGTGTGTGTGTGTGTTTTCATTCTTTAACATTAGGATTTAGCTAACCAAGGCCCAGTATTGTAGCCCTTAAGTGTAAACTTTTTACCCAGGAGTCCCATTGCAGTCTCTAGGACTACTTGTCTAAATAAGAGTTACAGAACTGTAAGCAAACCTGTTATTGCTACTTGCATCATTGCTCACTGTAATTCTGACTGAAAAGCAGATTTGCTGGAATCCTAGGTGGCATCTGCAGAAAACTGGATACCCAAAGGCATAAAAAACAAGATCTCCAGAACTAATGATCTGTGATGCAGAGGGATGTTTATTACACTTTGAATGAATAATTCTAGTTACTTGATGACATTTTTGAAACATTCAGATGTTTCATAGAAAAACCAGCCTGCTATTGGGAATTGCTGATGCCGGCTTCTATATGTAGCTATTAATAGTGGGTTAACACTTGGGATCTATTTAGGCTGAAAGATGGAGGTACACAATGAAGGGACAGATTTAAAATAAATAGGGGCTTAAATTAGACTCCTAAATCCATATTTAGGCATTTAATTGGAAGCCTGATTTTTCTTCCCTCCCGCCCCCCCCAAAGGTGCTGAGCACCCAGCAGCTCCCATTAACATCTGTGGGATTAGTTGCAGGGAAATCTTTGGGCATAAAGCCACCATCTTTTTAGAGGCATTTTGTGCCAGGGATTCTTTGCACAGTGGCAGCAGCACAGCCAAAAATCTAGTCCACAGTTCCTGCCCAGAATACACATACCATGTACATTCAATACGAAAATGAGGGTCATAGACAGACAAAGGGGAGGGATGAAAGTGGCAGAAATAAGATCACATGGTTGCTCAGGAAGTCATATACCCATTTTGATTCCATTAAAATCTTATTCTAAACCCTTCTCAGTACAGCCAAGATGGCAAAAGTGAGTTTTTTAAGAGGGATGAAGCCAGGGAAGTGACTTGGTGTGTAGGTTTGGAAATGGTATTCCATGCATAAGGGACAGCATGGAGGGAGGCACAGAAACGTATGTGAGAGGAGATAAAGGTGTAGTGAGGCTGGTATCATTGGTGGGAAGAAGACCAGGGCAGAGATGTAGACAAGGGGTGTGTGTGTGTGTGTGTGTGTGTGTGTGTGTGTGTGTGTGTGTGTGAGAGAGACGTAGAGGTTAAATGTAGATGTTGGACATGCAAGAGTAATCTGATTTCAGATGGCATCAGAGGTAACTATTGTATACATTTAGAATATTCTGAATTAGTGTAATAGGTCATATTATTTTCAGACCTGATATTATTTTGTAGATATTGTATATATGTTTATGTACAATTAATCAAATGCAAGGCAAACATGGAAAAATATTTCCTCTATACCAGAATCTTGGTGGACTTTAGAGCTCCATACACAGCAAGGGTAAAATATTCTAATAGAAGTGATTTTCCTATCTGTGCTGTTTATCAATATTGTGGCATGAGGCAAATTGTACATATAGTACAGTGGTTCTCAACCTATTTACCATTGTGGGCCGCATATGCAGCTCTCTCTGTGTTATATGGGCTGCATCCACACATGTATATACTACCTGTATGGCCCTGAGGTTGTCACATGGGCTGCAGCTGTGTGCTGATTGGGCCACAAGTGGTCCACAGCCCGTGGGTTGAGAACCACTGATATAGTATGTTCTGACTTAGGTTATGGATATGACTTGGATATGAAGGTTTGGACCAGTCTAATGAAATTTACAGTGATTGATGTTTAAAATGTTAACATTTTCCAACAGTTATCACTAGTGTTATATGATGGACCACAGGCTTTCACTATTTCTACAGGATGAAATGTCTATGTGGTGGTTGTTAGCTGACATGTTAATAGTAATGACTGGGATGTCTGGATCAACAATTTAATTACATCTGGGCCAGCTGTAGAACTCCTATCTCTTAGTGACATTTCCAAGTGAAAATCTCATTTTATGGTATGTATTGCCAAGGTACTTTTATAGGATTCATTACTGTAGTATCTGAATAGTTTAAAAGTATTAATAGATTGTTATCCTCACAGAATCCCAGTATAAGGGTAGAAGTATTATACCCATTTAAGAGATGAGGAACAGGGTTGATTAAGTCACTTAATGTCACACAGGAAGTCTGGGCTGAGCTGGAAGTTGACTCCAGCTCTCCTGAGGCCCTGTCAGGTGACCCAAGATCCAGTAGACCATCCTTCCTATCCCTAAGAATCTTAGTGCTTTGCCATCTGCAATGGATTTAAGTTGAAACCCCTGTGAGGGAGATGAAGCATCAGTCACCAGTAAGAAAGATGAAGTGAATTAGCTAAGTCCACTGTAGCTAATGGTGGAATTAGAACACGACTTCCTCATTTCCCAGTACTTTGTTCTCACACTTAATCCAGAGAGATAATTAGCACATCTATAGTACCTTCCACCCAAAGATAGCTAAATATTTTACAAACATCCGTGAGTAAATCTTACAACTATAGCGCTCCAAAAATGGTTTTTATTAGTAGAAAAATTGGATGAAAATGAGAAATTTGTCTACATTTTCCACAGAAAATCTTGATTTTTTTTTTCCAGCAAAAATTTGAATACATTGGCCAAAACAAAATATTTTGATTTAAAAATGCTGCCATGGTGCCTCATGGGAGTTTAATTAAAATTCTCATGTCCCTGTGCTATAAACCAGGCTCTCTGGTCAGATTACGTTTCCCATGATGCACCACAGGAAACGTGGAGAATTCTGGGAGTCCCTGGATATAGCTTAAGAGGCTACATCTGTTATATGCTGAATTGGGGCATGAGGTTTCTGAACTACAACTTCCAGCAGGTACTGTGGTAGTTTATCCAAATTGATATATTTCAGTTTTCAGACAATTTTTTAGTGAAAAAATCAAATTTTGAGGAAATAAGAAACTTTGTGAAAAATTTTATTTAGTGGAAAACTCAGGTTTTTTGTTGGAAAAATAGTTTTGATGGAAAATTTGTGACTAGCCCCAACTTACAACCCCCACTTTAATGTAAACATTGTACTGTACCCATTTTAAAGTTGGATAAATTGTGACACAGAAAGATTTTGACTTAACCTAGATCAAGTTGCACGTCAATGGCAGAGCTAAGACAAGAGTTGAGGAAACTTGCTTTCCTTCTCCTTATCTAACACTGGATTATGTGCCTTTTCTCCCTAACATTGACTTCCATTTATATGGTGCCCTATACCTGTTGCCAGCCAACAGGTTATTCCTAAGAACATGACTGATTACACCTTTTCTCTCATCAGTTGTTTCTGTAGCACTGGGCCTGATCCAGACATCCCAAAAGGTTAGGGTGACCAAATAGCAAATGTGAAAAATCGGGACGGGGGTAGAGGTTAATAGGAGCCTATCTAAGAAAAAGACCCAAAAATCGGGACTGTCCCTATAAAATTGGGACATCTGGTCACCCTACAAAAGGTTGTATTTTGAAGTTTGAATGTGAATCTCTAGGTTGTTCCCTCCCCCATTGCCTTTTTCAGTTTCTTGTGGCTTTCATTTAAGAGCTTCAGGAAATAACATTTATGGTACTATCATTATTATTTGGCAACCTCATGCCCTTTTATTAAATTTGCATTTCTGCAAAAATTGGGACTGCTTACTCTAATTGTCTGTCTAGCTTTTGCTTTATTCCATGCCCACACACTAGGGCATCACAGTTGTGATGGAAGTGAACTATCACAATCTTTACATGGCTGAAATGGGTAAAGGGATAATCTGCTATTCCATGATAACTACTTCTACCCACTCTTGTAAAGATGCCAAATATGTGGAGTGCCTGATACAATGTGATGTGTCAAAAACAACAAGGAGTCTGGTGGCACCTTAAAGACTAACAGATTTATTTGGGCATAAGCTTTCGTGGGTAAAAACCTCACTTCTTTGGATGTGATGTGTCATGTCAGATAAGAAAATGAAAGACTTAAAAAAAAAAAATCCCATTTCCCATTGTAGAAGGGAACAAAATCCCATGATATCTGTCAGAGGGGAATCCCATTTTTACTGGTGGCCTAACTATTAATTAAATAGCTGAAAGTCTGACATATATTCAGTGAAATGATACCAAATTTCTGTATATTACAGTGTGACAGGATGCAACATGATGCAACATGAAAGAGAATGTAAAGAAACCAACCTTCTCTTCACATCAGATTCTAAATCTTGATCATCAGGATCCCTCCAAGAAGAAACTTTGCAGATAAATTTAGAACAGAGAATAGTGTTGTTGATTGCTCACAACGTGTCTTGTGTGTAGGTTAGTGTGCTGAGCAGTGCTCTCTGAAATGTGAGGTTCTCCTAAGGGAGAAGGGAGCAGGAATCACTAAGATTAGATGGAAGCCACACAATCCCATAGCAACTGTTCACCTGTGAATGAACTTCCCCCTCAGGGAAGAAGAGATTCAAATGAGGCAATCTATCCCTATTAGCCTTTCTAAAATGCTTATCAGAAAAACTCAGCACTGTCACAGAACACAATAGGGAGGAAGGATGGCTCAGTGGGTAAGGTGCTAGCCTTCAATTAGAGGGAACCCTTGATCAGTTTCTAAATACCTTTGTGGATCCAGGCCATAGTGGTCCTCCATTTCCCCTCTGCAAAAATGGGGATGATAATATTTTCCCACCTCACAGGGGTTTTGTGTCACTTGGAATTGCCCCTTCCCTTTGTTGTTTTAGCTTTCCAGACAGGAATCCTGGGGGAAGAGCGCTGCAGAAGCTTATGTCCAGGTATAGAAAGGCCATTGGAATTGCATTGGTGAATTAAAATGATCTTTCAGCCATATAAGTATCATAGACAAGACAATGTGTAATGGATAGTCACAATGTAAGCTTTTAATATACAAAACTGGACAAATCAGTCAGAAAAGGAACTATGACCATGAAACAGGAGAGGATCATTGATCTGCTACTGTGATGTACTATTTCCTGACTATGCATGCTCAGAAAGGGCTTCTGAACTACTCCCTCTGGAGAAGGGGCAAGTACCATTAAGGTATCACACCTAAAGATACCAAAAGAGAATTTGATTTGCCCTGCAGTAACCAGGTGCAACACCACTGAAGTAATGAAGGCCACTCTTGTGTATTTGGTTGTCGTGGTAATAGAATCTTATGGTTGCTATGGCCACTGAGTTAGATTATTAGGGGATAGCCCAGCCAGTTTTGGCTGTTTTTTGCTTTGTTCAGTGTGTGGCAATAAATGGCTGCTTTAAGGTTTATAGCTCTGTGTCTCAAGTGATTTCTTCCTAAAACTGTTGCCCTAAGGACAGGGCCGGCTCCAGCTTTTTTGCCGCCCCAAGCGGCGGGAAAACAAAACAAAACAAAACCAATTGAGCTCCCGCCGAAGAAGAAGAGACGGAGTGAAGGACCCGCCACTGAATTGCCGCCGAGGACTAACGCGGAGCGCTTGATCAGCCGCCGAAGACCCTGACGTGCCACCCCAATACCGGATGGAGTGCCGCCCTGTTCTATTGGCTGCCCCAGGCACCTGCTTCCTTCGTTGGTGCCTGGAGCCGGCCCTGCCTAAGGATATAACAACATGGTGACGAGGATGGGATTCCTGTGCTGCCCCAGCAACAGAAGGAAGTAGAAGTCAAGGTACCCCCCCAAAAAACCCCTTTTTGCTGCTGGAAGGGGGTGAGAACTGGCTTGTTTGCAGCTAACGGTGCAAACTGAAACTAAAACCATGGCTACACTTATGGGGCCGCTGGAACCTTTTGAGGAGACTATAGTGCAATGGCATGTATATACTGAGCTTTTTGTTATTGCAAATGACATTACAGAGGAGAAGAAAGTGCCAATATTCTTAAGTATTATAGGGGTAAGACCTACTCCCTGCTATGCTGAATTTAAGGAGATATTAAATGATGCCCTACATCACAGGTTAGTGTGTGGCCTGCACAGTGAAGCTATACAGAAGCACCTATTGACAGAAGCTCAGCTTACCTTACAGAAGGCTGTTGACATTGCAGTCTCCATGGAACTGGCTACAAAGGAGGCGCAATACATTGGTGCATCCCCTAGGTTGCATAAGGTGTCACAAGAACCTACCCACAAAACTGTGGGGAGTCAGGAATGTTACCGCTGTGGTAAGCCGGGTCACCATGCATCAGAATGCTGGTGTAAAGACCTGGTGTGTCAATACTGTGGCAAAAAGGGACACATTGAGTGTGCCTGTAAACAAAAGAAAGAGTTCTGTGGCCTGGCCGACCAAAAAGGGAAATCTGCATACCCTAGAGCAGACTCAGGATGACCGAGTAGACACCTCATCACAAGAAGAGTCACTCTTTGTCTTTTGTCTTTGGCAGTGGGCTCACATGAATACTGGGTAACCCCGTTGTTGGATGGCAAACTTATACGCATGGAACTGGACACCAATGCAGCCGTCTTGCTGGTCTTCAAGACTGTGTATAAAGAAAAGCATCTTCCGCTTAAGGCAACAAAAACTGTTCTGAAGACCTATATGGGAGAAGCTGAGTCTACGTTGGGCACTACTGATGTTAAGGTGGAGCTCAATGGACAGGCTGCTAAATTTTTTGTGGTGAGAGGTAATTACCCAGCCTTAATGGGTAGGTCTTGGTTTAGGAAGATTCAGTGAATTAGGCAGAAGTGCACCGAATGCCTAAAGAAGAAACCGGTCTGACCTCTATACTAAGGAAACATGCTGCTGTTTTTGGAGAGGATCTGGGAAGTATGAAGGGAATCACTGTGATATTGAACATTAAACCTGACAGTCAACCAAAATACCTGAAAGCCAGAACTGTGCCATATGCCCGAAGGCTGAAGAGGACCTGGAGCGCCTGGTCACAAATGGAGTCCTAATACCAGTTACCCATAGCCCATGGGCAACTCCTATTGTTCCAACAGTGAAGAGAGATAGCTCCCTCCGGATTTGCGGTGATTTTAAAGTCACTGTCAACCCGGTGTTGTGTGTAGAGCAATACCCGCTTCCCCGCATCAATGACCTCTTCGCAGGCCTGGCTGGGGGACAAAAATTCAGTAAGATTGATCTGAGTCAAGCGTATTTACAGATGCACGTCGATGAAAAGTCCGAAGAGCTGTTGACTATTGTGACGCATAAGGGGCTTTAGCGATACTGTCGCCTACCCTTTGGAACAAGGTCTGCTCCCACCCTTTTCCAGAGGGCTATGGACCGGATCTTGTGTGGCTTGCCAGGAGTCCAGTGCTATCTGGACGACATCCTGGTCACTATAAGGAATGAGGAGGATCGCAAAGAATTTAGAGGCTATCCTACAAAGACTGGAAGAGTATGGCCTACGAGTCCACAAAGACAAGTGTGAATTCCTTCAGCCCTCTGTTGAATATTTGGGACACATCATTGATGCTACGGGTCTTCGTAAGGCCCTGGCAAAAGTTAAGGCTATTGTGGAGGCTCCCCCTCCTTGAAATGTTAGCCAGCTTTGCTCGTTTCTAGGACTATTGAACTATTATGGAAAGTTCTTCGCACAGTTAGCCACATTGCTAAAACCACTTCACGAACTCCTTGGGCAGAACAAGGCCTGGAAGTGAACTGAAGCCTGTGATGTTGCATTTAACAAAGCTAAGGGGGCATTGCTAAATTCTGAAGTTCTGACACACTTAGATCCATCCTTACCCCTACAGTTGGCCTGCGATGCATCCCCTTATGAAGTGGGAGCAGTTATGTCGCACATTATGCCTTCGGGAGAAGAGAGACCTATTGCTTTTGCTTCATGCACTCTAAGCAAAGCGGATACTAACTATGCTCAAATCGAACGTGAGACATTGGGAATTGTTTTCGGAATTTGGAAGTTTCATCAGTACCTGTTTGGACAGAAGTTTACTCTTCTCACAGACCATTGACTTCTGACTTCAATTTTTGGACCCCACACAGGCATTCCCCCATTAGCTGCTAGTCGTATACAATGTTGGGCATTGTTGCTTTCCGTGCACACACATGAAATCAAATATCGGAAATCCACTCTGCACGGCAATGCGGATGGTCTCTCAAGGCTGCCTTTGCCACTCAAACATCAAGATATTGCCCAGAAGGAAATCTTTTACTTTGAACAGGTAGAGAGAGAATACACCCATCACCGCTACTCAGGTAAAGAAGGCAACTCGAGTTGACCCAGTATTGTCCCAAGTCATTGTCCTGGTGATGAATGGAACAGATCGACGAATCTCTCCTGTCTCACCCGACCTTGTTACCTACGTGTCCAGGAGAACGGAGTTATTGATCCAATCTGGTTGTTTGTGGGGGAGATCACAGAGATTGGAACAGCTACATTCTGGTCACTGTGGAATAGTGCACATGAAGGAAATTGCACGAAGCTATTTTTGGTGGCCTGGATTGGACAGTGCTATTAAAGAGAAGGCAAGAGCTTGTATGTCATGTCAGGGTGCGAGGAATGCACCCCAGTGGGCACCCCTATACCCATGGGACTGGCCTGAAAACCTGTGGCAATGTATTCATGTTGACTTCACTGGCCCACTTGAAGGAAGCATGTTCTTGGTGGTGGTAGATGCCCATTCTAAATGGCCAGAAGTCTCTCTAATGCAGTCCATTACTGCAGAGTGTACTATCCAAAAACTACGAGGACTCTTTAGTTGTTTCAGTCTGCCAGAACAACTTGTGAACAACAATGGACCGCAGATTGTCTCTCAGAAGTTTCAAAATTTTATGAAGGCAAATGGGATATGCCACATCACTTCAGCACCATATCATCCATCCACCAATGGATTAACTGAAACATTTGTGCAGACAATGAAACAAGCTTTGAAATCAGCAAGGGGACAATTATCCATTCAAAAGCATCTGGACACCTTCTTACTATCCTACAGAAACACACCTCATGCTACGACCAAGGCATCCCCGGCCTTTCTAATGATGGGACAACAGCTGCGCACTTACTTTGATCTGCTGAAACCTTCTAAACCCTGACAAATTGTGCAACGTCAGCAGCAAGATCAAATTCTCAGGCGTGCACCTAGAGCAAAAGACCAAACCTTTAGCCCAGGACCGCCAGTTTTGGCTTGGAATTATATTTCTGGAGCTAAATGGGTCCCTGCCACTGTCATCGCTCAAACAGGGCCTGTTTCCTACATAGTCCGGACTGCAGAGGAGCTCACCTGGCAGCGACATGTAGATCAGCTGTTGCCAGGGCATACCAGTCCTCAGGACACATCTTCAGTTGAGTTGCCTGACTTCACCACTTTTGGCGAGACACCAAATCAAGAGTCATCTGTTCCGGACTCTCCCCCTCCATTACTGCCGGCGGCAGGGATACCCCTCTGCCCGGAATGAACTGATACCACATCCTCACCCATTCGCCCGACGAACCCTGAGCCCATTGTCAGGCCTGCTCCCAAGACACTTTCGGGTGCAACAACACCAGAAGTCCACCATAATCCACCTAGAGACAGAAGTCCTCCTCAATGGGTGGATCTTTAGCTAGGGCGAACCCATGGTTACGGGACAAAATAATCCCCGGGGTTTAGCTGGGAATGGAGGCCGTCTACCCTCCTTCTTTAGTTTAATGTTTGTTTTATTTAGGAGGTGTTCTTATTAACGGGAGGAATATGTTGTGTATTTGGTTGTTGTGGTAATAGAATCTTGTTGCTATGAGGGGATAGCTCAGCTAGTTTTGGCTGTTTTTTGGTTAGTTCAGTGTGTGGCAATAAATGACTGCTTTTAAGGTTTACAGCTCTCTGTGTCTCAAGTGATTTCTTCCTAGAACTGTTGCCCCAAGGATATAACAGCCACCAGCTTACCACCAGGCTCAGTTTGGCTCAAAGGTATTTAGAAGTGGATTTTTATTAGCCATTCCTCCCTTTGCCCACATCACACATGCATTATGGTCTCTCTTAAAACATGCTTTTTAAAGACCTCTTTGAACACCACTGACCAGACCCCAGGAGTTGAGTGTGAAAGGAGGCCTTTGTGGTAATTCTGTCCTGATGCACCACTGTTAGAGTGAAGGCATCAGGATAGCTCAGCAGTCTAATAACGCAGCATTCAGCAGACATCTTAGTGTGGCTGGTGGGGGCCGAATGCACTGTGGAGATCGTATGCTTAGTTTTAGAAGGAGAGACCACCTCATGTTCTCTGATTAGATGCCACAGCTTGGTCTGGTGCTTTGTGGGAGGGCAGGTTTCCATAGACTCTTGTGTTGTATGTGGTATAATTGAATGAATGTGGTACGAATGGAGTATGAAAACTCATCGCATCTCTTTTCCACTCCCACCTCCGCATTACGTTTGTTTATGCTGCAGCATTTTTCTAGTTTCTTTCCCATATTCTTTCCTTTCCCAAGTGTCAGCATTCTCTGGTGCTCACTTGAATCAGTTGGGTTGCCTTAACAATTAGGCAGAAAGGCCTGGTGATAATTGCCCTGATAGAATTCTGAAAGGCCAGGTGAAGCTTATTGAAGAAAGCAGAGCCTGGAGCCAAACAGATCAGAAGAAGGGTCAACGAAGAACAGCCGCTGAGGTTGAATGCCGGCAGTTTTAAACACTGAAAGCTTCAGACAGCCTGGACCTAAATGATAGTATGGTTAAGCTTGTGCTGAGGTTACATCTTGCAGGCCTGCAGGCTGAAAAACTGATTTTAATTTGGGGTTTTGGTGTTAGGAAGGAATTTTCACACAACATTCCAGTCTCAGGAAGCAGAGGGGTAGCTGTGTTAGTCTGAATCTGTAAAAAGCAACAGAGGGTCCTGTGGCACCTTTGAGACTAACAGAAGTACTGGGAGCATAAGCTTTCGTGGGTCAGAACCTCACTTCTTGCATCTGAAGAAGTGAGGTTCTGACCCACGAAAGCTTATGCTCCCAGTACTTCTGTTAGTTTCAAAGGTGCCACAGGACCCTCTGTTGCTAGTCTCAGGAAGGATGCTGAAGACAATAACAAGGAGGAAAGAAACAAAACCCCGAACCCCTTTTTTTTTAAGTCAGTGGGAGAGAACCAGTGACTTAAAAAAAAGCCAGTCCCTCAGGTCATGAAGTTTTTTGTGAAATAGTTTTGCAGTTTGGTTTGGGCTGGGCTCAAACCTCAAGAGAGTCAATTTTCAGGTCTAAAAGGGGTCTACTTTGGTTTGGGTACATCAGACAGGAGGTACATTTGTACATGCATGAAGTCTCACATCCAATGTAGTTTCAGAGTAGCAGCTGTGTTAGTCTGTATCCGCAAAAAGAACAGGAGTACTTGTGGCACCTTAGAGACTAACAAATTTATTTGAGCATAAGCTTTCGTGGGCTACAGCCCACTTCATCAGATGCATGTAGTGGAAAATACAGTAGGAAGATCACACACACACACACACACCATGAAACAATGGGTGTTACTATACACACTATAAGGAGAGTGATCAGTTAGGGGAGCTTTTATCAGCAGGAGAGAAAAAAAAACTGTTTGTAGTGGTAATGAAAATTACAATTTCATTACAAACAGTTTTTTTTCTCTCCTGCTGATAAAAGCTCCCCTAACTGATCACTCTCCTTATAGTGTGTATAGTAACACCCATTGTTTCATGGTGTGTGTGTGTGTGTGTGTGTGATCTTCCTACTGTATTTTCCACTACATGCATCTGATGAAGTGGGCTGTAGCCCACGAAAGCTTATGCTCAAATAAATTATTAATCTCTAAAGTGCCACAAGTACTCCTATCCAATGTAGTGTCATCTGTCACTTTCATTAATATGCTGTTCATTCAAACAGAGAGCTCTCTCCGTCCCCTTCTGATTTGAAACATTGAACCGTACCATTACCCTTTTTTATCATTTTTTTTTAGCCCCTTTTCAGGGTGTGTGTGTCCATATCCCAGCCAATGTGAATTAGTTTTTCGGTTAAAACTTTGAGAGCACAATGCTTTATTAAAATCCCAAACCCATGTAGTCTCACAGATCTGCTACCCTAGAACCAAATTTGTTCCCTGTGGCCCAGAGGAGAAATTTACACCCAGGTGAAGGAGATGTTTTCACCACCACTGTCTCATGGGGATTCCACCAGTCATTCTGCATGAAATTCCACCAGGGATGCCATAGGAGCCTTCCTAGAGACTGCAGATGGGATATTGAATTATCTCTTTTCTGCCCTGGTCATACCCTCTCCTAGGTTAGTACTGCTTACTCTTTGGAATACGTTGGCCCACCATGGCAGGGATGATCCAGATGTCTTGTGTTGTTGTAACCCTTTCCCTCCACATCTGGCAACTTTCCTGCATCCAGGGGCTCCCCACAAGGATCTGCATTGAAGGGAAATGACTAAGAACCTGAATTAATCTGGCCTTAGATGTTAGTGACCCCTCTCCCCCGCCTTACTGTTTTTCCATTATTTATTCAGTAAAGAAGCTGGATTTGTGGGCTGGTAATTGCCAGAATCACTTTTCTTCCTTTTTTAAAAAGCTGGCCCTGTGCTCTATCTCAAGGTCACTCTTCCCTGTTGACCCATGCTGAGTTTCAAGTGAACAAAGGCTGATTTATGGGTTTGGATGGAGGAAGGCCCCAGGAAACTTGATGGATTTGCATGTTTTTGACCCTGCAAACTTACCTAAAACTGCTACATTTTGCAAGTTTCACTTTGATTGTCATTAGACTCACTCTAGTTGCTGTTTAAAAAAAAAACTCCTATTCCTATGAATTTTTAAGTAGTTCCCTTCCTTGATGTGTTTTAAATTATGGACTACTCGATGTGCAGAGTGCATAGGTTTAAATGAATGACGACAAAAGTATGTTTGTGCAAACAGTCATTTCCATTCCCATCACCCCGCCTTTCTTTTTTTATCAAAGAGGACGTGACACTTATGTGAAAACAGACTCTAAACATTTTCCCAATGTTATTGGCATAACAGGCTTTGTCAAGGAGTCATGTGGTTTATGCAAAGACTAAAGCTAATCTTGGAACACTGACATATGTAAGCTTTAATTTAAAAAGCCTGTGAAAATAGTGAGAAACAGATGGAAAGTTGCCATGGAAACCACTAACACTTAGGTGTGGGGGAAGAAAAACTTTTGCGCAGAAACCACAATTATTTTCAAAAGAATCTGCAGATTTCAGAAGCTTATTTCCCCCTCCCCCCCATTCAACTGGTGGGACAATTTTAATATATATGTAAATATACACGTGCACACATCCTGGTACATCTCTACCTCAATACAACGCTGTCCTCGGGAGCCAAAAAATCTTACCGCGTTATAGGTGAAACCGCGTTATATTGAACTTGCTTTGATCCACCGGAGAGCACAGCCCTGCCCCCCCCCCCCCCCCCCCGGAGCACTGCTTTACTGCGTTATATCCAAATTCGTGTTATATCAGGTCTCATTATATTGAGATAGCGGTGTACCTGTATTTTCTTTCTGATGACTAAACGTGGTATTGGAAGAGGAAATTTCCCAGTACCAAAGTTATGTGCTCAGTACACACCTTAATTGACGGGGTGTGTGTGTATAATTGTATCTTTAACTTTCAGAATGAGTGGATTTGATTTTATATGTCCATATTGCTTTTGTCATGCTAACCATAAAGCACGGGTAAGAGAACAACCAGTAGTCCAAATGTTGAGTACGCACAAGAGGAGATAAGTGTATATAGTACGACACACACACAACATTCAGAGGGGTAGCCGTGTTAGTCTGAATCTGTAAAACGTAACAGAGGGTCCTGTGGCACCTTTTGAGACTAACAGAAGTATTGGGAGCATAACTTTCATGGGTAAGAACCTCACTTCTTCAGATGCAAGTGAAGAAGTGAGGTTCTTACCCACGAAAGCTTATGCTCCCAATACTTCTGTTAGTCTCAAAGGTGCCACAGGACCCTCTGTTGCTTTTTACACACAACATTGACTATGGAGGGGCACCTTTAACAAGCTTGAAGAATTGGGAGATAAAATAGGGAGAACACAAAAAAGGGAGGAAGAAAAGTAACATGGGGAGGGGCCAAGATTTCAAAAACATAACAGATTAGTCAGGTGTGCTGAGAGAACTAGAGAAAACTTGTTTTAAATTTAAATAAAAATTTGATACTATTTTTAATTTTTATTTTTTATGTTTGAGTCTCACAGTAGAAGGGGGTCTTGAGGAGGGATTTGAATGAGGAGTGGGTAGGGCAGGGTGTATGGTGCTTGGAATAATATTCCAGGTAGAGAGCTGCACAGAAGGAGGTGGCGAGATGGAGAAAGGCAATATTGGCACCCTGTAATTTCACTAGTGGGAGAGTGGAGGGGGTGAGAGGGAATGTTTAAGATGAGATCTGAGATGCAGACTGGGAAAGTTGTACAGGGCCTTCAAATCAAGGCTGAGAAGTTTCACTTGGTACCATAGATAAGGGGAAATAAGTGGAACGATTTGGAGAGGGGTAAAGAATCTGATTTTGATGAGGAGGATACTTTTAGCTGGTTTGATGTGGATGGGCTGGTGGGGAGCCACATGAGTATCGGAGTACTGTATGAAATCTTGGACCCGTTTAAGTCAATGGGAACTTTGCTATTGATTTCAGGGGATGAGAGTTGTACCCCAAGAATACTCTCTCAAGTGCTGAAGTAGGAATGGTTGTCATTCTCTGCGTGAAATATAAAGCTAGTAGGTAACGGCATATTTGTAAACTTTAAAAAAAAATAAGTATTTTATTTTTTTATGCAGTTTACTGCGTAGTCTGGTTCAGCTGATACACATCTCTTTTGCCCCCTAGGATTAAATAAGTGAAGAGAAAAAGGCTTAATAAGGATTGCAAGCAAGTAGTCTACACTGTTCATTTTACATGAATGATTATCTACTACATTTATTTAGCTATTCATTACCTTGCCCTTTGGTATAATTGCTAACTAAATTCTAATTCCTTCCTATTTTTATTAAAGCTGCTGTACTTGGTGCTGTAATGGTGAGCAACAGACTAATCAGCAGTGGAAGGGAATTAGAGCTGGAGCCAGATGGGGTTTAGGAGATCAACATAACATTTCTTTGGTGGAAGAGAGTGATTGTTTAATAAAATATGAAGCAGGATTAATGTTGCAGATGACCTTAAAATACTGAATAGCAAAGAACAACTATGTGATATACTGTACAGCTGTACCTTCTGTTAATGCATGCCTCTCAATCGTCAAACCTGACAATGTACGACACAAACAATCAAAATTGTGGAACAACTGTTTTCTTGTGTGTCTTGACATAATTGACAGATTATGAAGTTTTATCACGAAAACTTGTTTTTAAGGATGCCTATTTCACAGTGTGAATTAAATAAACCAATTTTGTAAAGAGAGAAATGGAAAAGCAAATTACATCATGTGCAACTATAAGGAACCCCCATAAGGGTCATGAGCAGGGTTTGATCCTTTGGCCATGAGAGCCTTAGCACAGACTTCTACCCCTTGAGCTAAAAGAGTGTCTGTCTGTTCCCTCTGTTGAGCAGCTTCTAAAGAAGGATGTGATATACACTTTGTTGGGGGGTTGCACAGACTTGCTAGACAGCTCTCAAATGTTGCTGATTAGGATTCCTGGGCTCTCTTTCTAGTTCTGAGAGGCAGATGAGGCCCACCAGTGAAAGGTAGGATAGCTAAGGGAATGAATTTGACAGGCTTGCTGGTGTGCTGATCGTTATTGTCTCATTGTTTCCCCCTTGTACTCCCTCCTCTATCTGTATCCAAATGTTGTCTCTTGTCTTAGATTGTACATTGTTTGTAAGCTGTTTGTTCTGTGTTTGTACAACACAGTGGGGTCCTGGTCCATGACTGGGCTCTTAGGCACTATGATAATACAAATAATAAATCATAATACCAATGGTTATGTAGAGGAGCTGCCATATTGGAAACCTCTACCTTCATCTCCCATCACATTATTCCCTGAGCTAACCTTTACCATCCCCCTACAGTCTCTTGGGATTGGTGGACTGAGTGGTCTTGTGGCCTCTAATGAATTTTCTATAGTATAATCACCAATTCTAATTTTATTAGCTCTACCTGCAACCTTTTATATGACTGAGGCATTTAGCTATTGGTTGTCCTCTCCCTTTGCTATTCAGGGACACGCGTTAAAAGGTTTGAGCCTTTATCTTTCCTACTGGTCATTTTTTTAGGCTAAGTGGCAAAAATTTATTCCAGTCATTTTATCTATCTGTCGGCATGTGCCATACATTTCCAAGCCTGTTGCACTTTCCTCTATATTTAATAACCTATTTAAGTCAGTGGGGGTTGATCAGCATTTGTATGCAGATAATACCCAGATTTACTTAATCCTGATGTCAGAAAGGAGGAATTTATAGGAACTGTTTGACTCTGAATGATCACTTGTCTTTCAATCAGTTCAGTTCTTGCAGTGCTTTGAAATCATACTTCTAAAGATATTTTATATTTATCATAACATAATTTAATGTTTTAAATGTATGTTGCAATGTTATTTTTAAAGGTCTGTTTCTTAGTTTTGTGGCTTTTGATTATTTCTTACTATACATTTTAACATAGCTTGATGCATCTGAAAGATGCTGTATTTTGTGAATAGTACTTTGTATCTGTGATGTGTATAAATCCTCCTCCTTTCTCCCCCCTCATTCCCCACTGATCAAGTGAGGTTTAATGAGCTGCTGTGGGCTGAAGCAGCCATGCCCTGCCACACCTGCAAGTAGGGTTGCCAACTGTCTAATCCCATAAACCCAAACATCCTTGCCCCACCCCTGCCCTGAGGCCCCGCCCTGCTCACTCCATTCTCCCCTCTCTCCATTATCCGCTCTTTCACCAAGCTGGGGCAGGGGGTTAGGGGAGGGGGAGGGAGGTGCGGGCTCTGGGCTGGGGCTGAGGGGTTCAGAGTGTGGGAGGGGGCACGGTGCAAACTCTGGGAGGGAGTATGGGTGCTGGAGGGTGCTCTGGGCTGGGGCAGGGGATTGGAGTGTGGGAGGGAGTTTGGGTGCTGGAAGGTGCTCCGGGCTGGGGCAGAGGATTGGAGTGTGGGAGGGGATGAGAGGTGCGGGCTCTGGGAGGGAGTATGGGTGCAGGAGGGGGCTCAGGGCTGGGGCCGGGAGGGGGTGAGGGATGTGGACTCTGGCTGGGTGGTGCTTACCTCGGGCGGCTCCCAGTCGGTGGCACACTGGGGCTAAGGTAGGCTCCCTGTCTGCTCTGGCCCCGTGTTGCTCCCAGAAGTGGCTGGCATGTCCCTGCAGCCCTGGGAAGGGGGCTCTGTGCACTGCCCCAGCACTGACTCCGCAGTCCCCATTGGCCGGGAAGTGTGGCCAATGGGAGCTGCTGGGGTAAAGCCTGCCTTAGCCCCACTGCACTGCTGCCTGGGAGCCACCCAAGGTAAGTGGGTCCAGGGGGCTCTGTGCGCTGCCCCTCCCTGTGGGCAATGCCCCCATAGCTTCAATTGGTCGCAGTTCCTGGCCAATGTGAGCTGCAGAGTCAGTGCTCAGGGCACGGGCAGTGTGCAGAGACCCCTTTCCCCCCTAGGGGCTGCAGGGATGTGCTGGCCACTTCCAGGAGTGGTGCGGAGCCAGGGCAGGCAGGGACACTGCCTTAGTCCCACTGCACCGCCGGACTTTTAGCGCCTAAAATCTCCTGGTTTGGCTTCAGTAGCCTCTGGGAAATAGAGACCAATTCTGGGAGACTCCCGGCAAAACAGTGTGGGTTGGCAACCCTACTTGAAAGTCAGGCCTAGAGGGAATATATAAAAGGGAGAATCCCAGCTCAGCTGGTGCAGACTTGGGAGGGGGAGCAGACCTTCAGACCTGCTCTCCTGGAGATGACCTGGCTGAAGCACATTGCAGCCCCATTAAAGAGAAAGGAGAGCCCTGAGGCCAAACCATTACTTTGGAACTGTTCAAGACTTGCCTATGGGTGCCAAACTGGGCTATGGCCTACTAGAGGCTCTTTGAAGGAAAAGTCCTGCCATGACCCTCTGTTAGTTCATTTGTGGCTGGTTTTCTTTTTTATTTTTTTTGGTCCTGGAAGGGGTGGTCTCCAATGGGACTCAGTCAGAGGGTTGGGTCTTCCAGGGCTAGACGGTGCCATCAGATGATTGAAGACTAAAGGTCAGGTGAGTCCAGAAGTCTGTCATACTCTTAGAGGCACCCTGGGGGACCAGCACTGTGACAGTGTCCATGAAATATTCTGTTCTATAAAGCTTCTTATTCCACCCTCATAATTGAAGTAGCTGAGTGCCTTCCAGTAGTGCGTTAAGCAATGTGTCTGTCATGTGTGATTTAGGGTATGTCTACACTACGGGATTAATCCGAATTTACAGAATTCGAATTTTAGAAACAGATTGTATAAAGTCGAATGTATGCGGCCACACTAGGCACATTAATTCAGCGGTGTGCGTCCATGTACCGGGGTTAGTGTCGATTTCCGGAGCGTTGCACTGTGGGTAGCTATCCCATAGCTATCCTATAGTTCCCGCAGTCTCCTCCGCACATTGGAATTCTGGATTGAGATCCCAATGCATGATGGGGCCAAAAACATTGTCGCGGGAGGTTCTGGGTACATCCTCCCCCTCTTTCCAGGGAAGCAACGGCAGACGACCATTTCACGCCTTTTTCCTAGGTGAACAGTGCAGAGGCCATACCATGGCAAGCATGGAGCCCGCTCAGCTCAAGACAGCAGTCATGAACATTGTAAACACCTCGCGCGTTATCATGCAGTTTATGCTGAACCAGAACCTGCAAAACCAGGCGGCGAGGAGTAGGCTATGGCAGTGCGGCGGCGAGAGTGATGAGGACATGGACATGGAATTCTATCAAACCGCGGGCCCCGGTGCTTTGGAGATCATGCTGTTAATGGGGCCGGTTATAGCCATGGAACACCGATTCTTGGCCTGGGAAACAAGCACAGACTGGTGGGACCGCATAGTGTTGCAGGTGTGGGACGATTCCCAGTGGCTGCGAAACTTTCACATGCATAAGGGCAGTTTCATGGAACTTTGTGACTTGCTTTCCCCTGCCCTGAAGCGCCAGAATACCAAGATGAGAGCAGCCCTCACAGTTGAGAAGCGAGTGGCGATAGCCCTGTGGAAGCTTGCAACGCCAGACAGCAACCGGTCAGTCGGGAATCAATTTGGAGTGGGCAAATCTACTGTGGGGGCTGCTGTGATGCAAGTAGCCAAAGCAATCGCTGAGCTGCTGCTACAAAAGGTAGTGACTCTGGGAAATGTACAGGTCATAGTGGATGGCTTTGCTGCAATGGGATTCCCTAACTGTGGTGGGGCGATAGATGGAACCCATATCCCTATCTTGGCACCGGAGCACCAGGGTACTCAGTACATAAACCGCAAGGGGTACTTTTCAATGGTGCTGCAAGCACTTGTGGATCACAAGGGATGTTTCACCAACATCAACGTGGGCTGGCCGGGAAGGGTTCATGACGCTCACGTCTTCAGGAACACTACTCTGTTTAAATGGCTGCAGCAAGGGACTTACTTCCCGGACCAGAAAATAACCGTTGGGGATGTTGAAATGCCTATAGTTATCCTTGGGGACCCAGCCTACCCCTTAATGCCATGGCTCATGAAGCCATACACAGGCAGCCTGGACAGGAGTCAGGAGCTGTTCAACTACAGGCTGAGCAAGTGCAGAATGGTGGTAGAATGTGCATTAGGACGTTTAAAAGGTTGCTGGCACTCGTTACTGACTCAGTCAGACCTCAGCCAAACCAATATCCCCATTGTTATTGCGGCTTGCTGTGTGCTCCACAATCTCTGAGAGAGTAAGGGGGAGACCTTTATGACGGGGTGGGAGGCTGAGGCAAATCGCCTGGCTGCTGATTATGCGCAGCCAGACACCAGGGCAATTAGAAGATCACACCAGGAAGTGCTGCGCATCAGAGAAGCTTTGAAAACCAGTTTCATGACTGGCCAAGCTATGGTGTGAAAGTTCTGTTTGTTGAAAACCTGCCCCCTTGATTGACTCATTCCCTGTAAGCAAACCAACTTCTCCCCTTAAATCACAGCTTACTTTTAAAGGAAATAAAGTCACTATCATTTAAAAATAATGTATTCTTTATTAATTGATTATAAAGATAGGGAGAGAACTGACAAGGTAGCCCGGGTGGGGTTTGGGAGGAGGATAGGAGGGAAGTAAAAGGCCACTGAAAAAATTCAATATAATGACAGCCTTTTGGTTGGGCTGTCCACTGGGGTGGACTGGGAGGGTGCACGGAGCCTCCCCGCCCCCCCCGCGTTCTTACACGTCTGGGTGAGGAGGCTATGGAACATGGTGAGGGGGGAGGGAGGTTATACAGTGGCTGCAGCGGCACTCTGTGATCCTGCTGCCGTTCCTGAAGCTCCACCAGATGCCGGAGCATGTCCGTTTGATTACTCAGTAGCCCCAGCATTGCAGCCTGCCACCTCTCATCTCGAGCATCCCTCATGACCTCACGTTCACTGGCATCTTTCCTGTACTTAGATACCGTGTCCTTCTACTCATTCAAATGAGCTCTTTCATTGCGGGTGCATTCCATTATTTCTGAGAACATCTCATCTCACGTCCTCTTTCTCCGCTCCCCTTATCTGAGATAGCCTTCGGGATGGAGGCAGGAGGCTTGAAAAATTTGCAGCTGCTGGACGGCTGGAAAAAAGGAGAGAAGTTTTTAAAAAGATACATTTTACAGAACAATGCTTATACTCTTTCACGGTGAAGCACACTATTCACATTACATAGCACATGTGCTTTCAGTACAAGGTCGCATTTTGCATCTTAATATTGAGTGTCTGTGGCTTTGGTGTTAGAGATCACAGACGCAGGTCTGGGCAACAGAATTCGGCTTGCATGCGGCCATGGCAAACCATTGTCTTTCGGCTTCTATGCTCTCCTTTCCCACATACCAAGCAAAGCCGGTTGAGTGCTGTGGTTTTCCTGTTAACCTTCAGCAGCAGAAAACAAACTAACCCCCCCCATCCAATTCTCTGGGATGATCGCTTTGCCCCTGCCTCCCACTGCGTGGCTGGTATCAGGGAAGATCCCTGCAGAAACCAAACTAATCCCCCCCCTCCGCCCGCCATGAATTATCTGGGATGATCGCTGTACCCCTCCCCCCACCACGTGGCTGGTATCAGGGAAGATCCCTGCTAGCCAAACATGAAAAGCTCAGTGCCAATCCCCCCCCCCCCCCGCCAACGCTTGGCTAACTGCAGGGAAGGATTTCTTTTCAGCCACAGGCAAACAGCCCAGTAGGAATGGCCACCTCTGTCCCCTTAATTAAATTCCCGTATTTCAACCAGATTATCATGAGCGATATCACTCTCCTGAGGATTACACAGCGAGATAAAGAACGGATGTTGCTTGAATGCCAGCAAAGACCAGGACCATACGCTGCCAGGCTTTGTCATGCAATGATACCAGATTACTTGCTACTAGCATGGCGTGGTCAAGTGTCCTACCACGGAGGACGGAATAAGGCTGCACTGCCCAGAAACCTTCTGCAAAGGCTTTTGGAGTACCTCCAGGACAGCTTAATGGAGATGTCCCTGGAGGATTTCCACTCCATCCCCAGACATGTTAAGACTGTTTTCCAGTAGTTGTACTAGCCACGAAAGCATCCCAAGTCCTCAGGGCAAATTAATCATTAAAAAACGCTTGCTTTTAAACCATGTTTTATATTTTAAAAGGTAAACTCACCTGAGGTCCCTTCCTTGGAGTCATGGTCTGGGATACAACCTTGGGAGGGTACTTCAGTCAGGCTGAGAAAAAGATCCTGGCTGTTGGGCAGAACGGAGTGCTGGGTGCTCTCCGCAAGCTTGTCCTCCTCCTCCTCTTCCCCGTCCACAGAATCCTCAGGTGTGGCTGATGAGATTATCCCCGCCTCGGAATCCACGGTCAGAGGTGGGGTAGTGGTGGCAGCCCCCCCTAGAATTGCATGCAGCTCAGCATAGAAGCGGCATGTCTGTGGCTCTGACCTGGAGCGACCATTTGCCTCCTTTGTTTTCTGATAGGCTTGTCTGAGCTCCTTGACTTTCACACGGCACTGCTCTGAGTCCCTGTTGTGGCTTCTCTCCATCATACCCTTGGAGATTTTTTCAAAAGTTTTGGCATTTGGTCTTTTCGAACAAAGTTCTGCTAGCACTGAATCCTCTCCCCATATAGCGATCAGATCCAGTACCTCCTGTACGGTCCATGCTGGTGCTCTTTTTTCGATTATCGGCCTGCATGGTTACCTGTGCTGATGAGCTCTCTGTGGTCATCTGTGCTCTCCTGTGCTGGGCAAACAGGAAATAAAATTCAAATGTTCGCGGGGCTCTTCCTGTCTACCTGGCCAGTGCATCCGAGTTCAGACTGCTGTCCAGAACGGTCACAATGGTGCACTGTGGGATAGCTCCAGGAGGTCAATACCATCGAATTGCGGCCACACTAACCCTAATTCGAAATGATAATATCGATTTCGGCGCTACTCTGCTTGTCAGGGAGGAGTACAGAAATCGATTTTAAGAGCCCTTTATTTCTAAATAAATGGCTTCTTTGTGTGGATGGATGCAGGGTTAATTCGATTTAACGCTGCTAAATTCAAATTAAACTCATAGTGTAGACCAGGCCTAATTCTTTCTCTCATCCTCTTCCCGGGGGAGAACTGTGTATGTAGTGGTGTTTTGGTAGAGTTTTATTCGTAAATGTATTCATTGCTGTGCTCATGTTAGAGAAGACAAGGTAGAAAAAGTGTGCCTTGCACTTGGAGTGGAAAGTGCTGAGGTTTGTGATGTCCTTTAGCTTCTGTTAGATGTAGTTTCAAGGTCTCAGACCCACCACAAGAAAGATCTGTCTCCTGCCCAGATGTACTTTAACCTTTATAGTAGAAAGTTCCACAGTGCCGAAGGAGTGGAGTTATCAACCAGTTTTTTATCCTGGAGCTTTCTCAGGTACCTGGGCCCAGGCCATTGAGCATCTTGTTGGTAAGGACTGAAATCTTGAACTTGACTCTCTACTCTATGGGAAGCCATTATAGAAAGAAGAGGACAGGTGCTCACAGTAGTCTGTGTTGCAGAGGAGATGTGCTCCAGCATTGTTTACTGGTTGCATTTTTCTAAGGGATGATAGCTTTGTGCTCAGGTATAATGTATTGCCTGCATCACTTCCCAGCTGAACTATAGTATGTGTTATTGAGACCAGGACATCATCCACCAGAATAGGATGCAGTCTCCTAGCCAACTGGAGACAGTAGAAAACATTACCCATGGATTCCCTGTACCCTCTGAAATAGGAAAAGAATGCCTCTACCCTCCATTCTAGTCCTCTACAATTTAATGGAGCTGGAACCAATAGGATTCTGTAGAAAATACTATAAAAACCCTATATAATTATATTTTTCGCACAGAATTTTTAAACCAGCCTATAAAATTTAATCAAGGATCACGGTCTTGATTCAGCAGAGCACTTAAACATGTGCTTGATTTTTAAGTATGTGACTTCTCTTTTGAAGACCTAAGGCAAAATTCCTATTGACTTCAATAGAGCCAGGATTTCACCAGGGATACATTCACCATAATGTATCCCTATTATGGAATCCTATAACTCAGTTTAAAAATGTCTTAGAAAGATAATAATTTAATAGGTGTAATGACTAATTTCTATGAAATCTAACTACATTCTATGGATTTTTTTATAATGGTGAAATAGCTCCTTCTCATGACTTCAAATTACACAGAATTTATTTCAGAGGGAGACAGGACCACAGTGTCCATAACACAGTGTTTCTATTAAATTCTACATGACTTTTCCATAACTGTAGGATTCTCTTTTCTTCATTTGCTCACTTTCCCTCTCCCTCTCCGTCCTGTCAAAAACAAATTGGCATTTACAGATGCAGACTGTTAAAATTCAAGATAGCAAAAATAGTCCAAGTGTGGCAATTTAAAATATATTAATAAAATCACAACCTTTTATCATAATTTAGTTCTTGTACAGAGACCAGGATAAAATTTCTGTTCAGAAGATAATAAAAGCAATGAAAAATCCCAATCAAAGTCCCCTTTTCAAGTGATATCATTAACATATCTTTGGATCCAATCTGGCTCCTATGAAGTGCAGTCAATGGCAAAACTCCTCTTTGTCTTCCATTAAGATAAAAAGGAAATCATTTTGGTTCAGGGACTAGGAGCCCAGTCCTGCAGCGTTTTTCAAATAGTTTAATTTACTATTTCCATATTACAGTATTACTTCACATTTGCCACCTTACTCCTAAAGCACTGAACAGGTTTACTCAATGGGGTGACTCAGGGATACGTACGCTACCAGATTGGGCCCTACATCCACACGAAAACAGGATCGCATTGTTTCTGAAATGTGGGTCACAGCAGGATACGCTTCATATGTTTTAATTAAATCTTTTTATGAATGGCACACTTTCATGCATTTTTCATTGAAGGAAACGTAATGTTTTCATTTATTAGGAGTTAGAAGCGAGACTTGTATCAAAATGATTATGTAGCCTGACTTATTCATCAAAGCTTGTAAGTACTTCCAACAGGAGGGATGACACATGAGGGTGCTTCCTCAGGGCAGGTGAGTCTGGGTCTCTCCAGGTGTGCCCTGGATGAATAGCTTCTTCAAAGGGAGATGTACCCCTGCTCTATGCAAATACACTGCCTAGATTTGACTCAAAGGCCAGTTGACCGGTTGGAATGCCACGGGAGCAGAAAATGTGCTAGCATACTTTAAAGTTATTTTTCCATCCAACTATGAGTGACTAATGAGGCCTGGCTCTTCCACAGCTGCATAGAGGGTGGGTGCAATAAGACTTCCTGCCTGGTTGGGTGACTGACGTCAGGGTTATTACAGGACTTGCCCATAGAGAGACTGCTCCATTCTTACGTGCCTAGGGGAACACACACAGAGAAACAGTCTTGCCCTCTTCCTCACTGCAACAGACT
Organism: Malaclemys terrapin pileata; assembly: GCF_027887155.1. NCBI lineage: Eukaryota > Metazoa > Chordata > Testudines > Emydidae > Malaclemys > Malaclemys terrapin. The sequence continues at coordinate 116,532,386 of NC_071505.1, forward strand.
ACAGAAGGGGGCAGACTGGTGCACAGGGTGGATAGGCTGCGCCTTATAATATGTGCTGATCATCAAGCAGACCCATTGAACTAGGTAGTTGCATGAAGGATGAGCATTGGCCTACTAAACCCAGGGTTGTGAGTTCAATCCTTGAGGGGGCCATTTAGGGAACTGGGATAAAAATCTGTCTGGGGATTGGTCCTGCTTTGAGCAGGGGTTGGACTAGATGATCTCCTAAGGTCCCTTCCAACCCTGATATTCTATGATTCTATAAAAGGTGGGAAAATTGGCATGTGTACCAGGGCATTCAAGGAGGCACTTTTTCCCACTCCACCACCTGAGGCAGAGTGCCTCTCAGTGCTTCCCCTGGGGATTGTGGCTCCATGCTCCCTCATACTCTGGGCTCTGCCTACATTGTGCAATCTAGCCTCAAAGGAGCAAACATTCCAGAGAATATAGATTTTTCTCTTGTCTTTATATTTTCCCTGTAGGCTACATTTATGAAGTGGGGGTGTGATTTCCAGCTCTCACAGACATGCTCAAGCTACTAGCTCTCGTTGAGCTTAAAATAATAGTGTAGCTGTATAGTAACTCCCCACTTAACGTCCTCTCGCTTAATGTTGTTTCTATCTTATGTCCCAGCTCAATTACAGAACATACTCCATTTAAAGTTGTGCAATGCTTCACTATAACGTCGTTTGCCTGCCTGCTTTGTCCACAGCTGGCAGCCCCCCATCAGCTTCCCTATGCCCCCGCCCCAGTGCCTCCTGCCTTCCGGCAGACCTCACGGATCAGCGCCTTCCCATTCCACCTCCCCACCTCCTGCCTGTGGCAATCGGCTAGTTTGCGGTGTTCAGGAGGCAGGGGAGGGGGGGGAGCCTGCGCACCGTGTCCTCGCTCCTCCCTCCTGCCTCCTGAATGCTGCAAGCCAGCTGATTGCCACAGGCAGGAGGGAGGTGGGAGAAGCGAGGACGCCGCATGCAGAGTAAAGGGCGGGGGAAGAAGAGGCGGGTTAAGGATGGGGGCTTGGGGGAATGGTTGGCGTGGGCGGGCCGAGGGTTGAGTCCCCCACCCCTGGTGCTTGCAGAGTAGGGGAAGCTGCCGCTGCTGCTGTGCAACGTGCTACGCCTAGCCTACAGCACCTTCAGCCTCCTTGCCTGCCTCATTGTCTCCAGTGCTAGTGGGCTGTGCCTATGTGGGGTAAGGCGGGGGCACCTCTCAACTATAGTACTGTACTGTATGGCAAAAAAAAATTCCCTGGAACCTAACCCCCTCCCCCCATTTACATTCATTCTTATGGGGAAATTGGATTCACTTAACATCGTTTCACTTAAAGTTGCATTTTTCAGGAACATAACTACAACATTAAGTGAGGAGTTACTGTAGTAGCGTGGTGCTCCAAGTGTGTACCCACAAGGGTCTGGCAGCTTTGAATTCGGGGGTGGCTAGCCTATGAGAGAGCTGCTACTGCCTGTGCCACCACGACTCCACTGTTATTTTTAGAGTGCTACCTAAATGAGAGCTAACTGGAGTATGTCTTTTGTGAGCTGGGAATCACACCCCTAGCTTATAGTGTAGATGTAGCCTTAAACGGAGTTAAATTGTTAGTAATCCCATGAACCAAAATTTGTAACCTGGAATGGATGTGTCCTAGAATGGTTTGCCAAAATTTAAATACAAACGGAGAGGAAAATGAGAATGTCCTTGTTTGCATTTAGCCCTAGTGTCATAAGAAGAAATGCACAGGGCTGTAAGAAGACAATTTGAAGTGTTCCTGCAAACTTACCTTGCCGGGGGAATCTTTACAAAACATACCAATTGTTGCAGATGCTGGTTCAGCTGCACTGGTTTTGGGAACCCTAGTGTAAAGAGTTCTCCAGGTCCAGCAACTGTTTTCAGTACTGTCTGTTAAACTTGCTCAGAAGAGAGAGAGGCAGTATTACCAACTTTTGTGACTTTATCATGAGTCTTATGATATTTAGTGGGTTTTTCCTTCGAGCCCCAGCTCCTTGAGTCAAGAACATCATGAATTTAAAAAAAGAAAAAAATTTCTAGCTCAAATGGTTGTGGAGAAAAGCTAGAAAACATGATCTCTAAAGGCTCAGAAGGCAAATAAAGACCCAGACTATATTATCTTCTAAAAAAATCTCATGATTTTTTGCACACTTGAAGTTGGCAATACTGGATGGAAGGTCATGCTTGGAAAAATCTTAGGCCTTATTTATTACCAAAGTTGCACTGATTTAACTTTTAAATTGGTTTAGAAATTGATTAAATTGGTGTAAAAACCCTGTGAGGATGTTCTTATTCAATTGAAACCTGACTTTTTAAAATCTAGCTCGGGTAACTGATAGAAATTGAGCTTTTGGTTTAGGCCCACCCCTATCATTATGTGATGATTGTAATCTTTGTCCCAGGTGATTAACAACCACTAAAAGGTCTGGGTTCAGTATATTTAGAGTCCCCCATGACATATAACTAAAGTGGTTTGAGCCTCCATCCAGAAACCTGGGAAAATTAAATGGGAGAAAAAGGGCACTCCCGGGGTGCCCTTAACAGGCAAGACTTTCCCACTCATAAGCACTCTGAGACTGTGCACAAAGAAAGAAATCTGTATGAGGGGAAAAGGGAACACAACCATAAACTTGGGGGAACACAGTGACTCTACATATGCAAATAAACAGTACTCCCCTACACCCCCACCAGGAATAATGTGCCACAGGTGCAAATCACTTGGCCACACCACCTCCACAAAAAACACTCATTGATTGGATCAGCAAGAACAGTGTCACTTTGCAGGGCTGTTTCCAGTCCAGCTGCTTGTCTGATTGCACCTGGGGGTGCCACCACCTAACCTAGCTAACGATTCAGCTGTACCATACCAGAGTCAACTCAGCTCTGCTGCTCTCTTCTGTGACAGCTTTACAAAGTCCCCATTGGCGGGAAGCCAAGAGCACTTAGGATGAGTAGAGTCCTGGCTTCTTGGAAATGAGCTCTTTGCTAAAAAGTAAGGTCTCTCTCACGTCTGAGAGCTGCCCAAAATCCATGTTTGTATATTGTTGTGGTCACACTCAAAGTGTCACTAGCGGAATTGGGGGTTGGCAGCACTTACCCTTTTCACCAACAGAGGGAGCAGAGAGCTCTTTTTCCTCTGAAGCATTGGGTCACAAGGCTTACATCAGGGGTGGGCAAACGTTTTGGCCTGAGGGCCGCATCGGGTTTTGTAAATTATATGGAGGGCCGGTTGGGGGAGGGGGTCATGGCTTGGCCCCCACCTCCTATCTAGCCCCCTGGGACTCCTGCCCCATCCAACCCCCCTTGTTCCCTGACAGCCCCTCTGGGACCCCTGCCCAATCCACGGACCCCCACCGCTCCATCCAACCCCCTCCTCTCATTCCTGACGGCCCTTCTGGGACCCCTGCCCCATCCAACAACCCCTTCTCCCTGTCCCCTGATGGCCCCCTAGCCCCTGCCCCTGACTGCCCCCTGCTGCCCCATCCAAACCCCCCTCTGGCTTACATGATGCTATCTAAAGTAATTATATAAATACAAGGAAGAAAGGTAGCATAAAAATATCCTTATATCCTGGTTGTCCTTCTAGAATACAAATGGATTGTCCCTTTTTCAACCCCCCCTTCCTTTTTTTGTTTTGCTGTTCTCTTTTGGCGGAATTGTTAAATCTATGTTACTGCTGTTCCATATCCTATTTCAAAACATGACCTTGCCAAGGATTCCTCCCATCAGTTAACAATTAACCGGGCTTGTGCCCAGTCATAAATACTTCCGATCGATAAACTGATGTTTATTCTGATCCTTCTCAAATGCAAATCATTTAATGCAAACTCCTGCAACCTTGAAATAGAATTCAGATTGTCTGCAAATATTTGAATAAACACAAGTGAGGCCCTTCTCATTTATGAACATTTTTGAAGCTGAGTCACTCCTCAGCCTCTGAGGGCAACCTATACTAATAACGAAAGCATGAGTTTTGTCTGATTTTCATACACATCTTCCTAAAAACACATTTGGCTTACTCAAACCTTGACCCTGTAGGCTATGTCTACACTCGCAGAATTTTTTTGCCGACAGTTTTGTCGATGATGGAAAAGCACTAAAAGAAAAGCACTAGTTTGTGTTCACGTGGTTTTCTATAGGCTTCAGAGCGTGTTTACAGATGCAGCACTTGCATCGCAAATGAGAGGAGCACACTGTGGTAGCTATCCCACTATGCACTGCTCTGGGACACAAAGCAAATCATTATTGTGGCGGCGGTGTGTGTGTGTGTGACAACCGCTGGAAGCAACCAGTCCTGAGGTAGGGAGAGGGGGAGACCCTGATCTCAACCCTGCCTCCCACCCTGACTCTGCACAGCACTTTGTCTGCCTTCCTCTGTTCGCATTGTGGGAGGCAGCAGGAGCATTCCACAATAATGATTTGTGTTGTATCCCAGAGCAGTGATGGCACCGATTGTCAGAACAGAGCTAATGGTAAGGGCGCATACCTGCATGCAGGACTGCTGAGTTTCACAGAGCAGCCAGTCCCGCTCTGCAGTGTGGGACCACTCTGGAGGGAAATTAGACCCGTAAAAGCAATCCAGAGTCTTCACTGGCACATCAGCGCAAACAGACTCTCGTTGGGGTGGTTTTATTTTTGCACTGAAACTCCTCCGTTTCAGTGCAAAATGTAGATTTTCAGTGAAGAAGCTAGTGTGGTTTTTGTGCAAAAACCTGATGTTTTGCGCTAAAACTGGCAAGTGTAGACATAGCCTTAGTGAGGCTTTTGTAGGCAGTAAGACCAGTGAGCCTTGATCAAACATCAACAGCCAAAATGGAGATGTAGTGATTAATGTGTTATCTCCGCTTTAGTTAATGTTATGGAACCTATATTATACCAGCAGTGGACATCAATAATGTTGGTCTCCATTGGGAGTTTTATTTGTTTGAGATTTCCCCCCGCACACACACACACACACATTCTTTGATTAGTATCCCGTGTAATGTATGGCAATGCACTGATTCCACCCTCTTAATGTAGTTTTGGGACTACATGCCCAGTACACACAAGTCCTAGGCCGTTATGCCCTGTGACCATAAAATTCAGCCATAGCTAGAATAATACATTTTAATTTTTCAGATCCTAATACCCAAAGGGCTCTGTACACCTTAACCAAAGAGAGCTAAAACTAACATTTACATAAGGACAGTGTGTCCTAAATAAACTGCAGAGAAACAGGCAAGAGAAACTCCCACAATCCACCCAGAATGCAATTAGTAATACAAATAAATCGTCTGTGCTATAGAGAGACAATTTGGAAGTTGTGCGCTCTGATAATGCTACTTAGGTATGTTGAAGGGAGAGTTTGCTACAGTTAGTGGCCCTCGATTGAAAAAGATTTTACCTCCATCTTCTTAAAGTTATGCTTTGGGATGGTCACCTGAAACCCTTACATCTTCCATGATTGTGAATGTGTGACAGGCACTAGGTGGTTCCTGTAAGGGCTGACTGGTAATGGGATTTTTCATGCCATAAAAAAAATCCAAGCTTTAAAATTCTTTTTTTCATTCTGGAGCGGAACGAAAAAACAAATCTCTGAATATGTTGTGGAACATCTGCCTGGCTGCATGGCTAGCAGCCAGAGAGCCAGGAAGCTCACCCTCCAGAGAGGGCAGACTGGATTGCTGGTTAGGTGGGAAACCAGCTATTTGATTCCCCAAGGAATGGTGGGTGCCCCAGCTCTGTGGCCACCTACCAGGTGAACTGGCAAGCAACCTGGGAGCTAGGGCTTGCCTGGCAGATTTTCCTGGAGTTGGGGAACCTGGGAGTCAGGTCTGCCAAGGAGCTGAGAGCCAGGTTCTTGGATCCTTGTCAGTCCACCAGGTGGGTTGCTGAAAAGCCATCCAGATGAACCGACACACAAGCAGGTAGGGGTTCCCTCACAGAAACCTGCCTGCTTTCTGTTGAAATTTCATCGAAATGACACATTCCCTCAGAACGTCTTGATTTCAATGAATCAGCATTTTCTGATTTGGGAAAAAAACCACAATTATAGTTTGTTTTATTCAAGGCTTTAATACTATGAACCTCATTCTCCTTCTCCATTTCCTTGCACTTCATATGGTCACTTACCACTGTGAGGAATGGGTATAAAAAGTCCCAAATCAGAATGGGAGCAATCTTACATCCTTCCTTGTGCTCATCTCAGGAATAAATGAGTAGAGAAGATTCAGTACAGCTTCATGGATTTATGTCACACCCCTTTTAAGAAGCAGTAGGGTCCAGTGTACCTGGATTCATTATGTGGTGCCCAACTGGGTTTAAAGAGAGACACCTGGGTCTTGTAAAGGGGGAGGCAACTGCAGGTGTGTGTTGACAGATGGCTACAGACATTATAGGGAGCACAAAGGATTCTGTGGGACCATGAGTCATTCGGGGAAGATACCGCTGGGGAAGGCTTGTGGAGAAGGCCAAGCTCCAGGCAGAAGGTGCTGGACAGCAGGATGACAGACCCTCAGGGAGGAGGGGCTGTGCCCGGCTTGGGACTGGGGCAGAAGATGGTTTGAATTCTGGAGGGAAGACAGACCCTCAGAGGTGGGGGCTAGCAGCAACTGTGATGAAGACTTAATAGTTTAGAGTTCTATTTTAGAGGAGTTTGTGCAGGACTTAATAACTTGGACTGCAGAATGGGAATGTTTTGAATATCTGGCCTGTGTTGATTTGTTAAGGGTCCTTGAGTGAAGGGGAAACTGAGACAGACCTCAGCAGAGCCTTGCTGGCCAGCAGTGGGTACTACAGGACAGGGGTGCCCTTTGATGGTCTAATTTTTAAGAAGTCAAGCACTCATGTGCATGCACATAGGCAGGCAGTTGCATGTATGTTTAACTTCCATGTATGCTTCCCATAGTATGTAAATCAAGAACTTGCATGTGCAAATAGCTAGTAAGAAGCCAAACTGGCCAACTGGTACAAACATTTGTAGTCATTGGCATATAATTTCACATTTGACTGTCTCTGGAAAATCCGTCTTGAAAGCTGAACATAGAACTGCAGTTATCAAACAGTATTCTGCCCATTTGGGTGACAGATGCCTGTGGCTTGTGCCATATGGCAGGAATTTTGCTGAGTCATACAAAAGAGAGCTGGCATGAGAGACATGTTATGCATCCTGTAATCTGCAATCAACTAAACTCAGCTCGCTATGCTTAGGTGAGAGAAGAGCTAGCTGCCGCTTTAAATCCATAGATGGTCTAAAATTAAACTACCATGTCTTTCCGTCATTCCTGGGTGGTAATGTCTCCGATCCTCCCCATGCAACCAGAAATCCAGCAGCCAGCACTGCATGACTCACCCCCTCCTATCCCTGGTGTAGGTGGTATGGCTGGAGCCCCTCTGCACTCCATTCATCCCTGGTTTCCAGAGCAACTCCTTGGGATCTTAGGCAGTGAGGCATGAGTTAGAACAGTTTCAGGGATGCTTTGTTGTGCCAGGGGATCACCTATCTGCCTCTGCACACTCTTAAGATGTGGCATGGCCCAGGATCCGGTCCATCATCGGTACAAATAAAGACTTCAGAATGATGGAATTACCATGTTAAGTGCATGGTATTATGAAAACTGTTTCACCCAAGAAGACCATATCCAGGGCTTGGAGTGTGAATGTTATACACTCATGTCAACCAGTCCCACTTAAAAGGCCAGCTGGCTGCATTCTTCACTAGCTGACACTTCCAAATGGTATTGAAAGGTAGATCTAAGCAGAGTGCTTAGCAATAGCCCAGCCTAGAGGTAATAAAGGTTTGGATAACTGTGGGGAGAGCTGCCTTCGAGATGAAAAGGTTGCAATCGCCAGGCTACCCAAAAATGACAAAAGGTACTTTGGGCCACTCCATCACCTAGAAAGCAGCAGAGATGGATCTAATAAGACCTTGATTTTGCAAACTATTGAGAGTGGTGAGCATTAGCAGCAGCGCTTTCTGCGGGTCTGTCTAGCTCAGACAGCTCTAAAAGAACAGCTCCTCTTTTTTACTAAGCCCTGGTCCTTACAGTGTCAGTTCTATGGGGAAAATGCTGCAATCAGAAAAAGAATATACAGGGCCTGGACAGAGCAAGAGCAAGTGTACGTGCTTGTACAGGCGTGTGTATATGTAATGCATACGAAACAGTAAATCATGAAGGGAGTCATTCACACAAGGCAATAAAGGGAAACCAAACAGGACCATAAGCGGGAACTTCTGTAATTAAGTTCCCATGCCGCCTTCTGTCACTTCTAAATGCTGTTCTGAAGGAAGATATAACGAGCTAACACAAATCCTGGGTAAATCTGTGGAGTTGATATGGATTTACTTTGCTATAAGAGAAAGATCTAGCTCTATAATTCTGCAGCGTGGGCTTGTGGCACTAGCAGATTCCCATGAGATAAATGGGCTAGCATGACATGGAGGGTCATTTTCAGAACCCTGATTCTGTTTGCCACACAAGAGGAAGGAAATAAGTTGGTCAGACAATGGAGAAATTTAACATAGCTGCATATAACCACAGGGTGACTGACCCTTTTAAGGGGAGATGGACCCAGGCACACCTATACCTAGTTAGCTGCCTTGCAGCTGAGACTGTGGGACTAGGGGTCTGGTTGTTGCTTGAATAGCAGCTGGTCCTTATAAAAGCCTGTATGGGCACATTAACTGGAGAGCTGCAGGAGTTCCTGGGTTAGGGGAAAGAATGCAACTAGTGACTCCCAGACTGGTGGCCGGGAGAGTGAGAACTAAAGGGGCTAGAAAGGCTCCTTTGGGAATCCCTGGCTCAGGGCACTGGCTGAGAGAGGTAAGGGAAAAGCCTTTGGGAACTTTAGTCCATGTCAAGTAGACAGACTACTTTATTTTGCCTAAATTTCTTTTTAAGCAATACTCTGTGACCAGGGTCAACGGCTTAAAATCACATCAGTGTAAAAATGATGCTCCTTGGGCTGGTTAGAGAGCCCACCAGCATATGTGCAGCAATAAACACTGCTGTAGTGGAGCTACACTGATTTACACTAGCTAATAACCTGTCTGAAAATGTTAACCCCAAGACCAAAAGACCCCTTCCAATAATTTGTGGCTGGGGTGAACAAATAAGTAGTTATGAGTCAAATACCACTGCTCTACAGCCAAAATGCTTCTGAAATAAATGTAGTCAAACTTTACTAATTTTGGGTCACTGAGAATGAAAATGATGCTTAAAATTGTTGATTGGCTCTAGTTTTCAAGATATGCTATTGGGTCAGTATATACGACCCTTGACTTGGGAATGGCGTAGGATAAGTGAGTTATAAAGGGAAGGGATCTCAATTTAAACCAGAAATGACTAAAATACATCTTTAACTGGATCTATGAATAAATCTATAACTGGGTTTGGACAGTACTTGCTTTTTAGGCAAAACAATGAATGATGTAATCTGAAGCTGGTATTGCATCATACATGATATGAATTGCATCATGTTATTCGTAGAAGTAATGGATGATGCAATCATAACGAAGCTTACATCACTCTGCTGAACAAATTGCCCTCTATCAGCTCTAGAAATCATACAGTGTCGTGCACTCTTATTTGTCAGTGTTTGATTTTTGCAAAGGGACACATTTCTGTTTAGCCAAAGTGTGCAGAGATGTCTCGTACTTGTGTGAACAGTGCAGATAACTTCTGCTATGTTTGTGGTGAAGTGACTTTCGCATCACAAAAGGGCAGTATAACCACTATGGTTAAGAAAGCTTATCACCTTTATTTTGGCTGCAAAATTGGAGATCAGGACAAGAGGTGGGCCCCACACATATGCTGCAACACTTGTGCAACAAATCTTCGCCAGTGGTTGAACAGGAAAAGGAAATCTATGCCTTTTGCAGTGCCAATGATTTGGAGAGAGCCAACAGATCATAGCAGCAATTGTTACTTCTGCATGGTGCCTCCAGTTGGGAAAGGTGTGTCAAAGAAGAAAAAGTGGACTGTGCATTATCCAAACATTCCATCAGCTATACGCCCAGTACCCCACGGAGAAGGACTGCCGGTTCCTGATGCACCAGAATCATTCTCACTTGAGTCAGATGAGGAAGAGGAAGAGGATGAAACTTCTGGCCCTGAACCATCAATGTCACAGGACCCACATTTTCTCCCATCCTCCTCCTCCTCTGAAGCACACCTCATAACACAAGGTGAACTGAATGACCTTGTCAGGGATTTGGAACTACCCAAGAGTAAGGCAGAGCTGTTGGGCTCCAGACTACAGCAGTGGAATCTCCTGGCAGGTGATGTTAGGGTTTCCATGTTCCGTGACCGTCAAAAGGATCTTGTCCCATTCTTCTTCATGGAAGGTGATCTTGTAGCGTGCAACAACATCGATGGTGTGATGGCAGCCCTCAACATCGTTCACGATCCAGAGGAGTGGAGACTGTTCATTGATTCATCGAAGACGAGTCTTAAAGCTGTTTTAGTGCATAATGGCAATGTTTTTCCATCAATTCCAGTTGGTCATGCAGTCCATATGAAGGAAACCTATGACAACATGAAACAACTTTTGAGGTGCATAAACTATGACCAACATCAGTGGCAGCTTTGTGGCGATTTGAAGGTTGTTGCTCTCTTGCTTGGTCTGCAGACTGGATACACAAAGTACTGCTGTTTTCTCTGCGAATGGGATAGTCGTGCAAGAGATTCCCACTACATCAAGAAAGATTGGCCACTCCGACAGTCATTGGAGCCTGGGAGGAAAAGTGTTCAGCATCCACCACTTGTTGAATCACGGAAGATTTTGTTACCACCCTTACACATCAAGCTGGGTCTGATGAAGAACTTTGTCAAGGCCATTGACAAAACACAAGCAGCTTTCAAGTACCTCCGTGGAAAATTTCCAAGGTTAAGTGAAGCTAAGATAAAGGAAGATGTCTTTGTTGGTCCTCAGATTCGTGAACTTCTTCGAGATGATGCATTTGACCATGCACTGCATGGCAAGGAAAAGACGACATGGAAAGCCTTCCAGTTAGTGGTAATAAATTTTCTCGGAAACAACAAGGCAGACAACTACAGTTGTTGGTGAAAAACCTCCTCAAGGCATACAAAAGCCTTGGTTGCAACATGTCACTAAAGATAAATTTTTTGCACTCTCATCTAGATTTTTTTTCCACCGAACTTTGGAGCAGTGAGCGACGAGCATGGCGAGCGATTTCACCAGGACATTGCAACAATGGAGAAACGTTATCAGGGCAAATGGAGCCCATCAATGCTTGCAGACTATTGCTGGACAGTGACAAGAGATGCTCCATTTAATGAATACAAGAGACAAACCAAGAAGCGTCGAGTACACACTGAATAAGACTAAACTATGTACATAATAGTTTTTTTGCCTTTTGTTTTATAATACATTTTATTTATATAACCCTTTTGCTGATTTTTAAAGTGTTACATAAACAGGACAGGTGAAATATTATCATGTAAAGAAACCATAAACACATGAAAAGACCTAGGTTTACAATTTATGATTAAAACTCTACTATCTACACAATATACATAGACATAAAATGTAAAAACTTAAATATCTTAGAAATAGCAGCCAATCAGTTGTTTTGTCATATTTGAATTCAGCACATCAAAATACATAATAAATAGCACATTTTATCTCTGAAGCAGACGACTTCTCAAAAATTGTAGACCAGTGTCATGAGCATAGGAAATGTTCATCTTTTATTGTTAAAATGTTGCATTTTACATTGGACTACTTTGTGTCTTAATTTCCAGGTCTCTAGGAGCGTCTAAATGAAAAAAGTCTTCTGTATCTGAAGGAAAAGTCCAAAGAGACATTTCTGGGAATTGCAAATGTTTGAAGTAGTTTGTGTCTAAGAAACAAAGCCCCTGTTTTCTGAGTCCTAATTATTATGCAGCCTAACAAAGACAGTATTATTTTTGGTATTGCACTGGATTTTATGCAACTGGTGCAGCATTGCCTGTGTTCAGCAGTATCTGGACTCACCTCTATCTTGCCTTTGTCCTCTCATCCTGACTATTGGGGCTCCCTCCTGGCTGGCCCAAGTCCCAGCTCTCCAGCATGAGCAGAATGCCTGCTGCCTTACATATGTGTATAAAAGCATGAACATATCAACCTCATTCTTGAACAATTCAGCTGGCTTCCCTTCCGTTCCAGAATCCAATTCAAAAGCAGCCTGCTTCTGTTTAAAACCTCCATTTGACTAGCTGTGTATTAACGGAGATACTATTTGGATATACTTGTAGCAAAAAAGAAAAGGATCTTGTAAAAGTACATTAGTAGGTAATAAATGTCAGAGCTCATTTTGGCCAGGAAGTTCTCTAGGCATCTGGCAAAAACAGTGCATGGCTTATGTAGCACTGAAAGGCTTGTAGCCAAAACATCTTCCTTCTACTGGAAGTCATTATTACCTTTTTCCTCCATTACATATGCAACTGAGAGAAAGAGAGAGGGAACTCTAATAAAATAAATTGGTTGATACTCAGTAATTAATTCAGCTATCTAGAGGGAATGGAGAACTCACGAATTACAGTCTAATGATTTGTCTACCTGGGGATACTAGTGAGCTAGCAAATTAGGGTGTGAATTTGTGGTGCACTAGCCACATGCTGACTGAGTCCTAAAAATGCCTTTGTGTGCTTTAGCTTAATACACTGGCACTTCCAGTGTGCAGTGTCCACATGAGTTAGTGAGAAATAGCTGTATGCTAACTTCTCATGTAGACAAGCCCTAAGGAAGCATTTGTAATGATGAAATGCTTTCATTAGGGTTGCGATGGGTTGGACTCCTCCTGCCTCCCCCCCATCTGGATGCCACCTGAAGTGCTGGGGTCCCACTGGTTCCACCCATTCCACCAGCCTAGGTTTCCTCACCCTGTCCTAGCTGTGCCAGGCCCTCAAGTCTTCTCCAGCGTGCACACATAGGGCAGGACACATCCAGCTGCAAATGGACACAGAGATATTGAGATCAGCTGTGTGTGGGAAGAATCAGCTTGGGGATTCCCCCAGCACTCATGTGCACACCCCCTTTGGAGACTAAACCCAAAATAATTGTCTCGCGCTGTATAGAAAGATCTGCACAGTGCAAGCTCATAAAAATTTGCCCTCTCCCTCAATGTGGAGAGAGAGATGCACAGCTTTTTGCCCCTCCCCAAATATGAATGGCACAAACTGGGTTTTGAAATGAACAAGAAATAAGTTTAACTACAAAAAGTAAATTTTAAGTGATTATAAAGGATAGCAAACACAACAAAACAGATTACTGGGCAAATAAAACTAAACACATAAATTAAGTTTAATACACTCAAGAAACAGGTACAAATGTAATTTCTCACCAAAAATGTTGTTTTAGGCAAGTTGCTGAGTTTCTGTAGCTTAGAGTTCCAGTTATTTCTCCTTACAGACTGGATCCCCATCTCAGCCTGGACCCCTGCTTTTCCCTTCAGGTGTTTTTATCAATCTTCCTTCCTGGGTAGGCAATGGAGGAGAGCTCTGATTGATTTACTCCCCAGCCTTAAATAAAATTTACATAAGGCATGAATCCTTTGTTTCCAGTGGAAAAATACCAGCAGTGTCCAAGGTGGTACTCCATACCAAGTGACATCAGATGACCCTGCGTTAAAGCAACATCCCAGGATCTCCTCATGAAGGTGGGAGATAAGTTCTATTTTCCTTCTTAGTGGCCCAATCCAGGCTGATTGCCTACTCTCTCGTGGGCGTTCCCCCAAATACACACACAGTTGTAATTGATACATAATCAATATTCCTAACTTCAGATACAGAAATGATACATGCATACAAATTGGATAAACACATTCAGTAGATCATAACCTTTCCAATGATATCTAACATGACCTATCTTGCATCAATATATCTTAGTTATGCCATATTCATATCCTAACAATATTTCTATGAAGAATATGGGGTGTAATGTCACCAGGGTCTCATTGCACCTGGCCCTTCTATGAATGTGCAAGATGAGAATACAGCAGCCTCCTAAGGGATTGTGCAAAGGGTGTATAACTTGTGGACTTCCGGGAGCTTTGGAAGGGTTAGTCCCTAGCTCTCTTACTATTATATTGAGATGGGCTGAAGTGATGAACTTAAAATCTGAATGAGTTCCTAAAGTTTTTGGTGGGAGGGTAGGGTTGGGTTCTATGATTGGCTTTGAAGTTTAGTGCTACGAAGTTTAGATCTGAGTTTTCATTTCCATAAAGCTTAGGGGTGTTCAAAGATACATTTAAAAAAGGGAGACTGGACAAACATGGATGTCAAACCCAGAAGGCCAATGATGAGTACTACTGCGTAGTAAAAGGGACATCCACAGCACGTTCTTGTTAATGTCCACCAATGCTGATTTGCCATAGTTGATTATTGTAATTACCAATTGGCAACTATAGTATTTATTGCAATCAAACCACTGTGTAATAGATGTATTTGTATTCCATGGTTGTTAAATGGGAATAAATGTACCATTTAATGCTCCAATGGATATTTCATGAGCAAATAAAAATAGAACAGTGCAAATAAACCAAAATATCTGTTTCTGGCAATTCCAAAAAAACAAAAAAATATTTTGGGTCGAACAAAAATTTGTTTTGATTTCAAACATAGCTCAGTGGTTTGAGCATTGGCCTGCTAAACCCAGGGTTGTGAGTTCAATCCTTGAGAGGGCCACTTGGGGATCTGGGGCAAAATCAGTACTTGGTCCTGCTAGTGAAGGCAGGGGGCTGGACTCGATGACCTTTCAAGGTCCCTTCCAGTTCTAGGAGATGGGATATCTCCATTACTTTTTTACTTTTACTTTAATTTAAAAAAAAAAATTAAAATGAAAGGACAGGCATTTCAAATCAAAACATTTCATTTAGAAAATGTTAAACCAAAACATTTTGATTTTTGTGGATTTTTTTATTTGGCAAAATCAACATGAATTTGCAAAATGTTTTGCATCACAAAATCTGTGTATTTATTTATTTTTTTTCCCAAAAAATGTTTTGGTCACACAATTTCACCTACCTCTATATAACGGGACTGTTTTCTTCTAAATTAAGCTGGGATTTTCAAAGGAACATAAAGGAGTTAGCTGCCTGACTCACTTAGGCTGTCATTTTCAAGTGAACCTAAATCCTTACTTGTGACACAATTTAAAGTGTGATCTACTATTTAAATAGAGAGGGGACATTTCACAAAGTCTGAATCTGGATCCAAACTTTCCTAGAATGCAGGGTTGTTTGAACATAGGAGTTTTGCTTTTGACCATTATAGAGGGTAAAGACCGGTCAAGAAAATTTATCTAGCGACTTACATGGCTCTCATCACTAGTTAGATTTAATTTGGACTTAAACTTTGCCAATTTTCCATGGTGGTAGAATCAAGATTTTTAATTCAGATCCATCTCTGACAAGTATCTCCCAAGGTTATGAGACACTGCTTTTTTTTCTGCTTAAAATGCCAACACGTTACAGACCATTTTTAGCAGAACATTGATTTGAATTGGCAAATATTAAGTAAGAGGCTACTTAATAGATATCCATAGGAAGTGAACACTTGCAAAGCTCAATCCTGACCTTCAGCTGTCCTTGCTTTAAAATGAAAAGGAGTATTTGGGGAGCCACAGGGCTGATGTGAGGGGGAGGATGAGATGCTGTGGAAAGAGGAGAGTGTTTGATTCTTATAGAACTAAAAAAAGATCATGATGGATCAGATTTCCAAAATGACTAGTAATTTTTGGGTGCCTCAATTTTTTGGTGGGCCCAACCTGAGAGAGCTTTTAAAGGAGCCTGACTTTTCAGAGGGAAGAAACTTAGAACTTTCTGAACAATAGCTCCTTGAAGTTGGCTCAAGTTGGGCAATCAAAAATGGAGGTATCCAAAATAACTAATCACTTTTGAAAACCTAGGCCATGTAAAGACCTGTGAGAAAAGGGCAAACCACAAGTCTGAGTTTCAGTGAATGCAGCACGATAACTTAAGAAAAAACAAAAAAAGAAAAGAGAGAGAGAGAGAGAGAGAGAATCTGTGGCTAATGATTTGCAAAAAATATCCTAAGCAAAGGTCAGACTAGCTAATGCTTTGGGATGTACAACCTAGAAATCTGGGAAAGTCTCTGAAAAAGCTAAAAGCAATATTTGTCACTTCCTGAATTTTGAACAAACAGGTTTATGCAGCTGCATGTAATTACAAGAAGTTAAAGGACTGTTTATTTAACAATGATATATTATAAATTCACTGGGAAATACAGAATTAGTCAGAAAGACATTAAAATGTCCATTAAACTATCTGGAAAGCTGTACCTTTTATAAATTAGTATTGTTGTGCTCTAGTTAATCAGATATAGATCTCTGTACATGTGGCAACAAAGACACAAGCAATGGGACTAAATTAATGGACTGTATCATAAGGGAGGGAGATGTTAACCTCATTTTAATTTTCAAAATAAGATACTTGTATGCCCTCCCCATGTTAATATAGGCCTTGTCTATACTAACTGTAAGTCGATTCTAAGTTACCCCAGATAAGTTACGTAAGTAATGTAACTTAAGTCAACATAATTTACATCGACTTAAAGTGGTGTCTGCACCATGGTCTGTCACCAGGCGATGCTCTCTTGTTGACATAGCTTCCGCCTCTCGTAGAGGTGGAGTACTGAAGTTGACTGGAGAGGGCTCCTCCATCGACTTAGTGTGTCTTCACCAGACCCACTAAATTGACACCGCTGCATCAATTGCAGCAGTGCCAATTTAGCACCATAGTGAAGACTAACTCATAGTATCTCAGCACTTCGCAATCTTCAATGTAGTTATCTTCACACCACCACTGTGAGGTAGGGAAGAGCTATTATCCCTATTTTACAGATGGGGAGCTGAGGTACAGAAAGACAGTGTAGCTTTAAGTCATACTGGAAATCTGAGTCTGAGCAGGTTTCTGGAATCCTAAGCCAGTGCCCTAACCACTAGCCCATCTTTCTTCTTTGGGCTATGCCTATTGGTAAATGAAATGCCATTTTATAGTTTTAACCTTTTCCCTGGGGTAATCTCTTTTCTTTGTACAATTTCCTGAGCAAATTTAGTGCCGTTGACAGGTTCTGAAGTTCTTGTTGGATGAGAACCAACACCCACTGAAGACAATGAAAGTATCTCGGTTGACTTCATTGGCCATTGGAACAGCTCCTTCATTTGCAGGAAAGATGCAGCAACAGAGGAAATTCTGCCTCTCCCCTGCTTGCCTGCAACACATACCCTTCACTTGGCTCCTCACTTCTGAAGGGTGAGAGTAGTTAATTCTCCAGGCCCACTAATTTCTTGGCCTCCGAGCTGAAACTGCTAGTGATTGCCAGTTGTAATATGGACACCTATCCACTAGGAACTGAACTGACACCACCAACTCATTACCTATGGGTCACCAAATAACTGTCCGATGGTAGCAAATTTCAGTTACTACAGACCTGCGCTAAATTCAAACCAGTGTTCTATAATTTCAGTGCCAATGCTCTTAATCTTACATCTGCTACTTGAGATTTTTTTTTTGTTTAAAGAAAAGAACATGAATTCTTGATAGTCATGTCATGACTGAAAAAACAAACAGTGGGGTGGATTGGTTAGGCTCCTATTAATAGAATGAAAAATGCATATTGTTCTCTCACCACCAGACAAAAATAATTCATCATTGATGTTGTATTATCACAGCTGCAAGTGTGCTTTCTGTGAAATCTTCTGAATTGTATGGAACAGCCAAACCAGCTAGCTGCCTCGTGAGGAAAATAAGTAAATAAATGTGAAATGTCATCCTTCTCTGGACAAGAATTTAGCTCCTTTGCCTTGATCAGCAAGTACTTTAGGACCCGATCCTGCTTTCATTGAAGTCAATGAGATCTTTGCCATTGACTTCAGTGAGAGGGCGATCAGGACCTTACATAGGATTTGCTGTATTGGATCAGCAGATTGGTCTATCTAGTCTGGTATCATCATTTCAATAGCAAGTACCTGATGCTTCGGGGAAAGAGAAGACCTTCCGTAATGTGTCTCGCTACTTGTGCAATGCTGCTCATGGAGGGGGTGGGAATTCCTTCCTCACCCTGCAGGAGGTTGGTTTGCAACTTGACAAAGTCATGTAACAGGGTTTACTGGCCCTTTAGGGCCGTGAGGAAGTCTACACTGCAGCTGGGAGCAAGCCTCCCAGTGCACATAGACAGATTTGTAGAAGCAGGGCTTAAGCTAGCATGCCAAAAATAAGCGAGGATGTTACAGCTTGGGTAGCAGCTTGGGCTCTCAAGCCCACTTGGCCCTCCTGGCCTGAGCACAGGTGCCTGGCCTGAGTCTTGTCTCTGAAGCTGCAACATCCAGGCTGCTATTTTTAGTGCGCTAGCTCAAGCTCCACTAGCAAGTCTACCTGGCCTGGGAGTCCAGCTGCAATGTAGACACACCCTTAGAGGCTAGGCTATTCTGTTACGTAGACAGGGATGCTAGAGGAATGACAGAGGCAGATGCTGAGAAAGGAAATGGTCCTAGGGTAACAGTGTCTGCGAAAACTCCAAGCGCTCAGCCAACCAGGGCAAATTCTGGGAAGGCGGGCAGGATATAATCTGCTTTTCCCCTCAGAGTGGAAAGAGAGCATGATAGGACGAGAACTGCCTGTGTATCGCCCCCATGTCAGGGAGAATGAAAGTGAATTAGTTTTGACTATGCCTCTAACTGCAGAGGAGTGTTGGCAAATTGCATCCCAGTGGAGACAAAAGGACAGTTTTTGTTGGTTTGGAATTTTGCTGCCAGTCTGGAAGGAGCCAGCTCAGAGAATCATAACCTACTATGAGATTTGATTGTGCCTTATTTGTCACTTTTCTGGGCCAGAGAACTGTGTGGGGTAGCTCTCTTCTTTGCTACTCCCATCTCGGACTCCAGCAAAGATGGTATGTCCTGTAGATAAAAGTCCTCAGTCCTTTCTCCCTCTTGGAGTCATCATGGGTACGTCTACACAGCAAAGAAAAACCCACACGCAGCCTGTGGGGCTAGGGCTGCAAGGCTGTTTCATTGCTGTGTAGACTTCTGGGCTCGCGCTGGAGCCTGGGCTCTAGGACCTACAGGGTGGGAGAAGCCCAGAGCTCAGGCTCCGGCTTGAACCCGAGACAGCTGGCATGGGCCAGCCGCGGGTGTCTTGTTGCTGTGTAGACATACCCCACGAGTCAACCCCTTATTTCTTCCCCATTGTGTATCTTTCTAATGGTGGAATGCTCCCCACCTGCCTACCCTTCCTCTTAGAGGGGAAGAGTCCCATCCTGCACCATTTATTTCTTAAGAAAGATGCTTATGCAGATTGGGTTGCTTCTATAGATTCCCAAAATTGCTGACAACCTTTTCCTTTTACCCTTATTTAACAGTAAGCCAAAAAATCCTGGTTTTAGGCATATCTTGCATGAATTGTAAATGTATTCATTACTTGATTTTTGCTGCTGCTTGTCTGGAGAAAATAAGCTAGCATTAGTCGTCAATACTCTGTAGAATGATGCCCAAATGGAAAATAAAAGGATATTTTATTAAAATATAGAAATGGTAATCAAGCAACTTTACAGTACAGATGCTTATAACAAAAAGTGGGACAGGCATTTCAGTGCATTCATACTGCGTTCAGGAGGAAGTGTCAGCAGGTGAAGTAGGGAACTTGCAGTCAGGACTCCTGTGTTCTATTCCCAGCTCTGTGTGTCTTGGACAAGTCACTCCACTTGAGTCATTTGCAAAATGGGTCTAATAGAGTTACAATAGAAAGGCTTAACTTCATTTAAAAAAAGTCTTGGAAGGGATGTAAAGCCTCCTTCAGGCTGTAAGCCAACATCTAATAGGGGTTAGACAGAAATAGGCAGCTTATTCCATAGATAATTATGGCATTGTTTCTTGAACCTGCCTCTGAAGAATGTAGTACTGACCACCGTCAGAGGTAGGACAGTGGACTAGATGGAGCATCAGTCTGCTCTGGTATGACAATGCCTAAACTGTTAATACTTAACTATCTCACAGTGGTATAAATGAGGCATAGAGACTCAGAGGTTTCCAAAATGCTTTAAGATCTCTGGATGAAAAACACTATGTGAGTGCAAAGTATTATCAGTAGATTACTGCTGTGTTGCAGTAATAGAGAAACAATGAAAAGCTCTCCAGTATGATTCCAAAATGTCCAGTACATTTGTAGGTGAAATAAATGGTTAATCATTAAAAGACAGACAGCTGATTGCTCTAAGCAATGGCCTCTTTTTCCATCTAGGCTTGTGGTGCCCCTTCCCCCCCCCCAAATCATAACTAAATATAGAACAGAAGCCCTCAATAACCAGTCAATAAAAAGTAATTAGCTATCACAGCTGGAGAAACATTTGTCCTTGAATGTAACCAACAAACTGTTTTTGACTGTATGGTGGTAATGTCAATCAAGCTGGAAAGAGAGAGAATGTTATTAAAGAATTCATATTTTCCAGGGTTTTATCTTTTAAAAATGCATGCTTCATATCATAAGATATTGCTGCCTCTAGGTAAGGCTCCAGACTGTTACAGATCTTGACTGAATGTACATACTGTTCTGCTTTTGGAGGCAATTCTATCTACAATGTAACTGCAAGGCAGCCCTTCATCTAGTTCTCCTCTTGGGTTATTTGCTAACTGTTGTGTGACTGCTTGTCTAAATGTAGTAGATCAGTTACCACACTCACTTTAATATCATTCTTCAGCATTGGCTTTATCCTGCCTGTGCTGAGTGCTCTGGTCTGACAAAGCTCTTAAGCACAGGCTTAGCTTTATGAATTCATATAGTCCAGTTGACTTCAATAAAAATATTCATGTGCCTTGCAGCATTGCACTCCTCCTAGAAATGTAGGGCTGGAAGGGACTTACAGAGGTCACCATGTCGAGCCCCTGGATTTGTCTTAGTATTAGAAAAATCCTGTTGTCATTAGCTTTGCTTCTCCTTGTGCTCACTCAGTTTGTGTTCTGTACTGTGAGAGGTGTTTTCTGCCCTTGGATGAGTATATGCTTAGCAAACTGGAGCTGGGCGTGTACGTCCAATGGCACAGTGGGACTATGTGGTAGCATTTTCAATTTGGTTTCCATAATAAAATATTGTTTCTCTGATTCTAGAGACTATTGTAAAGTAGCCTTTCCAAAACTGCCATCAAGATGTCCTGGCTATGTAGCCTAACATCTACTAGTCTGCCCTTACCAAAATGAGGATGATGGCAGCCTTAGCCAGCCCGTTGCTGTGTGTGTGCTCTGAGGGGTGATTGGGATGGATGAACAGGACTGTTTCTTACCAGTGCCTAACACAATGGAGCTCTGCTCTTGGTTTGGACTCCAAGTGGTACTGTAATACTACTACCAATAATGACGCTCTGCTGTGGGGGAGGTGATGCAGTGCTTTGTCAGAGGAGGGAACTGGATATATGCTGCCTGAGGAGGTGTGAGTCCTCATGGATTGGAGAAGAGAGGAGGGGAGAAGATAGTCTCTTTCTCTTCTCTTTCCCTGGTTGCTGTTGATTGGGAGGGTGGAGAAAGAGATTGCAGAGGTCACACCTTGTGGTCTCTGATCTGGCCAGTCTGTGTGTGTTGAGATACCTTTATAGGACCAGACTTGCCTGAACTCTGAGGCAGCACCAGAAACATGGCCCACCAGGGCACAGTTCATCCTAATGGAGTCAGATTAAAGGGCTAGTTTTCTGTTGCCCAATAAATAAATTCACTTGCCATGAACAAGTGTGCAGACTGAATTTTGCACTGCAATTGTAAAGTATGCTCCGCATCCTCTCAAATTCCAGGATCACATCACCCATGTGGTCATGGGAAGTCTGGACCTATGTTAACTCAACCAGTGACATTTCCCCTTCAATTCACAGTTAAACTGTCTCTTTTTATGCTTTGTCTGACAACCTTTACAGAGCCCAACATTTCTGAAGAGGAATCTTTCCCATTCTTTCTGCATCTTTCCCTGGGCCCTGGATTGACCTCCATCTGCTTTGGTTTGTCCTCCACTCCATCAGTGTCTGCAAATCCCCCTCGCCCCCCTACAGTCAGAAAGAAGTGAGATGCTGCTAGGGCCTCCATTTCCCTACTGACTGATTAACAATATTTATTGAAGTTTTCCCCTGTTGTCTTCATCCTTTTGGATTTGGTGGAAGGAAAGGGGCTGGTAGACTTTTTGCTTACAGTTGACCTGATCTCTCTGGATAGAGCCACGTTAGCATGGAAGAAACTTGGAACTTCCATAAGGGAGATCTTACATTACTTATGTGGAATGTTTCAAATGGTCTCTTTTTGTTGGATATAATCTACATTTTCATAAAAAGCATTTTAAGATGCCAAATCTATCTAACTTTAAGTGTGAGTCTATCATGCTGTTCAATTTGTGTTTCCTGACTAAAAAAGTTTAGGTTGAGTAGAAAAGTTTGTTCCTTTCTGGGTCAGGGGCTCTCTCTCTCTCCTATTCTTTTATGATCTTGATTTATTTGTGCCTGTAGCAGTGCGAGGCTCACCCCCTGCAGCGCCTCCTGCTGGTTTCCTGAGAATTAGCTCTTTTTCCAGCTCTGGAGCGCCCTCTGCAGGCCGGTGTCCCACTTGCTGCTGGCCCCCATGTCCCTCCCCAACCTAGGAATTCTGCCCACTGCAGCAACCCCCCAATCTGGGTTTGCCCACTCAGGGGAACCCCCAACCCCCTCCTCTGTATCAGGCTACTGCCAGTCACCAACTAGCCCCCATTCACTGAGGCAGACTGCTGTGTACAAGCCACTCATCACAGGCAAGGGGGGTTTGGACCTACTGCCTTGTCCTACCCCTGGGCTTCCCTCTGCAACCCCAGTACCCTCCTGGGCCTTTAGCAAGGCCTGCAGCCTGGGGCGTTTCCAGGCTGGAGCTCCTCTGGCCTTCCCCCAGCCCAGCCCAGCCCAGCCCTGCTCCACTTTAGGTACCCTGTGAGCTCCTAAGCAGCCAGGCCCTTCCCTCTCTAGAGGCAGAGAGGGACTATCTGCTTCTGGCCAACTGCCCTCTTATAAGGGTCAGCTGGGCCCTGATTAGGGCATGGCCCCAGCTGAGGCTGCTTCCCCAATCAGCCTTGGAGCTGCTTGACCCAGCCACAGCTCTCTCCTGGGAAGTTTTTAACCCCTCTGGGCAGGAGCGGGGTAA
Source organism: Malaclemys terrapin pileata (assembly GCF_027887155.1). Taxonomy (NCBI): domain Eukaryota; kingdom Metazoa; phylum Chordata; order Testudines; family Emydidae; genus Malaclemys; species Malaclemys terrapin. Next base: position 116,555,528 of record NC_071505.1, read on the forward strand.
CAACCCCGTTACACAGCCTTAGGGTTTATATATGAAATGCATGTGGGGAATATAAAGAATGAAAAATGAAGTTTTGTGGAGCATCTCCAGAAACAGCAGGATTTTTTTTTCCCCAGAGAAGTCCTACTGCAGCCAGGAGGAATGGATCCCTCTTGCTGTTAAAAATTCTGTTTGATAACTTCATTATAATATACCAGCTTACAATTCCTGTTCCAGAACTGTTTGTAAGCTAGTACAGGATTTCTAAGTGAGAGACGGAATGCCAAAGAGATTCAAAATTGTTGGTCCAAGTGTAAAAAAAATGGTGCTTCTTGTTATAGGGTGTTAATTAAGTTCTATACTCTTGCTGGAACACGTCTAACCTTGCTGGCAGCATTTTTATTTTTTATTTTTGCTAGACTCTACCTGCACCCCTTTGGTTCTCAAAATATGTTCTCGCACTCCTTATCAAAAATCAAAATATGTTCTCGCACTCCTTATCAAAAATCGTTGAAGTAGGTCAGTTATTTAAACCTAGATATATTTTTTTGTTTGTATATTACAGTAATTGTTAAAAAATGTATAAAGTTAATAAATATAGGTTTGATGAAACAAAGTAGTTGTACTTATGTGCCTGTGCTTAATTTGTGTTTTCAATGATTTACCATCTAAAAAAACCTGGCATGTCTCACACCCCCAGAAAGGGCATCCCACACCCCCAGGGGGTGCGTTCACCCCAGGTTAAGAACCACTGTGCTAGAGCATCCATTCATTTAAATGGAAAGTTGGGAAGGATGCATTAGATATGTCTGACTACACTGGAGTAGAGCAATTTCCTGGCTGTACCTGGTTTCTCATTAGAACTATAAATAGGGCTTTTGATTTTTGGTTTTAACTAATAAACGCTTCCTATCCTTCCCTCCCCTGAAATAGGTGTTTATCCTATAAACACCAGAAAAACACAAGAAATGGTTACTTGTCTCCAAGGGCTTGTCTACCTGGAACAGTAACTGCAGGGGTGTGATTCTAAAGCACACTAACGTCTTGTACATTAATTGGTCCATGTAGACCCTGCTGCGGCACACTGAAGGATCCCTAATCAGCTTTAACATAGTGCCATTTGAAACAGTACTACATTGAAGCACACTAGGGACCATTACAAAGAGATTAGTCATTCCGGTGTTGTATACTGTAATGAGCAATATGTTTTATATTCAAAGAGAGTCCTCAAAACCCTGATTTTGGAACATAGTTTTAGCACTTTGAGTTTTATGTATAACCCTCCAAGTGAAATTAATAAACTCCCCCAAACAGACGCCCTAATTATAAACTACGGTTATTAGGTTGCTTTAGCCAAAAGATCCCTTTTCTGATAGTTTCTCTTGGTCAAAGCCACTAGGAAATAGAAATAATGGAGCCGGGGGGTGAATTTGTAGGCTGCGCTAAAAAATTATATAATTGTAATAAAGGATAGAATGTTCCTTACAGCCAGGAGAGATTCCCCTGAGCTTAACGGAACAACAAATCTTGTTGTCATTCAGATGTTTTTCAAGTGTAGATTTAGCAGCTATTGAAGTTGGTCTTTTTGTTTTTTTCCAGCTGTATATGAGCTCCTTTTATTTCAAATTATTTGATTGACTGTAGATCTATAGTAAAAGAAAAGGACACATCAGCATAAATTTTCAAGTGATAATGATCACCGTTGGTTGGGAAATGTTCTATGGAAATGTTTTTTGAAATGGTGATTCCAGCAAAACTGCAATTTTCATCAGGAATTTGAGTTTTGCAGAAATGTTTATTTTTTCTGTCAGGCTTCCTGACTTTGTTTGGGGACAGTTTGACATTAATATGGATTTGCCTTGTTGCTCTGGTGCCTCATAGGAGTTGTAATTGGGGTGCTTCTTGCTCCAGTTCTTCACTTTGAGTCAGGCTCCCTGATCAGACCAAATCTTCCATGATGCACCAAGGTCTTGTGCTGAGCTGCCATATTGCATCATGGGACATGTCGTCTGGCCTGGATGCCCAGCCCATCGGGGAACATAAGAACAAAAGAATGGCCCTACTGGGTCAGACCAAAGGTCCATCTAGCCCAGTGTCCTGTCTTCCAACAGTGGCCAGTGCCAGGTGCCCCAGAGGGAATGAACAGAACAGGTAATCATCAAGTGATCCATCCCCTGTCACTTATTCCCAGCTTCTGGCAAACAGAGGCTAGGGACACCATTCCTGCCCAATCTGGCTAATAGCCATTGATGGACCTATCCTCCATGAATTTATCTAGTTCTTTTTTGAACGCTGTTATGGTCTTTGCCTTCACAACATCCTCTGGCAAGGAATTCCACAGGTTGTACGTTGTGTGAAGAAATACTTCCTTTAATTTTTTAAAACCTGCTGCCTATTAATTTCATTTGGTGACCCTTAGTTCTTGTGTTATGAGAAGTAGGTAGAATAGGGACATGAGGCAACTGAACTATCACTGTCATGAGGCACCACAGCAACTCAGAGACAGATGCAGTTTAAATATCAAACCAATTTGAAATTAAACATTGCAATTTGGGAATGCCCACACTGGAACGTTTTGACTTTTTGAAAAATTTCAATTTGAAAAATTATTATTCTGCCCCCCAAAAAAAGATATTTGGACTTTTCAAGCCAATTTGGGACAAAAACAAATGTAAAAATATTGGAATTTCATGAAGAAGAGAAATAAAGATTTTTTTTTTCTTTATCATTTCTGCTAATGATTTTGAGGGTTTGAGTTTTTGGAGGCACTACTTGAGGCGTCTTACAGGGCCCTGATTTTTAGAGGGTTAGCGTTCAGTACTACTGAAAAATCAGGCTGCACTAAGATGTCACTTCTGAAAATTTAGGCCATCAGGACTGTCTACCTTAGACAAAAAAACACTGTTACCGTTGGTAGTAGCACTCTTTATCATCACCACCACCTCCAAAATGTCCACACACAAATCACCCAGAGGTAATAGGGTAGGATTGCATCACATTGAATTCTACCTCTTCTCTGGCCCAGTTCCAGTTTACATTCATGCTCAGTGTGTGCGGACAAGAAATCACTGAGATTGCAGCTGTATGTCCTCCCAGTTGCATCGCACCGAACTGTGCCCATCAGTAGGCCTGACCACAAATGAGGCATTCCCTGGGTTGGGGCAGCTCAGCTGAAGAAACATCTGGGAGAAAATATGGAGCTCACAGAGTGTAATATGAAAAATGAATGATGAACTTTCAAAATGTGGGCAAAAGAGGGTTTTTTAACCTTTTTTTCCTTTTCTTATAACATAAAGAATAAAAATAGAAAAAGACTTAGGAAACTTCAATATTTAAAACACCAATAAGAAAACACCAAATAAGAGATTCTGATACAGTTTTGGCAGGTCAAAAAGTTTCCGCTAAGCTGTTGTTGTTTTTCTAACAGAAAAATGGGTTTTTGACAAAATGAAACTTTTCACACTAATTTTCTGCATCCTGCAAAAAAATTAAATTTTCTGTTGAAAAATGGAACATTCAAAACTTGAAATATTTTGGCCAAAAAAAAGAGAGAGAAATACATCCATATATGGTGCCACAGTGCCTGATGGGATTGGTAGTTTGGCTGCCTCGTGTCCCTATTTTCTATGGGCTGGGGGCTCCTTGGCCAGGCTACATATCTCATGATGCACTATTGTCAGCAACTCCCAGGAAGAACTGCCTCCCATCTCCAAGGGGGAAGACTGTGGGGCATCATGGGAGATACAGTCTGACCAGGGAGTCTGGCCTATAGAGGAGAATGGGAGCCAAAGTGTTCTCTGGGGAAATTCTGACCAGTACTAGATACAGTATTGTACTGTTGCCATGTACACTACCCCAGTCCTCAACTGGTATATCTTATGCTATTGCCCCAGGATCAGCATCTAGTCACCAGAGGTGAGAGTGCGAAGAGCAGAAGAATGGACATTAGAATGAAACTGAAACCTGTCAAAATTTCAATTTCACCAGTATGTAAGGTTAAGGGTGTGCATAAATCTTTGCACACTAAAGGCTGTAGAGTGCAGAACCTCATCATGTGAAGAAAGAGGTAAAGCTCACCTGATTCAACCACTGTTGCTCTCTACAACTGGTTGTACATAGATCTTTTTGTTTGGGTCAGGGGGTTAGGGAAACAGTTGTGTGACACTTTCTATGATCCTCGGCACACCTAGTGTGTTGTACAAAACATTTTCGTTGGTAGTAAGGGTGACCAGGCAGTGTCCAGTTCTGAGCTTTCGTTCATTTGTTCCTCACTCAGATCTTTCCATATTCTTCAGACTAACACTCAGGCCATTGCAAATTCTGCCCAGAGCAAAGGCTGTCAGGATACAAAGAGCTTTGAGCTATTCCAGCCTTTGAGCTATGGCCCTTAAAGGTGAGTGATACTGGCAGGGAAGGAAGTGGCCCAGAACAGACAGGAAGTGCACTGTTTCAATACCTCTCTGAAAGAGGGTTAGCTAAAATTGATTTAAAAAAAATTTTTTTTTTTAAATCCTCCCCCTCACAATTTTTTTTTTTTTTTTTAATTTAATCAAACTTTGAAAAGCTCTCTACTTCGGCAAAAACCAGGGGGGAAATTTGAAATTATGACCAGGTCTATCTTTTCACCTTTAGCGCTCTAAAGCAGCTTCCAGCTCCTTAAGTGCTAGAACTCTGATGGAAGGTGCCTGTGGAAATATTACACATCCTTCCCTTGCGTTGAAGGGTACAAGAGACATCCCCCGCCCCCCAGGCACAAGGAGATGTAAATTACAACTCTTTGCACCACCTTCTGGCCTATGACTTGTTCTGAATCCCTATTCTATCCCCAAGCTTTCTAAAAACTCAGGGGGAAATTTGACCTGTGTCCTTGTTGAACAACTAAGAAGCAAGATGTAGAAAGGATATATTTAGGTGCAAAAAGGGACTTAGCCGAAAGGACTTATGATTGCTCTGAGAGCTTGATCCCACACCATTACAGTTAATGAGAGTTTCTCCATTGACTTGAATAACAGCAGGGTCAAACACAGAAAGAAGAGGGACCTGAGGTCTTTAATTAATGGCCTTTAACACTTTCCCTGGAATCAGAGCTAGTAGTAAATGGGAGAGAGCTGCCACATATAGACATCTGCTCTGGAAAATAGTAAATAAGGCATTTACCATTGCAGCTTTCAGCCCACCTTGTTCCATTTGGCAGAGCTACCGCCAATAGACCATCAGGTTCTTGGTTTAATCTTGGCTGTGGTCATCTGAAGCAGAGTTTCTCAAGCTGTGGTCGTGGCTCACCAGTGGTCAGCGAGCTCCATTCAGGGGGTCCGTGGATAGTTGCCTCTAAGGTGCGCACCAAGGCGGCCGCACACGACAGAATGAAGGGCCACTCACCTAATTAGTGGAGCCACACAGGCGTGGCTCCACTAATTAGGTGCCTGACCCCTGAGAAGATGCACAGGTAAGGTGAGGTGGTGGTCTTGGGGGGAATAAGGGGTAGATGGGAGGGGGCAGTGGGGTGAGAAGAGGGGGTGGGGGGAATTTGGGATATGCGGGGCTGCGGCGGCCAGAGAAAGAGGTGACTTTCCCCAGCTCCAGGGCTGCAGCTGCCGGGAGAGACCCCCCCCCAACTCCTCCCCAGCTCCAGCTCAGGGGCTACCATGGAGGGGGATAGAGGGCACATCCATCGCATTAGAAAGGTAAGACTACTGATATTAACATATGGATTGTGTGCTTTTATTTGTAGAACAAAAATGTTAATTATTTTTTTAAATATAGCACTTTTATCCAAAGTGCTTTACCATAGTTAGCTAACGATACAAACAATATTTAGAAAGATCATTAAGTTATCTGCCGAGACCCTCAGCAATTTTGAAGTGTCCCGTGGGAAAAAAAGTTTGAGAAGCACTGATCTGGAGAATGCATAAGGCAATCAATCCACCGGATGGTGGGACTCCTCCAGCTTGCTGGCTGCTCTTGAGACTGGACTGTTTACAGACCCAACATACAGTTTCTAATAGTAAAAAGAACAGGAGTACTTGTGGCACCTTAGAGACTAACAAATTTATTAGAGCATAAGCTTTCGTGGACTACAGCCCACTTCTTCGGATGCATATAGAGTGGAATAAATATTAAGGAGATATATATACACACATACAGAGAGCATGAACAGGTGGGAGTTGTCTTACCAACTCTGAGAGGCCAATTAAGTAAGAGAAAAAAACTTTTGAAGTGATAATCAAGATAGCCCAGTACAGACAGTTTGATAAGAAGTGTGAGAATACTTACAAGGGGAGATAGATTTAATGTTTGTAATGGCTCAGCCATTCCCAGTCCTTATTCAATCCTGAGTTGATCGTGTCTAGTTTGCATATCAATTCCAGCTTAGCAGTTTCTTGTTGGAGTCCCTTTTTGAAGTTTTTCTGTTGTAAGATAGCCACCCGCAGGTCTGTCATTGAATGACCAGACAGATTAAAGTGTTCTCCCACTGGTTTTTGAATATTATGATTCCTGATGTCAGATTTGTGTCCATTAATTCTTTTGTGTAGAGACTGTCTGGTTTGGCCAATGTACATGGCAGAGGGGCATTGCTGGCACATGATGGCATATATCACATTGGTAGATGTGCAGGTGAACGAGCCCCTGATGGTATGGCTGATGTGATTAGGTCCTATGATGATGTCACTTGAATAGATATGTGGACAGAGTTGGCATCGGGTTTTGTTACAAGGATAGGTTCCTGGGTCAGTGTTTTTGTTCAGTGGTGTGTGGTTGCTGGTGAGTATTTGCTTCAGGTTGGGGGGTTGTCTGTAAGCGAGGACAGGTCTGTCTCCCAAGATCTGTGAGAGTAAAGGATCATCTTTCAGGATAGGTTGTAGATCGCTGATGATGCACTGGAGAGGTTTTAGTTGGGGGCTGAAGGTGACAGCTAGTGGTGTTCTGTTATTTTCTTTGTTGGGCCTGTCTTGTAGGAGGTGACTTCTGGGTACTCGTCTGGCTCTGTCAATCTGTTTTTTCACTTCAGCAGGTGGGTATTGTAGTTTTAAGAATGCTTGATAGAGATCTTGTAGGTGCTTGTCTCTATCCGAGGGATTGGAGCAAATGCGGTTATATCTTAGAGCTTGGCTGTAGACAATGGATCGTGTGGTGTGTCCTGGATGGAAGCTGGAGGCATGTAGGTAAGTGTAGCGGTCAGTAGATTTCCGGTATAGGGTGGTATTTATGTGACCATCGCTTATTAGCACAGTAGTGTCCAGGAAATGGACCGCTTGTGTGGATTGATCTAGGCTGAGGTTGATGGTGGGATGGAAATTATTGAAATCATGGTGGAATTCCTCAAGGGCTTCTTTTCCATGGGTCCAGATGATGAAGATGTCATCAATGTAGCGCAAGTAGAGTAGGGGCGTTAGGGGACAAGAGCTAAGGAAGCGTTGTTCTAAGTCAGCCATAAAAAAAAAAAAGACTCCCTGACAAAGCACAGGAACAAATCTGTACAGACACATGCCTAGAACCCCGACCAGGGGTATTCTATTTGCTACCCAAGATCCATAAACCTGGAAATCCTGGACGCCCCATCATCTCAGGCATTGGCACCCTAACATCAGGCTTTTCTGGTTATGTGGACTCTCTCCTCAGACCCTACGCTACCAGCACTCCCAGCTATCTTCGAGACACCACTGACTTCCTGAGGAAACTACAATCCATCGGTGATCTTCCAGAAAACACCATCCTGGCCACTATGGACGTAGAAGCTCTCTACACCAATATTCCACACAAAGATGGACTACAAGCTATCAGGAACAGTATCCCCGATAATGTCACAGCTAACCTGGTGGCTGAACTTTGTGACTTTGTCCTCACCCACAACTATTTCACATTTGGGGACAATATATACCCTCAAGTCAGCAGCACTGCTATGGGTACCCGCATGACCCCACAGTATGCCAACATTTTTATGGCTGACTATGGAATATTTATTCCACTCTATATGCATCCGAAGAAGTGGGCTGTAGTCCACGAAAGCTTATGCTCTAATAAATTTGTTAGTCTCTAAGGTGCCACAAGTACTCCTGTTCTTTTTGCGGATATAGACTAACACGGCTGCTACTCTGAAACCTTTCTAATAGTAATGATTCTCCATTTCTATAGTTCCTTTAAACCCAAAGGATCTAAAAGTTACAGGCCAAATATTCCAACTAATTCCACCTTTAGACACCTAAATCACTGACCTGACTTTTTTCTTTTTAAGAGACATATTGACTACCTTCAGCTTCTCTACCTGCTGTTTGCTCTTTTGTGAGGTGTTACACACTCCCATCTAATGTATGCTAGCAGGCAGGGCAGAGCCAGGACAGTAATTCTATCAGGCAGTAGAATCACAGCAAAAATTCAAGTTGAGAGAAATGCTTTTCACATCCTCCTTGTACACCCTTAGAGCAGGGAGGCACAATTTGGTCCTGAGGCACGCAAGGCAAAAATAAGGCAAGGCATAGGTCAATAGGTTCAGTAAGGGAGATAATGGAAAGCTGATTGGTGAGAATCAGTAAGGAAGAGAGGATGGAGCTAACAGTTTGAGGGGCATGAGACAGATACTAGAAGGGAGGCCGAGAGAATGGGAGGCTGGGGTGGAGGAGGACAATTTTCGCAGAACAGCAGCACTGCCAACCCCAAAAATTAAAAAAAAAAAAAAAAAAATCACGAACCAAGCCCCAAATAATGATTGATTGTCTTTAAAATCATGAGGCTTTTTTTTTATGAGAGTTCTTTTTATCTGACTTCTTAAGCATTTAAGATCTACTAAGGTCATATTTTCAAGCTTTTCTCCACAATCATGAGGGATTGAAACTAACTTTTTTTTTTAACTGAAAGCTGAGATTCTCAGCAAATAACTTGCTTCCAGGAGCTGGGGCTTTAAGAAAAATATTTGCTATCATGAGTTTTGGCAACACTGGGAAAGTGTCAATGCTGGGTTTACAAAGATATACAAGAATCATTGTAATCCTTTTCACTTGTTAATTTTACATGAACCAGTAAATCCATGGGCCTCTATGAAGGATGAGAACAGGCATTTACATTATTACATTTTTCTTCCTCCCCAATGGGTGATGCAGTCTATTTTCTATGCAACATCAGGCAGTCAGGGCTGCCAGTCAGTGTTCTGAAGAACACAAGAAGACCAGAACACTCATGGATACAAAAAATAAAATAGAATCATCTCCTCAGCTGGAGGATGAGGCATAAATTGGCATAGCTCCATTGAATCTATAGGAGTTAAAGATCTGGTCCAGCCTTTGTCATGGTGGCAAATTCAGAACATTCATTGGCAGCTAGTGTAGCTTTGTTATTCTTTCAGTTATTAATGTGGCCAGCAACCTCAGACAGAAATTTCGCTGACAATGTTTTCCCCCCAGCCCTCATTTCAGACAGACTAAGGAAGATCTGTAGTCACTCCATATTAAATTACATACACTGCCTTTCAGCTTTCTCTTTTCTTCTTCACTAATGTTTAATTTTGCTGATAAACTACTGTTCTGAGCTATCACTCAAGTTTGTCCTGACATCCAGAGTACACTGAAACTTGGACGTTAAATCACTTTGCTCCTGTTTAACAGCAGTGGGCCAAATTAATTTCTCATGCAACTTCCAGAGAAGTCAGCAGACTTGTATCAAGAATGAATCTGGCCCACTGAATACAGTATGGGCCAAAGTCAGGCTGGGTGCACAACTCCATTACTTTAATGGAGTTAGGGCAGGTCTACGTTAGCAACTTGCATCGGTGCAGCTGCGCTGCTGTAGCACATCTGGTAAAGATGCTGTAAGCTGCTGGGAGAGAGCTTTCCTGTCAGCTTAATAACTTCACCTTTGCGACAGGCAATAGCAGCATCAGGGGGAGAGCTGCCCACCAACATTGCTGGTGTAGACAGCGCTCTGGGTGTGGATCATTCACGCCCTTGAGCGATGTAGTTATACCGAAGTAATTCTGTAGTGTAGACCAGCGCTTAATCTCCCTCACATCAGGTCTGGCTTTGTTCCCATAAATTTGTTTCTATAGAAGTCATTCTGGAAAGTTGCTCACCCTTGTGTATGTCTATTGTTTCTCATACTTGTTAGAGTTTCAACTCATTTGTATCTCACATTTTCAATATGTCAATGCCCTGGGGCAGAAGACTTGTATTTATTCATTTAATTAATTTAGGTAGGAGTAGCTAAACTCAGTTCTTGTGTTCCATAATTTTTATCTCTCTCAGGAAATTTTGATGCAGCCTGTATAAAGAAGGACTAATATTTTTGCTGTAAAGAGAATCTTCTTCTCATACTTGTGTGTCTCTGTATGGACACTTTAGCAAAACTTACTATTTATCATACAGGTGGTCAAATCTTTCCACACCCAATATGGCCCCTTTCAAGGTGCTGCTAATGTGGCTAGATCTGGAACTGAATTTTGCAGTGGCTCCTATCTTACTGACACAATTAGTCTCACTGACTTCAGTGGAAATGTCCACCTCAGGAACCGTGAATGAGGGGCTGACTTGAGCCTTTCTCTAAATAAAAGTAGTAAATATCCTCTCAGTCACTTAAACATCTGTACTAATACTTAACAACTGGAGCATGTAGAAAACAGGAGAGCTACATGAACCAAACTCAGTTCTCATAAAACAAGACCTAATGAGGTCTATCCAGGCATTCAGATTCATAATAACCAAATGCGTCAAGGATTTAATGTTAGCTATAGAGCTGAAACACATGCACATCCAAGCAGTAATAACCTCATACAATGTATGGGATACCCTTGGTAGCTGGAGTGAATGGAAACGCCTATTCTTCAGTATCCAATAGTATGCACACATAAAGCTTTTAATTTGATAACTTAACTTTAAAATTAGAGAGCCCATTGAATTTATGAATTAACACTATCATTATGGGAACAGATGTCACTTGCTGCTGAATGAGCAGCAGAAAATATCAGCAGGATACTGTGTAATGCTGTCTCACGCTCCCTGACAAGCAAGCTCAAGCTCCCTGAAGTCAGTGTCCTCCTTAAAAGCCTTAGCCTAATGGTTGTCTAGCTAGAGGCAACTGCAGTGGTGACAGAAGGTACCCCTGCTGTGTGTTCCCTCGCCCACGTCACAAGAGGCTCAGAGTGATTCTGTTCACTATAGCCATTACCTTCAGGGATTCACTGAATACAAAACACAAATGCATTTGCCTGAGACCTCTCTCAGAGTAAAGCACGCATAGACCGCTATGTAATAATACCATTTTCTACTATCAAATGCCATCTCATTGTAAGATTTTTACCAGCATCTCACTGGAGGACAATTGTACTACATTCAAGGTTAGATTAAGGCAGAGACACTAAAAGACCATGCCTCAGGCCCTAGACCCCAGAGACCTATGACGATATCAGAATCCAAGCTTTCATTAGCAACAATCACAAAAACTAACCTCTGTGGTTGCAAAGAGAACCTTGAAAATATGGATTGAGTGTGAGTGATGCACTGATGTCTGCAGACAGCCTCTAACAGAGGAAGGAACAGGAACCACAAAGGCCATGTCTATACTACCACTTATTTTGGCAAAACGTCTGTTGCTCAGGGACGCAAAAACTCCCCCCCCCAAAGTGACATAGCTTTGCCGGCATAAGTGATAGTGTGCACAGCGCTATGTCGGCGGGAGATCTTCTTCCACTGACATAGCTACCATGGCTCACGGCTTTATTATGTCGACAGAAGAGCCGTCTCCTGTCAGCATAGAGCAGCTACATGAGCGATCTTAGAGCAGTGCAGCTGCATTGGTACAGCTGTGCCACTGTAAGCTTGCTAGTGTAGATCTGGCCTAAGCCTGAGAAGGGGCTGCCCACCTCTGCAGCCTTCACCAGAGCAGACCAGATTCTTGCCACTCCTCTGCAGTGCAGGACTATCCTGCTGCTGGTGTGGCGATGAGGGTGCAGCCTTGTCACTGCTTCCACTGCTCTAGGGTTGGTAGATGTCTGGTTGAAAAGGGATCCTGGCTGCTAGAAGTCCGATAGGCGGTGCAGCTCTGTGCAGCTCCTGGAAGCAGAGGCATGCCCCAACTCTGGCTCCTGCACGTAAGGGGCAGCCAGGGGGCTCTGCATGCTCTCCCGCCCTAAGCATCAGCCCTGCAGCTCCCATTGGCCAGGAACCACAGCCAATGGGAGCTGAGGGGGCGTCACCTGCATACTGGGCAGCATGCAGAACTGCCTGGCTGCGGCTCCATGTAGGAGCTGGAGTGGGGACATGCCGCAGCTTATGGGAGCTGCATGAGGTACGTTCTGCCCGGAGCCTGCTCCCCCAGCCCCCTGCCCCAGCCCTGATCCCCTCCTGCCCTCCAAACCCCTCAGTCCCAGCCTGGAGTACCATCTTGCATCTCAAATCCCTCATTCCCAGCCCCACCCCAGAGCCTGTACCCCCAGCTGGATCCCTCACCCCCCCCCAGATTGGAGCCCCCTCCCATGCTCCACACCCCACAGCCCACACCCCTAGCTGGAACCCTCCCTCCCACCAGCACCCCAACCCTCTGAGCCAGCCTGGTGAAAATAAGCAGGTGAGTGAAGGTGGGGAGAGCAAGCGATGGGGTGGAGGGGATGGAGTGAGCAGGGGGCAGGGCCTCAGATAAGGGGCGGGACAGGGGTGGGGCCTCAGAGGAAGGGCATGGCAGGGGGTGGGACAAGGGTGTTCAGTTTTGTGCAAATAGAAAGTTGGCAACCCTAACTGCTGCTGGGGAGGGGTGTGGGGCACCACTACCATCCCACCCTCTGCTGGAATGGTGGCTGTGAGGGATCCCAGTGTCTATGTGGGCTTAGGGCCCCAGATTGCCTTAATTTGACCCTGATTATGTGACACATGCAGCGTAGTGTTGGGAAGGAATTTGTTCCTGCTGAAATCAAAGATAAATTTGCTTTTGACGTCAATGGCTGTCAGATTGGGCTCTTAGAAAGAATAGTAGCCTTTGGTGAACTCTGTTTGCTATGGGCTGGAATGGATTTTTGGGGATTTATTTTGTAAGGAAAGACAGGTCCTTTGGGATGTGCTCCTAACAGTTCACCACAGTTTATTGTCACTCTTCAGGCAGGGAGACCCGTTCAGTTTCCCCTTTCAGGATGCTGAGTATTGAAGCCCAACTTGCATTTCTTGTACTGAGAAGCCATGTACTTACAATTATGATTAGAGGCCATCCAAAATACACTGGTGCTGATTCTTCTCTCCCTTGCACTGGTGCATGCCAGAAGTAATTCCACTGTTGTCCACAGTTCTGTCATATGCACACATTACTGTATTGTTCCATCCCATATTTTGAAAAAAAAAAACCCACACCTTGATTTAACTGTGTTATGAGTCAATATGACCAGGCTAAAATCAAAAAGTCCTGAGGCATATGGAAAATAAAACTAATTTTAAACAAACAGAACCAAATCTTGTCAAACTTCAACGTTTAAATTAAACAAAAAGTTTAAATATTATTACAGTCTTACAGGGGAAACTGATGCATAGAGGCAATATGACTTCCTCGAGGGAACACAATGGGTCAGTGACAGAACCAGGAGCAGAACCCACGTCTCTTGACTCCAAGTCCTGTGCCCTGTGATATGGCAGCCATTCTGCCACATAAATTTTGGATAATAAACTTTCAAAAATATGTATCGATCTAGGCATCCTAGCACTGTGTAACCAACTCAAAAATGCCTTTTTGTTAGTTCATCCACATCCTAAGGGCTAGATTCACAGATATGCTCCACTCCAGTTGGCTAAGGGTACACTAACTGCAATAAAACACCTGCAGCTGGGCTCAGGCTGCGGGTCTATAAAATTACAGTGTAGACTCTTGGGTTGGAGCCTGGACATCGGAACGCCCAGAGCCGGGCTCCAGCCCAAACCTGAATGTCTATGCTGCAATTTTATTGCCCAGCAAGCCTGAGTCAGCTGCCACAGGCCAACCATGAAGCCTTTAGGGGCACACAGGGAGTGGAAATATCCATTAATTCCTCTGCTGTTATGACTGAGTCCCCATCTGATGTAGAACTGGTGGCTCCAGCTCCTGCACTTCTTTCCCTGCAGCTACTGAAGTGAAGGGCTGTGTTGGCGGTGGGGAGGAGTGGGCAAGGAGAATAAACAGGGCAGAATGTGCTCTAGCTTCCCCCAGCTGGTGTGTGGTCCCCAGGGAACCATAATCTGCTGGAACAGTTTAGAGAAGCTCCCAGGCTGCTCTAAACTGTGTCTGGAGCAAGGGGCATAGAGAATCCAGGAGCCTTAACTGTCTCCCTGTGAATAGGGCACTGACTGGGACTCAGGAGAGTTCGGTTATATTTCCAGTTTAACCCTAGACTTCCTGTGACCTTCACCAAGTTACTTAATCTACTCTCTGCCTTAATTCCTCATTTGTGCCTTTCTACTGCACAGGGGTATTGTGAGGATGAAATCTGTGAATGATTGTGAGAAACTCAGATACTAAAGTGATTTGGGTCATATAAGTACTTAGATGTCAAGGAAGATTAATCAATTGCAGACATTTCTGTGTCGCAGATTGCTCTTTCCTCTCTGGTTTGCTAGTCTGAACTCAGAGATAATTTTGGGATCGCCAGTTGCATTCTTTCGGATTCTGTTTGAAGCAGGTATTGAATGACTCACTGTTTTATGAATATGGAAAATTTCTCTGTGATTTCAGGAAATGGAGCTGATCAGGGAGTCAGTTAGGGATGACAAATTGTATTTATAACGGGTAGTTTATTCTCCCCTCCTAAATCTGCTGGTGATTTAAAAAAAAACAAAACAAGACAATTCTGCTGGCTAGCTCTGTTAGCTCACTAATACTGCCGTTGTATTTGTGCCACCAGTGATATATCTTCACAGGAATACACATGCCATTTACTTGACTTCAAAGAAGATTTTTACACTGGAGTAATGACACACAATTAGTGTTTATCTAAAATAAGTTTAGTTTGCCAGTAGTTCTGTGTTCTCTATGCTGTTGTTAGAGATGGTACCAAGCCATAAAGTTGAACTTTGGATTCCTAAATTTGGGTTCAAGATGTGAGCTTTTGGTGCGGGCTGTTTTTGAAGCTGGAATCTTCCCCCCCAGCCCATCTTATTTCCTTCTGTTTGGTACTGCAATGAAATTACAATCCTGTGTTTTGTGCCATCATGTTCTGTGGCCCTGGAAATTACTGTGATGTCAGAAATCCAGTATTACGATTTCAGAGTAGGAGGAAATAGACTGTCAAGGAGTAAACAGAAACCCTTGTGAACACAAAATAGCAATGCATGTGGGGATGAAAATTAAGTTTGAGCTGGGAATTTGAGATCCAAATTTCAATTAGAATTTTCCCAAGTTTGTGGGTTGTTCAGATTTGGATTATTAGAGTAAAGATGTGATATCCAGATCTGCCCCTGCAATTCCCCTGTGTTTGGAAAACGAGTTATACCTTGTGTTCTGGTTCAGGATCATCTTCTAATTGTGAGATTTTGGGGAAAAAAACAAACCAACCCCATGCTTATGAAAGAAAAGGTTAAGAGAGAAACAGGTATACATTGATTATAGTGATCACCCTCAAAAATGTTAGAGGCTGGAATTGGGCTGGGTTGTTTGCAGTGGCTCAGAAATGAGTCCTTTTTTTTTTTTTTTAAAGGCTGCCATCTTCTCTAGAATCTCAATTCCTGCCCTGGCCCCTTTTTGTTTAACTGAAATTCTCAATCTTCATTGCTAGAGGAGAGAACTTTGAAAACTTGACCCATGTGCAAATGATGCAGTCATGCCTGCCTGAGAATGAAGCAGCAATGCTGGAAAGAGATGAACTGCCCCATTCTTCGTAGTGGGGCGCGTTAACTCAGCTGTCCAGTTTAAATGTCAACATTAACTATTTCCCTGCTGATCAAAGCATGTAAGGACAGAAAAGACTGATCGTATTATGAAGCTTTGCACAATCTACTGTCAATGGTGTCTTATTTTGGTGCCATGAGTGAATGGCATTTGTGAGACTATCACCTCTAATTTTTCTCTAGTATCACTCTGGAGACCAAAGACAGGAGTGGAGCCCAGGGTGAGCGTCTGAATTGCACCAATCTTGCAAAATCTAGCAGAGCATCCAAATCCCACCAAGGGACAGCCAAGTTCTAGGAGCCCATCAGAGCCCATTGGTGCATCCAAAACCTGCTAAGGGTTAAAAATGCCTGAGGATCCCAGTGAAGCGTATACAATCATAGTCTGAACATGTGCACAATTTACTGTGAGTGGCATCTCATTTTGGCATCTAGAATAGGTAGAATTGGCTTGTGGGTGAAGCTTGAGGGAGTGCCAATATCTTTTCCCCCCAGTTTGAACCCTGTAGTTGGCTTCAAAAAAGCATATCTGAAGTTGTAGCAAAACTCTGTAACTTGTGGGTTTTGGTGAAAAGGATGGGCTTTATGCTTTAGGGCACACACTGATCACTGCAGTAAGGGACATTCTTCTTCCAGGGTATATTTGTGTATTGTTCTTTCTTTTCTTTGTAATATCCAGTGTTGGCTGCTGTCAGACACAAGATACTCACTCAGTGGAGAGGGTACAGAAAAAAGCCACAAGAATGATTCAAGGTCTGGAAAACCTGCCTTACAGTGAGAGACTTAAGGAGCTCACTTTGTCTTCTTATCAAAGAGAAGATTAAGAGGTGACTTAATTGTGGTCTATAAGTACCTACCTGGGAAGAAGATTTCTGATAACAGAGGGCTCTTTAGCCTATCAGATAAAACCCATGGCAAGATTCAATGGCTTGAAAGAGAAGCTAGACAAATTCAGTCTGGAAATAAGGTGCACATTTTTAAGTGAAGTTAATTAGTTAACCATTGGAATAAGTCAGCTAGGGATGTGGTGGATTCTCTGACACAATGAAGTCTTTAAATCCAGATAGGATGTATTTCTGAAAGGTATGTTGTGGTTCCACCAGAAGCTCTGGGCTTGAGGCAAAAACTACTGAGTGAAATTCTATGGCCTGCATTAAGCAGGAGGTCAAACTAGATCAGCAGTTCTCAAACTGTACCACTTTGGGGTCCCGACCCTGTTTTAATGGGGTTGCCAGGGCTGATGTTAGACTTGCTGGGGCCTGGGGCCAAAGCCGGAGTCTGAGCCCCACCACTGAAGCCTGAACCCCAGCCCCACTGCCTGGAACCCGAGCTTGAGGGCTTCAGCCCTGCGGTGGGCCTCAGGTTACAGGCTCCTCACATGGAGCTGAAGCCCTTTGGCTTTGCCCCACACTGCCTGGGGTGGTGGAGCTTTTGCAGACTCAGGCTTTGATTCCCCCCCTCTTGGGGTTGTGTAGTAATTTTTGTTGTCAGAAGGGGGTCACGGTGCAATGAAGCTTGAGAACCACTGCACTAGATGATCATAATCTCTTCTGGCCTTAGAGTCTGTGAATAAATTGGCCTGTTTTGATAAGGCAATTCCTATGCTCTTCTTACAGAGGAAGAGTTAGTGCTATGATTAGACAGAGTAATAGTAGTTTCATATGCAGTGATGAAGCTGATTTACTAACATGGTTAAAAAGTCCTGGTGGATGAAGAAAATGAATAGAGAAAATGGATTAGCCTTTCTATATCAGAGACACATGAGAAAAATAAGCTTAAAAATGGTCTTGAATGGTTTAATTAGGATTTAGTGTTATGTTGCTTACCTTTTATAAGGTGATCCAGGTCAATAGTTTGTTAGTCCATAGTTTCATTGTTGTTTTTGTTACAGTTAGGATGCTTTGCAATATAGTGCTATAAAAATGAGTGTACCACAGAAAAGGAGATAACAGGGCTATCATGGGGTTGAATACTGCTTGGAAGTTTAATTTTGGCTAATGAATTCTTCTGCTTTGAATCTTATGTCGGTACATTTATTTTAAACCAGAGCGTGGCTATATCCCTTGTTTTAGTCACTAACGGTGAAATAATATTATAGTTTCAACTTGCAAGAAGATCTTGCCAGAATTTTCATAGCTGTATCTTTTTACCTTCATATTTGATTAGTGGATTGGATTTTTAGATTTCTTTTTCAGGGGGTAGATGGGGCATGGAGTTGAGAGTAAGATGGCTGTATGTACAAGTGTGTAGGTTTATGTATATAAAAGTATTACTTTATTGTAAGAAGCTTACATTTCTGATATGCTGCTGTGTTCCAAGAATAAGTACTACACTGCAAACAACATCAAAGAGACACTTTCTTGGATGCACGTTTTCGCTGTGTTTTTTGTTGATCCTGTGTTGGGAAGTATTGTTATGGCAACTTGTGAAGCAAGAAATAGATGAGCTTCCTGCGGTTCTAGGAGGTATCATGGAGACACTGACATTCCTGCTAATTACAACTGTATATACTGGCGCCTTGAAGTCAATGTGATTCCTTTAAAAAAAAAAAAAACTGCCAAGACTTTCTGCATATTCATTAGACCGATATTAAGAAAGAGTTATTTATGAGAACATGTCATCTCTCTGAAGCGATCAGTTTTTTTTAACGTTGTGTTTCTAAAAACTCTGCCAGAAAGAGAGATGTTCTGGTACACTGATAATGAGGCATTACATCAAAGATTTTTCTTAAGTGCAAGTGGTTACAATACAAATTGCCCAGGGGGTGAATTATCCTATTTTTTACATTTGCTTTTTGAAATAGCACAAAACCCTACCAGAACCAAAAAGTTGTGAAATGAGTGTAGTGGTCTCACTCCTAGTAGGCATATGCCACATCACCAAAGCCACCTTTGCTCTTGGCAAGAATTTCCTTCAAGCGGATTTTGCCACCTTTACTCATGTTGAGGAGTACCTTACTCCATGACTAGTCCCAGTGAACTCGATTACATGCTAAAGACAAAGAACCTGATAAGGTTAGGTGCTTTGCTGAGCCATCTCAGTAGCATTCCCAGAAGGGAGCTGTTTCTCCAGTGGCGTAGCCTATACCAGCAGCAAATAACTTATCCCTTCTTACATTGACTCAGGTCTCCCAATTAATCAGCCAGCAGGGTGCAGCCAAAACTCTGCCCCACACATTCCCCACTTTCTGGTCGCTTGCTTTTTTGGATGGAAAAAGTTGGGCACATGACACTCGTCACCCCTGTACGTATAGATGCTATATCTGAGTAGCCTGGCCAAGGGGGAAAGTGGTATCTTATTTCCTCGCATGGCTTCTCAATCTGGGCTACCACCTGGTCCATGAAATCAACAGGACAGCTTGCAGAATTGAGGGCCAGTGGAGGTAGAATTGGGCTGCTTGTTGTCTTTTAATTTTATTTTTAGCAGAGAGGCCTAGGAACAAATGGGCTTCTAGGCTGAATTGCTTTGTCCCACGAGTTGTTTGCAGTGTTGTTGCAGACATGCTGGTTCCAGGATATTAGACAGACAAGGTGGGTGAGGTAATATCTTTTATTAGTTCAATAAAATATTATATCTCTCCCACCTTATTTATCTCACAAGGGCTCTCGTTGATGGGACATTTGGGGGGAAACTTTAGGGTGACCAGACGTCCCGATAAAATCGGGATCGTCCCGATTTTGAGCTGTTTGTCCCGATATTTTGTGCCTGTTTTTTTTTTTTTTTTTTGGCTCGGCTTCCCCCGCCCCGTGTCATCTCATCTGGTCACCCTAGGAAACTTGCATTACAGGAGCTTATACTGTCCCTCTTCTCTGAATACACAGAGAACTTTGACAGCTCTGGTGACCTTTCACTCAATTTATTTTTTGAATTACATTAGAAATAAAGGTTTGTTTAAGAATAGGCCAACTTCAGTTTGTACTAAGATACAATTCAAAACACATGGAGTAAATTTTCAGCCTGGTTACACATCAACCTGGAACAAGTTTCAATATTTGTAATGTATTTATATCAGAGAGAGCAAGTTAGAATTTTAGGTAAATGACAAAAGTATTAACGGTATAAATCAAAAATATTTATGAGAAACTGGAGCCTCCAACATAATCAAAAAGAACTAGAGTTGTTTGGAAAAGCATTCCTCCCCTCCCCCAAAATGCTAGTTCAAAATTTCTTGGTAAAAATAATATTTTTTTTTCATGAGAAATTTCAAAACTAATCAAAACAAAAGGTTTTTTGTGTCTAAATGACACTAAGAGATGGTTAAAGTGGGTGGGTGGGGGGAACCCACTGAGTTTGTTTGTTTATTTATTTATTTTACCATTTTCTAACTGGTAAGAGTTGGAAAACAGTAAATGTTCTCCCCCTTATGCCTCCCCCCATTCACTTTCTTACCTTACCACTAACACACCTTTTTCAGGAAAAAAGAAGAGGGGAAAACTTGGAAAAAGGGAGAAAATATCCCAACCCAAAAATAGAAAACCATTTTTTTTCCACTTCCAAAACCTGAAATGAAATCTTTTAAGTTGAAATCAAACCTAACATTTTTTTGTTTAGTTTTAAATGTTGATTTAAAGTTAAATTTGTGGTTTTGAATTTTTCTGTGGGAAAACTGAAAAATTTCACCAAAATTGATATTTTCATGCAGAAAATTTTCATGTTGATGAAACTTCACTTTACAGCAGGAAAATTCTTCCAATAAAAAATTATTGACCAGCTCTACAAATACCTTTCTCAAAGTAGTATAATATTGAGTTTATGTTGAATTACTCATTAACACACATTCTACTGTATACACAAGGCTAAGTATTACAGAATTTCCTTGGGAGATGCTGTATTGCTGGAGGTACCAAATTTTGGATGAAATGTAAAGATCCCATGGCAAACTTGACAACTAGGAGTGTTAATTACTTAGGGGTCCTGTAAAATGCCAGCTCAATAATTACATTCAGTTTGGTAAGTTATTTCCTAAAACTCCATGTAACACTTTCTGGCAGTGATAAACATCTGCTGTGTTTCACCCCAGACGTGGTTGCATTTTAGAATCATAGAATATCAGGGTTGGAAGGAACCTCAGGAGGTCATCTAGTCCAACCCCCAGCTCAAAGCAGGACCAATTCCCAACTAAATCATCCCAGCCAGGGCTTTGTCAAGCCTGACCTTAAAAACCTCTAAGGAAGGAGATTCCACCACCTCCCTAGGTAACCCATTCCAGTGCTTCACCACCCTCCTAGTAAAAAAGTTTTTCCTAATATCCAACCTAAACCTCCCCCACTGCAACTTGAGACCATTACTCCTTGTTCTGTCATGTGCTACCACTGAGAACAGTCTAGATCCATCCTCTTTGGAACCCCCTTTCAGGTAGTTGAAAGTAGCTATCAAATCCCCCCTCATTCTTCTCTTTTGCAGACTAAACTATCCCAGTCCCCTCAGCCTCTCCTCATAAGTCATGTGCTCCAGGCCCCTAATCATTTTTGTTGCCCTCCACTGGACTCTTTCCAATTTTTCCACATCCTTCTTGTAGTGTGGGGCCACTGGTGAAATAAGTGAACTCTGAACAGATTAACCACAATTTCACAAAGAACTTGGATGTCCACCCCTCTTCTAATATCTTGATAAAAATCATGGTTTCATAAAACAAATTAAGTTTCAATATAAATTTTGTAGATGAGATAGATGCAGGCGTTTATTCTTTAGAAAATTGGTGTATACATCTGTATATAATAATATATTTGGTTAAGTGTGTAAAGTGCATTGGGATCCTTCTGGCACTTAGTAAGTTGCTCAAGTTTTAGTAGAATGACTGAACAAGGAAGATGAAAGGCATCAGGAAGATTGTTTTATTAGTGAGAAGATTTGGAGTCATTGGTTAGGTGGAAGAGATGGACCTGACGTGGGATTTCAAAAATTTTGCGGGGAGGAGGGAGAAGGCTACAACTCATGGTGAGAGCAGAGAATGGGATGTGAATTTTAGGAATCTGAAATTTCCTGAAATATGACTCAGCAGTTATTCTAGGTTCGTTATTGTACAAATCAGATTATGAAAAGCATCTGATACTGAAAATGCCACAGCACAAGGCATTTTCTGGAGTAATGATAAATAATACTTAGCTCTTATATGGCACTTCTCAGCCATCAATCTCATAAAACTTTACAAAAGAGGTCAGTATCAGTATCTCCATTTTACAAATGGGGAAACTGAGGTATAGGGAAGGGAGAGACTTACTCGAGGTCACCCAGAAAACCAGTGGGAGAGCTGGGAATTGAACCCAATCTATTGTCCAAGTTGCAGTCTAGTGCCCTATCCATTAGGCAACACTACCATAAGAGCTACTTCTTCCATTTGTGCTCAGATATCCCTTTCCTCCCAGCCACATCTCCTGTGGTGCTCTTCAGCTCCCTACTTGATAATTGATACCCTCTTCCTCTATCTTTCACCCACTAAAGTTTCATTCTTTTCCCCTTTCACAGAACCCAGATCTGATGGATAACAAGCCCTTATGCCCTTGATCTTAAAGGTGTGTGTGTCTGTGTCTGTGTTTTGTGTGTGTGTGAGAGAGAGAGAGAAGCGGAGGGGGAGTAGATCACATACTCGAGTAGATCTGGGTATTTTCTTCCTATAATTGGTAACTAAGTCTGAATTCTGAGGGGGCGAACTCAGACCTTTGGTTGCAACTTGGCTGCAGAGTAAAATTAACTGGCAGTCTGTATCTACTTTCTAGAAGACATGTATCCATATCAAAAGTCACCACCATTATAGGCTCCATTTGATGATTGTCTCAGTGAAGAAGTGTATGAATAGCCATAGAGGCTGAATTATCAGAGTTGAAGTACACGACTCGGACAATGTAGGGAAAGTGCGTACTGCTACTGCCCATGCTCTGTCTGTTATGTTGATAACATTTTGTCCTTGTTACAAGTTTCGTAATAATAAATGCTTCTTTGCTTTTATGTTAGTGATAGTAAGTAAAGAATTCTTACATCTTAAGAGTGGTAAAAGCTAGCACTGTTTTCTTTCACAGCTGGTTTTTGACTATTAAATATAATCCCACTTAAAGAGGATTTTCCAGCAGTTCAGTCTTATGATTTCTTAGCTTATGTAGTTTAAGAGGCTACAGATCTCTGCAAGTGTTCAGAAATATACTTGGCAGATTGGTGGGATCGGCCTCTTTATTTATACTGCTTGGCGTCCCATACGTATTCCATTAATAAATGGCTTTCTCTTTTGATTCCTGAGTATTCTCTCCTGTGGGTGTACTGTATATTAAAGGGGAGTCGGTTTTACCACTTCCATTGCTTAGACTGACTAATGTGGGTGTGTAGTTCTCCCTCGCTCTCCAGTGGGGAGGGAGGCCACTCTGCCTCGTTGTGTTTGGGTTCAGTCCTCAGGTTCGGGTCGCACTGGGGGGGCCCGAGCTGTAAACAGCCTAGAGCTCAGGGGCTGTCTGACAGAGGCAAGCAGACAACAACAGTCTAGGGCTCTTGCCCCTGGGCAAGCAGCGCCCATGTAGTCTCTAGCTCATAGTCCCTCAATGGGGCTGACAACACTAACAGTCTCGGGCCCTACTCCTCAGGCTGGGCTGGTAGCCTAAGCCTCCTGGCCCAGGCAGCCAGCAAATACACTGAGTCAATAAGCTCTAGCCCTTTGGGCGGGGCAGAGCAGGGAGCAGGCTTTAGCCTGGGCTTGTGGGCTCAGGCAGCCAACAAACACACACAGTCTTAGGGTTCAGGTAAAGGTGAGTGTCCACCCAGTCTAGGGTCTCTGAAAGGGGTTTGCGCACCCGGCAGGAAGTCTAGGGTACTAGCAGGGGGGTTCACAAAGCACAAGCCTCCTGGCCTAAGGTGGGGAGTTGGTCACCCTGGGGTTGGGTTGGCAGGGGGACGCGGGCCCGCCCTACTCCACCGCATCCCAGCCCAGGGCCCTAGCAGTGGCAGAGAGGTCTGCCACTGGGTCGGCAGGGATCCAGCTGCGACACACTGACTGAGACGTGGTCAGGCCTGTAGCTGGCCAGTCGTTGGCTGCCCCTGGGCAACTTTCTATCTCTCCTGGGTTTGGTATCTCTGGCCTCCACAGGTCCTTGGGCTCCTCGGTGTAGACAGCTGATGGCAGTCCCAGCAACTCCTTGTCTGTGTTCATCTCCTCTGGGGGCAGGGCATGGCAGAGCGCAGGTTCCGCTCCTGGGTGCCACAGCTAGGCAGAGGCATCCGTCTCCTCTGCTGGCTCCAGCCCAACTGAGCTGCCGAGCCTTCCTTTTATACTTCCGGCCCTGCCCTGGTACTTTTGGCAGTGGGGGTGGGGAGGGTTTGGTGCTGCCCTCCAAGGGGAGTGTAGTGCTCCCTTGGTCTCCAGTCCAGAGGGAGGCCACTCTGCCTCACTATAGGGTGCATGAACATTAGCTCTTTCTTCAGGAGACATTTACCTTCCTCTCTATCAGTACATGGCAGAAGAGTCTCCACTTCCCCACCTTTTCTTTCTTTTAGTGAATTTAGTGCTTGTGAAAGGTGGTGGATTAATGGCCCAGAAGATTTATATTCACAAAACTGGTAACAGTATTGGCAGTAGCAATCCAAGTTCCTCTGTGCCACCCTGCCCATGTGTCAAAACACTCTTTGGGAAAGATAACCTGTAGGTAAGAGCTTCAGCATCCAGGCACGTTAAACACTGGATATCTCAACTGAGACTCCCAGCAAGATTGCAAATTAATACTTAATACAATTGTAATACCTGTGATGTGGACACCACGCTGGTTTGTTAGGAAGTGGATTGAGACAGTCAACTTTTTCCATGTAGACTACTGAACAACCAACTGATTTCAATGATTCTCAATCACTGTCAACAAGATTTGAATCAATAAGAGAAGGTACGTCTACATTGCAATTAGAGACCCGTGGCTGGACTTTGCCAGATGACTTGGTCTCACGGGGCTCAGGCTAAGGGGTTGTATAATTGCAGTCTTGACG
This sequence comes from Malaclemys terrapin pileata, assembly GCF_027887155.1. NCBI lineage: Eukaryota > Metazoa > Chordata > Testudines > Emydidae > Malaclemys > Malaclemys terrapin. Next base: position 116,580,280 of record NC_071505.1, read on the forward strand.
TTTAGGCTCGAGCTGCAGCCTGAGCTCTGGCACCCTCCCACACCACAATTAAGCAGTCTCTTAGCCTGAGCCCTGCAAGACCAAGTCAGCTGGTACAGGCCAGCCATGGGTGTCTAATTGCAGTGTAGACATATCCTTAGAGGTGACAGGCTCTTTTTCCTAATGTTGGTCTCCTGGACTATATAACATCCTCTAACCCCTTGTCTGATGCCATCAATCCATTCAAACTGACTCTACTTTAGAGGAAACCTATGTGTATTGGCTAGAAAGCAATAGTAAATTCCATTAGGAAAGGAGAGAAAATTACCAGAATTAGGGAAACACATAACTGGTGATGAGATTGTTGCTTTTGAGCAGGAAGTTTGATACCAAGGATTTGTTCAGAGGTTTCTTGGTACAGCACTTAAATGTATCAGAGAAAATATCAGGTTACCCTCCAAATCCTAATTGGAAAACTTTTTCCTGGCACATGCTAGTGGATAACTATAGATTTAGGAACAACAATAGGTAGCTGTAGAGCATTGGGAGGATGGTATGACAATCTATTCTCTTACCCTTTCTCCAATTACTTCATAACAAGGTTCTGGACCCCATACTCACTTTGCAAAGCAGGTTTGGCAAATTTGGTCCCCTGGCTGCGGATGTAACCTTCATATTTTAAACCCCATTAGTCTGGACTTGTATGGAGCAGTCCCAATTTTTTTAACCAGATGCATGTGATAGACTCATTAAAGTAAACTAATTCCATGTGGACCTAAACAATAAGATTTTGTATTCTTGGAATATATGAAAGGTATGCGACAGTCTTTCCTGTGCATAAAGAACTTCGCATATGCAGCTAGAAAAAGTCATGAGACACTGGCAGTCAACTGTAGCACCAGTTTACCTGGAATAAATACCAACCTTTCAACAATTGTACTAATGGAAAAGCTGATATACTCCAGATGCGACAGTTTGTGGATATGATATTTGTGACACATGGTTGCTTTATGCAAAACTAATTTTATGCTTTGTAGAAAGAGGTTGAACATTTTTAAATAAGAGGACAATTTTGAACTTTGTGAATCTCTTTTTTTCCCCCTGCATATTGAATAGATAAAGAAAGTGTTTCTTTTAAGTTGCTGAAACTGCCATAATTAAAGTCCATCCTTGAAATCTGTTTCTCTCTATTGTATTCATCATAGGATAATATGGTGTAGTAATAATTGATAAAAATTGACTTTTGAGTTACAACTATCATATGTCTGATTTATGTACTCAATTTACTCATGGTTACAGGAGTAAGATAGTTACATTTTGAGGCAAATGATGAATGGTTAAATGCACTGAAAAAATAATGACAAATCTAAAAGGATTGGATAGCAAAGCAGGTTACTAGGCTAGACTTTAATCACTGGAAAATCAATTCCAGCTCTGATTTGAGGTAACAGCTGAGTGAATATTACAAAAAATTGTGAATATTTTATTCAAATTTTTAATTGAATTTGCTTCAAATGTGTGTGTTGCCCTTGATGACTTTCTAGGATTACTATAGGGAATAGGTTGACTGGTAAGAAAAATCACTAAAAGGGAGCTACAGAAGGCAAACCATAAACTCATAACTGTGGGTATTTACACTGGAAACTTGACTGTAAGAGTTACGCTGATCCACTGTCTGATAAATAATTTTGAATAATGAATACATTTAATTAGGGCTCTCAAGCAATTAAAAACATCATGTGATGAATCGTACCGTTAAACAATAATAGAATACTACTTATTTAAATATTTTTGGATGTTTCCTACATTTTCAAATATATTGATTTCAATTGTAACACAGAATACAAAGTGTACGTTCATAACAAGAATGACGTTTACGTTTTTAATTCATACACAGTTCAGTGCAATACTTTTACACAATCCTATAGTAGTAGGTGACCCTAACACATATCTCCAATGGCTGGAGGTGGAACTCTAGGAGGTGAGGGCTTTGAATTACTACAGAGAGTTCTTTCTCAGGCTGATGGGCCTTGCCTACAAGCTCAGAGTCTAACTAATCATTTTATTTGGGGTCGGGAAGGAATTTCCCCCCAGGTCAGATTGGCAGAGACCCTGGACTTTTTTCATAGTCTGCTGCAGCATCGAGCACAGGTCACTTGCTGCTTTGAACTAGAGTAAATGGTGGATTCTCCGTAACTTGAAGTCTTTAAATCAAGCTTTGATGACTTCATTAACTCAGCCAGAAGTTATGGGTCTATTACAGAAGTGGGTGGAGAAGTTCTGTGGCCTGTGATGTGCAGGAGATCAGACTAGATGATCATGGTGGTCCCTTCTGGCCTTAAAGTCTGTGAGAGATAATATGCACTTATTTAATTTTTATATTACCACAGCAACCTCAGGCTCCAGTTAAGATTTGCACCCCATTATGCTAGGTACTGTTCAAATAAGTGTCTCTTTTATCTTAATAAGCAGGTAAAGTAAGTAGTTGCTATCCCTATTAGTCCCTCAAACTTCGGTTCATTGACCTTGTGCTGGCCAATGACACAGTACACCTTCAGGCTGCCTACACTTGAAGCTTGGGGAGTGAGTCCTGTGCTCACGTACACATATGCTAGCTCTCATTGAGCTAGCGCTAGTATAAATGGCAGTGTAGCTGTGGTAGTATGGGCAGTAGCAACTGTGGTACGGCTGAGCCATGCCAAACACAAACTCCTGAAACTGGTGGGTATGTGCTCAGCTCAGTCGTGCCTCCGCTGCCATTGCCTTTTGCTACCATGGCTACACTGCTGTTTACACTCACTTGCGATAGCTCCATAAGAGTTAGTGTATGTGACCATGAGCAAGGGAATCACACCCCCATAGTGTAGACTTAGCCTCAGTGAGTAAGGGCTGCAAGACTAGACTCTTTGAGTAAAATTCACTTCACCCACATAACCCAGAGTAATAGCACACTATGTAGTAGGTGAAGCATAAATAAGTTTAGGAGGCAAAATCCACATTCTCTACCTGGACATATGGCTACTGTGCCACTTGCCCTGGGTGTTGGAGCCACTGGATCTGCAGATCATCTAGCCTTTCCCCGGGTCCCTCTGTGTCAATTCACTCCACCATGGCTTATGCAGCAGTAGGAGGGACATCCATCCGGAAAAGCCATCCAAAGGTACCCTCCTATCATAGCTCCAATGAAGGGCTTAAGGGGTTCAGATGGCCTCACACCAGGGTGAATTTCATCCTTATCTCCCTTCTTGATTGTTGTAACCACCTCACTGTCATTGCCCCCTGCCTCCCAACCCTTTCAAAATACAAATACTAATATCGTTGTCTTTGCCCAGGCACATCAACTCCCTGGTCTCTTTGAATCCTTCCACTGGCACGCCACTTGGAGAGCTTAAGTGGGAACGTCCCTCCTGCGTACTGGCTCACTACAGAGGAGTGGAATTCCCACATAGCACATTTGCCTTCAGCTATTATGGATTCCTTACTCAAGACTTTGGGATTGGGCTTACAGCCTTAAACTCATGCAAACATGCAACTCTGGAAAATTAATTGCAGATTCAATAAATGCCTGTAGGCTCTCTTATGAGCTCTTGTTACCTCCAGTGGATGCCATGTAGCAACTGGATTTTTTTTTTTTTTTTTTACAGATCTATATGCAGATTAATTTAAAGTATCTTATGGGAAACTAAATAACCTTTTTGCAAGACTTGTATGTTGAAAGTTATTTGAACATCAGGAAATATGGGTCTATTGAGAAAGATTTAGACTGACTGTTTAATTATGAAACAGTAGCATTTGTTCAGTCTGGAACCACTGAGGGATGTTTTGTGTAAGCTGTTTACAGAACCTTATTGCTTCAGAGACTACACAGCAGCATAATAAAGGCTTTGTGCTGGTCATCTGCTTATAGAAATACTACCCATACTGCAGAGATCAGACGTTTTCCCAGGACTATAAGCCCATGCCATAGCTAACAAATCTCCTAGAGCTCTTAGGCTTATGTACATGGAGATAAAAAGTATGTATATGTGTAAGCACATACTGCAAATATTACCAACATTCCTTTATAATACAATTCTGTAAATATGTACAATTCTACCTCATGCTTTAGTATGCAAAAAGCTAGGCTCAAATATATGCATATTTTTATATTAAAGAAATCCTACAAAGGAGTAAAGACAATCCTATAAAAATTGTGTAAAGTTCCTGTAGAATCCTGAGCATCTGGAATTTTCATTGTAGTCAATGGGAACACTTCTTGGGATTTGACCCTATAGGGTTATTTTAAAATGAGCAACAAATAGTTAGCACACACTAACGTTACTCCTGGATTCTTCCAGAGAACCTTTCTGCTCAGATCTACAGAGTATCAATAAAGCACTTCAAAAGCTTGATGCAAATATCTTATAATAATTAGACCTCTGAGACGACTAAAGGTACACAGTTTTACCATATGCCTTACAGCGAATGCCCCAGTGGTATAATGTACTATGAAAATGTATTCCATCTGTCCACATACTATATACACATGAGACACACCCGTGTTTTTGTGTAGTGTGTATTTGTTTTTTGCACTGAATATACTGTCTTAAACAAACACGTGGGACAAAATCCTGGACATGGCTATTCTCACAAAGCCATTCCTCCTAACACAGAGCAGCATAATGCTCCATGGAGTGCAACTTACCTGTACACCAAAGGGATCAAACGCTTCTCATGTGTACTGTAAATGAAGGCATATATGGACTGGGCACTGAGGATCTGACCTCACCCTCAAACCAGCAAACTATTCCTCGTTATGGATATAGAGCAGCAGTGAGCATGTTAGCCTCACCAAGAGAGCTATGCATGTATCCTACTTTGCTGCTGTTCAGATGGTCTGGGTTAGAGGGACAAGGCTGCTGGCACTCCTAGCACACATGCAACAAAAGGACAGATGATAGTTTACTGCCACTGCTACTAAAATTCACATATTCAGAGATTGAGACGCTGATGAATGAAGCACAGTGAGCTTTTACTGCTTTATCCATCTGTTCGCCTGTTTAGGCTCACGTGTGGCAGACTTTTCTCATTCGGTCTGATCTACACGCTGCTGATAGCATTACTGAGCCCTCCAGTCCCATTCTGAGAGACCATTAAAACTGGCCCAGAGGAGCAACAATCTGCTTTGGAGATGTACAAGGAGAAGCTGGATTTCTCCCCACCCTGCTCCCGCATTAAATATTCCCATGTTTCAGACTGAAAGCCCTAGGTGGATGGAGTGAGGTGGAAATAAGGAGAGGGGAGAGACTTGAAGATTTCCCCAGTGAAGTCAATAGGAGTCTTTCCATGAATTTCAATGGGAGTTGGATTAGAAGCTGGTGTGTGTTATGGTACCTTGATACTTCAGATGTGCACAATGAGTCCCAAGTGTCTGGTGGGGCTTGTTTGGTTGGTTTTTGGTAGTTGATGAGATAGAGGCTATTGAACACATGGAATATTCAAACACCGCTCTGTCAACTTTATAAATATTATATGTACCTTTATGGGTCAAGTGCTGTATTCTGGCTCCATGGGGGAATTGCATAGTTTCCTGCAAGAATTAAAATCCCTAGGAGGTAATTAACGCAAATCCCTATGTGGGTATCAAGTCTGGAGAAGCATCACCCCGGAGAGGAAATTGCATAGATGGTTTGACCTAGTTGGAGAAGACCAGCAAGTAAAGAACTGAAAACTGAATAAAGTGACCAACCTGATGCATGGGCAAGAGGAGACACTCACCCAAGCCAAGAAGTGACAAGAGATTTTACCCAGAAAGGGTGGCCCTGAGGGAGGGCCTGAAGTACTTTGACCCCTACCAGGGTCTCTGTGCAGAAGATGGGTGACACCTGGTAAGCTAGACATGCATATAAACTGTTTATTGTTGTCTTTAAATTGTGTTTTCTCTGTAATGCTTTTGTTCTGAATAAATAGTACATTGCTCTTTGAAAGCAGGCTGGTCACTGGTTCATCCAGTCACTGCCCTTGAGAGAACAGGACTGTAGTGAACTGCAGTCAGATCTGCTGAGGTGATCACCGTGAATTGCAGGAGACTGCAACCTAAATCCATGGTCTGGAGGGAGTGGATCACAGGATCCTGTCCCAAAAAAGGTGACCTCCAGAGGCCTGAAACCTAAATGAGGTTCCCTTATGGAGGCCACAAATGACTTGGTGGAAGTTACCTCAGAAACTGAGACACCTGGCACGATATAAAATAAATTAATCCATAACAACACATAACTGTTTCAAGACTGTTCAGGTTAAGTATCACACGGTAATAGAAATCTTAAAAGTTCCAATGTTCAAAGAATGGACTTCAGAAGTTTCATAGTGCATCACTATCACAGGGTGACGGTCCCTTTAAGAGGAAGCAGGGCCAGTGTACCTGTGACTCATCAGCTGCCTCCTATTTGGGGTTAAATGAAGGCAGCTGGATCTAAGAAGGGGGAGATTCTGAAGCCTGGTTTAAACTTAAAAGTTGGGTCAATATAGCTGTGTCAGTCACGGGTGTGAAAAATCCACTCCCCTGACCCTAAGTAACTATGGGGACCTAATCGCCACTGTAGATGCAGCTAGGTCAGTGTAAGAATGCGTCTCTCAACATAGCTGCCACCGTTCGAGGAGGTGGTTTTCCTACACTGACAGAAAACCCCTCTCCATCAGCATAGACTGCAGCCCGGTCTATATAGAAAATTAGGTCTGTATAATTATATCGCTTGAAGTGTGAAAAATCCTGAGTGGCTTAGTTAAGCCGACCTAAGTCCCCATATAGACAGTGATAGGTCAACGGAAGAATTCTTCCATCTACTTAATTACTGCCTTTTGGAGAGGTGGATTACCTAAGCACATGGGAGTATCCCTCCTGGTGTCATTGGTAGTGTCTGTGCTAAAGCTCTATGGAAGAGGTGCAGCTGTGCTGCTGTAGCATTTTAAATGGAAACCAGCCTTGTGTCTACAATACAGGATCATGCTGGCATAGCTTGGGTGTCATAGCTATGTTGGTATAGTCTCTGTAGCACAGAGAAAGGAGGAATCAGTCAGGAAAGGGGCAGGTGAGAGCTGCCTTAGAGGAGACGGAAAGAATCTGGAAGGACAGGTGAAACACAAGATACAGGAGAGAATTGCTTGAGGGAATGAGCTGCAGGAGACCTGAAGAAGAATAGCAACTGTCAGCTGTTGGTGATTAGTGCAGTATGTAACCATTGTGTTGGGTGATGTCAGCAGCACCAAGGATCAGGCTCAATACCTAGGGTGGGTTCTTAGCACTACAAAACAGAACTGACCCAACCCCCATCCAGAAGTCTGGGAAAACTTAACAACACCTCAGGGTGCCTCTAATACGCAATTCTTACCCACTTGCAAACACTGACTGTGGGTATGAAAAAAGAAAATTTTTATTAAGAGAAAAAAAGAAACCCAGCATTAATTTGGCAAAATAGTGTTTCAGAACTATGTAAAACACCCACTCCAAAGTATCTTGGGCAGTAGTCCTTTGCTTCAGTTTCCCACCCAATCAATGAATGTCCCTTTAACATGCCACTCCCCTTTTTCCTCAGGTGCACCCCTACTGATGGTTTGTCATCTGAGATCATCAAAGTCCCAGAAGTGTGTTTAGGTGTTGGTCACCTCCCACCCCTGGCCAGAAAAAGTGCAGTCAAGTGATAACTGCTGCTCACTGCTGTCACGGTTTGACGCTGCCATCTCTGCCTTTAGCTTCAGTGATGCGTTGTGAGGTTCCTCCACCTAACCCAGCCCTTTGTGATTTCACTGGGTAGAGGTAAACCTCACTGCTGCTGTCTCCTCTGCAGGGAGCCCTCTTGTGGGAGATCTGACTTGGGGCTACAGGAGAATCATGAAAGTACCAAGACCCATTTCTCTCCCAGGTGGATGGACTGGAGAGTGGGAACTGCAGCAGGGGCTGAAGGAACTGGGTCATGACTCTCAAGTGGCTGACTTGTGAACAGTATTGAAGAGCTGTTGCACTGTAACCTTGTTTTTAGTTGAGGTTTCGAGAGGAACTATTTTTGCTACCTGGGACATTCATCTCTATGGGCCATATAGAGGGGAGACGGATGTGTGTTGTGCCATGGCCTGCTGCCAGATGGCACCTCAGGTGAGGGCTGCCCTTTTACAATCTTAGTTAAATATTGGTTTGTAGACTAAGAAATAATAAGACTTAAAAAACAAACAAACAAACAAAAAACCGGAATCCTTGGCTAGATACAACGGTATAAAATAGACTGTTCCTTTTGTTGTGTTCCCTGTGGACCCTTTCTTGCAACAAAGTCAGCTTGTACATAGACCTTTACAACTGTACAGAATCTCTCTTGAAGTCAGTGGTACTCTATGTGGACATAAAGATCGGGGTGAATGGATCCAGTTGCATGGTTGGAACCTGTTCTTTTAAGTCCCCCAAGAAATCTTTAAAACATGCGCGCATACACACACACACACACACACACACAGCCACAGCCACAGCCACACAGCACAATAAACAAAGTTTGAGAAGATAGAGATTGTTTTGCTATTTCATAGTTACCCATCAAACTTGGGAAGTGTGGCAAACATCTTTTAAAAAACTGTTTTTCGGGAGAACAAAAAGTTAGTAGTGCCTAGGTACATTTCCCCCCTAACTGTATTATTCCGTCCTCTTTCAAAAATCAATTAACTGTGTTTTCTAATATCAGCCCCTACAGGATATGCATCCTCCCTTGCAGCTAGATCTTTAGTGTTATATTATGGTGTGTTTACAATGATTGTGTAGTAGCCTATTTTAAACGTCATTGCAGCAAACCAAACATTTTTGCAGATGAAGTAGGTGCTTTTGCTAGTTCCCTAAAGCCATTTACATTGTGGTATCTTTAGAAGCAGTGTGAGACGCACGTATTCAGAGCCAGTCCTTAACTTATTAATAAGCGTGAAAAACAATACACATGGTCAGCCTGTAACTTGTTTGAATACAGATACGTACAATAACACTATTGTGTGGAAAGTTAGTATAATAAGTATTTTTCAAAACTGGTACATCAGTTGCAACTGGTACAGCTGATGCACTCAGATACTACTGTGATGAGCAGTGGTATAAAACAAAGATGGGAAGCTACATCAAATATGAGTTGACATTTTTTTTAATATCCAAACTGCCCAAGTGTGAGGCATATGCATCTAGTCCAAACTTGCTTGAATTTAGCTGTATTGGATTTTTCATCCTTACAGGAAATCCTTCCCAGGATCTGATTATCTCCAGATTCCCAGAAGTAGTTTTTCCCCTCATCTTTAAGGACCTATTGACTGACTGACTATTGTTATGAAATGTGGCTGATACAGATAGGCCAAAAGAGAGGGAGATATAACTGGATATAGAGTAATATCACTGATAGCTTGCCCAAATAGTATATGTGTTTTACTTGGCTTTGTCAGCTAGAGTGTTTGAGTATAAGAAAAGACAGAGCCTATCTGAGCAAGCTGTGAGCAAACAGTGATCTACGACACTAAGAGCCACTATCTTTGTAAAGGAAGATAATGTGGAAAATCAATTTCCAGTATATGTGCTTGCGAGGCTCACAAAGCCTGAGTCTCTAGGTCCATCCACTTTTGGTACCCTATAAACGTCTACATTTCTGCACTCATTTTAAAACCAGTAGATTCTAACCCTTTAGTTCCAGTGACTAAATATTTCAAAATGCAGATTTTTGGGTAAGACCGCAGATCAGTATGGTTTTTTCCCCCTAAAATGACAGGTTATCCACAGCCAATCATAAATCAGGCATCCCAAATCATGAGATTTAAAAATATATATCTATATCTATATATTTTAGGTGATTTTCTTTGCTTTCTGGTTTCTGAATCTTTAGAGTGCTCTTGGGTCACACAGTCAAGCTTTTCTCCATAACTATGAGGGCTAGAAATGTTTCTTTTAAATGAAAGATGAGATTCTCATATAGTTTCTTGATTCTAGTAGCTTGGACTTTTAAGAAAATCACCGAATATTGCAAGACCTGTGATTAAAATCACAAGAGGTAACAACAATGGGCTTTTCATAGTCCTTTTAAGGGCCAGTCTGTGAGCCCTGTGACACCTTGTAACTGGAGTCAGTTAATCCTGACCCATGTCATGTGCCAGGGGTATTAATATTTTGTGCCTCTGATCCATGTTAAATGAGTGGTGCAATGAAATAAAGATTAGACTTTTACTAGTGTCCCTGTATGTCACCGCAGTGTCAGAGTCCTTAGCCAAAATGGAGCAAATGAAGCCGGCTGAACCCTGGCAGAGAACTGGGGAAAGTGGTTGCAGAGCCTCCATGTTTTCCTGGAAGCCAATGGTATTGCATAGAATTGTTAGAGGGTGACTGTTTTATGTGGCAGGCCCAGAGGCAATGGGATATAAAATACCTTTTAGTGCGAGCATTAATGGGACTACATACTGCTAGGTAAAGTCATCCAGAAATTGAAGAGTACTGTGATTTCTACTGTTTGTTAATAGTACGAGTGTCTTATGGTCTCTAACTAGCTGGAAATGATCAAAACTCTGCAACTACCTTATGACACTCTTGCACACCCACACACTTCACCAAACATTCTCTCTCTCTTTTTCTCCCTCTCTCTAAACGTGGTCTCAGAATCCTAAAGCTATGGGGAACAATGTGCTATGGGCTTCTAATCATCACCTTGTAACAGGATTAGCACCCCATCATAACCACACTTCTAGCATCTGCTGAATTGGCTGTAAGATTTTGAAACCGAGTATGTCAATAGCAGGAATATGGGGAGTGATCTAAAGTCCACTGAGGTCAACTGAAAGACTCCGATTTGCTTCAATGGCCACGATCAATAGATTCTCTAGATCCTCCTGTGCTTTATCCCACATCCACTCATTGAACCAGTTACTAAAGCCCAAGCATGAGATCCTTGGTTGCTTTATACAGTAACTCCTCGCTTAACGTTGTATTTATGTTCCTGAAAAATGCGACTTTAAGCGAAACGATGTTAAGCGAATCCAATTTCCCCATAAGAATTAATGTAAATGGGAGGGTTAGGTTCCAGGGAAGTTTTTTTCACCAGACAAAAAACTATATATTATATAGATATACACACTGTATACATTTTAAATAAACAATTTAATACTGTTCACAGCTATGATGATTGTGAAGCTTGGTTGAGGTGGTGAAGTTAGAAGATGGAAGAGGGAGGGATATTTCCCAGGGAATGCCTTGCTACTAAATGATGTACTAATACTTGGCTGAGCCCTCAAGCTTTAACACATTATTGTTAATGTAGCCTGGGGTTGGCAACCTTTGGCACGCAGCTTGCCAGGGTAAGCACCCTGGCGGGCCGGGCCAGTTTATTTTACCTGCTGACGCGGCAGGTTCGGCCGATCGCAGCCCCCACTGGCCGCAGTTCGCTGTCCCGGGCCAATGGGGGCGGCGGGAAGCGGTGCAGGCGAGGGATGTGCTGGCCACGGCTTCCCACTGCCCCCATTGGCCCGGGATGGTGAACCGCAGCCAGTGGGGACCACGATCGGCTGAACCTGCCATGTCAGCAGGTAAATAAACTGACCCGGCCCGCCAGGGTGCTTACCCTGGTGAGCCGCGTGCCAAATGTTGCCGACCCCTGATGTAGCCTCTCACCAAGGCAGCATGAACAGGAGGGAGGAGAGAAAGCATAGCAGACAGAAACAGACACACACCTTGTGTGTGGGAGAGAGAGAGAGAGATGCACACTGCCCCTTTAAGTAAGCTGACACACTCTTAAGTGCGTTGTCTTTTTAAGTGGATTAGGAAGTTGAGACATCAGCTGCTGCCCCAAGCTCACTCTCTCTCTCTCTTCCTCCCTCCCCCCGTCGGTGTCCCCTGTCTCCTCCCTGCTCTATATGGAGAAGGGGTAAGCGGGGTGCAGGAGCAGGGGGGAGGGAGACACCCTGACATTAGCCTCCCCCTTCCCCCCTGCACAGCAAGTAGGAGTCTCTGGGAGCAGCTCCAAGGCAGAGGGCAGGAGCAGCACATGGCGGTGGGGGGAGGGACAGCTGAACTGCCCAGCAATTGCTAGCCTGCTGGGCTGCTGCAGCACAGGGAACTTAAGGGAGCGGGGAGCTGATAGGGGGGCTGCCAGTCCATCCTGGTTCGAAGCCCCCACCAGCTAGGTGCAATGGGCTGCTCCTCCTGCAAGCAGAGGATAAAGCAGGCGGCTGCCAAACAACGTTAGAAGGGAGCACTGCGCAACTTTAAACGAGCATGTTCCCTAATTGATCAGCAACAAAACAACGTTAACTGGGATGACTTTAAGTGAGGAGTTACTGTACTGGGTAAATGGGTTGGAGCAGCTCTAAAAGCCCCTGATTCTGGCAAGGGAGGATTTCCCTGGTGCAGGAACAGTAGAAGACAGCTGCAATGGCAAAAGACAACCCTTGAAAACCCCTGGCATAGAGGACAGGGCTGGTGGTGGAAGGAGTACATCAGGAGTGGGACCGCAGCACTGCAGTGACTCCACACAGTGCTACAGCACATAGGGAAGCCCAGGGAGGCTGTGTCATTTAGACAGCTCCGACCAGGAGTGAACAGCTGAGAACTGGAAGGGCACAAAGGTAGATTAAAGCCACCTCAGTCCCCCTTGCCTCTGGTCTGAGAGTTCTGTGCTGTGCCTCTTAGAAGTTCAGCAAACAACCTCACCCCAGAGGCAAATTAGGTATGATTTTGTTCCCTAATTGCAATGTCCTGAAGAATCATCAGTTCTGATGTGCTTTTGGTGGAGGTATTTTGGCCAGGTCTTTGACTCTTTTTCCAGGTCTGTCCACAAGATGTCCTCATCAAACACACGTGCCAAGAGCATCTAGCTGAGTTAGTCATAGCCTATATTTTTCTCTGTTTAGTTTTACTCCAGGTTACATAATTGTCTTCAGAGCTTGTTTTAACCTTATGTTATGTTACTCCTCAGGCCTCCCAGAAACTAAAATGTGGCTTGTACAGAACTTCCACTCCCTCAAGGGGTTGTTTGTAAGCTTTCTGACGCTCTTGTGATATTAAACAGGATGTCACAAAAACATTGGCTTCAAAACAGCATTATGGACACTGTCAGGGTGACAAGTCACCTCCTTAAAGATAGACATGTGCTTAAGGACCTCGTGAAATCCGGACTGTAATGAGAAACTATCGTTGTTACATCAAAACAGCCTGCTCTTGGAATAGTGAAGGGCCCGTTCTACAAAATTCAGATGTGAGTCAGGGTCTAAACTTCCCCAAAGAACAATTGTGTGTATTTGTTTGGTTACTAGTTTTAAGACGCAGCTTCATAAATTTATGACCGGGATTATATGAAAGGATCACCTGTAATAGCAGAGGACTGGACTTGATATTCCAGGGACTTCCAAGATTTTGATTCAGCTCATTAGGCAGAAGATCCAGATGCAAAGTTTGAATCCAGCTCTGAAGTTCACCAAAGTTCAGAGCTGTTGTAATCTGGGATTTTAGTTGAAGAAGGGTCAAGAAAACTGTGAAGGGGCAAAATTCAAAACCCTATTACGACCTGGTCAAAATGGGAAGAGGTAAGTTTGCTGACAGTAAAGGAATATGAAGAGGCGAGCAGCAGCTTTTATGCTGATAGCAGAAAGATGCAACACATTTGACCTGGCAACTGTTTTGGGACTTTACTGTAGCAGAACAAAAGGACAACTTGAAGGTACATGAAAACTCTTAACAACAAAAAAGGAAACAGACGTGTTTGATTCTCATTTACAAACTGGCCTGATCCCAAATAAAAACTAAAATGTAAATTGCTTTACATGAGCACAATATGTTAGAAAAAAAGAAAATGAAATTCTGTACAGCGTTTTTATCTTGGGCTTGTCACCCCTGCAAATTGCACGTTTCTGAGCGAGAGGAGTTGGACTGATATTATTTGCACCTCCCACCCTCCCTCGTGGATTTATTCCAGGGAAGGTAGCATTAAATGTGGTCAAAGATTGTTCAGGGGATGAATTGCATCAGATTTCCCCCCTCCAGGAGCCCTAGCCAGCATTCCTCTATTCTGGGGTAGTACTGGATGGCTGTGAATCCCTGGCAGGGAGGTGATATGGAAGCTTTCTGAAAGGCCCATCCTCAAATGGGCTTTCTGCTGCCTGGGGCCCTGGATTATGGATGTCAGAAGCTACAATGTTGGGGGTATTAGAATCCACTGTTGTTAGAATCCAGAGTTAAGATTCTCCCCATTGTACTGGGGCCATTTGCAAAATTTGGATCAAGATCCTGGTTCAGATTCTGGATACCCTGCAAATTCAGGATTATTTGATTCTGGGATTTTGGTGTGAGTTTCTCTGTATCAACGGTGGTAGGAAAAACTGGTTCTGAATAAAATGAAAGACATTTAAGCCTTCACTTTAGGAATGAACTCAAGAGGAATCTTTTCTTGGAATTTTCAGTTGTCTGAAAAAATGTAATACCTCCCTGGTTATCTGGGTTTCTTGGGGACCTGCTGTGGAAATTGGCTACTATCATAGAATTTCTGCCTAATTGGTACAAGGGAGTACTGGGGAGTCTCATGGCAGCCTGAATATGAAAGATTTATAGCCCTATTTCCAGGTTTTTTATGTGTTGGGAGAAGTTTAGATAAACTCCTGAATTTCTGGATGCTTAACATAAATTTTAGAAAGCCCGATTCTCCATTACCTTGCAACTTATGCAGACTCTGTGTAAAGTGAGTGCACTGATTTGGTAGAGTTTTACACCCACTTCCTAGTCACTTTGCACACATGTAAATGGCAACACCAGATGCAAGGCAGTGGAGAAGCAGCCTCAAAATCTTCTGAGGTTCATCTATCTTTTATCCTTAAATGTAGCATAAAATTAGGGAAAATATAGTATTAGAGATGGTCTTAAAATTTCCATTCTGCAAGAAATTCCGACATTCCATTCAGACCATTTATTTTATGTTGGAATTTAAAAAAAAAATCTGTTTTTGTTTCTATTCAGTTGAAACTTTTCAGTTTGAATTTGACTTTTTAATATTTTTTTACTTTATAAATTGGAAATTGCTATTATAATTGATAAGGTGGTTGGGCAATTGGTTTTGTGGTTTATATAAAAAGTATAAAAATATATAAAATAAGAAATAGAACTTATTTGCATATATTTTATTATAATATAAACATAAAATAAACTACTTTTCATTTTGAAAGTTATTAATTAAATATTGAAATAAAAAATGGATCATCCCATGTTGAAGCATTTTTTCTAAACAAAATTTTGTCAAAATTGACATGTTTCTATGGAACAATTAGAGTTTAAATAATTGTCATTTTCTTATTGGGGAAAAAAAATCGCTTGGAAAATCCCTGCCCAGATCTAATAGTTACGTTTACTTAGGTTCTTAGCTGCTATGATAATGAGTGCAGCATGCAGATCTGATTCATAGATTCTAGGACTGGAAGGGACCTCGAGAGGTCATCGAGTCCAGACCCCTGCCCGCATGGCAGGACCAAATAGTGTCTAGACCATCCCTGATAGACATTTATCTAACCTACTCTTAAATATCTTCGGAGATGGAGATTCCACAACCTCCCTAGGCAATTTATTCCAGTGTTTAACTACCCTGACAGTTAGGAACTTTTTCCTAATGTCCAACCTAGACCTCCCTTGCTGCAGTTTAAGCCCATTGCTTCTTGTTCTATCCTTAGAGGCTAAGGTGAACAAGTTTTCTCCCTCCTCCTTATGACACCCTTTTAGATACCTGAAAACTGCTATCATGTCCCCTCTCAGTCTTCTCTTTTCCAAACTAAACAAACCCAATTCTTTCAGCCTTCCTTCATAGGTCATGTTCTCAAGACCTTGAATCATTCTTGTTGCTCTTCTCTGGACCCTCTCCAATTTCTCCACATCTTTCTTGAAATGCAGTGCCCAGAACTGGACACAATACTCCAGCTGAGGCCTAACCAGAGCAGAGTAGAGCGGAAGAATGACTTCTCGTGTCTTGCTCACAACACACCTGTTAATATATCCTAGAATCACGTTTGCTTTTTTTGCAACAGCATCACACTGTTGACTCATATTTAGCTTGTGGTCCACTATAACCCCTAGACCCCTTTCTGCTGTACTCCTTCCTAGACAGTCTCTTCCCATTCTGTATGTGTGAAACTGATTTTTCCTTCCTAAGTGGAGCACTTTGCATTTGTCTTTATTAAACTTCATCCTGTTTACCTCAGACCATTTCTCCAATTTGTCCAGATCATTTTGAATTATGACCCTGTCCTCCAAAGCAGTTGCAATCCCTCCCAGTTTGGTATCATCCGCAAACTTAATAACCGTACTCTCTATGCCAATATCTAAGTCGTTAATGAAGATATTGAACAGAGCCGGTCCCAAAACAGACCCCTGCGGAACCCCACTTGTTATGCCTTTCCAGCAGGATTGGGAACCATTAATAACAACTCTCTGAGTACGGTTATCCAATCAGTTATGCACCCACCTTATAGTAGCCCCATCTAAATTGTATTTGCCTAGTTTATCGATAAGAATATCATGCGAGACCGTGTCAAATGCCTTACTAAAGTCTAGCTATACCACATCCACAGCTTCTCCCTTATCCACAAGACTCATTATCCTATCAAAGAAAGCTATCAGATTGGTTTGACACGATTTGCTCTTTACAAATCCATGCTGGCTATTCCCTATCACCTTACCACCTTCCAAGTGTTTGCAGATGATTTCCTTATTTACTTGCTCCATTATCTTCCCTGGCACAGAAGTTAAACTAACTGGTCTGTAGTTTCCTGGGTTGTTTTTATTTCCCTTTTTATAGATGGGCACTATATTTGCCCTTTTCCAGTCTTCTGGAATCTCTCCCGTCTCCCATGATTTTCCAAAGATAATAGCTAAAGGCTCAGATACCTCCTCTATTAGCTCCTTGAGTATTCTAGGATGCATTTCATCAGGCCCTGGTGAGTTGCAGGCATCTAACTTTTCTAAGTGATTTTTAACTTGTTCTTTTTTTATTTTATCTGCTAAACCTACCCCCTTCCCATTAGCATTCACTATGTTAGGCATTCCTTCAGACTTCTCGGTGAAGACCGAAACGTAGAAGCATCTCTGCCATTTCCAAGTTTCCTGTTACTGTTTCTCCCTCTTCACTGAGCAGTGGGCCAACTCTGTCTTTGGTCTTCCTCTTGCTTCTAATGTATTGATAAAAAGTCTTCTTGTTTCCCTTTATTCCTGTAGCTAGTTTGAGCTCATTTTGTGCCTTTGCCTTTCTAATCTTGCCCCTGCATTCCTGTGTTGTTTGCCTATATTCATCCTTTGTAATTTGTCCTAGTTTCCATTTTTTATATGACTCCTTTTTATTTTTTAGATCATGCAAGATCTTGTGGTTAAGCCAAGGCGGTCTTTTGCCACATTTTCTATCTTTCCTAACCAGCGGAATAGCTTGCTTTTGGGCCCTTAATAGTGTCCCTTTGAAAAACTGCCAACTCTCCTCAGTTGTTTTTCCCCAGTTGATCCATAGCCTAATCAGTGGACAGACTCCCATTGGCTTCAATGGGCTTTGGCTCAGGTCCTTTCTTAGATATTTCCCAAAACTCTTGTGTAAACATACTCTGTAAATGTGGTAAAGGGACTTTGACAAGGTTGGCAGGTGCATAATAATAATAAAAAACCCACCTACTCTCAGAAGTGCCAAAGTTTGTGGATGGGTTGTCTACTTCGGCCTGAGATTTAAACGTAACTGCAGCTCTTGGGTTGGGTGAACTGATTATTTCACTATAATGCCAAGGGATGTGGCAGAATAAAGTGAAGGTGTGTGTGGGTGTGGAGGGATTTTAAATGGACATGGTCTACTTTGTTTAGGACTAAAATTTGTGTTTTGGAAAGAATGTTTTATAAAGTACTGGAATAGAAAAGTTTACTATGATTTATTATTTCAGTAAAAATATTTATGGGCATCACCAGAAGGAGCTGCCACAGATAATCTGACAAGTTCTGTTTAATAGAACATGTAGTAACTAGTTCTTGGAGAAATCTGTGATGTCAGCTGTGGTGCAGTTTTCTTTGGCAGTTCTTCCATAACTCTTTGACAGGAATAATTTCTTGCTACACAATATATCCATAGCAGCAAACTAAAGCATTACAATTATAGATTCCTTTTGTAGTGCTAGGCTGACAACATCGTTGTAATTATTTTAAAATCAGTAAGAGCATGATTCAAACCCCACTGAAGTCAGTGAAAAGAATTCTGATGACTTCAGTGGACTTTGGATCAGGCCCTATGTGAATGCTAGTAGGGCGCCAATCTTGCAAGTATTGTTGGTCAATGGGACTTGGGCTCCTATATCACTGAAGCACTTTTGGGAATCCCACCCTAAGACTCTTACCTCCCTCCTTTGTAATGTGATGCTTACATTGGCTGTATCATATTGTAAAGCCATGTTAATTTCTGTCCTTGTATCACTGCCTAGGTCTCTTTCAGCATCACCGCTTTCTAGGTTTCTCTTCTCCCTGGGGTATAAGTTTTGTATTATTTTATTAATGGTAGAATCTTCACAGTGCTAAAACAACAAAAAAAGTGCAGCCCAATCTTTTTGCCAAACTTAAATTATTCTCATAGTTCAGTTGTAATTTCTGAAATGGCAGCTCCAGCATAACTACTATCGTGCAAGGCCTCACGTAACTTCTTTTCAGCCAGTATGTGTCTGCCTTTTGGTTACGCCTTTGTTTCCTGTTATGTAGCCAATTTTCAGTTGATTGAGATGTAATTTCCTTCTATCCACCACATTTTCGAGCCACTTGCAGCACCTGTAATAATATATTATGTTGACAGGTTTCAGTGGTAGCTGTGTTCGTCTGTATCAGCAAAAAAAATGAGGAGTCCTTGTGGCATCTTGGAGACTAACAAATTTATTTGAGCATAAGCTTTCATGGGCTAGAACCTACTTCATCAGATGTATGAACGTCCCATGAAAGCTTATGCCCAAATAAATTTGTTAGTCTCTAAGGTGCCACAAGGACTCCTCGTAATATATTATGTGGAAGTTTCTCAAATGATTTCTGAAAATCCCAGGAAATGCTGTTCACATTATTCCCCTTACATATACCCTGCTCTTCTACATACACTCCATGGTACACCGTTGTTGATGTAAAATACTGAATCATAGCAGGTCAAATCCTTAAGGGTCTTGAAAAAAGAGCCAGGCTCTTTATCTATGGTACTTATAAGACTTCCATTACCGCACTGTCTGAGCATCTCACAATATCCATTTGACATAGGGAAGTACTGCTAGCCCTATTTTACAGATGAGAGGCTGAGAAAGGGAGAGACTAACTAGTACAAGGACACACAGGGAGTCTGTAGCAGAGTTTCATGACAAACCCAGGCCAAGATTTTAAAAAGTGAGTGATTTTTTTTGGAGTGTCTGACCATTTGGGGGTTTCACTTAAGACACCTTAAAAGGGTCCTGATCTTAAGAAACTGCTGTGTACCCTCTACAATAAAGTCAGCCATTTTTAAGGGGTCTCAAGTGGAGCAAACAAAGATAGAGACACCCAAAATCATGAGTCATTTTTGAATATCTTCAGCCAAGATTTCTCAAAAAGTTTACTGAGGCTCCCATATCTTCCAGCAAAACACAAGGTCAGTTTTTAAGCAACCTTAGGTTGATATGTGGTCTTGGACAAGCCAAAAATAGTTAATGGTTTTGGATGAGTTTCACTTGGAATTTTTGGGGAAAGTATCTCAAAGCAAATCTCAAAAAGGGGACAGACCCAGAAGAAAGTGAAAATAGGAAGGAAAAAAGTCCTGTGAACAAAACTTACCAACTTTCTCACAAGGGATTTGTTGAAGAATATAAAAACAGTGGATGAAATTGAACCGCGATGTAACCCCGCAAACTAACGTTAGGAATGAATTTGGCCTGTTGTGTTTAGAAACAATGTACCAATACTATTTATAGGACTATGCTATATAGTACTAGAACGCTACATCTTAGTACATCCCAGAGTTACAGCAGTAATATCATGCACACAATACAGAAAACAGCCCTAATAATGAACTAGTAAAAACAGGTTGACATGCTTGTATTACTGTACACAGTGCAGGGTAGAGAGGAAAACATCAGAAAGTAACACCCCTATGCATAGACTACCAGAAAACCCTACAAAGTTGCCAGTATCTGCAGGATGGTACACATTGTGTGTAACTGCAGGGGTTCTATTAGCAGTATCCTTCTGAGAAGCTTTGGTTCCACAGAAAGCATAGACAACTGGAAAAAAGCCTCAAAATCTCACTATTGTTTCCAAAAGGGCCTGGGGACATACCAGGAAATTACACACATGTTAGTTGAACTTAATTTAAAAAAGCAAGCCATTTGAGCAGCTTGACTAATGATGGCCAACCAGGTTTCAGGAAAAGGAGCTCATGTTTGATTAGCCAGCTGGAATCTTGGAGAGGATTTCTGCCACCATATATTCCTACTACATTAAGCAACAGCAAATTGGCTATGTGATATTTATGGTAGGAAAATATTTGGTCTGTCAATCCTGCAAACTTCCTTTTCATGACAAAGTGAAGCTCCTGGCTTTTTAGAAAATTCTTCACAAAATATAAGTTTATTCACCAGTAGGCTTTTTAACATTCAATTTTATTTTCACCTTTAACACTCTCCCAAAAACTCTTTCAGAAGGTTATAAAACAGGTATCAATCTTCGCAGTTATTCCTGTCCCTTGGCAGACAGCTTTTAAAAATTGTTGACCCATAGGGTTTTTCAAATTAATAAGGTTTGCACATCATGTGGTAGCTCTTTCAAAGAGTAAGGATGTACAGGTATTTAACCCTCTTTTAGGGATTTGGATTCAATGAAGAAGATTTTCCAGGACCACAAAGAGAAAAGCACAAGATGCAATGGTTCATCTGAAAGAAGAATTTTTGAGATGAGACCCATAGGTTCTTGGTAGGTGAAAAAATACAGTCTGATATTCATTGTATGGATGATGGATTTATTGCCAGTACGCATCAATATAGAGGACCAACATTTAATTCCATAAGGGAATATATCAGAGAGTACTAATTTGTACTTAAGAAAGCCGAAACAAAAAAACCCCACCCAGTGAAGAGATTCAAGGATGCTGTTGCAGAGATGGGAGTGAAATAATTCCTTTGTGAATGTGACTGTTCTGTTTGTTTTACGGCACCGTCTTATATCTGGGTTTCTGCTGGGGACAGCTGTCATTTTATTTTTTATTTGGGGGAAGCCTGTTACACAGAGGCACACTAACCTCTCCATGAGGGAGAGCACACTTTTGTTCATTGTTGTTTTCCTTTAGTGAAGAATGAGTTACTTAGACTGAAAGTATATGTAGGATTACCATATGTCCGGGTTTTCCTGGAAATGACCTCTTTTTTGGTAGTCTGCTCAACGTCCGGGTGGATTTTTGAAATAAAAGTAAAAGACTTTGGGTTTTGCAGAGCAAACATTACAGCTCAGAAAGAGCACTGATTAGTCCACTTCCTGATTTGGTTCCTCCCCTGCATCTGTAGTTGATTGGTGCATTCCCCTGCAGCCCTGATTCCCAGCTCTTGGAGGAGGTCCTGCAGGGAGGCTGACTGATGGCTGGTGCTGGGTCCTGGGTTTGCACTAGCTGCCCTGCCACCATAACAGGGAACGACACTGACCCCTACCTCCAGTTAGCACCCCATCCAGCTTCCTCCTCTCTCCCATTCCCCACCCCCAGTGTCCTCTTTTTGGGAACCTGAAATATGGTAACCCTAAGTATATGGGTTGCCCTGTGTGTGTGGAAAACATATTAATTTTTTGGGTTTTATTTATTAAAGACTAACACACATTATATTTAAACAAACCTATTTTGTCACCATAGTTCACCTGCTGGTCATTTAAAGAAAAAAAAAAAAAAAAAAAAAAAACCAAGCCAGAGCATGCTGTTGCCTGAAACCGCATAGTTAAAACCTTTAATAATAATGCTTTCAATTGCTTTTTTTTTAATTCCCATAATTGCCAGATGCTCTGCTGCACATCAAAGGAATGTTGGTGTTAAAAGGAATGGTGAGTGCTATACACTTCATTTCATAGAATCATAGAAGGGACCTCGAGAGGTCATCTAGTCCAGTCCCCTGCACTCATGGCGGGACTAAGTATTATCTAAACCATCCCTGACAGGTGTTTGTCTAACCTGTGCTTAAAAATCTCCAATGATGGAGATTCCGCAACCTCCCTAGGCAATTTATTCCAGTGCTTAACCACCCTGACACTTAGGAAGTTTTTCCTAATGTCTAAACCGCCCTTGCTGCAATTTAAGCCCATTGCTTCTTGTCCTATTCTCAGAGGTTAAGGCAAACAATTTTTCTCCCTCCTTTTTGTAACAACCTTTTATGTACTTGAGAACTGTTATGTCCCCTATCAGTCGTCTCTTCCCTCAGGTCATGTTTTCTAGAACTTTAATAATTTTTATTGATCTTCTCTTGACTTTTTCCAATTTGCCCACATCTTTCCTGAAATGTGGCGCCCAGAACTGGACACAATACTCCAGCTGAGGCCTAATTAGCGCAGAGTAGAGCAGAAGAATTACTTCTTGTGTCTTGCCTATTGCAGTCCTGCTAATACATCCCAGAACGATGTTTGCTTTTTTTGAAACAGTGTTACACTGTTGACTCGTATTTAGCTTGTGATTGACTGGGACCCCCCAGATCCCTTTCCACAGTACTCCATCCTAGGCAGTCATTTCCCATTTTGTATGTGTGCAATTTATTGTTCCTTCCTAAGTGGAGTACTTTGTATTTGTCCTTATTAAATTTCGTCATATTTACTTCAGACCATTTCTCCAGTTTGTCCAGATCATTTTGAATTTTAATCCTATCCTTCAAAGCACTTGCAACCCCTCCCAGCTTGGTATTGTCCGCAAACGTTATAAGTGTACTTTCTATGCCATTATCTAAACCAGGGGTAGGCAACCTTTCAGAAGTGGTGTGCCGAGTCTCATTTATTCACTCTAATTTAAGGTTTCGTGTGCCGGTATTACATTTTAACATTTTTAGAAGGTCTCTTTCTATAAGTCTATATTATATAACTAAACTATTGTATGTAAAGTAAACAAGGTTTTCAAAATGTTTAA
The DNA here is from genome assembly GCF_027887155.1 of Malaclemys terrapin pileata. Lineage (NCBI taxonomy): Eukaryota > Metazoa > Chordata > Testudines > Emydidae > Malaclemys > Malaclemys terrapin. The sequence goes on from NC_071505.1 coordinate 116,603,370, forward strand.
GAAGCGTCATTTAAAATTAAATTAAAATGCTGATCTTACGCTGCCAGCCTGGGGTTCTGTTCACCATGGGATGGGGCTGTGGGGGTGCAGGACAGAAGGCTGGGTGTGTATTGGGGTGTGGGGGGTTCAGGGCAGAGGGATGGGGCTGTGGGAGTGCAGGGCAGAAGGCTGAGTGTGTGTGGGGTTCAGGGCAGAGGAATGGGGCTGTGGGGGTGCAGGGCAGAAGGCTGGGTGTGTGTGTGGGGGGGTCAGGGCAGGGGCTGGAAGGGATATGCCCTGTTCCACCCCCTTCCCCCAGGCTCCATCCCTACCTCTCTCTGCCTCCTCTACGGAGCTGTGTGCACGCTGCTGCTCTTCCCCCTCCCCCTCGCTAGGGCCATCAGCTGATTGGCCAGGGACGGAGAGGAGGTGGGGCAGGAAAACACCACGCTGAGGGAAGAAGTGGGGGAGAGGGGAAGCTTGGCTGCTGCAGAACCAAGCTTCTGCCTCCTGCCCCCGCAGGGGAGAGCAGTGGGTGGCAGGGGCTGAGGGCCGGGATTGTGTCGGGGAGCTGCGTGCCACTCAAAATCGGCTCGCGTGCCGTGTTTGGCATGCGTGCCGTAGATTGCCGACCCCTGATCTAAACCATGGATGAAGATATTGAACAGAACTTGATATGCCCTTCCAGCTCGACGGTGAACCACTGATAACTACTCTCTAGGAATGGTTTTCCAACCAGCAATGCACCTACCTTATAGGAGCTCCATCTAGGTTGTAGTTCCCTAATTTGTTTATGAGAAGGTCATGTGAGACAGTATCAAAAGGCTTACTAACATCAAGACCTCTTCCACCCCATCCACAAGACTTGTTATCCTGTCAGAGAAAGCTATTAGGTTGGTTTGACATGATTTATTCTTGACAAATCCATGCTGTTACTTATCAATTTATTATTTTCTAGGTGTTTGCAAATTGATTGCTTCATTATTTGGAATCAATTATTTGCTCCTCTTTGATTCCCATCCACAGTACAAATGACAGCCTAAATTCTATGATTCTATGTCTACATTGTGCACATACTCAAGTGCTGGCCCATGTACATACTCATACGTGCTCCCTGTACCAAATGCCTACATTCTGCTGTGCTGGAAATGGGTATAACATTGTGTACACATACATACCTGCTTCTACACTGCCACTGTGGTTATTTGACATTAGTGTTACTATTTCAGGGGCAGTATTCCAGGGTTCTGTGCGGACAGGGGGATATTCTAGGAACTGCTTTGCTGTGTGTCCCCAGCCTCCCACATTTGCTGATGGCAGTTTCTGATCACTGTTCCCTCTCTGTTATTCCCTGCGAAACTGGGTGAAAGACATGGAACAATGGGATGATGATCTGGTTACCTCCAAATCTGGTTCTGTTCCTACTCCTGCTCCTTATTGTGGGACAAATGGCAATGCAATGAAGTAGGTGATTGGTCAGATGTTGGATGGAATTTAGGCAGAACTGTTGATACATTGAAGATGGTTGAACATGAGGATCAATGGCAATTCATTCAGCTCATATGGTGCAGATATGGTGAATGCCAGCATTGCCACATTATGCTCTTGGGTGGATTGGCACTTCAGATGCAGAAGAACCAGCATAGTGTGGTGGGATCACATCTTTTTGGAAACCTGGGCTGACCAGTAGTGGCTTCAGAACTTCTGAATGAGAAAACAGACCTTCATGGAGCTGTATGAAAAGTTTGCACCAAACCTTCAGCACCAGAACACTCGATTCAGGGAATCCATACTAGTGCAGAAGCAAATTGCTGTTGCCCAGTGAAGGTTGGCAACACCAGACAGCCATCAGTCTGCTACAATAATAACAGACACAAGCCTGAGTAATCCATTGGCCAAAATTTATTCACATAAAATATTTGGCAAACCATTGCCAAAGGAAAATAAATTAATAAAACTTAGTCAGTTCATAGACAATTATTGAACAGAAAAAAACTGCTAAATTTGCTGAACGAATTGTGAATTCATTTCTAGTCCTGGACAGATTTTCAGTTTGGATTACTACTGTACCTTCTGCCCAATTTTTTCCCCCTCCTTCATTTTCATTTAGATATAATCCTTTTCATTTTCTGCTTAATTGTTGGGTAGGATTGCAGCTTGATTCACCATATTCATTGCAACGGTGACTAAGTAAGTTGTTCAGAAAGTGATCCCTGTATAATTTGTAGATCAGTTTGTATAGGCCCTTGGGGTCTTTGGTTGAAAGGCAGTGTGCAAAATCTCAGTTGTTAGCAATCTTCTTCACCATGCTGCCCTGTCCCTGCACTCCTTTCATGTCTAGCATGACAGCCAACCATTGCCCAGTAGAAGAGTTCTTTAATGTGTTAATACACTGCCCACCTACAAGAATTGTGTGGCATGGCGCATAATGTGTAGGCATATGCTTATAACTGTAGAATCCTTTTCCTCTGATGCCCTGGGTTTGCTACAGTAGGGTAACCACTGTTTGGTTCTACTGTAGATTTAACTTTGGGGACTAGATAGAACTTGTATGGTTTTTATTTGTTTTTATTGTCTTTTGTGCCTGATGCTTTGGTGCGTCCATTGGCATCAATGAATGGCTCTGCTGGGAAAACCCAACCCCTAAGGGGAATGGATGAATGTTTTCCCATTCTATTGAAAAAAGTGGACTTCAGCTGCCATTTTTAACAATTGAGAATTACTGGAATTAATTTGATGCATCTGTTCCTGAATTACTTCCTGTAGTTCCTCACTAGATTTCTAAACAACTGTTGATTCAGGGCTGTTTGTTCCAATCCATCTTGCATTCCCATAAACTATGGTATTTTAAAGCAGTTTACTTGGGAGGGATTCATAAAGGGACTTAAGTATTTGTGACACTGAGTGTCACGTTGCCAATTTTTAGGCACCTAGAAAAAAATCACAGGAACCACACTGTGATCCACAAAGCTTGTGTTAGGGGCCTAGGCTCATGTACAATGAATGGGGGGGAGGGCAGAGACAGGCATTTTAGAAAGAAATTCACAAACGCCAACACACAAGGTGGGTCCATTGAAGCTAGCCATTAGGAGAAGCCGACAAGAGGGGTGTGTGCTAAATCCCACCCCTCCCACAGAGATAGGTGCCTAAGTCTGGGCTGCAGGGAGATGCCTATCTTTGCTAGCGATTCACAAAGCAGAGGAAGATAGGCACTCAGCAGCCTAAGTTGTGTGTAGGCAGGCCATTCATCTGGTTTTTGAGATGGACAGTCCCGTTTTTGGAAAGGTTTGCCCCTATCTGGTAGCGGTTTTGTCTGGTATCATTGTGGAGGATACTATTTTGCACCATGTACTGCTCTGCCACCACCACCATGACCTTGTGCACACTGTGTAGATGAGGTCCCACTGGGTGGGGTGGGTTCATGTATTTCCGAAAGTGCCAGAATGTCTGGTATTCTGGGGGTGTCCCAATGGCCACTTGAGGCTAGGTCTATACTACGGTGGGGGGGGTCGACCGTGTATCTGAAGTTGCGTATTTTAGGTCGACTTACCTGGCTGCAAGGACGGCGGCGAGTCGACCGCTGCTGCTCCCCCGTCGACTCTGCTTCCGCCTCTCGCTGCGGTGGAGTTCCGGAGTCAACGGCAGAATGATTGGGGATCGATTTTATCGCGTCTACATTAGAGGCAATAAATCGATCCCTGATAGATTGATCGCTACCCGCCAATCTGGAGGGTAGTGAAGACGTGCCTTCAGGGTCATGGGCAAGGCCTGAAACAAACTGGAGGAGGAGGAGGACCTGCCTCATAACTTTTAGCCCAATGGTTTTAGGGTACTCACTGAGATGGGGGAGATCTCCAATTCAAATCCCCCTTCGGCCTGTTAAAGAGAAGGGATTTGAACAAGAATGGGCTACCTCTCAGGTGGGTGCTCTATAGAGTGATTCTAACTCTTTCAGTGGCCCAATTAATATTGAATTATTCAATTATTTAACTAAAGTGGAAATTCAATAGGAAAGATTGTGGGAGCCCCACAACAGAATATCCCGTAGCCCAGTGGTTAGGGCTCAAACTGGCTAATCCCTGTTCAGATCCCTTTTACTATTCAGGAGGAAGGGGGACTTGAACCAGGGGTCTTACACATACCAGTTGAGTATCCTATCCGTGAGACTAAAGGGTAAAAGGGAATGCATTCCCCTAGGCTGTTCTGTGTGATCTCACCGGAGGTTCCAAACCAGGAGGTGATGTCTGAGCATGCCTACCAGGTCAAATCTCCACTCACCAGTGGCACCAATTCAGAGATTTCTTGGAGAGGGAGTGGGGCAAATTTTTCAGATCCGAATTTAAAGATAAAATAAAAAACAACGTAGCCAAGCTCTGCTCCCCAACAACCACAGTGCGCACGCCCCTTTGTGGAAACATGGTGAGACACCCCCCCTCGAAACCTCCATCACAGCATGGAGATATCAACTGGTGCAGGCACCCTGCTGTGAGTGTCAGGGGTGTGTGTGTGTTTATGTCTAGAGGCAAATTATTTATTTAAACCGGGAAGAGGAAAACGAGGGTAACTCTGGTATGTACCCCCCCTTTTTAAAGCATAGCCTTTAAGGCTAATTTTAGTTTCAGGCTTGCCATGTTAGGTTTTAATCCACAGTATAATTTCTATCAGCAAACAGATTTTTTTCTACAACTGGAAATAAAAATGACCACTTTACTCTATCAAAAATGACCACTTTACTCTATCTTTTGTACATCAGGTGACAAGACTATTCTTTTTAAACAAAGAAACAAAAGAAAAAAACAGCTAATTAATAAGATTGATCACATTAGTTCATTAAATTAAGGAACAGTTTGCTAATTCTGCCCTTTTTAATTCTGCCTGCCATACTCAATTTTAGATGCAGACAGTTTAAAATTAATAGGCTGCATTAAGCAGAGGGGATAGCTGTGGTCTGCGGTGGAGAAAGAAAAGAACATAAATATTGTGGCAAAACACATATACAATGTAGTAAGCTGTGTGTCTGTCTTCATGTGGAAACACTTGGCTACTTAAGCTGATTTTAAAGGTCTAAGAAATGACAGACCTGAAGACAGCATTTTATAAAGCTTTCAACCCTCTCCACGGAAATAGTATACAAATATACCCTTATGTACCTTGACACCATGAGACCAGAACATCACATTGTGCTGTGTGTGTATTTTCACTGACTTCCAGCTTCTCTCGGAGCACATCTGTAATAGAAGTGCCTTTCAACCTTTCCTATACCACAATCCTTTTTTTTAACACTGGTCCCATTATGGTATTGTTCCCATCAAAACCAGAACTTAGTTGATACGGCCCCCTGTTTAGGAATGTGGGACAGGCAAGGATGTTGCAATCTATGGTACTTGTTTGTGACTTCTTTAGGTCCATAACCCCCATGCTGACAACCTGCCCATATTAGGTTATATTTGAACATGCAGTTTCTTTTATATTACTCTAGAAATCATTCTCAGCTTCATTCTGATTGTGGTGTAACAGCTCAAGGGCATTGTTTATTCATGACGGTCCCAGTTCAGCAAAACATTTAATCATGTGTTTAAATTTTTGCCACTGCTGCAGTTTTTTTCTATTTCCTGCAGTCATTTTGCACCTGTTCTTAGCCTCATCTCTTCACTTACTGGCTCAGGCCTGCTGTGAGTGTAGGCTACCAAATATTCAGATCTATCACAGATAAATTGACCTCGATAATCCTACTTGTTTAGTGGAGGAAGGGATTTTTATTTGTTTATTAATAAAAAAAGCATTTACCACACCCTCCAGTTGCATTCATGAAGCAATAACAATGAATTTCTAAAAAAAACATATAAATCATTTGAATGTATTTAACTATAATAAAAGCTCCGTCACCACAAAACCCTCAAGCTGCTCTTTTCCAGGAAAAGCCTGCATAAATAGATAGGCCTTAAAACTGCCCTGAAGGTCAACAAACTTATGCTCTGTTGAAAAAAGGTGGGGGGAAACAAATTTCGTAGTTCAGGGAACTCCAATGAAAATTCTCTGCCCAGAATCTTATCCCCAGACATAGAAATCTAGGCTGATCTTAACTGCCTGATTGGAGCAGAAATTGAGATGTGAAACTAATTAAATTTCACTTTTGTGAGGGCTATGAGATAAATCTGGAAGTTATTCTGGTAGCAGCAATATAATGGTGGAAAAGCCCGCACCTCAAAGCAATTTTTGTAATCAGCAAACTCTTTATCCTCCACCTTTCTCTTCATCCCCTTCCATTACCCCTATGTGGTTAAAGACACTATGGTAGAACTTCTACAAAGAAAACAGATTTAATTATATGTCTGTGGTGAAGGTTCATGTAATTCATTATTCTGTTTTTCATTGTGGCCACTGATGAATTCTTCAAAGGATAGCATTACCCCTTATTTTGTACAATGCTCTCATTTGGGATTAGGGTAGGCCTGTTTCTTTTTGATCCAACTTGATTATCCTTATGCTTCAGGGAATAATCTAAGGTAGTTCTGGAGCTGGCTTTTTATAGTTGTGAAACAATGCAAAACTTTTCTGAGAAATGGTCTGGGGTTTTTTTTTTTCTGGATGTGAAACCTAGCAAAACATTGGTTTTGCTTTCATGTGCAAAATATTTTTGTGCAGCTCTAGTCTAAGTAAGGATGAATTTAAAATTACTCTACCTAAACTGATACTTTCCACTGCTTTTCTATATACAATAACAGTTCTCTAGGAGGCCAGTGCATGCCTTAGCTGGAAATTAATTTTCTAAAAGAACCTCTCATCACAGGTATAGAAATGGATTTTGTGTGGAACCTTGTATCTTTAGTAGAGGGTATATCACTAGGAATACGAGTCAAACTCTGGGCTATGTGAAGAGTGTATGCACCTTATGCTGAAAGAAAGAGGATTATCCTTAGACTGCCTAGCTGCTAGACATGGCTGAAATAACTGGCAGCTGTGGCTCATTAAGCTGCTGGGAACTGGTCCTGACAGATATGCTTCCTCAGTAGGGGGAAGCTATTGAAGGAATGCAAGCTTCTTCTGTGTCTCCCCTTCAGCCTAAAGGTGCCTGACTCAGAGCCGGGGAAGGAGTAAGTGGGGCAGCTAACTGCTTGCCCTGAATTAAGGGATGCTATGCTGCCATTAGAGACTTCAATTACAGTAAGGCTGGTTCTGTTCTTGATAATGTGATTTGGACAATTAGACTACGTAAAAGGAAGTTTGTCCTGTGTTTTATTTCATTTGGTGCCTGCACTCAAGAGAGCCCCCAGGACTGTTAGTTTCCCAAGGCTGAGATAAGAAATATGTTTCTACCTTTTTGTTTTGGATTGGATTTAAAGGGACTGTAACCCCAAATCTCCTTCAGTGAGACTGTGACACCAAGAGAACCCTGGTCGTTGGCAGGCAGAATCGAACCGGGGATCTCTGGAGTTTAGTGCATGAGCCTCTACTGCATGAGCTAAAAGCCAACTGGCTAGTAGCTAAGGCTGTAGAGCAGACTCATTTAACTTTCTCTCTTTAAGTGGTCTCGGCGCCACTAGATGGAACAGAACATCACACCCAGACGATGTGTGGTTTACAAGACTACTGTACCTGTTACAACTAGGGAGAGTGTCTGTACCTTTCCTCAACTTCATCCACCTCTGCCCCTCTACCACCTTCCTCCCCCCTTTTACTCAGAACTTTCTTGTTCTTTCCCTGTTGTGATCTTAATTTATTCACTGTAATCTATCGTTATATTTGCCAATATGACTAAAGTACCAGCGGTGTAGTATAACACAGAGAAGAAGTTATAGGTCCTGCTTGGTTCTTCACTGGCTTGCAACTTGTGTCATCATTTGCACCTGTGCAAAATGGGTTTCAAACGCTACCAAATAAGACTGGTAGTATTTTTAAGCCCACTTTGCACAGGACTAAATGATGATTCAAGGTGCAGCACAGTGGCAAATGAGGTCCAGTTTGAGGGCCCTGCTATCTTATGGTCTCTCTTACATTTATTTAGAAGAAGCAGTCTCTTTCCATTTTCTGTTAGCATGCCTAACTGCACCCTTTTCTCAAACAAGCAGCAATATTGGCTTTAATATACAGTGGGGATGGTGGAGAAGACATTCAAACATGCTGAAAGGGCACAGGAACTTGAGTCCCACTGAGAGTAAATGGGCCCTGTGCTCCTAAGGCCATATAGGCATTCTTGAAAATGTCCCCCTTTAAAGATAATCCAGCAGCTCCAAAATCTCACTTGGTGAAAATACTTTTCATGTTTCTGAACATTTTTTATAGCTTGTGGGAATTTATTTTGTGTGGAAATTAAATTTATTGCTTTCTGCATCTAATTTTTATTGCCCTTGCCAACTCTTCATGTCATGTCTCCCTTAGCCAAAGTCTTTATTACAACATAAGCAAAGCTGCTGTCTTGTTATTGCTGGAGGAAAAATTAGATTGACTTGTATTTTTGGGGTTAGAGAAAACTATTTTTTTCATTTGAGGAGTAGATTTCATAAACGCCTTCAATTTTCTGCTTCTGGTTCGCTTTATAATTTTATCTGGAATGACAAAGTCTTCTTTCTCCCCCATCCCCATTCATATATATTTTACTATTTTTCTTTGTTTACTAATAAACCCAGTTGGAATAAGAAAATACTACCATATTCCACAAAGCAAAGCTAAAACACTGGGGCAAATACTAGCTAGCTATGATATTTGCTGTTTATCAGTCATTCATTTTATTACTGTTATACCTAGCAGTCCTAGTCATGGACCTGGAGCCCATTGTGTTAGATGCTGTACAAACACAGAACAGAAAGATGTTCTCTCTGTAGTGCATTTGAGCTAAGGATTTTCAAGTGCTTGGCAATCACCAATCCAAAAAGTCTTGCAATATCCCTTGGCGTTACATAACTATTGTTATACCATTTCACCTCTGAATAAACTGGATCATCCAAAGGTTAAATAACTTTGTCAAGGTCAGGCAGCTAATCATCAGAACACTAGCATGACTCAAATGCAGAAGTCCTGACTTTCAGTCACATGTAATAAACACAAGATCACATTCTCTCCCTCAACTGCTGATTATGAGTCATGTTAGGGCATGTTAACCATACATTTGAGTAATCAAGCATTCACTTTGGCTCCTAAAATGTGCATTTGTTTACTTAAGTGGTGAGTGGAGTTCCCAAATGTGGATTTGGGATTGGGTACCTTCATTTCCGTGCCCAAGTTTCAATAATTTAACAATTTATACTCTGAATTATCAGAGGACACATTAGCTCAAAGTCTCTGGAAAAAAAAACCAGTTATTGTCAGCATTAACTCAACTGAAATCAGTGGACTTAAATGGAGTTACATCTGGGGATGAATTTGGTTCTGTATCTTATAGTTTTGGGAGCTAGAAGGAAAGCAGTGTTAATCTGAAAGGTAGATTGTGTTCAAGTTTCAATACCTTTACCCAGTTAGCTTCAGTATTTGGCTATGGAAATTATCAATGAGCTATCAACAATTTGTATACTGCCAAACTTAAACTTCTTTGGAATAGTACTGAGGTTTTATATGCATATTCGATCCCAAAGTGCTTTTATACAGTTCAGTTAAAGTGGTTTAAAAAAACTATGCATGACAAATGTAAGCGATGTTGACAAGAGCTGTTCCTTTTGAATTCATTTAAGCATATCACACAGTATGTTGTGGCCAAAACTTGACACACAGCTCCCTTTCCAGAAGCCTATTTGCCAAATACAACACAATTTGGATGGTGGGAAGAATAATCAGGGGAATCAAGTTTTAACCTAAACTTCTACCCCCACGTATGTGTTTGGCATGAATGTACCTGTGAATAAATCATCAGAAGTGACTAGTTTCCCTACTTGACGACCACAAAGAACAGAAGCAGCAATTTTACTGGATCATCTTCACTGAGTTTTTGTATTAGGCATATTTGGAACTGTTCACTAATAACGATAAACATCATCTCTAAGCTGCTTTACGTCTGTGTGGATAAGTGCTAATGTAATCAAAGAATGTGAAGTTGGCTATGTACTTGCCGCCTTGCTCCTTGGCACCCAACGCTGGTATTCTTTCATCTTAGTTTTGCGTAGCAATTATCAGACTGACCCATTGCAGAGCGAGAGCAGGAGCAAAAACACTTTAAAAAGTGCAAAGGAGGAGGTAGGATTAAGGCAAACATTTACATATCTGAGAAAATTACCCAGGAAGGACTGGAAATCTGATGACATTCTGTTTACCTAGTGTAACGCTAAAACAGTTTGCAAGTGATACAAAACAGAACACTTTGTGTAAATCACTGTGAACGTAAGGATCTGTGAAGCTAGACAGCAAACCCCAGAATTATCAAGCTGGCCCAGTGCAATAGCATTAGCTTGCTATGCAGCACAATATAGTATTTTGCACTGGGGCTTTTCTAAAACTGTCTCAAAAAATAAAATAAGTGAATAAAACACAAGACAGTGAACAGTATGATGTAAAAATAGAGATGATTTGTTTTCTATTTATATTTTATTGGGAAAAAAAACCCTTTCCCCCAAAATAAGGGGTGAATGGGCGGGGGAGGGGGGGGGCAGACAGAAGAACAAAATGTTAAAGGATTCAGAGGAGAGAGGACAGGTGACTAATTGTTTCACTTTTCACATGAGTTAACAGGTCAAGGTAAATCCTCATCTCCTCCATAGTCCTTACCTCAACCTGCTAATATGTGAAAACTACAAACTGCTTTATCTTCACTAGCATTTTATCTTGTATTAGCTAAAATTAGGTAAGAAAAAACTTTTTTTTGTACTGAAAATGCCCCTTAAGAGTCGTTCCCTACTTTGACAAGCTTCAAGACAAAGTTTGGGGAAGAAAGGGTGTATTATCTTTGTTTTACAGACAGGGAATTGAGGCACAGAGACATTAAGTGACCAATGTCATTCAAGAACTCTTTGCTACAGTTTGGAATTGGATGCATGTTTCCTGCAGTCTAGCGCCTTAATTGCAAAACCACCCTTCTTCTATATGAAGCTGCAATATTCTCTGGGTTGGGAGAACAATAAAGGGAAACAAGTGGAGGTTCAGTTTGGGAAATATGATATGAAGATGAGATCTAAGGGGGAAAAAGAAATGAGTTATTATTTGGAGATGGATTGGAGGTGTTTCCCCAGTGGGAATGGCCACAAATCTCAGCATCTTCAGAGGAAAATACAAAGCCTCTTTCCTTGACCAAGGCTTCCCCATAATTACATCAAAAAGATTTTAAAAAATATAAAATTCATCTCCTACTGTCCGGAAGGAAAAGAGTGAAATCAATATTTTTGAACACCCTAAATTTTATGATAGCTACCATATAAGAACTTAAATAAGACAAGTACCATATGTCATGGTATATGGAATCTAAGTCTACCAGGAGGTATTTCTTAAGGAAAACTACCATTCTGGCCAAAACAAATAGACTTTCACATAGCTCAAGCCCCAACTTTCTTGTGCATTTGTTTACAAGGGCCTACACCCTGTCGGGAACTCTATACAGCATACGGAGAAGGTTTTTGGCTAAATCAAAAAGTCCATAGTATTAGAAGATAGATGCCAGGAGCTCCTTTAGTTGTGAAAAGACTGTGGGTGACAGAAAAAAGGCTGATGTTATATGAGGCATGGGAGCAGACGAGGGAAGAGAGAGATGAGATCAATGAGTCACAGTAAGCTGGAGGAAGTGCATGGATATTTTCTTTAAAAAGAGGACAACTTTGAGCTGGATCCTGAAATTAATGAAGAGCCAATGGAATTGTTTTGAGGGTGGGGGTTGATTTTGTTCATGCTTTTTGTGTGGGTGAAAATTAGAGAGTGGTCCAATCTACCACTGCAGATCTAGACACCTATAGGTATTGGATCTAGCTCTAAATATTGTTTCCACGTCTCATGCCTGCTGTTACCTTTTGACCTCCCCTCCTGTAATCCTTACCTTTTTCTTTTCATTTTATCTGTTTTCTCTAATCACAGATTGTAAACTCTTCAGGACAGGTGCTGTTTCTTCTCTATGGTTCTGATCCAAAGCACACTGAAGTTAGTGGAAAGACTCCCATAGACCTCAGGAATCGGGGTCTGTGTATGGGAGGTGCTCAACACACTTTTGGTGTTGGATGAATTTAAGCTATATATTTTTTCATCCTATTGGTAGTGAAAATTTGGCTTTTGAGAAAAGCAAGAGAACAGTAATAGGTATTTAGAGAAAATCTGAACATGCTTAATTTCAGTAGCACGTTTTTTTTGTTCCCTATACAAATGAATAGCTATGACTCCCAGTAGGGTGACCAGATGTCCCGATTTTATAGGGACAGTCCTGATATTTGGGGCTTTGTCTTATATAGGCACCTATTACTCCCCACCCCCTGTCCCGATTTTTCACACTTGCTGTCTGGTCACCCTAACTCCCAGACAAGAAAACTTGAATCCTTACTTAGGGCGATAAGCCTTAGTCTTACCTAGTGGTGTTATGGCAGGTCATTGGTCTGTCATCAGTTTAAAAACCTTTTGTGTTTAAAAAGAGAAAAGTTGTATGTGCCCCCAGGGCACTCATTCAGCTGTGAAAGTACAAGTACATTCATTGGTACAAAAAGGAGAACGTGGCATATTTGAAACAATGATAGTCAATTTGAGAAACACTGTTGATTTATTGAAAGTGGCAGCTTCAGATTTCTGAGGCATGCTGCCCACTTGCAGTATTTTAACTCCTTTTTTTAAAAATTCCCTAAATCTATTAAAAACGTAGCTGAACTAGGCCATGACTGACTTGTCCAGACTATTTTTTTGAACTAGGGAAATGTTACCCATCTTTGTTTCTTCTGATATTAATTAACGTATACACCCTAATATAAATTTGGGGTCCAACTTTAGTCATATTTACCAGCTTGATTTTCAGATGGTATTCAGCACTTCCTGCCAAACTGAAACTCAAAATTACCAGTCACTTTTGAAAATGTGTGCTGATTTACATAAGGAAAAACCTTTTTTCCTCTTGGAAATGGGGTTCTCCCGAGAATCTTTCTCAGGCTCAAGCAAGATGGAAACTAGCTGAATGCTGAATTAGCTTCTTTGGCAGTATTTTGATGTTTACGCACAATATCCTTTGCATCAGAAATTGTAGTGCTACAAAGAAGGCGATCTGACCTACAGAGCGTGAACCAAACCAGAACTCCTTATCTGAACACCCCAGTTTTGGGGAAATCTGGATGCAGTCTTAGCAGCTTGGGCCCATCTCTAGGTCACAAGATCTTAGTCTCTGAATGAATTAAGACCTCTATCTTTGCGGGCTGCTGCAGAGAGCGTTGTATGAATCATCCATGAGGCTGGTTCTTTGTCATGGCAAAAGTCACGTCTTTTTGTTACAGCAAAACAAAAATACAAAAACAAAAAAAACACTAGCCATATTAGTTTCTTTAAAAAAGATGAAAGTCTGGCATGCAGTATTGTAATTCAGTTCATTTTCCATTATGAAAATGTTCAATAGCTGTCACTAACAGCTTAAAGATAGCGAAAAGTACATTAATATAGTTGCCATCCATATTGAATGGCATTAAAGGGGGTTTCTACTTAAACAGGATTACTCCTTGTTTAAGTAGAAACCCTTTCCCCCCTATTCCTTAAACCTCTTATAAAAAGTTGTCTAATAATAATAAATGGCTAAGCCAAAGGGGAAACAATACTTCACAGAGCCGGATTCAAAACCACTAACCAAAAAAGAATGATTCCTGTGACCCCACTACTAGTTAAAGAAAATGTTGTTTTCCAGAGAATATATGACCGCTCAGTATGTTTCCATGTCATGAAACCCACCCCTTATCACAATACACATGCGCAAGGGAATAGAGTTGAGAAAGGAGGTTACTCTCCCACGTCTTACTTACTACGCTTCTGTTCATACCCTCCAGAAATACAGAATGAGCTGAGTCACCGCAGTTTTTGCTTCATGGCAATGTAGCTCCTATTGAATCATATCAAGCCTTCCCTGGCCATGGCTGTGGCCAGAGTCCTGTGATAGTTGTGCACTCCAAACAGGCTTCAGTAGAGTGAGTATGGAAATGGAGAGAAAGCCACGGTTGATTGAGGATGAAGACCAGCTGGGGAGGGGATGGGATATATAAATTAGCTTCACAGGGGCCCCCTGTGGTGTGGGGCCCCAGGCAATTGTCCTGCATCCTACCCCCTAATGCTGGCACTGCTTGCAACCCCCCTAAACCCATCCCAGGTATAGGTAACTTATGCTAAGTGGCTAATCAGCAGGGAAGGAGGTGAAAGCAAGCCCTCCAACAGCTGTTCTAGTTGCATTTAAAGGAGGATCTCTGCCATAAAGTGATAATAGGGTACCAGATTTTTTCTGGATTAAGTCATATATCCTTCCCCCTTTGAGATGCTACAGATGCCAAAGGTTTAGACATGTGGCAAATAATTGTAAAGGGAAAATGAGGTGCAGTAAGGCTGGAGGAGGATGTTCGTATGACTTGCGTGGAAGGATTGGATTTAAAGTGTAGCAACTGTAGAGAAAAACATAATTCAGCATATGACGGATGTACTGTAGCAAATCAAGTAAGGGAAATACAAACAATTAAGATAACAGCTTCCACCTATGATATTGTTAGTTAGGAGATATCAAAAGAAAAAAGGGGGAAAGAAAGGAAGCCCATTAAGGGAAAAGAAAGAACAAAGTAACAAAATAACGGAAAGGAACATTGTGAGTGATACTGGGGATAACAGAGATGACATACTGATTAGAGCGAGAGGGAGAGATTCATAATGTTTATGATTGAAATAATAAACTGCACATTTCAGACAGGAAAGAAAACAGCAAAAATTAGAATTATAAAGCAGCTGAAAATATTTACATGTTAGCAACCTATCGGTGGAATGTCTCCACGTTTTCCTAACCAAAGCAAGTGTTGATGAACAAAATGGAACAGTGGTGACAATTTTTAGTTGCACACAGTCTGATAGCTTATGGGTAGGAATTAAAGGATAATATTGTTGTTATAAAAACTAAACCTGACATTATATGTATTCAAGAGACATGGCTAATAGGGAATCTAGACTATAGAATCCCTGGATATGGATAGAGAAGTAGGAAGGGGTGGGCGTGCATGTATCTTCATTAAGGTAAATCTAAATTATTTTGAAGATGAAGTGAAAAGGCTTAATATTGGGTATGATGCTATTGAGATTCTGATGCAAAATAATTCCACGTCACTAAGAATATAGAACATGTGCAACCCATGCAGGAAACTAGTGGCCAAGGAACTGAAAGAGATAATTGCAGGTGCCTCAAGCCTGAATATATGGAGCAGTCCTACCTTATTCAACGTCATAATAAATGATTTTCCAAACAAGATGAATGCAGGAATAGGTGTCACTCTATTTGTTGCTGAATGTACCATAGGGGGCAAAAAACAGAAACCCTGAAATAGCTGCTAAAAGAGTAAATGAAGCTCTAAGAAAGGGGGTGGAATCGGGAAACATGGGGCTCTAAATTGTCAATTGTCAAACTGAAATTTAAAAAAAAAGATTATAAATTATATCTATAGGGACAGCAAATAATCATAGTTAAAAGCTTCAAACTTTTAGGTGTGATATTTGATAGCAAACTCACTTAGAAGGATCATATTGAAAATATTAGAGATAAGTGTACAGGCAAAATCAACATATTTAAAAGCATTTCTGGAACTTCCTGGGGTGCCGATAAGGAAGCCGTGGTAATGCTATACAGAACGCTAAGACCAGTTATTGAGTATAGTGCCAGGCTTTCAGTTCAGCATCAAACGTGAATTTGAGAAGCTTGACTCAATCCATGCTCGGATGTTGCGAATTGC
Source organism: Malaclemys terrapin pileata (assembly GCF_027887155.1). Taxonomy (NCBI): domain Eukaryota; kingdom Metazoa; phylum Chordata; order Testudines; family Emydidae; genus Malaclemys; species Malaclemys terrapin. The sequence continues at coordinate 116,619,191 of NC_071505.1, forward strand.
ATGTGGTGCCTTCATCACAATGCTGCTGTGTGTACTGCGGATAGCTGTGGGTGAAATGCCTATTACTTTAATAATGACCCTTTAGACGTAATCTTTTGGGATAAAGCCAAAGATGGAAACACTAAGCTAATATATGATGAATGCTGGGAATTAAGTGGTCGACATGAAGGGCAAAAACTGAAAATGCTTCATAAAAGTAGGGTTAAAATGTGAAAAAGAAAGACCAAAAAGAGGTTAAAATCTATAGCTTTGGGAAAATGCATTTTAATTAAAAAATTATACCTCCTGAGGTAGATTTGGAATTGTATAATTAAATTAAAAGAGAAAAGGAGTGTTAAATGTCTAAGATATAGCAAATGACTGCAGCACACCTTTAAGCACGGGGGCATTGGTCTGGCTAGTTGAATGAAGGGAATAATGTTTTATGGCTGGGGAGGAAAGAGAGGCAAACTACTGCAAAAAGGGGACAAGGGGTGACAATGACTCTTCCCCTGGAATCTGGATGGATGGAAGAGTTTAAAAGGGGCAGCCCATGTGGTAAAGCCCCCTTTGCTAATTGCTGGCACCTCCTTTTTTGGATATTAGGAAAAACTATTTCACGGGGAGGGTGGTGAAGCATTGTAATGGGTTACCTAGGAAGGTGGTGGAATCTCCATTCTTAGAGGTTTTTAAGGCCTGGCTTGACAAAGCCCTGGCTGGGATGATTTAGTTGGGAATTGGTTCTGCTTTGAGCAGGGGGCTGGACTAGATGACCTCCTGAGGTCTCTTCCAAAACTAATCTTCTATGAGTCTGATTCCTTGTGGTGGATGTCCAGTGCAGGTACACCATAGAGAAGGTATACAGTGACTGGATAAATGGATTGGCAAAGAATTAAAAAGAAGATGTTGGTTAAAGGAATAAAATGGGGGGAGGTTGGGGACTCCTATGATTGGTACGGCCGGGAGCCAACCTCCCTTTCTTATGGCCCACCTTAATCCTCCTACGAGGGGCGGGTGGTGGAAGGTAAGATCTCAGCAATTGGTTGGCTGGGGGATGAGGATGGAAAAGAGGGGGGCTGATGAAAGCCCCGTGAGAAGTTATTGAATATGGGGTTACCTGCACTGTACACTTTTATCTGCCGGGTGGTCCCAGACATCTAACAATAAAGTTGCAGCCTGATTAAAACCATATGTAATGTTTCCTGTCCTCCTTTTGGTATAGCTGGACAATCAATACATTTGTGATAAGTAATGATGCTTCTGTCAAATGTATACCAATGGTTCCAAAGATGTAAGAACAGGAAGAGTGGGAACAGCATTCTGCGTTTCTTTGCTCGGAATCAAGAAAGCTGTAAGGCTATCAAATTTTGTAGCTGGTTTGATGGCTGAACTGGCAGAGATAGTGCTGGCATTAAATTAGGTCATAGATGTGTGCCCAGCTGCCATGGTCATCCTGTCCAATTCCTTATCAGGACTACTGGCCATCAGAAATTGTGCTTCAGATAGCAGAAATGATATACTTAATGAAATATTACTGTTGACAAAATTGATGCAGTTGGGCATAATCACAATAATGGCATCCCAGTCCAGTTATTGGTAGTGGGCAACGAGCTGGCAAAAAATGCTGTCAAACACAAGCAAGTTGATTTAGAGATCCCTTTAGTGACATGGAGTTTAAAAATCTAATTAAAGTGAGTTAAGAGAGGAATGGCAAGAAATATGGGCAAAAGAAATAAAGGGGAAAAGATTTGGGAAAGGGGGAGCCTATACAGGAAGGATGGGCTCCACCTAAACCAAAATGGAACCAGATTGCTGGCACTTAACATTATAAATTTTTAAACTAAGGCCTGGGGGAAAGCCGACAGGTGTGGAGGAGCACCTGATTCGGACAGAGACATCCCTTAGAGGAGGATCTATTAATAGAGAATCTCTATGTCCTAGTGAGGACAAAAGGATCGAAAATGATAGAATACAGGCTGGATCTGACCAGAAACAATCAAATAAAAAAGAGTCCCATTCAATTACATTGTGTAATGGCAGACAGCTAAAAGGAGACAAGTTTTTAAAGTGCTTATATGCCAATGCTAGAAGTCTAAATAATAAGATGGGTGAACTAGAGTGCCTCGTATTAAATGAGGATATTGACATAATGGGCATCACAGAAACTTGGTGGAATGAGGATAATCACCAACCACCTGACCAGGATGGTGATAGTGACTATGAAATGTTCAGGGAGATGAGAGGGGCTATTAAAATAAAAAACTCAATAATAACGGGGGATTTCAATTATCCCCATATTGACTGGGTACATGTCAATGTCTCAGGACAGGATGCAGATGGTTTCTTGACACTTTAAATGATTGCTTCTTGGAGCAGCTGGTCCTGGAACCAACCAGAGGAGAGGCAATTCTTGATTTAGTCCTAAGTGGAACACAGGATCTGGTCCAAGAGATGAATATAGCTGGACCGCTTTGTAATAGTGACCATAATATAATTAAATTTAATATCCCTGTCGCAGGAAAAACACCACAGCAGCCAAACACTGTAGCATTTAATTTCAGAAAGGGGAGCTACACAAAAATGAGGAGGTTCGTTAAACAGATATTAAAGGGTACAGTGCCAAAAGTGAAATCTCTGCAAGCTGCATGGAAACTTTTTAAAGACACCTAATAGAGGCTCAACTTAAATTTATACCCTAAATTAAACCTAGTAAGAGAACCAAAAAAAGAGCCACCATGGCTAAACAACAAAGTAAAAGAAGCAGTGAGAGGCAAAAAGGCATCCTTTAAAAAGTGGAAGTTAAATTCTAGTGTGGAAAATAGAAAGGAGCATAAATGACTGTATAGCAGGGTGAACACCCGTTCCTGCCCTGAAGGGCTTGAAATCAGCCCTGGCAGAGGGCTGCAGCTCTAAAAGCTGGGCTGATTGGGGAAGTGGCTGCAGCTGGGCCACACCCCAATCAGGCCACAGCTGGCCTGTATAAAAAGGCTGTGAGCCAGGAGCTCAGGAGTCTCTGTCTGGCTGTAGAGGGAGATGGGCCTGGCTGCAGGAAGCTAGAGACCGGGTACCTGAGTGGAGCAGGGCTGGGGAAAGGCAGAGGAGCTGGGGAGCTCCAGCCTGGAAAGCCCCAGACTGTAGCCTCGCATAAGGCCAACAGGTACTGGGGGTTGCAGAGGGCAGCCCAGGGGTAGGCAAAGGCAGCAGGTCTAAACCCAACCTTGCCAGTGATGAGTAGGCTGATACTGCAGTCTGCCCCAGGGTGCAGGGGCTAGACAAAGACTGGCAGTAGCCGTATACTGAGGTGGGTGGGGGTTCCCCTGGGAGGGGGAGACCCAGAACTGTGGGGGTACTGCCAGGGGGCAGCACCCAGAGAAAGGACACTGGGGTCCAGGGAGGGACACGGGGGCCAGAGACAAGGCAGATCACCAGCCTGCAGGGGGTGCTCCAGGATGCTGGAAGAGCTAATTCCCAGAAGAGACCAGCAGGAGATGCTGCCGGGTGAGTCTGCACACCTTTATAGACTAGCAAATGAAATGTAAAAATACAATTAAGAAGGCCAAAAAAGAATTGGAGGAACAATTAGCCAAAGACTCAAAAAGTAATAGCAATTTTTTTTTAGCTATATCTGAAGCAGGAAGCCTGCTAAACAACCAATGGGGCCACTGGATGATAAAGGAGCACTCAAGGATGATAAGGCCATTGCTGAGGAGGGAGATTCCCAAACCTGAGCCATTCTTGTTCAGTGACAGAACAGAGGAACTGTCCCAAATTGAGGTATCATTAGAGGAAGTTTTGGAACAAATTGATAAATTAAACAGCAATAAGTCACCTGGACCAGATGGTATTCACCCAAGAGTTCTGAAGGAACTCAGATGTGAAATTGCAGAACTAGTAACTGTAGTCTGTAACCTATCATTTAAATCAGCTTCTGTACTAGATGACTGGAAGATAGCTAATGTGACGCCAATTTTTAAAAAGGGCTCCAGAGGTGATCCCTGCAATTACAGGAGTATAAGCCTGACTTCAGTTACTGGGCAAACTGGTTGAAACTATAATAAAGAACAACATTGTCAGACATATAGATGAACGTAATTTGTTGAGAAAGAGTCAACTTGGTTTTAGTAAAGAGAAATCATGCCTCACCAATCTACTAGAATTCTTTGAGGGGGTCAACAAACGTGGCCCAAGGGGATCCAATGGATATGGTGTACTTAGATTTTCAGAAAGCCTTTGACAAGGTCCCTCACCAAAGGCTCTTAAGCAAAGTAAGCTGCCACAGGATAAGAGGGAAGGTGCTCTCATGGATCGATAACTGGTTAAAAGATAGGTTTCAGAGTAGCAGCCGTGTTAGTCTGTATCCTCAAAAAGAACAGGAGTACTTGTGGCACCTTAGAGACTAACAAATTTATTTGAGCATAAGCTTTCGTGGGCTACAGCCCACTTCATTGGATGCATAGAATGGAACACACAGAAGATATTTATACATACAGAGAACATGAAAAGGTGGAAGTAGCCATGCCAACTGTAAGAGGCCAATCAATTGAGATGAGCTATCATCAGCAGGAGAAAAAACTTTTGAAGTGATAATCTAGATGACCCAAAGAAAGTGTGAGGAGAACTTAACATGGGGAAATAGATTCAATTGGTGTAATAACCCAACCATTCCCAGTCTCTGTTCAAACCTAAGTTAATTGTATCTAATTTGCATATTAATTCAAGTTCAGCAGTCTCTCTTTGGAGTCTGTTTTTGAAGTTTTTTTGTTGCAAAATTGCCACCTTCAAGTCTGTAACTGAGTGGTTAGAAAGGTTGAAGTGTTCTCCCACTGGTTTTTGAATGTTATGATTCCTGATGTCAGATTTCTGTCCATTTATTCTTTTGCGTAGAGATTGTCCGGTTTGGCCAACGTATATGGCAGAGGGGCATTGCTGGCACATGATGGCATATATCACGTTGGTGGGTGTGCAGGTGAACGAGCCCCTGATGATGTGGCTGATGTGATTAGGTCCTATGATGGTGTCACTTGAATAGATATGTGGACAGAGTTGGCATTGGGCTTCGTTGCAAGGATAGGTTCCTGGGTTAGTGTTTATGTTGTATGGTGTGCGGTTGCTGGTGAGTATTTGCTTCAGGCTGGGAGGCTGTCTGTAAGCGGGGATTGGTCTGTCTCCCAAGATCTGTGAGAGTGAGGGATCATCTTTCAGGATAGGTTGTAGATCTTTGATGCGCTGGAGAGGTTTTAGTTGGGGGCTGAAGGTGATGGCTAGTGGCGTTCTGTTATTTTCTTTGTTGGGCCTGTCCTGTAGTAGGTGACTTCTGGGTACTCTTCTGGCTCTGTCAATCTGTTTTTTCATTTCAGCAGGTGGGTATTGTAGTTTTAAGAATGTTTGATTGAGATCTTGTAGGTGTTTATCTCTGAGGGATTGGAGCAAATGTGGTTGTATCTTAGAGCTTTGCTGTAGACAGTGGATCATGTGGTGTGTCCTGGATGGAAGGTGGAGGCATGTAAGTAAATATAGCGGTCAGTAGGTTTCCGGTATAGAGTGGTTATGTGACCATTGCTTATTAGCACAGTAGTGTTTAGGAAATGGACCGCTTGTGTGGATTGGTCTAGGCTGAGGTTGATGGTGGGATGGAAATTGTTAAAATCATGGTGGAATTCCTCGAGGGCTATTTTTTCCATGGGTCCAGATGATGATGTCATCAATGTAGCGCAAGTAGAGTAGGGGCGTTAGGGGACGAGAGCTAAGGAAGCGTTGCTCTAAGTCAGCCAAATGTTGGCATACTGTGGGGCCATGCAGGTACCCATAGCAATGCCGCTGACTTGAAGGTATATATTGTCCCCAAATGTGAAATAGCTGTGGGTGAGGACAAAGTCACAAAGTTCAGCCCCCAGGTTTGTTGTGATATTATCGTGGATACTATTCCTGATGTCTTGTAGTCCATCCTTCAGTGGAATGTTGGTGTAGAGGCCTTCTACATCCATAGTGGCCAGGATGGTGTTTTTTGGAAGATCACCAATGGATTGTAGTTTCACTTCCTGAGGTTTTTTTTTCTCCTGCTGATGATGGGTCATCTCAATTGATTGGCCTGTTACAGTTGATGACTACTTCCACCTTTTCATGTTCTCTGTATGTATAAATATCTTCTTTCTGTGTGTTCCATTCTATGCATCTGATGAAGTGGGCTGTAGCCCATGAAAGCTTATGCTCAAATAAATTTGTTAGTCTCTAAGGTGCAACAGGTACTCCTGTTCTTTTTGTGGTTAAAAGATAAGAAACAAAGGGTAGGTATAAATGGTCAGTTTTTAGAATGGAGAGAGGTAAAAAGTGGTATCCCCCAGGGGTCTGTTTTGGGACTCAGTCCTATTCAACATATTCATAAATGATCTGGAAAAAGGGGTAAACAGTGAGGTGGCAAAATTTGCAGATGATACAAAATTACTAAAGATAGTTAAGACCCTTGCAATCTGTGAAGAGCTACAAAAGGATCTCTCAAAACTGGGTGACTTGGCAACAAAATGGCAGATGAAATTTCATGTTGATAAATGCAAAGTAATGCATATCGGAAAGCATAATCCCAAGTATACATATAAAATGATGGGGTCTAAATTAACTGTTATCACTCAAGAAAGATCTTGGAGTCATTGTGGATAGTTCTCTGAAAACATCCACTCAATGTGCATCGGCAGTCAAAAAAGTGAACAGAATGCTGGGAATAATTAAGAAGGGGATAGAAAATAGGACAGAAAATATCATGTTGCCTCCATATAAATCCATGGTATGCCCACATCGTGAATACTATGTGCAGATGTGGTTGCCCCATCTCAAAAAAGAGATACACCTCTACCCCGATATAATGTGACCTGATATAACATGAATTCGGATATGATGCGGTAAAGCAGCGCTCTGCAGGGGCAGGGCTGCGCACTCTGGCGGATCAAAGCAAGTTTGATATAATGTGGTTTCACCTATAACGCAGTAAGATTTTTTTTTTTTAGCTCCCGAGGACAGCGTTGTATCAGGGTAGAGGTGTATTGGAATTGGAAAAGGTTCAGAAAAGGGCAATAAAAATTATTAGGGGTATGGAACGTCTTCTGAATGAGGAGAGATTAATAAAACTGGGACTTTTCAGCTTGGAAAGGAGACGGCTAAGGGGAGATATGATTGAGGTCTATAAAATCATGACTGGTGTAGAGGAAGTAGATAAGGAAGTGTTTACTACTTCTCATAACACAAGAACTAGGGGTCACCAAATGAAATTAATAGGCAGCAGGTTTAAAACAAATAAAAGGAAGTATTTCTTCGCACAACGCACAGTCAACCTGTGGAACTCCTTGCTAGAGGATGTTGTGAAGGCCAAGACCATAACAGGATTCAAAAAAGAACTAGATAACTTAATGGAGGATAGGTCCAACAATGGCTGTTAGCCAGGATGGACAGGAATGGTGTCCCTAGCCTGTTTGCCAGAAGCTGGGAATGAGCGACAGGGGACGGATCACCTGATGATTACCTGTTCTGTTCATTCCCTCTAGGGCACCTGGCACTGGTCACTGATGGCAGACAGGATACTGGGCTAGATGCACCTTTGGTCTGACCCAGTAGGGCCATTTTTATGTTCTTATTCCATGAACTATACCCAGAGTGTTAGGCTGGTGGTCCTTGATTGTGTAGGGAAATCTGGCAAGAGGCCAAGAGAAACCAAGCAGCCACTGGAAATGGAACAGGTGTTAGACATGCAGGGAGGGAGAAAGGACTACGATGTGTTCAGTTAAGGAACAAAGCAGGGAAAACAGAGAAGCAGGAAGGCATGAAAGGCTAAATGGTTTGAGTTTAAGGGGATTCTAGGGTGGGCCCTGAGAGAAGGGGGAACAGAGAGAGGCCCTGGTAGGAAGAAGACCAGGAAACCAGCAGCAAGTAGAATGAAGCAGCAAACCTTGGCTGTTGGTTATAGGGTCCCCAGGCTGGAATCTGGTGTAGTGGGAAGCCCTGGGCTCCCATGTTTGCTGCTGGCAAGGTGGCATAAGTCCAGAGAAGGGAACAAGGATGATAGAAAGCCCTGAGAGCAGGGTGGATGAGTTTGTGGATGAGGGGAAAGCAGTGGTTGCATGGACTGCACTCTTAGCAAGTTTGCAGATGACACTAAACTGGGAGGAGTGGTAGATACGTTGGAGGGTAGGGATAGGATACAGAGGGACCTAGACAAATCAGAGGATTGGGCCAAAAGAAACCCGGTGAGGTTCAACAAGGACAAGTGCAGAGTCCTGCACTTAGGATGGAAGAATCTCATTCGCTGTTACAGATTAGGGACCGAATGGCTAGGAAGCAGTTCTGTAGAAAAGGACCTAGGGGTTACAGTGGACGAGAAGCTGGATATGAGTCAGCAGCGTGCCCTTGTTGCCAAGGAGGCTACCGGCATTTTGGGCTGTATAAGTAGGGGCATTGCCAGCAGCTCGAGGGACGTGATCATTCCCCTCTATTTGACATTGGTGAGACCTCATCTGGAGTACTGTGTCCAGTTTTGGGCCCCACACTACAAGAAGGATGTGGAAAAATTGGAAAGAGTCCAGCGGAGGGCAACAAAAATGATTAGGGGGTTGGAGCACATGACTTATGAGGAGAGGCTGAGGGAACTGGGATTGTTTAGTCTGCAGAAGAGAAGAATGAGGGGGGATTTGATAGCTACTTTCAACTACCTGAAAGGGGGTTCCAAAAGAGGATGGATCTAGACTGTTCTCAGTGGTACCAGATGTCAGAACAAGGAGTAATGGTCTCAAGTTGCAGTGTGGGAGGTTTAGGTTGGATATTAGGAAAAACTTTTTTCATTAGGAGGGTGGTGAAGCACCAGGTTAGCTAGGGAGGTGGTGGAATCTCCTTCCTTAGAGGATTTTAAGGTCAGGCATGACAAAGCCCTGGCTGGGATGATTTAGTTGGGAATTGGTCCTGCTTTGAGCAGGGGGTTGGACTAGATAACCTCCTGAGGTCCCTTCCAACCCTGATATTCTATGATTCTATGACCACAGGGCCCAGAGGTGGGACTGAAGGCCTTGTTTTATTTGTGGGACTTTGTTACCACAGAAGGAGCAGCCTAAATTGTGACCTGATTGGGGGTTCAGGGAGCAAAGCATGGTAAGATGGGGGGTAGGGCACCAGAGGACCAGAGCAGCCACTGGAAGGTGGGTGCCAGTCTGGGAGAGTTACTATGCCATGCCTGCCCACAAGGAAGTACTTCAGCACTGAGTCCATCCCTTCACAAGTCCCCCATCCCTTTAGTATAGAAAACTCCATGGGGATGGTGTATGTCCACAGGCCTATGCTATCCAGTGAACGCCCTCCTACTTGCTGACCCACCCAGTCCCCCATGTGGATCTCTTCCATAACCATTTTTTTGGAGAGCTGGGAAATAGTGTTGCAGCGGTGGCTGATGCTCCTTCTCCCCTTCCATACAAGGGAGGGGAGATCCAAGTGTGGCTGTGATGGTCATGATCTGACTCTAGAGTTATACAAACAGCCCTTACCCCATATCTCACATGATTTTCAAAGTGACTACTCTAGTGACTTTTTGTTTTTAAATTAGGATTTCTTGCATTGTCCTGATGTTTACCCTTCTAGTCTTTGTGAACTCACAACCATTTGTCTACATTTTTGTGAAGACATGTTTGATTCACTGCAGCCTTCCGTAGTGCTGTAGTCAGGAAACAGACTCAATATTCCAAGATATATTTCTACACATTAGCACTAGCTGTCCCTGCTTTTTCTCTGGGTAAAAGACACCTGCCAGCATTTCTTAGATCTAGAAAACTGTTTGATTCTATTTAGAAATCTCTGCCTGTTGACAAAGTGGTGGGCTGGAAACTATTGTGCTATCTAACTTCTTATGTGGTAAGCAATACATTATGATAATTAAAAATCCTTTGGGACTTTCCACAAGAATAGTTATCTCTGATGTTCTGGTCAAATTCTAAACAAGATTATTCTTTGCTTCCTGTCCTCAACTTGGTTTGTTATACTGGGCTCTGTTAAACAGCTGCCACACTTCATCTCAGAGATGGCCGCATTTCATTGGTGGGCAAATCATTCCTATATTCAGTTCACACATGACTTGGTCAGATTCATAAAGAATTTTGGGATCCTCCAAGACAAAGAGTTCTATATAAACAGATTGTTGTACTCACTGTTAATAAATTCAGACAGTTCATAGCAGTAATTAAAGAAAGGGTGAAATATGGTGTTTGAACATTGCAACACCAGCAAGATAAATTATGATACAGCAAGATTGGCAAAACAAGTTCAAATTCATGTGCTTTTCCTACCATTTAAACATGAGGGTGATTCAGCTTTTTGAAACATCCATATTTCCATTCCCACAGGAACTGTGCGATGTATTAGGGCTACAGGCTCTATGGGCTTTGCAAAAATTAGGCTGTCCCAAGTGGGTGCCCAACATATTGGGGGTGAGGGGGTGTATATTGCTTGTTGAGATTTTCAAATCAGTGCACAAGATTTTTGCCACACATTTCCCATTTAATTTTAAAGGGAGATATATGAATTTAACCGCCTGCTTTGCTTTTAAAATCTTAGCCATTGTGTTTTCTTTTCATTAGAAGTTCCCGCTCCCTTTTTATTTCTTTAATGTTTCCATTTATTTTTCAATCTTTCCCCCTTTGTGTTCCAGGCATTTGAATACTGTGGTGACAAACATGGCAGAATTTATAACAGTAAAATTTTCACCCCCTTTTTTATTGGATTTTCCCCCTCTGTTCTTTCGCTGATGACACCTAAGTAATAGAATAATTTATTACTAATTATTGCTAACAACCAACCCAAAGTTTTGCTCAAAAACTCCACCTTTCTTGAGATTCTAAATAATTTTGATGATTTATTTAAAAAAAATATTTATATGCCTGGGCACCTCCTAGTTCTCGATAGAAGTGCAGAAATACTGCAGCACAGTCACGCTGAGGTTACAATAAGAATACCATGTAAACAGGGAGTCTGGTTAGCACTTATTTCTATGGGATTGATTTCCAGCCTAAGGGCCCAATCATTCAAAACCTTACCACTGAGTATGGTGCTTGCTACCGACTGAAGCCAAAGGGTCCATTTTGCAGTAGTAGCATCCTACCTGGAGGATTTCCTTCCCCCCCATAACTGGTCTCAATTTTACAAGCCTAAAATGTCTGGATAGGACATAGACTCCCTTAGCATTTATGGGTGAATTCTAAGCTGGTGTAAATTGTCATAGCTCCATGGAAGCCAGCGACTCTAATGGCAGTATGATAATTTGCATCAGCTGAGGATCTGTTCCTCAGTCTTGGGGATGTTTATTCTGTGCAAACACCTGAACCTTTGGAATTTCCCCTGTCACTAGTGGGAAGGATAGTACCACTTCTTCGAAAAGCAGTAACAGTTAAAGCATATTCCTAATTTTCAAAATAATGAATTTAACACTGGCAATCTTGCTGACCTGTAAACAAATGTGCTGCTAGCATTGTATGACATTCTAGTGAGGTGTAACCAAGGAGCTGTGCCTTGAAAAGAGATCAAACAAATTCAGTCTCTGTTCTGATTACATTTTTGTTTTCCTTCTCTACATCTTTCTCAAGAGGCTCCAGTCTATTTTAGCACACAAATGTGATGTTTCCCTCTGGTACTGTGTTTGAAAGTAAAATTTAAACAAGCGGGTAGCAATAAAACTTTTAATCCATAAATATTGAAAAGGAAAAAAAAATATTGTCAGGCCAACCAGTCCAACAACCCCCAGTTTCTTTATTTTGGTGATGACGTCCAAGGGATGATTAATGTTGATTCAAGCCTAGGTTTGCTGTGCTATATAACATCATTCTTCGACAAGCTCTCTTCACGCTTCCCTGGACGGTGACAAGAGCCTGTGAATTTTTTTAGTGATGATTAATGTCTTGGAGCTCGACATCACTTGTTGACTGACTGTTCTGGTTGTTCTCCTTTTCCATCAGGCTATTCTGGAGCAATGTTTCATGTACCATAACATGCTCATGGCTACTCCACCTCTTCAGTTTCTTCCTTCCTTTCACATTCAATCTGCTCTGAAGCAGAATCCCTCTGATTGGAATACCATGAACAATTTCCTATATCTCATGGCAATGATGGTGCCCCAAACTGAGGAGCTACAGACTGGGTAGGAAGTGATTCAGGAGGGAAACATAATTTTGGGGAGGCCAATAAGTGGGCTGGACACTTTGATAAATCCCTAGGGCCCTGGGTTGGGACCTAGTGAAATGGGTGGGCCCAAGCCCTCCTACCTTGCCCCTCCCCCCACTCCTCTATAGTGATAGAACCCCTGATGGAGCAATTGGAGTATACAGGCATGATTGAGGCCACAGCAAGGGACCCCTCTGACCTTACCTCCTCTTCCACTGCCATGGACCAGTTTTTATTTTGAAGTAACTTCATATAATTTAATTTTGCATTAAATACAAACATAAATAATATAGCAAAACACAAATCAAATCTGACCCAAAACAGGTGAAAACACAGATCCATGCACATTGCATAATGCAGCCTCCCAAGTGATTAACAAACAGGGGTAAGAAGACCTTTGTATTGAAATAAAATTAAAAACAAAATCAATCCCCAGAAAAACATTCAAGTTTGGTGAAATATAGATAATTGTATTGTATGTTCAAAATGACAGAGGGAAACTGCATGCAATTCAGGAATCAAGTAAGACAGAATTTTTGTGTGTGACCACATCATATTTTTTCCAATTACTTCAGTAGGAGAATATAAAAATTTCCATTAATATCCCTGTGGAGAATTTAACATGCTACCATGTTACAGAAAAAAAAAAAGAGGGGGGAGGGATAGCTCAGTGGTTTGAGCATTGGCCTGCTAAATCCAGGGTTGTGAGTTCAATCCTTGAGGGGGCCACTTAGGGATCGGGAGCAAAATCAGTACTTGGTCCTGCTAGTGAAGGCAGGGGGCTGGACTTGATGACCTTTATATCCTGCCATGCGGGCAGGGGACTGGACTCGATGACCTCTCAAGGTCCCTTCCAGTCCTATAATCTATAAACATAGCCACTAATTGAGTAGGGTAGGTGTCTCAGATTTCCTTTCTATCACTAAGTATTTTAGCTCCCAATGTAGATATACAGCTATCCATTTCTTAAAATTTGGCAAGATGAATCACTCATGCATAGTATTGAGATAAGAATCCTAAAGAAACCATTTACAGGACTAAAGGGTAAAAGACAAATTGGTCAGCTGCTGTCTACATCCCCTAAGCTTGTTTTTTGCTAAACTAGCTTTGAATAAATGTTGATATCCTGAAGACTGTTTTTAATACTGTATTTTGGAAATCCCCTCAAATATCCAGAACTCAGTTGTTAACATTTTGCTATAAACTTGGTCAGGAATTGATTGAGATGGGGAAACTTGTTTTTCACATTTTCTTCTAAGGTTCCTTTTTCCTATCCATATTTACAAGTTAAATGACAGCAAACATGCAACTTCAAGTATAAATCCCATATCAACTGAGAGGTGTTCCAGAGAAATTGTAAAGATCTAGGGAAGGGGGAGGGATAGCTCAGTGGTTTGAGCATTGGCTTGCTAATCACAAGGTTGTGAGTTCCCTCCTTGAGGGGGCCACTTAGGGATTTGGGGCAAAAAAAATGGGTGTTTTAATTGGGGAGTGGTCCTGCTTTGAGCAGGGGGTTGGACTAAATGACCTCCTGAGGTCCCTTCCAATTCTATGAGATCGGTATGTCTCCATATATTTTATTATTATATGTAATATGTCCTAATGGAAAGTTCCACTTTCTCTTGGAAATTGAAGTTCACTTATCTGTATATATCCCTAGCAAAATGATTTTTGTTTGGTAATATGGCCTTCAAAGTTGAATATATTGTAGATGACCAAGCTGTTCCTTTCTCTGTGTGGATCGTGGCTGGAAGGAGGAATGCTATGAAAGCTGAAAGTGATATTTGGTATCTTTGTGATCAGACTTGAACAGTATATTTTATTTCGCTCATTTTATCTGTCTTCTACCATTAAGTTTTGCAGTACAGATTTATTTTTGAATTTGGCTGTAGGTTGGGTTTTTAATGAGTATAAAGCCATTAAACTGTCTTGAATTACTGCATGCAGTTCTGGTGTTCCTATCTCAAAAAAGATATATTAGAATTGGAAAAGTTACAGAGAAGGGCAACAAAAAGACATAAAAATACTGGGACTTTTCAGCTTGGAAAAGAGTCTATAAAATCATGAATGGTGTGTAGAAAGTGAATAAGGACATGTTATATACTTCTTCACATTACACAAGAACCAGAGGTCTCCCAGTGAAATTCAGAGGCAGCAGGCTTAAAACAAATGAAAAAAAGTACTTCACACAATGCAGAGTCAACCTGTGGAACTCATTGCCAGGGGATGTTGTGAAGGCCAAAACTGTAACTGGGTTCAAAAAAGAAATAGTTACATTAATGGAGAATAGGTCCATCAATGGCTAATAGCCAAGATAGTCAGGAATACAACCCCATGCTCTGGGTGTCCCTAATCTCTGACTGATAGAAACTGGGAGTGGATGACAGGAGATGGATCACTTGATAATTGCTCTGTTCTGTTTATTCCCTCTGAATAATTTGGCATTGCCCACTGTCAGAAGACAGGACACTGGACTAGATGGATCATTGGTCTGACACAATATGGCTGTTCATATGTTATGTACTTATGGGATATGGCACATGAAAGAGACTTGCACATCTTGCGAAGGATTGTCTTTGTAGTCAGTTTGTCCAATGGAATACATTTGGCCCTTGTGACATAATGTTTCTGTCTATGCAGTGACTTTGATGTATAGTCACTTTGTTGCACTGGCATATGTTGCCATCACCCTAGGTCATCAAATAATGACATTGACACAAAGTCATCATGTTGTTGTGTCAAAGCATCATGACTTCCCAAGACTGCAATGTTTCATGGCCCCCAAAGTGACTTTTTTGGGATTTGTAAATATCCAGCAATGTCTGTGTAACTTCAGATTATCCTGGTAGAGCAGGGGTGGGCAAACTATGGCCTGCAGGCTGGATCCAGCCCACGGGCCATTTTAAGCCAGCCTGCGAGCCAGACTACGTGGCTCGGCTCTGCTCCGACCAGGGTGCTGGGTCGGGGGCCGGACCATGTGGCTCAGCCCAGCTCTGGCCGGGGCACTGGATCGGGGGCCGTACCACACAGCTCCCAGAAGCAGCAGCATGGCTCTGCTCCGGTGTCTACATATTCCAATGGCCCCCTCCAGCGCTCCAATGGGAGCTGCAGAGGTGGTGCCTGTGGATGGGGCAGCGTGCAGAGCCGTCTGGCAGCGCCTCCGCGTAGGATCCAGAGAAGGGACATGCCACTGCTTCCAGGAGACACTTGAGGTAAGTACTGCTCAGAGCCTGCACCCCTGAGCCTCTCCCCACGCCCCAACCCCCTGTCCCAGGCCTGATCCCCCTCCCGCTCTCCAAACCCCTTGATCCCAGCCTGGAGCACCCTCCGGCATCCCGAACCTCTCATCCCCAGCCCCACCCCAGAGCCTGCACCCCCAGCTGGAACCTGCACCCCTTTCCATGCCCCAGCCCTGATCCCCCTCCAAACCCCTCGGTCCCAGCCCAAAGCACCCTCCTACACCCCAAACTCCTCACCCGCAGCCCCACCCTGGAGCCCGCATCCCACCCCCAATTTTGTGAGCATTCATGGCCTGCCATACAATTTCTATTCCCCGATGTGGTCCTCAGCCAAAAATTTTGCCCACCCCGTGTTAGAGGTATCACAATCCCAGAAATATCCATAACCACATATTGTAATTTTTCAAAATTGAACTTAATTATTGATTGGACATCTTTGCTCAAAAATCCAGAATACAGGGGATATCGTAAATGAAAATTCAGGTTAGTGTGGGAACTTGCATAGTACTTGTTTCAAGTCTGGCTTCAGCTAGGTCTGTCACTTTTATGAGTACTGATATTCACTGAGTGTGCATGACAGTGGGGGTTCCTGGGGGGAAGGCTTGCTGAAGAGTACTCTGAAAATGGGTAACTGCCCTTCTTAGATGATGGTTTTATGTAGTCTCCTTGAAATCACCTATTTAGAGTATAGGCTCTATCAGTCAAAAATGATCTTTGGACTCGTACTTACTTACTTGACTTTGGAGGAAGAAAGTGAAGAGGTGTCTAATCAAGTCCCTTGTGTTTCAGAAGGGCATGTTCATTTGCATATCAGGGGAAATCCAGTACGGACATGACTGGAAATGTAAATGTGCCCTGACCATGAAAATAGAGCATTTGAAGTCTTTCCATTCCACTAGCATCTCTGGAGGATGTTAAACCGATAACTTGCACCCAAGAATTTAAAAAGAGCTGGCTGAAGCGCTTTCTGGACCACTAATGTTGTTTTTCAATAAGCCTTGGGGCACTGGGGAAGTTCCAGAAGACTGAAAGAAAGTTCATGTGCTAATTTTTAAAAAAGGATAAATGGGGTGACCTGGGCAATTATAGGCCTATCAGCCTTACATTTATTTTGGGGAAGATAATGATATGGGACATGATTAATAACTAATGGAGGGTAATATAATTCATGTCAATCAACATGGGTTTATGGAAAATAGATTCTGTCAAACCAACTTGATATCTTTTTTTCTGAAATCACAAATTTTGCTGGTAAAGGTAATATTGACATATTGTACTCTGATTTCTGTAAGGTGTGTGACTTGGTACTGCATGAAATCTTTAAAAAACTAGAATGATAAAAAATAAACATGGTGCACATTAAATGGATTAAAACTAGCTAAATGATAGGTCTCAAAACGTAACTGTAAACAGGGAATCATCATCAAGTGGATTTGTTTCTAGTGAGGTCCTGCAGAGAGAGGTTCTTGTTCCGATGCTATTTTAACATTTTTATCAGTGACTTAGAAGAAAACATAAAATCATCATTGATAAAGTTTCCAGGTGACCCCAAAACTGGGGAGTGGTAAATAAATGAAGGGCCCAGGTCAGTGATTCAGAGCGATCTTAATCGCTTGGTAAACTGGGTGCAAGCAAACAATAGCATATTACGATGCATAAATGTAAATGTGTGAATCTAAGAACAAAGAATGTAGGCCATACTTATAGGATGGGAGACTCTATCCTAGGAAGCAGTGACTCTGAAAGCTTTGGGGGCTATGATGGATAATCAGCTGAACATGAGCTCCCAGTGACACTATGTCTAAAAGAGCTAACATGATCCTGGGATGTCTAAACAAGGGAATCTCAAGTAAGGATAGAGAGGTTATTTTACCTCTCTAGTTGGCACTTTTGGAATACGGTGTCTAGTTCTGATGTCCACAGTTCAATAAGGGTGTTTATAAATTGGGGAGTGTTCAGAAAAGAGTCAAGAGAATAAATAAAGCATTAGAAAATGAGCCTTCTATGACAGATTTAAGGAGCTTAATCTATTTAGCTTAACAAAGAAAAGGCTAAGGGGTGATTGATTAGTCTATAAGTATCTATGTGGGGAACAAATATTTAATAGGCTTCAGTTGAGCAGAGGAAGGTGTAGCATGTCTGGAAGCTGAAGCTAGACAAAGTTTGACTAGAAATAAGGTGTACATTCTTAATGGTGAGAGTAAATAACTATTAGAAGAATTTACCAAAGGTTGTGGTGGATTCTCCATTGCTGACAATTTTTAAATTAATATTGGATGTTCTTCTGAAGATCTGCTGTAGGAATTATTTTGGGAAAGTTCTATGGCTTGTGTTATATAGGAAGTAAGACTAAATTATCATAATGGTCCCGTCTAGCCTTGGAATCTATGAATCCATGCTCTGATTTCTTAAAACATATTGAGGAGGAGGGAAACTGAATTCAGATTTCTATTACAGTGGTGTGGACGCCATTAAAATTAGTGGGGTTGCTGAAACTGAGAGCAGAAGTTGGCTTGTTTTGTCTCAGGAGAAGACTTTCTCTGCCAAGTGGGTATAAAATTACTTGTGCTACAATAGAATCATAAAATGCATTGTGGGATAGAATATTTCAGCCTTTTCAGGGTTACCTAGGGAGATGGTGGAACCTCTATCCTTAGAGGTTTTAAGGCCCGGCTTGACAAAGCCTGGCAGGGATGATTTAGTTGGGGTTGGTCCTGCTTTGGGCAGGGGGTTGGACTAGATGACCTCCTGAGGTCTCTCCCAACCCTAATCTTTTATGATTCTATGATACTGGCCATTGCAGCTCCAGGGCTGCTGGTGCAGCTTCATGGCCTGGAACAGAGAGAATTTATTTTGCTTTCCCTTCCCCTCTCTATCCCCACCCAATTGCAACAGAGCTGCCCACCAAAGCCTCAGAGGGAACTGGGCTGAGAACTTAGGCCTGAATGCATATAGCCGAAACTAGCAAATGTCTGCATCTTTTTAATTTCAGTCAGCATTTCCAACAACTTGCTTGCCAATTAACAGGACTGATAGCTGCCTCAATGAATAGATTACTAACCCAAATTGGTTTTGCTCTGCTAGCTCCCTGGAAGCTACGTACATCCTGTTTAGAAGAGACCAACTTCCAGGTCACACACCCACTGGCTGAGAAACACAGACACATAGTCTGTGAATGGTTAACATTCCCTTTTCATTGAACAGCAAGAACACATGAGTCTTATGTGGCAAATCCTTTCCCATTTTTACTCCAGGGATTTGTATTAATTTGATCTTTAAGGGTTAGACCGACCTTTTGGCTCAGCCTTGAGTCTAGGACAATGTATAGCTGTGCTGCCCCCTAGGCGCACTGGCAAGTGATAGTCACTAAATGGGTCTGAATCTGCACTTCCTTAAACCTTCTGTAGCTGTTTACAATAGTGAAAGTGGATGTGAAATGTTACCAGATTAGAATGGTAGCATTTTTTACCCATTGTGCTCTGGTGGAAATGACTATGCGGATGCAAATCCAATGAATCTCAATTCCTCCCCTTTGCTCCAAAGACTGGTGTTAGAAAGGAAATAATTTACAACACTGAAAGTGGTACCTTTTTGTATTCCCCACCTCTGTTGCACTCAGCCAACTCTGAAGCATGGCTCCTTCCGCTCCTTGACCACTTGCTCATGAGGTTGCTGTGTTTCACGTACCCTAACTTTGCCACAGAGGAAGCCTTATTCTCTACTCACCAGTGTGACTGCGTTAGGGTTAGTGACAATCTAACTGTTCTACTTTAACGCATCAGAAGATTTACAGATCAAATTGATTGCTCAAAAATAGTTTATAAATTGTAGCATTTCTACATTTTGACTAAATCTCAAAGATTAATCTGAATTCCAGTGTACCATGCAGGTTTTCATGGATACTTGTAAGAATTGTAAATGCAACTTAAATCCAAAAATCATTTCTAATAGTAAAATGCCTGGCAACATTATGCTGGAGCTTTGGTTTGATATGAACTCCGAAGGAAGGGTGCCATCAAGTGAATTAATGCCAATTCTTGTAGCACTTGCATGTCTCCTATCAGTCACTAACCAAGGCCATACTCTCCTCAGCTAATTAATACCCATAGCACTCCAGAGAAGTATTAACTAAAAATCAGGGGCACACCAACTCTTCCACAGTCTAGACCATATTTTAATACTGAACTTACGATGTGACCTCCCTTCCATATCCTAGTGGCAAGTACAGCAGTGGCTTACATTGGAAAGCAATATTAGGAAAATATTGAGTGGTGGTGGTTTTTTAAGCTGTCTTTAATGCCATTTGCAGCTGAAAACAAGGAGAAGAGCCAGCATGATGTGACTAACTGGCTCTCCATGGACCACCAGCAAGTGCACCTCAGGCCACCATTGGTATATGGACCACAATTTGAGAACTGCTATAAATTATGTCAGCAGTGGGGGGAATGGTGGTTTATAGCATGGTGGTTTGGAGGAAGTAGACTGCTGGGGATAAAACACCTGACAGTAAAGGGTAAGAAGATAAAGACAGCAGGAGCCTAGAATGTGGGGTGTTTTTATAGCTGTGGTTACTGAACGTAGACATGTATTTCTGGAAGCGGAAGGGGATGGAAAATAAATTAATCAATGGACCAAAAATGGGACTAAATATTTCAGTCTTTTGAGGCAGGCTGAGTACAGACACAAAAGGGAAGTAAGTTAAATAACTTGTGGTTCATTTGAATGAGAACATACATCATTTTTGTCAAAGCCCCACAGATATTCTTCAAACTGACAAAAGTGTCTGACCACATTTCCCCCCCTTTCCTACCCTGAGTGAACTTGTGAACTAGTTAGGCGCTGTCTGGGTTCCGGACATTTCAATAGTTTTGGCTCCATACCATTCTAACATTCAGCCTAGAGGAATTCCTGTTAATTTTGTTACGCTATTTACTAAGCTTTTTGTTATTTTATGCCATCTCGCAGTGTGTTTAATCTCCACTTGGAGAATTTGAGAAACAATTTCATCAATGGAATCTCTATTTAAATGTTTTCAGACCATTGATACATTCTCTGAGAGAGTCTTGTGCAGAAATTCTACTTCTAAACTCTCCTGAATTTGTCTGTTTTGCGGGCATGGGTGATTGGATGGATTAGAATCAACACTTAATTTTGCAAATAGCATCTCTCTCTAAAGTGAGGTAAACCCAAATCTCAGTTTAGAATGCCCCACATCTGTTTTGTGCAGGTCAGGTATATCTCTGAATTTACCATGAGTAATCCCCCTCTCCAAATCACCCTGTTGCTTATACAAATAAACTTGTATGTTATATGGGTTATATAAGGTATGAATGAAAGGAGTTGTGCTGCTTGCTTTGTCTGCGGCTTCCTTAACTGTGGCCAGAGTTAGAGTATTAGTAGGTGGGAGGCTGTCACAAAACTGGCTGACTGGGCAATGAAATGGCAGATGAAATTCAATGTTGATAAATGGAAAGTAATGCATACTGGAAACCATCATCCCAACTACATATACACAATGATAGGGGCTACATTAGCTGTTACCACTCAAGACAAAGATCTTGGAGTCATTGTGGATAGTTCTCTGAAAACATCTAGTCTAATGTGCAGAGACAGTCAAAGTGAACAGAATGTTAGGAACTATTAGAAAAGGTATAGATAAGACAGAAAATATCATAATGCCACTATATAAATCCATGGTATGCCCGCACCTTGAATACTATGTGCAGTTCTGGTCTCCGCCTTCTTAAAAAAAAAAAAAAAAAAAAAAAAAAAAAAAAAAATTAGTACTGGAAAAGATAAAGAGAAGTTCAACAAAAATGGTGAGGAGTATGAGACAGGGCTTTCATATGAGGAGAGATTAAACAGACTGGGACTTTCAGCTTGGAAAAGAAACAATTAAGTGGGGATCTGAGAGAGGTCTATAAAATCATGAATGGTGTGGTGAAAGTGAATAAGGAAGTGTATTTACTCCTTTGCATAACATAGGTGCCAGGGATTACCCAATGAAATTAATAGGCAGCAGGTTTAAAACAAACACAAGGAAGTACTTCTTCCCACAACCACACAGTCAGTCTGTGGAACTTGCTGCCAGGGGATGATGTGAAGGTGAAAACTATTACTGGGTTCAAAAAAGAATGCTATAAATTCATGGAGGGTAGGTCCATCAATGGCTATTAGCCAAGATGATCAGGGATGCAACCCCATGCTCTCGGTGTCCTATGCATCCAACTGCCGGAAGCTGGGAGTGGATGGCGGGGATGGATCACTTGACAATTGCCCTGTTCTGTTCATTCCCTTTGAAGCATCTGGCATTGGCCATTGTCGAAGACAGGATACTGGGCTAGATGAACCCTTCGGCTGACTTAGTATGGTGTTTCTTTTGTGGACAAACCCAGAAATTATTATATCATGACAACCACTTAGAAAATTTTATACTCTGGATCTTGTTACCCAGCAATACTCTGTGTGTTTAATCAGTGCTATGGATGGAATTGATAGACTAAAATCCCTGCTTAGTGAAGTCCAGATTCAGCACCTTCATTTTTCCTAAAAAGAAGCAGGAAAAAAATAATTTCCCAAGGAAGACATCCCTCTCTAATTCATACATCATAAAGGCTGAGCTGTGAGTGGGTGAGACTAGTGTAGCCACCTTTCCATATTTGTGCAAGATCTCAGAGTTTTTTTTCTTCTTTCTCCCCTTCATAAAAAAAAAATCCAGCTATTCGGTGTTAGGCTATCTGGCTAATAAAACAATCAAACAGCAATATGCCAGGTCTGTACAGTTGACATCTGTCACTGCTAGACCTCCAGATACAGGGCCTGACCCATGTCAGAAGCTTTATTTAGACTGGATTGGAAGGAGCAGATTTATTACAGAAAAGTTAAGCTAAAAAGTATGTTTTCTCCCTTTTTATCTCTGTACCTTTTGGAGTATTTATATGTTCTTGTTCCCTCTAAAATAATGTGAGCCATTTGTTTTGGAGACCTTTTTGAGGAAAGTGATCTTGTGCAATGCAGGCCAAGTGATGCATTTCTGCTTGCATGAGAACTATTTGATTGGCTCAATATATTGTAAACCAACATTTTTAAAATAGGCTTTGACTTTACTAGGGCAATGAGAACCTTATCCAAACAGCTGTCACAGGGACTGGTACTAGCTGTAAGACTAAGCTTGTCATTTGGAGTTTCACTGGGGAAAGATTTAGCATCAGGAAGTTTCCATTTGGATGCTGGTTGTATAATGGCTAATGCATTTCTTTCTTTACTATTTCTGGCCTTTCCTGGCTCACAATGTAGCTTCCTGTAATGTCATGATGCCCTTTAATTAGACCTGAGTAAGGAGCACCTTAGTTATTTTTATTAACGCTTGAGACCAAGTTAGCTATTTGCATTGGTTCTTTGGTATTCTTTCTATGGTTGTTTCCTTCACTATGGCATGAAAATAAACCAAGAGACTTTTCTCAAAACCAAATATACCAGGTCAAATTTACCTCTGGTGTACTGGCATAACGCTGACATCACTAAAGTCACACCTTCATGTACCACAATTTGATTTAATAACTATAAAGGAGATAATTTCAGAAAAAGTAAAAATTGACCTAAATCTTCATCCAAAACTTTCATAAAAAGGTCCAATAAAGAGGGTTCTATTAGATTTGAAGTTGTTTGAATGACTTTCCCTTCCCCTATTACAATTTTTCTCACGTGCTTCTGAATCTCCAGGTTCCAGCCTTGTTTGAAGCTGGAAGTACTGGAAATGTTAGGAGGAAGCCTAACCATCCCATGTATATTCACTCAAGAAATTGGATTATTGGGATACGTGTCAGAGAAGCATCCTGCCCTTTAGGTGATCTATTTTTTTCAATCTCTTGCAACTGACCCACCCACTTATATTAGGCCTTAGCCTGATCCAATATGAGTAGTGATATCTACTAGTGAAATCTGACGGTGTTGGTAAACTGTGATGATCAGACCCACAAACCCTGAAGTCAAGGGTTGTAGGTGCTCCATCTATCACAAGAGCACGTAACTCTAGGTGAATTCACTCAAGAATCAAACTCTTGCACTGGGTTATAAAATAAAAATGGGAGCCTGGCAGAGAAGTGGTAAAAGGCATGCTTTCGTGAGATTGCAAGGTAGTTCAGTTAAAGGAGTTGCAATTAAAACCCTTAAATAGTAAATAACTCTTGTTATGCTCTAATGTTAAGAATTCTACTGAACTATTGGCCAGAGCTATGCTTTTCAGTTTAGATGGGTTCTAATCTTCCATACAATATTCTGCAGGGAACATACACTTATTCTGAAGTGTCTAAAGCTTTATCTTTGTCAGTCAGGTTCTCATCACTTTGGTTCTTACGCTTCTGAATGTCTGGGATGGGCATCCTAGCAACACAATCTCTCTTAGCCTGGTGTCTTGATCTCAGTCTGTATGTACCTGCATGGGGAGAAGATTTCTGCTGGAAGAAGGTTCTTAATTTAGCAGACAAAGGCAGAACAGGACTCAAAGATTGGAAGCTGATAGTAGGCAAATTAAAACTAGAAATAAGTCACTTTTTAAATGTGAAGGTAATTGACCACAAGCCTTAGCTAAGGATGTGATAGATGTTCCTTTACTTGAATACTTTAGATCAAGATGGGATGGCTTTATAAATGATGTGTTAACTCAACTAGAAATGTATAGGCTTGATGCTGGAATCCCTTGGTGACATTCTTTGGACTGTGTTGTACAGGAAATCAGATTAAATGATCCATAGTGGTCCTGTCTGGTCTTAAAAATCTATGCATTTATGAATAAATATTTCTGAAATTCACCTCTCCGTTTTCAGGTGTAAGTCCATCTGCATACTTAACGAACAATTTGAAAGTCAGTGGTGTTCAGATTACAGTATTTGGTTCAGCCTAGAATAAAGAAAAGAAGCATTTGAAGAAATTTAGATTGGAATCCAGGTTTAAATTTCAAAGTTTCAGGTGCTTGGATCTAAGATTTTAGCTTGGGTCTATCTCAAGTCAATTTTTTGTATTTTTATACATAAACATGTATTAATCACAGTATGGTATCAAGGCAGCATACAAAATAACAAATACATTTGAATACCCCAGTCACAACAGCAAGGAAATAAACCATTCTAACCTTTAGCCACACTCAGCACCAAATGAGTTCACCATGTGCAGTGCTGCCAATGGGCGAGGTAATAAAACCACACTCCCAAGGATGGAAAATGGAGGTTTGTCGGATGACAAGGAGGAGTGTTTGACAGCTGGGGACAATCCACTTAGAATGTCTAGCCACCAAAATTGTGAATGCAGGGACTGGCCAGATTGTGTGATTACTTTTATCATTCAGTCCTAAAGAGCCATATTTTGCCCTTTGAGTCACCATGCACATCCAAGCGCAGAGCTTAGTTCTAAGTGTTGAAAATACAGTGAGTAGAATGACACTAACAGGAAAAAATATGGTTCCAGATCTTCAGCTGGTATAAGTTGATGTCGCTCCACTGAACTCAGCAGACCCATACCAGATGAAGGAGAATGTAGCCTGTTAATTTTAAATTAAAAATATCAACTCAAAAGATTTTAAATTCAAGTTTTTTTAAATGGAGCATAGATTTCTTACTAGGCTATGCAATTTATAAAATCAGTGTAAATCCCTAAAATAGCCAGTTTAATATCGATCCACAAGAGTTAGCTATTATTTTACCCAACGCATGAGCCCAACATTTGTTCCATGAATGTGATTAGAAAAGTATTGAGAATTACAAGGGAAAATTAATGTGAAACTATTTTGAGAAATAAAATGAATATAAGGGCTATAATCACATTGCTTTCCCTATGCAATGACCAAGAAACGCATGCAAACTTTCAGTAAATTACGAGGTTTCAGCGTGTGAAGTTAGAGTGCACAGTAAACAATAAGGGTCTGTTTCCATTGAAGTTGGAAAGGTTTCCTACTGATATCAGTGGGAATAGAGTCTGGATCTAAACATCCAGTGCTTGGTGTGGTCACAGTGTGATACAGCAGGGCCAGGGAGCAGTGGTAGAGGGGAAATATATAAGCCCTAGGCTAATTAAGGTGTGGTTCCCTGTAGACTAGGGAGGGTTGCTACAGGTTAATTGGAGCACCTGTAGTCAATTAAGCCCTAATAAAACCCCCTGCTTCAGGCAGTCAGAGAGGAGTGGTGTGGTGTAAGATTTGAAAGACCAGAGAAGTGAAGTAAGGGAGACCCTGCCCCAGCAGGGGAAGGAGATTTCCTCCCCCAGCATCTAAGGACTGAAGGTTCCCTACCCAAGGGGGAAGAGGGTAAGAACCTGCAAGGGTTGAGTGGGGCTAGGGGCTCAGAGTGAGGAGCAAACCCAGACATCCCCCGCTTCCCTCCCCTATCACTTTCCTGGGCCACTAGTGGGGACTTTGGCAGCTCAAGAGCAGGGCCAAGGGGTGGCATCTTAGCCCCCCTGCCAAGAAAAGTGCAGGACCCATACTAACATTGGCCATCTTGTCACAACAATCATACTTGGGGTTCCTTGTCAACCTGGTAAGTTTTAAACTTGTTTTCAAACTAATACAGGAGCTTTCGATTTACTTACACACAACTGCCTAGTCTAATCTATTTTCTTTTCTGGGATTTAAAATATACTCTGAACCATGTCAATAATCCAGATTACAATGTCTGCTCTTAAGCTATGCTCCTCACTGTAGGATCTGAGCACCATCCAGTAGTTCATTAAGTGACATGACTGACATTTTGTCATGGGTGGTTCACTCTCTCTTACCCTTTCCCTGGGTGAGGGGTGTGTGTGTACAGTGGAGTGTTTTGTTCTGGTAGGGTTTTGTTTTGTTTTTTAAATGTACATGTTGGTCTGAGTGTATTTACTTAAAATTTATTCAGGCAGAGTATCACTGAATAAGGACCACAGAATTTGGCCCTGTAGAAGGGGTCCCAAGTTGCTCAACAATTTCTCCTTCCAGTGTATTTACAGATACTATGATGCATTTGCAGGGTTGACAGAGACAAATCAACTCGTAAACTGAGCCAACTTGATCTGGAAATCCTTGACAGGAAATAAATATGGAAGCATGAGAAATTATTTTAGTCACTTTTAAAGAATATAGCCCCACTTTAAATCTAAAGTAAACATACATCCTAGTATATAAAGGTCAGATAGAATAACATTAGATAAAAGTTAAAAGTCCCCCTGATAAAATCTGATATAATCCCAAAAGAGATGGATCCAGATGCCAAAAAATCATGACATATTTATAAGATGATTTGTTTTAAATACTGGTTTCCTATGAGAAATACCAACCCATGCCAGCTGAATCCAAGAAGTGGGCCAAGAACCCACTAGGATATACAAAAGTGGATCACAACTTTGCAATTTATAGTTAGTGCCAGTGAGAGCACTGTGATATTTAAAGGAGAGGAGGGAAATTCTGTTGATTCATCTTGATGTTACTTGGATAGCTTATTTTTTTTAGTGAAAAAGTCACAGAATTCATGACTGAATCCAGAATATCCTTTATTTTCGTATATATTTGAGAGAATTTCCCACTTAAGAATCTCAAGTACAGTAAATTAACTCCCTAACAGCATGATTATGCATCCATTAGGTAGCCTGATTTGAATTTAATATATACCATTTCATCAAGGAACTTAGAAGTCAGGACCTTTAGTGATTACACATGTGCCCAAAGGAAACTTGCAATGATATCTAGTTTACAGACCTGGTCCTCTTTCAATGAATGACTTGACCCTAGGGATGGGAGAACTTCCTGTCAAGCAACCTTTAGTGTGTTTTTTAAAAAGCACTGGGTTTTATTACACCTTTAAACAATTTTTTTTTAAATCCTCTTATTTTAAACTTTGTTTTTCCAGAAAACCATTAACTTTTAAAAAACAATGAATTTCAAATTAAACAGAAGTCTTTGCTAAGAAAACAAGGGTGGGCCAACTCCTGAAGTCCTAACTTCAGTCTTGATCCTCCTGTTGTGATAATTACCCTTATTGGGAGCTCAGCTGTGAAAAGTGAAAGTCCATAAAATGTCTCAGTAACCTGTAACAATAAATGTTGGTGGGGAAAGATGCAAAAGGAGAGAGACTGAGTAAGTCTAAACAAAAGGGACTGCTGAAATAGCTCTATGCCTAGGAGTTCCCAGAAAAATTTTTCACATAGTATGCACAAAATCCCCTCTCCCGACTGGCTCCCCTGTGCAGGTAATCAGTACAGCTGAGCAGGTCTTGAGGGTGTTGCTGAGTGAGCCCTGTGGGCAGAGCAAAGGGGACATAGGCTGCTGGAAGCAGGATTAGGCTGGGAAGGCCCATGTGCGGGGGAGAGGACACGTGATGCAGGAACCGGCTGCAAGGCAGCAGTAAGGAGGAGCAGCATTTGCCCCCTCCCCATAGCCCCTGCGATACTGCTCAGTTTGGCCCTGCTGTCATGATGAAAAGACCCTGGGGCCAAACCTGAGTGGCCAATGGAGTCCTATGTTGCTCCTCCTTGACTTAGCACACCTGCCAACGGTATGCACCATGTGTAACCTGCGTCCAGATACAGGCACCACTGTCAAGAACTGGGTGATGATCATTGATGATCAACAAGAGAAGCATGGAACTGGAAACCAATGAACAACAGTGTTGTAAGTTAGGTTTAATTGGTGAACAGAATAATGAGGAGATGGGCTATTCCACCCATCCCTCCGTTTTGGGGTCTTAAACTAGAGAGATTTTGAGAGGAAAACTGATGGAGTGCTGGCTGAGTGAAAGATGAGAGAAGAGGAAGGTGAAGGCTTCATTCATGGTTGCCACCCTTGCTGTCTTCTGGGACCCTGGAATCCAGCATGACATTATTGTGCTGCCTTTGTCCTACTCTTGAGTGACGTCCTGACCAGACCGGGCTAGATGACATCGCCACCGCCTCTGGCTCTGGTTAAATCTCAAACATCTGGGATGTGCAACTTTGTCACAACTCCCCTACTTTGTGTGTCCTTTTCCTTCCCCACTTTCTTTACTAGCCCTACCCCCAGCCTCTTTTTCCCCCCCCTGTCTAACGAGACTCTGGATTTGCTATCCAAGACTGTATATTTTGCAATATCGCTGTAAGTCTCTTATCAGAGACAACTAAAATAAATGTCCTAAACAGCCCACTAGTGGTATAAGTTGCCAGGTGTTGGAGCATGCAGTGTGCCATGTCAATGTGTTTCCAGTAGTGAGGCTGCAAATTAGAGTCAACACGAGAGACACAAGCAGCATTTTATCTTTTTGCTCTTCTTTTCTCTCCCCTCGTGTGTGTGTGTGTGTGTGTGTTTATCTTGTTTGTCTTCTAGGAAACAAGATGAGACTTTAACAAAAACAATAGCTCCAGCCTAGCTCAATTAACTCTTAGCTATCCTTTTTGAGGAAGAGATTTCCAACTTTACTATCATCTAAGATACTTTCAGCATAGGGTTTTTTCCTTTTTAAAAACATTCTCTAGCTAAAGGGAACAAAGGATGCTGTTAAAATGAGAGCCTTATTTAATAGTTTAGCTGTTTTTTTGCTTCTTTTCCAGTATTTTTAATAAAAAGTGAAACATTTTTGTGTTGGACAGGCTCATATATGCCACCAAAATTAATACAACAATACCCTGAACTCTGATGCCCAAATAGATTCCCAGTGACTTCAAGGACTAAAGCTGTGACCCTGCAAACATTTACATGTGTAGTCCCATTGAACACAATGGAATTACTTATGTGTGAAGTTATGTTCACACACAAATATTTGCAGCATCAGGCAGAAGTCTCATTGAAAGCTGTGGAATTGTGGCTGCTTAGAAGTCCTTGAGATCAAGTCCTTAGTTCTGTTAGCTACTCTTACCGGTGGCTCCTCCCTTCACTATGGCTTTCTCTATGGTATCTTGTGGAGAACCTTCTTTTTGTCAGGCTCCCCATGCCAGTGATGGAGTTCGGGCAGTAAAATCCCACTGAGAAATGCAGTAATACCAAGGGTCCAGCATTCTCCAAGACCAAATCATTAAAATTTGTGCAACATCAAAACAAGGCAGAGGAATAGGACCCGACCTTCCATCTGAAAGAGGCAACGATCTGACCACAACGTTTTTTTCTTCAGTCTCTCTATTCAAACCCAGGTCAAAAGCAGCCTCCTGACCATGTCCACTTGTATGTTTATATAACTTCAGTCATTGTTTTCATAGTCAGGGCAATGAAAATTCCAGCAGCTAATGACAATTCTAGAGAAAATAAGCACTTTAATTTGCTGCTGAAATATACATTTCATTTCTTGTCTGCTTTGAGTCATAGCCAGGCTCTCCACATTCCACAAACACTGTTGGGTTGGGCCAGCAATGACCATCAAAATAAAATGAATGGGTATGAGATGCACGGTAAATGGTGTGAAAATCTAAAGATGGAAATGTTGAAAGGTCAGTGGGAAAAATATTAATGCCATTTCATAACCTAGAATGAACAAATACCATGTCTTTATAATTAAAATACTATTACTTGATGAAAAAAGGAAGACTGAATACAGATCTCTCATGCAGAGGCTACGAGGGAAAAAGCCAAATACAAAGATAGGGTTACCATACGTCCTCTTTTTCCCGGACATGTCCGGCTTTTCGGCAGTCAAACCCCCGTCCGGGGGGAATTGCCAAAAAGCCGAACATGTCTGGGGAAAATGGCGGCTCTGCTCCTCCCCTGACTCTTTGGCTCTGTTTAAGAGCTGAGCTGCCTGAGCACTATGGGCTTCAGGCAGCCCCCTTGCCTCTGGACCCCAGCCGCCGGCCGTGCACTTCCCCTCCTGGGCTCTGGCGGCGCAGCGTCCGGAGGCACGGGGGCTGCCCGAAGCCAGTAGCTCTTGGGCAGCCCGGCTCTTAAACAGAGCCGGGGAGGAACAGAGCCACCGTGGCTGGAGGCTCTGCTCCTCTTCGGCTCTGTTTAAGAGCCGGGCTGCCCGAGCGTTACCGGCTTCAGGCAGCCCCCGTGCTGCCGGAGCTCGGGAGGGGAAGTGCCCGGCTGGGGGCGCAGGGTCCGGAGGCATAGGGGCTGCCCAAAGCCCAAGCTTCATGGTTTGCCGGGCAGCCTCCAGACCCTGCGCCCCCGGCTGGGCGCTTCCCCTCCCGGGCTCCAGCTGCACTGGGGAAGTGCCGGCCA
The DNA here is from genome assembly GCF_027887155.1 of Malaclemys terrapin pileata. NCBI lineage: Eukaryota > Metazoa > Chordata > Testudines > Emydidae > Malaclemys > Malaclemys terrapin. Next base: position 116,649,728 of record NC_071505.1, read on the forward strand.
GGGCGCAGGGTCTGCGGGCTGCCCGGCAAACTGTGAAGCCGGTAGCGCTGGGGCAGCCCTTTCCCGTGGCTGGGAGTGGGAAGGAGGAGGGGGCGGAGTTAGGACAGGAAGGGGCGGAGTTGGGGCGGGGCTAGGGGTGGGAAATGGGCGGGGCCAGGGCCCGTGGAGGGTCCCTTTTTTTTTTTTTTTTTTATTAAATATGGTAACCCTAACAAAGACCAATTTTGAAGGAACTCTTAAACATGTAAGTTTTTAATCTCTAACTAGTATTGAGTGCCATGGTCTCTAATGACTAAGGGAACATTACTATCTGTGTCTTAATCACATGAAAACTCTTAGTAAAAAGTTGTGTTGCTCTCAGTAAACATTGCTTCAGCTGCTGTGCTAATATTTATCTATGTATCAATATCCTTAACAGCTCTCTGATTAGAACCATCACTCTCTTCTTCATTGGGCATAGTCATAGGTAAATTAGAAATTTCCATATTAGAATTTAAAAAACCCCAAACCAAACACAGACACACACACAAGTCTGTCTTTGCTATCCAGATGAAAGCAGGAATAAAAATAGTTTGTTCTTCTCAAACAAATAAAACATTACAGGGCTGACATTGAAAGACAGCATCTAATTTTGTAGGCACAAATGATGGACAGCTGAATTCAATTTAATGTTGGCCACAGATTAAGCAGGTAGTGACTAAATCCTACATTTGTGCCCAGCATTGATTGTGGGTGTAAAAGTACCTTTGCAATTAATTCCAGGCACAAAAAGAATTGGAGGCCTGTCTAAGTAGTAGCCCACACTTTACCCTAGTTACTGTTTGGTCCTTTTTCAAGGAAATGACAGCACTTGTGGTAAATTAAAATAATTCTTCACAAGTGCTGTCATTTCCTTGAAATACCTTGTTTAACATTGCAATGGGACTTGTATGATCCCTGCCCCCTCTTCTTCCCCAGAGGTGGGGAATTCTCCATCCTTTTGAAATAAGATACAGCTACAATTTTGTAATTTTACAGAAGGCTCCACTACTCTCTAATAAGGTCACAAAGACAAGACAGCCATTCTACCTTGTGCTGTGATTCTCTCAGATCTTGTAAGTAAAAATGGAATGGGCCATGTCCGTACTGAGAGAAGAGACCTCAAAGGGAGACATGTTTTACTATTAATGAAATTTGACTGAGGCACACTTTTTTTTATTTTTCTATCCAAAGTCCTGTGTCCAGACAACATAAAGACAAAATGAAATTACAGCTGAATCACAGTGGCAAGTATATTTTGCTAGCTTCTCCTCACCTATAAAAGGCAGTTGAGGTGTCCCACTGGAGCACAGTGCTTAATTTGAGCCAGTGCCTGCCAGTTGCTGAGTCCCGGCACCTCTTGGCTTGCTGCATCAGTTATGAATGTAAAATAATTTCTTGAGTCCAAGCATCTCTTTCATTACAAATTAAGCACTGAGAGAAGAGGGAACTAGAGATGGGACAGAGGAGATCTTGGAGAGAAAATTCTAGGAACGGATAAAGTTGGGAAGAAAATTTAGGTTAAGTTTTCTGTTTTGGTTTGGTCTGATGCAGTACAGTCTCTTACATCACAATGTGATAAGTTATAGCATTTTCATATTGTGGCATGATTTAAGTCCTGTGGTGTGCCTCTAAAAGGCATTTGATAGCATCCCAAAGTGGTGATGAGCCACTCCCTGATGCCTTATATTTGTGTGTGTGGCTGATTAGGCAGTAGATCTCTAGTGAGGGAAGAGGAGAATAGGGTGTGATGACTGGAGAACTGCTACTGGTGACTGACTGAGTTTAGAGGATGCAGGGTCCATGTGGCAGTGGTAAACAGGGTCTGTAGAAAACAGGGAAAGGGTAAGAGTGTGGGTGGGATTTAGGTAGTGCCAGGAAGAAGGAGATGTCAAAACCCAGACTCTGGATGTAAAGATTCAAGTACCTGGGCATGTTTAAGGATATTTGCATTTGGGATACAAAAGATGTGCTGTTGACAAGTTTGTAGGAAATCATTATGTAAAATTTTGGTTTATTCATTTCTTTGATAGTCACAGAAAATGCTCCCATCTGATTTTTCCCTTCGCAGAGACATTCTTCCTTTATGCCCTGAGAAAGAGATCTGAAAGAAGGTGTCATCTCAAGCTAATTCCATAAACGCTACAAAGAGACACATCTTTAACTATTGTAAAAAGATGCATTGTGTGACTGGAGATTTGGAACAAGAATGGGTTATTATAGCTCAACCATTGTTAAAGGTTAATGTTCCTATCATTGCATTCCTTTTTCTAGTTCCCATAACCAGTCTGTAATGATAGATAGATATAAGCTATTTCTTTGTGTTGGTAAAACCACAATTCAGAAAGATACTGTTTCCTAAGTTATTTTTAAACTAATTTGATGGTTAGATGAACAAAACTGTCTTTTAAAAAACAAAAACATTTTCCATATTATACTGCCATTGTGGAAACTCAGGTTTTTCTTCTCTCAAAATGGGGAGCAACAGTTTTCTGAAATAAACTCATGAATTAAAAGGGAAACTAATTAATTAAAATAACACAATAAAACAAATGTTGCCAAAAGTCAACCAGTCTGATATTCATTTGTATTATCTTATTGCTGTAAGACAATTACAACATCTTTGTTGTTTTCTATTGTTATGTTACTATAAGTTAATGCCAGGAGAGTGTTACCCAGTCCCCTAGTGCTAAGCAACATGGACTCCATACTTTTGTTTCTAGCTCTTTCACTGACTTTGTGTGACCTTGGACAAGACATTTAATTTTTTTTGTGTCTCAATGTCTTACTCTCTGAAATCTGTGTAACAACACCTACTGTATGTAAGTCAACTGGAGTGCTGCTTAATTAATATGTATGGAAAGCACTTTGTACCAGAGTAATATGCTGGTAGGACAGCATAGTAATCTGTTTTCACCACCATTGATGGTGCCCCTTCTTCTATTGCTAGGAAAACGGGTGTTGGTGGTGGCAGACTGGCACTGAATCCCGTTGACTGCCTCATTAGGAATTGTTATGATCTGATGCTGTAGGTTTGGGAGAAACAAAGATTTTCTTTTATTATGCCATAGTAGTGGACCCCTTGCAGGAAGTGGATCAGCTGATAAAACCAGACTGCCTTCACCAGGGTTGAGAGAGAGATGATTTCAATCTTCTTTGTAGATAAGATTAATCAGATTCAGAACAGTCTCTCTGATGCTACAGAAGCAGTGGGGAGAAAGTGCACTGCCTTCCTTGTTTAATTTCAGTTGTCCTGAATACAGGACAGGGTCTGTCTATATGGGGGTTAGTTCACACTGAGTTGATGTATGCTAACTGGTGCGCACTACATAAGCTGCAATAACACTGGTCTACAATTTTTGAGAAGTCGTCTGCTTCAGAGATAAAATGTGCTATTTATTATGTATTTTGATGTGCTGAATTCAAATATGACAATTAAAACAACTGGCTACGGTTTCTAAGATATTTAAGTTTTTACATTTTAAGTCTATGTATATTGTGTAGATAGTAGAGTTTTCATCATAAATCGTAAACCTAGGTCTTTTCATGTGTTTATGGTTGCTTTACATGATATTTCACCTGTCCTGTTTATGTAACACTTTAAAAATAGCATATCTTGAAAACTAGAGCCAATCAACAATTTTAAGCATCATTTTCATTCTCAGTGACCCAGAATTAGTAAAGTTTGACTACATTTATTTCAGAAGCATTTTGGCTGTAGAGCAGTGTAATAGTGGCCATATGAGACAGCTCTCCTGTCTTCCAACTTTTGTGTGATTATGTACACACAGTGGGGGCTTGGTGCACACTAAACATGCAGCATTTCAGGTGAGTATCCCATGATCCTTTACTTCTCCTCTGAGCTGCGTGCATTGTGGGATTTTTGTCTCTGTGCATTGTGGTATGCATAGTAGAAGCCAGTGGAATTCTGGGACTTGGGGTAAAAATCCAGGAATCCTATGATTCTGCTCCTTCTGTCCCATGCTTCCTCTCTTTATGGGTGGGTTAGCAATGCTTTTGAATTGCTGTCAGCCAGCATGGACACAACAGTGCTCCACACTGCTGTGCTAGCAACTGCAAATATGCAGAGGCTGTTCTGAGCTTGATTTGAGTTCTTGGTGTTGAATGGTTTCAGTTTTGGACTTCATCCGCTGCACCACCGAACAGCTGATGGGGCTACAACAGTAGCAGGAGGATGACACTGAGCGACGGTTACTATGTGAGCTCTTCCTAGGACAGCTTCACAGAGTCCGGTGCTGTTTCTGGGCTTGGGAAACCAGCATCGATTGGTGGAGAGGATTGTTATGCAGACCTGGGATAAGCAGCAATGGCAACAGAATTTCAGGATGGTGAAGGCAACATTTTTTTGAGGTCTGTGCTGAACAACCCCGGAACTGCAACAGCGTACCCACATGCAGTGTCCCATAGCTATTCAAAATGTCAACGTTGTCATCTGGAAGCTGGCTACTCCAGTTACTGGTCCATAGCCAACCAATTTGGTGAGGGGAGGTCGAATGTTGGACCATTGTCCTTCAGGTGTGTGCTGACATATAGAAGGTATTGTTGCACTGTTGGTTTTGCATGCATGGGTTCCTGAACTGTTTCGAGGCAACTGGTGGGACCCATGTGCCTATCATTTGCAGCACCCCCTCTCCACCCTGCATCAGGCCTTGGAACTTATGAACAGAAAGGAATGTTTCTCCAGGGAGCCTCAAGATCCGGTTGACCACCATGGCAGGCTTACAGATACAAACATAGGGTGGGCTGGAAAGGTCCACAATGCTAAGATCTTTCGGCATTCATGCTTGTTTACCTTAATGAGCAATAGAAAACTTGCTCACAGTATCACTATGGACATTAAGGGTGTGGTGATTGCTCTGGTTAGTCTAAGAGACCCAGCTTAGCCTCTGCTTCCCTGGCTAATGAAATCATTTACATGCCACTTGGACAGAAGAAAGGAACTGTTTAATTATTGCCTTGGTAGTTGCAAAATAACAGAGGAGTGTGTATTTGGCCATCTGAATTCTAGAAGATGCTGTATTATGGCTAGGTTAGAAGCTACAGAAAAAACTTGCCTAGAATTATAGCTGTATGTTCTATTGTGCGAAACATTTGTGAGGAAGGGAGCAAGTCTTGGTGACGGGTGGGAAGCTCAGGTGCAGTGACTTGCTCAATGGTAGGAGCAGTCATCCACTAGAAAGTGTAAACTGCCAAGGCAATACAGTCTGGAATGCCTTTGGTTCTTTCTTTGAGTCTGGGGCCTAAAAATGTGCAGCAGTACATCGGGAGGGGGGAAGTTTTGGATTGGATTGTTAGCACTGGGTTGCTATTATGAGCCGTAGAGGTGACCAGCACTCCTTGATCTTGCATCTGGGTTTCATATTTCTGAAAAAATCTACCACCTATTTGTTTATCATGCATTGCTGATTTTTTTGTGACTTTTTAATGGTTTTTATTGCACCAATGATGCCAGTAATTAACAGCTGAAACTGGAAAACACCTACAAATTTTGGTCATAGTGGCTCATAATAACAAGAAACACAGTTTTAAATTTTAAAAAAGCCCCTCCAAAATTCAAATATGTTGTGGTGGGGGGGGAGAGGGGCTTCAATTCACAGGCTAGTGAATGTCTTGCCTTTGCTGCTGCTTGTATTTCTGGGGTTGAGTGTCAGGGCTCAAAGTTGCCAGATGCCTTGAATGGCTGGAACGTGCTGGGCTTTCAGGTGGTGGTGTTCTAGCTGCCCGAGCTGGGGCTGGGGAGGGGAGTGGTCCCTGGGAGCATGGCTGTGGGGCTACATCAGGGAACATCTGGTGTATTCCCAATACTTTGTATTATCCAAGTTCTGCAGAATACGGCTGGGTCCTGCTTGGGAGCACTGCCTTGTCTGAGGGAGTAAAAGCAGCATGTGTTCCAGCAGAGAGTTCTGCCTGTCATTGCCTCCAGGAATTGCTTTTTTGAATGTCCCAGTCTTTCTCCACTGGATCTCTGGTCCGGGCAATGCTATCCCATGCCACAGCAATGCTGTCTCAGACATCAAAAACACTCTCCAGCTTGCACTCGCACGCTGTGTGTGTGTGTATGTGTGTGTGTGTGGGCGCGCATGTGCAAGTCTATAAGGAGAGCTCAAAACATCACATCTTAAAGACCTCTGTTTCTTTCCCCTCAGGTTGGCCATCTGCTCAGCTGTTGATAAAAGCCCTGTCCATGAGGTCTTGCCATGGCAGGGGGGATAGTGACCAAAAAATAGTAATTTTTCATATAACCACTATTTCCATAGAAGCAATGACAGCATTTTTTTTGTCCTCTGTTTCTGAATTCCATCCCCTTAGATTCATCCCAGTTTCAGGGAGACCTCCGAGATGGGACATGGTTTGTGCACAGGGGCTAGATTTGAGATGTGATTTCCCCCCCCCCCACTCCATTTTAGGTCTGCAGTTTATGCTGTGCTTTTGTCAGGGTTCCCTCCCCCCTCTGAACCATGGGGTACAGATGTGGGGACCCACATGAAAGACCCCAGAAGCTTATATTCTACCAGCTTAGGTTAAAAACATCCCCAAGGCACAAATTCCTTTTCTTGTCCTTGGACAGTATTGCTGCCACCACCAAGTGATTTAAACAAAAATTCAGGGACGGGTCACTTGGAATCCCTATTTCCCCCCAAAATATTGCCCCAAGCCCCTTCAGCCCAATTTCCTGCAGCGGCTTGAGAATAATATACCAACCAATTGCCTTTAATGTAAGTACAAACCAGACCCTTTATCTTTAGGACACTAAAATCAATCAGATTCTTAAAAGAACTTTATAATAAAGAAAAAAAAAAGAATCATACCTGCAAAATCTGGATGGAAGGTAACTTTACAGGGTAATAAAAAGATTTAAAACTCAGAGGACTCCCCTCTGGACTCAGCTTCACTGTTACAAAAACAGGAATAAAATTACCTCCTATCATAGGGAAAATTCACATCTTAAAACAAAAAATAACCTAATGCATTTCCTTGCCTTAATTACAATTTTTGTAATCTTAGATGGATCATTTCAGGTATGTTTTCAGGAGATGTTGTACCTGCCTGGTCTCTCCCTCTGTCCAGAGAGGTAACAAACAAAGAAAGCACAAACAAAACCTCCCCCTCCAGGTTTGAAAGTATCTTCTTTCCTTATTGGTCCTTCTGGTCAGCTGCCCACCAGGTTATTTGAGCTTCTTAACCCCTATAGGAAAAGCGATTCAGTACAGCTGCAAGGAGGGATTTTATGCTACTCTTTCCTTTATATTTATGACCGCTTTGGGATTACTTACATGGGGTTGGAGGCATTGGGGTGGGGGCATTGTGAGGGGTCTGGTTAGTAATACCCTCTGCATCCTTTTTGGCTTGATGACATTACACTGAGGTGGGTGGCTAGGAGACAGAAAATGACCTTATTCAAAAAGGCTAAGGGCAGACAAGTGAGAGACACTGTGAAGTTATTCACCAGCATGGTGCTCCTGAAGTGGTGCAGGAATATAAGGGACTGGCAAGCTATACCAGCGGCAATGACCATGAAGCTGTCCCTTCAGAATCTCTGGACTAAAACCGAGTCGTTTCTCAGACTTATTCTGCCTTCTCTCCTCTGCAGTGATGGTTTGAAACCTTAACAGCTTCCCTTCATTTTTCTTGAAATAGATTAGCCTGTGAAAAGCCATTAAATACCATCCTTAACCTAAAATTCTTTCCCTGTACCAGTCCCTGTTACTGTGCATATATGCATCAGCAGGGAACAGTAGCCATACTACCTTTTCAGGTATGTCATGTAAACGGTGAATGCTAACCAAACATTTTTTCCCCTCTAACAACTGTGTTAATAAGCTTCTGAATTTCACACAACTAAATAGTATCATTATTTGAATCTGCTGTGTGAGGGGAAATAGAGGTAAAAGTAGAGGGATGTGGCTGCTCTATATGGCCGCCATTTTGAATACATGGACAGGATGGGGGATATACTTGGGTGGTGTTTGCTGGACAGGAGAGATGTGGGGTTGGCGGAGGGTGGAAAAGGAAATTAGTTGATAGGTATTTGCCCTTCGTGGCATGGATTTGTAAACATCCAGTGGTTGGAGTTTCAGCATGAGATAGAAGTTGATTGCCTAGCTGGTCTGGATGTCATTTTGAGAACGTTAGGGAGGGGCAGAACAAAGGGTGGCAAGGGAGGGAGGTGGGGGCTGGAAACTCAGAAGGGCTCCTGTCTCACATCTGCCAAAAATGGCAGCAGCCCTGGGGCACCCGGAGGAGATGTTGGCACAGCAAGATAGCATAATAATGATAAACCATAAAGTTAGATACTTAGAATTGGACTGGATTCCTACATGGCCACCCTCAGGGTCCTGCGTTCTGAAGACACCCTGTCTTCCTCCTGGTTGTCATCCTCTGATCACTCTTGTTTGTCCCTAGTGGTGAGAGCAGCAGGGGTACTACTGTCCATAAAGGCATTAGATTCTGCAATGGCATGCCAATAAACAATCCTGTCCAGTTCCTCATAAAATAGACAAGTCAAATGGGCACTGCTGGACTTTCTTCTGTCATCCTTGGGTTTTTGTACATGTTTTGTAGCTGTTTGCTCTTTATACAGCTCTGGTAGGCATCCTGGATGCGACTCTTCTCAGCCATCTGCTTTGCAGTCTCTCAAAAAGTTCTTATTGCATTGGCTGGCTACAAGAGCTGCCTGCACTGTTGCTTCTCCCAGATGGCGAGGAGATCAAGAATCTCACCATAACTCCAAGCAGTTTAGCAGCTGCTGGAGTAATATCACAGCAGTGCTGATATAGTTGAATCTAGGATGAAAAAGGCTAATCCTGGGTAGGGGGGAGGGCACACAGGTCAACAGACAGGTCAGTCATGGACATCTGCAAAGCAGTGTGGGAGAGCAGTTGGAGGACCACCGAAGTAGTGTGCAGCAGCAGAGAAAAATAGATCTACACTGACTCAATTCACATCAAACTTAATATACTTTGAAAGAGGATTCCAGAATTTGCACTGAGCATAGAGGTAGTTAGCTTTAAGGGGTCATGTCATGTGTTCAGGCATTTTCAATCCACACTAACTTGTGTTAGTATGGACTATACCCCCTCTCCATGTAGACAAACCCTTAATCATAAGTGGCAGGTTTGTAGAAATTTTGGTGGTGCCCAGAACCTGCCCCTCCCCCCGTACCTGCCTAAGGCTCTGCGAGGGAGTTTGGGTGGGGGGAGGAGATCTGGGGTGCAGGCCCTGGGCTGGGGATTAGGGTGCAGGAGGGGTGCAGGGTGCAGGCTCTGGGATGGACTTTGGGTGCAGGCTTGGGACTGGGGCAAGGGATGGGGGTGCAGGAGGGGGTGAGAGGTGCTGGCTGTGGGAGGGGCTGCAGGCTCTGGGAGGGAGTTTGGGGCAGGAGGGGGTGCAGGGGTGAGGGCTGAGGATAAGGGGTTTGGAGTGTGGGAGGGGGCTCAGGGCTAGGGCAGAGGATTAGAGTGTGTGGGGATGAGGGCTGGGGTTGAGGGGTTTGGGGCATTGGAGAGGCTCAGGGCTAGGGCGAAAGGGCAGGGTAAGGGCAGCCTGCCCTGCCATTAGTGGATGGGGGGCACTAGGACCCTGTGGCAGCAGTTGATGCTGGGAGCTGGCAGAGCAGAGTCAGTAGATTCAATAGAGAATCTATTGTGTTGTATACAAATGTTAAATTATAAATAAGAACAATAACAATCTCTAAGTCATACCCGACAAAAAGGTCTATACTAATGCTGTTTGAGTTGAGACAAGATGGTGTAGTCTACCAAAATTCAGTGATTAATGGGAATTTCCACACTGATTATATTTGCTACAGAAGAAAGACCTGGCATAGAAGGAAATATGGAATAGAAATAAAATAACCAAACCTTCTTTCCCCTGAGATGAGAAAAGTAGAGCTGTTTGAGGAAAATTAACTCAGAGCATGACTGTGTGTTATGGAGATTTGGAATTCTTCTCTGAGCCTGATTCTCTTCTCTCTTGCATAGGTTTTACATCAGTATAACTCCTCTGATGCCAATGGCAAGCTTCTGGTTTAAACCAACATAAGAGAGAAGAACCAGGTCCTCTTACATACTAAGGAATCTCTTGAGCTCTGGGTCTGACAGATTCCATGATGTCTTCTCTCTTAGCTCTCCTGCGTTTTATTTATTTATCAAATGTATATGAATAAAACATTTATTGAGTTAATACTCTTCACTCTTTTTATTTCTTTGGTGTCTTTCTGGAATATGCAGTATTTCCATGACGATAAGGTTGCTACGGTGATTGCTCCAAATCGTTAAATAGCTAGCGTAACTACTCTTCTAAGTGCCATGGAACTCGTAAATATTTCAGTTAGTGAGTTCTGATGGCAGGCTTAAATTCTGTCACTCCATTTGATATCCTTTTAATATAAAATATTTTTTATTAATTTTTAGGCAAGAGATGGAGAAAAGCAAATTAATTATGACAATTAAGCTACTCCTTCGCAATATATAGTTACAAGGCTGCAGAGTTATTTGATTTAAAAAAAAATCAAATCAATGTATAAAGACAATCAATTTTATGTCCAGCTACAGTCCTTCTGGAACACTTGGGCTATCTGTCATCAACAGAAGACTTGAAGTCTAAATTCTTGGCATATCTTCCTTTTCTGGGCCACTGAATAGATGTGAAGCAAAATTTGTGATAGAAAACTTTGCCTTGGATTACTCGCAGATAGATGAAACTCAAAAGCGGTATATTGAGGGCTCTGTTGGAATTGCAAGCTATCACTCTAAGAGCGAGAGGTGAGGTTTCCTGGTGCAGGCTCTGTAGCAAAGCATGTGAGGAGAATCAGTAGGGATAAAGCCAGCTCTTAAAGCAAGGTGGGAGTGAGTTATGCCTCTCTGCCTTAGGGAGCAGCCTGTTTTCTCTCTCTCTCTCTCTCTGGGTTCTTGTGTGTTATCATTCTGAATTCTAAGTGATAAAGTAGTGTTATGGTAAGCCTTCCAGAAAGAGTATATATGGTTTTTATCTAATGTCTCTATATGTATGTCCTGAATAGAACAGGAAATAACAATAAGCTGGCTAAGCTACGTGTGGTACATGCACCAGAAGACTGAGTAAAGACAATACAATAGATCAGGGGTCGGCAACGTTTGGCATGCGGCTTCCAGGGTAAGCACCCTGGTGGGCCGGGCCAGTTTATTTATCTGCTGATGCAGCAGGTTCGGCCGATCGCGGCCCCCACTCGCCGCGGTTCGCCATCCTGGGCCAATGGGGGTGGCGAGAAGCAGCACGGGCGAGGGATGTGCTGGCCATGGCTTCCCGCTGCCCCCATTGGCCCGGGACGGTGAACCGCGGCCAGTGGGGGCCACGATCGGCCGAACCTGCCGCGTCAGCAGGTAAATAAACTGGCCAGTCCCGTCAGGGTGCATACCCTGGCGAGCCACATGCCAAACGTAGCTGACCCCTACAATAGATATTGGATGGTCGAGTGTAAAATGGATTCAGAATTTAGTAATCTTTTGGGTTTAGCAAGCTGTCAGTTTTCTTCCTCAGCAAGGTCAAAAAGGCCTACAGATGACTTTAAAATCAAAATACTAACTTTTAGGCAATAGGCAAATGTTTTCATTACTATTATGTCTCCATTCAGTGTGTGAAAGATGCAGGTTCTTTGTTTCTTAGTAACAGTGGCATTAGCTATCAGACCCCTGTTCTGCAAATATATGCATTAGTACAGATTCCTTCACGTGTCTCATTGGCTTCAGGTACAGGGGTCTATACCAGTACATCTATTTGCAAGATCAAGTCCATAATGAGATCCCAGTAGCACTCAATTAGGGATGCTGGAAGAAAAACAACCGAAATAGGTTCTGTAATAGGATTTAAAGAGGAATATCAAGTTTTGTTAGTTTGTATATTATCTGTTTGCACCCCTAGGCAAAGGTTGTATAGAATTATAGTGATTTGAGTTGACTTTTATTTACAGGTCTACCATTTTAAGTCCTCTGAAATTGACATACTTAGATTCCTTTGAAATTTGGTGTGTGACACTACACGCTGTATTCTTCATAGAGATATTCTTATGATGTGATTATGGCATAACTAAGATGTATTTTATGCAAGATGGGTCATATGAGCTCATTGGAAAGGTTATGATTTACTGAATATAATTATCCTATTTGTATGTATAATTTTTGTATCTGAAGATAGGAATATTGTCTGTTCAGCTGTTAAATGTTTTTACACCTGGGGAATGCCCACTAGACAGAATGCAATCAGTCTAGATTGCTGTCGGGAAAGGACCGTTAGGAAGAACAATAGGTCTTTGAAGATGCTAATCTCCCACTTTCTTGGAAAGCTTTCCTGTGGATGCTACAAATAGACTTTGTCATGGCTGCAGGGTCATGTGATCAAGTCATCTGGTACTGGAATCCATATTGGAATACCAGTGTTTTTCCACTGACTGGCATGGGAACTAAGTTTGGAAACAAAGGGTTCCCACCACATGCAAAAGCTACTTAAGGCAGGGGAGTGACCTCGATGTGGTGGTTCTTCACTATCTCTCCACCCAAGCTGATTGCTGTAAATACCTAAGACTGAACTCAGGCTAGAGGGTATCTGGTCTATGAAAAAAATACCTGGAGTTTTAAGCTACAAGCAAGAGCAGCTTGCCTTCAAGAACCTCTGCAATCTACCTAAAACAACATTTAGGATGAGAATTTGCTAGTTATAACCAGTTTCTTTAGTATATTAAGCTTAGCTTGCGTGTTTGTTTCATTTGCTAGGTAATCTGCTTTGATCTGTTTGCTATCCCTTATAATCCCTTAAAATCTATCTTTTGTAGTTAATAAACCTATTTTTATTTTCTCTAAAACCAGTTTGTGGAATTCATAGCTGGGGGGAGAGGCAAAAAGCTGTGCATATCTTCCTCAACATTGAGTGAGGGGGCAAATTTCAATGAGCTTACGCTGTATATAGTTCTCTGTGCAGTGCAAGACTATACAATTTTGAGTTTACATGCCAGAGAGGGGGTGCACTTGAGTGCCGGGAAATTCCTTACCTGAGCTTTCCCATGCAAAGATGATCTCAACATCTGTATGAAACTGCAGCTGTGTGTGTGCTGGTGAAGTGCAGTCTGAAGCCTGAGGGCTTGGCTGGCTTGCCTCAGCAATATAGTGTGTGTGATATGAGGAATTGGCTATTTTAATCTGCACCAAGATCAGTATATGGTAGTTCTGAAGATACAGCACAGAGGTATGGAACTGGCAACACAAGTACCTTGACCATACATGTGCTACCAGGGTTGCCAACATGTGGATTCTGGATCATGAGGTTGCAGAAGTTTGCAAGAGAGCAAGAAGTATCCCATGATCAGCGGAATGCCAACTACAGGCTGATTTGGCTGAGCATCTGAACAATTGCTACAATGACATAATAAAGCTACTAATGTTGGAAGAACATTAATCAGGAAATTGGAGAGTTCATGGCTGGGCAGAAAATGTGTACTGTAGAGCATACAAACATTACAAGCTCTGACACTTCGTTGTTTCTCAGAGATGGGGTACATCTACTAGATAGGGGTCAGAGAATCTTTCTCTCAAACACAAAACTTTCAGTATTTTGGAACAGAAACCCTTCCTGGGATTTCTCCCACTGGCCCTGTCACAAACTACACCCTCCATCCATTCTGAAACAGAACTGGGAACAACATTCCACTGTACCAAAGTTGTCCTTCACTCCAGGCACTGAATATGAGTCAGGTTGGGTGGGCAGGGGTGAGTACCAGCAATAGAAACATTTGTACACCATGGCGTGAAGACTTCTAGGAGATGCATTCTCTACTTGCAGTGGTGCAAAGGGTACTGGATACAATACTAGGGAGGGAAGCAGGTTGGAGTTGGGCCAGTGAATGAGTCAAGGACATGGCTGGGAAGATGTGCTAAAGCAGGGCTGGTGGGGCCCAGCTGATGGTGGGGGAGTGGGAGGGTGGTTGGCTTTGTATGCAAATTGGGGACATGATATGTACACATGCCTAAATGACTACTAACTCCAACCAGCAATCTTTTCCTGTTTTTAAAAAAAAAAACTAGGAAATTCAATGGCAAAACCTGTTAACTCAGAATTAAGGTTGGTTGGTGGTATGTCGTATCCATGCAGAATGCTGAGTTGAGCAAAACTCAGACTTCTCAAAACCAGGAAAGCACCCAATCCTGTGAGTGAGAGTGAATGAGTTGTAAAAGGATATGAAGAGCCTGTACATTTCAGCAATTGTGGGGTTGGCAGAGTAAAGTTATGTGTGTTAAGGGGGCATATTGGGGCATTGCTGAAGGAGGGCAGAGTTAAGGTTGCATGGGCAAACTTTATTGTGCATTTCTTGGATTTCAGATATTTGAATTTTGCTCAACTCAACATCTGTAGGGAATGACATACCACCAAGCAACCTTAACTTTGCATTAACGTAGTTATGTGCCATTGAATGTAATAGAAAATGCTAACCATTTTACAGGTTTTTTAAAATTTACCTATAGAATCTTTTACTGGTTGATAGATATAGATCTAGATATCGATCTGTAGCAGATTCCATAGGAAGATTTGATTGAGAGAGCGCGCGCGCTCTCCTCTGACACCTTTGGTGGGTCATAGGTAGAAGTGGGTGAGTCCCATATGGGTCTGGGGGAAGTAAATCGTCCCTCGTCCAGCTTTGAGGAATATACCTGCAAGAGGTAATCCAGTCTGGGTCCTGCTGCAGCTAGTGGATAATCACTAGTAGCCTGGCTCTAATGGAACTGAATTGCCAGAGAGAGAGGCTGCTGGAAGCCAGAACCAGCATGGAGGAATAGGGCCATTGCATAGATGGCTCTGGCCTTCTGCAAAATTGCAAGGTTTGAAGCAGTTTTTTCTGTGTCTTGGAGTGTGTGAAGGATTTAGCCCAACTTCCATCAAGGGACTGATGGATATTAATCTCTAGAAGGAGGAATGCTCACAGAAATATTATTGCAAGATGTTTCCTTCTTTAGCTTTTAACACAGGTGTGAATAAACTGACCCATGAAAGGGATCTCTTTTTGTTGTTGCTTTCTGTAGGTCAGAACCATTCTGTGGGTTTAGCCTAGCCTATCTGATGTGCTTTTGTGGTCTGTGTGGCAAATTTGGACTCCATTAAAATGTGTTTTTTTGTTTTTTTGTTTTTTTTTTTAAAGCTTCTAACCTTGAAAGCAATAACGTAGTGCTGTCTGCCTAAGCCTGCAGAAATGATGGCTTTGGGAGGTGTGAAATGTCCAACATTAGTCCTCTTGGGGGTATTAACTCAAAAGCCTAATGATGATTCTTCTATATGTCAGCATTAGCTGTTGTATCCCTGATCAATTTAGCAGAAAATGTAGGAAATGGGAGATGCTGAAGGGAAGAAAACATAGAATAATAGAATGAGGGGAGAGACAAAGTTGAAAAATAGAAAAAGGAAGAGTTAAAAACAAAGGGCAGAAATAGTTGTGGTATGAAAGGTGAACATCTTTCCCCTCTGAGTGATGCTGAATGCATCAGTAAGGTACTGAACAAATAATAACCAGAAGTTTAGTTGTTATGTGAAGGCCAAATGCTATATTTCATTTTTGTGCAAACCTCCCATTGCCGTGGGCATTCCACTGTGGACTGAGGGGAGTACATAGCCCTAAATTTATACTCTGTGTATAAAAATACAAATGGAATATGGCCCTTTCCACATAATGAGGTGATGGCCCTAATGCAAGGGTTAGGGTTATGTATATTCGCTATAGAACCCTATTGAATTTCTGTGGAACACTTCAGTTTTATCCCATATAAATTCTATAGGACTTTTCCATCATAGTGAACTCCAGGGCTTTGGCATGTGTCCACTTTCAGTATTCACCTGTATCATGGAGGCTACGCACCCTTTAGCAATATCATGAACAAAAAGAATCTGTGGTATTTGAGCAGGAAGGTGTAGTATAGAGTGGGAGAGGGTCAGCCTACAATTCCTTGACAGATGTGGTTGAGACACATTTAGTAGATTATTTCCACATCATTGGCCTGTCAGAATCAATGAAATGTTTACCTATTTGAGTTTTCACGTTTATACAACAGAAGAGGTTCTTTATGGGGAAAAAAAACAAACAAACCAGAAGCAGGTTGTTCTTTGCATTCCTGAGGACAATTTTATAATGTTAGCCAGAGGGCTGTGATCCTTGCCCCTATGAGCTTACAGTTTAGGCTAGATAAAGTAGTCTAATGAAGACACGCACAGGCGCGCGGCTGTGTGTGTGTGTGTGTGTGTGCGCACGTGCACCATGGATTATCATAAGGGTTTCATCCTTCATTGAATCAGTGCCACAGCACAGACTTGTATCACTTGAGCTAAAGAGGTTTGTTATATATGAGAGAGAGAGAGTGAATGAATGAGATGTGCAAAAAAATCTGTGGTGGACCCCATCCCGCGCACACAATGTAGACCAATAGCAACCAATGCCAAAAGAGGCATAACTCCAAATTTGGTACCGTGTAGACACTTCAGTTTTAAGAAAGCAGATTGAAAGGGCTTCTCTAAGGACCTTGATAAGAAATTGACTTACGTTGATTCAACCCCGGAGAATTACGATCTCTTCATGACTGCATTGCACAACACCTCCGAGAGGTATATACCTTGAAGATATATACTGGCACTAGAAAAGGTTATACTGGCACTAGAAAAGGTTCAGAAAAGGGCAACTAAAATGATTAGGGGTTTGGAACAGGTCCCATATGAGGAGAGATTAAAGAGGCTAGGACTCTTCAGCTTGGAAAAGAGGAGACTAAGGGGGGATATGATAGCAGTACATAAAATCATGAGTGATGTGGAGAAAGTGGACAAGGAAAAGTTATTTACTTATTCCCATAATACAAGAACTAGGGGTCACCAAATGAAATTAATAGGCAGCAGGTTTAAAACAAATACAAGGAAGTGCTTCTTCACGCAGCACACAGTCAACTTGTAGAACTCCTTACCTGAGGAGGTGGTGAAGGCTAGGACTATAACAGCATTTAAAAGAGAACTGGATAAATTCATGGTGGTTAAGTCCATTAATGGCTATTAGCCAGGATGTATAAGGAATGGTGTCCCTAGCCTCTGTTTGTCAGAGGATGGAGATGGATGGCAGGAGAGAGATCACTTGACCATTGCCTGTTAGGTCCACTCCCTCTGCGGCACCTGGCATTGGCCACTGTCAGTAGACAGGATACTGGGCTATATGGATCTTTGGTCTGACCCGGTATGGCCGTTCTTATGTTCTTAAGATGCAGAACCGAGCACATGCTAGGTTCACTCCCATGTTAGCAACTGGATACAAAAAATACCAACAAATGTTCCAGAGATCCTTTCTCAGAAGACACTATCGTGGCAGGGACAGCCATAACTAACAAGCTTGAAGAAGAAAAGCAACAGAAATGGAAAGAATTGATAGAAGGAATAGACATGACTCACAGTAGTAGGAAAGCATGGCTGACTATTTGCAAGCTGAATAACGACCCGACGAAAGAAAAGTAATACCACAACATCACAGCCAACCAGGTTGCACACCAGCTTCTGCTCAAGGGGAAAGCTCTGAACAAGTAGCCTAAAATACTAATCTGATGGCAAACTAATCTGGAAGAAAATCATTTCAGCACTCCATACACAATAGATGAACTCAATGCTGGAATAAGTCACTAGAATAATGGCAAAACAGCTGAACTCGACGACACAAGCACAGAGCAGACTAAGCACTTTGGTGTCTCAACCAAGTTATGGGTATTATGCCTTTTTAACAATTGCTCATCAATCCTTAGACTACCTAAATTATGGCAACAAGCCTGTGTAATAGCTCTATTGAAGCCAGGGAAGGATGCCTCTGACCCAAAGAATTTCAGGCCAATATCACTCCTGTGTCATCTTTATAAACTTTACAAACACCTCATTCTCAATCATCTCTCTCCTCAGCATCTAATATTGGAACAAGTCAAATTTAGACTGAGGAAGTCCTGCACTTGCAAAATACTAAATATCACCCAGCATATAAAAGATGGATTCAAGAGAGGGATAACAAGTGCGATGTTCATAGACCTATCAGCGGCATATGATACAATCTGCCACCAAAATCTGCTTGCCAGAATCTACTATATGATGCACAACTACCACCTAGTGCAGTTCATGCCCTTTTTTCTAGAGAACAGACATTTTTACGTAGAACTGAGTAAGAAACAGAGCCTCTGGAGATGACAATGAAATGGCCTTCCACAGGCCAGTGTGCTAGCACCAATCTTCTTCAACATAAATACCAATGACCAGCCTGTACAGAGCAATATAAGGAGCTTCATATATGCCAATCTATACATCACATCACAGGAGAAGGACTTAGCCCCTGTTGAAAACAGATTGACGTGCACTGAGCAACCTCTCAGCTTATTACAATATGAACCAGCTTTTTGTCAACCCAACCAAGGCATAGGTGATGGCTTTTCACCTGTGCCATCGAGAAGCCAATCAAAAACTAAACCTCACCTGGGATGGAATCCCATTGGCTAACCATCTAAACCCTGTCTATGTGGGGATGACATTTGGACCGAACACTTTCCATTAAAGCATATAGAGAGGTGAAAGGGAAAGCCAACACCCACAACATCTTCCAAAAATTGGTCCTCTCCAAGCGGGGAGCGAACCCAGCTACTTTGCAAACCACTCTATTGCCTTGTGCTACTCCATAGCAAAATATGCAAGTCCAGTGTGATCCATCCTTGACATGGAAAGATCCATCCATGCCAAGAAACTAGACCCTCTTCCAAATGACAACTGTCGTAGAATAATAGGATGCCTAAAGCCAACACCAAAGGATAGACTGTACTTATTGGCTGGCATGGCACCACCTGAAATCAGGAGGAAGGTAGAAAGTCAAAGACAAAGATCATGCCAGATGGCATTCACTATATGGTTACACAGGAGTAACCAAATGCCTTAAAGAGTTTTCTGACCAGCGTTGTGCCTTTGGATATGACAGCTGGCAAGGCACAACTGAGATTATGGAATGAAAGTTTACACACAGTCGGATGCATTGAAATAGATCTGGAACCCAGGAGAACCTTCCCAGGGGGGCCAATACAGAGTGGTCAACGTGGCGATGCCTGAACTGCCTGTACATGCAAACTGGCAGATCAAAGACTAACATGATCAAATGGGGCTACTCTAATGACATGAATATATGCAAGTGCGGTGAAGTGCAGACCACAGAGCACCAGCTTGTTTGCCGATTCCTTGGGGAGAGCTGTATGAAGGAGGACCTCGTTGCAGCGACGGAAAGAGCCATGGCTTGTGTACAGTTCTGGAAAAACATCTAGTTTGTGACAAGGACACGAAATGAAGATGATAAAGAGGTTACTAGACTATCAGGTAGCTGTAGTATGCCGTTCCTCTGGTGGATCAGGCACTAGAGAAGGACAAGATGTACACTTTGCCATTGGGTCACAATAACATAGGGAGCATTATTATGCAAAAGGGGCAACCAGAGGATGCTTACATTGTATTAAGGTTACTTGTTTTCTAATTAAATTTTCTTTACCCATCTACTTCTAAATCCCAGCGGTATGCTAATATTTTGCTAACCTTAATTATAATATTCAAATATGTATATGGAGTCAAATTATTGTTGTTGTTTTTTTTCAAATCAGTTTTCCATTAGTAAGGTATAAATAAGGACTACAGATTTGGGGCCACGGTGCCCATAATGACCATAATACCACCACTAATTAAAAAGATGTGTCTCAATACCATATAAGCCTGAGTAATAAGAAAGAGGTCAGTAAAATATGTTGAAATTGAAAGACTGAGTGGTAACTTTGGTTACAAGGTCTCTTAGAGGAAATATTGTTTGTTTAGACAGAATGAGACGAAATATATTTGCTTTGGCTGACAGGATATAGCACGAGAAAGCTGGGAAATGGCAAGTTGGGTATAATTATTTGTGGCACTAGTAACTATTCTCTGCAATTGTATTAGAGATGCTCCCAAACCTCAGTAATTTATCTGAATTTGGAGGGATTACACATAAAATTTAACCCAAATCCAAGTTGGGCAAGATTTTGGATTGGTTTGGGTTTACAGAATATAAACCCAATAACAAGATTATGCAATAGCAACACCATCCCTGGTTTTGCCCATTTCTATCTGAAACGAAGATGGACCAAAACCAGAAATATTTGTGGCTGGTTTTGATTTTAAAAAGCAAAACTTTACAGATGGCTTTTTGCAAAACGAAAACCAAACTGTCTGGCCTTCTTGTTGATTGGCTAACTTACATTCTAACCAGATTTGTTTTAGTTCTGTCTTTCTAACGTGCATCTGCACTGAGGTTTTTTAAATCCGGTCACAAGTCAATTAAAGAGATATTGTCAAGTAGTTTAAATTCCCATCTGTGTTTTGTTAAACTGTTATACAAAAAGTAAATAAATAAAAAGAGATTAAAATGAATACAGTTTTTTTTATTTAAACTCTCTCCTGAAAGTTTTTTGCAACTGTTAGTGGAAAAGACCCAGACGTGAAAATGACTAAAACCAAAGCAGTTTTAATTTCATTGTCTAAAAGTAGTGAACTTGGGATCTTGGAACAGAAGAAAAGGTGAAATATATATCTTTTGAGTTTGATTCGTCTGGAGTGTTGTTAACATCAAACTTTTTTTAAATAAATGCATACTAAGACCACCAATGTCCCTTTTTAATATTTTATTTTTTTAAGCTTGTTGTTTGTTACATTTTATATCCACAAAGGCAAACATGTATTTTCAATCTGAATGAATTTTATTTTAAATTTAGGGGAAAAAAGGCTTCAATACTGCAATGGTTTAAATATGTGCATAACTGTATATCCATGAGTAGTCCAACTGATTTCAATCTGACTACTCTTGTGTGCAGAGTTCAGTATGTGCATAAGCCTTTGCAGGATTTGAGAGTATAAGAATCAAGAAAAACAAATATGACATCAGCAAGAGAGAGCACAGTGTGTGAGATTCATTCTGTAGCAGAAGTGCCCATTCAGTAAACACCGGATGATATCTACCTCCTGCAGACAGGAGACGCCAAGAAATGTTAAGTCTTAGTGCAAAGAAAAGTGATAACCTATAGCTACAAAACACTATCTCCCATAGCTACCTCACTTATTTATTCATTTAGTTTTTTTTATTCCTACTTTTTAAAAAAGCCTCACATAATGCTCAATGGAGCTACTCAGAAAACAGAACTTCCGTTCCAAATCCAAACTCTCAGACCCTCCCTCACCATTTTTGTAATGTGCAGATAGTGCAGAGTCCTTCTGGGTGGCCTCTGCATGTCCTACCTCCCCTATAAAATAGAACCATGGTAGTTCCACTATATTTAGGTCTTTCTGCCCTAGCAGAGGGGAGGCAGGGTCGGATTTGGCCTTCAGTGAATATGTAAACTAAAGTTCCATTGCGTTTGTTATTTATGTAATTCCGACTCTTAACTAAGTGCTGATATCTGTCTGTGAAGAGTGTTGCAGTGCAGGCAGAAAGGCAAAGGATGATTAGACTTATGTAGCTATAAAAACTCTGGTGGGAAATGATACAAACGTTCCTTAAAGAAATATAACTAGTTCTGAAGAAAACCATTGACCTTAATTTCCCTTTTGTTCTCCTTCACCTTCCAATAGACCCTTTTATCTCCCAGCTCGGAAGCTTTATTTGGAAGGGAATGTGGGTTATGTCAACAGCCAAAATGGCTAGCAAATTATGGAGACCGCCCTAAGTGTATAAACATTTATATTTGGGCAGTTGTCATTGGTATTAAGGGAAACTATGATGAGGAATTCTGGACAGGAGAACAGAACAAAATATCTGGTTAATAAAAACATCATTTTTTATAGTGTCCTTATACTCTGGATTGCATAAGCCTTACTCACATCGATTAGAATTTATTTGTAGTCTCCATTAATTTAATGGGACTACTCAAAGTGTCAGATATTATTCAGTGTGAGTAAGGGAGGCAGAATCTGGCTCTTACATGTTAAAATGATTTCCTACGTGATCTGAAAATGACTGTCTGAAAAAATATATGCAATTCTACATTTTCAGCAGATCATCATCATGAGTTCATACTTACTAGCTAATCTTTCTCCAGCTCAGGAGGTCTTCAATTTAATCTAGATTAATCTAATTATGATGTTAATGAACATTAGCTTTTATTAAAAGTTACACATCGGTTTTGTTGGCATCAGGCATATGTGATTGAGACTGATTTGTTTTTGACATGCACAGTACAATTTGTTCTTAATAAAAGAAACAAAAGAAAATAGCAAAACTTTTCTTTCTCCCATCCACAGTACAGAAGCTCAGCATTGCAGTTTTCAAAATAAATGACTATTTTTTCCCTTTTTAAAAAAAATGCATGCGATGCAATCTTAGTACAAGAAGTTCCCAAAGGATTTTTAACATGAACAAAAACATTTCCCGCATTCTTATAATAATGCTGTGTTTACTTTGCCAATTAATGAATCATTACCCAAAACAGCCTGTGCATTACCAATGCCTCCATGTTGTGTTTATGAAGTTGGAGAACCAACCCTTTCCCGTGAAAAGTTTTGATATTGATGAACTGGCATTTTTCAATGGGAAAAACCTTTAGTCAAGGTATTCCCAACCAGCTCTGCCTGATAAGTTTTGTGCCATATCACTGAAAAACAGCAACAGCTTTCTGGCATTTAGCTCTTTCTAATTAGTGGTGGGTTACAGCTCAGTTAGGACAAGTTATCCCAGACACTTTGAACCATAAAGCACAAGATTTACATTTTATTAATTGTCTGATTAGAATAGTATCAGGGAGCCCCAGTCTACAGCTTGTCTATTTAGATTGCAAACTGCTCTGGGCCAGGACTTACTCTTCTGTAGAGAGAGACAATCCCTGCCCTGAACAGTTTACAATCTAAATAGACAAGACAGACAAAGAGAAGGAGAAAAGAAATACACCTCTACCCCGATATAACACTGTCCTTGGGAGCCAAAAAATCTTACTGCGTTATAGGTGAAACCGCGTTATATTGAACTTGCTATTATCCACTGAAGCACGCAGCCCCCCTGGAGCGCTGCTTTACTGCATTATATCCAAATTCGTGTTATATCGGGTCGCATTATATCAGGGAGAGGTGTATTAGTAGAACCATTTTACAAATGGGGAACTGACACAGGGAATCTTCAGCAGAGCTGGGGATGGAACCCAGATTCATGTAGTACCTTAAAGTAAGCATTTGGTACAGGGATTGTGGTTTTTGTTCTATATTGAGGTCCTGGTCCATGACTCAGCCTCCTAGGTGCTTTTGCATTACAATTAATAAATAATAAGCCACAATACAACTTTCTTCTCTACACCTTTCTTTTCATGTACTAAAACAAAAAATGATTACAAGAAAATTGAAACCACCTTTCTGACTAACTTCCTGCGTTTGGAAAAAAAAGTTTCCAAATGGTTGAAATGGGATGTTTTAATTTAAAACAACTTCATGTTTCTAAATGTACTTATATAAAAATGTTTGATATTGAAATGGAACATTTCTAAATGAAACAATGTTTTGATTGTCCCAACCCAATTTTTTTTCCAGATCAGTTCATGAAAATGTTTGAAACTTTAACTTTTTGTCTTGCGTTGGAATAGAAAAATATTTATTTAAAAAATTTGCTAAAGGATGGGAAAACTGTTTCCTGGCCAGTTCTAATATTGAGCATATAAATTCTTCATGGAAATACTGATGGATAAACTCAGACTGCAGCAAAACTAGACTAGTAAAATCCAGAGAAACTGCAAATACACAGCAAGGATCAGTGAGTGTTTATGGTATTGAAAAAAACAGAAAGCAAAGACTTGAAAATCTGATGAGAAAATTGCAACCTTCTTTTATGTTAATGTTACCTTCAGTGTAGCACAAAGTGAGTGAATTTAAAATGACTGAAACTCTTCACCCTGGACATACCTTCAAAAAGATTTAGAATGCAGGCCCACTGATAGATGTTGAAGGGTAGAATTCTGCAAGAAAAGAACTTGGAATTAAAGAAGGATCAAGAAGAATTAACTCAGACTTAAAATGCAAGAGGGGGCCATTCAAACCTCAGAAATGACACAATAATGGCTTCCAACATCTATACAAGGATAATTGTATTCCTACTTAATGCTGCTCATTGCAAGTCTGAAAAGAAAACCCTGCACCTAATATCTTGTGTTCAAGCTGCTGATGGTGCTATCCAAGAATGCAGGAAAAGGTATATGTGACTTGAGTATAACAGATGCCACGCTTCTTGCCTGCATCTGCAGGCAGTCTGAAATAATAGCTTTGGAGAGGTGTGACCTGTTCAATGGGATGTTAACTGCAATGATTGCTGGTCTTTGGGAGGGAGGCATTAAGCACCAGCGCAGCAGAAGACTGTATGTGTGTGTGTGACAGGAAGAGAAAAGAGCAAGGCCCCTATCCTCCCCATCCATGCAGATACACCCTGGCTGCTGGGATAAATACTGGGGGAGAGTGGGGTTGGCACCACTTCCAATCCTGCCTCTCTCCACTGGGTAGAGATGAGACTACTGTCCCTGCTGCTTCCACAAGAAGAAGGGGGTCCTGCTGCTCCTCGGGGGGAGGGAGAGGGAGAAAAGAATGGGGCACCCTGCCACTGTTATCTCAAGTGCAGGGAGGGCCATGTGAAATCCTGTGTTGCTGCATGTCAAGGACCCAGGTTACCTTAACTGAGCCAAGAGGAAATTTACACATGTACACACAAGTTAGGAAGCAACGCATCGGGGGCAGGTAGGGTCAAGAGCCCCCCACCAATAGCCGGCCTGGATAGGGAGCAGAAGGAGCGGGGCCAGAGCCAGAGCAGACGGGACATGGCCAGAGCCTCTTCCAGCCGCTGGGATGCTTTTGTAGATAGCGGTTTGAGGGCTTGATCCAAAGCCCCCTGCAGTCATTGGAAAACTCCCATTGACTTCAATGGCCCAGGCTAAACATATATCACAGATTAAAAGGCCAGAAGGGACCACTGTGATCATCTAGTCTGATGTACTGTGCAACACAGGCCACTTCCCTGTTTGAAAAACATCCAATCTATTGGCAGTGATAGAGAATCCACAACCACCCTGGGTAAGCTGTTCCAATGGTTAATTAGTCTCACAATCTGCCTTACATCAAGGCCAAATTTGTCTAGCTTCAATTTCCAGCCATTGGATCTTATCCCTTTGTCAGCTAGATTGAAGAACCCTCTTCTATCAAATTTCTCTTCCCCATGTAGATACTTAGAGCCTATAATCAAATCAGCCATTAACCCTCTCATTGTTAAGATAAATAGACTGAGTTCCTTGAGTCATCACTCCACAGTATGTCGTCTAATCCTTTAATCATTTTCATGATTCTTCTCTGAACCATCTCCAATTTATCAACTACCTTCTTGAACGGTGGACATCAGAACTGGACATAGACATAGTATTCCAGTTGCACCATGCCAAATACAGAGGCAAAGTAAAATCGCTACTCCTACTCGAGATGCCCTTGTTTATACATATAAGGATCATGTTATCCCTTTTGGCCAATGTGTTGCACTCTGTGCTCATTTTCAGCTGATTAATCCATCAGGACCCCTTCCCCCAAGCCTTTTTCAGAGTCATTGCTTCCCAGGTTAGTCACCCAGCCTGTAAGCATGGCCTACATTCTTTGCGCCTGGATGTATAACTTTACATTTGGCTGTGCTAATACGTATATTGTTTGTTTGTGCAAGGCTTACCAAGTGATCCAGATCACTCTGTATGAGTGACCTGTGCTCTTCATTATTTATCACATCCTCAGTCTGTGTCATCTATAAACTTTATTAATGATTTTAAATTTTCTGTTTGATCATTGATAAAACTATTAAATAGAATAGGGCCAAGAAATGATCCCTGGGAACTCCACTGTAAACACACCTGCACACTGATGATTCCCCATTTACATTCTGAGACCTGTCAGCCCATTTTTTTTAATCCATTTAATGTGCACCATATTAATTTTCTATTCTAGTTTTTTAAATCAAAATATCATGCTGTGCCAAGTCAAATGCTTTACAGAAGTCTATGTATATAACATCAACACTTCCTTTATCAACCAATGTTGTGTACTCCTCAAAAAGAGATACAGAGATAGTTTGACAGGATCTGTTTTCCATAAACCCACATTGATGGCATAAATTATATTACCCTCTCTACATTCTTTATTAATTTAATTTGATATCAGCCTTTGCATTATTTTGCCTGGGATCAATGTCAGACTGATAGATTACCCAGATTGTCCCATTTCTGTTCGCTTTCTTCCAGTTTTCTAGAACTACCTCAGTGTTCCAAGAGTTATTGAAAATCAACATTAACAATCAAATGAGCTCCTCAGCCAGCTGTCTGAAAACTCTGGGATGCATGTGATCCAGATCTGTTGTTTTAAAAATGTCTAATTTTAGTAGTTCTGTTTAACATTCTACTGAGTTTCCATTGGAATGAAAAGTGTTTCATCATGATGTGACTACATCATCTGTTTTTTCCCCAAATACAGAACAGAACTGTTTATTGAACACTTCTTTTCTTCATTATTATTAACAATTCTACTATTTCCATCTAATAATGGACCAATAGCATTGCTAGGATTCCTTTTATCTCACATTCTTAAAAAGTTCATTCTTATTGTTCTTACCTGTGCTGGCTAAAGACTTCTCCTTGAGTCCTTTTGCATTTCTTATCAATGTTCTACAAGTCCTAGCTTCTGATTTAATTTCTATGAACATCCTCTTTATTTTATTTGTAATACTAGTTGTTTTTTTAAAATGTTTTGATAGCTGCCTTTACTTCCCCTCTTAGTTAGGTTGCTTTTTAAGCAATGTGGCCTTCTTCCTCACTTGTGGCTTTTTCGGTCCCTAGTAAAATGCTCTTAAACAATTCCCAATTATCATTCATATTTTTTCTGTTTAAATTACTTCTCACAACTGATCTGGTTCATAATTGTTTTCAGCTTTCTGAAATTGACCTTTTTAAAGACCAGGTGTGTGTGTGTATATCACTTGTTTGGATTTTATTCAGTTTGCATATAACAAATGTGATCAAGTCATGATCACTTGTTCTAAGCGACAACTAATTTTTAGTTCTGTGATCAATTTCTCTTAATCTATCAAGATACGGTCTAATGTAGAATTCCCTTGTGTTGGATGCAACACTTTGAGTTAGGAAATATTATCTACAATAAATAGAAATTGTGAAGGTGTTTTAATACTGGCAGCATGAGATCTTCAGTTATAGGTGCTGACTCTGTGTGTGCTTAAAAAATAAAAAATTAGTGGGTGTTTAGCATCCACCGGCAGCCAAGCTTCCCCACTCCTCCAGTGCCTCCCACCCACCAGTGGCCCCACTGATCAACTCCTCCCCCTCCCTCCTAGTGCTTCTCACCTACCATGGATCAGCTGTTCCACAGCATGCAAGAGGTGCTGGGAGGGAGGGGGAGGAGCGGGGATGGGGTGTGCTCAGGGGAGGGGGGTGAAATGGGCAGGAAGAGGTGGGGAAGAGGCAGGATGGGGGTGGGAAGAAGCAGGGTGGAATGGGGCCCTGGGAGGGGGTGGGCTGAGGCAGGGCCTGAGACAGAATGGGGGCAGGAAGAGGTGGGGCCCAGGGCTGAGCGGAGGTTGAGCACCTCTGTGGGAAGTTGGAAGCTGGCACCAGTGTCTTCAGTATATTTCACTCAGATTGAATTCCCCCTATGACCACACAGCTTTTTTCCTACACATTCTAGAAAGGTGTGTAAGGAGCCAGTCATCCTATTCCCTAGTGTGATTTGGTGGTCTGTAGCAGACACCAATTAGTACCCAATAGACACAAGTACTAAAGCATTAATCTTATACCAGGGGTCCAGATCCTGAGCACCTGCTGTTTGATACTCAATCCAGCTTTTGGGAGGCTGGTGTGGAAGGAACCCACAGAAGTGGCTCACTGGTTCTGGGTTCACCGGGCACTTGTGTATTTGTATAGCACCTCACACAATGGGATCCTGGTCCTTGACTGGGGCCTGCAGGCACTAGCGTGAGACAAACAAAATTTTCCTAAAAAGCAACTTATAGCAGTCCCATTACTGCCATAAATTGCATTGGTTGCAAAAGCCCTCAAGGGGCCATTCCAACAGAGGGGGGGTCACCACATTGCAGGGGGTTCTCGGGCCACACACATTTTTCTAAAGCGTGGCCCTACACTAGATAGTGGTCTGTGCCAGCTCTGCACTACTCCACTGGCTGCCCAAGTGGCACAAAGAAGACTAAACTCGGCCAAAGATCTGTTCTTAGAAGTTCCACTGCTGAATTCAATAGAAGTGGGATTGGGCCCATACTGAGTATAAGACTGTAAAAAATAACAAGCCAAAAGAAAGGCAATAATTGACTGGCTATAAAATGTAACTACGTTTGCTCTCTAGTACTATTGCTGGGATAGCATTAGCACAAATACATTAATCTTACAATGTCATCTAGTGTCCACAAACTAGCCTCTACATTTTATTTTTCCAGGATTTTTTTGGTCAGTTTTTATAGGACAGCATGTACATTGTGCAATGCCAATAAACCAGGGCGATATTAGGCTTAGAGCTTTGAGTGAACAAATGATCCTTGCAAGAAATTAGGCAATAACCATATTGAAAATAAGACCAATTAGGGCCAAAGTCTAGACATTTGCTTTTCAGTTATGAGGCTCTTATCATACTCCACTGAGCTCTGCAAGTCAGTAAAGTCTCCGAACATTAGCAGAGATAAAATGATGGTTGTAGAGTTGGCTAAAATCAGTGCAGTTTAAACTGTCTCACTCCATTATTTTATTTATGTACACATTAAAAATATAATGCCAACTCATGCATTATTTACTCTGGTCAAACTCCCATTTATTTCAAGAGGAGTTTTGCCTGAGTAAAGAGAAGCAGTATTTGGTCCCACGTCATGTAGAAATCAAAGAGATTATTGTAGTTTTAAACTGAGCTAAACTCAGAAGAGGCTATGGAGACTGAGCTACTCTAGAGAGCGTCTCTGGGGCAGGACTGAAGCCATTTGGCAGGACACCAAAGACAAACTTGCATTGCTGGTGTCTATGCTGTACCATTCAAGCTGTCCATCTTTCACCAGCATTCAGGGGCAGATCCAGCACTTTCCTCCACAGGCACTGTGCAATGGAGTTGATATCCTTCTGTAAAGGAGGAGTAATGAACCATGCCGGGTTTGGAGCCCCCAGTATGCTGCTTCTCAACCTCAATGTTCCATCTGTGTGGAGTGGCTCCACAGCCCAGAGCAAGGATTCTTTCCCTTTCCTTGCACTCTCTGCAGTAGCTGGCTCAATGACGTGACCTAAGTGCTGTGGGTGGAATTAGGTCACTCAAACACATGCACAAATAAAGTAAAGGCCTTATAAATGTCACAAGCGCAGGCATTGGAAGAGACCATTCAGAAAGCAAGCCTAGGTAAGAGTTGGAAGCACAGATGTGGCACTAGACCCTGCTTGCCTTATGCAATCAAACCTGCTGTAGTCAATGGGACTATCCATGTGGGTGAGGTCAGGAGAATTTGGCCCGGGAGTCAGATTACACAAACATGCAGGTGTAGTATGCAGTGCCTAGGATGTCCGCGACAACATTTTGAACCTTGTGCATAACTGGAGGGTAAACAGTAAAGATGCCCACATGCAAGAACTATGTGAGGAAAACCAGGGGCAGCCCATATACAGAGTCTCATGGTTTTGTGTCACTTGCAAATTAAATGGAATCCAACCACATTTGTTGGAATCCAACACAATGTCTCCTCCGATTTCATCATATATTACTTTGTCAGGGACCTTTCTGGAGGCTTAATGTGGTGGCAGTAAAACTAGGAAACTATGCTAGAAAATTAGATTAAAATATACATGGCTGTGGTACCTTCCAGGTTTTGCAAAAAGTTTTGAAAAGTGGAGGTGTCTCATAGTCACATCTCTTCTTCCAAAATACTGCAGAAATAATTTAAAAAGCCTTGTCTTCCCGTCGGCGATAGCCTTTGCTTTTGGGCCAGATCTACAAAGCTACGTAGGTGCCTAAAGATGCAGAAAGGTGCCTAGTGCAATTTACCTAGATGCCTAAGCAGGTTAGGCACCTAACTTCTATTGAAAGTCATATCTTAGGTGCTTTTGTAAACCCAACTAGAGGTGGGATTCACACAGGTATATAGGTGCCTAACCCCCACTGATTTCAATGGGAGTTAGGCACCTAAATACCTTTTGTGAATCCCACCTTAGGTGTCTATCTGCATATTTAGGCACCTAAATGTCTTTGTAAATCTGGCCCTTTGTCTGCAGCTGTAATACAATCACAA
The DNA here is from genome assembly GCF_027887155.1 of Malaclemys terrapin pileata. NCBI lineage: Eukaryota > Metazoa > Chordata > Testudines > Emydidae > Malaclemys > Malaclemys terrapin. The sequence goes on from NC_071505.1 coordinate 116,680,116, forward strand.
ATTTCAGACATTTAGGAATAAGTTTTTCTAAATTAAAAATGTTTGCTCCTTATACACAGTTGGTTGGCTCTTTATCAACTAAATATAAGGGCCTATTTGTAATGGATTTCTTTTTTGTTAAATGATTCTGTCCTTTGTAAAATCCCTGGCATAGCTAATAGTTGTTTACATGTATCAGGGGATAGCCGGGTTAGTCTGTATCCATAAAAACAATGAGGAGTCCATTGGCACCTTAAAGACTAATAGATTTATTTGGGCATAAGCTTTCATGGGTAAAAAAAAACCCACTTCTTCAGATGCATGGAGCGAAAATTACAGATACAGGCATAAATATACTGGCACATGAAAACAAGGGAGTTACCTTACAAGTGGAGAACCAGTGTTGACAAGGCCAATTCAGTCAGGGTGGATGTGGCCCATTCCCAATAATTGATGAGGAGGTGTCAATACCAAGGGAGGGAAAATTGATTTTGTAGTGAGCCAGCCACTCCCAGTCCCTATTCAAGTCCAAATTAATGGTGTTAAGTTTGCGAATGAATTGTAGCTCTGCAGTTTCTCTTTGAAGTCTGTTTTTGAAGCTTTTTTTGCTGAGGGATGGCTACTTTTAAATCGGTTATTGAATGTCCAGGGAGATTAAAGTGTTCTCCTACTGGCTTTTGTATGTTACCATTTCTGATGTCTGATTTGTGTCCATTTATTCTTTTACATAGAGACTGTCCGGTTTGGCCAATGTACATGGCAGAGGGGCATTGCTGGCACATGATGGCATATATCACATTAATAGATGTGCAGGTGAATGAGCCCCTGATGGTGTGGCTGATGTGGTTGGGTCCTCTGATGTTGCTAGAGTAGATATGGGGACAGAGTAGGCAACGGGGTTTGTTACAGGGGTTGGTTCCTGGGTTAGTGTGTCTGTGATGTGGTGTGTAGTTGCTGGTGATTATTTGCTTCAGGTTGGGGGGCTGTCTGTAAGTGAGGACTGGCCTGCCTCCCAAGGCTGTGAGAGTGAGGGGTTGTTTTCCAGGATAGGTTGTAGATTATTGATGATGTGCTGGAGAGGTTTTAGCTGGGGGCTGTATGTGATGGCCAGTGGTGTTCTGTTATTTTCCTTGTTGGGCCTGTCCTGTAGTAGGTGACTTCTGGGTACCCGTCTCTCTCTGTCAATCTGTTTAATCACTTCCCCAGGTGGGTATTGTAGTTTTAAGAATGCTTGATAAAGATCTTGTGGGTGTTTGTCTCTGTCTGAGGGATTGGAGCAAATGTGGTTGTATCTTAGGAATTGGCTGTAGACAATGGATCATGTGATGTGTCCTGGATGGAAGCTGGAGGCATGCAGGTAAGTATAGCAGTCAATAGATTTCCGGTATAGGGTGGTGTTTATGTGACTATCACTTATTTGCACTGTAGTGTCCAGGAAGTGGATCTTTTGTGTGGACTGGTCCAGGCTGAGGTTGATGGTGGGGTGGAAATTGTTGAAATCCAGGTATAATTCTTCAAGGGCCTCCTTCCCATGGGTCCATAAGATGAAGATGTCATCAGTGTAGCGCAAGTAGAGGAGCGGTTCTAGGGGATGAGCGCTGAGGAAGAGCTGTTCTAAATCATAGTATGGGGCCATGCAGGTACCCATAGCAGGTACCGCTGACTTGAAGGTATAAGGTGTCCCCAAATCTGAAATGGTTGTGGGTGAGGACAAAGTCACTAAGCTCAGCCACCAAAAATTTCAAAAACAGACTTCAAAGAGAAACTACAGAGCTACAATTCATTTGCAAACTTAACAGCATTAATTTGGACTTGAATAGGGACTGGGAGTGGCTGGCTCACTACAAAATCAATTTTCCCTCTCTTGGTATTGACCCCTCCTCATCAATTATTGGGAGTGGACCACATCCACCCTGACTGAATAGGCCTTGTCAACACTGGTTCTCCACTTGTAAGGTAACTCCCTTGTCTTCATGTGCCAGTATATTTATGCCTGCATCTGTAATTTTCACTCCATGCATCTGAAGAAGTGGGTTTTTTACCCACGAAAGCTTATGCCCAAATAAATCTGTTAGTCTTTAAGGTGCCACTGGACTCCTCCTTGTAGTCATTTACATGCATGTTCTATCACTATCTGTTTTTATCAGTTAAACAAGTATTTATCAGTATATGGCCATGTCAGTACTAGAAAGTTTTATGGGCTAAAGTTCTGCCATCATATAGCTGTCGATACAGCTATTTTGGCAGTTCACACTGGACTGCCTTTGCCACTGAGGTGTGTCCTTGCTGTGCCCAGTTGTATTGACAAAAGAGTGTGATGCTGTGGGTAGGCATCCCAATGTCTCCCGCACCACTCTCTAGGGGAATCTCTTGTGGAAAATGTTTGCCGTGTATTGTGAGGTACTAACACTCTTTTCAGGGAATAGTAGGAGTTTGGGGTCAAGTTCCCCCAGTTTCCTTTGGTCCATCCCATAATTTATTCTTTTTGTGCTGGTTTTCAGTCTCTCCCCCATCTGGCAGTCAGAGGTATGGACACTGAACAGATCAGCAGAGCTCTCTTGTCTGTTTTAGAGATGGGACACCTAATTCTTTTGTATTTGTGGAACCACAACAACTACCACAGTGTCTGGCTATGCAGCAAGGAAACTGAGAATACTAGGAGGGAATGGATGAGGTAGACAGTGAATTAAATTGGCCAGCTACTGCAGGTATTTATTAACCAGCTACACATGGTGCAGCAGCAGTTCTGGGCCTGTGAAACAAATACTGAGTGGTGGGATCAGATCATGATGCAAACTTGGGACAACTAGCATTTGGGAAGAAAAAAAATTATGGGCCAAATCCTGACTCTGTTCTTACCTTTCCAAATGTCATTACAACACAATTTGGTATCTTCATAAGAACAAATCTGAACACTGACCAGATATGTGTAAGCAATAATAAAGATACATGTGAAACTGAATGATGGGGAAATTGTTCAAAACACCAAAAGTAGCTCAAGAGGTGTTAAGATTGATTTTATTAGTCGGCTAATAAATTTGCATGATGTTTTGAAAGTGAAAGGTGCTGTATAAAGCTTTTGTAGTAGAATTATCAACAGGTATCTCAAAATGGGACTTACGAAATGAGAGGGAAGTTTGTGTAATGTATGCTTTGGATGCTTATAAATTGGTGCAGTTGTTAAAACCGTTACCTATGCATTACACAAATGTGGATGTTATGAGGACATAAAAAGGTTTTAATTGGCTAAAACAAGCTCATTAGGTTTCTGAGATCAAGTTCAGGATTCCCTGTTCTATTTCCAGCATTTTTATCACTTGTCTCCTACCAGGAATATTTGTCCCAAACAGGCAGTCAGGATCCATGAATAAATCACTGGCTGGCCTCAGTGGCGTTTGGATTTTTTTTAGTTTATTTTCACTTCAAAGTAATGCACAGTTATGCCCCTGCCTACAGTATTTATTTCTTCTTGAGTGTTGTTTCTTGAAGGGCCTGTGATTGTCGAGAGAAGAACATTTATGGTGGCCTCTTAATGCAAAGTTTAATTATTCTCCATTTTAAAAATGCCTGGGTAAAAGAAAGAACGTTATTTTCTCAGCGTGGAATAGTTATGTGAAATATCATTAAACAAAAATTATGTGTATTTCTTCTGGCACAGCTGGTTTCATCCTAATATTGCTTCCTTTGTGTCACCTAAAGTGGAGATTGAATTTATCTGTTCCTTTTTGAGAATGATTCCTTTTCGCATTCAGTATTCCTGATCTACACCTAAATTATCATCTTCCCTTGAAATGTGTGTCTTTTTATTGTTATGTCGCTTCCCCCAAATTGCTCAGCTGGTGTGTTTATCATTGTAATTAGCCTCCCACTGGGCTTTTACTTCAGATGTTTTTGAAAAGGGTGTAATTACAGCTCATGGCATCACACTGATTAAGTCACAGAAATCTGTTCTGTTGCAAGAGCTACTTGGTTCAGCCTCACTTAGAACCTAATCCAAAGCACTGAAGTCAATGGGAGTCTTTTAATTGATTATAGTGGAATTTGGATCAGACCCCCCGCCCCATTCCTTCCAGTATTTATTGAGATGTATATAGATGTTATAAAAGAGCACCTCTCCAAACGTACTATGTACCCTTGATGTAACTGGGGGGAAAAAGACAAATAATACATAAAATACAGCAAGATAATTCAATATCTCAGCACCAGTAAGCAAGGCAAGTTACAGCTGACCCCATTGTGATAGAAGCAGATGAGGCTGTTACATGTAGAGCAGTTACAGTGTTTCCCTTTGACACTTACACTACAGACTTCCATGCTATGCTTGGATTTAGGGCTGGTGTCAGACTTCATATCTTTCCTCAAAAGCTTGGGGAGAGGGACTCTGTGGAGTTTGGTGCAAGACCCATTGTGGCATTACCCAGGGTACAATCTGGACCCTTGAATAGCTACATCTTCTTAATTCTCTAGCCTGGGGTACCTTTTATACTGTTTTGCTGTCAGAACATCCACTTCTGGCCCCACACAGCCTTCAGCATTCAAGTTCACTACCAGCTAAATACATAAGCACTCTAATCAATCACTCATGAATTACATACAGGGTGACACCCACATATTCCTAGTCCCAGTCTTGCCCCCCAGAAATGTGCATCTTGTACTGCTCAGTACTCTTCTGAATGGTACAAGCCATGCCTGCCAATGGGGGAGGGAGGGTAAAGGGGGTAATTGCCCCAGGGGCCTGGGTGATTTAAAAGGGCCCTTTTAAATCAGCCAGGCAGGCCGCAGGGCTAATAGGTGCATTCAGGGTGATGACTGCTCTGTGCCCCACTCTTTGGGGGGCCCTGTGGGCCAGCATGATTGGCCAGCACGGTCAATCCCGGAAGTGATGGATTTGTCACTTCCGCTCCAGGCCCTGCACCCACCTAGGGATGGCCCTGGGGCCCAGAATTGCTGTCAAGAGGCCTGGTGCAAGCTCATAAAAATTTCATCATTTCATCAAAGGAAAATGAAAACATGCCAGCCTTGTTATCCCAAATGGATGTTTAATCCAAACACCCTGGTTAAGATAAAAATTTTCTGTAGTTAATAAACTTATTTTATTATTTTAAATAGAGCTGTTGATTACTTGGAGTAAACTCACACAATTAACTCAAAAAAATTAATTGCGATTAATCGCAGTTTTAATTTCCCTGTTAAACAGGGAAATTAAATATTTATTAAATATTTTTGGATATTTTTCTACATTTTAAAATATTGATTTCAGTTATAACACAGAATACAAAGTGTACACTACTCACTTTATACTATTTTTTATTACAAATCTTTGCACTGTAAAAATGACAAACAAAAGAAACAGTATTTTTCAATTCACCTCATAAGTACTGTCGTGCAATCTCTTTATTGTGAAAGTGCAACTTACAAATGTACATTTTTTTGTTACATAACTGCACTCAAAAAGAAAACAATGCAAAACTTTAGTCCACTCAGTCCTACTTCACGTTCAGCCAATTGCTAAGACAAAACACATTTATTTACATTTACAGGAGATAATGCTACTCACTTCTTATTTACAATGTCACCAGAAAGTGAGAACAGGCGTTCGCATCGGACTTTTGTAGCCGGCATTGCAAGGTATTTACATGCCAGATATGCTAAACATTTGTATGCCCCTTCATGCTTCAGCCACCATTCCAGAGGACATGCTGCCATGCTAATGATGCTCATTTAAAAAAAAAAAAAAAGTGTTAATTACATTTGTGACTGAACTCCTTGGAGGAGAATTGTACATCTCTGGCTCTATTTTACCCTACATTCTGACATATTTCATGTAATAGTAGTCTCAGATGATGACTCAGCACGTTGTTCATTTTAAGAACACTTTCGCTGCAGATGTGACAAAATGCAAAGACGGTACCAATGTGAGATGTCTAAAGATAGCTACAGCACTTGACCCAAGGTTTAAGAATCTGAAGTGCCATCCAAAATGTGAGCGGGACGAGGTGTGGAGAATGCTTTCAGAAGTCTTAAAAGAGCAACACTCCAATGCAGAAACTAAAGAACCTGAACCACCCAAAAAGAAAATCAACCTTCTGCTGGTGGCATCTGACTCAGATGATGAAAATGGACATGCATTGGTCTGCACTCCTTTGGATTGTTATTGAGCAGAACCCGTCATCAGCATGGACATGTCCTCTGGAATGGTGGTTGAAGCATGAAGGGACATATGAATCTTTAGCGCATCTGGCATGTAAATATCTTGCTACAACAGTGCCATGCGAACACCTGTTTTCAATTTCAGGTGACATTGTGAAAAAGAAGCAGGCAGCATTATCTCCTGCAAATGTAAACAAACTTGTTTTGTCTGAGCGATTGGCTGAACAAGAAACAGGATTGAGTGGACTTGCAGGCTCTAAAGTTTTACATTGTTTTATAATTGAAATCACTATATTTTAAAGTGTAGAAAAACATCAAATATATTTAAATAAATGGTATTCTATTATTGTTTAACAGTGCAATTAATCACGATTAATTTCTTTAATCGCTCAATTAATTGGGATTAATGTTTTTAATTGTTTGACAGACTTAATTTTAAGGGATTACAAGTAATGATGCATAAAATTCAATGTTGGTTACAAAAGAAATACAAGAATAAAATGCAAGATAATGCTTAATTTAATAAACTAACAGAATTCAAAGCAAAGGTTTTCCTCCCCATATGCTGCAGTAAATTTCACAGGCTTGGTCTCCTTTCAATATGGGACCACTCTCTTTTAGTTCAGTGCCAAGAATCAGAGGGGTAGCCGTGTTAGTCTGAATCTGTAAAAAGCAACAGAGGGTCCTGTGGCACCTTTAAGACTAACAGAAGTTTTGGGAGCATAAGCTTTCGTGGGTAAGAACCTCACTTCTTCATTAGTTCAGTGTCTTTCAGGTATTCATTGATGTTATGAGGTGTGAAGTCAAGCCTTTTCCGCTCCTCTTTATAATTCAATTTCTTGTGCTAAAAAACATCCTTGCTGAGTCATGGTGACAGTCACTTGTGGACCTGAGGTTTGAACCGTCCCTGTGATAAAATGTAAATTTTTTATTTGCATCTTTCCTCAGAAAATGGCTGCTTAAGCAGGTGTCTTTTAACACCTGGCTGGGGGTTGACTTGTCCTTTGTTCCTGAGAAACTGGTTTGGGCCTGCTTTTCTTAACTTTGGAGCATCATATAACAAAATTATACAGTAGAATCTTGTAATTTTACATACAATACTGATACACATATTTTACCAGGACAATGATGTTCAGCCGATTGAGTTTTCAACTGATACCACACAAGGCCTACTTTGTACAAAATTTATCATACTCTTGTAACGGTGGTGAACAAAATAGTATAGAGCAGTGTTTCTCAAACTGGGGTCTCCGGGCCCTGCTGCTCAACTCCTCCCTCGCCCTCAATCTCCCGGAGGCTATTGAATCCAAACCAGGATATTTCAGATGCTAAAAATCCAGTGACGCAGTGGGGCTAGGGCTCCCTACCTGCCCTGGCTCTGCACTGTTCCCAGAAGCTGCCAGCACGTCCCTGTGGCCCCAGGAGCGGGGCATGAGGGGGTCTCCACTCGCTGCCTCTACCCCGAGTGCTGACTCTGCAGCTCCCATTGGCCAGGAACTGTGGCCAATGGGAGCTGCGGGGGGGTACCTGTGGGCAGGGGCAGCGTATGGAGACCCCCATGCCCCCTTTCCCCCCCAGCCTAGGAGCTGCTGCCAGAGAGATGTGCCGGTTGCTTTCAGGAGCATTCACCTCCTTCTGCACCCCTCCCGGAGCCTGCACCCCCTCCAGCACCCAAACTCCCTCCCAGAGCCTGCACCCTGTACCTCTTCCCGCACCCAAACTCCCTTCTAGACCCCGCACCCTGAACCCTCTGCCCCAGCCCGGTGAAAGTGAGTGATGGAGGGAGGGGGGATGGAGTGAGCGAGGGGTGGGAAGAGGTGGAGTGGGGGCAGGGGGTGGGGCTTAGGGGGTCCCCAACATTTTTTAAATCAAAATGGGGGTCCTCAGGTTGCTAACGTTTGAGAACCGCCAGTATAGATTGTTACACCCATCCCTGGAGTATGCATTCTCTCTCTTTTTAAGACCCTCAGTTTTCCTCCAACTAAATGAACTAGGCCATTACTATGCTTTTAGAATTAGTATACGTTTTTTCAGCTAAAACTTTGACTTAAAAGCCACACAGTTACACATGGTTCTAACAAAACAGCTAATAATTTTAGACATATTTAGGTTAGAGCACAAGATTCCTTCAACCCTCCTCCCCCCAAAATATATATATTTATATCAGCTCTGGCGCTGGAAACATTTTGAATCAAAAAGTTCTCTCATGAGCTACTCAGAGAAAAGCACTACACAGGGCATCAGACAGCACACTAACACCCCCTCCCCCACCTCCCATGAATATTTAAATGTTTCATGAAGCAGAGTTAAGTAATTACATTTCAAAATAAGCTTTCTTCTCTGCTCCTCCCAACCCTCCACTAATAACACAGGGCCAAATCTTGCAGCCCAAGTAAGGGAATGGAAAGTCCTGAATGTAGCGAGGTTCTATGAGAGTTTTTAATTCTTGGGAGGTCTATAATCATCACCAGGGGGTCGGGGGACACGGTTGTTAGGCCTCTGCCCTGTGAGGCACTCCACTAGCACCTGTGTGACATTTCCTGGTGACTTTCAATGGGAGTCCATTCACATAGAGCTTTTTGCAGGATTAAGACCTAAGGCCCAGATCCACAAAGGTACTTAGGCCCTAAGTCCCAATGTTGGCTCCACTGCCATCCACAAAACTCCCACCAAACCCTGTAGGTGCCTAAACTTACTTGGTACCGAAGTTTTCAGGATAAAAGTTCACTCAGAACCTAAGTTTTGGCATCTGGGCATGTGGACTGCTGCCTCTCTCTAGGAGTCCGGATGCCTATCTCCCACATAAGCCCCAAAGCGATTCACAAACTGGGGTAATACAGGCGATCAGCTGCCTGCTTGCTTTTGGGGCCTAATCTGGTAGGCATGTTCAGAGGCTGCCTTCAAGATTGGGTCTCTTTTAAAATGTGACTGAAAGAGAAAGTGGTGCCTACCTTATAATTTTTTAGCCTAGTGGTTAAAATACTCATGTGGGGCTGGGAGACCCAGGTTCAACTCCTCCCTCTGCCTAATGGAAGAAAGGCTGTGACCAGGGGGTTCCTATCTCTTAGGAAGGTGTGCTAATCACTGAGCGCGGGATACTCCAGTGTAGAACGCTATCAGTCTCTCCTATTGAAGTTGTTGCACTCTGGCTGAATACTGAAAGAGCAACTGAAGCAGGGGTCTGGATCATGTTTCTACCACCTCCCAGATGGGCTTCCTAATCACAGGACTACAGTCATTCTCTCTCGCTTTCTCTGAGCCAATGACTGTTCTACTTTGGATAAATAGTTAAATTAGTCACCGGGAAAGAGAGTGAGAGTGAGCATGTGAATTACTTTGTAGTTGAGTGGTTAGAGCATCCCACCCCCTTGGGAAGTGGGAGACTCTGGTCCCCGAGCTTCAATTGCTCTTTCATTATTTAGCCAGAGCGCAACAGCTTCAACAGGAGAAACTGAGGGAGTCCCACATCAGAATAGGTCACAGCCCAGTGGTTAGAGAGCTCTTCTGAGAGGTGGTGAGCTTCTTTTGAAATCTTCTTTCTCGCCCTCTGGCATAGGGGGGAGGAATGGAACCTAAGACCCCCATATTCTAGTTGGGCTAAAAGTTATAGCACTGCCACTGTCAATTCCTTCTCCAGAGGCCATTTTGTGGTTTGAGGCAGGTTCCTACATTGTTCCTGCAAGAAGTGCCTTAGGTGCCTAAAGCCAGCTGACTTCAAGCAGCTGGCTCTTGTTCCTGTATTGCTATGCAGAGATAGGCACTTCCCTGCAGTCTGTATTCAGGCATTTGATTCCTGTTTGTGGCTGTCTAGCAGAGAGAGAGAGAGAGAGAGAGTGTGTTGCTTTCCTGCTCCCAGAACTTAGTGTTCCAGTTCCTGGGCCTATAGGTGTGCATAGCATTGTACCTGCTGCTACATATCTGCCATTTGAACCATTGTTATGTTTTGTTCAGACTGTTGCTGACAATGCTGGTTCATTGTTATTACGTGGTTTGGTTGACTACTGATCTGCGTGTCTTGCTTTGATTTCCTTGTGTTTTGGGATTGCTGTTCTGGGGTGCATCAGAGTGTAACAGAAATAGATACCTAAGTCTTGACTTACCCTATCTCTGAGAGAGGAGCTTAGCACACACCCCTTTCATTAGCATCCCCCACTGGCTAACTTAGGTAATTCCCTACCTAGCATGCTGACTTTTGTGGATAACATTCTAAGGTGCCTGCCTCTCTCCATTCATTGTACAGGGAGCCTAGGAGCCTAACTCAGGCTTGGCGGATCACAGTAATCTTCCTGCGATTTTCTAGGTGCCCTGACACTTAGTGTTGCAATGCCCAAGTACATTTCTATTTTCACTGTCTCATGCTGCTTAGGCACTGCTGCAACTGCCTTTCTAGTGAAAATTTATCTAAAATAACTAGCCTCAGTAGTGCTGCACTCTCATAGTGCAGCATGCCTGCCTGCTTCTGGCCCTTTACATTTGGCAGAGTGAGGCAGCCACAGCCCTAAAGTGGCCATTTGTGACTGAGGGCTGCTCTTTATAACTTCCTCTCTTTTTGTTGGTAAGAACCTGTTGTTATATTTCCTCCAGTTTCCACTTTTTATATTGCTGAGGAAAATGGCACTTTTTTTTTTACTTTTTTTTCCCCATGAAGCTTGTGCAACTTTAAAAATAAATGTTACTACAATGTGAGGAAATTGGTTGATAGTTCTGATTTAAAAACAGTATCTGTATTATAGTACCACATTGGTATATAGTGTCCATGTTCTCCAGCCTGGGCTCTGCTGCATTTCCTTTAAAAAAATAATTCATAAATAGCTAAGGGATAAAATCTATGAGCTATATTATCCCTCAGAAGGGCTACTACCACGTAGGAGATAGGAAACTGCTTGTTTGTGCTGAGCCTTGCTCTTGCAAGCACTTAATGCATATGCTTATCTTTGCACTTGTTGTGGGTACTTCCATTTAAGTTAATTGAGTTAGTCCTGTGTGAAGTTAAGCACACATGTAGGTGCTTGCTGAATCAGAGCCAGTTTCTCCCTCCCAAACCAGCAGAGTTCTCCTGAGGCTCATCTGTGCCACACTTGTTTCTTTCAGCACCTTGACATCATGGAGTCATCCTGTTGGGATTTCCCCACCGTCTGCTGTCCTCAGTCTACACTGCTCTGGGGGGAGTTCCAAATTGCTGAGGCAAGGGAGGAATGGGTAAGTAATACTGAACCTGTCAGAATTCATCTTACATGCTGAATTCTGGTAGGTGTGTTGTGAGGAGGACCATGCTGTGGAAGTCAGCCATCTCTCTTGCTGCAAGCTTTTTAACAGAATAGGGCCTACCATGGGGCTGTGGAAATGGAGTATAATGTCTCAGAGGTGATATCACATAACTCTTTGCCGGTGTGTGTGTGTTAGTTAGTTCAATGGTTTGAGCATTGGCCTGCTAAACCCAGGGTTGTGAGCTCAATCCTTGAGGGGGCCACTTAGGGATCTGGGGCAAATCAGTACTTGGTCCTACTAGTGAAGGCAGGGGGCTGGACTTGATGACCTTGGTCCTTTCCAGTTCTATGTAAATATAATGGAGATATACCTATCTGTGTGTGTATGTTAGGGTTGCCAGTTTTCTACTCACACAAAACCAAACACCCTTGCCCCACCCCTCCTCTCCTCACAGGCCCCACCCCTGCCCTGCCCCTTCTCCAGGGCCCCAGCCCCCACACATTCCATCTCCTTTCCCTCTGTCGCTCACTCTCCCTATCCTCACTCCCTCACTCATTTTCACTGGGCTGGCTCAGGGTGTTGGGGTGTGGGAGGGGGTGAGGGCTCCAGCTAGGAGTGCAGATTCTGGGGTGGGGCTGGGGATGACAGGTTTGGGGTGCAGGAGGGTGCTCTGGGCTGGGATTGAGGGGTTCAGAGGGCAGGAGGGGGATCAGGGCTAGGGTAGGGAGCCAGGAATGCAGACTCCAGGTGGCACTTACCTCAGGCAGTTCCTGAAAGCAGCAGCATGTCCCCCCTCCAGTTCCTACATGGAGGAAAGGCCAGGTGGGTTTGTGCTCTGCCCCCCCAGCTCCCATTGGCCACAGTTCCTGGCCAATGGGAGCTATGGAGCTGGAGTTTGGGGTGGGGCAGCATGTGGAGCCCTGTGGCTGCCGAAAATGCATGACTGTTGTCATTTTACTGTGGGTACAGTGAGAATAGATTTTCCAGAAGATACATTCTTTATTGTTATTTATTATTTGTATTTCAGTTGCACTAGAGGCTCCAACCAAATTTGTAGCCCCATTGTTCTAGAAACACATAGTTAGAGACAGTCCCTGCCCAATGACCTTACATTCGAAATAATCAAAGAGTATGATAAAGGAAGTTTTATCATACACTTCTTATGGGCAGATTAAGGCTATGTCATCACTGCAAATTTAAAAAAAAAGATGTTTTTACATTAAGATAGCTAACTCGAGTTAGCCATCTCACTGTAAAATCCTAGTGGAGATATAAGGAACGTTAGTATTTAACTCAGGGTAGCTAGTCAAGGATAACCCCAGGGGTTGGTGGGGTGGGGGCATAGGATTGACTTAGACTAGCTACATCAAAGTAAATCTACCTGGGCCTTTTCTCAACCAGGATTTAAAACAGGATGTAAAAAACACATTTTTTTTCTTTTCTTTTCAGTGAAGATGTAGTCTAAGTAATAGGTCCAAGGTTACATAGGAAGTCTGCAGAAGAGGCAGGAAATGAACCCTGATCTCCTGAATCAGTGATTTAACAAGAAGACCACCTTTCCTCTCCTATTAAAGAGACTTGATTAATTTGAATCCTCAATTCCAGTAGCTTCATTTTAGTTCTTTAATTCTATGCTTTTAGTGTAAATGTTGAAAAGCTTAGATGACATAGACTATCTAGGATTAAATTTTAATTTAATACTCAAAATATACTTGGATCTATTTTTTAGCTTCTTTTTTATGCTAGAGAGCTCATATTGAATTATTTTGATCTGATGTTTACTATGAAGACATCTGTATGAGAAACAACGATTACAAAAATTAAAAATTCCCCATTAATTTCCCCTGATACCTCTCCGCATATAATACCACTCTGATTTAATAGCTATCTCTGAAACTGAATACTGATGCTGTTGTTACTTGGTTAGCTGAGAAAAGCTACCTATTGCAAAGTTACCATGTCCAAAGCTCACTTTCCAAAGTGAAAGAAATAAAACAGATTGATTATCCCTATTTTGGTTCTGCTGCAGGTCTTTTCATAATCTCATAGATTTTTTTAAGCCAGAAGGGACTATTGTGATCATCTAATCTGAAATTTTGTGTACCAGAGGATTTCCCTGAGATAATTTGTTTGAACTAGAATGTGTGTCTTAGAAAAATATCCAATCTTAATTTTAAAATTGCCAGGAATGGAGAATCTGCCACAACCCTTGATAAATTGTTCCAAGGGTTAATTTATCCATATGGTATCTGTTAATTTCCCAAATGGTAACCATGTTTCAATGGTTAATTACCCGAGTAATTGGTGTCAAAGTATAGCGGTTCTATTCTATATAAATTATTATATCATGTTTAGCAAAGTAGCATCTGAGCACCTTCCAATAGAGCATTATGCAATGTGACTAAACTCTGTCAAAGGTTTGTTTATTTGTTAGTTTGTTCTCTCATCCACATCCCAAAGGGGAGAAGCATGTACAGTGGAGTGACTTGTTTTGGTGGGGGTTGTTTAAATACCTATTAATATGCATTTATGTTAGAGAAGGCAAAGTCAAAGAAATGTACCTTGCACTTGGAGTGGAAGATGGTGGGGTTTATGACGCAAAGTTTTTTTTCCAGACCCAGTCAGTAAGTTTATAGAAAAAAATCTATGCAGGTTTTAATCCAATATGAATTATATGATAGTACACGTTATTTCGATTGACAGTCATTGTGAAATTCTGTATTATGTCACTACAATGTCTTGTTAAGTGTTTCACACATCAGTATGTACAGTATCCTAATCTTTTTGAGCATATTGTGTCTTTTGGGCTGTATAATACCCCTAATCTGCAGTGGAAATACCACTGTTTTCAATAGGAATGCATGCATATATATATATATATATATATATATGCAAACCATATTAAAATTTGAATGAGTACTGGAGAGTCTTAAAGAACTGTGCTTCATGACAAAGAAGTGGGTACGTTTTGACCACACTTTAAAGCTCTATCTTGTATTCAATTGTCCTTGGTTTTTGTTTTCTGTTTAAAATAAGTCCTTGCTTTCTTTATTGATTTTTTTTTTTTTTTTGTCCAGTTTCTCTCTCTCTCTCTCTCTCTCTCTCTCTCGTCAACATGGTCTGGATAAAAGTGATGAAATGGAACCTGTGAGCTATTAAGCGATTTACTTTTGAACAGATGCAATATTGATTTTCTATTTGTTGTGCTGTCAGTCGCTGAAGTGCCTGAAACAACTGCAAGACTAATCAGTAACTTTCTGGGAAATGTCAATTAATGAAACAATTACTGTTCTGGATCACTTTTTTAAAAGAGGCTAATGAAACTCATTGTTAATTGAATTCACATCTTTGTTGCTGGTATGCTTGATTACCCCAGTAGTGTTTTTAATGTGGAAGAGGAAAGGTTGAAAAAGAGTAGATGAGTAATGAAAAGATAACAGATCCAGGATTTCACCTGTATGCAGGGCTGGCTCCAGGTTTTTTGCCGCCCCAAGAAAAAAAAAGGGGGGGGGGCCCGAAGCACCACAAACAAAAACAAAAAACCCAGAGTGCCACCGCCGAAGCAAAAAAAAAACCCAAAAAAGGAATGCTGCCCCTTGAAAAGTGCCTTCCCAACCACGTGCTTGGAACGCTGGTGCCTAGAGCCGTCCCTGACTGTACAATTGACGTCAATGGCAAAATTCCTATTGACTTCAGTGAGGACAGGATTTCACTCTGTTTTTCCTGGAAGGTTTTTCAAGATATGAAATGCAAAACATTATACACAAAAAGGAATACAGTGATCCATGGAAATGTGACACCAATAATTGCTTGCTATCTATCTATCTAGAAAGATGTTGAGCTCACACCTGTGTTCCCATCACAGTTCCCACATGATACTGATTTTTTGTCACTTTTGACCCTTTGAATCACTGATGACTAACATCCAGGTTCCTGTTTTTTACGTTCTTCCTAGACTGACCCAGTGTTAATTGTACCTTTTTAATTTCTTTTTTAAAACTGTTAACTTTAATTAGGTCACTTAAGCTTTTCCTAGTTTGAGGGGAAAAAAATCCTTTTTTTTTTTTTTTTTAAGATTAACTAATCACTTAGTGGAGCTTTCCTCCAGTGGTATCATAGCAAAGATTAAAATTGCCTGGAATTATGGCAAGGAAGGGCGATGGAGATTAAAGAGAATTTTTTATGAATTTTACTTTTGTCCCTGAAGACCTTCTTTACAGTATTGTAGTTCAAGGTAAAATTGTTAAAAGGCTGGCCTTGAGTATATCACATAACCATTGTGAGGCCTCAGTTTCCCCATGCCTTAAAATGAGAAGTGTGATGCCTGCCTTTGTAAAGTCCTTTGAGATCTACAGAAAGAAAAGCACTAAGTGTCACTGTTTGATTACTTACCTATTCTCAGGGTGCTTGCTTAAATCATATTACTGTTAATGAGAGTTAAATATATGGGAGGAGACTGACGCCTTCTATCACAAATTGAGCAGGGCAGAAAATAGCTTTCCAATCCCACAAGACTTTCTGAGGTTTAAAAAAATTTTCATCTCCCAAATTGGGATGAAGAGTCAATCTCTCAAAAAAATTGATGAACTAAACATAAAAATTAGATCAGTAAAAATTTCATTTCAATTTCAAAATGTTTGTTTCAATTTTAACTTTTTACAAGAAATGACCTTACAGTTTGAAATAAAACTCATTTCTAAATAAAAATGAGACACTTGACAATTTCAAAACTTATTTCAAAATGGAAATTCAAAACTGACCCTTTTCTGCAAAAAGTTTCAGCTTTGATGAATCCGCATCTTCAGAAAATTGCTAACCATCTCTAATCAGCAGTTTGAGCCGCACTAAAGTGCTCTGAGCCTTTAAAAAATGCCTATCTAGGGAATAGATGTCACGTTCATAGTATTAAGGGTCTACATGGATGCACTGTCTTGCTTGCCAGATAATGAGCTTGAGGGGGTTGAAAATGCCATCACTTCATATGGAGTGTTATTACAGTGGCTATTAGTTATATAGTTAATTACATATAATGCTAAATTAGAGTTTTCCAATGCTGATTATAATTGGTTGTTCTGTTGCACATGGAATTTTTAATGGTGTGTGGTTTAAATTGTAGTTCCGGGGTGGTAGTTAAATGGGATTTCTTCAGTAGTGAATTGACACCTGTAATTGGATAATGGATTAATTGAAGCAGATTTAGCAATTAAGAAATTTTATTTATAGTTGGAAGAGATTTCTCACTCCTCTCCTTCCCCCCTTGTTTGTAACTCTTTGTTTAAGTGAAAGTAATAACCTTGCTCACAGCTAATAGATCTGTTTTGAGTAAAGGTGGATATAAGAGAGATTCAGATCTGGATTGGCTTTAGGCCAGGATTGGGGCCTAATCAGGGCTAGAGCTCAGATTCAACTCAGTTGTTGAAATTTTGAAAACTTTTTGTGAGAAATCCATTCAAAAAGGCAGTATTCTTGCAAGATCTACTGATCTCATGAAATATCCATCATCCTAAAGGAAGTGGGTCAGCTGTGGGTTTTTTTGTTTGTTTGTTTGTGTCTGTGAGAACTTCATCATTGTAGTACAAAGTCTCAAGAGAATGACCCATTTCCTCAGAATTTTGGCAACAGCCAAGCTGCTTCTGGGAAAAGAAGCCATCTTCTTTGTATGTGACCCAAAGACAAAATGATGGAGGTGGCTTGCAATCCAGGGTCTGGACTCTGAATTTTCCCTGCCTTCACAGTTAGGTGGAATTTGTTTTAGTCCATCTTTACTTCTGACTTGTTTTCCTTTTCTGTGGTTTGACGACATACTTGAGCATTATAATGTGCTTGGAAGTAAAACACACATGGCCATGCTCAGGGGAAGATACAGTTTTGCTTCCTTTCCTGACTTTTTTGATTATTGCTAGTTTCTTGGTCCTTTTTTCGTGGAGCAGGAATGGCGTGGGCAATGGGAAAAGAGATTATTCGTTGCTGACATGAACTGGGTAAGGGATTCTCATGGGTTCTCAGGGCTCCTTGAAGACAAACTGGGGTGAAATTAAATTGGGACTGTTTGTGATGTTTGCAGCTACATGCCTAACACAGTGGGGTCTTGGTCCGTGACTAGGGCTCCTAGTGCGATGATAATACAAATAATAAATAATAATGATCTGTAACTATTGAGATTTTAGTGTCTGTGTGCTGCACTTCGGTGAGTCTTTAGCCTGCAGCTGCCATTTTTGTGAGTTAGTGTTGATGCAGCATGTCATAGAGGAGACCTATACTCTGCTTCCTTCTGAGGACTTGACTTTGGGGTTTTTTTGGTCATAAATCCTGCACAGAGGTCTCTGTAGAGGCAGAGGCCTGTTGAAGTCAGGCACTTGGCATGGTGTGTGCTTTGCCAAACTGGAGCCTTGTTTTATTGTTTTCTTTAAAGGAAAATAATTGAGTTTGTGGCCCTCTCCTTTTTTTTCTCTGCTGCTGCTATTCTTTATTCTTTAATTCTTTGAAATATTGTGGTTTTTGAAGATTTTCTTGTTGCGGGTTTTTCACAATAGAAATTCAGGTCCTTTATAGACTGAAAAGAGAACTACCAAAATGATGACATTAAAAGATGGAAGAGGGTACAACCGGAGTTATTGGGGGGAGGGGGGAGGAATATTCAGCCAGACTGTAAAAAACTTTTTTTTGTTTAGTTTTTGTTAACACCAGATTAACGTCAATGATGAATTAATATTAATAATGCAGGAAGCCTTTATTAAAGATTCAGTACCTTCACCCTTTGATTAAGGGGCTAAGAGCTCATAATAAACATCCTTTATACCTGCCAGAGGTCCTTCAAAAAAGCTAGGGGTCAGGGAGATGACTTTCTTGATATTTCTAAGGTAAAAAGCAAAAAAACCACCTTTCAGGCCTTCTTAATACTTAAGGGAAACGAGCAAATTTTTGTAGGTCCCTTTTAATCTAAAAGTTTCCATAAACCATGGCTCTAGTTTATATGCATCCTGGCTCCCCTTCAGCCCATCAAGTAAAATTTTGTTTAGAAAATGTCAGAACTAAAGACCTCAATTTTTCAAAATGAAATCGTTTTGTATTTCTATTTTGCAGAGAATTTTCAAATGTTTTCTTTTCATTCCAAATCAGAATCCTAAATCTCTAAATCCTCTGAAATGGAATTGCTGTCCTCTGCCTAGCTCTACTTACAATCTATATAAACAAGACAGACAAAAGGTAGGGGACAGTGAACAGCTAGAGTGAATAGAATGGTGTGTTAGTATCACTACATAATTTTAATTCTTTGGGTGGAGTGGAGTGAGGTGGGGGATTAGCTATTCAGAAAGAAAAAGGGAAGGGAGAGAGGGGGACAGGACAGAGGAGAAGAGGGAGGGGCAGAAGCTATGAAGAGGAGGTGGTGTGAGGCTGATGGGAAGACTGAGGGAGATAGCGGGAGGGGACTGGATGTTGTCTTTTGCTCTTCACACAACAAATATATCAGGAAGGAACCACAGTGGTAGGGTGGAGTCCAATTAACTGTGTTCACAAGCATATATAACATGCAAGGCCTAGCTATATATACACACTACAGCTCTGGTACAGTTCTGGCAGCTTCTGAAATAAGGCTCGTGAACTATTTCAAGTGTATTGCCCAATTCCTATACACTACATGGTGCAAACAGCCAATCAGCACAAGGCAGAGAATGTCTGGTCCAACCTGTAGAAGACACACTGATTACATCATTACTATCTATCAGCCCAAAGCTGTAAAATCTGCTGTTGCTGCTCCTGTTCTTGGTCCTACCAGCTTCAGTTTCTTTGGCCCATAAGGCTGGCTCCTTCTTGCCCATGTGGTTCAGGTTATTGGTGTTCCCAGAAGGGGGTGTGTGTGTGTGTGAGAGAGACTCCCCTGCACAGTTCTGGGTCCAAGATCAGTGTGTGGAGGGAGGTGGTTCTGGCTGGGTCCCATCTTTTCCCCCATCAGTGCAATGCTGAGGTTGCTTCAGTTCCTTTGGGCCCTCAAAAAACCTGTTCACCTTTTCTCCTCATGTGAACTACTCTTCTTCTGCCCCCTATGCACTTTGTTCACCAAGTTAGTCTTGAATATTTAAAGATGAACTACAAATATTCTATAAAATATTAATGAAAAATGGTCTCCTCTCGCTGACATAAGATTAGCTGTGCATTGTTTGGCAGTTTTGCCTGGATTTGCTAAACCGAATAACATAAAATCTCACAGCAACCTTTGGCATATAAATGAATTTGAAGTAATAGTTTATTGATATTCTCCATTATAATACAGTGCATATGGTTGTATTCATTCAATAAAGTTTTATATTAAAAGAAATGTAACCTATAATACTGCCACCAACTGCAAACCATTAATGTTAGCTTCTAAAATGAAAGTCCTGTTAGCTTCATTCTCAGAAATCAGTATCTTTATTGCATCAATGCATGTTAATCAACAACAAATAATATAGCTACTTAAAATGATTTTTAATTTCATTGTATACTTAGGAAATACATTGTTGGTTTTTTTTTATCAGTGGTTTCTTATGCTGGGAGGACAAAAATGTATCTTAGACCGATCCAGCTTTTCAGGAAACACAATATTCAGATAACAGGTCCTTAATCATATTTTTCTTTCAACAAACCTGCTTCGCTGGCATGTTTTGAGAATTGATACACAATCTGTCCATCTGAGCAATGCCATACTTGAAATCTGTTTTATGCAGCCCTCTCATAATAAGAGTATAAATCAACAGAAAGCATTTAAACTGTCTTCCTTGCGTTTGCAAACATTGGGCCAAGTTATGCTGTCCTTGCTTTCAATTATAATTCAGCGTAGGCTTTGCTTAAGTAAGGACTGCAGGATTTGGGCCATAAAAATATTTTAAAAAGCATAATAGTGTAATTAGTAATTAAAAATAATAGTCAGGGTAATAGTGTAATTAAAAAACAAACAAACCAAGAAGACATCATTTTTCCGTACTAAAATAAATTAAATTAGATTTGTAACATGTTTTCTCTCTCTCTCTCTCTCTCTCTTTTTGGATATTCTGATGCATACGGTGTAATGTTTCCTGTTATAAAGGATAGTTGTGTTTTCAACTTTTCTGTTCAGTAAATTATATTTGCTGCATTTAGAATATTGCCAAAAGTGGGTAAAATACAATACTTTCTCTGCTATGTTTAATTTCCAGTAAACTGTTGGTTTCAAACAGAAACAAAACTTAGTGAAATTCAAGAGTTGTGAAAGTATGCAAATTGAAAATGACCCAAAACAGTTCAGTAAAACCTATGTGCACCACAAGAGGTGAGTTTTTTGCAGTCGGGTTTTCAAGGTTCTGTGCCCAGTTCTGCCATTGACTTACTCTATGACCTTGGGGAAGACACTCCTCTTCTGTGCCTCAGTTTCTTCATCTTTAATAATTTGTATATAATAGTTCTTGCTTCTCAGGGATATTGTAAGCCTGACAAGTACAAAGCATGCAGCGATTGTATGTATACAGATAGTCCGAAATCTTCTGACTGGCTCTCAGAATTATACCCCTATAAAATGGTTGTGAGCAGAAGCGCTTCCTGAACAAATGAAGAGACCAAGCAGCCCACTCTGCTTAAGAAGTCATGTATGCAGTGATATTACAACATGACATGGCTTTTCAAACTGGAGCAAAGGCTACTATGTGACCTTTGACATGTTTTTCCTCCTTAAGACTTCTTGGCATGTTAGAGCAACCTGGATAGTGTAGCTAAGGTTTGGTAAAAGACATGCACTGAGTTCTGTCAGCTGCATTTTCCATGGGAGAATTTTTGAAGACTTTCCACATTTTAGCCTCTACAACTTTTTGCTAACCCCCTTCATGTATTTTGAATTAGATTAATTTCACTAGAAATTATGGAGGAAATTATGGATTTATGTGTAGTGTTGGGGAAGAGCCGGTGGTCGTGGTACTCTTAGGTACCAGTGACATAGGGAAGGATAGGAGAGAGGTCCTGAAGGATAAATTTAGGCTGCTAGGTAAGAGATTGAAGTCCAGGTCCTCCATGGTAGCAGTCTCTGAAATGCTTCCAGTTCCACACGCAGGGCCAGTTAGACAGGCAGAACTGCAGGGTCTCAATGCATGGATAAAACAATGGTGTAGGAAGGAGGGGTTTAGATTTATTTAGGAACTGGGGGACCTTTTGGGATAGGGGAAGCCTATACAGGAAGGATGGGCTCCACCTAAAACAAAATGGAACCAGAATGCAGGCACTTAAAATTAAAAAGGTTGTAGAGCAGTTTTTAAAGTAAGGGCTGGGGGAAAGTCGACAGGGACAGAGGAGTACATGGTTCACACAGAGACATTCCTTATGGGAGGATCTATTTATGGAGATTCTCTATGTCCTAGTAAGGAGGAGAGGATGAAAGATGATAAAATACAGGTAGGATATGATGAGAAACAATTAATTGAAAAAGAGTCTATTCAATTACATCATGTAATGGCAGACAGCTAAAAAGTAACAATTTTAAGTGCTTATATAAAAATGCTAGAAGTCTAAATAATAAGATGGGTGAACTAGAGTGCCTCATATTAAATGAGGATATTTATATAATAGGCATCACAGAAACTTGGGGGAATGAGGATAATCAATGGGACACGGTAATACCATGGTACAAAATATATCGGAAGGACAGAACAGGTCGTGCTGGTGGGGGAGTGGCACTATATGTGAAGGAAAGCATAGAATCAAATGAAGTAAAAATCTTAAATGAACCAAACTTTACCATAGAATCTCTATGGATAGTAATTCCATGCTTGAATAATAAGAATATAGCAGTAGGGATAATACTGCCAACCACCTGACTAGGATGGAGACAGTGACTGTGAAATGCTCAGGGAGATTAGAGAGACTATAAAATTAAAAAACTCAGTAATAATGAGGGGGGGATTTCAACTATTCCCATACTGACTGGGTACATGTCACCTCAGGATGGGGATGCAGAGATAAAGTTTATTGATACCATAAATGACTGCTTCTTGGAGCAGCTAGTCCTGGAACCCACAAGAGGAGAGGCAATTCTTGATTTAGTCATAAGTGGAGGATCTGGTCCAAGAGGTGAATATAGCTGAACCACTTGGTAATAATGACCATAATATAAGTAAATGTAACATCCTTGTGGAGGGGAAAACACCACAGCAGTCCAGCATAGTAGCATTTAATTTCAGAAAGGGGGACTACACAAAAATGAGGAAGTTAGTTAAACAGAAATTAAAAGGTACAGTGCCAAAAGTGAAATCCCTGCAAGCTGCTTGGAAACTTTTAAAGATACCATAATAGAGGCTCAACTTAAATGTATATCCCAAATTTAAAAACAGAGAGAACCAAAAAAGGGCCATCATGGCTAAACAACAAAGTAATAGAAGCAGTGAGAGGCAAAAAGGCATCCTTTAGAAAGTCGAAGTTAAATCCTAAAGAGGAAAATAGGATGGAGCATAAACTCTGGCAAATGAAGCGTAAAAATATAATTAGGAAAGCCAAAAAAGAATTTGAACAGCTAGCCAAAGACTCAAAAAGCAATAGCAATTTTTTTTTAAGTACATCAGAAGCAGGAAGCCAGCTAAACATCCAGTGGGGCCACTGGACAATCAAATTGCTAAAGGATCGGAGGGGTAGCTGTGTTAGCCTGAATCCACAAAAACAACTAGGAGTCTAGTGGCACCATAAAGGCTAACAGATTTATTTTGGCATAAGCTTTCATGGGTAAAAAAGATGCTAAAGGAGCACTCGAGGGTGATAAGGCCATTGTGGAGAAACTAAGTGAATTCTTTGCATCAGTCTTCACAGATGAGGATGTGAGGGAAATTCCCAAATCTGAGCCACTCTTTTTAAGTGACAAATCTCTAGGAACTGTCCCAGATTGAGGTGTCATTAGAAGAGTTTTTGAAAGAAATTGATAAAGTAAACAGTAATAAGTCACCAGGACCAGTTGGTATTCACACACAAGTTCTGAAGGAGCTCAAATGTGAAAATGCAGAACTACTAACTGGTATGTAACCTATCATTTAAATCAGCTTCTGTACTAAATGACTGGAGGATAGCTAAAGTGATGCCAATTTTTTAAAAGAGCTCCAGAGGTGATCCTGGCAATTACAGGCTGATTAGCTTGACTTTAGTTTCAAACAGTTTGCCTGGTACTGTAGTAAAGATTAGAATTGTCAGACACATAGATCAACATAATTTGTTGGGAAAGAGTCAACATGGTTTTTGTAAAGGGAAATGATTCCTCACCAATCTACTAGAATTATTTGAGAATGTCAACAAGCATGTGGAAAAGCAGCATCCAGTGGATAGATTCATAGATTCTAGGACTGGAAGGGACCTCGAGAGGTCATCGAGTCCAGTCCCCTGCCCTTATGGCAGGACCAAATACTGTCTAGACCATCCCGAATAGACATTTATCTAACCTACTCTTAAATATCTCCAGAGATGGAGATTCCACAACCTCCCTAGGCAGTTTATTCCAGTGCTTAACCACCCTGACAGTTAGGAACTTTTTCCTAATGTCCAACCTAAATCTCCCTTGCTGCAGTTTAAGCCATTGCTTCTTGTTCTATCCTTAGAGGCTAGATTCATAGATTCTAGGACTGGAAGGGACCTCGAGAGGTCATCGAGTCCAGTTTTCTCCCTCCTCCTTATGACACCCTTTTAGGGTGAACTTATATTTTCAGAAAGCCTTTGATCAGGTCCCTCACCAAAGGCTCTTAAGCAAAGTAAGCTGTCATTGGATAAGAGGGAAGGTCCTCTCATGGATCGATAACTGGTTAAAAGATAGGAAACAAAGGGTAGGAATAAATGGTCAGTTTTCAGAATGGAGAGAAGTAAATAGTGGTGTTTTCCAGGGTCTGTACTGGGACCAGTCCTATTCAACATATTCATAAATAATCTGGAAAAGGGGGTAAACAGTGAGGTGGCAAAATTTGCAGATGATACAAAACTACTCAAGATAGTTAAGGCCATCGCAGACTGCAAAGAGTTAAAAAGGAATCTCATGAAACCGGGTGACTGAGCAACAAAATGGCAGATGAAATCGAATGTTGATAAATTCAAAGTAATGTACATTGGAAAACATAATCCCAACTATACATGTAAAATGATGGGGTCTAAATTAGCTGTTACCATTCAAGAATGATCTTGGAGTAATTGTGGATAGTTTTCTGAAAATATCCACTCAATGTGCAACGGCAGGCAAAAAAGCTAACAATGTTGGGAACCATTAAGAAAGGGATAGATAATAAGACAGAAAATATCATATTGCCTCTTTATGCATCCATGGTATGCCCACATCCTGAATACTGCGTGCAGATGTGGATGCCCCATCTCAAAAAAGATATATTGGAATTGGAAAAGGTTCAGAAAAGGGCAACAAAAATGATTAGGGGTAAGGAACAGCTTCCGTATGAGGTGAGATTAATAAGGCTGGGACTTTTCAGCTTGAAAAAGAGATGACTAAGGGGGGATATGATAGAGGTCTATAAAATCATTACAGGTATGAAGAAAGTAAAAAAGGTAGTGTTATTTACTCCTTCTCATAACACAAGAACTAGAGATCACCAAATTAAATTAATAGGCAGCAGGTTTAAAACAAACAAAAGGAAGTATTTCTTCACACAACGCACAGACAACCTGTGGAACTCTACCAGAGAATGTTGTGAAGGCCAAGTCTATAACAGGGTTCAAAAAAGAACTAAATATATTCATGAAGGATAGGTCCATCACTGGCTGTTAGCCAGGATGGGCAGGGATGGTGTCCCCAGCCTTTGTTTGCCAGAAAATGGGAATGGGTGACAGGGGATGGATCACTTGATGATTACCTATTCTGTTCATTCCCCCTGGGATACCTGGCACTGGCCACTGTCGGAAGACAGGATATTGGGCTAGATGGACCTTTGGTCTGACCCGGTATGGCCGTTCTTATGAGTCTGGTGAGCAATGTGGTTCTGGCAGCTAAGTGGAAGCTAGAATTTAAAACAAAAAAAAACAAAAAAAAACCAACCACACACTTAAAAAAAAAATGCTGACTCTTACCTGTTTGAAGGAAGAGAGAGACTTCGTTGGTCATTTTTCTTTTAAGAGGTACTCAGATACTATGGTCATGGAGGACAATATGAGTACCAGGATAGACGGATTTCGTAGAAGTATTTCCATCTCTGCATTTAAGGAGTTTATTTTTCACATGTATTACGTTCCTGTATAGTGGAAGAGGATCATAGAATCATAGGACTGGAAGGGACCTCGAGAGGTCATCTAGTCTAGTCCCCTGCACTCAAGGCAGGACTAAGTATTATCTAGACCATCCCTGACAGGTGTTTGTCTAACCTGCTCTTAAAAATCTCCAACAATGGAGATTCCACAACCTCCCTAGGCAATTTATTTCAGTGCTAAACCACCCTGACAGGAAGTTTTTCCTAATGTCCAACCTAAACCGCTCTTGCTGCAATTTAAGCCCATTGCATCTTGTCCTATCCTCAGAGGTTAAGGAGAATAACTTCCCTCCTCCTTGTAACAACCTTTCATGTACTTGAAAACTGTTATCATGTCTCACCCTCAGTCTTCTCTTCTCCAGACAAAACAATTTTTTCTATCTTCCCTCATAGGTCATGTTTTCTAGACCTTCAGTCATTTTTGTTTCTCTTCTCTGGACTCTCTCCAATTTGCCCACATATTTCCTGAACTGTGGTGTCCAGAACTGGACACAATACTCCAGTTGAGGCCTAATCAGTTCAGAGTAGAGTGATAAAATTACTTCTTGTGTCTTGCTTACAACACTCCTGTTAATACATCCCAGAATGATGGTTTTTTGCAACAGTGTTACAAAAAGTACTTTACACCTGTGAGAGTTCTAGGGGAAATCCCAGACTTCAGTTTTCTATATTGTCCTTCTCTCTTGTAATGAACACTGTGCAGAGTAGAGCAGAAGAACTATTTCTTGTGTCTTAGTTACCACAATCCTGCTAATGCAGCCCAGAATGATGTTTTTTTTGTTTTGTTTGCAACAGTGTTACACTGACTCGTATTTAGCTTGTCATCTTGCATCTGAAGAAGTGAGGTTCTTACCCACGAAAGCTTATGCTCCCAATACTTCTGTTAGTCTTAAAGGTGCCACAGGACCCTCTGTTGCTTCTCTGGGAACAGTTTTCCATCCAGTTATGCACCCACCTTATAGTAGCTCCATCATGTGAGACCGTATCAAAAGCCTTACTAAAGTCAAGATATACCACATCTACCACTTCCTCCCCTATCACAAGGCTTGTTACGTGGTCAAAGAAAGCTATTAAGTTGGTTTGCCATGATTTGTTCTTGACAAATCCATGCTGACTGTTACTTATCACTTTATTATCTTCTAGGTGTTTGTAAATGATGGCTTAATTATTTGCTCTATTATCTTTCTGGGTACTGAAGTTAAGCTGACTGGTCTGTAATTCCCTTGGCTGATAAGAGACCCTGAAGTTGGAAACTGATTTACACTTATGACTGTTGTTCCCTTTCACAAGGGTTTTATTTATGGAAATGTGGTGGACGTAAAGTATCTGCTTACCTTCTGTTGACCCACAGATATTGAATAATGCCTTACATGTACAATCCAGTCCCTATAAAATCCATATCTATTTAAAATTAATCTTCATTTTACGGCATTCACTCCAGAAGAAGCCCAGTATAGAAGTCATAATTTTACATCGACAGAACAATAACAATAAACTGATCCCATGAATACCTATGATAATTCAGACTAGAGAGGGGCCTGAGCTGCAAAAATTGCATTTGGAGTCAAACTTTCTCAGAATTTGGTGGTGCACATATCAGTGGTTTTAATTTAACCCATTATAGACCTATAGAGGAGTCAGCTGCATGGTTCAGTTCTACCACACACCTTCAAAGTTATGCAGTCTTTGGATCCAGGCATTTGTTTTGATCCTATTTATAATCCAGATTGGATGTTTATGGGGTAAAAGTTCAAAATGGTGCACCAGGACGTTAAATGTCCAAATCCCTCTGCCAGGCTTTGAAAATTTGGTACATCATTACATCCTTCCCATACTGCTGCTGGCACACAGGCTGGAAACTAGTCTCTTCCATGCCTCTCTGTAATTTGCTGCTGCTTCCATCTGCTCTGTGGTGTTGAGACTGACTGCTCTGCCCTCCCTGCTAAAGGTTCTTTCTCCGGTTTCTTTTGTGGGGGGAAATGAAGGCGCCCCATTTGACAGCCTCATGCGGGGTCTGTGTGTAGGCATCTGGAGTACATGGCTCAGTATATGTCCCGTGCTTCCTTCTAAATCTGATGGAGATGAGCTGCTGGTTGCTGATTTCTCAGAGCTCTTCACTGGTAATGAAGGCTTTCCAACCAATGCCCAAAATCTTTCTTAGGCACTTATTTTCAAAGGTGTCTAGTTTTCTGTCTAATGTTTTGTCTCCAGCTTTCACAGCCATACGTTAGCATTGAGAGAATGTTTGAATTGAAAATTCTCTGTTTTGTTCTGGTGCTGTAGATCTTTGATTTCCATATGTTGTTGAGTTTAGTGAATGCTGCTGATGCCCTTCCTACCCTTAATGTCACTTCCTTCTTGAAGTCTCTCTTGGCCAATGTGGTGTTGCCCACGTAGGTGAAGTGTTCTACTTTCTTGATATTTTTTGCCTTCTAATGTGATGCTATTACTTGATGTCTGGGTATCAAGGATGTTAGTTTTAGCATGAATAATTTTGAGCCCTCTTTAGCCTGATGTTTTTGCTAGGTTGTCTGTCTTTGTTTCTAACTTTTTGGAGATGTTGCTCAGTAGTGTGATGTGATATCAACAAAGTCTGGATCATTAAAATATTTGCCATTGACCCATGCCATACCAATGTTTGTGTTGCTGATACACTTCTTCATAATCCAGGCTATGTCAACGCCAAAGAACAGTGGTGATAAAATGCATTCCTCTTCATGCCAGTGTCTACATTTAACCACTCTGTTGTTTAGTTGTTCACCCTTACAGAGCATTTCACATTTCTGTTTGTGGCATTTATGATGATGGCCACTTTTGCTGGGATTTCATAGGACTGAAGTATATTATGCAATGTATGTATGTGCCAGCTGTCAAATACCTTTTGAAACTCAAGAAATCATTATGAGGGGAGCTTGCCATTGTATACATTCTTCTCCGATGGCCTGATCTACCCAGGTTCTCTGAAACCAGCCTGTTCTTCTCTAAGCTTTGCATCTACTGCCTCTTTCATCCTATAGAGTAGCAGTCTCATAGACTTTAAGGTCAGAAGGGACCATTATGATCATCTAGTCTGACCTCCCGCATGATGCAGGCCACAAAGCTGTCCCAACCCTTTCCCTTGACTCTGCTGTTGAAGTCCCCAAATCCTGTGGTTTAGAGACTTCAAGTAGCAGAGAATCCTCCAGTCTGCAGGAGACCTTCTCTACAACAGACTAACTCCTTTTCATACCAACAGAACTCCACTGGCCATCACCTACAGTCCTCAGCTTAAACCTCTCCAACGCATCATCAGTGACCTACAACCCATCCTGGACAATGATCCCTCGCTTTCACAGACTTTGGGAGGCAGGCCAGTCCTTGCCCACAGACAACCCGCCAACCTTAAGCATATTCTCACCAGCAACCACGCACTGCACCATAACAACTGTAACTCAGGAACCAATCCATGCAACAAACCTTGATGCCAACTCTGCCCACATATCTACACCAGCAACACCATCACAGGACCTAACCAGATCAGCTACAACATCACCGGTTCATTCACCTGCACGTCCACCAATGTTATATATGCCATCATGTGCCAGCAATGCCCTTCTGCTATGTACATTGGCCAAACTGGACAGTCACTACGTAAAAGGATAAATGGACACAAGTCAGATATCAGGAATGGCAACATACAAAAACCTGTAGGAGAACACTTCAACCTCCCTGGCCACACAATAGCAGATGTAAAGGTAGGCATCTTACAGCAAAAAAACTTCAGGACCAGACTCCAAAGAGAAACTGCTGAGCGTCAGTTCATTTGCAAATTTGACACCATCAGATCAGGATTAAACAAAGACTGTGAATGGCTATCCAACTACAGAAGCAGTTTCTCCTCCCTTGGTGTTCATGCTTCAACTGCTAGCAGAGGACCTCACCCTCCCTGATTGAACTAATCTCGTTATCTCCATACTGATTCTTGCCTGCATATTTATACCTGCCTCTGGAAATTTCCATTACATGCGTCTGACGAAGTGGGCATTCACCCACGAAAGCTTATGTTCCAATACATCTGTTAGCCTTAAAGGTGCCACAGGACCCTCTGTTGCTTTTTACAGATCCAGACTAACATGGCTACCCCTCTGATACTTGACTCCTCTCCATTTGTTAGTCAGTACGATCACCCTCTTTTGAGTATTGTGAAAACGATTCTATGTTTCCACTGGTCAGGAGAGGTTTCTTCCCCACCCCACCCCCAAACTTCGCTGCACAGTTCTGTCAGTTTTTGTTAGAGTGATGGTGTTGAGTGCTTTTAGCATTTTTGCTGTGATTTTTATCATCTCCCTCCTCTTTATTTTTCAGCTTCTTGATTGCAGACTCTACTTCTGCAGTCTCTATTGGACCGATGTTAATATCAAGTTGACAAATTAGCATGTTCCATCAAAATCTGGTGCTGAAGAGGGGCTGGGGTTGTTGAGGAGTTCTTAGAAACCTTACCTCTTAATAATGTATGATGGATAAGTCATTAAAAGTTCAGTTTGGCTAAGCATCCAGTAGTTCAAATGTTTATCAGAACCAATTGCGTCTGCAAAATTGGTCTGGAAATCTTAAAATAAGTCTTTCTCCATTATTTCAGTTCATTCATATCCATTCCTGCCAGTACCACAGCGATGGATTCACAGGCATCTGGACTAGATTTTAAATATAAGCACCTGTAGGAGAGACCATTATAGCAGGAACATAATATAATAGACAGGGCTGATAGCTTTGCCTGTTATTAAAGTTGCTCAACACTTCCCATTATAAGACCCTGTTTTCAGTTGATATTAACTTTGCCAAACTTTAACCATTTGGGCTGAAATTTACCATGCCAGGTGTCTGCCCGAAGCTGAATTATTCTGAAAAATATCAGCAAAAAAGGTTGCCTCTCTGAGAAGAAGTCTAGGGACATACCTTGTTTTCAATGTTAAAAAAAATTCTGGTGAGCTTTTCTTTGGAAAGCTTTGGAGCAAGAATGTGAAATTAGACAAGAGGAGGCCTTTTTGTCTCCAGGAAAATCCACTGACATTTGGCCAAAATTATCAACTTAAAAAAAAAAAAAACAGTTTGCAAATGCTGAGTAGATACTCCTTGTGTTTTTTAGCAGCTAAAATCTCTGAAGATTCTGTCCTCACTGAGCATTCTCCAGCTTTTGACAACCTAGACTGTGCATGCAATATCCCCACAAGCAACTGAGCATGTGCCAGCACAGAGCTACAGGGGTGAAGTTGGATTTTTCCCTATAATGGTTGCTCCTGGTTGGTAGGGAGAAAAGAGAGATCTGATAAGGAGCCAGGATGTAGAGGGAGACCTGGTCAAAAAGACATGAACAAGGAGTCTGAGTCGGGGGGAGGGGGGGGGCACGAGCTGTGGAATGGAGGAGTCTGGGGACGGCTGGGCAAGACGACTTGATTTTGCTGCAGTAAATGGTGTTTTAACATAGGTTTTTGTGTGTGGAGTTGATACAATAGATTACAGTAAAGCAAATTCAGAATCTATGAACTTTTTGTGTTTCTCTTCAGGTCAGCAAAATCATCAGTCCTTTTATGTTTATATTCTTGCTGTGTTATTCCTAGTGCTGAAAAATCTTAATCCCTTTAGGGTTTTTTGGGGGATTTTTTTTTTTTGAGGGAGGAAAAAAAGTCTGGCAGTTGGGATAGCACTGGGATAGCACAAACATCAAATGTGTTGTGTGAACATCTGGAAAACCTGACATTAAATATTGTGTTCAGCGATCCAAGTCCTTGACACTGGAATTGCTGCATGATCTCTGTTCTCAGAGATCAACATAAAGTGAGGCTTTTTCTAGGCAAAGTGGGTGAAGTGTCTATTGAGCCATTTATCAAGGGTTTCTGTCACTTTGCAAAGTTCAGCAGACGGTCATGAGGGGTTCAGAAAGCACACTTTAACAGAACACTAATTTTGTGTTCAGTGCTGGAAAAATGAAAGCCTCGATCCTGCAAACACTTAACAGCATGAGTACCTCATTGGGTATGTCTACACAGTGAGAGGCCGAGAATCTCAGCGCCTGGGTTGACAGGCTCGGGCTACCACATTAAAAATAGTTGTGTAGACGTTGCGGCTTGAACTCTGATGCACCCCCACCCTGGGCTTCAGAGTTCAAGCTCCACCCAGAGCTGCAACATCTACACAGCTGTTTGCAGCATAGAGGTACTCATTGACATTAGTGGAACTGCTCATATGAGTAAAGTTGCTCCTGTGCGTAAGTGTCTGCAGAATCATTTTGGAAAGTAGTCAGTGCATCTAAAATGCTAAATATCTATGCCAGAGTCAAATCAAGGACTTTATTGAAGTCAGTCAATGGGACTTTTGCCCCTGATTTCAATGGAGCCAGGATTTCACCCTCATCACCGATTTTTATGAAATCATTGGGTGTTTTTTTCAGCATGCTACCAACCTGCCAACAAGGCATGAAACAAATTTTGAAAACAAATTAAATTTCAGTTATGTCTTCAAAATCATTGTTGATACCTGGTTAAAATAGGCATAAGATTAAAAATAAGATCTAAAGGGTAACACTTTCAGAGCCCAAGTCCCATTTTTGAAAATGACTTTGGCTCCTAAATTTCATTGAAAGTCATTGGGACTTAGATGTCTGAATGCCAGATGCAGTTTAGATGTACCCTTCAGCAGAGTGCTTCCCAGCTTGGATAGAGAGACTCATGCTATCTCTGCTTGAGCTAGCGCACCAAAAATAGTGTAGCCAGAGATAGTGTTGAGGGTGACTCAGGCTACCCCCCCCGCCCCCGTTTACATACTCAGGGGGTCTGGGCACGTTTATACTCAGGGGGCTACCCAAGTCAGTGGCTGTACTACTCTGGGCTGCACTGCTACTTTTTAGAGCTACTTTGAGCAGAGCTAGCACATGTGAGCATGGCTAGACAGAAGAACATTCCCAGTTTCTGTGTAGATGTACCCTTTGGGTACGTCTACACTGCAATTAGACACCCGTGGCTGGCCCGTGCTAACTGACTCAGACTCGCAGAGCTTGGGCTGCAGAGCTGTTTACAACTGAACCTGAGCAAAACAGAGATTATACTGGTGGGCATAGGTGCAGTCTCCTTGGTTGAATGCACGCACGCACCCTAAGTTAATTCAGTCCGGAGTTTAGAAGTGCTCCTGGATACCCGACTGATGCTAAGCTGTTATGTAGCAGCATCCACAACTAACACTAGATCACCTCTGGTGAGCTAGAAGACTCCATCCCATCCTGGAGAACAATGACCTGGCCTCTGATATGCATATCACTGTCTAGGTGGAATAAAACAATACAACAAACTTGGGCTTGAAACCCTCAGTCTCTATGAAACTTAAACTAGAATAAAGCACTGCAGCATGTCTGCTAAACAACATCATACTATTGAAAGCACATCAAACTTGTCCTCTTTCTCTCTGTCCTGGCTTCCCATAGAATATAATAATATATACACAGCGTAATAATTCTATAAATAGAGTAATTTAGAAGAATATGGTGATGAAGTACAATACAGATATAAGGACCTGAATGGGATAGAGAAAATAAAGCTATTAAAAATAAGGGAAGTATTGGGAGGAGGTAATAAAATAAAGCTGGAAATTTGATCTGTCACTTTTTATCAGTTCTGAAATGTCACTTGCTGGTTCCATGGGTCTAATAATTATGAAGGTCAAAATCAAGACCTAATTGTCATAATCCCCTTTCAGAGATTTGTTCCTATTATCAATAATAATATTTGCACATTTCATATTCAGGATTTACATTCATTGTAAATTAAGAAGGAGGTCTAGGCACATTGTACATAGACTCTTCTATTACTGTTACTCTAGGGCAATTTCCCTTATCTCTGTTGGAGCAAAAGAGCTTGTTGGCAGAATAACACACTGATTTTGGAGGGAGATTTTTGCAGAGGTTTTTGTTCTCCTTTTATTATATTTTATTTATCATGTAGTACAACTACAGATGTGCAACAAATTACAGGAGATCACAAGGACTAATAGGAAAAGATCTGACGATGAAAAATAGAGAAGTAAGACTGAAAACTTCATCACAAAAGTGCACAAGGATACTATAGAACAGCAAAAGAGAAGAATTAAAGGATAAAGTACAGAAATGACATTGACAAGTGTGAGTTCAATCTGTATAGGTTTCCAGATGAGGCTGCCACAACATACCATAGTAATAAGGTTGAGATTAACAACAAGGAGTCTGGTGGCACCTTAAAGACTAACAGATTTATTTGGGCGTAAGCTTTCGTGGGGTAAAAAGAAGGTTGAGATTAATTATTATTTAACATTTGTGCAGTGTTTTGAAGATATGCAGTTTATGTACTGTGTAGTAATAGAAGAGTTGGGTGAAAGACACTTGCTCAAATAGAATAATTGTTGTTCCATAGAACAATACTTGGTACCATAGCTTGTTTCCACAAAAATCAAAGTTACTAAAATGGACTTGAGGTACTAATGCTACTACTATCTCACAGAAGAATTGACTTTGTACTGTACTTAGTTTCAAATACCTCCAGAATAGCAAGCTGACAGTGTTCCAAACCTGCAACCTTTGGGCCCTCCAATAACTTATGTAAAACTAAAACTGGATGAAATGTTTCTGTTTGGTGAAAAATGCAGATTTGATTACACTAAAACATTTTGGAAATTTGTATCAATAATGCCAAACTGTTCATTTTGGGGGGGGGGAGGAGAAGACGAAACCAAATTAAAAAAAGAAAACAGCCCATTTTGTTTTGACATTTTTGAAATCAAATGTTTGTTTGTTTGAAATGACTTTTTCATTTTAAATTTCTTTTAATTTTATTTTTAAAAATCTCAATGTTTTAAAACGGTCAAAATTGAAATGAAATGTTTCATTTTGGGATGAAGAAACATTTTTTTGAACTTCCAAAATTGCCATTGAACCAAAAAATCCATTTGCCCAGCTCTAACTAGTAGCAATAGCCACTTTGCATTTCCAGGATAAAGTTACTCCAAGGCTACGTCTCGCAGATGTAAACCAAACCTTTGACTGCTCATGTTGTTTAAAGATCCCCATGTCACTTTTTGCAAGAGAGTGAGAGTGTTGTTAATGCCAGTGATGTAAAAAAATTCTAATTTCATTTTGCTTCCTCAAATTCCTCCTGGACTATCAAATGAATAGGGTATTCCTTTGCGCACCCTGTCCTAAACTTCTGTGTAAGGTTGCTGTGGTCTGTTAAACATCTGCATGTTTCACACAGTGCTGTGGAAGTGAATGCTGCTGTGTATTTGATATTCCTAAAGTGCCTGGGATCCTTTGCAATTGAACTTGATATACATATAGATTTTATTTGTTTCCATTTTATATATGCAATTATCACACACACAGCATGCGAGAAGATGTATAAAGTCAAACTGGTACTTTGAATTTATTCAAAAATTGCTCCTTTCAAAACTTATGCAATAACTAAAAAGGAACATGCATAATTTTATCACACAAAACATGGCAAAAGAAGTGGAGATTTTAAAAAAGTGGAAGTAGAGGTACAATAGTTGAAAACACAAAACTTAGCTTTCGAGTTTTGCTAATTTATAATTAACCTGTACAATATAATTAACCTGTGTAATTCCCTGTTGCAGGCTTATCTTGAGGCAAGCAGTACTGTGTGTGTGTGTGTGTGTAACACACACACACACACACACACACACACACACACACACACACACACACACACACACACACACACACCGGTATATAATTTTATATATAATAGACATACATACATTCATACACACACACACACACAGAGTACTGCTTGCCTCAAGATAAGCCTGCAACAGGGAATTACACAGGTTAATTATATTGTACAGGTTAATTATAAATTAGCAAAACTCGAAAGCTAAGTTTTGTGTTTTCAACTATTGTACCTCTACTTCCACTTTATGTACTTCCGTATATATATATATATATATATACACACACACACACACACACACACACACACACACACACACACACACACCGGTATATAATTTTATATATAATAGACATACATACACACACACACACACACTGCGCTTACTCTTTTTGTTATATATCTATAACTCAAATAAAACTACTTAAATGAACTGCCACTCATTCCACACTTGTAATCATAGCCAGCCTCAGAGCGTATTTATCCTGTCAAGAAATAAGTCTCATTGCATCCCTTTTCCAAATGTCTGATTTTAAAAAAACAAAAAACCAACTTTGCACCATGACCAAAACAGTAGCAATTCCAGGGTCTGGTGGAGAAAAGGGAAAGGCATGTTCTGGAGTCCTGGGAGGCCTCAAACAGAATGCCAGCAAGTACCTCTCTTTGCATCAAAGAAACTCCAACTTGTATCCCTTTGATCAACAAGTGTGGTTGTACATAAGTAAATGTACCATGCCAACATTAAGCAGACCAAATCCCTGCACGCTTCCACCAGTATTCTATCAGTGTTCTGAAATAACTTTGGTTTTAGTTTGTTTTTGGAAAGTATTCTTAATTGGCCTCCATTAGCTGATCTAAACAATAACATGTCCAGCATTTTTTAATTGCATGGATAACTGCACAACCAAAATAAATGGCTCCGGAGTATTTTTTCTTTAAAGTTTGTGCTCTTAGGTTAAATTTAATCTTAACAATTTTAATATTTTTTTTGAACTTTTTAACATCCTACTATAATTTACCCCCAATTAATTATGCTGCATCGTCATGGAATTCACACACCCCGTCCACTTCTCCAGTGACGCAAACTTTCAAAAGCAACTGTGCTGCGGATAACCTAAGTGCTGCCTTTGGAGCTAAGCATTCTGTCCTTGCTTGTTATTGTAACATTGATGTACATATCTTCCATTCCTCATTCGTTATATCCTAATGTCATTAGGATGAGCTTGCAGCAATTCTAAAAGCTGGCTGTACAACCTCTTTGACGTCATTAGAGAAAGGTCCCGACTACAGGCCTGGCATATATGGTCTGTGATATACTGTATAAAAATCCACGTCAGTGTTGGCTGTCAGGGAGCCCTGGAAGTGATTCAGCTGTCTGGAACGGGCAGATGGCTGCTATCAGAGTTTTATTATCACCATGATTATTATTACAGTGGTTTCTGTGACAAGTTGAACTTTCATATTGGTGTTAAAGCTTAAGTATTTGAGCAACACATAGTGAATCTCAAATCCCCCAAATCCCTTCCAACCTGGCACCAAAATGTGGGACATCAGTTTAAAGCTAATTAGACAGATCACTTGGTTCTATTTCCAAGTTTTAGAATAACTTCTGAAAATTCTTGCTCTCATGTAAACTGCTGACTTAAATATTTTCTAATTGTCTTGATTTATTGGACAATTTAAATATATTGTGAGCTTCTAGCAAAGTGGAAAAATATTTGAATAAGTTTGAGTGTTGCACTCTAATAGATTGCATACCAAGACATTTTGGGAAAGGTCAGTTATCGTAGGCCATCACATATTGCCTGAAGAGTAACTAAGCATATATTACTCAGGAATAGAGGATTTTTTTTGTCTGATATCTGACCAGCAGCCACCAGTATAGACCTCTTGGGTATGCATTTTTTATTTTGTACAATGGTTGGGCAGGGGGAGACTAGATCATTTCGGGATTGGTATGAGACTATGCAGCCCAAGGCTGTCAATTCAAATACAGCTATGGTTGGTGGTTTACTGAAATAATCAAATCAATAATCGTTTTGGTGGTGTATTTGGGGAAAAAATGGTGGTGTCTCTGTATTTCCGAATATCCATGCTGTCAAAACTATCATCTCAACCTTGCTGGCAGTTTTTCTTCAGAGACCGAATAAGCCTGAAGTCTAACCACCCTCTTTTTCATCCCTAGAGATGATCCCTCCAAAGCAGAATTAAGGAACATTGGGTACTTCTAACACCACTTTCTGAGTGCTACCTGATCAGTAAACAAATGGAAAACTTCAATCAGGCCAGGACTTTTCACAAACTCTAAATTCACTAAAATACCCATACAACTGTTCATTTTTAAGCATCCTTTCAATGTATTGTGTCTATACCTCTCTGTGAGACTTAGATAATGCTATTTAGTGAATGACCATAATGTGTGAACATTCATTAAGTGCCTAAATGTAGCAGTTTCCACAGCAGTCAAATCATCCAGAATTATTTATTATTAGTTTTGGTGCAGTAGCACCTAGGAGCCCCAGGTCATGGACTAGGACCCCATTGTACTAGGTACTATACAAACACAGACCAAAAATTCTTTGCCCCAAAGAGCTCACAGTCTAATGCCTCCTGAAGCTCTTTTGTGGAGGGGGAGAATGCAGAATGGTACACCCCTTTAAAAGCACAGCATATTCCACTCAAGAGCTGGATGAAAAATGTGGAAAATTGTTCACAAACATTTTTGTTAAAATTATGAACTTTGGAAGAATTTTAAATACTCTGTCAGCTGATGAAAAACGTCAAAATTTTCACCACAACCATTTCACATTTTTTTGCAACATTTTTTTGCCCACATTTTGAAACTTTTCCAGATCATGTTGCTGGTTGTCCCCACTGACCTTGCATGTGTGTGAAGGTGGGGGAGCTGAGCAAACAGTACAGCTACTTCCTGTCCCTTCTTGGCCTTTTGGGATTCTGTGCTCCCTAGGACAAACATCTCAATCACAGCCTTGTTCTCCCCTGTGGGCAGAGGCTGCAATCCGAGCCACATGAGCAGGGAAGCTCCTTACTCCCTTGACATAGTCCAGGGTTTGACCAGGGACTGTCAAATCCAACCCTACGGGAACACACATCAGTGTCTGGCAAGAGGTAAAAATCCAAGACCGTGTTCATTACAAGAGAGAAGAACAATATAGAAAATTGAAGTCTGGGATTTCCCTTGGATCGCTCACAGGTGTAAAGTATTTTTTGTAACACTGTTGCAAAAAACACATCATTCTGGGACATATTAGTAGGAGTGTTGTAAGCAAGACGCAGGAAGTAATTCTTCCACTCTACTCTGCCCTGATTAGGCCTCAGATGGAGTATTGTGTCCAGTTCTGGGTACCACATTTCAGGAAAGATGTGGACAAATTGAAGAAAGTCCAGAGAAGAGCAACAAAAATTATTAAAGTCTAGAAAACATGACCTATGAAGGAAGATTTAAAAAATTAGGTTTGTTTAGTCTGGAGAAGAAAGAATGGAGGGGGGACATAATAGTTTTCAAGTACATAAAAGGTTGTGACAAGGAGGAGGGAGAAAAATTGAGAATAGGACAAGAAGCAATGGGGCTAAATTGCAGCAAGGGAGGTTTAGGTTGGACATTAGGAAAAACTTCCTGTCAGGGTGGTTAAGCACTGGAATAAATTGCCTTGGGAGGTTGTGGAATCTCCATCATTAGAGATTTTTCCAGAGCAGGTTAGACCAACACCTGTCAATGATGGTCTAGGTAATAGTGCAGGGGTGCAGGGGACTGGACTAGATGACTTCTCGAGGTCCCTTCCAGTCATATGATTATTTTACTGTGCCAAAGGGTGTTGGTTACTGTACCACTTGGGTATGAGACTTGAGTCCCTTGGGGCTGATTTTCCCACCTTACTCACATAAGTAATAGCAGGGACTACTCCCAGGAATAAGAACTGTTCACATGATAAGAGTCTAGGATTGGGTTACGCCTTATCCTGTATCTTACTTAAACTAGAACACCATGTACAAAACCCCTCAAGTCAAAGGACCAGATTCTTAGCTGGAGTGAGTCAAGGTATGTTGAAGTGTATCCATCAGCTATGCTGGTTTATATCAATATATGCTGATTTGCTGTACCAACTGAGGGTCCTGTCCATAATTTTCATATTGAAGTTAGATGCCTAACTTTAGGCCCCCAGGTTTGAAAAGTCAAACGGAGATGGACTCTGTCTTTGTCCCTCGACTTGCCCCAAGTTATCGATGAGTAAAATGGTGGTGCCACTTTGCAAACCCAGTTTAACCAAAGACTTCCACTGTGTTGGGGAATCCTGGGGTGGCGCATAGCTGCAGTAGCAGCTCCTCCACCACGCAGTAGCAGCTCCCAAGCTGAGAGAGTGAGTGACTGGGTGAAGCGGCCATAATGTCCCTATGCTCTGGTGATCACCAGCCTCAGAAATGGCCCTTTGAGGTCCATGGTAGTTGATGTAAATTAGAACAGGCCCTAAGGCTGCTCTTGTATTGTGAATCTGAGCTACTGCAGCTTGAGCCCCAGATCAGGGAGTCTTAACGGCATCTTTAATTCCCCCCCCCATCCATGAGTCTAGTCATCTATTTAACGTTCTCTATAGAGTTTCATATCCGGTTACTCATAGTCATAATATGCCTTTCACTACCCACTTTTGCTACAATAGTGAAAAAGTCCCTTCCAAATGAAGAAAAGAGAAGGACATCTCTACAATTTGGGAAGTTACAATTAGCTACTTTACCTGATTGATTAGAGCCACTTGATTCTGTATTCAGTCTGAGCTCATAACCATAAATAATGCTGAACAAATAAAGAGATGCTTTCTCTAAAGGACAGGAAAGCAGTAGTTTCTCCCCCAGTATTGATTGCTTCCTCTGTCAGAAGCACTAATCTTTTATAGATCTAGAGCCCACAGTTTCCAGTGACGCAGTTTCAAGGAACGTAAGTAGAGCCATACTGAACTCCAGAAAATCGTTTGAACAGAGGTATCTCCTGTTTTGCAAACATCACGGGCTGTGCTGTGCTTAGTTACCTGATGCTGGGCATAATCCTGTTGCTGGCGATGTACAACACACCCCTTAACTTCTGTGGGAGCAGGGTGGTGCCATCTGCAGGTTGATGTACTACATGCACTTCTACCAGTTATAGCTGAATTGCTGGAAAGTCACATAAATCAGGGCCAGAGACTGCTCGGAGACTTCTCAGATGGTCATGGCAGAGGAAGACAAAATCTGTCTCATTTTGTACCTGGTTTTCAGCAAACCATGATTAATGTGGTGCCAGAACTCCAGTCTCTTATATTCCAAAAGACTTGTTACAATGCAACTTTGAGTTCCACTCCCATGAACCTTCTGTGGCTGTAACACACAACACTTCCAAACCTGGGAAGAGGGGGAGAAGCTGTTGCAGGTTATCCTGGAAGTTATAGTTCTCCAAGTGCCAGCGATTAGCAATGATTCCCAGTAAAATATGACATCATCTGATGGGGGAAAACCCTTATAGAATCTAATCCACCTTCTTTCCCCAAAAGAGTGTAATCTTCTGGCATGAATGCATGTTACAGGTCCCCCTTTGTGCCAATCCTCAGAGGATATGGGCCTAGTACAGCCCCTGCTAGAGAGCCTTGTCTCTTTGGCAACTCATACTATTATCTGTGGGGGTCCCTGGTTCAATTCCAGATGTGTCAGCCAAGATGTCAGCCATCACAAAGCACACAGGTATTTCATATAAAAATATACCTTCTTAGGAATATTATTAAATCATTTGGTAGCAGCAATGCTCTTTTATTTGGAACAAGATCCTGCAAAATTCTGCATAACCTTAACTCCCATTTAGACCCGCACTGACACATATAATACTAAAATCTTTCAGGAAAGTTAGGATAGCAGAGGTGGTTTGTCTTTACTAGAAAATTAGCTCATAAAGTCGTGTTAGAATACAGCCTTGAACAGTCATATTCACTAGTGCAATGTTAAACATAATGCAGTATAAACAGGAGACAGTCATGTCTTGTGGGCTCACCCACGTAGATCCGACACAATGTTAAACACAATCCGTCTCTAAACAGTGGCTACTCAGTCATGTTTAACATTTTGTCAAGTGGACACGGGTAATGTCTCTGTCTACGTTCACTGCAAAGACTTTTAACATTCTGCTAGTTAACATGACTTCTCAAGGTTGTGCTCTACAATAAACTAATATTCTAGTGAAGGTGAGCCTAGTGAGGTTAATTTCTCCCTGTCTTCAGTTCAATTCCCCAACAACCTTATGTATTTTAAACTATGGATCTCTGTCTGTGCATGCAGCTCTTTTCACATTTGTCTCCCAATTCCATTCCCTTTTGATAACGTAGCTAATAGCACATTTGGCTGACAATGACACAAAACATCTTTGATACCCAATCTCCCCCTCCCCAAATAATGAACATAATAGATGGATGCTCAAAGAGGTTTAGTATGATGAATGCAGACTAATTTATACAGCATAGAGCATCCACTGGATCGTTCACAGTGCTAGATTTCTCCCTCCAGGCCTAATGTGTTCTGGCTGGCTGACTCAGAGCCATGCCAAGAAGGCTTGCCACTCAGGGTATGTAAGCGCAACACTGTTTATCAAATATGTATCAAAAGGAAGCTTGCTTGCAGACAAAAGTGAAGATAGAAAGAGAAGTTGGGACCCAAGCCAGCCAGTGATGAAAAACTGAAAACCAGGAACAGGCTTGTTTGGGATGTAAAGCCTCTTGGGCTAGAGAAGAGGCAGGAGCCTGGTGCTGAATGCAAAGAGGATTCTTTATTAAGGATGCTATGGGGTTGTCAGCCACTTCAGCTCACAGACTTAACCGATCCTGCCTAAAGTTACAACCACGCAGAGTTTCCCTATATCGTACACTTTTATTAAGCAATCATGGAATAGATTGCTGACAACTCCACAAGGGGCATGGGAGCATGTACAGAGGAGAGAAACTGGAACCAGAACACAGAGTCTGAAACGCCTTGAATTCTGGATCCAAATTCCATAGCATGAGTCTATCTCTGGTTTAAATTTATTCTTGAAATAGCTTTGGCCCAGATCTGTGACACTAGGAGCTATATAGCAGAGTTTGCATATTTTGCTTTAGCACCAGCACCAAAGAAATTTAAAACAAGAGCAGAAATCAGACTAATGTTTCTTGGTCTAATTTCTTATGGAAATCCTAGCTGAGTGTTCTCTTTTTGCTTTCAAGAACACTGCCACTTGACCTATTTTTCTACTGAAGTTTTCCTCAAACGCAGCATTTTCTTGTAACAAAAAAGAAAGCAGCAACTTCAGACAAAGAGAGAATGGCTTCTGATGAATTTGTCTCATGAAATTACAGCCTGCTTTGTGAGTTCAGTCAGTGACCAAATTCTAAAGAGCTATAAAAGTCTGAGCAGCAGTGCAATTGTAAGAGGCTCTGTAATATTCTCAATATTCAATTATTCGGGAAAGTCACTCTCTTAATGGGCAATGAAAGTCTCTCTCTCTCTCTCTCTCTCTCTGCAGATTTAGTATTCCTCAATCAGATCTAATAGATACGGTGGCATTTTGTTTTTGTTTTGCAGGGGAAGGGAGGAGGCAGGGATGTGCCATTTTTCATGGAGCAAAATGGCAAATTTCGGGGGCAGAACTAAATTTTATATATATATATACATGGCTAGTATCAAGCGAGCACTCCTTTATAAGAAGCTAGAAATATTCCAAAATATATGATTTTAAAAAAAAGAAACCAGGCAATACAAAGATTTCCACTTGCTTTTCCATGTTACTTTGGAAAAATTCCAAAAAAACAAAGGATAACTTGTATATAATTTGTTCAAGAACAACAAACATCAAAAAAAGCAATGTCTAAACTTCAATATTCTGAAGTATCTGCTATAGGAACATTACTTTTCATATGAGTTCATAGGGCTGCAGCATAGACACATTCTCTAGTTTTGTGCTTTTTGCCATTAAGCAGTACTGCATAACATGAAAAGGATCCTTCATCAGTTGCACTCGAGCATTTTCCATTAAGCCATGACTCTAAAATTTGCCCCAAATGTCTGCATTATATCTAACCCTCTGACAAAAATATTTTTGGTGTCTTGAAGTAATTATGAAATACAGAATAGATTTTGACAGGATCAGATTTCTGGCCTCACTGGTTGTCTGTGCTGCAAATGACACCATGTGCTACTGGGGACATCTTGGGCCAGCAAAAATAGAATTTGCATACTACTGCTTGAAAACCACACATCCCTACCACTTAAGCTTCCTTTATCTATTAATTTATGGCACATTTTTTAACAGTTCTGATTCCATTCAGCACAGGGCAATGTTACATATGTGCACTTGTCTGTTTAAAATACGTAAGAACAGCTGCTCAATTTACTTTCCTCTCGTTGCTCATTACAAGGATTTTGATAGTCCAGATAGGCTTGTAAAACTGACCAATGTTTTATATTCTAGGTCCAACTCTAAGACAATAAAACTCCATCAAATGACCTATATGCTGAACCATTAAATTAAGTACTACAATATATAGAAATCCATCAAAGCCCCACGCTGTATTCTTGGACTGACAGCTAATCAGTCTCTGTTAGACTAGTGCTTGTGC
This sequence comes from Malaclemys terrapin pileata, assembly GCF_027887155.1. NCBI lineage: Eukaryota > Metazoa > Chordata > Testudines > Emydidae > Malaclemys > Malaclemys terrapin. The sequence goes on from NC_071505.1 coordinate 116,723,979, forward strand.
AGTGGTTGAATTAAAGCAGTTCTTACATTTTCATGACTAGAATTCTGATAAAAACAGAGGAATGAAAGCTTTAAATTTAATGTTTATTTCTGGAAAGATGTTTTCTAAGAAAAGTAATATGAATAAAAGAGTAAACTAGGCAAGGATGGTGTATAGTAGAACCTTACTAGTCATGTCTGCTAATCCATATGCTTGATAATTTACATATGAGAAAAGCTTCCTTTCCTCCCTAATTCTCAGCAAGTATTTCACATTGGAGGTCCAGATTCAATAAGGGCATAATTTTAAGAATATGAATAGCCTCACTGAAGTCATTACTTTGCTCAATCAGGGCTGGAATTGTCCAGTGAGGTCACTCATAATACATCCAGGCTGACTCCCATTGACTTCAATGTTGCAGGATGATGGCCAGTCAGGCATCATCATTTTTACAAAATATGCTACAGAACATGTACAGTATTAGGATATCTCCATTTATTTATTTAATTTATACTATCTCCTGGAACTGGAAGGAACCTTGAAAGGTCATTGAGTCCAGCCCCCTGCCTTCACTAGCAGGACCAAGTACTGTTTTTGCCCCAGATCCCTAAGTGGCCCCCTCAAGGATTGAGCTCACAAGCCTGGGTTTAGCAGGCCAATGCTCAAACCACTGAGCTATCCCTCCCCCCTCTATAATATATATAGTATATTAGTAAAGTAACATCTGAAATAATAAATTAATAAGTAATGCAGGTTTCATAATTAAACTGCAATGGTAAAATACAGGGATGGGCTGTGGTGTTCCAAGTTACAGGGGAAACTCATCTTAAACCAAGTATCAGAGGGGTAGCCGTGTTAGTCTGAATCTGTAAAAAGCAACAAAGAGTGGGTATTCACCCACGAAAGCTTATGCTCCAATACATCTGTTAGTCTATAAGGTGCCACAGGACTCTTTGTTATCTTAAACCAAGAGGCCAAGGTTTGATAGTGATGTACTTAAAACCATCAGCAAGGCCTTGTGTATTTCTGCTGCAAGCAGGACCTAAATTCTCAGGCAAGGCTCCCTGCTTTCTGTAGCACACAACAGTGCCGAATTTAGTAGCAAACTAGAAATTCTGTGGTAGCTTTCAGTAAATTTAAAAGGGAGAGTTTTAATGAATTAAATATGAAATTGAATAATACAATCAGCGGAATATTCCATATGCTATTTATTTTTATATTAAAGTAAATTGATTTTTAAGAAATCCCCCACATTTTCAGTTTTAAATTTGCTGCAAATTTTTGCATTGAAAATACATAACTGTAACAAAACAAGTTGTCAGGAGGAAGCTGGGTAGAGGACCGTGAAGGATTTTGACATCATTGGTTCATTGGAGGAGGAGGCTTAGGGTGGTTTGTTGTTTTTCACAGAAGGCAGCGAAAACTTTGGGCAATGGATGGGTGGGGCAATGACTACTCTTCTTTCCTTCCTCCTTGAAGCAGAGTCAAAGGTGGCATAAAATGTCTTTTGGGTGGCTTGACCTTCTAGACCTAGTCTAAAAGTTGTCCACTGTTCTGAATACTTCATAGAATATGAGGGTTGAAAGGGACCTCAGGAGGTCATCTAGTCCAACCCCCGGCTCAAAGCAGGACCAATCCCCAACTAAATCATCCCAGCCAGGGCTTAGTCAAGCCTGACCGTAAAAACCTCTAAGGAAGGAGATTCTACCACCTCCTTAGGTAACCCATTCCAGTGCTTCACCACTCTCCTAGTGAAAAAGTTTTTCCTAATATCCAACCTAAACCTCCCCCACTGCAACTTGAGACCATTACACTCCTTGTTCTGTCATCTGGTACCACTGAGAACAGTCTAGATCCATCCTCTTTGGAACCCCCTTTCAGGTAGTTGAAAGCAGCTATCAAATCCCTCCGCATCCTTCTCTTCTGCAGACTAAACAATCCCAGTTCCCTCAGCCTCTCCCCATAAGTCATGTGCTCCAGCCTCCTAATCATTTTTGTTGCCCTCCGCTGGACTCCTTCCAATATTTCCACATTCTTTTTGTAGTGTGGGGCCCAAAACTCAAAACAGTACTCCAGATGAAGCCTCACCAATGTCGAATAGAGGGGAATGATCACCTCCCTCGATATGCTGGCAATGCCCCTACTTATACAGCCCAAAATGCCGGTAGCCTTCTTGGCAACAAGGACACACTGTTGACTCATATCCAGCTTCTCGTCCGCTGTAATCCCTAGTCCTTTTCTGCAGAACTGCTGCCTAGCCACTTGGTCCCTAGTCTATAGCAGTGCATGGCATTCTTCCGTTTTAAGTGCAGGACTCTGCACTTGTCCTTGTTGAACCTCATCAAATTTCTTTTGGCCCAATCCTCCAATTTATCTAGGTCCCTCTGTATCCTATCCCTACCCTCCAGCGTATCTACCACTCCTCCCAGTTTAGTGTCATCTGCAAACTTGCTGAGGGTGCAGTCCACGCCATCCTCCAGATCATTAATGAAGATATTGAACAAAACCCTATCATGCCCTATCAGATGTCACTTAGAACACAAGCAAGGTTCTACATTTCTGTCTATCCAAGGCCATTCTTTGCATGTCCCCTATGTTAAGTCCCATAAATTTTCTCTCCTTGAGTAGTGTTTCTAACAGCATTTTCGCTCCATTGGTATTAACATTGCTGGAAGCCCTAGCATAGACATGTTACAGCTTTATCACCAGATGATCCCATTTACACTATTAGCATGCACATGTTAGGAAAAAAAATTCCCTCATTTTTATAATTATAAGGTATTAGAGTGGGAAATACATAATGCACATCTTTTCCTCCCCCTTCTTGCATCCTTCATTTTGAAGGGTTTAAACAACAAAAGCCACAAGATTTTGGCTGCAAATGGAGCAAAAGTCTGTTGTTTCTCTTACTCCCTTCCACTATCTTTCCCATTCCTCCCCTCAGTTCAGCTGCTGGAGTTTGCAGGCAGCTGGGTCACTTTAAATGTAAAAGTTTTACTTATGAAATAGGTTCCAATTCAGATATATTTTTTTCATGTAAATGTCAAACGTTAAACAACCCAGCTGCTCTTGTAGCCTTGTTCCACGCCATGGCCAGAGAAGAGTGGAATTGAAATATGAGGAATTTCTCTTTGAGGTTTGGCACTGTGAGAAATTTTGGAGTCTTTTCCCCCACTCGCAGTTTTTGCTATCAACCTTCCCCATTGCTGGCCTCAGTGTTCTCTTGTTCGCTGTACCTAGCCTCATCTCTGCTTGCTTATCCCTCTGATGTACCAAGTGTGCCACACCATAGCAGCTGGAGTAGCGAGTTGCTCTCTGTACTGTATTGTGAGACCCTTTCAAAATGTAGTCTCCATGTTGGGATAGGCAAACATATTGGCTAAAATGCATAACCCAATCCAGGCCTGAGAGATGTACAAAACAAGGAAGATCTAGCATAATGAGAAAGAGAGCGCCTTTTCTTATACCACTCTACTACTCGACTTTTCTTATACCACTCTACTACTCTTTGTACCAGGACACTCTATAATTCACATGCTGTAGAATAGTAAAGGCAGTTTTTCTCTTGTTTGCCAGCTGGGACAGTTTTGAAGTCTTGCAGTAAATAATACAGTACCTTTCATTCTTGACCAGTCAAGAGGCCTACTGAGGATCATGACTTTTGATGTACAGAGTAAATCCTCCCCTGAAACTCATAGTGTTCATTACATTGATATTGCAGGCAAGCATTAAAGAAGAAAACTGTTTCAAACAAGTTTTGCAGTTATGCTCTTGCCTTGTCTTTCTGTGGCATCTGGGATCCATCAAACTCGTATACAGCTGGTTAGATGTCAAACATATTGAGTGCCCACAAATGTTGCCTTTTCAATTTTGCTGAATTGTTGCTATTGTATAGAGGTTTCCTTATCTCAAACCTAAAATAAGCAAACTTTTGAGAATCAATACTTATTTCATGCTCACCAAACTTTTATTACCGAGAGCATTAGATGACCTTCTATAAAGTGTGTATGATAAATTTGATCATGCTGCCACGTATTTATTGTCAGGGCAAAATATAGTATGATAATTACTCAACTGATTATACAAATATAATCAATACTAGTTGATTAATGTGCTACTAGAACTATTTTTTTCTTTAATACTTAAAAGTTTTGTGCCATTAGTACTTGTGACATGCTATGGTTTTACTCTGTGATTTCTTTTTTTAATTTTAATTTTTATAAAATTAGGAGCACTAATTGGAGAAGGGATAAATTCATCTCAAGAGCAGTCAGAAGCAGACTTGGGATTATGTGTGTATGATCTGGGCCCCATTGCTCTGCCTGCTCTGAGACTGGAGGCAGAGCAGCGCAACAATGCTTGAATTCTTTTGGGGTTTTTTTGTGATTTTTGTCTCAAGTTTCTCAATATTTGATTATGATTGATGTAAAATCATCTCTTTTTTTTAAATCATCATTTTTTGATGCCTGACTCCTCATTTATGAACATTTGGGGTTGGCAATACTGATATTCATCAGCAGGTGTGGGAGCTATGGTCCTATCACCTTCAGCCAGGATTAGTTCATTGGGCAAATACTCTTCAGCCCCAACCAGATCTGCCTCAAGGCAAGGCTAGCAAGAAAATGTAGGAGATGCTGCTTCTATTCATTTTAATGATAAACACACTGGCAGCCTTCTGAGTGACCAATGTGTTTTGATCATCTGAATTAAAAAGGCTGACTTTAGCCCCTGCAATACCCACAGTCATATTTACAGGGCCTCTTAATCAAGGCTGGGTTGCTACCTGCTTTGAAATTCATGGAACAGTTCTGGTTTTCAAACATCTGTGTCTCATCCTATGAACCTAAAACTTGCAGGATCAATTAAAGGGCCTTGAATTAATTTTGAGCCTCACAACACAGTGTTGTGGTGATGTTGCATCGTCTCAGCATTATTTTATATCAACAGATGATGACCGCATTGCTTCACAACAATGTGATGACAAAACGTGGTTGCGCAATCACATAACCTAATGATATGAGATGCATTGCTCACAGAGAGGAATGTTCAGGTTTTGGGGGAATCTCAGGCTAACTTGTCTGGCCAATTCCCAAATCGTAAAGTGTGAAATTATATGGCATGTGTGCAGAGAGAGGTGCATTGACAAATTTGACATTAAGGAATTTAGGATAAAGGAACTAAACATTTTGAGGGGGTTTTGATATCTTTTTAACCACATACTCAAAAACTTCCTGAGCTGGAAACAGTATCTAGTATTAGACCCTAATCCAGAGCAAACAGTCTTTACAAGTTATCAAAACAAACAAACAAAAATCTGTACCATGGAAGCATTTGGATGATGCAAATTGGTAGAAAACTGTTTCTTATCAGTTTTTTTTAATGCTAAAATTATTTTCCTGTTTTCTTGTCTTCCTTTCTTCTTCACAAAATGTGAATTTATGACAGTTTACTGTAGTTTTTTGGCTCATGGAATAACACTGTACATATGCCAGTAAATCAGGATGTACAGTGTCTCTTCTGTATAATTTGCTGGATAACTTTCAATGTCAACCAGACCCAACTGTTTTTCTTGGAGTGAATTTCAATAGCATTTATATTTATACTGCACATTTCCAACATCTCATATGTAGAAATCCAGAATTTATTCCACTGGGAAACTGAGGAATAATTAATCACGTTGTCCACCAATAGCATCCATTTCACAATTGAATTTATAAAGAATTTCAGTGGGATCTTGGGGTGGAGGCTGGTGGTGCAATCTCTTCTGACCTATGATCTCCATACTCCAGGTTGTTTTTTTTACACTCTCCGAAAGGTAGTGGGAACATCAGCACTTAAAATGTGAAATATCCCATTGTATTCTCATTGTACGTTACTGTGGAATTTGTGTGCTCCATCACACAGTGCATATTTCTTCTCTAATCAACCTAAATATTTATTGAATTTAAAAACTAAAATTTTTGGGGCCTGATTCTCACTCAGTGTATGTCTTCACTGCAAAAAAGGTGCGTTCTTAATTTGGGATAGATAGCCTGCGTTAGGTAACTCAGATTAAAAGAGCAGTGAAGTTATGACACCTTGTCTTTTAACTTGGGGTAGCAGCTCAAGTTCTACCCCCGGCTTCCCAATAGACTTTGCTAGCCTGAGTTAAGACACTTTCTTTTTCAGTGAAGACATTCCTCAGCCCTCTTTACACCATTCTGTTGGTGTAAAGTGCCTTTAAAATGGACATAAATTACATTTACACTTGCTTTACAACCACTTTACAATGCTAGAGCAGTGTAAAAGGACCTTTGGCATAAAGCCCTGTAAGTTAATGTTGTTAAATTCTTCCCCTCTTATAAACACGACTATGAAGTGTATGGTGGGTACAAAACTTAAACATGAACAACATTTTAAGATTCATCATTTAGGGCTATCAGTAAATACTAACCTTCATTAAGGGTACAATCCTGAAATCTTTGCTCAGGTGACTAATTCTTGCTCAGATAAGTAGTCATTTTGAAGGCAATGGGACTGCTCATGTAATATTTATATGCTATGTCGATCTTAGGATATTAGAGAGACAATGTGGGTGAGGTAATACCTTTTACTGGACCAACTCCTGTTGGTTTGTAAGCTTGTTTCTCTCACCAACAGATGCTGGTCCAATAAAAGATATTACCTCATCCACCTTGTCTCTCATGTAATATTTGATTATATGATCAAAGGCTGCAGGATTGGGGTATAACTTTGAACTTAAATCTAAGCTACTTGCTAACTGTAGCTACTCATCATCCTCCCCTAAAAAAAAAATTACACAATTTTTGCAAAAAGGTGGGAAAATCTATATTTCCCCATAACTCAAATAGCTCATTAGATTTGCTTCAAAAGTAATATGAAAACAAATGTCATGCCTGGTCTTAGGCCAGAGGAGAAATTTCAAGGGAAAAAGGAGTCAGAACACAGGCCTGGGGGTCAGATTGCTGGGCTCCATTTTGATCTCTGATACTCACTAGCTACATGGCCCTGGGCAAGTCTCTTTACCGCTCTGTTTGACCCATCTGTAAAATGGGGATACTTATCTAACCCATCCTAAGGAGTGTTGTGACGCTTCATTCACTAATGTTTGTAAAATATTAAGGCATCCTTCAGAGTGAAAGACTCTGTTTAAGGCAAAGTATTATAAACTGAGTAACGGTAGTGTTGCACCACAGAAGGGGCCGCATTTCAGCAGTGGGTGCAGTGCTTTCTGTGTAGCTCTACCATTTGTCTGCCTTTGAGATGAAAGGTGTAATGTAAATGTAAGGTATGTTTTTTAATCGATGATGATAATTAGTATAAAAGTAGAAGTTCTGGGGTAGGGCAGAGTTCTTGCTCCCTTTTCCTACTTAATCCTTTTCTGATGCAATTGGTAGCTATGCAATACACACTCAACAGCCACACGTGTTCAGAATATTATCTTGCAAGTGGAATTAGTTGAATAATGGAAAGCAGACTAATCAAATAATAGCTTTTGAAATATTTTAAAGTAATGAATATTATTTGACCAGCTGTACTTCCATCTCGGCTGGGAGCTGGGATTAGAATGACTTCCCATGAAATACAGCTCAGTCGCATACAAGAGTTTCAAGCTTCCTGTGTGAGGTCCAAGAGTTCTGTTCTCCACCCTTCACCTGCCTGAAATTCTGTTCTGCTGCAGTCAGGAACCTTTGAGGTTCTATTGACAGATTTGCCTGATCTCATCAGTGTGTTTCTATACACTTCTTTGTTATAGTTCCAGAGAATGGTGTGGGTTTTTTTTTTTTTTTTTTTAGTTAGCATAGAATTGTGTACAATTAACTGTTCCTTTCAACAAGATAAATTATACTGATTCACCAGTTCTTTCCATGCAAGGATTAATCACTATTACTAATGCCTAATTCTCCTTACTGTTTAATGTATTAGGTTGGATACTCAGTTACAGTACACAAATAGAGAATGCATTCATGTTAATTTTCCTATTCATTTTTATTAACACCACCTAACAAATTTAAAATTCCAAGGAAACTATTTTTTTAACTCAGTCATATTGAAGGTGAATCAAAGGCCAATTAAAATTGAACTCCAGATTTTATTTTTTTTAGAACACAGATTGCATGGTATTTCAATACCAGGGAACTACCAGAGTTTCGCAGATTGATAAATAGCATTCTAGTAACAACTTGTAGATTACAGTCACAAAATATTCCAATTTTGATAGATTTTCCTGCTGTGGGTCAGTGCTATATGCTACCCACTAGAAGTGGCATTTTATATCCAAACATCTCTCTAGAAACTACTGCGGTCTGCTGCTTTCCTCTCATTTTTCATTTGAGAAAATTCCAGTGTGTGTTAATTCTTTCTGAACTGCAATTACTTGGAATTGCAGTGCCACTTTAAAATGTATCTGATGGCCCAATATTTTAGGTGCTTTGCTACTTTAATATTGTATTACCTAATGCAGGGAAATAATATGCCATGGGAAACTACCTTCCCCAAGCCAAACATTTCATCTAAGGAAAACCACTATGACTTCATATCATTTTTTCCATCTCTGACAAAGCAGTGGTTCAGGTTTGTGAGCTGGTGAACAGTATGTTTGGTTTTGTGTGGTCTTGTGTAAAACAAATCACCATAAAGCTAACAAAACCCCTGAACATTAGTCCCATGTCTTTACTGTGCCTGTTGTTTCCCTTGTAGTGAATTTTCACAGTAGGCTGAGTGTGAAACAGAGATTATGCCATATACAGATGGTCTTGATAAAGCTCAAAACAGAGGTCCTGAAGCAAATTATGCAGAGATATCAACTTTCCTCTGTTTAAATACTTGGCTATCCTAATATTTGCCATGAGGCGTATCTTTCCATATGGTGAAGTGTCCACCCCTTTATTGCATTATGCAAGAAGTTCATATAAAAAAGCTTAGTGACAAAATGCACTTAATCTTCTACTTTCTGAAATACATGGATCAGCTGTTGTTTTTTCTAAGAGAGATATGATGTAACAATGTGTATGAGAGAGCTTTACAGTACCTTCAATAGCAAACTATAAGGGTTTTTATTCGATCTACCATTGCACTGAGACTACTGAAGAATAAGAGAGAGAGAGAGAGAGAGAAAGATGATTTCATAAAGGGTGAAATCTACTCCTGTGCAGAGCACTAGCACAAGTCTTTTCATCACTTGTGTCCCACATAAGTCTTCAAAATATAGGTCTTGTCTGTACAGAGATCAGTTTCACCCAAATTGATGTACATCTTAAACTGAAGTATGTTCTTTGCAAAAAGCCTATGAACCCTGATCATCATTACAGGAAAAGTATAGTAAGAGCATCTAATTGCAACATATGATTACAAAGAACTAAAAAAAAGTTCAGATGTTAAAAGTAATTTTAAATGCTACTTCTGAGCTTCCTTATAGTTTGATTCCGCTGCCCTTATTCCTGCCTACCTAGCACCTTATGCTGGGAGATGCCCTGTTGATTTTAATGGCACTACAGATGGAGTAAAGTACTGCACAATATGAATAAGGATATCACAATCTGGCCCTTATTAATCAGTGACCAACATGGTGACTTGTTTGTGCATTTTAATAGATGTGCGGGTGTGCACTATTCAGCCTGAAATCAGGAACTCCTGAGTCCTTATCCCTGCTTTGCCATGGTCTTGCTGTGAGACCTTGGGCAAGTTACTTAACTTCTGTGACTCCATTATTATATCTGTAAGACTGGGACAGTATTACTTTTTTTGTGTCATAATGGTGTTGCAGGTATTAATTGTTAATGTTTGTGAAACACTTTGAAAATCTGTAACTATATATAAGTGCTAAGTATTAGTGAAGTTTACAAGATCAGGGCCTTACAAAGTGTACAATAGATTTGATATGGAAGCTCATGAAATTAATCAGAAAAACACAGAAAAGTAGAATTTTGTCCAGTGAATTTCATGGTTTCCATGGCTGCTTCTTTAGTACTTGGTAACTGAAATTCAGGCTGTGTTCCGAAATCATGATCGGTCACAAGTTATGCAGGATGGCTTCTGTACACTTGACTATATGAGTGTAATTCTCATAACTGATTTCTGGTGCAGCTACTAGCTGAAGCCAAATTTAAAATTTGCTTTCCATTAGTATTTGAGTGTGAGCTTAAAATCTGTGCTAATGAAATTCAGCTGCATGAATATTCCTGGAAACCAAACACAAAAGGGTCATGAAGATGGCTGGAAAAAATTCATATTAAAATTCAAACAAACATTCACAGGAAATGGTTTTACACTATTCACTTGGGTCTAGCACAGAATTTAGAAGTAAAGACTATTCTGTGTTTGTTTTACTGCTCTCTCCCATCATGTTTTTAAGAGGAAAGATTTGGGGGCTTCATTCATTTACAATAGTGCTAATCAGGAGTAATTCCATCGAAGTCAATTGAGACATATCAGTATAAAATCCCTGAGGCATCAGAATCCAGCCCTTTTGCTTTCAACCATCTCTGCTTCTGATTTCAAAGCACAATCTGGCAAGTTGCTGAGCACCATCAACTTCTTGAGAAGTTTCTGGGAATCTGAGTGCTCAGCACCATTTTGCAGGATTAAATCCTAAAAATGTGTGCCTGGAATTCACCAATAAACTGGAGGAATGAATTCTGCCGATTTAGCATTTGTTGTTTGTTATTTTAGGCCACTTTACACTTGATCTGATCTTAGAGGTCAATGTTCTGGGGTCTGGTTTTAGAGTAAACAAGACTGTATCCTTCTTTGACCAGGACAGCACATCTCAAAAGTATGTGTGACAGAGCTGGAGTTTATAATATAGTTGTTTCGACAGTTCATTTGTGATAGTCTGTAGTAACGGGGCACATTGTTGTTCTCTGTCAGGATTTATGGCCATGCCTTCATCATTTCAGCAATTCTTTATTGCTGCAATGTCCTGGGAAAGTTTTTTATCTGAGTATTGTAGGTGATAACAAAGTTTTTCACATCAGCATGACCAATTGGAATGTTAAAGTACAATTAGTGAGGTGTGTTGTGTTTTCCTCAACTGTTTGGGCTCTATTTATCAAGAAACTTCAAAGTGAAGGACATTCTCAAATGCTCTTAAAATTTCCATGCTTTACCTTTAATGTAAAAGAGAGAACAAATGAAGTTGAACACACAAGAAAGAAAAAAATAGATAGAAAATTACAACAAAGTGAAATACAGTTTGGAGACACTTGGCCTTCTGCTGACCAAGAGCAACAACAGAGTATACCATGCCACCCTGCAACATGCAGTCAGAAGTTGACACTTGATGTGAATGATCTTACCAATTACAGCTGCATATATAATCTTCCACTCTTGAGCAAGGTCACTGAGAAGCTCTGTCTGCTGCAAAACCTGACTTCTGCCAATAGCTTAGATCGCCTCACAGTTGGATTTAAAACCAAAATATATCACCATGTGGAAAGTGGTTGTGATGGTAGAGCATCTCTTCTTTAGCTGTATCCAATAGATAACTCCTTGTCTGTATTCCTTGATCAATAGGTGCACATCACCTCTCAAGATCTGACACTAACACCTAGTGGCCAGACTGGGAATTGTGTGCTTCATCTACAATGTATGCCAATAAAGGGCCTTTTGGGGGGGAATGTTGTGGTGAGGAAATTCTAGTGTCATAGTCCTAATTAGTGACATAGTTTATCCAGTCATATTATCTTTTTTATTATATCAGATATCTATCTAGATATATATGCTATGTGTCACCATGGAGTCTGAGAAACTTAAAATATTAACTACCTGGTTTCGTCAGATAGCTTGGACCAGTCCTGGGGAAAATCATAGCCAAGACTTGGAACCTGACTTTGTACTCAGTATCTGAGCCACTGTAACAAGCAAAGCACTGGAATGAGGTGCTTTAGGAAGCATGCTCTTCGGAGCTGGTAGATCACTGCATCCTGAACCAACTTCTGAGTGTTGGTAGCTTCATTCCTGTGAATGTAAAATTTCAGTAATCAAACCTAGAGATTATAAATGTCCTGTCATATATGGATCACCATGGCCAAGTCTGAGTCTAGAGGATAGAGCATAGTCTTCTGACTAGATGTAGATGGCAAAAGGCCTTTATAGGAATTGTATAGGTATTGTTGGAGTTCAGAAAGGCCCTAAATCTATAGATAATCTAATCCAGCAGTTCTCAAACTGTGGGTCGGGACCCCAAAGTGGGTCACAACCCCATTTAATGGGGTCGCCAGGACTGGTTTAGACTTCCTTGGGTCCAACGGTGAAGCCCGGGCCACACCACCCGGGGTCGAAGCTGAAGCCTGAGGGCTTCAAGTCTCACATTACAGGCCCCCTGCCTGGGGCTGAAGCCCTGGGGCTTCAACTTTGGCCCCCCCAGCTTAGGGCTCAGGCTTTGGCCCACCTACCCGGGGCAACGGGGCTCAGGTGGGTTCAGGCTTCGCTTCCTCTTCCTGGGATCATGTAGTAGTTTTTGTTGTCAGAAGGGGATCACAGTGCAATGAAGTTTGAGAACCCCTGGTCTAATCTTTAACCCTCTGTTCCTCACTTCGTCCTGCAGCTGGTCAACATGCAGGAAGGTGATTTTATGAAACATTTCAAAGTTGTCTCTATCTCAGAGGGTTGAACTTAGGGCTGGCCAGAAAACTATATTTCCATTTTGCAAAACATGTTGAGGTTTCAACATTTGATTTTGTTCCAATGTGAAATGAAGCCAAGACCTTTTGAAATATTTTGCAAAAAATCTTAAGAGCGAGAAACACAGCTCAGAATAGCCAATAGCCCAGTGGTTATGGCATTTACCTGCAATGTGTGAGACACAGGTTCAAGACTCATTTAGAGCAGGGACTGGAACCAGGGTCATATTCGAGTCAGTCTTGCCTTTCTCACTCTAGCTCTTCTCTTGCTGCTGTTCCATTTATGTAAATAATTAAATGTTTAGCGGACTAGAGAGAGACTAATTCTGTAGGCTGGTGGTTGCCTGGGAATTGGGAGACCCAGGTTCAACACTCTATTCCAGAATAAAGGCTTGAACTTGGGTCGCTCAGGTCTCAGTTGAGTGCTCTACCCATGTGGCTATGATGGAGTGGGTTCATTTTCTGGTTTTGACCTGAAATGGCTTTCTGAATCTGAGAAACCTTACTGACAAAAATTTAATTGGTAAATTTTTGTGAAATCTTTCAGTTTCAATACATTAGCATTTTCCAGTTGAAAAAATGTTCCATTGAAAAATTCGTAACCAGCGCTATTTGAAATGGACCTTATCACAGGGTGGGCTGGCCCTTTAAGGGAGTTGGATTTAGCCCCACCCGGGTGATGGGTTTGAGGCCAGGGATCAGGTTGATAATCCTTAGACAAAATCACCCTTTCCTTTGATAAAAGACCAATAATCAGCTCAGAAGGTATGTCTACACTCTGATTAAAAAACCCACAGCACTGAATCTCAGAGCCCAGGTCAGCTGACTTGGATTCATGGGGCTCGGGCTGTGGGGCTAAAAATAGCAGTGTAGATGTTCGGACTTGAGCTGGAGCCTGGACTCTGACACAGGGCGATGGAAGCTCCCTAAAAGTGTGCGTGGGGGGGCACAACGACCGAACCATAGCTCCACCCACTGTGCCACCCTGGCCCCTGAGGCCCCTTCACCCAACACCCTGCCTTCACCCAACCACTTCATCCTGAGACTCCGCCCTCACATCACCTCTTCCCCCCCAAAACCCCTTGCCCTGCTCACTCCTCTCTGCCTCCTGTCCCCATCGCTTGCCCTTAAGGCTGGTAAAAAAAAGTTATGGGGCCATAGCCCTCTGGTTCCCCCGTTCCATTGCCCCTGCTCTGAGACCGTCCCCCTCATAGGGGTCTCAGCACCTGGGATCCAGCCTGAGCCCACACATCTACACTGCAATTCTATAGTACCTCAGTCTGAGCCCTGCTGCCTAAGTCAGCTGACCTGGGCCAGAGTGTGGGTCTTTTATCACAGTATAGATGTACCCAGAGAAAGAGGTAGGGAGCAGGTAGGCCCCTGCAGGAGTCCTGGAGTCAGGGGGTAGGAGCTGGAAAGGCTTGGAACTTCCTGCAATGAGGAGCAGAAGCCTTAAGGGGAAGACACTTGAAAAAATGCCAGGCAGCAAAACCCAGGTTTTGGAAAATAACTGTAGAGCCCAGCAAGAGGGCTGAAGAAAATGTAAATTGGGTTAGATTTGTTAGAAGTGGACATGTGAATTGTGATGTTTTAGTAAACTAGATGCCAAACAGGGGTGTTACTTGACTTACAAATATCTGGCTACCATTTTGAAAACCTCAAGAAAGGGAAACTGAGAGCGTGTCAGGGTTCAATGCCAGATCAGCTGTTACCTGTTACACACCTTTTTTCAGTATTCCATGAAACTTTTCCTGGATATTTTTTTAACCAGAATTTTTACTTGGGGGGGGGGAGGGATGGCAGGGGGGGGGGTTGCTTAAAACGTGTTTTTCAGTAAGCAAAACATTCCAATTCCAATTTTCAATGATGATGGAAAAATTTCTATATCACTGACAATCTTTCATAAAAATTATTTTGTAAAAAGGCCTTTATTTAACAAAACAAACAAACAAAAACTCCACAATTAATCTCTTAGTCTCTAATCTTTATCTTCTGAGTTTCTCTGATGTAGATTTTAAGTGTTATAGTGAGGCAAGAATCGTGTGTGTTTATTTTTAGCATCTGCAAAGTTGAGACTGTTAAGGTCACTGATCAGTAATCATTGTGAAATCCTCTATTTCATTATAATAAATAACTATTAAATATTTCAACAACCAAATTCTCTCTTCTACCATTGTCATTTCCTCAATATCTTGTTCGCAGGCTGACGTTGCCCAGACATGCACTCCTTTTTGGGGAAATACTTCAACTGACATCAGAGAGAGGTTGGCTTGGAAGACTGGTCACAGAGATTTTAGTAATAATAAGAGACAGAACAAAGTTTATGCACTACGTAAGATCTGGGATGTAAGTGATGCATAAACTGTGTGTTAGCCCACTGCACAGGTATGAATTCCACACTATATGAGTAAGGAGAAAAAGTTCCAGAACTCTTAACCTTTTAGGCTCCTCTCTCTTATGTTTCTTGGGTGCCCTTTCTCCTTAGAGATAGTACTGGGTGAAACTTACACATATATAACAGGTTGTCCCATAAAATGAGATTATTAAAGTAATTAAAATTAATTAAAAGTAGCGAGAAAAATTATTTGAAACAAAATCAACAGTTGTCTCAATACATCTAGATTCATACTGGGTAAAAGCTGAACTAAGACCAGGTCTGCACTGCTAGGAAGGATAGCGTAGTATAGGTGTAACCAGCAAAGAAGTGCTTTTGTCAATATAGCTTATACCAATTCACAGAATGAAATGAGCTGTAGCAGAAAAAGTACTTCTAGGATGGTATAAGTATATCTACACTAGGGCTTTTGCCAGTATAGAAATGTTGCAAACAATCACTCTCCTAACCAGCGTTACCTATTATTAGCATTATAATGTAATATATCAATTTTATATTAAAATTAATATAGTAATATAAAAGTCAAAACAAAGTACATTTGAAATGATAAAGTCAAAGCAAAGCATTTTACCTTATCAAAATGAAATGTTTTGACATTATGGTAACAGAAAGAGAAAGTCAAAACAGTTCATGTTGACTTTTTCCTGTTGAAACTTTTTGTCAAAATCAACACATTCTCATGAAACATTTTGATTTCAAGTATTTAAATGGAAAACTGTTCTATCAACATTTTTTTGACCAGTTCTGTTTTTGGCCTAGCTATTTGGTGATTCTTTTTTGATTGCCACATCCCCTACATTTAAGAACAGTTTGATCCCACATCTCCAGTCTGTCTGGATGTAATTTCTTTCTAAAGTAGTTAACCTCTCTTGGTTATTATGCTATAATTTAGGAAAGAGGAACAGAGGCACCTAGACACAGTTAAAGACAGTCCTTACAATCTACACAGACAAGACCAAAAGCAGACAAAGGATGGGTGGAAGGAAGTATTGGTTGGTATCTCTGTTTTTTCACATGGAGGACTGAGGCACAGAGACCAAGGGTATATCTACACAGTGAGCAAGTCTCAGAGCCTGGGTCCACAGACTTCACTCATGCTACCATGTTAAAAACAGTTGTGTGTAGATGGCTTCAGAGCTCAAGCTACAACTTCCACAGAGCTATATTTAGCATAGTGGCATGACCTCCACAAGCTCAAGTCTGACAGCCCAGGCTTTGAGACTCGCTGCTGCTTGCTGTGTAGACATACCCTAAGGGTCACATAGGAATAGTCTAACAGAGCCAGGAACTGAATCCTATGGCCCAGATCAGGGTCTTTACCCCAAGATTAGGCCTCCTTTCTATAATTAGCATCTTGTGCAGAAAAAGTGGGTCCAACAGTTTGCTATTCATTTCAGGACTAGCAAACCTGATCTTCATACTGGTTTAAATTTTAAAGGTAGACATCTGTGGCATCCCTATACTGAAATACATGTACATTGAAATGCATTATGTAAACTAAAATTTACTTTCCTAGTCATAAACTATCCATTTACCATTCGGGATCCTTCTCTGAAGTATTTAGGTAGCCATATCACGTCATACTAGCTTTTGCATAAATATGTGGGGTACCAATTTGACAAAAGTAATTGGTGAAATATGGGCCCTTGGTTGCAATGTAAATAGGTTTACTCCTCTATTTTAGAAAGCTACCATTGTAGTGAAGCAGTGAGAACTTCCGCCTATTATTCTCAGAGCGCAGGAGTCTTAACAATCTATTGCACTATAAACAGTACCCACAAACAGATATTCACATAGACTACAAAAGAATTCATGTTTTGTCTTGAGAAAAATGAAGTCCCAGAGGTAATTCCTGTACTGTGTGGGAAATGATGTCTCCTGGAAGAAATTTATAGCCATGATTGTTTAAAAGAAATGAAAAATATATCATTAACATGTTTTTAACAAAAACCCTCAATTGTTTTATACTTTCCATCAGACTAGTAACATTGCCAGTTTATAGGAGTTATATATTCTGGGAAAAGATTTGGGTCACTTCTTATAAATGAGTTTGATCAACTGTGGGTATTATTGTGGTCATGTATGAAATAACTTATTAATGATGCATCTTATTTGAATTAATTGTTAGACCTAAAAATTGCCTAAAAATTGAAAGTACTCTGTAGTTTTCTAGTAGGGTTCTAAAATTTTATTTGTAAGTAACTGGTAAGTGTGACATTATTTATTTGCATCCAAGGTAGCCATGTTTTTGTATCTGTTTAGAGGGTGCCATATAATATGGGTTACCAAGATTAATTTTTTTCTATACACCTAAGGATCACATGTAGGATCCTATTTTCCTCTATGCAGAATTACCTGTATATGGGGAGAGGAAGCTGTGAGTTGAAACTCATCCAAGTTCCTACTCATTCTTCCATTGGAGTATATAAGAATGAGGGATTCTGTTCCCTTAACTTGAAATCTGCTGCAAACAAGAAAAAATCATATTGATATTCCTTGCCTCTCTCACCCTTATCCCCACAGGCCTCTTAAAAGGACGGTTTTCCTGACCATGGTGGCCCTAGGGGACTGGAGAGTTTACACAGCAGAGTAGGTCTAGGAGAATAAGAATCCAGACATGTTGAACTGGCTCTCCTGTTTTCCTTATTCCCACAACCTGCTACCCAGCTGCACTTGAGCTCTTGTGGGGGGTTCAGAATGACTTTGATCAACTTGCATAATCTCTCCTTGTTTCACATTGCTTTGTCTATAAAATGAGTATGAGAAGTCTCCTGTTGCATAGCTGCTGTAAAGCCAAACTCATGTTTGCAAAGCACATTGAGATCCTTGGATGTAAAATGCTAGATAAGGGCAGATGAAGTATTATTTATGCAGATCAATTAAATATATGAGCAGTTCCAAGGTGGTGAAATTCACCCCCATCCCATAGGGTGTAAGTGGGATTTAAGTGGTTCATAAGTAGGGCCCTACCAAATTCACAGTCCATTATGGCCATAGGATTTGAAAATTGGTAATTTTCACATTTTCAGATGTTTAAATCTGACATTTCACAGTGTTGTAACCATGGGGGTCCCTACCCAAAAGAGGATTGTGGGGGTGGGGGTCACAAACCTGTTATAGGGGGGTCATAGGATTGCCACGCTCACTTCTGAGTCCAGCTCTGAAGGCAGCAATCACAGGTTCCCGGAGACGGAGGTGGGTCTGATCCCACTCCCCCCCTCCCCAGAGCAGCTGTGCAGGGGATGGATAAGTCCTGTCCCTCCCCAGCCCAGCCAGAACTAAAAGCCCCCTTTGCTGGGGCGCTCCCAGAATCACAGGGAAGATCGAACCCACATCCACAAGTCTCCTCCAGCTGCAGGAACTTCTGGGACTGCTGCCCAGTCCCAGAGAGTCCTGCAGCAAGGGAGGCACCCGGAGGTGGGTCTGGTCTCCCCTCTTCTCCCACCCCCAAGCAGCTGTGCAGGTGGAGATGGGCAAGTCCTGTCCCTCCTCAACCCAGCCAGAGCTAGGAGCCCCTTTTGCTGGGATGTTCCTAGGAACAAGGGGACATTGGATTTCACAGTCTGTGACGCCTTTTTCATGGCCATGAAATTGGTAGGGCCCTATTCATAGGCCTTGTGCCTGGGTTCTCTGCATCGGGGTGAATTTCATTCCAGGTGAGATATCTGATTCCATATGGCACTGGAGTAAGATCCCTTAAGATCCCTACAATTTCTGCCTGCCCCTTTAACTTGGTTCAGGTCAAGGCCAAAGGCTCCTTTGCCGCCAAGTATGACTCCCTCCTCCTTTTATATAAGGCTTTCCCTTCAGGATTGGAACCTCGGAGCTGCTCTAACTTAACTATCGGCTTCCCACAGACCTTTATGGTCCCTGGGAGGCAGGGCAAAACTGTAATGCCATGGACACCAGCCACACCTCTGATCTGTGCCATAGTTCAGAAGAGTGGGCATAGAGCTTTATAACAGCTCTTCACCAACATGGGAGGCCATATGCCCAGGAGATATTTGCAAGACACCATTTCCAGAGACCCATTCAAGGCTCCTTTATACTGCCAGAGTGGTGTAATGGGGCCTAAGGTAATGGAGAATCAGGCCCTTTGAGGTGAATAAACTATGAGTGACTGCTGGTGTTGCAATTCAGTAGGGTACCAACAAGTGTTGGGACATGGATGTAGGGGATGCTGATGCAACCAGGTATTTTCCCCATGAAATAACTATTCACAAACTATTACGACCCACTTGTTTAGTCAAACAAATACTTCCAAGATAGCAATCAGACATTTTTCAGCAAATCCCTCACTGAAACAATTGCTTGTTTCATATTTTCCAAAAGCCTCCACAAAAGTCAACAGATTTATGAGTTAGTGAAAAACACCCTATCACATATAACAGCTTGCAAAAGTAAACTTCCTTCTAAATATGATGTGCCCTGATCATCATGTAAAGCAATTTAAAGTAACATTACTGCATAAAAACCCTTGAAGAGTTAGGCTATATGTTGCTTTTACGATCTGTAAAACATTCATGTTGGTTGCTACCACTGCTCACCGTTGTTGTATACTCATGTCATATATACTCACATGAGTAAGTGCTACTCATTGTCAATAAGAATATTAGAATCTGATCTTAAGTTTGGAAGAAACTACATTTAATCTTTGATCAGTTCGAATCTTTTTAGTTAATCCAGTCTTCTGTATAAATTTATCCAGCTTTTGAGGCTAGATTGCGCTTTTGGCACTTAGCCCTCAACTTCTGATCGTTACAATTCTTCCCACACTCCCCTCTTGCTCCAGGGAAAAGTAACTTACTGCAGTCCTTGAAAAGGTGCAGATTACTTTTCTTTTTATGCCCATCCAGCTTTACAGGTTGGTACGTGGGGGAGAAAGAAACAGAGCCAAAGTTCCACCTATTCCCCAGCATAATATTCCTCTTTCTCATCCACTTGCTCCCAGTGAATGGGGAGCACAGCTCCAACCCTCTGCACAGGACCAAGGTCCAGGTAGCCCTAATACAGCTGTGAGAAGAATGGGGCAATACTCTCTTAGGTCTATCCATTTTTTTCAGAGCATAAAACTACATAAAATGTCTTTTAGGCACTTAAACTGCCATTTTAACTAACTCATGTTTCTGTAAATTCTGGCCCAAATGTTTCAGAACCCTGATAATTACCTTTGTGGAACTAATTCTCTATATCATGCAAAATACGGCAACAAACCTGGAATTCACTTATACTGACATTCCTAAGAGCAGCAGTGTGAACACCACTGTCATAGCAATGTAATTATTGAGGGATTTGCTGAAATACAATTCATAGCCAAAAGGTTTCACATTCTGGCCAAAAATGTAAACACAGAAAAACCAGGAAGTTCAATTATAATGTCCCACAGAAAAGGTAACTGGGTTCTGTTCCCCTTAAGTTCTAAGGTATTTTTTATTGTTTGTGTGTGATGTTAATTCAGACTTTAATATATGCAAACAATGTAGGACTTTGTCATTACTGTGGGACCAGTAAGCTTGAATTTCTTGATTTTTGTGCATTGGAATTTTCGGTCATAACCATATGTCGCAATAAGACAAGGCCCAACAAAGACCTGAAATGAGGGGGGGACAAATTATTTATACAAGACACTTAAAATGTTGAAGGGTTCACTTCTTTAGTGTAAATAATGCTCCAACCTCTGTTCCAGAATACTTTATTTCTGATGTGAATAATTTTCAAAACTAAAAGAAAGAGGACACCTAAATTTGAGGGCACACAAGTATGTTCATAAGGGCTTCTACAAAATGTTTTTGTACTACATTTCCTCTTTTCCTTAGAGATTTTTTAAATAGAGAACAAAAAGATCCAAAAAAGTGAGTGATTTGTATGTTCAGCAATTTTAGATTCAGATAAATACAGCTTGGTATGTCATTAAAAATTAGTGAAAAGTTCATTCTGGAAAATAAGTTTTGGTATAATATACTCCAGTTAGCCTGAAGATTGTCACCACCAAGCCAAAATTGACTCTAAGCTTGTGTTTCCAAGGCTCTTGGTGTTAGCTCAAAAGCTTGTCTTTCTCACCAATAGAAGTTGGTCCAATCAAAGATACTATCTCATTCACCTTGTGTCTCCACAAAAAGAACAGGAGTACTTGTGGCACCTTAGAGACTAACAAATTTATTAGAGCATAAGCTTTCGTGGGCTACTGCCCACTTCTTCGGATGCATATACTTTGGATGTACTTGGATGGCTACATCCAAAGTATATGCATCCGAAGAAGTGGGCAGTAGCCCACGAAAGCTTATGCTCTAATAAATTTGTTAGTCTCTAAGGTGCCACAAGCACTCCTGTTCTCTCTGCGGATACAGACTAACGCGGCTGCTACTCTGAAACTTGTGTCTCCAGTTTCCAGGGCTGACAGTCTGGGACCTTTTTAGAAAAACTAAACTCACTTTCATTTAACAAGAATAACAAAAGGTGCCAAATGACTAGTTCTGTATTCTGAGAAGCAAAAAGTCCCCAGAGAACAGAGAGAGTGTGAGAACTTAATGGCTCATCCTCATTTTTCATTTTGATGTGTGCTGTACAGTAGTTGTCTTCAAACTGAAATGGGAAGACATACAGATTTATGATGAATTAATCTAAAATAGTTATGGGTACATTGTATCAGATAAGTGTTGTATCATTCACATTCTAGGTGCCAGAACTGCTTTGCTGAGCAGTTCTAGCACCTGAAATGTCAGCAAGATAACATTCTTATCAGATAAGATGTACCAACATGCATTCATAGTATTGAATAAAAAGAGGAGTCCAGGTCTTTAGCATAACTGTCACCTTCATATTTATAAATTGTACCTATTCCTGTCTAACCTTTGAAAACATGGTCATATAATTCTGACAGGATACAAATAACATTCTTCCTCTTCACATAATTTATGGAAGGCCAATGTTAATAATGTTTTCAAGTAGCATCACTCTCAATTAACAATTTAAAGAAAGCAAGGATGTAAGAATCTACCAAGTCCTAAATTAAGTTAGACACTTCCATGAAATCCTCTATGCGATGACATATGAGCAGTGGAGTTTGTTACGTTTTTTCCCCTTCATCACCCACAAAACACCAGGGATGACTGATAGGCTGCATTCTGTATCAGAGAGATATGGATTCAACTCAAAATCTCAGATCCATATACAGGGGCAAGGGGATTGTCTCCTCACTGTACCAGACATTAGCCCGGTACCAGGTTCCCCGGTTTCTTTAAGGGATACCTTCCTCCTAAGTCCACTTTCAGCTCTGGTTTATCTGGGAACCAGATCCCCTACGGAATGAGTACTTGCCCTGGACCCCTGCCCCAAGGAGACTCCACATGGGAACAAAATCCTTCATTTCCTCAATAGACACCTGAATGAGCCAATTGTTTTGCAATAAGACAAAACTGGTCAAGGACAAAGTTTCCAGATATCTAGCTGAATGCCTGAATAGGCTCCTTGCTAGCTCCCAGCACCAACTCTCAAATTCTGCCTACCTCATATTCTGAGGGATTTGAAGACCTGTCAAATTACCTCCTGGACTACTGCCTGATTTTTCACTTCAGAACTGTCTCTTGCTCTTGACTTCATTCTTGCTATTAGTCACTTTCACTAAGACAGGAAAGAGCTCCTATTGGGTTATATCCCTGTCTCCTCTCAGATCCAATGAGCACCCTTGTCCCTGCTGGAAACACCAGATCCAATGCCTTCAAATCAACTTTCAAGGCCAACTCTGGCATCCAGTCCTCCCTTCAAAGAAACCCTATTGCCCGGATTAAGGGTTTGGTCCAACACTCGATAAAATCTCCATCACTTAATTTGCCTTTAGTAATAGATTGGCTCTGGCCATGACTGAAGATAAAGAAGACTACCGAGTGTTAAAATACCCCAAGTGGTGCCCTCAGGATAGGTGTGAAATTGAAGATGGCCATGCTTGTAGTTCATGCAAGATAATTTTCTTGAACACGTCAGCCCTCCTAGCCAACTCCTTCAACCCTGCCAATGTACTGACAGTGAGTAGACATACCTGCCTGGATCTTTTAGCTCCGTCTCCAGACAAGCCAGCCTAGCGAGGGGGGAATGCTCTCTGTGGTTCTTTTGCTGGCAGTACTCCTAAAGTAGCATCTAATGTGCAGTGAAGTCAATGAGTGTGTAGCCTCACATGAATCCACCCTTGCTGCAAACAAAAGGGTATCCAAGTGGCTCATCACATGCAAAGCTGGTCTTAACCAAGCTGTAACTCCTGGTTTCAGTCATTCAGTGTCAGTTGGGGAAGGGATTCATGGCATGCCCTCCCCAGGGGTCTGTGTCTACCCTGGGGTTGTGTCTACATGAGTAAACTATCTTCCCTCTTTGGGAAAGCCTTATGTTCCTTCCCAAGAGACCAATTCCTCTCCTTGCCTGGCCTTTGTGTGGGCTGCAAGTTAGGGTCGCTTGCAGGGCTGGCTCCAGGGTTTTGGCCACCCCAAACAGCAGCCAAACGAGAGAGAGAAAAAAAAAAAGCCGCGATTGTGATCTGCGGCGGCAATTCGATGGGAGGTCCTTCGCTCAGAGCAGGAGTGAGGGACCATCCGCTGAACTGCTGCGAACAGCTGGACGTGCCGCCCCTCTCCGAAGTGGCCACCCCAAGCACCTGTTTGGTAAGCTGGTGCCTGGAGCCGGCCCTGGTCGCTTGACTGAGGTTTCTGCCATTATCCATGGCTATCCTCTGAAAAGGAGTCAATTAGAGGGAGCAGCCTCATGACTGCTATACATATACCTTGGGCTTTTCCTAACCTGAGTAGGAATCACATATTCTGCAGTACTCCTTAATTGCTTCTGTTCCCCCACTTTCAGCAGGGGTCTTGGCCACAGCAAAAAAACCTGAGCCGTGCCTCAGTTTCCTCAATCTTGGTTCCCCAGTTTCAGCTGGGATCTTATCTGCAGTCACGCAGAGCGGTGCCTTCAGTTGAAATTACAGGGAGATCTTTGGGCAGCGCAGGACGTCAAAGATGGTGCTAGGGTGGCAGGTTTAGCCTGGTGTATTTTTAGGAAAAGTTACCAAGTGCTTATAGAGAAAGGGTCACGAGGCATAGAAAAAATATATAATGATGTCTGAAACTTGACTTTATATATATGAGGTGTCAGAGACATTGTTTTGTACTCCAAGTAAGCTACTCCCATCCCCATTTTAATGCAAAAAATGTGTGGTGAGCTTGGGTAGCTCTGAACACAGTGGTTGCCTTAGAGCCAAACCTGTCAAACCCAGCCTAGTTCATCAATTGGTTTGTTTTTTTTTAAATGTCATCTTAGGAGAAACCTAGTCACATTTGGTGGAACTAAAATTCTGAGTGAGGGCCTGCTCCTGCTTCTATTGAAGTCAAAATGGCTATTGACTTTAATTGGAGTATAATCTGACCCTTTTGCACAGCGGCTTATTTTTATATGTTTCACTGTATTTTTTTTTCTGAGTTCTTGCTCCCTTAGAGACTCCCGTGCAACCCAAGATTTAATTTGGCAGCAATCAAAGGTCTCACTGAAAAAAGTTTAGATATTTAACATCACGCTCCACCTGCAGGGAAAAATCTCAGCGGGTCAAAAGCCAGGGATATTTAAAAACAAAATAAAATAAAGAGCCAGGAACGATAACATTCATTAATTCCAGGGCTTAAAAAAAATCCAGCCTTATATATAATTGTAGTGTTGAACATCTAGCTTGTGAGGAGTGGGAAGATGCAGTAAGAGCTGAATCACTCTGAATTTGCTGGTGCTTCTGTGACACCAAAGACCCAGTGACATTTCACTATGGAGTGATTTCTGACCAGGATGTGGTCAATTTGCTTCCTGGCATGTCCACTGTTTAAAATCCAGGTCCAGCAATCATTGTTAAGGTGCCTAAATCAGGAGCCCATAACAGATGAATCCTTGGTGGCATACGTCAAAAGCTGAGTGCCGATGTCATTTGAGGAACCCAAACCAAAGGGACCTATCATGGTTTCATATCCAGTCCATAGCACTGAAATCTCTGAGCACTAGCAGTGTGTCATGGGGCGGAATTGACTGCATTTTTAATGCTAACTCATAGTAGAATTCATCCCTTTCCACAGATGAGGCCTCTTCTGTTGGCATGTAAGCCAAAACAACAAATAAGTGTCCATGAGGATGGTGGGGCTGAGCATAGGGTAAGCATGTAGAGATGGGGTTCAACGTGGTTAAAGTCTGTGCTAGAGGTTTTCTGATAACACGTGATACACCTTGAGTTTGGTGTGGACCACCAGAGTGCATCTTCCACAGTCACTTATTTGCTGAGTGGCAGGCGGGCCTCTGTAATGGATGAGTTCTTTTATGAGAGGTATCTTGTACTCCGTGCCATCCAGTGTTAACAGATTCCATCTGGCTACATGGAACGTGTCTCAAAAGTCTGGTTTGGACTTCCAGGAAGCGGTGGTCATTGAGCCTATGCTTTTCTTAGGCGGTATTTGGGTTGTGCCCGTCCTAAGTGTGAAGAACGCCTGGGGTTGGTAATAGAAGGGGCTTTAACCCAGGTGCTCTTGTCACAGTTTGTGATGGCTGATCACACCTTTGTTTCACTCTTCCCCCTGAGGGGTGGAGAGATGTAGAGAGATTTTATTTTTGGGGACACCCTCCCCCTTCCCAGGAACTGTTCCATCAGATGCCATTGGTTCCTGATGGTTTGGATGAGTGCTACAAAGATCTAGCTCTTCTTCCTCCCTGTGTGGTTCATGCATCCACAATCACGGTTTCCTTCAATTGTTCATTATAGTCAAAAGCTGCATTGCATCTTTTGGTCATGTCTCTGGGATGGACAAAAACACCCTGGCACACCATTTTCAGGTGTGTGCTCTGTCCCTACCTGGCACAACCCATGGACTGCCCCAGAGATTCATGGATTTGCAGGATTGATCCAGTTCTGGGAACTTCACTACACAATGCCTGGTGCGACGCCACCTCCGTGGTCACTATGACTGGTGGTGTAGTCCGCAGTAGACGACCTGCATTTGATGATGCTTATGTATAATCATTACTACAAATAGTGTACAGGATTAATGTTTGACTACAAATTCTAACAAAGGGGGAGAGAGCAGGTGTACTACGTTGCTCAGAGTTGCATGCTGTGCATTAGATCAGCATACTTAAAGATGGGTTTGAAAGTTTCATTTAATCAAGAAAAAGGGCCTCAAGAGACACTATGCGGTAATAGAACTGAGGCAGGTTGTGGTTAGCAAGTTTGAATTTGGGCAAAGTTTGGTAATTTCAGATTTGGATACGCCTTTACAAATATGAAAATAAAAAGAGTCAATCAAAACAGCATAACATCTATTAGGGTTCCTATTAGAGGTATATCGTTAAGACCTATCTAAATTTTGGATGTATCTGAAATTCAGATACCACAGGCACAACAAAATAATTAGAATTCTAAAATGTTATCCAAAGTGTAGTTCTGGTCCTTTCCTCACCTCTCTCTCTCTTAAATCCCTAAGTACTCTCATTTTGTATGTGGCATTGCGATTTTATAATCTTATGTGTCAGGAATCCTTGTTACTGCTGTTCAAATGATATTCAGATCAACAAGAGTGACTTTGCTTTTCAAATTCTGAGATAATAGGATTAATGTCATTGTCAAACCACAGCCTGAGAGCAAAACTAAGTTGTGTGTCTTTTGATGTTCTTGTTTCCCTAAGAGACTTTAACCTTCTTCAGTTGCTCCTGGGTTCCAGCCAGTTGAGATGCACATTCCAGTTAGCTGAAAGACTTTATTCCTTTTCTGAGATGTACCATCATAGCTTTTTTTTTTAATGGACTCTTTTAGGGACATGAGGGTAGAAATCTCAAGAAATGTTGAGAAAATTAATACTTGAGAAAGGGCGGCAAATAGACCAAACAGAACTTTATGGAGAGAAAAAAACATAAAAGGAGCCATAAATGGGAGAAGTGGTTAACACTTCCAGCCACAGAATGATGACAGTAACACTTAGCAATGAGGGGAAAAACTGATACATTTGACCACATGCCTGAAGAGAACGGTATTTTTAAAACGTGGTGCAAGCAGGATTAGTCATTGTTACAACTACAGCAGAATGTGTTACTTTAGGAAGAAGGAAGAAAGATTCCCCTGTTGGATTTAGGAAATTGTTACTGTTAGAGATTGTATGCTTCCTCAAGTTGTAGTTTGGGTGAGAGGGAGAGAGAGCCATCTAATGAGGATGGTTTTGCTGTAAGGGAACTGGATTGGGACTTATGAGATCTGGGCCGAGTTCCCGGCTCTGCAACAGACTTCCTGGGTGACTTTGGACAATTTGCTTTCTCTGTGCTTGGTTCTCCATTTGTAAATTGGGGATAATACTTTCCTTGCCACTCAGAGGTGTTGAAATGATAAATTAATGTTTGTGAGGTGCTCAGATATGATGATTCAGGCTGATAATTAGATAGATAGGAGCTGGCCCACAGAGAGAAGCCACTTCTACTGCCCAAAATAAGAGTTCTCCTTTAGCTCAAGTCGTTGGTGGAAACCTGTGGTTTTGGATATCATATTGGGGTTTTAGTCACTGTGTGTATATGATTTACTTGATAATTGTGGATGTTTGCAGCACATGTGATATCTCCATAATGGTAGAGCTGAAAGACAAAGGGGAGCTACAGCCTTCTGGGTCAGTTGCTTTGAGCATTTCCCAAGGGAACTTTTCTTACATTCCAGATGTCATGGTTGCTACAGAAAGACATTGCCAAGAGGAGCAATGTTGTGCAAGTGTTGGAGAAAAATTGGGAAGGAAGCATAGAAATCATTGAAATGTAGGACAGGAAGGGACCTCGATAGTTCATCTCCACCAATTCCCAGCACTGAGGCAGGACTGAGTATTAGCTAGACCATCCCTGACAGGTGTTTGTCTAACTTGCTCTTAAAAACCTCCAATGACAGAGATTCGACAACATCCCTAGGTAATTGTTCCAGTGCTTAACTCTCCGGACAGTTAGAAAGATTTTCCTAATGGCTATCCTAAATCTTCCTTGCTGCAATTTAAGCCCATTGCTTCTTGTCCTTTCCTCAGTGATTAAGGGGAACAATTTATAACAACATTTTATATACTTGGACTGTTATTATGCATCCCCCCCCCCAAGTCTTGTCTTCTTCATACTAAACAAACCCAATTTTTTTTCAATCTTACCTTGTGGGTCATGTTTTCTAGATCTTTAAACAATTTTGTTGTTCTCCTCTAGACTTTCTCCAATTTGTCCATATCTTTCCCAAAGTATGATGCCTAGAACTGGACATGTAGCTTAAGCTTTATCAAAGCTGAGTAGAGTGGAAGAATTATTTCTCATGTCTTGCTTACAGTACTCCAGCTAATACATCCCAGAATGATGTTCACTTTGTTTGCAACAATATTACATTGTTGACTATCATTTAGTTTGTGATCCACCATAACCCCTAGATCCTTTTCTGCAGTACATCTGCCTAGGCAGTCATTTCCCATTTTGTATTTGTGCAATTGATTATTCCTTACTAAGTAATGTACTCTGCATTTGTCCTTATTGAATTTTATCCCAGTTATTTCAGACCATTTCTCCAGTTTGTAAGATCATTTTGAATTCCAATCCTGTCCTCCAAAGCACTTGCAACTCTTTCCAGCTTGGTATCAGCTGCAAACTTTATAAGCGTATTCTTTATGCCATTACCTGAACCATTTATGAAGGTATTGAACAGAACCAGACCCAGGACAGATCCTTGTGGGACCCCATTTGATAAGCCCTTCCAGCTTGACTATGAACCATTGATAACTACTCTGAGTACAGTTTGCTAACCAGTTGTTCACCCACTTTATAGTATGTTTGTGTAGGCTATATTTCCATGGTTTGCTTATAAGACAGTCATCTGAGACAGTAAGTCGAGATACATCACATCTACTAGCCCACATCTATCCTATCTACAAGGTTTGCTACCCAGACAAAGAAGACTATTCGGTTAGTTTGACATGATTTGTTCTTGCCAAATCCATGTTGTCTATTACTTATCACCTTCTTATCTTGTAGGTGCTTACAAATTGATGTTTGATTATTTGCTCCATTATCTTTCTGGGTACCAAAGTTAAGCTGACTGGTCTATAATTCCCTGGGTTTTCCTTATTCCCCTTTTTTATAGATAGGTAGTATATTTGCCCCTTTCCAGTTCTTTGGTATGTCTCCCATACTCCACAAGTTCTCAAAGATCATTGCTAATGGCTCAGCGATTTCTTCAGACAGTTCCTTAAGTATTCTAGAATCTATTTTGTCAGGCCCTGGCAACTTGAAAACCTCTAACTTGTCTGAGTAATTCTTAGCTTGTTCTTTCCCTATTTTATCCTCATATCCTACCTCATTTTCACTGGTATTCACTATGTTAGTTGTGCAGTCACTGCTAACCTTTTTGGTGAAAACTGAAATTAAAAAAAAAGGCATTTAACACTTCAGCCATTGCTGCATTTTCTGTTATTTTCTTCCAACTCCTAATTGAGTAATGGGCCTACCCTGTCCTTGGTGTTCCTCTTGATTCTAATGCATTTGTAAAAATTTTACTTGTTACCCTTTAGATCCCTAGCTAGTTTAATCTTGTTTTGTGCCTTGGCCTTTCTAATTTTGTCCCTACAAGTTTGTGGGTTTTTTTTAAAATAACATGAAATAGCAGTCAAAAGTGTCAGCTCTAAAATGGACTATTTGTGTTTCTTAAAGTTCTTCTCTTTGTTTTATGTATTTTATTGTTGCTAGAGAAAATGAAGGTAGGAGAGAACAATGGGTGGGTGTAGAGAACACAAAGATACTGGAATCTCAATTTTTCTTCAGTGATTTTTACTTAGGTTCAATGCGAAACAAAGTGTATACAGGCAGGTGTTTTTCCCTACTGCATCACTTAGCACCTCCCTAGACACAGAACAAGCTTTCCCCAGATATTTCTATCTGCAGCCTCTTCCCCAGTCTTGTCTTGTACAGAGCTAAACTTATTCTCAATGTGGAACAAATTAATATGCAATAAAGCTCTTCTCAAAAGCCCCGAATTCTT
Source organism: Malaclemys terrapin pileata (assembly GCF_027887155.1). Taxonomy (NCBI): domain Eukaryota; kingdom Metazoa; phylum Chordata; order Testudines; family Emydidae; genus Malaclemys; species Malaclemys terrapin. The sequence continues at coordinate 116,754,016 of NC_071505.1, forward strand.
TTTCACAGCTCCTTTCTTCTATGTTGTTGTTGGGTGTTCTTTCCTCTTATTCCCTTTCTCTCTTTCCCTCTGCCAATATATGGGGTTTCTTTTCCCCACTGCTTTACGTCCCACCTTCTTTCTTTTCTTCCCACCACACAGGATGAATGCTTGTGGGAGGAGCAGGTTCCAAGAGTCTGGTTCCCTTCCCCTGTAACAACAATTCACTTCCAAAGCAAGCAAGAAAAAGGCAGCTATATTTTACCAATTGCTACTAAGGGCATTACTTAGATCACAGGTGCTGTGGGGAAGGTCCTTGCCATGGCGACACTGTTTTCCACTAACACAACCCCTCTGCCCTGCTGTTCTTTGCATTATTCTGTAGCATATTTTTACGGTTTGAAGACCAGAGTGGGACCAAATCTCCTCCTGTGTTCTAGTCCCAGCTGAAACACTCGCTGTACAGTGACCTTGTACAAATCACCCATCCTCTTACCTCAGTTTTCCCCATGTGTAAAAATAGGGGAGCGTGTTAATTAATAAAAAAATCTGTAAAGATTAAAAATGTAAAGTATTAATTACATATTTTCATTGCAGAGTAAATCCTCTTCTCACCCACAAATGTAAAACATATTAGCTGGGAGAAACTGGTCAGTCAGGTTTTGCTGTACGTAATCTAGTACAGAGCAGACGTCAGCTGGGAATATTGCCTATTGAATTCACAGAAATGCTTTGACCCTTCTCAGACAGCCGCCTCTTGTTTGTAGATTCAAAGCTCACAGCTAATCTAATAAGATTTTCCTGTTACCTTTATAGGAGCTTTGTCTGCTAATGATATTTTTGTCACAGAGGCAGAGCAAGACTTACCTGTTTCCAGATTGAATGACAGTGGCTTAATAAAAAGTAATAATAATTAACATCCGCACTGTTACTGGTAACTTTATTGAAAGCAAAGGAAGACTCATCACAGCTGGTTACAACAGAATGGGAGAGAGCCAAGAACTTAATTTAAAAAAAAAAAATCTCCTGTGGGAGGAAGCAGAGCCGCAGAGGTGACAGGGGCTAATCAAGAAAAGGCCTTTGGAACACATCGGTAAGCAGTGTTAGTGGGGAGTGAGAGGAGGAAAGAAGATGTGCCATAGGCAGGCAGCATAAAAGGAAAACCAACGTCATTAGAGTGGAATTTATTCTCCTTAGATCAAAAGGTCAGTAGCATTGCAGTATGCTGTTTGTGTAAAAAGAAGCACAAGGAGAAAGGAGGATGGTTCAGTATGCATACATAAGAACATCTGCTTGATGAACCCACTCGAACGATAATCATAAAGCAATGTGAGAGGTACAATTCTAGAAGGGCAGAACCAGGGATATATTGGGACAAGGAAGAATTCAGAAATTTAAGCAAGATCAGGAACTGGCATTCCACTGAATAGTTTAACTTCTATCACTACAGCCCTATGCATAATGGCCAAGATTTTCAAAAATGACTAGTGATTTTGGATGCCTCAATTACAGGAGTAATCAACTTAACTGGAGACCTGATTTTCAGAAAGGGCTGAGAATCCACCTTTTAAAAATCAGGCCCATTCTATGTGTCTCAAGGTCAGTGCCCAAAACACTAGGCACTTCTGAAAATCTTGGTCACTAACCCTCTATAAAACTAAAGAGATGAAAGGGAGGTAAAGAAACCCATAGATTTCCCCATTAGATACCTTCGCAAAAATTTATTTACCCTCTCACAAAGGTTCCTACTAACTACATTAACCACAGGATTGGGCCCTAACAGTATTTTCCTTGAATTAACCTAACCTAACCAGAACACACACATCACCCCCCCAAAAAAACCCATCCACCTCCACAACAGCACACACTTCTGTGCACATTTCCATTACCCTACACCAAACTACAGTAGATATACACTGTATCTAATCTGTTCAATGAAATATTTCACATTTCTGTGTTCCCCTGAAAGCCCTGGATCTGAAAGCTTATGAGTAAAACATAATCATGCCTCTGGCATAATCACTATATGTAAAAAAAAATGAAGACTGTAGCAAAAGTTAATGAAGAAACTGAAACAACTATTCCTTCCAGAAAGTAAATTAACCCAAAGCCTCTGCACAAAATATGAACAACCGATATTCAGTTTACTTGCTAAATATTAATTGGAAAATAGAAAGTGGCAATACAATAATTATTATTTAATAACATGGGAAATGCAAGTCCCATAATGAGAGGCTTTTATATATATATCTCAAGCAGCTGGTTTCCTATAGAAACATAGACTTTAAGTCAGAAGGGACCATTATGATAGTCTAGTCTGACCTCCTGCACAACGCAGGCCACAGAATCTCACCCACCCACTCCTGTAAAAATCCCTAACCTAGTCTGAGGTATTGAAGTCCTCAAATCATGGTTTAAAGACATCAAGGTACAGAGAATCTTCCAGCAAGTGACCCGTGCCCCACGCTGCAGAGGAAGGCGAAAACCCCCCAGGGCCTCTGCCAATCTGCCCTGGAGGAAAATTCCTTCCCGACCCCAAATATGGCTAACCCCTGAGCATGTGGGCAAGGCTCACCAGCCAGACACACAGGAAAGAATTCTCCGTAGTAACTCAGATCCCACCCCATCTAACATCCCATCACAGGCCATTGGGCATATTTAATGATCAAAAATCAATTAACTGCCAAAGTTTGGCTATCTCATCATACCATCCCCTCCATAAACTTATCAAGCTCAGTCTAGAAGCCAGATATGTCTTTTACCCCCACTGCTCCCCTTGGAAGGCTGTTTCAGAACTTCACTCCTCTGATGGTTAGAAACCTTTGTCTAATTTCAAGTCTAAACTTCCAGATGGCCAGTTTATATCCATTTGTTCTTGTGTCCACATTGGTACTGATCTTAAATAATTCCTCTCCCTCCCTGGTATTTATTCCTCTGATATATTTATAGAGAGCAATCATATCTCCCCTCAGCCTTCTTTTGGTTAGGCTAAACAAGCCAAGCTCTTTGAGTCTCCTTTCATAAGACAAGTTTTCCATTCCTCGGATCATCCTAGTAGCCCTTCTCTGTACATGTTCCAGTTTGAATTCATCCTTCTTAAACATGGGAGACAGAACTGTACACAGTATTCCAGATGAGGTCTCACCAGTGCCTTGTATAACGGTACTAACACCTCCTTATCTCTACTGGAAATACCTCGCCTAATGCATCCCAAAACTGCATTAGTTTTTTCATCGCCATATCACATTGGCAGCTCATAGTCATCCTGTGATCAACCAATACTCAGAGGTCCCTCTCCTCCTCTGTTACTTCCAACTGATGTGTCGCTAGCTTATAATAAAAATTCTTGTTATTAATCCCTAAATGCATGACCTTGCACTTTTCACTATTAAATTTCATCCTATTACTATTACTCCAGTTTACAAGGTCATCCAGATCTTCCTGTATGATATCCCGTCCTTCTCTGTATTGGCAATACCTCCCAGCTTTGTGTCATCTGCAAACTTTATTAGCACACTACCACTTTTTGTGCCAAGATCAGTAATAAAAAGATTAAATAAGATTGGTCCCAAAACCGATCCCTGAGGAACTCCATTAGTAACCTCCCTCCAGCCTGACAGTTCACCTTTCAGTAGGACCCATTGTAGTCTCCCCTTTAACCAGTTCCTTATCCACCTTTCAATTTTCATATTGATCCCCATCTGTTCCAATTTAACTAATAATTCCCCATGTGGAACCGTATCAAATGCCTGTCTGAAATCAAGGTAAATTAGATCCACTGCATTTTCTTTGTCTAAAAAATCTGTTACCTTCTCAAAGAAGGCGATCAGGTTGGTTTGGCACGATCTACCTTTTGTAAAACCATGTTGTATTTTGTCCCAATTACCATTGACCTCAATGTACTTAACTACTTTCTCCTTCCAAATTTTTTCCAAGACCTTGCATAATACAGATGTCAAACTAAGAGGCCTGTAGGTACCCAGATCACATTTTTTTCCGTTCTTAAAAATAGGGACTATGTTAGCAATTCTCCAGTCATACAGGTTGTACCCTGAGTTTACAGATTCATTAAAAATTCTTGCTAATGGGCCTGCAATTTCATGTGCCAGTTCCTTTAATATTCTTGGATGAAGATTATTGGGGCCCCCCGATTTAGTCCCATTAAGCTGTTCGAGTTTGGCTTCTACCTCGGATGTGGTAATATCTACTTCCATATCCTCATTCCTATTTGTCATCCTGCCATTATCCCTAAGCTCCTCATTAAAGACTGAGGCAAAGTATTTGTTTAGATATTAGGCCATGCCTAGATTATCCTTAACCTCCACTTCTTCTTTCTTTGTTTTCTTCTTATTTATATGGCTGTAGAACCTTTTACTATTGGTTTTAATTCCCTGTGCAACCTCCAACTCTACATGGCTTTTGGCCTTTCTCACTTTATCCCTACATGTTCTGACCTCAATAAGGTAGCTTTCCTTGCTGAGCCCTCCCATCTTCCACTCCTTGTAGGCTTTCTGCTTTTTCTTAATCACTTCTCTGAGATGCTTGGTCTACAATTCCTGCCTATGAATTTCCCCCCCTTTCTTGGGATGCAGGCTTCTGATAGTTTCTGCAACTTTGACTTGAAGTAATTCCAGGCCTCCTCTGCCTTTAGAGCCATAAGTTCTTCAGTCCAATACACTTCTCTAACTAATTTCCTTAATTTTTTAAAGTTTTGAAATCAAAAACCCTAGTCACAGATCTATTTTTGTTTATCCTTCCATTTAGTTTGAACTGAATTAGCTCATGATCGCTCGAACCAAGGTTGTCCCCTACAACGATTTCTTCTATGAGGTCCTCACTACTCACCAAAACCAAATCTAAAATTGCATCCCCTCTTGTTGGTTCAGCAACTATTTGGTGAAGGAATGCATCAGCTATCGCATCCAGGAAGATCTGAGACCTATTATTACTAGCACTTGTCCTCCAGTCTCTATCTGGGAAGGAAGTTAAAGTCTCCAATGATCACACGATTCCCATTAGTATTTACTTCATTAAAAACATTAAAGAGGTCTCTATCCATATAGAAATCAGACTCCAGTGGTCTATAGCACACCCTAAGCACTATCCCAGGGGAGGCCCTAGTAGCTTTCTTCCCCAATGTGATTTTTGCCCAAACAGACTGTCTTATCCATTCCTCTTCTCTCTTCCATATTTACAGGGTTCATTGTAACCCTGCCACGTTACCTGTAATCTAGAGATTTATGGCAGAATAAACTCATTAATCCTAACAGCCCAGTTTTCATTTGGAGGCTGGAGAGACTGTCAATAAACATCAAAAGAAGGAGTTGTTCTTCAGATGACACCTGTTTAAAACAGAAGAGGGGCTATTAGACATTACACAGAGTCTCTGTGTTATAAACTTTTTATGACTGCATGTTTGTGCTGACTGCATTACACCACTTGTGAGCCAAATACAGATTTTCTCAAGCAAAGGGGAGTTAAGGACTTCATACTATGTCACCACATATTTTGTTTATGCTACAAAGGTTTCCTTTTGGTGTGCTTTTAAATATGGTCTTCATACTTTACCCCAATTGGAAGTATTTTAGGGCCTGGTTTTACAACCCTTACTAAGTCAGTCTCAGTCTCTCTCTCTCTCTCTCTCTCTCTCTCTCTCTCACTCACTCACTCTCTCTCTGAAGTCAGTGAATGTGTCTTACTCATTATGGACCTAACCCAGTGGATTCTTTCCATGGAGTTCTGCAGGTATTGCACCAAGCACTATGGATTAGATTATGACACTGCTACTTACATTGCATGGCACTTTTACCCCATGAGTAACCCCAGATAATTAGAATTCAATGGACTATTCATGGTGTAAGGTACTAATTAACATGAGTAAGAATGGCAGAAACTCTAGGAACAATGGTAGCATGCCAGTACAGGCAGAGTTTAATGCAGAATTATATTTACTTCAGGGTTTTAATTTTATTCCATAATGGGTGAAATGTCAAAGCTTCATGTGGTAGCTTCATTACCCTACCCATATACAAGATGTAGGATAAATTTTTATGCACTGGGAGAAATAGGCACATACTGGTTTGAGGATTAAAAGGTGTGTGTCATTTAAAATGTAAGTAGTTGTGTGCAGGGAAGAATACTGATAATATTGAAAATTTTTAAATGAAGATTTTTTAAAAATAGACACTTTAAAGCTTAGGTTCCTATGGCCATAATTAAACATCTAAACGAGTGTCCTGAGTTTCAGAAACATTCAGCAACCAGACCTGAACTGATGGGAGCTGCTGGATTCTTAGTTCTTTTGATATTCAGGGAAGAAATGAGACCTGCCTGGTCATGCTGTTCATGCTTCACTTATGTTGGTGGTGTCTAAGAGCCAAACTGTTATCCCATTAAAACTTAATTTGTCCTCCTCCATTTTGTGCAGGAGCCAGCCTGAAGTGTGCCAGGAAGATTGCAGATATTTTGGCAAATGAACACCCATGTATATGTGAACATGGAATATGATGATTTTGGATTAAGGAAGGCCTTCAGTACAGGATCTTGCCCAATAATAATATTTGATGTTCACCAACAGTTCCATTTCTGTTTATACACAATTTGAAGTGAAAGCAAAACGTACCTACTGTTCTCGGAAAACTCTTCCCACAAATTACTGTCTCTTTAGTCTTCCTTAGCTTTTTCTCAGTTTGTTTTTTTGGAATTTATTTGGTTTGTGCTTTATGAATTTTCCAAAAATTTTTGCTAATAGCATGATTTACCTGTATTTTTCCAACAGAAAATGGCTCATGCACAATGCCAATTTTCAGAATTTTATTACCAGCTGAGAAAAGTTGTTTGGGGAATGTGGCATTTCAGCACCTACGTTCCCAGCTCTGCCAGTGATTGGCTGTGAGTACCTGGATAGGTCTCTCTGCCTTTCTGCATCTCAGTCTATAAGGTAGGGATAAGAATGCTTACCTACAGTGGCAAAATACTTTTGGACCTACAGATGGAAAAGGTGATATATAACTGCTAAATGATATTACTATTATTGGGCCAAATCCTGGCATCCTTTAGTACATTTTTACTCCGTTCTTACTTACACTTCCAATGACATGAAGAGGTTTTTGCTGAGTCATACTTCTAAAGATTCCAACAAAGAGTACAGGGTGGCATCCACGTGTCTTTGAGTGTGGTAGGGTTTTGTTGTTTGGCTTTAGGGTTTTTTGTAATTAGGGTTTTAAAGATGTTGAAATTAGTTTTCATTCTGTCTTTACTCAAGCAAACTTTAACTGTTGTCAGTAGGATTTTGACCAAGTAAACACTGAGTAACATATCCTCAGGATGTGTGCCAGTATTATTTTTATTAGAATCATTAGAGGCTAGAACCATCTCTGATTGTAATTCTTTGAATTCAGTGGGAACTGGATTGGGTTGTGCAAGAAGACGTAAGTCAAACCAAAGCCCCGCTCTCTAGTACCTCTGAAGGTAAGGGAAATTTGCTTCCAGGTGCAAAGTTTGCTGTTCAGGTCCATCTCTTCCTACAAGAAGCTGCTTTTGCTACTTTCTATTTCATATATATTTGGACACCTCTAGTATGATAAGAATTGTTCTCCTACACTAATACAGTATCAAAAAAATCACCTTATCCGCCATGTCAGTGCTGTCTTTCTTCTTTTTATAAATGTCTCATAGTTTTCCTTGTTTCCTGGTGTACCATTTTTCTGGTAATAGTGGAAGATGATGGAATACATTCTGAGTTTAGTTTAAGGGCACAATTTACGACATAGCTGATGTTTTGAGAATGGAGGGGAACTGGTGTGACACTCACAATGATTTGACAGATCTGTTATCCTATTTCTTTGTCAACTGCACACTTGCCTTATTAAGGGAATACTATGTAAGAAATTCATTGAAGCCATACCTGCTGGGGTCTTTTAAAGAAAATCGGAGAACAAAATGTTTCATGTAGAGATGGGCCCAGACAGGAACATCTGGTCCAAAATACCTCACCCTCTGGGGAAGTTCAGAGCCTCCTTGGCATCCAAACGCCATCGATCTTTATCAACTGGATCCTACATGAAACAGTGGTCTGGAATCCCTTAAGGAAGTTTGGGTCCAGATCCAAATTTTGCAGTTCAGGTCCATCCCTAGTTTTATGTAATGTGATGTTGATGTTTGGGGAGGTGCTGTGGAACTTGAAGGTAGCTCATGGCTTCTCCTAAGGCACTGCAGATACAGGTGATAGAACATATTTTTTAATTTGCTTTACTGAATGATAGGCATCTCAGTGCCTGGCATCAAGCCATACAGATATCTTTCAAGTTTAGAGCAGGTCCTGAGACTGAACAGGTACACTGTGTGCTGTGATTCACTGCGTGCTAGGAGGAGCATTTAACAGTTGGGATAGACTGAATAATCTGAAAGGCTGCAGTCTTAAACTGATACATTTCCTCCCTGATGTTACTAATAACAAGAAAAATATGAGCACTTCAGGGTGATCATAAAGACTTTCTGGTCTTTACTGAATGTACTCTCAGAGTATCTTTTAGAACAGGTTATTTGTTTACTTTCCCTGTCTATAAAAGTTTTCCTTCTTAAAATGTGCATATATTTACATTTCTATTTTATTACAATTCTGCTATGATTCTTATGAGGCCCATCACTGTTACAGATCAGGAATAAGAGTGAACTTTTTTTTTTTTTTTTTTTACTACCCTGCGCTACAGTATTAAGGAACAGTACATTTAGGTGGAAAGGAGCCTAACATGGCAGCCGTCCTATAACATTCTACTGTTACATACATAGAGAGGAAGCAGGGAAAGACTCCTTGGAACATTATACAAACAAAACGAAGGGCATGGATGTAATCTAAAAGTAACCTCTTGTTACTGCAAGTTTTGGAAGAGGGCCACAGGCAATAATATTTTCTTATAAAGCATCTCCCATCATGATGGATCCCCAAAATACTTTATAAAACATACATGTAGCACAACAAATGCAGCTATGTTTGGGTTATGGGGTAGCAGCCAAGCAGATAAAGGGCCCAACATACAGAGAGAGGTTTTGGTTTTTTTTTCTTTACTAGGGAAATAGACAACCCTCCACCACCACTTTTGTTAAAAGAGTCTTCAATATCCATGCACCCCAGACATAACCACCATTGTTAAGGTCTCGGAGTAGATTCTATAGAAAAGCCTAAGCTAGACAGACAGCCTGATTTCCCACCGCATAACAGCAGTTTTACTCTGGTGAAATGCCATAGAAACCAATGGAGTAAAACCGGAATAATGCAGAGGTGAATCAAGACTTCTTTTACTACACTGATTTTTTTTTATTAAGTTTCACTAGTGCAAAACTGGAATAATGCACTGAATTAGGCCCGTAGAGCTAAGGGAATTGGCCCTTAATGGCCACCACTCTACCATCACACAGTAAATAAAATCATGAATAAAGATAGTGAAGACTGACTAATATTTCACTGGAAGCCAAGGCCGGTGTCATATTTTTTTTATATTGTGGAATTCTTGGAACGAGACCATTAGGCGCCTCATGAAATAGAAGTGATTCCAATTTACAAGAAGAGAATGCCACTCAACTTACTGGCAGTGCTTTGTTTTTGTTTTTGTGTTGTTTTTTATGCTACTATTGGTGACCATTAGGAATGGTTTAGGGCCAAAACAGCCTTCATGTAGATCCACGCTGATAATTTTCTAGCTGGACTGTTGGATGCATTCACTTAGAATTCCATGTTTTGTGAAACAGCAAAAACAACTTGCCTGTTTCTATTTTTTCCTCCTTCATAATTCAATTGTATTGTCTTTCTGGAAAATGTGCTCTTGTAATTCAATATTACAATACAGGAAAATGAACAATATTGGCTTTTTAATCTGAAGTCACATCTCTTTTTAAGAACCCCCTAAAATACTGCATGCTAATTCTTTTTGGGCCCCATGATATATATATAGGACAGAGCAAAGTTGATCTGCAGCAGTTATCCTGCTACTGAACTCTGCCAATAAAGTGTTCCATACTCCAAGCAGATGTTTCTCTTTTAGGCTAATGGAGCTCTTGTAGACCATTTTCCTTCCCAAGAGAAAATATCAGCACATCTGGAGGCTGGAAGAGCTCCACTCAACAACAGAAGCGAAGTGCCAACAGCAGCAGCAGTTTAATAATAAAAATACCATGGATGGAACAGCAATTGTACTTTTTTTTTTTTTTTAAAGCTTGTTCTCAAAAACACATTTTTCTTCCCTCAGGAAGCCCTTCTCTCATTTGGAATCACTTTTTGTTGTAGCAATTTACTTCCAGGTAAGGGGACAGACAAGGGATCTTCTTCTGTAGCAGTGCCAGTGTTGGTCAAGAGATAAGAAAGTAGAATGTAGATTATGTACAGTATTTATCAATAAAATTCAGCCTTTACTCAGTTACCACACAGGTGGTAACTGACATACTGTAGCTATATCCTGCTCTAGTAAAGCTTTATAATCAGGTAGGCCTGTGATCGCACAGTGTAAGTCAGGAGTAAATACACTGAAGTTAATGGTGTTACACTCATTTTACACTAGTGTAAGTGGAAAAAAGAATAAGGCCCATTGTATCTCCTCCAAAAGAGAATGGTAGCAAACAGATCTGGGATTCCATAGAGCTTGAATGACAACCTGAATGTGACTAATTCCTGGAAACTTTGTAGGCACTTCTGGGAAGAAATAGCTTGTACTGGGTTTGAACAACAGCGAGTATAATAGAGCCTAGATTCTGATTGGTCCCGCTGAGCACTACCGTATAAAAAATAAGTGATAACATTACCCTAGGCATTTTGCTCAGTTTCACTTTATTTTACTCCTAGGGGAATACTGTGCCAAAAAATTAAAAATTCCGTGCACAATATTTTAAAATTCTGCATATTTTGTTTGTCAAAATAGAGTAATATAATCACACTGGTTTCAATTATTTTGGTAATTTATTTAAACTACAATACAATGGATGGAGAATGGGAGTCGGGAGAATTGGAGGAAATCGCCAAACCCCCTTTGTCTAATAGTAATGTAGCTAGGTTTGACCCTTTATTTCTAATTATTATTCAACAAATATATGCAGCCATATGCTCGGTGTTACATCACAGGCAACTGAAGAGAAAGTGAGGGCTGGGGGAATCAAACAAATAATTTATATTGGCTATTGACCATCTCCAGAAAGGTAACAAACAGTTCATGGAGCACGTTTTGATAGGAATTTTTTTCAGTCCAAAAATTTAGACCAGTTCTAGTCACTAAAGCACCATAAGCATTTACAAGGTCATACTGTCCTTTACACCAATCTGGCAATGTAAAGGAGGCTTTTTACACCTGTTTTATACTCCTGGGGGAATTTACAAAGACAAGGGGAACAATTCACTAAGCAAGCAGGCTGCTACATTCTGCTCTGCCTCAGCGGACAGAGCCTGCCGCACACCTACCTCCTCAGAAACAACCCAAAGCCCTGCCCCTCCACGCTAAGTGTGCCATAATAGTGAGCAAGAGGGACAGAGTGTATCTCTCTCATATGCACGACTGCCCAGCCCCTCCCTGTGGTGATTTATGTCTCTACTGGCTGCTCTGGGCGCCTGAACCAACCTGCCTGAGCTGCTGGGGAGGAGCGCATGACTGCTCTTGTGGCTTCCCTTTGCTTCCCCATCAGAAATCATTTTGAAAAAATATGCGGGGGACATGAATTCTGTGCATGCACGGTGACGCAGAATACCCCCTGGAGCATTATTTATATAGCAGCACAGCATCCAAGAAGAAAGAGGAAGAGTGAGTTCTGCTTTCTTCCCTACATCTTCCACCCCTTTCCCCACAACTGGGGAGGGGTGAATTGCCAGCAAGAAGATGGGGGAGAGGGGAATGTGTTCCATATTTATCAGAAACTACTTATCAGGGCAGATAGGAAAAATGGAGTGCCCAAGAAAACCTACATATAGCATAGCACCTACTACCCCTTTTGATCATATGGGAGTAGGGACATACATACTAGATGCCCTGGAGCCTGCTGCTCACTCTCTCCCACCCTGTCTTTTGTATCAGTCTTTAGGCATTGGGTGCCTGGTAAATTTTCTAAGCTGTACAAATACTTGAACTGTCCTAAACAGTAACAGGCACACTGGTTATTGCCATTATTGGTCGGCTACCTTGACTTTTAGTGATATTTCTGCTGTTCGTGTTGTGAGGAGGGGGACAGGAAATAAAAAGTAGTTTCCATTCTAATCCAGTTGAAAGGACTGGCAAAACAAAAGTAGCTCTCACATTTCCTTGCTGGGGCAGAAACATTTGGCTTTTAAATAACATCTTCTTGAGATTATTTACATAGTCTATTTGGCATTATCCATATCAGTTCATGCCCTTTGTGTGTTTTAGATAACATTGTTGTGTTTCCTTTGACTTAGCATTTAGTTCTCTGTGAACTTGCCAATAGTCAGAGCAGCACAGGACCTTCTCTATGTGATCCCTTACAAAAGCTGTTTATTAAGTAGTTATTCATTATTTCATATTGTAAAGTCACCTTTCACAATGAAAGCCTCAGAAGCCACTTCGCAAGATTCTCTCTGCTTCTGCCTCCAGCGCAGTAAGTCCATCTCTAGTGTTTACAAACTAGTGGTTCTCAAACTTTTGTACTGGTGACCCATTTCTCACAGCAAGCCTCTGAGTGCGACACTCCACCCCTTATAAATTAAAAACACATTTTTAAAATATATATTTCGCACTATTATAAATGCTGGATGCGAAGCGGGATTTGGGGGTGGAGGCTGACAGCTCAAGAACCCCGCGTAATAACCTCGTGACCCTCTTAGGGGTCATGACCCCCAGTTTGAGAATTTCTGGTTTACACCTATTGGCACTTATACAGCAAGAGAGTTTACACCAATCATAAGAGGGAAAGGACACAAAGGTCAGTGATATTTCTAGCTGATGTGAATACAGATTTTCTTGGAGTCTGTGCCTGAAAAGCTGAGATAATTGGCAAAGTCCACCTCCAGATCTGAACTTCCCTGACTCAGGGATGTTCTAGTTTGGGCTTTTGGTTTGGCCCATTATATAAATCCAGCCCCCACCCCCCCACCCCTAAATTTCAGATCCAAACTTCTCTGCCTCATGTGTTCAGATCCAGCCAATTTCCATGCAAGACCCATGAATGCCCTATTCACAGCAACACTTGTGTGTAAGTAATACCGAGAAAAAGTGATGATGGCACATGGAGGACAAACAGAATCAAGGAAATACATATCCAAAAGAGCTCAAGACGTATCTCGTTCACCAGCTGCAAGCACCAGCCACAAACTAATCTGAACACTGACCCACTTGTTAGTAACATGAAATTCGAAAGAACTTCATGCCAAGGGAGCAGAGATACACTTGTGACTCAAGAAAGAGAATTCTGATTGCTTGGGACTAGGTAAGCCATAAGAGTATTGTAATTTTATCTAGTCTAGAGGTAGCTAAGAACATTATGAGACTGTGCCAGGAAACAACTGTTCCCAGATTGCAAGCATGCATGAGCCATCATAAATGTCTTTTCCTTCATCTCCTCTGTTCCCTAATCACCGAATAGCACAATCCTTCAAGAGTGGAGACGATTAAAAAATCTATATGCCTTTTCCTTCTATCAAGTGAACCTCACTTGGTCGGGTAGACCAGTAGTTCTCAATCAAGGGTTCGCATACCCCTGGGGTTAAGCACCGGTCTTCCAGGGGGTACATCAGCTCATCTAGATATTTGCCTACTTTTACAACAGGCAACGTAAAAAGCACTAGCAAAGTCAGTACAAACTAAAATTTCATATAAGCAATGACTTGTTTATACTGCTGTATGTACTGTTTTATATGGTAATGTAACATGCGTATATGCACTGTATTAGACATGGGTTTTATGTCATTTACTGATGCCGGCAAGCATGTTAATGAAGTTGATGTTGTCATGGGGTTTATGCAGGTGTGGTGTAAAAATGGATAGATTTTTAAAATGTGGAGCTGGAAGTGGCGACAGTGAAAATTGTAAGAAATTGAAAATGACTGGGGAAAAAAACCCCATTGTCAATTCTGCAAGGAATGTATTGCTTTTGGATTTACATCTATGAATAGCGATCTATATCAAGCTTTGTTTCCTTTACAGAGAAACTCTATCAAATAATAGTTTGAAGCTGGTACATTTGCAATAACATCACTGTCCACAGCTCCTCATTCGAAGCCTCGCCTCTAGTTCCCTCTGTGTTTTTGCACTGAATTTAGTTCCAGGTCCTCACGGTCAAGGCTCTTCACAGTTCCTCCTTGGCCTAAATCTCTGCTGTCGTTTCAACCCACTCCCTTGTGGATTAATGATCAGGTGTTTTCAGTCTAACTTTAGAAACACTAATTTAATTTAGAAATGTCTGTCTTCTTTAAAATTTAGTTCCTAGAATGGAGACTGCCCTTTAAATGGGTTAGCAGTAACCTGAGTATGCTAGCATGTGCCACTCTTTTCTTCTTGCATCTATCTGCAGCATTTTAATACTGCTGACTGTCAGCTTTTCTTAAATTGGTTAAACTTCTGCATTGCTGTATCTGGCATGGATGTCTTATGGCTTAAAGCTTGCCTTTATTAATAAATGTAGACCATTGTGCGAGGACCCCAGCAGTGATGCCAGATTGATTTGGGGGGCCCTGAGCCATTTAGCTTGGCCCATGATATGTTTTGCCTTTACATACTTTCTTGGTTGATTTTTCTTCTTGCCTCCACTGTGAAATATAGGGTGATAGTATCCAGATATTTTGTCAGTTGCCTGCAGATCCTGTGATACTTCTTGCTAGGTTGACATAAGCGTGTGTTAAAAATCACAACTCTGGCATGCATCCCTGTAATACTTACGTGATCCCTTTACCTATAAATATTCATGTTTCATTCATGGTGAAATGTTCTCTCCTGTTTACATGTGTGCTGGTAGGCAGAGGAGTTCTGTCCACATGTTGCCCCAGGTTTTTTTTAAATCTGCTTTATTGAATTTAAAAATATATTCTAACCACTGCATCTAATTACAAAGCAGACTAAATCACTTAGCTAAGCATTAGTCTGTGCTGTTTCATGTAGCATAATATTAATGTAGTAAATAAAACTACTACAGGGCTTTGTGCACCGTTGTCTGAAACATCTGGTTCTGGCCACTATCAGAAGACTGAATATCAGACTAGATGAAACCCATGTCCAATCTAGTATTACATATCTTATGTTTCTATGCAAATATAATCAGTTTTGAACCTAAGGCCTAATTCTCTGCACTGATAGAGTGCCATCGATTTCGGCAGGGATACTTCTGATTTACACCAGTGTAAGTGAAAAAGTTAATCAGGCCCAATAAGTTCAGAATGGGCCAGTTCTAGGCCCAGGTCACATCTCCTTTGCAGCACTCTGGTGGTACAAAGCAAAGCAGCCATAAAGGTGATCAAATTGGGCAGCTGAGGAGTCCCCCACTCCTCAGCTGATATGCCTGGGAATAGGGGGAGTGGCTGAAGTGCTGTGGCACTATCTCCAGTCAGGATAACTCACTAGCCTTCTATGATGCTGAGGGACAAACTGGATCCCAGCATCCCCAGGGACCCAGAAAACAGAGATGGTAGGTCTCCTACTCCTCTAGTGCTGGTCTAAGCACAACCTGGCAAAACCCAAGAATATGAGCTATCAAGCCTATTCTTTCACGCTTCTTGTTAAGGGATCTGTCAAGGCAGATTCCCCAATCTGGCACTTCGAGTGCAGAAGGTGGGAGCCTGCAAGGATTCTAAAAATTAATACTGGCCACTCCAGGCTTGTATTAAATTCCCAAGGTTACAGCTTGTCTCTGACCTTGGATGTGTAGATGTTGCCACTACCCAAATGCAAAAACTCCCTTTTTGGAACCCAGGAAAGTGCACTTAGGAATTCCTTCCTGTGGGGTACTCTCAAGCCCTTTCATGCCCCCTCCAGGGAAGAGCTGAGAAAGAAAACAAAGGAAATTAGCTGTTGCCCCCAGTTAATTAAACAACATATGCACAAACCTCTTGGGACACCAAAAAGCCAATCCTGTTCTTAAAAAAGGTAAATTTTATTAAAAACAAAAAGAAAGAAAATACATCTGGAACTTCGGTTTTTGCTAGATTTAAAAAACCCACTTACAAAAATTAAACATCAAGAATAACCTTCTTGAGATCCAGCTTCAAAGTTACAAGCAAAACAAAAAGCATTTGGGGTTAGCACAGAGGAGTCCACAAGCCAATAAGAAACAAATAGAAATAAACCTAATCACATCGTTCTAAACGTTCCTGATCTACTTACATATCTGGGTTGTTAAATAAGTAGTTCTAAATATGATGTGACGATTTTCATATATGGCCTTCAGCTTCTCACAGCATAACTGCTCCCTGTTCCCCTCTTTCCCAGAGAACAACAACACACAAAGGGAAAGCTTTTTTTTCAATTTTAAAAAGTTCTAGCCTTCCCATTGGCTCTTTTGGTCAGGTGCCCACTCCCTTCCTTTTACCTGGACTTTTTTAACCCTTTACAGGTAAAGTAAGTAGAGAACAACTAGCAAGAGGGACTTTATGGCTGGGTGGGTGCCCATAAAAGGGAGCTCCCCCCCCCACCCTTCATTTATCACAGGATCTCTAAATGGATTTGGCTTGATTGAAAAGAAAGAGTTTTTACTCCATAGTTGCATAGGAAATTTTCTCCACCAGCTGTCCTGTCAACATAATTTACCCTTATCTTGAAGTAAATTTAAAAAGAAGCGGTAAAAGGCAAGGTATCTGACTGCATTTTGTTTATATCTGAGCTGTTAAACCTCACCACTGGGACCCCCCCCCCTTTTTTTTTCACCTGTGTGTGCATCCTTTCCTTTCTTATGAGACTTTTTCTGGACAGCGAAAACACTCATCAAGGAAGAAATTCATTGCTCATTGAAACAGATCCAAGTTGAATGAGCTGCGAGAATGTGATCTGTTTTTGCAGACAAGTGATTTTCCCAGAGATGCAGAGTCCAATTTTTTATTTTCCTTGGAGGAAGAGGAAAGGGTTTTGCAGACTTTTCAAGGAAAGTCTGGGAGATGTCAAGATCCTAGACAAACCTTACTGAATTAAGTTTAAGTAGCTTAGTAATTCATTGCATTAAAACTGCAAATGTTTAGGTATTATTATGGGATTGTATGCAATGTCTCGGTCCGGGAGGGAGGGAGAGTCATGATGTAAATACTGGGAAGTGTTCTGAGCTTCAAAGAAGTATTTGAAACAATGGGCCAGACAAAAATGAATTTTTGAAGTTAAGTGGGTTTCCCAGGAAATCCCTAGGGGAAGGGGTATGCAGACACAGCCTGTTGAATCTTTCCCCTGCAGAGGGGACCTTTGTCTGCTGATCAGCTGTCACATGGGAACAAGATCAGAGGCCCACACTGCATAAAGGAGTGACTTTCAGGTTCATGGGTGTTCTTGTTTTGAGTCTAGGCGGTTATGAACCTGTTACCACAGAAAAACCCCTGTGTGGGATTCAAAAGACTGACTCCTACCAGAGTGCTTGTTGGAGTTGGAGTGGTCTCTGGTAAGCTTAATAGCATGCATGTAGATTCTTTTTAACATGTTTTTTCTGCAATGCTTTCACTTCACAAATAATTGTTTTTGCTTAGGAAAAGTTGTGTGGTACCTTATAACTGTGGGCAATTACGCTGTTTACAACCTCTAAGGAGAACAGTAAAGCAAGCTTGCTTAGGCAGTCTGACTTGCTGGGGAATTTGCAGTGTACTGTGCAGCCTGGAAAAAAACCCAGTCAGGAGTGAGAGAGATGCAGGTGTCCACCTACAAGAGTTGGTACCTAGAGGCAATGTGGCTTAGTGGATAGGGGGTCAGGGTTCTGTTCCTAGCTCTGTCCTGCAGTGTAATGTTTGGCAAGTCACTTCACCGCTCTGTGCCTCTATTTTTTCTTTTTCTATTTAGACTGTAAATTTGGGGGGGGCAGGGACTGTCTGTTATGATATGTTTATACAGTGCCTAGCACAGTGGGACCCTCATTTTCAATGGGCTTAGCTAGGTGCTTCAGTAGTACAAATAATGCTACTTGTTTTGTGCAGCTTAGTTCTCACAGTCCTGTTCCTCTTTAAAACAATGGACAATGAAAGAATACATATGAGTGCACAAAGGTATCCAATAACTTGGTTGAAAACTGTAGTTGAACTAACTGTATGTATAATTACTGATTTATTCTATTTTTTAAAGTTTTTTTTAAATAACACTAATAGATAACTCCAATTTTATACTCGCTACTCCCACGCTTCTTATATTTGGTGGTAAAAAAAGAAAATTCTCAATAGTGGCATCACAACAGTGGGATCAACGTGTTCCTAGATGCTACCATAATGCAAATAAATAATAATTATAACTAGGGAGGGAAGGAAGGAGAAGGCTTAAACACGAGCAGCTGCTGGAAGGAGCTATGGGTCTGTTCAGCTTTTACCTTGTCAAATGGCTGCAAGGCTGAGCAATCCTCTGCTCCAAGAATTGCTAAAAAAATGTCTTGGTGCTTTGTGTACAAAGTGTACATGGAAATATAACTTCTTCTGTTTTAGCCTAATATTGGATGGAGTACAACCTGAATGTTTGGTAGGCAAAGAGGTTAATTCCTTAATTACAAGGTTACTTTCCCACTTCCCTTGGAGGGAGGTGTATCAGAACACTCTCACTGAATAGAGTTTGAAATTTCAAGGGTCTACTGATTTAACAGTTGAGAATGTAATGGGATAATTAAGGGATAATTTTCCAACTAGCTATTGATCAACAGGTGTGCTGAACCATATGAAAGAAAAGCCTGGGAAAGAAACCACAGGGAACTTTTGAATGGGTTGGGTATATTAGACTTTTAAAACCTTGGGGTATTGTGCAGGGAATTATCCTAGCCCAGTTGAAGCCAATAACAAACTCAATTTGACTTCATTGGGTCCAAGACTTCATCCTGTGTATTTTTGCTTTCCCCAAGAACTATACCTGTAGGAGTGGGCAGAAGTTAACAAAAGCAAAAGTGGTTGTGACTTGTTCATTAAGAAAAAAAAAACTTTTTTGGGGAAGGAAAGGAGTGGTCATTCTTAAATGGATAGACCAATTGAAGCAGGTAGCCCCTGTTGAAGCTGCTCTTGTCTTTACCTGGTATTGGCTAAACCAAGGTGATAGAAGCATGTTCTTTAACTGCATCAGAAGTGATCCACACACAGTAGTTGTGCCTAGATAACTGGGGTGTTTTCTGCTTATTTGCTTTCTAGAGAGATTTTTTTGAAGAGGGATTTTATATGGAATTTTTGACTGATGCTGCTACTATTTATAATCCTAAAGAACAGGTTATGGATTGACCTATAGTCAGTCATCTTGTGTTTTCTTCTTTGTTCTCACAACTCCCTCTGTGTGTTGCAGTGTCTGTGTGATTCTCCACGATTATTACTGCAGAGCAACTATGTGGCTGCAGGAACATATACATGGCTCTGGGCTGTGTAGAGAGGTTGGTTCCATGGGGTGTTTATTTCTGAATGTGGATCCACCTCAATATTTGTACATAGTTCAGGAACAGTTTCTGGGGCTGGAACATATGTAAAGTGTCTCCAGGCAAAGCAGCTTTCATCTGCTCTGCTAAGAGATAGGTATTTTTATTAGCCATCTTGTGGGGGCTCTTATTCCTGGTTCTGATGTGGACTGACTTTGTGAGCTTGGGGAAGCAGTGTATACTTCTAGTGCCTCAGCTGTGAAATGGGGTTTATGAGGAGATCCAGAGATGGATTCTGATCTCACAGCATTTTATATCAGTGCAATTCTATTGATTTCAACAGAGATTATTATTATTTACACTGAAGTAGCAACTAGAGGCTGAGACCCATGGTGCTAGGCATTGTGCAAACATATTACAAAAAGACCATCCTTGCCCAGAAGAGTTTAGTACAAGAGGCAATAGATGGATATGATAAGTGAGGAGGTGAGGAGGGGAGCACAAGGGAATAGTGACAGCATGAACACTGGAGTAAGATGATGTCATAGCACGCTAGCTCTCCTAATTATTGTCTAGTGTTTTGTGGAAATCATGGCATATGTGGATTTAAAGGAGAATAATATACTTGGTATATGGAGTGAGATGGGAGAATGCCCAATAGTGCTTGTTGGAACATTTGATAAATTGGCAATCAAGGGCATTTTTATTAGTGGGGCAGAGTCAGGAGTCAACAGCTTGATAATATTTAAGAAATGATGGATAGAGTGGGGAGAGGCCATGAAGTACTTTAAAAGTGAAGACTAGTAGGTTGTCACTAGTGCAGTGCAAAAGGGGCGGGGTGGTGGTGGTGAAGTGAGCATTGGGATACAAAAAAGCCAGGGGAAATAGTCAAAGCAACGAGCCAAGAAGATATTTGCAGCAGCATTTTGATGGATTTAAGTGGAGAAAGACAGGATTTGTTAAGAAAGGAGGACGTTGCAGCAGTCAAACTATGAGGTATTGAGTAGGGCTGGTCAGGAATATTCTGACTACATTTTCCAATGTAAAATGTTTAGATTCATTGAAACTGGAACTGGTTGTAGGAAAGGGTCTGTGTTGACAAATCTCCTGATTTGAAACATTTATGAGGAAAAGTTTCAAAATTCTCAAAATGGCCCCTTTCAGCATTTTCTAAAGGGAAAAAATATATTTTTCTGCTTCAAAACAGTTTTTTGTTTCAAAATTATAGTTAATTTATGCTAAAAGGGGTTAAAAATTAAAAAGTCAGCACAAAAAGTTTTGAAATAATCAAAGAAAGATATTTTGATTGAGCCAATCTGAACTTTTTCAGAGTATGGGTTTGAGTAATGTTTAAGATTGACTTTTCATTCTAATTTGGAACAAGAAAAAATGTCAAATACCTTGCAAACTCTCATAGGATAGGAAAACCCTTTCCCACACACCGATAATAATGAGGGCCTGAACAAGAGTGATTCCTGAGTTATATTGGGTGTGAGAACTGAGTCAGGTCCACTGAGGTGAACATCAAGATTTATTGACTTGATTTTGCTGTAGTCAATATTTACTTTGAGTAATAATAAATCCTGGTACTCACTGAAACAAGATGTCAGTGTATGTGATTGAAGGTGAGTGAGGTAATATCTTTTATTTCTATACATTCATTGTAAACATCATTCATCATGAATTCAATCCAAGTGTATAAACTGAAAACAACCTTTTCCTTCTAAACCAACTTTATGAAAAGGTTAATGATGCAAAAGGAAAAGCTATTACTTATGCCCTAGAAGGCAATTTTATTGAGGTTTTTCTATCATATAGTAGAAGAATACCCTGTGGTATAGAAAGGCATGTAAAAATTGGATATAAACAATTGAATAGAATATTTTAGAACAATAGCAAAAGTTCAGTTCAAGTTTGGTTGTAGATATGGTTGACGATTTGGGAATGGGGGGGTGGGGTCTTATTCTTTTCCACACTGGTTCCCCATCCCTAGACCTTGGCCTTTCTTATGCGGGATTCTTGCTACACAGAAAATGCAATTTTTCTAATTAATGATGGGCCCAAAAAGTGTATGTCTATACTGGAATAAAAGACCTGTGGCACAGCCATGGCTGGCCTGGGTCAGCTGAATTGGGCTTGGGCTGCAGGGCTAAAAATTGCTGTGTAGACATTTGGGCTCCAGCTAGAGCGGAGGCTCTGGGACACTCCCCTCCCCTTCCCTCCCCCCCCAAAACTGGTACACTGCAATTTTACAGATCTACAGCCCAAGCCTCAGGAGCCCGAGTTAGAGGACTCAGGCCAGCCTCAGGTGTTTAATTGCAGTGTAGACATACTGAAAGTGACCACCTGGATCTAAGACACTCAAACTTTGTGAGTGTTCAAAATCCGAACCTGGATCCAAATTTTGAGCCCATCTCTGCTGTTAAATAAACATAACATGGAACTCTGACAGGTTTGTTTTTCAGGAAGTGAGTTCCCTGCTTAGATCTCAGAAAGATGTGGAGAGCTGAATAATGAGGCTGGGCTGGGGCTGACAGACCAATCGAGTTTCCATGTGGAATATAGCAGAGTCTAGAATAACAGAAATCAAATTTGGGACCAGGACTTGGGAGACTTATTTCATTGTGATGTGAAACCATTTGTTTTATATATATATATATATATACATACATACATACATACAAGAAAAATAAAACGTTGGAGAAATAATTTGACATAAATTTTGTTTTTTCACTGCTGAATCAGTAGATTCACTCTACTGTTTACATGGACATTTGGTGTTTGGTTTACTTTCTCATGGCTCCTCTATCAGGAGAACTCTTCAGTGCACCCACAGTTGAAATGTCAACTCCCAACCCGTAACAGCCATGTATTTGAACTGTAACCAGTTTCTCCCATTGATAAGGGCTTGTCTTCATTATGGGGGTAAGTCGACCTAAGTTACGCTACTCCAGCGAAGTGAATAATGTAGCTGGAGTTGGCGTAGCTTGGGTCAACTTACCCTGGTGTCTTCACTGCGCTGCGTCGATGGGAGATGCTCTCCAATCAACTTCCCTTACTCTTCTCGGGGAGCAGAAGTTCCGGGGTTGATTGTAGAGCACTCTGCCATTGATTTAGCAGGTCTTTTTTAGACCTGCTAAAACGATTCCTGCTGCATTGATTGCAGTGGCATCGATCTTCCCATAGTGAAGACCAGCCCTAAGAGAGGAAAGCTTACAGCTGTGGAATTATTATCAAAGAGTGGCTTTGTGTCAGTTTTGTATAATTTTAATAAACATTTACATTTCAGTCCCATGGAACAGTACTTGAAGTCAGTACCTGGTATAGTATAGTTCTGATTTTCAATGTATATGATGATCTTTCCATAGCTTAAACAAACCAAACTTACCACAATATTGAATTATTAGGAGGATCACCTAGTAAATATATCAACTGTCCTAAACCATGTTATATCCACAGAAGCATGAGTTATATTGCATTTTTTATATCATTTGAATAAGCATTCTCAGTACTGACCTAAATGCAACAGAGTTTTCAAAAAGATTTTTCTTCCTGGGGCTAACGTATGTAAGTACAAGTACATAAGCAATGGTGAAAGATGTATTAAGCTGTGTAGTATGTATAACTCGTGCACTGGGGGGGACACTTTTTTCTCATTGCAGGAAACACAAACTAACACGGAAGTCAACTAATGGAATTACTGAGAAATAATGGGATCACATTGCTTGCACTAGACGGTAGAGAAGGTCACTAGTGGATACACAATCTCTTACAAGTGCCAATGTAGAAAGCAAACTATCTTGACACTGGAACAGTTAGAATAAAGTTAAAAGACCAGTTAATAAGAAAAGAAAGATGTTATTTGGAGTGAAGAAACTGTCTGACCTGGGAATCACAACAGACTTTAAAATCCAGCTCTCAAATGGATTCCAAGAGTGGTGCATAATGAATGATGTTCTAGAAGAATTATGGGCCCACTTTAGAGACGTCTGCTGGGAAGCCTCCACAACTTCACGTGGATCAAGCAAATCAAGGAAAGGCACGGATATGGACATTGACTGAAGAAACAGAAGCCTTAAAAAAAAGGCAAGCACGGGTGGCATGACAAGGAGAACAACACACACTACAGTAGGAAAGATAAAGACATTGTGCTGGAAAGATGAGAGAAAATGACTTTAAAAAAGTGAGACGCCAAAGAAGCATCAGTCAGGGGTGACTCAAAGAACCTGTTCGAGGTGTGTAAGCAACTATCACCACAGTTCCAGAGTCACAGTGGTGTCATAAAAGTGAAAGATGGAAGAGTGTTAACCAAAAAAGCAGAACTAAAAGGAATAATAGTGAGAACATTTTAATTAAGTACTCAACCAACCAGAGGCAACAATTCCAATTGATGAAGGTAAAGAATTAAATACCTCACTGCTAGAATTTTCAGAAGTAGAAGCAGAGGAAACAAAAAAATGGCAAAACACCTGGTCAAGATAAACACTGCTGAAATGCTTAAAGCAATGCTTAAAAGGGAGGAGGTGATCGTAAATTAAATACATTAACTTTGTAATATAGTTTGGGAGAGAGAATTCTGCCTATAGGAGTGGAAGAAAGGTTGATCTTTAGATTACAATGGCAGACTATAGAGAGACTGATTCAAGAAAGAAGGCTGAAGTGGTTTGGACATGTTATACAGATGTCAAAACCTGTATTCCTAGCCCTTGATTGGATACCACTTGGTAGAGGACAACAGATGATAAATAGGAAAACTGTTGAGAAAGATATGGCTGTCATGGAAACTGGTCAAGAAACATGGCATTAGACAGACAAAGGTGGAAAGACTGGGTTGCTTCATGTGTCAGAAGGCATGAGAGCATCTTATAATATATGAGGTCTTTGTAACTTTTACATTCATTTACAGCTAAACAAATTGTAAAAGCATTGGGTATGCATTTTATAAACACACATTAAGTAAATTCTAATAGTAATATTCACTTATTGCCAATACACCCAACATACAGAGATGCAGAGGTTAGTCTAGTGCTTAAAGTCAGGGACAGGAAGTTAGAGCCTCCTGGGTTCTGCCATTGGCTTGCTGCTTGACCTTAAGAAAACACCTATCCATTCTGTGATTCCTTTCACTCATCTGTAAATTGGGTCTTATATCTTATAGACGTTTTCTAAGACTTGTGTGCATATTTGTGAAACACGTTGTGGTTCTCAGATGAAAGGGGCTGTATAAGTGCAGTTATTAATATATCCCATAGACCAAAAATATACAGTATAGTTGATGGCAAAGTTGTTCACCTGTACAATTTTTTGGACTTTTCTGGCAGGAGTTTGGTTCAGTTCCAGTTCTTACTTGGTCAACACTCTTTCACTTATCCCTAGTTAAAAATGCAGAGCCAGGTCCTATGAGGCTCAGCTCCCTCATCTTCCATTAAAAGTCGAGAATGCTAATTGTCTTGCAGGCTCAAGATCCTTAATGGTTCAAATTCATTTCTGATGTAAATAGAGTTCAGTGGAGTTACATCAGAAAT
This sequence comes from Malaclemys terrapin pileata, assembly GCF_027887155.1. Classification (NCBI taxonomy): domain Eukaryota; kingdom Metazoa; phylum Chordata; order Testudines; family Emydidae; genus Malaclemys; species Malaclemys terrapin. The sequence continues at coordinate 116,778,999 of NC_071505.1, forward strand.
GAATTTGAACTGTTTAGGACCAGTCTCTGTATTTATAACTATGGATAAGTGAAAGAGTGGACAAAATAAGAACTGGAACTGAACCATACTTCTCCCTCCGCCTAGTTATTTCCAAAGTAAGGAACAATTAATGAAGTTGAAAACAATACTCATGTTTGAGAAAGTCAGATATAATGGATTTTTCTCACCTCTTGTATATTGTCTTATGAAATATAGTAAAACAGACTAGTGATTCACATTGTAAAATTATTTGCTTGAAAGCCTGCTTGTATGAGACAGAAACATACTATTTATAGGCCATGCCTGAAGACAATCAAGAGTATCTCTGGCAGAAATTCTGGCTGAAGTACAAATCAAACTGATGGATCTATAAGCCTCTAGGATATTCTTGTTATATTGCTTAATAACAGAGATGTGATTGTATTTCCCTTCCAAAGATCAGTATAATTACCTGTTTCTAAAGGATGAGCCTTGGCTTCAAAGACTGAATACAGAATTGGACTCTTCCCAAACTCTGGTGGTATTTAGCTTCAGGTTCTGGTTTGGTCCCATTAGAGAGAATGAGAGCCACAGAATTTGGACACTGATTTAGATTCAAATCCAAAGTTCAGATTATTTTGGATCTGGGATTCTGTTTTAGGCCTGTCCAAGTCTATTGTAATATGTGTGAAAGGTTTAGTCAGGGCAAGAGACCACTAATCCATTTTTCAGTATGCACTGCTGCTGGATTCATATCCACTTTATTTAATCACAATTTTATTAAATCTCTTACTAACTCAGTTAAAACAAGGCAAGGTGCTGTAATATTTTTCTTGACTTTGTGGAGTTCTAACCTCCTCCTGTACTACTGTTTAGTATGCACATTAAGATAGCCATCTGGTTTATTATAAGGAGCCATTTTATGATAACCCTATTCATGCAGAATAATATCTGACTCTATGAATAATTTCATTCAAGTCAATCAAAATATTAGCGAAGGAAGGTTCTACCAATCCTGAGTGAGGAGATTAAAGTAAATGGCAGTAATATTCCCACTGAAATCTGGTAACACTACTACAAGTATCAGAGTGGTAGCCATGTTAGTCTGTATCAGCAATAACACTGGACACTCAATAATAGACTTAAAAGTAGCAATTCTTCAACAACAAAAACTTCAAAAACAGACTCCAATGAGAAACTGCAGAACTGGAATTAATTTGCAAACTGGACACCATCAAATTAGGCCTCAATAAAGACTGGGAGTGGATGGGTCACTACAAAAAACTAATTTCCCCCCGCTGATACTTGCACCTTCTTGTCAACTGTTTGAAATGGGCCACCTTGTTTACATTGGCCTCATTAGCACTACAAAAGTGATTTCCTCCCCTTCTTGTCAACTGTTGAGAATAGCCCACCTTAATTGAATTGGCTAGTTAGCACTGACCCCCCCCCCCACTTGGTAAGGCAACTCCCATATTTTCATATGCTGTGTATTTATACCTCCCTATTGTATGTTCCACTCCATGCATCTGATGAAGTGGGTTTTAGCCCACGAAAGCTTATGCCCAAATACCTTTGTTAGAATCTAAGGTGCCACAAGGACTCCTCATTGTTTTTACTACTCCAGGTTATGAACGCCACTGGAGGAGATTGTAGCTATCCCTCCCCCATAGCCTCGGAGGGAGGCCACGCCCCCTCAGTACCGCACCTCTATCAAGATTAGGCATACCGGGATATTAGTCTCTGAGGCCCTGTCCTTCTAGGCAGGGCCAAGCAGCAAGTAGTCCGGGGCTCTGACCTCAGGCAGGGCACAGCAACAACACAGTCTAGAGGCTCAAGCCCTCAGGCAGAGCAGAGTGACAGTCTAGGGCTTGTTGGCCTGGCTCTGGCAGACGTCAGACAAATGCAGGCCTCTCGGCCTAAGATGGGGAGGCTGCCACCCCCGGGGTGGGGTTGGCAGCAGGGGGTACACCCTGAGCCCACCCTACCCCTCTGGGTCCCAGCGTAGTGCCCTAACAGTGGCGGATGGTTCTGTCACCGGGTCAGCAAGGATCCAGCCAACACATACTGACCGGAATTCTGGCCACACAACCAGACTATTGTCTGGTGTCCCTGGGCTACTTCCTACAACCTCCTTGCTGCATACCTTTATCTGTGGAGTTCCTCCATCTCCCTCAGGTACACAGCCAGCAGCTCTTTGGCATCCTTGTCGGTGATGGACCTAGCAATCCCTATGAGTCCTCAGTGTCACAGAGGTCCTCTTTGGGCTCCTGCACCAGCAGCAGGTGGGAAGCATCTGTCTCCTTCACCAGCTCCAGCCAACTGAGTTGCAGGGCCTGCCTTTTATATTCCCCATCCTGCCCCTCTGCTTCCAGCAGAGTGGATGTGGCTTCCCTGGCTCTCCCCACCAGGCAGTGGGCAGAGGTTCCTCCCCATCAGTCTTTGAGGGAGGCCATATCCCCTCACTACAGCCACCCATTACCAATCTTCAAAATGTTCTTCCATCTTTCTCTTTGATAGCAAAATATTATTTCTTCCACATAGCTTGAATATGGGGTTCTTTTTAAACAGTGGTCTTGATATATTTTTTGAGTGATCAAACTTTAGATGAAGTATGTAGGGAGCCAGGGTGGCTTCCGTCCGAACCTGAGGGTAAAGTGCCTTTCCCTCAGCCTGAGTGGGCGGGGCCAGCCCAAGCTCGCTCCACCCCCCGGAAGGGGAGGGGTGGAACAGGAAGTATAAAGGGCGGGGCCCTTAGCTCAGTTGGAGGAGCACCAGGGAGGGAGGCAGACACAGACCGTGGGCTGCTCCCTTCAGAGCCTGCTGCCACACCAGGGGAGGCCCTGGACCCGTGGAAACCTCACCTGGAGGACGGACTGGGGCTGCCAGGACTGCCCGCTGCCGAGTACCCAGAGGAACTGGAGGAGTCGGAGGGGGAGCGGGAGCTGCCAGCAGCCGAGTACCCAGAGGAGCTGGAGGAGCCTGAGCATGAGGGGGAGCCGGAGCTGCCAGCAGCGGACTACCCCGACGCACTCACGGGACCAGAGGGATTCGGGCGAGCAATCGGGTAGGAAGTAGCCCAGGGACAGAGCTGCACAGTGGTGAGTCTATGTAGCGGGACGACCCCGCTGACCCAGTGGTGGGACCCTCGTTCTGCCACTGTCAGGGCCCTGGGCTGGAGCGCAGTGGTGTAGGGTGGGCCTGCGCTCCCCTACCCGGCAGAGCCACGCCGGGACCTTAGCCGGCGCTCCCCTGCCTGAGGGGCGCGCTACTGACCTTTGCCGGCGCTCCCCTGCCTGAGGGGCGCGCTACTGACCTTTGCCGGCGCTCCCCTGCCTGAGGGGCGCGCTACTGACCTTTGCCGGCGCTCCCCTGCCTGAGGGGCGCGCTACTGACCTTTGCCGGCGCTCCCCTGCCTGAGGGGCGCGCTACAGACTCTGGCTGGCGGCCGCCCCGCCGCTAATTCCCCGCTGACGGAGGCGTGACCCAGGCCGGCCAGTGACCTCGTAGCTCCCCACCGCCCCCTAGTGGGTAGGTGGGCCAACGCCGATCACAAGTGGTGGAGAATGCGGGTAGTGCCCCCTATCCCTGCCGGAAGGGATTAGAGCAAGGAGGCAGCGACAGCCCCTAAACAGAAGATGGAGATGGAAAGGCTTATCAAGGTGCTGGCCGAGACTCAGCAGCAGCAGCAGCAACAACTCATACAGCAGCTGGGTACCCACCAGCAGCAGTTGCTTCAAACCTTGGGGGCCCAGCACCGCGAACAACAGACTTAATGTTTCCAGCAACTTGCCACCCTGTGGCCGAGCCCCGGTGGAGCCCAGCCGGGCGGGGTGACCACCCCCAACCCTCCTGCTCCACCAGTCCGTCTGGCCAAGATGGGGCCTGAGGATGACCCAGAGGCTTATCTGGTGACCTTCGAGCGGGTTGCTGCAGTAGCTGGTTGGGCGCCGGACCAATGGGCAACCCTGCTTGCCCCCTATCTAACGGGTCCGGCCCAGAAGGCTTACCGGGGGCTAGCAGACGATGAAGCCCGTTTTTACGCCAGAGTAAAAGCGGCTATCCTGGATGCCTTCGACATCACCCCGGAGACTTTTCGGCGACGGTTTCGGGGAAAGCTGTACCCCCCCGGGGGCCCGGCCCCGAGCCGTGGCACAGGAATTAAAGGATGCAGCGTGCCGATGGCTACAACCCGAGCATCGAACTGTGGCTGAGGTGACAGAACAGATCATCCTCGAACAATTCGTGCACATCCTTCCGACTCCAGGGAGGGCGTGGGTGTTGCGGCACCGACCTCAAACTCTAAGTGCAGCAGTCACACTTATGGAGAACTTTCTAGAGGCCGAGGCCCCAATAGGACCGACAGCCCGACCCCCAAGCTCTGGACCCAGCGCTCAGAAGCCGGAAAGGGGGTCCACCCCCAAAGTCAATGTGCCCGCTCGAGCCCGACGACCAAACGGCGGTGGCACTACTTTTCCCCGACGGCCCGAGGCCCCACAACCCACACCGTCTGGACGTTTGGCCCGTCCATCGGGCCCCGGCCAACCCCGGGGCCACCCGGGTGACCCGGCACGGCCGGGGCGCACAGAGGTAGGACCTTGCTTTCGGTGTGGTGAGTACGGCCACCTGCAATGAGACTGTACGGCAATGGAATGCGATTTTGGCCAGGTGTACACCGGGGAGAGCCGGGCCCACACACCATCCGCGGCCAAATTGACAGCCCCCATGAGCATCGCCGGGACACCTGTGGTGGGTCTAATTGATTCGGGCTGTGGGCAGACTCTTGTCCGCCAGTCCCTCCTCCCGGACACCGAGCAGATCATCGGGGAGGTACGGATACAGTGCATACATGGGGATATGAAACCGTACCCCACCGTGCAGGTCCCTCTCACGGTAGACGGGGCGACTCAGGTAATGAATGTGGCGGTGGCCCCGTCCCTTGCCTACCCAATCATCCTGGGCCGGGACTGGCCAGAATTCGTCGAGCTGCTCCGGTCCCTATCTCCGGAAGAGGCATTCGAGGGAGCCTCCTCTGCGACGGACCCAGGCCCCAGGCGGAGCCCCGACCCCGACGGTGACCCATCCCTTTCACCCAGGCAGGACGGCCAGGAGACAGGGGGCCCCCCGGTGGACATTCGGGACTTTAGCCGAGACCAAAGGGAGGACCCTACGCTCCGGTTTGCCTATGAACAGCTGGCACGGGTAGAGGGGAAGGTCGTGGAGGCCCAGCGGGCTACCCAATGGCCTAGATTTGAGCTTGACCAGGATCGTCTCTACCGTGTGGAGCGGGACCCTCAAACTCAAGAGGTCCGGACCCAACTCGTGGTTCCCCGCATTCATCGACGGGCGGTCCTAAAGCTAGCCCATGACATCCCAGACGCAGGCCATTTAGGACCGGAGAAAACTGCAGCTAGGGTCCTGGCCAAGTTCTTCTGGCCCGGCATCCACCGCGAAGTGAAGGATTACTGTGGGTCATGCCCGGACTGCCAACGCGCCGCCCCAGCCGGGATCCGGAAGGCCCCCCTAGTTCCATTACCAACCGTGGGCGTTCCATTTGAACGAGTAGCGATGGACATGGTCGGACCCTTCCCGAAAAGTCAGGCGGGCTACCAATACATCCTTGTCGTGATGGACTACGCCACCCGCTTCCCTGAGGCTGTCCCCTTAAGGAGTATCACTGCCCGCACTATTGCGGCAGAGCTCGTGAAGATCTTCGCCAGGGTAGGCCTCCCTCGAGAGTTACTTACTGACCAAGGGACCAACTTCACATCTAAGTTGTTCCGTCAAGTATGTGCCCTGCTGGGGATTAAGAAGCTGCAGGCCTCAGTTTACCATCCCCAGACGGATGGGTTAGTCGAACGTTTTAATCGAACCCTGAAAGGAATGTTGCGACGCTTCCCCACCCAGGACCTCCGTCAGTGGGATCAACTACTTCCCCCTTTACTACTGGCGGTTCGGGAAGTTCCACAGGCTTCCACGAAGTTCTCTCCATTTGAGCTCCTCTATGGGCGACGGCCCCGCGGAGTGATGGATCTCCTGAGAAAAACTTGGGAACATACACCATCCTCAACGCAGGGCCTTTTACAATACGTCTTGCAGCTGCAGGAACGGTTGGCCCGGGCGGGTGAACTTGCGAGGGAAAACTTAAACACGGCCCAAAGGGGCCAGGAGCAGCAATATAATCGGGGCACCCAGGTCCGATTATTTGCCCCCGGGGACCGAGTTCTCCTCCTGCTCCCCTCGGAGGAATCAAAGCTTCTTGCCCGCTGGCAGGGCCCGTATGAAGTCCTTCGCCAAGTGGGGCCTGTCAATTCTGAAATCCGGCAGCCTGATCACCAGAAGGGAAAGCAGATCTATCACGTGAATCTTTTAAAACCCTGGCAGGAACGGGAAGGACTACTAATTGCCCCATACCCACCTGAACCAGACCTTGGGCCGCAACCCCCCGAAGAGTCTGATAATGGGGAACCCCAGCTAGCCGAGACGCTCACGGCTGAGCAGCGGGAACAGGCCCTCTGCCTAGTGAAGGCATTCCCCAGGACCTTCACCACGAAGCCCGGACAGACTACGCTTGCCTACCATGCAATCCAGACCGACCCCGGGGTGGTGGTCCGAGAGACGACCCGACCATTGCCTAGGCGAATGCGAGAGGCTGTGGAGGAAGAAGTCCAGGCCATGTTGGGATTGGGTGTTATCGAGCATTCCCAGAGCGAATGGCGGAGCCCTGTCATCCTGGTTCCAAAGCCAGATGGGAGCCAGCGGTTTTGTATTGACTTTCGGAGAGTCAATGCCATTTCAAAGTTTGATGCGTATCCAATGCCCCGCGTCGATGAGCTCCTTGACCGGCTTGGAGAAGCCTGCTACATCACCACCTTAGATCTCACCAAGGGGTACTGGCAGATCCCCTTGGAACCCCGGTCCAAGGAGAAGACTGCGTTCGCCACCCCGTCAGGCTTGTACCAGTTTACTCGGATGCCTTTCGGCCTCCATGGGGCCCCAGCAACCTTCCAGCGCTTGATGGATCGGATTTTGCAACCTCACACCAAGTACGCCGCCGCCTACCTGGATGATGTGGTCATCTATGGCAGCAACTGGGAGGAACATCTCAACCAAGTGGCGGCTGTCCTCCGGGACCTCCGCACCGCCGGCCTCACAGCCAATCCTAAGAAATGCCGAATCGGGCGCGAAGAAACCACCTATCTGGGGTACACCCTGGGGCGGGGACAGGTACGCCCCCTCATCGGGAAGGTTCAAGCCCTCCAGGAATGTCAGGCGCCAACCACGAAGAGGCAGGTACGTCAATTCTTGGGCCTGGCCGGCTATTACCGCCGATTCGTACCCCACTTTGCAACCATTACGGCCCCTCTGACAGAACTCCTGACCAAAGATAGCCCCCGTAGAGTGTGCTGGTCTGACGACTGCGAGAGGGCCTTTCAAACTGTCAAAGACCGCCTGTCTAGCGAGCCCGTTCTCTTCAGCCCGGACTTCGATCGGGACTTCATTGTCCAGACCGATGCCTCCGGCGTGGGGCTTGGGGCGGTCCTCTCACAGGAGGTGGATGGGGAGGAGCATCCTATTGTTTACATCAGTTGGAAACTGTTCCCCCGGGAGCGGAACTACTCCGTCCTGGAGAAGGAGGCCCTAGCTGTTAAGTGGGCGGTTGATGCTCTCCGCTACTACCTCCTCGGGGCCCCCTTTATACTGGTTACAGATCATGCACCCCTGAAGTGGCTCAACAAGATGAAGGACGCGAATGCCCGCCCGCAGCGGTGGTATCTTACACTACAAACCTACGCCTTCACGATCCGCCATCGGGCGGGACGGGACAACGCCAACGTGGACTTTTTCTCCCGTCTGGGGGAGGCTGAGGACGCCAGCTCCGAGGTTCGGGAGCTGGATTTGAGGGGTGGGGTATGTAGGGAGCCAGGGTGGCTTCCCTCCGAACCTGAGGGTAAAGTGCCTTTCCCTCAGCCTGAGTGGGCGGGGCCAGCCCAAGCTTGCTCCACCCCCCGGAAGGGGAGGGGTGGAACAGGAAGTATAAAGGGCGGGGCCCTTAGCTCAGTTAGGGCAGCCCCAGGGAGGGAGGCAGACACAGACCGTGGGCTGCTCCCTTCAGAGCCTGCTGCCACACCAGGGGAGGCCCTGGACCCGTGGAAACCTCACCTGGAGGACGGACTGGGGCTGCCAGGACTGCCCGCTGCCGAGTACCCAGAGGAACTGGAGGAGTCGGAGGGGGAGCGGGAGCTGCCAGCAGCCGAGTACCCAGAGGAGCTGGAGGAGCCTGAGCCTGAGGGGGAGCCGGAGCTGCCAGCAGCGGACTACCCCGACGCACTCACGGGACCAGAGGGATTCGGGCGAGCAATCGGGTAGGAAGTAGCCCAGGGACAGAGCTGCACAGTGGTGAGTCTACGTAGCGGGACGACCCCGCTGACCCAGTGGTGGGACCCTCGTTCTGCCACTGTCAGGGCCCTGGGCTGGAGCGCAGTGGTGTAGGGTGGGCCTGCGCTCCCCTACCCGGCAGAGCCACACCGGGACCTTTGCCGGCGCTCCCCTGCCTGAGGGGCGCGCTACTGACCTTTGCCGGCGCTCCCCTGCCTGAGGGGCGCGCTACTGACTCTGGCTGGCGGCCGCCCCACCGCTAATTCCCCGCTGACGGAGGCGTGACCCAGGCCGGCCAGTGACCTCGTAGCTCCCCACTGCCCCCTAGCGGGTAGGTGGGCCAACGCCGATCACAAAGTAGCCAACAGATTCTTCAGTTCTTCTAATGACCTATTCAAACTTCTTTCCAAGGCACTACATTCATGATCAAACCAAGACAATGCTTGCTTTTGATCCTAACTCCTTATAATTTCCCCCTTCTAGAAGACTGATCAGTAATTTCATAAAATATTAAAATGTTGATTCAACATGGAAGAATCCTCAAAAAGATCCGTATGGTTCATTTCTCTTCTAACAGTCATCACATTATCTTAAATTGTTATGCTATTGGTGAGTTTGAGAAAAAGTTTGTTTTTCATACTGTTCTACACTGTTTAATTCTCATGAAACTTTCCTTTGTTTCCCAGGGCAGGTGAAGAGTCTGGGGCTCCCCTCAGCGGCTCGGGCTTCCTGGGCAGCTCTTACGATGGCCCAGCTCCGGCTTCTGGCCTGGCTGAGGGAAGGCCCCAGGGGGAAGAGGAGGAGCAGTTGGTGGGGCCACAGTTTCAGCACCGGTGGCCACCCCTTTTCTACACAGGTTCTGGCGCTCCTGTGGGTATCCCTGGGCATAGGCTCTGTGGCCCCATGTATTAATCCACCACTGCATTAGGCAGAGGATACAAAAAGGAACGGGAGAGAAGGGGAGATTGCTCTTCACTGCTTGCCTCAGGTGCTGAAGGCCCCTTAAGAGTGTAGGAGTACAGCTGTATAGTGTACAAGAGAGGTGGGAACCAACATTGTAAATAAACTGCACCAGGTTTTTTTCCAGCATAAAGATCTCTGAGCTGTTAATGAACTTGAGCAGAGGCAGGAGCGAATGGCCCCTGCTACACTGCTGTTATGTACTGAGTAGTCTAGACACTACTAATTTCACACTCACTCTCAGTCACATTTAAATTGGTTTATAATGCTAGGTTCTATTACTATATAATTAGTAGTGGGGAGGCATAACACAGATAGTTAGCGTTTTGATCTCTACAAAACCACCACTCAGGCGTCTCTCGAAATAAACACATAATAATTGCAATAATCAAGAGCAATTAAAATTAGAAATTAAAATTATTTTATTCCAAAAGAAATCTGGAAAACTCCCAATTTAATTCTCCAAAATTGATCTTCTGATTCTATGACCTGCCATCTTCTAACTTATACTCTGGGGGGCGGGGGGGATTCTGCGTGACTGTGCATCCACAAAAAACACCATCCTCCTCCCCCCCCCCCCGCAGAATTTCTGTGCTTCCCTGCAGAAAATGGCAGGGAAGCCATGCATGCTGGGGGGGCGGGGGAGGAGCAACCATAGGTGCAGTTCTGGGGGAGGATTGCCCCCCCCAAAACATAGGGGAGGCATGGTGGGCACATGGGGTTACGTGCAACTGCCTCCCCCCCATTTCTGAAAGCACAAAGCTGCCTAGCTGAAGGAAGCTGCCTCCCAGCTCCACTGACTCTGCAGCTGAACGCCACCTCCTGGGTCCTAGTGCCAGTTGTGCTCCCCTTCTGTGTGTTGGGAGCCTTCCTGTTTTCTGTGCAACAGTGAGTGCCCGCGGTAGGGATGGGTAAGGGGGGTCAGGGAAATGAGGGAAGGGGAGGTGAGGGGTGGAGGGAAGAGGCAGTGGTGAAGGAAGAGGGGTGGAATAGGACGGGGAGAGGAATGTGGGAGCAGGGAGAGGGGGATCACAGGGGGAAGCAGGAGCCCAGTATGCGGCATCCCCTCAGCTGCAGCTGGGACTCCCCCATTAAGCAGGCCCATCGAACCCTCACCTTGACAGGCCCTACACCTGGACCCCGCCAATGAACCCCCCCACACTCAGACCCCCACCCCACTGATCCCCAAGCTGCTGCACATGGACCCCCACCCCATCAAGCCCCACTCCCCCAGCACCGGACCCCCCATTGAGACTCCCATGCCCAGACCCCCCACCGAGCCCCATCTCCCCACACCCAGACCCACCCTGCTGAGCCCCCACCACCTTCACCTGGATCCCCTGCAGAGTCCCCTTGTTCCTCCACCCAGAACCCCCCAATGAGCCCCTATACATCTTATTTTTAATTAGATATTTAAATTAAATAAATATATTATGGAATGAAATTGGCAAGAGTCCAGCGGAGGGCAACGAAAATGATTAGGGGGTTGGGGCACATGACTTATGAGGAGAGGCTGAGAGAACTGGGATTGTTTAGTCTGCAGAAAAGAAGAGTGAGGGGGGATTTGATAGCAGCCTTCAATTACCTGAAGGGAGATTCCAAAGAGGATGGAGCTAGGCTGTTCTCAGTGGTGGCAGATGACAGAACATGGAGCAATGGTCTCAAAAGTTGCAGTGGGGGAGGTTTAGGTTGGATATTAGGAAAAACTATTTCACTAGGGGGGTGGTGAAGCACTGGAATGGGTTACCTAGGGAGGTGGTGGAATCTCCATCCTTAGAGGTTTTTAAAGCCCAGCTTGACAAAGCCCTGGCTGGGATGATTTAGTTGGTCCTGCTTTGAGCGGGGGTTGTACTAGATGACCTCCTGAGGGATCTTCCAACCCTAATCTTCTATGATTCTATTAAACTAAATAATAATATAAAACATTTAAAGAAGCACAAAGTAAGAAAACACCTAAAGTATCAAGTAGGCTAATTACACATGAATCACGATCAGGTGTTTAATCTAAAGACAAGGAAAAAACTGATATACAAGATGTAACGGAATATGAACAACAAAGTCAAAATATACAATAATAAAACATTTAAAAGATATATATATATATATGAAAACGGCACCAAATACAGCAGGGGGTGGTGTGTGTGGTGGATATGTGCACAGCAGGGGAGTGGGGAGCCATTGCCCCTGCACATCGTGCACGGTGGGCTGGAGCCGGGCCCCACGCTGCTGCTGGCCTGGCGTGGCGTTGCAACATGGCTGCGGAGCTGGACCTCGTGCAGTGGCTGGTACACGCACGCACAAGCTGCACCCACGCGGACGCGGTCCGCCTGACATTTGAGCGGTGCTGGGCCTGCGCTGGCTGGTGCCCAGCAAGCTGCTGGATGTGCTGCTGGGTGCACTCTTCTGGCACGGCTAGGGCTTCCACATGCCCGTCTAGCTGCCTTCACCACCGCCAGTACCACCCCCACGTGCCTAGGAGCCCTGCAGCCCACCCGGGCGATTGCCCTCTTTGCCCTCCCTTCCCCCATCAGTGGGCCTGCCCAGAGCTCCAGCCTTGTAAACCCTCTGTTTAACTCTCCAGGGACACAACATAGTTGAAACACACAAGACACAGAATTTGCTAAGGTTTCTAATACAATCACTCTCTACTTTAGCTAACACGAGAAACATACAGATGTAGACAAAACCATAAAATACCCGTATACATTTCCCTGCTCAGTTTCCTCACCACTCTTGAGTGTTCTTTGGGCTTTGGTCAGAGTACTGTAAGAAGTCCAGGATCCTGCCTCTACCACTTCACTCCTGCACATGGAGTCTCCTCTCACTTCTGCAACCAGCTTTCTGCTTCTAGTCTCTTCTCCCTCTCTATAATGGCTGGTAAGAGACCCTTTCTTTTATAACCTCCAGTCCCCTGGTCAGATGATGCCCATCAGGTGATCCATTGCTTAGTTACTTCCCTCCTGGAGTTCACACTTGAAAACTGGTTTGTCCTGGATGGTAGCCATCTTTTTATCCAAGGCAGCTCCATTCGAATGGATGATCATGGTTTAATGACACTCCATTATTAGCCCTGTGCCAAGTGCAAGAATTTCTCCTGTGGGTTTTAGGTTAATATGGAGCCAAAAGATAACACAGAAGGCAAACGTGCCCCATAATAAAAATGGAGTTTGCAGTGTAAACGTAGCTGCACAGAGATTCCCCAATATTAAACAGAATTTATAACCTGTACATAGATAAATTTCTCCCCAGTCATCAGTCAAGTATGTGGTATTCAGCTTTCAACAAAAGATAATATAGCTTTTGCTTGAGAGGAAGATGAAAATATATTGTTATCTGAATGGCTTTTAAAGGATGCCTAACGTGTTAGATTTCAGTAATGTGCATAGGAAATTTATTGTATAATGTATTACACTAATTTACAGCAAATGGTGCAAATTATATCTTAGAAAATAATTTTGGATTTCAGGATGTATGTTTGCATATACAGTATGTAATGAAGGTTGGACTTCAACTTTTAGCACTAAATCATGTAGGAAAAGTTGCACCATATATGTCATTGGAAAGGTCACTTTCACTAGACTTGCAGTGAGGATTCAGACTTGATTTGTAACCTATTCCTAATACATCCACAAATATTGTTTGTTTTGGCAAATGTATTTGCCAAAACAGTTGACGTAATTCCAGCACAATTTTTTTTCTCACTCTTAAAATGACTGTTAAAATTTCACAGTCTAATCTTTATGGATGACTTGCAAGTGAATGTGGATAGTTTTGATCTAACCTAGATCAGTTTAGAATTTGATGGGAAACCAGCAAAAAACAACAACATAATATTTAATGCAGGAATTACATGTTGGCTTAAACTAGTGGTCTAGATACTGTAGTCCAATGTATCCTGACAATGGCAAGTACCAGTTGCTTCAGAGAAAGTTGCAAAAACCCCTGAACCATGAGTGTTTATATCTCCCTAAAAAATCGTATGCTTCTAATGTAACTGTGGATGCTCTCAATATTCATATAAATGTCTAATCCTTTTGTGCGTCTTATTTAACTGTTGACCTCAATGACATCTTATAGCAACGAGTTTCAATTTCAGTGTTTCAGTTCATATTAATTGGAATCTCAAAGCAATGCTCAGGATGTGACTTGTGTATTAGGGAGGGGTGTGGCTGCAGAGACAAAAGATCTTCTCTTCATTTTGGAAGCTGGGTCTCTGGACTGCAGGGACTGTAGACTCCAGCTTGTGACAGGCTGTGGTTACTGTATTCTATCATGTTTAAATAAAAATGTCATTGTTAAATACAAGCTCTCTGTGCCTTACAGAGAAGCCCATAGGTGAATATAGAACAAAGAAAATATTTGCATGAACCCTGGTAATGTATGTACAAGCACCGAGTTCCACACAGCTGCACTTAGAACCCCTCAGGCCCCTGTGTCCTTGCTAAGAACATGCATTACTCACGGAATTTATATTCATGCTATATCTGTGTGGGTTACGTCAGTTTGCTAATTGCAAGTAACCTACTCAGCAGGTAATATCTTGTAAGATTTCCCAGAGGTAGCTTTTTTGTTTAAAAGGTATCCCTTTAAAAACTTCAATACAATGGTATTTGCACATTGCTCCACATGCAGTTATGTTTCAAGAGGTTAACCTGACATAACTCAGTGCAAAGCAATATAAATCTTAGGGCGCCACAAAGTTTGAAGTAATACTCTGTAAATATATACCAGCTGCCGCAGGTATCAATAAAACAAATAAAAATGTATACAGCCTGAACTACTGTAGTTATGGGTCAGTGGTATTAAATATCTTTTGCTGTACACAGTTCTCAGAGCAAAACTGAGCCAGCTATGGATTCTACTTGCAATTCTAGCTTCACTGCCAACTTTGGGACAGTGTTTTCAGTCACTTAAAGCTTGGTCATCCACAAATAGAGCCGTGCAGTTGTTGTTACTTCAAATTCAAGCCTAACTTCACTTGTAGTAATTCATAGAATATCAAGCTAGATTGGGTGATTTTTTTAATGGTGCCAATCTGCCCTCCTATCGTAGAATGTTACCACTTGCTCCTGCAGTAGAATTTAGCCCAATAACTTGTGGTTGCAATTAACAAATCTATCTTGCCTACCCTTGTCCTGTCATCTTAATTTTACAGAGGGGGAACTGAGGCAGAAACACTGAGGGCCGAAGGTCACAAAGAAGGAAGTCTGTGGCAGAGTCAAGAATTGAGGTCTCTTGAGCCCCACAATATCATGCTTCCTCCTCTCAGGATCATTTCTGTAAACTCATATATAGATTAGATTTTGTTTCAAACATGAGGGCCTGATGCTACAGTCCTGCCATCTACATTATTAATCCTGGATTGCAAGGCTTCACATTTCTCCTGGAGCTGAAAATCACTGAAGCAGTGATTCTACCACTCCTGGCAAGAAACTATGTAACATTTCTTTTAATGAACTGTACCCCTTCAGAGGATTCTCAGTGCATCCATGGTGGTCAAAACTGGCATTGGGCAGAGTATGAAGCTGGATGCCACAATCTGGAAATTGACTAGATTTCAAGTTAAGCTCCCATTAAAAATTGCAAGAAATCATAATGTAGCTCACATAATGGTGCCTATCTACTGCAGTCAGATTACTTTCTGAGAGCATGCATACGATAGTAAATAGCAACAGAGTCCTGTGGCTCTAAGATTAACAGATGTATTGGAGCATAAGCTTTCGTGGGTGAATACCCCCTTCGTCAGATGCATTACCCATGAAAGCTTATGATCCAATACATCTGTTAGTCTTAAAGGTGCCACAGGACTCTCTAAAAAGCAACAGAGGGTCCTGTGGCACCTTTAAGACTAACAGAAGTATTGGGAGCATAAGCTTTCGGGGGTAAGAACCTCACTTCTTCAAATGCAAGTAATGGAAATCTCCAGAGGCAGGTATAAATCAGTATGGAGATAACAAGGTTAGTTCAATCAGGGAGGGTGAGGTGCTCTGCTAGCAGTTGAGGTGTGAACACCAAGGGAGGAGAAACTGCTTCTGTAGTTTGCTTTTTACAGATCCAGACTAACACGGCTACCCCTCTGATACTTGACATATGATAGTAGTTTCCACTGTGTATAATATTCCCAGACAACAACTTCGTGAGAAGATTTAAGGCTGAAAGTGTGTTTTAGTGCAGCCTGCAAAAAATAAAAGTGTAAAATATCTGGAAATGAAAAGTGAATCAATCCAGCCCGTTCCTTACTCAGTTTACAGATAACAGTTCCATATAATCCTTCATCATTTGCTATTACCCCACCAGATTCACACTGCTCACTCAGCCTTCATCTCTGTCTCTGTTTCATGCCTTATTTAAAGCTGTCTGTAGTAGCCTTCAGACCTGAACCATTCTCTCCCTGCTCACCTTTTAAGTTACTTCCACCCAGTTTTTCCCAGACTAGCAAGAAACTTGAAATTAAATCTCACTACCAAAACATCCCTTTCTCCTTAGGTGTCCCTGGGGTGAGCTTTTCCCAACACTCCTCCACAGTTTTAGAGGCAGGCCAAAATTCAGGCTCATTCTGCCTGGCCTGAGAGGTTAGCAGGGAGTCCTCATCCAACCAGTATTCTCTGCACTCTTTGTTATCAGGGAAGAAGCAGATTATGTGCTGCCCTCCTTTCCAGAACTTGTCCTGGTTGATGAAGGGAATGAAGGCAACTCTGCCTCACCTTACAAGGCTCACCTGGCCAAAGTCCTAAAAGAGAACAATAGTCTGGTTTGGTTTGACATCAGCTGTTATCCTTGGACTCTTCCTTTCTCTTAGCAGCTCTGTCTGTTGTTCTCTGAGTTTCTCTGTTGGTGAGAGAGACAAACTTTGAGTTTACTCAGAGCTCCTCTTCAGGTCTGGCAAACTTATTTAGGCCTTGTCTACACTGCCACTTTACAATGCTGCAACTTTCTCACTCAGGGGTGTGAAAAAACACCCCCCTGTGCGCTGCAAGTTTCAGCGCTGTAAAGTGGCAGTGTAGACAGACAGTGCACCAGCGCTGGGAGCTACTCCCCTTGTGGGGGTGGTTTTTTACAGTGCTAGGAGAGCTCTCTCCCAGAGCTGGTACCGCGACTACAGAGCCATGTTAAAGCGCTGCCGCAGCATCCCCTCAGAATACAACAACTAAATACAAGATGGAACAGATTGTTTAGCATAAGTAGTTAACACATATTTCAAGAGGCCATTCAAAGTGAAGTGGCCCGTTAACACTCCTTCAGTCATAGGGAGAAAAGGAAAGGAGCGCTGGGGAAAAGGCAGCTGGTGGGGGCCGGGTGGTGGAAGAAGGGGGACTCCTGCAGTGGGATAGACTGCCCTTCCCCCTGCACACCAAGACTTCCCCTCTAGCCTTAAAGGGCTAGTATACTCCCATTTCACTCCCCTCAGTGGCGCCCATTCTCTTAGGCACAGGCAGACCTCAAGTCCACATGTTGGAGTTTAATTTCAATGGGGCTCTGCATGGATGCAGGGATCATTCTGTGCAGAGCAGCTTGCAGGTCTGAGAGCTTTGTTTGGCACATATCCCTCACTACGTGTTCAACTAGCATCCTCTCTCTCAAAATCCACTTATCTCATGAATTCTTCCTTTGATCTAGCCTCACTCGCACATTCTATTTCCCTATGCATTTCTTATATGTGATCACTCTGTAATCATACTGAATCAGCATGTAAGTATCTTTCTAATGTGCACAGGATGTCTGTGGCAGAGCCAAGAGTTGAACCCAGATCTCTTGTGTTTCAGGATATTGTCTTAAACAAGACAATAATTCTTTTCTAGCTATCTTTATGCTCCACTGTTTTCTGCATTCTGGACCATCTTTCCAAAATTGTATGTGCCTGTTAATTTTCACATGATGCTATTAACCATCTTATGTACTGCACAAAGACGTATAAAGTACAGTATTTTTCATTCCCCCTCTCCAACTCATTATACATCAAGAATCAAACTATTCTGTTTCATTTGTACTGAAATCCAAACAGTAGCATGGTATCTGAACATGTCGAGCTGTTACATGATGTCAGTTACCAGGGTCCTTTTGTTTTGTAAACCCTTTCATTTGATTTTTGTTTTGAAATAACCAGCTACCTTTTAAAACATTGTGGAGTTTTTATGTTTCTGCCCAGCATGAGTTGGCTCCCACTATTTTAAATCAAACCTTTAGACCATTCATGATTTATTTTACTCACAATAAGCCAACAGATGAGGTTCCTTCTTGATCCTGCAGCTGATCGTGAAACTGTCAGAAGAGATTTATGTACTTAAGTAAGGCATAAATCACATAGTTAATCATAATTAAAGTTGCGGAAGTTAGACAGAAATGAGTTAAGGGCAGAAAACCCATCCAGCAGCCATTGCAGCTGCCCTTTGCACAAATCCATCATTTTGAACAAGATAAGCATTCAATGAAAAACAAATACCTATTACTTGAACACACACAATTTCCATACTGAAGAGCTACACTGAGATCCTTAAATAATTTAACTTACTTATCCGGAACATGAATTCGAGATAAAGATTGGATTTTTTTTAATGTATTTGTGAAAATCCCTCTCTTGCCCAACTCAGAGTTTGCCTAAGGTGGGAAATACAGATCATTTTTAGATATTAGAAAGGGGGCTAAACCTGAACCCCTTGAAAAGGTTCAATATCCAAACAGGGTCTTAGTTTTGCAGCTGACTCCCATCTCTTGAATATGCTGAACTGAAATTCTAGATCCAAAGCATCCCGAACTTGGAGACTTGTGATATCCAGATCAGAATTTTTCAGGTCAGGCCCATCTCTATGAAGGGCTCTCTTGTGGCTGTTAGCTACAGCCCTGCAATGTGAAGACCCAACGCTGCTGTGATCAGTTCTGGTGTAAATATTCCTTTAATGTTTGTTCTTTGTTTCCAGCTATCTCATGAAACGCTCTGGCAATAAAATGCTCAGTAAAACACTGCTTAGAGAGGCTTGGTATAGAAATTACTGCATGACATTCCATGGCCTGTGTTATGCAGAAGGTCAAACTAGATGATCCCAATGGTCCCCTCTATTAAATAATTTCCATGACAATTGTCTTTTTGAAACCGTTTTGAGTAAATTCAGGCTTGACATTGTTAGAGTACGGTGGGGGAAAGAAGGCGATGGGAGACTTTTTCTCCCCCCTGCCCTTTGTGTATACTGGTAGAATGCTGCAACTAGCATTCCCTGGGTATGGGGTGGATGGTGGGTAGCATACCAGGTGGAACTCTGCCAGCTCAAAGGGGTGGGATCAGCTCCAGGGGGATAGAGCCAGATCCTCCTCACCCCTTTATGGCAAAGTCCTATAGAACTGAATAGGAATTAAACCAATAGGATTCTATAGAAATTTACTGGATTCCAACAGAAATTATTCTTTAAAAACTATAGAATTTAATCGTGAATGATCTTTCTATAGAGGTCTATTGCAGGGATGTAATTTTCTATCACGTTTTATTGGATGATTTTTTTAAATTCCCTACAGAAAGGTCATCATCATATTCTATTGCATTAAAAATGTTTTGTGAGGGCCTCAACACCCACTGGTGTCCTCCACAAGGCTCCGAGGGAAGCATATGTTGCTTGTTTATAAAACTGTCCCTGCTGGGTGTGCTTCTACTCAGCTGTCTGAGCTATTCAGCTTGCATCTCCTGTGTGCAGGCGGAATGAAGTGGGGAACCTCCACTCAGCCACTGCACACTTAAGTATCTTAGAAATACTGGAGAGAGAAAAATACAGCTCTGCTCTCCACCCACCCACACAATCATTGCAGGGGAATGTTATACTCTAGGTTTAATTCATTCATGCTCCCACAGAACTTTGTCCATAGGTGAAACTGCTGGCTGACTAAAGCTACATTGCAAATGAAACAATATGCATGGCCTTGGTGCACAGATGCTACCAAAATGTGCATGAGTAACCCATTTCTCTGGTATCCCGATAAGTATCATTTGGGTGTTTTGTTCCCACAGAGTTACCAGAAAGGTTGCTGTCTTGGGTTTGTTCGAAGTATGCTCTCATTAGATGTCTATATCCCTGCATTAAAGCCAGAGCTGAACAAGCAGGAAATAAAACAACTTAAAAGTGTGTGTTATATAAATGGATCAATGGAAACAGAATCACATTTACAGCAATTGGGAAGGCTTGCCAAATAATTTGATGCACACAGAACTTTTGCTTTCACGCACCTTATTTAAGGTGCTCCACCCTAAGGCTTTAAAACACGAAAGCCAAAAAAAATCCAAAATCCCATGCTGCTAAAAATGACTAAATGAGGGGTTTGTGCCTCCCCCCAATAACTGACTCCTTAGGGTTCTGTGAACCCAGGTGAGTGGGGGGGGGAAAGGGGCAACACAGAGATGGTCAAGGGCCTGATCACACATCTGACATTGTCAAAAGGGCTCAGAGATACCAGTTGTAATATCTTAATGATGAGCACACTGGTGTCATGATAAACTCTGTATTATGACCAGAACTATGTGCAGAAATGAGGTACAGTAATAAAACATCCTACTCCGTGTCGCTGCAGCCTGCAATTGCCCTGTCCTGGGCTTCTTTGTTTCTGCCCCAGCAGGATGGAAGTGTTCCCAGAAACCAAAGACTGCATTTAGAGTGTATAGGAAGCATGGCATCTCTACGTGTATGGGAGGACTTATTCCATAGCACATCTTCCCTTTTATAAATTTTTTGACTGAACTAAAATGCTATTAAATTAAACTATCAAACTATTAAAAATACAAAAACTGACTTAACTCTTCAAGTTTCTTAAACACCACCCTAATGTGTCTTGATCAATCTCTTAGGGCATTTCAGCAATCTTCCTGATCGGCTGTATTGCAAACCCTCTTTAGTCAAATCCTTGTCTGGTACAGACTGTTCAGTCTCCTGGTCAATAACAGGGTCAGTTTGTGAATTTGTATATCTGCTATCACTTCTCTTGGCCAAGTTGTCAGGGTATCTTGAGCAGATGCTTAGATTTTACCTTCCTCTCTGATCACTGAAGGTGAGCAAGGCAAATCTTCTCTGACTTTGACTACTCATTGTCCATCTTACCATATTCTCATTAAAATATATATATATTTTAATCTGTGAAATAAGTCTTGCTTTTTTATTGTAATATTTGGTTTGATTGTATTTTCCCAGTCTTTTCCTCCCTGTCCTCTCCTACTTCTGGGAAATTGGTAAAGTCGTCCACTCTAATCAGGTGATTGTGTCTTCCCAGACTGAACATCTCAGTTCTGACTTTGTCCCACGGAATTGCAAACTGTTCATGTGGTCTCATTGGTTCTTTCTGCTGGGAATCTGTACTTCTGACATCTTCCATACTTGCTCATCATTTCTTTGATGTCACTATTCATCAGTTGCCAGAATACAAATTCTCCAGCTCTTCTTTTTGATGTGGTTGTTTCCAGGTGCTCTGCGTATATTTGTTTCAATATTTTCCTTTTTATCACTGTGGGAACCATGATCTGTGTTCCCTTCAAGAGCACTCCTAAGATCACTGAAAGTTCATTTTTATAATGGGAATAAGCTGATGGGAAGTGTTGATTCCTCCCCCCCTTTACCTATCACTTGTATCAGTGCTTGCAGCATTTCATCTTTAGCTGTTTCTGTCTCCAATTCGTCCCATATGCCTAGAGATATACAACATGTGACATTATCATGCTCACATGTATGTTTACTGCTTGTTCCAGATCATCAGGCTGTGTATTGTTAGATGGAGCATATGGTCTTGAGAGTATGTCGGCCTTTACTAAGTGGCATCCAGGTTGGAACTCCAGGGTCATGTAATACTTCTGTATTTTCAAAAGTAGTTTCTGTGTCCTGTGGGGTGCTTCTCCAAGTCCCTTTCTGTGTATTGCAATCCGGGATTTGTGTTCTGCTTTGAAGCTATGACCATAGAGAAAGTCATAAAAATTGTATATCCATATGTCAGACCTTGGTCTCATTTTCAATTTGTGCATACAACATCTCTGCAGCTGTCCTAGCCCTAGATGCATATGAGACTGGCAGTGTTGGTCAAAAAATAGCAGCACTGGAGATGATGTCAGAATGTCCTTGAAGTCACTGAACTCTCTTTTATGCTCCAGCATCCATGCCCATTCAGTGACCTCATGGAGGAGATGTCTTAAGTGAGTTGTGCAAATGGTATATAGTTAGGTCTGAATTTGCTGATGTAATTGAACTTGACTAGCAGCCTTTGAATTCCCTTTTTATCTTCAGGTCTTGGCATGTTCAGTATTGCTTGAATCTTTGATTCATTGTGCAAGATTTCCTTGGAGGTCATTCTCTCTCCCAAGTATGCAATTTCCATTGTTTGAAAATTACATTTGGCCTTATTCAGTTTAAGGTTATTAGCTCTCACAATTTCCAGTATTTTCCTCAGTTGCTCCTGATTTTCAATAACAGCACTGCCCCAAATTATGATGTCATCAAAGTACACTTTCACACCTCATAATCCCCCTAGCATCTGGCTTGTACAGTGAAATTTCTGGAGCTCAACATATTCCAAAAGGCTGTCTAAGGAAGCACGTATCTGCCAAATGGTGTTTTGAAAGTGCAGATCTTGGAGGTCTCACTGTTCAAGGGGATCTGCCAAAATCCAATCGATGCATCTAATTTGTTGAAGAATTTGGCTCCTTACATTTCAGACAACAGTTCTCTTCTTGCAGGCAAGTGGCAGTGTTCTGTTTTTTGTTTTTCTCTAGCTCCTTAGGGTCCATACACATCTATTGTCCCCCTTCTTTTTTCTCTAAGATTAATAAGGAGTGAAGCCAATCTGTTGGTTCGTCTGTTCTCCGAATGATACCATTTGCGGTCATATTTTTCAGCTCTTCTAGCCTCTTTCTTAAGGCTCGTGGAACTTCTTTTGTCACATACACCACAGGTTCTGTATCTTCTTTTAACTGTATCTTCTATGTTTCTGGGAGACATCTTGTGAATATGTCTTCATGTGATGTTGTTAATACTTTCTTATCTTGTTCTGTGTTGTCTTTTTGTCTCTCCATGGCATACATCCTCTTAACAAGACCAAGCACCTCACATGTCTGTAGGCACAAGACTGATTGCTTGCTTCTGTGTACCACCACAAACTTTTGTTTTATCATTTTCCCTTTGTATTTAAATGTCAGTGTGCGTTCTCCCAACACTGCAATTATTCCTCCATTATAGTCATTCATGGGCACTTTTATATGCTCCTTATATCTCTCTTTTTCAGTTTCTGTTCAGTTACATCACTCTATTTCAATTTCACTTGTGCCCCTGTGTCTGTCTTGTATGTCACATATCTCCCATTTTAATTAGCCCATCTTTTGAGTTTTCAGCCACCGCCATTATTATGCTTAAGAACAGCTATTTCTTTTCACCGGAGGAATTCCTTTCTGCACTTAATACATGCACTTTTTTTGCTTTCTCTGCACATTTTAGCATACTGGTTGGGTTTATTACAGTTTCTACATATTTGCCTGAATGCTGGATGTGACCGGTGGTGCCCGGGGCAGCCCTCACTGGAAATGCCAAGCCTGCAAAAGGGAGAGTAACTCTCCCAAGAATGGTGGGTAACATTGAAGTTAAACTCCCCAACCAGTCAGAAACTGTGCTTCTGATCCCCCCACACTGGTTATCAAGAAGCAAAAAATCACAGCGCCCCCTTTATTGCATTCCAGTTCTCTGGCTCCCAATCAGCACCTGGGTCCAGTACAGTGAGAAGTTATTTAAAAAACTCTGCTCACATATACAAAATGTTCTTCTGGCCCCAAAGGGTCAGCCACGTTACTTGATCAGTATAGGTTTGGATCTCACCGAAAATACCATGCTGCCACCCAATCTGTTAGTGTCTAAAACTAAAGGTTTATTATAAAGAAAAAAGAAAGAACAAGAAGAGAGATGTTAAATGGTAAAACAGTCACATACATACAAAGACTTCAAAGTCCATATATCAGGTTCCTAGCAGAATTGGTGAGTTTGCTGGCTTGAAAGTCTCTCTGGAACACATCAACAGCTTGGATGGGTCATTTAGTCCTTTGATCAGAGCTTCAGTTGTAGCAAAGTTCCGCCAGAGGTAAGAAGCAGGATTGAAGACAAAATGGAGAAGATGCAGCTGCCTTTTATAGTCTTTTGCCAGATGGCCTGTGCTTCCTTTTTTTCAAACACAAGCTGCCAAGCACATGGCTTGAAAGCCTTAGAGTTCTGTGCATAGGCATGCCCCTGCATGCCTAGCTGAGTCAAAAGGTGTATCTGCCTTCTCTCAATGGATCATTTGTATAGCTGATGGTCCTTAATGGGCCATCAAGCAGGCTAGGCAGTGCTGATGCCAAACTGTCTGGGGGTGTCACCCAGAAGCATAGAACAAGTTTCAAATACAGACATACATACATATCTATAATGCATAATACAAAGGTAATACAAACACATACATGAGATTATCATATCTGGCAAATTATAATATTTTTGCAGATATCTTACATGGCCTATTTGGCATAACTCATTACAATTTTACAATATTGATATTCATAATATCCTCAAGTGTCCCCCAGATTCCATACAGCGTCACATTGGGCATTTCCTATACTCATGCTGGTTGCCAGATCACTGGCATGGTGTCCTGTTTTTCCATGTTTCTGTCCTCGGACAATTTAATTTCTGTGAACTTTTCCATTGATGGTGCAGCTATAGTACTCAGAGTTATGTACTCTGTGCCTTTATCTAGGCTTTTTATTTGTGTTAGAACATAGAACATAAGAACGGCCATACTGGGTCAGACCAAAGGTCCATCAAGCCCAGTATCCTGTCCTCTGATAGTGGCCAATGGCAGGTGCCCCAAAAGGAATGAACAGACAGGTTATCATCAAGTGATCCATACCCTATCACCCAATCCCAGCTTCTCGCAAACAGAGGCTAGGGACACCATTCCTGCTCATCCTGGCTAATAGCCATTGATGGACCTATCTTCCATGAATCGAGCTAGCTCCCTTTTGAACCCTGTTATAGTATTGGCTCTCACAACACCCTCTGGCAAGGAATTCCAGAGGTTGACAGTGCATTGCGTGAAAAAATACTTTCTTGTGTTTGTTTTAAACTTGCTACCTATTAATTTCATTTGTTGGCCTCTTGTTCTTGTATTATGAGAAGGAGTAAATAACACTTCCTTATTTACTTTCTCTATAGCACTCATGATTTTATAGACCTCTATCATGTCCCTCCTTAGTCGCCTCTTTTCCAAGCTGAAAAGTCCCAGTTTTATTAATCTCTCCTCATACAGAAGCCGTTCTATACTCCTAATCATTTTTGTTGCCCTTTTCTGAATCTTTTCCAATTCCAATATATCTTTTTTGAGATGGGGCGACCACATCTGCATGCAGTATTCAAGGTATGGGCATTTATATAGAGGCAATATGATATTTTCTGTCTTATTATCTATCCCTTTCTTGATGATTCCCAACATTCTGGGTTTGCTTTTTTGACTGCCACTGCACATTGAGTGGATGATTTCAGAGAACTATCCACAATGACTCCAAGATCTCTTTCTTGAGTGGTAACAGCTAATTTAGACCCCATCATTGTATATGTATAGTTAGGATTATGTTTTCCAAAGTTAGGATTATGTTTTCCTGTCTGTTCTGCTGCTTGTTACATACATATTGGCCTTCTGGTGTCAGATCTATCTCCCTTAATAACTGTTCTTGGTCTTTTTTGATTTTTACACCCCAGGATATTCTGGTCTTTAATGAGAGAGTCTTCTAGTATTCCATATTTGCAGGACTGCCTTTTTAGTTTTAAGTCTGTGACAATGTCCTCTCTTTCCCCTTCACTCTGTGTTCCCATGAATGTGTATTTTTCATAAGTAACATTTTTTCTAGGGACACAATAATCCTCAAACATTTTCATTATTTCTGTAAAGCTTTCCTTTCTTTCCCCTCCATCACCCTTATGGAATGTATTGTAGACATCTAGGGCTTCTGTGCCTGCCGCTATTAGGAGCAGAGTAATCTTTTGCTCATTTTCCAGTTTATTTGCCCATGTGGCTTTCATATACAGTTTGAATTGCTGTTTGAACATTTTCCAGACATATTCAGCATTTCCCCTGGTTCTCAGGGCTGGTAGAGAAGTTACTTGTAGTTGCGCAAGCTCTGTAGCAACCATTGCAATGTTACCTCTCTCATCCAGTACACTGTACCTTCGACGTCTGGTACCATGTAGTATCTTACTGATGAGCACATTAGTGTCCAGATAAATTCTGTATTCTGAGCAGAACTATGCACAGAAATGAGGTAACCAAATGTCCTACTACTCTTTATAGCTGCAGCTTGTTACTTCTTTGTCCTCGGCTTCTTTGTTTCTGCCCCAGCAAGAAGAGTGCCTGGAAATCAAAGACTGAATCTTTGCACTTCCAGAAGGACTTACCCCATAGCAAACCAGTCTTTCACCTCCCCCAACCAGGGCCGGCGCTTCCATTTAGGTGACCTAGGCAGTCGCCTAGGGCACCAGGATTTGGGGGGGGGGGCATTTTGCCACCTTTGGCGGCAATTCGGTGGTGGGGGGTCCTTCTGTGCTCCGGGTCTTCAGTGGCAATTCTGTGGCGGGTCCTTCACTCGCACCGGGACCCGACGCCGAAGTGCCCCAAAGACCGGGAGCACGGAAGGACCCCCCTGCTGCAGAATTGCCGACGACGACCGGGAGTGCAGAAGGACCCCCGCCTAGGGCGCCAAAAACCCTGGTGCCGCTCCTGTCCCCAGCACACACACACATACAAATAAGAGCCACAGGCATGATTAATTTAGCAGACACACGCTAACACATCTCTCAGGTTCCCACTGAGTTACACACACAGGGAACCTCTGCAGCCCTACTAAAAGCCCTCCAGACACACTGCAGAACTGGAGCTGCACAAAGAAGATGGGAAACCACCAACAGAGCGAGTGAGCAAGCATGTCCTATGGAATTCTTGGGAAAGGACTTGGAAGGAGGGGGTGAATAGCTACCAAGTAGTGGCCCCATCCCCAGGGACACAATGTGGGATAGTGGAGTGAGAAGAAAGAGGAGACCATTGTGACAAGAACAAGCTCACACACACAGGAAGTTTAAAAAAGAAAAATGCAGTTTGCTGTGCTTGGACCAGCAGCAGTGTCAACTACAAGTACAAACATAAACATACAGCATCTAGCTATGGTAATCGACGCAATAACCAAGAAGCAGTAAGTAAAATGGTCTAAGGAAACATGATACATATTTTTTCTGAGTGGGGCTACGCTATGCTTTCTCTGTTGTTCATTTCTGTTAATAACCATCCCACTCAAAGAGGCTTTAATGCTGCCTATATCTCCCAGCCCTACATTTGTGGTGTAGTAGGCTCAGTAGAAGAAAGGAAGGATGGTGCAGGGATTAGAGCATTGGCCTGCATCTTGAGAGACCTAGGCTCAGTTCCCTGCTTCACCACAATTTCCTGTTTCTGTGTGACCATGGGTACATCCTTCTCTGACTCAGTTTCCCATCCGTCAAATGGGGAAAATAGTAATGCCCTACTTCACAGAAGTGATACAAATACACTGAAGATTGAGACTTTCTGATACTACAGTAATGGGGGCTGAATAGGTATGTAAGATAGATTTGTCTCAACAGCTGCCTGGGAGAAAGGGCATTGTTGGAAGAAGCAGAAATATTGTTGTCTTGTGCATGTCTAAATGGTTTGGAGAGCCATTAACTCTTAAGAAAATTTAGAAAGGTCCACACTTTTATTATCTGATATTTAAAGATAGAATTAACAAATATAATTGTGATGGGGTGGACTAAGTCCCGAGGCCCCCTGCTGGAGGCCCTGTGGCCCTCCCACACCCTGCCTCAGAAAAGGGCAGAAAAGAGGTCCTCCAAGCTGCCTATAGCAGCGGTGTGGGAAGCAGCCAATCAGGGCCCAGCGTAGGGTTACCATATTTAAAAAATAAAAAAAGAGGACACTCCACGGGGCCCTGCCCCTTTCCCACCCCCGGCCCTGTTCCAACTCTGCCCCTTCCCCAAAGTCCCCGCCCTAACTCCGCCCCCTCCCCTGAGCACCCCGCATTCCCCCTTCTCCCTCCCAGCCACGCAAAAAGGGCTGCCCGAGCGCTACCGGCTTCACGGTTTGCCGGGCAGCCCCCAGACACTGTGCCCCTGGCCAGCGCTTCCCCAGCATAGCTGGAGCCCGGGAGGGGAAGCGCCCAGCCGGGGGCGCAGAGTCTGGAGGCCGCCCGGCAAACCGTGAAGCCGGTAGCACTCGGGCTTCGGGCAGCCCCCATGCCTCCAGACCCTGCGCCCCCAGCCAGGCACTTCCCCTCCTGGGCTCCGGCGGCTGCTGTGCTCTCTGAACTCCTGGGCTCTGTAAGCACCAAGCTGCCCGAGCGCTACTGGCTTCAGGCAGCCCCCATGCCTCTGGACCCTGTGCCCCCGGAGCCCAGGAGGGGAAGTGCCCGGCCGGCGGCTCAGGGTCCGGAAGCATGGGGGCTGCCCGAAGCCGGTAGTGCTCGGGCAGCTCGGCTTTAAACAGAGCAGAAGAGTCAAGGTAGGGAGCACAGCAGCCACGGGAGGGGAAGTGCCTGGCCAGCAGTATTTTTCCCAGACATGTTTGGCTTTTTGGCAATTCCCCCTGGACAGGGGTTTGATTACCAAAAAGCCGGACATGTCTGGGAAAAAAATGGATGTATGGTAACCCTAGCCCAGCAGGCTTGTATAAGAAAAGTTGCAAGGCCAGAACATGTGAAGTTTCTTGCTAGAGCTGGAGGAGAGTGGGTTCCCTGGGCTGGGACTCCACCAGGACACAGGCCCTGAGGTAAGGATGAAGAAGGTACTGGAGCTATGGGGAAGTGACCTAGGGAATTGTAGCAGCACACAGTTTATTTAAATGGACATGGTAGATGGCTGCTATCTATGGGGTCCCTGGGCCTGCGTCCCCCCACCAGCCGCTGTGAAAGTGGTCTGGACTTTGATACACCCCAGAAGAAAACTATTTTTTTAGTGGCCAAGCTGAATAATATGGGCCAGAGAGGTAAAGAATCTCCATGGAGGGAGCCCTGCGGGGATGTGCTCTGTAGCAGGGCCGGGACTGCTCAAAAAGCAGGGACAATTTGAGAGAGCCTAGAAGGGGCTGAGACAATTCAAGCCAGGGTACTATGATAGGCCATGCTGGACTGATTGAGGAGCAAGCTAAGAGATAGGGCTGCCGATTGAGGGCCCTTATAAAGTGTGCCGCGATAGGTCACCTGTTGAACTTATACCCCAGAATGGGGTTAGCTTTGATTTTATTTCACACATAGACGGTGTCTGACTTGGCCGGAGGGTTGAGTCACCAAAGACCTACCACAAAGTATGTGAGAGAGAGAATGCAGGCACACACACTTGGCCAGAGGGTGCTTGTGAGAGGCGAGGGCACCTTGTTACAATAATATTTTGTCTCTCTGATCCACTTGTGTTTACTCAGCTCATGTTTTAATGTCTTACTGTGGGTTTATGAGCCTATAGTCTGTCAGAGGTCATGTTATAATTCTGAATGATGTCATGACATTCTTTAATTAAATGTGTTCTTTGTAACTGTGTGATCCACATGAAAAGAATAGCACTATTGTTATATCATTCCTTGATGTATAGAGAAAACTAAGCACAAAGGCCCAAATCCTCAGGGTATTTAGATGCCTAACTGGGCCTAATGTCTTCAGTGAGGAGCTAGATGGCTCAGGCCGTCTGAAAACTGTGTTCTACGGGTAACATTTTCAAAAATGCCTAAGTCACTTAAGAGCCTACATTCCATTTTCAAAAATAAGTCAGGCACTGAAGATGAAGTCTCGCTGAAAGTCAATAGGATTTGAGCTCTTAAGTGCTTTTGATGATTTCCACACCCCCATTTTATCTGTTACAGGTTCATGAACACCTCCCTTTGAAAATAAATGAATTGGCACATTGAAACAGGATTTAAATTGAGCCTTTAAAGACTAATTATGGGAGTGGATTATAGAAGGACATTGCATCACTGGAGGCAAAGCAAAGCAAAATGCTTTAGGGGGTCTGGGGCAGTGGACTCCCAACCCTACCCTCAGGTTAGCATCCATGGTTGATGGGAATTGGTGCATGGCCCTGTCTCCACCTGGCCAACCCGTGCACCGCTCCCCCCTCATTCCCCCCCCCCCAGCCCCGATGATTTCATTCCAGTGGTTTTTGCATAAGCCATTTACTGTATTTTAACAATTACTTTAGATGCTGATGAGAAACCAAGTTCATAGTCTTCTATTATTTATACTGCCGTTTCAACAATGGTGCAGATCAAGTTTAGTTGCTATTGGGTATGCACATACCCAGCTGGCTGTATAATCCATGAAAAGCAAGTTTAATTGTTTGGATACAGTGTTAGGGATATTTTTTACCCACATATCTCAAATAGGAATGACAAAATGACTTGATCTATTTCCTGTACCACAGTCTCACGGTCTTTTTTTTTTTTTCCCCAAAAAGAAAAACATTGTTTTGTAGGGATATTATTAGGCAATAAAAAATTCTGTTTGTTTTTTCTGTCCACTGAGATAACGGCAGAATGTTTTGTCTACGCCCAGCCAATCTTCATTAGCTGCTGGAAGATGTGAAACTGATTTGAAGTTCTTGGAACTTCAGCTCAATAGCAGGCGTAATTTATAATGTTTTGGATGGGAAGTTTCTGAGAAAAGAACTTTTTGTGATAGTTTTTAGAATTTTTGTTTAAAATACATTTTCAATCAATTGCTGTGCTCTGACTGTTCATATGGTTTTTAATTTTGTGTTTTTACCTTTTTTGTCATCTAATATATCTGCCTAGGCATGTCACAGACAGGTTCAACATGACTTATTAGTTTATTATTTTTATCAATTGTAATGCCTAGAGGTCAGCTAAGAACAGGGTCTCGCTGTGCTAGGTGGCATGCAAACCAAATAAGAGGCAGTCCCTGCCCCAAAGCCCTTAGTCTCTAAATAAAGAGAGTTGGGGAAAAGGGGTATGTATAACACACAAGCAGAGTGAATGCCATGTTAGTTCCAAAATTTGTTTGTTTTAAATCCTTTGGGTGAGATTTAGTGAGGAGGGGATTAGCTAAAAGGGAAGGGAGAAGGGTCACTGAAGGGAATGGCATGAGGGTGATGGGGAAAGGGGAGAAGAGGGAGGGAAGGAAGGTGTGAGGCTGAAGTGAAGAGACACTGAAGGAGGAGGTGGAGTAAACAACCAATGGGCACAGCCTGAAAACTAGAAAGCTTCCTGATGCACTAAGGGCTTGTCTATACTGCCCTGCAGTTCAGACTCCGGGGGTGTGAATAGCAGTGCACACCACAGCATTGTGCTGTAACTCCCCCGTGTGAATGCTGTGGATACAAGCTAAAAGGTTGCTAGTTCGTGTTAGCATAGTCCTCTTGGAGCAGGACTACACTAGTGAGAACTAGGAACCTTTTTGTTTATGCCCATGCTAGGAGAGTTACAGCACAGCACTGTGATGTGCACTGCTGGTCTCACCCCTGGAGTCTGTGCTGCAGATCAGTGTAGATGTAGCCATAGTTGGCATCCAACAGTCCCTGGTTAAACTGCTCTGCAGCAATTCTACTGGCTTATTAATAGTTTTGCCAGTAAAGGTTAGTTTCTTTACTGGGGGTCTACTCCAGTTGGATGACAGACTTTTGGAAGTTTCCAGCATCCCACATCTTTTTCCCTGCAGGTGGGTGTGGCATTCCTATGCTTCTCCCCCCATGCCTGCATGGTTCCTGGCTGCTGGATGAACTCCTTGGGGCGGTTGGCCTTAAACTGCTTTAATTGACTCTGAGGGACTGACCAGCATGTAGCCAGCCCAGGATTAGGGGAGCACAAAAGTAGCTGAAAGGCACCTTTGCTACCTGCAGTTCAACAGAGGATCTTAGCCTGTCTGTTTTGCTATGGAAAAAGACAGGCAAGTCAGCGGTGTGCTTCTAAGTAATTCTGGGGAACTTGCAACCTTTTTGACAATCTGAGTTTCAAAAAGTCTGCCTTCATGTGATGCAACTGAATGGGACTCACTATTAAAGTGTAAACACATTGGTTTCTATGCCTGTCAGATAAAACTTCCTGGCCCATGTGACATGAACAATTAGGAGTACCTCAGCATTGTGCAGATTTTGCTTACATAACCCTTTCTTGGCATTTTCCGGCTTCTGGAACTCTGGACGGAGCTTCTTGGGGCATGTCTACACTCCAGCTGGGAGCGAGCCTGGCAGCCCAAGCGGACAGACTCCTACAAGGAGCACTCAAGCTACCATGCTAAATATAACAGTGTGAGGCTGCACCTCAGGCTGCAGCTTAGGCTCTCGCACCTAGGTGGGCTCAAGACCCTGAGCTATAATCCAGCTCAATAGCCACACTACTGTTTTTAGCATGCTAGCTTGACCCCCTGCTAGTGCAAGTCAGTCTACCTGGGTTGGGAGGCTTGCTCCCAGTTGCCACGTAGACAAACCCTATAGGGTCCTTCCCTATGGATGACAACAACAGTAATGGCTACCATAGCCTGGAGGCACCATTTCTCAGCATAGACCCCTACAGGATTCGACCCAGGAAGCCTGGAGAGGAAGACACAGTAAGGGAACTCCTTTTTCTTTTGTTTAAACTGGCCAATGTTCACAGTGCTACGTACTCATGTATCCAGACTCAACCTTAGCATACCATCTGCCTGGGGAGGTTCCAGGGAAGGAGCTGGTGGTTATGAAGAGATAGGGAATTTGTTGATTCGTAAGTTTTATTACTTATTCATTTATCCTAACCCTTTCCTTTTCCAGATCCTATTTTCCTGCTCCCAGTAAAGTTCCCCTTTGTTATAAGGTTGGTTTGGGGTGCGTCATTTCTTTCCTGAGGTTTGTATTGATGCTCTTCACTGTTTCATGTGTACTAGGTTTTCTTTTCCTTTCCAGCCATAGTAGCATTATTCATTTCCCCAAAACACACTCATTAGGTCTCTGGCACCAGTGAGGAGTCACCTTGGGTAGAAGCATCAGCTGTCACAAAAAAAGAGCCCAGGATGCAACCTATGCAAAGATAGGGGAGAGCCACTCCAAACAGCAGTCACCAAGGAAGAGGCTTGAGCCACACCTTGTGGGAGGGGCTATGCTTACACACACACACACACACACACACACACACACTTATTTTATGCCCTCATTTTACCAGTGCTGCAGAGACTCAGTCAAAGGGAAATCCTTATCTGGAATCTCACATGAGGCCTTTTAATGAACTTGAGCCTGGGCCATCTGCTAGTCCTACTGATAAATTGGAGAACTACTACTTTCATGTTACTATTCACATAATGGTTGATGTGCAATTTAGGTTTTACGCTCAATAAACACCTCTGGGCTCTTTTGTTTATTCCAGTGTACATAGGCACTGTCTTTGCCACAGCTGCTGCATTCTCCTTATGTTCAATTTTAACCAAAATAACTTTGGAAAAACCAGTTACATAAAGTGTTTACATGCCAAATGCCTAAGCTGTAGTGACAACATTGTTAGTTTTTAAATCCAAGTAATGTGGCGTATACTGGAATAAATCATATGAAACAATAAAGGCCTTTATGAATTAATTGCCAAACAGTTTTTCCAGAATAAGATAAGTCACTGACCTTCATACCTTTTGGCTTTGACTATTTCTCTGATGGAAGAGGACAGGGATGGTTTGATCCTGAATTCCTGGCTCAAGAGAATAAAGGTTGAAGGATCTGGCACCTGCTTATGAGGAACAAATATTTATTTGTTGACACTGACAGTTCTCAGCCCTGCACAAAACATACCTTTTGCTTCAAGGTGCTTACCTTCAAAAATACACAAGATAGCACAACTCTATAAAGTCACATACTGCCCTCACTTACACTGCTACCACTGAGTTTGCTGTTGCCTGCAAAAGAATGGAGCAGAAAACTGAGTAAAGGTCCATTGAAAGTATCTTAGATTTTAATTCCACTTTATGACCAAAGAAAGACCAGGTCAAACTTTTTTTTAAACCCTGAAAGACCCAAGTTATATTTGAGTGAAATAGGAACTTCATTTTTTTTTTTTTTGTTCCAATGGAAGCAGTAAATAAAACACAGGGACTAGGAATCAGGACTCCTGGGTTCTCTTCTTAGTTCTGACACTGATTATTGATCTTTTCTAAATCTCGTTTCCATACAGCAATTCATTAATCTGTGAACTAGATATATTTACTGTTTATATTTTAGTAGTGCCAGAGGCTCCAGCACCATTGTGCTAAGTACCATACAAATATATACCAGGAAGTTGATCCTGCCCCAAAGATCTGCTATCTGCAATAACGCTTAGCTACCTCCCATGGTATTATGAAAATAAATTAGTGTTTGTAAAGAGCTTTGAGATGATCAGATGAAAGGCCCTGGATAAGTACAAAGTATAGTTATTGGCCAATATTTAACATGGATTTATGATCAGAATATTGTCATTGTAAACAGTATTTAACTTGGTAAACAGAGAGTGAGAGCTGAGTTGCCCACTTTACCATATGGTATTTCTTCTAATCCTTCTGGAACCAATCTTTTAAAAAAAAAAATTGACTTCAGTCTTTAGCTTGTTTCAGCTTAGTCACAATATTCTCAAATTAAGCTACTTTGTTGATTAAATATTGTTTATTTTAGTTATTTAAAAAATATGCAGGAAAGATCCACTTGTTTTCAACAGCTGTTTTTACAAGGATGTCTTGGCAAGAGTTAGTCATTTATTCTACCAACAACAGAATTAACTCATTCAAAGTTTCCTCTTAAACTCTCCAAACGAACTGCATATTTAAAGATGAAACTACATCTTTAACCTCCATTGTGCCTATGCATTGCAACACACATGGCTCAGGTCCTCGTCTGGTGCAAACTGAGGAAGAGCCATTAACTTCATGGGGCTATGCTGATTTACAGACGTGTATAAGCAGAGCATCTGGCTCATATTATTCAGCCACTGTTTGACCATGCTACAAAAAATAGGTCATGTGATTTCTGATAGGAAGGGATTTCAAAACATATGAGCGTAACAGTGACAGACTCTAGTGGTCAGCAGGTGGGATTGAAGCTGGGACCTCTGGAGCTAAATGCAAGCAACTCTACTGCATGAGCTAAAAGCCATATGGCTCTTAGCTAAGACTGGGGACTCATTAATATCTCTAAGTAGCCTCAGTGCCACTAGAGGGGACAGCACACCACACCCAGGATGTGTGTGGGTTACATAAGGACCAAATTGGAAACCCCGTGGTTGATTAATATCACAAAGGGCCATAATGATATTTCATTAGGTCCTATAGCGCTCATTATATCAGTGTAACTATGTTATATACCTTTGCTGCACCTACTACTTTAAGGGTGAAATTTGAAGAAATGAAGGTCAATGCACAACTGTGCGACTGCAGTTATACTAGGTGATAAGTATTTAATGCAAAATGTTGTTCTTTAAACAAAATGGTAGAACACCAACCAAACATTGCTTTGTCCAGATGGAAAACTATATTACAGTTCATTGTTTGCTTTTAAAGGATAAACCTGTCTCAAGAAGGGATTTTTTTTAATATTCAAATGAAAATTATTGATCAGTTATGCTAGGACTTATTTGTCCAATGATGTTGTTTCTGTTCCCTGACAAGGTATGTATAACTCTTAGAATGAGGTTTCTGGTATGAATATGCACACTGATTAACTCAAAATTCACATTTGCTCTAAATCCATTCACTAATATGCTTGATTAAAACAAACAGAAAATGGGCACAAACACAATGAGTCAGTCCTATAACTGACAGCATTGCAGGATATCACCGGGAGTGCTCTGGTACACCAGTCATCTCTAAAGGTCTATCTACACTTGAGCTGGATGTGTAATTTCCAGCTTGAGGAGACATACCCACATTAGCTCCATCAGCACTAGCATGCTAAAAATAGAAATGTAGTTGTGGGGTGTGAGTAGCAGGTGGGGAAGTCTGCCCTGAGTACATACCTTTCAGATGGGATTGTATTTAGGGCAGTTAATCCCTCCTGCTGCTTGCACACTGTGACTAGACTTCTAGTTTTAGCCTCCTAGCTCAATCAGAGCTAGTGAGACTATGTTACCTGAGCTGGAAATTGCACCTCCCACTCTAGTGTAGACTAGCCTTACTATCTTATAGCCTGCTCTATTTAGACTGTAACATAAGATAAGAGGAAAGCACTAGTCTCTATAGGCTCTAGCCCTCAGAGGATTCCAATAAACACACATTTTGAGTAATAGAGAATGACTATACTAGGACTTGCAAAAATAAAGGGTGCAAATACTCCTAGGCACAAGGACTTCAACTGATACAACAAAGAAATCAACCTAACAGTTCGGAATTCAACCCCTAAGGACATCTAGGGGATGGGCATTTGCTGAATTGTTCTTAGAATTATAAGAACAAACATTTATCTCTGGAATTCTAAGATTCCCTTCTTAGCTCTCCTCCCTCTCTTTGAATCTATCTTCCCTCTTCCAACTACCCTACCAGTCTCTTGGTTTCCCCCACACACATCTTGATTGTTATCCAATTAATTTTTCTAGTTCCCTCAAATCCACCCCTTCTCCCCCACACAAAGCACCAACAAATAGACAATCCCTTCCAGCCTGTGTCAAGTCTTCTGCTCCACATTCACCTTTCCTTTTCAGTATGCAGCTACTTCTTGGCTCCAAATCGGGAGTATCTCCAGCTGTAGCTGCCTTGCTCCATGCTGCTTCCACACAAGGAACAGTGAACAGGAGAATAGGGCATTAAGCAAAAGGGTTAGACACACGGATTAAAAACACTTCAGAATTGACTCCAACCAGAGATTCTAACCTACTACTTTCTCCTCATGGCCACAGGGTCCTGCAAGCTTCCCCTTAAGCATCTTAAGACTGCCTTTAGTCACTAACTTTTGATTTAATTCTTTGTAGGAAAAATATCTCCCATAACAGACATGGGCACAGCGGTTAGAGATTGAGGAGAAACTATTAGACTAAACTGAAGGCTGAGGGCACTCAAGAATCTGCTGGGTTTAATTTAAATTTAGCAGTCAGTGGAATGAGTTCATAAATACCTGAATGAATCCTCCTTATTGCTTCAAATCAGTCAGATTTTCATTTAGCAGCTGTTGTCACTAATGTTTTTCACTCTTTTGCCCTGTTTAATTCCAACAAATTGGGGAAGTAGTCGGGGGGAGGAGAAGTGAAACAGTCTAACAAACCTCAAGGCCTCATAATTCATTACAGGGGAAAAGGCATATTCCTGAAAAGGTCATTTTAAGACTGATCAGGGCAGCAAAATGTTCACTGATTAAGTGTTGCCCACAGTAGTTATAAATAGAACCTTTCCTCATTAATGCCAGCTAGATCTGGGCCCACAACATTCACAGCCCAGCTCCAGGCAAACAGATCTTGTGCCAAACAGTAGAAAAAATGGAAGGTTCCTCAGATGTTAACATATGGGATGTTGAAGACCAGATGACGAACTTATTTTAAGCCTGCAATCTTTGCTGCAGAAGTGGTAAAATATCACTAATGCTGGACTAATTTTTCCATATTGTCTTTCTTGCTAGATAAGCAGGCATCACTATGCTTCTTACAACACCTTTTCTTTCAAAATTAGTTTATTCAGTCATAGATCAAGGGCCCACTCTTACAGTTTTCAATCAGACAAAACTCTATTAATGTAAGTTTTGCCTGAGTAAGGACTATCTAGTCAAGTCTCAACAGATTAATATTAAAAATTTCATGTTTTAATGTGCTCCCTTTTACACACTTGCTACGCAATATAAGATTCCTGTTTCTGTACTTCTCTAACAGTGAAATGATCAATAACAGTATTAAGAGCAAAGAATTCTTGTTAAACATCAGGCTTTTATACACTTGATCTCTTGAGTTCTGTGTTTCCCTTCCTGAACATGAAGCCCTAAACCCTTCTGTATAGCAATAACTTATCAGTCTAGATTTTTTTTTTATCAATAGTCCTCAAGCTTTGTGTGCTTAACAGGTAGTTCTTCACTATTATTTGTATTGTGCTTGTATCTAAAGGCCCAATTAGCAATGGGGACCCTAAGTGGTGTATGCACACAACAAATTATTGGTTCTTGACCTCAGAGAGTTTACAATGTAAGTAAGAGACAACAGATGGGTTCAATAAACAGATGGATGGACCACAAGGTAATAATGAGACTATTCTAAGTTTAATGAGCAGCAGTCACAACACAACAAATGTCTGGCTGCTACTCAGTATTTTGGAGGCATGTCAGCAGTTTTAAGGATTGATTTGGAGGAAGTTAGCAGATAGTGACACTCTCCAAACGGCATTGTGGAGATTGATGTTTGTTGTGTCTCAATTGTTTTCATATCATAAAGTATTTTGGCCTGCTAAACCCAGGGTTGTGAGTTCAGTCCTTGAGGGGGCCACTTGGGGATCTGGGGCAAAATCAGTACTTGGTCCTGCTAGTGAAGGCAGGAGGCTGGACTCGATGACCTTTCAAGGTCCCTTCCACTTCTAGGAAATGGGATATCTCCAGTAATTTTAAGGGGGGAGGGATAGCTCAGTGGTTTGAGCATTGCCCTGTTAAACCCAGGGTGGTGAGTTCAATCCTTGAGGGGGGCCATTTAGGGAACTGGGGTAAAAATCTGTCTGGGGATTGGTTCCCCTTTGAGCAGGGGGTTGGACTAGATTACCTCCTGAGGTCCCTTCCAACCTTGATAGGCTAGGCTATTCAGTGTTTTACAAGCACAAAAATTTTCTTGTTTCTTGGTTTGCTAGTCCTACAAGCTCAGCCTGGGAAGTGAGAATGAAGCTGGGTTTATCATTTCATGTATATCATGACCAGTCATGAAGATCCTGCAGGCCAAATTCTGCCCTCAGTGACATCTGTGCAGAGTCCCTGTTTTTAAACAGGGGTATCCAGATATAACTGATCAAACCTTATTAAAATTTTATAAAGATACAGAAGGGATAGACTTCACTCACTCAGCTGCACTAGCTCTGCAGTACTAACAGGAATAAGTATGACTTGTTCACAGATGCCAGCAGATGGCTGAATATACACAGGTTACAGAGCTCTTGAGTAAAGAGGTGCCATTTTTTCCTTAGCGTGGGTTGGCTTCTCCAGCTGGGAATAATCAAGTGTAGTTGAGCCTAGATAGATTTAGAACCTTAAAGAGAGAAAAGTGTTACTGTCTAGAAGGCCAAGGCCTAGAGCTCTAGAGATAGGAGAATTGCTAGGTTCCTGCTGTTTTAGTTTATAGGTGGTTCAGGGGTGTGTGGAAGGATTTAACCCACAAACTGGGAATGTGGCCAGAGATACTGTTAGGGTTTTGCTTTGTGTGGCTATGCTTTTGATCTCACCAATGCTACCCCCATGTTTATAATTCCTTTTGCAAATTGTAGTAATGCTTTTCCAAATACTTGGATTCCCCCCTCACATGCACACATGCACTACAGCTGGTTCTTCACCTTCCTCAACACTTTAGTTCCCAGACTGTTACAGGGTGTGGGAGCTCCCACCTTCATGGTGATGAGTTTGCACCTGCAGACCTTGTTGTCATAGTT
Source organism: Malaclemys terrapin pileata (assembly GCF_027887155.1). NCBI lineage: Eukaryota > Metazoa > Chordata > Testudines > Emydidae > Malaclemys > Malaclemys terrapin. Next base: position 116,817,886 of record NC_071505.1, read on the forward strand.
CTCCTACATCCACTGCAGCTTTTGCAGTCCCTTTGGCTAGGGTTCCATAGCAATAGACACATCATAGCAAACTTAGAGTAGAGCATCCTGCAAACTTCTTACCAGAGCCCCAGGTGTCTGCACAGCAGCATAGAGAACCTGGCCATTGCCTGTTGCTGTGTTGCCCCAGGAAAACTACCAATTAAAATCCACTCGTAACACAGAAGCTGCTGCAGTGGGTTTAACAGTTTCTTCAGAGAGTTTCCTACTCTGAGTGACTACAGTTTTCCAGAGTTAGCATATAACCCCATCTCTCCTCAGCCAGACACTGCAGCTGTTTTGGCATTCCCATAATTCCTCTGTAGTAAACTTTTCTTCAGCGTTGCTGATTTAGAGTGGGTGCTTTTGTTCTAATCCAACAGGAGCAGCATTTCAGTGTTTGGTGAGTGATCTTTATTTATAGTGTGTTTTAAAAACTCTAGAGTGTTTGGGAATCTTTAGGATAAAAAATGGTTTTGATGAAGGCTAGCTGAATGTAAATTTAATTGTAGGAATTTACTCCGCTCCAGGCAAAGAGAACAATACAGTAAAATGCTTTCATGTTACCCAGGTAACAAATTAGTGGTTAGCCCCCCAAACACACCAGCATATAGAGTTGTTTTGACTTAAATGTATCATTTAAATCTTTTGTTGTTTGGCTAAGAGACTGTCCATTCTTTAATTCAGGCCTACATAGTAATGGTGTAGAGACTAAACATGTAGCCAAACTGTCTACCAGAAAACCTGCTAAAGAGTTGCACTAAGAAAGTTTGAGTGACTATAGGTTGACTCATCTGATCTATTTAGATTGTGAACCATTAAAATATTTAATTGATCAGCAGTTGTTCATTTTCTCATGCTTCGCTTGCTAGGTAATGGAGATTATTAGGTTTAGTGGAAGACGAGCTATGGGGCAAGCACGTATGAGGCCAGATCAAGTAACTCTACTGCAGTCAATTATAACCCAAGGATTCATTTAATAGAGTCCAGCATACAGTTCATAATACCAGAAATCTTTGAGCCAAACAATCTATATTTCACTTATTCAGAGGCGCCCTTTTTTTGGCTTGCATGTCCCTGTTTCAAATTGTTTGTCTAATAGAAGAGATCATGTTAGCTAAGCTAGCTTGTATTTTTTGAGCAAGGATTTTGCTGTACAGTAGAATGTTCTTAATTGGAATAGATGTTGGTGGAAAAAGAAACATGGCAATTAAAGTTTTGTCCAGAGCTGCTTTTATTTCCATTAATGGCTTTAAATATATACGGTGAGTGCAACTATTATGTCAAGCATATAAAAAATAGGACATTTCAATAGTTAGGTTCCTATCAGAACATTAATTAGATCCCACTGTCCATCCTGCATGTTAAAGGCTATAGGCTAATTTACATAAATAGTGCAGTACTTTCAAGTGTGCATGTAACAGGGAGAACAGGAACATGTAATGCTATTTGTGTGCAGTGTACTGAAGATAATATTGCTGTGGGAGCCTTATGACTTTGAATGCTTCATCTCTCAGCCTTACTTCTATGTTAATCAAGCCAAATATTTGTGGTATCTAGAGAGAAGCCTACAGCAAGATCTTAGATCCACAAACCCAAATTTTGCAAATAATTTCTACCTTTATAAAGGGATAATGTGAAACCTGGGATCAAAAAGCCCCCTAAATCCTGGGGGGGAGGAGGAGTTGAAAATACAGATGCAAAATTTGCATCTTCAACCCCATTTCTCTTGTTCACTAGAGTAGTTCTCGGGCAAGATGTGAGTATATGTTAATGCATACTAAGCGCTGCTAATGCCCTGATCTTGCAATGAGTGCATAGAGTCCCACTGAATTCAGTGGGGCTCCAAGTGAGCATAGGGTTCTGCCAGCGAGCATCTTATTAAAGGACCAGGGCATAAATGCTTCACTTACCTAGTCTACTTGGTCACAGTTTATTTTATGAAGACTTAACAGAGGCCTTTTGAAAGCTTGATTTTTAATAAAAGTAAAGGTTAGCTAGACATTTAAAGGGATATAGGGATGGTTTATTTTGTTCTACCTTTAAATGTTAGGATTAGTTTGAGAAGCAGAGACGGTGCAGAGATTAATGTTATGTATATAGAAAAAGGAAAATATTGTCAGAGCCAAATTTCTGAAGCCTTGTGTATACAATTGAAGTAAAATAAAAGACCAATATTTTTCATCCTTGTGTTTTTGTGAGGGTGTTTTTGAATGTATTGGGATGGTGTTCTGAATACCTTTTGGAAGGCATATTAAAAGAATAGGTGTATATGTGGGGGGGGGTATGTTTAAAATACGTTTATAAATCTCTGTCTCCTCCCCTGAGCAGTGAGCACGCTGCGGCCTACTTCTCCCCCTCCCTCATGCCAGCGAACAGTTGTTCGGCAGCCAGGGAAGCACTGGGAGGGGAAGGGGCAGGAACACAGTATGCTTAGGGGAAGAGGCGGGGGCAGAGGGAGCTTGGCTGCCAGCAAAGCCTGCCCTGCAGCAGGAGCCGGCAGAACCCAGCTTCTGCCCACTGCGCCCGCAGGAGAGGGCGGGGGGCAGAGAAGAGCAGGCTGGGGCCTCTTTGAACCATGGTAAATACAGTACTGTCTTTGATAATAAACGTATTCTCATTTCACATATGCGCACACACAAAATGCTGTGTGTTAAGCAATGGGGTGATCCTGAATGGACTCTGTCGAGTTGCTGTGTGCTATTCCTTTGGGGATAGCAGATCTAAGAGCTCTGTGCGTATTCAGTGGAATGGGCTGAGCACTCCAGAGGGATGCTTGGAGGACTCGGGAGTTGGTGTGTGCCTATTGCTAACCTCATGGGCAGTGGGTATCATAGGCAGGGGAAGGCTCTGCCTCCCCAAACAGTCTGGCGTGGCCCTGCCCATGCTCCACCTCCAGCCCCATCCTGCCTGCTGTTCCCTTCTGTGGCCAAGAGGCTGGGACAGGCAGGCTGGGGGCCATGGTGCGCACAAGACCCCCGGGCTGGGGCCGCGCCACCTGTCTTCCTGGCTCTGGAACTGCACTTTCTGCCCAGTGCTCCAGGGCTGGAGGCTTTCCAGTCGCACTGCCTGTCCAGCGCTGGAGCTCGGGGCGCGTGGGGCGTGCCAGTGGCCACGGGGTATGTGTGTGTGCTCTGGGTTCCAGTGGGGAAGGAGGGCAGAAGGGGAGGGGCCTCAGGCAGAGGGGGAGGGGCTGAGGGCTAGCATCCTCCAAGGGCACGTTCACCTGCCACTCATGGCTAACCTGTACTGAGAGAGAGAGGCTGGTGGAGACCTGGAAGGCAGTGCTTGGGTTGCCAGACGCTGATGGTTTCAGGGAGCTGATCCATAGCAGGTATAGACAAGGCTTAGGTGCCTCCCAAGCCTGGGTACCCCTGGGAAGCACCACACGGGTATAGAGTTCCTGTCATTCCAAAGCACTTCACAACTAAACTGAATTGCTATTAGGGTGACCAGATAGCAAGTGTGAAAATTGGGCCACTCTTTTTTATTCTCCCCTCTTCCCCCCCCCCCCCCCCCCCCCCCCCCCCGCCGCAGATGATGGGTATAGTTGCGTATACAAGTCAAACCTCTTAATATCAGGCCAGTCCCAATCATATCGGGACATCTGGTCACCCTAATTTCAACCACCTCAGAAACATCTGTCATTGATTCTTGTCTCACTGTCATTAGCCTGGTCTCTTACTGATATTTTCCAAAGCACATACCATGGGATCTCAGGCCTTGATCGTGCAATTTACAATTCAGGCTTGACTCCGTAGGCCTCAGTGGAGCACCACTGAGTCTGTCAGCTGCAGCACTGGAGCCTTTGTGCAGCCATGGAATGTTGCAGAACAACATAGGGAAGGGAAATTTTGGCCCAAAACATTTAGAGATACTGTGCTTTTAAGATCGGTATAATGGACTCGGCAGACAGAACCTCTGTTCTTCTGTCTGAATGACTGGTCGCCAGTGTAAGTACATTAGCTTTACTGAAGTTACTTTGATGTACATTGGTGTAAATCAGAGTAGGAATATCCTACTGTTTTTAAGGTTTTATCCAGATGCCGAGAACTCTAGGCTTCAATAGCTCAGTTGAAGTCAATGGGAGTTGTGTGTCTAAATCCTGTGCAATCTGTTGAAATTTAAATAGTTATAAATAATAAGACATTATAGCAACTGTTTTCAGATAAATACTGCAGCTTGCCAATGCAATTCCACACAACTCTGTTTAAGGAAGCAGCCTCTTGACCAAATGCATTCTTTAACTCGGTAGTAGGCTTGCCTAATACAATAAAACCACTATACCCATTGGCAGACAGTAATAAGCATGTATAAGATAAACAAACTTTAGTGGCAATTTCCTACCTTGGCTTTCAAATGTAAAAATTACACATGTCTAGTTAAAGTGTTTGTTGGAAATTAAATAAAATGGAAACTGTGGGATACAATGGGCCTGATATTGTTCCCAAGCTGTTTTTGACTCCATTGTCTTCAATGGAGCTGTTTCTTATTCACATTCACACAGATGTAAGTGAGGGCAGAATCGGACTCATAGTCACAAAATTATACCCAGGAAACAGTCTCTGTAGAAATTGGTGTGTGATTAAATCACAGAGCTTGGGAATTATCACGCACAATCCTGGCAAGTTAGTATATACTCCTATCCCTTTTAGAAATCCCCAAAGTGTAGGGTGGATGCTCAGGACCCAGTGAAAATGCCCCCCAAACCTGTTGTGTGGTATTGGGCAGTTATCACTGTTTAGGGCCACTGCCATAGCACAAAAGAGAAAATAAAAATATGAGATTTTGATTATACAAAATTAAAGGCCCTTTTTAGTTTTTATAATAGTTTATTTTGAATCTAATGGTACCTCGGCTATCAACAACTTTTTGCTTAATTGATGGGGAATTTTTTAGTGTGTGGAGTTTTTTCTGCTCCCTTCAGAAACTAATAAAAACCAAAAAAAAAAATCCCTATATTTTATAAGGTAACAGACATGGTTTAAAAAAAAGGGTTCAAACAGTCTTTAACACATACAATAATACAGCATATCAACCGCAAATGAGAGGATCCAGAACTTCCTTAGAATAGTGAAACTACATCTGGAGCCTAATCCTTTTTTTGTTTTTTGTTTAAACTCTTATCCACCAACATTTCCTCCTCCTCCCAAGAAAAAGAAGTTCCCATGTCCATCTAGACACCCATCAAACATTTCACCACCCGATCAGGAATCAGCTTCCACCCATTAATTAACCCACCCTCCCCCTTCCGAGAATAAGAATTTCAAAAGAACAGAACAGATGATTTGGGGTGTGGTATGAGAGCTCCCATTCAACATGACTCAGTAATTATTTTGTCTCTTCTGTAAAAGAGGTCAGATAGAGGTAGATCTGAAAGAGAGGTCAGAGACTCACTTTGCACTGGTGTAAATGACTTCATAAGACTGAGGCCTTGGCTACACTCGCGGATTCGCAGCGCTGTGAAGCGCGAGTGTAGTCGCGCAGCCAGCGCTGCAAGAGCTCTCTCACAGCGCTGCAAGTACTCCACCTCTCCGAGGGGAGTAGCTTGCAGCGCTGCGAGCGAGCGTGCAGCGCTGCAGGCTCTGATTACACTCGCGCTTTACAGCGCTGCACTCGCTGCGCTCAGGGGGGGTGTTTTTTCACACCCCTGAGCGCAGCAAGTACAGCGCTGTGAATTGCCAGTGTAGCCAAGGCGTGAGGAGAACAGTAAATGGGGAACCCCACAACTGAGAATTGCTACTAATATGATCTATTACTCAAGTGTCATTCTCAGCTTTCAAATAGCAGGCTTCTGCACATCTGCAAGGCCTCAGCTATCTTCTGGTGGGCAAAAAGGTGCCATTGCACTGGGTTCGCAAAATGAATGTTGCACACCCCAACATGTGCTTTTAGGACATAGGGGTTTAGGAGAGAATACTTTAAGCATCTCTCTCTGACTTCTCTATGGCATCCTTTCCTTCTGTAGTGGACAGAAAAGTCTTTAAATAAAATGTTTTTCTTTTTATAGTCCCACTTCTTCCTTTGCTGTAATGCTGTTAAGACAGCTTGCTGTATCTGGGGAGCTATAGAGCTGCACTCTTACAGTTCTTGGCCTTTTGTTGTTGGGGTTGGGTCGGAATTAATGCGCAATGATTAAGGTAGATTTTTAGGTGATTATGCTTGCATTCCTGATTGAAGACCTCAGAGAGCCACCTTTCAAGGAATGGTCTCAGAGGGGGCATTTAGCTCTTTTCTGGAGTTCCACAAAACAGACAAATTATTCCTTCTATTTCTGTATCTTTCATATGCCTCCCCAACATTGCCACCTCCCAGGTATGAGGTAATTTTCATTGAACCTGCAGTGTCATCCTCTAGGGCAGTGAACCTTCTTTCTGTCCACTCTGGTTGCTGCACACATTCAGTTGAGTTTTCCTTGTATTTTGTCTGTTGATGAAGTGACAATGGAGGCCTTAGGATCAAGTCTGCAGCCAAAGTGATTTTAAGATCAAGACTTTCAAATACTGCTTCTGAATTTCTTTTTACTACTAGGGCTTGTTAAAGACTGTAAGCTGCTGGGCCAATACATTGGGTGATGCATCCAATAACTTTCCCAATAGCAGGGGGTCAAGCTTTTTTCTTTAGGGTTGAATTTTATTTCTCCAAATCAAAACAGTTCAACATAAATCCTACAGATAAGCGGGCCCTTTCCCTTGACTCAGGCTAGGGCCTCCTGCAGGAGCCTATGTGCTCCCTGCAGGTCTGCACTTCCGGGCCCTCTGCCTGGGAGCTAAGGAGAGCCTCCCTGTGTAGGGTAGCTCACACAGTGCTCCTTTGAATCTCTCCCTGCACTCTCCCCACAGAACTTGAGTTGACCTTTACATCTTCCAGCTGGCTGAGCCCCAACCCTCTTAAAAGACCTGGTCATCCTGTGACAAGCATCACTTGAATCACTCATTCCTGTTAATTCCTCTTCTTGCTTTGGCCCATAGTGGGATGTTTTTGCATCTTTGCCTCCTGCCCATGGCTACGTTTATAAGCCAAGGCTAGAGACACTCTTCCCCCAAATATTGGTATTTTCCCCTAGTTTTCACGTTGCTAACTGGAATCTTAAAAAAATGAGTCCCTGAGGTAGGAAGCTCGGCTATGGTGCCACTCTACTTTGTGCGAGTGCTGTTCTGCCCATCCTGTTTTAATACAGTCAATTAAACACAGAAAGGCAAATAATCGTAAAGGCTCATAGTCTCCCTCTCCCCCCTGCTGCTACTAAGGATGGGAGATTTGAGGGAGGGTGAAAGGAAAATGTCAGGCGCCCACTGTTGGTTCTTAGGCCTTGACTTGCTCTTCTACTATTTCCTGCCTTTATTTCTCTATCAGTTTTCTACTAGCGCCCATTGCTGCAGTATTTGAGGGCTTGCCTATATAAGCATTTACTTTGTGGCAAGCTGGGGTGTAAATCTATCCCTCATTAACACACTAAGTGGACCCTGCTACCATGCACTAAAAGGTCCATAATGCGATTGAATCTACTTCCATTTCAAAGAGGGGTTGATCAACGCACACTACAGAATTTTGAGTGCATACTAGCTGGGGTGTAAATTCTAATGCGCACCAGAGTGTTGTGCACGAACTGGCTTGTACGTGGACCCTGTTGGTGCATGGAGTTCCCTGATGTGAGTTAATGTAATCCTGTTTCCAGCAGTACTATATTAACAGGCAGTAGGGAACTTTTAATGTGCTCCCACAGGGACCACGTGGGTTGGTTAGTGTGCAATATGCTGGTGCACTAGTGAGGATTAAGCCCTTAGTGCTGGTGGGGTGGATTTATACCTTAGTTTGCAGGGTAGATTTATACCTTAGTTTGCTGTGAACTAAGGCTGTGTCTACACTATGGGCGGTACAGCTGTAACACCATAATGCAGATGCTTCCTGCAGCAACAGAAGAGGTTTTTCCATCAATGTGGATAATCTCCCTCCTGAGTGGCAGTAGGAAGGTCAGTGGAAGAAGTCTTCTGTTGACCTAGCCATGTCTACACCAGGGATTAGGTTAGTTTCACTATGGCACTCGGGGTGTGAAAAATTCACACTCCTGAGTGCCGTAGCTATGTCAACCTAATTTTTAACTATAGACCAGGCCTAAGTGTTTATATATACAAGATCCTTATTGCTCCCTATTTTAGTTAGATTGGCAAAGTGAGATCCCTAGTCAACCTCAGAGAGTCGTCTTGTCTTTTCCCTTTTCTGGTTATAGGGGACTCTGCTTAGAGTAGATTTTTTTGTGGGGGTGGAGGGAGCAGGGAAGGTGTGTGTTGTTAAATCCATTACAGAAAGGCTTGCCACTACTAGCAGTGAGAGGCTCCCTTAAAGAAAAATCCTTTAGAATTTAATAAGGAGTGAACCTATAGGGTTCTATAGAAATATAATGGGGGTCTATAGTTTTAAATGTTTGGGGTGTTCTAGTCCACCTATAGAACATCATAGTTAGGGATATATTTCTGTATTGCATTCTATAGGATGGTAACAAACAAACAAAAATACCAGCCAAACACCCCAACAATTGTGGACAAATGTCTATTCAATTCTGTAGGACTGTTCTGTGGGGGCGGGGAAATAGATTAGAGAGAGGATTTGTCCCTTCTAGAGAAAAATGACCATTGGTGCTGAGTTCTACTGCTTTCTCCCCGCTGCCCCTTCCCTCTCCTTGCAGTATTATTCCATTAAAACTCAAGGTCTGGGATCTTTTTTTATTAATATTCTGTAAACAAATGGCACCTCAATACAAATACTGTGGTGAATTTATTACTTTTTTGGTTACATAAGTGTCTCCAGTGAAAATACATCCAGGAGAATAATAAGAATCTACACAACTTCAATATAAATTGTAATATGTGTTTTGTGCATAAAGGATGACTAAGGTCCTGATGCAACATATCCCTTAAAGCTTAAACATATGCTTAACTTAAAGCACATGAGCAGTCCTCTTAAATTTAATGGAACTACTAGTGCTTTAAGTTAAGCATGTGCATAAATGCTTTGTTACATCAAGTTAGGCATATGCTTAAGTGTTGCTGGAGTAGGGCCTAATATACCTAAACATACACTTTTTTTCCTAAGAAATTAAAGTTTCCCTTGTTAACAATTGCAGATAAAAAGCTAGTCTTAGCTTGTCATTTATTTTTCAACGTTATGCTGCATTACAAATTCATAGTCCTAGGATTTTGACCTCCAGGTTATTGTGAAATACGACCGCAGTTTGTGTTGATGAGATTAGGGGTGTTGGTTAGCTTTGGGGATTGGCAAAGCAGTTTGTATAAAATAAAAAACGCTCCTGAACTCATGTCAAATTGAAAGAAACCATTCTGGAGTTTATAAAAAATGTTAACTTTAATTCATTGTTTTGAAAGTTTGCCTGCCTCTGTGCTTAAGGCTTCTGTCTGGGACAGTAAGTAGAAATTCAAAACAGAGAGGCTGTTTCTGTTTTTGTTCATAGCCAGTCTGGAAGCAGGAAGTAACAGAAATCTTTTGAGATAGTCAAACCTTCTGGCTCTGGAAATCTCATAATGATAGGCTAAGTAGCCATGCTTTCAGGTATGAGAGAAAGGCAATGTCTGTTGGTTAGAACAGATGGCTAGTCATCAAGAGAATCTATTCCTGACTCTGCCACTGACTTACTGTGTGACCATAGACACTTCACTTAACCTGATTCCTCTTCTCTTCAATATGTATAATATACTTCAAAAATATGAATGAATTAGGATTCACAGCAGACTTGTGAAGTACTTTCAAATCATTACATGGACAATGCCATACAAATGTAAAGTACAGAATTATCTTTACTAAGCCCTAAACAATGGAAGTAAGGACCCTAACTACTTTTGAGCATATAAGGACCCAGTGGAAAGACTGCTATTGACTTCGTTTTCTTTGTATCAGATCTTTAGAGGTTCACCCATGACTAGCTAGCTGCTGTGATGTCTGTCACTTCCCCATAAAATTGCAGTGTCATCATCTTATCCTTCATACAGATGTGTGTGTGTGTGTGTATGTATATGTGTATGTGTATGTGTGTATATATGTATGTATATAATTCTTCCTTCCCGTCACTGCCTATCCCCACACCCTAGTCTAAATTACTTTTATTGAAGTGCTGTGTTTGTACTGGCGTAAACCTAGAAAATGCAGTTCTTTCCAGCGTGAATTACCTTTCCTTTAATGGAGAGTAAAATTGAGGGGTTAGACCATCAGCAAAGAGAGACTGTTTTCAAGACTGGTCATTCCTCTCTTTTCTGGACTGGGAGGCCAGGTTCTACTATTGAAACAATTAAAGTTGTTTCCTACAAATACAGTACATATTCCAGAATGAGCCATTTACTTTCAAGATCCTTTCTTGGTTGTATTGATTAGCATACAACTGTAAACGCTGTTCTGCTGTCACTTGCCATCTTACTATCAGGTGATCTCCGGAGGGGGATCTCTGATATGTTACAGCCATTACAAGTACACCTGTTATTAATCATCATATTTTCATGTACAGTGTTGACACCACCATCATATAGGTATAGTTGGTTGGTTCTACCCTGCAGGGATTGATGATATTCCTGCCCTTGCAACTTCCACAGAACATCTTGCATAATTACAGAGGCAGTTCCAACATAGGCACAGAGTGTAGTCCCTGTATGGAAGGACAAGGACTCTCCTCACAAAATGTAGCTCTCAGGGACCTCTTGGACTTTAGGTGGAAGGCACTTAGCTAGCAAAAGGAGATGTTTACATCCAATACAGTGTTAAAAACTTATTTCTACCTATATAGTAAGCAGCTATGACACGCTGGAGAATGGTTTTGTTGAGTTAAAACCCGCTGTAGTCCATTTTCAGAATAAAACCTCATTTTAAGAGCTAATATATTGAGGATATTATGCAAACTGCAGTAAAATAATACAGTACTTATAAATAGAAAATTATTGGCCTTTTAGGGACTTTATTTGGATTTATTTTTCATCAGAACTGAGACGCATGGTACACATTGCACCCTAATCCTACAAAATGTTTATTGCTGCTTAAGACCATGGAATGCTGTGTGTGTAATGAGGAAGTAACTGGTGTTACTGAGTCTTTTTATATGATAACCTTAAAATGCAGACTCTCTGCTGGGTGGTTATAAATAACATCAGCCTATTGAGGTATATATTTAGCAAAGAGAGATTGTTAAAGAGATACCATACAGTAGAAAGGAGGATGTGTGGGGTGGTGAGGTAATGAATTATATGAGATACAGATCATAACTCCTTCAGCAAGATTCATGATTCATAAGCGCCTGCCATGTACTATGATACATTAAGAGTTTTTTGATTAAAAATTAAACAGAGCATCTAATTTACAGTAGATGCAGCTTCCTGACCTGATTTTGAAGGGGCATATATAAATAAAACAGTGATTTCAACATCAAAAAGCCTCTCTAGGATAGGCTGTGGGACCCTGGTGTTTCATCAGAATCTCATTTTCCAAAGCAAGCTACTAACATTTTTAGCTGAACAAGATTTCTGCGGGTAAAGACATGATGGAAGCCTATTCTGAATCTGAAATTCAGAATGAGGTACCTTGTGGAAACCAACATGAGGAAGGAAAGATCCATACAAAGTGAAAAATGAGATTTTTAAAAATGCCAGTTTGTTCTAAGTAGTAAAATGCATACAGTATGATAGGACTTGAGCCAACCCACCAGATCCTAGCCCCGATGGAGAAATTTGAATCTGAATTTCACTGCTGCCCCCTTTGTAGGGCTTTCAGGACTCCAAATAGGAGGCAAGATTTAAACAAGGAAAAATACAGTGCACAATACAGTAAGACCTACTGGACATTCAGGGGGGAAATGAAGGATAGTCACTCTGGCCCCTCCCATCACATAGTCACTCTGTAATGTAAACGAAATTCCAGGCTCATGCTTCCACCCACAGCCATATACCAACAGAACAGGGAAAAACAGCAGACTCTAGAAGATAAATTGATTGCCATGGAACTCTATGGCTTACACCAGCTAAGGATATGACCCCTTTAAAGGGTCATTTCATAAGTAAAATTTTTGTCCAAAACTATTTGCCAAGTAGAACTTGCTGTCTCCTCTTTATAGGTGGCTTGAAACCAAACCATTGATTGAAGTCTAGGCCCATGTCTATTATCCTTGTCTCATGTGACACTAACTTTTTTTTTTTTTTTTTTTTTTTTTTTTTTTGCAGGGCTAAGGGGAAATGAACCTAGAGAGAGACAGAGTGATTGATTTATTTTTACAGAGAGCAGTGGATATATTGTAAAATATTTTGTCCCTCTTTGACCCTCACTTTTCATTTAGTCAGTTTCACCAGAGTGAGAAGGAAATGAGGGCATGATTATATGAATAAATATAAGCAAGGCAACTGAGAACAGGTATGAGCTTTAAAAATTACTAGGTTATTTGCACATAATTACATCCAATATTCACATTATGGTCAGAAGGCACATGGTACTAATTTGTGAATGATATTGCTATCTCTCTCTCTCCTTAGCACTTGTGTTTATTATAATCACACATGCATAGCAGGAAGCCTTTATGTGAGATCTCATCTGCCCATGAAGTTATTAAAAAGCCCTTGATAGAGGGGTGGGGACACCAGAGATTTCCCCTACCTATCACTATGTGCACTATGACCTGCCCTTCCCTTTTCCCCGATCCTTCCATGAAGCCTCAGGGAAGTTCAGCGAGATCAATCAAAACACAGGGCCCACAATTGTGCCTGGTCCTTGTACTTGCCTAGCAAGAGGTACAAAGGCCCGTTGGATCCCTTTCCCACATAAGGGCCAGGGACCATATGACCGCAAGCTAGAAGCCAGAGATTTGGAATGAGAGGCCGAGACCTTGCCACTCTTTTCTCTCCCTCTCCCCCCCCCCCCCCCCCCAAAAAAAAAAAAAAATGTTCCTGTGAATGTGCAATGCGAGCACAGGACAGCTGAAGGCTCCACACTGCCCAGCCAAATAGTCTGCAACAGTGTGTACTCTTTTGAACTTCTGCAAAAATTCACGTCGTTTAACTTCCTACTTGGCTCACTTTCAAGGGAATGCAGAGCTCTAACCCAGTCCTCCCTTTAGAATGCACAAGGGACTGACCCACAAATATATTTCAGCTAGAGGCACAAACTCTACATACACAAGCCATCGGCAGGGGTGAGCAATAGAACCTCATTATAGTCAGAATAATTGTCATCACAAAGGAGGAACAATAACAGAACTGAATAATTTTTCCCTGTTATTACTGCAGGCAATGGGAGGTACCGGCATGAACACAGTGAATAAACCAGCAGAAATGCTAGCTTGCCTGGTGTACTTTTTAACCCTTTACAGGTAAAGCAAGTAAAGAACAGCTACCAAGAGGGATTTTACAGCTAACTGGCTGACTGGGGAGCTATCCTAGGGTTACCATATTTCAGCAAGAAAAAAAGAGGACGGGAGGAGCCCCGCCCTAGCCCCGCCCCTGCCCCTCCCACTTCCTGCCCCCCCAGAACCCCCAACCCTCCCCCTGTTCCTTGTCCCCTGACTGCCCCCTCCTGGGACCCCTGCCCCTAACTGCCCCCCAGGACTCCACTCCCTATCTAAGCCTCCCTGCCTCTTGTCCCCTGACTGCCCCAACCCTTATCCACACCCCCACCCCCAGACAGACCCCTGGGACTCCCACGCCCCATCCAACCACTCCCCACCCCCTGACAGCCCCCCCCAGAACTCCCAACCCATCTAAACCCCTCTGCTCCCTGTCCCCTGACTGCTCCGATCCATCTCCCCACCCCTGCCACCTGACAGCCCCCCCCCAGAACTCCCAAACACTCCCCCCTGCTCCTTGTCCCCTGACTGCCCCCTCCTGGGACCCCTGCTCCTAACTGCCCTCCAGAACCCCACCCCCTACCTAAGCCTCCCTGTGCCTTGTCCCCTAACTGCCCCCTCCTGAGACCCCCCCCCAACTGCCCCCCAGGACCCTACCCCCTACCTGTACCCTGACTGCCCAAAACTTTCTCCACTCCCCCCAAAAAGCCCCCCCCCCGTTTCTTGACTGCCACCTCCAGAACCTTCCTGCCCCCTGACCTCCTTACCCTGCTGCTCAGAACAGGGTGTTGGGCTCTGTGCAGCCGAGCCGGACACGTGGCTGAGCTCCCCAGCACAACAAAACCCGGTCCCTGGCCCTGCACAGTGCTGCCGGACTGGGCTGCAAGGGAGCTGCCGGCTCAGAATGCAGGGCGGCTCCGGCTCCTCTACAGCTGCTCCTGAGTCCAGCCCGGGACTTCCCTGCAGCCCTCCCAGCCGCTCGCTCTGCCGGGGGAGGGGGGAAATCCCGGACATTGTGAGTGTTTTACAAATTCCCCCCGGACGCTATTTTTAGCACAAAAAGGAGGACATGTCCGGGTAAATCCGGACGAATGGTAACCCTAAGCTATCCCCCCACTTTATTTATCACACCTGGGCTATAGTGACTGAACCAAATGTAAATCATAATCAGACCAGGATAAATTTGGAGAAACTCCACCCACATTTATAGAATTACTCCAGATTTACACTGATGTAGTTGAATGCAAGGTAAAACTTTATAAAACACCTAAGTGATTAGGAGCCCAAGCCCCATTGACTTTCAATGAGACTTCGACTCCTGAGGGCTTAAATAACTTTTGAGGACTTAAATAACTGTTGCTCCTAAGTCAGCTAGGTACTTTTGAAAATGGTATCCTTTGTTCGCAGAGCCAAGAATTTGTCTGTACCTATTTAGTAGATTTGTGGGAACTTGTTTACATGTCCTAGCAAACGATCACAGACTGTTCCCACCCTGTACTATAAATGGCAGTTTGCAGACTGATCTGTACAACTAATGAAGTGCGCATAACGGACTGAATATACATCAGTGGCCCAATTAGAGGAGATGAAAATCACTGATAATGTTGCACCTTTTCCCATCCACTTTGTGATTTCTTCAATACACGGGGTTCTTATGTGGGGGAGGGGAGCAGTAAGGAGGAAGAATTATTTAGCGCTCTCTTTCGAGGTGAAAGATGATATGGGAAGCTTTACTCTCGCTGATCAGTTTCAAGATTAACCTTTTACTTAAAAATATGCTGCTCAGGCTACTTCCGAAGTCACTGAGCTCCTATTAAATGGCGTAATTAGGATGGATGGGGTGATGGCTGGAGGTTTCCTTGAGCAAGGTTGCTGCTATTGTTGTGTGTGTTATGTAGTGAGGTGCAGGCCTCAAAAAGTTGGATGTATGGCTTGGTTTGGATACATATTGGAGAAGATGCTTCTCTGAATGTACTCCAGTTGCTTTTGTCTGGAAATCTGGAGCAACATGGCTGATGACGAGTATGCTTTGGTTTTATGCAGTCCCAAGGATGCTTTGGTTTTATGCAGTCCCAAGGATGCTTTGGTTTTATGCAGTCTGTCTCATGTTACTTTCTCTTCTGCAACTGAGATGTAGGAGAGCCATGTCTTTGTGAAGAACCAAATAGTGTTCTCTCTGCCATCTGCCAAACTCTACTGCTTCCAGGTACCAGTCTAATTTTCCCACAACCTCTCTCTTGCTCTTATTCAGTCTTCAACATTACTTTCAGGCCACTCTCCCTTCATCAATGGGCTTTCAGCACTAGTCAACGTTATTGGTTTACTGAAACTGATGACTCCTAGACACCATTGACTGATTCCATCATGATTGCACTGCACTTTTGTTGCTAATGCTGTTTTCAGGCTACTTCCTCTCTTCATCTATTGCTGCATTTGGTGTACTTACTAGAGATTGAGATGCTCAAATTTTCTTCAGGGAGCTATTCCGAAGCAGATGATGTGATAAAGGGTGCTTGAAGTTGGGAAGTGTCTTTGGGAAATCTCTCACTTGTGGTGATCAAGTGGGTTTTGAAGTTTCCTGAAAAGCAATAGCTTATTTCAGAAATAACCATGGTAACAAGATGAAGACAGTGGGCTGAATTTTGCTCCTATACTAGTGTCAATCCAGAGTAGCTTCACTGAAGCCAAAGGAGCTACTTCGGATTTACAGTGATGCAAATAAGAACAGAATTTGGCTAAGTGAAAAGAGAAATGTATGAATATATGTGTGTCTAAAAACTATCAAATTAGCACACTTGTGCAGGTTGAAACACTCAAGCGTAGAAGATCCAGTCCTGATTCCATTGAAGTCAGGAGCAAAACTTCCACTAGAAGCAGGATCAGGTCCAAAATTAGGACAAAAGAAAAATGTCCTTTTGTTTGCTTTAGTTTTTGTTCTTAAGTCTTACTGCTGGTTCTGCTGAATCATAAGTCTCTTGTCTCCGCTATAAGAACTTTTTCCTGGATCAGAGATTCAGAAAATGAAATTTATTACATTCCTCAAGTGTAGTTCATCTCCAATAAAACTCTGTTTCAACCATTCAACTTTCCAGATTGTAAACTTGAAAAAGAGATATTCTTTTCTTCTAGAAGTATAAAATCTCAGGTTGCAAATAAACTGTATAAGGTTAACATTTGGCACTTTGTGGAGATGGATAAGCCATTCTCTTTTGCCCATAGTCTTACTTCATAGTGAAGCGAAACTGACACAATACATCAGAAACCACAACTTTTTCATGAAATGCAATCTGACTTGACTGAAGTTTAACCAAGTACAGTCTCAGTCTCATGGGATGAAAGAGAAAACACAGAAATGGAAGGAGTGACCAAAAAAAAGTAGTAGTCAGAAGGGGAAAAAAAACAAAACCAACTGTACATATACCCTGGACTATGGTACTTGGTTGGGAATGGGAAACTTCAGTGATGTGTATATAATGAGAGAGAGGAAAACTCCACAATGGAGCTATGATCATTCAGACCAACTGAGGATCTGCCCCATAACTGTCATGACCTATGGGTCTCAAACATGGGTCTGCAGGGTTTATAGGAGCAGCCATGCTCCAACCCTCCATCTGGCAGCCTGCTGAAGCTTGCTTACCCTGCAACTATGAAGCCCAGCCCCAGTTTGAGGCTCCACCCTGTAGTCGTAGTGGCAGAGTCCTGGAGCAGCTGATTGGTCTGCTGGCCCTATTTAAGCCAGCAGCAGGAACTGGACAACATCTGAACAACTGGGCTTCACCCTATTCTGAGCTATATGCCTTGTGCTTTCTGCTCCCCTCGCTTGATTTCCTAGCATCCTGACCTGGCATGACTCCTGGCCTCTGATTCGTGGTTCTGACACCCTGGTTTCTGACTCATGGTTCTGATCTTCAGTTTGTTTCCTGCTTCTGACTTCCCAGTATCCTGACTCAGCTGACTCCTGACTCCTGTCTTGTGACTGCAGATTCCTGTTCTCACTACTGGGTCTGGCCGCCCACAACCCAGCAGTGACAATAATGTTCAGATCCAGATGTGAATTATCCCAAGATTTGTGGCCACTCAGGTCCAGGCTTTTTAACTGTAGCCCACGAGTTCACATGCACTAAATTTTGAGTAGTTTTATGAGGTTTTTGCACCAGGGCCAATGCTAGAGAGAGGTTATTGGACTCAGTTATCTACTGATGTGTTCTAGAATTAAATATCCTAAGTTCATTTGAATTAGACAGCAAAATGTGCCATGTGCAGAAGTAATACGGTGTGCAGACTGACAGAAAAAATCAGTTAATTTCATTCTATTTGACATTTGTCATTTATTCTGTTCTCGCTTGCTCACCTCCAAACACACAAACTAGCTTGCTCCAAGCAAATAGCTAGTTATTAAGGTTCGGAAGAGAGGAGGCGAGATTCTACAACCTCAAGCTTCTTAAAACAAAATAAAGATGCACTTAAAATGCATTACACCCCTTTATTCCACAATTGTCTCCATTAAATTAGAATCCTCTCACGAGCATGTGAACGTCCACTGTAGTACAGAGATTTTGCCATTAACTTCATTAGGGAGCAGGATTGGGTCCTAAATTATTAGGTAAAGGATATGTCCAGTTCCTAGTGCACAGGTGTAGACGCAACAGAAAATCACTAATTTGGCCCATTCCAAGATGAAATAGGCATGAAGACTGAATTACATTCTTGTTCATTTGGGGTAGATTGGAGAAGAATTGAAATCTGGAACCTTGGGATCCAGATACAGGACCATTCTTCGGATAAGATGGGAAAGTTTGCACAGCTGCTGCTGTTCACTTACAGCTTCTTTGGATAGAGAATGTCAGCTTGGCACTTTTCATGAGCGTTATATTCATTTAAACCAATTTTTGAAAAACCCTATGTTTGTTTGTTTAGCTTTAAATCAGAATAAAAATTGTGCCTACAAAAAAGCTCTAGGTGTCCTAACTCTTATTTAGACTTACAGCCCTAAATGATATGTACAAATCATGAATTATTTCAGCCAGCCAATACGATAAGAGTCCCTGGAATTCCCTCTGGATCATACCCTCAACCTTCCCCATTTACCCCATCAAATACATGGATATTGCAGCATGCTTGGAAGGTTAAGTTTAGGCTATCATGGACTGAGGTGGGAGGAGCACGTTCCAGGGTCCTGAGGCCTCCAAAAAGGGCATCCAGCCAATAGCTCCACTCTTAAAATGACGGGGGAGTGCTCTGCTGGTAGGAGCTGTGACAGTATGGGATGGGGAGAGATGCAGTCACTCAGGGAGGCATGTTCAAGGCCTTTGCATTCAGGGAGCATTGTGAGAGCACCCTTTAAAATACTGTCCATTTTTTATTTCATTATCTTCAGCATTTTCTTCTCTTGCACATGTGACACACACACGCACACCAAGATGCAGTATATCAGGTCAGTCAGAGAGCAGGAAGTTTTAGTGCAAGGTTTTTGCTTCCTCGTGCATATGCAATTCTCACTCCTGAACTGTTAGGAGCACTGTCAACCTAGTATCTTTCACAAGCAGTAAACTTGCATATTTTATTATTTTTACAGGGAACCGGCTTTTTTTAACCTTTTGATCACAAAAACATATTTAGAAAAAAAAAACCTTTCCTCCCTTCATAAAAAAAAAAAAATAATCAATCCAAGAAATAATTTCAAGTTTACTGCACGCATCCCCAATTGTCTGATCTCTGATTTACTGAAAATCTCAGTTAAATGAAGTCATGTGCCCTAAGAGTAATGTATAAATGTGCATTTCACTCCCACTTATCCACAATGTTAATTTTCCCAGCAATTTCACATATACCCAAAATCTTTTAGAAAATAAGGGCTGCACTATTACTATTTCAGTCAGAGTAAATAAAAACTGGTAGGGAGGGTGGACATCGCTGTTTTCTAAGAATGTCACTTGTTTTAGTCCCAAATTTTGCACGTTCTATTGGGTAGAGATTCTACACGGCTTTAAGTCTATCTTTTACTGGGGCAATACAGCCCTTCATAGTGCCTACTGTAGGTTGATAATTTTAATGGAATAACCTGACCTAAATCTTCCAACTGGTTTAAAAAAAAAAAAATTAAAAAAAAATTGCTAGCTCTAATCTTTCCCATAGAGAAGATTCTGATTAACTTCTTGTGGTGACTCATTCAATTTTGTGCTACATTTTCCTTATGTTTGATTACTGTTCTTTAGTGATAGCTGACGTGCTATGTTCCATGGCATTACTGACTGGTACTCTCTTTTCCCTGCTGAATTATTGGTAACTCATCATATATATTATTACTTTCACGGCTTGTCTTTTAAGTTTTTATTATCATATGCACCTAACCCATTGTACAAAAAATGGGTAGGAGGAATTCATTCATGGTGTCAGGTAGCAATCATCTAAAATATGAGCTAGTACCCTTTTCTAAGTATGTATTTTCACTCACTTTAAGTGCTGTTACTGATCAGAACTTTTTGAGAGTACAATATTTTTCTGTGTGCATTTTTTTGCATGTAACCTGCTGTAAATTGTCAGAGCTGGGTCCATTGAAGCAAATGGTACTATGACAATTTACACCAGCTGTGGATATGCCCCCCAGGTATCTGGATTGTCTTTCAAGTGAAAATTATAAACCACAGAAATGATTTTGCTCCTATAAATTATATGCTGTCAACTCCCACACTTACTTTAGAATCTCAGACTTGAAATTATTTTATTTTATCCCACTGAAATAGGAAATATTGCCAAATAAAAAGACAATTGTATATGATGTAATTTATTTAACTATAAGGAAACCATTCAAAAATAAAATGTGCACATCTACATAGCAATCTAGTACTGCATAGGTCATGTACTGGGAGCAGTGCCACTGGGAGGCCATTTTATTCTGTTCTTTTTTCGCCTTAATACATACTGGCAGCTTTTCTTAAAACAACTCTTTCATTTCAGCTTTCTACGTAATTGTTCTGTTTTGGCTGGTTAGTAACATTAGCTGAAATACCACTTCTTATCTTCAGTCTCACTTCTGGCTGTTGTCCACTTCTCAGCTACTCCTCTAAGTCCTCTGGCTTCTTAAACTGCTTGAAGAAAGCATATATAGTGCTTTACTGTCTTCTCCTTGCTTTTGCTGCTTTTTCAGTAGTAGTCCCACAATTGCATCAGTAAGGTTATTTACAAGAGGGTGTAAAATGCTAACATGGATAGCGGGGGGGCCTTGACTGCATGACAGTTGCTTGGAGGACTCCGCTTACTTCACTTGCAGAGCTTCACAGGTATAGATAACGAGTGTCTCAACGTTTATCTTCTGCTATCCCTAGAATACTTGTGTGCTCACTAATGTATCCTGCTGTCACATAAGTGTTATCCCAAGGTGTTATTTAATGGCACTGACAGCAAGAAATATCCCTTTTCCCCCCTCCCTACTTGTGGAGTTTTTAATGGGTGCCGTGTGGGAATTTGTCTTCTCATTAGGAGTGAGAGAGATTTTTAAGGAATTGCTGCAATATGTCTCCTTGTATTCTTAATTTTTTTCCCAGTAAGAACCTGGAATTACTCATGTTGTGTAGTCCATCAAGACTTTTATGATTCTCAGAGCAGGATATGCTTTTTGTTCAATTGTTCCAGCTCAAGTCTTGCATACCAGAATGATGAGTATAACCAACCCTAGAGAGACAGACACACAGAAGTTCTATAGGGCTAAGCAAACCCTTTCTTCTCATGTACCTTCTTTGTGTGATATACCACAGTGTGGCATTAGCTCAGTCCCATTTTAGGCCAAAATGAAGTCTTTCCAGTCCAACTTTTCATTAGTGTTTTGTTTGATTTCTGGATTTAAACTGTTTTGAAAAACTCTGCAAGACCATTTCTGTGGAGAGAACGAAACAAATCCTCATCACACTGTATGAAAAAAAACATGATGAAAGTTTTTTGGTTAGCCACCAATTTCTTTTCTCATGCTTACAGTCTCAGATTATAAAGCTATCATCTGGCATTTTCACATGTGCTAACTAATTGCCATGCAGTTGACAAATAGCACATTTATAAATTCTGGAGGATGGCGTGGACTGCACTCTCAGCAAATTTTGAGATGACACTAAACTGTGAGGCGTGGTAGATACTCTAGAGGGTAGGGATAGGATACAGAGGGACCTAGACAAATTAGAGGATTGGGCCAAAAGAAATCTGATGAGGTTCAACAAGGACAAGTGCAGAGTCCTGCACTTAAGATGGAAGAATCCCATGCACATCCCTGTGGTGGGAAGAACATCTCAACAGCCCAACACTGTGGCATTTAATTTCAAAAGGGGGAACTATGCAAAAATGAGGGGGTTAGTTAAACAGAAGTTAAAAAGTACAGTGACTAAAGTGAAACCCCTGCAAGCTGCGTGGGCGCTTTTTAAAGACACCATAATAGAGGGCCAACTTCAATGTATACCCCAAATTAAGAAACACAGTAAAAGAACTAAAAAAGAGCCACCGTGGCTTAACAACCATGTAAAAAAAGCAGTGAGAGATAAAAAGACTTCCTTTAAAAAGTGGAAGTCAAAACCTAGTGAGGCAAATAGAAAGGAGCATAAATGCTGCCAAATTAAGTGCAAGAATGTAATAAGAGGAGTTTGAAGAACGGCTAGCCACAAACTCCAAAGGTAATAACAAAATGTTTTTTAAGTATATCAGAAGCAGGAAGCCTGCTAAACAACCAGTGGGGCCCCTTGATGATAGAGATACAAAAGGAGCGCTTTAAGACGATAAAGTCATTGCGGAGAAACTAAATGGATTCTTTGCTTCAGTCTTCACGGCTGAGGATGTTAGGGATATTTCCAAACCTGAGCCGGCTTTGTAGATGACAAATCTGAGGAACTGTCACAGATTGTAGTGTCACTAGAGGAGGTTTTGGAATTAATTGATAAACTTAACATTAACAAGTCACCGGGATCAGATAGCATTCACCCAAGAGTTCTGAAAGAACTCAAATGTGAAGTTGCGGAACTATTAACCTGTCCTTTAAATCGGCTTCTGTACCCAGTGACTGGAAGTTAGCTAATGTAATGCCAATATTTAAAAAGGGCTCTAGAGGTGATCCCAGCAATTACAGACCGGTAAGTCTAACGTCTGTACTGGGCAAATTAGTCGAAACAATAGTTAAGAAAATTGTCAGACACATAGAAAAACATAAACTGTTGAGCAATAGTCAACATGGTTTCTGTAAAGGGAAATCGTGTCTTACTAATCTATTAGAGTTCTTTGAAGGGGTCAACAAACGTGGACAAGGGGGATCCAGTGGATATAGTGTACTTAGATTTCCAGAAAGCCTTTGACAAGGTCCCTCACCAAAGGCTCTTATGTAAATTAAGTTGTCAAGGGATAAAAGAGAAGGTCCTTTCATGGATTAAGAACTGGTTAAAAGACCGGGAACAAAGGGTAGGAATTAATGGTAAATTCTCAGAATGGAGAGGGGTAACTATTGGTGTTCCCCCGGGATCAGTCCTCGGACCAATCCTATTCAACTTATTCATAAATGATCTGGAGAAAGGGGTAAACAGTGAGGTCGCAAAGTTTGCAGATGATACTAAACTGCTCAAGATAGTTAAGACCAAAGCAGACTGTGAAGAACTTCAAAAAGATTTCACAAAACTAAGTGATTGGGCAGCAAAATGGCAAATGAAATGTAATGTGGATAAATGTAAAGTAATGCACATTGGAAAAAATAACCCCAACTATACATACAATATGATGGGGGCTAATTTAGCTACAACGAGTCAGGAAAAAGATCTTGGAGTCATCGTGGATAGTTCTCTGAAGACGTCCATGCAATGTGCAGAGGCGGTCAAAAAAGCAGACAGGATGTTAGGGATCAGTAAAAAGGGGATAGAGAATAAGACTGAGAATATATTATTGCCCTTATATAAATCGATGGTATGGCCACATCTCGAATACTGCGTACAGATGTGGTGGTCTCATCTCAAAAAAGATATACTGGAACTAGAAAAGGTTCAGAAAAGGGCAACTAAAATGATTAGGGGTTTGGAACGGGTTCCATATGAGGAGAGATTAGAGGCTAGGACTCTTCAGCTTGGAAAAGAGGAGGCTAAGGGGGGATATGATAGAGGTATATAAAATCATGAGTGATGTGGAGAGAGTGGATAAGGAAAAGTTATTTACTTATTCCCATAATACAAGAACTAGGGGTCACCAAATGAAATTAATAGGCAGCAGGTTTAAAACAAATACAAGGAAGTTCTTCTTCACGCAGCGCACAGTCAACTTGTGGAACTCCTTGCCTGAGGAGGTTGTGAAGGCTAGGACTATAAGAGAGTTTAAAAGAGAACTGGATAAATTCATGGTGGTTAAGTCCATTAATGGCTATTAGCCAGGATGGGTAAGGAATGGTGTCCCTAGCCTCTGTTTGTCAGAGGATGGAGATGGATGGCAGGAGAGAGATCATTTGATCATTGCCTGTTGGTCCACTCCCTCTGGGGCACCTGACATTGGCCACTGTCGGTAGACAGGATACTGGGCTAGATGGACCTTTGGTCTGACCCAGTACGGCCGTTCTTCTGCTCTTATGTATGTTCTTATGTTACAGAATAGGGACCGAATGGCTAGGCAGCAGTTCTGCAGAAAAGGACCTAGGGGTTACAGTGGATGAGAAGCTGGATATTAGTCAACAGTGTGCCCTTGTTGCCAAGAAGGCTAACGGCATTTTGGGCTGTGTAAGTAGGGGCATTGCCAGCAGATGGAGGGATGTGATCATTCCCCTCTATTCAACATTGGTGAGGCCTCATCTGGAGTACTGTGTCCAGTTTTGGGCCCCACACCACAAGAAGGATGTGGAAAAATTGGAGAGAGTCCAGCGGAGGGCAATAAAAATGAGTAGGGGGCTGGAGCACATGACTTATGAAGAGAGACTGAGGGACCTGGGATTGTTTAGTCTGCAGAAGAAAAGAATGAGGGGGGATTTGATAGCTGCTTTCAACTACCTGAAAGGGGGTTCCAAAGAGGATGGATCTAGACTGTTCTCAGTGGTACCAGATGACAGGGACAGAACAAGGAGTAATGGTCTCAAGTTTCAGTAGGGGAGGTTTATATTGGATATTAGGAAAAACTTTTTCACTAGGGGGTTGGTGAAGCACTGGAATGGGTTACCTAGGGAGGTGGTGGAATCTCCTTCCTTAGAGGTTTTTAAGATCAGGCTAGACAAAGCCCTGGCTGGGATGATTTAGTTGGGGATTGGTCCTGCTTTGAGCAGGGGGTTGGACTAGATGACCTCCTGAGGTCCTTTCCAACCCTGATATTCTATGATTCTAAGTTAATGTGTGGAATGTACAACTAGCTATACTAATGTCAATTTACATATTGTCTAGATACAATTTTTATTTGTGATTAGGATTAATTAATTCATTTCTTAATTGTTCGGCATAGAGAAACTAAAGGTACAATCCAAAGTCCTTTGAAGTCAATAGAAAAACTCCTATAGACTTTAAGGGGCTTTATATCAGGCCTTTTAATGCAATGGTGGTCAACTATATTGTGGTTCCAAATTAAAATGTATTTAAAAAATACACAGATGCAATTCAGTAAAAGATGGATATAAAAAGGTGCTTTACATTTATCTTTATGCATATAGCTTTTAACATGCTGCAGGGAAGAGCTGTATGTGAATGTACCTATTTTTTTTTTTTTTTTTAAGTAGGTTAAAAAGATTATTCGGGTTGTAAAGTCAAGCACTCATAAGTCAGGAAGTGCCAGAATTAAGGTTGCCTATGCAACCTTAATCCATCCCGCTGTCCATTATGCTACATTCTTTAATTACATGATCCCATACTGTTTCTCTCCCCCCCCCCCCCCCATGCACAGGATGAGCTGTGCTCACTTTACAAGCAGCTATTCAATATTCCTCCCCACCCCCCCATTGTCAATGTGTGGGCCTAGGCCTTATTTACTGCACACTATTCTGAATTCAATTATTATTGTTGCCAAGAAGGCTAACGGCATTTTGGGCTGTATAAGTAGGGGCATTGCCAGCAGATCGAGGAACGTGATCGTTCCCCTTTATTCGACATTGGTGAGGCCTCATCTGGAATACTGTGTCCAGTTTTGGTCCCCACACTACAAGAAGGATGTGGAAAAATTGGAAAGAGTCCAGCGGAGGACAACAAAAATGATTAGGGGTCTGGAGCACATGACTTATGAGGAGAGGCTGAGAGAACTGGGATTGTTTAGTCTCCAGAAGAGAAGAATGAGGGGGGATTTGATAGCAGCCTTCAACTACTTGAAGGGGGGTTCCAAAGAGGATGGAGCTCGGCTGTTGTCAGTGGTGGCAGATGACAGAACAAGGAGCAATGGTCTCAAGTTGCAGTGGGGGAGGTCCAGGTTGGATATCAGGAAAAACTATTTCACTAGGAGGGTGGTGAAACACTGGAATGCGTTACCTAGGGAGGTGGTGGAGTCTCCTTCCTTGGAGGTTTTTAAGGCCCGGCTTGACAAAGCCCTGGCTGGGATGATTTAGCTGGGAATTGGTCCTGCTTTGAGCAGGGGGTTGGACTAGATGACCTCTTGAGGTCCCTTCCAACTCTGATATTCTATGGTTCTATGATTCTATGATTAGTTTCCTCATGGGCTTTTCTGTGGGGCTCGTTACTACAGCATCAGAGTGCTTCACAAACATTAATGAATTTATTTTCACAACACCTCTGTGGCATGAGGGGGCATTATTATCCCCACTTTACTGACCTTCTCCTTCACTACACAGCGCTGATTCATCTTCAAAGCGGGTCCATCCTATGCACTGAAAGAAGCGGGGGGAATCTATGGAAAAAATAGTATGTGATCCATGTAATTAAAGTCTGTATCATAGTGCTTACACACACAGAGGCTAAATTAAGGTTGCATAGTTAACCTTAATTCTAGCATTTCCTAACTTTAGAGTGCTTGGCTTTGCAACCTTAATAGTCTTTTAATGTTATTTTTGTGTGTATAATATAGTATAACGAGAGACAGAGACCCCTAAACTGAAACTATAGCATCAGTAGCAACTTTGGCAAAGAATAGGATCTGAACCTTACAGTTTGGGCTTTGCTCTCTAATGGGCTGAATTGAAATACCAAACCCAAACAACCCAAAACACTGAAGAGAAGAATTGCAATTTACAGACAAATCTGGCTCTGGACTCCACTGCCTGAGCTCATTTCTGAAGTCAGTCTGTCTGTTTTTTTGTTTTTGTTTTTTTAGTTGCTGGGCAGTCATTTTCTCTTTGGTGTGCGTCTGGGTGCAAAACCCTTTTAAAACATTAGATAGCAACCGAGGGAACTTTATTTAAATATCATAAGAACATTACGGCAGAAACAGGGTCTCTGTTGAGGAGACCAGACTACACTGTAGGGAAGATCAGAAACCATGTATGGTGGGAAGACAGCACAAAAGGGAAACCTATGCAAGTTAATGTTAGTCGTCATTAACTTGTCCTAGAGGTTCTGTGAGGGAGAAACAAGTGAAGCCTAGCTGGCTCCAAGCCAACCACTTCGGCACCCATTGAGTCTGTAGGTTGTGGGAGTTGAGGCCTTCTACAGGGTTAATGTCACAGTGTGACTTGGCCCCCCCATGAGAAAGAGAGCAGGGTCCACTGCACCTGGACTTGATGACCTGCTACTCAGTGGGGTTGGCACCTGGGCCTTATAAAAGGGAAAACAGCTGCAGGTGATTGGGAGTGATGTCTGCAGATATCGTAGGGAGTAAGATGGATATTGCAGGGCCCTGAGTCAGCAGAGAGAAGACATCAGAAGGGAAGGCCTATGAAAGAGGCTCAACTCCAAGCAAGAGGTGCAGTGAGAACATGATGACAGACCCCCAGGGAGGAGGGGCTGTGTCCCAGCTTGGACTGAAGAAGAAGAGGGTTGGAACTCTGAAGGGAAGACAGACCCTCAGGGAAGAGGGGCTGGGCCCAGCTTGAGACTGGGGCAAAAGAATTGTTAAATAGAGGACAGACCGCAATGGAGGAGGGGCCAGGCCCAGCTGAAACTGGAATGAAAACCTTGTAGGTTTGAGCTTTCTTTTGAAAGATGTTATGCTAGATGTAATAAATAGGACACCAGAAGGTGGAATGTTTTGAACATGTGACCTGTATGGATTTTTTTTAAGGGAGCCTGAGCTAATGAGAAATTGAGGCTGGCTCAGCACAGCCACACTTGGTCATCAGGGGGCACTACAGGGCATGCATGCCCATTTACAGGTGACAGTCCCCTTTCTATTCAACACACCACAGCGTACCCTCAGTTGGTATCCAGATAATGTTGAGGAACATTTAGCCTTGGAGTTTAGTGCTCCTTTGAGTTTAAAAGGTTTTGAGGTATGTAATTCCACTTTGATATATGTAATTCCATGTTCCTTTTAGCGTCTGTGTTCGATTACAACCTGGGATACTCTTCTCTTCTGTGAAGCAAGTTAACAGCAATTTCCATCACCAAGCTCTCAAAGTGTGGCAGCAAGTTCTAAGATTAAATTCACTTAGGGAAAAAATGGCTATATGCTCTTTCTTAGAATAGTCTAACTGGGCAGAGGTTTGTGGATTTTAAAAGGCATTTGAGAGGTTGTCACAACCTGTAGTTGTGGATGTTCAGTGGGGATCTTCTCTTCTATAAATAAAGGCATGAATCAACAGGTGCCGGGGTTTCAGATTATGTGGAGCATTGTAACTCGACATCTTGGAAAAAATTAGTAAATGACTCCAGTGCCAAAAAGGAGCAAAATGTCACTTGTAAAATAGGGGGATGCTTAATTTTGAGGTTCAGACGTCAATCACAACTCTTGCTTCACAGGCTCATGGAGACAAAGACAACTCAGAAGTGATACGTTAAGTCTATGGTGGGGGTCGCAGGGAAATTGCCAGAGCTGAGGAAGGGCCACTTACATTTGTTTTGTTTTGTTGGCATTGGCCCTGGAGCAGTAGGACTATTCACTTGCATTCCAAGCTACCGTAACCTGCAGGAAAAAATCAAGAAAACGGGGAAAGTCAGGATAGATTAATTGGTCAAGAAGACCTAACTGCCATAAGGGATTCATAATGGGATACAGGAGTTTTCTCCTCTAGGTCTCCAGTTCAAATCCAACATGGGTTGGTAGGGACTGAAAGTAGTCATTCAATTGCTGCTTGGTGGCCTCTGTGAAATAAGGTTGGGCTGTCAGTCCAGTTTCTAACTGACAGGCGTACATTTCACAGATTACCATTGCAGTTGACTCTGATTCTCAATCTCCGCAGAAAGGCCAAGAACTGAATAGTCCAAAGGGATTCAATTATGCTTTCACCGTCAGAGGAGAATCCTCTAAATCAGGGCTGAGGCATGCATTGGCACTGCAGCGTGGGGAAGCTTTCCCCATGGCTGCTTCTTCCCTACCCGTCCTGTGCTTAAATAAGGGACTCCATCTCAGTCTGTCACTGTGGTACTTTGGTAAGTACTTGGAAAACAAACAGCAGGCCCCCATTGAGTCCCAAAAGATCATAGTGATTTTGCCATAATCCAGAGGAGCACTTGACTCGAAGAGGAATCTGCTATTTTAGGTGCACTGGTTCTCTACTTGCTCAGAAGTACTAGGCCACTCTACATGTTGTACTCTGGATCTCTAGTGGGGATTTTCATGCTCAATATTAGGGAGGACAAAAGCGTGAATGGACTCACTATCTATCTACCTGAACTTCAGTCTGACAATTGTAGGCAGTTCCATTTCCTCACATATATTAAAAAAAACTACTTGATGGTAAACTGAGATAAGTACGTTTGAGACAGTCATTCTGTTTATTATATTATCTCTTCCTTCATGCCATCACCTGATTAGATTTTTTTACTTGTTCATCCCAGCCTAGTTCTGAGATCAAATGCTCTGAATTGAATCCATGAGGGTCAACATACAAGCTATGATCCTGTGTTAGTGATGGAAAAACTCTTTGTCAAGCCACTAATGCACTGGCATAGATAGATGGACTGTCTCATCTGAAAATACCGAGCCACCTAAAGGGATCTAAAATTACCACAGTTGTTTTCAAAAGTGATGAACGGAGGCAGACAGTTAGCAGACAATACATACTATTCAAGGACATACTTAAACAAAAGCTGTGAATTGCATTCTGTTTCATTACAAAGAAAAGAGCTGAATTATGTTTGTCAAATGGAATTTTCCGCTACCGTGCCCTACTTAAACTGCAACCAAAAATAAAATTTGCCAGTTTAAAAAATATAAATAAAAATGTTATTTGTATTTTCAACCTCCCCAAAAATAGTCTATTGAAAAAATCCTCAATTTCTATAGCATCTCAACCCATCCTCTGGAAGTGGTTCATTCCCGACTTGTTTTTGTTGTAAAAGAAAGGCTCTGTCTTGTATGTTGTGATGGACTCATGAGCATGCTTCGAAGATCCCAGGAGTCATGGCATTTTATTTGTACCATGGGCCTAGGTATGCACACCTGGACAAATCTTGGACCTATTTATCTTAGTGTAATTCATCCAGGATTCATTTGGGCAGTAGGTAGTTCCCCTCTTCCATCCGGTTCCCCCAGATGAAGTGTAGCTACAGCAATAAAGATTTCCTGTTCCTAAGAACACCTTCTTCCCCTTTAACACTGTCCCTAAGCAAAGCAGCTTTTATAACCTTTTAAAAGGTCAGCTGCCTTGCAGCCAGCCAGCCAGAGTACCTCCTAAAGGTTGATCCAAACTTTATCCTGCTTTTCTCTTTCTCAGTTGATTTTCAGGGATCCAGAAGCTATGGGTTTCTTCTCTGAAATCTTGTGGTTGCTTCACTACTTTCCTGAGCCTCCATGCATGTGCTGTTACCTAGTGAGAATCTGAAATGCCACAGTAATTATCACTGTTTGCATGGCAGAGCTATATGACTCGCATCTAAAATAGGAATATACCCATATCATACATTTCATCATGTAAGGCCGCTTGTTAAAAAATATTACTATTTATATATCAAAAATGAGATGTACAGTTTACAAAAATATTAAAAAGGTCTCTGCCCCAAAGAGCTTACTATGACAGGTATGGCAATTTCCTGCAATATCCAGGGTAAACCTTATTGGATTAAGGTTAAGCATCCTAAAAGTTCATTGTATTAAGAATGCAAACATTTATGTATTATTGGGGAATTGTATGTAACTTTAAGGGGAAAACATGGCTAACATAAACCCTGGGAAGTGTACTCTTTTGAAAATGTGCTAGACAAAGTTAAGTGGTATTCCTAGAAAATACTTAGGAAGAGGGGAATGCAAATTACCCATCTCTAGATCTATCCTTTTGAAGCTGTCCCTTGAAGAAAAAAACATAGTCTGGCTGATTATCTATTCACCGTCTCTTCAAAGACCCAGGTGGGTTATAGCAATGACAGTCAAATTCACGCTTGTTGTGAAACAGTGATTATGAACCTATAACCACAGAAAAAACTTCTAGGTGTGGTCTGAAGGACTGTTCACCTGCCACAGTCCTTGTTCAAGGTGGGGTGATTGCTGGTAAACTTATTAGTATTCATGTAGGTTCTTTTAATGTTTTCTCTGTAATGCATTTACCTTAAGAATAAATGTATTTGCTTAGAAAGAGCTGTGTGGCAACTTAACTGTGGCGCTTATCCCGTTGACAGTCTGAGGAGAAAAGTAAAGCAGGCCTGCTTGAGGCAGTCTGACTCTGCAGGGGAATTCACAGAAGAGGCCGAGAATTGTGCAGCTTGGCAATTCACCAGTCGGGAGGGGGAGGGAGAGAAACGCGACTCTTCACCTAAGAAAGATGACTTGCTGAGGAGCTGGAAGCCTGAGAGTGGCTGGACTGTATAGTGGGGATATAGGTGCAGTTGCCCAGAACTGCGACACTTACAACCATGGGTGGAATTGGGGTGGGGCATAAGGGGCTGTTGTCCCCCCAAACTGCAAACCTTTGGCAGGCAGCCTTAGTGGGCAATGTAACCTTCTGCAGAGGAGACAGGAGACTGCTCCCATCTTGCGCCTCTGAGACAGGGAGTCAGAATTTTGTTTATAAACCAAGTGATTAACAGGTGATTAAGTTAAGAAAGGGCAGGTAGGATGTTTCCTAAAGTTAAATGATCTGTTCCAAGCTTGGTGAATTGCAAAAAGTAAGTAGCCTAAATGATAGAAAGTAATTGACGATTTTTCTACAATTGTTTCAATTCTTGTATTCAAGAGGCAGTAACAAAGTTACTAATATTTCTTTGAGAAGGTAACTGATTTTTTTTTTTAGACAAAAGAAATGCATAGATCTAATCTACCTGGATCTCAGTAAGACATAGCAAAACTGGAGAAGATGGGGATTAATATGAGAACTGAAAGGCGGATAAGAAACTGATTAAAGGGGAGACTGCAACAGGTCACACTGAAAGATGAGCTGTCAGGCTGGAGGGAGGTTACTAGTGGAGTTCCTTAGGGATCAGTCTTGGGACAAATTTAATTTAACATTTTTATTACTGACCTTGGCATAAAAAGTGGGTGTGTGCTAATAAAATTTGCAGATGACACAAAGTTGGTAAGTATTGTGAATATGGAGGAGGCCCGGAATATCATACAAGAAGATCTGGATGACCTTGTAAACTGGAGTAATAGAAATGGGATGAAATGTAATAGTGCAAGGTCATGCATTTAGGGACTAATAACAAGAATTTTTGCTATAAGCTGGGGACTTATTAGTTGGAAGCGACAGAAGAGGAGAGATTTCAGAGTAGCAGCCGTGTTAGTCTGTATCCGCAAAAAGAACAGGAGTACTTGTGGCACCTTAGAGACTAACAAATTTATTAGAGCATAAGCTTTCGTGGACTACAGCCCACTTATGCATCCGAAGAAGTGGGCTGTAGTCCACGAAAGCTTATGCTCTAATAAATTTGTTAGAAGAGGAGAGAGACCTTGGGTGTATTGGTGGATCACAGGATGACTGTGAGCAATCAATGTGATGCAGCCATGAAAGAGGTTAACACAGTCCTGGGGTGCATCAAGTGAGGTATTTCCAGGAGAGACAGGGAAGTGTTAGGACCATTATACAAGGCACTGGTGAGACCTCACCTAGAGTCAGGGCTGGCTCTAGGTTTTTTGCCGCTCCAAGCAAAAAAAATTTGGCCGCTTCCCAACCCCCCCCCGCCGCCCTTGTTTTTTTTTTTTTGGCTTTTACACATTTACACTTTGCAATGTTTTGTTTTGTTTTTGATTGTTTAAAATTTTTAAAAAATGAACACAGAGAATTTGTAGTTAGTGACATAAAATAATTTCCTACTCGTGTACTCATTACTCACTGGGCCGGCCAAGGAGCAAGCTGGGCTGTGTCTGCCTGGACAGAGCTAGGGCTGCCCCTGTGTCGGAGGCCTTGGCATAGGCAGGACATCAGCGCTAACCCCAGGCCTCATGTGGTCCGTGCGGGTCAGACCAAGTCACGCTGCTGGTGGGCTCCCAGGCTGTCTCTCGCTGCCGAGTAGCCAGAGGGGCCTGGAGCTGCGTGGGAGACACCGAACAGCTCTGCCTCCTGTCTCTCCTTCCCTGCGAGCACGCCGGGGGCTTGATGCTGCCCTCTGGAGCTGGGCGTCGCAGCCCTGTGCTGGCAGGAGCAAGCAGCGGGTATGGGGGGGGCTGCCCGGTCCCTCCAGCCAGGGCACAATCACTTCCACTCCCCCGGTGCCAATCCCAGTCTGAAATGGCTGTAGCAGCCCTGCCCACGGTCCCATGTCTTGCTATGCAGGGACGGGAGGGAAAGGGAGGAGGCTCTGAGAGCAGGGCTGCGGCCCGCCTTCCACACTGGCCTAGGGCCCCCGTGGCTGGAGGGGCAGCAGACCCTGGGGAGCCTGGCTTGGGACAGACTCAGCAACACCCCAGAGTCCCGGGCGGTCACCCCATGGCGTGGCCGGGAACAGAGCCAGCCGGGCAGGGGGCACCGCCTGTAGCTCTCACGCGGAGCGAGCTGGGGCGGCTGTGGGGTTTGGCTGCCGGGGTCCAGGGCAGAGCAGCCGCTGGCTGGTGATCACAGGGCAGCATGCCCGGGCCTCCCGCTCCCAGGGACCCCCGCGAGCCAGCCGCGGGCTCAGCCTGCGCAGCGGCACAAGTTCGGCTCAGCCCGGGCTGCCGCTCCCCTCCCCTGGCAGGATGGGGACAAGCCGAGAAAGAGACCGCAGCCAGCGCTGGAGGAGCGGCCTGCCTGGCCGCCATGTTCCGCCGCCACACCCTGCGCTCCATGACCGGGGCAGGGCTGTGCTACCGGCTCCTGCCTGGGGGGGGCTGGCTGCTGCCTGTGGGAGAGCGGCAGGGACAAGCTCCCCAATGAGCCGGCTCCCCCTGCCCTGCCACACAGCCCCGGTGGAACCCGGTCAGAGAACAATAGGATCCAGCCCAGGACACTGCCCCAGGTCGGAGCTGGGGCCCCAGCATTATGCTGTCCCTGGTAATTTGCCGCCCCAAGCACCTGCTTGTTTTGCTGGTGCCTAGAGCTGCCCCTGCCTGGAGTACTGTGTGTAGTCCTGGTCTCCCATGTTTAAGAAAGATTAATTCAAACTGGAGCAGGTGCAGAGAACAGCTACTAGGATTATCTAAGGAATGGAAAACCTACCTTATGAGATGAAACTCAAAGAGGTTGGCTTGTTTAGCCTAACCAAAAGAAAGCTGAGGGGAGATCTGATTGCTCTCTATAAATACATCGGAGGGAGAGGAGTATTTAAGTTAAGCACCGATGTGGACCCCAGGACAAATGGATATAAACTGGCCATCAAGTTTAGGCTTGAAATTAGGCAAAGGTTTCTAACCACTAGACCAATGAAGTTCTGGAACAGCCTTCCAAGAGGAGCAGTGGGTGCAAAAAACCTAATTGGCTTCAAAGCTGAGCTTCATAAGTTTATAGAGGGGATGGTATGACAGGACTGCCTACAATGGTATGTGGCCCATCATTGATTGACTGTAGCAAAAATCCCCAACAGCTGGAGACAGGACACTGGATGGGGAGGGCTCTGAGTTAGTACAGAGAATTCTTTCCCAGGTATCTTCCTGTTGGATTTGCCCACTTGCTCAGGGTCTAACTAATCACCATATTTGGGGTCAGGAAGGAATTTTCCCCCAAGTCAGATTGGCAGAGGCCCTGTGTGTGGTGGGGGGGTGCCTTCCTCTGCAGGATGGGGTCTGGGTCACTTGCAGGTTTAAACTAGTGTAAATGATGAATTCGCTTAACTTTGTCTTTAAATCATGATCTGAGGACTTCAGCAACTCAGCCAGAGCTTAGGGGTCTATTATAGGAGTGGGTGGGTGAGGTTCTGTGGCCTGCAAGGTGCAGGAGGTCAGACTAGATGATCATGATGGTTCCTTCTGACTTCAGTAAGCATATATGAGTGAGAATATATATACAATTTTACACCTAAGCAGTTTCCCTTAAATGACTTGCCACAAGATGTCCGAACATGTTAGTATTATTGCTCAGTGGGTATAATATAATAGAATCACGGGACTGGAAGGGACCTTGAGAGGCCATCTAGTCCAGTCCCCTGCACTCATGGCAGGACTAAGTATTATCTAGACCATTCCTGACAGGTGTTTGTCTAACCTGCTCTTAAAAATCTCCAATAATGGAGATTTTACAATCTCCCTAGGCAATTTATTCCAGTGCTTAACCACCCTGACAGGATTTTTTTTCCCAATGTCCAACATAAACCTCCCTTGCTGAATTTAAGCCCATTGCTTCTTGTCCTGTCCTCAGAGGTTAAGAACAAATTTTTTTTTCTCCCTCCTCCTTGTAACAACCTTTTATGTACTTGAAGACTGCTATAATGTCGTGTCTCTCCTTCAAACCCCCCCCCCACCCCAAGTCTTCTCTTTTCCAGATTAAACATACCCAATTTTTTCAATCTTCCCTCATAGGTCATGTTTTCTAGACCTTTAACCATTTTTGTTGCTCTTCTCTGGACTCTCTCCAATTTGTCCAATCCTTCCTGAAATGTGGTATCCAGAACTGGACACAATACCCTAGTTGAGGCCTAATCAGCGCAGAATAGAGTGGAAGAATTACTTCTTGTGTCTTGCTTACAACACTCCTGCTAATACATCCCAGAATTATGTTTGCTTTTTTGCAACAGTGTTACACTGTTGACTCATATTTAGATTGTGGTCCACTATGACCTCCAGATCCCTTTCTACAATACTCCTTCCTAGGCAGTCATTTTCCATTTTGTATGTGTGCAACTGATTGCTTCTTCCTAAAGGGAGTACTTTGCATTTGTCCTTACTGAATTTCATCCTATTTACTTCAGACCATTTTTCCCATTTGTCCAGATCATTTTAATCCTATCCTCCAAAGCACTTGCAATCCCTCCCAGCTTGGTATCTTCAGCAAACTTTATAAGTGTACTGTCTATGCCATTATCTAAATCATTGATGAAGATATTGAACAAAACCAGACCCAAAACTGATCCCTGCAGGACCCCACTCGTTATGCCCCCTAGCGTGACTGTGAACCACTGATAACTACTCTCTGGGAATGGTTTTCCAACCAGTTTTGCACCCACCTTATAGTAGCTCCATCTAGGTTGCATTTCCCTAGTTTGTTTGAGAAGGTTATGTGAGAGAGTATCAAAAGCCTTATTAAAGTCAAGATATACCACATCTACCGCTTCCCCCCATCCACAAGGCATGTTATCCTGTCAAGGAAAGCTATGAGGTTGGTTTGACATGATTTGTTCGTGACAAATTCATGCCGACTGTTACTTATCACCTTATTA
The DNA here is from genome assembly GCF_027887155.1 of Malaclemys terrapin pileata. NCBI lineage: Eukaryota > Metazoa > Chordata > Testudines > Emydidae > Malaclemys > Malaclemys terrapin. The sequence goes on from NC_071505.1 coordinate 116,853,967, forward strand.
TCTTCTAAATGTTTGCAAATTGATTGCTTAATTATTTGGGCCATTATCTTTCCGTGTACAGAAGTTAAGCTGACTGGTCTGTAATTTCCTGGGTTGTCCTTATTTCTCTGTTTATAGATGGCACTATATTTGCCCTTTTCCAGTCTTCTGGAATCCCTCCCGTCTTCCATGACTTTTCAAAGATAATCGCTAATGGCTCAGATATCTCCTCAGTCAGCTCCTTGTACTCTAGGATGCATTTCATCAGGCCCTGGTGACTTGAAGACTTCTAATTTGTCCAAGTAATCTTTAACTTGTTCTTTCCCTATTTTAGCCTCTTCTGATCCTACCTCATTTTCACTGGTATTCACTATGTTAGACGTCCAATCACCACCAACCTTCTTGGTGAAAATCAAAACAAAGATGTCATTAAGCACCTCTGCCATTTCCACATTTTCTGCTATTGTTTTTCCCATTGAATACTCTCATTGAGTAACAGGCCTACCCTGTCCTTGGTCGTCTTCTTGCTTCTAATGTATTTGTAGAATTTTTTTCTTGTTACCCTTTGTCTCTAGCTAGTTTGATCTTGTTTTGTGCCTTGGCCTTTCTAATTTTGTCCCTACGTAGTTGTGTTCTTTGTTTATATTCGTATCTCCTTTGTAATTTGACCTAGTTTCCACTTTTTTGTAGGATTTTTTTTTTTTTAATTTTTGGATCATTGAAGATTTTCTGGTAAAATCAAGATGGTCTCTTGCCATATTTCCTATCTTTCCTATGCAGTGGGATAGTTTGCTCTTGTGCCCTTAATAATGTCTGTTTGAAAAACAGCCAACTGGCTTCAGTTGTTTTTCCCCTGTTGCCTAAGTAGCCCCTGGAATCATGGTTAAAATCATCCCCTCCCCACCCCCCGTAAAAATGGCACCCCTATGGGCAGGTACAGAATTTGTAATCCCATTAGCCTGACTGGAGATATCATGTTCTCCTCCCCTCCCCCCAATATAGAAGTCAAACTACACCTATACTTACAACCTAAAAAGACAACATACAAACCAAGGAAGGGGAACAAAAGGAATAAGGAACAAAAAATCATTGCTAGAGTGGGTGGGTAGGGGTCTGTGTGTGTGTGTGTGAGAGAGAGAGAGAGAGAGAGAGAGAGAGAAATTTTGACTCTTTGTCGAAGACCTCTAATTAATTAGCTTTAATTTTTTTTGCTGTTTGAGAGGAAAAATGTTTCAAGGGAAGCTGATACTTTCTGTGAAAATGTTCATCTAGTTGAAAATCCCATTTTCTGTTTTCTGTTGGGGGGAGAAAAAGTTTCAATGGGTAATTTTTTAACCTGCCCTACTCTCATCCTATTTCTTTCCCCCAGTTGTTCATAAGGAACTAAGGGATTAGGTTGTTTGAGGGGTTGTAGAAAAAGATGAGTTAAGAGGCAGAGGAGAAAGAGGAAGGATGTTAGATGGCATATGGGATCAGAAAGAACATTTGAGGAGTGCAGGGCAGCATGCAGGAAGGACAAAGATGCCTATGGGAGAAAGGAACAGAAAGGTGAGTAGAGGGAGGTAGAGTGACGGTCATGTCCGAACAGGAGAATGGTTGATATTTGTTAATGACTTATTTCCTTTTCTTATGGTATTTACCAAACATACAAGGAACATTAAAGGAGAAATGGGCTAGAAACCAAGTCCTGGATCCAGGTATTCCTAAAATTTTGGGAATCAGACCTGAACACCCTGGCTTGGGCCCATCTCTGGCCACTGGGTTACATCAGAAATCCTCAAAGAATATTCTTTTCAAGACTGTTTTCAGCTTCATATACTTGACAGCTGTTTTTCATTGTTCTTGAACTCAATAACCCTGAAATTTGATTCCATTACTGGAAACGTAAAAAGAGTAAAATTTGAATTCTCTATTACACCGTGCCACCACAATGAGTCCAGGGTCCTATGTGGCTGTATTGTAGTTTGGCCTTGTGGTTAAGGCAATGTGCTGAGACTCAGGAGATCGGCATTCAAGTCCTGGGTTTGCCACAGCGTTCCTGTGTGGCCTGGGACAAGACATTTTATCTCTCTGTGCTCATATTATCTCCTCACCTCCAAAATGGGAAGAATACTTACTTTCTCCCATGCTTTGTCTGCCTTATCTGTTTAGATTGTGAACTCTGTGCAGGGCCTTCTTTTTCCTGCTGTGTTTCTGTACAGCACAAATGGGGCTCTGATTCAGAGGGAAGCCTCTACATGCTACAGTTATATGAATAGAAATAATAGTGGTCCCTATTACTTTCATTATTCTTTTCCAACAGTATATTTTGTTTATTTAATATTTTACAAAACAAATGTTTTGTTTAAACAATAAAAACCAATGCATTTGTTAATTCTAGTGTTGCTTTGTGTAGTTATTCCACAGTAGCTGAAGGAGAGTATTCTAAAGAGAATGGTTTAGGACAGTGGTTCTCAACCTGTGGTCTGCGGACCATGTCTAAGGGGGTCCGCAAAAGACTTAGACTGAAAACTGACTGAACAGAATTCAACTATATATACAAACAATAGATTTCCAAAGGCGTCTTCACCTCCATTTGAAATTTCCAAAGGGGTCTGCATCTCTCTTCAAAAATGTTTAGGAGTCTGCAGATGAACAAAGGTTGAGAACCACTGGTTTAAGAGACCTTCAAATCTGTTCTCAAGGCCAGCTTCTACAAGAAATTAGTCAGCTGGTAAAGTGGACGGGGACAGACAGGTGGGAATATTTCTTTTCTAGACATTTTGTATGTATTCCTCTCCCTCACTTCAACCTTTGTCTGTTGCCTTTCTTTTCAGATGGTGAGCTCGTCAGGGCAGGGACTAGCTCTTCTTGTATGTGTGGGCACCCTGTGAGCACTACTATACCATTATTAAATGGGAAAAAGAAAGGCCAGATCCCTGGGTACAGTCCACACTGGACTCTTGTTTGCGAGTTGGGGAAGGTGGCTGTAAGCTACCTTTCCATTCTCATAATCCTAGGGTATATGGGATCTGGCTTGACATGAGTAATTGGAAATGGGTGAGGAGGCCTCATTTCTTGGGAGACAGGATTATGGAGGTAAATGAATCAGCAGGCTGGAAACAGAATGTCTGTACTAGCTAAAATAAGGGGGAACACCCAGGGAACAATTTACAATGGACAGGATATGAATAAATAAGATAAGCCTGGAATATAAAATGAGGTAAAGAATAAGTTGTGCTTGGACATGTATGGAGAGAGCATGCTATACAGGGATTGGTTCCTGCAAAGTGACCAAGCGAATCCCAAAACATGTGATGCAATGTAATGTATAAATGTATATAAAGGCAGAGGTTTGCTGTGTAACTTTGGATGTGCGTTATGCCCTATAGCCACCTCCTGTGGTTGAGTGTGATCAACTCAGCATAGCTTTGCTGTATGTCAAATAAAGGAGCCTGAGTGACGAGGCTGGAGTCAGACTGAATTCTTGGGGAACTGAGTGGAAGAGGTCACAGGGGAACCCCAACATGGGAGCCACAACAGCCTTGGGTGTAACTTAGCTTTGTCTTCACTGACACCCAGATATTGTTTTGTGTTACAGCTGGATAACAGCTAAAGCGTGATAGTTATCTTGCTGTAAAATCCTAAGTGGAAACAAGGCACTTCTAGTGTTTACTGTGAGGTAGCTAGGCAAGGTCAGCACTATAATCCTGCCCGGTTGACTTTGCCTAGTTTACCTCACAGTAAAACTACAGTACCTTGTCTCTGTTATGTTTTTACAGCGAGATAACTAATATGCATTAACTATCTCATGGTAAAAACACACCTTTTTTTGTCAGTGAAGACAAAGTCTTATGGCACCCTTAGGTTCACACTCTGGAAGAGCTACACATATATCTCTGCTACCAAGGAACTCCTCTGCATTAGTAGGGTTACCATTCGTCCGGATTTACCCGGACATGTCCTCCTTTTTGTGCTAAAAATAGCGTCCGGGGGGAATTTGTAAAACACTCACAATGTTCGGGATTTCCCCCCTCCCCCGGCAGAGCAGAGCGAGCGGCTGGGAGGGCTGCAGGGAAGTCCCGGGCTGGACTCAGGAGCAGCTGTAGAGGAGCCGGATCCGCCCTGCATTCTGAGCCGGCAGCTCCCTTGCAGCCCAGTCCGGCAGCACTGTGCAGGGCCAGGGACCGGGTTTTGTTGTGCTGGGGAGCTCAGCCACGTGTCCGGCTCAGCTGCACAGAGCCCAACACTCTGTTCTGAGCAGCAGGGTAAGGAGGTCAGGGGGCAGGAAGGTTCTGGAGGTGGCAGTCAAGAAACGGGTGGGGGCTTTTTGGGGGGAGTGGAGAAAGTTTTGGGCAGTCAGGGTACAGGTAGGGGGTAGGGTCCTGGGGGGCAGTTGGGGGGGGTCTCAGGAGGGGGCAGTTAGGGGACAAGGCACAGGGAGGCTTAGGTAGGGGGTGGGGTTCTGGAGGGCAGTTAGGAGCAGGGGTCCCAGGAGGGGGCAGTCAGGGGACAAGGAGCAGGGGGGGGAGTGTTTGGGAGTTCTGGGGGGGGGGCTGTCAGGTGGCAGGGGTGGGGAGATGGATCGGAGCAGTCAGGGGACAGGGAGCAGAGGGGTTTAGATGGGTTGCGAGTTCTGGGGGGGCTGTCAGGGGGCAGGAGTGGGGAGAGGGATCGGAGCAGTCAGGGGACAGGGAGCAGAGGGGTTTAGATGGGTTGGGAGTTCTGGGGGGGCTGTCAGGGGGCAGGAGTGCGGAGAGGGATCGGAGCAGTCAGGGGATAGGGAGCAGAGGGGTTTAGATGGGTTGGGAGTTCTGGGGGGGGCTGTCAGGGGGTGGGGAGTGGTTGGATGGGGCGTGGGAGTCCCAGGGGTCTGTCTGGGGGTGGGGGTGTGGATAAGGGTTGGGGCAGTCAGGGGACAAGAGGCAGGGAGGCTTAGATAGGGAGTGGAGTCCTGGGGGGCAGTTAGGGGCAGGGGTCCCAGGAGGGGGCAGTCAGGGGACAAGGAACGGGGGGAGGGTTGGGGGTTCTGGGGGGGTGGGAAGTGGGAGGGGCAGGGGCGGGGCTAGGGCGGGGCTCCTCCCGTCCTCTTTTTTTCTTGCTGAAATATGGTAACCCTAGCATTAGGGGAATCCCCAGTTGCTCTTCAGAGCAGCTTTCCAGCTGCTTTGCACTGCCTGAGTACAGTGCAAATTGGCCACCTGAGCATTAGGTCATGAATTTCAAATATTAGGTGCTAAAGAAAATAATCCTGGTACTTTGATGCATTTTTCAATTGAGTTTTGTTAATCTAAAAACAAGTTTTTAATTTTTTTCCTCCCCACAGAATGGTCGTTCTTGACAAAACAAAAAGAAAATAGTTTCCTCTGCCCATTCCAGGCTGCACACTAGACAGCCCTTGTGCTTTTATTTTGGTTAGCAGCTTGGACTGTGTTACTCCACAAATAACCTTTACAGATATTATGCCTTGCTTAGATCATTTCTAGAGAACAACTTCCAGAACAAGCAAAGGAAACTACACAACAAATCTCCTTCTGAAGGAAGAAAAAAACAGCCAATTAATTACCCTCCCAAAGAATGATAGATGATCATTTTGGGGCATTTTGCAAAAACAAGAAGTACAAGTCCTACAGATTTTTAAATTAGGAAGCTGGGGAGGGGGAGAGAAAAATATGCACAGTAGTTTGAACCAGCGTCAGCCCTCCTGTGCTATGTACACAGTGTAATAATATCCTTGGTAAAACAAGGAATAGTTTATACAGCCCCATGCTGCATAAGAGCCCTGTAAATACTGGAATTTTATATGATATACCACTGTCACACTTTACAGCAATTATTACATATTTTCGCTACTAGAAATGAGGTGGTGTGGTTAGTAAAAATATTCAGCTGTGTGTCTTAGGCTGCTGCTGAGTGATCTTGAAGTCAATGTGGATTTTAGGATGCTCTCTCCTCTCACGATCAGACCCCAACATATCTGCAGCCAGTCAATCATACAAAAACATATCCCCATTCTTGCAGGTTCAGCAACCCATTAAGATTCATTATGAGGATTGCTGATCTATTCCCAAACCACAGACCCACACATTATCACTTGGGCAGCCATCATCTGAACTCGCAATCACTGCTTCCTTAAAATAAATAAATACATTAAAAAAGGAAGGGAACTGAAGTTTATTTACTGATAAAGTGATTGATCTCGTCTTATGAATTAATGTTGGTGGTTTACTTCCTGAGCACAGGGAAATTTGTACTTGATAGATGCTGCTCCATCTCTTACATGGACACTTAAAAATAGCTACCCAAATGCATAGCTGTTCTGGCTGTTGAAGGAAGTAGGAAAGGGCTTAGTCTCACAGACAGTGGAGGAGTGCACTCTCCAGGAACTTGATGCCTTCAACAGCAATGATCAGCCCCCAGTCTAATGCTCTGACCTGGATCCATGACTGGGTCTGAGGAAAAGTTAGTAGCATGTGTGCAGTAGTGTTTCCAACATATGACGATTGTTTGTTTGGTGTTCTGGCATCAACTCTTACAATATGGGAGGTTTATTATGTGATAAGTTCCAGTAATTATTGCTAGATGCTAGAAAGAAATCTTGCAAAATATAATGGAGATAAACCAGTCCCACTAAAAACTGTAATATTTACAGGGGGGAAAAATCTAAAAATTCTAAAATCTAAACATCTCCTTATCTTTCCCTGGCACTACTCACCACCTTTTTAAAAGCTTGTTCTCTGTCTTGTTGACTTTTTTTTTTTAAGTTAAAACCAGAAAAAGTAATTCATTTCAGTATCTTGCCCAAAGAACAGTTTGCTCCTCACATCCTCCGCTTGCCTGCATGAACAAAGTTTGGCTGGCATGCACTAGTCTACTGATAATGCTACCGTATTGCTTTATCCTATCTTCCAACTGTGAAAATGTGGTGCTGAGGCTAATTCAACTTCCTGCCTCCCCAGTGTTTAACAGAATCATTGAAATTAGAGAAGGAAAAGACCTTTTTACGTCATGTCTAGTCTGTTCATGAAGGCCAGTGCAGGATTCTTCTCAACAGTCTAATTTCTAATGTCACAAGTCAAGAGTTTTAAAACGGAGAGTCTCAAATTAGCTTCAAATATTTGTGTTTAGGCACCTAAATAAAATGGCCAATTTTAAAAAGTTCTGAACACCTTACAACTCTCAGTAGGCTAATGTGATGGCAGCGGGAGGTGCTCAGTGTGACCGATTGGGGAAATGTCTGTGACAAATTGGGAACATCATGTTGTCTGGTGAACCCCATTTTGATTCAGGGGCTCTACCCCATACATGACCCTCATGTAATATTGCAGCCCTCTTTGTGGATTAGAGCATCCATTTTCTAGCAGGGTCTTAGGTTTTCCACTAGGTGCCATCTGAGAGGCTAAGGAAGAGCAATCAAGAGCCATCTCCTCTACCTGAACAATGTTTTTTGTACTGGTAGAGCCATTGACTTTGAATGACAAAAGCCAACAGGGGGCAGGAGAGGTGCTGGAGCTCAGAACTCTCCCAGCTGAAGAATGTGGGCAAAAGGGGGTCAGGGGTTGTTTTACAAGAGGGATGCTTCTCTTAGCAAGAAACCAGACCACTGCAAAAGGAGACCAGGCTAAGGAGGCAAGAAGGGGTGCCTGGTTTAAGGTGCTGACCAAATGCAGGTTTCACTGGAAGGGTGAGATCAGCTTTAGGGGCTTGTGTTCAGGATTTTGTAGTTCTTCACACTATAATGCTGTAGTGCTTTCAAAAGTAAAGTGTTTGTGGTTGAGAAGTTCCTTGCGTATTTGTCATATTATCCCTGAAGGGTTTATCTGGAAACCAGAGATCCCACAGCCAGGTAGACTCTGGGGGGAAGGTGCTCAGGAGAGCTGTGTCTCTGGTCCTATGTTCTAAAGATCCCACATCCAAGAAGGGTGTCAAACATGGGTTCTGCACCTGGGCGTATGCCTGAGAGACCTAGAGCTAGGGAAAGTGACCAGTCATATAGCGCCAATAGGTTTAGATTAGAAATATGTGGATCTACCAGTTAGGTCCACTCACACCAGACTGGCATCTGTCCAGAGAGTAGCAGTGGGCCAGATTGTGACATTCAGCACTTCTGAAAATCCGGTGACTTATTCAAGCTCCTAAACGTGGAGCCTAACTTAAGGGTCCCCTTTTTGAAAATCTTGGCCTTGTGTATTGGGGTTTCCGCTACTTCCTCTCAGCAAACTCTTCCATAGTATTAAGATGTTTTCCTTTAAGTTTAGCCTAAAACATTCTCACTACTGCCATAGAAAAAGGGACCATCACCTCCGAAGTTTGTAACATGATGCTTCTGAGCATGAAGTCCAAACAAAGCTATTGCTTTTTAATTTGACATGATTGCACTGTATGTTCATTTCTAATTTACTGTCCAATATCACTCTCGTCTCTTTTGGCTGTCCTCTTTCCCAGGCATCTGCCTCCCATAAATATCTGTGTTTTAGATTTCCCACCCAGACAGTGTATATCAGTATTAGAAACGTATTGTGTCATCTCAGAATATGACAAGAAAATATGTTTTGAGCAAGCACAGGCTGCTTGTGACAGGGGTTCTGAGTCAGGAGCTGATCCCTACCAATATAGGTTAATTGGGACCTAAATAGAGGTTCAATTAACAAGTGGAGCCACAGCTGAAGGGCTAATTAGGAAAGCAACTGCAGCAGCTGGGAGCAGATAAATGGAGAGAAAGGAAGCCTTGGTGGGGGTGGAACATCTCAATGAAGGCAGACCTGGCCACCGCTGCTGCTAGTACTGCTCCCTGTCCCCCCCAGAAGTAAGATGGGGACCTGGCTGGGACTTACAATTATATAAATAGCATGACAGGCAATAGCCTGCTGGAACAGTATAATAAAGCACAGGGTGGTGAAGATGGTCTGGAGGGAATGTGATTTGTACTTTAGGGGAGAAAAATCTTGCAGAGGACCATCCCGTGACACTGCTACATAGTTTTTAATCAAAATCATGCAATATTCTTGGTAGCCACATAAATCAAGATGAAACTGTGCAGATTAAAATGTATTTTGCTTTGAGATATTGTGGGTATTAAAAAAAATTAACCTTAACTTCTGGGTGAAAATTAATGTTGAATCCAACTGGATTGAAACCTAGAATGTTCTTACATAAAGCACTGGGAAGTTAAAATTTGCATGGTTCCTCTCTTCTTCTGGAATCCGGGAGACAGAACTGGTTAATTTGTGTTTCTACGATACTGCTGTCAGTGTCTTTAAAAAGTCAAATGAGGGAAAAAAAAGATTCTTCAATTGAGCCCTGATCCAGAAGATACCAGCACATTACAGGAAGGTGCTGACTGCCCTCCATTCCTACTGAGCCTGATTCTCCTCTTACCTACACTGGTGTGAATCAGGAGGAATGCCAATGACCTTACGATATATGAGAGAGAGAGAGAGAGAGAACTAGGTTCATTGAGTTCAACATCAATGCAGGATGCTCAGAACTTCCAATACCAGTCATGTAAGCTCTGAATATTCTGAATATTTAAGTATGGCACTGGCATGGTTTTAATTAAACCACTATAGGTAACATTTTCAGAAGTGCCTGAATCCCATGTTCAAATGTGACTTAGGTGCTTTTGAAAATTTTGCTGTACAGCCCTTGAAATGATGTCATGCTTCTCCTTTCTTAATTAATCCAAAATTTTCAAAATCTCATTATTGATTGTAGCCTTAACAACTCTGATGCCTATCCTGTCCCACTGGCTTGAATTAGGTCCCACAGGGTTAGATTAGGACCACAGAAGTCCAGATTCTACTCTCAGATGCACCATTGTAAGTGTGATGACTGCCATCTAGGTGCAGAGGCCAGGATTTGAATTGGGGACATCCAGATCAAGATGCAGCATGAGTTGCTACAGTTTGAATGAAAGAGTCAAGCTATGCAGCTGAAGGCTGCAGCAAACATATATCCTCTGTGGATCAGGCATAAATGAGAATATGTAACACACACTAGCCAGTGGGTTACCTAAAAATAGGGTGAATTATGGAGTTATGCCACACAAATCTTGGTCTTTATTTCCCAGGTGTTTGTTAGTACTTACTTGGTTTCTATCCAGCCACTTATGAAGTTACACTCTTGTAAACGAGAGCACAATCTAGCCCCATATCTTTCCAGCATTGGAGCAGGAGACACGAATCAGTAGATTTTAGTCCCATTACATCCCTCTCTAAACTTGCTGTGTAATTGTGCCAGTCACTTAACCTTGCTACATCTCAGTTTTTCAAGCATGTTAAATAAGGACAATACTGACTCAGTTTACATGCTTTGAGCTCCTCTGAATTGAGTTGCTATGTAAGCATGTAGTAGTGCTATCATAATACTGTACCTTGACTTTCTAATCTCAGGATTTCAAACTGCATTAATGAACGGTAAAACAGGACGAACACTGATCAGCTCAGTCTTTCAACCTAACGAGAGGCAGCTTGGGGTTCCATGTTGTTTTATACTCAGCAGTAAAAGTTGCTTCTGTATGTCTCAGTTCACCCCTTTGTGCTCCCTTTGTTGTTCACTGTCTGTGGTTGAGGATCACATTTTTTATGATTTTAAAGAAAAAATATGTCAACAGTTATGAAGATTATTAAAACTGGGGAAAGGATGGAGGGCTAGATTTTGTGACTTCTTGGTGCTGAGTATACTCCGTTCCCATTGACTTCAATGCTAGGAGCAGGCCAGGCTATCCAAAAAGAGTTGGTCTGTCCCCATTGAAGCACCAAATGGGTCTTTTTGGACATCTTTGGGATGATAGTCAGGGGATGTCAATATAGGAATTCTCCATGTACAAGTAAAAGAAAGAGAGCCTGCTTGCCACCCATCCTCCAGCTAACAGTGAGTGGGTTGCAGAGGCTGCCACACAGCTTGAAGAAACCATTAAGAAGCTTCATGTTTACCTGGACAGGTGCTGAGCATCACTGGTAGTAAGCATAGAAAAAGAGAATCAGAGGCTGAATAGGAAAGCATTGGGATCAAGGTGAGGCTGTGACCAAACACAGGCCCAGACAGAATTAGGGCTGGGCTTGAACCAAAACCCTAGATAGAAGCATCAATGAACTCTGAGGAAGTTGAGATCCTGATCCTAAGTTAGCTGCTTTAGCCCCTCTAAAACAATACAGATGTCCATGAGGAGGCCTAACTACATGAACAGTAACATTCCAGATTTTGCTGTTTGGTTTTATACAGTCGTTATCACAAGTGCAAAGACTAAGGAGGATTCACAACAATCAGGTCTTCATGGATTGAGACACCATGGTTATGGGAGAGGACTATCATGTTGCTAAAATGTGGGGATTAAGATAACTCCAACAGATGAACATTCAGAGCCAGACAAAATCAGTTTGTCAGATGAAATAAGTTGATTTCTGACATGGGGGTCACTCAGGTCACTTTTATCTTCAACTTTAAAAAAGCTCTGTGGAAATCAGACCATAAACCTGTGTCCACAGCAGTGTAACACTGCTTAGCTAAAAGACTAACGTTAGGTTTCTAAAATATAATGTAATTAATATGGATTTCTGTGCAACAATATCTACATTTTCATTATTTTGTTTTTCAAACACAACATTGTTGCAATTTTCTTGACCTCTGAGTTGTTTTCCAAGTGTTGCCTATGAAACAGAATATTACATGTAAAATCAGTACTAAACTCACTGTGGGCAGCTGTACCATGGGGAAAGGAGAGACATATTTAAATCAAAAGATCTAAACATAAATCAGTTAGCACAGCTGTTACAAATCAACTGAAATTTGTGCCTTGAATGCAACAAGATTTTTGGCATGAAAGATCCTTCACCAATATTTAAAAAAAAAAGAAGGGTCTCTTATTTAATTACAAATGGGCATCTTCCAACAGTGGTTCTTTAACATTTTCTTGTTCTTGGCCAATATAAATAAATAAATCATATTGGAGAGGGGCTTATGGAGATAAGCTGGAATTAATTTGCAAATTGGACACCATTCAATTAGGCTTGAATAAAGACTGGGAGTGGATGGGTCATTACACAAAGTAAAAACTATTTCCCCATGCTAATTTTTCCCCTACTGTTACTCACACTTTCTTGTCAACTGTTTGAAATGGACTATCCTGATTATCACTACAAAAGTTTTTATTTCTCCTGCTGATAATAGCCCACCTTAATTGATTAGTCTTGTTAGCGTTGGTATGGCAATGCCCATTTTTTCATGTTTTCGCTGTGTGTGTGTGTGTGTGTGTGTGTGTGTGTGTGTATATCTTCCTACTGTATTTTCCACTGCATGCATCTGATGAAGTGGGTTTTATGCCCAAATAAATTTGTTAGTCTCTAACAAATACAAGTACTCCTCGTTCTTTTTGCTGATACAGACTAACACAGCTACCACTCTGAAACCTGTCAGACAGTACTATACACAGCCTTATAGTGGTCACAACAGAAATGTTTCTACTATTTTAAAAGTTTTTACTGGTTTGAGATAAACTTTCTATTTGCATAATATGGAGTACTGATCATCATCATCATGTTCCTATTACACCTCTGGCGTTTGGGGCAGTGACAAAGCTCCTCCACGCCTTTCTGTTTGCGGCAAGTCTTTCAATAGTTCTCCAGCTGTGCCCCAGGTTTTTCAGGACGGCTTCCACAGCTCTTCGCCATGTTGGTTTTCAGGTGGCCTAGTTTTCACTTGCCTTCATGTGTCCATCTTATTGCTACTCTGGTGATGGAATCGGTTTCCATCCAAAGCACGTGACTGATCCGTCTCCAACACCTCCTGGCAATGATGGGCCTCAGATCCTCTTGGCTGCACTGTGTCAATAGATCTTAGTTTGAGATTGTTCTGGGCCAAATTCTGAAGCAGGTTGTATGGAATGAAGACAGTTTGGACATGCCATACTTGCTCATTTGTCGGCATTCTGCATTATAAAGTAGAGTTGAAAGTACACAGCTCTGATAAATCTTGTTTGGTTTTGGTGTTGTGTTTTTGATGATTTCCAGACTGTATTTAAGCTCCTGTAGGTGTTCCTGGCTTTATTGATTTTGTTCCGGATGTCTTGGCTTGTTCCACCATCCTGACTGATGGTGCTGCCCAAGTATGTGAATGTTTCTACATTGGTGAGAACATAATCCTCTATCCGTACTGGTGATGGTGAGGCAATATTAAAGGTCATGATATCTGTCTTATTGTGGTTGATTTTTCAGTCGAATTTGCTGGCTGAATGCCTTGAGTTGAGTTGTTTTTTCTTGTATATGGTGTTGGGCATGTGATAGGAGAGCGACATCATATGCAAAGTCCAGGTCTTCAAGGGATGAGAAGAGTGTCCATTTAATGCCTCTTGGCATGTCTTCTGTTGTATGCCGCATTACCCAGTTAATGGCAGTGCTGAAGAGGATTGCAGATATGACACACACTCCTGTTTTGACTTCAAAACAGCTCAGTGATCAACCCTGCATGTAAAGTTGAAATACACCTCTACCCAGATATAACGCTGTCCTCGGAAGCCAAAAACATCTTACAGCGTTATAGATGAAACCACGTTATATCGAACTTGCTTTGATCTGTCGGAGTGCGCCGCTCCCCCCTCCCCTCCCCCCCGAGCACTCCTTTACCGGGTTATATCTGAATTTGTGTTATATTGGGGTAGAGGTGTAGAAGCTTTTGATGACGTTGATTATATGGAAAGGAATTCCATATGCCCGCAGAATGTACCGTAGGCTGATCCTGTGAATGCTATCAAAAGCCTTCTCAAAGTCTAAGCACTGTTCTGTTATGTTTCGTAGAGTAAAGATCTGGTCTGTGCATCCACACCCTTTCTGAAAACTAGCTTGCTCTTTTCTGAGAATGCTATCAACTGCCTCTGATATACGCTGGACTATGATCTTACACAATACTTTGCTGGCACAGATAAAAGTGTGATACCATGCCAGTTATTACAATCACTGAGAGTTCCTTTCTTTGGTATCTTCACTATAACCCCACTGGTCCACTCATCTGGCAGTTTTTCCCTTTCCCAGACTTATGTAAATAGAGGGGCCAGGATAGATGCTGCTAATTTAGAATTTATCTTGAACAATTCTGCATTCAAGTTACCCTTGCCAGGAGCTTTCCCATTTTTTTTAAGGATTTGATAGCTTGAATGATCTCTTCCTTAGTTGGGGTGTCCGTGTTGATATCAAGATCTTCTTCTGCTTCCTGGATTTACTTCCTCTTTAGATGGCTCCCTGTTCAATACTGGTAGAACCACTAAAAACTTTCAAATGGATAGAAACTTTTAAGTGCAACCACTGTAATACTTGCATGTATGTACAGACTTATATGCACAAATACAACATTTACCAACATTAATGTATAACGCTGGAACTGCAGAGAATGTAGTATTTCCCTATGTAATTCCTGTGCATCAAATATTAGAAGTGAGTAACTACTGATAAAAGTTGACTTTATTAGTGTGTACACACACTGATTACATTGGGCCAAATCTCTCCCCCAGTAAAACCCATTGAAAAAGTATAGAGCCCAAAATATATATAAACCCAAGGCAATGGGGGGGGGGGGGAAAGTGATTGTGTAATTATAAATTTTATCACAATTAATATTCACCCGGAGGTGGGGCTGAATTAAGGCTGTCTGGTCCATGTTCATTTTGGCATTTCCTAACCTTTGAATGCTTGACTTTCCAACCTTCATAATGTTCCTTTAATGTAGTTTTTCGGATGTAATTTATGTTATGGTGAAAGTTGAGTGCTAGTTGAACACTCTCACATGTGGATTCCCAGCTAATCAGTGAGTGAGCAAGTTGCTCTTTTTATGCTTAACATTCCCACCTCCTGCCTCCCCTCTTTGCTGTGCTGCTTAAATGGCTGATAAGCAAAAGGCCTCTGCCTCTCTGTGGATGTCTTGCCCACCAAGCTTAGCTACAGACAATGATTTATGGTATCAGTGTGTTGTCAGAAGTGGACATTTGGATTTAAGGTATTTTGACAAAAATATAAAGAGTAAATTAGGTTAGAGCCTCGTACTTACTCAGGGGGCCGGGTTGGAAGCTCCATTGTGTGGACTCTCCAAATGAGCAAAATACGGATCCACTTTCAGCTAGTAATCAACACAGCAGTAGTTGGAAACTCCCATTGTGCGCTTTTTCATTTTTTAACCTGTTAATTGCTGGTCATTTGGGGCCATAATTTCTTTAGGGAGGGTTAAAAGCAGCAAAATATACACAGGAATGTGTACATATATGATACAGCCAGCCTATGTCATGGTGATTTTTTGAGATTGATTTAAAGTGAGTTGAGATCTGTGGCTATAGATGCTATGTACATGCAAAAAGGGTATATGCACACATTTGCTTTTTATGTCTTTTTCTTAGTTTTGTATTTTATATTTTTAATCCTGATTCCATATCCAGTTATATGTATTTTAAGACCTTCCAGAGATGAATTTTTTTCTTTATTTTGCAGTTCAACAGATGCCAAGATGAAATATGTCTCGATCAGATTATAAGCTTGTCCATGGAGATATACTGTGGGTAAAATTTTCATAAGTGCTTAAAGCCTGTTTTGAACAGTGTAATTCACATTGAAAGTCAATGGGATTTGGGCTGCATAAATCATGTTTAAAAACGGGGCTTAGGTTCCTAAGTCACTTCGGTGCTTTTGAAGATTTCATTCTCTTCCTATGTGTTTGTATTACACCTGTATAACCCAATGAGACCCGTATCCTATCTAGAGTCTTCGGATGCTTCTGCAATACATATAATAATAATAATCCATCATTATATATAAAGTTTTCCATAGACATCAGACCTAAAGTATTTTTAGTGACCCTGGCTTATTTAAAATTTGTGATCATTGTTCTTCATCCTCCATTTAGAAGCATATTCCTGGACAGTTGCCAGAAATCACAGGCGCTGAAAGCAAACCTCTATGCGCTAACAATTGCTGTAACAGTTATACCCAATGCTCTCTAGTCCTATGACATTCCTGCAGTTGAGAGAAACACATTTCTGTGCTTGCCTTGCCGCTTTAACCACTTAAAGTAAAATTTTTGAAGTAACCACCCCTCAATAGATCATTGCCAAAAATTACAGTAATAACCACTTTCTTAATGGTCAAAGCATGATGCCAAAAACAACAAACCAGTTTGCTGTGGTAAATTTTGAAAGCATTGATATAAACCATAAAAACATATTATCAATTATTTTCTTAAGATACTTTTTTTATTTGTAAGTTGCAGGCAGAATGGTGGCCTATTACAGCTATAAGTGAGAATGAGTATCCCTAGCAGTAACTGAATTTGAACCATAGGAATCACTGTGACTGCACTGGGTCAAATCCTATAGCCCTTACTTAGTGCTGGAGCAAATTTCCCCCCCTTTCCCGCTTCCCCCCCCCCCCCCCAATAAAAACCCACAGAAACAGGGCAGAGAGGTCAGAAAACTCCATTAAATTCACATCCTGATGTTTTCTGTGAATGCTCCAATTGGGATGAAATGTTTGTTGGGCTATGAAGGAGGCAGTGGGGTCATCCTTCATTGCCTGTGAATTCCATGAGTCCACAGGGAAAGGAGGCTGCCGCACTGTGGAAAGTCAGAGACTCTTCATTGACAGCTATCCAACTTCTCAACATGGCTCCTGTTAGTTCCTCTCCGCTTGCACATAAGTCCACTCTCTTATGTGGGTGCAGATGGGAATTAGTCCTGCCTGGGGCTTGATTATCTGCCAGGCTCAAAGGGAAGCCTGCTGTGGAATTCTGCTGCTGCTCTGGCATTCTCCCTCCCCCCTCTTACTCCATCAGATGCCCTTGAAGGTCTGTGGAGCCAGGGCAGAACTTCTGCAGCATTGGCAGGCAGGGAAGGGTGGATAATGACATGGGGCAAATGCGCCACCATTTATGTACTCCTGCTCACCTTACCCCCAATGTGCTCCTTTGGTCCTGTGTTTCATTTATGTTACCGAAGGAAGCACTTAGGCCCAAGTTCGTGCTCATACAAAACTCAAGTGTAAAGACAGCGTAAAGAATGCACAATCTGGCCCAGTAAAATGTGGCACATTGGAAACAGTCAGACGCACCAATGGCATTAATATCTGTCAATTTAGGCGGTGATTCATATTTAGATGGTCAGATCTTCGGGGCAGAGACAGTCTCTCACTTACAATGGGCGACTTGATCTTGGTTGGGGTCCCAAGGTGCTATTTTTATCAGAATGGTACAACTACTATACACTGGTATAAATAACTACCTGAGATATAGGGCAATGATGAATCAGGCCTCCAGTATAGGCAAAATCTCCCATTGAAGTCAGTGGTAGTTTTTTAGCTGCATAGGGATTGTAGGAGCGGGTAAATGTTTTTCATCCCATCGTGCCAGAGCTTATAATGTTGCTTAGCTCCATATTAACATGACTGACTATTTCGGTTAGTTCTTCATCAGCGTGACTAACTGCGGTAGAATATATTTTGTCATACATAAAGAAAAATCTGAGTTATAGAGGAATGTGCTTAATATATTGAATTAATTTGATTACCATCAGTCGGCTCTCCTTATGCTCCATTTATTCCACATTTAGCTATATTAAAAAAAAAAAAAACATTTAAAATCCTTTCTAACAAGGTTTGACTTTTTTGAATTCCAGTGGAATGATTTCTGAACTATCTTTTTAACAAGCTAACACTGTAAGTTTGCAACTGGGGATCTTTTTTTTCAGAGTAGTGAAGTGAGCTAATTTTTCAAGGCACAACAGCAAAGTTACTTTTAAACATATGGTTCTGGGATGGAAAACAC
This sequence comes from Malaclemys terrapin pileata, assembly GCF_027887155.1. NCBI lineage: Eukaryota > Metazoa > Chordata > Testudines > Emydidae > Malaclemys > Malaclemys terrapin. The sequence goes on from NC_071505.1 coordinate 116,871,715, forward strand.
GTGTAGAGCCCCATATGTTGTGGGGCAAAGCGTGCCCTCAGTTACACCTCAATCCTACTGACTTTACCCATTGGCTTCATTGAGGGGGTTGCCAGGGTGTGCAAAGGAGTGCAGCTTGGTCCTAGATTTGTTTACCCTGCTGCTTCAGAATTCCTTTAGAAATGAATCCTTACATTCTTGCTTTCCAGAGAACAGTGATGGGCTTGTTCACAACAGCTTTACTACCTTTCACTTATGTTTCTTTTTTCTCAATTGCTTCAAGGAAGGGAAAAAAATCATATGAATCAACATTTTGTTCAGAGGGATAGTATATGCTGGTTTAACCCTCCGTACTCCAGGGCTGTTTATCTTGGCATCCTTCCAGACACACCATCTGATATGTATAGGACGTACTTTGTCTACATTTTAGTCATGAAAAATGTATAATTCCAGATTTTATTCCTACATCATCTGTTTGCTCCCTAGTCCTAGAAAACTATATTTATCTAATCTACATTTCAAAACTAAGTTGCCTACGTCTTCCTGTCATTGGAAATACTCAGACTTAAACAAACAAACAAAAACTTTATTTTGTGTGCATATTATCACTTGGACTCATTTAACAGGAAAAGCTGTTTACCAATGATTTCTACCTCCATCCTTTAATGAAGGCCTGTTATAACGACAGAAGGAATGACTCTATTGAAATGGGTTAGAACTCCAAGGTTGAGATACAGACCAGAACCTCCCCAACCCTTGAGATATTCAGATCTCATATTTTTGTTCAGATTCATCACAAATGATTTTTATTGCTAAGGGTTATAGGATCACGCAAATATAAGATTGAAATGGGTTTAACTGCTATCTTGAAATCTTGTTGATCAGTAGCAGCTGGAGGGGACATACTGTTGTACTACTCAAGCAGAAACTTGTAAATATTCCAATATTTTAAATGCGTAGTTATTCCTGTATAAATGGATGGTTTCTTACTTAGCTTTGTGGCACTGTACAACATCGTTTATGGTCATTTTAAAATATCAGCAATGGCCTACGTTATGCAGGAAGTCAGACTAGATCAGGTGATCTCAAACTGGGGATTGGGACCCTACAGGGGGTTGTGAGGTTATTAAATGGGGTGCTGTCAGCCTCCACCCCAGGCCCTGCTTTGCCTCCAGCATTTATATGGTGTTAAATATATGTGTTTTTAATTTGTAAAAATTATGAAATATTGAAATTTTAATGAAACCACACCTTTTGATCAACCCACAAGGATTTTTTTTTTATTTTAATTTTGTTTCCTGGGAAGTTTCAAATTATTTTGGGGTTTTTCCCCCCTCTATTTTGATATAGGGAAAACATTCAGAATCTTGATATTTCCCATCCAACTCTAATAATTGAATTTACCACCCAAATCCAGTTCCCACCCAACTCCTAATAATTGCATAGTTTTCTAGGTGCATTATAATGTGGGTTGTACATCTTCCTTTGCAGTATTTGTTGTCTAATGCTGGAGTCAGGATACAGGAGTACTGTCCACGTGCCTTTGATCTGGTTCTTAATAGCTATATCCCTAAATCTATCTTAGGTTTGGTACCTATCACACTGGTATCTAAATGATCCAATTAGTTGTTTACAGTATGAAAGATGTTTACAGTATGAAGTAAACAACTGATTATGAAGCTGTAAAGCTTCACAATTTTAATATCTATTAAAATTAGATTGTAACAAGCTGATAGCTTTAAACACCCTACTGTGTTAGTAGGTGGTAATCCTACTGGTTAATGATTAAATGGGCTCTGCTAACTCCCTGAAGCAGGTCATTTGTCACCTCACCTGGATATAAGGACAATGGGAGTGGTTCTTTTGGACACAGGCTATTTAGCCCTGGTCTACATTATGGAGTTAGATTGAATTTAGCCACATTAGGTCAATTTTAAAATGAATGCATCCACACAACCAAACGCATTCCATTGACTTAAAGGACTCTTAAAATTGACTTCTGTACTCCTCCCTAGTGAGGGGAGTAGTGCTAAAATCGACCTTGCTGGGTCGAATTTGGGGTAGTGCGGACACAAATTGATGGTATTGGCCTCCAGGAGCTATCCCAGAGTGCTCCATTGTGACTGCTCTGGACAGCGCTTTGAACTCGATGCACTAGCCAGATACACAGGAAAAGCCCCGGGAACTTTTGAATTTCATTTCCTGTTTGGTCAGTGTGGCGAACTCAGCAGCACAGGTGACCATGCAGTCCCCCCAGAATCATAGAGTGTAAAATGTTTCTACACTCCCCCGATCGTCTCCGTCCCTGAGGTTATGACAGATTAGAAGGCGGAAAAAAACGCACTCGCGATGACATGTTTTCCGAGCTCATGCAGTCCTCCCGCACTGATAGGGCACAGCTTAATGCATGTAGGCATTCAGTGGCAGAGGCCAGGAAAGAATTAAGTGAGCACGAAGAGCGGAGGCAGGACGCGATGCTGAGGCTAATGTGGGAGCAAATGGACATGATGAAGCATCTGTTGGAGCAGCAGGAAAGCCAACAAGAGCACAGACCCCTGCCGCATCTACTGTATAACCGCCTACCCTCCTCCCCATGTTCCATAGCGTCCTCACCCAGATGCCCAAGAACGCTGTGGCGGGAAAGGCTCCGGGCACCCAGCCACTCCACTCCAGAGGATGGCCCAAGCAACAGAAGGCTGTCATTCAAACAGTTTGATTTTTAGTATGGCTACAATAAGCAATGTGGCCTTGTCCTTCCCTCCTCCCCCACCCCACCTGGGTTACCTTGTCCGTTATCTCTTTTTAAATTAATAAAGAAAGAATGCATGGTTTCAAAACAATATTTACTTTATTTTGAAGGGGGGAGGGTGGTTGGCTTACAGGAAATTAAAATCAACAAAGGGGGCGGGTTTGCATCAAGGAGAAACACACACAACTGTCACACCGAAGCCTGGCCAGTCATGAAACTGGTTTTCAAAGCCTCTCTGATGCGCAGCACACCTTGCTGTGCTCTTCTCATCGCCCTTGTGTCTTGCTGCCCAAAATCGGATGCCAGGCGATTTGCCTCAATCTCCCACCCCACCACAAATGTCTCCCCCTTACTCTCTCAGATATTATGGAGCACACAGCAAGCAGTAATAACAATTGGAATATTGGTTGCGCTGAGGTCTGACCTAGTCAGCAAACAGCACCAGCGAGCTTTTAAACATCCAAAGGCACATTCTACCACCATTCTGCACTTGCTTAGCCTATAGTTGAACTGCTCCTTACTACTGTCCAGGCTTCAGGAGCCATGGGAGCAAAGGGTAGACTGGAGTAGGTGCGACCGCGCGGTGCTGCCGGCTGGGAGAGCAGCCTGAGGCAGAAGCCTCCAGCTCGCATGATATTCCAGGCAGGACTGAATCTCCATGAGATGAAACTTAAAGAAAAGAATGACTTGGAGTCTCTGGCTCCCATTCAGTGCTCTAAGAGGAGGATAGCCATGTCTGTCCAGGCACACCTGATCAATCTCACTGAGGTCTGCCAGAAGCACCCGGGAGATGTATGACGGCTATCAGTCCTACTGTACCATCTACCGTGAAGGCAAGGAGCTGCTGCTGTGTAGCAATGCAGTACCGCATCTGCCAGCAGCACCCAGGGGACGTACAGTGACTGTGAGCTGAATGGGGGCCATGCTTGCCGTGGTATGGCATCTGCACAGGTAACCCAGGAAAAAAGGCATGAAACGATTGTCTGCTGTTGCTTTCACAGAGGGAGGGAGGTCTGACAACATCTACCCAAAACCACCCGCGACAATCTTTTTGCCCCATCAGGCATTAGGAGCTTAACCCAAATTCCAATGGGCAGTGGAGACTGCAGGAACTATGGGATAGCTACCCACAGTGCACCGCTCTGTAAGTCAATGCTAGCCACGGTAGTGAGGACGCACTCTGCTGACTTAATGCACTTAGTGTGGACATAAACTATCGACTGTATAAAATCGGTTTCTAAAAATCTACTTCTATAAAATCAACCTAATTTCGTAGTGTAGACATACCATTAGGGTGTGGACTAAGCAGTCTTGAAGGAGGAAGCTTAGGAATACTCAAGCCCATGGAGAAGATTTTTAGCTAATCTTTTTTTATTCTATTTTTATCTTTGTTAATAAAATCAAACTCCAAGAGGCCTGGTGTATTTGGACTTTAAATAATATTTGGACTTGGTCTCCAATCCAGAGACCATTGAAGGCAATAGAAAGATTTCAGTGGTTTATGGATCAGAATGCCTGGGTTTGTAGAGCAGGTTAGAAAGGGCTTACAAATTTAAACAAACAACAAAACAGGATATATTTATGCAAAAGATGACACACTCAAAGGAAATACAATTGGAAATGCACCAATAGATATTGAGCTACAGTTTGCCAGCCAGAAACTGAAAGAAATCCTTTGCTTTAATTCTGTAAAAAAATAACAGCACATTTACTGCACTAGCAGCAGTGAATTAAAAACTGCCAGGATGCATAGTGTTTTATGCAAGAGAAATTCATTAAGAAATACACCGCTTCCTCTTGTGCTAAAACATTTGCTTTGGTTCAAGCCTTTAGACTACAGAACATCTAGTTTTCTGTTCTTAAAGCCTAGGGATGTTTGGTATAGTTGGATGTCAGAGAAAATGATGCCAGCAGAGAATGGATGTCATGAAAAGGCAGTTGGAGAGTTTTTACTTTTGGTTTGACTTTTAAAGATTGTTGAAGGTGTGTGTGGTGTGTGTGTGTGCTAGAGTCTGAATTTGAAAGGAAGCTTTCTGTGTGGGAGAGCTGACTCTCTCCAGTTTCCCTTTGTGAAGGAACTCTCTGGCAATTTTTGCCTAGTTTTGTAGTATATATTTCCTTGTTTTACTTAACGCTTTTTTTAGTGTACAATGCCACAGCAAGACCCTTCCATGGTATAATCCTTTTTGCTCCTACTGTCAGGAAGCTAAGGAGCTGTTGTTTTTTGCCTCAGCTGAGGCTTCTGAGGGCAGGATTGAAGACTTTCTATTGCTGTCAAATTCAGGGCATGGTCACAACAGAACCATTGTCATATTGCAGCATTTCTCAAACTGGGGTCCGTGGACCCCTGGGGGTCCGCAAGGGAACTCCAGTGGGTCTGCGTGTCCCACTGATCAACTCCTTCCCCTCTCTCCTAATGCCTCCTGCATGCCGTGGAACAGCTGTTTCCCAGCATGCAGGAGGCACTGGGAGGGAGGTGGAGGAGCTGGGGACAGGGTGCGCTCAGGGAAGGGGGCAGAAAGAGGAGAGGTAGAGGTGGGTGAGGGTGGGGCCTTGTGGGAAGGGGTGGAGTGGGGGCGAGGCCTGGGGCTGAGTGGCAGGGCTTGGAGGTCTGTTAAAATTTTTAAATCAAAATGGGGGTCCTTGGATTGTTAAAGTTTGAGAACCACTGTCATATTGGAAGTTGTGTGGGGGAATGACAGGATGCCATTAGTATTTATTTATGCTGCGGTAGCACCCAGGAGTGATAGGTACTTTATGGACACTTTGAAAGATACAGTTCTTACTCTGAAGAGCCTTCTAAAAGTCGAAGACCAGACCAAGGGTGTGTGAAAAGGATGCAGCTTTCAAGCAGAGTGGTCAGGAAGATGACTAGAGTACATAAAGTTAGTGTTGCTGTGGTGGAGCACAGAAATATTATACAAACAGAAAAAGGGTTAAAGAGCACCTATGGGCCTAGCTAGCCCTGCCCTGCTACACCTGCAGCCAATGCCAGGCCTGGAGGGGGGAAGATGGGGAGAGCCTGGCTCAGTTCAGGGCTGACTGGCTGCAGGAGGTAGCTCTGCCTTTCTATAGGAAGGGAGATTCATTGTAAACCTGACAGGCAGGACAGCCAATGGGAAAGAAGCACTGTGTCCCTGACCAAAGGAGAGACTGCTGAGGAGACTGGGGAGCACCCAGCAGAGAGTGAACTTTACTATTTGACTGTAAGGACATTGTGGAGGTAGGCCCCTCCAACCTGACATCTGCCCTCAGGGACCTGAGGCCATGGCAGGATACTGAAAAAGGTCCACAAGAGGGTGCTACTCCAGGCGAGCCACTACAGACTTTTTGGGGCACAGCCCCTATTGTCCAAATTGAAGGGATATAGATAAGACGTAGTTCAGGGCTGGGACCCAGTAGGCTCTGCCAAGAGGACCCTGATGGTGTTGCTGCACGCAGGGCCTTGGGCTGGGACCTGGTGGACAGGTAGGGCCCGAGTGCCCCTATTACACCGTCTTAAGGGCTGAGGTCCAGATGCAAGTGGAGGCCAGAAGATTCCTGGCTTAAGGTCAGGAACCAGGCACTTCTACCATCCAGTCAGGGAAGTTAGGGGCCACACATCAGGTGCACTAACCACTAGACCACCCGGCCCTCCAAGCATCTTATCAGAACCCCCTTTTAGTTTTATTTGTATAGACTATACCCAGATGTTCTTCCTCCAAGTGACTGGGTTGATGCCAACATGGTCATCATATTGGTCACTATCTGGTCTATTTTGGGGGCCTGTAATACAATTAATAACTTTTCAAATGATGGTCCATAATTTATGGTGAAAGGGGGAGGTGCCTACTGGTCGACCTCTAGCTAAGATAGTTGGTTAAGTTTGAAAGGGGGACACGTGTCTTCAAAATGGGCTCCTTGCTAATCGTAAGAACATAGTGTACCTTTGATCCTACTGCTGACTGAAGAGGAAGGGAAGACAGAGGCACGGGTTTGGGAAGAAGCTCTACCTCTGATCCTGGATTTTCTACTGTGAGTTGATAGTTGGACTTTTCAACTATAAAACAAAGAAACAAATGGGTGGCCTAAGGGGAACTGTTAAGCATCAGGTAAGGTTGGAAACCATTGTCTCCAAAGACCGTGTTGGGCAACAGACTCCACACTTCCCATTCTCCTCTTGAAAAATCACTACTTTACTTCCCAGTGACATTTAAGGGGTTTTCTGTAGTTGCCTGTAATCTGCCTTCTCACCACTGACAAAGGGATACTAACGGTTAAAGGATATTGGTTTGCTTTTCTGTTTCAATCTTAGCTGCTTAGCTGTTTACTTCAATTTTTACTTTAGGTGTTGTCAACTTCACTTACACAAGAGCACAAAACTATATCTGCAAGCAGATTTACGCTGACAAATATATAAATCTTAGGTTTCAGAGTAGCAGCCGTGTTAGTCTGTAGCCACAAAAAGAACAGGGGTACTTGTGGCACCTTAGAGACTAACAAATATATTTGAGCATAAGCTTTGGTGCGCTACAGCCCACTTCATCGGATGCATAGAATAGAACACAGAGAAGATATTTATACATACAGAGAACATGAAAAGGTGGGAGTAGCCATACAAACTGTAAGAAGCCAATCAATTGAGATGAGCTATCATCAGCAGGAGAGAGAAAAAAAAAAACCTTTGAAGTGATAATCAAGATGACCCGTAGAAGGTGTGAGGATATTTTAACATGGGGAAATAGATTCAATTATTGTAATGAACCAACCATTCCTAGTCTCTATTCAAACCTAAGTTAATTGTATCTAATTTGAATATTAATTCAAGTTCAGCAGTCTCTCTTTGGAGTCTGTTTTTGAAGTTTTTTTGTTGCAAAATTGCCACCTTCAAGTGTTCTCCTACTGGTTTTTGAATGTTATGATTCCTGATGTCAGATTTGTGTCCATTTATTCTTTTGCATAGAGGCTGTCTGGTTTGGCCAATGTATATGGCAGAGGGGCATTGCTGGCACATGATGGCATATATCACATTGGTAGATGTGCAGGTGAACGAGCCCCTGATGGCATGGCTGATGTGATTAGGTCCTATGATGGTGTCACTTGAATAGATATGTGGATAGAGTTGGCATCGAGCTTTGTTGCAAGGATAGGTTCCTGGGTTAGTGTTTATGTTGTATTGTGTATGTGGTTGCTGGTGAGTATTTGCTTCAGGTTGGGGGGACATCTGTAAGCGAGGACTGGTCTGTCTCCCAAGATCTGTAAGAGTGAGGGATCATCTTTCAGGATAGGTTGTAGATCTCTGATGCACTGGAGAGGTTTTAGTTGGGGGCTGAAGGTGACGGCTAGTGGCGTTCCGTTGTTTTCTTTGTTGGGCCTGTCCTGTAGTAGGTGACTTCTGGGTACTCTTCTGGCTCTTAAAGACACATGATCAGTTGCCCAAAATGAAATTTTTCATTTGTCATTAATACACACACACACACGTCTGTCTGTCTGTCTGTATCGGTAGATACATTTGTTTAGAGTTGTTGAGGAGAGGGAGGTAAAGACAAAGATCTTGGAAACCATCTTATACAATTATAGAAACCATTTTATAGAATTAATGTTATTTTAAAGACCAGGAAAAAAGGAGCAGTTAAGACCATAGAAGTATGAGCGAGTGTTAGAAAAATATAAAACCCTAATTTCAGAATTCTAATGGGATTTAGAATAAGAAGATGAAGAAGAAAACTAAAAACCAAAAGATGCCACAAGTAGATTGAAAGAAAACATTAACAAGTAAAACAGCAGAGATTAGTCCCTTGAAACACTAAAACTATCTCTTATAGTGAGACTTGTTAAAAAAGAGCAGTGCTGCTGGAGACGTCAGTCTGATCAGAGTGAGCAGAAATGTACAAAAGTGAGAGCCTGGTGTAGTCATCAGCCAGAACCATCTAATAATGATCACCATCCGGTCTACTTGGTGTTACCAACCAGGAGACAGAATATTATTGTTGTTGCTAAGAAGCTAAAGTAAATTGTAAGCGAAGTGGCCGGAGGAGTATGAAATAACACATAAAGTAGTCCTGGTAATCTGCAGTATCAATTTTATGAGCCTGGTAGGTATAAGGAAACCAAACTTCAACATAGAAAGTTACATACTGAAACCATGGAGAATAAGGAATGCTTGTTAATTTCTTCCAGCACAAATTCAAGGCGCCAGCCATCTGATATCAAATGGAGCACTAGCTAGTCTTTGATTATAACAGAAGCAGTAAGGTCCAATATATTGTAATCTAGACTGTTTTCACTCATCCTTTAGAAAATCACACGTAATTCAGTATTAGAGGGAAAAAACAGAGGAATAGGTAAGACAAAGAACCTAGTACTGCTTAGAAAGAATGAGGAAGGCATTCAAAACAGACTTAAAAAAGCTTCCATTCACATAACTCTTGCTGTTGCATTTTTCTCATTCCCCATTCAACGTTATTGTAAATCATTAACATTACGTTAATATAACTTAATTATCCTTGTAAACCTTAAACTAACAAAACTCAGCCTTCATTTTTACCATTTAGCAATTTTCCCATCATTTGACACCTTAGTCCATCATACATGTGTCATCCTAAATGATTTATTAACATAACCTTTATTTTTTTTATTCAAATAGGAAAGTTATGGGGAACACTGTTCTTCTGTTGGCATATTCTTATCTTTTCCAAACATGGGCTTTTAGGGGAATTCTGCTCGCAGTTTAGCAATTATGCTACTAAATCATCTTTTATTTACCTCAGGAGAGCCTTGTCAGCAATTTTGCGTGTTGCACTTTGAGATGCTTAGTCAGTTATGGCCTAGAGGCTTCACTTTTCCTTAACAGGACTTCTGTGGGAGTGTTTCTCCATTCAGGAATGGCTTGCTGCATGTTTCCTCTGCTTTTTGCATTTTTCTTTAATACAGTTAGCAATTTTAACTGCCTATTTGGTGGGCTGTGGTATGGTGATTGATGTGATATGTTTAATACTCAATCCCAAGTAAATTACACCAACTCACTGCAACTAAAATGGGTTCCGTTGTCTGAAATGACATAGTTTGGAATACCGTGTCAGTTGAAATGCTTCATTGCTTTGTCTGTGTTGGGCATTGTGGTCATGTTTTACAGTTCATCTAGTTCCTAGAAGTCTGAATAGCAGTCCATAGTAACTAGGTACTTTGTGTGGTTTGTGGTGAAAAGGTTCGTTCCTATTTTGCTCCAATGTCTGTTGGGGATGCTGTGTATTTTCATGGTCTCTCTTTACTGCTTGGCCTGTGTTTCTCCCTGGGTATAACAAATGCTCATCAGGTCTCAGATATCTTTACTCATGTTCAGGCAGTAGGCAATATCTCTGGCTTTTTGGATACAGGCTTCTATTCCAGAATGGCTCTGTTATATTCTTGAGAACATCTTTCTGTTCTCAGTGATCTGAGTATTATGATTCAACTGCCTTTATATATGATGCTATCTTGTATGCTCGTCTCATCTCAATAGTTCCAGTAGTCTTGAGAGGCTACTCGCCTGATGTCTGGCCATTCTGACAGAATGATGGACACGAGCACTTGAACATAAAAAGGGCCATACTGAATCAGACCAATGGTCCATCTAGCCCAATATCCTGTCTTTCACCAGTGGCCAATGCCAGGTACTTCAAAGGGAATGAACAGAACAGGGCAATCATTAAGAGATCTGTTGCCCAGTCCCAGAATCTGGTAGTCAGAGGCCTAGGGACAACCAGAGCATGGGGTTGCATTCCTGACCATCTTGGCTAATAGCGATTGATGGACCTATTCTTCCTGAACTTACCTAATTGTAAATATTTGTCTTTTATATTTTCATATGATCATTCTGTAACATTCCCCCATTCAAAAGTAAATTTGAATAAAGTAAATAAATCAGTCTGAATGGCTGTAAACTGCTGTAATCTCTTTGTGCAATGCTTGCTAAAAATTTTTTGTTTCTTTGTTTTAAGTGCCATAATAAGGGCGGTTATTAGAGGGAAAACATGAGGCTTACATTTTCTTTACTTTCTTTACATTCTTATACCCCGTGGAAGGATCTAGCTGCTGAGAAACTCCAGTTCCCCACACCATGTGAGTTTCACCCTATCTGTTGTCAGCTTCCCACTGAGGGTAGCTGTCATATTAGGGCTGGGTCATGAACAATTGCAGTTTCTTAGGGCTTGTCTACACTACTGCGTGGGGTCGATCTAAGATATGCAACTTCAGCTACGTGATTAACATAGCTGAAGTCAACGTATTTAGATCTACTTACCACCGTGTCTTCACTGAGGTAAATCAACAGCTGATGTTCTCCCGTTGACTCCGCTTGCGCTCCTCGTTCTGGTGGAGTACTGGAGTCGATGGAAGAATGCTAAATGGTAGATTTATCACGTCTATACTAGACACGATAAATCGACCCCCACTGATCCGGCAGATAGTGAAGACAACCCCTTAGATAGCAAGGGTCCAGGTAATGGGGGGGGGGGTTGATCCTCAGAATAGATGGAATTTAAGGTCCTTCGAAAGCTAGTGCTCTGCCTTGAGCACCAGAATGATATGTTCATGTAGCTCTCTGTTGAAGATAAACTGTCACATGTTATAATAGCTGAAACTTTTTAAATTTTCATTCATGGCATTTGACTACGAGAACAGCAGTATCATTTCAAGTAACAGGACGATACTTAAAACTAGTCAAGAAATGGAAAAGAAAAATCACAAGAAAAATCCAAAGTTTTGAAGTAATTTTTGACCTACAGGTTTAGAACAGGAATAATTTGCTTGTTTGTTAATTTTTTGTGTGAATATTTTTATAACAAATTGGCTTTCATTTTTTCTTATTTTCAGTGTTAATTTCCCTGCCTTCTCAGCATCCCCTTTTTTTCCTTTTGTATTTGTCACCGAATAAGGGAGAGGGATGGGAAGGAAAAACAATACTGCCAAACTGGAAAACAAAAAATCAATTTTTATTGTTTTCCAGTTTCATCCAAAAAAAAAAAAAAGTGAGGAGGGGGAACCTGCTGCACTGTCCGGACCCACTGTTCTGTGGTGGTGCGCTTTCGTTATATACCAGCAATGCTCTCCACAACAGTGTTGCTTGAGTATAGGGAGGGGGAGGAGGATCAGGGCCTGCCATAATTTTGTACAGCCTGTTTGGAAGATTGGGTAAACTAATCTGTGTCAGAATCAGGAATGCAATCCAGATGTCCTGCTAACCACATTTGAAACTGTTACAGTTTCAGCTGGGTCAGATTCTTGTGACCAACCAAAAACTCAGATCATGTTTGTGGAGGGAAAAAATTGTGACAATCTCAATTTAGAATTGTAAAGCAGACAAAACTTGGTAGTTTTAGCCAAATTTCACTTTGAATCTTTCAAATGAAAAAGAAAAAAAAAAAAAACCCGGATTGTGAAAATGTGAACCCATTTGGTTTGATGCAGCTCTAGCCCTATTTTAACCATTAGAGCAACACTATTTGGCCAAAAAAAAACCCCAAACAAATTAACTAAAAAAAACCTCTTTGCCATAAGGTAAAGTTTTGTTTGGTTTTGGGTGCGATTGTTTTGTTTCTTAATTAACATACCTTTTTTAGGCCAACATTAATCCTGATCCTGCACCTACTGACTGCTGTTAGGAGCTGATTGTGCATCATGTATTGGTAATTTCAGCAGAATATATGGCTAAAGGTCTATTGTAAGAAACATCTTCAAAGTATTATACAATATCTTTATTGTGTTTGTAGAAATATAAATACATAAAAGATAAAGCATGCATAAAATTAAGTAACCAGAGCCACCTAAAAGCCAAACAACCATTGCAAAGGAAATCTCCCATAAGCCCAGTAATTTCAAAGCACAATAAATGATAACTAAGTATACAAAATAGCTTTAGAATTTGCCTACTCTTATCCCTTATCCAGTGGCACTGACAACCAGACATTCAGGGAAGCTAACTACTGTGCACTTGCATGGAAGTAGCAGATGACTTTAGAAGATTCATAGACTCATAGACTTTAAGGTCAGAAGGGACCATTATGATCATGTAGTCTGACCTCCTGCACAATGCAGGCCACAGAATCTCACCCACCCACTCCTGTAACAAACCCCTAACCTATGCCTGAGTTATTGAAGTCCTCAAATCGTGGTTTAAAGACCTCAAGGTGCAGAGAATCCTCCAGCAAGTGACCCGTGCCCCACGCTGCAGAGGAAGGCAAAAACCCTCCAGGGCCTCTGCCAATCTGCCCTGGAGGAAAATTTCTTCCTGACCCCAAATATGGCGATCAGTTAAACCCTGAGCATGCGGGCAAGACTCACCAGCCAGCACCCAGCAAAGAATTCTCTGTAGTAACTCAGATCCCACCCCATCTAACATCCCATCACAGACCATTGGGTATATTTACCTGCTAATAATCAAAGATCAATCAATTGCCAAAATTAGGCTATCTCATCATACCATCCCCTCCATAAACTTATCAAGCTTAGACTTGAAGCTAGATATGTCTTTTGCCCCACTACTCCCCTTGGAAGGCTGTTCCAGAACTTTACTCCTCTAATGGTTAGAAACTTTCGTCTAATTTCAAGTCTAAACTTCCTAATGTTCAGTTTATATCCATTTTTTCTTGTCCACATTGATACTAAGCTTAAATAATTCCTCTCTCTCCCTGATATTTATCCCTCTGATATATTTATAAAGAGCAATCATACATGTTTGAGGGGGTTGATTGATTCTGTGATTATTTGGGAATGGGGTGTGCAACATGAATTAACTGGATCCCAAGAGGGAAAAGAGAAGGGTAAAATGCATGGGTGGTTTTTGTTTGGTTTGGTGTTTCGGGGAGAAGTGATAAGAGCCATCTTTGTCTACTTGCTCACATCCCAAACTGAGTGCGGCTCAGCTACACCTGAGTATGGGAACCCATGACACAGTCTAGATTCTGGATCCAGGTGCTTCCTGGCCGATGAAGACAGAAAAGGTGATATTCAGCCTGTGTTTAATGGAGACTGGCAATACTTCCCTTTTAAGGAGTGCAATGTCTCAGCTTCCCTTTTGCTATTATTATTTGTATTACCATAGTATCTAGGAGCCCTAACAGTGGGCCAGGGCCCCATTGTACTAGGTACTGTAAAAACACAGAACAAAAAAGGCAGTTCCTGCCTCAGGGAAGCAATGATATAGCCCTTGCTCAAGAAACCATCACTTTAGGTTGGCAATCTGGTCAACAATCATCCTGTTCACAATCTTCCTTTTGTGGTTAAAGTTACTGAAAAAGTTGTGGCTGGAGCTCTCATGGTATCTAGTTGTTTCATGTTTTCTTGACCCTTGTCAATCTGGGTGCCGCACAGACACTGAGCTGGTTTATGATCCCTTTGTAGTGCAGGAAGATCTCATGACCATGACCATATTAGTACAGCTGTCATCTGCCTTTGATACTATTGACTTCAAGCTGGTGTTGACTTACTTCTCAGCCTTGGAGGGACTGGGAAGGGTTGTTCTCAAATGTCTTCATTCTTCTCAGAGCAATCTCCAAGGGTCATGTTTGACAGGTTTTTGCTTCTACCTTAAGGATGCTCTTGGTTATGCAGGGCTTCAGCTTGTCCTATGTATATAAGGCGGAGAGGCATGTTAGTGAGGAAGAATGGGTTGTGGTGTCTTCCTGAGGCTGGCCACTCTCTCAGCTTTCTGTTTCTCTCTCTTCTGACTCTTATGATACAGCTCAGCACCTTATCCAGTATCTGGCTGGGGAAAGCAAATGGAAGCACAGGGAAAGTTTTATATCTGCCCATCTAACTGATGGTGTGTGTCTGCCCTTTGTTGCTTGTATTCACAACTTGGGAAGCCAAGCCAGGTTCCTAACTATTTTCAGATGATACGGTTCCAGCACTGGCCAGGATGGCTTTCTGTTGTTTGCATTTGGCCATAAAGGTGTGGCCTTTTCTTTTGGCTGCAGATCCCAATGGGTGATTAATGTCTTATACAGTATGCTAATCCTGAAATGACAAGTCAATGCCTTTCTACTTGGAGCTACATCTTTAAATACATTTGGAAGCTGATGCTCACTGTTTAAGTGAGGATCTTTCCCCATAATCATGTTGCCACATTGGCTAAATGTGGGTTTTCAAGTGGACCCTAAGATATTTGTTTTGACCCATAAGGCCATAGATAGCCTGGGAACTGCCTGCTTCAGAGATCGAAACTCCCTGTATCATGCTGCTGCTGTTTGAGATCAGCAAAGGCACTCAGTTGGGAGAAACTTCAATTTAAAAGGAACTGTGAGGATCTGTCGACTTTGGAAATCAATCCCCCACTTAAGTCATCTGGATTTTTTGGCTTCTGGGGGCTTCTAGCAGTACACTGGAGTTTATTGCTGGATTGGTCTTGATGTTATGATTTGTGGTTTTAATGGAATGCCATGGGTGCCTACAGCTTGGGATAGCCCCCTTTTTATGGTCTTATAAATCCACAGAAATAAAATGAAAAGTAGTAAAGATGCACAACTGAAACTGAGCTTTTCAAATGCTTTTTGGAGCACAGACAATGCTCAAAGGAGCATTTTAAAATTGAAACCAAGCTTTCCAACCTTAAAACTGAGCCACAAGGCAACACTTACTCTGCGTAGAGTGTCCGATATAGATTAGGGTGGCCAGGTGTCTGGTTTTCAACTGGACTTTCCGATTGAAAAGGGGACCTGACAGTGTCCAGTCAGCTCTACTGACTGGACACCCAAAGTCCAGTCACTGTGGGCGAGGGAGGCACCAGGGCCATTTCCTGCTTGCATCAGGTGGCTGCAGCTCCCAGCCTTGCCAAAGCAGGTGGGTCCCTCCTTTCCCCTGCAGGGATGGGGGGAGGCAAAAAGCAGTGAGCAACAGAGGGAGGGGGGAAAAGGAGCAAATGGGAGGCAGGGGGAAGGGGCAAGAGGAGGGTCTCAAGAGAAGAGGTGGGGCAAGGGTGGGTCCTTCAGGGGAAGGGGTGGGGAAGAGGAGGTTTCAGCACTTCTTCTGGAGTGTCTGTTTGTTTTTTTAATATTACAAAGTTGGCAACCCTAAATATGATGGTCACAAGGAGTATGTATAAAACTTTTGTGAGTCCCACTGGTGCAAGATGCAGGATTCCATGAGTCCTCTTTGTATTTAAAAGAACCGTACTTCAAACCTGTTGCTATTGATAGTATCCCTTGTTTTAAATGCAACACTCTGGCAAAGGCAGCGTTTAACAAACTGTTTTCCAAGTGCAGTTAATCTTATTCTTTTGTCATTTGCCAGTCTAAAAACATCACTCTAAATGATGCCCTGATTCCAACCTCAGTTTAAAAACATCACTCTAAATGATGCCCTGATTCCAACCTCACCTCAGTGTATTGGAGAAGGAAATAATGGTATTGAACTTTGTGTTCTTTATTAAAATAATGCAAATAAGGCAAACATATATGGTCTCAAACTGAAACCCTGGAAACTAACCTCCCTAGACTTTTGATTAAGTTCAGATCTCTGATCCAAAGTTTGCAGCTGATCTCTGCCTATATAACAGGCTGAAACAAAATATGAACCTTAATATGAACCACCCCAGACTTTGGCTGTTTGGATCTGGATCTTAACTTTGCCGCTTTGGCACATCTCAAAATACAAATAAAGGCCCCAGTCTTGCAACTGGATCTATGCAGTCAGACCCAGGCAAAAGTCAGTGCTGCTCTTGATTGTTAGTGCAGCTCTGATTGCAGAACTGGGGCCAAAGTGTTGGGTTAGGTTGGGGTTTTGTGTGTGTGTGTCTTAAGTCTTACTGGTGTGCATTTCCCACTACCTCTATACGTTTTGGAACTTAGTTGGGTTCCTTCTTATTTTGCAGCTGGAATGCATGTATTTCATGAGGACCTCTATTCTGGTTTTTCACTTAATTTCACAATGTTCCGAGGCTACCCCACATGCTTTGTGCAGCTTCCAACTAGTGGCATGACATCAGCAATCTTAATGAAAAACCTGCCCAGTCCAACTCTGTTTGTTAAACTTTCCTAGAACAAAATATTGAGTACTATTGTTATCAGGAATGTAATTTGCACTGGTGTAATTGAGAACAAAATTTTACAGTGACTAGTTTAAAAAACAACCAACAACAAATACTTACTGGGGCCGGATTTTGATGGAACGGATGCAAGTGTGCATGGTCCTGTGTTTTGAAAGGGTCTGTGCTTCCATCCCCCGGAACCAGAGAAGCTTTCCCACATCCTCTGACCCCCTCAGTTGCCACAACCATTAATTATGGCTAGAGACCAATCTTCTTTTATGTGGTTTATGTGGCTTATGTCTCTCGGGTGTATGTATCACCATTGGGGTTGGAGAAGTCAGTCTGGGGAAGGAGCTGAATGGAGTCCTACATATTCTTATGCAGAGGGTCCTGCAAAATCTAGGGCTGATCTGCTATTTAGTGTATTTAAATATATTCAGTCACTATTCCTGCTTTTTACAAGTTATCTTAGGATATCACTGCTTGCTTTTAGCAGTGCAGTTTTCTTACCCATATGGGGATAGGCTATGAGTTAAACCAGTATCAGTGAGAGGAGAACTGGACTCTGACACTTCATCCTAAATTCCCAGAAGTGCCACTTCTGACACAGCCAAAAAAGCTGATTTGCCTAAAGAAACTGTTTTTCTGGGAGCACCAGATCTTTTGGGCAGAAACACAGGTGAAAAAGAGTACATGTAGGTAGGAAGCAGATCATGTTTAACACTTTTTGTGCAAAGCAGTTCTCTCTTTTTGATACTCCAGTGGGTTTCTGCTGTTCAGAATCTACCACAGAGAGCACAGATGAGTGGGCTCCTTATTTCTGATTGTACTATGGAGGGTTGTTGACTAACTGGAAAACGGTGGTGAGAGCAGCATTTTAATTAAAAAGTTCTGGGATTGTTTTAAAGATCGGCGATAAAAGAGATGGGTGGGATAGAGACTGATGGAAAGTGTCAGAGAGGAGAAGTGGGGCTAGAGTCTGTTTCACCCCCTCTGAGGGGCCACCTAAGGGGAGAAGCACAAAGGTCACTTTATACCACCTTGGCACCTCTCCTTGATTCTGGCCTGCTCCGAGGATCAGCGTGGCCCATAGCATAAGTTATCATAGTCCCTATGCCAGCTTTACACTGCCTCTGCACTGGAAGTATTCCCAAAGGACCTGTTAAACTGGCTTTATTGCCTGTTAAAGTGGCCTTTCTGGCAGCTGAGTTGGACTCAAGACCACAGTGCTGGGGGG
This sequence comes from Malaclemys terrapin pileata, assembly GCF_027887155.1. NCBI lineage: Eukaryota > Metazoa > Chordata > Testudines > Emydidae > Malaclemys > Malaclemys terrapin. The sequence continues at coordinate 116,889,661 of NC_071505.1, forward strand.
AGGAGAAGGCTGATTGGCGTGCTTTCTCTTTTCTTATCTAATTTAACCATCAGCAATGGGAAGTGAAGGTATGGTATAGTCACCAGTAACATCCCTACCCTTACACGCATGTGCACACACAAACAGTGAGGATGTACAGTCCAAAGCAGCTCTCTTCAGAACGAACCAAAAAAAGCTGATCTCCATTTATATTTAATATCCGCTCTGTAATCAATACTAGCCTCCTTCATGCTTATTTTCCATGACCTTCTGCCAATTTCAATGTCTTTCAGGCTTCTTATGTACATCCCGCAGGGTCCTCCCGACACGCAATGTAAAACCAACAAAGGACTGTTAAATAAAATATATATACAGTAGATGACTCAGGCTGCTCTGGATATATGCTTTTTAATTACTTTTTTTTCAGTTCCAAAGTTTAAATATTACTCTCCTGCTCTAAGCTAGGAATAACAATAATGTAAAATACAGAAGCAAATCTGTGTCAGCACACAGTTGGCTACAGACCTAAGAATAAGCACACTTCTTCTGAGTATGCCTTGCTCTATGGCCTGAGGGCTAAAGCTTTTGCTGGTGGAAGTAGGTGTAGCTCTATGGATTTCAATTGAGGGGATTTGCCTTTTCAATCCAGCAGAGAATATGGCCCTGAGAATCTATCTTAGATTTTCCAGATTTGACCTCTGCATTCCCAGGTTTATTAAGTTTTTCTAAACAACTCCTACTTCTGAGCTAAAGAAGGAAGCAACTCTTTCTTGGTGTTTTGTTACCATTGTCACATGACAGCTGCTAAAATAGGCATAATCACTCTTGGAAAGGCATCACATGTTCTCCCCACAAATTGTGTCCCTCAAGTACTGTACAGTTGCCCAACAGTGTACAGCATCTGCTCATAATAATTATAGCAGCAGCAATTGCACCTAATAACCGATGTACAGTATAGGAATTGTGTTGTATCCCTTTAAATAGTGGTTGAGCCCCTTTAGTAACGCTTTCTGTGTTTGGAACTGTGCCAGAGAAGAAGTGTGTATAGGTAGCTAGACCTTGCCTGTTGTGTATAGTTAGTACAGTTCTTTGGACTCCACTGAGCACATGGTTCATATCAGAAAAAAATACAACAATCTCCATGATCATTTCCAAAGCAACAAACTGAGATGTAATGAACACAGACTTATGACTTCAAGTTGCAGGGAATTCTGGTTTGTGAGGGAGGAGGCTTGCGATGAAAAGAAAATATAACCCACTGTAAAAAATGAAAACAGAAAATTTCTGGCAATGTAAATTGTTGTCACGTGTTCTTCCAAATCTACTTGAGCATGAAAGTCCTTATTTAAGAACAGGGTTTGTTCATTTAATGGTATTCCAACCCTCAAGTAGCATGACCAAGGTAAAATATTTGTTTTAAGTTTCTAGCTTAGTATACTGTGCAACCTACATAATTGTACAAAATATACTGTGTGAGCTAGTATTCTGATGAAATAGATGCTAATGAAAACACTTCCAAAAATATTTCCAAAATGTCTGGTCCTGAGGAATACAAATATGAGGAGTATATGTGACTTAGTTCTTATCAGCTTATAAAGATACATAAAACATAAAAGTGCAGCTTTTTATTGACTAATTCATTAACATTATTCCTCATTACTAATTAACCCAACAAGTAATATTGAAGACAATTGCAAAAGGCATACTTCTTGACAGTCTCGGCAGAGATGCGAAGCACTTGAATGAGCATGGAGATCCTCCAGGGTCAAGGATGAAGGCACAGTGGTAGGGCAATTTTGAGAAGCTTGCATGTTCACTTCCTGTGCAATACTTATTCTAGAGCTATCAATCCAACACCTTTTAGTAAGCATTAAATGAAAATCCTTTTCCAGTATCCTACCCAATACATACGCATCACCTCAAACATTCCCATCTCTTCTAGCATTTGCTCAGTGAATGAACTGGAAGATGCACATGGTAGTTGGATACTGCTGGGTGTTATGACTGTCTTCTTAGACCTAATCTTTGCTACTGCTCTGAGACCACACCAGAAAAGGTAGCTATTAATGTTTACAGGCTTTTTCCCACCAATATGTCCAGATCAATATGCTGTATTGTGACATTCCCCAGGGTACAATTTGGAAGGTTGAACAGCTGTGTCCCCTTAACTCTCTAGCCTGGGGTGCCTTTTACACTGCTTCACTGTCAAAACATCCACACCTGGCCTGCTCACACAGCCTTCAGCTTGTACTGCTTCTTGCATTGTTCCATAATGTGCTGGACAATACAAGCTCATAGGAAGTCCATCCTTTCATCAAAGAAAATGATATGTACACCAGCCTTGCTATCCCAAATGGACTAGTCCACACACTTTAATCCAAAACCACTGGTTAAGATAAAATAATAAGATAAGTTTAACTATAGAAAGACAAATTTTAAGTGATTATAAGTAATAATGAATAAAAGTCAGGATTGGTTACAAAAGAAAATAAAAGGTATTAGCTTGTCTATTACTCTAACTTGACAAGCTGAATGAACTTAAAAGCAAAGATTTTATCTCATCATACGCTGTTGTAAAATTCACAGTCCGCATCTCCTTTCACCATGGGAATCACTCCCCCACTTAGTTCAGTTCATGAGCAGACAGACAAGAGGAGGAGAGGTGAAATGGAGATCACTCTCTCTCTCTCTCTCTCTTTTATGCTACCCTCCCCTCTTTGAAGATTATCCCCTGCCAGGGTGCAGACAGACTCCTGTGTACATGAGATTTGAACTGTATCTGAGATGAAATGTAAATGTCTTGTTTACACTTTCTCTCCTGTTGGCGAATAGCTGCTTAAGCAGGTGATAGCTTTGTAACACCTACTGGCATGCCAATGTGTCTTTTTCTCTGAGAAAAAGTTTTGTGGGTGTTACGTTGTAATTCTGGGTATTTCAGTAACAGTCATAGAGTAGGATCTTACAGCTTTACACATAGTGTTGTTACGATGTGTCACAGGACAAAGATGTTCAGCAGATTGAGTTTTAAAATAATATCTCACAAGGTATACTTTGTACAAAACTTATCATAGTCTTGTAAAAGTGGTGACCATAATAGTATAGACTGTCACAGATATCTATATATAAGACAAGATCATGCTATGATCAGGAACATGTATGATTCATCATCAGAAAGCCTACATGTAAACATGTCCTGTCGTCTGATTTGAGGACTGTTTCAGAGACCTACTAGAACACCAGTAGAATAGTTCTCAGTGCATCTGTCCACTTCATTCTAACATGATCTCCTTAAGTATTTGAAGAATATTGGGTCAGCTCAGCTGGTGTTCCATCAACATTGTTTCATTCACTTCAGCGTAGTTCCATTGCTGCTGGTTTAGAGCAACTGAGGATCTGGCCTATTGTTTATATTTGCCCAACACTGGATTTAGCAAAAGATTTTTCTCTTCATCTGCAGCAAAAAGTGTGGCACTGGTAATGACTTTGGAACCAACGTCTCTGAAAGATCATCTTTTAGCCCATGCCCAAATTAATCCACTCCTACAGTACTTTTCATGTATTTAAATGACAAGGTGTTTTATGGTACTTCCACAAAATCCTTGGGAATGGGATAATAGCCTTCCCCACTCCCCAACATCCAAACCCTGCCTCAAGATTTAAGAGGTCTGTTTTTTTTTTTTAAATCCACTTTGGGATTTCTGCAGTCCCTACCCACATTTAATGGACATACCGAATATGTTTTCTTGGCTACTTGCACTGCTGCTTATTGGCATGGTGTTCATTTACAAGTCAAGAGAACAGTTATCTAGGAACAAAGGTGACTAGTGAATTGTAGGTTGTATTCACTCAGCAAGTGTCATTCTTTTGCAATAAGATCCCTCTCCTGTGACAGCGTGAACCAATTCATTTTCACATAGCTGTTGGCATTTGATTGCACCCACTGATACTTTAAATGCATTACAAATTAGATAAGAGGCATACAGTAAAAGACAGAATATTAAAATTACATTTAGGCAAACATCTGGGAGCATATATTTGGGAATAATTTCCTCATAAAAATTGGCAGTCAGGCAGTTTACTGGACTAATTGGATAAACAAAATAATATTGAAGCTTTCAGGCATTTTATATACAAGGTCAACTCGTGATAGTCTTAGGATTGCAAAATAAGGCCCTGATCCTGGATGCACTTACACACTGGAGTAACTTTAGAGATGAGTTAAATGGGACTACTAACGTGCAAAATTCTGAGTAGTCCCAGATGAGTAAGAACATAAGAATGGCCATACTGGATCAGACAAAGATCCATCTAGCCTAGTATCCTGTCTTCTGACAGTGACCAATGCCAGGTGCCCCAGAGGGAATGAACAGAACAAATAATCCTCAAGTGATCCATCCCCTGTTGCCTATTCCAAGCTTCTGGCAAACAGAGGCTAGGGACCTCATCCCTGCCCATCCTGGCTAATAGCCATTGATGGACCTATCCTCCATGAACTTATCTAGTTCTTTTTTGAACCGTGTTATAGCTTGGCCTTCACAGCATCCTCTGGCAAGGAGTTCCACAGGTTGACTGTGCGTTGTGTGAAGAAATACTTCCTTTTGTTTGTTTTAAACCTGTTGCCTATTAATTTCATTTGGTGACCCCTAGTTCTTGTGTTATGAGAAGGAGTAAACAACACTTCCTTATCTACTTTCTCCACACCAGTCATGATCTTATAGATCTCAATCATATTCCCCCTTAGTCTTCTCTTCTCCAAGCTGAAAAGTCCCATTCTTATTAATCTCTCCTCATTTGGCAGCCATTCCATATCCCTAATAATTTTTGTTGCCCTTGTCTGAACCCTTTCCAATGCCAAAGTATCTTTTTTTGAGATGGGGAAACCACATCTGCACGCAGTATTCACAATGTGTGTGTACCATGGATATATATATATAGAGAGAGAGAGGCAATATGATATTTTCTGTCTTATTATCTATCCCTTTCTTAATGATTCCCAACATTGCTACCTTTTTTGACTGCCGCTGCATATTGAGTGGATGTTTTCAGAGAACTATCCACAATGACTCCAAGATCTCTTTCTTGAGTGGTAACAGCTAATTTAGACTCCATGATTTTATATGTATAGTTGGGATTATGTTTTCAAGTGTGCATTACTTTGCATTTGTTTGGTGCAACTGTTCACGTGCTGAAAGTGTTCATAGTTGTGAGCGTTTTCAGAATTGGGACCTAAGGGCTCAACCTTGCAAACTTCATTCATGTGCATAGCCGTATTAACTTCAAAGGAACCATACACATGGATATGGACTATTCACATAAGTAAGATTTGTAGGATCAGGGTTTTAGGCGAAATCTGATCATAGTTACAGCCATAAAATTCTTAAGCTAGACATCAGCTGATATATATTCTGCATTTTCCTATGAATTATACATTTTAGTCTGCACTGAGCATCTATAAATTTATTATCTCTTATTAAAATCAAACATCAAAGCTCTATTATATTTGAAAGAAATTTGTGGTGGTAGGAAGAAATTGAGACACCAGATTAGTTTATGATCATGGAATGAAAATGAAAAGATGTCAGGGATGTTAGCTTGAAATTCTCTCTGTTCAAACATTTTCACTATTTTAGGCAGCTAGGAAAGGGCCCGATGCAAAGCCCTCAATGGGAGTCTTTTCACTGACTTCAATGGGCTTTGAATCCGGGCCAAATAGCGTAAGTGAGACCAAATTTCTAAAACAGTTGTCACAGAGGTTCATAACGCACAGGTGAGTATCCTTCCCTTCTATGTCGGGGTCTATCCTCTATATGCTTATATGTAGGAATAAGCTGTTATACAAAATAAAATCCATTATGTGGAAATTCCATGAATTCCATATTTGTGCCCAGAGACACCTCAGGCCTGCAAGATACATTGAAAGAAAGAGATTGATGAATTAAAATAGAACTGAGGATGGGGAAATGAATTACATTCTTGCCGTAGATAGAAAAAGTGCTACATATAACTGACAAATGGATTCTCACACTGAAAAGAGATTGGTGTTACATTATAGCTTATAAGATTATATTTGAAAATCATTTGTGGGTTGTATTGATTCTCACTCTGGCTTATAACATTAATAAAAATGGACTGAATACATTAGGGGCTTGATTCTGACCTTGGTTACACCCATTTAAATCCCAAGTGATGCTAATGAAGTCCCTGAAATCAGATTTTGGGTCTTCTATGGTCTGATGTAGATTTGTTTAAATCCTTGCTGTAGACGGTTTTGTTTTGGGCTTTGTTTATTTTTTGTTTTGGTTCGGTTTTTTGCCTTAATTTATCTTTTTTTTTTTTTTTTTTTTAATTTGAATTATATTAACTTGAGCAATGTTGTTACTATTTGAATTTAAATTGTAAACAAATATGGGGTCACATCCTCAGCTGGTGTAAATTAGAATAACTTTAACTTCAGTAGCGCTACACTCATTTCCAACAGCTGAGGATCCGGCTCATTAACTTCATAGTAATCCTTTGCATTTATATAGTTCCCTAAATCTTAGGATTTCAAGCCATTCACTAATTTATTATTGTTATTGTTAGCTTTCACTTGAACAACTTTTATCCAACATGCAGAATGCATGTTACAGACATCATTTAGTTAACCCTCACAACACGGCTATAATGTAGTCAAGTTTTATTATCCCTGTCTTGCTGATTGGGAAAATGAAGCACTTGTCTTGCCTGAGGTCATATAGTGATACAGTGTAATAGTGGATGTTGGGAATCTAGAGACCCAGTTCTGCCCTCACGTCTATAGGTGTGACTCCCATTGACTTCTCTTAGCATTGGAAATCTATGAACAAGAACAGCATTGGGTCTCAGGGATTTTAACTACCATGCCTTGCTTTAATCACAAAATGCTGGATTGAAAACGTACAGAATAAGAGGCACCATGGATCTTGTCCCCGGATTTAAATCATGATCTAGTTCCTTCTTCCCCAAGTGGGAAGTAATCTGCATGAACCATTCTTTGTTTGATGCAGTTTACTTTATCTTGGGACACTGGCAGACCAGGTGCCAGCTTTGGCCAAGGCTGTCAGCATCAGCTGTTCACTGACAAATTCATAGCTAGAAGCCAGACCAACTCACCTATATATTAGTATTGCTCAAGATAGGTGTTAGAAGTCTAAGAATGTGTTCTGTGCTTGTAAGTTGCTGAATGCATTAATCTTGGTTGTCATGTCTGTATCCGATGCTACAAAGGTAAAATATGTTTGCTTTGTAACTGTAAAAGTGCCTGCTCTGAATTTGTGAACCTAGGCAGGAAGAGTGGTTTCTCCACCCACCAAGAAGGACTATCAAAACTAAATGGGCCATTGTAGGAGAAAAACATTGTTGATTGCCCCATTCGCCCATGAAGAAGTTATGTGCAGGAGCGCTTGTTCCCATTGGTTTGAACTCGGGGGAAGGGCATATAAAGATGCTCACAAGAAGAAATAGTGATATCTTTGCTGTGTGGACTCTCACAAGGGCTAGAGCTAAGGAACAAAAGTAGAGATACCCTAGGGTCAACCTGGGTTAGCCCTAAAAGATATTCAGTAGACCGACTACTACATCTGTCATATTTTGGAACGATAGACTGTAACTCATTTATGTATATATGTTGCCTGCATTAAACTGTAAATAATTCTCTCATTTCTTTGTTAATAAATCCTTAGATGGTTTACTATATGATTGGCCACCAGCATTGTCTTTGGTGTGAGATCTAAGGCACAAATTGACCTGGGGTAAATGATTGGTCTCTTGGGACAGGGAGCAACCTGAATATTTTGCAATCTTTGGTGTGAACATTTACACCAAGGCCAGCTTGTCTGGGTGGCATGATAGCCTGGAGAGTTGAGGGAGACTGTGACTCCATCGTAAGATGCTTCAGGATTTCACATTTGTTATTGGGTTAGTAAAATCTCATTATAGAACATACCACCAGTTTGGGGTGACTGCCATGCTTTTGACAGTCTGCTGTGAGGTTGGTATCCACAGTAGTGAACCACTCCAGACAGCATGACAACCCTATCCTGAGGAAACTACAATCCATCGGTGATCTTCCAGAAAACACCATCCTGGCCACTATGGACGTAGAAGCCCTCTACACCAATATTCCACACAAAGATGGACTACAAGCTATCAGGAACAGTATCCCTGATAATGTCACAGCTAACCTGGTGGCTGAACTTTGTGATTTTGTCCTCACCCACAACTATTTCACATTTGGGGACAATATATACCTTCAAGTCAGCGGCACTGCTATGGGTACCCGCATGGCCCCACAATATGCCAACATTTTTATGGCTGACTTAGAACAACGCTTCCTTAGCTCTTGTCCCCTAACGCCCCTACTCTACTTGCGCTACATTGATGACATCTTCATCATCTGGACCCATGGAAAAGAAGCCCTTGAGGAATTTCACCATGATTTCAATAATTTCCATCCCACCATCAACCTCAGCCTAGATCAATCCACACAAGCGGTCCATTTCCTGGACACTACTGTGCTAATAAGCGATGGTCACATCAATACCACCCTATACCGGAAACCTACTGACCGCTACACTTACCTACATGCCTCCAGCTTCCATCCAGGACACACCACACGATCCATTGTCTACAGCCAAGCTCTAAGATATAACCGCATTTGCTCCAATCCCTCGGATAGAGACAAGCACCTACAAGATCTCTATCAAGCATTCTTAAAACTACAATACCCACCTGCTGAAGTGAAAAAACAGATTGACAGAGCCAGACGAGTACCCAGAAGTCACCTCCTACAAGACAGGCCCAACAAAGAAAATAACAGAACACCACTAGCTGTCACCTTCAGCCCCCAACTAAAACCTCTCCAGCGCATCATCAGAGATCTACAACCTATCCTGAAAGATGATCCTTTACTCTCACAGATCTTGGGAGACAGACCTGTCCTCGCTTACAGACAACCCCCCAACCTAAAGCAAATACTCACCAGCAACCACACATCACTGAACAAAACCACTAACCCAGGAACCTATCCTTGTAACAAACCCCGATGCCAACTCTGTCCACATATCTATTCAAGTGACATCATCATAGGACCTAATCACATCAGCCATACCATCAGGGGCTCGTTCACCTGCACATCTACCAATGTGATCTATGCCATCATGTGCCAGCAATGCCCCTCTGCCATGTACATTGGCCAAACCGGACAGTCTCTACGCAAAAGAATTAATGGACACAAATCTGACATCAGGAATCAAAATACTCAAAAACCAGTGGGAGAACACTTTAACCTGTCTGGTCATTCAGTGACAGACCTGCGGGTGGCTATATTACAACAGAAAAACTTCAAAAACAGACTCCAAAGAGAGACTGCAGAGCTAGAATTGATATGCAAACTAGACACAATCAACTCCGGTTTGAATAAGGACTGGGAATGGCTGAGCCATTACAAACGTTGACTATCTCCCCTTGTAAGTACTCTCACACTTCTTATCACACTGTCTGTACTCGGCTAGCTTGATTATCACTTCAAAAGTTTTTTTTTTTTTTTTTTTTTTTCTCTTAATTAATTGGCCTCTCAGAGTTAGTAAGACAACTCCCACCTGTTTATGCTCTCTGTATGTGTGTATATATATCTCCTCATTATATGTTCCATTCTATATGCATCCGAAGAAGTGGGCTGTAGTCCACGAAAGCTTATGCTCTAATAAATTTGTTAGTCTCTAAGGTGCCACAAGTACTCCTGTTCTTCTTTTTGCGGATACAGACTAACACGGCTGTTACTCTGAACCCTATCAGTGCTGTCCCGGCTACACCAGCTAGCATGCTGGAGAGCAGAGCCTTTGCTCCACCTAAACCTTGTCATCCATTCCCTGCCTCCTAAGGACAGAGGAATAGCTGACCTCAGGTGGCTTCTTTCTGTCCTTCCCCAGACTCTGGCATTGCATATGGTCCATACTGGGGAATAATACGGCTCCTTATGACCCCATAATCCCTTCACAGGCATACAGCAGGATTCACAACTGAGCCCTAAACTATTAACAACTTTCTCCTGTCTTAATCCAGGCACGTAAGGCAGTTTTTGAGAGTCAAGTTGCAAACTCAGACAAACAAATCCCACAAAGTTTGTGAGCTGTCTTTGGCCAAGTGTAACAAGGCAGGTTCCCCTCCTGTCCTATGATCCCACACAAACAGTCTTGTATGCCTCTTTGTTGTTAACGCCTCTGAGTGATTTATTAATATTATCACCACTGTCAAAATCCAGAGCAGTAGCTCTAGCTATGGCATTCTTCAGGCATCAGTCCTTTATTGAAGGAAAGATCTCATCCCCCTGAGATCCTTTTTCCCTCAGCTCTGCTAGCCTTTCTCCCCCTCCTGCTGCACTTTCTTCCTGTGCTTTTTAACTACACTTCCAACTGATGGGACAATTAGTTCCTTAGCTCTCCAGAATAGATAATTAAGCATTCCATTCTTCAACCAACTCTTCTTTGGGGAAACTAATCACAGTTTAAGTGACCAGAGTGCTGGGATAGCTGTTAGCACTCAGCCACACGAAGAGTCTGCTCTTCAGCTCAAACCTGAATGACTCCATTAAACTTCTGCTAAACAGCAAAGAACCATCCTAAATGTAGCTTTGTGTGTTTGAAAAGCAAAGTCCTTCTGAGCTTGAATCTAACTCATTTTTTGATGATGTTTGTGTTATGCCATCTAAGAATTAACTAGAGACATAGAAAAACTTCCACAGGAAGAGATATTTAAAGATTAGATATTTACAAAGATAATAAGGCACCTCAGGATGCAGATAGGTGCCTAGTCAGATTTACAAAGCTGTCTAAGCAGGTTAGGCAACTACCTGGCCCTATGTCTCTGTTCTAAATGACATAGATCAGGGGCAGGCAAACTTTTTGGTCTGAGGGCTGCATAGGGTTTCGTAAATTGTACGGAGGGCCGGTTAGGGGAGGGGGTCGTGGCCCGGCCCCCACCTCCTATCTGCCCACCCCGGGACACCCTGCCCCATCCATCTCCCTCTGTTCCCTGACGGCCCCTCTGGGACCCCTGTCCCATCCACACACACATACACACACACACACACACCCCTCCCTATCCTCTGACTGCCCCCTGACCCACACCGCCACATCCAACCCCTCCTCTCATTCCTGACGGCCCCCCGGGACCCCAGCCTCATCCAACCACCCCTTCTCCCTGTCCCCTGACTGCCCCCGGAACCCCTGCCCCTGACTGACCCCTGCCACCCCATCCAACCCCCCTCATTCCTGACTGCTCCCCCCGCCCGCAGGGCCGGCTCCAAGCACCAGCTTGCCAAGCAGGTGCTTGGGGCGGCCACTCCGGAGAGGGGCGGCAGGTCCAACAATTCGGCGGCAATTCAGCGGACAGTCCCTCACTCCCACTCGGAGCCAAGGACCTCCCGCCGAATTGCTGCCGCAGATCGCAATCGTGGCTTTTTTTTTTTGCGCCGCTTGGGGCGGCAAAAACCCTGGAGCCGGCCCTGCCCCCTGGACCCCTGCCCCCATTCAACCCCCTGTTTCCCCCCGACCACCATCCACACCCCGCCCCCTGACCACCACCCCAAACTCCCCTGCCCCCTTACCGCGCTGCCTGGAGCGCTGGTGGCTGGCAGCACTACAGCCGTGCCGCCCGGCTGGAGCTGGGCCACACTGCCGCCGCCACCACCACACAGCACAGAGCACCAGGTCAGGCCGGATTGTGCAGCTGCACTGCCCCAGGAGCTCAAAGCCCCACCGTCCAGAGCATTGCGCCGGCGGCGGAGCGAGTGAGCTGAGGCTGCGGGGGAGGAGGGACAGCAGGGGAGGGGCCAGGAGCTCGGGGTCCGGGCAGGACGGTCACGTGGGCTGGAAGTGGCCTGCGGGCCGTAGTTTGCCCACCCCTGACATAATTCATCAACTGGGGACACGACAGGTGTAGATAAAATAATGGACAGTGTAGAGAAGTTCAGTTAATAATCCTAGTTACCTTTTCATTAATTATTAGAGCCAGGCTAATGCAAAACTAGGACTGACAGAAGTTTAAAGGAGACAATTTAAAAATTGGTAAAGAGGCGTGTTTTTTTTGCAGAACACATAAGAGACTAGTGAAAGTCACTGCCAGGAAACACAACTGAGGACAAGAGATTAGCACGGGGTGGGCAAACTTTTTGGGCTGAGGGCCACATGTGGGTGGGGAAATGGTATGCAGGACTGGGTTGGGGGGCAGGGTGTGGGAGGGGGTGCGCTGTGCTGGAAGGGGCTCAGGGCAAGGGATTGGGGCAGAGGAGGAGTGTGGGGTGTTTGAGGGGGCTCAGGGAAGGGGGTTGGGGTGCAGCAGGGGTCTGGGGTGCGGCAGGGGGCTCAGGGTAGGGGTTGGGGTGCAGGGTGCAGCAGGGAGCTCAGGGTAAGGGTGCAGGGTGTATGAGGGGGCTCAGGGCAGGGAGTTGGGGTGCAGGAGAGTGCAAGGTGCAGGCAGGGGGCTTAGGGCAGGGAGTTGGGGGGCAGGCGGAGTTCGAGTTCCGGCCCAGTGCCACTTACCTAAGCGGCTCCAGGGCGGCAGCGGCAAGCACCAGGGCAGGCTCCCTGCATGCTTGCCCCCGCCCTGCTCTAGGAAGCGCTGCGGCCCCTGGGGGGGGGAGGGCGTGGCAGAGGGCTCTGTGTTTGCTGCCCTTGCCATTCCTCCAGGGACCTCCCCCGAAGCTCCCGTTGGAGCAGTGCCTGGAGGCAAGGGCAATGCACGTGGAGCCCCCTGCCCCCCTGCCCAAGAGCCACTTGTGAGAGCGGCACGGGGCCCGCGGCACCACAAGGGGCAATCCCGCGGGCCAGATCCAAAGCTCTGAGGGGCTGGATCTGGCCCACGGGCCGTAGTTTGCTAATCCAGGGGTGGGCAGGATTAAAACAAAAAGAAGTAAACCTTTATAAGGAAAATGAGCATCCACAGTTACATTAGATAGGAGAAACTTTTAGAAGGTGTGTGTGTGTGTGTATATATGTGTATATATGTGTGTGTATGTATATATCCTCATGCTTCAGGGCATAAGGTGTGAGGATTAATCTTCACATATGGAGAGGTTATTCCAATGTTCTCCATTACTGTATATTTTTTAAACCTTCCTCTAAAACATCTGGTAATGGTTGATGTCGGATGGGCTAGGGCTAGATGAACCACTGATCTAATCTGGTTTGGTAATTGCTAAGGTCATTACTGACAACTCGGCAATATAGATATTATTTGTTCTGGGTCAGGACTGTTGTATTAATTTTGGTGGAATATATGGGCCCAAAGAGCCAAAGGTGTTAACATGAGCCTGTCACTTTTCAACATGTAAGCAGTTTTAAATAAGGTTCAGGATTCGGTAAACAAAGACCTCAGCCTGCTTAGTATCATGGCAAAACCATATTATTAAAATCTTTTAAACCTTTTATTAAAGAGGAAAAGAAAAAAAACAGTTAATGCATTTGAAATGTATAGTGTTATGTAAGACTTTCATTTTAACAGTGTTCCTTGTTCTCTTTCTCTTTATCTGGAGAGAGTTTTGAGAAGGAAAGGCTCCCTATTTGATAGTTTTTTAGATGATATTAAAGATAATATCTTTAAGTAAGTGGCTTTTTTGGGGAGAAAAGTGGAAAAGTTAATTGAGATAGGCTGCAGTTGTTGAAGTCCAAACCAATTTCCTGAGAAGACAAAACAAGACTCGCACAAAGGGGAGAGAAAAGAATAACAAACGTAGAAATTTCAGTTTCCCTCTTTGGTGTTGACACTCTCTTGCAACTTCACTGCTCAAAAACCGAGGCATGGTCTTGTTAGCCACTCCGAATGTTGGCAATTTATACCAGCATCAGGCTATTGAGGGCATTGCTTTTAGCTGCTTCTTTGGTCACAGGTTTATAGCTGTGTTGCAAAGTCTTGTCTGACTAAGTTGAAAGGAAAGAAATGGGTAAGAGACTAAATAAGGTAGGGAAGGAAAGGACACATGGGATGGCGGGGGGAGAGAGAGTCTTGTATCCCAGGTTATGTTCAAGATGTAACTGGTGCTGGTGGAGGTGGCAGTTGTCATCTGGGTTCCTCTCTTTGGCTGAGTCTGATCAGGACATCTCTAGGGATAAGGATGATGAAGGCCCAGTGGTGTCATAGAGAATGTTAAGGTCCCAGGAGATGGTGGGGATGGCAGCCATGGTGATGAAACTTTTTTCTTCTTTTCTGTCTCCCAGCCAGCAGTTGTCACACAGCTTCTTGATTTCTCCCCAAAATATAAATTAGGCCTAATTTCTGACACACCAATTTTGGTCCTTTGATTTCTGGGCCTACACTTTTCTTGTTCACCAGGCATGATCTTAACACAGTCCTTGAATTACATTAGTAGGCTTTTTTTGTTTGGACTAATTCAGTCTGTCTCCCCTTTGCATCTTTTTTATCAACATTTATTGATAAATTTTTATTTATTAACTTCTACTCCTCACAATTGAGCTTACCATTAGGGTAAATTTAAATGCACTGTTACTACAACAGGATGTGTCAAAAGGCTGTTGACTGTTTCCCATTTAGCAGTTTACAGTGGTGTTGTAACCATATTGGTCACAGGATATGGGAGACAGTACGGGTGATATCTTTTATTGGGCCAACATCTGTTGGTGGAAGGGACAAGTTTTTGAGCTACACAGAGCTCTTGCTCAGATTTGGAGACTGTAACTAGAGTGTCTGAGTTAAATACAAGGTGGAACAGATTGTTAAGCGTAAGGAGTTCACATGTGCTATAGGAGACCACTTAAAATGAAGTGGGTAATTAAGGGTTAGCAGGCAGTAATAGAGTGTATTGCAAATTTGCTGTAATGAGTTATAAAACTAGTGTGTCTGCTAAGTCTGTGGTCTTTAGTGTCCAGCAGAGTTATGAATTTAAGTTCCCAAGCTTGTCTTTTGAAGGAGTTGGGTAGGTTTCCTCTGAGTACAAGGACTGAGAGGTCAGATGTGGAGTGATTGCTTTGTGAAAAGATTTTGCCTATGAGTTCACTTGAGAGCATATTGATTGTCTGGTTTCACCCACTGTGACAAAGTTCCTCCTCTATCTTGGTGGGTCCTGTGCTTATTGGTGGATTTTCTTGCCTCAGAGATTCACCATGGGGGTTGGGGAACAGCCCAGAGACCTTCCCCTCTGGAAGAACCCACAGTCCAGGTCAATTGGGAGGTTTGGGGGGAACCCGGGCCCACCCTCTACTCCGGGTTCCAGCCCAGGGCCCTGTGGACTGCAGCTATCTATAGTGCCTCCTGTAACAGCTGCATGACAGCTACAACTCCCTGGGCTACTTCCCCATGGCCTCCTCCAAACATCTTCCTTATTCTCACCACAGGACTTTCTTCCTGGTGTCTGATAATGCTGGTGCTCCTCAGTCCTCCAGCAGCACACCCTCTCACTCTCAGCTCCTTGCGCCTCTGCTGTGGATGCCTCACCAACTTTATGGTCCCCATCTTTCTCCAATCCCCCTACTGGGAGTAAGTTTCCAAACCCTGGGAAGTCCCTCCCTATGAGCACCAGATATGGGAGTTTAGGGACTACGCCTGCTGCTACCTCAGTAGTGTTCCCTTGGATCTCGATTTTTACTGGGATGGTGGGGTAGTAACTGACTGTCCCATGGACACGTTATCCCCGTACGTTTAGCCTGCAGCAGCTGACTACGCTTCACGAGCTTCCCTGAGATAAGCGTGATAGCACTCCCCGAATCAACCAGTGCCGTGGTCCCTATCCCATTTAGTTTCACTGGTCTGGTATACATATGTGGGGTTAGTGAGACCCCCACAAGGTGGATTAGGGAGCATGGATCTGCCCAGTTCCCCAGGTTACACTGCATAGGCTTCTCAGCATTGGGACACTGTGCAGCTATGTGTCCCCACTCCCCGCAGGCATAACATCTGTATGGAGCCCTAGGCGTTCCCCAGTCTCTTGGTTTGGTCAGTCTAACATCACGATCCTCTTCTCCCTCAGTGCTCCGACTCTTTGTGGCCTCCGATGGGCCTTCAGCCTCTCTCTTTTTCCACCTGGGCCCTTCTGGTGGCCCAGTCACCCGAACTTTAGGGCTTGGTGCTGCTAGTTTAACCCGGGGTGCCTCTTTCTTAACTGGTCAGGTCAGCTCCCTCGCTGTCCTTCGCCTCTCTACCAGGGCGACAACCTCATCATAGGTGGAGGGTTCGTTCTGGCTTACCCAGGCATGAAGGTCTCGTGGTAGTCCCCCCATGTATCGGTCGATGACCAGAACTGCTAATATCTCTTCCGGACTCCGGGACTCTGTTTGCAACCACTTTTGTGTGAGATGGATGAGATCATACAACAGGGACCGCAGGGTTTTGTCTTCCTGGTACCTCCAACCGTGATACTGCTGGACCTGCACTGCTGTCGTTACCCCAGATCTGGCCAGGATCTCTGCTTTCAGCTGGGGTAGTCTGCCGAAGCCTCTTCAGGCGGATCATGGTAGGCCTTTTGGGCCTCCCCACACAGGAATGGGGCAAGGATGCCAGACCACTGATCTCGAGGCCAGGCCTCCCATAGGGCTGTCCTCTCAAAGGCCAGAAGGTATGCCTCTACATCATCTTCCCGTGTCATTTTCTGCAGCCAATGGCTGGCCCGTATGAGCCACATCCCACCATGGCCGCGATTCAGCTCTGTAAGGGACTTTACCTGGTTTACCAGTTCCCGCAACATAGCTCGGTCTTGAGCAGCCTGGTCCATCAGCAGGCGATTAGTCTCTTGCTGCAGCCGCCCTGCCTCCTGTTGGGCAGGTGCCTGGACACGGGTAGCCTCCTGCTGGGCCGCCGTAGCTTGTATCAGTGCCCGCACTACGTCATCCATTGTGGTGGAAAAAAAAAATAAACCCTCTCCCTTTTTTGTTGTTGTTGTTTTTCTTTTCTTTTTTTTAAATCACCCTCCTTCTTCTGCCGCGCTGTGCACCCCAAGATCTCACTCCTGACACCAGTGTGACAAAGTTCCTCCTCTATCTTGGTGGGTCCTGCGCTTATTGGTGGATTTTCTTGCCTCAGAGATTCACCATGTGGGTTGGGGAACAGCCCAGACACCTTCCCCTCTGGAAGAACCAACAGTCCAGGTTGATTTGGAGGTTTGGGGAGAACCCGGGCCCGCCCTCTACTCCGGGTTCCAACCCAGGGCCCTGTGGACTGCAGCTGTCTATAGTGCCTCCTGTAACAGCTGCATGACAGCTACAACTCCCTGGGCTACTTCCCCATGGCCTCCTCCAAACACCTTCCTTATTCTCATCACAGGACCTTCCTCCTGGTGTCTGATAACACTGGTCTACAATTTTTGAGAAGTCGTCTGCTTCAGAGATAAAATGTGCTATTTATTATATATTTTGATGTGCTGAATTCAAATATGACAATTAAAACAACTGATTGGGTACTGTTTCGAAGATATTTAAGTTTTTACATTTTATGTCTATGTATATTGTTCTTCTTTTTGTGGATACAGACTAACACGGCTGTTACTCTGAAACTTGTCATTATGTATATTGTGTAGGTAGTAGAGTTTTAATCATAACTTGTAAGCCTAGGTCTTTTCATGTGTTTATGGTTGCTTTACATGATAATATTTCACCTGTCCTGTTTATGTAACACTTTAAAAATCAGCAAAAGGGTTATATAAATAAAATGTATTATGAAACAAAAGGCAAAAAACTATTCTGTACGTAGTTTAGTCCTATTCAGTGTCTACTCGGCGCTTCTTGGCTTGTCTCTTGTATTCATTAAATGGAGCATCTCTTGTCACTGTCCAGCAATAGTCTGCAAGCATTGATGGGCTCCATTTGCCCTGATAGAGTTTTTCCATTGTTGCAATGTCCTGGTGAAATCGCTCGCCGTGCTCGTCGCTCACTGCTCCACAGTTCGGTGGAAAAAAATCTAGATGAGAGTGCAAAAAATGTATCTTTAGTGACATGTTGCAACCAAGGCTTTTGTATGTTTTGAGGAGGTTTTCCACCAACAACCTGTAGTTGTCTGCCTTGTTGTTTCCGAGAAAATTTATTGCCACTAACGGGAAGGCTTTCCATGCCGTCTTTTCCTTGCCACGCAGTGCATGGTCAAATGCATCATCTCGAAGAAGTTCACGAATCTGAGGACCAACAAAGACACCTTCCTTTATCTTAGCTTCACTTAACCTTGGAAATTTTCCACGGAGGTACTTGAAAGCTGCTTTTGTTTTGTGAATGGCCTTGACAAAGTTCTTCATCAGACCCAGCTTGATGTGTAAGGGTGGTAACAAAATCTTCCTTGATTCAACAAGTGGTGGATGCTGAACACTTTTCCTCCCAGGCTCCAATGACTATCGGAGTGGCCAATCTTTCTTGATGTAGCGGGAATCTCTTGCACGACTATCCCATTTGCAGAGAAAACAGCAGTACTTTGTGTATCCAAGCAAGAGAGCAACAACCTTCAAATCGCCACAAAGCTGCCACTGATATTGGTCATAGTTTATGCACCTCAAAAGTTGTTTCATGTTGTCATAGGTTTCCTTCATATGGACTGCATGACCAACTGGAATTGATGGCAAAACATTGCCATTATGCAGTAAAACAGCTTTAAGACTCCTCTTCGATGAATCAATGAACAGTCTCCACTCATCTGGATCGTGAACGATGTTGAGGGCTGCCATCACACCATCGATGTTGTTGCAGGCTACAAGATCACCTTCCATGAAGAAGAATGGGACAAGATCCTTTTGACGGTCACGGAACATGGAAACCCTAACATCACCTGCCAGGAGATTCCACTGCTGTAGTCAGGAGCCCAACAGCTCTGTCTTACTCTTGGGTAGTTCCAAATCCCTGACAAGGTCATTCAATTCACCTTGTGTTATGAGGTGTGCTTCAGAGGAGGAGGAGGATGGGAGAAAATGTGGGTCCTGTGACATTGATGGTTCAGGACCAGAAGTTTCATCCTCTTCCTCTTCCTCGTCTGGCTCAAGTGAGAATGATTCTGGTGCATCAGGAACTGGCAGTCCTTCTCCGGGGGGTACTGGGCGTATAGCTGATGGAATGTTTAGATAATGCACAGTCCACTTTTTCTTCTTTGACACACCTTTCCCAACTGGAGGCACCATGCAGAAGTAACAATTGCTGGTATGATCTGTTGGCTCTCTCCAAATCGTTGGCACTGCAAAAGGCATAGATTTCCTTTTCCTGTTCAACCACTGGCGAAGATTTGTTGCACAAGTGTTGCAGCATATGTGTGGGGCCCACCTCTTGTCCTGATCTCCAATTTTGCAGTCAAAATAAAGGTGATTGGCTTTCTTAACCATAGTGGTTATACTGCACTTTTGTGATGCAAAAGTCACTTCACCACAAACATAGCAGAAGTTATCTGCACTGTTCATACAAGTACAAGGCATCTCTGCTCACTTTGGCTAAACAGAAATGTGTCCCTTTGCAAAATCAAACACTGACAAATAAGATAGCACGACACTGTATGATTTCTAGAGCTGATCGAGGGCAATTTGTTCAGCAGAGTGATGTAAGCTTTGTTATGATTGCATCATCCATGACTTCTAGGAATAACATGATGCAATTCATCTAATGTATGACGCAATACCAGCTTCAGATTGCATCATTCATTGTTTTGCCTAAAAAGCAAGTACTGTCCAAACCCAGTCATAGATTTATTCATAGATCCAGTCAAAGATGTATTTTAGTCATTTCTGGTTTAAATTGAGATCCCTTCCTTTCATAACTCACTTATCCTCTGCCATTCCCAAGTCAAGGGTCGTATATACTGACCCAATAGCATATCTTGAAAACTAGAGCCAATCAACAATTTTAAGCATCATTTTCATTCTCAGTGACCCAGAATTAGTAAAGTTTGACTACGTTTATTTCAGAAGCATTTTGGCTGTACAGCCGTGTAATGCTTGTGCTCCTCAGTTCTCCAGGAGCACACCCTCTCACTCTCAGCTCCTTGCGTCTCTTGCTCCCAGCTCCTTACACTCGCACCACAAACTGAAGTGAGCTCCTTTTTAAAACCCAGGTGCCATGATTAGCCTGCCTTAATTGATTCTAGAAGCTTCTGAATTGGCTACAGGTGTCTTAATTAGTCTGCCTGCCTTAATTGGTTCTAGCAGGTTCCTGATTATTCTAGTGCAGCCCTTGCTCTGGTCACTCAGGGAACAGAAAACTACTCATCCAGTGACCAGTATATTTGCCCTTTACCAGACTCCTGTACCCCACTGGTTTGGGTCTGTCACACCACACAATTGTTGGGACTTGATGCATGGGTGAAGTACGTACACCACGTGTTGCGATAGTCATGTGTAGGATCTGACATTTAGCAGAAATTTGGGGGTTTGTTTTACATTGCACGGCTAACTAACCACAATGGAAGCAAATGTGTGATTTTTCCACTAACAGTGGTATAGTCTCTCTTTTTTTTAATCACAGGCATAAACTGAAGAATTTTAGTGAGTGTTTTAACTAAACCCCCAGAATCTTGAGAGTTTGAAAGCCATAAATTTGAATATCTGAACCTCTTGCTGCTGATGCTCTAATTTAAGGGCCTGGAAAAAAATATGTGGTCTATCAAGATCTGTGCTTCTAACCCTGAGAAATACAAATCAATCTGTATTTCATCATACTCACCTAAGAGAACACTACCTTAGAATATAGTTCTGTCTCTGCATTATTATGTCATGCTAGCTGATAATTCTGCATTCTGTCCTATGGTGTGGTAAACTACACCAAACATTTTAACTATGGCTCCAGTTTAACAAAGCACTTAAGCACAAACTTAAAGTTAACCATGTGTTTAAGTATTGTGCCTTTATGAGGAGAGTCATGGAATAGATTATAAGGCCAGAAGGGATTATTAACCCACTTAGTCTGATCTCCTTTATAACACAGGCCATAGAATTTCACCCAGTTACCCCAATATTGAGCGTGTACCACAGGACTGCATGGAAATTTCAGAGTGTGTATATAGTAATGAGTATATTGTTGTTTGTCACCTAAATATGAGCAAACGTTTAGTGACAAAGTAACAGTATTTGGTTCTTCTCTAGCACGTTACATCTAAGAATTTCAAAATGCTGGACAAACATAAATTATTCCCCATGATACATCTGTGACTTTCAAGCTGTATTAGCACAAATGCAAAAAGTTATTTTTCAGCACTACTGCTCAATCATTGGTGGCAAGTGAATTTTGAATTGAATATACAAATGATAAAAGTCACAATTTGCCATTTGCTCCATGATTGTTATTTACATAAATAATCCAGGCAAAGAAAGAAATGCTGTTTGTGTGACTTAACTAACTGCCAGGCATGATCTGCCTATCGTTAATTAATATTTGGTAAAGCATAATTTGGAATAAAGAATGAATTTGAGGAACTTGTGATGTGTGTGAGAAAAACATCATGAACAAAAAATTGTCAAATTATTTGTTACAAATTATTTACTTGGCTCTACTGATCAGACATCAACAAAGGCAGAGGGCAGATATTTTGTCTCTCTTCTATTTTGGCTAAGGAAAAATGCTGGAAAGTTAAACTGTATGCACCACTTCCAAATTCCTTGTAAACACTATTGCAGAAAATGTACCATAAGCCATTCAACAAATGTGCTCTAATTTATTGTTCTGAAATTACAGAGAATTCCTATTCCTCTGACAATAACACTATCACATTAATGTTAGCACAACTACAAAATATTTATGGAAAAACAAGAAAGTTGAAACTGCCCATTGTAAACTCAGTGGCTGTAAATTTGGATCTCACTACAGTAATATGCTGAGCTCACGCCATTTCAACACTAAACTGTTTATAAGCTCTGTCATTGTTTGAGTTATACATGTGTTTTGAAGCCTGAGATATTTATTTAGCTTTATTTAGTCTAATAATGTGATTGCTACAAGTCTGAAACAAGGCAACATAAAAGGATGTAGTATTCACAATGAAAAGAAAATGTATGTCATCATTTTTGCTTTTCAGATTTGGAAAGTCAGAAATCCTACCCATTTCTACTTTTGCAAAATGAAAATTGATTCATTAAAATCTGTTCAAGAACATAGTTAAAAATATGAATTTCTCTAACAGTGGAGCATAGCTTTATTAGTCACTTTCTTGGACCAACTCTAATTAACATGTCAAAGCAAAACTACAAGTAATTTCTTGCTTGTATTTTTAATACAAGCTGTCCTGGAGTCCATACTGTACCAGTGTCCCATCAACCTGCTTGCTAGAGTTGACATATTTTGGATGAGAGAAAAAACTGAGGTCCTGACTACTTCCGGTCATTAAACATCCCAACGCGCTTTTTGCATAGTAAGGGAGTGTTGATCCTGGTGTGCTGGCAAAATTCCAGCTTGGGTAATTACATTTCACCTCCCTAATTTCCAACTGTATTTTCAATTAGGTACATCAATCTTCTTCACTTCCAGCCTCATGCTTGTGTGTCGTATTTATAGGAGCTGTTAAACAGTTGCTGTGTTGAATCCCAGAAGTGGCTGTATTTTACTAGAAGGTGAAGTAATGTGTGTGTGTGTGTGTGTGTGTGTGTGTGTATGTGTATATATACATATACTCTGCACTTCCATAGTGTTTTTTACTGAAAGTTATCAAAGTACTTTACAAATATTAAAAAAGCCTCAACATCCCTTTGCAGCTAAGTAAAGATCCTTTACATTGGGTCCTTTACCTTCGTTTCTGGGAACTTACCTCCAAAGGAATACTGAGGCTTATTTAATGCACATAGAAGACTGAGGTTTTCTGATAGGAAAAACTATAGATGTGCAGAGTATTATTATTGTTTGTGCAATACGGAAATTGTAGGGCACATCTCTATAAAATTAGGCATTTTGGCTGACCTACAGAAGGTGTAACTAGATTATGTAGAATTGGAGCTATGTGCTCTGTACAAGTCTATGCTCATTATTACAGCCTGACCTAGCTTTGACTGTGCATAGCCAATTAAAGGAAGAGTTAAATCAAGTGAAAGAGGTTATATCTGTACATGCAGAGACTACCCAATTCACTACCATGTATTACATACATACAGAAAAGCTATATTAAAAGAACATTATTAAGATTGCAAAGGTAAGCACTCAAAAGTTAGGAAATGCCAGAATTCAGGTTGCCTGTGCAATGTTAATTTGGCCCCTTTGTGCAAATGCATCGTGATACAGTCGTTAATTACATGATCACATTCTATTTTTTTTTTCCAGAGGACCCGTGGCCTCAGTCAGTACAAAGGATGGACAGCACTCACTCAATGAGCACCTATTCAGTAATTTTGTTTTATTCACATTGTTCAAAGTGTGGCCCTAAGCCATATTTACTGCAGATTATTCAAGTCCTGCTTTGAAGACAGAATCATCTATTTCCTTGTAGGCTTTTCTAAGGCCGGGTACTCACCACTAGAGTATCCAAGAGCTTCATTAATGAATCTAGCCTCGCAACTCTTCTGTGAGGTAGGGAAGCTTCCACTTATTTAGGGTGCCATATTCGAGATGCCTAGGACCTATTTTTTCAGAGCACTTAGCATTATATAACACTGTATACATTCAAATCACAGCTCCCATTGACTGCAGTTGCAGCTATGAGTGCTCAGACTTTTTCAGAGCAGACCCTTGGGTCTCAAGCTGATCACCCAGAAAATGAGGAACACACAATTAGTGGCCACCTATGAAAAGTTTTGGTTAAGTGGCTTGCCCAGCCTCACATAGGAACTGTGTGTCAGAGGCAGGGAGAGAAACCAGTTCCCCAGGGCAGTATGCAACTGGCATAACCATAAGAGACCATCTTTTCTCTTCCTGCAGTCCCCGGCCTTATCCACTACTAGGGCTGGTTGGGAAGTGGAATTTCAGTTCTATATTTTCACCAAAAAATGTGTGCTTTGAGGAAATGTTTTTGTCCTGAATCGCAGACCTGAAATTCCACAACATTTTGTTTTTGAAACACCAAAATGTTCTTGCTGTGGAAACATTTCAGTATTTCCTAAATAAAATCGGATTCCCGGGATCTCTGACTGCTTGCTTGATGGAGTGCAGCAGAGCCAGGAACCTGGACACCCTGGGGTCAGTGGATCCACAGCAGCCTGTCTGGCAGTCTACCCTGGAGCCGGAGTGCCTGAAATCCTGGGCTCCCCAGCAGCCCACCTGGTGAGCTGCTAAGCACCGAGGGAGCTGGACAGCTGGGAACAACTTTCCTAAAGAAAATTGACATTTTCTTGTCAAATTTAATTTTTCCCATGGAAAATTTCAGTTTTGCGGAAAGTGAATTTTCCATTGGAAAATTATTCTGATGGAAAATGCCCAAGCCAGCTCTGTTCTCTACCCACCATCCAATTTCTGCAACTAACAAAACAAGGATTCCACAGATAACAGCTTCCTTTACTACACATCCCTGATTCATTCCCATAGAAGGCCCATTCTATACATTCAATGAGGCAGGGGTCCTCTGAAAAAAAAAAAAAAAACAGTATGTGATTAAAGACTATATTATAATGCATACACACCTGGGGTCAAATTAAGATTGCACAGGCAACCATAATACTGGCATGTCCTATCTTTTGAGTGCTGGACTTTGCAACCTTAATACTGTTCTTAAAATATAGATTTTTGGTATGTATTTTCATAGATTTAAAATAAAAGCAAACTGAAAATACAGAAGTTCCATCATGTGGCATCTTCGTGGGCCATCAGCAGGGCTTGAACCTTTAGATCACCACACTGACCTCTGCTGCTTGAGCCAGTGGAGTAACTGGCAGCAATAGCAGTTTACTAGTGGACAAGCACTAGAGGGGGATGAGATGCATACTTTGCCAGTGGATTTTACAGTATTTGCGGAGAGCAGAGGAATGTTGAGACTCGGGATTTGTCGACATTATAGGCTTCAGTGTAGTCTAGCATTGCATATACATGCCACAGAGGACAGGATGGGCTTGTACACTTTGCACTGAATTGTGCCACTCCACCTTCATTGCTATTATTTAGTGCGCTGCCTAGATTAAAGGTAGCATAGGTATGTCTATCTGAGCTGCAAATTACATCTTTGATTGCAGTATAGACATATCCACAGGAATCTTGCGTTCCGTTCCAGGTTCTGGAGGGGAGCGTGTTCTAGTGGGCACAGACTATTCTGCTCATTCCAACCAAATTTGACCCCTTCTGCCCAATCCTCATCAATCTATTCCTGTACCACTTCTACCTCTTCCCCGCCCTTGACTGTCCCAGTCTCTCTGCCTCAGGCTTCTTATCCCAGTTCTAGTCTCCTTGCCCAGCCAGTCTCAGTTCTCCTCCCACATGGCAGCTCCTTGGCAGATCTCTCCCGTCTCCTCTCCTCTCCCATTCCCCTATCCACTGGTCCCAGTCCTTGTCTGTCCCTTACTCCACAGCTCCTCATTCAGTGTCAGTGTCCCCTTACCCCAACACCCATTTCTGTCATCAGCTCCCAGTCCCAGTCTTACCAGACTGCTTGTCCCAAGCTACTTTCTCTCCCCACCCCGGTCCCCTCTTCATTCGAATGAGATGGCTTCCTCCTCTGTGCTGCCTAGATGCCAGCAGGGGTGCCACTGAGAGACCAGGTGAGACAGGTTCCCTGCTCTCAGTTAGAGTACCTGGCCACACGCTGGCAAGAACAGCTGGGACAGCCAATACAGTGAAAGTCTGTCTTTTCCCTGTAGCCCTGGGCTGAAACACACTCAGTCTCTCGATGTATGTGCAATCTGGTCAGCACCAGGAGCTGAGTGAGGTGCAAACTTAATCACTGAGGATGGACTCTTCCAAGATTTCAGCTGCTACAGTCTTAGAAGACTGTACTGAGCATGTGTGATTTTTCACATTTTCAAAGACTTCTATAACTTTGTCAAATTTTGGCAGAATCTTATGGACACGTCCCTGACACACAGGTCACTCCCTGTCAAATTTCAAGCCCCTATTCCAAAGCATGGGGGTGCTAGAGCTGTACAAACAAAAAGTTGCCATACATTTTTAACATGGGCAAAATAACACATTTTCCTGTAGCTGCATTCTTGGAAATTGCTGAACTGTTTTGGCTGAAAGTTTCCGAACAAATTCAGCCTGAGGCAGACACCCAGAATGGAAAATTTCAGCCTCAATGGTTAAAGCTTGGCAGTGTTATAATGAACTGAAAACAGGCTCTTATAAATGGGAAATGTTGCGCCACCTTAATAGTAGGCAGAGCTACCGGCCCCACCTATAATAAACCAGCCAGCATAACTCAAATTCCTAGATATTTCATCGTTATTATAACTGAGTTTATTGTAACTTGTCTTATTTGTGTATATCTCACATACCAACTTTCCAGTGTTTCATAAAAATCTTGTATTTAAGCTTCTCTCCTTTAAATTTTCCCTGGTTTCCTGCACTTTCTACCTGGTTGTTCCTATATCTCAGGGGATCACATGTAGAGAAGAGAGGGTTGTTTTTATCCCCCACGCCTCTTAATTGCTACTCTTGGTAAAGATGATGTTGAGAAACAGAGTGATATCTAGTCCAGATCCCCTGCCCAATGAAGCTGTTTTGCACTATTAGTGGTATACAATGGCTATAAATCTAGCCTGAGCATCCAGCTCAGGATTTTCATGGTGCAGCCAGCGTAACCTCTAGAGGTGTCTGCATCTAGCATTTTTCTCTTGTGATGAGTTTACTAAATAAAATCAGAAATAAAGTTGTCAGCCATTTAGACTGAAATAAAGAGTTTGTCTTCTGAAACAAGCTCATAATTACTCTGAACAAACCCCAAGCCCAGATATAAAAGAAACTATAGGCAGAGATGGAAATCATGGCTGAGCCAACAGTAGTAAAGGATGGCTGTAGCTTGACTCAGATTGGTGCTGCTCTTAAAGCATCTGAAGGAAATAATCTATGGTGTTCTAGTAAGAGTAAAACTCCAGCATGTTAATGTTGTGTGTACAATTGTCTAGAAAAATGTATCCAGAGTATGGAAGAAATGAAGCCTGAGGGACATTATGGGCCTGCTTCAGATATCTCCTCTCATGCTGAGTAGCACCTTGTTTCACAAATATTCTCACTGACTTCTGAAGGAAAGTTCTACTCAGTATGCATCCAGGTAGGAATTAGGCCCAAAATGACTACTGTACTATCATAGAACTACAACTGTGTACTATGGCTGAGCTCTCACAAGACACTGTCCCTTTTGTTCAGACACTGAATACAAACAATTGTCCTGACTCTCTCAATCTCTTGTTAAGCATCCAGAAAAATATAGCTAAAGCCCTCGAGTACTTTAAGATGTTGATTTGGCTCAGTTGTTGCTTTATGTTTCCTTGCTCTTTAAGCCATTGCTGTATTTCTTTTCTGTTAAGGACAGATTTTGTGCTGACTTCCTGAGATGTCTCTCTCCTGCCATAACCCACTCCACCTAGCACCATGCCCATGTAACACCAACAGATCCCGGTCGCCGGCGGGCAGAATCAAACCAGGGATCTCTGGAGCTTAGTGCATGAGCCTCTACAGCAGGGGTTCTCAAACTGGGGGTCGGGACCCCTCAGGGGGTTGTGAGGTTATTATATGGGGGGGTCGCGAGCTGTCAGCTTCAGGGCCGGTGCAAGGATATTTTGCCCCCTAGGCGAAACTTCCACCTTGCGCCTCCCCCCCCCCCACCTCTCCCCCCGGAGCATCGCTTATCATAAACTTTCAAAAATGAATACTGAATAATATGGCATTGTTCATTAGAATTAATACATATTCAGCTTGAAAATTTATTAATTTCATTATTTAGACTACATATTTAATGAAAATAAATTGATAACTTGACAGGGTGTGGGGCTGGTGGCTTCGGGCAGGGCAGGGGATGCGGAGCTGGTTGGAGATGGGATGCGGGGTTGGCTGGAGACGGGTGTGGGGCTGGTGGCTTCGGGGAGGGCAGGGGATGCGGAGCTGGTTGGAGATGGGGTGCGGGGTTGGCTGGAGACAGGGTGTGTGGGGCTGGCTGGCTTCATGCAGGCAGGGGATGCAGAGCTGGTTGGAGATGGGGTGCGGGGTTGGCTGGAGACGGGTGTGGGGCTGGTGGCTTCGGGGAGGGGGGTGCTGTAGGGGTTGGATGGAGGGGGGGGGCTGGCTGGAGGCAGGGCAGGGGATGCAGGGCTGGCTGGCTATGGGCATGGGGGTGTGGCAGGGGTTGGATGGAGGTGGGGGTGTGGGGCTGGCTGAGGGCAGGGTGGCGGGTACCAGGGCCATCCCTAGATATTCTGGGGCCCTACGCCTCCGTGGGGGAGGTGGGAACGGGGGGGGCGGCTTCCATGGGGTTGGGGCTGGCTTGGAGGGCAGGGGAGAACCACCCCCCAGCACTCAACGGTGGCGCGGCTGGGGCCGGGTCTCTGTACTTCCTGCTGCCGGTGAGTGCAGCCCCAGCCCAGCTGCAGAGCTCAGGGGAGTGGGGCAGGGCAGGGCTGGGCTGAGCAGGGGTGAGGGCCCTGGGGAAGAGCCGGAGCAGCACAGCGCCCCCGGCGGTCGGAGGAGGAATGACATCACTTCCCGGCCGGCTGGCCGGAGCTGATCAAAGCCGCAGCGCCCCCTTGCACAGTGGCGGGAAGAGGGTTACACATTTAGCCGGTGCCGGGTGAGCATCCCAGGCATTTTGAGCACCGCTTTTTGGCTCCCTCAAATCTTGGCATCCTAAGCAGCAGCCTAGTTTGCCTAGTGGATGCACCGGCCCTGGTCAGCTTTCACCCCAAACCCCGCTTTGCCTCCAACATTTATAATGGTGTTAAATACATATAAAAAAGTGTTTTTAATTCATAAGGGGGGTCGCACTCAGAGGCTTGCTATGTGAAAGGGGTCACCAGTACAAAAGTTTGAGAATCACTGTTCTACAGCATGAGCTAAAAGCCAACTGGCTGTTAGCAGACTCATTTTATCTCTCTCTAAGTGGTCTCAATGCCACTAGATGGAACAGAACACCACATCTAAGAGGTGTGTGGGTTACACCCACACTGCTCTTTAATTTCTTGTAAGACAGGAAGTAAATACCGTAACAGCCAGGCAAATTTTAGGCAGGCAGAATGACCAAAATTTAAAAATCAAGAGTTCTAAAATAAGGCTCCTGAATCCATGTTTAGTAACCTGTCTGTTTTGTCTGAAGTGCGGAGATCAGTTGGAGGTTTTGGATGCTCAGAACTTTTGACAATCATAAGGTGATTAAATATGTCCTTTAGGCTCCTATTTTTGAAAATCCTGACCCAAGTGACCTGGATTCCAGACTCTGCCAGGGACTTGTTGTGTGACCTTGAGCCAGTCATTTAACCTTCTTGTGCCTCGGTTCCCTCGTTTGTAAAATGGTGATAATACTACTACTGGCTGCCCACTTTTGTAAAAGCACTTACAAATCTAGATGAAAAGCAATGGTAATAATGGTAGATATTATTAATTATTATGTGGCAAACCTGGATTCTATAAAGATGTACTGTTATAAATTGGAGATCTTTGGATGAAAGACACTCTGTACAGTCAGTGCAAAATGTCACTATTATTACAGTAAACATGTCTTATTCTTTCTTTTGTGATACAATGGACATTTTCATAGCTATAGTTTTGCTGATATTCAACAGGTGTTGTAACATCATTTGGGCCTTGATATTTTTCACCGTTACTTCCTGATATCTTTTGTTTATGAACCAAAAATAAAAAATGAACCTAATGTCACTGAGAAGAATTGCATTTATCTTGTAAATTGGTGGAACTTTAGATGACCATAGAAAACATTTTGAAATATTACTTCCTTGT
Source organism: Malaclemys terrapin pileata (assembly GCF_027887155.1). NCBI lineage: Eukaryota > Metazoa > Chordata > Testudines > Emydidae > Malaclemys > Malaclemys terrapin. The sequence goes on from NC_071505.1 coordinate 116,919,408, forward strand.
AGGTGGTGACAGATTTCATGGCTTAAAAATGAATACAACTTGTAAAACTCACTTTCTCATGTTGCAATCACCTCCATAATAATAAACTGATTATTCTTTTCTTTTCCATTTTAAGGTCCTTAGCCTAAATCTGAGGGATGCTAAACACCCACCTCTTCCAAAGAAGTCACTGGAAGCTGCAAGCGCTCAATACCTCTCAAAATTAGGCCTGTCCGTAGCGCACAAGGCACTATGCTATAGTTGTGGTTCTGTTGTAAGTTACAATAGTGAGTATGCTGCATTGCCATAAGTGTGTTTTTAAATTAAAACAGTCTGAGCTATCTTTGACTCTTGATCCCATGCATTCTGCCTCTCTGTTTCTGTATCTGCTGGCCAAACACTAGAGCAGAATAGCAATAGGTGAAGACCTCAGGAGGAGGCTTAACTCACTGGTTCAAATTCAGAGCTGATGCAAGAAGCTGTAATTCCACTGCATTGGGCCCACCATGTGGGAGTTGGACTAGATGACCTGAAGTCTCCTCCAACCCTAATCTTCTTCTGATTCTATGATCTTCTATGATTCTATATCTTTGCATTATAGCTGGGTGACCATCTGTAAAATGGGTTAATAGTGCTTCCTTATCTCAGCAGGATGTTGCAGGGATAAATACATTATCAATTGCGAGGTGCTCAGACACGATGATAATGGGGCTGTATAAGTACCAATAATAGATAGAATTTCCCAAAATTCATGGATATTCAGATCCAAGGTTTTGATCTGATCCATTATGGAAACACAGCCTGAAGCAAATTTTAGCTCTGGATCTGAACTTCCCTGATAGTCAGGAGCTCTGGGATCCAGAAATTTGGTTCAAGCTCATCTCTACTTTTGACAAACTTGGTCTGAGTTTTGAGGTTAGAAGAAAAGATGAAGCCAGGTGAGTTGTGCGTGGTTTCAGGTTTCACTACAAATGTTTTTCACAGCTCTTGTTATGGCCTGCATACATTACTACAGTTGAGATGTGTTCCCACAGTACCTATGGAAAACACAAGATGAACAAATTGTTCTCACAGCTCTTAGGTTTCTTTCTGGGTAACACCCACATAAATGAAGATACAAGGAAAATATAGGGTAAAAATTGTAGTCCCTTTTTATTTTGTGTATAACTGGAGATAATATTTTTTGGAGCTTTATCATTTTGGAATTCAGGTTTAAAAATAAGTGAAAATAATGCAATACCAATGGGGAGCACTTTAAGGTTAAGCACAATTTTTTAAATTAGAATTTATATTTTTGTAGGGGAGAAAACTAGAAGTTTATGTATGAGCTGATAATATTCAAAGTTAATTTTTCCAAGGAGTTTAAACAACCTGACATCTTCAATGCATGTTCCATCAAGTTACTTCAGTCAGGATGAACAGAGGGCCAACACTTAAATCTTCAAAATAGGGCTTCCTCTTTGAGTAGTATCCCTATGGGTATTCCACTTTAGGTGTGCATTCACTTTTTGAGCCCTTGATCATAAATTTTCCATTAGCATTGTCTGTCCAGCCTGTGCATGCGTCCTACACATCCTTGTACCACACTGAGGATATACAGGGCTGAAAGAGTGAACCGTGCTCAGTTTTTTCTCAAACACCTCGGCCTGAGACAGAGCCCACCTTGAGCATATTTCAGCTAACTCCTGGTTTATAGTTTAATATTAGTTAGTGTTAGATAGATAGATAGTAGATAAGTAGTGAGATGATTGACTTTGTTCATCTCCCTCCCACCACTTTAAGTGTGTCCGCTGCCTGGGAGAGTAACACATCTCGTAAAAGTGCAACTTCTGCCTGGGACTTAAATTCAGGGCAAAGAAGAATCAGGAGATCAAATTGAGACTGCTGCTGATGGAGCGATCCTTTTGACCCACTTCAGAGTCAGGCCAGGAGACCTCCACCCCGGACATCAGTCTCTAGGCAGATCTAGTGCCCCTTTGAACATGATGCAGATCTCCCTTAAGAAGGGGAAGATTCTTGAGGCATCTGTGAAGGCTCCTAACAAAAGGAGTGCTGACTTCCATGATAAAGAGAATGCTCCCAAAAGACATTGGTCCATGGTATCAAAAGCCTTGACCTCTCATCTAGGTACAGTAGAGGTGAAAGACTCCTCCTCTGGCACTGGTGGGGCTGGGAAGTCCCAGAGCTTCAAGAAGAAACATGGTTCCAACAGAGCCCCAGTATCCTCTACAAGGAGGGCAAGGATAAGCACTCTTCCAGACAAGTACCATCGAACATGACTCCACCATCGGTACTTCCCCAATCAGGACTCTCATTACCATGCAAACAGAAGTGTCAGAAACCACTAGTGCCGACTATAGTATGCTTTATATCTACGGTGCCATTTGCTTCAATTGCCCAGCATACTACCCCATTGGTATTGATCTTCCACTCAGTCCCACAGGAATTCAGATACTCAAAGGACATGTCAGTGGGGGATGTGATACTAGTCAGCTCTGTGTTCTTGGGGAACTAGGGTGCAGTATCCAGCTTGACTCATGAAAGATACCCACTCCCCGCCCGCCTCTGCTTAAACCAAAACCCATCAGAGGAAGAAAAAACTTGCAGAGAGCAGTGAAGGGCGTTGGGAGACACACCAAGACCCCTCCTGACTTGGGTGACAAGATTAAGAAATCTCCATTAGCATACAGAATGAAGAACAGAGACAACTCCCCTAGCCTCATCTGCATGAAAGATGGGACAGGGAGACATCTCAATTGCATACAGAATGGAGAACAGAGAACCGCACTGAACTCTGGGACCAGAAAAAGCAGGGAAGCACTGCATCATGGGAATCTCTGCTCCAGATGCTAATGAACCTATGCCTGCACACACCCAGCTCAGCAGTTATCAGACCAATTCTAGTAATGAATCCTTGATACTGAAACAGCCTAGTTGCATTGTGAGCTCCCTGGAAGAAAACGCCACCCATAGCCAAGAGTGATCAGCTCCTATTGTCTAGCCTAAAGAAAATCCTTGAGTCATCAGTTTACCTATAAACAAATCTAGTGTTCTCCCTTGAACCATTGTATTTTCTCTACAAAAATCCCTACTCACCCTCCAGTGAGTGTTCTGATGCTTAGATCCAAACTATGCATCAGTTCCACTGGGACTCCATCTTCTTCTGACTGATCGCGCTGGGGGCTCTGCCTGTCTCCAGCACTCAGGACCCTGAGCTACCACCATCAGCTGGGAACCCCGACCAGTTCAAGCCTCATGGAGTGGGTGAGATCCCCCTGTCTGTTTTCCTTTCTACCTTAGGTATTATCCTTTAATAATGTATGTTATGTTGGTTTAGCCCTCCTTGTGCAGTTATCACTATTGTTCAATAAATAACTTTTTATGGTTAAGCTGGTTGCTTCTGTCTCTCTTGCTGAACTTTACTCTTTTGTGTTTTTAGCTTCCCCCATTCACTCTACAGCAACGCTTCTTTTACCTAAGCTAAAGATCCCCGCAGCACCCAAAATATTACGGGGTTTGCTCATCAAGTAGGTTACTGCCAGTACAATTGTGGTGTGAGAGTGGGGATAGGGATGTGCTGAATCTGGGACGCACAAGGGCAACAGCTTAAAAGTGCTGCTTGACCCAGTCCATGGAGCCCAGGGGCATATAAGGAGAGGCAGCTTGAAAGTGCTGCTTCATCCAGCCCAGTGAGTCCAGAGACATATAAGGGGTCAGCTTGACAGTGCTGATTGACCCGGTCTGCTCAGACTTGCTCTGTTAATGTATGTGTGGGTGTGGGTGTTTTCATCCGGTTCTGGGGCTGGAGTAACCCAGCCCTAGGGAACCTAGGTCCTGCAGGATAGCTCCATTGGTAGGAGACCTGCAGAAGGGAGAAGTAGAGCTCCATATGAAAACACAAGTGACACAAGCAGTACATTGATAGAATTACAGAATCCCCTCCCCAGAAGAGTAACCCGAATAAATGAGCATACCCCAAAGTAACGGGCAAATCTGGTAATAGATGAATCAGAATCTTCACTGCTCATGCTTACCGAATGTCTCTCGGTACTGAGATCCTGGTTGGTGGGTGATCATCACTCTCTCGTATGACCAGACTCTCCTCCCTTTTCTGCTGGTGCTCCCCGCCTATTGGAGGATTCCAAGGAGAAGGAGGAAGATTTCCCTTCTGTCTCATCCATCTCTGCCCAGCCTGGACCCAGTTCTAACCCGTAGGCCTGACCACCCATGTCTCGCTCCACCACCATCCATGGCCGATGATTTCTGGCAATTTCAAGACTGTGTAAAGTAGGTAGCGGACACTTCAAATACCACTGAAAGATTACAGGGTCACACTAAGATCTCTGGATATATATATAGTCCTATGAATTAAAGAAGATTTAGTAGATCATGAACTATCCAGTGATCTCATCAGTTCTCTGGGTTTCCAGATCCACTGAACCTCCTAGGAAGAAACATAAGTTCCAGAAAAAGAGGGCTCCTCATCCTCCTCCTGCAAGTAACCAGTAATCATCAAAACAACAGTTTTGACAGTTGATTGAGGGTTCGAATCCTGCACAGCCTCTAGTTCAGAAGCTGCAGACCTTTGCCTACCCTCTCCCCTTTTGGAGATCACCTTCCCATTTCCAACATGCTTGGAGGTGAATCACTACAGACAAGTGGTGTTAGTCATAACATCAGGCTACACCATCCACTTTATATCCTTCCCTCCTTCCAATCTCCCCTTCCTATCCCTTTTCAGGGACCCCTCTCAGGAGCTTTTACAGAGACAAGAAATAAACTTTCTTCTTCCGATTAGCGGCAATAGCTTTGTGAGGAGCTGGTCCCACCTTCTCACAAAGGAACAGGGTACTAGTTAAGGTATTTCCTTGTGCCAAAGAAGGATGAAGGGTGGAGACCAATTTTGGATCTAAGACTACTAAGCAACTTCATAAAGTCTCAAAAGTTCAGGATGGTGACTCTGGCAGGTATAATCCCTTTATTAGATGCAGGACATTGATTTTTTTGGTTCTTGACCTATAAGACACCTCTTTCCATATAGGGATACACCCATCTCTCAGAAAATACCTATGCTTTGCTATAGGCCAGGAACATTTTCAATACCAAGTACTTCCCTTTCACCTTTCTTGGCCCCAGTGGTTTTCTCAGAGGTCCTAGCAGTAGTGGCCACTTACCTTTGCTGGGAGGCAATTTTAGTCTTCCCTTATCTCTATGACTGGCTGCTCAAGGGTCGATCTTACGAAGCAGAACTGTTATCCAGTCAGATGGCCCTTTCTCTTTTCCCAGAACTGGGTCTTCAGCTCAATCTAAGAAAATCCACATTGATCTCTTTACAGAGAATACAGTTCATAGGGGTGTATTTGCATTCGTTGGTAGCTAGGGCATATCTTCCGATGGACAGATTCTTAATGTTATCAGATCTAATCAGGATCATTTAAGTGAGTCCTCAAACCTCAGTAAGAAACTGTACAGCTCCTGGGTCATATGGCAGCTTGCACCTTTGTGATCAGTCATGCAAGACTACCTCCATTGCTTCCAGGACTAGCTCAGAAGGATCTATTTACCAATCAGACACAGCTGGACAAGCATAAAGAATGCCCTAGATTGGTGGAATGATCAACTCAACATTGGTGCCAGCACTCCTTTCATTCAGTCACCTCCAACAATAACTGTAATAATGGATACATCTCTGTTGGGATGGGGACCTCACCTCAGTTCTCTCACAGCTAAGGACAGATTGTTGCCTCAGGAAACCAGTTTCCACATCAGTCTGTTGGAACTCAAGGCAGTCAGGAGTGCTTGTCTTCATTTTCTACTCTTATCAGGGCAAATCCATCATAACAACATGGCCTTCACGTTCTATGTCAACAAACAGGAGGGAGCAAGATCCCCTTCCCTGTGCACTGAAGCAATAAAGCTGTGGAACTGGTGTATAACCCATCAGATCTAAATTTCAGCCATTTACCTCCCTGGGGTTCTGAAAACCGAAGATGATACCCTCAGCAGGCATTTCTCACAGGATTCTCAAATTCCCCATAGTATATCTGAAAATTGGGAGACTTCCAGAGATGGATCTCTTTGCTACCTCCAGGAACAAGAAGTATCATCTGTTTTGCTCAAGAGGAGGTCTACGCCATGACTCTCTGGAAGACTTTCTCCGATCTTGGATGAAGGGACTACTCTATGCATTTCCTCCAACACCACTAATACTGGTGATGAACCAGATCAGACAGGAAAAGGCCAGGGTTATCCACTCTGGCTGAGACAAGCTTAGTATCTTTACCTGCTTCACCTGTTCATCCACCCGACAATCAAACTGCCAATCATTCCTCATCTCCTCTTCCAAGATGCAGGTTATTTACTTTACCTCAACCTAGGGATCCTTTGCCTCAGCATGGTTCCTTGATGCATCGCAATTTAGAAACCAACTGCTCTGCAGAAGTACAAGTGTTGCTGAATAGTAGAAAGGAGTCAATCCAAATTACTTACCTGCAGAAGTGGAAGAGGTTCAACCGTTGGTGTCAACACCATTAATTTGTGTCTGAATCCTCGTCACTCTCAGCTATGCTGGATTTCCTGTAGAATCTAAAGAAATAAGGGTTATCTGTTAGCTCAGTTAAAGCTCATTTGGCTGCCATATCAGCCTTTCATCCTCCAGTAGAAGGATTTTCTATATTTTGTTCATCTTCTCTCTTCAATATTTATTGAAGGCTTGGGAAACCTCTACCTCCAAGGTAGGACCCCACTCTGAGTTGGAATCTGAACCTTGTACTTAGACGTCTTCCAAGACTTCCATTCGAACCAATGGCAGCCTTTTCTTTACTTCACTTTTACATGAAGATAGCATTTTTAGTAGCTATCCCGTCAACGTGTACAGTCTGAGAAATTGGGTCCTTGATGGCAGACCTCCCTTTTATGGTGTTCTTGAAGCTCAAAGTCTCTTTATACCCTCACTCTAAATTCTTACCTAAAGTACTATTGGATTTTCATCTTAACCAGTCCATTCATCTACTGGTGGTGTTCCCCCTCCCTTCCCCCCAAACCATATAAGTCTCAACAGGAGACTTATTTTCATACCTTAGATGTTAAACAGGCATTGGCCTTCTATCTAGATAAGACGAAAAATTTCAGAAATCACCTAGACTGTCCATTTCCATCACAGAGAGATCGATGGATTCCATGATCTCTGCCCAGAGACTGCTGAAGTGCATCTCTGGGTGTATTGTTGCTTGTTTCAGTGCAGCTGGTTCTCATCCCCCACCTAAAAGGAGATAGAACGTTCTATCAGATCACAAGCAATGTCTACAGCATTACTCAAAAACGTTCCAGTATCTGAAATATATAGGACCACTACGTGAGCTTCAAGGTATACATTTTCTAAACACTATGCCTTGATATATGCCTCGATTTCAGATGCTGCATTTGGTAATGTGGTCCTATCTTCAGTTCTGGACTCGATTCTGCTGTTCCCTCCTTCCTGTGGGGATACTACTGGGTAGTCACCTGAAGTGGAGCACCCATACGGACACGCATCTTGAAGAACCACAGTTACTGCACAGGTGAGTAACCTCTTCTTGTGTTGGACATAAATGGGCATGAGCCTAGAGCTGGCACCTCAGGATTTACTCTAATTTTTAAACAACAAAATTTATGGTCTAACACAGAACCAGGATTTGGCATAAGATGGCAGAAGTCTTGTCAGAACGCTGATCTCAAGAGACGTTTTTGCCATTTGGGGCTGCTAGTTTGTTAGATGTTGGTGCCTTTGAAACTGAATTATAGCCCTATTTTTGCCTCAAACCCAAGTCCCATTTTAAATGTAGTCTGGATTTTGATCCAAACACCACCTCCTTGGCTCATCTGTCATTTTTAGCAGAGACCATTCTGGCTTCCCTATCTAACAAATATTTTTTTCTTGCCCTGAACCATTTCTTCCTTTAACTGTGGAGAGAAAAATGGCAAATACTTTGAAAAATTGAGATAAGGCAGGAAAAGTGACAGCTCCACTTTTACATCTCAAGTTGCTTCTGCCTTCACACTCCATATGAAAACTCCTCTCTGACAAAGACAGAATTCCACCCTTTTGGGGCAGAAAGTCTAGCCATACCTGCAATTTCCTTTATGGAATAAGTTCAAACAGCACTACCAGTAAGTGTCCTGTTATCCTACACATAACTAAGTAGTGAGCCTTCGGCTTGGTCTACACTACCCCCCCCAATTCGAACTAAGGTACGCAACTTCAGCTACGTGAATAACGTAGCTGAAGTCGAAGTACCTTAGTTCGAACTTACCTTGGTCCACACGCGGCAGGCAGGCTCCCCCGTCGACTCCGCGGTACTCCTCTCGCCGAGCTGGAGTACCGCAGTCGACGGCGAGCACTTCCGGGTTCGACTTATCGCGTCCAGACTAGACGCGATAAGTTGAACCCAGAACTTCGATTTCCAGCCGTCGAACTACCTGGTAAGTGTAGCCAAGGCCTCCTCTAACTGAGCCTGTAAGAGCTGTGCTTACCTCATCTTAGCTGGAGACAGATATTTTCACATTACATGTTGTTAAAATGCAAACAGACATATTTCATATTTTATGCATTTTGAAACCTTTTAGTGCTGTAATGACGTCACACACAGCGAATGAACATAGGTGTAGTTCTAAGTGTATCCGGAGTTGAACAGGTTCGGCTCAACTAGTACATTCTTCAGTTTTCATTCTGCTCACTTTAGGAAACTCGTTCTTCTTTTTGCGGATACAGACTAACACGGCTGTTACTCTGAAACAATAGACAATGCATCTTGCAAAATCACTTGCTCAGAATGGTGGATGAACTGCACTTGATGTACCCTGCTGCTCATTGATCTGAACTTGTTCAGTTGAATCACAAGGCTGCAGATTGTTGTGGGAAGGAGCAAGGGAGTTCATTCTTGTTGCAGCATCATGATAATACAACAAGATTATTATTTCTTGCTTGATAAATACAAAAAGCTTAGGGTGACCAGATGTCCTGATTTTATAGGGACAGTTCCAATATTTGGGGCTTTGTCTTATTATAGATGCTTATTACCCCTCACCCCTGCCCCGATTTTTCATACTCGCTATCTGGTCACCCTAAAAAAGGAGGCAACTCCAATTCTGATTTCCCCACTGCATCTGCCATATGATTGGTTTCCCAGGTTAAAATTTGCTACAGCAGACTCAGCACCACAGCCAGTAGCTATTTAGCTCATTAGTGAATATATATGTACAAAATAACAGCAAAATCCCTTAATGTGCAATAACATTTTGAGCATTAGAGCAGTGATTGTTGACTCTTTCATGGATGATTAACATTTACTGTCACTTTGCAGACATACTTACCAAATGGTGTGAGTGCCAGCACAAGCCCTTGATTGTAATACAGAGCCTGCTGCAATGCTAGATCTTCACACTGAGAGCCAGATTAGTTCTCTATCACACTTTTCCCACATACCAGGAAATGGTACCATCAGTGCTTTTAGGAGCTGTGAATTGTCTTTTGCCAAATGGCTGTTAGTTTGGTTTACCTTTTGAGATAAATCCACTCTTAATCTGCATGTGGTAAATGCTAGCAATTTAATATCAAATCTGTAATATATTGTGATATTGAAATATTATTTCAAACTAAGGTGGTGGTTCAATTAAGAGGCAAAATCTCCCCTCAGTTAAACCTGATCAATGCCTTGGAATCAGTGAGATTGCCTGGATGTGACTGAAGGAAGAATTGGATGTTCTATTCTTACACAAGAGGATTGTTGTGAATTTCAGGTCCTTCAGAATATTCATGCTATCATCTGACAAGTAAATAAAGGGCGGGGAGGGGGTCATGATTGAGTCTTAATGAAAAAATGATGGACCAGATCCTGGAGTACTCACAGAATGCATAGAGTGGAAGACTGGGGAAGGGTTATAAAGTCACTCACTTGCAATGTCCCATCCCAGTTTTCTCATGCATGCTGTCCACCATGTAGCTTGAAGGCTCATCTAAGATACCTGTTGTGTTCTTTACCCAGCGAATGTGCTATGCACCACATACAGGGAAGCCCTAGCTACAGGTACACACTGCTGCTCTCGCCGGGTTCTGGCAGCTTCTGAAACATAGAAGACAGTGAAGGCCACAACTATTTAAAGGGATACTACCCAATTCCTATATGCTACAATACCTTGGACTGTAACTGCCAAAAGGCTAGCCCAGGATTCAGAAGAGCAATTCCATCCAGATCATAGCTCTTTTTTTGGTAACTGAATTCTCCTTCCTCACTGTGCTGACAGCAAAGGGGGTTTGTAGCATATGTGATCATATGCCATGCCAGGATCACACTTGTACTGAGGTGAATCTGCCTGGAAGTTTAGTAGATATTTGTGCCCACAGTCCGTTAGCATTGTAGTGCAAAATGGGCACAATACACCCAGGAATCAGGCCTTGTGCATTAGAAACTGAGACCACCTTTTAAGGCCTGATCCAACATTCACAATCAGATAGCTCTTCCACTGACATCATTGGGCTTTGGATCAGCCCTGTAGTGATGATTCAACCAATTTCAGAATATCACTAATCCAGTGTTAGTTAATTAAAATAAACTTGATGCTATGACTGAGTAGGAGTTTCTTCATGGTTGTATTAGAGAAAAGAGCAAGTTGTAATATTTAATTATAATCCTATCATGTCAATTATTTATGTGCTAGATCCTACAACCTTTGCTCCTGATGGTGCTGTTGACTACAATGACTGCATATCTTTTAAATTCTGCAACCTGTGTTTTATATTTTAACACCAGTGAGCATTGGTGGTCATTGCCACATCACATCTCTTGCTGATTACTAATTGTGTACTATGACATATTGTAGGTGTGATTAATTCATAACTGAGACTTCATCTTCATTATATACTATAAATAGATTTCATGTGGTTCCTGATTAGTTGCCTTGTCAGAGAAGCCATGGCTTTGAAACAAGTAGACCTCCTGAGTTTGTTTCAGACTCTGAGATATATTTAAAAGAAATCCTTGTAACAATAAACAGGGCACATGAGTTACTTGTTTTTGTATATGACAGGTTTCAGGGTAGCAGCCGTGTTAGTCTGTATCCTCAAAAAGAACAGGAGTACTTGTGGCACCTTAGAGACTAACAAATTTATTAGAGCATAAGCTTTCGTGGGCTACAACCCACTTCTTTGGATGCATATAGATTGAAACATATATTGAGGAGATATATCTACACACATACAGAGAGCATGAACAGGTGGGAGTTGTCTTAATTGGCCTCTCAGAGTTGGTAAGAAAACTCCCACCTGTTCATGCTCTCTGTATGTGTGTGTATATATCTCCTCAATATATATTTCACTCTATATGCATCCGAAGAAGTGGGTTGTAGCCCACGAAAGCTTATGCTCTAATAAATTTGTTAGTCTCTAAGGTGCCACAAGTACTCTTGTTTGGTTTTGTATATGGTGCTTTAGAATGATTGTGCTTGGAGGCTCACCCTTTGCCAGTTGGTTCCCTGGAAAACCTGCTATAACACACTTCATTTAAACAAATATGGTTTGATAAGATTCCATAACTTAAAATTTAGGCAAAAGTAGACTAGTCACTCATCCTGTTCATCATTCAATTTCAGTAGCAGGATCTACAAACTACTGAAATATTGGATTGCACAGGAGTGTACTCTGGCTGCAAAATGACCTTCCTGACCCCCTCTAAAGTCCAAAGTATGGTAGCACCGAGTGCAGCACAGTACAAAAGAGTGAATTGAGAGTATGACAAATTCAGTTTCCAAGGAATGGTTACAAGATCTGCTCTTATTTGCTTTGAAATGAGAAATGCTTCAAGGTGATCTTATATAAGTTTTTTCTTAATTCTCATTCCTGTGCCCTTTTGTGCACATTTTTTCCACTGAAGTCAATGGGAGTTCTGCCTTAGGTAGGGACTGCAGGATCAGGATCAGGGAATGGATAAAAGAGAGATTCCTAGAGGACTAAATTCATCTTTGGTGTTACTCCATTGCCTTTAATGCATACCGATAATTGGGGATCATAATCTAGAAAGTAGGAGGTATGAGACAAATAGGACAGAGCTACTTCCCAAAAGGTAATTAATACACAATACATTACTAGGAATGTTGATAGAAGCCAAGAATATAAATGAGTTCTCAAGAATTATCTATATTTGTTTCCCGAGAAGGGGAGAGGATTGAAGAGTTATATGATAAAAAAGGCAGGTGGGCATAACATTGGGGGAAATATATAACTTAAATCAAGTTAATTCTGCTGGCCATTTCCTGTTCATAACATTTCTTAGGTTGTTTCTTACTACCGCTGTTGCAACTACTTTTAGTTCCAGTACAGAATAAATCAAGGCTCAAATGGCTGGACTCTCCCATGACAATTTCTGTTTCTCTAATGCAGAAATTTTAATTTACTGACTTATCTTAATTAGCAATTCATGGAGAGGAAGCATTGTGAGCCCCTTCCTACTCTCTGCCAGAAACTTCCTTAAAAGGAAAGCATTTTCAGGCTCACCTAAGGAAGTGGCTGATGGTGATGGATTCCAAAGGGAGTGAGTGCTTACTCTGTGCACAACATGCAAGCTAAGTTTGAAAGACTAATTAAAAATTAGTTTTGTACTTGAATTATTGTAGGAGGGGCTGTTATTTAAGTTGATTTTATTTAAGTTGTCTGACACTTCCCAATTATAAGAACCTGTTTTCAGTTATTTATAACTTTGCCAAACTTTAACCATTTTCCATGCCAGCTGTCTGCTTCAGGCTGAATTTTACTGGAAGTTTTTGACTATTTCCAAGATCAAGGCTAGAAGAAAAAATGTAGTTTTTGCCCATGTTAAAAAATTCTGGCAACATTTTCTTTGAATAGCTCTAATGCCCCCATACTTTGGAGCAGGGACTTGAAATTTGATACAGGGTGACCTTTATGACAGGGATGTGCCTTTTGCCATTCCCTTTAAAATTGGCCAAAATTTGACCAAGTTATAAGCTTTGTAAAAAGAACAGTTTGCATATGCGAAGCAGAGACTTCAGCAGCTAAATTTCCTTTAGATTCCATCCACACTAGGCACGCACCAACCAAAGGCAGAGCAGGACTTTCTCTACAATTGCTACTCTAGGTTGCTCCAGGCTGTGCCAGGTCTGGACACACGAGTCTCTCTTGTTCTCTCAGTGACCCCTCTCTTGGGCTCAGGCACAACAGAGGAGGACGCTGCCTGATTTGAAAGCAGAGGCAACAAGAGCCCAACCTGCCCAGGAGAGAAGTATATTGGGATGGGAAGACTGATGAGTGGGGGGGAGGGGGGAAGAGAAATAAGACTAAGAAATTGGGAAACTTGGACTGGCTGGGCAAGGAAACCAGTACTTGGAGCTGGGAAAGGAAATGGGGACTGGGGATGAGTAGGTGGTGGGGAGACTGGAACAAGCAGCTAGACAGAAAGGGGACAACACAGATTGAAAGAAGAGCCTAGGGAGGGAGATTGGGAATGGGAACCAGTGGAGATGGGGAATGAAGGTTGGGTGTGTGACCAGGGTGAATGAGGTAGTCACATTAGATGAAGAGACTTGAGGGAGTGAGAGTAGTACTTGCTTAGTAAAGAAACTGGCATGGAGGAGAAGCCTGAAGAGTAGACACTGGGACTAGTTAGGTGAGGAGAATGGGGTTAGAACAATGAGTTCTGGGAAGTGAAGAGACTGGACTAAGACAAGGACAGGTTGTAGGGGCATGGCAGAAGGGGTTATGGTCGGGGTCAATGTTCAGAAGAGTCCCACTACAACACAGTCACCTCCAGAGTCTGGAATAGAACCCAGAATTCCCAAGACTCACCATTCTTCTGCTGTCAGTAAAATTCTGCACTGCAACCTCTCCTGTTCCTCTCTAGAGTTGATCCACATAAGAGGATAACAGCCTACTAATAAGTGGTAGAGGTCTGTATGGCTAATCTAAGGGTTCCAACCTTCCTGCCACATAACGTAATTTGTTTTTTTCAGTTTGCTTTTTTAAAAACCTAAGAATGTGTACTCACAAATCTATGTTAAAAGAACATTATTAAGCAAGAAAAGTCAAGCGCTCAAAGTCAGGGTATGCCAGGATTAAGGTTGCCTGTGCAACCTTAATTCAGTCACCTTCTGTGTATGCATTATATAATCTCAAAATACCTGATCCTATACTATTTTTTCCACATGATCCCTGCTTCATTCAGTGCACGGGGTGGACAGTGCTCACTGAATGAACAGCTATTCAATATTTTATTGTTACCTTATTGAGTGTGTGGCCTTATTTACTGCACTATTCAAATCCAGATCTGCAGACAGAACTATGGATTTCCTCATAGATTTTTTTTAATGGTGCTCATCACTAGAGTATCCAAGTGTTTCACAAATATTCATGAATTTATTTTCACAACACCCTCTCACTCTCTTTCTCTTTGCGCCCCAATCCTAAACCTTCCTAATGAAAGTTTCATGGAAACTGAAACCTCTCCACAAAATGTTTCAGCTTCAACAAATACCATAATTGCTGAAATTTCATTTTGGCAAAAGTGTTCTGACCAGCTCCTGGCATGACCAACAACACACTATACCACCATAGGATGAGGGTAAATTTGTCCAAGGAAACCAGGAAAAACCTTCAATGAAACCTGAGAGTAAGATTTACTTTCTTGGGTTGCACTGGTCCTGGTTGTAGGCCCTTGGTGCTACACTGAGAAGAGAACAGATAAGCATTGAGTGGAAGTATAGTAATGAAAGACACCTGTGATCAAAGATGCTCAGAGAGAGGTCAGTAACCATCCCAAAAGTTGGTCTTTCTGGCCCAGACTTGGCTAGCTGTGCTTTGACCATGTGGTTTCAGTTGACAGGATTCTTGTGGATCCCCAAACAAATTTTCAAGGTGCCCTCTCTTGGAGTTAATTCTGTCCACTGTCCAGTGCAGCTACCTCTGCACAGGTGCTAATTGGCTTCCCCTGTGCCCGCAGATGTAAATGTGGCCTCATTTATGTACTACTTGAAGAATAAATGATTGAATTGACTGTTGGGAGTTGAACTCATGTTTCCAGGAGGCAAGGCTTCACATCGGTAGGTTGGGCCAAAATCCATCCCCTCTAGCTAAATAAAGACAATAATAGAACGTTCCTACTCCTTAGATAGTATAATTGCAGTTACAACACTTTAACATGAATATAGGTACTGTAAGGGTTTATGCATACATCTCTTCACTATTGGCATACCCTGCTGCTGTTGGTCCAACATTGGGAGGAGCAACATTCAGAGGAAATATGTTATTTATCATGAAAACAAGGAGTTATAACCTTTCAGTTTGGGGAGCCATAATTTTCTTCCTCTTAGTCTGCGTTTTATGTGAACATGGTGCCAGTTCCTTGTCAAAGGGTGCTTCTGAAAGCTCTGGATCACATGACAAAGGCAAACACTACATGAAAAGGTGTGGGCATTAAAATGACAAACAAACAGCCAGTGAGACATTTGGAAAACAAAATAGCATTATGATATAAATCTAAAGGATTTACACAAAAGGTGCTCTTCTCGTGACATGGTATTCACACATCATCTCTTCATGCTCATTGCAGGCTCAGGTTTTATATGAGAGCTCTTCCTGCTCATCTTTCCTCACAGGCTTTCCCATCCCACTCTGAAGTATTTGTTTTTTAACCGCAATCTCACGTGGCTTGGCTACGTGCCATTTAGGGCTACATTATTGTAATGGGCCCAGTCACGTTCTCACACAGCGAGATTACTCGGCAGCTTGGGCAGTGAGGAAAGAAACCTGATGTGCATTTGCTGTCAACCCCTTTTTAGAGTCCATACAGTACATATTCATAACAGTGTACTTGACAAAGAGAAATCCCTGATTGCCCTATGGGTGGGCTTTAGATGATTCTTTACATATCAGACAGACATAATTAAAGGGACCTCCATTTGTGTGTCCTTCAAGAACTTGAATATAGCTTCACAACTGGATTTTATTTTATTTAAATTTAATTTATTTATTTTATGTACAAAGCTATAAAATGGTATAAAATAACACAACCTAGAAAAACACAAAGTCAAGCTAAAAAATATCCCAGAAACCTCCGAAAGACCAAATCCTAAGCTTCTTACTCAATTTTGGCTCAGTTGTTGTTAAGGCAAACTATTGAAGCCAATGAGGCCCTCAGGTTGTGGGCTTTATAGCCTGATTCGTCTCCTCTTCAAGACTCTCATTGAGTTGATTTGGACTCGTAGGACTATTGTTCCATCCTTACATGGAATAGTATCTTATGCTGTAAGTAGCCCTATTAATGTATTCAGTTTTGCCTGCCAAAAGACAGAAGGGTCCAGCCTTTTATATGCAACTCAGAATCCTGGTGTAAAATTACCTCTTAGAACACTCCTCTGCCATTTTTTTAAAGGTTTGTTTTAATAGCACAGAGGTTTACACAAAATAATGGAAAGTATGAGTATCGGTCTCAATACGCAAAAGATATTTGTAGCTGGTGGTGGTTCTCAAGCAAAAGGCGACAAGTTAGGTATCACATTATCTGTCCTGTCTTTTTATTTTACCAAGAATAATTCACATAATCTTTACACACTAATATATCCAGAAGAAGGGACCGTGTGGCCCCAAAGCTTGTGTATTCTAAATTATTCTTGTTCCAATAAAAAGTATCACATTTTCTACCTTGTCTATTTAAACATATGTTCAAAGTGATGAATTAATCTTTATTTTTAGTTCATTTTTAAAGTGTTATTAACTCATGTCTCATTTAACTTATGCAAATATTTTCTGAGTTATAAACATGTATGCTTTATATGCCAAATTGAAGTATGAGCCCTTTTCTTTGCTAGCTGGCCTGGACTACCCTGTGCTAAGCCTGGATGCCTGGGCTTAATGCAGGGGGGACAGGATTTAGCCAAAATGTGCATGCTTAATTTTCCTGGTGCTTACCCCAGTGACAGACAGAATTAAATGGGAGCACATATAGAATTCCCTTCCTTTTTTAACGGGTTGTTCTTCATTTAAGGGCAAGTTTTCAAAAGAGTTGCCATAAAAATTCCAGCGGTAAAATTTGCACCCATGTTTGAATTGTGGTAAAAATATGATGATGATTATTGATAATAGCATCCAAAAATGGCTAAGTGCAGTATAAGCATATTGGAAGCTTCTGCTCGAAAATGTTTGCAATCTAAAAAGAGTGCAAATGGCTGAAGAATGTGGGGAAATGCATATTGTAAGTAAAGTGACCAGGGTGATGATTGGCCCCCCCTATCTTGTTACTTCTGTGTTGCGTGTATATAAAAATTACAAACTATTTCTGTTATATGACAGAAAAACTTAGTCTGGGTTTTTTTGGAGGATGGGAATGGGGGAGAAAAAAGGGCATTGGTGTAAGAGTGGGGCATTTGTAAAGAAAGGGGAATCTGTAGGAAAGGTAGAAATGGGAGACAAAGAGAAACATAATGTGCAGGGCAAGTTGGCAACTGAAGTGTTGCTGTGGTAGGAAAGAGGTGGCATGCATGAGAAGAACAACCAATGGCAGTACAGAAAATTCGGGGCGGGGAGGGGGGAGAATTCAAAGCTCTTGTTTCTGAGCTGAGTGGATATTTCTGTCAGGAGTTGTAAAGGTTCCTCACAATTGCTGCTGATATTCCATGTGATTTAGAGAAGGCTGTTGTGAACATGTTTCAGGTAGATCCCTCAGAGTCCAGTGGAGAGTGGAAAGGGCTAGAAGGTCCTAATTTACACTATCTAGCCTTAACTGCAGTTGGCACTGGCTGTTGAGAGAGCCTGGCAAATCAGGTCATTAGAAGTACAGTTACTTAGTTTTGCTCTCACAGTTCATTTTCTGAATGCAAATTTTACTGCGGCAAATTGAACCTATAGAAACGGAGCCCGAGCTAAAAAATGTAGGCAGCTGTGTGTTGAAATTAGAACTGAAGATCAATGTTCACCACTGGGGTTAAGACTGATGAACAGACGTAAGCAAAAAGGCTGATCTGATCTTGTTTGTATTATTCCTGCAAGCAAGCTCACCTTGGTCTATGATGCTGACTGTATAGGAACCGTTTTGTTGAGATATCTGCAGTAAAGGGCATGCATACATTTTTTTTCAGATGGAGAAACTGAAGCGCAGAATGGTTAAAGAGATTTGCCTATGGTCACGCGGCGAGTCAGTGGCCAAGCCAAGAACAGCATCCAGAATTCCCGTGTCCATTCCTCTGCTCTAAGCACTGGATACATTGCCTCCTGAGACTCCATTTGAAAATTGCAGCATTAGGTACAATGTTTATTACTGTTTACTGTGTATGGGTTTGGTTTGGTTTTACATACTTTATTAGAGTCAGAGCATTTTGTAACTAACGTATCAAAGAGGACGCTAATAAGAAAAAAAACTAGCTAGCCATAGTGAACAACAGTGCAATTATTGCCTTACCATCAGGAAAGCTGTTCTACTCTAGACTAGGCCCTGTACTTATTGTGGACTAATTAAATACATGTCTCTAAATTACTAGTAGTCCATGAGGGCAAAAAGATACGGGCAGAGTTGAAGTTTGTGGTGTGACTTGGATTGAATATTTCCATAACTTCCTTTTCAAAGGAACTTTAACTTTGGATTCCTCATGTTTCCAAACTGTAGCTTCATTTTAAACTATAATCGTTTAAAGAGACAAGGGGGTCTTTTATTAGACCAGCTTCTGTTAGTGAAAGAAACAAGCTTTTGAGCTACACAGAGGTCTTCTTCAGGTCTGGGAAAGTGAGTCACAGCTAAATACCAGGTGGAACAGATTGTTTCCTGTAGGTAGTTAACACATATTGTAAGAGACCATTCAAGGTGAAGTTGCCTGTGAACAAGTCTGCAGTCATAGAACAAGAAAGGGGGGTTAGTGGGTTGGTTCAAGAAAAAGATATTGCCTCACCCAACTTCTCTCTAATATCCTAGGACCAACAACACACAAACATTGCAAACGTTTTCTTTTAAAACATTTACTACAAAATTTATTTTTGTTTTTTTCACCTGGGAATTTCCTTACATTTTGAAAAATGTTTAAGAAATCCCCAGTGACCTTGCAAGCTGAGTAGGGATGGGCTACATTCCTTACAGTAATTTCACTGTCCACCCCACATGGCTTCCTCCCTCCCATTCCCCATACCAGGGAAATGACATCTCCATGGTTTGCCCTCTTCCATTCCTTCCAGATTGGACACACTGGAGCCCTATATCCCGTTCCCTTAATCAGGGCCATCCACATCTTGGCTATCCAGAATTTAGTGTGCATCCGGCCATGAACACATTACAAAATGCTTTTGGGGCTCCTCACACTTTGTGAAGTCTGCAATGAATGGATGCCAGTATTATTATGTGTGCGTCTAACTGATGTGTATTTGTAACGTATGCATCAGCCACAAAGACTTTATTATGTAAATGAAAAGCACGCTTAATACCTAGATAGTGCTACACCCAGCTTCCCCATCAAAATCAATCTAAAAACACCACTCTTCAGGAAAACAGAATAAACAAATTTGGCCAAGCCATTCTGGAGCTGGGATGAGCCAAGAATAGATGGAAAATCTTGAGAAAGTGAAAGAGCACTAATGTTTTTTAATTCCCTCTCTCCCAAATGTCATATCAGATTTGCCCCCAAACTTTTCAGAAAATTTCTAACCTTGGCTAAGATCTGACATGAAATGTCAAATGGAATTCATTGTTGTGGGCAAAGTTAGGGCACGAATGATGCTGGGAAGCTACTTTCACTGTTAACTAGTCTATCCATAATGCTCTCTTTTTAATGGTTACACCATACATGTTGATGGAGAAGGACTCCTTCATGTGAAATGCAGAGATAGTGTTAAAATTCAGGCCCAATTTTGCCTTCACTTATGCCTAGGCCATCTTACTGAAGTCAGCAGAGTTACATCAGGTATGAATTTGACCCACTGAATTCAAATTCATAAGATTAAGTGAGGGCCAGTTTTGTCTCTAGGCCTGTTTCTTTTGGTGGTTGTCAAAAGGAAAATCTATTTTCATGTTTCTCATCTGCAGCTGGGTAAGCATTTCCAATCATTCCTATGTTCCACTGTGTACTCTGAGAAGGGTCTCCATGCTGAATACAGTGCAGCTAAGGCATTTGTGCTGCAGAAAGAAGATGCGTTGGAAGGAAAGAATATGTAAACAAGAAGACACATACTCACATACAAAATTCAAATACTTCCATTTAGAATCTACAACTGTAGCCACCAAATCTAAAGACTTATCATATACTACCACATGGTGTTTCATGCCAGAGTTTAAAACGATTCCTCTTCAGATTACAAAAAGCTGCTATAAATGGGGGGAAAGCAGCCCTCTAAGATATCGTAACATAATGCAGAGACACAAACTACTGAATTCTGCCCAAACCACTTTTTGTTATGTAGAAATGAATTTAATTGCTTTAAATTTGCATAGCAGATTTATGAAGGAAACTAAACTTATTAAAGCATTTTTTTTAAAAACTAGAACAATGAGATCTTGGAAAAACCCAGCTGGAAGGATGTTTTCTCTTCATTTATATTTTGTGTAAAACTTTCCAATCTCTTTTGCTGCTGCTGTTCTTTGTGACTTTTAATGCTTGTAAAAGGTGCCAGATTGACAGCTGTGGAGGCTACGGTCTTCTTTTTATAACGGCACAACTATAGTTGGGAGAGTAGAAGCTTTCCCATGATGGTGTATCTCAACTTTGCCTGAGAAGGACGGTGTCTGGAAATAAACGGTAACTCTAGCTCCAAAATTGCCTGTGCTGCAAAAATGTCTGACATGTATTTACCTCACATGAGTGTTGTTAGATTTAATGAAGTAATCTTTATAAAATACTTTGAATTGAGTGAGCAGGGTCCAGAGTTAAGGCCGTTATTTGAATTCATAAACACAGTCAAAGTAAAAACTATTCTAGTTTTGAATGCTGTCTAGTGCAAAAATGAGTGCTCAGAGATCCAAAAGGTCTATAGGGTATGAATTTTGAGAAGTACATTGGAAAAATATTCTGCATATTCTCTGTGTTGTAACTTTCTGTGTTATTTTTCCCGAGGAAAGAAAAGTAGGATTTAATGTCAAAAAGTAGGACATTTGGCTATCCTACCTTAGGGGAGGCAGACAGCAGAATGCTTTGCTAAAAAGTAGGGCAATCCTTCCAAAAGTAGGACAACTGACTACCTATGAGTATCTTGAGAAGATCTTTGGATTATGCATAGTATATTCTGCTGACTTTACACATACACTTAGTACCTATGATTTCAAAGTGGGACTTCTTGAAGGAGTAATTGAGCAGGATTTGCTCCATAAGGTAAGTGAATCTAACCATATGAAGCCCATGCAGACTCTGAACACATTTTCATTGTGAAAAGAACCCAGAAATCAGCTAGAAACTGTTTAGTTCAGTTATAGAAAAATATTGTGACCAGTCCTTTATAAATATCTATGTCACCGATTAGAAGCATGAAGTAGATTGATATTAGATATGATTACACAGACCTATTCTAGCAGCTACACTTAATCTCTTAATAATTACATAGTTTTTTAATATAACTATTAAGAGTCAGATGGTGTCTGGCATTATGTGGGGGTGCAAAGGGGAAATAGAACAAGGGAATTTGATAATCCTGAAACCGTTGCATGGGGAGCAAGACAAAATCCCAATTTCTGGCCTGTACTGAAAGTCTAAGTGGGACTTGTTTGGTGCATAGACATTGTGCTGGCCCTCTACAGAGGGTTGAATTTTACCTAATGAGGACAAGGACTTTTCCAGGCTATTGCTGCCTTAGCTAGGCAATGCCCACCCCTTCCACTGATCTGCAGTATTTATCCTACACAAGGTGGGTAACCAGATTCTGTATGGGAGGGTCAAGTGATTAAATTGCTAGCCAGGTCCATGGGAGACCCACATTCAATTCCCTGTTCCACCACAGGTTTCCTGTATGATTCTGTCTCAGTTCCCCATCTATAAAATGGGCATAATATCACTTCCCTACCATGCAGAAGTGTTGTGAGGCAAGCTATAAAGATTGTGAGGTAATCAGATGCTACAGTGATGGGGGCCACAGATAAATGTAATACATTCCACTCTGACCTGTGCTGACCATGCCTTGGACACATGGCCTCCAGGAGCTCTAGCTCTTTGCACTCCCTCCTGGAGGGCATAATCCAACCCAAACTATATCGTACTGTATTTTAACAAGAAAGAAAAGGACACTATTACCCATATTGTCTTGAAACAAAATGTAACAAGCTTCTTCTAAAATAAAATAAGTAGGGCTATCAATTAATGGCAGTTTACTTTTTTTTAGTTGATCGCATGAGTTATCATGATTTTAAAAAGTATTCGCAATTAATTGCAGTTTTTATCACAGTTAAACAATAGAATACCAATTGAAATTTATTAAATATTTTGGATGTTTTTCTACATTTTCAAAAATATTGATTTAAATTACAACACGAAATACTAAGTGTACAGTGCTCACTTTATATTACTTTTATTACAAATATTTGCACTGTAAAAATTATAAAAGAAATAGTATTTTATATTTTTCAATTCACCTCATAGAAGTACCGTAGTGCAATTTCTTTATCATGAAAGCGCAATTTACTAGTGTATATTTTGTTGTTGTTACGTAACTGCACTCAAAACCAAAACTATGTAAAATGTTAGAGGCTACAAATCCACTCAGTCCTACTTCTTGTGCAGCCAATCGCTAAGAGAAACAAGTTTGTTTACATTTATGGGAGATAATGCTGCTCACTTATTTACAAAGTCATCTGAAAGTGAGAACAGACATTCGCATGGGACTTTTGTAGCCAGCATTGCAAGGTATTTGTGTGCCAGATATGCTAAACATTCGTATGCCCCTTTATGCTTTCGCCACTATTCCAGAGGACATGCTTCTGTGCTGATGACGCTCGTTACAAAAATAATGCATTAATTAAATTTGTGACTGAACTCCTTGGGGGTGGGGAGGGGAATTGTATGTCTCCTGCTTGGTGTTTTACCCAAATTCTGCCATATATTTCATTTTATAGCAGTCTCGGACGATGATCCAGCATGTTGTTCGTTTTAAGAACGCTTTCACTGTAGATTTGACAAAACAAAAAAAAAGGTACCAATGTGAGATTTCTAAAGATAGCTACAGCACTCGACCCAAGATTTAAGAACTGAAGTGCCTTCCAAAATTTGAGAGGGATGGGCTGCAGGGACGTCCTTAGGCATACGCAGCATACGTGGCTGCGTAGGGCACCAGAAAATTTGGGGCACCACCATGGGTCTTAGTGTCCACCATCCTGCCTCTTCCTATCCCTGTTCTGACCCTTCCTGCAGGCTCCCACCACAACTAGCTGCTGCAGCCTGGTGAGTCTTCCTCAGGAGAGGATCTAGTACTTAAAAGTGAACAAGCCTCCAGCCTGCCAGACCTATTAGCACAACACTGAAACTGTTAAAGAGCCATTCAAATGGTAATGAAGCTATTTAACAGACATTTGCCAACCCCCAGGTATATACTGTCAGTTTGTGAATTTACTGACAAACAGTTGTGCATTACTGTAATATTTACTCAAAACATGTTAGTCTACAGGATCGTCATTTAAAATTTGCTTTAAAAATATTTTATAAGTGTGTTGCTGAAGATGATAAAATCACATCTCTAAAAAATCCTTGCGTAGATTTTTAGATGCACAGTCTGAGTATTCATCTTTAGCCTTAAATGCTTGGATCTTCAGACATATAGTTTTTTAAATAAATCCTTCAAAAGACCACCCTTATCTAAAATACACATGCGAGCCTTGGCTGCCCTCGGGCATAGGGGCACCAGTTTAATACTGCATAGGGCCCCATAAATCCTAAGGACAGCCCTGATGGGTGCGGAGCATGCTTTCAGAAGTCTTAAAAGAGCAACACTCCAATGTGGAAACTACAGAACCCGAACCACCAAAAAAGAAAATCAACCTTCTGCTGGTGACATCTGATTCATATGATGAAAATGAACATGCGTTGGTCTGCGCTGCTTTGGATCATTATTGAGCAGAACCCATCATCAGCATGGACACGTTCTCTGGAATGATGGTTGAAGCATGAAGGGACATATGAATCTTTAGCACATCTGGCACATAAATATCTTGCGACACTGGCTACAACAGTGCCATGCGAACGCCTGTTCTCACTTCCAGGTGACATTGTAAACAAGAAGCGGGCAGCATTCTCTCCTGTAAACAAACTTGTTTGTCTGAGTGATTGGGTGAACAAGAAGTAGGACAGAGTGGACTTGTAGGCTTAAAAGTTTTACATTGTTTTATTTTTGAATGCAGTTATTTTTGTACATACCTTTACATTTGTAAGTTCAACTTTCATAATAGAGATTGCACTACAGTACTTGTATTAAGTGAATTGAAAAATGCTATTTTTATTTTACAGTGCAAATATTTATAATAAATAATGAATATAAAGTGAGCACTGTACACTTTGTATTCTGTATTGTAATTAAAATCAATATATTTGAAAATGTGGAAAACATCCAAAAACATTTATATAAATGGTGTTCTATTATTGTTTAACAGTGCGATTAATCACGATTAATTGTTTTAATCACTTGACATCCTAAAATAGCCTTTGTATACAGTATACAACTTTAACTCAATCCTTTACCTTGTCAGTTGAGCTACGCTCATGCCAAGCTATCATATCAGCCCTTAATATTTATTTTTCTCTTCTCAGCGCACTAAGACTCAAAGCCAAGTTAGAAATTTCGCATGATATGGAAACTGTTTCCTGGCACAGCTTCTTGACCTTTTCAGCCCAATCCATTGAAAATTAATTTACGCAGACATTCTGTGATTTTAGGAGCTGTGCTGAAATATGAACCGAATGTACAGAAGTATGTGGGAGAACGTAGGTGAGAATACATTAGCACGCAAAAATTTAATGCAACCCCAGTGAACCACTCCCTTCTCTCCAAAGCAAACGCACATATTGTCAAACAGATCTTTGCTTTGCCTACCTATCTGATCCAATGATTTTATTTTGTATGTCTGTTGTACTAAAACAATGTCCTGCTGGAAGAGTGGTGGAACCAGAGCTCCTTTACGAATCTATACTTGTATATGAAGGAAGGGAAATTCCCCTTGCACTCTTTCCCATACTAACAATAATATTTCAGGAAGGGAAACTGTTTTCACTTCATTTGAATCTAAGTCAAAATTAATTCAACTACCAAATCAGTGCAAAGAGCTAGTGATTGGAGAAAGAGTTCCATATTTTTAGGATGAGGAAGTTGATAGATCTGAAAGATTACTTGTATTTGGGAAGATGTATCATTGGAAATTAATATCCAGGTGCAAAAAGAAGCCCAACATGGTGAGGGAAGAGGCTTGGCTTCTTTTTGGAAGAACCTTGACTGATCCAGAATAATCACAGCATCAGACCTAGCATGACCATAGGTTAAGGGTTTGATGGGGGAAAACAAGTCATGATCAGTTGAGGGAGGCAAATGTTGGCTACAGCAGATACAATACCTTTATTTTTTCTAGGGGGAAAAAAGGCTGAGTGGAAGTTCTCCATTTACAATGGAAACCTGAACAAGATGGCTCAAAAACTACAATGTGGTGTTATGCAGACATCTTCAAAGGTCGTTAAATGACAAACCTCACCACACTCCTGAAGGAGATAAGTAGAACCATCTACATTTCACAGGTAGGAAGGTGGAACACAGGGGTTCTGACTTGCCAAGACCACAGAGTGAATCAGAACCTGGATTAGGACTCAGGTAACTGGTCCTGTGCTCAGGCCATTACTTCATTTCCTTGTCTATAAGCAATATATTGGTGGTTAGGTTTAAATTTTCTTGTAATGTTACAGCTCTAATAGCTGCTAATAATTGAAAACACTTCATCTCACAACAACTGTCTCAAGTTTCAATGATAACCATGTGACTGTGTAATGAGAATATGAGTTAATTTTGTCAAAGGGAAGTTGGTACTTTTGAGGGATAAGGAAATAAGAATTCAATTACTTTCCATTAATTGGGTTGGTTGCTATAATTGCTTGTTGGTCTAACAGGTTTACCCATTTTGATGTCTACTATTTTATTAACCTAAACAGAAAATGAGTCTAAACCTAATATACGCCCAGGTGGGACTCAGTAAAATATTTTGAGCCATAAAACCATCAATGTCATACACTCATCAATAATATAGATTTTTTTTAAAAAAAGAATTGTTAATTTAACAGAAGTTTAACTATTCATAAACCAGTTTTTAACATAAAAATAGAACTTCTCAGTACCTTTTGAAAACTTTTAAATTTCTCTTCATTCTAACAGTGAGCTCATTTGCTGTGTCCTAATCTACATAGTTAGACTGGCAAGATGGTCAGTCCATGTATATATTATTCATTTATATTTAAGACACCATTTTTGTTTGTTTAGCACCAGGGCTTGCCCAGGTGTAACTGAAGACAGAATTTAGCCTGAAATGTTTAATCTACTTTGTAGTTAGATGCAATAATAAGAAAAACATGTATAAAACATCATAATTTTTTCTTTAATGAATTCCTCTCGTGCTGATGCTATATCTGTCTAGTTATATTGGATTACTTAGGTGCCTGTCCTGCAAATGGATCCACACACATCCCTGTACCCACAGAGAAACCCATTGACTTCATCATGGGTGCAAGGTTCACTGCTGAAGTGTTGGAGGCTGATGTGTAAGGATCTGACAACTTGCAGTTGTTGTAACATCATAGTTGATATCTGGTGGCTTCAATTATAGCCCTTTTTATTTCTTTCTTTATTTTACATACTTTGAACTTTTCAGAACATTGATCATTTGGGCTGAAATTTTCCATGTCTTGTGTCTGCACAAAGGGGGGAGTGTTTTTGAAAAGTGCAAATAAGATCCTCCCAGACATGTTTGAATTTGGCAGGAATGAGGAGGGCAAGCGAGGGAAAGGAGAGTTTCCCATTTGTGTTTAAAAAAAAAAAAAAAATGGGGGCTGTCAATAATCGCAGCTAACTCACGCAATTAACTCCAAAAATTAACTGTGATTTAAAAAAATTGTGATTAATCGCACTGTTAAACTCACTTTATTATTTTTATTACAAATATTTGCACTGTAAAAATTATAAACAAAAGAAAGTATTTTTCAGTTCACCTCAGACAAGTACTGTAGTGAAATCTCTTTATCGTGAAAGTGTAACTAACAAATGTAGATTTTTTTTGGTTACATAACTGCACTCAAAAACAAAACAATGTAAAACCTTAGAGCCTACAAGTCCACTCAGTCCTACTTCTTCTTCAGCCAATTGCTAAGATAAATAAGTTTGTTTACTTTTACGGGAGATCCTGCTGACTGCTTCTTATTTACAATGTCACCTGAGAGTGAGAACAGGAATTCGCATGGCACTGTTGTAGCTGACATCGCAAGATATTTATGTGCCAGATGCGCTAAAGATTCATATGTCCCTTCATGCTTCAACCACTATTCTATTATATATGCATTTATGCTGATAACGGGTTCTGCTCGATAACGATCCAAAGCAGAGCTGACCAACGCATGTTCATTTTCATCTTCTGAGTCAGATGCCACCAGCAGAAGGTTGATTCTCTTATTTGGTGGTTCGGGTACTGTAGTTTCCGCATCAGCGTGTTGCTCTTTTAAGACATCTGAAAGCATTCTCCACACCTCGTCCCTCTCAGATTTTGGAAGATACTTCAGATTCTTAAACGTTGGGTCAAGTGCTCTATCTATCCTTAGAAATCTTACATTGGTACCTTCTTTGTGTTTTGTCAAATCTGCTATGAAAGTGTTCTTAAAATGAACATGTGTTGGGTCATCATCCGAGACTGCTATAACATGAAATATGTGTCAGAATGTGGGTAAAACAGAACAGGAGACATACAATTCTCCCACAAGGAGTTCAGTCTAGGGTGACCAGATGAGGGAAACAAAATATCGGGACACATGGGTGGGGAGAAAAAAAAAAAAAAAAGCAGAGTCAGTCCCGCTGGCAGAGCAAAAAAAAAAAATCCGCTGCCGGCGGATATTGGGACAAATTGCATCCAGACCAAAGATCAGTCAGGACACAGGACAAACCGCAAAATATTGGGACAGTCCTGATATTATCGGGATGTCTGGTCACCCTAGTTCAGTCACAAATTTAATTAATGCAGTATCTTTTTAATGAGCATCATCCGCATGGAAGCATGTCCTCTGGAATGGTGGCCGAAGCAAGAAGAGGCATATGAATGTTTAGCATATCTGGCACGTAAATACCTTGCGACACCGGCTTCAAAAGTGCCATGCGAACACCTGTTCTCACTCTCAGGTGACATTGTAAATAAAAAGCAGGCAGCAGTATCTCCTGTAAATGTAAACAAACTTTTTATCTTGGCAATTGGCTGAAGAAGAAGTAGGACTGAGTGGACTTGTAGGCTCTAAAGTTTTACATTGTTTTATTTTTGAAGGCAGTTATTTTTTGTGCATAATTCTACATTTGTAAGTTCAACTTTCATTATAAAGAGATTGCACTACAGTACTTGTATTGGGTGAACTGAAATATACTATTTCTTTTGTTTTTTACAGTGCAAATATTTGTAATCAAAAATAAATATAAAGTAAGCGCTGTACACTTTTTGTATTGTGTTATAACTGAAATCAATATATTTGAAAATGTAGAAAACATCCAAAAATATTTAAACAATAATAGAATACCATTTATCAGTGTGATTAATTGAGATTAATTTTTTAAATCACTTGCCAGCCCTAAAAAAAATTAATTTGATTGAAGACCACTAGTTTGTTTAGAAAGGACTGTAACAAAATGTGCAGAGCTTTTCAACTCAGCATGGCCATAATTGCATTTGCTTGGTTTGAGCAAAAACAAAACAAATCAACATCAACCACACCCAAGAACCCTGTTTCATTTAGTAAAGATAAAAGGTCTGAAACTTGTGTACAGAACATGTGTAAGAGAGAATTTCTGTAAGTCCACAGAGGCATACCTAACTAAGCCCTTATATGTATAGTTAAGTACGCAGGAAGTTGGTTTAAAGGAAATAGGCTTCAATTTAAGCCAGAAGGTCTTGTAAAGCATGCAGTGTGATGACTTCCAAATTTCCTAATGTGTTTAATCTAAACAAGGGTAAGATATTAACTTGAAGAGAAGAAAAAAAGATTGCTGATACAATGTTAATGTTGCAAGATCAAGCATTCAAAAGTCAAGAAATACCAAACATTGAAGTTGATCTAGCAACATTAATTCAGGCAGATTGCACATATGCAGTGTTGTTATGCTGAAAGGTGCTAATGGCCGCCAGCAGGGGAGTCTCATTAGATCCAGAGACAATCACAGACCTCATTAAAGCCAGTGGGTGGGCCCAGCACTTTTAGGGTATGTCTACATTGCAAGAAAAGACCTGCAGCAGGGAATCTCAGAGCCTGGCTCAGCTGACTCAGGCTCATGCTTTGGGGCTCAAAATAGCAGTGTAGATGTTCAGGCTCAGGCTGGAGCCCTCCTCACTGGGTTTCAGAGCCCAGGCTCCACCCTGAACCTCAATGTCTGTGCTGCTATTTTTAGCCCAGTATCTCCATCCCATGTCAGTTGATTTGGGCTCTTTTTTTGCAGTGTAGACATACCCTTGCAGGTTTAAGAGAAGGAGCAGCCAAGCCCCTTTTATGTATTGAAAGCAACTGGGTACTGTGGGGCTACCACTACCAAGGCACTGACTAGGTCACATGGCAGGTCAGAGCGAAACCTGAGGCATTTCCCTGATTGCAAACACAGGGTCTAGGATATCAGCAGCAGGCTAGGTTAGAGACAGAAAGCCAGGAGGAGGAGTAAGTGGGGCTCTGAGAGGAAGCAAAGAGACATGGCTTCTGGGGCAGAATTGGGGATTTCTGAGCAAGGTAACTGCCTTTTGTTTCTACTATGTTGATGGAAACAGGACTTTGTGTATATATTTTGTCAATAAACAAGATTACACCAAGAATAAACTTGATTCAGGTGACTGTTTTCTCATCCCAACAGAAACAATCCTGCAAGGCCCTGAATTTTGGCTAAGCTCTCAGGCCAAAAGGGGCAACAGTATTTTCTATTTCTCTAATTACCATTTTTTCCATAGTATTTACAATTAACTAAAAATACAGGCTCTCTGGCATGGCCTAGTTAACAATGCCAAAGCACCTTTTAGTTCTGGAATTTTTTTGACTATTGAGTTCTTGACCTTGCAACCTTAATATTGTATTTATGCTGCTATTTTTATTGCATTTAGTAATACCAATTTTTGAAGATAAATAAAAAGCAAAAGGCAACTAATTACAGTATTTTATCAGATGCTACTGTAAATATGGACACATTTTGTAATATAAAATAGAAATGAACCTTAAAAGCTCCTATTTCAAGAAATGGTCACAAAATATTGGGAGGTGGTGGGTAGAAGGACAGGGTGGAAGTGACATTTTTATGTCAACTGTCTTCCAGAAGGACAAAGACAAAGTGGGCAGCTGGAGCCTCTCCAGTTTAAAGGGAGCCATTTCCCAGCTATTGCAAGGAGAAATCTTTAAATATTTTTGGGAGTGTGATTAAGATCAGCTTTGTATTAGCCTTCCCACCACTCCCATAGGGATAGATGATGGGAACTGCTCAAGGGAAATGATATGATCAAATCCTTCCACAATGGAGAGGGATGAGGGGTCCAAAAGCGACAGAATCCTGGACAAAGTTTGTATAAATATAATAAAACATTTTTCCTGCTCTAATGCTCTGGCTTCTGAGATATTGGAGCAACTTGATTTGCTGAGGAGAACTCCATCCTGTCCATATAGCATATCATATTCTATAGCATTCCTGACTACACGGTTGTGCTGTCATCAGAAATCCCCTATTTTTAATAGATTTTGTGGGAGGGGTATGTAATAGGGGACTTTTCTTGTGCTTCTTTTATGTATGATTTCTTAAAAATAAAGTTTTGTTTCTGCAATCTTTCATTTTCTGGTATAGAGTGAAGGTAGGAGAGCACCTCATAGGTCATGTAGGCCATCTCCACAGCAAAGACAAGATTATTTACTGCATTATTTTCCAGTTCTATGACCAGGCTGCATTTCAATTGCCCAAGCTATGGCCTTCCAACCATTCTCCCACAGATGCTCTTTCACAGCTTAGGTGTAACTGTTAAGTAATTTATCCTGATATTCAGCCTAGATGTTCTGTTACTTAAATTCATCCCATTTCTCCTAGTTATACCTCTGTGTACAAAAGTAAGCAGTGGCCTTCACTCTTGATCCTTTCAACCATCTAATATGAGTGCATTTATCATATCCTGCTTAGCTCTCATTTGCTCCAGCTGTAGATATTTAGGAGGGTATATGTTGGAGATGTCAATTCTGCATCTCCATGACATTATACCTCTTTTACACCAGTGTAAAAGCATTGAAATTACCTGAAATTTCCAATCTGTGATTCAAATGGAAAGATGCAAAAGTAAAACTTTATTTTTATAATATCATAAATTAAAACAAATAGGGAGCATTCTTCCTCCAATCAAACTTAAAGAGCTCAGAGGACTCCCCTCTAGTCTCAGGTTCAAAGTACAGCAAACAAAGAGAAACACTCTAGTAAAAGGTACATTTACAAGTTGAGAAAAACAAAGGAAAACTAACACGCCTTGCTTGGCTATTTACTTACAAGTTTGAAATAGGAGAGGCTTGTTTAGAAAGATGTGGAGAACCTGGATTGATGTCTGGTCCCTCTCATTCCCGGAGAACGAACACACTCCCAAACAAAGAACACAAACAAAAGCCTTCCCCCCCCCCTCAAGATTTGAAAGTATCTTGTCCCCTTATTGGTCCTTTAGGTCAGATGCCAGCCAGGTTACCTGAGCTTCTTAACCCTTTACAGGGAAAAGGATTTTGGAGTCTCTGGCCAGGAGGGATTTATAGTACTGTACACAGGACAGCTATTACCCTTCCCTTTATAGTTATGACACGCCCCCCAAATCACAGATAGTGTTGGATGTTTGGTTCCACACTGGCTGTGATTTCTTCCTGGAGTTCTAGGAGAAAACAGAGTTAATAAGACACATGTACCTTTAGACATACTACTGATTGTATAAAAACTAACAATATGTTTCATTCCA
The DNA here is from genome assembly GCF_027887155.1 of Malaclemys terrapin pileata. Lineage (NCBI taxonomy): Eukaryota > Metazoa > Chordata > Testudines > Emydidae > Malaclemys > Malaclemys terrapin. The sequence continues at coordinate 116,951,540 of NC_071505.1, forward strand.
AAAACAATTGTTAACCAGTTAACTCTGGGAAACTTTCCCGGGAGAGTGCATCAGCCACTTTGTTAGAAGCTCCCGAAATGTGTTGTATTTCAAAATCAAAATCTTGGAGAGCTAAACTCCACCGAAGAAGTTTTTTGTTATTTCCCTTGGCGGTATGAAGCCACTGTAGCGCAGCATGGTCTGTTTGTAGTTGGAAACGCCGTCCCCAAACATATGGGCGTAGCTTTTCCAGCGCATACACAATGGCATAGCATTCCTTTTCGCTGATTGACCAATGGCTTTCCCTCTCAGACAGTTTCTTACTGAGAAATACGACAGGATGGAATTCTTGATCCGGTCCTTCCTGCATTAAAACTGCTCCCACGCCTCGCTCGGACGCATCTGTGGTTACTTGGAACGGTTTGTCAAAGTCTGGGGCCCTTAGCACAGGGTCAGACATGAGTGTTGCCTTAAGCTGGTTAAAGGCCTTTTGACACTCATTAGTCCACTGAACTGCATTTGGCTGTTTCTTTCTGGTTAGGTCTGTCAGCGGGGCGGCGATTTGGCTGTAGTGGGGTACAAATCGCCTATAATATCCAGCCAAGCCTAAGAAGGATTGGACCTGTTTCTTAGACTTTGGAACCGGCCACTTTTGGATAGCATCCACTTTGGCCTGTATGGGATTTATAGTTCCTTGACCCACCTGGTGCCCCAGGTAAGTCACTCTGTTTTGGCCTATTTGACACTTTTTAGCCTTAACAGTTAGTCCTGCCTGCTGGATGCGCTCGAAAACTTTTTCCAGGTGCTCCATGTGCTCTGCCCATGAATCAGAAAAAATGGCCACATCATCGAGGTAGGCAACTGCAGATTCTCCCAATCCCGCTAGGAGACCATCTACAAGTCTTTGGAAGGTGGCGGGTGCATTTCGCAACCCGAAAGGAAGTACATTGAATTCATACACCCCTGCCTGGGTGACGAAGGCTGACCTTTCCTTAGCGGGTTCATCTAGTGGTACTTGCCAGTACCCCTTGGTTAAGTCTAAAGTAGAGATGAATTGGGCATGTCCCAATTTCTCCAATAGCTCATCTGTGCGTGGCATTGGATAGTTGTCAGGACGAGTTACAGCATTTAGCTTACGGTAGTCCACGCAAAAGCGTATTTCCCCATCTGGTTTGGGAACTAGAACCACTGGAGATGCCCATGCACTCTTAGAGGGGCGGATTATACCCATCTGTAGCATGTCCTGGATCTCCCTTTGTATAGCAGTTTGGGCATGAGGTGACTCCCGGTAGGGTGGGGTTCTAATAGGGTGAGCATTACCTGTGTCAATGGAGTGGTATGCCCGTTCGGTCCATCCTGGAGTGGCTGAGAAAATTGGTGCAAAGCTTGTTCACAGCTCCTTGATCTGCTGTCGCTGCAGACATCCAAGGGTCATGGAGAGGTTCACCTCTTCCACGCCACCATCCTTTTTTCCTTCGTAGTAGACACCTTCAGGCCACTCCGCGTCATCTGTTTCCTGGGCTGTAAACTGGCAAACGTTTAATTCTCTGGAATAAAAGGGCTTAAGAGAATTAACATGGTATACCTTAGGCTTTATGTTGGAGGTGGGGGAGGTTATGAGATAGTTAACAGCTCCTAGGCGCACCTGGACCGTGAATGGTCCTTCCCACGACGCTTCCATTTTATGGGCCTGGATTGCCTTTAAGACCATGACTTGGTCTCCTACTTTGAAGGACCATTCTCTGGAATGTTTATCATACCAGGCCTTTTGCTCTTCCTGAGCATCCTTTAGGTTTTCTTTAGCAAGGGCCAAAGAATGTCGGAGGGTGTTTTGTAGGTTGCTTACAAAGTCTAGAATGTTTGTTCCTGGAGAAGGCGTAAACCCCTCCCATTGCTGCTTCACCAACTGTAATGGCCCCTTAACCTCACGGCCATACACAAGTTCAAATGGTGAAAACCCTAAACTGGGATGTGGTACAGCCCTGTAGGCAAAAAGCAACTGCTGCAACACTAGGTCCCAATCATTGGAGTGTTCATTTACAAATTTACGTATCATGGCCCCCAAAGTTCCATTAAACCTCTCCACCAGGCCATTGGTTTCATGGTGGTAAGGGGTGGTAACCAAGTGATTCACCCCATGAGCTTCCCACAGGTTTTCCATGGTTCCTGCCAGGAAGTTAGTTCCCGAATCTGTAAGGATGTCGGAGGGCCAACCTATCCTGGCAAAAATGTCTGTTAATGCCTGGCACACACTTTTAGCCCTGGTGTTGCTTAAGGGTACTGCTTCCGGCCAACGGGTAGCAAAATCCATGAAAGTCAGTACGTACTGCTTTCCTCTGGGTGTCTTCTTTGGGAAAGGACCCAGAATATCCACAGCTACGCGCTGAAATGGGACCTCAATTATGGGTAGTGGCTGGAGAGGGGCTTTAACCTGGTCTTGGGGTTTTCCCACTCGTTGGCACACCTCACAAGACCGGACATAATTAGCAACGTCCTTGCCCATTCCCTCCCAGTGGAAGGACTTCCCCAACCGGTCTTTGGTTCTGTTCACCCCAGAATGGCCACTGGGATGATCATGGGCTAAGCTCAAGAGCTTTACCCGATACTTAGTGGGAACTACCAACTGCCTTTGAGGATGCCAGTCTTCCTGGTGCCCACCAGAAAGAGTCTCCTTGTATAAAAGTCCTTGTTCTACAACAAACCGGGATCGGTTAGAAGAGCTGAGAGGCGGTGGGGTGCTCCGCGCCGCCGCCCAAGCTTTCTGAAGGCCGTCATCTGCTTCCTGCTCGGCCTGGAACTGTTCCCTTGATGCTGGAGACATCAGTTCCTCCTTGGACTGTGGACTGGGGCTTGGTCCCTCTGGAAGCGATGCAGGTGCTGGGGCTGTTTCCATTGACTGTGAACCGCTGTCCGCTGGTGCACTATGTGGTAACTCAGGCTCTGGCTGAGCCTCTTGGGTAGGGTTATCTGCTGCTTCTGCCAGTTCAGGCTCGCTGGTGCCCTCTGGCGTTGGAGTTGTAGACGGGTTTGCAAGCGCTGGACTCAGGGCTGGCAATGGTTCTGGTGCTGGTTGCGTTGCCAGTTCCGGTTCTGGGACTGGCTGTGGCTGGGTCTCTGGGATTGGATCCACTACGGCTGTTGCAGTCGTTGGCAGGGGATCCAGTTCCACCACCTTTGTCTGGGTCTCCGGTAACACAGACGGGGCCCTGGTGGACGGCTCAGGAACAGGGATGGGGGTGAAAGCTTGCTTAGCCTGGCTGCGGGTGACTATTCCCACCCTCTTGGCTACCTTCACATGGTTGGCCAAATCTTCCCCCAGCAGCATGGGAATGGGATAATTGTCATAGACTGCAAAAGTCCACATTCCTGACCAGCCCTTGTACTGGACATGCAACGTGGCTGTAGGCAAGGTTACAGATTGTGACACGAAGGGTTGAATTGTCACTGTAGCCTCTGGGTTGATGAGTTTGGGGTCCACTAGGGATTGGTGGATAGTTGACACTTGAGCCCCAGTGTCCCTCCAAGCGGTAACCTTCTTTCCGCCCACTCTCAAGGTTTCCCTTCGCTCCGAGGGTATGAGAGAGGCATCTGGGTTTGGGGATCTTTGGTGTGATTGGGGTGTAATGAACTGTAATCGGTTGGGGTTCTTGGGGCAGTGAGCCTTTATATGTCCCAGTCCATTACATCTAAAACATCGCCCTGCTAAGGTATCACCGGGACGAGGTTGGTTGGTGGAGACTGGTGTGGTGGGGTGAGAAGGCGTCTGGGGTTTCCCTTGGGATGTGGGTGGGGCCTTGGGTTGTCCCCGGTGGTAAGGTTTTGTTTCGGCTTGCCCCTTCTGATATTCGCTCCAACTGCTACTAGTTTTTTTCTTTTCTGCCACCTCCACCCATTGGGCTCCAATCTCCCCCGCCTCAGTTACAGTTTTGGGCTTCCTATCTAGGATGTACCTTTCTATTTCCTCAGGAACACCCTCTAAAAACTGCTCCATTTTTACTAGGGAAAGCAGATCTTCCAGAGATTTAACATTTGCTCCTGATACCCAGGCATCACAATTTTTGTCAATGTGGTAGGCATGACGGGTAAATGACACATCGGGTTTCCACTTTAGGGCTCTGAACCGCCGACGGGCATGCTCGGGTGTTAGCCCCATTCTGAGTCTGGCCTTGTTTTTAAAAAGTTCATAACTGTTCATGTGTTCCTTAGGCATTTCAGCCGCCACCTCTGCTAAGGGTCCACTGAGCTGCGGCCTCAGCTCTACCATGTACTGGTCTGCAGTGATGCTGTATCCAAGGCAGGCCCTTTCAAAATTTTCTAAGAAGGCCTCAGTATCATCGCCTGCCTTGTAGATGGGGAATTTTCTGGGATGGGAAGTGGTACCTGGAGGGGGGTTGTTAGCATTGGCTGGTGCATCCTGCTTAGCTTTTGCTACTTCCAGTTCATGCTTCCTTTCTTTTTCTCTCTCCTCCATCTCTTTTTCTCTCAGCTCCATCTCTTTCTCTTTCAGCTCCATAGTTCTCTTGTGAGCCTCCTCTTTGGCTTTTTCCAGCTCCATCTCTCTTTCATGGGCCTCCTTTTTGGCTTTTTCTTCTCTTTCTTTTAGCTCCATCTCTCTCTTGTGGGCCTCCTCTTTGGCTTTCTCCTCTCTGTCTCTCAGCTCTATCTCTCTCTTGTGGGCCTCCTCTTTGGCTTTTTCTTCTTTGGTAGTCATTTTCCTGTTTTCTTGTGCTGGGTCACCCCCTTTGCAGTTGACAAACTGGGAAGCTCTCAGCTCTGGCTGCTGCAGAGTTAACAGTAACTTTCTAACTAGCTACTCCCGAGGATGTAAAAAGAAAAAAAAAAACAATTCAGCTTGTAAATACCTTTTACCAGTCATTTGCTAATTGAACCCTTCTCTTAACAAAGGACCTGTAAAAAAAACTTAACACCTCTGCCTTCAGGCAAGGAGAGATAAGATATGCATCTATCTACTTCCAGCTCGGCTTTCCAAGCAGCTAGAAGGAAAAAAAAATCTCACTGGCTTTTGGGTTTAAAATGATCCCACCTCTGCCACCATGTCAGGACTGAGATCCCCACTTTGAACTTTAGGGTACAAATGTAGGGGCCTGCATAAAAACTTCTAAGCTTAATTACCAGCTTAGCTCTGGTTCGGCTGCCACCATTTTCAATGGATTCCCTCCCTGGGAAACCTTGAAAAACCTTCACCAAATCCCTGGTGAAAACAAATCCAACCCCTTGGATTTAAAACAAGGGGAAATTAACCATTCCCCTCCTTCCTCCCACCAACTCCTGGTGAATCAAGATCCAAAACCCCTTTGGATCTAAAACAAGGAAAAAATCAATCAGGTTCTTAAAAAGAAGGTTTTTAATTAAAGAAAAAGGTAAAAATCATCTCTGTAAAATCAGTATGGAAATCAACCTTACAGGGTAATCAAACTTAAAGAGCTCAGAGGACTCCCCTCTAGTCTCAGGTTCAAAGTACAGCAAACAAAGAGAAACACTCTAGTAAAAGGTACATTTACAAGTTGAGAAAAACAAAGGAAAACTAACACGCCTTGCCTGGCTATTTACTTACAAGTTTGAAATAGGAGAGGCTTGTTTAGAAAGATGTGGAGAACCTGGATTGATGTCTGGTCCCTCTCATTCCCGGAGAACGAACACACTCCCAAACAAAGAACACAAACAAAAGCCTTCCCCCCCCCCAAGATTTGAAAGTATCTTGTCCCCTTATTGGTCCTTTAGGTCAGATGCCAGCCAGGTTACCTGAGCTTCTTAACCCTTTACAGGGAAAAGGATTTTGGAGTCTCTGGCCAGGAGGGATTTATAGTACTGTACACAGGACAGCTATTACCCTTCCCTTTATAGTTATGACACCCCCCCAAAAAAATCTCTATATATTTTATGCATATATTACCTAAATAATATACCCTTTATATATTAATTCCCATTTAGGATTGCTAATAGCATTACTAATTATTTCTCACCAGTGTGGTTGTAGCCTAAATATGTTGTACAATGGGTTTACGCTAGTGAGTAGCTGGTGTAATGCAGTAGAGTATCAGAATCTTGACGTTTAGTAGTTTTTTGGGGGGAAAGAAATGGGGTCTATTAACTGCAGAACTCTGTGACTGGCTATCTGATGAATTTTTGAACTAGAAATTACTAAAGTGTTTGGAGGAGAGGGGTTAAATGATGTGAGTTGAAAAGAGCTGAAGATAGGTGCCAGAAAGGTACAAATACATTAATATTTAAGCCCAAAGGCTTCAGTCTTTAATCAGATAAAAATTTCCATTGAAGCCATTGTGAGTTTTGCTTGATTAAAAACCACAGAATTTGTGTTTTTTGTGTGTTTTTGTTTTTTTAAAATCTTTCTACATTAGTGGATCCCTCCAGATGCTTATTGATTGTTCTTCTCTGAACTTCTTCATTTATGTGCTCATTTCTGGTAATGAAAAGCTCAGAGTGACTGCAGTATTTTAGCTGCAGTCTTACCAGTACCAGCTGATCTGGCATATTCTCTGTTTTAACTAACTGAGCAACCTGTTCTGTTAGGAAGGAGACAAATATGTTGATGACTGTGAACGATAGCCAGTCTTCTACCCCTGTTGGGGAATTTACTGAAGCCTGGAAGATCTATGCAATAATTTCCCCTTTGAGCCATCCTTCAGAAGGTCCCTTCATCAATTAGGGCTGCACACAGAAGCTTCCCTTGCTGGCCCGCTCACACTACTCTTAACATCTGTTGAGAGAATACAGGAGATCATATAGTACCAGTCCAATATGCATCTTTCACTTACTTCCACCTCACTTGCCTTTGCAGTGCTTCCAAGTGGCAAACAGCAATGGTTTCCAAACTTTCATTGTGTGGCCCATTTTGCAAGAGGGAAATAATCTCACAGATTCACTTCCTTTCCTAATCCCCTGCCCCCCAGTGTTTGTTTCTTGAAATGTTTCATTCTTGGAGTTCCAGTCCCTATGTGTATTACATGCACCTGACACTGAAGATTTGTAGCAAATATTTTCCGTTGATCAACACCTGCACATTTGATCTCTTCATGCTCTGATCTGAGGGTATTATGGACGGTGCAGAACTACATCTTTCCAGTTCCTTTTCACCACCACATTGACTGAGTCGGAATCCTCCGGGTCTAAAGATAGCTCCGTGTTTATTCTTCAGAACCTGTAAAAAAAAATTTTAAATAGTTTATTATTCTTAGTGTTAGGTTTAGTGTATTTAGTCTAGTTCATGTAGTTTAGTTCTCTCTGCTTCAGGGAGTCTCTCCCTATGCACCAGGACAATGCCTAGAATCTCAGAATTTAAGAACTGCATCTCTTGCCCCCACTCCTTTTCTGTGAATGATGAGCACTCATGTTACCTTTAGGGTCTTGAGGAAGTTCACATCTCTGTTAAGTGCAGCATTTCTCACTCCTTCTCTCCCTGAACCTGCGAGGGACAAGAGTGCTGACTAAAGGCACTGTGATGCTGGTAAACCAAATACCAGCTCTGGCCAACGCCATAGGCGTTAGCTAAGAACGGACAAACTCATAGCTGGAAACCAAGCTAGTTTCCCTGTATGTTAGTTTCATTCAAAAGTGTTACTCTTTTATAAGATTGTTTAGTGTTTAGTCTCTATGAAATACTTGTAAATTGCGGCATGCATTAATCTCACTGGTCATATCTGTATTCCATGCTACATGGCAAAATATGTTTTATAATTGTAAAAATGCCTGCTCTGAACTTGTGAACTCAGATAGGAAGAATGGTCCCCCGCACCCACCAAGAAGGATTATCAAGACTTAATGAATCATCTAGGATAATAAGCTTTGTTGATTACCTCACCCACCCATGAAGAAGTTACGTGCAGGAGCCCTGGCCCCATCTATCTGAGCTCTGGGGGGAGGTCATATAAAAATGCTCACAAGAAGAAATGGTTCTCTTTTCTGTTTGAACTCTCACAGGGCGAGAGACACTAAACCTAAGCAGAGATCCACATGGGTTACCCCTGGGTCTGCCTAGAAACACATTTTGAATTGACAGATTACAACATCTCTGTCTTATTTATGAACCATGGATAGCAGCTCATGTGTATATGCTTGCTTGTTTTAACCTGTAAATAACTCTCTCATTTCTTTTTCCGAATTAATAAACCATTAGATAGTTTATTACAGGATTGGCTACAGGCATTGTCTTTGGGGTAAGAGCTAGGGTACCAATTGACTTGGAGTAAGTGATTGGTCTCTTGGGACTGGAAGCAACCTGAATATTTTGTGATTTTTGGTGTAAGTGACCATTTATGACGAAGTCCAGCTTTTCTGGGTGGCAAGAGGCCTGTCTGTGGTTAGACTAATACAGTGATCCAGGAGTTCATATTTGTTACTGAGTTGGTAAAATCTAATTATAGAACACACTACCAGTTTGAGGTATCTGCCCTGTTTTTGACAGTCTGCCCTGAGGCACACTCACAGTTGGGAACCACTCCAGACAGCGTGACAGATGCATATCATGAAGAAGGCTGTGAGATCTCAGTCGGGCCCAGCCTGAGGAGATCCCCTTGTACAGAGACCTCAGTCAGTGGGCAGTGCCCCTCCAAACACTAGCTCAGGAGCCGAAGGTGGAGCTGTTAAGTCAAAGGATTTTTCCCAAGGGCTTCTCCCTAGAGGAAGGGGCACTCTCACAAGGACAGATCTTCTTTCAAATCTGCTCTAAGGCTATGTCTACACTACAGACCTTACAGCAGCACAGCTGTACCACTGCTACTGTGAGGTCTCCTGTGTAGCCATTCTATGCTGGCAGGAGAGAGCTCTCCCATTGGCATAATTAAACCACCCCCAACAAGTGGCAGTAGCTATGTTGTTGTAACAGCCTCTCCTGCTGACATAGCGCTTTCCACACTGGCGCTTTTGTCAGTGAAACATATGTCAGTCAGAGGTGTGTTTTTTCACACCCTGGACTGACAAAAGTTTTACTGACAAAAGTGCTAGTGTAGATATAGTCTTAGATGAAAAGATTCCTCTACAACTCCATCTAAGTTGGGTGTGTCCTCACACCCATATCCTAAGGATTTAGGTCCGCTCACACCTCCTGAACATGAAGATATGGTTCAAAGGAGTAAAGGTCCGTTGGCACAAACTTCAGTACCAACACATAAGAGCTAGGATCGGCATGCACTGACACCATCTTGGAGTTCCAGGCTATACTCTGCTCTGGCACTCACTCCTGCAAAGAACCACCATTCCCCATAACCAGTGCCAGATCCATCAGTCCCAACCACCAGAACACCCCAGATGCTGGAGTGGACCAAAACCTCCCCAGAGGACATCTTTACCTTATCTTAACCACAATCACCTTTTCTTTTGGGTCTGACCCTACTCGGAGAAATACTGACACTGGAGGAAGAAACCACCTTGAGAAGACAGGAAAGCTTGCCTATCCCATCCAGCCAGAGCTCTGCCAGTTGAACTGGACCCTACCTTCTCTTTGGCTGAGTCAGAGGCTCACCTCAAAACATCATCTCCACATAGGGAGGCTACAGAGACAGAGACTTTCAAAGAACTGGGATCCCTCCTCCTCCCAGATATGACTATCCAGGGAACTGGTGGTACCCCAGTGCCATGGAGTCCTCCACGACTGGTCAACCCTTCATACTGGCATTATTTGGAGTCTATGGCATACCTATGCTAGAAACCCTGGATCCATGCATGAATTCCACCTAGCCTCTCCTAGCCAACACCAGCCCACTCCATCGGGGTATGAGGAATCAGAAATGTAAGGCTGGAAGGGACCTGGAGAAGTCATCAAGTCTAGCACCCTGTGCTGTGGCAGAACCAGGAAGAAGAAATTAAGTCAGATCTGCTGGGACCGACTGTTCCAATGGGTGTATTCTGCTCCTTGTCAGAAGAGGCAGTTGCCCGATCTTTGTCCCCTTACCTGATGACCACAGGCAGTATCAAGAGCTCCTGTACTCCAGATCCAACTTGAGGTGGTCCAGAATACTCAACGTAGGATCCTGGACATACTTCGGCCTTCTGGTCCTAGCCGTGTAGCCGTTCCAGTGAACAAGGCCATTATGTAACCAATCAAGGTAGTTTGACATATTCATGCTTCCTGCACCCCCACTCTTTAAAAAAAAAAAAAAAAAAAAAAAAGGGGGGTGGGGGGTTGAGAAGTTTTATTGAGTACCAGCAACGAGAGCAGAGTTCCTGCTTACACACACAGCACCCAACTCCCTGGTAGTGAAGCAGCTACTGAGAGATTTAGACTACAGCATCCCCAGGCAACACCCATGGACAATAGTGCTTAAACATCTTAACCTCGTAGGGAAGAAGGTATTTTCTTTCACCAACGTTCAGTTTCAATTGCTAGCTACCAGGCCTTGTTAGCAAATTATGATTTCACCAACTACTCCAAATTTTTGAACTTTCAGAAGAAATTCCCTCTGAGGACAGGGCCCAGTTCCAAGCCCTCATTGTTGTGGGCAGGCTAAAATATCTCTTTAGGCTGCAGTGGATGCTGCTGATACCGCTTCTAGAGGGATAGCTACAACAATGGTCATGAGATGCAAGTCTTGGCTCCTCCCCTGGGAGTTCCCTGTGGAGGTACAAAATATCATTGAGGACCTACTTTTTGACAAGGCTAACTTGTGCAATGAAAAAACGGACAAGTCCTTTCACTCACTCAAAGACTCCAGAACATCCCTCGATTCCCCGGGTATGTATACTCCAGCTCCAAAAAGAAATACCACAAAGAGGTCTAAAACTGCCCACTCAGTTGTTCTGTCACCAGCACCCACTACACAAATGCCAGAGGGTACAAAGACCTACGTGCATACCATCCTTCCTCCAACTCTACTGCTGCTGCTCAAACCCACCCACCACCGATGGGTTTCTTTGATGAGATGTTAGAGAACTATATTCCTCTATTGATCCCATCCTACCCTGCCCTTCAAACTTTTGGTAGCCTTCTCACACATTTCACTAACAACTGGAGGGCAATAACAGTGGACAAGTGGGTGCCACATGATCAAGTTTGTCTGTCTGACCTCCCCATCACATTCTCTCTTCCTGGCCCCTTTTCAGGGACCACTCCCACAAGAAAATCCTCTTTCAGGATCTCAACTCTCTTCAGTGAAGGGCTATAGAGCAAGTGCTACTTCAACATCATGGGAAAGGATTTTACTCCATATTTCTTAGTTTCCAAAAAAACAGGGTGGAGTCCAATTCTCGATCTATGCAAACTGAACGTCTTGATTCAAAAGTCAAATTTCCACATGGTCGCATTGGCATCAATAGTCCCCTCTTGAGGAGGGCATGTAGTTCACAACTCTTGGAATGGAAAACACTTACTTTCGTGTAGACATTCATCCACCCCGCAAAAGTTTCCTCAGATTTATGGTAGGACAGAAGTATGACCAGTTCAGAGTACTCCCATTTGAACTGGCTTCATTGCTGAGGGCCTTCCAAAAGGTCTTCTCAGTAGTAGTGGCCCAGATAAGAGAAAACGTCTACACTGTCTTTCTGTATCTGGACAACTGACTCCTAATGGACATATCCAGCGAGGAGGTCTACTCGGTGACCCTATTCCTGCTCCATCCACAAGCTTCCTTGGGAATCTGTGTCAACAAAGAAAAGTCCACTCTGACTCCCACGAAGACCATAGGCTTTACAGGAGCAACCCTAGACTCAATTGCAGCAAGGGCCTACTTCCCTATGGAGAGATTTGAGACAATGAATGACTTGATAAGACAGGTCTTCTTCAGATGTTGGCCTCATGTACTTATGAAACACCTTTTGCCAGGCTCTACCTTCATAGTCTACCAGCCTGGTGCCAGTCCATTTACTCAGCAGACAGGGACAACATGAAGTCCAGTGTAACAGTTCCCACCAAGGTCACAGCATCTGTTGCAAAGTGGATGAACCCAGAACAAGGTCATCTGGGAGTACCTTTTATTACATCCACACCCAACACAACCATTATCATGGACACACCCCTCACAGGATGGGGAGCCCACATGGGCAGTCATACTGCACAATGCTCCTGAACCTCTCAAGAAGCCAGGATGCATATCAGTCTACTAGAGTTGAAAGCATACTGTCTATCTTGCAATGACTTTCTTCTACTTATTCAGGCTCACCATATCCAGATAATGTCAGACAATAGGATGACTGTAGTTTATCTAAACAGAGTAGAGCAAAATCTCTTTCTCTGTGTGTAGAGGCAGACAACTTACAGAACTGGTGCTCAGGAATGACATAGCACTTTCAGGGACATAAGTACCAGGTGCATAGAATTTTCTGGTGGACAATCTCAGCAGGCACTTCTCCAGACTATGAATGGGAGATACATAATTCTGTGCTGAAGGAGATTTTCACTCATTGTGGATGCCATCTTGGAACCTGTTTGCCTCCTAGACAAACAAAAAACTCACTATATTGCTCCCAAGCAGCTCTGGGCTGGGATTCCCAGGGTGATGCCCTTCTACTATCCTGGACAGACCACCTCAGATGTGCCTTTCCCCCCATTCCACTACTACCACAGGTCCTGCAAAAGCTTTGCCAGCACAAAGCTCAAGTCATTCTCATTGCACCCAACTGGCCCAGGTAATTCTGGCTCCCAGCCTGTCATAATTATAAAGGGAAGGGTAACAGCCCTCCTGTATACAATACTATAAAATCCCTCCTGGCCAGAGACTCCAAAATCCTTTTACCTGTAAAGGGTTAAGAAGCTCAGGTAACCTGGCTGCCACCTGACCCAAAGGACCAATAAGGGGACAAGATACTTTCAAATCTTGGTGGGGGGAAGGCTTTTTGTTTGTGCTGTTTGTTTTGGTGGTTGTTCGCTCTTGGGACTAAGAGGGACCAGACATCAATCCAGGCTCTCCAAATCTTTCTGAACAAGTCTCTCATATTTCAAACTTGTAAGTAAACAGCCAGGCAAGGTGTGTTAGTTTTATCTTTGTTTTCTCAACTTGTAAATGTACCTTTTACTAGGGTGTTTACCTCTGTTTGCTGTAACTTTGAACCTAAGGCTAGAGGGGATTCCTCTGTGCTCTTTAAGTTTGATTACCCTGTAAAGTTATTTTCCATCCTGATTTTAAAGAGATGATTTTTACTTTTTCTTTAATTAAAAGCCTTCTTTTTAAGAACCTGATTGATTTTCCTTGTTTTTAGATCCAAGGGGGTTGGATCTTGATCCACCAGGAGTTGGTGGGAGAAAGGAGGGGGGATGGTTAATTTCTCCTTGTTTTAAGATCCAAGGGGTTTGGATCTGTATTCACCAGGGAATTGGTGAAGAGTCTCTCAAGGCTACCCAGGAAATTAGCACATTGGGAGTGGTGGCAGCGGACCAGATCTAAGCTGGTAATTAAGCTTAGAAGTTTTCATGCAGGCCCCCACATCTATACCCTAAAGCTCAGAGTGGGGAAGGAGTCTTGACACAGCCCTTCAGAAAATCCTTCCCGGATCTATTAACTCAGGTGACTAGGAAGGCCAGAGCCCCAGTACAGAGTCCTTCCACCTCACAGCCTGGTATTTGGATGGATATCAGACCTAGAGCATTCATGTTCAGACACCATTCAATACCTTCTCAGTCAAAGCAAAAAGGATTCCCCCAGAGAACACTATCTGGTTAAATGGAGATGTTTCTCCACCTGGGCACAACAGAACCATTTGTCTTCAGTGTCTGTGGGTATTCCTTCTATTCTAAACTATATCTTTAACCTTAAGAAGTTGGGCCTTTCTATTAGCTCGCAGCAATCAGCACCTTCCATCCTCCAGTTGAAGTCTATACTATTTTTTCTCAGCCAGTAACAGTCAGATTGTTGAAAGACCTCATTAGAGCCTTCCAACTGATAATGAAATCAACACCACAGTGGACCTTAATCTTGTACTTTCCATGCTTACTAGACCTCCCTTTCAAATACTGGCAACCTGTTCCATGTCTTCTGTCTCCAAGAAGGTTGCCTTCCTAGCTGCCATAACATCAGCTAGAAAGGTGAATGAACTGGAAGCCCTATGGCAGATCCATGCACCATATTTCATTGGGTTACCCTTCACTTCCATTCGAAATCCCCTAAGGTTATTTCTGAATTTCATGTGAATCAACCTATTCACTTACCGTTATTTCCTAACCCTCACGCATTAGAGGAAGAGAGGAGACTTCACTCTCTCAACGTCAGACGAGCTTTGGTGTTCTATGTGCAGAGTACAAAACCAATTAGTCTAGGAATTTTTCTATCTGTTATAGTAAAATGAACATGAGGACAAGCATTATCCTCCCAGAGACTCTCTAAGAGGATTTCTGGTTGTATCCTCCTTCGGTATCAGTTAGCACATGCATATCTGCCTGAAATGGGTGAGAGCCCATTTCACCAGAGTACAGGTGACTTCAGCAGCATCACTGAAATGTACCTATACTGGACATTTGTAAGGTGACTACTTGACAATCTATCCACCCCTTCATGAAGCCCGGTGTCCAGGCTTTTTCTACAAATGCAGCTGCTGGGACAGCAGTGTCCAGACTTCTTTACCATCTGAATCCTTGCACCCCACTCCTATTTGAATACTCCAAATTTGAATACTCCAATCACCCACATGTGGAATACAAACAGGGATCAGCACTCGAAGAAGAAATGGAGGTTACTTACCTGTAATTGGCAGGTTTTTTGAGATGTGTGGTTCCTATCTGTATTCCACTATTTGCCCTCCTTCCTCTCTGCTGTGGATCATGACTGGATTTGTGGTATGAACAGGAACTGGAGAGGTGTCGATCTGCACCGCATCTTACACCCTCAGATCAGAACACAAGAAGATCAGATGTGGACCAACAGACTCAACTTGCTACAAATCTCACCTCAGGTGCATAGAGCACTGGCATATCCAGGTGTGGAATAGAGAGAGGGATCACGCATCTTGAAGAGTCTCCAGTTACAGATAAGCAACTTCCATTTCTGTAGATCACAAGGAAAAGCTTTGTAGGTGGCTGAATGAGAACTACTACCATAAAGATTGGTACCAGGGGGTCATGTTCTTCCCCGTGGGCTGGGGCATCCAGTCTAGATGGAATGAAAGTGAGCCCAGCATTTAAAAGGGTGGTCATGGTACAGGAAAAGTTGAAACCCACTGTCATAGACTACAATTCAGAATCCATCAATCTCCCCTCAAATTTGCCTTGTTCCTTTTCCTTTTCTCTCCCAACCCCCTCACCTTCACATGACCCCTTTTAAAGATTTTACTTGCAAATAAATGCTTGGCACTTTATATCCAGGGACGCAAGCAAATATCCAAAGGGGATTTTGCCTAAGTAAGTGAATACTCCTATTCAAAATTCTGTGGCTAGATGAATGGATATGTGACAACACTGATGAATAAATAGTGGCTGGGACTGCCAAAAACCCGACATTAGAAAGCATAAACAAAGCAATACTGAAAACAGATGGATTCATTTTAAGTCTTATCCTTTTTCAGTTAAGAGATGCTAATGAGGCAGCTTCACTTTGTACCATGACCCTGTCACATTGTGTGCGAACACCAGTGAGCAGCAGCAAGTGACAAGGGGTCTGAGTGCCAATACACAGCTGCTTTTCCGCAGGAGTAAGTAATTATTACGGTAACTACAAACAGCATGAATTCTCCTGCTGCACGTTGATAGAATTAAGTAGCAATAGGGTATTTTGTAGCTGGCACCAGAGTCGTGCAAAACTAGCAATTTTTGGTTTGTGAGTAATTTAAGTTGAGGGTGAAACTTCCCCATTTCTGACATTAAATGCAGTTTGTTTTTTATAGTGAATTTACTTTGGGTGGGATTTTAGAAACAGGAATGCACCTCCTCTCAAACATCTGGCAACAGCCACTGTCAGATGCCAGACATGCTGTCCATCCAATCCAGCGTCCTGCCTCTGACAGTAGCCACTGCCAGATGTTTCAGAGGAAGGTGCAAGAAACAGTGCTATAGGCAGTTATGGAATAACCTGCCCCCAGGGAAAGTTTTTTTTTTTTAACCCCTATTAGTTAGATGAGTTTGACTTATGCAGCTTTCAGATTAAAAACAGCTTTTCATCCTGAAATGCTGTGTTTCCAACAAAACAAGGCTTACATCACAACCATTTATTCTTAAGATGTTGTACCCATGGTTCCGTGGGGAGCTTTGTCTGTAGAGTTAGTCCAATCTGCAAAATTACCCATGTAGCAGGTCATTGCTTTGCATTTTGTCTCTTCACAAACTCAGGGATTCCTTCTTTCCCTTTTTGCCCAGATATGAGAATAATTTCCCCCCCATCTCTAGCTGGTACACGACAAACTGAGGAGCTTTTTTGTGTATGCTGCACCTGTAGGGCCAGATTTTATTCTCAGTTCATGTATGTAACCCCATTTACTTCAATGAGGATGTATGTTTAGAATGGAGCTAGAATTTGGCTCCCAGTATGTTGGAATCAAAACACTTGTGTTGTAATTAATTCACTGTTAGTTTTAATGTGGTCATTATTGTAGCTTAGCTCTTTGCACTGTATCCTGTAAACAGGAGTCTGTCTCCACACAAAAATGTGTAGCACTGTATCCTGTAAGTACAATATATACAGAAGGGATGTACTTAAGCAGTACAGTTGAACTTCCTTCGGATAAAACGGTTTTAAAAAAAAGAAGTTTTCATCCAATCCTGCTTCACAACCACTGTAAAAATGACTTATGGCCTTAGCCCTATGCTGAAATGATCTCATGTAGCCTGGGTATAACTACAGTATATGGAACCAAGGCAGGCAATATGATTGTCTGAATGCATTTTTTTTAAACCATTAATTGATAGAGCTGGACAAATAATGGATTTTTCAGTTTGATGGCTGAACCAAAAAAATCTGATTTCCCAAGCCCCCTCCCATTTTGAAATGACAATTTATTGGTTGTTCTCATGAAAAGGGGGGGAGGAATTCCAGTCAAATGAAACATTTCAACTTCTTCAGAAGTTTTCCGCCCATTTTTTTTCCATCCAAAGCTACTTGCCAAATTCAACCAGAATATTCAGAAACAGTTTCAGCTGACCCAAAACTGCTTACACGAATAAGCTATTCACTGGGGAGGGAGGGGGGCAATAGACATAACAATGGAAGGCCAGATTCTCTTTTTAAGAGGCTACCAAGCTTGTAAGTTCTCAGACAATGGGGAAATCAAAACTGTAAAACAAAAGTGTTTGAACACAAAGCATACACAGCTGACTTCCTTCTTCTCCCAAAGGGTGTGGTGTACTCTTGGAAGTGCCCTTGTGATTTTCACAAAGTGTATCTCCCCTTTAATATAACCACCTCCCTTACAAGGGCATCACACAATAAGACTACACACACACATAGTTTTTCATGTTTCCTTATAATTAATGTTTTAAGTATCCATTATTTACTGCTAAATGGGATGAATACTGAATGGGATGCATCTAGGGACTAATGGTTTTCCAGACCCTTTTCCTGTTCTCAGCTCATATAATTCCACAATGATAAGAGCTTAATAACCTACGTTGCTGCTCTTTGTTCTCATTTCATGGAATGTCTTTTCCATAGGATCAATGGACTCAAGGCCTGGTTCTATGTCTAATGAATATGTTCCTCTAGAACCAAGGATGCTCCTCTTGTCATATCAGTTTCCTTGTCCTACTGAGGCTGTGTGTGTGTGTGTGCGTGGGCATTTCAAATTCCCTTTGCTCATCATTTTCTATTCCCCCACCAATACTAGCATATTTCCTACTTAAATAGAATATGATGTTGAATGTGTAATTTGTTAATCTAACTCATTCATATAAAAAGATTGAGAAAGACCCTTATACCACTCCCATCACCATGACAGCTGGGAAGCCCTCTTGGCTCCCACTGTGATTAGTAGAATTAAGGTGGCTTAATAGGTTTCTTTCAGTAAAAGGACTGTAATAATAGCATAAACCAAATAACTATTGAATTCCGTGGGGACAGTCCTACCATCCAAATTTAAAGGAGCATCAGTGTTTCTTTCTAACCTTTCAAACCTCGACTAACAAATGCAATTACACATTCAATTCCTTGTTGTTCTTGTGCAAGGACTGTGCATAATCCTTGAATTACTGGCATCCGTACATCATTTGAATGGTAAATTACAGTTGGGATATGCTAACACTGGAGTGTGTGTGAGAATTATTAACTGATTAGGGGCTTGTTGGCACTTCGTTGTTGGTTCCAGTGGTTAGCTTAGCTTTTGTCCCTTTTTGATAGCTTATGTAATAGTTGTGCTATTTTCACAAAATTGGTAGAGCTGATAGAAAAATGTCTGTCCTCCCCTGCACCCCCAAAATTTTTTGACAGAAAATTGGATTTTCAACTGAATGGAAGTATTTATGGGAAAATGTCCTGTTTTGTCAACACCCCCAAAATTCTATGAAAAAATATAGATACATAAGTAATTTCTTTTTTAAAAACTGTTTATTAAGGCAAAGTTACAATAAAATGTCAACATACCACATTATACTTTGCTTATTTCTTATTCAGGGTCAGGTTAATCGTCAAAGATTCTGGCTTGTTGGCAGGGGAGCACTCCTCCTCTTCGTACACAAAATAAGGATGACCAAATTTATAAATACTTATCCTTTTTATGGCACTTATCTTGTAGACACACTTGGTGTGAAAGCTTTTCCACTACAAGGACAGTCCATATTTTACTGCTTATCACAATCCCCTTGGAGAGGAAGTTTTTTTTCCAAGAATGGGCAATAACAAAGTCTTTCTGCTAACAATAAAACAGAAAGTTTTCATTTTTGTTGAAGTTTTTCATGAGGGAAAAATAATTTCCTACCAGCTGTAAACATCAGTTCTGTTTTACCAGAATGATTTGTAACTACTGTTGTGATCAGCATGGAGATATTTAGATCTTTAACCAACAATAATTATAAGCATTAGCATATAAACTAATTTTAGGCATCTTGTGCCTAATTTCTAGAATAGTTTTTTCCCCTTAAGTGCTATTGATAATGACTCCACTACCACTGACATTAGCAAAAGAGTCAAGCACAACCATGTAGTTAGATCCTTTCATATAAAGAAAAGGCATTGGTGTAACCAAGAACAGAATTTGGCATCACCTCTCTGGATCACCGTTATACAAGGTGAGACTGTCTAAATCTGAGACCAGAACTATATTTTTCTAAAATAATATTAATAAAATGTTCTTCACCCTTTTCAAAGATGTTTGACATCATGGGAGGTGGACATGGATTCTACTTCATACCATATCATAAATATCTTCATGTGCCCGCTGCTTGTACCTGTTGTCTGACTGATAAATGCCTGTTAAAATTAGAGTCCTATATTTAAGCAATTGGCTAAAGTTTTCAGTAGTACTTTATCAACTGCACTGAGAAGGGAAACTGGCCAGTGATTGCCATTTTTTGTGATGTTCTTTATTTTGAATACCAATGAAATGACAGTTTTGTTCACTATTGGAGAGAGTATTCCAGTCGTAGAAGTGTGTCACCATTTTTGGAGTTAGGGGACCATATTCAGGCCTAGTGTAAATTGATGAAATTTTCATTTACTTCAGTGGGAATTTCACATGCCTAATTTGAGCTACCATCTCCCTAAAATTCAATAGCACTTTCCTGGATTGCCATAGTTCCTTAAAGACTTCTCAGTTCTAGAAGACTTCAAAGCTTCCCAAACTTTCTCAACAAATGTAATTTTGTAGGTGTTTTAGGACTAATATTTAGGGGATTGTGATAGGGTATATAAACCCCACACCATGACAAAGGGTTTAAAGAGCTGCGCTCCTCCAGCCCTATCAATCATGTCAGGGTAGAAATAAGGGTTTAAAAGTAGGAAGTGTTGGGCAGAGACAGAAGACAGTAGCTCTACAACTTCCAAGAAGAACTCCTGCCGAACTTCAGAGAAACTACCCTCAAGAAGTTCATGCACCAATTTCCCATGCTTACTAGGAGACAGCAAACCCTGGTATACTGGCTGGGCCGGAAAGATTCAACAGAGCCCCAAGGTGAGCTGTTAAAAGTTCTGTGCTGCAACACTTCACTCTTCCCAGGGGTAATGAATCAGGTACTATACTGAAAAGACTTGGAGAGTGGTAAGCCAGTAATCTCCATCTCCTTCACATACAGACAGACTCTTGGGTTTAATTTAGTATTGAGAAGACTCCCATTTATGTGGGCAGGGTTGCCCTGTGGATTTAGCAGCACTCAGACTGCAGTAGGTGCCCCTCAGTGACCCAAAGGAGTGTGATAAGGTTGTTAAGGTGTTATAAGGCTGTCCTTACTGGAAGCTGCTGATGAAATCTCTTCATATATAAGTGATCTATCAAGCCCATGTATCATAAAAAATGTATCCATTTCTGAAGGCTACTTGACATATATTGATAAACTGCCAAGCTGGATATCAGCTGTTAAGCAGGCAATAGCCAGCTTTTATTCTTCCAGAGTCTCAATGTAGTTTTTTAACAAGTAGTTGTTTTTTCTTTCTTATGGCACTTACTCAGTTTAATTATCCATTCTTCATTGACTGAATGTCTTAGTTCAGCCCCTTTATTTTTTCTCATATGATGTTCATTGATTTTTAGTAAAAATCAGTATTGCAAAAGACTGTTACAGGAAAACACAGATACAAATAATCTTTGTAGACTAATGGAAAAACCTGGGTGACACACACACTAAACTGCAATGACAACTACAAAAGAAAAAAAGTAAATTATAAAGTGTAGTTATATATATGTATGTTTTGTGACCAGTGTATTTTTCATATTTTCTTCCTACTTCGTAATGTTAATTTCAAAAGTCCTGATTCAGCAAAGCACTCTTGACCATGCATAACTTTAAGCACATGAGCAACCCCATCCCTATTCAGCAAAAGCATTAAGCACATACTTCAGACCTATATTAATAAAGGGCTTGGTTATTCAACATATACCTGTTTACCAGACGTAAGCCTGAATCAAACCCCAGGTCCAAAGAGCTATGACGTTTTGGCACGATGTATCTGAATCTGAACATTGTTGCTTGAGCTTCTCTCTGCTGGCTATATTATACATGTACATCTGCTATTTTTAACATTGTTATAGCTCTGCTAGTTACTTTGCATCTTCTTGTTTTCACATCAGTTCTTGGCCACTCTCTGAGAAGGACTAGCCAAAAACATCCTGTGAAGTTACCAAGGGAACAGCTCTTTCCCAAGGTTGTTATGGTTAAACTAGCCCCTCCCTATAAACAAATTTAAAATCAACAGTTGGACTTTTGATCACTGTTGGGAACCCTCCTCACTCCCATATCCAGGCCAAGTGTTGAGGGGAAGCATAATTAATTAGAATTTCCTCCTCTGGATACCCAAAAGATGAAGCTCAAAATTATCTTTGAGAAACTCCTGCAAATCAAGTTCTGTCTGTAAAAGCTTAGACTATCAAAGAAACAACTGAAGCAATTAAAGCTTTAAAATATAGAAAGGAGCAGAACTCAATAATGTCCCCACAGAATTTTATTTAATTTAGAAGAAAACTCTAGTGTCCAACTTGTTAGGCATTTTGAAGATATGATTGAAGTATAAATCTATTCATATCTTCAAAATGGGCTTCGGGAACCTTTAATTAAACACTTCATGCTGATCAAAAAGTCAAACATATAACAGCTAACTGTGGAAATGACAGGCCAACACTACTGATAAAGTATGATTGTAAGATATTATATAGTGTGACAACATTCCTCCTCTATCTTGGTGGGTCCTGTGCTTATTGGCGGATTTTCTTGCCGCAGAGATTCACCATGTGGGTTGGGGAACAGCCCAGAGACCTTTCCCTCTGGAAGAATCCACAGTCCAGGTCAATTGGGAGGTTTGGGGGGGAACCCGGGCCTGCCCTCTACTCCGGGTTCCAGCCCAGGGCCCTGTGGACTGCAGCTGTCTATAGTGCCTCCTGTAACAGCTGCAACTCCCTGGGCTACTTCCCCATGGCCTCCTCCAAACACCTTTCTTATTCTCACCACAGGACCTTCCTCCTGGTATCTGATAACACTTGTGCTCCTCAGTCCTCCAGCAGCACACCCACTCCCAGCTCCTCACACTCTCACCACAAACTGAAGTGAGCTCCTTTTTAAAGCCCAGGTGCCCTGATTAGCCTGCCTTAATTGATTCTAGCAGCTTCTTCTTAATTGACTCCAGGGGTTCTAATTAGCCTGCCTGCCTTAACTGGTTCTAGCAGGTTCCTGATTCCTCTAGTGCAGCCCCTGCTCTAGTCACTCAGGGAACAGAAAATTACTCATCCAGTGACCAGTATATTTGCCCTCTACCAGACTCCTGTACTCCACTGGTCTGGGTCTGTCACAATAGGCAAAAACATTTGGCCAGATTGGAGTCAGTAATTCATTTTCTCATTCATTCTAGCCAGCTTTGATTTCTAAAGCAGAGCTAGTGTACTAATAATGTAAGTCTTCAATGCCATTCAGTCTATTTGGTTAAAAATACAGCCTTGCCACTACTATTTCAGACAGGGCCGAATCCAACGCTCTCTGAACTCAGAGGAAAGACTCCTATGGATTGGGCCGTTCGATCCCAATTCTTCAAACACCTCCCTCCATACATGCTTAACTTTACTCACATGTGTAGTCCTGTTCGGTTCAATGGGCCTATCCACGTTGTGTAAAGTTACTGACATATGTGGGTATTGCCAGGATCAGGGGATTAATGTTGAAAATATTTGACAGGCTGGAATGAGTATAGATGATTTTTGTTTTGAACTGGTTTGTTTTTTGGTCAATAGCTGAACTGACATCCCTTTTATATACAAAAAGTAAGAGCAAAATGGACCATACATCTGAAAAGGTTTATTTGTATACAAATACCCAACAGAGATATCATGTTTCCCCATATCTCATTTTATTTTGGAAACCAGTATTCAAAATAATCAGAGTGGTTAATGTCAAAGGTATTATAATGGGCAGACACAATTTTACATTGTTATGTGCTGTGTGAGTACATACATACATTTTTCCTTTGATGTGGACTCCCATGTGTAAATTATTTTGGGACTTGAATTACTGGTCAAATATGGAAAAAAAAATCTTAAATAACACTCCTTCAAAAATTATTTGCATTCTTCATCATGTAGTAGAGTGATAACAAAATTTAAGGATAATCATATTACCAAGCAACTGGTGCTGCAGTTGGTATCGATTTGATAAAGCTCAGGATATTTGGATACAGCATTTTATAAACTTATCTAATATACCATTCAGGTGTAAACTTATACCAAATATATTTGCCCTGAATCCACCAGCTGTTTCTCTGCATCAAGAGGTTTTAGAACCTTAACCTTTTTATTAACTTGTTTTTTGGGGGGGGACTTTTATATGTGGATTCAGTATTGTATAAAAATTCCATCCCATTATGAACACTATCAATAAGGTAAGTGTAGTGAGCAGTCTGAGTAAAAACTTTATGGAATCATCTGGTGGACTACATATGTTCCAGACAGTGCTTCATTTGTGCCAGGGCTTACCAGATGTGAGCCCCAGCACCTCTAGGCTTGGCAATATATAGCACCGGCACTTTGGGCTTTCTGCATCAGTTATGAATGTTAAAAAAAATTGCTTGAGCGCTGGCACCTAACTGCATGTGCCCTGGCACATCTTTCATTATAATTTAAGCATTGGTTCCAGATACTATACAAAAGATGTTCTGGAGAACAGGAGATAATGACCTTTAGCTTCAGCCACAGTTGTATCACCTGAGAGTGGGATATTCTTGCAAAGGAGGCAAGCCATCCCTCTCTAATTGGATGTGCAGGGTGCAGCAGTACCCAGTCTTTCTTTTGTGATATCATTATGTTCTCTTAAGGAAACTTGAAAATCTTTTGTGCTGTTTTATGTGGAGGTGAATTCTCTCTCTCATAAGCTGATTTTTGTGCTTTGGGTGAGAGATTTAGATATATTGGAGGTCAGACAGCTCCGAATAATTAATGGAGATATATTGTTGATAGCTCAGGAAGTCTTGTCTGGTGATATACCCTCAACAGTGGCAAGTCTCAGTCACATTTAGCCACCCCAGTTCACACTGAGGACTACCTTATTTTATGAATGGGTTCATTGCCTTTCTCTGTATCTTCAGCTCACATCTCTAGATAGGTTATCTTGTTTTGAAGTAGTTTCACCATTGCCTCTGCCAATGTCTGAGTTGGCTCTCTGTTTGTAACTCCTTTGCATCCGATCTTGAAAGCCATCCACCCTGTATTCCATTGATGTGGAAAATTTTGCTTCCATAATGCTTGTTAAATTGAGTAAATTCTTGTATTATTCTAGTAGCCATGTCACATTTCTCCTCCTCCGCTTTCTTGACTGTCTTCCAGGACTGATCCTGCTTTTCTGGAGCTGTGTGTTTTCATCTTAGATTTTGTGGATTTTTTTTTAACTTGAAAGGTATTTCTGGGATATTTTCACAGCTTAGTCTGTAACGGATCTGCAGGAAAATCCACTGTTTCAGTGCCAAAATCAAGTGGTTTGATGTGTCAGCTGGAAGCCCACAAGGGTGCGCCCTCGCCCACATGCTCTGTCATTAGACCACCTATAAGAATGTTTGAGAGAGATTTGCTGTGACCTCACCTCTAGATGATGAAGTCCTGGTACATCAGGGTTATGTTTTGAGGCACCAGGCCAGAGGAAAGAACAAAACCATTTAAATTGAAGCACTGTGCCCTTAAAAAGGGGGGGGGGGCAGGGGAGGAGGAGGGAACAGACTATAGAGAACCTTGAAAAGCTCCTGGCACTGTCTGCTGGTGCAGCTGGGGTCTATTCTGAGTCTCTGTTTGCAGGAAAGTGGAATAAGGGTGAAGAGGAAGATGGCAGAATCCTCTCCGGGTGCTACTGGGGCTAGCCATTGAGATATTTTTAGATTGCTAGAAAGGAATCTCTAGGATGAACCTTTTAGATCTTTTGCGGTCAGCAAGAATAGACTCTGTGTTTTCATTTTTTATCTCATACAAAATAAATTCTATTTTATTACCTCTATTCTCCCAACCTGCAGTCCATTAAGAATGTAATGAACTGTTAACTAATTTCCTGTGGAAGAAAAAACCCACCTAACTGGATAGAAAAAGCTTCTTTGAAAGGATTTGCAGGAATGGGTGAAATTTTCTGGTTTTCAAAAATACTGTTGGGCGCTCATTCTGAGACCAGGGATAAAATGTTCAAAATTTTCTCATTTAAAGTCAATGTGGCTCCTAAGTGTCTGAAGTACTTCTAAAATTTTGCCCAAAGTCCTTTTGGTTTAAGGCTTTTCTAAAGTACGTAATGGCAGATGGGCTAACCCCAGAGGCAAACCTTGCAGCCCCTTTTAATTTAAGCATATTTTGATGTGTAATTGTATTCATTCTGTGGAAAAAATGGCCTATTATAACTTTTACATGCTCTGCTCTATTGGCACGCCATCAGATGTCTATGAACAAAATAACACAGACCAAATCTGTTTCCATCTGGCATAACACTCATTTCAGGACAGATAAATATTCATTTAACTGAAGGACCCCAGGCCTTCATCAAAACGAAATAACTCCAATGGGTCACTGATAAGATTCAGTCTCACTATTTCCTAGTTTTTGTGATATGTGCAGTTTCAGAATGGCACAAGGCACAGCAAGCCACTCTTCGTTCGCGACCCGCTGTCTGATCCTATCTGTTTCCCAGTAGATATGTATAAAAGAACAAGCTGTGTCGGTATTTTATGAAGGCTCCAAATCTGGCTTTAAAAATATTTGCTCAGGCACTGAGAAGGTCTGGGAATTTGATCTTGGCAAATATTTTGAACCAGAAAAAATAGAACAGTATATGGGCACATAAAAGATCTGGCAGAAATTCATCTGTTATCCCAACTGTCATTCCTGAGCATTCTCAGGGCTGTTTAGACTCCTGTTAGACTTAATCAGGCCAGTATATCTGAATCTACATGCCATGTATATCTGAATCTAATGGTGCTGGACCATGGCTCAACAAAGCATATTAAATAATTAGGAAAATGTTTTGATTTCTTTTGCAGACTGATTTAGCCGATTCTCATTCTTTTTATATAAACAAAAGAAAGCTATTGCTTTAAGAGCTGAAATAATGATGACCTTTAAAAATAATGTGGAGGTCACTTACTGATTTAGTCTCCAGTCCTGCAAAAATATTCCACACAAGCTGGCCCTTCTAGCCAATGGATCCCTTTGCAGTTTTCCCCATACATAGAGTAGGAAATAAATGTGATGATAATGTGGTATCATTTGGTGCAAGCTGACCTTTAATGGGTGACTAGTGTAACATCTTATCTCACGTGGTTTTAAAGTTAATATCCACAGCTGTAGCAGCCCTGTCTGTACTGGCTAACTGTAGTCTTCCTTTTAAGTGCTCTTTCACTTTTTGAATCTTAACAGGTAAAAATTGAAATACCAATCTGTTCCTGAAAGGCTATTTGGATCTGTGCCAGTTGCTATTCTGAAATTTGACTGGTTTCAGATTTCATTACAAAAGTTGAAACAGAGTAAATTAAATTGAGAGCTTAGTTTAGAAATCTCTGTAGCAAACCTGAGTCAAACTATGGTTGTCCATTAAACCTATGCATGCCTCATGCTTGCAATGTGAAATCAGAAACACAATAGCCTGAAAGGCATTTAACTTTGGCTTTAGGCTTGCTTGATACCCACAGCTCAATGGAGAGGTGAGGATATGAACCTCATGCAAAGGTTTGTTCAAACCCCTGAAAACCAAAACAGTTGTTTTTTTTCCACTCGTCTCTTATGCTTCTATGGCACCTTTGAATGTGTATATTTGCTGTTGGTAGCAACATACCATTGAAAATGTTGCTTTTCCTGCTACTCAGTACCCTGTTTTAATAGAAAGCTGTTCTATAATTATTTGCGTTTGTACTGTGGTATCACCTAAAGACCCCTTTCAAATATGGATCTCATTGCAGTAAGCACTGTAAAAAGACGTAATGTAAGAAGACACTGTCACAATGCTGCCATGAAGTGATTACAATCTAAAGAGACAAAACATGGAAATGGTGAGGGAAAAAAGGAACAAAATGTAATGGCCAAGTTCTTTGAACACTGGTTCTTATGTGTATTCTTATATGTATGCATGCACTCCATGTACCTGAGATTGGAGATTTCTAGCAAGTATTGTCTGTGATGCTGGCAGAGCAGGTTCCAGCTCATGCCAAAGCCCTGAGGCCTCCCTGAACACTCACAAACGCGTAGCTGGAAACCTGTGTTGTTAAAATAGGTACTAGATTTATAAAAATGTGTTTAGTGTTTAGACTTTATGAAATGGTTGTAAATTGCTTCATGCATTAATCTCACTTATAATATCTGTATCCCATGTTATAAGGTAATATTTAAGTGTTTGCTCTATAACAGGGGTTGGCAACCTTCGGCACGTGGCCCATCAGAATAATCCGCTTGCGGGTCGGGAAACATTTTGTTTACATTGACTGTCCGCAGGCACGACCCCCATGCAGCTCCCCTAATGGCTGCAGTTCACTGTTCCTGGCCAATAGGAGCTGCGGGAAGCGGTGGCCAACACACTGTTGTAGTGCCTGAGGAGTTAACACTTGATACTTGGTTGGTGAAATCTAAGTATAGAACACACAACCAGTTTAGGGGTTTGTGCCCTGCTTCTTAACAGTCTGCTCTGAGGTTGGCACTCACGGTCGTGAGCCAATCCATACAGCTTGACAGCATCCATTGGTCTGCAAATGCACAGTTGTTCTCCTCGTGCTCCAAACTGAGGGCATAAAGGGCAGTGTGGACCAAGGCTGCTCCAGTTCCTTCTTACTGCCGCATGACCTGTGTCAGAATCCTGTATCCAAAACAATCTTCATCTATCTTCTAATCTGTAAATCTATGTACAGTATAATGCACATAGTTTTAGTATTTTAGTATTCTTAATGTTTTTAGACTTTTAGTGTTGATAGTTAGTTTAGTTCTCCTTGCCTCAGGGAGTTTCTTGCCATGGAAAAAGACTATGTCCAGAGTCCCAGGGTTTCATAGAATATCAGGGTTGGAAGGGACCTCAGGGAATCATCTAGTCCAACCCCCTGCTCAAAGCAGGACCAATCCCCAGACAGATTTTTACCCCAATTCCCTAAATGGCCCCCTCAAGGCTTGAACTCACAAACCTGGGTTTAACAGGTCAATGCTCAAACCACTGAGCTATCCCTCCCCCCTGCTAAGAAATTGTATTTCTTACCCCTGCTCCTTCTCCATTAGTGCCAGATACCAGCACTCTCTTCATTGCCTTGGGGAGGCTCAGATTGCCACCAAGTGCAGTATTTGTCACTTCTTCCCTCCTCGAACCTGCAATGGATGAGAGCTCCACCTGCGGAAACATTTCATAGGGAGAGCTACAGGACCCCAGGTGGGCCCAGGCCAGGGGACCCCCCCCAACCCCGTACAGTGGCCTTAGAGGGTGAGCAGCACCCCTCTAATCACGAACTCTGGACCAGAGACCAAAACTATTAAGTCTAAGAAACCCTCTCAAGAGTAGGGACATGAACATAGGCATAATGACAGATCCCTGTCATTTCTGCCTCTCCAGAAAAAAATTGGTCCAAGTAAAGTGAGTCCTTGTGTGGACCCTAAAGAATTAGGTCCATGTAAATCTTCCAATCACAAAGCAAAGATGTGAAGGAGGACAGATCTGTTAGTACTGGCTCCCACTCCAACTCAGGCAGAAATACTGGCACCCATCCGTTCCAACTTCAGTACCCAGAAAGATAATGGAGCAAATAATCAAACAACAATTTGTAAGCACCTACAAGATAATAAAGTGATAAGTAACAGACAACATGAATTTGTCAAGAACAAATCATGTCAAACTAACCTAATAGTGTTCTTTGACTGGGTAACAAGCCCTGTAGATAAGATAGATGTGGGATAATAGACGTGATGTATCTCGATTTTAGTTAGGCTTTTGTTACTGTCTCAGATGACCGTCTCATAAGCAAACCATGGAAATATAGCCTAGACAAACCTACTATAAAGTGGGTGAGCAACTAGTTGGCAAACTATACTCGTAGTGTAGTTATCAATGGTTCATAGTCAAGTGGGGTTTCACAAGGCTCTGTCCTGGATCTGGTTATGTTCAATATCTTCATAAATGGTTTGGATAATGGCATAAAGAATACGCTTATAAAGTTTGCAGTTGATACCAAGCTGGAAAGAGTTGCAAGTGCTTTGGAGGACAGGATTTGAGTTCAAAATGATCTTGACAAACTGGAGAAATGGTCTGAAATAACTGGGATAAAATTAATTAAGGACAAATGCAGAGTACAATATTTAGTAAGTAATAATCAATTGCACAAATACAAAATGGGAAATGACTGCCTCGGAAGGAGTTCTGCAGAAAAGGATCTGGGGGTCATAGTGGAACACAAACTAAATATGAGTCAACAATGTAACACTGTTGCAAAAAAAAAAGTGAACATCATTCTGGGATGTATTAGCAGGAGTGTTGTAAGCAAGACATAGAAGTAATTTTCGCACTTAACTCAGCACTCATAAGGCCTCAGCTGGAGCATTGTATCTAATTCTGGGCACCACACTTTGGGAAACATATGGACAAATTGGAGAAAGTCCAGAGTAGAGCAACAAAAATGATTAAAGGTCTAGAAACCATGACCTATGAGGAAAGATTGAAAAAATTGGGTTTGTTTTGTCTGTAGAGGGGGAAACGATAACAGTCCAAGTATGTAAAATGTTGCTATAAAGAGGAAGATGATAAATTGTTCTCCTTGATCACTGAGGACAGGACAAGAAGTAATGGGCTTAATTTGCAGCAAGGGAGATTTAGGTTAGACATTAGGAAAATCTTCCTAACTGTAAGGGTAGTTAAGCACTCGAACAAATTACCTGGGGAGGTTGTGGAGTCTCTGTCACTAGAGGTTCTTAAGAGCAGGTTAGACAAACACCTGTCAGGGATGGTCTTAATACTCTGTCCTGCCTCAGTGCAAGCAACTAGACTAGATGATTAATTGCAGTCCCTTCCAGTCCTACATTTCTAGGATTTTTAATGACTGCAAGTGATCTGGATCTTGGTTTTAGGTTTCATCCAGCCTCTAACCCCATGCTGAGGCATTGGTTCAGTACCAACTCAGAGGGAAGAGGGTCACCTACTGAATCACCAGTACCAATCTATTTCCAGCTAATCCATATGCTTATTGAAAAGTAAAATCAACAGATATATTGGAACACTTTACCAAGAACCAACTATCTCCTTTATTAGTTAAGATGGCAATCAAATCTTTGATAGTAAAAGGATCCCTTAAGAACATAAGAATGACCATACTGGGTCAGACCAAAGGTCCATCCAGCCCAGTATACTGTCTACCGACAGTGACCAATGCCAGGTGTCCCAGAGGGAATGAACCTAACAGGTAATGATCAAGTGATCTCTCTCCTGCCATCCATCTCCACCCTCTGACAAACAGAGGCTAGGGACACCATTCCTTACCCATCCTGGCTAATAGCCATTAATGGACTTTAACCTCCATTAATTTATCTAGTTCTCTTTTAAATCCTGTTATAGTCCTAGCCTTCACAACCTCCTCAGGCAAGGAGTTCCACAAGTTGATGGTGCGCTGTGTGAAGAAGAACTTCCTTTTATTTGTTTTAAACCTGCTGCCCATTAATTTCATTTGGTGGCCCCTAGTTCTTATATTATGGGAACAAGTAAATAACTTTTCCTTATTCACTTTCTCCACGCCACTCATGATTTTATATATCTCTATCATATCCCACCTTAGTCTCCTCTTTTCCAAGCTGAAAAGTTCTAGCCTCTTTAATCTCTCCTCATATGGAACCCGTTCCAAACCCCTAATCATTTTAGTTACCCTTCTCTGAACCTTTTCTAATGCCAGTATATCTTTTTTGAGATGCGGAGACCACATCTGTACGCAGTATTCAAGATGTGGGTGTACCATGGATTTATATATGGGCAATAAGATATTCTCTGTCTTATTCTCTATCCCTTTTTGAATGATTCCTAACATCCTGTTTGCTTTTTTGACTGCCGCTGCACATTGCGTGGATGTCTTCAGAGAATTATCCATAATGACTCCAAGATCTCTTTCCTGATTAGTTGTAGCTAAATTAGCCCCCATCATATTGTTTATATAGTTGGGATTATTTTTTCCAATGTGCATTACTTTACATTTATCCACATTACATTTCATTTGCCATTTTGTTGCCCAATCACTTAGTTTTGTGAGATCTTTTTGAAGTTCTTCACAGTCTGCTTTGGTCTTAACTTTCTTGAGCAGTTTAGTATCGTCTGCAAACTTTGCCACCTCACTGTTTACCCCTTTCTCCAGATCATTTATTAATAAGTTGAATAGGATTGGTCCTAGGACTGACCTTTGGGGAACACCACCAGTTACCCCTCTCCATTCTGAAAATTTGCCATTTATTCCTACCCTTTGTTCCCCGTCTTTTAACCAGTTCTCAATCCATGAAAGGATCTTCCCTCTTATCCCATGACAACTTAATTTACGTAAGAGCCTGTGGTGAGGGACCTTGTCAAAGGCTTTCTGGAAATCTAAGTACACTTGCCCATATGTTTGTTGACCCCTTCAAAGAACTCTAATAGATTAGTAAGACATGATTTCCCTTTACAGAAACCATGTTGACTTTTGCCCAACAATTTATGTTCTTCTATATGTCTAACAATTTTATTCTTTACTATTGTTTCAGTTAATTTGCCCGGTACTGATGTTATACTTACTGGTCTGTAATTGCTGGGATCAGCCCTAGAGCCATTTTTAAATATTGCCGTTTCTTTAGCTATCTTCCAGTCATTGGGTACAGAAGCCGATTTAAAGGACAGGTTACAAACCATAGTTAATAGTTCTGCAATTTCACATTTGAGTTCTTTCAGAACTCTTGGGTGAATGCCATCTGGTCCTGATGACTTGTTACTGTTAAGTTTATCAATTAATTCAAAAACCTCCTCTAGTGACACTTCAATCTGTGACAATTCCTCAGATTTGTCACCTACAAAGGACGGCTCAGGTTTGGGAATCTCCCTAACATCCTCAGCCGTGAAGACTGAAGCAAAGAATTCATTTAGTTTCTCCGCAATGACTTTAACGTCTTTAAGTGCTCCTTTTGTATCTCGATCCACCCAGGGGCCCCACTGGTTGTTTAGCAGGCTTCCTGCTTCTGATATACTTAAAAAACATTTTATTACTTTTGGAGTTTTTGGCTAGCTGTTCTTCAAACTCCTTTTTGGCTTTTCTTATTACATTTTTACACTTAATTTGGCAGTTTTTATGCTCCTTTCTATTTACCTCACTGGGATTTGACTTCCACTTTTTTTTTTTTTTTAAAAGATGCCTTTTTATCTCTCACTGCTTCTTTTACATGGTTGTTAAGCCACAGTGGCTCTTTTTTAGTTCTTTTACTGTGTGTTTTAATTTGGGGTATACATTTAAGTTGGGCCTCTATTATGGTGTCTTTGAAAAGTGTCCATGCAGCTTGCAGGGATTTCATCTGGAAGGAGAGTCCCAACTATGGGAAGGTTTCCCTCTACTCCTGTTGACTGCGCTCCTTCCCTGAGTCTTTCATCCTCCTTAACAGCACAGGGGCTGTCCGACCGGAGTTGGGACAAATCTACAGTGTCCCAGAAAGCCTCATCAACATACCTCTCTGCCTTCCTTAGCTCCTCCAGTTCCGCCACCCTGGCCTCCAAAGCCCGTATGTGATCTCTGAGGGCCAGGAGCTCCTTGCACCGAATGCACACATACGCCGCCCGCCTACCGGGCAGGTAATCATACATGCTACACTGAGCGCAATAAATAGGATAGCCCCCACTCTGCTGCTGGGCTTCTGCCTGTATTTTCTCCTACAGCTACCTAGGTTAATGATAGGGTTTTTGTTTAAATCAAGAAGTTTTGATTATAGTTTAGTTTAAAGGTTTTAAAGAATGGCAAGTGTACCTTGCCCCCTTCCCACTCCCCTTCCAGACTCCCTCTTGAAACTCCCTGTTAGTGGCCCCGGTTCGCAAAGCTCCCTGGTCGCTTGCTCACTGCTTTATAAACCCCTGGCCTTTCTGATAGCCCCGCCCCTTACTTGCATTCCATTTTGCACGGTATTTATGAAGTAGGAATTCTTCTTCACTTATTTTAAATTCTGCTTCTCCTGTTGCATTCTTCCCTCATTATTCCCTCCTTTTTTGTGCCACCCCTTCCTACGTTCTCTCTTCACTTCTCTCTTGTCACCTCCTGTGTTTTGAATTCCCTAACACATCTGCTTCTTTCCATCTTCTCTTGCTCTCCACTCCACTTCTGGCTACTTTCAGAAGCTATTTCATCTCCACCAAAAGCCCTTAGCCAGATGGGTACGTTTTTCCCAAAATGCCAGTTCAGGCATAAGGATGATGGATGGCCTGGCAACAGTCTCAATACCTATTTTAACACTGAGCCTCATAAAGTCAGAAATGGACTGAAATTCAGAGCTGCACTGTACAGTAGTGGCTAGAACTGCTGCTCACACTGTACCAAAACCAACTACAGTAAAGAAATTCAAAACCGTTAACAAGGGAAAAAAAACATTATTCAGTCTTATTTTGAAGGTACATGTAAGTGGGGGAATGATCTGGCTATTGCGGGGTCTGGGAACTTTTCTGGCTTATACATTATCCCAGTGAAATGGGCTAACAAAAGGATCTGAGTTTTTGATCCCACTTCCTTTACCGAGAGGCCTGCCTGACCTCGAGTACTCCCCTTCCACTCCCCAGTGTGGCAGAGTCCTCGTAACCCCAACAAGGCTGGACCCATTGATTACTGGGGGGCTTGACCCCAACCTTGTTGTGGTCACTTAGGATAGGGGCTGGGGTGTCCTCGCTCCAGGGTGCACTCTCCGCACCACATAGGTGCTGACTCCATGGGTGCTTCAGGGCTGAAAGACCCATGGGGAAAAAATGGGGGGTGCTGAGCACCCACCAGCAGCCCTCCTATCAGCACTTCCCCCTCCCTCCAGCATCTCCTGCCCACTGGTGGGCCCTGCCAATCAGAGCTTCCCCCTCCCTCCCTGTGCCTCCCACCCACCACAATCAGCTGTTTCGTGGCATACAGGAGGGGGGAGGAGCGAGCAGAATGGGGTGGGAAGAGGCGGGGCAGCGATGGAGGGGAGGGTGGGAAGAGGTGGGGCAGGGTGTGGCCTTGGAGGAAGGGGTGGGGCCTGGGGCAGACCCAGGGGTCAAGCACTCCCAGCACAATGGAAAGTCAGTGCCTGTGCCGCACCGGACACTTCTCTGACCCGCTGATCATTACATACAATTCAAAGGAAATACAATTTATTAAACAGCAACCAATTTTTAAAAATAAGGAAGAAATGGGAAAAGTTAAAGGAAAGCATGTAACCCCACTCTGTGGCACAGGGACATCACAACCAGCTGTCGCAGGAATGTAAGGGAAGTTTACAGTCTGTTCCTCACATGTCCCAGGCCTCCTTCTCAGGCCCTGGCTGTGCTGCAGGTCAGACACTTGCTCTGACATTGGCCACACGCTCTCAGGCTCTAGGTGGCAGGACCCTTCTTCCCAGTGTCAGCCCCCCCCATCGGGGTTATGATCCCACTTCAAGGCCCTTGCAGGCCTCTTTGCTGGGGGCATCTCCCTGTGCTGGACCCTCTGCCCTGGGCCTCCTTGCTCTCCCCAGCTGCTCAACACACCCAGTTCTGGACTGCTCCAGCTCCAGCTCCAACCCCAACTCCATCCCCAGCACTACTGCTGCTCTGTTTCTAGCCCCCTGGACTGCTTTTATTGGCCCCTCTGGCTCTGGTTGCTGCAGTTCTCCTAGCACAGGTCTGCACCCTGGGCTGCTTCTGTGGTTTTTGTTGCTGCAGCCCTGCTTCCAGCATAGACCCCCCACCACCACCCGGGATGCTTCTCTGGTTCTCTCTGGAGGGTGTGGCCCTGCTCCCCAGCTCAGCTCAGGCCTCTGCTCTTTCCTTAGCTCGGCCCCACTCTGTTCCAGGCAATTCCAGCTCACACGAAGGCTCCGGCCTCCTGACTCCCTCATTAGTCTGCTCGCCCTGTCAATCAGGCTGACCTGGAGCATTGGCCTCTCCCCATTGCTCCTGGGAACTGTCAGTCTCAGGGTCCTGATTTCCCATCGACCCTTCTCTTTTCTTTTGGTACTGGGAGCTAGCCAACAACAACAACAAAAAAAACCTACTGAGTTTGAGTATGGGACCAACAGTCCCTTTACATGTAGTTGGGCTAATTAGTGGAATTTTAACAAGCTAGAACTAAATAACATGTTATGTGAAGTTAAAGTTGGCAAAACATTTGTGAATCTCAGCAAACCTAATTCAAGTGCTGAGTTTCTGACAAACTGGGTTTCAACCCACCTAGTTCTGGTTTTATTATACAAGGTTGGCACAGCTCTAGTCAGCATCATAGGCCCAATTCTGAATGTGCCGCTATTGCCACTGAAGTCATTGGGAGTTTTATGCATGGATAATTCGCAAGACAGAACCCCAATTTGTGTCTGTCTAACTTTCAGTTTAGTTACAGCTATTAATATGCTAATATCTGGGGTGTCTGCAAAAAAGTGTCTTGCGATCACCAGATACAACCATGATTTCGAACAGCTAAAGGAGGTATAGCAGAGCTTCTTCTGGCTCAATCATCAAAGAAGTTTCTGGTACCGCTCCTATTTGTGAACCACCAGAGTGTGTGTTAGTCTCAAAACCTGTGCATCAACACGGTATGAGGATTTAAGCTGATTGACTAATCTGTTCAGAATGCCTGGCCACGAGTTAGCAGATGAAATGTGTAGCCATCTTTTAATTACCTGATGTGTGCTCAAATCTGTTAAAAATCTTTTTGAGTCTGAAATCCCATAGCTTTGTGTTCTTGAGAGTGAGAGCTGCCAGTGATGGTAAAATTGACCACCTGAAAGAGAGAGAGAGAGAGAGAGAGAGAGTGTGTGTGTGAGAGAGAGACAAGGTAAATGAAGCTATACAGTGAAAACACTTTATGCCTTTTTAAAATCTTCCATAATGGCAATGAGAAGAAGAATAAATTAGAGAAATATGTGAAAGAGGATCTCAGAGTAATTTACACACCTTAACTAAGGTCAGATTTCCCCTTCCGTTTATTTAAAAAGGAATGGATTAAAAGAGTCCAAAAAAGTTTTGACCCAAACTACATCAGAGGGAGAGGGATTGAGCCTACCTGGCATCCTCCTTCTTCCCTTAACACCATGCACTTGGGATTTTGATGGGGGTGAAGAGTTAGGTGAGGATGGCCTCTTTCTTTAGTGTTATCAGTTCCTTCCAAACCCATGGCATTTCTTCCCACCGGCTGCTCCTCTGAACATAACCAGCCTTCCCAGAATGGGGGGGTTTGGACTCAGCTTTTGATGGGGTGGCATTAGTGACTGACCTGGTCAGAGGGCTGGAGCTGCAGAAAAGAGGTCTTAGAATTCCCCACCTCGGGCTGTGGGGGGATTCCTCTGTTGCAGGCTCTGTAGAAGTCAGCTGTAAGGCTGTCCTCTAAGGACTCCCTCACAAGCCTAGTGTAAGTGGTGTGCTAGGAGTGAAGAGGTGTGTTGGGGAGCAGGGCTGCAGCCTGTGGAGATTCCAGGCTGCATTGCAGCCCATAAAGCAGCCCCAGGAAACAGCTGTAATTTAGGCCCCATAACTGTGTAAGTTACGGTGGGGGCCTCTCTCCATCTCTGAAGCCATAATCTACAGTCTGCCGACATGTTGACAGTTTTGCATGAATTAATGAAAGAGGGATCAGAAGTAGCTGACATGGATTGTTTGTTTATTTTTATTATTATTAAACTGACTTGTGTATCCAAGTTACTGCTGTGAGAAAAAATTAAAGTAAGAGGAGAGCTGGCAAAAGTCTTTAAAATGTATCAATAAAAATATAGAAAATCCCTTGATTTTTTAAGAGTGAGGCTGCTGTCTTGACTTGAGGCAGCAAATTCTTAGTCTAAATCATAAATGCAGCTGTCTTACTGGCATTGCATTATACATAGAGAGGAAATGAAAAGTGATGTTTCCAACACTGAAGAAAATATGGCCAAACTTTGATCACTTAATAAACAGAGCACTACCTTTATTTAGTTCTGTTTGCTTAAAAGGAAAAATGTTAATCCTATTTAAAAAAAATCTTCTGGACGGTGTCCTTACAATATTTTTGTATATGTAAATCAGTTTTAAATGTTTTTGTAAAAAATTATAATGCATAAGAAAAGTCTGACCAACCAAACCCTAGCAGCTCCACCCATTTCTTCCCCCCCCCCCCCCCCCCCCCCAAAGCAATGAGGCATCAAGGCAATATGTTATATAAAATCCAGTGTAGTTGTAGACATGTCAGTCCCAGGATATTAGAGAGACAAGATGAGTGAGGTAGTATCTTTTATTTGACCTGCTTCTGTTGGTGAGAAAGATGCTTTTGAGCCACACAGAGCTCTTCTGTGGTTCTCTCTCACTAGCAGAAGCTGGTCCAATAAAAGATATTACCTCACACACTTTGTCTCTCTAATATAAAATTCAGTCTTTATTGATTTGTACACATGCCTTTTTGATCAGCACATTTCCATGAATATGCTTTAGCTTTCCCCATGCATTCTGTATTTGGCCATGTACTTGGTTGGCCTGTGGTAGTAACCACAGACAAACTGCACAACTGCTGCAGGCTTCCAACAACAGGGGCCTGGCATGTACTGGACAAGGATTGCATGGCATATGCCAGCTCAAACAGGGACATTTCCTCTTTCTGTTTTCCTGCTCCCAGAAGCCAACCAATCAAAGATGAAATGTCTCCATTCTTGGCACATCTATTTTAGAAAATCAGTAATAATAATTATGCTTCCATTCCAACCTCATTGCAGGTGCTGGAAAATGAGCTGTAGTCTCTCCAAGAACACAGGACTGTAGTGGATATGTTCACCTGGGTATCTTAAAAAATGCTTAACACATGTTTTATAATATATATCAATTTATACTGAGAAAGTACCTTATCTGTAAAATGGCAGTAACCATGAAATAATAGTAATAGTACTTGTGCACCTCAGAGGGGTGAGACTAAGGACAAAGATTACAAATCTGGGAAACTAAAATTATGCACCTAAATCCATACTGAGACAGACCTCAATGAGAGCTTTGGCTATTCAATACATCTGAAAATCAAGCCACTAATTTAGTTGCATACATACAAAATCAGTGTAGCCCATATTAAATGGGTTAAACACTGGCTAACTGATGGATCTCAACAAGTAGTTATAAATGGAGAATTGTCATCCAAGGGGGTTGTGTTTATTAGGGTTAAACTCAGAATTTCCATTATGCAGAAAACCCCAACATTTAAAAAAAAAAAAAAAAAAAAAAAGTTACCATTCAGAAAGAAAATATAAATTTCAAAATTTCCCACAAAGGGGAAATTCAGAAAAAAAATCATTACAAAAAACCTAAATGTTTCATTTTGAAAGTCATCCAAGAGCTTCCAGGTTGCCTGATTTGTGAGACAGCAGGGTCTCCAGTCTGCCCAATTCCCTAGGCCTTGTCAACTCCTGGGGTAGCTGACTCCCAGGGCTACCCTGGTTAACTGGCTCCCTGGACTCTGCAGTTCCCACAGCAACCAGTTTCCCCTTCCTAGAGCAACTGACTCGCTGGGCGGCCAGTTCTTGGGACAACTTACTTCCTGGACCCCCAACTCCCTGGAGCTGCCCAACTCTGCGTTTTGAACAGGAACATTTTAAATAGTTTCCCAGAGAATTTTTGTAACCATACTGTCAAGGCTGCTTCCCCACTCTGAACTTTAGGGTACAAATGTGTGGGCCTGCATGAAACTTCTAAGCTTAACTACCAGCTTAGATCTGGTCCGCTGCCACCACTCCCAAAGTGCGAATTCCCTTCCCTGGGTAGCCTTGAGAGACTCTTCACCAGTTCCCTGGTGAATACAGATCCAAACCCCTTGGATCTTAAAACAAGGAGAAATTAACCATCCCCCCTCCTTTCTTCCACCAACTCCTGGTGGATCAAGATCCAACCCCCTTGGATCTAAAAACAAGGAAAAATCAATCAGGTTCTTAAAAAGAAGGCTTTTAATTAAAGAAAAAGGTAAAAATCATCTCTGTAAAATCAGGATGGGAAATAACTTTACAGGGTAATCAAACTTAAAGAGTCCAGAGGACCCCCCTCTAGCCTTAGGTTCAAAGTTACAGCAAACAGAGGTAAACACCCTAGCAAAAAGTACATTTACAAGTTGAGAAAACAAAGATAAAACTAACATGCCTTGCCTGGCTGTTTACTTACAAGTTTGAAATATGAGAGACTTGTTCAGAAAGATTTGGAGAGCCTGGATTGATGTCTGGTCCCTCTTAGTCCCAAGAGCAAACAACCACCAAAACAAAGAGCACAAACAAAAGCCTCCCCAAGATTTGAAAGTATCTTGTCCCCTTATTGGTCCTTTGGGGCAGGTGGCAGCCAGGTTACTTGAGCTTCTTAACCCTTTACAGGTAAAAGGATTTTGGAGTCTCTGGCCAGGAGGGATTTTATAGTACTGTACACAGGAGGGCTGTTGCCCTTCCCTTTATAGTTATGACACATACCATTAAAAACAGGAAATTAATCAACAGGTTGTATATTAATGGTAGTTGTACATTAATGGTAATAAATGATATGTTACACTTACATAAGTCTGCTATGTAAACAAACTTTACAATTTAAATTTTATCTAGGCTTTTGTACTGCACCATCACTAAGATTACAGCCTCTGCTCCATTCTTAGCTCTCTAGGTCATGCCTGACTAATGCAATTCATAAATTACAAAATATCACATACTGCAATACATTAGCACACCAAAATGTGTTAAGAATGGATACATCGGTGTCATCTGATCTGTTTGTATAATCTAGCTAAAGTGCCCATAACCATAACTGAATTGTATTTTATTTCTGTGATCTTAAAACAAATTGTATTAATTTCCTATATGGAATAATCTTTAATTTTTAACTGATTGATCTGTTTATAAATTTATTTTGAATGACCCAAATGCTTCTGTCCATAATTCTGCTGAGCAAAGGTTGATTCTACCACCAAATATGTGAACAGACCATGAATGCCCATTCTTTTGATGGCCCAGATATCTACAATGGGAATCTAAACTGGAGCAATGCTTAACAGACTCCACTGAGAGCACTGACGATATCTCATGCCTCAGTCTGAGTAACAGGATGGTTCCTAACAATACAGGTAATGAAGATACAGCAATATTCAGATGGGTTCCTAAATACAAAGTCAAAATCCTCCTTCCCCAACTTTGAAATGCTTCCTTTCTGCACCCTGACTGTTTTACCCTACCCCAAAATGTCAATCCTAATCCATTTTTTACCATTCCTCAACATAGCCCTAGTTTCTCAGCCACTCACTTTACCTTCTCCCCCTGGTCTTCCATCACCAGCCAGCCACCTTTGTCCCCCTACCCCTAACATGACAACCCCAGAGAAATCATCCTATGAACATTCCACACATTCCCTGGATAATCAGTGACCTCAATCAGCATAAGTGCCCCTTCTCTTCACAGGGCTTCTGAGATTAGTCACCCAGGCTTGTGAAGGCTGCTCCCATTCCCTGTCCTGTTCAAGGCTGCCCGAATGTGCAGATGTGACCCACAAGTGAGTATATATTGCAGGTTCCCCTTTTGCTGTTTCACAGAGGATATGAGCTGCTACAGTCCTCAGCTACAGAGCCTGGGCTCTTTAGCTCAAGCAGTAGCAGGTCTTGCTGTCATACTGGAAATGTCACACTGGCATGTACAAATCTTCCTCAGCCACTTCCCATATGGATGCTGTATGAAACTAGGAAGTAAATTACAGCAGGGAGCGTGAATAGTAAACAGCATGAACAGGTAGAGAATTAAAGTTAAAAAATTCCCATGTCCATGGAGCTACATGAATGGCTGCCTGAGCCAAATTCAAATGGCATGTATTGCAGCTGACTTTAATGGCATTTCACCCGCTTGCACCAGATCTGAATTTGGCTCCATATGGGCTTGATTCTGCAAGAAGCTGAGCACTCCTGTGAGTTGCTGGATGCCCATAACTCCCATTACAGCAGGGGTTCTCAAACTGGGGGTCAGGACCCCTCAGGGAATCAGGAAGTTATTAGATGGGTGGTCGTGAGCTGTCAGCCTCTAACCCCACTTTGCCTCCAGCATTTATAATGGTGTTAAATGTATTAAAAAGTGTTTTTAATTGATAAGGGAGGTCGCACTAAGAGGCTTGCTATGTGAAAGGGGTCGCAAGTAAAAACGTTTCAGAGACACTGCTTTACAGTCATTAATCATTGTGGGAGTTCAACACCTCATAGACAGGAGTGAGCCCTACAATTTAGTTATGATCTCTGTGAATATTATAATAAAATGGGTTACTACTACAGGAATATTAATATATTATATAACATCTACTTTGGATCAAAGTTACATTTGAAAACATATCTAGAGTGGAAGCTGCCAATGTAAAATGCTAGTTTTTGAAAAGGGATAACGCTATTCAAATCTATGACATATTTGATATTTAAATAAATGTGTCTAGAATTGGTGTCAAGGAAAATTAGACCATCAGTTAGAATATGTATATATTCTCTGCATATAAGAGACTGATTAAAACCATCAGGAAGTGTAAGATTTACAAAACTTAGAGTAAAATTTTCTAAATCACCTAAGTCCCATTTACAAAGTGACTTTCAGTGAGATTTAGGCTAAGGGCAGCATTTTCAAAGGTATTAGGTGCCCAACGATGCAGTCATTGGTGAGTTTGTAATGTTGTTTTTGTGCATCATGGACTAAATGAGGAGTTATTGCAATAGGATGAATTAGTCATTTGCAGATTCAGTGAGCAGTTTGTTCACTCTTAGCACAGCTTTATTTGGGGACATTTGGTCATTTATGTTGGCCTTCTCAGTGCTGGAACCATGCTACTTCAAGCTGTTACCTTCAGCCTGCATTCACACTCCTAGTTAACTACCATGTATTTTATTTGAATTACTAGAAACAGATACCTTGAAATATACATTTCATTCCCAAGGGTGTCCTGGCAGTGAGCTGCAAATGTTTATAAATAACCATACCCAGCAAACTAATTATAAAACCCAATGTACATATGCAAATATTTAAAAATAATCAGTTGTCTGATAACATTTATTTCAAAAGTGATCTTCATAACACATGATAAGATGAAACTGGCATAGAGTACCTACCACATGTTAGTAAACATCACATGGTTTTCAGGGTCATTTTTCAGTGCTGTCACTCAACAGGTTTATGTTAAAGAAGCAGTTTGAGCCTTAGCTTTGAATTTCCTTGCATTGATGGGTTTGTGACCTTACAGTTGTTCACATGCAGTATTTTATTTTTAGTGTTATAAAACTGTTTGCAGAGGGACTGGATCAGTAACATAAGTATCTATCTGACAAAGGTAGGGTAGTTAAAATTGATTCTTTGAGTGGAGTTGAAGTCTGGCCCCATTCTGTAGATGTGTGTGTAACTTTACTCATATGAGTAGAGCCTTGACTTAAAGTTATGCATGTACATGTTTACAGGATAGGGGCTTTAGTGATCTGTTAATTTAAGTGGTTTTGAACACTGGATATATTAAATATTCATAAAAATACAACCTAGGGACATAAGTGGTAATCCCTAGCCCAGCTATATGATAAAACAATTGTCAAATTTATTTTAAAATACCTCAGATTTTTTTATTTGAGTAAAAAAATATCAGAATAATTTAAAATTATGTATTTATTAGTAAAAAAAAAAAAACCACCTCTGGAGTGATTCGAACATTTTTCTCCAAAAATAATTGAATAATACACACTAACCACAACTTTAAGGATTCATACTTTTCAAAGATCTATAGTACAAGTGTCAATGCTTTAAGTTATTCTTTCTGAACTTGTTTGTGTAATGTGTATTTTTGGCATAATTAGCCAATGCTAATTTTGCATTAGTAAATAAGATTTTCTGGGTCAGTCTTTCAAATATTAATAGTTTAGGTTGGCAGGTAAAAACAGAATGCCCATGATTATTAACTATTGTATTTACCTGAGTATCTAGTGTTGTTTCTACACCGAAAATACAGAAAATCAAATACACTTCTACCCTGATATAACACGAATTTGGATATAACACGAATTCGGATATAATGTGGTAAAGCAGCGCTCTGGGGGGGTCGGGGCTGTGCGCTCCAGAGGATCAAAGCAAGTTCGATATAACGCGGTTTCACTTATAATGCGGTAAGATTTTTTTGGCTCCCGAGGACAGCGTTATATCGGGGTAGAGGTGTATTAACAACAATAAATTTCTAAGGATTTAAAAATGCACCCTACTTTTAATAATGTTTGCTACAGAGACAGTCCCTATAGGCCAAATTCAGGTAATTGATTTAAATGGAATTGCATTTTATACCAGGGCTGTATTTGGCCCTATGTGGGTAGATTCTTCTTGAAGTGTTTATAACATCTCCTGTTTTAGGCTTCTTAATTCTTCACAGCTCTCCTTGCACTATGACTAAGAATTCCTTTGCAAGTCAAGAGGAAAAGCAGAACAAGTCCCGTCTCTTAAATGCCATAAACAGGAGCTGATAATCATTTTCCATGGAACTGGTAACCCAGAATATGGTAGCCTGACATAAAATCTGACCTTCCAGTGAAAAGCAATCCAATTGTGACCTTTCTATTGCATTAGAACTAGCTGCCCTTTAATAGATAGTGTTAAATAATCACATTCTATTAGAGATTGCATTTTAATCATGTTTACAATTATTCATTAATTACAAAGGTTCTGTGGCTACTCCATAGTTAAAATTACATAAAGATTTGCATTTAAACTAGGGAATAATCCGATGTGTTTTACATGAATACTGTAACCCTGATCCTGCAAGCTGCTCCTTCTGGGTAGGCCTCCATTAACTTTGTTGGGGATCTGCCTGAGCACAGGGATACATAAACATTTTGATCATTGCAGGACCACACCCATATCATGGCTTCCCCAAATTTACCAAACTTAGTCTTGGGTTACAGAATATCTTTTCTAAGAATTTACAAGTAAATCTGTTACTTAATTTATTAATTATAAGCATTTTGAAATGGCGAGTGTATACTTTCTTAAAATTCCTCTAGCAAATATATTTTGGATTTTTGGAGATTGGAAAACTAACTCACTTGGAGATTTTAGCAAAATCTGAGGCACAGTCTATTTTAAGGTTTATTAACGTGTAGATTTTTGTATTA
Organism: Malaclemys terrapin pileata; assembly: GCF_027887155.1. Taxonomy (NCBI): domain Eukaryota; kingdom Metazoa; phylum Chordata; order Testudines; family Emydidae; genus Malaclemys; species Malaclemys terrapin. Next base: position 116,995,783 of record NC_071505.1, read on the forward strand.
ATATACTAATCATAATGTTTTCTATCTACTTCACAATGAAAATCAATGGATATTTTCATTACTGAATTAATCTGATGGAAGTATTTGTCATCAAACGGCTGCTCCACAATCCAGGATTTCACTTTTTTTTTTTTTAATTATGTACCTAGCCCTCATGGTTGTGAAGAAAACCTTGAAAATGTGAACCAAATGAAACGTATACAGTGGGGATATCCTGAGTCTGGAGGCAGCCTGAAATACTGTTATATATTGGTAATGAATGAAATGAATAATGGTGCAATAATAATGTCAATACTGGTAATTATTTCACTGCTGAAAATGTTAGAAACACTGAATTAATGTGACAGCTGCATTTGATGCAGTGCTCATTGTGAAATATCAATAAAGTCAATGAGACTGCTCACGTGCTTAAGTGCTTTGCTAGCTGGTGATCTTAATGTCCAATGGCTTATATGACAAATGTATCATCTAAACTTTGACATTTAAATTGTATTTCATGTGTTATTCACAGTGAAATGTCACAAAAGTCAATGGGACACTTGTGCTTAAAGTTACACATGTGCTTAACTGCTTTGCTAGCTCGGTGCCTTGATGACCGGTGGGTTGTATGACAAAATTTATCATCTAAAGTTTGATGGCGCAGGGCAGATCTGCACTAGAAAACTAAATAGACCCAGCTATGTCGCTCAAAGGGTGTGAAAAAGCCAACCCCCTGAGTGACATAGGTAAGCTGACCTAAGTCCCCATATAGATAGTACTAGGTGAATGGAAAAATTTTCTGTTGACTAGGTATTGCCTCATGGAGATGGATTACTGATATCCTGGGGAGAATCCCTCCGCTGGTGTAGCTAGCGTCTACACTGAAGTGCTACAGGGGCATTGTGAGAGTTCATTCATATATGTTTGTAAAGCGCTTTGAGGGCCTCACATGGACAGTGCTATAGAAACCCAGAGCAGTATCATTCTTAATACTCTATAAATAGACTGATGTCAGAAGGTAAGCAAATGTTATCTTAATTAACAAATTCCTGCAGATCCAGTTATAAAATCATAGTCACATTGTGTTTCCCAGCTCACAACAAATATTTGACCAAAGTCATAAGAAGGTGAAAAAAATTTTAATTAAAAGAAGAAAGCAAATTACAAAAATACACAAGTAATCATCTCAGACATAGTTCCTAAGTGTCATGGGTATTCTTGCTATAATTGGAATAAAGAGTGGTAAAACAGAAGCATTCTCTGTTGTCCCTCTGTCCCATTCTAATCTCCAAAACCATTTGGTGTGGAATTTTTTTCAGCCTGCCCTGATGCAGGGCCGGCTCCAGGGTTTTGGCCGCCCCAAGCAGCCAAAAAAAAAAAAAAAAATGCCGCGATCGCGATCTGCAGCGGCAATTCGTCGGGAGATCCTTTGCTCCGAGCGGGAGTGAGGGACTGTCTGCCGAATTGCCGCTGAATAACCTGGACGTGCCGCCCCTCTCCGGAGCGGCCACCCCACGTACCTGCTTGTCAGGTTGGTGCCTGGAGCCAGCCCTGCCCTGATGTCTCTGCTGTAGAGTCTTCTCCCATCTCAGACTGATCGTAACAATCAGCAACAAGCAATTTCTCCACAATCTGAATCCTTACTTTTATTGTATTACTATGATGATGAAAACTTCCATCACCTATTATGTTAAAAGAGACAGGAGGAATTCCTTGGGGACATGTGGACATTTTATTTAATAGTACTCACCTGGTTCCCCAGAGGTGGGAAATATAAACCACCAGTAGAGGAATGATCCTGGCCTAAGTAGCTGTGGGTTTTAACTTGGTGGCATGTTTAAGCTTTGAGCTGTGGAATCTTGACAACTATTCTGTTGAGAATTAGCTAAAGGACTCCACTATTCTGGTGGCTGGTCAAAAACTCCATTGTGTTGGTGGGTCTAGTTCTCACTGGGCTGTCATGGTCTGGAATTCACACAATGCTGCTCTTTCTACAAAATTCACTCTTTAATTGCATAAATCTTTGGCTGTGTCTACACCTAAACTGCTACAGCGGCATAACTCAGCGCTGCAGCTGCGCTACTGTAGTGCTTCAGTGCAGACATTCACTATAGTAATGGGAGGGGTTCTCCCATTGCTAAAGCTAATTCACCTCCCTGAGAGGTGACAGCTAGGTTGATGGAAAAATTTAAGCTGACCTAACTGCCAGTGTAGACAGTGCTAGGTTGACAGAAGATTTTTTCCATCAACCTAGCACTGTCTACACTGACAGTTAGGTTGGCTTAAATAGATTACTCAATGAAGTATGGATTTTTCACACCCCCAAGCGATGTAGCTGGGCTAACTGTTTAGTGTAGACCTGGCCTTAGTCGTCATCTTTACTGGGGGAAAAAGTGTATTATCTAATAGACAAACTTTCTCCTTATTTAACTAGTAAGGGGAAAGGAACTCTGATGTGGAGAATCATTGCAGACGTGTCTCTAGTAGTGGAAGATAGTGTCATTCCACAGCTTCTTTATATATAGCTCTTGATCTGTCAGCTCTAGAATTAATATTTTTTCATCTGAAAATCTTTTACACTTAGCTTTGCTTGACCATCATCTGTGCTGTGTTTCATACCCTCCTCTTATGTTACCCATGAGACTTCCTGTACCAGTTTCTTCATAAACTGAGAACTCTGAATTTCCTACATGGAAGATTACTCTCTAGTTCTTATTTGAAATGGGTTGATATGTTACTTTAACCACAGTATTTATCACCTTCTCCTATGTGTTAACTTATTAAATCAATGCCTGATATTGTTCCTGCACATTTGTAACTTGAAATACTAGTTCTCCATTTGGTTGACCAATTAATATCAGTTTATTTGCTAACTGGATCATTTATTGTCTTTTCAAGGTTCCTAAATTGTTTTACCTTTGTTTATATCTAGATATTATATTGCTAATAAAACCTTTTCAAGATTGCTTTATTTACCTTGGCAGATTCCTCTAGTCATGGTTCCCTAGTTGTTAATATCCAAGGGAGCAGCTTTTCCCTGAGACTGTTGCATAGCATCTTCTCCCATCTCAGGGGTTTTAAAACTATAACCCAGGACCATAGTCCTCCCTTCTGTTTTTGGTTTAATACATTATACAGGGCCGGCTCCAGGCACCAGCCCACCAAGCTTGTGCTTGGGGCGGCACCTGGAGGGGGGCGGCGTGGTGCTCCGGCTCTGGCCGCCGGGGAGAGCGGAGCCGCGGCGGGCTCGCCGCCCTCCCCCCGGCGCTCTGGCCGCCGGGGAGAGCGGAGCCCTGGGCGGGCTCGCCGCCCTCCCCCCGGTGCTCTGGCCGCTGGGGGGACAGTGGAGCCCCGGCCGGGGCTCGCTGCCCTCCCCCCGGCGCTCTGGACGCCGGGGACAGCAGAGCCGCGGTGGGCTCGCTGCCCTCCCCCCGGCGCTCTGGCCGCCGGGGAGAGCGGAGCCCCGACCGGGACTCGCCGCCGGGGAGAGCGGAGCCCCAGCCGGGGCTCGCTGCCCTCCCCCCGGGGCTCCGGCCGCCCTCCCCTTCTGCGCTGCGGGGGGGTGGGGCGGGGGCGGCTGGAAGCTTTTTTGCCTGGGGCGGCAAAAAAGCCAGAGCCGGCCCTGACATTATAGCAGCATTTCCCTGTTCATCCTATTTTAAAAGGAACAAATAATAGTTTTGATCTATCATTTGAATCACAAGAGGAAAAAGGAGAGTTCTTCAGAATTAAACTATCAAATACTCACTCGAGATTATTTTTTTGCTATGATAACCTGAGCTACATTAGATGATTTCCTCTTCCCTTGGTCACTATTAATGCATGTTGATGCTGTAGGGCTAGTTCTGGAAGGTGCTGAGCTTCCTCAATTCCCACTTACTTTAACGGGATCTGAGAATGCCCAGCACCATGCAGGATTGGGCTCTAGCTTCCTGGAATTTCTCCACCCATTGTGAGGAATTCTGGTCTTTCGGCAGCTTGTTCCTGCACATGTCATGACAGTCACAACTCTATCTACCAATGGAACCAGGAGAACATTTATTCCTGGCTAAAGACCACTCTGGTTGACCTCTTGTGTCAGTCATAGATTCATAGATTCTAGGACTGGAAGGGACCTCGAGAGGTCGAGTCCAGTCCCCTGCCCGCATGGCAGGACCAAATACTGTCTAGACCATCCCTGATAGACATTTATCTAACCTACTCTTAAATATCTCCAGAGATGGAGATTCCACAATCTCCCTAGGCAATTTATTCCAGTGTTTAACCACCCTGACAGTTAGGAACTTTTTCCTAATGTCCAACCTAGACTTCCCTTGCTGCAGTTTAAGCCCATTACTTCTTGTTCTATCCTTAGAGGCTAAAGTGAACAAGTTTTCTCCCTCCTCCTTATGACACCCTTTTAGATACCTGAAAACTGCTATCATGTCCCCTCTCAGTCTTCTCTTTTCCAAACTAAACAAACCCAATTCTTTCAGCCTTCCTTCATAGGTCATGTTCTCAAGACCTTTAATCATTCTTGTTGCTCTTCTCTGGACCCTCTCCAATTTCTCCACATCTTTCTTGAAATGCGTGCCCAGAACTGGACACAATACTCCAGCTGAGGCCTAACCAGCGCAGAGTAGAGCAGAAGAATGACTTCTCGTGTCTTGCTCACAACACATCTGTTAATACATCCCAGAATCACGTTTGCTTTTTTTGCAACAGCATCACACTGTTGACTCATATTTAGCTTGTGGTCCACTATAACGCCTAGATCCCTTTCTGCCGTACTCCTTCCTAGACAGTTTCTTCCCATTCTGTATGTGTGAAACTGATTTTTTCTTCCTAAGTGGAGCACTTTGCATTTGTCTTTGTTAAACTTCATCCTGTTTAACTCAGACCATTTCTCCAATTTGTCCAGATCATTTTGAATTTTGAGTCAGTGAGATGAAGCGCACTAATAGAAATGCCGACATAAGTGGTCCAAAGGAATCATATGCATCTTATTCTTCTAAGATTTTAATCTGATTTACATACAGCCTGACTCTTGATGTGCTGAGTATCCCTGCATCTCATTGATTTCACTGGGAGCTGCAGGTGCTCGGAGTCTCTGGAAATCAAACTAATACTGACTTTCACTCAAAAGCCCTTTGCAAATCAAACAGAAAAACACACCTTAAATGTATCCATCTGTGGAGAAGTGAGTAGTAAACATCCAATTAACTATAGAACAATGGAGAGGAAATACTTTTGACCAAAGATAGCCTACTATTAAAACACGTGTCACACTGCAGACAAGCTACAATTCTCAATGTCTCATCTAAAAGACACCCCCCTCAAGAGTAAAATGCATGCAATTCAATTTATCTATGGTATCTTGGATGGCTGATTGGTTGAGCTTACCACTCTGATTCTCAGCTGTGGTTCTAGGAAGTCTAGGTATTTTCACACCCAATGCTTGGACTATTATTAATAGCTCTTCTGTCATCAAGAAGACCCTGAAGTGGAAATTAACCTACCAAGACAAAGTAATCAAAGGCTACATTAGGTTTCTGCACACTCTTCATAACAGAAGCTGACAGGTGTTAATTTTGGATTGGTCTTATTTTGTTTCACATTATACTACAAAAAAGTCATCTTTGGTGACATAGTTTCCTTCTTCAGTGATGCCCATTTAGCTGTTAGGGCTTCATGCAGGTACAGGGTCCCACCCTTGCAGAGCTCAATGCATGGTCAAGGACTTAGTGTGTTTAAAACTGCCCTGAAACAAAATCAGCCAGAAACCATGCTACTAGAAACAAAACCATTGCAATAGGAGGTGTTATTAAAAAGCACCAAGGGTATTATCCATAGAGGTATTGAGGTGCCTAAGTCACTTTTTAGGCACCACTGCAATCTATAAAACTCCCACTCGGCTGCTGTCTAACTCTATAGGCATCTAAACCCACTATGCGCCTAATTTTTTTCCTCTGAGGGTGCACACACTGCAGCTTCATTCTAGGTGCATGGGTGGCTATCTCCTGCCTGAGCACCTGCACTACAGCGTTGTGATAGGCATCCGGATGTCTGGCTTAAGACCCAGAGCAATTCACAAAATGGGAAAGATAGGGGTTTGGCCGTCTAAATTGCATGGGGGGGGTGATAATCTGGGGACTGTGCTCAGAGGCCACCTACCGGATTTTGGGCTCCTCAGGGAGGTTCACACAAAACAGCAGGGAGTGGGTGGGAAAGGGACCTCCCTTATAATCTTTAGGCTAGGGGACAGACTATTCATCCAGGATGTGGGAGAGACACACACCCCCAGCTCAAATCCTGCCTCCTCTGGAGGGGAAGGGAATTGAAGTGGGATCTCAGGAATGTAATCTAACCACTAAACTACATAATATTCTGATATGGTCTCCCTCAAGCTCTCTTGAAGTTGATCGACTTTAATTAAACAACAGAATACTTAAATATTAATTGGGCCACCCCAAGAAATAGAATGATGCTGTAGCCTAGGGGTTAGGGCACTAACCTGAGAGAGAGCAGAGCCTGATTCAAATCCCTGTCTTCCCCCTCAGGAGAATGAGGGTCTCCCACAGCTTGGGTGAGCACACTAGGCTAAAGGGAGGGCTCCCTCGTTCCACCTGGGACTGTTTTGCTTCGGCCCTTGCATGCAATTTAGGAAGCCAAGCACCCATCTTCCCCCAGTTCATGGACAGCAAGGAGAGCCAGGCACCTCCCTGCAGCCTGGATTGAGGTATCTAACTTTCAGAGAGGGGCAGGGCTTACCATCTCCTATTGGTTGACTTTGGCAGCTCCTTGCCTAGCCTACTGGCATTGGTGGATCGCAATCTTAGGTGTCTATCTCTCCCCATTCATTGTATAGGGGTTCTTAAGGTACTTAATTTAGCTTGGTGGATCACAGTGTTATTCCTGTGATTTTCTAGGCATCTAAATGTTAGGCACCACAATGCTCAGCATTGCAACACTTAAGGCCCTTTGTGGATTCCACTGCAATTCCCTTAAACATTAAACCTGAGTTTGTCCAACTAGAGAGTGCCATTACTTTTCAAATAACCTGAATTATCTCTGTATCAAGGGAAGGTAGTATTAAGGACATATGCTTTCCCCAATGTATGTGACAGATGTTTAAATAGGGAAAAAAACAAAAATTAGTAGTAGGGAAGTTTGAAAATTATTAAAAAAAACTGTAGCAAATAAATTATCTCTAAAGTAACAAAGCTGAGGTAAAGTGGGGTTTAAAATGAATGATGCTCAGTGTGGAGGATAAGATCAAAGGTGTAATGGGTCTGAGCTGTGTGTGCTGTTGTCTATCATTGAAATACTAGTTATATGTGATTGAACTGTGTGAAGACTCTATGCATTTTGACTCAATGATTTTGAATTTTTTTTAACTAACAAATCATTAAGAGGCCTATCTCTTTTAAACGAGTAGAGGTGAAAGGCATATAGGCCCTATTTGTTCTATAGACCCTGGTCCTGCAATCAAACCCTATGTGTGGACCTTCATGTCTGGTGGGGAGCCCAGTGATATTTTCAGTGGGGCTCTACATAGATGTAAGACTCCCTGCTCCCCCAACAGCCCTTGTCAACAATAAATTGCAAACCTTGTCAGCTATTCAGCATTCGGACTCCTAACCGTAAAATAAACAAACAAAAACAACAAAACCCCTATGAGATTCCTTGTAACCAATCCAACCCTCAAAACCAAACTTTACTGACAATATTCAGGTTTCTTTCTGACCAAACGTCAAACACAAAAACGACAAATACAGATTACATATTATCTAGCCTGGAAAACTATTATTTAAAACCAACCTCAGTTCATATGCCATGTTTCTGGTCATAGAAAACACATTACACTGGAGCTACCCTTTCAACCCATTAAACTCAGACATTATGGTGATAGGCATGGTATTAAAAACCCAGATATATCCTCAAATAAATACACCACTGTGAATCTGTTTTATGTCTTAAATCACTGATTTATTTGCTGGGGGAGGAGTAGGGAAATTCTTTTCTTTAATCTGTTCATTTCCTGGCTCTAAATGTTTCCCTGCTGAATGTTTCTCTGGGGTTTGTATTATTGTGTGCAGTGTGCTAAATATATTATTACTATATGCAATTTACCTGGTCCTGTGGCTTTGAGAGCTTAGGCCCTGATTTTGCAAAGATTTAAACCTGTGTGTAACTTTACTCATCAGGCCTATTAAATATGCTCCCAATTAAGTCTTTGCAGAATCTGGGCCTAATTGTTTCAGCCCCCTAAGAATTGTAGCAAATGCTCTCTCAGAGGGGCAGAGTCTATTGGCAGGGTTCCCCTGGTTTAATTGAAGGTGCAGTTAGTTTAGAAAAAGAGGATTTAGGCCATTGGACCCTCGGTGGAGCAAACTGCATTGCAGTAAGACAAAGATGGGACCAGCCTCTCAAAGCCTGACTGGAGCTGATGTTTTGGGTTGGCCCAGATAAAGCGGGATGGGAGTGGCACAACCTGGCTTTTGGGGCTGAACTTCCCCAAGGCAGTGAGCTCTGGTGGGCCAGGCTGGGCTTGTCTCTACACACTGAAGTAAAAATTAATCTCGCTAAACGATGGTGACTTTTTTACTGCCGTGTAATTGCCCCCTCCCTGTCACTCAGATTTATGGCTTTATTGCTAACAGCCGGTGGCAGCCAATTCTCTGCTGGTTGGCACCTCCAGCGCCTCAGCTTCTGCAAAGCCGCCCGGCGGGTTGGTGCCATGCGCTCCCGCCCCGGCACAGCAGTGAGGAGGTAGCAGCCCGCGCGGCTCATCTGACCCCGCGTCCCCGGGGCTGAGGAGCAAGGGGCTCGCTCCGCGCGGCAGCTGCTGTGTGCGTGCTCCGCTCGCTGCGTGGCCCTGGGCTGGGGAGCTGCCCACAGCAGCGCCTCCTCCGGGAGGAGGGGGAGCAGAGGGAGCGGGGCAGCGTTTCCCGGGCAGTTGTTCAAGCTGAACTGCAAACACCGGCAGCCGCCTCCTGCTTGTTTATCTCCCCTCGTCCTTCCCATCCTCGCTTCTTTAAGGGGGGGGGGGGACTCGCCTCATTTGAAGTTGGGTGGCAAAAATCGCAGAGCGCCCCAAGAGCCTTTAAACAGGGGCAAAGCTGTTCCGAGCAGCCTCCCTCCTGCGGATCTGCGTCTCTTCCCGGCAGGACTTAGCAACTTCTTCACCTCCCCCTCCCCCCCCCCCCCGCTTGCCTTTTATTTTTGTCTCTCCCCCCCCCCCCCCCACACACACCCTTCCCTCCCCAAGATCTGCAATGAACAGGACTCTTCCTCCCCCCAGCCATGGGGAATGGCGAGCCACGGCTTCTGGCAGCGCCGGGAAGGATCGCCGGAGGAGAAGGGAAGAGTGAGCGCGCGAGAGAGCAGCAGGAAGAAGACGAAAGCGGGCAGAAAGTCCCTGCTGCAGCTGCCCGCACGCAGCTCCATCCCGCTCCCCCCCGCCCCCCGCACCTCCTTCCCGAGCAGCAGGAGTGCGGGGGAGCAATGATGGCCTAGAAATGAACCAGCGCTGCTGACTTTGTCCTGCGGCTTCTTTCTGTTCTTCCATCCCGTCCGACAACCCCGTGGATTTTTTTTTTTAAACCTGCAGCGATCTCGGAGGGAGAGCCTATAACCAGGGCGACAGGCTCTTTGAACAGGGGACAGGAGAGGGAGGCTGATCTCCCTACAAAATGAGAGGCTTTAACTTTGCAGACTCTTCCTAGCCTTGCCCCTCCTGCGCTTCTCCGTTTGCACCCAGTGATATTAATTTTTGCAACCTCTGGAGGAACTTGAGAGGATTTCTCTCTCTCTTTGCTGGGGAGGGGAGGGGGTTGCCTCGTTGTGTGTGTGGGGGGGGAAGAGAGAAACTATGGCTCTGACCAGCGACTCTGCCAGTGTCAGGGGCAAGTCTAACCGGAGCATTGGCGAGGAGAAAAGCCCAGCAGCAGGTATAGGATCCGATTGCAATGGGTATTGTTATTCGGATGGGAAACAGCAGCAGCCGGGCACTCAGCAGGGGCAAAAGGAAGACTCAACCTGCCAGCTCTGCTGGGGAGACCTGGTGCTGCAGAAAATCTGGAGCTCCCGGAAACTTTCCTCGGCTCTCTGTGCCGGATCCCTGTCCTTCTTGCTGGCTCTGGTGGTCAGGCTGGTCCGGGGGGAGATCGGCTGCAATCTGGAGGAGAAGGAGGTAGTGGCGGCGGAGGAGGAAGCAGCAGCTGCAACAGCTGGAGGAGGAGAAGCGGGTGGTTTGCCGTTGCCCCCAGCAGGGCTCCCCAGTAGCAGCAGCAGCTTCCAGCTGACTCCTTGGCTGCATCCCATCGCTTTGCTCTTCAGCCTCATGTGTGTCTTCTTCTGGATGGGCTTGTACTTGCTGCGCTCCGGGGTCCGCCTGCACACAGCCGCCTTGCTCCTGGCCGCCTGCTGCGGGGGGGAAGCGATTGTCCAGATTGGGTTTGCGGTAGGGGAGGATCACTTGCTTTCTTTCACCGCCACGGGGGTGGTGCTGAGCTGCCTGGCCACTGTGACATGGCTGGTGCTGAAGCTGAGGCAGGGCGTCCTCATGATCGCCTTGACTAGTGCGGTCAGGACCACGTCCCTCGTCTCCTTAGAGAGGATCAAGGTAGCCTGGAGACCCTACCTGGCTTACTTGTTCGGGCTACTGGGCATCCTGCTGGCCAGGTACGCGGATCAGCTCTTGCCCCATTCCGGGGCGGCGCAGCATAGAGAGGTCTCTGGTGCCCAGCTGGCCAAGGAAGAGGTCCCGGTGTTTAAGAGGAGGAGGAGGTCCAGCTCCATGATCTCTCCCGAGATGTCCAGCTGCAGCAACAAGTCTCATCGGAGGACCTCCCTGCCCTGCATACCTAGGGAGCAGGTAAGGAGCGCGACAGATCTTCACAATCCCAGGGAAAATCCAGGAGTCCGGGGGCTGAGGAAGAAGGAAAACCAAGCAGTCAGGGTACAGCAAACTTGCGGGGGATTTTTATTTATTGGTTGGTTGGTTGGTTGAGCAGATACTAGAAAAAGGAGTCGTAAGACGGAGTGAAGCGTTGCGAGTTGCTACAAACTTTTTGCTCGCTCCTTTGGATGTATATCAGGGCGGCTGAATGTTTCCCACAAATTAGGGAAGTGGGAACTGTACGTGAATTTTGAAGAGTTCGGTAGCCCCTACCCAAATTCCAATTTTCTTCCCCCTTATTTTTGTGCTCGAAATATCACTTTAATCTGCCTTAGTAACACTTTATTTTAGTTTTCAGCACTCTGGTCGGCTTTATTTATCTCTGTTCAGTAGAAGGGGGATAGAATCAGAGGAGTCTTTAGAGCAAGGCAAGGCTTGTTTCAAAGTTTCACTATATTAATGTCAAATCTTGAGGTTTTTACGCTGAAGATTTTTTTTTTTTTTTAAATTTGGCCAACAGTATAGCTGGCTGTTGCTGGGCTGGCTCTAAATACTGCGGTGGTGTGTGTGTTATTTAAAGCCTAGGTTAGCCCAGGCTGGAGAAGCATCTAGCATCAATTATAAACAGGGATTTCTGAACTTTTTTTGGTTTGTTGAAAGAGGGCATTAATCGTATTAAACTTTCACTGGTCCTTTAAAAGGAGTTCATCTTTCTGAAATAAGCATATTTTTAGTTCTGTTCCGTATAGGGAAAAGCTTCTTGCCTAATGTATTGAGTGTGCTTTTTAAGAAGGGGCCTGCAGTAGTTAAGTTGTCATCTTAGCTTTTCCCATCTTTGCTACTACTACATTGAAGTGATCAAGAAGTTTTATACCCCATTTCTTCTGTCCTTTGATATTTTTTTTATTTAGTTTAACCTTTTTTTTGTAAAAACTGGTGTTTGAATTGGAATTGATGTGTATTTTTGTCTAGAAAAGTTTTTCTCCATAAGCTCTGAAAAGAAAAAAAATATATCTAAGGAGATGAACAGAAACATATTTATAGCATAAACAATAAGGGATTCCAGATAGACACCATTAAAACTTAATTTTGCACTTGAAATTGTTTTCTGAGTTTTTGAGACTTAACCTTACACAGCAGAAGACTTTTTCGATGGACTGAGTGTAATTGAGCATATTTGGAGTCCGTATGACACTTGCCCAGTGGTGAAAAGGGAAACCTAGGTGGAAATAAGTGGCAAATGGTGTTATATCTTCTTTTCCATTAGTATTAAAAATGACTTGGTGAACTAACTTGGCCAGCTAAAGCTTATACTGTTATACCAAAGGCTTTCTTTCAGGTCCCTTGCTGGATAAGCAGTTAAGTATTTTCTAAGTGATGGCATCTAACCATATGGTGTGGGTGTCTAGTTTGTTTCTGGAAATGGTTTGATTACATCTCTTTGTGGCTGTTTACAACATTTGCTAGAAAAATGCCTGACAGCCTATATCGTTGAGGCATATTTTACAACAAATGTACTTTATTTATTTTATCTAAACAAAAATGTTAAATAAATATTTACCACAGTCTCCAACAGTAAAAAATAGAAAACTAACTCAGTTTTGACTCTGTTTTATTATGAATTATGTGAGAGTAATTTGGGTGTAAGAACCATTTGTAAAATACAATAACTTTATTTTTCTCTCTTAGATGTTTACTTTATTTGACAATAAACATTTCCAGAGAGGTTTTTTGCACTAATCATGTGTAATGTCTAGAATATCCACTTGCTGTGGCACTTCAAATAAATGCAACTTTCTAGCAGACATGTTTAAATGTAATCACTTTGATATGGTCTACTAAGCCCTATTATAGTTACCTTCTTTTGCTTATGAATAGCTCACAAATCATCTTTATCATATACAGTATTATTAAATCCACTATAGCAAACAGATTACTTTCTCTATTTGTCTTAATGTTTTCACTTAGGAGCACAGGTTTAGTTATGTCTTGAAGTTCCAGTTTTCCCCACAATAGACTGTACAGTGGAGTCAACTGACAACTATGTAGTTTACTATTTTCAGGGATTTTGCCACTTTTCTACTTTAATATTAATCAATAGAGGGATCATGGATTGCTTATGCCATTGCTTAATCAAAAATGGATGATTATCTCCAAGTTTGTTTTTAGAAGCAAATTGTCACATTGAGTGTGTGTTTAATTTCTCTTCACACTCCCTTTTCCTACCGCCACCCTTTTAAGATAACAAAGACAGTAACAAGAAATACTGTGAGGCTCTCGGAGAAAATCCCTTTTGGCTGACAGCAAAACAAAGTTTGTCTTTGTAAGGAAAATCGGCTCTTGGTAACTTTAAAGAAGCCGTAGGTAAATGTTTCTTTTTAGGACAGCTTTTAAATATAACATGTTTAAAATAAAATACTTTAAAAACAACTTCTCAAAAACCCCAGAACAGAGTAAAAAACAAAACAAAAACAACCCCAACCTTGAATAGAATGTTGCAAGTCAAAGAGAGCTTTTTTGTATGGTGTTTTAGAGATGTGAAAAGCTCACATCAGGAAATAGACCCACAGTATTGTTTTAATGGGCTGAAAATCCTGCTTGACTTGTGTAGCAGATAATGTAAGAAGCAAAGATCTTGTGAACTTCTTACAGACCTATTGCCCATTATCTCTTATATGCTCAGCAATGTAAAATATCAATCTTATTAAGCTTTCATTTGACCAAAGTAATACTATTTCAGTATCTAATTTTGTGTAGTAATGTGAGATTCTTCTAAAGCAGGGGTTCTCAACCTGGGGGTTGGGACCCCTCAGGGGGACGCAAGGTTATTACATGGGAGGTCGCAAGCTGTCAACCTCCACCCCAAACCCCGCTTTGCCTCCAGCATTTATAATGGTGTTAAATATATAAAAAAGTGTTTTTAATTTATATGGGGGTCACACTCAGAGACTTGCCATGTGAAAGGGGTCACTAGTAAAAAAGTTTGAGAGCCACTGTTCTAAAGCTTATGAACAGCGGAGGGTGGAGGAGTGGAGATTTGCTTGTTATTGTTTTTGTTTTTTTACCCCAAAGAGCTATAGTGGTGGTCATGATGATGTGGTAAGTAATTAAGTCTTAACGGTGATAAACTGACTTTTTGCCACTGAAATATAAATTCAGGACATTTTCATCTATTTGGCCTTGCACTATCAAAGTAAAGTGTTTGGAATTGTTAGGTATATTTGAGTTAATTGGTGTTAGCCTAGTTATCATTAAGTGTTTTTACTTTAAACGCCTGGTGTCAGTAGCTGAACGCATCCTCTGTGTCCCTAAATTATCTCTGGTAGAAACATCTTATCTTTTTCTCAGCCCCAAAATGAACTTTAAAAATAATAAACAATGGAGATCCATTTAGCAACTCTCTGGGAAATTGTTCACATTTTACTTAGTGCTTTTTTTTTTTTTTGAGCTGAACAGATAGTTTGGATTTCCACTTGGCATGTGTGTAGTCGTCAGTGAGAAGGGAGTGACTTGATGGTGGCCTGATTCTGTGAGGTACCTGTGACAATCAGCAGCATAGCATTAAGGCACCCCAAGGTTATGGAACTCCTTACTGGTCTGAATGATCCCCGAAACATCACAGTACCGAATACCTTCAGCTTTCATGAGAAGCAGTTGAGGATGCTTGGTTCCTTGAGGGATCAGGAGTCCAGTTTTTTTTTTTTTGGGGGGGGGGGGGGAGAAACCTGGTGAGCGAGATTGCGAATGAGTGAAAAACATAATGAATGCATGTATATTTTCTTCACTGATGTAAATGTGCATGGTGTTTTGGGTAGCTGCACATAGGTGACACTACTCTTGATGGCCAAATCTTCTTTACACCTTGTCAAGCCATCTTTACCCTTCTTGTTAAAGCTGGTGACAGAAGAGGCCCAGCAGATCTGGTAGCCTTTTTGCTGTGCTCTGGTGTTTCTGGTGTGAAACCCTACATGCTGGAGTACATTTCGGAGATAACTGTCTTGGAGCCTGTACAGGCCAGGATGGTCGTCTGTTTTGATTTGAATGTGTAATTGCATGTAGGCATCCAGAGGCAAGAAATGGCCCTAAGATGTTAAAGACAATATTACTATACTGCATATGCATAGGTGGGCCAAGTTGTATTCCATGCATAGATTTCCCCCCCCCCCCGCTTTTTTTGGTGTATGCATGTAATATGAAGTTATTACAAGCATACAAGTAAGTTTTGCCAGTTGAAGAAGTAGCTCAAAGCAGTTCAGTTTGCTGTATTTATTATATTAATTTCAGGAATGCCCTGTAGCTATCAGTCGCTGAACCAAAGACAACATCACAGGGCTTGAAATATCTTCTAGTTTGAAAAACAGGCTTCTTAACCGCTGGCTAATGCACATACAGATAGGGGACTCACAAGGTTGAAGGGTGCCTGGTAAGAAATCTACATCAGGTTGCTAGGAAATGAGGTAATACTGGACTTTCTGTCAGAGTGCTGACCCTGCTCCAAGGTTCCATCTTTTATGTCAGCTTCTGCCTACTAGATGACTGATGAGTTTGAAGTGTCTCTTCCACCACACTATCTTCTATGGTTGCTGTAAAGGAGAAGGATCTTTCATTTCTCTTTGCTCCTCTTCTGCCCAGTAGTCTCCTGATTGCTTTAGGGAGGAGAGAGGACTTTCATCTGGGTGCTGGAATGGTGGGAGATAGTGTCTTCACTATTGCAACTCTCAGCTCTTGAGAGAGGAATTGAGGATTTGTCTCCACTACCATACCCTTCCCCATGACTTTTTTTTCAAATCCTCTTTTTCCCATGAGTAGTTTCAGTGCCTCACCTAGCTTTCCCAGACAGCAGCAGAGTGAAATTGAGATGTATCTTGTGACTTTCACCAGTGCTCTTGGGGTTTTTGAATAGTTCTGTGGAAATGACCTGCGGGCTTGTCTACAGTACCCGCTGGATCGGCAGGCAGTGATCGATCCAGCGTGGGTCGAGTTATTGCGTCTAGTATGGATGCGCTCCTCGTTCTGAAGGAGTACTGGAGTCGACGGGAGAGCACTCAGCGGTCGATTTATCGCAAGTGGAGTTGACAGGAGAGCATCAGCTGTTGAATTACTGCAGTGAAGACACTGTGGTAAGTAGATCTAAGTACGTCGACTTCACCTACACTATTCATGTCGCTGAAGTTGCGTATCAAAGAGAACTACCTGCACGGTAGTTTAGACAAGCCAATTTGTTTTGCCAGTTTTACTCTGCTGCTTGGGAAAGATATGAGCAGTGTCAGGCATTAGGGCTGGCTGCAGACTCGAAAAGACAGCACTGCATCAGTTCACATTTGGAAAGTTATCTTTTCAGCTGTAAGATCTAGTGGGTGGTGTTGTTGTGTTTTTTTGTTTTTTTTTTAAATATCTTAGCTTCTACAGAAATTGGCTTGAGCTTTTCATGAGTTGGAGACAAGTGGATTTTTTTACGCTCTCTAGTATACTGCCTTTAAAACAGGAATAACATTAATTTTAATCTGCAGCTATCAGTGTGGTATAGAAGCTTAAATCTGTAATATTCATACCATCTCCCTAAGAATGGAAGAGATCCAAATTAAGGTACTAGATAGGATATAGATTTTAAATTAAAAAAAATCCATATATATTTAGGCAAATAAGTTAATGCTTAGATAATGTCCTCTGGTGACTTGCTGAAATATGGTTGCTTAATATATATCAGACTCCTGAAAAATCATCGGTGGATTCCAGATGTAATTCTGTTAAGCATGACTTCATGTAAGTAAACTGCCTTTACTTAGGTTGCATTTTTAACTCTCAGAAATTAAAAAGCTGTTGTTAACAAACTGTTAAATACAGATTTTTTTTTTCTGTTGGTGGGGGAGTAAAATACAGCAATGACTTTCTGCTTTTTCTGAACTGAGTGTGAAAATGCAAAGCTGTGGAGCTGAAAGAAATCCTGTGTATGCTGGGTTGTCATTTTAATTAAACAAACAACCAAAACAGTGACCCTGTGTATAAAATATGTTTTGAGAAGCCTGAAAAACAAACAGTGACACATGATGTTTTGGATGTTAATTGTGACATTTGTGAGACTCTGTCTTATTCTGATGTTACTGTGCTCATTCTCTGAATAGTTTTTTTTCAGGAAGCTGACACACAATCTGTATTTTGTAAAAATAAGGAATATATTGATCTTATTTAAAAAAACCCAACGCTTTGAAACTGTAGGAGAGGCAGAGCTGTAATGGCCACTAACCACAGGGTTTGAAATGGGCATAAGTTGACTGCATCCTAAGTGGTTTAAAAAAATAAAAGACCCACTGAAATTAAAATGAACAGGAGTACTTGTGGCACCTTAGAGACTAACAAATTTATTAGAGCATAAGCTTTCATGGACTACAGCCCACTTCTTCGGATGCATATCAAATTAAAATATTCATCTGATTCCTAAAAATCTTACGTTTAGTATTTTCCCCCAATGTATGTTAGAGCCTATTTTATTCAATTAGATGTTCTAAGTAATGTTAGTTGTTGAATGGGATTCAAATAGTAAATAAAGTAAAAACTTTTTTCCTCTCATCAGAGTGGACTTCAGAAAGTTATTGCCTAGAGAATAAGAGACTAGATTATTAAACCAACACCTGAACCGGTTATATTTTACTCAGTATATCATTCAGAAATAAGCATATTTGAAGTATGCTGGTATAGTACGCATTTTTGTTCTGGACAGTTCTGCTATTGATACAGTATATTAGATAACCTGTTGCCTCTGGAGTTGCTATGCTATGTGGACTTTTCTGCATCAGAGTAGTGATTTGTTTGAGTAATAGCAAAAAAAAGTCAGTGTTTTTTCGATTTTTAACCTTTGCTTCTGGAGAACATTAGCTGTTTTCTATGTTGAGTTTTATTTGAATATGTTTGGACTGGAGGAGTCTGGGGGAGAACTGTGATTTATTGTTCAAAAACTGGATGGTGAGCCTTACAGTTTAACAGTTCTCTCTTGCTTTCCTACATGTGTATTTGTAACTCCCACTCAGTGTTATTCCAAAAACGCTCTCTGTCTAGCCCTCTGTCTTGCAAACACCTATTAATGTGAGTAGTCCCATCTGAAATCAGTGACGCTCTTCATGTGAGGTAAAGAAAAGATTGGGTCCTTAGAGGGCATCAGAGATCCTACTCTGATTTGCACTATGACTTGCAAACAAGTATATCAGATGATAAATTCAAAAATGGGCAAAATAATCGGCAAAATCCACCCTTGCTACTTCACTGATGGAATTATATCAGAAATAAATGCATCTCCATCTTTATTATCTATATATAGGAAAATATATATGTATATATATCAGCCAGTTAATGTGTTTTAGACACTTTTTGCTCTTTTTTAAAAATTATTTTCAGTTGTCTGTGTCAAATCAAATTTTGTTGATATTTCACCTGATGATTAAATATAAGAATGGTTAAACATCTAGGTGAATGTGATAGGATAGGGACAAATCTAAAGGACTAGAAAACATGCCTTATGGTGATTCATTCAAGGAGCTCAATCTGTTTAGTTGAACACAGGGGTTAAGGAGTGAGCTTAATCACAGTTTATAAGTACCTAATAGGGAACAAATATTTGGTAATGAGCTCTTTGGTCTAGTAAAGAAAGGTGTAAGGTATGACAGTCCAACAGCTGGAAGTTGAAGCTAGACAAGGTCATAGTGGAAATAAAGTGTAAATTTTAAACAGTGAGGGTACTTAATTAACCATTGGAACAATCGTAGTGGATTCTCCCCTACTGACAGTTTTTCAATCAAGATTGGATGTTTTTCTAAAAGATCTGCTCTAGAAATTATTTTGGGGAGGTTCTATGGCCTGTGTTATACAGGAGATTAGCCTAGATAATCACAATGGTTCTTTCTGGCTGTGGGATCTATGAAAACCAGCACAATTATTGTATAGGAAAATCATGCCGCTCTAATCTATTAAAATTCTTTGAGCATGTTAACAAGATAGTGGATAAAGGAAAATGTCTACTAAAGGTAGAATTTGTTTGGACCTTCTTAACAGAGCTTTGACACAGCCCTCCCAAGAAGCTACCAAGGTAACTAAGTAATCATTAGGTAAAAGGTAATGTTCTGTCAAGGATTAGAAACTGGATAAGAGTCGGAAAACAAAGACTAGGCCAATTTTTCAATATAGTGAAAGATTAATGATGATATTCCCTGTTGTTCTGTATTAGCATCAGTGATATTTCATATGTTAATTATTTGAAAAACTAGGTGGACAGTAAAGTGGCAAAATGTGCATTGAGACAAAATTATGGTAAGGTAATATAGGTAAGTCAACATTACAGAAGACTTCAGAAGGACCTAACAAAATTAACTGAATGCGTGTCATGATGGCAAATTCAAGAATGAGGAAAAATGAAAGGAAACATAGTGAAAAGACTGATTGAAACTACTCATATGCATTGGTATGTTTTAAAGTAACTGTGTAATGTGACCACCCAGGAAAAAGGGCTAGGTGTCAGTTAAAAACATGTTTGTTGTGCAATCTCATTTAAAGAGCCAATCAAAAGGATAGCTATAGAGATGATGGGATAGAAAATAATGCTGAAAATATTATAAAGCCATTATTTACACTAATAATAGGCTCTCTTGCCTGGTTGATATTTGGTCACCCTTTCTCTAAAATGGTGTATTAGTAATAAAGAGAGTTCAGAGATGGATGACAATTTATTAGGGGTTGCAGAACTTTCATGTGAGGAGAGACCGAAAAGCTTGTAAGTACATGTAGTTTAAATAAATTAATAAATAGATTATAGAAGAATACAAAATATGAATTGTGTTTAAGAATATAAGAATAAGGGGGAATTCAATTAAACTAATTTTAAACTAATGATATTCTTTTCAGACAACACATAATGAACCCGTGGAACTCTGTCATTATATCATTGAGGGCAAGAGCTTAGTAGGATTTTTTTTTAAAAAGGATTAGACATTTATTATGGATAATGAGACCATCCAAATTTAAATTACATAGGTTAAATGAATACTTTTCTGTTTTTCAAACTCTCATGTTTAAGGGGATAAGGAATCCGCTAACTGATAATAGGAAGAAACTTCCCCTGTTGACAAGTTATTCTATTATTGCCTGCTACAGGGTTCTTACTCTTGTCTCTGAAGCATCTGCTACTGGTCACTCACACAGACACAACGCTGAGCTAAATGGACCACTGGTCTAATCTACTATGGCATTTTCGATATTCCCAACTCAATCAAGTACTCAAAATTGTTAGGAAAAACGATGCCAACAAGAATCAGTTACACAAATGCAGCAAAGCCTAATGTTTTCTCTCATTGCCTGTGCAACGTCTGGGAAAATGTAAACCTCTGTGTGTCAAAAATAACCTTTGCTATTGATGTGTTCTCTCCCTATCTAATGCACCCACCCTTCTACAACAAAGTGTTTGAGATTAAAATAATTTATTTGCCTGCACTCTATATTCTGTTGGCTGCCCATGTTTGGTCTTGTTTTATAGATAGAATTGAGGTTTAGGATTGAATTTTAAAATAAAGGAAAAATGTTTCATGCATCAATAAAATCCTCACAGTATGTTGCCTCTTTAACTCTCCATAGGAAGTCTGTGTGCAAGAGAAACACAGGATATTTGCTGACAATTGCTGAGTGAAGCATTAATGGCAAATGAAAAAGTAACAGTTCAATAGAATCCTGTTAGAATTAGAACTCACCTTAGCCCTACTAACGGATCTACAAAATAAAGCAATCCTAGATATACTGATTCTAGGAAAATGATGTTGAGCCATTGTAGAGTTACCATCAAAGTCTCAACAGCAGAATCTTAATCAGACTAAATTGATAATCTGTTTCATCCTTACTTAAAGACTGATGCCCATGGTTTTAATTTGATTATCAGAATTGTTACAGTATCTAGTTTACAGGATCGTGTTGTACTAAGGCCAGGAGTTAAACTCCTTTGGATATCCTGATTTATTTATTTATTTTAAACCATTGGAGCTAATCTTGTTTGGAGGATCATCCTTTGAGTTTAAGGGATAATTGGGGTGGTGGTGGTGGGGAAATGATTGGACTAATATATTCTCTGAAAAGTTCACAATATTTGTTGAATAAGTCTGAGAAATATTCCCTCAGCTTTATAAACTGAAAATTGCTGAAATAATGTTTGAGTAGTATCCTGACATTCTTTTAATATGCTATTCTAGCATTTGAGTAGCTTGAGCCATAACCACACTTGAGGGTCTGACCAGCAATGAAAGAAGGTATTTTGAAAGAGCTATAAACAGGGCCGGCTCCAGCATTTCTGCCGCCCCAAGCAAAAAAAAAAAAAAGTCGCAATCGCGACCGGCGGCAGCAATTGGGGGGGGAGGGGTGAAGCCTCGATCAGCAGAGACAGGTCCTTCGCTCCTAGAGGGAGTGAGGGACCTGCCGTCCCCGAATTGCTGCTGGTGCCACCCTTCTCCCTTGGCCGCTCCAAGCACCTGCTTGTTAAACTGGTGTCTGGAGCTGGCCCTGGCTATAAAATCTGAACTGCTTGGGAATCTGCATCTGAGCAATATTTCCCTTCTAATTATGCGAATAAACAGCAGATCTTCTAGGTTTGTTCTCCCAAGCTTTCAGTTGCAGGTGCCTTAGAAATAAGCGCTTGTGTGACCTAAAGGTATATGTATTTCCTTAACATCTCAATTAAAATGATGCATTTAAGAATGTGTAGCCTTTATCGTGCAGCTATGTGGATTGGGAGTGGAGGGTTGCACAACCTTTTATTATGCACTATGCTGAAATTAAATATTGCAACCATAGAAAAGCACTGAATGAAATAATAGTCTTTTTGTGTGTGTGTGTGGGGGGGGGAGGAGGGTACCCTGTTAGGTCATATGCTAACCAAATCTAATTTTGATTTTCATTGCACACCCAGCTTTGCCAGCTTGTTTTGGATTTGATGTACAGACAATGCTTTTGGATGGCTGACACTCAAACCTATTCCATGATACAATACAGTTGGTTGCTGACTTTGTTAGCCAGGTCTTCAGTGGCTCAAGTGGCAGGCCTGGAGGACACACCTTCACCACTCCTTTCTGGGGCAAGGTATATTAGGACCTTAAGGCCTTCAGCAGAAGTCCACGAAGGGCCAGGTACACCCTACCATTAAGTAGTAGGGTAATCTTTCTTTTCTGCAACAGCAGCACTAGTGCAGAAAAGAAAATTTAATAAAGAAGTTTCATAAAGACAAATGCAAAGTGCTCCACTTAAGAAGGAACAATCAGTTTGACATATACAGCTTGGGAAGAGACTGTCTAGGAAGGAGTACGGCAGAAAGGAATCTAGGGGTTATAGTGGACCACAAGCTAAATATGAGTCAACAGTGTGATGCTGTTGCAAGAAAAGCAAACATGATTCTGGGACGCATTAACAGGTGTGTTGTGAGCAAGACATGAGAAGTCATTCTTCCGCTCTACTCTGCGCTGGTTAGGCCTCAGCTGGAGTATTGTGTCCAGTTCTGGGCACTGCATTTCAAGAAAGATGTGGAGAAATTGGAGAGGGTCCAGAGAAGAGCAACAAGAATGATTAAAGGTCTAGAGAACATGATCTATGAAGGAAGGCTGAAAGAATTGGGTCTGTTTAGTTTGGAAAAGAGAAGCCTGAGAGGGGACATGATAGCAGTTTTCAGGTATCTAAACGTGTGTTAGAAGGAGGAGGGAGAAAACTTGTTCATCTTAGCCTCTAAGGATAGAACAAGAAGCACTGGGCTTAAACTGCAGCAAGGGAGGTTTAGGTTGGACATTAGGAAAAAGTTCCTAACTGTCAGGGTGGTTAAACACTGGAATAAATTGCCTAGGGAGGTTGTGGAATCTCCATCTCTGGAGATATTTAAGAGTAAGTTAGATAAATGTCTATCAGGGATGGTCTAGACCGTATTTGGTCCTGCCATGAGGGAAGGGGACTGGACTCAATGACCTCTCGAGGTCCCTTCCAGTCTTAGAATCTATGAAGAGAGGGCACTTTTCCACATATGAATCCGCAGCTAGCGATAGCGTCCAATTATGGGAAACTGACCACTATTAAGAAACAGATTTCAGAAGGGTTTGTTTGCTTGCAAGGTAAAACCCATCTTCTCTGTGTTTCAGTGTTGAAAAGAGTAGCTTTTTTTATAATCACAGACAGGTGAAGGTGCCCATGCTTATAAATACATAGTGGAATGTGAATAGGTGGTTTTATTCTCATTAAAGATGATAATTCAAAGCTAGTATTGGCTGAATTGCTCACATAGTTACCTGAGTTCTTGTGCAATACCTTTTTTTAATCTCAAAAACTCAAATTGGTAACTTGGAGACCATGCTTCATTATCTCCCCACTCCACTCCAGCCCTCCAAAAGCCACTATTGAAATTGTAGCTTGAAGCAATAGAATTCTTAGCTGAGTTCTTAGAACACAGTTTCTGAGTGCAGAAACATAGTGTGACGTACTTTCTGGACAGCTAAGGTTGTTTTCTAACATGTCTGCAGGCGCTGGTACATATCTTGCACAGGCTTGTAATTTTGTGTCAGCCTCTGTAATCATTTCTTGACTTTTTGTCTTAATGTATTTTTCATCACTCCTTAATTTAAAATTTTTATTTGGGATCTAACTAATTTCACGATAAATTACACTTTTAAAATGTAGCCTGGACTTTAAATTACTCTTAAATTTTGCTAGAATTCTCCTACTTTTTTATTTATAATTTACCAGGAATTTGTGTGTGTGTGTGAGCACATTTGTGCATGGGTTTATTATGATATATAACATATAAATCAAATGTAGAGGCTATTCCTGCACTGGAAATAAAAGTTCTTGCTGGTCGTGTTCAGTCACTTGGGTACCCAGAGTGATTGTCTTGCTACTAACCTCAGCTGTGACCTGGAGCGCAAAAGTGTTTAGACGTGAGAATCTGATAAGTTCCCAGTACAGCTCGGGCCAGCACTGTTCTCATGGATATAGAATGAAAACAATGCCAAAGTGAGCCAGGAGATGTGTGGAGGCTTTTGTAGCATGGAATTCTGCCTGGTAAGGAATGAGATAAGACTAGTTAAAATAAATGGTTGGCTGAGATAAATTTCCCAGATGTATGAATGATGTGCTTTATCCATTAAAACTTACTGCTTAGTTGTATAACAGGTTTACTTCTGCCCTGATATGTTTGAGGAAGTGGCAAACCAGTCAGTGTTTATGTTGTTTATTAGCGTGCTTATGGAAATGAGTAGCAGAAACACTACTTCCAAAGGATTCGTTGATTGATGATTTTTCATAGTTCAGCTGGCATTTCTGTTTAATTCAAATCTTTGGGTTTTCCTTTAACTGTGAAATGCTGTGAGTATAATTCATATTCAAGTACTGATTTAAGACAATTTTTAGACCAATTTTAATCATCTGCAATTAAAATTCTTAAATGCATTCTTTATTATCAACTGATTACACTGAACTGCAAATGAATAAACATATCTCTATTAATGGGTTTGGTGTTATACTTACCCTGTGTTTTGTGATAGGCTAAATTGTGAGAAGGGACTAGACTAGGTTTTTGGAAGCTACTATCGTGGGTGGACTTTTAAAAAATGCTTTTGATCATCAGAAGCATTGAGCACTTGCAGTTCCCACTGACCTCTTAGGATGGCCTGTAACGAACTTGCTGGCTAGCTTAACTCCAGATGGCATTCGCAATTTACTCACCTGGCTAATGGGGTTGTAATGTATCATTTCTTGACAAACAATTAGACTTGTGGCCTCCTATTTGTTTCTTATTACAAAGCGAATTACACTTTGTGTTTTCAAAGATGAAACTGACTTTTATATTATAGGAACAATTACTTTTGTATCTTAAAAGCCTGCTCTGTTCTTGGCATGGGTTGTGTAATACAATAACATAGGATCATAGTATGTAAAATATATATTATTGGGTAATATGATTTGTAGGTATTTTCTGTGTATGTGAACAGCATAGGTATTTCTCCACCCTACAACACAAGAAAACAGTGTTCCTTGGAAGACTGAAAAAATTTCAGATATAATAGAAGATATTGGAAAACATATATTTATCTTTTACCTTTAAACTTATTAAATCTTTACTTCAGCTTCCTATTGTGTTGTATGTTGTGTACAAACTTGCTTAGCTGATATTTAAGGCTCTCCATTCATCTGGTCCCCAAACTCTCAGTGACTTCTTGACTCCATATTTACTGATATGGGACTGTTCTCATGGATAACAATGACTACTAGATACGTGTTCAAAACCTTTCATTCTTTATATTTTGGCTGTGGCACATCTTGGACCTGTAACCCTCTTTTATCTGCATAGTTGAGATAATTTTTGGCTTCCTAAGTGCCTCAGACCAGGATGCCCTACACACAATACGAGTAGATTTGCACGGAAAAATATTTTTATTTTCTTGTCTTCATATCTGGAAACTGTCTCTTGTTGTTTAGATCTTCAGATTTTGTTACTCTCTCAGGAACTTCTACAAAGCTGTGATCAGAAGTGATAAAGTGCTTGTCTATGAATTGGTCCAGCTTCTTAATGGACGAGAACTTGAGTTCGAAAATATGTACTTACATCATATTCTGGCTTTAGCTGTGTATTGTTTATTCCCAGCTGAATGTGGAGACAGTACAATAAAGAATAACATAGATTTGCAAGTTGTAGGACTGGATCCTCAGCTGGTATGAGAAACTCAGTTAAACTACAGTCATTTACACCAGCTGAAAACCTGGCCCATGTTGCGTGCAGTGAATCAGACGAATTGAGTTCTGACAACTTTTTTGTCTTTTGAGGTGGTAGAAATCTAGAAGCTCACTGTTCAGAAGGAGGGAACAGGGTATGCCATGATCTTTATTGTGCTAAGGTCTGCAGATCATTACAATGAGTGCTTGGGAGGCAGAACTAGGCTTGTCAGTCACTGGCAGCAAAGGAGTGTTCTGTTGCCTGAAATTCCCACTGGTTTATCTGCCCCCCCAGTGGCAGGCAGCTCAGTCAGCCCTCCTTACTGCAGAGCTCTTCTGAGGAAAATTCAAAAATCTATTTAAAAGTTGTGACTAAAAGTTTGGTATGATGATGTACCTGTGCAATTTCTAGCCGTGTTTGAAGGCTAATTACTATTTATTTATTTATTTATTTTGAGGCGGCTATCCCCTGAGCTCTGCTTCCTTGTTTGAGGCCTTTGCGGTGGCTAGTATCCCTGCAGGCTTCAGGGATGGAATGGCTGAGGAACACCAGAGACAAAAGGAAGGGTCTGTCTCTCTTGCTTTACCCCTTACCAGATGTCTTGTTGGGGAGCTCAGATGGCTCTGTTGGTAAGATGCTGTTCCCCCACTTTCAGCCTACTTCAGGCAGAATCGCCTTGACCTCTCCCGGGCATGTGAGAAGCCAGGAAGAACAGAAAAACTGGTGCCAGGGTAAGCAGTTCTCTCTCCCTCCTCTCCATGAGGGCAGTGTGCCAGTTGGAACATCACACCTATAGCTCACACCAGCAGACATGCTGCAACTATGAAGCCCAATTGTCTCCTCCCCGTCATCTTGGGCCATGGATGGAGGGTACTGGACACAGCATGGACAATGCCAACAGAGTGTGCAGTAAGTGGCCTTCAGGCCAAGCTCCCTCCCCTGCTGCCACCGCTGTAACAGAGCTCCTAGGGTGCCCTTCTAATATCCTAGGCGTGGGCCTCCTGTGGAAATCAAGACCCTTCTGGCCTATGTGGAGCTTATGCAGCTGGAAGGGTAGACTCTTTGGGGAATCCATTCTTGAACCTCAGTCCAGTACCTTCCTTGAGAGACCCAGAGGGGTCTGTGGGGGTCGGGAATGGGAAGAGATAGTAGGCCTCTTTGAGGATAGGGAGACTGCTAGTTACTTGAAATATTTTTGGAGCAGTATCTGAGCCCAATTTCCTTCCCCTCTCTGAAACAAAGGATTGTAGGATCCTTCTTGAATTGTAGATACCAGAACTGGATGCGGTATTGCCATAGCAGTTGCCCAGTGCCAAATACGATATAATCTCATTGCTTGAGATTCCCCTATTTATCTATCCAAGGACTGCATTAGCCCTTTCGGATGCAGCATCACACTGGGAGCTCATGGTTAGCTGATTATCCACTGTGACTCCTAGGTCTTTTTCAGAATCACTGCTTCCCAGACATTCTCTCCAATCCTGTCATTGTGGCTGTCACGGCTGTATCCCCACTTTGAACTTTAGAGTACAAATGTGGGGGCCTGCATGAAGACTTCTAAGCTTAATTACCAGCTTAGTTCTGGTCCGCTGCCACCATTCCCAAAGCTAATTCCCTTCCCTGGGAAGCCTTGAGAAACCTTTCACCAATTCCCTGGTGAATACAGATCCAACCCCCTTGGATCTAGAAACAAGGAAAAATCAATCAGGTTCTTAAAAAGAAGGCTTTTAATTAAAGAAAAAGGTAAAAATCATCTCTGTAAAATCAGTATGGAAAATAACTTTACAGGGTAATCAACTTAAAGAGCTCAGAGGACCTCCCTCTAGCCTCAGGTTCAAAGTATAGCAAACAAAGATAAACACTCTAGTAAAAGGTACATTTACAAGTTGAGAAAACAAAGTAAAACTAAGACGCCTTGCCTGGCTTTTTACTTACAAGTTTGAAATATAAGAGACTTGTTTAGAAAGACGGGGAGAACCTGGATTGATGTCTGGTCCCTCTCAGTCCCAAGAGTGAACGAACTCCCAAACAAAGAGAACAAACAAAAGCCTCCCCCCCCCCCCAAGATTTGAAAGTATCTTGTCCCCTTATTGGTCCTTTGGGTCAGATGCCAGGCAGGTTACCTGAGCTTCTTAGCCCTTTACAGGGAAAAGGAGTTTGGAGTCTCTGGCCAGGAGGGATTTTATAGTACTGTACACAGGACAGCTGTTACACCCTTCCCTTTATAGTTATGACAGTGGCCTAAATTCTTTTGTTGTTGTTTGAGTGCTGGTCCCTTTGTGTATTCCACTGTTGGTCAGTGTGGGCTCCACGTGCTGAGACTGGGAATTCTTGCAAGCAGTGTCTGTTGGTCCATACCTGCATACCTACTCTCCGTGTGTTCTGCATAGCTCCGTCCCACTCTGGAGACAAATGGATCATCTAGAATACAGACAGAAATTGCCATGCAAAGTTGGTTTATTTAATTGGGGTGAATTTTTTCCTTCCTCAGCAGAAGAAGAAATTGTTGTTCTTTCCCCTCAAAATATACTTAATCCAATCAGTAATTTAGAAAGATAGAATTGAATTGTCTTGACTGTTGAAGCTGTCTCAACTGATGGGAATGTCCGAGGGCAGGGCATTCCTGTGCTGCCAGTGACTGACCTGGTTCAGTCCACATGCTGCAAGCAAGCTGAAGTACCCATTGTAAAGGATCTGTGGACCCTATTACTCAAAGACAGGAAATTTTCAGATAAACACAGAAAAATGCTCCATTTCTCCTGTGAAATACACTTTTTTTTTCCTAAAGAAAATCTACATTAGCTGAGAAGTTCTTGTTTTATTCCTTTTAAAAAAATGTATTTCAAGAATATCTGATTATTGACCTTATTTTATCTTTCTTCTTGGAGGCTCTTAGTTTTAATGGTTCAGCTTCCAAGATACTGTAGTGGCCCTTTACTCCCTTTAGGCTTTATGTCCCGAGTGATACTTGGAAATATGTGGATCTTGTGACATCATAAATGTTTTTGTTGGCAAGCCACACAAATGAAGTACAACTGTACAAACTAGGTTTAACAGTGGTGAGGATGACTAAGTTGAGAGGGGTTTATGTGAAAATCTTATTAATACCCATAAAAGAGAGAAAGTTGGCCCCAAATAACAACAAATGGAAGCGTTTGGCAAAGATCCACCTTGCATTTAGTGGGAACTGACTCTTTGCTCTGGCCTAATTTTGAAGAAATTGTTATGAGCTGGGTGAAATCTTGTTACGGGATTGAGACTGATAAATTAAATGTCAGTTCACACCTAACTAAGCAGAATCCCCACCTCAAACAAAAGGAGTGTGTGAATCTGCCCAGGATCTCTTGCAGACTATTGTTGTGGGTAGGCGCTTGTGTGAGAAGGCAGAACTCAAAGAAACCGAGGAGAGACGAGAGCTTGGGGGTGGGAGAGAGAGAAAGAAAACTACCTAAAGAGTAGCTGAAAGCACACTGCGTGTAGAAAGAAACTTGGGGGAGATTTTTGGGGTGAGGTGCAGGTAGAAAAGAGAGTGTTCTTGCTGCTCTGAGCAAAATAAGCCGTTTCCTGCTATGATTCCTTCAGCATTCAGAGACACTGGACTTTGTACGTTCTTTGTAAATAAACAAAACTGCTTCAAAGAAATACCAGACTGCCACCAACTTCTGCTCCCAACTGGAATACCTAGATGGCCCCAAACTTTAACTAGTTGTACTGGTGAAAAGGTGCAACAATGCTGTTTAAAATTAGTGAGAACTTCTATTCTTCCCCTGCCTTCTCCCTGAAAGATATACAATAGATTTGAGCTAATTTTCACTTTGATAATCCACTAATCAGATTCATTATTGCAAAATGCAATGCGAAGCAGATGTCTTGCTCTGTTTCTCAGCAAAGACATAATAATATTTGCAGAGATTTTGGTTTACTACCAATATTTTTAAATCTTGTAGGGATGAAAAGCTCCATACATATCCGAGGGGAAACGATCTCTTTTTCCATTTATGCAGCTGAAGGACAAGGAGGTAGAGAGAAAAAAAAGGACCTGATATCAGAGATGGGTTGAACAAAACTGTGGACCTCCAAAGTGCTCAAACTTTGAAAAAGTTGAGATATGGTCTCAGGTCCATCTTTTCTTTGTTTTTAAGTGTCTAAGTTTTATGGTAAGAGATTATAATTGACCATCATTTATCTTTATGATTTAATGAAAATGTTCAGATTCGTGAAAATTGAAATCTGGTGACTCAGTGTCCATTTTAACTTTATATATAGCTATAAAATATACCCCAGTCAGCTGGCTGTGACAATCTGATTAGATCCCTTAGTGTTAATGCTAAGATTCTCAGTAAACAGTACCCTATTTAGCATACACAATACCTAAATTTTCAATTTAATGTTGGCAGCAAGTATCTCTGCATGCCATTGGAAAAAGAAGCTCCTTCAGTCCTGGTTTAATTAGATCCAGGAGGTGTTAGTCATGAAGAAATTGAAGCAGCCATAAAGAGAGAAACATTTGATAGCTACCTCAACGTTTGGTTAACTCAAAAGTTGTCAGAAAACATTCACTTACAGTCAAAAGGAAGCTTCTACGTTTCTATTTTGAATACTGGCATTGGGCAGAGTGCTAGTTACACTGTGTATATGCAAAAAGAAGAACAGGAGTACTTGTGGCACCTTAGAGACTAACAAATTTATTAGAGCATAAGCTTTCGTGGACTACAGCCCACTTCTTCGGATGCATTGATTATCTTTGTATATTTTTGTGCCCCAAAAGCTTTTCTCTTAGAAATACATACTATCTTTTGTTGTACTGTACAGTATGAAACTCAAGTAAATATTTCTACAAAGCATGTCTTCAACTGGTCTCTACAAACCAGTAGACAGCATTTGTTATGGGAATGCTTTGCTGCATATAGAATTTTACTGTTTCTTCCTTTCTCCTCTAATGCAATAGAAACTATCAGAATAATTCTTGCTTTTCTTTGAATCAGTTACTACAGTGACCTAGGTAGCTTGTTAATCAGGAGATAATCCACAATTAGGTTGATGATCATAACTATATCACAGTTCTCTAGCAAGTATCTACATCAGTGCTATCTAGTAGCTTCTTTTCTACATCTTTCAGCAAGAGAGAGGTCCAAATTCAGCCCTAATATGAGTGCATCTCCACTGAAGTCAAAAGTGTTGGACTGTCTTATTCCAGGGATGAATTTGGGCTAGACACTATATAAACAAGATTTTCTGATTTTTAAACATTTATTTTATTTTTGTTATTGAAACGTTCTTAATGGTACCATTAGCACTGGCATCAGGATGCCTCAAAAAACAGCCCATCTCCCTCCCAAAAATCAAAAACCCAGAAAATACATGAATCACACATGAGTGGGTCAATAAAACCATTGTGGCCCTTTAACTTTAGTCATGCAAAAAATCTTCTCCACTAAATATATAACCTGTGAAACTGGAGAATGAGTTACTCATATTGACTGATCATGACTTATTGGAATCATCTTATATTAGAAGTCCTAAGGCTGCAAACTTGCAACCATAATATTTGCTGTGCTGTGCAAATGTTTAAGATAGTGTAGTAGTGCTTTTATTAACCCTTGGTAAGATTTCAGAACAATCTTATTTTCCCCTCTGTTTCTGTACCAATATATAATGCTGGAAAGCAATGACTCTGTGAAAGTAGCCATTTGGACATGGATTGTGAGTAAACTCCTCCGGACAGTGAATTTTATTAAATCATATTGCCAGATGCTTCCAAAGAGAGCTGCAAGTATAAAATCTGTTATTACTTTGACCATATATCCATGATGTTAACATACCAGATGGCGAATTGATGACCCCTACAGTAATAACACTTGGCATTCTATCACGCTTTTCATGTCTAAAGCACCCTACAGATATTTGGCCTGATATTATGAGGTTCTTAGTGTCTTCAACTCCCATTGAAGTCAGTGGGAAATAAGGGCAATTTGCATCTCACAAGAATGGGCACATTCGTTGATTCATTCCTTGTTAACACCAACTGTGGTGTTTTTTGTTTTTATTTTGTTGAAGAGCTCTAGAAATTGGAGTGTTGGTTCTTGCTTGCCCCAATGACCTGGGTTAGAGGTGTTTGTCAAAATCACTGGCTTTTTTTCCCCTAAGGCTCCAATCCTATGCGGTGCCAAGTGTCCTCGAGTCCCATTGAAGTCTGTGGAGGTTGAGGGAGTTCAATACCCCAACAGTAGGTGACCCAGAAAAACTGACTGAGGAAGTTAATTACTCAGATTTTCACTTACCTGTTTTCTTCTGTACAGTGGCCAAATCTTGGTTGCTTTACTTGCATAAGTAGGACTATTTACTTGAGTGAGGTGAGGAATCAGCTCCTTGTATTATCTAATCCAGGGATTGGCAACCTTTGGCACGCGGCTTGCCAGGGTAAGCACTGTGGTGGGCTGGGCCAGTTTGTTTACCTGCCATGTCCGTAGGTTCAGACGATCAGGGCTCCCACTGACCGCGGTTCGCTGTCCCAGGCCAATGGGGGCTGCAGGAAGCGGCACGGGCCAAAGGATGTGCTGCCGATGGTGGTTTTTTTTTTTTTTTAGAAAATTCAGAGTATTCCTCCTGTCTACTTCCTTCTTTCTCAAGCTCTCATAGTCCCCCCTCCATTCTCCTCCCCCCCCACCCCGGCTATCCTGCCTGTAGTGCTCCCAGCCATAGTTGGATGAAGAGTTAGAAGTCAAAAGTTGCTTTCTGAAGTCAGTTTTCTCTCTTCACAGTGTTCTACTAGCCAAGAATTTCTATTTTTGCATCTGAACAGTATTATTTTATATTGATTTACCAAATATCAATTTACTTTGCACTGTTAGTACATACATTAAAAAACCCTTGATGGAGTTTGGTGGTGTGTTTTGGCCATATATGTTTTTGTACTTGCTGTTCCCTTAAGCAAAGTTCTTGTTGATTTATCGAGACAATCTTTTGGGCTGTCAAACATTGGTTGCATGTGAAAAGTGAGATGAAGCATTGGCGAGTTGTTGGCATTTGTGCATTGGATGGTTGTTCCTTAGCGGCCTGATTTGAAAGCACAGCAAAATTAGTATATAAAGGCCAGATCCTTCCGTCTTTACTCATGTGAGTTAATGCTGTCCAAGTCAATGGGGGACACTTACATGAATAAGAGCTGCAGGATGCGAGCATAAAAAGGCACTACATTCCACACTCTATTTAACTTCAGTTGTGTTTTTAAAAACATAAATCTTTTTGTCACTTGAGTGGTAGCTAACTGAATGGTTTTCAGATGGCTGTTAAAATTTGGGCCTGTCAAATATGAAATTGTCCAGTCAATAAATGAACTTCATGAAATAATCCCTCCCCTGGGGGCATTTTAAGGTTTTGAGTCTCTGTAGGGATGGGTTGGGTACCTTAAGGTTGTTTTGAGAATACCACAATTCTGTTGCTGTATTTATTTAGCAAACCATGGTGTAGTCTAGTTTCAACAATAGTGTGTCTCTGTCTTTCTAACATTCAAGCCCCACTTTTTAAATTTAAATTGAGCCCAGTTTCCAAAAACCCAAACATTTTGGTTTGGTGGCAGCTGAGGGCCAACTTTTTTTTTTTTTTTTTAAATGGGGCTGTTCTAATCCTTATCTGCACGTATGCTTGTTTAATTAAGGTAATTTTGGTATGTGACCCAGGGTGGTCCACTATGATTTCCAGGCTATTCCATGAATTTCAGATGCCCTGCTCCTTCCACTCCCCAGTAGTCCCATAGTCCCAGGCTTTTTTGGAGCTGTCATAATTCTAGTTGAGTGCCTCCTCTTGGCTACTCACCAGACTGCTGTGAAGAGATCCTGCTGCTACATCCTCAGGTGTTTTAAGCCTGCAGAGTCTGAATGGAGTCCAGACCCCTGGAAACCTTTTACAAATCAAAGTGTGTTAAAATTAGTTTTGCGTCTCTATCAGTTTTCAGTGACCACACAGAGGATTGTAATACCATTGCTCTTTATTTAATCACATGAGAAGTACACAGATATATGCAAAATAATAAACCCTATGTGCATTTCCCTGCCTCAGTAGCCTCACCACACTAGGCCAGATTTTAGGTTGGCAGTCAGTCATCTGGGGCTGTCTAGAGTCCTTCTGCTGGAGTTCATGGCTTGTGGTTTGAAACATGGAAACTTTCCACTTCCCTGACCTTGGCTGGTCTGTCACTCATGCTCCATGCTTCCCCTGTGTCTCCCTTCTGTGTGAAGGGAGATAATAGAGCTTCTCTGGAGGCAGTGCAATGGTGAGATTTTAAGAGTCAAGTTACTTATGACTGTATATATGCATGGTTGTTAGTAAGAGAGTGCTAGCATATCTTCCCTGATGAGTGCGGGCAGCATTTTTAATTTTGGGTTGAGAATCACATTGCAGATGTGTTCTAAAATCATGCTGCAGACTTCCAAAGGAGTTTGCCAGTAGCAGTCTGGCTAGCATGGTTCTGGGAAGCAAATCTAAGACTCCAATGCTCAGGATAACCTTGGTGTAGAACCTACATGGTTTAGACTTCAGTGCGGTCTGGGTGCTTGTTCCTTTGAGGAAGAATTGTACCTACCCATACCCAGATTTCAGTTAAACAAGACTGCATACCCCTAAGACTGTTGCATGGCGTTTGGTTAACATTAGAGTCTCATATAGATGGTAAAATAATTAAAGGAGTGTTCTGATGGAGG
The DNA here is from genome assembly GCF_027887155.1 of Malaclemys terrapin pileata. Lineage (NCBI taxonomy): Eukaryota > Metazoa > Chordata > Testudines > Emydidae > Malaclemys > Malaclemys terrapin. Next base: position 117,030,053 of record NC_071505.1, read on the forward strand.
AGAGAACCTACAGAAAAATACATTTTTATGCTTTTTTTTTTTTTTCCCCTCTAATTTAAGTGAAATGGTTGGTTTTTGTTGTTGTTGTTGTGTTATGCTTTACTTCCTGTATGGGAAATGCTTCTGCCCAAATCAAGGGAGTGGAAGGCATTGAAAACAACGGTACCATTGCAATTCGGCTGCAGAAAGGTATAGGGCTGGCTGGTGATGCTTATTTATGACTTTGAACTGCCGGCTAAAATCACCTGCATGGACAACTGTAGCCTTGAAATTGCAATTGTGGCTCTAAATTACAGCAGAGTCTCTCCCCTCGCCCCCCAAAAGTCTTATTATTTAATATTTGTATTACCATAGCGTGGAAGTTGGTAATCTTTAATTATGAAACTGCATCATTTGCATAATTATTGGCTGACCTCTCTTGCACTGAATCTTGAAAATGTGTATATGCGTGCTGCTGTAGACTTTATACACTTATATGAATATGTCCCAGTAGTGCTTTGTACAGGTTCAACAGGCTGTGTGCAAATTACACGGAGGATCAGGGCCATAGCACATAATACTGTATAAAGTGTGTGTGTTTAGAAACTATAGATATATTTGGTATGGGGGTATCAACATGCCTATTTATAGATAAAGATATGGGGGGAGGAGAGGAAATCCAGCACCACTGCAGTGATTCATCAAGATTGACATGAAAACCAATATTATTCTAGTTAGCAGAGGAAATTCTTTGTAAAGCATGTACAAGAAAGGTATTTAACCCACCTCAATGATTTCCTGCCCAACTATATCCAAATAAAATCAGACCGATTCTTTTTCTGAATAGGGTCATTTTGAAAGAACTCTTGGAGCAGAGAAGAATCAACATTTTCTCCCCTCCCCCATTTCAGTTCATGGTTTTTCTTGTCAAAAGCTTCAAAAATTGCTTTAATTTTGTATTTAAAATTAAATCTGTGAAAGTCCGATTGCGGGGCAGGGGTGAAAAAAGGATTTGGTTCAGCATTTAATGCACTGAGGAAAGAGACCTCCTTGCTTTGGGTTTCTGTGTGTCTGGATGGCAGGGTGTGTAATTGCAGTTTTCAGTCTGTCCTGCCAGCCCTTTGCTAATATTGCCTGTGCTTAAGGCCATAAAACTGAGAAACTGTGTGTGTGTGTGTGTGTGTGTGTGTTTCATGTATGCTCTATTTAGCAACAGGGGGAAACTGCATATATTTTAGATCTTAATTTTTGTTCAGAGTTTGAACATGTCATAACTGGTTGGCACAGAGTACTATAGCTCTTGTACAATTGATTTAATGGAAGAGGGGAGGATTAAAACTCCCGTGTGCATCTTAACTACTTGAAAATATTAAACCAGTAGTTACATAGCTCTGGGTTGGAAAATTTACCAGACACCATACATAGCCAGAGGCATAGACAATAAGTGACTTGACCCAAGTTTCACAGGAAGAAACTCAAGATCGTCCTTTTTTCTACTCTCCCTATCCTCTGCCTGTTTTTTGACTGCTCTCTCCCTGAGAGTACTGCAAGAAACTGTTTCTGCTGCTGCTTTCTTGGAAGCAGCAGGTTGAAATTGGCATGGTTCTTGTTAATCTCCACTGTTCCCCACAGTTTTTTAAATAACTGTGAAATGGACCAGTGTCATCTCAAGTTCTTTTTGCAATTGCTTTTGGTGAAGTTATGAACTGCACAGAAGGCACTGTAGCCATTTGTAGATTAATGAAGGAAAATCAAAACACTACAGAAATGGATGTTGTATGTCTCCTCACTCACCAGTGGAAGCTTCGCACTTGCCATTGGCAAGTAGATTTTTTTCATATTCTTGCCTAGTTTATAAGAAAAGTATCCTTCTCCCTTACAGTACACTGAGAGATCACAAACATAACAGCCAACTACAGGAATAATTATTTTTAAAAAACTTAGATAAAATAGTTTAACTGAGTATCATGCATGGTGTGAGGGCTAAACACTTAATGCAAATACATTTCCCTTCAATGTTTTTTATTTTGTTGTGCAATTATTTCAAATGCCATTTCTAAATGAAACTGTAGATCATGTAGTGGTTGAGAGACAGCGATATTTGTCAATAAGTGCTAATATTTAAAAAGGATGATCCAAGTAATTATAGGCCTGTCAGTCTGACATTGATTCTGGGCAAGATAATGAAGCGGCTGATAAGGGATTCAATTAATAAAGAATTAAAGGAGGCATTAATTTTTTAATCAATTCATGCCAATCAACATGGGCTTATGAAAAATAGATCAAGTTAGTTTGACAGGATGTCTTTTTTTTAATTAATTAATTTATTTTTGAGAATACTAGTGTTTGATGTCATATGTTTTTAGGGCTTGTCTACACAAAAACTTAGTTTGTGGCAAGCTGATAAGTGAATGTACTGACAGGAGCCTGCCAGGCACTAACTGTTCATGTGGACCCTGCTGACGTGAATTAATGGACTAGATCAAAATGCATTAACAAAGTGTTAATGCACATCGGTAGAGTCCACATGTATAGTTAGTCGTGGCAGGCTAATGTGGGGTAGATTCACATCCCAGCTTGTCGCAAACTAATTGTTCAGGTAGACAAGCCCTTAGACTTCAGTAAGGTGTTTGACTTGGTACCGCACAACATTTTGATTAAAAACAAAAACCAAGGATGATATAAACTTAACATGACACACACTAAATGGATTAAAAGTTGGCTACTTGGTAGGTCTCAAAATGTAATTGTAAATGGAGAATCATCATTGAGCTGGTGTGTTTTCTAGTGGGATCGCTTCTTGGCCGTATGCTATTTAATAATTTTATCAATGACCTGGAAGAAAACATAAAATCGTCTCTGATTAAGTTTGCCCATGACGCACAAACTGGGGGAATGGTAAGTAATGAAGAGTACAAGTCACTGATCCATAGTAATCTGGATCACTTGGTAAACTGTGCACAAGTAATGCATTTTAATATGGCTAAATGTAAAGGTATACAACTAGAAACAGACTGTGTAAACTATACTTAACTGGGTGGGAGACTCTATCCTTGGAAGTAGTGACTCTGAAAAAGATTTGGGGGTCATTGTGGAAAATCAGCTGAACGTGAGATCCCATTGTGATGCTGTGGTGAAAAAGGCTAATGCAATGCTTGGCTGGATAAACAGATGACTCTCGAGTAGGGATAGCGAGGTTATTTTACCTCCATATTTGGCACTGGTGTGACTACTGCTGGAATAGTGTGTCCAGTTCTGGTGTCCACAATTAAAGAAGGATGTTTATAAATTGGAGAGAGTTCATAGAAGAGTCATGAGAATGATCAAAAGAATAGAAAACATGTCCTGTAGTGATAAACCCAAGGAAATCAATTATTTATCTTAATAGAGAGAAGATTAAGGTTAAGATCACAATCTATTAAACCATAATAAAACTAAAGTACCAGCATTGGGAACTAATGCTTGATAATGGGCCTTTCAGTCTAGCAGAAAAGGTGTAATTGGAAGTTGAAGCTAGACAAATTCAGACTTAAAATAAGGCATGCATTTTTAACAATGAGGATAATTAACCATTGGAACAAATTACCAGGGGTCATGGTGGATTCTCCATCACTACAATTTTTCAAAGACTGGATGTCTTTCTAAAAGATCTGTTCTAGGAATTATTTTGGGGAATTTCTGTGGCCTGTGTTATACAGGTCAACCTAGAGGATCACAAAGATCCCTTCTGGCCTTGAAATCTGAGTCTATGGGGAAAAGAAGCTTGGAAAAAATATAACCTAAACTCATTTTTGTCATTATAAACAAAATGTACATTTTGAAAAAAAGAGTAGCCTTACACTAATCAAGGGACTGCACTCAAAATTGTTTTTCCTTGTTCTTCTTGAAGTTTTTAATTATGGAAACTTTAAATTGAAATGTTTTATCTTGCAAATACTCTAAGAAAAGTGAGCTAGTTTTTCTGGGGCAGACTAAAACTGGTCCACTGTTTTCTCTCCTCACCATCCCCCTCTATTCTGTATTCATCACTTCTCTTCACTATTAGATGGAGAAGGTGATTAAGTTTAAATATTAAGGGGAAGACTAAACCTAGTAAAGAAATTCAGGGTTAAAGGGAAAACTCTTACTCATCAACATATGTTTGAGTTCATGTGCTTGTTACCTTGTGTAAACATATATCCTGTGATGCCTCTGTAATACATATAAAATCTACTGTTGGTTACTCTAGTATACAAGTAATGATTTTAACTGATGATCTCAAAATAATTTGAGTCATTATTTAAACCTCTCAATGCCCTTGTCAGGTAGGTTAGTTGTTTTGTCCCTCACTTTCAAACAGGTAAACTGATGCATCAACTGGGATGCCATTAAATCTGAAAGTTCTTGATTTGAGTGGTTTTAAGCTTCACTTGTTATAATAACATTAATGTTGTGGTTGAGTTTTTCCTTTTATTAGGATAGTTATCTTTTTTAAACATGTGTAATTTATGATATTTGAGATGATTAGATTTGTGCTGGATCAGTCTGCAGTCATTATGGCATTTTCATACGAGCCTGACCAGATGTTGGTATTTGAATTTGTATGTGGCCAAGGAGAAAAGGGCTCGAAGGCAGGGCCGGTGCTTCCATTTAGGCGATCTAGGCGGTCGCCTAAGGCGCCAGGATTTGGGGGGGTGGCATTTTGCCACCCTTGGTGGCAATTCGGCGGCGGGGGGTCCTTCGTGCTCCGGGTCTTCGGCGGCAATTCTGCGGCAGGTCCTTCACTCGCTCCGGGACCCACTGCCGAAGTGCCTCGAAGACCGGGAGTGTGGAAGGACCCCCCCCGCCACAGAATTGACGACGACGACGACCGGGAGCGTGGAAGGACCCCTGCCTAGGGCGCCAAAAACCCCTGGCGCCGCTCCCGCTCGAAGGAAATATTGGAGGAGGAGTAAAAATGCATGACAGCCCCCTCCTTCTCCCAGGGATCATGATACTAGTCCCGTGTGTCCTTTTTTGCATAGTGGGCCACCTGTGGCAGATGCATCCTGAGTCCTTTGCTATGGCACATAATTGACCACTGTTGCTTTTAAGGGAAGGAAGGGAAGAGCAATTACCTAGTGTTTATTTAATTCAATCCTTGTGCTCTAATTCCAACAAATGGATAATCCACAGCATGCTAGATCTATGGTTTTAAAAACTTCTAGACTTGCAGACTGCTTCATTCATCTGACGAAGTGGATATTCACCCATGAAAGCTTATGCTCCAATACGTCTGTTAGTCTCTAAGGTGCCACAGGACTCTTTGTCACTTCTTAAGATAGTATTTCTTATGGACGGCCTTCCTATTCTGATCCAGCACTTACCCTGTGGAGCTGGAGTGTTTGATTATATGAAGATGAAATATTAAGACGATGTTTAGGATACAGGATAAAAATGAACTTGGCTGTATCCCACCATTTTATGTCTCTTGTGTATCCTCTTCCTGGATGTAGGCATTTATTTTTATTACTGCAAGGTCTCTTTTTATGGCCTTAAACCCTCACTGCTCTAATCTGTTCAGTTCCCTTTGCCATTGGGGTTTGCTACCCTGACAGTCTGATCAGAAATGAATGTGCACCAAAGTGAACATGGCTGTGGTACCCAAGATACAGAGAGGTGATTGTGATTTAAATGGCCAAACAAACTTCTGGAAACCTTAGGAGGCATGGTCTGAGCTAGGATTAGGAGGAAGCTTGAAAACAGCGGGATGCCTTGTTGTGACTGAAGCAGTTCTGCAGATTATAGTGTAAGAGCCATCCTCCCTGTCCCGAGAGCACCATGGAGAGATTGATTATACACCAGCTATACTCGTAGTACTTTCAAAGATGGACTACTCTTAGGCTTAAACCTTCTCTGAGTGTTCAGATGGGCATTGCTTAGTTGACACAGGCAGTAAGCTAAGATGTATACCTACTTCCTGGACTGCCTGGATTCACACCCATGCATATGGGTCTTATTTTAGATGGACAGACGCTACATTTTGGTATAGCAAAGTAGTTGCCTGAAGACAGTCACCAAAATGATGATTGTGTGCTAGCGGCAGTACTCAGGAGGCCTTTATAAGTCTCCATATATGGGTGGTTATGTGGGTAGAGCCAAATTAATAATGCTAGTTTTGATCATAGTTTTCAGAGCATGCCAGTTACTGGGGAACTGTGGGAGAGAGATGAACGGGGAAAAGAGTACTCTGCAACCCACTCAGTCACTTGTCTGTGTAGGAGTGAGATTGAGCACGAAGAAGAGGAAATTATTCCTGACATAAGAATGGGCTTGGAAATTGCAGTCACAAGTTGAATGCCTTCTGAGACTTAAAAGCTATGTCAGTATGGTATTAACTTCAGTATGTAGAGGCAAGATGGTCAAGTGGTTAAGCATTGGTTTAGGATTCAGCAGATGAATGCCTGCCTTTTCCTTTGTGGCCTTGGGCAAGTCACTTTAATCTCTTTGTGCTCTCCTCAATAAAATGGGGATAATAGTTCCTTTCTCCAATCCTTTGTCCTGGCTATTAAGATGGTAAGCTCTTCAAGGCCGAGACCCTCTCTTATTCTGTGTTTGTACAGTGCCTAGCACAATGGGGCCTCACTCTCGTTTAGAGCCTCCAGGTGCTACTGTAACACAAATTATACAGCTCCTTGGAGTGATGACAGGCCATCTGGATATCATACTCCGTGCCAGTCTCAAATGAGACCACTTAATCTCTATCCGATTGTATATTGGAATCAAGAAACAAAAGAGAAAGTATTAACCAATCCAGCAGACAATTCTTCCAACAAGAGATTATTCATGATGATCTTGGAACCTCATGTTAATAACCATGTCTGTAAGAGCCCCCGTCAAGGTGCTAATCATGTAAAATTTACTATTAGAAACCCACATGCCCCAAGAACCCAGGTAGCTTTAAGTATTTAGGCAGAGTTCTTTGAGAGAATATGTACCTTAGTGGGCTGCCTTAATTATACTAGGGCAAGCATAATTCCCTGTCACTTCAGAATGTATAGAATTAAAAGGACAACTGACCAAGGAGAGACAAGATGGGTGAGGTAATGTGTTTTTTGGACATTCTGTTGATGGGAATGGTCCACTTCACCTTGAATGGTCCCTTGAAATGTGGGTTAACTACTTAGGCTAAACAATCTGTTCCATCTTGTATTTAGCTGTGACACTCTCTGAATAAGTTTCCCAGACCTGAAGAAGAGGAGCTCTAGGTAAGCTGGAAAGCTTGTCTCTCTTACCTACAGAAGTTGGTCCAATAAAACATATTCCCTGACCCACTTTGTCTCGCTAATATCCAGGGACTGACACGACTACACAACCACTGGGATTGCTTAGTCTGCAGAAGAGAAGAATGAGGGAGGATTTGATAGCTGCTTTCAACTACCTGAAAGGGGGTTCCAAAGAGGATGGATCTAGACTGTTCTCAGTGGTACCTGATGACAGAACAAGGAGTAATGTTGCAGTTGGGGAGGTTTAGGTTGGATATTAGGAAAAACTTTTTCACTAGGAGGGTGGTGAAGCACGGGAATGGGTTACCTAGGCAGGTGGTGGAATCTCCTTCCTTAGAGGTTTTTAAGGTCAGGCTTGACAGAGCCCTGGCTGGGATGATTTAGTTGGGAATTGGTCCTGCTTTGAGCCGGGGGTTGGACTAGATGACCTCCTGAGGTCTCTTCCAACCCTGGTATTCTATGATTCACTGCATACAACACTTGATCAAGAGACAGATTAGGAGTGTGTGCACCAAGGAAGTAAGGGACAAGGCAACCTACCTTTTCCAACATCAGACACTTGTACAAGGGATAGCCCTAATCCTCCCTCAGTACAGGAGTATTACAGGGGCTTGCAGAAGTACCAGCTGTGCTAAATGCCACCAAAGGGGTGAGACCTGACCACTTCCACACAAGATAGTACTTAAGGCTGGCGTTAGGATGCAAACACTCTGCACATCTGTGAAGAAAAGGTAGGAGCTTTTTCCCTGTGACATCAGTGTATTCCACCATCCAGTGTTCTCTTGTAGGCTTCCATGGTGCAGTGTGTCTCAGTCCTGCCTTGACCCTCTGACAACTATGACTGAAACTTACAAAGCCATGGTAGAACCTTTTTAACATATGATGTTCAGGTAGACTACCATATTCAGTGTAGTTAGGATAGGGCAAGGAGCCTAGGCTATGACCCTGCAAGTGTTGGCCTCTTAAGTCTATGTTCCCCCTCTCCCCACACCTTTTGTTTCTATTTTTCTCTCTACTGACTTTTAGCTTTTTATTTACATTGTCTGAACATGTCCCATTTCTCTCTCTCTCTCTCGAACACTTTTCAGCTATATGCTTCAGTGGAGATCTGGAGCAATTTTGAAGGTCATGTACCAGCTGTGTGATTCTGGAAGCTTTTTTGAGGCTGCAGGCATAGTCTGTTTGAAATTTGTTAGCAATTGTTGTTGACTGGCAGGCATTGTTTTGGTAGTCTTAATGAACTATGTACCTGCTTCACCATGTTTTGTTTTCTACTTGTATTCAGAACCGTATAAGAACAGCTCTGTTACTCCTCACCCCTCGTCAGACTAGGGATAAAATGGAAATGTAGGTACCATAGCATGTTGCCATTTATAGTGCTGACAACTTCTTTGCATTGTCTTGCAAAAAATAAATGCTTGGTTCATTTTTTGATACTTTAAGGCAGGAGCACAAATAGGTGATGGAGCCATTACCGTATAATAAAACTTTATTATCTAGTTCTTGGTACAAACTGTATTTCAAGAATACTTTACAGAATTAAATAACATTGTTGCAAAGCTGAAATAAAATACAAAAGTGGAGAAGAGAAATTTAAGTAGTATTGGTAAGAGATATTTTTGTATCACATTTGCATAATGCATGTCACATCCCTCTGTAGCGGCTGGTCTACGTAGAGGACAACAGCCTATTACAGGTACCTTCTAATAGTTGCTCCTCCTTAGATCAAGTGTTAGAGGTCTGTACCATGGATCTGATAGTCTTGGCTTCAGACTCCACTGGTGGTGCTGGGAATCCTTACAGTTTCATAAAAGATTTGAAAAAGAGAAAGTGGATAAAATAGAGGTACCTCTATTTTGCCTCCCAATTGCCACAGTCAAGATGTGGGTTGTGATGTGTGACAAAGCCAAATGTGGGGGGGAAAATGGGAAAAAATATTCATGCAGGAGGATTCAATCCTTTACTGTAAATAACTATTTTTTTTTAAGATCAGTTGCATGATTCTGCATTTGACATAAATAATATGCAACAGTAAAAGTGAAGGGGAAACAACATTTGTGTTGATCATAGGTAGTGAAGTAAAATGAGTGATGTCCCTCAAAATGAGGGACAGTTGAGAGGTTTGTTGAGGAAAGCTTTTCTGGATGGCAGGAGATGCAGAATTGAAGGTTCTTCCAGCGTTCATGTAAGTAACAGAAAACAGACTATAGTTGGTAAGTATAGAGGGGAAAGAGATGCGGCTCATTAGATAGGTGGGAGCAAAGCTATAAGGCTTTTAAAAGTGACTCCACTGGTGATTGCGATGGTGGATTTGCCAGTGTAGACAAAGCCCATCACCAACATATCTGAAGGACCCTGAAATCAATGAGGAGCATGTCAAAATTATTAGTGGATGGAGGCAATGAGGTGGTACATCTTTGTGTACATATGAGAAGGTGGCAAGTAGCATTCTGGAGTCTGGAAAGATGGTGTTTGGGAGGCCATGGGGAAGAGAATTGCAGGAGTCCAGGTGAAGCTAACTGTGTGCCTTTGCTAAGGCTAATGCACATATTGTTTTCAGCTGAGACTTTTCCAGTGGTAGATCTATATAATTCCTGCTAATACTGAGTGTGTTTCCTGGCAGGTGTGACTTGTTTTTTTTTTTTCCTACGAAGGACACAGCAATTTGTTTTACAACTAGTTTTACACTTCTTTTTTTCTCACATTAAATGCAATCTGTATTTTTTTTTAAAGTTTCAGCTCCACATATCTGTTGCGTAAAGTTTTAGAGGAAGTCATTTTTCATTAGAGTTGAACTCCCAAGGGAGAGGTGAAGCCTTCTTAGTTGTGAATTATATGCAACCCACTGCTTAACTCTGTTCAGAGTTAGAAAAGTGAAATGCAAAAGACTTAAGAAATGACAGTAATTACTTGTGCACTGTGAAAGCAGGCACACCTACACTGTTTTTTTGGATGTATGCGGCCTTTTACTCTTTGAAACTTACTTTTTACAGCCTTTAAGTGTATGTTGGTACCATAATTCCTGTATAAAAGTGTTTACAATCTGTAATTTAAAGTAAACACATTTTGAAACGTTTAAGAACATTTTTAATTCAGACCCCCCCCCCCCCCCATTTGCTGCAGGTTTAGTAGCAGCCCTGTAAGTTGTAGATTTCTAGGCTTCCCTAGCAATTCTTTGGTATTATCTAGGACCTAATGTGATGTACAGTGAGTGGGAAAAGATTCTCGGGTGTATGGGTCTGATAAACTTTCTTTGGGAAATACAAAAAATGAGTGGGATGGGGTAAAGGGAAGTGCTGGGTTCTCCCGTCACTCCCATGAGATTTCTGCTGCTCACTCGCTGCTTCCCTACCTTTGCCAAGAGGCTCATCATCCTCAACCCTTCCATCTTCTTTCTATTTAAAAAAGAAAAACTTAATTTACTTGTGGAAAGGGGATGCCCTGTGCAATTTCACTGTCCATGCTCTCATAAGACCATCTCTTATTTTGGAAGTGCAGAACGTTTTGAATGTGTCAAACTCTATTATAACAAACCAGCCCACTGCTACAGTTAGAAAAGTGAAATGGAAAAAGACTTAAGAAATGAATGTAATTATTTGTCCGTTTGTACACCATGTTAATGTCTGACTGTGGTTTCAAAATAATTTTTTTAACACCTTTGTTAAAAAGACTTTGTTAAAAAGACTTCTTAGGGTTGCAAAATACCCTAAAATTTCATAGATTTGAAGGCCAGAAGAGGGACCACTGTCATCATCTAGTTTGATCCCTATAATATAGGGAACAGGACTTCCCCAAAATAATTCCTGTTTGAACAACATCGTATCTTTTAGAAAATCATCCAATCTTGATTGAAAAATTGCCAGTAATGGAGAATCCACCAGGTCCCTTGGTAAATTGCTCCAATAGTTACAAATTTATGCCTTATTTCCAGTCTGAATTTGTCTAGTTTCAACTTCCAGCAGCTAGATCGTGTTACACTTTTTGTCTGCTAGATTGAAGAGCCCATTATCAAATATTTGTTCTCAGCGTATAGGTATTTATAGACAGTGTGATGAAGTCATGCCTTACCCTTCTCTTTGTTAAGCTAAATAGATTAAACTCCTTGAGTTTATCACTGGAAGGCATATTTTCCAATCTGGTAATCATTCTCACAGTTCTTCTCTGAACGGTTTTCAATTTATCAACGTCCTTCTTGTGTTGTTGATATCAGAACTGAACTCAGTATTTCAGCAGTGGTCTCGCAGCATTGCCAAATACAGAGGTCATATAACTTGTCTTCTCTTACTTGAATTTCTCCTGTTTATACGTCCAAGAATCGCATTAGCCCTTTTGTTGAACTAGGAGCTCATGTTCAGCTGATTTATTCATCAGAACAGTCCATTCCCCCCCCCCCCCCAAGTCTCTGCTTCCCAAGATAAAGTAATTTATAATATGGCAAAGGGCAAAAGTACACTTTTAAAAAATGTGTGCTCACATTGCTACTGCTAGCGTGTGACTCAATAGCAACACGTAGGGTAAGGTAGGAGAGAGGTCCTGGAGGCCAAATTTAGTCTGCTAGCTAGGTAAGAGATTAAAGTCCAGGACCTCCATGGTAGTACTCTCTGAAATGCTTCTAGGTCCATGTGCAGAGCCAGTTATACAGGCAGAACTGCAGGATCTCAATGCACGGATGAGATGATGGTGTTCGGAGGAGGGATTTAGGTTTATTAGGAACTGAGGAACATTTTTGGGAAAAAAGGAGCCTCTACAGAGAGGATGTGCTCCACTAAAATCAAAACGGTAAAAGATTGCTGGCATGTAAAATTAAAAAGGCTGTAGAGGAATTTTTAAATTAAGGGGTGGGAGAAAGCTGACAAGTGTGCAGGAGCACACAGTTCAAATAGATGCATTCCTTAGGGGGAGCATTTATTAAAGCGGATACTCAATGTCAGAATAAAGAGAGAATAGAAGTTGATCAAGTGCATTGTGGAGATGCTAAATGAATTCTTTCCATTGGTCTTCATTGTAGAAGATGTGAGAGAGATTCCCACGTCTGAGCCATTCTTTTTAGGGGACATCTGAGGAACCCTCCCAGATGGAGATGTCAGTAGAGGAGGTTTTGAAACAATTGATAAATTAAACAGTCATAAGTCACCAGGACCAGATGGTATTCACCCAAGAGTTCTGAAGGAACTCAAATGTGAAATTGCAGAATTACTAACTGCGATGTATAATCTTTTGCTTAAATCAGCCTCGTACCAGATGTGCTGATGGATAGCTAATATAATGCTGATTTTTAAAAAAGGGTCTAGAGGTGATCCTGGCAATTACAGGCCAATAGACCTAACTTCAGTACCAGCAAATTGGTAGATCCTGTAGTAAAAAACAGATTTATCAAACGCACAGATGAACACGATATGTTGGAAGAGTCAACACGGCTTTTGTAAAGGGAAATCATGCCTCACCAACCTATTACAATTCTTTGAGGGTGTCAACAAGCACATGGACAAGGTTGATCCAGTAATTCTTCTTTGAGTTCTTGTTCATGTCCATTCCAGTCAGGTGTGTGCGTGCGTATGTGCACGGCAGCTGGAAGATTTTTCCCCTACCAGCATCCGTTGGGTCGGCCTGGATGCCCCCTGGAGTCATGCCTTCATGGAGTTCAATATAGAGCCCTGGCAACCCGCCACCCCCTCAGTTCCTTCTTACCACCAATGACGGTTAGCTGGAACCGTCCCTTAGCTCTTGAGTTGGTAAGCGCCATTCAGAGTGTCCATTGTATATAGTTCTTCGTACCGTTAATTAGTGTTCGTTATTAGTACTTGCAGTGTAGTTATATTTAGTGTTAGGTTTCCTTTGCGGGTTCTCTCCCGCCCCAGCGCTCCCAGCACTGTGGTATGCTGTGGTCCCTGGGCTTTAAAACTTGCGAGGCCTGTGGCAAGCACATTCCTGAGTGTGACTTGCACACTTCGTGCTTAAGGCGCCTAGGGGACAGTCACCAGAAAGACCAGTGCAGGATTTGTCATCTTAAAGTCCTTCTTATGGAGGCTGCGCTCCGGCCCCAGTGAGACCTCGGATTGGGGGATCCTGTGCCTAGCACCTCCTCTTTGGTGCAGAGTGCTCCGGCACCATCCACAGGGGAACCGGTGCCAAGAAAGGACTCCTCTTGAGATTCTCGGCACAGTCACGGCTCCTCCCGAGTACAGGTTGCGGGCAGGCACCGGTTGCAATTGCTGGTGCCACGAAAGAAAAGGAGGCTGGAGAGGGGCCATTCTCCCCTGGCCAAGACCAAGGAGCCAGCCGCTGTGAGACCCCAGTCGGGCCAAACCACTGTGGCCCCTTCGGCGTCCCAGGACTTGTTGCGTCTTATGGCGCCATTTTTCCCTCCCAGGAGGGATAAATTGCTGGCACAGTCCTGTCCCACGGCACCGTCAAGGGGAAAGCCAGCTATGATGTCACAGTTCTCACCATCCCCAGAGCTCCCCCGGCACCAACAGCCCAGGTGCGGGAGCCACGCCGGTCCCCTACCCCACGCCGTGAACTGTCAGTGCCTCGCAGTACCGCTCCTCCATGGTCTTCCTTCTTGGAGACCTCAGAGTCGGAGTCTGACTCCGTTCGCTCTGATAGGAGTAGGAGCAGGAGATGGAGGTCTTGGTGGGATCATCATGCTTTTACCTGGCACTGTGGCCTGCACAATGGCAACACCCGATGCAGTGGCCCTTCTGGACTCCCTGGGCCTTCCACCAAAGCCAAGGAGTCCCATTCAAGAGTGACATCAGCTACCTTCATACCGCCTCTGGCTCAGTCGGCTCCAGGAGTACCAGGATGGGCTCCGTTGCTTTCCGATGCTGGGTTACCCCCACCCCACCGATGTCGGCTCCCACGATACCACTGCCGATCACATTGATGCCGTCAGCATCTGCACTGTCACCAGCACCACTGACACCAACAGCTCCAGCACTAGCGCTCCTGACATCAGCACCGTCTCTTCTAGCATTGGCTTCTATAGTGCTGGCACCGAAGGTCATGGTACTGTCGAGGTTGACATCAGTGTCCTGGGACCCCCAGGAGCTGCAGGACCCCCTGGGTTTAGAGGGAAGGGAGCAGCCACCACTTCTGGGGCTTTCTTCCTCACCAGATGAGGCGCTGGCGAGCACTTCTACACCCATCTGATTGGAATTGACATGAACAAGCACTCGAAGAAGAAAAAACGGTTACTCGCCTTCTCGTAACTGTTCTTCGAGATGTGGTGTTTAAGTTCATTCCAATATCCACCGTCCTACCCCTCTGTCGGAGTAGCCGGCAAGAAGGAACTGAGGGGATGGCGGGTTAGCAGGGCTCTATATTGAGCGCCATGAAGGTGCGCCTCCAGGGGATGCCCAGGCTGACCTGACGGATGCTGCTAGGAGAAAAATCTTCCAGCTGCCATGCACGCATATGCGCACGCACATGATTGGAATGGACATGAACAACATATCTCAAAGAACAGCAATTACAAGAAGGCGAGTAACCATTTTATATAGTGTACTTGGACTTTCAGAAAGCCTTTGACAACGTCCTCACCAAACGCTATTAAGCAAGTAAGCAGTTATAGGATAAGACCAGAAGGTCCTCTCATGGTTCAGTAACTGGCTGTAACATAGGAAACAAAAGATAGGAATAAATGGTGAGTTTTCACAGTGGAGAGAGGTAGAGAGTGGAGTTCAACGTATCTGGAAAAGGGTGGGAAAAGTGAGGTGGCACAGTTTGCACACAATACAAAATTACCCAAGACAGTTAAGTCCAAAGCTGACTGTAAAGGGTTACAAAGGGACCTCCCTAAACAGGGTGACTAGGCAACAAAATTGCAGATGAAATTCAATGTTGATAAATGCAAAGTAATGCACATTGGAAAACATAATCCTGACTATACATACAAAATGATGGGGGTCTAAATTAGCTGTTACCACTCAAGATAGAGACCTTGGAATCATCGTGGATAGTTCTCTGAAAATATCTGCTCTGTGTAGCAGCAGTCACAAAAGTGAACAGAATGTTAGGAACCATTAGGAAAGGGATAGATAATAAGACAGATATTAATCATCATGCCACTATCTAAATCCATGGTACGCTCACACCTTGAATACTGCATGCTGTTCTGGTTGCCCCATCTCAAGAAAGATGTATTAAATTGGAAAAAGTATAGAGAAGGGCAACAAAAATTATGAGAGGTCTGGAACAGCTTCCATATGAGGAGAGATTAAAAATACTGTCTGTTCAGCTCAGAAAAGAGACGACTAAGAGAGGATATGATAAAGGTCTATAAAATCATGAATAGTGTGAGAAAGTGAGTAAGTGGTGTTTACTACTTCACATAACACAAGAACCTGGGGTCATCCAATGAAATTAAATAGGCAGCAGGTTTAAAACAAACATAAGGAAGTACTTCTTTACACAGTGAATTGTCAACCAGTGGAACTCATTGCTGGAAATGTTGTGAAGGCAAAAACTGTAACTGGTTTCCAAAAAGAACGAGATAAGTTCATGGAGGATAGGTCCATCAACGCTTATTAACTAATATTGTCAGGAATGCAATCTGATGCTCTGCATGTCCCTAAACCTCTGACTGTTAAATGTGGGGACTGGACAACGGAATTGATCACTCAATAAATTCCCCTGTTCTGTTTGTTCCCTCTAAAGCATCTGGCACTGGCTACTGTTGGAAGACAGAATACTGGGCTAGATGGACCATTGGCCTGACCCAGTATGGCCGTTCTTATGTTCTCCAAATGGAAAATTTGTTCCAATAACTTAAATGTGCTGAATGTTTTTACCCTGAAACATTGAACAATTTCACTAACATTCACTTCAAGCAAACGAACTACTTTGATTAGTGTCTATAATCATTCAGTTTTTCTTTTCACTTCAAACATTATGTATCATACAAAACACTCATGCCATGGGACTGTTTCTGGGAAACACAAGAACCAATACCATTGTGTTCTGAATAAATGTTATATTTAATAAAAAAAAAAACATTTGATTGATTAAAAGGAAAATTAGCACATTTCAGTTGTCTCAAAAGAAGTTTCTGGGACATAATTTGGAAAACTGGGACCTTCCTGATTAAAACTGGTCTAAATGATCACTACCCACAATATTGAAAAACTAATTTTTGCAACGTTTCAAGCTCCTATTGGCTATTTATATAATTTCAATTTTTTTAGTAATAAAAATTATGAACCTTACTTGACAGCAGCCTTTTTAACGATGTGTGAAGAAAAGGAGATGGGAACATTACAATGGAGGAGTAGAAGGGAAAGTGTGACACAAAGAAAAGGAAACACTATCTTAAGGAAACACTATCTATTATTAAGTACTGGATCTCTATAAGAATTCTTTTAACATTCTCGTTCTGGGTTTTTTGTTTTTTTTTTCTTCACATAATTTGAAAAAAGACTTTGGGGTCAGATCCCTGATTGTTGTAAACTGGTATACAACACTATTGACTTATATAGAGCTATAATTATTGCAGCTGGGGATCTGGCCCTGTCAAAGCTGCTTCCCCACTTTGAACTTTAGGGTACAAATGTGGGGGCCTGCATGAAACTTCTAAGCTTAACTACCAGCTTAGATCTGGTCCGCTGCCACCACTCCCAAAGTGCTAATTCCCTTCCCTGGGTAGCCTGGAGAGACTCTTCACCAATTCCCTGGTGGATCAAGATCCAACCCCCTTGGATCTAAAAACAAGGAAAAATCAATCAGGTTCTTA
Source organism: Malaclemys terrapin pileata (assembly GCF_027887155.1). Lineage (NCBI taxonomy): Eukaryota > Metazoa > Chordata > Testudines > Emydidae > Malaclemys > Malaclemys terrapin. The sequence goes on from NC_071505.1 coordinate 117,047,006, forward strand.
AAAAGAAGGCTTTTAATTAAAGAAAAAGGTAAAAATCATCTGTGTAAAATCAGGATGGAAAATAACTTTACAGGGTAATCAAACTTAAAGAGCTCAGAGGACCCCCCTCTAGCCTTAGGTTCAAAGTACAGCAAAGATAAACTAACACGCCTTGCCTGGCTGTTTATTTACAAGTTTGAAATATGAGAGACTTGTTCAGAAAGATTTGGAGAACCTGGATTGATGTCTGGTCCCTCTTAGTCCCAAGAACAAACAACAACCAAAACAAAGAGCACAAACAAAAGCCTTCCCCCCCACCCAAGATTTGAAAGTATCTGGTCAGGTGTCAGCCAGGTTACCTGAGCTTCTTAACCCTTTACAGGTAAAAGGATTTTGGAGTCTCTGGCCAGGAGGGATTTTATAGTACTGTACACAGGAGAGCTGTTACCCTTCCCTTTATAGTTATGACAGGCCCTTTGTAATGTTCTCTAAAAAGAGCCTGGAGGAGAGAGGTACATTAGTTCTTTTCATGCCCAGAGTGTTATTTCTTTAAGGTTTTTATTTTATTAATAAGACTTCTTGTTTTAAATTGGTTTTTTTGCTGCTTTGTTCTGTGAATCTCCAGATTTCCCTTCCCCTCCCCATTTGCTCTATAAAATTAACATCTTAAGGAATACTACTTGTTTGGACTACTGTTGATCAGAACGTCTTAATGGGACAATAGTGAGCAATGAGGGCTGGAAAGAGAAACAAATTGGATTCCCTTTTAGGAACTTTTGCTGCTGTTAAATCATGTTTATCGTTGCATGGATTTCTGATAATTCGTCCATCCTGCAGGTTTGAAGCATTTTTTTTTCAATATATTTTTCCACTGAAATCTTAATTCCCAAGTCTGCAGAGCAGCTTGTAACTGTGCTATGAATAGCAATGTTGTTTAACTCTCATGAGGAAGGAACTGTCCACATCTTAAAACAACAACGAAGTCATCTATGAAGGCAACTTAAAAAAGAGCCTTGATGTGGTGTTTTTGCATACTGGTATGTAGTGCTCCATTTAAAGCTCCCAAAGAGAAAAAGGATAGAAAACCAACTTACAATGTTTGACTTATTATTATCATACTAAAGCCAACATGCCCAGACATCTCCAGGGTCACTGATCTTGCAGCCTTTTATTTTTCTGTACTTCATTTTTCCACAGCTTAGACAGACAACTACACATGTATTTCCTTGGTTATTGCATTATGATAACAGAAGCTATAAGCAGTGCATGGAGGTAGGTCTCTGAAGAACCTAGAATAAAGATTGGTTTGTCTTTGAGCCTCATCCTGCTGCCATTGAAGTAAGTAGAAGTTTTACCACTGGCTTTCTCAGGAGCAAAATTGAGCCATTTGTCTTAAATTATTTTTGTTTGCAGTTGGCTTTGGGATGGGGTAGCCTTCTGTTAATATTTGCAGTGTTTCAGCTCTTACATTGACCACATTTTGACACTTTCTATTTATTATTTCAAATGTATATTGTGGTAGCACCTCAAGCAGGTCAGGACCCCATTGTTCTGAGCACTGTGCAAACTGTTAGTCCCAGTTTAGGACAACAATGAAATGCTTGCTGTCTTAGGCTGGAAGTGAAGCTGTTGTCACAATTGGCTTATCCCTGTGTTAAGTATAGTCCCTTCATACAGGACATTCATCGACTTTGATATATAGACAAAGCAAAGTGTGTCCTCCATCAGCTGCAGACAATTTGAGTGTCATCAATGTCAGTCTCTTAATTCACCTATGTATAGTTACTTTCCATCAGTCAGAATGTGATGCTCATTATGTATTTAGACATCCATGTTGCTCCATCCATTCACATCCAGTATCTGTGACAGACACATTAATTAGGTTGCTACTGTTTACTGACTGTGTCCCAAGTCTGCTACTACTGCAAGTTTCTCATGTAAATAGTGTGAGTTAATAATAATTTCCCACTGACATATTTGCAGAACATAAAACAGTGAGACCTATTAGATATACAGATGATAGCACGACAGGCCATGTAAGAATCTGGATAATAGAACTGGTTGAAATTTTCCAAATTAAAACATTTTTTTTTGTTTTTTATTAAAAGAAGCCTTTTTTTCCAAATGAAAAATATTGATGGGAAAACGTGTATTTGAAATTTTCTTTTTTTTTTTTCTTCTTTTTTTTTTTTAATGATGTTGGAAAACAATTTTTGTCCTTCCCCCTGCCCTGTTCCCCCTTTTGCTTCTCACCTCCCCCTCCAGGCTTTTTCAATGTTTTTTTAAAAACTTAAATGGGGGAGGAAGACAACTGAAAACTGAATAAGCAAACACTTTCTAAATCAACATTTTTTGATGATCTTGAATAAAGGAAAAAACTGTTCATCGCCCCTTTAGCCCTCCCCCCCCCCACCAAAAAAAGACTTTTTTTGTGAATGTTTTCCCCATGTTTTGACTAGCTCTGCTTAGATAATAAAAAGTGATCTGCAGATGTCTGAAGAATGGTATTTCACTGTAACATTACGAAAGGGATACCTACAGTAGGAGGGTAGGTACATTGCAATAACACTGCTCTACAGCCAAAATGCTTCTGAAATAAATGTAGTCAAACTTTACTAATTCTGGGTCACTGAGAACGAAAATGATGCTTAAAATTGTTGATTGGCTCTAGTTTTCAAGATATGCTATTGGGTCAGTATATACGACCCTTGACTTGGGAATGGCGGAGGATAAGTGAGTTATAAAGGGAAGGGATCTCAATTTAAACCAGAAATGACTAAAATACATCTTTGACTGGATCTATGAATAAATCTATGACTGGGTTTGGACAGTACTTGCTTTTTAGGCAAAACAATGAATGATGCAATCTGAAGCTGGTATTGCGTCATACATTAGATGAATTGCATCATGTTATTCCTAGAAGTCATGGATGATGCAATCATAACGAAGCTTACATCACTCTGCTGAACAAATTGCCCTCTGTCAGCTCTAGAAATCATACAGTGTCATGCTCTCTTATTTGTCAGTGTTTGATTTTGCAAAGGGACACATTTCTGTTTAGCCAAAGTGAGCAGAGATGCCTCGTACTTGTGTGAACAGTGCAGATAACTTCTGCTATGTTTGTGGTGAAGTGACTTTTGCATCACAAAAGCGCAGTATAACCACTATGGTTAAGAAAGCTTATGACCTTTATTTTGGCTGCAAAATTGGAGATCAGGACAAGAGGTGGGCCCCACACATATGCTGCAACACTTGTGCAACAAATCTTCGCCAGTGGTTGAACAGGAAAAGGAAATCTATGCCTTTTGCAGTGCCAATGATTTGGAGAGAGCCAACAGATCATACCAGCAATTGTTACTTCTGCATGGTGCCTCCAGTTGGGAAAGGTGTGTCAAAGAAGAAAAAGTGGACTCTGCATTATCCAAACATTCCATCAGCTATACGCCCAGTACCCCACGGAGAAGGACTGCCGGTTCCTGATGCACCAGAATCATTCTCACTTGAGTCAGACGAGGAAGAGGATGAAATTTCTGGTCCTGAACCATCAATGTCACAGGACCCACATTTTTTCCCATCCTCCTCCTCCTCTGAAGCACACCTCATAACACAAGGTGAACTGAATGACCTTGTCAGGGATTTGGAACTACCCAAGAGTAAGGCAGAGCTGTTGGGCTCCAGACTACAGCAGTGGAATCTCCTGGCAGGTGATGTTAGGGTTTCCATGTTCCGTGACTGTCAAAAGGATCTTGTCCCATTCTTCATGGAAGGTGATCTTGTAGCCTGCAACAACATCGATGGTGTGATGGCAGCCCTCAACATTGTTCACGATCCAGATGAGTGGAGACTGTTCATTGATTCATCGAAGACGAGTCTGAAAGCTGTTTTACTGCATAATGGCAATGTTTTGCCATCAATTCCAGTTGGTCATGCAGTCCGTATGAAGGAAACCTATAACAACATGAAACAACTTTTGAGGTGCATAAACTATGACCAACATCAGTGGCAGCTTTGTGGCGATTTGAAGGTTGTTGCTCTCTTGCTTGGTCTGCAGACTGGATACACAAAGTACTGCTGTTTTCTCTGCGAATGGGATAGTCGTGCAAGAGATTCCCACTACATCAAGAAAGATTGGCCACTCCGACAGTCATTGGAGCCTGGGAGGAAAAGTGTTCAGCATCCACCACTTGTTGAATCAAGGAAGATTTTGTTACCACCCTTACACATCAAGCTGGGTCTGATGAAGAACTTTGTCAAGGCCATTGACAAAACACAAGCAGCTTTCAAGTACCTCCGTGGAAAATTTCCAAGGTTAAGTGAAGCTAAGGGTACATCTACACTACAGGGAGGAGTTGATTTAAGATATGCAAATTCAGCTACGTGAATAGCGTAGCTGAATTCGACGTATCGCAGCCGACTTACCTCGTTGTGAGGACGGTGGCAAAATCGACTTCTGCGGCTTTCTGTCGGCGGCGCTTACTACCACCTCCGCTGGTGGAGTAAGAGCGCCGATTCGGGGATCGATTGTCGCGTCCCGACGGGACGCGATAAATCGATCCCCGAGAGGTCGATTTCTACCCGCCGATTCAGGCGGGTAGTATAGACCTAGCCTAAGATAAAGGAAGGTGTCTTTGTTGGTCCTCAGATTCGTGAACTTCTTTGAGATGATGCATTTGACCATGCACTGCGTGGCAAGGAAAAGACGGCATGGAAAGCCTTCCCGTTAGTGGCAATAAATTTTCTGGGAAACAACAAGGCAGACAACTACAGGTTGTTGGTGGAAAACCTTCTCAAGGCATACAAAAGCCTTGGTTGCAACATGTCATTAAAGATACATTTTTTGCACTCTCATCTAGATTTTTTTCCCCCCGAACTGCGGAGCAATGAGCGACGAGCACGGCAAGTGATTTCACCAGGACATTGCAACAATGGAGAAATGCTATCAGGGCAAATGGAGCTCATCAATGCTTGCAGACTATTGCTGGACAGTGACAAGAGATGCTCCATTTAATGAATACAAGAGACAAGCCAAGAAGCGCCGAGTAGACACTGACTAGGACTAAACTATGTACAGAATAGTTTTTTGCCTTTTGTTTCATAATAAATTTTATTTATATAACCCTTTTGCTGATTTTTAAAGTGTTACATAAACAGGACAGGTGAAATATTATCATGTAAAGAAACCATAAACACATGATAAGATCTAGGTTTACAATTTATGATTAAAACTCTACTATCTACACAATATACATAGACATAAAATGTAAAAACTTAAATATCTTAGAAACAGTAGCCAATCAGTTGTTTTAATTGTCATATTTGAATTCAGCACATCAAAATACATAATAAATAGCACATTTTATCTCTGAAGCAGACGACTTCTCAAAAATTGTAGACCAGTGTAATTAGCTCTTTTTCAGGTACTGTTATATATTTAATTTTTTTGAGGTATTTATATTGTATTATATTCATTTTTCTTTAACATGGTCTGGAAATAAACTACTCAGTCACTCTAAGGAATTTTCAGGTTAAAAGATTAAAGTCAAATCTGGCTTTCGGAGTTGAGGCTTCTGGGGGTTGCTTAACAGCTGGGATAAGTTACTTGTTTCATTAAAACAGGCAACATTAACAGGTTTAAAGAAACTTTTGATCCTTTTATCTTAAGAAACCTCATCTATAATAAAAAACTTAAATGGTGACTGTCTATTAGTGTAGATTAAGACATCTTGTGTTGTATTGTTTTGCTTGATGTTGAACATGCTGGAGTAAGAGCTATTCCTGCTCTCCCCCCTAACAATCCCCCTCACAAAAACAGGATGTGCATCTCCCAGTACAGAGAACTTTAAATTAAATGCATACATGAAGGTTTCTCAAATCCTTAGTTAAGTTTTATTTACTGATTGTATATTTTAGGATTGACTACAAAAGCATATTGCTTGAAGAGGATGTTTGGGGTGAGGGAAGAGAACAGCTCTAAATTATTGAGAAGCGGAGGGGGGAGGGGGCGAATAGGCCTGCACGATGTACTGCTTGCTGGGAGCAAAGTGTGCATTAGCGTGAAAGTAATGCAAGAGCCTGAAGGTTCACTTTATGCTTATGGGGGTTTCATTGTGTGCAAATCTCCTGTTTGACATTCTGAACATTTACCCCAAGGTGTCATCGGATTGTGAGCTAATTTTGGTCCTTGCAATAGCAGTGATCAGAATATTACTTGCCAAGGAGGTGTATGTGATTTCTAGATGAACTGCTATGCTGCTGGAATTTATTAGCTGGATACTTAAAATGTTACCCAAATATTTTAGAAAAATTTACTGGCACTTTTTTGTTTGCCCATTTTTTTTAATTAACTTTGCGTGTTAGGCAATGTGGAGTGTAAAATGTAGGGATCATTTATAAATCGTTATAGACAAAGTACACTGTGAGTACATGTAGATATTTATATTTTGTGTGTGTGTACATGTGCGCACACATGCATGGGTCTTCCTGATTGTCAGACACCTCCTTTGTCTCTTTCTTCGGTTAACTGAGGTGGAAAGCAACACCATTCGCTCTTAGCTTGAAGATATTTGGTAAAGGAATTTAAGAATGCTGAAAAGGGGTGGGGGAAATCTTGGTAAACTGAAGACGTAAGCAGGGTGCTCTGTGCAAACTGCACTAGAAAACTCCTTCATTCTGCAGAAAATAAACAAGAGTTTGGCAGGACAAGCTAGAACTGTCAAACAAGTTGTTTTGGGAATCTTTTCATCCAAATATGTGAAACCTTTAAATAAAGAGGGTGTTTGAAGCCAGTAACTGGAGTGACTGGGGTTCACTGGTTTAGTTTTTGTTTCCTCCTGGATGACAGTCCCAGTATCCTGATTTAGGGACCTACAGTGTCATTGATTTTTGAAGCAGAACTGTAGTTTGAAATGAGTAGGAAATTCCACCTGAACACTGATAATGTGCCATAGCCCTTAATTGCTTGTTTTGTTGTTGTTTCTTAAACTCCATGAACATGTCGTAGCTGTAGAAGACAGTGCTCATCACATTTGTTTTTAAAGTATGTGCTATGTTCCTATATGAATAAACTCAATCTAGATCTAAAGTCAGGCAAATCTCTTGTTGTATTACAATAGTGCCCAGGAACCCCAACCAAGATCAAGGCTGCAGTGTGTGCCCAGCGCTGTACAAATACATAATAGACAGTTCTTGCCCCCAAAGTGTGTATAACCCGACCAGACAAAGGTAGGAGGGGAAATGGAGGCACAGAGAGGGGAAATGACTTGCCTAAGGTAAAGTGTAGAGACAAGACCTGGCTCCCAATCTGGTGCTCTATCCACTAGACTATACTGCCTCTCATCTCTAATACATTCTCTAGTTGCTAAGATTTATATGTATTTAAGTGTATATAATTTAAATATGAAATATATGTGCAATATGGAAGGAAGATGTGTATCTTGGATAGCTGGGTATTTGATTTATATTAGGTTCTTCCCTTTTCCTGACTGCCAATGCTTGAGTTTCTCCCTCAGTGCTGTCATACATCTGTTGATGGCCGTAGCCAGCAACCTCACTGTTGGGTTGTCCACATCAGTGGTCTTTTTGAGTCATGGGAATGCTAGCCTTTCTAATATTCTTTCGGTCCCTGCCCCCCACTGAGACAGGCAAACCAGGTCTCCATTTGACAGTAGTTGTAAGAAGTTGTTCCTTTGGTTGTGAAACTGATTGATTGAGCCTTGATGTGATGTGATGTGCTCAATTTTCTCCTAATCTGGAGAGTGTAAGTCTGTTTAGAAGTCCTTTCTATCATTGATATCGCCTACCTATATAGTCTCTGTTGATATGTCTGTATCTGTTCCAGCAATACTTGTTCTATAGCATGTCAGAAAGACAGCAGCCACTGATGTGGACAACCCAACAGTAAGGTTGCTGGCTACAGCCATCAACAGATGTATGACAGCACTGAGGAAGAAACTCAAGCAGTGATCTGGAGTGGACTTTGGGATATACTTCATACTGGGACTTATCTTTAGCTAGTGTAATTTGAATAGCTTCGTTGAAGCTATGCCAGTTTATGCCAGCTGATGATCTGGCCCAGTGTGTTTTTAACCTGCCCTGGAGGATGGTGTATTCATTTATCAGTACAATGGTTAACCTGTTGTCAGTATTTCCTGTTTGTTAGAGTATTAGTTTTACCTGGTTGGATTTCCATATCTCACTGTGGAATTCAAATTTTATTTTTATGAATGGGTTGACTTTTTATTACATGCATGGCTTAAGCAATTGGTTTGCTTTTGAAGTAGAAAAAAATAACACTCCTATTTGGAAATGATGCACATATTTGGGTGTGCTAGCCTCCTGGGCCTAAATTTTCAAGTGACCAGTGTGATTTTTAAATGCCTCCAGTTTTGGCTGTCCAACTTGTGATGTGGTGTGCATCCATACTAACCTAGAAAGGTTTACTAATAGACCAAGAGGTGTTTAGTAACCTAATGGGTCACATTTGAGGGAGAGTTAGGCTTGATGAGAAAACACTGATAGAGAATGGAGCCCAGCAGAGCAGGAGCAGACAGGGCAAAAACAAACCCAGGAAATATGGGAGGAGGGATAGCTCAGTGGTTTGAGCATTGGCCTGCTAAACCCAGGGTTGTGAGTTCAATCCTTGAGGGGACCTGGGGGAAAATCAGTACTTGGTCCTGCTAGTGAAGGCAGGGGGCTGGACTCAATGACCTTTCGGGGTCCCTTCCAGTTCTATGAGATGGGTATATCTCCATATATATATATATATATATGATGTATGTAGCAGACACATGGCTGCAGTGTGGAAGCCTGCAGTCACTCTAGGCTAAAGAGGGAAAGGAAGAGACCCAGGGGCAAAGTAAAAGCCCTGGGATCCTGGTCCTGAAGTAAGGACTTACCCAGAAACCTGATGGGGGTAGAGTAGGGAAATGGCAACAAGGTTTGGGACAGTGCAGACTTTGGTTGTTGAGTCATGGGTCCCTGAGTTGGAACCCGGAGTAGTGGTTGGGGCCGGGTTCCCCCACCAGCCACTGCAGAAGGTGCCATTGCCGTGGATTGGAGGACTGCTGGGAACGATACCCTGTCAGCCAGTCTAGTGAGACGTTGATACCCTGGAAGGGGGAAAATGCCCAGTGACCTGGCTGGAGGGCCAAGCCACAAAGAGCAAGCATCCTGACTCACAAAGAGGAAGAACTGCAACTCTTGGAGTGTGAGAGGGACCTCCATGCAAGTGAGAGATAGAAGGAAGTGTCTGAACTGGGGAGAGCAACTCCCCAGGTGCAGCCATCAGGAGGCACCCCAGTAGTCAGTGGAGCATGCTGGGGCAGACGCCTTTTTAAAGATGCCTGATATTCAGAAGATTGGTGTTCAACGCTTTCTGACAATCTGGTCCTTTTAAGGTGGGGCAAGTTGGACAACCAAAATCATTAGTCACTTTTGAAAATGTATGCCCAGTGTCTTTCTCTTGTCTCGTTCCCCTGCTAGTCTTGTGTTCTCTCTCTCTCTCTGTATATGACATAATTTTAAAGAAGCACTAATCTTTAAGTCTCGTCCCAGTTCTCTATCACATACCCTGTTTCTCTACTGTTCTTCAGCGCCCTCAGGGCTTTTGAGTACAAAATTCAGTCTCTTCAACCCTGTGTGTGCAGTAGGATACAGTTGCTAGACTCTAACATGTTGACTCAGTACACTAGTTTCTCGAGAGATGGAGATATTGTAAATGTGTTGTACGTATGCCTGTCTTGTATATGTTTACAGTAGGTCTTTTGTCAATTGTGGGACTTGCGCCCATTGATTCTTTTCTGGTCACTATTTAATGTACCGTTTGGTGGAGAAGGATTGGATTTCCTGATGCTAAGTGCTGTTGTTGGTGTAGCAATATTTCCTTTTAAAATACTTTATGTATGTATGCATTACTTATATTACTGTAGCACCTAGGGGTCCCAGCTGTAGGCCCAAGGCCCCATTGTGCTAGGTGCGGTACAAACACAGAACAAAAAGAGGGCTCCTGCCCAAAGGGCTTACAACCTAAATTCATTTTGTTTGTTCTGGGCAAGGCAAGAGAGTAGACTTGTGGGTCGGAGCAGGGCTTTATTAAGGCCATTGGCTTTTTAGAGCTATGTTTATGGCTTTGTCTCCTGAAGTCAAGTGGCTGTCAGAATCTGGACTACTTTTTTTTTTTTTTAAGGAAATTTCTAGCTCTCGTGATTGTGAAGAAAAGTTTGAAAATGTGAACTAAGTGTAATGGATGCAGTGATGTCTTCAGACAGTTGAGAGGGGTACCAGATGACTCAGTCACTTCGCGGCACAGGGATGCACACCTGCATGGGTGTGTTTAATCAGGGTATGACTACACTGCAGTTGGAAGTGAACTTCCCAGCCTAGGTATATAGACTTGTGTTGGCTCTGCTCAAGCTACTGTGCTAAAAATAGCAGCGTGAATGCTGTGGCACCAGTGCCACTTTGGCCACCTGAGCTCAGACCCACCCTCTGAGGATCTGTCGGTCTGGAACCTGGGTCTGCTGGTTCCTGGGCAAGGCCCCATCCACGCTACACCTGACAGCTCTGGTGCAATGGGGAACAGCAGCCTATAAACATCCTGAGCGGTCCTGACTGGTGGAGCCTACCGCTTCGTTGATAGTCCCAGGCATTCTATTTAAGGCCGAAGAGAAACATCTGGAGGCTGTCTGTATGACTAGGCAGATGCCTGGCTTGCTGCTGCAAACGTACCTTGCTATGCACTTCTCAGATGTTGCCTTGCTCCTGGCCCCATCCCTGGTCCTGGTTCCCCACTTTGCTCCTGTCTTCCCACCCTCCTTCTGTTCCACTAACCATATATCAGCTGACTCACTTGACTCTAACATGGTGCATCTTATTGATCTCTTACCTGATCTTACGGTATGACACGGCTATGGACTGCTGCTTCTGGCCTTGACCCTCTAGATTGAATTCAGACCATATTCTCGAGTCCCCTCGAAATAGGATTACCACCTTTTGAAATGCAAAAAACTGGCACCTTCCCCACACAAGGCAATCACAACCCCAAATCACAAGGCAACTCCGCAACCCCACCACCCTTCAATAGCCATTTGTAGTATCTAGCAAGAGAACATTCATAGAGACCATTACAAGAAGTAATGGTCTCAAATTGCAGTGGGGGAGGTTTAGGTTGGATGTTAGGAAAAACTTTCTCACTAGGAGGGTGGTGAAGCACTGAAATGGGTTACCCAGGGAGGTGGTGGAATCTCCTACCTTAGAGCTTTTTAAGGTCAGGCTTGACAGAGCCCTGGCTGGGATGATTTAGTTGGGGATTGGTCCCTGCTTTGAGCAGGGGGTTGGACTAGATGACTTCTTGAGGTCCCTTCCAACCCTGATATTCTATGATAAGATTGATAATGGTTTCTTTCTTAAACTGCGGAAGTGGGAACACTGCAGCATCTTCAGCTGGACACGAACTTTTAACATTAGCTATTCCAGTGTATTGTTATAATAATGCAAATCTTTAGACCCATGTAAAAAAACAAACAAAAAAACCCACCAAAACCCGGCAGATTAAATTATTTTTCTGGCAACTGGCAAATCCATTTAAAAATAAAGTAAAAAAACAACAACAAAAACCAGCCAGGCTTGTTAAATACCAGCCAGGTGGTAACCCTACCTGTAAACCAGTCCTTGGCCTTGATGTGCTTCCCTGTTGCCGGGGTCCTAATATACCCGACCCCCGGGGTCCAATCTTGGGTAGCTAACCTCAGCTGTTGCCAGTGCTACAAAGTCTGCATTGCCATTTTCTAGCATGCTAGCTCAAGGTGAGCTAGCGTGAGTCTGTCTACCTAGGCTGGGATGCACACTCGTGGCTACAGTGTAGACACACCATTGAAGATCCACTGTTCTGGGGAGTCCTGCCAATGCTCCCAACGAAGAACTGTGTATGGCAGGAGGAGAAGAGATTGGTGGGACTCTGCCCCTCTCATCCAAGCAGTACTTTATTTCATAAGTGAGTACTGAGAGGGCCCCTTATTGCCACCCTTGCATCCCTGTGCCGCGAAGAGACTGAGTCATCTGGTAGCAACATGGATACTTCAGGAACAGGAAATGGTTTGCATAGGGGAAAAAAATTACAATCATACCTTTAGTATTGCTTTGGAGGGTTTCTAGTGTCATGTTGAGAACACTGCAACACGCTAGGCCTTACTATGAAGGGAAATGCTAGGCCTAACTCATCCTTGATGTACTAGGCAATAAGGCCCATATTTTTAAAGCTATTTAAAGTGTTGCTACACTCAGTCTCACAAAGCCTAAGTCTCATTTTGTAAACTGATTCAGGTACTCTGGATTTAGACTCCTATTGACTGTCAATAGAGTTTAGACTTAAGTGCCTGAATCCCCTTTGAAAATGAGAGAGAGGTATTGCAATGCTAAGTGCAGCAGCATCGAAAGGGCTTTAAAAATCTCAGCCTCACCCCATTGATCTCCATGGGTGATGCTCCCACTTAAACCAGCACTGAATTTTCGGTATTGGTTAGCATGCTTTCAGCACATAAAGTCCTTTGGTTTATGTTTGCATGCTATGCTGTCACTCAGAAGTGTCTTTTTCTTCTCGATGGTGGTCCAGGCATTACTATCTATGGTATAAGCTTGTCTGTTCTTGCCCTGTTAGACAATCGGGAGCTGTATGCTGCTCAGAGAGGGGTCTCTTCATTTGAGCCACTTTTATTTTGAGAGAAGGTATACTGTGAATGTCTAGACAGAAGAGACAATGTGGTATTGATTGTCTAAATTGCTTACTAAAATTCCTTCCAGTACTATTGGGAAAATCACTCTCCACCACAATGGCTTTAAGTTAACCCCTCCTATAGGGGTTACACAATTCAATTCAGCAAATTTATTGGCGGCAAATTTTTACTGCTTTTGCCACATGACTGTTTTTAGAATAGTTTCACACGTACACCCCTTAGCTGACCAAATTTACTGTATGGATGCTAACCCCGCATGTATCTGGGGCGGGGGGGAACTACAGGGGTGCAAAACAGATAGTCAGCAAGAAAACAAAGAGTGTTCCATCTTAACATTCTTGCTAACCAGGTCAGCTTAATGTCCGTGGGCATTTCTGTTCTTTCGAACCAATTTAAGTGATGGAGATTGATGTGCAGTGGAGAATTTCTGAAAAATATCAATAGTAATAGTGCGTGTTTCTTTACAAAAATACAGTTCTCCCTTCTTATTGGTAAAATGATCAGTGTTAGATATTGGTTTTGAATGTGGCTAGGTGTGTGTGCGTCCCCAAAGGCTAACGTTTATGTTAGGAACAAACCAACCTCTCTTCACCAGAACATGCTCACTCCAGACTACATGTTTCATGACCTCTATTTTTAAAGGAAACTGAATTCTAGCATGTTGTTTGCTGGGCTGTGGAGATTCCTCTTTCACTTAACACACATGGTGCATTCCAGGGTATTAAAGAAGCCGGACAGACTTATTTGAGGAAAGGAAATGTGTATTAAATCATGGCTCATGTAAATACTTTATTGCATGTCTCTAAGAATGGGTTTATAGTAGGGCAGGATCATGGTTTCTTCAGTGGAGTAGCATAATGTGTGATCTGCATATTTACAGCCAATCAAATGGCACTTTTCCTTGGCTCCGAATCTTAGCATTGCTTACTCCATTTTTAATTGTGTGTTTCTGCTTGTCTGCATTAAATATAGTTAAAGATATTAAACATAGTTGTGGTGGTATTATCCTCTTACTATCTGGTATAAAGAATGTCACTGACAAAAAGCTTGCTTGAATTACAAAATTGTTTTTGGGCATATACATAGCACACTAGCATGTCACTCGCAAATTAAGCAGACATGATATTTTTGGGCTTAGTTTAGTATCTCTCAAAAATTGGAGTAAAAGGCACAACAAATAACACTCAGAAACCTTCTGTGGCAGCTTCTGTTCTGATTAGTGAAAAAATTAAGTACACCTCTACCCCGATATAATGTGACCTGATATAACACCAATTTAGATGTAATGCGGTAAAGCAGTGCTCCGGGGGGCGGGGATGCGCACTCCGGCGGATCAAAGCAAGTTCGATATAACACGGTTTCACCTATAACGCGGTAAGAGTTTTTGGCTCCCAAGGACAGCGTTATATTGAGGTAGAGGTGTAATTAAAATCCACACCTAAAAATCAAAATGAATCTCCTAAATGTATGTCACTGGCCTCAGGATTGGCTCTAATCACATTAACGCCCAACTGATCAAAACTGCTTAGTAGGCATGAATCCAGAAAAACAAACTGACTCATTAGAACACTGTAGTGGTTACAGTTTTGAACCTTCCTGAATAATTGAAATATGCATGACCAATATGATGTATTTGATCTAGGTAGGTTTGTTATGTTAAACATAGAGGAGAAAAATGTAATATAATGGCAAAAACTGCATATATAAATCTTTAACTGTTATTGAATATCAGAAAATATTAGATGCCATTCTAAGAAGAACCAGTAACTATATTTATTTTCTTTTTGATAACACAGTTTCAATAGCTGCCCACATAATGTGAAAACAATGTATTCTATCAGTTCTATGAGCTGCACACTGAATAAATATAGATAAATGGGTCAGTTTGAAAATGACAGTTATGTTAAGATATGTGATGAACTGTTTTCATAAACATGAAATGAAGATATGATTGAAGATGCTACGCTGTAGATGAATGTGCAATATTCCTAAAATCAGTCATCCACAATAATGCATGTGTGGGATATATTTATATGTGAATGTGCAATATCATATTTGATGGAAAGCAATGGGATGTATTAAATTTATGCCATAGTGCTTAGATGATCACCCTAAATATAAATCTTAATTTTAAGTCTATTCTAAGTCTGGTTCTGATAAAAGATACACAGGCTCTTGGCTTTGAGCAAATCACTTAAACTTTGGCCCAGATCCCCAGGGGCTGCAAATCAGTGGAGTCCTATTGACTTAGTGATGTTATTGTATTATACCCTTTGAGCATTTGACCCTCTGTCTGTTTTCTTCACCTGTAAAAGGGAAGAATAACAGTACACCTCTATCTCGATATAACACTGTCTTCGGGAGCCAAAAAATCTTACCGCATTATAGGTGAAACCGCGTTATATCAAACTTGCTTTGATCCACTGGAGTGCGCAGCCCCGCCCCCCCGGAGCGCTGCTTTACCGCATTATATCCGAATTCGGATATAATCGGGGTAGAGGTGTACCAAGAGATTTTTGCTGTGAGGATTAATCAGTTAATATTTGCAAAGTACTTTTGAAGTGCTGAGTATTAATATTAAAATACGGAGGATTTTTAAAAAGGTGCATTTTTGTTGAGCGTAGGACTCTGCTAACATGAAGTGCTTGTGAATCTTTTGGAGATGTAGAGTGTGGTAGTGTGAAGTCTCCATTCCATTAGTATCTTTCATCTGAGGCAATTTATTTCCTGTAGAGAGTGGTTCTCGCTGGAAGGAGCCAGTCCAAGAGCTTGCAGTCCAAGGAGTGACGTTTAAACTAGTTTAACTGTGGGAAGTGAGGATGAATGTTCTCTCAAGAAACTAAATAAATCATAGTTATTGCACAACCAGTTATCTGTGCAAAGCTGTTCTTAAACTGACTCCTACATAAAAATCTTGCTGATTCTTTTGCTTTGTCCCAGTTTATGACTTTAGGATATTGAGAAAAAGCTGTGAGACTTTTTGAAAAGAAAATACAAAATTTCCCACCTACTTTCTTTTCTTTTTCTTTTTGTATTTGATTTCTTTGCCCGTGGCAGTCGGATGAGACTTGGATACTGCTACACTCTGTTCTGTTTCAGTTGTGCTACTTCTGGCTAAACTCCAGCTCAGTCAAGAAAATGTTATTATTTTATTCCTTCCTGAGGGTAAAAGTCCTTTCCTGGTCCATTTTAATTACTGCAGGTTGTTGAGATCAAAATTAGCACTACAGTAATTGTTGCCAGAAAGTGCAGTACAGTTTTTTAGGCCTGGTCTACATTTAAAAGTGTTGGCCACATAGCTC
The DNA here is from genome assembly GCF_027887155.1 of Malaclemys terrapin pileata. Classification (NCBI taxonomy): domain Eukaryota; kingdom Metazoa; phylum Chordata; order Testudines; family Emydidae; genus Malaclemys; species Malaclemys terrapin. Next base: position 117,063,015 of record NC_071505.1, read on the forward strand.
TGTCAGTTGGGTGTGAATCCCAGCTTCTCTCCCCCAACCGCCATCTGATATAGCTGCGTGGCAAAAGCCTTAGGGCTTGTCTTCATGGGGAATTCATAGGGAAGTTTGTATGAAATAGGGTATGAATTGAAAGTGTAATAGTTATTGTGCACTAACTCCCCATGTGGACACTCTTAATCCACACTAAAGTTATGTCTACACAGGAATTGGGAGCATACACTCCAGCGCAAGTTGACAGACGCATGCTAGTTCTGCTGGAGCTAGCATGCTAAAAATAGCAATGTAGCTGGGAGTAGCACAGGCGCCAACTTGGGTGGGTTTGTGCTCAGGTGACTAGCCTGAGCCACTACCAGTGCTATCTCCAGCTTGTATTGCTATTTTTAGCATGCTAGCTTTAGCCTGCTTTGGGAAGCAGGCTCCCAGCTGCAATGTTGACGTGCTCTTTTTTTGAGTGCCTTTGTGCAAAGTGGATTAACCTAACGCACAGAAAGGCACTCTTTTTAGTGTGGAATCAGTCTGCTCCTGGGGAGCTAGTGCTATTCTGCATTAGCTGTTCCAGGATTTTTCCCCAAGTAAAGAAGCCCCTAGTATAGATGCAGTTATACTGGTCAAAGAATGCTTTTGCTGGTGCAGCTTTGTTTAAAAAACTGGGTTACGCTTTAGCAGACGAAGAATTCTTTTGCCAGGCTAAGGGCTCGTCTACATTACCGCATGGGGTCGATCTAAGATACGCAACTTCAGCTACGTGAATAGCACAGCTGAAGTCGATGTACTTAAAAAAAAAAAAAAAAAAAAATTAATGGAGATATCCCATCTCCTAGAACTGGAAGGGACTTTGAAAGGTCATCGAGTTCAGCCCCCTGCCTCCACTAGCAGGACCGAGTACTGATTTTGCCCCAGATCCCCAAGTGGCCCCCTCAAGGATTGAACTCACAACCCTGGGTTTAGCAGGCCAATACTCAACCCCCCCCCCCAGTACTTAGATCTACTTACTGTGGTAAGTCGACAGCTGGCGCTCTCCTGTCGACTCCCCTTGTGCTTCTCATTCCAGTGGAGTACCGGAGTCGCCGGGAGAGTGCTCAGCGGTTGGTTTATCTAGATGCCATAAATCAACCCTCGCTGGATCGATTGCCACTCGCTGATCCAGAAGGTAGTGTAGACAAGCCCTAAGCTGCGTCTCCACTAGGGGGATTTGCTGGTATAGCTATACCAGTATATCTGTAGAGGCAAACACTGTCAGATGTAGATGAGATCTTAAAGCAGCTGTCCAGTGCTTTAGTTCTGTTTGCTTTATAATCCACTTATCCAAGGTCTGTTGTGAAACTCTGATCATTTTTCAGTTGAAAACATAACAAAACGAAGGGTAAAATATTCACCCTGCTCTGGCCCCTTCACACCAGGTAAAAGAGCCAGAGTGGCATCAAGGGGCTGTAAAAGTCCTGTAACTGGTCAGGGAAAGATTCCCCCAGCACAGACCATATGGAGGCAGTCTCACAGCTGTTTCCAGAGGATTCCCCTGTAAGCACTAGTGTAAGGGTTGAGGCTGGAAGTGGGAGGGGTGTGCCAAGGATGAGGCCATAGTGCACAGCACTATAGAGATTCCTGGGAGCATGATGGTGGCCCATCGAGAAGCCTGTGGAGGTTACCATAACTTAGACGGGTCCCCAGAGTTGTCTAAAAGTCACAGTGGGGGCCTCTCCAGTTTACAGGAGTGGGGGAGGCAAAGTCTCGTCAAAGAAAACTTACCCAGGGTATTGTACCACATTTATAATCAATACCACATTTCCAGTTGGAATAAGGTCTGCATGCTGGAAGGACTGGAAGTGAGTTAAGTGCCCAAGGTTTCTCATCACATTATTTGTTCAGAAAATAATTTTTTTTTCTTATGAAAATAACTTGTAAATTTACCGCCTGGCCTAATGCTGTTGTTGAGAGTCTGAAAAAGAAATCTGAAATCCAAGTATACACAAACCATCCTCTGTCATCAGAATCTCTGAAAATGTAAACTATTTGTGAAACTAGGAAACCATTTTAAATCTCCACCTGTGAATAGTTTCCTTCCCCCCCCAATATATTAACAAATTGTAACAGACCCGAACTGTACTTTATCTTCACTGTAGTAAAGTTTTGTTTAGTTTAGTCTAAAGAGAACCTCATTACTGTATGCACTGAAAAGAAATGTAGTATTGAAAAAGGAGAGAACATTGCACAAGTGGTTTCCTGCGAACTTCTTAAATCGATAAAATATTAATTAGCAGAAAGCATTAGTAGTTACTATATCATTTTAAAATCTGGGCTCAAAATTTATAAGTATCTGATCCTGGTAAAATACTCAAATGAAAGAAAAATGACTTTAAGATTTAGCATTTTTAGTCTTTGTAGCCCTTCTTTCAACAGATCAGTAAGGTTTGAAATACGAGGAAGAGGATGGTTCAAGCACTGTACATTGTTGGTAGCAATAAATGACCACAAAGGACATAGCAGGGGGTGTTTGGCTTTTGTTGACTTTTCCAGACCCTTTGATTGTACCATGGTTTTCAGCAAAAAGAAAACTAGCAACACTAGTACTCTTTTTGATGATCGGATTTATTCGTGCTTTAATGAGAGATTTTATAGTATCTTTAGTGGGTTAAGGTGAGGAATACATATAAGTATTTGTGGAATCCTAGAGGTCTGAGATGGAAAAGGCCTGCCAGGGCATCCAGTCTATATCTCTGCCAACAGAAGATGGATACTTACATTCTCAAGTGTTTTTGTCTAGTCTAGTTCTAAAAGTTTCCATTGGGAGGGAGGGGGGATTTTCCAATAGGACCTAAGGATGCTAAGAGGGAGTTGGATGTTGAACTCCCTAAAAATTCCATTATGAAAATTCCACCTGGGATTTTTCTACTAGTTTCCCCGGGATAATATTGCACAACCTGTAAACTCACTCTCAAGAAGTTTTTCTGAATCATCATCCTAAATTTTTCCCATTCTTAATTTCATTCCATTACAACTATTACCTTTTTGTGCTACTCTTAACAAGATGCCTCAGACCCGGCCCCACCCCTTGGTTCCCATGTTCAACACATGAATTCCTGGAGCAAAGCCCGGAGGGGGTGGGAAACACACCTCTCCTTTAGCCTGCTTCTGCGTTGATACATTCTTTGCCACCAGCACCAAACTCCGGGAGCCATGGAGATATTGCAATACTTATGCATAGGACTCTACCAAATTCACAGCCATGAAAAACGCATCATGGAGCATGAAACCTGATCTCCCATCATGAAATCTGGTCTTTTGTGTGCTTTTATCCTATACTATACAGACTTCACAGGGGATACCAGCATTTCTCAAATTGGGGGTCCTGACCCAAAAGGGAGTTGCGGCAGGGGGAGGGGTGTCACAAGGTTATTTAAGGGGGGTTATGGTATTGTTACCTTTACTTCTGTACTGCCTTCAGAACTGGGCAGCCAGAGAGTGGCAGCTGTTGGCCGGGTGCCCAGCTCTGAAGGCAGCACCTCGCCAGCAGCAGCGCAGAAGTAAGGGTAGCTACACCATACCATGCCACCCTTACTTCTGCGCTGCTGCCTTCAGAGCTGGGCGGCTAGACAGTGGTGGCTGCTGACTGAGGGCTCAGTTCTGCAGGCAGCAGCACAAAAGTAAGGATAGCAATACCATACCATGCCATCCTTACTTCTGCGCTGCTGCTGCTGGCGTGGTGCTGTCTTCAGAGCTGGGCTCCTGGCCAGCAACTGCTGCTCTCCGGCTGCCCAGCTCTGAAGGCAGTGCCGCTGTGCGCGGCAGCGCAAAAGTAAGGGTAGCAGGACCACAACCCCCCACAATAATCTTGCAACATCCCCCCCCCCTCCTTTTTGGGTCAGGACCCTTACAATTACAACACCGAGACATTTCAGATTTAAATAGCTAAAATAATGAAATTTATGATTTTAAAAATCCTATGACCGTGACATTGACTAAAATGGACTGAATTTGGTAGGGCCCTACTTATGCATGTTTGTGCACGATCTCTTTTTTGTGTTGTGTGTTCCAGACTTTTTTCAGTCTTCCTGGAAAGAAATTATAAAATGATTTTCCAAGTAAAAATGTGTAAATTTTTATTCCCCCCCCCCCTTCTCATGCCATGTTTAAAATGGTAATAGCCACTTACCAGTGCATGATGGTTATATTTATAGCATCTGACTTGAACATTTATTTCATAGTTTGGGTTGTAACAATCTGATTCTTAGATTGCTATGGACGTCAGTTTAATGGGAAAATTCAGATCGAACCTGTATTAGATTTCCACTATTAAGTTAATACAAACTTTTTACAGATGCCTTATGTAGACAGTGCTATGAACAAAAAAAAAAAAATACATTAATGAAAATCAGTCCTGCAGACATGCAGAAACAGGCCTTTAAAAAAAAAAATGGTTGTCCCATGTGTTGGTTAGCAAGGTAAAAGCGAGGTCCTGACCACTTGTAGTTATTTTAAAATCTCCTGGCTTTTCAGGGAGGGCCATGGTTCCCCTTCAAATTTTAGTTGGGGTGACTATTCCTGCCTACTTCAAATTTCTCTCGCAGTTTCAGTTGTATGCAGTATTCCAGAGATCCTCTCCTAAAGTGTTTAATGGCATGGCTGTGCACTGTTAAATAGATTAGACGGAACTCTTGTTATGGCAATGCTTAGAAGCACCAGTCAAGATCAAGGCTACATTGTGTTAGGCACTGTACAAACATATAGTAATAGTCCCTATTGTCAAGAGCATACAATGCAAGTATACAAGATGGACAAATAGTGATAGAAAGAAGGTGTTATGCTCACTTTACAGGTAGGTAGCTAAGGCACATAACTATTAAGCAACTTGCCCAAGGTCAAAGCACAGGAAGTCTGTGGCAGGCTCAGGTGCTGAATACTGATATTTGAGTGCCTAACCACAAGATGGTTCTTTTGCTCACTAGACAGCTGTTGTATTCTAATTTTTTACACTGTGCTTGCTGTTCTATATCTCGGTATTTGGCTGCACTTCGATGCTTGGCAAGTGATATATGTGTAGGGCATGAGCCTTCAGTCTTTAATAGAACAAAAACTCCATGAGTGTCACTAAGTTTTTGTCTCAGTGGCAGGGTTAGAAGTTTGCATAATCAATTATTAAACGTAAAGCCCTTTGGAAGCCAACTGCAGAACAGAGCTGTATAAATGTAAGACTTTTATAATCTTTTTGGTTTGTTATTGGTACAGTAACATTTGCTTGTGTGGCTTTTTGGACTCCTTATCTTTTGCTGCTGGTGAAATGTGGGCAAGAAGTAATTCTGGGGTGCAGTGTAAATATTGTGCCAGCTGCGATGTTGTGCATTGGGGAAAAACTAGTCTTCTCATTACTTATGCGGTCTCTGCCAGAGAGATAAATCTTGCTCAGAGTTAGATCCTCATAAAAGGCCTGGAGGGTTTGGCTAAGGCTTAAAGAATTGAAACCACTCCAAAAAATATTCAAGTCATGGTTTATTAGCTGCACAGCATACCATCACTGCTTTAACAAAATTAGCTATACCATCTCATTAAGTAATAAATCTTTGGTAGAGAGGGTCTAGTTAAAATTAAATGACTTCATATTGGCAGGTTCATGCCACTGCAGGAATGACAGGATTCTGCCTTCTTCCTAGTTAAATGCCCCAGGGAAGGTGGTACTCAATCTGGGTACATATTTTTGAAAAGTACCTAGCTAGTGCTTCATGTAATTCAGCCATTCTGTTTGACACTTGAGGATGAAGAGGCCTTGATAGGACACACACAACAGGAAGAGGATACAGTTTTCTTTCTTTATGTTTAAAGAAAAGTTTATATTTCATGAGATTTTTCCATTAGGAATGTTTGTTCAGCCCCCATATACAACCCTTGTGTCACTCACTGAGGGTATATAGAGTTGCGCAGGTGAACCACCCTCGGTTCCTTCTCTACCACTTGGACCTGAGACGGAGCTCTAGCATGTCCACTTTGTGCATGTCTCAGCATCTTGCAGATGTTTTTTTTTTTAAGTTGTCTTAGTGTTTCTTGTTGGTATTGAAATTAGATAGTAGTGAGGTTTGGTTTGTTATTCCTCCCCTCTTCCTCCACCCACCTGGGGGGGCGGGTGAATCTTATTTGACCTGGATGAGCATCACCAGGTTTTGCCAGTGTCTGAGGTATGCAGAGCAGCTCTGTGGGCCTTAGTGCATACCTTTTCTAAACAGCGTGCCTTGGTCCACACTGTCAGATCTGATGGGGTGCTTGGTTCTGCTGTACTGTTTTCAGTCTTGGACTCAGTTCAGAACTTCCCTCCTCCCGGGTTGGGGATACTGCTGGGGAGTCACCTGAAGTGGAACGCTCAAAGGGACGTTACTCGAAGAAGAGGAGGTTACTTACTTAGATCTCAAAGAACCACAGTTAGTGCACTATGTCCCTAGCGGTGCTCCATTACAGGTGGAGCCCTTTTTTCCTTCTGCTTCGGACCGTTCTTTGTTGGATGTTCGGGTGAAGAAGGAATTGAGAGTGATTTGCCCATATAGCTCTACATATCTTCAGCGTGTGGCACAAGGTTGCATAGAGTACATGCCAGGGCCAAACACATGCTGCTAATGGAAAATCTCTGATCAAGAGCTCGAGAGGTGCACGCGCACCTGAAGTGGAGCGCCAGGAGAGGTACATATCTTGAAGAACCACAGTTCCTGCACAAGGTGATTTTTGGCTGTTGACTTCTTTTGCCTGTTTACAGCATGTGGTAGTGGGACTGCAGCATTGTGAAACGTGTAAGGTAAGATGCATTTCTTTCACTGAATTTCTGGGAAGCGACTCTCAGCTCTGTCAGTTCATGAGGAGGAGTAAGATGATAGCAGAATGTTTTTTGTGATGACGTGTGAATCAAACTGCCCTCTAGAGCTGCACTTTCCAGGGTGTTGAGCGTTTTGATCTTGAGTCAAGAAAGTATTTGAGAGCACGCTTAATTTCAGGCATGTGAGCAGTCCCATTGGAGTCCCTGGGCCCACAGTGCTCACCTTCCAAGATCAAATCCCCAACTAGGGCCAAACGGGAGGTATCTTAAAATTCTAAGTGGGGGTGGCAAGCAATCCTCCCCACTTCAAATGTTAAGACCTCTATTACATTGGTTCCCAGAACTCTCATTCTCCACATGTTAATGTTTGTTTAAAAGAAAACTAAAATCTATTTTTATGTAACTGTTTTCTAATCATGTTACTTTTTAAACCTTTCTACCTTCTCCCAATAGCCTTAACTTTGGTCGTAACTTACATATCAATTATTCTGATTTTTTTGTTTGTTTTTTAAAGCCCTTTGTAGATGAAACAATGTGCCAGGTGAAACAAACAAACAAACAATTTTTTTTAAGGCATAGCCACTGCACTAGTGTAGGTCTGAGGACTAAAATAATTCTGCTGCCTTGAAAGGCAGGCATAGTTGGTATTAGCCCGATCAGTATATAAAATGCCTTGTTGTTAGATATGTCGTTGTCTTTGAGAATGGTGTTGGTCTGAGCATGTTTGTACAATGTGCCATGAAAGAGAGGATGTGGGAGAATGAAGAGTGCTTTTTGCCTTTTCAAAAGCCAGTATTTTATGAGGTGTGTTTTGGATGAGTGAAGACTTGGAGAAACACAGCTATTTTCCTTGTCTGCCCGTTAAGATGACAAGTGTTCAGTGGAAATGTTTGACAGCTTCAAGTAACTGACAATTATTCCACATGTACACTGTTTATCTCAGCAGTATGCTATGCGACTGCTTAGAAGTGACACTGGTATTCAGTGTGAATCGGTCTGTACCACCGATTAGCTATCATGGTAGCCTGCAGCATTTAAAAACTGTCATGTTTTTAAAATCCTAACAGAGGCTCTCTATTCTGAGTAACATTAGGTAGCTTTGTGCATTTCATTGCCCTTTTTGATTTTCCCAGGAGAATTGTGTGTAAAAATACACCAGAGAAGCTGGACAAGGTTTTTTTGTATTAAAAATTCAAGCCAGTTCTCTTGGCTATAGCTGCTTCCATTTATTTTATATTTTTGGGTAGTTTAATTTTTTTTTTTTGTGGGATGGTGGTGGGACTTCTCTAGTGATTGCAAAATGTAAAAGGACTAACAGCACTGTTTAAATCTGTGGACCGATACCATGTACAATTCTCTACGTACCGCCGCCAGTGCACCAGAGTCCTGACTGGACGACCCTCCTCCTGATTCCAAATATGGGCTCCCACACAACTTGGTTGACTTGTACGTCAATGCTGACCTGAAATTGTTTTGAGCCTTTACTAAGAACATGCTTACTAACTGTGCTGAATCTTGTGATTAGTTCTTTATGCTCATATGGCTAAATAGCCTTATTTTAATGTGTGATCTGTTAGTCTTCATCTCAAGAGGTTAATCCATGTGTCACGTAAGCACTTCACTACAAGTAGAAGCTGGCTACAAGCTTAGTGAGAAGCCAGTGGCTGCTCATCGTTAAAATACTGTAAAGGATCATGAAGTTAGTTTGTGGTAGGTGGGAGGGAATGCTTACCGTTGCAACAATTTAAGATTATTTTAAACTGAAATGTTTAAAAATCAAAATGACCGTTCCCCTTTAAAGCTGTTTGTACTGTTTTCACTTCACCTAGTCAAACTAGACTGATGTGTCTTCTGGTCAGTTTCACTTCCTATTTCTCATGCCTTAGCACAGTGCTTGGATTGTAAATCCTATCATGCAACACTTTAATATGCAAAAGCTGTCTGTTTTCTCATAAAAAAAATTCTCTTAAGTTTTTTAACTTATCCACTTTTTTTTACACAAACCTACAGTACATTTGACAGTGTTTCCTTAATCTATAATACTAAGGAATGCAACAATGTTTGCCATCGTAGCACCTTAATCTTTCTCTCTTTTAATTGCACAGAAAAAGGAAAAAATAATGTTGCTGGAATCCCATACTAGTTTACAAGAGTTTTATTAAATGTAGCCCTTGCTTTCTAGATGGTGGAGTTCTTTCGCTAGCAAATGATTTTTGTTTCGTGTTCTTCCCAGAAACAAGCTTATAAAAAGAGATTTGCAAGAAATCTATGACTCTTGGAATATTGGGACTCATATTTTGTTAGATATAGACTTGTAGGTAGGACACAAAGCCACTAAGTCATTTATTAATAAGCCAGATGCCTAAGTTGACTCTGTGGATTCAGCTTTTACACTTAGCATAATAAGACCTTTTTTTTTTTTTTTTTGGTCTGAATTGGTTCAACCTCAGCCAAGAAGCTTTGAGAGATGTTACAGCTACTTAGGAGAGAAATGAATTCTCAGCTTATCTAGCAGCTGAGATTTATTTTTCTGTTTTAACTGGCTGGATCTTTTGTTCATGAGAATCCGCATACTGGGATACTATGGTCAATGTCCAGTAGTGAATGCAAACCTATACTCTAGTGTCATGCCACAGGCTGCAGTATGGATGAATATAGGATAGGGCAGCTAGTAGACAATGGCAAATTTAGGCAGCCCATAGGGGCTCAGGGATATGTGATCTGGTGTTCCTTTTCCCATTGCAAAAATAAAACTTGGGCCACAGCCAAATATGAGCTGGACTGTGTCATGGTCCACTGGTGCTCTGGGGCACTCCAAACTGGTCATGATGCTCTCCTGGAGTGAATGCTTTAACCCCCATTGTGTGCGACAATGGACAAAAACAGATGGCTCCAGGTTTAATTTATAAGATAGATTAGGCATGATTTAAAAACCGTGGATGTTTAACCTCTACGGTTAATTTTTACTGTAGTATTCCCCATTCTATGTACAGGGAATGCTCTGGGGAAGAAAGAAAATATATATTTAATGGTGCATAGTCACTGTAGTGTGATGTGAATAGGGGTTGGAATTTGTGTTATAGTGAATCTAACTGATTTATTAAAAAGCTGTGTTCTTTCATTGCAGTAATCTGAATTGAGGAAAATATAATTGTAAAGAGTATAGAAAAGTGTTGGTATCCTGAGAGAGAACTATCTTGTGTTTTAGAAGGAAGGATTGAGATTTTGGGCTGCAAGGTTCTGTTCCCAGCCCTGACGCTGATTTGTTATGGTACGTTGAGTAGTTTGTTACTCCTGGAGGAATTCTGTGCCAAAAAATTAAAATTCTGCATAGTTTTATTTGTCAAAATAACACAATATAATCACCAGTTTCAATTATTTTGGTAATTTATTTCAAAATGCCTGTCAGCAAGTATGTCTGTAACAATACAAATGACAAAATAGCTTCAGGAAATGTTTTCTGACAAATAGATTCCTTACTAGACATAATAATACAGAACTTAATAATAAGTTGTGTAATGAGTAATAATTCATTTAAACTACAATATAGAAACGTATTTCCTGCACCCCTCAGAAGCAGTGCAAAGGCTTAGAAGAGTCAGGGGTAACAGAGGAGCTGAGGGAGAGGGAAGTAAATGCTGAGGAGTATGGGAGTGAAGTTGGAGGGATGTGGGTGGAGGAAGTATGGGACGGTTGCTTTTTTGTGGGGGAGGGATTTTTAGGGAGTTGGGGAGCCTTCCCCCATGCAGACCCTGGCTGACCCCTAGCCTCTCCCATTCTCTTAGCCACCCTCTTCCCCTGCCCTATGTGGCCCTGCATCCTCACTCCTATTTAACCCCTGGTTCAATGCTGTCCCTCCACTAGCTCCTCTGCCCCCACCCAGGCTGTCCCCCTACTAGCCCTTTTTAACTCCAGTCTATGTGATCCCCCTGCAGCCTCATGTGCTCTGCTCTGTCTCCCCCCATATCTTCAGATAGGGTGCTGTGAGAAGAGCAGCGCCGCCTCCTCCCAATCTGCAGCTGGCTGCTCCAGCCTATGAGCCGGCTGCCTTCTGTTCTGGTGCCACATCAGACCCTGGTGGGCAAAAGGTGTAACTGCAGTGCCTCTCCAGCAGAATCTGCTTTCTGCAGAGGAAAAAATATCTGCGAGGACAAGAATTTTGCATGTGTGCAGTGGCTCAGAATTCCTCCAGGAATAACTCATGTACGGGCCCGGCTTTGCACCTCTGAAAATCAGGCCCTCAACTTATCTTGCCTCAGTTTCTCCATCTGTATAATGGGTATAATATCACCTACCTCAGTGATCTTCATGCTATTTAATGTTTGTAAAGCACTGAGATATTTAGATGAATTGGGCAGAATTTATTATGACAGTTAATCTCTGTGCATGTGGTAGCATTTTAAATTTTAAGAGCCAGCAAAACTGAAGTTACAATTGCTGACTCATAATTTTAGGAAAAGTTTATTCTTAATTTTCAGTGGGCTATTTTTTTCCATGCAGAAGTTTTTGGGAAGAAAGCGGTGGCTACAAGGATTAACAGTGGCTATCCCTGTACTAGATCTCCTTGTGGTTGTTGAAAATACTGCATACTTTATTAACTGCAATATACATAAAGCCTAAGTTTCATGGCTCACCCATCCAGCTTTCTCCATGTAAGTACAATTCAGCAAAATCTCATTTACTTTGTTTAGTATCCAAGAGTGCTGAAAATAGAATAGACTGCATCCTCAAGAGAAGAATTTTAGCAATGCTGCCTTGGTGGCTACCTAACATCCTGATATCACTGGTTTTTTCCAAAGGTTTTGTAGTGAGCCACAGAAAGCAAAATCATCTCTTCTTTACTGTACTCCAGCTTTTTTTCCCTTGAGAGTGGGAGGGAAAGGCATCTCTTTGGCAAAGAAACAGGTACAGTTTGCCTGGTAAGTGGAACTGATTTAATTAAATCCCCTTCGCAACCTCATAATGGCTTCATTCAAGAGGGAAATGGGGCAGGAATATGACTCGACTCCCTGTCCCTCCCCTCACCAATGAGGGTAGAATGCCTTTGTAAACTGAATGTGTTTTGCTTGACAGTATACAACAGGAGTACATTATTTTATTTTATATGCCTTGGGTCTAATTCTGATCCTAGTTACTACCTCACTCCCTATGTACATTTAAAATAATTGAATCCACTGCAGTTATTCTGGTTTTACATTAGTGTAACTGCGATGAGAGTTTAGGTATTTGGTGTTAAAGATGGACTGAACTTTGTGTAAGTTTGCATTCAATCCCATACTTTATGGCTTGTGGTCCCATCTCTGTTAGGTTATGTTTTAGTTCAGTAATTTAAAATCTTTTTTCATTTTTGGACCCCTAAACATTTTGAGTGGAGTTATGGACCCCTGAGATATAGTCTGCATGCTCCCAGGGGTCTGCAGACCACAGGCTGAAAAAACACTGTTTTAATCTTTTCAGCTTTCTGCTTAATTGAGATCACTGTAGTTGCGCTGTTGAACCAACAGGAGACTGATATTGGTATAAGCCAGTGGTTCCCAAACTGGGGTTCGCGAAATGTTACAGGGGGTTCTCGGGGAAAAAATCCCTAATGGTTGACAGAGCTGTCCCTAGGGATCCCAGGCAGCACGGGGCCAGCAGCCCGGAGCCACTGGACTTCCACGAGCTAAGCAGATCAAAGCAAGCATATCTATCACACTGAAGAGATTTAAACTTCAAGACTCCTTATAAGAAATGGAAAGGGAGGTGGGTATTTTTTGCTGTTTTTAAAATTAAATAGGCCGCTAGTATTGTTTTTTCTTTAAATTATTATGAGGCACAAGTTTAAGCTTTGTTGTAATATGCATTGTTTGCCTGGACTGCTCAAGACCTGAATGCTTGTGTAGAGGAACTCTTTGAGTTGGCTTCTTAAATACCTTCATGATGTTTCACATCTGATACTCCTTGATGAAACATAGGAGCCTTGTCTTATAACAGGCTTATTCAAAGTGATACAAGCTACGAAAGTGAGATATTGGAAGAGTGTCGCCATTTTCATAATGTAATAAAAATACTGTAATGATAATAATAATAGTGTGCAATATGAATGTCATAAAAACAAATTTTATATTTCCCAGATCACTGCTTTTATAATTTATACTCAGATAAAGTAGAAAATCCCTGGAAATATTCATTTTTAGGAGGGGGTTTGCGAGACTTGACATTTTAGTGAAAGGGGTTCACAGGTTGTTGAAGTTTGGGAACCACTGGTATAAGCTCTTGTCTTTTATGAATGTTCCCATCAAAGCTGTTGAATGTTCTCACTTGGTCTGAAACTATTGCCAGCATTATATATTTAATTTTGTGTTACCAAAGCATTGTGGTTTCATGAAGTTGACATGTAAAGATGATATGACAGCTGGTTAGAACATTATTGATTAAATTAAATTTTGTTGAAGCTGAAATGATTTGCAGAGACCCGTTGGTTTGGCAGATTTTTTGTTGGGAAGTTTGGAGAGAGATCAACTCTCATGCTCTATAGTCTACTAGTTAGGATAGTGACCTGTCATGTGGGAGATCTAGGTTCAAGTCCTCACTTTGCCTGATACAGAATGATTTGGGATGAAAAATTCTGCTCTAAATCAGGCAGAAAAGGGCATTGAACCTGGATCTTCCACTGCCTGGACTAGTGCCTCAGCCACTACCACTGTCCCTTGCCCAGCGCACACTCCTTCCCTAATCGAAAAGCTCCTATTTCAGTGTGAAAACAGCCATTTTTCTCATGCCAATGCAGAATGAAAACACATGTTGAAAGTTTGACTGTTGCCGCAAAATGGAATTGTCATCCTCAGGTCAGCTCTAGAGGACACACAGGATGTGATTTTGCAGTACTTCATTAGTAGTCCTTATTTATACGAATAGCCCTATTTGAAGGAACTAAACACAGAAGTAATGATTACTCATGTGAGTTAGTATTACAGGATCGTGTCCTTAGCAGGGTGTGTGTATTCAAGTTGGAAAACAGATAATGTCTCACACAGTATATCAGCTGATTTATAAACATGAATTAACTGTCACCTTCCAAATTTTGTTTGTAAGGTGTGGGGTGTATGCGGTAGTGGGGCTGGCGATCATTGTCAAGTCGTTTGTCACCTATGATAGAACAAAAGCCATAATGGAAGATTTTTAGAATATTTTTCCATTATTGAACTGGTTGCATATGCCATTTAATCAGATGAGAGGCCGGGAATGGAGTTTAAATGTATTGCTGTGGGCCAAGGTGGGACAAATCCATCTCTTTGCCAGCATGCCAAAAAGATAACTTGCCACTTAGTTTGCTGCTCCTTTGCCGTGAGAACATAGAGTGCTGTACTGCATATAGATTGTTCAGAGTTCAATGGAAAATTACACCATGTGACTTACTGTGGTCTAAACTGAACAACCCCATGGCCATGCTATTGCTGTACTCATTTGTACGCTGCAGTTCATCCATTTACTTTATGTTCGCTCCATTGCATGTCTCTTTTTTTTTAATGCCTATGTAATTGTTATTTAACTTCTTGTCTTAATATCTTTGTGCAGGAATGGATAGGTCAACAGATTTACACATCATGAAGTCATTGTATGTACAGAAAACTGATGAGGCATCCTGAGCAAAGTAGAATGGCCTATTCTCTCTTAGTTTCAGAATTGGGTAGGGTAGCAATTTACCTGCCCACCTGTGGTTTAAAATAGTTATCTTCTAATCCACTTCGTTGGTTCAGAGAGGCAGAATCTGTTTCATGTTGAATGGGCATTTGATATAGCAGGATTGAGTACAGGAATAAAAAAGATCCTCCCAATATAAACACCTTCCTGCACTTTGTCAGCTCATTTTCTTAGAATTAAGTTGTTTCATGGTTCTCTGAACACAAAATACATTTATATCTCCTATTTTCCTTTTGTGCAATTTTATACACATTTTGCCGTGGAGAATGGCCTTGACTAAACAAATGAGAGAGCCCCCCCCCCACCCTCCTTATACTTAGTGAAATAATCGTGCAGGGAAAGCCTAAACTTGGCTTTACTTTAGGCCTAACTTTCACATTACTAATTCAGGATTCTTGCTAACAAGCAACAGAATTGCTTGATTTAGTCATAAGAAATGGTGGTAGCACATTAATTTTCTTGCAGATCCTTTAATCGACAGTTGAAAATTCTGCTACCTGAGTCAATGCTAAATTCAGGGGATTGTTGACTTTTAGTATTTGGACTGCTCTACATGGAAGAGTAAAATATGTCCTTAAATTTATGGCTCTAGTTTTCAGTTAAGGAAGATTTCAGCAGTGATGGTAGTTTATTTAAATTCTAGCATTCTCGGAAGTGACCTATTAAGTTTTGAGAAAAGAGGATTTTTTGGGCTATAGCAGGCTACTGGTCCATCAAGTCCTGTATCCCATCTCCAACTGTGGCCAGTATGTGACAGAAAAGTCTCCCACCAACTCACTGAAAAATGGTTAGATTTATTTTTCTTTGTAGTAGTTCTGTGAGCTGGCCGGATCAAGCTTAGCCTGTAGGTGGGCTTGGAACAATTAGATTTTTATCATTAAATGTTGGTCATGTTGGTTTTACCATACACATACAAACAGATGAAAAAATATTTCCACCAATGATGATGTACATTTACAGATAGACAAAATAAGAAAAATGCTGCTTGAGAACTTCTTAGAGTCAAAAATTCAGTGAATTAGATTTCTGAATTCAGCTTGTTACAAACGAACTAGCTAATAAATAGTAAAAAAAATAAAAAGGTATGATTTGATTTCAGGATATTTGTGTTGTATATTTTGACATGTGATGTTGGCAGTTTGCTTTTAACACTTTTTATAAAGCTTTAACTTCTTGAATCTCAATTTCAATTGTCATTAAATAATTCTGTCCCCTAGTAACTTCCTGCAACTGAGAAAATTTACATAGATAAAAATAGAAAAAATGCTGAAAAAAATCAATATTCTCCATTGAAATTATAAACAAAAATCAAATTCTGCCAAGCCTACTTTTAAGACCTAATGGTGGTTCACAGCACAAGGTGGGATAGCTGCAAACAAATCTGTTCTCACTTTGTCTTCTAACGTTTAAACTGTTTTTTTTAACTAGCACTGTTCTGTGTATTAATTTCCTTGTTCCATTGTATGTCTGCACTCTGCTTTGCACAGGTAGGTATTTTTAATTAACTGTATGCAATCTAAATTTCCAGTAATTGGATTTTAAGTGAAATTAATTTTACCATAAGCTGTTTACGCATGGCTCAGTATAATAACACGCATGCACATATGCTCCTAGTACCAACCACCCTTCGTCATTTATTGGGCTTAGACTCAGTAACTTTACACATCTAAAGCTGGTGCATGTTAAAAATGTTGCTTTGGTTCCTTTGTGAAAATATAAACATTTCAAAGCTGAACTAAGTAAACGTCTACTACTTTCGTTAGAGTCCAGAAGAAAATGAGCTCTGACAAGGAGGTCCGCTATGTTGGTGAAGGGGGATACAATTAGCTATGTTGCTAATGCCCTGCAGGGCTGTTGCAGTAATCCAGTCCCATAGACTGAAATGCACTGCATCATCAATTTGCTACTGTACTTCTGAAGTGCGTTTTGAAAGTCAGATAAAGCATGTGATCTAGCTAGCCAGAATAGAACTGACAGCAGAAGAATCACTTGAAATCCTCATAAAATTAACCAACTCTTCAAGTGAATTTCAAAAGAATTTGCCATATTTTATTTTTAAGTTAAGTTTCTTTCAGGTGCCCCAGGTCTCAAACAAAGGCCCATGCAGTTGCTGAGCAGAAGCCTTACTCTTTGCACCCCTGTGATGCAAGGGCAGACAGGGAAACTGCAGCTGATACCCCACAAACAGAGGCTACAGCCACAGACTCAGCAGGATCAGCTGATTAGCAGCCAGCTATGCATTGGTCACCACCTATCATAAAGCTTCCTGTTCCTGCCTCACCAATTGTCTGAGCACTGCTGCAGACCAGACTTTTTTAAAACCAAGTTCTTGCTTCCTTGCCTCATCTCCTTGCCTTGTTCCTTGTCTGGACCCCAGTTACTGACTCCTGGCTCCGACTCTGGTGTGGCTTCTAACTGACTCCGGCTTGACTCTTGGCATTACTCCTGAGTATGACCCTGATGCTACTCTGGGTTTTGACCACTAGGTCAGACTGTCCCCATGCAGGCCCTGACAGTTGCAAGCAATGAATTTACACAGCCGTGTCCACAAAGAGCAAAGTAGTTAAATTCTGTCCCCACTGACATGCATGCATTACTGTGGCCTTGATTGGGAGTTAGACACACATCTGAGGGAAGAATTTGTCCCCATGAGTTTAGTTCTGGGGCTTCACAGACATTTATTTTGTTCATCTTTACTTTTTTCTGACAAGACTTGAGATAGCATCTTCGGCACTCTCTTCTCCCTCGCCTACTGACTCAAGGTCTAAACCAATCTGTGGAATATTATATGTCTCTTTATAGTATTGATACAAGAAAACGGTCAGATATTTTATCTGTGCTTTTAAAGACAGCCTGATGTTTGAAAGGGACAATGTCTGTCTGAGCCCGACACTTAGCTGCTTTTCTTGTGTGCGTCTGTGTGTGAAAGTTTTGCAAAATGTTATTCATGAATTTTTTTTAAAAGGGACCTCTTTATTGAAATTTTTCAGAGGTGTGAATGTACAAACACTGGGAAATCCTGGCCCTCCTGAAATCAGTGTGAGTTTGGCTATTGACTTCAATGGGCTCACGTGTCACCCCTGAACTAGAATGCTGAAAAGGAAGAAAGATGAGGCCTGATTTTTCAGAGGTGCTGAGGATCCGCAGCTCCTACAGAGGCTCAACCTCTGAAAATCAGGCCACGGGTTTAAAACTTAAGCAACTTCATATATCAGTGATCTCCTAATGTATAGTTTTTCATAGAACTATCTGTTTGAAATGTTATTGCTATATCAAAAGATGAGCCGATTCAGGTCAAGGCCTAGTCCTGCATTGGTATCTTGTCTCATACTTCCTGCATCTGTACAGAGTTCCATGAATTTCAATGGGATTCCATTTTAGTGTTGGGGGATCCCGATGTGGATCAGGGTCAAAGTAGATACAGTTTTCAGAGAGAACTATGCCATAATGCACCCTACTGTCTCTACACTAATGGCTTGATTCTGTGAACACTTCCTATTAGACATAGTGCAGCATTACCAAGCTCAAGCATTTGGAAATCATGAGTCAGGTCCCAAAAAATAATGAAATTAGCTTAAAAGTCGAGATCGTTGAAAAAATAGCAATTTTGGGGTGTTTTTGTCTTCAGCCTTTAGGGTTTCACTCAGGTCACATTTTCAAGCTTTCCTCTACAACCATGAGGGCTAGAAACTTGATTATTTTTAAAAACAAAGCCTGAGTTTGTTGTGCAGTCTCCTGATTGCAGTAGCTGGAGCTTTAAGAAAAACACCAAATATCATGAAACTTGCAATAAAATCATGAGAGTGACACTAATGATGCTTATTACTATGGGTAATCCCATAGAAGCACACACCTAGTAGAGTGTGTAGGGGCCATGCCTGGAGTCATTATTAGGTGCGTGCGTGCACACACACACACACACACACACACACACACACACACACACACAAAAGGTGGGGGGGGTGAAGATGTAGAAATCTGGTAAGTGGAGCTTGCAAAAGATCTTCCTCTGAATTTCTCATATCTTTTTTTTCTTCTCTTTCTCCTCAGTGTTTGCTTTTTGCTTTTGCACCAGTAAAAACTGTTTTGTGCCTTTAGAGTAAAAAAACAACAACAAAAAACATGTGGTGACTTTCAGGGCTCACTGCAGGGCACGTCCCGCCAGGAGAGCCACTGAAGAAGCCATATTGTTGGGGGGGGGGGGTTGATTTACCTCTGAGAAGCACCCTAGAGCATTCAGATACTCACCTCCTTGTTTAATAAATCTCAAGAATAAATAAAGAAATCTGAATAATTGGATTTTCAAGAAACAGTCTTCGGGCCTGCATTATCTTAGACAAAGTTTTGTAAAGAGGTAGACAACCATTGTGGTCCTGTCTCAAACACTGGCACTTAATTTGCCTCTAAGTAATAACTTCTATGCAGGAAAATAGCTTAGGTTGTGCAATCCTCAATAAATGACAAGCAGAGTGATAGTCTAATTTTTGCCTCTACTTACCAGACACCAATTAGCTAAAAAGTGTTGGCCTAAGTGGCTGAATAGATCTGAGGTGACTTGTGGCAGCAGATTTGAGTTTTTGGAGTTGTGAGGTACAGTTTGATTCATCAACACCTCTCTCTCCCTACAGTCCCCATCATGCAGTGTGTGTAGCCAGACCGTGGTGCATTAAATTATTCCTTTCCATTACACCTAGGCATTTTGTAGAGGATGTATTTTGTGCACAGGACAGAAGTGACCTTTTTTTCTGAGGCGCTGAGGATCCCATCTTATCGAAGTCAGTAGGAGCTAGGATCAGCATGTCTGAAAATCAGGCCATCCCAGAAAATGCTTTATCTCTCCTGAATTGGAGCCACTGTTCTCGACAGAAGTAATAATTCATGAGTACTTCTGTCCATTCCCTGCTGAATGGTGGCAGAGCTCCCTCCCCGTGAACCTGAAAATGTATTCTTGCTGGCATGATTGATGAACATGTCCTCTCCACTCTGTCTCTGCTTACATAGAAAGGGAGCATCTGTTTCTTCCTTTGCTCTGTGGGAGATAGATAGCCTTAGGCAAGGGATTATTTTCCCTTCTGGGACATGATTTTTCCCTTTTATCTTTACCAGGAATTTGATATTTTGAGATGGAGAGTCTCGCTCCCTTAACACCTGACTTCTTACCCCCTTCTCACCAATGCAGTAGGACTCAGGGCTCCCCAGAATTCTGTGACATTGGATGGAATAATATCAGCCCTTTTGTAGGAAAACTGCAGCCCTTCTGCCTGCTCATAAATACATGTTTGTTTCCCCCCCACAAGGTCTTATAGATCAAACTTAAAAACAAAGATCCTCTGTCACCTTTGTAGTGACATGGATGATCTCTTGGCACTTTCTGGATGCAGAAAGGTTTCTTTAGCCAAAATTCTTCCTTTTCGCACCCTGTAACAGCCAAACACTCTAACGTTAAATAAAATAAATGGAAACTGCTGAATCATCTATGGTTTGATTATTTCTGCCAATTCAAGATGTCTATATATTATAATTAAATGCAAGAAAAATAACTATATTTTGTCACCAGGAAACGTTACATGATTGAAGTTGATGACAATTTCCTAGGAATCGCACTGTGCATCAGAGTTACAGGTTAATCAAATGCTGATTAGCAAATCTTGTTAACCCTCTTTTCTGCTCTGGACTCAGGAAATAAAACATTTTATGCCAGTAAAAGGCACATTGTGATGCTTGAAAGTTTTAATAATCTAATTATCCATCTTGTTTGCCCAATACCAGATGGTTGAAATCAAAATTGTGGCCAATATATATAGTGGAGGACTGCCTGGTTCAAGTCATATATTAAAACCCTGACTCTTGCAGAACGTGTTGTGGGCTTCTTAACACGCTGAAAATAATTGAAACCCCGTTACATACATATCCAAAGTGTGGGGGTAGAGAGAGAGAGAGAGAGAGAGAGAGAGAAAGGAGGGCTAGGACTTTTAAGAAAACACTACCATATTTAAACATGGATTGACGTGGTGAAAGACAACAGCCAGCCTGTGACTAATGATGTCTGGCAAGGCAGCTTCATGGCCCCTTTCCTTACCTCCCTTTAGGACAGGTCCTGTTGCTCTGTGTCTTTTGCTGGCTCTTTTTCTTCCCCTGTGTCAAAGCCCTGCAAGGAAGTAAGTGTGTGTGTGTGTGTGTGTGTGTGTGTGTGTGTGTGTAATATATATATATATACATTTTTCAGCCTGTTTGGTCTTGGAGGGATGTACTAATGGTGTGACCAACTGTGGTTTTTTTTTTTTTTTTTACACAGGAATGTTTTCAGTATTAAGGCCATACAAATTTATTTTATCTGAAAATTACAAGATTAGTTTATTTTCCTCAATTCATTGCCTTTTTAATAGCTTTCCCATTGATCTTTTGCAGCTGTTCTTCCTTCCATTATCTTCTCAGAAACCCCCCCCCACCAGCAACACACACACACATCTAGCTCTTAGTTCTCTGCTCATTGATATTCTTTCTTCTGACTTTTTTCAAGTAAAGTTCTTAATCTATGATACTAGTCTGATACCACACACATTGGTCAGGTGGCTTTGCATCTCCCTCAGTTATGTGACCAGGCACATTAATATTGTAAAAGACCCTGTGTAGTACAATAGACTGCTAATCTCTTTGGTGCTGTATAGATCTATATGTGCATGTTTGTTGGTTTGTTTGTATGCTTAATTCTAGCAAGAGCTTGCAACAAACTGTTTTGTTTGAGACCCAGTCCTGAAAATTGTTGAGTACCTCCTGTGAAATGCTCAGCTCCTTGCAGGATCAAATTCTTGATCTTTTTCTGCTTCATAGCTGGACGCTCAGAGCTGAGGCAGTGTCTGACGCCTCCAATGGCATTTCATTTCTTTGGAAAGAGTTTAGTTTAGGAAAATTCCCTATGAACTGTCAAAGAACTTCTATGTTACCTTAATGTCAAAGGATTTATGATGGTCTCGGTAGTATCCAATTCCAGTGCGAACTGATTAACTTCAGTGGCTGAAGCTTATGGTTGTGCTACACTACTTCAAGTTGCTTGCATGCTCTCGGTTTCAGTGGGAGAGAGTAGACAAGGTTCCTCCATTTTTAAGGAGCAAAGAAACGTTATGTTCTTTCCCACCTAAGATGGGGTCATCAATGTGAATTCATTTCTTTTCTATTAGAGAGGGATTTCCATTGATGGGACAACTTTCAGTATACTTGATTTCTATACAAATCTTATACTTCATAATTTTCTGACCATGTTAATTAATGCAAACTGGACTGTATGTGATCAAAGGTCTCCTTCCTTACATCCATCTCCTCCTGCTTAATTAATACTACAGTGAAGTCTGAATGTGACTTTCACAATTTCACATCACAATTTCCATCAGAGATAGACCTGAGCTGCAATGTTTGGATATAGATCCGAGCTTGCTCAAAGTTTATGTAAGGGATGGGAGGTTTGGATCTTGGGCTCTAGTTCAGGCCCCTCGGTCACTTCCACTGCAACAAACTGTGAGCTGTAAACACAGTATTTTGATATCACACTACCAGAAACAAGCTGGGTTAGGGTAGAGCACTAGTTAGAATATTGCAAAGCTGGAACCTAGGAATACAATTACTGATACACAGAGCAAAGAGAACTTTTGAGAAAGACTTAAATGAACTGGAAAAAAGGGGTAAACAGTGAAGAGGCAAAATTTGCAGATGATACAAAATTACTCAAGATAGTTAAGTCCCATGCAGACTGCGAAGAGCTACAAAAGGATCCCTCAAAACCGCGTGACTGGGCAACAAAATGGCAGATGAAATTCAATGTTGATAAATGCAAAGTAATGCACATTGGAAAACATAATCCCAACTGTACATATAAAATGATGGGGTCTAACTTAGCTGTTACCATTCAAGAAAGAGATCTTGGAGTCATTGTGGATAGTTCTCTGAAAACATCCACTCAATGTGTAGCAGCAGTCAAAAAAGCAAACAATGTTGGGAATCATTAAGAAAGGGATAGATAATAAGACAGAAAATATCATATTGCTGCTATATAAATCCATGGTACGTCTACATCTTGAATGCTACATGCAGATATGGTCTCCCTACCTCAAAAAAGATATATTGGAATTGGAAAGGTTCAGAAAAGGGCAACAAAAATTATTAGGGGTATGGAAAGCTTCTGAATGAGGAGAGATTAATAAGACTGGAACTTTTCAGCTTGGAAAAGATTCGACTAAGCGGAGATATAATTGAGGTGTATAAAAGCATGACTGGTGGGGAGAAAGTAAATAAAGAAGTGTTATTTACTCCTTCTCATAACACAAGAACTGGGGGTCACCAAATGACATTAATAGGCAGCAGGCTTAAAACAAAAAGAAGTATTTCTTCACACAATGCAAAATCCACTTGTGGAACTTCTTGCTAGAGGATGTTGTGAAGGTCAAGACTATAAGAGTGTTCAAAGAAGAACTAGATAAATTCATGGAGGATAGGTCCATCAGTGGCTGTTAGCCAGGATGGGCATGGATGGTGTTTCTAGCCTCTGTTTGCCAGAAGCTGGGAATGGGCGACAGGGAATGGATCACTTGATGATTACCTGTTCTGTTCATTCCCTCTGGGGCACCTGGCATTGGCCACTGTCAGAAGACAGGATACTGGGCTAGATGGACCTTTGGTCTGACCCAGTATGGCCGTTCTTATGTTCTTAAGTCTTTGTCTTTTGAAGGGAAACTGAGTTGCCTACTTGCATAAAACCATCAAGATACTAACCTGAGGCAGTGCTTGATATCTAAGATCAGAACTGACTTCCGCATATGTACACCGTGGACAAATCCACATTGTGTGTCCATGAATTCCTGGCATCTGTTGTGCCAGTGATGTTCTTTGAAATCATTATTAGCACAAATGTCCAGCCAAAAACTGTAAATTAGAGCAAGCTTTCAGAGTAGTCACAAGTGGGATGAACAAATCTTTTTCTGCTAGATGTCCTCTTCATTGGTGCTATCCTGGTTTTACTCCAAATGTTGGCAACATTGTCAGTAGGTCATAGGGAGCCTTTTTTAGTCTCCATTCCAGATCTTGGTAAAGACCGGGCTATGCATACTATGTTAAATTCTTACTAGGGAACTGGAAGGTCTTTTGTAGCCGCTGACTAGTTATTGAGGTAGAGACTGCCTGCTGGGTACCCATACAGATTTCATATTGCGTGTTGGGAGGACCACAATTCCTGTTTTGTTCTGTGCTCTTTAAACTTTACCATCAATACAGTAGGCAGATGGTGAAATAACAAGTGTCAGTAACTGAAAGCATTATGTTCATTAGGAGAGAACTGAGGGACAGAGAATGGATGATCTAAAAGACATGTCCACTGAAGAGTGGAGATGTCCTGTTGTCATGAAATTGTACAGGAAGGAGAGAAACAGATTGTTCGTTTTTAATTCTCTTGAGAGTGAGCGACAGAGATGGTAAAACGCAGTTCAAAAAGCACACATTTTTGTTTGATTATATTAGAAAATGCTGCCACCAAAATACATCCCATTGAAGAGATAGAAATAAGTTTTCTGCTTGTGCACATACAAAACCTTGCATATTGTTCTGGCGGTGATGTATTCTGATGAGACTTCAAGTGGTACTCTTGCAGGGGAAGATTGGAGAACAAGGCCACCGAAATAAGCAAATAAAACGCTATCTCTGATGGTGCTTTTTCAGAAATCTTGCATAAAAGTTTTAGTACAGCACATTGTGACCTTGTGTGAATTAGGTAATTATGCAAATGTCTCAAATTCAGTCAGTATTTACTGTGTAAAACAGGAAGGAAGCTAATGCCCACTCTATACTGAGAAGAGAGCCATGTTTGAAAAAGTAACTTCAAAAACAGCTTCCGTTTAAATATATTTGGTGTGGCGCGGTTTAGTTGCGTGTTGTGGATGGGTTGAATCATATTAGTCTCCATGAGACGACAGTTTAAAAGCAAAAATACATAACTGGTAAAAGGGAGGACAGGCTTGTGTGGTAGAAAGAACGTTCAAATTGTTTCCACGCATTCCTGTGTAAATAAACTCTGGAACAGTGGTGGTTGCCTACACGGTGTTTGTGATCACCTTTTTCCACGGATCTCAGCCATGTTACCAATGCTTGGTTCCAAGGGAGCAACTCTGCTCAAGAATTGACTCTAGATCAGGGGTGGGCAAACTTTTTGGCCTGAGGGCCACATCGGGGTATCGAAATTTTATGGCAGGCCATGAATGCTTACAAAATTGGGGGTAGGAGTACAGGAGGAGATAAGGGCTCTGGCTGGGGGTGAGGGCTCAGGGGTGGGGCTGGGGATGAGGGGTTTGGGGTGCAGGAGGATGCTCCAAGCTGGGACCAATGGGTTCAGAGGGCAGGAGGGGGATCAGGCATGGGGCAGGCTGTTGGGGCACAAGGGGATGGGGTGAGGGCTTCGGCTGGGGTTGCGGGCTCTGGGGTGGGGCCAGGTATGAGGGGTTTGGGGTACAAGAGGGGGTTTCGAGGGATTTGGAGGGCAGGAGGGGGATCAGGTCTGTGGCAGGGGATGGGGGGGCAGGGGTGCAGGCCATCCAGGTTGCACTTACCGCAAGCAGCTCCCGGAAGCATGTCCCTCCTACGCAGAGGCGCGGCCAGGCACCTCTGCACACTGCCCCATCTGCAGGCGCCACCCCTGCCGCTCCCATTGGAGCTACGCATACTACATAGGAGCTGGAGGGGGGGGGGGATCATGTCCGCTGCTTCTTGGGAGCTGCACGGAGTGGGGCAAGCCCTCGACCCCACTCCCCAGGTGGAACGGAGCAAACCCCCTGACCCCACTCCCTGGTGGGAGCTCAGGGATGGATTAAAAGGTCTAACCGGCCAGATGTGGCCCACAGGCCATAGCTTCCCATCCCCAGCTCTAGATAGAGATTAAGGCTGAGACCAAACTTTTTGCTTGCCACAGCTCCCTCAAAGATTCTTCATCACAAGATTAACAACTATGTGTTACTTACAAGACTATCAACTTGCCTGCTTGTAACCTTTATGTAATAGCACCATCTGGTGACCCCCCTACCTAGGCATTTTGTTACCCATCTACACTGCAGAGTGGAAGTAATCCTGACTAAGGCAACATTTTACATTGAGACTAAAGCGTTTGGTGGCCAGGTTAGAGAGAGCTGTGCTGGTGTAAAGCCACAATTTGCTTGAACACAGGATAAGCTGTACTGATACAAATTGCAGTGTATAGCAGCTTTGCCTATATGGTTATTACGTGGCTAGACACCAGTGGCTGAAGTCACAGTAAGTCCTCCGAGTCAACGGGGCCCAAATCAACAACTTCCTTATTTTATGATACACTCTTTTCTCCCTTTAATATGTGGATGGTGAGTTCAAAGGCTGAAGGATGCTTTGTTCAGTGTTGGTCTTCTCCAAAAGAGATGACATTGCGTAGTTTAAAAAAGAAAAATGAGGTCAAGGTAGCACAATTGTTTCATCTCCTACATTGTGTGTGCCCTTCTGTGTAGAACATCATGCTGTATTGCGGTAATTTATACTGTGGCAGAAAGTGTTCAGAAGCCTTATTTTGGGTAAATGTTTAACTTTTGATAAATGCCATATTGTTCTATCCAGACTGCAGTACAAACATGTCAGCATTAGGAAACACTTCAACTTGCACTCCTTGTTCCTCTGTGATGCTTGTGGTAGATTTGAATGAAATGAAGGTACATTCGGTACTCTTTTGAAAGGAAAGACAGAAGCAGAATTCAGTTCTACCAGGACAAATTAATCCCAGGTATAAGTGCTTTGTTACCAGTGGATTTGTCCTAGTAAATTCCTTTCTTGTTAATGGAGTTAAGCCAGGGATGAATTTGGCCCATTTTAATCACTTACATGAAAGCTGGCCATTCAGGCTAGGACAGAAATTATTGCCCAAGCATCTGGGATGACTCGAAGTGCTATCTGAGCAAACTATCATGTTTCATGTCCATTGAATAAAGGCAACAAGGTAGGGTGGGGGCAGGCTGATTGACCCTAAGCACAGCATCGCTGAACTGATGGGAGTGGGGGGAAGTTGGCTTAAGGAGCTGAGTGGAATAAAGAGAGCTGAGCTGCCTCAGGAGTAAGGGAGAAGAGGTTTGGTTGAGCAGAACAACGAAATTGAGCTGCCAGTTGGAGGAAAGAGATGGAATGAAGAGAGGCTTAAGCTTTGGCTACACTAGAGACCTTACAGCGGCTCAGCACCACTGTAAGCTTTCTAGCGTAGCCGCTCTAAGGTGATGGGAGAGAGCTCTTCCATCGATTTATCTACTGTCGCTCGTTGGGGGTGGATTAATTATGTTGGTGAGAGAAGCTCTCTTGCCAACATAGCGCTGTCCACACCGGCGCTTGGGCCAGTGTAACTTGTGTTGCACTGGGTGGCTTATTCACACCCCTGAGCAACATAGGTTATACCGACATGAATGGTAGTGTAGGCATAGCCTTCCAGAGCCATAAAACTAATCGGCTAATTGGAAGGAAAAGAGTCAGTGGTTGCTTCTAAAATTATGTTTAAATCCAAAATAAATGATGGTGCACATGCACGTTTATGTAAGTGCCAGGCCTCTTACTTTTCTGGATATTTTGCACTAGATAGAAATATTGTTATCCTCAAAGTAGTAAAATATGGATCTTCCACAATGAACTTAATCAAATCAGGCTACAAATATGAACTCCAAAGTACCCTCCAGTTCTGGTTGCAGATATGAGTGAATAGCTCAACTATAGATGCTTTCCTGCCCCATCAGGCTATGTATTCTCTATTGTCTGGATGGGGAATTAGGAACAATATCTGTCCATAGATACACTGTCACAGTGAGCACTTAGGAGCAGGCAACAATAACAAAGGGCTAGGCTAGTGCTATTCTGTATGATCAGATCTTGATTGCAAGCTAGATAGACACTATCCATATTATTATTTAGGTATTAGAATTTTTACTTGATTATGAAATAGGCCATTACATAGTTTCTATTCTGACTCACCGTCTGAGACTGGTGGTGGAAGTGGCTTTTTGGCATATACTGTAGCAAGGACAGAGTTAAACAGAAGTAAGTGGGAATCAGATGCCTTGAAAACAAGAAAATAAACACAAGAATCCCTAGCACAGTCAGCCAAAACAGAATAAATAGAAGGTAGGAAAATGAGCATTAGACAACCACAGCAACAAGAATTTCGTTTAATTTACTCAAGAGGGTGAGACCAAAGCCAGAAAATTGGGAAGATCGTGTGTTCTTCAAGTAATCAGAATTTTTCTTTCCTTAGCCTGGCACTTATTACACACAGCCATGATAGACTGTTAACATTATTTTATCTTGAAGTCCTGCAAAATTGACTCACAAGGCCCTGATACCTTAAGGCAATTGGTATAGTAGAAAAAGACCATGTGTGTTTCTGTATTTGAAAATATAAATTAACCTCTGGCATAAACAGGCATACTTTGTTTAAAGTCACTAGAATAGCATCTGCTTTCATGAGGGTACAATTTGGTCCATAATGTTGTACTTGCAACTGCATATTCTGTATAACCTCATACAGTTCAGTTTGCATCCATCTTAGACAATTATATAAATACCCTTAGAAAATGCTGCAGAATTTTGTTTTTGTAAATGGAATCCTGTTATTCTGGTACAAAATTCTAAAGCAATAGCTCTTTTATATAAATTGAGTTACTCTGAACAAAGCATTTTTTTAACTAGCTATATAATCAGCCAGTTTGCCAAGCCAATGACCTGTTCAGAGTAAACTTATGCACTTGCACATATTTTGGCATATTTTATTTGTGGGTAAGTGTAATTTACCCTCTGGAGAGGGTAGAGTCCTCCTTTGGGTAGCTTATGTCTATTCAACTGTCTGTCTAGACCTCTGAGAGAACATAAATATTGTTTTTTATAGGAAAATGAGGAACTTTAAATGTGTTTTCAGTGTTTTAGTTTTTAAGCAAATACAATGATGGTCTGGTCCCCAAGGGTAAAATAAGGGAATTGAAGTAATACATTGTGTTATGCACAATTTGCATTTTAAAACTAAAACAAGTACTCAGTGCTGATATATGAAAAGGGAATCAAGTGGTGTTTTTGTTAAATGCAAAGTTGAGCATCATCAAAACAGGTTAAAACAAGACTGCAAAATTTGCTGGAAGAGATTTACCTATTACTGAAGATGTCAAGGATGGGCAGAGCAATTTATCTCTCATAATTTACTCTGGGTCTTGTGATCTTTCAGGGTGTGTCAAGTGAATAATCTGTGTTATTAATCGAAACACAACACCTGTGGACCACTATAAATATAACTCAAAAAAAGGCATTAGCTTTTGAAACAAAAGACTTTTTTTCCCTTTGACAGATCATGAAAACAAGGTTGCAGTCTGCTGTTTTTATTATTAAACAGTAATAATAAATGTGAGTAAATGGCTTCAGGTTACTGATAGTACAGTGAAAAATGAAGGTTGCCTTTTCAAATGGCTAAGAACATGGTCATTTCTAAAATAGTTGAGATCCACATAAGGGATGGATAAAAGGATTCAGCTAAATTTTGCATGATAGTCCTTCACCAAACTGTGTCTAATATACAATGTTGGCTTAACTCTTGTGCCACGTACCCAGTCTGAATCCATTTCGCTGTTGTATCTGAAATTGTCTAGTGACCGTTGAAGGCTTGATTAACTGTAAACTTTCTTTCTAGTGCACTAAGCCAGCAAGTCGCTTATGGCTCTAACAGATGGTTCTCTCTTTCTTATAGTATTTTTGGAAGCTTCTCACACCACCTCTTCCCTTATATAGGCAATATCTGGAAATATTGCACATTAAAACCCAGTGTGGAGATGCTTGCTTGGTGGACCCTGTGTTTATTCCTAAGAACCCCCACCACACACCCTCCCCACCACAAATATTGATACGTATCCATTTCTCTGTGGGGTTGTTGTATTGGTGGTTGTTTTTTTGGAGGGGAGGGAGTTATTTTGGCTAAGACGTTCCTTAGCTGCAAAGGATTTCAGTTAAACCATTACTAAGGGTGTGATGCCTCTGGAACAATTTATATATAAAACAAAATTATAATGGACACTTTCTTTTGCTTAGTAACCTATACAGCATTACATAGGCTGGCATTTTCAACAGGGCCTATTGGGCAGTTAGGTACCCAATTCCCATTAAAAGTTAGTAGGGATTAATGCCGAACTCCCATTTATACCTTTGAAAATCCCAGCTGTATTGCACAGCTGGGTTTAGCTCAAAATACATCCCTGTCCTACACGATGTGTCGTCTTTAAATTATTTAACTCAGAATAGTAGAAAATGTCTCCTTAGAGCCTTCTTGGCAAATAGAAAAATAATCCAAACAGCATGGAAAACTCCTAAAAATATATTTGTGTGTATTGTTTACTCTAAACCTAGATGGGTCAGATCCTTCGCTGGTGTAAATTGTTGTACAGCCATGTTTTTTCAGCTTCTCAACTTTTTGAATTTATTGAGAAGCAAAAGATTTGTGTGTGTGTGTGTATACACACATATATATGTGTGTGTGTGTATATATAAAAATTTATTATTGGTCATATGTTCCTCATATTTTTTCTACTAAGCTTCTTTATATAGTAATATAACCAGACATTTTAATGTTCACACTTAGCTTTTATTTCATTATTAGATCCCAAAGTGCTTTACAATGAAGGTAAGTATCATTATCCTCATTTCATAGAAGTGGGAAACTAAGGCATAGAGAGGTGAAGTGACTTGTCCAAGTTGTGTCAGCCATCCAGTGCCAGCGCTGGAAATAGAACTCAGGTCTTCTGAGTTTCAATCCATTCCCCCACCCACTGGACCTTTAAAGGTGAGTTATGGAATGTTCTCATCAAAATTAGACAGACTCAGTCAATGATCCCTTTCACTAATAGGGAACAGGGCAACTTTGTCCATCATGTGGAGACTTTGATCACCTTGTTGTGCTGAATACACGCAGAATAGCAACTTTTGTTGTTGTAAAAGTCTTTATAGTATTGCTTTGTTTCTCTAAGTTTGGCGTGTGGGTCTCTGGTGGTGCATAGAGAGCTGGCTGCTTGTGTGTTGTAGGCTTTCTTCCTCTTTTCAGCTTCAAATTTCATTAAAAGCTTTCAAAAAGTCCCTTGGTATTTTCTGAATATATTCTTTCCATGTCAGAAATTGTTGTAATTGTCACAAGGTTGTTATAAGATCATGAATTGATGGGGAGGTTATCAGCACAACTGCAATAGAAGGTTGTTAGCCTTTATTGATGGCTACTGCAATTAGAGAGTGGCCTGCCCTATGATAAGATTTATGAGCACTGGCTTTATTGTGTGACTGCAACCTTAAAAATGTGAACCAATCCATTCCTCTCTTCCTGCAACTGCTCACAGAGTGTCTGGGACAAAAGAGATGCGAAATTCCTAAGGATGCAGAGAGCTCTTAGCACATGAAGCTGTCTCTCTGTTCATCTCACTGGGGTGGCTAAACCCTGTCTGCCTGCTTGCCTCCCCTGACTTCTTTCTCTCGTTTTAGTTTTCTCTTGACTATATGAGAGAGTCCATTTAATGGAAATTTAAGCAAGATACAACATTTCTGCACCATCCTAAGTTGCCAGCTCAGAGAGTGAAGTAATGTAATACTGTACCCCAAGCATAGGTTTGTAATACCAAATTGCTTTAAAGAAATTTGTACTGGCTGAACATCCCATTTCACTTCCTGTCTGCCAGCAGAGTGAGGCTTCTCTGTGACTGAGCTAGGGTGTTTTTTTTTTTTTTTTTTTAAATCCTCTATCTCTATAAACTGTTTTTACTGTCACAATCCGTTTACCTAATGGTTCTCAGTGGTAGAGTTGGCCAGCCTGTGGAATCAGAGAGGCAATTTTGAGCTATTTAAAACATTTTTTTTCTTTTACAGTATATTGTCTTTGAAAGTGTTTCAGAGTTTGAACTTACGGTATGGTAAACTTGTTCTTAGACAAGTAAAACAGAGCCTTTAATCACTTGCCTAGATAGAGAGGCAATAAGGAAACAAAACTGCATATAGCTTCATGTATGTGATACCCTTGGTCTCCACAGTGCAGCTGCTCTACTTTTTGTCTCAGTGACGCAAATCAAAGAGCATCAATTATATTTCCTGAGGGGAAAGGCAGAGAGCTACTTTGCATGCTCACTATGTTTGTAACTAAGCAGAGAGGTAACAAGAAACTGGACCAAAGGAATGGCCGGACAAAGTTCAAATGCAGAGCAGCGTATTTTAAATAAGAAAATCTGAGAGTACCTTTTATGCAACAAAAAGAAAATAAAACCTACTGAATGTCAAAAGAAATAAACAGTCACTGAAGGAAATATATAGGATCTCTGTCGGATCTCAAATATATACAGCACTCTCTTTATATATACAATTATAGATGCATTACACAAACTATGTTAAAAACATCATTAAGAGTTCCCTACAAATTTCACAGCCGTGAAAAATGCAACACGGACCGGACCGTCAAATAAGCCCTTCCTTCTGAAATCCGATGTCCCCTTGTTCCTAGGAGTGCCCCAGCAAAGGGGGCTCCTAGCTCTGGCTATGCTGGGGAGGGACAGGACTTGTCCATCCCCTGCACAGCTGCTCGAGGGGGAGGGAAGAGAGACCAGACCCACCTCCAGGTGCCTCCCCCTGCAGCAGGGCACTCTGGGACTGGGCAGCAGCCCCAGCGGTTCCTGGAGCTGAAGGAGGCTTGTGGCGTTGGGTCCGATCCACCCTGTGCTGCTGGGAGTGCCCCAGCAGGGGGCTCTTAGCTGCTAGTCCAGACAGGGCTGGGGCGGGGCAGGACAGGACTTGCTCTTTCCCTGCAGGGCTGCTCTTGGGTATCTCTTCTGGCTGCAGATAGCTCCGCAACCTCTCGTCCCCACTGTCCAGCTCTGAAGGCAGCACAGAAGTGAGGGTGGAAACCCCATGACCACCCTACAACAGGTTTGTAACCTCCACCCACAATCCCCTTTTGGGTCGGGACTCCCACGGTTACACCACCATGAAATTTCAGATTTAAACATCTGAAAACATTAAATTTACCAATTTCCAATCCTATGGCCACGAAATCGACCATAATGGACCATGAATTTGGTAGGGCCCTAATCATTAAGTTAGCAAAGACAATTTCCTTTGCCACCTTGATTCTGCCCTGTTGTGTGTTTGCATTATGATAGTCTTTAATTATATTATAATATTCAGCAGTCTTGTCCATAGTCCTTTTTATTTGTAGATCTCAAAGTGCATTATAAAAGATCACAATTATCCCCATTTTACAGAGGGGAAAACTGAGGCACAGGGCAGCAAAGTGACTTGCCCAAGGTCACCCTGGGCAAGTGGGAGAGCCAGGAATGGAACCCAGGTCTCCTGAATCTGTCCAGTGCTCTAGCCATTAATTTTGGCACTTCCTATCTTTAGAGTGCTTGACTTTGCAACCTTAATGTTTTTTTAATGGAGCTTTTATGCATGAAATGTTCTTCTTCTTCTTTTTTTTTTTAAAGAAGCAAACTGAAAAAACAAATAAAACCCCAAATCCAAAACTAATCAGAAATTCCATTATGGGGCATCATATTGACACCTATATGGTTCATCAGCAAAGTTCAAACCTTTGCATCCACCATTAAGACCTCAGCCATGTGAGCTAAGGGCGTAACTAATAGCAGTAGTAGGTTGTCAAACCCTACATGGACTAGCACTAGAGAGGATGGGATGCTTTAGCAGTGGATTTCACAGGTATTTGCTGACAGCAGAGAAATGGTGAAACCCAGGAATCTTGCATTCTATTCCAGGCTCTGGAGGGAAGTGGGATCTAGTATGCACAGACTCTTTTGACCCACTCCTTCTAAGCTGTCTCAGTCCCATCTCTGTCCCACCTGTGGCTCCTCATCCCAGTCCCGTCCTCTTCATTCACCCAGTCTTTTGCCCGGCAAAGCTTAGTCTCACCCCTCCAGATTCCCAGCACCACTTTCTTTACCCAGCCATTTCCCAGTCCTGCCTTCCTCTTGGTTCCTCTTCTGGTCTGTCTCTTCGCACATCTTATCCTCCAGCCACTCTCCCCATACATGTTCTCTATCTCCACTGTTTCCCAGTCTCCCTCCAAGGCATCGTGAGTGTTCTTAGTGCCCACTGCTCCAGCTTCTTCTCCCAATCTCCTTGTCCAGACAGTCCCATTTCTCTCCCTACCCCTTAGCTCTTCTTCAGAGATGTCTTCCCTCCCTGCTCACCTCCTCCCCCCACCCGCCTCCCAATGAGTTTCTATCTCCAACCCTCCAGTCCCAGTCCACTCCCATCCTGCTTCTTGTCCTGACCTATTCCCCTTGCAAGTCTGGCTCTTGTCCTCCTCCATACTGCTTAGGCTGAATAGGGCGGTCATTCAGAGCATCAGAGAGACAAAACTGCCTGTTCTCTGTAGTCTGTTCAGATGCTCGGACCCAGGCCTGGACCTGATGTGGCCTGTAGCTGCCCAGAGTTGCAGTTACAGAGAGAATACTGTTCATCCCTACATGGGAGCATGTCTAGTGCAGATGGACTTTCTGGGGAATATAGCTGCTAAAATCTAAAATCTTTACTGAGCATATACGAATTGCAATTTTTTTTTTAAGGATTATAATAACTTGGACCAATTTGGGTGAAATATCATGGGGTCAGAAAAGGCACATCCCAGACATAAAGGCCACTGCTCTGCCAAATTTCAAATTGCTGCTCCAAAGCATGGGGGTGCTAGAGTTGTTCAAAGAAAAAGGAGGCCAGAACTTTTTAACATGAACAAAATGTATTTTTCCTTAGCCTCGGATTCAGAAATAGGTGAACTGTTTTGACTAAAATAAAATTTCAACCTGAGGCGGACATCTGGCATGTAAGATTTCAGCCAAAAAATGTTAATTTGACACAGTGATATAAGCAATTCAAAATGAGTTCTTATAATGGGAAGTGTCAGACATTCTTAATAATAGTGTTACCAAACCCACCTATAATAAAATTGTCTATGGACTTCAAGATTTGGCACTAATAGCTACTTTTGTCATGACGGAAGAAAATGCTTTCTATCAGTGGTTTTCAACTTTTTTTCATTTGCAGACCCCTAAATTTTTTGAATGGAAGTGTGGACCTGTTTGGAAATCTTAGGCATAGTCTGTAGACCCCGAGGGGTCCGCGGACCACAGGTTGAAAACCACTGCACTATATAATAGAAAACAAATGTTCCCCACCCTCTAGGCTAGGATTTACGAGTGTGCTCTTTAGATCCAGGTTTATTGCTTCAATTACAGCTAAAAATAACTTGTAAGATTGAACAGCATCAATCTTACCAAGTTTACAGCATTTGGCTAAAATAAGTCAAAATGTTTTCATTTGTGTGCTACTAACATTTCTATTTGTAATAAAAAGTCTTGTTGGCTCTTCTGCTAGGAACTGAATTTGCTCCCAACTATGGTTAGAAGGTGGGGCTGGGAAAGTAGCCTGACTCGGAAGCCTTGTAATTGCACTTCCTACTCTGTTCACTTCCTGTCCTAAACTGCTCTGAACACTATTACCCTCTCGCATTGAAACCACAGTGAGAAATAAAGAGAGGAATCATGTACAAATATTTCAGCTTTTTTTCCTTCTTGAATAAGCTTTTTAGAAATGTACAATACATTACATTTTTCCTTTTCAACATTTGTTTCCCTTCAGTTTCCTTGTCCTTGAACCACTACAGTACTGAATACCTGTTAACCTTCCACAGCAAATCAATAACAAAACCTCTAAAGTAATGGAGAAGCTCTATTGTGAAAGTGCAGTAATCTCAGCATGAATAGCAATAATAAAATCTTATAAGACACCTGTCATTTTTCACACCTCTGAGTGACCTAGCTAGGTTGACCTGTGTGTGTGTGTGTGTGTGTGTGTGTCAGTGTCAGTCCTGATGCTTACTCTCTTCCTTCACTACTTCTTGTTTTCAATCCCTCTTGGACAGGTTGGGAGCACATCTGAGACACACATCAGGTATTTCGCCTCAGAAAACCTTGCTGTTGTTTGTAGGAATCTGGGAGGTCTAATGCTGTTAGATTGGGAAGGAAGCTCTTTCCCCCCCCACCCCCCCCACCCCCCGAGTTGTTCTTTGAGCAGTTAGCATAGCACTCTTATAAGATGCAGTTGAGTGTAGTGTCTTGAGAGGACACACGCCGGAAGGCCCCCCTACCTCCCCTTTCCGCCCCCCCCAATGAGTACTCCGGATTGAATATTGTCTGTAATGAATTTTATATGGTCAATCAGAAATTAACTTTCTTGGTTGATGGCACCTTCCACATGCAGCTGCTTCATTCCAAATATATATATTCTAGACGTTGAGAGATGTTTGTTGAAAGAAATCAAAGAATGAACTTGAGGACATTGTGGTGTGTTAACAGGTTGTCCATGTGAAGGAGGAGGTGAAATTCACCAAAGTCTCTGTTTATTAATGTTCAGGTCTTAAATGCTCTTCACATCGCCCTCCCCCCCCCCAAAAGCAAACATAAACCCCTTTTGAGTGGGAAACCGCTTTCTATAACCCTTGTATGGACCTCTGTATAATCACCACTTAAGTTCCTAACAAGCGTATTTTGAAAGGTATTTAGGCACCTACCTGCTGTTCATTTTAGTGGGAGATAGGAAATGAAATAATTTTTAAAATCTAGCTGTAAGTGACTTAGATACTCTTTGAAAACGGGACTTGGGCTCCTAAGTCACTTATTTTATTTTAAAAATTCTACACCTAATCATTTCTCCCATTTCAAGACGAAACCCTTGAATGGCTCAGGAGATTGATCTTGATACAGAAACATGCTTGCTCTCCCTCCAGACTGTGTTATTGCGATCAGGGTCCCTGAATCAGTTATAATTGTAGTGGAGTCTTGAGATTGGGAGAGGAAATGTTGTTATACTTGCATCTCTTAGCTACTTTTCAGGCTTCTTCTCAACAAATACAAACGGGCTTTTTAATTTTATTTTGACACACTAAAATAAGCTCAGATGTGTGATGAAATCTGTTGATTATTGATATTTTAAAATAGACTTCAGTGGATTAACAGTGATCTTTATCTACTCAGAGTTTCCTCAACATCCTACTGTATTCACATTATCCACAAATTGTAAATATATTAAAGCTCTTTCCTGTAACTTTCAAAGTAGCGGATGATTTCCTTGTTGGCTCATTTCATTTGTTTATTTTAACACACACCAGCTTAATTTATACATATTAGACAGTCAAATGTAAAGACAAATATTGGTAATGCTGTCTTTCAGTAATACACAGCAAATGCATGGTTAGGTAAACAACTTAGTGATGTGACAGTCATGTTAACATAATGATCTAACTAATGTAAAATGTGAGCTACTGTGAGATGCTCTCTTCAATTGGAGATGACGGCTGTAGAGAAGAAAAAAATGCTAGGGAAAATGTTATTAGAACCTACTGGTTATGCCAAGGGACGGACTAGAAGTCAGGACTTTTGTTGGGTTCTTTTCCCAGCTTTGCCACTAACATCCCACATGACCTCGGACAACTTACCAAACTTCGCTGTCCATAGTATAAATAATTGTGCTTTGTAATAGAGTGGGATGAGAAATCACATTCAGGGATCTATAGTGTTGGTAAACAAAAAAAAAAAAATGGGGCAGGGGAAGAAATCTGCATCTGTCAGAAGGGAGTCCTGGTGCATAGATTTGAAAAATGACTTAGGCCCAATTATTAAGGAAAGCAGTTGAGATCAATGGGTCCTTCCTTAGTCAAAGAAGTTTCTAATTTCATTAATTTTAGATGTGCATTCTGGGCAATTAAATAGAGTGGAGTAAATAGTGAAATTCTGGTAAATAAATCAGCATTTTGCTCTGTGTGAAAAGCATTTGTATATTCATTCTTTTTTTATTTTTCCTGGGTTTGTATGATGATTAAGCACAGCACATGTTCCACATATCACTAAATAGTGCAGATTGTTTCACATTGGCATTTCCCATCAGCATGGCCTTGATGCTGCAAGGTGTTGAATATGACTTCAACTTCCACTACTTTTGATGGGGAATGGAAGACTTTCCGCACCTTGCATGAGTGCTCAGTTCTTCTCAACACTGTCTTTTCTGCCCCCAGTTTAGGAAGATATTTATGTATGTGCCTAACTTTAAGGATGTAAGTGGCTTCATTGACTCTAACAACCTTTTGATGTGTCTACTCACATCAACTTCAACTGCTCAAATTTACATTCTGTAAATATGTTTGTGAACTGGGGCCTTTAACACCCAATATCTTTTGGCTGGCTTCAGTCTGATAACCAACAGGAGAAATTGTAGTCTGAAATGCTGTTTCCAAATTTTGTGTGTGTATGTTTTCAAAATAATTTCTCATTATTTTTCTCTGTTTTTATGTGAACTGCAGTTAAACCCTGTTTTTCCATTACTTCTAGTGTATGGTATTTAACTATTTGCTGGTATTACTTCCTAGAATAAACTCATTGGCAATAACTTACAGTTCCCCCCCCCCTCTCTCTCTCTCCCCGTTGTGAAATGATCTTCTATCAGGGTGGTTATAATAAATGCAAAACATTTTCCACTCATCACTTAACTTTGGAATTGTTATATACCCTACTTCCTCCCACCCCCTTCTGTAGTGCATGGGCACTCTATAGATTTGTTGTGGCAGGACTGTTACATGTTCACTGAACATGAAGAACTCATGGAAATAATATACAGAGGGATTTCCAGTGCTGTTCTTTACAGGCCCAGCTGAATGTTCTCCTAGGTCTGAAAGATAGTGAGCTTGGCTCTCCCCTGCCTTGCACTTTGTGTAGTCAGTTACACCTGTGTAAAGTGTATCTAAAGTCCTACCACGTCAGAAGAGTAGCATCCTGCACCCTCTCCTTGCTCACTTTGCACAGGTGAAAGTGACTGCAGGAGATATATGGCAATGGAGAATCAAGGCTAATAGCTGCAGATTCAGGGATACCTTTTGTCAGTATAGGTACCGGTCACCTGTACGTGGGGAAGAGGGGGCAGTTCTGCCCTCAGATATGCTCACACAATTCCTGTTGACTTCAGAGGGAGTTGCATGGATGTGCCTGAGGCCTGAAATAGGCCGAGGACCTTCCCAGGGGGCTCAAAGATATTATCTCACTTCTACACCCTCATATCGGATATTTTGTTCATGTTGTAATAAACCTGGCATTCCATTAATTCCCAGTCTCTGATCCTCTCTTCCTCCCCACCTCCTCCATTATTTGATTTCTTGTCCCCAGTGCTGATAGCTTTCCTTGTCAGTTGTGACCATCCTATATAAGGGTGTCATCAGTTGCTTGTTTAAGGACTTCTAAGGTTGGCCATGTGCCATTTTACAGCATGAACTGTACTGATTCTGCAGTCAGTAATTTACTGTACTGCTTCTATTTATGTGCAGTACAAAAGAAATCAACAAGAATGGAAATGATCCTTAAAAGATGTGGAATAAGATAAATATTAAATACAAATACTGCCTACTGAGTGACCATACCATACCAAGCACACTGGATTATTACCACAAGTTTTTCTTGTTGCATATTTTTTGTATGTAGTAACCAAAATGTTTGTGTCATACGCCTGTCCTCAGTGTGTTTAAAGATGGGGGGAGAGAGTGCTATTCAGATTTTTTTTTTTTTTGTTGCAAAAAGTATTCATTTGAATTCATTCATAAAGATGGATATGATTTATTCACAGTTCCTCATAATTATGTCAGATGATCTCTGCATGTGAACAGACAATAGTAATCAGACAATCAATTATTCAATAGCCCTCCTGCTTGCATTTACATTTATTTCCATTTAGAACAGTAGGAGAACTCTCTGAGAGGGCTTTATTTTAAAGACACAAGGATTTAATTCAGCGGTTGTCATTGCCTTGATGGAGTCTTTTTTTAGTTTTGATATCAAATGTAGGGTAAGAGAACAACATGGTCTGCAGTTTTCTATATTAATAATTTGCATAAAACCAGAGAGCACAGAGTACAGTAAAACACCCAGGATGAAAAAAAGCTTTGGGGCACATTGACAGTTACACTAACTAGCCCTTACACTTTCAAAATAGTGGCTTGCTGGCCTCTCCTGAAATGGTCGTTAACTGAGGTGACTGAATACACATGGCTTTTTATAATACAATGATGAATTGGTGGACAGTGAGACCAGGATGGCTTCAGGAGTTATGTGCTCACCACCAGTGCCCGGAGGCCATTTATGTTCTGTGTCAGTGGTGCATCTGAATACCATATGTCATAAAACTAATGTTCCCAGTAGTTCCTTCTAATGGGCAAGGCAGACAGCACGTTCTTGGAAATTTCCGTGCCTGTCTCTGAGATAAACAGTAACAGGGCCAGTTAATTGTGAGTGTGGTTAGCTGCAGAGCAGCTCAGTTGTGAGGATCTTTCTTTCAAATAACGAAACTTATTATTTAAAAAAATTCATACTTGAAAGAGGCTCAAAGCTAATAAGAAGGAGGGTTATCGTTAGGCTGATTGCTCTGCTGATGCTGCTTGTCTGGGGAGTAGAATTGGAGAAAAATTGTATGCATTCCATAATCTTGTCAGTACTAGCTGAGGTTACTTTGGGCACTTGATTAGAGAGGCCAGTTCAAGAACAGGCTTGAGGGTGAAAGGAGTGAAATCCCAAAGTGTTCAAAATGTGTAATCAAATACAACTGTTGGTGTAAATCTTTACTTGGCAAGAAGCCAAATCACGAGTTTTAGGCTGAACACAAAGGATCCTGAGGTAGAACACTAAGTATAATGTTATGTAATGAGATGGCTGCATGTAGACAACTTTTTTTATATCTATAATATTTTTTATTTATGCTTGTGTGCTTTTATAGTATAAGCAACAACTTTTTGGCCTCCTTTCTGTTTTAGACCTGGGACAGAAGCAATACCCCTTTCCTTGTTTTTCCTTCTCCTATAATCTTACTCCCTCCCATTCCACAGAATAGAGTCAGGTTACAAAGGAACCTGCTTTGCTGTAATTAATACTTACTTTTTAGCCAATTCTGATATTAATGAATTTAAAAAACTATAGAAAAAGAGCTAGCATGTAAATTAATGGCACTTAAAGTGACTGTTTCCACTTCTAATCATGATTTAAGGTAACCGGGAATGTGTAATAATCTCTGAGAATTTGAGAACTCTTGGGAAATAGATTGCCATTAATTTCATATAAGTATGCACTAATCCACCTTCTGTTTTTCTTGACCACAGGGCAAGAGAGAGAAACAGAAAAGGAGATGGGAGAAGAGATTGAGGGGAATTATGGATTGGTGGAAGAGAGGGCACTAGTGGTAAAGAGGTCCCCCCACAAATATTGCTTGAATCCCCAGAAATATACAGCTAGGTCTGGGCACTAGAACTGCCATCTTGCTTTTTCTGTCAGCAGTTTGGTCCAATAAACAATGTGCCAAGAAACTGCAAATGTCACGGCAGTACAAAGAATAAAAATATCATTTTTTAAAAGCAATCTTGGCTTTAACTCTGAAATTATTTTAATAGATTTTCCCTGTTTGTAACATTGCTTTCCTACCTGTAAGTTTGGTTCACAAAGGGCTAATAATATGGTAACAACTACAACCATGACTTTCTTCTCTGACTGCTTATAGCTGCCAGAATGGCAGGCGGGGATAGAGAACATACACTCAATTACATTCACCACTCCCCTCAAATATGGGGGGAAGAATGGTTATAAGATGGAGGAAGATAACAGTTTGCTCTTTAAACAGAGAAGCAAAAAAATGGGGAGGTCAGGATATTATCCTAGGGAATGGAAAGAACAGAAACAAAGTGAAAGTGGCATCTTTATTTTAAAACCAGGTAAAATGTACAAAAGTTCATATTACATATTCATATGTATTTTCGTCTCTGTGCTAAACCATTCAATATTTTCATGACATATTTGGCTTGTGGTGCAGAGGTTCCCATGGTGTTTACTGAATACTTGAGCAAATAGTCACAGGGAATGAGCCGAAATGGTGAGCATGTATATATTAGAACAGCTAAAATTCACACACCAGTGCATATGAAATATTTTGAAGCACCATGTTATAAATAAATATATTTATAATTATACTTGGCACTTCTGTAGCAATTTTTTCTCCCTTGGAATTAAAGTGCTACACAGACACTAATGAATTCAACTTTACAACATCCCAGTAATGTAGGTATAATCTGTTGGAAATTCAGTCAGTTACTTCTAGTGCCTGGTGAGTTACTAGTTCTAACGTTCACCTTCCCTTATTCTGAAAGGTAAAATGTTTTATTATATACTGAGTGATGAGCTACCATGCTTTTATGCTTTGCACTTTAAACTATTAGTGGCTTACAAGTACTTCAGAGCATATTACCATATTAATTATACCTTTTCAGGCCTCAGAAGGGGGAGATATTCTCCCCATTTTACAACTGAGTAAAGTGAGGCACAGAGAGGTTAAATGACTTGCTCCGGCCATGCATTGAATCCGTGTTAGAGCTGCGCCTAGAATAAAGAATACTTCCTGGCCATCTCTTCCAACCACTAGATAATAATATTTCCCTTCAAGAATGTTGTAATGTTAAAGCAAGTATTACACAAAGGTCAGCTAAGTATTTCTAAAAGCCAGCATTGCTAGTATTGCTAATTATTATTTTAGCACCTGGGGTCCTGTTCCACGGCTAGGACTCCTATTATGCTAACAGTAATCCATTAGACCTTCACTTGGGAAATTGGGGAACGGAGAGGTTATGTAACTTGCTCAAAGTCACTCAGTCAGCCAGGGGCATAGAATCATAGAACTGGAAGGGATCGTGAGAGGTCATCTAGTCCAGTCCCCTGCACTCAAGGCAGGACTAAGTATTATTACTGGAGATAAAAGCCTCTAGTCTTTACTGCTAGTCCCCTCTAATTGTTGGGAAAGAAAAAGTTTGCAGAGTGTGTTGGACATGGGACAGAAGCCATGCAGTGGGGTGCTGATACTGCATCCACTGTGGAAAGCACATTCCTGTCTCTTCTGAGTAGACTATCAATTTATATCAAATTTTACCCAGTTTGAGCAATGAAGATTTCTAAACTGTAATCACTGAACTGATCTCAACATTTCATGCCTCATGATGCTTCAGGTTGAAATTATTATTGTCTGAAATATTATAGTGCCTACTTGTAATGAAATTTTTTTAGAGCAAGTTAATTTTGTTTCCTTGATTCATTCTAATCCTGCTTCCTGTGATAAATGGCTTTTCATGTAATGGGTGCACTGATTACTTCATGGTACACATCTGCTAAAGGATGCCTTTGAAAGTCAGGCTAATTTGTTGAATAAGTGGCAGATTTCTGATTGCAATCTCCTTTCAGTACAGTAAAATCTAACTTGAGCTGTTTCATCCTGCTTGTGTTTCTCATGCTTTTGTTTCCTCCATCTCTCCCCCACACCCCATTTCCTAATCTTTCCTGTACCCCAGCCACACTATGGTTTATAACTGTTTTTAAACAATCATCAAACGTGATTACTGCCTAGCATGCTCGTCACACAGTTTGCATGCACATCTAACACAATTATAAACTTAAAGAAGCTGTACTATATGTACACTTGTATCTGAAGAAGTGAGGTTCTTACCCACGAAAGCTTATGGTCTCAAAGGTGCCACAGGACCCTCTGTTGCTTTTTATATGTACCAAGGGGTTTCTGTGGTATGGTTTGAGCTAGTCATGTCTTTAAACAAACAAAAATCCTTGAACATGGAAAATGGTGGTCAAAGAAATTTCTAGCTGATCTTTAAATTATTACTAGCACAGTTCATGCACATGGGTGTATGTGTCTGTCAGACATATGGACCTGGGGAAAACATTCTCTCTCTCTCTCTCTGATACTACTAGTGTACTCTAATGAATGTGGTTCTGGTATTACTTAATGCATTGGAGTGACC
This sequence comes from Malaclemys terrapin pileata, assembly GCF_027887155.1. NCBI lineage: Eukaryota > Metazoa > Chordata > Testudines > Emydidae > Malaclemys > Malaclemys terrapin. The sequence goes on from NC_071505.1 coordinate 117,106,412, forward strand.
AAGGCATCTTTTATAAGAATAATTAACTCTGTATTGTAGACATAATTATATATACAATACAACTGCTTTTTTGTGGTACAGCTCATTTCTCTTTGGGAACCAGTATAAGTTACACTGGTCTAAGCTACATCTACTTATGAGGGTTTGCCAGCTATCGGCAAACCTGTTCTGGTGTTGACCTGGCCTTATATAGCATTTTTCACGCACAGACCTCAAAGGGCTTTATAAAGAAGGGTAAGTCGCATGATTTCCATTGTATAGATGGGGAAACTGAGACCCAAAGAGAGAAAGTGATTTACTCCAGGTCACATAACAGATCAATTTGAAAGCTGGGAATGGTACCTAGGTCTCCTGATTCCCAACCCAGTGCACTAGTCACTAGACCACACAGCCTACCTTTCCTTATAGGTTATAGGTTATAGTTGTTCATATAAGGACTTGCTTGACCAAGCGAACCTGTTGCAGCTTGTAGTTAGAGAGGAATTATAGGATTTATAATAAAATGAGAAGAATGGAAAAAACAAGATATGAACGACCTTGTTTTTGCCATTCTACAGTGTTGTGTCAACACTTGCAACCTCTGTGGTCTGATTCTGTAAGTGCTCTGCTTGTGGAAAACCAGTTGATTTCCAAAGGAACTGTATGCATAGATTTGAGTGGTCATGCTCTCTATTTCTAGGGCTATATAATGTAGTTAAAATTATTTTTGGGGGCTGACATGTGGCATCCTGGGGGAAAAACAATTCTGTCTCTGAAATAGGACCAAAGCATGGTTAGCTGTTCTTATTTCTCTTAATAGAGCAACTACAGTTGGGGAAAATATTGATCAGTTCAGCGGTTTCTACTTTGTCATCTAACAATACCAAAAACTGGCTGATTATTTAGACAAAGTTTGTCCACTACATGAATTGGTGCCTTTCTAGAAATAATTGTAATGCTTTTCTTCCTTTGCTTTGAAGTGTAAGTGTGTGTGTGTGTGTGTGTGTGTGTGTGTGTGTGTGTGTGTGTGGAGAATGAGGTAGCGGAGTTAATGACTGTCTCATCTGACTTTCTAAAATAGTGCAATGCACTGAGTCACTTCATGCCACTAATAAGTTGCGTCATTTTGCCAGGATCAGAATGTTCCCGTCTCAAAGCAAATACTTTTTAACAGTGAAAACCAGTTGTTACCATGTAAACATCCTCTAAGGTGTCTCCCTGCCCCTACGTCAGTGCTCCTTGTTACTGCTTGGGGGGGAAGTAACTTGGTGGTCAGAGCACAGGGTGGTCAACTGCTCCTACTACCCCCCATGATCTGCAGTTTATTTTTTTGTACCGAAGGAAACATAAAGTGGACATGTTAAAACTGTGGTTCCTTTAGTGCAGAGGTTCTCAAACTGTGGTCCGCGAGCTCCATTTAGGTGGTCCACAGATAGTTCCCTCTAAGGTGCACGCCTGGGCGGCTGCACACAAGAGAATGAAGGGTCATCCACCTAATTAGTGGAACCGCGCAGGTGTGGCTCCACTAATTAGGTGCCTGGACCCTAGAGAAAACGCACATGTAAGGTGAGGTGGTGGCCTTGTGGGGAATAGGGGGTAGGTGGGAGGGGGCAGTGGTGTGAGAAGAGAGGGTGGGGCAAATTTGGGACATGCAGGGCTGTGGTGGCTAGAGAAAGAGATGACTTTTTCCAGCTCCAGGACTGCAGCTTCCAGGGAGAGACCCCCCTCCTCCCCAGCCCCAGCTCGGGGGATGCTGTGGCACGGGAGAGAGGGCACATCCGTCGCATTAGAAAGGTAAGTTAAAATACGTGTGCTTTTATTCGTAGAACAAAAAAATGAATTATTATTATGGGTATTTTTTTATATAGCACTTTTATCCAAAGCACTTTACAATAGTTAGCTAACGGTACGAACAACATTTGGAAAGATCATTAGGTGGTCCGTCGAGACCCTCAGCAATTTTCAAGTGGTCTGTGGGGGAAAAAAAGTTTGAGAACCACTGCTTTTGTGATACTCAATTTGTAAGTGTGAATGGAGGAAAATGCTGAGAACTTTGATATTTTTTTTTTTAAGAGGAAAAACCTAGAGCACAGGTTGTGGCACTTGCTTAATTTTTTTTCTTTAGAGTTATTGGGTGGATCGTCCTCTTTTGTATCCATAAAGCTGGTGGATGAAATCGTCTGTCAAAATTTTGTAATGGGATCCACAAACTTTGAGCCGAATCCTACAAACAGCACCCTATGTGTGGCCTCTTTACTTAACGTTGTGATTATGTGCAGAAATGTTTGCAGTTTGGAGTCTTTGATACGTTGTTTTTACGACTTCCGTCAAAGGGAAAGAAACAAGGAGGAAGGGAAATGTTTTTGAAAATTGAGGTAGCTTTATATCGCATGTATCTGTCACAGATTTCCTTTGGTCTCCCAGCAGACCTGGTCAAGTTTGATATCAGGATTTTTCTCCAGGCTACAGGTGCATTGGACATTTTCCCTCTTTTTGTATATGAACTTAATGTTTGATGGCCCTGTAGACTAAAATTTCCTCTCTACGGAAAAGGCAGAATATGGAAAGTAGCAATACTAGCTTCTCCTGGGCCTGAGACCAATACTTGAGGAATCCCCTCTAGAGTTTAAGGGCTCTGTAACTGATTACACTGAGGCACTGATTACCCAGAAATACTTGTCTCCAAAGCTTTTGCAGTGCTGACATCAGCCTTATTATATATTTAATTGGCTTATTATAGAGCAGAATTGATACAGGGAAATGGGCCTGTGTGCTTAATGGGAAGGGTAGTGAGTGGGGTACTGGATGGCTCAGGTGATTGGTGGGAAATTCACAGTTGCCAGTTCAAATCTATTTTATCAGCTGTTGAGGTAATGTGTATTTTGACATGGGATTTGGTTATTATTGGATTAACAGAAAGGACTCAAATTGTTGTTATTATATCAATGCCTCTGGTTTGAGAGGTGACTGAGGTAAAACTAATGGGACAGAGGTTATGGGGCACAGAGATGGTGAGTTCTGAGGGCAGTTATTAGTCCAGAGTGCACAGATTTACATGCATTATGGTTACTGAAAGCCACATAATGCTGAGACAATTCCATTTCTAGCACTGACAAACTCAGCAGCTGTCACTGTACGTTTACTACTTACAGATGTTCATTTAGAGAATTGGCAGCTGACCTGTACAGGAGGATCATGGTATTGTGGTTGAAAGCTGGTTTCCTGTAGAAGCCCTATATAAATGCTGGGTCTCAAAGCTGCCTAGTATGGCTGAATATAGTGGATTACTAGCACAGAGATTTACATTGAAAAGAGAAAGAAAGACTCCATTTTTTCCTTGGTAATGCCATAAAATGAAAATAGAGATTTGCTAGTTAAATATCCCTCTGTTTAGAGGACAAGTTTAATTTGTAATGTAATTCCATAGCCACATGAATAGGTATGTGGACCAAAGTATGAATCAAGTGATAATGTGTATTGATCAACACACATTGATGTTGTCACACTCCCCCTGCCCATTTACAGTTAGATTGGCACTTGAACTATGTGCCTGTGCAGAGACAAATGAACCCTCAGCCCAGGCTGGGCTGTATAATCTGGGTGTAGTGTCCAGGCAAGCAAGAGTAACCGGGGTGTACTTTCTTCCACTGTGCCGCCCAGTGTGGCTGAGCTGGCAGGGAGAGGGTGGTAATTTGCTTCTGACATAGGTCAGCAGAAAAATGCTGCATCTCTGGAGCAAGGTTGGGAGCGGAGAAAAACTTTGTGTCTCTGAGGCACAAGGCCTCCTGAGTAGAGTTGGGTGGAAATTTTTGGTTAAACCTTTTGGGGGGGAGTAAAAAATGCAATTTCACCAGCACTGAAAAGAAAAATTCTGAAAGTCTAAACATTTCATTTTGATATTTTAGAAACAAAATGTTTTGAGGTTTTTTGGTTGGAAATGACTTTGTTTAAATCTGAAGGAAATTTCTGTACTTTTAAAAAAGTAAACATCTTGAAATCTAAATGGAATATTTCCCGTTGTGTCAAACACAATGTTTTGTTGGGGGGGGGAGAAACGGGTCTTTTTGGGTTGACTTGCCAGCAAGCCAAACATTCCATTAGTCACACAGTTGTACTCCTGGTTTGTTGGAGCTTATGCATTTGACCTTGTTGCTTAGGGCTTTGCCTAAAGGCACTATATGTCCTTTAAGTAGTAAGAAAAGATCTTGAGGAAAATAAAATAAAGTTCTCAGTTATTGGTAGTATGAAAAACTTTCAAAGATTTGGTGCACAGTTTCAGTTCAGATACGCATGCAAACCTTTTATGGTTATCTGAGGCATAGCCCAACCTCTTGAGTCTGCAAAACAGGGCTACAGATCTCAAAATAATAGGCTTTTTAATTTTCCCCAGTAAATGTATTTTCCAGTTCTAGTCTGAAATATCATGACTTACATGTGGTGTTCACTGAATCAGCATTGCCATCCCCCACATGTTCAAAACTCATGAGTCATACCCCCCAAAATCATGAGATGAGATTTTTTTTGTTATTTTATTTTAAGGCTGGGTTCTTTTTGTTCCTACTGTTTTTTGAGCCATTAGAGTTCATTTTTTAAGCTTTTCACTCTACACCATAAGGACTTTAAACTTTTTCTTTTAAAATGAATGTTCTCACACAGTGCACACAAGTCTGCACTGAAGCTGGGCGGTATAATTCCTCGCTTGGGTAGACTTGCATGCGCTCGTTCTGCTTGATGCTAGCACGCTAAAAATGTAGTCACAGCAGCAGGGTGGCAACTCGGGCTAGTCTCCTGAGTGCTCACGTAGGATCTTGGACAGGGTTCTACTCAAGTGGCTAGCCCATCCATCCATGGCCACGCAATTATTTTTAGCATGCTAGCTTGAGCAAATGTAGCGTGTGTATGTCTACTCGAGCTGGGAATTACACCTCTCCGCTTCTGTGTAGATGTAGTCTTAATTACCTCACTCCAGGAGCTGGGGCTTTAAGAAAAACAGAAAATATTGTGAAATGTACAAGGGATAGTTGGCAATGTTACCAGTGGTTCCAGCCAAAAATGAGAAGCAAAAAAGGTGCTTCTCTGAACACTTTGGGAGTCTCAGAAAAGACCTAAAAATAGGAATTCGAGGATGACCTGTTTTGTGAGCCTTATTTGTCTTGAATATTTTAGCCATCCTTACATATGGTAAGGTACTGTACTGATACTGTAACCTTTCCAGGGCAGGCATCTTTGTGTCCATTTGCGGTGCTATATGAATTTATTAACTAATGTGACAAAGTTCCTCCTCTGCCTTGGTGGGTCCTGCGCTTTTTGGCGGAATTGCTCACCTCAGAGGTTCATGGCAGCCCTCAGTTTGGCCGCTTCTGATAGAGGCTCATACCTGCCGTTCATTCAGCTAACCTCATCACTGGCCACCATGGGAGAAATGGAGAACAATCCCCGCAGTCTCTGTGTCCCAGCTAGTGGGTTGGGGATGGGCCAGATCCCTTTCCAAATTAGACCTTCCCTTCTGGTGTTTCCTCACAGACCAGGTCAACTCCTCCTGTGTCCAATCAGGAGTTGGGGGAGATAGGGTGAACCCGGGCCCACCCTCTACACCGGGTTCCAGCCCAGGGCCCTGTGGATTGCAGCTGTCTACGATGTCCCCCGTATCAGCTGCGTGACGGCTACGACTCCCGGGGCTACTTCCCCATGGCCTTCCCCCAGCACCTTCTTTATCCTCACTGCAGGATCTTCCTCCTGAAGCCTGATCACGCTTGTACTCTTCAGTCCTCCAGCAGCTTCTCACTCCCTGCACCCTTGTGCACCCCACCCCCACTAACTCCTTTTTAAACCAGGTGTCCTGATTAGCCTGCCTGCCATAATTGATTCTAGTAAGTTCTTAATTGACTCCAGGTGTCTTAGTTAGCTTGCCTGTCTTGCTCTAAGTTTCTGATTCTCTAGGGCAGCCCCTGCTCTGGTCACTCAGGGAACAGAAAACTATTCATCCAGTGGTTAGTATATTTGCCTTCTACCAGACTCCTGTACCCCACTGGTCTGGGTCTGTCACACTAACAATATTAAACAGTCACATCTGTTTGGTGTTCCATGCTTTCTTATGTCCTGCATGTGAAAACTGGTCGCCATCTGCCTATTTGGTGCAGCATTTTAATTTTATAGTGATGGAGGGAGCTGCTGCTTCTGTATTTATGAAGAAAATGGTTGAAATTGCGTGTGCTGAAAGTGTATAATTTAGTAATAATGGAGGTAGAAAATTGGGGCCTGATCTTGAAACAGATCCACCCACACAGACTCTGGAGTTCCATTGAAATCCACTGTGGTGGTTATTGAACTAACAGGAAGCTCTCATGTTGTGGTCATTTATCATGAACAGAAGTGAATTTTTTCTATCCTTTAAAAAACTTCTATATATACCAAAAATATCTCTTGTTTTCAGCATGTATCCTTGCAACGTGTTTGTCACAAAATACAGGAAGTTAGTTATTGTACATCTGTTTTAATGTAAAAGGTTTAAAGGATAATGGGACAAGCTTTCCCTTCACTTTCTTTGCTTCCCACCTTCCATCCAAGAGGCATTTCCCATGACTGAGTTACAGTTTGAACATCAGGATGTTGTGTAAGCCTAACTGGAAGAAATGTGAACAAGCAGCAAATGGCCCACACCTGCCCAGAAAGGCTATCTATTGCAGCAGCACATAGTGTTACTGATGAGAAACACTAGAAAAAAATAGTCTGTGAAGTGTGTTTAATTAGATGGCATATGGGTCTGGAGTGAGATCTGGGTTCTAATCCTGATTTTGTGAGTGGCTATCAGTGTGACCTTGGACAAACGATAACCGCGCCATTTCTCCATCTGTAAAATAGGGCTAATGCTTACTCACCTCAATAAAGCACTGGATCTATGCACCTATGGATAAGAAAGTGCTATAGATACGCAATGTAGTAATATTTATTCCTGCTTTGTATGTGAATGAATGTAATGTTTTATATTATTAAATGGTCATTAGGAGAATCAAAATGTTTTAAAGGCTAACCTATTGGGTAGCTCTGCAAATTACAAAGTTGACATGTTTCGTGTGTGAGTTATGGTCACTATCTCATATCAAGCATCACCCTAGACACTAGGGGAAAAAACAGTCTTGCAAGCTTACGCAACTACTGCTGAGGTCCTGAGCTTGCATTCCTGCACACAAAATTCCCATTGAAGAAAGCTGGAGTTTTGAGTTCTTAATAAATGCAGGCACTTGATCCCCTATCCTGCAATCACTTAAGTCCCTGCTTAACTTAAAGTCCAGTGAGATTACTCATTTGAATCAAGTTAAGCATGTGCATGTTTGTAGCGTTGAGGCTTAGGTTTGTGAAGTATTTTTATGAATTATTGTTCTGGTTGTACATAGCATTTGTTTCTCCCTCTGTTGAAATGCAGCCACCTGAGTAGGTTCGTATACACCAGTGGTCACCAACCAGTCCATTGCGATCAGCTGGTTGATCCTAGAGAATGTCCCAGTCAATTGCGATCTCTGGCGGCACAATGTGGATGCCGCTAAGAGAGACTCCCTGCCTACACCGGCCCCATGCTCCTCCCAGAAGCTCTGTGGCCCTGGGAGTGGAGGTGTAGAGGTCTCCCTCTGCGCGCTGCTCCTGCCTGTAAGCACTGTCCTCGAAACTCCCATTGTTCAGGAGAGCTGCAGAAGCGGTGCTTGCAGAGAGGGGCAGCGCATGGAGCCACGTGCTCCCAGCTCCCCCCCACCTCCACAGGGGCGCGTTGGCCCCTTCCGGGAGTGGTGCTGGGCCGAGGTAGGCAGGGAGCCTGCCTTGGTCTCGCTGTGCCCACCGCCAACTGGGAGCCGCCGGAGGTAAGTGCTGCCCGGCAGGAGGCCGCATCCCAACCCCCATTTCTGAGTCCCCTCCCAGAGCCAGCACCCCATACTCCCTCCTGCACCCCAATCCTCTGCCCCAGCCCTGACCCCCCTCCCAGAGCCAGCACCCTGTACCCCCGCCTGCACCCCAACACTCTCCCCCAGCCTGGTGCCCCCTCCTGCACCTAATCTCCCTCCTAGAGCTTGCACCTCTCACCCCCTCCTGCAACCCAACTCCCTGCCCCAGGCTCAGCCCAGAGCCTCCTCCCACACTGTGAACCCCTCGGCCCCAGCCCAGAGCCCGCGCTCCCTCCTGAACCCCAGCCTCCTGCCTCAGCCTGGTGAAAGTGAGTGAGGGTGCGGGGAGAGTGAGCGATGTGGGAGGGTGGGGGTGGAGTGACTGTTCAGGGCTTTGGGGAAGAGGCGGAGCCTCAGGGAAGGGGTGGGGTAGATCCTGGGTTGCCTTTAAATTCAAAAAGCGATCTTGTGTGTAAAAAGGTTGGAGACCACTGGTCTACGCAATGTGGCAGTGTGCACTAGAGGGGGTGTAAACTGTAGAGAACTCTCAAATGTTGCCCTGTGTAGGCCCTGCTTATGCGCTCAAAAAGGTACTTAGTTCATGTTGATGTAGTCTTGTTTGAAACAGAACTATGATAATGCACTCTAGGAACCGTTTAGAGCACATCAACAGGGTCTACGTGGGGTAGCTAAGGCATAACAATTTACACCCCTCAGGTACTCATCGTGGTGCTATCGACCAGCTGTTTAATACCACACAGCAGTACTACAGCCATTTTGGATAGGACTGAAGAACGCTGTCTCACATTGAAGCTGTAGGGGGATTTCAGGAAGGTGGAATGCATTTACCTGAGTTGGAGTTTGCCCAGGTCCCTGCGGTTGTCACCCCTACTCTTACGAAAAAGGACATTGAATCTTTAATGACCACACATGGTCAGTTTTACCTCCCTCCCACCCCCATAATAGTGGATAGCAGCTTAAAGCAAAGAATCAACCCAGGGTGTATGTGTTTTCCTATTAACGCATCATAAATATGGGTTCGCACTGTGTTCTAGTGGTGGTGCATTGTTCTAACAAGAGTGTAGTAGGGAAAGGGCATTGAAGTTTAAGTAGTAGAATGTGATCCTTGACCAGCAGGAACTGTCATCACTGTGGTAAACAGGAGAGAACAGCTTTGCTTTCATTGGTACTCACTGTCTTCCTCATTCTTGCCTGTTTGGATAGCAGAGGAGGAATCTATTTGCCCGCTGCATCCTTTATAACCTTAAAAAAACAACAACCCACAGAGGTGATTAAGCTCTGCTTGAGAGGCTCATTCGCTTTCAAGTGTAAATGAAGGACAGCTGTTGCCAATAAGCTCTTGCGCTTACACAACACTTAAAAGGCATGATTTTACATCGTGGTGCAAGTCAGTGCAGACAGTGAAATATCAACAGACACTTCATTTATTTTTTGTCTAAGGTCAGGAGGGACTACAGTGTTTTGACCATCAGTGTCTGTTTGGAGTCTTATTTTATCTTGGCCCACAGAAGAATGCCAATTGACAAATTGTGGGAGATTACGTCTTCCTTTTTGAAAGGCAGGCAGATGAAACAGGACTTTGACTAAATATCCCTCCTTGAGAGGGAGAGAGCCGTGATCTGGTTATGCATAGTTTATGAGCAGCAGCAATACCGAGACAGTTTGATTTGCTGAACAAATCTGTCCCTGAACGCTGCTATTGATAAGTCTTATCTGAAAAATCACCTTCCTGCTTTATAGCCCAGTTAAAATCAGCTAGGACTCTCTTGCTTCAATCCTTGTCCCAAGGGTTGAACTTCATGGAATTTGCTCAGTGGGTTACCCTCTTGCCTTTGATACTTGCTGGCTGCTTCCTCTAGTGGTACGTGAGAATCTGGGGTTGATGGACTTGAGGGCACAGTTTAAAATTCTTATTTGGTTAGGCTTTTGCTTAATACCCAGCATCACAAGGGCAATCTGGAAGTGGTAACTTCCTTAGCTTTGACTGTGTTTAGTAATACCACTTTTGTGGGTTGGTCTATGCTCAGATTTTCAAAAGTGACAAGTCTTTAAGTGCCTCCATTTTCGGGTACTCAACTTGAGACATCTAGTCTTGAGACATCTGATATTTCAGAGTGCCCAATCTTTTATAATTAGGCATCCTTAAGTAATTTTTGTAACTAGTGACTCATGTTAATGCAGTATGTGCTTTAAAGTAAGTTAAATAACAATAAAATATTTACTAATGTATATTTCTTCAAATTTCTAAAATGCAGCTATAGGTTTCCATTTATTGATCTGGGTGCCTTTCAAATACATTAAAAATTATAATACAAGCTAAAGACCATTGCTATGCAGAGAGAGATGCTTTCTGTATTTTTTTTGTCCAGACTTTGAAAAACAGAAATTCTGAGGTAAACTGAATTATTTTAATTTGTCATGCATGAAATCCACTATTTCCAACTCAATTTTTTTCAAAAATCAAGTCAGGCCTCCAAAAATCATGAGATTGTCTTTAAAATCATATGATGATAATTATATTTACTTTCAATTAAAAAAAAATCTTTAGTGTCCCTGTTTTTCAAGCTTTTCTCCTCAATAGTGAGGGCTAGAAACTTACTTTTCCCCCAGATGAAAGCAGAGATTCTCACATAATTATGTGACTCAAGATGTTGGGTATTTTTAAGAAAAACACCAAATATTTTGAAACTTGTGATGGAATCACAAGAGTTGGCCATACTGAAAATCCAAGAAAAAGGGGGCGTCTTTCACTCTACCTGCAAATGTCCCCTAAGGCTGACAAGATCAGTGCAAGTGAGCTGCACCAAGCTGTTCTTGGATCCTTTTGGGACTTGACTGCATCCTTTAATTAGATATAAGTAGGGCCCTACCAAATTCACAGCCATGAAAAACGTATCACGGCCTGTGAAATCTGGTCTCTCCCGTGAAATCTGCTCTTTTGTATACTTTTACCCTATACTAAACAGCATTTTGTAACCTGGGGTCCTGACCCAAAAGGGGATTGCAAGGCTATTGTAGGTGAGTTGCTGTATTGCCACCTTTACTTCTGCAGTGCCTTCAGAGCTGGGTGGCTGGAGAGCAAAAGGCAGCACCACCACCAGCAGCAGCGCAGAAGTAAGGGTAGCATGGTATTGGGAGGGGTCATCATGGGCTTTTCATGTTTATATTTTACCATTTTTAAATACATATTCATACTCTTATAACTCCGTGACATTTTAAGATTTAAATATCTGAAACCGCTACATTCAAGATTTTTAAAATACAATGGCTGTGAAATTTATGAAAATGAACTGTGAATTTGGTCGGGCCATAGATTTAAGCTGTAGGCTACTTGTCTTCAATTGAGACGAAGATAGAAAACTTTGTATTCAAACTGGAAAATTTAGATAAACATGCAAAATGTATGCTGTGGGGTAACAATTCAGAGACAAAGGTTTGCTGAAAACATTTAAGTATAAGCTTTTAAAAATAAAAGCTTAAAGTTAGACTCCAAAATCTCTCTATGTAGGCACCAAACAGATTTTCAAAAGTGCAGACCGCCCAATCCCTCCTGTTGTGATCAATGGAAGTTGGTGGGTGCTTGCAGTTCTGAAAAATATGTAGTGATTAGCTATCAGAGCACTCATTTTTCCTATTGCCCTATCTGTTCCAATTTAATTGAGTAGTTACTGGAAATAATATGGTTGAGTCTATACATTTTTGGTCTTGATTTGTAGAGGAAACATCCAAGATTATGTCCATCTTGCAAATTTAACGGCCTTATGATCCCTTGTTTCCCCAGTCTTTACGTTCCGTACTGATTTTTGTTAGAGGTAAACGATAACTCTGCTTATTGTAAATTGGATCTGATGTTGAGATTCAAATGCTTTGCATCCGGCCACAAATAAAAAGTTTTGGACTTAAACGTTGCCAACTCTCATGATTTTATTGAAAGTCTCACAATATTTGGTGGTATTCTTAAAGCCTCAGATCCTGAAGGCATGTGATTAGATGAGAATCATAGCTTTAGTTTGTGTGTGTGTTTGGGGTTAATAACGTAAGTTTCTAGCCCTCCGAGTAGTAGAGAAAAGCGTCAAAACATGATGCAAGTGCACCCTAAAAAGTGATGAAAGAGAAGGCAAATAAAAAAATACATCAAATTTATTCTAAAAAAACCCCCCAAAAATGTTTTAAGCCACTTTTTTTTTCTTTTGGGAGCTTAACTCTTGATTTCTGAATGTCTGGGATTGTTAAATACCATTACAAAAAGTATGCCTAATGGCAGTCTGATCACTTTGTGTTGCTCACCCGTTGTTGATTTCAATTATAAAGATCTTCAGGACAGACCATGTCTTCATTTGTGTCTTTGAAGCACCCAGCAGACACCCAGTACACTTTTGGGTATTATAAGATGGTATTTTATAGATTGGAGAAAAGACTAACTGGGTGTGAAGCTTTTGTGCGTGCACATAGGTGGGTTAGGATTGGAGGGAGGAAAATGTCACAGGCGAACACTTTAAAATTTCAGTGAGGATCCTTTTTATGGGCACCGTGAAGTAAGGCACTGAACACTCTGGCCCTGATCTGGAAAAGCACTCAAGTAGGTGCTTTAACTATGTGAGTAATTCCATTGATTTTTCAAATGAAATCCATTACAAATTATTACAGTGGGTCTACTCATATGCTTAAAGTTAAACACCTGCTTAAGTGCCTATTGGGATCAGAGTTAGAATGCTCAGCACCTTACATTTTCCTCCCTCTAATCCTCCCCCAGCCTATTAGGGTTGCCAGGCACCTGGTTTTTGACCGGAACGCCTGGTCGAAAAGGGACCCTGGCAGTTCTGGTCACCACTGCTGACCAAGTCGTTAAGTCCGGTTGACGGCGCAGCAAGGTAAGACAGGCTCCCTGCCTGCCCTGGCTCCCTGCTGCTTCCGGAAGCAGCGGTATGTCCCCTCTCCAGCTCCTAGGTCCTGGGGCAGCCAAGTGGCTCTGCGCACTGCCCCTGCCCCGAGCACCGCCTCTGAAATTCCCATTGGCTGGGAACCGTGGCACAGTCCGATGAAAATGAGCAAGTGAGTGAGGGTGGGGGAGAGTGAGCAACAGAGGGAGAGGGGATGGAGTTAGTGGGGGGAGTAGTCTCAGAGAGGGGGGGGGCGTGGGGGAGAGGGCAGGACAAGGGTGTTCAGTTTTCTGCAATCAGACAGTTGGCAACCCTACCGCCTGTGTGTGCGCGCTCATAAAATCCACACACATTTAGACTAATTACAGATTTGAGAAAGAACACCTAAAAGCATGCTGTGTGTGTGCCATGAGCTTCACAGACCTAAAAAAAGATATGGTCTGTCCCTCAAAGAGCTTACAATCTAAGTAGACAAAGGGGAGTAATAGAAAGTGATCCGATTACCAATAGGTGTACTTTTTATTACACTCATTGTCAACCCCAACTGTTCAAAAACCGTAAGTCCGGCTCCAAAAAATCGTTAATTGGGTTTGAAAAATTAGTGCGTTTTTAGGATTTATTTATTTATTTTTTTAATAATAAATTGGGGTCCTCTGATACTTTTTTGGAGCCAGGAAAGGTAAATTGTGAAGTCTTGCTAGAGTTCAGGCACAGCTTCTGTATTACCATCTGCCTTCGTGGTACTGGGCCTTTCTCTGGTCCTTCTCTCCCAAATGGCCTTTGTGCTTTGTCCTAGTTTTGCTAGTTCAAACAAAGCAGCTGGAAGCAGCAGATTTCATAGACAGGATTCATCCTCGGTATAACTAGGTTATCTTCAGTGGAGTCACACAAAGGAATGAATTTGGCCCCTGTTGTTTTGAAACCCACACTTCTCACAGTGCAGGGGTTGTTCCTGTGTGTTCAGTCTGTACCAAGGTTATGCATTCCCTACTGATTCCCTAATAGCAGCTCTGGTTGTGGTGATTTCACTAACTACTAATATATTTAATTTCTGGAATTATAGACAGTATTGCTAGTGGACTTTACCTTTCATCACTGAGCCTTAAAGAATAAGTTATACTGTATAGCACATGCTAGTTGGACCATTAAATGCTCACATTTTAATAGTATATTATAGGAAAATGTCACTTCTATCATGTTGAAAAGAAATAGTTGAGATTTCTTATTCTAAGAATGGGTGGATTTGGAAATCTCTAGGATTTGAAATGTAATGGAAAAGTCAAAGAAACAAAGAATACAGCATGTTAGGTTGGAAAATGGCATTCAAGTGAAGGATGGGGCTACTTTAATATTTTTAAATAAACTGAAGTTCAGTTTGGGTGGATCCGGCTACTTCTATGGAAACAAGATATTGTTAGATTGTAACAGTTTTGGCTATTATAAATTATTATATGGCACTTTATCGGTTTTCCTGAGAATCTCCCATTTTCCCTATCGAGACTTTCTGTAATGTAACTGACAAGTTTGCACAATTTCTGATCTGTTAATTTCATAATATGTTTTCATTGTAATCTTACTTTTTCTTGTTAGCAGGTTGATTTATTCCTTTTAAGAGCTGATGTATGGAGAAAGCAGTTCAGGAAATGAGCCTTGTTAGTTTTGTTGGTGGATTAAAGCAGACCTTTCATAAACCGAGTACGTTGTGGCTCCTGAGAATTCTTTGTTACCTCTCTTTGACTTGGATACTTGAGCTTGAAGGAATGAACTGTGGACTTGTAAAGTGATTTAGTTTTGCTCACATTTACTGGATTGGTTGAGTTATGGGTAGCATGGGGAAAATACAAAATGTCCCAATTCTAAAACATCGTTTTCAATGAGAACACAAGGGTATTAAAAAAAAAAATGCAGAGAGAACGAGAATTTTGAGAGAAGGGTGAACTATTTAGTGAAGAACCGGTGACTTATCTAAGATTTCTGCTCAATATCCATTTGAAATCTTCTATAAACTTGAGTTGCCGCTCTTCTGACTATATCAAATGTTTTTCAACATACTCGGACCAACGTGTGTTGACGTGATTCAGTGCATCAGGCAAGGCATTCCCTAGTTGGGATTCTGTTTTAGACTGGTCTGGCATGGAATGCAAACAACTATTTCCATTGAAAAGTGTGACTTCTGAATTCAGTTTTGAGGTAAGAATACGACGTGAAGAACTTTTTCACTGATGTTGGAACCATTGGAAATTGGGCGTTATCTAAGCAACCTGCTCTCTCTTGCTGTCAGTTTTGTGTTAATTTATGCAGTTGTCTGAAATGATTATTGATATTTCATATCATTATCTCAACTGTTGTCAAATATGTTAATTATGTAGCTGGATTTTTGAAACAGCACTATCATCTACTATAGAATCCTTGCTCTTTTTAAAATGCCTGCACATAAACTGATCCCCCTTTCTATCTGAAGATAGAAAAGCATTTTACAGATATTAATTAAGCCTCAACAACCTTGTGAAATAGGTAAGTTTTGTTATTTCTTTGTATCGGCAAGCTGAGGTGCACAGAAGTTACATGACTTGCTGCAGGTCGCATAATGACTGCCAGTGATTAGAACCAGAAATAGGACTCTAGAACTCAGGGACCTGACTCCCAATTCTTTTCTCCAATCACTAAACTTATTGCTCTGTTCCCATATTGCACCTGGATTATGTCAGGTCTGTTTTCTCTAGTGCATATACTTAATACTTATCAATATTAATGGCAGTCGCAGTAGTGCATTGAGAGAATCCATTCCTGTCATATAGAAGCAAAAGTAGGAGAGGGCAGTGGCATATTGCTAGGTAAAGTCACACTAATGTGTGACATCCATGGAAGCTTACATATTTATGACACTGCAAGAAAATCCTTTAGAAGAAAATATTTTGAGGACTAGCCTGCAGTTTTGCTACTGCTGCCAGTCAGTAGCAAATACAAAAGGAAGAAATGCAGAATACAAAAAGATAAGAAAGCTGTAGCTAAACAAAGCAGGCAAAAGGTTTCTGATGATATAGAAAACAAGCTTTTGGGTTTTTCCATGACTGAATACTGTCTCTTAGGGCTGTGGTGAAAATAGACACAATATGAGAGAATTTGCAAACTGCATCTGTTAGATTCAGGGGCTCCGAAAGGCAATGCTCGTAACTGGTTTTGCATGTGCTTTATTTTTATTGGACAGCAGGGCTGAAATAGCTTCCTTAGCTCCTTGTATGTAGGTTAAATGTGTTTGAGTGGGTCCCTTGGCTCTTTTGTACTTGCCAGTGCTCTTGCAGAACATTATGAAAGCAGAGAGGCAACTGTATGAAATAAAGCTTAAATGAATAACTGTGATAAGAGAAAAATCTTGTTTTCGTGGCAGTTACTTCTTAAGAACTGACTAGCGTTGTCAAGCATTACACTGTGGGTTTTTCTCATTGAGTATTTTTTATGTCAGGGGAAGATGGAGTTTCCTTTTCATTATAAGGGCCAAATTCAGCAGTGATGTGAACTGCCTGTCGGTGAGTTGATGTAAGTACTTGTAAGTTGATGTCATTTACGTGCTGAGTAGGCAGGAGCTGTAGCAGGAAAAACAAGCCTCGGGGTGTAAGAAGGTGTAAAATGAAACAAAGGAAGAGCTCTAATTTATACTCTCTCTCATTGGTGACTTTTCTTCCTACATCCCCATCCTTTCTTCCACTCAACATCTACTTACTTACTTAAGACCAGTTGTGTGTAACCTACCTCACAGTTGACATCTCCCCTGAATTTGGCTCTAAATTGGTACTGTTGAGGCATGTAAAAAATAAAATAGCTGCTTTGCATGCATAAGCCTACAGTCATGTTGGCTAGCTGTTAATGTATGATATATTTAACCTATGTGATACGACTGGGACATTTGATTAGTTCTCAGTACATAAGTGCCCATATCATGAAAAGAGCTTTCAAAATTTTAAATTGACACTGAACTGCCATTAGTGTTGGCAGACTAAGCAGAGATTGGATTAAATGTACTTGGAAAGTAATTTGGAGGCTGTAGTTCAACTGTAAGTATCTAGGCTTGATTTTGTTCACTTGTGTAGTAGGAAAGACTAGTTCCTTCTACTGCAGGAATTATTGGGTGAAATCTATGGCTTGTGTGATGCAGAAGGTTAGACTAGATGATCATAGTGGTCTCTTTTGGCCTTAAATAAAATAATAATAAAAAAAAAAAATCTCTGAACCGGCTAGAGCTTTCAACCCAACACAAGTTACTAGCACGTATTCTCACACTTACACACCATGGGAAAAGAATTAATGTGCTCGTAATAGAAAAGATAAACAATTAATTATTTTAAAATGTCCAGTTATTAGAAATGATGGTGTTAAACAAAACTTTGAAATGTACTTTTGGAGAACTAAGGGGGCAAGTGTAATTTATTATAAATATCATATGCCCTTAAGGTTATCTGTTTGATACTAACCTACCTGACTACAAGGTGTTAAATCAAAGGAGGGTGTAAAGGAAGAAAAAACATAAACAAAACAATGGCAGTGATGAGGCTTCTGGAGGAAGATATGAGTTAGGGAATATCCCCAGACTGGCTCCATCCAGACTGGAGAGGTTTACTTTTTCCTAAGGCTGAGCTTAGGATCAAAGGGGATTCTAAACCTCAAAGATTCTAGAAAAAGGAGGAGGGGTGGAGTGAGTGGCCAGAGGCTACCTAGGATGCGTCAGAGAAACCTGACAAACTGAGACACAGAGCCTGCTACAGCAGGGCAGGCTGCTTCTCCCTGCCAAAGATGGAGTTAGCTGGGCTGAGGGGAATTTACAATAGCTGGCAAGGAAAGTCAAAGGTGTAAGTAGGACCAATACATGTAGGCCTTTTGTTGTTAGTACCCTTTGCACTTTGTACCTTTGGATGAATAAATAAGTAAAACTTTGTTTTGAAGACACTGTTTCTGTGGCCTTGGCTACACTGGCGCTGTGCAGCGCTGCAACTTGCTGCGCTCAGGGGTGTGAAAACGCCCCCCCCCCCCGCGAGTGCAGCGCTGTAAAGCACCAGTGTAATCAGCGCCTGCAGTGCTGCACACTCGCTCACAGCGCTGCAAGCTGTTCCCCTCAGAGAGGTGGAGTACTTGCAGCGCTGCGAGAGAGCTCTTGCAGCGCTGCGACTGCACTCGCGCTTCACAGCGCTGCCGCGGCAGCGCTATTAATCCCCAAGTGTAGCCAAGGCCTGTGTGTCACTGCAAACTTATAATGTCACAGGCTCCCAAAGGGAAACTATTACAGGTGCCAAAACCAAATTGGGCTGGTGTCATTACCATGGTTGGGAACCAGGAGGGTTGCAGCCTGGAGATCCAGTGTAAGAGCGGTTGAACCATGTGGTCCCACCCAGACTGAAAGAAAGCCTGGTTTGTCTCCTAAGGGGTACACTCGATATATATAAAGTGGCTTTACGTGTACAACACTTTGAGAGCTGATGTAGCCTTTCTGTAGACAGATTGATGATGCACGTGTGGAGTAAGTGCATGCTACATGTTGCTTATTATTTGAGTGCCAGGCATTATTCACGATTATAGAAACATATAACAATCTATGCTCCAAGAAGCTTATATTGACATTAAAATTCCTAGGTCAGATCTTCCACTGGTGTAAATAGGATTTCCCTTGAACAAGTGGATTAATATCCGTGGAGAAACTGGGAGATTGAGGTAGTGGCGGGACTTTGCAGGAATCATAACACTGTTGTTCTCAGAATATGCATGCCATCATTTAAAATGTTTTACGATGTAAGTTAGGGCATAAACCACCAACATTTTCTTTTATGCTACACCTCTCTTTTTGTGAGGTAACTGAGTAGGAAATGACTCATGCTTTTATAAGTATAAAAAAGTACCACTACATACCATCCTCTGTTTTCTCTCAAAAGCCACTTTCATTTACTTGCGGTCCTTTCTTTTTTTTTTCTTTTTTCTTTTTTTTTTTTTTAAAGTAGCTGGATTTTTTCCCCCCCATGCAAGCTGCAGGAGAAAGTAATTAAATTTAATTGTGGCTTCTAAACAGCTTTATTTATTATTTTTTTTGAGTGGTCAGAAGTAACAGATCAAAAGGCAGCTGTGCTGCTACTTTGTATGTATGTTTGTATTTAAAGATAACATCCTGCCTGTCCCCTCCCGCCCAAAAAAATGGTTAGCTGGATACTTCACCGGACCTTTTTTTCATGTGAACCATTTTCAACATTCAGTTAAAAAAATAAAAAAGAGCTTTGGTGTCTTAATGTTACCGTTAACATTGGGCCAGATAAGAGGGAAGCTGTTCTGAAAGTAGGGTCTCAGCATACAAAAGTGGTGGTGATGTAGAAAGCGCCCCTGTCTGCATATTCTCCATCTTCCTCTTCCCCCCGATTCTGGATGCTAAAACGGCTAGCTACAGTGGTCACCATTAAAATGACAGCATTTGCCACACAGGGCTCTCATCCTGCAAAGACCTCTGCATGGCTCATGCACCATAAAGAGCTCTGTTTACTGAAGTTCTGCCTATGGGAACCTCATAGCGGGATCATAGTGGGATCAGAGCTCAAGGACTTATTTTATGTTCATTGAAGTGAATAGCTCAGCTCCCATTTATTTAATAGTGCAGGATCATAATCTAAGAGCATAATTTTAACCTTTCTCCTTATACTTAAAAAAAGGAAATCCATGTGGTAATCTGTTGGCAAATACTAACTTCATGGCAGTCAATGAAGGATTTGCATGATTTGTGCCAACCTGAAGAATCCCACAAGCCAGCCTGTCCTATGCCGCTGTCATGATTCTGATACCAATTGCTGATGACTCACGTCTGTTTCTGCTCTTACTGCTTCTCCCCAGCCATCTCTTGCATGCAAGCTGGGAGCAATTATTGGTCCACTGTTTCTGCAGCTATCTCTTGGTCTCTCAGAACTTTATCCAGTTTCAGCCATCTGCACTTCTGGGTCCAAAGATGAAATCTGATCCCTCTCTGCTTCTACTCTGAATGTAGGTTTCAGAGTAGCAGCTGTGTTAGTCTGTATCCGCAGAAGTGGGCTGTAGTCCACGAAAGCTTATGCTCTAATAAATTTGTTCGTCTCTAAGGTGCCACAAGTACTCCTGTTCTTTCTATGAATGTAGTGGCTGAATTGCCATACTGGGGGTAACTCAGGAAATTATCAAACAGTACAGATCACGTTTTTGTTTTGGTGCAAACCTGCTGACTTACATTTTTATTTAAGTACTAAATGTTTGATCAGCATTTTTGAGGGCATGCACAACAGTGATAAAATGCTATTAGATCGGGGTGGGCAAATTTTTTGGCCTGAGGGCCACATCGGGGTTCCGAAACTGTATGGAGGGCCAGGTAGGGAAGGCTGTGCCTCCCCAAACAGCCTGGCCCCCTCTCCCACTTCCTGCCCCCTCCCACTTTCCAACCCCTAACTGCCCCCCTCAGAACCCTTGACCCATCCAACCGCCCTGGCCCTGTCCCCTGCCTGCCCTGACCCCTATCCACACCCCCGCCCCCTGACAGGCCCCCCGGGACTCACACCTATCCAACAGCCCCCTGCTCCCTGTCACCTGATTGCCCCCCGGGACCTTCTGCCCCTTATCCAACCCCCCCACCAACTCCACACCCCATTACCATGCCGCTCAGTGCACCAGGACTGGCAGCCGCGCCGCCCGGACAGAGCCAGCCATGCTGCCTGGCAGCCCAAAGCGCTGGCAGCACGGAGAGCTGAGGCTGTGGGGTAGCAGGGAAGGGGCTGGGGACTAGCCTCCCTGGCTGGGAGCTCAAGGGCCAGGAAGGACGGTCCCGCAGCCCGGATGCGGCCCGCAGGCCATAGTTTTCCTACCTCTGTGTTAGACCCACTTCTTTCTTGTCCAAATGAGCATTTATTGCATAGAGACAGATAATGGATATTACCGTCTATAGTAGGATGTTTTCCAAACATTTTTACTGGACTGAGATGATCAACAACTTGAGAAGTGTGTTTATGAAATAAGCATTTGATGCTTCATTGTGTTATTTGGATGCCGTTCTTGGGAGCTTGTATATACAGATGACTCAAGCCACGGTATGATGGTGGCCACACATTTTCGTAAAGTTTATTTTGAATCACAAGAATTGCAACACCGACTAGCTTCAGCTGATTCTACAATATTAATTTGTTGCAGTAAGTACAATAACTAGATGCAAGTAGATTTAGCAGAGTTGGACTTTTAAAAATGGTTTGTGACACGATCATATGTTTTTTCTCTGAAGCACTAGTCAGTATATAATAGGTTAGGTTTTTTATTACTTTTATTTTAACTTTCTGCTGTCAGTAGCAACTTTTTCACATGCTGATTTTTCTACAGAGAAATCCTTTTTATAGAGATTAAGAAAATCTGCTAGGCTATCCGTATGTGGCAAGCTTGGGAGGTGTGGTGCTGTGGGATTTTTTGCTTTGTTTCGTGTGGGGTTGTTTTTTGGGGGGCGTCCTGAAGTAGTCGGAGGAAGGATTATTTGTTAAATGTTTTGTTCATCCATGTTGAGTTATTATGTAGGGAAAAAAAATCCTATTCTCTGCCTCATTTGAAAATCCTTTGGCTGCCCATTTATTTCTCTCTCCCAACAGAGATCTTTGTATTTAGCAAACTGGATTTCACAATCCTAGCTCCATTTTCCAGATGTTCATGTATATGCAGTAAAGACAATCCACTTTATTTGACTCTTTTATACCCACTTTTGTGATGTATTGGAAAAAAAGAAACTAGATAATCCAAGGCACCCAATATTAAATAGCATCTGTTTTTGTATGAATAAACTAGAGCACTGTGATGGCACTAGAAATGGATAGACCGAAATACATGTTTTTGTTTTAATTAAACATAACCACATTCTTCTGTCTCCTCCCCGAAACGATGAAGCTGTTAATGTTTTGGGAATCTTCTGTATCAGCAGTATACACACATATGCAGTTTGGAGAACATAGTTGTAATTTTTACATGAGCTGAGGTGAATCTGATTTAACTGTATTATCATCAGTTGCACTATTTGTCACAACTGATAACATTTTTGTTACATGGTTTCAGTTCTGGATTTTTTTTTCTTGTTCAATTGACTAAAGAAAGTTTGCATGGTTTGGTGAAAGAAGGAAATACTATAAAATTCTTCTAGGATTCTTAGGATTCTTAAGTATAATATTAATGTCATGTTGCAGGGGAGAAGGAAATCTCTTTTGCATCACATTTTGCATTTAATCTGAAAAAAGGGCACGTTGTTTCCTACAACTAGATAGAGAGAGGATTCTGCTCTCCCCCCCACCCCCCAAAAAAAAAAAAATACTGGGACTATGAACTTGTTCTCCATTGTCCCAATAGTTTTCTTAGCTCTAAAAAGAGGAAACAGCTTTGCACAGTTTAAGCACATTAGTCTTCCTATACAAAAGGCTGATCAGTAGAGTATTCAGACATGAAGGTAAACAAGATGAAGACAGTGTTGTGAGCAATATGGGAGCATATGATTTGACTTATTGGATCAGCTCATTTATGCATCGTCTGATATCCTTCCTTTTGCTGTTTTCTGTGCATTTCTGAAACCTGATGTTTTACAGTTGGGTAGGGGTGGGGGAGATCCCATAATGAACCTAGCCAATGTAGCTTTTGTTGAAGAAATTGAACATGACCAACTTTTTGTGTATGAGGTGCTAAAGTGGTCAGTTTTCAATAATTTAACTTTGGTAATGGATTAATGATAATATTTGTAACACATAGAATATGGGTATCTCTTTTGTCTGTGTCTTATGTAAACTTAAATTCAACTTGTAGCAGTGCTCTAAATAGACCATGTATTTGAACCTTGTATGGAAGACATTGGATAACTACAAAGTATTATTGTTGTTCTATTTCAGAGATTATGGTGTTAGTTCTTTCATTTCTTGTTTCTAGCATGTACATGTTTTATGTACGTACTTTTACTATGGCATAGAAAAATGTTGTCTAAACTTGGACTTTTTTTTTTTTATTGCCAAGGTTTATGATGAAAGTCAATTCCTAATCAGCAATGAATATATTTTTATTTTTTGCTAGAGAATTATAGTTTAGCACTTTATATGGCAATCAAGAGCATGTACTAAGAGCGAACACATACTGAGCAGCACAAGAAGAGCTGATGCCTTTCCCCGTTTAGTGCACTATAGAGAGTGCTTGAGAATTGATTTGTTAAACTGGCAAAGTCACGAGTCAATTACTCCATTGGAATGTGGCCCAGTGTGCAGAAAGTTCTGTTTTGTGCTGTTTGCTTCTATTTTAGCAAGACCTAGTGCTTTTTCTTGATCTCACCACTGTGTTTTAAGGATGGTGGCCAATAGAAAATGAGCTTTGTTTGTGTGATTACTAATAGTACAGGATATTTATAGCATTACATAAAAGGTGGGAACCTCTATTTCTGCTGTAGCCAAGGTGACCCTTCCCAGGGAATGTCAACCTAAACAGGGCTTTGGGACAGATTCTTGTACTCCCAGCCGGCAGTCTGGTGAGATCCTTGCCAAGTCAAGAGTAAGTGGAAGCAGCTGTGCTCATCAAATGGGCCCCGTTCTATCAACACAACTGCCTATCACTCTGCTGTTACAAGCTGTAAGCCTCTCACCTCAGACCTTGAGTGCAGTGAGGAATGCAAAACAGGAGAGAATAATCCCTTGTTTACTCTCACTGCTGTAGATGGGCTCCAGCATCTGCGAATGGAGTCCCACTGGAAGAAATGAGAAAGCTCTCATCCTCTCTGAGAAGGCAAGTAGACTTTGTAACAATTCCTACCTCTTCGCTTCAGCAGGCCATCATTCATCCTATTTTGTGTACTCTTCCATTGGTTTACCTTTCAGTGGGAAGAAATATTCGCTGCATCTTTCCAGCTGGCGCCTTCAAAAGATTAGTATTTCCACCCTAAATCCTTATCAGCTGTTATCCCCTTTAAATTCTTATTTAAATATAAGCCTTGGATTCTGACCCCTAGGGAAAGGCTAAAATAAAGTTGGATGTATCCTTAAGTGAACCCAAAGAGGGCAATGGAAATGTTAATGATCATTAAAAGAATCTCTTCATTGATTCAGGTCATGGGAGGGGGGAGGGATAGTTCAGTGGTTTGAGCATTGGTCTGCTAAACCCAGGGTTGTGAGTTCAATCCTTGAAAGGGCCATTTAGGGATCTGGGGCAAAAATCTGCCTGGGGGTTGGTCCTGCTTTGAGCAGGGGCTTGGACAAAATGACCTCCTGAGGTCCCTTCCAACCCTGATATTCTTTAAAAAAAAAATAATTGAATTCCTGCAATGATCCAAACAAACAAGTCCTGCTGCTCAACTTTTATCCACACAAAAATGTTCTGAAATTCATCCTCATCCTCTGGAGGTCCTCAAAACCATGATTTAGTATTTATAAACACTGAGTATTCAGCAAGGCCCTACAGCACATATGCGCATACACATGCACAAAAAGTAAGACAAAAAAGAAAACCTGATCCTTCGAGCTCAAAGAATTGTGAATTTTGCTTTCTTCATTATTTAATTCCAGGCTCATCGCCTTACACATGGAAGCTGTGTCCTACCCGTGTGAGCCAATAAATCTTTCAACTTTTTGAGGCTTTCACTTAAGCACCTGCATTAAGTGACTGGATAAGCCTCAAACAAATAAGTAAGACTGGAGCCTGCACAACTTACAAAGAAATTTGGTGGTCTAGTTCCGGACATCTTGCCTCGCTGTTTTTGTAAGACAGGGAAGTGAACTATAGCAGCTGATGCCCAATCTCACCCTGGACCAAAGAGCTCCTTTTATTCATTGGTTCCTCTGCTATTCAAAGAGAGAAACATCAATAATTTTAAGGCTTCTCAGCCAAGATATAAGACCGTGGGTCTCATTATTCAGTAACCATATCTGCATCCTATTTCTGCTCAGCCAATCTTCTTGAAATACCTCCTAACTCATGGCCTCATTCTTCTGCCACACCTCAGGAAACTCTCTGTTTAGCCATTCAGATGCTTCAAGGAAACAACTACAGAAAAAGGAGTGTGTCACAAACATAAGTTGATGTTCATTTAAAAGTTCAAAAGATGGTGCAGTTAGAAAAAACAAAGACAAATCCCTAAGATTATCCACAAGGCATCCTCCAAGATGGCTTTTCCTTGAAGCTCAAGATATGTACGTATGAAAGTTTGTGGCCAATTCACCATATTGGTTAGTATCCTAGGGGTGAATTAGTCCCAGCTATATTTCCTTTTGTCCTCACTTTAAGTGATCCCACAAAGAAGCAGCCTTTTTAAATTCTCAAGAAGACACAGTTCCAGCCTGGATGCTTAATTTGGTTTTAGCCGTTTTGACAAAGTCATGGCTTCGCTCCGTATCGCTGTACTTCCAAAACATGGAGGTTACCTTCCTTGCGGTAGTCGTTAAGCCTGGAGATTCTTCTAGCAATGGATTGCCAATGGGGTACCATCCACATGGACACATTTTCTCTTAGTTTGAACCTCATGTTCCTATCTATCAAAAATGCACTAACTGATCATGAGACATGGTCCTTCCCTCATTGTGACTGAACTACTAGGAAAAAATGGCACAACCATGTCATTAAGAAAATGTAGAATGAGTCATTTTTTTTATCTTCTGGTAGTTTAAGGGAAAAGGTATCCAAATCTTGATTAAATTATGCCAAAACCTATGTATTTCTGGTGCATTCAAGGAAAAAGACTAATTACAGTCTATTCCATGCAGCTCCATGTCTTGCTTCTAAGAATCATATGAATTTCTGTATAAAGCAATGTGTAACATGACCATCTAATTATCAGAACATACTTTTCCCAGGACTCTACAAAATCAAACATGCAATCTTAAGCTGATGTTGCTTTTGACAGAAGTGTAGTGCACAATGCCGTATCTTAGTAGCTGTGTTTAAATTTAAAAAAGAAGATAATTCACTATATATAAAGTTCATAGTGAATATCATTTGTGGAACCTCTCTTGTGGTTTCACTATTGTTATAAATCTATCTTCAAACTCTATTAACAATTTCATAATATGGAGAATTTTTGTGTTTCTTAATTTTCTATTTTCTGAATAACCAGATCCATTATGAAGTTTCAAGTGGCGTTTTCTTTCAAGTTCAAGCAGTCTTAAGACTTATTTTCTATTATGCTCTGTACCACAAGTTTAAAAAACCCCAAATCCTTCTTAATGCTCTAGCTATATGTTCACATTTTCATAGGCACCAATTGTGTGCTCAAGTTAGTAGTATAGCTCTGGAAGCATTCTGCCAGTCAGTCCTCCTTCCCACAAAGGGAATAGGGTAAGCTCCTAGCTTGGAATTGATCTCCATCTGGAGCTCCAATAAAATGCAAAACCAGGGTTGGCTAATGTGGCAATTTAAAAGAAAAGAAATGAACAGGTGAGAGCAAATATTTCTTTCTCAGTATGACATAGTCCCCTCTTCTCTTGCATTCGGGAAAGATATGCCTAAGAGCTATTAGTTGCTTGATGTCTAAAGCGATGAAATATCATAGCTGAACAAAAATGTTAGACTTGACTGGCAGAGCTAGAAATTGTTATAGTCCACCTGCAGTGGATAGCTGGAACTAATTAGGCTTCAAGTCTATTAGTTTATGCATTTCTAAGATGATGGAACTGGAATGATCTAAATGTATATGTGAAAATGAGAAGAAATATCTGGGAAAGAGAAACAAACTTGAAAAGTTGCAATTAATTCTTAACTGAGAAAATTCTCATCACTATGAACTACTGGAATTTGACTGAACGCCTTCATTTGTATTTTATGCAGGGTATTTTGTTTAATAGCCAGGGCCGGCACCAGCTTATCGAGCAGGTGCTTGGGGCGGCCACTTCGGAGAGGGGCGGCACGTCCAGCTGTTCGGCGGCAATTTGGCGGATGGTCCCTCAATCCTGCTCGGCGCAAAGGACCTCCCGCCGAATTGCCGCGGCAGATCGTGATCGTGGCTTTTTTTTTGTTTGTTTGGCTGTTTGGGGCGGCCAAAACCCTGGAGCCGGCCCTGTTAATAGCTGTAATAAAATCAGGAAAAGTGCACAATAAAACACAATTAAGCTCATTTTGGCTTGGTGTAGATTAGACATTTACTACCTTTTTTCCTAGTGTAGCCAGGTTTTGGATCACAATGTCTGCCCTTTGATTTTAGCTTACAGCAAACAGGGATTTTGCAACTTTTTTGACCTGTAGCTTCATTGGTGACTTTTTGTTTGCTTCAAACAAAGGAAAAGCATCCTCAAAATTCCTCCATGCAATGTAACATGAGCTGGGATAGAATTTTGTTCTTCGTGATTATTATTCCTGAATAGTACTGGGAAATGCACAGAAAGCATCAATCAAAATGTGTTCTTCTATTGGTATGTTTTGCAATATCAGATTTTAACGTCATACCCCTGATTGCTACCTTGTTTTTCTGTGATGTTTGCCATCTTGAGAAATAGAAAATATCCCCAGTTTACTTGAAAATTGGGTTATGTTGTTCCAAGTATTATTTGGAAATCAAAATGGGATAACATTTGGCGAATGTGCTGGGGAAGGGCCGAGAGTTGTATCCAATTCAGTGTCATGCATATGTTACAGGTTACACATCTTAAAAAGCTTTTTGTGAGAGCTTAGTGTTGGAATGTAGTTCGTATGTCCAAAGAGTGTCATAAGAGTGCAGCTTAAGTAGATGCGCCCTCGGTGTCGGAAGATATCAGAAGGGTTAACCCAACTTTTTTGAGGTGGAAGTTGGAACATCTTCATTTTATCTACTTCTTGTTTGTTAGACTGGTTAAAATATAACTTGTGAAATGGCCAAATATGCTGTGTCATTTTCTGGCTTTGTCATAAACAATGCAACTTCTCCTAAACCAATTCCCAATAAGTGAATAAATCTGTCAAGGAAATAAGTTATCATAGAGGACAACTGCATACATAGAAACATTTAGAAACTGTGCTTTGTTTAGAGAGAAGAATTTGGGTAGATTTCTAGGACTACATTTTAATGTTTTTCCTTACTGCTCCCGTTGGCTCTCATGGCGTAACAGTACTGGCCTTTTATTGGTATTTCAACATCATGTTGGCAAACTTCTCTGCTAATATGTAATTTTTGATAAATACACGAATTTAGTGTTTTGTTTGGGGGGAGTTTAAGATTTTTTTTTCTTTCTCTAGTTGCAGTTGCTTGGATCTTTTCATATATTTCATATAAGGCAAAATTTGTTGCCTTTTTCTTAAAGTATATATTAATTATTTTTTCATTTTTGGTTCTAGTGACCCTCTTAATAAGCTTGTCCTTCTAGGCTTTACCCCAAATTTCTTAAGTAAATTGACTGAAGGATGACTAAATTGTGCTACACTGTTGATACAATCCCCCCCATATGGTATAAGAATATGTATTTATATATTATATACATAAAGACATACAGTGTATGTATCATATATAACATTACAGTTAAATGTGTGTGAAAACGTATGTAACTGTGGGCAGGCTTTTTTCAAAAGGTGCTTATAGACATTATTATAAAATAGATATACTATTGTATTAGAGATGCCATAGACTGAGGCAAAGCCAAAATCCAAATCACATGAAGATAGATACTTATTATTGGCCGCTGATGAGATTAGAAGCTCATCTATTTAAAAAAAAAAACAAGAAATTTTGAATAGCAAGAAGGGTGTGTCTATCTAATTGTTATCACATTGTACATTTACTCCATTTATCACTTCTGTCAGTGGACAAGTCGGTTTAATACGGTCACTGATTTTTAGATTGTTTGTTTTGGATAAGTTTAGTTTGTGTCTGATAAAACATACTGTGACAGACCCAGACCAGTGGGGTACAGGAGTCTGGTAGAGGGCAAATATACTGGTCACTAGATGAGTAGTTTTCTGTTCCCTGAGTGACCAGAACAGGGGCTGCACTAGAGTAATCAGGAACCTGCTTGAACCAGTTAAGGCAGGCAGGCTAATTAGGACACCTGGAGCCAATTAAGAAGCAACTGCTAGAATCAATTAAGGCAGGCTAATCAGGGCATCTGGGTTTTAAAAGGAGCTCACTTCAGTTTGTGGTGGGAGTGTGAGGAGCTGGGAGCAAGAGGTGCAAGGAGCTGAGAGGGTGTGCTGCTGGAGGACTGAGGAGCACAAGCATTATCAGACACCAGGAGGAAGGTCCTGTGGTGAGAATAAGGAAGGTGTTGGGAGGAGGCCA
This sequence comes from Malaclemys terrapin pileata, assembly GCF_027887155.1. Lineage (NCBI taxonomy): Eukaryota > Metazoa > Chordata > Testudines > Emydidae > Malaclemys > Malaclemys terrapin. Next base: position 117,135,382 of record NC_071505.1, read on the forward strand.
TGGGGAAGTAGCCCAGGGAGTTGTAGCTGTCATGCAGCTGTTGCAGGAGGCACTATTGACAGCTGCAGTCCACAGGGCCCTGGGCTGGAACCCGGAGTAGAGGGCGAGCCCGGGTTCCCCCCAAACCTCCCAATTGACCTGCACTGTGGGTTCTTCCAGAGGGGAAGGTCTCTGGGCTGTTCCCCAGCCCACATGGTGAATCTCTGTGGCAAGAAAATCCGCCAATAAGCGCAGGACCCACCAAGATAGAGGAGGAACTTTGTCACAATACGTATATATATATATATATATATATATATATATATATATATATATTTATTTTAGGGCTTGATCGTTCTTCATTAAAATCAATAGTTTTTCCATGGACTTGAATGAAATCAGAAACAAACCCAGAATCTGTTAATTGTACGTTGAGAAATCACTTATAACCCACTCCATCTCCAAAAGAAACATTGTCTGAGTCATATACCATAGCGGGTCTGCAATGACGCCTCAAGAGCCATTGACCAGTTATTGGCTCTGCTGGGTTGCAGTAGTGCTACAGACCCTTTGTTATCTTCTCAGTGCTGCTATTTACACATGGTAAATTTGTTATAGACTGCTTCTTGTGGTGTTCTTCCATCTTCTGTAACATATATATGCCTTGGAGATAGACTGAGGATTGAACTCTCATCGCGACTGTAGAGGAAATTGCTCTAGGCTACCATTGATGCCTGTTGGCAAGGGAGCTTTTACAAGCTTAAGTGCATTGCCAGTTAAAATAGGGTTACCATATTTCAACAATCAAAAAAGAGGACGGGAGGAGCCCCGCCCTAGCCCTGCCCCGCCCCCGTCCTGTCCTAGCCCTGCCCCTGCCCCTTCCACTCCCTCCCACTTCCTGCCCCCTCAGAACCCCCAACCCTCCCCCCCACTCCTTGTCCCCTGACTGCCCCCCAGGACTCCATCCCCTCCCTAAGCCTCCCTGCCTCTTGTCCCCTGACTGCCTCCTCCTGAGACCTTCCCCACATCCTAACTGGCCCCCTAGAACCCTACGCCCTACCTGTCCCCTGACTGCCCCAACCCTTATCCACACCCCCACCCCCTGACAGCCCCCCCCAGAACTCCTGACCCATCTAAACCCCTCTGCTCCCTGTCCCCTGACTGCCCCCTCCTGGGACCCCTGCTCCTAACTGCCCTCCAGAACCCCACCCCCTACCTAAGCCTCCCTGTTCCTTATCCCCTAACTGCCCCTTCCTAAGACCCCTCTCCCTAACTGCCCCCCAGGACCCTACCCCCTACCTGTACCCTGACTGCCCAAAACCTTATCCACCCTCCCCCAGAAAGTCCGCCCCGAACTCCCCCCCCCCCGCTCCTTGTCCCCTGACTGCCCCCTCCTGGGACCCCTGCCCCTAACTGCCCTCCAGAACCCCACCCCCTACCTAAGCCTCCCTGTTCCTTGTCCCCTAATTGCCCCCTCCTGAGACCCACCCCGTACTCTGACTGCCCAAAACCTTACACCCCCAACCCCCAGACAGCCCCCCCCAGAACTCCCAAACCCCCCCCCGCTCCTTGTCCCCTAACTGCCCCCTCCTGAGACCCCCCCCACCTGTACCCTGACTGCCCAAAACCTTACACCCCCAACCCCCAGACAGCCCCCCCCCCGAACTCCCTGACCCATCCAACCCTCCCCCCTGCTCCCTGTCTCTTGACTACCCCCCCCCCAAACCTCCCTGCCGCTTCTCTGACCCCTGGCCCCCTTACTGTGCTGCAGAGCAGCGCGCTCGACAGCGGGGGAGGGGAGCAGGCTCGGAGCTCCAGAGGAACAGCCGGTGATCTGTGAATGCAGGGAGGGAGGGAGAGGAGGGGAGTGGTGTCAAGTTTCAGGAGGGAGGAGGGGGAAGTGCAAGCAGGGCTCTGGCTCTGGCTTTTGGAGCCCCGGCTGCTCTGTAAGCCGCACGCACGCTCTGCATGGGAGGGGGGAGGAGGGGAAGTCCGGACATTGACAAATTCCCCCCGGACGCTATTTTTAACCCGAAAAAGCCGGACATGTCCGGGGGAATCCGGACGAATGGTAACCCTAGTTAAAATCTCAGAGAGAATTACAGAGTATTGGTTTCTGTTTTTTTTAAGAAGATGCACTAAATGAAACTGAGGACTCAGCCAAAGTGATTAACCACTAGGTAAAGACCTGAATCAATGTTAAGATTTGCATTTAAATCAATGAAACTTGTGCTTAGGTGAACTGTAAGTGGGAGCAGGGCATGCAGAATCATCTTCCCATTTCTGGAGAGTTAAACTCAAGTAACTTAGAGTAAGTCTAACCCAGTTATGGATACTGATAACTTAAGGGTGAAGGAGGGCAATACTTTTTAATCGCCACTATCTTTCTGTCAGTTTTTTGTTTGAGTACTTCCTCTGCATCTTAGTAATTGACGTCAAGATTTGGGTTTTAACTTTAAGGCTAGAAAACAACTAGCCCTACGTGTCATTGTACACTGGAATTGGGGCTATTGGCCTCAAGTTTATAGAGGCAAAATAGTGCTTTCTGTATATGTGCCTTTGTAGGCCAGTAACTGTGGAATACACTCTCGATCTGACCACAGATTTAGGCAGGTTTTGTTTAAATAAAAATCTTTAAAATCTGTTTGATTTCAAAAGGCCTTTGGCATAGCACATTGACTTGATTTGTGATGTTGCACTGGCTTTAAATGTTGTGGTGTTTTTTTTTAATAGTTGTGGTTCTAGTCATCCGTCTTCAGAGTAAGACTTCAGAGTAAAGATACAATATATATAAGATACCTTAATGTTTTCTTTTTTGCTAAATCAATGAACAATAATATCTGCTTTTTGTTCTCCTCCTTTAATCCTGCAATCCCATATGTCTTCGACCCCTCTAACTTAAAATGTTGAAAGTGTGTAGCTTTCCATTTTTTATTTCAATTGTATTTATAACTTTCAGTTACCATCAATAAATCCTTACTGATTTAACAATAAATAGTAAATACAAAATTCAAAGGAAATATTTTTAAAACAACAAGTGTAGGTCTTCAGATCACTTTGAACCCTACAACAGAAAAACTACCAAATAAAATAAGATAATATAAGAATTACTGTATGTAGAGGAAGGCTAGGAGATGCATTCATATTATATAATGAAATACCAGAGCATACCAAAACAGAATTTACTGAAAATCAGAAATGATAGTCTCTGCCATCAAATTGTCTTCAGATCTCAAATGTAGGCTATAGAATTCCATTGCTCCTTTTTGTTACGGGAAATGTCTGAACTGTTTTGAACCTCTCTGCAGATTTCCAAACTTTTGTTTTCTTATTGACTGTGACATTTTAGATCCCAATCCTGCAAAGATTTACACATGTACTTAAACCTTCTTGCTCTGTGTAGTCTCACTGAAGTCAACCGGAAATCAACATGTGTATCTATTTCTCTGCATCACCCTTTGAATGAACAATAGCCAGGTAAATACATGTTTGTTGTACTAAATTATGTCAAAGTAATAATTTTCATAAATGTGATTTCTTACCTTATAAGTGGAGATGTCCAAAAATGAATATATCTGGGCTGAGCCAGTTATCTGTTACTTAGAGTAGGGATCTGGGAATTGGGATTCCTGAGTTCTGTTCCTAATTTTGCCACTGATTCATTGTGTGATTGTGGGTAAGTCACTTAACCTGTCTTGTGCCTTAGAAGTAACATAGATAAATAACACCTGACTTGCAGGGCTGTTTTGAGACTGGTTATTTGTTCCTGATTTCAGCTATATGAACATAGTTTTCAAAATTTCTATGCAGGACAAGGGGAGAAAATTGTGGAATTGCTTAGAAGGGATATGTTCAAAGCAAATACTGCACAATGTACTCTAGTTACTTATTTGAATGGAAATATTTCAGCAATAACAGAGGCCTTAGCATTGCATAACAATAATGATATATTGCACTAATGTAGTGACTTTAACAAAGGATCTCCAAAGCACTTTACAATCAGTAATTAGCTAGGACCAACAACTTCCCTGTGTGTCATTACCCTCCCCAGATTGGTACCTGGAGGCACAGAGAAATAGCACTTTGATCAGAAGACTTTTACTTACTGTTGTTACGAAGTATTATCTAAGGAGACCGTAAGTGAATGGAATTAAAGAAAAACCATGATTTTTTTTTTTTTCAAATTTGTCAGACGTTTGACTTACCAGTAATTTGGGGGCAAATCCTGCCCCCTCCCCGACCCCCCCGGCCTCAGTGTCACAAAAGGCATAGGTCACTTCCCTAGCAGGGCAGAAAGGGATTCCTGTGTTGTTGAGGGAATTCCAGGGTGCTGTCATGCTCCGCACTAGTCTCTCTGCTCCTCCCCTGCCACTCCAGTTCAGGCTTAAGGGTATTCTTTGTTGGGCCCCAGGGTATAGGCTGGGGCGCGGGAGAATAGTTGTAGTGCCACGTGATCCTTGGCTGGCAGAGTGATTGCCAGGGCAGGCAGAACTTAGAAATGTTGACTTAAGTTACACTAGGGGCTTGATCAGCTTTGGTCAGGGCTAGGATCAGGAGAGCAAAAGGTGGTTCAGAAGCCATCTTTCCTCCTCAACCCTGGGGTCCTATGCTGTGCACATCTTGGCCAGACCTGTGGATCTGTCTCTCTCTGTAATCCAAGGAAAATGTTGCTTTTGTAGTAGAAATTTGAATACCAAAATTTTTGCAGAAATCTGAAATATTTCAACTTGGAAATGCTGCCGTGGTGCCTTCTGGGACTTGTAGTTCAGGTGCTTCATGCTCCCATCTTCTCTATAGGCTGGACTCTCTGGTTAGACTACATCCTGCAGGATGTACCACGGTCTCCCTCTTGGAGAGGGGAAGTGGTGCATCATAGGAATTACTGGCCATGATTAATCATGGGGGATGTAGTCTGGCTGGGGAGTGCGGGTCTATAGAGGAGAACAAGAGCATGAAGCAACCAAACTACAGTTGCCATGAGGCACTGCAGCAGCATTTCCAAATCAAAAATACTTCAGTTTGGGGGCTTTTAAAAATGTTTATGAAAAGTTTACAATTTTTGCAGAATGCTGACCCTTTTTGTGAAAATGTCATTTTGTTGGAAAACAAACATTTCTATCAAAACTGTTTAGATGGAAACATTTCAACCAACCCTTGTGTATAGTCACTTTCAATGTTTTCTGCAGTATATAGTCAGTGAATGTCTTTGTTTGTGCTGGTCTTTCACCCAGCAGCAGAGGGAGAGAGACAGACATGCCATATATTTAAAAAAAAAAAGTGACTAAAATCTGGTGGAACTTTTGTCCAATTGCAGGCAGGTTTGCCCATGACCTAGCAAAAAGAATAGAATAGAGACTCTTAAGCCACCTCATGGTGGGTTTTTTTGCTTTCTTGGGGTATTACTCCAAAGCAATGCATTGAGGAAATTGAAAGCAAGGCATTTGCAGAGCTAAATCTCTCCTGCACGTCATTATGTAGCTCCACATTCAAAGAGCAGAGTGTCCCTTGAACTGCTTAGTTTCAGAATAAACATTGTGCATGTCAGGATATGGATGTGCAAAAGATCATCATAGGTCCCAGAGGCTGGTTTGCTGACAAATTCTTTTCTCTCCAACAGTTGCACAATTTTAAAATAAACAATGTTGTTTCTAGTTTATGAAAACTATGAAACATAGGTACAGCCATTCGAGGGAAAGAGGAAACTGTAAACCCCTTCTCCTCCCAACAGCTATCCAGCTGTTGTCTCACTCTTCTGGCTGCAGGTCTCAAGTCTACTTCCTTTGCAAATTTTATGAAGCTTAATATTGTATAATTAACTAAAGTGCCTGGGTCTCTCTGAATTTCATGGGGGCTACACCACAAACATCAAAAATATTAACACTGTGTAGCAACAAGCAAAACCAGTGAAGTTCTCATTTTCCTCTCTTCACTGAGGACAGATGGTTCTCTTGAAATTTTTTATCGTCCTTTATGGGATATGTCTAAAGGAATGTTCCAGTTGAGGAAGCCAGTGCAATAATACTGCAAATTAATGTGCCAAACTGATTCCTTCGTTTCTCAGAAGAGCCCCCCCTCTCTTTATCTGAGGGCTCAGATAAAACAAGGGGTTCTGATTTAAACTGAATAAAAGTGTTGTTCCTGGGGGGTACTAAAGGAGGAGTCAGTGGATTAAGTCAGCAGGTTAAAACTTTTCTTTCTTCCCATTTTTATTTTTCCCTTTCTTCTCTAAAGCTTTTTTTAAAGTATGTTTTCTCAAATTCTGTCCAAGCAGTGCCTGTAAGCTCCCAGTCCTACCCTTTTGTCCAGTACGGGGCCCTATGTAGTTATGCAACACATCTTGTGCAAACTGCTTGCATTCCATTTCCTGACAGCCATCATCCTAGAAGTGAAAAACTCAAGGAAATGTTACTTCCACATTGTTGCTGCTTGAAATCTGTGACTTACAAACAAATTCCTTGAAAATTGCCTGTTGCGTTGGGGTACGAAGGGGGTTTTGTCAGAAAGCAATAAGGCTTTCCCTCCTCTGATAGCTGGGAAGCGCATTGATAGGCTTTAATAATAAACACCATTCTTTCAATAGTCTAATACCAAATAGACATGTTTATCTGAGCCCAGCCCACCCCCTTTTTTTATTAATAAAAAGTAAAGTAGCTCTTAGTATGTAACTAGCCCAGTGCACTGGCAAATGAATCTATCACACCTGAATCAGAATAGCTGAATATGGTGTAAGTATCTTTCTGCATTGTGACAAAGTTCCTCCTTTATCTTGGTGGGTGCTGCACTTATTGGCGGATTTTCTTGCCTCAGAGATTCACCATGTGGGTTGGGGAACAGCCCAGAGACCTTCCCCTCTGGAAGAACCCACAGTGCAGGTCAATTGGGAGGTTTGGGGGGAACCCGGGCCCGCCCTCTACTCTGGGTTCCAGCCCAGGGCTCTGTGGATTGCAGCTGTCTATAGTGCCTCCTGTAACAGCTGCATGACAGCTACAACTCCCTGGGCTACTTCCCCATGGCCCCTCCCAACACCTTCCTTATTCTCACCACAGAACCTTCCTCCTGGTGTCTGATAACGCTTGTGCTCCTCAGTCCTCCAGCAGCACACCCTCTCACTTAGCTGCTTGTGCCTCTTGCTCCCAGCTCCTCACACTCCCACCACAAACTCAAGTGAGCTCCTTTTAAAACCCAGGTGCCCTGATTAGCCTGCCTTAATTGATTCTAGCGGCTTCTTCTTAATTGGCTCCATGTGTCCCAATTAGCCTGCCTACCTTAACTGGTTCTAGCAGGTTCCTGACTACTCTAGTGCAGCCCCTGCTCTGGTCACTCAGGGAACAGAAAACTACTCATCTAGTGACCAGTATATTTGCCCTCTACCAGCCTCCTGTACCTCACTCGTCTGGGTCTGTCACAGCATATAATATAAATCAGCTGGCATTAACGTAGCTCATATTTGGATCTGCAATAGCAAGACTTTGAAACCACAAGTTAAAATCTAAGCGGGGTCGATGCAGCCTTTCAGCTATCCAAGGTAGAAATATTTAGTTCCCTGTAGTTTTATTCTGTGTGTGAGAAGGGGCGTGTCTTTTGGATGAGACCTTAAGAAACAACTGAGCGAGCCTTAAAGATTCCCTGGCATGAGGGTTAGCCCTCATTCCATTTGCCACCATTTCCCCTCCCACTCACTGTTGTGCACTGATTAGCTGCTGCCTTCTATCCTAGAGGCATCCAAATTTTAGTGGTGCTACATGTGTCTAGTTTGTTAAATACTTCGGACCTTTCATGTGAAAAGTGCTGTGAAATATGTAAAATATTATTCTCTTGCATTGCAATATTAATTTCTTTTAGCATCTTTTGTACAAATTCTGTCCTGGATTATGGTGTAACTGTCTCATTTAATAGCAGAAGGAGACAGAAAGTTAGTGTGGACAAGGGCAAAAGAGATATTTCAGTTGAGACTTTGAAAAGAGGTTGAGATTTAGCAAAGTAGAGAGAGATACAGGGAGGCTGTTCAAACTCTTCTATTAATATTCTGGATGATGTAATATGGGTTCAAATTTTGAAGCCAGTTTATGCACCAATAACAAGGAGGAGCTGCTTGAGCCCATTTTAAAGTGTTTTCCTCCCATCTTGTTGAATTTGGAATAGTATTTGTGAATAGGGTTACCATATTTTGAGCCTCCAAAAGGAGGACACTCCATGGGGCCCAGGCCCCGTCCCCAGCCCCCCCCCCCCGCCCCAACTCTGCCCCCTCCCCTGCTTCCCGCGAACATTTGATTCGCGGGAAGCCTGAAGCAGGTAAGGGGGGTGTGGGGGGAGGAGGCGTGGCCCAGTCTGGCCCCCCCAGCGTCTCTAGCCTGGGTCAGCTCGGGCCCTGGGGTGCCGGCCCCAGGCCCGGCCCCCGGCCGAACACCTCCGGCCCGCCCAGCACTGCCGGTCCCCGGCCCGGCCCCCCCGGCCGAGCACCCGCGGCCCGCCCAGCACTGCCAGTCCCCGGCCCGGCCCCCAGCACCGCACCGCCGGCCCGGCCCCCGAGCCCCCGGCCCAGCACCGCCAGCTCCGCATGTCCCGATTTTCCCGGACATGTCCGGCTTTTGGGGATTTTCCCCCCGGACGGGGATTTGGAGCCCAAAAAGCCGGACATGTCTGGGAAAATCTGGACATATGGTAACCCTATTTGTGAATCCCTTCCCTGCCCCTTTATATCTGCCTTTCTGGACTGCAGTAGGGTTTTTGAATTTCAGGTAATTCTGAAACATCAACATTTATTTATTTATTTATTTATATGTTCATTTTGCTGTTTTGAGGAAGGAAAAAAAGAATGTGCAAAATGCTAGATGGCAGTCAGATGATCCACAGAGTAATACAAGGACATTAATCTAAGCCAGCAGAAAATTGTTACAAAATAGTATTTATTAAATTAGTGCCATGCAGTAGTCACCACTTTTTTAAAAAAAATCAGCATTCAGAGGTTAATCAAGCTCCAATTGACATGAATTTTGCTGTGAACTCAAGGGAGGCCTAGATCAGGGGCTAGGGGGCTAGTGACCTGGTAGATTTTTGACCTAGATCTGGGCTGGGGGCTAGTGACCTGGTAGATTTTTGAGACCTGGATTCTCTTCCTGACCTTTTTTTTTTTTTTTTTTTTTTTTTCTTTTTTTTTCTTAAGACTTCAGATATGAACTGGGCAATTCATTTAGCTCCTACGTGCCTCTCTTTCCCTGGCCATAAAGTGGAAGTAATAATTCCTACCTGTTGTTTTTCTTCTCTCGCCTTTTCCCTCTCCTTCCTTACCTGGCCTGTCTGTCTGAATTAGTTTAGATTGGAAACCAGCTGGATTTTCCATGAACAGGCCAAATTTTACAAGTTGGGAGCAGTTTGGTGCGGTAACATCATGGAGGTACTGTAGCATGGATGGAGGGAGCTGCTCTACTATGAAGATGTGTAGGAGCCTTTAGGCTTGTATTAAGCACCTGAGAAGCACTCTCATTTGATAAGAAATACATTTCTTTTAAAGCTTTCCTCCCTTGTTTTTTGTTTAGTGTTTAGGAATGAGCTGGTGGGTGGAACTCATGGAATGTTTTGGTTTCTTACCCACACAAACAGGAAAGTGTTTAACAGTCAGGAGCTCAGTGGCAGTTGGAGAAGGTTGTGGGACAAGAGACAGTGCCCCTGAAAAAAGAAGAACAGGAGTACTTGTGGCACCTTAGAGACTAACAAATTTATTAGAGCATAAGCTTTCGTGGACTACAGCCCACTTCCCCTGAAGTATCTTTTTCTTTACCCAGTCATTCAGATGCGGGAGACCACATGAGGAAGCTATCGCTGAACTGCAAAAAGCTGTTTGATGGATATAAAAGGGTGTCTTTTGAGTCAGCTTTTTTCCTTCTACAGGTCTGAAGGTGTTCTCCTTTTAAATATCTTGGGCCCAACTTCAGGAGCTCGTGTTTTGCCTTTAGGGGTTACTTTACCCTGGCAGAGATATTTAGAATGTGATTTGCAGAGAAATAAATATTCACTGCAATAAGGTTGGACTGCTGATGACTGTGATGTTTCTTGGGGCACCCAGAACTCTTAGTCACTTTGTTATCCCCTCCCTCTTTCAAGAGGGAGTCTGGCCTGTGGTGGTTGGATGTTAGCTCCTTACCATCACCAGCCTTTCAGCCAATCAAGCATTTTCCTCTGGGCTTATGCAGGTTATCAAGAGGTCCACTCAGTCACTGAGTGTCTTTGAAGCATTGCCCTGTGATATTCAGCCACTGACACTGGCTATTGACAGAAATCCCAGATCCCCATCTGGGTGGTGGTGCTACAAAAGGGTACCGATAAAAGTAGGCCATGTCTACATTACCACTTTTTACATCCAAGACCATAAAGCATACTTTCAACATAGTCACATTATTTCTTAAGTATTACCCATACACACAATTCGCAGTGATTGTAATTTATCAAGACTCAAACGTTTTGTAGATAGCTGATGTGTTACCCTTTATGGATAAATATGCTGAAAGATGTGTGTTTGGTGTAGTGAGTTTGCCATGTCTCAGACGAGAGTTGTTTGCAAAGGACGGGGGACCCTTTGCCAAGGGGCCTCTGTGTCATGATAACTGTAAAAAATATATAGGTCATCCTTGACTGACCAGGTTGTTTTCAGTTGCACTGGGTAGCCATGTGGGAAACCTCAGAGCTAAGAAAAAACAAATGCTTCTCCTTCCCATATTCCATATTTCCTAGCCAGAATCTGAAAGAAAGTGAATTCTGAGTTCTCAACAGCAGATGAAGGAAGATGTAACTGAAATATGCTTTTGAGATTTTGGTTACACTTTTTTTTTTTTTCCCCCGTGCATTTATAAAGCAACAATTTCTAGATCTAGATGCCGTGCATGCAAAATAAGAGCTTCAGTTAATGTTTTAAAGCTCAACATAGAAGGGTAATGTTGTGGTTAAGGCACTTTAATGTGACTTGTGACACCTGGGTTCCATTTCTGGATTTGCCCCAGACTACCAGTGTGACCTTGGGAAAGTTAGTTACTTATCTTGGGGCCTCAGCACCGCATTTTAAAAATGGGTATGCAAATGCATTCTTTCTCTCACCTTTTGTCTGTGTGGTCTATTTAGATTTTAAGATCCTTGGAGTAGGAACCGTCTCTTACTATGTTTGTATAGCACTTAGCATGAGAGAGCTTAGATCTCAGTGGGAGTCTCTAGATACAAATGATAGTAATAAAGCCCAAATTCTACTACCCCTCCAGTATCGTTTATGCTGTATTTCTGAGGGGAATTGTTAAATTTCAGTCAGTCATTATTTATTTATTTATTTATTTATTTATTTATATTATTGTAGTGCTTAGGAACCCCGGTCATGGAGCAGGACCCCATTGTGCTAGTTGCTGTACAAACACAGAACAAGAAGACAGTCCCTGCCCCAGACAGCTTACAATCTAAATATAAGACAAGAGACAATAGATGGATACTGACAGATGGGGGAGTACCAGGAAACAGTGATTGACGTAATGCTTGTCATAAAGAGATGCATATCATTTTGGCAGATTGAAAAACATAAAGGTTATCTTTTTAAATTGCAAAGAAAGTAAGTATGAATGAGTGGATGGATCACAGCCGTATTCAGATGCAGGAAAGTTACTTCTGGGTACAGTATAAGTTTAGGAATTAATTAAAGAAAGATCAAGTGAATTACCAGTTAGTGAAATTTGAATTGATTATGGCCTTTGGCTACCGAGAACAAAAGTAATTATAACAGCAGGAGACACCTCTGTGATCCATAGGGTTGTTGTGGAGTGTGTTTTAAAAATATAGTAATTATATGGAGCACAGTGGAATTCTTCAGTGCATAATGAATAATACATGGGCCTTTCATCTCTGGGGTTTTGATTTGAAGTGCGTAAGTGAAGTACATTTTAGTGTCTCAGATCTATCCTTAGGAGTTCACATCATAAAATCATTACGTATAATTTAACACATGAATTGGGTGTCTCTGGCTCGTGATGGTTTGCCTAGAATTGGATCACACTCTACCCTGGAGACACTGAGTTTCCTCCATGTCAAGACTGAAGTAATTGGGAGAGTCACATCAGGGATGCTTCCAATGGAGTTTGATATTTTTTATTTGTTTTTAATGACCTTCACAAAAAAACAGAAGAGCCAACGTGTTCTCTCTCTCATTCTTGCTCTCTCAAGTGGCAGCTCTTTAATTTTCTAGAAGAAAAATATTGATATTAAAAATAACTCCCAGGCACACGCGTGCGCGCGCACACACAGACACCCCACCACCCTGGCTTTTCCTGAAACTTTTCAGCTTCAGCACATTCATGGTGCTTGAATTTTAGTGGTTCAAGCACAGGACTGAAACTCAGGAGATCTGGTTCAGTTTCCAGCCTTGCCAGAAACTCAGTCTGAGCTTGGGCAAGTCATTTAGTCTCTCCATGACTAAATTTAGTCGCCCCCCCCCCCCCCCCCCAAAAAAAAAAAAAAAATGCTTGTTTACCTCCCAGAGGTGCTGTGAGGCTTATTATGTTTCTAAGGCACTTTCAGATCCTTGGATGAAAGGATCTGTATAAAGACTAAGTATTATTATTATTATTGATTTAATTATTATTTTTAACTCTGTACAGTCTTTTCCTAGAGGCCTCCCTCTACTTTGAAATAGGGATTTTAGCCCTTAACATTCTTTCTCTCTTCTAGTCATTTATTGCTTTTCCGCACCCACTAGGAACTCCACCTCCCTCCCTCTTTTTCTACCAAGAGAGGCCCCACCCACTTCCCTAATCCCCTTTGCCAAATGCCCAAGGAAGCCTTTCCCATTCAAGTTTGGATAAGAGCTTCATGTTGCCTGCCCTCAGGCTTACACTGCTCCCATGCTTACCCTCCCCACTGCTGATCATAGGCAGCAGTTATAAATAGGCCAGGAGAGGCTAAGCCTCCCCAAACCCAGGCCCGGGCTCTGCCCTGAGGCCCCACCCTCGCTCCCCTTCTCCCCTGTAGATGGCAGGGGCTCAGCTTGGGCTAGTGACCTGGAGCTTGGGGCTTGGCTGGCTGGCTTCTTGGGCTGGCCAGCGGCCAGGGCCAGGGAGTCTTTTCTGGGGTGAGAGAGGAAGAATTGTGCTGGTGGAAGGAAAAAATAAATGTGGTTCTTCATCCCATCCTATATTCTTTCAGAAGTTAGGGTCTGAGAATAGTCAATTAAAAAAAAAAAAAAAGCAAATCTTTAGATACTTTAAAGCACTTTTGAATCTATTAAAAACTGGTGTTGTAGCTTGACTGACAATCTTTTTTTTTTTTTTTTTTTATTGGATCAACTTCTGTTGGAGAAAGAGGCATCCACAGAACTCTTCTTTAGGTCTGCAAACCAATCTTTATTTTGTAATTCAGAACACATAGCTCCACTTGTACCTGACCTATGAAATGGTTACAACCGCAACCTCCGAGTTTGGTGCTGAATTCAAAACACTGTTGATTTGTTGTTTCTTAAAAAAATCACTTAGCATGGTAAAGTTACCTGAAGATTTGGGAATATAAAGTGAGACTCTTTTCTTGCCCAAGAGGGCTTAAAGCTGTCTGACCGAAAGCACACCAAAATTTTGTGTTTGGGGGAGAAATGGAAGAGGGAACAAGAAGTGGACAAATAGCAACTCGTTGGCTCAGTTCCACTGAAGACCATAGGTGACATAGGTTGCTGTGACATTCTCATGTTATCTACAGAGTTACTTTTTTCTCTTTTCCAAAAAAAAATCAGTAATAATAACAAACACATCTTATTCAGAGACTCGCAAACCATTTTACAAACATTAATTGGGCCTCCCAATACCATTTAGACAGAGGTATTCTATTGTTTACAGATGGGTCGCCTGAAACATAGATTAAGTGACTTGTCCAAGATCACACGGTGAAGCAGAGCCAGACCCTGGGAATCCTGACTTCCAGTCCTATGCTTTGAACAATTGAATGCTTTCTCTCTCTCATCTTACCCTCCCTTTTCTATCCTAAACAAGCAATCAACCCTACAACCAATAATGGCATATGTATGTGGATTGAATTCACATCTGGTTAACTTTGGCTTCATATACTGCTCATAGAGATCCATTTTTTGTTGGTTGGGAACTTTTTAATGAATCTGTTTTTCTGATGCAGACAAGGAATGTGAACATGGGTCTCCCACCCTAGTTGGTTGTCCTAACCATCAGCCTATTGGCTGTTCTGAGGGGGTAAGGGAAGGGTCTCTCTCTCTCTTGATTTTTGTTGAAAGGTCTTTTTTGACCCAGTGCAGAATGGGATAAATTTTTGTGTGACGAGAAAACTATTTCCCACCCAGCTCTACTGATCAGTGGTTTCTCCTTCTGAAAGTTGCTGCCAATTTTGGACAAACCTTTAGTGAAAGCTATTCCTCCTGAATGCTACTTTGCTCAAGTGGCTGACATTTAATAATAGTGAAATAATGTTTTTATTTACTCTAGTAGAAAGCTTTAGATGATGGCAAGTGTTTAATTTGGTAGTGCATAAGTGAGTGATAGAGCACTTAAAAAAGTCTCTTATACGGCTTGCTTTCCAGTTTTGCAGGAGTGGACTTATTACTAGTCATTATTTATCATTTATCTCTAAATTGCTGTATACACTTTTGCTGATTTTAGTCTGCCTGATTTAATTAAAACACTGGAATGTTTGCTCAGTAGATCAGAACATTTCTAGGGGCTGTTTAAATTAATGGGCACTCTACTTATTGTAACTAAGTGTCTTGTTTTTTCCCTCTTCTCAAACATCTAGTGGTAGTGCGCAGCTGAGTAAAGCATGTGGCTGAACTTTAAGCCATCTCATCTTGTCTGTTTTGAAGGTTTTTTTTTAAATATTCTTAATTAAAAACATTTTTGGTTGTAGCTATTTTCTTTCCATTTGACTGACAGTTTTCATTGTATACATATTTGAAATAGTTGACTATAACTATCCCCACTCCCTGCTGCTTGCTTCTCCTCTTCTCTCTTGTTACCAGTGCCCACAGTGACACCTGATGGTGATAACATATAGATACCATACTTAACACTAGCCATTCTGATTAGCTTGTGCTTGCACCACTTCACTGGTTGGAGAGATCCTGATCCAGTAGGGTGTGGACTGCTTTCAAGTCTCTGGAAGCTGATAAATAATCTTGATTTATACCTTTTTCCCCTCGGATCTCACCAGTAGACAGCTTCTGGCATGCCAGACTTCAGAGAATTGCTGCACTATAGTAATTGTTGTCATGTTCCTGACCCAACTGATGTGTGAGGATTTAAAGAGGTGTGTTGAAATTGCTTGCATTCCACAGTGAGTCAGCTGTTGTGTTGCATTGGCAAGTCTGTGTTTGGACTTTGAGAGATTTGTTTCATAACTGAGAGGTAATGCATATGCTGTTGCTGCTAATCAGCAAAGTAGTCTGTCTGAAGACTTTTAAAAGCTCATATTAACTTCCACCAACTTCTCTTTGATATTGTGTTGCATCTCCTCTACTTTTTCCTTCTGTTCCTTTTTGGCATTACATCCTGTTAGGTTTCATGCCCAAATGTTATCTCCGCTATTGAGAGTCATCCCTTTCATGGCTCCAGTCTGGGACAGCCTTCCTCAGCAACTGTTTGTTTTTTTTTTCAGATCTACTCTGAACACATTTGTCTCTCTTCTTTCATGTCTTTTTCTGTTAATTTTTACTCTAACTCATTATATTTTAATTTTAAAACTTTATTTAAGCTTGTAAAACATTTTGGGGTACAGTTGTTGAAGGAGATGTTTGTCTCATCCAGGGTATGTGTGATGAAGTGACTACTGTAGTCAAAATCAAATGGGGCTACAGCAGAAAATTTCCAGTAAGTGTTGAGTCTTTTTTTTATTTGCGGTTGTCATGGAGTCGATAAGTGAGAACATACAAAGGGAGACACCTTGGAGTATGCTCTTCACTGATGACTTAGTGATATGCACAGAAGATTGTGAGACTCTGCAAACGAGCTCTGAACTGTGGCAGCACATTTTTGAGCAGGCAGGACTTAGTATGAACATTGGTGAGACTGACGCTTTGATAACTGAGGGAGGAGGGCCCTTCATTACAGGCAGAGAGCTTAGAAAAGTAAAAGAATTTAAATGATATCCTCCTGAGTGATGCCCAGCATTGTACCAAAGCTGCTTGGTGGAAATGGCAGGAGCTGATGACAGATTAAAAAAAAAAAAACAACCACACCAATAAAAGTTAAAGGTCAAGTGTCTAAAACTGTAATTTGACCCATCCTAATGTACAGAGCCGAGACTTGGCCAGCCACAAATCTCCACTATGGAAATGAAGATGAGATGGTCAAATGGTTGGAGACTTCATGATAGGAAACAAAATGAGGTTGTGATGGACCTAATTCAGGTTGCCCCAATTGGAGACAAGTTGAGGGACCCTAAGCTATGTTGGTATGGCCATGCCCAGTAGAGATCCAAGAGTTACATTGGTAGGATGGCCCTTAAAATGATTGTGGTGTGGAAGATTTGGGGGAGGCCAAAGACTTGGTACATGTACTAGATATCAGCGGACCTTAGAGATACCAATTTGCGTGACAGCCAGGTGTACAGTCATGAGTTTTGGAAGAAGGCTATAAAAGTCACTGTCTCTGAATAGGGAATTGGGTGAGAGAGATTATCATTTTGGGTTCAGTTGACATGAAATAGTTCATATGCACAATGGATGATAGGAAGCTGTTGTGCTGAGACTAGAGCTGTGCAGAGAAAGGTAATTCCATTTTATGGAGGATTTCAGTATTTTGAAATTTGGTTTAGTTACCATTTGGAATGAAAACCAAAAATTTTCAAAATTCTCTGTGAAAGCGAATGGAGCCCTGACTCTGGAGCAGTCCACTTGGAGGGCTGCTCTGGAGCCCTGGAATCCTGGGCTCCTCGGTTGAGCCAGGAGTCTCTGAGCTTTGAAGCCATAGCTTTCAGGCTCCTGGCTCCCCATTAGACCATCTGGTGGTCTCACAGGGATCCAGGTGCCTGGAAGCCCTGGGAGCTCCATTCTGCAGCAGTGTGCCAAGTGAGCTCTGGATGAGCTGAAGAACCTGGGAGCTTAAGAGCTTGCAATCCATGGCTCCCAGAGCTTTCAGGTTCTTGGATCCTCATCAGTTCAGCAGGAAGGCAGGCTGTTGAAGAGCCAGGAGCCTGGAAGCCTAGGTTTCCCCAGTAGCTCACCAGCCAGGCTGTAACGGAGCTAGATGAGTGAACTGGTAGGAAACTAGGCAAGCTTCCATCGGAACCCTGCCTTGAGTTCTGTTGCAACTTTGTCAAAATAGAGCAGTCTCTGTGAAACGTTTAGATTTCAGTGAATTAGTATTCTTGGACAGAAAAACATTCGGTCACAGAATTTCTGAATAGTTCTAGGTGAGACCAGTACCTATCGTGCTGACCCATATTCATAGAATATCAGGGTTGGAAGGGACCTCAGGAGGTCATCTAGTCCAACCCCCTGCTCAAAGCAGGACCAAATCCCAACTAAATCTTCCCAGCCAGGGCTTTGTCAAGCATGACCTAAAAAACCTCTAAGGAAGGAGATTCCACCACCTCCCTAGGTAACCCATTCCAGTGCTTCACCACCCTCCTAGTGAAAAAGTTTTTCAGAAGATCCAACCTAAACCTCCCCCACTGCAACTTGAGATCGTTACTCCTTGTTCTGTCATCCGGTACCACTGAGAACAGTCTAGATCCATCCTCTTTGGACCCCCCTTTCAAGTAGTTGAAAGCAGCTATCAAATTCCCCCCTCATTCTTCTCTTCTGCAGACTAAACAATCCCAGTTCCCTCAGCCTCTCTTCATAAGTCATGTGTTCCAGACTCCTCCTCATTTTTATTGCCCTCCGCTGGACTCTTTCCAATTTAGCCACATCCTTCTTGTAGTGTGGGGCCCAAAACTGGACACAGTACTCCAGATGAGGCCTCACCAATGTTGAATAGAGGGGAATGAGCACGTCCCTCCATCTGCTGGCAATGCCCCTACTTATACAGCCCAAAATGCCGTTAGCCTTTTTGGCAACAAGGGCACACTGTTGACTCATATCCAGCTTCTCGTCCACTATAAGGACGCAGGTCCTTTTCTGCAGAACTACTTCCTAGCCATTCGGTCCTTAGTCTGTACCAGTGAATGGGATTCTTCCGTCCTAAGTGCAGGACTCTGCACTTGTCCTTGTTGAACCTCATCAGGTTTCTTTTGGCCCAATCCTCCAATTTGTCTAGGTCCCTCTATATCCTATCCCTACCCTCTGGCGTATCTACCAGTCCTCCCAGTTTAGTTTCATCGGCAAACTTGCTGAGAGTGCAGTCCACGCCATCCTCCAGATCATTAATGAAGATATTGAACAAAACCGGCCCCAGGACCAACCCTTGGGGCACTCCACTTGAAATGGGCTGCCAACTAGACATGGAGCCGTTGATCACTACCCGTTGAGCCCGACGATCCAGCCAGCTTTCTGTCCACCTTATAGTCCATTCCTCCAGCCCATACTACTTTAACTTGCTGGCAAGAATACTGTGGGAGACCGTATCAAAAGCTTTGCGAAAGTCAAGGAATAACATGCTTGCCCCTCATCCACAGAGCCAGTTATCGCCCAGAGAAGGCAATTAGGTTAGTCAGGCATGACTTGCCCTTGGTGAATCCATGTTGACTGTTCCTGATCACTTTCCTCTCCTCTAAGTGCTTCAGAATTGATTCCTTGGGGACCTGCTCCATGATTTTTCCAAGGACTGAGGTGAGGCTGACAGGCCTGTAGTTCCCCGGATCCTCCTCCTTCCCTTTTTTAAAGATGGGCACTACATTAGCCTTTTTCCAGTCATCCGGGACCTCCCCCGATCGCCATGAGTTTTCAAAGATAATGGCCAATGGCTCTGCAATCACATCTGCCAATTCCTTTAGCACCTTCGGATGCAGCGCATCCAGCCCCATGGACTTGTGCTCGTCCAGTTTTTCTAAATAGTCCCCAACCACTTCTTTCTCCACAGAAGTCTGGTCACCTTCTCCCCATACTGTGCTATCCAGTGCAGCAGTCTGGGAGCTGACCTTGTTTGTGAAGACAGAGGCAAAAAAATCATTGAGTACATTAGCTTTTTCCACATCCTCTGTCACTAGGTTGCCTCCCTCATTCAGTAATGGGCCCACACTTTCCTTGACTTTCTTCTTGCTGCTAACATATCTGAAGAAACCCTTCTTGTCACTCTTAACATCTCTTGCTGGCTGCAACTCCAAGTGTGATTTGGCCTTCCTGATTTCACTCCTGCATGCCTGAGCAATATTTTTATACTCCTCCCTGGTCATTTGTCCAATCTTCCACTTCTTGTAAGCTTCTTTTTTGCGTTTAAGATCAGTAAGGATTACACTGTTAAGCCAAGCTGGTTGCCTGCCATACTTACTATTCTTCCTATTGTCTCACTATTTCCTGTCTGTCCGTTGTCTCTTGTAGTATACCTAGATTGTAATCTCTTTGAGGGGATCAACTTTTTGTTCTGAATTTGTACAGCACCTAGCATAATGGGTCCTGGTTCATGACTGGGATTCCTAGACACTACCACATATATAATATAATGCAATAAAGATTTATTTATGGGGTCCAGAAAGCTGAGTCCTGGGCAATAAGTAGTGTATACTTTTCATTTAAAAAACAATTGCAAATTCCTACATGAGACTACAACATGAAGTGAGAATGTATAGCCACTAAACCATAATATCCTAGGCTTTACTTCTCAATGTCCCTAAAGAGTGAATTGTGTATAGTGTCTAATACACCTTTATTAGAACTTCAAAACTTTTGAAGGAGGCTAGCCTTTGGTGGGGGGAAGGGAGAGGGGAAGAGAATTTTCAGATTCATTAGGCACCTAATTCCAATTGAGAGTCAATGAAAGTTAGTTAGGCACTTGACTGTCATTTGTTCCTTTGAATACCTCCCCCAATGGCAAATTTCATTATATTAATCATCTCCTCCTACCCATATTTTTCTAGTGCTACGAATGGTGTGGAACATCATGAACATGTGGTTAGACCTGTCCATATTCCCATTCTTTGGTGAGCTAATTCTCCCTCTTACCCCTGCCTTTACTTGCCTTCTGATTACTCATGTCTTTTCAAACAAGTAAAACTATCGTAGGTAGTAGCTTCTGTATTTTTTGTGACTTATGTTTCCAGATCCAAAGTTAAATTCTCTGAACATCTGTCTCTTAAAAACCTAATCAATAAAATGTGTGAATACAGTGATCGAGACATATGTCAAAATGACAGCTGTGGAGACATTAGTTCTCTATCCACATCATGGCTATCTCATGAGCGGTAACGTTGCAAACTGGTCTTCAACTGCATGGCTAATGTCGCCCTGCTCTGACCCTAGGGACAAGGGTTAAGCACTCGTCCTGCAAACACTTTTGCAGATGCATAGCCATATATACCCAACCATGGGACTGTTTGTGGTAGTATAGTTAAGCACACGGATAAGCGTTCAAAGGATTGGGATCTTAGTGGGTGGCTCACTCTGCATGCTCATTCAATGTTTTGTGCTTCTTCAGAGAATCCAGCTAGGTGCCAGTTGTAAAACAGACACTTACATACTAGGAACTGGGCTGATACTACTTGCCAATTTCATACAGACCATTAAAGCCTTAAAATGAGATAATAATCAGAGCAGGCCAAATCATATTCATTAAATGTTTTAATTATTTTTGTAATATTTTCCAAACAATTATTTGATAAATATTTTTGCATTATTCACCCGGTTAATACAGTATAAATGAATTAGTGAATATGACATACTTCTGTGTTTTTTTGTTTTGTTTTTTTTATTATTTAGCGAGAATCTGTTTCCATTATCCAGCCAGTTTTAGTAACACCGGCTTCACCTAGGTGAGATTTAATCTATCATCCTAGAGGTGAAACGCTCAGTGTTCCACTCTGACTTCGCGTAAGATGTCCAGTTACACAGGCCCTAATTATTCAACTAGCTATTATTTAATGTGTTTGGATCTCCACATGAATTTCATTTCAAGTGTGTGTGTGGGGGGGGAAAAGCTGCTGATTCACTTTTTTTTTTTTTTTTTTTTTTTTTTTAACTTTAATTGAGAGAAACTTGGTTTGGAACTACTCTGTAGGTGCCATAAAGTGACCCTTTGTGTCAAGAAATTAATAGGCTTATTGAAATCCCTGCTGCTTGCAAAATATGCTGGGGCTGGTGACCAAATACATAAAGCTCTGATCTTTCATTTCATTCGCAGTAGTCTCAAGTAAGCCAGAGGCTACAACTGAAGTGCTTAGGTGAATCTTGAGAATTCCAGTCTAATTCATAAAATTTCACCAATCTTAATTTGGCAGCTTGTCTAAGATGGTTCAAAATATAGAGTTGTTTTTTTGGGGGGAGGTGAGGAGCGGGGATGTATTTTTATTATTATAGACTTCTCATTGAGAGCTGAATATTTTGTATTAACCACAACGCAAGGAAAATATATGTCTGTTTCATGGCAGTAGTGGAGTGAATGGGAAGGACTGATGGCTCTACTAAGTTTTTTTGTTTGCCTCTCCTTCCCCTCTCCCCAGCATCTCTACTCTACATTTGCTGCCTTTTTAGCTGTACATTCTGTATCATACTAAGAGAACTTAGGTTTGCAAAATTAAGCACTGAGTCAGGAAATGACACAGTTATGGTTGGACATACAACCATACAACTCTGCACCCTTGTACCATAATGCCCATGCAATCCTAAAAGAAAAACAGGCTATTCTCAGATAATACAATATGCAGTTTGTCTGTCCAACATGAGGGGCACTTGTGTGTATCAAACTGTGATAAGAGTGATCTTGTGCATTTATGCTATTTTCCTTCTCATGGTTTGGCATCGTTTTATTGACTTAGAATTTTAATATTTTAAGTTCTGCTTGCTAACGTATGTATTTCAATAGGCTGGTCAGTGTCCATGTAGTATACATTCTTTTTTCTACCAGTAGCACAGTCTTCCTGAGAAATAAATCAGGAAATGAGGCAGAAAACAACTGTTTTCCTACAAGCAGAGTGGTGTGTGTGTGTGTGTGTTTATTTAGATACAGTTGAGGGATTGAAGTAGTTAAATTTAGTCCACCTATAGACACCAGCTAACTATCACTGTTACACTGTTTTTACAGTAAGGGTACGTTTACACTTCAAGCTGGAAGTGTAAATTCCTTCAGATGCAAGACTATGCTCCCAATACCCTCTGTTGCTTTTTATTTTATATGTAGCCCTTTGTTTCCAGTACTTTTACTTTATACTGCAGGTGTCCAGTGGAACAGGGCTGGATGCTCCAGGGAGATGCTTCAGGGGCTCGAGGATGCCAATTGCTGACCTGTAGAGAGACAGCAGGGCCTGTGAGGCCTAGAGGGGAGTGCTGGTATTGCCTGTGTCCAGTGGAGTTGGGGAGCTGACCCATGGCAGGCACAGAAAAGGCCTCCTCATGCTAAGGGCATGTCGTTGAGGTGCTTCACAACCCTTGGTACCCTGGGAAGTGTCGCATCTTTCTCTAGGGGTTAATTCCGTGGTTAGGGGTCCATTTTCTCTGGGAGGAGTCACACCCTTTCGGGGCTGTTGCTGGACATGCAACACACACAGATCCAACCAGCATGAAAACTCAGTTACAGTATGTCTCTTATGAATAGTTCCTGTGGCACCTGTTTGGCATACACAGAATAGTACACAGTTCTACAAGATGTTACATGTTATCTTAACATGGTTTCTTATTAAATTAGTTGTCTTTTTTTAAAATAAAAATATGAAAATAGAAGCTTTACTCTTCTGGACTCCAAAGCTCTCAAAAATTAACATTGTTATGTGTCAGTTATAATCTGGGAACTGTTTAGCTAGGCATGACTAAACCATACTTCTTGCTAGTAGACCTGCTGTGCTTTTGCTGTCTCTCTGAATTTAAGTGGCTTAATTTTTCTGCAGTAATGTGTGTCAAAACTACACAAAGGTTAGATGGTGTCATTTCAGTTAATGCACATGGTAATTAGATAGTATAGTGACAGAAGCAGCATGGTCCAGAAAACAGGGCACTGGACTTGAGGGGTCAGTAGACCTGGGAAGATCCCAGCTCCTCCCACTCACCTGCCTTGTTACCATGGACAAATCACATCACCCCTCTCTGCCTCTGTTTCCCTTCCCATCTTTTATCTGCCTTAACCTCTGTTTACAACCCTAATAGATATTTTATACCGTGTGTGTACATTGCCTTCATCTTGGTTGTAGCTTCTAAGATCTACTGTAATACAAATAAATAACAATCATTGTTCACCGTAATAATGAGCAGGCCTACTACAAGGCTTCTACTTACAGAGAATGATAGCAATGTAGAGTGTATTTGATTACCTTGACCTAGTTCTGAATGTTTTGATGGTAGATGTTCCTCTAATCCAGTGTCTTTTATGTGGGTTTATAATGAAGTGGCTCGAGTACTACATAGCTCTTTATCAGTGTGAGACAGTGGACTTATTGACATAATGGTTTTGGTGGGCTTGCTCCTGTATTTTCCCCTGACGGCCCCCATTCCTGGCACACAAGCATAGGGAACAGAATTGAATTGCATTCACAGATAATCACAAATCTTTTGGTTTGCTTCCAGAGCTCAGGCATTCTTGCTATTTTAAAGTACAGTTAATTTGTACATACTCTCTCCCTTTCCCGTGTGTGTGTGTGTGTGTGTGTGTGTGAGAGAGAGAGAGAGAGAGACACCCCAGTGGTAGTCCTGGAGAATGAGTTCCAGTTAACGTAACAAACAGCTGCACCAGGTAGTAGTGAAAGCATTCCATGCGCTACCCTGCCACTGTGCCTCTACCTTGACCAAAGGAACTATTTATTACCAAGGGTCAGATTGTAGAAGACTCTCCTCTCCATAACCCATTTAATCCTTGGTCTCTTTGCTGAGATGGCCAACAAGATTTTCAAGGAGCACAGACTATGGTGGTGTGGAGTGGAGGGCGAAGGGGTATGTAATGTGACAAATCTATTGCTTACCAAATAGAGCAGGAAGGCTCTGTGGCTCCATATTAATTGTCCTCAAATAACTTCTTATATTCAGAACACTGCAACAAGTAATGCATCTATCTCATTGAAGTTTTGCAAGACTTTCTGAATGGGGAATGCCTGCCTTGTCATCTTGTTCGCAATGTCTGAGAACTAACACAGCATAAAGCATTGCTGGGAGGCATCTGGCAAGCCTGTCTTTCAGCTGCCTCACTCCTCAGTCTTCTGCCCATCCTGACTCTCACATGCATTCACTCTTGTATCCCTGTATTTTTCTATTCAAACACCATTTTTCTTTATTATTATTATTTTTTAAAAGAACAGCTATGTACCTTGTGTAATACAACTTCATGCTTGTAGTGGCCCTATTTTCATTGTCTTCTGCATAAATCTTATCCCCAAATCACTTCACAAGGTGAGATAATACTATTAGGAAGCTGTATAACAAGAGAGGAGGAGGAGAAGAAGAAGATTGAACAGCTGTAGAGATACAGGAAGGTTGTTCCAGACTGCAGGAACTTCCGATGTGGTTATCTGGAAAATAGAGAAGGAAGCCAGCACTAGGTGAGTGGAGATTGGAACAAGAGGAATAGAATGAGAGCAGGCCATGCAGTGTGCTTGGTCAACTCCATAGAGAGCTTTATAATCCGGAAGAATGTTACTTATGCAAGGTAAAGTTTCTGTTGTATTTTCATTGTCTTGGACCTTTTCAGTCTGATTAATGCTGTACACATTCAGTTCTTATATTTTTCTGTCATACACAAATTTTTTTGGGGGGAAAGGGAATGTTTCCATTGACTATTTGCTTTTCCATATCAAAAAACCAAAGCCCTGCTTACTGTACTAATTTTTTAAAAGCAGTAAAAATGTACTTAAAATAATAGTGTCAGTTTATTACTGGGGAGTGAACATGCTTTTTTGTTGCAAAACAAAGCTGCTTGTGCCTCTTGCCATTCCAAGGACAAAACCTTACAAAGTAAATTGGTGGTTATTACATTCTATGATGGAAGGTTGTAAAGTCATCTTGGAACATTTCCTGATATTTGCCATCAAATAACAACCTTTAATCATGAGGTTGATCTTGCTCCTTCCATGGCCACATTTTCTCTTGAACAGAAGTTGATTAATTCCATGCTAACATAGCATGTGTCTGTTTAAGCCATCAACTGTGAAGCAGAATTGCACTGCTATGTTGCTGCTTTCTTTTTAATCCACTGGTTGCTCAGTCCTGTTCAGTTTGTTCAGTCCTTGTGTTTCTCTCTCTCTCTCTCTCTCTCTCCTTTTCCTCCCCGCAGGCAAGTTAGTTGGGAAGCAGTTTTCTGTTGCTGTGTGATATTTAATGACATCCGTTTGGTGCCATAATCAAAATTGGCTTAGCTTGATAGGCCAGAGGAGTCACAAGCATATGCTGATGTCCTCAGGGAATCAAACCAAAGCCTTGAGGTTTGGGCAAAGAGTCTTTCCACAAGAGCAAAGATCTGTCAACAAAATTATAGCCTATACTAAATTCCTGCAAATCTGTGGGCAGAAAGTGCCAGTAGTTATTAAACTATATATTGAAAATCATTGAGCATATAATTTCTGTGAGTCTTCCATTCATAGTTGCCACTAGCAATGAATTAGCTCTTGGGTTTTTGTTTTTGAATTTTCAGGAAAGTGTAAACCCAGAACCATGTGATAATTAATAAGGGGCTAAGAATAAATTAATTCTCCCACTGCCATTGTTCCCCTTCCTGACTATTTTGTTTTCCAGAATATCCACATTTCATTGCTGCTGAATTTGTGATATGTAGTACTATATAGCAGGATTACTATATAGAATTATATTAAGAAATACATGTGTTTAAAAAAAACATTTCAGGGTTAAATACTGTAAATGGATTTGCCCAGGCACATCCAGATGTGGAATCTAGCAGTATGGGTACACAGTAAAGCACTCAAAAGTCAAGAAATGCCAACATTCTGTTCAGTATCAAGTTTACTGTCCTGTTGTGTCTGATGAAGGGGTATTCATCCACGAAAGCTTATGCTCCAATACATCTGTTAGTCTATAAGGTGCCACGGGACTCTTTGTTGCTTTTTACAGATCCAGATTAACACGGCTACCCCTCTGATACTTGTCTTTTTGTATATATGTGTTTTGCTAGTCTTTAATTACATGATCACATACTATTTCTCAAATAATATAATAGCATATCACATAATTTCTTTTGCAGCCTTTATAAATGTATGTGAAATATTTTGTAACTTCAGATTTTAAAACTTACACTATTTTCCTGGTGTGTCTTACTCTTTCTATTTCTTTATCCTAGCTGGCTAGAAAATGGTTATTTTCCCCCCAGGGAAAATACCGATTCATTGATGAAAAATTAAGGACTGAAATATTTCAGTAGAGAACTGAAATATTTTGATTCTGAAATGCTGCCTGTGTCTTGTGGAGCAGTAGTTGAGGTGCATCATGCTCCCATTCTTCTCTATAGCCTGGGATCCCTGGTTGGACTATGTCTGCCATGATGCACCATGTTTGCCCTCTTAGTGAGGGCAGATGGTGTGTAAAGGGATCCTCATGGCCACAGTGCATCATGGGAGATATTTCAGTCTTCAACTGAAAGCAGAGAACTTTTCAGGTTTGAGACGTTTGTTTTTTCAACAACAAATTTAAAATTTCAGCAGAAAGTAGAAACGTTTTAATGATTTTTGTGTGTGTGTGTCAAAAACTCTGACTTTCTGTCAAGAAACAATCTGAATGGAAAATTATCAACCATCTCTACTCTCTAATCTATAGTCCCTATCGCCATAATGCCTGAGCACCTCACAATCTTTAATGTATTTGTCCTTACAATGCTCCTGAAAGAGTAGGGAAGTATTATCTCCATTTTACAGATGGGGAACTGAGGTACAGAAACAATAAGTGAATTGCCCAAGGTCACACAATATATATTTAAAAAAAAAAGTCTACATATGTCTTCATTAACGTAGACTTTTTTAATATAATTTTTGTATCTCTTTGGTCATCCGCTGGATCCCGTGCCTTTAATTAAAAAAAAAAAAAGAAAAAAGTGCATGTACCATAGGCCAATTTGCACCTTTGGTTCCCTTTTTGGTTGACAGCCAAGTTACTCATGCACATGTATGAGCACCATGGATGGTAGTGTCCCTATGTATGCTCCACTTTAGTTGTGCTTGCGTCCCTGTGCTGCTGATCAGAGAACTTCGGTAGCAATGTTGGTTAGGCCCGCACATGCCCTGTCTCTCCAGGAGGCTAGTCAGCAAACTTCCCTCAGTTCCTTCTCAACTGCCTTTGGCTAGGGACAGAGCTATTCACAGTCCATTAGGATCATTGTCTCTATTTGCATTTCTATAGTTAGCTAGCCTCTTACTATAGTGTAGTTGTAGTTTTTCTTTACCCCTTTTCTCTAAAAAAAAAAACAAACAAACAAACAAAAAAAAAACTTTATTTTTTCTCTTTTTCTTCCTCGTTGGGGACCCTTCCCCCAGCGGGGTATATCTGGTTCACTGGGCTTCAAGAAATTCCCCATTTGCAAGGAAGCAATCCCTATTGCAGACAAGCACTCCCAGTGCATTTGTTGCCACAGAAAAGTGGTCTTTGGCAGCAACTCCAGCCACAATCACATAAGGACAGAGAGCTCCAACAAAAGATTATCTTCATGGAGGTGGCTCTCAGACCCTCACAGGACCTGTGCCCCGAGTCATCTGGCAGACATGGGTCTTCCTCACAGCCCTCTACATCTAAAGGCTGTGGATTGAAGAAACAAGCTACTGACACCTGTCACGAGTCATCTAAGAAGAGAGTGGGAAGTTCCCATATTGAGCCCCGGGATAACCATAAGTGATCTCCATCTTGCTCGGTACCTTCAGCTTATTGGCACCAAGACCATCCCAGTCTGGAACCCATGGCTCATGGAAACTGACAGCAGCCGGTACCGTTGACATGCCCACGGACCTGATGGGCACGATCACTGAGTCATTGGCACTGAGGGACAGGAGTAAGCACTTTACTACAAGGATGATTCTGGAATGCAAGTCTACATCGGCAGCGTCATCAATGCCTTGTCCGGCACCGAAGCAAGCGGTACCAGTAAGATCCCCTTCTCCCCCCAGCACTACCATCAGCATTGAGCCAGTCAGTACCGGTGGAATTCCACCACTTTAGGGACCTCCGCATATTGAACATACCAGAGTCCCCATTTCTCGGTCCTGGGACCTCCACACTAAGCCTCCACTTAGCACGTGAATCATCCCTTCTGCATGTCACAATCCCCTGCTCTCTAGCAAGGGTTAAGCCGGCGAATCAGAACAGGTAGTGTCACAGTATTCCTCTCAGGCGCCGTATGGTGCTCATTATCAACAAGGCCCTAAAGTATATCCTTAGATGGTCCCATCATCGCCATCCTGGTACGGCCACCAATGGGCACCACCGCCAGGCTATATGCCACCACTACCTCAGTGGCCTTATTGGGACCCTCAAGTAGCATATCGCCAACATGCCTCTCAGGCTTCGAGCCTCGCCCAAGCACACTGGAGACACAGCCCATCCAGAGCTTCGGAGCCTCCAGAAGACATCATGGAGGAACATGATGGTTTTGAGGAAGGAGTAACCCCGAGGACCATATCATCCTCCTCCTCCTCCTCCCCGAATGAAGCAATGATGCCTTCCCCACCATCTCTGACAAATTAGTCTCTTCCAGGATTTGGCAAAGAGAGTTGCTGACACTCTCCAAATACCACTGGAAGAAATCAAGGACACTCACAATCGCCTTCTTGACATGGTCAATTCATCCTCCCTATTAATGAAGGCATCTTAGACCCGGCAAGAACTGTCTGGCAAACCCCTGCATCAGTAGTGCCTACCTGCAAGTGGGCGGACAAAAATACTACATCTTTTCTCCCACTCTCCACCCAACTCTATTGTGGTGGACGCCATCAACTCCCCTGGCCAGCAACACGAAATGCGGGTCACTCCCTGTGATAGGGACCGGAAGTAGCTGGATCTTTTTGGAAGAAAAGCGTACTCCTCGGCCACACTTCAATTCCGTATCGCCAACTACCAGGCCCTCACAACAAAATACAATTACATAAACTATTCAAAACCGAATAATTTTATTGAACAGCTGCTGGAGTCATATTGTAAGGCCATTATCCATGAGGGCCAGTTAGTGGCAAAGATATCACTGCAATCTGCCCACAACTCAGCTGACACAGCAGCTAGACCCATCTCCACAGTGGTGGTGATGTGACAAGTGTCATGTCTCCATCTGTCGGGCTTCCTGAAGGAGATAGTCAGCTGTTGAAGACACAAAGCTGTGTTTGAGGGCACAAACTCTTCGCAGAGAAGACTGATGCCTCCGTTGATACCCTAAAGGTCTCTAGGGTTACTCTCTGGTCACATGCCAGGATGAAAAAGAAGGTTCAGTCCCCAATCCCAGCATAGACCATGCACATCTCAATATTGGCTCAGTGCCACTATGAGCCGCAGAGAAAGAAAGGTAAATTTCCTAGGTGTAAACCATCTGCCCCGCAATCTTCTTTGTCCCAGCCCTTTATGTCTAAACACCCGTTTGAATGGGCTGGTCGAGGCGCCAATAGACTACTCCCCGCAACTACTACAGCTGACAAATGCTATACACTCATTTGGCCACTGATTGGCAGCATTCCGCAGTGCCTGGGAACGCATAACATTGGATCGAGGGTCCTAGAGATCATTCGAACTGTGTACTCCATCCATTTTACCTCTTTCCTCTGCACAACACCTTTCCCCGTACCTCTTCAGGGACTCTTCTCATATGAGTTTACTACAATAAGAGGTAGATCATCTCCTCCAGCTAGGAGCCATAGAACCAGTATCTCAGCATCTACGAGGCAAAGGGTTCTGCTCTCATTATTTCCTAATACCCAAAAGGAAGGGAGGTTGGAAACCCATATTAGACCTCAGAGCTCTCAACAAGTTTGTCAAGGCTCAAAAATTCAGGATGACTACTGTTACGTTGTGCAGTCTATGGGGTTTTATAAAAACATGATAATAAGTGACTATAACGTAACTGGGATATGCTTCATGCAAAAGGTCTCTTGTAAGGTATCATTACAAAGCTTATAATCTACTGAGTGTGATCATCCGATTTTGTATAAATGTACCACACTTGTATCTAAAACTAGAAATATAAAATATAACTCTGAGGGCCTATTGCAATTATGTAAAGTGTGGGCCATTAATGATGGTTTGGAGTCTTGATGACTCCCATTGTCTGCAGATGGCTGTGTTTACTTGTGAGTCTTCCTGTATATGTGTGTGCTGGTAAGTGGATAATTAAGGCCTTGGATACACTCAGGACTTCCCAGTGCTGCCGTGGCAGCGCTGTGAAGTGCAAGTGTAGTCACGCCGCCAGTGCTGCGAGAGCTCTCTCACAGCACTGTAAGTACTCCACTTCGTTTTCACACCCCTGAGCGCAGCAAGTTGCAGCGCTGTACAGTGCCAATGTAGCCAAGGCCAAAGTCTTGCAGTGACATGTGATCATGTCACCTGAACTGGAATCCATCTTTAACCTGGTGCTTTTCCAGTGCAGGGGGGTGGAAACCCAGAGGGACAAAAGGTTCCCAACTTATGCAAAAGATATATAAAGCGGTGGAACAGAACAAAGGAGAGAGAGGAGCCATCGTGAAGAATCCCCTAGCTATCAGCTGAGCTGAAACAAGAGCTGTACCAGGGGAAAGAATTGTGCCCAGGCCTGGAAGGTGTCCAGCCTGAGAAAAAAACTTATTGAAGCATCTCTGAGGGTGAGATTATCTGTATTCAGTTTGATTAGACATAGATTTGCGCATTTTATTTTATTTTGCTTGATGACTTACTTTGTTCTGTCTGTTACTACTTGGAACCACTTAAATCCTACTTTCTGTATTTAATAAAATCACTTTTTATTTAGTAATTTACTCAGAGTATGTATTAATACCTGTGGGAGCAAACAACTGTGCATATCTCTCTATCAGTGTTACAGAGGGCGAACAATTTATGAGTTTGCCCTGCATAAGTTTTATGCAGGGTAAAACGGATTTATTTGGGTTTAGACCCCATTGGGAGTTGGGCATCTGAGTGCTAAAGACAAGCAAACTTCTGTGAGCCAGACACTGCCTACAACTCTTGAGGCAAATGGCAACAGGCACAGTAGTAATACCACGAGCCAGGCTTCACATGAGGTGCTTCCAGATGTGTGGTTCAGCATGGTTTACAGACCAAAGAGGGACAGACTAACAAACCTCTGTCACTACCCATCTGGATCAAGAACTTATACTAGTGGAAAGACCCATCCAACATTTCCAAAGAGATCCCCTTCTTGCACCCCGTGCCCCCGTCGTTGCTTCTCAAAACCAACACATTGCTCATAGAGTGGGAGGCACCTCAAAACGGCCTTACAACATATGGCAAATGGTCACTTGTGGAGATATCTCTTCACATCAACGTCCTTGAGCTAAGGACAGTCAGGAATGCCTGAGTCCACTTCCTCTCATTGATGAAAGGATCACATGAGAGTCCTAACAGACCACATAGTCTGCATGTTCTACATCAATCAACAAGGGGCAGCTCAGTCACCCTCTGCACAGAAGTGATGAGGCCATGGAACTAGTGTATCTTCCACGATGTCACACTCTCAGCAGCCCACCTCCCAGGCACATAAAACTGTATAGTGGACAGTCGCAGTTGCAAATTCCCACATCACCATGAGTGGGAGTTAGACCGAGTAGTACTTCACAGTCTATTCATGCGGTGGGGGATGCCGATCACAGACTTGTTTGCTGCTTATCTGAACAAGAAATGTCCACTCTACTCCTCCAGAGCAGGGATAGGACAGCACTTCCTGTGCAACGCTCGCCTCATCACCTGGGGCAGGGACCTTTTTTATGCCTTTCCTCCTTTTCCTCTACTGTTGACAGTCTTAGAGAAACTAAAAAGGGAAGGAGCACAAATCATACTGATCGCTTCCACTTTGCTGAGACAGACCTGGTACCCTTACATGTCACAGCTCACAAAATGCAGGGCCGGCTCTGGCTTTTTGGCCGCCCCAAGCAACTAAAAAAAAAACCAACCAAACCAAACCAAACAAAAACCCTGCAGCGTGGCCGGAGCACGGGTGCAGGGGGACCGGCTGAGGGGGAAAAGGGGAGGGAGCAGGCGGGAGAGAGAGAAGGGGGCGGCCAGGGCTACACCAGGGGCGCTGCCACGCGGCCCCTCCCCCTGCACCGCCGCCTGCCGCGAGGGCTCCGCTCCAGTCGGTGGGGAGGGAAGGAAAAGGACTGCCTTGCAGAGCACTCTGGTTCTCCACACCGCCGCCCCCTACAGGGCGGCTGGAGCGGAACAACAACAAAAAGCAGCCATGCCACCCTAGGATTGGGCAGAATGCCGCCTCGAACAATCTGCCGCCCCAAGCACCAGCTTGCTCAGCTGGTGCCTGGAGCCGGCCCTGACAACATGCCTGCCAATCCACTCTGTACCTCTTCTCACAGAACAGAAGATGGACCCTACATCCCAACCTGGGGATTTTTTGCCCCAAGGTGTGGCTTCTTCATGGTTCTGACACTAGAAAACTGTTTGAAGGTGGTACAAGACACTACACAGTAGAAAATCCTCAACATGCTGCACTTACCTCAAAAAATGGTCCAGGTTCCATATTTGGTGTACCTCCCAACAGATCTCCCCAACATCCGAGACTTTCCCACAGATCTTAGATTATGTACTGGCCCTGAAAAGATCAGGACTGTCTCTCAGCTCTCTGAGTCCACTTGGTGGCTACAACAGCCTTCCACCAGCTAGAAGAGGTATACTCAGTGCTATCACACCCAACCACTAAAAGAGGTGTATAGTAAAATTTTTCCCACAACCCCAATGCCCTCTCCCTAGTTCTAGCCTTTATCTGGACAGGATGAAGGTCTTCAGAAGTCCCCAAGGCTTTTCCTCTCCATAGATTCAAGGGCTCAGCAATATCAGCCCAAAGACTTTCCAAGTGGGTCTCGAACGGTATCAGACAATGTTACCAAGTTTGCAATATGACCCCTTCAGATACTATTCATATAACTTCATAAGATTGATCTCATCCGTTGCCTTCTTCAGGAATGTCCCCATCTCAGAGATCTGTGAATCAGTTCACACTTCAACAGAACATTGTGATCACTGGGGACTCCGCCTCTGATGCCATCTTTGGCTCCACAGTACTGTCATCTGTAACTGATCCGACTCTGAAGTCGCAGCCTTCTGAAAGGGATACTGCTCAGGAGTCAACTACAGTGGAGCATTCATAGAGACGCTACTTGAAGAAGTTACTCACCTTGTGCAATAACGATGGTTCTTTGAGAGACGTGTTCCTGTGGTGCCCCGCTACCTGACCTCCTTCCCTCTTCTTCTGGGCAATGGCTCTGTGTAGAGAAAGAGCTGAGGGGGGTTAGCTCATGCACAAGGACAGACAGCGCATGTGCGGGTCTATCGGATGCTACTACCGTAGTTCTCCGATCAGCAGCACAGGGACACAAACACGCCTACAGTGGAGCACCCAGGGGGACACATCTCGAAGAACCATCGTTACTGCACAAGGTGAGTAACTTCTTCTTCGTGGATAATCTAATCTCTAACTATTAAGGGATTAGGATGAGACTTTAATAGAGGGCAGATTATCCCACATCTGCCTTCTAAGGGGTCTCTTACACCATCCTCTCAAACATCTGATTTTGGTCACCGTTGGAGAGAGGATTTAGACAATTTACCCAGTATGGCCGTTCCTATGTAACCCCACTCAGAATGTACTGAATGTGCCCCAAGTGTGATTTTCAGTGGCTCATAACTCAGGGCTTGTTTACACAAACATATCGTTTGCGGCAAGGTGAGGTGTCAATCTATCCACACTAGCCTGCTATGCTCTAACTGTCCTTGCTGACACACATTAACAGTTCATTAATGTGCTTTGATATGGTCCTCTTTGAAATGGGACTAAATCAAAGCTCATTAACAAACTGTTACTAAGCATCAGCAGGCTCCACAGGCAGGCTAGTGCAGGGTACATTCACGCCCCAGCTTGCTGTGTAATAAATGTTCCGGTAGACAAGCCCTCAGTGTAACTAAAACCAGTTTTCACTGGAACATGTAATGTGGAGAATGTTTCCTAGGTATATGCAGGCCCTGATTCAGCTGGGTACTTCTAAGCATGTGACTACTCACTTGCTTAAAGTTCATCACATGCTCAAGTGTGTTGCTGAATGGGGTTCAAAGAGCTCAGCACCTTCCTGGATTGAGGCCTAACATGATGAACGTCGATCGCTGGCATCCTTAAAGGGGAGACTGACAAAACAGTCTCCTTTGTCAATTTGTGTTTTGTGGATTTGTAAATTGTTTGTTTAGGATGGGCTCAAGCCAAAAAATGTACCAGACTTTTTTGAAGCATATTTACTCCATTTCTGCTAGGAGTTTGGGGATGTTCATCTCCAGGTCCTGACTCATCTCTAGACTTTCTTGATTCCTTGTAAAGGGAGATAGTGTGGCTCGCTGAGTAGAGATTGGACTGGGTGGAGGGAGGCATGGCTCTTCAATTGACTCACTATATGAACCTGGGTAAGCCCCTTAGGCCCAGATTTTTAAAGCTACACAATGCAGGTAGTTTCAACGTCTTACAAACTTCCGTAAAAAGGAGGGAGGAATATGGAATCTGAATCACTTACAAATAGCCTCAAAATTAAATTCAAATAAGTTGTGAGAGACAGTTATCTAGGACCTAAAGCATTCAGACACTAGTGACTTGTGATCTGTTTCAGACTCTACCATGAATTTCTTGTGTGATTTTTGGGAAATCACTGTTTCTCTTTTTGTCACTATCCCCTCTTTTTGTCACAAACACACACAAGTATCCGATATTAAGGACATTAAAAACTAGAAAGAATATTTTTACATAGTAAACAAAAATAAATTAAAGGCTATAAGTATTTAGAGGTTGCTGCACTCAGTATCACAATGCCTAACTGATTTAGGAACCTAATTTTTTCAAGAGATTTAGACACAAGTCTAAATCCCATCAACTGTTGATAGAATTTAGACTCCTATGTGCCTAAATCTTTTTTGAAGATGGCATTTAGGCTCCTAAATGAGTTAGGCATTGTCATGCTGAGTCCAGGAACCTCTAAATAGCTTTAAAATCTACATCTTAGCCTTTCTGTGCCTTGGTTTTCCAATTTGTAAAACCGAGATCATGGTTATTCTCCTTTTTAAATCAACTAATGAAAAGTACTGTACAAGTGCAAGGTAGCATTATTATTTATACTTCTTCAGTTTAATTATAGGGCCATGTTGCCTTTTGAAATTCTCTTTTTTTAGTTTCCTTGTGCAGCACTCTCCTGCCTGCGGATTACAGCACTTAAGAAATAAAAAGTATTATTTATTTTGGAACAGAAGACAACCTGTCTTTCATTCACTTCCTCTTGTTTGGGCACCAGCCTCATATGTAGTGTCAGCGCAGCTCTGGAAATGCAATTTGTTAGAAACTCATGCCATCTAAGTTGGTTTCATAGAGCTAGGCGTGGGTAAGTATTACTCCAACATACAGTCAGTGGACTAGATACTAGCCCCCGTGATCCATTTGATTTGAACTGTTCCACGGTTGTGCTGGTCAAAATAACAAATGACTAAGAGCTTATTAAATCCACCACTTACTCAAAAGAGCCATTTCTAATATATTATAACCTTAGCATGGCTACAGCATGGCTAACCACCAAAAATGACATATTAGTTGCTATGCAATCTACTAAATATAAATGTAAACTTACAAGTTCTAAATACGTACTTAAACCATATAATCAGGGCACTTCAGAACACTAAACAGATCAGTCATTCATAAAAAATATCCTTCTACTCTTCCAACAAATTGCCTTTCAGAACTTCTAGACCTCTGACATACCTTAATATATCCTGGGATGGTATTCCATTTGAAATCTTTACTGTGCATTTAATAAACTATATATTGTTCTTTTGATTGAATGGAAATTGGATGGGTGGAGTGGGTTGGGGTGGTTGAGAGACCTGTGAGCAGCTGGTTGGATCAGTTAGCTTTTCATTTTTAGCCATTCTAACATTTAGGTTTTTGAAGAGGTGTTGAATTTTTTAAAGAGAGTGTAATATTGTTTTTGGGTATTAGCTGAACGTCACAGAAACCCACTTTTTAACCTTAGCTCTACTTTAACAAAGTTTTTTTGTCTGTGAAGATAGTTAATTCTTTGGCAAGAAGTAGTCATTTCATCAGGCTATGTGCTAAATTCCACTAATTTGTTTTATGCCAACATAAATTACTAGGGTTGTGTCTGTCTGTTATTATTTCTGAGTAATTATTTTTTTTAAAATGCCTGTTTTATGTTCATTCCATTCCGAGTCCAGTGGAAAGAATGTCTTAGGGAAAGGGAGAAAACATGTCAAATAGCAGGAATAATGGAGTACACATTCTATGAGGCGGTGACAATGGTGGTCTTAAACATGACGCATGCTGTTTGTTTTTAATTTGGTAAAAACAGTAAAAAATCAATCCCATTTTAAAAAGACCATTTTGAAAAATGGAGGTTGACTGGATTGTCCTTCTAGTCCTTTAACAGGCTGATGCTTCTGTCCTCACAATGAAAGTGCTTCTCTCTCCAGCTGAGTCTCTGGAAGACTTGATCAAAGGGATGAGCCTCTGCCAGACTTCTTGGACTCTCTGGAGTGTGCTAGCCCGGAAGAATTAATTTAAACAAAAACAAAACAAACAAATAAATTAATGAAGAAAGCCTGAAAATCTTCCCTAAAAGTTTTCAAATGGCTCACATCCTGGTCCAAACATGCTGTCAACATGATTCTGTTGGAACTGGGATTGTAACGACTGCTTGAAAAATATATGAATTAGAGAAAGAATACTCAAGTTAAAAGTTCACAGCATTTACACTTTGCTATCGATGATTGTTCCTGACTAGAATTAAGATGTAGAAACAGATTTTTTTTAATAGACTTTTTTTTTTTTGATGTAGCGGAAAGAGGGCCCTTGAAAGAGTATTGTGCCTCAAAATTCATGTACAAAGACTAAAAATCACATGTAATCTGCTGATTACAACAATGGATTGGTACCATTGTCTAACCAGACAACTAAGTAGGACTGAACGCATTAGCTCTTTGGAGAATGTGAACACAGTATACATATCTTTTCTTCTACACTTTGTTTTATCTGTTTAGATTGTGAGCATTTTGGGGCAAGGACGGTCTCTTAGGGTCTCTCTAGAGTCCCTAGCCAATGGACTTCTGTCTCAATTCGGCACTACTGGTACTACTACTAATACATTTACCATCCTAAACATTCCTTTTGCAGCAGTATGTGGAGGGCCAGTATTTTGTGGGGTAATTCAACTTAACTGAAGTAACTTGGGGTTTCTGTTAATCCACGGACAATCTACAAATGCCTTTGAAGAATTATCCCAATAAGCAGTCATTTCTGTCCATTTGTGCTATTTGTATGAATTCAACTAGCATCATTGCATTGCATATCTTGTTTTTACACAGTTAGACTTTTAGGGGGTTGCAAAAGGTGACTCAATTGCAGTGGGGCTGTATGTTTGAAAGATTGACCTGGTTCCAATGGTGTTCCCTAGATCTATATGGGTAACTCTGTTAAATGCAGTATTATCTTTCAAATCAGTGACCATTTTTATTGGCAGGTGCTGTAGGTATAATTTTTCAGGGCCTTTTGGGATACTTGAGGATGAATGGTGCTGTAGAAGTGTAAAATATTCTTTTCCCATTAAATTATTATGACACTTGTGTCATTACAATGTGCTTTCCAAAATGAGGAAGACGGACCGGGGGAACCCACTGCTGAGCTCTATAGAGAAAGATTTGGGGGCTTGTTGAATCAGGTGCATTCTCTTCCCACAATCCAAAACAGACCCATGTGAAATGAATGGCCCTGAGCAGTGATACTCAGTGGGTGAAGGAGGGAAGGTGTGCATAAACCCATTCCGTACTAAAGGGTGTGGGTATTACTGTGCTTGAATCAGTTCTCCCCCTGCCTAGTACATTTGACAATGGATCTTCTAAAGTCAGCTACTGCTCCTTTTGTGTGCAAATGCAGTAGCCTATTTTACCCAGCGATATGTGCCTCCTACATGTTGGAGAACAACACTGAGCTCAGACTTGGAATTTAGCCCTGATGTAATCACTTGTTCATTTTTCCCCACCTCCTCTCTCTCCTCCAGACGCATTACCCATTTGTGAGGGAGGGGGGGATCGGAGAGGGGGTATTCTGCTTTACTCTGTTACTGCTTGATCACTTGCTGTTTGGTGCATTATGTGCCTCTTTCCATGGTCCTGGGTAAAATATTAAAAGAAATCCTTCTGCTCTGATGTTTATCTGAAGGGTTGGGGAAAGGGGTTATATTTGAGAAGCATATTTACTGCTGCTCATCATGATGTCTAAATAATAATTTCTAGTCCTTTGAATTTATGTCCAAATGTGAGCACATCTTGTATTTATTTTTGGCTAGCAGGGCAAAGAATGTGGTTGGAAAGTGATTCAAATTACACAGAGGCCGCTTGGACCAGTGGCTTCAGCAGATGGAACTGCTTAACAGATACTCACCATTGCTCTATGTTCCCTCCTTAAAAAGCTTTTTACATATTAATGACAAGCATTAGATATCAATATCCTAAATCACTTGTGTAACATTTAGATAGACTAGAACAGATACTGTGTAAACTCCCCTTCCAAAAAATAATGCTGATTATAAATCCAAAAGCTATTCATTGATGAAAATCTTTCTCAAGCAGTGTTCAGTCGTCCATTTCCTGAGCCATCTATAGCACTAGAGAATAGTTTTTTGTTGTTGTTGTTTCTTCTCTCAGGAACAATTTCTTCTTTTGGTAATCTGTGTCCTATTCTCCATATGTTGTCACTGGATGATCTCCAGGAAAAAAACCCAAAATAACACTACTCCAGAATCTGTCCTTAGATCCATACACAGCTCCCACTGACTTCAAAGAGAGCCCCATGCACATGCATCTAATTCTGCAGTCCTTAAGCAAAGCTCCCATTGACCTCAGTGGATTGAAAGGGAGTCTTGCTTGATTAAGGACCACAGACTTGATCCAGGCTTTCACCATACATCCATAACTTACAAACTCGAAATGGACAAGATAAGTGAGGTAATATTTTTTTATTGGACCAACTTCTGTTGGTGAAAGGTACAAACTTTCAAGCTACACAGAGCTCTTCTGCAGGTACCGGGAAAGAAGCAAAGTGTCTGAAATACATCTTTTAGGACCAAACAATACCTCTTCAATCAACTATGAAATTTATTTGAACAAAATTATTTTTTACAGAATTAACAATAACTTGCTTTTGGCTTTCATACTTCCTTTCTTATAATGATTGCAAAGCACTTTCCAAACATTAAAAAAGACTTAGTTAAGTACGCTCACGATCAGTGTAATTGTAAAGGACCTACTCTGAAGACACAGGCTCTAATACATTTCTGGCACAGTTTAAATCTTTGCATAGCTTTATGGAAAGCTGGTGTTCATGGAGCTGGATCTTCACAGAGCTCCTCTGTACAATAGGATAGTTAACTTGGAACCTGAGAGAGAGAGAGAGGCTGGAGGAATGACTCCAAGTTCAGAAACATCAGAGGACTCTGAGAAACTGCAGATCTCTCAGACAAGCAATCAAGAGAAAAAATTAAAACTCTTGTTTGCAAAATCCAGATGCTCATATTAAAACTGTCCTTCGAAACAATGTTGTGTTAGGCCCTGATTCTACAGGGTGAGATCAGTGGGGGCTCCATGTGGGCATAAGGGATTCAGCCCATGAGGAACACCTTGCATTTTGTAAGCATTTGGAGCAGGGACTGTGCTTTGCTGTGTATGTGGTCAGTGCTTAGGACATTATAAATGCTACTAGAATAAAAGCAATAATAAATCTGACAAAAGCAGCTGCTCAGGGAGGTCTTGACAGTCACAAGAATGAGTAACTGTGCGTGGGGAAGATGATTTTAGGTCTGGAGCAAAACACTGGGAATCTGAGGAGGAGCCCTTCAAGTTACTAATAAATATTAATTTAGTAAGATTTGTCACTTAGGTTTCTGAAAGTTTTGTGGTTTGATGAAGAGAATGTTCTTTTATTTCTTGAACAGCTGCTCTTTTAAATGGGTGCAGCTGTAGCAAAGAGTTCATTGACACCAATGGCTTAATGTGTTAGTGTATTATTTCTAGTGAACGAAGTGTGGTCGAGTAAAAAGAATGCTTTTCATTGGACAGTGAGGAAGATATGTGACGCAGAAAATTTAGCCTTGTTTATCATACTTTAACATTCACAGCTACGGGATGTCCGCGGCGCTTCCATTGTATACAGTGCTCTGGAGTAGTATATAGATTGGCCATAGAGGTTCTGTTAGCCGAAACGCTGGAGCTATGTCAGTTTACCCTGGCTGAGGATATGGCCCCTTGCATGTAAAGTTTCAGCCTGGAAGCAATTGAAAAGTTTTTCCATCAGTTATGATTGAAGAAGCTCTTTTGTCAGTAGCCCCTGTTTTCAGATGCTTATAACTGAGACAATTGTTGTTTGGGCTGAAATTCCACTTTATTCTCACGGCAAAGGTCATTTGTTTGGAAAGCTTAGAGGAATGTTGTTTGGCCACCTTTTTGGAGTGGGGTGGGGAGGGGAGGGGAGATGAGAGAGAGAGAAAATTTGTAACCATTCCATCATAACTATGAATTTCCTAAATTCACAAGATTGGGTGCCAGGAGGTTCTAATCCTGGTTTGGCAAGTGATTTGCTGCATGTCCTTCAGAAAGTCACTTCATCTTTCTGTTGTGAGGATAAATTAGGTAACATCTATATTGTGCTTTAAACATAAATGCCGAGTGCTACTTATCCGTGTCTGTGGGATATTGGATGCTATGGTGCACTAACATAATTTTGGGGTTTTAACACTTGCCTATTTAAAAATTCTGGTTAAGAGAGAAATGTTAAGAACTCTTGTGGAAGAGTGAAGTACAGTAGGGCATTGCTGCTGCTCAGCCTTTTGGTAAAAATCAGTTTAATATCTTATACAGCCTCCTGTAGAGGACAATAGCCTGCAACGGCAGGAAGATCACTAACTTCTCTAACCCTATTTATAGTGCTGTGTGGAAATCATTTTATGCACTTTTTAAACAACATATTTGCTCAGTAAACCACAAATGTTAAGTTGCATCACTTCAAATAAATCCATGCTATTACACCATCTTCCACGGTTCTTGTTGGAAAAGACAGAACTTCAGGATGCCCAGATCTTTCTTAGTGACTTCACAAAGCTTCTAGTTCTAGAAAGTGTTGGAATATAAGTGAACTGGAAAACTGTTTTGGCTTCTGGCCTGCTGATGAGCACACCCAGTAATACGTCATACTTCAGAACTTCTATGCCTCAGAATGTTACAACCCATAGCTGGGAATTCTGAAGCAGAATGGAACACTCGGTCGTGGGGTGAGGAATTTGCATTATTCAAGTG
The DNA here is from genome assembly GCF_027887155.1 of Malaclemys terrapin pileata. Lineage (NCBI taxonomy): Eukaryota > Metazoa > Chordata > Testudines > Emydidae > Malaclemys > Malaclemys terrapin. The sequence continues at coordinate 117,176,924 of NC_071505.1, forward strand.
AGTTCAGGACAGGCTGCAAGTCCTGTGTGTCCAACTAGTTCCCTTGGTTATTTTTTGGTCCCAGACATATCCCGAAAGTTGTTGTTTTTCTCTGCCTGTGAGTATGTGTGATGCAATCTATTTATTGAACGAAAGCATAAACCACATTATAACCTTTCTTTACCTCCTTCATTCTCAGTTAATTTTCTCCATTCAGAAATATGTTTTAACTCTTCCAATCCTACCTTTGTTAACTTCTCTTGTAAAGGGTTACTCAGTCAGACAGACAGTATCACTTACAATTACTTTACTGGGGCCTTGAGAGAGACTTTTGAGATCTCACTGCATAACTGCCACCAGAGACCTAACTCACCAATGCTTTCAATAGCTGCCCAATCATCTTGAATCTGGTTACATTTCCTAACACTAATTAATGGATTTTAGAGCTGGAAAAACCTAATCAAAACGTTTACAGAGCTTCAGGATTGTTCCCTCCTTTTTGTAATGGTTTGGTCATTAAATCATCCACCACTTCTCTTAGGCCTACTATACCTCAATTTGGAGAAGTTTTTCCTGATATTCAACCTAAAGACTCTTCATATTATTTGATTCCTGTTTGAGAAATATTTAGTAAAGCTTTTTCCATTAATACCGGAACATTAGTAGCATGGTTAGTGATCAGCTATGGGCTAGCTGATCACTGAGTGGTTAATATGGATATTGGATAGAAATTCAGCCTGGTTTAAGCATTGTCGTCAAGGGGAATTGTGCTTACTTATGCCAGGGCTGATTTTGGGTCTTAGAGCTCCAATGGTAAGAAAACCAAAACAATCATCATCTTAAAAATAGAGGGCTTCTGCTTTCAGCAATTAGTCCTTGACTTAAGCAGTTGTCTTAAATGGATGCCAAGGAACCAAAATTACTCAATGTGGTGGTTTGATTCTATTATTATGCTAACCATTATCAAACCTAGCAGTTGGGGATTTTCAGGACTGGGTTTGTCTGTCATCCGCTTCCAGAAAAGAGAAAAAAAAAATTGTGTGAATATTTTTGGTCATTCAGCTATTAACATAATTCAGTATACACTGGACTTGGTGTAATAAATAATTTGTTGCATTTACTGTATAATGCCATTCATAAAATAATAATAATAATTAATAGTAGAGAAATGATTCCATTTCTTCATCCACAACATTTGCACCTTCTATTCTGTGTGGTCCCACTGCTCACCAAGGACAGGATGGAATTTTTCAAAAATTCTAAATTTTGACAAAATTGTTGATATTTTTATTTACAAAAAATGTTAAACATTTTTGACCAATTCTGTATTTTATGTATAAGTTTTAATGAATTAAAATGTCATTACAGTGCCTCAGACTTTGAGGGACTGACATGCGGCATCAGGAACCCAATGCTTGCTTTTTTAATACTTGATGTGCATACTCCTAAAATTTCTGTGTGTCTGTTAACCATATCAGTGAACATCACTGTATGACACTGGTGGTCGTGGTTTTAATTCTTTCATTAGAAAAATAAGCCAAAGTTACCTCAGCGAGAACTTACTAATGGATATGGTGCATCTGCACATGTCAGACTTGGTGCAGAGTATAAATATACAGTACTACTGTAAGGTCCTGAGATCTAAAGGGTAAGTGTAAATAAATATATAATCTCCTTTAGATCTCAGGACCTTACAGTATTTTATTTATTTATTTATTTATTTCAGTAATGTGAATGACCATTATTTATGCTGTATTTTCTGCAATGGCCTTACAGTACCAAGAGATGTAGCTTCAAATTATATGTATTTCGTGGTCCCCATATTACTGGAAATTTAAAATCAGTGTTTTCCTGAGAGTATGTTTTGCATGCCTTTTGTTTGTAGTATTTCTGAGATCTTTTCTCAACTCTCTTGAGTCTTATTTAACATCATAATTGCTTTAGCATAATGGTGGTGACGATATTTCAGCCTGGTGCCAAATCTAAGCAGGTGGTTGCTGCCAGGACTTCCAAGTAATCTACTTTTTAATTTGCACAAGACGATCATCCAGTTTGTGTTAATATGCAGGAGTTCCTTGCTCCCTGTCCTGTGTTTCTGCTGTTCCATGAACTAGATCAGCATTCCAAAGCTACTCCACCTAGACCTTGTTCTTCTCTTTGCCTTGCTTTGGAACAGTAGGCATCATTTGGCCCAAGCAGATGTGATCCTTTGCAGCTTGTTGGGGTTTTTTTTTGCAGCCACTGTTGTTTTTTGTTCTTCCACATTTCTCTTGATTGTAATTTTGGTCTTCTGAATATTTATCATGACTATTCATTTTTCTTTATGTCCTGGTGCTTCAAGTCCGCATTGGGTTTCTTTAGAGGCAACAATATCTGAAAATTGTTCATAGTTGATGATGATGATGATACATTTTAAGATGTTTCTATGTAGGTTTTTCACTTTATATGTCAAGCTGTGGCATACAGCATTCAGCACAGGCTATGTCCTTTAAGAGAGCATTGATTTTGCTCATTGACAGTGTAAATGTAACCCCTTTAAAACTTTTACCTGTGGGTTGTATCAGTCTTTATCACTGAAGGAGGGATTTCAAGTGGATACCAGCTTCTACATAGAAATACTTTTCTGTGTTAACAAGTAAAGTTTATGCACATGGCAAAAGTGTCCAACTTGTTATATTTAAAATAATTCTTTTTGCCAGTCTCTGGTATCAAATGTTGGGCTAGCTTATGTACTTCGTGGTTGCAGCTGGATGCCACTTGTTTCTTCTGTTCTTGGATCTATTTCAGTACATTCTGTTTCCCAGTGTGTGACAAGTTGTGCTGTGTTATCCCTCAAAGAAAACTAGGAAGGCACCAAAGTTTTCAGGTATGGCATATTAAAAGACATTTTCTCTTTGCTGTCAAGTCAGACCAAGGTCATAAATATAAAAAGTATATCATATACTAAAAAATGCAAATGCCCAGCTTAAAAAATATCCACAAAATTTACATTTTATTTTGTACTTCAACAATCATTTAAAGTATCCCTAATGTTTAATTCACTGAGCAGGGTGCAGATCATGTCAATTGCTGGTAAGCTTGCTGACTATACGATGTATCTCTATTACCTTTTCTGGTAAAGGTCACTTAATTGTGTGCATCAAAAACCTATGCTACTTCCAGATTTGGCCATAGATACATATGCTTTTATAATTAATTTTATTTTAATCAAAAAGCTACATTAAGAATTTTCCCATTTAGTGGGGGAAGTTGGTCAGAGAATTAAGGAAGCACAGATGTGCCAATTGTGTATGTGTGGTTTTTTTTTTTTTTTTTTTTTTAAGTTAAGAGATTATACCCCCCACATATCTGTTTATTTCTAATGACTCTTTTAAATGACCGCTTCATAAACTGAAGTATCCCAAACAAGGGCCATAAAGTTTACTTTGGCCATCTCTAGTAAATTTTCCCTAATCTAAACATCATCATTGCCTCTCATAAATCACTCCAATGACGTCACCTTTTCAATTAACAAAGATGATATGTGCGCTCTGCCTTAAAGAGCTTTCTGACCCGTTAATGTCTGAAAGCTTCATATTGTCCCAGAGTTTATACCAACTAGTTTCAAGTAGGGCTGCGAGTGTGAAGACATTTATCTATAAGTGGCAATATGAAGATCAGGTAGCAGACAACAATTACCTGTAGTCTTTAATTTATTTTTGTTTACTATGTAAAAATATTCTCTCTAGTTTTTATTGTCCTTAATATCTTGTACTTTTGTGTGTTTGCAGACACACACACATAGAAGTGGGGAAATACCTGCATTTTTCAGAGCGGGATAGTGACAAAAAGAGAAACAGTGATTTCCCAAAAGTCACACAAGAAATTTCATGGTAGAGTCTGAAACAGATCACAAGTCACTAGTGTCTGAGTGCTTTAGCTCCTAGATAGCTCTGTCTCACACAACTTATTTGAATTTAAGAAACTATTCGTAAGTGATTCAGATTCCATATTCCTTCCTCCTTTTTATGGAAGTTTGTAAGACGTTGAAACTATCTGCATTGTGTACGTTTGAGAATATTTAGATTATGAAATGTCTTGATAACTAGCTGAGAGCATTTGTATTGCATCCCTCAAAAACAAACATGAATCCATTTTGACAAAGGTTTCACAAAGGACACTTTCTGCAAAGAAATAGACAAGAAAAGCAAAGCAATATTTTTCTCTCACACACACATCTGCCTTTCCCTATGTGGAAATAACATTAAGTGCCGATGTCAGCTGAGAAAAGCCAGGAAATTGAGAATTGAGATTTAAATCCTGTCCTTAAGTCACCCTAGCAATGTTCTTAGGCATTGCAACACAGATTCTGCACAGTTTCTCCAAATGTTTGGAGACCTTTGCAATTCTGGAGTTTCAGCCATGACTCTGAATTCCCTGAAAGGAGAACAAAAATACTCCTTAACAAACTGTTATAAATAACAAACAGAGATCCCAGAATATCAACTGGCTACATGCCGACTTTAAAATTTTGAAAATATTAAAAAACAAAACTGTTAAGTCACTTCCTCTTTCACTGTCTTGGAAGAAGATGACCTGAGTTTAATATTTTAATTCATGATCTTGGCACAAAAAATAAGTGTGCGCTAATGAAATTTGCTGATAAAGTTGGGAGGTATTGGCAATACAGAGAAGAATCAGAATATTATATAGGCAGAGCTGGATGACGTTGAAGACTGGAATATCAGAAATGGATGAAATTCAATAGTACAAAGTGTGTGGTCATGCTCTGAGGCTCCAATAAGAATTTCTTCTACAAGCTGGGAGAAGCGCCAGAGGAGGAGAGAAACCTTGGTGTGTTGGTTGCTCACAGGATGGCCGTGGCTGGAGATAGGACATGGGGAGGATGGCAGGATTCTGAGATGGCACCGAGTGTTCTCTTTCTCAGGTGCACATATGCTCAGGGTCTAACTGATCACCATATGTGGGATTAGAAAGTAATTTCCCCCCAGGTCAGATTGGCAGTGACTTCAGGTTTTTTTCACCTTCCTCTACAGCATATGGGTGACTTGCCAGGATTATTTGATTATACACCTCTACCCCGATATAACGCAACCTGATATAACACGAATTCGGATATAACGCGGTAAAGCAGCGCTCCGGGGGGGGCGGGGCTGCACGCTCCGGCAGATCAAAGCAAGTTCGATATAACGTGGTTTGACCTATAACGCGGTAAGATTTTTTTTGGCTCCCGAGGACAGCGTTATATCAGGGTAGAGGTGTATATCATTTAATCATTTCCCTGCTATTGCAGGGGCTTCAAGCACTGGTGTACCCCAGTACCCCTCCCCCTCCCAATCTCTGCCTGTGGCACATAATAGTCTAGTCTCCTGGGGGTTTCGTTTACTTTTGACCCATTTCCATTGTTGGGTTTAGTATGTGAGGTGGAGTGGTACTGGTGGTCTGTGATATACAGGAGGTCAAACTAGGTAATCTAGTGGTCCCTTCTGGCCTTAAACTCTGTCCCCAAAAATTTTTAAGCTCCCCAGATTTTGTTTCCTTTCCTAGACTTTAGTGTATACAAAGTCCTTCAGCAGAACTTTTCCACCATCGTGAACACCAATACAGATCAGGCCAGTGGTAGCAATGATGGGATCTCTGATGTAGAGAAAACTCTTTTGGCCATAGGCAGGTTTGTTTTGGACTTGTTCCAAGCAGGGTTAGGTGATACAATGTTAATGCCATTGGTTGCAGGAGACTTGCATATTCTAGGGTTCCCACTAATAGAGCTGCAAACCATGGGAACTTTTTTTCAAAAAAGGCTAGCATAGATACAGTCCTAGAGTTGATAAGCACCTAGATCTGAGATTTTGGTCTTCTGTTTCAATAGCAGATTCTCTATGAGACACGAAGGTTCTTGGATACTCTTAGTTCTCACTCATTGGTATGACTTGCTTATTTAAGGACAAGATTATGACTTGGACCTCGGGCCTGCACAAGGGTTGAAGAACTTCCCCTTTACACCTATATGGGGGCTTCTTGGCTCCAGGCCCATAAGGGTAAAATTGACTTCTCACCTGCGTATTCCCTCCCCAAAGCAAGTGGGCTAAAATAAGTGGAGCCTTAGCTCCATCTCCCTTACTTGCCGGCCAAAGCAGCTGAGCCAGTGTTGGGTGCATAGTAATTTATATAGTAAATAGCATTGTCTCCAATGTTATTCGAATGACCTACCATATACTGAGTCTCGCAAGTTTGTTTATGCAGATGACATATGCCTTGGCACTAAGTCACACTCCTTTGACATACTTGAGCGTTCTGAACGCAGATATGGTGGTTATGGCCTATTATTGTTGTCTTCGGAGCCTGATACCAAGTGGAAGTAAGACTGTGTCGAGTGTCTTCCACTTACATCACACACAAGTGGGCACGGAGCTGAATATGGTTTTCAATGGTCAGCGAATAAAGCATGATTCACACCTGGTCTATCTAGGCATCACGTTGGACAGAACTCTCACGTGTTTTGACTGTCTTCCAAAGACAGTGACTAAGGTCAAAACCTGCAAAAACCTGCTTGGAAAACTGGCCAGAATGACATGGGGAACCCACACCCAAAGGTTACGCACTTCAGCCTTGGCACTCTGTTTCTCAGAGGCAGAGTATTGTGCTCCAGTATGGACTCGCTCATCTCACACAAAGATGATCAATGTACAGCTTAATTCCACCAGGCGTATTATTTCAGGCACACTTAAATTTACTCCTCTACCTTCTCTGCAATATTGCTCTGTCCAGGATTCAGATAAGAAAGCATAGCAAAGATCTTTGAAATTGCATGATATGCCACATCTACTGCTAACTAATCCACCACATGGTCATGTGCCCCGATGTTGCTTGGTGTGGATAAGTTTGCCACGGTAGAGGATATGTGGCATTCTTCTTGGTCTGCAGATAATTAATTATCTTGTCCCTTAACCTCAGCCTGGGTTTGATTTACTGCGAAGGCAATGGAGCCTTCTGAACCGGTTTCGTACCGGGCATGGAATTTGCGCTGTAGTGCAATTTTGGTGGTATTTTGAGGCAGTCCTCTGTCAGTATGGGCAGCCACAAACCATGACACTCATTGTTGAGGACTGCAAAATGATTCAACTTCCAGGAGGTCTTTGTGCCTTCAACATCGTTAACGATACGCCAAATAAATAAATAGTCATTTACTCAGATGTAGATAAAGGAGGGGACATATGCAGAGAAACTGTGACCCACACTCATGTCTCTTAGTCTCATTGTCTCCCACTACTACTCTGGGGTTGGTGTAACTTAACTCATGCTCAGGGTTGTGCTTAAAGTCACAATCTAGCTCTAAGTGTTTGTCTAGTTTAATTTTTTTTACCACCATTGTTAAGTGAGGGTTATTTGCATTATGCCTTTTTTTGTTTTGGGAAGGGATGAGGTTTGAAGACATGTCTGGCTTTGTATCCTTCCTTGGTTCAACAAACCAAAGCATTTTTTTATGATGGTCATCAGAAAACTATGAAAATTCTACTACAGTTCAACCCAGGTTATACTAATGGCCATCCCAGCAAATATTGTATCTCAAGGAACCAAGATTTATATCTTGGAATTTTAACATTATCAATCATTTTGGAACTTCAAAATTTCACTTGGATTTTATTTCATGGGGTTATTCATTTTTATGCCTTTATTTTTTATATGATTTCATATTATGCACTACTACTACTACTACTACAGTAATTAAGGGCATTGCTTAGGCCTAGTCTACACTGAGGGGTGGGATGAGCTAAGTCGAAAATAGCGTAACTGAAGTCAACGTACTTAGAGCTACTTACCGCAGTGTCTTCACTGCGGTAGGTCGACTGCTGACACTCCCCCCGTTGACTCTGCCTGCGCTTCTTGATCTGGTGGAGTACTGGAGTTGACGGGAGAGCGCTCGGCAGTCAATTTATCACGTCTTCACTAGACGCGATAAATCAACCCCTGCTGGATCGATCGCTCTGGAGGGAAGTGTAAACATGCCCTTAGTGCTGATTGAAACATCAGTAAGTAGCAGCTTTGTTTAATTATTTAAAATAAGATAGTCTATTTCAACTATTAAATTGACACATTTTGCAAAATAATGGCCTTGTTCATCAAAAAAGTTTCAACAAATATATTTTGAGCAATTGTATACTAATTGTGTACTCTATGTAGAGGACATCTTGAGAACAGAAGTGGTGTCTGCTGAACTGGATATTGATGGCAGGTGAGTCTGTCAAGGATAATGGCCATGGAGACATTCATTGTTAATATTTATGCTCCACTAAAGAAGAACCTCGATTTCTTCCATGTGATTGCTCAAAATTACACGGCTATAGAGACATTACAGTTGTCCTGGGAGGAGGCCAGTGATGGAGCATCTGCCGACAATCTAATATTAGTAAATCAGTGCCCAAAGTCCATTAGGTATTCCAGCAATTGGAAAGAGATATAGATTGAGTGACATCTGGAGTTTGATACATCCCAGTGAATAGAGTCTGTACATTTTACTTAGGAGGCTAAAAGCATCTTCAAGGCTGTATCTGTTTATCTCATTAAGTGCTATAGATGTAGTTGGTGAATCAGTCACTGGTATTGTGGTATCTGTCTGACCATGACCTGATTTCTACAGTGCCATAATTTGGGGGGGAAATACCTTAAATCTTAGACTAGGCTTTATTCCTTTTTTGGAGGAGGGGCATATCTAAACAGAGTTTTATGATCTCATTTTGGTCTCTGCGTGCTCCAAGACTATCACTTGGGAAAATAGAAGAGCAAATAAGGTTTGCTTCATACAAGAAAGTTTTCTTGGATTTTTTCCCTCAAGATTAGGGCATGCCAAGGGACATCTCTTAGGGCAATGCCAAGATTAGGGTATTACAAGGGAAATCTCTACAAGATAAATCATAGAATTTTGAAGTGTGGATACAAACGAAATTTGAGCTTAAGAAGCTGATAACATGGAATTTGCTTTGGAATTTGCTGAAGCAAAATTATGAGAGTCATGGGCAAAGTGGATGACTCACCAGCATACAGGTGAAACAAACAGGTTGAAACAATCACATTCCATCAAAATAGGAAAAGTTGGCCTTCAGCTTGTAAAAACAAAACTAAGTGAGCTTTTCATGTTGTTCTCTGGGTCTTTCCTTACTTGTGCTGGACAATGGACAATTCTTGCTATTTGGACATGGTGCTGCTCTCCTACTATTATGGAGGATGCACTGGACCTAGTTACTCATTATTTTAAAGGATATAAAATGTGCTACCACCTGTTGGGGAAACCTAGACTCTTAGGGAGTTCCTTTTAGATTCTATAAACTCCTGCCAGACCTTACCGGTCTTGAGATGAAGCCAAGCAAGGAGGTAGCTTACTGGAGATTGTGAGCCTGATCCTGAAGCCTTTACCCATGTATCCTGTTGAAGGCTGCAGCATTAAAATATGCTGTAAGAACAGGCAAGGACTGCAGGATAGAGCCTTTGGAGAACAATCCTGATAATTTTACTGCACAAAGCAGTCAGTCCATGCATATGTGTGTTGGGATGGCGCGGAAGAGGATGATCCATAAAGGTACAAAAGCTGTGGTAGTTAGTGTGCAGTAACATGCTCAGAGAATATAATGAGAATGACACACATCTTTCTCTCTGATTTGTATGAGCCTCCCTGCCTAAGAAGTTATTGATTGATCAGAGCCAGGAAGCTGACTGAGGGGGAAGGGGGCGGGTTTATAAACTTAATTAAATATGGATTTTTGAACAATGTAATTTTACCAGATCTAATCATGTAAACACCCTCCGTCAAATTAAACTCTGATGTAACTGCTGATTTCAGTTGCTCCAGGGATGAATTTGACTGTGTGGGTATCTGCTCGCTATGTGAATCTTAGAAAATCTAGAGTTTTCTAGATGTTCTAAGCATTCTTTTGGCATATCGATTTTATTTATCATTTTAAAGTCTTGAAGTCAGACTTACAGCACAGCTGATGTCATGAACAATCTCCAGGGATCAAGGTGCTGATGCAGCAAAATACTTAAGAATGTGCTTAACATAAAGCATGAGAGTACTCCCTGTTACCATTGCAAGGTTAGCTGCCCTTCTGACCTCTCTCTGAGGTATGTTTACACTGCAGTTAAGACACCTGCTGCTGGCCTCTGCCAGCTGACTCAGACTCTCAGGGCTTGGGCTGTGGGGCTCTTTCATTGCAGTGTAGACTTCCCGACTTAGGCTAGAGCCCGGGCTCTGTGACCCTCCCACATTGCAGGGACCTAGACCGCGGGCCCTAGCCTGAGGCTGGAAGTCTACACTGCAGTGAAACAGCCCTGCAGCCCAAACCCCGTGAGCCTGAATCAGCTGGCACGGGACAGCTGCAGGTGTCTAATTTCAGTGTAGACACACCCTATGTTCCCTGAAGTGTCTTTAGCCTGAATGCATCCTCACTCCTGCCTTTTTCTTTCAATGCAATTCTCACACTCTTAGACCTGGGCTGCAGTACCCTGTGTGTTACTCATGCTTACCCAGCAGGTCTAACTGGGTACAGTTCCTTTGGTATTTCATTAAAATTATAGATTGAGAAGTTGCATCCTTGGCAGTTTGGGTATGGCGTTTCAGAGGCTCTGTCCTACTGCAAATTGCAGTATATATAAATTAGATATATAGCCTCCATGATAAATAAATTATTATAAGAAGATTCTTGCTACAATGTACTTACGGTGAGTTATAACTCAAAAGAAAAATAATTTCTCCCCATTCATCTCCTTTCCCCCCTTCAGAGCAGATAATACAGCAGTCTATTATCAGTGAAGATGTTTTGTTGTGGGAGGCAAATATTGAATTACGTAAAGAGCTAATCATTGCAAAGTGCTATATAATAGCTCTCTATCTAAAATGATAAATGCTGTCAACTTATGCAGCAATAGAAGTAGCTATATCAATACCTTTTTGAGTTTACTGTATTATACTGATATTTTTCCATTCTTGGATTTAAATAAATCATTCAGCAATATTTAGGTTACCTTGACATTAAGATGACTGGAATCTCCTGTTTCCATTGGGTATAGTGTAGTCAATATATCAGTTCAGTCAGGATTCTAAACTTTTTCTCTCTTTAGATACATGTACATAATTCCCTTTGAGTTTGTGCCTACTTTTTAAGGGAAGAGTAGGGCCTTATAGGTTCAGGAGACACCTGTAAAACAAATGGAGCTACTTCTGGTGAAAAACACAACACATTTAAAATTATGCTTAAAGTGGTACATATATTTAGGTCAAGAAGAGAAGAATAATTCATCCATTTGAAATTATAGCAGTGAGCAAAATTGTCTTGGCCAAATTGTAGATGGCATAACTACCTCTGCTCTTGTAGGAAAACTTTGGGATCTTTAATGATCAGAAAAGATAAGTATCCCAAAGGATATGTCTTCCAAAGAACAGCACATGCAGCAGCACAAAGTCCCTTACCATAGTTTAGGTTTAGTGCTAACCCAGAGACAAGACTTTTACCTGCTTCATTTGTTAGATCTCATATGGTTGCAGTATGTGGTCACAGTATGCTGTGGGCTAGAAATGAGCCCCAATTTGTGCTGATACATGAAAATGTGCAAATGATCCTTTTGTGTCCACAGATGGGTCAGATGCAGCATTGTGCACACAAGGGCCAATTTGCATAATACATTTAATTATTTTTCTTGATTAAGAAAAATATAGTCGCATTGGCGCATAGACACAAGAGTTTTCTCTTATGTGGCTGAGGATATGTATTTAATTCTCTTTATTCATGCTGCTGTTGCATGGAAATCCTCTCAAATCTCCTGATATTTAGCCAACTCATTATTCATTCTATATGTCAGCTGTTCAAAGGATATCGCATCTATGCATATAAACCAGTCATTAAGTGTGGGAGGAAGCAGAGTTTGGCCAACTTCATTGTAAATATTCTTACATATGAACGCTGCCTTTTTATTTCCTGTCCTTTTTATCACAGTGATTTACCATCAGGAAGATACATTTATAATGTATCAGGATAGAGAAAAGGTGGGCCCATCATATTCCTGTAAAGCTTTTATCTCAGATAAATCCTTGTATGGTTACAGTTCCAATGAGTTGCTTGTTTTTAAGCAAGCTGGGCAGCAGGCCATATCCATCAATAGTTTTTTACACCTTTGGACTCATGCCTTTTCCTTACTCTCTGCTTTCTGACCCACCTTGAGTCTGCCTTTCCACAGAGTTAGAAACTTCACCATGAACAGAATTTCATGCTGGGAAGCAGTTTAGGTACCAGATACCTTTTAAGCATGTTATAGCTCTACAGTAGCATTTTGTAGTCCTGGGATATTCATAGTCCACATTTTGATTTCGCCCATTTTAAAGATAGGGGGCATTTGCCAAATGCATATCTGGATATGAATTTCATAACACACCTATAGTTCAGTTACATTGGGATCCTGGATTTTGTTTTGGGTTCTTCCATGATTAACTGTTTACTGTTCCTTCTGCTGAACAATTTTGACCTGTACTGGTCAGATATCATACAGCACATTGAAACGTTACAGGGCTACATATTCCCTGAAATCTAGGAATCCAGGTCTCCTAGGGCATATTTTTGAGGTAAGGTATTGCCAGAAGGTAAAAGCTGCTTATTTAATCATAATTATCAAAGTGCATGTCCTTTGCCCTTGGCACAGAACGATAATTGTGTGGACATGTAATGAAAGCAGCAGTCCAAAATGGCCATCAATGAAATCCCCCAACTCATTAAAATGAACTTACCTACCTTTCCTCTTTCCTAACTTCTAACTGTGTTCAGTCCACATTCTCTGGGAAAACAGACATGCCTTACAGCCTGGCCTGAAGAGCTTGACTCTGGAGGATCAAGGAGAGGAGGTGCATTCCTCACCAAGAACATACTGGCAGCAGGTTGCTCTTTTTTTAAACCACGGTACCATAAACTCAAGTGCCTAGACTGCAGCTTTTTTGATATTGCATTTTGGGATAATATATTAGGTGGTCAAAATCTGTCATCTGAGACATTACCCAGGATGTCCTCATCATCCTTTTTCATACATTAAAGGCCTTTATTTGTAAGAGAAGTTGTAGGCTATTGAACAGTTTTTGCATGAGACTTTCTGAGCTGCGTTCCATGCTGCTCTAAATATTTTTTTCTCAAGTAATGAATGGCCCCCTCCTATGCAGATGAATTTAGAATGTATCTGGATAACTAATGATTTATTTGTGCTGGAAGCTATGGAGAAACATTAGCATTATTAAACTCAGTGATCGAGATCTCTGAAATTGCTGCGAAAAGAGACTAGCATGGGCAGTAGGTCTTAATCTTGCTATGTAGGAGGGTTTTTAATTTATAATCTAATTTCTCAAACATTCATAACAATCTATTTATGCACAATTTGGAGGTCTGTCAGATCTCTAAAATTACCCTATTAAATTATTGCTGCTAACTTTTAGTGCAGGTCGTAATTAGTTACTATTACCAGTGGGGAATTCAAATCAAGCTGTTAGCCTGTACATCTTCCTCTAAGAACAAAAAGCTGTAGCTAATTATTTCTTCAGTGTGGGACTACAGACTGATTCATAATGCAGAGAGGGGGCCATTTGGAGCATAAACTCTTAGGAGGAAAGCTGCATGTTGCAGCCATGTTATGAATTTAACAGCAAATGATGATGCTTTCCCAGCTTGGAATTACAAAGCTAATGATCTTTCGGGTCATGGAAACTGTATTGATATCTGTGCAGTTATTAAAAATTGCACGCTCTATTTCTAAACCAGATGAATAGCTCGGAGTGAGAAACGTAAGTGATGATAGTCATTTTTTATGAGTACACAGTATTTTCCTACCCAACACAGTATGGTATGGTACAGTATAATATAAACTATATTTATAGGGAAAGAACGGCCATGACACATACCCAGAGAAATAGGAGCACGGATAATTTGGAAGCTTGACGCTTTCCAAGTTAAATATACTGGGCTTTACATTGGAAAGCTAATTTCTGGCTTTTCAGTATAAAGTACTAGTTTCCCAGATCTCAGAGATGCAAATGTCAACCAAATGCTAAACTGCTGTAGATAATTGGGCTTGTGCACTTGGCTTTATAATTCGGCAAACAGTGGAAGCAGAGATTGTCATTGGAGTGCACTGGAGTGTCAGAATCGCATTAGTATTTTATCCTTAGTGTCACTTTCCCCCTCTAACATGTTCTTTCTTTCTTTCCCTCCACCTTTAGCTTTTTCCATTTTTCTATCACACCATTATCTTTAGTTCCAGATCCAGGTGATGGCTTCAATCTGCGGTCAGGTATCTCTTTTTAGTTGGCAAAGTTGATCCTAAATACCAAATTCTGTTATAGAAAAGATCTGATCTCTTACTTGATAGAGCTTTTGCATGAAGAATGGGGAAGGCATCATATTTTTCGCATGAAATTATTCCACTGATGTTTCTTTGATCAGCTGTAGCCTACTGATTACTACTCCCCTCTGGGCCCTTGATATCCAGGGATTTTGCAGGGCAGTCTCTGCATTTCTTTGGGGAAGGGTTCAGATATCCAAATCAAGGCTAATTTGGAAAAAGACATTTTAATATGGAGGAGTGGTAGGGTTGCCAACTTTCTAATTCCAGAAAACCGAACACCCCTTTCCCCAAAGCCTCGCCCCTCCCCTTCCTGAGGCCCCGCCCCCCATTCACTCCCTCACTCCTCCCTCTGTCGCTTGCTCTCCCCCACCCTCGCTCACATGCTCATTTTCACTGCAAGGCCCAAACAGGCACCAAGAGAGGGCCAGGAGCTTCAACAGTTTGAATGTGGGAGATGGAATGTGTGATTCAGATACCCTTCACCTCACTGGGGAGAGATTTTAAACACTACTGGAAAATTAAACTTTTAAAACTTTTTTTGAAGTGTAAAGAAGATACAAACAATATAAAACAAAAACAGTTTTAATGAGAGTGCCCATTGAAACGACTTAAATTTATACTTCTGTTCTTTTTTTGCCCCATTATGCATGTATTGAGTAACTTAATAGCTTATGTTTGGCTAACACATATCTTCCAGAAGTGCACCTAGTCTTGATCTTATGAGATGGGGAATTTACCACTTCCCATTGTAATTTGTTCCAATTGTTAATCACTTTCTCTGATAAAAATGTGTGCCTTATTTCTAATTTGAATTTTTTCTGGGTTCAGCTTCGACTTCTTTTATGCCTTTCTCTGATAAGTTAAGGAGCCCTGTAGTATCTGATATTATTTCCCCATGACGATACTTCTACACAGTATTCCAGTCACCTCTGTCTTCTTTTTGATAAACTAAGCATATTGAGCTCTTTAAGCCTCTCACAGTAAAGCATTTTCTCTAGTCCTCAAATTATCTTTGTGGCTCTTTTGTACACCCTCTCCAATTTTTCAACATCCTCTTTAAAATGTAAACACCAGATGCCATTTACATATACTCCTACATGCTGGTGTTGCTCTCCAAAATGTATAAATGATAAAAGAGTGAATAGATCAAAATGAATTTAAGCATCAAATGCAGGTGAGTAAGACAGCTAGTAAGAATATAACTTGTAAAACAGAAATTGGGGATCGATTTTACTTTCTCGGGGGATAATGGGTAATCCAAAAGGGAAACTAAGAATCTGCTCCACCCTTAGCTCTAGTTTCTTAATAACTTGGCTAATATTGCTCTTGACAAGTACAGAACATGATTTGTTCATGTCACATCATCCGTATAAATGTTTTGTATAATGCAAAATTGGTGCAACAATTCTATTCCATCTATGAGAAAGTGGACTATAGTTCACATTTGTCAATGGGGTAACTTGTGTAAATGATAAACCAATACATATATTTTTATTTCATAAATGCCTATATTGTAATTTTGTGTGTGGAATTAGGACCACACATTATCACAGCTGCAATGGGTCCATTAAAATCCCACTCCTGATGCCCAAATACAAATCCATAAAGCACAACCACAGAAATGCACACCTGTCCATATATCTATAAAAAGGAATCTGTAGAAACAGACTCCCACACCTACATGAAGATACACACATGTATTCATGTGTACACATCTAGCATGCACTAACACATATACTTCCACATTATTTATTTTTACAATTGTTGTTTAGTGCTTAGAGACCCCAACTATGATCAGGGCTCCATGGTGGTAGGTGGTGGACATACACATAAAAAGAGAGAATCTGCAACAAAGAGTTTATAATGTAGCTAGGCAAAGATGGGGGGAAATGTATGATACATTGGCTCTTCTGCAATTACTAGTCAACAACATTCACTTTTTAAGAAATAATACATTCACTCCTCGCTTAACATTGTAGTTATGTTCCTGAAAAATGCGAATTTAAGCAAAACGATGTTAAGCGAATCCAGTTTCCCCATAAGAAGTAATATAAATAGGGGGGCTTAGGTTCCAGGGAATTTTTTTTCACCAGACAAAAAACTATATATTATATAGATATACACACAGTTTAATACTATTCACAGCTATAATGATTGTGAAGCTTGGTTGAGGTGGTGAAATTAGAGGGTGGAAGAGGGAGGGATATTTCCCAGAGAATGCCTTGCTGCTAAATGATGAACTAGCACTCGGCTGAGCCCTCAAGGGTTAACTCGTTGTTAATGCAGCCTCTCACACAAGGCAGCACGAACACAAGGGAGGGGAGACAGCATAGCAGACAGAGATAGACACACATTTTGTGTGTGGGAGAGAGAGAGAGAGATGCACATTGCCCCTTTAAGTAAGCTGACCCACTCTTAAGTGCATTGTCTTCTTAAGTGGATCAGGAAGTTGAAACAGTAGCTGCTGCCCCAAGCTCTCTCTGTCTCTCTCCGTCCATGTCCCAGGGCCGCCCACAGGGGAGGGGCAAGTGGGGCAATTTGCCCCAGGCCCTGCAGGGGCCCCCACGAGAATGTCGGAGGCTCCCCCCGCCTTCGCCTTCCCCCATCCCCCGGCGCCTCAGTGCACCGTGTCCAGGAGCGGCCCTGGACAGCGCTGCAGAGGTGTGGCTTGGGCAGGGCCTGAGGTCCTCCCGCTCGGAGCTGCGTGGCAAGGGGGCGGGGCTGCGAGCTCCGGCGGGCTGAGCGGCAGGAGCTCCTGGACGCGGCTCACTGAGGCTCTTGGAGGCAGGGGTAAGCAGCATGGTAAGCCCCTCTGAGCCAGGCACCCCCCGACCCCATCCCCCCACAGCCCTGACCCCTAGCTCCGAGCCCAGCCCCTCTGAGCTGGGCACCCCCCGACCCAGAGCCCAGCTCCCCACCCAGCCCTGGGCAACAGTAGCGCCACCCCCAGGCAGCGACAGCCCATTGGCACCAACCATCACCATCACCCAGTGACAGCCCATTATGTAATTGCAAATGTATACATACCATTAAAGCATTTAATGTTTTTAAATAATGTATTTCGTGTATTTTCAAATTATTAAAAATTATTTTTTGAATGTATTTCACTAGTTATTTTTTACATTTCCAAATACATGTTACTATAGTATTGCAACTTTTTTTATGGAAGGGGGCCCCCAAAATTGCTTTGCCTCAGGCCCCCTGAATCCTCTGGGTGGCCCTGCCATGTCCCCTCCCTGCTCTATATGGAGAAGGGTTAAGCGGGGTGCAGGAGCAGGGGGGAGGGGGACACCCTGACATTAGCCCCCTCTTCCCCCCTGCACAGCAAGCAGGAGGCTCCCAGGAGCAGCTCCAAGGCAGAGGGCAGGAGTAGCACATGGAAGTGGGAGGAGGGATAGCTGAACTGCCAGCAACTGATGGCCTGCTGGGTGGCTGCAGCACAGGGAATTTAGGGGAGCAGGGAGCTGATAGGGGGGCTGCCGGTCCACCCTGGTTCCAAGCCCCCACCAGCTAGCTCCAACGGGCTGCTTTTCCTGCAAGCAGTGGACAAAGCAGGCAGCTGCCAAATGACGTTAGAAGGGAGCACAGCACAACTCTAAACGAGCATGTTCCCTAATTGATCAGCAACGTAACAACGTTAATCGGGACGATTTTAAGTGAGGAGTTACTGTACATTTCTTTTAGAGTTCCCTTCTCTTTTAAAAACTTGTTATGAAATGAATACACACATAGTTTTTTTGTGCACAACCCAGCAAAAGGAATAAAAGTCAGTTAGACTGCACATTTTATTCACACAGGTATACATACACACATGCAGCAATACACGCACCTCCCTACACAAAGAGAGAGAGTCTTACACATATACAGTCCATGCAGGCACACACTTGCCTACACAGAGACATTTTTTCATACCTTAAATCAGATTAATACTTTTAATTTTAATTAGAACACAGAGCAGGGAAACATCCTTTTTGCCATGAAGAGAAAAGGAAAAAAATAGTGGTGAAATTTGAGAGAGAGGCTGTTATTGAACCTTCTGGAACAACTGGAGCAAAATAGCGTAGAACAGGAATACTCTTGGTATATGTAAGAGTCCTGTTGATAACTCATCAAACCCTAAGCTGCCTGTCTGACCTCTTTGAGTCATCTTTCATTTCATGTGGTTTTATTTCTTTACATTATTTGCATAGCTGCGTCTGATCTTTAGCAACGTGCACATTTGCATGTGAATATAAATCTGATACTGGGAACACACAATTGGTTACTGCATTTAGTAAAAGGTCTGTCTTTGGTCCAGGGTTGTACATACGGGATTTAAGTGATAACTGGATAGTTTACAAATATTTGTGTGATTCAGTTAAAAAACCAACAACCCATAATATATGTATACAGAAATTCATTCTGCAGGAATAATAAAAGGTTCTTTAAAATTTATAATCAAACAAAGCAATATATTTATTCTTAGCAATAGACTGTCTGTATACACTAGTTTGCCTACTTCTGTGCTCATCATTTGAACTAATGTTATTTACAGACCTGGCGTTTAACTCTAGCAACATATCAGAACTGAGTTTTTAAATGGCACAAATTTCTGATGCCTATTACAGGTTTTCATCTTGATCTTTGTTGTTAACAAAAGTGTCACCAGTGCATAAAGTTGGCACCTGTTGTGTTTCTTTAGCAATTGAATAGATCACAGTATTCTCTTTTTATGCTTCAGTAATTTTCACTTGGTTGGAGTGGTTTAGTGAAGATTCTTTGAGAGGGTAGGTCAGGATTCCTGGGTTCCTTTTCTGATTCTGCCATGAATATGTTCAGAATATAGTTTTTCTTAACACCTCTACTTTCTGAAAAATGGATATAATGCCTATCTTACAGGGGTTTTGCTTAGGGTAAAACTTTCAAAACCATTCTAAGTCCCATTTTCAAAAGTGACTTAGGCTTCTAAAGCACTTAGGTGGTTTGGTAAATTTTACCCGTAATTAATATTTGCAAAGAGTTTTGAGATTCGTTGAAAGGTGCTGCATACTGTCTGTATAAATTATTACTAATTTAAGAAATTAAAATAATAACTAGTCTTTGCATTCTAATTATTTATTTTCCTGGGGAATAAGTGACCTCTCCCATCATCACACTGAATGCAGAGTAAGCAACTAAGAGTGTAAAATATCCAGCAGCTCTCTGCCAGTGCATCGTGGTAACACCGACTTGTAAGGACCAGATGTCTCACAGCTGAAAGTTTGTCATTCATTTCCTCTTTGTCTCGTTCATGTTTACTCTGTTACAGATTTAGCCTGTGATGTATTTTAGTGTGTCCAACTAAACAAGAACAGAATGTTACATTCAATCCAGCATTATTTTTTGGTCAGATGAAGAGTGCTAGTTATTGACAAATATAATTGTTGTGATGGCTTCTAATAATGCTGGAGTTCTTTCCGTTAGAAACTATACTGAGACCATTAGCTCATTTCACCTAGGCCACCAACCAGCTATTGGAGATAATGATTTATGGCCACTATTGAGCTATGTTGGATTTGAACTGGCATCTGAAAGTGTACAAGCTCTATAATCCATTTCCAAAGGTTTTATTTTCTTTTGGGTACAGTATAATTTTTATGGATTATTTGATTATTGAGGCAATGTCTAACTTTTTTACTCCATGACCAGCCTCATGGGACTCGTAGGGTTTAAGGTTCTTGACTGGTACAACATTTCAGAGTAGCTGTTTCTTCTGAATATGTAATTTCTGGCAGATCTCCTTTTATTGAATTTAATAAGTAAAGAAAAGCAAATTGCCATTGAAATGAATACCTTAGAAATGAATTCTGTTTTAGTGGGAAACCTTCCAAATTGTCTGTGCTTGTATTCTGCTCAGGATGTGGGTCCTTTCAGATATTGTACTGTACTTGTTTTTGCATTTATTTGCAGTGGTGTCATAGAGACCAATACAGGCATGAAGACTGCTTTTCTTTGCATAAACATCTGCTGCTATTAGGACACGCGCATCAACCCCTCTAATTATCCAGCTGTGTGTAATAAGATCAGTGAAATCCCAATGGCATATCCTTCTATTCCAGACTCTCTTCCATCCTTATGTTGGTAGCTGATTTCCTGGCAGTGACCTATAGTTGTTCAAATGAATGCAATATTTGAAGATAAGTCTCTTGCAGTTAAACATATTTTATTCATCCAAGGAACCTTAGATACATAAAGTTGCTGGAGCAGTAGACCAGTAATTAAAATGTCATCCAGTCAAATTAAAGAAATGGGCAATTTTTGAGTTTCTTCCCATAAAAGGGCAGATTTAAAAAATATATATATAATAAATAAAATCAGGTAATTTAATTGTTAGGGCTTGGTATGCTGTCTAGAAGCACCACTCTTGGAGTCAAGCACGCTGAGTCTGTATTCTCCCACCCTTAAATAGAGTAACTACCACTGTTTCATTCAGTGTTGGCACTAGTGTGGGCCTCTTCATTACGGAATTGTTCTTTCTTTGCAAATTGCAAGTTCTACATACTTCCTCAAATAATACTTCAGTAAATTAATAGCCAGAATGTTAAGTAAACAAACCCTTGAACACAAAGCAAAAAATGTGATATGGTGTAGAAAAGGAAATAGCATGTGTGGCACACGTGTGCCAAATGAGTAGTGTTAGGAACCTGCAACTCCGTCACCATAAGACCCCTCACTTTTGGAGTCCCACAAGGATCAATATTCTCTCTGGTCTTATTCAACATCTACATGAAACCACTAGGTGATCTGATCAGATGATGCGAACTCAAGTGCCAGCAATATGCAGGGGACATACACCTCTACTTATCCTTTACCACATATGACCAAGCCACTGCCACATGGAGAAAGAACAGCTGGTTGAAGTTGAATATGAGCAAGACATAAGTGATGCTGGTGAGTAGAAGAAAGCATTTTGAAGAGTTTACAGCCATGGCACAGTCTCCTTTGGTTGAAGACACCGATCTATAATTGGTAAATTCAGTCCATAGTTTGGGAAGGCTCCTGGATTCCTCACTGATGCTAAGCTCTCCTGTAATTGCTTCTGTGGACAAAGCTTTCTATTATCTCTAATTAGCTAGGAGGCTCCGTCCCATCCTCAATAACATGACATGGTATTGGTTATTCATGCTTCCATCACTTCTCAGCTGGATTACAGCATTGTAGCATACCGGGGGATGAAGCCTTCAGTGCTTAAGAAACTCCTTCTCCTGCTACAGAACACTGCAGCATGGACTTCTCAGCAATACGGTCTACCAAGATCACATCAAACCTGTTTTCCACTCCCTGCACTGGCCTCCCCCTTAGGCTATCCAATCAAGTTTTAGGTCTCGGTCCTTATCTTCATTGTACTCAATGTCCTGGGTTTAGGATATCTAGCAAGATTACCTAAAGCTCTAGGATGAAGACCGTGGTCGGTAACTTTGCTCCTTTGGCACAGTGGCATTTTCTCCAATAAGGGTAAAGTGGGTCTGTGGGGGAGACAGACTTTTTGGGTGGGCTGGTCTGAGACTGAGGCGTGAACTCCCTTTGGTAACTGAGGACGAAAACATACCTCACCACCTTCTTCTCCAAGTACAAGGTACATGTCTTTGAATTTTATGTTAAAATGAGGACCAAGCTAAACAGACCAAAAGCCAAGAGAATAGTGCAAACACTATTCTTTTCAAGTTCCAATACCTCCCCTCTCTGTGATACCTGACAACCTGTTCCTGTAGACCAAAGCAGATCAAACTGAGCACCAAGAAATGCCTTTAGACAATCATAACAGCAACAATGTTTTATTTCAGTTGACTTGGAAGAATGAGCCATAGGGACATTCTTGTCAGACACCCAATCTTTAAGTCTTGATCCCTGTGAACAAGTAATTCAGAAGCTTTTTTAACCTGCCTAGGAATGTTTATTTAAATAATTACCTACCAACATTGGGGTGGACTTGGGGAGGGGTATTTGAGTCATAACTAACAGTTATGTCATAATGGCTTGAGATCCTTTGAAAAGGGCTATAGAAATGCAAAGTATTAATAATTGTTACTACTTAATAATAATAATATGGTTAAATTTGGAAGTCTTAGTGGCTACATCTGTGCCATGCTGATGGTTCTCTGATTTTGTTTAACTCCATTTTTTACACCATCATGTTTCAGCCCTGCTTTGTAACTACTTTATCTGCCTTTACTGAAAACACAGAATCCAGAAGGAAATGTAAGTTTCAGATTGGCTAAGAAAATCTCTTTGACGTCTCATGATGACAGTAGTGATCTAAGGGTATGTCTACACTACGGGATTAATCCGAATTTAGATAATTCGGATTTGAGAAACAGGTTGTATAAAGTCGAAATGAGTGCGGCCACACTAGCACAGTAATTCGGTGGTGTGCGTCCAAGTACCGGGGCTAGCGTCGATTTCTGCACTGTTGCACTGTGGGTAGCAATTCCATAGCTATCCCATAGTTCCCGCAGTCTCCCGCGCCCATTGGGATTGTGGGTTAAGATCCCAGTGCCTGATGGGACAAAAAACATCGTCGCAGGTGGTTCTGGGTACAGCCTCACTTCCTCCCTCCCTCCCTCCCTCCCTCCCTGCATGAAAGCAACGGACGGCAGACAACCATTTTCGCGCCTTTTTTCCTGGGTGGGTGAACACTGCAGACTCCATACCACGCCAAGCATGGAGCCCGCTGAGGTCAAGACAGCACTCATGAATATTGCAAACACCTCGCGCGTTCTCGTGGAGTTTATGCTCAGCCAGGACCAGAAAAACGAGGCGAGGAGGCAGCGGCGGCGGCAGCGCAGCGACAAGCATGATGAGGACATGGACACGGACACGGACACAGAATTCAGTGAAACCACAGGCCCCGGTGCTTTGGAGATCATGTTGTTAATGGGGCAGATTCTATCCATGGAACGCCGATTCTGGGCAAGGGAAACAAGCACAGACTGGTGGGACCGCATAGTGTTGCAGGTCTGGGACGATTCCCAGTGGCTGCGGAACTTTCGCATGCGTAAGGGCACTTTCATGGAACTTTGTGACTTGCTGTCTCCTGCCCTGAAACGCCAGAATACCAAGATGAGAGCAGCCCTCACAGTTGAGAAGCGCGTGGCGATAGCCCTGTGGAAGCTTGCAACGCCAGACAGCTACCGGTCAGTCGGGAATCAATTTGGAGTGGGCAAATCTACTGTGGGGGCTGCTGTGATGCAAGTAGCCAAAGCAATCACTCAGGTGCTGCTACGAAAGTTAGTGACTCTGGGAAATGTGCAGGCTATAGTGGATGGTTTTGCTGCAATGGGATTCCCTAACTGTGGTGGGGCAATAGACGGAACCCATATCCCTATCTTGGCACCGGAGCACCAAGCCACCGAGTACATAAACCGCAAGGGGTACTTTTCAATGGTGCTGCAAGCACTTGTGGATCACAAGGGACGTTTCACCAACATCAACGCGGGCTGGGCGGGAAGGGTTCATGACGCTCGCGTCTTCAGGAACACTACTCTGTTTAAAGGGCTGCAGCAAGGGACTTACTTTCCAGACCAGAAAATAACCGTTGGGGATGTTGAAATGCCCATAGTTATTCTTGGGGACCCAGCCTACCCCTTAATGCCATGGCTTATGAAGCCATACACAGGCAGCCTGGACAGGAGTCAGGAGCTGTTTAACTACAGGCTAAGCAAGTGCAGAATGGTGGTAGAATGTGCATTTGGCCGTTTAAAAGGTCGCTGGCGTTCATTATTGACTCGCTCTGACCTCAGCCAAAGAAATCTCCCCATTGTTATTTCTGTTTGCTGTGTGCTCCACAATCTCTGTGAAAGTAAGGGGGAGACCTTTATGGCGGGGTGGGAGGCTGAGGCAAATCGCCTGGCTGCTGATTACGCGCAGCCAGACACCAGGGCGATTAGAAGATCACACCATGAAGCGCTGTGCATCAGAGAAGCTTTGAAAACCAGTTTCATGGCTGGCCAGGCTACAGTGTGAAATATCTGTTTGTTTCTCCTTCATGAAAACCCTCCCCCTTTACTGACTGATTTTCTGTAAGGAACCCACCCTGCCCCTTCCCCCAGCTTTCTTTCAAACCAAATAAAGTCACTATCATTTAAAAATCATTTATTCTTTATTAATAGATTAGAAAAAGAGGGAGGGAACCCGGGTGGTATTTGGGAGGAGGATTGCTGGGAAGGAAAAAGCCACAAAGAAAAGGTTAAAAAAATGACAGCCTTTTGCTTGGGCTGTCTACTGGGGTGGAATGGGAAGGTGTACGGAGCCTCCCCCCCCGCGTTCTTACACGTCTGGGTGAGGAGGATACGGAACATGGGGAGGGGGGAGGGTGGAACAGGGGCTGAAGCGGCAGTCTGTTTTCCAGCAGCCGTTCCTGAACCTCCACCAGACGCCGGAGCAGCCCCAGCGTTGCATCCTTCATCCTCTGGTCTTCCTGCCGCCATCTCTCATCTCGATCGTCTCTCCTCTCCTCACGTTGGTCCCTCCTCTCCTCACGTTGGTCCCTCCTCTCCTCACGTTCACTGACTTCTTTCCTATACTTTGAAACTGTTTCCTTCCACTCATTCAGATGAGCTCTGTCACTCCTGCTGGATTGCATAATTTCAGAAAACATGTCCTCCCGCGTCGTCTTCTTACGACGCCTTATCTGTGATAACCTTCGGGATGGAGGAGGGAGGCTTGAGGAATTTGCAGCTGCTGTAGGGAGGGGAAAAAAGAGAGAATTGTTTTAAAAGCTACATTTTGCAGAACAATGCTTATACTCTTTCACGGTGACCAACACTGTTCACATTACATAGCACATGTGATTTCTGTGCAAGGTCGCATTTTGCCTCTTAATGCTGAGTGTTTGTGGCTTTGCTGCTAGAGATCACAGGTCTGGGCAACAGAATTCGGCTTGCATGCGGCCATGGTAAGCCATTGTTTTACAGCTTCTGCACCCTCCTTTCCCACATACCAAGCATAGCCTGTAGAGTGCTGCAGAAGCCTGGCCAATCTCAGCCAGTTGGGGGGGGGGGGCAGTGTGGGGGGGCTTGTCTGGGCCCCTTCAGGCAAGTAGAGTGCTGCGTTTTTTCTGTTAACATTCAGCAGCACCAGAAAACAAACTAACCCCCCCCCCCGCCATGAATTCTCTGGGATGATCACGGTACCCCTCCCCCCACCGCATGGCTGGTATCAGGGAAGATCCCTGCAGGCACCAAACTACCCCCCCCCGCCGCCGACCCCCCCCCTCGCCATGAATTCTCTGGGATGATCATGGTACCCTCCCCCCACCGCGTGGCTGGTAACAGGGAAGATCCCTGCTAGCCAAACGCGGAAAACTTCAGGGCCAATTTCCCATCTGCGCTTGGCTAACTGCAGGGAAGGATTTATTTTCCGCCACAGGCAAACAGCCCAGTAGGAACGGCCACCTCTGTCCCCTTAATTAAGTTCCCGTATTTCAACCAGGTTACCAGGAGTGATATCACTCTCCTGAGGATTACACAACAAGATAAAGAACGGATGTTGCTTGAATGCCAGCAAACACCGGGACCATACGCTGCCAGGCTTTGTCAGGCAATGATACCAGATTACTTGCTGCAAGCATGGCGTGGTCAAGTGTCCTACCATGGAGGAGGGAATAAGGATGCACTGCCCAGAAACCTTCTGGCAAGGCTTTCGGAGTACCTCCAGGAGAGCTTCATGGAGATGTCCCTGGAGGATTTCCGCTCCATCCCCAGACACGTTAACAGACTTTTCCAGTAGCTACAGACTTTTCCAGTAGCTGAACTGACCGCGAATGCAAAGTCAGGCAAAGTAATCATTAAAAACCGTTTGCTTTTAAAACAAGTTTTATATTTTAAAAGGTAAACTCACCTGAGGTCCCTTCCATGGGGTCAGAGTCTTGGGTACTGGCTTGGGAGGCTTGGGAGGGTACTTCAGTCAGGATGATAAAAAGATCCTGGCTGTTGGGGAGAATGGAGTGCTGTGTGCTCTCTGCAAGCTCATCCTCCTCCTCCTCCTCCTCCTCTACCCCATCGGCAGAATCCTCAGGCGTCGAGACTATCCCCGACCCAGAATCCACGAAAAAAGGTGGGGTAGTGGTGGCAGCCCCCCCTAGAATTGCATGCAGCTCGGCGTAGTAGCGGCATGTCCGCGGCTCTGACCCGGAGCGACCGTTTGCCTCCTTTGTTTTTTGTTAGGCTTGTCTGAGCTCCTTGACCTTCACGCGGCACTGCTCAGAGTCCCTATTGTGGCCTCTCTCCATCATGCCCTTGGAAATTTTTTCAAAAGTTTTTGCATTTCGTCTTTTAGAACGAAGTTCTGCAAGCACTGAATCCTCTCCCCATACAGCGATCAGATCCAGTACCTCCCTCACGGTCCATGCTGGTGCTCTTTTTCGATTATCAGCCTGCATGGTTACCTGTGCTGATGAGGTATCTGTGGTCACCTGTGCTCTCCACGCTGGGCAAACAGGAAATGAAGTTCAAATGTTCGCGGGGCTTTTCCTGTCTACCTGGCCAGTGCATCCGAGTTCGGATTGCTGTCCAGAGCGGTCACAATGATGCACTGTGGGATAGCTCCCGGAGGCCAATACCATCGAATTGCGGCCACACTAACCCTAATTCGA
This sequence comes from Malaclemys terrapin pileata, assembly GCF_027887155.1. Taxonomy (NCBI): domain Eukaryota; kingdom Metazoa; phylum Chordata; order Testudines; family Emydidae; genus Malaclemys; species Malaclemys terrapin. Next base: position 117,203,880 of record NC_071505.1, read on the forward strand.
ATTGCTAAAATCGATTTTGGCGCTACGCCGCTCGTTGGGGTGGAGTACAGAAATCGATTTAAAGGGCCCTTTACATCGAATTAAATGGCGTCGTTGTGTGGACGGTTACAGGGTTAATTCGAATTAAAGCTGATAAATCCGAATTAAAGTCGTAGTGTAGACCAGGCCTAAGTCTAGTCTTGTACCTGTTGTTTTGTTAATGGCCTGGTTAGATGTTAATTGGGACGTAGCTCTACCTCCATAAGGCCCAGAGAGTAATCTGTTAGGAAGGCTGTTGAGTGTCATCAGATTTTGCAAATGAAAGATTCAGGGCAGGCTGTTTTTTCTTTTGAGACCCCATGCTAGGCCATTTGGGCTCTGTAAGCATGTATTGCTAGGCAGCTCAAAAGGTCGCAAAGGTATTATACAGTGGAACATTACTATACAGATATAGCACCAGATGACGTGGGGCTTGAATGGTCCCTTTCTGTGGGAAACACTGATAATGACTTGAAAAACACGAGCAAAGCTGACAATAGCCTCAAGTGTTGTATTGTTAGAGAAACTGTAGACAGCTTTCATCATGCAAGTCTCTCAGTAATACTGCATGATAAGGAATGGGAGAAGAGAAACACTACTTCACTTGTATCTGTATTTCGTTTGCTCAGCGGTATTGCTTTTTCCTCTGTCAGAGCAAGATTGTATTTATTTATGGGTGTGTCTTTCCTCCTCCAAGCTATCACTGTTCTTGGAAAGATTTCTTAATATTTTCCAAGGGTATGTGTAATTTAGTTAAAGGTTCCCACCAGAATCTCTCAAAAGCTCCCTGAAATGCAGGAGAGAGGGACCCAGGGAACTTAGAGAGTGATATACTGCACCTTCCACTAAAGAGTGATTCTTTGTGGGGATGTTGTAGCCTGAGATACACTATACCCAGTAGGACACAGTCCACGTTACATTTGCACGGGATGCTGTTAAAAGCACTCTGGCGCCATTCTAAAGAAGGAACAGCTGTGGATACAAATGCCTTCTAGTTTATTATGCAAACTGAGGAGGTTAGGGAACAGAGGCAGGCTGATGTGGTTATGATGCTGGCAGATTGGACACTTGGCTTGTTTCTCAAATATAATTGAATCTGCCTTTCAAATGAAAGTACTTCATGCTGATTCATGTTATGATGAATCCAGAAGTGTGATCAAGTGCAGAGTTGGAGGCTGAAGTGCTGTATACAGAGGACATACATGGTCCAGGTGTCTTGGTGGATGATTAGTTGCCAGGGTTTTTGTTCTGGTTTTTGTTTGGCTTTGCAATAAAAATAAAGTCTTTTTAATTGTAAACTGAAAGGACAACTTTCATCTGGGATAAAGGGCTACAGTCCTCCATCAGCGCTGCCTGATCTCTTGAGCAATATTTTTTTGGTTTAGTGTGAAACTAAACTAACAGTACTGACATCATTAAACCTTCACTGCTATTTTTTATTTTTCTCATTAAACAGTGACCTAGCATTATCAGCAAAATGTTGTTGATGATGATCTGGTTGGGAGTTGATGCTGCTTAAAACGGCATTAACTGTCACTGGGTTCCCTGAACGGTGCGGGGGAAGAGGGAGAAGAGCAGTAGCAGCCATCATTGCTCAAGGCGTTGCTCTTTTTATTAGTCCTATTAAAGTGAAGAAGGGGCCATATAGCAGAAGAGTGGCCCGTCCTCACCGCAGACCCTCTGCTATCACAGGAATGTACTCAATCCATTTTAATTAGGTAATAAATTGACAGAATCTGTGAGGTCGGGAAGCTGCGCTCACTGTCCCTCTCCACACACCACAAGTTCTCCAAGCTTCACATCTCATGTTGTTCCTCAGCCCCTCTGGCCACAGTGTAAATTCTCCATGGGAAGAGGCAAACTCGCCCATAGAAATCTAAATACATAGTGCCTGGATATGAAAATATTGCATATCTTTATAATGTTTCAGACTCAGTGATGTATCACAAGGATTTGAGCTTTATGAGCTATTGAAATATGTTAAACAGATACTTTTGTTTGTGCACAAGGAAGGGAATTAGCCTTTCATGGCTTTGAGGCTGCTTTTTGCACCTCAAAAAGGAGGGATCTTGTCAGGTTCCTAATGCTGTGCTTTCCTCTGCCCTTCCATTGGTTGGAATGAATTGGATCTGTATTTCTCAAACTGTGAGGTTGGCCTCCTGCAAGAGGAGGTTCAAACTCCTCCAGGAGGAGGATCAAGCATGTCAATGGAAAAATGGAGGGGGTTGGGGGAGATAATATTTTTTTTGTCTTGCTTAATCGTTTTCGCTGATGAAGTCTGCTGAAACAGAGCAGGCTAGCGCACATGCAATATGCAGGAATGGCTCTTTGCTTTCTGAGGTCATTGGGGAAATGAGCCAGCTAAAAAGCTGGAGAAGTTAACATTCTGCCCACATGTTTAGAATGAACAGCTAAACTTCATCATGTACCTCCTCCCTACACACATGAGCTTTGCAGTGATTTCTCCCATCCTTGCCTTTTTAAAAAAAAAATATTTACCTTGGGGGAAATAGAATTTTTTCTTCTGTACCTTAGGGAATGGGTGCTGGGTACAGTGTTTGAATGAGAGATGATGAATTTAAACTAGGAAACACTTGACTTTCTCCTGTATTGCTGAAACCTGTTGGCTCCGGAAACCCTTAGTTAAGTCCAAAAGAAACAGCATCCCCCTCCAGAGAGGTTTAGCTTGCATCAGGCCAGGCTACTTTGCCTGTAGAATCATATCCAGCGATGTAATGAAAAAATGCGGAAGTGGTGTTCTTCAAACCTCACTCCTGATCAACACCAGTCCTGGACAAAGGACCTGAAGTGTTGTTTATACCCTGCATTCACCACTGTGCAGATGGAAAGCCAAAACGTTTAGCAGTACCCTAGTTTATTATACACTCTTGACACTTTGTCCTTCCCCTCCCCCACATTGAGGAGGAGGGGCATATTGACTTTGGAAAGTATAAACTGCTGAAATACTTCCTCTCAAACTTTTGTAAGTTGTCGTGCCTCTTGATCTTATCCCTGCAAAGTGTATTCCTGTGAGAGTTCTTGACATTTTTTCAATAGCACAGGCAGTTTATTGAGGAAGGTTACAGCGTTTTTTAATTATCCAGCAATGCTGCATTGCAAATGTCTACAGCAACCTCTCTACTGTCAAGTGCTTGTTTGACATAGGAAAACAAACTCTCTGTTTTTCAGCAGAGAAGTTTTGTAGAAAACTTCACAGAAGGCACTAGTGATTCTTCTCGTCTTGAGATTTTTCACGTTTCTCCCAAGAATTATTAGCTGTAGGGAGTTGGATCAGTATTTGCCTTATAAACAGGTCTTTTAATAGTGCCCCCCACTAAATAAATACTTCAGAGTGGCCTTTCCTGGCTAAGCTAGCTCACTGTCAGGCCTTACCACAACCGGGGTGATCCTGGTCATCAGCCTGCTCAAGACCTTCATCTAGTTGTTGTTATCTCTCTGGACTGAGCTGTCAGGCTTTCTGTCCTCAAGTATAAGCACCTTTCTTCACTCCAATCAGTCATTCCTCATCTTTTGAACCAATTTGTGGCCCAGGTGCAAATGAGCCCATGGGCCACCTGCACCCTCAGTCCCTACAGTTATTATTTTTATTTTATCTGTTCCCTTTATGGAACTTTCCATACTATCCTCCAGGTTATGTTAGCATGGATGCCAGTCTCTTTGGACGAGTCACCCCCTGGACTCCATCTTGGCTCAGGGGTTGATTCCCTAGGCATAGACAAAGTATCAATTCACTTGATGTTCAGGCAGGGGTGAAAGTAACTGAGGACACTTACCGGTACGGAGGGGGTGGCTCTGGCTTCTGGAAGGGACAGGATCTTGGGTGGAAGGGGCAGGGCTGGGGGTCAGCATCCCCCAGCCAGCCCTTGGCCCATGCTGATTTAAATGGCCCGGAGCTCCGGACGCTGCTGCTGCGGTATCGTCCGGAGCCTTGGGCCCTTTTAAATCGCTGGCCCCAGGGCAGCTGCTCCCTTTGCCCCCACTGCCCATCAGCAGCTGGGGGGGCAAAAGGGGCAGGGATGTTAAAGCACTGCAGGGTCCTTTGCCGCAGCAGTGCTTTAACGTTGCTGCGCTCTTCCCCCGTCGGCGGCCCCGCCACCTGGGGGGCGCAGCAACATTAAAGCGCTGCCACAGAAAAGGACCATCCTTAAAGCGCTGCCCCTTTTGCCTCCCCTGTTGGCGGCTCTGCCGGTACGGACCCTACTAGGTATGAGGGGAAGGGGCAGCAATGTTAAAGCACTGCCATGGCTTTAACTGCCATGGCAGTGCTTTAAGAGTGGTCCGTTGCTGCCCCTTCCCCCGCCCCTTCTGTTGGCGGCCCTGCCGGTACGGACCCTACCATCAGGGTTCCCAACAGGGGAGCAAAAGGGGCAGGGACATTAAAGCACTGCCGCGGCAGTGCTTTCATGTGGGCTGGGTATGGGCCGGTGTGGGTTCTTACCGGTACGGAGTACCGGCCCGTACCGGCTCACTTTCACCCCTGTGCTCAAGTCTCCTCCTTAGCTTTCCCCATGTGAGAGGCCCTGCTCTTTCAAAACCACATCTTGGGCCACTACAACAACCAGTCTGTGATCACATATGTCATCTGACAAAAATGAGCTTACAGTCCTCTCCCTCTTTCGGACTCTCTTTGCCTGGACAGAAATGCCACCTTTCGTGATTCTGGGCACTCTGAATTCAAGGAAAAGCAACACCATTGCAGATTTGTTCTGCTGACTCCAGGCTAATGGAACTATATTTCCCTGATGCAGGTTTAAGCATATTTATTGTAACAAGTACCCGTGATAAAATGGTTTTCTCCATAAAGACAATTTGATACTAATTCTGGTATCTGTCCAGTATTCTCAGTTATTGGAAGAACACTGTACCTTTGTCAGTTATGCAGAATTGGTATCAAATTGTGTTAAGAAGCTGTATATTTTTTCCTCCCTACGCTCTATAGTAAGATGTTCTATTGCTTCATAACAGGAAAGGAAAAGTAGAAGAAAATAGGAGGACAAGAGGTCCTTGAAGTGTTCACCAGCAGCATTAAGGGAAAGTTGTAACAAATTTGTACTGATAGTTGTAAGAAAATGACAGTATATTAAAAAAAATGCTAGACATTTTAGAGGAGAAGATATTACTGGGTAGAGTTATTGGCGAGGCTTGGCAGAAGGTAGAAATGAGGCAATGGGTTTAGATGGTTTCATGTGTGCTTTCTGGTACAAAATTTCCTAATTGGACGTATGCCTTTGGAGGAACAGTTAAGGCATTTACAGGAGTGCAAGAATAGCATCATTGTTCATCCAACAAGAATAGAAAGGCCCACAAAATATGTAGCAAAAATAAAGGATGTGGGGAAAATATTCTGGTTTAATCATTGGGCTGACTCAGCAACCCGACTGCGTATTGAAAAAGTCTATACTTCTGAGTGTTAGGTAACTTAACACATGGCCACTTGGCTATGATAGTGAGAATTTCGATCCTGAATAACAGGTTTTAGAGAAGTGAATCACAATAATATTCCCATTTTAATGTACTATAACAAATAATATTTTTGGATGAGAATCAAAAATACCAATTTTTCCAAAGAACAGCGTTGGGAACGTTGTATCTAAAATTAGGTGTTCACAGTATTATTAGGAAGGCTTTACAGATCTGTTTTTAATGTTGGTTCCCTATTTTAAAATTGAAATGGATACTTATATTTTAAACTGGGTTAGCAATGCTGTATTTTAGCATTTTCTGTTAAATTAACTGGTTTTATTTTTATAATCAATGGCAAATGTTTCTGGCCTCCGGTGGTGGCAAGTGGGTTTCCTTTTCTGGCCTTAATTTAACATTTAAAAAAAATCCCAATATTCTCTTTCATCTGTTCTTACACCACATTTGTAAGAATTTATTGTCAAATGAAAATCTATGCATTATAACTAATCTCTTTGATAGTTATCTCCTTAGATGAAAACTATTCACATTGATACCTCTATCTGTACTATTCTTTTTTCAGAGTCTGACCCATATTTGGGTCTTTTTATACTTGAATTTCTTTTCATGGGCATTTGTTCCTGATGTCTGTGTCAGAGATTGGAGAGGACTGCTTACTTAAAAACATTATGGGCAGACCTCCAAACTGAAAGGGAGGGTCATACAGTACCCCTAGTGTGATAAGATGCACTTCAGATGTAGTGTTTGCATAAATAAGGTCACAGTTGAGTAGTATATAAATTGGGATTTTAGAACCTTGCTGAATTGCAACACTTGTAATTGTGGCAGTAGTAGAAGCTAGGGATGTAAAATATTAACCGGTTAACCGATAAGTATTAGTCTTACCGCTAACCATCCCTCGTTTGCTCACCTCCTTCTGGGTGATGATCGGCTGGAAGAGGTACTTGCTCGGGGCTGAGGCCTGTGCATGGGTCTTGAACAGGTTCTCCTGAAGCGCAGATGCCATTTTGGGATGCTGGCAAGAGGTGACTTTGGCAACCAGGAAGGGGTGGGTATCATGAGAGGTCACTGGAACCCCAGCCCGCTCTTAAAAGGGCGGGGTCGATATTAATGCTCTAGCCCAGCAGGGTCTTCGCCCCAGCAGCGAGGAGAGTACTGTACACCCCTTTAGTTGGTAAAGACAGTCCCTCCAGCCCCGCTGACCTGATGGGAAATACTTGCACGGACCCAGGGGTGTTGACCCCGGTGGAAGGATACCGCTCACTAGGCCAAGAAGTAAGAAGAACGAGCAAACTGCTGGTCCGGGGTCTTCGCTGGGGAATCCAACTAGGCAGGGGGAACACATGGGGGCGGGCAGGGGCTGCAGGCCCTGTTGGGGGGGGGGGGTAAAGTAGTCTGCGGCCTCCCTTTGTGCCACTGGAAGGGGTTTGGCTGTGGAGGCGGCCGTCACACTGGTTGGTGCTGCGGCTTAAGCTGATAATTGAAGGGAAGGAAAGCTGCTGCTCGGGTGGCACGGCGCATTTGAGGAGGCTGCATCAGGACAAACTAGGTACCTGGGCCCCCTCTCCCTTTTCCTGGGTACTGAGGATGCGAGGGGGGTGCTAAGCCCCAGGCCCAGCTAGCTAAGCCTGTTGTGTCACCCCCGGTAAGAGCTCAGCTGCTTTCCCCGTCTGTCCTGGGCAAGGGGGAGGGGAGACACGTCATCCTAGGCATTGTGAGGCCCGAATCAGTTAACCAATTAAATGGTTAACCAATATAATTTTAATAGTTTAAATGGGTACTTTAAAAACGATATTTACATCCCTAATGGAAGGATCACATTCTTCCATGATAGAGGCTCAGTTAGATGAGCTGAGGTGAGGTATTTCTAAGTTAATCATAACTATTATGTAGTAATTGTTTCCTGTAGAATGGCCTAGGCACTGCACAAACATTTAGGCAGGTGTGCCCAGAAGAGCGTGCATTCTTAATTTATTGGCAATCTCAGTAGATATAGAAGGGGTCCTTCCACACAAGAATTGAGGCAGGTTGACAGAACAGGATGGGAAAGTTCTTCACTGCTGACATCTTGGAGCAGATAAACTGACCTCCTTCACCAGCACTAAATACTGAATGAACATGATGATATTACATGTAAAAACCTGTGAATGCAACATTGTGATTGAGATTTTTGAATGTAAAAAAATAAAGGAGTCTGAAACGTAACTCAGTCTTCTTGCAAATTTGTAGTATGTTAAATATTGTATATTATCATACTTTAAAATCTCAGCATGTGCTAAAATTGGGGTTTGAGCTAATACTTTCTTATACTTAGCATAGTAGAGACCTATAATAAGTTGTATGCTTTCTTGGCCGATGTTGACTTTTGAATAGTGCTAGCAATCCCTGCCCCAAAGAACCTACAGTCTAAATACATACAAGTTCTGGTTGTTATTACGGGACCCATAACACTATGAATTCCCTTTCATTCCATGAATCAATTACTCTTTAATCATGGCACCTGTCTCTTCCTTTCTGTATTTCCTTATTATCAACTTGGCTTATTTTTTTTACCTAAAATTTCTTCCTCTTCTGTTTTTTCCGGGAAAGAGGTTGAGTTGGTCCATAACTTTGGCATTTCTGTACGTAAAATCTTGACCATACCATTAAAATAATGTATTGTTTACCATTTAATTTAAACTATTTCATTTCCTTATTGCCAAGACATTTATTGCAACATGAGATGGAAACATACAAGCACAGATATTTGTGTGCACACATATCCAAAACTCCATAACTGTACTTTATTGAAAGGAACTTATTCTGGAAACGTATTTATTGCAGCATATGGTGCAAATTAAATGCATTTTCACACATATATGTAATCAGCCTTTGAAACAATGTGCAGAGTACAAGACAGTTTGACCTGCACACCTCAGTACCTTATGTTGTTAAAATGAATGGAAAGTCACACCCTGAATGTGCCTGAAATACTAAGAAGTTTATTCTTTCTAAACCAGATTTCTTCATATTTGTCAAAGGCATTTGGCTGCAATAAGCATTAAGTGTGTTGTGGGGAATTTGAAGTGTCAAAATGAAGCTGTTCTAATGATTAATAATTTGAATATTTTGCACTTTGCAGTGCATTTCATCTTAGGATCTCAAAACTTTTAAACACTGAATTCAGCCTTATAGTCCACTCTGATGTAGAGAAGTATAATTAACTCCACTTCATATATGAGGAAAATGAAGTCAAAGAAACTAGGTCACTTCTTTGAGGGGTTAAAAGGAGAAAAATCACAATTTTTAGAGAGGGGGAGACAAAGAGAGGGAGAGAGAGAGAGAGAGAGAGAGACTCTTTTTTTCATGCTCTTACATTTCCAAAAAGCCCAGCTAAATGTTACCATACTTAATACACACACATGATCATTCTTTCTCTCTCTCTTGTCCTTAGAACAATCATCGGTAATTTTCAACCCAAAGGATATCTTAGTCAGAAAGTTAGAAATGCCGGGGGAGGAAAGGGCAGTGGTGTCTACAATGAAAGTGCCTGCTCAACCATAACTCTGTCTTCATTACAATATCATAAGTAGTGTTTTTATTCCAAGAATGAAAAGTAAATTACATAGAAGTAATAATCAAAATCACAGTGCATGTCATTAAAACTTTCTAGGAGAAAATTCCTGAAAGCTGAAGTTTACAAATTATAAAGTCATTGAGAAAGATCTGAAGAATAGGTTGTTAGCATAACAATATTGCTGTTAAACTAAGAAGTAGATATAGAAGTGATGAGGTTTACAAATTTTTTAAGCCAGTTTGTGAATATAGGAGCTAGTGACGAAGGGCTAATTTCTGCAATTAGTCAAATACCTATAATTCAATTGAATCAAGTAAGCAGGAGCAGTATTTGTTTAAGTGAAAAATAATTTGGGCAAAAAAATTGTTTTGGTATAATTTAACTAGACATGTATGCTGACCCCAGATCTCTATGCATAACTCTTGTGGCTAAATGATGACTGTGTCCAATTGAGACCTCTTTTCAAATATTTATGGAACTAGAAGTCAACATAGGGTTTAACTCTCTGAAGCCATATAATACATATCAATAAATTACACACCAAAATCTGCATTAAACGAATATTATTAAGGTTACAAAGTCAAGCACTGAAAAGTTAGGAAATTCCAGAATTAAGATTGCCCATGCAATCTTAATTAAGTCCCCTTGTTTATATGTATTATGATAGTCTTTAATTATATGATCACATACCGTTTTTTCCACAGGGAAATGAAATGTGTTTTTAACATAATTGTTCTGTGAATAATTTCCTAGGTTTTCTAATAAGCAAAATGGAAAAATAGAAATCGCATCATATGGCATCCTGTGAACATCCACATGATGGGCCATCATAAGGCTGGAATCTTCAGGTCTACCACAGCGATCTGTCATTTGAACTAATGACGTAACTAACAGCAGTAGTAGGTTGTCATCCCTCTGTGTGGACCAGTACTACAGGGGGATAAAAGACCCCTTTGCCAGTGGGTTTCACAGATATTTGCTTACAGCAGAAGAATGATGCTAGATGCTATATAAACACACAACAAAAAGACTAACCTTTGCACAGAGACTTAGCATGAAATCTGGAATTAGAACATCAGGCTTCATGTTCATGGATGTGCTACTAATTCATTGTGACATTGGCCAAGTAATTTAACCTCTCTGCCTCAGTTTCCCCAATTGTAAAATGAGGTAAGGATATTTATCCACCTTTGAAAATTATTTTCAGATTTATGGTTGAAAGGTTCTATGGGTGTAAGCCCTAAGCATTCCTGTTTGTGAATAAAAGGCCAACTTCTTAAAGCATGGAGTTAGGATGCAATTAGAATACCAACCTGAATTAAAAAAGAGATGGCAGTCTGTCTCCAGCGTCCACACCCTTTTCCAGAACATTAAGATCTAGCCAACACTTTCCAAATCATTTTAATAGTGAACATAACTCCAGAGGGAAAGTGATGGCCTTTAAGGGAAAACAAATCCTAGCTAGAACTGGCCCAGCAGTGTGGAAATCATGGCGTCCCCAGTCCCAGGCAGTTCACATAGCAGGGGAACCACAGACTCTGGGAACCTGGGAACTGTGAAATTGACATTCTTATCAGTTTCATCATTGCTAACAGGTGTCAGGATCATAGGTCAGAATGAAACCAAATTTCAAAATAGCAAAATTTCCCACAAACCGGAAATCCCACATTTCGGCCAGCTCTTATCTTAGCCGTTGTGGTATTTAATCCAATCCTTGTTTGATGATTTTCCCCATGTTTGTGTTCTGTGTAATAAAATTCAGAACTGCACATTCTGAACTCCTCAAAACCTATGCATGCTTCTGTCTGTGTTTCTTTCAGTTTGTTGCAGCCACAAATTATAAATGTCCTTTCCACTGAGTGATATGTAGCAGTATAAAAACTTTTGAATCATAAAACCAGGATAGTATTTGTTTTGGAGAGTCTCCAATGAGGGTATTGCACACTGTACCATACTTCTTTGGGGATGCTACCTACAACATTTAAGGCTAGTCTTCCTGTAATTTGGCTGTTGTGGTTACTGCGAGAAAAAGATCTTGTGGCTGAAGCTGCAGTTACTACATTTTAAAGGGTTCATTTAAAAGCTGTGCCTTTTAAATTGGAATATTGGCAAGGGTGTAAGAAACCTAGCTAAAGTTACAAATCTGTTGGTTCTGCAGCAGAAGTTCTTCAGAAGACCTTCTGAATATATATGTTTTACTTGTGCACCTGAGTAGCAGGAAGATGGCACAGGAGGACATCGGGGGTCCAGTGATACCGTTAGTGCAGCGCACACAACTTAATTTGATTTCGGTAACTTTATGCATTGAAAGTCATTTCTGCTGTGCATTCTGACTTGCTATGTATTTTATATATTTGAAACTTTTTGTATGTATGTAAATCAACCAGTTATATGACTCCATAATTTCACATGAATATCACCACCACATATATAGTGTCAATGTGTGTGCACAGAATGTATTTGAAGGTGCATATCTGAACTGGTTCTTCTGGTTAGTTATTTAACCTTTTCACTGTAAGGGTTAAAAACTTTGAGTAAACTCTAGCATACAGTTCCCAGGGGTCTATTTTTAGTTTCTCGTATGGGAACAATGTCAAAAAATAGTCTGGCACTTGTGACTTTGGATTTAGTGCACATAATGTTTATGAGTTGGTTGACACTGCGTACATGTACCACCGTGCTTACATTAATGCATGTAATACATTTCCTTGTGCATTCATTAACCAGGTTCCAGGACAGAGCCAGTGTTGTCTCAGTATTCACAATACCAGTCTTAAGTTTCTGCTACAATCTGTTCTGATTCTAATGTAGTATTTGTAGTCTTCCTTATGGCTTACTGGTCTGAAAGAGGTTTTGGGTCTGTGTTTCTCCAATGAGGGACTTAATGAATTGATAAGCATATTTTAGGGCTCACCCAGCTTGGTTCCTTCCTTGACCAATAACTGGCCTTCCACAGACCCACCTCAGAGCTCTCTAATTTTCCTTTTCGGCCACGTCTGCAACCCAGTTCACTTTAAATCTTGACTTCTTTCCATTCTACAGAGGAGGATAAAGTTCAGCTGAATCTTGTGTGTGGTTTGGTGGAAGTTGTGAAAATGTCGTGTATAGACCATGAAAAATACTTCCCCTTCCATCTAGTATATAAAATTCACAACCAATTAAATGTAATTAAATTTCCAAAAAAAACAGTGATTGGGAATTATGTCTGTCTATCCTCTTCCATTTTGTTTCAGTGCCATTATGTTGGTTTAAGACGATGGGTAGGGTTAGTCTTTCTGATTAAATATGGTGTCTCACACTCTACCTAGAACAAAATAAATCCAACTTCTAAGATGGACAGCAAATAACACAGCTTGAGAGAGGCCAAAATTACATTGCACTCCATCTGTCTTGGCCAGCAAAACAGTCCCATGGACCATTGGAACAAATAGCCTTTGGGGTCTGCTCAGAATTTGGAAGGTTAAAAACAAACAAATAAATTCAGGCTTTAGTCTGGTCATGCCTCCAGCGTTGTGTTACTTAGGAAGTGTAGCTCAGGAATGGGGCCAAGGCTTCACAGAAATCAGTTGTATACTAATGTAATGACATCACTCTCATGCTCTGCTCTGGTCTGGAGAAATTCACGTGCACACTCTTTTCTCCAGGCCTTGTAATAGAGGTGTTTTACCAGTAACACAGCAGCAGAGCTCTGTTTTGGGAGCCAGACTGATGAAATCTCTGCTCTTAAATATCCATACATTGGGCAACGGCAAAGAAACTCTGTGCAGACTAGAGATATGTGCCTTAGAGTTGACAGAGGGGCAGCATGCTGCTGTGTTCATTGGCCTGAGAATGGGAAGGAGCCTGGGAGAAAGAAGAAGGATGGGGGATAAAAAGGGTTCAGAGGACCAGGCATGGTGCTGGGGTGGAGTTTAGGAGACCAGATGAGCATACAGGAGTGCAGTGCTGCCAATCCCCAGTGTTCAGAAATCATGAGACAGGTTCTGAAAAACGGTGAGATTGGTTTAAAGATTTAAAAATAATTGATTTTGGGTTCTCTATTTGCCTTCTTGTTTTCGAGCTTGTAGGGTTTACACTTTCAAACTTTGCTCCCCAAGCTTTGGTGCTACAAAGTTGCTTTTTTCCAAAAATAAAAACGGAGATTCTCTCGTAATCACTTGACTGCACAAGCTGGGTCTTTTAAAAAAAAAACAAAAAAACAAAAACAAATATTGAGAGACTTGTGTTTAAAATTTCAGGTGGCATCAATAGAAGTGTTGCATGGGACCATGTGAGAGACAGACTGGGACAAAGAAAAGTGAAGGTTTTTTTTTATTCACATAAAAAACTTCAGATGCTCAAAACTTTCATGAGCCAAATCTCTAAGTGCTTAAGGTTTTCATTGTGGCTACTTGCCTCCTTTTCTCTCCTGCCATCTTCCATTACACTGATGCTAAAATTTACAACATGCAACCCAGTAGACTTTCTAAGGCTCTGAGTACACTAGAGAGTTTACAGCGGCACAGCCATACTGATGCAGCTGTGCTGATGTAAGATCTCTTGTGTAGCTGCTCTATGCTGACAGGAGAGAGCTCTCCTGTCGACATAGCTACCAGCGCTCGTTGGAGGTGGTTTAATTATGTTGGCCGGAGAAGCTTTCTCACCAACATAGTGCTGTCCACACTGGTGCTTCTGTCGGTGTAACTTATGTCACTCAGGGGAGTATTTTTTTTCCACACCCCTGAGTGACGTAAGTTATACCGACATTAGGCTACATCTACACTATCACTTAAGTCTGATGCAATTTGATGGACATTGGCGCCTATGCTCCCACATGATCTGAACCTTTGGCACTCATTTAAATAAGGAAAGACCAGCTATCATCCCAACACCCTTCCCCCCCAAACAAACAGACAAAAAGGCCCAATATTTCGTAAAAGAACTGGGGGTTGAAAGTTTTTCAATGGAATCCAACTAGCACCATGCCAAATTGCATTTCCTCTACAGGAATTCTATACTTCAGAGGAAAAAAACCCCTGAAACATTTACAAGTTTCAAAATGAATGGTTAAGGAATCCCGCTAGTTTCCCACCGTTATCATCATAACACTCATTGGGACTGTATGTAGTAGTTATTTCTGTCTCTATTGCATGAATTCATTACAACAGCTCGCAATTTAATGTGTAGAGCTTGTAAATTCAGAGATACCTTAATCTAGTGATTGCAATTAAGTCAAAAGGATGTTCTGCAGCAGGCTTCTACCTTCTCCTCCTCCTCCTTCCTCTCACCTCAGTCATTCTATATTTAAAAAAAGAAATCCCAAACATATTGCTACATGGAGGGGATGTATAGGTAAATCTATCCACAACTCCTAATGTACTCTTATTCCTCTAAAAAAATTTTCTGTCTCGGCTGCTCCCTCATCCTTGTCCCCCAGATTCCTGTACTAAAACAATATACTGTATATACTCGTTCGTAAGCCGAATATTTTTGATAAAAGAGTGACGCATCAAAGAGCGGGGGTCGGCTTATAAGCAGGTCTACACCAAAATTTGATGATTTTAAACTCTATGGAATCATTTAATTGAATATCTAATACATTGTCGTTTTGTTTACCTGGAGCGTCTGCAGGCACGGAGCCCCTCAGCTCCCAGTGGCAGCAGTTCACCATTCCCAGCCACTTCCCGCAACTCCCCATTGGCTGGGAACGGCGAACCACAGCCACAGGGAGCTGAGGGGTTCCATGCCTGCAGATGCTCCAAGTAAACAAAACGTCCTGACCTGCCAGTGGCTTACCCTAACGGGCCGGGAGCCAAAGTTTGCCAACCCTAGGGTTGGCTTATGAAAGGGTCATACAGTTTTTGCTATTTTTACCTAGCCATCTTGGGGGGGTCGGCTTGTAAACGAATGGGCTAAGGAACGCGTATATTTTGGAAGCCACTTTTCCCACCAATTAGCTCATATTGATCAAAATCAATAAACAAGCTAGGACGGTGCATTAAGAATCTGTAATCAGTGAGCCTGGGCAACTGTGCTACTTTTACCAAAACTGTTTTCACAGGACTACGTGTTTCTTTTAAAAAACTCACGGAGCTGCTTGTACTCTGTTTAATATGCTCAGTATGTATATCATTTGCATTCTGTAGACAGTGCCTGATGGGTTGCCAACTTTCTAATTGCACAAAACTGAATACCTATTGCCCCACCCCTTCTCTGAAGCCCCGTCCCAGCTCGCTCCATCCCCCCTCCCTCCGTCGTTCGCTCTCCCCCACCCTCACTCACTTTCCCTGGGCTGTGGCAGGGAGTTGGGGTGCGGGCTCCGGAGTGGGGCAGAAATGTGTGGTTCAGGGTGCAGGCAGGGGGTTGGGGTGTGGGAGAGGGTTCCAGCTGGGGGTGCAGGCTCTCGGGTGGGGCCAGAAATATGTGATTCAGGGTGCAGGAGGGGGCCACGGGAAGGGGGTTGGGGTGCAGGAGAGGTCTTAAGCTGGGGGTGCAAACTCTCCAGTGGGGCTGAGGATGAGGGGTTTGGAGTGCAGGAGGGGGCTCAGGGCTAGGGCAGAGGGTTGGGGTGCAGGAGAGAGTGCAGGGTGCAGGCTCTGGGAGGGAGTTTGGGTGCAGGAGGGTCTCAGGGCTGGGGTAGGGAGTTGGGGAGTGGGAGGGAGTTTGGGGTGTGAGCTCTGGCTGGGCAGCGCTTACCTCAAGTGGCTTCCAGCAGCGGCTGGCATGTCTGGCTCCTAGGTTGAGAGGCCAGGGGGCTCTGATTGTTGCCCACGGCCGCAGGCACTGCCCCCGCAGCTTCCATTGGCCGCAGTTCCTGGCCAATGGGAGCTGCGGAGCTTGCGCTTGGGATGGGGGCGGCACACAGGGTTTCTGTGGCCGCCCCTACACCTAGGAGCCGAGCATGCCGGCCGCTTCCGGGAGCCAGGGCAGGCAGGGTGCCTGCCTTAGCCTGCTTGCGCCCCCAACCGGACTTTTAACGGCCCCGTCAGCGGTGCTGCCCAAAGCCACCAGGGTCCCTTTTCAACTGCGCATTCTGGTCGAAAACCGGATGCCTGGCAACCCAATACCTGATATTTTCTTGCATAATTACAAAACACTTATCCTGCAAAAACTAGGGGGTGACCAGATATTTTCATGGATTTATTCTGAATTATGAAGTGGAGGACAATATTCTTAGAAAGAGAACATTTTCAACAGTTTTTTCATATCAATAGCCACATTTTTTTTCTCCTCTTCCCCCAACGTAATGTGCGCTCGCTCTCTCTCTCTCTCTCTCTCTCTTCCCTAGCTTTTAGGGTTAATGGTGAGGCAAGGAAATAGCAAAGCTTTGAGTCCGATGCACAGTTTCCTTTTCTGTTCTCCCTCCCGCCACACATCCCCCTTCATCCAACCTACATTTCTTGGCTCCATTCAGCTATTAGTCTGTTCGAGTTGTGACGTAAATGGCTCACAGCAAGTGACCCCCGTGGCAAACCTGTAAAACATTATACAGCATGAATAAGAACTTTCTTATTAGATCTGCAGCTGGCTAGATGCAGACATGGCAGTGAGGATGTTTTGAAAGAAAGGCATGGCTTGACAAAGAACCCAGTCTCTTGAATAAAGGTTTATACTGGCACTTCACTGTGTTTATAATACCATATGCCAGGGGCAGGGCTTCTTTTTTTATCATATTGTTATTTAACTTTTTATACCTAATCAGCTCTTATATTGAGGTGACTGAAAAGGGGAAACTATTTTTTCCCCCTTGGGTTTCTCAGACTCAGGCTATCCTGCTGTAAGTTCATGAGGCTTTTGAGGCCTAGATTCAAATCTCTTTCATATCTAAAGCAAAGTACGTTTGTCAGGACCAACTGTGTCTATTACAGGCAGGCTTTTCTTTATATTTCAGAACTTTTTGCAGAACAGACCCAGTGTGACTGGATTTTTGTGTGTTGATATTGGAGAGATTTTTTTAGGTTGTTTGCTTGTTGTAACTGGACTCACATAGGCTGCAGATGTTGTCATAGAGAGCTAGTACATATACCATACTTGAAAAACCTACCTTTTTCCTCCCACCCCCATTCTACAGCATTATGTAAGCCAATGATAGTTAATCCATGATTTTCCGTTGTTCTTCTCTGGTTTGTGCCAAGGTTCTGCGTGAGCACAACGTGGAACTTCTGCTAGGACAAAAACTATCACTGTCAGACTCTCCCTTCCTCTGACACTCAAACTGGTGGAGTAAATACGTATTTGCACTGGTAGCCAACTGAGAAAACAGAAACATTTGGCTCACAGTGTAACATTTTATTTAGTTGTTTTGAGGAATGTGTTAACTATAACTTGTTAAATAAAGCCCCACCCTGTGTGGCACTCGGCACCTTGCAGTGTCAGGTCCTTATATCTTATGAAATGGGGTTTTGTATTCTAAATATCTTTAGTCATTTTTGTAGTTCTTTGTAACTCCGTCCAATGACAAAGCGGCTCTTTGGTTGCTGACGGCTGAGTTGCTAGTGCTGTAAACTGGGGCCTCTGAGGGCTGTTAAACTGCTCAGCTCCAGCACCACAGCACAGTCAGTTCAGCACAAGACTCTAGCACTAGAGTTTTCTTGGAAACACACTTTCAGTCAGAGGGAACTGGAAAAAAAAATGTTCACAGAGTAAGAGTGATGCTAGTAGAAACAAAAGCTGGCAAGAGCTGAGTAGGAATCTGAGCTAATTCTTTTGTTTTCTTTTAATGATTCAATAAAAGGGTATAAATTATCTGGAAACAAATTTGCTTCCCTGTCCCAACCTTCCCCTACAGTTCAGGGTTATAATCATGGCACCATGGTTAGAACTGCAGCCAGGCTTCCATTATATATGCTATTTTTCCTTACACAAAATAACTCCTTTCAGGCCATAGGAGAATTTCTTTGGAAAGTTAAAGGAAAATTGTCCAGTCATTTCTGACTTGATCTTTGAGTTCATCTGCCTACACTTTGACAAATGAACTGGAAAGTTGCCTTGTTGCTTTACAACATTTTAAAGTTCCTCTGTATCTGATGATAAAATTGCTGTTATTACTATTATTATTTACTACTAATTTCAAATTGTATTAAATCACAGGAGATCTTTTCACCGCTTACATGCAGGACACTTTTAATCCTCCTCCATTAATATTAAAGAGTTGGACTCCCTTTGTAAAGGTAGGAAACTTCAGAGTAAAACTAGGAGTGCATTGGCTTCCAAATAACAGGTGATATTTGACATATCCTATGAGGCACACAGCCTCTACACAGTGAAACCCCTGAATGTTAGGATAACTTTTAAACCAAAACTTTTCTGTATCTGACCGACTGAGAAGCTGTTATGGTTATCATGTTAGTTTGTAGTTATCAGGCCCTTGAGAGAGGCATAATCTAAAGGTGTTAGCCAAAGACTAGGAACAAAGAATTCACAAATTATTTCTAGCCTTGACACTACTAGCTCTGTGGACTAAGGAAAGACTTAGTAGCCCCATTTTCCAGATGAGGAAACAATTTACTCATCTACCTCGCTGGGGCTTTGTGAGGACTTAGGCACCTAACGCCTTTGAAAATTTACCCCTTAATGTTTGTCAAATATATTTATCAGAGGGGTAGCCGTGTTAGTCTGAATCTGTAAAAAGCAACAGAGGGTCCTGTGGCACCTTTGAGACTAACAGAAGTATTGGGAGCATAAGCTTTCGTGGGTCAGAACCTCACTTCTTCAGATGCAAGTAATGGAAATCTCCAGAGGCAGGTATAAATCAGTATGGAGATAACGAAGTTAGTTCAATCAGGGAGGGTGAGGTGCTCTGCTAGCAGTTGAGGTGTGAACACCACGGGAGGAGAAACTGCTTCTGTAGTTGGATAGCCATTCACAGTCTTTGTTTAATCCTGATCTGATGGTGTCAAATTTGCAAATGAACTGGAGCTCAGCAGTTTCTCTTTGGAGTCTGGTCCTGAAGTTTTTTTGCTGTAAGATGCCTACCTTTACATCTGCTATTGTGTGGCCAGGGAGGTTGAAGTGTTCTCCTACAGGTTTTTGTATATTGCCATTCCTGATATCTGACTTGTGTCCATTTATCCTCTTGCGTAGTGACTGTCCAGTTTGGCCAATGTACATAGCAGAGGGGCATTGCTGGCATATGATGGCATATATAACATTGGTGGACGTGCAGGTGAATGAGCTGGTGATGTTGTAGCTGATCTGGTTAGGTCCTGTGATGATGTTGCTGGTGTAGATATGTGGGCAGAGTTGGCACAGGAATGGCAATATACAAAAACCTGTAGGAGAACACTTCAACCTCCCTGGCCACACAGTAGCAGATGTAAAGGTAGGCATCTTACAGCAAAAAAACTTCAGGACCAGACTCCAAAGAGAAACTGCTGAGCTCCAGTTCATTTGCAAATTTGACACCATCAGATCAGGATTAAACAAAGACTGTGAATGGCTATCCAACTACAGAAGCAGTTTCTCCTCCCGTGGTGTTCACACCTCAACTGCTAGCAGAGCACCTCACCCTCCCTGATTGAACTAACTTCGTTATCTCCATACTGATTTATACCTGCCTCTGGAGATTTCCATTACTTGCATCTGAAGAAGTGAGGTTCTTACCCACGAAAGCTTATGCTCCCAATACTTCAAATATATGTAGTGCTGCTTCTTAATTCAGGTGGATTTTTTCATTCACTAGGTAGAGGTGCTGCCAGGCTTTTAAACAGAACAGAAATCATTCCTCTATTCCGTGAATACGCCGCCTTTCTGGCCGTGTATTTCAGGAGAGCGAGGAGTGAATTGTGCACTGCTTCCACATCACCCAGTAAGAAGGTAGCTGTAAAGTCTATTGAACAAATGACCAAATACTCAGAAACGTGAGTGAACAGAAGTTCTGCAACCCCATGAATAGAAATGGCACTTGAAGAATTCCTTTGAACTTACTTTCTTGGGGAGAAGTAGAAGGAAGCCAGTGTCTTCATATTTTTGAGTTTGTATGGAACTTCAATAGCTTTTGAGTAGAAGTGGACTTCAACAACTTTTGGAGTGTTCAAAATCCAAAGCTGGCTCTGAATTTTGCAAATGACTCCTTATTTTTATAATTATCTAAACCTATCCCCAGATCTGAATGCCTCTGAACTTTGAGGGGCTTGAAGTCTGAATCCAAATGATTCAGTTGTAGTCCTGTCTTGGTATTGCAAGAAAGTGAGACGCCTTCTTGATACTCAAAATAAATACAACATAGACACCTCATTTGTCTACCTATTCAGTTTATTGGCTTCCCTATACAAAGCTTAGTTCCAGAACCCTTAGGAGCAAGAACACCGGAATAGCCATGTCTGGTTACATATATAGGAAGCTGACATCCGTAATGAAATATTTGTCATTCAGGTGTAACCAAGGCTTTCCACAGGTCATTGTTCCTTGGTAGATGACACTTTCTACAGTCATGGAGACTCCCACATTGGTACTTAGATACAGCTTGAAGTCTGTAAGGTGTTACTATTTCACCTGTAATCCCCAGAAATAGTTTGAGAATCTGGGCTTTAATTCCAGTTCCTTCTTAATAAAGGATGCGCAGAAGTAGACTGCCTTAATAAAGGATGGGCAAAATCCAGCATGCTGTGCTCCAAATATGCTTCCTTCTTAGTGAATCTACTCTCCCTCCCCGCCACACACTCCCAACACCACACACATCCAACCCAATGACCCCAGCCTCCATCTTGTATCCAAACAGAAATACAGTCCATTTGCCAGACAAGCCGCCTCCTCTATCTGGCAATCTTCCTGTATATTTGCCTAGTTTTGCACAATCACTGAGCCCAATCACGCGCAAAAAAAAAAATGCATGTAATTTACTAGACAAGGAGGGGTTTCTTTGAGAATCATGAGTACACAGGGTCAGTCCATCTCAGCCATGTGAGCTACACAGGGCATGTTTGGCTCAAAGTCAGTTATAAAAGCAATGTTAAAATTCTTTCTGCTGATATCTGTACAAGTGAGATTCCTTCCTGGCATGAAATCCTAGACCTATGACTCCCCCACACAGCAAAATAAAAACAGCAATATGCTTGCCATGTTCTTTGTACATTTTTGGGCCATCTCCCCCGCTCCCCTCCAAGAAAGTTGACATCCTACTCCCAACTACCTCCTACTAGGAAATTAACTTAGATGACCATCAAAATTAAAAGTTTCAGAGTAACAGCCGTGTTAGTCTGTATCCGCAAAAAGAAGAACAGGAGTACTTGTGGCACCTTAGAGACTAACAAATTTATTAGAGCATAAGCTTTCGTGGACTACAGCCCACTTCCGAAGAAGTGGGTGCAGTACAGTTTCAATTCACCTCACCAGTCCAGCCTGCTTTCCAACTTACATTACCTCTCAGCTTATTGAGTTTTCTTACACAAGAACAAATTTTGGAGGGTTCCAAGATACTCCGCATGTCTCAAGATTCTAGCAAATGGTTGGTGCATGTTTCTGCAGGTATAGAGCATATTGTATTCATTGCTTTGAAAACCAGATTGCTGTTCTCATTCTGTCCACTGCTTTCCAACATTTGCACCTCCATACTGTGACCCTGAAGCTGGTCATTTTGCCCTTGTGTCTCTGCAAGCCAGTCTTCACTATTCTATGCAGGATAGGCCATTTTTGCTATTTATGCTAGGTAACTTGCTTCCCAAACCTTAGATTGTATGGACAATGGAAGTTCTGTTTTACAAAGGATTTCGAGATCTCCAGATTTGACCTAATTCCAAATTTGAACAGACCCCCAAAATTTCCTAATTCTTCACAAAAGGGAATTCTGGGGGGGAATCATTTCAGATGAATCAAAACATTTCATTTTGACAAAATTGAAATGTTTCAATTTCACTTTTTGAAAATTTGTACTATATTGTAATATACAATATGATACAAAATAATATTAAGTCATTTCAAAACACAAAATTGAAATAGGCTGTTTTGGCATTATTGGAATTTTTTCCCCGTTTTCTTTTAAAACAAAATTCTAGTGCAATTGACTCCGTTTTACAAAATATTTTGATTTCAACAGACCTGCATGTTCCAACGGAACATGGTTCCATCAAAGTTTCTCCAACCAGCTTTGCCTCATGTTTTCTGCAGGCAAGGTGTTGGCTGCTTTCACTACCTTTGCTCTTTGCACACTGGGTATGAGGGAGCAGTCTGTTTCTCTCTCAGCTGTTCTATATTGGCCTGATAGTGTATTTGGTAAGAAGAGCACCCTAACTGCTAATCAAAATCTCATTTCATTTCTCATGGCAAACCCCCATGCTACTTGGCAACTAAACCTAGACCTAAGATTACTATATTTCTGTGTAATACATTTTATTGCGCACACTCTCTCTCTCTCTCTCATATACAACATGAAACACAGACCCATTGTTGCATCACGAGGCCTGCAGTAGATTGGGGGGATTTTTCCACCGTAATCTGTACAATTACAGAAGCAGATATTTGAAAAGTGGAAAAGCTATTGGGCAAGTTACACGTGCTTTCTGACCTTTGTGACTCTCACATTGCATGTAGTCTTCTCAAGTAGCTACTGAGATAATTTGGCACCAGAGATAAAGAGTTTGCTAAAAATAACTCTCTCTTACTTTTGGTCTTTCGTTGTGTTGAGGGGTCTGTTTGTTTGTTTTTAGTTTTACCATACCTACCAGTCTGGTGATAAAATTCAGGACTGAGGTTATCCCATTAAATACTAGCCAGCGCGGTCTGGCTTTACCCCCAAGGGATTGTCAACTCCAAGCATTCAGCAATTATAAGTCAGGATCCCCCAAATTGCGAAATTGGCTTAAAAATCATGAGCTTAAAAATAATAAATTAGGGTTCTTTCTGTTTGCTCTCTGGTTTCGGAACCTTTCAGATTCACATTTTTTATTTTTTTTTTTCTCCATGCCATAACGTTTAGGAACTTACTTTTACTTTTAAATGAAAGCTGAGATTTTTTTTTTAGTCACATAGCTCCAGGACCTGGGATTTTAAGAAAAACACCTAATATTGTGAGATTTGAGATACAACTGTAAGAAACAGCAACACTACTACTACCATTCACATTCCTGAAAAATTATATGGATATTCTGGCTAATTTAACTTGAGACTTGGGAGTATTGTTGGAAGCTCTAAAAACATCTTAGAAGTGCCTTTCATTTGTGTCTCTGCATAACAACTTTATTTTCACCCTGTGTTTTTGTGCTTATCTGTGAGTTACGGGTTAGTGAAAGAGGCTGACTTCACAGCCACGGAGTCTGATGTTCTCTATTTATTCACAGATCAAATACAGCATGGAGTGCAGCATTGGAGGCTTTCTTGCAATGCATTGCCAGTTACCCCTAATCTAGAGAACAGTTCAGGCTTCATGCCCATTTAATTCATGGCTTCACTGTGTAGAATGGCAATAAGATTGTGGTTTACTGTCCATTGCGAATAGTAGCTTTGGGACAGACAGGCTCTATAGGAACTAGATTTGATACCATCAGACTCATTTCACATAGGTCACCAAACAGCAGTCAAGTGGTATGTTTTCTATCATGGTTGACTTGGGTGTAATTTGAGTTGGCAGCTGATATTCTATTACCCCATAGACATCCATAGACACCTGTAATAACTTTCTTAATTTCTCTTTTAAAAAAGAATTTTTTTAAATTTTTAACTTCATTAAAAAAAACAAGTGACGGTTCTAGGACAAATGAGATGACTAAGTAAAACCATATTAAGCTACAAATAAAAGATAGGGGTGAGGTGGGAATTTTCCATTTGTCTTCCCAATATTCTCAGTTCATAGACCAGTTGTCGCCCAGTACTGCAGAGACTGATAGCAACAGATCCTCTTGTAAGGAGGCACTACTACTACTACAAAGGGTATATCTACACTGCAATTAAAAACCCACGGTGGCACGTGCCAGCTGACTCAGGCTAGGGGGCTGTTTAATTGCAGTGTAGACCTTTGGAGTCTCATTGACAGCTTGAAAAGTCTCTTGATTTTTGCAAAATTGGGCTGGAAATCTCTTAAGAAAAGCCTCTCTCACAGTATTTTGGCTCCTCTGCTCAGAACAAAACCCATACAAGCTGTTCAATTACTGGTCAAAGAAGGTTCAGTTTGGGTGGAGCTGTTTTGGTTTTTATTTTGCCCAAACCAGTTGTCCCTAATTAAGTCCTCCTAACAGAGGAATGAGGGTGGCAGCACATCAGAATGTTCAGCAGCTGGGAGTGGGGGAAACTTTCAATGTTTGTGCTGGCTGTGGAGACTCTTGAAGATTTCCACCTTGCTTGCATCATTTCCCTGCTCTCTCCCAAAGGCAGATAATTGGTGTTCAGAGCCTGCCCTCTCTCTGACATTTATTGCAGAACAGTAGCATTTCGGGCAGAGAGATAAGATCACCCAATAGCTGAAAAGAGGATATTTCTGCACCCTCAGGAATGCTCTTGAGACCCAGGAAAGGGTTTAAATCTGTGACAAAGATTGTGGACATAGATGTTCAGTGAACCAGGGAGAATGTCTAGATGAATAAGATTGGGGCTGAGAGCCATGATTGCCTGAGTTCTAATCTCTGGTGAGACACTGTCTCTGGGTAGCTATCTGTGCCTCAATTTCTCTGTCTGTAAAATGGAGATAATAGTTCTAAACTCTCTCACAAGTATCTTCTGAGACTTCCTAATTTTTGGACAGAGCTTTGAGACTAGAATGCTAAGTAACTGATTATTAGGATCCCACATATGTTGATTGGACCTAGAGAAGCCAAACGGGGCTCAAACTAACATACCTGGAGTCAGAATAATTGTAATTATCCAGGTGTCTTCAGTCTCAGGGACAAGGACACATCTGGTGTCCAGGCACCAGAAAAAATCAAAGCGTGAAGAGTTTTTGACCTTTGCTTCACTGGGGACAGGATTTCATCCATGTAGCTGTCTTGTCCTCAGCCAGGGGGACAAGACAGTCACTAGGATTAAGTGATATGCATTAACTTCTATTGAGGCAGGCCTTTGTTGATTGGAATACAGAAGTAAAATAATATCTCTAGCCAAACCCTTGTGTAAGAGGACAAAATGTACATATTTTGGGACACACAGTAACTGGGGAAAGTAGAAACTGAAATTACTTTGGCAACAGTGAGGAGGAGGCCTCAGGGGCCCATAATGGGACTGAGTAAGGAGGAATATCCTCTTTCAGCTGGTTTCTTATATAGATTCTTCCATAAAGTAAGCAGAGAAAACATTGCTTTCTTGATCGGTGCTAGCCCAGGTAAGTAATATATTTGATTAGTGTGCCATACAGATGATTATTAGATTGTACCGGTTTTAATATAATAAAAGTTATTCTAGTTCTCCATCTCTTCTATACTGTGACCCCATGTGACAATACAAGAGTTTTGGACTCACTCTCCCTGTATGTAGCTATAAAAAAAAAAACAAAAAAAAAAAACAAAACGGGGGAGGGGGCGTTGAGGGTCGAGTATTCTCAATTTGCTGAAACCTGTTCCCAACCCCCATATTGAAAACCTGTTTCTTGGGCAATTTATATTACTTAGATGTTAGTATGTCAAATGTATTTATCCTGGCCTTTTCCCTCCCGTTTTCCCTGTACTCTAGTATGTTGTTGGACATGTATGTTTGGGACTACAGCACTTCAGAAATAAAGTACGTAACATGTATTATTTGGTGCTTTATGTGTAAATAATATGATTGAAACTGTGCCGTTTATGTAGAAAGTTTATGGTTTTATTATTAGCAAAAAGGAGATTATATGAATAATACTGAGGACAACATGAGATTAAATGTGGGCAAACAAATGTGCCAGGTGTAAGGTATAGGGAACACTTTCTTTTGATGATGCCCATCTGAGATAATATGCATTTGTGAATATAGCTCATTAAACATAAATCAACGAAAAATACAATAGCTAAACCAGTGCATCAAAATTCACGGAATAACCAGGGCATGTCACACTGAGAAATTCATTGGAATCATTTAGAGAAGATACACTCCCCTAATTTAAACAAACAAAAACAAAACCTTAGAGGCCTGTCCTCTGAATTACACCTCTACCTCGATATAACACTGTACTCGGGAGCCCAAAAATCTTACCGCGTTATAGGTGAAACTGCGTAATATCGAACTTGCTTTAATCCACCAGAGTGCCCAGCCCTGCCCCCCAGGAGCACTGCTTTACCATGTTATATCCAAATTCGTGTTATATCGGGTCGCATTATGTCGAGGTAGCGGTGTATATTAAAATGTGGATGGTATATAGTGAGTTCATTAAGATACTGTAGAAGTTGGAACAAAATGACAATTTACTACTATCTTGCTTCCGTTGAAAGTTATTTAAAAAAAATTGTACTTTTAAAACAAAAAAAGAAGGAAGGGAAAAGTGGTCAATAGGCAGTTCGTAGAAGGCATGACATTTTCTGGATTTACAAGATGTGTGAAAAGTTATAAAACCCTGTCTGCAGTGGAAAAAAAAAAAGGTGTGGTCTCAACACAGGACTGGGAGCCAAGAATCATGACTTCTAATTCTCCATCCGACACTCCATCTGTGGCTTTGAGGTACATGTTTTCTAAACTGTCCCATTAGTTTTTTCATGCCCAATTTCAGACACCTTGGGCCTCAGCAATCACAACTCAGTTGTGGGCAAAAAACATTTCTGAAACTTGGGCCCAAGATGTCTCAGTTTAGGCATCCAAAAACAGTCAATCAAAACTTGTGGTCACTTTTTAAATTTTTTTCCCTAACCTTTCTATTCAAGCAACATGAAATCCTTTCCAAGGCTGCCAATGTCCTCCTTCTATTATATCATTCATCTTGCTTTGACTAGATTGTGTAGTGTAGTGTAGTGTGAGGAGGCACTGGAAGTTACAATGATCTGCCCTTGTGCTTGGGGGCTGACTACATTTGTAGTCCTTGTGCCCACCTGGTCACAAGGACTATGTGAGGGTAAGCAGCACTAGCCACACCAGAGTATGTGGAACCATGGTCCCCTCCACATCAGACAGGGGCTATGACAAGCAGGAGAGTGACTATGCTGGGTAGCTTTGGGGAGCATATTGCTTGCCTCCTAGAGATTGTACTGAAGTGGTTCAGCTTTTCACTGCAGGGAATTCCTATAATCCAAAATCTGGCCCCTTACCTTTAGAGATTTTTTGTTTGTAGATTTTAGAACCTATGAAATAATCCTGAAAACAAAGTTTTAAAATTCATAATAGTTTGAATGGCAGAGTTTTAAATTGTGTTAGTTCTTCAGCCCATGTTTAAAAAGAATTTGACCTGTAGATATCTCCACTAAACCCCTTCCTATTTAGAGGAGGATGCTGATCACCAGGTTTTTTGTTTTGTTTTTTTCCACCTAATTTGAGCCCTGTATTCATGCCCCTGACTGTTGCCTGTTTATATCCAGCATTTCTGCATTCCAGATGGAGTGAAGCACATGTGACAGGAATATGTATGTATTTTGGAGCAGAGTTGGGTGTGAATGAGAAACAGTTGTCTGTTTAGACACCTACTTAGAGATTACTCAGAATCCTGCCTCTTTGCATTACTGTTTGTTGCTCTCTAGGTTTATCTCAAAGTACGCTGTCAAGGCTGGTAAGCCTAAAATTTGACCTATCTTGACAGTGATCCCATATGGACATCTACACTTTCAGTACCTTTCACTGCCAATACAAGTTAGTGATGTCTGTTCCCTTTACTTAGTCATTGACCGCTTTTAAAACGTTCCTGTAGGGAGAAAAGGGGGAATGAGAGAAACTTCCCAAGGGCAAAGCAATTGGACGCAATGACCTTTGTGTTTTTTGTTGTGTAAATGGGCCTGCCACTTCCATCTCCTTATCCTATTGGAACATTTGTTTTCTTTTCTGTTGCTGTTGTGAGTTTTTGTGCAGCATCTAGTGCAGGCTGTTGAAAAGTGAAATCTGCTGAAAAGCTAGGGCTTTGTACAAGGTTCTGCAGGAAATCTAGGAAGCCTGAGTTTACAAGACTTGCCATGGTTCCTTGCACAAAAGGCATCTCTTGTGGGTTGGTTGAGGACTCCCTTTTCAGGGAATACTGTACAATGGGGATGTTTATATTAGAATTTATTTCTGGTAGACAACTCATATTTTTGTTAAATTCGGAGCATTACATTGTATTTATCATAACTAATTGCTAATAAGACCCTGATGATTATTTTGTTTGTTTACTATTCCGGTTTTCTCTTCATACTCTGTCAGGTTGAGTTCCTGATGCAGAATAACTGTAATTTTTGAGATTGTCACTGCGTAAACATACAATTTGTTAAATTTTCCACACTGAACTTCACAGTTGTGAACAGGAAAAGAATCTGGGAGTTTTGGCTCCTACAACATGACCTAAAGCAACAGTCTCTGTTACCTTTTAGTAATGTGCGGATTTACAGCCCATGTAAATTAAGGGAAAAGTAATCTCATGCACAGTTGAGCAGGTCTGTCGCCTCATGTTGTACAGTGATGTACATCTACATGTGGGTCCCAATCCTACTCAACCTGAAGGGGTCTGCTTAATTTTGCTGACTGTGAATAGTCCCACCAAAATAAATGGGATTAAACATGTGGATGACTCTTTGCAGGAAGGGGGGTTATAGCCACTGCACATTTTGTCCCAGCAATACCTGGCTGTTGTTGGTGATACAAAGGTCAAAATTAGCCCTCCATTCCCCTGAAAACCACCGTCCCTGTTGACACCCATGTTGACAGACTCAACACATACACCATGGACTGAATTGATGTAAAGTGAGCACTACCCTTTCACCCCTAGATATATAGTTGCACCAGATCAGGGTTGAGGTCTGAGGGTGGGGTAGTATGGGCAAAACAGTGAGCTGCTGCTGCTGTCTGGGCTTGTTTATTGGCTAAATTGAGGACTTAAATCTCCAAGCCAGCCTAAAACCTTTCACGAGCCTAAATTCACCTACATTTAAAACCTAAATTCACATGGAGGGGGAAATCCCAGTGCTGTCCAGCTGTTACACAAACAATACGGCCAGGATTTTCTCTGTGTACATTTTGACAGAAACCAACAAAGTGGTTTTGTCAGTTGTTTTTCTGTGCCGTGTGGGAATCAATATGAAGTGTGTCTAGATTGCTGCTCAGTACACATCGTCTTGGTTCCCAAAAAGTGCTTTGCCCAGGATAGTTGGTGGAGGTGGGGGCTTATAGAGGAGAGGGTGTCTGTGAAACGTGTCACGCTGGAGGAAGATTGCTGAACTGATTTAATTAGTTCTGTTTCCGCAGCTTCATTTTTGCTCGGGTCACTGCTACATTCATCCACTTGCGTTTTTCCCCCCCCCTCTCAGCAATAGACAAGTGCATGGTGATAATTAATGTGGCAGGTTGATTGAGATTGGGTGGCAGAGAGGCAAGTTTTCCTGGATGAATGATGAAGCATTGCTGGTTGAACTTAAAAGTGCATAGATTGAAATAGAAAGTAGTTAGTATAAAATCCCCCACTCCCCCAAGGGTGTGTTTAAACAGAATGTACTTTGAATTTTGACATTGAGCTTTCATAGTAAACTACCAGATGATACAGTGTCATTCTAGGACTTTCAGTAGCTGGGATCTATCACCTGAAACTCAAGGCCAGCTTTATGTGTATTGTGAAGATGCAAGATCTGGGGTGGTGGGGTGCTAATGACAGAGCCTGCTTTTTTTATTCTTTCTGTATTAGGGTGGAATGATAGCTGACATGGTAAGACTGCTTCCCCCTAGAAGCCAACCTTAGAAGATCATTTAATTTTTAGAAGTTTGAGCCTCACTGCCCTGATTTCTCTTTTTGGAAATGGAGTATGACCTACTAGTGAATATTCAGTGGATTAGCTTTAGCCTTTAATGCTGAGAGTCCTTAGATGCATCAGAGTTTGCTGCTAGTTCAGCCACCCCGTCTGATTAAACATGTCACTGGGACCTATGTGCTCTCTCTCATTTTGTTATGTTGCTCCCATCCTACTCCTCACCACCTACAATTTCCTACTGGGGTGGTATGCTTAGACTATCCAACACCCCAATTTACTTGGCAATTTTGATTAATAGGCTCATTTTAAAGATGCAAGTAAATCCTCCACACTAGAAGCCTATAGCTAAATGTACAGTACAAAATTGAGAGAGTCTAGATTCTTCTGTGTTAAATTTTGCTTCATTAAATCACAAACATTCCTCTGGGTACTGACATTTAACATAATACAGCACAAGAAAGCACAATTGTGTCCATTGAACCGATGAGAAGTTATGCTTCTGTTTTGGACTTGCCATTGTATTGCTCCGCTGTATTTCAACCCCACTTCTGAAAGCCGGGGGAAACATTAATCCTGAAGCTAGCTGTTCCCATAATCCAAGGGTTTTACATATCACATCAATCAGACATCAAATTGCCCTTTTAAAAATGTCTAGGTAGTTTTTCTTTTTATTTATTTTACTTTTTCATTTGATCACTTCCCGACAAGTGCACACAGTACTGGAAAATACCTGCTCTGTTAAACACCCTGAAATTTGTTTATTATGAAACTTGCCCTTTATATGGGGTTAACCTACTGGTATGTGTTGGAAAGACTTGAAAATTGCAGTACAGCATGTTTGATTTTTCTGAACAAATTTTTGTTTTCCTCTCCTCCACCACGTAAGGAAATGTTGGATCCAGTGAAAATTGCTGGATTGACAACCCTGGACAGTAATGTCCTGTTTATGCACAGAAGAAGTACAACATAGACGAAGGCAGGGGACACTCTCCTTTGCTTCCTGCCAATGTGGCTCAGTTTGTTCATAGAGGAACCGCTTCTACAGGTTAAAAGGAAAGTGTAACCTCCAGACCCATTCAGCCCTAAACTTTTCTTCTAGGTCAAATTCTGGAATATTTTAAATTGCCCTTAATGTGAGCTTTCATTTTCTGGGTTAGTAGTGCAGGTGAATCAGCCAAACTACTTGGGTCTTGATCCAAAGTCCATTGGAAGTCTTTTCATAGACTTCAGTGGGCTTCAGATCAGGCTGTCCATTATTATCCAGGGAAGGCAATATTTGGTTTTCAAAATAGCTGGTTCATATAAGGCATATAGAGCCTTCCATGTGACACTGGAAAAAACAAGCATCTTAAGGGAACATTGCTGTTTGGGATCAGTGTTAAATAATGGACTACAAAATGCTATGTTTCGAGTGGGGATCACTTCCATGCTGGAGAGAGAACCATTATGACAGTTGCAGTATTTGCAGCACAAAAAGCAAAACAGATTTCTTGTAGGAGAAAAGTGTTTAGATTAATTACTACATTAAACTGCTGAATATTCTTGTGTACAGTATGTTGTGATTTGCCGTCTACTGCAGCAGACTACTAATTGGTCAGTTCAGTACTATGACTGCGGTGCTGTTAGTATGTAGTTAATGATTCCCCATGGAAAAGCAAACAGATATAAATAAGCTTATATGATTCTTGTCTCTTTCTAGGAAGCTAATTGTACAAAAATGGACTTGAATGTGGTACATTTGAACTGCAGTGACTGAATTAGTCTCTAAGGTGCCACAAGTACTCCTGTTCTACTTTGAATAGTAACCAGGGTTTTGAAATACAGTAGATGCTTGTTTGCAACCGCACCTTATCAGAGCAACTGCTGCTTACAAGTAACATTTCCCCGGGAACACTTTCCCTACCATGAATTGTCCACTTGGTAACAGCAACATAGCGACAGTGTAAGAACAACATCTGGGGCGGAGATTGGGGAGGGCCATGGAGGGGCGCTGCCCTCCCAAACAGCATCTTTTCACAACCTTCCCAACCCTGGCCCTTCAGCGCAGCTCCAGGCACACAGCCCTGTTCCACTTGCTCAGTCTGACAGAGCCTGCATGCAGAGCATGTGTAGGGGGGAGTTTGATGGGAGGGTCTGGAAAAGGGGGGAGCTAGGGTTGGGGGAGTAGCAGAGGCACAGCTGGACGATTTCCTCCTCCCATCCTCATCGTCTGGCTTGCAGGCGGCTGGGGGGTGGGGGTGGGGTTTTGCTGTTTTGCATTGTGGAGTATCACACCCTCCTCTCCCATGCACTGAGCTTCCCCTCTATCTCGGTTGCCAGTGGGAGGGTGTGGGTGTGCTGTTTTGCAGTGGGGGGGGAGTCAGAGAACCCCTCTCCCCAGGGCACTGACCTATCCCCTTCCCCCCTCCCATCTCTGCTGTCCATAGTAGGAGCCACTCCCTCCCCTCCATTGCAGGCTGTGCACTGTGGCCTCCCTAGCCATCCATCCCTCGCCAGGGTGGACCATGAAGCTGCCAGCGGGGGCATCCTCAGCCTGTCCCTGGCAGCTGGGCTCTCTCAGCCATTTTGCCGACTGGGGGCTCCCTTGCCAAACCCAGGGTTCCCCTCCCTCGTTCCCCACAACTCCCGCCCCAACACAGCTGCCCCTTTCCTTCTGAAACACCCTTAATTCTTCATACACCTTTGGTCAGATGACACTCCCATAACTGCAACAGCCACTTAAGCGCAACAAAACAAAAGGGCTACCAACGAGCAGCTACTCTAGCATTTTTTTCCTCTCTTCCGTTCTACTTTTGCATCTTTACCA
Organism: Malaclemys terrapin pileata; assembly: GCF_027887155.1. NCBI lineage: Eukaryota > Metazoa > Chordata > Testudines > Emydidae > Malaclemys > Malaclemys terrapin. Next base: position 117,236,422 of record NC_071505.1, read on the forward strand.
GCTCATTATCATGCATCCTCTCCTTCAGTTCTGAGCTATGATATTGGCTTCACTGCTATTGTCTTCCCCTACAGATGAGCCTTCCCAGTGTCCGTTACACTCAGTGCACTACACTCCCACCACAACTATTGTCCTATCAGGAAAGATTGCTCTCAATCCTTTTGTCTTGGCCTGGCCAACATGGACTTTTTTCCCTATCTTGTGGTCTAAATAGCCATGCATAGCATGGAATGGTGGTGAGTGCAATCTTTAGCTGAATGCTTTGATTAAAAAAAAATGTTGAAAACCTATCCACTGGAAATCAGTTTAAGGGATTTGGAAACCATCTGACAATGCCTTATTACATATTCCACATCTGCAAATGTCTTTGACTCTATATCCTTGGGATCACTAAGAATTAAGTGTTGCTTTCAAAAATATAATTTATAGTGGTTGAAGTATAGTATATTTTTCCAGGGGTCTTCCGCCAAAAGCTTGTGTGTGTTCAAAAGTAACATCTGACATATAAACCGATTACTTGGAGAAGTGAGAAATTCAGTGACATTACTGAAAACATTAGCAATTTAATTTGTCTAGTAATATTACCAGTGTGGAACAAAGAGTTTGTGGCGGAATATAACTCATCCTGGTCAGCGGATGAGGGTAGGTGGATGCTTCACCAAAAATTAATTCCCTTCATTTTTTCTAATGCAACCTATTTACTATAGAAAGTTAAACATGCTCGTTTCCAGTCAATGTATTGATCAATGGGTGCATAATTGTTCCTGCATAAACTCCACTGCTGTCAGTTCCAATTTGCCTCGCTATGTATCCAGGTTCCTTTTGTCCACATGCAGTGAAGCCAGGATTTCTATAGAAGTTTGTCTGGAAATATTATCAAAGGTCATATGCTACCATGAGAGAAGTCCTCAAAAACATAATCTTTTTTTGGCTTCCTCTTCCAGAACCAGATAGGATCTCATTCCTATTATTCCTTTGGCATGGAGTCGGTGGATTGTGTGCTTAAGACAGCTTCTTCACTATTTTGTTATTTCCTTTTATATTGTTCTCATGTGCTGCAGCACCAACCAGCATCTCCTTTATTATTTTACTTGTTGAGAGTTTTACTTTCCATGTTCCCTGCTGCCTGGTATCCTGTTAACTGACTGCTTTAAGACTTCTTATGTTTTGCTCTACTTTGCACACTGTCTTGTGTTAATATGATTAGTTGCTTGACTATTGCATACCCACGATCCAGACCGTGACAGTCAGCTAATGACCCCATAGAATCTGACTGAGTTGCTTCCAGTTTCATTATGATACCAGCTTCATAGTGCTCATTTAGCTAGATAGCCATTCAGCATTTGTTCTACAAGGAAAAAGCTCAGGCTCATACCACTGCCTTACAGCCCCTGCCAACTAAACCTTAAACATGGGATAGTGCTGTGTTTCTCGGACTAACTCAAACCATTTCAAGCCTTTTTCCGTTTTAAAAATTGCCTCCACCTCCAGCTGTCATCCAGCAAGCCTTGAACTTTTGAAAAATCCTTTTTGGACCAAGAAGCGGCTAGAAGGCATCTCTTCTTGCAGGTCTCAAAACAGAAGCTGACCTTTGTGATTTGTAGGACTCCAAGCTGTTGGGAGGAGAGAGTGGGTGCAAAAGTTGTAGCCCCTGTTGTCCCACTGCCAAAGGGCTAAATCAGGCAAGACGTGAGATGCAAGTCTGTACAAAGCCCCAAATAGTTGCTTGTCTTTTCTTGTCCTTTAAAGCTGGCTGTGCTTAGAACCTGGGGGGTTGAATGGTTGTTTGAAAAGGTTTGTTTTCTATATTTTGGAGCATTCCATTAAGAAGGGATTTTTCTTTACAATAAAGAAACTCTGATATAAACAACAGCAGACATAATACTCTGTTAGTATCTATATCCAGTGAATACATACCATAGTGGGCAGCTCTCATTGTGCACTTTATTATGTTGTATAAAAATACTTTTTATATTTTCATATCTTCAGAGCGAAAGCCGGTGGAAAGTGTTGTCCTTATTCTACAGATGGGGAAACACAAATACGTTAAGGCTATTGGTTGGTCAAGATGAAAACATGGGGCTTCTTCCCATGTGTAGTGGTTACATCCCCATATCCAGACATGTTGGTGGGTACTACCCAAGTTAGAGAGAGCTCAAATTGTGACCTACCTGTTAAAAAGAGAGGTTTCTAGGCACTAAAATCCTACCTTTAGCCTCCTTTTTTTTAGTCATTTAGAATCCTCCTTCCATGCTATAGATTGATTTACAGTCTTTTATGAAACACTAAACTTTACTACTCTTTACTGGTGTTCAGAAGTACACCTCTACCCCGATATAACGCAACCCAACATAACACAAATTTGGATATAACGCAGTAAAGCAGCGCTCTGGGGGAGCGGGGCTGCGCACTCCGGTGGATCAAATCAAGTTCGATATAACGCGGTTTCACCTATAACACAGTAAGATTGTTTGGCTCCCAAGGACAGCATTATATCGGGGTAGAGGTGTACTTAAACAAAGCAACTCCTCATTTCCTCTGATAGAGCTCCATCAGGATGTAAGAATTGCTGCTTAAATAAACCAGTTTGCACTTTCAAAATGCTGCATTATACCATTTCCTAAAAATGTAAGTGAAATCTCCTGATTTTTGTTAAACTTGTAGAAATAGTGAATTTGGGGGCACATTAGTCTGGCATAAGTGCTTTTCTGGTGTTCTGCGTGTTGTGTTCTAGCACTCACTGATTACCCATTGAAAGGAAATCTTTTCAAGCTTCGGAACTTACTGAACGAAGTGTGGCATGCAGAGGTAAACAATGCGGTAGCTAGTAAATTGGACCATTATAGAAAAACGTGTTGTGCTTGCAAAGGTTATGTGGAAGGTTGTGTTACAGCTACTGTATTTGTGTGTGCTTATAAAACCCAAAGCTCTGGAACAAGAGTGATTTCCCCTCCCCCCCCCCGCCCCCCCGCGCTTTCATATGCTATGGGCCACTGCAGATGTGAACAAGAATGTTATAGCTTGACAGGAAAAAAAGTCGTTATTCTGTATTTTGATGAACTGAAGTTTAATGCAAACCAGATTTCTGTAGGTTATAAAAGAAGAAATGTTGATTCTGTAGGCACGACTTCTAAGAATATAAGTTTATTGCTGTGCTTGAAAACAGACTGGAATTGTAGAAGTCTCTTCTTGTCCTGGAATTCTTATTTCATGTCAGCAGGTTACACCACAGTGTTAATTCAGTAAAATGTGCTAATATAATACATGCTCAGGGTGCAGTGTGAGAACAATGTTTGTTAAGTTTGCCTTGCATTAGGGAGCCTATCGTGGCAACAGCAAAAAACATTCATGCCAGATTTCATGAAGACACATTTGTCGAGAAATGAAATGAAAAGCATATGGGTTCTGTAGTTTGCTACTAGGAGCTATGGTAGTTTGCTAATAAAATTGGTGCCAAACCATTGCTGGCGTAAGCAGGGGTAATTCCAATGTTTTCAGTGAACTCATGGCTACTTACTTCACCGGTGAATTTGGCCCCCTCCTTCAGTAAACAACTTTAATAGTTCTATTGTGAGAGAATTAAAAAAAAACCCAAAAAACTAGCTATTGTAATGAATAATCTGGGTCCTTACTTGGCACAGTGTAAACCCTCAGTGTAATTTCCAACTAGCAAAGGACTCTCTAATCCCTCCAGCACATGAAAAGGAATAATACCAAAGATCATGGGGGACTTGGCTCAGTAGGAAGTGGGAGGCTGCCTATGAGCAAGAGTAGCAAGCCAAAGTACTGGCTGCGGAAATAAGGCAAAAAGTTTAGTAGCTGGGACTGAGTGCTAGAGTTAGGCCAGTGGTTCCTGGCAAGGGAGCCAGTGGTCGTGATGGCTGATGGATAGTCCGAAGTGGCTGTACGGACTGGTCTGAAAAAAGGTGCTGGACAAAACGACTGGACTCAGGACGGGGATTCTGCAAACCAGTGCATGATTGCCTACGGGAGAGGAGTGGCCTGGACTAAGTATCCCTCGCACTAGGCCAGAAGAGTGCCACTTTTGTATTCTGGCACTGAGCTGCCCAAAGAGTGTGGATTGGGAACTGCTGTGTGTTGTGTTTTCCTCTTTTAATTTGGAAATGTTAAAAGCAGTTGTGCCTAGGGCAATTGCACTGTTCATTTTTGACAGCCCTAGTAAAGCAATCCTTTAGTTATTCATCAGGCTCTGAATATTTGTGGGACCCCACCTGGGACTAGAGGCTGAAGGGCCTAACTCTGTGAGTGCCTACGGCATGTGCCTCTGAACTATAGTACACTCCCTATGCTCCTGAACATCTAGGGAACTAGTGTACATAGCACTTCTTTGCCATACCCTGTATTTGGATCAGTTACACTGGTTTTTTTTCTTATACATCAGAAATATTTATTTTTCTTTTAAAGTTTGTTGATAGGGGGTAGCAGATAAAAGAACCTCTCGCCATATTTGTGGCAACAAATGCTAGACTTCCACTCTATTTCCAGTTGCATCAGCCACGTAGACTTTTTGAAGCCCCAGTCCTGCAAAGACTTATGCACCTGTTTAACGTTAGGCACTAGAAGTGCAGCTCAGTTGTTTTCAGTGAGACTATTCACAGTGTCTAAAGTTAAGGATTTGCAGGATTGAGACACTAAATACTTTATAGCATTTAAAATAAGCAGCAAAAAGGGAGAAAAACTAACAGGTGTCAAAAAAGGTATGGTTTCAGATGAGATTTTAAAATAGATGAACCATGGAGGAGGAAGAGAGACTCAGGAAGGCTGTTTTAGACACAAGGAGCTGCAGTGAGACGGTTCTTGCATCACCAGCTGCAAAATTATGAGATGGGACAAAGAAGAATCCAGGACGAAAGAGGCCAGTATGAGGAAAGTAGAGGGAACAGGAGGGAGGTGTGGAAAGAACAGGTTCTATGCAGTACAAACGTTTAAAATAAGTCGAAACAAAAAGGGCAGTTTCCTAGAGGAACATGAAAAAAATGGGGAGCCATTGGAAATATTTGAGGACAAGTATAAGTGGACAAATTTCTTGTCCATTTCAGAAAGCAGGCAGCTTCTTTCCATAAGTGCTAGAGTCTGGGGAGTTGACTCAAGGCACTAGAGTAGGGAGTTCAAGGTACAGTAACTCCTCACTTAATGTTGTAGTTATGTTCTTGAAAAATGCAACTTTAAGCGAAACGATGTTAAGCAAATCCAATTTCCCCATAAGAATTAATGTAACTGGGGGGGTTAGGTTCCAGGGAAATTTTTTTCACTAGACAAAAAACTATGTATTATATAGATATACACACAATATACGTTTTAAACAAACAATTTAATACTGTTCATAACTATGATGATTGTGAAGCTTGGTTGAGGTGGTGAAATCAGAGGGTGGAAGAGGGTGGGATATTTTCCAGGGAATGCCTTGCTGTTAAATCAGTGGTTCTCAAACTTCTGTACTGGTCACCCCTTTCACATAGGAAGCCTCAGAGTGCGACCCCCCGCCCATATAAATTAAAAATACTTTTTAATATATTTAACACCATTATAAATGCTGGAGGCAAAGCAGGGCTTGGGGTGGAGGCTGACTGCTCGCGACACCCCCATGTAATAACCTTGTGACCCCGTGAGGGGTCCCGACCCCCAGTTTGAGAACCCCTTTGCTAAATGATGAACTAGCACTCGGCAGAGCCCTCAAGGGTTAACACGTTGTTAATGTAGCCTCTCAGTCAAGGGGAGACAGCATAGCAGAGACAGACACACACCTTGTGTGGGGGAGAGAGAGAGAGATGCACACTGCCCCTTTAAGTAAGCTGACCCACTCTTAAGTGCATTGTCTTGGTTCAGGAAGTTGAAACAGCAGCTGCTACCCCAGGCTCTCTCTGTCTGTGTCCCCTCCCTGCTCTATATGGAGAAGAAGGGGTAAGCAGGGTATAGGAGGAGGGGGAAGGGGAACACCCTGACATTAGCCCTCCTCTCTTCCCCCCCTGCACAGCAAGCAGGAGGCTCAGGGAGCAGCTCCAAGGCAGAGGGCAGGAGCAGCACATGGCAGTGGGGGGAGGGACAGCTGCAATTGGGTGGCTGCAGCACAGGGAACTTAGGGGAGCAGGGAGCCGATAGGGTGGCTGTCAGTCCTCCCTGGTTCCAAGCCCCCACCAGCTAGCTGCAACAGGCTGCTCTTCTTGCAAGCAGTGGACAAAGCAGGCGGCTGCCAAATGACGTTAGAGGGGAGCATTGCACAACTTTAAACGAGCATGTTCCCTAATTGATCAGCAACATAACAACGAAACAACTTTAACTGGGACGACTTTAAGTGAGGAGTTACTGTATAGATGAGGGTTTCACCGGAAGCAGGGTTGCGGAAGCAGGGTTGAGGAACAATATGCTTGGGTAGATGACCTCTTTGTAGCTTTTAAACTATCAGTTTTCCATTGAGATATCAACATCCAGGCTCTGTTTAATACAGTAATAAACAAGCATAACAATAAGGAGCAACAAATGGTGAAAACTGGCAAAGCAAGCATTTTCAGTAACAAAGTAAGTGGAACAGAAAAGTATTTTCAATAAAACTAGGGAGTCAGCAGAAAGGCTATATCAGTTCTAATTTCCCTCTCTCTCACTATGCAAGTAGGTGTTGTCTGAATTGCAACCCAGAACGTGACCAGTGAGAGGTTGTCACTGTTGTCCTGTAACCATGAGTCCCTTAAAATGCTCGGTTGGTGTAGCTCCCTGTCTGAACACTCCCAGCCAGCATAGAAGCATGCACTGCTCTTCTTCGAGTGCTTGCTCCCATCAATTCCAAATAGGTGTGTGCATGCCGTGTGCACAGTTCTCTGGAAGGTTTTTCCCCTAGCACCACCCGTCAGGTCAGCTCTGGAGCCCCCGGGAGTCGTGCCTTCATGGCGCCCCATATAGGGCCCTGCCAACCCGCACTGACAGGTCTGCACACCCCTGGCCACGGTGTCACGGCAGCGGTCCCGAGGCCCCAAACGATTCAGAGGCCACCAGTGCAGTCCAGCGGCAAGCCGGCTATGAATCGGCAATGATGTACATTGCCCCAGCACTGATCCCCAGAACCGACGGGCATGACGCCATCGTGGTCCCCGTGCGCGGACTCATTGGAGTCCGCATCGGACACTGACTCATATGTGTCCTAGAGAAGCCAACACCGTAGCTGCCGGCACTCCTAGACAGCGGGGCTGACCCAAACTTTCCCCCAGGTACTGTGGCCACCACAATGGCAGGTACCGTCTCAGATGCTGAACCAGTAGCCCTTCTGGATTCCATGGGCTTACCACCAGTCCCAGGGGTCTGTTTGAGAGAAGGACTGCATCTAGGGCCAGGGATTTCTTCTGGGCATCAGCCACCGTTACCACTCGAGCACCTCAATCAGTACGTGTCCGGCACCGCAGCTACACTTAGTACCATAGCTGGTACCGGGGCCAGCATCGAAGTTGACTCCGACTTTGGGGAAGAGCTGTAGCCTTTTGAGGAGCCGGATGGCCAGGAGGGGACCTCCCATATTCCAGGCTCCTCATACTCATCTCCATATGAGGCAGTGGCAGGATCATCCTCAGGGCCTCCCCTTCCCAACAACCCAGCCCACCTTGAACTTCTGAGGCGGGTCACTCAGAACCTCAGGATACAGATGGAGGAGGTCACTGAGGTGTCAGACCCAATGATGGACATTTTATCCCCAGCAGGACCCAACAGGGTGGCCCTTGCCCTGATAAAGACTATTTAGGAAAACACAAAAACTCATTGGCAAACACCATCCTCTATGGGCCCTACAGCTAAGGGAGTCAAGAGAAAGTACTTTGTGTCCTCCAAGGGCTACAGATACTTGTTTACTCACCCCCCGCCGGACTTGTTAGTAGTGGCGACCATTAACGCAAGGGAGAGGCAAGGGCAGCAATGGCCTACTCCTCAAGCTAAGGCCGCAAAGAAGCTGGACCTCTTCGGGAGGAAGATATACTCCACTGGAAGGCTCCACTTCATATCGCAAACCAGCAAGCAGTCCTTAACCGTTATAACTTCTAGTCATGGGACGCAATGTCCAAATTCTCGGACCTTGTCCCACCAGATTCTAAGCCGGAATTCTCGGCTCTCATGGACCAAGATGTCGCTGCAAGCGGCGTTAAACTCAGCGGACTCTGCAACATGGACGATGTCTCCCGGCATCGCAATGCGCTGTTGCTCATGGTTGCATACCAACCGCTCAACTGGATCCTCCTTTCCCAATTTTGGAACATCTGCCCCATTTCTATCGAGCATGGTCCCATATCACCTCCAACCATTGGGTCCTCTGCACGATAGAGATGGGATATTCTCTCCAATTTTCCTTGCCCCCCCTCCGTCTTGCACAACATGCAAGGCTCAGACTTTAGACCTCTCCAAGCTTGGTTGGCATCGGTGTATCGACCAAGTAGGCACAGTCTAGACATGATGGTTACCCTTCCACTGGAGGTTCTCAAGTGTCTTCACTGGTGGCTCGACCCTCACTTGGTGTGCACTGGGGTCGCATTTTCCAAACCCCGTCCATCCCTATATCTGCCACTGACGCCTCGGCCATGGGGTGGGGGGGGCACATCTTGGGGAGCACAGAACTCAGGGCCGCTGGTCTCAGGAGGAACTGATGCTTAACATCAATGTAAGGGAGCTCAGAGCGGTCCGGCTGACATGTCAGGCCTTTCGGCCTCTCCTGGAGGGCATGTGCATATCTGTCCTGACAGACAATACAACAGCGATGTTTTATACCAACAGACAAGGGGGAGCATGCTCCTCTCCCCTGTGTCAGGAAGCCCTCATGCTCTGGGAGTTCTGCATAGCACACTCCATACTTTTGAAAGCATCCTATTTTCCAGGGTCGCACAACAAACTAGCAGACCACCTCAGCAGGTCTGTTCACAATCACAAGGGGTCTCTCTGCCCAGATGTAATAAACAATATCTTCCAGGAGTGGGGAATTCCCCAGATCAATCTGTTCGCCACAAGGGCTAACAGGAAGTGCCTAATTCTGCTCCTTCCTGAACCACAGCCCGGATTCATCGGCAGACATGGAAGGACTGCCTGCTCTACGCATTCCCTCCTATACCGCTGATGCACAAGGTCCTCCTCAAAATCTGGAGCGACGGAACCTCGGTGATCCTGGTGGCACCAGCCTGGCTACGTCAGTATTGGTATACCAGGCTACTGGAGCTATCACTGGATACTCCAATCGCTCTACTGCTAGTTCCGGACCTCATCACTCAGCATCATGGAAGGCTTCAACACCCCAATCTCGAGTCTCTCCAGCTCACGGCTTGGAAGCTGCGTGGTTGAATCCGCTAGAGCTCACATGCTCAGACCCCGTTAAGGAGGTTCTTCTGGGTAATAGAAAACCTTCAACCAGAGCAACTTACCTGGCCAAGTGGAAGAGATTTGCAATTTGGTGCTCGCAGAGTCATATCCCTCCAACACAATCGTTGGTCCCCTTTATTATTGGACTGCCTCCGAAAGTTGAAACAGCAGAGCTTGTCTCATTCCTCGATAATGGTTCACTTGGCTGCCATCTCAGCTTTTCACCCAGGAGAGCATGAACGCACCATCTTCAGTAACAAAATAGTGCGGCAATTCTTCAAGGGGTTGAACGGATTATATCCTCATATTCGGCGGCCCACTCCCACGTAGGACCTTAACTTGGTACTTTATAGGCTGATGGGTCCCCCGTTTGAGCCCCTAACAACGTGATCACTTCTCTACCTTTCCTATAAGATGGCCTTTTTGGTTGCAATAACATCACCCAGAAGGGTGTCTGAGCTCAAGGCTCTCACACCCAACCTTCCGTGTACCATTTTCTACAAAGATAAGGTGCAACTGTGACCCCACCCAGCGTTCCTCCCAAAGATGGTCTCGAATTTCCACGTCAATCAAGACCTGTTTCTTACGGTCTTTTTTCCGAAACCTTGTGCCAATAGCCATGAGCAGAGACTCCATTCCCTGGATGTGTGGGATGCATTGGCCTTTTATATTGAACAAACTAAGCCAATCCGTAAGTCGAACCAACTGTTTGTTGCTGTGGCAGACAGGATGAAAGGCCTCTCAGTGTCCACGCAAAGAATATCGTCATGGATCACATCCTGTATCGGGGTTTGTTACAACCTCACTAAGGTCCCTGTCCTTGCTCTGACTGCACGCTCCACCAGAGCTCAGGTGTCTTCAGTGGCCTTCCTGGCCCAGGTACTGATCCAAGAGATATGTAGGGTGGCTACATGGTCACCTTCACTTCACATTATGCCATCACCCAGCACCCCAGGGATGATGCAGTGTTCAGCAGGGCGGTGCTTCAATCAGTGATTCCATAAACTCCGACCCCACCTCCTAGGTAAGGCTTGGGAGTCACCTAATTGGAATCAATATGAGCAAGCACTCGAATAAAAAAAAATGGTTAGTCACTGTGACGGGTTGGATCACAGAAATCCCCTTTGGGACTGCCACCTGATGTGACTAGACTACCTATGAGCCCGTTTTCCCTGCCAGCTTGGGACTTCAGTACCTTGCCTTGTTTGAGCCAGACACGCTTGCCTGCTGCAAACACAGATCCAAGTCTAAACCACGTCCCCCACAAGCTGCAGGGTTAACTGAAAACAGCTTAAGAAGTGCTACTGTCTCCAGCACTCAGATACCCAACTCCCAGTGGGGTTCAAACCCCAAATAAATCTGTTTTACCTGGTATAAAACTTATACAGGGTAAACTCATAAATTGTTTGCCCTCTATAACACTGATAGAGAGGTATGCACAGCTGTTTGCCCTCCCCCAGTTATTAATACATACTCTGGGTTAATTAATAAGTAAAACGTGATTTTATTAAATACAAAAAGTAGGATTTAAGTGATTCCAGGTAATAGCAGATGGAACAAAGTGAAATACCAAGCAAAATAAAATAAAACACACAAGTTTAAGCCTAATACAGTAAGAAAGTGATTACAGATGAAGTCTCACCCTCAGAGATGTTCCAATAAGCTTCTTTTACAGACTAGCCTCCTTCTAGTCTGGGTCCAGCAATCATTCACACCCCCGTAGTTACTGTCCTTTGTTCCAGTTTCTTTCAGGTATCCTTTGGGGGTGGAGAGGCTACCTCTTTAGCCAGCTAAAGACAAAATGGAGGGGTATCCAAGGGTTTATATAGTTTCTCTCTTGTGGATGGAAACCGCCCTCTCCCCCTCTGTAGAATCACAGCTCAACATGGAGTTTTAGAATCACATGCACAAGTCACATGTCCATGCATGTCTCAGTTGTCTACAGGCCAAGCCGAAAGCTCAGATGTGGATCGGCGTGTCTCAAGGTCCATTGTTAACCAAGTACTTCCATTTACTTGAATAACCCCTTCATGCTGTGTTGACCAAATTTGCCTTAAGTGCTTTCTACAGCAAATACTTTAAATACAAGCATAGAGCCAGCACTCATAATTTCAGATATAAAAATGATACATGCATAAGAATAGGATGAATACATTCAGTAGAACATGACCTTTGCAAAGATGTTACATGCCATATGTAGCATAACACATATTCCAGTTATGTCATATTTACATTCATAAGCATATTTCTATAAAGCATTATGGGGTGCAACATCACCACTCACCTTCTCGTAACTGTTGTTCTTCAAGATGTGTTGTTCATATCCATTCCAAACCCACCCACCTTCCCCTCTGTCAGAATATCTGGCAAGAAGGAACTGGAGAGGTGGCAGGTCGGAAAGGCCCCATATGGAGAACTAGAAAAGCATGAATCCAGGGGGCTCCATAGCCGATCCAACGGGTGTTGCTAGGGGAAAAACCTCCTGGTGAACTGCGCACACACCTAATTGGAATCGATATGATCAACACATCTCGAAGAACAACAGTTACAAGAAGGTGAGTAACCGTTTTATTGTCTGTGTGATAAGCAGCCCTGGTTCAGCAACTCCGACTCCAGCAGCCTACTTGTTTACACCATAGTCACACTCTGATCTCCACTAGCCTTGGTTATTACTACCCAAGTGACCCCTAATGCACCCCCCAGTCCCAAATTTCCCCAAAACAGTCTTCCCTGAGATGTCCAGCCCTCTGCGGGAACATTCCAAGGAGTAATAAGGTTAATTGCTCCTTTAAAGAGACAAAAAACAGCAGCTTGTTGCTTTAACTAGCATTAATAATCACTTCACGTCAAACACAGCACTGGGCTGATATAGAATAAAAGTAAAACAAGTTTATTTAATCAGAGGGGTTTTAAGTGAGTTTTTTTTAAGTATAAGGAATAAAGTCAGAAATGGTTACGAACACATACAAGTAGAAAATGTTTTCTAGTGACTAAAACTTAACAAAACTACAGTCTTGTTCAAGGTAATATTCTTCCCACATCTCCTTCCAGCAAGATGGCTGACCACCTCCTTGGTCAGGTTTTCTTACAAAGTGCCAAGTGAAAGGTAACTTGGGGTTTTGTCCCTCTCTTTTATAGTTCACTGAACTTTTGAAATGTATTCTTCTCAAAGTTCCATGCTCCTACTGCGAGAAAAGGAGCTATGGAGTCTGATGGAGAAGGTTCCATGCTGGTTTTTTCCCACCTGGTACTTTTTACAATACAAATTGAACTGTCGCTGCAGCCTCAGATATGCTAATAAATGACTGAGGTTGCCAATTCCGCTCTACTTCGTGCAGATACAGCCTCAACTGGAGTACTGTGTTCAGTTCTGGGCACCACATTTCAGGAAAGCTGTGGACAACAAAAATGATTAAAGGTGTAGAAAACATGACCTATGAGGGAAGATTGAAAAAATTGGGTTTGTTTAGTCTGGAGAAGAGAAGACTGTGAGGGGACATAACAATTTTCAAGAACATAAAAGTTTGTTACAAGGAGGAGGGAGAAAAATTGTCCTCAACCTCTGAAGACAGGACAAGAAGCTGTGGACTTAAATTGCAGCAACAGCAGTTTAGGTTGGACATTAGGAAAAACTTCCTGTCGGGAAGGGAAATGGACTAGATGACTTTTTGAAGTCACTCCTAGTCCTACAATTTTGTGATTGAACCTGGATGGGGCATTGACCTTTCCTTTGACTGGGGGAAAAAAAAAACTGTTTACCCACTCCCCAGACTTTTCTGTTTCAAACATGTTAGTAACCTATTACAGAGGGAATTCGTAACTTCACATATAAAGTTAACATGTATTTTACAATGATATTAATAACCAGTGTGGTGGTGCTTTCCTATGATACCTCAAGACTTATATTGTACAAATGTTACTGCAAAAGTGTGTCGGGTGTGAATACAGGGGTGCCTCGGGTCACAGAATTTTCTACCTTTTCTTGACCTATATATGCTATCTATCATTTATTAGATGTCTGTTCAAAATATTAGGTGTTATACAATTAGAGAGGAAGCCGGACGAGATATAGGCTAAATGATATAAATAGAGGAGGGGAAGGGGATGCAACCTACAAACAAAATGATCTTTTTTTACATATATATTCTGTTTTCCTCCTGTTTTTTTCTTCCTCCCCAATTGCCCTTTGACCTAGTCATTGCTAGTTGTTTTTTATTTTATTTTTATGTATTTATTTCAAGATTTTATGTATTTCATATATAAACTGCCCTTCTCAGCTACCTAGCCTGCATGTCTGCCCAGCAATCATGGAAGTCTTCCTATACCCCTGTTCTTCAGGGGAATGCCTTCAAAGAACGCTTTCTCTGTCCCAGTCATCATCATCGAGTAACTAAATTCAAGTTTTAATGAAAAGGGTCAAGATGGGTCAGACCTTGCAATTTGCATTGTTTCTGATTATGGAGCAGTCATCTGTATGAATGTTTTATCTCAAACTGTTGGGGGAAAGAACTACATATGATGGGGGGTCATGAAGGAAGCAACAGGAAGGAACAATTGGAACAGATGAGAATTTGTGTGTGTGTGTGTGTGTGTGTGTAGCTTTTCCTTCTTCTAAAGAGCAGCTTAAATGCTTTTTATCTTGTGATCAGAGTTTCCAGTGCACATATAGCAAGAAGCATGGACTGTAAAATTTAGTTGTGTTAGTGCTGAACCAAGTATGTGCATTCTGGTTGTACCATCCTTTCCTTTGGGAAGGCACATGGAGAGAGGGAGAAATTGGGACATGAAGACAAGAGCAAGGAAAGGAATTTGGGATAATTAGTAATGAGTTGACTCACTTTATATTCATCCTCATAGGTTCATGTTGTTGTTGTTTGTATATTTGAATAAAGTTATGTTTGTATGAGTAGCAAAGACTAATTGCTCTTGTTTTCTTGGTCTTTGCCCATTTGCTACCCTTAGGGATGCTCATACAATCCCACGGAACTCAATGCAATCCCATGTCCGGTGGCTGCACCTACGTCAGTGCAATCTCATGAAGAGTAACTTGCATGTTTGTAACTGAGTGTAGAGTTTGGCCCACAGAAAATAAGTTAAGCATGAACAATGTTACTTTAGCAGTTGTATACTATCGGAAATCTTAGTTTCAATGATAGATTATGTTTAGAAAACATTGAGCTCTTCTCATCTGTTTCACAAACGACTTTGCCTTTTTTCCCCCCATATAGTGGAGTGATTTTAACTTATTTCCTCTCAGAGAATGTACCCTTTACACCTGATGTAAGATGTACATTGGCATGTCATCAACAGTCACCTCTTCTTGATGATCCAGTTGTTAATATGTAGTAATATCCCTCTTGTCAAGGCCATATTGAACATCTGGCCAAATCTTTATCATTGTGAGTGGGAATTTTATACACAAGCACAGTCTGTTTTGCTTGTATAGAAGCAGATGTGATCTGTCCCTAACAATTTTACACATGCAAAATTAAAGTAATAAGTATAGATACCTTTTTTTAAAAATGGTATACTGGCTAAAATGTATATTTAATTAAACAGGAAAAATAAGCAAACACGTTTAAAAGAAAAACTATATAGAACACCAAAGAACATAACCCTTCCATTTATAGCAAATCAGCAAAACCTATCGCTTACCATAAACTTTGTTTTCTTCTCTTTTTTAGCTCATGGGGCACTCTGAATGGGACCACAAACGAGGGTCCAGAGGATCGCAGGTCAGTTACAGCTGGATTTTTCTCTCGCTGTTCTCTTGTAATTTGGGGTTGGGTGTTTGTTTTTCTGGAATATGTTCCAGAACATATTTGTTGCTTTGTCTGCTGAGCTTGTTCTGCACAGGGCGGAATTTAATAAAATCAGCAACAATATATGCTACGGTTGAGTATTGAAAGGGTAAATTAAGGGCTAAATCCTGTAAACACGCATATTTGAATAGGTTTATTCAAGTGAGTGGGACTATTCACATAAGTAAATTTAGTCATGTGCATGTTTGCAGGAGATGGCCAAAAAGAGTGTAAAATGGTGACAACTTTAATTTAATAGCGGTCATGTTCAAACTGGATAGTCAGGGAACATTCTTGCATTGGCAGGAAGATGGATTAGAAGTGTTCGCATGTCTTTTCTAACTCCAGTGTTTATCTAAATCAGAATATTAAGTTTGTAATGCTGCATTTTCAAATATTGTAGATAATTTTTCTGTTTGCATATGAAATACCATTATAAAGCTCTGTGGTATTCCCCTACAGTACAAGGATAAACCAAATTCATGGTGACATAGAATTTTATGGGAATTGTTCGTAGCCACTTCTTTTACCTTGATTCATCCTAAAGTCAAAGAAATAACAGCAGTTTTGATAATAGTATCATGCTGATAGATAAAAATACATCTATAGAAACCAAGTCATAGGGTTGGTTCTGCTTCAGAAGAGACTGGTGTCTGATGATCAAGAGATTTCCTGTAGGGGCAAAGAACTCTGGTGTTTGAAATTATTTGAGTCAATAACTAAAACCACCACGCTTTAGATCTTCTTTTCATCATTCTGTTATATCAAAGATCATTATACAAATACTAAGATCTAAGCCTAAACCCACTTCATAGAAGTTTCTGTCCCTAAGAAAGTGCCTGCTACTTATTATCTTTACTGGGTTGTAGCAATTGGTGTAGTGAACAGGGTTACCAAACCTTCTGTCCCTCCTCCAAAAATTGCAGAAACATCAGCCTTTTAAATGAGAAATAGACACTTCTGTATGGTCATATATATATCAGTTTTTACAGGGTTCACTACTTTCAATTTGGAAAATAATGTTGTGCGGTTTGTCATTGCTTCTGTTGGTTGTCCAGATAAAAAAATCTAAAAACTTTACCTACAAATTCCAATTAAACTCATCTTCATAGAAAAACAACAGAATTTAAAATTCATTCCAAATCTGTTTTGCACTGCTGTGCTAGGCCTATAAATATGTAATATTTTATAAAACTCTGCTCAAATGCAGATCGGGATTTTAATTATCTGCTCCACCTAATTTGGCAGAAAATTGGTGTTTAGATCCACTGAGTGAATCAAGCAGGCAAATCTTATTCTAACATAGTAACCCAAAGAAATATAAGCCAAGAAAGTCAAAGTTATGACTCACTAATATTCTGGCCTAAGCCTGCACTGTGGCCTACATTTTCAAAAGTGTCTAGTGATTTATGGTGTTTCAATATTTCAGTCCCAAACATGAGACACTTTAAATGGGCATGATGTTCAGGAAACAGGGTTCTGTGTTTTTTGAAAAACAGTCTACTTTAAAGATGTCTCAAGTTTGGAAACCAAAACTTGGCACACTTAAAATCACTAGACTCTCTTGAAAATTTAGGGATATACGTTTATAGTGTTAAGTGCTTCAATCCTAGCAGAAAAGGCCATCGCTTAAGGCAGCAAAATGTTTAGTGTCTCTTTAACACATATCTGCAGGGTTGGATGCAGATTAAAAGTCTGCATTTGGCAGTGCACTGGAGGCTAAATGGATTTCAAAAAGAAGGAGAGGCAGAGGACAGACTGAGCAGTAAACAGACGTCTTGTTGCAGAAAATCAGTAATTCTAGTATCTAGAGCTCTTGGAGTTTTGGGTTTTTTTAAAATAGTGTTCTTTCAGCATAGTGAAGAGGTGACATATTGTCCCTTTATAAGTCAATGGGAATTTTGCCATTGACTTCAATAAGACACAGGCAGAAGGTTGAGAAAGTCAGCTAGCTTTTCCATGTTGCTTCTTCCTGAGGACGGGATGGTTTCCACGGCTTGGCCTAATTTCAGATAGAGAGGACTCTTGGGTGTTTAGTCAGGTTCAAGAAATAGCCATTGTATGGAGACCAGGTGAAACCTTTCCATTGAGTACTCTTAGCAGATGTTGCCCAGGGTGAAACTGTTGCTAAAAAGATTTTGACAAAGTTGTTCAGATTGCATAATGAAGGAAGCAGAGAGGTATTTGTGAGCAGTTATGAGTTACAGGTGAGAAGTTATACATTTTTACCACCTCACTGAACTCAGTACTGGACCTTATTCTGTGTAGGATTCTAACTGGAGCAACACTGTTCCTTTTTCATCTTGAATGACGTTTCAGACAGGCTTCCCTTTTAAAAAGAAAAGTTCTTCAGTGTTCTGTGGTACCAAAACCCTGTAGCTTATAATAATGGTGCTGCAGTGGTTTTGTCTAGTATTGTAGAATACTGAGTATTTTAAAATAAAGGTTTATTCCAGGAGTCCCTGTTTCAGGAACTCACAGATATATAATATAGAAAACTCTTGTCCATTATTTAATTCCTAATACAAAAGAGTCTATTTTGAGATTTCTATTTATTTGGATCAGAGTAATTGTAATAACTTGAATCCTAGCTGGTCAACGTCTAGCTCAGCATAGTGGACTTTAAAACAGAGAGATCACAAAACTCATGCCGCTAGAAGAGTCTCCCATTGTCTGTTAATTCTCCTGGAATAAAGAAGAGAAAGCACTGAACAGGATTTTAGAGCCTTCTTTCTTCAATGAGCACTTGCAAAGTGCCTCGGGGGAGAAGGAAGTGGAACAATTTGCTTGCTATAAAATAAAACTTCAAACTCTCTCCTTCAACCAGGATGTTTCTTCTATTATGAATAAGCAGTTTGTCTCTGGTTTGTGTCTGAAAACTGCAGAAACTATCCAGTAGTGCACTGTACATTTTCTAATAACACACTGGGAAAATGTGTTCATTTTGTGCTGTCTGATTAGGGGGGTTAAACAAAGGGTGAAGGCCTAACTTGAAGTAGTGCAGGATGTCCCAAAAATGCCTCTATGCTTCTGGGAATTCCTGACTCTGAAAAGAGTTTTATCTCCTTACGTGCCGCTGTGGTTGACTGGAATTTAAATGTGTCAAGTACAAGGCTAAACTTCTATGTCACTTAACCTGCTGCAAACTTCCATAGCAGTATCTCATTCCTTTTTCTATTTATTTAATGTATTTATTTATTCTAAGACTCCTTCATCCTTTTGATTGCGATACTGACAAGCTTTACCAATCCTCCAGTTTTTTCCAGTCCCCATTATTGAAATCTGTACCTCCAGCACTACAGCACATGGGGCTCATCTAGTTAAAATGGATTCTAATTTGCTTCATAGAGAGCAGACAGATTGCTATTACAAGAATCATTTGATTTTGATCTTTGAAGGTAACATCTAATGTTAGAAATATTTATTGTAAAACGCTTATTAAATCTCTAGAATCAAAGACGGTAATGCATAAGAAGTTTATTTTTCCCATCCTGTGGTGGTGTTTTGCAAACACCAGGAAATATTGTAAAGTTTTATTTCTTAAATACTGAGTGCAAAAAAATTCAGTGCAACGTTAGAGATCATACATATATACATGCATGCACACAAAATTGAGAAATTCCAAGTTACCCTTCCATGTTATAGAAATTCCTAGTTATGTATCCTGCATTTTCTGTACAGGTCACAAATATTAAGGTACATCCTATCTGTCATGTCTTCCACTGGATCATTCTGTCTCATTCATATCTTATATAAGATCCTCCTGAGGGCATTTTGCGCCAAAAAAATAAAAATTCTGCACACAATATTTTAAAATTCTGCAAAATTCTGCCAATTAATTTGTCAAATAAATGTGGAAGCTCCCGCATAGCATTGGGGAGCACAGGCCACAGGCTGCACAGAGGCGGGAGATCATGGACACAGACTCAGCAGTGAGGCTGCACCGAACCCTGACACAGTGGAAGGCCTGGGCTGCCCCAGAAACACCCCAGGGTCCTGCCCCTCCATGCTAGGTGCAGCAGGTGTGGGCAGGCAGGCTCAGCAAGGCAGGATCCAAGTCTGAAGGGGCTTAGTGTGGGGGGATTCAGGTGTAGGTAGAGAGAGTTCTGTGTGGGGCAATCTGGGTGCGGCCGGCTCAGTGGGGGATCCAGGTGTGGGGGGTTCTGGATGCAATGGTTATAGGACTTTGTAGCAGGGTCCAGGTGAAGATAGTTGGGGCTCAGCAGGGGGGGGTCTGGATGTGGAGGGATCATAGAGGGGGGGTCCAGATGCTGGGGTAGTCTGGATGGATGGGGGTTGGGCGGATGGGGGAGAAGCTCCCTGTACAGTGATTTCCTATCCCTGCATCGATGGGTGCAGGAAGCGTGGGAGGTGAGGGAGTTAGCAGAGCTTCCTACAGCCAGGGGAGAAATCCAGATGCCGTTGGGGAAGAGGAAGTTCCGTTCTCCCCAGCCCAGGACTAGTAGCCGAGCCCAGTGCAGGGTAGGAGCCACCAGCTGGGTCTTCACCAGTCCCACCTCCTGTCCCCCCAATGGTTTACTGCTCTGCCAGCTGCCCTGGGCATCCAAAACTTACTGTTGGGGAGGGTCACATGACCGCTCTTGTGGCTTCCCTTTGCTTCCCCATCAGAAAGTCATTTTTCTGCGTTGAAGCAAAGAAATCTGCAGGGGACATAAATTCTGCGCATGTGCCATGGCGCATAATTGCTCTAGGAGTAATAAGAGAATATATATATAATATGAGCCACTGTGGACTAATGGAATTAATCTTTGTCATTATCTCCCTCTAAGTTAAAAGTGTGACGCCTCCATTAATTATTACCAGCTAAAAAATTGATTGTAATACTTGGCATTTCTAATCCCTTTAGAAGTGTCAAGCACTTTATATACATACATCATTTTAAGGCCATCATATGGATGAGAATTATTTGTTGCTGTCATCAAGCCAAGTTTGGTTTCTTTAATGGGTGGGCGTAATCCCAGGACTCTATGGAACCAAGTGGTCCTTCCTTTCTTAATCTTGTAAAATGATGATAATATAGAGAAAAACACACAAGTCCAGTGTTTTTAATTCACTTTAAATGTAAAAGCTCTCAATTATATATAGCTGAGGTGCTGCGTTTTACCCTTCCAGTTCCTAAGCAACAGCTATTTTCAGATTGAGTGCGTCTGGTGTTGTCTACCTACTTCATGCTTCTGTGAGGTAATTCGTCAGTGGATGCTGGGCTTTCTCGCTATCTCTCCCTATTCTCTTTGTCATGGGACTGTAAGGAGACAGAAAGCTTATAAAACGGGAAATAGCTTGGGCAAAACCAGTATCAACCTTGCAGCTTGCAAAACTTGTATACCTCTAGGAGTTCTGCAGTCTACAGCAATGAAACAAAAGAATCAGAAATAAGGTTCTTGCCATTGGTTTCAAATTCTTAAGAGGGAAGCCTCTAAAGCACACTCAAAATCATGAGCCGGAAATCCTTGTTCTTACTGAAGCGTAGATGGGAGTCCATTCCCGTTACTGATCAGGTACCGTGTACTGGTGCATCTGTTGTGTAATTGTGTCCCCTGGCAATATCACTGTTGATTTGATTATAATGAAGTAACTGTAACTGATATTTCTTCTTAAACAATGAAATCCAATTGTCCATTGCCTGTAGTTTCCATAATGATTAGTGCATCCTAGCATAAGTATTTATAAAGCTGATTTTACAAAAGCATGTGCATGTGCTTCTGAATGTATAGATACGATTGCAGTATGATCGTACCTATTGTATTATGAAGGACAATTTTAAGGAATCAACAGAAATCAGTTGTCTAGCAAAGGTGAGTCTTTAACTAAAGATCTAATGGAAATGTATGTACTAGAAAGACTGGGGATACTGTGAACTGATCATTGATGAAAACATTGTCTATTATAGGTGGGGTCCTTAGTGCATCTGTTATATTATTTTATATGCTGTATCCACTGATTACACATAGACTTAGTGAATTAGCAAAAATTTGATTTTGTTCAGTAACATCTTGCTGGATGTATTATTTCAAAGTTGTTAAAAGGAAGAAAAGTATCTGTGTCTTTAAAATATATAGACCAGAATTTAATGTAGAAATAGTAGGATGTACTCTAGTGCTTGCATCACCACAGATCAGGACTGATTATGGAAGTAAGGTAAGGCTTTTCCCTACTTCCTGCTCCTGATATTCAATGGTTCTGTAATAGCTTTTAATACTCTTATTTGAGATGTAAGGACATTAAAAAGAAGGGCCTTAGAAATAATGCTGGCAATAGACTTACTCCATGCCCCTTTGCAGGCTTAGGTAATAGTTGTGCTGACAGCAAAGTGCATTGTGGGGCATCTCTTGCAATGGGAAACCAGTACTTTGGGGAAAATTCCTGCTTTTTGGGCCTAAGGAACAATGTAGTAACTAAATACTATATGCACATGTTCTGAAATGCCCCTTTACCCTGTGTGCTTGGGTATTCTACAGCTGAATAGTTGAACTGGTGTAATAGTTGAACTACAGTGAACTTGAATAGTTTGGGTTTTGATCTGGTCCTGGATTATTTTCCTCCTTGGCAATTGTAACCCACAATGGCATCACTGCATAGAGATGCATTTAAAACACCTTTATAGATGTATAAGCTGGAGCCTATGAGGTGCTTAGCATTTCTTGTGAGATGTTTGAGTATCCTCTGCTCCCTTAACTTCAACTGTAAGGTTGGGCCCTAAACCACTGAAGAGACCTTAATTTAAAATGACTGGATTTAGGATCAGGCAGAATCTTCACACTTCAGTCCACAATGTAAAATTTTTATGGGATTGTCCCTCGTTGGCTGTGAATTTAAAAGCAGGAACTGATTTTATACGGTGCCATAAAAGCTAAATAAACCAATAATTGATATAGATGTTCATATAGCTATAAACAGTTCAAAGTGATGTACTGTAGAGGTAAGTAAAGTAATCAATAATATTTCCTTAGCTAGAAATGTTCTTTTATAGCAATATAAACAGCAGTAATACCTTCTGTGCTGTTAAATCACTAGCTGAAAATTTGAAGGGTTTATGTCAATGTAGCTAGTGAGGCTTCTCTCTTACCAGCAAGGATTTAGTGTACAGACACACTAACGGCAGCATGCACATGAAGTTCAGTTCCCAATTTGCTATACATGGTCTAGCAGATATAAGCAGTTCCCACAGCTTGACACTCATGCAACACCCCCATCCCAAGCGTTTTGACAGCAAATACATTTTTTAAAGCTTGTGAATATATCCCCTCACTTGTATCTCTTGACAAAGCATGTCAATCATAGGCAATTTTCTTCAAACATAAAGCTGGTGTTTAATTCACTGTTAATTTCTATTCATTATTAATTTAGGAAATACTGCCTCATAGTTATAAAAATCTGTATACCTCTGAAGAGATGTGGCTGCAACAAGGGAATGAGTCAGGATTCCTGGTTTCTGTTTCTGTCTTTAATGCTGGCTTTCTGCAACCATGAGCAATTCGCTTTGACCTCTCTCCATTTGTGCCTTCTTTTTCTCATTTGTAAAACGAGGCAAATATCTCATTCTTAAACTCATTTACTAATATTAGTTGAAGCAGTTGAAATCCCTGGTTGAAAGGGGCTATGGCAAAGTATTATTTGGTCTGATCTTCCAGCCTTAACTCACACAAGTCTTTGTTCTTGTCAGTAGTACCATTGACTTAAATTTTGATTTTGTTAGGACTTGCTGTGTGAGGAGAGGGTCTATTCATGTAAGGGCTCCGGGATTGGGCTCATTGTTGTTAAAGTAACACCTGGTTCTTTCCCTGCACTTTTAAAAAAAAAATTAACATAACTTTTTAGGACCTCATAATCCTATTAAAATCAATAGAAGGTTTACCATTGTCTTCAATGAGCTCTGGATCAGGCATTTGTTGAATGCTTACTATAGAACAGGAAAAGAGGGCAAACAAACTACAGAGTTCACAGTGAGTAACATTATGACATACAGTTTCTTCCTTGTGATGTAGCTGACATTGATAGTGAAACAACATTTAGCTCATAAACAGAAAAATAAATACCATAAATTTTTAAACAAATAAATGTAACAGTCTTTCCCATGTATGAGAGAAATAATTTTCCACCAGTTCCCTATCTCACGCTCCTCCAATAACACACAATTTTCACATTGCAGTTTGTTCTGGGACTTCATCACATGTTTGGGCCTTCATAGGTCAAAAGGCAAATGGTAGAAAACAACCTCTGCCACAGTTATAGCCCAACACAACATACAGCATGGGTAATGGCAAGGCCAGGGCCGTCCATACCCATACACAAAGTACGCAGCTGTGTAGGGCACCAGGAAACTTGGGGCACCAAATTTCCTGATGCCTTGCGTGGCTGCGTGATGCTCCAGCCCCTGCCCCGGCTCTTCCCAAGGCACTCCAACCCTGCTCTGCCCCCACCCCGCCTCTTCCCACCCCTGTGCCACCCCAACCCCGCCCCCACTCCACCCCTTCCCCAAAGCCTCTGCCCCAGCCCCGCCTCTTCCCACCCCTGGGGAGTGCAGAAGGGCAGGGCCTGCACTCACCGGCGGCGGGAAGTGTAGCGGCCCGGCCCCAGCAGTGCTGCCAGTGAGTGCTGGGGGGCGGTTCCCCCCTGTCCTCCAAGCCAGCCCCGCCCCCCCACGCAGCCGCCTGGGGCCAGCCCTCTGCACCCCCGTGGAGGCCTGCCCCCCCCCTAGAGGGTGGGCTGTGTAGGGCCCCAGAATAGCTAGGGGCAGCCCTGGGCAAGACTGACAAAAATCACAATGGAGAATATTCAGAGATTTTTTTTTTATTATTTTTTTTTTTTACACATTATAACAAGCTGTGGACTTTCTGAAGCTGATTGACAACGAGTTGTTACTAAGCAGAGGATGATCTTCCCTGGTGCCATATTTGTTTCTGTACTCTGTAATTAAGAGGGAAACTGTTCTAGTTAAGTATAGTTGCAGCAGCATATGCAATCTCTCTATATCATTTCACCTCATAACATTTTGATAAAATCATCTTTAATGTCAAAGGATCCTAAATCTCTAAGGTGAAGCTACTGAAAGAGTGAAGGGTGACAATCTAAAATACAGTACATAAGTGGGAGATTAACATTTGTAACCGAACACCTGGGACAAAACCCTCCTCTTATTAATAAGCGCCATGAGATCTTTTATTTGCGTATAGTGCAGTAGGTTGTGGTTTTAAAGTTCATTTTAAAAACTACCACAAAAAGAATAATGTGGCTCTACTTTTGAAAGATTAAGGGCTAAGAATTTTCTATTTAGACACCTAAATAATTGCCTGATATTTCAAAAGTGCTGACTTCCCATCATCTTGTGAAATAAGTGCACTTTGGGGAGAGTGTTGAAGGAGGTCAGAGTAGAAGCATGTCAGGAAGAGAGTGCCAGGTATCCTGCAGTGGCTGTGTGAGAGAACCACCAGAGACAAGAATGGGGCGAAAAATTGATGAAGGGATAGTTACTTTGTGGCTTAGACCTGGGACACAGGTAGAAGAGTGGTGTGCGTGCCTCTTATGGAAAACTTCTAGACAACTTAATAGAAAAATGTTTTTCTTTTTTTTCCTTTGACCTTACAGAATTTACTAGAGAATCATACCTCTGATATAGAATTCTATATGCTGGTTGGAACACACACATACACAGATATAGAGAGAGATTACTTTCTATTCCATTCTAAAGATTTTTAAATTAATTTCTGCAGAAAGTCTGTTACATTTCTATAGAAATCTCTTAGCATCATCACTATTAAATTCTGTAAGACTATTTTGTATGGATGAAAGAAAGACCTAACTGAGAGATAAGAGGGGCTGATAAATCAAAAGTTAATTTAATGCCCAATCCTGCAGTCCAACTCCAGCAAAACTCCCACTGAAGCCACAGGGAGTCTTATCTTAGTAGGGTTCAGGCCCACAGTTAACAAAGAAGCGGAAGATAGGGGAAGTGTTTTTTCTGAGGTACCACAGGAACAGTGCTGAATGGTTGAAACACACTATCTGGTTTGGTGAATTTAGTGTTTTGAGAATTAGAGGGAATGGGAAATCTAGTGTGTGATCTATTTTTTGAACATTATCTTAGAAATGGAAACTCACTCTCTCTTGCGTGGCATCATAAGTATATATTCATTATCAATTGAGACTGGTGGAGCACTGTTGACTCTCCCCGGTTAGAGTATAGAAAGTGTCTAATGTAAACCATGGAGTGCCTGGAATGCAGTTCCCCTCACTGTTTGCTATGCTATGTCTGCCTCAGGCTGAATTTTTGGGGGAAAATGCAGCAAAATGGATACAGCCATTTCTGAGAATGATGCTAAGAAAAATATATTTTCATTGTGGGTTTTTTTTTCTTTTTTTCTTGTTTTTTTTTTAATGTCATGGCTTTTGGAAAGCTAGCTTTTGAGTACTTGTCTTTGCAACCTTAATGTTCTTTTGCGGTAGCTTTTGTTTGTTTGTTTGTTTGTTTTCTGTGTCGTTTCCTAGGCTTTTTAAAAAAGCAAAAAATAGAAATTCCATCATGTGGAATCATATGGACACCCTCATGTATCATCAGCCATGCTGGAATATTTAGCTCCACCACATAGATCTGTGCCGATTGACCTAATGGTTTAACTGATAGCAGTAGTGGGTTATTATCCTCTAAGTTGGTCAGCAGTAGAGAGGAAGGTGGGTCACTTAGTGGGTTTCATAGTTATTTGCTATGGGATGATGAGACTCGGGAAGCTTGGGTTCCATTCCAGGATCTAGAGGGAAATGTGCTCTAGTGGGCACAGATGTTTCTGCCCATTTCCTCCCGAAGCTTGACCCCTTCTGCTCCATCCCCTCCAAACTATTTTTGCTCCAATCCTGTCTCTTTCACAGTCCTGTTGTCCTCTTCTACCCAGTCCCAGTGTCCACTTATCAGGTTTCTCATCCCAGACACCTTTCCTAGCAAGTCCTAGTTTCACCCCTCTGAACTCTCCAATCCAGTGCCCATCTCCACTCCCAGTCCCATTCCCAGCCTCCTCGCCCAGCTATTCTCAGCTCCCATGCAGCTTGTTCCAAGTCTCCTTGCCAACCAGTCTCAATTCTCCTTCAACACCTCAGCTCCTTGTAAGATCTATCTTCCCTGTCCTTTCACGCAGAGGTCTGCATCTCCTTTCCAGGAGCATAAGAGATGCTTGTCAAACACTAGCACGACCCAAGGACAGCTGCCGGTAAGTCTGGTGCCTGCCCCAGTGGGTGGGGCTAGGGGTGGTGCAGCCACGCCAGAGGAGCTGCCCGGGCTGGGCGCTGGCTCCTGTGAGCGGCAGACCAACATGCTGCTGCTTTCGCCACTGAGGTTCCTGGTAGATCCCTGCAGGTCCGTGGATATCTGCATTTGCTAATATACATTTTTTATCTGCGCAGCACACTAACAATAGGAATTTGGGGGCAAACAACTTAATTAGTTTTAAGAGAGGAGACTGGACAAGTTTTAGTCAGATTGCATAAGGGAGTTGCTTATGATGGCAGAGATCAGCAGCTCGGAGGTCCCTTTCAGTTTATGTATTATGTTCCTAAAAGCTCGTGCTTCTGGGATTCGTCCAATCACCTGCGGGGGTCAGGAAGGAATTCTTTTCCCCCCTCCAAATTTCCTCTCCCCCTGCAATGTATTGGGATGGTGGTTGTTTTGGAGGTTTTTGTCTTCTTCCTCTGAAGCATCAGAGATGTTCATGGCTGGAGATGGGATGTGGGACAGGGTGGGTCAGGGCCGAGATGGCACTGAGCATTTTCTCTGTCACATCCTTAGCTGACTGGTTCTAGCTCGCATGCTCTGGGTCTAACTGGTTGCCCTATGTGGAGCCAGGAAGAAATTTTCCCCAAGATCAGATTGCCAATGACATTGGGTGGGGGTGGGGGTGGCGGAGGTTTCACCTTCCAATGCCTCATGGGACGCTTGCTGCGGTTACCTGGGTATATCTCAAACACTTTCCTGCCATTGCAAGGGCTTTGGGCGTTAGTTCACCCCAATCCCTCCTATTCTCTGTCTGTGGCACATAATAGTTTAGTGTCCTGTGGGTTGTAATGCTCCGGTCTAATTTTAATTGTTTGGCTTAATGTGAGGGTAGTGTTGGTGGCCTGTGATATACAGGCGGTCAGACTAGATAATCTGGGGGTCCCTTCTGGCTTTATGACTCTATGACCTGGCATGGCTTATAACTCTGACCTGGAAAAGCTGCTGTTGCCAGGGAAGTCCTGCTCAGATGTAGGCTGGAGCATGCCTGCACAGATGGAATCTTCAGAGAATTTAGCAGCTAAATTATCTGAAGACTCAACTGAGCATATGCAAATTGCAGGTTTTGAAAGACGTACAACTTGGCCAGATTTCTACTAGGGTAGTAAAAAACACAACCCTGACAGAAAGCCCTCTCCAGTTCCAAATATTAAGTTCCTCTTCCAAAGCATGGTGACACTGCAGTGTCTCAAACAAGGTGGCCAGAATTTTTTGTATCACAAACAAAACAAAATATTTTCTCATTAATATGACTCATTCTCAAAAATTGTTGAACAGTTTCAGCTGAAATTTTCCAAAAAATAAAAATCAGGTGCGCAAATTCAGCAAGGGAAATTTCAGACCAAATTGTTAAAATCTGGCAAAGTTATAAGCCACTGAAAACAGGGACTTCTAATGGGCAGTATTGGGCAACCTTAATATTACGTAGTGCCACCAGCCCTTTCTGCAATATAAAATTATTTACAGGTTGGGCCTTTCGGATTTTGAAAAGTCAGATTTCAACTTCTCCCTTGTTAGAATTACGAGTTGAGGGTTATGCCACATGTCATTCTTTACATTTTCAGTAACATCTTGTATTTGACTTATTTCCTCAATGTCTTAAATGTATTAATAGACTTCCTTGAGGTAATATTCAGCCAGACACATGACAGTTGTGAATTTGCTAGAATGCTGTTTACAAAGATGAACTCAGCGGAACTCAATTAAATTCTTTAATTTTAACTTAATAGCGAGTAGACCAATTCCTCATCTGGGAAGCTCCGCTGATGTGTTAATAATAATGCAGCTAACGGATGTAACCTCCATGGCAGAGTTCATTGCAGAGTCTCTGTCATATAACAGGCACATAGCTGTAGGAAGATGTCTTCAGTAACAAGGTTTTAAAATCACAGTAAACTGCTTGATTTCACTCTGAAATGGAAACTTGAGTTAAAAGCATTTCATTAGAATTATTTTTTTTCCATTTCTCGTGTCCATACTGTGGAAGACATTTCTGCCATAATTGCTGCTCGCTGGGATAGTTTTTAAATAAATATGTGAAAGTATTTCCCATTGTTCCCTCCTCATGGGAACACAGGCTGAAGTCTCTAGTAGCTCATTTTACGAGTTCCCCAGTGGAAAAGCTCATAGCTGATCAGCTCTGTTCTCAGCACCAGATGTTCTCTTTCTACTTTACTTTAGAAGTGAGCCATAATTTTTTTCCCCTGAGTCTGATGGATCAGTGTTCAAAATTTCAAAATGAATTATTGGAACAGGCTCATGGAGATTTTTGAGTAAGCCAGCGTTGGAGTAAATCTTAAAGTAAAGTCATAAAACAGAATTTCATGGTGGGTTGGGTTTTCCAGATCAAAGGTTCATTGTGTAATAGGCTTGCATTGCTCAATTTCTAATTCCTGAACAACCTTGAGCGTTACAGGAGCAGAGTCAGTTCCTATAGTCTGTACAGAAAATCTGGAGATTATCAGACCCGAATTTAGAGTACTTATTCATTGAATTGTTGGGCCTTAAAGGCTTGAAAATCCACTTGCTAGTAGTGAATGAGTGGAAAATTCTCCAGAGGGAGGAAGGAGGTATCAGCCACCAAACTCTGCACAATGTAAGCATTCATTTAACAACACCAAAAATTGTATCTCTGATTGTGATGGTAATTTTTCATGATGCAGTGTTATCTTCCTGGGTCTTCAGGAAGCTTTCAGTTCCAGTGCTTTTGTTGCTGCTCAGAGCTTTGCCAAAGAGCTGCAATGCTGCTTTTTTAGAGAGCCACAGGAATAACAGCAGAGACATTAGATTTATTCATTGCAGCATCCAGAAGGCTGGGGAAGGGGTACAGTAGTAGAGTTCTTACCTCCCCTCCCAGCAATCTGGTAGCTCTAGACAAGGGGTACAATAATGGAGACTGCCATCTCCCCTTCCATTCCCATCAAGCCGCCAGGACACCCTGGGGAGTTGATGGAATAGCAAATATTTCCTTTCTCCCTTCTAGCCCCCTCTTGAGGAGGAAATAGAAGGCTGTTGAGGAAGAAGTGGAGACAAAAAGACTTTGTAGTCATTAGTGTCGAGCTTCACATCTATCAAAAACCAACCAACCACAGGGTGACTGAAAAGATGGATGCTCTATGCGGGATCCGGGGAGAGCACTCTAGTAGAAATCCCTGAAATCTCCCCCATCCTAGCAGCTTTGCTTCTGGAATTTGTGGGTGAGCCCTTCTCCCAAACTTATCTTTCATATCTACCACTGGCTGCTAGGTTTAGTCCTCCATCTAGTAGCTGACTGGCAAATATTCCAAGTATTGCCTTGGAATAAAGTGCCACGGATCAAATACTGCCTGCAGAGCCATGCATATAGTGGCTGCTGTTGACTGTAGTGCAAGCAACAATCATGTCCATACGTCTCAACTTTCCAGCCTGCCAGTGTGTGGCCTGAGCCATCAACATTGTGAGATGCAGGATGTGGAACATCTGTAGGTGCACATCCTGCCAGGATTGACCAATTGTAATTTTTTAATTAATAATTGACAGATTCTAATGACTTTTAGTGGGCTTTTTTTAAATCAGTTTGCTGAGTTTTCATCTCCATCAGGGAAAAACTTTTAAGTGAACAGTTCAGGGGGAAAAACAGTTTTATAACAAGTTGTTTATTAAAATAGAAGGAAGGAATAGGAGATGAGTTTTTTAGGAAGCTGCCCTCTGTGTGCTGTATTTTCTATACCTCTCAAGGAATTGAGGATGCTCAGCATCTGGCAGGACCAAGTATTTTGTGGGGAAAATTCAAAACAGTTTAGAAAGGAGACTGCAGCTGGGTTTTTGCTGTGGCTCTGTTCTCCTTTAATGAGCCCAGACCAGAAGCAGTTCGGGCCATATTATTTGACATATTTTTGCCTGAATAGGAAGCAATAAAAGCTTCAGATTTTATAAGTGTACTTCTCTTTTTAGTGTCCTTTTCCTGCTTCATAGAAAGTCACTGCTCTTTCTTACTAGAACTGTTACTAATATATTTATTTATGTAGCATAGCACCTCTCTGCAACAGTATCCTGAGTTTTTTACAACAAAGCAATTAAGGAAAGAAAAAGAAAGCTATAAACATAAAATAAAAATTGGTGTAAAACAATAAAAGAAATGGGCATGGCCTCCCCAAGGCATTCTTTCTGTGGGTAGCTCTGTGGTCTTTCTCAGACAACGCAGGCTGTCATAGCTCTGGGACTATAGAGGCAAATAAGGCAGCATTCTTCCTTCCCCTTTTCTCTTGGATTCTGTCATTCCCATCCCCTTGAATGTTGAGAGTTGCAGTGGGAGCAAGAAGCTCAGAAAGTTATGTGGCTCCATGTAACTGAAGGAGCTGGATCTCTGACTGGCCTGTGGATTCTCAAGATGCTCGTGGTCCCAGGGATGTTCTATTTTTATTTTGCTACAGGCATTTTAAAAGATGTACTTCCAACATTTTGTTTTGGAATTATTTCTGTGGAAAATTTGAAGCAAGTAGTCACTATGGGAGCAGAAAAGAAACAACTTCAGAATTTATTTATATGGCACAGTGCTTGGGGTGGGGGGGTAGCTCAGTGGTTTGAGCATTGGCCTGCTAAACCAAGGGTTGTGAGTTCAGCCCTTGAGGGGGCCACTTAGGGATCTGGGGCAAAATCAGTACTTGGTCTTGCTAGTGAAAGCAGGGGGCTGGACTCGATGACCTTTCAAGGTCCCCTCCAGTTCTAGGAGATAGGATATCTCCATTAATTAAAATTAAATTAAATACATACATACTGTTGTCAGATGGAAAGTGCTCCACATGCATGTTAGGATAAAGGTGATAGCATTGACTTACATGAAATGAGTTGATGGTCTCAGTCCTGTTTCTAATGGACAACTATCTCCATGACAGAACCACTAGCACACGTGGTACAGACTAATCTCAAGATCATTTCAGAAGTCTCTAAGGTCATTTATTGCTATTGTCAAAAGAATGTAAGGGGATCTTTTCCCAAAGACTCCCTAAGTGGGTTTCCTTTATTACAATCCTATGGAAACCTCTCCTCAGATATTCAGGGCCCACTCACGAAGAGCTCAAGCAGTCTCAGTGGCTTCCCTGCAGGAAATTCCTCTCTCAGACATAAGTAGTGCAGCAACATGGGGGTCGGTTCATACCTTCATCAGACATTATCCACTGATTCAAGCTTCAACTAGAGATGCTACCTTCAGTTCTGTGTCCTAAAGCCTGAGGTGCAGAACACTTCCTCGCACCCTGTTCCTCAATGAGTATTTTTGGGAGTCACCCACAGTGAATATTCATAGGGACCAGAACTTGAAGAAGAAAGGTAGTTTATTTACCTAGTAACTGGAGTTCTTCTTCAAGATGTGTGGTCCCTTTGGGTTTTCATGACCTGTCTTCCTTCCCCTCTGCTCAGACCCTCACATGACGCATGGTAGAATAGGAACTGGAGAAGAGGTTGGTCTGTGCTGCCCCTTATGCCCTCATTTGGGAGAACAAGGGGGTGTGGGCACAGACCAATGGATGTTGCTGTTGAAGAATTTCTGGTCCTGGGCACACAGAGTGCATGCACACTCACAATAAATACCCATAGGGGCTATACGTCTTGAAGACTTCTGGTTACTATAAGGTTAAGTAACCTTCCTTTACCTATTCAAATTTTTAAGTTTCTTGCATTGGTTTATAGTCATTTACAATGTTTTTGTCTGCATGCCTAGTTTTATTTAACTCATTAGTCTGACACCCTGTTACTGGTACTTTTCCAGATTTTAACTTGGGGATGTTAGCCTGGCCCTCTTCCCGTTCATCTGTAACTTCTGTCCTATCCTTTATTAGTTATGTTTTCATCTGGCTTGAGTGTACCTTGGCACTTGTCAACTTTCCCTTAAGTCCAAATTTAAACACTTCCACCCAAACTGTGTTAATTTCCTTTATTAGCATTCTGGAAACAATTTGGTGCCCATACCTTTTGCATTGGTTCTAGCTCCCTTGAAAATTTCCCCAATGCCTGATAAACTTAAATGCCTCATATTTATGCCATCTCCTCAGGCATGCATTGTGATCCTACTGTAGAGGCCTCAGACATAAATACATAATACCTTCTAGGACCTCACATGTTCTTCCTGTACATCATTGGTACCAATATGTACCACAGTGATGGATTCCTACCCAGCACTAACTAGAAGTTAGTCCCCTTGCCATTAATAGGGATTGTGATTGGAGAGCTCTGCCTTCCCACAGATAGCAGGTACTTAGTGCAGGGCTGGGAGCTGCCACAGCTGCTATATCACAGCCTGGACCTCCCCACCATCACCAACAGGGACTGTGATTGAGGAGCTCTGCCTATAGCAGGAACTCTTCCCAGAAAGCAGAGACTCAGTGTTGGGCTGGGAACACCCTCATACCTTTGTTGGGGGGTTTCAGTCTTGTCCATCTGTCATTCACCCATGGCTGATGACTATCACCACACACCTCTTCTGTGTCATTGCATCTGTCATTATCCTCCTCCCTCCTTTTCCCCCTCTTCCACTCACTGACTTAATTTCCTTTTCCTGGTTACTCTCACCCCTCTACAGTTCTCATCACCTCTAGATATTCCTTGTTCCTTCTCCTCCCTTTAGATCAAATCTAGATCCCACATC
Organism: Malaclemys terrapin pileata; assembly: GCF_027887155.1. Taxonomy (NCBI): domain Eukaryota; kingdom Metazoa; phylum Chordata; order Testudines; family Emydidae; genus Malaclemys; species Malaclemys terrapin. Next base: position 117,269,462 of record NC_071505.1, read on the forward strand.
TGTAGCCTCATCACTTCTGGTGATAATGGCCCTCATCCTGCCTCCACCCCTCTCATGCCATTATTCCTAACCTCATCTCCATTTCCCTCCCCCGTCCCTTTCTCTTGCTGTCTCTGAAATGCCCACTCTGTCTAAAAAAATCATCACCATCCATGATCCTCTTCATATCTCTCCCCTCCAGCTCCTGGCTCTCGCAGTGACATGGATCCCTTCATCTTAAACTGACTCTGCAACTGTCCTCTGACAGAGGCCTCTCCTTCTCTCACACTCCCCACCCTCATCACACTATGCTGGAGGAATGCTGGGCTTCACCTCTCCCATTCCTGCTGCTTCCAATCCATCCCTCCTCCCACTTTCCACTCTTTCTCCTCTTGAACAGCACCACATCTAACTCTTCTCCTTTCCCCCTCCATGTTCCTGTCATCTACCATCCACCCAACCTCTCTCCATCAGCCTTCCTCCCTGATATTATTCCTGGCACTCTCTTCCCCCCTCCTCCCCTTTCCTCACAATCTCCCACATTCATCCTTGGTGACTTCAGCTTCCATGTCAATGAGACGTCCCACCCCTTAGCTCCACATAGCCTCACCCCCACCTCTTCATTCGACCTGCAGCTCTGATTCAACTCTCCCATTCACCAATGTCACTTGATTTGGTCTTCACCAAGTCTTCACTTGGTCTCCATCTGTTATCTCTTGTCTTAGATTGTAAGCTCTTTAGAGTGGTGACCATCTTTCTGTTCTGTATTTATGCAGCGGTGAGCACAGTACGGGTCCTGGTCCATGACTGGGGCTCATAGGTACTAGGGTATTACCAAAAATAATAGTGCAGTCTGAGCCCTTCCACCCAGGGGCCAAGTCACCAAACAGTTGTCATGGTCACCATATACCAAGCTATCAGAATGTTTAACAATCAAATCCACTAGGACCACAGCCTGTCTATACCTCCCAACTATGACACCCATTTCTAAACTGCATCCATTGTTGTGACAAATGTCTTTTATCATGCAGACACCTTACAGCGAACTTCCTGAAATCTGAGAAAACACATTTGTTTCCCAAAGTTCCTTTATGTTTAGCCATATTTCTGCAGCTGTTTGTTGTGGTTTCTCTTCAGAGAATAACCTCTTCTTTTTTGTCATTCATACTTTGTATTCTAAATCCTGTGATCTGTACTCAGTTATAACACTCATTAACTTCAGTGGGAGTATTGACAGAGTGTGGACTGCACAATTTGGCATCCTCAGTGTTACAAGCAAGTTTGTCTCAAGTAGCAGAAAAAAATCAACTCTGCATCAGTATTTTTATAGAAACCTCATGACCGATTACGTGACCATGTTTTTCACTGTTTTCTGCTATTTTTTGGCTTTCCACCAATGGAACAAAGTGAATTTGGCATTGATATTTTTGATCATAAAAACAACCAAAAGCATATACTTTGTCTATTTCATATGGTTTGATCTTATCATTGTGGCTGTTTGCATATTAAAACCAAATAATATTGGGATTTTTAAAAATTTCATTTTGTAAGTGTGGAAGTACTATGCAGAAATTGCTAAATTCACAACTGTGCTTTATTTTTTTAAGAAGATTAACAATAAAAATCAGTATCAGTTGATAGAATTGTAAACTAAGAGCAGGTGATCAAACCTGTGATGATGCAAGAAAGGACTGCCAGCTTGTCTGGGATGATACAATGTAATATTCTGCGTATTGTATACTGTGGTTGCTTTAATGTGGTGCAACCTGGTTCTTGTAGGTAGGTGGTGTGGCAGAAGTATTGTTAATTGGGAGGGTCATATCAGGCTCAGTTGCGTGTGGGCGTTTAAAGGTGGTGTATCCACTCTGTATAAGATTTGTGTACATTCATGTTCTGCTTCCCACACTAAGGGCTAGGTCTCATCTGCCCCTTCTGTCAACATTAGTGTATTTTAGGATACTGGGCTTGATGTCTATCCAATCCTAATGCTGCCTTTCCCAGGTCTCCTCCTCTCTCTGCATTTTCTAAGTGCAGCATATGTTGTGTGGGGTGAGTGGACAGACTGGATGTTGCCCAGAGTAGGGTCCTCTGAGCTCTTGCTGCATGTTCAGATTTCAAAATGGAAGTTGGCACACGACTTTTTTGTCCTGTTCTACTGATTTAATCTCTTCAGCTATTATTGCTTTGTGCAGATCCACATTAAGAGACTCAGTAACTATCAGAAAATCATTTCCCTATTATTTGTTAAACTCCAATATGGATGTTGATGAGTGTGCTTTGAGGTCCTGCCTCTCAGCCTTTGCCTCATGCTGTCCAACTGATGGCTCAAGAACGTGAGTTTTGAGCCCATACATTTCTCTGCCCTGCTAATTTTCCCCTTGAGGGACACAGGGTTTAGCATTCTCATAATGCTCTGTGTTTAATGCAGTTTTGGAGGGGTGAGGGTTGCTTTACAGGTAAGATGGGAGTGTGGATAGGTGCTTGGTGTTATCCCTTCCCAAGTTACACCAGCCCTCAGATAATGCTCTGCCAATTTATGTCCATTAAATGCAGATACTTCTTGTACACACGCACCATCTAACTCCAATCTCATGATTATGCCAACATGCCAGTTCTAAATCCCAAGCATGTGCATTTTACCCTTCACCTCCCTGCACACCACCTTTTATGTCATACACCAGCTGCCCCCAGTTACAAGATGTATGAATTTGGCTTCTGATGTCTAATCCTAGAAGCTCAATAATATACATCATATGCTGATAATGTTTCTATTGTGTTTAATGCTAGCAGCAGTTCCTACTGGGCTTTCATGTCATGCTGTCCAAGTGAAAATATTTTTTGCCCAGATTTGCAGGTTTTGTGAAGAATGCTGAAATAGGTACCTTCCATAAGAACACACATATGTCCAGATGTAATTCTATGTAGGCATGCTATATTTTTATACATAAACTTTAAAAAGTCAGATGAAATGATGAAAAATCCATTTTCTAAAAAAAATTCAGGCCTTAATGAACAAAAAGTAAAATTATTTTTACAATGATTTGGATCTGTTATTTGAGACAAGTTAATGGACAGCATCAGTTGCATCTTCTGTGCACATTCTACCATGTTGTTCGATTCCTGGGTATGACAGAAGCAGCATCTGTACTAACTGAAAGGGAATCAAGATATTTGGCTTCTGTTTTCAGCTCTGGCAATGACTTCCTGTGTGACCTTGGGCAAGCCACTTAAGGTATGTCTCCCCTGTAATTAGCCCAGGCTCTTACTTGTGTGTTGCCTCATCGACGCACACAAACTTCTCACCTGAGGTAAGAGGTGTTTTCAGCCGAGGCTAGATGGCACAGCTGGGGGTGTGGGTTAGAACCTGGGTTCTGCTTTCACTTGGGCTGGTAATCTGCCCACTTTGCAGTTAGGATGCAGGCTAAATCACTCGAGTGCCGATAGTCCTCCAATGCACTTCCCACTTTGTGACCAGATGTGAACAGACAAATTGTCCTGCATTTCACTGTGAAAGATTCATAAAGCAGCTCTGCTTGCTTCAGCCCAAAGAGCCATGGGATACGCCCCCAGAAGTCCTAATGACACATTGGTGAGTGTAGCACCAGTGAGGACACAGATAGAGCTTTGCAGTATGGATGCTTACACTGAAGACAAGGCTAAGCCCGAGTGCTCAGAGCCAGGTGCCAATCCTCTTGGGCTAACTCTGAAGTGAAGACATACCTTTCATCTCTGTGCCTCAGTTTCCCTGTTTCTGAAAGACAGGCCATATTTTCTTCATTCTCAGAAGTTTTCAGAGGATTACCTCATTATAGTTTGTAAGGTGCTTATAGATCCCTTCATGTAAGGAGCAATCTAAGTGAGAATAATAACTGTTATATCATCATCTGTTAGAAGGACAGGCATGGCTATTAGCCCAAGTAAGAACAACTGCTTCTTTTCAGGAATGTTTTAATATTGATGAGGTTGAGGAGTTAGGATAGTAATTTGGTCTAATCCTGAAAGATTACATTAGGGATGTTTGTAGTTGGTGCTTAATCTGAAAAATACTCTGTTTTTACACAGGAAGGGGAACAGTGAGATCTCCCATCCATTAGGGTGTTTTAAATCTCATCACTTATTTACAAGAAAGCTTGATAGTGACCAGAGGATTTCTTTCCAGTCCATATAATTTTTTGGTCATTGTATATTAGGGTTTTAACAACATATAAAGGAAAGCACAGTAGTTCCAAAAGTGCTTATCAGATGCAGGTTAGCACACATCTATAATTGTTATTGTCCCAATTATTTCCCTGTCTGAGAATAAAATTAATAATGCACTCAGCAGCACTTGTATAAAATGCAAAGGAGAGGGAACAGAATGATCGTTCTTTTAAAACAAATATTGCACTTCCCGGCAGGAGGACAATTGAAAGAATACACCTTTTTTATTTTATTTTTTAGACTGGCATGTGGTCATTAGTTACTGCCATAGCAAATGAAAATTTCCTTTGACAGTCCTACTGAAATCAAATCACTGTCCCTCTTGGTGTTTTCTGATAAAATTAGCACAATTGCATTAATGTTAAAGGCTATTTAAAAAGAACAAAAAGGGCATGTTACTATGAACTGGGATGCCCGGTAACAAACCAGATTTTCAGACCAGTACAGTCTTTGGTGCTGCATAATTGGCAATAAACTCCATATGTCTCCAGATGTTTAGAAATATTTTGGCTTTGTCAGATGAAGTGGAAAGTTTCATTTTCAAAATGTTTTTTGTTGAAGTATAGTAGGGTTAAATTCCCGATACTAAAATTAAGTAATAAATCCAAGTTTTAAAACCTGTTATTTTCAATGTTTATGGGTTTAGGGTTTGAAAAAGGTGCTAGATTATTAGCCCTCAAGACTGAAATCTTCTGTTGTTCACAGAATAGATAAAACATGGGGAGGAGGAGTGCAGTGTCGTCCCCCCACTACCTTGCCATTATATCTCAAGCTTGAGCCTGCCACCTGTAAGGTATTTTAAGTCTCGTCCTAGATAGCCAGGTCCATTCATTCCCTGGTTTCTCTTTAGAGACTTCCAACAAGGTTGCTGATTAGTGTAAATTCAGGTGGTGGTTTAGATAGTTAGTAGGAACTGGACTAAGATGAGACTCATTACCCAGAAGCCACCAAACGATTGAGATGTTAGTGACTTTTGGTCACTAGTGACCTAAGTTGGCTTCAGACTAGCAATGGAAAGATGAGGAACTGTATAACCTACAAATTCCCTATACCATTCAGTCCCCATAAAAACTATTTATTCAAAATAATTGTAGGCCAAATTCTCCCATAGGATGAAAAAGGTAAATGACTTCTGAAGCTGAAGCAATAGGAATGCACAGACACCAGAAAGGAGATCAGCAGATGGTGATAGTCTGATTCTGTTGAAGAATGAGGCCAGCTAAAGATCTTTTGTGTATTTTTTTAAAAGGAGGGGGAAAAAAGCAATTGTTTATTTATAATTCCACCTAATCTTCATTGTGTTGGCCACCCACCCAGTTCAGCCAACTTTAAGGTTTTAAGTGGCACCCTCTCCATAGGAATTTAGTTCCTCAGCCTTATGCACTAGGGATCCTGGGATGCATTTGTAAAATAGAGCTTCAATTTCTCTGGGCAACTTCAATGGACAAGTTATTTCCTGGCCTTTTTTATCATGTCTTGAGATATTTGGAGAAAAAAATAACTCAAACCACAGCTATTTCATGAGAGGGCGACATTAGGAAAATCATGAAGCTGAAGCAACAGGAATGTGCAGACACCAGAAAGGAGATCAGTAGTGGACCATGGCGTGACAGGAACACCTGCCTCAATTTCCCTCCTTCAGATGCCATCTAGCCAACCCATCTTACCACTCTCCTGTCTTCAGCTTTCTCTCAGGAGCCGCCACTTGCTTCCTTCCAGGACTCCTCAGTTCCCTTGTCTCTGGCAGCTCCCACCTCCCCTTCCTGACTAAAGCAGTTTGCTCTGACTTACTGGGACTCCTTCTCACTGGGTCTCTCTCCGGATCCTTTAGAGCCTCCAGGTGTTGCTCCATCCTCTGAATTGGCCAAATGGGAGCCCCTGCTTCATTTACTGGGCCCAGCCACCTTATGACATGCAGTATAACCCTTTTTGCAAGACTGTGTGTGTGTGTATGAGAGAGAGAGAGACTCGTATTCAAACCCCATAGGAGATGATCAGTGCTGCAATACGTCTTACAATGCACAGCTGCAGCTGCACGGACAAGCACTTTTGTGCATATGATTCACATTTATAAGTGAAACAGATTTCTAAAGTAAAACATCATTTTCCTCACCTTGTTGTTTTTCGCATTACCGTAGGAGGAAAAATGCCAAGGCCAATGTGTGTGTTTGTGAGAGAGTGAATGAATTAGCGAATGAATGAATGCTTTATTTATATTGTGGTTTTCAGATTGGGATTATTGGAGCACATTACAAACACTGTATTTCTGAATCCATGTAGAACCTCTGAGGTACAGTGGTATCTGATGTCAAACCATTTTGTGCAAATAGACCACGCTGCAGTTTCCAGTTATTGCTGTAATCCATTTTATTTCTTTGCACAGCAGAGCACATTGGTTTTTTTCCCTTCTAAAAAGGTGGATGTGGCAGAAAGCAATCTAGGAGGAGTTAGTACTGAGACCACATAAACCCAGTTTCACATAGAAGCATGGAAGATGCAGATGGAGAAGACTATGATATCATTGCATTCCACCTTCCTGACGATTCAGGACTAATCTGTATAGTTTTTCCCAGGCCAGTATAAAATGAAAGTGCCAGAGGACTTGAAAAAAGGAGTACTCTGCCCTCTCCACCACCTACTCGTTCTATTAGCTTGAATTTAAATATTTTTATGTTTAATCCATTTAAAAAACTTTAGTTTGATTCTAACTGGAAATCCTTAATTTGATTCCAAGCCTGGGTGTAAATTCTTAAAACTCCAAATAACTGAGGTTAAAATTTTGGATAGTTGTTCATGCCAACAATTTATGCAAGTGCAGGAAATAAAGCTCTTCTGAACAGCTTTTCTAAAAGAAAGTGTGACTTAAGCCAACAGAAATGTGCAACTATCTAGTTTACTGCCATATCTAGTTTACATGAATCAGATTTATTACACACTGGACATAAAGAAATTCAAACATCCAATGCAATCTCCTCATTCTATACTAAATTGAGGTACTGGGGAGTGTAGTCTATGGAAGACCAACTAGTTGAGAAATTAAACTTTGGAAGCACCCCCATTCCCCACAAATGACATTTTCTACAATCTAACTCACGTGATCATCCACACTATGGTGACAACAGAACTTCCTGAACTCTGTCTAACTCTGTTTTACGTCAAAACTGCAGTATGTCAGGTTTTTAACAAAATAAACCCTCAAACCGGAAAACACTTCCCTTTGAAGTTCCAAAACCTGTTCTAGGCTTGGTTTTAAATCAATTCAAATATGTCAAAAGTTATTTCAGGCTCCTTTTGTAAGATACTGTATTTTTGGTCTAGCCACTGACATATTGCAGATGAATTCTTTGTGTTCCCAATCTTTTCATTGCATCATTTTAGCCATGGATTGCGTCCTTGCTTTTCTCTTTAAAAGTGTTGGGAAAGATTTTTACATTGCCCTACACTAAAGATCTTAACATAGGAATAGAGTAAAAGCTCCTTACAATTAGATACATGGTTAGATTTCTTATTTGCTAGGGCCCTGATTCAGCAAGATTCTTAAGCACGTGCTTAACTTCAAATACTTGCATAGACCTATTGAAGTCAATGGGATGGGTTCTCATTTATGCTAAACCCCCTCTCACCTCCCACTGCTAGGGCAGTGAAAAGAGGCCTCAAAGGGTGTAATTTACACAATAAATTTCTCTCTAAACTGGCATTGATCAGACAGACCAAAAATGAATTATCAAAAGTTACATTTACACCCACCCTATAAGGCCCCTTAATTTTACCATAGTGGTGTAGAGGGGCCTCATTGTAAATGAGACTCAGATCCAATAACTTAATTGGGAATCCCCTCATTAATAAACTTTGACACGCACTTAAATAGCTTGCTGAATCAGAACTTTTATTATTATTTTTTCTGGTCATTTAAGGTGTCGGGGGCGTGGGTAGGGAAATGACCTCCAGATATAAAAATCCACCATTTTGGATGCTTATCAAATGGTCCATCTAGTCAGACATTGTGTCATTTTTTTCTGCATCAGTGGATGTTCCCAAAAGTTCCCATCCAGGGGGTCCCAACCTGAGGGTCTCAACCACCTAGACTTTCCCATGTTGGTAAAAGGAAGGAGAGGCTTTCAGAGGGGGAGTTCCCAGTTCAGTCATGGTTGAGAACCACCACTCCAGTCCAGTACTACATCACTGATGGAAGATAAGGAATTCTCCATGACCCCAGCAGGTGGTTAGTTTTTGTCCTGTGCCTGATGATTTAATAGCCTTTGTCATTTTTATTCTAGCTAATGTAACGGAATTTTTGCACTTTTGGTCTGGTGGAAGTTTAGTTTGTTTGTTTATGGCCTTTTACAATATGAGCATAGCACCTGCATAGTAAATCTGTCTGGATGAGCTGAGCTTCCCTCTCTGATTTATATTGGTATCATAAAATATTATGTGAAACTTTTCAGATGAGAAGGCACCACCTGTGGGGGAAGTAAATGAAGATTCTGTGGGATACCATTATAGTCACATGATAAGAATGATGTCTTTTGTTAATGAGCCCGATAAAGTTAACAGAAGATGAACTCAATGGCATTTTACCTGCCAGAACTCGAGGTCCGTGTTGCCATATTTCTCCTGCAACCACTGATGTCATAAAGGCCTATAGCTGTCTAGAGGCTGCATTCCTTCCACTGCTAGAGATGTTTGTGATGCTGTTACCTGTAACACAGGAAACACAGAACTCTCAACATAGGCTTTGGCAGTGAATAAAGAAAGAAATTATTTGAACTGCTGCTTTAAACTTTCTTGTTTTAATGTCAATCAGTTAGAATAATGTCAATTCAACAGGGCTTTTTTTTAAGCATTTCAGTTCATTTTAAAGGAAACCTGGTTTATAAGAATCAGATGAGTTTTTGGACATCTGTCAAAATAATACTTTTCACTTCTACACCACCTTCATCAGAGGATCCCAAAGTGCTTCAACACATGAAGGGGCATATTCTGGTGCTCATCCCCTCTTCCCACACACATATGGAAGGCCTCATAGTTGGCTGAAGTACTGCCTCCCTACAGTAAGTTTGTGAGGCTATAGAGGGACCACTTAAGGAAGCCTGCAGCCTTTTTCTCGCTATACAGAAACAAGCCAAGGAATGATGAGTCTGTTGAGGAGATGGAGGGAGTTAGGGCCTTTACGTGCTGACCCTGAACAGCTCCACTGACCCAAAATCTTGGATGAAGGGGAATAGTGAGCCCCATTCACTTCTTCCTGCTCACGTAGTCTGACCAGCGGGAAAGTTGAGGATTCAGTTCCACAGCTCCTGAGGTTTTGTGTAGAAGAGACGTTTCTTTAGGCAGGCTTTGTTCAAAGCAACAAGATTTTTGCCCTAAATAATTAAGTCTGTTGATATTTGAAATAGATAAGTACAGTATTATCATCATCATTTTCTGATGGGGAAACCCAGGGACAGAGAAGCTAGGTGACATACCCAGGGTCACAATGAGTCAGTGAGGGAGTTGAGAATAAAGCCTCTGGGTCTTAACCTCTGCTCTGCTATCTAAATACTTAGATCATGTTCCCATCCCATCCCAGTAGCATTGCACTGAGCTTGTTACAGATATGGTAAGCAAGGGCAAAGTGGATATTTTTAAGTACGGATTAAATACAAAGTAATGGAAGTAATTAATGTAAAATGGGGTCTACATTTGCATGCAATTATCAACAGATCAAAGAATTTAATACTCACAGGGACCACTGGCTCCTAGAAATCCTTCAGGTTAGCTGATCACCTGTCTGCGCTGTTGGATTTATTCCATTAATTATGGGGCTGAAATTGCCTCGCCAAGGTTAGGCCTTTGTGGATTTTAACTTGCTCAAATCTAATGTCAGAACTGAATACATTCACAAGAGGAAACATCTAAAAGAGAGAATGATTTCCACCAAAAAGCAATATAATAAAGGATTCCAGGAGGAGTTAGTTGAGGCTTGAATATTTATTTTGTTTGTGGAGTCCATGAAGTCTGAGTACTGCAGGAAATGGAACAGCTGATAAATTGGCTTAAGGAAAGTTTCAAATATGCCTAGTAGGATGAAGGTATAGAAGCTAATTAAAAACAGAGATGAGTTGCTTGGCAGTCAGAGCAGGATAACTGGAAAACAGGAAATAGCCATTGGCTATGGCTTGCATAATTTAAGATAGGATTAATCCTCTAGGAATAAACAAAAAAAGAGGAATTAAGTCTTTCAAGATCAAAAATAGACCACTGTCATTTTAAAAATGGAATCCTTTATGGAGTTAAGATAAAATAGTTATCTGTCTTTTCTCAATAGTGTGTTATAATAGTGATATAAAGTTGTCAGCCCAAACAACATGCATACATTAATCACCACAGTTGTTATTGATGGAGGGTGGGAAAAAAGCCAGTCTATGACCAAGCCATTTCTGTTTCACTATTAGCAAATTACATCCTTTTTCTATTATTATGGTTACCACTTCGGGCATGTCTACACTGCAATTAAACACCCGCAGCTGGCCCAGGCCAGCTTACTTTGGCTCACGGGGCTTGGGCTAAGGGGATGTTTAATTGTGGTGTAAAAGTTTGGGTTTAGCCGGGAGCCTAGCCTCTAAGACCCTGTGAGGTGGGAGGTTTCAGAGCCCAAGCTCTAGCCCAAGCCCAAACTTCTATACCACAACTAAACAGCTCCTTAGACCAGTGTTTCTCAAACTGGGGTTGCCGCTTGTGTAGGGAAAGCCCCTGGTGGACTGGGCCAGTTTGTTTACCAGCCCCGTCCACAGGTCTGGCCGATCGCGGCTCCCACTGGCCACAGTTCACCGCTGCAGGCCAATGGGGGCTGCAGGAAGCGGCGGCCAGTAAGTCCCTCGACCCGCACTGCTTCCAGCAGTTCCCATTGCCCTGGAGCAGCGAACTATGGCCAGTGGGAGCCATGATCGGCCGGACCTGCGGACGGGGCAGGTAAACAAACCGGCCCGCCCCGCCAGGGGCTTTCCCTACACAAGCGGTGACCGCAGTTTGAGAAACACTGCCTTAGACAGAGCCCCATGACCCTGAGTCAGCTGGCGCAGGCCAGCCATGGGTGTCCAATTGCAGTATAGACATATCCCTAGTGGTAGTGTGTAAAAAATTCTGTATATAAGGAGCTCCAAGTTCTCTAGCATTAAAAAATTAAGCAGAACAAACTGACTTTGGCTGGTATAATAAGGGGTAATATCTCTGTTTTATAGTTGGGTAAAGGGAGTTTGACAACATTTGCAACCATTGTCAGTATCAACCACCATCTTGTCCCACACATCTGGGATTGAACCAGGGACCTCCAAATCCAAAAGCTTCAGTCTCTATAGTTGAACAGCCAGGCTGTCAAACTGACTGCTGTGATAGATCCATATCCTCCCCTGTGGATTGGCCCTATTGACCATTGTGTTGCATCTTCTGGACAGAGGAAACTCATCCCACACCAGTTAGAATTCCAGACAAGCCTCCAAATATCTTTGCCAGCACAGCAGGGGTGTCATAGCTGAAAGCAAATGAGCCACACTCTGTATCTGAGGCAGAAAGAGACTCTTCTCCTCTGTGGATTGGCCACAAAGGAAGCATAACGCAGAGCAAATTTTGGTTGCCTGAGTCTGTGGATGCCCAACTTTAGACACCTAACGCTTGCTTTTCAGAAGTGTTGGGCGCCTACAAATCCAGCTGAAGACAATGAAGCCTTAGAAACTCTGAAATACCAAGCCTTAGGTGTCTCAAGTTTGGCCTTCAAATGTTGATCTATCCCAAAATAGGCTTTTTTGAAAAATTTGCCTTAAGTGATTTGTATGAGGTTACACAATGAGTCAGTGAGAGAACCAGGAATAGAAACCCAGGAGCCTATCATCATCCTGTGCCCGGCTGGTGGCACTAGAACTTGCTAAGGGCTTGTCTAGACAAACAGTTAATGTACAGCAAGCTGGGGTGTAAATCTGCAGTGCACTAGCATGCCACATGGGAACTGTCCATGTGAACCTTGGTTTTGAAACAACAGTAGATCAAAGCACACAAGGGAACTTAGTGTCCGGTACTAGAGTCCACATGGATTGTTAGTGTGAAACACACTTGTATGCTGTAGATTTACACCCCGTCTTGCCATGCACTAACTGTCTAGACAAGCCCTACGTGTAGAAGGGCGCAGGAAAGTTGGTAAATGCCCAGCAGTATATTACAGAGATCACCAAATACAAGTTATTTGTGGAAAAGTGTCTGCAAGTGGCATAAATTGCCTCCCACGCCACCTTCTGAACTCAAAATTAAGGATTCCCTTTTAGACAAGTTAGGTCTGAGGTATGTTTATTTCAGTGAATTTCAAGCACTTTTCTTACAAATAAGGATGGGTAATCCTTACAAGAGGAAATCAGGTTTGATTAAGAATCCAAAAGTGTGTAGGCTTATCTTAACCTAGTGTTTGTGCATAATGGTACTGGAAAGATTGATAGAATTAAATATCTTGTAATATTCCTATGATCCCAGTTGGAAGTGCCCCCAAAACAGCCTGGTTTGTGATAATTTGGCAGCCCCAGTCCCAGTAAGAAATCAAAACTGATAATGCACATATCCACCAATTTCAGAATCCCAAGGTTTGGCTTGGTTCAGGTTTTTAATGGTAGATTCAGCTACACATGGAGGGGTCTGACTTTATTTGAATCTGTTCATGCAGTGCATTAATTTAAACATGAGTTTGGAGCCTGGGGTTATATTTTTAAGGTTTTCAGTGAAATATTATACTGGGATCAAAGATCCAGTGAAGAGATGTATGCAAACCTAAGAGTTCTTATTTACTGTTGAGCTCAGGTCCCCACCACATCAATATAAGGTGGCCTCATTAGCATAAAAGTTAACTATATGGCTGCAGTACCCTTTGTGCTATTGAGATGTATACAGAAAAGTGAACATTGCTGTCGAGAAAGAGGGGGGAAAGATAAAATCTCTCTCTCAAATTGAATGGTAAGCAGCTCTACATCATTTCTTCTCACCTTCTGTAAGTTCTTTGTAAGTAAGGTGTAAGTTTGTCTTCCAAGCATCAAGTAGAGATTTGACACCCACATAGAACACTACAAGATGCTCTTTTATTAAGTCAATAAATACAACGACCTCTGAGGTTTTTTTGTTTTTAATCTGAAATGGCAATGGGGATATAACCGTTTTACTCCTCCCTCCTCTAACTCATTCCCACATTAGAATTTACTACTAACCCAATTAAACACACGCTTCCCCAGATGTTGCCCACATGTCAGCATAATACAGTCAGTAAGGTTTTTTTTCTTAATTTTTGAATTGGACATGTAGCACACATGGCCACTTGTGAGCGTAAGGTCTATAGAGAGACTGTGGAACACCAGTAAATTTTCTTAATTGAATTGAGCCCTTAAGAAGTAGCTTGAAAACTTTCCAGTTTGCAAACAGACTGTCTAGTTGCACTTATTTACACAGTGCTGCTATAACTTGCTTAGAAAAAAAAGTTTACACCAAGGCAGCATTTAAGAAGTCAAAGAGTTGTTTTATTTTGTAGGCAAAGATGACTAAACTTCATTTACTGACAGGCGGAGGTGGGGGGAAAGAGGTATGGCTTCTTACAAGCAAGAGGGGGACGTACTCCAGGCAGGTTTACATGTACAGGTCACTATGGCCCCAATCCCGCAAAGATTTATGTATGTGTTTAACTTCACACACTGTAAGAAGTCCAGTTGTGCAATTAAGCATGTGTGCAAACTTTTGCAGGCTGGGAGCACTAACTTTCAGTTCAGCTCTCTCTCCTGTCTTGGTGTGTTCTTGTCGTCACCATGGCTTGGAAAGGCAGCTGCGGGACTTAAAATAGGTCTTTGGACAGTTGTTGTTTTTTTTTTAAAAAGCCACTATAAAATTCATCAGCAGTTACTAAAATATCTATAGACTTTTCATTTTAAATTTTAAATCTGGCCCAGGTCTGTAGTGAGCAAAAAGCTATTAGCTTTATCTTATGATAGTCTATGTGAAATGAGTTGATGAGCTCAGTCCTGTTCCCAGTATGACTTGGAATGCACAAAGGGCACAGATTAAAATAGATCCTAGATACGTAAATAATAATGAATTAGTAAAACTTATGTAGCACTTTTCATATTCAAATTGCTTTGCGGATATTAAACCTGAAAAGATTCCTTGTGAGGTAGGCTAGAGTTGTTTTCTCCTTTTTTACAGATAAGGAAAGAGGCACCAGAGACTAATAAAGTGATTTCTCGAAGTCCCCAGGAGGAGTCAGATATGGGGCCAAACCTCTTCCCAGTTAAACTGCCGTTAGCTTCAATGGGAGGAGGATCATATCTTCTATGAATAAAATAGTGACATAGTCATGCTGATGACCTTAACTACACTTTCAGGGGAGTTGTTAATGGAGGTAGGTGCCTTGTTCTAAAAGGTTCCTTCGAAATCCTATATGTGATAATCTGATCTGTTCAGTACCTCCAAAAAAGCATGGTTTAGACACCACTGAAAAGCTGATCATGTGCAACCCAGCACATAACAGGGAACCATTGTAAGGGGTAATATTAGGAAATAAGATTCGGACAATGAGTTTTTTGATGCTGACATTTTGATGCATCTGTTGCCAGTAGCAGGTAATATGTTGTGATAATATAGTGCCTCTCTTATTAAATACAATAGGAAATTAATCTACAGACTATGGGAATGTCACACAGAGCTTGAGGGCATTAATGTACAGCATTTTGGGTCATTCCCTTCCTGTTACTGTAGAATTTTTTTTTTTTTAAATATAAAGGGCTTGTTTCTTCTCTGCACAGCAGAACATAAAACAAACCTCACATATTGGAAAATCTGGCCAAAAGTACCCCAAGATGATAGTGCTGCTTCCTGTGTCTCGCTGTTCACCAAAGATATATATTGGTTTTAGCTGGAAGTCTTACAGATATCCCCCAGATCTTCATTGAGCCATTGGTTACTGCTATAAACGTTTAGCAGAATGATAATCATGAAACCTACAAGAAGATGTGGTAAATTCATGTCACTTACTGCTATACACAAGTCCCTCAACCCAGGGTGCCAGAGAACTGTTGGCTGCTTGATGGTATAAAATGGAGTGATTGTGATCATTGACTTTTGTTTCCTCTTTGAGACTTGTTAATGTAGAGCGGGGATTGCTTATGTGAGAGGATAAAAGCCCAGTTTGTGATGAATCAGGAGTTAGAATAGTAGTGTTCCTTATCACCTCTGTGATCCCAACAATCCTTTGTTTTAAAGCATACAAGGGTTCTATTGAGAAGAATGAAATAATTTATTTTGGAAACCATTAATGCATTAAAGATCAAAGGGGGCCTAATTCTCATATGGGGGAAGGTAAGTTGAGTTAAGCGCACGAGAGATACGGTACTTGCCCTGAACTGCTTTCTACAGAATTTCTAGTCTCTTGGCTGAAAGCGCTGCAGGTTTTTTAGCATAAAGTGAACATACCATAAAAGGCTGTATTTTTTTCCCCCGACTGAAAGCTTTGGCTTTTTTGGGGGGAGGTTATTGTTGTTTTTCTGCGTCCGCTGACGTCAACGAAATCGCCAGATGGCATTTCAATGCTTTGCAGAGAGACAGCAGCCTTTTATTACAGCTGTCACGTGGGCCCCATTCATTTGCATTCCCAGAAGTGGTCTAAAGCTTTTCCTAACTGTACAGGCAATGAGTGCTCTGCACCTTCCAGAGACCCAGAGGGCCTTTTGTAGGATATTGTTACCTTAAGTGGCTCTGATAAGATGCACGCATGGATGAAGGTTTTTCTTCCTATCCAACTACCAAACATTGAAAGCTGCCAGACTGTTTTGCCTTTGAAGGGAAAATTTAATTAAAAAAAAAAATGAACACAAGGATCCTTTTGAAAACTGCGAGCAGTAAACAGATATAGGGCTTAGCTTTGAGAGAGCTAGATACTGTCTAAAAGTCAGGTGGCTGAGAAGCTTATAGAACAAAAATACAAGTCTCTTTATTTACCCTAGGAGACCTAGAAGAATGATGTGCTCTCGTACACGGAGACTGCCTGGCTACAATATTAGGGCTATATTCTGACTGGGTCTGTATACCTTGTCAGACTCCAACCCCATATTCCTCTATAAAGATTACTCAGACCTTGGTCCCAGATGCACAGGAATAAGCAGAACTATTCGGCTTCTTACCTTGTCCCTGGAACAAGTGGGCGGGGAATTGGTAGAGTCTTTATTTCATACCATTCCTTTTCCCGCTATTCATTGGCTAGAGTAGCTGAGTCAGTGCAGAAGGCTAATTATTAGTACTTATTATACTACTGTAGTGCTTAGGAGCCCTAGTTATGGACCAGGACCCCATCATGCTAGGTGCTGTACAAACACAGAACAGAAAAAAAAATGGTCCTTACCCCAGACAGCTTACAATCTAAATATAAGATGAGAGACACTGGATGCACGAGTATAGGAAACAGCTAGACAATATTGTCTGAATAGACAAGACATACAGGATGGGTGAAAGGTTAGAATAGCCCTAATATACATAGTAGATATATAACTCTTTGCTGTTATAAGCTAGATCAGGGGTAGGCAACCTTTCAGAAGTTGTGTGCCGAGTCTTCATTTATTCACTTTAATTTAAGGTTTCACGTGCCGGTAATACATGTTAACGTTTTTTAGAAGGTCTCTCTCTATAAGTCTATATTATATAACTAAACTATTGTTGTATGTAAAGTAAACAAGGTTTTCAAAATGTTTAAGAAGCTTCATTTAAAATTAAATTAAAATGCTGATCTTACGCCGCCAGCCTGCTCAGCCCGCTGCCAGCCTCGGGTTCTGTTCACCAAGGCCGACAACGGGCTGAGTGGGGCCTGCAGCCGGGACACCAGCTGGCAAGGGGCCGGCAGCTGGGATCCCAAACCTGGGGGGGGGTTCAGGGGTCAGGGCAGAGGGCTGGAGGGTGTGGGGGTGCAGGGCAGAGGCCTGGGGGTGGGGGGGGTTCAGGGGTCAGGGCAGAGGGTGCAGGGCAGAAGGCTGGGTGTGTGTGTGGGGTTCAGAGGTCAGGGCAGAGGGCCGTGAGGATGTGGGGGGTTCAGGGCAGAAGGCTGGAGGGTGTGGGGGTGCAGGGCAGAAGGCTGGGTGTGGGGGGGTGCAGGGCAGAGGGCTGGGTGTTGGGGGCGACTTGAGGACAGGGCAGAGGGCAGTGAGGATGTGGGGGGTTCAGGGCAGAAGGCTGGGAGTGTGGGGGGATTCAGGGGTCAGGGCAGAAGGCTGGAGGGTGTGGGGGTGCAGGGCAGAGGGCTGGGTGTTGGGGGCGACTTGAGGTCAGGGCAGAGGGCTGGGGTGTGTGTGGAGGTGCAGGGCAGAAGGCTGGGGGGGGGGGTGCAGGGCAGAGGGCTGGGGTGCTCGGCTTGTGGGGATGCTCCCAGCCCCCCGCCCTGAGTGGCTCAGGGCAGGGGGCTGGGAGGGATATGCCCTGTTCCACCCCCGTCCTCAAGGCCCATCCCTACCTCCTCTCTGCCTCCTCTATGGAGCAGCACGCTGCCGCTCGGCTTGGCTCGGCTCCACTCCCACTCCCCCTCTCAAGAGCCATCGCCGGCAGGGAGAGGGAGGGGGAGGAGGAGGGGCAGGAAAGCACCAAGCTGTGGGAAGAAACGGGGGAGGGGGAAAGCTTGTCTGCCGCAGGACCAAGCTTCTGCCTCCTGCCCCTGCAGCGGAGAGCGGTGGGGGGGGGCTGAGTGGGGCGGGGAGCTGGGACCCCCCCCCCACCGCTCTCCCCTGCAGAGGCAGGAGGCAGAAGCTTGGTCCTGTGGCAGCCAAGCTTCCCCCTCCCCCGTTTCTTCCCCCAGCGTGGCGCTTTCCGGCCCCTCCGCCCCTCTCACCGGGCAGGCAGCCTGCCACTCAAAATCGGCTCGCGTGCCGTAGGTTGCCGACCCCTGAGCGAGATATAAATTACCAGCCTTTGGGAGCAAAGAGAAGTCAAGGAAAAATTGTGACTTGAAGTATTTTGGAGCCACAATGCTTCTTAGGGCTGTTCCGAGTTTGGTTCAGCTTATGGGCCATCCAGTATTCAGGGCTGTGCCTAAAATCACAACTAGCCCT
Organism: Malaclemys terrapin pileata; assembly: GCF_027887155.1. Taxonomy (NCBI): domain Eukaryota; kingdom Metazoa; phylum Chordata; order Testudines; family Emydidae; genus Malaclemys; species Malaclemys terrapin. Next base: position 117,287,722 of record NC_071505.1, read on the forward strand.
TAGATAAGAAACCCAGGTGGATGCTTGGAGCCCAACTATACCAAGCAATCTCTCACTGCTGAGGCAACTCGGTACACAGTAAAGAAAAACCCCTGGCTGGTCCATGCCAGCTGACTCCGGCTCATGGGGCTCAGGCTGCGGGGCTGTTTCATTGCACTGTAGACTTCCTGGCTCAGGCTGGAGTCCAGACTCTAGGAGCTAGGGTGACAACCTTCTTCAAAAAGGAAATGCAGGACACATGCAGGAGCCCCGCCCTCCACTGTGGCCCTGCCCCTCCTGTTCCCCCTTCTTTACATTAAAAAGATTTATTATTTTATTTACATGACACTTCCAAATAACCACATGACTAGACTGTCACTAGTACAATATCTTACCTGTCAAAATGTGCAGCCTAGCAAAAATTCATTTGAGAACCACTGCCGTAAGATATGCATCCGAAGAAGTGGGCTGTAGTCCACGAAAGCTTATGCTCTAATAAATTTGTTAGTCTCTAAGGTGCCACAAGTACTCCTGTTCTTCTTACTGCCGTAAGAGTGAGATGCGCCTTGCAGCGTTCTCTTGAATCTGAACAAATTATAGCTGTGCTGGACCAAGGGGAGGAAGAGTAAATTCCAAAGTAGAGGATCCTTCACAGAAAATGCTCTACAACTAGCTCCCCCTTGCAATCCCAGGAGGTCTTAGCTGGAGAGCTCTGCTGATCACAGTTGTGGTGAGGATGTATGGGGAGAGAAACAATGTCCTGTGTAGCCAGGTCCCAACCATCTCGAACTTTATAGGTTAAAACTCTAAAACTCCCATAAATCAATTGCCAACTAGGACGGACTCCAGAGCTGTCCAAGTAATAGTCTCAATACACAAAGCACCGCTTAATAAATGGACAACAGAATTTTGTACTAACGTCAGCTTCCAAATGGCCGCTCAGTGCAGTCCCATGCAGAGCGCCTTGCAGTAACATAGATGACAGAGACGTGGGTAACTAGTAAGGGCTGTGTCTGAAAGAAAAAAAACATATACCTACTATAGCCCTAAAGCCCTACTGTGAATATAGCCTAACAAAATGCAGTTAAAAGGCATGAAACAAGCAGTATCACATACCCTACTGCAGCATTTAAGTAGTAGTGTCTTGTTAATATCGCTCACCCTAGTCTTGCCTTAACAGTTTTCCAGCCATATTGCATGCACTGATCCCTGGTGATTTATTGCAGTATCCTGTGTACATTAAACATTGCTTCATTTCACAGGGAGGTAAGCAGTTGCAGAAGGACACATAGATAAACATCATTAATTATTTGACTCTTTTTTGTAAATATGGTACCATTATATTCAGAGCTGGGAAGTGAAGAAATTATTTTTAAACTGGCTCACAGGCAGACTGGTTGACGTTGTACAGTACATGTAATATTAACCAACTTGACCCTGCCTTAATAACTCCATTCTCCAGCCGGAGGAAAGGAGCACACAGTTTCTTAAAGGTGGGCGTCTTAGAGGAGCTTATTGTTCATGCTGTGCTCTGATATCTAATTTAATGTCACAGGGGAGCAGTAATGGAGTTTGCATCCCAGCTGACCGATCATTGCACAGGAATCAGACTGCCAGTTTCAAGGAATCTCAAAGGGAAGAAAGTTGCTTAGAGAAAAACAAAAATATGGTTTGGGAGGAAATTAATCTCTTTAGCTCAGTGGGCAAATTTGAACTCTGGTGCAACTCCAACTGATGTCAGTGGAGTTGTTCGGGAGATGAATTTGCTGAGTGAGTTATCAGAGCTCAGAGCTGTAGTAAGGGAGTTGAGAGGAGATGAATTCTTAAATGGATAACAAAACACCATTCTTTATATCCAAGGCAAGTTATTAGTTTTTTTTTTTTAATTTAAGACCTTTAAAAGATGTATGATGGTGTCTCCTCTGCAGCCTAATCCTGTGTCAAGATTTTGTGCTAGATTCAGCCCCATTGGTGCAGGAAGTATTCATGGTTGCCAACAGGAGAAGCTGCAACATATGGAAAACGTGTGGCTAAATACTTTGAACTGTTTTTAAACTCTCAGCCAGTACATATATTCTTATAAACCTGTAGTGCTTTATTGTGGGGGGGGGGGGGAATAAATAATAATTTAATGAGTTATTTCATTATTATAATATACCGAATTCTGCTGCAACACTTCATTGTACCTCTTTCATAATTTTTTTCTGTGTACAACTATTAGATGCAGAGCAGTTATTTTTTATTTATTATAAATAAATTCCTAAGTGAAGTCAGGGAGCCCTGTTATGCTAGGCACTGCACACACACAGTAAGAGATAAGGACCCTGCCCCAAACAGCTTATAGTCTAAATAGCCAAGACAAGGGAAAGAGGGGCACAGAGATGCGATGTGATTTTTTTTTTCCCAGCAAGGTCATAGAGTAGGTCCGAGGCAGAGCCACGAACAGAAGCCACTTCTCCAGACTCCCTGTCCACTGGACCACACTGACTTTCAAACCTATCAATGCTATTGTACTGTTTTGAAGCAACATTGCACAATAGAACTAAAGATTTCACCCACAAGGAAGCGCAAACAGGCAGTAGAAATTTTTCTCCTCCTATAAACATGATTTATAATGTCCTTGGAAAGATCCCTTCTGTGTAACTGACAAGGACTTTGGAACAAGTGAAGTATAGAAGCTTCTGATTAATCTGTCCCAGGCTTTACACAAGAGCGGGTGCATGCTGGAACAGGTCAATTAGGGAGCTTGTTAGTTTTGTGTAGACATCCAGCTTAAAGTGATGTTTTTATTTGATAAAGCTGCTAGTTGTTCACCTTAATACTGAATCCTAGTGTATTGATTCAGAGCTCCTAGTAACCTGGAAAAACAATATCTGAGGCTTCAGAGGTTCCTTTTATAGGCTACCCTAGTGATAAAGGTTGAGATTAGTTAGATTAGGTTGAGGGTAGAGAGACTCGAGACAACTCTCATTAACGTCAATAGGAGTTGCGTTGTTAAATCCCCTGGCTGGCTTTGAAAATCTTACCAAAATGCTAAGTATCAGAGGGGTAGCCGTGTTTGTCTGAATCTGTAAAAAGCAACAGAGGGTCCCGTGGCACCTTTAAGACTAACAATACTTCTGTTAGTCTTAAAGGTGCCACAGGACCCTCTGTTACCAAAATGCTATCTCTTATCCTCACACAGTAAAACCAGTTAATATATTCCTTGTATAACAGGCACCTGTGAATCCCTGAAAATAGCCTTATGGTGAAGCAGAATATGTATATTTTTTAATAGTATTCAGTATCCTTACATGCTGGCTCAGATGGCCGATAATGTATCTTTCCTCCCAGTAGATGGAGATAGGAGGGCAGAGAACTTTTGTTGTCTACTTCTATATAATAGGTTTGCTGGCTGCCAGGCTCCAGTTCTTCCTATGTCCAGCTGGCGGCTGTTCTCATGCTGGCTGGGATGCTTTTTTTTTTTTTTTTTTCCTTCTTCACCTTCATTCTGACATGACTTTAATTTTCTTTCTGGATCTCTTCTTCTGGAGGAAGTGTTTGGGAAACCAGCTCTGCTAGTCACTGGTCCTTACTTCTTACCTGCCCTATTCACCCTGTTTTGGCCCAGCTCCCTCACTGGCCACTTGGCTATTGTCTAAAACCAATGCTGTGTATTTGCATGCATTTCTGGCCAAATTCTACCACCCTTACTTATGTTAAGTCATTGTTGTTGTGTGTTATAGTAGCACCTTGAATGTCCCAACAGAAGCTTGGTATTGTACAATCATATAGTGAGAAATACAGCCCCTGCCTCAGACAGCTTACTCTCTAAATAGGCAAGACAGACAAAAAGCAGAGGCTCAGAGAGGTGAAGTGACTAGCCCCAGGCCACCCAGGAGGTCAGTGCCAGGAATAGCGCCATAGCCTCCTGGGTCCCAGTTTAGTGCCCTATCTAATACATTTAAATATGACTCTTACTCTTGCTTGTAGTTCTATTGAAATCAATGAGACTGTTAAAAATATAGCACTACTGGCAAAAACTAGCCCTTGTTTTATTCCAGTTCTAAGAGAATACAGATTTATGTTGTACATTTTAACATCTCCTTATCTATGGAAGTTTCTTCCCACTGTGGAAGCCTTTCTGAAGAGAAGGCCTAATTGCGCCTTTATGAAAGAGATATGAAAAAGTCCAGTATGTAATGTTGTTATGCCTCAGTCTTGGTCAGAGGGACTTGCCCCTTAGGGGAAATCTGAGAATTTCCTAGTGTTTGTCTAATTGCCAAGAAATGTATTAGGTTCATGTTTCTTCACATAAATGCCTCAAGGATGCTCCTAATACAGAACATCTTAGCATACAGTCCAGTTAGAAATGTTTTGAGATTTATTTTTTTCCAAGGTTATAGTAATTTCTCTGTTTGTTTAAGATTCTCAAAGTCCTTAGAAAAATAAATGACAGCAGTGAGAGACTAGTTAGCTAAAGTATAAAAACATGGATGGAGACCTAGTTCCTTCTGAATAAGTAGTTCATGTACTCAGCATATTCGCACAGTTACAATCCATTCTGAAGGCAGAACACTGCCACCTGGTGTCTACTAAGACAGGTCAGAAAACAAAAATCATGAATAGTATGCTATTTTAAAGGTTTCTACTTTGATCTATCCATATTCTTAGAGTATCCATCACTGTGATTTCTGAGGCCCTGAATCAAAAAATCCTTAAGAACATTCCAAACATTAAGCACCTAAATAGACATACTGACTTCAGTGGAACTGCTGACATGTTTAAATTCAGACATATACTTAGGTACCTGTGCTCTAATTTAACACCTCCAATCAGAAAAGTGACTCTCTCTATTATGGCATTGTGGGTTTCCTTGTTTATTCTCTCTGTGATTCCATGTCAAATTTACTTAGTTGAAAAACAAAAATATAATTTTTCTAACTGCTACCACTGCAAACACAACCTCTGATCTTCCCTCTCATTTCATTATCACCAGTAACAAAGATACTGCAGTTGGAACTTCATTGATAACATTGGTCTACAATTTTTGAGAAGTCGTCTGCTTCAGAGATAAAATGTGCTATTTATTTTGTATTTTAATGTGCTGAATTCAAATATGACAATTAAAACAACTGATTGGCTACTGTTTCTAAGATATTTAAGTTTTTACATTTTATGTCTATGTATATTGTGTAGATAGAGTTAATCATAAATTGTAAACCTAGGTCTTTTCATGTGTTTATGGTTGCTTTACATGATAATATTTCACCTGTCCTGTTTATGTAACACTTTAAAAATCAGCAAAAGGGTTATATAAATAAAATTTATTATGAAACAAAAGGCAAAAAACTATTCTGTACATAGTTTAGTCCTAGTCAGTGTCTACTCTGTGCATCTTGGCTTGTCTCTTGTATTCATTAAATGGAGCATCTCTTGTCACTGTCCAGCAATAGTCTGCAAGCATTGATGGGCTCCATTTGCCCTGATAGCGTTTCTCCATTGTTGCAATGTCCTGGTGAAATCGCTCGCCGTGCTCGTCGCTCACTGCTCCGCAGTTCGGTGGAAAAAAATCTAGATGAGAGTGCAAAAAATGTATCTTTAGTGACATGTTGCAACCAAGGCTTTTGTATGCCTTGAGGAGGTTTTCCACCAACAACCTGTAGTTGTCCTCCTTGTTGTTTCCAAGAAAATTTATTGCCACTAACTGGAAAGCTTTCCATGCCGTCTTTTCCTTGCCACACAGTGCATGGTCAAATGCATCATCTCGAAGAAGTTAACGAATCTGAGGACCAACCAAGACACCTTCCTTTATCTTAGCTTCACTTAACCTTGGAAATTTTCCACGGAGGCACTTGAAAGCTGCTTGTGTTTTGTCAATGGCCTTGACAAAGTTCTTCAGCAGACCCAGCTTATGTGTAAGGGTGGTAACAAAATCTTCCTTGATTCAACAAGTGATGGATGCTGAACACTTTTCCTCCCAGGCTCCAATGTCTGTCAGAGTGACCAATCTTTCTTGATGTAGTGGGAATCTCTTGCACGACTATCCCATTCGCAGAGAAAACAGCAGTACTTTGTGTATCCAGTCTGCAGACCAAGCAAGAGAGCAACAACCTTCAAATCACCCCAAAGCTGCCACTGATGTTGGTTATAGTTTATACACCTCAAAAGTTGTTTCATGTTGTCATAGGTTTCCTTCATATGGACTGCATGACCAACTGGAATTGATGGCAAAACATTGCCATTATGCAGTAAAACAGCTTTAAGACTCGTCTTCGATGAAATAATGAACATTCTCCACTCATCTGGATCGTGAACGATGTTGAGGGCTGCCATCACATCATCGATGTTGTTGCAGGCTACAAGATCACGTTCCATGAAGAAGAATGGGACAAGATCCTTTTGACGGTCACGGAACATGGAAACCCTAACATCATCTGCCAGGAGATTCCACTGCTGTAGTCTGGAGCCCAACAGCTCTGCCTTACTCTTGGGTAGTTCCAAATTCCTGACAAGGTCATTCAGTTCACCTTGTGTTATGAGGTGTGGTTCAGAGGAGGAGGATGGGAGAAAATGTGGGTCCTGTGACATTGATGGTTCAGGACCAGAAGTTTCATCCTCTTCCTCTTCCTCGTCTGACTCAAGTGAGAATGATTCTGGTGCATCAGGAACCGGCAGTCCTTCTCTGTGGGGTATTGGGCGTATAGCTGATGGAATGTTTGGATAATGCACAGTCCACTTTTTCTTCTTTGACACACCTTTCCCAACTGGAGGCACCATGCAAAAGTAACAATTGCTGGTATGATCTGTTGGCTCTCTCCAAATCATTGGCACTGCAAAAGGCATAGATTTCCTTTTGCTGTTCAACCACTGGCGAAGATTTGTTGCACAAGTGTTGCAGCATATGTGTGGGGCCCACCTCTTGTCCTGATCTCCTATTTTGCAGCCAAAATAAAGGTGATAGGCTTTCTTAACCATAGTGGTTATACTGCGCTTTTGTGATGCAAAAGTCACTTCACCACAAACATAGCAGAAGTTATCTGCACTGTTCACACAAGTACGAGGCATCTCTGCTCACTTTGGCTAAACAGAAATGTGTCCCTTTGCAAAATCAAACACTGACAAATAAGAGAGCACGACACTGTATGATTTCTAGAGCTGATAGAGGGCAATTTGTTCAGCAGAGTGATGTAAGCTTCATTATGATTGCATCATCCATGACTTCTAGGAATAACATGATGCAATTCATCTAATGTATGATGCAATACCAGCTTCAGATTGCATCATTCATTGTTTTGCCTAAAAAGCAAGTACTGTCCAAACCCAGTCATAGATTTATTCATAGATCCAGTCAAAGATGTATTTTAGTCATTTCTGGTTTAAATTGAGATCCCTTCCCTTTATAACTGACTTATCCTCCGCCATTCCCAAGTCAAGGGTCGTATATACTGACCCAGTAGCATATCTTGAAAACTAGAGCCAATCAACAATTTTAAGCATCATTTTCATTCTCAGTGACCCAGAATTAGTAAAGTTTGACTGCATTTATTTCAGAAGCATTTTGGCTATAGAGCAGTGTAATGTTTGAGCCTGCTCTCAGAAGGTACAGGAAGTGTTACTACACAGTAGGAAATCAGCTACTCATCATACTTACCTGCAAAAGTGGGCCAGGTTTCAGGTTTGGAGTAATTCCAGGCAAATTTCCCCAGCATCTGCTACTCTCCCAATGGTCCTAGACTATATACTGACTATCAAGAAATCATTACTCTCTCTTAGTTCACTCAAAGTACACCTAGCGACCACATCAGCCTTCCATCGACAAATAGAGGGATACTCATTGTTCTCACACCCAACTACAAAATGATGCCTCAAGGACATAGTAAACCTTTTAACCTCCCTTAGATACCAGTCAATGAACAATTTAATCAATCAGTTCAGAAAGAGCCCAGAGACCTCAGTTCATTCATGTCTCACCCTCCAGGGTAACATGGCATCCTGTACCTTTGTGACACCTTTTGCAAAGCTGTCTTCACTGGCTCCAGATGGTTAAGTGCCAAGCAGACAACAGTATGGACAATTTAGTCACATTGTCCCCCACCACCCAAGTACAGGATTCTCTACCTTGGTGAAAGAACAGGGAGCAGGTGTGTGGAGGAGTCTTCTTCTCATTGTCTCCACCCCAGAAAACACTGATCACAGATGCTCCCTGTTAGGATAAGGCACACATCTGAGCAAACATATAGCACTAGGAATGTGGACTACTTGGGAGTCCAGGATACACACAAATCTCCTGGAGCTCAGAGCTGTTTGGGGGGCCTGCAAACGGTTCTTTTAGCTCATACAAACAATCCCAGCACATCCAAGTAGACCCATAGATTTCCAAGGCCAGAAGAAACCACTGTGATCATCTAGTCTGACCTCCTGTATAACACAGGCCAGAGAACTACCCCAAACTAATTCCTAAAGTAAATCTTTTAGAAAAACATCCAATCTTGATTTTAAAATGGTCAGTGATAGAGAATCCAGCACAACCTTTGCTAAATTGTTCCAATGGTTAATTACTCTCACTGTTAAAATGTATGCCTTCTTTCCAGTCTGAATTTATCTAGCTTCAACTTCCAGCCATTAGATCATGTTATATCTTTCTCTGCTAGATTGAAGAGTTCATAATTAAATATAGGTAATTATAGATTGTAATCAAGTCACCCCTTAACCTTCTCTTTGTTAAGCTAAAAAGATGAGCTCCTTGAGTGTATCACTACAAGGCATGTTTTCTAATCCTTTAGTCATTCTTGATCCAGCGGGACAGGGTGGTGATCATCCTCTCTGTTCCCAGATGGCCCAGACAGTTTTGGTTTCCCAGACTTTTCTAGCTGTCAGTCCATGCATCACTCAGTATCCAGTCCTTCCCAGTTCTCTTGACACAGAACACTGACAAGATCAGACATCCCAACCCAGAATTCCTCCACCTCATAGCATGGTATTTGGATGGACATCAAATCTAGAACCGACCTGTTTGGTAGCTGTTAAGCCATCCTTAACAATAGCAGGAAGGAATCCATCAGAAAGTGCAACTTAGCTAAGTGGAAGAGATTTTATATTTGGGCTCAATATCATTAGATGTCCCCAGAAGAATCGAATATTTCCCACCTTTTTAGACTACCTGCTTGCCTTGAAGACTTCAGAACTTTCCCTCAGCTCTATATGAGTATACTTGGTGGTGATTAGTGTTTGTCACCCTTCAACTGACAACCACTCGATTTTCACCCATCCTGTCACTGAATGTTTCCTAAAAGATCTAGTCAGACACTTCTCTCCCGTAACTAAATCTGCTTCCTCATGGGATCTTAACTTGGTGCTTCTGGTATGAACAAGTCTCTCTTTGAACCGTTAATGACCTGCTCACTGTCCCATTTATCTATGAAGGTCACCTTTCTAGTGGCCATCACTTTGTCCAGAAGGTAGGAGTCCTAAGAGCCCTTATGGATGATTCATCACACACAATATTTCCCAAGTATAAGCTTTCATTAAGACTGTACCCAAGATTCACCCCCAAAGTAACCTGAGACTTTCACCTAAATCAAACGGTACACTTATCTGTTTTTTTTTTCCAAAGCCAATGCTACCTTTGAGGATAGGCGACTCCACTCCCTAGACGTATGCCAGGTGTTGGCATTTTACCTACAGAAAACAATATAATTTAGAAAAAGCATCTAGACTGTTAGCTTCTCCCATCATCCATTCTGTCCAAGGGAGCTATCTCCTCTCAGAGACTTTCTTAGTGGGTTTCAGACTGTATTCTGCTCTGTTAACAGTTAACAGATACCCTTTCTCCACAGGTTATGAGGGCTCACTCTACCAGGGCCAAGGCAACTTTGGTAGCCTCACTTCAAGAAGTTACACTTTGTTGACATCTGCAAAGTGGGAACATGGGGTTCTGTCCATACCTCCACAAGACATGCCCTAATGCGAGCTTTCACTGCTGATGCATCCTTTGGTTCTTCAGTTATCTATATCACATAGGTCCTCCTTCTCAATTAATACTGCTTGTCAGTCACCCATAGTAGAATACACATAGGAACCAGCACTCAAAAAGAAAGAGTGGTTATTTACCTTTTATAGTAACTGTAGTTCCTTGAGATGTGGTGTCTCTATCTGTATTCCACTTGTCACCCTCTGCTTTGGATCCTTTACTCATGATTCATGGTAGAGAAGGAGAGATGGTTGGTTCACACTGCCCCTCAGTCCGGACCATGAGAAGAGGAAGAGCGCAGGCACGTATGAACAGAGTGTGCTAGCAGAAATCTTTCGGTCTCAGGCACCTGAAGCACGTGAATACACACAGTGGAATACAGATAGGGCCCACACATCTTGAAGCATTTCAGTTCCTATACAAGGTAAGTAACCTCTCTTTTTGACAACCAACATTAACTTCGTTTTGCCTCTTGGAAATATAGGTCATTATTTATATTAAGGATACATTTATAGATTATAAAGGATTAATAAATGACTAATAGATAAGCATTTTACAAGCCCAAGAAGTAATTGTTATAGGTGGTAATAAGCACATCAGAGGAAAGTATTATAGATGGTTTATAAGTACCTGTTAGACTCTATAACAATCCATAACAATTAATTAACATTTATTGACACAGCTGTTAATCATTTGTTTTTTGGAAAAAGCAGGGATCGGATAGGTAGAATATTAAGGCAACATTTTTACCAGGTTACTTTTCTGATTACTAATGGCATGTAAATCCACACAAATCAGGAATTCAGAGTTAAATGTGAAATCCTATCTGTAACTCACATAGTTGTACTTAAATACTATAGCTTATATGGTACTCTCTAAAGGTCATACAGTCTTCAGAGACACTTTTTGATGAACATATCCTCCTCTGTTGGAAAGTCCAATACAAACTGATTTCCCGTCCTTTCTCCCAACTCTCAATTAATTATAATCAAGATATGGTATCATAAGACTAAATTAAATTTAATAATTCCCTTTTTCCCTTCATTAATTTGAAATATTGCCAAATTTAAGATTGGAGCAGGTTATTGTGTCTTGTTATAAAGTTCTGTTAACTAGCATATTCAAATGTATTATTTATATTATCATAGCCATTTGGAACCCGAGACATGAACCAGATCCTCTTCGTGCTAGACGAACAGTTCTCAACCTGCAGCCCAATTAGCACACAGCTGTGTCCACCAGGCCATGCAGTGAGGTCCAGATTCCTGGCTGCCCGGCATGTTGGGGGCCAGGGTTGCCGGCTGGCCCCGCAGGGTCCGGGGTCCAGGGCAGCCACCTGGCGTCCTTGCCCTCTGGCCCTGTGCGGTGGGGTCCAGCAGGTCAAGACTGTCTCACCTCCCCCAGGGTTCTGCTCCTGGCCACACACTCGGGAGGGGTCTCTGGGTGGGAGGCACTGGGCATAGGGGTTTGTGTGGAGGGAGGTTTGGGAGGAGGTGTGTTGTGGTTCTCAACCTGCGGCCCAGATAACACACATGCGGCCGACAATGATAAATAGGTTGAGAACCACTGTGCTGGACACTGTACAAACACAAAACAAAGACAGTCCCTGCCCCCAAACAGTTTATAATCTAAGTAGTGTGTATATATTGATACATACAATTATTTGTGACTTGAAGAGGTATTTGTTTGCAGGTCATGGGCTTCCCCAGGACTAAATATAGCCTTCAGTGTGCTAAAATGTATCTTAAAATGCAGTCCCATAATGTCCTTTTCCTCTAACTGGTGTGTATAGTGAGTTTTTATTGCTGGGAACTTAAACAACAAACTTTTTCTATTCCCCTATCAAAGAATATGTAAGCACAAGCAAATATTGTGGCTGTGTGTTTATTTTTGATAAAGGTTATGTATTTGATTTTTCTGTAATATATTGCAGAATGCTTTGTCTTTAATCTGTAGAGCAACCTTTGCCTCCAATAAAAGACAAAGTGAAAACCTCTGTCTAAACGTACATGCAAATTAGGGGCAGCCTTCACACTCCTGGTACATTGCCAATGTATTGCAAAGTCAGAGCATCACTGACAGATACTTCCTGTTCTCCTGACACTGCAAAAGGTTCATTGCCTTAGCACTTTGCTAGGACCCAAAACAGTAATTAAAGGACAGATATTTTAACTGAGCCCTTTCTTCTTTCTTTAAAGACCTGTTCCCTTGGAAACATTCCCATAGATTGCAATAGGAGCAGGATTGGGATATACATAGAATATATTATTTTATTTGAATTGAGGTGGTAGCTTGGGAGTTACTTTTTTTTTTTTTAATTCAAAGTGAAATATTTAAGGTAATCATAGAATATTAGGGTTGGAAGAGACCTCGGGAGGTTATTTAGTTCAATCCCCTGCTCAAAGCAGGACCAACCCCAACTAAATCATCCCAGCCAGGGCTTTGTCAAGTCGAGCCTTAAAAACCTTTAAGGACGGAGATTCCACCACCTCCCTAGGTAACGCATTCCAGTGCTTCACCACCCTCCTAGTGAAATAGTGTTTCCTAATATCCAAGTAGTTTGAGTAGATGCAGCCATGTATTGTATGTGAGTGTGCACACCCTGCACACTGGAGCTAGAAAACTTTGCCTAGCAGTACCCGTAGAGGCGGCACTCATGCCCTGTGGCCATAGCCTCACACCTGGCCATGTAAGGGTGGCACCATCCTGATCCCCTCAGTTCCTTTTCACTGCTTGTGGCATGGAGTTGGAGCTCTGTGTGGTGCCTGCACCTCACACTCTCGTCTCAGTTTCTGATAACTCTTTCTGTAAAAAGTAGTAGTGCCACCTTAGGTTTAGTTAAGTATTAGTTTAGTGTAAGCTAGAGTAGTTGGCTATCATGGAGGGGAGCCATCCCCAATAGCACCCTCCGCACAAAGTGCTTGTTGTGCCTCAGCGAGAAACATATTAAAGACAGGTGCTCCACCTGCAGGTTGTTCACAAAGAGGACCCAGGCGGCATCCGATCTGCTTTGCATCTCAATCTCAGACACTCCACTAGTTTAGGAGTTCTCTGGTGTATGGGATATACCATCTCATCCTCCGTTGTGTCCTTGGCACCTTCTGGCCATGTCACGGAGCTGCCGGGTCCATCGGCGCTGCAGCTCGCACTGCCTGAGCTGCAGACTAGATCCAGCACGGAAAGTCCCCTCAGTGTTGTGGCATCCTTCGGAACCATCATTTTCTTGGCAGTAGAACCCCTCATCAAGTTTGGTACCAGCCTTAGTGCTGACAACTACCCCTGTACTGGGTGGAAGTGTGACTCATTCAGTGCTGCTGGTATCGATCCCTACTCCTCTCTGGCACTGGTGCCCTACTCCTCTCTCAGGATAAGTCGGACCGAGTATTTGTCCCATCAGGGCTGGCTCCCCCATTGTCATTGCAGAACCCCTGGGATTCTTCATGATCCAGGTTGGAGTCATCATTGGCCTCCTCACCAAATAGGCACCAGAGATCACCCTCTGATCACTGCTGGGACAGAGGCTCTTGGCACAAGGCCTGCTAGTCACCTGTGCCTTATCCATATGCCCAGTGGCCTCCTTGGAATTGGGATGCTCCCTGGTTCCAAAGGTCCCTCTTTTCGATCCGCTCCAGCGCAAGATCACCTGTCCCAACAGTAGCTCTCTGTTCCCTCTGGTCCTACAGAGCTCCTTCGACCAGATACTGTGGTACAAGAAAAGGATCCGTTGTTGATGGAGCAGCCAACATCCTCGTCCTCCCTGGATGATTCTACTAAGCCAGAAGCTTCCTCTCCCTAGGTGCCCGAGAACTTTAAGGTGTATCAGGACCTCCTGAGGCATATGAAAGCCACCTTGGGTATCCGGGCAAGATTCCCGCAGGAGAATACATATAAGCTCCTAGATATTCTCCAGCCATCAGCCCCAGGGAGAGTAGCCCATCCAATAAATGATGCTTTCCTGGAGCCTGCAAAGGCCCTCTGGAGTACCCCAGCTTCCGTTGCCCACTACAGCGAAGCATTTGGATAAATGATATTTTGTTCCCACACAAGTTTGAGGGTTTCTATTCCCACCTGGTCCCTAATGCCCTGGTAGTGACTGCAGCAAATGACAGGGCTCGACAGGGAAGATCTAAATCTACACCCAAGAAGAGAGTCCACGAGGATAGCCTTGAGGGGAAAAAGATTTATACCTCCTCTTCCTTGCAAAGGCACATCACAAAGGTAGGCGTTGGGTCTCCAAATATGACTTTGTTAATTTAGTGGCCATGTCTAAGTTCATGAACAAGTTGCCAGAATTCTCCAGGAAAAAGTACAAAGCATTCATTTCGGAAGGCTATTTGGCGCCAAAACTTTGTTTCAGGCAGCCATGGACATGGCAGATGCCTTGGCCAGGATTACAGCATCAGCTGTAACCATGAGAAAGGCTTCATGGCTTCAGAACTTGGGCATTGCACCTGATGTCCAGCAGCCCACTGAGGATTTACCATTTGATAGCTGGGTTTTGTTTTCAGAAAAGACTGATGAAAACTTGCACTCATTTAAAGACTCCTAAGCTACTTTGTTTGCTTTGGTAGTACCTACTCCAGCCATGAGGGGATGCTACCATAGAGGTTAGCAGCCACAACAATACCACTCTCAGCATTTTTTTCAGACAGTCCTCTCTTTCTGAGCAGCATCAGGATTACTCCAGAAAGAGCCACATATCCCAGAGGAGGAGATTGGTTACTGAGAAGCGAGTCCAGAGAGCACATCCTCTGTCATGTCCAGTTCATACTATGACAACTCGATCATCTGTGTCTCATCCTAAACGATGGGATGTCAATATAAGTTCTAACTCAGAGTTGAGTTAATTGGGGCCATGACAGACTCTAAAAATTTGAGAGCAATTCAGCTCAATTCCAACTGAGCGATTCCAGGCAGTTTGTCGCTTATGTCTGGAGCTGCAGTCCCCACCCTCAACCCCAGCCCATGTATGCTTGAGGTTGCTAGGCCATATGGCTTCATGCGCATAGGCTACATCTTCGTCCTTTTCAAATATGGCTGAAGTTGGTCTATCATCCTTACCATCATCCCTTGGCCAGACTGGTTTGTCTTCCTCCACCAATCCTGGATTCCTTACAGTGGTGGACAGTTCAGGACAAATGTGCCAGGGCATTCCCTTCACTCAGTCTCTATCGACCAGAACTATTGTCACCGATGCCTCCTTCATAGGTTGGGAAATACATCTGCAGATACTGAAGGTTCAAGGCCTGTAGTCATAATTGGAAGCTTCTTTATTTATAAGTGTCCTGGAGCTTCATGCCATCTATAGTGTCTGTCAACCTTTCAAGATCACATCAGGGGCTCAGCAATTCTCATACTCCCCAGCAGTATCACCGCAATGTATTATGTGAACAGGCTGTCGGGCGGGATACTCCAGTGTGCTCTGTCCGTAGGCAATCGGGTTCTGGCAGTTTTGCATCAGTCAGAGCATTTCCTCCCATGGCTGATCACTTTCCTGGGATCCACAATCACCTAGTGGATCACCTCAGCAGGAATTTCTCCTTGAATCATGAATGGTCTCTGAAGCCCCAGGTCCTGTGGTCCATCTTTGTAGTTTGGGGCATCTGGACAATCAACCTGTTCACCATAAGAGAAAACAAGAAATGCCAGTTGTTTTGCTCCCAAGGGAGACTCAGTCTGGGCTTCTTCACTGATGCTTTTCACTTGAGCTGGGACTCGGCACTCTTAAATAAATAAATAAATAAATGGAGATATCCTATCTCCTAGAACTGGAAGGAACCTTGAAAGGTCATCGAGTCTACCCCCTGCCTTCACTAGCAGGACCAAGTACTGATTTTGCCCCAGATCCCTAAGTGGCCCCCTCAAGGATTGAACTCACAACCCTGGGTTTAGCAGGCCAATGCTCAAACCACTGAACTATCCCTCCCCCCTTGTATGCCTTTCCTCCAATTTCGATCATCCCACAGGTCATTCTCAAGGTGAAATTGGACCATGCCAGGCTCATTCACATTATTCTAACATGGCCAAGATGATGATGGTTCTCAGGCCTCCGCACATTATTGGTACAACCTCCCATATCCGTTCCTCTTCACCCGACCTCCTGACTCAGCATCATGCTCAGGTTTTGCATCCAGCATTTAGACCAATGCATCTCACAGCTGCATGGTTAGATGAGAAAGAAGAATGATGATCAGAGGAAGTCTGGCAGGGCTTGCTTAACAATAGGAAGCCCTCCACCAGGACAGCCTATTTGGCCATATGGAAGTGGTTCTTGGTATGGTGGTTGGTCCGATGAGTGCAAACAGCACAAGCTTGTATTCAGGGTATCTTGGAGTACCTGTTACAGCTTCAGTTTTCTGGCCTGGCACTTAGATCATAGAGTCCACCTGGAGGCTATTTCAGCATTTCATCCACCTGTCCATGGGAAGTTGGTGTTTTCAAACCCCATGGCAGTAAGGCTCCTGAAAGGAATTGCTCATCTTCACGCGCCGGTTAAAGAACCGGTTCCCTTGTGGGACCTTAATCCTGTTTTAATAGCTCTTATGGGACTTCAGTTCAAGCTTCTGGCAACTTCTTCTTTCTCCTTTCTGTGTCAGAAAACTGCCTTCCTTCTGCAAGAAGTGAGTGCGAGTTGCAGGCTTTGATGGCAGAGACTTGTTGCATGCAATTTTCCAAAGACAGTGACCCTGCGGCTGCATCCAAAGTTTTTATCTAAGGTGTTTTCCCAGTTTCATTTAAACCAAATTATGTATCTACCAGTGTCTTCCCTAAACCACATTAACCCCAGAAGAGCAGCCTCTCCATACTTAGGATGTCAGTTGACATCTACCATTTTATCCTTTCCGTTCCTGACCACATCTGTTTGTTTCATGTGCGGACCAAATGAAGGTTCAAGCAACCTGTTCACAGACATTGTCCGTAACTTCCTGTGCTATGACAGCATACAAAGTAGTCCAGGCTACACCTCCTCAAAGGGTGTGAGCTCATTCCATAAGAGCTTAGGCAACATCAACAGCATTTTTTAAATAACATTCCTATATTGGACATTTGTAGGGTGATCACTGGGTCCTCTCTGCACACTTTTTGCAAACCACTGTGCCTTTACTGCTGCATCCAGATCAGATACAACCTTTTGGGAAGGCGATCCTGCAGTCTCTCTTTAAATAGAATCTGAGGCCAGCCTCCTACAAGTGCAGCTTGCAAGTCACCCAATGTGGAACACCCGGATGCATCTACTCAAAGAAAAAAAAGTTACCTACCTGTAATTGTTGTTCTTTGTGATGTGATGCTGATGTGTGTTCCGCAACCCGCACTCTGTCCTCTTTTCATCAGAGTCTCCACTTCTGATATTTGGTGCAAAGGAACTGAGAGGGTCAGGGTGGCACTGCCCTTATATGGCCAGGGGAGAAGCTATGGCCATAAGGAGTTCCTTAAATCAAAACACCAATACTCCATATTTAAGGCTGTAAGAAAATGGCAGGCCAAAATTTTGTTGAGAAACAGCGTCTTTAACACACACTACAACTTTTTAAAGTTGTCACAAGTTTCAATGTTGCTGTGAACCCGAGTGCCAGGTTGCAATGCCACTCTCTGGTTTGGGCCAGCCACCCCTCTGTCATGACCCAGCGGGAGTGGTGGCCAAGAAGGAGGATGGGGCCATGGACCCATACATGGGGCTAGCCCTGCTTGCTGCCCCAGCTCTGTGCCAAGTGTTGCTGCCTGCACTTCACCCTGCTGGTGCTAGTTTTGTCCTTTGCCCAGGTGTAGTTCTACCTCCTCCACATAGTGCAAGCCAGGCCTGCCGAGCAACAGCAGCTCATGCATGAACCTCAGGATCTTGCCTTCCTCAGCTGCCCGCTGCTTCAGGGCATCTTCTCCAGGAGGCCCCAGTGTGTGGGGCTGGGCTGAGGCTGGGATTTGTGCCTCACACAGGACACCGAGCTGAGACCAGAGAGCCCTGAGCTGGGGCTGGCTCTAGGGCGCAGGGACTCCAGTCCTTCCATCCTGACGTGGGGTCTAGAGGAATGGGGGAGGGGATACCCAGTCCCTGTTGGAGGATAAAGGAGCTTGCTCCCAGCTCGATATCTAGTCGATTACTAAATAAGAGTTTAGGTCCTGCTGTGTGTGTGTTACAACCTTATCCATATGAAAGTAGCTTTAACGCAGTTAGTTGTTTCAACGGTTAAAGAAGGGGTGGATGCTAAAATTGCTTTCAAATCTTGCTATTTAAAATCAGTAACAGCCCTGCCCCCTCCTCCTAGCGAATTTGCACATCTGGTTATTTTTATACATAGCTTCTCTTAATTAGTCATGTGTATTGTAACACATTGTGTAATATTGACCCTAATTGCTGTGTCAATCATTTTTGCACGTGAAGGAACAGAATGTTTTAGTTCTCTAGGCACAGCGCACACACACAAAAGGTACATTATTACTTGTCTTAAAAGTAATAAATGTCACAGCTACAAGTAACTTATTAGCTGTTGCACAATGCTATTTATTTTGTATAAATTCTATGGCCGTACTGGTCTTTGTAGTGGTCTAATAGCACTTGCTCTTGCAGCCTGTGATTCATAGCTGTCACCATCAGTAGAACTTTGGACCCTCTGCTCAAAAAAAGCACAGGATCCTACCATCAATATTGTGCATGCATGCACACACATATCAGTTACTGCAGTAGTCTTAACTAAAATGGCTTTAGTATATTTTTGTGCTAAGAAAAAAAGTGACCTGATTTAAAATTAGAAGATGGAAACTCTGCTTGCTAATTTTCTTTTAAGCACTGGAATCTCAGTGTTACCTCCAGGATTCAGTGATTGGTTCTATTTTATAGACATACCTGAGTAGCAACCTCAATGCTTTTATTCTCCTCCCCAGTTCAAATACACAAATTCAATGGATTTACCACCTATCCATCCACCCGTGCCATATTGCTACATGTGAAGGCCACTGTTTATGCTGCAGATCTCTGTCAGACCGGCACTCGAACCTTTATCAGTAGCAATGGTTAAAGTATGTGTGGGGAGTAGGGGGCCCAAGAGGTCACATACCTGGCCAAAAATAAATAAAAATCAGGGAGGTTGCTGAGGGGCACAGTTAAAGCAGTCTTTTACCAAAGCTGCTACTCCATGATTAGGACAGATCACACTCACACTCACACACACACACACACACTTTTTTCTGACCACTTTAAGCACTGATCAGTAGTACAGCCAACTCACCCAAAGAAATCAGCGAGAACCACAAAATCTAATATATTTTAAATACTCAAATGTGTGTAACCACTACTTTCTTATACCTTCATCTAAGCAGAGAAACACCACCATATGAGAAGAAATCTTCATTTAATTGACTTACAGCATAAATGCAGATACCATATACCTCTCCTCTGAGTGTGTCTGTTTGCTGGTCTCTATGATTATATCATCATTGGTAAATTAGAGGCGCATTTTGGTAAATTTAGATTTGAATCTGGCTTCAGATTTTCCCAAAGCTCAGAAGTGTTTGGTCTTAGCCACGAAATACAGATCTTCAGCCAAATTCCCAATATGATGGGATGGTTGTGATCCAGGACTTCAGTTTGGATTGATCCTTAATTTGAATTCAGAGACAGGCACCATATCACAGTCAGGGCATTGCTTGAGCCCTCACTCATACACGAAAGAAGACTGCTCTGAGCTTAAGGGCCAAAAGTTAAGTACAACGGTTCTAAGAAATGAAGGTTGTTCAGATACATAAAATTAGGGACACAAGTTGAATGAAGGAAATAGATAGTTACTGAGATTAATAATAGATTTTTGGAGCCTTTCACCTCTATTTCATTGTTTGCAGCCTAGCTGGTAGTGACTGAAAATTATCATCTCCTTGCTGATCAGTGACCTACTTGGTCTTAATCCAGTTCCTGGGAACAGCTGTGCACATTACAAAAAAATTACCTTGGCAAGTGAGCATTTGCCTCATCAGTGAAGTCAAGGGCTAAAGGCCTGGAACCTACCCTAACTCCTCTCTCTCATGCAGGGGTGGTCCTTGCAGGTTAAGATTGAGGCATACTGGGAAGTCATGCCTTTCCTGTCTTCTATGGATATATAGGGGGACTTCAGTCTTTGGGGCCACCAGTATATCACCTTTTGTCTGTGCCAAGTGAACGAAAGAAAAATCTCTTGAACACAATAGAAGACCTGTAGAGCAGGCTGGTAGCTTTTCTCTTGTGCACGAATTAGTGCCTCTGAGCTGATCTTAACTGAAGTGTCTGCATACCTATGATTTAGTAGTGCTCAGAGATTTGTCACATTTTATATGAACGCACTTAAAGTGTATCAAATTGTGAGATGCTGCAAGGTTTAAAATGGTTAAGCAAAATGTAGCCTGAACTGTAGTGAAATCGTAGCTCTCCTGGGCTGATGTCGGAAACAGGTCTTGTCAATTTCACTGAGTGAAAACGAATGAAAGAACCAGAAATTACTGTAAAGGAGAATAAGAACTGTACATTGCACAGAGCTGGTCATTAGCAAAAGGCCAATGATGGAAATTTAAAGATGAAAACAAATAGTGTAGCCAGATAGAAGAAACATCTGCGGAAGAATAGGAACTCCTCAGTGAGGGTTATGAGGAGCTCACCCAGTGAGGATTATGATGACATGACTGTCAGGGACTAGTGGGGGGAACAATATTGTGAGCTGACTGATTTTATTGCAGTAAAGTAGTCAAGCATCTCATAAACTTGGGCTTCTAAGTTCATGTGTTGCCCTCCTAGAACATATTTACTGCTGACCTGATTTTTTTTTTTTTAGAAGGTCTGTTGCCTACAGAAAACTTGACGACGCTAGGCCACTGATGTACTGAGACTACTGCCTGTAGCATATTGAACAATATTGGCTTATTGTTTCCTTGTATTCCCCCATTGGTCTGTCTGTATCCATCTGATAGCTTATACTTAGACTGTTAGCTCTCTGGGGCAGAAGCAGTCTTTTCGTTCTGTGTTCGTACCGAGCCTAAACACAATGGCACCTTGTTCCATGCTTGGGGCTCCTTGGCACTACAGGAATACAAATGATGATGATGATAGAAGTGCTGAGCATCTGCACTTGCCATTGACGTCCGTGAGAGCTGGGGTTGCTCAGCACCTTCTGAAAATCAGGCTATACATGTAATTATTTAAATGGTTTTGCTTTCAAGGAGAGTCTCGTGTTACAACCGTAGATGCAAAACTTCTGCAGAAGCCGGCTCTAAGGGTATGTCTAACTGCAATAAAAGACCCATGACACAGTTGTGGCTAGCCCAGGTCAGCTGACTCAGGCTGGCCAGGCTCAGGCTGTGGGTTTAAAGCTCGTAGTGTAGACATTCAGGCTGGAGCCTGGGCTCTGAGACCCCACAGGGGGGAAGCCCTCTAGACTGAATGTCTACACTTCAATTTTTAGCCCTGCAGCCCAAGCCCTGTGAGACAGTCAAATGACCTGGATCTGACGCTTGGTGCTGCGGGTTTTTTATTGCAATGTGGACGTACCCTTAGAGCTTTTTCCCACTGAAGTTCATAGGAGTGGTAACTTCAGTGGGAGCAGTATCTTTGCAATTAACATAACATTGACATTCACTTTTTCAGTTTCTGGGGATAAAAACTTCAAACGAGATAAAAACTTCCTTAAAAGTTTACTAAATGAGGCAGTTCATTTTTCAGCTTTTGTTTATAGCAGCCCTCTACAAACTACTTGAAATACATTTGACACTCCTGGTAGTAATTTTTTACTACAAACACAGAAACATTTATTTTATATTAACGCCTGTATTTATTTGGATCATATTGTCTGTGATATTTAATGATGCTGCACTGCTTAAAATTGTAAAACAATTTATAGTGGGGAAAACTGACATGTATATACATTTTTAAATAAATATGAAAATGATTGATTATCATGTCTCCTTAACATCCCACTAACAGTGCAATCTCTAAATAAGCCACTTTTCAAGTTGTATGCTAAATGAGGTGTTGAGTAATTTATAGATTTGTTTTTTTTAAATGATAGCGGTATGTGAATTCTTTGGTTCAATTTGAACTGCATTACCGAGCCTTAAATGTTAGCTTGAAAAATGTAGAAGGATTTGTGTGTGCGTGCACGGGAGGGAGAATGGTGATTTTTAATGGAATGGTTTTTAAGCTCATAGCATATGCCTAGCTGCTCTAAATTGGATCTTGATAGAATCAAAACAGCTTACTGTGGTAAACAGTCAGACAATCTGACCAGTAGAGTTGATACCTGGAGCGTATGAGACCACCTGATTGACTAGTAAGCGGCACATCCCCAACCTCATGTGCAGAACTGCATGTTCCTCCTCCTCCTTTTCCCTCTCTTCAAGGATCACAGCTGGTGTTAATGCAATTCAAGTTTCGACTGAAGGCAGTTCTCATTATTTCCTTTGCATCATTTGTAACCATCTGGATATACACATTAAATAACTCTGATAAGACAGTTGAGGCCAGACTTTTAAATATGGAATTGTATTGATCTTTGTGTATAATTTAAAGCTAAATAGAGCCCCATTTGGAATTTAATTCTTTCCATCTGCCACATTTTAAATAAAAGCAAAATAAAAAACCTTCTACATTTAACTTTACTGATCTTTAATTTTTTGTATAACAAACGCTTTTTATGACTGATTCTTCTGTTCGTCCCCTTGTTGTTGAATAGTCACTTAGGTTGGGATTTTCATAACAGCCCAAAGGTATTGGCACCCAAATCCCATTAAGAGTAAATGGGAATTTGGTACCTAACTCCCTTAGCCTCAGTTGAAGGTAGCAGCCATAATTATATGTCAGCATTTCTAATAGTGTTGAGAGGATCTCAGATATAGAATTCATCTCATGCTGTTTCTTCATCTCAGGAGTTCCTTTCCCTAAATTCTTCTCCCCATGTGTGTCGTCTTCTGGGAGTCACTGTCTTTGTCTAGTGGATTCTCAAGCAAGTCTGCATTGAGAGCACATGAGAAACTGCCTCCCTAGTCTCAGTTCTCGCCCCCAGCAGCTGCTCATCCCCTGCAGGCTTCGGATGAAGCCTGCTCAGTTGTTCTGTGGTGAGGGCACATATGTAAGCCCCTTCGTTGTCAGTTTAAACTGATTTTTACCAAAAAATCTCGGGTTTTACAAAAAGTTGGGGTTTTTTTCTGATTTTCAGCTTACTTTTGTATCCTTCAAATATATAAAAAATAAAGTTGTTTTATTAGGAAAATATAATACAATGCATGAGATATAGGTATTACAATAATATATTAGTCTGTGTGTATATGCAAAGCAGCCTGTTGAAGTAAGGCTATGTATTAGTCTACAAAATACACACAATAAACAAGCAGGCATGCATACAAACTCTGAAATACTGTGCGTATCTGAACGTACTGATGAATCTCACGCCAACCACATAAACCTTTCAAGCTGTTAGCAGATAACGGTTTAAAGATCCAAAACATTAAAATGGGACGAAAACAAAAATCAGTATCAGAATACCTTTCAGAACACAAGGAAGTATTCAAAAAGTTTTAAAAGAACAAAAACAGGAGAAAAGAATGAAGTTGAGTGTATGTGCTGCAAATGGTATGGCCCAATTATGAAATGTAAATATTTATAGGCTAATAGTTCTAAGTCTACAACAGTAAACTGTTTATTCAAACGAAAAGTTTTATTTGGGGATTAGTGATATATTGTATTCTTAAACTCAGATGTGGCATTGTGTTTTGAGTTCTGTTTTAGTTCTGCAGCAAACCACATTTAATTCCATTCATCAAAGCATTAATCTACTTAACACTTTTCACCCCTGTCCTTCTACCCACCAAAATAAACCCTGATATTTACCTAGAAAAAATATTAATCGTTTTTTCCACCAATTTTCATCTGTTTTTGTGTGGTAGTAATAAACACCAATAAATTCCTGGGAAAAATTAAAGAAAATAAAAACCAAAAACGATGGGTCATACATGAATGCAGTTTAGTTGGCCAAGGGGATGAAGCATGCTCAGTGCAGACAGACTCTTCAGAAAATTTAACTGCCCCCCTCTAATAAACCTCTAATGACCATGTGTGAATTTCAGTTTTTCAGATGCTTATAACTTGGCTAAGTTTGGGTAGATTTTCACAGGGACAGAAAAAGGCCCATCCTAACAATAGAACAATGCCCCTGCCAAACTTAAGTCTCTTCTCCAAAGCATAAAGGCATTAGTGTGCTAAGAAATTCTTAACATGGGCAAAATATATTTTTATCTAACCTTGTTCTGGGACACAGCTGAACAATTTTTGCTGAAACTTGAAAAATACTACAGCCTAAAGTGTGCACCTGACATGGAAAATTTCAGCCTGACAGTTAGTTTTGAGAAAGTTATAAGCAAGTGAAAAGTAGGGTCATATAATAGAAAGTATTAGGCAGCCTTATACAGAGGCATTGTTAACAGTGTCACCTTTGGTATAAATGCAAAAAGTAAAAGTGTTCATCACAACTGCACAGTTAAGATTGCTTTAAGTGGTGGTACATTCCATTGATTTTTATAAGAAAAACAAAATATTTCCTTCCAAAACCCATACTACTTCATAAAGGGCTCCAGATTCAATATTTGCAAAAGTAGTGATTACTTTGAATAGGTTAAAAGTTACAGCCACTTAAAAATGACCCCATTCTTAAAATTTCCATTGGTTGTACAGTATTTATTTACTTTACATACAACAATAGTTTATTTGTATATTATAGACTTATAGAAAGAGACCACCTGAAAACGTTAAAATTTATTACTGGCACGCAAAACCTTAAATTAGAGTGAATAAATGAAGACTCAGCACACCATTTCTGAAAGGTTGCTGACCCCTGGTCTAAGGTTTGATTGTTTTGTGGATTGACAATAGTCATCTCCCTTTTTGGAGGTGTTTTTTGTGGTTCAGTTAGGGTGGGTTTAGTGGTATGATACTGAGAAATGGAATGCCTGATGTTAGTAGTTCTGAGGACGAAGTTTTATTTGCAGTGAGGGGAACCGTTGGTGGTAAGGATACCAAATCTGCTGCTTGGATGAACAAGTCCATTATTGTTCTTGCCCAAGAACATCTTGTAAACCGAATTGGTTGATAAGGGTTTATGGGTGAAGGAAACCTTTGTTCCTATGTTTCCTTGATGTATTTGTTCTACAGATATAATTTTGTCTAGTGTTTCCCCATTCATTAAGGAAACCGTCTCAGATTTTTATAGAAAAAATCCTATAGAATTTAATAAGATAAAACAAAAAGATAATTTAAAACTTATTCTAAAAACCTACAGAATTTAACAGATACATTTTTCTAACCTTCTTGTAGAATTCTGTAGGAGGGATACAATTCTCTTAAATTCTATACAACTGTGTAAAACAAACAAAAAACACCTATCGAAAGGTAACTTTCCCAGAAGGAAGGTTGGTTTTGTGGCTAAAGCACTGCAAATCAGAGTGAAGTTCCCAGGTCGCCCCACAGACTGCCTAGATTACATTGGACAAGTATCTTTGTCCCCTGTCCTGAAAACACTATGCATTTGCTTATATTTATGCTGTGAGGTAGTTCCATTAATTTCAATTAAAATACTATGTGCATAAAGTTAACATTGTTTACATGATGGTTCCATAATCTGTCTGTGCCTGAATATATCATCTATAAAATGGAATAATACTTACTGTCTCTCTTGCTTTATCTGTCTTTTCTTTTCAGGGCATACACTCTTTCTTACTACATTTATCTACAGGCCTAGTGCAATCAGGCCCAGATCTTGGTTAGGGCCTTCAGGTGCTATTGTACTGTAAATAATAATAGTAATGATGAATGTTGAATTTAAAAAAACTTCCCAGCATATATGCTTATTTTTATACCTCATTCAGTTACGTGAATAAACATCAGCTAGTCAGTTAGCTTGCTTTCACTTTTCTTTCTAGTCAGCTTCACTTTCTAGTTCTCATGCCCATGCACACCATTGCAGTGTTTGAGTTGGAAACATTGCACAAGCATGTTTGTGCATTCAGTCCAACTCTGATTTAAACAAAGTTCAGATCACATAAAAACTTCAAAATTTCAGGGAGGGGATCGAATCCAAGGTTTTGCAACATAGGCTAATAGATCAGCGCTGGCCCAGCAACAGCACGAAAGCAAAATTCACCTTCTAAAATCAGCTTATCTGGCATTTTGCTTAGATGATTACAAGTGTGTTATTTCATGTCTGTGTTTCTAAATTTCCAAACTTTAGGCTTGAGATGAGTAAAGTGGTTTGGAACAAATCCAGGTGAGTTCATACAGAGGCTATTCATATTATCAGAAAACTATATGCAAAATGTTATGCATTGATAGTGTGTGTTTAATACATTTTCCCTGTTATCTGGCAGTATATATAAAATGGCAGAAATCCAAAAATGATCAGCAATTGTCTGTCTTACATCAATCTTCATTGTTTCATTTTGCCCCATATGTAGTTCGTCAGAAATAAATTTCATGTTTCCTTTTTTAAGGAGGCAATCTATGCTAGGTTACATCATTGAATAATGTTTTTAAATCATACTAACTGTTTACATTTAATATTTTTGTTATAAGTGAAGGACTCTGAAAAGTATAGCATAATACTTCAAAGCTGTGTAGTGTAATTGTTTTATAAAAGGATTTGTTGTGTTTTCTAGCCAAGACATCAATAGTGTTCTCAGGATGCATTTTAATAGATTAAATTCAAACTATTTGTATGAGGATTTATTTTAGCTATAGAAGATATGTGAAGTCAACCTATGACATGTAAACTATTTGTATTCAATGTGCATTGTTACCTCACTGAACCTAATTTATTACGGCAAAATGTCTCCTACATTTCTTTCCTCACTGTATCCTTGTTGAACTGATACTTGGCTATATGTAGTTTTAGATTTTTTTATTTATATAGTTAATTATAAGACTTGCACAATTTAGGCCTTACAGTTTTTTTTAAAAGTTTTTTGCAATTGTAATATATAGTGATTGCCATTTTAAAAGTCTGCCTCTGTTCTCAGTTGCTATACAGAGGTATCTCTGGGGGGATCACAAGTACTCCACTTCTAAGGGCATTTCTACATGAACACTTACTGTGCAGCCAGCTAGGTAGCGTGACCAGATGAGAGGAAGAAAATATTGGGACACACATGGGGGGGATCCGGCGGAGAAAAAAAAAAAAAAACCTGTGCTGCCGGTGGAGCGAAATATCGGGACAAATTGCAGGACGCGGGACAGACACCTAAATATCTGGACGGTCCTGATTTTATCGGGACGTCTGGTCACCCTACAGCTAGGATGTGAATCTACAACACCCCAGTATGCTTCACACTATCTGTGTGGACCCTGCTACTGCACGCTAAAAGTTCCATTGATATACTGTGGTTTGAAAAAGCAGTACGTCAGTGTGCACTAGGGAACTTTTAGTTTGCATCAGCAGGGTCCACGCAGACATTCAGTTTGTGGCATGCTGGAGCAGTATAGATTTACACCCTAACTTGCTGTTCAGCAAGTGTATGTGTAGAGATGCCTTTAAATATTGTGAAATACTGTGATACATATGCCATATAGAACAGATTGTTGACATTTGAATGGTGACAGTCGCTGTGATCTTGTCAGATAACATAAGGTAAGCAGGGTAGAGGCCTAGTTAGAACTTCAATGGGAGATACTGTGCATTTATATATTTCCATAACATGTACGCTGTGTGTGTATATACACGTACACATAACGTTATAAAATTCCAGCAATTACAGGACCATGTTTTCAACTGAAATGTTCATTAATACAAATAGGGCAATGTATACCTGTGTGATGCTTCTCAGGTCACCTTGTTGCCACCTGTCCCCAGCATAAGGGAGTCTTGCCTGAGCCAGCTGGGTGTTAGCTTACTAACCAAACCACCCTGTCAGCTACTCAAGTGCTCTCCTCTGGGGCCTGCAGTTTGATAGTAGATGTACCCCAACCCCTGACTCCCTTCAAAGTATCCCCCTGTGGTGTCTAGCCCCTGATCACTGGATACCACAGAAATCCCAGATTCTCTGTTCCCAAATGAACAGTGTACCATGTTTTACCCCATTTAACTTAAATCCCTGCTCCTGTATCACGCACAGACGTTGAATTTCAGTTATGGTAAAACAACAGGAAATGTGTTTAAGAAAAATAGTGATTCAAATAGAAACAAGTGTGAGTGATAGAAATAAATGGTTTTGTACAAAACAAAATCATCATTCACAAACTAGGGCCTACGTTTATTAATAGTTACCTAGCTAATAAAGTAGATTCTCACCCAAAATTCAGTCTTCTGTAATGTTTGGTGACCCCTGTCTTTCATGAAGCACCTCGCTCATCAAGGTACTTCCTCAGTGAATGGATCCAGAGTGTCTTTCTCCGCCCAGAGATATAGTGAATCAGTCTTTTGTCTTTATTCCTACCCTGGTGATCCCCTCACTCTCATATCGTACGTTTTCACTTCCAGTTGGTTTTGATGATTATAGTTTGTCTTTGATGGTTTTCCATTGACTTTTCAGGGTTGGCACCAAGGCAGACAATGGAGCACTATACATTATGTAGTTGGCTAGCCGGAAAGGGGGGTGATAACTCCCTCCTTCCTGAATAGGCCCTCACCAAGACATATGATTCCTTGGTGATTCACTTTCACTCCAAGACCATAAGGGCATAATTTTGTGTAGAGTTACGTTATTCCTTAAATATTACCCATAGATGCACCTCACAATGAGTGAGTATTGATAAGTTAGAAGCTTTCAGTAGAGACCTCAGACACTACCATTTATTGATAAATACCATGAAAATAGTGTGTTATGTGCTGTGAGTTTGTCTAGGGAAGTACAAGATAGCCTCTGCACTGGGTTACTGTAGATGATCTGTGCCTAAATTTGACAAGACAGGTTGTGACACAGAAGCCTCTACATTAGTCCAGTGCAAAGGCTACCTTGTATTTCTGTAAATTACGTTGCCTGCTAATGCACTAAAGGCAACCTGGGATTGCCAAGTCATGGGGAAGGCCCGGCCATGGTCTGTATGTCAGCTCTATGCCCCTAGAGAACTCTTTTTGCTCAGTTGCTCTTCTCAGGGACAGCAATGCTGGCGTAACGGCCACTCTGCAAAAAGTCAGCATCACAATATAGAATATGGGCTTATACTTTTGTCCTGCTGAAGTCAGACTTATTTCCTTTATTGAAGTATTAATGTATTTCCTGATCTCTCACTTCGATAAGCAGGTCACTGATTTCAGACTACAGGTTTAATAGGATTTCAAATTCTAAGTGGTGCTTTTGGCTGAAAATATGAGACCTACTTTTATTTCCTCTTCTGTAACATTTTGCTTTATATCTTTGAATTTTTTCCTTTTGGCCTGTTTTGCTGGGCTGAGATAAAGATAGACAAATTATTCCTCTCACCCCAAACCCTGCGTTAGAATTTAAAGTTGATGCTTTATTTAGCCGCTGCCAGATTTGTTCATGGTGCAAACCCAGCTCAGGAGATGTGGGCTTGCAGTTCAAGTTTTGCCTTTAATCTTGGAGGAAACACGCCCCTTGTTGGTTGAGAAGAGGTATGGTATGTAAATGAATGAAACCTTATGTTGAGAACATTAGGAAACCCTTCCATAACCTGCGGAGGGAACAGTTCCAGGAGTTGCTGTCTCTGGGCACCTGTATGGGTTTGGGATGCTGCAATTGGTCACTCTGAGTCTGTTTACCACTCGGTCATTGGGTTCTCTTTAGCAGGTGTAGTGCAGGGTGGGTGGTGAAAGTGTCTAGTGGACTAAATGCATTCTGCTATAAGGAAGGAAAGATCAGAACTCTCTGTACCAACCCATTGGGCTCTAGTCCCTTCTCTGAAGAGAGAGAGGCAGGGCAAATGAGCAGATTCCTTCTCTTCCTCTCCCTACCCTGCTGGGTTTTAGTCACAAAGGTATGTGCGTGGAGAGTGGGATCATTGTAGATGAGGTAAGAAATGAGTCCTGGGGAATTCTGGTCATTGTAACATGGCTGTATGTGGGCTGGAAGGGTATTGGTGTGAGATCCCTGTACTAGCTGTGGATAAGGGGACGGTAAAAGAAAGAATAAATTGATCCATTAAATTGATGTCAGCCTTTTGTTTCTCATTGGGATTGGATAGCATTTCTGTATACAAAGTAAGTCACCTTCCATGTTTAGTAAGACCTATAGTAGGAAGTGCAGAAGCACAGGTGGTCCTGTGACGCAAGTACAGCACTGGGTGTTAGGAGACTGGAGTTTTACTCCTGGCTGACCACGGAATCACTATGGGACCTTGGCAAAATCACTCTCTCTTTTTGTTCCTCAGTTTGCCTGTGTGTAAAATTCAGACAATTCCTCAGAAGTGTTTATTTCAGTATTGTTTGCAAAGGGTTTTGTGAGCCTGAAGAAGTTCAAAGCATTACCAAGGATTGCTATTGTTTTATGTATTATGAGTTCCATAAATGCTGTAGTGACTGGCGATTCTTCTCCTACTTGTGTTATGACCTGTCTCCCATTATAAGAGCATGTTTCATTCTCCAACCTGTCAACATGCCAATCCAGAAAAATATTATGCACTGTCACAGTGGCAATTCTATCACTTGGCGGCATTATCCCACTTTAAAAAGGTGAATATCTATCAGAGTAAAATAGATGTTTCTTCATCTGAGTTATGCATCCTTCACATCAGATAGGTTGACAAAATAGATCTTCCAGGAATGGCTGTGGAGGCATTTGTTCCAGTGCCTCGGATATATACATTGCATCTGTGCCCAGTAGGGCGCTCCAAAGCAGTAACAGCACTTTCAAGAGTGCCTTTACTTGATGATCCCATGTGGAGCAACAGTGATTTGTAGTGCTTCCACTAAACCTTTGACCTAGAAATGCCTCTGCTTTGTCAATAATTTAGAAGTAATGGAAGACACACTTTCTGCCTCAGTTCCTGTCTATTCCGCAACTTAATTTAAGCCTCCAGTTTTTATTCAGATAGCTTATTCCATTAGACATTACAGTTCCTTAATCTTTTCTTAAAGGCTGTACCATTAGTGGTTACTTGCACATTATAGATCATTCCTCTGCATATGTTGCCATTACTTAAAGTGCTACTTTTCTTTTTATTTAATAATCTTTATTTTTTTAATTATATTCCCATTATTATTTCATAAACTGATAAACTTTCAAGGCTGTTATGATCATCTAGTCTGACGTCCTGTGTATAATTTCACTCTGGCATTCCTGTATGGAGCTCAATAACTTTCATCTCAACTAGAGCATATCACTTAGAATGACATCCAATATTCAAGTTTCAATATTGTTGCCCAGCGCACTCTTACTTGGCAGACAGTTTTTGTCGTCATCGTCATCTGCTTTCTGACTGCTCTTAAAAACTTGTATCTGTGTTGTGACCATTTTAAAAATCTAAATAAACTATATGCAACCATGCAATCAATTTCCAAACTTGTTTAAAGAGAAAGACATCAACCTAATGGTTGATCTGGTCAGAATGTTCAGAATAAATCACATTGTTTTAAGTAGTTAATTTCTTTTAATCTTTTCCTAGCTATCAACAACAAATTGAATAAAAGATGCTGGTAACTGTCCCTGAAAAGGTGTTGGGTTTGATGCCACATGCTTTAGTTTGACATGTGGGACACAGCCATAGCCTTACATGTACTTCTTTGTTTTTCCCTTTCAGTCATCAGGTACCAGTATTACAGTTGATATCGCTGTTATGGGAGAAGCTCATGGGCTCATTACCGACCTTCTGGCAGATCCTTCGTTACCACCTAATGTGTGTACTTCCCTGAGAGCAGTGAGCAACCTGCTGAACACGCAGTTAACCTTCCAGGCTATTCATAAGCCAAGGGTTAACCCTTTGATGTCCTTCAGTGAGAACTACACCTGCTCTGACTCAGAGGAATGTCCGGAAAAAGGAGAAAAGCTGACTATTCCCAAGGTATGTGCTAGTCTACATGTTGGCTATCACAGTGAATTTATTCCAGCTCTGAAAATTTGACTCCCCCCTTTTGGTATAGTATTGCATGGTTGGGTGTATTAATGGAGATTTTTTTCCTCACCTTCTGAAGCATTAATCATTGACTTCTATAAGAAGCAAAATTAAATGGACTAATGTTGTGGTGGTAAGACAGTTCCTATTCCTTCAATGCTCACACAGTTCAAACCTGATCCTTCATGCAACTTTAGAAATGGACATTCAACTCAGGATAATTTACATACTTGCTATTCCTGTTTCTTAGTAGGTGTTTGAAGGAGTTGGAGTAAGGGGGACCCGGAAGAGCACAGCTCTCTCTCTTTACTATCAGAAGTAGAGGGGAGCTCTTCTTAATCTCTCTGACTTGGGGGAACTCATCTCTGCTTCCTCCTTTTACTTTAGTGCTGAAAACTCCCCCTCCCCTTTCAACTTTTACCAGTGAGTGTTGGTAGCAAGTGATGTCATTGTGCGTCATTAAGCAGGAAGGAATGAAATGGTGAGATCAGTGCACTCTTCAGTTCTAAAGATCAGAGTTCAAATCTTAATTAGAGTTACAGGTGAAATGAGTTTGATGTTCTTTTCTTACTCCCTTAGCACCTGATCCAAAACCCAGGGAAGTTGGTGGGTATCTGTATTCATTGACCTCCATGTGCTTTGGGTCATGCCTCAAATGACCATTGTCCACTTGAAAAAACCACCACACAATTCCGTATAGTGGACAACATTTGCTCAAGAAAGGTCTCCATTGCTCAGTCCTCAGTAAGGACAGAGTTGCACTGGCAGAGCTATGTATGTAAAGACAAGGTATTAACACATCTAAACTGCTTTTTTTTTCATACAGTAGCTCGACCAGAGCTAGCATGAGCTTGTGTAGCCAGGCTGGGAGGCTCGCTCCCAGATGCAGTATAGACATACCCATAGAGAAATAATCAATGCTATTAATTCCTGGTTTCTATATACACAAGTTAGCAAAATTCAATAGATAGAGAGAAACCTCTTATCAGCTTGGAGGTAATTTAAATTGCCAGGTCATCCACTCTGACATATAAAAATTTAGTAATATTGCCATTAGCAGCAAGGCTTGTATTTTACTTTGGGAACTAAGTAAAACAGTTCTGTGTTGTTCTGTTCTTATCCTGTACAAATAATTTCTGCTGCCTACAGTAAGGGAGGCAACTGATAATCAACTTCTATATTTTATAGGGCTTTTAATATGCCTCTTTCACTTTTATAGAGCTTACATTTCCTTTAATTGAAGAAAAAATAGTCCCACTGAGCCCTTTTGCTGTATATATTCTATATAATGTAATAGCTCCTATTGAAAACTCAATATTCATTGGCCCAGATGACTGCAGTAATGGTGATATTTCCATATGCATAGAGTAGTAGATATTAAGATATCACTGTGGATTGGCAAGTGCTGAATTTCTTGGGAGGCTCTCTGTAACAAGGTACTTTAGATGCAAACTAACATATTTAGATAGTTTTGAAAAAACAACATATACAGCAAACACATCATGTCTTATAGGCAGGGCTGAAGGACTGCTTATTCTTAAGGTTGCCTGACACTTGCCATTATGAGATCCTGATTTCAGTTACTTATAACTTTGCAAAACTTTAATCATTTGGGCTGAAATTTACCATGCATGGTCTCTGCCTCAGACTGAATCTGTTGATCCAATGGCACAATAAGCCAGTGACATCCACTGTAGATCCTTACAAATATGTATATAGTTAATTTTTTTAGTACTTCGCAAACTGAACATTCTTCACGATAATTAAAAGCAACAAATAATATAAAAATTCAACATCTGCAACATAATGATGTGACCACTTGTATATCCGCAATAAAAGTGACCCCACAAATAACAGTAATCCCCTAATCAACTCACCCATTACCTCAACCTGCCTCCTCGCCAGACATCTGGGAAAAGCCTCATCAACAAGGATCAGGTAGAGAGATATAAGGAGCGTGCAAGACAATCAGATATGTCAGGAAAACTCTGCTGCAAGCAATCCACTAGAATTTCTCCCCACCCCCTTGCCTTGCCATGAAATATTTTTGCTAATAATTTTTCTTCCTTTTTGCAAAAGCATTGTGGAAGATTGTGTCCCATCACGTAAATGTTTGATTTTCATGGATTGTCTTCAATTTGGCTGGATAGAGCAGAGAAACCTGCTGTGGGATTTTTGGCGGGAGGGGCGAAGAGAGGGGTTGTTTTGTTTGTTTTGCTTCCTTTCCTGCTTCCTATCTCTGATGTCAAAGAATGTGTGGCTGCTATTTCCAACTCTTTAAGCAACTTGCTAGTGTGACTTTGGCCAAGTCACATAGGGCTTGTTTTTCAAAGGTGCTGAGTTCCTTAACATTGACTCCAATGGGACCTCTGAGTGCTGAGCACTTCTGACAATCAGTCCCTTGATCTTTCTTTGCCTCAATTTCCCCATCTGTAAAATAGGGCTTATGGCACTTACCCACCTCACAGGGTGTGTCAAGCTCAATTACTGAATTGACATTTTAGATCCCCGATGAAAGGTGGTATATATAATTGCAAAGTATTATCTGCTCTAGCGCCTACGGAAGAGTCTGCCTCCAGGTCTACTCAGGCGAGTGTCATCAACTTGGACCACAACAACATCTGCCACAGGTTTACCTACCTTGGAGCCTGCACCAGTGAGAAGAGACCGCAGTGGCAGCATCAAACCTCATGAATCTTCTTCATCCAGGTAAGAAAACCATTCTGTTTGTATCTTTAGGAGAACTTCTTTGGTTTTCTGTGGGCATGTAGGTGTGTAATAATGTCTTCTCTTGGGAAACTGTAGATCAGAAATTTGAAAGAGTTCCCATTCCAGGTTTGGGGGGTTTTGTTGTTGTTGTTGTTTTTGTTTTTTGTTTTTTAGAGAATTAAAACCTTTATATTAGGCCAGATTACTACAAACACAAATTCAGCAAAGTTTAAAAGCCAAAAGGTTCAATGAGTTGCAAAACCAGAACTTAAAAAGATGATATAAAAAAAATTATCTATTAAAGGTCTTTGCTAAATTCTTCTTCTATATCCTTATACTCTTTCCTCTGCATTTTCTGAGCAGATAGTTCTGATCAGGGGCGGCTCCAGGCACCAGCACAACAAACGAGTGCCTGGGACGGCAAGCCGCAGGGGGTGGCGTGCCAGTCGCCGTGAGGGTGGCAGTCAGCCAACCTTCGGCGGCATGCCTGCAGGAGGTCCGCCGGTCCCGCGGCTTCAGTGGCAATTCGGTGGCGGGTACGCTGAGGGCACGGGACCAGCAGATCACCCGCAGAAATGCCACCGAATCTGCGTGACCAGCGGAGTGCCAACAGGCATGCTGCAGAAAGCCACCTGACTGCCGTGCTTGGGGCAGCAAAAAACATAGAGCTGCCCCTGGTTCTGATGATTGATTATAAGTATTTTTAAATGAAATGTACAATTTCAGACATCTGACAATAAGAGCAAGAAATTTCATGGTGTGTTTTAGTGGTTCCATTAATATTATTATTTCAAGAACACCACAAGTGTTCAAGGGGCTCTACAGACATAAAAGAAGATAAGGTCTCAACCTTGAGCTTTCAGGCTAACTCATTCAAATGTAATGCAAACAATAAAAAGTCATTTGCAAAAGTGTAAGCAGACAACACCACAGAGGAGCATAATCTTGGAAGGCAAGGCCAAAGAAGTGGGTTTGAAAGAGGAAAAGGAGAGTATTGAAAGAGAGTGTTTCAAGCATTAAAAAGGTACAATATAAGAACTATGACACAAAGGGAGGAATTAGGAAGGAGAACATTGATTGCCTAGTGCACGAAGCAGGCATGATAGAATTTGAGACCAGAGACATAGGTGGGGGCAAAGATGGGTAGAACCATTCCTTACAGAACATTTTCTAGCACTGTATCTAGGCTAGTTTTCAACGTTCCCAGGGAATGCTGCTCAACAGGTGCACCATACAATTTTATGTGGGGATTCATAAATTCTTATTACAAAGTTTATAGTTCTGGTATAGAAACAAAATAAAGAGCTAAATTTTCTGTTCATGGCTGTTAAGGCTTCCAAGCTTCCTTGTGCTATCAACATACAACCTTTCCAAATTCCCTCAGTCCCTTTTATCTCATCTTATTAAAGGGATTATCCTATAAAGGTCTTCCTTTCCATTTGCTGCCACAGGAACAGGATCACAGCAAGTATTTTATGGGGATGGAAATGGTGAGGCCCATGTTATTTGAGGATGCCTGAAGTTTCAGGCCTTCTCAAGGAGGCTGCCACTAGGGGAGACCTGAAGCATTCCAGCTGCAAATAGGATAAAAAGGCCTGGTCTACACTGGGGGGGGCAGAGGGAGAGAGAAGGGGATTGACCTAACATACACAGCTTCAGCTACGAGAATAGCGTAGCTGAAGTCAATGTATCTTAGGTCGACTTACCTCGCATCCTCACGGCGCAGGGTCGACTGCCACCGCTCCCCCATCGACTCCGCTTCCACCTCTTGCCACGGTGGAGTACAGGAGTCAACGGCAGAGTGATCAGGGATCAATTTATCATGTCTACACTAGACACGATAAACCGATCCCTGATAGATCGATCACTATCCGCCGATCTAGTGTAGATGTACTCTTAGTAAGGTCATGGCCCTGGCTGTGGTAAAAGCTGCAGAGGGGAAGAAAAAAGATGATCATATTTTGTAGCCCTGGAACCAGCCACAGAGGCTTCCTTGAAAATATCTGGGGGCTGCAGTATATCTTAGAAACCAAGTGACCCAGTAAAGTGAAATATAAACAAGATAGCACCATGTGGAAATCTTTTTCAGCCACTGTTTTTCTGTGATTCATACAGCTTTCTTGATTTATATTGTTGATTCCAGACTCTCACGTAGTATGTAAGCTTCCTAAGAAGGGAATCTGAAGTGAGGGGGAGGGGAGCAATTAAATATTGCTGGTGGTGTTTTTCTAGTTATGTAACTCTTTATGATGAGCCAACTCAACGGGCTATCAATTCTTCCTAAGTTTAATGTCACCAATTGCATAAGGATAGCTCTGTCAAGCCTCCCAGCCTATTGTTTACAGCTCGTCCATTACAGGAGCAGAAGCAATTCAAATTCCCAGAAGAGGAAAGTGAGGCCTGTATGTCTAGCATAACTTAGCCAAACAGATTGGGGCATTTTGCATCAATAAAACACTCAAGAAAAAGCTCTTGACTAGGGGGAAAAAAATCTATTTAATGGCTTATTTTTTCCCTCGCACTTTATCTGTGTTTGGCAAAGTGAGGCTGGATTGGGAGGGAAAGGAATGTGCACCATTCTGTTATCCTCAAAGTCACAAAAGAAGCAATAGAGCCATTCTGTGGCAGCTCCACAGATCACAGAATCTGCAGCTTTTGTGCCCCACAACCCCTATGAGCAGGAGATAGCCTATGTATTTCCATAGTTGTGGGCTCACCAGCTTTGCCTAGACTGCTGCATAGGTTCCAGAATCCTGTGCACACACTTCCCTCTATGCAACAGAAGTGGTGAGGCAAGGTCCTTCCATAGCTTCAAAGGAAAGTAACTTCATGAAAGTAACATCTTAGGGTTCCATATTCACTTCCTCAGAGTCACTTCCTTAACAAGTTAGAAGATTTTCCTAGCTCCCAGCATTTCATTCTCATCCTAGGATCCAAAAACCAGCTGGGTTCATTCTGCCTTTTGCTTCATGACAGATAACTATTCTGCCATCTGAAGTTAGCTATGCCATGAAACAGAACGGAACCTAGCTTGCTCTTCCATAGTAGTAAGATTCCTGTGGTGCTAAGAAGTAAAACAAAAAAATTGCCGTAATATAAAAAATTCCTCTTAATATAAAATCGCTTAAGTAGTATAGGACCCAGTTTGCTTTGAGGGACCATCTGTTGCCCTATATTCTATGTCAGCATTTAAAATGAGAAGGACTGGGACCTGTTCACCATCTTCTGTTAGAATCTTGAAGCACAGCAGAGTTGGGTCATGACAAGACATTTGAAGGATCAGAGGGCAAAGGCCTTATGGATCTGTGCCCTCATTGTGGAAGAATGCACTGAGGCATCCATGTAAGCAGGTGGCATGTGGCGGTTCCTTTATTAAATTACTGTGATAAATGCAGCTTTTCCACCTTACAGAATCACCTGGCATCAGGACATAAGAGATACAGAAGTGTCAAGACTGCCATTCTCATTTTCCCTTTTGTTTTTTCTTTTTTATGGTGCTTTTCAATGATTTTCTCTTAGATCAGTGAGCAGATATCTACAAGTAGCTTTCCAAGAGTCTCTTAGTAGGGATTTTTCTTCAAAAGCTGTATGTGATGTATCTGAAAGGTGCTGGGTTGAAAGCCTTGGAAACTAGAGGCCTCTATTTATCCACAAAGCAGACACACCACAGGCAGCAATACTGCAAGCTTCCCCCCCAGTGTGATTCAATCCTGCTGTGGAAGCTGCATCACTACAGATTGCATTAAGTGGCATCCTTGTTGGCAATCTGAGGAGAAAAATCCAATGGGCCTGATTTTCATGGTCACCAAGGCCCTTTTATACTGCTCCAGGTATGTAAAGAGACCTTAACGAGGTGTAAATTTAATTGAAGCCCACTTTTAGACTGCTTCTACACCATCAGCACAGCATAAAGGAATTTTAGTATAAATTAAATGAAAAGGCCTGGGCACTGAAGTCACTCCTAGCGGCAGTCTCGCCAGCACCAAAGCATGGTTGAGGTAAATTGGAAAGCCAGCTTGGAAGAACCTTACCGTACCAGTGTTGTAACTGTGTTTGGCTTAAATCAATGACTTAAATGTCTGGAGTTGTCAGTCCAGCACCTCTCGGCAATACTTAATTCACTAAAAATAATAATTGAAACAGTTGATAATGCAGCCCTCCGTAGTAGAGTTTTTTGTTCTTACATGTGGAGTGCTGTGACGATTAACTTCTCTCAGAACTCTGTCACCAAGACCTTTGCAGGCAGCAATGCTTATGTAATAATTGTTGTGTGTGTTTGTACTCTTGATCTTACAGCACTGACCCTTGGAACAGCTCAATTCTGATGGCCATCACAAAAAGTAGGTCCTTTTCGGCCTCCTATGCGATGTCTGCTACAAACCATCTGAATTCCAAAAGGCAAAGCCGACAAGGTGAACAGCTATTTCTTGTTTGATGTTTATTTTATTTAGTCAAACTTGCTTTCCCTAAAGCTGCAGTGTACTCTGGGAAATCTGGTGATTGACACACACACAGCATCTTTTGCTTTCCGTCTACTCTTTCTCCTCACCCACATTCCCATAAATTAGACTTCAGTTATTTTCATCATTTAGAAACACAGTGATCTAAAACGCTACAGCTTATAGTAGTGTTGCTGTAGTGTTTTGACCTTTCCATTATAAAAGTTGTTCATTTCTGTTCTATGTCTTCAGTGATCTATGTGCTAAATTCTGCCTTCAGTTACCTCTAGGCAATCCCATTGACTCCAGTAGGGTTGAAGACCAATTGTATCTCATAACATACTCGTTAAACTGACTGTCTGTATATTTTCCATTGTCTTCATTAAGTTTGCCTGGTTATAATAAACAATAGAATTTGGCTTTGTGGGAGATAGGCATAGGCAGCTAATTGTCCTTATCATACAATTATATCCAAATGACAAGAACATTTTAACCTATATGCCTTTCCGTCTGTCATGGAAAAAGTCTAAAAGGCCTTTATTGATGGTCAGATCAAATCAAATGCACATCTGCCAATTTGTGAAGCACAGTTCTTAGACAAGGTTTCAAAAAAAGTTACCAGTAACCAATGAATAAAAGGATCCAACTAGTTTCAAAAGGTTCTTTTTTAAAAAAAAGAATAAACCTAGAAATTCTTTTTCTGACATTGTAGTGACAGGTGATGTTACATAACATCTTCACTCTGTACTGGGAGACTTCCAGATAATGTTTTAGCCAGAAAAAAAATAGGGAAGATAACTTCTTAACTGATAATAACATTTACAATAGAACAGTTTTTTGAACTCATCAATGGTCTATAGATGGCTATCTTACCTGACTTGTATTGGAGTCCAGAAGAATATTTCCCCATGCTCTCAAGCACCAAATAAAGATTGTTACCATGGCTTTTCTTGCCAAATCAGCACCTTTGAGCTGAAATTTTCAAAAGCAGCCATTGATTTTGGTGCTCAGTTTGAAACAACTTGGGGCTGTTTTTCAGAAGTGCTGTAAATCCACTGATCAAAGGGAAGTACGTGGGACCTGTCTTCCTGGCCTAATGTTGGGCCCCAAGGAATCCAAAATTAGAGATCATTTTGAAAATATAGCTGCATGTTTATTAGATCACTGTCAGCCATGTTTGCTAGAAGAAATTGTTTTTCAAATTCAAACCTGGAGCAAACTTTGATAACTCCCCTGAGATGGGTGACATCTTGGCCTATTGAAGTCAATAGGAGTTTTACCACGGACATCAGTAGGGTCAGGATTTCACCCATATGATTAAAGGAAGTTTATAATGGAAATGTTGGCATGATCCTGACCCTACTGTCTAGAAAAATCTGCCACAAATATAGAATCCACACACAATTTAAAGCTGTAGGAGATTTGTGCCTCTTTATCTTTCTTATTTCTCTTCCATCTATCCCCCGCTTATAAAAATGTATAAACAAACCTTTTCCCATTCTGAAAGAGGAAAAATATTTTCATTTTAGAATGATTCTCTTCATTGCTTTTTTTGTAACTCATTCACTGCTGTTTTTTCACTGCGCCTGTTATGCTGCTGTTGTCCTATTAACCTTCCACTGATGTC
This sequence comes from Malaclemys terrapin pileata, assembly GCF_027887155.1. Classification (NCBI taxonomy): domain Eukaryota; kingdom Metazoa; phylum Chordata; order Testudines; family Emydidae; genus Malaclemys; species Malaclemys terrapin. Next base: position 117,328,428 of record NC_071505.1, read on the forward strand.
TCTAGAATGTTATGGCATGCTTGGTACAGGAATGTGTTACAGCAGCATAGCAGATGCATTCTGGGTACAAGTAAAATATCTCAAAAATTAGGTAGCCACCCAGCTGTCAGGTTAATTACATACCTGAATGCAATGCAGTGATATTGCTTACATACAACACAGGATTTCTAACTGAATTTGTTTAATGCAGAGCTATTTGCTTCACTTCTTTGTGAGGAGCAGCAAGTATGCTGCAAGGGATATGGCCCTTTGGATAAAATGCAAAGCCAAGATCCTTCACCCCTAAGAGCATTAAAGATCCTGGCACTTTTTGCAAGAATTAGGGGTGTTAGCTCTACTGCTATGGCCAAACTGCAGTTTGGCTAATTACAGACTACATACTGCTTGCCGAAAATTTCCTTTGCAGCATTGGATGCAGACTTCTGCTTTACTTCCTGACCTAAGCTGTTATATAGCTGCTTTGCGCTACTATGTCATTCCTCAGAGGTGGCTGCATTTCCATACTGAGCAAAGAGATTTCTGTGTAGACCGCATGTATACAATATATAAAGAACCTGAGGGCCCTTTGGGCAGAGAAGTTCTCAGATACCACAGTGATGAGTTAGAAGTGGAAGTAGATAGATATCACAATAACAGAGTAGCAGTTATAAACAAAGGGATAAAGCCAAGATGAGAACCTAAGAGATTAAAATAACAGAGATGTAATTTTGAGCTCCCTAGAGAAGAAATGTTTTTCTGCCCTGGTACAGAGAAAAATGGCGGTATCTCAAATAATACTGTGTGATAACTGACAGCAAATTTTGACTTTTCAATGGTCACCATTAAATAAGGTTCCATATTTTTACTCCTTTAAAGTGATAGAGGACATCAAAAAGACATAATGAGGATATGTGGATTTCTAGAAAGATGCAAACATCAGAAGCCTTTACTATTATAGTTAATGCTTCATAATCTTAAATCAAAATTATTTTCTAATTCAGAGATGACTGTTTTACCAAAAATATGTTTAGATAGTTTGACACCACAGAAACGTTCAAACAAGTAAAAATAACATTTTCTGTAGACCTGAAAATAAACATGATTAAAAAAAACTGGCTGGCTGAGCATGAGAAATATGGCTTAGCAGATCTGAAAGTGTGACATTCCCTGTAACCTCAGGTACAGTTTCCAGCCGGGTTGACTCAGCCTTTCATCTTTCTAAAATACACACATTTACGTCCTTGCACTTTATTGTTCATGAGTCTTTTGTATGAGACTTTAAGGTCTTTTCTGCTATGGCTACATCATGAAGAGTAAGGGTTTGCCTCAATAGTCTTGGCTCAGAATGTCTCCTTGTCCCCTTCTAATGGGGGACTGAGTGCAGCTTTGCAGTGCTTTTTCTCACTTCTGGCTCTCCCTGCTGGCTGACCATGGTGGGTCTTGTGTGCCTTGGCCCTCCAGTCAAATTACAAAGTCCAAATGAACCCATTCCAGGGTTTACACCACTCTGCCTATGACATATAGGGAAACCCGGGCCCACCCACTATGCTGAGTTCCAGACCAGGGATCGTATAAATAGCATCTTCACACTGCTCAATTCCAGTTTGTTGCTGCTTCTTCCATGGGCCTTTCCTATTGGGCCCCTTTTAGCTTCACCCTTATATCAGGGTTAACATTCTTAGGTCCTCTCTCTCCCTGCAAATCCAGCTTAAGCAAATCAGCCAGGAACTGACCTGATAAGGCCCTGCATCTCCTTTTATCTGAATCTGCTGGGCTCTGATTGGCTGCTTCCTTAAGGTCTCTCTAGATACGCCTAGAGGACCCATCTTCACTGCTTCTTTCCAGTCACTTTGCTGCTTCTTGGGGTGGGGTGGTAGGAGGACCACAGGGCAAGCTGTTGGGAGCCACAATGGCCACATAAACCCTGTCACATCCCATCTGTGCACTGGTTTGGGTGCTGCACTTCATCCCAGAGGTGCTCGCCTCTGCACCACAACTGAGGCAACTATATCTCAGTGGTGCTTGAGCATGTGTCTTCTCTAGTTTCTAAAAATGTTGGAATCCTTTAAGATGAAAGGATAATATATTATCCTTATTTTAAAATATTCCTGTTTGGCTTATCACTTACCTACTCATATGTAGAACTCTGGGTTCATTACAAAGGCAGGTAAGCATTTTTATCTCTACTTTGCATTTCAATTTCCTCACCTATAAAGATATTAAGTGGTTTGCCCAGAATCAGACAATGAGGCAGAACCTGGAATAAAACCCAAGTTTCCTGACTCCCAGTCTGTTGCCATATACTCTGGACCATGTTGCCTCCCCTTATTTTGCCACCGTGTTCTTTCATTTGTGTATACTGCTTGTATGCCCTTATCAAAGGGGAATATGCCCTAAACATGTAAAGCTAGTAGTTGGCATAGCTCTATTGATTCAATGAAGTTTTGCTGATTTATGCTAGTAGAGTCCTGGCCCTGTGTGGAGAATTTTTTTGTATTGCTCTGTGTATTTCGGAAGTAATTCTCTCTGCATACAGTGAATTGATATATCTGTATATTGACTTTTTTGAATTGAAGAAACTGTTTTCTCTTGCTAGGTATCCCGCCAAACATTTCACCTCTCACTTCCCCATGCCATTCACCTATTCAGGGAACCCCAGCTACAAGTCCCACTGGCAAAACCTCTTCTGTGCAATTTCCAGACCCTACTGACACTGACACCAAGCAAACCTTGAAACCACACAAGGTTTTAACTTCTACTCAAAGCGCACCTGACCGTTCAGAGCAGCTTATGGGGCCCCCTGTTATCTGTAGCAGGTAAGATGTTAATTTGATACCCATCTGCTTGTTTTTCCCTTTTTCTTACCCATACTCTTGATTTACTTCAGCACAGTATATTGATATAATTTCCCCCACATTGAAGCAGTTCACTGTACACCAGTAATGGTTTAGTTCAATGCTACACCGTATTTTTAAAATTCAAAACAATTAACTGCAATTAAAAGCTTTTACTTATGTTGAGTATGTAGTTTGATTTATAGACAATCGATCTGTGATTTTTTTAATCTAAATTTTCATGTTAATGAAATGTGTTTTTCGTGCCACACTCTAGTCACAATAACACACACTTTGGGGTCATGTTCCAGTTTTTCAATATACAAACCTTATTTAAGAGATGACAGTCAGCCACCTAGGATTTGGAAAAGTACAGACCAAAGATCCACAGTGGGTCAATTTTTCTGATGCAGGCAAAAGCTTAAATGCTTCAGGTAAACTATTGTACTTGAAATTCAAATGGACTGTCCATCTTCCTCTCCCCTATCCCAGGTACATTTTATAGTTGTGCCCAATGTATTGCTGCGACACTAGCTCTTTGCCTTTAGCATTTTCAAAATGCACAGTTTCTACTACATTACAGTACCTGTAACTAGCACAAAACTAGCACAATAATTAAACTAAAGTCTGCATTGCTGTGGGTTTGGCCTCAAGATGGACTGAGGTGGAGACAAATACACAGAATAGTAATGGTAGTTAATATTTTAAAGAAGCAATTGCAATGAAGAAGTCTGTTGCTACCGCCAAATATTACAAAACAATGTAGTAATAGCATACTTTAAGTAACGCTTAGTTGGTCTCAGAGAACACAGCTTCTAACTTGGGCAGTCACCAAAGGGAAGTGCTGTTGTTTCATGTCTCCAAAAAGACTTAGTTGAAGTGAAACATGAATAATGGACTCGGCAATGTGTGTCCAATGCAACACTGTGAGAAATTTCACTATCATGGTGTGAAGTGTGTCAACCCTGTTGGAGATTGGCATGAACACAGTCAAGCTCATCACATTGCTAGTTTTGATCTCAGCAGTTACATTTTTGTGACCTGGGGTCAATGAGAAGAGAACACTTTAAAATAGGGGTCTCTTTCATTTGAGATAATGTTGGATTAGATGGTAGAAAGTGTTGACGTGCTATCTCAGTACCAGGGGTTTAGTTCATTTATTTCTTGAAAATCGTCAGTGTTTTTTCTGACTTATTCACGTGACTTTTGATGAGTGCTGTTTTTATTATCTGTTGATGGAGTTTGCTGTGTGTGGAGTTAAGTGGGGACACTCAAAGCTGAGGCTGCGAGTAGTTGCTGTGATAAGTAACTACCTTGCTAGCATTTAGCAACCTTACCTGGTTTTTGAAACAAAACATTTAGGTTTTGGAATAAACATATAGTTAAACTCAACTAGTACCCCAGCCAAAAATAGTGTTGTCAACGCAAATATAAATGCCATCCATTAAAATATTAATAATAAATATCATCATTACTGAGAACACTGTTGCAGAATCATCAGTAACCATAACAATTTACTTGTTACTGGTATACAGATGTCACTTCTGTAGATACAAGCTGAACCCCTAGCACGTTATTTATGTACCCACTGCTAACATAAATATAATATATTAAAAAAAACAGCTCAGGGAGACAGATTGGGTTATCCCACAAGAGAATGTCACTTGGAGTTGGTTGCATCAGTAGTAAAATTATTAGTAAAATATTAATTATGAATTATTAATACATTTTCTCAAGCCTGGATATTCAGAGTGTAAGCTACTATGTTCATGGTATATGAGGTAAAAAGGAGTACATAATTATACATTAAACGCAAATAAAAAACTTACAAGAGTTAGTAGCCCTGCTCTCTCACACTGTCCAGCAGTTATAAGGCTGCTGCTCATTGAAGACTGGATCCACAGTCTGATGAAGTCAATGAGAAGACATCCCTTGTCTTCAGTATGCTCCAGGCTCAGGAGATTAGTGGCATATATTCAGCACTTGGTTTTAGTGCTGCTTGTCTAGGGTACGTCTTCACTACCCACCGTATTGGCGGGTAGCAATCGATTTATCCGGGGTCGATATATCGCGTCTCATTAAGACGCGATATATCGATCCCCGAACGCGCTCACCGTCGACTCCGGAACTCCACCAGAGTGAGCAGCGGTAGCGCAGTCGACGGGGGAGCCACGGCCGTCGATCCCGCACCGTCTGGACCCCAGGTAATTCGATCCAAGATACTTCGACTTCAGCTACGCTATTCGCATAGCTGAAGTTGCATATCTTGGATCGATCCCTCCCCCCTAGTGTAAGACCAACCCTTATACTCCACACCTGAGTGAAGTGTGTCAGGCTAGTTGGCAATAAAACCATCCAGCCAGCTTTCCTAAATGCTGTAGCGTAACAAATCAATAAGTCATTTAATGTTGTCCACATTGTCCAATTTTGTGGCCCTCATTATTTGGACGTTTACCCAATTTGAATTTGATAAGCACTTTTAAATGGGATAAAACTGATAAAATACATAGGATCTCTGTTTTTTTAACTTAGGGTTTGTCTACACTTACCGTGGATCGACACTGTGGCGATCGATCCACAGGGGCGGGGGGTCAATTTAGTGGGTCTACACTTTTGCAATCATTAAAAGATTTCCTTTGCCTCCAAGGGCCTTGGATCAGGCTCCAAGTTTCCTACAGACTGTCTTAACAGTGTGCTCACTTTTGCCTGCCTTTGCACTCTGTTTTCACTTGATATCCCTGAATTCAGTGCTTAATTTGTGCCAGGGCTGACCCCTGACACCTCTAAGATTGGCAGTTCATAGTCCCTGCATTTCGGGGCTTGCCATGTCAGTTATGAAAGTAAAAAAATTGCTTGTAATAGTGTAATTGTGTTATATTTTCAATTTGCTCTTTTGTACTTGTAAACTTAGAAAATAATAAACATATTTAAAAAAATTATATTGGGGTGGGATTCACTGATATGATGTGCCTCCTTTGCACCACACTGGCAATGGCAAGCAGGTCTAAACCCAGCTTAGCTGGCTGGTTAAGCCGCGTTTATGGCTGCCTTTTGCAATACTGGCACCCAACAAAAAATCAGAGCATTCTTGTGAATTTGTCCTTTGACTGCGCAAAGGACAGTAGATTATATGGTAGGGGGCATAATCCTGTACTAGCAGCAAGGATCAAGAAATGGTCTAGATGACTTTTCCTCTGTAATTTACATGATTCTTTAATGTTCATGTTCTTTGATATTGTGTTCTAGCTGTGGCAGACCATATAGCCAAATAGGTTCTGGCACTGGTGCGCTGGACAGAGGTGATGGAACAACACATGCCCTGACCAGAACAGGTAATTTTCTGGTCGTAAAATCAAAAAAGTTGTTCCTCTAAAATGTGGTTGTTGAGGGAGTGTGTAGACACTCCTGTCTTTTTTTTTTTCTTTTCTTTTTTTTTTAATACAGCAATAGTACATGGGTAAGATCACAGGAATGATGTTTGTATTTCCTTTCCTTTGAAACAGTAACAGTCCTAGGCCAAGACCATCCCCTTAAGACATTGTCCATGCAACGGATGGTTGTGAGTTTCTGAAGGTGTCAACTGTTATTTCAGCAGCCTCCTCAAGTCCAGGGATCTGCAACAGAGAAGAGGATGGGTGGAGATATATCCCTGGCCCCGCCAATTCTGTGGACAACCTATAGAAGGGTTAATGCAGCATAGGCCATATTCACATTACCACGGAGACCCTTCTGTGCCAGGAAATCCCTTTCAAGGCATGGTGATTCTGGCAGGCTGGCTCCATTGAAGCCACCTTACAGCTATGTCTACACTGGCAGCGGTGTGTAGGATATGTGTAACTATACGCCTCAGTGAAAAGATGGCTGTGTCCACACTGCATTATGTAGCTACATGTGTCAGTGAAAGGCTCTGGCAGGAGGGAGGCAGTGGGGAAAGGCTCTGAGAGCTCCCCCCTGCTACACCCTTTCATTGTGGCAAGGAAAGGCTCTGGCAGAGAGGAAGCAGCTTGGAAAGGCTCAGCAACAGGGAACTGCCAGAGCCTTTTCCTGCTGCTGGAGTATTTCCATGTGGCAGGGAAAGGCTCCTGCAGTGGGAAAATGCTCCAGAAATGGAGCTGCCAGAGCCTTTCCCCGCTGCAGGAGCATTTCACTTCTAAAGTAGCAGTGTAGATTTGAGAGGCACTGGTTGGGCATGTAGAGGGTCGTGTTGTGTACATACCCAGGTATATATACCACAGGGTTCAGGCATGTCTTTATTCTACTCACCTAAGCAGTGTCTTATTGTCAACACTGCCATTTATGCCCATCTAGGGGGGCATATAGTCTATGTACCGTACGTGCGGCTGAAAGGAGTGTGCAGTGTGGAGGTGAGTTAGGGATGGGTACAGGCATGTGTCTGGCCTGGGAGCTAGACACGCAGCCTCCACAATTTTATAACAGTGAGAGTAATTAACCGTTGGAACCATTTATCTAGGGTTGTGGTGGATTCTACATCACTGACAATTTTTAAATCAAGAGTGGGTATTTTTCTACAAGATCTATTCTAGGAATACTTTGGGGAAGTTCTATGGCCTGTGTTATACAGGAGGTCAGACTAGATCAAGGGTTCTCAAACTGGGGGTTGGGACCCCTCAAGCGGTCATAAGTTTATTACGGGGGGGTTGTGAGCTGTCAGCCTCCACCCCAAACCCTGCTTTGCCTCGCCTCCAGCATTTATAATGGTGTTAAATACATAAAAAAGTGTTTTTAATTTATAAGGGGGGGGGTCATACTCAGAGGCTTGCTATGTGAAAGGGGTCCCCAGTACAAAAGTTTGAGAACCACTGGACTAGATGATCACAAAGGTCCCTTCTGGCCTTGAAACCTATGAATATAGCAAAAGTTAATGCCTCAGTAAGGTAATTGTATGTTGATTTCCTCTCCATATTCGATATCCAGAAGCTGGACATTATGTAGCGTTTATTGTGTGAGTGTTTACTCGCTAATTTTAAGTGTAAATGATTCAGTAACATATAGACCCTGGAAGTTGCTTTTCAGGCTGTTTATCACATCATTGTACGTGGTAATGTTGTTCTGAAGGATACAGACAGCACAGCAGTATGTTATTCTATCACTTTTTATTTTTACAAGAGTTGGGATAAAATAGGCTTTTGGAAATCCTATAACTTTTTTTCTATCCAGAAAAAAATTCTTTCTAAAATTTTAATACTTTCTTCTATTGCAGACTTTTCCATCAACACCTGTTCTTTCTGTCAGCTTCATTTCTCCGTGTAATTTACACCTCAAACTGTAACTCTTGCTCAGGATCTAGGAAGTAGAATATCTGTATATTTATGTCTAGTCACGAAGCTAAATTTAGCTTTCAGATGTAGGTGCTTGGGGTTTTCAGTAACTTCAGGAAGAGCTGGATTCATCCCAGGGCAGCACTTAGTCCATATACGTAAAAATAATTGTGTATATTAAAAATATACCATGCGTGGCACAAAGTATTTATAAAGAGGAATCTGAATAAGCTCTGCCTTAATTCAGTTTTAGAGGGTTAAAAATATGCAATAAATGTGGTCTCACTCTCGGTCACCTCATTTGGCCCATCCTAATATTAGTCCTCAGAGTTTCCTCATTCTTCATTCTGTGGTCCCAGTTTTCGGACCCTGCAGTTGAATAGGCTGTCAGATTTCAGCCCTAGCCAAGCAGCACGTTTGTATGTGAGTCAGAGATCATGTTGGTATTACTCAGATGGTCAGAGAGAATGCCTTTTAGTAGGGTCTTACAGTTCTCAAAGCAGTCCAATTTGCATTGTAGATGATCCAGCTCAAGCCACCTCTGACTATGAAACCAACAACAGTGACAGCAGTGATATTGTACAAAATGACGACGAGACGGATTGCTCTAAAGAACAGATGCGGAAGGAATCTGTCTGCAGAACATACGCACCTGAGACTATCATGTTGCACCCTTTAATACCACCCGAGGTAGTTCACAATTGCTTTAAATAATGCTTTCATACTTTATTTGAATACACCTCAAGACACTGGGGAAAGAATGATGCAGTCTAAAGATCCTGGACAAGATTTTCCAAAATAATTGCATAAATTCGGGTCATGTCCACATTTATGTATCTGTTAATAGGTGACCTGATTTTCTAAAGCACTAATCACCCATTCAAATCAGTGGGAGCTATTGAGTGCTTAGCATTTTTGAAAATTAAGCCACCTATTTTGATACCTAAATATGGATTAAGGATTCTAACTTTAAGCACACATTTTTGAAAATTTTGCTTGTCAGGTATGGAAATAATCTTGTGTATGTTATCAGTACAATGTGTACAGTCTTTCTGATTAGCCATGTAAACACTTTAATGGCCTAGTAAACCTTGTAACCTTGTTTAGCATATACAGTGGTCACCATTAAAAAATTAACATTGGCCAAAGAGTACTACACAATTATTATAGTTATTTCCTGTACTAAATATAGGGAAAGACATTTGTACCTCATATACCATATACTCTGAGACTAATGTTGGTATATGCTGATGTTTCATAGGACCACAGTAGTGAGTTGTCAGTTTGGTTCAAACGAGCAAGAAAATGTTTTAATGTTTAATCAAAATTTTAAAGCCCCTTAAATCTGTGCAATTAGACTAAAAAACTCTCACGAGAACAACATTTCTAGTAATCTCTGCTTCTGGTCAGAGCTGGATATGCCAGGAGAAGAGATTTTTCTGGAGGTTTTTTGGTTCTTTTGTTTCCACTTCCGGTCATTACTTGAAAATGAAGAGCTGTGGGAGAGTAAAGAGTAGGAGGCAGGGAAAGGGTGAGACTTCTTTCAGATTTCAAAAAAGGTTTCTTTTCAGTGTGTCTTTCTGAGTGGAACTAGGGAAGCGTTCTTATTTTATTATCTCAGAAATGTGTAAGTAACATATTCAATTCACTGTAAGACTAGCTTGGAATTTGTTGCCTGAATCCTGTTGTTAGTCTCTAGCAGTCCACAATATGGAAGTAACAAATGAATATGTTTTCTTCTGCCCAATGCAAGTTTTACAATAAAAGTGAATGACCTCTCTGCAGCTGTAATAATCAGACACTGATCTTTCATTTCCAGGATTACCTATCAATTCCAGTTTAACAACAATTATAAAGTAGAAGGGCTAAATTAAGATATGGTGGAAACAAGCGCAACTCCATTGTATTCAATGAGATGGCATCTGCTTACGTCAATGGTTAATTTTGGTCCTAGATTTATAGCGCTTTTACCTCTTTAGTTTGACTTTTCATAAGTCTGTGATCTATCAGAATTCTCTCTTCTAATTCTTGGTGCAGGACAAACCTATCCTTGCCCCAGAGCCTCTTGTCATGGACAACTTGGACTCTCTTATGGATCAGCTAAACAATTGGAACTTTCCAATCTTTGATTTGGTGGAAAAAATAGGAAAGAAATGCGGTCGGATCCTCAGCCAGGTAAGAAGCATGTTTTGTACAGGCGGGTTGGATGTGCAGTCCCAGTGTACTGTGTGTACGTAGACTGAGACAGACTAAAATAGAGCTTTAAAAATGTGATGGGCCCTGTAAGTTACAGCAGCATAGGAACTGGGAAATCCTGCCATACCGTTCCATGATAGCAGCAGCTGAGCTAATTCCACAAATCCATTACCATTAAAAGGTTTCCTTCTACTTCCTTCTCCCCCAATCTTGTCTCTTAAAAGAATTGTAAATGCATATTGGCCCACTGTACCTTCAACTATGACTCGAAAAGCTGCTGCTGCTGCCACCATCTTCAGGTCTTGTGGGATTTTGCATTGAGTCCATCACATGAGGCATAGAGGGCCACAAAGAGACAGCTGACCCAAAAGAGTAGGTATGGTCTTCTCTTACATTGCAAATCCTAGTCAAACCGTACATGAGACCAAGATTCATGGAAAAAATCTGGTCCTACTGTCTTGCCCCTGTACCTCACTTTTAAAGAGTCAACATGTTGTCAGTAAATACTTCTGCTCCACCTAATAAAGATCTGAATCAGGTGTAACCTGCTAAGGTTCCTTTTTAACTGCCAACTTTTCATTTGTTCCTCCAAGTAGAATGAAAGTGCTGACACAACCTTTATTTACACAGTACAATTGACACCCCTATAATCATCACCACTTTCCTGGCCAGGCTTTCTTCTCTGTCGTTCACCTCTTGATGGCACAGAGACAAACTGGCCATTTTCTTTTGTAGTGGGATAATGGTTTAGTCAACAGGGGAAGTGTATAATGTATATTCAGGACACAAACCCAAAACAAATTGGGTTTCGACTGATATAGTATCTCTTTACAAAGTAATAGGTGTGGGAGGCTACTGGAAAGCAGTGAACGTGTTAATCAAGTTTAACTGTCTCACATTATACACGCAGAGGTTAAGATGCTAACCAGCCCTCAGTGTAGCAAACACCAATTAATGCTAAATCAAGTCCTGGTCCCTTGGTTGTTGATGATTATTCAGCTGCATACAGCTAATTCAAAAGCCAACCAGGAAAGATGATTGATTAAATTCAGAGTGACATTAGGATTTACTCTGTGAGCTATTTCCTTGTCAGCAACCCCAGCTTGTACTTCAGCATGTAACAGCTGTGCAAAACCAGCTTGCCAATATTCCGGGTTCCTTCTAGGGTAAGAAGAACGCCTACGCTGTGTATTGGTGATCATTTAGAAGGTCCTACAATTGACAGAATATAGGGAGTAGAATTTTGATTGTCTATCTTTTTGGTATGTGTTACAACAACAACAAGGCCAATACATAAACACTCTTGCTTTTCACTATATATTATTGCTATCTTTATGTCTGTTTATACGTAAACATTTTCTCTATGAAAAACCCAACAACTGGGATCTAAACAAAATCTTTTGGTTGTGCATATGTATCTGTATAGCACTTCTTATCAGAGAGAGTGTGAAATGACACACTTCCCCCAGCTGTTTTCCCCTGTTGTCCCCACTTCTCTGTAATCACTACCCTCCACCACTGCCTTTTTTTTCCCCCTCTTCTGCTTCTAACCTGCAGACCTTGAGTGTTCAGAAAACCTGCTTGAAGATGTCATCACTGTCCACACCATGAGTGAATTGTCACCTGCCAAAGCCCAAATAGTGGGACATGGTGAGGGGCAAAGATGCAAAATGAGGGATATGAAAAAATCAATCTGAGGTGCTTCAAAAACTTGGGATTTATTTATTTAGTACAAACAACAGTTGTATCCTCAACTTCAGGCTTCAGCATTTCTGATATCAATAATTTACATTGACATTAATGTAAATGGGATGACCCAAGATCAGAGTGGCACAAGATTAAATTTGGGTTTAAAAATGAAGATGTCCCCCCACTAATAAGGAAGCAAGGTGACTGAATGAAATGAGCTATTTTTTTTTTTTTTTAAACTGGGGAACAGGTTGACTTTCTGATGTGTAATTTATATCACAGTATGTCTTTAAAGTGGAATGAACAAAGGCAAATAAACACATCAGTGATTTATTCTCCGCTTTCCACAATTAAATAGTCTCATCTTTTTAAAAAAAAAATAGAAAGAAAGAAAATGAACAAGAGGAATTAACTATGCACGCCCCACAATCCAAAATGTATGAGGTGGAACAAAGAGGAGTTGACATGTTCCCCCAGGCAGGTGTTCGGCTTAGAAAGCAAACGCTGGCCTAGCATTTTGAAGGCTACTTGAGATGTCTCTTTCTTATTTGTGGAATGTTAAATTGATTTAGCCACTATATAAAAAAGACCCCACACAACTCTGACGATAAAAGCATTCTTGCTAAGTACAATGGAAAGCACTTAAATGCAGCACAGGCAAACCTGTAAACAAAGGGATAGAAAGACCTTCACAGAAAAAAATCTCACTTCAGAATGGAACAGCAAAACTCTCCAATTGAAATTGCAGCTTCACAACAAGCCACAGAGCTACATAATGCCTTAATTTATGCTTATTGCTCTTCGAATCGTAATTCCTGTAGGGAAGAAACCAGTTTGCTTTAGAAAGGAAGGTAGAATAGGTGAGCTTGGAAAAAAATGTATAGCTTGAAGTGGAAGCATCTCTCCTCCGATCATTACCAAACTGCAAGTGGATTAAAATGATGGGCCAGAGCTCAGATTCTAGGAAAATCTACAGTGTCAAGGTTCTGATTCTGTGTTTCTGTACCTGTAAATAAGGCCCATGGGAAGTGTTTCACAACTAGCTGAGGCTGAGGGCTATTGGTCACATTGTCACCATCTGTATATTTCTGCACAAAGAAATTAAACAGCCCTATAAAAAGAATGGCATGGGAAATCTCTTCATAGGGAATGTTGTTCGTCATAAGATGGCTTTTGAATGAAAATTAAAAATCACCCATGAATGGAAATATTGGGGGTTTGGAGTCAGGGCATTATTAGTGGCAGGCTCTAATCTGTGGAATTCATTACTGCCAGAAACCCTGAACATGACTATATTCAGAAAGCATTGTAGCACCTGCCTCGTTGGCCAAATTTTTGCAGAAGTACTTGTTCGGTTTCCCGTATCTTCTTGTCTCTGATTTATTTTGTCTTGATGCTGATGGGAATCTAGGCTTCTAGGTTCCTATACAGGGGAATGTAAAAGCAGCAAAGAGTCCTGTGGCACCTTATAGACTAACAGATGTATTGGAGCATGAGCTTTTGTGGGTGAATACCCACTTCTTCGGATGCATGTAGTGGAAATGTCCAGAGGCAGGTATAAATATGCAAGCAAGAGTGAGTCAGGCTAGAGATAACAAGGTTAGTTCAATCAGGGAGGATGGGGCCCTCTTCTAGCAGTTGAGGTGTGAACACCAAGGGAGGAGAAACGGCTGTTGTAGTTGGATACCCATTCACAGTCTTTGTTTAATCCTGAGCTGATGGTGTCAAATTTGCAGATGAACTGAAGCTCAGCAGTTTCAGGGGAATGTATTTACTTATTTATTTAGCTGTGCACAGCTACTGTTGTGTTGGGCACTGTCCATGTGCCTGTAATAAGTAATACATAGAAGATGGTTATACCAAGCAAATGTGAATAATGAGTTGCCTCTTTGAAAGAAACGTCCATTCAAAATCATTTCACTGGAAGCATTTGTTTTTGTTTTAACAGATGCCAGAAACATTAGATTTATAAATTATGCATTTAAGCACTACGTTTTTCATAGATGTGGGGGGAGGCAGAAGGGAGGGGAGAGGGAAGTAACACCACTTGCCAAACAAAGGGCATGTGTTGAAATTTATTTATTCCTAAGAATAAAAAATGTACTGAGCACACTGACAGTATGGCACATACAGCTCTTTTCTAACTAGGAAGCCATATGCAGTAGGGACCAATGGTTATGATAATGTGTAATCCATAGCGCTAAGCCAAACCATAAGAATCTGACCTGATCTTCATCTTGATGAACTGCCCCTAAACCCCAAACACAAGCCAGAAGATAGGAAGAAAGGAGAAGGTGTTGCTTAGTAAGCCAGGGTGTGATTGTCCATCAGGTGATGTATACTCCTGAGATATGGCAACATTTGCCATGGGAGGAAAAAAGTCAAAAATAAGTTTATAATAAAGAGTACATAACTAAAACAGCAATACTTATTTTGCCAAAGTATCCAGATTTTCTGATGCCCAAGAAGCTATAAGTACCAGGAAACAAATGTCCCTTTGCCTCGTTTTTCATTCTTTCTTGTATCTGAATGCCTTGCTTGGCGGCTTATCCTTCTTGGTGCCTGGAAGAGCAGACCATTTCTCTCCAAATAAGCTATTGGGAACTTGATACCATTCACTTCCACCCCTTGCCATTCCAGTCAACTTCTTCAGAATTATTTTGAAACCTTCCCCCCTGACCTAAATCAATGCTGGAAATTCAGAGGGGGAAAAAAATAACCTCCTTATAAGGCATGCAGTTTGTAAAAATACCTGCCTAGCAGTTGTATGAATCAATATGATTAAAATCTGCAGAATAATATTCTACCATTCCTCTTTTCCCACAGGGGTATGTTCCAGGGCAGTAAGATACAATGAACTAGACAGACAGTAGCAACTAGTGTCTTTTCTTTCCCGTTTTTTGTTCCTTTCACCTTCCATGGCTCAGTGATCTAAGGGTACGTCTATACTTACCGGCTGGTTCGGCGGCAAGCAATCGATCTTCTGGGATCGATTTATCGCGTCTTGTCTAGACACAATAAATCGATCCCGGAAGTGCTCGTCGACGCCAGTAATCCTGCTCTGCGAGAGGAGTAGGCGGAGTTGACGGGGGAGCCTGCCTGCCGTGTGTGGACCCGCGGTAAGTACTTTAAGTTCGAACTAAGATACTTCGACTTCAGCTACGTTATTCACGTAGCTGAAGTTGCGTATCTTAGTTCGAACTGGGGGCTTAGTGTGGACCAGGCCTAAGACTAAGGTTTGAAATACCTTGTTTCCTCGTAGCTGCAAGTTTGAATCCTGGCTGGGTCAACTCAGCCATGATCCAAGAGAGGCAAATGGAGTTCCATGCTGTGTTTGGAAATTCTGCGCCCTGCTGGTCAAGCTGCCTGCAAACTTCAGTTCTGGCTGCTACCATAGGGCATAAAGGGACAATGTGGGTGAGGTAATATCTTTTATTGGACCAACTTCTGTTGGTGAGAGAGACAAATTTTTGATATAAACAGAGCTTTTCTTCAAGTCTGGGAAAGGTACTAAGAGTGTCACAGTTAAATTCAAGGTTGAACAGATACTTTCAACATAAGTAGTTAGCACAATTCCCAGACCTGAAGAAGAGCTCTGTGTAGCTCAAAAGCTTGCCCCTCTCATCAACAGAAGTTGGTCCAATAAAAGATATTACCTCAGCCACATTGTCCCTCTAAATAGCTTGGGGCCAACAGGGCTACAGCAACATTGCATACCATAGGGCATAGGTAGAGGTAGCCTGTTGCTCCGCCTTATAGGGTTTTGCCTAGCTGATTTATGCAATGTATAGACTGACTGGCTATGCATCTGGCCTAACCATAATCCTCCTCTCTTTAGAGAGCTGCAGATGCCTGTCCTGAGCAATGTTCGCTCTAATTTTTTCCATCCATGTGCAGAATAAATTTTGTTATGTGCACCGAGGTAAGGCATAGATTCATAGATTCTAGGACTGGAAGGGACCTCGAGAGATCGTCGAGTCAGTCCCCTGCCTTCATGGCAGGACCAAATACTGCCTAGACCATCCCTGATAGACATTTATCTAACTTACTCTTAAATATCTCCAGAGATGGAGATTCCACAACCTCCCTAGGCAGTTTATTCCAGTGTTTAACCACCCTAACAGTTAGGAACTTTTTCCTAATGCTCAACCTAAACCTCCCTTGCTGCAGTTTAAGCCCATTGCTTCTTGTTCTATCCTTAGAGGCTAAGGTGAACAAGTTTTCTCCCTCCTCCTTATGACACCCTTTTAGATACCTGAAAACTGTTATCATGTCCCCTCTCAGTCTTCTCTTTTCCAAACTAAACAAACCCAATTCTTTCAGCCTTCCTTCATAGGTCATGTTCTCTAGACCTTTAATCATTCTTGTTGCTCTTCTCTGGACCCTCTCCAATTTCTCCACATCTTTCTTGAAATGTGGTGCCCAGAACTGGACACAATACTCCATCTGAGGCCTAACCAGCGCAGAGTAGAGCGGAAGAATGACTTCTTGTGTCTTGCTCACAACACACCTGTTAATACATCCCAGAATCATGTTTGCTTTTTTTGAAACAGCATCACACTGTTGACTCATATTTAGCTTGTGGTCCACTATAACCCCTAGATCCCTTTCTGCTGTACTCTTTCCTAGACAGTCTCTTCCCATTCTGTATGTGTGAAACTGATTGTTCCTTCCTAAGTGGAGCACTTCGCATTTGTCTTTGTTAAACTTCATCCTGTTTACCTCAGACCATTTCTCCAATTTGTCCAGATCATTTTGAATTATGACCCTGTCCTCCAAAGCAGTTGCAATCCCTCCCAGTTTGGTATCATCTGCAAACTTAATAAATGTATTTTCTATGCCAATATCTAAGTTGTTACTGAAGATATTGAACAGAGCCAGTCCCAAAACAGACCCCTGCGGAACCCCACTTGTTATGCCTTTCCAAGGATTGGGAGCCATTAATAACAACTCTCTGAGTATGGTTATCCAGCTAGTTATGCACCCACTTTATAGTAGCCCCATCTAAATTGTATTTGCCTAGTTTATCGATAAGAATATCATGTGAGACCATATCAAATGCCTTACTAAAGTCTAGGTATACCATATCCACAGCTTCTCCCTTATCCACAAGGCTCGTTATCCTATCAAAGAAAGCTATCAGATTGGTTTGACACGGTTTGCTCTTTACAAATCCATGCTGGCTATTCCCTATCACCTTACCACCTTCCAAGTGTTTGCAGATGATTTCCTTAATTACTTGCTCCATTATCTTCCCTGGCACAGAAGTTAAACTAACTGTTCTGTAGTTTCCTGGATTGTTTTTATTTCCCTTTTTATAGATGGGCACTATATTTGCCCTTTTCCAGTTTTCTGGAATCTCTCCCGTCTCCCATGATTTTCCAAAGATAATAGCTAGAGGCTTAGATACCTCCTCTATTAGCTTCTTGAGTATTCTAGGATGCATTTCATCAGGCCCTGGTGACTTGCAGGCATCTAACTTTTCTAAGTGTTTTTTAACTTGTTCTTTTTTTATTTTATCTGCTAAACCTACCCCCTTCCCACTAGCATTCACTATGTTAGCCATTCCTTCAGACTTCTCAGTGAAGACCGAAACAAAGAAGTCATTAAGCATCTCTGCCATTTCCAAGTTTCCTGTTACTGTTTCTCCCTCTTCGCTGAGCAATGGGCCAACCCTGTCTTTGGTCTTCCTCTTGCTTCTAATGTATTGATAAAAAGTCTTCTTGTTTCCCTTTATTCCCGTAGCTAGTTTGAGCTCATTTTGTGCCTTTGCCTTTCTAATCTTGCCCTGCATTCCTGTGCTGTTTGCCTATATTCATCCTTTGTAATCTGTCCTAGTTTCCATTTTTTATGTGACTCCTTTTTATTTTTTAGATCATGCAAGATCTCATGGTTAAGCCAAGGTGTGGTCTTTTGCCACATTTTCTATCTTTCCTAACCAGCGGAATAGCTTGCTTTTGGGCCCTTAATAGTGTCCCTTTGAAAAACTGCCAACTCTCCTCAGTTGTTTTTCCCCTCAGTCTTGATTCCCATGGGAACTTACCTATCAGCTCTCTGAGCTTACCAGAATCCGCCTTCCTGAAATCCATTGTGTCTATTTTGCTGTACTCCCTTCTATGCTTCCTTAGAATTTCAAACTCTATGATTTCATGATCACTTTCACCCAAGCTGCCTTCTACTTTCAAATTCTCAATGTGTTCCTCCCTATTTGTTAAAATCAAGTCTAGAACAGCTTCCCCCCAGTAGCTTTTTCAACCTTCTGAAATAAAAAGTTGTCTGCAATGCAGTCCAAGAATTTGTTGGATAGTCTGTGCCCCGCTGTGTTATTTTCCCAACATATATTTGGATAGTTGAAGTCCCCCATCACTACCAAATCTTGGGCTTTGGATGATTTTGTTAGTTGTTTTAAAAAAAAACCTAACCAGTGAGCCTAACCTCACTGGTTAAGTGGCCTGTAGTAGATATCACCCTTGTTTTTTACCCCTTTTAGCCTAACCCAGAGACTCTCAACACTTCCATCTCCTATGTCCATCTCCACCTCAGTCCAAGTGTGTACATTTTTAATATATAAGGCAACACCTTCTCCCTTTTTCCCCTGTCTATCCTTCCTGAGCAAGCTGTACCCATCCACACCAACATTCCAATCATGTGTATTATCCCACCAAGTTTCAGTGATGCCAACGATGTCATAGTTGTATTTATTTATTAGCACTTCCAGTTCTTCCTGCTTATTCCCCATACTTCTCACATTTGTATATAGGCATCTAAGATACTAGTTCGATCTTGCCTCCCAGTTTTGCCTGACCCTCCTTTCTCTCTGCCATTATAGCCCACACACCCTCTTGTTTCCAACCCATCTCCCAGGTCTCCATGTTCCCCACTTACCTGTGGGCTTCGCTCACCTGTCCCCGTCGAACCTAGTTTAAAGCCCTCCTCACTAGGTTAGCCAGTCTGTGTCCAAATAGGGTCTTTCCCCTCCTCGAAAGGTGAACGCCATCTCTGCCTAGCAGTCCTTCCTCGAATAGCATCCCGTGGTCAAGGAAGCCAAAGCCCTCCTGGCGACACCATCTTCGCAGCCAGGCATTCACCTCTATGATGCATCTGTCTCTGCCCGGGCCCCTACCTTTGACAGGAAGAATTGAAGAGAATACCACCTGCGCTCCAAACTCCTTCACCCGTGCACCACCGGTAGAAACAAAAAACCTAGATATAGAATCATAGAACTGGAATGGGGCTAAGAGAGGTCATCTAGTCCAGTCCCCTGCACTCGTGGCAGGACTAATTATCTAAACTATTCTTGGCAGGTGTTTGTCTAACCTGCTCTTAAAAAATCTCCAATGATAGAGATGCCACAACATCCGTAGGCAATTTATTCCAGTGCTTAACCACCCTGACAGTTAGGAAGTTTTTCATAATGTCCAACCTAAACCTCCCTTGCTGCAATTTAAGCCCATTGCTTCTTGTCAGAGGGTAAGAAAAACAATTTTTCTTCCTCCCCCTTGTAACAGCCTTTTACAGACTTGAAAACTCTTATCATGTTCCCTCTCAGTCTTCTCTTTTCCAGACTAAACACACCCAATTTTTTCAATCTGCCCTCATAGGTCCTGTTTTCTAAACCTTTAATTGTTTTGTTGCTCTTCTCTGGACTCTCTCCAGTTTGTCCACATTCTTCCTGAAATGTGGCACCCAGAACTAGATACAATACTCCAGTTGAGGCCTAATCAGAGCGGAGTAGAGCAGAATTACTTCTCGTGTCTTGCTTACAACTCTCCTGTTAATACATTCCAGAATGATATTTGCTTTTTTTCCCAACAGCATTACACTGTTGACTTATATTTAGCTTGTGGTCCACTATGACCCCCAGACCCCTTTCCACAGTACTCCTTCCTAAGCAGTCGTGTCCCATTTTGTATGTGTGCAACTGATTGTTCCTTCCTAAATAGAGTACTTTGCATTTGTCCATATTGAATTTCATCTTATTTACTTCAGACCATTTCTCCAGTTTGTCCAGATCATTTTGAATTTTAATCCTATCCTTCAAAGCATTTGCAACCCCTCCCAGCTTGGTATTAATATATATTAATATATATTTTTAAAAAGTTACCATAGGGATAATTACTCCATCCAGGACAGGTTAGGCATTTTAGAACTCACTACTCAAATAATTAAATTTAAGTGTAAGAGAGAAATAAAAATTATAAAATGCATAGACCAGTCAAAAAGTTAAAATAACACACTTTGAAAGAATAAAATTATAGAGAATATATGTGCATTGCAGGAAGTACGAAGAAGTAACAACAACAATAATACAAGTATGTGTTGGGAGGTGAGTGTGAAAGACTGTGTGTGTGTGTGTGTGTGTGTGTGTGTGTGTGTGTGTTGGCTGCTGGGGAAGTTTCTGAGACGCTATGTGCTGTCTTTTTAAGGCACTCACTGAAAGCTCTCCTGCTCCTGAGTACCCTACCTCTGCGGAGATAGGGTCAATGGATGGGGTCGGGGGGGGGGCGGGGAATAGGCACCAACTTTCCTTGGCGCTGGTGGGTGCTCGCACACCCCCCCCGCCCTGACTTCACCCTTTCCCTGTCCCGCCCCCATTCCAACTCCTTCCCCAAAGTCCCCACCCCAACTCTGCCCCCCCCCCGCCCCTATTGGACCCCTTCCCCAAATCCCCGCCCCGGCCCCACCTCTTCCCTAAGCGTGCCACGTTCCCCCTCCCTCCCAGCCACGTGAAACAGCTGTTTCGTGGCGCAAGCGCTGGGCGTTAGGGGGGAAAAGCAGGCATGTGGCACACTCAGGGGAGGAGGCAGAGCGGAGGTGGAGGTGAGCTGGGCGGGAGGGAGGGAGGGCAGGCGGGGAGCTGCCAGTGGGTGCTGAGCACCCACCAATTTTTCCCCGTGGGTGCTCCGGGGCTGCATGGAGTCGGCGCCTATGGTGGGAGGCTGGGGGGAGAGACTGTGTGTGTGTGTGTGTGTGAGAGAGAGAGAGAGATATTGTGTGAGCTGGCTGCTTGGGAAGTCTCTGAGAGACCGTGCACTGTCTCTTTAAGGCACTCACTCACCACCCGGACCGCAGCAGCTCTCTCCTGCTCCGAGTCCTGAGCCCTGTCTCCTCTCCCCTGCTCTGCGGAGATGGGATACAGGGGCGGAGGGACACGACACCCTGACATTAGCACTCCCCTCACACACACACACACCCCATTCTGCACAGCCAGCAGGAGGGTCCTGGGAGCAGCTGGAGGAGCAATGTGGCTGCAAAGTAGCGTCAGGAGGGGTACCTGAACACACGCTGCCGGATGTGCCCGGCTATGCTAATCAAGTGCGCGGCACTTGAATCATTCCTGGGTGACCGCACAGCTTAGAGGGAACACAGGTCCTGAGTAATTTCTTTGGAGCACACACAGAGCTGGAGAAACCTCCTGTGTCAGTTTTCATCTGCTGCTGACCCCAGTGCAGCTTACTATATTTAAGATGCTATGGGGCCTTTTCTGCGTACATAAGCCTCATGGGATTTTGGTAATTTTTTTGTAAAGCACTTGGGTTACCTTAAGGATTAAATGCACAGGGTAACATTTTCAAAAGTGCAAGTGAATGGGCCTAATGCTCTTATGTGCCTAAGTCACTTTTGAAAAAAATCTGGTTCCTAAATCGTGTAGGTGCTGTTGAAACTTTTACCCAGAGAATACATGTAAAATGTCATCCTTTCTTTCCATTTCCATTCTCTTTCTTATGGCTGCACCACAGAGGAGGAAGATGTTGAGGGAAATAAAAGTAAGGAGGCATTAGGTATGGGGTAGGTAGAAGAAAACTAGGGAGCAATCGATAGGGTAGGGAACTAGAGAACAATAGAACATACAGAAAGGTGAGAGAGAGCAATATAGGTAAAGAGGGGGCTGAATAGTTAATAACCTGTCACCGGACTAGCTTCTTAATGTGGCTTTCTTATGTTGTCTGGTTAAAGAATGAGGGGTTCATTCCTTCCGCAATGTAGAAAAGAGTAATCTCTTTTTTCGCCTTTCTCTTCCTGTCCCCAGTGGCAATCAGAGATTTTAAGAAGCCTGTTTTCTGTTCAGGGCAGACATGCCTAATCCTGACAGGTGCCTGGAACTCATGCACTAACACTTGCCCTGAGCCCATCACATCACCCACACTCCTACTGCCTACAGTTAGCCTCCAGAACTGAGATGCATAGGGATTTTTCATTAGCAATCTCCAGTTGCCATTGAAGCTCAGGCTACAGAAATGGCTAAGAATTTCTCTAGGAGCGCTCTTTTCCATATTTGGTGTCCTCAGGTTTTTAAAATCCTATAACTAAAGAAAGACTTCTCTCCCTCTTTTTTGATAGTTCTGCTATATATTTGTGTCTCGTTTGGACTCTGAGTTCTAAGAGGGATAGTCCAATATTTTAAAGTACTGGTCTCTGCACTGGAATAGCTCTATTTCAAGCAGCTCTGATGTGTCCTTTACAGCAGTATTGCTAGCAGCTTCTGTGGCTTTGGCTTTCATTGGCATCACCACGCCAACACTGACCAGCATTACCACTACCTTTCTGGGTACTAATATTGAACATGGTACTCTTGGCACCCTATATCATTCAAGTAGCAGCTGGTCAGTGCAGAGGTGCTACCACCGGAAGCACAAGTGGCAGACACTTGATAACTGAGAGATCCCTTGTGTGTGGAGTCAGAAACTACATTTGTGCACTCTCAACTGCACTCTTCGCCTGGTCATCCTTTCTCATTTTTGCTAGAATCGTTCAGAATTAGTTCACACAGAAATTCTGCTTGATAAGAAATTCCTAGTAAAAAAAACTTGAAGATAGCTCAGATTGTAAATCCATATCAGTTACTTTAAAATAATTGTAATTCTCTACGAAGGCCAGATATTCAGCACACCACTGAGTTCACATGCAGGGTGCTTGTCACTCAGTGTTCAATACCTTTGGGAAGGTCTGAGACAAGAGCCATTAGCTGCCCTTGCCGGGCATCACCTGCTGCAGGTGGATGAGTTACCAGCTATGTTGGGCCCTGGGTGCGGGGCAAATTGGGCAGTGGAAGCTAGAGGAAGCCCCCCTAGTGGATGGGTTTGGGACAGACTCATGGCTGGCAGCACTGAGTTCAATGGGAAGGCCAGATATTCAGAGTTTCAGTTTGTTAAAACTTGGGTACACCACACCCATCAGTGTAGATTATGGATCCCAATTCATACACATGATATGCTGAAATACGCAGCAGTTGATAGACAGCAGCTTAATTTAGGTTCAATTGTGCTATGTTGAAACAAAGGCCAGTATGATTTTGGAACTGCATATGTAGAGTGTAGTATACGGTGGAACTGGGAGACAGTGGTCTCTCCTTGATACAGCTCTGGTGAGACCACACAAAGAATGCAGTATTTGGTTCTGGGCACCTTATGACAAGAACAATTAATGAAGTGCTGGAGAGGCTAATTTCAAAAGGAAAGTTGGAAGAACTTAACATAGTCATTTCATTAGGTCCCATTGCACTTTGTATAAAGTTGAAATTTGTTGTTGCTTTCAAGCCCCTACATCATATGATAGCTGCTGTCTGCCTCGCTGACCTGGTCTCCTATTATATTCCCCCATCAACTTCTTCACTCCACCACTGCTACCAGATTGAATACCCTGCTTGACTCCTCTTCTAAAATTCTCTATAAGAATGCCCTCTGGATGTCTTCCCTACTGAAAATTCCTTCCCTTCAGTCCTATCCCACCTGAAAACTCACTTCTGTCATTTCACCTACAAGGTTTAAAAAAAAAGTGACATGATTTATTCAGCTGACTTTTTATTTGACACCCTTGGCTTCTTCTTTTCCTCTCCCTTCATCTGTTTAAATGATTAGGCAAAGAGTAGAACAATTGTCATTGCATACTCTTTGGGACAGGATATATGGGGCAGATTTGCAGAGATGCTAATTCCTATCAGTCTTTGTAAATCTCCTCCGTGTCTTTGTGCTTTATTATGGTTTTTTGTGAGTCACCTAGCACATTTTGTAGCACTTAAAACTGATGATATCTAGGCTGGCTAAATGTCACCAGAAAGGAATATAACCAGGTACAAGTATCAGAAGAGGGTAATCATCAGACAAGGAGAAAAGTTGCTTAGAACAATCAGAGAGTACAAAGAAGAGGAACATTTTGGTAAACAATTTCTAAACAACCTGTTTGACTGTATAACTGTGTCTCAGCAGACATACTGGTAGCTTCCCCACATGAACTAGACCAGATGATTCACGTGAGAAAATGCATTAGGGAACAATCCTCTATTCAATAGGGATAGACCAGGTGACTTTATAGGATCAGCTTTTACGATGTCTTTTTTGGTCTACTTAGTAGCGTGGTTGTTTTCCTTTTCCAGGTATCATACAGGCTTTTTGAAGACATGGGGCTGTTTGAAGCCTTTAAAATTCCAGAGAGGGAGTTCATGAATTACTTTCATGCCTTGGAGTGTGGATACCGAGAGATACCTTGTGAGTAAAACTCCAGGTTAAATAAGAGTCTCTTGCGCAAATGTCTTTGACTTTTGACATGTTCAGTAATTATTTTTTATACACTCTTTCCTCTCCCTAATCACCACAGCCATTTCTTCTTTCAAGGGCTGCATTTTGTCTCCTACCTCTTGGATAAATGCATAAGAGTAGTAGTCCTCTTTTGGTGTACAGGATGTGATGTACGCAAATCTTTGTGCATTGTTAAGAGTATCCCACAATTTTGTCAATACACACAACACTGCTAAGCTAATTGCCTCTTATGCAGAGGCTCTTCCTGAAGTCTGCCCTCATGTTTCTGTCTGTTTGGCTTTCATGGGTTTTTTTTAATAGTATTATTTTACTTCATAGAAAACTCTGTGTAAATCTCGGGTAGTAAGATGGCTCCCATTTTGAGAGTTTCTGGGTATCAGGGACTGTTCTATCTCGCCATGCTTGTTATTGGTTGGTGGTATTGTCAGTCTTATCTGGAGATTGTTGGAATGGTTGCCCACCTCCCACTCCCCCTCAGGAGATGTGTTAGAGATGTGCACACTGTGATATGCTTCCACACAAAAGATGCTATAGAACAGTGATTTTAAACCTGTGGTCCTGGACTCCTGGCATAACTTTCAGCAGACATCCCAGCTCTTCTATGCTAGCTAGCTGTGGATTCAGAAGCAAGTATATACCCATATATAGCTATCTGATTTACTGTAGAGATACATATTATATAGAAAATGGATGTTATTGAGGTACATTTACTGAATATATCTGTATAGAAATATATAATCTATATTTTTCAGGATCCTAGGACTCTGTCCCTGAATTTTATTATCTTTGCTAAAGAAATATAACATTTAAGTTCCCCCATTTTTGAAGGGCCTTTTATCTACATGTTGCATTGTTGGAGATTGATACCAGAGCTGAATAAAATCTATATAAGGGCTTGTGTTTGTTGTGGTGTTAGCTCAAGATGTAACTCTAGTGTTGTCCTTAGTCTGATTCCCATCCCCACACACAAATCTCTAGCTCAACTTAAGTGGTTCTTTGCTTTAAACTTGAGCTAGCTGGCCTGTCAGGGGTATATGGATTGAAGCTCAAGGGCTGCTGATGCTCAAGCTAGTGATGCAGCCGACAGCAACAACTTGAGTTAGCACAGCTGGTCAGATGCTAATCCAATCACCATGTAGCCGGAGTGTTGTTTCAAGATGTGGCTGCTCTCACCCAAGCTAGGCTAGTGGAATAACTCAAGCTAATCGTTGCAGTGAAGACAAGCTCTTATTGTTAGAAACTCGGAGAAATCCTGGCCACCGTGACGTGAATGGGAGTCTTTCCATTGATTTTAGAGGAACCAGTATTTTACCCTTTGTATTGACCAGATGATACTTGCATAACAAAAGGCCGGGGAAGTAGAAAGGAGCAGGGCTCTCATTCCTATGCTAAAAGCTCCCTCTCTTCTCTCTTGCCTGGGGGAGTAGTTCTCCCCCAGGGCTTCCCCTCTTCCTGCCATGTGTATAAAAGCTCCCCCTCCAGTAGCAACCTAGTAGTAAAAGGAAAGCTGAAAACTTACAGAATTGTAAAATAAGTGGGGGTCCTCAGATCTTGTAATGTCTGTTGGTTTTTTGCTGTTTCTTGAACTGAAACTCCCTAGAAGTTCCCCGTTGTATCCAGTAGATGGTGTTGTGTGCCCTCTGATAGAAAGAATCTGCATGTTTAATAACAGTGTCATCGATTGCCTTGATTTGTACATAGATCACAACAGAATTCATGCGACTGATGTTCTACATGCTGTTTGGTACCTTACTACTCAGCCTATCCCAGGACTCTCAACTGTGATTAACGACCATGGGTCAGCAAGTGATTCAGGTATTCTTTTTAATATACTGTTCTTTTAAGACATGGGTTGTGGAATACTGTACATTTCATTTGCTAGACTTTCAAACAATTTCAGCAATATATATTTGATATTTAATGTGTGCTAGAATATTTATTTGTATGTTGCAACTGTGGTAGACTGATTCTTTCCAGTGGATTTCCATCAACTATACTTAGGGCCCTACCAAATTCATGGCCATGAAAAACGCCTCACAGACCGTGAAATCCGGTCTCCCCTATGAAATCTGGCTGTTGTAGGAGTGTCACAGTATTGCCACCCTTACTTCTACACTACCTTCAGAGCTGGGCAGACAGAGAGTAGCAGCTACTGGCCAGGTGCCCCACTCTGAAGGCAGAGCCACCACCAACAGCAGCACAGAAGTGAGGGTGGCATGATATGGGGAGGGGGTGGAGGGGA
This sequence comes from Malaclemys terrapin pileata, assembly GCF_027887155.1. Taxonomy (NCBI): domain Eukaryota; kingdom Metazoa; phylum Chordata; order Testudines; family Emydidae; genus Malaclemys; species Malaclemys terrapin. The sequence goes on from NC_071505.1 coordinate 117,355,183, forward strand.
AGTTGTCACTTGGAGTGGGGAGCAAGACTGGCCATATAGCTGGGCGACATGGGCAACCACCCAGGGTGCTGTGATCAGAGAAGGCGCCATGGTGTTTCTCTCTCTGTCTCTCTCTGTCACACACACACACACACACTCACACACACACTCACACACACACACACACACACACACACGTCCCCAGACCCCTTTAATCCCTGAGCATTGGGGTCAGGCAGTGGTGGGGTTGGGGACACTCTAGCTGGGGCTTCCTACTGGGCTCCAGCTACTAGGCTTGGCTGAGAAGGGATGGCACTTTCTTTTCCCCTGCACAGGTCAGACACACCTCCGGGAACCTCCCTCAGCTGCAGGAAGCTTCACGGTTGCTGGCTGAAAACCCAGGTCTGAAGGCAGCATCGCTGCCGCCAGCCACACAGAAATAAGGATGGCAATACCGCGACTCCCCTACAATAGCCTCGCAATCCCCCCATGGCTCCCTTTTGGGTCGGGACACCTATGGTTACAACACTGTGAAATTTCAGATTTCAAGATCTGAATCTATGACGTTTAAGATGCTTAAAATCCTATGACTGAAATTTACCAAAATGAACCACCATGAATTTGGTAGGTTCCTAATTATACTGTAGACGCACAGAATTTTACACTTAAAAATATGTGAATTCAAGACTTTTGTAAGCTTTGTAGGACCATTTTACTTTTTCATGTTCTTTTTAAGCCCTTTCTTTCTACAAGCCACTTAAGAGATGACACCAGTGGTGTCTGCAAGTTAGCGGAGCTTGTGTGTATTGTTAATAAACACTTTGGATCTTTTGGGTGGAAAGATGTTTTACAAAAAACATTTTTGAAAGACATTCACTCATAAGAATTACCATAGCGGAATAGGCCTGGAATCTGGCTAGGCCAGGATCTGCCTCTGAAAGTGATCTGTTCCAGAAGTCTCGGACTGTCTCCACTGCCTGAGCTTAAAGACCCAAATCTATTAGCTCAAAGTCTGTAAATGACTCAGAAACCTCTATGTGGTCCAGCCATTGGAGGGAAACAGAGAGCCATGCTATGTAAATCTGGATTAGCTAAGAAACGCTGGGCTGTTCATTGATTAATGCCTCACAATTAATTAATTAATTGCACATAAATTTACAGTGTTATGATGAGACTTGGAAGGTTTGATTTTTACTGGTAAATGTTGGTGAACGTCAATTTCATTGTACACATGCAAACTAATGAAAAAATAATCAAAATTACAGGTAGGCAAAGTAAGAAAAATGCTGCTTGAGAACTTATAAGTATTTGATTTAAGGATATTTACTATGTGTATTTTGACATGTGAAGTTGACAGCTTGTGTTTATCAATTTTATAAAGCTTTAACTTTTTGAATCCAAACATCTACTGTCACTAAATAATTATTGTCTGACTCCCCCATTATTGCCTGCAAAATTTACATACATAAAAAGAGGAGGAAAATGCTTAAAACCCAGAATTTTGCACAACTGAGAAAATTTAAATTAACAATTGAAAAAAAATGCTTACAAATAAACATCCAATTGTGCCAGTTCTAGTTAGGGTAACAGTCATTTTTGAATTGCTGGAACATACACAGAATATCAGAAATCATTGAGTTGAGTATTTCTGCACTTGGATACTAGACCCGATCTGAGATGATTGTTTTTGGTCAAATGTTTTTGGGGGAGGGGGAGGGTTGTAACACACAGGCAATTTTGCTCATGGTCTATATTTTCAATAAGTAATTAATACTCAAGGGACTCTATTTCTGCTCAGATTCTGATAGTGGAATCACTCATGGCCATATGGGATATGTGTTTTCGAAGATGTACACACCTGCAGATGAGAGTTACGGCTGCCTTTCTGGCAACATCCCTGCCCTAGAATTGATGGCGCTTTATGTAGCTGCAGCCATGCATGATTATGATCATCCAGGAAGGACCAATGCCTTTTTGGTTGCAACCAGCGCGTCTCAGGTAAGTCTTGGGCCATGTTTTTAAAGTCTACATAATCGTTAAGCCTCCAAAGACTTTTGAGCACAGCTTTTCATTGTCAGGGGTGCTTTTGGCTTGCATCGGGTACTCGCCTGATGTAAACTATGAAATTGTTAGCATTGACTACTGTATTTCTTATTGCACAAATTGTGATTGTTCTACGGTATGTTGTCGAGCATGGTACACTTAAACTATGCAGCACCAACAGCATCTCTTTAATTTGGGGCTAAGTGGATTTTTTCTATTTAACTTATTGATGGATTTGTTGATTTTAAAAAAAACATTTGGAGGAAGAGAGGCTACATTTCTGTCAGTTCATATGGAACTCCTAACTTCTGTGCAGTGAATACACTGACTTCATATGTTTTTTCAAAAACCTTGTTTTTTCATGTTTTTCTGTGTACAGGAGAAGTCAGATTTTGCACCAGCTATTTCTTTGATTGCTCATCCGTAGTAGCATTTGAGCACCTCATAACCAATAATGAATTTATCTTTACTAATTTCTAGAGAGGTAGGGAAGTATTCTTACCTCCTATTTATAGATTCAGCACTAATGCAAAGGGACATTAAATGAGTTGCACAAGAAGTCTGTGCCAGTGTTGGCCACTAAATTCAGATTTCCTGAACCCAGTCCATGTCTTAACCAGAAGACCGTCCTTCCATCCTTTACATTCCAAACCACAATGTAGCTTCAGCATACTCTGTAAAAAGGAGCTTATGATTGTTATTTCTGGAAGAAAAGAAGGGTGAGCTAGTGATTACGGACCTAGACTGTGACTCAGAAATCCTGAGTTCAGTTCTCAGCTGGGACACAGACTTCCTATGTGACCTTAGGCAAGTCATTTGGCCTCACTGTGCCTCAGTTTCCCATCTATAATATGTGGATAGTACTTCTCTACCTCATGAGGATGTTGAGAGGATGAAATCCATTGATGTTGGTGAGGTACTATGCCTGTGTTAGTAGAGAGGAAAGCTCCTCCTGCATTTTGGGACCAATCTTATTTAATCTTTTTATTACTGACCTTGGCACAAAAAGTGGGAATGTGCTAATAAAGTTTGCGGATGACACAAAGCTGGGAGGTATTGCTAATACAGAGAAGGACGGGATATCATACAGGAAGATCTGGATGACCTTGTAAACTGGAGTAATAGTAATAGGATGACATTCAATAGTGAAAAGTACAAGGTCATGCATCTAGGGATTAATAACAAGAATTTTGGTTATAAATTGGGGACACATCAGTTGGAAGTAACAGAGGAGGAGAAGGACCTCGGAATATTGGTTGATCACAGGATGACTATGAGCCGCCAATGTGATATGACTGTTAAAAAAGCTAATGCGGACTTGGGATGCATTAGGCGAGGTATTTCCAGTAAAGATAAGGAGGTGTTAGTACCGTTATACAAGGCACTGGTGAAACCTCATCTGGAATATTGTGTGCAGTTCTGGTCTCCCATGTTTAAGAAGGATGAATTCAAACTGGAACAGGTACAGAGAAGGGCTACTAGGATGATCCGAGGAATGGAAAACCTGTCTTCTGAAAGGAGACTCAAAGAGCTTGGCTTGTTTAGCCTAACCAAAAGAAGACTGAGGGGAGATATGATTGCTCTTTATAAATATATCAGAGATAAATGTCAGGGAGGGAGAGGAATTATTTAAACTTAGTACCAACGTGGACATACGAACAAATGGATATAAACTGAACATTAGGAAGTTTAGACTTGAAATTAGACGAAGGTTTCTAACCATTAGAGGAGTGAAGTTCTGGAACAGCCTTCCAAGGGGAGTAGTGGGGGCAAAAGACATATCTAGCTTCAAGACTAAGCTTGATAAGTTTATGGAGGGGATGGTATGATGGGATAGCCTAATTCTGGCAATTAATTGGTCTTTGATTATTAGCAGGTAAATATGCCCAATGGTCTGTGATGGGATGTTAGATGGGTTGGGATCTAAGTTACTACAGAGAATTCTTTCCTGGGTGCTGGCTGGTGAGTCTTGCCCACATGCTCAGGGTTTAACTGATCACCATATTTGGAGTTGGGAAAGAATTTTCCTCCAAGGCAGATTGGCAGAGGCCCTGGAGATTTTTCACCTTCCTCTGCAACGTGGGGCATGGGTCACTTGATGGAGGATTCTCTGCACCTTGAGGTCTTTAAATCACAATTTGAGGACTTCAATAACTCAGACATAGGTTAGGGGTTTGTTACAGGAGTGGGTGGATGAGATTCTGTGGCCTGCATTGTGCAGGAGGTCAGACTAGATGATCATAATGGTCCCTTCTGACCTTAAAGTCTATGAGTCTGAGTCTATTCTCCTAAGATTCAGCAAAAAAAACACTTGTTCTGGTTAAACAGTTGTAAAAGTCAGGAATAGAAGTTAGATGATAGCTCTTAATGTACAGTACTTACTGTGTTGTAAATAAATGAAGGGGCAGCATCAAAGTCCCTGTAGGATTTCATTTCACTTTGATATCACTTGAAGTCCGCAAAGTTTCTATTCGGATCTGGTTCCTCCCCTCTTTTGATCACTTGCTTTGTTACCAGAACAGCAGCAGCAGCTTTGAGGAATGGCAAAGTGCTGCTGCCTAGCCAAAAATCTCCCTTCAAGAATGATCCCATCCGGCAGGGTATATGTGTCACAAAGGTGACATGTTTACTCTGTGGCTAGGCAGAAGGGGCTGCTCACAGCAGCTCAAATTTTGCAACATGATCTATGCAGTGAGGAACTGTGATGACTTCAGAAGACTATAACAATACTACTTTGACGCAGTTGGTAATGAAAAAAATGATATTCAAGTATGTACTTGAATATATGTAGACACATCTCCACAAAACTAAATAAAACTCTATTTATTCTCAGGCAAATTTGGTATTTCTCTCCTTATGCTAAACAGTCAAGAGATTGTGGCTGAAATTCAAGCAGAATTTGACCATGTGACTTTAAATTCTGGACCAGTGCAGGACTGTTCCCTAACCTATATTCCCTAGAGCTTTGTTTGATCTAGTTCTGAATGGAGCATCCATCATTTCTCAGCACTAGGGACTTCAACATCAGTGGAATTTTAACCAATTGGGGATTTTGGTGTTGCAGGTTCTGTCAGGTCATATATGTATAAAATACGGGAGCTAGAAGTTCACATATTCGTATGATGGGAACTATGTAACCATACTAGATTGAGAGAACCAGTTAGAAGCCCCAACCAGAAAACACCATTGCTCTTGAAGACTGTAGCTCTGTGAAGTGATGGAAGTACTATTACATATAATATATATTCATTAATGGCTAATATTAAAGTGTGCATTTGTGTGTTTGTGTAAAATATATATAACACATATGCACATGTCTTCAGGTCTTGCACTCCAAAGGATCTCCTATTTCCAGTTGACCACTGCTATATAGTGAATTTATCTGCTCTCTGCCAATGCATTAATGGCTAATATAAAACACCAGATTAACTCATCACAGCATGGGTCAACCAGAAATGGGAGATTGTCTAGAGTGCAAGAGCTGGATCTTCCAAATCGGTCTTAACCACAACTGCTGTTACTGCTGTCAGAAATTAACACTCCTTAAAATCTCTGCAAAAATTTTTTTAAAGACCTGATCCTTTCTCTCATTTCTCCCATCATCAAAAGTCATTTCATTATTCCAATAGTCATTCTTATTTCATGTTTTTCTGTTTCAGACGCTAGGAGGATTCTTAATTCTTAAATCAGTGTATTGTTTCCACAGGCCGTGCTGTATAACGACCGCTCTGTTTTGGAGAACCATCACGCAGCTGCTGCGTGGAATCTTTTCATGTCCAGGCCAGAATATAACTTCTTAGTCAACCTTGATCACGTGGAATTCAAGCATTTCCGCTTCCTTGTAATTGAGGCCATTTTGGCCACTGACCTGAAGAAACACTTCGATTTTGTAGCCAGATTCAATGCCAAGGTAATAAGAAATTTTAATTTCCAATGTTTTCTAAAGGGAAAGAGGATTCTTTGTGCCCTTCTGTACATCAAATGGGTCACCAGCTGGGAAAGATCACTAAAAAGGCAGCCCCACAGACAGAGACACATCTCCATTCAGTGAATAGTGATACTGAAACAGTAACAGGTATTTCTAAAAACAGGTTCTGAACAATTTTTCATAATATTCATTTAGCTATTGAAAATTACCAGAAATTAGTTACTTTAACTGGATATTAAGCTGCATCCCTCAGCAACATGGTATTGCCTCTCTCTCTCTCTGTGGATACACTGATGAAGGAACCACATGCAGAAAGCTTGGAACCTATGAACGTGTGATCAGTTTTGTTTTCCATTTCTCCTTAACCATTCTCTCTCTTTTTAAATGGCTGAAAATAGACATCTTATGTACTGTGTTAAGAACCTAGTCCAAACATTTCAATTAGGCATCTAAATCCATAGTAAGGTACCTAAATAAGTGAACTGATTTTTTGGAGGTGCTGAGCACTCTTATATCCCACTAAAATCAGACAGATGGGTGGGTTTTCAGCATCTCTGCAGATCAGGTCAGATGGAGCCCAATCCAAAGCCCACTGCAGTCAACGGAAGGACTCCTGTTAATGTCAGTGGGGACTGAATTTGATGCCTAGATCACTGATTTTGGTGCCTTGATTTAGACACCTGGATTTGATAACTTTGTCCTAAATTTTCATTTTTGTGAGGTTAAATAGCCAGAGAAAAAGGATGAGTTAAAGCCAGAAGTAGTATAGCTCTAGATCCAGGAACAAAACATGATATATTTGAGAAATAGGCATGCTAGCCACTCATTAGTACCCTGCCAGACATTACTTGGAGGTTCTCAACATTAAACTTGGTTTAAATTTATATGGCAGGTGGACGCTAGATGTCACATGTGAAGGTGATATTTGCACTCTCTCAGAAGAGGAAATCAGATGGATGGCTTGAAGTGGCATGTCCTGTTGACTGACTATAGATTTGTAATGACAGTTGGCAGCTTCCCCCTATGTTGGGTCATTGGGTAGTGTGAGTGGTTACACAATAAAGTGGGAGGAATAGCTGAAAATATTAACCAAATAAAACTTTCTGTGCTAAATTTGTCTCTGCCTTAAAGGAAATTATCTATGATTCTTAGTGATTTAATCACTCATTTATATTGCAGAAGTGTCTACAGGCCCCAGTCAGAGATCAGGGCCCATTTATGCTGGGCTGCAGGCAGCATAAATACATGTAACAGTCCCTGCCCCAAAAAGCTTGCAGTGTAAAATGTGCAATGGACAACAAGTGGATATAACAAGTAGGGGGAAGACCAGGTAACACTGAGGAAGTCATGTATGATGTCATAAGGCAGGGGTCGGCAACGTTCGGCACGCGGCTCACCAGGGTAAGCACCCTGGCGGGCCAGGCCAGTTTTATTTACCTGCTGACGCAGCAGGTTCGGCCGATCGCGGCCCCCACTGGCCGCGGTTTGCCGTCCCAGGCCAATGGGGGCGGCGAGAAGCCGCGGCCAGCACATTGCTCGCCCGCAACGCTTCCCACCACCCCCATTGGCCCGGGACGGCGAACCGTGGCCAGTGGGGGCCGCGATTGGCCGAACCTGCCGCGTCAGCAGGAAAATAAAACTGGCCTGGCCCGGTGCTTACCCTGATGAGCCACGTGCCGAACATTGCCGACCCCTGTCATAAGGAGTGGTCTTAGCATACCAGCTTCCATTGTCCAGTGTTTTGTAGACATTGAGATAGGTTAGTTCTAAGGAGAGATTTGAATGAACACAATGACACAGATATTAATTGGGAACTTCTCCCATGCATAAAGGGTGGTGTGGGAGAAAGGGTGAAGGTGCTTTAGGGAAAATTGAACTAATGGGCAATGAAGGCTGGTATCATTGGCACAGTGGAGGTAGGATACGTAGTCACATCATTAGAATACTGGAGAGAGAAACCACTCTGGTAGAAATGTGAAGCCATTGATTTCCCTGTGCCTTACCGCTGCCTATTTGATCTTGTATTGAGAGACTAAAGCTGCTTCATTATTTAAATTATAGCTGTGGTCACGTTAGATCACAAGAAAACCCTTTTGTTTTAAAAGGGGCAGAATAATGTGTGTCAGCTGTTGCTGGGGGTTTTTTTTGTGGGAGAACTCTTTCAAACACATTTAGCCCAAATAGAAAAGAAATGTAGGCCTTGTCTGTCTACACACAAGCTTGCACCAGTTTAACTAAAATTGGTTTTAGAACACACCTCTAGTTAAATTGGTGCAACTTTGTGTATAGATAAGGCCATCATTTCTTAGAAAATGTTGTAGGTCTGTCTTCTGCTATTAATGCTTTAGAGCCAGAGTGTTAATTGCTAAATAATTATATGATTCATAATTATCTATCTCAAACCTTAATTATTGGAACTACTTCTTCTTTTTCATGCTTGATCTACACTCTTAAATTACAAACCTGGGCAAACCCACCTATTTAGGTTTATAGTTTGCATTCAGTAGCTGAGCATGTTTTAGCACATCACAGGACAAGATTTTCCTCTTACCATGGGCTATTATAATGGTTTTATCCCTTTGTGTATCTTCCAGGTGAATGATGATGTTGGAATTGACTGGACTAATGAAAATGACCGCTTGCTGGTTTGCCAAATGTGCATCAAACTGGCTGACATCAATGGGCCTGCCAAATGCAAAGACTTGCATCTGCAGTGGACAGAGGGCATTGTTAATGAATTCTATGAACAGGTAAATATGTGCCCAAAGCAGGAATGAATTTATTTTCTGTCCTAAATTATTCTGTAGTGTGGCTGCATTTTAGCTTGGAGTTGATTGCATTTCAGTGCTGGGTGAAATTACTTTTATTTTTAAAGAAAGTTTGAGGAATACACTTTCCGTTTTTGCATGAACTATGCCCGGTTCAAAGTTCATGATAGCATTCAAGAACAGAACACCATAGCTTGGTTTGCAAGGAACTGGAAGCAAAGCAACCCCCTAGTATTCCCTTGGAAGTTTGAGTTCTGAGGGAGCCCTGATCTTAATCTTTTCCAGTTAGAATTAGAGGCACCTGTTTTGCCTATTTAGCACTGCCTGTATTCCGGGGAACTATCCCATTGTATCCAAGGCCAGTTCCCCCCCTGAGTTTTCAGGGGTAACTACACCATATATCTTATGTCATCGGGAATGGGCCAGCAAGCTGAGCCACTGCCCCCACAAGGCCCAAGAATCTTCTGGGAAGGGCTGGACAGTGACCCAGAGTTTGCATGTTAAGCACTGCAGGGTGCTGACTGCCCCTAGTTTTAGCATATTAGCGACTGCATTGGGAAAGGTCTGGCTTCCCTCTGCTCCCTGGTAGTGTATGTAGGAGGAGTGAGAGAAAAAAAAATTCAAGCATTTATCTGGCCTCTTCGTTCAAAGCACCCGAGGATGCAAAAGGACACTAGCCTCTGCATAAATATAAGACTAATTATTAAAAATAAATCCTACTGCAAGAGAGAGTTCTGCCCTAATCTCCTGGATTTTCCTCCAGGACTGTGTTCTTATTATTTCTTTGCTGCACCTCATTGTATCTCACGTAAAGAGATGCAGTCATTTAAACTCCACTGCATACCAATCAAATATAATGACGTGGCTCACATTGGATCTGTCACAGCTGAAGAAATGCACAGTACATGTTCTGGTACACTAAAGGCAGCAATGTCATAAAAGCTGTTGACAAGGAACCCTAAAAGAAGATCAGCAAAAGCATTATGATGTTGTGTGCTTTACAGTAGATTCATTCCATCTGCACACTCGGATTAAGGTTTTATCTTCATTGCCCTTGCTCTCAGTCTTCCTTTTAGGATGGGCACTATATAGTACCGTTTAATTCTTGGCTTGAAAGTGACTTCCAACATGGCTGATAGCCAGAAATATTCTATTAAATTGTTAGAGATTTTTGATCAATGCACTTTGTTCCTGAAAAAATCAATGCTTCTGAGTGCTTTATGCAATGTGCTTTTCATTATGTCCTTTGAATGACATTAGTTGCCATGCCAACATGATGTATAGTAGCAATTTTCCTCCAGAACCTGCTGCAGGTATTAGAGACAATGGGCTCAGATGTATCAGCTGATTTATTTTAGCTGAGGATCTAGCCAACACCTTATCACCTTTCCCACTCCCCCAGCTCCTAAAACAACTGTCTATTTTAGGGAAAACATCCAGTTTCTCATTCTGAAAGGAAGAATTATAAGGGATACACTAGTCTCCCCAAAGTAGGTTTGCTAGAAAAGTGGATTGCAAATGTACAATGTAATTCATATCTTATTGCCCTTATATAAATCCATGGTACGCCCACATCTTGAATACTGCGTACAGATGTGGTCACCTCATCTCAAAAAAGATATACTGGCATTAGAAAAGGTTCAAAGAAGGGCAACTAAAATGATTAGGGGTTTGGAACGGGTCCCATATGAGGAGAGATTAAAGAGGCTAGGACTTTTCAGCTTAGAAAAGAGGAGACTAAGGGCGGATATGATAGAGGTATATAAAATCATGAGTGCTGTGGAGAAAGTGAATAAGGAAAAGTTATTTACTTGTTCCCATAATATAAAAACTCGGGGCCACCAAATGAAATTAACGGGCAGCAGGTTTAAAACAAATAAAAGGAAGTTCTTCTTCACACAGTGCACAGTCAACCTGTGGAACTCCTTGCCTGAGGAGATTGTGAAGGCTAGGACTATAACTGGGTTTAAAAGAGAACTGGATAAATTCATGGGGGTTAAGTCCATTAATGGCTATTAGCCAGTATCAGTAAGGAATGGTGTCTCTATGTTTGTCAGAGGGTGGAGATGGATGGCAGGAGAGAGATCACTTAATGATTACCTGTTAGGTTCACTCCCTCTGGGACACCTGGCATTGGTCACTGTCGGTAGACAGGCTACTGGGCTGGATGGACCTTTGGTCTGACACAGTTCGGCCATCCTTTTGTTCTTATGTTCAGCATATGCCATGAAAATTGGGAGCCATTCTTGACAGCACCCCTCTCCATTAAAAAACAGAAGTGCACTGGGCTTTGAAGAATTATATCTCTGTACAAATTCTAACTTATTGTATTTAAATTTAGAAAAACACACAATATTGTTGCAGTATGTTTAATGAGTTTTAATGTTGATATTTAAAGGAAGACCAGTGAGACATGTGTGTTGTTTCCAACTGTAAATCGAGCTCATAATCAAGCTTGAAAGAATTAAGCTTGATTAATGTTAAACTTTTCATCAGTCGACTTTCTTCCCAACATTGACAACTTCTTCACATGAAATCTGAGATGTCATGCTGTGAAGGAGAGAGAACTGCCATCTCTGGTTAATCCACTTGTTATCTCAGGAATGTGCACACACTCTGGTTTTGAGATAATGATGGGAGGGGGGAGATCAAATATTTGATAGCTGAGCATTGAACTGTGTGTACCTTGTTAGAAAATGCAGGAAAGCTGGAAGTGAGGCATTCATCGAAGTTTAACTGTTTACTCTTTGTGTTTCCCTTTTCTCAAAAGGGAGATGATTCATTTAACCATATCTTGGATACTCAGAGAAACTAGGCACTTGGAAACAAATTCAACATGGATGTAATGTCTTAGAAATTGACTGTGGATCTTCAATAATGTTCATGATCTGTTTTATTTCTCAAATCTAGGTCTCCACAGTCTAGTCACATCAGTTTGCATAACAAGTCATATGCATTATCAATTATTCTTTTATTATAGGACCAATTCTTATAATAAAGGAATTTTGCTGCATTAGGGTTGATTGAAAAAGAACTTGAGTGTTTGGCTCATACAGTGGACCTTGGTAGAAAACTAACTCTTCCATCACAGCACCAGGATGGGGCCTTCTCTCTCTTCCCCACCCCCCACCTCCACTCCCCCAAAAGAAATCTAGCAAAGGGACATGTGCAGAGGATCTTGCATTTTTGAATGACCCTACATTGACATGTTCATTACAACGTTCCTCGGGAAACGAGTGACTATGGCCTGAAGCTCGGCAGGTCAAAGAAACACAAAAGTAGAGTCGCCCAACTTATTTATAATGCCGCTTAAAAGAAAGGCAAAATTCATAAGAAAACTAGTTTGAAAAGCCAGCCCTTGCTCTGAAAAGGTAAATCCTGTCCCCTTGTGAATAAGGTGGTTAGTTGCTAACAAGCTAATAATGATGATAAAAATCACAAATGATTTGCATACATGATGGGGGGGAAAAACAATATGGAGAAAGGTGATTTCATTTTTAAGCTTCCAAGATGGCAATGTAGACTACAGGACTAGAAGGTGGGCATTACTTTACAAAGTCTTCATAGAGCATGTTTTGTAAATTCAGGGTATTCTTTATAGCAGATTATTCTTGTGTTTGAGCTCTGGAACTGTGTAGAGTAGTTTTTATATGAAGGCTGAAGGTATATATGCTACCTTTATATGCTGGTCTGCTATAAAATATGAAATGGTAAAAGGAGATGGCTCCACAGCAGAATATTTTTCCTTCTAATATTTGCAATTGCCTTTGATGCCTCCCTCCACGTTCTCCCCCCATATCTATGTAAATAATGTATCACACAGAAGTAACACATTTTTGTCATCTCTAGGGTGATGAAGAGGCGAGCCTTGGCCTTCCTATAAGTCCTTTCATGGATCGCTCAGCTCCCCAGTTGGCACAACTTCAGGAATCCTTCATTTCTCACATTGTGGGTCCACTGTGTAATTCCTATGACTCAGCGGGGCTGATGCCAGGGAAATGGGTGGAAGATAGCGATGAGTCAGGAGATACTGATGAGCAAGAAGAGGAAGAAACAGCAGAAATGGAAATGTGTGAAAATTCCGAGTCAAGTATGTTGTTTGCATCTGTATCTTTCAGTGGGGCTGATTTCATTTCATGGGCTAACGATCCCCTGTATAAAAGCCTAAAGAGTTTCTCCTGGTCAGCCATAACCTGAATTTCTCTAGAACTGGACTAGCTGAACTTGCCCCCAAGAGGTTTAACGGGTAGCCACACATTTTGGGAGTGGAGAAGCTTCTAAAGACTTCACAGACAACACTTCTAGTAGGTCATTAGGTTGCCCATCCTACATCTGCGATTTTTAGACTGCTCCATGGCTGGTTTTTAAAGGACTATAATTTTTTCTCCATTGGAAGATATGGGTAGGACAAGATCTTCATCTTTTTGTTAGGTTTTTGTACGGTGCCTGGTACAATAGGCCCCAGTTCCCTGATTGGGGCCTGTAGATGCTACCACAATATATAAATTTTTTTAATGGTGGAAATATTTGAGAACACATCTTCTTGTGGAAAGGGGTCCAGTTTGCTGTATTTGTGCTGTGCATTGACACGTAAGAGATTTGGGTTTGTATCAGCTCCAGAGAATTTTTTATGATCCTCAAACCTCTGGCCAATCCATAAGTAATATTGATAGACTCCAAAATCCATCCAGTCCTCTGCTGAAAGCGTGACTGTGGCAGTGATTGGCCTGTTGGGAGGAAGCTTTGGTAGTCTACAAGGGGATGTTGAGGAACCTGTGAAAAATGGTTTGGAGTGGTAAGTTAATTTGGAGCCCATGTCTCTTGGTAGTTTCCCTTTAAATTAATCCAGCACCTCAGCCCTTACCCCCTGTAGCCTTTCTGCCTCTCTCAGGGTCAGGGCGCCCCCTCCAGAGGCATCAGGGAGTCAGTAGGTCCACTGTATATATTGTTGGGTAGCCTGGCTTGCAGCTGCGCAGTCGCCCAAATAACAATTCAAACCTCCGAAAGAGGATTAAGCCAACTACCAGTCAGCTGGGGTGAACAGCAATATTCTATGGCTCAAACCCTGTGAGTGTGAGCTGAGCAATTAACAGTCTATGGCTTCAGCCTCCTGGTCCACTGGGTCCCAGCCCTGGGCACTAGAAGTGGTGGGCGATCCTGCCGTGGGGTCAGCAAAGAAACATGTGATCGCTGCCTTACATCCTGGCAGCACAGCCGGGTCAAAGTCTTGTTTCCCTGGGCTACTTCCTACCAATTCCTGCTGGTGCTGCTTCGTCACTGCTGGGATCTGTCTCTCAGTCTCGTGGTCAGGTGGCCCTTCCTCCAGTCTCTCCCTGGGCTTTCTGCCTCCTGGGGAAGTGGTTTGCCTTTTCTTTCTGCTCCCAGTCATGGGCTTGACTGAGGGCTCAGCTCCCTGGGAGAGAGGTCTGCCTCCTTCCCTGGTCCGGCCCCAACTGAGCTGCAGGGCCCTGTTCTTATACTTCCTGCCTACCCCTGCACTTCCTGTGGAGGGGGGTGGGGTGTGGTTAACTGCACCCACCAGGGTGACTTAACCCTCTCTGTACTGGAGGCAGGCCACTCTGCCTCATTACACCACCTCTTTTCTGTTCCTCCCTCTTCTGCATTCTCTTCTCCCATTTTATTTCTGTTTCTTTCCCTTCTGTTTCATTTTCCTTTTTGGCATCCCCTTCCCCCGTTCTCCAACTCAACTTTTTACTAGGAAGGAGGTTTGGATCTAGGGGAGGGAGAGGAAGCCATCAGAGTTCTAGTACAATATTAGTAATATTTAGTACTTGTATAGGGCTTGTCACCTAAGAATCTCAAAGTTCTTCACAAAGGAGGGTCAGTATCATTCCCATTTTGTATATGGAGATTTATGATGTGAGAGGTTTAGGGACTTGTTTAAGGTCAAAGAGAAAGTCAAAATCAGGGCTCAGAATAGACCCAGGGTCTTCTGACTTCCAGTCCAGAATTCTATCCACTAAATCATACGGCCTCTTCAACCACACATGTGATGCCGTAACTTGTAACTAGTAAACCACTGTTCTCATTCACTTTGAGTCCTTTTCAAAAAAGCATTATGTTCATATGAACATATAGGAATTGCCCTACTGGCCAGACAGGTGGACTGCATAGTGTAGTATTCTGTTTTAGTAGTAGCGGAAGATGGTTTGCAGTATTGTTGCAGCAAGGGCTTTGGAGCTGTGTTCTGGCTCTGCTGCAGCTCCAGGCAAAAACCTGCAGCTCAACTGCTCCAGAGCTGCTCCGCGCTCCAGCTCCGGGCTCCGCTCTAGAGCCCTGGACTTGTAGCTGTGTGTGTCCCAGGATATTAGAGAGACAAGTTGAGTGAGGTAATATCTTTTTTGGACCAACTTCTGTTGGTGAGAAAAACTTTTGAGTATACACAGAGCTCTTCTTCTTCAGCGGAAGATTGACAGTTATGGAATTACCTGATGAGAGGGGAAGTTTCTTCAGTTAGTGGTTCATTTATGCCCTAGAACATGACACTTTATATCTGTTACATTTATTAAAAAATAACCCTAATTAATGTGACTGTGGCTGTTGTCATTATCCACGAAAATGACTAGACTTCTTTTGGAATACTGTTGCTCTCTTGGCCTCAGTGACATCACATTGCAGTAAGTTACACAGGTTAATTATGTATTGTGGGTTTTTTAAAAAAGCTTTAATTTTGTTGTCTTTCACTTCCATTGAATATCCCCTTGTTCTTTTATGAGAGGAGGTCAGTAGAGCAACTGATTCATATTCATCTGCCATCTACCATTCCATCCTCTGGTGTAGTTGCTGATTTCAATGACAGATTACATATTTCTTAATAGTAATTTTAAATTCCTTAAGCAATCTAAGGTGTTACACTGTCTGGGCCTGTAGCTTGGTGTACTTCAATGTACCAATTTGTTCTGACATCTCCTCTTTTGACGCATCAGTCCCTCATCTTTAATCGCTGAAAAGTCTAAATCTAGGGTAGGTATCTCTTCAATATCCTCCACACTGATGTAACCATTTACAAGATTACAAACATTAGGCAGGTATTTAGATTTGTTTTAAGTGTCATTTTGAATATTCCAAGCTCTTTCAGCACAACACAAAAGAGATCTCCTGTTTTAAAAGAGATGTATGCCTCTGATTTGCCCATATATGTCAAATACTTAGAAAAAGAATTTTTTTACCACATTCAGGACAACTCTAAGTGAAATGTCTTTGAGAAGATAGAAAGGGGAAATTATTGTAGAAGGCCTTTCATTGTAGTCAAGGTAATTCATTAGAACATTTTAGATAATTGGACTTTAATAAAATTAACTAGTGTATTGTCTGACCTGCAAACATTTGATGTAGCTTAAAAGCAAGAGATATTTTATGTCATGTCTGAACAGGTAACTTCCAACAAGCCCCGTTGTGAATTTAAGAGTTAAACTGAATCAATCCTTATTGGGTTCAAACAAAATCTCAAGCCATAACAAATCTCTGCTGAAAGCTGCAAGATTTGGGGTCACAGGAAACCTGGGATAGAATGTTCTAATATGGTGTATTGGTGGAATAGAGGTTTCTTATTATTAAACCTGAAAGTTTCCTACAGGGAACCAAGAGCTTTTTAATGAAGGATTGAGCTGGATTTGGACTGTGCTGCAGTGAAAAGCTCTTTGTTTCCAATTCAAAAGCTTCAAGGACTCAACATTTTGGCTCCCAACACAGACATGCTTTAGGCCACCTGCAAACTCTCATTTACGCAAATTTATTTGGTACAAAACATTCCTGTACGTCACTCTATTTTTTTTTGTTTCAGTAGAATTCCTGAAGAGGTTTATTATTTAAGTTCTATAGCTGCCACCGCCACTCTTCACGATTGGTGAAAATCTTCAGGCTTTATGTTGAACGGAATTGTAGCTATCACAACTCTATCACCATCAGACTACAGGACCGTCTACAATAATGGGCTGTCACCCAGGGCAGGAAAAAGTTTGTGGTGCAAGTGACTCTGATGATGGGAAGTGGAAAATATAGTTTGTAGTATAATAGCAGCTTGATGCCTCAAAACTAGAAAGAAGGAAACTCCAAGGCTGTGTTATTATTTGCCGTAGGACTTCACTTATCAACGGTCCAAACTCAGTTGTCATAACAATAGCAATGCTGCGCTATATTGTGCTGTGCTAGATTTGGATTTTTCACTTGCTGCTTCAGTGGAGCTCAGGCCCATTGCAATAGCAAGGTAATGTGTAGAGCAGATCTTTAAAAGGAAGGGATCATAGGTGCTATTTTGTTGACTAATGTATAGAACATTCATTACTTGCCTTTTCCCCTTCCACAGCTCCTGTCAGTGCATAGGTAATGCGTAAAGAAAAGAAAACAAATATTTCATAGAGTAGTGAAGGGTCTTAAATTGGTCAGCCTGAAGCAGGCCACATTTGCTGTCAAAAAGAGCACATAGCATGCCCAAATGAGTCAGAGGAGACATGCACTTTGTGATATTTTTACAGGCAGTATATCATTCAGCCACTAGATGTCTTTGTGTGCTGTACAGTGTCCTGGACCGGGTGTGCTCCTTGGTAAACAAAGGACACAAAGCTGGGACTCAAACTGTGTGAAAGTTGGCTTGGTCTATTTTTCCATGTAGTTGTACTTTTTTTTAAAAAAATAAACAACTCTTAATTAAGATGGACCCTTGATTCCATATATCATGACTCTTGCTCTCTCTTCCCTCCCAAGAAAACAATACAGTAATTTTGTCTAATATTTTACAGGAAAGAAAAAGTTCAAGCAGAGGAAAATCTACTGCCAGATCACTCAGCACCTGCTTCAGAACCATAAAATGTGGAAGAAAGTAATTGAAGATGAGGAAAGGATAGCTGGGACAGAAAAGCAAGGTCTAGAGCAATCCACGCTGCACCAATCCTCGGAACAAATTCAGGCCATCAGGGAAGAGGAGGAGGAGAAAGGGAAACCCAAAGGGGAGGAGGAGGAGGACACAGCGATAGAACTGAACCAATGACAATATTTTCAACAGTATTTTAAGACAGATTGACTTGTGCATAGACTCCTTTTCAAGCCAGCACAACATTTAGACACAACACTGTAGAAATATTGGATAATGCGCCTACAGCAATTTGATTTGTTTCTCTTTCCTTTGTATGGTGAGGTACATTGTTTAAACTCCTACGCTCAAGAAGCTTTCGCACTGCGACACCGGCTTTTACAGACTTTCTTAAAGGGGCAAGGGGAGGGTGGAATTGTATACATAGCCGATCATTGGCTGCGCACTTCAGCAAAATACATGTAATGATATATTATGGTCACTGTGATATTATAGAAGGAAGTTGTCCAAGGAAATGCTGCTCCTAAAGCACATTTGCAGTTAACTGTAAGGTACCAGTTAAGTAGATTTTGCTCTTAAAGCTGAGGGATAAAAGTTCCAAAGCTTTCTCAGAATGTTAATACATCCTGCTAACATATATGTGGGGGAGAAGAGGGCGCCCATGTGTGTGTATTTGGCTGGATGTACTATAATGTAATGTAGTTTGAGTTTTTATCAGACTAGGTTTAGCACATGGCTTGTGAACAAACACCAGGCCCCAATTCTAGGAAATTTGGGTTGGTGTGGAAAGTGGAGCCCTTTGTAAGGAGCTCTGCATTTTCAGTGGCCAATGAAGCCTCGTTTTGCAGCCTGGTTGCACCACTGTCTTTCAGCAGAAGCCGTGGGACTCTCACTACTGACCTGGCACCATTTGGCAGCACCCTGTGACTGAACTCCTAACCACCTGCCACGTTGGCACTTTCCACACTGCCAGTGAAAGAAATGTGCATGGAATCCATCGTACCCAAAGTGCGGGTTATTATAGGGCACACTTTGTTACTCCTTGTTAAAGAAACTGTGCCTTTGAATGAGTTAGTGGTTTCAGGGAGCACTGTGTGTGTGAGAGAGAGAGAGACCATGCATGCTTGGGAATTAATCACACACTGTCGCTTCCTCCCTCCCCCAGCCTTACATTTCCTTGTGTCAGTGGCCAAACACATTGTAAAATGAAGCTAAATTGTCATCTTTAAAGTGCAGCAGGAGGGGAGTTGTGAAGCCATCCAGTTCCTTGGGCTCAAAAGGCAATGTCTTTGTGATGCTCCAACAGAAGGGTGCGGTGAGGGAGCAGCTGCTTGTCCATATTTGCTAGATGCTTGTGTGCCTCAGCAGCCACTCACAACAGCTTCAGAGAGTGCCGTTTTTCAGCACAGGGCGCTGAATGGGAGCAGTTTGCAGCTGGCATTCTGCTTAGATGCAGCATACTCCATCCATACTACTTTATGTTTGCGCTTTGGAGAAAAAAAAAAAAAGATCGGGGCTTTAGTAGAGCAGATAATTTTTGGTTTGTTTCTCTGTCGTTTAAGCTGTGAGCCAAACGTCTATTTAAAAGGTTGATATTCACATTCAATATTTTATTTCACGATATTATATTTGTCAATGATTAGTTATCTAGATGTAAATATGGAGAAATTTTTATGGGTTCCTGTAGATAATGAAATCTTTAAGAAAAAGGGGGGGGGGGAAGGGAAATGTTTTTGTAAAGATAATTTTTTTAAAAACACCATTTTTATACAGTGTAGCCATTTTCAAGCCCATCAAATAAGGTCTTGAGTAGTTGAGTAGTTATGGGAAGCCACTGGTCTACAGGAGCAAGACACTGACATATTAATGTTTATTGTTTTGGTCTAGTAGCCTCAGCCATTATCTTGCTAATTAAGGATTTGCCAGAAATCTTTTGGTCCCCCCCAAAAAAATCTGAGTTCGTGATCTCCCAAAAAGGTGGACCAATGAGGTATGCCATTCTAAAATCTGAGCCTGCAGACCTTATTCATCAACAAAGCTTGAGTGGGGCTGCTTGGATGAATAAGAAATACTCATAAGTAAAAGTTGCAGTAACAGCCCATCCTGTTTTAACTTAAGTCTCTGATCTGTCCATTGCTCACTGCCTTGTATTTACCACCCTTCACAGTATTTTATTGACTCATTAGTACTTCTTGGGAAATAACAGAGAACATTCTGTTTCTAAACCAGTCTGCATATGTGTTATCACTTCTGTATTTTTCTCCAATTCAGCCTGCAGTTCGGGTCTCTTTGTTTCTTGTGGGTTCATCTTCTCTTTCTTTCCTTTCCCCTTCAAATAATAGGAAGACACCCTCCACTGTTAGTGACAGCATGATTACAGAGCATGACTTCAAGTGGGAACATCAATAGAAAGAGTTGATTAATGCTAAAAAAATCAAAGATCCTGATTTCATTTTTTTTTTAAGTAAGGGAAATCAGATAACTAAGCATAATTCTTCCGAAACAAAATGGAATGCCTGTCAAAGTTTTCTCCAAAGCACCAGCAGGTCTCCAACAATTCAAGCTTGCACTGTTTCAACATCCATTCAGTCACCTCTGTCTATCATTTAATGTTTTGGCACCAACTATATACCAGGTTGAAGAGCTTTCTCACTGCATTTAACACGTCCTTTAATATTATTTTATAAAAAATTAAACTCTCAGACACTGTAGAATTTCACATCCCAACTGATGATGAAAATCTATGGTTTTAAGTGCACAATGATCAGAGTTGGAATTTTTTTTTTTTAAATACCAATGGTTTAAAAAAAAAAAAAAAAAACCTTGGTGAAAACAAAAGCCAGGGTTCAAAGGTGCTAATAAGAGCACAGATGGTGTAATAAAGAGGGGAGGTATTCCAAATACAAGGCTGAATCCTGCAAACCTTTTACTCCTGCACATAGTCCTGTTGAATTCCGGGTATAAGTATGGGCTACTCACCCAAGCAAGAGTGCAGGACTGGGCCTGTGAAAAAGTGCTCTTTAAAATGTACCTAGAGGAGAATTTTAAGATACATCCTTAGTTGTCATCATTCTGGTTGCTACTCAGCAATATTAAAGTCTGTTTCCAATTCATTGAGCTTACTTCCTGTAGTGCCAGGTAGGCTGTTACAAATTACTACGTTACTACACAAGCCTATTTGTGGGTGCAGTTAGACAAACTCAGGTCTTTTTAAATGAAGGAATTGCTGGCAAGCTGAACAGGAATGGTGAACATTATCCAAACTGTAGAGCAGGAGGCAATAGTCGTGAAAGCAAAAACAGCTGGGACTGGTTAACTTGATAATATGCTATCTGTGGTGATGTGCAGAATTCATTGGTATTAGTAAAAAACCAGCTGCATCTAGTAACAAACCAGGTGACATTCTTGCACTCCACACTGCTACTGGCAAAACCTGACTTCAGTAGGCAGTGACCCATTTATAAATCTTACCCGTTGTCTTTGAAAATGTGTTTCCACCAAGAAATTATCAGGAAACTTCCCAGGCATGTTTTACCAGGAAAAAGTAGGTTTGTACTGAGTGTGTGCATACAGTTTTGCGTTCTTTTCTAGTAGATAACAAAGCAAATAATTGATTATCCAGAGATTTATGTACTTGTCTTGGCCCAAAAGAGCAGGAAGAACCAAAACTTTCAACCAGAAGTTTCAGCAGCGCTTTCAAAGGCCAGGCCATTTTGGTTTCCTACTTTCTACAGCCCTTTGGTGTTCTGAAATCCAGATATACCACAGCCTGTGCAATAATTTTGAAACAAAAAAAAGTAAATTGCATTTCATCAGCAGTGTTCAGTTTTCAGGTAGAGTATCAATGAATGTTTAAAGTGTTGATATGAGATTCTGGTATGTACAGTATATAAATTATTTGTTTAATACTGAGGAAACCAAAGACCTTTTCAAGAATGTTTCTCAGTAGAAATAATCATTAGAAATTACATCCTTATGGAATTCCATACTTTGGGGGAGGCAGGCACATGTCTCAAGTTCTACATTCTTTTTAAAAGGAGAGTGAGAATAGGTTATGACTTCCAATATTGAATCAGAACCCTCATTCCCTTGTTAATTTTGTCTTCATTGTAATCACTAACTGATTTAGCAGTGTGTGCAGCCACCATTGTGAAGAGAAGTACACTGAATGGCCTTGTATCAATCTACATGGCAAGTATTTCGTTTCTCCATCTTCTTGTTATGCTACCCAGCCAGTTGCTGCTGGTTCATCCTTACTGGTTTTAGAATTTGGCTTGTTTGTCAGCAGACATATATTTTGTATTCCTCCCCCAACACACACAAGATAGAGATTAGATAAAAACCCAGAACTATTTATCTTTCCCTTGAATGGTACCTACACTGAAATTATCCCGACTTTGAATCGAAGCCTGCCCATCTCTAGAAATAACCATTCTGGTTGTGCCCAGATGGTCATAATCTAGGCTTAGTTGCTCTACTCCTAATGGGAACTTGATAGCACACTAAAAGTTTTGATCCAATATGCAAAACACCTATTGCCACATGTCTTGGAAAATCCACTGCTCCCCTTGATGCAAAAACAGTGTTAGATTTTTCAAGTGATGCATGTTGCATGCCATGCATTAGATCCTTGGGCGGAAATCCAGTGGCGATCAGGGATTCCAATGTGCTCTTAAAAAGGAGTTCAAATCTCTCTTCTCTGGGGTGAGATTCACTCTTTGCAGAAAACTATAGAAGTGCCAGTGCACCCCCAAAGCCCTATTTTGAGCACTTAAGTGGAGTATAGGCATTGTACTTGCCTCTTAGGACGAATTTCACCTTCTGAGAATAGCTTGTTCCCAGTGAGGCTGTTTTTTATGAATGCATTTGTTAAAATATAAAGAATAAATCCTATCGTCCTTACTCAGAAGAAATTCTCATTGTCATCAATGGGCTAAATCCTGAGACTGCATCATTTAGGTGGTTCATCGGGAATGTTGCCCAACTAAGGGCTTAAGGTAAAAGTTTTCAGAAGTGTTCAAGTGGCTTAGAAGCTTAATAGACAGAATTTCAAAGGTATTTAGGCATCTAATGAAATTTTTCAAAAGTACATAAGCAAGTTAGGTGCCAAACTCTCATTGATTTCAATGGAAAATAGGCATCTACCTCATTTAGACTCTTTTGAAAATCCCATAAGATGTTTGTTTGCATCTTTGGGGTGCCTAAATACCTTTGACAACCTGACCCCAAAGCCCGTTTTCAAAAGTGACTTAGGTGGTTATGTCCCATTGACTTTCAATGAGATTCAGGCCCCTTAAGTGTTGTGACTTCTGAAAATGGGACTTTGGCACATATGCCACATTAGTCAATTTCTAAAAAAATTTACGCTTATAAAAATTGAGTGAAGACTTTTCAGTTTGCCCCAAAAATATGAATCAAGCCATTAATAGGTATAAATAGTAATTGCTTGCACTGCCTTACTCTGAGTTGGGCCTTAACCTGCACCACTAATGTCAATGAGAGCTTTGCTATTGACTTCAAAGGGCAAAGAATCAAGTCCATAGTCCCACTGATTTCCCCAGGACTGCTTGAGAAGTAAGATGCTAGTCAACATGAATGTGGTTGGCAGAATCGGGCTGCAAGTGAGTCAGTACCCAGATTAAAGTACAGGGCAGTTTGCCAACTCATACCACACTTTACATTTTTGTAACAAAGTAAGACACGCAAGCTGAGGTGCAACTGTGCTTTGATTCATCCGAGATATTAACAATGAAATAGAAACTATGCAGTAAAGTTTGGATTACACTGGGATAAAACAAAAAAATAACAGTTGGCAACTACTGTGCTTCCTTCCCTCTGGTGAAGAAGAGGCATCTGACAATATTTTGGCATAAATTTGGTGGCTGGATATTACTAATATTGTTTTGGCCTGTGCATATTGGTGTGGTTGAGAAGCACAGACATCATGTAACTGAGCATAAAGGTTTCTGTTTAAGCATGAGTGATGTGAGACAGGAATCACTTGAGCATTTTTATGACACATTGATGGAAAAATAAATTGGCTCCAAGGCATATAAATGGTTTTATCTACAGCCAAGCGTGTGCCTTTTTGTTGCAGCAGAGAACAGTCTATACTGTGCAACTAGGGGCTGAGCACCAAGAGTCATTCAGTCTTTCCAGCCTTGGATTGGGATATTTGCCTGAAAAATTGGGTGTCCCCCAGCTGGCAGCATGGTATTGATGTAATTAGTCCTAACGTTGATGGGATTTTAAACATAGGTGGAGACTTCTAAATTGGCAACCCCTAGAAAAGAAAGGAAACCTAGTCAAGTTCCAAATAGACTTTATACAGTGCAGCTGGTTTTTACTTTTCATTCAAAACAGGGAGTAATCCTTTGGAGAGAATCAAGCATTGAGTTTCAAGGGTGTTAACAGTAATACTGTTTGACAGTCAGTCAAACATCAATAAATGCACTAGAGATGATTTCCCCCCTCCTTCCTCAAACTGAGAAGGAGGAATCCCTCTTTAATTTTTTTTAGATGAACCCACAAATGTAGGAGCCTTTTGATGTCTGAGTTATCACTCTTTACAGATTTGCTGGCGGCATTTGTCAAAGAACCAGGCAATCTGAAGGAGACCGGGGGTGGGGAGGAGAGGGGGAAGGAAATATGATTTTTTGGTGTTTTATGGACAGTATCCAGCCATCCTCAAGAAAATAAATTGAAATAATCGTAGGCATTATCCTGTGGTCAGCCTTAAAAATGTGCCAATTTACCTTAGATAAATAGAGATGGTTACCACTGTATTTGTGATATTTCTTATACTTAAGCTTGGCAAAAATTGATGTTTGTTTATTTATAGTATTAATGTTTATTTTTAAGCATATTTTTAGATTTTTATCCATTTAAATTTTCACAGTTTAAGTTATGGGGGAAATCAAACAATAATTATTTAATGACAGTGACACCAAGATTCAAAATGTTAAAGTATTATAAACTGTTCAAACACAAATTGTTAACATCATATGTCAAAATACACAAAGTAAATATCCTTAAATTAAACTGTAGTAAGTTCTCAAGCAGCATTTTTCTTATCTTTCCTCTCTGTAAATTTTTATTATCAATAGAAATATTTTCTCACCAGTTTGTGTGTCTACAGGTGAAATCGATGTTTGCCGACGTTTACTGATAAAAATCAAATCCTTCCAAGCTTACTTATCTCTAGTATCTAAAATTGGCCAGTTCTTAATGGTGACCATTATAGTTGCAATCAACCAGCCTTGTCCGTGGTCTCCTTGTCCACTTTTTATGAAGTAACTTAGAGACACAGGAACTAAGTGTGTAAATCTGTTGTCAAATAAGCCTTTACTCGCTATGAGAGGAGGAAAAAAATCAATGGTACCCATTTTAATCAATGTTTTCAGATGGCTGATCTGGGTAATTTACGTTTTCACACTTCCCAATGTATGTTTCACATAGCAGGATGTTTATGGTGTGAAAATTGCACAGTGGGCTGTAGATGTTGAACTGGTTGCTGCCAAGCTTCGTGAGCAACCTGAAATGGTTCTTATGATGTACAGTATGTCGGCGTCAAGACCCACATCTACGTAATGGTGAAAATTTTGCTGCATACGAAGTATGTTTAAAAAACAAACTGGGAGAACCAATAGCAATTTTGTCTTAAAACTGCATCCAGATATAAAATAAACATGAAGCACTCTGTAATAGTCAAAGCTAAGGTGCATTTGTAAATGTAGTTGCCTCTTTCGTTTCTTGGTTCAAAAAGTAAATCCAGCTGAGATCAAATAAGCAAAAAGTCCTTATTGTGTGGCCACAGTAAGCCATATGTATTAACTTCCACCTGTTTCAACTTTGAAAGGAAGCTGTCGTTGCACCTGGTAGCTGTAGGTGGTATGGGGCCAGAGACTGGGGCTGTGGACAAAAGAAATGATTTGAGGGATTTGGAAGAGGTAGGATGTCTACAGAGTAGTTGGAGAAATATCTCAGGATAGAACAGTCCAACTCTATGCCAACCTTAACTTGGTTTGTTCTTAGTATTGCTCTGAAGTAAATGGACTTAAATGTTCCATTCTTCAACAATGTCTTCCTTTACGACAATGAACACTCACAAACTATTACTTAATGTGAATTAACAGTTACAGTTTGCTTTTAAATATATATTGAAAATAGTTGAGTTTTTCCCCCGACCCTAATAGATTTGTCTAACATGTATAAACAAATCCATGTCTGTAATGTGAAAAACAATGAGAAAATGGTTAATGGTTTGCCATGCATGTACATAAAGTTTTAGGTAGAAAGTCCCATCCATCTATTAATGCTTTCCCTCCTCCTCCTTTCAAGATTTCTGCCTGATCCTGAAGCATAATTAAAATCTATATTACAGCAAAGGTTCAATTTTAAGTATTTATTAACATTAATACAGTACTACAGATTAGTATCTTAAAAGATCAAAGACAGCATTTGTAAATGTTATATAATGTCAGTGGTACTTTTATATTTTGATTTTTGTTAATATATATTTGGTCATTACTTCAAACACTCAGCCTGTTTTTTTTTTTTTAATCAATATAAAATGTTTGCATGGGGAAAAAGAATCTTAAGTTCACAGTCATATTTTTAAATTGTAATTCATACTGTATCTTTGCTTAACTGATAACATTTTCACTGATGGATGGCAGTTTATTTTTGATAGAAAAAAATATCTAATACTAATGTTCAAACAAATATAATTTTAAAATTTTGCATCACCAAAGATACTGGAAACTAGTATCATTCAAAATGACTTAGAGAGATCATTTTCCAATATGGTTTCATCACCTGGACTATAAATGAAATCCAGTGCTTGTATACCTGTGTATAATACACACACATCCAAACAGGCCCTCTCAAACCACCCCATTCAATATAAAATGTTCTTTGTAATTAGTTGAATCTTGGTGAATGTAATTGTGAAATCAGCTCATCAAGGTCAAAATATTTTCTGAATGACAGTTCTGGGGAGGATGATGTAATTGAACTAGCTTGATCCTCACTAGGTTTGGGGCCAAATTCTAAAACCCTAGTACACCCAAATCTCACCTTTAAGTCAATGGAGGTATTTGGCTACAAAAAGAGTAAAAGTTTCTTCCTTTGGGGGGATGGTTAATAACTTTGGATCTTAGCTTGTGAGGTGCAGACCTCAGCATCTTGAAGAATCATTCATTTTTGATGTATAATCTAATCCCTAATCAATTCTGGCTGCAAGTTTTCCAGTGAATCACAACTGAGATTTTTAAATTAATCCATCCGTAGTGTTTTCACTTGAAGGGGTAACCTATTTTTATAAGGTAATATTTGATAAGTGTGTGTGTGTTATCTTGGAGATTCCTATGAAGCAATATTTTTAAAAAGAACTGCCAACCAAAGTGGCAATGCAGAAAAGTGCCATTTTGTGTAGGATTTGTACATGCCAACTTTTAACACAGTGTTCTTTTCACCAAGTACTACATGCATTAATTTATATTTATATATTGTCAATATTGTTGTAACCAAACTTCTCCTTTTTAAACACTTCAAGAACAAGGCCTTGTATTTTTAGGTGATGATCTTTCACAGACAGAATAATTCTTTTCCTTTCACTAGTATCTTGCACTCAAGACATGTAGCAATACTTAATATATTCCCTTCACAAGTATTTGTTAAGTGATTTAGTTAATGGCAGATAAATGTTTTGTACAAAATAGATTCTGTACAGAAAAAAAATCTTTTAGATAAACATTATTTATTTTTACTGTTTTGTAAGTTAGACACTATAATGAAGCTCCTTTTTGCCAGAATTACTGGAAGTGCCTCTTGGTAAAATGTATAATACAGTAAATATGTATTCAAAATTATTAGAAATACTTGTCACAAAATGAACAATGTGGATGTTGCAATGTGAAGACAAATGTACAACATAAATATAATTCTGTGGTATCATACGTGCTGTGGTTCTTTTTCCTTTAACAGAGTTGAATTCAGCTACCCACCTTTCTCTGTAAGAACTGTCAACCTGCAAGAGACCAATGCTCCCTCTAGGCTCTGATCCAAACCCACTGAAATCAATGGAAAGATTCCAATGGGCTTTGAATCAGGTCCTGAGTGACGCCTCTCATCTCAAAGAGTAGCCAATGTCTTATGTTTCAGATGAAGGTGTAATACCCCATATGTGTCTAACTGACAATACTATGCATTGGGGAAAGAGTTCTTCCTAACCCCTTTCTTATCAATATATACCCATTAGCATTGACTTCTTCCTTAGGATTATTCACATGCTTTTAAAGTTAAGCATGTACTTCAGCACCTTGCTGAATAAGGGGCTTAGTGCAGGTGTTGGGTTTTATTTTTATAGTGGATGTCAACATTGACCTCTAATTTTTGTTATTTTCATTTATTTCAACAAAGCTCTAGGAGCTTTTCACTGGAGGGAGAAAGTCCCTACCCTCAAAGAGTCCACATTATAAATCTTTGACAAGAAGTAGGGAAGTGACAAACAGTTGGGAGGGAATGGGGAAAGGAAAGACAAGGGTTACAGCAATAAGGTCACATGGATACTCAGTTTAATCTCCAGACTTTGAATCATTCTTGTAGCTCTTCTCTGAACCCTCTCCAATTTTTCAACAACTGTTTTAAAATGTGGACACTAGAACTGAAATCTCGCCAGTGCTGTATACTAGGTAATATCACATCCCTTCTCTGACTTGATATTACCCAGCTTACATATCTAAGGATTGTGTTAGTCTTTTTAGCCACAGAATTGCACTAGAACTTATGTTCAGTTGGTTATCTACAATAACCTCTAAATTCTATGTAGAGTCACTGCTTTCCCAGCCTATGCTTGATAGTATTAAAATACATGTTATTTAAATATCAGTTTCCCCAACCAGTTCAGACTGCTGTGCATCAGTGACCTGGCCACATCGTTAGTTACCACCTCACCAATCTGCAAATTTTACCAGCCATGATTTTATACTTTCTTCCAGGTCAGTGGAAAAAATATGTAATAGCTTTTGGCTAAGAACCAATCTGTGCAATTCCTCACAGAAATATCCCTACTCAATGATTCTCCATTGAAAATTATATTTTGAGAACTATTAGTTTTAAATCCCCTTAATATGGACCATATTGATTTTTTTATATGCTACTTTTAATCAGAATGTTGTACAGTACGGAGCCAAATGTCATACAAAAGTTCAGGTACATTATTTCAACACTGTCACCTTTATAAGCAACACTTGTAATCTTGCCGAAGAATGATATCAAGTTTGTTTGACCTATTTGTTGAGACCATATTGTTTTGCATTCTCTCATTCTTTTATTAATGGCAGTTGGTATCAATCTTTCCATTATTTTGCTCAGGTTTTGTATCAGCCTATAATTTCCTTGGTCACCTATTTTATTTTATCTGTTAATCTGTATAACATTCATTTCTCTGTCATCTAAAATATTCCCATTTTTCCAAGATTCATTAACAATTAACATCAAAGATCTACAGAACTCCTCAGCTAATTCCTTTACAACTCTTGGGTGCAGCTGTAGCTAATGATGGGCATAAATTGCAGAGTTAGGATCAAGATTTTGAACTCCCTAAAGTTCTGTATTTTTGTATCTGAAATTTTGGCCCAGCCCAGGGAAAGGAGGGAGACTCATTTGCCAGTTTGGATCTAGATCCAGGTTTAGATTTTGAACACCCCAAAAAGTTTAAAGATATTTGTTTCAGATGGGGTCAGGGCAGTGCTGGTCAAGTCCAATTTGAAAGATGAGTAAAAATCTATTCCAATACAAAGATAGCTAATGAATCCCTTTTCAATCTATCCCCAAACATGTAATCAGTACGTTCCACTGCACAATTCACTCAGTGCTCAAAGCAAAGTATACAACATGAGGACATAAAAAACCTTTTAATTAAAAACTCTTCATCACAAGGATTATGCTATCAGAATAAAAGCGCACTTTTTGTTAGAGATATTAAAACACTCTAGATCTCTTCACATAGCAAGAGGTTCTCACGAGTAGAGATGAGCAATAAAATATACAGTAGAGGCAGCCAATCAGTTAATGAGACCACACATGAACATGCTGCTTCTCCTAACCTGGGAAAACATAAATGAGGCCATGACGCACAGATAGCGCCAGCTCAATTAAATGTAACAATTTCCAGGGTGTTCAGATTACACTCAATTACACAGGAAAATCCACTTGCCTGAAACCACTTAGAATTTTTTTTTACTAAAAAAAGAACACCCAGCGAGCTGACGCTTAAAAAAAAAAAAAAAAAAAAAAGCTTTTAGTTTGTGGCTATAATTTTATCAAGACAGCACAAAACAGACATCAGAAACAAGATGGTCATGGTGCAAAAAGTGACTTTGAAGACTGCTAATTCTGCTGTTGGGGAGCCTGGGATTTCTTCTTCGTTTAGAAAATAATCAGAGGGAAATATAATCCCAATTCTACGTCACTCGCAGCCATTACTTGAACAGACTAGCTCATCTAAATGAAGGAGGCCTCTGAAGACAGAAAGTCCGTTGTTCCAAACCATATATTGTACATGTGAACATTGCACTTGGGAGAACCAAAGCGGCAGTCAGCGCAGGACTTTGAGCAGGCAAATAACCACATGAGGGTACTTTGGAAGGTTCTCTTAATGAATGAGCACATGAGCAGCTAAGTGAACTAGTGCCCTCCCCCACCACCACCACCCATACACACCTTAAATTTAAACTGTTGGACCCATTATGTCCAACCTAAATTAATGGTGGTTCCCACTAGATATTCCAGGTTAAGCAAGCTTGTAAAAACTCAGAAGTTTGATGTTGATAAAGGTCTAGCTGATCAGCAGCTTATTTTGAGTCAAGAAATGCTGGGCAGAAAGGCCCCAGCTTTTTCAACGTATTTGGACATTGCTGCACTCAGAGCCTGAATGCCTTTGGAAAATGAGACTTGGGCTCCAAAATCAGTTAGGGGTTGCAATGCTGAGTTAAACAATGCCTCAATATCTTTACAAAGCTGGGTTCACATGGCTTTGTTTTATACACATGACTTCATCTATCTAACTTGATTACAATATACTACCGCCTGGAGGTCTCTTTTGCACTTGGCTGTTTGTTATGGTGGCTGCCATAAGCCTGGCATTCCACAGTTCAACACCGTCAGTGTAATGCAATTTCCTTTTAAATTCTTTATCCATTTTCATTCTATATTTTTAGACAAACATCGTGGGTTTAAAGCTAGTTCAAAATATTTATATGCATTACAAAAACTGCAATGGGATTTTTTTTTCAGTTGGGGCGTTAATTTGCGTTTTTATATTTTGACACATTAACATTTTACCCATGGTTTCAACGGATACACAATCCTTCCTGCTCTCAGCTGTAGTGTTGCGTTGCTGTATGCACTTAAACAGCCGTTGCATTCCACCCCAGCAGCAGCTGCATTTTGATCATAGGTTAAGGGGTTCACTGGGCTTCTTTGCAATATTGGGTAGTATATAAATATAAGCTATTGCTCCCACTCGCCTCTTTCTTTATCTTGACAATTTCAGTCAAACCCTCTCTTTAACTGTGGTTTTCTTTTTACCCACCCCACCCCCCCCACCCTTTCTTTGCAAGGAAAACCTCCTTGCCCACTTACCATTCTGGCTGTCTCCTGTGCATCCCTTATCTAATTCCTTGATGGCGTATGATGCTGAAAGCTGAATAAAGCAGGGGTCTCAAACTTCATTGCATCGCGACCCCCTTTCGACAATAAAAATTACTGCATAACTCCAGGAGGAGAGACAGAAGCCTGAGCCAGCCCAAGCCACAGGTTGGGCACTAGAGCTGAAGCTCAAAGGCATCAGTCCCAGGCAAAAAGCAACAGAGAGTCCTGTGGCACCTTTAAGACTAACAGATGTATTGGAGCATAAGCTTTTGTGGGTGAATGCCCACTTCGTCAGATGCATGCATGCTTATGCTCCAATACATCTGTTAGTCTTAAAGGTGCCACAGGACACTCTGTTGCTTTTTACAGATCCAGACTAACACAGCTACCCCTCTGAAACTTGAGTCCCAGGCAAGGATCTGTAATCTGAGTCCCAGTGCCCAGGGCTAAAGCATTCAGGCATCGGCCCCCAGGCAGTGGTGCTCGGGCTTCAGCCCCAGGCCCCAGCAAGTCTAAGCCAGCCCTGGCAACCCCATTAACACGGGGTCACGACCCTCAGTTTGAGAACCGCTGGAATAGAGCAACCCAATATGGTCTCTGAGCTGAGGGGTGAAAACATTATCTACTATCTACCCAGAATTCTCTTAGCCGCGCTAGACAGCACCCCCTACTAGTGGTTTCATAAACCTATGACTATCACACAAATGCCCTCCAAGATAATTCATTCAAATCGCTTGGGGAATTTATGAAAAAGTCAGTGACGTGTCTAGGGTGTGGATCAGTTCTGCAGTTAATATTTAGTGAGTCCTGATCCTTGTTTTTAGAAGTCATTCTCAGTGCTCCTGGAAGGCTGTTAAAAATCTGAAAAGCAGGAATCAGTCTGATGTGGTGCTAACAGTGATGGGAACATTTCAATGAAAACCAGGCCAACAAGCATCTCTTCGGGGCATCAAGACAATTGGAATGTTCTTGTCACCTTTATCCACTGGTATTAAAGCTGCTGTTCCTAAGGGCTAGATCCTGACATCCTTACTCAGGAAAAACACCATTCTCAAGAGTAAAACGCACACCACAAGAGCAGGCCCTGAATCCTGCTATGTCTGTAGCCACAGAGGCAAATTTGCTGCAGCTTATTTTTTGCTGCAGCAGTGGGGAGTTCACATGGATGTTGTTTAAGGTATGTCACCCTCGAAAGGCAGCGGGCTTTGTTTGTGTTTTAATTCTTGGAAATTGTTGGATTTACTTCTTTAAGAATCGAATGCATTTTAATAAAAAGAAAAGAATAATGGGTATTTAAAAAATAATAAATCCATGGAAAGAGCAGAGACTCAGACTTCCTGTGTGACCTTCAGCAAACCTCTTTGCCTTAGTTCTCCATCCTTAAAATGGGGCTAATACTTATTATTTTCCAACCCTCTGTATACATAGGCCTCGCTCTTGTACTGAGCTCTGTGCAAGTCCTGGAGCTCACTGCAGGCTCAGGGCTTTGGACCGCAAGCTCTTCAGTGCAGTGACCCTCTTTTATTATATGCATATGTGGTGCCTAGCACAATAGGTCCCTGACCCTGGGTGAAGCATTTAAGGCACTAGTGTAATGCATAAAATGAAGGGGGGCGGGGGGACCTATTTAGCTACGTGTTAAAGGCTAAGCCGTTGAGGTCTTCATTGTACAGAATGATTTTTTTCATGTGGATTTTCTTTCCAAAGTAGTAATAAGAATCTGGAACACATTCTTCACGAGATTATAGCATTTTTAAAGTGGTCAAATTTTGAGGCTAAAAAGGTCAACAATGCTCCTGTTAAGAGTTATATTTTTAAAAAATACCCATTCTTTTTTCCCCATTGAACAAAATCAACAATAGTTTCCCTTTCAACTTCTTTGGTATCTTTAGTAAGATTTGACAGTGTTAAGTTAATCTTTGCAAGCAAAGCCCTTATGCTTTATGTAACTGTCACAATATGTTTTAACAAACTGCCTTTTATGTAGCAAACAGCCTCGGACCAAGGTGCATTTATTTTGCAAAATCTTAGAAGAGGAGCAATGTTTAAATGTTCAGCCCTTGGGACTTATGCAATAGGCTGGAAAAGGGAGCAGCCAGTTCACTGGAGCTTTGTCTCCGAGTCTTGTTGTTGTTTGAGGTTTTAGAGATTGACCCACAAAAAGGCTTTGCCATTAAAGCATTGAGAATTGTTCACAGCTAGATTATGCTTGTGGCTGTCAAATCACCAAAAAAAAAGTCATTCACTGAGGCTAAATTAGTTTTAGTCAATGTAATTAATTTAACCCTTAGCTTTAGAAATAGAGGTGGTCTGGCTTCTAATTTCCTGTGGCTAATACAAAGCAAGAATGTAAAGACATGGAAACTGAAGACCTCCGGTAACTAACTTTAGCCAGATGCTTTGTTCCGCTTCTGTCTTAAATGCTTTGTTTCAATTATAGCCAGAAAATATATAAATAAGCCATTTCTTTTAGGACGGTTGGACCACAAAACCTTTTCTTAGTTAATTGTCTAGCGAGTTTCCAAATGAGTTCACTTGGGTTGGCTTATTGGATAGTGCTGTGTGCTGTCATGTGGGAGATCCAGCTTAAAGAGAGGAGCTCAGGGCAGACCATCACCATGTCACCTCTGTTGAAGGAGATGATTAATGTAGCATGTCTCAGAGGTGGGCCAGAATTTGTCGCCTTTGAAGTATTTGTTAATAATAAATAACTAAGCACTGGATGAGGTACACCACATGTTGTGATAGGCATGTGAAGGACCCATGGATATTGAAAGATGTGTGAAGGGCAGTGTTGAGCATTGTAGCAGTGGATATATATCTACAGGTTTTGTATCTGTTGTTCTGGCACAGTCTGGTGCTGCTTTGAATTGGTGTATCCTGGTCGGTGGGGAGCTTGCTTCTGATGATGAAGCTGAAGAGGTTGCAGGGTTGTCTGATGGTCAAAAGAGGATTCAGGACAGATTTTTTTTTCAGGATGTGGTCCCCATCAAGTATGAGTTGTAACTGTTTGATGATACCCTGTATGGGTTCCAGTATCAGGTGTGCTATCAGAGGGGATTTATTTCTGTATAGAAGCAGGTTCTTTCAGGGTACTTGAGTGTTCCATTCCAGGGTGTGATCTACTTTTCTGGTGGATTGGTTTTGTTAAGTGTAGTAAGGTATATATCCTGGACTTTCTCCTCAGAGCATATTATATTGTATCTGAGTGCCTGGCCATAGATAACAGATTTCTTGGTGTGTTTGGGGTAGCTACTGGATCTGTGAAGGTAGGTATAGTGATCCTTGGGTTTCTTGTATATAGTTGTCTGTAGGGTTTCATTGTTGTAGCTGATCATTGTGTCTAAGATGTTGATGATAGTGTGAAAGTATTATATAGAGACTTTACTGGATGGGGTTCAAATTGTGGTGGAAATCTATGAGGGATAGGGTTTAGGTCATCTCACCAGAGGACAAAAATATGATTGCTTGTATCTCTTTGGTTTATCATTGGTTTTGTGGTGTATTTGTCCAGAAATTCTTCTTCAAGGAGGTCCATAAAGAAGTTGGTATACTGGGGAGCCATCCTACTATCCATGGTTATTCCCATGGTTTAGACAAAGTGTGTGTTTGTTGAATATGAAAATGTGAGGGGTAAGGATGAAATGGATAAGTTTGTGGATATGTTTGGGGTGGATATCTGAGGGTTGTTCATTATCTTGTAAATATTTGTGGCAGGCAGTGATGCTGTCATTGAGAGGGATTTTGCTGTATATGGAGGTGATATCAGTGGTGGCAAGGATGGTGTTCTGAGCAGGGCCGGTTCTAGACACCAGCACTCCAAGCATGTGCTTGGGGCGGCACTTTCCAAGGGGCGGCACTCCGGCTCCTTTTTTTTTTTTTTTTCCCTTGGGACGCAAAAAGCCAGGTGCCGGCCCTGAGTGGAGGTGAGCTGCGGTGGTGGGGTGCGCAGGGAGGGCCTCAGGAAGTAACTCTGGGGGGGGCAGAGGACCCGCTCCCCCCCCAGCTCACCTCCGCTCCACTGCTGCCTGCTCCCCCAAGCGCACCGCCGCTGCCTCTCCCCCCTCCCTTCCAGGCTTGCCGCATGAATCAGCTGTTTTGCAGCAAGCCTGGGAGGGAGCGGGGAGAAGCGGAGCAGCGGCGGCGCACTCAGGGGAGCAGGTAGAGTGGAGGTGAGCTGCGGCAGTGAGGGGCGCGGAGAAGGCCGCAGGAAGTAACCCTGGGGGTGGTAGGGGAACCGCTCCCCCCTCCCCAGCTCACCTCCGCTCCACTGTTGCCTGCTCCCCCGAGCGCGCCGCTGCTGCTGCCGCTCCGCTTCTCCCCCCTCCCTCCCATCCAGGCTTGCCTGGGACGGAAGAGAGGGGTAGGAGGGGAAATGCTGCGCGCCCAGGGGAGGAGGCAGGGCCAGGGATTTGGGGAAGGGGTTGGAATGGGGCGGGGGCGGGGGGGGGGGGCGTGGGACATTTTTTTTGCTTGGGGCGGCAAAAATCTTGGAGCCGGCCCTGGTTCTGAGGGAGGTTGTTAATGTTGCAGATTTTCTGGAGCAAGTCGGTTATGTCCTGAAGGAATCTCGGCTCTTTGTGAGGATGGTTTCTGTTAGTCCTGATATTGCTTCTGTAAGAGTGCCGTGACCAGATCTGATGGGTCTGCCTGGATTCCCTTGCTTGTGTATCTTGGAAAGTGTATACAAGTTCCATGGGGTAGGGTTATGGAGGGAAGATGTTACAGAATTTCTCTTAGAGTTGTTTGGGGAAGGATTTAATGATATCCTTATTTACCTGGGTAAATTGTGATGTGGTGTCTTCTTTTTTTTGTTCTTTATAGTAGATGATGTCGGAGAGTTGTCATTTGGTCTGGTTAATGTAGTCATCACAGTTAAGGACTACACTGGTGCCCCTTTTGTCTGCTCCTTTGCTCACTATTTGTCGGTTCAAGTTCAGGGACTGTATAGCTGTCCTTTTAGCGGTATAGAGATTGTGGTGGATGTGGCATTTGTTATGGATTTCACAGTCAATTTTTTTTCCTGAAGCAATCAATGTAATGATCAAGAATGTGGTTTCACCCGCTGTGAGTGAACTGTCAGATGATTCTTTTTTCTTATGTTTATGACTGGCTGTGAGATCATGGTAATTGTGGTGGTGTCGTCATTATTGTGAAATAATTCTTTTAGACAGAGTCAGTGGAAGAATTCTTGTAGGTCTCCACATGTTGCAAGGTGTGCTGTGTTACCATACTAAGTTCTATGGGTCCTACACATGCCTATCACAACACATGGTGCATCTCATCCAGTGTACTAAATGCCCCAATAACAACTACGCTCTGGAATGAACACACCAAAAAATGAGAAAAGACAAAACCACCAGTCACCTGTGTGTGAATCCTTTTCACAATGCAATTCACCTGACCTCTCAGTCCTCTTCTTCAAAGGAAACCTGCGCAACACCATCAAAAGATGAGCCTAGGACAGGGGTTCGGCAACCTACGGCACGCATGCCAAAGGTGGCATGTGAGCTGATTTTTAATAGCCTGCTGAGGTCCCGGCCACCAGCCCCGCTCAGCCCACTGCCGGCCTGGGTGAAGGGAACCCCAGGCTGGTAGCGGACTGAGCGGAGCCAGCGGCTGAGACCCCAGCTGGCAGGAGCCGGCAGCTGGAATCCCACACTGGCCCTGCTCAGCCTGCTGCCAGCCCAGGGTCCCGGCCACTGGTCCTGCTCAGCCCACTGCTGGCCAGGATGGACAGAACTCCAGACCGGCAGCGGGCTGAGCTGCTCAGCCTGCTGATGCTCTGGGGGGTTCCAGCTGCTGGCCCCTTGCCAGCCGGGGCCCTGGCTGCCGGGATCCCGGCTGGCAAGGGGCTGGCAGCCGGAACCTAGAAGTTGAAAGTAAGGCGGCTCGTGCACGCTCAGAGCCGGCTGATGCTGGGGTGCTCCGCTGCGGGTGGAGGCACGGCGCATGGCATGCTCCCAGCTGGGATCCTGCTGGCTGCCGGAACTTTCCTACAGGCTGGCGCTGGCGGCCCCGGGCACCGGACTAAGCAGCAGGCAGTCAGGCAAGTGAAAGGGGCCAGCGGGAGGCACGGTGGAGGTGTCCGCATCCCAGCCTGTCCTGCTGCCCCTCTCTCGCCACTGTGGCTGGATACCAGGGCACTACAGGCACGTGCCATCCCTGCGGCGCACAGCTGCAGCCCGTCAGGGGGAAGGGGAAGGGAGCGACAGGTCAGGGGGTCTTCTGCCACTGCCCCCCATTTGCCCACAGATGCAGTGCCCTTATACAGCTGGCCCACAGCTCCCTTGGCAGGAACAGGAACAGTCTGTAGCAGAGACCCATCCACATCCAGGTAACCCGGCTGCAACCGGGACTGTCCCAGGCCAGCCCCAAGCCCCCGTCCCCCCCAGAACTTCCCCCCTACACACACACCCCAACCCCCTGCCCTGAGCCCCTCATGCAACCCAACCCTGACTCCTGCATCATCCACATCCCCACCCCCTGCCCTAAGCCCCCCGCATCCCAACCCCTCTTCAGCCACTCCCTGCTGTAGCCCACATTGGAAAACTCAGCAAGGAAAACCAAGGGCAAGGATCACACTAAACTGATAAGATCTGCATTTTAATTTAATTTTAAATGAAGCTTCTTAAACATTTTGAAACCTTATTTACTTTACATACAACAATAGTTTAGTTATATATTATAGATTTATAGAGAGAGACCTTCTAAAAACGTTAAAATGTATTACTGGCACACAAAACCTTAAATTACAGTGAACTTGGCCCACCACTTCTGAAAGGTTGCCTACCCCTGGACTAAGAGCTTAAATTCATAACTCTGCTAGATACTGAAAATCATGGACTGAATAGAGTAGAAACACTGGATTTATGGCTTATTACAATAATCTATAACCCACTAACCCCCTCCCCATGACTGGAGGTGTTGGGCCACTTCACCTTGAATGGTCCCTTGAAATACGTTTTAACTATTTATTCTAAACAACCTGTTCCACATTGTGTTTAGCTGTGAATACTCTCTAATATCCTGGGGCCAGTACGGCTACATCAACACTGCATACAGGAAGCAGAGAGGCTGACTGGCTAAACTACGTGATATACAAAATTCTGTATCCTCTCCCTGCAAGAGATTTCCTGCAGAATGATTTCCATTGAATAATAGTGAGGGTCTGAGTCTTGTTTACTCTTAGGCTCTTGCAGTATAAAAGGGCCTTAAAGTGGACAATAATGTAACTATTTCTCAAATAACATTAGAAATAGAAATTAATGGAGCTATCCCATCTCCTAGAACTGGAAGGGACCCTGAAAGGTCATTGAGTCCAGCCCCCTGCCTTCACTAGCAGGACCAAGTACTGATTTTGCCCCAGATCCCCAAGTGGCCCCCTCAAGGATTGAACTCACAACCCTAGGTTTAGCAGGCCAATGCTCAAACCACTGCGTTATCCCTCCCCAACATTACAATTGGCTGTAATAGGGTGGCAGGATTTTTCTATCGGAGCCCTATAGGGAGGTTTTGACTGATTCCTTAACTCTCTATATAAAGGGAGATGGGAGTGATTCTTTGGGTAGAAAGAATTAGGGTCTTGGCAAGGAAATTCTAGGGAAAGCCAAGTTTAGGGAGAAATGTAAGACTGAGTTTTACATTTGTTGTCTGAATTACTACTAAAGCCAAAACCAAGAAAAGAGGGTAAATATGGACTAAATACAGAAGGCCTGATTCTCTGTTACCTCATTCTGTGCTAATGTAACACTGACTATTTTAATGCAGTTACAATGATGTAACAGTGGAGAACAAGGCCAGTCTACATAGATTTTCGTCACAGTAGGCTGAGAACCCTATGTGTGTTCAGGGCCAAAATCTGCTTGCCTTATACACAAGCGTAGACAAGCAGGATTTGGCCCATAGGACACGTCTTTTGTGTTATAATTGTTTAGCACTCTGAATTTATGAGTAGCCGCACATTTGATGCCTGATTGAATATGGGAGGAGAGAGGGAAATAAATACTTGTTTTTGTGCATTTAGAAATTTGGAAATAAGGCATGTTGAGGTACAAAATGTGACCTGCATACAGTGTAATACTCCAACTGCATTATCAATACACAGTGGAGAAGTAACTGAGGAATGGATAACAACAATCATATAATGGCAGAGATCTATACCACCGAGTGCCCATAACAACACTGTGTGGTTTTATTCCATGTATTCCACAGGGTTATTACTGATCTGGTGTAGCCAGGTTAATTGCAGGTAAATGCATGGCTACTGCCAGTCCATGACTGGGCAGTCTCCTGTCCTGACCTCAAGTCTGATCTTCAGCGGTCTATGTGCAGAGACTTTGTGCAAAAAGGACCAGCTGGCAGTGACTAATGATGATTTCAATCTTCTTGAGGTCAGTTCTCAATGGATAATAATTTGTACTAGATCTTGTCATGTAGAAATCTGCTGCAAGTTCCTGCATTTATCCCATGAGTAAGAGCTGCAGGATTAAGTCCTGAACCTTGTGTTTGAGTATCCAAAACACAATAGGTGGGGAACTTTTGTATAGCAGCTTAGTTTATTTCTCCTGTGGTATTTAAGTCAAATTCATATTGAGGTAAAACTGCCTAGCCTTAGGTGTTGAGAAGTGCTGAATACATTATGAATGGTGAGTCAAGAGATTTGTTGTGCAGGAATTGTTTGGTGGTGGTGATGTTATTATTTAACACTTCTATTGTGTTAGCGCTTCAGGTCCCATCAGTTTGGGGCACTATTGTTCTGGGTTCTGAACAAGCATACAGCAAACGTCAGTGCCTGCCCCAAAGAGCTCAGAGTACAAAAGACACAACGTAAGAGGTTGCTGAGTCAAGCCAGTGGGTCGAGTTGGGGGTTGTGGAGATGACAGGGTAACAAAAAGAAAATGTTGGCAATTCATAGGGAATGAGGATCAGAAATCACAGCTTAGCCCCTGTCTAGCTGTTGCCAGGCTGCAGCCTCCTGTTTGCATTATGGGAGCTTGGAGGAGTGTCTCGACAGAGGATCCGGTGGTGGCTTAATGGATTTTGAATAGGAACTTCATCCACTCGATGGGGCAGCATAGGGGAGAGTGCCAGAAGCGGAGACTCAGGGGACTGAGGTTGGCCTCATTGGAGTGAAGGTGGGAGTTGACCTTGTGATAAGGTTAAAGGTTGGATAGGCAGGGCGAGGCCCTCTTTCCCCAGATAGGAGGAGGAAACAGATTGTAGGCCTTTCTCTGAACGATCCTAATTCTCATAATAACTGATTCCGATGGACTTTTAGGCACCCTGAAACCTCTCAGAAAAGGAGATAGTTCTGAATTTTTAAAAAACACAAAACCAGAGCATAAGGCACGCCTTGGTACAAAATGTGATTTGTGCGCAGGCATAAATAAAACTCCAACCATATTAACGACTCAAAAATGGAGATATAATTAAGGAGCGGATACAAATTTGTATTTGTATTAAATCAAATAAAGTAGAAATCTGCTCCAAGGCCCTGTATTTGGCTCAGCACCAATTCTGGTATCACTGAGGTTTTAGCTACCATAGCGACATACTCTTTTGGGGCAGAGGGGAAGGAAGAAGAATTTACAGTAATACCTTCAACTGTTCGTCTAATTAAATCTCACAAGTTAGCGGAACATGCTGGATTTATAATCACTCACAATCCCAGTGGTTGCACTTGAAACTAATCACCTTCTTTAAAGTAACATATTTGTATGAATTCATGCAGCCATTCAAATATGCAAAACCTAGAGATCAGTAAAATACAGGGCTGGAGCAGAGGGGAAGATTTCAGAAGCTCCCATGTTGAACGAGTTTCCTTACCTTTGGCAAAGGCCACTGCCAGTTCTCAAAATTTTAAGAAAAGGGGGAGCTCGTGTGAAATTGGTTTCTGTCACTTTAATGTATGAGGGGATTCTGCTTCAGGGGCTTTTGGGGAAGCAGGGCATATTTTAAAATACTATGGTCTCAAAGGTTCAGATGCAAATCACCACCACCAAGAACTGCTGACGTAAAAGAATCTCTGGGTAGGAAGAGAAAGCTTTGTGAGTACCCTTTCTTCCCTACAGCCCCCACTCTCTCCTCTTTTGTCAAGTCCCGCCCCACCCCACCCCCACCATGAAGTCTTTTATTTCTTGGGAACAGGCAGTTAAGAAGCTCAGGACTATTTTTATAAAAAGCATTATCACGTGCTTATGTCAAACTTGCAGCAAGTTGCAAAGAAAAATATCCCAAAGGGACGGAGGAAGTTAACTGCTATTCCAGGATTTGAGATCACAGCACCCATGGTCTTTGCTTTGGCAGTGTGATTAGTGCAATCTATAGGAGGGAAGAAAGGGAAAAAATGACAAGGTGGGGGATGGGGGCGGGGGAGACAAACACACAGATCCCTCAAGCAGAACAAAAGACAGCAGTTCACCCACCCCCTATGTTTCTCACTCTTTCTCTACCTCCAGTGTAAGATCTACCTTCTCTAGGCTGAGTAGCTTGTAAGAGGAGGTTTTCCTTCAAACTTTTGCCACTTCCAGGCTGGGCGCTCTCTCTCTCTCTCTCTCTCTCCCTGTGTGTGTGTGTGTGTGTGTGTGTGTGTGTACAAATACCTACTGTAGATTAGTAGACACCATCCTTTGGAATTGCTACTGCCAGGTAAGATATAGTTTTAATTCTCCTCTTTCTTGAGATCCATTTTGTACAGGCTGGTGGGCTCATTTTGTTAAGTGCACAGTCCCTCCCCCTTCTCCCCCACCCCCAGTCCAGTTAATGCCCTTCTGTGTTGGATGGTAATAAATATGAGAGGGAGTTGATTGCCAAATTAGATGCACCTTCAGGAATCCAGTGGGAGAGAAAGGGTTTCTCAAGGACTGGGGTTGGAAGGGGAGTTGGGGAATTGTCTGGTCTGCTCAGCCCTCTCCACACATACACACACGCACTTTTTCAGATCATACAGCAGGGTGCAGCACTATATCCCCACCAGCTGGGAGGGTGAGGGAGCAGAGTGTCATAAATTGGTTAGCAGGGGTGCTATTTCTCTGCTCTTCAGGAAAAAGGACTTTATAAAAAGGGTTCCAGCACCCTGGACAGCTGGAGGGAGACATGTGAAAATAGGAGGGTGAGTGCTTTAACCTCTTCCCTCAGGGGGAAGGAAGCAAGATTGCTAGATACCATGGCCAGTAAATCCATTAAACAGAATATCAGTCATTTATGTATGTCTAATACACAGCTGCCCCACTGCTCAGCCAAGCTCAGCAGGCTTTTTCAACCACAAAATGATTAATTAAAAGTGCAAGAGTTTTTTTCACTTCAATCTATTCATCTAAAGTCTTTTGTTTTCCTTTGAACATCAAAGAGGGCCACATTCCATCTGCTTTATTTATGTAAACTGTCCCACTGACGGCAATTTTAAGGCAAAATGCCCTTGGTTTGTGCTGTTCCTGATTTGCCATAACTGTGGTAAAAGATATGAAAGAACAACAACAAAAACAAAACAAAAAAAACCCATCATCTATCTCAGTAGAACCTAAAAGGTCTTAGTTTGGTGTATTCTATATTATTCCTAGAGTCTTCCTTGAGAGAGGCTCTTCCATTGTGGGGATAGTTAAAAATTGTCATTTTTACACCATCAGAACCAGCCCCTGCTTTCACTTATGCCCATACCCGTTCCTTGAAGCTATTGGGTTGATCAGCTATACATAAGAGAAGAATTAGTCTGAAGGTTTTTTAGAAGAAATTTGGTAAAACAGAAAACAATAGAACACTATATAGTTTTTGGTGCCCACTTCAATAGCTAGTTGATTTCTATTTCCTACTCTTTTTCAGTCCCTCATAAATGGCCCCAAAATGACTCAGAACTGCTAAATAGAAACCAAATTCAAGGAAATGGCAGTGATTAATAGTTAATGTTTATATGCCATTTGAAAGATGTTAAAGTGCTATATAAATTCCAAGTGGCACTGTTATTAGTAATTATGATTATGAAACATGATTCAGCCTCCGAGAAAGATAAATCA
This sequence comes from Malaclemys terrapin pileata, assembly GCF_027887155.1. Classification (NCBI taxonomy): domain Eukaryota; kingdom Metazoa; phylum Chordata; order Testudines; family Emydidae; genus Malaclemys; species Malaclemys terrapin. The sequence continues at coordinate 117,398,398 of NC_071505.1, forward strand.
ACACTACCTGGCTGCCATCAGAAGCACTTTTACTAGTCACGCTAACTTGGTGTATATTTGCACAACACTATCTACTGCCTATATCTCAGGGACCAAATACCGTAACTGTCACAGAATATACAAACAGTATTTTGGAAGATTGGGGGGGTAGCATAAACTAGGTAAGACTAAGTAGGATTATATTCTGTTGTTCCAGATAAGAGATCCACTTGAAAAAATGAAAGTTCCATACGGAGATAATTAATGCATGCATTCTATGTTTATCTAAGAAATATCAATGAGCAGGTTAGAATGTAATTTCACCCATTTTAATGCGTGTCTTAATGTCAGGAGATTATATTTTACATATTAGATTATTTTCTGTGATAAAGAATAGTAACATTCTACAAGTGTATGGTTGTACAAAGCTATGACTATTTATAAAATTGTGTGTGTACCTGTTTATCTCTGTTTTTATGGTATACTGTAGCGTAGTTTTAATGTTCTACAGTTGAAACTTGTTGTTTTTGTCTTCTGCTAGAAGTCTAAGCAACTGCCAGTTACCATTAAAGAACTGTGTTGTATCAGATCATCCCAAATCAGTTTATGGCTCAATAACCCACCCATACAATGTTTTGTGATTTGTTTTGAAGACTTAATATTTCAGATTGCATAGTGCCCTAATTTCAAGGTTTAGATAGTCTTTTTGGTTTGAAAAAAATTATTTTAATATTTGTACCGCAAATAATTGTTACTGCTACAGAGTGGAAAGTGTTATGTTTTTGTAGCATGAAGATATGAGGGGTTGATCTTGCCTTATAGCCTGTTTTTTAAAAAATCTTTGTACCAAGGGGTGTGTGTATATACGCACACACATACATCTCCATTTTCCCCTCATTCCTTACTCAGACTAGCTTCCACTGACTGGAAATTTTCCCGGAATAAGTACTGAGGAAAACTGAGAAAGATGTTCAGGATGTTGCCCTCAGATGGACAGAAGATATCCTGCAAAATATATATCCATATAAAATACACAGGGCTTGAATTCAATGTTACATCAGGGCCCAATATATTTATAGGGGAAGGAGTTATTCAGTATAATGCTTAACTTCCCTTGCTTTGTACTTTTAAACGTAAAAATACCAGGAATGAAATGTACAACAAAATAGAATTTGGTGTAGTTTTGCAGGTCTAGACTGCTGAGCGCCAAGTTCTGAGTCATAGTCATCCGAAACAGTCATGTAATCGGGCCTCTGTCAGAGGTTGTTATTCAAGTGTTTGGGACTATACAGTAATGTAAAAGATAACATAAACATCTTCCCGGTAGTAATTTGTGTCATTACTGTTATCTTTTATTTTTAATGTGGGATTATTATGATACTCGTAAAGTGAGGCATGGATAGCACTGGCTGGAGTGAAACACAGCATGGGAAGGTGTTGTGAAAGCTTCTCCAGGTGATATAGTTAATGGGCCTACACTGCTATTCCAGACTTGACCTTTCCTTACCAGAGACAAATTAAGGCCTAATGGTTTGATGCCTTTTTTGATAATTCACAAGCAAAATGCATTTGGTGTCTTATTATTACTTTATTGTTACACACATTGCTAAAGCACCCATTAGCTTAGTATTTGGGCACTCATCCATACATTCACTCCTGTACAATAGGTGCCCTGTAATATTTTCACTGCTGCCAGTGATATTCAGTTATTCCACAGATAATTTAGTCTTTAATTAGTCCATATCTTAATTCTTAAAATGAACATGACTTATCTTTAATACCCATGTTCAGAGGATAACGCTCAGTCGTCTCATCTGGGAGCAGGTTCTTAGAAAATGTGCCTATCCCAAGAGATCAGAATATTATTGAAATTTCTCAGTTATTGTGTCTATCAGAATGCAGTCCACTTCGTGGTCCCTCTGGAATATAGGTTGTAGATCTTCTGTGCCTCTGGTAGCAGTGTGGAGGACTTCCCCCTCTTTTATTTCTGTACATTACCTCTTGCTTCCAGGAGAACGTGGTAGTGCTGCAGCTGGGGCTGCAGGTTCTGGGGTGGAGACAGAAATGAGGAGTTCAGGGTGCGGGAGGGGGCTTCAGGCTGGGGCAGAGGGTTGGGGTGCGGACTCTGGGTAGGGCTAGGGATGAGGGGTTGGGGGTGTAGGAGGGTGCTCCGGGCTGGGTCCAAGGGGTTTGGAGGGCGGGAGGGCGATCAGGGCTGGGGCAGGGGGTTGGAGCATGGGAGGGGGTCAAGCTCCGGTTGGTGCTTACCTCAAGCAGCTCCTGGAAGCAGCGGCATGTCCCCCCTCCAGCTCCTATGCGGAGGTGCGGCCAGGCAGCTCCCATTGGCCATAGTTCCCAGCCAATGGGAGCTGTGGAGGCAGTGCTTGGGGCAGGGGCAGTGTGTGGAGACCCCTGTCTGCACCATTTGTAGGAGCCGGATGAAGGACATGCTGCTGCTTCCAGGAGCCGTGCAGTAGTTCTGGATGCAGCCCCCGGGCCATAGTTTGCCCACCCCTGGTGTAGTATGTATCACGTGTGCTTATATGGCCCCCATCACCATAGTGTTTGAGCACCTCACACTGTATAATGTTTCTCCTCACAACACCATGTGAGCTAGGAATGTGCTATTATTCCTATTACACTGAGAGGTTTAAGTCCACACTTAACCTGACATAGCTACTGTGCTCAGGGGTATGAAAAATCCACACCCCATGAGCGCCATAGATATGGCGAACTAACCCCTGGTGTAGATGCAAGTCGGTTGATGGAAGAATGCCTCCATTGATGGGGAAGATGGATTTCCTACCGCAACAGGAAACCCATTCCATTACTGTAGGCTGTGTCGATGCTACGGGGTTGTGTTGGCATAGCTACAGAGCCCAGGTGTAGACATGGACTGACTTGCCCAAAGTCACAAAGTAAGTTTGTGGCAAAGCAGGAATTGAACCCAAGTTTCCAGAGTCTCTGGCTAGTGCCCTAATCACAGAACCAGCTTTCCTGCCTGATACACAAGAGTGCTGGCAAGAAAATAAACTTCTTTTCCAAGCCCTACTCAGGCTTTGGTCGGGGTGACAAAGTTCAATACCCTGTCACGTGAACACAGGTCATCAGCTGTTATTTCCACTGGCATGATGCAATGCTCTCAGTGGAAGTATACTACTTTTCATTTATGGCCTCCTTCTACCTGGTTGAGACTCCAGCGAAGGGCTCCATCCATTCATTCGGCAAATATTTGCATAAATTTGTACATCTAGTTAAATATGGTTAAGCCTAATGCTACATCCGATTGGCACCTAAGTTTCCAGAGAGACAACCACTTATTCCACAGATGCCCTGGAAAGTTGTGACAATTTATATCTTAGATCTACGTCTCTATATCTACATACGGAACACATTATTAATCAATCAATTCATAAGCACCTAGAAGATAATAGGGTTATAAGGAATAGCCAGCATGGACTTGTCAAGAAAAATCATGCTAAACCAACCAAATTTCCTTCTTTTGACAGGGTTACTAGCCTAGTGGATGGGGGGAGCAGTTAATATATCTTGATTTTGGTAAAGATTTTGACACAGTCCCACATGACATTTTCATAAGCAAACTAGGGAAATGTGGGCCAGATGAAATTACTATAAAGTGAATGAACAGCTGGTTGAAAGACTGTACTCAGAGTAGTTATCGATGGTTCACTGTCAAACTGGGAAGGTATAGCTAGTGGAGTCAGTTCTGGATCCAATACTATTCAATATTTTCATTAACAACTTGGATAATGGAGTGCAGAGCATACTTATAAAATTTGCAGATGACACGAAGCTGGGAGGGGTTGCAAGCACTTTGGCAGACAGGATGAGCATGAAATGACCTTGACAAATTGGAGAATTGGTCTGAATTCAACAAGATGTAATTCAATATAGACAAGTGCAAAGAACTTCACTTAACAAGGAAAAATCAAATGCACAAGTACAAAATGGGGAATAACTGGCTTGGTGGTAATACTGCTGAAAAGGTATAGGGATTATAGTGGATCACAAATTGAATATGAGTCAAAAATATGATGCAGCTGTGGAAAAAGCTAATATTCTGGGGGTACTTACAACAGAAGCATCATACGTAAGACATGGGAGGTAATTGTCCTGCACAACTAGGTATAGATGAGGCCTCAGCTGGCATACTGTGTCCAATTCTAAGCACTACACTTTAGGAAAGGTGTGGACAGAGGAGAGCAACAAAAAAGAAAAGGTTTTGAAAACCTGGCCTATAATGAAAGGTTAAAAAAATTGGGCTTGTTTAGTCTTGAGAAAGAAGACTGAGGGGGCACCTCAGAATAGTCTTCAAATATGTTAAGGGCTGTTATAAATGAGATTGTGATCAATTGTTCTCCGTGTCCCCTGAAGGTAGGACTGGGCTTAATCTGCAGTAAGGCAGATGTAGGTTAGATATAAAGAAAAAACTTCTAACTATAAGGATAGTTAAGCACCAGAATAGGCTTCCAAGGCAGGTTGTGAAATCCCCATCATTGAAGGTTTAAGAACAGGTTAGACAAACACATGTCAAGGATGGTCTAGGTGTACTTGATCCAGCCATAGCTCTGTGGGCTGGACTCAATGACTTCTCAAGATCCTTTCCAGCCCTACATTTCTATGATTCTATAAAAGAATGGCAGCTTTAACGTTTCCCTATTTTTGGCCGACCTTTTCTGTTCTGTGAGACCTAGGGTTGCTTAAAGGTCAACACAAGAGATTAAAAATATTTCCTAAACCAATTTAGGGACTGAAATGATTAACAAGGCACAGTGGTATGTAGGCATGGTTTTAAGAATCGTGGAGATATTAATATTTGAAAACAAAATATTTGGTTTTTAATCTACCTCCTTCTATTTACCTCCCAAGACACAAGTTCAGGCTTTTTTCCTGTAATTGTTGACAAGATCATTGAGACTTATGGTCCCATCTGAACTGGCAAGTTATCATAGCGAATTAAAGCCACATTATTTTTCATGTTGCTCGTTGACTGATCTCAAGGAGGTAGAGAAAATTTGATGGCACTTAAAACAATTAGCTTATCTATAAACCTAATGATCTCTATGTGAAGTTAAAGAGTAATATTTACTAGCAATGCTTGATCAAATGCCTAGCAAAATCAAATCTATGCAGCACTGAGAGGGAATGAAAACACAGTTGGTTTATTGTGTATGATAGTCATTTTATCTATCTTGTCTAGGTAATCTGATTGCACATTTCCATAAGTAAACTTCTAACTCCCCATGTCTATTTTGATTATAAACTGGTAATTGCTGTCTGCACAGGAAGCAGTTTGGCAAGTTTTAATGTTATGTGACATAAGCTTTCAGTGCGGAGCCCCTACTTTACCCTTTTAAAATGTTCTTGGTGTCTTCTAGATTAGAGACCGGCGATATTATCATGGAGAATTCAGCAAAAGAAAACGCTCAATTGTTCTCAAAAACCATAATCCTGCCAATTGACAGGTCTTCATCTAAATCTGAATCTTCTGCTTCCAAGGAGAAACAAACGTGCTGTGGAGGTATAAAGGTAAGGAAGAGCTCTGAATTTTACAGCACAGACCATTGAATGGCTGAAGTTTTGTTGCTGGATGCATTTCCCCCCCAGTATATTTCTCACTGGAATGTTACCCTTTTTCCATTCAGTGTAGAAGTGATATAGATGGATCTAATTTATGAAGTTCTGATGCTGATTCAAATTTCCCTAACTTTTGGGGATGTTCAGCTCTGGGGCCGTGGTTCAGGCTCACGTGTAATGTGTGTTCAGTAGCCACTATTAACAACTAATATTTACCCACAGTTACCAGCCCATGGTATTTCCCTGAGTTAACAATAGAATAGTACACTGGTTCTCAAACTTTTTTTTTCGTGGAACACTTGAAAATCTCTGAGGGTCTCGGCGGACCACTTAATGAGCTTTCCTAATGTCATTTGTACCATTAGCTAACTATTGTGAAGTGCTTTGGATAAAAGTGCTATATAAAAAAACCCTTAATAATAATGAATGTTTTTTTGTTCTACAAATAAAAGCGCACAACTCATATTTTAATATCAGTAGTCTTGCTTTTCTAATCAGATGGATGTGCCCCTCTCCCCCGCCATGGCAGCCCCTGAGCTCTGGCTGGGAAGGAGGGGGGTCTCTCCCTCTCTCTCACACTGCAGCAGCCTCTGAGCTGGGGCTGGGAAGGGGTGTGTGTCTCTCCCTCTCTCTCACACTGCAGCATCCCCCGAGCTGGGGCTGGGAAGGAGGGGGGGTCTCTCCCTCTCTCTCACACTGCAGCATCCCCCGAGCTGGGGCTGGGAAGGAGGGAGGATCTCTCCCGCGCCACAGCAGCCCCAGAGCCGGGGCTGGGAAGGAGGGCCATCTCTCCCCGGCAGCCACAGCCCTGGACCTGGGAAAAGTTGCCTCTTTCTCTGGCCGCCGAAGCTCTGCATGTCCCAAATTCCTCCCACCCCCTTTTCTCACCTCACTGCCCCCTCCCATCTACCCTCTATTCCCCCCAAGGCCACCACCTCACCTTACCTGTGCATCTTCTCTAGGGTCCAGGCACCTAATTAGTGGAGCCACGCCTGCGCAGCTCCACTAATTAGGTGGGTGGCCCTTCATTCTCTCGCTCACCCACCCAGGTGTGCACCTTAGAGGGAACTGTCCACAGAGCACTTGAATGGAGCTCACGGACCACTGGTGGTCCATGGACCACAGCTTGAGACAGGGCCGGCTTTCGGTTTTTTGCTGCCCCAAGCAAAAAAAAAAAAAAAAAAAAATTGTGCCGCCCCAAGCACATGCTTGGTTTGCTGGTGCCTAGAGCCGATCCTGGTTTGAGAACCTCTGGAATAGTAAATGTTTGTGGTATCAGTGTGTGGGGTCAGTAAATGTCTTTTTTTTTTTTTTTTTTTTAATTGGCAGTCCTGGTAACATAGGTTTCTGGAATTTGAAAAATGATTCCTACTACTTTACGAACATCTTGAACACTTCACTGATGGAACAAACATGAATTTTGATTTGTGGTACTATGAATGAGAGATCCTGAAAACCAACAGTAATGTGTTGGTTTTTTTTGGTTCTCATCAAACTCTGAGCCCACCCAAAATTGCTGTGCTTGAATGAGAGCACTCTCTTGTGAGTTCAACTTCAGCAGCCTCAGACTTGTGATGTAGCATTGCAATGTGATAATGTCACAACACATTCACATTACAATACCATCCTGGAAGAGCACTCCCTCTGGAAATCCAGCCCTGCACAAGCGGGCGGTAGAAGATCAGTTACTTTTTCATGCAACTGGTCTTGTCTTGCAATCTGCACTCCAGGGATCGGCTTCTGCTGTGGTGTGAGTTGAGTTCACTGGGGTATATGTCGTCACAATCTGAATCAGAACATCTTTGGCTTTGCCTAATTCTTGCTCCCCTTCACATTCTTTATTCCTTCTGGTTTTCCATTGTTACAGACCATTGTTTCCAGTTACAATCTGAGCCATAGAAAGAGTCCATATTCGTAGAAAGAGTCCCATTGGTTTCAATGAGATTGGAGCCTGTAAATTACAGCCCATACCAGATAATCTGCTCTGTGATACAATGATTCTGGTAATTTTGTACAGAATAAAATGACAACTCTGACAACATAAACTCCTGAATATTTCCATTGGTCTTATCTACCACCACACAGATATCCACCATTGGGATAAACTGAAAACCACTGAAAACTGGGCCACTGTTGCTGAGAAATTAAAAACAAGTGGTATTAATTAAACCTACATTATAATAGCAATAAAATCATTGCCCCTCTGTTTGCTCAACAATAATCTGATTCCCTCATTGAATAAACCTTCAGTCACAGTTCAGCCACTCAGGAATCAGCTTATTGCCTCCAAAATACACTAATATTATAGCTCAAACAATTAGTCCAGTTTGGAAATTTTGCTGCTATCACGCTTCCGGGCCTGGAAAGCTGGGTCAGTTAACCTCTAGAAAATGTGAATAATGAGGAGATTCGGCAAATTGGTTTTGTAAACGGCCAGCCTTTCATAAACTTTGCACTTAGGTTTACTTACCAAAAAAAGCACCAGCTGATTTATGGTGAGGTCAACACCCAACTTTATCTATGTTTGGAAGTGAGCTGGAGAAGGATGGAACATCCTGGGCATTTCTACATTGCCAGTTTAATTCAGAAGCATTTTTGCTACCTCCTGATGTCAGGTTCCCTCTTAGGTAGTTCCAAGACATTTAAGAAAACTGACATCAAAATATGTCTGAAAACGAAGAGGTTTGAAGTCCTGTTTTCATTACATCATCTACCCCTGAAAATCATATTCATGTTTTTACATGACCATATAAAATCCAAAGACATTAACGCGCACACAGAGGAAAATGACAGTTATGCTTATTTTCCTTGGAAAGCTTTCTGAAAGCCCTCCTGGTGGGAAATACTGTTCATACTATACAAAGTGGGGAAAGTTTTATTTAAATTATAGCAGGCACTTAGGAGATTTCCACGGTAGCAGCCCGTGCTGGGAAGCAATGCAAGTGGGACACGGGAAATTAGAAAGCGCAATGCGAAAGTTTGCATTAAACTTCAATACCAATTCTACAATCAATAGACCAAATTATGTACTAGGAGGGAAGTGTTCCTATGGAGCTCTTGATTTACCCCGTTTTATGTAATTGTACTTGGGATAGTCATAAATGCATAGCATGGGGGAGAGTGTGGCCCTTGGTGTGTGTTATACATTGTGACGTGCATCATTGCTATGGTTTTTTTCCTACACAAAGAAAAGCCATATACGTGCAGTCAGCACAGCCTTTGTTTGATAGTGAAAAAACGACGTGTGGCCTCCATTAGAAAGCATACAGTGTTTGACTCTATTCTGGAGATGGTTGCATCTGACTGAAAATAACTAGCTGTGCAAAAAGAGATGTGGGGAGTCTCCATTTAACAGATACAGTACACAGAAATCTAGTCTGTGTTAGGGCTGGCCTTACTCATGGTACCACGTAATGGCTAGGTCCCTAGATCATAAATCTCCCCCATCTCTAGTGTCCTCAGCCCGGTTGTCACTCCAGCACAGTGGTGGTCTCTCTTCTGGCAGATAGTAACTTGTCCCTCCACCCAGGTCACTACTGAAGTCCACCCCTTTCGTCTAACAAAGTGTAGAAGTCCAAAATCCCCCCAGAAAGAGTTTCTGGCTTGGCTCAGCTCCGGGCCCCTGAAGACCTCACAACCTTACTTCAGGGCTTACAATGTCTTTATCTCTCTTACCTCAGGTTATGTCATCCTTGTTGCTGGTTGGTAGGGGAGCCCAGGCCCGCCCTCTCTGCAGGGCTCTGACCCAGGGCTCTGTGAGAGGCAGTAATATCAAGCACCCAGGCATGCTCTGAGGTTACCTCCCTCGACCACTTCCTACCATTTACTTTCTCAGCTCAGTGCATGGTCATATTCTCACAAACAATCCGAGAAAAGCTAGAGTGCGGGGTTCTTTAATCCTTAAGGATCTTTAATCTGGTCCTCTTCTGCGGCCTTGGGTACCTGTTGCTTGCGGACCCCCCTTCTCTGCAGCAACAGCTCCTACTGTACCCTTACTTGGGCACTCTCAGATAGATCTTTCACCACTTGCTATCCCTGTCCCCCTTTCTGAGCTGTCTGGCTTGCTTTTAAACTCCACCTCCTGCTGGAGCAGGCTCTGCAGGTGCAATGGGATGGGACCACATGGGCCTAGAACTGCTCCTTAACCCTCTTCTATCCCTGTGTGGGGTTTATATACCCCATCACACAGACATAAGAAAAAAACATATATACACTGAAGTTACTATATGACAGGATGTTTGATGGGGGAAAGATCGTTCTACAAAGGACATTTTTCATATGAAGAATTTTAAAATGAAGGTTTGAGGATGGCTCCTGGGATTGATAAAGGGATGCAGCACCTTTTGTCTCATGCTCATTGGTTAACATCCAGTCCAGATTGGGGTTGTTTAAAGCCCCTATTCTGCAAGTTGCTCCATAGTAGCAGATTCTCCTGTCCTGGGTCCCAGTGACTTCAGTAAGAACAACTTTCAGGATAAGGGTTTTAAAGTTATTACCATTGGATGGCTGGTCCCCTATGTGAAATGGGTTGCTACTGTCAGTCTATTCCCTAGTGAATAAGTGTTCATATGAAAAAAAACCTATCCAAATTGACAGTAATTGCTTCTACAGGAGGCTGAATTATCCCCCTATCCCTAGAGACAGGGTTTGCTTTGTCATTTTGTTGTCTCCTGCTAGAGATAATAGCGGTGTTGTCTGACAGTGAAGGAAATTTGAACTGCTGCTGTCCATGAGCTGTGGATAAACAGAAGATTGTCAATCCAGCACCTTTCACAAACACGAAGAAAAATCACTCATAATAATAATTAATAATAAAAGTATATTTTAAAAAAATGTTTAATTCAATTAATACAACAAAATATTTGTTATAGTATGATCTTAATTACCATCGACTTCTCTCACAGATATTTCTTGGCGCATTATCCTTTGTTTACTTCGCTAAAGCATTGTCAGGAAGTTATCTAAAAAGTACCATCACCCAAATAGAAAGAAGATTCGATATCCCTTCTTCTTTGGTTGGTGTTATTGACGGCAGCTTTGAAATTGGTATGTGGTGCTTTCATTTTCAGACAAAACTAATGCCACCTGTCATTGTGGCAAATGATCGTACAAGTCTCATAGGCCTATTGAAGTTAAATGAGATCCATCTGGCAAGAGCAAATGTGGCCTTTAATATGTGTTTACATTTGGTGTGACAGTGATGAGACTGCGCTTAACGTGGCCCTGACCATGTAATGGTTGAAACTGGGGTGGTGACTGCTGCTTTAGAGATGGTTCTTGTTAGCACTGTTTTTCTGAACCAGCATGGACAGGGATTTTATTGTGAGAAATCTGATAGCCAGGATATAGCCTACTCCCCTAGGGCTTGTCTATACTTACGCGCTGGTTCGGCGGCAGGCAATCGAACTTCTGGGTTCGATTTATCGCGTCTAATCTGGACGCGATAAATCGAACTCAGAAGTGCTCCCCATCGACTCTGGTAATCCTGCTCGCCGTGAGGAGTACGCGGAGTCGACAGGGGAGCCTGCCTGCCGGGTCTGGACCGCGGTAAGTTCGAACTAAGGTACGTCGACTTCAGCTACGTTATTCACGTAGCTGAAGTTCCGTACCTTAGTTCGATTTGAGGGTTTAGTGTAGACCAAGCCCTAGATAGCACAATGCAGGGTTGTGGCGGAGCCTGATTCACCCATAGTGTGGCCTGAGCTGCAGACATTTCATTTATCCATGTAATTCAGCAGTGGTGCCCACAGTTGTACGCACAGAGTGTACTATTGGCAGTGGTGAGGAGTGGCAGCGCTAGCAGCTGCCCCACTGCCAATTCAGCTTTGGTCCTGCACTCCCTCTGTCATGATGGAGGGGCTGCGGGGCCAAACCAGAGTGAGCACATTGGGCAGGGGGAGGCCAGTGCTGCTCCGCCTTGCGGCTGCTGCATGGTGAGGCAGGTCCTACTTCAGGGCTTCCCACAAGGGAGCCTGCCCAGCCTCATCCTGTCCCCCTCTCAGGGATCGGGGTGTGATGCTGCACCTGGGCAAGCCAGGCTGAGAGGCAGGGGCTGAGCCTAGCAAAGACTTGGGGCGTGGAAAGCTGGGGCCGACAGCTACAGTGGGGTTGGCTCCACAGGGACTGATGGGGTGTACCATGGAGGAAAATTCCAGGGGGGCACCTCTGTAATTAAGTGCTGTGGTAAGGGAGCTGCATACATCAGACCATGTATTATTCTTTCCTTAGGCAAGCCCAACCAGAGACATGTACCATGGAGGTTATTGGTTACCTTGAAGCAGTGTTAAAAGGGTTTGGCACTGGTGTTAGCAGTAGACAAAAGACAATAATTTTCTTGTGCACTGTTCGCCCTCTCTCCCCTGGCGTTGTCACTGAGATCCCCTCCTGTGTGATCCAGCCAGGATAGCTCTGTGACTTGGTAAATGGTGAGAATACAAAGGTCAAATCCTATATTGCCTCCATTGGTCAATGGATCAAGGGTACTCCTGCACTGAGATCTCCAACATGACATTATGTAAAGTTACCATCAAACCTTTGGACTTATGTCAAAATTTCTTCAGTTTAGTGTTTTGTGGCATTTTAGCACTCCTGGGAATATATTATTGGCTAAGGTACCCAAAGTCCTATTACTTGGCTGCCTCATTCCCTTCCCACTTCCCCCCACCCCGCTTGACATTCCACCTCTCTTTCCAGTGACTGGCATCTGGCTAGGTCCTCGTTTCCAGCTGCTTCTACAGGTGCCCATGTTCTTCCTAACTGATCCTGGACACTTGCACAACTATTTGGAAACAAGGAGGAGACCCACGACCATGTGAGCAGCCATCTTTCTGTGGACCCCAACAACTGTTATATAGGCCAGGATTTGGGAATGACTGGTTTAGCGTGTAGTTCACTTATGAGTGTGTTGTAAATTCAAGTTACCTTTTTGTATTTTTCAAAGGGAATCTCCTAATCATAATTCTTGTAAGCTACTTTGGAGCGAAACTTCATAGGCCAAAGATAATTGGAGCTGGTTGCCTAATAATGTCAGCTGGAACCTTTCTAATTGCGATGCCCCAATTCTTTATGGGACGGTAAGTGCAAAGCAATCTGTTCTTTCTGTTCAGAAAGAAATGCACTAGCACAGAACTTACCTTTTGCCCATGAACCTATTTAAACTACATAGACACTGTATGCACCTATTCAAACCACATAGACACTGATTGTGGAAGTGCTGATGGGAACAGAGAGTAATATGGTTACTATTATTAATTGTTTATTACAAATAGATTATTTATTACTATAGTTGAGCAAATAATAGAAAAAATATTCCATCAATATCCATGCAAATTTGAAATTCGTTTCTGATTAGTTGACATTTGTAAGCCCTTTCTGGGCATGATCTAAAGCCCGTTGGAGCCGTCTATGATGAAGTGACGAATAAAAACAGAAAATAGTGTGTAGGAAAGAACTATGTAGGACCCAGAGGACAATCCCACTATTTTGTATTCTACACTAGACCAGATTTGGAACTCAGAATACCAGGTGATCTTCTGGGATGTGGCCCCATGCACACTTCATACAGTACAATATTCTTACAAAATACATTTACTTATGTAACCCCTCTCAACATGTATACAGATAACCTGTAATCCAGGCAGCTTGTTGGGATCACCTTAATCAGATGCACCTGAGACTTCATTTAAGTGCTTTGGTACATGTGTATCTTCAATGAGGATGCAATGAAATTTTCTGTTGTAATATATCGTAACGGGGAGAAGAGTAAAGATGTTGATTTTTACACAGCTATAGGTATGAGATATTTTCTTCCTCCACCAATTCTACTGTCAGCATCTCCCCATGTCTACAGGATAAAAGCCAAATACCACTCTCAGTCTTAGAAAGGTCTCAAGCCAAAATAAATGCAGGTAAGAATATTCCATTTAAAAAATATATATATTGTGTATGTATGTAGGTGGGTCTGGTAGCACTGGCTATTATGAAGGTTGCCCAATACGTCACATTATAAGACCCAGTTTTCAGTTGCCATACTTTAACTATTTGGGGTGAAATTTTCCATGCTGTGTCTGCCTCTGGCTGGAAGTTTCTGTGGAAATTTTGGCCAAATGGGTTCAGCCAGTTCCAAGAACAAGCACAGCACAACTCCCATTGACTTTAGCTGGAGCTGTGAGCGCTCAGTACTACTGCAGATCTATCCCCAGGGTCTCAGATCAGGCACCCAGAAAACGAGGAACGAACAATTTGTGACTACATGTGAAAATTCTGGTTTAAGTGACTTGTCCAGCATCACATATACATTGCGAATTCTGTGGCAGAGGCAGGGATAGAATCCAGTTCCCCAGGGCAGCATTCAACTGCTGTAACAATAGGACCTCTTCTCTTCTCTCACTGTGTATCCTCTGCCACATTCACTATGTACTTTTCTGCTTCTGCAACAAGTGAGGCAGGAGGTCCCACAGACAATAGCCTCTTTCACTGCACAATCCTGATTCATCCCCAGAATAGCTCCATGTTGCCACACATTGAACAACAGGAAGAAAACAATATTAAATAGCTGCTCCTTAAGTGAGCACCGTCCATCCTGTGCACTCAATGAGGCAGAGGCCCTATGTAAAAAAATAAATAGTATGTGATCATGTAATTAAAGACTGTATCATAATACAAACATGCTCTAAGGGGCCAAATTAAGGTTGCATAAGCAACCTTAATTCTGGCATTTCTTAACTTTTGAGCGCTGACTTTGTGACCTTAATAATGCTCTTTTAACATAGTTTGTGTGTGTGTTATATATACACAAGATATATCCCAAGCAACCATGTAAAGGCAATTATCTTTGTTTCATATCTGTGCTACTTTTTGCACTAGAAACATAGCTGAGCCTGCTTTAATGCCATCTTTTAATTCCCCCAATCCTGGGGCCAGCCAGAGGCTAGTAAGATCCCTGGCATAAATTGAAGCAGCCTGAAAAATGCTTATTTCCAGCTGCCTGTGGGTAGGGATAGCTTGATCTTAAGAACACCCTGAGATACCTTCATATAGGAGAATGGTAAGGATTGCAGGGATGGAAGTGCTATACGCCATCTGAGCATTCCCCCATAATTGTGAACTCTCAGTGGGATAGATCTGCTGATTTTACAGCTGCTTGGTGCTGCATCAATTTCACAGGTGCCTTGCTAGGTGGGATGACTGCCATAAAGCCGTGTGTGCAGGTTCTGCGGGAATCTCAATAAACTCAAATACGTCAACATTCAACATTTATTGGTCCAAAAGATAAAATAAAGCCTGGTCTTTGTCATTGCATTGGCACAATCCAGGAATTGAAATAACCTATTACCTGTGTGGCACTGAGGAAAATATAGATTCCAAAGCCAATAGGGGCTCTACTGATATTTGCCTGTATGACTTAAAGAGAACCATTAGAGTCCCTTTTATCTCTGCTCACAATGCTACAGAATGTTAGCTGTTTGGATGAAATGCATGAGGTGTGTGGTACAGCACAGGCACTGAATCTGGTGCATAAAACAGCATAGAAGTGGTTTAAAATTCCATTCTGTCGACTGGCCTTGGGAGTGTTGTTTTAGCTTTGCAATAAATCTGTGGGCTCAGTTCTTCCTTCCAGTTACACAGGTGCCAACAGGAAATGTACCTGTACATCTGAGGACAGAGCTGAGTCCTGTGTGTTCAATGTCAAAATGTCACAAACCATGTCTTGTTTTACTCTCTTTCTGAATCCAGGATGTGAAAAAGAAGTTGGATCGTCCATGTGGATCTATGTTTTGCTGGGGAATCTTTTGCGTGGGATAGGGGAGACTCCTATCCAGCCTTTGGGAATTACATATATTGACGATTATGCCAGCGAAGAAAGTGCTGCTTTCTACATTGGTAATATAATAATTCAAATTACTTGATCCTAATGTCTTATTTTTTGCAAGAAGTAAATTGAGTTGTTTTCAGTAGCAGAATGAGTGACATTAAATTAACTTGTCCTGATTATTTTGCTTGCATGGTTTAAAATTTTCAAGGTTTTATTTAAAAGTTGTGTGCATTTTAGGGGCCAAATTCCACTCTTGATTACACCAGTGCAATCCCATTATCTTCATTGAGAAAATAATTTGGCCTTGGATTCCTGCTGCTACCTTAATCTTATTAAATCTTCTGCATGTGGATTAGTGGATTACACACTCAATTCTCTGGAGGGGAATAGAAATGTATATAGCATAGATTTATTTGTAGCATGGAATTTAAATTATGGACAGACAAACTATTATGAACAGAATCAAAACGTGGAATCTTCCCTCCAAACTGAATCAGAACCAGTCATATGTTGAGGGTCGAAATACTTAAAAGAACTTTTTCCCTATTTTCAGGTTTCAGAGTAGCAGCCGTGTTAGTCTGTATCCGCAAAAAGAACAGAAGTACTTGTGGCACCTTAGAGACTAACAAATTTATTAGAGCATAAACTGAAGTGGGCTGTAGTCCACGAAAGCTTATGCTCTAATAAATTTGTTAGTCTCTAAGGTGCCACAAGTACTCCTGTTCTTTTCCCTATTGTGTTTCATGTGTGACCATACCTGTATATTAAGATGAAATACCATCTGGAAGGTTTTTATCACTAGAGACTTTTTTTTTTTTTTTTTAAGTATTTCTAGTCTGGTTAGAAGTGAGATCTACCAGAAATTTTATGCAAAAATTTGTTCTTGCAAGATTTCCAGATCAATTTTGAAAACTCAAAGGATGTGTGTGGGTTGGATAAGAGCCAAATAAAAAACATCTGAACTTAATCCAATGTGACGTGCTGAACCTTTTTGAGGTTTGTCCATCACTGATAAAATATGTTGGTTAATGTACACGCGTTTTCTGACCACCTTATACATAATTTGCAACCCTGTTGGTGGCACTTTTGAATTTGGAACACAAATTTCCATGAAATCACTTATTCCAGGCTGAATTTGGTCTGTTAATTGGGTGACAGCAAAAAACCAAAAGTGAAATTTTAATGCAATGAGCCAATTTTTGCTTTTTGATACAATGGTGCTAGTCTGGAACAATTCCATTATCTGGGAATAAGAATGAGATTATTTTGGATTTGCACCAATGTGTGTGAAGGCAGAATTTGGTCCTGCATGTTAAGATACAGATCACTTTTCACTGATACTGTACACAAGAACAGAGCATGACAATGTATGAAAACAGAGTAATTTAAGGCAGAAAAATGACAGTTTCCTTGTGTTTTTTTGCAGGGTGTGTACAGACAGTTGCAATTTTAGGCCCAATATTTGGTTTTCTTTTAGGATCCCTCTGTGCCAAACTATATGTTGACATTGGCTTTGTAGACTTGGGTAAGTCAGAAAAATCTTTTAAAAATTGTTTACTCTATGTGTCGCACTGAAAAGTTCCAAACCCTTCAAAGTAAATGATATGGGGGATATAAAAAGGCAGGTTAAATTAAAGGCTTGAAGGTAGTTGGCTTTGGAAGTTTTTAAACTGAAAAATTATTTCCAGCATAAGAAGAATTCTCTTTTCTCCCCCCCCCCATCATAATACTGCTTAAATTAAATAAAAGACATTAAAATACAATCCCTTGAATTCAGCAAAACCCGTCAGTAAAAAAAGTGATATATTCTGCATGCATGTTTTCTAAAATAATGGGATTTTGGATTTTTTTGTAGAGACCGAATGCCTAGAGTATAAGAAAGGGACTGAATGAGGTGTAAGGTACTTCTCAACATGAATAAGGATGGCAGAATCTGACCCCAAAATAGGTCATATAATTAGAGCTGGTTGGAAAATGTTGTTTATTCCCCCCTCCCCAAAGATAATTTTTGACTTTTCAGCAAAAAAAAACCCCCAACCCTCCTCCCCCCCGCACCAGAAAAACTGATTTTTTTTTTTTCTTTTTTGGACAATGGTTCCGATTTTTGGTTTTCTGACTTTTTTTTTTTTTTTTAAGGTAAGCTGAATTTTTTTGTTTGGTCAACCTCCCCCCCAGTTTTCATCCAAAAAAAGTTTGGATGGAAATTGTTTAACCATCCTTAAATAGACTCTTTTAGTGAATGTTTTGAATTCCTTGTCCTGACTGTACTGGGACGGGGTAAACAGCAATGCATAAATAACTCTTTGTTGTTGCTGTATTTTTGAAATCTGTTCTACTGATAAGATGATCTCTATCAGTGGGACTGATCTTGTGAACTGCCAAACACTTGCCCCTTCCACTCTTAGTGACTTAATAGGAAGTTGCTTAGCACATGTCATGAACAGGATCAGAGTTTGAATATGAAACATTGATCGAAACACGTGGCACAATTATTTATTTTTAAACCCTACGGGTAGATAGATTTTGTTTGTGTCAGTGCTGGAGAAAATACAATCGGGATTTTGATGTGATATAAATGCTGATTACATTGAACCCAAATCACAAGTTATACAGAAATATGAGAACTCAAAAGAAAAACTCCCAGTCTGCATGGGAGATGTGGCAGCATCATGGTTATATGCCTCAATGGCAACCTTTCCAACCACTTAAGGAACAGTCAGGGGTGAAAGTAACTTAAAGGATTTACCGGTATGCCGGAGTCCTGAGTGGGGCGTGGCCTCAACCGGAAGGGGCGTGGCCTCAACCGGACGGGGCATGGCCTTTCAAGATTTAAAGGCCCTGGGGCTCTGGCTGTGGCTGGGAGCCCCAGGGCCTTTAAATCACCCTGGAGCTACCAGCGGCAGAGGCGGCTGGGAGCTCAGGGGTGAATTAACAGGCTCGGGGGTCTGGCCGCCGCGGAGCTCCGGGCCCTTTAAATCACCATGGGAGCCCGGCTGCCAGAGCTCCGGCAGTGATTTAAAGGGCCCGGGACTCCCCGCAGTGGCTGGAGCCCTAAGCCCTTTAAATCACCGCCACGGAAGCCAGTCTAGTCCAGCACGGTGTACTGGCTCTTGCCGATACGCTGTACTGGACCGGCTTACTTTCACCTCTGGAAACAGTGTAGATAGTTTCTAAAGGGGTGTGTACTCCACAACTGTCAGAAAAGTATTGGATGTGGGTGGGGATGGTGACTATGGAAAAAGAGATCTGGGGTCTGTTGAAGAAATAAGAATCTCTACTGGGAGAGGTACCCTCCAAAGTTTGCTTTGCTCTTAACAAACTTTCACTAAATATGCAAATATGTCCCTCTTTCCCCCCCCTGTACCACAGACAGTATAACAATAACTCACAATGATGCCCGATGGGTAGGAGCTTGGTGGCTTGGTTATTTAATAGCAGGTGTGTTAAGTGTTCTGGCTGCCATCCCATTCTGGTTCTTACCAAAGCACCTGCCAAGACCAGAAAGCAGAAAGGATTCCAGTACCTCCTCTGAGCAGTCAAAGTTCATTATTGAAGATAACAGCGAGCATCACAGATCTTATGAACAGCAAGTAAAGATACTTGAAATGGCGAAAGGCAAGTAAACACATTTTGTTTTATAACTGTTTAGTTTTACACCTTACCTTTCAGGCCTTACCTTACCTCTGTTTAAAGGCCTCAGAGTTGATATTGGCTTAGTGGCACATTAGGATTAGCAATATGAACAAAAGGGGCCCTCTAATTGCTTCCTTGCCCCTCATCTCCTACGGCACAGTTTCTCCAGCTGGGTTTTTGACCCTGAAGTGATCCATGAGGCTGTTGGGGAACAATTTGCAAAAAGGCTAGATCTTTCCCTGTAAAAGATGTATGTTTAAACAAACCCAATACAAAGGGGACCTATAACCCCCCCCTCAAAAAAATAGCTAAAATTACAGAAAGTTTATAACCCCCTACTGTAAAATCTTGAGGTTGATTGCAAGCACCGTGTTCAGAAAAACAAATGGGAAAATAATTGGCTTCTACTCACATGAGCACGCCCAGGCTGAACAAAATGCGGGAAAAGGCAAAGTTATGGCATCTGCTTGTATGGAAGCAGGACAAAAAAATATTTTATTTATAAGACCAAGCCACACTATTTCAGTTTAACTAATGCCCTTCCCTCTAATTTCTGGGAATTTTACGTCAGCAAGTTGGCAAGAGAATTCCCAGTTATTCACTAGCAACACCTGGGATTTTGGATCAAAGTGAAATAAACCTGGGGATGTTACAGCATTTTGGCTACCTAATGATAGAAAAATGGTGGTGGTTCTTTATTTAGTGGATGCATGCAACATTTATGCGCTATACTGAGTTCCACTCATTTACATTGAGGTCATGAACAAGCCAAGGATATAATCAACTTTGGCTAAAGCCTGAATTAAATCCTTCTCTTTGTGACAGGGAGGAGAAAAAGGAGAGAGAGAGAAATTTAATGAGGGCCTGAAAGTAAATATTTTTTCTTTTATTGCTATGCCTACCTTTTGCTGGAAATATAAAAATATCACAAAAAAGGCTTTTTGTGTTGTATTTCCAATGTGCCTCAAAAGAGAACAGAAGAACGGCCATAGTGGGTCAGACCAACTGTTCATCTAGCCCAGTATCCTGTCTTCTGTCAGTGGCCAATGCCAGGTGCTTCAGAGGGAATGAACAGAACAAGCAATCATCAAGTGATCCATCCCCTGTCACCCATTCCCAGCTTCTAGCAAATAGAGGCAAGGGACACACACAGCATCCCTGACCATCTTGGCTAATAGCCACTAAAGGACCTATCTTCTATGAGAATATCTAGTTCTTTTTTGAACCCTGTTATGGTTTAGGCCTCTGGTAATGAGTTCCACAGGTTGACTGTGCGTTATTTGAAGAAGTACTTCCATTTGTGTGTTTTAAATCTGCTGCCTATTAATTTAATTGGGCAACTCCTAGCTCTTGTGTTATGTGAAAGAGTAAATAACACTTCCTTATTTACTTTCTCCACACAAGTCATTATTTTATAGACCCATCATAGCCCTTCTCTGTGCTTTTTTCAATTCTAATGTATCTTTTTTGAGATGGGGTGACCAGAACTTCATGTGGTATTCAAGGTGTGGACATACCATGGATTTATATAGAGGCATTATGATATTTTCTGTCTTACTATCTATTCTTTTCCTAATGGTTCCTAACACTCTGTTAGCTTTTGTGACTGCTGCTGCATATTGAACAGATCTTTTCAGTGAACTATGCACAATGACTCCAAGATCTTTCTTTACTGGTAACAGCTAATTTAGAATCCATCATCTTGTATGTATAGTTGGGATTATATTTTCCAATGTGCATTACTTTGCATTTATCAAGATTGAATTTCCTCTACCATTTTGTTGCCCAGTCACACAGTTTTGTGAGATCCCTTTTTAATTCTTTGCAGTCTGCTTTGGACTTAACTAGCTTGAGTAATTTTGTATTGTGTGCAAATTTTGCCACTTCGCTCTTTGAATTCCTTTTTTTCCAGATCATTTATGACTATGTTGAACAGCACTGGTTCTAGTACAGACCTCTGGGGGAAACCACTATTTACCTCTCTCCATGCTGAAAAATGACCATTTATTCCTACCCATTGTTTCCTGCCTTTTAAACGGTTACTGATCCATGAGGGAACCTTCTTTCTTATCTCATGACTGCTTACTTAGCTTAAGAGCCTTTGGTGAGGAATCTTGTCAAAGGCTTTCTGAAAGTCTAAGTACACTACATCCACTGGATCACCATTATTCTCATGCTTGTTGACCCCCTCAACGAATTCTAATAGATTGGTGAGGCATGATTTCCCTTTACAAAAGCCAAGTTGACCCTTCCCCAACAAATCGTGTTCATCTATGTGTCTGATAATTCTGTTCTTTACTATAGTTTCAACCAATTTGCCTGGTACTGAAGTTAGGCTCACTGGCCTGTAATTGCTGAAATCACCTCTGGAGCCTTTTATAAAAAATGGTGTCATATTACCTATCGTCCAGTCATTGGGTACAGAAGCTGATTTAAATAATAGATTACTTACCACACTTAGTAGTTCTGCAATTTCATATTTGAGTTCCTTCAGAACTTTTGGGTGAATACCATCTGGTCCTGGTGACTTATTGCTGTTCAAATTAACAGTTAGATTTATCAGTGAGAACAGGAAATCAAGGTATTATAAAATCATCTGAAAATATTGCCTTCACAGATCCCTTCTCTTGCATGTGTGTGAGTCAAAGAGTGACTGTTGAAGCAGTTTCCACAGACAGCAAATTGAAACTTATCCAACCCTCTCTGCCCTTTAAAGTTCATCCAGCTCTAAAATATATACCAAAGCTGATCAAAGTAGTGATGGGGCACAGTCTAGTTAAAGCACTGAGTGGGGAATCACAAGATCTGGATTCTAGTCCCAGATATTCCACAGACTAGTTTTTCGTTGGCCTTAGATTTCCAAAAGGGTCTCTAGTTTTGGGTGCCTCAGCAGTTGAGTAAGACAATTTGACTCATATAGGGTCAAGCCAGTTGAAGCCAGTGGGAAGTGTGAGTGCTCAGTGCACCTGAAAATCAGGTTCTTAGTTGTTTAAAGTTGAATACCAAAAAAAGTGAGGCACTCAAAACAAAATACCATTTTTGAAAGTTTGAAACTTAACTAGTTTGTTCCTCCCTCCCCCCCCGCCCTCCCTCAATATGTAAAATAGGGATCATACCCACCTCCCAGCAACGCTGTGGAACTGACTTCATTAATCTTTATTAAGCATTGTATGGTCCTTGATGGGAAGGTGCTATTGAATTACAAAATACTATTCATATTAATTATTGTTTTTCCAGTTTGCTTTTCACTAACAGAGCATTTTGGTTTGCAGATTTCCTGCCATCAGTGAAGAACCTCTTCGGAAATCCAGTTTACTTTCTATATTTGTGTGCAAGCATCATTCAGTTCAATTCTTTAATTGGCATGGTAACATATAAACCAAAATATATTGAGCAACAGTATGGGCAATCATCTTCAAAAACGAATTTTGTTATAGGTATGTTAAGTCAACTTCTTGGTACCTTAAAAATGGAAACCTTTAGGATTGCCGATTGGTAGACAGAAATGGGCAAAAAATGCTTCTGAAGACTACTTTCTGCTCCCCTTGTAATATTTTTAAATATCAGATGCTGAACATGAATCTGTTTTATCATTGGGTTTAGCACTTAATTAACTCTGAGTTTAAGTGTATGCGAGAGCTGCTGCAAGGGATTGTTGAGATTGCTGGTTTACTTACCCTTCTTCCAGAAAATATAAAAGAAAAATATCAGGCAATCACAAGAAAATAACTTAAATCAGGAATTAATTTTAAAATAATTTCTGTAAATATATATTTATAAGTATTGCTCACTTCCTGACTTCCCATTCCAACAAACTGAGCATCAGTTCAGAAAGAGGGGTAGGGACCTGTCACGGGGTCACTCACCACACTGGCGCCTCCTGCTGAGTGTTTCGGGAATTAGCTCAGCCCCAGTGGATGCACCCTTGTGTGATGGTGGCTCTACTGTCCTCACCTCCATTTGAAGACCCCTTACGGCTCCTTCCTCTCAGCGTCTGCTATGTGGCACAGCCCTCCCGCCATGTCACCATCCAATTTCCCCCTCTTCTGGGGTACTCCTCCAGCAAGAGTCCAGCCACTCCTCGTAGCAGCTTGGCCACTCCTTCAGTGAGGGGGACCCAGGCCCGCCCACTACTCCAGGTCCTGGCTGAGGGACCCTGCCAACAGCAGCTTCCTGCTGCCTCTTCCTTCCAGGTCACTGTCTCTATTCCCTGAGCCACTTCCCCGCAGCCTCTGTTCCTTCTTCTCCTGTCTCTGGCTCCAGCTCCTTTGCCCTCTTCCCCAGGGCCTCAAGCATGTAAGTCCTGGCAGCCTGCCAGGAGCCCTCTAGGAAGCCAGTCTTCTCCTTAGGGCTCCTTGCAGCAGACTAACCCACTCTGGTCTGCATCTTCCTTTTATATGAGCCGGCTCAGCTCTGATAGGCTGGTCCAGCCACCATCCTAATTGTCTGCAGCTGCCACCCTAATGGGCTGTTTCCCCTGTAGCCAGTCCTTTGGCTGCCTGCTGCTCAGCCTCCCTAGGCTGGTTTTAATCCTCTCAAGGCCAGTGTGGGGCAGGTGCCCCATCACAGGACCCAATTATGGTGTAGCTGTAGCATCGCTAGACTTTATTAAGAAATTAGTTAAATAATGTTATTCTCAATTAACAGACGGAGGTAAAGAAAACCCGCTGGGCTTCATATTTACCTCCTATAAAATGCTTACAATTTTGAGTTATTTGCATGTGAGAATGTTCAAAAGAAAAGAATAGGTGATGCTGAAGTGAGCCACAGTGACATGACTGAGCAGGTCTCTCAATTGTCCTACTTTGCTCTTACTGTAAGACACCTCTTCCTGCTGCCTTCCTGTTGGTCTGTGCTATGCTGCTTGTTCCCCAGTTCCAGATCACACCTTCCTACTGCTGACTTCATCCTTCCCCCATTTCCAGGCTGTACCAATGTTATAGTGCATTCTCCATGAGACTTAAGGGAGATATAACATGTTCTCACCCATAAATTATCACCTTGCCCTGCAGAGAGTCCTTACTGGGGCTGAGGCAGTGCTGTCCCTGTTCATTCAGAAAGGGGTAGATCCACCAGACAAGGTACCTTTCATACATAGATGGAGTGGAGACAATCCCTGGTTATTTAATTATATTTCACTTGTTACAGTGAGCCTGTCATGAAAAGAGTACCCCAGTTGCAGTGGCCTAGATATTCAGTGCTGTCCTTGTATAGACCTTGGAGGCACTTCTCCATGCACTTTCTAAAGTTCATAATTGTGTGTAACATTTGGTTGGACTAGGAGTGTAATCCGGTATAATATCAAAGTATGCCATTAATCATACTGAGTCATGGTTAAATTTGGCTGCAGCTGGGATGCCCTCTGTGATATTCTCTGTAAAGCCATTACCATTCAAATTCCTGCTCAAGATCCACTTCTAGCATGATGTCGATAAGATTGTATCCACCTAATATTGCTTATGTCAAAATCTACATTAACGCATCTGCTGCTATGTGATTTCTCTTAATAGAGAGTCTGGAAGTTAACATGGGCTTTTTTTCCCCTACGTTTGAACTAGATATCTTACAAATAATAGCAAAAGTCATGCCCCCCATAATTGCGGATTGCTTTATATTCAATCATGTGTTTGTCTTAAGCAGGGGTCAGCAACCTTTCAGAAGTGGTGAGCTGAGTCTTCACTTATTCACTCTAATTTATGGTTTCGCGTGCCAGTCATACATTTTAACATTTTTAGAAGATCTCTTTCTATAAGTCTATAATATATAACTAAACTATTGTTGTATGTAAAGTAAATAAGGTTTCAAAATGTTTAAGAAGCTTCATTTAAAATTAAATTAAAATGCAGAGCCCCCCGGACCGGTGGCCAGGACCCAGGCAGTGTGAGTGCCACTGAAAATCATCTCGCGTGCCACCTTTGGCATGCGTGCCATAGGTTGCCTATCCCTGGTCTTAAGTATACATCAGAATGCATCAGCTCAATGAAGGAATGTAAAGCTGTGTAAAACAAAGGCTCTCATTTCTTGGCAACATCTTTAGGATGGTGAATCTCAGCCTGGCCATTTGGGGAAGCCTGAGGTTTGAATTAAATTACTGAGTTTCAGTGTCTCAACCATATTAGACAACAAGGAGGTTTGCATCTAATACAGAAAAGACTGTCTTCATTTCATGGATCTCAAGACACAGCACAGCAACAGAGGTATACATATGCAGAAAAGCCACATTGATCCATTGTGCTATGTGAATTCCTTGAAGATAGAAGTTGGAATTTCCTGGCATGAGACCCATAGAAATGTAGACAAGTAAAGGTGATGGCCAGAAAAGCATTCAAAACAATTCATATAGGCAATACAGTAGTTTGCATTGTATATAAAGATTTTCCTAGTGCTAAGCTTTCAACTATGTGTGAAATGATTTAGGATTAATACCCATCTAATTTCACAAAGCTCTGGAACCGTGCTTGGCAAAGGTTATGTGACTCTGCTGTGTTTGAAAGAGTTCTAGCTGTATTGCCATCACTAGAAGGCAGATCACTGAATTCCTCCTTGACACAAAGCATGGTTCGGGCAGCCAACAATGACCTTCCTGAGGGTCTCTGCCTGAATTCCTGTGATAAATATCAGGATTAGCAAAGGCTGTAAGAGGTCTGAAGCATAGCAACTACAAAACAGTTGGCGGTGTTAAATAGTTACAGTACAAAAGGGGCACTGCAGGATTCTTACACCAAAGAATATTTAGAAGAGCCAAAGGGGCCTGATGCATTCTTTAGGCAAACTTTTGCTACTTTTTAAAGTATTGTTTGTACCACTCTCAAAGATGAGGCTCAAACACAACAGAACTGGACATGCTCCCTGCTCTAACGCGTTTACCAGCTAGGCTTTAGAGCTGGCACTACAAGTGAGAGCCAGCATTGTAGAACTAACAAGTTGAGAGTATTGGGATGACATATATATAAATAAGATCCCGGAGTGACTCTCTTAGCTCATGCATACGGCATTGTAAACACTGCTTTCTAAAAATCGTAAAGTGGGATTTTTAGAAGCACTGAGTTGTCAAATTTCTATTTCCATAGATGCCAATAGGAGTTTTATCTTTGACTTCAGTGGGAGCAGAATTAGCCCCACACCAAACACGTTTGAAAATCCCACCCTTCATTAGTTGTCTTCCTATAGGCTTTGTGGAGAAAATTAGCTTTATCTTGTTTTATTCTTAGTTTATTACAAAATATTGATAGGCATGTTTACCTCCACTATGTTCATTTTCAAATCGGTGAATTCATACAGTTTCCTATAAAGATGAACGTTTAAAGAAACATGCAATTAAAATATATATCACAATGCTTCCTCATTCAGTGGTAAACATATCATTTGTACAAGCTATACAGTGAAAGTGTTACTGGTATGTATGCAGTAAACCTCTGAGCAATATATATCTATGGAAAATATTGACTTGCATATAATATATATATCACTGTTTTCTATTGGATTGAATAAGATCTATTCTAATAATTAATAGGCCATCTAGTGGCTGTCTTCTAAGCCTACTTTAACAAAAACAACGAGGAGTTCGGTGGCACCTTAAAGACTAACAGATGTATTTGAGCATAAGCTTTCGTGGGTAAAAAACCCACTTCTTCAGATCCATGGAGTGAAAATTACAGATGTAGGCATTATTATACTGACACATGAAGAGAAGGGAGTTACCTAACAAGTGGAGAACCAGTGTGGACAAGGCCAATTCAATCAGGGTGGATGTAGTCTACTCCCAATAATTGATGAGGAGGTGTCAATGCCAAGAGAGGGAAAGTTGCTTCTGTCATGAGCCAGCCACTCCCAGTCCCTATTCAAGCCCAAATTAATGGTGTTAAATTTGCAAATGAATTTTAGTTCTGCAGTTTCTCTTTGAAGTCTGTTTTTAAAGTTTTTTTCTTCAAGTATGGGTACTTTTAAATCTGTTATAGTATGTCCAGGGAGATTGAAGTGTTCTCCTACTGGCTTTTGTATGTTACTATTCCTGATGTCCGATTTGTGTCCATTTATTCTTTTACGTAGAGACTTTCTGGTTTGGCCAATGTACATGGCAGAGGGGCATTGCTGGCACATGATGGCATATATCACATTAGTAGATGTGCAGGTGAATGAGCCCCTGATGGTGTGGCTGATGTGGTTGGGTCCTCTGATGGTGTCACTAGAGTAGATATGGGGACAGAGTAGGCAACGAGGTTTGCTACAGGGATTGGTTCCTGGGTTAGTGTTTCTGTGGTGTGGTGTGTAGTTGCTGGTGAGTATCTACTTCAGGTTGGGGGGCTGTCTGTAAGCAAGGACTGGCCTGCCTCCCAAGGTCTGTGAGAGTGAGGGGTCATTTTCCAGGATAGGTTGTAGATTATTGATGATGTGCTGGAGAGGTTTTAGCTGGGGGCTGTATATGATGACCAGTGGTGTTCTGTTATTTTCCTTGTTGGGCCTGTCCTGTAGTAGGTGACTTCTGGATACCTGTCTCGCTCTGTTAATCTGTTTCCTCACTTCCCCAGGTGGGTATTGTAGTTTTAAGAATGCTTGATAAAGATCTTGTAGGTGTTTGTCTCTGTCTGAGGGGTTGGAGCAAATCAAGTTGTATCTTAGGGCTTGTCTGTAGACAATGAATCGTGCGATGTGTCCTGGATGGAAGCTGGAGGCATGTAGGTACGTATAGCAGTCAGTAGGTTTCTGGTATAGAGTGGTGTTTATGTGACCGTCACTTATTTGCACTGTAGTGTCCAGGAAGTGGATCTCTTGCATGGACTGGTCCAGGCTGAGTTTGATGGCGGGGTGGAAATTGTTGAAATCAAGGTGAAATTCTTCAAGGGCCTCCTTCCCGTGGGTCCATATGATGAAGATGTCATCAATGTAGCAGAAGCAGAGGATGGGCGCTAGGGGACGAGAGCTGAGGAAGTGTTGTTCATAAAAATGTTGGCATACTATGGGGCCATGTGGGTACCCATAGCAGTATCGCTGACTTGAAGATATAAGTTGTCCCCAAATCTGAAATGGTTGTCACAAAGCTCAGACACTAAGCCTATTTTTTTTACTTATGTACAAATCAAACCAAAATATGTGAAAGAAACCGAATAAATAGGATTCTGATGTACGTAAAAGCAGATACATTGGGTTTAAAAGTTGTGAACCATTTTTATTAAATAAATAATTTGAAATAGTTTTTTAAAAACCCCTAATGATCTCATCCCAAACTTGAACTACTGTATGAATTTTTTTTAAAAATTTGCTTCTGTCTGTAAAAACAGTTTCAGGTCAGTATCACTAGATGTCAGTGTTATGTAATGGCTGTAAAATACACAACTCTTTAAAAGGAAAAAAGACTGGATATATGGTAACTTAGATTAGAACAGAGAAATAATTTGCAGTGGAAAATTTAGCCAGTGGATTTCACCTTTGTTTATTTATCAGTGATATCTTATGATGTTGTCTTTATAGTTCTCTTGAATGTTTTTGAAAGTACTGAATAGCTCTTTGGTCTTGATCTTCCATTTTGTCTGAGCTCTGCTTGACGCAGGACCCAAGTGGGTGAGCGTCAAAGATGGCCCTGTGCCACCTTTACATTCCCCTTTTCTTGAGGCTGCCTATCTGGCGCCTGATATAAATTAGAGCGACCTCAGAGCTCTTCTTACTTTCACCTTGTTGCAACAAGCCCCCTAAAGGGCTGTTCTGGCAGCTGAGACTGTAGTCAAGTTCAGAGGTACACCAGCTATGCTCTAACATACCATCTATACTAGGAACCATGAGAGCATGACTTAGGGCTGGCCCCATTCCACCTGGGGATTTCCCAATAAACCAGTTCCAGTGTTGAGCTATAGCAGAAAAGCGGGAAGATCTGGCCCTTTGTCTGTTGATTGTGTGCAATCCGTTTATTGTGAGTATTTGAAATTCAAATTGTGTTGGTTAGGTTCAGTTGAACAGACAGGTTTGAATGGTATGTTTCCATTCCAGGAACAATGAATGGGAAACCACTTAGGATTAATATCCATGTGACGATTGTAAGCCATTGTCTAAGAGGGAATTGGTGAATTCTCAATAATAATTAATACCTTAAACTAAAAAATATTTGAATAGCAAGATAATATTTCATTCAAAGCCGGTGATCACATTTTTTTTCAAGTGACTATTATTAATGAGTACCTCAGGACATAATTTTACCTAAAATAGAAATCTTAGGCTTTAGAAATTAATGCTAATAATTAAACAATGAGGAGGCAAACCTACAAGATGCCAGTCACCCTCATCTCATTGAAATCAGTCAAGCGGAGGGCACTCAAGTCTGACAGGAGTGGTCATCACCCTGCAGGATTGAGCTACAGGATAATTTTTTTTTCTAGACCCTAATTTCAATACATTTGTTTAAAGGTATGGTAATGAGAAATAACATTAATAGAATTTGAGTTAATGCTGTGATAAATCTACCACAAACAAATTGACATTGAGGCAAACATGAAGGTCTTAAGAATTTGATAGATCATTACCTAGGAAAGTGGCTCAGAAACTTTTTTACTGGTGACCCCTTTCACATAGCAAGTCTCTGAGTGCGACCCCCCTTATAAATTAAAAACACTTTTAAATACATTTAAAACCATTATAAATGCTGGAGGCAAAGGGGGTTTGGAGTGGAGGCTGACAGCTTGCGACCCTCCCATGTAATAACTCCCTGAGGACTCCCGACCCCCAGTTTGAAAACCCCTGACCTAGACCAAGCCTTAGATATCCTTAATATTGCTACTGCTAATCTGCCAAAAATGTACCATGTAATGTTTAAATAAATACAAAATATTAAATATTGTTGCAGCATTGTCAGAGATATGTTCAGAAATTGGAGAAGATTAAAGAAACTTCCAAAAAATGAAGATACTCCATGTACTTAAAAAAATTATTTAAATAATTCTTCATTTAAAAAATTAGAAAATTAATGGACTTAAAAACCTATCTCAATTAATGTGCTGCCATTTTGTACTCTAGCTGCTGCTCATTATAGTGTCAGGAAGATCTCTGTTGTATCAGAAAGAGACTGGTTTTTATTTAAAGTATTTATTTTTTGTGGGTGTTAACTATTTTGTCTGACAATAATATGTTTTCATAGAGAAGAAAGATGAAATGATACAAATAAAATAACTTGGTACCTGCCATAGTTTTAAAAGAGCTAGCTGAGGAGCTCACTGGACTATTAATGTTGATTTTCAATAAGGGTATGTCTACACTACGAAATTAGGTCGAATTTATAGAAGCTGGTTTTATAGAAATCAGTTTTATACAGTTGATTGTGTGTGTCCCCACATAAAATGCTCTAAATGCATTAAGTCGTCAGACCGCGTCCACAGTAGCGAGGCTAGCGTCGACTTCCGGAGCGTTGCACTGTGGGTAGCTATGCCACAGTTCCCGCAGTCTCCGCCGCCCATTGGAATTCTGGGTTGAGATCCCAATGCCTGATGATGCAAAAACAGTGTCGCGGGGGGTTCTGGGTACAAGTCGTAAGGCCCCTCCCCCTCCGTCAGAGCAACGGCAGACAATCGATTCACGCCTTTTTACCTGGGTTACCTGTGCAGACAACATACCACGGCAAGCATGGAACCCGCTCAGCTCAGCTCAGCTCACCGTCACCATATGTCATCTGGGTGCCGGCAGACATGGTACTGCATTGCTACACAGCAGCAGCTAATTGCCTTTTGGCAGTAGAGACAGTGCAGTATGACTCGTAGCCGTCATCGGCTATCTGGGTGCTGGCAGACGTGGGGCTGCATTGCTACACAGCAGCAGCTCCTTGCCTTTTGTCAGTGGATGGTGTATTACGATTGATATCCGTCATCGTCATATTCCTCAGTGAGTTCAATCAGAGGCACCTGGGCAGACATGTTTTGTCTCCTGGAGACTCAGTCCTGCCGGCAGTCCTATTGAACCGTCTTGACGATGATGGCTAGCAGTCGTAATACAGCATTTTCTGCCAAGCACCCAGAAGATGCCTATGGCTATCAGTCATGCTGCACCGTCTGCTGCCAGCTTAAGATGTAAAAAATAGATGGACCAGATTTGTTCTGTATTCATTTGCTTCCCGCTCCCTCCGTGAAATCAATGGCCTGCTAAACCCAGGGTTTTGAGTTCAATCTTTGGGGGGGCCATTCTGTGTGACAGTTGTTTGTGTTTCTCCCTGATGCACAGCCATCTTTGTTGATTTTAATTCCCTGTAAGCCATGTCGTCACTCGCCCCTCCCTCCGTCAGACAATAGTTTCACGCCTTTTTTCAGCCCAGACGCCATAGCACTGGGATCATGGAGCCTGCTCAGATCACCGCAGCAATTATGAGCACTATGAACACCACGCACATTGTCCTGGAGTATATGCAGAACCAGAACATGCCAAAGCAAAACCAGGCGAGGAGGCGATTGCAGTGTGGCGACGAGAGTGATGAGGAAATTGACATGGACATAGACCTCTCACAAAGTACAGGCCCCAGCAATGTGCAAATCATGGTGTTACTGGGGCAGGTTCATGCCGTGGAACGCCGATTCTGGGCCCGGGAAACAAGCACAGACTGGTGGGACCGCATCGTGTTGCAGGTGTGGGACGATTCCCAGTGGCTGTGAAACTTTCGCATGCGTAAGGGCACTTTCATGGAACTTTGTGACTTGCTTTCCCCTGCCCTGAAGCGCCAGAATACCAGGATGAGAGCAGCCCTCACAGTTGAGAAGCGAGTGGCGATAGCCCTGTGGAAACTTGCAATGCCAGACAGCTACCAGTCAGTCGGGAATCAATTTGGAGTGGGCAAATCTACTGTGGGGGCTGCTGTGATCCAAGTAGCCAACGCAATCAAAGACCTGCTGATATCAAGGGTAGTGACTCTGGGAAAAGTGCAGGTCATAGTGGATGGCTTTGCTGCAATGGGTTCCCAAACTGTGGTAGGGCGATAGACGGAACCCATATCCCTATCTCGTCACCGGAACACCAAGCCTCCGAGTACATAAACCGCAAGGGGTACTTTTCAATGCTGCTGCAAGCCCTGGTGGATCACAAGGGATGTTTCACTAACATCAACGTGGGATGGCCGGGAAAGGTACATGATGCTCTTGTCTTCAGGAACTCTGGTCTGTTTCAAAAGCTGGAGGAAGGGACTTTCTTCCCAGACCAGAAAATAACCATTGGGGATGTTGAAATGCCTATCGTTATTCTTGGGGACCCAGCCTACCTCTTAATGCCATGGCTCATGAAGCCGTACACAGGCAGCCTGGACAGTAGTCAGGACCTGTTCAACTATAGGCTGAGCAAGTGCCGAATGGTGGTGGAATGTGCCTTTGGACGTTTAAAAGCGCGCTGGCACAGTTCACTGACTCGGATAGACCTCAGCGAAGCCAATATTCCAATTGCTATTGCTGCTTGCTGTGCGCTCCACAATATCTGTGAGAGTAAGGGGGAGACATTTATGGCGGGGTGGGAGATTGAGGCAAATCGTCTGGCCGCTGATTACGCGCAGCCAGACACCAGGGCGGTTAGAAGAGTACAGCAGGGCGCGGTGCGCAGCAGAGAAGCTTTGAAAACCAGTTTTGTGACTGGCCAGGCTATGGTGTGAAACTTCTGTTTGTTTCTCCTTGATGAACCCTTCCCCTGCCCCCCTCCCAGTTCACTCTACTTCCTTGTAAACTATCCACCCTCCCTTCTGCCCTTCGAGCACCCCTTGCAGAGGCAATAAAGTCATTGTTACTTCACATTAATGCATTCTTTATTAATTCATCACACAACTAGGGGGATAACTGCCAAGGTGGCCTGGGAGGGGTGGGGGAGGAGGGAAGGAAAAGGACACACTACAGTTTAAATCTTTAAAACTTTAACACTTATTGAAGGCCAGCCTTCTGATGTTCGGGCAATAATCAGGGGTGGAGTGACTGGGTGGCCGGAGGCCCCCCCACCGCGTTCTTGGGTGTCTGGGTGAGGAGGCTATGGAACTTGGGGAGGAGGGCTGTTGTTTACACGGGCTGTAGTGGTGGTCTCTGCTCCTGCTGCCTTTCCTGCAGCTCAACCATACGCTGGAGCATATCAGTTTGATGCTCCAGCCGCCGAAGCATCGACTCTTGCCTTCTGTCAGCAAGCTGACGCCACCTATCCTCTTCAGCCCGCCACTTGCTCTCTTCAGCCCGTGATTCAGCCCGCCAGCTCTTCTCTTGTTCAGAGTGTGCTTTTTTGCACTCTGACATTGACTGCTTCCATGCATTCTGCTGTGCTCTGTCAGCATCGGCGGACATCTGGAGCTCTGAGAGCATATCATCCCAAGTCCGCTGTTTTCTCCTTCTAATGTTCACTAGCCTCTGTGAAGGAGAAACATTTGCAGCTGGTGGAGGAGAAGGGAGAGGTGGTTAAAAAAGACACATTTTAGAGAACAATGTGTACACTCTTTCACGTTAAATTTTGCTGTTCACATTACACAGCACATGTGCTTTCGTTACAAAGTCGCATTTTTCCTCTTATATTGAGGGCCTGCCGGTTTGGTATGAGAGATCACTCATGCAGTGCCAGGCAACAGATTTCGGCTTGCAGGCAGCCGTGGTAAGCCACAGTCTTTTGGATTTTTTAACCTTCTTAACATGTGGGAATGGGTTCAAACAGTAGCACCCTCATTTCCCATACCAAGCACCCATTGGATTGGCCATTTAAAATGGGTTTGCAATGTAAAAGGAGGGGCTGCAGGTTTCCGGGTTAACATGCAGCACAAACCCAACTACTCCCCCCCCACACACCCAATTCTCTGGGATGATCACTTCACCCCTCCCCCCTACAGCGGGGAACATTTCTGTTCAGCCGAGCAGGAATGGGCACCTCTGAATGTCCCCTTAATAAAATCACCCCATTTCAACCAGGTGACCGTGAATGATATCACACTCCTGAGGATAACAAAGGGAGATAAGGAATGGATGTTGTCTGCACGCCAGCAAACACCGGGACCATACGCTGCCATGCTTTGTTATGCAATGATTCCAGACTACGTGCTACTGGCCTGGCATGGTAAAGTGTCCTACCATGGTGGATGGGATAAGGCAGCCCTCCCCAGAAACCTTTTGCAAAGGATTTGGGAATACATGAAGGAGAGCTTTCTGGAGATGTCCCTGGAGGATTTCCGCTCCATGCCCATACACATAACAGACTTTTCCAGTAGCTGTACTGACCGCGATTGCCGGGGCAAATTAATCATTAATCATTAAACACACTTGCTTTTACCATGTGTAATATTTACAAAGGTACACTCACCAGAGGTCCCTTGTGTGCTCTCAGGGTCTGGGAGCACGCCTTGGGTGAGTTCAGGGGTTACTGGTTCCAGGTCCAGGGTGATAAACATATCCTGGCTTTTGGGGAAACCGGTTTCTCCGCTTCCTTGCTGTGAGCTATCTTCATTGTCTTCATCATCATTTTCCTTGTACCCCGAACCACTTCCCTGTTGCGTGATTCTCCATTGATGGAGTCAAAGCACATGGTTGGGGTAGTGGTGGCTGCACCCCCTAGCATGGCATGCAGCTCCGCGTAGAAGCGGCATGTTTGCAGCTCTGCCCTGGACCTTCCGTTTGCCTCTCTGGCTTTGTGGTAGGCTTGCCTTAGCTCCTTAATTTTCACGCGGCACTGCTGTGCGTCCCTGTTATGGCCTCTGTCCTTCATGGCCTTTGAGACTTTTTCTAATATTTTGCCATTTTGTTTACTGCTACGGATTTCAGCTAGCTTTGATTCATCTCCCCATATGGCGAGCAGATCCCGTACCTCCCGTTCTGTCCATGCTGGAGCTCTTTTGCGATCCTGGGACTCCATCATGGTTACCTGTGCTGATGAGCTCTGTGTGGTCACCTGTGCCCTCCACGCTGGGCAAACAGGAAATGAAATTCAAAAGTTCGCGGGGCTTTTCCTGTCTACCTGGTCAGTGCATCTGAGTTGAGAGTGCTGTCCAGAGTGGTCACAATGAAGCACTGTGGGATAGCTCCCGGAGGCCAATAACATAGAATTCCGTCCACACTACCCCAAATCCAACCCACAAAGGCCGATTTTAGCGCTAATCCCCTCGTCGGAGGTGGAGTAAAGAAACCAGTTTAAAGGGCCCTTTAAGTCGAAAAAAAGGGCTTTGTCATTTGGACATGTCCAGGCTTAATTCGATTTAACGCTGCTAAATTCGACCTAAACTCGTGGTGTAGACCAGGCTTAAGTCTTGGAGCACTGGGGAAGTTCCAGAAGATTGGAAGAAAGCTAATGTTGTGCCAGTTTTTAAAAAGGGTAAATGGGATGACCCAGGTAATTATGGGTATGTCAGTCAGACATTGATCCTAGACAAGATAATGAGCTAGCTGATATGGGATTCAGTTACTAACTAGAACTAAAGGAGGGTAATATAATTACTGCAAATAAACATGGGTTTATGGAAAATAGATCCTGGCACACTAACTTGATAACTTTTTTTGATGAGATTACAAGTTTGATTGATAAAAGTAATAGTGTTAACGTAATATACTTAGACTTCTGTAAGGCATTTGACTTGGTATCATATAACAATTTGATTAAAAAACTAAAATTAACATGGCACACATTAAATGGATTAAAAGCTAGTTAACTGATGGGTCAAAATAAAACTTTAAATGGGGAACCATCATTGAGTGTGGCTGTTTCCGGTGTGGGTCCTGAAGAGATCGTTTTTTGGCCCTATGCTATTTAACATTTTTATCAGTGACCAGGAAGAAAACATAAAATCATCGCTGATGAAATTTGCAGATGACACTAAAACTCGGGGGAGGGGGGGAGTGGTAAATAATGAAGTGGACAGGTCACTAATACAGAGCAATCTGGATTGCTTGATAAATCGGGTACAAGCAGACAGTGTGTGTTTAAATACAGCTAAATGTAAATGTTGGAACAAAGAATGTAGACCATACTTTCAGGATGTGAGACTCTATCCTTGGAAGCAGAGACTCTGAAGAGATTTGGGTTTGTAGTGGATAATCAGCTGAACATGAGCTGAACAGTGTAACAATGTGGCCAAAAGAGCTAATGCCATCTTGGGATGCATAAACACAGGATTCTTGAGTAGGAATCTTTTATTTTACCTCTGTATTTGGCACTGGTGCAACTACTGCTAGAATAGTAGTTCTGGTT
The DNA here is from genome assembly GCF_027887155.1 of Malaclemys terrapin pileata. Taxonomy (NCBI): domain Eukaryota; kingdom Metazoa; phylum Chordata; order Testudines; family Emydidae; genus Malaclemys; species Malaclemys terrapin. The sequence continues at coordinate 117,434,570 of NC_071505.1, forward strand.
CTGCCCACAATTCAAGAAGGATGTTGACAAATTGGAGAGGGTTCAGAGAAAATACAGGAGACTGATTAAGGATTAGAAAACACGCCTTATAGTGGTAGACTCAATCTATTTAGTTTAACAAAGAGAAGTATAAGGAGTGCCTTGATTACAGTCTATAAATACCTACGTGGGGAACAAATATTTAATGATGAGCTCTTCAATCCAGCAGAGGCAGGTATAACACGAGCCAATGGCTGGAGGTTGAAGCTAGACAAAGTCAGACTGGAAATAAGGTATAATTTTTAACAATGAGAGTAATTAACCATGGGTACAGTTTAGAAAAATTCATGGTGGATTCTCCATTACATACAATTTTTGATTTAAGATTGGAATTACTTTGGGGCAGTTCTATGGCCTGGGTCATACCGGAGGTCAGTGCCAATTATCATAATGGTCCCTGCTGGCCTTAGACTCTATGAATCTAGAGTATCCACTGAACCACACCTCCTTTTGTCACACTGTTGGGTTCCTATTACAGAAATCTCTGATCTGCCATACAGAATAAGATACTGGATTTTTTTGCTTATAAGTTAGGCAGTCCAAAATAAGCATGGCCATCACAGTGAAATGTTTCTATGTATATTTAGTTACTCATGGGTGAGAGTATCTGTTAAGGTGTCTTCTAACATCCTGTTATGAATTTTACAATTTATCCTGTTTTACATTATACAGAGTTTAGCATGGACTGAGGCCCATTACAGAAACAGAAATATAATAATAATAACTAGTAGCCATCTAGCACTTTACATCAAATGGAATGTAAAAACCTACTGAAACACTGATTTAACAGTCTGTATTGCAGTCCATTTGGCATGATGATTTTGCACCATAAATGAATCACTTTGCAAGAAAATGATCAGCAGTGACTAGCTGATGCCGTACATTTTTAAAGTTAAAGTTGCAGCTGTAGATGGGGGGGTTGTCATTCAGACAGTTGCCAAATGTTCATTTTGTGGGCTCCCTTAGCAAATATGGCTGGGCATAGCAGTCCTCCTAGTTCAAGCTTACGTGTAAACTAATTTTTCTCATTTGTTTGTAGGTCTTATCAACATTCCTGCTGTGGCCTTTGGGATATTCTCAGGAGGGCTGATCATGAAAAAATTCCAGATTAATGTTTTGGGGGCTGCAAAGCTATCCTTGGGATCATCCTTCTTTGGTTACCTCTTGCTACTTTCATTATTTGCAATGGGCTGTGAGAACTCGGACGTGGCAGGACTGACTGTGTCTTATGAAGGGTAGGCTGGAAAGTGCAACGTTGAGTGCAGAGTTCCATTTTAAAGCAACGTGCTTCCTCAAAGTATTCCACATATTCCGTGAATATACTCAACAGGGATCTAATCCAAAGAATCCAAAGTCTTCCCATTGACTTCAGCGGGATTTGGAGCAAAGCTCAGAATCCCTCTGTAATTGTTTTTAGCGCCCAAGCCCTTATTCTTCTCTATGCAGGTTATTCCTGTGTAGATGAATCGAAATTCATGGCATTTCCTGTGAGTTCTCTGACTGGGGAGTGGAGCTGTGCTGCTCCTCACAAAAAGCCCTTTTAATCCACAGATCCCTGGAGAGCTGAAGAGCTCAACAAGCCAAGAGGCATCCGTATTGGTGTTCCTTACCTCTGTGTGCTGCTGAATACCCCTGGACTCTCTAACGCCCTCTGGACATGGCTGCTGTAGGGCTCCCCATAGCAGGACCACTGTAGAAAACCCTTCAAGGTGGAGATTTAAACTGCAGAGGGTGAAATAGTGCAGGTTACTTGACACTCTGAGTGAAATCCTGACCTCACTGAAGCCAATGGAAGTTTTGCCGTTGACTTCAGTGGGGCCAAGATCTCATACTCTGCAGTAATCTATACCAGTTTCCCCAACAGATGTTGATAGATGAATCCAATTGAACTTGACTAGTTGTCACTCCCATGAAACTCTATTGATTCCCCACCTCCGAGAGCCCCCTCATGGGACAAAGATGGAAAGGGTCAGCACAGTACGTGGAAGTGGTTGCATTCCCACTTTTCACACTATTGCAGCTGAAATCTGCAGGCACAAGCTTCCTTAGGCTTGCAGCAGCAGAGGTGACCCCAGGGACTTTCTGGATGGGCTTTCTGTTCTTGCTTCTGCAGCCACTCCATGAGTGATGCTCCCATTGAGGTCAAAGGAAGGTCTGTAGATCAAGTAGCTGCAGGGTCAGGTCCTCAACTTAGATCAATCCATCTGTGATCACTTTCCCACCTCTTTTTCAATAGCTTTTCGGTAGGGATGATTTTTTCTCCTTTGCCATCAGAATGACCAGTGTTCTGAGCATTTGGGTCCAATTTTGTTTAATTGAATTGTGCCCCAGATGTTTCAGATGAATATATTAGAAAATAAAAACAATCTATCAGTAGATACACATTGTTAAAACACTAGTTAACAATGCCCCTTTAATAAAACATATGCTGTATTTTAATAGGCGTGTCATATTGTAGAATACTGTTTGATTGCAGAGAGGAAACATTTGGGAAGGGAAGTGGAAATAAAATATTTCAGTAGACTGAAGATTTAAGGCTACACTCAGGTGCATCTTGCTGAAAATATAGCCCATGGTTTGAAGACATTTCTACTTAAAGCTGCTGAGAAACTGCATTTCATTTTGTTTCTGAGGTTTGTTTTGGTGTTTGTCAGAACAAAACAGGTCTCTAGCTATGAAGAAACCCTCTTTTCTGAGTGCAATTCAGGATGCATATGTTCAAAAAATGAATGGGATCCTATATGTGGGGAAAATGGAATCACCTACGTGTCGGCGTGTCTTGCTGGTTGCAAAACATCCAATGGAAGTGGAAAAACCTCTGTAAGAAACTTTTCTATCATCATTTATGATGCTTTGGTCTGTCTTAGCCTAGCTAGCTCTGTTATGGCAAATGAATTGCAATTCTTTTTAAAGTAGGGATCTATGACTTTCCTTAAGTTCCTTGGTTTTCGGCAATGTGCTACAGAAGATAAGAACTTTCTAGGGTGCGCTTTTTTGTTTTCATGGAAAATGTTCTGCTTTTCATAAAATGAAAACATGAACATTGCAAATGTAATTGTATTTGGGAAAAAATTGTTTTTTAGTTGTCAAAACCATCATTAGTTTGGGGGTTTTAAACAAAAACCTGAAATATTTTGTCAATAATTGGACGTTTGTTTGGAAATTTACTTTTTTAAAACAAAAAACATAACTTTTCAACCGCAGATTTTTGACCAACTCTAATTTTGGATTGGACACAGAGATTTTGACTGTCCAAGGGTCTGGAAAAATACAGTAAACAATATTGTAACATTTTAGGTGGTCATTTTCCCCTTACTCCTCTGCTATACATAGCATATCTCAATAAACATACACTTTTACCTGCTATATTCCAGGTGTTTTATAATTGCAGCTGTGTGGGAATTACAGCGTCTCTATCAAGAAGCTCCTCAGCGGTGATGGGAGCATGTCAAAAAGGAAATGAATGTCCAAAAATGTTTCTGTATTTTCTGGTAATATCAGTCATCACTTCATATACTTTGTCAATAGGCGGTACACCTGGATACATATTACTTCTGAGGTAAATAGAGATAATTCCTTTTATTGGCAAATGTTTTCAAGGTGATTTGATATTAAAATCCATTTTCTGTCTTCATTCATAATACTGGGTGTCCTTTTCGACTAGTCTTAAAGGCAGCGGAAAGAGGATTTCAGAAGGTTTTTTAACCATTAAAAAGCTTCCTGACGAAATTATGTATAGCAATATAAACGCTACCAGATAAGCTACATTGTGCTTCTGATTAGATGATACAAATAGCTTCATATCTAGGTTTATCATCAGTGTACATATGCTCACTTTGTTATAAAAAATAATACTCTGGGCCTGATTCTCATTTACACCTGATTCTCATTCTCATTAAGGCCACTTCTTATAGCTCTGATAGTGGAAACTTACATAACTTTAAATGCCCTTTAAACTGCAAGAATGGTGGCAAATGATCTTAGAGTATCAGAGAATCAAGCCTTGTGTGTACGCATAGTCAGTCAAATTTTCATAGGTATTGAGTACCCAAAAATGCCATTGATTTCAGTGTGTGTGTGTATATTAAATAATTACAAAAGAACCTAGAGACAGACTAAAACCAAACCAGAAGCTGAAAATTCACTCTGATCCTCCCCTTAGGATTCATGACAAATTAGTAATTCCATATTATCAGTTAAAAATCTTGTATGCAACATAACAAAAGTAGAATTTATCTGGGATTTTTTTTTCTATTGTATCAATATCTGCCTTTCACAGAGACAGTCACATGTAATAGTGGACCAGAGGCACCATGACTTATCCAGTACTGAATAGAGGCTTGCAAGCTAATTTTCAGAAAATATATAGGGGATATAATATGATCTGTGTATAATCTTGATTTGTTCATCTTCAGTCTGCGCTCTCTGACTTCCAAGAACCTACGTTTTAGGCATCAGCCTCACTGCCTCTTGAAAAGCTTTCCTCCTCAGTTTCTTTGGCCAGACTCCCTTCAGCTTCCCTTGCCTAGCTTCCAAAATGCAAAAAAATAACATCTAGGTAACTGAGAGTGTGGAGATTGTATTTCAAATTGTCCCAACTTTTGAAAGAACTCATTTGACATATACCCTTTCTCACTGCAAGAGTTTAAGTACCATCCTGGACAGACAGTGCTAAAGCTGGAAATACTCTGAATATCGGGCTTTATGCAAAAATGCCACCATGAGATACTGAAGTAACATAATTTCAAGTGTGAGTCTAGCATAATCGCAGATATACACCTCTACCCCGATATAACGATGTCCTCAGGAGCCAAAAAATCTTACCACATTATAGGTGAAACCGCATTATATCGAACTTGCTTTGATCCGCCGGTATTTTTCAGTTCACCTCATATATGTACTGTAGTGCAATCTCTTTATCATGAAAGTTGAACTTACAAATGTAGAATTATGTGTAAAAAATAACTGCTCTGAAAAATAAAACAATGTAAAACTTTAGAGCCTACAAGTCCATCCAGTCCTACTTCAGCCAATCGCTCAGACAAACAAACTTGGTTACAATTTGTAGGAGATAATGCTGCCCGCTTCTTGTTTACAATGTCACCTGAAAGTGAGAACAGGTATTTGCATGGCATTGTTGTAGCCGGTGTCGCAAGATATTTATGTGCCAGATGCGCTGAAGATTCATATGTCCCTTCATGCTTCAACTACCATTCCATAGGACATGCGTCCATGCTGATGATGGGTTCTGCTCGATAACAATCCAAAGGAGACCGATGCATGTTCATCATCTGAGGCAGATGCCACCAGCAGAAGGTTGATTTTCTTTTTTGGTGGCTTGGGTTCTGTAGTTTCTGCTCCTTTAAGACTTCTGAAAGCGTGGTCTACATCTCATCCCTCTCAGATTTTGGAAGGCATTTCTGATTCTTAAACCTTGGGTCAAGTGCTGTAGCTATTTTTAGAAATCTCACATTGGTATCTTCTTTGCGTTTTGTCAAATCTGCTGTGAAAGTGTTCTTAAAACAAACATGTGCTGGGTCATCATCCGAGACTGCTATAATATGAAATATACGCAGAATGCGGGTAAAACAGAGCAGGAGACATACAATTCTCTGCCTCAAGGAGTACAGTCACAAATTTAATTGACGCATTATTTTTTTAACAAGCATCATCAGCATGGAAGCATGTCCTCTGGAATGGTGGCTGAAGCATGAAGGGGCATATGAATGTTTAGCATATCTGGCACATAAATACCTTGCAACGCCAGCTACAAAAGTGCCATGCGAACACTTGTTCTCGACTTTTAGGTGACATTGTAAATAAGAAGCAGGAAGCAGCATCTCCTGTAAATGTAAACAAACTTATTTGTCTTATCAATTAGTGGAACAAGAAGTAGGACTAAATGGACTTGTAGGCTCTAAAGTTTTACATTGTTTTGTTTTTGAGAGCAGTTATGTAACAAAAAAAATCTACATTTGTAAGTTACACTTTCACGATAAAGAGATTGCACTACTGTACTTATATGAGGTGAATTGAAAAATACGATTTCTTTTGTTTTTTACAGTGCAAATACTTGTAATCAAAAATAAATATGAAGTGAGCACTGTACACTTGGTATTCTGCACTGTAATTGAAATCAATATATTTGAAAATATACAAAACATCCAAAAATATTTAAATAAATGGTATTCCATTATTGCTTAACAACTTGATTAATTTTTTTAATCGCATGACAGCCCTACTTGAAATGTATTGATGATTTCAGGTTCAATGTCACTAAGACCCTGTCTATTCTTGTTTTGTTTGTTTGCACCGTTTTGTTTCAAACCAGGGTAAGCTGCACCAGTACAAGCCCCTTCTTCCAGCAGGACAGCACATCTAAGAGGGGAGTTGCATTTGTGAAGCAACATCAACTGCAAAAAATTCCCAGTACAGAATGAGCAGTGGTCATTGTTGGAATGAGTGTAGGAAATATAAAAGCTCAGCGTAATAAATTATTAAGCCACCATTTAAATTTTCAACTCAAAGGCATCTATATTTCTATCTGAAGAAATATTTAGGGAGGATAGAACTTCTTCTGTCAAAGTCAGTTGAAGTTGCCTGGACTCCACACACCTAGACATTTGCTACCATGTGATTTTTCCAATTTCAATTATCTATATGGAACAGTTTTGAAATGCTTTCAGCAATAATCGCAAATTTTAAAAAACACTTTTCATGACATAAATCAGAAGATAAAACTATATGCAAAACTTTGCATATAATTTGCAAACAGAAAAAGGGACTACACTTATTTTAAATTCAGTTAATTTAGTTAATTTACTGGGGGCCAGATTCTGATGCCCTCACTCTCTGAGTAATCCCATTGAAACCAATGGGACTAATTGCAAACTACTCAACATGAGTAAGGGCATCAGAATCTGGCCCCTAGAAAATTAACAAAATGAATCCATTTTACAAAATAAATCAGTTCATTTGTCTGTTCGTGAATCATCTCCAAACATATTTGAATTTTTATGAAGTTGCTCATTATTGTGAAATCATTCAATGATTGGCTTTCCAAGAAAAAATTTATGAACAAAAAATGAGATTATGTTCACAGAATGCAAATATGTGCACTTCAGAAACAAAATTACTGCCCAAGTGAATTTGCAGTTTTCATTCAAGCAACCATTTTTTTTTTTTTTTTTGGTGGCATTTTCAGCCAACTCTAACATTAAAAGTTGGTTCTGGTACTTGGTGCAAACTGGCAAAAATATGAAACGTGAGATCCAAATGTGGCATATGAATGCAGAAGCTAAATCTCTACAAGACTTTAAGATTTAGTGACATTTGCTTCAAGGGTTTACAGGATTAAAATCAGTGAAATGTGCTTATGCCCAGTGACTGATTCATTTATTGTAGTGTTCCTTTAAAGGTATTAGGCTAATTAGGATTGCCAAAGGACTTTAGAAACTATTGAAGTTATGTGACATTAATGAAATGCAGACGGGAGTAATTTAAGTAAAGGCATGCTATTAATAGAGAGCTATAAAGTGAAGAAGGGTCACCTAAGTTGTCTCTGAATAGACTGGCTTTCAGTGTATGGGGAAATATAGCTTCTATTGAGGAGCTGATATACTAGTTCAGGGGTCGGCAACCTTTCAGAAGTGATGTGCCGAGTCTTCATTTATTCACTCTAATTTAAAGTTTTGCATGTCAGCAATACATTTTAACATTTTTAGAAGGACTCTTTCTATAAGTCTATAATATATAACTAACCTATTGTTGTATGTAAAGTAAATAAGGTTTTTAAAATGTTTAAGAAGCTTCATTTAAAATTAAATTAAAATGCAGAGCCCCCCGGACCGGTGGCCAGGACCCGGGCAGTGTGAGTGCCACTGAAAATCAGCTTGTGTGCCGCCTTTGGCACGTGTGCCATAGGTTGCCTACCCCTGTACTAGTTAAACAAATGTTCTGATGAAATTTTCAGTCAAATTGGAGCAACTCCTTAATATAAGGAATAATTTAAATAAAGGAGAAATTTAAATCTAAAGAAGCAGATTTCAGATACTAAATCTCTCTTTCTTAGTTTCCAGCATCTGAATGTATTAAATTTATTTGTAGATGGGGCTTGATTCACCAATTTCTTTGAACCTTTGTGTCATCATTTATACTAGTACAAAGTGAGTGTAAAAATATGAGGTTATTCTGCTCTATTAACATGTTACACCTACTTTTGTATTGGTATAAATGACTGCATAAGGGCAAGGCATTAGAGAATCAGGCCTATAAATGCGCTTGCTAAGAAGTTCTTTTGACTCTGGATACTTAGTTATGTTTTTGATGCAGGCCTTTTGTGTACTTTTGAGTGTTAGTTAAATAGATGGAGGTCCTGATTATCATTGACACTAAGGCTTCTTGACACTGTTGTGGCTGTGTATGGGGCCCTGAAAGTGGTCAGTCAGAGCCGTGTCAATGAGGGGCTGTAGTATAAATGAGAATCTTCTGAAGAGGCTTTAAAATTCTTTTAAAATACCCTTTGAAGGGACGACTTCCTGGAATGTCTTTTCAAGAAACTAAATTACTGTTTCTTGCAGTATGTCATTGCTGCCATCCTTAGATAATATTCTGGAAATGGTTTTGAGGAAAATAATGTGTCTTCATAGGTGACTTTCCCCCTCGGTGTGGGGAACCCCTTGATTCCACAACCCTTGATTTCAGTGGAATTTGTGTGTACTCCTTAGCTCAGGAGGCACCCAGTACCTTGTAGGCTTAAACTCCAAAACATTATATTTATCCACAGTACAGATTTAGCTTCAGCCTTCTTATTGAGCTACTTACATATGCTTAACAAGATGGCCAAGACACTAATAAATTGTATTATTAACTACCGTTAACACAAGGAAATGCATGTATCAGGTAGAGCAAAGCACTTTGACACATGCCTAATTTTAAGAACATCAATAGTCCTATAGATTTCAGCAGGACTATTCATATGCTTAAAGTTAAGCCTGTGCTTAAGGTCTTTGCTGGCCAGGGTCAGAATGTTTGTTTGCTTGCTATGTATGTAAGGGCATGGCCCTGCAGTCCTTGTGACTGAAAAACTCATTTACTTACATCAGAGCTATGTTCATATTACTAGCCATCACTATATTGACTCAGAAGGCTTTTGAAATGCTTGGCTGTGTGTTTGCAGAACTAATTTTCCACAGATTGTGTGAGTAACTCCTAAAAGTTGTTCCAGTTTGAAGATGCATTGCTGTCATCTTAAAATTTCATATTGAATTTAGATGTTATGAATTTCTAGGCCTGATTTTCATGCCAGCACATTAAATTCATGCCTGTTGTAGTGCCACTGTAATCAATGGCATTACCTCAAAGTAAAACTAGCATAATAGAGTGGAAAATCAAGGCCCTCCATTTGTAATTAATGTTTTATTTCACTTTAACAATCATTTCTCTTTTTTTTAGGTGCATTAAACCACAACTAAAATCTTTTGCGCTTGGTATTTATACCTTGGCAATAAGAGTTCTTGGTAAGTTTGGTTCTATACTTCATCTTATTTGGATACATTGTAGTACTGTTCTTATTAATTGCTTATGGCAGCAGTGACCTAGAATGTTGTCTAGAATTAACTTTAGCTGCCATATGCTTAGGAGAACTGTGAGAGAATTTGTGTTTTGTGAAACCTGTAAAAAAATTCCATTTATTATCAAAATGTTAACAAGTACTGAAAGAATATGCAAAGACAACAAGGAAACAGCAGTATTATTTCTAGAGCTGTTGTTTTTCATACAACATTAAACCATATTTGAGTTTTCTCTCCCTACCCTAGTTATTCAGAGACACTACGGCGATTGTCATAGTATAATGACTAGAACAGAATAGAATAGGGCCTCTGTTTCTGCTCAGTCTTTACTCAGACATATTTTCATTGACTTCAGTGAGAATTTGCCTAAATACAGGCCACTGATGTCAAGGGCAGATTTAAAGTCTTTCTACTGGCTTCAGTGGGCATTAGGGCTTGATCATATATCTTTTGCTCACATTAAACACCCACTAAAGTCAATGGGAGAGTTCAGTGTGCAAGGAATGCAGGATCTGACTCCTTATTTAAGCAACTGATATGACTGGCTCACATCAGCCTAATATATATAATCAAGTATTATTATGTGGAGAGATTAATAAGACTGGAACTTTTCAGCTTGGAAAAGAGACAATTAAGGCAGGGATATGCTAGAGGTTTATAAAATCATGATGGGTATGGAGAAAATAAATAAAGAAGTGTTATTTATTCCTTGTCATAACTCAAGGACTGGGGGTCACCAAATGAAATTAATAGGCAGCAGGTTTAAAACAAACAAAAGGAAGTATTTCTTCACACAACACACAGTCAACCTGTGGAACTCTTTGCCAGAGGATGTTGTGAAGGCCAAGACTATAACAGGGTTCAGAAAAGAATTAGATAAGTTCATGGAGGATAGTCCATCAATGGCTATCAGCCAGGATGGGCGGGGATGGTGTTTCTAGCCTGTGTTTGCCAGAAGCTGGGAATGGGTGACAGACATGACGTGGATCTCTTGATGATTATCTGCTCTGTTCATTCCCTCTGAAGCACCTGGCATTGGTCACTGTTGGAGACAGGATACTGGGTGAGATGGACCTTTGGTATGACCCAGTGTGGCCATTCTTATGTTCTTATTATTGTGTATCAGATTGTTAATAAATATATAAAATTAATATTTTAAATGCAAAAATCACATTAATGCTCTTTGTTTAATACTTATAGCAGGAGTCCCAGCCCCTGTGTATTTTGGAGTGTCAATAGACACCACATGCTTGAAATGGGGAAGCAAAAGGTGTGGGGGAAGAGGAGCGTGTAGACTATATGATTCTAATGCATTTAGGTAAGAGATTTGGTGAATTAATTCTTTCAGCTCACATATTTTAACTATGTTTACACACTGAGGACTAGAGCTGGTAGAAAATTATCGGTCAAAACTTTTTTGGATGGACAGTTGGGTTTTTAATTAAACAAAAATTATCATGGAAGGTATCTGCTTTTCTTGAAAGCAAAACCCCAAAACCAGAAAAATGGGGGGTGGGGAAATGATGGAAAACCAAAAATATTTTGGTTTGGGGCTATATGGGGCTGAAATTCTTCAGTTTGGGGCACTTTGTGACTGATATTTATTCAGTTCCCCCTCCTTTTTATAGAAAGTTTAAATTTTCTGCAGAAACATCTCCCCCCCCCCAGTTTTTTTTCCCTACTAGCTCTAGTGCAGACCAGACTGTGGTAGCTAATTGCTGCTGCACATTGGGACAATACAGAGCTGGATCACAACAAGGCATTATGGTCAGGGAGCCACAAAAGCCTGTTAGCAAACAGCTAGCTCTTTAAGGACCAGGTGTGCTAGCTCTTTAAGGACCAGCCTAGGTTCAGTATAATTACTGATTTCTTCCCAGGACAGAGACATTCTCAGAGATGTTCTATGGAACAACATCTAGAGACTAGAACAGCAAGACATGCTGGGAAATGGGGTTGGCATATAATAGTCTCCTCCTTTCTGGTAAAAAAGAGACTTGGAGGAAGCAGGTCTGCTGGTAGATCTCACCACTGAGGAGACAAGAAGTTAGGTAAGGAGTAAGTCCTGTTTTGAATAGTCTTATGGAAAGAAATAGAAAGATTAGGAACCTGGCAGGACTCAATTTTCATTTGGGGACTCCAGGTGTTTCTGTAACACAGTAACAAATAATTATAATAGTTCATAATTATTAATAATAAATGCCTGCATCACAGAAATGCCAGTCTTGTTGGTATCTCTGATGAAACTGCCAAGATTTGAATTGACTGCTGAAGAGATATAAACATTCCTCTCCCACTGAAGGACATTGGTAGGTTCAGTGTGTGGGAAGCTCATACTGCCACTGCCTATGCTGTACCTGATATATGGCTAAAACTCAGGGTGTTAAACAAACACCTTGCATTAACACCATATTCATTCAGTTTTACCAATTTAATCGGAATTATAAATGACTCCCTTCTGCAGAGTTCTTTCAGATGTAACTGAGGCATTAATTGTGTATTACCTTTATGGAAGACTGACTGAGGTTCTTCTTTTATAGATACATATATTTGGGATTAACCGTGGTCTTGGGCACCATGTCCGTTTTCTTGAGTATGGCGGTCCTTTTCGTCTTAAAGAAAAGGTATGTTCCACAAGACCAAAACATCGCAGCCAATGGAGGGAGAGGAATGGTCTCGGTACAAAACAGAAAAGATAATTTTGTCAATAGCGACTATTTAATTCAGACAACCTACTGGCCAGAAAAGGAAACTCGACTTTAGGAAAATGGATTTTTTCAGGGGGATTTTGACCAGCAGGGGGAGTTCCATACAGAAATCCGTCATAAGTGAACATGTTTTAGTGGGTGGATGTACTTGAGCATCCATTTTGAAAATGTTCCCCTTTATGCAAGTTTGACTGTAAATACCAAAAATCTTCTTAGAATGTGTATAGGTCTGAAAATACAGTTCAACGTTTGTCTTAAAAATATGGGGTGAAATTCACTCTTCTACACACAAAACCCAGGTAACAGACTCTTTGCAGGGAATTAAGTGGGCGTTCTGGAGGTGCCATTCACTTCTTAACCTGAAGGCAGGCAGTATGGCTGCCGCAGAGTTCCTCCTCAGCAACTCTTCTAGTTTTCAGTGTGAGGGGTAAGGGGTGGCCTGGAACCTATGGCCCAATCTTAGTGATCTCTTCCACATTGACCTATAAGGAATGGGCCTAGAAATACCCTTCATGGTACACAAGGGACATAGAGACCCCCTTCCACGGATGCTTGCCCATAAATGCCCCATACAACCAACCCAATTGAAACAGTTAAGTGGCATCTTGGGCTTTCTGTGAGGCTCTCTACATGAGGTAAATTCCATCTATGATGTTTTGACCGTTCAGTGTTGTGGTTAGGAATTGCTTCTCAAATTTACTCACACAACCTCTGTTAAATCATGGCATCAATAACAAAAAAGTTGTCAATAGTAAAACCACTAATCTGCCAAAGGAAATTTGGATTAAAGATACATCTATTCTATGTTTTAAATGGTTTCTTACTGTTTGCTAACACTCAATGACTGTATAATTCCATACCTTTTTTATACAATGTAATAAGCAAGATGATATAACATATACCTGTTTAAAAAACAATGACAAGACCCTTTGGGAATAATAAAATAAATCCTAAGAGCAGCAGTCTTTGTTTATTTCCTTTTATTTATGTGTTTTAATTTATTTAATTAATCAGGGCAGAAATGTGTTAAAGCATCTAGATTGATTTTTTCTTGCTTTTGGTTATATTTGTTCTTTGATATGTTTGTGAATAAGGAGAACTGTATGAATGTTAATATCTGTGTTAACCATGGAACAAGGTACTCTGAAGAGTTTACTGATAAATACCACTCCAGCCAATATCCTTCAAAGGAATAAATGCCTTTAGAGTGCCAAGTGACAGATATTCTTTACCTCTGGGTCATATTATTTGCAACATAAGCTCACATCACATGACTGTAAATCACATGGGAACTGAGTCTCAAGAGTGAATCTGTTACATTAGAGTGGTACCCTGGCTGGTCAGATTTTACTCCTGAGGGCATTCTGCGCCAAAGAATTTAAAATTCTGGGCACAATATTTTAAAATTCTGCAAGTTTTATTTGTCAATAAATAAATGCTGAGGCTCCAGCATGGCAGTGGGGAGCACAGGCCACTGCCTGTATGAAGGTGGGGATCACCCTGCAGCCTCCTCACCCCCGGGACATGGACTCAGTGGTGAGGCTGCACATGACCCTCCAGGAGCAGGCCTGGGCCTGCTCCAGAAACACCCTGGAGCCCTGCTGCCCTGCTCCAGGTGTGGGTCAGGCAGGTTCAAACAGGCAGGATCCAAGTGTGGAGCTCAGTGCGGAGGGATCCAGGTGTGGGGTGAGAGGATTCTGTGTGGGACAATCTGGGTGCAGGCAGCTCAGTGGGGGATCTAGGTGTGGGGGGATCTGGATGCACAGAGGCTCATTGGGGGGGTTCCAGGTGTGGGGGCAATGGGACTCTGTAGGGGGGCTTCCAGGTGAAGTTTGTTGGGGCTCAGCAGAGGGGTCTGGGTGTGGGGCTCTCAGTGGGGGTGTCTGGGTGCTGGGGGAGTGGGGATCTGGGTGCAGCTAGTTGGAGGTCAGTGGCATGGGGATCTGGATGTGGGGGCTCAGGGAGGTGCAGGGGCTGGGGCTCATCAGGATGGGGCTTTGAATACAGGGAGCTCAGTGGGAGGTGGTCTGGGTGCAGGGAGGCTCCAGATGCAGGGGTTGAAATTGGGTGGGATTTGGGTATGGGGGGGGGTCTGGGTGCACAGAGTGAGGCTTGGTGTGTCTGGGTATAGGAGGTCCAGATGCACGGGGGTTGGGTGACTGGGGGAGCGTCTCCCTGTACAGTGACCCCCTTTCCCCCCCGCAGCTGAGGAGCAATGGGGGCAGGAAGCAGGGGAGGATGCTGAGATTCCTGCAGCTGGGGAAGGTATCTGGAGGTGGGTCTGACACAGCCCCAGCCATTCTTTGCAAGGGAAGAGGAAGTCCCATCCTCACCTGCTTCCAGCCCAGCTGGGATTAGCAGCTGATGCCGGCTCAGGGTAGGAGCCAGTGGCTGGGGTGTCTCCAGTCCTGCAGTGATTTACCTCTCTGCCGGTTGCTCTGTGTGCCTGAAACAATGAACCTGCACAGCTAGGGAGTTGTGCGTGATTGCTTTCGCAGATTCCCTTTGCTTACCTGTCAGAAAGTCATTTTTCAGTGGAGGAAGCAAAGAAATCTGCGGGGGACATGAATTCTGTGCACGCGCAGTGGCGCAGATTTCCCCCAAGAGTAAGATTTACAGTTTGAAGTTATCTAGTCCACTCTAGTTATCAAAGACCTATGCAGGCTTCTATTATTTATTATAATTTAATATTTGTATTACCCAGGCCTCAGTAAGGAAGAGGGTCTCATTGTGCTAAGTGCTGTACAAACATACGAAAACACAGTTCTGCCACAAAGCATCTAAGAAGCCATGTGACACACAAAGGTTGAGGGAAAGGGATGAAATCAAAACATGAACCAGGCCAAATCTTGCAAACTCCTGTGCTTTTGCAGATTAAGATCCTTGGATTTTGTGGGTCCCAACCTCATGCAAGTTTAAGCTTGGCTCATTGCCAGTTGAATGCAGGTCAGGGCTTGACTCATTCCCAGATTCAGAAATGTCAGGCATTGACATATTGCTATCTTCAGGCCAAATATCTGTACACACATTCCAAGATTTAGGCCAGAAATTTAAGGATAATTCAAATACATTGACGCAGTCTTGAACTTCTGTGGTAGATGGGACTGGGCAGGACAAGAATTTTCAAGAAAAATAAAATGCATCATATCCTTCTGATTCCGAAAGACAAAAGAGAAAGTCAAACCATCTATACCAATGCCCATAGTTAGTGGATGGTTTTCTATGTGACTTGTATCCTGTTCACCTGAAATTTGAAATGAGGGGTGCTATAAGAGGACTTTAGGTTTGTTTGTGACAACACTTATTTTCAGTAAGGTTAAAAAAAATCACACCTTTCAGTGATGGCAGAAGAATATTTTCAGTTACCAAGTAGATATGATTGTTTCCATTGGAGAAACTATTGTGAAGTATCGCATGGTCAACAACAGATTCCTACTATCAGAGGTCATCTACTTAGGTAGATAGGTAAGGATGACTTGAGAGATGCAATCTCTATGGGTTGTACCAAAAGACCCAATGATAATCAGGAATTCTGCCTCAATAAGTCTTTTTAAAAGAAAGCGTTCTGAAGCTTTCTTAACAGAATGCCATTGTCTAAAATAAATCTACAGATGACAATTTATCGCAAAGATTACCCCAATTTAGAAAAAATAAATTAGAAATACAGATTTCCTAGTGGTTTACTCTCTGCACCACTAGCACCATGTAAGTATCAATGTGAGCCATACATATTTCTCACACATGCCTTTTGAACTGTGCTCTCTTAATAGGTGTTTTTTATCCATATGTCAGGGTTACAGTATATTCATGAGGGGATAATTTGTGATTGAGTTCTGTAACTCAGAAATAAAAGAGGGCCTGGGCATGGTTTTATGTAAAATTAGCTAGTTTGTAGAGGCCATGTTAAAGATAACACTCATCCTTGGCTGCAGGAGGACAGCCACAACAATCATGATCCAGGTTTCCACAGGTATGATTTTGGGAAACAAAAGAAATCCTAGCAATTGTATCAATCTGTTACCAGATAGGGATGGGGAAATTGCCACTATTGATGCAGAAAAGGCAAAAGTATTCAATAAATATGTCCATTTTGTATTTGAGAAGAAGCTGGATCACATACTCCAGGCTTACAATGGTAATGAAATACTTTCTATTCCAGGGGTGGGCAAACTACGGCCCTTCAGACATTTTAATCCAGCCCTTGAGCTCCTGCTGGGGAGCGGGGTCAGGGACTTGCCCTGCTCTGCACGTGCTGTGGCTCCACACGGCTCCTGGAAACAGCAGCATGTCCCCCATCTGGCTCCTACACATAGGGACATCCAGGGGGCTCCACACACTGCCCCCGCCACAAGCACTGCCTCCGCATCTCCCATTGGCCGCGCCTCCACGTAAGAGCCGGAGGGGGGCATGCCACTGCTTCCAGGAGCTGCTCGAGGTAACCACCAACCAGAGCCTGACCCCCTCCCGTGCTCCAACCCCCAGCCCTGATCCCCCTCCTGCCCTCCGAACCCCTTGGTCCCAGGCCAGAGTACCCTCCTGCACCCCCAACCCCTCATCTCTAGCCCCACCCCAGTGTTCACATCCCCAGCCAGAGCCACACCATCCTCTGCACCCCAACCCTCTGCCCCAGTCCGGAGCCCCATCCCGCACCTTGAACTCCTCATTTCTGGCTCCACCCCAGAGCCTTCACCCCCTCCCACATGCCAACCCCGAATTTCTTGAGCATTCATGGCCCACCATACAATTTCCATACCCAGATGTGGCCCTCGGGCCAAAAAGTTTACTCACCCTTGTTCTATTTAAAGGCTGTTAAACAGCAACTGCTAAAGCTAAACATTTTCAGATGGGCATGACTACCTAACTTGCACCCAAGAATTTTAAAAGCATTAGCTGGGTAGCTCTCTGAGCCATTGATGTTGATATTGAACAAATCTTGGAATTCTGAAGGACTTGGGTGAGAGAGGAGAGAGAGCTTATGTTGTGTTTATATTTTAAAAAGGGTAAATGTTATGATCTGGGTAACTATAGGCCAGTGATTTTGATGTTGATGCCCCAGGCAAAATCATGGAAAAGTTGATACAGCACAATTAATACCTGCGGTACACTGACAGATGGAGGAGACCCTGTGTGGAACGGCTGGGGCGGTGGAGCTGCACTGGAGGAGCTGCGTGGGGTCGCCCAACAGCCCCACATTCTGCTCCTTTCACCAGCGCAGCAGGAGGGGACAGAGCCCCCCCCCTCAGGTAAGGGGGGGTGGATTGGGGAGGGGACAGGGAGAGTGTGGGGGCCCTGGGATGGGGGCAGAGCAGGGAGGAGTCACGTGGAGGGTCACGTGACGAGGTCACTTGCCCCACCAGTCCCCCAACTCTCCACCCCGTAACAGTAAGAAATGGATTCCACTTGCAGCACTGGTACATCCAGGACTAGAACCCAGAATGGCCTCCCGGGAAACCAGGGAAGATCACATTTGAAATGTCAGAGGATTCAAATGTACAAAAAATTTCAGAAGAAGTGTAACCCCCCCTCTACCCATCACTCCTCTCAAAAAAACTTTACCCTTCTTTATAAACCATAAAGAAGCAGAAAGAAGAATATCGGCACAATTTTAAAAAGAAAATCCTTTGCAGGTCTCCTTTTAGAGTATGCTTTCTTTTGTAAATTGGCTTTAACTTTAAAATGAAAATACTACAGTCTACACTTATACAGCGAGTTTCATCCTGAAGGATTCCCAAGGAGTCTACAAACTGCTGCAGACACAAGACGTATCTCAATCATTACTACAATGCAGCCAAAAACGACTGAGGAGAGTTGGCAGTTTTTCAAAGGGACACTATTAAGGGCCCAAAAGCAAGCTATTCTGCTGGGTAGGAAAGATAGAAAATGTGGCAAAAGACCACCTTGGCTTAACCACGAGATCTTGCATGATCTAAAAAATAAAAAGGAGTCATATAAATAATGGAAACTAGGACAAATTACAAAGGATGAATATAGGCAAACAACACAGGAATGCAGGGACAAGATTAGAAAGGCAAAGGCACAAAATGATCTCAAACTAGCTACGGGAATAAAGGGAAACAAGAAGACTTTTTATCAATACATTAGAAGCAAGAGGAAGACCAAAGACAGGGTAGGCCTACTGCTCAGTGAGGAGGGAAAACAGTAACAGGAAACTTGGAAATGGCAGAGATGCTTAATGACTTCTTTGTTTCGGTCTTCACCGAGAAGTCTGAAGGAATGCCTAACATAGTGAATGCTAATGGGAAGGGGGTAGGTTTAGAAAAGAAAATAAAAAAAGAGCAAGTTAGAAAAGTTAGATGCCTGCAAGTCACCAGGGCCTGATGAAATGCATCCTAGAATACTCAAGGAGCTAATAGAGGAGGTATCTAAGCCTCTAGCTATTATCTTTGGAAAAATCATGGGAGACGGGAGAGATTCCAGAAGACTGGAAAAGGGCAAATATAGTGCCCATCTATAAAAAGGGAAATAAAAACAACCCAGGAAACTACAGACCAGTTAGTTTAACTTCCGTGCCAGGGAAGATAATGGAGCAAGTAATTAAGGAAATCATCTACAAACACTTGGAAGGTGGTAAGGTGATAGGGAATAGCCAGCATGGATTTGTAAAGAACAAATCATGTCAAACTAATCTAATAGCTTTCTTTGATAGGATAACGAGTCTTGTGGATAAGGGAGAAGCGGTGGATGTGGTATACCTAGACTAGTAAGGCATTTGATATGGTCTCGCATGATATTCTTATAGATAAACTAGGCAAATACAGCTTAGATGGGGCTACTATAAGGTGGGTGCATAACTGGCTGGATAACCATACTCAGAGGGTAGTTATTAATAGTTCCCAATCCTGCTGGAAAGGTATAACGAGAGGGGTTCCACAGGGGGCTGTTTTGGGACCGGCTCTGTTCAATATCTTCATCAACGACTTAGATATTGGCATAGAAAGTATGCTTATTAAGTTTGCAGATGATACCAAACTGGGAGGGATTGCAACTGCTTTGGAGGATAGGGTCAAAATTCAAAATGATCTGGACAAATTGGAGAAATGGTTTGAGGTAAACAGGATGAAGTTTAATAAAGACAAATGTAAAGTGCTCCACTTAGGAAGAAACAATCAGTTTCACACATACAGAATGGGAAGAGACTATCTAGGAAGGAGTATGGCAGAAAGGGATCTAGGGGTTATAGTGGACCACAAGCTAAATATGAGTCAACAGTGTGATGCTGTTGCAAAAAAAGCAAACGTGATTCTGGGATGCATTAACAGGTGTGTTGTGAACAAGACATGAGAAGTCATTCTTCCGCTCTACTCTGTGCTGGTTAGACCTCAGCTGGAGTATTGTGTCCAGTTCTGGGCACCGCATTTCAAGAAAGATGTGGAGAAATTGGAGAGGGTCCAGAGAAGAGCAACAAGAATGATTAAAGGTCTAGAGAACATGACCTATGAAGGAAGGCTGAAAGAACTGGGTTTGTTCAGTTTGGAAAAGAGAAGACTGAGAGGGGACATGATAGCAGTTTTCAGGTATCTAAAAGGGTGTCATAAGGAGGAGGGAGAAAACTTGTTCACCTTAGCCTCTAAGGATAGAACAAGAAGCAATGGGCTTAAACTGCAGCAAGGGAGGTTTAGGTTGGACATTAGGAAAAAGTTCCTGGCAGGGTGGTTAAACAGTGGAATAAACTGCCTAGGGAGGTTGTGGAATCTCCATCTCTGGAGATATTTAAGAGTAGGTTAGATAAATGTCTATCAGGGATGGTCTAGACAGTATTTGGTCCTGCCATGAGGGCAGGGGACTGGACTCAATGACCTCTCGAGGTCCCTTCCAGTCCTAGAATCTATGAATCTATGAACTATATATATATAATTTCTCTATACTGAGGAGCTGAGAGATATTGGGTACAAAGAATGAGAATCTGGCTCTGTGTTGCTATTTAGGTGGAAAGGAGCTCTCATTACTGGCAACTCGCTGTATTTTAAATAGGAGGCTGGAGATATCTATTTTATTAAGAAAAATGTCTTGATGCCCCATCCTCCTCCTCCCCATACAGATACATGATAAAAATCAATGAGCTAAATTTGTCCCTCGTATCACTCTGCTGACTGTCTAACAAGGCAGTCACTGGAATAATGTGTGTGGGAAATGCACCAAAATAACAGCAACACCAAAATGTTTCTGAAATGAATATAATCATATTGTGAAGCTTTCTGAGAAGTCTCTTAATTGTTTAACATTTTCTTACTTCTACTTTATCCATTTTCTGAGTTTGTTTCTGACAGCCAGTTTCTAACTTTAAGAGCATCAACCAGTCAGTACAGATGGAGAAGATTTGACTTCCCTGCATGAGTTAACTTTTAGGGCTCAATGGATCCTTTGTTTAAGGATTAGTGGTCTGCGAATAAAAATGGCTTCAAAACAGAGCTGCTTAGTTCAGTGCTCTCTTGTTGCCTGACTACTGACGGCTATTGCTACGCTACCCGTTACCAACAGCTATTGGTAGCTACTTCCACTGGCAGGAATCTGTTGCCGCCTTCTGGTTGGAGGATTCTGCAAACAGCTACCGCTATAAAGGTGACTGCTAGTGTGTTTTTTCTAGTGTGCTCATGCTGCAGGTATAATCAGATGTTGCTAACATCTCAGTTTTAAAATTATGGTGATTTTGTTGTCACATGCCAATTATTTCCCTTAACATATGTAAACTGTGATTTTTGTAGGAGGCTTGGGGTGAGGGGAAAGGCTGAGACATATTTTTTGTCAAGGTGAGAATCATATAATATTTGGTTATACCATAGTGCTTTCCATTTCTCCATTTTATTAATAATGGATCATCCTCAAAACTTCTGGCTCAGGTAGATGTCTCAGAGCATGGATGCTTGGACAGATGTTTTGGACCTAGATAACAGAATAAAATATAAGAAACTTAGATTTACATTAAGAAACTTCATGAGATTTCCCCTAGCCATGTATAAAATAGGAGAAAGGGGGTTCATTGTTTGCCCTTTCATTTCAGAACAAATGGTAGATTTTTAATGTACAGAGGACCAGGCACATTTTTTGAGACCAATTGCTTTGGAAGCATTTATTAATATGAGGCAACCAAGGAAATACTCTTTCTCCCCTCAAAAAACAAACAAACAAAAATCCACCACAAACAGAAAAAAAAATGAATTTGTTTGCCCTAAAGGCTCGATAATTTCCCATCTAGAGAATGTATTACACTCTGTCCATAGCTTCATAAGCATTGTGCTTCCTACACCGCGTGGAGTTTAAAGAAAAAAATCACTGGTTGTTGATAATGAAGTGGGAGACCAAGTCCAATGGTAAAAGATTGACATTAGAGACCTGCAGGTGGAAGACTCCACCTTCTTGTGGAAAAGAGCTGTGAATATGTCACAGGGCCTTTAGGAAAAGCACTGGAGTCCTGTGGATGCACTGTGAGGATTTGTATTATGTAGCACTAGTGCCTTTTTGTTCACCCCAGCAGAAACTCCCCCAGCCTGCAATAAATAATGAGGTATCAAATCTTCTAGACTGCTGGAGCAGGCCAACTGCTTTAAGGGAAACATGCAGAAGCTGGAAGGTTAACCCCTCATGCCCAGGTGTGAACACCAGCATCAACACATGAAGAAGGACCACCCCTTGGAAGAGAGAAAGAAACCATATCTCCACCAGACCCATGAATCAAGACCTTTTGCATGTGTTTAGGGCCCATTTGACTAAATCGTGAGCCCATGCTTAAATCCATTGATTTCAATGGACATGCTTAGGTGCTTATCTAAATCAGTGCCTAAGCTGCATGGAGATAACATGAAACTTACCTCAGGGATGAAATGGTAACACACTATCACATCTTTTCTCTGTCACTATAATGAGAGCTCCCCTGAACTAATGGCTGACGTGGAGATATTGATTACATAATTCTGACTTAGCTACCTGTGGTTCTGCACAGAAAGCTAAAGATATAAAAATAGACTAAAATATGGAGCAGAGTCAGAATCTTTCTCTGGGGCAGCAATGGGAATCAGTAAAGAGTTCTGCGATGGAGAAAAGTAGCTGAGGTTGAGTTTCTGAGAGTACCACTCATGAAGTTGTCCTGCTCCTTAATTTACCATCTTCAGTGGGCTTCTAAATATATTAAACAAAACCTTCCAAGCTTCACTGTTCTCCTTTCATTAATGCTTTAGAATTGACCTGCTGTGCAGCTCCTCTACAAGCCTCTCTCTCCCTTTTTCTGGATGGTATATCTTGCACTACAGGCACTAAAGTTGTATTTAAAAGCAATGCCTGTAACTCTGGTTGGGAAGATAGCATTCAAAATGAGAAGTGTATGTAAACTGGTGCAGTCAGTCACTTTGAGAGCCTGAAACAAGAGGCGCGAACTGCCACCTCAAAGGGATGTTAAAGGCAAAGCCTATCTATAATAATCTAAATGTCAATGTAGTTAATGATGTCAGCAGGTAAAAGAAGAACCATGCTAACTTTATTAGGGTCTACATAATCTGTAGTGTGTGGGATCTCATTTGGGTGTCATGAACAGGTGGAGATTAGATGTAGATACAAACTGCATGCATGAAAACCACCAAACTCTCCTCTATTTTGGCTAAAATTCTTTCTGGCAAGCAGGCCTGATCTACTACAGGAGCACCTGTCAAATCAAATGCAATGCTGTTCTTCATATCCTTGAAATGGACCAGATTATTGGAAGGGGTAAGCTGGTGAAGATCTGCTCCAAAGAGACTATACACACACTTAAGATAACCTAAATATACTGCCTTTCTGGGTTTGCCAGCACTGTTAACAGCACTGAAACACAAACCTAAACATTCTCCTCAGCATGACAGTTCCTTGTTTTCTTGTCCCTGCACCTAGCGACATCCATTTTACTGTCTTATATTCCTTGACTGGAGCTAATAGGACCCAAAAGACTTGATATCAGCAAGAGTCAGCAAAATATATTTTATCGGAGCTAGAAAACTACAGAAAGCAGTTAAATACAATAGACAGAACCAACACTGTATGCTATCAGACTGCCTCAGGGCAGAAGTAACATTCAGAATCCTAGTCTTTGAAAAGAAATTCAAACTTTTTCTTTCGTTCCTTCCCCCCGCCCCCTTTTTTTTAGTTGACAACTATATTAAGATTGGATCATCCACTAGGTAAAGGCAAGAGGTGTACTCTTCTGTCTCAGGAAAATGGGAGCTTCACAAAACAGTTTACAAATGCAGAATTCCATCCTAAGCACGTTCTACCTATGTTATTTAAATTTTGTAGTATGCATGTATTTTGGGACTGGGAAAAGGAGATGGAACTGGTCAGAGACAGAGGATTAAAGCAATGTTCCTAAACTGTAGTTTCTATTTGCCTAGTAAAATGACCATGCTAGAAAGTTAATGAGTAACCTGATAAAGATCAGAATACCCTTGTTTAAGGAGAGGATCCACTGTTTTTCAACAATTTAAGTGATGGGGTAGCTGCTGCTGTGCTGGATACATAGTCTAGGTAGGCACTTTTTACATTTTATTTTTACTTCCCTTTGAATTTCAGATTAGACATTTAGGATCAATCTATGTTTAAAAGACCCTTTGATGAAGTAGAATGCTAGCCATTAAAATATTAACATTTACTGACTGAAGATAATTAGCATTACTCTGGCATTAGTGGTATTTCTGATGCTAAATTGTACCTGTGAAGGCCAATTACTTTCACACGGTAAATGTCAACAATTTAATGATGACCACTGTACGTACACATACATGATATGTAGATATAGATATAGTTTACATATACATAAATACATTTTGGGAGGGAGTATACTATTGTCATTAAAAAATCCATTATACAGATACAGATATATAGATGATATAGAAATCACTATGTATTTCATGAGTAATGCAAGCAGGACCTAGCCCTGCATAGTACTCAAAACTAACCAAAAATATTATTAATCCTTCATATTTTGGAAGCTGAGCATTATAATGGTATTTTTTCATTTGTTTTAATCTATTCAGAAATCAATGAGAATATTAGTTTAGCTCCTCCGCTGGTGTAAATCAATGTGCTTCCTTTAACTTCTGGATAGGACCTGGCCAAAACCCTAATAAGTGTTTGTAGTTTCTTTGTGGAATTGTGTTTCTTTTGACATTCTGGAATTTCTCCTTCCTGTTAATTTGTAACTGCTGTATTATCTTGATCTTTGCAAACTAATTAAATGTTATCCAGGATAAATATATTTGATGCTCTTCTTATCCATTGTGATTTGATGTAAGAAAGAATGGGAAGCCAATCTGAATTCCTGAATGTTTTTATATTATTAAATGTAAAATTCAACCCCATGCAGAGAGGCAACACAGAGTGCACCACTTATGTTTCATCTAAGTCCTCAAAATAGGGCTTATGTGATGCAGAAGCTTTGGGCCGGCCCTCTGCTCATGGTGAATTTCATCTTATGGATATGACCGGCAAGGTGCTGAGTGTCTAATGTGATGTGGGGAAAGCTCTCAACTCCAACTGAAGTACATGGTCCATATAGTTTAGTCCCAGGATCCGACGTTGTATCCTGAGAACTGAGCCTCAATAGATGCACTTATTGAACACAAGAATGAGCTCTCTATATTTTCTTACTGTCATAAATGATATATGCTATCAATCAGGTCCTTACACAGATGCAATGGGAAATGAATCTACAGACACAGATCTGTGAAAAACAGTAAGAACATCACTGGAACAATGTTAATCCCCCACTGGTATCATTTGCTTATTTTGAATTGCAGTCTAAGTGAGCTTGTTGTCAGGGCCGGCTCCAGGCACCAGGCACCCAAGCACATGCTTGGGGCGGCATCTGGTAAGGGGCAGCGGGGGGAGCGCCAGCGGCGCTCAGCGCAGGGGGGGTCTGGCTCAGGCGCGCGGTGCTCGGCGGGGGGGGGCGGTGCGGGGGTTCCGGCGGCCCTTGGCCGGGGAGCAGCGCGGCTCTCGGCTGGGGGGGGGGGGGGGGCGCTCGGCTTGGGGCAGCAAAAAAGCTAGAGCCGGCCCTGCTTGTTGTGTATGTACTTGGTTGTATGCTTGTGCCAAATGAAAATGCTTTAGTTATTCTTCTCCCCTGCACCCTTACCTGAAAAATGCAATGCCCATAGGCCATTGATCTGCTAGAATGGAGTCATGTACGCAAACAGCAATGTCTGGTGAGAGATGATGCAACTAATTTAAATGCTCCTGGGCAAATCTCTTAAAGTCACCTCTCTGTGTTTCCTTTTTGGTAAAATGAACACTTCAAATCTTAGAGGGGTAGCCGTGTTAGTCTGAATCTGTAAAAAGCAACAGAGGGTCCTATGGCACCTTTAGATCATCAGTGATCTACAACCCATCCTGGACAATGATCCCTCACTTTCACAGACCTTGGGAGGCAGGCCAGTCCTCGCCCACAGACAACCCGCCAACCTTAAGAATATTCTCACCAGCAACCACGCACTGCACCATAATAACTCTAACTCAGGAACCAACCCATGCAACAAACCTCGATGCCAACTCTGCCCACATATCTACACCAGCAACACCATCACAGGACCTAACCAGATCAGCTACAACATCACCGGCTCATTCACCTGCACGTCCACCAATGTTATATATGCCATCATATGCCAGCAATGCCCCTCTGCTTTGTACAATGGCCAAACTGGACAGTCACTACGCAAGAGGATAAATGGACACAAGTCAGATATCAGGAATGGCAATATACAAAAATCTGTAGGAGAACACTTCAACCTCCCTGGCCACACAATAGCAGATGTAAAGGTAGCCATCTTACAGCAAAAAAACTTCAGGATCAGACTCCAAAGAGAAACTGCTGAGCTCCAGTTCATTTGCAAATTTGACACCCTCAGATCAGGATTAAACAAAGACTGTGAATGGCTTTCCAACTACAGAAGCAGTTTCTCCTCCCTTGGTGTTCACACCTCAACTGCTAGCAGAGCACCTCACCCTCCCTGATTGAACTAACCTCGTTATCTCCATACTGATTTATACCTGCCTCTGGAGATTTCCATTACTTGCATCTGAAGAAGTGAGGTTCTTACCCACGAAAGCTTATGCTCCCAATACTTCTGTTAATCTTAAAGGTGCCACAGGACCCTCTGTTACTTCAAATCTTGTTAAAGTTGAGGAAGAGAAACCCATATGGCTATCCAAACAAATGGCAAGATAATGCATCAGGCTAGATCTTCAGCTAGTGTAATCAACATAGCTCCATTCAGATCATTAGACTACATTCATTTATACTTGCTGATATCCTGGCACGTTGTGTGGAAATAGATGAGATATAATCACTTTTCATTTGAATTTTGAGTTGAATGTCTCTTAAGATGAGTTGCCTAAAAAAATGATTTTGTATGATGGTTAATGAAGAAGTACTTTACAGGTATGTGTTTAAGTCTACTATTGGGGCCGGTTATCCCCTTCATGTACCGATCTACTCATGTTTCTGGGAATGGGAATGACATTTATTCATTGAGGCCAAGATTTTGGGTGCAATTGAGACACCTTAAAAGAGCCTGATTTTCAGAAAGTGCTGAAAATGCAGCTCCTGCAAGGTATCTCAGAATGTGCACCCAAAATCATCAATCTCTTTTGAAAATCTAGGTCTGAGATTTTTGCAGAAGAAAACAAATAATTTATAATAGTGCCTAAGGAGTAGGTTTATTAATTCTAAATAAGAGTGAAATTAAAAGTAAAGGGCTAAGGTAACAGATTTGCTGTGAATAGCAATATGGCTGCTATTTTTTACCATATGAAATGTTTTGGTTCAGATTAATACCTGCAGCAAATTTACCTTCGGTCTTTTTTCTTAACTTCATGTGGTCATGGAACCCACCCAGCACCCAATCCTTTGGACATGGGCTAGGGTCAACCAAGTTCAGCAGAATGCACATGCCAGCAGGTCTAACCCTTGGCCTCTCCATATAGCTTTTCCTGCAATGTTGACACTACCTTTTTTTTCCTTGGCCTCTTCTGTAACATCAGGAGCAAAGGTGTTATCCATCCCGGCCAAAAGTAGCTACCCCTGCCCTGCTTCTTTACTGTGCTTCTGTCTCTAAACGCTTCAGAGCATCAGGGACTCTTGAAGATTCCATCACTGACTTGTCCAGCTACAGCTAAACCAGCTGCCTCCATTGCTCCTAAAATCTTCCTAGCAACCTTTCCCCTACCTCCTGTCGGACTAGGTAGTGTATTCACTGCAGCTGCACCATTGTAGCATTTTAAGTGTAGACAAGCTCTAAGGCTTGATCCTAAACCTTTCAAGTGAATAGGTGTTTTTCCATTGACGTGAATGGGAGCCATATCAAACCAATAGGCATTTTCGAAAACTTTGCCCTCAGTCCTCTGTGGTATGACCCAGGGCAGAGATACTTGCCAATGTTACTGGCTTTTCCCCAAGGGAGGGAAGGTTCAGCCAACTTTCACAAATCTGTTCCAACTGCACTGTTGGAATTGTTGATCTCTACGTTTTTTCTTTCTTTCATTGTCAACTCTCAAGGGTACCAGGAAGGGTGAAGCAAGTTGATTTTGGTACTGTATGATTTTTGTGTTCTGGCTTGGGACTATTAGTTCTAAGACTCCAATCTCCTTGTTCTATTGAAAAAAGCACTTCTGAACTTGTTTCAATGGATTCACTGTTTTAGGGAGCTTGGTGACAGCATATGGGCATTCCTTCATGGAGCCAATTACAGGTCAGGGCCTTGTTCTATTTTCCAATTGGAGTAGTATATGCCAGCAAGTGTTTTCTTTCTTTAAATAAGGTTCATGATTTGCAAATATATATGACTTCCACTAATTTTTGTGGAATAAAATATTCCCATATAGTTTTTATTACTCACCGAGCTCTAAAACATACAACACAGCAGAGAACACAAAATGGAATACGTGCACTGCATCGCAATAAAAACAGATAAAACCGAACCCAATCTTTAATCAACAATAAACAATTCTATTGTTTTAAGGAGGGGGAAATCTTGCCCTCTCCTCCAAAGCTGCAGCGTGCTCAGTGATCCACAGCAGAACTTGTGATTCTATGAACAGGTAGTGGAAGGATTAAGAACATGTCTGCAGAATACTGTTTTTAAGGATTACCTGCACACCAGCACAGGATGGGGCTTTGGAGGTATGCTGGGCTAGAGGAAGATCAGACTAATTGCCAAGCAGATCCATGACCATGTAGATCCGCTGGCCAGTTCCTCTACAAATGGGGTGTGTGGGTGTGGATACATGTACACCCGCTGCAGCCAGGAGGCTATGAAGAGGCTTGGAAGAAGGATTCTTTCCTCCCAGCCCCTACAGAATTCCCCAGCCCAAATTCCAGTTACTCAGGCTGCACATTAGGGACAGAAATTTTTGCCCCTGCATTTTAGTCCAAATAACAATTCTGTACCACTAAGTCCATATGTAAGTGTGACCTAAGAACCTCTGGATGCCAATTGGCAGAGAACTCTGGATATATAGGGGTACAGGGATCCCCTGGATCCACCAAAAGAATGTCATGTAAGGTCTCTAATGCAAGCCTGTATCACACTAGTCATCAAAACCATTGTGAGATGTATGTATGGAGAATATGTGAGGAGTTATTTATGTACACTAAAATTGTTCTCTAGGTCTGTAGTTAAAAACACTCAAAGGGTAGGTCTACACTTACCTCCGGGTGCGGCGCTAAGCAATCAATCTTCTGGGATCGATTTATCACGTCTTGTGTAGACGAGATAAATCGATCCCGGATCGATCCCGGAAGTGCTCGCCGTCGACGCTGGTACTCCAGCTCGGCGAGAGGAGTACGCGGCATCGACAGGGGAGCCTGCCTGCCGCATCTGGACCCACGGTAAGTTTGAACTAAGGTACTTCGAATTCAGCTACGTTATTAACGTAGCTGAATTTGCGTACCTTAGTTTGAAGTGGGGGGTTAGTGTGGACCAGGCCAAAGGTAGCATATCTTGAGACTCCTCCCAGAACGGGGGTGGGAGACACTTGTCTCCAGGGGGGACCATTGTGTATTGTACGTCATACAATAGGAGTCTATTAGCATTCTAAGTCAAAAGCAAATGGAGAGCAGGTGGAGACTTAAGAAGGAAACTGACAAGAGGAGGTAAACAGAGGGGGCTAGCTTGAGGTTAACCTCAAAGGTCTGTTCTGGTATATTTGGGGATGCAAAGAGACACCCTGGTATCCTTCACCTAGGAAGTAAACTGACAATGAGTTTGCTTAGTGAAAAGAGATCTCAATCAGGCGTTGTTGGAAATGCTGGAGAGAACTTTGGGTGAGATAAACTTCTTTAGCCAGGAGGATAACTTGTTAGTTATCTTTGGGCTTTAGAATGCATGTTGTGGTGATGGTTTATATGTTACCATTTGTTTCCATCTCTTACACTGGTTTTTATTTGAATCTCTATTTTTTTCTAAATACATTTCCTTTAGTTTTACTAATTGATGTCAAGTGCTGAGAGCATTAAAGGAGCAGGGGGGAGGGGTCTCAGGTCAACATGGTAAACTGTGGTACACTCTTCCTTTAGGAACAGAAGATCTAGGATTTCTGTGGGTATCCAGTGATCAGGGGCTGAATACCACAGTGGGACACTTTGAAGGGGTTGGGGTTAATCTGTTGTCAACCTGCAAGGCAAAGACAAGGCTGATGTAGCCCAGAGCACAGCACGTGAGTGGGTGACAGTCTGGTTGCGTTAGGGAGCAGATGGTAACAAGGTGACTCTCCACCCTGGGTGTCCTGAGAAGCATCACTGTAACCTTCTATAAAGAAATATTTCCTTCAGTAAGCTAGTGATTTTTTTAATGCAGTTCCTCATTATTCTATGACATGAAATAGATGGAGTAATTCCCCTTCCCAAATTAATGTGAGGTCTTGAATTCGTTGGATAATTTTGATACATAAGGAACACAGGATAAGCCCACAACTTTTTCATTTTGTTACTGGAGTTGTGCAATCTTGGTTATTTACATTCCAGCAAAGAATGTACTGAGCCTTGTGCCTCATTGAGCACAGCTATCTCAGAATTACATAACCCTGGCTTACTCTGACCTTGTGTGAAATCCAGTCACTTTCTCTTGTAATCTCCTACAAGTACAACTCTAGTGTAGTGGATACAGTGTTTGTTGCTGGTGTTTCAGTAAACACCCCGGCTGTTCACTGTTTGCTATGACTCACCCTTTTCTTGCTAATGTAACATATAGCTTGAGAGTTAAAAACTTGCTTCCAGTTGATGACACTTAGATGTTGATGGCTTTCACTTTTGCCATCAGTTTCAAAAGGTCTCCTTATAACACTTATATCCTATGTTTTCTTTTCCCATATGGACTTAATTTTCAGTGCCCCCAGTACTTTTTGTTATATGTATAATATATAATATAGAGATGCTTTTCCCTTGCGAGAGCACTGCTCTGGGTCTTCTTTACCAAACCCTTCACTTGTCCTTTTGTTGTGTTTATCCTCCCCATCTCTTTCCTTTCCTATTACAACATCTCCTCCTCCACTTTCACAGTGATCATTTTTGGGGTCCAGGATGTAAATAAAACCCAACTTGCAATGTTCTTTATTTTGTCGTATTCATAAAATCTTAGTACAGAAGCTTTTCCCCAGCCCCCATTTAGTTCCACAAATCTGCAGCCACATTTTTGTAAGCATTCACTAATTTTGGGTGCCCAACACATGCCAAATGTTTAGCATTGCTGAGGCCCTAAAGTGCCAGTGGAATTGTCTACTGGGATACCATCTCCAGAGTATCTGTTCTAGTGGGAAATGCAGATTTTCAGTATATCTGAAAATTAGGTGCAAGTTGTCTCTATTCGGAAACAATTAGTGACCACTGAAAAAATGTTAACCATGGTGTAAATCTTTTTAGGTGAAAGTTAATTACAGATTTCTATTTCAGTATTTCTATGGAAGAAGCCCTGGATTTATTATAATTTTCTCATGTTTTCTTGTACAAAACAGATAATCAATTCAAGATAAGAAACCATGACAGTGGAAACTGATTCAAATGTTAATCACTCAAACCTGGAAATGGAGCCTACCCAGTCTTTGGAAGATGGAGCAATCCAACAAGTACCAGGCACTGGCTTGAAGGTTCAGTGGATTACTATTATTCATTACTGTTGTTATTTGTTGAGCATTGATAATATGTGTGTTCTTCTTCAAGGTATATAAGCAGGCGTGGTTCTTGTTCCCTCTGTTTTTTTCATCCAATTAATAAAAGAATACTAGGAGTTTTATTTAAAAAATATATAAATCAATAATAATAAATACATAATGTATGGCTCTTTTGTAGAATTTTTCATCTGTAGAGCTCAATGTACTCCACGAAGGAGGTCAGCATCTTTATCCCCATTTTACAGATGTGGAAATTGAAGCACAGGGAGGGATGTGATTTGCCCACAGTCACCCAGCAGAGCAGTGGCAGAGCCGGGAGTTGAACTGGGTCTACTGAGTCCCTGTCCTGATAGGCAAAGTTCAAAAAGTTGGTTTGGCCAAACACTCAAGGTGTCAGGAAAATAATAATATTTAGCTCTTATTCACAGATCTCAAAGCACTTTATAAAGGAAGTAATTATCATTAGCCTCATTTTACAAAAGGGGAAACCGAGGCACAGGGAGGTGAAGTGACTTGCCCAAGGTCACCCAGCAGAGTGGTGTAACCAGGAATAGAACCCAGATCTTCTGAGTCCTCATCTGATGCTGTAACCCCTAGACCACACTAACTCACTTAAATTATGTAAAGTCTTGACTAAATAGGGCTGGAAAACTAATGAAAATTTTGCTTTCTTGGTATAATATTTGCTGCTTCTGGTTAAGCTGGAAGTACCATGAAATCAGTATTTCTTGTGGTATTATTATGTGTTTGACTTCTGCTCAGGCTAGGCCCATGGGCCAAATTCATACTTGGTGTAACTCCATTAAAATCAATGGAGCTGCAACCGGGGATGAATTTGATCTGATCAGAGGCCTGTAATAAAATTATAAAAATAAGTGAATCCAACTTTTTCAAATATTCAAAATGGCTTGGTTCACGTTTGGGGCAAAGGTTAGCATATTCCTTATTTGAGCTGAACCCATTTTGCCACCCCTATATATCTCCAATAGTAGTTGGACTGCTCTCAAAACTCTCATATCCCTGGGAGTCTCATTGGACCAACTTCACCACTGGCATAAGTAGGCATGGAAGTTAGTGAGTTTGTATCCACTTATCCTAGTGGTGAGTGTGGCACAGAATGTTCTAGAAACTAGAATTTAATAGACACAATAACTTTAATGTTAGGGGTGAGCGCAATTTTTTCAGTTACAATGAGAATCACCTCATCTTCCTATCAGACTTTGGAGTCAATTTTTGGGGGAGATTCAGAACAGTTCTGCTAACTTCTTGCTTGTGTGGCAAGGTTTAAAACAGTTCAATTAACTTTTTTGTTCCTACTTTCGTGCTTATTTGCTTCAGTCAGAACCAGATATAAAACTACTGAAAATAGTGCCCCCCCCCAAAAATCTCAGAATTGTTGGACCCAGTAAATATGAAAATTCTTAGACTAAAGCCTGCTTTTGTGAGATGTTTCAGTCAAATTTCTAGGCAAAACCAGCATCCAACTCCTTTTAAAAACATTTTCTCTTAGGATTTGCTTTGCTTGTCATCTGTTGCAGTAAATAGCATCATAAAGTTCAAAACCCATTTTAATTTGTTCACTTATCTACTGTTAGGTTAAACAAGCTATTTTAACTTTTACCCTGAGGGCAACAGGTTTATTTGTTTGGGATTCAGTAAAAAGCTGTTATGTTGAAATATCTGGATAATATTTAACCACTCCTAGACTGTCTTGTCATCATAAGCATGGTTTTATTTGCAATCATTGCAATACTAAATAGAGTTAGTGTCGAAGCAAAGTGTGTATTCAAATGCTCTTGTTTTAAACCTATAAAAAAGTCAAATACAAACATTTCCTTTGCAAAGGGGTACAACACAAATATCATCCAAATACTTCGAACTTCATCCAAACGGGGATGAGATTGCCAAAGAATCTGTACAAGACCTCCAAAAAGAGGGATATTGTGAAGCTTGTGGCTAAGCCCTATGTTGTAATACCAACATGACTTCTAACCTGGGGATGGACAAACTGACTTAAAAAAAGTAACAACTGAATTGATGCTAAGATTCATTTACAGTTTGAACTCGTTTCAGCAAGTGGCCCCTGACCAGAGCTCTTATTCTTGTTAATTATTTGTATTCTGGTAGCACCTTGAGGCCTCAAGGTTTCTTCTGCACCCAATTGGTCTCAGTGTTGTGGATAGCTTGAAAATTGATGTTAGGTTTCAGTAGGGTAAACTGTCCCTATTGAGCTGGTTGCTGTCTACAGATTCTGTAATCCAGGGCGTTGAGGTTCAGAAGCACAAATTCTATTCTGGGGAGCCTTTGACCAGCAAAGCAAAGGAGGCTGTGCTTTCTGGATGCTGAAGCTGGCAATGCCATACTAAGCACAAACAAAGCTAAGCTTTGGGTTGTCTCGTGCACATGACTTCTGTAGATCACAATGAGACCAGAATGGGAAGAAAACACTTCTGAAAGCCCAGGGGGAGCTTCTTGCAGGATCAAGGCCTCATATTGTGTTAGAAAAATCATATTTTCCCCATTGGAGTTTGATTAGTAAAGTTAATTAAATTAAGATTTAATTCATGCAGATTGTTCTATAGATTTAAGTTCTCTTGGTCTCTGTATTAATTTCTCCTCCCTTACCTCCCATCTTCTGTCTTCATCTTTCTTCAGGTATTTCTCGTTGCTTTGTCATTCAGCTACTTGTGCAAAACATTATCTGGAACAGTTATGAAAAGTTCCATCACTCAGATAGAAAGAAGATTTGATATTCCCTCCTCTGTAGCTGGCTTAATTGATGGAAGTTTTGAGATGGGTAATTGGTATTCCGTAACATACAGTAAATTACTCAGAGCAAATACAATGAACAGCATCTACTAGTAATGTTTTCTTTGCTTTTTTAGGTAATTTGCTGGTGCTGGCATTTGTAAGTTATTTTGGAGCAAAATTTCATAGACCAAAAATCATTGCTTTGGGGTGTTGTATTATGTCAGCTGGAAGTATTTTAACAGCAATGCCTCATTTCTTCATGGGATAGTAAGTATTCACTAAGGCTAATTTAGGTCCACTGGGATTCTATACTACTTTCTCCATTTTGTCAAATGAACACCACTGTATTTTTAAAGTTTGGGATTATCAAAAGGCCTAAGAATAAATTAATATTTCAGGCCGACCTAAATGGAGATCAGAATAAATATACAAGTCAGGCAACTCCACAGATACACTAGCACGCATTAGAACAGGTGGGAATTCCCTTCCCCTGGTCCAAAATATCAACTTTTTTTCAAAAATCAGAACCACCAAAATGTTTCCATTTTCAGCTAGAAATATTTTGGTTTGGTTGGTTTGTAGGCTTTTGAGGGAAAGTAGACGTTTTCTGTGAAAAGCGGACACTTTCCATGTGAATTTATATTCCCTGAAAACCAAAATTTTCCACCAAAAATCAATTTTGATAGAAAATTTTTCATCAGCCCTAGTGCGCATCATGCTGCTTTTCAAGACATTACTATGGCTAACTCTAAGGGAAAAGTCTTAGGAAATTGCTGGGACTATAGAAGGAATGAGATATTGCTCAGTGTGAGGAAGGATGGTAGAGTCTGGCCTTAAACAGGGTTATTGCATGGAAGGTTAAAGTAGGATGAATCACAACAATTTCAGTTGAATAATTATATTTTAAAATTATTTCATATGATTTCTGTAACTGGGTATTTTTGTAGTTATGAACAGGACCCTGAGACTCCATTACAAGAAAGCACTTAAGCTTGTGTGAAACTTGAAGCGTGGGAGTAATCCAACGGAAGTCAGTGGAACTACTCCTGTGATTAAAGTGTTTCAGTGCTGTATTGGGGCCTTAATCCAAAAAAGTCGAAAAGATGCATTCTACTCCAAGAGCATGTTTGACTACATTGTCCAGCATCTTGAATGTCCAACATGATGGAGTCTCCGCAGCAGCAGTAACTCTAGTTTTCAAAAATTGCTCACAGTCATTCGAATGCTGGTAAAATGGAAGAGTAGAGTGTGACAAATATGGGAATTCCCTGAAATATCCTAGGGGAAAGCCTTATTGAATTAAGTTTAAGTATCTTTGAGGTCCACTGTATTAAATGCAAAATTTATGTATTATTGTAGTTCAGGATTGTGCATAAATTCTCTAGGGGGGAAGATGTGATATGAGGCCTGGGAGTTCAAAGGATTATACTGAAAATGTGCCAGACAAGAATGGACTTGTGGGACAATAAATGTGAAGTGGATTTCCTGGGGAATACCTAATATTAATGCAAATTCCCTGCCTCTAGTTATGCGAAAAAACAGCCTTTCAAAGCCACATCTTGAGGAGAGTGTCATTGTCTGCTGATTACCTGTTCCTGGAGATGGGCGATCAAAGCCCTGAGCTATATAAAGAAACTGGCTGATCTGTCCAGTCTTGGTTCTGGTTCTGAATCTGAAACAGTTATGAAATGGTAACCATGGGGGAAACCTAGTTTTGGGTTTTGAAGCACTGACACTTACCAGAACCCTAGGCTGGAGTGGGGTGTGTGCGTGTGTGACCTCTGCGTGTAGGTTCTTTTATTGTTTGAATGTGTTTTCTCTGTAATTCTTTCACCTTAAGATTAAAGGTGCTTGCTTAGAAAGAGCTGTGTGGTAACTTATAACTATTGGCAATACACTTGCCATAGCCTCTGGAGAGAAAGCAAATTGCAGACGCTGTTTTTTTAGAAAGTTTGGCTTGTGGGGGATATCAGTGTAAATCAGGAATCAATAGATCAGCCTCAACACCATGTTCAGGAGGGAGAGAGACATGGGTTTCAGCCCTAGAGAAGTGATGACTGAGGAGCTGGGAGCCTAGTGTGTGTGTCTTTGGTGGACCAGGAAGGGGGAATACATGTGCACTTACCTGGAAGCTGTGATATAGGGATTACTCATATAAGGTTCCAAACTTCACCTGTGAAGGTGCCCTGCAGAAATGGGAGTTGAAGAAATCCAGCACTTTAAAGGAGGATTCTAATTAGTAGCTTACGGTATTAGGCCATATATTTGTAAGGGCTGATCCTGCACACCCCTACTTGAGCAAATAGTCATTACTCATACAGTGGCTTCAGTGAGACTTTTCAGGTGAGTGTTTGCAGAACTGGGCCAAAAGTTCTGTTCAGGGTGCTCTTACCAGTAAAAATCCTCAAGTCTAGTGAAACTAATTTGCCAACAAATGTATCATCTCTTTGTTCAGAGAAGCACTGTTTTGTCTACCCATCACATTGCTTCTAGCAGAAGTTTTGATTCAGTGACAAATATAAAATTCAACACATTTCTATTCCTATATTCAATACTATAGAATCTTTTATGGGTGTCACAGTTCAAGGCAACCACACCTGTATTCCCCCTCTATGGTCCTCACAAGTTTCCAATTCCCCAGCTGTTACTTCTTTCAGGCAGAGGCATGTGTCTCCCTACCTCATGACTGGAAGATTTTCAGGCTACACACTTCCTGCCTACACTGTGTATCCCCAGCAAAAGAGACAGCCTAAGCAGGTTTCCTTTGCCTTCTCTTCAGAAGCTATAAACAGTGTGATTGCTCACAGTTAAGTTACCACATCGCTCTTCCTAAACAAGCACATTTTATTTTTATTGTAAAAGCATTATAGAGAAAACACATTAAAACAATGAAAGAATTGACATGCATATTGATTAGTTGATCAGAGATCACCCCAACTGTGGCAGGTGAATATTCCTTCAATTCCCACCAAGGGAGTTTTCTGGGGTTACAAGTTCATAACTGCTTTGTCTTGGAACAAGAATCCCCATGAATCTGTCTGTCACTCCTTTCTCCGGTTTGTCTTTGAAGAGACTGTGAATAGATAATCAGCCAGACAATGGGTTTCTCCTCAAGGTACAGGATGATTCAAAAGAATGATTCCTGAGGTGGGTAATTTACATTCCCCTCCTGCCAAGTATTTCCTGGGAAACTCACTCAACTGAAAGTTCAGTCTTGTTTGGCCTATTGAAGCTCATACCACTTCCCAGGTTTACATTAGTCCTGTCTCCCTGTTAAAGAAGTTACACACAATTCCACAATAATACATAAACATTTGCATTCTTTCAGAGTAGCAGCCGTGTTAGTCTGTATCAGCAAAAAGAACAGGAGTACTTGTGGCACCTTAGAGACTAACAAATTTATTTGAGCATAAGCTTTTGTGGGCCAAAACCGACTTCATTGGATGCATGCAGTGGAAAACAGCAGGGCCGGCTCCAGGCACCAGCTTAACAAGCAGGTGCTTGGGGCGGCCAAGGGAGCGGGGCGGCACCTGCGGCAATTCGGGGGCTGCAGGTCCCTCACTCCCTCTAGGAGCGAAGGATCTGCTGCTGAACTGCTGCCACAGTTTTTTTGCTTGGGGCGGCAGAAATGCTGGAGCCGGCCCTGACACAGAGAACATGAAAAAACGGGTGTTGCCATACCAACTGTAACGAGAGTAATCAATTAAGGTGGGCTATTATCAGCAGGAGAAAAAAAAACTTTTGTAGTGATAATCAGGATGGCCCATTTCCAACAGTTGACAGGAAGGTGTGAATAACAGTAGGAGGAAAAATAGCATGGGGAAATAGTTTTTACTTTGTGTAATGACCCATCCACTCCCAGTCTTTATTCAAACCTAATTTAATGGTGTCCAGTTTGCAAATTAATTCCAGTTTCTCGTTGGAGTCTGTTTTTGAAGTTTTTTGTTGGAATATTGCAATTTTGAGGTCTGTAATTGAGTGACCAGGGAGGTTGAAGTGTTCTCTGACTGGTTTTTGAATGTTATAATTCTCAACGTCTGATTTGTGTCCATTTATTCTTTTGCATAGAGACTGTCCAGTTTGGCCAATGTACATGGCAGAGGGGCATTGCTGGCACATGATGGCATATATCACATTGGTAGATGTGCAAGTGAATGAGCCTCTGATAGTGTGGCTGATGTGATTAGGTCATAGAATATCAGGGTTGGAAGGGACCTCAGGAGGTCATCTAGTCCAACCCTCTGCTCAAAGCAGGACCAATCCCCAACTAAATCATCCCAGCCAGGGCTTTGTCAAGCCTGACCTGAAAAACCTCTAAGGAAGGAGATTCTACCACCTCCCTAGGTAACCCATTCCAGTGCTTCACCACTCTCCTAGTGAAAAAGTTTTTCCTAATATCCACCCTAAACCTCCCTCACTGCAACTTGAGATCATTACTCCTTGTTCTGTCATCTGGTACCACTGAAAACAGACTAGCTCCATACTCTCTGGAACCCCCTTTCAGGTAATTGAAAGCAGCTATCAAATCCCGCCTCATTCTTCTCTTCTACAGACTAAACAATCCCAGTTCCCTCAGCCTCTCCCCATAAGTCATGTGCTCCAGCCCCCTTATCATTTTTGTTGCCCTCCGCAACTCTTTCCAATTTATCCATATCCTTCTTGTAGTGTGGGGCCCAAAACTGGACACAGTTCTCCAGATGAGGCCTCACCAATGTCGAATAGCGGGGAATGATCACGTCCCTCGATCTGCTGGCAATGCCCCTACTTATACATCCCAAAATGCCGTTAGCCTTCTTGGCAACAAAGGCACACTGTTGACTCATATCCAGCTTCTCGTCCACTGTAACCCTTAGGTCCTTTTCTGCAGAACTGCTGCCTAGCCATTCGGTCCCTAGTCTGTAGCAGTGCATGGGATTCTTCCGTCCTAAGTGCAGGACTCTGCACTTGTCCTTGTTGAACTTCATCAGATTTATTTTGGCCCAATCCTCTAATTTGTCTAGGTCCCTTTGTATCCTATCCCTACCCTCCAACGTATCTACCACTCCTCCCAGTTTAGTGTCCTCTGCAAACTTGCTGAGGGTGCAGTCCACACCATCCTCCAGATCATTAATGATGATATTGAACAAAACCGGCCCCAGGACCAACCCTTGGGGCACTCTGCTTGATACTGCTGCGAGCTAGACATGGAGCCATTGATCACTACCCGTTGAGCCTGACAATCTAGCCAGCTTTTTATCCACCTTATAGTCCTATGATAGTGTCCCCTGAATAGATATGTGGGCAGAGTTGGCAACGGGCTTTGTTGCAAAGATAGGTTCCTGGGTTAGTGTTTTTGTTGTGTGGTGTGTGGTTGCTGGTGTGTATTTGCTTCAGGTTGGGGGGCAGTCTGTAAGCGAGGACTGGCCTGTCTCTCAAGATTTGTGAGAGTGGGGGATTGTCCTTCAGGATAGGTTGTAGATCCTTGATGATGCGCTGGAGAGGTTTTAGTTGGGGACTGAAGGTGGCGGCTAGTGGCGTTCTGTTACTTTCTTTGTTGGGCCTGTCCTGTAGTAGGTGGCTTCTGGGTACTCTTCTGGCTCTGTCAATCTGTTTCTTCACTTCAGCAGGTGGGTATTATAGTTGTAAGAATGCTTGATAGAGATCTTGTAGGTGTCTGAGGAGTTGGAGCAAATGCGGTTGTATCTTAGAGCTTGGCTGTAGACAATGTTAAAAAACACATTAAGAAAAACAGTAAAATTAAGAAACACAGTAAAAGAACTAAAAAAGAGCCACCGTGGCTTAACAACCATGTAAAAGAAGCAGTGAGAGATAAAAAGACTTCCTTTAAAAAGTGGAAGTAAAATCCTAGTGAGGGAAATAGAAAGGAGCATAAAAACTGCCAAATTAAGTGCAAGAATGTAATAAGAAAAGCCAAAGAGGAGTTTGAAGAACGGCTAGCCAAAAACTCCAAAGGTAATAACAAAATGTTTTTAAAGTACATCAGAAGCAGGAAGCCTGCTAAATAACCAGTGGGGCCCCTTGATGATCGAGATACAAAAGGACCGCTTAAAGACGATAAGTCATTGCGGAGAAACTAAATGGATTCTTTGCTTCAGTCTTCACAGCTGAGGATGTTAGGGAGATTCCCAAACCTGAGCCGGCTTTTGTAGGTCACAAATCTGAGGAACTGTCACAGATTGAAGTGTCACTAGAGGAGGTTTTGGAATTAATTGATAAATTTAACATTAACAAGTCACCGGGACCAGATGGCATTCACCCAAGAGTTCTGAAAGAACTCAAATGTGAAGTTGTGGAACTATTAACTAAGGTTTGTAACCTGTCCTTTAAATCGGCTTCTGTACCCAATGACTGGAAGTTAGCTAATGTAACGCTAATATTTAAAAAGGGCTCTAGAGGTGATCCCGGCAATTACAGACCGGTAAGTCTAACGTCGGTACCGGGCAAATTAGTCGAAACAATAGTTAAGAATAAAATTATCAGACACAGAGAAAAACATAAACTGTTGAGCAATAGTCAACATGGTTTCTGTAAAGGGAAATCATGTCTTACTGATCTATTAGAGTTCTTTGAAGGGGTCAACAAACAT
Source organism: Malaclemys terrapin pileata (assembly GCF_027887155.1). Lineage (NCBI taxonomy): Eukaryota > Metazoa > Chordata > Testudines > Emydidae > Malaclemys > Malaclemys terrapin. The sequence goes on from NC_071505.1 coordinate 117,475,366, forward strand.
GTGGACAAGGGGGGTCCAGTGGACATAGTGTACTTAGATTTCCAGAAAGCCTTTGACAAGGTCTCTCACCAAAGGCTCTTATGTAAATTAAGCTGTCTTGGGATAAAAGGGAAGGTCCTTTCATGGATTGAGAACTGGTTAAAAGACAGGGAACAAAGGGTAGGAATTAATGGTAAATTCTCAGAATGGAGAGGGGTAACTAGTGGCGTTCCCCAAGGGTCAGTCCTCGGACCAATCCTATTCAACTTATTCATAAATGATTTGGAGAAAGGGGTAAACAGTGAGGTGGCAAAGTTTGCAGATGATACTAAACTGCTCAAGATAGTTAAGACCAAAGCAGACTGTGAAGATCTTCAAAAAGATCTCACAAAACTAAGTGATTGGGCAACAAAATGGCAAATGAAATTTAATGTGGAGAAATGTAAAGTAATGCACATTGGAAAAAATAACCCCAACTATACATACAATATGATGGGGGCTAATTTAGCTACAACAAGTCAGGAAAAAGATCTTGGAGTCATTGTGGATAGTTCTCTGAAGATGTCCATGCAATGTGCAGAGGCGGTCAAAAAAGCAAACAGGATGTTAGGAATCATTAAAAAGGGGATAGAGAATAAGACTGAGAATATATTATTGCCCTTATATAAATCGATGGTATGCCCACATCTCGAATACTGTGTACAGATGTGGTCTCCTCATCTCAAAAAAGATATACTGGCACTAGAAAAGGTTCAGAAAAGGGCAACTAAAATGATTAGGGGTTTGGAACGGGTTCCATATGAGGACAGATTAAAGAGGCTAGGACTCTTCAGCTTGGAAAAGAGGAGACTGGGGGGGGATATGATAGAGGTATATAAAATCATGAGTGATGTGGAGAAAGTGGATAAGGAAAAGTTATTTACTTCTTCCCATAATACAAGAACTAGGGGTCACCAAATGAAATTAATAGGCAGCAGGTTTAAAACAAATAAAAGGAAGTTCTTCACGCAGCGCACAGTCAACTCGTGGAACTCCTTACCTGAGGAGGTTGTGAAGGTTAGGACTATAACAGTGTTTAAAAGAGAACTGGATAAATTCATGGTGGTTAAGTCCATTAATGGCTATTAGCCAGGATGGGTAAGGAATGGTGTCCCTAGCCTCTGTTTGTCAGAAGATGGAGATGGATGGCAGGAGAGAGATCACTTGATCATTGCCTGTTAGGTTCACTCCCTCTGGGGCACCTGGCATTGGCCACTGTCGGTAGACAGGCTACTGGGCTGGATGCACCTTTGATCGGACCCGGTACAGCCGTTCTTATGTTCTAATGGATCGTGTGGTGTGGTCTGGATGAAAGCTGGAGGCATGTAGATAAGTATAGCGGTCAGTAGGTTTCCAGTATAGGGTGGTGTTTATGTGACTGTTGCTTATTGTGTGGACTGGTCCAGGCTGAGGTTGATGGTGGGATGGAAATTGTTGAAATCATGGTGGAATTCCTCAAGGACTTCTTTTCCATGGGTCCAGATGATGAAGATGTCATCAATGTAGCACAAGTAGAGTAGGGGCTCCAACGAGAAACTGCAGAATTGGAATTAATTTGCAAACTGGACACCATTAAATTAGGCTTGAATAAAGACTGGGACTGGATGGGTCATTACACAAAGTAAAAACTATTTCCCCATGTTAATTTTTTCCCCTTACTGTTACTCACACCTTCCTGTCTACTGCTGGAAATGGGCCATCCTGATTATCACTACAAAAGTTTTTTTTCTCCTGCTGATAATAGCCCACCTTAATTGATTACTCTCATAACAGGTGGTATGGCAACACCCATTTTTTCATGTTCTCTGTGTATATATATCTTCCTACTGTATTTTCCACTGCATGCATCCGATGAAGTGGGTTTTAGCCCATGGAAGCTTATGCTCAAATAAATTTGTTAGTCTCTAAGGTACAACAAGTACTCCTCATTCTATTTGCATTCTTAATACAGTGAACTCCTAAAATACTTAAACTTACTTCAGTAAGGTTTAACTTAATTCAGTAAGGTTTGTCCACAGTATTGCATGAAATTGCCATATCTGTCACAACAAGTTAATAATTATAAAAAGAAAACTGAAGAATTATGTTCAGCAGAATGTCTTTCTAACTCTTCTGCTGTTTTGCAGTAGCATCAAGCTTGTCATTTCTATTACTTAATTCAAAGAGACTATAGGACTGTAATTACAAGAAATAACTAAGGGCTTGTCTATATGGAGAATTAGTTCATGACAAACTGGGTGTAAATCTACAGCTCTGTAGCATACCATGCAATAACTCACTATGTGGACCCTTCTACTGCACACTAAAAGTTCTGTAGTACGCTTTGACATACTGCTGTTTGCACAATGGAACTTTCAGTGCACAGTAGCAAGGTCCACATTGCCGGTTAGCATGTGGCAGGCTAGAGGACTGTAGATTTACATTCCAGCTTATCATGCACTAACTCTCCATATAGACATATCCTAAGAGTGGGATTTTCAAAGGAGTCTGAGTTAAATGTCCACATTTCTTATTGCAGAGAGGTAGATATGTTAGTCTGTATCAGCAAAAACAACTATGAGTATTTGTGGCACCTTAGAGATTAACAAATTTATTTGAGCATAAGCTTTCGTGGGCTAAAACGCACTTCATCGGATGCATGCAGTGGAAAATAAATACAGTAGGAAGATATATATACAATATCTACTGTATTTTCCACTGCATGCATCCGATGAAGTGCGTTTTAGCCCACGAAAGCTTATGCTCAAATAAATTTGTTAGTCTCTTAGGTGCCACAAATACTCCTCGTTCTTTTCACATTTCTTATATTTCTTTTAAGTTCCCCGTTTAAAATATTATATCTGTCATATAGTCGCTTTTGATATCTTCTTGCTCATTTTTTTCTCATTTCTTCCTCCTTCTCCCTTATTTTTTTTTACTTAAATGATCCTCCTTTTTACTGTTAAATTAACACTTTGGAAAAAATAATTTGAATGCGGTCCACAGACAGTTAGATGCCCATTCTCTCTATTCGCCAAAACAGCAGGCACAAAATTCCCCCTGTACTGAGATAAAATATACCCCTGTATTTCTTCAATTGCCCAGAAACATCACTACTAAATATAATGTTGTGTGTTCAGTTATAAGTATGAAACAGCATCGCATGCAGTGTTGTCTGTCAACTCAACTTCAAGTCTCTCTCCCTGCTCAGTGGATCAAAATGTAACTGGTGTCAGTGAAACCTTATCAGAACATTCAGATTCAGGTAAGAAATTGTAACTGAAAATACATCTAAATGTGACAATTTTGACCTACTTATAAATCAGTCTTCACACAAGAGGGCAATTCATCCCAGTGTGGAGGGCCAGTACAATTCCATTTAAGCCATAATTTATTTGGCGGGTGTTAGTGACACTTCAGTGATACAGCAGCCTTGAAAATCTCACTCAGAGCAAGCACATCTACCAATTCAGAAGTATCTGAACTACTGGGGCCCAGTTTCTCCCACCCTTCTGGATACGAGTATCTCACATTGACATTAAAGGAATTTCTCATATACTGTAATTTGTGAGGAGAATTGATTCCCAAAGGAAATTTAAGAACCCAACCTGTGTTAGAGTTAACTGGAAATTAACTGGCATTTCTGTGATCTTCATATACCTCACTACCAGTTTAGAATATACCTATAGAGCATCTGCAGCTGTATGCTGCATGGGAGGAGAAAAAGGACTCTAGGACCCATGAGCCAACTGCTAGCCTGGATCAGGGGACATAGTTGAAGGTGTAAATGAAATGTCATAGAGTATGTCTATTACAATTTCAATCTGTTGTTTATTTTTCTCTAGATATTCTTCCCTAACAATACAGACCATTACCCTTGCATTACTATCTTTTGTAGACAAGCATGTGACTGATAGCAGGAAGTGTTGTTAAAGGGAGGACTGATGATTTGGGGGTTAATGAGTTTGGTAACCTAGACAGAGTCTAAGTCTTATGTAAGGAAAAACAATTGAGCAAGATGAAAGAGAGAGAGTTAAATGGAGTTATAGCCAGGCTCATGGTTTATTGTTCTACTGTAAGGATAGTAATTACTGTTATTTACAGATTGTGTAAAGGCAGCATCATCATATATGTGGCTATACGTCCTATTGGGCAACTTGTTACGTGGAGTTGGGGAATCGCCAATAACACCGCTAGGAATTTCTTACCTTGATGATTTTGCTAAAGAAGAAGATGCTCCTTTATACATAGGTAATCTTAAGAGAATGAAAAGGCTGGTTATGAAGAAACAGTGACAGGATCAAGTTTGCTTTAGCTTTAAAAGTAGATCGTCTTCCTCTAAAGAGTCCTATTTTTTTTAAACTCTCCCCATTAAAACCAGGCAAAAATCTTTTGACAAAGCTTTTTCTTCTCTCTGATAAATGCAGATTTGCATCCACTGAAACATTTTGTGAATTTGTGTTGAATTTGCCAAATTGTTTTGGTCAAATAAAATAACAAACAACCTCCCCTCCCTCAAAAAACCACAGAAACACAAATTACAAAATCAGAAAAAGTTAAAATATTTGGATGTGCCTTTTTCTAAATGAAACATGTCAGCTTTTCAATTTGAAATTACTTTTCATTTCAAAATTGTATTCACTTTTATTAACAGCTTTTTATAAAGGCAAACCCCCCCCCCAATAATGAACATTTTTTTCTAGTTTGAACAATACATTTCATTTGACCGGAAATGAAATTTTGGTGACTTTTTCAGAGTGCTGAAAAAGTAAAAAAAAAAATCATTTTCGGTTGTCTCAATTTTCTTTTCTTTTATTGGTTTGATCACCTAACCAAAGAATTAGTTACCCTCCCAGGTCTACTTTCCATTTTGACTGTGATTTACAGAGGAGCCTATGTAAGTTGGGTGCCTAAGTCCTTAGATTCTTTTGAAAAATGGTAGCCTTCATTCCTAGTCAATTGCTGCCTTCAAAAGAAAATGACAAGGTTGTATAAATTTCCATGTAATGTTTTTGTCTTAACCCACCGAGTCCTGGTTCATTCTACCTGCACTGAGACTTGAACTTGAGTTTTATGTGAATGGAGTTAATTTGGCTCTTGTAGTCTTGAATGGCCACTAAACAAATTTAAATAAATAAATAAATGATACATTAATACTGCCTAAGGTGATCTTTTTCACCAAAAAGGAGAAGAATTAAAAACCTATCTCACATGGCAGGATGCTAGTCTTTGCACTTCCTGGAATACCATGGTTCTAGGAGAGGAATAAGAAAAAAATTGGTGGAAAACATATAGGGCCACATGTCTGTAAATTTACCAGTGTCTACTTCATTATATTTTCAGCATGTTTGCACACAATAGCAATGATCGGGCCAATAATCGGCTATCTGTTGGGATCACTGTGTGCCAGCTTGTATGTGGATATTGGATTTGTGGATCTAGGTAAGGAAAAATGGAGAGCCAATTATATTAAACTGTTATATAATAATCAATATGGCCAGTCCTTTATATCAGGATATGCCAAATATTTTCATGCCTTTTAGTAAATAATAAATGTGTTTGTTTCAAGGTGAGGTAAGAACAAAGTGTTTTCCCTGAAAAAATAATTTTAAAAGTTGTAGGTATGGGAAATATTTTAGGCCCAATTCAGGAAAGCACTTCAGCATGGGCTTAAATCCATGCCTATTCAGTAAAGCATTTAAACGTGCTTAAATTTAAGTATGTGTTTACGCACTCTCACTGAATGCTTTGCTGAGTCATGTCCTTACTGATAGGGTTTGGTTAGCATATCAATTTTTCATTTTAGGTGGTTAATTTCAAATGTTGGCTGAGCATATAAGATGTTAATTGTTTAATATTACTCTCTATTACTGACTTCAAATTTTACTACGGATCAAACAAAAAAGAAATTATACTAGGTGATGTTTCCGAAGGGGCTTCTATTGGGTGTCCATTGGTGTGCATTCAAATTTTCACACACAGACGCATGTGTTCCCCCTCTTTTCCATTGCAAACATCTGTGCATGTGTAATATAAATAAATAGTGATAATAAAGGCATTTGAAATGTAACACCCATTGGTGATCTTGAAATAGCCTAATATAAGAGCATATGCTTGCAGGATGAGACTTTTACAGTGCCCCCATACAGGTGTTTGCTTATTTTGCTTTTTAAGGCCCTGATCCCAACAAAATTTTGATCAAATAGGCCATGGTCACTGGGTTAACTACAGCTAGGACTGCTCCTGGTCTCCTAGAGTGCAATCTCTCAGGTGATGGGCCTCATTACCTCCACTTCTTTTGGGGATGGAATCATGCAATTCTCTCACTATGAGACCTGGCCTTCAGCTGCAGTCCCTTTTGGATGAACCATGATTTCTTAGCAGGTTCAACTGGGGTTTTGGACCCTCGTACAGACTTTCCTTCAGGAGCTTCGACAAGTGGTTATTACACTGACCAAGCAGGTTTCTTAAAGCAAAGCATTGTTGATTCAGAACCATGGCATTCAGAGAAACAATAAATAGTCTATATACAGCTATACCTTACCTAAGCTAAGCTAAGGCAGGCCTTGCTTATCCAGGCACCCCCACACTTGCTTTGCAAGTTGAGATAAGCTAGGAGACCCATCAATCCCTGTCTCTTACTGTCTTATCAGAGGCTGTCCTTTTATCAGTGACAAAGCTCTCTGTTTAGATATCCTGCCTGGATTTCCCTACCCTGTCAAGACACTCGCAGAATTACCAGGCAGTGCCCTTAGCAAGGTAGACGTAAAACCTAATAGAAATTGACAACTCTATTGTATTTGTGTACCAGCAGTAGGGCTTATTTGAAGCCATTGTCTGTTCCTCAGTCCAGTGTACCCAGCTCTTGCATGACTTAACTCTTTGGTAGTCACATAGCAAACAATAGATAAACAATCCAGCAAATAAATGGACATATGATATTCATAAAAATACTGCAGGCAGCTCCCACATTCTCTATAATACGGACTTAAGTATGTGACAAATCTCACTGAAGCCAATGAGACTCCTCATGTGCTTAAAGTTAAGCACATGATTAAGCGTTTTGCTGGAAGGTCCTATAAGAAAAAAGGTAATAAGTAAAAAGTACTGTGTCCTAGCAGATCTAGGGTGTGTGTGGGACTCTGCTTGAAACCTATTTCAGATTCCCATGTTCTCAAAAGTACCATAAATTCTGCAGCATGTAGCCTTGAATCATACAAGTCAGCAAATGTGTGAAGGCAAGTGAAAAACAACACCAACCAGGATAGTCATCTGTACAGATAGTCATCTGTAACCTATTATTTAAATCAGCTTCTGTACCAAATGACTGGAGGATAGCTAATGTGATGCCAATTTTTAAAAAGAGCTCCAAAGGTAACCCTGGCAATTACAGGCCAGTAAGCCTCACTTCAGTACCGGACAAATTGGTTGAAACTATTGAAAAGAACAAAATTGTCAGACACATAGATGAACATAATTTGTTGGGAAATAGTCAATATGATTTTTGTAAAGGGAAATCATGCCTCACCAATCTACTAGAATTCTTTGAGGGGGTGTAGCGAAGCGGTGATTCACCGGCGCGGCACCTCCTGCCGGTCGTCCAGGGAATTAGCTTTTCCAGTCTTGGAGCGCCCTCTGCTGGCCGGTGGCTTGCCCAACCCTGGCCCCCATGTCCCTCCCAGACCCTGGTGCTCCCTTACCTTGGGTGCTGCGGTCGCCCCACCTCAAAAAAGATATAGTGGAATTGGAAAAGGTTCAAAAAAAGGCAACAAAAATTATTAGGGGTATAGAACGGCTTCTGTATGAGGAGAGATTAATAAAACTGGGACTTTTCAGCTTGGAAAAGAGGCAACTAAGGGGGGATATGATAGACGTCTATAAAATCATGAGTGGTATAAAGAAAGTAAATAAGGAAGTGTTATTTACTCCTCCTCATAATACAAGAACAAGGGGCCACCAAATAAAATTAATAGGTAGCAGGTTTAAAACAAACACAAGAAAGTATTTTTTCATGCAACACACTGTCAACCTCTGGAACTCCTTGCCAGAGGGTATTGTGAAGGCCAATACTATAACGGGGTTCAAAAGGGCGCTAGATAGATTCATGGAAGATAGGTCCATCAATGGCTATTATCCAGGATGGGCAGGAATGGTGTCCCTAGCCTCTGTTTGCCAGAAGCTGGGATTGGGTGACAGGCCATAGATCACTTGATGATAACCTGTCTGTTCATTCCCTTTGGGGAACCTGCCATTGGCCACTGTCAGAGGACAGGATACTGGGCTTGATGGACCTTTGGTCTGACCCAGTGTGGCCATTCTTATGTTCTTATATTATATGACTGCTGGTGCCTTGCTTGCTCTATGTCATCTTTCAATATAGCTCACTAAATATTGAAAATACTGAGTTTCCTTCCAGTGTATAATGTAGATTTCCCAGCAATTACAGGGGGGTGTCTCTTTTTTTCTTCATTAATTCATGAATTCATTTTTTTTCTCATTTTATTCTAGGTAGCATAACCATAACTCCAAAAGACTCCCGGTGGGTAGGTGCCTGGTGGCTTGGTTTTATTGTAGCTGGAATAACTAATCTCATTGCTGCCATACCATTCTGTTTCCTGCCAAAGAGTCTCAAAAAGCAGGAGGAAGAGAATAATGACAAAATTTCATCTGATCTTTCCAAAATTAAAGGACACCAGAGCAGGCATCACGAATCTGAAAATCATCAGCCAGTGAAGTGGTCAGTAACTTCAGAAGGCAAGTGTTTCATATGTTCTGCCAAACTGGAAACCTACCAGTACAATGTAACACAGGAATGCTCCCCCTCCCCCAGTTATTTGAAGTCATTGGGTTTCTGGGTGGCCATGAAGGTTGACCTGCATTGGGTCAATTACATAATCAGGACCTACATTTAAAAGTTTGCACTAGAAACAAACTGGAACTGAGGAAAAATGAGTGTCCAAAATTAACTAAAATCTGTGTTAAAATTAGTGATGGGTAAGCCTAAAAAAATCAGAAGGTTCTTTTCCCAGCAAGTCATGCTGTATTATTTTCATGATCATCACAGATTTAATGGAAAATGTGAAATCGACTGTCTGCAATGAAAAATACAGAAAGCCTGATTTTCCATTCTGGCTGAATTGTGCTCAGTGCAGGAATGTGGGAGGGTAGAGGCAAGAAAAAAGATGACATTGTGTATTCTGTTCTTCTATTCTGGTTCAGTTCTGTAGTCTTTTATTTTATTTAAAGTGAATTTAGTAGTGTTGTATTACACCATTGTGGATTTGACTCTGGTGGCTAGAGTTGCACGTGCAACAGAGTGAACGTTACCTCTGCTACTTGCTTCAGATTTAGAGTGTCTAGGAACATGTAAAGACCACGGTTAGTGACCACACGCACATTCACACATACGTGGTCTAGTCTCTTTTACAAGTTTTGTTAAAGTTACAATTAAAGTTATGATTACCTAAGTATATAAAAAATTCTATAAAGATCTATGCACAAGTTAAAAATATTGTTATACTCACACATCCTTAATGATATTCTTAAGGTCTGATGGCTGCCTTGCCAATTGATCATCAGTAGAGGGATGGTTCCTAATGGAGTTTCCCATAGGGAACTCAGTTTTCCTAATCTGGGCACCCTCTTTTTATAATGTGATTCTGATTATACCTCATTAGCATTTATGCACGTAGTGCACCCTGCGGTTAGAGCATGTGTTAGAAAAATGTGACTACCGGATATCTTGTAAGCAAAAACTTATTCTGTTAATTTTTCACAATATCACCCATTGGTATATCTTTTCCTGTAATTTAGTGGGGGGGATAGGGTCATTCTTTGGTCACTTACTTATGTCAAGCATTTCTTAAGTTTATGGCCTAGTATGGCTAAGTTAAAATCTTACAGGCCTTAGCCTGTAGGCCTTGTGTTTCAGCCCTACCTACTTAGATACCTACTATGTAATTATCCCTTCCTAACTACTGATCTATTTTATACTTCTATAATCCTACAATTTAACTCTGTTTTTCATACAATGATTTTATATGACAGGGGTGACCAACCCGTGGCTCTGGAGCCACACGCGGCTCTTCAGAAGTTAATATGCGGCTCCTTGTATAGGCACCAACTCCGGGGCTGGAGCCACAGGTGCCAACTTTCCAATGTGTCAGGGGGTGCTCACTGCTCAACCTCTGGCTCTGCCACAGGCCCTGTTCCCACTCCACCCCTTCCTTCCCCCTCCCCTGAGCCTGCTGGTCCCTCGCTTCTCCCCCTTTCCCCCAGAGCCTCCTGCACGCCACAAAACAGCTGATCAGGAGGGAAGGGGAGGCGCTGATCAGCAGGGCTGCCAGTGGGCGGGAAGTGCTGGGAGCTGGGAGAGGGGAGCTGATGGGGGGCTGCTGACTTATTACTGTGGCTCTTCGCCAATGTACACTGGTAAATTCTGGCTCCTTCTCAGGCTCAGGTTGGCCACCCCGATATATGACATAACATGTTTGTTAATCATAACATCACACAATAAATGAACAATAAACTAAAATCATTGGCTACAGTTTCCAATGTAAGACATGACACAAGATACAGAGGAACCACGGTGAAATCACTTAGGCCTGGATCCTGCAGTGAGATTCATGTGAGCAGACAGTCCCTTTGGCCTGTGTGCTGCTCCATTGACTTCAATTTCCCCAGGGACCTTCTGTGGAGATCTCACTGGTGGACTGGGGCCTCAGTTGGCATGTCTCCACTGAAGTTTCTAGGATTACCATTTCTGAGGATTCTACTGTAATTTCACAGCCTGTATTCTAATTGATGACCAGATTCTGCCCTCAGATACTCACCTGCAAATCCTACTGAAGCCAGTGGGATAAGCACATAGGTGTCTGAGGGCAGGATCTGGTTCTGAATCTCATTGATTATTTACTAATAATTATGCCAAGCATTTTTAAAAATAAAATTGTATATTGTTTCTTTCAGGTTTCTTTATCTCTCTGAAAAGAGTATTGAGTAATAGAATGTACATAACATTTTTGTGTTGTTCACTGTTACAATTCAGTAGCTTTGTTGGTTTCTTGACTTACAAACCAAAATACATGGAACAACAGTATGGTCAGTCCGCATCTAAGTCTAACTTTGTAACAGGTGAGTGTTACAGTGCTTGGGAAAGTATTTTGATATGCATTTTATTGAGCATGGTGAGATTTTTAAAGGGAATTAGAGTCCCCTTCTGTGATGGAATTATACAAAGTCACCATAGAGCTTGAGTCTGTGGTGGACAGTTAGGGTGACTGTAATATGGCTCTCTTTGTTTCCTTTTCATGAGCCAAAATTGAAATAGATGAATAAATATACAGTTGTTAGGGTAGACGTCTGCCACTGTCTGCCTCCTGGTGTCCCCACTGCCCTGAATGGGTGGTACTCCACAGTGGGCCTCTGCATGGTGCAGTGCATGTCACCCAACATGCTGGTGCAGCTATTCTGGCTGATACTTTGGAGCGGACAAAGCCAATGCTCCTTCCAGTGGGAGGGAAAATCTAGCACTTCTCTGGATCCAACTTCCTCTTCCATGCTGCAACCTGTGGTACAGGTAGTCAACACAAGGGCATAAGGAGGTGCCCTTACCCTCTCATGATGCTGCACGAGTTGGGACAGAGTTTGGTCCTTAATTACATAGATCTAGATGTATTTTTCACAAGTTCATTGGCAAAAGTATTAGGGGAGATTCTTGGGCCCTTGAAACGTCATGGTATTTTGAGACATGAAATAAATTGATGAAATTTTTCAGGCAGCATGTTATGAAAATTTTCACCAATTTCAGTCAGTTCATGTGTTAAATCTGTTATGGGTGACAGAATGTGACTACACCTCTCCACTATCCCTCCTTTCTCTTTTATTGCAGGAGTAACTGCTTTACCTGCTGTAAGCATTGGGATTTTTTTAGGAGGGCTCATAATGAAGAAATACAAAATGGGCATGATTGGAACGACAAAATTTGGATTTGGAATGTCACTGATGGCTTTTCTCATAACCCTCTCATACTTTTTTGTGGGCTGTGAGAACCATGTAGTGGCAGGACTGACAGTATCTTATGATGGGTATGTATACATCTTATGTAATATACAGCATGTTTTCTTTCTCTGGTAGCAGAGAAGCATTACAAACTGCATAATGTTTTTTCATGATTGAATAAAAACACACCATTGTAGTCCTTAGTGTATCTTCCACAAATATTGAAGGATTTATCGCATTAGAAAATGTCAGATTCTAAATTTGTATAAATTGTAATGGAGCTAGATTGATTTACACCAGATGAGAATGTAGCCCTCTTTTTTATATCGATATACTTTGTTTGAAAGTTACTTACTGCTACTTTTGGGGGGGGGCTTTATAATTATATCAGTTTGGGGTATGGATCTTAATTGAATAACTGTGTCAGTGTAATTCATGTAAAAAATGAATAACAGTTTTAGGGTGTGTGGTTTTAGGCATCTAGAATGGTGGGACTGGACACAGATAGTGTCAAGAATTTCACTGTGTCTTAGAACTAAAGGTCTGATTTTTCTGGGCTACAATGGGCAGAAATCCCTTTCTTTATCATAGAATTTTTCATAACCCAGTAGTCATCTGTATTTCAATGTACGTTGGATGGAAGCTGAGTCCACAAGATCAATGTTACAAGAATAGGAACAATTTAAGCTTGTTTACCTGGAATATTAGTTTAGTTCTATAATAATGAGGGTATCAAGTAGGAGTGACAGACAAATTTGTGATATTGTCCTTTAATGTTTAATTGAGACATGGATTTTGTAATAAAACAATGTTATGCCTTTGTAAATTTACCTCGTAAGCAAACCAGTTGCACGTCATGAAACCACCTTATTTTCTGTCTGCAACTCTGACTGCAAATGTGCCACAAACCAGTGGGATCCTGTCTGTGGAGACAATGGAATCACGTACATGTCAGCTTGTTTTGCTGGATGCAAGGCTTCGACAGGACACGGGAAGAACAAAGTAAGAGCCTTACCCAGTTTTTACCCATCTTTTTTGCTTAAGAACATTGGTATATTAGTGATGTATATTTAGAAAAGATCAAATCGATTGCAGAGCAAGAGGAACGGTCATGCATTTGTGAGGATCACTGAGAACCACAGACTTCCAGAGCTAGATGGTTGAGTCTCTGCAGCTTGAGCAAAAGAGCCAGGCACTGTATCTGGGGGCTGTAACAAACTCACATTGGGCACTGAGGGAACACACAACACACACTGATGAGTGTTACACATTGCCTAAAGGCAGACCTCCGTTTGTTTGCCTTTTGTAAATCAGGCCTTGGCTACATTGAGGTTTTTAGCCACCAGTGTAACTACGCTGAGGTAGTTGCCCATGTGCAATCTCTAGGGCAGAGGTTTTCAAACTGTGGGGTGCACCCCCCGCCAGGAGTTTGCAGAGGAATATTTGGGGGCAAGCAGCAATGCCAGGCAGCTCAGGAAACGATGCCTGGTGGCTTGGACCAATCCTTGCGCAGAAGGGCTTGGGGAGGGAGCGCCACCTTCACCCCTTGACTCACCTCAGTAGGCCCCCCAGCCTGTGAGTCAGTGACAATAGGGTTACCATACTTAACAAATAAAAAAAGAGGACCCTCCATGGGGTCCTGGCCCCTCCCATTTCCCACCCCCAGCCCCACCCCAACTCCACCCCTTCCCCACCCCAATCCCGCCCTGACTCCGCCCCTCCTCCCTCCCACTCCCAGCCACGCGGAAAGGGCTGCCCGAGCGCTACCGGCTTCACGGTTTGCTGGGCAGCCCCCAGACCCTGCGCCCCCGGCCAGCGCTTCCCCAGCGCAGCTGGAGCCCGGGAGGGGAAGCGCCCAGCCGGGGGCGCAGGGTCTGGAGGCTGCCTGGCAAACCGTGAAGCCAGTAGCGCTTGGGCTTTGGGCAGCCCCCATGCCTCCGGACCCTGCACCCCCAGCCGGGCACTTCCCCTCCCGGGCTCCAGTGGCGCAGGGTCCGGAGGCAAGGGGGCTGCCCAAAGCCGGTAGCGCTTGAGCAGCCTGGCTCTTAAACAGAGCCGAAGAGTCAGGGGAGGAGCAGAGCCGCTGTGGGAGGGGAAGTTCCTGGCCGGCATTTTCCCGGACATGTTTGGCTTTTTGGCAATTGCCCCCGGACGGGGGTTTGAGTGCCGAAAAGCCGGACATGTCCGGGAAAAAACGGACATATGGTAACCCTAGTGACAACATCCCAACAGCCTCCAGGCCCAGCACTGGCTCTGCCCCAAAGACTGTCGCATGCACCTTCCCCCACCCTGAAAACCCAAGGGGTGGGTATTGTGTCTATTTTTGTCTGGGTTGGAGGGACACAACCAAAAATTTTAACTCAAAGGCAGGACTCAAAAAAAAAAAAGTTTGAAAGCTGCTGCTCTAAGGTAAACGTGCTGCACAGATATACACTGAGACTTGTCCTGGGACAACTTACCTCGATTTGTGGTGCTTTGTCAAGGCTGGAATGAAAGGGTTGGGAGATACAGGGATAGATTCTCTGCTTCACTTGATCTCTGTTTTGACATGGGGGAGGGGAAATGGAGAAAGGTCTTAGAGCCAGTTGCAGTTTTCTGATTCTTAGGTCCAGCTGTGGCCTTGATGAGAATTAGAGCTACTTTCTAGCAGCTCGTCACACCCCTTCCTGCCCCTGACATGCCCCTACACCTGAGGTAGACAAGGGACTGGTGCAAAGGGGGCCAGATCTGATTACAAAATCCAGCTCTTAAATGTTAACAATGTTTCGTTAGAGAGAGATTCCTGGCTCACAGTATAGCTCATATTGTAATGGAATTCTAAACGGCATTAAGCCATTAGGTGGTGCTGTGTGTAAAATACCTTATTGAAGCTAACCTTAGCCATACCTGGCAGAGCATTAAAGGATTCTATGGTGAAGACACCTGTGTATCTCTGAGAAATAAACTCTGTAGTCAGCAGAGCCGTCTCTAGGGTACAGCGAATCGGGGCGACCACCCCGGGCCCCGTGCTTTGGGGGGGCCCGCAGGAGGAGGATGGGGCGGTGAGGCAAGCGGGTGAGTGGGGTGAGGAGGCAAACAGGGAGGCGAGCGGGGGGTGGGGGCGAGCAGGAGCCCCCCCACCAGAACCTCCCCCTTTCCCCAGCGCCTCCTGCCCACCAGCGGGCCTCCTGCCACTTACCGCCTTCCACGGATCAGATGTTTCGCGGCGTCAGGAGGCACTGTGGGGCAGGGGGGAGGAGCAAGGGTGCAGCACACTTGGGGGAGGGGGAAGAACTGGGTGGGGAAGAGGCATGGAGGAGGCGGGGCTGGAGTGGGGCCTTGCGGAAAGGGGTGGAGTGGGGCACGGCCTGGGCGAAGCACCCCCCCGGCAGATAGGTGCCGAGTTTCTAATGTCCCAGGCCCTGCCCACCCCAGGGATGGCCCTGGTAGTCAGTCTATAATTGATACAGAAGCTTGACCTGCTGGTAGCAGCCTTGCAACCTACCATGTACAAGAAGTACATGACACATAGGAAAGAAATTACTGACTGTTGAAACCTCTGAGAAATGCAAACAAGAGCTGGTTAGATGCTCCTGGGGTATTTACCCGGCTCATATTTTCATGTGAGGTTTTGCTTGTATTTTAATGCTGTACGCCATATTGAATTAATGATATACTGACAAATAAAAATTGTGTTTTTTAGGTGTATCATAACTGCAGCTGCATGGAAATTACAGATTCACAATCAGGAAATACATCTGTAATTTTGGGACAATGTCCAAAAAGTGATGACTGCTCAAGGAAGTTTATTTATTATACAGTATTACAAGTTATAAGTGCCTTTTTCTATGCTTTAGGAGGCACCCCTTTATACATGGTTATGTTTAGGTAAGTGAAACCAAAATAATTTTTTTAATATCAGTAAGGGCTTTTCCCATAATGGGGGACTTAATTTCCCCAAATTACCCTAACTTTCTTGAAATCTAGCACTCTTTTACTGCTTTCAGAGTAGCAGCCATGTTAGTCTGTATCCGCAAAAAGAAGAACAGGAGTACTTGTGGCACCTTAGAGACTAACAAATTTATTAGAGCATAAGCTTTCGTGGACTACAGCCCACTTCTTCGAGAAGTGGGCTGTAGTCCACGAAAGCTTATGCTCTAATAAATTTGTTAGTCTCTAAGGTGCCACAAGTACTCCTGTTCTTCTTTTACTGCTGTCTTCTCTGAATCCATTTTTAATTATGAAGAATTAAAACGGTTGGTGTGCACTACCACCAAATTTAACTATTACGTTCATACGTTACAGTCAGTTTCTCCCTGTTGCTATTAAGCTGACCCGCGTTGGCTTTACATCGAATTTTGTGTTTGTATTACAGAAAACAATTAGATGTGTTTCTGTAACTAGGAGCTACAAACACAAATGGTTATGTAGTTTGTATAAGTAGACTGAAGAACAAAAGAAAGTCCAGCTGAAACACGTTTTGTTGACACTGTTTCTTTATGTGAAATAGGAGATGGATAAAAGCTTGGTAGTGAGAAAGTTTGGTCACTATGAAATCCGAAGGCAATTTGGAAGCAAAATCAGTGGGAATGCTAATAGGAGTTCTAAAAATTATTTTGTCATAGATGAATATGCAGAAAGAGGTGCTAATATAATATGCAGAAATAATTGTTTAAGAAGGTGGTTTTTCATGACAATAACTTTAAAGGGATCCAACACACATTGGATATATAATTAACTCAAAACCCTTGTCAGATTCCCCTGTGGCAGCAGTTTAGCTTAATCTCTTGGAAATTAGTGATATAACAATTTGAGTGGCATGTTGCTTTGCATCTTTGCTAAGAATGTGGCTCTTGAAAACTCAGTCTTGGGAATGGCATTACAATGTTACAAGATGCTGCCCCAATTATGCCATTTCTAGAAGTTTTGCCCTAGGGCAATATCATAGTCCCCATCAGTTCATAAAACCCATAATGAAAAGGCAGTAGAACAGGTATTTAGGGACACCCAATTCTGCAAAACATGGGTAGAAGGTGCCAACATTTCATATAGATTCACCTCACTAATTATGTGCTGTACGTTGACCTCCCAGTGAATATTCAATGGAGAGCAATTGATTAGTTCACTTTTCCCACGTCATTTAATGTGTATTTGGCAAATGTATGAGACAGCTTCCTTCTGAAGTTTTGTATTTTGTCATTAAGAATAATAATTCTGTGGGGAAATAATACATTTTAATGAGGACGTCTAGGTATTATGGAGACCTATTATTGTGACTTACATCTATCTATTTTTAGGTGTGTTCACCCAGAGCTGAAATCTCTTGCAGTTGGTCTGTACACACTCATTATGAGAGCCCTAGGTAAGATAAATTATTCTGACTAAACTATTTGAGTTTTTTAGATACCTTTGAGTGTCTGCGTGGCTTTAAATGGCACCAAGTGCATTTGCAAAACAGATGCACAATTTGGCAGTGCTATTACAGGCAAGTCACATCATACGTGCATTTAACTTACGTGAATTCAACTATACGTGCTCGGCAAAAAAAAGAAAAACAACAAGATACCTGTAAATAGTGCGGGCGATTCCACCCAATGAGCATATGCCCCGGAGTGAGCGTGAGATGGGAGACATGAATCTGCTGTTCCCTCAGTCGGTCTCAGTTCCTCATGCCTCTCATAGTGTGAGCATCTCGCCGCGCTGAGTGTGATTTTAGTGTTTAAAGATACGTATTTTTTGTACAACATGGGCCCTAAACACAAGCCAACTACTTCATCTGGTGCTCAACTGAAGAAACAGCGATCTGTTCCAACGCTTGAGGAAAAACTGGCTGCGTTGGACTTATTGAGAGACGGTATGTCGGTCTCCAACATGGCGCATAAATATGGCCGCAACGAATCTAGCATCCGTGCCATCAAGATTCAAGAGAGAGAAATTCATCAAGCCGTGGCATCAAGTGCTCCAATAACTGCTAAGGTGATGAGTCAGGTGCGTGATAAGATTTTAGTGAAGACTGAAAAGGCATTAAACTTATGGTTGGAAGACATGAATCGTAAACATGTGCCTATCAATGGCAACGCGTTGCGAGAAAAAGATCTTAGCCTCTACACGCTGTTCAAACCTCCTGCCGAAGAGGGACAGCCTTCTGATGAGAAGGAATTCAAAGCCAGCCAAGGTTGGCTTAACAGTTTTAGGAACCGTTTCAACCTCAAAAACGTGCAGACTACTGGTGAAGCTGCATCTGCCAATGAAGAGGCAGCAAAAGCCTATGCTGAACAATTAAAGAAAATCATAGAAGAAAAGGTCTATCTTCCAGAACAAGTTTTTAATGCTGACGAGACTGGGCTCTTCTGGAAAAAAAATGCCCAACCGCACTTACATTTTGAAATCAGAAAGACAAGCCCCTGGCTTCAAAGCAGCTAAAGACCATGTGACTGTGTTGTTTTGTGGCAATGAGGCTGGGCATTTAATAAAGCCAGGCTTGCTCTACAGGGCTACAAATCCCCGTGCCCTAAAAGGCAAGAACAAAAATCTCCTGCCTGTGTTCTGGCAATCAAATAAAAAGGCTTGGGTGACGGCAGCATTATTTCTGGATTGGTTCCACAAGTGTTTTGTTCCGGAGGTCAAGTGGTACCTCGAAGAGAAAGGATTTGACTTTAAAGTGTTGCTGATTGTAGACAATGCTCCTGGCCCCCTGCAGCACTCTGGTTTGCACATAACAATGTTGAAGTCGTCTTTCTCCCCCCCAATACCACCTCCATCCTCCAACCTCTCGACCAAGGTGTGATTCGCTGTTTCAAGGCTATGTACACGAAGCTTACATTCTCACGGATACGTAGCACTATGGATGCTGATCCCAATCTTAATGTGATGGAGTGTTGGAAGTCCTTCCACATTGCCGATTGCATCACTTATATTAAACAGGTAATGGATGCAATCGAGCCTGAAACAGTCAATGCATGTTGGCGAAACCTATGGAAAGAATGTGTGAATGATTTTAAGGGATTTCCTGACTATTGACAAGGAAGTGAAACGCATTGTTCAGGTGGAGAGGCAACTGGGTGGTGATGGCTTCGTCGACATCCTCGAGGAAGAAATTGAAGAATTAATTGAGAGCCATAGAGAAACATTGACTAACAAAGAGTTAGAGGAACCGATAAAATCATCTACAGAAGATGAAGATGATGACGACGAACGGGAAGAGCCAGCAAGTTGGAATCTTCGTAAATTTGCTGAAGTGTTCCAAGCAGCGAAACACTTGAATGATTTAATTTCTGAATACGATCCCTCTATGGAACGAAGCCTCAAAATCAAACTTAGTATTATGGACAATTTGAGACTGTATCAAGAAATGTTTGAGCAGCTCAAGAGACAACAACGACAGGTGCCGATCACTATGTGTTTCAAGGAAAAACAGCCAGCAGCAGATGAGCCTACACAATCAACTCCTCGAGCTGAACCAGAGCCAACAACTTTGTCTACGACTCACTCTCCGTCACCTCTGTTTCCTGTATTGACATCAAGCCTTGAAGACCCCCTGTAATTACCCCCTGTAATTAAAAATACAGTACTGTAAAATTATATTTTGCATATGTACTCTTTATTATATACTGTACATTACTGTATACATTATACATTTATACATATTACTGTACAGGGTTGTATACACAAAATCATGTACAGTATACTGTACTTCATGGGTGATTTAAATGATTTTCAAGGGTAATTTTGACCATACGCAATTTTCGCTTTATGCGCTGACTTTAGAACCTAACCCCCCACGTAAGCTGCGACTCCATTGTATTATTAATAGTACTAGTGGTAGTAGTAATAGTACTGTAATGTTGAGCCTCAGCCATCAAGCAGGACCCCACTGTGCTAGGCACTGTGCAAGCAAAGAACTTAAAGACAGTCCCCGTGCTAGATTTTGGGCTGCTCCTGGATGTCCAAGATGTGGCCAAGAGCACATTTTTGCAACTGCATCTGGCAAAACAACCTTTCCTCTCTGATTTGGACCTTGCCACGATTACCCATGCCTCACCTCAAGATGAGATTGCTGTAATGTGCTATGCATGGGCCTGCCTCCTGGCACCATTCAGAAGCTGATGCTATTGTGGATGCTGCAGCCTGCTTATTAAGTGGAATTGCACATGAAGTGGAATTGCACATCAGGCCAGTGCTCCACAATCTGCACAGGCTTCCAATAAGCTTCTGGGTGGAATTCAAGTTGTTGGTGTTAACCTATAAAGAGCCATAAAAGGTTAGGGCCCTGGTTGCCTGGAAGATGGCCTCTCGCCCTGTGACATACTGCCATAGTTGAGATCAGAAGAGAGAGTCAAATTGGAGCTCCCTTAATATAAACAAGAGGGAACTGCTGGCAGGTTGTTATCTGTGAAGGGTCCTCCATTTTGGAACTTAATCCCCTCATTGGTCCCTCAGAGCCAGAATGTTCCAGACATGCTATGATAACCTATGTTTTCTCTCTCTCCTCCAAGGCAGATGAGGAGGGAGTGTGCTGAGGCGTAGATGTTGGAACTAGGGGTGCGGCAACACCCCCTGGCTTGAAGTGGTTTCTATCCAGGGCAGGGATGGTGTCCCTAGCCTCTGCTTACCAGAAGCTGGGAATGGGCGACAGGGGATCACTTGATGATTACCTGTTCTGTTCATTCCCTCTGGGACACCTGGCACTGGCCACTGTTGGTAGACAGGATACTGGGCTAGATGGACCTTTGGTCTGACCCAGTAGGGCCGTTCTTACATTTACAGTTTGGTTCAGTGGCTCCCAGCACCCCCACTATACAAATTGTTCCTGCACCCATGGGCTGAGGTGGATATAGTTATAGGCAATTCTTTGTTTGTTTGTTTGTGTGATTTTTAATTCATGGGACAGGTGCCTAGAGCACTATCCAAAAATGAAAAATGAATAAATATGTAAGAATAAGTGTCATAATGGTTTTCTAGGTTTCAGACCAAGCTATATCTGATTAGAAAAGTCTACACTCCCAGTTTGTTTACGGCCACAGAAGTTAGAATTGGACCTGCAGAAGCAGATCATAGATGCTCTCCTAAGAACAGAATATATACATGTGTCCCTCTGGATAGAATACACAGAAAATACACTCCTTTTAGTTTAAAACTGTGTTTTCCTATATAGGAGTGCAATATTTTAATGCAGAAAAAAAGCTGGCACAAACATGGTTCAGTACAGGGTTGGAATCCTGGCATTATTAAAGTTGATGCCAAAATTCCCATTGGTTGTAACAGGGTCAGGATTTCACACCATGAATATTATTTTTTAAAATTATTTTAGGGGGGTAAAGGGCAGCATAGGGCAGAGCAAGCTGGAGTGGAGGGTGCAATGGCAGATGCATCTCGTTCTTCCATTGGCCAGTCACAAGGATTTCTAAGCTTTTTCATAGGCTGAACTACAGTTTAATACAAAGATTATGCCAGGTATCATTGCCTCACTTATTTGCAAGGCACAGACCAACTCTCATCCCATTCAGAGAAACAAAATCCCAGGGGCATATATAGCATCTGGGACAGTTATTTTAAGAACATGTGCATGCATTTTTAGCTGTCCTCAGTGCAGTTCTATTTTGAACAAATAATTACATTGAGTAAACTTTTCAAAAGTACCTAAAGCCTATTTTCAAAAGAGGAGCTAAGTCCCATTTAAAATCTGGCCACCAGAGGAGAAGATGGTGCCCACCTTATGCCTTTTAGCCCAGCAGTTAGAGCACTGACCTACCAGGTGGGAGATCTGGATTCAATCCCTCCTTCTACTGACGGGGCAGAAAGGATTTGAACACTAACCACTGAATAAGGGGTATTCTGCTATGGGTTTCAGTCTCTCTGTGAGAGGGGTGGGGCTTAGCACACACCCATCTTGGCAACATCTCCCATTGGCTAGCTCCCCACCTAGCATGCTGGCTTATATGAATCGCATTCTAAGGCACCAGACTCTCTCCATGCATTGTACAGGAGCCTAGGCGCCCAACTCAGGTCTTTGTGAATCACAGTATTGTTCCAATGATTTTCTAGGGGCCTAAAAGTTAGGCATTGCCACATTCAGTATCACAGCACCTAAATCCTTTGTGAATTTAGCCCCTAAGTGCCTAAGTTACTTTTGAAAATGTGACTTAGGTGCCTGAGTTATACTGTACTGTGTGGGGTAATGCCTAAACACCTTTAAAATCTGGGCCTGAAGCAGCGTTGACAATTTTGCCAACCATCTACTTTTGCACTTGGTTTCATCTCCCCCTCTCCTCCCCTTCCCCCCCATACTTTTTTCAGTAGGAAACAAAGAGGAGTGCCAGGCTCATAAGATGAATTTCACCCCAGTGTAGAGGGTCAGCATGAGGTCCATGTACCACTAAGTCCTGAAAACTGCTGCAGCAATTGAGCTGCAAACCACCCGTGCTTTACAGAACAGTTTGGGGACTGCTGAGCTAATACATGCTGGAGAATGCCATGTGTGTCACCACAGGCTGATAGCCTGCCCAGGCCCTCAGCTGTCAGACTACGTCACTGTGGCGATCCAAACAGCACCAAAAGTGGTCACCCAGCTCACTATTCTGAAGGATCCTGTCCAATTTCTATAAAGGGAGGAAGCGTCTCCCTATAACCCACTGCCCACCTTGAGCACCACTACAGCACAGGGCAGGTTTGGAGCTTAGTATGAAAATGCTATTATATTTTCTAAAGTCGTGCCTCATAATATGACATAGTGATATATTTTTGAATGTTTTATTGCAGCCGGAATTCCAGCCCCCATTTATTTTGGTGCATTAATAGACAGGACATGCTTGAAATGGGGAAGTGGAAGCTGTGGGCACCGAGGAGCTTGTAGGATATATGATTCTGATGCATACAGGTAAGTTAAATCAAAACACAGAGTGGTCGTGAGTTTCCTTTCTGCATCAGGACTCTAAATTATTTGATGCTCTGGCCCTGGTCATCTAATGTTGGCTTCACCTTCATATAGGTCAGTACAAAATCTCAAATGTCAAGAAATCTTCACATTAACTAATCTTGGGGCCAAATCCTAAAGTCTCTTCTCAATACTCTATACAGCCCTTACTCATTCAGGCAAAACTCTCTTTGACATCAATGACTGAGTCTTTCCTGAATAATGGATATACATTCTACACTTTGGACCAGCTCAGAAATCCATAGTCATTGTGTGATTCATGAGCAGGAATAGAAAAGACATCCAAATTCACATTGCCTACCATGCATATTGGGAAGACTGCCAATTTCACTTTATTGACTGTGTTTATTGTGTGAACAAATGAAAAAAACATGCTATTGGGCAGCTGAGGCCATATACATTGTAGAGAAATGCTTGTTAAGCACAAACAAAAATATCTGCCTGAAGAATATTCAAAGCAACCGTTTTTTCACATTTGTTTTACTTCATGCAACTCTTGATGGCCACACATTTGTGGAGTATTTTTATTTTTATGCTGAGTAGCCAGGACTAGGGATCCCATGACCCTTACGGTTGCTGCAGGAATCCTGGCCCCCAGAAGCTTGTACAAATTCAGCAGGAGTAGAGGAAAAATGATCGATTATTACTGTACACATATTTTTCAAAGGCATAAATCATAGTGTAAACAATGAAAATGTCCACTTTATAGCACCATTCACAAAGTTGTTTTAGATTTTGTCTCCTAAACTATTGTATTAAAGAGTTCAGGGACTACTGTGCATTTTTGATTTTTGTACTATTCCTGAAAAGATCTGTTTATAAGTAATGTTAGTACTTGCAGTTCTTTTGAAGTTTGTTTATATCAGGAGAACTGCCTTTTGTCTTCTCCCTTCACAGGTATACCTACTTTGGCCTAGTAGCAGGCTTCAGACTACCATCCTACTTCTTAGCTTTCCTGTTTTATACAATGGTGAAGAAACAATACCAAGCAAGGGACCCCAAATCCACAGATAATGGAGGGCAAGAAAGTGTTCCTATGAACAAAGAAGCTAACTCAAAGAGCAATGAATATTTATCAAGTTCTTCTGATGTGGAAAGAGAATCACGTATTTAGAAAATCCACTTACATCCATGAATCATGTTGAATGAATCAGGACAGCATCTTTTAAAATCAACTTGCAGAATGTCCTGAACAAAACAATAACACTGCTCAGAATGAAAAACCAGAATGAACACATAGTCAATGACAAGGGCAGCTAGGTGCACATATGATTTATATTTAACTACCTTATCAATGACACACACAACCAATCCCGTTAATTAACTAATGAAGGAAAATCCTGTTTGGCATGGTTAATTGCAACTGTTTATAATTTTTAAATGGCTTGAATGTGGTTTCTGGCACAGTAACTGCATTCCAAATACTACACTGGAAGGCCCAAGTCCTGCCCACAGATCCACCTGTACTCAGTCCCATTGAAGTCAAAAGGACTTTGCATAGTTGTAAGGCTCTGCACACTACAGTAAGAAGCTAGTGTAGTTTTCTGAACTCTGGCCTGCCAGTGAATATTTAGGTGGAAGGCCCAAACCCTCTTTTTCCTCTGTGTCCTCAGGGACATTCAACTTGAAAATCATTTTTCCAACTGAAAATGTTATGCCTACTGACGCTGTAAGTAGAGCTGGTCATAAAATGGAATTTCTGTTCCAGCAGAAACTCCAGCATTTCAAGTGTTGCTTTCATCCTGAATTGGAACAAAAAGTTGATATTTCAAGATTTTTACTGTGAAATGAAAAATTCAAAATATTTTGTTTAGGAAACATCAAAACAACCTTATCGAAACATTTTGTTTTGACATAATTTTAACTTTTATGTCAGATTACATTATAATTCATAATATAAATGTCATAATATTTTTACTTTTATATATTATATTGTTTTTATAAATGATAATATGATATAAACTTGAAACAATAAGGTCAAAATGTTTTACTGAAACAAAACATGTTAACTTTATGAAAATGAAATATTTCCACCTTATCAAAACAAATCATTTCATTAATTTCCTGTTGAAAATGTTGATGAAATCAATATGTTCCTACAAAATGTTTCAATTTAATTGAATCAGCATTTTCCAAACTGTTCTATTGGAAAATTTTCAACTGGCTCTAGTAAGAAGCACCTAAGTTTGCTGTAAATGAAATAACTGAAAAAATCAATTATTTTTCTTTACTTTGTAGATTTTGACAGTACTCTGTGTATACTCAGTTTCACTATTCCTCTGCCTAAAAGGACCTCTCTAGACATCCACAGGAAAGCAGCAAAACTTGAATAATTTATTTTTAAAGAATGCAAAAAAAAAAAACCTCCACAACAAACCAGGATCTACGATTTAAAGATTTCACTTTCAAAACTAGCAGTTAAAAAAAAAAAAAAAAGGGGGGGGGGGGGTGTTTCAAAAGCACCTCTGAGAAAGTCAGTGGAACTTGTCCTCCTAACTTAGGTACTTTTGGAAAATCCCACCCCATTGCAAAAGCATTCAAATTGACAAAAAGAAGAACAGGAGTACTTGTGGCACCTTAGAGACTAACAAATTTATTAGAGCATAAGCTTTCGTGGACTACAGCCCACTTCTTCGGATGCAATTTTACTAATATTAAAGCCAAAAAAAGACCATCTTCTGATACTCTTAATACTATTTTGTAGCAGCTTATTCCAAATTTATTCACATTACTTTCAATGAGACTACTCATGGAGTAAATTACGGGGCACTGATTTAGGTGTCTAAATATGGACTTAAGAGTCTAATTGTAGGCACCTATTTTTTGAAATCGTGACTGATTCATCCATCATATCTTTAAGTACATTGATAATTATTTTATTATTTTTTCTTTTTAAAAGACATTTTAAAGTGATGATTTTTAACTGAGTTCAGAGTTATAGCCAGAGGTGAAAGTAAGCCGGTACGGTACGGTACGGCATAGCGGCAAGAGCCAGTATGCCGTGCCGGACTGGACCGGCTTCCGCGGCGGTGATTTAAAGGGCCCAGGGCTCCAGCCGCTGCGGGGAGCCCTGAGCCATTTAAATCGCCGCCGGAGCTCCAGCAGCCAGACTCCCGCGGTGATTTAAAGGACCCGGAGCTCCGCGGTGGCCGGAGCCCTGGGCCCTTTAATTTGCCCCTGAGCCCTGGGGCTCCCAGCCACCTCTGCAGCTGTTAGCTCCGGGGTGATTTAAAGGCCTTGGGGCTCCCAGCCACAGCTCGAGCCCCAGGGCCTTTAAATCTTGAAAGGCCCCGCCTCTTCCAGTTGAGGCCACGCCCCTGCTCAGGACTCCGGTGTACCGGTTAGTCCTTTAAGTTACTTTCACCCCTGGTTATAGCATTTTATAAAAATTAGACTAAATTATTTACTAAGTTGATCAGTGAAATATTTTCAGCTTTGTAGTGACTTTGTTTTCAAAGCAAAACCCAGACATTTTAGGCTAGTTTATTCTGAAGCTGACCTCTGTTACTGTGCCATATAACAGCCAGTAGAGGGCACTCAAAGAATGATAATATTAACTACCTGACTATTGGAGCCCAAGTCTATCATGTTTGTCATATACCAAATCCTAATCCTCATTGTTTTTAGGAAAGTTGAGCTCTAGATTTCTTTGAGACAGTCTATAATATCTATTTCACAACCATTGCTAAACCTAAACAATATCCTAGACTAGAGGCTTTCTTTTGATCAGCATATTTAAAATACTGTCGAAGTATCTTTTCATCAGGCGATTGGATTCAATCCTATTAAAATCCCGTAGGTTTGGTGGCTGTTTTAGACATCAAGTGCCTGAAATTTCCTTACAATTAGGGTGTTGCTTGAATAGAGATCACAGAACTGGAGCCCAAGACTTAACATTGAAACATAAAATAGCCTTTTCCTTTATGCATGAATTTCCATTTCTTCATTTTTGGACACATGAATGCAATAAAATAAAACAAAACTGTAAAGAAATTACTAATGTTATTACCACATACAATTCTATATTAGCATATGTGTAATCCACACACCTTCTGGGTGTGGTGTTCTGTCCCCTCTAGTGGTACCGAGACCACTTAGGGTATGTCTACACTACCTGCTGGATCGGCGGGTAGTGATCGATCTATCGGGGATTGATTTATCGCATCTAGTGTAGACGCGATAAAATGGATCCCCAATCGCTCTGCCGTCGACTCCGGAACTCCACCATGGCGAGAGGCGGAAGCGGAGTCAACAGGGGAGCGGCAGCGAGCAACTTGCCGCCATCCTCACGGCCAGGTAAATCGACCTAAGATACGCCTACTTCAGCTACGTGAATAGCGTAGCTGAAGTTGCGTATCTTATGTCGACACCCTACCCCGCCCCCCCCCCCAGTGTAGACCTGAGGTTAATGAGTCTGCTCTACAGCCTTAGTTAAAAGCCATATGGCTTTTAGCTCATGCAGTAGAGGTTCATGCATTTAGCTCCAGAGATCCCAGATTCAATCCCAATGACCGGGGTCTGTCAGCATTACATATGTTATTACCAAAGGGGCCATTTACTGGATGTTTTTCCTGAAATGATCATCAGTGAAATAGCTAATAAAGTTGCTTATACCAGTCATCTTTAGGTTTCAGAGTTACCAGCTCATTGAGAAGACGGGTGTAACTTCAGTGCCCTTGTGGCCAAGATGGAGTCTGTGCTGCAGGCAACTCTGGCCAAGAGAAGGCACACGCAGGAATGCAGCAGGGAAAGTCCATTTCACCCCAGGAGTACCTGTTCCAAACCCCCCAGAGTGAATACACACACACTGGAAGAATACAATGAATATAGGAAAGGGAAATATTTACTTACAGAGGGATGAAAGGAGAAAAACAACATGGAGGAAAGGAAGGGGAGTGGTAAAACAGGGTTGCATCCAACACAAGGCCCCACAGGCCCAGTGGTAGCACAGTCTGGAAGGGCAGACACTGAGCAATGTGTCTGCACACAGAGTTCAGGAGTCCTGGGCAAAGTTCCAGTCCAGTGGTAAGTCTTGGGTGTTCCTGGTCATCTTTGGCACCAGTAAACTTTCCCCAACAAACCCCTCCGGTGCCATCTTCTGCCGCTCTCTGCAAAGCCACACAGAGCGACCACCTCCCCACTTAACTATCTAGCAACCTCCCTCCTTGTTCCCAGTGCAGAGTCACAAGCCCCAGTACTCACAGCCCCATGCAGCTGTGGGCAGCCGTGATACTGAGTCCAGCTCCGGCCTGTCCTTCTCGGGCACTTCCTCCCTGGCACAGTGCTCCTCCTGGCTCCTGTCCTGGGGTGTCCCTGATCGGTTGCTCTGTTCCTCACAGGCGTCAGGCAGGTTCTCAGCTGCTTCACTTTGTGGGGCTTGCTTGCTGCAGCCCTTCTCTCCCTGGAGCTCCTGACACACACCTCTGTCGCTCTCCCCTCTTTTTCTGCTCTCTTCCCCTCCCCCCCAAACAGCACTTTCTCCTTCTGGAACAATCAGCACTTCCTCCCCTCCCCCCAGGAAAGAGATTTAAAGGGGCCATGCTCTCTAAACCCCAAAGGAGTTACACAGGGCAGAACTCACCTCTCAGAGGTATAGTTTCAGGCTGTCTGCAGGACTCAGGAAGACAACACTGCACTGTTTACACTTAAAGGTATTTTAAAAGTATTTCAGTGCCTAGAAATGCAAATAGCCACCTAGTGGGATTTTCAACGAGTTAGGCCCCTAGTTGCCTTTGAAAATCCCACTAGATAACTGCCAGTGCTAGAAACCCATTGTTATTTTAAATAAAAGGCTAGAGCCTGGGGAACAGTGTTACAGCAATGGATGGATTCTGTGGAAAATATGTCACAAGCAGACTCAGAGTACAGGGGACCTGGATATTAGCCGCATCCAGGAATAAAGGGTCATAATAAAGTGTATTGTGCAAGACCTATTGATCTGTTTAGAAATTTCAGCATTGCTTGCTATAATAATCTATTAAAATGTAACCCTTCTGCCCATCTAAGTTGGCAGCAACAAGGGCCGGGTTCTGTATCTAGGGGTTCCGTTTCAATAACACAATGCAAAACCGGCTCGAGCCCCCACCCAGTGACCTGGGACAATTACATACCATCCCCTGGGCGCCTCTAAGAGGCAATACTTCCCCTCTCGCAAGCACGGAGTCTGAGTGTAACAGAAAATGTTTAATAACATGAGGTAAACAACATCAGCATTAAATTGGAAAAACACCAGAACTAGAGTTCTTAGACCAAACCATGAGCGAAGACCCACCCCAGCAAATTGGGCCGTGTCCTCTCCCATTGGTTCTTGAAACCAGCGACCCAAGAATCACCAAAGTCCCAAAAGTCCACCAAACCCAAAGTCTCTTGGGTCCAGCAACCCAAGAATCACAAAAGTCCCAAAAGTCCGACAACCCCCCCAAAGTCTCTGTCCATGATCAGTGCAGCCCCAGAGTTTAAAGGGGGGGGGGTGAGCAGGGTGTTAGGGGCACCTTACGTGATCCGAGGCCAACCGGCTGCTTCTCCGTGGGGTTCCACCGCAGCCTTCACCACGAACTGCTCCATTCCACCCGCAGTCCCACTCCTGCCGTCCCACGAACTGCTCTGGCAGCTGCTCCGCTCCGCTCACCGACCTGTGAGCCGCTCCGCTCCGCTCCGCTCACTGACCTGTGAGCCGAGCCGCTCCGCTCACCGACCTGTGAGCCGCTCCGCTCCAGCCGTCCCTTGGGCCGCTCCCACAAGGCTCTGCTCTGCTAGCTGCTCCTCCAGCCGCTCTGCTCACCGACCTGTGAGCCACTCCGCTCCGCTCACCCCCGCTAAGCTAAGTTAGCTTAGCAATATAGCTTCAGGCTCCCCCACTAGTTACCACAGCCTCAGT
Source organism: Malaclemys terrapin pileata (assembly GCF_027887155.1). NCBI lineage: Eukaryota > Metazoa > Chordata > Testudines > Emydidae > Malaclemys > Malaclemys terrapin. The sequence continues at coordinate 117,505,152 of NC_071505.1, forward strand.
GATCTCAGCTCTTAAATAGCTTTAGCTCTTTTGTGATTTCAGCTCTTAGTGATTTCAGCTAGTAGTAGGGGAGCCCCAGTGCTGGTGCACTATTGGCCCAAACTGAACTCAGCTCAGCAGTCTGTAACTAGACTCCTAAGGGAATCAAAGTTAGCTCTGACATTCAACAGTGGAGAGAGAAGGAGGTGCAATTGGTGTTTCAGGCCCACAAAAGGCACCCACACCACCAGGTACCAATACCTGCCCCCAACCTCTCTCAATTCACTGGGTTTTGTAACCCATGCCCCTTGACAAGCAAATGCTACCTAGGTAATGGTGAATGACTCACTCAGTCCTTCTGTCATACAACAGTTCCACTGGCTTTGATTCACAGAATCAGGGTAACAAACTTTATTCTTCCTGCCCCAATAACAGAGAAACTGGGGATCCCACACCAGACAAAGTAACCACTTTGAGTTGCTGTGGTTTCATGCCAGACGAGTGGGTGTGCCTATGCAAACAAGATCAGCCCCTGGAGTTCTTTTCCACACTCGCCATAATTCACCACCAGATGTCAGGGTAGAGCTCATCCTGACTCTGCTTACAAGAGTATTAATTATAATAATACCTGAGGGAAACAGTGGGATAATTTTTCAATTGAAGTGAGATTTATTTGTGACTATAGGGCAAGGGGGATGACACGCTGCATTTAACTAGGCTATTACAACTCTTTCCTTGCTGTTTTCTCAGCAACCCATGTTTTGATTGATCCAGATGTGTCAGTAAGACCACCTCTGGAAGCTGAATGGATGAGCCATCTCACCTATCTGCAAAACCCTAGAGTTAATGGTTTGTTTGTTTTGGGGGATAGTGGTATTTCTTTGGACTTGCATGGCTGACATTAATATTACCCAATGTATTATTTATTAATATAAGTTAAGGATATCCTGTTCCCAGTGGTGACTTGTGGTGAGAAGCTACAGTCCAAAACCATAATCCATGAAAAGATGTATCCAACGCTACATTTAAAATGCACTGGTCTTAAACAAATAGGATAGAAACCCATAGGGAGCAGGAAGGAAGGAAGAAAATTGTGCCAAAGTGAATCAACCCCACTGATGAACGGGATTTGGAGTGTTGCAGATTTCAGAGTCTGTGACCCTTTGCACTCAGGGGCTCATGGGCAGCTACCTACAGGGAAGGAAGCCCCCTTGTGCACAAAGAGACAAGCCAGTACATTGTCCCTGCCTTCTTTCCACCAATTCAGCTTTGGGCAGCATGGTTCCAGAGGGAGTCAGACTCCCATTGGCAAGTCCTCCCTGTGGCTGCTGAGCAACCCAGTGTGATGCAGTACAGCTCTGAGTTGTTACCGACTTGGTTTTGTTCTGTCTTGTCTAGGGGAGAAATGTAGCAGCCGTGGAGGAATCTGTGGTGAGGCAAGGCAAACACATTGCACTGGCTTCCTCTTGGCCCACTCTGACTACAAAGCACTGCAGCCTGTACTGCTGATACATTTGTGCTGGGTAGGGTTACCATATTTTGTGCCTCCAAAAGGAGGACACTCCACGGGGCCCTAGCCCCGACCCCAGCCCCGCCCCCTCCCCCGCCCCAACTCCGCCCCCTCCCCAAAGTCTCCGCCCCCTCCCCTGCTTCCCGCGAACATTTAATTCGCGGGAAGCCTGGGCAGGTAAGGGGCGGTGTGGGGGGAGGAGGTGCGGCCCAGGCTGGCCCCCCGGCGGCTCCAGCCTGGGTCGGCTGCGGCCCTGGGGTGCCGGCCCCGGCCCCCGGCCGACCACCCCCGGCCCGCCCAGCACTGCCAGCCGGCCCCTGGCGGCCCAGCGCAGCTCCCGGCCCCGGCGGCCCAGCGCACCCCCCGGCTCCCGGCCCCGGCGGCCCAGCGCACCCCCCGGATCCCGGCCCCGCGGCCCAGCGCACCCCCCCGGCGGCCCGGCTCCCGGCCCGACCCCCCGGCTCCCGGCCCCGTGGCCCAACGCACCCCCCCCGGCGGCCCAGCTCCCGGCCCGACCCCCCGGCTCCCGGCCCCGCGGCCCAACGCACCCCCCCCCGGCGGCCCGGCTCCCGGCCCGACCCCCCGGCTCCCGGCCCCGCGGCCCAACGCACCCCCCCGGTGGCCCAGCTCCCGGCCCAGCGCACCCCCCCGGCGGCCCGGCTCCCGGCCCGACCCCCCGGCTCCCGGCCCCGCGGCCCAGCGCACCCCCCCCGGCGGCCCGGCTCCCGGCCCGACCCCCCGGCCCCGCGCACCCCCTCGGCGGCCCGACCCCGCGGCCCCGGCCCGGCTCCCGGCCCGGCACCGCGCGCCCGGCCCCGCGACCCCGGCCCAGCCCTCCCTCCCGATTTTCCCGGACATGCCCGGCTTTTGGGGGATTTCCCCCCGGACGGGGATTTGAGCCCCCAAAAGCCGGACATGTCCGGGAAAATCCGGACGTATGCTAACCGTAGTGCTGGGATGTGGGAAAATGGATATGAATGAGTTTCAGCTGTCTCTTACAGTTATTTACTTTGGTTGCAATTTTTAAAACTTGGGTGCCCAGAAAGAGGCATTTACATCCATTTTAGGCACCTAATAAACGTGGCCTGATTTTTTTCAGAGGGGCTGATCTGCCACATTTCCCCCATTGCTTAGCCCTTTTGGAAACCAGGCCATGCTTATTCAGGTGCCTCCCTTTTGGCACCCCAGTTTGAAAATGCTTCATTGCCAGGGAGTTCAGGGTTAAAATTAGCTGAATTGAAAGTTGCCATGGCCATTTTATCAGGCAAAGGTTGCAGAGAGCGGGAGGTTTTCCTGTCACCCTCATAAAAGCCTCTAGAAACCTAAATCTGTATAAGGAGCCCACTGGATTCACTTTTCTTTGGCCCAAACCAGTACATCCCGAGCTAACTGGAGAAGATACCCGTCTGAGCAATTTGAGTAATTGTGAAAAGGGCTAATAATAGCCTAGTCTTTCCTAACCAAGCTGTAAGATTGTAAGCAATAGATAAAAATCGGAACATCGGAGAAGACAGAGAAAAAGAAGGAAAGGGAGGTGCTCAGAACCAAAAGCGAAACAAAGGCGGAGAAGTTGCAAAAGTACTATAGCACCAGGGTTGAGAAAAAGATACTGTAACAGAGGATAGCTAGAAACAATAACAAATCGGGTTGCCAACCCTCCAGGATTGACTTGGAGTCTCCAGGAATTAAATGTTTCAGAGTAGCAGCCGTGTTAGTCTGTATCCACAAAAAGAAGAACAGGAGTACTTGTGACACCTTAGAGACTAACAAATTTATTAGAGCATAAGCTTTCGTGGACTACAGCCCACGATGCATCCGAAGAAGTGAGCTGTAGTCCACGAAAGCTTATGCTCTAATAAATTTGTTAGTCTCTAAGGTGCCACAAGTACTCCTGTTCTTCTTTTTTCAGGAATTAAATATTAATCTTTAATTAAATCTTGTCATGTGATGACACCTCCAGGAATATGTCTATCAAAAATTGGCAACCCTAATAACAATTAGTATAAGTTTAGAAGGGCCAAAGGAAGATTAATAGTAAAACACTATGAACTGAGCCAGAAAATGTATTATGCCTGTAATTTAGCGAGAAAAGAGATTATCACGATGGGTGTCTTCCCTAAATTTCTAAGCCTAAAGCCAGGTCTACCCTAGGAAATTAGGTTGGTTTAATTACATTGGGCAGGGGTGTAAAAAATCCGCAGTTAAAGTGACCTAACCCCTGGTGTTCACATAGTGCTGTCTATGGGAGGGCTTTGCCCGGCGATACCTCTACTGCCACTCGCGGAGATGGAGTGCCCATGCTAATGGGACAAGCCCTCCCATCAGCATGGGTATTGTCTTCACTGAAGTGCTACTGTGTTGCAGCTGCACCAATGCAGCCCTGCTCAAAGAGAGGCTGGAATATATATAGTTATATATCTCTAAAGACAATTTAGAAGTATTCCCAGTAATTGGGGGGCAGGGGGAAGGAGGGTTTGCACACCACATATCAAACACCCAAATGCCAGATTTATTTGACATGTGGACCTGGTACACTGACCAGAGAAAAAGTACCTGAGCTGCAAGCCATGTCTGAAAACAGCTAGACCTTTGAAGATGCAAGGAATTGTTTACTGAAGCAGTCAAGGTTGACATGGCTGAATCAAAACAAGGCATAAGGAAGCAGGATGAAAATTCAGCTAGTAAGTGGTCCATCCATCTGCTGTGGAATCTTACTCTGTCCATTCAGAACCACCTATGAGCAAACAGTTTCTACTCAAGCTCAGATCTAAGTGCATATAGGACACTTAACACAAACTAAAACCAATATGTAACCTGACAGTTTTAGTCATATTGATAGAGACTTGCAGCTAGCGTAAATCAATGTAGCTTCATGGACTTTAATGGAGCTATACTGATTTATACAAACTGAGGATCAGGCCCATTTTGCCTCCCTTGACACAGAGTAAAAGATTAGCTGTAGTTTTTTAAAAAAGCATAAAATGAGAACTGGTTTCCTGGCAAAATGAGTTGCAGACAGACCCATGTCCCTATATTATCATTACTTACTTTTTTTGACTGTTAATAAAATACTTGTTTGAATTGTATACATTAATTCCCTAAGGCAGTGTGAAATATTCACAATTATATATGAACCTCCCAGCTTGACTTTTGTGGGACTACCCTCTGTGACACACTGTACCCCATGTAACACCCTGTAACTCCAGATTCACCACTTGTATATGGTCATGATATGTTGTACAAAGTATGCCTTTTGAGGTATAATTTGACTGGTCATAATCTGCTGAACATCATTGTCTTGTTAAAATGTGTGTGTCAACTTTGTACATGGAGTTAGACGATTTTGCTATATATTTGTTATTGAAACATGTTGTGATTCTGGGAAATGCACACAGAATAGCACCTCAGAGAAAACAAAGGACTGCAAGCAAAGGCATGTCATCTCAAACGTCACATACACAGAAGGTGTGAGCAAGAAATATTTACAATTCACCAGAGAGATGCTTTGAATCTCACATATGCCACAGAGTGATTGTCAGGACCCCAGCGGAGCATACTCATCAAATAGAGTAGGAGAGTATAAAATAAGGATAATGGCTTCCTCATTACCTGTCCTCCCCGACCTCTACTCATGGGACAAGATGGTTTGAAAGACAACGAAGCATCATTGTCCTAGAGGAGTGGTCCCAGGCTGTAAGGAGATCCAGCCTGTGAATTAAGAACTGTGAACTGCCTGCAGCATCTGGTGGGCTGCGAAAGTTGCTTGCTTCAAGTCTTGTTTAGCTTGGCAAAGTTTAGGAATTAGATTGCGGGTCTATATTTTATTTCTTTTGTAACAAATCCTGACTTTTATGCCTTAAACACTTGTAGCCATTTAAAATCTATCTTTCTTTAGTTAATAAACTTGTTTTATTCTTCTAGCTAAACCAGTGTGTTTTGGTTGAAGTGTTTGGGGGAACCTCTACTCAGGTTAACAAGGTTGGTGTATAAACATTACCCCTTGTTGGAATGGCGAACTTTATATGAGCTTGGGCTGCACAGTGAGTGAACTGGGCAGTACAAGATGCATATTTCTCGAGGTGCAAGTCTGCGACTACAGAACTGGCTAGGGCTGCTCTGTGTGTAGTTCATGAGTGGCTGGGAAAGCATTCATGTAACTCAGCTGGATGTGATTTTTGCATGCTGAGAGTGAATGGGCCAGGAGTGGTTTGTTCTCACAGTAAAGCAGCAGACAGCACCCGGAGCTGGAGAACAAAAGGGACACAGTGGTTCAACAGGCATGATGGTACCCTGGGGGAATATCACAATCTCATGCATTAATACCTTGTTGGATGAGGACCATATTCCTGCAACAGATGAAATTATCACGTTTTTTTGCAGGCCAAGAGAAAATGGTCTTATAGAAACATATTTGGCTAGGATCACTGTTGTTTTCTTTTTTCGAACTAAGTAGTCCCATGCTCTGAATTGGCCATTATTTTTAAAAAATACATGGGTATTAATGTAGTGAGCTACCCTTGGCCATTTTCCTTGCTTTCCAGAGTGTCTTATTTACATGTGTTCAAAATTTGCAAGTATTCCCTTACATACTTTTTATAAACACTTTTACAAAAATGTAGCTTTAAATTATTCATACTAACTTTCCAAATTTTTCTTCCTAAGGACTGGTTTCAAAAGGGAGTTCAGCATCTCAGCCATTTTTGAGTCATCGCTAATTTCATCATGTAGTCATGAATTAATGGACTTATTTTAGCTCTAGAAATTTGTTTCCCTGATGTAGCTGTAAATACCTTCCTACACTCCATGAGCCCAAAGGCTAGCATTAGCTTATTTTTCTTTTAGCCCGCTCTTTTCTTTTCCCTGTAAGCAATAAATGACTCTGATGGTGAAATTCTGTCTTCACTGAAGTCAATGGGACTTTGGTCTCCCTATTTCCAGTAGTTGTCTTCTTTTCTCCTCAGATATTTGAGCAAAAATGTGTGATGCCATATAACCTCGGTGGCAAATGAATGAAAACTGAGTGAGGATCTCAGCAGTTGGACTCTAGTTGCAGGATTGCAGTCACAATGATTTGGAGTAGAAACTGGAAAGTGAATTAATGAAAATTTCTGTTAAGACTAGGTTACTAAAAACTGTAGCAGATCACGGAAAACCCAAAATTTCACACTGGGAGATTGACAAGCATGAGTCCATAGTAAATTTAACCTGGACACATTTTTAGATTGTAAACTCCTTAGGGTAAGTACAATTTTTATTTATTTGCCTTATATAGCTCTAAGCACATCATTGGTTCACAATACACAAATAATACTAGCCTTACGGTTAGGGTGCCCAGGCGTTCCATTTTTAAAGGGACAGTCCTGTATTTAAGACCTCCTGCAGGTGTCCCGACTTTTTCTTAAAAACAGGCAAATTGTCCCATATTTTTGTCTCCTCCCAATCAATACTGGTGGGTCCTCCTGCTGACCGGATCCCTTCTTGCCAGCCGCCCACCCACCAGCAGTGAGTGGGGTAGTCCAGTGGCTGACAGTGGGGATGGGTGTGCAAGGCTGGCAGTGGGGCGAAGATACAGCATGTGGGGCCAGCAGGTACCCCTGCTGGTCCGTTAGCACAGCCCCCACTGTGTGCCGGTTCTCGGCCATCAGGGCCCCGACCGCCCGCCCCCTCCCACCCCCATTTCCGGCTGGCACTGGCTGTGCATTGTGAGCTTTGGTGGTTGGTGAGTGCGGGAAGGGGCTAGGTGGCAGCTGGCTACGTGTCATCTCTGCTGCCCATCCATCGACCCTTTACTGTTTCCCCTCTTGCTGGCCTCTCCCAGCTTTGCCCCTTCAGACACTTCCCCGAGCCCTGCTGCTCCTTCATATCCCCCTGGCCAGGTGCGTCTCGCTTCCAGTGCTGTGCGGAAACCCAGCCCCTGGTCGGAGCGCTCAGCTCACCAGCAGCCTGGCTGGCAGGCTCCTTCCTTCCCCCACAGCCTCTGGCTGAGCTGGTGCCCAAGGAAAGCCCAAGACCCTCTGCCTCGGGTAGAGTGACCAGATGTCCCAATTTTATAGGGACAGTCCCGATATTCTGGACTTTGTCTTATATAGACGCCATTACCCCCCGGCCCAATTTTTCACACTTGCTATTAGGTCATCCCTAGGCCCAGGGCACTGGCCAGGAGGAGCTGAGCCCTGCATGTGCCAAAGTCCCGCACAGCTCTGGCATGGGGAAGCCTCTCTGCCCCTGTTCCAGCCTGTTCATGTCCCAAATCTACAGGCTCTACAGCAGCCCCTGGGGTAGGGGCTTAGCACCCTCTTTCCTCCTTCCCAACCCCCCCCCCCCCCGCTGCCCTGGGTCCTGCCCTCTGGGAGTATGGGGTTGCTCCGACTCCTAGGCACCCTCCCCTGCTGAGCCACCTCTTTGGCCAGGTTCACTGAAGCCCCTGCAGTCAGGTTCCCTGGGCCCTGGTGCACAATGCATCCTTAGGGCTTAACCCCTTCCTGCCCGTGCTATAGCCAGGGGACAGGAGGCGGTTGGGTTATGCCGGTGACCAGCAGCAGCATGGAGGTGTTAGCTGCCTTTTGACACTGTGTGGGCAGGGAGGGACAAGCTGCTTCCAGCCACATGGGAGTGTGGTGTTGGGGGGGAAGAGATGAGCTCTGCAAAGACATGGGCCAGGTCATCCCTTCCCCCGCTCCTCCTCCCTGCAGCTAGAAGCAGCTCCCATCCCTTCCCTCCACCACAGTGCCAACAGGCTGCTGCTGGCCACATACTGGTGTGAACCCAGGCAAAAATCTGGGGAAGGGGGCATATGACCCTGCCTCCCCCACCAGGTGTTGCCTCAGGAAGATGCGGTGCCAGGTACCAAGAGAGGTGGGTCCATCCTGGGGGCCCAGCCTGGCATGGAGGGTGGAGAGCGCCAGGCGTGGGGGGGGCAGGTTGGTCAGTCACCCCCCAAGTGTGAGAGAGGTGTATGGGAGTGTGTGTGTCATCCCTCACTGTGTGTGTGTGTGGGGGGGGGTACAGTGTGTGTCACCCCTCCCCGTGTGAGCCCTAAAACCTTAAAGATAAGAAGGTAAATAAAAAGAATCCAACTACGCAGTATTTCTTTTTAAAAGGGGCTCAGTCAACTTGATGTTAATTTGTTTGTACAACTGATTGCCCTTGAACTCGCTTGCATATGAGTAATTTTACCAGGTGACCCATATTCAGCAAAGAGAAATATGGTCACCCTATTCAAAGTATTTCTGGTCCTCCACAGTGGCATGTCAGTTTTGCTTTATTTTGTCACTGTTGTATAGTTTTCAGTTCTTTGTTTGCCAGGCTTCTTTAACCAGATCAAACAAATCTATGTAATTGTCCGCAGAGGATCAGGCTTCTCCAGATTTGTTACCTGCCTAAGGATTTGCATTAATTACCTCCTAATTATTTTAGTTCCTGCAGGAAACTCCCCCATGGAGCCAAAATACAATCCGTAGTCCATAAAGCTATATATTCAACATTTGTAATGTTGATAAAACAGTCTTCGAATATTCTATGTGTCCATAATCTCTCTCACAGGATTTTCAAAAGCACTTAAGTGACTTAGGAGCACAAGTCCCAGAGATTTTTGATGGAACTTGTGCTCCTAAATATATTTAAATAGTTTTGAAAATCCCAACCAATTTGACAGTCTTGCAACAGTTCCCAAATCTGAGAGTTGCTAAGTAAAGCTGGGTGAAGTGTTTTAGAGGAATAGTTTATATGTTGAAAAATGCAGTTTGTAAGTCAACTGACACCAAATTCAAGTCGAATTTGGCAAATAGTTTCTGCAGAGACAAAAAGAAAAGAAAAATGAAATATTTTAACTTTTAATTTTGAAGTGAGATTTCATTAAAAAATTTAGCTAAATATATTGTGAAGTCTGTACCCCATGTTCACCAGTTTTACAAGACTATGTTGAATTTTGTACAAACCATACTGTGTAGGGTATCATTCGAAAACTCATGATTTGCTGATCATTATCGTCCTGGTAAAATAGGTGTGACAACAGTGTATATAAAGTTATGAGATGCCACTGTATAATATTATCAAGTCATGTTCCAACGTGTGCTGGAGGGCAGTCACAAACAAGTTCCCCAAAGACAAAAAGCTAGCCAACACCTCAGCTAGGTATCAATGAGCTCAAATGGAACATCACCAGATTAAGTGGCCACTCTTCGTCATGAGAGAGGATGTGGGCAAAAAAATCTAAATTTTGACAAAGGAACAGCTTGCGGTTCCAGTCCTTGCAGACTTTCTGTCTCCCATGGCATCAACAACCCCTGAAGAACAAAGGAAGCAGCATTGGACTGGGGGAGAGACCCTGACTGAAAGAAGTTCAGGCAGTAAAACTGCTGGAACCTGTGGTGAGAGAGAACTTTGCTTTGTATTTACTTAGCTTGTTAAGTTAAGTGTGCGTTGCTTTTATTTCCTTTTAACCAATTCTGACCTGTATGCCTCATTACTTGTAGTCACTTAAAATCTATCTTCTTTAGTTAATAAATTTATTTTAGTGTTTTATCTAAAGCAGTGTTTCTCAACCTTTCTGACTACTGTACCCCTTTCAGGAGTCTGATCTGTCTTGCATACCACCTCACTTAAAAACTACTTGCTTACAAAATCAGACATAAGTGTCACAGCACACTATGACTGAAAAATTGCTTACTTTCTAATTTTTACCATATAATTATAAAATAAACCAACTGTAATATAAATATTGTACTTACATTTCAGAGTGTATTAACCAGAGCAGTATAAACAAGTCCTTGTCTGTATGAAATTTTTGTTTGTACTGACTTTGCTAGTGCTTTTTATGTAGCCAGTTGTAAAAATTAAGCAAATATCTGGATGAGTTGATGTACCCCCTGGTTGAGAACCACTGATCTAAACCAGGGGTCAGCAACCTGCGGCACGCGTGACAAAGATGGCACGCGAGCTAATTTTTGATGGCACACTGCTGCCTGCCAGGGTCCTGGCCCCACTCAGCCCCCCCCCACCCACCGATTTCTCCTGTGGGGGCAGGAGGCAGAAGCTTGGTCATGCTGGCAGCCAAGCTCCCCCTCCCCCACTTCTTCCCCCAGTGTGGTGCTTTCCTGCCCCTCCCCCTCCCTCTTCCTCTCCCTGCCGCCGATCAGCTGATCGCAAGGGGGAGGGGGAGCGGAGCTGAGCCGAGCCACAGCGTGCTCGCTGCTCGGGGGAGGAGGCAGAGAAGTGGTGGGGACGGGGCCCTGGGGAAAGAGGTGGGGACGGGGCCCTGGGGAAAGGGGTGGGAACGGGGCATATCCCCTCCAGCCCCCTGCAGTGAGCACCCCCACGAGCCAAGCATCCCAGCCCTCTGCCCTGACCCCTGAACCCCCCCACACACACACCCAGCTCTCCTGACCCCTGAACCCCCCCCCACACACCCAGTCTTCTGCCCTGACCCCTGCAACCCCCCCGCCCCCCTAGCCCCTGTTCTGACTCCTGCACCCCCCATACATACCCAGCCCCCCCACACCCCATGCCCTGACTCTTGCACCCCCCTACATCCCCACCCTGAGCACCAAACGGGAGCTCCTCTATGCCTTCCATTCGCCACATATAATGATTTCAAGAGTTGAATTCACTGTTTTCATAACTCCATTGACTTCAGTAGAGTTGAACCAGCAGAAAATTTGACCTATCACTTTATGTGATGTTCCTTTTCACCACTGAATCAACACTTTAAGTAAATTTTAAGAGCAACATATAATCAACTGAATCAGGTCAGGTCCTTTTTGCTTAAATCTGCACAAACTCAAGCTGACAATTTTGCAACTCTCTGATTATCAGGCATGTGCCTCCTGCATGTTGTTTTGAAACCATAGCCCTATCTGCTAGTGCCAGCTGCACAAAACACCCTGTTTACATATTCTCTGCAAATAAGATCTCTTCTGGAAAGGGGTGGAACGACACAGGAATAATCAAAATTGTTCAATTCCCATCTGCTTTCATGGTACCTGATGGTTTTTATAGAATGTTTAATCATGTGAGACTGCAGATTCCAAAAATATTTATGTACCACAATTCATTCACCTTTCTCCAAAGGTTAGTGTAATATTAAATCCCCACTTGTGGGTTTGTACTCATAATGCATGACTGACTGAATTCCTATTACTCAAATTCCTGCACCTTAAACCACCTCATCAGTGGGTGGAAAGTGCCTACTCACTCATGAGGCATAACAGTCAGTATTTGTCCCCACCATATGTTTTTCATAGATCTAATTTTACACCAGTGATAAATGAGTTGTTTTTTTGTGACAGATGTTGCTGTCTAATCCATAGTATATTTCATTTGCTCTTTGGTGGCTTTAGAATGTTTTATTTAAATTGTCTAAGCATTATTCAAACAGAAACAACCCCCCAAACTTTCATTGTTTCCCCACACACTGTGTCAAATCCTAGATGTTTCAGACTTGGAACCTGATCCTGCAAAAACTGAAACACATGATTCCTGCTGTGACTGTGGTCACTGGAGGGCCAGACTGAGATTGCTCAATCAGGGCAAACTGCAAAGAATGGGGCAGACGATCCCCAGAACTGGTGGTTTATTCTTATCATTAGAGTCACCAAGCCAGACACAAAACATCTTCTATAATATCTTACTGGTTACCAAGAAGCCCCAAAATATGGTTTCCCTTAAGCAATCCAGCCTTGGGCTCCCACCCAGGCAGCCAAGTCAAATATGGTGAGGATTACTTAAAATCTTATTCACCATATATAAAGTTCTACCAATTCCAAGAGCTTGGACACATTACCCACCAGGTCAATGAATATTTCAGATTTTACCCAAATACATGCCTACAGCCAATTCTTATTAACTAAGCTAAGCTTTATTTTAAAAGAAAATAAAAAATTATCATGGTTAAAGGATCATATCATATAGACATGAATGAAGTTCTTAGGTCAGTTTCATAGCAGAGATGGTGAACTACTAAGTTGTAAAAAGTTCTTTCAGGATCAGAGTCGTGATTTTTTTTTATGTTGGTCTTGTCTGTCTTTGAATCCTCCACAGTCAGGACATTTGTTGTCATCTCTTGAATGATGGAAATCCAAATACTGCTGCAAAATGCAGGGTTTATAACTATGAGAAGTGGTGGTGGTAGAGAACACAAAAAATAGTACAGAATCCTGAACTAAGGAGTGTTGTAAGAGTCATGTACTAGGATCCAAGACCCAAGATTTGGGATCTGTTATAATACCAACCTTTGGAGACATTTGAGCAGTTTGTGGCACATAAATGAGCTAATAAGTAGTATCAGTGTTCTATCAAAGAGATGGCTATAAAACAAATATATAGGGTATTAGTCAGCAAAAAAAAAAAAAAAAGCCTTGAATCATTATTTTTACAGATTGTGTGAAGGAAGCAGGTTCACCTACATGGATATATGTCCTAATGGAAAACGTTACGTGGGATTGGGGAAACACTGGTAATGCCTCTGGGGATTTCTTACCTGGATGACTTTGCTGAAGAAGAAAACTCTGCTTTCTGTATGCTAACGGAATGCACTGAAAGAGCTGGATTGTTCAGGGGTAGCAGTCACTCGGTCAGAGGTGCTGTGGTTTAGCCTATAAGTCAATTAGAGCTTTAGAAGGCCAAGTTCAATGAAGTCAGATGCCCTAAAGTAAATGACAGTTCTGATCAGATAAAATCTGTAGGGCAGATTCCATTAGAGCAATAAGCAGCTCTTGTCTGGTGTTACTGTTGTAGTAATTTCTCTCTTTCATCTTTTCTTCATCACTGACTTATTGACAGGAATACCTATCTCACTTCTTTTGTATGATTCTTCCTGGAGTCAGCCAAAGTCATTTGACTAATTAATTGTTATTTAGTTTTCACTGGATAAACTCATTAAGTTGCAGCATTTACAGTAGAGCTGCCTGAAACATTGTATTTCCATCCCACAGGAAATTCCAAATTTTGACCTTTGTTTTTGTCCCAAATCAGGGCAAAAAGCGAAATTTATTGAAATGTTTTGCTAAATGAAAAGTTCTGAAAAAATGTTGATTCAGAAATATTGAAACATTTAATTTTGGGTCCAGTCATGTCAAGTTCAAATTAATCTCTATTTCTGCCTGAGCCACCATGGTGCCTCATGGGAACTGTAATTCAGGGTCCTTCATGCCTTCGTTTTTCCCTCTGGGCCCTATCTGTAGCTGGACTACATTGGTCATGATGCACCATGGTCTCTCCCTATGACTGAGCTACCATGGTGTCTCAAGGGACTCATGCACCACACCTCAGACATAGGGAAAGACTGTGGTGCATGATGGGATATGTAGCCCAATTGGGAAGCAGAGCCCATAAGCAAGTATGAAATCTTGAAGGACACACGATTTTTTGGCCTAAAATCTTGTTCCTTCTGTGCCTTTGTATTGGCTGTGCTCTCCAATGCTGCCACCTAAGCAGTTCTGGATATATGTGACTTCTATCTTCATCAACCAGTTAAAAGTAATCTAAACAAAACTGGTTCTGAAACTGAAGGTTACCTCCCTTCACCCTAGTGTGGTCCCATTTATTGACATCCTGTATCTGAAGCTAATTTTCTGTTCCACTCAGTTTCAGTAGTTTCCCCATATTTAGTAAAGGAAAGGATGCTGGAGGGAGGAGAAGGAAAACCCTTCTAATTTTAATGTTCAGAGAAAATAAAATTCAATACACTATGTCATGGTCAGACTGTTCCTTTTCTTCCTGAAAAACAGACACTGGTGTACTAAGAACAAATGGAAAAGCTTGGCTATAATTGTGAGAACACTGTGTACTGTGCAGGTCAGAAATCTAAGCTTTCACAGCTTTAAGGAATATGAGATGCACTATATATTGTAATTAGCTTCATTTACAGCTATTTGGATTGTTAAGCAATGTTGATCAGTCATAGCAAAACATATATCTGTGTCTGTCTATAGAGAAAGATCACAGAAAGTTAAGAATCATTAGGAAAAAGATAGAAAATATCATAATGCCCCTGTATAAATGCTTGGTATGCCCACTCCTTGCATACTGCATGCCATTCTGGTTGCTCTAGCTCAATAAAAGATATATTAGAATTGGAAAAGGCACAGAGAAGGGCATCAAAATAGCTTCCATATCAGGAGAGATTAAAAGGATTGGGACTGCTCATCTTAGAAAAGACATGACTAAGAGGCAGATGATAGAAAATCATGACTGGTGTGGAGAAAGTGAATAAGGAAGTGTTATTTACCTCTTCACATAACACAAGAACCATGGACCAATTAATGAAATTAATAGGTGGCAGATTTAAAACATACAAAAGCAAGTATTTCTTTTCACACACAGAGTCAAGCTGTGGAATTCATTGCTGGGGATGTTGTGACAGCCACAAGTATAACTGGGTTTATAAAAGAACTAGTTAAGTTCATGGAGGATAGGTCCATCAAAAGGCTATTAGTCAGGAGGGTCAGGGATGCAAACTCATGCTCTGGGTGTCCCTAAACCTCTGGTTGCCAGAAGCTGGGACTGGATGATGGGGGATGGATCTTTGGGCTGACCCAGTACAACCATTCTTATGTTCTTTTATAATCCTATTTTTAAAGCTACTCGTTGTGGATATTGGAATTCTGTGGCAAAGTGGGATACTTGAAGTTTTTTCTTTGTCTATCAAAAGCCACAGTGACTCATCAGGTCATCTTACCTTCGTATCCAGCTCTCCAACTTTGAATTTCTAATGTACTCTCTTCTACACTATGGCCCTGCATGGAGACAAGGAGTAGCCTTTGGCACTTTGAAATCTAGTGATGAAAATTGCCATAAGCGCTAAGTATTATTATTATTATTAGTCTGCCTTACTAAAATCTGATTATATTCTGCCACTCCCTGATCTGTTGGATGTTGATTATGAAGGTGATATTGTCAGGCAGGTTTGCAGTTTTATTTATTTAAATAAGGCCCTTGCAATGAACGAGGACTTGCATAATGCTTTGAACGTGGCAATACTGGAGCTCAGCCTATTACATAGCAGCATTCTCGTCTGATGTCTGGGAACTCTGAAGAGGTTTCCTCTAACATTATATCTATTAACCAGGGAAATCAACCTGCTACAAAATAAAATGTGAATGGGTAGAATCCAAGGACCAAATCCTTGTTTTAGTTTTTGCTCAGTTCTTAGTCAAGCAACCACTCATGTCAATACAAGTTTGCCATTGGCATAGTTAATCCACCTCCCCAAGAGGCGGTAGCTATGTCGCTGGGAGAAGCTCTCCTGCTGACATAGCGCTGTCTACACCAGGCGTTTGGTTGGTATAACCTCTTCGCTGTGTGGATTTTTTACATCCCTGAGTGACGTAGTTATATTGATGCAAGTCTGTAATGTAGACCAGACCTTAGTCTTTGCTCTGTTCCTGCTCCCTTTCTGCTACCTCAGCAATGCAAAGGGAGAAGAACTGGGCTGAAAATCTGCACCAGGATCTGTATTTGATTGTTACTTGCTCTGTTAAACATGTCTGTAGCAATGCTAAATTCCAGACGTGACTGTCTAGCACCAGTAGCCATACTGGGCACGCTAGAAGATTCACTGCAAATTCTAAGGTGGGAGGAATCTTCTGTCCAGTGTGCTGATTGGCTGTAGCTACATTTGCTAACTCTAAGTGCAACCAGGGACTCCAAGTTCCTTCCCTAGAAGTTTTCTAGAGGCTATTCACTTTGCACTGCACCAGAGTTAAAGCGACACGCCCTCTTACAGTGAAGTCAAGACTCATCAGCCCATAGGGTTATTTGCAAAGAAACTACAAATGTGTTTGGGGTGGGGGGAAGCTGTGTTGTTAACGCTGATTAGCTTCTCTAGTTCAAACAGGAATTATTTTGGGGAAATTCTATGGTCTGTGCTATATAGGAGGTCAGACTAGATGGTCACAGTGGTCCCTTCTAGCCTTAGAATCTATGAACTAACTCATGTTAGCTAACTCAACTTCAATTATCAATGAAGACACGGCAACTGTGCTTTTAACTTGGGTTAGCAGCTCAAATTAGAACCTATGGGGAGCCTGGGGTTAATGTCAGGTTGCTAATCCAAGTTAAAAGCTGAGTTGCTGTGTCTTCATGATTATTTAAACCGGATTAGATAGCCCAAGTAAAGAACACACCTTTTTCGCAGTATAGACATAACCAAAGAGGTTTGAAATTGCCTATTTTTGTCCTACATGCTGGCCTATCTTATCCTGTGTAGATTCTTATACTGCCTTCATCTGAGCACCGCAGTATCTGAGTACCATACACTAGCAATCTGTCAGATGATGTTGGTTGTCTCCTTCTCGCCCTACAGAGTGCAATGGAATGTTTTGCTTTGGGGCGGGATTTGTTTTCTTTTTTGGTTTGAGTCCGTTCCCCTCCCCCCCCAACAGGGCTTTTTGTTGCTATTTATTTATGTTAGAGAAAGCAAGGTCAAAGAAATGTGCCCTGCACTTGGGAGTTTAAGATATGCATCATATGTAGCCCCTTGGATTTTCTAAGGCAACCAAGAGACACTCCAGCAGAGATGAGAAATCTGCAGAGCTGCATGTTTTAAACTTCTCCTTGATATCTTCATTATATTTTCAGGCTGTCTGCATACACTACAAACAATCAGCCCAATGTTTGTTTACCTGTTGGGATTTCTATGTTCCAGGCTATATGTGGACATTGGTTTGTGGATCCAGGTAAGAGAAAGAGAGGACAGATTAAAAGAAACTTCATAGAAAGGGTACCTCGCCTCAGTGCTGGATGTTATTACACGACTCACTGATCCGATGGCCTAAAAGCAAAATTCAGACATTTGATGTTGCACACATACGCCAACCTGTGTCAGGCCCTGTTGTGACACACAATCATGTATAAATGGTGTATAAAATAACATGATGTAATTCAATCAGTTCTGTTTAGGTTATTAATTAATGAAACATCCGAAGCTAAGCTCAACCTAGTTTATTAAATCAGGTTTCCCTGACTAAAGAAATGATAGTACGTTACAGTAAGTTAATACATACCAATCTGGAGCCCAGGCCCGTCTACTCACACTGGACTGAGTTGGTTTCCAAGCTACAGGTCTTTTATAGACCCCCTTGTTTATTTCATACTACAACTTGTGGTTTAGCATCAACATCATTATCAAAATGTCGTATTCAGTTATGTCAACATTTCTATCATAACCACCTAAAAAACTTTATGAAGAATCAAAGCAGTTTGACCTACTGACAATAAAGCCAGGTTTCAGAGTAGCAGCCGTGTTAGTCTGTATCCGCAAAAAGAAGAACAGGAGTACTTGTGGCACCTTAGAGACTAACAAATTTATTAGAGCATAAACTTTCGTGGACTACAGCCCACTTCTTCGGATGCATACAGAGTGGAATAAATATTGAGGAGATACACAATCAACTCAGGATTGAATAAGGACTGGGAATGGCTGAGCCATTACAAACATTGAATCTATCTCCCCTTGTAAGTATTCTCACACTTCTTATCAAACTGTCTGTACTGGGCTATCTTGATTATCACTTCAAACGTTTTTTTCTCTTACTTAATTGGCCTCTCAGAGTTGGTAAGACAACTCCCACCTGTTCATGCTCTCTGTATGTGTGTATATATATCTCCTCAATATTTATTCCACTCTGTATGCATCCGAAGAAGTGGGCTGTAGTCCACGAAAGCTTAGACAATAAAGCATAGCCCAATCACATGCTAATGCTACCTTTATGATCAGCTTCCTATGCACCTGCAAGATCAGCTATGTTCCCTGTATATTCTTTTTTGTAGTTTCAGTTATAATTGGAGCCAAGCAGAAAAAATGTTTTTCACAAGGCACAGCCAATCATAATTATCAAAGCAATCCTTAACAGCAATGACAAAGTTCATGCTCTTAAACATATTTCCACTTGACAAATAGTAGCTTTCTATCTGCTAGTAACTTAATATCATCTCTCTTAGCATTACTTTTTGGCAAAACTTTATGGGAGTCTTGCTGACTGTAAGCATAGTTATTAGAGATGATTAGGTTTTGAGGCCCAAGTACTAACAATTTACTTAAATTTTAGCCACATTGCACCACTTAAAATGAAATATGATAAATATGCTCTGGATCATCTAGGAGTTGGTTTTTGCACGTGTTTGTTTCAGTTTGATAAATCCATGGACGTTAGAGATGGAAAGGCCTATTAAATCAGCCGCTCCATTTCTCTACAAATGTGGGGAAACTGAGGCACAGAGAAGTTTAAAAACCTGATGCAGCTCCCACTGAAGTCATTAAAAAATTCCCTTTGACTTCAGTGTGGGTTAGCTCAGGGTCAGTAGGACAGTCACAGTCACACAGCAATTAAATAGCAGATTAGATTCCAGGTCTTCTGATTCCCAGTTCTGTGCTTCCATCCTAAAGGTACACAACAACAAACTATAAACACAGCTTCAATCACTGCTTTGCTTCCCTGTTTATCAGAGATGATGTCTGGACCTCCATAAAGCATACAGAGACATCTAGGGGCTGAATAATATACTGCAAGTAAATGTCTCATCGCCACTTATGCCTACGGTGACCAGATATCCTGTTTTTAAAGGGACAGTCCCGTATTTAAGTCCTCCTGCAACTGACCTGACTTTTTCTTAAAAATGGGCAAATTGTCCCATATTTTCTGTCTCCCCCACATCAGCAATGGCTGCTACTGTCCAGATCCCTGCTCGCCAGACACTTGCTCATCAGCGGTGAGCGAGGGGGTCCAGTGGCCGACAATGGAGGTGGTTGTTCAAGGCTGATGGTGGGGCGAAGATGCAGCGCGTGGGGCTGGCCGGTCCCCCTGCTGGTCTGCCAGTGCAGCCCCTGCTGTGTACCGGGTCTTGACCAGCAGGGCACTGCCCCCCATCCCATTTCCGGCCAGTGCTAGCTGCACGCTGCGGTGGCTGGTGAGGGCGGGCAGGCGCCAGGCAGTGGCCGGTTTTGTGTCGTCTCTGCTGCCCACCCATCGGTCCTTTACATGCTCCCCCTTTCGCTGTCCTCTCCCTGCTTTGCCCCGCCCCCCGCCCCCCAGCGAGGCACGTCCTGCTCCCAGTGCGGTGCGGAGAAGCAGCCCCTGGTTGGACCACTCATCTCATCAGCAGACTGGCCGGCAGGCTCCTTCCTTCCCCTATTGCCTCTGGCTGGGCCGGTGCCTTGGGAAAACCCAAGACCCTTGGGCACAGGGCGCTGGCCAGGAAGAGCCAAGTCCTGCATGTACCAAACTCCTGCACGGCACTGGCACGGGGAAGCCTCTCCGTCCCTCAGCTAAGCTCTGGAGTGGGCGGGGAGGTATTTCCAGCCTGTTCATCCCCTGAACCTGCAGGCTCCACAGCAATCTCCTGGGCAAGGGCTTAGCCCCTTGGTCCTGCCCCCAGGGAGCACGGGGCTGCTCCATTCCCTAGGCACCCTCCCCTGCTGAGCCACCTCTCTGGCCAAGTTCGCTGAAGCCCCTGCAGTCAGGTTATCTGGGCCCTGGTGCAGAATGCAGCCTTAGGGCTTAATCCCTTTCTGCCTGCGCTGTAGCCAGGGGACAGGAGGTGGTTGGGTTATGTCAGTGGCCAGCAGCAGCCTGGATGTGTTAGCTGCCTTTTGACACTGTGTGGAGGGACAAGCTGCTTCCAGACCTGGGGGGTGGGGGATGGGGGGAAGGAGAAGAGTTGAGTTCTGCAAAGAAATGGGCCGGGTCATCCCTTCCCCCGCTCCTCTTCATCTGCATCTGGAAGCCGCTCCCGTCCCTTCCCTCCTGCACCGTGCCGAAAGGCTGCTGCTGGCCACATTCTGGTGTGAACCCAGGCAGAAATCTGGGGGACATGTGACCCTGCATGCCCCCCCACATGTTGCCTCGGGGAGATGCGGCGCCAGGTACCAGGAGAGGCGGGTCTGGACCCAGAGGCCCAGCCAGGCACGGAGGGCGGAGAGCGCCGGGCAGGGAGGGTTGGGTCTGTCAGTCACCCCTTGTTAGGGAGGTATACAGGGGTGTGTATGTGTCACCTCTCCCCGTGTGTGGGAAGGGTAGAGGTGTGTGTATCACCCCTCCACATGTGAATCCTAAAGCCTTAAAGATATGAAGTAAATAAATAGAATCCAACTACGCAGTATTTCTTTTTAATGGGGGCTCAGTCAACTTGATGTTTGTACTGCATAGTTCTGACTGATTGCCATTGAACTTGTTTGAATACGAGTAATTTTTCCAGGTGTCCCTATTCAGCATAGGGAAATATGGTCATCCTACTTATGCCCAGAATTAATTTTACAGTTGCTTGTTTTTTTTAAACTTTTTTAAAACCTAATCATGGCCATACACCAAAAACATAGTATTTGCATGCCAAAGGCCTTATTTTCAACCCTACTATGCCGTTTTCATGTGAGTGTAGAGAATAAGAAATGGGGGTTAGAAAATTGAGCCCCAAGCATCAAATTCAGCTGTGAAAAATGTATGCTGATAATTTAACTCAAGTGCAACAAGGATTTTTAACCTTGTATAACTAAAACTATATCATAATTTATGACCAGAAGAGACCATTAGACTATCTATTCTTACCCCCTGCATAACAAAGGGAGTAGAATTTCACCCAGTTTTTGAGCACAATCAGTTTTGTTCAACTAAAGCACATCTTCCACAAAAGCATCAGTCTTGAACTGAAGACATCAAGAGCTGTAGAAACTTCCCTTGGTAGTTTATTCCAATGGTTAATAACCATCACTGTTAAAAATGTGTACCTTATGTCTAATTTAAATTTGTCTGGCTTCTGCTTCCAGTCAGTGTCCTGTCTCCTCTAGCCATTTAGTACCCTGTAGATGAAAATAGCTGAGAGGATATTTCTTAATAGTATTAAATTAAAATAAATCACCTTTTGGCTGAGGTTACACTAGGAAATGTTCAGAATTTCAGCTCCTCCAGCACACAAGAACAGGACTTAATAGCTTTGCAACCATAACCAAAGCATTTATTATCAATTTGCCATTGCTTTACATTTAGCAGTGATCATAGAGGCTTTGCTGATTCCCTGGCTGAACATTTTTTTTCAGGGAATGTATAATGTTATAGTCTGAAATCCCCACACTTACTTCAAGGTTTTGCTCCATAGGGCCCTAATGTTGCAATCAAATCCATACAAGTCAAGGGCTCATTTGCATGGCTCTGATTGCAGAATCAGAGCCCATGTTATGATGATCACAGTTGTCTTCTTCCAATGTATCATATGAAATTTACAGCAATTGAGTAATCAAAAGTTAGTTGTGGGTTTTCTTCTTTAATTAGAAGTCTTTTTCCCTCTCTTTTTTTCTAGGCAACACAACAATAACTCCACAGGACTCTTGGTGAGTTGGTGCATGGTGGCTTGGGTTTTTAATAGCTAGAATATTTAGTTGTGTGGCCAGGGCCGGCGCAACCCATTAGGCGACCTAGGCGGTCGCCTAGGGCACTGCAATTTGGGGGGCAGTGACCGCAGCGGTATTTCCGTGGTGGGACCTTCTGCTGCCTCTGTGGGGGGTGGCATTTTGGGGTGGGACCTTCTGCCGCCCAGGGCAGTGGAAAAGCTGGCGGCGCTCCTGTGTGTGGCTACCATAGCCTTCTCCTTCCTGCCTAAGCATCTGAAAAAGCAGGGGGAGAAAATAATGCCAAATCTTCACCTAATAGCTCTAAAATGGGAGGAGATCAAGGCAAGAGAAATCAGCAGCCAATGAAGTGGTCAGAAATGATTAAAGGCAAGTATTTCACAGGTCTCTAAACTCTGGAAGTGTCACCATGCCACAACCACAACTTTTCCACATTACGAATTGTGTTGGAAATAAGTCAGAGAGGGAAATTCTGAATACACACGCATGAAACTAGTGCTGGATAACCTCAAGAGGTTTGGCGGCTTTGCCCTGGTAAGCATCCAGAAGTTCAGAGGCTTACCAAGTTTTCTAAACTTTAGCAAGTTTCACCCTCACCCTCCCTGTAACTATTCTCAAAGTCCCTGCCTGACACTATCCCTCCAGTGAAATTCCCAAGAATCTCTGGTTCCCTCTCTACCTCCCTCTGTGTTTAATTACCTCTGAAGCTGGCACTGGATGACAGGGGATGGATCACTGGATAAATTGCTCTGTTCTGTTCATTCCCTCTGAAGTATCTAGCACTGGCCATAGTCAGAAGACAAGATACTGGGGTAGATGGACCATCGATCTGACCCATTTTGGCCGTTCTTATGTACTTATTATTACTTATTAATACACAGAAAAGCTGTTCAAATTACTCATTCTGTGTTTACACTGGTACAGCTGAGATCAAAATCCTCAGCTCTCAGCTGTATATATTAAACAAATTCTGCCCATGCAATTCCATTGACTTTAGTAAGGTGGGAGTGTGTGTAATTCAGGCCAATATTTAGCCTTCTGGCTTCAAAATTTATTCATCTGACTCTGTACCCTGATTTTAGTGGATTTACATATCTTTTTGTTCAGATCTCTTCACCTCACTAACGAGATTATTTAGCAACTGAAATGTATTTTATATTTTTATGCTGTACACTTCTGCAGCACGATAGTCTTACTGGTTACTACACTTACAGACCAAAATACATGGAGCAGCAGTATGGTCAATCAGCATCTAAGTCTAATTTTATAATTGGTGAGTATTATTCTCCAATATTCTTAGAGCATGGAAAGTGCTTTGAACCAGTAATTTGTGGTAGAAAGGCCTGCAACTGCTAAAATTCACAGATTTAATAGAAGGTCTTTCTCTTTAAATGCATTTATAACTATTGAATATTTAAACAAAAAGCTCTTAGAAGGAGAACTTACTCAGCCTCCCAAGAGGCGTGCCTCAGTATCCCAGGAGTACACATACCTGATGTGCCTTATTACTAGTATCATATGGCTACTTAATTTTATATTTAATTTTTTCAGTCAACTTATTTCATGTAAAACATTCTTCCATTAAGAAAAATAGTTTATAAAGATAAAAACAATTTACACTTGGTATAGTGCCTTATATCACAACGCGTGTTGCAGATTGATATTTCAATGATACTTAATGTAGGGATTCCTAGAGCTTTGGGGATGTTGAGCTTGTAAGACCTAAATTAGGATTGCTAGGAGATTAAGGAGGAAAATTGAACTACAGGTTTAGTTTAATGATGATCTCTTTGGGAGGCACTCAGATACTGTGGTGCCTATGAGGTATAAAAAACTGATTAGAGAGAAAGATCTGAATACTAAAAATGGCCCCTTTCATTACAGTGGGCCAAACCAAAACCCGATACTGAACCCTGCTTAGCTTTGGGGTGTTTGAAATCCAAATCACATTCTGAATTCTATAGTTTGGGCCCATTTCTGTATTTACCACATATTTTGGCTTCATGTATATGTTGTATTAAAATACTGTACTGAGTGTGAATGTGACTAATTCCCACAATTTTAGGAGTAACTACTTCACCACCTGCAGCTGTTGGGATTTTCACTAGAGGATTTATCATGAAAATATACAAATTAGGCATTGTTGCAGCTACAAAACTTTTATTGATGATTTTGTTTACATTTTGCATCTTCACTCTTTTATGTTTTATACTTGGCTGTGAGAATTGCAAGGCGGCAGGATTAGCAATGACCTATGATGGTTATGGAGACTCCTTGTTACACAGATAGTAAATGTCCCTGTCCTTCACTGGTAGCAGGAATATCATGCATATCCATCAGCTGAACGCCTCATAGTGATATTTAAATTACTGTTACAACTAGGACTGGCCCTGAACAGAGAAATTTGGAACCAGAATTGTAACAGGGTCCAAGCCTACCCAAAACACACAGTGGAGCTGAGTTCTGGTTTGGCCCTATCTTCCAGAAATGTAGAGTACAGATTTTTGAGTTTAATAGGCTGATGCATTGTCTTTCAGGCCCGAATCCTGCAAATTGCTCCATATGAGCTCACACCTGTGAGCAAGTCTCTGAATCTCACTTTTCCTACCTCGGAAAATGGGGATAATAATATTTGGATAACTCACAGAGGTGTTTGTGAGACCTAACTTGGCAAAGTGCCCCATAAGTGCAAAGATTATTAAGGACAGTTGGAGGCAGAGATGGGGATATAACTTGCGAATTCTGGACTCAGCCATATGACCTCAAAAAAGGGACTATCACTGGCTTCTCCTTGAAAATGTGCACCTTTCTACTTTTGATCAAATTTGCTGTGATTCCAGGAGTGTTATGCTAACTTGAAAGCTAGAGAATTTAGTCCAAAAAGCTTTTCACAAATTCAACTCCCATTTAAGTCAATGGAAAAACTCACGTTGACTTTTCTCAGAATTAGACAGGGTCCTAGAGCACAGACTGCCAATAAAGAATATGCACTGCAGTCAAATAATGACTGGTTTATAAATGTTGTATCACCTATCTCTGTGTTGAAATGGTCCTGGAATTGCACAAATGTTTTTAATAGACCTTTTAAAAAATTGCCTATTGTTCTGGTACCTGCTAAGTTCCAAGAGGAGCATCACATTTAGCCAATATTAATTTTAGACTTCTTCCAAGAAAAGGATGTGATGATGCCTCAAGGTTGTAATGAAATAACTTATTTACGTATTATGTGCAACTCCATGTAGGAACCCCATCAAGCACCATGAAAATTCCTCATTTTCAGTTTGCAGCTTTGACTGCAAATGTGCCACAAACCAGTGGGATCCTGTCTGTGGAGACAAAGAAATCACATACATGACAGCTTGTCTTGCTGAATGCAAGGCTTTGACAGGACAAGGACAGAACACAGTAAGAGCCGTCCCCAGTATTCTGCAAAGAAATGTCTACCTATAAACTTTTTTTTAATGTACAAAGTGTGTGTCTCCTCCACAAGCAGGGCTGCCCAGAAGATTCAGGGGGCCTGGGGCAAAGCAATTTTGGGGGCCCCTTCCATAAAAAAAAAGTTGCAATACTATAGAATACTATATTCTTGTGGGCGCCCTGTGGGGCCCGGGGCAAATTGCCCCACTTGCCCCTCCCACCCCCCGCCCCCATCCCCCAGGTGGCCCTGGGAAAAATAGACATTTAAAAACCTTCTGCATCTCAGCACAAACCCGGTTTTGAGAAAACTTCTTTTCAAATCACCTTTACAAGGTATCACTGGTTCACAGCATCAGCTAGTGCTAAAAGGCACTAAAGCTCATTAAAAGGGTTGGACAAATATTTTCCGACAAAACTTTTTTTGGATCGAAAACTAGGGGTTTTTAAAAAGCAGAAAAAAATCACGGACAATGTCTGCTTTCCTTCAAAATTTGTTGTGTTTTTTTTTAATTGAAAAGCTGAAATTAATCTGCCAAAACCTGAACATGGTTTGGGGTTTCAGAAGTGTGTGGCCAAATATTTGCTGCTTGCTGTGTTTGATTGTTTAAAGAAACAAGAAGAAAATTCTGCTTAAAAAAAATTCAAAACTTTTGAACCACCTCAGCTTGTGACCAAATGCCTGAGCCCATCCAATCAGAGACTTTTCCAGGTTTCTGATACTTTGCTGGCTTCCTTGAATCATATCTGTCTCCATAACTTTGGGTTCATTTAGGTTAGAACATAAGAACGGCCATACTGGGTCAGACCAAAGGTCCATCCAGCCCAGTATCCTGTCTTCCGACAGTGGCCAACGCCAAGTGCCCCAGAGGGAGTGAACCTAACAGGTAATGAGCAAGTGATCTCTCTCCTGCTGTCCAGCTCCACCCTCTGACAAACAGAGGCTAGGGACACCATTCCTTACCCATCCTGGCTAATAGCCATTAATGGATTTAACCTCCATGAATTTATCTGGTTCCTAGAGACTGGCTTCATGGGGTTCCTCACAAACTGGAGACGATTACTGTGGGTTTGTCTTTAGTATAGCTTATGTACATACTCCACAAACTGAGTATTTGAGCTTGTTCCAGAATCTGGGATGAGCCTATGTTGTGAAAAGTGAAATGCTCAAAATAGCACATGCACACAGGGTGCTAAAATTAAATTAACCCAGGGGTTCTCAAACTGGGGGTTGGGACCCCTTAGGGGGTCACGAGGTTATTACTGGAGGTTGCGAGCTGTCATCCTTCACCCGAAACCCTGCTTTGCCTCCAGCATTTATAATAGTGTTAAATACATAAAAAAGTGTTTTTAATTTATAAGGGGGGGGGGGTCGCACTCAGAGGTTTGCTATGTGAAAGGGGTCACCAGTACAAAAGTTTGAGAACCACTGAATTAACCCCTCTGGAGCCTCGGGGAATACAGGGGAGGGGGTGTCTCCCTTGGTAGGGTTGGGAAGGAGGTAGGTGGTGTATGACATTGCTCTTCTCATGTGATCCCTCCCCCATGGCTCTCTTGGCTCTATAACTGTTAATCTAAAGTGGCTAATTTTAAATGAAGCTACCCTCCCCTGAAATGAATCTCCCTATGGCACTTAAATTAAATGTAAACTATAATTTGGCATTTGAGAAGTGAAAGGGATGGTAGCCCTAAGGGAAAAGATAACAGCTTGGCTCATTGTGTTAAATAGCTGTCGGCAAGCCTCAAACTGCTGAATGAGCTTTAGGGTAGGAAAGGTTGTGCCTCATCAAACAGCCTGGCCCTGCCCCCATCCGACCCCCCCCCACTTTCTACCCCCCGACTGTCCCCCCCAAGAATTCCCGCCCCATCCTGCTCCTTATCCCCTCACTGCCCCCCCCAACCACCACCCCGGGACCCCACCCCCCACCAACCCTCCTGTTCCCTGTCCCCTGACTGCCCCGACCCCTATCCACCCCCCCACCGAGTCCTGACAGACCCCCGGAATGCCCATGATCCAACCCCCCATTCCCTGACTGCCCCCCCGTATCCCCACAGCACTGTCCAGGGCTGCTCCTGGGTTACTGCCGCCTCTCCCCTCTCTCAGAGCCTCAGCGCACCGCATCCAGGAGGTGCCTTGGCCCCTGGACAGCGCTGCAGCAGTGTGGCTCCAGCGGGACCGGAGCTTGCAGCCCTGTCCCCTTACCACGCGGCTCTGACTCAGTGGGAGGAGCTCAGGCCCCACCAGAGCCATGCCGCTGCAGCGCTGTCCAAGGCCACTACTGACACGACACGCTGAGGCGCCGGGGGATGGGGCATGGGGGCCCCTGCAGGGCATGGGGCAAATTGCCCCACTTGTTCCCCCCCCTGGGCGGCCCTGTCCACAAGGGAGTCACAATCAGAGATGAGCCCAGCCTTCAGAACTGAGATTGATGTTCAGATAGTGGCACTTTAATAAAAAAATAATATGAGTAATTAATAATACTTACATCATACTTTTCATCAGTAGATCTCAAAGTGCTTTACAAAGGAGGGCTGTATCACAATCCCCATTTTACAGATGGGGAAACTGAGGCACAGAGCAGTGACATGGCTTGCTCAAGGTCATCCAGCAGGGCAGTGGCACATCCAGGAATAAAACCTAAGTCTCCTGTGTCCCAGTCCTGTGCTCCACTGACCTGAGATTTTGGTTTGGGACCACTTCAAGTCACAAAAGTAGCAAAATAAACACAAACTGTAAGATTCCCAGCTGGTTTAAATCCTCAGTGGAGCTAAGCTGATTCACCTAGCTGAGGATCTGGCCCATGTCTCAAAAATAGGAGAGCTGGATGTTGATTATCCAGGAATTCAGAACTTTTGGCAAGTTACTGTCTTATGAACTGGGATTTGATAGGACAGAGTAACCCCAACAGTTAGTTCTTTTCCTTCTATAGGAAGGTGAGCGGCTTAACTAGTGTATACTCACTACCCAGTGTTAAACAACAATTTAGTTAATCAATGACAGACAAACGTTGTTTGCTTTTTCTATTGTGCAATTAGTTTTTAGATAGTCCATTTCAAAAGAAGAACGAGAAAAAGAGGAAAAGGATAATCTTGAGAGGAAGGAGGCAACATTTTTTTGGAAGAGGAGCCTTACACAACCAAAACTGCATTTGCTGTTAATGAGCAGTTTCTTAACTGCAAAACCGAGCCCTATTTGTTAAGAATCTTCCCCAAAATGTTAATTTAGTGTAAATCTGTGTATCACCGTCGGTATAATTCCATTGAAGTCGATTTACACCAGTTGAGAGCCCAACTAATCAATAGTTTGGAATGTTACCTTATCACACAACACTTCATGCTAGATTGTGATTTGGAGTACAATGGATCTGTACATAGGCGCGGGAAGTATGGGTGCAGGGGGGTGCTGCAGCACCCCCAGGTTTTATGCGGGGCTGCTGACTCCGCTTCCCAGATGCTGGCTCCATGCATAAAACCTGGGGCTGTTTCCCGTGCCTATACCCTGCTCCTGGCCAGGGGTGGCTCTATGTATTTTGCCGCCCCAAGCATGGCAGTCAGGCAGCCTTCGGTGGCATGCCTGAAGGAGGTCCGCTGGTCCCGCGCCTTCGGCGTACCCACCGCCGAATTGCCGTCGAAACCGTGGGACCAGTGGACCTCCCACAAGCATGCTGCTGAAGGCAGCCTGACTGCCGCCCTCACGGCGACTGGCAGGCCGCCCCCCGCAGCTTGCCGTCCCAGGCACATGCTTGGTGCACTGGTGCCGCCCCTGCTCCTGGCCCTCCACCCGCACTCCACTCTCCAACCCCTCATTGCACCTTGGGCTCAGGTCCTGGCCGCCGGCCCCACCCCTACTCCCAGGCCTCCACTCCTGGGGTGTGCCCCACTCCTGTCCCTATGCCTGGGGCTCTGCTCCTGGGGCCCCAGCTGCCAGCCCCGGTCGCTGGCCCCGTGCCGGGCCCCACAGCCGGGGCTCTGCTCTTGGCCCCGCATGTGGGGTCCCAGCTGCCAGCCCCTGCCCAGGGCTCCGCTCCTGGCCTCATACCCGCCCCCAGCTGTGGCCACGTCCCTGTTCAGGAAAGCACATAATCATCTGCTTAACATTACACAAGTTCTTAAATTCCACTGACATCAGTAAGAACAGGCAGGGCCGGCTCCAGGCACCAGCCAACCAAGCACGTGCTTGGGGCGGCACCTTGGGCCGGGGCGGCGCTCAGGTTTTTATTAATTTATTTATTGGGCGGGGGCTGGCGCAGCGCAGCGTTGGGGGGTGGGGGCTGGCGCTCGGAGGAGGGGCGGGGGCTGGCGCGATGCTGGGGGGCGGGGGCTGACGTTCGGAGGAGGGGCGGGGGTTGGCGCGGCGTTGGGGAGGCGGGGGCTGGCGCTCGGAGGGGCGGGGGTTAGCGCGGCGCAGCGCTGGGGGGGCGGGGGCTGGTGCTCGGAGGAGGGGCGGGGGCTGGCGCGGTGCTCGGAGGGGGCGTGGCTTTGGGCGTTCTGGGGGGCGGGGATTCAGGCGTCATGGTGCTGGGGAAGCGGGGATTTCAGCGGCACTGGGGGGGTAGGGCGGCGTGGCGCTCGCAAGGGGGGGGCGGCACTCTTCTTTTTTGCATGGGGCGGCAAAAAAGTTAGAGCCGGCCCTGAGAACTGGAGTACTTGTGGCACCTTAGAGACTAACAAATTTATTTGAGCATAAGCTTTCATGCATCCGAAGAAGTGGGTTGTAGTCCACGAAAGCTTATGCTCTAATAAATTTGTTAGTCTCTAAGGTGCCACAAGTACTCCTGTTCTTTTTGCGGTTACAGACTAACACGACTGCTACTCTGTAAACTGACATCAATGCATACCTGAACTGAGGCCTAAGCCTACAAAAGCTAGGACATTCAGACAGATGATTCAATCCTCCAAGTTACAGGACACTTCTTGCATGGACCAGAGTTGTGTCAAATTAAAATTAATACTTATTTTTATATTTACTGTATTGTGTGCAATGTCTTATGATAAGATACTATTGAATTTACACTCTTGCAAGGACTTGCACACCTCAACTGCAGCTGCAGTCACACAAGCCGAGAGCTCTCGTTGGGCCTGATTCGATACCCACTGAAGTCAATAGAAAATCTGCTAGGGTTTTCAGGGCCTTTGGATCAGGCCCATTATCATACCACAGTGTGATGAATGGATGCCTTCAATCAGAGGGCCTTAAAATAAAGCCTCCTGTTACTTTATCCTTTATCTCAAAGTAAGCAGGTACTTAAGTACTTTGCTGAGATGGGGCCAAGACGCAAAATTGAAATTGACGAGGCTATTAGCATAATCTAGGCTGAGTGAAGTGTCAAGAATAAAGAAAAATAACATGAATGTTCAAAAGCAAATGTCATTCTTCAAAATAATTTCAACTGTAATAAGCCAAGCGATTTTTTTTAACTAATCCTGCTAAGGTAATTAGTTCCTTTTATATAAGACTTTTATAACCTGACTATTCCTTTAATATTTTTAATTTTAGCAGTTTTTTTCTAAAACACTTGTTTTTAAAGTTAACCTTAATCTTTTTAATTGAAATTTGGTATTGAAAGATAATGGGGAGGGGGTTCAGCCTGATTGTGAGTAATTATACTGTAAAGCTTATTTTAGGGGCTTGAGTCCATGCCCTCTGACGTCAATGGTAGGCTTTCCATTATCTTTAATAGGCTGTGGATCGTGTCCTAGAAGCAGCCATCACATTTTCTCCCTTTCTTCCTTTACTACTTTGGAATACTGACATCAATTTGTGCATATTTTTGACTGTTTCCGTTCCCTTTTAATTTCCTTCCCCTGTTTCTTCATTAAACAAGGACAAACTGTTTTAAACAGGTATTATCAAGATTGATTTTGTTACTTAGATTGCGTATCTGCTTAAGAGGTGTTGATCCAGCGCTGAAATTGCTTGCAAATTATGAATGCACTGATGATGAGAGGTCTAAGTAAGAACGTATTTGGCTCTATTCGTTGTTTAGCTGCCATTTGATATACGCTGCAGATTGCCTTTTCAGTAGTGCGTGTGACTTCTGGATACCAAACATCCGTTAATAATAAATGGGATCTAAAGTAACCATGTGGTGTAGATTCAGGAAAACACTTAAGCACGTGCTCATATCCACCTGTATTCAGGGTAGCACTTAAATCACTAGGACATAAACATACGCTTAAGTGCTGTCCTGAACAGGAATATTTTCCTGAATCAGGGCCTTGGGAATTATATGCATAAAGTAATTCTGCATAGTAAGCTGAAAAAGAACCAACTCTGGTTTAATCAAATATGGGCATACATGAAAACTTATATTGTCAGACATGAGTAGTAACTGGTGCTTCAGTTTTTGGGTGCCCAATTTGGGACAGCTTAAAGGCACAAATTTTTCAAAGGGTCAGTGCTCAGTATTTTCTGAAAAATCAGGCTCCTTTAATGTGTCTCCAGTTAGGCACCCACTTGAAAATTTAGGCCAAATTGCATAATATTAAATGTTTTAAAAGTTGTCTAGCTTCCATATCAAAACTAAAAAGATACAGGAATTTACTACAGTGACTTCAATGTAATGTAAGCACATGCTTTGTGCTTGAGGAGTTCTTCTTTACTAGGGAAACTTTCCTGATGCGAGGCCTTCTATATAGGCGTTTTGGTTGTGCCTCAAAATGTGCATGATCATGAATATGAGCCAGGGTTTTTGAATGATAGAGGATTTTAATGATTTTGAGTTATGATTATTTTATGATTTAATGGATAAAGATACAAGTATTAACTATTTTAATGTTACATATATATAATTGTAACATTCTATACCTTGGCGGAGCATGCTGTAACCCCCATATTCCTCATTTTCATATAATCATGATCTTATGTATAAAGCATGCTTTGTAAGGTATCAGGGGAAAGGTTATGATCTGCTGAAAGTCATTTCTCTATCCATACATGTATATTATTAATGCATATGAAGTTATGAGAATTGTGTAGTATGGTTCTCACTAAAACATGCTGTAAACTGGGGGAATCAGCCAGATATTAGCTCCCCAGGGGCAACAGCAAGGAAAGTAACCAGCGCCCGGGCGGAGTGTCAAACAACCCATCAACAGCCATTGTCTAGCAAGGGAGCTACAATGCAGTGACTCACCTGCATGAGGCAACACCTGGGGAATTGCTCAACCTTGCTCAAGAAGGAGGAAAGGATATGATAAAAGGAAGAGACATTTGCCATGATCTTCCTCTCTCTTCCACCTACATCTACAGCCACCACACCAAGCGACTGAAGTGCTGATCAAAGGGGAGAGCCTGTCTGAAAAGCAACCAGCCAGTTTGTGGTGAGAAGCAGCTAAGTTTGTAAGGGCATTGAAAGTGTTAAGATCAGCATGTCTCCAGGCATCTGAAGAAAGGTTATGACCAAATAAATCTGTTAGTCTTTAAGGTACCACCGGACTCCTCATTGTTTTTGAAGATCAGCTTAGAATGTTTTTTGCTTTTATTTCATTTGACCAAATCTGACTTGTTATGTTTTGACTTATAATCACTTAAAATCTGTTTGTCTATTCTACCTGAAGCAGTGCATTTGGTTTGAAGACTTTCAGAGTCTCCCCTGGGGATAATAAGCCTGATACATACCAATTTCTTTGTTAAATTGATGAACTCATATAAGCTTGCAGTGTCCAGCGGGCATAACTGGACACTTGAAGACGGAGGTTCCTAGGGTTGTGTCTGGGACCAGAGATATTGACTAGTGTCATTCGGTTGCAAGTAGCTGGGAGCAGCTTACATGCCAGAGGATGTGCGTGAACAGCCCAGGAGTGGGCGTTCTCACAGCAGAGCAGGGTAAGGCTGGCTCCCAGAGTCAAGGATTGGAGTGACCTAGCAGATCGCCGGTCCAGACAACACCAGAGGGGAACGTCACAATTATATATTCAGTTAATTACTCAATTAAAGTAAAATGTGTGACATAGAAATTTTTTTAATAATCTAGATTAGAGAGAACTTTGAGCATGCTCCAAGCCATAACTAAGCAAAAGGACTTTCTTGCAACATTTGATGTATTTCAAACTCCAACAGACTGAACCTGTTCGCATACTTTCACTCTGCTATTTTTGTACTAGTGCTTTTGAAATTTAATTTGACCTCTTGACGCATTTGTTGCTTGTTTCACTACAGCTGGAATTCCAGCCCTGGTTTATTTTTGTGCTTTGGTAGACAGAACTTGCTTAAAATAGGGAAGCAAAATCTGTGGGGGTCGAGGAGCTTGTAGGATGATTCTAATGTGTGGGTTTTTTTCGTAAACATCTTGGAAATTTCACATGAAGATATGTATTAATAGTCATAGATCATTACAGCTGCTTTTCTTACACATTTAAAAGTCAAGAAATGCCAAAGTGAAGGCTGCATTATCTATTGGAGTAAGTTCCTCTCTTCCATGGCTATTTTTAGAGGGGCCTTGATAATAACAATTAAGGGCGATGTTATGGACTCACGCTTTGGCATAGACCTGGCCACTCAGCTACTGACCCTCTGCATAGGAAGCGTGGACAGGTGACCAGGGGCATGGCTGGAGCATGTCTCCATGTTGGCAATTCTCAGCTGCCAGAACAGCCACCTGGGAACAGTGGGTATCTGGGCTTAAACTAGAGCAGCCTTCTGGGTCTTCTAACATACACTGGGCACCAAACTGGTGTAAAGCCACATTTCCACCTGCTCCATCTCCCACCTCCTGTGCTGAGCATAGTTCTGCCAAACCCAAGATTCAAGTCCTAAGTTTTACTCTGTCTGATAAGAACACCACAGTTCAGCCAGCTTCTCAGCTGCTGCAAAGCAGCATAACTCCATTGAGCTCAGTGGGACTACTCTGATTTACACCAGCGAAGCAGCTGTGGACAGCCTTTTGTTTCTGATCTCTGTTCCCGGGTATACCTACAGAGGCCTAGCTGCAAGTATAAGGGCACCTTTCTATTTCTTAGCTTGCCTGTTTTTATGATAGGGAAGAAATATTATCACACAGGAGATTGCAGCCCCACAGAAAATGGGGGACAGAAAGGAGGAGCTACGAATATCGATGTTATCTCAAAGAGCAATGACTGTTTTGCAGATTCCTCTGATGTGTAGAAAGAAACCTATCTTTAGAAAAGAAGCATAAGTCCACCTTGTACTAATCAAGGTGTGATCATGTGCGGTGTTGAGCACTCTAGCCACAATCCAGCAAAGCACTTAGGTGTGCGCTTCACTGTCAGGGCGTGAGTAGTCCCACTGAACTCGATGGGGCTGTTTATGCAATGGTGGAGTGGTGTTTATGTGACGAACTGGGACTGTTCTTACTGTGGTCTGTGAAAGCTGACAGGGGAGTGTGGCTAAGATAGTCTGCATTGGGGGATGGTGGACTGCCCGAAGGCGAATACCTGAGCGTGTAACATGAGAACCCAGGAAGGGGTTGGAGGCCAGGTGACACCTTGGCCCGGGAAACTGAACAAAGGCTGTGGGAGGGGTCGCTGAAGGCAGAGTGTTGGAAGCGGGCTGGAGAGATGGCTGGGAGGCAGAGATGGCTCTGACCCCCCCCAAAGGGGGGTGGGCTGGGATGCCCTGGGACCCCAAGCTAGACCTAACTGAGGGGGGCCCTGTTGTCTGTGCCTGCAAGACCTGTCTTGGACTGTATTCCTGTCATCCAAATAAACCTTCTGCTTTACTGGCTGGCTGAGAGTCATGGTGAATCGCAGGAAGCCGGGGGTGCAGGGCCCTGAGTCCCCCAATACTCCGTGACAGTTTAAAAAACCAAAAGTGAGTAAACGCTTCAACTAAACCCCATACAGCCCAAAGGGGAAGTGGGTAAACTCTGTCTATCTGTGACTGCACTACTATATTCATGTGCTTTAAAGTTGTGAACGTGCTTAAGTGCTTTTGCTGGATCCGGGCCAGACCTGCCACCACTTTGGAAGATCAAATTTTGAGAGAGTTGGTCTGAGTCTAATCTAATTTACACTGAGGTAACTTCAGTGGAATTACACTTGATTTAAATCAGTGTAGGAAAGAACATTATTGGCTTCAGCACATGAGAATATTGTGCAATCCGTACCCTCCTCTACAGTCAGGAAATGAAAGGGGTAATAAAAGCTGACAGAAAATGGAAGAGAGCAACAAGAGTGGCTTAGGGTTATGCTGATCAGGGGAACTTTGTGACACCTGAAAACAAGCAGAATATGTGTAATGTGAACACATTCATGCTGTGAAGAATTAGAGAAGAAAACCATGTTTTACATTATGAAGTGTAACTATTACAGATTTTTATTTGGCTTTGTGGGGGGAGTTCTACCAGAGTGACTCAAGCATCCATTATTGTGAGAACTATTTTTGGATCACGGTCTCAGGAACTGCATTTGTTTTTAAAACTTCCTGGCAGACATATCACATGGCAATCAGCACATTTAAACATCTAAATGTTCGGATTTGGTCTTGGATCTCCACGTCTGACCCAAACCCCACGCCTAGCCTGACCTAGTGCTTTATCTTCAGCAAAACAGACCCTACTGCAAAAGGTAAGATAAGAGTGTGCAAACAGTGCTCTTGTTTTGTCAAAAATACTTTATTAATATATAAACAAAACATCGTGCCGCATACATTCACTGATCAGCAGGAATCAACATATTTTAATTTATCACCCCAAAAAGTAAAATGAATTGCATGTAGACCAAGCTCAGTTCAAGCCACTATGTTCAGATTCATGTATCAGGGCCTGAGATGCTCCTCATTTGCATAGTGTAAATCAGGAGTAACTCGAGAGAAGTCAATGCAATTGCACCAATGTAAGCGTGAGGAGAATGAGGCCCACGGATTTTGAATCCCTGAAAATTCAAGGGTGGTTGAATCTGGGATTTTGATTCAGGCCCGTCTCTAATGCTGACATAGTTTGTGCTAATGTAGTTTATATTCCAACACACAAAACAGACTGTTTTCTTCTATCTGATTGTAGCCTGAAGTCAAACGTCCCTTTATAAAAGAATCCTGAAGTCTGAACATGTTGGTTTAATTCTGTGAGCAGCAAAACTGGGTACCAAAATTTGAGGAGCTCTCACACAGGTGACCAGCATGCGTGCCATGTCATGGGTGCTTCCTGTGCTTTTGTTTATAGCCAGACTGGTGGGGGTGTTGGCGGAAGCCCAGGCCAAAGGCTCTTTGGGGCTGGTCTACACTGGGGGGGGGGAATCGATCTAAGATATGCAACTTCAGCTACGTGAATAGCATAGCTGAAGTTGAAGTATCTTAGATCGACTTACCTGGGGTCCACACGGCGCGGGATCAACGTCCGCGGCTCCCCCGTCGACTCCGCTACCGCCGCTTGCTCCGGTGGAGTTCCGGAGTCGACGGGGAGCGCGTTCGGGGATCAATATATTGCTTCTTAATGAGATGCGATATATCGATCCCCGATAAATCGATCGCTACCCATTATTTCTCCCCATGTAGGGGAAACAGAAAGAGCTCATTTTTAGACGTGTTGAGCTTCCTTCCATTTTCTATAAACTATTGCCCAAGGTATGGAGAAGATTATTCCAATCCAGCCATGGCTCTCACGGCTCCTCGAGCTGGGCATAGAGCCTGGGGAGAGAAGGCTTTAACCCTAAAATAGAGCGAGACTTAGTCTACAGTACAAAGTTTTGCCAGCATAACTATGGTGGCTCAGAAGACACTTGCTGTAGATGTGAGTACTCCAACAGAAGAATGCTGCTCCTGGCTTAGCTAATGTTGTTCGGGGAGGTGGTATAGCTATGCCAGGAGAACTCCTGTCAGCCTACGCTGCATCTCCATTAGGGGGCTCTGTCAGCAAAGGCTCTGGAGTGTAGACAATCCCTAAGCATGTGACACACCATGCTGCAACAGCGGTGACAAATTACCCCAATTGTTCTTATTAGTGATATTCATTCCCTTTGAAAAGTCACAGAGCCGTCTTTGTCAGGGGGACTTCACACTTCACGTAGTGATGCTTTTTTAAAGAGATATTTTAGTAATAAATGATAGGCGCGTTTGTTATTAAGGCTCTCTCTTCTCTGGCATGTCACCGAAGCTCTATTTGACAGCTTTTAGCACTTTATTTAATGGCCTTTTTTGGCACTTTATTGGGGGATGACGAATATATATACTGCAGTCTTTCAATTATTACAAACTTACATTGATAACGTTCTAAAAAATTTTTTTTAAAAATCAAAGAAATGTAACTCCAGTATCTGCCACCTCATTGCACAGGATCAGAATAATTACACTAATGATGAGAAAAGGTTTGATTCAATACTGAAAGGTACTTTAAAACTAATACAGTATAGTCTCTCTTCTGCAGTCTATTTTGACTGGTTAATGTTTGAGCCAAATCCTGAAGTTGTTATGAAGTGTTTGATGACTGAGGGACCAACCCTACAACCTTTATTCACGTTAGTAATCCTCATTCATATGAGTGTGCCTATTGAACTCAGGAAGAACAATTGAGTATATAAGGATTATATGATTTAATAAGGATTACAGGATCAGACCCAGGGCTAGAACTTGTCTAGATCGGGTTGAAAAACAGGGAAGAGTTGTTGTGCATTTTTTTATTTTAAATTTCCCACCTGTTTTTAAATTAAAATTTTAAAATTGGAAACATTTCAACTAGCCTTACAATTGTTTAAAAAACACAAAAATAACATTATCATTTTTCCTGCTTTTTCGGGGGGAGGTGAGGGGTTAAA
The DNA here is from genome assembly GCF_027887155.1 of Malaclemys terrapin pileata. Lineage (NCBI taxonomy): Eukaryota > Metazoa > Chordata > Testudines > Emydidae > Malaclemys > Malaclemys terrapin. The sequence goes on from NC_071505.1 coordinate 117,543,098, forward strand.
ACTTGAAAATTTTTCATTGCAATTCCAAAAAGCTGTAGACGTCAGTATTTGGCCCTATGCTGTACTTGTAAAACCTCCACGTGAGCATTCAGAGTTAGAAAATGCCTGTGTCCTTCTCACAGACATGTTTCTTCATTTGCCTCCAAAGCTTTTGCACAAGGAAAAGTTTCATTTTTACTGCCACTAGTTGATCCCTTCCTGGATGATACTTCTGTACTTTTCACATCTATCAGCTCATTGCTCTCTGGTTGGAATCGTTTTATTATTAAAATGAAGAGCGTTATATATAAGAAACAACATCCTGCCCTCAGTCCTGCAATGAGTCCAAGATAGACATTTCTAGAAAAAAAAATGAAAACGTGAATGTTTCTATCATTGATACTTGAGACAAAGTCAGGGTCCAAACACCCCCCTAAAGAGAGAAGGGGGGGGAGGGGGAATGATGGGAAACTGTTCAAAGACAATGGGTATCTTGTATTAGAAAAGGGAATTTATCTAATATGTAAGTGTAAAGCCTGAGGTTGCACCATTATGTTTATTTTCTGTGTAACTTGTATGTGTTTGCTTCCCCTTACTATTTCATCTTTGAATCTGTGATTTTTCTCTTAAAGAAATCTTTTGTTTATTTTTTACCTCAACCAGGTCTCTGTTGAGCAAGCTGTGTGGAGGCCAAAGAACGCTGGTATCTGGGGAAGGAGGTGGTGGTCTGGTTTCACATATTTGGGAGTGATGAACCAGAGGGGAAAAATCCAAGTGTCTGATAGTTAAGGCAGGTGGAAGCCAGGGAGAGACCTTATTCTTGTGGTCTGGTTACCGGTTTCAGGGCTCTGAGCTATAGCAGCAGAGCATTAAGGTACCCATGGTTACATGACAGGTAGTCACAGAACCTCTTACAGGTCTGGGTGATCCCTAAAATGTCAGTACTTACCAGGTCCTACTGGAATTTGAGTGTAAGATGTAAAATATGCATTTCTGAAAAACTGCTGAGACACTCTGAATCCTGCTAAATCACAAACAAAACACTAAGGGCTAGGATCTGGGATGTGTTAGGAGTCCTCCTCCGCACAATTCAGGTGGTGCAAAGAGGCCATAAACTAACTGATAATTTCCATCAGAGAAAGAGCTCCCTGCTGGGGGTTAAGGTGCTGCATTTGGCACCCTCCAACCAGCCTGGGGAGTATGTCGGGCAGGGAGAGGTTGTAACAGAGCAGAGCTCTCTCTGCAATGCAAATCCTCTACTGATGCAGGGTTGTTAATAGATCATACATCAATCACACATCTTAGTTCTGCTAGGCCTATCTTCTATTGATATAGGGTCCATCAGTGGCACAACTTAGAGCTGCCTGGCATGGGGACCGCAGGCAGCACTGTGATGCTCCCCTTTCTCCTGGACTGAGTGCATTTTTGGCCCAGGACAGAATCAACCTGAAAACACCCGCTTTGTTCTTCAGTCCTATTTTTTATATCTGAGCCACTTCACAGCTGCACTAAAAAGCCAAGTTAGAAAAGAACGGTTTATCCAGGGAGCGTTTACTCTACTTGTATAGAAACAGCCACCTTAGAAAAGTGTTAGCCGTTTAACCGGTCCAAGGCACAGTTGGGTGGTAGAGAAAACCTTAAACTAAATTGTGTGTGATAGACACTCATTTGTCCAACCCCTAACGCACAAAGCACTCCACTGAACTCAATTTCCCATTGCCATAATTTCAGTGTTCCTTGGTGCTCTAAGGATTAAATTAACAACTATTAAAAATGCAACCTTTGGTAATACGACCTTTAGGAATAAAGAAGAGACCTTCTGCAATTTCATATGTTAAAGCTAATGAAAAGAATGTTGTTCCTAAGACCTAGCTAAAATTTAGATGCTTTGAGATTGTCCAATCAATTTTGTGACTTTCTTTTTCCCCCCTGAGAAATAGCGCTGTTTGGAAAATGGTTTTTGTTCTGAAGAAAGTTTTGACTTTTCATCAAAAAAGTAAAATTCAAAAACTAGAAGTTGAGGTTTTCAGCCAAAACCCAGAATATATTTGGCTAAAAACTGATAGGAACAGCCCAACATATAGTTTGGGGCTGAAAACATTTATTTTGTAATGGTTTGTTTTCTGACACAAATTTGAAAATTTTCAAAGATGGTACAAATGATTTTCATGAACATTTTTGTTTAATCAAAAACCCAGTTATCCATTCCCCCTCCCCCCAAAAACAAATCAACAAAAAATGTAGTATAACTAGTAGAAAACTTAGTATAAACTCTGAAGCTGCAGCTGATTGAAGAACAGGAGACAGGAGCTATTCTGAATACTCTAAAGTCAACACTGCTTGGGCCTTTATTCTTAATTTCATCTCACCTGAATGCTTTCGTGTCATACACTCTGCAAGACCCTGATCCTCCACACCGCTTTGTTCCCCATTTCAAGCAGGTCTGATCTATCAAAGCTCCAAAATAAATGGGAGCTGGAAGTCCGCCTGCAATGAAAATACGTAGTAGAATGAGCGTAACATTATAACAGTAACAGAGCTTAGTTCATAGTGGAGGAAGGATCCCCTTAACAAATGGTTAGAGCAGGAGCATGTAAACTCAGGTCCCCTGGATTCTGTTCCCACCTCTGCTAGCTGCATGACCTTAGGCAAGTTGATCAGCCTCTATGTTTGCCCAGCTGTAAAATGGTGATTTCCTACTTCCCAGCCTTGTTATCAACTTAATTAATGCGCGTAAACTGGTTTGAATTCCTTGGATGGAGGGTTCAGGAGACTGGACAAGCATTATTATTACTCCCAAATAAGAAAAGAAAGTTAATGATTCCAATGATTCCACTTTTTCAGTTTTTTTGCCTCTCTCAAAAAAAAGTTTAAAGGTCCTCTTCTTCACATTCTCTCGAGCATCAGTCTGTTCCTGGTTTTCATTTGTGTGTCACAATTCACCACAACTCATGTACATCACTGTATCCATTAAAGCAGTGTAACTAAAATAGATCAGTGCTAGAGCTCAGTTCAGCAAAACACTTAAGTACGTACTTAACTTTAAGCATGTGCTTAAGTCTCATTGGGTATGCCTACACTGCGAAGAAAAACCCATGGTACTGTGTCTCAGAGCCCAGACCAATTGACTTGGTGCATGGGTTTGTGGCTGAGAGGCTAAAAACAGTAGTGTAGACATTCCGGCTTGGGCTAGAGCCCAGGTTCCAAGACCCTCCCCTCTCACCAGGTTTCAGAGCCCAGGCTTCAACCCAAGTGGGAATGTCTACACTGCAATTTTTAGCCCCGCAGGCCAAGCCCCAATTGACTTCCGTTCTGAGACTCGGCATTGTGGGGGTTTTTTGCAGTGTAGACATATCCATTGACTTCAGGCGCTTATGTGTGTACTTTGCTGAACTGCGGCCTAAACCATTTCTTGACTGACTGCCAAACACTTCCATTTTCAAAACAAAAATCAATCACATTTTACAATGATCTGTGTTCAGCTTTGTAAGGAAAAAATCCTTTAAAAAAATATGAAAATAGCCCAGTGAGAGCTCATTCGGAAATGGGTTCCTGCAACCGTCAGATAAGGCAGGGATGGGAGCAGAGGGAGATCCTTGTGACAGTAACGGGGAGAAGGAGGTAGTCAGAGCACATGGAAGCTGTGGGGACGTGGTTGTAGGGGAGAGAGTACTTGGAGATGCGGCCCTAAAGGAGCTGGGTAATCTTATCCCATTTTAAAGTCTGAAACACCAAATCATAATCCCCAGGTGCCTGCCTACATGAATAAAACAAAAAACTGCTGCAGTTCAAGTCCCCTGTTTTTCCCTGACTCTCATTACATAGATTGTTTAAACAGACAACTATATTACATCATCATGTGCTAGGACATACCTATGAAGCATATTGAGGTGGGACATATTCAATACGCTCTACAAATTTAACAAAATCAAATTTTTGGAAGGGTTTGGGGGTTTGTTTGTTTTTTGGTTCTGACATAGAACAAGTCCATATGGACCTAAGATGATTTGGTGTACTTTATTGTGTTCTATTTAAATCCTAAGAAGAATAAGAATGAACAAAAAACAAAACAACAAAATGTTTTACCTAGTATCCTTCCACACAAAGCGTCAATACCAACAGCAAATGATTTCAAGTCTGGTGAAACAGATCTAAAACGTAGGAGGACAAGATCACATTAATTTTATATTCATCAGAAGAGCACTTACTATAATGCAGTTTTGACGGCATCTACACTGTGCATGTCCATATATGCTCCATTGTAACGAGTGCCACACAACTTTATTTTATATACCACATTGCATACAAGCTGTAATGGAAAACACTCCTCAAAGGTTTCATTTAAGATGAGTGCAGAAGCAGCATTGATCTAAATAGGAGTAGGAACAGGCTTTCAGACAATCAAGTGTATGGTGTAAAAATGTATGTGAAGCCATCATAAGAAGAAAGAAAAGTAAACATTCTCTCATAATACTATTAAGGACCTGATCCAGCCAGACACTTAGCCCTGAGTCCTCCCATTGAATTCAATGGGACGACTCATGTGGTTAAAGTTAACAGGTGTTACTGTCTCAGGGCCTAAGGCACAGCGAACGTATGAGGCATAGCAAGGGCATGGAGAGAGCGTTTCAGATGACACTTGAAAGGGGCTGGAAAGTTGCTGAGGCAGACACAGGAAGGCTATTTGAGACGACTGTAATTGTGGCGAACATCACAGCGGAAAGTGGTAAGATTGTGGGCTGGTACAAATTGGAAGAAATAGGGAAGGGAATAGACACAAAGCCTTTAATTCTAACAGGGCATGGAGCAATGAGTACAATGGTGTTGCATTCCAGTACAAGTGTAGAAATAAATGGGACCAATTCTCATTTACAGTTTTTGTAGTGGTATAAATGTCAGTTCAGGGCATGTGATTATTTTTACCGATAGTTATATGGGTGCACCCCTTGGTGCAGACACAGTTATATTGGTATGAAAGTGCCTTATAGCAGTATAGCTTACTCCTTTTCCTCTATGGGATGCATCCACACTGGATGAGGAGGGTGTACCACTTTAACTATATTGGTGCAGTGGCCTTACGGTGGTGTTTACCCAAGCAGTGTAAGATGGCTTTAGTGTAACTGGGAGTTAGGCCCAAGTAAGTTTAAGTATCAAGTCTTCTGCACTCAAAAGTATTAAATCTCACACCCTTTAAGGGCCAGTTCCCTTACTCTCAAATGGTGAAAGGCCTGGATGCGTGTGAGGAGACATGGGCTTCAATGTGCTCTTCAACATGCAAATGAGGCTCTTGATTACATACTGCTGCCTTTTGCCTTCCTTTTGCTGCTAGGCAGGAGTAATGTGAAGCATGCAAATGGCTGGGTCCTGCTGCACTCCCTGTCCTGCCAATAACTTTTTACCATAGCTTATACATGCAACACTCTGTACAGGAACATTTCCATAAAAGATGTATTTTAACAGCGAGATAACTAACTCGATAACTAACTAGCTAGTCACAGTAACTCACAGGTGGGGGACCTCAGCTACCTACTGTGACAGATAGGGCAATTTCCTGTAATATCCTTGAAAAATATCTTCTTGCATTAGGCTTAAGTTTCTTTGGAGTCCATTGTATTAAATGCAAAGTTTATGTGTTGTGGTGGGATTTTATGTAACTTCTCTAATGGGGAGATATGGCCAGTGTAAAAGTTGGAAATAGTTATGAGCTTCAAAGGACTATTTTAAACAATGTGGCAGACAAGAAGGAACTTTTGGGATAAGCAAAGTTAAGAGAATTTCCTAGGAAATCCCTGAGGGAAGGTGAATGCAAATTCTCACCTCCGGACACAACCTTTTGAAACTATGCCTCAAGGAGAGAACCATTGTCTGCTGATCACATGTTACGTGAGGACAAGATCAAAGGCCCAAGCTGTATAAAAGGAAGGTGGTGCTTGTTCTGAGCTAAAGCTGTTATTAACTTGTAACCACATAAAAATGCCTTGGTGGGATTTGAAGAACTGACCACCTACCAGAGCCCTTGTTGGAGTTGGGGGTGATCTCTAGTAAGCTGATTAGCATGTAGGTTTTTTTTTATTGTTTTAAATATGTTTTCTCTGTAATGCTTTCACCTTAAGAATAAATATGCTTGCTTAGAAATTGCTGTGTGGCAACTTATAACTGTAGGCAATTACAACTGTTGATAACCTCTGAGGAGAAAGAAAAACAAATGCAGGCCTGTTTAGACAGTCTGGCTTGCTGAGGAACTCAGTTTAGGCAGGGAACTATAAAGTCTGGAAGAATTCCAGTCAGATAGGAAAGAGACATTGGTTTCTGCCCAAGATAGGTGACAGCTGAGGAGCTGGGAGAATACAGGTGCAGTTGCCGTGAACTGTCACAGATACATCAAGGGAAAACCTACCTGTGCCTCAACTCCACTAGGATTTTACAGTGAGATAATTAGTTTGAGTTAGCTATCTCAGTGTAAAAACATACCTTTTTAGGCAGTGACATCATAGCCAATCCATCAGGTGAATTAAAGCAAGTCAACAGAGAATAGAAGGCAGTTTCAAACCGGTTCTTAAAATGAATGGGGAACCATTGGAATACATCATAATTGCAGCAGTTTAGCTGTAACAGATTCTAATCTACACAGGTGGTGAGAACTGCGGCATTTAAAATCACCACAAATGAAGCAGCAATAAGTGGTGCTGTGCACCAATAATTTAAGATTATAATCTATGTTTATGAATGAACAGAAACAGACTTTGGTAAGTAAGGCAAACAGTTTTAGTTTTACTTTTATGTTTAAAGAGCACTGGTATTTGAGTTTTTGTACCAGTCAATTTTCATTGGTGCTGAAACTATTCATTTTGTTCCAACTTGAGATAAAATAGGATATATGATATTTCAGGGTGTGTATTGAAGTAATTCAAGTATACCGAAAACCACAAATATAACTGTAAAAGAGCAATACAGATCAGAGATTCTAATCTCAGATGCACTGCACTTTGCCTTGTGTAAGCCACTTTATAAAGGTGAGTTCTTTCTCAGAAAACCCTATGTGAAGTAGGTATTATATCCATTTTACAAATGGGTTAACTTGGGTACAGAGAAGTGACTTTGCTAAGGTCATGCACAAAGTCAGAAAAAGAATCCATTGCTTTGACTACTGACTAATACTCCCTTCCTTTTCCCCACCCTCCCCGCCCCCAGCCATAATTAAGTGGAGAGGGTTGTCAGAACAAGGCCTACCCAATCCATCACATAAGTCCCAAATAGAGTTTAAGTGAGACAAATGATGGCTTGGCCTTTTGCTGGCCCTTTGCACAGGGGTGGATTGTGTAGGAAGTGCAGAAACCCCCACTGCCTCTCTGAGATTAGAATTTCATTCTTCAAAGCAGAAATGAAGTGACAGAATGGTACATTAATACTTTGTTTCTGTTTGCCCCAAACTTTATGGTCAAGGGCAAGGTAAAGTATTTTACCTAAACATAATCATGTATGTAGGAGTGCCTCCTAAAGCTAAAATAAGTGCACATGTGCTCAGTAATGCCAAAAAATAGGGAAATGTTTTAGTACAGCTTTCTCTTTGGCACTGTCCCAGAACTGCAGAGAAATTTCCACTCTCGAGCCCTTCAGCTTGCACACAGCTGCAGTTGTGAAACACCTGAAAGAGAAAGAGAAGATGACTCACTTACTTCATGAGTACTCATAGATTTCCAAGCATCTAGACTTTTGATGGTAGTTAAGAATACAGTGTATTTCATATGGGAATAGAGGACCCCTAAATGCTTTGCAGACTGCTGGCCAGCTTACCCTGTATGTGTCTGCCGCTTTGCATTGCTCCAGTGACACAAACCAGCTGTGAATCCAGTTTAGGCATCCATGCTATTACTGTACTGAGGTATGAACTTCTGTGTTTAGATTAAAGATGGGTTAAAGTTAAAGTTCAAGGTTGTTCATATATAAGATTTGGGGGCCATCTAAAGTACATAAATAAGTATAGATTACTAAGGGCCTAAATATTCAAATGTGGGAACCTAAATCTATGTTTAGGGACCTAAATAAAATTGGCCTGTGTGGTGATGTAACAGGTTTCACTCAGCACTAGGGAGCATCCTCCTGGCTGTTTAGGGATTAGCTCCTTCCAGGTCTAATATCTCTATCCTCACACCATGGCCCTTCCCTCTCTTTCTGGAACTCAGGGTACTCCCTCCAGCCAGGTCACTATAGTCTTCCTCTTGCTGGGTATCAAAGTCCCCCCTAGAAAACTGTCCCATGAAGTCTTTGTCTCCACTGCCCAGTCTAAGACACTTTGCTCAGTGGCTGGTAGGGGAACCCAGGCCCACCCAATACTCGAGGCTCCAGTCCCGAGACTCTATGTCCAGCGACCAGGGCCGGCTCCAGGCACCACCGCAGCAAGTAGGTGCCTGGGGCAGCCAATGGAGAGGGGTGGCACGTCCGGCTCTTAGGTGGCGGGTCCCTCAGTCCCTCTCAGAGGATAGGACTTGCTGCCGAATTGCCGCTGAAGAATGAAGCCGATTGCAGCTTTTTTTTTTTTTTGCCGCTTGGGGCGGCAAAAACGCTGGAGCCAGCCCTGCCAGCGACAGTGGTCTGCTTACACCCAGACCCTGTTGCTGTTTCCCATGGACTCCTTCCTACTTTTATCTTCTAGCCTGTCCCCTGGCTGGGTTTATCAACCCAAATTCCTTACTCCCAGGGAGTGTCAGCAGATTACTTAACACACTCCCTTCTCCCAGGCAGTGACTACAGATTCTAGCCTTTACCAGCCCCAGCTATTCCTTCTCAGCTAGACTAACTTTTCAATCCCTGGTTCTTCCCCGGGTGCAGCCTATCAGGTTAATGGACCTCACTTAACTTACTCTACCTTGAGTGGTGTGGACACACAATTATAGGTGGCCATTGAAGTCAGTAGAAGTTATGGGTGCTCAACAGCTCTGAAACCCAGCACTCTTATTTAGGTGCCTAGGAATATGGATTTAGATGCCACCAAGTTGGAAAGTATTGGCTTATATTTTATAATTGTCAGGTGATGTCATAGAAACCCTGTTGAGTTTATCACAGATTAGATTTGAAAGTTTTCTTCTCACATTCACCACTTCCCAGAACAATTTACCAGATGAGATTTTCAGAGCAATACAGGGATAATTTCAATGGCTATGCTGAGCTAAATTTCCTGCACTGCTTTGATAATCCTAGCCATACGTTTTATTTCAAGCACCTAACCTTACCTTGCTTATTTCACAACGATGTTGACCATACTCATAATAGGTAGGACTGTGATCTGAGTTTGTGATCTGAGTTAACTGATGGATAACTTGGGTTTAATTGGAAAGCTCCTTTGTAAATGTTAATATAGACATGCAATTTTTTCAACTTCATTATTCACCTGAGGCAATATATGCCAACTGTACCAGTGTAATGTAAAAGGGCCTTCTTACTTGAAATTTGCACAGGTTTATCTCAAATTGCTTTTAAACTGATTTAAACTGATACAAACACTTGTGCAGACACTCTTATTTCAGTTTTGTGCAGGGGTGAAAGTAGAAATAGGGACTTACCAGTATGGGGCTGGGTTGGGGCTGGCTCTGGCCCTCGGAAGGGTCGGGGCCTTGGGCAGAAGGGGCAGGGATGTGGGGGTCAGAGCCAGCCCCGGCCCGCCCTGTACCGGTAAGTGCCCTCCCCCTTCCCGCCGGGGTAGCGGCAGCCGGGGGCTCCAACAGCAGTTTAAAGGGCCCCGGGCTCAGCCGCTGCTACCGCCCCGGATCCTTTAAACCGCTGCCGGAGTCCCTGGCTGCCACTGCTACCCCAGGGCTCTGGCAGCAGGGCTCCGGCGGCTATTTAAAGGGCTGGGGCCAAAGAGGCAGTGGGAGCCCCGGGCCCTTTAAATAACCCCTGGAGCCTCGCTGTTACTCCAGGGCTCTGGGGGCTATTTAAAGGGCCAAGGACTCCCCTGCTTCTACCACCCCGACCCTTTAAATAGCTGCCGGAGCCCTGGGATACGTATCTTTTTGTATCCAATTTAATTGAACAGATTTAGAATCACACCTTACCTTCCCCTAAGTGCAAATGAATATCAGACCCTAAACTAGGATCTTTATCTCACATATTGTCCTCAGTAATAAAGATTCTGCAAGCCAATTCAAACCATCATAAACATTTGAGGAAATTCGTTGTCTTTTATATATTTGCGCTGGTATGACTGATTGGAATATAGCTAACAATTCTGCTAATAATGCACAAAATTCTATAGAATCCTCTTACTCAGTGTTGCCCCTGTGAGCTAACAGGAACAAAGGCAGTAAAAAAATATTTTTGTCACTGAAGTATTCAGCATTCTATCTGCCTACAATCTGAGTAACAGTTTTGCTGAGAAATATATATTTACAGTCACTTTCCTGAGTAAGAAAACATTGTTTAAAAAAAAAAAAAAACTAAGTTAAAATAAAACAAACTTTAAAGCAAAGTAAATCTAAGAGTGAATCTAGGTTATTGAATTCCAATGGGAGTTAGATGCCTAACTCCCCTGGGTTCCTCTGAAAGTGGAGCGAGGCTTTTAGCTCCCTTGAAATTCCCAGTTGGATGCTTTTGTGCTTTATCCATTCACTAGTTCAGAGGAACATTGGTAGAGAATGGGTATCTATTGCTACATCGTTGCTTAAGCATAAAATAAAATGAATTAAAAATAAGCAACAGAAATGCTTTTATAGCTATCTACCGACTTACCATATTCTTTCCAGTCCCGATCGATGATTTACACCCAGCAAAGCATGCGGTCATATAAGTGATTCCATTGTCCCCACATACAGGATCCCATTGATTCAATACACAGCTGCAGTCAGAATTGCAGCTGGCAATTAAGTTGTTTTTTGGGAAGGAAGATTGTTTTACTCTGGAGAGATTACAAGTAGAATCTTAACTGATCAAATAAAATAATTCCTTATTAGAAAAATAAACATAGACAACACATGAATGACCAAGCACAGAGAAAGGAGGTGGAATAAAGCAGTCTCCGTGGGGAGCCTGCATTCAGTGGAGCATGAAGAATTGATAGATAGTAATTGCATGTAGAATGTCAGCTAAATTGATATAAGCCAAGGTTCTCTTGGTTTTATCATAAAGCATTAAGAATTTTGCTGGATTGTAGCTTCAAATTGCAAACCATGTCTGACTAGCGATCTTCGGTGGGATCATCAGTGACAAGGATGACATGAACAGACACAAAATGGGATTGCTAATAGATTTAGTGGAAGATTCAGCCTGGGGGGTAGGGGGAGAAAAGAGAAATCACACATGAAATCACTGCCAGCTTCAGACTAACTCTATCCTTCCTCCCTCCACGTTGTCCGACTACCCCTACAAATGCGAGGTAGTGGTATAAACCCCTACATGATTGTTATAGCTCCAGTTGTTTGGTCAGAGTAGCAGTAGCAATGCTGCTCCTTGATCTGTTGGATACATGTGTGCGAGATCTGGTTTACACTAGAAAATTAGGTGGGTTTAACTACGTCAGTCAGGGGTGTGAAAAATCCATACCTCTGACCAGCGTAGTTAAACTGACTTAAGTCCCTGTGTAGACAGAGCTAGATCAATGCAAGAATTCTTCCATCAACCTAGCTACTACCTCTCAGGAAGGTGGATTACCTAGGCCAATAGGTGAATCCCTCCCTTCAGCATAGGTAGTGTCTACTCTAAAGCTCTCCAGCAGGGCAGCTGCCGTGGCACAGCTGTGCTGCTGAAGTGTTAAGTGTAGACAAGCACTGACTCATGAGTACTGCTCTCATCTGAAGTCTTCTACTCAGCAGCCCCCTGGTCAGGCTGGACACCTGTTGCCTTATTCAGCTCTCACATTGGTTTCACCCCAGAATAACCCCTCCGTGGGGTTAATCCTGATTTATGCTGGTGCAAGTGAGATCAAGGAACCAATTTAAGATCTTGCAGATGAGAACCAAGATCTTCATAAGTGACAAGTGATTGGGGGTGCCTGGTTTGTTTTGGTGTCCAACTTGAGATGCATGAACACATTTTCCAGACGTGCTGTGCCCCCATTCTCTGAAAATTGGATGCTTTTAAGGTGTCTGACATTGGATACTCAAAGATTCAGGCACCAAAAACCACAAATTGCTTTTGAAAATCTAGGCCTGGATGCCCAATTTAAAGCCATGCCATTGAAAGAAAAACAATCACTTCTCCCCTCCCCCCCCCCCCCGAATTTTTCAAATGAAAAGTATTTTAGTTGTGTTTTCCTCTGAGTTATGGTATTGCTCGTCTCACAGTTAATGTGGCCGCAGAGTGCCGAGATGGCTGAAATAATCTGTGAAGCACAAGGTCTCTTTCACTTCAGCAGAAAGGTCCCATGATGTGGTAAATCCCCCATTAGTGAGTTGTTAAGGTATGGAAAAGCAATTACTTGACCTACTTATTTGTGTTTGGGGTACCCCCAATTTTGGGAGCAATCAAAATCAATCCTTTTAATCCTCCTGCATCATCTCTAATTCCACAGGCAGCCTGATTGCCAGGGACTGAACTTGGCCACAGTAGTCTCCACTGAACAAAACTCTGAGATCCTATTGTAACTAAACTCCAAGTCATGCTGGCCTGGTTACAGAGAACATTGGTGACCAGTTTGACAAAAGGGTTGGGAATGTTTAGGTGGGTAGAGGCTGTTTCAAGAAAAATGGACTGAGTTTTGATTAAACCTGGGCTGGAAACCAGGCAAAGCCTAGTGAGTAGAGCTGGGTGAAATCTTTCACACAAAATGGTTTTGGAGGGGGAGGGGGGAAATGCATATTCAGTGACAGTGAAACTTTCTCCTAATTCACATTTATTTAGCTGAACTGTTTGTTTGGGGAAAACAAAAAATTGTGGAAAAAAAATGAAAATTTGTTTTGACATTTTTCAAACAAAACATTTTAATTCTTCAGCTTGAAACAACTTTTCATTTCAAACTTTCCTTTAATTTTATTTTTAAATGGCCAAAATCAAAACAAAACATTTCATTTGACCCAATTTTTTTTTAATTTTCAATTCACTGAAAATTATGAAAATGTTGGTTTTCAGACTGACCTGAAGCATTGTTTTCAACTTTTTGAAACTGCCACTGAACCAAAAATTATGTTATTTGCCCAACTCTACTAGAGAATTCAGGGTGAATTTCCTTTTGAATGTCTGCTTTGAATTAGACTGAACTCAACACAAAATCCTGGGAGTTTGAATCTCCACTGCCTTGCAGCTCAGGTGGACATTTACACCTCTGTAAATTGGGTGTAAAATGTTATCAATTCCAATGTCTCCACTGATGTCTGCCAAAGATAGTGCTTTGCACCTACACGCACAGGGATAAATGTCTATACAAAGTGCAAAGCAATGATGAATCTGATGTGGAGTGTGCGAATTGCCATGAGCTGAAAGTGAAGCAAGGTCTGCAGAGCCATTTGCGAACTGACACCACCAAGTTCCATACATCTCTAAGCCTGAGCATCCAAATATCCTAAAGCATCTCCTCTGACTACTAACACTCTCTAGTGTGCACTGTCAGTACGGGCTCAACCAGCAAAGCTGGCACAAATCAATGTCACTCCACTGACCTCTGTAGAATTGAGCTGATTTACCTCAGCTGAGGATGTGTTCTTGTTATTTTTCTCTTTAACTAAACACTATATTTGTCTTAAAGTTTTAAAGTATAAAGTTTAGTTATAGTATATTTGTGTATAAAGTTATATACCAGTAAATTACAGTATGCAAACAAGGGCCTGGGTCACAGAGTTTAGATCTAAATTCAGATCTGAACGGCTCCCTAGCGTTCTACTTTCGGGCCATCTTGAAACGTAGCTATCATGAGAAGAATTCAAAGATACGGAAAGTGTGTTTCTGAACGATGAAGACAAGAATACAAACCCAGAGAGAATACAAACCCAGAGTAGGAGACTGTTAAACCAGCCACCTGGAGCACCTCACAATCACATGTGAAGTACAAGAGGTTTAACAGGTATGCAGCTATAAAGGTGGCACATCCAAATTTTGCCATTCCAGTTATGTGTAACTTGAACTTTTTAATGATAAAGCCTCCCAGAAACATCCCCAGAATTGTAATGGGTAAAAGTATCACACCTGCAAACAAAAGGGAACAGAATGATGTTTACATTTATTAAAACAGCACCCTATTAAAATAAGTCTGATGCTAGTTAGTGGTTTTCATTTTGTGTCTTTTAGTTTCTTAACTATGAATATGTAAAAATTCAGGTTAGCTGAAATAGACACTAATCCAGACCTCATCCTATTCTTCATATTGAGTTTTTGAAGTTCAATAAAGTTCTGTTTCATTTTTGCTTGATGCTTCATTTTCTCCTTATGCCTGCAATTCCCTTAGAAAAAGACTGTTTTCATTATATTCCTTGCTTTTTTGTATGTGATTTCCAGCACAGGTTTGCAGGTGCTAAAAGTTCGGACAATTCAGATAAAAATCTCACCTTGTGGGCACTTACTCAGCTGACATGAGCCTCCAAACATTTTGAGGTCTGGCCATAGGTAGCTAACAAAGATGGTGAAAGGAAGCAGTGTTTGGATTTTGGACTGAGCTTGAGTTGGAATTCCATTTGTAGGTTTGGAGCCTGAATCCTGGCTAAGGTTTGAGCTCAGATTCAATGATGTTGAAACCTCACAAACTCTCCTCCTGAAATTTTGACCCCAAACTTCAGAAATCTTACAAGCAGTTATTGTGAGATTTTAGCCATTCTTCTTTTGTGAGATTTTGGATGCATCCAAACCAGGACCAGAAATAAGTCCCTTCCAGTTTGGATCCATCCAACCTATAATGAAAGCAGTAGGGATTGGTTCAGATTCAGGAATCTGAATCCAAGTGCCTCAATATTCTCAAAATCCCAAAGGGTTCAGATGACATTATCCCATCAATAGTAGAAAAAAGCATAGTCTGAGATTTATTATCAGCCAGTTTACTATATATGAAGAAACACAGGAAAATGATCACTAGAACTAAATATTTCAAAAATACTGTAGGTAAATAATAAGCCTCAATTTAAGATTTAACCCTCACCCACAAAGGAATCCTTTATACTCCATGTTATATCTAAGGGCCCAATTCAATTCCACTGACACGAGTGTCAAAACTCTCTTGGAAATGAGTGGGACAAGGATTTGGTCCTAAGATAGAAGATGAAGTAACACATGTCAATTTTTCATTGTAAGATGGAAAAAAGAGGGACACATACCAATTAGAAAGATGGCTCTTGACACGGATACGTTAAATTGCTGTTCCATAAACTTTGTCTCAAAAGTTATCAACCCAACCATAGAATTATACTGCAGAATAGTGAGGAACAAGTACACCAGAAAGACTGGGTTCCCAAGAAGTTTCTTCAAAGTTGGTAGGAAATCTGGAAAGGAAAGTTGAGCGTCTTATTCTCTGCTAAACATGAAATAGCCATATGGAAAGCTTTGTCCTTATTCAGCTGATGAACCAGACACTGATTTAGTTACTGGCTGTGTTAGAAAGTTAAATTTATTTTTCTCCCCCTTATACTAAACACTATCAAAGGGCATCCTTATAACAGTAAGGACTTTCCTCTTCTTCCATACTTGACTTAGAGAGATATTAGTACATGAAGTCTAGTGGATAGTGTGCTAGATTGAGAATCAAGAGACCTGGTTTATATCCCTGATTCTGTCAGTGGCCTACTTGGATTGTAAAGTCTTTGGGGCAAGGACTGTCTCTTATGTGCTTGGACAGTACTTAGTCCAAATCTTGATTGTGGGCTCTAATTAGCACTGGACTACTACTAATAATAATAATGTCAGTGGTTGCAAGTTATTTGAAGTATTACCAGCCCTAGGTGTTCAAACTCATGTGCGGGGTCCCAAAAATCATGATATTTTAAATAATATTTGTAGGGTTCATTTTATTTGCCTTTTTTTGTGTGAGATGAGGTGGATGAGGTAATATCTTTTTTTGGACCAACCTTTGTTGGTGAAAGAGATAAGCTTTTGAGCTACACAGAGCTCTTTTTCAGGTGAGCATTTAGGGTTTGCATCTTCAAGTTTTCCTCTTCAATCATGAGGGCTAGAAGCTTACTTTAAAAAAAGAAGATAGATAAGAGTCTCCCATAATCATGTGACTTTGAGAGCTGGGGCTTTAAGAAAAATACTGAATATCATGAGAATTGTAGGTGTTGGCAATACTGTGCTTGGTATTTCCCTCTTTTACTTTGATCTTATTAATAGAGGGGAGTAACTTCAGAGGAATGAAGGACTTATTAATGCAGAATCAGGTTTTCCTGCACTGTCTTCCCTGATCAATACCTCTTACCTTATGTTTGTGCATGTAACATGCCATGCCAGTGTGATGGCTAACACACCGAGACATTAAACTGGGGACCGCTACATGTAAAAGCATGAGCTGTTACAGCTTTAGCTAAACTTCCGTAGATGGTGGTGGGAGTTTTACCACCTCATATTCTCTATGGAGTGGCACAGAGAGGGACCTGTAACACACTCTAACCAAGGGGTTATACCAGCACTACATAGGATGATGATGATGATTTACTATTTGCATTGCAGTAACATCCAGGGAGGCAGCCTGATTGTGCTAGGTGCTGTACAATCATATAAGCAGCCCTGAATGAATACTGAAAGACAACAATGTGAAATAGATTATCCAATATGCTCTTACCTTTTACTGCTTCTGAGAATTTTAACTGTGGTTGACTTGGGAGTTCTATTTTACAGTGATCTTCTTGAATAGTTACAGATGATTCACTCAGCTTCTTCAAATTTCTTTCTTCTCCTTCTTTTGGTAAGGAATAAGGTAGGAACCAGAAAGGCAATGAAGCCAGAAAACTGACTGCTGCACATATCACCAATCCAAGCCACCAGGCGCCAACCCAACGAGTATCCTTAGGATTTATGGTTAAACTCTCTAAAAAGAGAGTGAGAGATATTCCAAATTAAGCACCAGGTTTTTGTTTCTTGATTAACTGACATATAATATATTTCAGTACACAGAGCAATTTAAACTTATATAAGAACATTTGTATCCAATATTTAAACATGTAAGATTAGCCATATTTGATACAGAAATTTAAAAACTATTTTGTTGGCAAATCGTTACCAAGCATCCAAAAATAGGAAATACTAGTCACTTATTCAGGGGCCACGATGTTCCTTAGCATTCCTTGATGTCCCTTCCTTGCTGCAGTCTGCCATTGCAATGCTTTTCCAAGAAAACCCATAAATGCAACATTCTCCCTTTATGGGACCCAAAACTCTACCCAGGATTAAAGATGGGCAAAGTGATGTAGATGATGAAAGTACCCTCCACATGAAGCTTTGCCCATTCCTTGACTTGGAGCAGAACCATCTCTTTGGAAGGTCCTCAATGTTCATTTAACATAGTCTCCCCTTTGTTCTTTTCATTTATGCAGATCACTGTATTTCCAGCTTCCCATCTAACATGTAATAATGTTAGCTATTGAACTAGTAACACCCATTGGAGAGCCCCCTTTCTGAGAGAGCTAACTGACAAACAGTTTCTGAATACATACAGAACATCTGAGTCACTGATATTTCAGTATTATCATTCAGTAAATCATCTCTGTGTCTTACCAAGATCTACCACTCCAACATCTACCCACAGATTAGCACAGAAAGCTCCGAGCAGAAATCCAAGTGTTGGCCCAACCATTCCACATGATCTTATGGTACCTGTAAGAGAAGGAAGATATCATGATATAGTAAGGAATATACTTTATACAGAAAAACAACCGTCAAAAAATGCATATAGTGCATGAGAATTTCTAATTCTCATGCACTATATTATAAGTTTTAGAAACTTCGCTTTATATTTTAAGGCTCTGATCCTGCCTGTTACAATATTCAGGCAGATTCCTTCACCCATATGGAGCCCAACAGAAGTCAATGTGGTTTTGTATGGGCTAAAACATATTATACCTGGTAGGATCAGGGTCAAGAGACAATATGGAAAAAGAGTGTATTATAGTGATTTTAATCTAAAAATATTTTTTCTTTCAGCTCTATGTGACTGTATCATTCAGTTAATGAACATTACTAAGAAGCATATAGTTTTATAACTATTGCAGGGATCACAACTATGGTTACAACTGCAGGTCACAAGCAGTTTACATGACTGTGGAATGCATGACTTTCCCTGTACCGTATACTCAAATAAGCCCTGAATTTAACTTTAACGAGAGGTATTTCCTTTGCCTCACCTGCTTGAAGTTAAGCATGTGCTTACACACTTTCTTCAGAGCCAAAGTACAGTGATAAGTAGTAGTGCAGGTTAATAAGTAGAAATTTAGATAGAATACTCTGAAAAGGTCAATTAGTCCAAAGTCTGAATTAATATGCCCGTGTTTAAGTGTAGTTCAGTATAAAAATGTCTACAAAATACAAGTGAATGAGAAAATTAGCAAACCAACAAAAATGCTATGTTAATATTTATTTATACAGCTCCAAAAGTAGGCTAGTAGAGAAACAAGGAGACAAGAAGGAAAATCCTGGCTCTATTGAAGTCAGTGGGAGTTTTGCTATTGACTTCACTGGGGCCAGCATTTCACCCAAGGTCTTTGCTTACGAACTAAACAGGCATCAGAGATGAAGGAGAGGGATGAGATGCAACAAGAAGCAAATGAATGAGCAGTAAAGTTTAGTACAAACTAGTCAGGCCCATACTGCATTTTGTTACAAGGCTTTATAGTCTAATTTGTAAAACGCAGCGCAATTTGATTTTATTTATCACTACATGTCATGGCTATACAGAAAAAAATAAAAAGTTTCAAAAAGCTAATTCCTACATGGAGGGCAGCATTTCCCTTTCGCTTGTGCTGATCTGTGGAGTTTTTAGTTATAAGGAACAAAATGGGGGTAAAATTGTCAAAAGGGCCTAAGGGCTAGATTCAAACAGATATTGTAATGCTCAGTGTTGCCATGCCAGGCTCCTAGGTGACCTGCTGTCCAGTGGAATCTCTGCCCTGAGTTAGATGCTCAAGCTCCCCATGCATTGTTCATGGAGAGTAAGTCATGTAAAGAAGGGATTATCAGAAGCCAGCAAACTGAGTGGGAAGCTGCCTAAATTAGCCAAGAGTGAATGCAAAGGAAAGGTGCAGGGCTTAAGCCCAGATCCTCAGAGGTATTTAAGCACCTAAGGTATGTGCCTCCCTCCACTCCAATTTCTCAGATGTGACCCCTCTCCTAGAGTTAGGCACCTAAGCCAGATCAGCCCTTTCTCATGGAGAACAAGAGAGAAACTCACTCCATAAGAGCCAGTAGCCTAGTGGTTAGGGCACTCCCCTGAAATGTGGGAAACCAGTGTTCAAGTCAAGCAGAATAGGAATTCAAACCTTGGTCTATTGCATCCCACCTGAGTGCCCCAATCACTGACTACTGAGTATCCTGGAGACATATACCCACACAGCTATCTTTTGTGTGGGGCCCGAGCTTGAAAGTGTGCTCTGAGAACATCTCCAGGATTGGACCCCGCTGACAAGAAGGCAAGGGAACACATAGTTTGAAAAGAGAATCTTGCTTTGGGGCTGCCGATGCTTTCACTCACTTGTGCTACAGCTCTGAACAGCTTGTTAGCGGTGGGGTGGCATCAGGACTTAGGCAGCTTTGTGCATGCCCGCTAGTGGAAGCTTAGGAGCCTACAGGGTCAGGTGGCAGCTGAGTCATAGGTGCCGACTCCATGTGAGCTCCAGGGTTGGGGCACCCCTGGGGAAAAAATGGTGGGCACGGGCCACCCACTGGCAGCCCCCTCCCTCCTTGCACCTCAATCAGCTGTTTCACGGCATGCAGGAGGTTGGGTGGAGAAGCGAAGACGTGGCATGCTCGGGAGAGGAGGCGGAACAGGGCGGGAAGAGGTGAGGTGGGGGAGGAGCGGGGGTGTGGCCGTGAGGGAAGGGGTGGAGTAGGGGCAGGGCCTGGGGCAGAGCCAGGGGTCGAGCACCGCCTGGCACAATGGAAAGTCAGCGCCTGTGAGCTGAGTGGTGTTTCTGAGAATGTCAATGGCACCTAAATGTTGGACGTAAGTGCCTAAAGAGGCAGTTAGACACCTAAGCACCTGTGTGAATCCAAGTGACATGGGCACCTCAGTCCCGTTAATTTTCAGCAGGATACAGATGCTTAAATCACTTAGGAATTTTTGAAATTTTTAATCCTGGAAGAGATTTCTCTGACTTTATTTTGTTGTTTTCAATGGGAGGAAATAATCTCTTACTGGGTGACAGTTGGAGACAGTCATGATTGGATTGACCACCCTTGAAATCTACATTAATATGCCTAATACAACTTCTTTTACCCTTTCATGTGAAGATTCTTTCTCTATATATTTTGTAATTTGAGAAGCTCCTTGTTTTACAGATCTCACTACAGTGACTGCTCAGCAAATGACCAGTGGCTTCTACAATGGAGCCTCACACTATGATCCCACTGTGTGGACTTTATTCTCCACTGCATTACATCTGCTTTCACTCAGTCCACTTCACTGTAGAACCTGGAGTAACACAGTGGGGAAATCGGGATGAAATCTTGGCTCCGCTGAGTCAATAGAAAACCTCTCTGACTTCAATAAGAGCCAGTTTTCATCCTTTATATTTATTTATGTCAGTTTTACTAATCTGCAGTAAGACAGCTCCTATTCAAAGTGCTGTGCACTCCTGACAGTCTTCTAAAAATACACTAGTAAGTGAACAGACCTAGCAGTATATTATCTGTCTTCAAAGTTTTACTGTGTAATTCTTGAATAAACACCAAACCATCAGCCAGACTTTGAAACAAGCATACAACAATTTTCCATGTTTGTAGAGAGATTTATACCTATGTTTCACATCTGCATATGTTTTATATCTTTTAAAATATTTTGAGTGCCAATCTGATCTCCCCTGTAAATCAAGAACCACTCTACTGAAGCAAATATTGTTACACTGGTGTGCAACAGATATAAGAGAGATCAAAATAAGTTCATTTGTGACATTTTCTTGTCATGTTCCTCAAAAGCTTGTCTCTTTCACCAACAGAAGTTGGTCCAATAAAAGATACCACCTCACCCACCTTGTCTCATTATTTACTCTGTAATTTTTGAACAGCTATAACCACAGCCAATAAATTGTGCACACTTACATGTGGCGGGTCAGTTCCTCAACTGTTGTAAATCAGTGTAGCGCTATCTGGCCCATATATTGTTTAATAAATATCACATATAATCAGTTTTAACACCTGAAACACATCTTGGCTATTGGTTTCAAGGGAAGCAGGATTAGACCCCCAATGCCATATTAAATCTTTCTGTAGAATTTTCATTCAGCAGCCTCTACTCTGCAGAGGAAACACAGGGAAATGTGGTACACCTGATGAAAAACTGCCAATGACTCCTCTTGCAGAATGCTAAATTTAATTGCTGGCTAAACCGATTAATTGTACTAATACCCAATTACAAGTAAACTCATTAATTTATAAGCATGTTGTTTGCTGAGGATCAATTGAAGGCTTAGTGCTCAGTAGAGCTATAAAGTGAGCAGTAAACCAGAACAGCCAAACAATGATATTAGAAAGGATTACAGGGAAAGTCTGACAAAGTAACCAGAACAAAGCAAGGCATTCAGATTCTGATTCCTCTTCCTCACCCCATCTGCATACAACTAAATAATAATGGATGAGATTCTTATACCCTGAGTTATTTTGAATAATACCTTACTCCACTCCACATTAAAGTCAATGGGCCTGTTTATGGAATCAGGTTCTACTCATTATGAATAAGGGTGAATCATCGCCAGGCCCGTGGTGATTAGCTATTTTAGTTACATAGCTTAAAGGTTGTAATGAAACCAGAGCATTAATAAAATAGGAAAATTCACCTATGCCGTGATGCCCACAGAACACATGACAGTGGCTTAGCGTCTGTGACTGCTACTATCATAGTGCTCTTGCTGTTACTGTGTGCTCCCTCTCTCTGTCTCCGTTGTAACCTCCTGTGGTCTCTCATCACATACGGCTAGATCCTGCAAATGAAGCTACATGAGGAGATCCCTGAGCCTGCGTGGAGCCCCACTGACTTCTGTGGGGCTCAGCACACGTGTAGCAGAGTGCTTTGAATTGCAGGATCAGGGCCTTAAATCCCAATCCTGCACAAATTAAAACACATATTTAACTGTGTGCACCATGAGCAGTTTGATGGGGTCAATAGGGCTATTCATAGTGCATAAAGTTAACCATGTGTATATATCTTTGAAGGACCAGGAGCTTGGCTTGTAAGCTCTTTAGGACAGAACCCCCCCGAAAAGCTCTTGTCTTTTCATTATTCATGCCTACATTGCTTAACACAATGGAGCTATAATCTTTGACTATGGAGCTGCCACAATACAAATATGTAGTAATAATCATAAGACTTTGTACTTATATATGAGTAAAGGAAATGGCATAAACCTGACTCTTCTATTTTTCAGATAAGTTACAACTAAATCATTAGTTATTACATATAGCGGATGCCATTAAAAACTGGACATTTACTGCCAGAAGCAATGACAATTTATACAGCTGTCCTATAGACTTCAATGAGACTGCCTATACCAACAAAGTTATGCACCTGCTTAAGTGTTTTCAGGATTGGGGTCATAGTATTTAAATTCACTGACCTGCCTCTTGTTCTAAGTATGCAGAAATCATAAAAATTGCAGTGAAGGTCCATTTTTACAATGGCGCCTAATGTATTAGAGTTTTACTGATTTTTTTTTAAATGAATGAATGGAAACAAACAAATTCCATCTGATATATCCAAATGTGTTGGATTCCTAGTTCAGTAATCCTGCAAACACTAGGCATATGAATAATTATACTCACTTGAGTAGTGCCACTGAAATCACATGAATAAAGCTGTTATGTGTATAAACATTTGCAGAATCAGAACATCAGTCAAGATTGTGCTGCTTTCATTTATTTTAAAGTTACACTATACAGATTCAAACACTAATAATTCTGTCCTCTTGGACTCCCTTGTGGCAAAGTCCTATGAAATGGAATGGGATGAATCCAGTAGGGTTCTGTGGAATTCATTAGAGAATGATCTCCTATCTATGGCTTTTTTTTAAAAAAAATCTTATAGAATTCTATGGCAGGGATATAATTTTCTATTGAATTCTATTGGATGGTTAAAAAGCTACAGAAAGGCTTTCATTTTTTATTAAATTCTATAACACTTCAGATGTTGTTATAATTATTTATAATTTGTATTATTGTAGCATCAAAAGGCTCCAATGGCAATCAGAGCTACATTGTTCTAGGCACAGTGTACAAACACATCTTAAGAGACTATCCCTACTCCAAAGAACTTACACTCTAATGAGGGCTTGTCTCCAGTTACTGGTGGATCAACGCTGCAGCGATTGATCCACCGCAGGTCTATTTAGTGGGTCTAGTGAAGACCCACTAAATCAACTGCAGATCACTCTCCCGTCGACTCCAGTACTCCACCAGAACCAGAAGAGGGGAGTCGATGGGAAAGCGTCTTCCATCAACATAGCGTAGTGTGAACCCCATGATAAGTAGATCTAATCTACATCGACTTGCATTATGCTACTAATGTAACTCAAATTGTGTAGCTTAGATCGTAGTGTATACCTGCCCTTAGTAGCCAAGCCAGACAAAGGCGGGCAAGTGGAAATGTGAGCACACAGAGGTGAAGTTACTTGACCAAGGTCACACACACAGATTTGTGGTCAAAATTCAACGATAGCTTTGAGTGGAATTTTTTCAATTACAGGACGATACTTATTAGGCATTAATATGGCATGGATGAGTCTTGCTCATCAGATGTGCAGAAGAGTATTGGAATGAGATACTGGAATCAATACGTGGAATTTACATCCTGCAGGAAATCCAATATTTCAGCATTTGGTTTAATCCCAAATTGGGATGAAATGTCAAAGTATCAAAACTTTTAATGGAATGAAAAGTTATGAAAATTTTCAACTTAGAAATGAAACATTTCAGGATTCCCAAATCAAAAATTTTGTTTCAGTTTATTGACCCAAAAGAAAATATTTAGTTTCAGGTTGAGTCATTATTAGTCTCTGAATCTGTCTGAGCTGCCAGAGTGCCTCAAGGACATTGTAGTTGCAAGTCCCACATGCCCCTAATGGACCTGCTCCTACATTTCCCTGATGAACCATGGTCCTTCCCTGTGGCTGTGGGACTAGTGGGACTTTTGGACCAGTCCTAATTAGAAAGTTCTAAGGTGATCATGAGTATCTTGGTAAACTGAAGTAGGGAATTAGTGGCTTTTGTACAGCCCCATTCTGTATATTCCACATCTTTCTATCTATAATTTTTATTTCCTCATCCCCAAGTGAAGACTGTTTTCAGTGGCTTTAGGTAAAGTATCATCTAGTAAATTCCTCCTGAGATTAGTATATTATATTGATATTTCCATGGCCAGTTTATGTGCCATCAAATTTATTCTGGGCAATTGCTTAGCCATGCATCAGTTACACATGAGTTTGGTATAATATTTCAAGGTACTAAACTGGTTATGAATGAGTTGGGAGTCTTTCTCTGCCGGTCAACAAGCGATCCTGTTTCCAAAGAAATGCCCATTGATTGGAAATGACATCCTGGCAGTTGGCTGAATATGTCCCTCCCTGACACTGGTGACTTTACATCAGTTGTGCTAGGTGTCAAAACTCAAAGTGCCAGCTGCAAGTTTTCTGAAAGCTTTTAATAAAATGTTTAAAGTATTATTATTAAAGTGAATTATTTGGGGAAGGGTGGTTAGGAAGAATTTGTTCCCTAACGCAATGACAGTCTGTGGGTTTAGAGACGCACATGGCTCTTCATGGCCCCCATGTACCACTCGCAGGGTAAGTCTCTGATTATGCTCCACTTGTTCTGTCAGCCAACAAACTGAGCCATGTTGCAAGACACCCTGATGCGGAGGAAAAGGTGCTATTTGGAACTCTTTTCCAAAGATAAGCATGGAACTTGCTCAGCATTCCACTCTTACCATTGTAAGGTGAGGAAAGAATACAGAATATTGAAAACTGAACACTGTTCTAGTTTTGATGCAGAAATGTTTAAAAGATTGATTTGGGAATTGATATTGTACATTAATTTATTACCGATGTAAAATGCTGAGTTTTCTTCTTTGGCAAAATCATCAACATATGACACCCCCAGTGGCATAATAGGTGCTTCACCAATTCCACGTAAAAGGTTTCCCATCAGTACAAAGATCCACAGATAGGAGCTTGCTGCTTTTTCACATCCTGTAGGCAATACATATTTACATTTTTGGAAACAGAGGTTTCAGAAGAACTTATTTTCAACAGAAATGAAATGGTGCCTTTTGAACAATGTGGAGAAAAAACATCCATAATAGATTTCGTTACTGTCTGTTTTCTTCACAATCTGCTATATCTTGTGGGGTCCATTTTGTAGCCAGCCATTCAAGAGAAAATCTTGGGTGTTCTGATGCAATATCATAATATTTTGACAGGATCCAGTGATACGATGAAAAATATCATTAGATTGCAAGGGGATGACATTTTGCTGGCCACAAAAATGTGGGGGGAGCAGTAATCTTGCAAGCAGGATGTCCCAATAACAGGCCTGATTGTGCAATGCTTACTCACATTGGTGAGCATTTACTCAGACATTTCTCACTGAAATCAAGGCACTTAAGTACGTGTTTAACTTTAGGCACCTACTTAAGTGCTTTGTTCAATCAGGACAATAGGTATGTTTTCTTTGGATATTCTGCCTCAGACGTTAGTGGAATTACAGAAGGTTGAATATGTATATAAATAACAAGAGATTAGAATCTGGATAATAGGAGTTCTACACTTAGCTCTTTCTATTTGTTCCTCAATATATATACACGGCTTCCATTAACTTTGGGGGATGGGACAGAGGGGAGGGGTGATTGGAGAACATACTTCTTCTTAGTGGTTTTAATATTATACTTTCCAATAAAAAAATAATATATAAAATGAAGTTAACCAAGACCGAGTCCAATCACAGAGCTTTTGCTTACCAGAATTTTTCAACTCTCTAGTCATTTCCATAGCATCTAAAGTTGGATGATGTAAAGGTAATGGTAGAGAACATGCTGATAAACTTGTAGAAGAGTTGTCCTCTGTAAGTGGTATTCTTTCATAATTATAACTGGAAAATAATGGTGTAAGATGTAGCTGAAATATACATGACTCATCTTTTACGAAAATTGTACATAAACTTGGTGCTCATGGAATTACTTTGTCTATTGTATGAAGGCAGAGTTGATAGACAAATAGCTGTGGCTTGGGTGAGTCACAGCTTAGTGCTTCTCCAAAGAGAAATGATAGCTGTTGATGCACCTTCATATGGGACTGTAATGCTGTCCCCTTGCTAAGAGATGTGAATGGTTGCACATCCCTTAAGCCAACCTTGGTCACAGGAATTTTAAACTCAGTTGTGACCACTCACATTCCAGTGTCTGGTGTGGCTGCACATTCAAATAGCTGTATGTTTTTATCTGGAGACTTCATTCAGAGGAGTCAAGAAGAGACGACCAGATGTTGTTGGTGTTCGGTAGTGTTCAGGGTTTCCACATACTGACAGCCATGTTGTTATTTTTACAGCATCTGGGATTTAGTATAGTACAGTGGCAGCTTCTAATAATGTGATGAAAGACAATATGGTCCATGGCTTGTTGCCACCCTCCCTCTGGATATTACATTTGCATTGTGAGGAAAGGTTTATCTTTCAAAGCTCTACTGAGAGCATGGATTAAATCAATACACCCCTCACTGGGCAGTGCCATGCAATTCTCAGAGACTGCTGGCCCTCTACAATTCCACAAGCAGAGTAGAGATTGGGGCCTTTTCTGCTCTGTGGTCCACATAGCCCCACTCAGTATCCCTACTCAATCTTTCTTTTATGGTAGTTCCTCCCTGGCTAGCCCTGTTCTGGGAAGAAACAAGCCTCTCCCTTTGGCATGTTGGGGAGGAACTGCTTTCCATTATGTCATTCCTTCAGTGCCCTGGTTGTAATATATGGCAGTTGTGGGGATGGGAAAGGGGCAGTGCCTCATACAGCACCCAGAAATTAGTTCTTTCTGGCAGCTGTGTACGGTGACCATTGAAAAAGAGGACTGTTCCATCAGGATCTGTTGGCTAGTTCTAGATCCAAATAACATTCTCTGAACATGGAGTTCTGGCTGCCCCAGTACCACAGAACCAGGTAGGCTCAGAATAGGGCCTTCAGTAAGTCAGAGAGTCAATGAATGCTAAAATATCATGCCCTACCCTGCTACTGAAACCATCCAATCTTTGGGGGAAACTTTAATTTGTCAAACCAGATCTTCAGCTTTTATCTCAAGTTACTGAAGAAAATATGCTTCAGAAGTTGGAGTCTAAATGGTGCATAATGTAATAATCAGCCATATTTACCGTCCCATTAGGAAATGAGGCATCACTGATAAAAATGTTCCAAATGACATGATGAGACATCCAGCAGCAATTACTTTGGGCCGGTGAACCTTTGACCCAAGATAGCTCACCAGTATCATCACCATTAAGTTACCTGAAGAGATAAACAAACTGTCCATTAAAATGCTCATCCTTTTTGCTTCCAAAGGGAAAGATACATACCTATCTCAAAGCTGCCATCAATGATGCCAACAACTGACGATGAAATTTCAAATCTCCTTTCAATTTGAGTTGACATACTCTTCATGTAGCTTCCAGAAAATCCTTTGGCAAAAAAGGAGAATGCTAGTGCCCCAAGAAATATCTGAAGAAAAGGAAATTGAGTTGATTAAGAACCATCTTTCCTCAGTGATTGGATGGCTCAGGGGATAGGGAACGAAATACAGACACTAAATGTGTTGTTTGGGTAAAACCTCCTTTCAGTTGTTTTCCTTCAGTCAACAGAGTTTACTTTATAATTAGGCTGGCCTTCAAACTCTCATGCTTTGCAACGAAATATGTTGAGCTTCAGCTCCACTGTTTCTATGTGCAATCTGAGAAGGGCTGCTAGCCACAGCGGGGAATGCATTCCCTGCCTACATTTTAGTCTTTGCTGTTGCTTTGCCTGGCAAGGGTTTTCTGTGTAAAGCTATTTAAATGCAATAATAATAATTAATGTAGCCATAGTTACTGTTATTATTACCACTCTGTATATTTCTAACGCACTCATTTCCAAGATTCAGCCTGATCCAAAGCCCACTGAAAACTTCCACTGACTTCACTGGGCTTGGGCTCAGACCATAAAGCAGCAATGTTTCCTGAACTTTAATAAATAGGGTGAAGTACTAGCACACTGAACTCAGTGAATATTGATAAAATGTCAAACCACAGTTTTCAATGCTTTTTAGCAATTTAAGATTGAGCTGTGGTCTTTATACCTTTAACTTAGAAAAATAAGGATACATTCTCTTGACAGGAAGTGCTCCAATACTTCTGTCCAGGAAAGGTGGATTGTCTTTAGATTGGTCAGGAATCATTCTTGTTTCCATGGTGTTGCTCTTCTAGATTGGATATATAAGTCTTCCTGTTTGGAAAAAAGTGTGAGTTATTATTTATATGGCAATCGCATAATATCTGTTCAATATCTTCATCAATGATTTAGATAATGGCATAGAGAGTACACTTATAAAGTTTGTGGATGATACCAAGCTGTGAGGGGTTGCAAGTGCTTTGGAAGATAGGATTAAAATTCAAAATGATCTGGACAAACTGGAGAAATGGTCTGAAGTAAATATGATGAAATTCAATAAGGACAGATGCAAAAAACTCCACTTAGGAAAGAACGATCAATTGCACACATACAAAATGGGAAATGACTGCCTAGGAAGGAGTACTGCGGAAAGGGATCTGGAGGTCATAGTGGATCATAAGATAAATAAGAGTCAACAGTGTAACACTGTTGCAAAAAAGGCAAACATCTTTTTGAGATACATTAGCAGGAGTGTTATAGGCAAGACACAAGAAGCAATTCTTCCACTCTCCTCTGCCCTGATTAGGCCTCAACTGGAGTATTGTGGCCAGTTCTGCATGCCACCTTTCAGGAAAGATATGAACAATTGGAGAAAGTCCAGAGAAGAGCAATAACAATGATTAAAGATCTAGGAAACATGACCTATGAGGGAAGATTGAAAAAATTGGGTTTGTTTAGTCTGGAGAAGAGAAGACTGAGGGGGGACATGATAACAGTTTTCAAGTACATGAAAGGTTGTTACAAGGAGGAGGGAGGTAAATTGTTCTCGTTAACCTCTTAGGATAGGACAAGAAGCAATGGGCTTAAATTCAGCAAGGGAGGTTTAGGTTGGACATTAGGAAAAATGTCCTAACTGGCAGGGTAGTTAAGCACTGGAATAAATTTCCTAGGGAGGTTGCGGAATCTCCGTCATTGGAGATTTTTTAAGAGCAGGTTAGACAAATACCTGTTGGATGGTCTAGATAATACTTAGTCCTGCCATTAGTGCAGAGGACCGACTAGATGACCTCTTGAGGTCCCTTCCAGTCCTACGATTCTATGATTCTATTATTAAAAGCATGCATGGTGCTTTATAGACAAGTAAGATGACACTACCCTGCCACCAAATGTTTACTAGAGTTGTTCAGAGAAACTTCTAACCATATTCTGTCAAAATATGAAATTCCATTGAAATCAAACTATTTCAATTTGGGAAGAAGACCGAAAAAAAGATTCAACCATGTCAGAATGTCCTGTTTCAACATTTTTGGAACAAAATGTTTTGATTTTTATATTAGTTTTCTTTTTTTAAAAAAAATCATATTATTTTATGTATCATGATTTAATAAAAAATAAAAACCAACAAAACTGAAACAAAACATTTTTGTTGAAATGAAATGTTTCAATTGATCCAAAACTTTTGGGGGAACTGAGGTGCGGGGAATTTTCTTTTGCAGAGAATTTGAAAATTTTCAGTTTTTGTTCCAATTCAGAAAATAGCAAATTTCAAAATCTGAAAGTCCTTCATAAATGGAACTTTTGTCCTCAGCACAGCTGTGGTATATGCAGATTAAAGGCATTATCCTGCAAAAATGTATGCACATGATGAATGTTAGTCTATTAACTTCAGTAGCACTATCTGTGTGAGTAAAATTACTCATGGGCATAAGTGTTTGCAGGATCAGGCCCAAAATTAGACAGATAACTATAAACAATGGCAGAGGTGGAAAGGAGACAATAAAACAAGGGGCACTGATATCCCAGTCATAAAATACCATAGTGAAAGATGCCTAAGCTAGATTGAAAAAGAGCACACTGCTACTCAAGGAGTATTTTTCACAATATGTTTCATGTGAGGCTAATACCTGGAAGCCTATTTTAATGTTGCTGTAAAACCGTTTTTTTAAAGACTCAGATAGAAGGGTGCTCTTCATCAAATGGGATGGTCTGAGCTACCCAAATCAGGGGAAACTGCAGTGAACCTGAAAGGAAATGCTGACCCAAAATCACAGAATCATAGGGTTTGACAGGGCTGGCTTTACCATGAGGCGAACTGAGGCAGCCGCCTCAGATGCCAGACTGTGGGGGAGTGCCACTAGGACCCAGAGTGTAGAAAACTGTCTCTGCTGCTGGTGCATATGTAGTCTCTCTGCCTTAGATACACAGAGATGGTGGAGTGCTGTGCTGGAGGACGGAGGGCACAAGAGACATAACAGACAGACAGGAGAAAAGGTGAGAGGGAATAACAGAAAGCAGCAGAAGCTGCAGGGACAGAGAGGAGGAGGAGCCTCTTATGTACCTCTCTAGCATCCCCAGGAACCTGGACTGATTAACACCAGCTTCTCAGAGAGCTTCCTGTTTCCTGCTGCTTCCCTGAACCCACTTGAGGAGAACAGGCAGTCAACTGAAGTAGTAGGAGCCAGTTAGGCCTTTAAGACGCTGATATTTTCCTTCACTCAGGCCTTGCTACCAGCCTGCTTATTTGTTCCTTTCAATTGAGTGTTGAGAGCCACTATAGCTGGCACATAACAGCAGTCATGAGTGAAAGAAGAAAACACCCCTCTAGGGCAGCATTCAGAAAAAGAAAAAGCAAAGGAAGCTTTTCTATCTAAGTGGGAAGGATCTCTCGTGAGATACATAGACACAAATGTTCACGGTGAGCCTTCCGGCCCCAATGATGATGTGAGTGGTGAGGAGATGCCTGATCTTCCAGTTAGTCAGAGTGAAGGTGATCTGGCAGCTACTGCAGCATCCATATCTCCATCTCAAATGGATGTAACCATGCACATTCCTGAAGAAAAGTGTAGATCAGAGAAGAGTGTGGTGGAGACACAAGAAACAGCTGCTGCTGAGTTTAGTTCCTTAAGTCTAGATGATCCGGGACTGTGCACCGACTTGAGCAGTAGCTTGAGGGACTTCCTTGTACTGCATGGGCCACAGCAAGTGAAAAACTTAATGTTCCCCAAAGACAATGAAAATAGAAGTTTCCATCCAACACATTACTAGCATGAAATCCCAAATGGTGACAAAGTGGCTTATGTACTCAAAAACCCAGAATGCTGCATACTGGTTTTGTTGAAAACTCTTCCAGTCTAATGTTCCAGCCACATTGGGTCCTACAGGAACAAAGGACTGAAAAAATCTAGCTAGAAATCTGGAATGCCATGAGAAGGCAGCAAATCACCAGAGAGCATTCCATAGGTGGAAAGAGCTTGAGATGAGACTAAGGTTAAAGGCCACCATACATGGTCAGCATCCAGAGAAGATTGCATCAGAGTCTCTTTACTGGAAAAATGTTCTGAAAAGGCTCATTGCCATTGTGAGAATGCTTGCTACCCAAAACCTAGCACTGCGTGGCACTTCAGATCAGCTGTATGTGCCAAACAATGGAAACTTCCTTAAAATTATGGAGTTGATGGCTGAGTTTGATGCTGTACTCCAGGAGCATCTAAGAAGAGTCACCACCCAAGAAATGCACACACACCACTACCTTGGAAAAACAATTCAAAATGAGATCATACAGTTACTGGCAACAAAAGTCAAACAGAAGATTGTGGCAGATCTGAAGTCAGCAAGATATTACTCTGTTATTCTGGACTGCACACCTGACATCAGCCATACAGAACAAATGACTTTAATGGTGGGTTTTGTAGCAACAACAGAACCTAGTGAAAATGTTCCTGCAACGGTGACTGTCAGAGAACATTTTCTAGAATGTATTGACATTGATGATACTACAGGAGCTGGTATGACAAATGTGCTTCTTAAAAAGCTGGAAGATATGGGAATTGCGATAGCTGACATGAGAGGTCAGGGCTACAATAATGGTGCCAACATGAGAGGAAAGAAGAGAGGCGTGCAGACACGGATCCGAGAGTTAAATCCTCGAGCTTTTTTTGTCCCATGCAGTTCTCATTCATTGAACTTGGTGGTCAGTGATGTAGCCTCAGCTTCTAGTGAGGCTGCTGAATTTTTTAATGTAATTCAAAGCATCTATGTGTTTTCCTTTGCATCAACTCATCAATGGCAATTTTTGAAGCAACATCTGGGAACATCCTCTCTGATACTGAAACCACTGAGTGCCACACAATGGGAAAGTTGAGTGGAGGCAATAAAGCCTATCAAACACCAAATTGGGAAGATAGATGATGCCATAGTTGCCATTGTGGAGGATAATGCTATGACAGGAACTGTTCATGGGAGAACAGTGGCATAGGGAAATGGAATCACCAGAAACATACATAACTTCAAATTTCTGTGTGTCTTAGTGTTGTGGCATGACATACTGTTTGAAATAAATGTTGTAAGCAAGAGACTCCAAGGTGTTGACCTTGATATATCTGGAGCAATGGAACAACTGGACAAAGCAAAGCCATACCTACAGTCTTTCCGATCAGATGAGGGATTTCAAAACATTCTGAAGAGTGCACAGAAGTTGGCAGAGGAACTTCACACTGAAGCTATTTTCCCACCCATTCAAGAATACAAGAGTCACCGAAGAAGAAGACATTTTGCTTACGAGGCATGGGATAATCCCATAAGAGACCCCAAACAACAATTCAAAGTTGAATTCTTTAACCAGGTGCTAGATTGTGCAATACAGTCAGTTGAAGAATGTTTCATGCAGCTCAAGGAACACAGCAGTATATTTGGGATGTTGTATGATATTCCAGAACTCCTCACTATGCCTGAAGAAGACCTACACCAGCAATGCAGGGCACGAGAGACAGTTTTGACACATGATGACATGCATGATATTGATGCGATTGATTTAGGTGATGAACTAAAAGCCCTTTCAAGATACATTTCAGCAGGATCAACTCCAAAGGCTGTTCTGGAATATATGTGCACAAATAAGATGACCACCCTCTTTCCAAGTGCTTTTGTGGCTCTGCGCAAACTTCTAACACTTCCTGTAACAGTTGCCAGTGGAGACAGGGCCGGTGCTATCATTAAGGCAAACTAGGCAGGGCCTAGGGCGCTAAGATTTGGGGGCGCCAAAAAGTGGTGCCCCCAATTTTTTTTTACAGCGTTCCTACGCCCCCTCCCCGAGCGCGCGGTCACTGCTCCACTTCTCTCGCCTCCCAGGCTTGCAGCGCCAATCAGCTGTTTGGCGCCGCAAGCCTGCGAGGGGAGGAGAATTAGAGCAGGGGCGGTGTGCTCGGGGAGGAGGCAGAGCAGAGGTGAGCTGGGGTGGGGAGCTGCCGCGCAGCTCCCTGGGTGGGGGGAGCTGTTATGGGGGGAGGGGAGGAGCCTCAGGGCGGGAGGGGGAGCTGCCGCAGGGGGGTCGCCTCGGGGGGGGGGGGGCGGGGAGCTGCCGCAGGGCTGGAGGGGGGGCGCAAGGTGGAAGTTTTGCCTAGGGCGCAAAACTTCCTTGCACCGGCCCTGAGTGGAGAACACAGCTTCTCCAAGCTGAATGGGGTAGGTAGCAGAGCAGTACCATGAGAGGAGTAGAATGGGAAGAAGGCAGAATTGAGACCTTTCAAAGTTTTGGCCCAAGCGAGGGGGTATGGGAGTGTCATTTAAGCTCCCCGCCTCAGGTGCCAAAATGTTGTGGTCTGGCCCTGGGATTTGATGAGGATTTTAACAAGTAACAGAGTTTAGGGACAAATTCTTTGCTGAGACCAATTGGTGTAACACCACTGAAGTCTTTTGAACAGTGCTAATTTGTACCAGTAGAGCATTTGGCCCATGACACTTTTATCCATCTCCTGTATCTTAAATATACACAGGTCAAGGGTCTGATTTCAGAGATGCTACATTCTCATTAGGGGGATTTTTCAGAGGTGTCCCACTGCAGGCACAGTAAGGAAATTCAGTGCTTAGTTTTGGCTACGTAATGTCACATGGAACTTTCAGACTTTGCTGTAGGCAGACTTCACAGGGGTGAGGCAGTGTGGAATAGTGGACAGAGCACTGGATGGGTACCTGGTTTCTATTCCTAGCTCTGGCCTGTTGGGTGACTTTGGACAAGTCATGTTTCCCTTCTCTATGCCCCAGTGTCCCCAAAAGGGGATAATGCTACTAACCTCCTTTGAAAAGTGATTTGAAAACCTAAGGACGAAATACACTATGTAAGTGCTAAATATGATTATTATAATGCCATTGACAGATTAGCTGCTCTGGCAACCTGGATCCATCACAAGTTTGCCATGCATCCCAATCTGGGCAACAATCAGGAGGATAATCAGTGCATATCTAACACACTACAAAAGGACTATGCTAATATTCTTGAGCAGCTGCAGTCACCGCCCCCTGCCTTTCAGTCATCAGTGGGAAGTACCAAAGTACCAAGGAATTGATCATGTAGCTGCTGACATGGGTATGCAGCCTATCTCATTGACAGCAGGAGTATCAATTGTGAAAACTACCTATTTCCAGATATACAAGACAGGCACAATAATAATTATGAAGAATGGAAGTCTGTGATTTGGAAGGGGACCAGGATTCTGCATGGCAAAAAGCACTTGGGGAAGGCACAGGTCCACAGAGAGAGGAATTTTCAAAATGCAAATTACCTGAAAATGCCCATCTGCCTGCTCTACCCACCAGCACCTCGTTGCCACATGGAAAAGACTCATTAGCATATGCTAATAGAGTCTGTGCACTCAGGATAGTGTAAGGGAAAATCAGGGACATTTCCAGAGAGGTGCTCAACATTCCAACACACACACGTCATTGACTGAATCAACTGAAGTATTGGGCACAGAAGGTTCTGCATGGATCCTGGAGGTGATTCCAGACATTGTAATGCCAGTGAGGGTAAGAACTCCAAGAAAGATGAGAGATGAAGTTCTAGCTTAATGAGGGCAAGAATGACAGCACTTATCATGGATGTTGCACACAGGGATGTATTTTATGGGTAAAGAACTCATTAGGTCCCTGCTGCCCACATGTATAATTTTCTGCTTCCCTTGTATAAATGCTGAAGTCTTATCCTAAACCAAGACCATTGCTGTCAATGCATATGACAGGCATGTTGAGGGCATGAAGTATTAATGGCATGTCTTGCCATACAGGTCAAATGAAAATTGGGAGAAGCTCAGTGATAGGTTGATTTGGAAACCACTAAAGTTGTGTCTGATAGGGAAGAGCCTTGCCCTAGATCTGCTCTTTTAGGACCTCAGATTAACTAGCACTTTGCTGCTGCATTCCTACCAAAACCTTTTGCTCCACCCAGTCCACCACTCCATACTACCATGGCACTGTTCCTCTAAGTGCCCATTGCACCCATCCCAGGCTAGTAGGGCACAGCCTGTAGTTTGTTCCCAGGGGCAGCTCTATGTTTTTTGCCGCCCCAAGCACGTCAGTCAGGCAGCCTTTGGCGGCATACCTGCAGGCGGTCCGCTGGGCACGCAGATTCAGCGGCGTTTCTGCGGGTGATCTGCCGGTCCCGCGCCTTTGGCGTACCTGCCACAGAATTGCCGCTGAAACCGCGGGACCGGCGGACCTCCCACAGGCATGCCGCCGAAGGCTGCCTGACTGCCACCCTCACAGCGACCAGCAGGCCGCCCCCCGTGGCTTGCCGCCCCAGGCACCCACTTGCTGTGCTGGTTCCTGGAGCTGCCCCTATTTGTTCCATCTTTCAATCACTGCCCTTCCCTGCTCCCTGAACTCTCTTCAGTTGCGGATTGCCTAATGTCTTTTGCGTATGTGTGCTCCTGTTTGGTTTCTCCTCTAGTCTGTGTCACTGACTCTCTCCTGCACAGAGAGTTACACACTCACCATCAGACCCATTGGCTGTTCCCTGCCCAGCTCTTCTGTGCCCTCACACAGAAGGTTATCACAGCCTAGCAGCTACCCTATTGAACCCCTCCCTGACCGCCTCAGAGCATGGCTCACCAGGATGTCCTGCGATGACACCATGCCACCATAAGAGTCTAATGCTATTTGTTCTTTGTGTATTGAAATTATTGACATGATGGTTTGTGTTTTTTCAACTAAGGTGTCACTTCTTAGTGTTGTGTATGTAGCCTTAATTTTTCTAGGTTCTTTATATTTCACTCTAACAGCCATTGCTGAGGGTTATCCAGGCCAGTCACCACTGGGCCCTTTCATGAGGCCTAGCCAATTTCCACCATGTTCCTTCTTGCCTGCTCTTTCAATAGAGCCCTTGGAGGCTGTTCCAGTCATAAGGATGTTCACAGGCCTGCTCTGGCAGAGGGAGAAGGATATCGGTGCATTAACTTGCTCCTGCTAACTTAATCATGCCCTTGCCATGAGTAGAACAGCAGCACGTGTTTGAGATCCTGGTAATCATTTTGGGGCTTCTGAAAAGTCAGGATGACTGACCAACCGCTTAACCATGTCCCTCTTCTGTTGCATTGTTCTGGTCTCCCAGCCCAGGGGTGACTTTTCTGAAAACTCCAGGAGTGCCCAGAAAGGCCAAAATTCACATCTGAGCCACCCAAAACCTCCAATTTCAGCAGTACTAGCTTTGAAAAATGTTGGTTTTAATGGCAATTGAAGAGGTGCTAATCATTAACAATTAGATATCAAATCCAATAAGCATTCACAGTTTAGATCATTAATGTATTGTGTGTTCAAGCCTACTCTAGTCTTAATGAGACTTGAGCTGAAAAATGGAGTTCTCTAAAGCAAATGAACTTTGTGCCTTCTTATCTTTTGCTGACGATTAACTGTGTACAATATCTGACTCCTTTAGATAAATATCATTTAAATTGCATGACCGGATTTTCTTCTCTAAATGTTTAGTGCTATACTGCTAAACTAAGGATTCACCTTTAAATGATAACAAACATTAAACTCTATGTAGGCATTTTCCTGCTCTTCCTTGTGAGCCAGTAATATTTTTAGTGAGCAGTGGGTAATAATACAAATCCTGAGAAACTATTGAATCACTTGTGTAAACAAGTTTTTAAAATAAATCAGTGAAAACACCAGCTGTCCACAATCATTGTCCTTTTTTAAAAAAGTATATTTTGGCTTTAGTTATATTGTACCTTTGTATTTTGTGGATTTAAATAGTCTCTTCCATGTTTAAGCAAAACCAACAAACAAACCCAGTGTTACTTAGTGTTAAGTAGTCCCCCCCCCCCATAGGTAGCATTTAATCATTTAAAAAAAGGGGGGGAGAAGCTGAGAAAGAAAGAGAGTGAGAAAGAGAACTTACTTGTATCACTTCTGTGTCAGACCCTTTCTTCTCAGTGCTCGAGAGCTTTCTGCAGGATGCCAGTGTAACGTCACGGCAGGAGGGCTGCCTTCTTTAAAAGGTAGAGGATACTCCACAACATTCCTAAACCTCGGTGTTCTTTTTTACTGTGATTTCAAAACTTTTCCAAAGCCTCTGAGGCAACAGCTTTCCAAAAAAAAGGCAGATTTCTTGCAGAGTCACTGATTTGGCATTCTGCCTTCTAGAGCGCTACTGGTACCAGCCTCTCACAGAAAAAAAACAACATGTTTTCCTCATTATTTTTTTTACAGAGTAAATGCTAAAGCTGGACTAAAAACCTTTCACACTGAAAATCTGATAGCTGTTTGGTGGCCTGTGTGAAAGGAATTTGAGGGTAAAGGCTCAGTTTCTAAACGAGTGTCCACATCACTTTATAAACATCACAACTTGCATTAATTGATGCCCTTGCTGAGAGTCTCAGTAGAGAAGCCAAGGACTGAAATATCTCTAGGGACTGAACTAACCCTTCACATCTAGAGATCCTGGTACCTGGTACAGCCCCTTTGTGCCACACCCATGGCACAAAGGGGCAGTAAATTTGCCCTAATTGGGAGCTGAAGAAAAGGGAGTGTGCCTAGAAAAGAGGGCATGGCCGTAACTCAGGAAGTTACTGGCTAGCATAACAGTCCCAAGTGAGTGTTAGAGCAGCTCTGAGGCTGCTCTAACTTACTCCAGGGACCAAACTGGGGATGCAGGAAACACAAAGGTGGTCCCCCTTTGTCCTCTCATAGGCACTGTGCTAACTCCAGCTCAGCCAGACACAAGGATGTATCCCATTATGTGTAGCTAATATGGCTCTCTCACATACACAAAACCCCACACACCTGCCCTGTTTAGAACGTCAGCTCTCAAATCCAGCAGAGCTCATACATTCTTTGAACCAGCTATCAGCATGCTTCTGTTGAGTGGAAGTGTGTGCTATGCAAATACAGATACTGAGCTGGAAGCCATTCTAGCTCTTACTAAAAGACTATCAGGGAAACAACATTTTAACAAGGCATGCAACAGCCTGGTGCTTACTTTTGTCAGAAGCTAGAGAAAATTGAACCACAAACATTGATTTTATTTCCAATTTAGCAACCATGATTTTTAAATATGCTGTAAACGTAGAATAAAAGGAGTTTTCCTATCCCATAACTTCTATACCCCTACTAAAACACGGTAGCTGGGACAGCGTGCTTTTTAGCAGGGGTAGACAGACATGTGCTAGCTGCGCTTGTGCTGGCCTAGTACACTAACAATATCAGCGTAGCTGTGGGTAGCACAGATGGCAACTTGGGTTAGCCACCGAATATGTACCCAAGGGATCCGGGAGGGCACATTTTCAGACAGCTAGCCCGAGCTGCTGCCTGTGCTACACCAGTTACTCTGCTATTTTGAGCGTGCTACCTCCGCTCGAGCTAGCACATCTGTCTACCTGCGCAGGGAAGCACATTCCCAGTTGTAGTGCAGACGTCTCCTCAGACACTTCGAATGCTAAGCATAATCAGCCTTCTTCACACTCATAGGACATCACCAGCTGAGAGGTCTGCTAGTGGTTCATTTGACTCAGTAACGTATTAAATAGTTTACTTTTTAATCCTGAAATTGAAACGAAATTGTAACCTAAAAGACATTTTAAGCAACTCAATACCACCTCTTATCAGAATCTTCGTAGGTAAGTGCAAATAATCTATTCAGTCATGTTCACAGCTGTAACTGCGTTTTGGTTGGTAATAGACTACATATTATATTATCATGCTTTTACTTATTATATTTGATTATTTGCTTTGCTTGATAGGGTATCATTGTTTTTTTTCCCCTAAAAGATCTGCTCTAGGAATTAGAATCATAGAGTCATAGACTTTAAGGTCAGAAGGGAACAATATGATCGTCTAGTCTGACCTCCTGCACAACACAGGCCACAGAATCTCACCCACCCACTCCCACAACAAACCCCTAACCTATGTCTGAGCCACTGAAGTCCTCAAATTATGGTTTAAAACAGGAGTAGGCAACCTATGTCACGTGTGCCGAAGGTGGCTCACGAGATGATTTTCATTGACACTCACTGCCCAGGTCCTGGCTACCAGTCCAGGGGGCTCTGCATTTTAATTTAATTTTAAATTAAATCTTAAACATTTAAAAAAACCTTATTTACTTTACATACAACAATAGTTTAGTTATATATTATAGACTTATAGAAAGAGACCTTCTAAAAACGTTAAAATGTATTACTGGCACGTGACACCTTAAATCAGAGTGAATAAATGAAGACTTGGCACACCACTTCTGAAAGATTGCCGACCCCTGGTTTAAAGACTTCAAGGTGCAGAGAATCCTCCAGCAACTGACCTATGCCCCACGGTGCAGAGGAAGGTGAGAAATCCCCA
This sequence comes from Malaclemys terrapin pileata, assembly GCF_027887155.1. Lineage (NCBI taxonomy): Eukaryota > Metazoa > Chordata > Testudines > Emydidae > Malaclemys > Malaclemys terrapin. The sequence goes on from NC_071505.1 coordinate 117,583,118, forward strand.
GGGCCTCTCCCAATCTGCCCTGGAGGAAATTCCTTCCCGACCCCAAATATGGCAATCAGCTAAACCCTGAGCATGTGGGCAAGACTCACCAGCCAGACACCCAGGAAAGAATTCTCTGTAGTAACTGCCATCTAACATCCCATCACAGGCCATTGGGCATATTTACCACTAATAGTCAAAGACCAATTAATGGCCAAAATTAGGCTATCCCATCATACCATCCCCTCCATAAACTTACCAAGCTTAGTCTTGAAGCCAGATATGTCTTTTGCCCCCACTGCCCCCCTTGGAAGGCTGTTCCAAAACTTCACTCCTCTGATGGTTAGAAACCTTCATCCAATTTCAAGTCTAAACTTCCTGATGGCCAGTTTATATCCATTTGTTCTTGTGTCCACATTGGTACTGAACTTAAATAATTCCTCTCCCTCCCTGGTATTTATCCCTCTGATATATTTATAGACAGCAATCATATCTCCCCTCAGCCTTCTTTTGGTTAGGCTAAACAAGCCGGCGGTACTTTGGCGTGTATTATACAGACTAGATGATCACAATGCTCCCTTCTAGCCTTGGAGTCTATGAATTGAGTGAATTGGTCATTTCTACACTGTGATTTAACTTACACTGGGTTAGGAGATCTGATATTTGGTTTGTGCGAGCAAATCAAATTGCAGTTCATTTTTGCTACTGTATAAGAAGATATACAAAACTTGTAAGTTGTACTCAGACTCCTTTTAATCACCATGTCACTGTTAGTCTTTTAATAATAGGCCCATAGTTGAATTAGCCCATTTTTTTAGCCTGCATTAGGAATGTGAGCACTGAAACTTTCTCATTCTTAAAAGAATTCAGATTAAGGGATATGAAATCTGACGCAGCTGTCAAAAAAATGACCTATTGTCCCTTCAGTGCATAAGCTTGTTTAATTAAAGAAAACCAGCTTTTCATGGTTCTTAATGCTTCAGTTATAAAAAGCAAAGCAAAAAAACAAAACAAAAGCTTCTCTAAAATGTTAGGGCTCTCCCCACAAAATAACTTAAAATAAATCAGTCTCTCCTCCGGCTACTTAATTTCGGGTTATGTGTAATGTGACCAACACTTGCCTTTAAGACAGTGTTTTAACTATGTGGATATTATGGAGTACTTGGAAAAATGGTCATGAGCCCCTTGTTAGCCTTGGCCCACATCCTGCAATCAGGTCCATGCCAGTGGACCAGTGCAGGGTTTTGCTGGTATGGATCCAATTGTAGGATCTATCCCTATGATGAGTAAAACCCAGAAAATGAGACTTAGATGTCCAATCAGAACTTATAATCATATGTATAAAAATGGACAAAATCCACAATCAAAAGAATTCAATGGCGCTTTGAAGTTTCATTTAATAGTTTCACCCCTTTAGTGACTTAAGTGCTTTTGAAACTGGTTCACACCCTGTACACCAAACTCCTCTATTTATCTAGAGGGCAGGTAGAGCAAAAAAGCAGCCACAATGCCGGCTTTCCTACGCCAGCTGCAACTCAGCGCTATTCTGGAGGGACAATTGAGGAAATAAGCGGAAGAGAATAAGAGCTTAATCCTATGCCCATTGAATCCAATGGCAAGATCTCATTGACTTCCACAAGCAATGAAAGACACAAATAGCTTTTAGGATAGTGAATTGTGTTTAACTTATTTATGCTCAATTACTGGGTTGTATTTTTTTCTGGCAGAGATCTTACATCTCAGTAAATGTGTGTATGGCAGGGAATGGGATGTTCTGTCCCTTCATGTGACATTATATTAATAGTTCAACTATTCTAGATCTCTGGATTGTAGAGATAAATAATAGGAAACAAAGATAGAAAAACACTCCAGCAGATGGGTAGGCCCAGTCCCCCTCGGACACCCATCTTATATGGAGAATGGTCTCTTGAAATAAAAATTAAAGTCTGACAACTATTCATAGCTCCCTTGAAAAGCAGGTGGTTGCCTTTCTGCAGCAAAAAATTATTCACCCTGAGGATTATTCCCACACAACACTTATATCTAAAAGGCCATTTAATTTTAATGGACCCAATAATGTGGCTATCACAAGAAAAGTGGGTTTGTTGTCTTAGATCTTAATTCAGCATGATACTTAAGCACATGCTTAAAGCTACACACACACTGAAGTATCTTGAATCAGGGCCTTAATTTCACCAACAGAATTATTTCTTAGAAGTGGACCTGCTGCTCACACAAACAAGCAAAGGTTATACCCACACAAACAAGCAAAACATTATGGGGACACTTTCAAAGACAGAAAGGGGAGTTTGTTAGATGCCTAGCTGCCCTTAAAATGCTTTGGGAGTTGGGTGCCTCATTCCTATTTGTATCATAGAATATCTCCCTCTATGGCTACACTATGAGCTAGGAGTGTGATTTCCCTGTTCGTGCATACACAGCCATGCTAGCTCTCATCATGCTAGAGTGAGCTACGGCAGCAAGGGTAGCACTAGCAGAGTCACAGCTGAGCCCTGCCAAGTACAAACCCACCTGAAACTGGTGAGCAGGGCCGGCGCAACCCATTAGGTGACCTAGGCAGTCACCTAGGGCGCTACAATTTGGGGGGTGGCGACTGTGGCTGTATTTCGACGGCGGGACCTTCCATTGCCTCTGTGGGGGGGCGGCATTTCAGGGTGGGACCTTCCGCTGCCTAGGGCGGCCGAAAAGCTGGCGGCACTCCTGCTGGTGAGTATGTGCTCAAAAAAAAAAGATGAAGAAAAGTTATTTTTTCCTGCCACAGAGGGCAGGACAAGAGGCAATAGGTTCAAACTACAGCATGGCAGATTTACATTAAATCTCGGGAAAAACTTCCTGACTGTAAGAACAGTAGGACAATGGAACAGACTGCCTAGGGAGGTTGTGGACAGGGCCAGATCCAGGGTTTTCGCGCCCCAAGCAGCCAAAAAAAAAAAAAAAAAAAAGCCGCAATCGCGATCTGCGGCGGCAATTCGGCGGAAGGGACCATCCGCCGAATTGCCACCGAATCGCTGGACCTGCCGCCCCAAGCACCTGCTTGGCAAGCTGGTGCCTGGAGCCGGCCCTGGTTGTGGAAGCTCCTTCACTGGAAGTTTTCAAAAGGAGGCTGGGGAGCCATCTGTCTTGGATGATTTAGACACAACAAATCCTGCATCTTGGCAAGGGGTTTAAGTAGATGACCCTTGCCGGCCCTTCTAACCCTGTAATTCTATTATTCTAACACACCTCAGCCATGCCACTGCTACTTGTGCTGCCCTGGCTACACTGCTATTCATGCTCAGGCTAGCTGGATGAGAGCTAGCGCAAGTAAGGTACACAAGCAGGTGAATCACACCCCTAGCTCCTAGTGCAGATGTAGCCTATATGTACATAAAAGTCATATTAAACAGTAGTAGCATACACTGAGGTAAGAATGTAACAAAAATTACAGCCCATTTTACTGCAGTAAGTTTCTAAAAAAAATACACAATGAACTGCCTAAAATCTAATGTAAAGTAACTCGGTTGTAGCTATATCTGAAGTGATACTTTCTTTGGGCCTGATTTTCTGTTACCGGGCTCAGTGTGCGGGTAAAGTGTCACTGAACCTGAATGGTAGAACTTTATACCCACTGGTGAAAACGACTGCCCAAGGTCCAGGGCAAGAAGGAACAACTCTCTTCATTCTCGTGTGCTCAGCCAGATTTCACAATATGAATGAGGTAAACAAATCCTCCACGTTTCAGTAGTTACCTCTATACACGGACGCTTGCTTAGAAATTGGACTGCATGTGAATAACCTGAGAACATCCTATCAAATAAATATGTTTTTAACTGACTTAAAATCGCCACGATGCTATTTTTCTGAAGGAGCATTTCCGCACAACTAAAGGAGTCTGTGGCTGAGCTGAACAATGATAAGGTACTGAGTGTATTAGCCAGATGACCCATTCGTCATGTCTTGCGTGTGCCTTAGTTGATACCACTTTAAGCGAAAGTTCTGGTTCTATAGAATATTTATTTTTTACTTCATGATAAATTATTCAGTTATATTTCTTGGAAAGAGCCTGTGGTCCAGAAACACTGAAAATTAAAATAATAAATGAAGGGTTTAGACTGCATCTATTCCTGCATGGGTATACAATGGTGGGTGAGGCAGAAGCAAAGGGAAGGGTGGGGGCAAGGGAACTTTTCCTTCCCACCTGCCCCTTGCATCTCTGTATAGGGGCCAAGCACAAGCCTGAGGAACTCTAGGGTGGACATTGGCCTAATGAAGTTGCTGGGGATGTGAATGTGCACTAGGTAAAAGGGTGTAAGTGGGGCCCCTTGGGTATACTCCCCCCCAGCACTTTTGGAGGCATTATGCTGGCTTCAGGTAGAATGCCAGAGCGGGAGTGGCTGCTGGTTCCTCATCTCACCTCGATGGGGGCTATATCCTAAAACCACGGGAACAAGCTGTCTGCTAATGTAAACTGGTGCAGATCCCCTGTACTCATGTAAAATGGGCCCTGGTTAGGTTACTGATGAGAGCCTCAGGGGAGTTGAACTTAGTTTTAACTAGCAGAGAATTTAGCCCTTAAAAAGACAAGATTAACAGGTTGCATTTCTTAAACTATTTCTTAAGCAATGATTAAACACTTATGATTTCACTCTGGGTGAGAAGGATAGTAAAGAATGAGGAACTCAAAGTCCTTATGTTCCCCTGCTTTATGAAAATACATTCAAAGGGTACAAAGTAGCTCTTGAAAAGCATTGCTTTGTCAGAGAGCCTCAACTACAGCTTTTCTTGTGGTTTTCTCCTTTTGTGTAGGAGCTGGGGAAGTAGGGGGCAAAAAGTATTAAATGCAAAACCAGTGAGAGAGAGAATCTGCTTTCAAAGCCATGCAGAATAAAACAAATGCAGATTTTTTCAGTGTTTTGCAGAAGTATTTAGTCTGAATCTGCTTTCAAAGAAAAATGAATGATGAAGGAGTTTCTCATACTTCAGGTATTACAACATTTAAGAAGAGAGTGAAGAGAGGACATAGAGTAAAAGACAGAAATATGAAAAAGAACTGAATGAATACACTGGTTATAGTTCAAAGACATCAGCTCCACCTGAAATATGCTGAGGGAGGGAGGAGCTTTCTATGTGGTTATGAATTAGTTCCCTTAGATCCTTCAACCTGTAATACTGCAGAAAACTTACAACACACATACACACACAGAGTACAAACTGTAATGTGCTAGCCATTTTCAGAGCTCCTGTTGGTATTATTTCAGCCAACCATGTTTAAACCTAAGAGTTCTCTCTCATGTACCAGACTCTCCAGTTCTCTAATCCTTTAGTAAATTTATAATCCTTTGGTAATGGCATCACAGTCTTGCCATGGAAATGTCTGATGTCACAAATTCAGTAGTAGGATATCACCAAATAAGAAGAGAAGATGCGCTGGGAAAAAGTAAAGCCTTCTCTAAATACAAATATCTGCACTGATTAGTATGGACAAGCCTGATGGACCCAAATATCTCTGAATGTAGGGAAAGCTCATACTCACGTCCAACCTTCACTGCTCAAGCCATTTCCGACTAGCAAACGTGGCAAGAAAAGGTAGTCAAATTCAGTGGTTCTCAACCTGTGGTCCAGGGACCCCTGGAGGTCCGCAGACTATGTCTAAGGGGTCGTGAAAGACTTAGACTGAAAACTGACCGAACAGAATTCAACTATCTATACAGACAATAGATTTCCAAAGGGTCTGCACATTCATTCAGAAGTTTTTAGGGGTCTGCAAATGAAAAAAAGATTGAGAACCACTGGTCTAATTAACCTGAGACTTTTCTCCAGTGTAACATCTTCCATTTTTTCTAGTTTCTGGAGAAAGGTTTTATGAGGCCAACCTTTTACATGGCAACCAATAAAAATAATTACCAAAAAAAGGAAAGAAATTTGGGGCTAATGATCCTATTGAACTCAGCATGAGATTTGCCACTGCCTGCAACTGGCCCTTAGTAGTCCCTATAATAAATAGCAAATACATAAATAAAATACTTAGGTTTAATACAGTTCTTAAGCACTTATTTGCCTGGATACACCTGTTATCAGTGGGAGTACGGGTTTTATAATATAAGGTAGCAGCAGCAAGATGCTGAATTCCCTGCTAGCCAGATTATTTAAGAGGTGTTTTGAGAACAATGATACAATGTGACATGGCAAACTATGTCAAATAAAATAATAAAGCACAGATCATGCTCTATCAGGCACTCTTAGCAATTTCTGGAGTTTTCTGTGGAAGCCCAAGATTTTTATTTAATTTATTGAGTAAAGTTTCTACAGGTTGTTTTTCCATCCAAAAGAACCTTCATGTTGCAGCTAGCAGTTACTGTTGCCTGTTTGTCCAGCCTTCCAGAAAACTGCCCCAAAACAATAGTAACAGAAAGGTACAGTATGAACTGTACTGCTTTGCTTCGCCATTCATCTTGGTGAGATGTCTAGCTTCAAAGTCTGTTTGGAGCCAGTTAAATGGTAACACTGTTAAACAGGCCAGTTGTTAAAAACGCACACAATTGGGATCAAGACATTTTACATAAAACACCGTCTTTGAGTTCAATCTCTTCCCCTTCCCCGCACCCATAATGGCCTTTTGGCCCACTGTTCTCCAAATGAGGACTTTCCTGTCACACTGCCCAACCTTGAAGAATTAAATAACTCCTCACCCACAATACATACCTTTCTGCCCTGCATCACTGGCATTTTCCCTTTGTATTTTCCAAACACCTATCTTTGGAGGCAATAATTATGTGATACATGACCTCCAACTTGGAGAATAGGCACTTTTGCCTATTTAGGCACCTAAATACATTTGAGGATCTGGGCCTTGGCTCCCCTAGGCACTAATAAAAGCCCTTTACACATGTGATCTGGCATGGGGAGCTGTAAATTGTCAAGGACTATAGCATATTTGGCAGATAACTTTGTCTTGCTTAGCCTACTACCAGCCTGGCAAATTGAAACAAGTTCATTGCTAAAATTTTCAAACACTCCTAACTGACATAGGAGCTGAGATTCCAAGTTCAAAAGTGACGTAGGCACATATGAAACCAAGTTATATTGAAAGCTGACAGGACTTAGGATCCTAAATGCCTAGGGCATTTTTTGAAAGTGGGACTACCTTGCTTTTGAAAATATTACCCTGTATCTAAACCTGGCTTTTCCACCATAATGCAGAATCATTTAGATTGTTCCTTAAGGCTGGGACTTAAGAACCCAAAATCCACTGATTTTCAATAGACGTTCACTACCTCACTCCCCTAGGCTCTTATGAAAATCCCAGCCAAGGTGTTTGGGTGCACTTTATGAGGTGGCATTATTAATGGAGCCAGAGACTAGAAATACATTAGAATAAACAGCAGAATTAACCTCTTTATTATTGGAAGGCTGGATATATCTCAAGGTCATTAGCCAGCGAACACCTATAAACTCAAATGAAAATCTGAGTCACCTGGCTTTATAGTTGGAGAAATACAAGAAATAGTTTCAATACATTTTTTAATCTCCAAAAACAATACTAAAAACAAAAGCTTTCTGTAACAGACATGGGACATACAGACATATGATGGTGTGACATGTTATTAAGGTTTTATTAGCAGTCATTTGTGATCACCTGTATAATGCACATATGGTTTTGGCACTTGCAAGTAATATGCCCATCTCAAAGTAATGCTGATAAGACCTGTGGTACCTGTACACCATTCTCTCTCTCTCATGCCTGCCTCTCAATAGATAAATAGATTAAATAGACAGGTATTGATTTCAAAATATCTGTTTATGGTGTCCCTTTACTAATGTCCACATTCTGAATCATATGAACTGAGAAGCATATTTTGTAGATTAAAAACAGAGTGAACATATCAACTAAAAGAATTAATCTTTAAAACTTTGAGGATTTTCCTACCTGATTAGTACAATTTCAAAATACAGTGAGTTAAATAGTCCAGAAATCCTTGGCAGTGTTCCCTTGAAACTGGTAACAAACTAAGCTTTGTTGTTGCACACAACTGTGGGACTTCAGAGCCCTGTATCTATTCAAGTTTCCCAGGTTACCTTGGCACCAAACTGACTGGAGAGAAATGTTTGAGAGATTTTAACTCTAGCTTTGGAAGAATATAATTACCACAGCGCAGGATGGTGACTTTAAGCAAATAACTTGAGGTAACAAGAACAATGAAAAAACTGAAGCAGGCACCCTGCTTCAGGCAAGCACAATGCCTCGGAGGTCTGGGGTAAATACACAAAACTGTGCTTGCTATTACTGGATGCATTATATACCCCTCCTCCCGCTCCCTACAGTGCTCCAGTCCAGCTCTGCTGGCTGGTGCAGAGAGCGAGAAGGGGCATGGCCTATTTTTTTCAAAAGAATTAGCTGTGAAAAACCCAACAGTGAAGTACCACATAACTGGAGCGGGAAACATTAACCTCCAGGGATGAAATTATGGCTCCATTAAAGTCAATGCAAATTTTGCCAGATGTTTCAAACACACATAAGCACCCCAAAAGTAAAACATAATTTAGATGACCTAATGTATACACTTTGGGGAAGATCCTTCCCTTTCTTCTGTGGGCGTAGAAAGTAGGTCTGTACAATGTGAATATGTGGGAAACCCCCACAAGGGATGCAGAGTCCCTGACTGTTGCATAGCCCAGTTCCAGAGGCCCCCTCCGTGCCCCTTGCAGCTGGGGATGGCCACAGGACATGAGAGGGGGAAATGTGGGACTGATTACCACCTATTTTGTCCAAAGGAGTGCAGCAGCAGCAGCAGGGGTTACAGCAACTTCAAGGCAGAAGTAGTGGCATTGGAGTAGCTCCACAGCCTGGTAGGAAAAATTCGTTCCACTTCTGGCCCCTATAGAATAAGGTCTGGAGCTGTAACTCTCTGTGCTTGTTCTTATGCATCTTTAGATTTGTTTACACATGTTGGTACATGCTTCTCACTAGCATCAACCGCTGGACCCCAGGCATTCCACTAATCTGTGGCTGCAGAATCCACCTCTTGCAACAGAATCATGCCCCCCAACTTTCATTAAAAATAAAATGTCTAGACCTTGCAGCCTAGAAATGTAAATCAAATTTGAACCAAAGCAAGATTGTTACTTTTCAGGCAGCCTAAATAAAGAACTCTAAGACTGATATAAATTGTTCCTATTCAGCTCAATGGTGTGTTGACTCTGAAACCTAATCATTTAATTGTTAACATTTTAAACTATTTGCGCTGATGATCTCATAGACTCATAGACTCATAGACTCTAAGGTCAGAAGGGACCATTATGATCATCTGGTCTGACCCCCTGCATGCTGCAGGCCACAAGACCCTTCCCTGGACTCTGCCGTTGAAGTCCCCAATCCTGTGTTTTAGTGACTTCAATCGGCAGAGACCCTCCTGCTAGTGATCCCTGCCCCATGCTGCGGAGGAAGGCGAAAAACCTCCAGAGGCTCAGCCAATCTACCCTGGAGGAAAATTCCTTCCCGACCCCAAATATGGCGATCAGTAATACCCCGAGCATGTAGGCAAGAGTCTCTAGCCTGACCCTTGTTGGCCATTATGCTATTTACGTACCATTGCTTGGTTTTCCTTGGCTACTATGTTTTACCATTAAACCATTCCCTCCATAAACTTATCTAACTTTATCTTAAAACCAGACAGGTCCGTCGCCCCCACCGTTTCCCTCGGAAGGCCGTTCCAATATTTCACCCCTCTGACGGTCAGAAACCTTCGTCTAATTTCAAGCCTGAACTTCCCCACGGCCAGTTTATATCCATTCGTTCTCGTGTCCACATTAGTACTAAGCTGGAATAATTCCTCTCCCTCCCTTGTATTTATCCCTCTGATATATTTAAAGATAGCAATCATATCCCCCCTCAGCTTTCGTTTTGTCAGACTAAACAACCCAAGCTCCTCTAATCTCTTTTCATACGACAGGTTTTCCATTCCTCTGATCATCCTAGTCGCCCTTCTCTGCACCCGTTCCAGTTTTAGTTCATCTTTTTTAAACATGGGAGACCAGAACTGCACACAGTACTCCAAATGAGGTCTCACCAGCGCCTTATACAACGGAAGCAGGACCTCCTTATCCCTACTAGATATACCTCGCCTAATACATCCCAAGACTGCATTGGCTTTTTTCACCGCCACGTCACATTGTCGACTCATAGTCATCCTGCGGTCCACAAGGACCCCTAGGTCCTTCTCCTCTTCCTTTACTTCTAACCAATGTGTCCCCATCTTGTAACTAAAATTGTTATTAGTCATCCCCAAGTGCATCACCTTACACTTTTCACTATTAAATTTCATCTTATTTCTGATACTCCAATTCACAAGCTCATTCAAGTCTCCCTGCAGAATATCCCTATCCTCCTCCGAATTTGCAACTCCTCCCACCTTTGTATCATCCGCAAACTTTATCAGCCCACTCTTGCAATCGGTTCCGAGGTCAGTTATAAATAGATTAAATAAAATGGGTCCCAAAACCGAACCTTGAGGCACTCCACTAGTAACCTCCCTCCAACCCGACAGTTCACCCTTTAATACGACCCGCTGCATTCTCCCCATTAACCAATTCCTTATCCACCTCTGGATTTTCATATCGATCCCCATGTTTTCCAGTTTAACCAATAATTCCTCATGGGGTACAGTATCAAATGCTTTACTGAAATCCAGGTATATTAGGTCCACCGCATTTCCCTTATCTAATAAGTCCGTTACTTTCTTTTTAGCAAAAACATCCTTCTAATGTGCGACAATGCCAAGTAGTTTCTTACACCACCTCATGTGCCTAAAAGCCAGAATGATCTCCTCTATCCAGTTACTGAAACCTCCAGCTTCCTGATGAAAATCTTCTATGATGCAGGTCTACATTATCAATATAAAAATATATGGCATACTGAACACTGAGGGCTTGATTCATCATTGAGTTAATGGAGTTGTACCAGTGTAAAACTGGAGTAATGCAGAGGTTGACTTAGTCCCTGGAAATGTGGAGACTTAAAATAAATTGAATTTAATGTCAAAAGTAGTAGCACAGCGGCTACTGAATGCATTACTTACTGAAAGCATTATTCAGTTTCACAAAGAGTTCATTCAAACCCTCCATTTTAAAAATTTCAAAGACGCTGACATATATATATGGTAGCATTCTGGTGTGGTGCAAAAGACCTGGCTGCTGACATTAGATCCAGCTTGCCATAGGGTACAGGAGGCTTGATCATCAGGGTCACACACTGTTCCAGAAGCAAAATGCACTCTCTCCCATTCACTCTTCCTATAGAGCAGGGATGGCCAAATCATGGCTTGTGAGCCACATGCGGCTCTTTCCCAGTTAAAGTGCGGCTCCTGGAGTCACCCATGCCCCTCCATTCTCCGCCTACCAGACTGGTGGGGGTGGGGGAGCTCAGGGCATTTGCCAGAGACAGCTGGTGCCTGCTGGTGGGGGGGGGGCACAATTTAAAGGTTTGCCCTCCCCCTTACTCTCAGCAGCCCCCTCCCTGCAGCTCTCAGCTGTTAGCTCAGTGTGGAGAGGCAGCAGCTAACAGCTGGGAGCTGCAGGGAGGGGCCACTGCTTTAGCTGTGTGGGAAGAGGGAGCAGCAAAAGCAGAGGCTCTCCCTGCTGCTACCAGCTGTTTGCCACTGCCTCTCCTCATGGCCACAGCTCCAGCTGCTGTGGTGCAGGAAGGGGGCCCAGAGGCACCATGTAACTGAGTGGGACCAGCAAACCCTGGCAAAAATCTGAGGGCACATGTAACCCCAGGTGCCCATGCATCACCTCTGGCTTCTGCCCAGCAGGTAGGGGAGTCTTGGGGTTTCAGCCCCACAGAAGGCACCTGATGGGGCTCGGGGCTTCAGCAGGACCAGGGCTGAAGCCCGAGCCCTGGCAGGTACCTCCTGCGGTACTGAAACCCTGAGCCTGGCAGGCTCTCGAACTTTTGAAGATTGTCATATGCAGCTCAGAAGGTCAGTAAGTTTGGCCACCCCTGCTATAGAATGTGAGAGGACAGCAGCTGCTCCAGTCTGTGTTAGAAACAGGAACGTGAGTGAAGCTACTATATTGCAATTTCACTATATCTATTGCCATTCATTACTTCTTAAATTGTAGTGCTACCTGAAGGGTGGATTCCTAAATAATGTCAAAGGTGCCTGACGTGTGTGGCTAGGCATCCTTTTTTAGTATTTTTATAGATCTAAATCAATAATAATAATAAATCATGATTTAATTGCATTTCTTCCATAATAGCATTTTGCAGACAACGCTCTTCCCACAGTAGCATTTAGGGGCCAGCTGAGAACCACAATAACACCTACACAGGATTTATTAGGGATCCAAGTGTCCTCTTCTTCTCTGCCCATCCTAGGCTGGAAAAGGACTCCTGGCCCTAGGGTGACCAGACAGCAAATGTGAAAAATCGGGACGGGAGTGGGGGGTAATAGGAGCTTATATAAGAAAAAGACCGAAAAATCAGGACTGTCCCTATAAAATTGGGACATCTGGTCACCCTACCTGGCCCTTCCACTCCGCAGCATCAAAGGAAGAGGCTCCTTGTCCTTTCTGGGTTCATAAAGGGTTCAGGAGCAGCAGTAGCTATTCTTGTCTTTCTGGGAAAGCCCATCAGATGGTGGCAGCCCAGGCTTAGAGCCTATACACATGTATACTTCTCAGGCTGTTGCTTCAAAACACTAGCTTGAAAAATACCTGCCAAAATAAGGTATTTCAATGTGAAATGAAACAATTAAAAGAATACACAGAAACTGTTTTTGGGCCAGAGATTGTAAATATATTTTATATTCAAAAAGTACATATAAACTGGTGGTGCCCTTTACATACACTTTCAAAGGCTCTCACGAACATGCGCACACACGCAAACACATGACTAAGCTGAGCTTTTCCCTCACTTTTAATATTTTGGCTTACATTCATTAAAAATGGATAATTTTTTAATAGGATGTCATGCTGTCCATGCAAGTTCTCTCCATTTTAAGCTCCAATGATAACACATATGGCAAGTCAAGCCTTAGATATGGGAGGGGGGAAAAAAGATGCAATTTACAAATCACTTTGTCCAAAGGAGATGCCAAATGGAGATGCAAGACATCTTTAAGTCTCTCTCTCCTTCCTCCCTGCCCCTCCACATTTTAAGACATTGCTGGGGAGCTTGCTCACTAGAGTTCGAATCTCTGACAGCTGGTTAGTGGCAGCTCCAGTTCAGATCGTCACTAGAGCATCTTCCATATGGGAGATATAAAATAATTAATAAAAATTAGTGACTTCTATCATTTACCATGGCAGATACAAATTGGAAAAACATGGGAAAATTTGCTATTTCACAGCCATCAATACAATTGGCAAAGGAAGGCTATTTTGCCCTTTTATTACGTATAATTCAGGCTACCTCTACACTACAGTGCCTGTGTTGGCATATTATGCAGGCATAGCCCCCTGGCGTAGACACAGCCTATGCTAACAGAAGGAGTTTTTCTGCAGGTGTAGGAACACCACCTCCCCAACAATGTTCTCTATGCCAACAAAAGCACACTTCTGTCACCATGGCTGCATCAATGCTGGGGTTTTTGTTAGCATTAGCTGTGTTGATCAGGGGTCTGATTTTTCACACACCCCTGACTGACACAGCTATGCCAATATAGGGTAGACCAAGCCTCACAAGTGTCGTTTTTTATTTCCTCCTTAGGTGTGCCCATTTGTCACAACACACACAAATGCTGAGAACTTTTCATCTTCAAGGCTCTGTACAAACAACTTTAACTAATCCTCATGTGATGATTTGGGGTGATGTGTCTATGTCCGATTTATGAATTTTGGTTGATTTTTATAAAATTGCTATATTACTGAATGTGCTTCCCAAAGGGGCTGTTCTGGCCAGAGTGGGGTTGGCAATGACCTCCCAGAATCTATAAAATGCCTAAAAAAAGCTGGTATCTACAGTAGCCACTGATTTCCCATCATATGTTTTTACTAAAAGTGAGGGTGTGAAAAGCAAATATCTGGTGCCTTTAAAATAACCAGAGAGCTCAGGGTAGGTGAGGTCCCTTAGCTGGGTGGGCAGACTACCTAGGAGAAGGAAAACCCATCCATGTTTTGAAACCTGCTATTGGGTAACAGGCAACACTAGTACCTCATGTTAACGGTCCACCAGGTCTAAGGCAACAAGGTGAGAAGAGAATGAGCAAGTACTTAGTCTAAATGGAGAAAGGCCCTCAGCCAACTCACTACAGTCTCTGGCACAAGATGACTAGGTTGGTGCAAGCGGTTTTCTTTCTTTTTGTGGCAAGTTATCAAAGGGCTGTAATAGATACTGGTTATAATGAGGAGTGAGGCTGGCCAGTATGCTTCTCCACGAGGGACTACTGCTATTGGTGGGAGTGTGTTTCATGTCTAAACCAGAAGTTTACCCGCCTTAAGTCTGGCAGTCACTGGCCAATAGGATTTCTGGCACCCAGCATCTGAACTGACCTCCAAAGGGTCAGGGGGAGTAGCAGTCAGAGCAAAGAGTCAGACAAAAAGCAGTGACCTGCGCAGGCAATGAAGCCCAATATCATAAAAGACAGCAACTTTACTGGTTTGGACACATGCAGAGGATGAATGGAGGGGACCTAGTGAAGACAGCAGGGGAGGAAAGGGAGGTAGGAAAGAGACCCCAAGGAAAGCTGAACAAGTGTTGGGTGGATTTCATCAAAGAAGATGGTAAACAGCTGGACCTTAGTGCCACTTCAGACAGATGTAGATGGCTGATACTTGCATGATAACTCAACCCTGGTTGATGGGATAAGGGGATGAAGCAGCAGCAGCTATATCATTGAATACTTTAGTGGATGTTAAGTCAGCCATATGCTATCAGGGTTGGTGTCACATCCCTTCCAGACCAGGGACAATGGAGAGTCAATAACACGCATACTTCACATTCAAATGAGAGCACCTTAAAACAGTGTGATGGCTGAAGTCTAAGAGATCCAATTGAACATGACTTGTCTACAGGGACTGGGGAGAGGAGCAGTAGAATTTCCCTAGAGGGAGAACAAAGAGACTGAGGTGTTGGTACAGCCTTTTAAAAATACAGAGAGACTCGAAGAGAGAAACAAAGGGACAGGCTTTAGGAGGGAGAGGGGACCTGTTGACTGTGGGACCAGCCAAAGCTGAAGAAAACGGACTGCAGAGGTCAGAGAGACTCTATGATTTGAAGGGAAAGTCATGAACTGGAGGATTATGGCCCAGCAGAGGAGACCCCCTTGGACCCTGAAGGACACCGACTCACATCCCAAAGAAATCTCAAGAGTGGTGAGGAAATAAGACAGGGATTCATGTGGAAGAGTGTCTTATTTTCCTAAATCTATGTATCTTTTGTGCTGTCTACAGAAAAAAGTCAGTGTGTTAGAAATGCTTCTGTAATCTCTGTCTATTTGCACTGTGTCCCTGAAGAGGTAAACTGTAAACTGCTTGCAAGGTTGGAGCTCTGGGAAAGGTGTGCTTAAGCTACCCAGGGAGCTGGCACTAGTCTCAAGACCGAAGCAGTTGGCTGCAAGGTCCCAGTTCTCAGAAATAAGTGCTAAATGTAGGATCTGTACTCTGAGTGTCTACCTAGAGACCCAAAGCCAGAGGCATTGCCTGGATCCTGCTTGGACTCAGCAAGCCAGAAGTACACAGGTCCAGTGCTGGCATCCAAAAACAGCAAGCTGTGAGTGTCCAGCAAGGGGAATTTGACCATGGCTGTGACACCTCACAACAGGATAAATAAGTATTACCTGCATCTTGGGAAACTGAGGCACGGGGAGTTAAATGACTTGCCTAAGATCACAAAGTGAGGTTGTGACAGAACTGGATGTAGAATTCAAGGATGAAATCCTGGCCCTATTGAACTCCGTGGCAAAAGTCCCACTGACTTCAATGGAGCCAGGATTTCACCTCAGCTGATTCCCGGTACTATCCTCAGATCACAAGCCTCTGACATTTCCTATGTTATTATAATATTGAGAGTTTCAGTGCTTTTATACCATTCACACACTTTTTTCCTGTCTACTGTGTTCTATATGATATTTTAAAGAAGGGAACTGAGAACTAGCTACGTGTAATTATATTAGTCTCAGTCCAAGTGTTCACTAGTTTCAGTCATCAATCATTAGTAAAGATATGTTCAAGTTTGCACTATGAGGCTGTCTCATGATGTGCCCTGCAAAAGTCTGAGCTTGAATGCTTCTCTGTTCAGTCATTTTGCTCTTCTATGGCCTGCATTGCCATTGGTGACCTCTTTAAGGTTTTCCCGTCAGAAGATTTAAGTTGTTTCTTTAAAATAAGGAGAATTAACACACATGGGATGTAGGACACTCCACGTAATATCGCTGGCAGTCCCAGGTAGAACCATCTGGAATAAAAGATGTGATTTATTAAAAACACATCTGCTTGCAGCATTAGAGCATAGCTTTTTGTTCTTGTCACTGTAAAATCTCGCTGCTCTGAAAGTATGCTAATGGCTTGAGCTGTGATTCTTTTGTATCTCAATGTACACTGGATCAGTACATGGATGAGGTAACGCTTAGGTTATTTAGGAGGTGGCATTCTTACTTTTGAGCCTATATTTAACCAATATTCTAACAGAGGACTAGTGGATAGTGGTCTGCTGAAGGGCCATTTTTTCAATGAGACATAAATGAGGAGCTGAATACGTGTGGTCTTTAAAACTCTCACAGCATTTCTTCTAGGACTACAGAGGGCTTTAGCCATAGTATCCTAGACAAATTCCAACTTGGAAAACTACATTCTCTCTACCTGAACTACTCCTGCGATTCCATTTGGAGACCATGTCCTTCACTTCCTATTCAAAGATGTTATGCAATGCTGTTGTCAGCTGTTAGACAGCTTTCACTTTTCCCAACAGCAGCAGCTGCATTTCAGAGGTAGAAGCCCTGTGGGGTAGGGCCTGTCTTTTTGTTAGATGTTTGTACAGCGCCTAACACAATGGAGTCCTAGTCCATCACTAGGGCCCATTGGCACTATGGTAATACAAATAATTAAATAAATAAACACAATAATAATTAATAATAATACTTGTACCATAATAAAGCATTTTAGGATTCTTTGTGATGAAAGGGGTTATAATCAGGCATGATGCAATAACAAGAAACTTTTGTTCAGAAGCTGTTATGGAAACAGAATACTTGGCAAAGGTAACTTTAACAGGGAAATAGTTTAATAATGAAGAATATGTTTATGGCCAAATCTATAATGGTTTGTCAACTAGAGGAAGATCAATAGAACAGATACTATAGTGATGAACACAGTATAGAGGACTAGATATAGATAGGTGTGCAAAAGAAACTGTACCTGTATGTGACAATGTCATACATCCTACATGCTCCTTCACCACCACAACTCAGAGTTCCCCATTTCAAACATGTTGAGTCTATCAAAGCTCCAAAATAAATGGGAGATGGAATTCCAGCTAGAAGGGAGAGAAAGGTGTGACTGTGAGGATAAGTAAGACATTTTTCAATGTTTTTGTAAGAAGCACACTTTTCTGCTGATTAATGGAATAAATATAGGATCATCACAGTTCCTTTCTTTTCCTGCATCAACCCCCTTCTCTATAGTTCATACAAGCTTCTCTCTTTCCTTAGCCTCCTTCTCTTATTCCCACCTAAGTAGTTTCTTCCTTGATGCCTGTTTAGCACTTTATACACACTGCAGTTTAAAAACATACATACTGTAGTTGCCATTCAAAGTCAACATTTGCCCACACTCATCAAACAGAAATATTTAAGATATCTTGGGAGAGATTTTCTCTTCCCGCTGAACTATACTCAATGAACATTTGGCAGGAGGAAAATGGCACAAGGTGGCTTTAAGATGTAGGCTGGTCAAGTCCCTGTCATAAATTAGCCCAGTCTGAAAGTTGCTCTAATTTGCACCCAGATTCCTCTGGCTCTAAAGCAAAGCTCGTGTTTGCCTGGCCATGCCCCCTGTACCAGCAGTTCAGAGATGTTTTTTTCAGATAAGTGGTGATGCATATTGTGAATACAACCTCTGCATTTGTCCTTGTTTGCACTCACAGCATGGTTTAAAACATTTCTTACCAAATACTCTTGAAGCAAGTGTATGGATACCCATACCAAATGACTTTTCTTCAGGCTTTAGAGACCTAAGCGAGAATTGCATTGTATATTAAACAACGTTGGCAATATAAATGTGAAACAAAGTTCCCATTGGTTTGTCAATCTAATTCTGCATCAATCCAACTACCTTGGCCATTAATTACAGGGGTCCATTATCTTGATTAAGTGGCTCTCATGAAAGAGGAGGTCTTTTCGAGATCCTTGACCAAGACTTTTGAATGGCTGCCCTCGCATTACCATCTACTGTTTTGCAATGAGCCCATTGCAAGATGGGACCAGATTCTGGGAGTTAAATCAGGGCTGTGTTTATATGCATGCTGAGCAGATGTAATCAGTAAATTCATAGTTATTATGCACCTTGCTAAGGTGTCTCAGTAAATTGGCTCAATGAGCTCCCATTAATCTGGGCAAAAGCAAAAGCAAAATCACCTTCCAAAGTTGAGAAGGCTTATCCTGAAATAGAAGCCCTAACAATCAGCATAAGAAGACAGAGAACCTCCACCAACTCATAGGGACGCATGACCTTAGTATAAAATTTCTAGTAATGTGCTTACCATAAGGGCGTTCTACTGTACCTTATTAAAACCATATATCCAGGCATGGCTCCTAAGGAATAAATTAAGCTGCAGACTATGCATAATATTAAAAAGTAATGAAGCATCATGTCACAGTTTGCTTCTTTGTCACACTGGCCCAGAACCGCAGAGACATTTCCAGATGAAAATCCAGAAGCTGCAACACAGGTACAATTTTCAAATACCTGTCAAAAGATGGTTTTAATCATTTAGGCCCAGACTACAATACCCTTACACTGAGTAGTATCTTACACCATGTGAGGTGCCAATGAAGTCAATTCACAGAGCAATAGAATAATGAACATGAGTAAGGCATCAAAATCTGTCCCTCTGTGTGATCTCGGAGTTATTTAAAATGTTTTTATTGGTTCTCAGACTTTCTAAACTCTTCTTTGGTCTGTTTTTTATTTTGTTTTATGCAGTTTTCATTCTCAGTCACGTTCCACCTAGCATACAAGAATTTATAACTAAATCCTTATGGAAAATTCTTACCGTATTAAGATGACAACCTCTCCACAGGGTTTTTGTTTGTATTTTAGCCATCCTATTAGAGATCATTATAGCCCGGCTTTAGAATTCTATTATTGTTGTGAGATTTCTAGTGCTTCCCAGTGTTTAAAAAGGTGTAGGGGAGGGGGTGTGTGCAAGAACCCCACCCTCCCCCCCATTTAAAATTGCACTTGGTTGCTGAGCGGGGCACTTTAAGCACTATCTTACCAAAGCTGCTGCTTCCAGATTATGATAGATCCCCAACTTTTTTAGACCACTGTAAACACTGGCTCTTCCAGGTTTTAGACAAGTGGAAAATACCACAGGCATAACTTCTCAAATGTATTTTGGTATTTCCACTTCTGTCTATTCCATAAAAGGGAAGAGGCTTGTTCAATCTTCTGTTTTCTTTAAACTTAATTGAACTTCTTCAAGCTTCAAATTCTCAGATTCAGTTTGAATTTGGGGCAAAGGGTCAGGTCAGTCCTTGGTGTATTCAAACCTCTTTGCTCATCTCTAATTATCACTCTATAAAATCCTAGTCAAATGTATATGTATAGATCCACTGCACTGGGCTATCTAGATTTCATCATTTGAGCTGGTATGCCTTACTGTATATTTTCTTGTTCCATCTGAAGCTGTACAACCAGCAAGACAAGGTGAAACATACGTTATTCCATTCGCCCCACAGACAGGGTCCCACACTTTAACTGAGCAATCACAATCACTGTTGCAGTCAGCAAGTAAGGTTGTTTCCATGTATGAGACCTGTTCTACTCTGAAATATATTTAAAAGGTGAACAAACAATTCAAGAGTTAAAAAACAACCATCACTACCACCACCTAAAACAACCCCCAGTAGAAGCTTCTTATCATTGACTACATAAACCCTCTCAGTAGGTCAGGAGCTTTTCCAGGACTCATCCCTGCATTTCTTACATAAAACATTCATTGGGTTTAGTCTTTCTTCTGTGTAATGTTTTTGGCTCGAGACATTGTACAGTCCACAGAGATATACTATGACTGCTGTACAACATGACTTTCATAGCCTGTGGTGCTTATATCGTCCATTCATGTGTGTGTGTGTATGTAAGTATAGGTTTGTATACACACAGGCACACACCTACAGATTAGTGGTAACCTTCAAATCAAGAAACTGCAGATAAAACATTACATGTTATCTACATGAAAATAATATTTAAATAACAAGCTCCTGTAAGATCCTCCATGTTATTGCAATTGCATATGTGAATGGTCAGCCAGACACATAACTGGCCACTTACATCAGCAAATATCTGACTTGAATATACAATTGTATTAGTCACACGTGCAAGTGAGACATGCAATTGTATGTGCATTTTTGTTTATGTATTGTTGCATGGAAGCTTTAGAAAACTGGAGGCAAGCGGGCTATTTTAAATGTTCAGAACACATGAACACAGTTCACAGCACTACAGCACTTTCACCTCTTCCACTACACTCTCACTTTTGTTTGAGACCTAGGGTAGGTCATCTTCCAAGGAGAGTACTCAGTGGACTTAACCCACCGTGTTATCTAACTTCTCAACACTATGGTTTTAGATAAAGGGTGAGAGGATGAGCAGAGGAGGGAAAAGGAAACTCACTGCCTTTGCCTTCTTGGACATTGATGATTTGGATAAATTAGAACCTGAATCTAAAGTGTTCCTGGTTTTGTTTTTGCAAAACCAAACTGTGGACTCCTTGGCCCATTTCTAACTAGAAAATTTGTTTTATTACAAGGGGATGATGGTTCATTTCAGTATTGAGATTTAAAGAACATACCCTTCATAGGAGACTGTTAGACCAGCAACTGGAGAATTTTCACAGACCGTGAAATAAGCAGCAAAGTAGATTAGGTATTCAATTAAAGAGATCCAAAAGGCTATGTTGGCAGCTTGAATGGTACTTATCTTAAATTTCTTCATTAGAAAGCCTCCAAGAAAATATCCAATGCATATAACTGGTAAATTGTAAACAGCTATGAAGACACAAGCAAATAAAGCTTTTCTTGTTGTGCAAATATTTATCATATAAAGCCCTCAGCAGAGTCACCAGCTGGTAGGCAAAAACGAGATATAATGGGAGTGTACCTATTAAAAAGATGGCCTGTGATGCAGATTTCCCAAACTGTTGTTCCAAATATTTTGGCATGAAGGTTATCATACCAATGTAAGCACTGAACTGCATCACAGTTATGCATATAAACAACATATAAACTGGGTTGTGAAACAGACTCCTGAGGAATGGGATGAAATCTGGAATGAAAGAATGTAACACGTTATTTTGAAGCTTTACAAGATGATATTGGTCATTGTGGCTGAGGAAGGAGAGAAGCAAAGGTGGCCCTAAATTGGATCCAGTTCAATCCTGGGTTTGGTCAGAGGCCACAGACCTATTGTAACTAATACCATCTGGAATGGTCCCCTGGAGGGTCTTTTGTTAGCCCAGGATGTCCCTCTCCTACCCCAACACACCCCAATCCCAATGCAAGGAACTGCCTGTAAAGCACAACTGAGTGCTTATCTTTTTTTTTCTTTTCTTTTTTTTCCCATGATGTGTAAGCCCTTCTGGTTGCTAATAAACCATGTGGGTAACATTAACTCGTTCCGGGTTTGGTTTCCTGTCCTCATCTTTTAAACAAAAACCTTCATTGACTCTCTTCTTGTTTGAGTCTTCCCCTCTCCTCCATTTCCAATACAGGATCTTTTATTGTCCTCATTCCTTTCGTGGAGACATTCTTGGTTCCGTGCATTTTTCTTTCACAGTGGAATTCATATGCATTTCATTTTTAATTATGACTTCTTTAAGCATGCCCCACATATATTAAATATACACATGGATATTAATGCTTCTTCCCACCGCACCATGCTAACTAGATCTCATCATTCTTTCAGATTTTGCATTCCTGAAGCGCTGCACTGCTGGTCTCATAATGGTTACCTAGGATCTAACCACTGGCTCCTCCACCACACTTCTAAGGACTTGATCCTGAGTTTTCATTCAGTCAAATCTCCCATTGACGTTAGTGGGACTGGGTTAGGTAAAGCCTGCAGAATCACAACCCAAACCATAAAAAAAAATAATTCCACTAGCTAGTGTGCTGATCTACTGTCAAGAAACTTTGCAAAACAAACTGAAACTTTTATAACACAATGACCACAATTTATCAAAAATGGGCACCGCTTTTCATTGAAATGTATCCTTTGAGAGAGGGAGGACTAGTATCTCAATAAATGAGAGTTAATATATCAGTCTCACAATATTGTTTAGTTTATAATAAAAAAAATCAAATGGCTCTAATGGCTGAAATGCTATGAGCAGGCTGCTTTGTTTATAGATGCCACATGGTCTAGGATCAAAACATTCTGGGGAAGGGATGGGAGTGTTAAGTTGAACTACACAAAGTGGATTTTTCACTTGAAACCAAGACACTTTTAAATTAGGGATTTTCAGGGTCAGGGGACTTCCACATAAATATAATAAAAAGTGCTGCTCCTATGAATGATAATAGAAAGAAAAGTGCTCTCAAATAACACTACAGGAATAGAAATTCTGAGCTATGGAATGGGCACCTTTCTTTGTCAAAAGATTACTTCATGGAAGGAAAACTGGCTGTTGATTTTTTGGACTACATGAATGAAAAGAAATGACCTTGTATTTCACAAAGTGAAGATTCAATATAGGTTTTGAAAAGTAACTAATGATTTTGGGTACAATGAATGTGAAGTGGCACCCATCTTGAGACACCTTCAAGGGATAAGATTTTCAAAGGGCATGTGCTCAGCCCTTTCTAAAAATTAGGGCCTGTTAAAATGTCTCTATTGTGACATCCACTACCACTAGCGGCTTCTGACAATCTTCTCCTATATTGAATTTTATTTATTTATGTTCCTAAAGGGCCAATATGAAGAGCTGGAAGACACACAGAAATTAAAAGAAAAAACAAGGTATAGCACATATAGAAAACCTGGAAATTTGCAAATATAAAGCTTGTTACCTATATCCATGCAACAGTAAAAAAAAAAATAGTAAATCTTTCTGGATGAAATCCACCTGTTTTCAGAGGCCTATGCACCGCTTAAGTGCCTTGTAGGTCCTGTTTTGAGGATTTAATTGGGACTTAAGTGGCGCACAAGCCTTGCGCTGGTTCTCTGCCTGGGGAAGTGGGGACGGGGGAGGATTTCACCCTCTAAGATTTGCAACTTCCTATGATTTTTTTCAGTTTCATTGTCTAAACTTTGTCAGTGTACAGTAGTCTTGCCCAGCTCTAGTTATAACTAGTGGTTGGCTGGAAGCAAAACTCCAGATCCAAATACATCTGAAATTTAGGAGAAGTGGGGAGGTGAATCTGGATCTCAATTTCACAGTGTGCGTTTATCTCTATAAGGGGCCAATCCAAAATCCCAGATCCAACACCCTTATACTTTGGGGAGTTTAAAATCACGGTATGAATGGTGCAGCTTGGTACCTTCTTTAGTTATAAAACATGGAGTCCAGTCATATAGAGAAAAGAAAGACTTACCTAGCATGGTGCTGGTTTTAATGTGTTCTACCATATAACAACAATGGTACATTCAGGAGATAGCTTAACTTACCTTTAGTGATTTCACGCATTTTCCGTTTGGCTTGAGTTTCACTTCTCTCTTGTAGCAGTGATGCATTTCTCATACTTAATAACTCAGTCTCACTTGCTTGTCCTTCCTTTGGAAGGGACTTGGGCAGAAAACAAAAAGGTATTCCAGCGAGCAGATTTACTGATGCACAAATCAGAATGCCCAGCCACCATGCTCCAACCCAACGGGCATCAGTAAGTGTTATAGTCACCTCCTCTAAAAATAAATGGACACACATCTGATTAGCTCTGAGTTCTCTTTCCCTGTTGTCACTGGTTGTGCTGGTTACTTCTCGTATTTAAGATAGAATAAAATTGTTTGAAAGATTCAAAGTATCTCTTTGAATGAGGCTTGTGGAGGTCACCAATATCTCTTTCTTATGCAAATAATTTATCTGCCAAATCTGGGTGCTTTATATTGAATATGGTTTTTTTTCGGTTATACTATCTCAGATGACAGAATAATTTAGCAAATTATATGTTTGACAGATTCTTTCACTCATGTTTGAATTCAGGTGATTTTGTTGAACTGAACAACATATGATTTCCCATCAGAAAACTATTACTAGCAAACTGGCATAAAACCACAAGGGCAGTTGATGCTCAGATATACACAAATCATCCCTGTTGATTAATACATACAGATTTTATTTATATATATTAGTTCATTACCTATATCTGTGAATCCCAGATCCACATACAGCTGTGCACAATATGATCCCAACATGAAACCAAGAAAAGGACCTATCACAGTTGCTATCTGTAGGCACCCTAAAATTGGGAATGGGGAAAAATACACAAAATTAGAAACTATAGAGAGTTATTTTCATGGAAAATAGTTCCGTTTTTAGCCCAGTTCAACTGATTGGGCACATAGGAAGCGAGTGTTGTCTAGTGGTTAATGCAGTGGACTTTGAATCAGAACTCCTGCGTTCTCTTCCCAGCTCTGTCGCTGACTTGCTTCTACTGTACTCCACGCTAAGGCCTCAGCTGTAGTATTGGGTCCAGTTCTGGGCGCCACATTTCAGGAAAGATGTGGACAAATTGGAGAAAGTCCAGAGAAGAGCAACAATAATGATGAAAGGTCTAGAAAACATGGCATACACGGAAAGATTGAAAAAACTGGGTTTATTTAGTCTGGAGAAAAGATGACTGAGGGGGAACGTGACAACAGTTTTTAAATATGTAAAAGGTTGTTACAAGGAGGAAAGTGAGAAATTGTTCTCATTAACCTCTGAGGAAAGGATGAGAAGCAATGCGTTTAAATTGCACCAAGGGAGGTTTAGATTTGACATTAGGAAAAACTTCCTAACTGTCAGGGTAGTTAAGCACTGGAACAAATTTCCTAGGGAAGCTGTGGAGTCTCCGTCATTGGAGGTTATTAAGAACAAGTTAGACAAACACCTGTCAGGAGAGGTCTAGTTATTGCTTAGTCCTGCCTGACATGCAGGGGACTGGACCTAGATGACCTATTGAGATCCCTGACAGTCCTACACTTCTATGATTCTATAGGCGCCTTAGCATATTTTGTTCTCTGGTTGACTCTAAATATCAGGTCTGTTTGCTTATAAATCTGAAATTCACTTGCTGTCCCTGTTCACCAATATTTGCTTCATGGGCCTGAGTCTTTCCATTGATTTTAATGGGCTTTGGATCAAGCCCTGTTTTTTGTTTAGTCAAATATACCAACCAAATAACTTTTTCACTAGAATATTTACAGAAAGCGAATGCTAAGGGCACAAGGGTAAATCCCTGAACCCAGGCAGAGCTCCATTGATTTAAGTGGGGCTCCACCTATGTTCAAGGGTCTGTCCAGTTGATTCTCAATGCAGGATTTCAGCCTACATGGGTGCAAATACAGTGAACATTTAAATTCATTTAAACATTTGAACAAATAGTTGAATGACATTTTCTGGAGTGTGCACCCACTTCTAACTATAGGTAAATAAAAAAAAAAATGTTGCACTATTTACCTTGAAGAGCCAAAAAGGGTGGGTGGGGGGATTTTTTTTTTTTTTTAAGCCAGCACATGACACAACAAGACTGAGCACTAGAAGATATACCTATGTAAAAAGGTGAATTTTCTGCTTTGGAAAAATCCTCCACATATGAAATGACTAACGGCATGATGGGAGTTTCACCAATGCCTCGTATTATGTTTCCTACCAACACAAACACCCACATCAAGGACCCAGACGTTTGTTCGCACTCTGTGAATAAAACAAGAAACCTGTATTAGTGGTTTTAATGTTGCCTGGAAATGAAATATTTTCTACAAAGAGAAATGAATATGAAAAGCCATCTAACCACTTAGGGTTTGGTAGGGCCTTATAGCCCAGCCCAGAGAATGGGGCAATGAGGAGTCATACATAGTAACCCAGTCAGAAAACTGGGAAAGAGTTTGCCTCAGAGGCATTATGCCTGCTGCTACATCACTTTATGGTGTGCAACTTACTCCCTTAACACAGTCAGCAGTGTTGGCCACTGCCTAGGCCAGGTCTTTGCCTCCTCTCCACCCTATTGGGCTACTGTAACTTTGAGGTCAGTAGCAGACAATGGTGCCTGCATTCTTGTGAGCACAAGGTTCTGAAATTCTGCCTGGCCTTTAGGTGAAGGTCCTTGCACCATGTCTTCCTCCTCCAAAAGTGCTGTTTACCTGCATAAAAGCCTGGCAGAATTTGACCTCTAGATAATTCATGGAATAGATGTGTACCCTTAAAATGACAGACAAACACCTTTGTGAACCAAAAGTGAGAGATGATTGAAAAACAGCATTTCTGTCCCATGGAACATAATGATATTTCACCATTTGTTTTCATCCCAAATGAGTACAAAATATCAAAACTTTTCTTAAAATAAAAAAAGTTGTAGAAAATTTCAGTTTGGAAATGGTGCATTATATTTTGACATTTTTGATCAAAATGAAACATTTTGACAGTTCCAAAACAAAACAAAACTGGTTCTGGTTCCCTCTTTCCTGATTCTTTCCTATGGGTACTGCTACCTGGCTACACAACGTCTCCCATGATACACCATGGTCGCTCCCTGTAGCTTGCTGTGCTCACTGTTTTGGGTTCAACTCCCTGAAATGAAGCATTTTGTTTCAATATTCCTGATGGAAAATTTGCTGAAGATTATCTTTTCCTGCAGAAAATTGATTTTAAAAAAAATCTCATTTTCCAATATGAAAATGTTTCACTTGAAATTTTTCTACCAGCCCTCCTAAAAGCTTTTTTGCCTTTCAAGACCTGACTTAAGGTTCCCAAAACTGATGCCACCATTAGAGCTACCATGAAACTACAGGACTGAGCTAGCCCAAAATTCAACAACATTGTCAGGAGATTCAGTTTACAGTTGTATAAAACCGATATTTTGTGCTATCACTTAAACTGAAAACTCAGGCTGAAAGTTCATACAGAGCTATGCAAATCTACCAATGTTCATAGTGAAACCAAAATCATTTGCCCAAAGCAAATGACTGGGAATTAGGACTTCTGGGTTTTATTCCTTACTTGCATACTGATTTGCTGTGTAACCTAGGCAAACTGTTTAACTTCTCTGTGTATCAATTCTACCTTCATAAAATGAGGCAAACAATTCTCTAAATCCTCAGATGAAAGGTGATATGTAACACAAAGTGTGATTGTTAAATAGCATGTAGTATTAAGTAGTATGCAGTATTTTAATTTTTCTTTAAGTTCCAGAACAGTGATGCACAACCGTGAAGAGCTTGAAGGCCATGTGCTTTATTAAATTGAGCCACAAAGAACCACCTAATAATGACATCCTGTCTTCATATTGAAAAGTTTGCAAAATAATATTGCATCACCATGATACAACCTTATCATAGATTGATGCAACACCATGGCAAAAATATAACAACTTAGTGGCAGGATGCTATACCATGAGTATTTCATTGGTCTCTGCATGCCATTTGATAACAATATAATTAATTTACAATAATATGGCACTGGCAAGGTACTTGCACATTTCAAGCAATAAAATAAGCTACAGACCCTAGTTTATACCATCTAGTTTCTTCCCCATCACACATACCATCTATTGAAAGGGAGTAGATGCTATTTCTCCTCTCTGCTCCTACTCCTCCTTTTCTCCACTGCTTGATACAACAAGGTGGGATTCTTATATCTCTTACCCATTTTTCCAGCACTCGAAATACTGCCTTTTGCGTGCGAGGTAGCCTGGAGAGTGTTTCCAAAATCTGTGTTCTGTTAGCTTGTCCCACAGTCAGGCATGTAAGGAGGCCCACCCTTGCCTGTGAACATTGTAAGACCTGCATGTGGAGCCATGAATGTCTCTAGGGCCACAGACTATTACACTGCCCTAAAGAAAAAGACTAAGGTGAGGAAACTGCCTGAGCTTTTATACCTAACTTTGAGCCCTAGAAAAAGCATTAATGAAACACATCCAACCTACTCAAATCCTACAGAAGTAATTAAGCAAAAAAGGAGCACTAGACATAGAAAGAGACGCACCTGCTGATTGTTTCTCCATATGTGTGAAGGACTGGCTTTGGTTTATGAGACACATGGACATGCTTGATGAAGAATTCTCTAATGGTGAAAGGGCAGTTTCATACTGATACCTGAATGAGCCAAAATAAAATTAAGAGAGAATATATCAGATCCAGCTCATAAAGCTGTTCTCTTGTATTGAAGCTGTTTAGAAAAGGAATGAGCAGATATAGTAAGAACCAAAACTGCATCAAAAGTTAATTGAATGTTCCATTCATTAACCAAAAGTCATCTCTGGAATAAAGAAACTGTCATATGCGATCAGACGTGTGGTCTATCCGGTCCAGTATTCAGTCTCTGACAGAATCCAGTATCAGAATTTTCAGATGAAGATGAAAGAAACCCCATAATAGAAACCTATATATTCTATATGTGCTGCAGCCAGAGAGCTGTGACTTGGAAAATCCATGTAGGAAAGAGTTGAATCAATCAAGGCCATAGGAGATGAAGCCATGAAAAAGGATTTTGTAGAGGGGGATACAAGTCAGTGATGTACATGTGTGATATTACTTGTGGTCATTGTAGGCATCATTACAAACATAGGAGAAAGAGACTTCAGGGCCAAGGAAATATAATAAGGTACACTCATAATTCTACTATGGTATCCTAATACGATAGTAATAAAGGGCAATGCAACTTGGAGCTGCACATGCTGAGACATTTCAGAGAAGGGAGGTAATCATCCATGGTGACAGGTGCCCATTCGGATCAGGAGATGAAACAAAATGGAAGAACATAGGCTGCCCCATAGGCGCTGACTCCATGGGTGCTCCAGTGCGCAGCACCCACCTGCCACAGCTGTTTGCTGGCGCTGCTGATCAGCTGTTTGGTGGCTGGGGGAGGATGGGACCTTGAGGGCGGGGTTGAAGAGGAGGCGGAGTGAGGGTGGAGCCTCAGGAGAGGGCAGGGCCAACTCTATGTATTTTGCTGCCCCAAGCACAGCAGTCAGGCAGTTTTCGGTGGCACACCTGCGGGACGTCTGCTGATAACGCGGATTTGGCGGCATGCCTGCGGGAGGTCCACCGGTCCCCGTCGCCGAATTGCCAGTGCAGCCGCAGGACCGGTGGACCTCCCGCAGGCGTGCCACCGAAGGCAGCCTGACTGCCGACCTCCTGGTGACTGGCAGGCCGCCCCCTGCAGCTTACCGCCCCAGGCACGCGCTTGGTGCGCTGGTGCCTGGAGCCGCTCCAGGAGAGGGGCAGAGTGGGGGTGGGAAGAGGCAGGGCAGGGGCAGGGCCTCGGGAGGGAGCAGGGTGGGGGAGGGGCCTTGGGGCAGAGCAGGGGTGGAGCACCCACGAGAAAAAATAAAAGTCAGCACCTATCAGTTGCCTAGTAAAGATGTGACTCTCCCAACCATTAATCTGTGTTTAGGAAGTAGCTATTAACTTTTGAAGCTCTTGCAAAAAAAAAAAAAAAAATGACCCGATTCTGATACCCTGAGTCATGCTGAGCGTACCTTACTCCACAAGTGGTCCTACTGATTTCAGTGGGACCACTTATGGAATAACGTATTACTCAAGGTGAGTAAGGATACCACAATCTGGTCCATCATTAGCTAAATACTCACCGTTCCATGAGAAAATGAGGTAGTGATATCAAAAGACAGCCAAAAGACATAACTGTGCACCCCAAAGCAATTATTCTTGGTCTATGAAGTTTTGCACCAAAGTAACTCACAAATGCTATCACCAACAAGTTTCCTGCAGAAAGAAGAGCATAGTTCATTTTCACGTTTACATGCCAAGTTACCCTATTTCGGTGTTACTGTACTAGCAAGGGGATTGGCTAGATGATTAAATAAGACTTTTCCATCTATGACGTCTGTGTTTTTTGTATAAAGGGTTAGGCCATAGTCTGATAATAGAATGTTAAATAAAGTAGAAATTATGACTAAAGAGGAGAATATCAACTGAGGCTGTCAGAAGAAGAAAACAACCACCTGCATACTAAATTACTGCCGTCAGTGCAGTTTCAGAGAAATGTAAATTACAAGTTAATGGAGAAAACACAGATGAATACAAAAATCCATGTGAATTAGAGCTGGGTGAAATGTATTCAGCAAATAAAAATTTGCCAAAAAATGCCTTTTTCAGGGCACTGGCACTATTTTCAAATTTGGGTCTAATTGAGCTATTAATTTCAGCTGAAAAACAATTGAAAACAAACATTTTGAAATGTCAAAATTGTTTGTTTTTAAAATGAAACAAAATATTGATTTGAAACTACATTTTCTAAACAAACCTTTTTTTCCCCATTTGGCATGGAAAAACAAAATTTAAATTCTGTTCAAAACTAACCAAATTTCGCCCCACCAACCCGTATTTTTTTGTTTGGAAACCGAACTCAAAAATCTATTATTCTCTAAGCTCTGATGGGAATGCTACATAGTGTAGTCAGTTTGATATCCCCTTTATTTCTTCCCTGATTTGTGAGGAATAACATGGACAAAGAAAGTTTCCCATTAAATCATTTCTCTTTAGAGAGGGAACATTTCATGTGAGGAAAAGCTTTACGATATATTGTAAAAACTGTTTTCTAGAAACTAGGCCCTGCAGCTCCAAGATAGTACATGTCTTGGTATGTTGTTATTATTCTCTTAGGACACTTTCTATGTATACAAATTTTATTGCGCAGATTTTAACACCCAAATGCAATGATGGGGAAAATGCAGAAATGTAAATCTAAGTACTTAAACAAACACATATAGAGAGAAGAATTGATTAATTTACATTAGTTGAAAAATAACTGAATGGGGAGAAAAAAGAGGTTACTGTACTGAATGTCATTATAAAATATAAATAGACTCAAAGAGCTTGATTCTGATCTCACTCACATCCATCTTATATCTGTGTAACTCCTATGACTTCACTGGATTTACTATACTTCGGATTTATACCAGTATAACTGAGAGCAGAACCAGACCCAAAATGATCCAGGGCAGGTATAATTTTTGATACACTTGTTAAGACATCCTCCTTTTTATAGGAAACACAGGAACTGCCATATCGGGATAAATCATATGTCCATCTAGTCTAGTATTAAGTCTCTGCCAATGGCCAGCACCAGCTGTGTCAGAGAAAGGTGCAAGAAATGCTGGCATATCCTTTTTATATATAATTGATAGTCAAACTGCATTGAGCCAGGAATAACACTCAAAAGTCCTACTTATACTTAAGTATGGGTGCAACTTTCTGCATTGGTGTATTACTATTGAGTTCATTACATGTGACATGTTAAGATTATTTTAATCCTGAAATTTTAAATCAGTCAAGATGACAATATCCACAAGTCTTTTCAGTTACATGTTCGTATTAATACCAGGTGCTAATTAGTTTTAAACCATCACCTTTTAAGACCCAGTATCAGTAATTTTGCCAATTTCCTTTTGTTAAAAGGTCAGATCTCACCAAAAGCATGAAACTATCCTGGGTGGGTTTGTATGTCCCTCACAGGTCCCTCCCTCCAAGGGCTCCATTCTCAGCTGCCTTATGGGACTGCATTGCAGGGTATGTCTACACTACGGGATTAATCCGAATTTATATCATTCGAATTTTGGAAACAGATTGTATAAAGTCGAATGTATGTGGCCACACTAAGCACATTAATTCGGTGGTGTGCGTCCATGTACCGGGGCTAGCGTCGATTTCTGGAGCATTCCACTGTGGGTAGCTAACTCATAGTTCCTGCAGTCTCCTCCGCCCATTGGAATTCTGGGTTGAGATCCCAATGCCTGATAGGGCCAAAAACATTGTCGCGGGTGGTTCTGGGTACATCCTCCCCCCTCTCCAGGGAAGCAACGGCAGACAACCGTTTCGCGCCTTTTTCCTGGGTGAACAGCGCAGACGCCATTCCATGGCAAGCATGGAGCCCGCTCAGCTCAAGACAGCCATCATGAACATTGTAAACACCTCACGCGTTATTGTGCAGTTTATGCTGAACCAGAACCTGCAAAACCAGGCGGCAAGGAGTAGGCTACGGCAGCGCGATGGTGAGAGTGATGAGGACATGGACATGGAATTCTATCAAACCGCGGGTCCCAGTGCTTTGGAGATCATGCTGTTAATGGGGCAGGTTATAGCCGTGGAACGCCGAAACTGGGCCTGGGAAACAAGCACAGACTGGTGGGACCGCATAGTGTTGCGGGTGTGGGATGATTCCCAGTGGCTGCGAAACTTTCGCATGCGTAAGGGCACTTTCATGGAACTTTGACTTGCTTTCCCCTGCTCTGAAGCGCCAGAATACCAAGATGAGAGCAGCCCTCACAGTTGAGAAGTGAGTGGCAATAGCCCTGTGGAAGCTTGCAACGCCAGACAGCTTCCGGTCAGTCGGGAATCAATTTGGAGTGGGCAAATCTACTGTGGGGGCTGCTGTGATGCAAGTAGCCAAAGCAATCACTGAGCTGCTGCTACGAAAGGTATTGACTCTGGGAAATGTGCAGGTCACAGTGGATGGCTTTGCTGAAATGGGATTCCCTAACTGTGGTGGGGCAATAGATGGAACCCATATCCCTATCTTGGCACCAGAGCACCAGGGTACTCAGTACATAAACCGCAAGGGGTACTTTTCAATGGTGCTGCAAGCACTTGTGGATCACAAGGGACGTTTCACCAACATCGACGTAGGCTGGCCGGGAAGGGTTCATGACGCTCGTGTCTTCAGGAACACTACTCTGTTTAAACGGCTGCAGCAAGGGTCTTACTTCCCAGACCAGAAAATAACCGTTGGGGATGTTGAAATGCCAATAGTTATCCTTGGAGACCCAGCCTACCCCTTAATGCCATGGCTGATGAAGCCATACACAGGCAGCCTGGTCAGGAGTCAGGAGCTGTTCAACTACAGGCTGAGCAAGTGCAGAATGGTGGTAGAATGTGCATTTGGCCATTTAAAAGGTCGCTGGCGCTTGTTACTGACTCGGTCAGACCTCAGCCAAACCAATATCCCCATTGTTATTGCTGCTTGCTGTGTGCTCCACAATCTCTGTGAGAGTAAGGGGGAGACCTTTATGGCGGGGTAGGAGGCTGAGGCAAATCGCCTGGCTGCTGATTATGCGCAGCCAGACACCAGGGCGATTAGAAGATCACACCAGGAAGTGCTGCGCATCAGAGAAGCTTTGAAAACCAGTTTCATGACTGGCCAGCTACGGTGTGAAAGTTCTGTTTGTTGAAAACCCGCCCCCTTGATTGACTCATTCCCTGTAAGCAAACCACCCTCCCCCCTTAAATCACAGCTTGCTTTTAAAGGAAATAAAGTCACTATCATTTAAAAATCATGTATTCCTTATTAATTGATTATAAACATAGGGAAAGAACCGACAAGGTAACCTGGGTGAGGTTTGGGAGGAGGATAGGAGGGAAGTAAAAGGCCAATGAAAAAATTCAATTTAATGACAGCCTTTTGGTGGCTGAGGTGGAGTGGGAGGGTGCACGGAGCCTCCCTCCCGCGTTCTTACACGTCTGGGTGAGGAGGCTATGGAACATGGTGAGGGGGAGGGAAGCTATACAGCAGCTGCAGTGGCAGTCTCTTATCCTGCTGCCATTCCTGAAGCTCCACCAGACGCCGGAGCTTGTCCGTTTGATCACGCAGCAACCCCAGCATTGCAGCCCGCCACCTCTCATCTTGAGCGTCCCTCATGACCTCACGTTCACTGGCATCTTTCCTATACTTAGATACCGTGTCCTTCCACTCATTCAAATGAGCTCTTTCATTGCAGATGCATTCCATTATTTCCGAGAACATGTCGTCTCGTGTCCTCTTTCTCCGCCGCCTTATCTGAGATAGCCTTCGGGACGGAGGAGGGAGGCTTGAAAAATTTGCAACTGCTGGAGGGATGAAAAAAAGGAGAGAAGTTTTTAAAAAGATACATTTTACAGAACAATGCTTATATCTTTCATGGTGAACAAAACTATTCACATTACATAGCACATGTGATTTCAGTACATGGTCACATTTTCCATCTTAATATTGAGTGCCTGTGGCTTTGGTGTTAGAGATCACAGACGTAGGTCCAGGCAACAGAATTCAGCTTGCATGCGGCCATGGTAAGCCATTGTCTTTCGGCTTCTGCACCCTCCTTTCCCACATACCAAGCAAAGCCCGTTGACTGCTGCGGTTTTCCTGTTAACCTTCAGCAGCAGAAAACAAACTAACCCCCCGCCCCAATCCAATTCTCTGGGATGATCGCTTTATCCCTCCCCCCACCGCGTGGCTGGTATCAGGGAAGATCCCTGCTAGCCAAAGGCGAAAAGCTCAGCACCAATTCCCCCCCCTCCGCACCCCTCCCTCCCCGCACTTGGCTAACTGCAGGGAAGGATTTCTTTTCGGCCACAGGCAAACAGCCCAGTAGGAATAGCCACCTCTCTCCCCTTAATTAAATTCCCGTATTTCAACCAGGTTACCATGAGCAATATCACTCTCCTGAGGATTACACAGCGAGATAAAGAACAGATGTTGCTTGAATGCCAGCAAACACTGGAACCATACACTGCCAGGCTTTGTCATGCAATGATACCAGATTACTTGCTACTAGCATGGCGTGGTCAAGTGTCCTACCATGGAGGACGGAATAAGGCTGCACTGCCCAGAAACCTTCTGCAAAGGCTTTTGGAGTACCTCCAGGAGAGCTTCATGGAGACGTCCCTGGAGGATTTCTGCTCCATCCCCAGATACGTTAACAGACTTTTCCAGTAGCTGTACTGGCCGCAAATGCATCCCAAGTCCTCAGGGCAAATTAATCATTAAAAAACGCTTGCTTTTAAACCATGTTTTATATTTTAAAAGGTAAACTCACCTGAGGTCCCTTCCATGGGGTCATGGTCTTGGGTACTGGCTTGGGAGGATACTTCAGTCAGGCTGAGAAAAAGATCCTGGCTGTTGGGGAGAATGGAGTGCTGTGTGCTCTCCGCAAGCTCGTCCTCCTCCTCCTCCTCTTCCCCGTCCGCAGAATCCTCAGGTGTGGCTGATGAGATTATCCCCACGTCGGAATCCACGATCACAGGTGGGGTAGTGGTGGCGGCCCCCCCTAGAATTGCATGGAGCTCAGCGTAGAAGCGGCATGTCTGTGGCTCTGACCCAGAGCAACCGTTTGCCTCCTTTGTTTTTTGATAGGCTTGTCTGAGCTCCTTGACTTTCACGCGGCACTGCTCTGAGTCCCTATTGTGGCCTCTCTCCATCATACCCTTGGAGATTTTTTCAAAAGTTTTGGCATTTCGTCTTTTCAAACGAAGTTCTGCTAGCACTGAATCCTCTCCCCATATAGCGGTCAGATCCAGTACCTCCCATACGGTCCATGCTGGTGCTCTTTTTCGATTATTGGCCTGCATGGTTATCTGTGCTGATGAGCTCTCTGTGGTCACCTATGCTCTCCTGTGCTGGGCAAACAGGAAATGAAATTCAAATGTTCGCGGGGCATTTCCTGTCTACCTGGCCAGTGCATCCGAGTTCAGATTGCTGTCCAGAGCGGTCACAATGGTGCACTGTGGGATAGCTCCCGGAGGCCAATACCATCGAATTGCGGCCACACTAACCCTAATTCGAAATGACAATATCGATTTTGGTGCTACTCCGCTCGTCGGGGAGGAGTACAGAAATCGATTTTAAGAGCCCTTTATTTCGAAATAAATGGCTTAGTTGTGTGGACGGGTGCAGGGTTAATTCGATTTAATGCTGCTAAATTCGAATTAAACTCATAGTGTAGACCAGGCCGCAGAGTGGGCAGGTAGGGGAGAAAAGTGGAAGGATCCTTGGCTCCATCCCCCACCACTGCATCGGCCAGCATCAATGA
Organism: Malaclemys terrapin pileata; assembly: GCF_027887155.1. Lineage (NCBI taxonomy): Eukaryota > Metazoa > Chordata > Testudines > Emydidae > Malaclemys > Malaclemys terrapin. The sequence goes on from NC_071505.1 coordinate 117,619,249, forward strand.
GCCAGCATTCCAGGGGAAATAATCTGTGCCAATTATGGGGCTAATGCAGATTCCTTCCCCCCGAAGCAAGGGGTAATCAGGACCTACACTGTAAAGTAAACCCTTTTAGAGTCAAAGTCTAATTCCTGCGCTGCTCCTGTAGCAGCTCAGTTACCTAGTGCCCTTTGCTCAAGGCTTGTGCCAAAGCCACAAATGAGCCCTATGTTTGTCCTTAACCGACCTCACTGATAGCAGCATTGGGCTGAGTAATAGCAGAGCTGAGAGCTTTTCGTACAATATCACAGGTATGATCCTTTTTTTTTTTTTTAAAGACTCTTTTTGGATCTCATCTTGTCCCCACGCACCTAGAATCCCAGCTTTTAAAAGATCATATTGAATCTAGGTGCTGCAGAACACAAGCTTCCCTGAGTAATGGGTGGCCCATAGCTGCACTACCCAAGAAACAGACAAGGGAGGAAATTGTGACACTCAGAAGGATTCCTCCTTGCTCTGGGGCAAAATAATCTGCTGTAGATCTATACCTGTTGTGGAGGCAGGGGCCTGTCCATTCCCTCTCCCTGCTGGTGTGGGAGATGGAGTATTGGCCCCAATAGGGGCTACTCTCCCCTAGCCAGCGCTGTATTATTGCCTAGGCCGACAAGGCCTAGGCCTAGGGTGGCAAATTTGCTGGGGCAGAAGCTCCCCTCCGCGCCCCACCCCCCTGCTCCAGCTCACCTCCGCCTCCTCTGCAAGTGCACCGCCGCATCCTGTTTCTCTCCCCTCCTAGTGCTTGCGCTGCGAAACAGCTGTTTCACGGGGCAGGGAGGAGGAAGGGGAATGCCGCGTGCTGGGGGAAGAGGCGGGGAGGGGGTGGGGATTTGGGGAAGGGATCCAATAAGGGAAGGGAGGGGGCGGAGTTGGGGCGGGGACTTTGGGGAGGGGTTGCAATGGGGGCGGGAAAAGGGCAGAGTCGGGGCGGGGCCAGGGTGGCAATTATTTCCCGGTCTAGGGGCGGCAAAATTATTAATCCACCACTGCCCTTAGCCCTATGATCTATGAGGCAGGTAGCCAGAAACGGGAGTCAGGAGGGTGCCACAATTCCAGGGGACAATCCTGCTCTTAAGCATTGAAGTGTATATAGTTGTTTTCTGAAAAGTGACCAAAGAAATAGCACCTTCTTTCTCAACGGATCTGCTCCCTGTCTGTTCAGAGTCAAATCTCCAAACTTTATTTACAAAAGTATGTTTTTACAGTTTTGAGATCTGCCCCCCTGTAAAACGAGGATAAAAGTACTTACCCGTGTAAAGAATTTTGAGATCATCTGATGAACAGTGCCATATAAATGTTAAACAGTATCTTTGGGGTTAAACTGGACATTCTATTGGCAAAATACAACAGTCAGGTGCTCTTTGGCAGCTCCTAAGTAGATCCAGGAGCTAGTTAAATCAGAGTTTGCATCTGCATTCCCTTCGTCACATAAATGGTCCCCATTGATTTCAATGGGTCTAAATACACGAGTCACAGTTTATAGGATCTGGTCACAGACACATCTACAGGTCACACAGTGGCTGCGAAACCAGACAAACTTATGAAAAAAGGCAAGAGCCGAAACAGCCCCTCACCCAAGCTGTGGAAAAATACTGTTGTCAAAGAATATTAAAATAGATGATTACCAATTTCAAAGCTTCCATTAATAATGCCCACCAGAGAGGCTGGAATATTAAATCTTCTTTCTATCTGTGTGAGCATGCTATTCATGTAAGCCCCAGACATAGTTTTAGCTATATATGCAAATGATGATGCCAGCAGAAATACCTGGGAGAGGAAGAGAAGAATACATGCACAAATTAACAAAAGTATGGCTATTAAGGCATATTTCATAGCTACTTTCCCCAACAACGTTGTGTTTCCAGTGAAAGCTAATACATAGTCCTGGAGTTTTGAACTAAATACAAATTCAACTCCACACGCTTTATCTGCTGTACTTGTGCATAGTGTTCTGACTTCAGTGGGACTACGTGTGTGAATAAGGAGAGCAGGATTTTATGTTCCATCTGTTCACATACATCTGTGTTATCATTGCTGTTCATCCTTCAGAACCCTCGGATCCCCATTCTTCACCAGACACTACTTAACATGGAGTTCTACAGCCAAGGATATGTTTGAGGTTCATTTTTAGAAAATGTAGGTGTCAGCAATTTCCCCATTGAGCAAATGTCTGTTGCAAGATCGCCATCTGTAGGACTGAATAACACATGTGCCAAAGGAAAAAGAACCCCAACCAAGTTAGTGACCTGAAAGGCCTTTGGCTTTACTCATATGGGTCATCAGTTACTCACAGGAGCGGTCCCATTGGCTTTGAGAGGACTACTTGTGTGAGTAACTACTCTCCCCTGTGAGCAGGGTTCACAATCTGGCCCAAAGTTAGTAAATTTAAAATATTAATGGTAAATAATGATATGTCCTTTTTTCAAGTAAAGTTTAGTAATTGACAAGAGATGATTTAAATACAAATGCACTCATTTGCTGAGTGATGCCTTTACATCTGGGGGTATTACTTAATAAACACGAAATAAAAATGATAATATTTTTAAGTAACTTCCAAACTTTTAATGATCATTTTCAAGCATAGGAAAACTAGTAACAAACAGTGACTGTGAAATATTAATACAAAATGAAGCCTCTAAGCTTTTTAAAAAAAACTGGCACAATTCAGTATATTCAAAGCAAAATATTAGTTCATCACAAGTATTTCTGACTCCACATCTGACATGTCACCTTTGCCAAGAATCCTTTAGCAGTTTCCAGAAATGAGGTGTCTATCGCAGAAGAAGGGAAATCCCCTCAGTCCCTCCTTCAGTTTGGAGGGGAGTTTTAACAAGGAGCTTTCAAGTGCTCCCTCCAGTGCATCACAGAGCTTAAAGCGATGGACATTAAACAACATTTTACAATAAACTATGTTTGAACTTTATGGTTAACTGTGAGCTTTAAAAATAATCAGTGCTTGCAACCTTTGTACCTAAAATTCCATTGGTTTATAACTTAACCTAGGGGCAAGCAGCTACAACAACTGGGTGTATAAAAAATAAAATAATTAAAAAATCACCTTAAACTTGGAAATACAGCAAAATTTCTCAGTTGCAGCTGGTTTCTTAGTTTCTTTCATGTTGCTTTTTTAAGGTGGCTCTGGATGTTTGCTTGTGAAAATTTCTAATGATGCTACTATCGTATAAAAGAAAGTAAAGAAACCATAATAAAGGAATATTCTCAAAAATACAACAAAATCCTTTTGAGATTCAATAATGTCACTAAACTGGAGCCATTTCCATCCAAAATAGTGAGCACAATTAAATAAATACATAAATAAGAAATTAGACCATTATGGAAATGAATTATAAACTTTTCTAATTTAGAAATTTTAAGACATGAAGCTCAAAACTCCAAGGTGTTGGCCACCTCTTATGAGATAATAACCACCAATGGCGATTAAAAGCAAGCAGATGCCTGCATTCCGCCCTAGCAGGATGAGGCCCTTGACTGATGGTCTCTGGGGCTCACTTGTGAAGTGATCATGTACGCATAATAGAGAAGGAAGATTGGCTACCAGCTCAAAGCCGTAGTCTATGGCCATGCATTCTGATATCCTGTCACCAATAATAGCCAGTACCAGAGGCTTTGGAGGAAGGAGCAAAAACCTATTATGGACAATTATATACTAACCTGCTCATACAGGATGTTTATTCCCAACCACTGTCAATGAATGGTTAAGGTATACCCTAAAGCACAAAGGTTTCTATCCGTCATGATTTTTTTATCCTATCTAATTTAACTATGCATGTTCTTATTAGCCATATCAATGTCATCTAGTCCTATTCTGAATGCTACTATGACCCCAATCCAACTTCCACTTAAGTCAATGGAAGTTTTTCTATTCAGTTTAATGGAAGCTAGATTGGGACCTAATCTCTTGGTTTCAAGTTGTATGGGGGGAAGGGGAGAACAAAATCCCCTGGACTGGCCTAAAATATGGAACTGAACTGAACCAGAAACAGTATTCCCATAAAACTTTTGATAAGTATTCCACTCTACTTGATTCGTTTGCTCAAAGAACCTCCTACCTTTACTGATTCTTCCTGGTATTTTAGTAGATCTAGCAGCTCTGCTAAGCCAGCTGCTGTCTTCAAATCTCATGCCTTCTGGGACTTCTCCAAAATGTGAGAGGAGAAAGGGCAATACTTTCTGGGGCACCACTGACCTGGAAAAGCCCCTGAGTGTTTGAGATTTAACTACAGCAGAAAGCCAGAGTGAAGCAGAGAAAATGCCAGAATTGAAGGAATTTACCTTCAATGACTGTTGTCAAAGATCGCCTTCCTCTGCAGCATGAGGCTGTGACGAACTGGGACTGTTCTTACTGTGGTCTGTGAATGCTGACAGGGGAGTGTGGCTAGGATAGTCTGCATTGGGGGATGGGAGACTGACCGATGGAGAATACCTGACCATGTAACATGAGAACCCAGGAAGGAGTTAGAGGCCAGGTGACACCTTTGCCTGGGAAACTGAACAAAGGCTATGGGAGGGGTCGCTGAAAGCAGAGTCTCAGAAGCGGGCTGGTGAGGTGGCTGGGAGGCAGAGAGGGCTCTGACCTCCCAAGGGGGGCTGGGGTGCCCGAGGACCCCAAGATGGACCTAACTGAGGGGTATCCTGTTGTCTGTGCCTGCAAGACCTGTCTTGGACTGTGTCCCTGTCTTCTAAATAAACCTTCTGCTTTACTGGCTGACTAAGAGTCATGGTGAATCGCAGGAAGCCGGGGGTGCAGGGCCCTGAGTTCCCCCACACTCCATGACAGAGGCACGGGTCACTTGTAGGTTTATACTAGTGTAAATGGTGGATTCTCTGTAACTTGAAGTCTTGAAATCATGGATTTCAATAACTCAGTCAGAGGTTAGGGGTCTATTACAGGAGTGGGTGGGTGGGTGCGGTTCCATGGCCTGCAATGTGCAGGAAGTCAGACTAGACGATCACAATGATTCCTTCTAGCCTTAAAGTCTATGAGTCTATGAAAGGGCTTCATTAACTCAAGTTATATATACAGTTACCAGCTGACTGTAAGGGAGGGAATGTGTACAAAATAAGAGTGAGCTGGAGCTCAGCCAGGCCCTAACTTACGTAAGGCCGGCGGCAGCGGGCGGGATAGAACCTGGGGCTTCTGGAGCTTAGTAAATGAGCCTCTACTGCATGAGCTAAGAGCATATAGCTGTAGAGCACACTCATTAATCTCTCTCTAAGTGGTCTCGGTGCCACTAGGTGGAATGGAACAGAACACAACACCCAGGAGATTTATGGGTTACAAACTTGCCCTAGCTGAGGAAGTGTGTCCCAAGCGTCAGAGACTTCCCAGTTGAAATCCCAGACAAGCCCCCACTTGTAACACCAACAGACCCCGATCGTCAGCGGGCGGGATTGAACCTAGGGCCTCTGGAGCTTAGTGCATGAGCCTCTACTGCAAGAGCTAAAAGCCATATGGCTGTTAGCTAAGACTGTAGAGCACACTCATTAACCTCTCTCTAAATCAGGGGTGGGCAAACTACGGCCCGCAAGCCACATCCGGACCATCAGACCATTTAATCTGATCCTCAGCTCCCTCCAGGGAGCGGGATTGGGGGTTAGCCCCGCTCCGGCGCTCCAGCTGGGGAGCGGGGTCGGGTGCTTGCCCCACTCCGCGTGGCTCCCAGGAAGCAGTCATCACGACCCCCCTACGACTCCTATGTAGTACACGGAGATGTGGCCAGGTGGCTCTGCGCACTGCCCTGTCTGCAGTGCCACCCCCGCAGCTCCCATTGGCCGCAGTTCCCTGCAGGGGTGGTGCCAGCCGATGGGGCACTCCTGAGCCCCTTCCCCAGCCCCAATCCCCTGCCACAGTCTTGATCCCCCCTCCCACCCTTGATTCCAGCCCAGAGCCCCCTCTTGTACCCCAAGCTCCTCATCCCCAGCCACACCCCAGAGCCTGCACCCCCAGTCAGAGCCCTCACACACAACCTGTGCCCCAACAGCCTGCCCCATTGCTGATCCCCCTCCCACCTTCTGAACCCATTGGTCCCAGCCTAGAGCACCCTTCTTCACCCCAAACCCCTCATCCCCAGCCCCACCCCAGAGCCCACACCCCCAAACAGAGCCCCTCACATCCCTCCCCCACACCCCAACCCCCTGCCCCAGCCCTGATCCCCCTCCCGCCCTCTGAACCTCTTGGTCCCAGCCTGGAACCCCCTCCTGCATTGCAAACCCCTCATCCTCAGCCCTACCCCAGAGCTGTCACCTCCCCCCACACCCCAACCCAGAGCCCCCTCCCGCACCCTGAACTCCTCATTTCTGGCCCCACCCCAGAGCCCGCACCCCCAGTCGGAGCCCTCACCCCCTCCCACACCCCTACCTCCAATTTCATGAGCATTCATGGCCCGCCATACAATTTCTATACCCAATGTGGCCCTCAGGCCAAAAAGTTTGCCCACCCCTGCTCTAAGTCTCAGTGCCACTAGATGGGACAAAACACCACACCCAGGAGGTGTGTGAGTTACACTTACACCAGGAATGGATGTGGATTTATCAGTTCATATCTTTCATCTCTTCTACTCTGCCTTATGATGTATTCTGGCTTTCCGTGCTCCTCGCAACCTACTTCACCTTACTGATCACAACTAAAAAAAAGAAACATCCTCCAGTAGATCTACCAGTTGCACTCAACTGCTCTTTCACAGTCTTTCTCTAATCCTACGGGATCAATCTCGTGGAACTGTAATTTCCACAGCAATGTTAATATATTTCTTCATTAACTTAATTCTTGGCTGATTCACTAGCATTAACCCATATTACAGTCCAGCTTTCATCGCTTCATTTTCAGCCTTTAATGAAGCTATACAGTATTATAACAGGTTTCAGAGTAGCAGCCGTGTTAGTCTGTATCCGCAAAAAGAAGAACAGGAGTACTTGTGGCACCTTAGAGACTAACAAATTTATTAGAGCATAAGCTTTCGTGGACTACAGCCCACTTCTTCGGATTATAACATTCATTTAACTATTTGCACTAACTAATGTAAGTGCTCCAGCATTTTAGACCATTACTATAGTAGAATAAATGCTGTTTGTTTTTTATTTTGTAAGTGTAAGCGGGGGAATGGTCCCGCTATTGTGGGGAACTTTCCTGGCTTCTGCACTACCATGGTGAAGTGGGCTAGCGAAAGGATCCGAGTCCTCGCTCCCACTGCCTTTACCCAGAGGCCTCCCTGCCCTTGAGGACTCGCCTTCCACTCTCCTGTCTGGCAGTGTCCTTGTAAACCCCGACAAGGCTGGGCCCAGGATTCCTGGGGGGCTCGACCCCCAACCCTGCTGTGGTCACCCAGGACAGGGGCTAGGGTGTCCCCACTCCGGGGTACTCTCTCTGCACTGGGTACCTTCCTGACCCACTGATCATTTCATACAATTTAAAGCAAATACAAGTTGTTTAATTAACAATTAATTTTAAAAAAGAATAAGGAAAAATGGGAAAGGTTAAAGGAAAACACATCACCCTGCTCTCTGGCAGGGAACATTACAAACAGTGTCTCTGGAACGTCAGCGCAGCTCACAGTCTGCTCCTTGTAGGTCCCAGGCTCCTTCTCAGGCCCTGGCTGTGCTGCAGGGACGCTGTGGGTTGGACACTTGCTCTGGTGGTGACCACACACTCTCAGGCTCTAGGTGGCAGGACCCTTCTTCCCAGCGTCGCCCCTGCCCCGTCGGGGTTATGATCCCCCTGCAAGTCTGGCCTGCAGAGCCTCTTGGCTGAGGCGTCTCCCTGTGCTGGGCCCACTGCCCAGGGTCCCCCTCACTCTCCCCAGCTGCTCACCGCACTCGGACTGCACACGGCTCCAGCCCCAGCTCCGGCTCCACTCTGCCTCAGCACGGCTGCTGCTGTGCTCTGCCTCCAGCTCCCTGGGCTGCTTCTCTGGCCTCTCTGGCTCTGGTTGCTGCAGCTCTGCTCCCAGGACAGCTCTGCTGTGCAGGCTGCTTCTGTGACTCTGCTCCCAGCTCTGACCTGCTTCCCGGCTGCTTGTCTGGCCCCTCTGGCTCTGGTTGCTGCAGCTCTGTTCCCAGGGCAGGTCTGCTCTCTCTGGGCTGTGCTCTGGCTTTGGGGCTGCAGCTCTGCTCCCAGCAGCTCAGCTCGGGCCCCTGCTCTCTCCTTAGCTTGGCCCCACTCTGTCTGACTCAGGCCATTCCAGTTCACACGGAGGACGGGACCCCCTCTGGCCTCCTGACTCCCTGATTAGCCTGCCCACCCTGTCAATCAGGCTGATCTGGAGCATTGGCCTCTCCCCATTGTTCCTGGGGACTGTCAGTCTCAGGCTCCTGATTTGCCATCGACCCTTCCCCTTTTAGTGCTGGGAGGTAGCCAACCAAAACACCCCCACTGAGTGTTAGTAAGGGGGCAACAGTCCCCTTACATAAGGCAAACCTATCTACTTGCAAATTTTATTCCACTGCCAGGATTAAATTGCAGAGAGACAAGGTGGGTAAGGTAAAGAAGAGCACTGTGTAGCTCAAAAGCTTGTCTCTTTCAAGCTTGGTCAAATAAAACAGAACTTGGTCAAATAAAAGTGATTACCTCACCCCCCTTGTGTCTCTAATATCCTGGACAAACATGGTTATAACATCAGTGCAAAGAATTAAATTCTGATTATTAGGCTGAACAATTATTTGCTGAGTTTGATCACGAGAAAATGTATGCCTTATCTTATGAAGATTTTGGCACATACAGCATGCCATAGCATGGGTAGCAGTATGTAGGCTACAGCAGTCTCCTGGAGGCCACTATGCCCTTCCTCCCCAGATACTGGGTGGAGAAAAGGTAGTCTGGGGCAGGTAATGGGTGGATCCTTGGTTCTGCCAACATGCCAACCAGTTCAGCTGCACTGGCATATATGAGGACATATGCTGTGCTAGCTATGGGATTGGCCCCTGTGGGAGCAGAAGGAAACCAGGAGACAGATTATGATTCAGAATCGCAATCAACTTTCTGGTCTCCTCTTGGGGCATCACAACGTACTGTCCTACATATGGGGCAGTCTGGAAAATGGCAATTTTGCCCTTAATTAGTATTTATTACCTGCCTTTGAAGCACAACTGTTAATTCTAATCTGTATTTTTTAAAAGTTATTTGTGTAAAGTTACTTTTAATCTGTTTTTGAGTGGGAGGGATGATCACCTAAAAGTCATAATTGTCATCCAACCATATCATTTCCAGCAATATTCCTGAGACAGGGTGGAGGGTACAGTGGATAATAGTCCTAGCTTTCAAATGTTTTTGTGGCTTCATGTCCCAAATGCTTAGTCATATGCTGCTTAAGCAAACACAGATTTATAGAGATCTCTCTGTAGCTTCCTTACCTAAAGTCCATTGTCAAAAGGCATTCAGTGACTTAAGTAACTAACCTAAAGTCTGAATTACAAATTTAACAATCAATGCACAAAAGTGAATTTCACGTTGTGAACATGGATGAATTGAAATTCACTTTTGAAGTCTAATGACTGATTGCCAGTAATTTTTCCTTCTATCTGTTCAGCTCTCATTTCAATCTCCCTGCCGTAACAACTTTGCCCTAAAAATGGCTGGTAGTGTGATAAACAGATTACTGCTTTCAGTCTAAAAGCTGTAATGGTGATGTTAAACATTTAGTTTGAAGAAATAGTTAAGCCTTTTTTTAAAATCAGTCTTGTGCTCTTTTTACCTTCTTTATGATGTAAAAAGAAGGTAGGGAGTGGAAGGGAGGGGGCATCTGCCTGATTGTTACCTTCAAGTATCAGGAATACCAACTATGATTTTTCCTGTGTTTAGAGGAAGATGGGTTTATTGAGTGATCTTACACCTAAATTGAAGGCCTTAGGGTGCTGAATTTTAACAGAGATGTCCTTTATCCAAAATATTAATTGGCCATTGAAGTTAAATAGGTGGTGACAAATAAATAAATAAATTAGATTTTTGTTAACCTGACTAAAGATTTCTTCTTGTCTTGAATGCTCAAATTTCACTTTCCTGACTGTTGAAATGACATCATTTCACTAATTTTCCAGCCATTATAGTCTTCTGGGAAGACAGGACTTGAATTTCTAATGTAAAACTAAACAACAACGATTAAAACCCCAAGCAGAACACAAAATCTTTCAGGTCATCTTTATAAACCCACTTTTGTTGTGTTTTATTTCTTTGCAGGACACCTTTAAGACTTCTCAGCTTTTTAGAGACATATCTTTGCAGTCAACTATCTGAGGTACTGAGCCAATGCCAATACCTTAACCAGTTGGCACGACCATTTTGTATGGACAATGTGATGACTTTAAGTTAATCTTTTGTGTACGAAGGCAATTTCCTGGCAAAATAGACATAACTAAGAAATTCTTAAAAACCACTTAAAACTGCCAATCCTGTTTTAATAAAACCAATTCAAACTCTGCTAACCAAGTAAATTATATTGGGGAAAACAAATTTTATGAGCATTTACGAGCAATTTTATGAGCATTATAACAGAAAATTTGTCGTCTACTTACTGAACTTGCCGAGTTGTCTGAAGAAGTGATTGATAATGTCCCTTCAAAAAAGAGACTTTGCTCTTAATCCTAATTTGTTGAAAATTAAGCCCTGTGCAGTAGCCAAAGTTCTGTTTTAGTCAAACATTTACAGTTTAGGATTTTAATTCAGCTTGATTTGATATGAGCAATTTTCTGCTTAGGTTCACACTCTGGACCTCTATACTGAGCTCAGATATGCCCATGTTGAAAATAATGGATTAATCAATGTATTTGAATGGACCACAATTTAAGTTATTTATACAATAAATTATAGTTCTGTGGATTCAGGCTTCTTATTATTTTATCATCGTTTTTATTACCATAACGTCTAGAGGCCACAACAGAAGTCAGAGCCCCACTGAGCGAGGCATTGTACAAACCTATAGTGAGAGACAATCCCTGCCCCAAAGCAGACATGTAAGCATGTAATGTAAGCAGACAAAACAGACAGAGGGTCGGATGAAAAACAGAGACAGGGAGAGATGAAGAGACTTGCCCAACGTCACATAGCAGATCTGTAGCAGAATCAATCCTACAAATTGTGTTATAACAGTTACCATACAGCATGACATACTCATCTATGCTAGCACATACTGAAAGTGGAATGTAGTTTGGCCAGTTTGGGGGGGCTTTAGTCACTGTAACAGGGAGAGGGTATGTGATTTGTCCAGGGGGCACTGTGGTCTAGTAAATCAGGGATTAGACTGAGCATTAGGAGAAATGCATTCTAATTCTAGTTCTGACACAGTCTTCTTATATAACCTTGGGCAAGTCAACCGAGTTTGTTTACCCTTATGTAAGATGAGGACATTGATATTTACCTGCCTCACAGTGTGTGCTACTAATACGTGTAAAGAGCCATGTAAGTGCTAAGTGTTATTAAGGTCAGTGACGAAGGAACTCATGAATTCCTGGCCCCCAGCTGCATGGTCAATCCACTGGAGCACATGGTGAGGTTGTCTCTTTTCTCCCATCTGCCTTCAGGTCAAGAACTCATAAATGTGTATTTTAGAGAGAGTAGCTTTCCAGTTTCACAGATAGAGGGAAACAGTTTGCATGAAAATCTGTAGAAAATTTTCCAATATGTGAAAATTTCACACAAAAGTTGTAATTTAATGAGAGCTACTGTTCTGCTTTCAAATTTACATTCATGGTGGCCTCCTATTTGCTGGCTGTGCTAAGAAAATTTGGTCAGTTTTCTTTTAGATTATTTAATTAAAAATAGAAACACTATTAACCCTTAGTTTTCTTGTGCAAAGTCTTTATGCTTACACATTATTTCCATATAAGATGTAGAGTAGTATGTATTGGAGATGGTTGCATTTTAAATGCCAACCCAATTTCTCAGTTACTGCTTTGGAGAATAAAATATTAGCAATGACAGAATAATAGAAAAACATAAAGATAATGACCCATATGCTCCCTGCCCACATATTGCATGCTGTGGAGTGAAGACAACACAATTAAAAAGCCATGGGGCACCCGATGCATTTGGAGCATTGCCTCCAGAGATGTCAATCATGTGACTGCAACAGTCCATCCATGCAAATCAGATTGCAGAAGCAAGGCCTAATTAGCCTAATAAAGTTAATTTGGAGACAATAGGGATTGGGGAAAATAATCCAATAAAAGGTGTTTTAATTAATTAATTAAATTAGATCCCATGCCTTCAAACCAGTTTTTATTTATTCTTCACTTCATGTTTAGCAGACACTATTTTCATTGTATCTTGGTGCTAATCTCTTCTTCTGTATGCCTCTCTCTCCACACACACATACCCAACTATTGTGCCATTAACCATTAGCTAATTATAGGGTATTTTATTTTTTTAATTCTTGTCTATTTATTCTAAGTAATAGTCAAAGTTTTTGTACAATGGGTCAGAAAAGGCCATATTTTCAAAAGTTTGTATTCCAGTCATACTTATGCAGCTGTCCATTTTAATGCACATGAACTTTTGAAATTATGCCCCACAACATGTTAGGCTTTGGAAAACAAGCAAACAAAACAGTAGCAGAAAAGCCCTGATCTTTGCTAAATAGACATGGATAAAATCTGAAGGAGAGCATCTTATTATGTAATTTTTAAGGGCAACCCTTACTCAAGTGAGGAGTCCTTCCTCACACAAGTAATCCCATAGACTTCCACAGGATTATTTTCATGAAAAATTGCTGCTTAGTGTGAGTAAGACAGCAGACTCAGGCCCTAAATGATAAGGGAATTACAAGCAGTAGTGAGCAAAATAAATACATCTATAAAAACTAGATAGCAGATACTTGACAATTTCCCTTAAAGTACTTATTTCCTTATCACAGAAAAACAATCTAGGCAGCAGTTTAAGTAATTTATAGCATGCGCCTACAGTAGTTATGGTTCCATGGCCCCAGTTTAGAGAGCTCTGCTTTTACACTGAGCATGTCATAAACAATCTGCATTTTAGAATCTTAAAACAAATAATTGCCCTCTTTTCTGTTTACAAAAATACCCACATTTTCTATTTTAAAGACTAATGCATCTTCAGAAAGACGTCAAATTAATGTATATTCTGGTTTATCTGAACTGAGATTTGACATTCAAATGCCTACGTTTCCAGAGATTCAGATTGCTCATTATACAAGACTTGTTTCCAGTACACTTTGCTTAAACTTAATACTCCCAAACTCATTTTTAATTTGCCCTAATTTGGTCAGCTTGCACAACTGTATTTTCAATGTACCCAAGGGGGTTCTGACTTCATGGAAGATTCATTTAGATTCTTTTGTTCTATTTTTCTTAAGGCATCGTGAAGATAGAAAAACTACACTGAACTGTAAGAAGATAAGGCAACTTGAGGCTATTGTTTGCAGGTGAAGAAGGGCTGCTGTCCTTAACTTTGCTCCATGATTCTGGGGATAGGGAATTCCAGACTTTCTGACCTTTGGATGAGGAAGGAATACATTTTCACAAGCCTCTGAACTTCATTTTGTCCTGAGCAGGGTTCTAGACATACCACCAGCCTATTTTGACTATCATTGACTTGGGCAAACCAGAAACTGCCAAAAATCTTGAGAGAAAACGAGGTCGTGACATTTCCTCATCAATTTTTAGATCAAAGTGCTATTGAACAAGCATCTGAACTTTTGTGTGGTTGTCTAAACTTGAACCTCCAAATCTTTTGAGGTTCACAGATCACAAATACATAAAGAAATGTATTTCAAAGGGCATTAGAAGCCCTTTGAGTCCCAAGGGGTGGGTGCCTTAGAAATACTTAAAATATAAAGATTAGACTGTATTGATTCAAAGAAATTACAGTGCACTCCAAAAAAATGCTTTTATTAATAATTATTATTATTTGTTAGGCACTGAACATATGTTTAACACTCTTCAATATACAGAATAAAGACGGCCCCTGTTGTGAAGAATTTCCAATCTATAGTTTGCAGGATGTATTAAAATAATAAGTTTTGAGGAGAAATTATGCACTCTTGCTCAAATAACTCTCCTGTTGAAGTCAATGGGACTTTGTTTGAGTAGAATCATAGGAACGGAAGGGACCTTGAGAGGTCATCTACTCCAGTCCCCTGCACTCATGGCAGGGCTAAGTATTATCTAGACCATCCCTGATAAGTATTTGTTTAACCTGCTCTTAAAAATCTCCAGTGATGAGTAGGAAATGCAGAATTTGACCTCAAGTCTCCATCTTATATTTCAGTCCAGGAAACCTATTGGTACTAATCTAAAAGCAGGGCAATATTTTATATAGCCATGGATGAACTTCAGAAGATTCAGGGGCCAATCCTGGCTGCCACTTGGGATATTATATACCTTTCTGCTAGCATATAAAGACCACAAAGGCCTTTCCTCCAGCACAAGAGCAGTGTAGAGCACACGAGCAGTGCAGAGGCACTCTACACACAGGGAATGTGCTGGAGTGGAACTAGGAGGGAAAGGGGAAGCATCCATACTAGAGCTGAGCATTACTGAGATTGTGGACCATCGGAGGCGGGTATAAGAGGCCAGGGGAAGCTAAGCCTCCCCAAACAGCCAGCCCGCTGCCTTTGGAGCGTGCCGCCACCGAAAGAGTGGGCACCCTGGCCAGCTGTGGCCCGGCCCTGAGGCTCCCATGCGTCCTCTTTCCCCAAGGCTTTGCCTCTTCCCATCCCCACTCCACCCACATGAGGGTCTTGTGCGAGAGGGTGAAGAGGTGCGTGTGAGCGGCCGGCCAGCTGGCGGTGGGGGGCTGGGGAAGGGGGCAAAGAAGCGCAAGCGGTGAGGGAGGGATGGGAGAGGGAGCAAATAAGCGCACAAGTAGTGAGTGGCCGGTGGGGGAGCGCTGGAGGAGTGGGCGAAGAGGCATAAGTGGCAGCAGGGTGGGCCTCGAGAAGGGGGCTGAGTGGGACCGGGGGTGGAGTGTGGGCAGAGTTTCATGGGGAGGAAGCTGAGTGGGGACGGGCCTCGGGGTGGGGCCACAGTCCAGGTGTGCACAGCCTCCCCAAATGGAGGAGTCACACACCACCCATGTTGTGGGCTGCCCTAGGGTGTAGTGAAGTCCATAGGCACGCTGAGTAAGGCAGCTGTAAATTACAGTAGCCTCCATGTCAGCTGTCTGCTGACCTAGAATCCGAGCGACACTCAAGTGGCTTAAAGCCATCCTTCCCTCTGTGCTGCACAGCACAGAATCTGCCACTCAGAGTTCTGCTTTCATTTGGCTAAGTACCCAAAGTGTGGATGCATGTCTTTGCCTTTTGGGATGATCTGCAAAAACCAGACTGGGAATCTCACAAAAACAATCTCTGTCAAGTAGTTTCCTATACATATGGCCCCTAACTGGGCTGGAAATAGGTATAGTGAAAACAGTTGTCCTTGTGGTATTGGGGGTCTTTCTCTTCCAGACCCAGTTAGAGCTAGGAAACACAGAGAGAGGATGAAAAATAATGAGATAGTAGGCAAGTTAACTGAAGTTTTTTCATTTAAAGCAGTGTTGGTTCAGGAAGTTGTCACAATAGGTTGAAACAAGAGAGGGAGATCTCACTGCATTGGGGAACTTTCAAGAACACTGCTTTCCCAAGCCAGGTAGAGGAGGCAAAGCTTCCCTCTGCATTTAGCAGAGGATGAGAAGCTGTGCTCTCCCCTAAACACATGCACAGTCTCTTACTTTAACCCCTGAGTTTAGATTTTGAGTGTGAGGTGGCTTAGGGGACAGTCTATTCTTATCTGAAAGACTGCATTGCCTAGTGGTTATATCATGGATTCAGGCGTTAGTGCAGCTTTGTTTCCCAGTCTGCCACTGACTGACTGTAGGCAAGCCACTTAAACTCCCCCTGCCTCAATTTCTCCCTCTGTAAAATGGGAATAATAGTTCAGCACATTCAGTTCTTCAGATTAAAACTACTCTGACATAAATACAAACTATTATTAACTATTATTTTATTTTATTATCCCTGGTAATTTAGATAGAAGCCAAAGTCTATCAGAACACTATTTAGCGTAATAATTTCCATTATGTATTGTATTATCATTGTTTTCTAAATAAAACAGGTTGATGTCTTCCAGCCATGTGGTAAATTTACTAAGACATTCTGTTACACAAACTTCTATTTTTAAATGTTAGGAAACATAAAATGTTGCGGCTGTCAAAGCAGCTTTCCAAATTAATTGACTTATAGAAAAAAAATGGTGAATACCCAAAGATGCAGTTTTGGGCAGGAAGATATTCTGCTGAAGATTCAAAGAAATTTGTTGTGTGTTCCGGTTTGTCAGTTTTCTGCTAACGAGGCATATTATATGGTGAACATCCTTTAACTTTTCATAAAGTAACAAATGTGCTGAAGGTTGACTGGCAGTTCAAAAGCTTCAAAGTCTCTCCTGAGTCTTTCTCTCTGAAAAATGCCATTAAGTATGATTCATCAGTCAATGGTTTATATAACCTGAAAGCATTTCACTTTCGTTATCCATCAGGCCCCAATTTTTTGGCTTGTGATAACATGCTTTGTGTGCACTGATATCATACATCTTGTTAGTCTCCTAGTTAACAGAGAATGTTTAAAAGGTAATACCCTCAAAATTTCTAAGTATATTTTTAAATACACTTAGAATTCTTCTTGTATTGATGAGTCCTGCCAGGTGTGAAAGACCCTCATCTCCCAATGGGAGCTACTCGGGATTTAGTGCTTTTGAAAATCATGACACCTATTTAAGAGCCTAAATATGGACTTAGTTTCCTAACTTTAGGTTCCAGTTTTTAAAATATTGGGCAATGTTTATAGGATCTCCAAAAACAGACATTTTTGCTGATAAATGTTGAAGTTACACATTTTCTCTTTTAACACTGGAAATGAAAAGATTGAATTCAGGTAGCATAGTGTATCTTAAATCTATCATAATAAAAATATCTGGCCTTTTTGGGTCACACTTTATATCAATGCTCCATTTATAAATAATTTATATAGGTGTTCTAATAACTGGTGAATCAATTGTTATAGATTATTATAGAACCCAACAGGCCAATAAATTGCTTATAATCTTCTACCACTCCTACTGAGATGCTTATAGCCATCTATAACTCCGGATTATTAAAATCTATTAATCTTTTATTAAGCCTGTGTAAACCATTTACAAATGGAACCTTAATATAAAGTGTAATTCATTTGTGCATTACTTTTCACCTCAAAACATCCCAAAGTTCTTGGCTTTCCCAGTCAAAACCACTGAAATGCTTGAACCAAGGAATTTGAATATGGTAGCTGTTTAACATGTTCTTAAAGTTAAGTGCTTTCTCCAATGCTTTCCTGAATTAGGGCCTATGATAGAAAGAATGCTGAGCTGTATCCAGTTGAAATTGTAGGTAGAATGTAGACAGGCAAACTGAAATTTGTCCAGGACATTGTTCTTGTGAAAAATGTTAGGGAATTTTCTGCAGCCCCTGAGGTTTCCCTGAAGATTCACATAGAAATACTGAAATGAGTGTAATGCTGCACAGAGAGTATTTAAAAACACCATAATAGAGACTCAAACTAAATGTATATCCCAAATTAAAAAAAAAAACAGCAAGAGCATCAAAAAATGCCACTATGGCTATCCAGCAGAGTACAAGGGATGGTTACAGGTAAAAAGGCATCTTTTAAAAATTGGAAGTCAAATCCTACTGAGGAAAATAGAAAGGAGCATAACTTCTGGCAAGTCAAGTGTCAAACTGTAATGAGTCAGGCCAAGAAAGAATCTGAAGAACAACTAGCTAACGACACAAAAACTAATAGCAAAAAAAAAATGTTATGCACATCAGAAGAAGGAAGCCTGCCAAACAGTCAGTGGGGCCACTGTATGATCAAGGTATTAAAGGTGCACTCAAGAAAGACAAGGCAGTAGCGGAGAAGCTAAATGAATTCTTTCCATCATTCTTCACTACAGAGCATATGGGGAGATCACCACACCAAGCCATTCTTTAAGGTGACAAATCTGAGGAACTGTCCCAGATTGAAGTGTCAACAGGAGGTTGTTTTTGGAACAAATTGATATATTAAACAGTAATAAGTCACCAGGACCAGATGGTATTCACCCAAGAGTTCTGAAGAAATTCAGATTTGAAATTGCACAACTACTAACTGTGGTATGTAACCTATGCTTAAATCAGCCTCCACACCAAATGACTGGAGGGTAGCTAATGTAATGCCAATTTTCTAAAAAGGCTCCAGAGGTGATCCTGACAATTTCAGACCAGTAAGCCTAACTTCAGAACCAGGCAAATTGTTTGAAACTATAGTAAAGAACACAATTATCAGACACATTGATAAATACGATACGATGGGGAAGAGTCAACATGGCTTTTGTAAAGGGAAATCATGCCTCTCCAATCTATTAGAATTCTTAGAGAGAGTCAACAAGCACGTGGACCAGGTTGATGCAGTGGATGTAGTGTAGTTGGACTTTCAGAATGCAGTTGACAAGGTCCCACACTAAAGGCTGTTATGCAAACTAAGCAGTCCTGGGATAAGAGGGAAGGTCTTCTCCTAGATCAGTAACTGATTAATAGATAAGAAACAAAGGGCAGGAATAACTGGTTGGTTTTCACAATGGAGAGAAGTAAATAGCGGGGTTCCCCCTGGGATCTGTACTGAGACCTGTGCAATTCAACATATTCATAAATGATCTGGAAAAGGCAGTGAACAGTGAGATGGCAAAGTTTGCAGACAATACAAAATTAGTCAAGAAAGTTAAGTCCAAAGCTGACTGTGAAGAGTTGCAGTAGAATCTCATAAAACCGGGTGACTGGGCAACAAAATGGCTGATGAAATTCAATGTTAGTAAGTGCAAAGTAATGCACATTCAAAAAATGAATCCCATCTATTCATACAAAATTATGGGTTTTAAATTAGCTATTACCACTCAAGAAAGAGCTCTTGGAGTCATCATGGATAGCTGTCTGAAAATATCCACCTAATGTGGAGCGACAGTCAAAAAAGAGGAACCATTAGGAAAGGGATAGATAATTAGACAGAAACTATCATAATGTCACTATATAAATCCATGGAAGCCCAGACCTTGAATACTGCATATAGTTCTGGCCGCCCCATCTCAAAAAAGCTATTAGAATTGGAAAAGGTGCAGAGAAGGGCAACAAAAATGATTAGGGGTATGGAACCAAGTCCACATGAGAAGAGAACAAACAAACTGGGACTGTTCATCTTAAAAAAGAGACAGCTAAGGGGGGGGATATGATAGAGTTTATAAAATCACAAACAGTATGGAGAAAGTGAATAAGGAAGTGTTATTTACCTCTTCACGTAACACAAGGATTAGGTGTCACCCAATGAAACTAATAAGCAGCAATTTTAAAACAAACAAAAGGAAGTACATCTTCACATAATGCATAATCAACCTGTGGAGCTCATTGCCAGGGGATGTTGTGAAGGCCAAAAGTATAACTGTGTTCAAAAAAGAAATAGATGAGTTCATGGAGGATAGGTGCATCAATGGCTATTAGCCAAGGTGATCAGGGATGCAACCCTATGATCCGGGCATCCCTAAACTCCAACTGCCAGAAGCTGAGACTGGATGGGGACAAGGGATGGCTCATTCAAAAGTGACCTGTTCTGTTCGTTCCCTCTGAAGCATCTGGCACTGGCCACTGTCAGAAGACATGATACTGCGCTAGGTGGACCATTGGTCTGACCCAGTATGGCCATTCTTATGTTCTTATGACTATTCCACATTGGTTCTGGACTGTGAGATCTGACAAGATTGCGGCCCGAGGTGGTACGGCTGCTAATCATATGCAAAATAATAGCATTTGTTGTAAATTGCACTGCCATAGCTGTTAGCAGAGATCTGCTGAATTTTTCCAGTTAAATGTGCCAATCTTCTAATGAATTTTTAATGACTTGTTAAATTAGAAGGACAATTTCCTGTACTGATTCATGTAACTAGTGCTTTTTGAACTCCTTTCTCATCATCAGGTAGAACAAAAAGGTCAGGTTCTCTCCTCTCACATGCAATAACTTAAGTTTTAAATAACTTAAGGCAGCACCATTTCACTTCTCTTTAAAACACAATAAGTAACCTACTCTGCACATGCCGACATACAATAGATAAGTTCATTTATGTTTCACGCCATTTGCCAACGTAAATCCACCTACGTAAGCTAGTGCACTGCACTTGCTCCTAGTGGAAAACTATTACCAACATGACTGATTCTAAGTTCAGCACAACTCTCCTTTTTAAACCAAAGGGAAAATGCCACTATTAATAGCAGAGCTGTCAAGACAACATCATCTGTAAGACTAAGAGTGTTTTAAGACAAAGCTAGATTGTCACTCTCTCTGTAACTGGTAGGGAGGGGGGACCTGATTGTTGAAAGTGAAACAGTTTAAAAGAAAACTTAGCTAAAACTTAGTTGTATAAAATAGGAGTTGATATGGGTCAGTGGAGATTTATTTTAAAAAAGCAAGCCTTTTTTGTTATGTTCTGAATGCTGGATTGCTCCCTGTTTGCTCCATTTTTATTTGTGTTTCACTTGCGTTGAAATAGACATAGATAGAACGTGAGAGGTTTTCTGGTTTCACTGTAGCATCCTCAAAACACAGGTATCTCTGCATAAAGCTGGGAGAAATTTTTTAGAGAAAAAACTTTTTCTTGCTGAAAAATGCAAATTTGGGTTAACTGAAATATTGCCAAATTGCCAAAACTTGCCAAATTGTTTTGGTAGAAATAAAAAAACAAAAAACTAAAAATTCTGAAAAAATTGAAACATTTTGTTTTGATATTTTTTAAATTAAATGTTTTGATTTTTTTTCAGTTCAAAATGCTTTTTTGTTTCAAAATTTACTTCAATTTTATTTTTAAAAAGATTAAAAACTCAAAAATGAAATATTTTGTTTTAGGTCAAACTAAATGATTCGTTTCACCCAAACTGATTTTTCCCCTCCAATTTCAATGATATTGCTACACCTGTCACAGCTGTAGTCACTCCTCTCTCATTACCTTTTCTCCCCTTGCATCACAAAAAGCTACAAGAAGACTCCAAGCCTCTTGATACTAATATATCGCACACTTAGAAGCCCATCTTGTCACCTCCTCAGTGGATACTGAGAGCTGCTGGTAGTGGAACTGATGTGAAGGCTGAACAGGATTTGGAGGGCTGTAGAAGGGGTGCACTCAAGCTAGGCAGGGAACACTAAACTCATTTCACAGAGGATTTCAAAATTTGGTTCATTACAATTTAGCACAAACCCCAAAAATTTCAAAATGTTCCATGTAACAGAATAACAGTTCTCTGCCCAGCTCCACTGAAGCTCCAGCTCCAGGGCAGTCTACATTGTAGGCTGCCCCACAGCCTGGGGGCCCAGACTGCTAAGGAGCTGGGAGCCAGGGCTTCCAGGCTCCTACCTCCCTGCCAGTTGTGCTGCTAAGGACCCAGGCTGACAACCTGGCAGGAACCCATGCAGGTTTCCGATGGAAACTTCTGTCTAAATTGAACCATCTCAGAGAAACATTTGATTTTGACAAATCAGCAAATTTTTATGAGAAAATGTTTTGTCACAATGTTTCCAAACAGCTCAATTGTGCATGGAGCTCGGCCCTACAGCAGCTCACTGCCTACCAGCATGTTGTGGGCAAGTGAGGATCTAGTTTGGGGTAAGAGGTGTCTACTCCACAGCCTTCTCTCTGCTATCCTGCACATTTGCCCTAGTCCCTGACCAGCTATTCAGGCTGGATGCTAGACTCACAGTTTGGGCTAAAATTTTGAAAAGTTTAAGTGATTTAGGAGCCTGCTTTCAAAAGTGACTTAGGAATTTAAATCTTATTGAATGAAAATGGGATTTAGGCAACTAAGGGTCAGATTTTCAAAGGTATTTAGGTGCTGAACAATGCAAGTAGGTTTCTAGTGGGATTTTCAAAAGCACCCAACCAGGTTAGACACCTAATTGGTATAGGTACTTTTGTATATTCCACTTAGTACCTATCTGCATCTTTAGCCACCTAAATACCTTTAACAATCTGGCCCTAAGTGCCTAAATCATTTTTGAAAATGGGTCATAGGTTGCTAAGCATTTAGGCGCTTTTGGAATTTTTACTTGAAGTCTATAACTTGCATCAGATATTTTTGGAGTAAAAGCAATAGTTCTGTCCCTGAGTTCTAAGTGTTATTCTCTCAAATGTTTGGCAAAGTTTTAAACTGCTTGCAAGAGACCCTTATGGCAACATTGCTGAAAGCTGAATATCTTGTTATAGATGAATTCTTACAGGCAGTGCTATAGGTGGAAAACATAGTAGTAAGCAATAGGATAATGTGTGATAGCAAAGGTGGTAATTAGCATGGTATTGCTGATTTGTTGTATTTCACTATTATTGTCCGCATCTTCACTAGAACTTTTCTCACTGCCAGAGGTTTATCGTTAATGAACACTTCTAAGTGACATTGAAGGCATAATAGTCTTAGACAAAGACACTCTTGTGAGATTTGTTACAAAAGGGATTGGAAAGGTCATCTGTTCCTGATCAAGAAAATGCAACACCGACCTAGATGTGCTTTTCCTTCTGGTATACAATCATCATCAATATGGACCTCATCATGAGTAGGCACATACTGTAACAAGTATCACTGGCAATATAATGATGTGGGCAGGACTTATGTCACTTCCTACACTTAACTATTACAAAAAAATCCAGATCCAAAAGAGAGTAGTGTTGAAGACCACTCAGGTTTAAACTTGAAGACCACTCAGGTTTAAATGCAAACAAGAACAAACTTTATTCCAGGAGTCTTACTGGCACCCCCTCTAGGTTTCTCTTCCTCTTGACCGCCACTGGGGCCCCTCCTCTTTCTCCTCCTAGCCCCACTTCCTGGTTTCTTAAAGGAGCCATGCCTCATAAGCAGCCATTCCCAAATACCACACTGGATGCTAGCCTTTTGGAGAATAAGCCAAGGAATCATTATTTTATGAACTATAGGTAGCAGTTGCATTCAGACCTAGAATTCATCAGTCATTGTACTGTCAATTTTGATTTTAACAGGTGCAACTGCAGGTTTTATTTCCCTTGTTTGGGCTTTTCTAGATTAAGAAACCCATACAGCACCAATGCTGCTGATCTCATCCTCATAAGAATAATCAGCATCAGCACCCTCTTGTACATTATCATGTTTCTTATTTCTAGAATTTCCTTCTGTGGCAGCACCAACCATTCTTCCTTCTACAACATGAGTGAAGAAGCTATCCAGAGAAGCTCTCTCTTTAAACACTGTTATAGTCCTAGCCTTCACAACCTCCTCAGGCAAGGAGTTCCACAAGTTGACTGTGCGCTGTGTGAAGAAGAACTTGCTTTTATTTGTTTTAAACCTGCTGCCCATTAATTTCATTTGGTGGCCCCTAGTTCTTATATTATGGTAACAAGTAAATAACTTTTCCTTATTCACTTGCTCCACATCACTCATGATTTTATATACCTCTATCATATCCCCCCTTAGTCTCCTCTTTCCAAGCTGAAAAGTCCTAGCCTCTTTAATCTCTCCTCATATGGGACCCGTTCCAAACCCCTAATCATTTTAGTTGTCCTCTGAACCTTTTCTAGTGCCAGTATATCTTTTTTTATATGAGGAGATCACATCTGTACACAGTATTCAAGATGTGGGCGTACCATGGATTTATATAAGGACAATAGGATATTCTCCGTCTTATTCTCTATCCCCTTTTTAATGATTTCTAACATCCTGTTTGCTTTTTTGACCACCTCTGCACACTGTGTGGACGTCTTCAGAGAACTATCCACGATGACTCCAATATCTCTTTCCTGATTAGTTGTAGCTAAATTAGCCCCCATCATATTGTATGTATAGTTGGGGTTATTTTTTCCAATGTGCATTACTTTACATTTATCCACATTAAATTTCATTTGCCTATAATTTGGGTTTGACTAAAGCATATCTTCCAGAAAGTCATCCAGTCGTGATCTAAAGACTTCAAGAGATAGAGAATTCATCACTTTCCTTGGTAGTCTGTTCCAATCACCCTCTCTGTTAAAAATGTGTGCTTTAATTCCAATTTGAATTTGGCTGGCGTTAACTTATAGCTATTGGTTCTTGTTATGCCTGTCCCTGGTAGATTAGACGGTCCTTTGGTACCCAGTATTTTCTTCCCATGAAGATACTTATACACTGTAGTTAAGTCACCTCTGGATTTTCTCTTTGACAAGCTAAGCAACTGAGCTCTGTTAGTCTCTCACACTAAGGCATTTTTTCCAGCCCTTGAATCATTTGTGATTCATCTCTGCGCCCTCTTCAAATTTTCAGCATCCTTTTTAAAATGTGGGTACCAGCACTAAACACGGTTTTCCAGTATCTGTCTCACCAGTGCCGTCTACAGAGGTAAAATCACCTCCTCGCTCCTACTCACTGTTTATACGTCCAAGAATCTCATTGGTCCTCTTTGCCACAGTATTGCACTGGAAGCTCATGTTGCGTTACTTCTCCACTATGACACCAAAATGCTTTTCATTAGGGCCGTCAAATGATTAACAAAATTAATTGCGATTAATCGTGAGATTAAAAAATAATTGCAATTAATTGCAGTTTTAATCTCACTGTTAAACAATAATAGAATCTTGATTGTTTAAATATTTTTTGGTGTTTTCTACGTTTTCAAATATATTGATTTCAATTACAACACAGAATACATAGTGTACAGTGCTCATTTTATATTATTTTTCCTTACAAATATTTGCACTGTAAAAAGATAAACAAAAGAAGTAGTATTTTTCTATTCACCTCATACGAGTACTGTAGTGCTCTTTATCGTGAAAGTGCGACTTACAAATGTAGAATTTTTTAATTTTTCTTTTACATAGCTACACTCAAAAATAAAACAGGGTAAAACTTTACAGCCTACAGATTCACTCAGTCCTACTTCTTGTTCAGCCAGTCGCCAAGACAAATACGTTTGTTTACATTTACAGAAGATAATACTGCCTGCTTCTTATTTACAATGTCACTTGAAAAGGAGAACAGGTGTTCACATGGCTCTGTTGTAGCTGGCATTGCAAGGTATTTATGTGCCAGATATGCTAAATATTTGTACGACCCTTCATGCTTCGACCACCATTCTAGAGGACATGCTTCCATGCTGATGATGGGTTCTATTCAATAATGATCCAAAGCAGTGCAGACTGATGCACATTCATTTCCATCATCTGAGTCAGATGCCACCAATAGAAGGTTGATTTTCTTTTTAGGTGGTTTGGGTTCTGTAGTTTCCAAATTGGAGCATAGCTCTTGTAAAACTTTTGACAGCATGCGCCACACCTCATTCCTTTTGGGAGGCATTTCAGATTCTTAAACCTTGGGTCCAGTACTGTAGCTCTCTTTAGAAATCTCATTCTGGTACCTTCTTTGCATTTTGTCAAATATGCAATGAAACCATTCTTAAATCGAACAACATATGATGGGTTGTCATCCGGGACTGCTGTGGAAGTAGAGAAATATATGGCAGAATGTGGGTAAAAGCAGGAGACATAACTGTCCCCCAAGGAGTTCAGTCACAAATTTAATTAACACATTTGTTTAACAAGCATCATCAGCATGGAAGCATGTCCTCTGGAATGGAGGTCGAAGCATGAAACTTCTGCCACCTGCTTCTCATACCACTCTGACAGACCCCATTCTGACAGCTCCATTGTCACCGCCATTTGTGGAAGTCTCCAGTTCTGAGGATACAAACGTTTGGCGTGGCCCACCACTTCTGTTCCAGAAGCATGACTACTGAAGGGTTCCGATGGCACCGTGACAGTTCCCCACTTTGCCTTACCCACAGAGGTAGTACCCAGCTCTTTGAGCACAGGCTCAATAGCAGCAGGATCGACCGGGTTGGTCATATTGGAGCTCATGGCCTCAGTATTCACCTTGAGAGCGGTCCCGTTCAACTTGGGAGGATTCCTCATCTCACTCCTACAACCTTCGTCCTGTTAGACGGTCGGACATGGGGTTAGAGGATGCACCGATTAGCCCGATTCTTATGGTACCGGCGGATCTGGAGAGATTCCCTTGGTCATCTCCAAATGTTGCCATGTCATCGCCACCTTCCTCGCCACGAGACGACTGACGGTTTCAAGAGCTGATACAGAGGATAGCCAATGCTCTTGATCCTACTAGAAGTGCAGGACAGTCAGCATCAGCTACTAGACATTCTGCACACATCAGTACTGGCAAGGGTGGCTCTACCAATCAATGAGGCCATTCTTTAACTGGCATGCACCATGTGGCATACCTTGACCATATGCACACTGACCCCAAATGGGGGCCAAGAAAAGATGGGCTGAGAGAAGATACTACGTCCCCCCCCTAAGGAGGCAGAATTTATATTTTCATACCCTCCACCTAACTCCTTGGTGATACAGGCTGAGTCAGTGTAGATGAAACAACACCAGTGCTCCACCTTGGCAGACAGAGAGGGTAAGATATTGGACCTTATGGGTCAGAGGTCTTCTCAGCTGGACTACAGTTCTGGACCTCTAACTACTTGGCACTGATGGCCAATTATGACTTTATAAACTATGGCCAGATGAAAGGCTTAAGGTCAGGCTTGACAAAGCCCTGGCTGGGATGATTTAATTGGGGATTGGTCCTGCTTTGAGTAGGGGGTTGGACTAGATGACCTCCTGAGGTCCCTTCCAACCCTGATATTCTATGATTCTATACCAGTTTGTACCCAGTTTTTCCTAACCATCCAAACTACCTGATTTTTTTCTCCCCTCCCCCCCCCCCTTCAATCAAGTTACAGGCCTTCATAGAGGAAAAATTATTGTCTTTGCTCCCACTCCCATTATCGTGCCTGCTGCTACTATCACCAACAGCTAGGGTAACCAGACAGCAAATGTGAAAAATTGGGACGGGGGTGGGAGGTAATCGGAGCCTATATAAGAAAAAGACCCAAAAATTGGGACTGTCCCTATAAAATCGGGACATCTGGTCACCCTACCAACAGCCGCTTATTAAACGGATTTGGCCTCAGTTTGGGGTCAACAGGAGGCACAGCTGAATTTGTATCACCACTGAAGTGATCCATGCTAAGTGAGGACAACATACCGAAGTTCTGATTGCAAAAGCATGTTTGAGAGACGATACCCATAAAATCATTTATGATGCAAATGCAGTTGGTGCCCTTTATAAATTAGCACCTCTATAACTTGACATTAGCTGTGTAACCCACCACAGTTACTATTAACAGAACATAACAGGTGGCCCAGCACATACATTGTTTGTGTTACAGAGGCACAGAAAAAAAAATACAGTCACACATACATACACCCCCACAAATAATGGGGGCACAAATTTTGGTGCCCTTTTAATAGAGCAAATATGTAAGATGAGAGCATCAGTGTATAGTACAGAATGCTTAGTCGGTGCAACAGCAGATACAGGGTTTGTCTTTAGGAACACAGAAGAACTTTCCCCAAGGCAATGATGGCCCAAGAGTAACTGAGCAAAAGTGTAATTTGCTGGAAGGAGCAAGATCATGCATCACAGCAGTACCTAGGGTTACCATATGTCCGTACTTTCCCGGACATGTTCGGCTTTTTGGTTCTTAAATCGCCGCCCGGGAGGAATTTTTAAATATCTAAAAACCTCCGGGATTTTGCCATTATTATTTTTCCCCATAGAAGAATTGATCCTTTGAGAAAGAGTGAATGTTGATTACTCGAGAGAGTGCCCACTTTTTCCCCCTACCTCCCAGCACTTGTGCAGCAAAACAGCTGTTTCACGCAGCTGGGAGGGAGGGGGAAGGAGGGGGAATGTGACACGCTCAGGGGAGGAGGCGGGGCTGGGGCAGAGATTTGGGGAAGGGGTCCAATGGGGCAGGGAGGGGGCGGAGTTGGGGTGGGGACTTTGGGGAAGAGCTTGGAATGGGGGTGGGGAAGGGGCAGAGTTGGGGCAGGGCTGGGGGCCCCCTTGGAGTGTCCTCTTTTTTCAATGTTCAAATATGGTAACCCTAGCAGTACCTGAATCACAGACATCTATCACAATCACAGACATCTATGGGAGCCATTCTGTAAGCACCTATTCCTTAATTTTCTGAACATTGCATCTGTACTGCAAATGCTCTGTAAATCTCATTGAGCTGCCCTGGCCTGCCCCGCCAAAACATTGGTTGGCCTAAAAGAATATACACTGGGCTTGGGACACCATGAGATCCAGTTTCACCTCTTTCACTCACTGGTTTTTATATTTTTGTTTATTTCACAATCCTTGACATTGTCCAAAGCCTCATATCCCGGTGCTATAGGCAGGCAAGTATTATTCTTTCTCCCCTCCCTGCAAGGTAACAGAGATTGCACAAGGTCACTTACAAAAGGGCTGGGAACAGAACATAGGGCAAACATTTTTGAAAACCGGTGTGCTAAGTCCACATTATGGCACCTAAATAAGTGTCCTGATTTTTCAAAAGTGCTAAGAACCCAGCAGCTACCATTTAGTTCAGGATTTAGATGTCTAACTTAAAGCACACATTTTTGAAATTTTGGTCCAGTTCTTTAGTATGGCAGACCCATCTGCACCCACTTCAACTGCTGCTTTTTCAGAATGCCAAATCTATCTTCTTGGCTATGCCACCTGTTATGACCATTCTAAGGACTAGACCACAATCCCCCTGCCCCAAAGCCAGAAATAGAACCCAGGAACACTAATTCCCAATATTCTAGTGCTGTCTCACAAATAACGTAGTTGTGTAACCCACTGGCAAAGTGTATGTCCCACTCTAGTGACTATTCTTCATACAGGATAACAGTCTACTGCTGCTAATAGTTACTCCTTTAGCTCATGTAGTGTTGGTCTGTGCTATAGATCTGACAGTATCAGTTCAAACCTGTGCTGACAACTGATGTGAAAGGGCTTTTTGGTTATACATTTCTAGATTTTCAGTTTTCTTTTTTAAAAACTTAGTAAATTTTATACAAAGACAAAAAAATTACATTAAAAGAATGTTACAGTTGCAAAGTCAAGCACTCAGAAGTTAGGAAAGGCTGCCAATTAGAAATAAGTGTGCCTAGGCAACCTTAACTCTGCCCCTTGTCCATATGCATTATAATAGTCTTCAATTACATGATCACATGCTACTTTTTCCACAGGATCTCTGGCTCAGTGCTCAGCATAGATGGCAAATAAGCCAAGGTTATATAACCGATGCTGCTGTTGCCTCTAGCTACCTTGCCTTATCCACTAGAGAAACTGGAAAGTGTGTAATAAATGAGGCAGGGGGCTGCAACAAGCAAGCATGGACTTGTGAGTAAGGCACTGGGCTTGGATACAGAGGGAAATGAGAAATATCTTCGATTCTGCCACAGACTCCCTGTGTTAGGCAAAACACTTAAACCAGAATTTTCAGATGTGGCTAGTAACCGTGTGATTCTCATTTTCTCTGTGAAAAACTTGAGCTACCTCAGGTCTGATTTTTCACAACTGCTGAGCACTCACAAGTCTATTGAATGCCAGTGGAAGTTGTTGGTACCTGCCACCTCTGAAGGATCAGGTCCTCAGCATCTCAAGTTGGATGCCAATTATTGAGGCACTTCAGTTAGGACACTTACATAAATTTTGGCCTTAACATCTCTGTGCTACAGTTCCCCATCTGAAAAGTGGGCTAATAATCCATTAACATTTGTAAGGCATTCACATGCAACAGTGATGATCACAATAGAAAATTCCATGAGGAAATAAAATAGTTTGGAAGACTTGCATTACATATATTACATAGCCGCATAACGAATGATAAGCATAAAAAGAAATATTAAATTGTTGCTTCATTCACTGAGAACCATCCAGTACCCTGAATGGGCAGAGAACCTGTAGGAAAAATGTGATTAAAGGCTGTGGGTAAAGTCGCTGCCCCCAAATGTTAGCGCCCTAGGCAACCGCCTAAGTCGCCTAATGGATTATGCTGGCCCTGAGGATATGTCTACACCTCAGTTAGACCCTCCCACCTTGCAGGGTCCCAGAGCCCCGGCTGCAGCCTGAGTCCAAATATCTACATCACAGTTAAACAGTTCCCTAGCCCAGTCATTCTCAAAGCCGGTCCGCCGCTTATTGAGGGTAAGCACCCTGGCAGGCCGGGCTGGTTTATTTACCTGCCGCATCCGCATGTTTGGCCAATCATGGCTCTCACTGGCCGTGGTTTGCTGCTCCAGGCCAATGAGGGCTGCAGGAAGGGCGGCCAGCACATCCCTCGGCCCACGCCGCTTCCCGCAGCCCCCATTGGCCTGGAGCAGCAAGCCACAGCCAGTGGGAGCCGCGATCGGCCGAACCTGTGGACACGGCAGGTAAACAAACCGGCCCGGCCCGCCAGGGGCTTTCCCTGAACAAGCAGCGGACTGGCTTTGAGAACCACTGCCCTAGCCCACACCCCGCAAGCCCTAGTCAGCTAGCATGAGCCAGTTGTGTGTTTTTAATTACAGTGTAGATGTATCCACAGTGATTTAGGAGCTAAGTCCCCATTTCAAAACAAACGTTCATAAGCTTAAGGGCTCAGATTTACAGTGTCTTTTTTTGGGGGTGGGGGGGAGTGCCAAAAGATGTACATAGGCACTTAGAAGGATTTTGTAAAGTACCTAAACAGATTAGGCTACTAAATCCAATTGATTTAAATGGAAGCTAGGTGCTTTATCTGTTTAGTCACTTTTGAAAATCCCAATAGGTGCCTATGTGCATTTTTATGCACCTAAATACCTTTGTAAATCTGGCCGCATGTCACTTTTGAAAACAGGACTGTGTCTCCTACCCACTTAGGTGCTTCTGAAAATTTTACTCTGTAGCATAATGCATACTCACAAGGAGGCAGAAAGAAGATTGCACGGGCAACCTCTATTCTGTAATTTCTTAACTTTTATATGCCTGACTTTACATCCTTAACAACATTAATTTATTTTAGTTTTCATGTATGAAATATTCTATATCTAGAGAGAACATACTAGCAACAGGAAAACTTATACTCAACTGAAAGTGTTATCCATTCTCTTATTCTCTGGATGTTCAAGCTATTCCTACTGGTCAGTTTTAATCACATCCTCTTTCTTCTCAGTCCTCATCTAAGTTTCATCCTTTCCTGTCATTTGCTCTGATTTTGGTTTTTATATTTGTGTATTTATTACAAATCTCTATCATTTTTTCTCTTTTCCATGATTTCCAGTACTTCTGTCTATTGTGTTTCATTTATTTTTGATCTGGTGTTTCATTTTGCTTCCTTTATCATTTTTTCTTACCTTATTTAGCCCTTGAAAACGCCCCCAGGAAATATGACCTCAGCATCTTATTAGAACTGTAAAATTGTGGCTTTAGTTCTGTATGCAATATAATATTACAGTAGTTTCATTAGGGCATATTGCATAGACTAGGTTAATATTTACTGATGTGTTAATATAATAATGACCCATCTACTGCTTCTCATCTCTGGGGCACTTTCTATCTATAGGGATGGAAATGAATGACAGAGTCTCTCTGTGCTGCCTGATGTCAGAGCTGAGAAAGGTGTAAAGGGTATATAAGAGCTGTATTACTTGCCAGCAAGGAGGGACGAAAAAAGGGATACTGCAGAGTCAGATGCAAGCGTGGAATTGTTGCATGTACCCTTCCTGCTAATACAGACGTGTTTTGAACTTCTTCAGTTAGTTCCTTGACCACTACAAGGTAAACGATTTATCCTTTCTGTTATTTCAGATATAAAGCTACACACACTTTAAGAGGGTGGGGGCACAATCTGCCTCATTATTAAGGAACAGTATTATTCAAAGAAAGGCTAAAAGAAAGATCTCGGTACAATCTGTAGCTGAAACCACAATCTAAAATTTAGAAAATGTTGGGAAAAGAAAGCAAGGGAGATGGGAAGAGGATTTAATCCACTAGATGCCAAAATTTACTAGAGAGCCATCTGAATTTATCTTTGTTGTGTCACTAAAGTTTGATCATGCTTTTGCTCTAATTTAATGGCAGAGATTAACTATTGCCTGTTTAGAACAGCACTGAGGTCGGATCTATTGTATGTTGAACAGTACTTAGGATCTCTTTTAGTTTTGAATTATTATTCTTTTCAGAAACTTAGGAAGGAAAGATGTGCAACCTAAAGCTGCCAGTTGTCTTCATTGTGCTCTCTGTTGCTTTAAGCTACTTGGAGGCTACACCTATGGAAAGGTAAGTAATGAAAAATCTTATTTATTTTTAATGAGAAATCAGATGTTTCAGACTGTTGCATTATTCACTTTTGCCATCAAACAATATGAGCAAAATAGGGCTATTCAATTTCACTGTGTATTTTGTTATTGTTTAAAGACTATTCTCTGTGGCTGATGATCTATCTGATGGGACTTCCAACAGACAAGGATGGCTATTACCAGTCCTGTCAAGGAATATACCCTGGGGACTTAATGGGGCATTGCCACAACCGGCTGCAGCAAAGCCAAAAAGGTATCAATTCTCTTCTGCATTCTTCTATTTAAACCAGATAGAATTAAATTAAGAAGCATAATTTGTGCCAGCGTTTTTCTTTTCTGTTAGATCCCTTCAATTCTATTCAAATTCTCTCAAAGAGCGCTTAAAATATCCTTTTTGGTAGAAATGTAGCCATTCTGTAAAGCAAAGTATTTCAAGTTAAAAAGTGAAATATAGTTGGAAAGACAATCAGTTTTACCAGATCTGTTATGGAAATCTGAAAAGCTTTCAAAATGTGGTCTCTGAATTTTCAGCACACAATTTTTAGGTTATGTTGTGAAAGGAGGTTTACTCTGAAAGGGATCTGCTATTTAAATGTTAATTTTTCATGCCTCAGTGAGGGGGGACATATGACAGTTCTTTCCATGTACAATAGAATTCCTTTTGGAGTGAATTTAATTATTTTAAAATATTACTTTCTTCAGTAGGTGAATGATTGCTCATTTTTGAGATAAACAACAATTTCAGCATAGCAAGAATCAACAGAAACAATTTGTCATGCTAGAGTTTCACTAGTTTGTAGTACATTTACAAATGCATAAATGTAATTTTCAATAGACTCTTGATGTATACAAATAGCAATTTTAAAAGAATTTGGAGTTTATCCTAAGTGATAAACAGTATTGAATAACACTAGGAAAATTAGCTATATTATCTGGTCTGTCTGCTTACTGCATGTTTACATGCTTTTCCTTCACCAGACATTAAATGCATCTCTTTTTGCTACTCTGAAACCTCTCTTTTTATAGTTACCTCTGATCACAGTATCTCTTCCCCAACCTAAAGAATGATTATTACAAACCAAAATGATTATCCTCCAATATAATATGGGTAGTGAACACACAATCCCAGAACTCTTATAGCTAGTCCTCTTTATTTTAAAAAGTTAAAATCAAACATTTCTCTACAAGATATTTTCTTCAAGTGTCAGGTCTGATACCCTACTCATCAATGTCCCTAACAGCCCTCTTCAAAGTAAGCAAACCCCACTGAAACCAATGGTACTCTCCATTCACAGACATGATGAGTTTTTGTGTCATTTTGTTCAACTGTGTTATAATGTTAGGTATTGATAAAATATATAACATTATGAAACTGATGCAGCAAGTTAACTATTGTAAAAATATAGGTCCAGAGTTTTAGGACCTGGGCCTATAACATTTAAGAGAATGGGTGCTTTGTCTTCATGAACAGATTAGCAATTTCATGAGAATAAGTGATTGATTTGTCCTTCAAGGTGAAAGTACTTAGCAAATTTCCCATCCATGATATATTGTTTGCTGGCGGTGTGATAGTATTTTATGTCTTTTCTACTTGGCTTTAAGAGCCTGATCAAGCTCCCCTTGGAGTCAATAGAAAGACTCCCACTGACTTCAAGGAAAATTGGATCAGACCCTAAATCACCATTTAACTGAAATATGACATGTTTCAAATATGAATCACTTATAAACTATTACCCATTTGCTAACCAGCAGCTGTTATAGCTCAGACATTTAGCACAGTTTCTATTTCACCTGGGCTCTGAGATTCAAAATCACACTGCTGAAACATAATGTGACATTTTAAATACTAGACCGAGTCAATTAATGGGGAAATTATTAATCAGAAATTAGTCAGAGTAACATTGCCAAAATTCATATTATTTGCAATGAATTATTTGACCTATTCATCAACAAAATGTAATTTACTTCATGTCACATCAGCATATAGATTACTTTGAAGAAGTAAAGGGAAATCCTTTGGAACAGATGGTCCTTATTTCAGGAACTATTGTCAACAGCAGAGAGTGTCTGTTTAAGGGCATGGCTTAATGGTCTAAGAAGGAAGTTTGAAATCCCTGAGCTTCCCGGAACCAAAGATTTGAACTCAACTCTTCCGCTTTCTGAAGTGAGTCCCCTGCAGCTTACTGTGTGGGGGTCAGTTGGATAAGACCTTAAAACTGAGGTTTTCTTTGCACACGGATGTTTCAATGACACATTTTGTAAGAAAGGTAGGGCCCTGTCCAAAAATGGCTCTCCCCCACCACAGCAGTATTGCCATGCTGCTATGCTCCAACAGAAGTGGCTGGTTTTCAGTAGTGAAGAATTACTGTTTGTACAGAGACAAAGCTTGAATGGTACAGAAGCCAATGGAAGATGCAGATGCTGAGCACCTCTCAGGATCTGCCCCACAGCCCTAGTCTCAATCCTGCTGCCTTTTAAATTAATTGAAGGTTTGCCATTGACTTTAATGGGACCAGCATGGGGCTCTCTGAGATTAAGGGAACTGAATAAATGTAAGTGATTATTATAATGCTAATCATTCTCATGATATCAGCAAATTCTCTAAATAGCCATAAAAGTTAATCTTGGAGCTAAATCATTGTTGTCACTTACTGACTTAACTATACTATTATTACAGTTATTCTAGGTGCCAGAAGCTACTGTGCTGAATATCAATAAAAATGACATATGAATCCTGAGGTTTTTGAATTTAACCTACACCTATCATTAAAATAGATAATAGCATACAATGTGATTTTTTTTCAGGCACAAAGTAGGAGGCAGGAATATTGTACTGTTCACATATTTGTGCTCACATTAAAAGAACTCCTACATTATCAGTTAAAATGCCTTTTAGAGGTGACATTTGATTGCTCATCATTAGACTTCACCATGGCTCTGTTTGTTTTATGTTACCAGTCACCGCTTGGAGAAACGGAAATGCAACACTGCTACATGTGTGACGCAACGTTTGGCTGACTTTTTAGTTCGATCCAGCAACAACATCGGAGCAATTTATTCACCTACTGATGTGGGATCCAATACATATGGCAAGAGGGACCGAGTTGGGCTTTTAAACAGAGAACCCCTAAATTATCTACAGTTTTAGTGTGTTGAAATGATTACTGCTGCACTCCTCATTAGGAGTTTCTCCCCAGTTTTTATGTATAAATAATCTTTTAGTCATTTACTACCTATACATTCTTAACAGTGCCTTGTTTTATTTGTGTGTGTCTGTGTATGTGACTTTCATGGTTCTCATTTCACTATGCATGTGTGATGACATGGATAGGGTATGGTTTTGAATTCACTAAAAGCTTCAGAAATCTGTTCATTACATTCCTTTGTGGAAAAAAAATAAATCACAAAAATAAACTGAAATGTAATTGCTATAGGGGTTTTTTTAATTAAAAAGATTAAAAAGACAACCATGGTGTGTATGTCTTTATAGTCCCAGCTGGGTGAGGGGAAAAAAATTAAACCTGTCCTAAACAACCACTAAGGGAGCTAACAAAAATCAGTTGGTTAATGGAGGTTGTGTCCTAATGTAAGTGAAGCAGAATTGTACTCAGTACTTTTGGAGATGATTTAGAGGGGTTATAGTCCCTTACTGCACTCTAATCAAGAATTATTGGGTGAAATTCTATGGCCTATGTTATGCAACTCAGACTAGATGATCATAATGGTCCCTTCTCACCAAAAGATCTTTTAGTCTAATAAGGGTGATCTCATGTACAGGTTTCATTGCATATTGCAACATGGTATTTTAAGGGTTTAAAATTCTTATGTCTAAATTTTAGCTCATTTAACTCTAACCACTATGAGAAACAGTAAATTATAAAGCGGAGCACAAGCAAACCCAGCTAATAGGGTGACAAGAACTTTGTATTCTTCTTAAAAGCATGCCCTACAAAAGAACTGGCATCTTTCTTTGTGTGTTCCCTTCTCTGAACTGAATTAATAAACGGATTAAAAAGAAAGCAAGCAAAAGCATTAAGCTATCTATAATAGCTTTATTTAAAAAAAAAAATCTGTTCATGACAAAGATTTTTTCCAACTAGTATTTACTAGTACTAAGCAATTCATTAAAATCTAAGAGCAGTTTGACACTATAAGCTTTTCCTTGGTCTTATCCCAGCACAACATCAGTGTATGTTTATGAAATGTACATGTCATTTTAGTCTGTGTTGTGGGCTTTCAGAAAAACTGCCTCATCCAGTATATTACAATAGGAATTTTTGTTTCTCTTCATCATATTCTCAATTAAAAGTTTAATGACATCAGGAAACCACATACTGGATAGTGGCTTCTTAATTCTGTCAAATTATGAAAACTTTTTAGCAGAAGTTCTGTAGGCCACTCATGCCTTCTCGTTGAAAAGCACCATTAGTGGAAAAGTAAATTAAACCTGAATACTTTGCATGGCTTGATTCACTTTGTTGTGTTTTCTTTATAAAGTGTGCCTTAAATTACAAACTCTAAGTTTAAACTTTATTTTAATTTATGTTTTGCCTTCATTTTATGAACTGATTTGAAGTACATTGAAATAAAAACTAAAGCAATGTGCAAGCTATTGCTAATTATAATCATTTGCTCAGAAAAGGCTAACCTTAAAGATATTGCAAAGGATAGTTATTCATAAAGTCTTTAAAAAAGTTGTCCAAATGTTATTCCGCTTGATTAATACTTCTGGCAGCTTAAAAACAGATGTACTTTCACTTCATTCTTACTCAAGTTCTACAGCTTCTTTATGTATCCAGCTTAGTTTGATTTTTTTCTTCAATTCAAGTATGACAATCACTCTCCAGAAAGCAAACAACCAGATATTGTTAGAATAGTGGTGAGCTGTCACAGATAGAATGTAATGGTGCATTACAGTAATTGCATAGCATCTTGCAGATGGTTGCTTCAAGGTTTATTGTACTGTGTTTACAAAGAATGTTGGTAATCCCAGAATTAAAAGCTTTATACATATTAACTACCAATGCATCAGCAGTCTCTAGATTATCATTTGATGACCTTACCACACAGATAAAACTGATCACACTAAAACTCTGCACAGACTGGCAACACCTCCTCAATTTCAGTGGTACCAAGTACATCTTTTTCTAGACTGTCCAATGCACCCGTCCAGTGATTGTGATGGTATCAATAGTAACATTTCTTTAGTTGGGAGGATATCCCAAAAGGGGACTTTTCTTCAAAGTCAACAGATCAACTAATAGTGGGTCACACCTTAATATACTTAGGACCCAGTTCAGCAAAAACACTTAAGCATGTGCTTAAGTCTCACTGAATTCAATGGGACATAAGCATATGCTTTGTTAAATCAAGGCCTTGATGCCACCCACCAAAGCTATGTCACTTTAGACTCAGTTTTGCAAGGTGCAAGTACCCACCATTCCCATTAACTTCAACTGCCTGGAGATAGCCAATCCTTCACAAGATATGGCCTGCCAGAACATATATAGAACACTATAACCCAAAACTGTACATGTCTAGTGGCCCTAGACAGTGCTCCTTTGATCACTTGGTCAATAGGTGTTTTGCCTGAATAAAGAGTTCGGAACAGAACCATTGGTCTAGTTTGTATATAGTTTCTTCTTGGCAAATTGTTGCATGCCCCCCTCACCAGCTCCCTTTCTACCATGGAGATCTATCAGGGTGTGGAACAGTCTCTCAAGCCCAATCACTTGAGACATCTAAAATGAAGCTGGACAATGCATAAGACTTTTCCAGCTATAGCTTCTGGAACTGTGGTTCTGGTTCTATCTGGACTCAGTTACTGGTGTGATTTGCTCAGCATGACAACAGTCCATTTGGTGCCACGGAAAACAAGCCAGGCTGTTAAACCATGAGAATGATTGGTCCACATTGCTGGAAACATGCAAAAAAGCCATAAAGAATTAGGTGCCTGGAGGGCAAAAAAAGATAAATGAATAAAGCTGTCAGCTGAAGTGTCTTTGTCTTGAGAAATGGCCTAAAGTGAGAGTTGTTTCTTTGAATTCCCTATTTGTGGCCCAATTCTGATCCCCTTACTCATTTAGAGTAGTTTCTTACTCTGCAAGTAGTCCTATAGATTGTATTTGAGGCTACTTGCAGAGTTAGGTACTACTTATTTTTAGTATGGCCCTTAGATAGGGAAGGGAGGATCATATGACAGTGGTCTCTATTTTTTAAATAAAAATAGAAAACAGTAAAGCATTGATTCTTCAAAACCACAAATGGCATAATATTAAACATTGCAGAATAGGGGCAACGTGGTGTGAAGTGCCATTGAAATCAGGGGACATTAGGCACCAAACTTGCTTAGGTGCTTTTGAAACTCCCACTAGGTGCCTATCTGCACCTTTAGGCCCATAAAATACCTTCAAAAATCAGGATCCTCAATGCCCTTTGGATTCAACTGGAGTTAAAGATGCTGTGTACCTATGAAGTGGTGCTTAGCAGCTTGCAGCATTGGGGGCCAAGAGAAAATTTTAAGAGGAAAAAAAGAGGGGGAACAGAGGAAAAAACAAGGACATAAAAATGCAACAATATACAGATAAGAAAGCTCTGCATTTTTTTATTCACAGACATTAAAATACATAATAAAGGGGGAAAATAGGGAGAAGACTAAATAGTGTTAAAAGAATGGAGAAAAATATAAATCTAAAAAGTCATCAAAGGAGCAAAAAGGAAGAGTGACAAAGTTCCTCCTCTGCCTTGGTGGGTCCTGCTCTTATTGGCAGATTTGCTCACCTCACAGATTCACCTTGTGGGTCGGGAAACAGTCCAGAGACCTTCCCCTCTGGTAGAAGCTACCATCCAGGTCAACTCCTCCTGTGTTTGATCAGGAGTTGGGAAGTTTAGGGGGAACCCAGGCCCACCCTCTACTCCAGGTTCCAGTCCAGGGCTCTGTGGACTGCAGCTGTCTATAGTGCCTCCTGGTACAGTTGACAACAACTACAATTCCCTGGGCTACTTCCCGCTCACTAGCTCACACACACTTCTTCTCCTCTGGCTCCCCCTAGCCTGACTGGAGTGAGCCCTTTTATAGCATCAGAGGGGCCTTAATTAGAGTCAGGTGCTTAACTGCCTCACCTGACTCTTAGCAGGTTAATTGGAGTCAGGTGGTCTATTAGCCTGGAGCAGCCTCTGCTCTGGTCACTCAGGGAACAGAAAACTGCTTATCCAGTAGCCAGTATATCTCCCTTCTACTACTCTGCTGTTCCCAACTTGTCTGGGTCTATCACAGAAGGTAAATAGGGAGTAAGAGTATGCAGAATGCATTAAAACAGTAGCGGGCACTAGGGCCTAATGTTTCCTAGGGACTGCGACATTTTCATAAAAGGTAGAATTTGCATCTTCTTGAATTAATATGGCTTAGCTGAGAAATTGGTTTCATTTTAAAAGGCTTGGACTAAAATTTTGAAAAGCATACCTAGTATTCATGTGACATTAATAAATTTTATTAAAAATATTTTGAATGAATGTTTTCATTTTCCAGGAAGGAAATACAAATATTTCTGATGCCCAGAAGGATTCTGAATTAGCGCCCAACTTAGGCTGGCAATGCTCCCATTGACGTCCAGGAGACAATGTTTAGCAACAAGTATGGATTTTGGTGAGTGGTTTTCTGAAACCATTTGCAAGTGATCCTATAAATAAAATCAGTTTCCAGAAGCGCTTTAGTTCATGTCTTGGGTATCTGCAGTCTTCACTTTTTGAAGGTGTGCTGTTTGAGTCTATTAGTTCATATATGAATATAGCTTGACATTTATGGTAGACTGCTTCTGTTGACAGCAACACAGTTAAGTAATTTTGTTGTCTAACTTAGTTATCATGTCAGAAAGAGACTGTTTTGCATTGCTTCTGTTGTACGCCACTAGCAAAATGCTCTGGTTAGAATGACATCTCATTGCTGTGTACAGAAGCTAAAAATAATGGTTGAAGTACCATAAAATAGAATCTTTCTAACTGAAAGACAACTTCTGCTTCAGTCATCTTATTATTAGCTCTTAATTCCCCCTGCCCACACTCACACACACACTTAAAAGAAAATCCAGATAAGTATACTGAAAAGTTAAAACCTAGATAAACTATATTAGAGAATCAGGGCAGTTTCTATAAGCACCCTAAAGTTTGGATGATTTGCTGAACATTATGACTCTGTAAAACTAATCTGAAAATCCTATGCAGACTGGTCGCCCGTTTCAGAACTGCCATGAAGAAAAAAATATATCTTGAATTATATTCCTCTAAGAAGGCGATGTTTCTTTAAATGCAATCAATTTCCTTACCAGAATGATAATTCTATTCTGATTCACCTGGAAATTCACATTACACTTAACATGCCATCAAAACCTAAAAGTAGTGATCTTCTGATAGTTATCACATGATGTTAGCCTGAAAAACCAATGAAGGCTGAGACAACGGTAACACTAAGACAATAGTTTAAATTCTGTCCATTGTACAACAGTTATTCTTCTTAATACTAAAAATTCCTAACAAAAAGAATACATTTAAATGCATTTTGATCCTAACAATGAGACTGATTTATGTAACGATTTTGCCATAAAGTCACTACTTATTTCTTCAGAGAATGCCATACAAGTTCAGATTGTTTAATTATTCAAATTAGAGATCATTCTTCTATATTCTAGTAATATTTTTTCTTCTGTGTTAATGAGACTCTTTTAGGAGTAGAAGAAAAACAGAAAGGGTATTGAGGGTAGCATCAATAACAAAGATATTTGCATCTTTTTACATTGACTAAGGGTGAAATTCATCCCTCCGAACTCACCCCAGCACAAAACCTATTTACCACTTAAGTCCTCAACATAGGGTTTAAATTGAATATAAGCCTTTCATGGGTCCTCTGCACAAGGGTGAATTACATTCTTCAGAACCAAAGCTTGCAGTCCCTACTAAATCCTTACTCTCAGTGGGAATTTTGGCTGAGTAAGGAGTGCAGGATTTGGCCCACTGATACTATACTTCAAATTCATAGGGAAGAATGAGAATTTTATATTTTGGATGGAATCATTTTCTGTAACATATTCATAAACATAAGCAGGAGACTCCAGCTGGGTCAAACAATGCCCATCAGTTTTGATGCTCGCATACTACATTACATTTATATATATATATATATAGCACCTTCATTACAGTTATTTATATGGCATCAAAGGAACAGGAAGATTGGGTACATCTGACTAATGCTAAGGTTGTAAACTTCACAGAGAAGAAATCAAAAACTAACCGTGAACCTCCCCTCCTCATCCAAATGCATCCATCACTTTCTAATAATTTCAAGTGCAGTTCTAATCAAAAACCTACACCCTTCTCAGTCCACATTTCTGCTCCCTGTATCTATTTATTGACAAGAATAACCTTGTAGTATTTTTACACACACACACACCTTTGTTAGCTCTGCAGAGCCAACACAGATCAGAGTGAGCAACCTGGACTCCCTTTTGGCTCATGCATCATACAAAAAAAAAAAATAACCTATGAGGTTTCCACAACTGCATCTTGTCTACACTTGAAATCAAAAGTTGCACAGGTGGGCTGCATAGGGTTTTGTCCTGTTACTTTTGAATGCTTAGTTCCAGCTTGAGCTCCAGAATCTCAGCTTTAATTTTATAACTATAATAGTAAATCTCTAATCTTTATGATTGTGAAAAGACCCCACTGAAGAAGTAAGATCTGCCTGAGTCTGGAAATAGACTGAAACCATAGTCCTGAGAGAAGTGT
This sequence comes from Malaclemys terrapin pileata, assembly GCF_027887155.1. Lineage (NCBI taxonomy): Eukaryota > Metazoa > Chordata > Testudines > Emydidae > Malaclemys > Malaclemys terrapin. The sequence continues at coordinate 117,661,258 of NC_071505.1, forward strand.
GAACTGCCCTCATTTATCACTAAGGCTGTTAACCCTGACCCCCTAATGATTGCAGCTCAACTGTGAACACTGCTAACTATTTCACTGCTTATACAAGCACGCAAGAACAAGGAAAAATCATATTATGATCTGCACAATTTGCAGTTTGGTGTCACAAACAGAAGAAGCTCAGATTGTTGGTAGAGCTTGAAAAAGTATTATTTTTTATTACAGGCAGCAGTTACGTTAGAAAAAAAATAAGACACCTCACTTGGTCAGGGTTACTGGCAAGGATATGAGTGCCACAAAGAACAGTCTGACTTTTCAGTTCCCGAGGGGAGTTTGTAATGTTGGAAGGCTAAAGGAGAAAAATCCCTAACTTTGTAAATAGAGCACGTTAAGTCACTGAGAGCCAATAAACATGGAACCCCATTATGCCATTTGTCCAGAGTCACTTTTCGGAGCAGAATTGCACTTTCGGGTCCCAAGTCAAGGGCTGGGGGTAGGGGAAACTGAACTTTAAGCATAGGCTTAAATCCCAATGAAGTCAAAGAGATTTAAGCACATGCTTAAAGTTCAGCATGCACTTAAGTGCTTTGCTGATTCATGGCCAGAAAAAGGTGGGGGATTAAAAGTTAGAGTTCGGTTTTCTGTGTATTAAAAGTTAGTCCATGTAGAACAATGATAAATTTGGTTTCTCTCTTATCTTGTTTTTTAAGAAGCAAACTGTCCTGTGCAAAATAAACAAATTAGGCCTCAACTGCGGAAAGTACTTCAGCACATACTTAAGACTGCTTTTATTTAAAAAATTCACACATATGCACACGCTCAAACATTCTCTTAAATATCACTCACTTCAATGGAATTTAAGGACATGTTTAAGCATGAGGCTTAAGTATATGTTTAAATTAACATGAGAATGATACAGATCTCCTTTGTAAAGTGCTTCATCATTGGGATGATTTAGTTGGTGTTGGTCCTGCTTTGAGCAGGGGGTTGGACTAGATGACCTCCTGAGGTCTCTTTCAACCCTGATATTCTATGATTACCAAGAGCTTTACTGAATTGGGGCCTAAATGAGTAAATAAATCATAGTTCAGAAAAAAGTCACAATGGGATGATTATCAATTAAACAAATAAGAGTATGGGAGTCTTTCCGGAAGACTATACAAAACTATTGTTCATAGGCCACTCTTTTTCTAACATTCGCTATTTCTCAGAGTACCAAGAAGCCTGTCATTTACATTAATATTGCTTGCAAATAGCCTCTGCCAGGAATGTCTTGAATTCAAACGACTTTTTTCTTCGTATAAATATTATACAAAGGTCAATCTTTCTGAACATATATATGGTTCCATTTGATAGAACAAGTTCCAATTACTGAACTTACTTTGTTCAGAGACAGATATCAGAGGGGTAGCCGTGTTAGTTTGAATCTGTAAAAAGCAACAGAGGGTCCTGTGGCACCTTTGAGACTAACAGAAGTATAGGGAGCATAAGCTTTCGTGGGTAAGAACCTCACTTCTTCAGATGCAAGTAATGGATAATAGTAATACTTTTCCATTACTTGCATCTGAAGAAGTGAGGTTCTTACCCACGAAAGCTTATGCTCCCAGTACTTCTGTTAGTCTCAAAGGTGCCACAGGACCCTCTGTTGCTTTGTTCAGAGACTGAGGGTCACAAACCTGCAGTTCAGTAGAATGAATCTACAGGGCCACATCTACCTTTTAAAAAAAAGCACAATGTTACTACACATTACTTCTTCCAATTGTTTAATCCTGACATTAAAAAAAAACCTTCCCCCACAGTGAACTGAAGTTTGAAAAGTGGCTAAACTGCCCCCACCCCCATGCAGACATACACTTCAGTTTGAATAAAAGTAATACCTTCTTCGGTTAAATCCTTCTTATGATATCAAAATGTAAGCTGAATATGTCCCATGGGCCAAAGTCTATTGTCTTCAGTGAACTTAGTGAGCATTCAGGATCAATTACATCCACTAATTTCAACTATTTCTATGAAATCTGGTTAAAGTCTAAGATGACAATTTATTTAGGAATGAATTTATTTAAACTAAATGGCATAAGAAGTTAACACAGAGTTAAGATTGTTTGGTGGTGTGTTGTCTCCTTGCAGAACAATGAATTGGCAAAACTCAAACTTCTGAAAACCAGGAAATACAGTTACGTTTGCTAATGTAACCTTAACTCTGCCCTCTTTCAGCAATGTCCCAATATGCTCTGTTAACCCACATACGTGTACTCTGCCAGCCCCACTTAATACTTCCTAAATATTTAAATGCACAATCTCTTTGTATCCTTTCACAATCCATTTATTCTCACCCATCGGATTCCATGCAACACTAAAGAGGAAAATTAAAAAGTTGCCAATGCCACCTTCCCTCTGTTCCCCTGGAGTTGGCAGTAACCAATGGGAATTATTTGGGTATACTCCCAGTGCAGCCAGTGTTTTAGGTGTACACACAATAAATGGGGGAAGGAGGAGTTGGGCCGACATATCACCAAGCAACCTTAACTGTGTTGTCATTTTTTGCCATTGAATTTCCTAGTTTTTTTGAACAGAAGAAAAAAAAAATATGTTTGTTGTAGGAGTTAGTTGTCATTTAGGTAGTTGTACATATTATGTCCTCATTTTATATACCAAGCCAGACAGTCCTGTCCCACCCGCTACACACCAGATAGGACCCACCAGCCCTGCTTCAGCACACCTCCCCAGCCACACCTCTGAGCCATTCACTGTGTTTCCTCTTTCAGCCTGGGCCCCTCCTGTCCTCACTACTGTACCCAGAACCCCCAGACGCAAGCAGGGAACGCTTCTCCACTAAGTCTTCACTCCCTGGCGTACAAAAGTTTCTTTTGCATTTACTACACCCCCAACCCACAACCCAACTCACATGCAATGCCTGGAGTGAATGACAGCTATGTTGCAATGGAATGGTGTTCCTGGCCATGTTTCGGAGTGGTTTGAGTGTGCAGTATGTGCCAGGGTTGGTGAGAGAAATCAGACAGGGTTTCTGTTCCAAAGTACTGACAACTTTGTGTTGAGAAAGATCTTCTGACCCTGTCCAATGGAGGTACCTCATCTCTAAGAAACAATGAGGTGTTAGAGTGTGTAATGTTTCTATGCTGCACAGAACACATTTTCTGGCCAGCCAGGAACCCTCCAACACTTAATAGCTTGATTATTGTCACTAAACCAATTATTCGGACATTCAGACAAATCAGAGAAAACTATCACAGACACAAATCTGAGGCGGTCCAAATCTGCTTTCATACATCGTACAAGGTATACACCAGGAATAAGGGCCAGATCATTGCCACCCAATTGAATTACCATAATGTCTGGTAGATTGCAACCTCTTCAGTCACAGGTTAGACACTGCAGAGTGGGAAAACTATGATGCCAGTGCAGGCCACCTCCCTCCATCCAAATCAGCCTGTAGTCGGCAGCCTCCATGTCATGATGCACTCCTTGCTCTCTTGCCATCAAATTAGGCCTGAATAAAGACTGGGAGTGGATGGGTCATTACAAAACTTAATTTCCCCATACTAATTTCCCCCTACTGTTACTCACACCTTCTTGTCAACTGTTTGAAATGGGCCACCCTCATTACCACTACAAAAGTGATTTTTCCACCCTTGGCATTCTACTGTTCAGAATAGCCTACTTCCACTTTCATTGAATTGTCTCGTTAGCACTAACCCCCCACTTGGTAAGGCAACTCCCATCTTTTCATGTACTGTGTATATATACCTGCTACTGTATTTTCCACTCCATGCATCTGATGAAGTGGGTTTTAGCCCACAAAAGCTTATGCCCAAAAGATTTGTTAGTCTCTAAGGTGCCACAAGGATTCCTAATTGTTTTTGCTGATACAGACTAACACAGCTACCACTCTGAAACCTATCACCAGGGAGATTAAAGAGGCTATTAAAATAAAAAACTCAATAATAATGGGGGATTTCAACTATCCCCATACTGACTAGGTACAGATCACCTCAGGACAGGATGCAGAGATAAAGTTTCTAGACACCTTAAATGACTGCTTCTTGGAGCAGCTAGTCCTAGAACCAACAAGAGGAGAGGCAATTCTTGATTTAGTCCTAAGTGGAGCACAGGATCTGATCCAAGAGGTGAATATAGCTGGACCGCTTGGTAATAGTGACCATAATATAATTAAATTCAACATCCCTGTGGCAGGGAAAACACCACAGCAGCCCAACACTGTAGCATTTAATTTCAGAAAGGGGGTCTACACAAAAATGAGGAAGTTAATTAAATAGAAATTAAAAGGTACAGCACAAAAAGTGAAATCCCCGCAAGCTGCGTGGAAACTTTTTAAAGACAGCATAATAGAGGATCAACTTAAATGTATACCCAAATGAAAAAAAACATAGTAAGAGAACCAAAAAAGTGCCACCATGGCTAAACAACAAAGTAAAGTAGCAGTGAGAGGCAAAAAGGAATCCTTGAAAGAGTGGAAGTTAAATCCTAGTGAGGAAAATAGAAAGGAGCAGAAACTCTGACAAATGAAGACTAAAAATATAATTAGGAAGACCAAAAAAAAATTTGAAGAACAGCTAGTCAAAGACTCAAAAAGTAATAGCAAATTTTTTTTTAAGAACATCAGAAGCAGGAAGCCTGCTAAACAACTAGTGGGGCCACTGGATGAGTGAGATATATTAAAGGAGCACTCAAGAACGATAAGGCCATTGCAGAGAAACTAAATGAATTCTTTGCATCGGTCTTCACGGCTGAGGATGTGAGGGATATTCCCAAACCTGAGCCATTTTTTTTAGGTGACAACTCTGAGGAACTGTCCCATATTGAGGTATCATTAGAGGAGGTTTTGGAACAAATTGATAAAGTAAACAGTAATAAGTCACCAGGACCAGATGGTATTCACCCAAGAGTTGTGAAGGAACTCAGATGTGAAATTGCAGATCTACTAACTGTAGTCTGTAACCTATTATTTTATTTAAATCAGCTTCTGTACGAAATGACTGGAGGATAACTAATGCAACGCCAGTTTTTAAAAAGGACTCCAAAGGTAATCCCAGCAATTACAGGCTGGTAAGCCTGACTTCAGTACCAGGCAAACTGGTTGAAACTATAGTAAAGAACAAAATTGTCGGACACAGATTAACATAATTTGTTGGGGAAGAGTCAACAAGGTTTTTGTAAAGGAAATCATGCCTCACCAATCTACTAGTGGGTCAACAAGCATGTGGACAAGGGGGATTTAGTGGCTATAGTGTACTTAGATTTTAGAAAGCCTTTGACAAGGTCCCTCACCAAAGACTTTTAAGCAAAGTAAGCTGTCATGGGATAAGAGGGAAGGTCCTCTCATGGATTGGTAACTGGTTAAAAGATAGGAAACAAAGGATAGGAATAAATGGTCAGTTTTCAGAATGGAGAGAGGTAAATAGCGGTGTCCTCCAGGGATCTGTACTGGGACCAGTCCTATGCAACATATTCATAAATGATCTGGAAAAAGGGGTAAACAGTGAGGTGGCAAAATTTGCAGATGATATAAAATTACTCAAGATGGTTATGTCCCAGGCAGACTGCGAAGAGCTACAAAAAGATCTCTCAAAACTGGATGACTGGGCAACAAAATGACAGATGAAATTCAATGTTGATAAATACAAAGTAATGTACATTGGAAAACATAATCCCAACTATACATATAAAATGATGGGGTCTAAATTAACTGTTACCACGTGTAGCGAGGTGGTGGGATACCCCACAGCCCCGCTAAGGGCAGAACCTCCCCTAACACCAATGTGGGCGGAGCCACCGGGTCCGACGCCCGCCCCTCAGAGGTCACTGCGCCAACCAGGAAATATAAATGCCCGCCTGCAGAGCTCAGTGGAGAACAAGCCGGTGGAGAGAGCAGACGTCTGTGGCCGAGCTCCCGCTTGGGAGACAGCAGCAGGCCGCGACCAGCCTGCTGACTCACCAGGCCGGCCGAGCCTACCCCTCGCCCGGTATCCTGAGGAGGACTGGCCAAGCCTGCCCCTTTCCTGCTATTCCGAGGAGGAGCCGAGCATACCCTTCGCTACCTACCCGGAGGAACCGATGCTGGTGGAAAGCACCGAGGACACTACTACGGCCCAGGTACCTTACGAGGGGGAGTGTGGAAGTAGTCCGGGGGTAGCTGACCCTAGTCTGGCTGCAGCACTGCCAGAGCCTATGTCAGTGTGTTGCGGCCAGGATCCCCACTGACAGCAGCGAGTTTCCGCCGCTGCTAGGGCCCCGGGCTGGGACTCAGTGGAGTGGGAGGGCCTGCGTCCCCCCTGCCACCCACTCCTTGGGTGGCAGACTCCCCCTTTCTCCTGGCCTAGAGAGGTTGGGACCTCTTGCTCCTTGACTCAGCCCCTGCTTAAGGGCCTGGGTTCCTCACTGACTGTTTGATTGCTGCCCCTCCCTGACCAAGGGCCTGAGGTGCTACAAACATTGACTCAGCCCCTGCTTACGGGCCTGAGCCCCTAACTGTGTGTTTGCTGTCCCAGACTGCCGCTGGACCAGGACTGACGGCGAACCAGAGCGAGGCGGTGGGATACCTCACAGCCCCACTGAGGGCCGAACCTCGGCAGAGACTATTACACCACTCGAGAAAAAGATCTTGGAGTCATTGTGGATAGTTCTCTGAAAACATCCACTCAATGTGCAGCGCAGTCAAAAAAGCGAACAGAATATTGGGAATCATTAAGAAAGGGATAGATAATAAGACAGAAAATATCGTATTGCTTCTATATAAATCCATGGTATTCCCACATCTTGAATACTGCATGCAGATGTGGTCGCCACATCTCAAAAAAGATATATTGGAATTGGAAAAGGTTCAGAAAAGGGCAACAAAAATTATTAGGGGTATGGAACGGCTTCCGTATGAGGAGAGATTAATAAGACTGGGACTTTTCAGCTTGGAGAAGAGACGACTAAGGGGGGATATGATAGAGGTCTATAAAATCATGACTGGTATGGAGAAAGTAAATAAGGAAGTGTCATTTACTCCTCATAACACAAGAACTAGGGGTCACCAAATGAAATTAATAGGCAGCATATTTAAAACAAACAAAAGGAAGTATTTTTTCACACAACGCACAGTCAACCTGTGGAACTCCTTGCCAGAGGATGTTATGAAGGCCAAGACTATAACAGGGTTCAAAAAAGAACTAGATAAATTCCTGGAGAATAGGTCCATGGCTATTAGCCAGGATGGACAGGGATGATGTCCCTAGCCTCTGTTTACCAGAAGCTGGGAATGGACGACAGGGGATGGATCACTTGTTGATTACCTGTTCTGTTCATTCCCTCGGGGCCCCTGGCATTGGCCACTGTCAGAAGACAGCATACTGGGCTAGAGGAACTTTGGTGTGACCCAGTATGGCCGTTCTTATGTACTAACTAATGAACCTTTTTGAGGCTGTTTATTTCAAGACTTAATGCATTTTAGATTCTTTATCGGCGTATATACTTCACACATCCCTAGTACATGTTGGTCTTTTATTCCATTCGGCTACTGGGGCTGATTCCTTTTAAATGGACAACATACTAGGTCTTGTCACCAAGAATAATGGGACTATGGTCACTGTGACCAATAATCTCAGGTGACACTCCCCCCTTTTCCCCTCCTATAGATACTGGGACACTGTAGTTTAATTACCTGACACAAGTGTTAACTATATGATCTTAGAACATGAGTGTTCACAGCATTTTTACTAGGGTAAATAATGAGAATGAGCAAGCAATGAAGAATTCCAACTGATATTACTTCCTGCTGCAACAAGGACAAACTGATCTGTAAAAGTTTGGATACCTCTAAAGATGTGGGTTGCTGCAGGCATTTGGAGTAGGTGCTGCTGGCCTTAGGTAACTAAATAAGCAAAGCATTTAAGGACATGAGTAATCCCACTTTATTCAGCAAAGGACTTGAGTATTAACTTATCTTTAACCATATTCTTAAATATCATTGAAGTGGAAGTCATACTAAAGTGCTTTGCTGACTAAGAATGGGATTACGCACATGCTTAAACTAAACATGTGCTTAAGTGCTTTGCCGAATAAATCTAAATATGGATTTGGATGCGTAACTTCAGGCACTTAAAAGCACTAGCCAGTGACTTGCCCTAGATTACATAGCAAGTCTCTGGCAAAGCTGGGTAAAGAGCCTTGATATCTTGTGTAAATATAGGTAAACTATTAATAATAAGTAATTTATTCAACAAATTTAGCCTTTTTATCCTTTGTGAATTATTTTCACAGAACCAAATTCAATTTGTTGTTTTAATTTTTTCATGAACATTTTGTACAAATATATTTCTGTCTATCAGATATTTACAAGTGAATACATCCTCAGCTATTTACCATTTGAATAATGGTCACCTATATCTCATGGCATTGCTTCTGCTCCCTATTCAGGAGACAAACTTTTAAAAGCAGGAGGAGGGAAAACAGACTTCAAGACAACAGAATGAATGCGTATCTATGCGACTATTGACAAGCATTTGATTTTCCACAAACATATTTGCAAACAAAGAGTCACCTAACGTGACTATTATCAGAAAATAAATAAAAAGATTCACGTTGAAGCTGTGGTTTGCATGCAGATAAGAATATAATGGCCATACTAGGTCAGACCAAAGGTCCATCTAGCCCAGTATCCTGTCTTCCGACAGTGGTCAAGGCCAGGTGCCGCAGAGGGAATGAACAGAACAGGTAATCATCAAGTGATCCATCCCCTGTTGACCATTCCCAATGATCCATGTCAAGGTACAATTTTTTGCAGTGACCACACTCTTCTCAACTCCCATGCTTCCTTTCTGTTAAGTAGTATTGCTGCAAGCTGTCTAAAAGTTATTTTTCTCCTGGAAGTGACTACTTTTAGGAGATGGATTAAGTGATTCCTGGACACAGAGAGAAAGAGAGAGAGCTCACACACACCTATAATCACTTTGTAGAGTTTGTTGAGTGCACAGGGATTTTTGGATAAAAAAATGCTAGACAAAGGCTTGTTGAGACATTAGAGCAGCTCCACCCAACGAATTGCAACTCAGAGTCTGCTAGCCAATCTGTTACAAGGAGTCAAGTACTCTCTCTTGCCTCCTTCTCACCCACTTGCTCAGCTAAGGAATATTAGGCACTTGGGCTCTTCTAAATTTCATTTTTATCATCCCTCTACCTTCAAAATGCAAGCCTCACAGCAGGAAGCCTTCCTGGGGCCACACTGCATTACACTCCCCCTAAATGACTGAACCTAAACGACATTATTACTGTATTGCCAACTTCAAGCATTCAAAATCATGACCCATGGTTCCTAAAATAGGCGATATTTTTTAAAAATGGATCGGGGGGGTGTCTTTTCTTTGCTTTCTGGTTTGAATGTTTAGGAGAAAACCGACTTTACATAAACGAGCTTTTCTCTACAACCACAAGGGCTAGGAACTTAAATTTTTTTTTTTTTTTTTTTTAAGTAAAGCTAAGATTCATAAAGTCTCTTTGTTGCAGCAGGTAGGGGTTTAAGAAAAACACCAAATATCATGAGACTCCTGATAAAATTTCACAATAATGGTGTTGCTAACAATTGCAAATTACCGTAAGGAACAGACTGGTATAGAGGCCAAGTTGGACACCACTCTGAGTGACATTTCATGCAAGTTATTTAATGAGCTAGTTGGTATATTTAAATATGATTTGCATATAACCATAAACTTACTCTTATGGTCAAACACACCCTGCCCCAAGCAATGGCGGAGGTAGGACAGAGCTAAACAGAATTATGGCTGGGTAGATAGCAGCTTGTGGGTGAATCTGGGGGCAGCTGGGTAGGTGGCTTCTGCAGGGTACAGGGCTCCTGGGTGCTGGAACAGGAAGCTCCTGGGAGGGGAGCGGTTGCTGGAGCTCATAGGATGCAGGGGGTAAGAGGCTCTTGGGACATCTGAGGTACCAGGTTTACTAATAAGAAGGTGTTTTGGGATAAAGCGTGCTAGGGTGGGGCATGGGGTCATTGAACATCTACAGCTGGATGTTTGTGAGTGCTGGGGTGGCTGGAGGTGTAGTGTCTGGGGAGAGCCCAGTGTAGTTGAGTGAGGAGAACCTGAGGCTACCGTTAGACATCTAGGGTGACCAGATGTCCCGATTTTATAGGGACAGTCCCGATTTTTGGGTCTTTTTCTTATATAGGTTCCTATTACCCCCCACCTCCATCCTGATTTTTCACATTTGCTGTCTGGTCACCCTATAGACATCTCACCTTGTGCTGTTGCTGCTACCACCACCACCTGAGTGCTCCTTCCCAGCTGGGAACGGAGGGATCCAGCAGCTGCAGCTGCAAAAGAGGAGGCACCTTCCTGCCTGCTCAACAGTGCCACAGCAGCTCTGGTGACAAAAAGGTAGAACTGCAGACAAAAGCCTGCGGCCTTCCCACAGCTCAGGAAAACCAGGAGATTGTGGCTGAGCTGCAGGAATGCAGACATGGCTCCCACATGAGTGAGTGCCATGTGTGAAACACAATACTGGGCAACCCTGAATCTGATAGAAATGAGACATGACCCTTGAGCACACCTCCTTGTGGCTCTGCAGGTACACAGCCCTCAGCTCCCTCCAGTCTTTAAAAACAGTATTCCCCCTCTCCTGGAGTCAATTTATTTAGTCCAATCAGCTCCCCCTTTAGGTTCAGGGGACTTCCTAGGCCTCCTTCTTAGGAATTTCCTGTCAGGGTCTTCTTAAATCAGGAATTCTCAGCCCTCCTCATGGAGCTGAGTTATCTCATGCTCACCAGATAAGGAGTCCAAAGCTCTCTTTCTGGAGCTGGTTTACATTTCAGGCCAGTTGTAGCCCTCCATCAACTTCTCTCCCAGCTGGTCCCCAGTGCCATAACTAAACATTTGCACCCTCTGCTAGAGCCCTGAGTGGGACTATTTTTTTAATCCTGTTCCCATCCTTCCCCGTAATTCCCAGTCCCACCTGCTCCTGCATTGTTTGTAGATTTTTTTTCCATCTCCTGTTCTACCTGGGGTTGCCAGGCATCTGGTTTTCGACTGGAACGCCTGGTCAGAAAGGTACCCTGGTGGCTCCGGTCAGCACCACTGACCAGGCAGTTAAAAGTCCGGTTGGCAGTGCAGTGGGGCTAAGGCAGGCTCACTGCCTGCCCTGGCTCTGCACAGCTCCCCAGAAGAGGCCAGCATGTCCCTGCGGTCCTTAGGCGCAGGGGCGATCAGGGAAGCTCCATATGCTTTCCCCCCTGCCAGCGCTGGCTCCACAGCTCCCATTGGCTGGGAATTGTGACCAATGGGAGCTGCAGGGGTGGCGCCTGTCGGAACGGACAGCGAGCACCACTCAGAGCCACCTGGCTGCGCCTCTGCCTAGGGGCATACCGGCGGCTTCCGGGAGCAGCATGGAGCCAGGGCAGGCAGGAAGCCTGCCTTAGCACCGCCGTACTGCCAACCAGGAGCCACCTGAGGTAAGCACCACCCAGACGGAGCCCGCACCCTGAACCCCCTCCTGCACCCAACCCCCCCCCCGTCCTAGGTCAGAACCCCTTCCTGCACCCTAACTCCTTCCCAGACCCCACGCCCTCACCCCCTCCTGCACCCCAACCCCCTACCCCAGCCCTGAGCCCCCTCCTGCACCCCAAATCCCTCCTCTCCAGCCCCTTCTGCAATATTTAACCATATCACCCACCCACTGCTACCCACCCTGAGACTTCCATTTATAAAATGATTTATATATTTATTTTACGAATTTGATGTCTATAGTACCCAGCATATGTCTGTGGGATATTATACAGTATAAGTATATGAAAACAATTTTAAAAAATGGAACAGACAGCTAGACTGATTAAAATGAATGGAATGGGCAGAAGGAAAGATAAAACTTAAGGTATAACTGTTGAAAAAAAGAGGGAAAGTATTAGTCATGAATGAAATTACCTGACTGAAAAACCTTGCACTGAATGTTAGAAACAACCATCAAGGGAAACTAGCAGGTATATTCAGGGAGATATTTCTATAGACTGACCCTCAAAATAGATAGTAGAAAGGAAAATTTTCCAGTCTCAGTTCATCTTGAAAAGTCCTGGGAGGGAGATCATCATACATCTCTCTGTTACATTTCAGGGATGACCTATTCCTTTGATCTCTCAGTCTCTCCATTTGCACATTCCAGTGACAGTACTACACCTGCACTTCTCTCAGAGTGGGATCCCACAATTCACCCAACTTTTTGACTAGATCACTAGCTACAGCCTACCAACCACATTTTCCTTAGCAGGCCCAACTCCCTTTGAGCCCTGCTATAGACTTCTCTTAGGGAGCTTGTGGCAAGTATGAAATTGCAGTGACTCAAGACAGCCTCTTCAAAGCAAGTATTATTCATTTGTCCATAGGAACATAACAAATGGAGAGAAAATGGTTAAACTAATAAATGCCTAAAGGTATATTGACTTACCTAAACTTAGGCCTTGTCTACACTACAAAGTTTTGTCAGCAAAAGTTATGCTGCTTTAATTAAAATTGCTGTTGCATGGCCACACTATGCTCCTTGTGTCAGCAGAGCGCATCCACACTAGCAGCTCTTGCATCGACCCAGAGAGCGGTGCACTATGGGAGCTAACCCACTATGCAACTGGCCACAGAGTGCTTTGGGAAAGTGTTTGTAATGGCTCAAGGGGCAAGTATAGCATCACATGATGCAAGTTTCTCAATCCCATAATTCCAGGAGCATCCTAGTAGACTGTCAGCTGCTTTTTCAACTGAAGTGTGTGAGAGAGGGAGAGGAGAGTGGTGTATCTGTATGTGGTGTTCCTAGTACAGGGCAGAATAGGAGCATTCCACGTTAATGATTTGCTCTTTGTTCCCCTCAGCTGTCAGATACTTCCCAGAGCTTTGAAAGGGGAGGGGTGCATGCCTGCAGAGCAGCAGAGATCAGAACAATGAGCAAAGCGGTCACGACAGGCATTGTGGGATACTGGCGGAAGCCAGTTCTGTCGACAAAATAAACAGCAGTGTCTACGCTGATGCTGTGTCGCTTTAACTTTGCGGCAAAAGGCTTTATGCCTCTCATTGAGGTAGTTTTATTTTGTCGGCAAAACAGCAGAGTTTTGCCACCAAACGTAGCTTTGTAGTGGGGACACCTCCCCTATTTTGTTGGCAAAAGACAGCTTTTGCTGACAAAACTTTGTAGTGTAGCCAAGGCCTTAGCCTTTCCTTGCCATTTTAAGCTCTCACTTGACCCAAGCACACCCCAGCATGGGGGCCTGTGAAAGATAAGGGTGCAACTGGCTTTAAGGGTGCAACTGTAAGCTCTGTTTCTTTGACAGTCTGACCTCCAGTCTCCCACTGCATGTCTCCTGCAGGTCACAGCCTGTGTTTTATCCATTTAAAAGTGCCTTTATTCAATAACTTTTACCTGAAGATCCCAGTGAAGTTTCGAGCAGGGCTCCTGAACTTGGCAGATCTGGTTTATGCATCTCGCCAGGTGGATCAGAGGAAGACTTTCAGCAGTGGATTAATTTTATTGTCCATTTAAGCAGCAAGCAATTGAATTAATCTATGCTGAGTTCCAGGTTACCTGGGAGACCCACAGCTGGAACAAACCCATAGGGTTCCATAGAGCTAGATGCACTGCAATAACCGCCAAGTCTACATATATCTATATATAGTCAATGGTAAAAAAAAAAAAAACTTGCTTAGTGGTATGTTGTTTCCTTACAGAACAATGAGTTGAGCAAAACTCAAACTTCTGAAAACCAGAAAATGCAACGTTAACTCCGTCCTCTGTCAGCAGTGTCCCAATATACTCCATTAACATACATACCTTTACTCTTCAAACCCCACAGTTGCTGAAGTGTACAAGTGTGCTCTTGTTGCCAAGAAGGCTAACGGCATTTTGGGCTGTATAAGTAGGGGCACTGCCAGCAGATCGAGGAACATGATCATTCCCCTTTATTCGACATTGGTGAGGCCTCATCTGGAGTACTGTGTCCAGTTTTGGGCCCCACACTACAAGAAGGATGTGGAAATATTGGAAAGAGTCCAGTGGAGAGCAACAAAAATGATTAGGGGTCTGGAGCACATGACTTATGAGGACAGGCTGAGGGAACTGGGATTGTTTAGTCTCCAGAAGAGAAGAATGAGTGGGGATTTGATAGCTGCTTTCAACTACCTGAAGGGAGGTTCCAAAGAGAATGGAGCTCGGCTGTTCTCAGTGGTGGCAGATGACAGAACAAGGAGCAATGGTCTCAAGTTGCAGTGGGGTAGGTCTAGGTTGGATATTAGGAAACACTATTTCACTAGGAGGGTGGTGAAGCACTGGAACGCGTTACCTAGGGAGGTGGTGGAATCTCCTTCCTTGGAGGTTTTTAAGGCCCGGCTTGACAAAGCCCTGACTGCGATGATTTAGTTGGGAATTGGTCCTGCTTTGAGCAGGGGGTTAGACTAGATGACCTCCTAAGGTCCCTTCCAACCCTGATATTCTATGATTCTATGATAAGTTCTTCACCTCCTTTTACAACCCATTCACTCATATGCACAAGATTCCACCAAAAACTGTTAAGGACAGGGGGGAAAGGTTGCCCACTGCACCTTCCCTCTATCCTCTTCAAGCAATGCCTCGATATGTACAGAGCACATACTCACACTGGCCCTTGGCACTATCAGATTCAGAAGGTTCCAAAGTCAGTTTTCCATCCCCCCTTCCTCCGGGGGCCAATAAAATAAAGATTTTCTCAAACAACCAATCCAAAGCTCACCTACCACCTGTCCTCGTGCCCACCTCTCCACAGACACATCCCCTCTTCCTGTTCCCCCATCCTCATTCCCCCCCTGCACAAAGTCCTCTGTCTCCAACTCCTCATCACCCAACATAATAAACATTTTAGTTAGACCAGCTGCTGACTATTCTTCTGTGTTCACAATGAACTTCCCATAAAACAAAAACACATTATAACAGAGACAATTTGTAGCAAGCATCATCGTGAGTTATTAAATCTTTATTGTACAGTTGAACAAAGGTTTGGACTAGAAACATCAGTAGCAGGGTGTTCATCAGGGCAATGACATTCCCTCAAACTACACAGGCAAGGATAAAGTGGCTGCATAGAAACTCTTTCATGTTATTTTTCTTTATTGGTGCATGCACACTGTATTCCTTCCAGACTGCACATCTGTTCTTAAATACCATTCACAATTTGGGTTCCCCGTAAACTTAGTGAATACCATGAACTACCTTGAGTAAAGCTCTACAGATTGAGACCAATTTAATGTGTGTCGCATCAATAGTTTGATCTCTAGTTCTGTGCAAAATATACTCACCTAGAATCTTGTTGAAAAAATGACTATTTTGTTGTGGGTTATATCTCTGTAACCCCTCGGGTCACAGATTTGGGTCACTAATCCTACCCTCTTAGGGCACATTGTCACACCCCAATGGCCCCCTCCCTCAGGGGGTCCCCTGGGGAGGCAGATCAGCACTGCATGTTGCTAAAGCTGTTTCAAGCATCACAAGGCATTTTGGCAAGAGTTAAAGGGTTAAAGATGTAAGTGTGGAGTGGAAAATTCCTTTGCAGGTTGCAAGAGGCCAAAGGGGGAGGAAGGGAGAAGAGAACAGGTTAATGCGACGACTCAGCTCAGCCCGAAGATAAGACACCAGCCCCAGTCCAAGGTCACTGGGCTCGAACAGACTCTATACAGCCAAGAAGACTGCAGCTGTGCCTGGATCTTACCCAAGCCCAGAAAAATAGGGAGACGGTGAAGGCTAGCGAGGGGAAAACAATTGTCTCACGTCCCTGAAGCCGGTGTGTTTTGGGAACGCTGAGGAGGCCACAGAGAGCTGGTTTAAACTGGTACAAAAAACACGGGGAACAAAGGTTCCTAAACAAAATGCCCCCCAAAAAACCCAGAACTTAAAACTCTCCTAAGAACTGAAGCAAGCTGGAGATCAACAGTGAACCCCAGACAACCTGTGCACAGGACAGAACTCCCGTCCACCTCTTCCCCCCTTTCTTCATATGTTACACCCAGGCTTGGCCAGTCCTGGATAGTGTGTGTGTGAGTATGAAAGTGGGTTAAGGCTTGGGGCACTAATGCTTTCTTTCTTTCTTTGAATGACATGTGAAACCCCCAGCACTCTCCGCTGTTATTTTACTATTTTATTAATAAAGCTTTAAAACTCAGTCACTTGGTGTGCGCCGTCATTTCCTCCCCTAACAATCCTGCGGCCTCAGCCTAATCACCTGACGCCTCAGGCAGATTGGTAACATAAATCTGTCACAACATTCAATTGCAAAGGAATCTGTCTTAGCATGTAGATTTTAGAGGACCTAGAAATGTTGACCTTTAAACAGGAGTCTGTTGCACCACTGTAATAAAATAAAAATTCACAACATTAATATAGATATCTGCAATATTCTTCACATTTTCAGAGCTGGTTTTATCTATTATTAGCAAGATCTGGGTATATTAACTTTTTTAACATTACACACTTTTATAAAGAATTTTATCTTATCTTAGCCAGTGATATTTGTAAGTCAGTTATTCTTGTTCTCACAGCATGAAAATGTTTGGATAATGTGAGATATCACTATCCAAAGTTTGATTATTTCCTCCTCAAAAGGATTCATCTTTGTAATATATGCATTAGTGAAGTCAACTTTAGTCTTTCTGTTGACTTAGTGGGCTTTGCACAAGGCCGTAGATTGACCTTTCCTTCTCCGCATTCCCATGGACATATAAATGCACACTGGGAGAATGTATTGTTTGTTGAAGGTATCAGTGGAGTGTTAATATCAGGTAGTAAAGCCTTGCCTTTTATCTCAAATGTTAAACTTATTTACTAAAAATTTCCTTTGGGGGAAAGAGTTATTCATCATTGTGTATGAGCAAGAAAAAGGTCAAGGGCCAGATTCTGATAGCTTTACTCATTCTGAATAACCTCATGGTTAAATGGGACTACTTGTAAAGTAAACTGTTATTCAGGGTAAGTAATGCTGTCAGAATCTGTCCCCAAATGAGGACTGATTTAGTTCTTAAGTAGAATCCAGTAGACAGTAAAGAAAACTTACAGATTATTAGTGGACCAAATCTTCAGATGATGTAAACAGATGTAGTGCCATTGAAGTCAATGGATCAATGCTGACTTACACAAGCTAAGGGTCTGGCCCAATCCTTCCTCCCGCCTCCCCACTCGACCCCCAGATTAGTAAAGTCACCGTGATTTGATATGTACTGAAAATATTCTTCAAAAAAATGTTAAAAACAAACACACTAAGATGGACATTACTTGAAACATGGTGATTTAAATCAAGAACTTGGAAGATAATGTCCTTGTTATCTTTCATAAGGCTGCATTTTTCAGATCGCAGTAAAAAGGTATTGTTGAGAACGCTGTCATCCTGCCAAAGCAAATTTTGATTTTATACTTTGATTAACATATTTGTAGAATTTTACATATTCTGCCCAGAAGGTAGAGTCATGCTGACCTTTTCAGAAGAATTACACTATGGAGGAGAAACTTCTGATAGCCTGATGCTATTGAAAAAGTTTTCACAATTGTCCCAAAAGCTTGAGATCAAGTTGAGACCATGTATCACTATTGAATTCAACTGACGGAGCCTATATTCAAATGAATCATGCAAAGGGACTGATAACAAACCATTGCAGCTCAGTCAATCTCTCTACGAATGATTCATAATTCTAATCTTACATCAGAAATTAAAAAGTGGGTGAAGGTGGGTGGTAGTGCAGTTAGTGGTTGGGTCCCAGGGATCACAGCAGTTTTGTTTGAGTACCCCTTACTGGCTTTTCACTGATGTGGATGCAGAGGAAACAACCACATCATAGTCTCACAAACTAAAATGTAGTACAGTATGATGATTGTTATTGAACCATGTGATAAATTGCATTTTACAAGCACCTTTGTCTCCTTCGCCTGCACCTTGCCTAATGATCAGTCTTCACTGGAGCACATTCTGATGTTCCGAACTGAAAAGGTTGGCTTCCAACAGTTACTTAAACCAAATAAACATGCATCGGACACCTGCCAGTTTCCTTTTTTTCCTCTATAATTACATTTGACAAAGGCTCAAGACAAGCAATATTCAATCCTGGTCAAGTGAAAGGTTTAGGGACCAGGTTTTGCCATTCTTACTCCTGTTGAAATCTGTGGGACTACTTACATAATACGGTACTAGTCAACTTGAATAAGGACAGCGGAATTTGGCCCTTCAGGTCTAATGCCTTGTAACCCTACAGAGTTAGAAATGGAAACTTTACACCATGAGAAAGAGAACACACTCAGCTTTCCAGCAGGACAGTCTTTGCTTCTAGCCCTGGAAATTCCTAAGATACTGGATCTTAAAACTGTCTCATTTTAATATACAGAAAAGCTATTTTAGGTCATTTGTAGAGATTCCTAAAATGTTATTAGTTGTAAACTTCCTTGCCATCTGAACCCTGCGTTGTTGGACTCATGATTTTTAAAATTCTCTAAAACAGTTTTTCTTTAAAATATGTGGCTTATATGAAATGTACAGTGTTTTGCTGTATACAGCTATTATTTGCACTTTTGTGGCAGAAGTTGCATTACTCAGACAAATGAAGCCACAAGTTATTTGGCCAGTCCAAACACGTTAATAAAAGCTTTATACCACACCACTGTGTATTCCCTATAAATCACTGTTAAGCAACCATCCAATTATCACTTTTCTCTTCCCCGCTGTTCTGAAGAACTCAATATATTTACCACAACAAGTCTCCAGTTTTTAAAACCCTTTGCCTTACTGGACCAACATTATGCACTGCGAACGTTTTAGAAAGATGTTGGTGTCATGCATGTGTAAAACCAACAATTATGCTCCTACTTGGATTGTATTTAGTCTCCTAAGTATCTGTTTCTGTGATTATTCTTATTGCTTGCAACACTGAGTTCCATATAAAACAGAATTTTTACTGGGAAGGCACACATTTTGGCTAGTACATTCCCGTTTGTTAAAAGAAGAACCTTATATTACCTTCCCTGTACGTACACCACTCAGCACCAACCCTACGGTGTAACAAGCTGTCTGAAAAGACTGAAGTGTACTTGCGGGAACAGGGGAAGGTTCAAGTATAGTCCATTTCAAATGTAGTCCATTTCTGTTAAATGTAGTCTGTGCATTCCATGGGTGACCCAATCATTAGTCCCAAATATGACTGGGAGTTCGAATTCAGTCCAGAAATTTGCCATAGAATCGTAGAAGATTAGGGTTGGAAGGGACCTCAGGAGGTCATCTAGTCCAACCCCCTGCTCAAAGCAGGACCAATCCCCAACTAAATCATCCAGCCAGGGCTTTGTCAAGCCTGACCTTAAAAACCTCTAAGGAAGGAGATTCCACCACCTCCCTAGGTAACCCATTCCAGTGCTTCACCACCCTCCTAGTGAAAAAGTTTTTCCTAATAACCATCCTAAACCTCCCCCACTGCAACTTGAGACCATTACTCCTTGTTCTGTCATCTGCTTCCACTGAGATCCATCCTCTTTGGAACCCCACTTTAGGTAGTTGAAAGCAGCTATCAAATCCCCCCTCATTCTTTTCTTCTGCAGACTAAACAATCCCAGTTCCCTCAGCCTCTCTTCATAAGTCATGTGCTCCCGCCCCCTAATCATTTTTGTTGCCCTCCGCTGGACTCTTTCCAATTTTTCCACATCCTTCTTGTAGTGTGGGGCCCAAAACTGGACACAGTACTCCAGATGAGGCCTCACCAATGTCGAATAGAGGGGAATGATCACGTCCCTCGATCTGCTGGCAATGCCCCTACTTATACAGCCCCATTAGCCTTCTTGGCAACAAGGGCACACTGTTGACTCATATCCAGTGGACTCTTCGTCCACTGTAACCCCTGGTCCTTTTCTGCAGAACTGCTGCCTAGCCATTAGGTCCCTAGTCTGTAGCAGTGCATGGGATTCTATAAATCATGAGGAGAAGGGAGATGGCAATGGAGTTCTGTGTGTTTGCATGCAGTCCTAACAGACGGTATCGGAAACCATGGGGATGCAGTAGGCCATGCTGATGCTAACACAGATTCTGTTGATTCCCTCATGAATTCTGACCTAATCCCAGGTGCCGATAGCTGCAAACTTTTCCTGTAACAGGAACTCCAGACAGGTAGTCACATTTCAGGGAAGTGTATATTTTCAGGGCTACCTCGGTAGCTCACTATCCCACTCCATTTGTAGATGTGCTGTTCAGTCACTATGTGTTTGAATACTTTGGTGGTATACATTCCATCAGTAGCTTGGAATTACACCTCTCTTTGCCAGTTGGAGAACTATTATGTCCTCCAAAATGTGCAATGTCTGAAATGATAGAAAAAACTAATATAGCATGCTGTGGCCACCAACTTCTCCTCAAACTCCATTAAAAAAAAGGAAGCATAAAGGAAACATGATGATGATTCTCTCAGCACTTCTTTCACTGAAATTAATACAGCTTGTCCACATTGATTCTGTGCTCTGAAGCCGATGTAGTGATGTTCAGTTTTTAAAAGTAACATTTTCTATCCTTGAAAATCCAAAATGATTTTTTCTGTGCTCCTGTACCAAGCTATTCAAGACAATAACCCTCTGCGTCATGCCCTATTCCAGGCCCTCGATCTCTACAGGCTGCAATAACTCCACAGCTCGCCCACACTATAGAAGCTTGACTCACTGTACCTTCACGGACCATTCCAAGAGGAAGTGTTTCTGTGATGAACTTATGGTTGAAGTTCTGAACAGGGCCAACAAGCAGGTTGAGCAATAAAGGCAAACAGATTTGTGATGAGAGGAAAGACGTGCTGAGAGGCAAGTGGAAAGGATCAGGCTATCTTCACAGCTTGAGGACAGGGTAGCCGTGAAGGAGTAGGCAATCACTTTGCAGTTCCTGGAACAGGAACAGTTGTTAAGGGAGGAAGATAAAGCACAATAGAGAGAACTGTTTCAGCAGCTGCTGGCTCTAATGGTCGCAAGAGTACAGGCTCCTGTTGTGCCAGCATCATGGGCTGCGTCCCTTCCGTGGTAGCCTGGTTTGCATTTCAGGAGCAGCTTGAACAACTCTGTAGCTGGGTGTCCCATGCCACCCAGGCTCTATATGCAGCAGGACAGGCCGAATGCAGACTCCCATGCAGTCCTTAGTGCTGAATCCCTTTCCCTTTGGATGCCTCCAGCCCCCTTCCTGGGCACCAAGTGATGGCAAACGTGGAAGGAAAGGAAAAGAGAATGGTGGGGGGGGACGGGCAGGGGACACACAATACTGTGGTGGGTGCCTTGTACATAGTTTAACTGTTTGCACTTGTTTATGCAATTTGTTCTTTGTTACTTCTAAAGCTTTGTGTGTTGCTGTTGTTTTGGTGTTCTAATGGCAGCTAGCCTGCCAGGCAATGGTGTAATATTGTACTTTTCCAATACATGTGTAAAAATAAAGGTTTTTATTTTATAAAGAAATGTTATTGCCATCACTGCAATACATCATATAATATGTATTTCAAATAATAAAGTAAACTCATGATCAGGAACAACTGAGAGGTTGTACACAAAATCCATTGTCTCAGCACAACTATATACATCAATCCATACATCAGTTATTTACAACAATCCATACTGTTCTCCCCCCTCCCCATTTCATAAGCAGTTATGTTATTCAAATTATTATGCAGGGAATCAACCTTCCCCAAGCAATCAACACCCTCCCTCACAAGTACATTCATAAAGGTACTATTTTCCTTCTTCCATTGGCCCATACAAATCCATAACATAGGAGCACAAAGTACTCCTGATTTCTGTTGCCCTTGTGCATCCAGCTTCAGCTGTGGTAGGTGCACTTTCTGTCTGAGGTGGTCCTGTTCTGTTCAGTGGCCCCTCACTAAGACAGGTCCATTCAGAGAGCAATGGCTCACCTTTGGCTTCACAAAGATTGTGAAGAGGACAGCAAGACACAGTAATGAACACAGCATTGAGGACACAAACAGGTCTGTAGACAGTTCCAATAGGATTTAAATCTGCCAAACATACATTCAATCACCATTCTACACCTGCTGAGAGTGCAATTAAACTTTCCTTTGCCAAGGTGCATTTTCATAACCTGGTGTTACCCAGAATAACAGTGGGGACAGTAACTCTGTGTATGACAATGTCATGTAGTGGGAATAGAGTCCCAGCCTGTCCATGAATGTAGACCCCCAATTGTTGCAAAATCCTGGCATCATGAACTTTTCCAGTGTAGCCAACGCTAACATTCACAAATCAGCCTTTGTGGTCCACAACAGCCTCCAAAATTATGAAATAGTACTGTTTGTGGTTTATGTACCCACGTGCTCCTTGAGGAGGGCAAACTATGGGCACATGAGTCCCATCAATGGCCGCAGTGCAGTGTTCAGGAATATATTTTATGCCAGCTATCTCGGGGTAAACCACACACCTGATTGCCTCAAAAGAAACGTCAGCCACCACTTTATCCACAGTTGACTTTCTAACACCAAATTGGCTGGCAGTGAACCTGTAGCAGTCTGGGGTAATGAGCTTCCAGATGATTACGGTAACCTGCTTCTGGACTGGCATGGCCACCCTCTTGCGTATGTCTTTATACTGGAGGGTAGGGGCAAACTGCTCACAAAGCTCCAGAGACCTAGCTTTCTTGATGTGAAAGTTCTGGACCCTCTGCTGGTCATCCCATGTCTTCATGATGATGTGGCCCCACCAGTCCATGCTTGTTGCACTCCTTCAGCAGTGCCCATCTATGTAGGGTATCAGCAGCTATACGGAGTGTCATGAGCAGCATCAGCCAGTTTCATTCTTGGGCTCCAGTGATCATGAGCTAATTCGGTTTAAACTAAATGGAAGGAGTACCAGAATTAAGTCAAAGACTAGGATTTATAATTTTAAAAAGGCCAATTTTAACAAATTAAGGGGACTGGTAAGGGAAGTGGATTGGGCAAACGTATTAAGGGATCTAAAGGCAGAAGAAGCCTGGGATTACTTTAAGTTAAAGATGCATGAGCTGTCAGAGGCCTGTATCCCCAAAAAGGGAAAAAGATTACTAAGCAAGAGATTTAGACCGAGCTGGATGAGCGACCGACTGAAAGGGGCGATTAGGAAAAAACAGAAAGCGTACAAAGAGTGGAAGAGGGGAGGGATCAGTAAGGAAACTTACCTTAGTGAAGTCAGAAAATGTAGAGATAGAGTGAGAAAGGCCAAAGGCCCTGTAGAGTTGGACCTAGCAAAGGGAATTAAAAGCAATAGTAAAAGGTTTTACAGCCATATAAATAGGAAGAAAGCAAAGAAAGAAGAAGTGGGACCGCTGAAGACTATAGCCGGAGAGGAGATTAAAGATAATCTAGGCATGGCGCAATATCTCAATGAATATTTTGCATCGGTGTTTAATGAGGCCAATGAAGGTATTAGGGATACTAGCACCATTACAGAGGGGCATACAGGATGGGGGATTACCGCATCCGAGGTAGAAACAAAACTTGAACGCCTTAATGGGACTAAGTCGGGTGGACCGGATGATCTTCATCCGAGAATATTGAAGGAATTGGCACGGGAAATAGCAGGCCCATTAGCGATTATATTTAATGAATCTGTAAACTCGGGGGTGGTCCTGTTAGACTGGAGAATAGCCAATGTGGTTCCTATTTTCAAGAAAGGGAAAAAAAGTGACCCGGGTAACTATAGGCCTGTTAGTTTAACATCAGTAGTGTGCAAGGTGCTGGAGAAGATTCTGAAAGAGAAACTAGTTGAGGACCTTGAGGTTAATGGCAATTGTGATAAATTACAGCACGGTTTTACAAAGGGCAGATCGTGCCAAACGAATCTGATCTCCTTCTTTGAGAAAGTAACGGACTTATTAGATAAGGGAAATGCGGTGGACCTAATATACCTGGATTTCAGTAAAGCGTTTGATACAGTACCCCATGAGGAATTATTGGTTAAAATGGAAAACATGGGGATCGATATGAAAATCCAGAGGTGGATAAGGAATTGGTTAATGGGGAGAATGCAGCGGGTCGTATTAAAGGGTGAATTGTCGGGCTGGAGGGAGGTTACTAGTGGAGTGCCTCAAGGTTCGGTTTTGGGACCCATTTTATTTAATCTATTTATAACTGACCTCGGGACCGATTGCAAGAGTGGGCTGATAAAGTTTGCGGATGATACGAAGGTGGGAGGAGTTGCAAACTCGGAGGAGGATAGGGATATTCTGCAGGGAGACTTGAATGAGCTTGTGAATTGGAAATCAGAAATAGGATGAAATTTAATAGTGAAAAGTGTAAGGTGATGCACTTGGGGATGACTAATAACAATTTTAGTTACAAGATGGGGACGCATTGGTTAGAAGTAAAGGAAGAGGAGAAGGACCTAGGGGTCCTTGTGGACCGCAGGATGACTATGAGTCGACAATGTGACGTGGCGGTGAAAAAAGCCAATGCGGTCTTGGGATGTATTAGGCGAGGTATATCTAGTAGGGATAGGGAGGTCCTGCTTCCATTGTATAAGGCGCTGGTGAGACCTCATTTGGAGTACTGTGTGCAGTTCTGGTCTCCCATGTTTAAAAAAGATGAACTCAAACTGGAACGGGTGCAGAGAAGGGCGACTAAGATGATCAGAGGAATGGAAAACCTGTCATATGAAAAGAGATTAGAGGAGCTTGGGTTGTTTAGTCTGACAAAGCGAAGGCTGAGGGGGGATATGATTGCTATCTTCAAATATATCAGAGGGGTAAATACAAGGGAGGGAGAGGAATTATTCCAGCTTAGTACTAATGTGGACACGAGAACGAATGGATATAAACTGGCCGGGGGGAAGTTCAGGCTTGAAATTAGACGAAGGTTTCTGACCGTCAGAGGGGTGAAATATTGGAACGGCCTTCCGAGGGAAACGGTGGGGGCGACGGACCTGTCCGGTTTTAAGATTAAGTTGGATAAGTTTATGGAGGGAATGGTTTAATGGTAAAACATAGTAGCCAAGGAAAACCAAGCAATGGTACGTGAATAGCATAATGGCCAACAAGGGTCAGGCTAGAGACTCTTGCCTATATGCTCGGGGTATTACTGATCGCCATATTTGGGGTCGGGAAGGAATTTTCCTCCAGGGTAGATTGGCTCAGCCTCTGGAGGTTTTTCGCCTTCCTCCGCAGCATGGGGCAGGGATCACTAGCAGGAGGGTCTCAGCCGATTGAAGTCACTAAAACACAGGATTGGGGACTTCAACGGCAGAGTCCAGGGAAGGGTCTTGCGGCCTGCAGCATGCAGGGGGTCAGACCAGATGATCATAATGGTCCCTTCTGACCTCAAAGTCTATGAGTCTCTGAGTCTATATCTATGTCCTCCTACTACTACTACTCTGTCATTAGCTCTGTCAGGTGCCTTTGGTGTGTCAGATAATGCTGCTGAACTGTTCATCAGCATCTCATGGAAGCTCTGCCCATGTCCTGAAGCAGGAGTGAAAGTTCAAGCAAGAGAAGTTCTTGAAATGGTGACTTCTCCACATTGCTGGCTCCAGCTGCTGGGAACACGCAGACCAAAATGACAGCTCGGTAGGATGTGTTGGCAGGCTGTTCAAACGTCCTGTAACGTGTTGGGTGGACAGTCAAGGAGGGTCCGGCGGCAGGCAATCGATGTTCTGGGATCGATTTATCGCGTCTGGTTAAGACGTGATAAATCGATCCCGAATCGATCCCGGAAGTGCTCCGGTACACCACCTTGGCGAGAGGAGTACGCGGCATCGACGGGGGAGCTTCCCTGCCGCGTCTGGACCCGCGGTAAGTTCGGACTAAGGTACTTCGAATTCAGTTACGTTATTAACGTAGCTGAATTTGCATACCTTAGTCCGAAGTGGGGGGTTAGTGGGGACCAGGCCCAAGTGTTGTCTCTTTATCAGGCCCTGGCCTAAAGCCTAACTAAGGAGGAGCTGGTTCTAGTTCCATGTCTACAAGAGTAAATCATGGAATCATTCTGTGCCACAGCTTACCCATCTGTAAAATGGGAATAAAATACTTCCCTATTTTATCGGGGCACTGTGAGTAAAATCCACTAATGTTTATAAAGCATTTTGAACTCCTCATAGGGAAGCTGCTGCAAAATACAAGTGTGAAATATTATTTTTATTTTTACTGCATTAATTAAAAATGTACTTAATTCACATAAAAAGTACAGTTGAATATCTAGCTAGATAGCTACAGTCTATATGTCAAATAGTTTTGAGTTATATGTATATTGAGTCATGTAATTTAACATAACAGATTTAAGAACATACAATATTGAAAAATAGATAGCCTGCACATATTGTAATGGCAATAGCAAGTCATCTGTGAAAACCAGAAAAGGAAACAAATCCACACTGACAAACATCAATATCTGTATTGCACACTACAGTTGTTCATTGTGAGGCTTTGGGAAAATGATAGTAAAATGAAGGAGGTTACAAAGGAAGTTTCTGTCTCTATTCTGATGGTTTCATTTGTCAACAGATGAATTTAGCTCCATGACAAGACAACATTAAGGGAACTATTAAGCAATAGATGTGACCAAATGTTATTTGTTTAAACCATCAAAACTTATTATTGTCAGAGCTACTGGCAACGTGACAGGCTTGGAGAGAGAGAATCAAAAGGCTGGTTGCTTTTTAAACTATAACTAGTAAAAAAATATGCAGTTAACAGACATCAAAGTCTGAGGAAACTTTTTCTTACCATATCTCCCTTGATGAGATACTTCTAGAAGAAAACCAAACCAATAAATGCAAAGGTAAATCTTGATTTTATATATAACCAGGGGGTACTTATACATGTAGGTTCAAATCTCCGATGAACAATTTACAGCCTGTCCATTTTATGAATGTGGTCATGCCTCAAAGCTCGCTGTCCATACCCACATGGGGTCATAGAGTGTTATTAGGAAAGTTAGCTGTGGCTGGATTATAGAAATCTGATTGCAGCTCCTCCCAATTTAGCATCATCTGCAAAATTAAATAATATGGAATTTATTTCCTCCTCCAGATCATTAGTGAGTCAGTCATTATAAAATGAATTAAGGGTCTCAATCCAAAGGTAGGTGGACAACTGGTATCTTTGTTCATGATCTCAGCAAGATCTCAGAAGCCAATGGTAGAGCTGGTTGGGAATTTTCTGTCAATATGATTTCTGTATGGAAAATGCAATTTCTGAAAAACTGACATTTTCTGCATACAGATTTTACTGATTTTTATTATTTTTTTATATTTATTTACTTAAATTTTCCATTAGGAAAATCTAATCAAAATATTCCACTCTGGTGTGTTGAGCCAAATAATTTTTTTTAATTTACAGTCAGTCTGACATTAAGCTGCATCTGCCTAAGGTGCTGCAGTGCCTCATGGGAAGTTGTAGTTCAGGTGCCTTCATGCCTGTATGAACCAGGCTCTTTGGCCTGCCTACATCTCCCATGATGCATTACAGCCTCCCTTCTGACCAAGCCACATGGTGCATCATGGAAGTAAAACAGTCTGTAGTGAATCATCGAAAATGTAATTCTGCCAGGAAGCCTGGCTTATAGGGAAGAATGAGGGAATGAGGCATTTGAACAACAACTTCCATGTGGCTCTGAGGTACGTTTGGAACATACAGCTTAATATCTAACTGACTGGAAATTAAAAAATTTGATTTGGTTCAACACACCCAAATGAAATGTTTTAATTTAGGGAATGTCGGAATGTTTCATTTCAATGGCAAATGTTGAAACAAATCATTTTGACACCTCCAAATTGAAATTTTTCAGAACTTTTTGCTACATGAAAATTTTGCTATTTCAACTTTTCTTCACAATTTGGGGCAAAAATGAATGTTGAACTATTGGAATTTCCTGTGGGATGGAAATTCTGATTCTTGCATAGCTCTACTAAATGGTCATGAAGACTGAAGAAGCGGTTATTCTAGGTCAGAGGTAAGGCACATTGGCAGGTTAGTGTGGTGAAGCATGTGCTGCTGCTAACCATGCAGTACCTGTTCTGTGAATAGACATTTTTTAGTTTCCACGACATTTAATTTAGCACCTCTCAGGAGCAATACAATTAAACAAAACATTTTCTTAAAAAATCAACTTCATCTCCAAAGGTGAAATGTGGCATGCTCTCCACTTCCAATGAGCAGGATTGGGCCCACAAGGAGGGCTTGTTCAATTGTTTATAATTTATCCATCCTCAAACTAAAGTATTTCTAGATGCTTTAAAGAGAACAGAATTTTAGGAAACTAGTTCAGACAGACTATTTGTTCTGAAAGCATGACTTCTAAATGCCCAGTTCAATAGGAAGCCATCAGGAGGGATGACACTTACAATCTAGATGACGATGGGGCGGGGGGGAGACTCACATAGAAACCAAAACTATATAAAATGAAAAGAAATAAAAATGTTGTTTTCTGAAAGCAAATCACTTCCCCAGGCTGAATTACAAGCCAGTCAATTTGCTCAGATGGCCCCTTGCTTGACATGGTTGAGGCCTTGCTGCTACACAGCAATCACACTCCATCCATGTATAGAAAGAGTGACAAATAGAAGACAATGGCTGGCAAACAGAACAATGTCAGAACCCCCAATACTGTAAATTTTACCAGCAGAACTAATTTGGACTGTCATGGACAGGCACAATTAACATGAAGTGACACCACTGTGGTCCGACGATGAGTCTGATGAAAATAGAACTGTCAGAGTGCTTCTCTGTGCAATGATAAATGATGTCATCTCTACTTCAGAACGTTTCAGATGAAAGGAAAGCTTAACCACACAAATCATGGAATGAGAATGACAGGAGAGTATTACATCCAACTCCAAGAATGGAAAAATAGCTTAGATTGCCGGATTCAACTTGATGTAGACACAGCGGCAAAATGAGGACAGACACATGCATGGAATTAAGCCACCGGCCACAACTTTCATTAAACTTTAACATGGGGGAGGGACTCTACTCATCCATCACCCACACTTTCCTATGCCAGGCATTTAATTGGTTCCAGTGCAGGAGTTATAGGGCTCCTTGCCATATAACCCAGAACTAGCACCAGGCTTACAAGGTTCCTTTCCATAACCCATAGCATGGGGTAAACTCTCCTCAGCCTGCCCCCCAGGACTCAGTTCTCTTTGAGTGAGGGGGACAGAAGGTATTGCAGGGTGGGGAATGGAGCCAAAAGAGGTGCCACATAGCCACCAGACCAGGTTAAATCCTGGGAGCTGGGGAATGCTGGCCAATCAGCACCTTCCCCCCCCCCCCCCGGCCAATTGGTGCCTGAGACTCCGACGGGGAAGAGCTACCTATTGTCCCTTGGCAAGTGTCTTCCTCCCTTGATGCTGGGACTGTCCCCCTTTCACTACCAGCCCCATCAAGTTCCCCCACCTGTTGATAAAAGAATTCTGCATTTGGTTCTGGGTAGATGTCGACAACTTGGTGAGCAGCAAAAATACCTAAGAATCCAGAAGGATTGGCCTGTGAGGGATGATTAAAAATATTAATGGCCAGATTCTTCCTGACCTTTAGACAGGTGAACATTATAGAGTGTAAGGAGTTTTTCCTGCTCTCACAACTGCCCCAGAGGTGCATGACAATGGTATAGTGAGTAGGCAAAGTCATGACTCCACCCCCAGATGCAAGCCAACAGAACTACCAGCCACCCAGGTGAGGGGAACATGCAGAGCCGTAACTAGCTACTTTTGTGCCCAAGGCAAGAATATAAAATTGCACCCTCCCACCGCCATATAATTTCATAGTACTGTAGTTTGTAAAAAAAAGAAAAATACGTAAATAACAAGAATAATAATGATAATAGAACGTTTATTTATTTTAATCATAAGATCTGCATACAAAATCAACTAATACATATAAGGTGTGCATCATAGTGCATCATGAAGTGTGGGGGTCAGGGCTGGCAGCCCAGCGCAGGGATCGGGGCTCACAGCCCGGGATCAGGGTTTGCAGCCGCACACTGGGGTCGGGGTTGGGACTTGCAGCTGCGCGCAGGGGTCGGGGTCAGGACTCACAGCCCGGGGTCGGGGCTCGCAGCCCGGCGCAGAGGTCGGGGCTCGCAACTTGCAGCCGCGCACCGGGGTCGGGGCTTGCTACCCCCCACATAACCGGCTCACAACACCCTGAGGGGTCGCGACCCCCAGTTTGAGAACCAATGCTTTATAATTACTGTAGAGTGTATTCTATTTATTTTCCATTTACATTGTACATTTGTCATGACGCAATGTGCATATTATGTGATTATAATTTTTCATAAAATAATAAGAATTAAAAAACGTAATTTGTCTTTTTCTGCGCCCCATAGCTTTGCGCGTCCGAGGCAAGTGCCTCACTCGCCTCACCCTTGTTATGGTACTGGGAGCATGTTGCACCTCATAAAGGGGTAGTAGCAATGTGCATGTCTAAACTTCCCCTTCTGTGCCCAAGCTGCAGAAGATATTGCTCTGTTACAGCTCCACCTAGAGAGCCTGGGCTTTTTAGTTCAAGCTATAGTGGCTCACAGTTTTAGCCTGGGACGTCCCTGTTTCAATCCCTGGTGTATCAGCCAAGATGATTGTTGTCACACAAGCTTCTCCTGCTCAACAGGGAAGCTGCAGGAGAAATGATGGCTCCCTATGGCGAAAAGTCTCCTGGGTGCTTCCTCTAAGGCAGTGAAGCTCTGTACCACCCCCAAAGCAGAGTTGTGCCTAAATGGCACAAACAATCCCTAAATGACTGATGAACAGATTTTGCCACTTTTAATGGATGTACTCATGGAGAAAGATACTGTTTAACATGGGTAAGGATGACAGAATCGAGGCTTAAAATTTTCAGTCTTCTTACTTAAAATAAAATAAAATTGAGGTTAAAGGATAAATTACAGCGTCACTAGGGTAAATCATTAGGGTAAATCAAGAGTAACTCCATTGTTTTCTTGAAAGTAATCTATATTTACACCTATGTAAATGAGATCAGAATCTGGACAAGTTGTTTTCACCCATCAATCATGGAATCTTGTTTGCTAATTGCTTTACTTGCAGCTAATAAA
The DNA here is from genome assembly GCF_027887155.1 of Malaclemys terrapin pileata. Lineage (NCBI taxonomy): Eukaryota > Metazoa > Chordata > Testudines > Emydidae > Malaclemys > Malaclemys terrapin. The sequence goes on from NC_071505.1 coordinate 117,692,289, forward strand.
ATGATTATGACAACATGAAACATTCGTTTGGCTGGTGTTTAATTATCTATCTGTTAATTTCTTTGCAAGTCCAATGTGTCAAGCAAAATTATAATATCCATCACACAGATATTTCCTAGCAAAAAAACTCAGAGGGATAATCTTCTTGAAAACAAAGAACCAAATGCACCAGTCACTGGTTATTATGTTTCAGGACACATCAAAACAAGCTAAAACATTTAAGGAGTTTAACAGAGCATTGAAATTACAGTACAGCAAACTAGTCTATTTTAAATTCCAGGCAGACTAATAAATAGCCAGAAGCAAGTTCATATTTTTAAAAGTCATTCACATTAGCAATCTTGATAATATTACATCCTCTGTCCTTCAGGTGATCCAAGTATTAACTGACATGTAATTTCTTCTTGGAACCTCAGCATATGTAACATTTTATGCTGTTTTAATGCCCTTATCACTTCTCTGGCCCACTTCCAAAGAGTCCTCAAACACAAAGAAATGTCCTGTTCCTCTTCTTTATCATTCCACCATGGGTGGAAGATCCCTTTTTACCACTGCTTTCACTCTCTGAACAATCTCTCTACCTGCCTGAGGAAAGGAAGAGAGAGAAATTAATGATAGTGTATGGTGCTATAGCAGTTTTATTGTCATGAGCTGGAGATTAATTCATTATTAGCTGAAAGCCTGTGATGTCACACAGGGCTAATTTGTAAAGTGTAAAAAAGCTGAAAATGGCTGAGAACTTAAAAATTGGATCGCAACAGACCATAAATCGCAATGATGATTGAACCTGGTGATATTCTAGACAAAAAGAGCGCTCAACCATGCTTGTAGGTGTGTCCAACACTTCACACTGACTCAACAGACATTCTAGGCTTCAGAGTGACACACAGACAGAGTGACAATCCTGGAACCTTACTTTATAGATTCATGAGTGGTGCATTACTCATATTCCTGGATGAATGTTGCTGTCTCCTCCTCAGCAATGGAGGGCCCTGACCCAGATGAAGTGCCTTGCTACTACTACGGCAAGTATGGGGAAGGGATCCAAGATTCCAGAACCCCATGCAAGGGAGGTGGACTACCTTGTCTCATGTAGCTGTGTTCTCCAGAGGTTCACCATAGAGGCCTTTTAGTAGATGGTGCAGGGTTGGGGCAGGGCTAGTGGATCATCTGTGACTATATGTATCTGCTAGTCATTCCTTTCTTCAAACTAAGGACACAAGACCTCCCCATTTCCCTTGTAGATCTCCCCAGTTCACCTCCCAGTTAATCTGTTCACTAGAGCCAGGATTTGGCCCTCTCTGAATAGGGCTATTACATTTCACTCTTATGGTTAGATCATGCCTGTTAGGCAAAGCCCTTCACTGAAGGTGGTGCACTGACATTCTACCCCAGGGAGTACTGTGAGGCAGAGTGCCTTCCAGAGCTCCTCAGGACATGTGGAGAATTCATCTGCTGCTGCACCTCTTTACTGGATGCAGTTTACTCTTCTGGCACCACACCCTCTCCATCCTACGTGTCTGGGTGGGGTAGTACAGTGAATTTCTGTTTACAATCAATGCTGAGACTGAAGCTAAACTCATGACATTCTTTAAATAATTGTTTTTAAATATTTTTATAAATAATACCTATCTTATAGAACTGAAAGGGACCCTGAAAGGTCATTAAGTCCATCCCCCTGCCTTCACTAGCAGGACTAAGTACTAATTTTGCTCCAGATCCCTAAGTGGCCCCCTCAAGGATTGAGCTCACAATCTGGGTTTAGGAGGCCAATGCTCAAACCACTGAGCTATCCCTCCCCCCCGCAAACATTATTAATATGGAAATATGTTCACAGAGCTACATTTATCTTTCGTGGTTACTGTTGATTAGGGGCCAGATTCAGATATAGTGTGAGTGTGTGCAAGTCCATTGATGCACATGGTCTTGAACCCATTTTCACCAGATATGATTTTGGTCCAAAGTATTTAGTAAAGTCTTTATTCAACCAATTTTTAAATGGCAGTAATGAAACAGTTAACATGCTGGAGCAAATACATCAAGTTAAAAGAGAAAAGAAATTTTCTTTTCATCTTGCTGTCATATGCCAATGATAAAAATATGGGAAGTGTATTTATATCTGATGACACAAGCCTATCCAATTTCTTGCATTATTTAAGTTAGGTCATTTATTCAGGTAATTACTGTAGGACAGACTGTGTATGGAAGACAACATTTAGTTTATGACCAAAATGGCCAGCAATTGTCTGGATGGCAAAATTACCTTCAGCACTGGAAAAAAATGTTACTTCTTAAAAAAGACAAAGTCAAAACAAAAAATATTTATTACTAACGATCAGCAGGTAGTCACTGCTTCCAAGACCAAGAGTGATTTCCTGATATCATTAGGGATGTCTGGAAATGCATCAGTCACTAGATATTTTCAGCATCTGCGTGATGAAATGCATGTCATTGGTATTTCTCACAGGAAATCTGTTTGGGAAGGGGTCTAGTCTAGACTAGGATTTAAAGGTAGATGTTAGAACATGTTAGTTATCACATGAATTCAGAAGCACCAACTTTCTAATGTGCCGGGGGATGCTCAACCCCGCTGGCTCTGCCCCAGGCCCCACTCCCATTCTAACCCTTCCCCCAAACTCCCACCCTGCCCCCATCTTTTCCCACCCCTGTTCTGCCCCCTTCCCTGAGCACGACCGGCCCTTGCTGCTCTCCCCTCCCCACCAGCATCTCCTGCATGCTGTGGAACAGCTGATCTGTGGTGAGGGGGGAGGTACTGGGAGGGAGGGGGAGTCGCTGTTTGGCAGGGTGCTGGTGGCTGGGAGGTACTGTGAGAGGGGAGATGGCTGCCAGTGGGTGCTCAGCACACAGCACCTATGCATGAACTAACACATTTGAAAAGTTTACTGTAGACAAAGCAGTGTATATTTTAATACATATTGAGCTGGTCATATTAAAACCGAGGCTTCCCTATAGGCTTTAACTCAACTGTCTAATCACATGTTAAAGGTGATGTGCCTTGTCTATACTAGACTTTTCAAACATGTTAAAACACATTCACGTTCTAATAATATACTTTTTATTCTAGTCTAGGAAAGACCAAGTAACTGTCAGAGCCAGCTAGTCTAGTCACTAAAGAGTAGTAATAAGTATTTTATATCAAACATTTATATAGCACATTGTATCTGCTAAGATCCCAAAGCACTTTACAAATGTAAATTCCAATCCTGCAGTGTGATGCAGTGAGCAGACACTTACACCCATGTGGAACCACTTGCACGACATGTAATCTCAGATGGGTACAACAGCTAACATGATTTTAAAGGTGTTAAACTGTATTTACAGTAGGTTCTAAGTGGAGTGTCAAATAATATTAGTTAACTTATATTAGCTAACTTGATTTTAAAAAACAAACCAACACCATTTTTCCTAGTCTAGACAGATTTTAAGGAAGGGCTTGTGTTAGAACATGACTAATCTCAAAGAGTCATGTCAACTAATGTCATGTAAAACAAAACTTGCTGTCGGTGTAGACAGGGACAAACTGTATCCTATCAGCTGTTTGTAATTAAACCATAGTTACAGTCGGACTAGTCATGATCAGCTGACACAGTGTCATGACTTGCCCCATCTACATTGAGTACAAAGTCATATTTAATGTCATGTTCATTAACATGACACTTCAAAGTCATGTTCCAACACAAGCTAATTTTCTAGTGAAGACAAACCCCACTGCATATCTACACTACAAGCACTACAGCAGCACAGCTAATGTGCTATATATTCGCTACTGTAGGGTAGACACTTCCTATATCAATGGAAGAGGTTTTTTTGTCAATTTAGTTAATCCACCTTTCTGAGAGGCAGTAGCTAGATTGATGGAATTATTCTTCTATCAACCTATCTGCGTCGACAGTGGGGGTTAAGTCGACCTATGTATAGCGCTCAGAGCACATTTTTCACAGCCCTAAGCACCGTATCTAATTTTTAAGTGTAATCCAGGCCTGAGAGAGATGTAAACAGGATGTCTGCCTCCAGTTTTAAATAATCAAACAAGAGTTTCCTTAGAACAAAGACCTCGTGAATTACGATTTTGAAGGTGCTAGCCTAGTGTAGATAAAAACAAAATATGTTCTCTTGAAAACACAAGATCACTCTCTGGCTATTTATGGCCATTTCTTCTTAGAAGTACATAATGTACTAAATTGTATATTTAGTAGCACTAGGTGAGGCAAACCCACAGCAAGACCAGGGTTGCTCACTCAGGTGCTCTGATTTATCCCTCCAGCAGAGCCTGTAGTGACTCAGCCCTCAGGCATGCTGCAGCAGCCTTATTCCTGGACTGAGCCCAGATCAGATGATCAATTTTTTGATGAGGTATTAAGGTGTAGACAGGACCTAAATGTATATTTATTATTCATCAACTTCAGCCTTATTTATTTATTACAGGGTCCTTTAAAGCTCTCTTGACAAAATTGGGCAAACACGATTTATTCAGTGTCTCTTCTACACATAGCACAATTGTTATAGAGCTTGGCTGGATTTTGCTGACTGACAGGGAAGCTGAGTCCAGTAGTATCAAGATGACAGACACAATTAGGAGGGTATCAGTTAGTTTCCTGTCGAGACCAAAATGTCAATAACAGAGACATGGTTTTCCCCAGTATGGGCAGCAGTGACGCTGCGTGGCAGCGTTTTAAGCAGTGCTTTTGTGTCACATCAACATTTTCACTCAATCGGGAGATACAAGAGGGGCAAGCTACTTTGTCAGGCGACAAACTCCGGTTTGAATAAGGACTGGGAATGGCTGAGCCATTACAAACGTTGACTATCTCCCCTTGTAAGTACTCTCACACTTCTTATCACACTGTCTGTACTCGGCTAGCTTGATTATCACTTCAAAAGTTTTTTTTTTTTTTTTTTTTTCTCTTAATTAATTGGCCTCTCAGAGTTGGTAAGACAACTCCCACCTGTTTATGCTCTCTGTATGTGTGTATATATATCTCCTCATTATATGTTCCATTCTATATGCATCCGAAGAAGTGGGCTGTAGTCCACGAAAGCTTATGCTCTAATAAATTTGTTAGTCTCTAAGGTGCCACAAGTACTCCTGTTCTTCTTTTTGTCAGGCGAGTTACAGACAACCCAGCCGGTTGCTATTTCTTGTGGTTTGATCACTAGTCTCACGACAGTTGGTATTTTCCTTAGCGGCCCCTTTTCTTTCTTTAATATCCCTGGGGTCGTGTGAGTGCACAAGTCTCTCCGCTTTTCTTTCTTTCGCGTGCTCGAGCCTGTGGAGGACACCGGAGCTTTAATGGGTTGAAAACCAGAAGGCAAAGGCCCCACATTTAGATACACGGGGGGAAGGGGGGGGTGTTTACATCTCAGGATTTGGGGGTGGGGGGTGACTCACGGGTATTTTTTTAACTCCCGGGGTTGACACTATTGTTGTCACCCTGCCCCCATTGCACACAACGGGAGCCTCACCCCTGATGGCTGCTGGGGGCAGGATTCAGCAGACTTCAGCCCCGAGGCCCGGCCCTCGCTCAAGGCCTGATCCTGCCCCCAGCAGCGGGCTCCGGGGCCAAGCTGCCATTAGCCTCACGTGTGCGGAGGCATTGGGCAGGTTGCACCGCAAACGCGAAGGGCAGAGGTTTGAGCTCCGCCGCGCACCGTAGCCAGAGCTCCTCCCACCCTCTGCTGTTGCCAGGTCCAGGCGTCGAGATGGCGGCTCCCCTCCCCCCGCGGAGCCGGTTTGTGGTGGTGGGAGGGGGGATTGCGGGAGTCACCTGCGCCGAGCGGGTAGGTACCGCCCCCCCCCCACCCCACGCGCGCGCGACACCCACCACTTCCCGCCGGCCCCCAACCGCCCAGTGAGTGGGGCGCGCGCGACACCCCGCCTCTTCCCCTGCGGGCGCCGGGGAGCACGGGACGGGCGGGGAGAGCTGACTGGGGTCTAAACACGTGCTCCCCGGTTTGCACTATGATAAAATCTCAGTCCCCATTGCAGCTCGCTGAGCTGTCGGGTCCACCAGGGCACTTCCAGTCCCACCCTGACCTGTACATCCCTCGGCCGTGCACACAGCCCCTCTCACCTGTACACCCCTTCACAGCCGTGCACACAGCCCCTCTCCCCTGTACATACCTCTTCCTCTATCCCCCCCCCCAGCTGTGCACACTGCCTCCGTCACCAGTGCACAGACCCCACAGCTGTGCATACAGCCCCCCTGCACTGTGCAACCCCCACTGTTGTGCAGACCCTCCCACCCACCTGTCTGGCACAGCCCCCCTCAGTGGGGCACAGCCCATCTGTGCATCCCCCACAGCTGTGCACCCCCTTCAACCATGCACACAGCCCCCCTCACCTGTGCACCCCCACAGCTGTTCATACTGTCCCCACACTTATGTCCCAAAATGTTTGCTTTTTTGCTACAGTGTTCCATTGTTGACTCATTAATTTTATGATCCGCTATAGCCCCCAGATCCTTTTCTGCAGTACTCCTTAGCAGTCATTTCCTATTTTATACTTGTGTAATTGATTATTTCTCTCTAAATGTAGTACTTTGAATTTGTCCTTACTGAATTTCATCCTATTTATTTCAGACCATTTTTCCAGTTTGTCAAAATTATTTTAAATTCTAATCCTGTCCTCAAAAGCGCTTGCAACCCCTCCCAGCTTGGTACTGTACACAAACTTCATAAATGTACTCTCTGTGCCATTATCCAAATCATTTGTGAATATATTGAATAGTGCAGGATCCAGGACAGGGCCCTGCAGGACACCACTCCATATGCCCCTCTAGCTTGACTCTGAACCATTGATAACTACTTTCTGAGTATGGTATTCCAACCAGTTGTGCACCCACCTTATTATAGGCTTATCTAGGCTATATTTCCCTACTTTGTTTATCAGAACATCATGTGAGATAGTATCAAAACCCTTACGAAAGTTGAGCTATATAATATCTACAGCTTTCTCCCATCTGCAAGGCTTGTTACCGTCTCAAAGAAGGATAGTAAGTTGGTTTGAGGTGATTTGTTATTGACAAATCCAGGTTGACTGTTTCTTATCACCTCTCTGAAAATATCTGCTCATTTTGCAACAGCAGTCAAAAAACAAACAAACAAACAAGGTTACCATTAGGAAAAGGTTAGAAAATAAGACAGAAAATATCATAATGCAACTGTATAAATCCATGATACATCCACACCTTCAATACTGTGTGCAGTTCTGATCTCCCTATCTCAAAAAGAGATATTAGAATTGGAAAAAGTTCAGAGAAAGACAATAAAAATGATTAGGGGTATGGAACAGCTTCCATATAGGGAGAGAGTAGAAAGATTGGCACTATTCAGCTTAGAAAAGAAATGACTAAGGGAGATAAGATAGAGGTCTAAAATAATGGAGAAAGTGAAAAAGGAAGTGTTATTTAACCCTTCATATAACACAAGATCAAGGCGACACCCAATGAAATCAATAGGCAGCAGGTTTAAAACAAACACAAGGAAGTACTTTTGCATACAACACACAGTCAATCTGTCGTTCTCTGGGTGACCCTAAGTCTCTGACTACCAGAGCTGGGACAGGATGACAGGAGACAGAATGACTCTTGCTAATTGCCATGTTCAGTTCATTCCCTCTGAAGCACCTGGCAGTGACCACTGTCAGAAGACAGGATACTGGTCTGAGCCAATATGGCCATTCTTATGTTCTTATTATCTTCTAGTTGCTGTCAAACTGATTGATTATTTGCTTCATTAACTTTCTGAGTACCCAAGTTAAGCTGACTGGTCTATAATTCCCTGGGTTGTCCTTATTCCCCTTTTTATAGGTAGGTACTATATTTGCCCCTTTCTGGTTCTCTGGAATCTCTCCTGTCCTGTTCTCAGACATAATCGTTAATGGCTCAGAGATCTCTTCAGCCAGTTCCTTAAGTATTCTAAGATGTATTTCGTCAGACCCTGCTGATTTGAAACCATCTATCTTGTCTAAGTAATTCCTAACTTACTCTTTCTCTTTTAATGTAAGAGACCATTTACATGTAAAATATTTATATTAATGAGGAATTAATTAATTGCTGGCAATGTACATGCAAACTCTCATCCTGCTCAGGAAGACAAGAAAATCATTGCTCCAAAAATTGTCATGTAGAATCAACATCTTTTAATTATTGAAGCTAAAGAATTTGTAAGAGTTATTTAATTTTAAAAGACTGTTTTAAGAACTAAAAATTTTTGTATAAAGAACAGGAGTGTTTGGACTTTTTGAAAACAGAATTTCATTTCCTGTGAAACTCTAATAAAATTGAAAGACTATCTCAGAAAATAGGCTGAATAAAAAGAAAGAGCTAGTTTTAACTTTAAAAGTTATCTGGATCTTTTCTGCCACAAGAAGAACAAAGGCAATTAAATAAATGTTACGTATTTATTAAGCAGTGCATATTCAGGAGCTGAAAATGTCACCTAAGCCAGCCCTGAATTCACAAAGCTAATAAAAGAGTGAAGGCAACCAAGTTGAGTCTAAATGAGCCTGAAATAGATGTTTTCCTATAATATAATAGGAAGGAGAATGGTATAAAAGACTCTGAACTGAGCACCTCAGATGCTTCCATCCGCTATTCTGGTTAGACAGCAATCATTCCATAGCTCATCCTGTCCATCTCCACAAGCAAGCTGCCACATGCAAATAAGAAAAATAGAGAAGACTTGAAGAAACCAACCAACCCAAGGAAAATCTTCCCAAAACTTCGGCATGAATTCATTAGACAAAGTTAACTACGACTTTGCCAAAGGATTAGATCGCATCATGGGGATGTGCTCGCTGTCCTGTGATGCCGTTCTTTCCATCCCATCATTCCTTGGGCTTCCTGCTTCATTTTGTGCCATTTTTCAACAGCCCTTGTAAACTGTGCACTTGCCATCTGTGCCTGACAGCATGGATCCTGAGCTGCTGATCATTCTGGTGATGAGTATTATGAACAGTGCGGCTGGCCCTGCAGTATTTCATGAGCTGTGAAACAGAGTAAGCCGTTGATGCCTGCCTTGCTGTCTGCCATGGAGATAAATAATTCAAGATTGCTGCTGGCATTCACGGACCAGCTTGCCACAGTGGACCATTGATACTGGGATCGGGAAACAAGCACTGACTGGCGGGATCGCATTGTGATGCATGTATGGGATGACGAGCAGTGGCTGCAGAACTTTTGGATGCGCAAAGTCACCTTTCTGGAACTGTGTGCGGAGCTCGCCCCGACACCGCAACTCAAGAACACCAGAATGAGAGCTGCTCTGACTGTGGAAAAGCAAGTGGCGATCGCTGTGTGGAAGCTGGCAACTCCAGATTGCTACCGATCAGTTGTGAATCAGTTTGGAGTTGGAAAGTCCACCATGGGGGCTGCAGTGATGCAAATGTGCAGGGCCATTACTCTCCTCCTGCTACGAAGGACTGTGACTCTTGGTAATGTCCAGGAAATAATTGATGGCTTTGAGGCAATGGGATTCCCTAACTTTGGTGGGGCGATAGATAGAACATATATCCCCAACCATCTTGCGACAGAGTACATCCACCGAAAGGGCTACTTCTCCATGGTCTTGCAGGTGCTGGTGGATCACCGGAGCCATTTCACTGACATCAATGCGGGGTGGTCAGGGAAAGTGCATGATGCACGCATCTTTCGGAACAATGGACTGTATAGAAAGCTGCACACTGGGACTTTCTTTCCAGACCAGAAGATTCCAGTGGGGGATATGAAAATGCCCATAGTGATCCTTGGAGATCCCACATACACCTTGCTCCTGTGGCTCATGAAGCCTTACACCTAGACAGCAGCAAGGTGCAATTCAACAACAGGCTTAGCAGGTGCCGAATGACCATTGCATGTGCCTTTGGCCAATTAAAAGGTCGCTGGCGCTGTCTTTTTTTCCAGTTAGACCTCAATGAGGGAAATATTCCGATGGTCATTGCAGCCTGCTGTACTCTCCAAAATATTTGTTAATTGAAGGGGGAAAAGTTTCCTTGGGGTGGACCACTGAGGCTGATCAACTGGCTGCTGATTTTGAGCAGGCAGATAGAAGGGCAGTTAGAAGGGCGCAATGGGAGGCTATTTGAATAAGGGAGGTTTTGAAGAAGCTTTTGACAGTGATTCTCAGTATTGTGTCTGTATGTGATGCATTCAGCCAGACAATGTTTACTTACCCCTGTAGTGCTTGCTTCTTGAGCATTTATTGCAAGGAGAAAATATTCCTACCTATAGCCACTGTGTTTCAGTGTTAGCACTGAGTGATGTATGTATGTCACAAATAAAGACTCATTTTATTTCAAGGACTCAAGTTTAATAACAGGATAAAACACAAACTTTTGGACAAACAGGGAACATGAAAATGAGGAACAGTCTTGTGGTTAGGGCTCTCATAGCTGGGTGTAATTCCAGTTTTAATTGGAAAACCAGTTCCCAAGCGTGGCGTGCACAGGTCACTGTGAGGGACCGGAAACATGCAAGGAATGCAGTAGGGGAGTTGGGGGAGGGCTGTAGTGGCTGGAGGGGGAGTCGGGCATGGATTTGCTCTGATTGCAGGCTAATGAGGGACTTCAACATCTCTGTCTGGTCCTGAGGTTTATCATCCGCTCCTGCCCGTGTCCCTTCCTGGCTATCCCACCTCAGTCTTTCATTAATTGTCTCCCTCCATGCTCTTGTTTCACTATGTGCTGCATCTATTGACTGCAGCACTTCTCAAAACATATCCTCCTTATTCCTCCTGGGTTCGCCGCTTTATCTGATGGAGGCACTCTGCCAGTGTGGTGGAGTGTGTTCTCAAGGGCACATGAGCAGAAGGCAAAAGAACAATGAACAGAGACAGTATTGTGAGTGCGTTCACAGACGTGAATCGCAAAAGTTACACACACCTCTTTCTCACTGTCCCTTGGATAGCACATAGTTGGCCACGAGTCCCAATTATGGTGAGTTCACGGGGGGAGGAAAGGAAAGGGCAAGAAAGTACAAAGGGTGATTTTCGAAGGGGTTTCTTTTAGTGGCTAGGGAACCTATTCCGAATTCTTGTACCCTTTTCCATAGGCTAGGGTAATCAAACCCGATATCTCATTCCTCAGGGTAATTCAGGATGCAAGGGAGCATCTCCTGCATGCATGTGGTTTCAGACCGTCTCCGTATGCTGCTTGTCTGTGTGCCACTCTGGTTGCTGCAGAAATAATTGCCGGGTGGCGCGGCAAAGTTTCTTATGCTGGGGATAGAAACAAGACAGCTCTGCCAAGGAACCTTCGACAGAGGATTGCAGAGTACCTACAGGAAAGTTTCCTAGAGATCACTATGGAGGATTCCAGAGACATCCCCATGTACACTAATAATTTTTTCTGCTGTGGCCCCACTGCGTAGATGGACAGGCTCTGTTGTTAATTTCTGTCCCTTATCTCACCTCTACCATATAACAAAGTACATGAGAGCTCAGTCTCCTGTCACCATGCAGTATGAAAGCAAAATGAGCACTTACCAGAGCTCTCCTCTCCTGCATCCTTCGCGCCAAAGTCAGAGTGCTGGGATTAGCTAGACCCCTCCGGATTGGAAAAGAGGTCCTGACTCACTGTGCCACTTGATGACCCTGCCTTGTGCTCCACATCGTCCTCCACCTCCACCTCCTCATCCACCACTTCCTCACTGGAGTTGAGTCTGATGGCTGCTGCCTCCGTGCCCCTGAAGTATCCTCAGGGCTCCTGATGGTGGAGATGGGGTTGCTGCTGAGGATGGTGTGAGGCTCCTTATAGAGGCAGCATATCTTTGGCGCTGCACCAGAGCGACGGTTGGCCTCCATTGCCTTCTGGTACGCCTATGTCAGCTCCTTGATTTTAGCAAGACACTGCTGCGTGTCCCTTTTGTGCCCCTTCTCCTGCATGCCAATAGCATTCAGCCTGTAGCTATTGAAATTCCTACAGTTGGTCCAAAGCTGTGACTGCACAACCTCCTCTCCCCATATATCAGCAGATCCAACAGCTCCCATGTGTTCCACACAGGAGCGCATCTGTTGCGTAAAACTGCCATGGTCAGCTGTGTGAACTGTGCTCACCAAGCAAACAGGAAGAGGAATTTCAAAAATTCCTGGGCCTTTAAACGGGGGAGGAGTGCATATCTGTGTATCTTCAGGACAGCAGAATTCAAACTGCTGACCAGAGTGGTCATGATGGGCATTCTGGGACACTTCCTGGAGGCCAATTAGAGTAACATAACCAAGTAAGTTACACTGATGCTGTGTTGCTCTAACTACATCGCAAAAAGCTCTATGTTGCTTGTTGAGATGGTTTTATTATGTCAGCATTGCATGGGAGTTACATCAGCGGGAGGAGCAGTTCAGTATGTATACCTCCAGTGTTTTGTCGACGAAAGCTGACTTTTGTCAACAAAACTGTGTAGTGTAGGCAAAGCCCAAGAAATAGTGTGATTTAATATTCTTAATGTTGGTTAATTGGCCTGTCTCAAGACAGCTCCTTTAATGGCTTTTTCTAATTGATTTAATTTTTTTTTTATTTCATAGGATGTAAGGATTGCCTGTTTTGCAAACTATAAACTGTTTGTTTGTTTGTTTATTAATGCCCAACAAGTCCACCTGCCATGAGACTAAATTATAAAACATTTGTTGGTATCTAAACAATGAATTCACAATAATTTTGGGAAACCATATATTTTTGAGTCTTATCTTACCAAGACAAAAGTATCTACCAGAGGCTGTTCACTCTTAAAAGTGTAATTCCTGTCAAAAGCTCTCCACGGAGAGACATACAGAAGAAGTTGTAACGGAAGTAACTGGTTTATCATTTGTGTTTGGTCATTTGTGGTGTTTAATATTTTCTTTTCCTTTTTTAAATATTAAAATAGCCATGGTTAATAACTGTGATTATTTTGCTTAGTCTTGCTCATGACTAAATAATGTGAGCCACACCCCTGAGTTGACAGTAAGAGAAGCAATAAGACTTGGCCTACCATTTCTTATTTCTTGAAACTAAATAATTGTAGTAATTTTTAAAATAAAATTACTTCGCATCCAACAATTTAAAATCATCTCTTTCAACCCTACCTGGCCTTAGTCAATAATAAAGGTAGTGAATTGCCTGAGAATTTATACTGCACTTAGAAGAGGTGAGATCTGAACATCTGGGCTCCTTGTTTCTAGCTAAGGGAACTTTCCCTTATGTAAGCAAGCCCACATTTTGTAACAGACAACATTCTTGCTGTGGCACAGATTTTTGTCATCAAATTAAAAACCAGTGGGTTCAGATTAACGCACAAACTTACTGTTACCACTTTAAAGTCCTTTTGTTTAAAAAATTGCCATTCACTTACCCGAAGATTGTATTCTAAGAACCTGTGTTATGGAAACAATGATTTGTGCAAATTTGAACCATATCTGTGATTGTATCTTTCTGCTAGAGGACTACAGAAGCCAGTGAGACCCTCCCTGGCAAAAATAGCCAAAACATGAATTTTTAAACACAGCTTAATTATATAACCAGTATATCAAAAAATCCATAATTAGCCAAAGATTATAATCCATTTTCCATAAAACTCACTCAAAGATACCAGGTATTCACTGTTCTTTCTACAGTCAAAAGTCTTTAATACAATCTTAACTGAGTTACCACTGCCCACTAATAATTGGACTCCAGGCATACAGACTCTTCAGATCTCAGTTTGTGTCATTTTACACCTCCCAGTTTGGCTAGTGTGATGGTATGAAGGGTCGTCTTGTGGTTAGGCATTCGTGCCATGATGTGAGTCTTATGGAAATGTCTGTAAATAAAGAAAGCCCTGGACCTCGGGATCAGGTTCGCTTCCATTGTATCACCCAAGCCAAGTTTACCCTTTTGTAAAATGGAGGCAATATTTGCCTACATCTCTGGGATTTACAAGACTAAAATCCTTAATACGATAACTCCTGTTTTTTTAGTACTGTTATTGCCTTATTTAAAGTCAAATTCCACTGACAGCTGTGTTCACTCATCATGCTCTCTCTTTCTTTACAAGTTGGCTACAGAATTTCCATCAGAAGATATTCTCTTAGTAACAGCTTCTCCAGTTATAAAAGCAGTAACAAATTTCAAACAGGTAAGAGAGAGACTTAAATTTTGTTTTTGTGTAGGTGTCTATAGAAGTTACTAAAACATTTACTCAAGTAGAGATAATTTAGGGCCTGACCCCGCAAATGCTTATGCATATGGTTTCAGTCTCATGCCCTTTTCCCCTTCTCTCCCTGACTCCCAGTCCCAGTCTGCTTGTCCGACCTGTTCTAGCTTCCTTCCCTCAAGCTCCCAATCTCGGTTTCCATTCCCGCATCCTGGGTCCCTATAACAATCTCCATGCCCAGACATTCCCAGTTTCTCTCCCCTGAGTTCCAGTCCCAGTCTCACCAGGCTCCTTTTCCAATTTACTACTTTCCCACCCCCTGATCTGGCTTTTACCTCCTCTGCATTTGAATCAGAGAGCTTCATCCTCCACACTACCTGGGTGCCAACAGAAGAGACTGCGCACGCCAGCTTGGAGCAGTTATTACAGGGAAAGTCTGATTTCACCCCCTAGCCCTGGGCTAGAGTATACTCAGTTGCTGTGTGGGCATGGTTTATGCAGAGTCTGGTCACAGGTAGGAGCTGTGAGAGAATGGATCATGCTCAGTTCATGTGTTAGACCGGTCTGCACTAGGAGCTGTGAAAGACTCAAGCATGCTCAGTGAAGATGGAATCTTCAGAGATTTTAGCTGTGAATCTCTATGTCTCTCCTGAATACATGTATGAACTGGGATTTTTCATTCACTTTTATCACTTGGCCAAATTTGGGCATATTTTCACAGGAACAGCAGAATACATATCGCTTACACAAAGCCCCCCCCCCCCCCCCCCCCCCCCGCCAAATGTCAAGTCCCTGCTCAGAGCATATGGGTCATAGATCTGTTCAAAGAAAAGGTCACCAGAATTTTTTAATGTGGGCAAAACAGTGTATTTTTTTCTAGCCGTGTTCTTAAAAACAACTGAACTGTTGTGGCTAAAATTTTCCAAAAAAAATTAGGCTAAGGCCAAGCATGGAACATTGCAGCCCAAGTGAATTTAGATTTGCAAAGTTATAAGCAAATGGAAACAGTGTTAAAATGGAAAGCGTAGGGCTACCTTAATAGATGGTTCTACCAGCTCCACTTATAATAGTAGAAATTAGATATGGAAAAGACCTATTTGATTGTCTAGTCAATCCTCCAGGGGGCAAATATAGTCTCAGGTGCTTAATCTAGTCTAATTTTAAATTTCTCAAAATAGGGATTTAGAAGTCCAAGTTCCATTTTGAGTGGTAACGTACTACTGAGAGCCTTTCTTAGGACTATTTATTAACAGATTATGTACCTAAATGCTTAATTTTAGTAGCAATTTTCTAACTTGGTGGAAAGAATTTGCTGAGGGTTTGGTGCTTTAAGTTTACAGACTGGGAGTGAACATCATCTATTTTCCAATCAATAGGTTTGGTTGAAAACTTAATAAAAGAAGAAAAACAATTAAAACAAAAATGATTTCTCTCTCTCTCTCTCTCTCTCTTTCTTTTTTTTAAACTATAGGTCTCCAAAACACTAGAGGAATTTGATGTTGAAGAACAACCAAGCACTATGTTAGAAAAACGGTATCCCAACATTAAAGTTATAGAGTCTGGAGTGAAACAGTTGAAAAGTCAGGAGCATGTAAGAGAGCTTCATTTTGCCTAATTTTCTATGGATCCTGAAAGTGAATGGGTTTAAGAAGGGATCCATTTTTCAAATGAAATATGTTATTAAAACAGAATTTCTAACAATTAAAATTAATTTACCAAGATTTAGAACAGAAGAGAAATGTCACAGTTCACTTATAGTGCACATTTAGAAGAAATGTAGGCAATGGGGTAAAAAGCAATCATAGGTCATAAGTCATTAGAAAAAATCAGTGGTTAGGATGGTTAGATCAAGACTCCTGATTCCTCTAATATATTGCCTGGCTCTTTAGAGCAGAGTAGCAAAGAGTTGATCATGAAACCAGATATAATAGAACTAAGATTCCTGAAAAATTCTTAAATCATTAATCGGCACTCTCTGTGAACTGTAACTTGGTTTGTTGCCAAAGAGAAACCAAAATTAGTATTGACTTTATAAATTTATAATAAATACCCACTTTTAATTCTGAGGAGAACAAAATAAATAAATCCCTATGCTTTTTTCTCCGTTCTCCAGCAAAAATATAGTACACACAGTCTCTCTAATCCTTGTTAAGTGTCTTACTTATAGAGTAAAGTTGGAAGGCTTTGTTTTTCACCTCAATATTACTCATTTACCCACATTCAGAGCCAAGTCTGTGTTTTTGCTTTTATTATATGTAACTGGTATACCTGTAATTAATTCACTGTACTTAGGTTAAGGTAGTATACTCATATTCTGTACTGTATCTGTTAGGCTGATGTATGCGCTCAGGTATAATACATAATAAAGCGCACACACAACAGTTTTAATAAATATATTGTGTTTTTTGTTTTGTTTTAGGGATGTCCCCTGGGATGGCCATTGTGACATTTTAGGGATCACCCAGACCAGTAATGGGTTCAGTAACCCCTGCCCTATAACCTTGGGTGACCTTAGTGCTATGCTGATTTAGCTCAGAACCCTGACACCAGTAGCCAGACCATAGGTATAAAGTTTCATCCTTGCTTCCACCAGCCTAGTTACTCCTTATAGGGTGACCCCAACAGCCCTTCTGGTCCTGAGTCTCCCCAAATCCATCTTTCCTGAGTTCTTAACTAGCAGACACTTGGACTTTGCACAGTCTCAAAGACGGGGATCTATCTGTGAATGCTGGATCCCCCTGCTTGGGCTAGGGAGCACTGTGGGAAATGGTTCAAAAACAATAGGTAACTTTTATTAGAAAAAGGAGTTTAACTAATATGGAAGTGCAAAGCCAGAAGTTGTGTCTTTATGTTTATTTTCTGTGTAACTTGTATGTGTTTGCTTTTCCTTACTATTTCATCTTTGAATCTATGAATTTTCTGTTAAATAAACTTTTTGTTTATTTTTACAACAATCAGGTCTCTGGTGTGCAAACGGTTTGGAGTGAACTGATAATGGAGGGGGGCTGTTTTCGCACCTTCAGGGGTAACGAACTAGAGGGAAAATGGGGATTTGGGGAAACTGAGAATTGGAAGGGCTGATAGGGTCACCCTGCAAGGAGTAATGAGGCAGATGGAAGCTAGGGTGAGACCTTTATGCTTATGGGCTGGCTATTGGTGTCAGGGCTCTGAGCCCAAATAGTTTAGCATTTAGGCACTCAAGATTACAAGGCAGATGGATCCTTTTACTGGTCTGGATAATCCCCCAAAAGTCACAGCCATATTGCACATGTACATCATCTTTCATCTCAAACGATCCCAATGCCCTTTATAAACTCTCTACAAGATGGACAGAACCATTGTAATGTAGCCATCTCTGAGGTGGAGAACAGCAAATAAGCTCACAAAATGTTGCATTTTAAATGTTCTGTGCTGCAGCTTGATGTGGCTTCCTCCAGAACCTGACAATGTTGCTCCTTTAGAATCTGATCCAGTTTTGAAGTACTGAAGTCAGTGGTAGCCTTTCCATTGACTTTAATGAACTTTGGATCACACACTTGGTTGATCAGATGTGGCAGTATGTAGAGTTGCATCCATGGCACTTATATTCTTTGAAAGACCTGGGGGAAAAACATTATTTTGAACACAGATCCCAAAAGCAACTACACCTCTACCTCGATATAACGCTGTCCTCGGGAGCCAAAAAATCTTACCGCGTTATAGGTGAAACCAAGTTATATCGAACTTGCTTTGATCCGCCGGGAGTGCGCAGCCCTCTCTTCCCCCCCCCCCCCCCCCGGAGCACTGCTTTACCGCGTTTTATCAGAATTCGTGTTATATCGGGTCTCATTATATCAGGGTAGAGGTGTATTTATACCCCACGCTGCCCCCAACAGAAATCTGTGTACATACATGTAAATTAATCGCAGCCTTCCATTCTACAATATACACAAGTAATCTCCAATATAAAAAATAGCACTTGGACTAGTAAAGCAGTGTAGGTTTTGCCATGATATACAAGCTACTAAAAAACAGTCTAATGCGCAAAACAGACTCTTCCCTCAACACCATAACAAAATACAGAGTTCCACTAAGAGACAAGCTTTATATTTTGTCTTGTAATCTTATTGAGTTTACTATATGCAATTTCCATTTTACTGATTTAGGAACTCACATAGCACTGTCATGAGTGTAATATGAACTGTTAGATATTTAATCAGTTAGAGAGGACTTGCTTATTTTTTTTTACCTTTCCCATAGCCAGTTACAGTTTGATACCAGTAAAATACTGTGATTTTAAGGTGTACCCTGGGTTTTCTTAGTTGACCTATATAGATGGTTTTCCTTTTAAATCTTTTAACAGAAAATTTTCACAGAAGATGGCAAACAGTGTATATATGAAAAACTTTGCCTATGTGCGGGAGCAAAACCTAAGTTAATTTTTGAAGGAAACCCATATGTATTAGGAATCCGGGATACTGACAGTGCTCAGGTAATATATTTTCATGGTTCATAAATATGTTAGCATTTTGCATCCTAACCATGCACATGTGGTTAGTCACAGTGTAATGTAAAAATTATTGTGGAATGAAATAGATAAACAAGATGTTATCCTAATATCAGAAATAAATAATAGAAACCATTGTTATACATTTTTAGAAGTAAAGAAGTAACTCTGAAATGCCATTTTAAAAAATAAGATCTTTATTTTCAAAAATAACTCATTAATGGATAGAGAGGGTTCCCATCATGAGAACCTTCAGAATAAGCAAAATAGTAGTTTATTTTGTGCTGGTAACAGTTGCCAGATTGAAAACATACAGCATAGGCAGCAAACTTCCCCATATTTTCTTGCTTACTACAGTATAGGTATGTCTACACCATATATTTTTAGTTCAAGTTCACTGCTTGCCAATTAACTTGAGGTAGTCAACAAATTTGTAAAGGCTTGTGGGGATGCTGCACACATTTGATCCAGGCTGTAAATTTGTTTTTGTAAAGAAATTGGCTATCCATTAACTTGAGTTAAAGAAGGCTAATGAAGACAAGCCCAGAAAGACAACCTCTAGGGACAGGAGAGGATAGTTGTTTTCAGAGCCTCTCAGTTTTTTATTTCTCTGTTGTGACTAACCACAAAGGTGGTCAGTTGTGTACGTTGATCCATATGGTACGGGATGGAGACTACCAGGTCATTCTTTCATAAATTCTCGAACCATCACCAGATCGTCATGACTCTTGGTCACTGCTGATCTGGACTATATTCAAATCTACAGTTCAAAGTTTAATGGCTTTCTGTGCCATGAGCTATTCAGTCCCAGTGGATGCAGATTTTTGTTTAAAATACAGTGTCCCAAGTGATAATGATATGATACAAAATACTGTCTGGTATTCTTTGTTTTATGAATAGCAGCATCTCTAGCTCCTAAGTTATGTAATTCAGGGACTTAATTTTCTTTTTCAAAAATTTTTCCAGGCAAACAAAACAGTCTGTGGCAAATCTAAGAACCTTACTGTTAAATCAAAGTTATAAATGCAAAACAGTCTCCTTATCCTGGTCCATTTTGTCTTTTTACAAGATATTGAGTGAAATAAAATTGGACTCAAAGAAACAGAACATGATTTCAATATTGGCTTTTAAATACATTATAAAATATGAGATGAAACGTGCTTTAGTAGTTAGGACAAGGGAGAGACTCCTGGATTCTATTACAAACTCTGCCATTTAGTCTTAACTAAATCACTTACCTTTCCTCTTCTCAGTTTATTTATCTATAAAAGCAATATAGTAGAGGCACACTGTGGCATCCTAACAGAGCTATAGAGTCTTAATTAACTTCAATAAAATGCCTTAACATAATTAGATGTGTATCATTCATAATCATTAACATAATTATTATTAAAATTATACATTTGAGAATTTGAGGAATATTAAATTACGTAAATTGATCAAGTTTGAGTGACTAGAATACTGTAAGCTGTCTTTTTTTTTAACTATAGGCCTTTCAGAATCATTTGGCCAAAGCTAAAAGAATAGCAGTTGTGGGAAATGGTGGCATTGCGCTCGAATTAGTGTAAGTAAATTATTTTCTTAAGTTATTGAGAAATGTGTGAAAATAAAGACTAGAACAACTGGGTTATCCAAGTGTGTGTTATCTTAGGATTTTTTTAAAATGCTTTATAATAAAGTTCTAATTATTATTCGTTTATATTTAGTAAGGGCATTGATAAAAGGAAATACTTTCATACAACATGTAATTGGACTGTGGAACTCATTATCACAGAAAATCATTAAGGCCAATAATTCAGCAAGATTCAAAAAGGGATTGGACATTTACATGGATAACAACATCCAGAGTTAAAGTAATGTAAAAATAATTGAAAGGCATGTTAAAGCTCGTGCTTTAGGGTTTAAGCTATTCTCTATTAGAGATTAGAATGAGACCTAATGTGGGAGTAGGGAGCAGATCTGCCTACTGTGTGGTTCTTACACCTTCCTCTGAAGTCCTTTTAATACCAGGATTGGTGTTGGAATGAGGATAATGTGCTGGAGGGACTCTTGCCCCCTACTCTGAATTGAGGCTAAAGTGGTGGGGAATGCTGCAGGGATCACCAAATTGGAGGGCCAAGGATAGTCTTGCTTATGGTTTTTCTTTCATCAGGCAAAGATTTTCTTTAGGTGGATGTGTAGTGGATGTGACTGGGTTCTGTGGGGGGAGTCTTGTCATGACGCTGTAGGGTCTTGGATCCATTAGTGACGTTTTGTACTATATATGTATATGTAGATTTGTCTCATAAAAAGGGGGATAATATGTAATCTCTGTAACCAGTACTAAAGGGCATGAAAATAGGATGCACACAACTTCTTCTTTCACCAAGGAGGCATTAACTTTGTTTCCAGGTTTAGGAATGAAATCTCCTGCCCTCCTTTAATCTAGATCAGCATTTCTCAAACTGAGGTCTGTGGACCCCGCTGCTCAACTCCTCCCCCTCCTCACTCCCAGGCAGGCTCCCTACTTGCCCTGGCTCCCTACCTGCACAGGGGCGGCCAGGGAGGCTCTGTGCACTGCCCCTGCCTGAGTGCTGGCTCCGCAGCTCCCGTTGGCCAGGAACCGCGACCAATGGCAGCTGTGGGGGCCTTGTCTGCGGGCAGGGCCGCTGAGAGTGGATTCGGGGCCCGGTGAAAAAAATTTTCGGGCCCCACAGCAAGGGCAGACCGGCTAAACAGGGCTGACGGGGGGGGGGGGAAAGCCGGGGAAGCTGGGCCCCGGGCCCCCTTCCGGACTGCCAGGCCCTGGTCATTTGTACCGGCTCCTCCCCCTCCCCCCCCCCCCCCCGTCGGCCCTGTCTGTGGGTGCGAGGGCAGCGTGCAGAGCCTCACTGGCTGTGCATCTGCCTAGGGGCCGCAGGAATCTGTGGCTGCATCCTGGGAGCCACGGTAAGTGCCGCCAGGACCACTTACCCCTCCACACCTTAACCCCCTGCCCCAGCTCAGAGTCCCCTCCTGTACCCAAACTCACTCCTGGAGCCCCCACGCCCCAGCCCAGAGCCTCACCCCCTTCCCGCATCCCAACTCCCTGCCACAGCGTGGTGAAAGTGAGTGAGGGTGGGGGAGAGCAAGCGACAAAGGAAGAGGGGATGGAGCGAGTGGGGGGCAGGGGCTTGGAGAAGGGGTGGGGCAGAAACATTCAAAATGGGGGGGCCTCAGATTGCTAAAGTTTGAGAACTGCTGATCTAGATCACTCATAAACAAAAATTTCCTCTGTGGCAACCCATAATTTTATCCATTGTTGAAATGTGCTTTCCAGGTATGAAATTGAAGGATGTGAAGTGATTTGGGCCATCAAAGACAAAGTCATTGGGAATACTTTCTTTGATGCAGGAGCAGCTGAATTCCTTATTCCAAAGCTAACTGCTGAGAAATTAGAGACTGCAATTGCATGTAAAAGAACCAAATATACGACAGAAGGTACTGTGCAAACAGTAAAATACACTCCTTGCTTTAGTATATTAGCATATTAGTTGGCACTTGAATTTACACCATCTAAAATCATATGTAAACCTGAGATCAGCCAAATTAACAATGTTCAAAAAAAGCTTCACTGTTCAAAATAGCATTCCCTCTTTAAAAAAACAAACATAAAAAAGATTTTAATTATTATACTGCTAAAATGTTTGTGTAATATTGCTCTCTAAAGATTATTTAATTTATATACTGGTATGTATGCATGTATCTCTGTCTCTATTTGATGATGTTACATATTCTATAATTGCCCAAGCGCTGCAGCAAGTAATACTGGTAATTGGAAGCACTCTACCCTCTTAGTCAGTACTGAACTAATGTGTCTGCAGAGTGCTAGGAGATGCTACTGCTCAATACAGTTTCTTTTGGATAAGGCACAAAACTAAGCTTTCTAGTTTATTGTGGTCATTAAAGATCTCATTACACTAGATGCTTTTTAAAATTCCCCCATCTGTTTTAATTTAGAGATTAATATTTTTTCTTTGTTACAATGAGGGCCTGCAGTTTTCTATTCACATGAGTAGCCCCATTGATTCATGTGAGTAAGGGTCTGTTGGAACAGCTCCTTTAATCTGTTATACTGTTGCTGGGTGCTTTCACACAGCGGTTACTTTTTATTCCATGTCTGGTTGCATGTGAGTGAAGGTGAAAGGTGTTGTTAAGAATATTATAAAATAAGATTACAATCCTGAAGTATGATGTGTTCTAGAAGTAGTGGAGTGTTTTGACTCCAGCACATTGTAATCCCTACTTCCCACCACAAGGTCACACTACTCTCTTAGTTCAGAATCCTTTGGAGTTGTGAGGATTGTATAATCGTGTATAAGGTCTTCGTATCGTGTATATGTTGAGTCTGATATTCTCCACATTCTTGACTTCAGGAAGTGAGAAGGAAGAAGGAAGTGTGGCAGCAGCCGACAAACTAGGCACTGCCTTAGGCCCTGATTGGCATGAGGGCCTACATCTTAAAGGAACTAAAGAGGTAAGGCTGACATCATCCTAACTATATTTGTTTAGATGCTAGTTTAAGTGTGTGGGAATGCATTGGCAGTACAGCGCCACACAGTGTTTCTAGGAATAAAACCAGAATGCACATGAACTAATTCTCCTCATACACCAAATTTACATTTGTAAATCCAGTAATTTCAGTAGAGTTATTTCCAATTTTCCTCACATCAGTGAAAGTCAGATCTACTGCTGTGCTTCATCTTCAGATACAAGCTCAAATGTTTTTTTCCACATTTCTGTGGGATTGCGTCTGATTGTAGTTTTAATAAAGAGCAACAAAAGCTATTTGAATACTCTCTAACTTCAGCTGCTTCAAATAAAGTTTAATCTCAGAGAGAGGCTATAATGAAACTCACCCAAAGGTACAGTGCACAACAGTCACTTATCACTACAGATATTCATGTTTCCTTTTTTAGTGAAACAATATAAATACATTTTTAAAACCCTGGAAGTAGGGTTGTGTGGACCTTTTTTGTTTGGAAAAAAAAAAAAAATCAACTGAGTGGGCATTTCTATGTTTTTATCAGATTTTCATTTTTTGAACTTTTCAGTCACTCTGAAGTATTTATTTGAATATAACATATATTTGAAAGATTTTTATGTGAGAAATATTAGCCTCAAATTTCAATTTTGAATTAAATTTTTAACTATTCTAAAAAGTTAGAAAGAAAGGAATGGGCATATCAAAGTTGTTGCTGTGCCTCTCAAAATAATCATAGAATCATAGGACTGGAAGGGACCTCAAGAGATCTTCTAGTCCAGTCCCCTGCACCCAAGGCAGGACTAAGTATTATCTAGATCATCTCTGACAGGTGTTTGTCTAACCTGCTCTTAAAAATCCCGAATGATGGAGATCCACAACCTCCCTAGGCAATTTATTCCAGTGTTTAACCACCCTGACAGGAAGTTTTTCCTAATGTCCAACCTAAACTGCCCTTGCTGCAATTTAAGCTCATTGGTTCCTGTCCTATCCTCAGAGATTAATGAGAACAATTTTTCTCCTTCCTCCTTATAACAACTTTTTATGTTCTTGACAACATGTGTCCACCCCCCCATCAGTCGTCTTTTCTCAGACTAAACAGACCCAGTTTTTTCAATCTTCCTTCATAGGTCATGTTTTCTAGACCTTTAGTCATTTTTGTTGCTCTTCTCTGGACTTTCTCCAGTTTGTCCACATCTTTCCTGAAATGTGGTGCCCAGAACTGGTCACGATATTCCAGTTGAGGCCTAATCAGTATGGAGAAGAGCGGAAGAATTACTTCTTGTGTCTTGCTTACAACACTCCTGCTAATACATACCAGAATCATGTTTGCTATTTTTTCAATAAGTGTTACACTGTTGACTCATATTTAGCTTGTGATCCCCAGATCCCTTTCCACAGTCATTTCTAAGTCCTTCTTAGACAGTCATTTCCCATTCTGTATGCATGCAACTGATTGTTCCTTCCTAAGTGGAGTACTTTGCATTTGTCTTTATTGAATTTCGTCCTATTTACTTCAGACCATTTCTCTAGTTTGTCCAGATCATTTTGAATTTTAATCCTATCCTCCAAAGTACTTGCAACCCCTTCCAGCTTGGTATCGTCCGCAAACTTCATAAATTTACTCTCTATGCCATTATCTAAATCACTGATGAAGATCTTGAACAGAACAGGACTCAGAACTGATCCCTGTGGGACTCCATTTGATATGCCCTTCCACCTTGACGATGAACCACTGATAACTACTCTCTGGGAATGGTTTTCCAACCAGTTATGCACCCACCTTATAGTAGCTCCATGTAGGTTGTATTTCCCTAGTTTGTTTATGAGAAGGTCATGCAAGACAGTATCAAAAGCCTTACTAAAGTCAAGATATACCACATCTAATGCTTCTCCCCAACCACCCTGTCAAAGAAAGCTATTAATTTGTTTTGACATGATTTGTTCTTGACAAATGCATGCTGACTGTTAATTACCACCTTATTATCATCTAGATATTTGCAAATTGATTGCTTAATTATTTGCACCGTTATCTTTCCGGATATTGAAGTTTAGCTGACTGGTCTATAATTCCCTAGGTTGTCCTTAATTCCCTTTTTTATAGATTGGCACTATATTTGCCCTTTTCCAGTCCTTTGGAATCTCATTCGCCTTCCATGACTTTTCAAATATAATTGCTAATGGCTCAGATATCTCCTCAGTGAGCTCCTTGAGTATTCTAGGATGTATTTCGTCAGACCCTGGTGACTTGAAGACATCTAATTTGTCTAAGTAATTTTTAACTTGTTCTTTCCCTATTTAGTCTCTGATCCTACCTCATTTTCACTGGCATTCAATGTTAGACATCCAATTGCTACTAAACTTTTTGGTGAAAACTGAAACAAAAAATCATTTAGTACTTCTGCCATTTCCACATTTTTTTTGTTATTGTTTCCCCCCCCCCCCTCATTGAGTAAAGGGCCTTTCTTGTTCTTGGTCTTCCTCTTGCTTCTAATGCAGGGGTTCTCAACCTTTTTCCTTCTGAGCACCCACACCCAATATGCTATGTTGTGCCACTGCAACTGTTTTTCAGTAGATTAATAGCCAGGGCCAGTGTTAGGGGGTAGCAAGCAGTTCAGTTGCCCTGGGCCTTATGCCACAGGGGGCCCCACGAAGCTAAGTTGCTCAGGCTTTGGCTTCAGTCCAGAGCAGCAGGGCTCGGGATTTGACTTTCTGCCCTGGGCCCCAATGAGTCTAACGCTGGCCCTGCTCTCTGTTTTATTTTGGCAGACCCCCTCAAACCTGCTCATGGCCCCCTAGGGGGCCCCGGAGCCCTGGTTGAGAACCGCTGTTCTAATGTATTTGTAAAATGTTTTCTTGTTATCATGTATGTCTCTAGGTAGTTTAATCTCGTTTTGTGCCTTGGACTTTCTAACATCGTCCCTAAATGCTTGTGTTGTTTGTTTATATTAATTCTTTGTAATTTGACCTAGTTTCCACTTTTTGCAGGACTTTTTTTTGAGTTTTAGATTATTGAAGGTCTCATGGTTAAGCCAGGGTGGTCTCTTGCCATACTTGCTATCTTTCCTGCGCAGTGGGATAGTTTGCTCTTGTGCCCTTAATAACGTCTCTTTGAAAAACTGCCAACTCTCTTGAACTGTTTTTCCCCTTAGACTTGCTTCCCATGGGATCTTACCTACCAACTCCCTGAGTTTGCTAACGTCTGCCTTCTTGAAATCCATTATCTTTATTGTGCTGTTTTCCCTCCTACCATTCGTTAGAATCATGAACTCTACCCTTTCATGATCACTTTCATCCAGGCTGCCTTCCACTTTCAAATTCTCAATTAGTTCCTCCTTATTTATCAAAATCAAATTTAGAACAGCCTCTCCCCTAGTAGCTTTCTCCATCTTCTGAAATAAAAAATTATTTCCAATACATTCCAGTAACTTGTTGGTTAATCCATACCCTGCTGTCTTATTTTCCCAACAGATGTCTGGGTAGTTGAAAGCCCCCCATCACCACCACGTCCTGTGCTTTGGATGATTTTGTTAGTTGTTTATAAAAAGCCTCATCCACCTCTTCTTCCTGGTTAAGTTGTCTGTAGTAGACCCCTACCATGACATCTTCCTTGGTTTTTTTTAACCCTTTTATCCTAACCCAGAAACTTTCAACAAGTCTGTCTCCTATTTTCATCTCAACCTCAGTCCAAATGTATACACCAGGGGTAGGCAACCTTTCAGAAGTGGTGTGCCGAGTCTTCATTTATTCACTTTAATTTAAGGTTTTGCATGCAGGTAATACATTTTAATGTTTTTTAGAAGGTCTCTCTCTATAAGTCTATATTATATAACTAAACTATTGTTGTATGTAAAGTAAAAAAGGTTTTCAAAATGTTTAAGAAGCTTCATTTAAAATTAAATTAAAATGCTGATCTTACACCGCCAGCCTGCTCAGCCCGCTGCCAGCCTCGGGTTCTGTTCACCAAGGCTGGCAACGGGCTGAGTGGGGCCTGCAGCCGGGACGCCAGCTGGCAAGGGGCCGGCAGCTGGGATCCCAAACCTGGGGGGGGGGTTCAGGGGTCAGGGCAGAGGGCTGGAGGGTGTGGGGGTGCAGGGCAGAGGCCTGGGGGTGGGGGTGGGGGTTCAGAGGTCAGGGCAGAGGGCTGGGTGTGTGTGGGGAGGTGCAGGGCAGAAGGCTGGGTGTGTGTGGGGGGGGGTTCAGAGGTCAGGGCTGGGGGGCGTGGGGGTGCAGGGCAGAAGGCTGGGTGTGTGGGGGGGTTCAGGGGTCAGGGCAGAGGGCTGGGGGTGTATGGGGAGGTGCAGGGCAGAAGGCTGGGTGTGTGTGTGGGGGG
This sequence comes from Malaclemys terrapin pileata, assembly GCF_027887155.1. Lineage (NCBI taxonomy): Eukaryota > Metazoa > Chordata > Testudines > Emydidae > Malaclemys > Malaclemys terrapin. The sequence goes on from NC_071505.1 coordinate 117,719,732, forward strand.
TTCAGAGGTCAGGGCTGGGGGGTGTGGGGGTGCAGGGCAGAAGGCTGGGTGTGTGTGGGGGGGTTCAGGGCAGAGGGCTGAGGTGCTCGGCTTGTGGGGGTGCTCCCAGCCCCCTGCCCTGAGCGGCTCATGGCAGGGGACTGGAAGGGATATGCCCTGTTCCACCCCCTTCCCCAAGGTCCCGTCCCTACCTCTTCTCTGCCTCCTCTACGGAGCAGCGAGCATGCTGCCACTCATCCCCCTCCCCCTGATCGGCGCAGGGAAGGAGAGGAGGAGGGGCAGGAAAGCACCACGCTGGGGGAAGAAGCAGGGCTGCCGCAGGGCCAAGCTTCTGCCTCCTGCCCCCGTAGGGGAGAGCGGTGGGTGGGGGGACTGAGTGGGGCTGGGGGCCGGGACTGCGGCAGGCAGCAGCATGCCACTCAAAATCGGCTTGTGTGCCGTGTTTGGCACACATGCCATAGGTTGCCGACCCCAGTATACACTTTTGATATATAAGGCAACACTTCCTCCACTTTGATACCACTGTTGTCAACAAAATGTAGCTGTGATTTGTTGAAATTTGTACTGAGCATGAGGAAGATTATGATCAAAACATAGCATGCAGGGAAGCACTAAACTTACAAAAGCAATTGAAGGAAGTTTCAGAGACTTGACAGATTGGAGAGTGGTGGTACTACTGGTGCAGTCTGTGGGCATTTGGTTTACTGTAATCAATATCAAGGAATGAGAACTGCACAAGGATTGAATCATAAAATGATTCCGAAAAACTATGGCATCTCTGCATGACTAACATGCCTGATCCCAAATGTTAGTCATAGATTGAGCTCAGAACTGGAATAAGTTGAAATGTGGCAGATGCAAACATAAGAGAGAAGGAAGGAACTCAACAAATCCAAATCTATGTATGTTGTCATAAGAGGTAGTCACAGTTCATTTAATCAAAATGCTGAAAAATTGTGGAATTGAAATCTTGAAAGACAGGATAGTTGAAATCAGATTTATCATATTTTTTAAAAATCTGCACTCTTCTCTAGACAACTCAGTGTCAGTTGAGCATGTCTTTAGCCATTAAGATTGTTTTGGTTAAAACTCCATGACAAAGAAGGTGATGAAAAAGCAGGTAAGTACTGATACTGAAGGGCTATAACAAAAGGGACTCAACTAATGTGTCAGATTTCAACATTTGGGACATTCTTTTTCATCTTACTAATATTTAATTCAGGAGAAAGTTTTCTAGCATGTATGATAGTATTGTTATTGCTAATTGTTGTATATCTTGTAACTATCCATTTTCTTATTTAGTTTTCTCACAAAGTTCACATTGAAACACTGTGTGAAATAAAGAAAATATACCTTCAGCAAGAATTCAAGCAGCTGCAGAAGACCTCTTTGTCTTTTCCTAAAGATAATTCAGATAACCAGAATGCACACCCAGATGAAGGTAAGTATCACAGAAGAAACAATATGCAGATACTAATTTGAAATCCTCCTTGAGGATGCAAACATAGCAGAAGTACAATATATTTGTATTATTTGTTTCAAAGCAAATAAAATAGATGGGGACAGATCATCTGTTTCCGTAAGTTAGCATAGCTCCATTAAGTCAATGAAGCTATGAAAACTTACACCAGCTGAGGATCTGACCTATGGGCTCCAGACCAGCAAATAGCTATGCCCAGACTTAAGCCCGCAGGAATCAACAGGGCACTGTGCTAATAATGGGGACAGTCAGATAAAGGCACATACCTATTATCACAGTAAAAACAGAAAAAAAGTTCTTCATTGTCCTTATTTGAATGCCTGAGAGAATATGTAAGGGATAATCCTGAGATGGTAGGGGAAAAGACCACCTTCTGGTTCCAGCTTTAACTTTTGATCCTATGTAGACGATTCCTATTAGAATTTTATAAGAATGTAAGAATGGTCATACTAAATCAAACCAATGGTCCATCTAGACCAGCATCCTGTCTTCTGACAGTGGTTAGATGCTTCAGAGGGAATGAACAGAAGACAGCAATTACTAAGTGATCCATCCTGACATCCAGTCCCAGCTTCTGGCAATCAGCGGTTTAGGGACACCCAGAGCATGGGGTTGCATCCCTGACCATTTTGGCTAATAGCCATTAATCGACCTATGCTCCATGAATTTACCTAATTCTTTTTTAATCCAATTATACTTTTGGCCTTCACAACATCCCCTGGCAATGGGTACCACAGATTGAGGGTGTCCGATGTGTGAAGCAGTACCTCCTTACGTTTCTTTTAAAACTGTTGCCTATTTATTTCATTGGGAGACCCTTGGTTCTTGTGCAAAGGGGTAAATAACACTTCCTTTTTCACTTTCTCCACACTATTCATGATTTCATAGACCTCTGTCATATCTCTCCTTAGTCTTCTCTTTTCTGAGCTGAACAGTCCCAGTCTTTTTAATATATCCTTATGTGGAAGCTGTTTCATACCCTTAATCATTTTTGTTGCCCTTCTCTGTACCTTTTCTAATTATAATATATATTTTTTGAGATGGGGTGACCAGAACTGTATGCAGTATTCAGTATGTGGCCGTACCATAGATTTATAGTTGCATTATGATATTTGCTCCCTTACTATCTACCCCTTTCCTAATGGTTCTTAACATTCGGTTAATTTTTTTGACTGTTGTGGCACATAAAGCGGATGTTTTCAGATGATGACTCCAAGATCTCTTTCTGAGTGGTAACAGCTAATTTAGACCCCATCATTTTGTATGTATAATTGGGATTGTGTTTTCCAATGTGCATTACTTTGCACTTATCAACATTGAATTACATCTGCCATTTTGTTGTCCATCACCCAGTTTTGTGAGATTGCTTCGTAACTCTTCACAGTCAGCTTTGGACTTAATTATCTGGAGTAATTTTGTATTGTCAGCAAACTTTGCTACCACACTGTTTACTCCATTTTCTATATCATTTATGATTATGTTGAACAGCACAGGTTTCAATACAGATCCTTTTGGGACCCTGCTATTTACCACTTTCCAATATGAAAACTGATCATTTGTTCCTACCCTTTGTTTCCTATCTTTCAACCAGTTTCTGATCCACGAGTGCACCTTCTCTTTTATCCCATGAATGCTTAGTTTGCTTAACAGGCTTTGGTCAAAAGCTATCAGCCGGATCACCTGTGTCCACGTTTCTTGACACCCTCAAAGAATTCTAATAGATTGATGAGGCATGATTTTCCCCTAGCGATATTACTGTTCCCCAACATATCATGTTAATCTATGTGTCTGATAATTCTGTTCTTTGCTATAGTTTCAAACAATTTGTCTGGCATTCCATTAAGTATCCTCCACTTATCTGGTACAGAGGCTGATTTAAGCAATAGGTGACAGTAGTTCTGGAATTTCATGTTTGAGTTCCTTCAGAACTCTTGGCTGAATACCATCTAGTCCTGACTTTTTACTGTTTAATTTATCAATTTGTTCCAAAATCTCCTCTGTTGAAACCTCAATTTGGGACAGTTCCTCAGATTTGTCACCTAAAAAGAATGGCTCAGATGTGGGACTCTCCCTCATATCCTCTGCAGTGAAGACCAATACAAAGAATTAATTTAGCTTCTCCACAATAGCCTTGTCTTCCTTGATTGTCTAGTGAGCCCACTGATTGTTTTTGATATACTTTTAAAAAAATGCTGTTAATTTTTGTGTCCTTTGCAAGTTGCTCTTCAAATTCTTTTTTGGGGCCTAATTATACTTGTACACTTGACTTGCCAGAGTTTATGCTCCTTTCTGTTTTCCTCAGTAGGATTTGACTTCCATTTATAAAGGATGCCTTTTGCCTCTAACCATCTCTTTTACTCTGTTGTTTAGCCATTGTAGCATTTTTTCCCCCTCTTACTGTTGTTTTTTTTTTTAATTTGGGGTATATATTTATTTTGAGTCTCTATTCCGGTATTTTAAAATCGTTTCAATGCAGCTTGCAGGTCTTTCGCTCTTGTCACTGTTCCGTCTAATTTCCATTCAATTAACTTCCTTGGTTTTGGGTAGTTCCCCTTTGTGAAGTTAAATGCTATTGTGGTGGATTTCTTTGGTATTTTCCCCTCTAGAAGGATGTTAAATTTAATTACATGATGGTTTTAACAACACGTGGTTCAGCTATATTCACCTTTTGGACCAGATCCTGTGCTCCACTTAGGACAGAGTCAAGTACTGCCTCTCCCTTTGTGGGTTCCAGGACTAGCTGCTCCAAGAAGCAGTCATTAATGGTGTCTAAAAATGTTATCTCTGTACCCTGTCCTGAGGTCACATGTTCCCAGTCAACCTGGGGAGAGTTGAAATCCTCCATTGTTATTGGGTTTTCTGTTCTCGTAGCCCCTCTAATCTCCCTGAGCATTTCACAATGACTGTCACCATACCAGTCAGGTGGTCAATAGTATATTCCTAGTGCTAAACTCTTATTTTTCGAGCATGGAATTTTTATCCATAGAGATTATATGGTACAGTTTGATTAATTTAAGATTTTTACTATATTTGACTCTATGCTTTCTTTCACATTTAGTGCCCTTCCTGCACTAGCACGATCTACTCTGTTGTTCCTATATAGTTTGTATCCTGGTATTACCATGTCCCATTGATTACCATTGTTTCTCCAAGTTTTTGTGATGCCTTTTATATCAATATCCTAATTTAATATGAGGCACTTAAGTTCACCCATCTTAGTATTTAGACCTCTAGCATTTGTATACAAGCACTTATAAAATTTTTCAATATTAAATTGTCTGCCTTCATATGATGTAATTAAAAGGGATTCTTTTCCATTTGACTGTTTCTCTTCAGTTCCTACCTGTACTTTATCAACTTCTATCCTCTCCTTTTTTACTAGGATATAGAGTATTCCCTTTAATAAATCCTCCCTAACTGATGTCTCTGTCTGAACTTGTGCTCCTCTACACCTGTTGGTCTCTTAAAATGTAATAATCTTAAAATGTTAGTGCATTAATTCAGTAAAGCATTTTCTGGGTATTACATGTATAGATTTAATAATAATACTTAGCATTTATATAAGACTTTATATCTTCATAGTACTTTACAAACACAATATAATCCACATAATACCCCAGTAAGGTGGGAGCAGTGGTGAGTAGTAGTAGTATTCCTATTTTCCAAATGGGGAAACTGAGGCAGAGTAAATCCAAAAAGGAATTAATGTCAGAACAAGGATTTGATCTTTGGTGTCTAGGCTCCTAGGCCTATGATTAAAATAAGAAAAGTGGTGGGCAAATTGTGAGAATTATTTTTGCTTCAAATAATAAGGTAGGGTGTTCGCAAGTAACTTAATCCTTGTGTATTTCATGCCTTATTAAAATAATAACATGCAGTGATTGTGTTCTCAGGTTAGAATTTTCACTTTTTCAGAGCTGTGGCCTGTATATATGGAATTAACCAATGGGAAGATATATGGCTGTGATTTCATTGTCAGTGCAACTGGAGTTGTGCCAAATGTTAAGCCATTTCTTGATGGTAATAATGTAAGGGTCATTATTAAATATAACTACTGACTTCTTTTTAAAACAAAAGGAAATATACTTTGGTAGCTATTTTATGTTACATTTCCTAAGATAAAATGTTGAAAGGTAAGGATTTTGCATGTTGTAAACAAATTTAAAATGAGGTGTATGCTATGAAATTGAGTACTCTAGAAATTCCTAACATATTAAAAAATGAATTTCTGTAGAGTTATGGGCCCCTTCAATTGGACCAAATCAATATCAAAGCTGGAATTAAAATTTGAGAATTCCTAGCTCACAGTTACATGTTGACACCATGAGATCATGCTGCTTCCCATACTTATATCTATGTTAAGAGTGTTGTTGTTTTTTTGTAGTTTACGGTGTTGGTAAAACACGGGTCACTAAGCAAAACATACAGCTGATATTACAAAAACATCTTAGTTTCTTACCTAGTGTTCAGCACTAAGGTATGAAATGTAAATTGTGATTTACTGCTACATGTTGACTCGCTTGTGAAGTCATTCGTACTTCTTTGTTACATCCCTATGGGATATCAGTAAATTAAAAAAAAAAAAAAAAAAAAAAAAACCCTTGCAAAGCTACACCATGTACTAAAAACAACATTTTATGCTCCCTTAGGGTTCTATGCTTTCTGTAACACCAAGGAATTAATGTATGCTGATGTGTTACAATGGAGTGTAATCTGGCTGACTTCCACTTCAGGCGATCTTAAGTTAAAATAAGTTTAGAATCATAAAAGTACCAATGACCGTCTTACCAATGCTACATCTGGATTTTGGAGTTAGCTCACTTTAAAAGAAAAATATGTGCAGATCACTTGTAAAACACAGCACTGATCTCAGTTTTAAACTGTGTTCTAATAGTTTTTATGTGAATATGAACAGCACATATTAATGTGCTCTCTGTGGGACTACAATTTAAAACCACTATGAAAATTAAGTTAACACTGAATATGCCCAGCCGCTTATTAAACAGATATTCAAACAGAGTTCATTACATCTGTAGTCTGTACTGATTGCCTGTTTTAGATTGAATTTGAGGTGTTGATTTTGACCTATAAATCCCTAAATAATATGGAGCCTTTCTGTGTGAGAAACTGCCACTGGGTGATTTGGGGAAAAGGGGCAAGATGTCTGCTGCTGATCAAGCAAAAGGAGGTGGCAGGGAAGTAGAAAGAAAAGAGCTTGAGGAAGGCTGGAACACATGGTCAACAATTTGAACTGGATTCTGAAATGAATGGGGAGCCAGGGAAGTAGTTTGTGGGTGGGGGTGGTGTGATAGCACTTCTTTGTATGTCTGAAAAGGTGGGAAGCAGCATGCTGAACATGTTTGATCTTGGTGAAGCTGTAAAAAAGGGAGCTGCCATAGCTAATAGCATCACTTTTTGATATTGGGCCAGATTAATTTAGTTGGTAAATTTACAGAAGGGATTAATTTAGTCCATTATATCCAAATGGGATGCTGCTATAAATAAACTAAATAAAATAAATGAGATTTGCAGCAGAATAGTATTGCTGTATTCAGGAATAAAGGCTGACAAAGTACAGGGTAGGAAAAGAATAAGCAGCCTCTAAAAGAAGAAACCACACCACATTTTTTAACTAATTTATTTTTGCCATTTTGAGTGTTTTTTTATGTTTGAAGGATAACATTGAGTGGTATTGAGAAATTAAATGTAGCTCTTGAATATAATATGGAGAAGTGTTTTATTAGCTCAGCCAAAGATATTTAACCAGGACATACATAGATAGTTGGAAAAGCTGCTTTAATGTGGCGTACCTCCGGGAACCTATTTTCTTCAATTAAAATGAATGAGTTTTCTGTTTTAACAAGACAGTTTTAATTATACAAGCTGCTTTGTGGTGATGGTTTCTTTTCCTGACAGTTATAAGTAGTCCTATTAGAAGCATGGTTAAAGGTCACAAATTTGGCTAATAACTAGGGCTGTCAATTAATCACAGTTAACTCATGCGATTAACTCAAAATAATAGCGATTAATTGCACTTAACAATAGAATACCAATTGAAATGTATTAAATATTTTTGATGTTTTTCTACATTTTCAATATTGATTTCAGTTACAACACAGAATACGAAGTGCACAGTACTCACGTTATATTATTTTTTATTACAAATATATACACTGTAAAAATTATAAACAAAAGAAATAGTATCTTTCAATTCACCTCATACAAGTACTGAAGTGCAATCTCCTTATCGTGAAATTATAACTTACAAATGTAGATTTTTTTCGTTACATAACTGCATTCAAAAACAAAATAGTGTAAAACTTTAGCGCCTACAAGTTCACTCAGTCCTACTTATTCTTCCAATCGCTAAGACAAACAAGTTTGTTTACATTGATGGGAGATACTGCTGCCTGCTTCTTATTTACAGTGTCACCTGAAAGTGAGAACAAGCATTCATGTGGCACTTTTGTAGCTGGCTTGCAAGATATTTACATGCTAGATATGCTAAACGTTCGTATGCCCCTTCATGCTTCGGCCACCATTCCAGAGGACATGCTGATGATGCTTGTTAAAAAAATAATGCATCAATTAAATTTGTGACTGTACTCCTTGAGACGGAGAATTGTGTGTCTCCTGCTCTGTTTTAACCGCATTCTGCGTATATTTCATGTTAGAGCAGTCTCGGATGATGACCCAGGATATGTTCGTTTTAAGAACACTTCCACAGCACTTTTGACAAAACGCAAAGAAGGTACCAATGTGAGATTTCTAAAAATAGCTACAGCACTCGACCCAAGGTTTAAGAATCTGAAGTGCCTTCCAAAATCTGAGAGGGATGAGGTGTGGAGCATGCTTTTAGAAGTCTTAAAAGAGCAACACTCCGATGCGGAAACTACAGAACCCAAACCACCAAAAAAGAAAATCAGCCTACTGCTGGTGACATCGAACTCTGATGATGAAAGTGAACGTGCCTCAGTCCGCACTGCTTTGGATCGTTACCAAGCAGAACCCATCAGCAGCGTGGAAGCATGTCTTATGGAACTGCGGTTGAAGCATGAAGGGACATATGAATCTTTAGCACATCTGGTACATAAATATCTTGCAACGCCAGCTACAACAGTGCGACATTATAAACAAGGAGCAGGCAGCATTGTTTGTCTGAGTAATTGGCTGACCGAGAAGTAGAACTGAGTGGACTTGTAGGCTCTAAAGTTTTACATTTTTATTTTCAAATGCAGGGTTTTTTTTTTTTTTACATAATTCTACATTTGTAAGTTCAACTTTCATGATAAAGAGATTGCACTACAGTACTTGTATGAGGTGAATTGAAAAATACAATTTTTTAATTTTTTTACAGTGCAAATATTTAATCAAAAATAAATATGAAGTGATCACTGTACACTTTGTATTCTGTGTTGTAATTGAAATTAATATATTTGAAAATGTAGTAAACATCCAAAAATATTTAAAATGGTATTCTATTGTTTAACAGCGTGATTAATCTTTTTAATCGCTTGACAGCCCTACTAATAACCTTAGCCTGCATTGCCCAGTGGTAGCCAGGGAACTGCCCTTTTGGATAAGAGACATAAATGTGATTTTAAAATTGCACGTTTTGGTTGAATGGAGTTGCTGAATATGGCAGAGACATGTGGCATGATGGACAGCTTTAAGACAAATACTATGTAAATGAGATAGGCAGTTAACCAGGATGAATTTAAATCTCCTGGAGCATTCCAATTAAATGGCTTTTGCTAGGTTGTTTTTTTCTTCAGCACTGATCCATACAAATATTTAGTTTGCTCTAGGTGAAGATGGCGGTCTGAAAGTGGATAAACATATGCACTCTTCAGTAGCAGATATCTATGCAGCAGGGGATATCTGCACTGCATCGTGGGAACCTAGTCAGATGTGGCAGCAGGTGAATACATTTATATGCATTCTAATCCAAAGGCTAAATAGCATATTATGTTTGTACATCTAATGTATGTACATATGAGGTTTATTCAAGCAGTATATCTCAATAGTGTGATGATTCGACCTGATATCAATGCACCTATAGTTTGTTTCTGAAGACCAAGTCACTCCTCATCTCTAGGTGGGTGAGGTTACTAAGTATATATGATATGTGAACTGATATGTTCATTACACATAGCATGTCTGTTAACCTTGTATTTTTTAGATGAGGCTTTGGACCCAGGCTAGGCAGATGGGATGGTATGCAGCAAAGTGCATTGTAGCAGATTTTTTAGGGGAATCTATTGACATGGACTTCAGTTTTGAACTCTTTGCTCATGTTACAAAATTTTTCAATTATAAGGTAAGTAAACTAATTCTTACACAGTTAGTTTAAAAGCACTCATTATTTGGTATTGGCATCTGTTGATTTGATCAAACCAACCATCATGTCACTCAAACAAATGATTTCTTAGTTGGCTAATATTGACAAAGACACTGATTGTGTACTGTATATAAGATTCTGTTAATGTTTCATTCATTGTTTTTTATTGATGCTAACCATGAAGGCTAAACACTAGAACTGAATAGAGGGCCTACAAACACAAGTCAGTTTATCTCAACGAACTTATCCTCCATCTTTGACACACATTGCTAGCTCTATCCTTATAGTGCATTCCGTGGTTATATTGACTGCAAACTCAACATGATGGTGGTTCATTAAATGCTGTGCATCTCAATGGATGATCACTCTTAACCCCAACTCTTGAAATTAGTCATGTTCCAATGACAACTTTTTAAAGTAAATTGTCACTACGACTTCTGTGCCAAAATGATGGTCTTTATGTCATGTAAAAATAGCCACGGAGATGAGATTTAGATCACCAAACTAGTTTAATCTGAGATCTAAGAGAGATGCAAATTCAGTTTTCTACAGGTGATTAAATATATCTTTTGCCATCTGGTTCATAATCCCGTTTTGTAATGTCTGTGAAATCATCCTACTATCAAATAGACACAGTGCAGTTCCCAGTGGGTCAAATGTCAAAGTGCTTTTTAAAGGTAAGTAATTTATTGCTCTTATGGAGAAGGAAATTAAATCACAGGGTGATAGCAGACTGCCCCAAGGTGATATAGTGATGTGGTGGCAGAGTGAGGAATAGAACCCATGTCTCTTGACGCCTAGTTCTCTGCTCTAGATCATGCTGCCTATAAGCAAGTGAGAATTGTTTGTACATGGCTGGGAGTAGAATTTCCCATTAACATCAACCCTTTTGAAGTTTACAGCATTTGCAGCAAAGAGAAGATTCCAAATCATTGTGTTCCTCTTGTAATATCTTAATTTTTCTCCCCATCTCTAGGTGGTGCTTTTGGGAAAGTACAATGCTCAGGGTTTGGATTTGGATCATGAACTAATGTTGAGGTGTACCAAAGGGCAAGAATACATCAAAGTGGTGATGCAGAATGGACGAATGATGGGAGCTGTATTGATTGGTGAAACAGACTTAGAAGAAACCTTTGAAAACTTGATTTTAAATCAGATGGATCTTTCAGCATATGGAGAAGATCTCCTAAATCCAAATGTTGACATAGAGGATTATTTTGACTGAAACAAAAACACTGCTCTCCGTTATCTTATTTAGAGTTTGAACTTCCAGTGCTGTGGTTTATATAACAGTTTACTCAGAATTTACAGAAATCAAGTAACCAAGTGTAATTACAATTCTGGAGTGAAAATATTGTGCTGGTGCTGCCAGACAGTGAGAGGCAGTTGGGAGATATGTGCTGAAATGGAGTAGCACAAAAAAAAACAAAATTCTTCAGCATATCAGGGCAAAGTGTATATATGTCTACTGTAAATCACATTGGGTGGTGGTGTTTTTTTTAAAACAAGAATTTTTCCACATTTTAGTAATATAGTACTTGAAAACCTTGGACTGTGGCAACCCGATTGGAATTATATATTGTTTGACAACTGGCTTTTCCTTCCTTGTCATGCTTAACCTAGCAAATCCAGTGTTTTGGGAGTACTGCGCTGGCTTGTCCTAGAAGTGTCAGATAGCAACTTTGGGCAGGTAGAGCACAAAGGCATTTAAAGAAAGAGGTAGCAGTCACACTGCATTTTCAACCTCACCTGCAGGAAGACTTGCAGTAAAAGGATCCCCTGGAGGAGCCTTACTCTTGGTAACTGCCACATCATGTCAGTTTGGGCATTATACAAATTTTCATTGGCCCATTCCCAAAGAGGAAGTCCAGGGCACGCATTAAGTTCTTTGTGGCCCCTTGTGTCCAAATGTGTGCGCAGGTTCTTCCCAGGTAACTGACACTGTCATTTAAGAAAGACACTTTTAAAGCAGGCTTGTTTTTGCTAAGACGTTTTTTCTCCCTCAGACTTATTTGCACTTTGTTTCCAGGGGGGGAGTTTGGAGGTATTAAAGCCTAAAATTTGTATTGTGGCAATTGCCAATGGAATATTTAATTTTGAGCTGCAAAATAATTACATGTTTTTATTTCTGCTATTAAAATAAATTTACTATAACAATCTAGCACATCGTATGTTGGAAGTTATACAAGCAGCATGTTCTAAATGGTGATGCAAGGGTGCAAACCAACTCAAATCTCAAGCATAGCTAGCTTTCAATATCTGTTAACCTGGAAAATAAGTGCTCAAAAGAGCCAAGAACTTTAAAGCTATTCCTAAATATCTTCCCTGTATTCTACAGTGCAAGCTACAGCAATGAGATATTTTAATATAAAATAAGTTCATTTCCAAAGCAATTTTTTTCTTTTTAAAATTGACAGTACAGTGCACGCCACTAAGTCAGGATAGCCATTTTCATTGCAACTTCTTCTAAAAAAAAAAAAAATCTCTTTAGCCGAGTTATGTAGTACTCATTGCCATTCGTAAATGAGCAGGAGTGAATTAATTCCACTTAAAGGGAAGCTTTCATTTAAGTGGTGGTTAATCCTGTATGAAATTTTAAGCTTTAGTCTTAAGACATTGAAATTACTACAAGAAACAATAGATGAATCAAAACAAAGTTTTGTACTGCATAAAAACTATTTTGGTATCTGAATATATCTGAAAAAAATGGTCTTAAATGGAAAATTAGTTAGACTTACATTTTTTCCCAAAACTATACTAGGGCTTGGAGCCAAAAATATTGAAACAAGGAAGTTCAGCATTATTACAGATGCTCCATCACTGACACCTGCTGTTCAGAGAAAGGGGTGTGTGTGGAAAGCATGACTGTATGAGAGAAGGATGAAACTTAATCCAAGCTCCTCACAGAAAAGGTTATTTATCATGAAGCACTAACCTACAAACATCAGGTGTGACCGCCCTTCGTGGCCCCGGCCCTAGCCAAAGCAGCAGAAGATAAATGTAGTTTTAACCAACTGGAAAAGCTGTTAGATAAATACAGCATGTAAGAGTTTTGAAAATTTGAGCACACTAACCTTATAGGTACCTAAATATAGCTTTGTTGTAGGTACCTATTTTTTTAAAAATCTTGACAAATGCATATTTATGTAGGTGATTTGTCAGAGCTGTGTGAGGAATCGTGCATCATGTCTGCTCCTATTAAATCTACATCTAAGCATGTGAAGTCACTTGCTTATTAAATTCAGCTATAAAAAATTCTTTTGGTGGAGGGGAGGGAGGTTGTACCACAGAAGACAAGAGAAGAGAAAGGTGAGTTTAGTTTTTAAAAAAAATCATTATTTGAAGATTTTCTTTGGTTGTATGGACTGTTACTATAGACACATATGAAGGTTTGGTAAGGGAGCAAAGGATAGTTAAGGTGATCAAAACCACACATTGAAAAGTAGCTTTTTTTCATAGCCATCATGTAATGCCCCAAAGCATGCTCCAGCATTCTGGTATGATCTGTTACCTGCCTACTGTTTCTGTGCAGCAATTATTTTAAAAAAAACTCTGACTTCAGTGTTTGAAGGATGAGGCCCAGAGGTAAAAGTATGTGTGGCAGGAGAAGATAGTGATATTCTAAACTGTGCCCACACAAGTACCATTAACAGGAGACAGCAGATGTTCAGAATATAGTTACCTTTTGTGGGGGCTGAATATATGAAGCCCTTTAGATCTACTGGGCTTCACAGGGTTAGCTGCCCCTGGTTGTGGTTTGTGTGACATGCTAGGTTGGTTCTTTGTGAGTTCAGACCTGCTAGAGCTCTTAACGTTTGGGGAGGAAAGTGGTGGTACTATCTCCCACCTACTCATTTAGTATGGCTAAAAAAGCTGTTGTTCCCAAGAGATTATGCAGATCTTTATAATTTGATTTTTCCTCTCATCACTGAATGATCAATTAAATGTAAACATTTAGAGTATTATCATTAAGCATGTGATTAACATCTATTAAAATGAATTAGTTCACACCTCTGAGCTATTGATTCAGATTCTATGAACAAACATCAGTGCAACAGCTAGCTCTGAAAAAGTGACCCAAACGTACTCAGCAACCACACCAGAATCTTACAAATGGAATCTTGTGGAGAACAATGCTGTAGCATGAAAGAGGGACTGATATACCACTACAGCCCAATCACAGCCCTGATCAGGCCCAGCCCTGCCAACCTTATCCTGGAAAAATGCAGTAACGTCAAGAAGTGTCTCATAATAAAACTTGCAGAATTTATCCAAACACTACTGGTAGAATTGTGCGTGTTTGACCTCAGTCATAGAAAACTCTAGCCCAATGTCAAATATTAGCTGTTTTCTTTCATAGGATAAAAGATAGCTAAACATTTTTTGAGATTTTGCTGAGAGGCTTGCACACATTTCTAGCCTTCATAATTATTTTCATGAAGTTGGCCAAAAGACTTTGCTAAATGCTAATTTTATAAATTTATAAAAAATGCAGCAAAATTTCTCATAACAGCTAAATATCCATTTGTTAGTGCTTTTTTAAAGCCCTCCATGCCAAAATTTTCCTAATTAACAGTTTGTGTGTTTAAAAAGTAGCTGCAAGTAAGGATATCTGACATAAGAAATAGCACAATTATTTGGTGTACCATAGCTGCTCCTGCTGTGGTACACCAAACTTCTAAGGTACCTAGTAGCACACCAAGTGTACCACACCTGTGCCAAGCACTGAAGGCACTTCAAATTCTAGGCACTTAGACCAAATGGGTCCCAACAACTCCTCATACACACGGCTAAAGGAAGGGGCATTTAACTAAAGGAAGGTTGCAAATACTCTAGCTACAGTGGCTTAGACAGTTGCAATTTAAGGTGGAACTACAGTGGTTCCTAGTTGGGTAGGGTTACCATACGTCTGGATTTTCCCGGACATGTCCAGCTTTTTGGGCCTCAAATCCCCGTCCGGGGGGAAATCCCAAAAAGCCGAACATGTCCGGGAAAATAGGTAGGTGCTGGGCCAGGGCTGGCGGTGCTGGGCCGGGGGCTGGCCCGGCGGGGCGGGCAGTCCTGGGCCGGGCGGTGCTGGGCTGGGGGTGCGGGGCCAGGCTTGGCAGTGCGGGGCCGGGGCAGCTGGGCTGGGGGTGCTGGGCAGGGGGCCGGCCCTGGGCCAGCACCCCAGGGCCCGAGCCGAGGCAGGCTGGGGCCGGCCACCGGAGGGAGCCGCACGGTGGGGGGGGGGGGGGGGGGCAGACTGGGCCGTGCCTCCTCCCCCCAGCTTACCTGCTGCCTGCTTCAGGCTTCCCGCAAATCAAATGTTCACGGGAAGCAGGGGAGGGGGCATGGGCGGGCCTGGGGCCCTGTGGAGTGTCCTCTTTTTGGACACTCAAAATATGGTAACCCTGTAGTTGGGCTTGGTGAGGGGAGGGCGGTGGGTGTTAGGGTTCCTCAGGTCTAGTACCTGGGTGCCTTTCTAGTCCAATCTCTGCTAGAGGCAAATAGGAGCTTTCAGGTTTTAAGGCCAGGATCTGTTAGTGGAGTGTATTATTGAGGCTCCTCTGCAGTTGCTTCCTGCCCACTCTCTGCTGCTTGCCCACAGGTTCTGCACTACCTGATCTGGTTGCAATATCTACCACTCACAACCTGTTCATGCACAGCATGAGCTTTACCCATAACACCCCTGCATTCAACTTCCCTGCTACTCCAAATTTACCATGCAGCCACCACTCCTTGAGAGCAAGATTATTTGCTGGGTCAGGTTCTTCTATAGAGTTGCTGCTTCCTCCCACTATGAACCAGGGGAATGGGATGACATCCATCAGAGATGGTCAGTGGGAAGGGAACTGATGGGAATGATAGTTTCCTGCTTAGCCGATTTAAACAAAGCATTCTGTGAGACTCCTACATGTTAAAAACAACAACAAGTCAGATACCATTTGCAAGTTAGAGATAATGGCACAGAAGAAGTGAGGCAGATGCCAGGGAGGAGGAAGGGGAACAAGACAACATCTTAAATCCGTTTTCCATTACTGTAGCTATTGTTTTTATATATCAAGCACATATAGTTAAAATATACTATTCAGATACACAAAATAAAACCAAGTACAGCAATGGTTTCAAGACACAACATTTTGAAGCAAAATAGTGAGCTTCCAAAGAAATACAATGCCCAGTTCTGTAACAAAGTGCAAAAAGTCAGTACAATCACTTCTATGAAAATATTTCCTGTTTAAGTGCACATGTGCGGGTAGAATGTCAGTGTGCAACCAGGTGCTTACAGGCCACTTACATAAATTTGTCTACATTTAATTAAAAAACATAACATTTGTACTCTTATCTTTGAGATTAAAAATTGTTGACATTTGAGCTTGCTAGTATAAAAGCCTGGCAGTTATCCTGAAGTTAAAACAAAAGTAGGGTGGACCAGTACTGCTTTTAGGTCTTAAGCCATATGCTATGTAGAATTGGGCGCCTACTCTATACTCACTTCAATTCTGATCCACTGTGATTTGTTAATGTACAATACTAAAAAAATTAAACACTAGACTTTCTGCAAGCTTATAGGTGGAAAAACCACCAGGATGGATTTATAGCAAAAAGCAAGAGTAATGGTTTGGTGGGGATCTCTCAAAACACTTAATTTTCTACTCATATATTCCCTTCTACGATGAAATCTCCCACACCTTCAGCCTCAGGCCCGGTCAATGCTTAACTTGGAACAGAATTTGGAAACGGTTTTTGAATGTATTTCCAGCAAAACAGGCCAAAAACTATTCAAAATTAGTTTTGTTTGTAACAATATTTAAACTCACTTTCCAAATTCTATTCCAGGGCCAGTGTACATATCATAGTCAAAAGTTAAATACCAAAGCTACAAACTTTAGCTGTATGTCAGAAATTACCAAATTCCCCACACTTTCAGAATATTTATCAAGACCAGGTGTTGTCCTACCACCAACCTCCCCTGTGATCTAATAGATCATTTTTCAGCATCATCTCGGTTTCAGTAATTATTACAGCTTTGACTAACTAGTTCAGCGCCACAAAGAACACTTAGCACATTAAGGATGAACCTGCTATGGACAACCATTCCCAGAAACATAAGCCAGCACAACAATGCAGCCCCTGAAGTTTCCTTATGCCACCCCATTAAAGGGATTCATCTATTTGTGCAAATTTTGTCTACTAAATTTCAGTGATCTGCATTTTTTCATGTCAACAGCATTACTTTAAGTAGCTGATCTGCAGATTGCCCACCAGGACAAAATTCACTAGTAAAATGTAAAATCTCTGTTTATATGGGATAAGAAAAATGTTAGGCATGGGCTTGTGTCAAATTTCAGATCCAGATCTGAACTTCACCAAAGTTCTAGGGGCTTGGGTCCATCTCTAATATACATATGTAAAATATACGTACACTTTAAAGCATGTGCATGCAAAGAAAAAAAAAATCTTGGGGCATTTTTCCTTAGGCAATGTTACAGGCAAGGATGAATCCTAACAAGTCACTTTACAAAACCTGCAGTGGCCACATAGCATATTGCCTGATGGCAGGATGCTTTTACTTGCACAGTTCTAATGAGTATAGGCAAGGCCATGTATGTTCAGGATTTAGGAATGACCGATAGAATTGTCTTAATGTGTAACAATCCTTTCTCAGATTGACTAATGCACACAGCTTTCCTGATCATCCTGATTGTTATTGTAGGGCTGTTGGTAACCTTACATCATCAAACCTTTGGATGCATATTTAAGATAAAATAAAGTTAGTCAAAGGAACATGTCAGTTTCAAGCTTCCAGGGTGTCACTGCAAACAAAAATGATAACATTCAGCTAGAGTGCCATCTCAAACTTTCCCTAAAATCATTTTTTAACTTGATTGGAACTGTTTTTTTATGTTCTCTTGTAGAAATTTGAATGTGAGGGACCAGATCCTCAGCTAGTGTAAATCCACATTGATTGTTCCCTTGACATGTGAGGCTATGCCAACTTGCACCACCTGAGGATCTTGTCCAAGGTCTTTGTTAGTAAATTTTGTTCTTTTCTGTCTGCTAGAAACACCGATTTACTTCCTAGTTTCTGACAGATGAGCCAACAAAAGCTGCCTTGTTTGCTATCAATATCATCTAAGCTGTTGTCAATAATTAGCAGTATTCTACAAATAGGGATTGTTCAGTGACTTGTGCTCTCTTTGCTGTCTACAAAAATAACAAGCGTGCATACATGAATATTTATGTACGTTTCTCAGAGACAAAGTGGTTAAGCTAAAAAAATTAGGATTGAGAGGCCATACTGCAGGAGATAAATTTAATGTAGGCCATATTCTAGGACTAAAAGATTTAACAGTGTGAGTACTGGAAAACAAATTTCCATAGCTGCTCCATGTCCTCCATGAAGTACTGATGTGCCAACAGATCAGAGAATACTGTCCACATCCTACCACAGCACAGATTGGAGCAGAAGTATGTGTGTTCCTGTGAGACTTTAGGCTTAATTATTCCTCAATGAATGGCAAGGTTCCCATTGACTTCAATGGGAGCAGGATGAGGTCCAAGCTGAGGTATGTTGAACTAGTTCTATAGTTTGTGTTTAAAGGTAATGACTTATTTTCTTGGTCAGATTCATTAGTGAAATTGTTGTTTGTACATACTCCAAATAATACAACGTGAACTAAACCAAAGAAACATGCTCAAGAGCAACGAAGTGGGGGTTTTTTTGATTTGTTTTTGTTTTAAACAACATGCTTTTGAAAAGCCCACAAGGGAATTAGGTGCCTAACGCCCATTGACTTTCAGTAGTTCAGTAGGAGTAGGGCACTTAATTTTTTCACATGCTTAGAAAATACAACCATTAAACCAATATACCCTTTTCTAACATTTAAACAGATCTTGAAAGAGTAATTTTTCCATCTGAACAACAAGCAGGAGAAATTTAAGAAGATATGACCCCAATTTTTAAGAGATAATGTGATAAATATATTTGTTGTTGTGTATGTGAATATATACTGGTTAGTTTGCTTTTCCCCATCATTAGAAGCAGTGTAGCTAGAGGGTATAATGAGGATGCTTTACGTTTATATGAGTTTTAAGTGCATTACTATAGTATATTTTACTATCAGACAGTGCTTTGTAAAATAAAGAGGGTTGAAAAAAAGCAATATATACGAAAATGATCTGCAGGAGACATCAGATATGGACGGATTATTTTGAGGATAACCCTTTGTTTCTCTATTGTCTACTTAACTGCATGATGCCAGATTTTTGTCTGCTTGTATGTTCAGAAATTGCATATATTTATTTGTTTTTTGCCCAACCTTTCTGATGAACACACAAATCCTTTGCATTTAAAAGCAGCAATTAATAAAATACAAATTATACTTCTGTACCGAGTTCTCATAGAGAAGCAGAAACGATGGGATCCTAGATATATTTTGCATTGTAAAATTCAGTACAGGACTACCAGCTAGTCGTCGTCATCCTCAAGCTTAAGCTTCTTTGCTTTAGGTTTGTTCTCACAATGGCGCCGATTCTGTGCTTTTGTCTTCTTTGCAGCAGAGTTTTGGACAGTCTCAGAAATGTCTTCTCGTACGTTTCCACCAATCCCTCCAGAATTAGAAGACTGAGGAGATTTGACCTGTGGATCATAAACACAGCTCAATTAAGACTAAGCCTCTCTTTCTCCTTCCTCAGTACATATTGAGAACGTACTATAAAGATCAAGCTTTATTAAGGGTGATGCAAAGAGGAGTTCTTTTTGTGGCCATTGTTCTGCTCCTTTACAACAACATCTGTGAGATGTTCCTGTGGCATGTCCAAATTTCTTCAAAAGGTAATGCACACAGGGCAGCATTAACAGTGTATTATGCTGCACAGTACCTGCTACATTCAGGAGAATGATGCAGCTGAACCTGAAATACCCCTTTAAAGGCAGTAACATCTAAGACAAATACATATGATGTAGCAACACCACATTCTATTAAGCTACTGTATGTAAATACTTGAGATTTTCAGACTAGTCAGAGTAATTATTTCACACATTAAAATGACCAATTCCTGCTAATGATAAAGCCAACATGGCTGTTGAGCATCCAACTGCAGCCTCATTAGAGCTGATTAAGGGTCCGATTCTATAAACTCTTGTTCACATGGCACAGTTCTTACATGAGCAAAATGTGGCAGGATCTGTACCTGTTTTAACTTTATGTCCAAATAGCTATAGAATGTAAGTGGTCCCTAATTTAATGGAAGTGCCACTCTTTTGTTAATCTGTATTTTAATTGGGGATAGAGAGGCAAGTTGAAATAGCATTTACAGACTGATTCAGTTATTTTTAATAGTGACTACAGCAACAATTCTTTTAAATGAGTCTAAACACTGGTCCAAGTTCTTGTTACATAACAAGCTGTTAATTCCTATTACCTCAACTAAAATTGATAGCATTGCTAAAGATTTGTATAGGTATAACTGGAAAGAATATGTTGCTATAGCTACATAGCTTTCTACTTCTTATTGTCAAAAGGGTTTCAAATAGAAATCAACATCACTATAATGCCTAACGTGGAATCCGTAACTTATGACAGCGGTAAGAGACACCTCACAGTGACAATTCCAAGTCTTGTGGTTTAATATTTATATTACCTGGAATGATATTCTTGCTGAAATATGATTCTAAATGCATTCATCATTCATGTTAATTCCATTGCATTACACACAGTGAGAATGAGTAAATTCGCTCAGGTGAAGTGTAAAGAGAACATGACACTGCTGAACTTTTTCTTTTTTTTTTTAATCTGTACTGAACTTCTTTCCCCCTCCTCCTCACCCTCCTACATTTTGCATCTTAAGATGTGTAATTGGAAAGACACTACTGCCAAAGGATCAAAAGAACATATTTAATGAGGTAGAGGGGGAAATACACTGAGGAAAACATTCTTAATTTTGCACATCATAACCAGCTGTGGTGAATACTAATGGAAAAATAATCATATAAGTAGTCAATATATATACACATACAAATACCTTGCCAACACTTTTTTTGTTTGATCTCCCTTGCATGGTGATAACATGTGCCTCATTTTTCAGCAGATCAGCTTTGGGTCCTATTTTCAAGTAGGATATTGTAGCAAATGCTGTGAAACTGAAGTCTTCTCTGCAAAAGTTAAGCCACAGTCAGAGGAAAAAACTGGAAACAGGAGTAGAGTGGGTAGAATAGATATAAGGGAGAAATGTGGAGACATGTAGGAACTGTTATGAACAGATGCCCCACTAATTCCTTGATCCTGTTGCACCTATGCAAGCAAATAATCAGTGAATTCAAATGGGAGTTGGCAGGATTGGCTCTTACAGTGGGCACTTAATACCTTATTTCATTTTGCTGACTTTTCAGTACTTCTCATTGGTCTAGTGGGGTTCAAATAATATGATATCTGGACACTAAGCGAGAAAAAAAAAATGTTTTGACTCAGTCAACCTTCCTGTCCACTTAGGCTCATAAAGGTCAAGTGTGTAAATCTTTTGTCATTTTTTGTTCATGATAGAAAGTTAGGATCATGGGATGTCAGTCCCATATATTCAGAGGACCTTATTTTGAAAAGAAAGCAGCACACATACATGGAATAGCAGTGTCATTTTCATTGTGTTTTTTTAAGTCTCACATGCCACAGTAAACCCCTAATACTGCAATAGGTTCTGCACAAGCAACCTTCTTTGCCCATCTCACTGTAGTCAATATGGTGCTGCACAAGTACAGCAGCCAGTTTGCCTCTGCCTGTGCCTTGCAGGACTGGGGACTATCATTAAAAAATTTAGTATTTACCCCTCCCCCAAATAAATAAATAAAAAGCTGCTTTTTTTAAAAAAAACTACAAAAGCAAAAGTGTTACTTTAAGTCAAATTTCTATTTTTTTTTTTTAATTTTTCAACTTTTGTCTTAAAAATGAGAGATGATTTTTCAAGAGTAAACAGAAAAATAATATTCTGTGCAAACTTTTTATAGCCAGATTAGCAGCTTCTGAAATGAAGGAATTGCTAAAACATCCACTACTGTGATATTATACCAAAACAGCACTGTTGCAGAGATAAAAGTGTTGTTATCCAGCATGTGGGGGGAATGCGGGTGCTGGTTAGGGCACGGGAGGGGTTTCAGGGTGCCGGATCTGGGCGGTGTTCACCTCCGGTGGCTTCCCACAAGCAGCGACATGTCTCTCAGATCCTAGACAGGGGCGCAGCCAGGCAGCTCCGCGCACTGCCTCTGCCCGCAGGCACTGCCCCCAGAGCTCCCACTGGCCACGGTTCCCAGCCAATGGGAGCTGCGGAGCCAGCACTTGGGGCGGGGGCAGCGCATGGAGCAGCAGGGACAACCGGACACCTAGCAACCCTATTGAAGATTTGTATTGGGAGATATCAGAAATGCCGGTTTCTAGGGCTCTCTGGTTGGTAAAGTGCCGGATAACACAGCTTTTACCGTAATTAGTAGATTTCAAAGAAAGAATGAATGGTCACACATACTTCAGATACTGCTGCAGAATGAAATGGGCAATAATCCTCTCCAGTTCATCACGAGGGAGTGTTGGAGGAACAACATCAGCCACTCTTAACTTTGACACACCTTTGCCCAGCCAGGCATCGATTAATTTCAGCGGAGTGAGTTTTTCACTCATCTTATCCGCTTGCTCTAGTATTCTGATTAGATCCCTGCAGTATCCGGTTACATCCATTCTCTCAAACGCTACAAGGAAAAGAAGAGGACTAGTACTTCAAAACAAAGCATACTGTGCCAGAGGTGTTACTTTTCAATAAAATATAACAATTCTATACTGCTGTAATCTTTTGAACTCGGATGTTTGAACAATACATGATAATCACAAGTCACATTTATGCTTGTACTTAATAATTTAATCTCCAACCCAGAAAAGACTTTCATATATGCTGAACTTTACACATTGAATAGTCAATAATTTCAGTGGCATTAAATGAAGCATGTGCTCAAGTCTTTGCAGGTTCAGGCTGGTTATTTTGTCAGTAATCTGAAGCGCTGATATACTACTGAAGCTTTTAGGATTAAAATTCTACCTAGAATTCAAGACCTTTCCCAACTACCTTCTAATGGGAATAGGAACAACACTGACATTTCAAATAATAAAGCTGATACATCCAGCTAGTTTTTTAAAAATGGATTTCATAGTAGCTTGTCATGAATAAGTCTCCTAATTTAGGGTAAAAAGCAATTTAAATCTCATTTGGACGTGTAGTGTGACTTTAATGTTTTTGTTATTTGTGGCATTTTGCTGACTCACAAGCTAAGTAATATATTATTTGCAACTGGGTTCTCTCTCTCCACAGTGGTATTTGTTCTGAAACATTTACAGGGCAAAGTAAAGTTACACAGAGCTTTACAGCATATAAATAAGACATTTCTTGTCTCAATGAGTTTACAGACTAGAGACAGAATACACATTTTTTTAAACAGAAAAGTCTCAAACAAATTTATTCCAATGGGAAAATGGATAAAAATGGCTGAGACAGGCTGTAATAGCATCCAGTGTGGGTCACTGAAAGGAGTGTCTTTTTCATGGCAAGTTGCACAGACCCCAACCTAATGTTACTAAGGTAAGTTACCCCACTGGCATGACTGTGTCAGAAGACTGAGAATAAAATAGCGATCAGACAGGTCATCCCTCAAATATTCTTCACTGACCAGTTCTTATTAGACACAGGTCCAAACGAAAACCCAAGATCTGAATATCCAAACTTGGCTTATGTTCAGTTCCAGATCTAAACTTTACTGTTCAAGCCTCATCTCTAATTATTATCCAATACTTCAATACTTAAAAAAAAAAAAAAAAAAAAAAATAGGTTTGTATACAAGCAAATTCCAAAAATTGTATCCCAAAGAAGTAATACAAAAATCTTCCTACGTGTCTCTCCCATGTATATGTATGATGGTTAGGGCTGCAGATTTGTCATGGCACTTTTTTAAAATCACAAATCAGAGTCATAGTTAATTTAGTAAAAGTCACAGGTTCAGTGACTGCTCTGTGATTTTTGATTAAAAAAATGCCCTGACAAATGAAATTTAACTATCCTACTTCAAAATTATAGTGTCCCAGTGCCCTGGTCCTCCATTGCCTCCTCTCCTCACCGCACCAAAGAGGCACCAACCGCTCGCGGCAGCACCTCTACTCTGGCACTGCAATAATAATCCTGGGCTGGTGAGAGGGGGATCCTGGGAAGCGGGGCATGAGCCTGCCCCACACATCTCAGGCACAGGTGGCAGTAGCTCCTGTGTCTTGCAGGGCTTGGTTCGGCTCACTACCCCGGGTGTTGTGACCTGGCACTCGGGATGACAGCACTGCTCAGGTTTGGCCCTTCCGGCTCTCTGTCGTTACTGGGTCAAATTTGAGTGAATGGTGCTGCAACCCTGTGCACCTGGTTGTAACACCACTCACTCAGATTTGGCTCGGCCATCTCACCACTTGTCACAGAGGGGTGGCAGAGCCAAACATGAGTGGCACTGCAATCTCACGTGCCAGCCCACAACGCCCAGCTCCATAGGATAGGAACTGCCACTGTAGGGTGAGTGCAAGGTGGGCTTGCTCTCCAACCTCTCTCCTCCCCCCAGACCCACCAAGAACCTTTCCACAGGGTAGTCAAACAGAGAAGCCACAGTATCCATGAGTTTTTCCACCATCATGACAAGCCTGTAGCCCTAATGCGATCAGTCTTTCAATACATGATCACACACTACTTTTCCCACGGGACTCCTGCCTCATTCAGTGCAAAAGTAACAGAATAATTGTAGGTGGTCATCCTCTATGTGGACCAGCACTAGATGGGGGGGATGACACACACACTTTGCCAGTGTGTTTAATTGTTGATAGCAGAGGAATGGTGAGATACTGGAGTCTTTGATTCCATTTCAGACTCTGAAAAATAGCATGCTCTAGTGGGCACAGACCCTTCTGCCTGTTCCTCTTTCAGACCCATCCCCTCCAACCTGTCCCTATCCCAGTCCTGGCTCTTCATCCCAATCCCATTCTCCTTGCCCACCACAGTCCCAATCTGCACTCCTTAGACTTGCCTCCCCACCATCCCAACTCTCAGTCTCCTTTCCCAGTCAGTCCCAAACATCTCAACTCCCAGTTTCTCTCTTCCCCCACCCAACTCCTTTCCCTCACCCCCAATCTCCACCTAGTCCCCTCTGCATTTAAATCAGGCACCTTTCTCCTCCATACAGCCTGGGCACCAGCAGAGAGCCATTGAGAGCACAGCCCAGACAGCCTCCCTGCTCTCAGTTCCAGAGCCTGGCCCAACCTCAGTCCAGAGCAGCAATTACAGGGAAAGTCCTTTTGATCATCCACAACCCTGGACTAGAGCATGCTCAGTGCTCTGTGGGGAACACATGTGTAGTTTGATCACACATAGGAGGTCTGGGGGCTGGAGCATGCCCAGTGTGAATGGAATCTTCAGAGTTTTTAGCTGCTGAATTCTAAAGTCTCTACATGTGTGAACTTAATTTTTTCAAAGAGAAGGCAAATTTGGGCAGATTTGCACAGGGACAGCAAAAAGGCACATCTGACACAAAAGCTACCCCTGGCCAAATGTCAAGTGCCAGCTGCAAAGCATTAGGGCACTAAAGCTTCTCAAAGAAAAGGACATCAGAATATATTTTAACATGGGCAAAACAACATGTTCTCCCTTAGTCTAGTTCTTGAAGACAGCTGAACTGTTTTGGCTGAAATTTAAAAATTCAGCTTAAGGAAGATACCCAGCAGCATAGAACATTTTGGCCCAAATGGTTAAAGTTAAGCAAATTTATAAGCAAATTAAAACAGGGTCTTGCAATGGGAAGTGTTGAGCAACCTTAAACAGGCAGTGCTACTAGCCTGCCTATATGATTGACCTATTAGTTGAATTCCCCTTTCAGACTGCTTTAAACACCTTGTCTAGACTGGACATTTCTTTGAAGCATATAGTAACCCTACTATCTGCTTTCAGATTAAACATCAGTTTACTTACAAAGCTTCTCTCTACAGCAGTTATCACACATTTTGTTGCAGTTTGCAGAATCCCACACTTCATCAAAATGCTGAGCAATCAATACACGGCGACACCTGAGAGTATAGATATATTTTTAGAGATGAGGCAAGAATAAGAGGAGGTTGTAAAATGCAGATGCACATATATATTACATCAAATGAATGGTACAAAGAAAGTGACTTAAGTGATCCTACCTGGTCTCATAAAAAGAAAAAGGGGTCACTCAAGAAGTACACAACTGATGAAGGAAATACTACACAACATATGAATATCTATGGCATTCACTGCTATGACTGTTGAGTGAACAGCTTATTTAAAATAGGAAAGAAGATTAGTTACATGAAAATGAACAGCATCTGCAATTCCAGTAAGTAGGATGAAAATGACAAGGACTATTGATGGATTCCAATGCTTCAGAATATCAATTGGATTGTTAGATTAGGCCAAGAAGATTTTCCCCTACCCCTGCGGTACAGTATTCACTAACTGGCCAAGAACATTGTCAAGGGCAGGAGTTCCACCTTCTTCTGAAGCATATCAGATTAAACAGGATTTTGATCCAGTATGACTATTATGTATTGATATCTCAAAGCAAAAAAAAGCAAAAAGTGTTCCGCTACATACACTGAAAGGGGCTTGAAACCTACGTGCTTTAGGCTGACTTGTATTACAGCTGTAATACAACTACTTCTACTTCTTCCATGCACATTTTTAAAACAGCAAGAGACAGTGAGTGGTAAGTTAACACTCTTATTTCATATGCTAGATAATAACGTGATGAGCTTCAGATATACAAATCCTGGCATATGTGACTGTTCCTTATTAATAACTTTTCTTCCATGTTTATAGATATTTAAAAAATAAAAAACAAACCATCAGAAAGCCAGAATAACTTACTTGTTCGTGTTGTGGCAGTAGGATACCATGTCATATAGTTTCTGTTGCCCCACATTCTCCATCACTACCATGCTACTGATTCTGAATATATCCCCAAAACCATAATATAAAATGCAGTCAGCTTTCTGGTCATCTCGACCTACAATTCATTTGAAACAACACCATTTAGACTTCTCATTTAGACTTTTCACAAGTTAGGAACAAAAAAGAAATGGTTTATGAACATGCAACTGTGACCCGAAAACTAATTAATGCCAACCGGCAAAGGAGTGCGGAGGATTTACAGGAATCTCTGGATTCTGTATGTACATTCTGGTTCCAAGAATGTACAGTAAGATCTCAAAATGAAAGCCAGTGTCACACTGGTCATTATCACTGTGAAATGTATGCAGATACTATGTAAGGAGTTATGTATATACACACACCCTGAAAAATATGCTCTCAAAGTCTATATCAAGGAGGTTGCCTGACAGACTGGAGATGTCTATCCATTTAGATGTAAATCGAATATTGTCCCATTCACAATAGGTCCCCTTTCACCATTCTGAAGTGAATGAAAATGATGGATTGTAAAATGAACCAACAGGAAGAGAGAAAAAGCAGAGGAAGAAAACATTACCTTGAGGTGCATATCAAAGTTTTTCTTGAGTACATTTGGGGAGACAGAGGGGATATGCCCAGTCATCCTCCACTGAGGGAGTAAAAGGACAGCATTTTGCTTCATGAAAAAGGTGCCTCAACAGGCTTGGTTGAAAATACTGAAGAGAACTTTGAGTGAAATAAACTTCTTTAAACAGATTAATCTGTTAATTTAGTCTCTAGAACAGGTTCTCAAACAGGGGGCAAGGACCCCTCAGGGGGTCACGAGGTTATTACATGAGGGGGTCACGAGCTGTCAGCCTCCACCCCAAACCCTGCTTTGCATCCAGCATTTATTATGGTGTTAAATATATTTAAAAGTGTTTTTAATTTATATGGGGAGGTCGCATTCAAAGGCTTGCTCTGTGAAAGGGGTCACAAGTACAAAAGTTTGAGAACTACTGCTCTAGGTGTTGCAATTATGTTTTATATGTAATCACTTCCAATATTCTTACTCACCATTACATGAATCTCCATACTTTGATGATAGATATATTTATACTGAAAACAAGAATAAGCTTAAGAGCTGTGGTATTAAGCCAAGTGTTGGGCCTAAACTGAATCTTACAAACTGGTGTGCATTGTTCTCTTGGGACTAGCAGGACCAGTAATTCCGTGAGTGTTGAGGGACAAGAGGCTGGAGGCAGCAGGGAATGCTCCGAGCATTCAGGGGTTGGCGTGTACCCATCGCTACCTGTACAGAGAGAGTGAGGTCTGCAGAGGCCTGGATGACTGTGTTTGTGCTCCCAGAGGCTGTTGGTTTCAGAGCACTGATCCACAGCAGGCAAAGAAAGACTACTTTATGCTAAGGGCAGGTAGTGTTCTCATGCACTTGTCTCCCATTCCCACAACCTTGGCAAGGCCTATGCAGCCGGAGTAAATGCACCCCACATGGAAGAGTGAGTCAAATCAGTAGTTACATGAGCAATGGCATAAACTTTCATAAAACAAGTTTAAGTAGGTGTAAGCAGCACCAGTCTAATGTGAATTTACACTAAACATCTAAGAGCAGCAGTGAGAGCCATTAACTGGTGGTCCCTACCTCATCAGCTTTAATTCATCCACAACATCATCCCCGACACTACCTGCAAACAGTTCAGTACTAGTATAAGCAGATGCAAAATCCCATTGTTTTCAGTAGAAGTTGTGCCTTTCTTACGCCAGTACTGAAGCTGATGCGTAACACATACATATGAAGAAAAGTGTTCAAATCTCAGTCAATTGCTTCACAACATCTTCAGAAACCTTCCATGTAACTTCAAATCCTGTCCCTGAGTTTGTGCATTACTACCGAGCCAAAGGAAAACCAGCAACTGTCCAGCCTTCCAATATTTGTGTATCACTGAGTTTTCCTCAGTTTATGCTGTTGCATTCTCTCTCCCCTACTATGGCAATATTCCCTCTGAATCAATATCTAACCAATGCTACAGCAGGTGCTAAGGGGTATTTCTGTGGGAGATGTCATTTTTCAGATGAAACAAAACAGAGGTCTTCACTATTTATCTAACTCTGGTTAGAATTTGGTCAGTACACTAATCACAATTCTCCCTGTAATTTCAATTAGCTAGGATGGTATTATTCACTTTTTGCCCTCAGATGATGTGTAGTGTTGGTGTGCACTGGTCAATAGCTGATTCTCTATTCCCAGTAGGTGGCTGCATTTCCATGTGAAAGAAATGAATCTTGCATAGAGCTCATAGATCACTTGAGAGAGTTTGAGATGAAAACCATGATAAAGATATGGGTCAAACATCCAAGTAAAGTTATACAAAG
The DNA here is from genome assembly GCF_027887155.1 of Malaclemys terrapin pileata. NCBI lineage: Eukaryota > Metazoa > Chordata > Testudines > Emydidae > Malaclemys > Malaclemys terrapin. The sequence goes on from NC_071505.1 coordinate 117,748,891, forward strand.
AGCACACATCGATCAGCCAACAATCTGCATGTTATGAAGTAATTTGGTAACAATGGGTGTCACAAAACAAGAATCTGCTAAAAACAAAAGGCAGAGGGCCAGATTTTCATTTACATTAAGGCTCTTTTACACCGCTCTGGCAGTGTAAAAAGCCCTTAAAGTGAGTGTAAATGTAATTTATGCCCACTTTAAAGACCTCTAATTGCCAGAATGGTGTAAAGGGGCCTTAAGTTTAAATGAGAACCAGGCCAAAAGCACAACATATATTAGCATAAGAATGGTCATACTGGGTGAGGCCAATGGTCCACCTAGCCCAGTATCCTGTCTTCCAACAGCAGCCAATGCCAAGTGCTTCAGGTGGAATGAACAGAACAAGACAATCATCAAGTGATCTATCCACTCTCCACCAGTTCCAGGAACTAGCGCTCAGCAGCTTAGGGACACCCAGAGCATGGGACTGCATCCCTGACCACCTTGGCTATTAGCCACTGATGGACCTATCCTCCATGAATTTATCTAATTCTTTTTTGAACTCAGTTATAGTTTTTGCCTTCACAACATCCCCTGGAAATGAGTTCTACGCATTGACTATGCAGTGTGTGAAGAAGTACTTCCTTTTGTTTGTTTTAAACCTGCTGCATGTTAATTTCATTGGATGACTCCTGGTTCTTGTGTTATGTGAAGGGGTAAATAACACTACCCTATTCACTTTCTCCACACCATTCATGATTTTATAGACCTCTCAGACCCCCCTTAGTCACATCTTTTCCCAGATGAACAGTCCTAGTCTTTTTAATCTCTCCTCATATGGAAGCTGTTATACCTAGAATCATTTTTGTGGCCCTTCTCTGTACCTTTTCCATTTCATTCATATTATATATATATATATTTTTTTTTCCCCCCCTAGATAGGACGACCAGAACTGTGGGCATACCATGAATTTAAATAGTGGCATTAGAATATTTTCTCTTTTATTATTTATCCCTTTCCTAATGGTTCCTAACATTGTTACCTTTTTTGACTGCTGCTGCACATTGACCAGATGTCTTTAGAGAACTAGCCATGATGACTTAAAGATCTCTTTCTTGAGTGGTAACACCTAATTTGGACCCCATCATTTTGTACATTTAGTTGGGATTGTTTTCTCCAATGTGCATTAGTTTGCATTTATCAACAATGAATTTCATCTGCCATTTTGTTGCCCATTCACCCAAGTCTTCTGAGATCCCTTTGTAACTGTTCGCAGTCAGCTTTGGACTTAACTATCTTGAGTAATTTTGTATCTTCTGCAAACTTTGCCATCCCACTGTTTACCCCTTTTTCCAGATAATTTATGACTATGTTGAACAGCACTGGTCGCAGTACAGGACCTGGTAGGACCCCATATTTAGCTCTCTCCCTTCTGAAAACTGAACATTTATTCCTATTCTTTGTTTCCGGTCTTTTAACCAGTTACTGATCCATGAGAGGACCTCCTCTCTTGCCCCATGATTGTTTACTCTGCATAATAGCTTTTGGTGAGGGACCTTGTCAAAGGCTTTCTGAAAGTCCAAGTATACTATATCCACTGGATCACCCTTTTGTTGACCCCTCCCTCAAAGAATTCTAGTAGATTGGGGACGAGTCAACATGGCTTTTGTAAAAGAAAATCATGCTTCACCAATAATCATTTTCATCTATATGTCTGATAATTCTGTGCTTCATTACAGTTTCAACCAATTTACCTGGTACTGAAAGTAGGCTTACTGGTCTGTAATTGCTGGGACTGCCTCTGGAGCCTTTTTTAAAAATCATCATCACATTAGCTATCCTCCAGTCATCTAGTACAGAAGTTGATTTAAGTAATAGGTTATATGCCACAGTTACAACAAGGAGTCTGGTGGCACCTTAAAGACTAACAGATTTATTTGGGCATAAGCTTTCGTGGGTAAAAGCCTCACTTCTTCAGATGCATAGAGTGAAAGTTACAGATGCAGGCATTATATACTGACACATGGAGAGCAAGGAGTTACTTCGCAAGTGGAGAACCAGTGTTGACAGGGCCAATTCAATCAGGGTGGATGTAGTCCACTCCCAATAATAGATGAGGAGGTGTCAGTTCCAGGAGAGGAAAAGCTGCTTCTGTGATGAGCCAGCCACTCCCAGTCCCTATTCAAGCCCAGATTAATGGTGTTAAATTTGCAAATGAATTTTAGTTCTGCTGTTTGTCTTTGAAGTCTGTTTCTGAAGTTTTTTTGGTCAATGATAGTGACTTTTAAATCTGTAAGGGCTTGTCTATTCTTACCGCGCTGGTTCGGCGGCAGGCAATCGAACTTCTGGGTTCGATTTATCGCGTCTAGTCTGGACGCGATAAATCGAACTCAGAAGTGCTCCCCGTCGACTCCGGTAATCCTGCTCGCCGCGAGGAGTACGCGGAGTCGACGGGGGAGCCTGCCTGCCGGGTCTGGATGGGGGTAAGTTCGAACTAAGGTATGTCGACTTCAGCTACGTTATTCACATAGCTGAAGTTGCGTACCTTAGTTCGATTTGGGGGTTTAGTGTAGACCAAGCCTAATAGAATGACCAGGGAGATTGAAGTGATCACTTACTGGCTTATGTACGTTACACCTACTACAGGACACCTGTAGTAGTGATCACCTACTTAACAGGACAGGCCTAACAAGGACAATAACAGAACACCGCTGGCCATCACATACAGCCCCCAGCTAAAACCTCTCCAGCGCATTATCCACGATCTACAACCTATCCTGGAAAATGATCCCTCACTCTCTCAGACCTTGTGAGGCAGGCCAGTCCTCGCTTACAGACAACTCCCCAACCTGAAGCAAATACTCACCAGCAACTACACACCACACCACAGAAACACCAACCCAGGAACCAATCCCTGTAGCAAACCTCGTTGCCTACTCTGTCCCCATATCTACTCTGGCGACACCATCAGAGGACCCAACCACATCAGCCACACCATCAAGGGCTCATTCACCTGTACATCCACTAATGTTATATATGCCATCATGTGCCAGCAATGCCCCTCTGCCATGTACATTGGCCAAACCGGACAGTCCCTCCGCAAAAGAATAAATGGACACAAATCGGACATCAGGAATGGTAACATACATAAGCCAGTAAGTGATCACTTCAATCTCCCTGGTCATTCTATTACAGATTTAAAAGTCACTATCATTGACCAAAAAAACTTCAGAAACAGCTGTTTTATAGATACAGACTAACACAGCTACTCCCTGATACTTGATGCCACAGTTAGTAGTTCTGCAATTTTATATTTGAGTTCCTTCAAAACTCTTGCGTAAATACAATCTGGTCCTGGTGACCTATTACTGTTTAATGCTCTGTGTCAACATACTGCAATTACAAGGCTGTGATGGGATGTACAAACCCCACACTGGGTCTGAAGGGACAATACTGGGCTCAGGTAGCCCCACCCCTCCAGACCTACAAAGCACACTTCAGCTGGAAAGGAAGCTTAAAAGGGGAGCAACTCAGCTCAGAAGGGGGAGGAAGACAGACTTAACCTGCAGGCTCCTGAATAAGGGTGCCAAAGAAGCCTCCATGTGAGGAAGACGACTGCCTACTGAGACCAGTTGGGGCTGAAGGTTTAGTTGTCTTTTCTTTTACTTATATTGGACTTGGAGATGCTGGGGGAGGACGTGGGCTACCAACTGCCCTTGTTGCAGGAGGGGCATAAACTTCATTTCCACCCCACCCCTTTCAGTGTATAAGGAGTGTCTATTCCTTATACACTCTAGAAAGGAGAGGGTAAGGATGTTAAGAACCCTGACGTGAAGATAAGCCATATACAGGGATTAGGAACTGGACTGAAGGCCTTTCCCACTGGGAACCATGAGACTAGAAACTGGGTGTGTTAACCGCTATGCCGCCTGGCCCTCTGTGAACTGTATTACAATGGCATAACAACGAACACGAGATTATCAGTTTATGTAAGTCTATTCCCTTTATCAGTAGAAGCCAACTTGTTCACAATACCTGCACGTCCACTCTCTTGATAGTAGTTCTCCATGGATTTGCTCATTGAATGATGAATTACAAACCTCACATCTGGCTTATCAATTCCCATGCCAAATGCAACTGTTGCCACTACGACCTGAAACAGGAGTATAACCATTAAACCATCAGGATACCGATCTATATAGTTATTTAAGTCAGATAATTCTATAGAAATAATTGTATACCTTACCTGTATTTCATTGGCTGCCCATCCCTTGTGAACTTTCGTCTTATCTTTGGGATCCAGATTTGCATGGTAAGCATCTGCCTTAATTCCCAGTTTCTGTAAACTAATGGTAACTTGCTCTGAGTCCTTCTGTGAAAAACAGTAGATAATTCCTGTACCAAAAAAACAAAAAACCTCACTTTTTTATGGCAATGAAGTATTTAAAAAAAATGTAAGTGAACTTCATGTTCGTGCAAGGTGCAGGATTAATAGGCTTGAAGATAACATCCTGTCTGTCCAAAGGAACTGACAAAACACGGGGAAAGAGTGCAAAACTTCCCAACCACTGACTTAATAATGTGCTTGGTCATGCAAAAGCAGAAAAAGCAGTTCAGTCTCTGCATCAATTCCAATTTTGGACTCTCTGCTTAGATAGCAACATAACAAAACCACCACGATCTTATATAGCACTTTATCAGTAGACCACAAGGTGTTTTACAAATAGCTCAAATTAGCTCATTTTACAAACAGGAAAACTGAGGCCTTGGCTACACTTGAGAGTTGCAGCGCAATAAAGCCGCCCACAGTGCTGTAACTCACTCCCTGTCCACACTGGCAATGCACATACAGCGCTGTATCTCCATGGCTACAGCGCTGCAGGTACTCCACCTCCCCGAGAGGATTAACAGCTGGTGCGGAGTGGCTGAGACACTGGTGCTCCAGTGTAAATGGGGAGTAACCTTATTACGCAGTGATTGACCTCTGGAAACTCCCCATAATCCTTTTAAGTGAAGGATCCTCTCTTTGTTTTGTTGTGAACTCAGGACGCTCCGGGAGCTGCTTATCAAAAAAAACCAAACACAGCTACTGTTTGCTGTGAATGAGTAGTGGCAGGCAGGCAGGGGGGGCTCCCTTTAGAATGCCCACAGCTAATGTTTGCTTGAAGAGAGAGGCGGCACGCGGGGGGAGGGAGGGAGGGGGGGGGTCCATAAGCAGCTGCTTATCTGGTCTGTGAGAAAAAAAACAGCTGCTGTTTGCTTTCAGTGAGTGAGAGAGGGGTGGAGGGGGGGGGGGGGGTCGGAACTTGTAAGGCAGGGTGCTGACACAGTGTCGGTACTCCAAAAATCCACTCTCTCTCCCACCACGCTCCCTGTCACACTCCACCACCACCCCCTTTTGAAAAGCACTTCGCAGCTGCATGAATGCTGGGATAGCTGCCCATAATGCACCGCTCCAAATGCAGCTGCAAATGTGGCCATGCCAGTACGCTGGCAGCTGTCAGTGTGGACAGACTGCAGCGCTTTCCCTACTCAGCTGTACGAAGACAGGTTTAACTCACAGCGCTGTACAGCTGCAAGTGTAGCCATACCCTAAGGCCTTGGCTACACTGGCGCCATACAGCGTTGCAACTGCTGCGCTCAGGGGTGTGAAAACACCCTCCCCACCCCCCGAGCGCGAGTGCAGCGCTGTAAAGTGCCAGTGTAATCAGCGCCTGCAGCGCTGCACGCTCGCTCGCAGCGCTGCAAGCTGTTCCCCTCGGAGAGGGGACTACACTCGCGCGGCAGTGCTGTGAATTCCCAAGTGTAGCCAAGGCCTAAGGCACAGAAAGGGGAATTAACTGCCCAACCTCACTTAGCAGGCCAGTGAAGAGTATCACAGTTAAATACAAGATTGAACAGATAGTTTAGCATAAGTATTTAGCACATATTCTAAGGGGCCATTCAAGGTGAAGTGCCCATTAACTCCTCTGTAGTCATAGGATAAAAAGGGGGGCTAGTGGGTTATAAATTGTTGTAATAAGCCATAAATCCAGCGTCTGTCTGTATGGTTTTTAGTGGCTAGCGAAGTTATGGATTTCAGCTCCCCAGCTCATCTTTTGAAAGCATGGTGCGGGTTTCCTTTGAAGATGAGAACTGATGGCCAAATGTAGAGTGATTGCTTTGTGAAAAGTATTCATCCACAGGTGATAAAAACACCTTCTCTTTTATCATTTTACTGTGAGGGTATGGCTACACAGCACTGTGAGTTAAACCCGCCTTCGTACAGCTGAGTAGGGAAAGCGCTGCAGTCTGTCCACACTGACAGCTGCCAGCGTACTGGCATGGCCACATTTGCAGCTGCATTGGGAGCGGTGCATTATAGGCAGTTATCCCAGCATTCATGCAGCTGCAAAGTGCTTTTCAAAAGGGGGTGGTGGTGGAGTGTGACACAGAGTGTGGGGGGAGAGAGAGTGGGTTTTTGGGGCGCTGAGAGTGTGTCAGCACCCTGCTTTGCAAGTTCCGACACCCTGCTTCTCATTCACTCACTCAAAGCAAACAGCAAAATGTTTGCTTTGTCTCTCTGGTATGGAGCTTAGAAACGGCACTTCCGCATTCCTGGAGCCAATCACAACAATGAGAAGAGTGGCCACTTGATAAGGGGATTATCACAGCGCAGCAAGCTAACTCCTCATTCACACTGACACCCGGGAGTTGTAGCCACTATGCTGCATCTCTTGTTCCTCTCGGGGAGGTGGAGTACCTGCAGCGCTGTAGCCAGGGAGATACAGCGCTGTACGTGCCTTGCCAGTGTGGATGGGGAGTGAGGTACAACGCTCTGGGCAGCTTTATTGCGCTGTAACTTGCAAGTGTGGCCAAGGCCTGAGAGTTCATTCGAGAGCGTAGCAATTGTCTGGTTTTGCCCATATACACCTCTACCCCTATAGAACACGAATTCTGATATAACGCGGTAAAGCAGTGCTCGGGGGGTTGGGGGGGCGGGGAGGACTGCGCACTCCGGCGGATCAAAGCAAGTTCGATATAACGCGGTTTCACCTATAACGCGGTAAGATTTTTTGGCTCTCGAGGACAGCGTTATATCGGGGTAGAGGTGTAGTAGTTTATTGGGGCATTTAGTGCCCTGGATGAGCTCCATCAAATGTTGTAAGACCCATGGATCTTGAAAGGTGTGTTGATCATTGTAGCAGTGAAGATAGGTCTGCAGGTTTGCATCCCTTGTTCTGGCAGATTCTGGTGCCGCTTTGAGACGGTGTGTCCTGGTCTGTGGGGAGCTTGCCTCTGAGGACGACCTTGGAGAGGTTGGTGGGTAATATGAAGGCAAAGAAGGGGTTCCCCATCCTGAAATAAATCTTTCCTGAAGCCCCTCCTCTGGCCTTCATGCTATTACTAAAGACACTGGATTTATTACAATAATCTGTAACCCGCAACCCTCTTTTCTGTCCTATGACTACAGGGGTATTAATGGGCCATTTCACCTTGATTCGTCTCTTAGAATGTGCGCTTAAGCTAAACTATCTGTTCAATCTTGTATTTAGCTGTGACATGCTTAGTACAATTCCCAGACCTGAAGAGGAGCTCTATGTAAACTCAAAAGCTTGTCTCTCTCACCAACAGACATTGATCCAATAAGAAATATTACTGCACCCACCTTGTCTCTCCATTTTCCAAAAGCACTTTCATTCTAACGTGGTATTTCGCAGCACCTTTAAATTGCTTTCATAATACAGCTCAACCTATTTTAAGCTACCACTGAAAAGAACTTCAAAATTTTATTTTTATACATATTGGAGTAGTGCCCAAAGACCTAATCAGGATCAAGGCCCCACTGTGGATACTTAATGGAAGGGGGTCTTCTGATAGTGATGAGTTCTCAATACATTTTGGGGATACTTTGGAGCAGTTCCATAACATAGGAGGTTGCCTAAAAGAAGGTCTCTTGTATAGGTTTCACTGGACTGTATACTAATTGTTGGGTTAAAGAGAAATTCAGGTCACCATAAATGGAAAGTCATCTATTCTTCCAGACCATCTTAGCAGCTTTGGACAAATTTTCTAAATTCCTGTTGCTGAGTCCCTCTCTCCTAGCTACATTTTTTTTTTTTTAAATGATCAGGAATTTAATCCCTAGGAAATATCCACAACTAATAATCACTTTGATAAGAGCTGAAATTACTCAATTCAGACAGCTGCTCCTGGTTTGAAATTATACCAATAGAAGTATGTAATACATTAAATATACAGATCCCATATTTTCAATATTTACAAGTCAAACATTTTATTGTGAAATCTGGATACAAGGTGGCTCTATCTAGACCTTTAACCAAATTTGAGAAGTTGATCGAGGAACAAAACGTTTAATTTCTAAGATGTATACATTTTTTATTCAAAAAGATGTTGATAAAAAAATACAGCCAATGAAAAGATGGGAGAGGGATTTGTAAAAGAAATTGATCTAGAAGAGTGGGTCTCTATATGGGGAAGGGGATATAAATCTCCAATTTATAAAAATTACTGTATAAATGGCATTTCACTCCAGTTTACATCCATCAGATTTTTGTTATTAGGGAGGTGCTCTGTTGGAGAGGTTGAAGGGAAAATCGGAATATACTTGCACACATGACGGTTGTGTCCAGGAATTAGATTGTTTTTACAGGAAATTATTAGAGAGAATCATCTTAGGACAAAATGCCAGCTTCCAAGAGATCCCAACCTGCCTTATTTAATGCTCCAGTAAAGGATCTATGTTTTACACAGAAAAAATTAATTCATTTTTGACTGTTAGCAGCTAAACGATGTATTGCACATTATTGAAAACGTGTGGATTCTCCACCCTCCTTAGAATTGTGGCTTTGTAAAATATGCAGTGTCTTTGTACTGGGAAACCTCTCTCACCAAATACGTACACAAAAGATGCACCAAGAGGAGGACAGCTATTTAGAAATTTGGTCACCGTTTCTAACGTATTCAGAGGAGGAGGGTTCCCCAGCCAGCAACCTTTAGCCAGGTTCTTTGAATATTAACCTGATCCTGAACAGTGATATACCATTTATTATAACTTTGCCTTAAATAAAAAGCATTAGTTTTTATATTGTTTACCTGAGAGCCCTTTGTATCTTCCATTGATGATCTTAACAATGTCCTCAATGAAGTCCTCACTGTTTGAAGGTTTTTGACGAACCTGAAAAACATCACACACACACACACACACAATTAATTATGTACATTACCAAAGAACTCTTAAATGGCCATTCAGACAATTTGTTATACTCCTATTACTATACTCTTCCTAATACAGTAACCTCAGCTATTCTTCCCTTTGATTAATTTAAATTTATTCTACAGTTTAAAGATCCATCACAACTAAAAAGCTCATTCAGGAGCTGTCCAGTAAAGAATGTGAAAGGAGCCACAGAAGTCGCCAACTTTTCAAGACAATTGCACCAGTTTTCTAAACTAAAATACTGGCTGTAGCAGCCAGTGCTTGCCACCTGCCATTCAATTATGAACATTCTAGTCTGCTAAACCCTACGGAGCAGCCCAAATTCTACTAAAATTTGTATCTTTTAGCTTTTAACAAGATGTCATGGTGAAGCACCAAGGCCCAGCTCAGAAGCTAGCTCATTAAATAGGAAAGGAGTTCAGTACCAGTACACAACTCCTGGTTCCCAGCTACTGTTTAGAATCAAGTTGGCAAAAAGTAGTTTGAAGTAAAAAAAACTTTAAAAATAAAAAAAAAATAATAATAAAAAGACCATCTAAGACATAAGCAAAACAGACCAAGAACACAAATACTTGGATAATGGAGGGGGAGGGGGAAGAGGGAACCTAATCTAATCAGATAAGATAATCCCTTCCTATTCAGGGTTCTTTTTGTCATACTCCTGAGTTCTCTCCTGTTTTGTTGGGTTTTCTCCCCGCCCCCACCTCCACTTCTTTGCCTTTCATTTCTTTGTCATTTCCTCAGACAGAAAAATATTCAAGAGAAATGAATCTGCCAGAGATTTAGCTTGGAAGGATCCTGTGGGAATTAAACATTTTCAAAAAAAAAAAAAAAAAAAAAAAAAAAAAACAGAACAAATTTAGCTATTATTTGTCCTCAAGATAAACTAACTATTAGAACACTATCTTCCGGGAAATAAATCACCACCACAGAAAGGAGAATATTCTCAAAGGCACCTGGGGCAGTTAGGAGCCAGACTCTGAATGAAGTCATAACTGTCGCTGGTGCCCTCATTCTACCCTAGAACTACAGAATGAAATTCTGTCTTCCAGAAGGCGTAACATACTGATTGTTCTGTATTTGTACAGCACTTAGCACAACGGTGTCATGGTCCATAACAGGGGCTCATAGGCACTACTTCAAACCAAATGAAGTCAATACATACCTCATAGTAAAGATTGGGCCGATTGAAAGATGCAGTAAAGGTAATGCATTTCTGAACACACAAAATTTTCTGAGCATCCTTCAGAACATGACTTGTTGCAGTTGCAGTCAACCCAATCAATGGAGCATTGGGAAACTGTCGTTTTAAGATACCAAGTGACTTGTAGTCTAAATAAGAATAAGGGAAAAAGATTTGGTTTCTTACATCACTAGTGATATATTAATACATCAAATCTGCAGCAAGTTAACAAGTAATAACAGAACTAATTTACAAATCCAAATGAAGTGATCAGCAAGCAATGCCATATTGACATAGTGGAGTGACTGGCCTTGTAATAGATTTTTACCTAAATTCAGAATGTACTGTTTATTAAAATGTATTCAAGTTAAGAGAATAATAAAACAAAAACAATATTAGAAAAATCTAAAAACATTCATAATTTATATTTTGATGTGTGTCAATTCTAACAAACTATTGCTGTCATTAGCAAAAAGAGATAAAGCCCATTATGGGTAATTTGTAAGCAATACTTTCTTTAATAAGAAATTTAAAAGAAAACTCCAGAAAAAGTTTAGTAGATGATACTGTACTCATCTGTACCCTGAATCACAAGTTCTTTCATAGGCTGAGAAACAGCATTGATAAATATTAGTTTTATGCAACTGACAAGACACGAGACCAAAATGCTGCACAATTTTTCTTCTTGTAAATTACAACAGAGGTGACTGAAGTGCATTCCATGAAATTCCACCATGTAGCTATGGTATTTTCACCTTCAATACAGAGGTATTAAGCACCATGAAGAGAGTTACACAGACTTGTATTTTCCACAGGAAGCACATCTATATTAGAGATGACCGCCACAATCTGTTCCATTTTATGCAAATAAGGTGCAACTCACAGTCCCCTGGAAAACTGCCAATGTAACCCACAGTTAAATGTCCCTGACTTAAATGAACTTGAGCCTTTAGACAAGGCCATAAGTTATTTGTGAATGGTACCGAATTAATGAAATTAAAAATCTTTGAGCCAATGTACAAGTATTTTCTGTGTCGTGTATTGTGCATAGACTTCACTATCAAAAGGAAAACATTTCCCCTCATTTCAAGCTTAACTCATCATTTATGCATGCTTGAATAACTTTGCATACGTATTTCTGGAGGGGCATACCAGGCCTGAAGTCATGTCCCCATTGACTACAACAATGCACCTCGTCCACAGCAATACGAGTGAGTCTCCCTGCTTGATAAGCTTTCTCCAATTTTGACATAAACATTTTGCTTTTTGCAATCTTCTCTGGAGTAACATAAATGAGTTTTAGCTGCGAATTCTTATCCAGCATTTCGTTGTGAACCCACTTTACATGTTCCTGTTAAAAAACAAAGAAGGAAGCTGGAAATGGACAAACCAGAATATCATACTCCTGTTCCTTAGTTCTAGAATAAATTGTGGTTCAATGCACAAAACACACTGCTACACCCAGCATAAGACTTTGCAGGTGATCTATGTAGATTCACATAAAGTGATTATATTTTAAAAACAAAAACAAACATTAGCATTATTTTAGAAAAAGGAAGCAAATATACTCGGAATATTTATAGTGTATTATTTAGGGTCTTTATTTTCTTTGTAAAATATCAGGTGCCACCCACATCTCTGCTGCTATGTTTTGAGAAAAAATTCCTTATGCAAAACAAATATCCCAGACTGTAATCTTTATTATTGGATTTTTGGATACATTCATTTTTGAAATTTGTTAGACCACATCAAGCCATTAATTCATTAGGTCTAGTACCCTGCCTCTGAAAGTGGCTACTATCTGATGGTAGTTAGCAAAAAACTACACACCCACACACAAAATGCAGCTAGCCATTTCCATAATGTCATATCACTGGGGAAAAAATCCTTTCTGCCCTTTGTGGCAGTCAGCTTATACCCAGAAACAAGAGACTTGATTCCATGTCTATGAGTCTACATTACTAATGTAACACAGTAATGTCCATCTTCTTTTAAATCCAGAAGTTTGAGAGGTATGGCCAAAGAAAAAACACTTTAGTATCAAAAATGTGCATAACTGCAAAATATTTTTATGTCACTAATGCAGTCCCACAAAATTCTATTCACTTCATGCAAGGATTTGACTTGTTTTATTGGTTTTAAATAGGATTGCAATATATTCGATTTAGATTAATATCATCATGGTAAGGATTGGCAGGAAGATGTCCTTTGGCTTATAAATTTTCATTACAATCATGCAAAACTGAGCTAGTCAATAAGAATATCCACATAATGTTCATAAACAACATGAATAAAGGTAACAATGTTGCATGGCAGTTAAACATACCTTACTACTTGAAGCATTTAATAAAGCTGCAGAAATTCCCAGCTGTTCTAAAACCATTAGCTGATCTTCCATAAGTGAGATCAAAGGACAGATCACAAGTGTGAAACCTGAAACAAATAACCATTCATCTTACTTATCTAAAATATTTAGTTCATATGATTTCTCACTGCAGACTGAATTGAAACAAATAACTCAATTGCAACAAACAAAAGCACCACATAAGAACTAATATATCTAACCAAAGGAGGTTGGGTATACAGTGGCCATATAAAGGGGATTAAACAATGCTAAGCAACAAGTTGGCCCCTTTTGTAAAAATTTGCTTTTTTTTAAATCCAAGGCCAATAAGAATGGTTTCACAATTAAAAAAAAATATATATATCCCAATAAAGCAATTGTTGTTAAAACACATTCCTCTGCAACATCTGAAATCAAAGCACTTTAGCACTAAGAAAGTGAAACTGACTTAAAAACAAAAGCTAAACTGGCTTCAATGATTTACATTGTACAAACTGAAATTCAAGAAGAACAGAGCAAATTTAGTGAGGAAAAAAATGGATTTTTAAAATATCTCACTCTTAATTAGCTAAAGATGTTGTTAGGAATCTAGACAAAGAAATTTGTTTAGAACAAGTGTTTGCAAGATCTGTGCCTATGTTTTGAAGCTGACAGTGTCCCATTAAAGTGAAATACAGAAAACTAGTAGAAACATATTTCTAAGATAAGTTTTTGTCTCAAAATTGTTGCTCTTTCTTCCCATTATTGGGAATTACGTTCCTTATTCCAAATAATACTTAGCATTAGACAATTTTATTTACAGTAACAAAATATAGCATTACATCTCTACAACTAACCATACAAAACAGAAAACTGAAATCCATTTACTGGTACATGACATTTACTCTCATTTACCTTCAGAACATACTGCAGGTAACTGATAGCACAAACTCTTTCCACCTCCAGTAGGCATGACAAGAAATATATCCTTTCCTGCCATTGTAGCATTTATTGTTTCAAGCTGCAGAGACCTAAACTTCTGGAGTTTAAAGCTATTACGAAGTGCAGCTTTGATCTTCTCACACCATGGGAAGTCTGTAAAAAGGAGCAAGCAGTAAAAATACATTTTAAGTTAGAACATCTAAAACATAAAAAGGAAAGCCAATTAAAATATAGAAGCATTTTTTTACTAAAAGTAACATGATGTCACATCAGGCCAAATTTTCAAAAGACTTGAAAAACAGCACCCATAAGATTTGCACGTATAAACTGAGGAATAGTGTGCATAAGTCTATGACTTGCATGAAAACATTTTGCAGATCCTTTGAAAATATAAGCACAATATGTTGCCAGGCTTAAGGATCTAATCATCCTGTAATGTGTATTAATGCTCAAAAAAAGCAGGCACACCACAAAGTCCTCTAAAATGCTAATCCTTAATTCATAATATTAGTCCAATGAATGTAAATGGAAAAAAGCATTATGCCTGGTACTCAATGTTTACAGGATTAGGCCCTACAACTGTACCTGATTCTTTAGTTATTTTTCAGGGTTCTCTTAAACCAGTGTTCCTCAAAGTACAAGACAGAGAAACAAGCAAATCCAGAGAAAATATACAAGGAGGAATATTTTTTTTCCTTTTACGGCCAAGCAGAGCCAGAGTTTGTTTACCTGACCAAAATTGCCTTCATTATACAAGACAAGCTCAAAGACTACAATATATTATGTGGTAGAGCTGGGGGAAGAATTTGTCCCAGGATACTTAACAGATACCCCCACCACCAAAAGAAAATTTAACTTTATATTCTAGTTAGTAACTTCAAGTTCCCAAATTATGATTCCATAACAAGCAAAGGAGAAAACTGATGAAAATCAGTTCCTAGAAGAATCTGCCCAGCAGAGCCCACTTCAGTATTCAGGAATATAAGCTTCACTCTATTAAAACGTACGGCAAACCAACCAACCAAGACAACAACAAAAACTTCTTGGCAAGAGGAAATGGTACAATAATAAAATTATCCATATGGAAATCAAAAAGCAACTCCTCGTGAAACACAGGTGGGCCAAAATACCATATTCTAACTTTCATTATCTCATCAACATTGATAATTCTTGGTACATTCTTCACATTAAATGGTAAAGATGATAATAATTGAATTTGATTTTGTAAACCTTGTTTGTTCCATGCCTCAGCTGAGGTTTCAGTTTCTTCACTTTCCCCAGCCTCTGAATCTTCTGAAAATTGTTTTATTTTATTCTTTAACACTGTCTTCTTATGAATAAGCTCCTGTTGTCTTTCCAGAAGTTCCTGAATCTGGATCTCTACTGCCTGCAGCTCACTATCAGTGGAAACCAGCTCCTCCTTTAGCACTGAAGTGAGAGAGAGAGAAAAATACAACATTGTAACATGTATATTTTGCTAATTACAACTTCAAATCACATTAGACATTTTGCATCCAGCGGTTGACAGCAATCCAATCTACAATCAAGACTGTCTGGAAAAATGGAGCAAGTACTCTCTTAGCACCTTGACAGGCCTGTTGCAGAACTTAAAATATTTAATATTCATAAGGCACTCTAAAGGTGTAAAATGCCTTAATATATTAATAAACCACAACTGTACTCTTCTTTGCTGCAGCTTAGGAGAAGTCTGTCACACTGTAATGATGGATGATAACGTTGGTTGTTGTAGAAAAATCATGTCATAGTGCAACTTCTGAGAAACTATATCCACCTTGGCACAGGAATGGACTCGGATTCATAGATTTCAAGGACTGATGGGACCAGTGTGATATAATAAGATCTTTTTCATCTTGTGATCCTATAGTCAAATTTGGCCTCGACCACTTTTAGTACACAGGGATGCATGTTAGCACTGTGAAAATAGCATTAACATGCTACTTTTACATATTCCAAATTGAGTGCACAAGCTCTGTGCAGCTGCACAGTGAAAAGTCTTCATATCAGGAACAACATTAATTCCAGCAGAGGAAAGTGAACTGAAGATGGAAGCAGGGGAAGATAGGGGAATGTGCTAAAATATATAGACCATGCTCCCAACTCTACCCTGTGTCCTGATATGTCCCTCCTCAGGTCTAGAAGCAGAAGATCTGCAGAGAATGAATTCTGCATAGGTTTGCGAGCACAGCACAGAAGTCACAGCTTTTTAGGAGTACAGCCTAAGATATAAATTTGCTTCTCTGTGTCGAAGCACACTAGTGTGAATTGAAGTCAAGTGTTTCAGTATGTGGCTTCATTGCATTTTCCATTTAATGGACTAAGTTAGATCATGCATTATTTTGATGAATGTAGCAATATTTCTGAGACAGTTTACAGTCCCATCAGATAAAACTACACCAACATATTTTTTCAAAAATGTTATGCTTTGATCCAAAAATAGCAACCATGATAGTTCTCATACACTGCAGCTACAGTAAATCTGTGTATCAAAAATCCTCGTTGCAGATTTTCTGGAAACAGAACAAAACATGGAGGTTTTCCTTCCAAAATACCCTAAGGAACGAGTCCATGTTACAGACTAGTGGCCTGTGAAAGATGTCTTAAAAAAACAACAACAACAAAAAAAAACACTTTGAAATTATTAGAAACCAGGAAAGCTTTTACAAACTTGTGTGTTTATAGCTACAGAAGTGACAAAATGTCCAAAATGAAATATGGAGGAAAACGTAATTTAAAAAATTATAGCAATTAAAATAATTTTCAACCTGAAGAAAACGCATACAGTTGAGATAACAAGCAATGAAATCAGAGTTTTCTAACAAATCTGATGAAACCAGTTAAATGGTGGTGGAATGAACAGTTACCATCCTAATTTTGGTTTACCTGAAACGGTTGTCATCTTTAAAGTTGAAAGGACCCGTCCTTTATTAATAAATGTTGCTTAAGCAAGCAATTCTCTCTAAAAAAAAATTAAAATATCTTATTAAAAATCTCTATAAATCCATTAGACTGTAGTAAAGAAATGGGGGAAATGTCATAAGCTGATATATCTTCAAGCTACACAGGACAAAGCATTATACAAATATATTATATTATATAGAGCAATCATCCTCTAGCAGGGAAACGACCAAGAGACCCTCCATAATTTCCATGGTATTAATAACAAAACAGCCAAGCTTATTAACTGGACATCATTTAGTACTTTCTTGTAAAGTCACACTGAATATATTACATTAAATTATATGCCTGTAATTCCACTGTTTGCTAAATACCGATCCAGTTTTGTACTAATTTCTCAGATCCTGTTAGTATTCACAATCCCAACTAGAGGACATCACACATTTCCCTCAACAAAAACACACTGATGTTAATTTAAATAAATTAATTCACAGGGAGAGGTCAATGACAGGATCCCTAGCACACTGCCAGACTTTCAAGGTAAGTGTTCTGCCAATTTGGGTCCTGAGTCAAGTCCCACAGAAGTTAGTGGAAGTCTGTCATCCCCATTAATAGGAATTGAAGCATGCTATAAAAACATAGTCACATGCTTTAGCGCAACAAAACAGAGAGCTGACTATTCATAAATGCAACTATAAGAATCTCAGAATTAATTACATAGTGACCTGCTAAAAAGCACTGAACCACCATGATAGGACTTATGGGATTTTGTTTGTTATTCTATAGGAGTTAGAACAGCAGCAAAAAACTCTTCAATATATTAAGTTAATAAATATTTGTGAATGATATTCTTTGTATTACAGTATATCTTCACTGTATTACAGTAAGAAAGTAATACAAAATTAAACAAAACATAAAAATAAGACATCCTCCGTTACCTCAGTAGGAACACTGATTTGGGGAGAGGAAAAGGAAAAATCCCCCAGCAGACTTCTATAGTCACTGCCTAAAAACTGATCATGAGATAACAACATTACCGATGAATGGAACAAATAATAGATCCAGCTAAAATACTTGGTTTTGTCAGAATATGGAGTCAGAATAACTGAAAGGAGCTCGGCCGTGGACAGAATCAGATTATTGCATAGATTACTCATTTCAGAAAATATTTGGCAAGATTAAGCTATCTACTATATAGGACAGGTGGCACTGTTCAGAATCCACTATATCTGATCACAAGTTAGTGAATCTGAAATTGACAGCATTAAGGGGATAACCTTCCTTAATTTTTTATGCAAGTGAATTTAGTCCTTAGTAAAGTTACTGGGCTGGCAGCTCTGTAGACTGGAGTACCTAATTTATCCAAATGACAGGAATAGAATGAGCAGGTGGCAATGCAAGCATCCCTACAAATGCCCTGCCAACGTTAAACTGAGCATCCACCTCTATGAGAGAAAGTTCAGTGCTCATTATGATTCAGTCCTTGGCCTCTGTGCTGACGCTGCCAACGAGTGCACCAATTATTAGTTGCTTTTTCTCTAATGCAGACACTAGGGAACTGAACAGAGGCTGCTGACTCATTTCACATAGGCCACTGAACAATCTTCAGATAGTGACTGGTTTCACTTACCAACCTTGCATGGATTCAAGCCAGCAGTCTAGAGGTGACAAGCTCTGTATCTCACTTGCCACCCAGTTTCCAAAATAAAACCTCAGAAGAGTCAAACTCTAAAAAGAACCATGATGTTAGTAAAGCACTGCAAAAAGCTTAAAGTTAGATAAACTAAAGCAAGGTTAGCTTCACAAGCAAGTTGCGGCTTATCAAACTGCGTTAGATAATTCAACAACAAAAAAGCAAGATGAGATGTTCAGGATCTCATTAAAACGCACAGGAAAAAAATCTCAAACTCGCAAAAATTAAAAAGCATACAGAAGAACCTCAGAGTTATGAACTGACCAGTCAACCAGACACCTCATTTGGAACTGGAAGTACATAATCAGGCAGCAGCAGAGACAAAAAAAAAGCCAGTACAGTACAGTGTTATGTAAACTACAAAAAAAAAAAAAAAAAAAGGACAGTAGCATTTTTTTCTAGTAAAGTTTCAAAGCTGTACTAAGTCACTGTTCAGTTGTAAACTTTTAAAGGAACAGCTATGACATTTTGCTTAGAGTTACGAACATTTCAGAGTTACGAACAACCTCCATTCCCGAGGTATTCATAACTCGGAGGTTCTACTGTACTTAAAACTAACTCAACGTAAGTATCAGTCAACAGCAAATAAGAGGAGTATGGCAAGTGCAGGAATATCATGTCAAGAGATTTAATGACCATGTCCAAGGATAAAGAATTGTTTTAAAAGAAAAGGAAAGTGTTAAATTACATGCTCCACCCTGTAGAAAGAGGCAGCTGAACATCTCAAATAGGCTAAGTATAGACAGAAGACAATTCAGCTGAGTAGAGGATGTTTATATGGAAAATGTGCATCTGGCAAACCGTACCAGAATGCTCATGCAGTGATTCATTGGTGAATTTCCTTAGGAGAGGGATAGCTAAAGCCAACAGCAGACAGAACATATGGCAAGCCACGAAAAAGGGAAGGTGAGGACTAGGTGGACAATGCCTATCCAACCCAGCTGAGAATTTACTGAAGCTGGAGGTAGTGAATTGTTATTTAGCAATTAAGTGGTGGGGGTGTTTTTGCATATTAGACATTCACACTGCTTTAAAGACCACCACCAAAAAAAGGTATTAATCCAGGGAAGTTCTATGGTTCTATGCTACACAGTATAAGCACTGACTCAGTGGGTGCTCAGAGGGCTGGAGCACCCACAGAAAAAAAATAGTAGCACACACCCTCCCTCCCCCATGATCAGCTGTCTGCTAGTGGTCAGGAAGCACTGACAGGAGGGGAAGGACCAGGGGTGGAGCTTCAGGTGGTGGGGTTGGGGTGGGGGCAGGAAGAGGCAGGGTGGGGTGGAGTCTTAGGGGAAGGAGTGTGGGGCAGGGCCTTTGGGCAGAGCGGGGTTGGAAAACCCCTGGGGAAAGCTGAAAGTCAGGGCCCGTGTTACACAGGTCAGACTAGATGACCACAGTGATTCCTTCGAGCCCTAAACATCTATGCTTGGGGAGGGGGGCGCCGAGAGGGAATTTCCTCAGCTTCTGTTTTAGTCAGTCACTGAATAGCTCTTGCCCCACATGATATCCCGCCCTGCCCCTACATCCCTGCCCCTCCCTTTACCCTTCCTTCCCCTGCTCCCGCCCTGCGTGGTGCACGTGGGAAGGGATGGGCTGATACTGCCGCCCCTACTCCTCCTATCCCATCCCCACGTGAACCCACCCCGGCCCTTCCCACGCGCTAGGCTCAGCCCGCCCGTCCGTCCTAAGCCCCCACCCCGCCTGCAGCCGCCGCACTCACCGCTCACTCTCGGCGGCAGCGCCTCGGTTTCCCGCCCGCTCGCGCTCTTCCCTCCCTTTCCCAGCCCGCCGCAACTTCCGCAGCCGGCTCCGGCCTCTCCCGGCCAATCACAGAGCGCGCTGCGCTAGGATTGGTCCGGCTGAGCTCCCGTACCGCGACGGCAGCGAGAGGGAAGCGAACAAAGTAGGCGTTGATTGGCCCGACTTCCGCCAATGGGCGGTGCCGGGGAGAGGGGAGCGGGGGGCTGCGTGTTTCCGGAAGACGTGGCGGCCGCTTCTGCCGCCGCTTCCAGTCACCTCCCCCCTCCCTAGTTCCCTGCTGCTGCCGCCGCCGCCGGCCTCGCCGCCACCATGATTTCCCTCACCGACACCCAGAGTAAGCGTCCGCCCGGCCCTGCGGCTGGGGGCTCCGGGCGGGGCTCCTGGGGCGCTGGCGGTTGCTGGGGGGCGCTGGCGGGGGGGCTCTGCCGGGGGTCTCTGGGGGAGGGGGAGTCTTGAGGGGCACGATCCTGACGCCGCTTCCCCGGGCGGCGTCCAACTCGGGGATGAGCCCGAGCGCGCCTGGCCGCTGTCCCTTTGTTCCGGGAGCCGGGGTCTGCGCCGCGCTCTCCTCCCGCTTCCTGTTCGCAGGTGAAGAGAGGGGGGGGGAATCCCCTTCACCCCTGTTGTGGGCGGGGAAGGGTCTTGCCGGCTCCAGGGTCGTTTCCGCTTGTCTCCGGCTGGCCGCTCTTCCCTCCCGCTGGACACGTGCGCCGGGCGGCCTCTGTAATAGCCGGGATCCCTCGGACGAGCTTCATGCGCCAAACACGGACTGAAGTCCGAGCAGCCCTAGTAGTGAGGGGTCTAGGGAGCTCACTGTGTAACTATTTACAGTGTCAAGTATCAGAGGGGTAGCCGTGTTAGTCTGAATCTGTAAAAAGCAACAGAGGGTCCTGTGGCACCTTTGAGACTAACAGAAGTATTGGGAGCATAAGCTTTCCTGGGTAAGAACCTCACTTCTTCAGATGCAAGAAGTGCATCTGAAGAAGTGAGGTTCTTACCCACGAAAGCTTATGCTCCCAATACTTCTGTTAGTCTTAAAGGTGCCACAGGACCCTCTGTTGTTATTTACAGTGTGTTTTCAAATGTCTCCGGGGAGCCAGCCCCTGCGTTAGTTACCTTCTAATTCAAAAAGGAAAAGTTGTCCCAGCCATACTCACCATTTGGAAGACTGAATTTTGAGAAAGTGTATCTAATTGTTAGTGTATCCTTTAATAAAACTGGTAGGTTTATAAGCAACAAAATTAAAATTGTGCTGCGTTCCGACTTCTGAAGTGAACTGCAAACATCCCAAGTAAAATTATACAAGTAGCACACATCTGGTAAGCCAACAAACTGCATGTCATGATGCAATCTTGGTAACAAAACCAGAATCTACTAAAAACAGAAGGCAGAGGGCCAGATTTTCTTTATATTAAGGCTCTTTTACACTGCTTTGGCAGTGTAAAAAGCCTTTAAAGTGAGTACAAATGTAATTTATGCCCACTTTAAGACCTCTTTAATTGCCAGAATGGTGTAAAGGGCCCTTCGTGTAAATGAGAACCAGGCCAAAAGGACAATGTATATTTGCATAAGAACATCCAAACGGCCATAGTGGGTCAGATCAATGGTCCATCTAACTCAGTATCCTGCTTTCCAACTGTGGCCAATGACAGATGCTTCAAAGGGAATGAACAGAACAAGGCAATCAAGTGATCCAGCCTCTATCATCCAGTCCCAATGTCTGGCACTTAGAGGCTGAGGGGACACCCAGAGCATGAGATTGCATCCCTGACCATTGCTGCTAATAGCTGCTGATGGAGCTATTCTCCATGAATTTATCTTATTCTTTTTTGAGCCCAGTTAAAGTTTTTGCCTTTCACAATATCCCGTTCCACATGTTGACTATGCATTGTGTGAAGAAGTACATCCTTATGTTTGTTTAAATTTGCTGCCTATTAATTTCATTGAGTGACCCCTGGTTCTTGTGTTATGTGAAGGGGTAAATAACACTTCTTTATTCACTCTCTCCACATTATTCATGATTTTATAGACCACTGTCGTATCCAGCATAGTCATTTCTTTTCAAAGCTGAACATTTCCAATCTTTTCAATCTCTTCTCATATGGAAGCAGTTTTATACCCCTAATCCTTTCTGTTGCCCTTCTCTGTACTTTTTCCAATTCAAATATATCTTTTTAGAGATGGAGTGACCAGAACTGCACTCAGTATTCAAGTTATGGTCTTACTATGGATTTATATAGTCACATTATGATATTTTCCATTTTATTATCTATCCCTTTCCTAATTGTGCCTAACATTATCTTTTTTGACTGCTTCTACACACTGAGCAGATGTTTTCACAGAACTATTCACAATGATTCCAAGATCTATTATGACTCAAGGAAGCTAATGCAGACCCCGTCATTTTGTATGTATAGTTGGGATTATGTTTTCCAATGTGCATTACTTTTCATTTATCAACATTGAATTTTCTCTGCCATTTTGTTACCCAGTCACCCAGTTTTGTGAGATCCCTTTGTAACTCTTTGCAGTTTGCTTTGGACTTAACTATCTTAACTAATTTTGTCTCATCTGTAAACCTTGGCACCTCAATGCTTATTCCTTTTTCCAGATCATTTATGAATATGTTGAATAGCACTGGTCCCAATACAGATCCTTGGGGAACCTGCTATTTACCCATCTCCACTGTGAAAATTGACCATTTATTCCTACCTTTTATTTCCTATCTTTTAACCAGTTATTGATCCATGGCAAGACCTTCCCTCTTATCCCATGACTGCCTACTTTGCTTAAGAGCCTTTGGTGAGGGACCTTGGACTTAGACTTTCAGAAAGCCTTTGACTCTCTGTCTTCTTGCTCACCCTTGTTCACGTGTTTCTTGACTCCCTCAAAGAGTTCTAATAGATTGGTGAGGCCTGATTTTCCTTTATAAAAACTGTGTTGACTCTTCCCCAACATATCATGTTCATCTATGTGTCTGATAATTCTGTTTTTTGCTGTAGTTTCAAACAATTTGCTGGGTATTAAAATGACAGGCTTACTGACCTGTAATTGCCTGGATTGCTTCTGGAGTCTTTTTTAAAATTGGCCTTCCACCGGCGGTCTTCCTTGTCATCTGGCACAGAGACTGATTTAAGCCATAGGTTACATACCACAGTTGGTAGTTCTGAAGGCACTCAGATACGAAATTGCACAACTCTTGGGTGAATATCATCTGGTCCTGGCAATTTATTACTGTTTAATTTATTCAAAAACCAACTCTGTTGATCACCTCAATTTGGGACAGTTCCTCAGATTTGTCAACTAAAAAAAATAGCTCAGGTGTGGGAATCCTCCTTCACATCCTTTGCAGTGAAAACTGATGCAAAGAATTAATTTAGCTTCACCTCAAGGGCCTCGTCTTCCTTGAGTGCTCCTTTAGCACCGTGATCGTGCTGTAGTCCCACTGATTGTTTGGCAGGCTTCCTGCTTCCGATCTACTTAAAAAACAAAAAAATGATAGTAATTGCAACGGCTGTTGAGGGTTGGTCTGTTCTTCTCAGCAAGGTGTTGTCACTGCATCTTGTGCAGTATGTTCAGGAATTCATCTCTTATCAGCCTGTGTCTAGTATATTTAGTCCTACAGCTAACAGGTGTCTGGTACGTCTTTCAAGATCTGCTTCCTGGTGGTGGTTGATTCTTCATCTCCTTTTCAGAATTCAGATTGATAAGGACATCCATGATGTTTCCCTTTGCTAGTCTAAATAGAGTTGGGGAAGAGGACAGATTCCAATTATAGTCCTCAGTCAGTAATTGATATTTGATATATTTAAGTTTACAGTGAAATATGGGTGTATACTTTTTGAATATCAGATTAGGGAGTGGATTTTTACAGTATCTTTTAACAGAACATCTAAACTAATAATCTTGTCCTTGTAATAGTAGTGTAAATTTAACTAGATCTTGAATCTGTTTGCAATCAAAATGAAAATTAAAGCAAATTTTAAAAATATGTACTGTTACAAGTCCACAGAAATATAATTTGGATATCAAATGGTGTTAAACAATATTGAGAGATGAGCTCACAAAAGTAAGGAAGTTAAATGCTACCAGAGTAGATATAGCTACACAGAGTTGTGAAATCTTCTACTATTGCTAGTAAATGGAAGTGCTAGAATATATAAGCTACCAATGGTTTTACCCCTGTGCTGTCTGATCAAGATAAGATGACACTGGGTATGTCTATGCTGAAATTAAAAACTTGCTGCTGGAATGTGCCTGATGCAGGCTGATGGGGCTTGGGCTAAGGGGCTGTTGTAATTGCAGTGTAGATGCTTGGGCTGGAGCCTGGGCTCTAGGACCCTGCTAGGTGGGAGGGCCCCAGAGCTCAGACTTCAGTCTGAGCAGGAACCTCCATGCTGCAATTAAACAGCCCCTTAGCCCAAGTGAGTCAGCTGGCACAGGCCAGCTGCAGGTGTCTAATTGCGGTATAGACATATCCATTGTGATTAAAATATTGTCACCTGGTTTACACTAGTGCTAGGACTGGTGATGCTTTGCTGCTCTTTAAGCCAGCTGTAGGAGATCTTCACAGAAACCTCAGTCTAGATGAGGCCTAAACTTGCAGCCCTTTGTGTTTTGATCTTGATCACTGTTGCAGAGAAGAATCTTGTAGGTTTGATCTTCAGGCATCCCTACTGAAATTTATCTTGCAGTTTAATCTAACATGTCTAATGAACTATCATTTTAAAAACTCAAACTTTGATTTACTAACAAGTCACTCAAAATCAATGATAAACTGTGTTTATTTTCATCTACAGAACTCAGATGTACACATGCACAATTGTGCTTATATGCCGAACTCTATTTCAATATGTAACTTCTAGTTTAGTGATGTATTGCACAATATACAGTACATTTCATACACTTACTACTTATAGATCACATCATCAAAGAAGTCTCAGGTAGTTAAAATCACAACATTTATGACAAATAACAGTTCATTTTAAAGCTTTCTATCTGAAAACTTCTTGAAGCAGGACCCTATTTTATTTTCCATGCTCATAACAATTTAAATAGGTAGAATTCGCTATGGCCATAACTTCACCCACCTCCCCCCCCACATCAAGATAGGAACTAAATGTTTCCACATTTTACATTAATTTCTGCAGCCTATTCATGTCAACTCTTAATTTGTGAAATACATTTTCTTATACTTGTATGCATTGGTGCTACTTTTTTACTAACCTTTTTTTAAAAAAATTTTTGTATTGCAGAGATTGGAATGGGATTAACGGGCTTTGGTGTGTTTTTCCTTTTCTTTGGAATGATTCTCTTTTTTGACAAAGCACTTTTGGCTATTGGAAATGTAAGTGTTTGCTGTTCACATTTTAGTTTATACACATCGTTTCGACATGGAAGGGTACAGTATTTTAAGTACATGATGCATTTGTATTAAATGTTCCCCTTTGAGATTTTTTTTGTTATCAAATGGAAACTGAGCCTTGGAAAATAGAATCATAGAACCCTAGGTTTAGAATGGACAAGGATCATCTAGTCTAACCACTACCAAGATGCAGAATTTGTTGTGACTAAATCATCCAAAACAAATGGCTATCCAGCCTCCTTTTGAAAACCTCCAGTGAAGGAGCTTCCATGATCTCCCAAGGGAATCTGTTCCATTGTCCTATTGTTCTTACAGTTAGGAAGCTTTTCCTGAGATATAATCTAAATCTGCTATACTGAATAAAACAGAATCTGGTATAAAAGAGAGATTATGTTCAATGCCTTAAGTGCTGAACTTCCACTGACTTTGAAAGTTAAACCAATCCCCCAATCACTCTGAAGATGGTACCACTGAGTCAGCCACAGTGAAGAAACTTGTGCTGCAGCTGCTTGTGCCACTGATTCTATACATTAGACTTCTCAGATTGACTGTCCTGGGTAGGTCTACACAGCAAAGAAAAACCCATGGCTGGTCTGTGGGGCTGTTTCATTGCTGTGTAGATTTCCGGGCTGGGACTGGAGCATAGGCTGTAGGACCTTGTGGAGTGGGAGGGGTCCCAGAACTCAGGCTGCAGCCCGAGCCCGGAAGTCTACACAGCAATGAAACTGCCCTGCTGCCCAAGCCCTGTGAGCCTGAGTCTGCTAGCACAGGTCAGCCACAGGATTTTCTATGCTGTGTAGACGTACCCTCTGACACCTTTTTTACAGTCTTGTATGTAAGGTAACTTAATAGAATTTGCATATTTATTTCCATCTAAGAACTCTAATGTTTTGTAAACACTAATAAATTTAGCCTCTTAACACTTTTCTGAGGTAGGGAAGTATAATTAAGTGAAAACTGCTAATAATAAATTGAAAAAAAAACCCACCTTTTGTCTGTGGTGAGTAGGAACTTTTACTAGTCAGTGCCTTCATCCTCTGCAGTTTTAAGTTTTCACTTAAAAAAATTAAATTTCTTGCTTTTGTAATAGATTATATTCAGTTCATGTGGGAAAGTTAACTGATGTGATGTTGCCTTTCTAAATCTGACAGTTCCAGTGCTTCCGCTGCTGTTCACAGCTTTGCCCATCTGCAGGAGATGAAAACTAACTAGAGGATTGTCGTTTTTCAATTGTTGCTATTCAGAACCCTGTGGGCAGCAGGGGTTAAGTCATCTTCACTCTGTTGCTACTGCTTGTGGAAGCTAGGGACAGCAGGGCAAATGTGGAAGCTGTTCACTGAATGAAAGTCCCAAAATAGATACTTGGAAGTGGGTATAATTGCAGAAGCCCCTCCCCTCCAAAGTATCAAGAAAGAGAATTGGTATATGGCAAAACATACATAAAATAAATATTTGGGATACAAAAGGAAAAACCATAAATATAGGGCAGGAGGTAAATAACTCAGTGTAGGGAAAGTGATATAAAGTGGGAGCTAGAGAGAAAGTAAAGAGCAAACAGAACTGAAGACAACACAAGAAGAAAAGATACACTATCCTTACAGGAAAGGAAAAAGTGGAGTGATACCAGGAAGAGGAAAAGATGCAAGAAGAGAGTAGAAGAGCAAAAGTGACCTAGTACATGTGTCTTATTCCTTTAAAATGTAGTTGGTGTGGCTTTGAGGGTTTTGCAGCACAAGTATATTTCACTCTAGCTAGTAGGGTTAGTTCTCAGGCTGGCAGGTGGCAGTTGTGATTAGAGAAAGATAATTAGACACTGATGTCCGAGTGCCAACTATTGTCAGTGGGACTACTTGGTCAAACAGAGTGAGTAGCATTTATTCTGCAACAGTGATAGACTGATAAACTAATATCAAAGCTGAGATGTACTGGAAAAACAAGGAGCATCAAGACTGATACTTTATCTTCAATTCTTCCCATTATGTTATAATGAATATGCTTAAATATCTATAAACATCATGCATTATGTTGATCCACAACAGCTAAATACAAGTTATGGATGGTGAGTCAGTGACTTAAAGAAACACTGCCAAGGTAGAGCAAGATATGACCTGCCACTTACTAAGGCTTGTGTACACCAAAAGTTATTAGACAACCTTGGCCAGGGACACAATTAGGGTCATGTCTACATTACAAAATACATGCCTTAATTTTTGGAGATAACTGTCGTCATAGAGACTCCTGACATGGTTATATTTGTAATGTAGATGATTTATGTATCTAGGGTGACCAGATGTCCCAATTTTATAGGGACAGTCCTGATTTTGGGGTCTTTTTCTTATATAGGCTCCTATTACCCCAGTCCCGTTTTTTCACATTTGCTGTCTGGTCACCCTATATGTATCTAATTGACAAACAGTGACGGACAAGGGGTTGAGGTGAACACTTTCACATCATAATGTTTCCAGCTTTGTAGAATGGTTATTAAACATTTGTAAAACTCTAAATTCATTTGGAATATATTCTCTCATTCATTATTGGATTTGTCTCTGTCTCTTTCAGGTTTTATTTGTGGCTGGCTTGGCTTTTGTTATTGGTTTAGAAAGAACATTTAGATTCTTCTTCCAAAAACACAAAATGAAAGCAACAGTCTTTTTCTTGGGTGGTGTGCTTATAGTTCTCATTGGTTGGCCCTTGATAGGAATGATCCTTGAAATGTATGGATTTTTCCTTTTATTCAGGTAAGATTTGTTTAAAATGGGGTTCTTCATTGGTATCTTTTAGGAGGAAATGTTTTTGCTAATTTGGCAGCATTCACTACTTCCACAACAGTTACGAAACTGAAATTTCATCTCTAAGCACACTTTATAATTTATACAGATCCTTAATTTGTATTTGTAACAACCTGGAACTTGATGTGTACTAGTTTGATACTTTAAAATCAACATTGCCTAAATCCATTTGATATTTGTTACATTGTTTCATATGTGTGAAAAATTGCACTTGACAATTTCACACTCTTCTCACCCCCCAATCAAGCAAGGATTTTTTTAAAGAATCAAAAGATCCTTTGGGCCTAAAATGTGGACTTTGTCTAATTTACCACCACCCCCAGTAAAAACCTAGCTTAAATCTGAAGAAACACGATGTTCTTTTGAAAAAAACCCACATTTTATTGAACATTTCCTTCTAGTGTTTGCAACCTTGGTATTGTGCTAGTGTATGAGAAACAGAAACTAAAACAGATTTGTTTTCATTATCCAATCACCTTATGTCTCATAATGCTTATGCCTAGCATAATCACTTAAAATGGAGCAACATTTTGTTATATGGTTAACAAAAGTGAGTTATGTAAATCTGAAAAATCATTATTCATATATAGTAAGTTTCATACTTGTGCCTAGCATTCCCATAAGGAGCCATTCATCATTTTTTTTTCATATCACTTCGGACTTGCTGAAATCCGCATCCTTTGGGGAGGGAAAGAGGAAAATGTCACATAGATGACACTATAGACCTTTTTGAACTTAACCCTGAACTTCTGATGAAATCAGAACTATTTAACAGACTCATGACTCAGTATAGTAGCCACTAAAGCTTTTTCCATGGTGCTGCAGTGGCAGGTGAAAATTAATGCAGTTGCTGTGGAAGTCAAAGGAAGTGTGACTTGGATCATAATATCTTTAACTCACTAAAGTTGGATTCTATATGCATCCGAAGAAGTGGGCTGTAGTCCACGAAAGCTTATGCTCTAATAAATTTGTTAGTCTCTAAGGTGCCACAAGTACTCCTGTTCTTCTTAAAGTTGGATATATAGTCCTATATTTAAACACTTAAGTTGGGAATTTCAAAAGCGCTCAATATTGACCTGCCTTTGCTCCTCCTGAAGTCAATAGAATTTTTATTTTTGACTTCAGTGGGAGGTGAGTTATGTCAAAAGCAGAATGCTTTTAAAAAGTCCCATCCTTGGATCTTCCTTGTTTTTGTTTGTCCAAGTTATTTCATCCTTAACTTGCAAAGTATTACCATAAATGTTATGCATTGATCTAAGACTTCCTTCAGTAATTGGTATGTTAACAAAGAGGCAGTTTTGCTTTAGTCACTTGTAAATTGACTCTTACATTTTGTTTTAAAGTTGTAAAAGCACATGTTGATAGGTACCTCATCGCATCTTTAGGGAATCATAATTACGGTTCCGTGTCTGTCACAGATTCGGTGACCCTGGCAGTGGTCCCTGGCTAACCTGTGCAGCCGCAGTCCGCTGGCCTCAGCAGTGCTCCCTGTCCAGCCAGCCAGAGCAGCCGCAATCTGCAGCCCCGGGCAGCATTCCCCGGCCAGAGCAGCCACAGCCCTGGGCAGTTCATTGCCCGTGACCTGTCCATGACTTTTACTAAAAATACCATGACTAAATCATAGCCTTATTAATACTATGAATTATTTCACTGAGTGTATTAAAGTGGTTTATTTGAATGTGCTATTTGCATCTCTAATCAGCCACTTTGAAGCAAGAAAAATTGCTTTGGTACACTTGAAAGCTTTAAAAGCAGCAAAGTACATTGTAAGAAAAATCTGAAATGTTGTCTGTGGTGGTACTTCATGCCTCAACAGTGCTTGCTGTGTGACAGAAGTCTAATATATATGAAAGAACAATCTCCAAAGAAATGAAGTGGCTGGCTAAAGTCAATGCACACCGAGTCCTACCACAATCTTTTAAAGGAGAACAATTAGATTATTTATTAACTAAGAGACATTAAAGAGCTCTCATAGTCTTACTTTCAAACCTAAAAGACTTTGGCGCATAAAACCACTTATCTTTAATTTAACTCTTTTCTTGACACTTGGTAAATCTAAAATTTGTTCTAAAACAAGTGGTTGCTATTTCTTAGCCCATCTCCACCATGGTGCTGCATTTGTTATATCATGCAGACTTCCGTAACACAGTACTGTATCAAAAAATAGGTGTCTCCTGCAGAATCAAATAGGAAGAATAAGCTCTCTTCTACACATCAGTCTAAAATGTCAAAAAAAAAAAAAAAACCCCACAGGAAATAACTGGCCAAATACATAGCTTTTTATATAAACTTTCTTTTTAAAATTTGCTTTAGTAGTCCCCATTGGAATTACAGTAGAACCTCACAAGTTCTCACATAGCTAATCTGTATATCTGAGAATTTATTCAAACAGCTCTACTCCTACTTCTCAGCATATGTCTAATAAATGACTGCTGTACTGAGGCCTTCATTACTTTATAAAATGCATTTGCACTACATTAATGATATACTAAAAACTATCAAATAGATTAAAGAAACTTGTCAAAACAAGTGAACAGATGGTATTTTAATGGTACAGCCTTTGTTTTTGTAATTATTTGCTTGTTAAATTGCCAGTTTTGGTAATCTGCAATGGGAGTCCCAGGTTACTCAGTAAGTTTCCCAAAACTTTAAACATTGTGAGAATTTCTTTCCCATTAAAACATCAAATCAGCCCATAAATCTGTCATAATGTACCATAGTGTCAGCTTCTGAAATAATTTAATCCTATATTTGGGCATAAAAATAACTGGTGAAATGTATTTTATTTCTACTGAATATTGGTGGGATTTTCAAAAGTACTCCAATTGTTAGGATTGCTGGCCCTAGTGACCCTCAATGTGCTCCTAACTCATTTAGGTACTTTATAAAATCCTACCTCTATCGGGTGAGATTTTAAAAACATTTAAAAAGCGGGGGGGAAGCTTTTGAATATTGTATTTTTTCCTGCCACTTCTTTCTCTCCCTCCCCTCCTGAATTAGTAGATCCCATATATATATGTCAGAACTTATTTTCTACTAAAAAGCTACAAGTAATTTTTTTAATGCAATCTCATTTCAAATAACTCATTCCTTCATCCAGTCTAATATGTAGGAATAATATCACGTCATGTTGGACCTACGTAACTTCAGAATCTTTTTGTTTAAAGGGGTTTCTTTCCTGTGGTGGTTGGTTTTATTAGAAGAGTGCCAGTCCTTGGATATCTCTTGAATTTACCTGGTATAAGCTCGGTAAGTATTCATCTACTTAAAATTAAGTTTGAAACTTTTTGTTCAATCCATGGTGGTTGTAGATTTAGCAAATAATAATGCAGAAATACTATGCACATAGTCATAGAACAATAAATGGTTACTGTGTATGCATTTTGTACAGTTCTTGCACCATACGAGTCATATTCAATCCTAAAGAGATTAAAATAAAACTAATTTCCACTGAAGTCTCTAAAGTAGAGACACTTATAGCTGATTATCCCTGCATCATTATATTCAAGTTTTGAATTACATATGCATGTTACAAATGCCGATGATCTGAGATTCCATTATTCGTGTGCACCACTGGGTCAAAAATAAAATTAGGGGCGGTTTTAATTCCGATTTAGGTTTTTATGTTTGATCTACTTAATTTTGCGTAAGTTAAACATAAAAAAGCCCCAGAGTAATTTCAAATTGCTCTCTTTAAGATTTGCATAGACCTTCAAGGTGAGTCAAGAATATGCCTAGTAACTGTCTCTAGGCCCCAGCATCCTTTGTGTAGGTCCTTTGGTACCATATTAGTAATGAGATGAATGAGATCTGTGTGTATAATTCATTAGGCTAATTCATAATGCCAGAAGAACAATTGTGATGTAGCATGTTGATGGCTGGAAGTAGAGTCTTGTTGATGTTAATGCAGGTATAATAAGAAAATAGACTAGATATATTATTTTGTACTATATGGTAAAATGAAAACGGATCCATAAACTTTCATGTGATACATAATCATTTATCTAATTAATATTTATTCGGGTCCACTATGCTTGGGATAAGTTTTGCCATTTACTGAGATCTGTGTTTTTCACATTTGCCATTCTTTTAACGAAATAACCAGGGAATAGGAGAGAGGCAAATAGCACCAGAGAGATGATAACCTAGGATTTGTACTGTGCATATGTCTCTTTGTATTTGGAAATTTGTAATTGTAAGTGTTTTAACCTTAGTCTTGAAAGCTACCATTTAATACATACATTGTAAAATTCAGAAGCTGTACAATTAAGACAGACACAGTCCAGTTTGCAAAGATTGATTCATTTTAAAGTTCAAGTTCATCTGTTTGAATGTTGTAGTCTAACAGTCCCAGGCCAAGGTCTGGCTCATGATCCACGATCAATTGAATGTTCCACTCAGCAATTGATCTTACCTATATATATAAATTGATCTTAATTGGGTTAAATCCTGTTTAAAAAGATAATTGTTAATGTTTTATTCAAAGCCTACGTAGGCTCAGAAGAGAATCCACAGTAATGGTCAGTTGAAATATCTTATTTGGTCTGTTAATGCATGAGTGGCTGATATTTTTTTCTTTTAGTTAATTATTTTATTTTATTTTATTTTGGCCATTAAGCTAGCAGTGTTACCTGCATTTTTCTAATTTATGTTTTCATTCTGTTGCATTTTCATGTTGCACCATTAATATCCATGAAAAACATATCATGCAGAAACACAAATTGCAATGTAAGGTACTTTTGATGTTTACAAATTTCTAAATCTCATGAGACCTTGGTGAGTACTATTTGACTATAATCATTTTCAGTCACCTACTAAATGCGCACAAGTACCAATTTATATTTCTGAGATAGCATTTTGAATGTACATGCATAAATGTGCAAGTAACTTAAAGAATTTTTTTTCTCTTCTCTCCTACAGCTTGTAGATAAAGCTGGAGAAAGCAACAACATGGTATAATGACAAGTGGGCAGAAGGCTGGTTCTAAATTTATTGTATTATTTATAAAGCTTTTGAAGAATATTCAGCACAAAGATTAAATTGTGAACAAAAGAAAAGCTTGTAACATTCTTTATATAAAAGTTTAATTTAAAATGTATAGTCTACAAAATACATCATTAGACAAGAAGCTCAGCAAGCATGCTTCTGAGACAAGCTACTCGAAGAATTTGCGAAGTAAACCGAAGAGGTGAAAGTCGTGGGATAACCCATGCTACAACTGTTCAAGACTGTTTTTAATGTTTTTGGAAAATATGCTAAACATAGTGAACACTCATGGAACTAATGGTGCCTGTACTTTACCTCCTTATTTTGAAGGTTTGGTAGAGTGAACAGGTCTTTATTTTTAAGGCATTCCCCTCCTACCTACCCAACCCATCACCTGCCACATCCAAAAAAAAAAAAAAAGGGGGGGGGGGGGGGGCAAAAAATATTACCTGTTTAACAAAAGAGGTCTTTCTTGCATGAAAGTTAAGATGGATAATCATTTTTAAGTATATGTAACAACAAAGGAAACCCCTCTACACTTCTACTGTAAACATTTTTTGTAAATATGTGGCTAAAATAAAACTTCATTGTTATCTTCATGTTTCAGAGCCAAATGTAAGTTGGATTTGCCTTCAGTTTTGGAATATGCAAAAGGTCAATCTTTACTAACTTCAGTCTAAAAATGCAATTGGTTCCGAAGTTGTACAGTTTAGCTGGGAACTCTTGAAACTGACTTACACTCCTTTGGATTTTTTTTCTTCTTGACTCATGTTACCTGTGCACATCAAGATGAGGATGTAGCTCTTTGTCACTGAATAAACTTTTGCATATCCTGTTTAGTTCATGAAACAATACATTTGGTTTTACACAAACCCTGTGAAATATACCTTACTCAACTATGAAACATGTTTTTAAATAGTTGGAAGCCCACGCTTCTTTTTGCCATAGGACTACAAGTTACAAATCTTATTTTTTACAGTAATAAAATGAAAACTTTAAACTCTGTGTGAGAGAGTTTCTGGAAAGCTGAATTTAACAAATTTAACTGAAAAACAAATGCCAGTCTGAGTGTCTGTTTATATGACTTAATTGCTGCTTGATTTCAGTCATTTTTAAATTATTTATCCCGTCAATCATGAAAGCAATTAGGCATCTTAGAGCATGTATCTGATCTGGACTATAATTTTCTTTAGCCTAAATTGAGGCATATTAAAGTGCGAGTAGTGATTTTTCTAATTTTGTTGGAATGTCTAACATGCTTTTCCAATAAATCTAGATTCATAGTATTTTTCATCTAAAGTGAGCAGCAAGTAACTTGTATCTGTTTAAACGTTGACTTTAGCAGTTTCTCAGAATTTTTTTGACTCAAGTAGCTATAGTCTCATCAATCTAATAAGTGATTCTTTTGCAAAGTTAGAAAATACCAAACTAATATTTTATAATGTTTTTAAGATGGGATAAGCCATCACATACAAAATATACATTTTTGGAAGTACATAGTTTAAAAACATCTTTGCATATGTGATGGGTTTTCCAGTTGTAGATGTATAAATCACCATGGATTATTTACTTTGTTTTCTTCTGGGGAACAAGGTAGTGGAAGGTAAAATGCAAAACACTTTGGGAACAAAATGAATAGGGCAATAGCCTGATAGCCCAGTGCATCTTTTAAGTTTAGTCAGTGCGCATTATGGCTTTTTAATTTTAATAATGAAAGAACTTGGTTGTGGGTTGGGGGTTTTTTTTTGGTTTGTTATATTCCTGATGGCATGTGTGTTAATTTACAAACAGGACTAAATATGACTTGTGGCTCCTACCTCAAGAGAAGAATCAATTTTAATTGCCCCTGTGTATCTGTTCTGTTTCAAGCAACACCTTTCTAACACTAGTGAAATAATTTACTTTCTGAACAACCAAATGGGCTTGAAATACTAGTCTGCATCATGGGAATCAAGTAATCTTTTTTTATTCAGACAATGTTACTTCATTTACAATAGATGTGGAAAAATACTAAGGTCTTGACTCTTCTAAGAGGTTATCTAAAGTGCAAAAGTTGGATTGTACCACAATACTGTTCTGTAGTCATTTTGGAAGAAAATTGCTTGATAAACTTATGCCAAGAACCTTCTTCCACAAGAACTTTGGACAAAATCTTTAAGATGGGACAATGTCTTGCTGTTCCATGATCTCTCAGCCCTTCAGTGAAACAGAGGTCTGCAATTCACATCACTTCTACTTGAATTCACAGTTTTACATCAAGTATCCGCACAAGTGGTGCTCGGTTTTTGGTCAGGAATGAGACTGACAAATGTACTACTCAACTGAGAGGGGACAACATTGTGTGTAGCATTTAGCAGTCTGTATCCCTCAAGGTAACATAGTCTCAAAGACAAACATCGGTTTTGCCAAGTACCTGTAAGTGGTGGGGAAGAAGTAAAAACTACTCCTTAGCCTTAAGTGTTTCTGTCATTGCAAAAATGTATCTTCTGTAACAGAAACATATTTGGAACATTTCCTCTTTTAAATGTAATTTATAATTGCTGCGTTAAGGCTCACTAACAGATCTATCCTGAACAGATGAATACTGTAAATACACTTGTCATACCTTGAATAAATGAGTACTTTTTTCTATTAATTGTTTGTCTTTTTATTTTTTAACTGCCACGTCTTTGAAGAAAATATTCTATACCATTTTGCTTGCAGGAAGAGGGACACTGCAGTTCTCATCTGTGTTGCTGGATTGCATAGTGGAGCATATGAAGTCTGGAATGAGTGTCTTGTATTAGATCTTTGGAATGTTGTAGCTATGTTGATCCCAGGATATTGGAGAGACAAGGTGGGTGAGGCAATATTTTTTATTGGACCAACTTCTGTTGGTAAAAGAGACAAGCTTTTGAGTTACACAGAGCTCTGTGTAACGAAAGATATTTCACCCCCACCTGGCTCTTTTTTGTATTAAATCTGTCAGACAAGCATTTCTTAGGTAGGCATCCCCTTGCTACTGTTCATATCATCTGGGTATTTAACCAAATTTCTTAATTGACACACTTTTTACAAGCAGCAATCAAAGAAGCAGTGTGGTCCAGTGGTTAAGGTACTCAGCTGAGACTCAGGCCTATATTCCATTCCTTGCTGTCACTGATCTACTGGGTAACTCTAGACAGCTCACTTCCCATCTTTCTGTTACCCTAAATAGACAAAGGCTGGAAGAGGAATGTTTACACAGCAAAGGAAAACCCCTGGGTGGCCCATGCCAGCCAGCTGTCTTGGGCTGCAGGGTTGTTTAATTCCTGAGTAGACTTTCAGGCTTGGGCTGGAGCCCAACTCTGGGACCCTCCCGCCCTGCAGGGCCTGAGTCCCACACGCCTGAGTCAGCTGGCAAAAGCCAGCCACAGATTTTTCTTTGCTGTGTAAACATACTCTTAGATAGTTCCTGCCCAAGAACTGACCATTTCTGTGCTTGTACAGTGCCTAGCACAATGTGGCCTCACTCTCAGTCTCTAGGTGCTACTGTAATATAAATGCTGTTTGAATGTAACAATTACTGTATGATGGAATGTTTTAATGATATAAATGCTAAACCTACTTGTGGCTCATTGGCATTTAACAGCGCTAAGCAACTGTGCTTGATGCCTTGGTTTAATTTGAGATGGGTAGCATGTCCCAACTATGACCATGGCATGCCCATAGCTATGTTTCTAGCTGCAATGATGCCAAAAAACTTGTCTTGCATCTAAAGTAAAGATCTAAATAAAGACAGGGCTATCTTAGAATAACAATTACATAATCATTTCTTGACAAATTCCATGTGGCCCCATAGCTACAAAATATCCATTTTTTTTTTTTCCTGACTTGCCTGACTGAAATACCTAACAGGCAGGGCTGAGGAAAACAGAACCAACAGTGTCAGACTAGCTAACTTAACTCTTCTCCAAAATGGGATAAATGCTTAGTTTGGTTACATCTCTCTCTCTATAATGAGGACAATGTGAATGTATTGCTCAAAATACAGATTAACTGTTAATTAAAACCAACCATTGCTGATACAAAAAAAAAAATCTTAATTTTGCTCTTGGTACCTCCATCCCTTTATTAGAATGGGAGGTGGAGAATAGCCTAAAGAAACTACAGAATTTCATGTATAACACTTTTTTTAAAAAT
The DNA here is from genome assembly GCF_027887155.1 of Malaclemys terrapin pileata. Lineage (NCBI taxonomy): Eukaryota > Metazoa > Chordata > Testudines > Emydidae > Malaclemys > Malaclemys terrapin. Next base: position 117,786,203 of record NC_071505.1, read on the forward strand.
AGGAGGACCCAATTTGACTCACTTTCCAGGTTGAGGCTATACAAATATACTATTTAAAACTTGAATAAAATACCTATTAGGGACTATTTGGCACAGCTTTTGCTCAGCCCCCACCAATGATAAAAATAAGGGGGGATTTATGCTGTGAATTTTGCAAAGCATATCATAACCCTGTGGTTAATGATCCCTTAAAGAAGAGCATTTCTAAGTGTCTCAGCACTCAAGCTCAGTCACAATGTCTTGGGTTTTGTTATTTACGTTGTTAGACAGAAACAACAAGGAGTCTGGTGGCACCTTAAAGACTAACAGATTTATTTGGGCATAAGCTTTCGTGAGTAAAAACCTCACTTCTTCGGTTGTTAGACAGGGTACTGTCCTGTAGATTGTATTCCAGGATAAACATACATTATGCTCCCTAGGCTAAGAGATCCTGCTCCACAGTGATCTTCTTTCCACCATGCTAATTTCCGAGTATTGATTATCTGCCAAAGCAGCTTTCATATTCATGTGAATTTGCAGAGAAATGACAGCATTGATGTAAAGCAGTTGCTGTGACGCTCTTCAACCTGAATTGCCTTTTTATTTTGTATGGACACTTCTATTCTTTTTTAAATGTTTGTATCTATATTAATAACAACTAACCATATTTAGGATCTGTTTTTCAGAGAGGTGCCTTTTTCTGTGCTGATACAAGTGCATGTGCCTGATTTATACTTTCATATAATCCATGTGTGTTTGGGGATATCTATGCTTCAGTGCTAAAATTTTGTTTAGTGGTGCTGTGTGCTATTCAACAGATGCCATGTTCCACTGCAAATGTGGCTGCATTTTAGTAGAGGGTGAGATGACTCCTCTTGTATGAATAAATGATTCTCTTATCGGCTGCAGTGCAAAAGGGCCAGAAAACAACGTAAATAATAGGACCCTATGTCCCGGAGTGGTGTGAGACTTATTTAATGTACATAAAGAAGAACAGGAGTACTTGTGGCACCTTAGAGACTAACAAATTTATTAGAGCATAAGCTTTCGTGGACTACAGCCCACTTCTTCGGATGCATATAGAATGGAACATATAATGAGGAGATATATATACACACATACAGAGAGCATAAACAGGTGGGAGTTGTCTTACCAACTCTGAGAGGCCAATTAATTAAGAGAAAAGAAAAAAAAAAAACTTTTGAAGTGATAATCAAGCTAGCCGAGTACAGACAGTGTGATAAGAAGTGTGAGAGTACTTAATTGGCCTCTCAGAGTTGGTAAGACAACTCCCACCTGTTTATGCTCTCTGTATGTGTGTATATATATCTCCTCATTATATGTTCCATTCTATATGCATCCGAAGAAGTGGGCTGTAGTCCACGAAAGCTTATGCTCTAATAAATTTGTTAGTCTCTAAGGTGCCACAAGTACTCCTGTTCTTCTTTTTGCGGATACAGACTAACACGGCTGTTACTCTGAAACTTAATGTACATAAATCACTTTAAGATCCTACCTGTCGTTATAAACTAGGTTTGACACACACACCCAGCCCATGGTGAGTTATCAGTGCAGCAGGCATGTGGGCAAAAATGTGGGTGCTTTGCAATTTGTCTCTTAGCACTCAGTCTTGAATCTTTACTCAGGCTCAGATTGTCTCCGGTGCAGGTTTTTCCTACATACAGCACATGCAACTCCCTTCAGTGGGTTGCCCCTCAGATCATCCCATCCAAGGGGTGGGGGGCAGGGAGGGTGGGTATTATTGCTCACTCCTTGCCCTACAGATTGGGGAGGGACTCTATCCCCTCATTTCTGGCGTTAGCCCAGACCCTATTAAGAAGTATCTGAATTTCTAGCATAGGGGAGGTACTAGACACTGACCCAGAGCCAGACAAGTTGCTCTCAGCTGAGAATGGCTTGGAACACATAGATGGAGGCGGTGCCACACTTACCCAGCAGGGGGAGCCAAAGGGAAGAAAAAAGCCTCCTTCTGTCTCCCCGCAAATAATTGCCACTTGCCAGCCACCCTCCCAATCCAAGGGTGAGGGACAGCAGCCCCTTTGGGCAGACAAGGAGGGGCATAGAGACTCAATAGCTTGGGGTGGAGGGTGGGAAGGAGGTGACAGAGACCCTGTTGTGATGGGGAGAAGATGAGGGTGTGCTACAAAGGGTCCTAGGCATACGGGACAGAGGGAAGGACACAGAGAATCCTCTGGTGTGGGTAGGGTGCCAGTCTGAAGTAACAAAAAAACAAAAACAAAAAAACACAACTGGGACCTGTGGGATGATCCTGAGCCTGTGGAGCTGGACTGAGCCCCTTTACAGATTTTTCAGGACAGCTACCTCAAAAAAGGGACGATCCTGGGGAAATCTGGCCAGGTGGCAACCCTAGCATGTGGGGGAGAGAATGGAGTACATAGAGACAGCCCCGGGAGAGGGGTAAGAAGTGACTGCACAGTCGGAGTGTGTGTGCATGTAGCAGGGGGAAGGGCAGAAAATGGGGGCCACACAGTGCTTCTGGTATGAATGTTGGGTATTGAGGGTACACAGATCCTCTAGGGCAGTGGTTCTCACCCTGTGGCCCATGTGCCTCTTGCGGCCCTATCAGCACACAGCTGCAGCCCATGTGACATCCTCAGGGCTATACAGGTAGTATCTATATGTGCGTGCAGCCCACATAACACAGAGAGAGCTGCATATGCAGCCCACAATGGAAAATAGGTTGAGAATCACTGATTTAGGGCCAGAACAGGGGAATGCAGAGGTCAGGGAAAGAGGGAGGCAATCAGAGACCCAGTGGGCATGAAAGAGGCAATCTTAGAGCTGGAAAGAGAAGACAACTTGGCAGGTGGGACTGAAGCTGGATGAGATGCCCACACATACTTTGAACACAGCAAAAAAGTCTCCCACCTTCATCAGCCGGATAGCCTTGCAATTAAGGCATGGGAGTGCGACTTGGGCTTCTTGGATTCTATTCCTGACTCTACCACTAAGTTTGTGTAATTCTGGGGAAACTATTTAACAGTTCCATGCAGCGCTTTGCCCATCTGTCAAATAGGGCTAGCACCTCCCGCCAGGAATGTGAGGCTAAATTCATTAATGTTTGTTCAGGGGCTTAGACATGAGGAGTGACATAGAAAAGTATATAGAGAAATCATGTAAAACGTAATATACCAAAGGAAAAAATGGAGTTACTGGGTGCACCTGAAAACACTAGATGGGTATAACCGACATCTGGGCTCCCTCTAAATAAATAGGTAGAGGATGCAGTTTCTAGCCCTCAGGGCTGTGAAGAAACCTTCAAAATGTGACCCCAAAGGTTCAAAAAGCAGAAGGCAAATAAAAAGACCCCCAAATCTATTGTTATTTACATAATCTCGTGATTTGAAAGCCAGTCTCATGATTTTTGGTGAGCCTGACTCATGATTTTTGAACATTGGGGGCGGGGGAGCAGTTGTAAAATATTTTCTCCCTTTTTCCCTTGCAGCTGCCAGGGAAGGGGGAAGAATCACTTCTGGATTCCTTAGGGAGGAGGAAAGGAGCTGGAGAAGAAACACAGCCTAGCACTCCATTAGCAAGGCGAAAGGTTAGCTATAGGGGATGAATGAGAGGTTTTGAGAGAAATCCAGTTTTGGTGTCAACCAGAGGATAGGGCACTAGATGAAGAATCAGCAGACCTAAGTTCTGGTCCTGGACCTTGGGCAAGTTTCTGTCTCTCAGTTTCTCCATTTGTATAATGAGGATGACATCTAATCTCTTTTGAAAAGCATTTTGAGATCTACAATTGAGAAGCACTATAGACACTTGATCTTGCAAGATGCTGAGAATACTGGTCCCAATCCAGCAAAACACTGAAGCCTATGAGTAGTCCCATTGACATCAGTTGACTTAAATACATGTTTAAGTGCTTTGTTGTATCAGGACCAGAGTGCTCAGCATCTTGAAAAATCAAGTCATGAGGGAGCTTTATTATTACATTTGAGAGGCTTAGGAGGAGGAAGGCCAGGAGAGAAGGAGCATAGAAAGAAGAGGAAGAAAATACTGCAGGGGCCAAAATCAGGGGGAACTGAAGAGGGAAAGAAAGTAGGGGGAAAAACCCCTAATAATCAATTCAAAGGAGGTGTGAGGAAAGAATGGTTTAAAAGAAAACTTGGCAAAAGTATTACATTCCAGTAGTGATGAATATACATGCTGGATTCAATAAATACAGGTTAGTTTTGCCTTGATAGCCAATAGAGATGGAGAAAAAATGGGAGAGATAGTAAGCAAGAGAGAGCACTGTTCGGGGAGTGGGTCTGAGACGGATGGTCAGAGGAAGGCTGCTGAAGGAGGGAAAATCAGTTCTGGAACTGGGAGCTAGGGGGATAAAGTGGAGGGAAGGAAAGAAAAAGTGGAGAGACTGAAGGGAACGAAAGAAAAAAAGAAAGCATGAAAGAAACCAAGAAAGAAACCAAGGGAGCCATTGTAAGTGAATGTTTTATTATTTTAATATGATTTTAAGGGAACGTAAGAACGGCCATACTGGGTCAGACCAAAGGTCCATCCAGCCCAGTATCCTGTCTACCGACAGTGGCCAGTACCAGGTGCCCCAGAGGGAGTGAACCTAACAGGTTATGATCAAGTGATCTCTCTCCTGTCATCCATCTCCACCCTCCAACAAACAGAGGCTAGGGACACCATTCCTTACCCATCCTGGCTCATAGCCATTAATGGACTTAACCTCCATGAATTTATCTAGTTCTTCTTTAAACCCTGTTATAGTCCTAGCCTTCACAACCTCCTCAGGCAAGGAGTTCCACAGGTTGACTGTGTGCTGTGGAAGACTTTCAAAAGTGCTATTGGCTTTCAGTGGGACTGGTGCTCCTAAAACCTATAGCTGTTTTTGAAAATCTCTGATTTAAGGAGTTACAATAAAATACACAGTTGTTCTGGACAGGAGACTGGGTTTTTTTGTTACCTATTTCAATAGTACCTAGCACAGGGGTGGGCAAACTTTTTGGCCTGAGGGTCTGTAACGATGCTGGTTCTGGCGGGACCCAACTGAAAGTGCCAATTCAGGACAAATTGCTAAAACAGGGCAGTTACAGCCCAAGGTTGGGGTTTTTCCACCTCTAAGGCAAACCAAACCATCCAGACAGTGAAGACTTTGGTCTCACCCCACTGGCTAACCACAAGTCACACAAGCAATTCCCTTAGACACTCCAGTTTCCCAGTTATCACCACCAGTGCCACTCGTTATGGGGACAAATGGTTATGAAAACCAATACCCCAATAAAGGAAAAAAGGATCTCTCAATCCCAAAGGACCAAGCCCCAGATCCAGGTCAATATACAAATCAGATCTTACCCACAAATCATGCTGTTACCAATCCTTTAGAATCTAAAATCTAAAGATTTATTCATAAAAGGAAAAAGATATAGATAAGAACTAGAATTGTTTAAATGGAATCAATTACATACACTAATGGCAAAGTTCTTGGTTCAGGCTTGTAGCAGTGATGAAATAAACTGCAGGTTCAAAATCAAGTCTCTGGAGTACATCCCCAGCTGGGATGGATCATCAGTCCTTTGTTCAAAGCTTCTGTTTGTAGCAAAGTCCCTCCAGAGGTAAGAAGCAGGATTGAAGACCAAATGGAGATGAGGCATCAGCCTTTTATATTCTTTTCCAGGTGTAAGAACACCTTTTTGTCCTTACTGTGGAAAATTACAGCAAAATGGAGTCTGGAGTTACATGGCCCAGTCCCTGTATACTTTGCTGAGTTGCAAGGCATATTTGCCTTCTCTTAATGGGTCAATTGTATAGCTGATGGTCCTTAATGGGCCATCAAGCAGGCTAGGCAGAGCTAACACCAACTTGTCTGGGATGTTTCCCAGAAGCATAGCGTAAGTTTGAAATACAGACAGTATAGAGCCAACATTCATAACTTCAACTACAACTTTGATACACACATATAGACAGCATAATTATAACCAGCAAACCATAACCTTGTCTTAGACACCTCATTTGACCCCCTTTATGCAAGATTTGGTGCCACTACAGGACTTTGGTTGCAACCATGTTCTATATGGTCCCAGATTATGTCAATAGCGTTACAGGGCCAAATCGAGGAATAGAAATGTGTGGCGGGCCATGAATGCTCACAAAATTGAGGTTGGTATGCAGGAGAGGGTGAGGGTTCTGATTGGGGGTGCAGGTTCTGGGGTGGAGCTTGGAATGAAGAGTTTGGGGTGTAGGAGGGCGCTCTGGGTTTGGACCGAGGGGTTCGGAGGGGGATCAGGGCTGGGGTAGGGGTGCAGGTTCTGGCTGGGGGTGTGGGCTCTGCGGTGGGGCTGTGGATGAGAGATTTGGGGTGCAGGAGTGTGCTCCATGCTAGGATCGAAGGCTTTGGAGAGCAGGAGGGGGATCAGGGCTGGGGCGGGGGGTTGGGGCATGGGGAGAGGCTCAGAGGTGCAGGCTCCGAGTGGCACTTGTCCGAGACCAATACAGGTTCGAATGAGGATCAAGTGGAAGGGAGAAAATTGAGACAGAGGCAGATTGCAATTCAAAAACAGGTGGCCGTTTATTAATGGGAAAAAAAATCACAACTTGGGCTGGGGAGGAGCACTTTTACCAACCAACAATACAAATTCAAACAAGTAACCAACCAGAAATATCACCAGAGCAGTAATATAAAACAAGCTATATACATTTAACAACAAGGAATCTACAACCATTCACCAAAAACCAGAACAAACATACAAAACTGAATAAACTGTAACAATTTGCCCTCTATACACTGTACAAGAGATTTGGTACCAAGTAATAAAGAAAAAAGGGCCTAACCAACAGAATATCTACAAAAATTAATACATGCATACCACACTCCAGGCGCAGCTGACCAGCAGTACAGACACCAAGGACATGATGAGATGGAACCCGAAATTACATGACACGAGCTAGCTAAATCCGGAGGAGATCCTGGCTGAAAGGGTGATCAGGCCTTTCAGCTAACACGCGGACACTCCTGCTGATTTAGACCAGAGACATAGTTTTGTTCGAAGACCCTTGCACGTGCTAGCATCTAATTGGTTCCCCGCTCCTACACCAACCAGGCTCCGAGCTGGTGCCCCCTACGTAACAGGTATTGCACATGGCACACTAGGCTTATGCACACGGCCCGCTGGAATTGTAGCACACGGTACCAATGTGACCTACAATTGACCAGGCAGAAGGTTCGAGAATGGTCACACGGCCCCAATGTGTTGCACACGACACCAAGGCGCTGCACACAGCACCAAGGTGCTGCACACAACACCGATGTGACCTTCTGACCGACAAATGGCCATCCGGACGCCATGACAGAGCATAGGGCTACAACAGCACTTACCTCAAACGGCTCCTGGAAGCAGTAGCATGTCCCTTCTTCGGCTCCTATGTGTGGAGTGGCCTCCGACCCTCGGAGCGGGGCCATGCCACGGCTTCCGGGAGACACGTAGGGCGGCTCACAGCCCTGGCAGGAGCGCCGGAGAGGAGCCGAGCCGCGTGGTGCGGCCCCTGACCCAACGCCCCTGCTGGAGCGCTGGTGGGGGGGGAAAGCCTCACACCCCGCTCCCCAGCAGGAGCTCGTGGGCCAGCTTAAAATGGCTCACGGGCCGGATCTGGCCTGCAGGCTGTAGTTTGCCCACCTCTGACCTAGCACAATGCATTCCTGATCTATGATTGAGGCCCCTAAGTGCTATTGCAATACAAATAAATAGTAATATATTTCTGTCTATAGAACCACACAGTATGGGTTCTTCATTGTATCGTACAATATATGTTCAATACAAATAGAGTCTGCATTGCTGCTGGCAGCCTCTTGGAGAAGGAAGAAAGCTGATTTTGCCTGTGGATTCTAAAGTGTCAAATAAATAAATGGAGATATACCTATCTCATAGAGCTGGAAGGGACCCTGAAAGGTCATTGAGTCCAGCCCCCTGCCTTCACTAGCAGGACCAACTACTGATTTTTGCCCCAGATCCCTAAGTAGCCCCCTTAAGGACTGAACTCACAACCCTGAGATTAGGAGGCCAATGCTCAAAGCACTGAGTTATCCCTCCCCAATATTATCTCCAGTTTGTAAACATTATTATAAGAACGCCATACTGGGTTATACCAAAGGTCCGTCTAGCCCAGTATCCTGTCTTCCAACAGTGGCAAATACCAGGTGCCCCAGAGGGAATGAACAGAACAGGTAATCATCAAGCGATCCATCCCCTGTCGCCTATTCCCAACTTCTGGCAATGCTATCTGTGCAGTTTGTACTATTTTAAAATATGTAAGAGGCCTGTGTACATTATTAACAGATTTTACAGATCTGAAATACCCTTCTCTCTCCGTTTTAGAAGATCATTGTTTTAAAAATTCAATTAATGGCAAAAAGTGTCCCAAACCAACTTTTTAACTCTTAGGCTAGGTCTACACTACCCGCCTGAATCGGCGGGTAGAAATCGACCTCTCGGGGATCGATTTGGGACGCGACAATCGATCCCTGAATCGACGCTCTTACTCCACCAGCGGATGTGGGAGTAAGCGCCGTCGATGGGAAGCTGCGGAGGTTGATTTTGCCGCCGTCCCTACAGCGGGGTAAGTCGGCTGCGATACGTCGAATTCAGCTACACTATTCGCGTAGCTGAATTTGCGTATCTTAAGTCGACCCCCCCCCCCATAGTGAAGACCTGCCCTTAGAGCATAAAAGTAGCCTATTTTAAAAAATTGCAAAAATATTCTCACTGGAAACCTTTGGCTATGTCTACACTAGATTCTTTTCCCTAAAATTTCCCATCATGCAGCTCTAGTGCTAGCAACAGGGGAGTGGGAGGCTAGACAAGGTGCTAGTATTTGAACCACAATGTTTTCTAACCCTCCTCAGAACAGATCTAGGTGACACTGTGTACAAATGCTGGCAGTTGCTGGGGCACCTTATCTGCACTACAGCTTCCATCATTGATAGCACTGCAATGATGGGAAGCTTTAAGGAAAAAAACCCAGCATAGACAAGACCTTTGATTGTCATGGTTCAAGCCCATAAGTATATTTTTACAGTGGAGTTACACATTCCTGTAAAATTTATTTATCATCAATGTATGAATTAACCCTGCCCAGATGCACAAGATATTTTGCAGACCTTTGTGCTATAAAAGGGAACTTTTCCCCTGCTGCTGAATAGAGCCCATAGATGGAGGTGTATGTGGCCTCTTAAGAATGTCAGATAATTCAAACTATCAAAAGCCTAAACTCTTCATCATGTGCGTGTGCACACACACAAATCAATAACCGTAAACATTGTTTGGTTATTTTTACAATTTAAAAGGTCATTCATATTGTAAATTAAATAATGACAACAAATCTCTGTCATTCCTGTTGCTTTCAGTCATTCAATGAAATCACGATGAGCAGCTGTTGCAGCAACAATAGGCATCTGTCTTTTTCTCAGCTGTGTCCTTGTACTAGTAGCTCCTACACTGCAGGTATATTACTTTCAGCTAGCACGGTGGGAAGCTCCTGGAGCACAAGGCTTTGCAATCCTCACTAGCAGGACACTAGCTGTTGGATTTGTAAAATTAGCATACATTGGCCAACTTTTTTCGTGTAATTCCACTCTCACCTATAAAATCATCATTCTTTTACTGTTTATCATTTGAGTTTTCCCATGAAAATGCTCTGCCAGAGTTATTTTTGCAACTATACAAACACGTATATTCAAGGGAGAATCACACTCTCTCTCTCTCTCTCTCTCTCTCTCTCTCGGGAGAATCATTCATACAAATGCATAGCAAAACAGTTTACTGAAGTATTCACTTGGCAGTAGAATCAATGAAGAAAAGTCTCTTTTCCAGAGCTGGACACAGCTGCTCACCAGCAGGCAGGAAGAGGGAAACCAGTTATGAAAATGGTAACAAAAGAAAAAAGATAAAATCTGCGAAGATGAGAATAAGCACCCTTATTTGGGGAGATTAGGCTGGGTCTACACTCCGATATTTTCTTCAGAATTCTCACCAATGTACTACTTCCTATTGGTGCAGCTCAACTGGCAGTAACAATGGTGGGATTGTGCATATACTTGGGGCTCTGATGTTTATTCCCTGTCCCATCTATCTCTGTTCAGAAGTTGGGGCCTGTCCACGTTAAAGCTCCCATTGCTACCACTGGAAGAGCTGCACCTGCAGTGGTGCAAATTTTGCAGAAAATAAAGTGTGCATGAAATCCAGCTGCAATGAGAACTGAAGGATGCAGTGTTGATTCGGGGAAAGGGGAGGGTAAACTGAGAGGTGTTGAGTGTCCAGACAGTCTGAAAGCCGGTAAGAGGAAATGACTCAGAGAGCGAATCAGCATTTACTGGTGTTTATAAAGGAGGTGCAGGAAAAAGAGTAATGTCACTAGGTCAGTGTGAAATATTTTCAGTGCAAAGAATTCCTGTTTGGCAGGAGGTGGAATGACATGTCTGGGACATTCTGAAGACCAGTAATGGACCCACACTGGACCCTGGTAGCTACCTTGTCTGGGTAGCCTGTGAAGATAGGCAGATTATTACACCCAGGCACTAATCTCTCACAGCACACGCTGGGCTGGGACATTGGGCACCATGGCAGTGTTTGCTTAGGCGTGGTGCTGTGACTGGCTTGGGGAGGAGGGTGAAATACCTTGGCATTATGGCAGTGGTTCCCCAACTTTAACAACCTGTGAACCCCTTTCACCAAAATGTCAAGTCTCATGAACCCCCTCCTAAAAATGAATATCCAGGGATTTTCTCCTTTACCTGAGTATAAATTATAAAAGCAGTGATCTTGGAAATATAAAATTTGTTTTTATGACATGCTTATTACACACTATTTATTATTCATTATTATTTATCATTACAGTATTTTTATTACATTATGAAAACGGCAACACTGTTCCAAGATCCACTTTCGTAGCTTGTATCACTTGGAATAAGCCTGTTATAAGATAAGGCTCCTATGTTTCATCAAGGAGTATCAGATGTGAAAATAGCATGAAGGTATGTAAGAAGTCAATACAAAGAGTTCCTCTTATACAAGCATTCAGGTCTTGAGCAGTTCAAGCAAACAAACAACACACGTTATAACAAAGCTTAAACTTGTTCTTCATAATACTTTTAAAAACAATACTAGCTGCCTATTTAATTTTAAAAACAGCAAAAAAAAATCCACCTCCCTTTCTATTTCTTATAAGGAGTCTTGAAGTTTAAATCTCCTCAGTGTGATAGATGTGCTTGCTTTGATCTGCTTAGCTCTTGGCAGTCCTGGGGCTCCGGGGTGTTGGTCCCCTGCTCCCTAAGGACAGCTCTGTCCGCCATTAGGGAATTTTTCCCCGAGAACCCCCTGTAACATTTCAGGAACCCCAGTTTGGGAACCACTGCATTGTGGGGATGCTGCTTCTTTGGGAAGGGAGATCTGGCTGCAGCAAGCACTGGGTGATGTCCCGCGGCTGCTCCCCCTGGCGACGACCAGGGGAAAGTGGCGTTGCCGCGCGCTGATGCAATCGGAACCCCCAAGCAGCAGCAGCAGGAGCAGGGAGAATATCAGTTCCTTCTCACAGCTGCAACGTGTCCCAGCAGGGAGGCGTTGCATAGGGAGAGACAGATAGTCCGTAGGCGCTTCATCCTGCTCGCTGGCCGAAGGGAGCGGGGCCGCGGAGAAAGCTCTTCCTGCCTCATCTGGCAATTACTGCTCTTGTACTAGCACGATGAAGGTAATTGGAGTCAATTGTGCTGCAGCATGGGTGCCCGTCCATTGTGGGATGCACAGTGGCAATAAAACAGCATTTCATTTATTGTTGCTCTGATTTGGCTTTGGTGCCTTGCAAGGGAGGCTCTGTCCTCGCTAGTTGATTGTTTCTGATTCAGAGGCAGGATGTGCGTGATTCTCTCGTCTCCTTTTTTAATGGTTGAATTGCAGGCGGCATTTGAGAAAAATAATAGGCGGGGGGGGGAGAGGAGGAGGAGGAAAAACCTTTCAATCTAATATTGCATGGGAGAATTATTTGTTACCGGCGCGGGTTTATTTCTAACATGGGTCTCTTAAGGGGTTAAAAAAACAGAAGGGGGAAAAAAATCTGGGAAGGGTATAGTCTGCTGACAGGCGACATGGATTTAAAGTGCCCGGGAGTTTATTATAGCTCTTAGCTGTGCAGTCATGCTAGACCTGAATCTGGATAACAGGCAGCAGAATGTAGCGTGGTTTAGTGTAAGTGGAAAATGTAACGTTTTCACGGGTTAAAATTTAATGTGAGATGTTGCATTTTTTTTTTTTTTTGAAACCAGTCTTTTATAGTCGCAGTTTGGTCTCTACTTCCTTTAAGTTATACAGTCTTTGTGTGCGTGTGTGCGTGCTATCCCCTGGGATGTGGGGAGAGACGCCTTGTTCTTCCAAAAGGACTTAGTGCTGTTCTTGCTTTTTTAACTTCTCCACTGGTAACTTTACAGTGCCTGGAACAGCTGCACCATGTGAAGGTCTGGGGTCTTGAAGAAGGTTCTGTACAAAGCTGACTTTGAACTGACCACTGTTTGTCCTGAATTTGCACTTCGGCTTGTACATAGTTGCTCCACTTAAATGATTCTGCTAGATGAGATGAGAGCTTATTCCACCCAGGGGAGGAAGGGGAAACATCAGTAGACTTCACTCGTGCTGCTCTCCCCTGCCGATTGTCGTGTTGCCCTTTTCTCATCCTTTGATCTTGCCTACGTTGAACATTTTCTGAAATTTCCTTGCTGTTGCCTTAGCAATGGTGCAGCTGCACAGATGCTGTCAGTAATGGGAACACTAGTAGATAAGTGTTTTATCACCACCCCACCTCATCTGTGCTCCATGTACATGAGGATTCCCACAACTGCTAGCATCAGTGCAGCTGAGACAGGATTAGACCAGTGATGGGAGAAGTTCTGAAAATGCTCCTAGTAGCCCACTTTGTGGCTTCTCCGTTTCAGTATGCTGTGAGCTAGGGGCGTAGGCCCTGGGGAGCGGGTTACAATCTTGTACAATTGCTTGCTGTTCATAGAATAGAATATCAGGGTTGGAAGGGACCTCAGGAGGTCATCTAGTCCAACCCCCTGCTCAAAGCAGGACCAATCCCCAACTAAATCATCCTAGCCAGGGCTTTGTCAAGCTGGGGCTTAAAAACCTCTGAGGAAGGAGGTTCCACCCCTCCCTAGGTAACCCATTCCAGTGTTTCATCACCCTCCTAGTGAAAAAGTTTTTCCTAATATCCAACCTAAACCTCCCCCACTGCAACTTGAGACAATTAGTCCTTGTTCTGTCATCTGGTACCACTGAGAACAGTCTAGATCCATCCTCTTTGGAACCCCCTTTCAGGTAGTTGAAAGCAGCTATCAAATCCCCCCTCATTCTTCTCTTCTGCAGACTAAACAATCCCAGTTCTTTCAGCCTCTCCTCATAAGTCATGTGCTCCAGGCCCCTAATCATATTTGTTGCCCTCCGCTGGACTCTTTCCAATTTTTCCGCATCCTTCTTCTAGTGTGGGGCCCAAAACTGGACACAGTACTCCAGATGAGGCCTCACCAATGTTGAATAGAGGGGAATGATCATGTCCCTTGATCTGCTGGCAATGCCCCTACTTATACAGCCCAAAATGCTGTTAGCCTTCTTGGCAACAAGGGCACACTGTTGACTCATATCCAGCTTCTCGTCCACTGTAACCCCTAGGTCCCTTTCTGCAGAACTGCTTCCTAGCCATTCGGACCCTAGTCTGTAGCTGTGCATGGGATTCTTCTGTCCTAAGTGCAGGACTCTGCACATGTCCTTGTTGAACCTCATCAGATTTTTTTTGGCCCAATCCTCTAATTTGTCTAGGTCCCTCTGTATCCTATCCCTATCCTCCAGCGTATCTACCACTCCTCCCACTATAGTGTCATCTGCAAACTTGCTGAGGGTGCAGTCCACACCATCCTCCAGATCATTAATGAAGATACTGAACAAAACCGGCCCCAGGACCGACCTTGGGGCACTCCGCTTGAAACCGGCTGCCAACTAGACCTGCAGCCATTGATCACTACCTGTTGAGCCCGACGATCTAGCCAGCTTTCTATCCACCATATAGTGTTTTTGCTGTACCGGTTGCATGACTGACCAGAGCAGTGGACTTCAGTCTCCAGGACTGTTATCCAGCATCTTACAGCAGTACTAACCATGCACGTACAAAAAAAAAAGGAAGTAAAATATGATCCATAGCGCTGTGACTGATCATGACAACAGTGAGCTTGACAATGAAATTACCCTATTTCTAAGCAAAAGGATCACTCTGCTGGACTGAAGAAACATAGGGGAGTGATATATTGGGAATGATATAATGGTACTCTGATCTAGGAGACAGGAGATCTGGGTTGTACACTCTGCCACTGGCCTGCTGTGTAACTTTGGGCAAGTCACTTCACTTCTCTGTGCCTTTGTTTTCCCTTTTGTCCTTCATTTGTTTTATCTATTTAGACTGTAAACGCTTGAGGACAGGGACTGTCACTGTGTGTTTGGAAGTCCTAGCACTCATCACAATGGGATCCCAATCACAGTTTGGGCCTCTAGGCATAACTGTAGTACAAATAAAACTATGAAGGTATCTGTCAGCAATATATCATTACACTTCCCTGTCCCTTGAGGTTTCCCCTCTTCACTATTTCCTGCTTTAAATCCCTGCTACTTCAATAAAGACACATTCTCCCTCAATCCTTTTCCAGTTCCCTTCCTGTCTCTGAGCCCTCTTTACAGAAATATTATGTGTAAGAACTGAATTTACCGCTGGTTTCTCTAGTTCTCCCTTGTCCCTCTGTGGCAACTGATTTCAGCTGACAGGCCTAGCACTTGCATCATCTTGTGAGGATGTGGGCGGTCTGATTTCCTTGGCACTGGGGCTGACTGCCCAAATCAGTGTTATAGAGTCACAGGAGAAACAGAAGGAACCAAAAAAGAGGTTAGCTTGCACGCAGCTTATATTTTTCAATGGGCCATATTCATCCCTGGTATAACTCAATGGAATTATTCCCCTGCAGTTACACCAGGAATGAATTTCTCCTTAGGAGTACAGTGATCAGTAATTACTCAGGGGTCAGGATTGTCAGGAGAAGAGACACATCACATTTTATTAATGGCATGAGCACTCAGCCTTGACAGTCTATTCAGGCCTTTTGAAACAATGCATCCACACTAGGCAGGCTAAAGATTCAGCATATGTATTAGCATAGTTGCTCCCATACTAACATGTCATTTTATTTGTATCTGTAAATAACTGTGGCTACATAAATAAAAACACTGTGGTCAGTAGTAGGCATTGAAACCAGGACTTTTAGCAAAAAAAATTGTGAGGTCTGTTTGCTGTGAGAAAATAGTGGACTTTATTCTTGCTAGCCCCAACCAGCAGGGATGACACGATCATAGTCACTATACCAAATGAGTTATATCTTCCACCTTGTTGGACAAGCTAGTCAAAGGCTTTGAGAGCCAGAGAAGTTCAAGTCCTGTCCAGAGTACTAGTCTGTAACAAAGTGTAGCTACTGACTGAGAGCCCTGGTGTCTGTAATGTGGAGATTGAACTCCTGGCCTCAGCACTGAAAGGATAAACTCCCATGACAGCTTGAGCACATGTTGAGGGAGTATATGGCCATAACTTATCATACAGTCACCCATTCTGGTAACTTGATATCCTTACCTCACAACTACAGGAATGCCTGGCCCCACTTTCCTTAGAAATGGTTCCGTTGGCTCATAGCTTATACGTTAAGGAACCAGATTATTACCTCATAAAACAGAGCACCTGTCATCATAAACCTTTATTATACTAGAGGTGAGATTAACTCTGGTCCATCAGGAGTCTAGCAAATATTACCATATGTTACTGACAGTGAAAATCCAGTTGTTTGCTTGTCTAAAGGTCCAGCGATTCCTTCTCTTGTGCAAACCATAAGAGCCAAATAAAATAACATGAAGTTCCAATTAAAACTGTTGTTAAAAGTAATCAAAAGCTTTAACCCATCTGTCTTCCATGATACACCCATTTTGGCACATAGGTTATTATTGTTTTACGGACCAGAGTTATTCATTTACTTACCTTCCCTTTTGAAGTTCACCGTTCATGCCCAAGTTACATTTTTAGTGTGTGTGTGTGTATATATATATATATGAAAAGAACTATATAGTATGAGTACTTAACTATGTGTAAGTTGTACTTAACTAGTACAACTTACCTACCTGAGTGTTTCATGAATTTAACAACAATGCTCATGCTGATTGTAAGACTAGAATATTGATTTTTTTGTTGGTGCTTCTTGGTGCCAGAAGTGGTCAGGGTGGGAGGAGGAGACAACGAGCTGGGACAGACGTAGAATCTTGCAGGATCAGCAGCAGACTCTACTATGCCTCCTCAAGGTCACTAAGTCCATGAGAGTTTAGCAGCGCAGGACCAGTCCCTTTGTTTTCTCTTGTTCAGACCCAGCAGACCCAGTCCTCAGGGTCTCCCTTACCTCCCCAAACAGTGCTAGCACTTGCATTTACCCTTTCTGTGAGCCAGAATCTGAACGCTTTCACATTATCTAATTTTGGGGAATTGCTCTTAATACTATTTCACTTCAGTTCCTTGTAGCAGCTGTGATTACTACAACTCATTCTGCAGCTGGGAAGATGGGCAGCCTTCCAGAGTGCAGCCCTGCTCCACAATCAGCTAGCAGAGTGCAGTAGTACACGGTATGCTATTCATCCTGGAGCCTGAAAACAAGACTCTCAGATGAGGAGCTAGAGGTCCAAGGTTTCTTTTTCTGAGCCCTCGTCTTGCACACAATAGTACAGATTGGTGTTTGCTTGGGCAGAGGTTCTGTTGTGTTCACACTGCTGATGGTCTTGCTCATGGTTGTCCTTAAGATGAGCACAAAAGACAGAGACTTCTGTGTGGAAGATGCTGATGGACTGAACAAGTTGGAAAACTGCTGTACAAAGCCATCAGTAATACTTCCATCCTGAGGAACTTTGAAGAGCTTTACAAACCGTAGTAGTTAAATCAACCCTGTAATGTAGGTAGGTGGTTTCTTTAGAAAGCTACCTAAAGATACTGAATAGATATGTCTTCTGAGACGTGAAGTCTTCGTAATAATTCTACAGAGGCATAGTCATTTTGTTGACACCCAATTGCTTTTTATGAGTTGAATCATTTAATTAACTCCTTAAAACCCATAGCGAGACTCATCAGTATTCCGAAGCTATACCAGGGGACAGTGCCTTCCCCACTCATTTCCAGAGCCTCTGCCAGACAGGCAGCAATGAGAAGGGATTTAAACCCTGAATTTCCTGCCTCCTCCGGGCATGGGGCAGCCGAGCTACTGCCTCCTCCTCTGATCTGGCAGCAGCAGAGTCTACTCCCTCCCAGCTGGCTGTCTTCTCCTCATCCCACCCTGACCACCGCTGGCACCAAGGAACATTACACACCCATCTACCTCACTCTGAGGTATGTGGAAAAGGAGGAGGGAAACAAAAAACTCAGAGGATGTGAGGGCCAGAATGGCACAGGGGAGATGATGGTCTATGGGATCAAAAAAAGCAAACAGTTTAAAGAATGGGCTCAAGAATAATACTAAAAATGTGATAATGCCATTATATAAACCAGTGGTTCAGCTTCTCTGGGGATACTGTGTTTTCTGTGGTGGCCACCCTATCTGAAAAGGGGTCTAGTAGAAATTGAGGAGGTTCTGAGATTGGCAGTGGGAGTGATCAGAAGCATGCAAATACTTCCATATGAAGAGAGACTGAAAGGATGCTGACTGTTTACCTCAGAGAGGAGGGGAAACAGAGGGGACCTGACCAAGGCATACAGAAGAATGTAATGAGGTTCATAGTGGGATGTGGATAACAAGATTGTCCAGAGTTGTTATAGTAAATTAAAAAAAAAAAAATTGAGGACTTGGAGCCCTTCCAATCTTCAGGGTTTAAGTCTGTGCTGTAAGCAATGTTAGAGTCTGAGCTAGGAAACACTCATTCTTGGACATGCTGCTTATTTCTATGGGTTAATCCCATTGACTGGGGGAAGTTTTCAGAGGCACAAAGGATGGTTGGATGTTTCAAAGTCTATAGGAGCTGGGCACCATTGTGTCTTTGAAAATCTCCTTCCTTTGATAGCAGCGTCTGCAGGGTCATGGCCTTAGCACATGCATGCTTGTGCACAGAAATATCAGGGCTTGTCAAAGTGTGATCCTTGGTCAATCCTGGCTCTGTCTCATTCTAGATGTGTGAAGAATAGGAAATCAAGTCGGATTTAAGCTTTCAAAGTGTTGTTTTACCAGCTCCATTGCTATGTGAGTTAATTTCCCTCCCCTATCTCTTCTGAAGGCTAGTACGTTACTGTGGTCCTCCAAAAATAGGCTTTTGCTGTGCCATAGCACTTCTAGAGGTTGATTTTATTATTATTTATTTATTTATTATTATATAAAAATCAACAATTTCTCATTGAGTTTGAAATTGTTCCACAACGACTCCAAGATCTCTTTCTTGAGTGGTAACAGCTAATTTAGATCCCATCATTTTATATGTATAGTTGGGATTATGTTTTCCAATGTGCATTACTCTGCATTTACTTTGTTCTTGGTGTTTTTTAATGGGACTTTGCCTGGAAGAAATGCCACACTTTTAATTTGCATAAACTGGTAGAACACTTGTAACTGTTTTTCAGAGGACAGTGACTGATACCATTTTCACTTCTGCAATTCTCAATGGTTAGTTGTTAAATTTACTAAAGTGTATAAGATTTCTGTCTTTCTTTGATATGTGAGAAGTAAAATGTTGGCACAGTGTTACGCTCAGTATTTAAATAATTGTAGACACTGATTTCTATTTGCATCACCTTGTGGACTTTATAGTATGTATTAGCATAAATTTAATAATTTAAGTATAAAGGAGATTCATATAATTAACAAGTAGCACATGTAAAAACTAGCATAACTTAACTTAAAACTCTTAAATATCTATCATGGGTTTATGCGGCTGCCCATCACCATAGTATCTGAGCACCTTCCATCAATAAAGCCATGTGTCAAAGTAAAGATTCTCCCCACAACTGTAACTCGGACCCCGTGCACATACAAAGATGCAACTGGTGTATTTACCTGCAGCAATCATATTCATCATGATACATGCTTAACCGTGTTTGGTAACTGAAACGGGAATTCAGGAGACAGAAGAAAGAAGCGACAAAGAGTCCTGTGGCACTTTATAGACTAACAGATGTATTGGAGCATAAGCTTTTGTGGGTGAATACCCACTTTGGGCATCTGACGAAGTTTTCCGTGCAGTATGTCTCTATCTCCAATACCCTTTGCTGCAGAAAAGGGGCTTCAGCTCCTCTTATCCTTCAAGATAGGAGCTAACTGGACATAATTTAAAGCTACCCTTGTAAACACCGTGAGATGCACCAAGAGGATGTAACTCAGGCTTCATCAAAACTGAGGAAATTCTCCCTCTAAATTCAAACCAACTACACCAGTTTTAAAACATGCTGGAGCAGCAGTGTAGACAAGATTCGAGCAAGCAGTGCCTGTGCGCTGTTGTTCAGGGAGAGAATATGCATAGAGCATGGCTTTGTGCAGATGAGATACGGCCACTGCACAGCCCTCAACTTCCCATGTGCGGTGAAACCACACTAGTTCTGCCTGGGAAGCCTCCACAGCCCCAGAGGAGAAGGCTAGATGTGTTCTAGTGTGAGAGAAGATGGTCTTGTGATTAAGATGTTCAGTTGGAACTCAGAAGATATGGCTTTTGTTTCTGTCTTCTCCAGTGTGAAGACTCATAGGCAACCCCCACCCCCAACCGTGGGCCTAATAATACTTCCCTACCTCACAGGTGTTGTGAGGATAAACCTGTAATCGCTTTGGAGACATTTAGCTACTACAGTATTATTAAAGCCTATACAGCCTATTAAAAATATGGACACAGTTCCTCTTCACCTTGAACAAAGGTGGCAAAATAACTACAAGCATCACAGAGACCATTCTGCCCTCCAAATTCAAGATAAAGCACACAATTCTAGCCCCCACTTAGCCAGAAGCTGCTGTTTGCCTGTTCGTCTTGGTTTGTCCTGCTTTGTAACCACCCTTTCCCAGCTGAGGTCAACCTCCGGGTCTCTTGATCCATATTTCACACTCACTCTTCAGACAGGTGGCTAGATGTCCATCCAAGAACCACATCTAGCTGTCAAGGATTCTGCATCCAGACAAAGAAAGCATCCATACCAACCCACTACCTTTGAAAATAACCACTGCCTTTAACACATTAAACGCTACCTTTAACACATACAAACAGCCTAACCCTGTAAATATCCTTCTAATAGTTGGACTGGGTCCAGCTGCAGTAACTAATCCATTCAGATCCTATGACAGATTGTTGCTGGTATAATTTATCAGCTTCATTTTTCCTACCACCCTAATTCCAATAAATTTATTATACTGTAGCCAACTGCACTGGCAGCTCTACTCAATCCAGAAAGTCAGGCTCCTTGTGTCTCCATGCACCAGTGGCATTTACAGCTCAGTAATCAATTAAGTTGTCTGTAGAAGTTACTAAGGCTGAATCCGGCTTCAGACCAGTGTATGTCTGCCTCTTACCAGCCTGAGTCTCATGCACAGTCAGAGAACATTTTGATTCTCTTAGCATTGTTGTTGGTGGCTGGTAGAGCCAGCAAGTTCTTGACTAGCTCCGGTGGGAGTGTAAGCATGACTTGCGGGACAAAAAGGAGTCGTCCTTGTCTACCAGAAAAATACCAGAGCCTTTGTTTTTAATGCGCATATTGGGTCTGATTCACTACTGCCCTTTACCTCAGGGCAAAACGGGCCTAAAAGTTACCATTCTGATTTGCAAGTATTTTGCATTCACTTTGCATTGTTATAACTGGCTACACAAGGTGCAGGGCAACAGTAAATCGGGTCATTAGGGTTCGATCATATGTTCCTTCCAAGGCCAAAACTCCCACTGAAATTTGTAGGAGTTGGATGCTCAAGAAATCAGGATGGATTGTTTTAAATCAAAGCAATTTAAATTGCTGATTTTTAATCATAATTTAAATCGGCAAGCAGGAAACCTTGGTTTAACTCATTTTAATTGTTTTGCATTTGTACTTTTCAGATATTTTCCCAAAAAAAGGTTGATTCTCATTGGTTGGTAACCATTAAAACATGTTAATTGGCAACTAAATATAGCCTTTACACTAAATTTGGTGCTGGTTTTGCTAACCCGGAGGATACATGATAGCTATGCATATTCATTTATACAATTATATAGCTTAACTTACATTTATTCAGATTCTTAATTTTTACATTGCTTATTATGTTAAAAGATAGCAAATGACACCTTTCTTAATTACTAGATGGTTAATTTTTTTTTTACTCATGATTTGTGTCACATTGCATTTGGATAGAAATTGGAATTCAATTACAAATGCACAAAAGCAAGCATTTTCAAATTCATTTATTAGTTAAATAAAAGTACCTTAAGTGTGCTGATGAATACATAAGAGAGAAAAGTCAGTTTACCAAAATATGTTTTGCATTGAAAACTAACAGATTTATTAAACAAAGGAAGTATTATCTGTAGAGAGTGAATTTAACTGATTTTTTTTCTGGTCACCATGTCCTTCCAGATTTTAGAAGTAGTACATCTCATTCTTTCACACCTCATTTTTATTTCATATATTGGAGGAGGAAAATAAGCTTTCCTGCTTTTCTAACTCCCAACTGGTTTCTTAACTTTGAATGAACTAATCATTGAACTGAATTAGTTGAATAAATGAAATGAAGGAAATAATCTCTCTCTGCACTTACAGAAGAGACTACTCATGTCAAAAGCTGTCTCAGCACTTCAGTAAACTGGTTCCAGGTGCCTAGCCAGTGACTTCTACCAGTTTAGTGGTTTGACTTTCTTTAAAACTTGGCAGCAAATATGTACTTCATATTATTTTCTGTATTTCATTTAAATGATTTTAATAAGTTTAAGCCTTAACCTAAGTTTCAGTTTCCAATTTAATTATAAATAGGGTTATTTAAAAAAACCCCACCACCATGTATTTAAAAAATCCAATTTTTTATTTAAAAGAAAATAATCCAATTTTATTCACTGCAAGAAATAAAGGATCAGGTCCTTAAATGTAATTTTTTTTTCTCATATTTGCTTTCTTCTTTAAGCAGTTCTCATTTTGGAATGTGCCTTTTAATTAAATAAATACTACTGGGAATTGTGTGATTATGGAGACTATAATTTCTCAGATATAGTTTGGAGGACAAGTGTTACTAATAATAGTAAGGCCCTGATTTTCCTGGATGTGATAGCTGACAGATTTCTTCACCAAACTGCCATTTTAGATTTGGTACTGGTGAGTGATGAGGACCTTGTAGAAGAACTGGTTGTAGAGGACAAGCTGGGTTCAAGTGATCATGCACTAATTCAGTTTAAACTAAATAGAAGGATAAACAAAAATAGGTCTGCAGCTAGGATCCTTGATTTCAAAAGGGCTAACTTTAAAAAATATTAAGGGAATTAGTTAGGGAAGGGGACTGGACTGAAGAGTTCAAGGATCTGAATGTGGAGGAGGCTTGGAATTACTTTAAGTCAAAGTTTCAGAAACTATCTGAAGCCTCCATCACAAGCAAGGGGAAAAAATTCATAGGGAAGGGTTGCAGAACAAGATGGATGAGCAAGCATCTTAAACAGGTGATTAAGAGAAAGCATACAAGGAATGGAAGATGGGATGGATCAGCAAGGAAGGCTACCTCTTGGAGGTCAAAGTGTAGAGATTAAAGTGAGAACTGCCAAAGCCAAGCACAGTTGGACCTCGCAAAGGGAATTAAAACCAATAGTGAAAGTTTCTAGAATCATGTAAATAAGAAGAAAACAAGGAAAGAAGAGGCACTGAGGATGGGGTGGAGATTAAAGATAATCTAGGCATAGCACAACATCTAAATAAATACTTTGCCTCAGTTTTTAATGAGGCTAATGAAGAGTTTAGGGGTAGTGGCAGGGTGACTACTGGCAATGAGGATATGGAGGTAGAAATTACCGCATCCAAGGTGGAAGTCAAACTCCGATAGCTTAATGGGACTAAATTGGGGGCCCTGGATAATCTCCATCCAAAAATATTAAAGGAACTGGCACATGAAATTGCAAATCTATTTGCAAGGATGTTTAATGAGTCAGTAAACTCGGGGGTTGTACCCTATGACTAGAGAATTGCTAATATAGTTCCTATTTT
The DNA here is from genome assembly GCF_027887155.1 of Malaclemys terrapin pileata. Lineage (NCBI taxonomy): Eukaryota > Metazoa > Chordata > Testudines > Emydidae > Malaclemys > Malaclemys terrapin. The sequence goes on from NC_071505.1 coordinate 117,809,441, forward strand.
TAAGAAAGGGGGGGGAGTGTTCTGGGAAACTACGGGCCTTTTAGTTTGACATCCGTTGTGTGCAAGGTCTTGGAACAAATTTTGAAAGAGAAAGTAGTTAAGGACATAGAGAGGTTAACGGGAACTGGGATAAAATACAACATGGTTTTACAAAAGGTAGATCGTGCCAGACCAACCTGATCTCCTTCTTTGAAGATAACAGATTTTTTTTTTTTTTTTTTTTTAGACAAAGGAAATTCAGTAGATGCGTTCTACCTGGATTTCAGTAAGGCATTTGATACAGTGCCACATGGGAAATTATTAGGTAAATTGGAGAAGATGAGGATTAATAGGAGAATTGAAAGGTGCATAAGGAACTGGTAAAAAGGGAGACTACAATGGGTCATACTGAAAGATGAACTGTCAGGCTGGAGGGAGGTTACTAGTGGAGTTCCTCAGGGATCAGTCTTGGGACCTAAGTTCCCTCTAAGCTGCGTGGGCGTGTGGCCGCGCAGCTGCCTGTTAAGCACCACGTAGGCGCTCAGGGCTGCGGCAGGGAGAGATGCCTCTCCCCAAGCTCTGGACCTGCCATGGTGCTCCTCCCCTGGCCCCCTCCCCTGGCCCAGGCCAGCTTGGAACCTGCTGCGGTTGGGAGCCAGGCGCCCCTTCCCTGGCCTGAACCCAGCCCAGCCCCTGATCTGCCGCAGCCGGGGGACAGGTGCCCCTCCTCCAGCCCCCACCCAGCCCAGCCTGGACCTGCTGCAGTGGGGAGAGGCGCCTCTCACCCCGCACCCATCCCAGGTGCTACTGTGGAGAGAGAGAGCTGGGGAGAGTCCTCTTTCTCCCCTGTAGCCCTGGGGAGCCCAACTGAACCCCAAACCTCTCATCCCCAGCCCCACTCCAGAGCCCGCACCCCAAGCCAAAGCCCTCCCCCTCTCCACCCCAGTCCTGAGCCCCTCATCCCCGGCCACACCCCGGAGCCTGCACCCCTATCCGGAGCCCTCACCCCTCCTGCACCCCAACCCTCTGCTGCAGCCCTGAGCCCCTCATCCCCAGTCCCACCCTAGAGGCCACACCCCCAACCAGAGCCTGCACCCCCCCCCACGCCCCAGCCCTGAGCCCCTTCCCACACTCCAAATCCCTGAGCCCCACCCCTGCTACATGAATTTTGTTATGTGCACCTGACACATCACCTCCATATTGGTGCACATAACAAAATTAATTCCGCACACGGGTAGGAAAAATTAGAGGAAACACTGTTTGGGACCAATCTTATTTGAATTTAGGGAAAAAACGTGGGAGTGTGCTAATGAAATTTGCTGATGACACAAAGTTGGGATTACAAAAGAGGACCGGAATCTCCTACAAGAAGATCTGGACGACATTGAAAACTGAAGTAATAGAAATGGGATGAAATTAAATAGTGCAAAGTCATGCATTTAGGGACCAACAACAAGAATGTTTGCTATATGCTGGGGACATGCCAGTTGGAAGTGAAAGAGGAGGAGAAAGACCTGGGTGTATTGATCATTGGATGATTATGAGCTGCCAGTGTGATGAGGCTGTGAAAAAGGCTCATGCATTTCCAGTAGAGAGACGGAAGTGTTAGTACCATTATACAAGGCACTGGTGAGACTATACCTGGAATACCGGGTGCAGTTCTGGTCTCCCATGTTTAAGAAAGATGAATGCAAAGAAGGGTGACTAGGATGATCCAAGGAATGGAAAACCTACCTTAGGAGAAGAGACTTAAGAAGCTTGGCTTGTTTAGTCTAACCAAAAGAAGGCTGAGGAGAGATATGATTGCTTTCTATAAATACATCAGAGGAATAAATACCAGGGAGGGAGAGGAGTTATTTAAGTTAAGCACCAATGTTAACACAGGAACAAATGGATATAAACTGGCCATCAAAAAGTTTTAGGCTTTATATCAGGTGAAGGTTTTTAACCACCAGAGAAATGAAGTTCTGGTACTGCTTCCCAGGGAAACAGTGGGGGCAAAAACTCCAACTGGCTTCAAGACTGAGCTTGATAAATTTATGGCGGGGGTGGTATGACAAGACTGTCTACAGTGGCATGTAGCCAATCTGCAACTGCAACTGCATGTAGCCAATCTGCAACTGCAAATATCTCCAACGGCTGGAGATGGGCCACTAAAATAGGGTTACCATATTTAGTGCCTCCGAAAGGAGGACACTTTAAAGGGGCCCCAGCCCCGCCCCCGCGTCCGCCCCAACCCCGCCCCCTCCCCAAATTCTCCGCCCCCTCCCCTGCTTCCCGCGAACATTTGAGTCGCGGGAAGCCTGAAGCAGGTAAGGGGGGGTGTGTGTGGGGGGGAGGAGGCGCGGCCCACCCCCGGCACCGCAGGTCCCCAGCCCGTCCCCCGAGCCCCCAGCCCGGCCCGGCACCGCCGGCCGAGCCCCCGACCCGGCACCCGAGTCCCCGGCCGGGCCCGGCACCCGGCCACCCCGAGCACCGCCGGCACCCGACCCGGCACCCGAGCCGCCGGCCGAGCCCCCCGGCCCGGCCCCGGTCCCCCCCGAGCACCGCCGGCCGAGCCCCCGGCCCGGCCCCGCCAGCCAGGCCCCCCGAGCCCCCGGCCCGGCCCCGAGCCCCCCCGAGCACCGCCGGCCGAGCCCCCGGCCCGGCCCGGCACCCGAGCCCCCGGCCCGGCACCCGGCCCCCCCGAGCACTGCCGGCCGAGCCCCCGGCCCGGCACCCGAGCCCCCGGCCCGGCACCCGGCCCCCCCGAGCACCGCCGGCCGAGCCCCCGGCCCAGCACCCGGCCCGGCACCCGGCACCCGAGCCGCCGGCCGAGCCCCCCGGCCCGGCCCCGGGCCCCCCCGAGCACCGCCGGCCGAGCCCCCGGCCCGGCACTGCCGGCCAGGCCCCCCGAGTCCCCGGCCCGGCACCGGGCCCCCCCGAGCACCGCCGGTTGAGCCCCCGAGCCCCCGGCCCGGCACCCGAGCCGCCGACCGCATGTCCGATTTTCCCGGACATGTCCGGCTTTTTGGGATTTCCCCCCGGACGGGGATTTGGAGCCCAAAAAGCCGGACATGTCCGGGAAAATCCGGACGTATGGTAACCCTAACTAAAATGGAGAGGCGCTGAATTGTTAGAGAATTCTTTCCCACGTGTCTGGCTGCTGGATCTTGTCCACATGCTCAGGGTCTAACTGACCGCCATATTTGGGATCAGGAAGGAGTTTTCCCTGAGTCAGACTGGCAGAGACCCCTGGGGGGTTTTCCACCATCCTCTGCAGCATGGGGCCTGGGTCACTTGCAGGTTTAAACTAGACTAAATGGTGGATTCTCTGTAACTTGGAGTCTTTAAACCTTGTTTTGAGGACTTCAGCAATTCAGCCAGAGGTTATGGGTCTATTCTAGGAAGGGGTGGGTGAGGTTCTGTGGCCTGCAACGTGCAAGAGATCAGAGTAGATGAACATCATGATGATCACTTTTGGCCTTAAAGTCTATGAGTCAGTTAGTTTAATTTTTTTCCGTCTTAATAGGGTTGCCAATTTTGGTTGGATGTATTCCTGGAGGTTTCATCACATAACATAATCTTTAATTCCTGTGGATTCCAGGGCAATCCTGGAGGGTTGGCAACCCTAAGTGTTAATGCCTCATTTGCAAGCCAGGGAAAGTCTAATCCCCCACGAAATTGTTTCCTGGTTCTAAAAGTTCAGTAATTCCTCAGACAATTATTTTATTTGTCTCCAGTATATATACATTTGAGGAGTATTCACATTGTCTTGTGCTAAATATGTGTGAACAAGCCACTTAGCTTGGTCAGAAACTTAAAGATCTGTGTGTGATTTCCACCGAGGAATGTCACAAATAAAAAACTGTCAAATTTTATTGCATTTTTAAGTCTGGTTTACAGTAGACAAGGTTAGCTGGTATAGCTGTGTGTACAAGCAAAAAAGTGCTTTTGCCAGTATAGCTTATACCCATTCAGTGAGCAAAATAAACTATCCCAGCAAAAGTACTTTTATGCTAGTATAACTACATCTGCACTAGGGTTTTTGCCAGTATAGGAATTTAATAAATATAAAACCATACCCCTAACCAACAGTACTATATGGACAAAAGTTTACAGTGTAGACCTGGCCTTGTAGAATACCTAGGCAAAGTAAAATGCTAGACCAAAAAACAATGAGGTTAAACATAAACACAAAGGGTGGTCTGATTTTCATTACATTAAGACCCCTTTTTGCGCTCTGGGAATATAAAGGTGCTTTTAAAGGGGGTATACATTATGTTTATGTCCCCTTCATGCTGCAGGAGTGAGAATCAGGCCAAATAGAACAAGGCCCTTATGTGTGTTTTATACACATTGAAAAATTATTTTTTGTTTTTAGCAATAACCATGACACACAGCCATGAATTGTCTGTTTAAGAAACCTGCTTATGCATTTATAAGTCAACTGAATACAACTGGCTGCTTTAATGTGTTTTCCTTTGTGTCATTCCAGCAAACAATGCCCTTGTTAAACAAACTAATTAATGCGAGAGCTGACAAGCCAACAAAAGAGACACTTTGAAGCAGTGTTCATAGGGGTTAGAGATGGAAGAAAATCATTAGGAAATCTAGTCTTTCTGTCTACCATTGCAAGATTGTTTCCTACAGTGACAAAGGAAGAAGCTGTTGAACTAAGCAAAAGGGTGAAGAGAGGAAATAGTATTGAATGTGATAACAAAAGTTTCATAGAGAAGAAAACAAAAGGAAGAACATTAGGGGAAATAGGCGTAGAAAACAAAAGGAAGAAGACAGAACATTAGGAGGTCACTTGGGAAGGAAACTTCTATAAGGTCATTGTATCTCTAGGCATTGGACTAATGATATAAAATAGGAAGTAGAATTGTTTGTCTGTTTTCATCTCTTCAAGGCAGTAGTAATCTGTGAGAAAAAAGCAGCAAAAATAAGTAAGGGGGGGAGATTCAAGCTGTTCTGCACCTGATGTCGTAAGGTACGCTGGTGCTAGGTGGTTTAGGACACTAACCGGTCAGAATGGTAACATTTTAGACCCACACTGCATAGATGTAAATCAGTGGCTGCACCTGGTGTGAGGTAGCAGCAGTGCCTAGTCTGAGATTGTATAGCTCTTTAGACAGGCTCCCCTTAGGGCTTACTACGGTGAATAAAAATACTTTACATTTCTAAAGAGTGTTTTTTCCCCTCCGGCTCTCTCAGTCACCCAGCCTGTCAGACACACATTCTTTTTGGGTTTCAGGTGTGCTTTATTCTTTACCTCTTGCTATACCTCTTTATATATATCCTCTCATTTACCTGCTGCTGTATGTATCAGGCGTCTTTGCTGTTCCTAGCTTCTTATTACAGTAGAAAGCCAAATTCAGAATGTTACTCAAGTGTTGTGACTAAAAAGTTTCATCTCCTGTATTTTTGTTCCCCCTTTTTTTTTATTTTTCCACCCCACGTAAATATCCCCTCCTCCAAGACTGTCTAACTTGACTGCTGGCTTTGATGACCCTACTTTGGCAACTTATTCATCTTGGCTGCAGTTGCCCATTGAAACTAGCTCAGTCTGCTTTTAAAGATAGAGCATAGATATAACAATACTGAACCTTCTTGACATTAACAGGTTTCAGAGTAGCAGCCGTGTTAGTCTGTATCCGCAAAAAGAAGAACAGGAGTACTTGTGGCACCTTAGAGACTAAAAAATTTATTAGAGCATAAGCTTTCGAAGAAGTGGGCTGTATGCTCTAATAAATTTGTTAGTCTCTAAGGTGCCACAAGTACTCCTGTTCTTCTTGACATTAACCCTTGTCTATATAAACATAAAATTTTGACAGACTAATTGATCTGTCCCATCTGTAGTAAGTTTTCTACTTCTTTGTCCAATGTATTAGGGCTTGTATAACCAAGAAAGTTGTACTGGTATAACTTGAATGGACTTTTACATCAATTTAGTAAAACCATTGAAGACCCCTGGATGGATACTTATTATGATTTAAGAGCAGAATATTTCGGTTTCTCTTAATTGACTTAAGGTAAACCAAAACAAGCCATTCTTAAACCAAAATAAGAGCAACTATGCAGCCTTTTGGATTATTTTAATTATATTGGTTTTTAATTCAACCATAACTTATACCAGTGGAACTTTCTGATGTAGACAAGCCGTTGAATGTGCCAAGCTTTGGAGCTTCTTGTTTCCTTGGGAGATTAATGAGAAAACTAATTACATCATTGTGAAGTTTTTCCTGATAGCCTAAATTTTCCTTTTCTTTATTGCATCCCACCAATCTTATTTTCCGCTCTGTATCCCCAACCAAAATTTGAAAACCTTCTCTGAGGGAAACATATCAGAGATCAGAAACGACCATAACTGTAATTCTGCTTGGCGGAAGAGAGGCTAAGCCCTGAAAGAGCCTAAAGCTGAATTGTCCTTTTTGAGGAGGTCCCTGCAGAATGAGGTTGAGGCACTTCCATGGGTCAGTTTGGGGACGTGCACTATTGCTGCCTGTGCTGTATATGTTCTGTGGATAAATAGAGGACTTCTGTATCTTAAGTCTATCAAGCTGGTACCTAACAGACTTCAGCAAACCCAAAACATTTCAAGGGCCGCCTGTGTGTGGCTGGATTAGTGGTTGGAACCACAATTTGAGTAGCAGCCAACCGATCATTCCTCTTGGTTCAATCTCACCTGAGGAAGAAGGCGTGAAGAGAAAATGTGGGTGAGATATACCCATTCTCTTACAGTAAAAGACGTCCAGTCTTACTCTCTTATAAGTGAGCTAGCTCAGCAGATATTTTCTTTTCATTACTTTTTGTACTGTGCAACCAATTGCTGAACATAGTATAGGTTAATTCAACAGAGTTAAACTGAAAGCATCTGTGTCTGGCTCTGTGATACCATGAATGAGTTTCCACAGTCTAGAGGCCCCTTGTAAAGGTCATGATGAGCTAATGTTTTTTTCAGTTGATGTTATAAATAGTATTCTATGACTCAACCCCAGAGCAACATGCAAAAATCTCTCACTCCATCTGACAGAATTTGTGGACCTTTTTTAAACACAACAAGCACCATTACAATTTTCAGTGCAACTTTTTCTGTAGCCTCTTTTTTTTTTTTTTTTTTTTTATGTTGTGTGGCTGCCAAGTGGTACTAGAATTCCCTGGAAAGCCACAAAAGAGAGTGATCTTTCTGCATTGTTATAGTTTGGTCTTTAATTATTGTTAGCTTTTTAAAAAACAGGGATGTTTTGTTTGACACTCTAGTCACACAGTATCAGAAGGGTAACTTTTTGTCTTAAGCTTTTTCTCCTGGTGCTTAGATAAAGGCAAAATTATAGGTGGCTCAGTAGAGCAAACATCATTTCCAGCACCTCAGGCCCATGGGTGCAACTCTGTTTACTTAATGATTGTACAGCATCTAGCACAATGGGGCCCTGACCTGATTGGCCTGTAGGCAGTACAGTATAAATGTTTAACAATAATAATGAAGTAATTGAGGCCCAGCTCCCCAAAAGAATTTAAGGATTTTGGCCTGAGCCACTAATTACCTGGAATCACACATAACAGAAGCTGGAATTCCTATCTTGATAAGGGAGATTAGAGCTTGAAATATTTGCCTCTGGCTAGTAAGTGTCTGACAAATATGGAAGAGGAGGGTAGGTCACTCTCCATGGGCAAGGCCTTAGTCAGTTTGCCAGGAAGGGTGCTCTCCTTGGAGCCTCATTGGAGGTGCCACTTTTCATATAGCTTCTGGCTATTAGGTGTCTGATATATCTGAAGAACCTCCTCTGGTCCTGAAAGGAGGAGGAACATTAATTTAGTCTCTCTGCTGGAGCCTGAGGGCTGCTTCAAGAGGGTTGAGTTTGAGCTACCTTACCCCATCTGCAACCTGGTGGCAGCTGTAGGTAGTAGAAGTGCTGTAAGATGTTTCCACTGCACCTTCTCCACTGTAGGTTAGGATTGCCACGTGTCCAGTTTTCGACAGAACACCCAGTTGAAAAGAACCCTGGCGGTTCCAGTCAGCACCGCTGACTGGGCTGTTAAAAGTCCGGTTAGTGCGGGGATGGCAGGCTCCTTACCCAGCTCCGTGTGGCTTCCGGGAAGTGGCTTCCATGTCCCTCTGGCTCCTAGGTGTAGGGGTGGCCATGGGGCTCTGCGCGCTGCCCCTGCCCTGAGTGCCGGCTCTCCAGCTCCCATTGGTCAGGAACTACGGCCAATTGGAGCTGCGGGGGCGACGCCTGTGGGCAAGGGGTAGTGCACAGAGCTGCCTGGCCGTGACTCTGTCAAGGAGCTGGAGGTACATGCTGGCTGCTTCCGGGAGCCGCCTGAAGGAAGTGTTACCCCCTTCTGTACCCCAACCCCTTGCCCCAGCCCTGAGCCCCCTACATCACCCAAACTCCCTTTCGAAGCCCGCACCTGAGCCCTCTCCTGTACTCCGAACCCCTCGTCCCCAGCCTGGACCTGCCTCCCACACCCTTAACCCCTCATATCTGGCCGCACCCCCAGCCCAGATCCTGTACCCCCTCCCACACTCCAACCCCATCCTAAGGCCCCATCCCCCAGCCCAGCGCTCCCTCCTGTATTGCAAACCCCTCATCCCCGGCCCCACCCAAGGGCCCGCACCCCAGCCGGAGCCCTCACCCCCTCCTGCACCCCAACTCCTTGCCCCGGCCTGGTGAAAATGAGTGGGTGAGTGAGGGTGGGGGAGAGTGGGCGATGGGGGGGTGGGGGCGGAGTGAGTGGGGGATGGGGCTATGGAGAAAGGGCAGGGCCTTGAGGAAGGGGCTGGGAAGGGGGTGGGGCAAGGGTGTTCTGTTTTGTACGATTAGAAAGTTGGCAACCCTACTAGCTGCTTCTTTGGGTCCTCTTTCCCAGTGAATAGCTCTGCATTGCTTGCCTCTTCTACTAATCCTAGCTTTCCCAAGCAGTAGCAGAGTGAAATTGACTTGCTTACTGCTGCCCATGTATTTTTAAATAGCTGAAGTGAAAACCAGCAAAACTCTGGTCAGTTTTCACTCTGTTTTCATGTACGCTCTGAGTAGCAGTAGAGACACCGTAACGGTCTGTGTTCAGACTCATGTAAGATCTCACTGCATCAGTTTACACTCAGTTAATGTTTGGAAGGCTATTTTCGCAGCCATAAAGACTAGACACTTAAGGACAGATTTTCAAGAGAGCTCTGCTCTTGTTTGGGCACCTGAAATCTTACCACTTGGTTTCATAAGTGCTCAGCACCTAGCAACTCCCAGGGATGCTGCTTAGGAAAGCTGTGAGTGGTGGCAGGGGTAGGCACTGCAACTATTCAATAGAGAGGCGGCCCCAGAAAGGAGGCTGGAGAATATGTAGATTAGTATGTGCCCACTCAAATGTTTCTGCTGCTGTTCCCAGGAATTGCTAGAAGTGCAGCTATTTTCAAAAGCTGGCCATTAATGTTTCTTAAATGAAAACTTGGCTTCTGCATAAGTTGCTTGCAATGCCTTCGTGTCTCCCTCCTTCCCCAAATTCTCCACTTCTGGTCCTCAGTGATGAGCAAGTGAGTGGAGTTTTCAAGCTGTCAGGCCAGTAGACAGATTACAGTGTGAGGTCTCTTGACTGAGGCCTTAAAGGGACACTGAACTTTAAAATCTCACTCTGTCTGGAAATGCTTCACATATTTTTGTTTCAAATAACATCTAGGATTACAGGAATTAACAGAGATTAGAAAAATATTTTTGTTGTGGACTTTCTTACGTTGATTTTTTTTAAGTTTGCACATTTAACAGCAGTTATGGTCACTATTTCCCCTTTTGTCTGTGTGCATCCTTCATACAGGATCAGGTGAGGGAATTTAAAATAGGAAAATGTGATGGTAAAACAAACAAAACTTGGAAGAGGGAGTGTGAAGGAGGTGTAATACCTGAAACTAATTTAAACTGGTGTTTTAATTTGACTAAATGTCAAGGTGATTGTGTCCTTGTTCCTATTTACTATGCATTTATATTTGTATAAAGTTAGGCATTTGCCTCAAAATCCTTAGTCAAAATTTCTTCCCTCTACTGTTGTGCTCTATGCCATTTGTCTGTCACTCTCCATTCCGTGTGCAGCTTTATTTCCATGGTTCTATTTGTGAATCATTTTGTCATTCTTTGGCATGAAAGGTTCTATATAAACACAAAATATTGTCAAGTCTATAACCTCCATTAGTGTTAAAGAGAGTAACATGCACAGCTCCCTCACACTGATAGGTGACTAATATAACCTTTAATAAAGTTTATATTTCCTTTATGCTGGAATTACAGTGGAAATCCTACAGAAGTGTTTGAGAAAGGCAATACTACTATTACCCACTTGAACTCATGCAGAATATTAGCCTTTTTCGTAACTTAATCCCATTAACTCATTTCTAATTTGTGATCCACTATAACCCCTAGATGTTTTCAGCAGTACTACTGCCTAGTCAGCTGTTCTCTATTTTGTATTTGTGCATTTGATTTTTCCTCCCTAACTGTAGTACTTTGCACTTGTCTTCATTGAATTCCTTCTTGTTGAATTCAGACCAATTCTCCAAGATCGTTTTGAATTCTAATCTTGAACTTCAAAGTGCTTGTAACCCCTCTCAGCTTGGGGTCCTCTGCAGATTTTTTAAGCATGCTCTACACTCCACTATCCGAGTCACTAATGCAAATATTGAATAGTACAGGACCAAGGAATGACCCTGTGGGACTCCACTAGATATGTCCTCCGTGTTTGACAGTGATCCATTGATGACAACTCTTTGAGTATGATCTTTCAACTATTTTTGTACCTACTTATGGTAATTTCCTCTAGACCACATTTCCCTAGTTTGCTTATGAGCATGTCATGTGGAACTGTAACAAAAGCCCTACTAAAATCAAGATATAGCGCATCTATTGCTCCCCCCATTCACTAAGCCAGTAATCCTGTTAAAGAAGGAAATAGGTTGGTTTGGCATGATTTGTTCTTGACAAATCCATGTTGGCTATTCCTTATAACCCTGTCATCAACTAGGCACTTACAAATTGATTGTTTAATAATTTGTTCCAGTATCTTTCCAAGAATTTGAAGTTAGGTTGACTAGTCTATAATTCCTTGGGCTCTCTTCATTCACTTTCTTAGAGACCAGTTCTATGTTTGCCCTGTCCTCCAGGAGTTCGTGAAAATAATCACGAATGGTTCCAAAATTGCTACAGCTAATTCTTTAAGTACCTTAGGATGGATTTCATTAGGCCCTGCTGACTTGAATACGTCTAATTTACCTAAATATTCTTTAATCTGTTCTTTCGCTATTTTGGCTTGCATTCCTTCCTGCTCGTTGTTAATATTAATTGTTAAGTATCTGGTCACAATTAACCTTTTTAGTGAAGACTGAAGCAAAATAGGCATTAAACACCTCAGCCTTCTTGATATCAGTTAGCTCTCCTTCCCCACTAAGTAAATCTTCCCTTTCCTTCTTTCTGATTTTTGCCCCTATGTGCTTTCTATTGTACTCCTGCTTAGGAATTTGTCCATATTTTCTTTTTTTTTTTTTTTTTTTGTAAATTTCCTTTTTGATTTTCAGGTCAATGAAGAGCTCCTGGTAGAGACATATACTCTTACTATCTTTTCTTCATATTAGAATAGTTTGCTGTTTGCCTCTAATATTGTCCCTTTGAGAAGTTGCCAGCACTCCTAAACTACTTTTTCCCCTTATATCTTATTCTCAGGAAAAGTCTGCTTTCTTGAAGTCCATTGTCCTTATCTTGCTGTTCTCACTCTTTTTCCTTTCCTTAGAATAAGAATATCTATCATTTCATGACAGGTTTCACAGTGGTAACCTTGTTAGTCTGTATCAGCAAAAACAAGGAGGACTCCTGGCTGTTGTGTGTTTTTTGTTTGTTTGTTTGTTTGTTTTGTTTCATGATCACTTTCACCCAAGTTGCCTTCAGCTTTCAGACTCACAACCAATTCCTCCCTATTAGTCATGATTAAGTCTCACATGTCTGTGTGCTTGGTTACTTCCTCCATCTTCTGAAACAGAAAGTTGTCCCTAATATATTCCAAGAACTTGTTGGACGTTTTGTGTTTTGCTGTGTCTGGGTAGTTAAAGTTCCCCATTGTTACCAGGTCTTGTGTTTTGGATATTTCTGTTGTTTGTTGTAGAAATGCTTCCTCCACCATCTCCTCCTGATTTGGTGGTCTGATCTGCTCAGGGGTAGATGTCATACTTGGCATTATCGGTAGTGCCCATGTGGAGGAGCAGCACGAGGTAGTGGTCAGAGGGATGGATGAGCCTCAGCAACCTTTCTGTGATCTCTTGGATGCAGACTGCAGGCAGGCAGTACACCTCCCAGGATTTCAGGTCAGCAGATGGATGCCTCTGTCCCCCCTCAGAAGGGAGGCCCCGACCACCAGAACCCTATGGCTCCTCCTCTTGGGTGCAGTGGCCATGAGCCTCCCAGATGTGGGGGCAGGTGGCTCCTCCTCAGTCATTGGGGTCTGCTTCTCTCCTCTTTTTGCCAGTACAGCATAGTGGTTCTTGACTGCAATGAACAGGGGATCTGGAGTGGGGTGGGGGGGTGAAGCACTGTCTGGCTGCCTGGCCACCTTGTGCAGCAATCTCCTTCTTGCACAGCAGCCGGTTCTCCTTTCTTCTCTGGTGCTTCTGTAGTTGGCCTTGATGACTCCATGTACATCTTGTCGATGAAGTCCTCGTGGTCCCAGATGCTATGCAGATGAGCCATGTCCTCCTGCAGCTCTCTTACCTGCTTCCTCAAGGACACCAGCAACAGACTTCTCACATGAGGTGGTACTCCCTGCCTCATTTTCTTCAGGGACATGCAGGCTGCGTTCCCAGGAAGTCAAGACTTGGACCTTGGTAGAAGCCCCCAGGTCAGATTGCCTGTCTGGCCAGGGCCAGCGCAGGTGCAGGCAGAGGAAGAGCTAGTAGTGGTGTTGGTGATGTGCCATTTTTCTCCCATTGTGGGTTCTTCCTTGTAAAGTATCTGCATTCCTCCTCTAACTGGTCTTAAATGAGTGTGTGACCCATAATTCCATGGCAGAGCTGTGGTGTGACAGAGGGGAAGGAAGCAGAGGAGAGAGTTGAGGTTAAGGATGAGGACAAGCAAGAGGATGAGCATAAGGGGCAAGGGATTGTATGTGGTTACTGGGACAGATGGAGATGCAAGCTTCCTGAACCCTGTGGGGATGGTTTTGTTGGGACTGTCATCCACTAAGGGTTACTTGGAGACCACCACATCCCAATTCATTTGTAATCTATTCTAACCCATAAACAAACCACAGGGCTGCAAAAGTGAAAGAACATTGTATTAGTCTCTCAACTACTAAACTCTCCTACAACTTCTGTGCTTCAGTGACACACACTGCGTTGTTCTTCAAGTTCAGTACTCTTTGGCTGAAGAATCTTGCATATTAAGCCACATTGAAATGATTAACCTAGTCCTTCACCTGGTTCCCTCTCCTGTGTCTGTATAAATTATAATGGCTAGACCATAATTTATCCTGCTGTTGATGGCAGTGGCAAAACTCCCATAGCTACAAGGGAGCAGGATTGGGCCCTACACGTTCAGCTCAGAGCAAATTTGGTTCTGAGTTACGCACTGCCCAGAACCAGACTTATGACGGAAATGAATGTCCCATCACAACTGTGGCTCTTGTGTCACAAAGCATGGTCTACAGGTTATAAACAGCTCTGCCAAGTCTCACAAATCTGGGGCAGAGCCTCTCTCACAAGTGGGGATTAATTTTAAGGCTCTTTCAATCTGATGATGAAGGATTTTGCTTGCACCTAGTTTCTACAAGGGGCTTAAATTTTCCTATGTCATTCCCTCCCTCCTTAATGTCTTATTTATGCAAATTGCCATAACTCCAGACAGAATGGTACTTGTCTCTTGGTTTAATGAATGGGATGAATAGCTACAGGTATATCACTGTCATCTTCTGAACAGAGAGTTATATGGGAGTATGTGGATATTTTAATGAGAGAATATTGTGGGGCTAGTTTATATTTTACCAACATATACTAGTAACCCCTGGCCCCCCAGGCACTGAGCTGGCCTCTCAGACAACACAGTGCTACAGTTTAAATCTTACGTCATGTAGTTACTTGCAGAGCATTGGTATGATTAGGGGCTTGGTTTTCAGCGGTGGTGGTAGCTGTACTGCTGCTTGTGATCCTCAGCTGGGTAGTAGAGAGTGCTTCAGTAAGCAAGAGGTGCACTGTGCATGCTCACCCGGCAGCATGGCAAGCTCATTGACAGCTGAGCAGGGAGCAGCCGATGCCTTCTCTTGCCAGGTATTTCCCACTTTGCATGGCTTTCTGAATTTATTTTTGGGGGCAAGAGAGAAACAGGGAGAAAGCATCTGATCCAAGGGAGAGAACTTAACTTCCCCTCCTCCTGGCCCTTAAACATTCCAGCATTGCTATTCCCCTCCCCCAGATGATCCTAGCACAAAATCCCTTTTTCACCTAATTGTTCTATAATTTAACCTCCTCCTCCCCATACCACATTCATTCTAGCACTGAAGCCTCTTAATGCCCGTTCCCTCCCGTCCATCCTCCTGTGCATTCTACTGATTATTCCCTCATCCATCCTCCTGTATATTCAGCACCATAGCCTTCCGAGTGCCCATCCCCCAAATATTCCATCCCTGTGATCCCTGCCCGCAAATCCTTCCTGCATCCCTTAATCCTTCCAGCACTGTCTTGGAAAGTCCTGATTAGCTCCAATGATCAAAGCCAGAAAGACATGTCAGATTCCCCGCTCCTCTTTACCCAGGTGCCGCTGTGTGTAATGTGCGTTTCATGTCTGCGACCAGAATGCTGTAGAACTGGTAGGGAGAGGATGCTAAGAAAGCAACATGGAAGCTGCTTTGAGGACATGGGATGCTTCTGCTAGATGATTTGCTTTCGTGGGTCATGCACCTGTCGGCTTATTCTTCTGATTTGCACTATCCCTCCCCTTTCCTTCAATTGCTAGCTAATATAATCCCACTTGTTTGTGGAGCACTTAAAAGACACAAAATGGCTATAAGAGAAATACGGTATAGATTCATGACTAATTTTGTTTTTGTGGATGTTCATTCATTACCGCTTATCTCATTCAATTAAGGAAGTATGGTTTGGAGTAAATGTTTCCTCCCTCTCTCCCGTCCCTTCCCCTGCCAAGTCATTTTCACTGAATAAAGGCACGGGGAAACTACAAGGCTGAGGTGTCTGCCTCTAAAGGGGATTCAGTGACCTGATATAATTGTGTAAAATCCCAGAGTATTTATTCAGCTTTAAGTGAAACAATTGCACTTTTGTTCTCAGATTGTGACCCTGAGACATATAAGGCTAATGTGGGATTTAACCAGTCTTGCTAAAGCCCAGAAATGCAGTTATATTAAATCACTCAATTGAAAGAAAAATAAAAAACAAAAAACAAAACAGGAGGATGGTGGAAAATACAGTGCCTAATATTCTTATTCTGATCAAGTGATGATGAAGCCTGATTTGATTTTGTCATGCAAAGTATTAATTGACTAGGTATTTGCCTCTTTGCAACATGCATTTAATTTGGTATCTCCTGCTTTTTATTTCTTGCAGGGCTGTCAGAATGAGTGCCCAGCTGGAGGATGTACAGGGGGAGCCACAAAGCAAGCGAGTGAATCTTTCAAGGTGAGTTGTTTGCAAAATGATAGGTGCCTGAAACATTTCAGACGCAGTGAGAGACGGTGATCTGGAGATGTTTATGATCATTGTGCACGACGCTGGGTTTATGGACATGTTTGATCATCATAATGCTGGACATAAGTGTTTCATGCTGACAGCATTTGAAGATAATGCATTAACCCCTGTAGAAATTAGAGCATTCCAAAAAAACCACCCACATTTGTTCCTTATTGCAGTGAGGAAAGCATAAGCAACTGCTATCTTCTGTGATCAGCTGCTTGGGATACAAGAAAGGAAGAAGTTGGATGCCTCTTAAATATCATGTTTACAAATCTGAGGATTTGGCCAAGTGGATTTTGCTGGGCCATTAATGTTGATTTTTCAATAAGTCTTGGAGCACTGGGGAAGTTTCAGAAGACTGGGGGGGAAAGCTAATGTCATGCCAATTTTCCAATAGGGTAAATGGGGATGACCCAGGTAATTTTAGGTCTGTCAGCCTGACCTTGATCTCATGCAAGATAATGGAGTGGCTGATACAGCACTCAATTAATAAAGAACTAAAAGAGGGTAATGTAATGAATACAAATCAACATGGGTGTATAGAAAAATAGATCTTAACTTGATGGTTTTTTTTTATGAGATTATAAATTTGATTGATAAAGGTAACAGTGTAGACATAATATACTTAGACTTCTGTAAGGCGTTTGACTTGGTATCACAACATTTTGATAACAAAATTAGAACAGTATAAATAACATGTCACACATTAATAGGATTAAAAACTGGGTAACTAATAGGTTTTAAAATGTAACTGTAACCGGGAATTTTCATTGAGTGGATCAGTGTCCAGTGGGATCCCACAGGGTTCTTGGCTGTACACTATTTAACATCTTTATCAGTAACCTGGAAAAAAAACATAAAACCATCACTAATAAAGTTTGCAGATGACCCAAAAATTGGGGAAGTGGTAAATAATGAAGAGGACAGGTCACTGATTCAGAGTGATCTAGATCGCTCAGTAAACTGGATGCAAGCAAGCAATATGAGTTTTAATACTGCTAAATGTATACATCTGGGAACAAAGAATGTAGGCCATATTTACAGGATGGGGAACTTTATCCTGGGAAGTAGTGACTCTGAAAAGGTTTTGGAGGTCATAGTGGATAATCAGATGAACATGAATTCCCAGTGTGACACTGTGGCCAAAAGAGCTAATGCGATTCAGGGATGCATAAACAGGAGAATCTCAAGCAGGAGTAACGAGGTTATTTTTCCTTTATTTTTGACACTGATGCAACCACTGCTGGAATACTGTGTCCAGTTCTGATGCTCACAATTCAAGAAGGATGTTGATAAACTGGAGAGGGTTCATAAAAGAGCTACGAGAATGATTAAAGGATTAGAAAATATGCTTTATAGTGATTGAGCTCTTTGAGTCTATTTAGCTTAACAAAGAGAAGTGTAAAGGGTGACTTGATTACAGTTTGTAGGTGTCTATATGAGGAATAAATATTTGATAAAGGGCTCTTCAGTCTAGCACAGTGGTTTTCAAACTTTTTTTTTTCTGGCGACCCAGTTGAAGAAAATTGTTGTTGCCTGCAACCCAACGGAGCGGGGGATGAAGGGTTTGGGATGTGGGAGGGGCTCAGAGTTGGGACAGAGGGTTGAGGTGTGGGGGTGAGGGCTGCAGCCGGGAATGAGGGGTTCAGGGTGTGGGGGGGGGCTCTGGACTGGGGCAGGGGGTTGGGATATGGGAGTGGGTCAAGGCTCTGAGCTAGGGGTGCAGGCTCTGGACTGGGGCCAGAGATGAGGGGTTTGGGGTGCAGGAAGGGGCCCTGGGTTTGGGGGGGGGGCTCAGGGATGGGGCAGGAAATTGGGGCGCGGGCTTACCTTGGACAGCTCCCGGTCAATGGCGAACCAGTCAATGGGAGTGCAGAGCCAGTGCTTGGGGCGGGGGTAGTGCGTGGAGTCCCGTGGCCCCCCTGCCTAGGAGCCGGACCTGCTGCTGGACGCTTCCGGGGTGCAGCGTGGTGCTGGAACAGGTAGCGACTTCTAATGGCCCAGTCGGCGGTGCTGACCAGAACCACTGTAACCCAGTGCCTTACATTCCACGACCCAGCACTCGGTCACGACCCACGAAAACCACTCATCTAGCAGAGAATGGTATAACCCATTTGAATGGCTGGAAGTTGAAGCTAGACAAATTCAGACTGGATATTAGGTGTAAATTTATAACAGTGAGTGTAATTAACCATTACCAAGGATCATGGTAGTCTTCACTGACAATTTTTAACTCGAGAGGATGCTTTTCTAAAGGATATGCTCTAGGAATTATTTTGGGGAGGTTCTGTGGCCTGTATTATACAGGACGTCAGATTAGATGATCACAATGGTCCTTTCTGGCCTTGGAATCTATGAAATCAAGCTGATTATTTGAACCAATTTCCAGTTGCCTGCTTACAGCTGAGGTCCAGCATAAGCATGGAAGATGGACAATTCTCTGCTACACTCCAACTAGTGAAGCTTCTGATGAAGGCAAGACAGTTCTATAATTAATTCTGCTTTCTTCTTTCACCAATCTCGAATTATGACATCGTCACTCTCCTTAGTGACTTTAAAGTTCTAGTGGCACATGGAAATTGTTACTGTACCAGTTACTCCAGATACCTTAAACATCAACGGTGAATGTCTTTTACAGTTGTGTGTTTCTAATGAGTTTGTCATTATGAACACCTGGTTTCTTAGGAAAGGAATTCACCAGTTTACTTGGTCAAGTAACAAAGTCCGAACAAAGAAAATGATTGATTAGAATGTAATCTGCTTTTGTTGAAGATCATCCATCAGCAACTGTAGAATTTATTGGTCTGCCAAGCTTAGTAACACCAATCACAAAATATTCTCTGCACATTTCCATCTTAGACTAAAAAGTGCAAGCAAAGTGATGAGCGGATCACCAAAATTTGAATTACCCAACTTCGAAACTGATGGTTTTCAAAACTACTAAACAGTTGAAATCTTGAATAGGTTTGAGACCCTGCCAGAGTATACTGATGCTGAAACCACCTGGATGGACTGGATCTCCTTTAATACTTTAGCTATCACGGAACAGTTGCGTATGGCTCATTTGATAGGTTATATGGTCATGTATTGTAAGCTAGATGGCATTCGTAACAAAGCAATACATAGTGACTGCAAAGCTTTTATGGAAGCCAGAGCCATCGCACTTGAGAAAGCGTCTGCCAGGAATGATTTTGCCTCCTTTTATAAACACTTTTGTGACCTCACGGACAAGAGAGACTGTACCAAGTGAATGACCTACTCCCATTTCAGGTCAGCTAATTGATACAGAAGCAGAGTAAATGGCATGCTGGAGTGAACGTTTCAGCCAGCTGTGAAATGCACCCCCAATTTCTTTGGTCCCTGACATTAAGGCCACTGCTGAGTTGACTCATTCCTCACAAAATCATGCTGGCAAATTCACTGTTGATGACATCCACAGAGATGTAAAGAAAGCTAAGGGAAAAAAGGCACCTGGAATCTGTGGAATTCTTGCAAAACTCTTAAAAAGTGCTGGACCGGCTATTTTTTGTGTGAATGCGATGCTGTTCAGCATCATCTGGAGAGTCGGTCCTGTCCCACTGGCAAAAAAGAATTTTTATTACTTTGGAAATGTAAAGGCAGCAAACGAGACTCTCTTGTAACTATTGTGGCATTACTCGTCTGTTCATACCAGGGAAAGTTTTTTGCTTCTGCTTTGTTGGCCCAAGCCACTGATATCTTAAGAAGCAAGAGAAGACCACAAGAAGCTGGCTTCAATTCCAGCTATTCCGCCGTGGAGCAAATCGTCACAGTCAATAGCTTAGCAAGAAGGCAAGAGAATTCAAGCAGGCCCTTCAAATTGTATTCATGGATATCAACGCTGCCTTTGACTCTGTTAACAGGGAATCTCTTTGGCTGAAACTCAGAGCCATTCCTGACAAGCTCTGAAGAATTTTCTGTCTCTTATATAAGATGACTCCTCCAGCTGCTTTCTTGTAAATGGGAAAGGATTGCCTTCTTCCAAATTAGGTTGGGCATTCAACAAGGATGCGTTGCTGCCCCAGAACGCTTCCATGCTGTCATAGACTCTGTGCTTGAATTGACACTAAAAAAATGCATTTTAGGTATACTGCATGATGATGATAACCTCATTGACATTGATTTTGCTGATAACACTGCTCTACAGCCAAAATGCTTCTGAAATAAATGTAGTCAAACTTTACTAATTCTGGGTCACTGAGAAAGAAAATGATGCTTAAAATTGTTGATTGGCTCTAATTTTCAAGATATGCTATTGGGTCAGTATATACGACCCTTGACTTGGGAATGGCGGAAGATAAGTGAGTTATAAAGGGAAGGGATCTCAATTTAAACCAGAAATGACTAAAATACATCTTTGACTGGATCTATGAATAAATCTATGACTGGGTTTGGACAGTACTTGCTTTTTAGGCAAAACAATGAATGATGCAATCTGAAGCTGGTATTGCATCATACATGATATGAATTGCATCATGTTATTCCTAGAAGTCATGGATGATGCAATCATAACGAAGCTTACATCACTCTGCTGAACAAATTGCCCTCTATCAGCTCTAGAAATCATACAGTGTCTTGCTCTCTTATTTGTCAGTGTTTGATTTTTGCAAAGGGACACATATTTCTGTTTATCCAAAGTGAGCAGAGATGCCTCGTACTTGTGTGAACAGTGCAGATAACTTCTGCTATGTTTGTGGTGAAGTGACTTTTGCATCACAAAAGCGCAGTATAACCACTATGGTTAAGAAAGCCTATCACCTTTATTTTGGCTGCAAAATTGGAGATCAGGACAAGAGGTGGGCCCCACACATATGCTGCAACACTTGTGCAACAAATCTTCGCCAGTACCCCACGGTGAGATGAAGATGAGGATATATAATGCTTTGGTGGTCAGTATTCTGACCTATGGGACTGAAACATGGCTCCTTACTGTCAAGTGTGAAAAGAAGTTGGACACTATTCAGATGAAGCATCTCTGAATGATTGAAACATCAAATTCAAGTCAAGTGAAGTGACTTGCTTCCTAACTAGACAGGTCCCACTCTCTCAGTCACCCAACTCTCACTAAGGCGGTATGGTCAACTTCTCCGAATGCCTACCAACTTCCCTGCAAGAATCATCTTCAACTTTGACCCAGTGAAAGCAGGAAGAAAAAGGACCCCCCCCTCCCCAAAGATCTAAAACATGATGGCTGGACGGTGTCAGCAGACACCTATCCTTCATAGGCATCCTACTACATAACGTGCCCAATTTGGCTCAGGGCAGAACATCATGGAGGTGCATAATGCATTTGGTGGCTTATGTACTGTCCAAAGGACTGCCTGAGAACTAACCTAATCTTACCGCATCCGGTGCCTGCTAAAAAGTTGCTGGATATTAGTCTTTAAATTTAAATAAAAACGGCATTTATCCGTGTACCTTAACACTTACAACATACCGCCATTCCCATATGTAAAACAATATCATCCAGTATTGATTCAGAGATGGAAAATTCCTCCCAACAAAGACTGTATCATATACATTTATTATTCCTATTTATTAAGCTTTTGCAATGTTCACAAGTAAGTCCTTTCCAGCCCGCTTCAAAGTTCTGGAGTCAAGGGTCTGAGCAGCCACTTCAAAGCCTAGCACCTCAGCTCGGGCATACTGTCAGAGCTTAACAACCAGACAATACTTATTAATGCTGATGAGCTGCCAGAAGCTGCTACGAAGCAGTGCCCCGCTTTTTCTTGTATGTTTAGAACTTAAAGCAATTTAAGATTTTGTTCTTCTCTTTTCCTCCTCTCGCCCTTTACCCCCTCTACAAAATGCATTGGTGATTTTAAGCAGTGTATGTGCACAGATGTCAACTTCACAGAGGACTTCAATGGCTCAGGTTTGATACAGGAGTGGGTGGGTGAGATTCTGTGGCCTGTGTTGTGCAGGAGGTCAGACTAGATGATTATAATGGTCCCTTCTGACCTTAAAGTCTATGATTCTATGATTTCTGCAGGAAAATTGGAGCTCAGCAAGAGCGCCCCAGAAACTCCTCCTCTTCCGCTTAATCTTCTATGCTATTTTTTGCCTTTGCTTCTTCCTTCTTTCCTCCTCCTTCCTACTTATCCTCTTTGTTTTGTCTGTACAAGTTTTGCCTTTCTTCCTTTTTTCACATCTGTGTATTTTTTTTTTCTCTCTCTCTTCATACTTTATACTCATGTCCTTTAAAAAGCCCCATCAGATTTGTGCAATTGTTTTTAAAAAAGCCCAGTTGAACTGTCATGTGCTTTTTCAGCATTTCCTTGTGTGTTACTGTTGACTACTGTGGTATTTGGGACGAAATTGTAGTGATAACCCTGGTAATCAGCCTGCCCTTCCTGATTCTTTGCTTGCTGTGCCAGCCCAGTGCACACTTCTGTTTTAGGCTTAAGTAATTATTTCCCTTTTAGCTGCCCAGGCTTAAATCAGAAATGAAAAATAAATGCTACCAAAGGTTATAATCAGTCTTGATAAGGCCTATTCTTATCCTGGCCTTCATTTGACATTCACAAGGGTTTTGCCACTGACTTCATTGGTAGCAAGATTTGGCCGCATGGCAACAAGCCACCACTTTTCTTGTAGTTCTTGCCTCCCTCTGCACATAAAGAGGGATGCCGGGAAGCCAGATCCTAATATCTGCCATTTCATAGTGGGCACCACAGTTCTGCCTGTGTGGGTAATGGTTTAGGATGACTCTTCCACTAGAAGTTCTGCTTTGGAGAATGTCAGTTTTTAAAAATATTTATATTGTATGTAACTAGTTGTCAAGCTTCAGGGGCCCAGTATGTATGGAAGTCTAGAGCTGTTCTGTTGACTCCCCTTGGCAGACAGACTAGGTAAGTTTCATTAGGTCCACTGTTATCCTCTGATCCCTTTATACTTTATAGGGCTATAAAGAGGCCTTAAAGCCAGTGGCTCTCCCCTGTGTAAAAAAACAAAACCCGAACAAACACCAAAATAATCCTGCTGTAAGGGCTGGCAGAACTGCCCTATGTGCTTTCTCCTCCCCCACTTGGAACCTCCAGCATATGCCAAAGGGAGGAAAGACAGGACCAGCGTGCCAATGTGCTCTGACTGTTTTTGGGCCATGGGCAGACTGAGCATAGATTAGAGCAGCCCTGTGGCTGTGCTAAATTAGACTGTCAGTCTTGCAGATCCCCAGCAGGCTGAGAATACTGGGAGGCACTTTCCTTTTCCCCCTCCTTCTGCTCCCCTCCATTACCGCATCTTAGCCAGAATGGAGAATAATGACTGAGAGTCAATCTGAGGCAAGAGAGTGCTAGCAGGAGGGACAGAGGGTCCTGAATGGAGAAACCCTAAAAAGCAGCCAGCTCAGGATAAGGTCTAATTCGTAAGTCCATTTCTGCCTTACGGCTCTGTTACTTGAGGTAAGATTAAGTGCAGACCCCTGACAGGGATGCGTTTTTAGAAAATATTCTATTGTCTATGTGTTTGAGAGGGCCGCCTGGGGATCCTGCTGGTCACACTGTATGAAATAATAATTTATACTTGCTTTGAACTTTACAACCAAATTAAAAACACTGTATAAATTGGGGAGGGGCAGGGAGCTAGTGGGGAAAAATAAAACCCCAAACCAATCCAGTGCACTTCACAACCATTTCAGTGGAAGCAAATTGCAAAGCTGTGACTTCAGAAACAACCGATAATGATATTGCTAAGGGAATCAAACTCAATAGGAGGTTGATTACGCTGGAGAAAGTTGCTATTTATGCACCAATAACCTGGTGGTCCAAGATCTTACAATTGGAAGTACAGAAAAGAGGGCATAGTTCAATGGTGTTTAGTAAAATGTATTGTGTAAATTGTGTAATGCCCATTCTTGAATGCCAGATTCCTTCTCCTGAGACAGCATTTCTTCTTAGATCCTAGCTTGTAGTCTTTAGACAGGTTAAACTCCTATGAACATCAGTGGGACTTTTATCTAACAAAAGACTGCAGGCTCATCTCATTGCAGACTGGCGGGAAGTGTTTCTTATGGGTCTTTGGGTGTGCTAAGGACCGAACTCCGCCACTAGCTTTTCATTGCTCTCCACTCTCATTGACTACTCTGAAGTCAGTAGACTAGATTCCGCATTTCCAGCGCATGAATTATCACTAAAATACCTTTTAAATTTCTCCAGCAGTCAGAAAGCTAACCCTTATTGTATTCAAAGTCTAGGCTTCCTGAAGACTCAATCTCACATTTACAACTGACACCGCACCATTAATTAAGTTAGGGATGAGGCACATCAATGGGAGCAATGCTTACACTACTGCTACCTGTATTGTATCAGTTTTATGTACAATGGATTTCAGTCTCTAGGGCTGTCAACCCAGAACCTTTCACCAGCATTAATATCACTTTTTCAACTAATCTTTTTCTGTACTTTTCGAAGGACTGTCAGTGGTTAACAAGGTGTGTTTAGCTCTTTTGATGTCTTCTACATCTAGTTTGTATTCAAAAGAGTGCAGTACATGAAAACACAGGAAACTGATCAATGAAATTGTGCTCATACTATGCATTGCAGAAAATATTTCTGAGGTTGACGTACGTACAGGAAATGAGCTTACACAAGTGCAAAATCTTCACAGCAGAACAGATATAGTCTCCAACTCTGCCAGGTAGTGATAACATGCAGTGGCTGTGATTATGATTAAGGCATTGGTTCCAGATTAGATTGAAGTTACTTTTTAAAATCACATTAGGGTGGTTGGTCACATTCATGATTATGCCAAGGGTAGATTAATGTTGCTTGGGTGTCAACTATTCATTTCTGTACTTTATCATATTTGAATTTCATATTTAAATATAACCCTAGCTCTGAATGTTCTGGGTTTGTAATGTTTGCTCCTGGGATAATTATAATATCTGCATAACTTTTTTTACCCTTAAATTACTGCTACTTACTCTGAACCTTAACATAGTTTTGTGTCATGGAATTCCCCCGCCCCCCCCCCCCCTTTTTTTTTTTTTTAAATATAAAGGGAAAAGTTCATACATGAACACTAAACAAGAAATTCAAGGCTTCCTCAGTTTACAGAATCTTGCCCTTAATTTTCAATTGACTTACCGGTTTAGAGGAAACTATGGTTACAATTGATTTAGGGTTTAAAGAGCACTTAATGGTGTTGGTGATACAGGCACTAGGTGAAAGGGGGGGGGGGGGGAGAGTGCAGATTCTGAGCTTTAAAGGCTCCCTCCCCTTGAACCTGTATAGTTGAGTAATATAATATTCTCTGTATACACTCGTACTCACTCTCCAAAAAGAGTTGTTAAAGAGAAACAACTCTGTCACAGTAGCGCCAAACAGTAATTTGTTCCACACTCAGATTAAGTGTAAAGCAACTAAAAATACACTACAAAGGAAGTGCACGTGCTTATGGTCCATGTTGAGAGGTTGCCAGTAAAATTTCCTGCACATTTTGGTTTTTGTTCTTGCAGGTCTTATTAGACAGCTGTCCCTATTCCTTCTGCTAGGAGTCTTAGCTCTATGTTTTAATGTGCTCAGCCTATGGATCCCCAAATCAAGTAACTCTTGATAGTCATATTTTTGTGAGCGGCTTGTGCTTTTCATCTCTCCGCATCATTGGGGAGGCGGTCTATATTTCTCCATTTTCTGGCAGCTAATGTAGCAGAGATTAAAAGCTTCATGTATTGTGGTTTGAGGTGAAGAGCTGTGCAGGTGTGCGGTTTAACTGGCTGTTAGTTCCTAAATGTGTGTGAGCATAAATAAGCAGCCCAGAGAATGCATGATGGGATTTGGCTCATGAGGAAACAAATGTAAGTAAGTTGCAAGGCAAATTGGATGTTGTTACTCTGTGCAGCAGGATTTTCTACAGGAAGAATACATCCAGAAAGCATTAAATAGTTACCATTTTCCAGTGGAAGCTAGGAATCCCCATTTGCAAAATAGTCTCCAAATGTAGGGCCTGATGCATCACTGCATTATTCCATTTTTTACACCAGTGTAATTCTAAGGTGGGTGCATGGGTGGGTCCAATTCTCACTGAAGTCAGTAGCAACTGTGTGTGTCTGTCTGAAGCGAGGATCTGACCCATCCAGTGTTTGATTTGAGATACTGAACATTTTCTAAAAATGTTCACTTTGTCTTTAAATAATCATTTTTCTGTTTGCAACTCTTTCCTTGTAAAGTCAATCAGCTGTAGAGGTGATAATTTTTTTTCTTTACCAAAAAAAAGGGGTTGAGTGGGAAATTTCCTCACAAATTCACTTTTTCACCTTTATGTAGCCCCTGGCTAACGAGGCTGGCAGCTGTTCCCTGTTTGCCAGTTAGGCCTGGGCTTACTCAGCCAGCTCCAGTTCCCCTTTCCTGATTGGAGCTGGCATGACAGAGGTCTGGCTCAGGGTTTCCTAGCCAGCACCCTGTCACACACCTCCCCCTTATGAACTGCCAGGTTCGTCCTTCCAACCTCTCTGCTCTCATCCGGTGGGGTTTGTCCGGGGAAACCTCTCCCCCTCTTTCAGGAGATCACCTGCATCATCTCCTGTGGGTTCCTTCATCCCCCACTCACAAAAAGTACACTGGGGAGTGGATGTCCCCATAGCTCTGCCGCCACCC
Source organism: Malaclemys terrapin pileata (assembly GCF_027887155.1). NCBI lineage: Eukaryota > Metazoa > Chordata > Testudines > Emydidae > Malaclemys > Malaclemys terrapin. Next base: position 117,835,721 of record NC_071505.1, read on the forward strand.
ACAGCACCTTACACCAATTGACCCCTGCGGGTGTCCCTTCTCCTTTATCCCCTTTTCTTCCAGTAGGAGGTCAAGGTCAATCCTGACCTCCTGCTGGACACCCCAGGCCCTCCCAAGCCACCAACAGGGGCCCCCATTTCTTCTCCTGGGAGCTGCGGTGTGGGGAGCTCCAGTTGACCCTTTTCTCCCTCTATGGGGCTTGGGCTGGCCATCTCCCCCGCACCTCCTCTGTCTACCCTATCCAGGCTCTGTTGTCTAGGGTTCTCATGTTCATTACCTCAAGGACCTTGCTCTTCTTCCTTCTCGGGGCTTCTCAGTCTAGGGGTCCCCCCCTTCAGGGAACCTTTCCTTTTTCTTCGGGGGAGAGGGCCCCAGTCCATACCCAACATAACAGGGTACGGTAACCCCTCTATTACCCCAACCTGCTTCCATTTAAAGCTGCCTAGCACATCTAGGGGCACCAGGGCCACCGGGCAGTATCTCCTGTCTCCATGGATATACTCCAGGGCCATCCCTGCACTTGGAATTATCCAGTGCGGTTTTATCAGCCCCCTCTGGATGAGCGAGCAGGCTGAAGCTGTATCCACCAGGACCCTATGGGGTTTCCTCCCCACCCTCACTGGGATGGTGAACAGCCTCTGCCCCCTTGTCCGCCCTCCAACATTAGTCCAGCCACAAAATTCGGCCCAGCCACATTCCGTATCTGGGCAGTCCCCGTTTTTATGTTCTGGGTGCCCGCACTTCCAGCAGAACAATCACGCCAGCTCTACTGGGAGCTCCTTGGGGTTCCTCCTTCCTCTCGGGGCCTTTCCCAGGAATGGGTTCCCTCAGCTTCTTCCCCAACTCTGTCTTTATAGGGTCGACCTTCCCTTCGGGGAATATCTGCCTCTGTGTACTCCTCGGTCAGCTTGACTGCTGCATCGACCGTACTTGGCTGATGTTGCCTGACCCAGACTCGGATATTCTTGGGGAGGCCCTGTAATAATTGTTCTAGGACAAGGGCATCTGTTATCTCCCCCACCGTTTGCATCTCGGGCCTCAGCCAACGGGTGGCCCAGTCCATCAGTCTCTAGGTAAATGCCCAGGACCGCACATCCCCTGTCCATCGCTTGAGCTACTCCCACCAGGTAAGAAGCCAGCTGTAGGGCCTAGGTTGCCCTATCCCATCCAGCGCCCATGGCTACCTGCTCAAACATACTGAGGAAGGCATCCAGGTCATCTGCCAGGCCCATTTTACAGAGTCCCAAGCCAGGCGGCCGGGTGCCATCCCCTACGTGTTGGTGCTGCACGCTGGCCTGCTCTCTTATAAAGTCCTATAGGCTTTTCTGCCCACCAGGTTAGCAAGGCCTCTCTCTCAGCCTAGTGGGACTGCTGGAAGCCTTGCATGGCCTTCTGCATCTCCTTCTGCTGTTTGACGAGCCATTGCAGGGTCTCCTCAATCTCCGGGCCTCCAACCACGTCCATTGGCTCAGGTCCCAGACAAGCCCCCACGTGTAACAGGGCACAGGTGGGCTCCTCTTTCTTCTACGACTTCTGCACCCACAAATGAGCCAGAGACCTCTGCTTTGGTGTTATCACCTGAGCTCTTTATTTACAGTAGAAGTTCCCACCACCTTGTTGCTACAGGCAGTGTCAGGCTTGCAGCCTCTAACTCCCTGGCTCCTCCCTTTCCTCTCCCTCTGGCTTCCTTCCTGCCTTTATGTAGCCCCTGGCTAACGAGGCCGGCAGCTGTTCCCCATTTGCCATATAGGCCTGGACTTATTCAGCCAGCTCCAGTTCCCTTTTCCTGATTGGAGCTGGCATGACAGAGGTCTGGCTCAGGGTTTACTAGCCAGAACCCTGTCACAACATGTCTTCAGATATTATCCTCTATTTGAAGATTTTAGTATCTCTTTCCCTTGCTCTCAATTTATCAGCATTTATTGGCATCTGTAGCTCATTTGCCCACTTGATCATAAAATACCTGTTCTTGTACTGTATTATTGCTCTCTAGGGCCATGTATTGTGTTGGAGAGGTTGGTTTTCTCTTAAGAGGATGTCCTCTACTGATGTTAGTTCCTTATTTAATAATTCCACTTTAATGGCTTATATTAGTCCTCATGATAAATGTTGGCTGTTCAGCTATAAATTTTCCTTTCGGAGAAAAGTTGCATAAAGGAAATAAATCCACATTTTCTCATCCTGTTTTCCTAATCTTTTGATTGTGTGAAATGAGCATTAACTCCAGGAATACATGTACCCAAGACAGCTGCTTTTACATACTGTTTCCTCTTGCCTCAGGACATAAACTGTCCAGTTAAATGTATATAATATTACCCACTGATGGCATTTGGTGGGAGGAGGGTTACATCACCTTCTGAAATGTCTAGCATTAGCCACTATTAGACTCAAGATACCAGACCAGAAGCCAGTTCTGATGTTGATGGAATAATAGTACTTTGTCCTTATGTAGCACGTTCCAACTGAGGATCTCCAAGCAATGTATGAGAGTTTAATTATTACTGCCCTTTGCAGTACTAATCAACGTCTTTACAGATGGAGAAGCTGAAGTTATCAATTTAACTTCTCACTGTAGAGATGTTAAATGATTTGCCCTGAGTGCTACAATGAATCTGTTGGTGAGTCAAGAGCAGAATCCATGTTTTCTGACTCATAGTCTTGTGCTCAAAGCATTAGATTTGGGATTTTTCCTAACACTTGCAGTGTCTTTTTTCAGTGCAGTTCTTCTAATCTAGTGACTACTGGCAGAAAGAGACATCCTTTTACCTTCTCGTAAACTAAGAGCACATCTGTGTTGCAGAATTAGTTTGTGTGATCTACCCTTAAGTAACTTTCTTCATATTAGCCTATCATGAGGGAGGATGGCTACAGTACACAATACCAGTCAAGTGCTGAGTGATGTTGCTGTAATGTTGTACATCCACACTGATGCTGCACTCACTTGTATGTGGCACTAAGACTTCTGGCGGCACATCCCATGGTTATGTAAACTTCAGTAAACTGCATTGCTCTATGAATGCTTTTGCAATATATTGTGAGGATCTGTGGGTCTAGAATTCGCATCTGCTGGCTCCTGTCCACACAGCCATTTGATAACTTCGGTGAAGCGGGGAACAGCAGCCCAGGAGCCCTGATTGCTCAGGCATCACTGGATGCCCCAGCCATAGAGGCCTTAATTGGTGGTGCATACTGAATCTCCTAATTGGCTCAGGTATGCTATTTAAGACCTGGGGAAAACACTTGAAGGCTGTATATGCAACTAGGTGGACCACAGCTTGCTGCTGCAAGCAGACTCTGTACTCCTGGGGGAATTCTGTGCCACTGCACACATGCAGAATTCATGTCCCCTGCAGAATTTTTTTTCTCTACAGAAAATAAATTCTGCCAGAGAGGTGCTTCAATTACAGTTTTTGCCCACTGGGGCTGCTTTGGTTTCAGAAAAGAGGGCAGCCAGCTGTGGATAGGGAGGAGGAGAGGCTGCTTTTCTCACAGCACCCTGCCTGTGGGGGCAGGTGGCGGGACAGACCGAGCAGGGCACAGGGAACTGCTAGGGGGTCACACAGACTGCGGTTCAGAAGGGCTGAGGGGGGCACAGGAGTTAGTGGGTTGACAGCATTGAGCCAGGGGCTGAATGGGATTGAGGGTGCAGGAACACATGGGTTAGGAGGAGGGGGCTGAGTTGGGGTACAGGGACACTTAGGGAGGGAGGAAGGATAGTGGGGGTGCAGGGACACATGGGGATGGGGGAGGAGGGCTAGCTGTGTGGGGGTGCAGGGACACACATGGACAGGGGTAGATGTGCCTGACTGAATGGGAGAGGCCAGGGGTCAGCCACGGTCTGCATGGGGGAGGCTCCCCAACTCCCTGATAATTCTTCCCCTGACAAAAACCCTGTTCCATACTTCTCCCACCCATACCTAACGATCCAAATGATTCACTCCCAGGCTCCTTGTGACGGGTTGGATCACAGAAACCCCCTTGGGAGCTGCCATCTAATGTACCAAGACTACTTCTATTCCTGTTTTCCCTGCCAGCTCAGGACTCCAGCATCCTGTCTTGCTGAGCCAGACACTCCCGTCTGTTCCAACACAGACCCAGGGTCTGAATTACTTGCCCCAAAGCTGCAGGTTTACCTGAAAACAGCTCACAGAAGTGTGCTTGTCTTTAGCACTCAGATGCCCAACTCCCAATGGGGTCTAAACCCAAATAAATCCATTTTACCCTGTATAAAGCTTATACAGGGTAAACTCATAGATTGTTCGCCCTCTATAACACTGATAGAGAGATATGCACAGTTGTTTGCTCCCCCAGGTATTAATACATACGCTGAGTAAATTACTAAATAGAAAGTGATTTTATTAAATACAGAAAGTAGGATTTAAGTGGTTCCAAGTAGTAACAGACAGAACAAAGTAAGTCACCAGGCAAAGTAAAATAAAATGCGCAAATCTATGTCTAATCAAACTGAATACAGATAATCTCACCCTCAGAGATGCTTCAGTAAGTTTTTTTTCTCAGAATGGACTCCTTCCAGGCCTGGGCACAATTCTTTCCCCTGGTACAGCTCTTGTTCCAGCTCAGGTGATAGCTAGGGGATTCTTCATGATGGCTCCTCTCCCCCTCTGTTCTTTTCCACCCCTTTATATATCTTTTGCATAAGGTGGGAACCCTTTGTCCCTCTGGGTTTCCACTCCCCCCTCCCCCCCCCCACTGGAAAAACACCAGGTTAAAGATGGATTCCCATTCAGGTGACATGATCACATGTCACTGCAAGACTTCATTACCCACTTGCCAGCACACACATATACAGGAAGACTCACAGGTAAACACAGCCATCTGCAGACAATGGGAGTCATCAAGATTCCAAACCACCATTAGTGGCCCACACTTTGCATAATTAAAATAGGCCCTCAGAGTTATATTTTATATTTCTAGTTTCAGATACAAGAGTGGTACATTTATACAAATAGGATGATCACACTCAGTAGATTATAAGCTTTGTAATGATACCTTACAAGAGACCTTTTGCATGAAGCATATCCCAATTACATTATAGTCACTTATTATCATGTTTTTATAAAACTATATAGACTGCACATCGTCACACTCCTTCTCAGCAATTCCTTCCTTTTCCCTCAGCTCCGCCGTTACCCCTGACTCCCTGCACCCCCCAAACCATTGCACTGCTTCTGAGGGGTGCGGGAAATACATTTCTGTATTGTAGTTTAAATGAATTCTTACTCAGACTTCTGTATTATTATGCCTAGTAAGGAATCTAGTTGCCAGAAATCATTTCCTGAATCTTTTTTGTGGTCTGTATCGTTACAGACATATGTGCTGACAGGTACTTTGAAATAAATTACCAAAATAATTGAAACTGGCATGATTATATTGTGTTATTTTGACAATTAAAATATGCACAATTTTAAAATATTATGCATAGAATTTTTTAAAAAATTTGGCACAGAATTCCCCCAGGAGTAACCCTGTTGCATTTCCTGATACCTCACCTCACTCCTGGCTTTGAATTTCAGGTCCCTATTTCGTGCTACTAGCCCCTTGTGCTGCCCCTGCTCCACTATCCCAGCCTCAGCAAATCCATTGGGATTCTGAGTCAGGATGGCTCACTGACTCTGACCCTGTCCCTTCAGCATGACACCAGTGGAGACTGTGTCTTTTGGCCTTAGCCCCATCTCTGCAGCTGGGCTCCTGACATGTTTTGTGTGAGAACTTGCCTGTCCCTTCTGGGGATCCTGCACGGAAGTAGTATGAACCCAGCCACCCATTAAAGTAAACCACATCTAGCTTAGCATCCTCCAGATTTGTAACCACTGTCTTCATTCCAACTGGTGGCAAGGCATGGCTCCAACTTGGAGCAATGACCTACGTGTACCAGATGTTGGCACTCATGCTCCTCTCATTTTGTCAGGGGGAAGAAATGGAGGTGGACATTTTGGCAGTAGCTTGGTACCAGGAGAAAGCGCAGTGAACTTTCTTAAGGGGAGTGTGCAATCTACATGCAGGGCTGGAGGAGTGCTGATGCAGTTTTTAATGGGTGATGAATCTCTTTGTGCTGCCCAATGATTCTGCAGTGGAGCCATTGATGGTATATATGTGCCCATTATCTAAAGTTCTGTGGATTTTCAAGTGGAGGAGGTGAAAAGATAAAAGGCGAAAGACTAATTGTCTCCAACAAATAACAGATCTGAGCCAAGATAAATGGAAGAAACTGGAAAAACAACCAGGGAAAGAGGTTTTTCTTGGCTTAATCTGTCGGAGAAGGAGAGTGATGCTTTGTTTTAATTTATTTTACCTGGGAACTTGACCTTTAAGAAAGGTGAGCATCATACAGCAAAGAGGTTGAGATATTTTTGAAAAACCCTTTTTGTTTTCCATCTCTTTGTGGATTTTCTCAATGTGAATAATTTTTTTTAACATTACTTGCTTAGCACCAACCAGGGATTTGGAGCAATCAAATCCGCTGGTTAATATCTCTTGTGATATCTTAATATATCAATAAACAAAAACATTATTATTTTTTGCAATATACCTGTTTGTGATATCTTAAATGTTGCGTCTTGCATCACACTTTTCCGTAATTGCAGCACTCAGCGAGTCTCGTTGATCAACGCTTACAAAAGAAGTATCAGCACATACTTATCTAACTAATCTACGGGAGTACGTACTCGCCTAACCTTGGCACAAGGGTGGGAGCAGTCTGCAGTGTTGTCGGATGTCTGATAATTATCTGATTCTTTAATAAAACATCTCTCCAAAAAACTTTGTAATTTTTGTATCTGTACATTAAATCTTGATTTCGGCCGAAGTGAGAATAACTGTGACATATTATGTAAAGTGGTAAAGTAGATGTTAATATCAATTGTTATACAATCAGAAACTTTTTGGCACCTTTAGGACTTTCTTGCTAAATATCATTCATTTTGGATTGAAAATGAAAAAAAAAAAAAACTGGAGCAGTCCAAGATTTTCTGTGCTCCGGCTCTGCTCCAGCTCCGGGCAAAAACCTGCAGCTCCACTGCTCGGTGTTCCAACTCCAGGCGACCTTCCAAAGCCCTGGCACCAACAATACAGCGTTCACTGTTTCACAAAGAAAAAGACAATACCTTCTCCAAGAAGCTTACGTCCTTCTAGTTGTTTGTATCCCATTCATCCAGCAATTGCTACTCTAACCTTCTTATGTTCTCCTCTAGTAGTTTTGCTGTTGAGTCCCCCCCAATACAGTATGTTATGATTTTTTTAGTTTAGCATCATGGTGATAGGAAATACAATGTAGGAAAGGGATTCAGACTTCTTTCATAAAACTTGGCTTGCCTGTTGTTTTACTTTGGCTTTTTTACTTGTCTGTAAAACTTTCCATATTTCTTGAACTTCATACTCATTTTCTAGCACTATACAGAGCCAGCTGTCTGTCTGTCTAACCCCATTCATAAGGAAGCATTCTTATCCCTCCGGGAAAGCACGAGTACATCGTCTGGCAACAGGGTGTTTGGTAGTTTGTAACCCCTTGCTTATGTACACCAGATATGGGACATAACATGCCAGCTGAGATGTTTGTTATATTTTATTTTTGTAAAACTATAATCTCCACACTTCTGTTCCTATAAGTAATAATAATGGACTATACCATACATACTTCATCATTATATATTCACAGGAGACTTCAATGCAATACTGTTGATAGTAATGAATTCTAGTTGCACTCTTGTCATACATTATTTGCCCAAATCCAATGGTTTATTGGAAGGTTGGCAGATGAACTAGTGCAGGGGTGGCCAACCTGAGCCAGAGAAGGAGCCAGAATTTACCAATGTACATTGCCAAAGAGCCACAGTAATACGTCAGCAACCTCCTTCAGCTCTCCCCCCCCGCTCCCAGTGCCTCCCGCCCACCAGCATTCCCACCAATCAGCGCCTCCCCCCCCCCGCACTCCCAATCAGTTGTTTCGTGGCGTGCAGGAGGCTTGGGGCGGGAGGGGAGGAGCAAGGGCATGACAGGCTCAGAGGAGGGGGCAGGAAGGGGTGGAGTGGGGGCAGAGCCTGTGGCAGAGCCAGTGAGCACCCTCTGGCACACTGGAAAATTGGCACCCGTATCTCCAGCCCCGGAGTCGGGGCCTATACAACTGGGGTGTGCAAACTTTTTGGCCTGAGGGCCACATCGGGGAATAGAAATTGTGTGGCGGGCCATGAATGCTCACAAAATTGAGGTTGGGGTGCAGGAGGGGGTGAGGGCTCTGGGGTGGGGCTGGAAATGAGGAGTTTTGGGATGCTCTGGGCTGGGACCGAGGGGTTCAGAGGGGGATCAAGGCTGGGGAGGGGTGCGGGAAGGGGTGCAGGTTTCAGCTGGGGGTGCAGGCTCTGGGGTGGGGCTGGGGATGAGAGGTTTGGGGTGCAGGAGGTTGCTCCATGCTGGGATCGAATGCTTTGGAGAGTAGGAGGGGGATCGGGGCAGGGGGTTGGGGCATGGGGAGAGGCTCAGAGGTGTAGGCTCCGAGTGGCACTTACCTCAAACAGCTCCGGGAAGCAGTGACATGTCTCTTCTCCGTCTGTGTGGAGTGGCCCCCGACCCTCGGAGCTGGGCCATGCTGCGGCTTCCGGGAGACGCGTAGGGTGGCCCGCAGCCCAGCTGGATTGCCGGAGCGGGGCTGAGCCATGTGGTGCGGCCTCCGACCTGGCGCTCCCACTGGAGCACCGGAGTGGGGCAAGCCCCAGACCCCACTCCCCAGCAGGATCTCGTGGGCCAGCTTAAAATGGCTCACGGGCAGGCTGTAGTTTGCCCACCCCTGACCTAGCACAATGCATTCCTGATCTATGATTGAGACCCCTAAGTGCTACTGCAATACAAATAAATAGTAATATATTTCTGACTATAGAACACACAGTATGGGCTATAAGTGCTTCATTGTATTGTACAATATATGTTCAATACAAATAGGGTCTGCATTGCTACTGGCAGCCTCTTGGAGAAGGAAGAAAGCTGATTTTGCCTGTGGATTCAAAAGTGTCAATATTGTCTCCTATTTGTAAACATTATTATAAGAACATAAGAATGGCCATACTGGGTTATAGCAAAGGTCCGTCTAGCCCAGAATTCTGTCCTCTGTCAGTTGCCAATGCTAGGTGCAGCAGAGGGAATGAACAGAACAGGTAATCATCAAGTGATCCATCCCCTGTCGCCTATTCCCAGCTTCTGGCAATGCTATCTGTGCCGTTTGTACTATTTTAAAATACACCTCTACCCTGCTATAACGCGACCCAATAGACCACGAATTCGGATATAACACAGTAAAGCAGCGCTCCGCGGGGGGGGCTGCGTGCTCCGGCAGATCTACGCAAGTTCGATATAACGCGGTTTTACCTATAATGCAGTAAGATTTTTAGGCTCCCGAAGACAGCGTTATATCAGAGTAGAGGTGTATGTAAGAGGCCTGTGTACATTATTAACAGATTTTACAGATCTAAAATACCCTTCTCGCTCTGTTTGAGAAGATCATTGTTTTAAAAATTCAATTCATGGCAAAAAGTGTCCCAAACCAACTTTTTAACTCTTAGAACATAAAAGTAGCCTATTTTAAAAAATTGCAAAAATATTCTCACTGGAAACCTTTGGCTATGTCTACACTAGATTTTTTTCCCTAAAATTTCCCATCATGCAGCTCTAGTGCTAGCAACAGGGGAGTGGGAGGCTAGAAAAGGTGCTGGTATTTGAACCACAATGTTTTCTAACCCTCCTCAGAACAGATCTAGGTGACACTGTGTACAAATGCTGGCAGCTCCTGGGGCACCTTATCTGCACTACAGCTTCCATCATTGATAGCGCGGCAATGATGGGAAGCTTTAAGGAAAAAAAATCCAGCGTAGACAAGACCTTCGATTGTCATGGTTCAAGCCCATAAGTATATTCTTACAGCGGAGTTACACATTCCTGTAAAATTCATTTATCATCAATGTATGAATTAACCCTGCCCAGATGCACAAGATATTTTGCAGACCTTTGTGCTATATAAGGGAACATTTCCCTTGCTGCTGAATAGAGAATGTCAGATAATTCAAACTATCAAAAGCCTAAACTCTTCAGCATGTGCGTGTGCACACACACAAATCAATAACCGTAAACATTGTTTGGTTATTTTTACAATGTAAAAGGTCATTAATATTGTAAATTAAATAATGAAAGCAAATCTCTGGCATTGCTGTTGCCTGCAGTCATTCAATGGAATCATGATGAGCAGCTGTTGCAGCAGCAGTAGGCATCTGGCTTTTTCTCAGCTGTGTCCTTGTACTAGTAGCTCCTACACCAGCAGACAAACTTTTTGGTCTGAGGGCCACATCGGGTTTCCAAAATTGTATGGAGGGTTGATTAGGGGAGGCTGTGCCTCCCCAAACAGGCAGGCATGGCCCAGCCAACGCCCCCTATCCGACCTCCCCTGCTTCTCGCCCCCTGACATCCCCCCCCGGGACTCCTGTCACATCCAATCACCTGTTCCCTGATGGCCCCCCCTGGACTCCTGCCCCATCCACCACCCCCGGCTCCCTGTCCCCTGACCGTCCCCGGACTCCCTGCCCCTGACTGCCCCCCACCGCTCCATCCACCCCCTCCTCTCATTCCTGACTGCCCCCCCGGACCTCTGCCCCACCCAACCACCCCTTCTCCCTGACTGCCCCCTGCTACCCCATCCAACCACCCCTGTCCTTCCTGACTGCCCCCCGGAACCCCTGCCCCCATTCAACCCCCCTGTTCCCCACTCTTTGACTGCCCCGCCCCCTATTCACACCCCCGCCCCCTGACCACCACCCTGAACTCCCCTGCCCTCTATCCAACCCCCAATTCCAATCCCCCCTACTCCCTGCCCCCTTACGCGCCGTCCAGAGCACCAGGACAGGCAGCCGTGCCACCGCACAGCACAGAGTATCGGGTCAGGCCGCGGCTCTGCAGCTGCGCTGCGGCAGGAGTTCACAGCCCTGCTGCCCAGAGCATTGCGCCAGCGACGCAGTGAGCTGAGGCTGTGGGGGAGGGGGAACAATGGGGGAGCAGCTGAGGGCTCAGGGGCAGGGCAGGAGGGTCCTGTGGGCCGGAAATTTCAAACTCGTTTGCCTGAAGGTAGGCACCTGAATAGGTGACCTTATTTTCATATATGCTAAGCACTTCCAGCTCTTGATGAAATCAGCTCTTCTGAAAATCAGGCTACTGCTGCTTTAAGTGGCTAACTTTATGGATATAAATATAAACTTTCGACATGTTAGAAATTTTTGACACAAAATCCTTTGTGCCTCAGTTTCCATATGTGTGAAAAACCTATAGTAACAAGGTGCCTCTCAAGTGGTTGAGGCTTTATCAAGAAATTAGTCAATTTTAAAGTGTTGAAGTCCTCAGGTGAATGATGCTATATAAATCAAAATATTATATTACTATACAGTGAGATCTAGCACTGAAGTATTAAAGATTTCTCTGTATTCCAGTTGTGTGTCACAGGCCAACGTGAGCCCTCAGTTTGTGTTAGAATCAAACCTTCTTCCAGGCAAACGCTTTCTAAAAATGGAACATGGTGTTTATGCTTCAGTGCAGCAATACAGCAGTTGTAAGGCAAAGGACAGCACAGCATTAAAAATTACATTAGTCAATCAGTCCAGCTGGCAGATAAGTTTTTAAAAACAGGCATTTGATACTAATTGTTAATCATATTGTGTAATTAGTTTAATAAAATGTTCCATTACGAAAAGAATCCTTTAAAATATGGCTATATAGAGAGATTTAAATGTAATACAGTCACATGATATTGGGCCAAACTTGGTCTCAGCAAGGGTGTAACTGAGGGATGAATTTGACCCATTGCATTTGCAGAATGTATAATACTTTTTTAAAAAGTCATGATACTTGGGGATAATTTGCTATTTTTCAGGTCTGCTAGCAGTAGAGTTTATTTCTTTTCAGAGCATATTGCAGGGCATAAGAGTTTTGCCCAAGCATTTGTTTGCATATGTGTATTCACTGAACAGACTTACATTACAAGGGGATGGGGATGCTACAGAATGAGTGGTTTGTGATTGCCAAGCATTCTAAGATGTTGGTGCTTCTTAATATACATGAATTGACTAGAAAGGGGTCAGCAACCTTTCAGAAGTGGTGTGCCGAGTCTTCATTTATTCACTCTAATTTATGGTTTTGCATGCCAGTAATACATTTTAACGTTTTTAGAAAGTCTCTTTCTATAAGTCTATGATATATAAGTAAACTATTGTTGTATGTAAAGTAAATAAGGTTTTAAAATGTTTAAGAAGCTTCATTTAAAATTAAATTAAAATGCAGAGTCCCCCCGGACCGGTGGCCAGGACCCGGGCAGTGTGAGTGCCACTGAAAATCAGCTCGTGTGCCGAAGGCGGCATGCGTGCCATAGGTTGCCTACCCCTGGGCGAGATGCACTTGCAATAGGCAAGGTACAAGTGGTTAAAACGACCAGAAGTGTCATTGCATTGTTCTTCCCAGTTTCTGGTCAGATATTTGTTCTGCTAATTAAGGTGTATTATTTTGAAACCCCCATCGTTTTTGCTGTGATCGTTTTTTTTTTATTACATTTTTGAGAGGCAGGTAATGCTTCAAAGGGCCCGTCTAACACCTGATTAATAAAGAAGAGATTAGCTTGCTGTGATTTTTTTTTGCTATATAAGAAAACGCTGCTTGCTGTTGAAGGGAAGACTTTCTCTGTTAATCTACAGGTAGAAATTTTTCTGTAAGATTCAGAAAAAATAACTTTTCCTCTTTCTTATATAAAGAAAAATTCACTGCAAGTCTGACAGTGGAAGGGCAAAAGGATAATGATTCAGGGCCAAATTACAAGGGTAATTGGTCCAACCTGTGCCCTCCTGAAGAGGAACTCCAGGGTGGGGCTTCAAAGAGCCTGTCGATTCTGCTAGCTTTGCCTCCTTTAGGACCTGATCCAAAGCTCGCTGAAGTCAAGGGAAAGAGTCACATTGACTTTGTGGGCTTTGAATCAGGCCCTGATCCATCAAAATACTTAAGCACATGATTAACCTTAAGAATGTCCCATTGAAGTCAATGAGACTACTTATGTGCTTAAAGTTAGGCTTGTGCTTAAATGCTCTGATGAATTGGGAAGTTTCCTTGAAATCTTGTTCACAAGCAGGAGAAGTTTGGGGAGGCATGCGTATGGCTCCCCAACACCACTCGTTGCCAAGATCCACAGGAAAGGGAGCCTCCAATCCTGTCGCGGGCCCACCTCTTTGCACCGCTGCTCTGGCCCCTTCTTCCTCTGAGAGGCTTGGAGCCTGAGTTAATGTTAGTTATCTGCTGCCTTGAGGGAGTAGGGAAGCAAAACCTGTAGACAGAAGTTCTTTCTCCCTCCTTTAGCCCTGCCCACCTCTCCAGCCCCACCTCCAAGCATAGCTTGATTGCAGTGGAGCTTTCTCAGGATCTGGGAGAAAAGGCAAGCAAGCCCCAGAGCTGCCACTCCCCTTTTCTCCACCCACGGTTCCAACTGGCTCCATAGGTTTGAGTCCCCTCTGTTCTGACATTAGTTATCTTATTTATTAATATTACCCAGAATATATTCAGCTCAGATTCCTATCCTGTCAGACAAAATAGAGCAAGCTGTAGCACCAGGTGTGTGTGCTAGTGGACGTTCAGAAATCCTGTTTGCAAGCTAAGCTGTGTAGAGCAGCTGAGGTTTTTGCAGGTTTTTTTCTGGCATGACTTAGGAGACGCTTTCCTTTTTCACATTAATTTAATTTAAAAAATATTGGTTTTTATTTTGATGTACAGCTTTTGGTGATATCTTTTTCATGGTTAGTTGATAATAGGTTTTCAGTAGAATCCTTTCTTGGTTTCATGGAATCATTAAGCAGAGCTATTCCCTTTAGAGAGTTCACTGTCAGCAGGCTAAAAGTTCCTACAAAGAGAACTGTAATTGTTGTTTTATTAGTACAGTCAAACTAATGCACTGTAATACCTAGATAAGTCTTATCATGGTTGAAAAAACGTCAGGCTCTTTATGTGCTTTGACCCACCGTTCATTTTACATCAAATACATTATGCAAAAAGAAGAATAAAAATAGGCCATTGTTTAGTAAAGGCTTCCTGAAAATCAGATTGTTTAAAGAGAGACTTTTTCAAAAGACTAAGACCAAATTCCTCTTCCTTTGGAAAATGGTTGTTTCTAAGTCTGAAAAGCCAAGTCCTCTGCAGAATCTGTGATGGCTGGTGCTGAACCATTTCTACCTTAGTGCATCTGTGATTTAATTGCACAGTATTTTTAAGTATCAAATAAAAGAGTGACACTTAACTTGGAGCAGTGAGTAAAGGGCAGTGCATAGCTGTGCCAGGGAGGCAGTATGACTCAGTATGACAATCTTTTCTGACAGATTACTTTCCCCTCTGAGCCAGCTGAGCTGTGCTGGTCAGCATGTTATGAGAAGGTGAGGGGGGGAGAATGGAGGCAAGGCTCTGCCCCTGTCCTGCTCTGCTCCAGCCACTCCTGCCCATCTCTGTATGCAAGGGGAGTAGCAGACCCTCAGAGCCTGCTCTATTCTCCCCTTCCCTCCACCATGATGCAGGGAGCAAAAATGCACATGACTTGCCTATGTCAAGTCACAATCTTCCCTTATATGAAGAAGTTTTTGTACCCTGGAAAGGTGACCTTGTAGGAAGATTTTTGAATTTCAGTTTCTGTCATTAAATAATTACTGTCTGATTCCCTCGCCCCCATAATTTCCCACAACTGTTAAAATGTAAATAGATAAAAATAGAAAAAGTGCTTCAAATTAAACATTGATAGCTGTCAAAATTGTAAAACAAAACATTGAATTCTCCCTTGCCTATGTATGGTTCTGTGGTGATTGATGCATAAGCACTTTTAATCCCATTTTGAATTATTTTATTTTTAAATACTCATACATCTTTGTTTTATGTTTCTTCCAGGCTGCAGACTTAATTATTAACCCAGCTACCACTTTCAAGGAAAAACCAGACCCCAGTGGTTTGGTGTTCGGAACTGTTTTCACAGACAACATGCTGACAGTCGAATGGTCTTTGACTTCAGGATGGGAGAAACCTTATATTAGGCCTCTTGAGAACCTTTCATTACATCCAGCCTCATCATCTCTCCACTATGCTGTGGAAGTGAGTACCAAATGGATTAGGAAATTACCTTTTCTTTACTAGCTTTTGAAAACATCATGTCGTAGTATACTGTCTTAGTTAGTTAGTACTGACCTAATGTGCTGAGTTAACACTGGTGTCACTCCAGAGTAACTCCATTGGCTTTGGTGGAGTTAGTTTTGATTTACATTTGATTAACTGAGAGCAAAATCTGGCTCAGGTTTTCCAGCTCACCCTGCTTCGTACTCTAATGTGACACTGAAATGGTCTGTATGAGACTCTAGGAAAGCTGATGGTATTAATTTGGGGACTGGGCATGCATACTGAAAAACTGATAGAATGCAGTCAAGATCCATAGCTTGGATTGCAGGACACACTAGGCAGATTCTTGTTTTTAATTCCCACTTGTTGACTAGTTCTCAGGCAATCTTAAAAGATTAAAAATAAATGTACTAGAGCAGAGACCAAATAGCAACAAGGAGTTGCCCATAAGGAAGTGAAATGTTAACAGCCGGAAGCCAGCGTGGTTAATAGTTTTCAAAAATGCTTAGCTGTCTAAAGCTGCCTTTTCTGTGTTACTGGAGCGGCTTGTGCTAAACTCTCGTCCGTGTCAGAGCATCAGTAGGGACACATTGAGCTATCTAGGAAATACAGTGAAAACATTGGCCTGATTCTCCTTCCACTTCAGCATAAATCAGGAGTGACTCCAATGAA
Organism: Malaclemys terrapin pileata; assembly: GCF_027887155.1. Classification (NCBI taxonomy): domain Eukaryota; kingdom Metazoa; phylum Chordata; order Testudines; family Emydidae; genus Malaclemys; species Malaclemys terrapin. The sequence continues at coordinate 117,851,564 of NC_071505.1, forward strand.
TTCAATGGAGTTACACTGGTGTAAAAGAAGAGAAATAGGCTCATGGCTTTTTCTTTTTTTGCCTGGGAGACTCTTCTGAGCCACAAGACTGTGGCCTACCCCGTTTTTTCCATTCAGTCAACTAACCTTCAAGGATCTGTGTTATGATTACAGGTCCCTGTGGCTGAGGGTGGCTAAATACGGCTCTTGATCAGCCCAGGGAGCAAGAAACCACGCTGGAGTCCCAAATGTATGTTTCACTCATAGTAGCATATTGCTTTAATGCTAGGCCTCTGGCCCAGTCTGAAATCATTGCTAATATGAATATGCTCTTATTTTTTTCCATTTTTTATTCTTTTTACTTTTGTTGCATCACGTTTCCTCTAGCCAAGAGGAGAGACAGAGGAGAATCTGGTCCCAATGGTGTGGCTCAATGAATACACAGTGGGTATATTAAAAATGATGAATTTGGCATTTCCCCCTCCCTTCTCCTTGCCCTCCATGATACACTGTGATATCCTGGATCTGCTAGCCTCTGGATCCAGCTCTTGTGACTTACAGATGCCAGATGATATAGTGTGCACACATTTACAGCCCTGCAACGGTTTGCAGCAGCAAATTGTATAAAAACCAGCAAGCAATTACAGCCGTTGCTTTTATTAGAGCTGGGCATTCCCAGAACACACCGCAGGTACTCTCTCTTTACAAGTGAAAAGATTTTCTGTGCTCTGAAAAATGACAAGCATCCATCCATGGAGAAAAAGATTTAAAGGCTTGAGCAATCTTTATGTTGCAATAACGATGTGATTCTTGCTTCTCTGAAACCATTGATCGTATCTTAGACTAACATTCCTTGCTCTTTCTCTCATAAAACATTCTGTAAATGAATATTGGGGAAAACAGCTGTTTTGTAATAACCACAATTGGCACAATAAGAAAATTATGGTATTAGCTGATTGCTAGTCCAGTACAAAATCCTATTAAAGTTCCTATATCATCAGCAATGCCGTGACTTATTAAAGGTGCATTTTGTTCTCTGGCTACAGTGTCAAATTTTGTTGTGGGATGGTTTCCTTTTAAATTTGTACAAGAAGTTTTAATGAAGCGGAAGCTGGCATGGTCCACAGCACCGAGAAGCAAGAAGCCCTGAGTTCTAATCATGGCTCTGCCACTTGATTGAAGTATGGCTGAGGGGAAAATCACTGAGGCTCTGTTTATACTACAGCTGGGTTGTCCTGTGACCCAGTTACGACACAATTAAAATTTGTGGTGTGGACAAGACCTCACTGTGTCCTGGAAGCTGCATTAAAGCCTTTGATAGTCCTCTACTGTACTAACCCTTATGGAAAAGTGCTGTAGAATGTAATAGTGATGAAACCATTTAAGTTCTATAGAAACTACTCTAAAAACAACTCCTAGAACTTAAAGAATTGAATTGTTTCGGTATGTTTTTAGAACTATTCGGTCACATAGAACTAGTTTTCTATTACATTCTATAGGATGGTCCAAAAAACTATGAGCTAGATTTTCCAGTCTGCTCTCATGGTTCAAAGTAGCTGGATTCTGGCCATAAGAATTATTGAATTCTTCTTCTGGCATAAAGCTGAGGGAGCTGACTTCTGTGCCACCTGTGTCCTCCACCCGTTTCACCCCATCTCCCCACATAGGGGTGTGTTGGGAGACAGATGGAGCAAGCCTCAGCTGCTCTAACTACTGCCAGGGCCAGTTGATACAGGATCAAGGGATTGTAACAGGCTTCCTTAGTTTTCCTTCAGAATAGGCACACGTCAGGTGGAGATCTAAAGAAAATTTATCATTCCTTATTAAATTCTATAGAACTTTTCCATAAGGGAAGATGCTATTTGGGATCAGTCCTAGGTATTAGTCAGGGTATGAGGGTATCATAAAGTCTCACCCATGCTACACATTTTAATTGTTGGAACCAGCTCAGGATAATGACATTATCACCTAGTCCCCTGGGACAGATGTATTTGTAGTGTAGGCAACTACACTAACATGTGGTAACATGGGAGTAATAATACTTATCTACCTCACAGGGGTGCCACAAAGATTAATTAGTTAGAATTCATGCAGTACTTTGAAGATGTAAAGTGTTTATGAAAGTGCTAAGCTCTGTTACTTCCAAAGGGCATGTTTTATTTTTGTATTGGTGTTCATGGGATAACCCAGCACAATTTTCATTTGCTCCTTTCTCCTTTTGGGTTGGTAGCTGTTTGAAGGAATGAAGGCTTATCGAGGAGTGGATGGTAAAATCCGCCTGTTCCGTCCAACGCTCAACATGGACAGGATGGTGCGGTCAGCGGCACGAGCAACACTGCCAGTATGTAACTGAAACCTATCCTTTCCTTGGGTTAGGAAAGTATTTTTATTTTTAGGGTGTGAGGCTTTGAAGTGCGCAGGAGTTGTAAACCCTTGCTGACTACAAAGAAAATACAGTACTTCCATTTAAATCTTGTTAGGAGTCTTGTCATGGTGAAGGGGTCATTGTAGGGAGCTGGTGAAATTAACTCTTCTGCTAAATGAGTGTTTTTCAAACTGGGGGTCCTGACCCAATAGTGGGTCACAAGGCTATTGTAGAGGGGTTGCAGTATTGTCGCCCTTACTTCTGCGCTGCCTTCGGAGCTGGGCGGCTGGCCAGCAGCAGCGGGCAAGGGGTGGAAGGGGGGAAGGGTCATCACAGCCTAAATATTTTCAAAGGGGGGCCTGGCAAAAAATAGTTTTAGAATCTCTGTGCTAGATCATTGGCACTAAGATGGAGGTTAATTTTCTCCATCTCTCCTTGCTGCCCTTCCCCACTGATGGAAATTAAAGTTCAGGGGATTAATCAATCCTTTAGAAGCTGAAGGCATATAATACACACATCCTTCTAAACATTTATATACAGACAGTGGGCCAAATTGTACTCTCTCTTACAGTTATGGAAGTCCATGGGCTTGCACAAGTAGAATTTAACCCATTGTTTCCAGTGGCTAAGTCTTCAAGGTCAGAGTTTTATTTTCTGGCTCTTCTGCTGACTTGCTTTGTGACCTTAGTCAAGTCCTGTAGCCCCTTGGTACCCCAAGTTTATCACCATGCTGATGAGCTTTAGCAGGACAAGATATGTGCTCCTATTAGTTGCACCATGGCCTCTGTGTTCCCTGCCATGCTTGTTATGGTGATATTGTATGTAGGAATTCTATAGTGAAATGTTCATCATTATCCACAATGCTCTGAAAATTCACAGGCCTTAAATTCCGATCTAAGCTCTGGAAACAAACTGCTAGGATCATCCAGGTATATCTCACTTAATCAATACCCTACCATTGAGGGGCCTTGGGCATTGGTACACCTTGGTGCCTCCTTTTTTCTGCCTATGGCACACAATAGTATTGTCTCCTGAGGGCTGTAATATTTTAGTCTAATCCAGATTACTGGGCTCAATGCAGAGGTAGGGTTACCATTCGTCCGGATTTACCCGGACATGACCTTCTTTTTGTGCTAAAAATAGCGTCCGGGGGGGAATTTGTAAAGCACTCACAATGTCCGGGATTTCCCCCCTCCCCCGGAGCGGCTGGGAGGGCTGCAGGAAAGTCCCGGGCTGGACTCCGGAGCAGCTGGAGAGGAGCTCCGCCCTGCATTCTGAGCCAGTGTCTCAGCACAAAGTGCAGCCCTCCCCCTTTTGCAACTGGGAGCGGTTACTGCCATGCAGCGTAGCAAAACGGGAGCGAGAGCACTTTGTGCTGATACAAGGGCAGCTCTCCCCTGCAACCCGGTCCGGGCCAGGGACCGGGTTTTGTTGTGCAGGGCCAGGGACCGGGTTTTGTTGTGCTGGGGAGCTTAGCCACGTGTCCGGCTCGCACAGAGCCCAACACCCTGTTCTGAGCAGCAGGGTAAGGGGGGCAGGAGAAGGGGCAGGGAGGTTCTGGAGGGGGCAGTCAAGAAACGGGGGGGGGGCTTTTTGGAGGGAGTGGAGAAAGTTTTGGGCAGTCAGGGTACAGGTAGGGGGTAGGGACCTGGTGGGCAGTTGGGGGGGGGGGGGTCTTAGGAGGGGGCAGTTAGGGGACAAGGAACAGGGAGTCTTAGGTAGGGGGTGGGGTTCTGGAGGGCAGTTAGGAGCAGGGGTCCCAGGAGGGGGCAGTCAGGGGACAAGGAGCGGGGGGTAGGGGGCTGGGAGTTCTGGGGGGGAGCTGTCAGGGGGCAGGAGTGGGGAGAGGGATCGGAGCAGTCGGGACAGGGAGCAGAGGGGTTTAGATGGGTTGGGAGTTCTGGGGGGGGCTGTCAGGGGGTGGGGAGTGGTTGGATGGGGCGTGGGAGTCCCAGGGGTCTGTCTGGGGGTGGGGGTGTGGATAAAGGTTGGGGCAGTCAGGGGACAAGAGGCAGGGAGGCTTAGATAGTCCTGGGGGGCAGTTAGGGGCAGGGGTCCCAGGAGGGGGTAGTCAGGGGACAAGGAACGGGGGGAGGGTTGGGAGGTCAGGGGGGGCGGGAAGTGGGAGGGGCAGGGGCGGGGCTAGGGCGGGGCTTCTCCCGTCCTCTTTTTTGCTCGCTGAAATATGGTAACCCTAGCAGAGGGAACTGTGTGGGTTTAGTGGCCTGTGTTATACAGAAGGTCAGACTAGGTGATCTGATTGTCCCCTCAGGCTTTAAACTCTATGTGACCCTGAAAAGTTTAGGGATTGCCCATGCACACAATGAGTTCTTTACAGTGTGCTTTGTACAACAGAATTGGAGGTGAGTAATCCTACTGGTTCTTTCTTTGTGTTTGTGAAATATATTTCACAATATCATTAAGGATCTTTAGACAGCTCATTTCTTGGCACTTAAAATCACATGGCCTTTTCCCTTGTATCTTATTACACAGCAAGGGTGATGTTAGAATCGTGGACTTTTATAGCTTGCAAACATTTCTTCATCATGATTAAAAGTTCCCATTAGAACAGGGGCGGACAAACTTTTTGGCCTGAGGGCCGCATCGGGTTTCGTAAATTGTATGGAGGGCCGGTTAGGGGAGGGGGTTGTGGCTTGGCCCCCACCTTCTATCTGCCGCTCCCCCTCCCCTGGGACTCCTGCCCCATCCAACCCCCCCTTTTCCCTGATGGTCCCCCCAGGACCCCTGCCCCATCCACACACCCCCACTCCTGTCCCCTGACTGCCCCCGGGCCACCGCCACCCCATCCAGCCCCTCCTCTCATTCCTGATGGCGACCCCGGGACCCCTGCCCCATCCAACCACCCGTTCTCCCTGTCCCCTGACTGCCCCCAGAACTCCTGTCCCTGACTGCCCCCTGCCACCGCATCCAACCCCCCCTCCTTCCTGACTCCCCCCCCCGGGACCCCTGCCCCCATTCAACCCCGTTTTCCCCCCCATCCATACCCCTGCCCCCTGACCACTACCCCGAACTCCCCTGCCCTCTATTCAACCCCCCCAGATCTGTGCCCCCTTACCGCGCTGCCTGGAGCACTGGTGGCTGGTGGCGCTACAGCCGCGCCGCCCGGCTGGAGCCGGGCCATGTCACCGCTGCCACCACACAGCTCAGAGCACCAGGTCAGGCCCGGCTTTGCAGCTGCGCTGCCCCAGGAGCTCACAGCCCCACCACCCAGAGCATTGCGCCAGTGGTGGAGCGAGTGAGCTGAGGCTGCAGGGGAGGGGAGACAGCAGGGGAGGGGCCTGGGGCTAGCCTCCCAGGCCAGGAGCTCGGGGGCCGGGCAGGACGGTCCCGAGGGCCGGATGTGGCCTGCGGGCCATAGTTTGCCCACCTCTGCATTAGAATTTTCCATAACTCTTTCTTTCTCTCTTTCTTTCAGTGTTTTGACAAGGAGGAGCTATTAGAGTGCATCCGGAAGCTTGTGGAAGTGGAAAAAGAGTGGGTCCCGCACTCTACGTCTGCAAGCCTGTATATCCGCCCTACTTTAATTGGAACAGAGGTGTGGAAAAAACTTTTTTTCTTCTGAGTTTTATATACATTTTCATTGCTTTGTTCTTATCTTAAACTTTTGAAATCCATATTGTGTAATAGGCCATGACAAGGAGACTAAAGCATTTAATTCTCTTTGCCACTCCAGCTGTAGAATCATATTTTGGCACTTAGGCTAGAGCAGTGATTGTAAGCTCTTCAGGGCAGAGACTGTCCCTTATGTTTGTACAGTGCCCATCACAATGGGGCCCTGATCTCGACTGAGGCCTGTAGACCCTGCTGTAATACAACTCATAATAAACATTCTATACAGATCTTTTTATTTTGAGGCATTGGGATATATTCACCAGTATTCTGTGGCTGATTTGTGTCTCTCTGGCCATGTACAGTTTCTATACATTTGGTTTAGCAGGCCAATCAAAGTTGGTTTATGGCATCTTTGCATTGCCAGAAGAGTGCACAGTACCCATAATGCACTAGTGAATGTAGTGCCACGAGTTTTATGAATGGCAGGCTGCTTGGTTAACTATATTTTACTTTTTTCCCCCGTCTCTGGTATGTAAATGATTGCTTTCAAAAGTAGCATGTTAGAAAATAGATTAACCACATTTGGCTTCAGTGGAATCTTATTGCTTAACTCCCGCACATACAAATCAAATGGCATCTATTCTTTTTTCTTCCTAAATTCACTTAAAGTGAATTTAGTGGTCATGAAAGGTGCTGGCCTGGCCTGGACAGAAGTCCTTTATTTATACATAGAACAGTGGTTCTCAACTTTTGTACTGGTGACCCCTTTCACATAGCACGCCACCCCCTTATAAATTAAAAACACTTTTAAATATATTTAACACCATTATAAATGTTGGAGGCAAAGTGGGATTTGGGGTGGAGGCTGACAGCTCGCGACCCCCCATGTAATAACCTTGCGACCCCCTGAGGGGTCCTGACCCCCAGTTTGAGAACCCCTGACATAGAACGTATGTAATATGGACAGCATCAGAACAAGCTTGTACGCCTCACCCACATCCTGGAGTGAAGATCTCTCAGGGTGATGAGACAGTTCAGTCTTCAACACCCATTCAGTCATCAGCCTCTTTTTCTTAGTCTGCCAACAGAAGAACTAACGTAACCTGACTGTCTGGATAATCAAGAAAAACCTACCCTCTTTTGCTTTTTAAGAATGATTTGAGAAGTTGCTATCCCCTTGGCAATATCTGTACTATAATCTCATACGCGTGTTTTATGTTTGTATTTTGTATTATATATATTAAACCAAAGACCTTTTGGCCACCAATTTGGAAGCACTGGTGTGGTTGGATTTTTTTGTTCATTCAATGTGAGACCCTATGGCAGCGTTGAGTCTGGCACATTTAAAGCGATGCCACAGTATAATCTCTCTCACGTAATTGCATGTACCTTTTTTGTGTTTGTATACATACTCATCATTCCAAGAATTCCTTCCATACATGCCTCTGAATACTCACTAATCACAGCATTCCTTCCCTGTCCTGCTTTTCTACTACAGATTGGCTGGTAGGTTTGTGCTCACTCCTGCTGCTGGAACATAAATGCATCCAGGTTTCACCAATTCAAAGAGGAATCAGAAGTTTGCTAACAAATTGTGGTCTCTTTTGTGGATTCCCCACATGTTGCTGCCAAGTGGTAGGCTGGTCAAAGTGTGATAAACTATAGAGCTATAATTGTAGCAGAAACAGTAAATCAGACTGTTTGGCTGCCAGTAAAAATACTGTTATCTTTATTACTTCAAGTGAGAATTATACAGCTAGCAGAACATATAAGCCAATTTCAGTGATGGGAAAAATCTTTAACAGTGTTTAGTCCAAACCATTTTTTCTAATGATTGCCTACCTGCGACTGTTAAATTCTCTTTGCCATTAGCACATTGATTTACCTAGGAAATGCTCCACTCCGTAGAGCCTCATTTTACGACAGCTCATTTACATTGAGCACAGCACCATCTAGTGGACATACTTGTTCAGATCATTAGATTTAAGATAATTTTTCACATAGTCTGTGTGAATGATTTTAACTTTTTTTCTATGCAGTATATTTCAACTGAGGTTTTGTAGGAAAAGGAGACTAGCTAGTTACACAGCAATGTGTGCATTGAAAATTTGAAAAGTAATTGAGAGAAAAGGCTGTGGGAGATATACATGCTAATTCAATGACTGAATTTCATGGTCTCTCACTGCAAGGTAATTAAAGACCAAAAGATAATTTAAAGTTGTTCCCCTCTGGAGGAGCCCCAAGTGCTATTCTCTCATGGGTGAATTTTTCCTCATTCATGGATGAATTTCACCTCCATTGCAGCTCCCCTGTAGGACTATGTGTGTGCATATACACAAATTGCTTGCGGATGTGATTGAAGCAAGTCTACAATGTCAGTAAAACAATTTGGATAACAAACACTTTAGTTTCTTGTAAGCTCTCATAAGAGGGAAAACTTTGTCTTACTGGCTAGATTATAGGAATCAGGGTGTGATTCCTGTTCCCAACTCTGCCACTGATTTCCTGTCTGCCCTTGGGCAAGTCATTTCATTTCAATTCCCCATCTGTAAATAATTTTTGTAAGACTTAGCTGCCTCACAAAGGGGTTGGGGCTTTGTTAACTTAATGTTTGTAAAGCACTTGCAGACCCTCAATGAAATGATCTCCCTGCAGTAACTGCAAAGTATTAATATGAAGTGGGATTCGCTATAGTGATTTTCAGAGGTTCTTCAATGTGGGGCTTCATTAGGCAAGTAAAGTGCTCTCATTGTTTCAGGTTAGTCCACACTGTTCGGGCCTTTACCCATATCAAGCAGAAAAATTGCTCTGACTTGCAAAAGATAAACAACAGGACTCCTTGTTTTCTAGCACTATCCTCTTAGGGTCTACACCTGCTGCCACTTAGCAGCATCAGGGCCTTAGTTAACTATCTTTTTTCTTTGGCTGAGGTCTAGTGAGAAATCAAAAAAGACCTCAAGGGACCTGAAGGATATATATCTGAATGTGCCAATGGTTCCAGGGCCTCAGCAGGACCCCAAGATTTAGTTTAGTGGTTCTCACATACAGTATTGTGCCCTGATTCTGGGCCTCTCATGTTTTTACAACATTAATTTGTGTCGTGGACTGGTTTCAGAAACTGTAACTTCTTATGAATCAAGACAAGCGTCTTCTGACAACAATCAGGGTCTTGTCTAGGGTTGCATTTGCAGACAAGTCTTCCTCTCATTCCTGAGGACCATGAAAGCTCTGGTCTGGGACTTCAGGGTGCTGGATGTCGCAGTTTCTGCCTCTTGCAATCCTATAGCGCTCTCCTGGGATCACCTGCAGTTTTGAATGGTTCAGGTGCTACTGATAAATGCTGCTCATGCAATCTGGTTAAAACTGTTCTAGTTCCTCCTCATATCAATGTACTGCTGCAGGAAGTTCATTCATCCAATGAGACTTGTTGAATTGAGCTGTTCTGTAGTGTGGTAACCACAAATGCCAGTCTTTTTGGGTGGGGAGCTCATGCAGGGCCCCAGATGGCACTGTGAAAGCAATCTCCCCTAAAACCAAAGAGAAATCTCAAGATGGGCAGTTTCAGGGGGATTCTAGTGGGGAAGAAGACAGCAATGACCCAGTCAAACGACTCTGCTGTGGTAAGTATATACCTGAACCAGAAAACCCAGGATAAGAAGACTGTAAATCACTTAGCTGGCTAATCTGAATACAGTGTTCAATGAGGATCTCCATCCCTCCCCTCATTGTTTAGCTCCTTAAGCAATGAGTTGGCCTCAACAGACCTATTTACTCAGAAGCAGCAAACACGCGGCTCCTGACATACTGCCTGGGGTACCTGTTCTCAGCCAGGCTGCTGCACGCACTAGATGCTGTGGTCAGGGTTCCATTGTGCATAGAATCCAGCCCCAGAGATCCTCTTGATCCCATATCCCAGTCTGTTAGGCAAGTTTCTATCTGTCTTCCTGTTACATACAGACGTCCAAAAAAACGAGAATAATGTCATAATGACTGCTTCCACGCAGCCAGTTCAGCACTCTTCCCTTCAGCCTATCGGTGGCCCCCGGGGGGTTTTCACGAAGTGTCTGGCGGTAGTATCTCGACAACTGGCTGATCAAAAGTCAGTCACAGGCTCGAGTTCAGAACAACATCAGCATGGTCCAAGCCACCTTCTGAGCACTGGGCTTGCTGATAAACAGAAGTCAACTCTTGTCCCAGCTCAGAGAATAGAATTTATTGGGGCGGTGCTCAGCTCAGCTCAAGCCAGTGCCTTCCTGCTGGAGGCCTGGTTCTAGACTATGTCAGACCTGATATCCAGTGCCAGGGTCCACCCAATTACAACAGCTCGGGTTTGCCTGAAGCTACAGGGGCAAATGGCGACATGTACTTACATGGTTCAACATGCAAGACTGCACCTCAGGGACCTTCTGATGTGGCTAGTGTCAGTATATTCCCCAAGCAGACACCTCTTGGACTCCATGCCAACAGTTCCTCCCCTATTCCTTCACCTCCCTGAAATGGTGGAAAGACCCAAGATCAGTAATGATGGGGATGCTCTTTGTTATCCCTCAACCATTGGTAGCTTTAATCTCAGACACGTCAGACCTAGGGCAAGGAGGCCTCCTTACCAACCTCAGGACTCAGGCCTCTGGTCCCAAGAAGAACTCTCCCTGCATATAAACGTCAGGGAGCAAAGAGTGGTATGCTTAGCTTGTCAAGTGTTCCTTCACCAGATCTCAGGCCAGGTGGTGCAAGTCCTGACAGACAATAGTGCGGCCATATCTGCTATATCAACAAGCAGGGAGGGGCCTGATCTTCAGCCCTGTGTCAGGAAGTCATCCGTCTATGGGACTTCTGCACGAAACACTCCATCCATCATGTCACATCTCCCAGGAGTCCGGAAAGTACCGGTGGATCACCTCAGCAGATTCTTTTTCTCTCACCATGAGTCCCTTCACCCGGGGGTCACCAGGTTCATCTTCCAAATATGGGGGCCTCCCCAGGTGGACCTGTTCGCTACCAGACAAAACAGGAAATGCATCGGTTTTGCTCACTGCATGGTCACAGCCTGGGCTCCCTCTCCAATGCTTTCCTGCTTCCATGGCAAGACCTTTACATCAGAACCGCCTTACACTGTGTTCTTTAAGGACAAGGTTCAGCTGTGTCCTCCACCCTGCCTAAGGTGGTGTCACAATTCCATAACAGCCAGGCCATTTTCCTGTCCGTTTTCTTCCCCAAGTCTCACAAGACCTCTGAGGAACAGCAGCTTCACTCATTGGATATTATGTGGGACCTCACCTCTTATATTGAGAGGACTAAACTCTTCCGCAAATCCACACAACTCTTTATAGCAATAGTGGAAACGGTGAGAGGATGACCTACCTGTGTCAGCCCAGAGGATCTCATCCTGGATAGCTGCCTGTATTCGGGCTCGCTATGAGCCATCTTAACTGTTCACTCCACAATAGCCCAAGCTTCGTCAGCAGCATCCCTCTCATAGGTCCCAATCCAGGACATCTGCAGGGCTGCAACCTGGTCATCAGTACATACCTTCGCATATCACTACGCCATCACCCAACAGGTCTGGGATGATGCCACTTTCAGGAGAGCAGTGTTGCTGTCAGCATGTGCATGAACTCCAAGCCCATCTCCAGTGATACTGCTTGTGAGTCACCTAACATGAAATGGACATGAGCAAGCACTCGAAGAAGAAAAATGGTTACTTTTGTAACTGTTGTTCTTTGAGATGTGTTGCTTATATCCATTCCACAACCCATCCTCCTACCCCTCTGTCAGCGTTAACAGTAAGAAGGAACTGAGAAGGTGCATGGCTGGCGGTGCCCCTTATACTGGCAGATGAGCGTGTGGCTCTGGAGGCACTAGAGCCAGCCCAGCGGATACCACTGAGGGAAAAATCTCTGGCAACAGTGCACTTGGTGCACACGCACCTAAAGTGGAATGAACATGAGCAACACATCTTGAAGAACAACAGTTACGGAAAGGTTAGTAACCATTTTTTATGACGTCAAACGAAAGCCATGTGTAAAATAAGGGTTGCTTAGGCCAGGGATTCTCAGCCTTTTTCTTTCTGAGTCTTCCTCCCCTCCCCACTCCCCACCCCATGCTATAAAAACTCCATGGCCCAACTGTGCCACAACGTTTTTTCTGCATATAAAAGCCAGGGCCAGCATTAGAGGGTAGCAAGTGGAGGAATTGCCCAGAGACCACACGATGGGACACCATGAAGCTAAGTTGCTCAGGCTTTGGCTTCAGCCCGGGTGGTGGGGCTTGGTGCCCCGGGCTGCAGTCCTATGTAGTGGGACTTCGGCTTTCTGCCCTGGGCCCTAGCAAATCTAACACTGGCCATGCTTGGTGGACCTGCTGAAACCTGCTCACGACCCCTCAAGGGGCCCCGGAACCTGGTTGAGAACCACTGGCTTAGGCTGGTTTCTGAAGTGGCATCTTTGGAGATGCATTGTGCCCTTTGACCAATGATGGAGCACCCTCCTGCGGCAGGTGCTTTGAAAGTGGTAACTCAGAAAATCTAAACTCTGACATGAAGAAGAGAAGAAAACAAAACAAAAATGATGTGTGTTTCTTTTACTGTGCAGCCTTCTCTTGGAGTCAAGAAGCCAACTAAAGCCCTGCTGTATGTTATACTGAGTCCTGTGGGCCCATACTTTGCAAGCGGAAGCTTTAATCCAATATCCTTATGGGCAGATCCCAAATATGTAAGAGCCTGGAAAGGAGGAACGGGGGACTGCAAATTGGGAGGGTAAGAGAGCCTGATTATGCATTAATTACATAGCTCAGCTGTTGGATTGTTTTTTCCTTTCAGTAAAATTTTGGCTATGATGCTGTATTATTAAATGTTGCAAATCAAAAATTGTAACAAGGCATTTCCAGAAAAGAGGTAGCTCACCTCCAGTCAAATGGGCTACAAAATAGCAGACTGCCGATCTGTTCACCTTGCATAGATAGACTAAGGCCAAAGTTGTTAAACTGTAGTTTGTGGACCACTGGTAGTCAGTCCATAATGAGCTGCATGGGTCTGTGGAGCTGTCTCTTCATGATTCCAGCTGCTAAAATAAAGATAAATCAAATGCTTTTCTAATGTTGTTTCTCCATGTGAGCAGTTGCTGTTGTTCTGTCAGAAAATGGAGCAGAAGGTGTACATGAGACAATTTCTGTGTTAAGTTGTCACACTATGAAAAGTTTTGAGAATGAGGGCAAAAGTTTGGAATAAGGGCAATTGCAAAGAGGCAGGGACTCAGAGAAACTTCTGTCCTGTCTTATTTTTTTGGGGAAAAATGTATATGGAAGTTTGATCTACCTTAGTCACTGTTGAAAGTCAACAGTGTTTGACTAGAGTTACCAGATCGTTTCCCAAGTGTGGTAATTGTCTGTAAATGTTGAAGTTAAAATTAATCCCAGTTTAAAGTGTTCATGCAGTGCCTTGTGATTTTCTGCCTCCTTTTATCAAAATATTAAACTTGTTTTTCCTAAAATCTTGCAAATTTGTGTGTGTACATGTATGAAATATGCGGTTATAAAGAAAACCAAAGTTAAAAATCAAAAAGTTTAAATCTCTTCTGACTGGATTTCTGTCAGCAAATCCATTGGGTAAAGAGTTAAACATCAGACAACAGCAACAGCCAGTGAGAGCCCAGGGGAGGGAGGGAGTCTGTACGGCTAGGGGAATCCCCTGTCTCCTATTGAACTGCTTCAAGTTTTCTGCTTCTACACATAGACTAGCTTTAAGCCATAAACTTGAAGTGCTGTGGCCTTCACTGCATAATCTGTTAGCCGCTTTGCTTGTACAAACGTCACACTTTCATGAGTCAGTTGGGTCAGGGGTTACCTTTACATCCCAGGATCCAATGGGATGTAGTCTGATAGGTAGGGGGTAGTCCACAGACCCTGTGGTAGTCTGGTAGTCCACAGACCCTGTGGAGCAGTATGGTCCTGGTAGGTAGGGGGAACCCTTGACTCTGGCTGAGCCCTTCAGAGTTTTATTTTGCAGAAGCAAAGTGACTTGTAGTTCATTCATTTAAGTGCTGCCAATGGAATCGTGTCAGGGGCAGGAAATGACTTTGCAGAGCATTAATCGAGAGGCAGATTTGGCAATCTGGGCACTGAAAGTAATGTAAGCTGTTTTTAGAAATAGGAGAATTAGGAAGTTTTGTGGCAGGAAAATACCCAGCTAGCTGGTGATAGCTGTTTCTTTTTCTTTTGTTCCTGAAAGGAATTATGGTTCTTCCATCTATGCCCAGCGTGAAGCTATGGAATTAGGGTGTCAGCAGGTTCTGTGGCTGTATGGAGAGGATCATCAAATCACTGAAGTCGGAACAATGAATCTTTTCCTGTACTGGGAAAATGAAGATGGAGGTATAGTAGTATGTGGCAGTAAACCTCTGCTCGTTGCAGTCCTCAGGCCTGGGAGCCAGTTGTAACCTCAGGCCTGGTGTCAGTGTTGTATGGATAATGCTTCTTGGGTTTGTAGTTCTGGCCCAAAGAATGGCGGTCTGCATTGCCTTCTTTTTCTGTTTTAGTGGGAGGAGGGAAGTCACCCCTTAGTCAATCCCCACTAGCCCCCACAACTTCTTCAGAATTCCTTCCAGCAAGTCCCTTCCAAAGAAATGGGGTTTGGGACCTTCCCTCTGTGGAGAAGGCAGGTGATCAGAGACTCTGACCTTGCAGTTCTGCGACAGGCTGCGATTGCCTTCTTTATCTCTTCTGCTTCTGTCATGGCCTCGAGCAGGGGCATCCCCATCTATTCCTGAACCATGACCTGTGTCCACAAAGCAATCAGACCTTCCTTTTGAATCATGATTTTCCCGCTAAGCAAGACAGGAGAAGCTGCTACATCTTTTAATCTTCTACATCTTTAATCCTGGTAAATTGCTTTGAAGATGTAGGACCAGATTTTTAAAGCAATACTAAATTTTTTTTTTTTTGCATCTGCAATCATTTGTGATTGGAAATTATGCCACTTAGACAACTGATTGTCTAATTACTGCATGCAACCAGATATTTAGACACTTGCGTGCCTTCATTTGTGCATGCAATTATTTATGTCTACAAAATTGTGCCTGCAGTTGGTTGTTAGTACAGAAGGGTAACCTAGTTTGAGGACTATGGGCCTGATCCAAAGCCCATACAAGTCAATAGAAAGACTCCCATTAACTTCCCAGGACCTTGGCTCAGGTCCTAAATAAAGGCAAAGTGTTGTTCCACCATCTGCCAGTCTCAGAAACAAAAGAACAAGAAATCGGGATTCAAGCTCTGATCCTTTTCGTGACAATGCAATGCACACTCTTGTAAAATGCCATTTCATTGCCATTTTTCTGCCAGTGCTATAGTGGTGGTTAGTAGTGGCTCACAATGGAAACAGCATTGTGTTTTATTTAGCATAAGAGTCTGTGAGTCAAGATATCTGGGTTCTGTTTCCAATTTGACTGCTGATTCTTGGGCAAATCCCTTAAATTTCTCTGTGTCTCAGTTTATACAGCTGTAAAATAAGGATAATATTTACCTAGCTCTAAAAAACTTACTGAGATCAAGTGAATGATGCTATATATGTGAATGTTATTTAATATTTCATTACAATGGATTAGACATTGTAGCTATTGGGCCAAATTCACCCCTTGTGCACCTTCACTGGAGTTATACCAGCAAGGAATTTGGCCCATTTGGACAGAGCGAACAAGAAGTTGGTTAGCATTCAGTGTTCTGCTTTGTTTTTCAACCAGGAATAAGCAGGAATTATCCAGCTGCAATACCATACTGTTCCAAAGATCTGCTAACCAATGTGTTACCAGTGCACTACTGAATAGTATCATTCTGACATGGGTGGAACAAACAATCTGTAATTCATGCCATCCAGCCTACTATATGCCAGTCCTATTCCAAAACAGACCGGCCATTACACATGCTATGATCACTTGCACTGCAAGGGCAATTAGCTATTTAGCAATGTATTACTAAGAAGCCTGGGTAAGACCTAAAACACCTACAACTGTTGGTTGCCATCAAGAAAATGCGCACCAGTGTATAACTGCCTACCCCCTTGCACCGTGGCAAAAAGTGACTGCTATTGTGTTCTTTCTCTTCATAAGGAATGCTACTAGGACTAGGGTGACCAGATAGCAAGGGTGAAAAATCGGAACAGGGGGTGGGAGTTAATTGGCACCTATATAAGACTAAGCCCCCAAATATGGGGTCTGTCCCTATAAAATCGGGACATCTGGTCACCCTAAATGCTACTTAGGTGGTCCTTGTTTTGTTTGCTTCATTTTGCATATATTGCAGTAGTAGTGGTGGTGATGGGGGTGGGGGGAAGGAGAGGGAGATTAAGCATAGAAATACAGTAGATTTGGAACTAGAAATCATGGGTACAGTTTAAGCATCAGGACCATACAGCTCATTGTGTGTTCAGGGAGTAATGTAAACTCTGTGTGTATGTGCTATGTTTTTTCTGTACCTTCATGAATGCACTAGATGGGGACTGATTTCAACAGTGCTGCAAGCCGTTTCTAGATCATTTTAGCCCTGGAATTGGACAAAAGAGGTGTCTAACATTCCAGTCTTGGGTGAACCCTAGAAAATGTCTCATTCACAATAGTGGTAGGGGGAGGGGGAAATTACCCAATAACCTCTGGTAAATTTGCATGACACACATTATGCTGATTCTGTACATTTAGCATTGCTCTGGCTGAATTTATAAGGTAGCTAAATCTGGATCACTATTGTTACAGGAATAACTGAGTGCAGTAGTTTCTGTTCATGAAATACTGCTTTCACCAGTGGCATATTTGGAGAGTGACATATACCCAGGAAGGTTTCCATGTTTACAAAATGTAAAGCTTGATCACTATGTGATCCTACAGGCCTACCTTTTCCCGGCACATAACGTTGTTGAGAGACAAAGGGTGGCAGGAATGGAAAGCATGTTAAATGGAATGTCTGTTTCTTCTATCTAGGGGATTAGCTTGGCAGAGATGAAGACCTTTAAAATCAAAACAAATGTACAGTCTAGGAAATATATCAAATGGGGGCTGTACACTATGGAATCTGTTTCTATTTTCCAGTATACAGAGGTAGTGTTGAGAATGGTTAGCTGCAAAGAGTCAGGACTCTTTCTATTTCTGGGTTCTATTTCTGGCTGAACCATTAAGCCACTGTGTGACCTTGGGCAAATTATTTATCTCTGTGCCTCAGTTATCCCATCAATAAAATGGGAATAATAATACCTACTCCACAGGAGTGATGGATGCTTAATTCCTTAAAAGCTCTTTGGAATCCTCAGCTGAGGGCCAGCCCTATACCACATGGTGCCCCAGGTGAGGAGCGTCTTCAGCGCCCCACTCCATTAGTTAAACTTTTGAATATCTTATTTTTATTGTATTTATAACCCATTTCACAACTTTGATGCACAATTTATCCCTGTTATATAAGATATAAATATGCACACCAGGATCTGTAAATCCGTATTTATTCATGCCATATATAAGCAAAGAACACTTTCGCATTTACATAATAAAACAAAGTTCACAATATCGCAGCTGGGCTCTCACTTCACTTTGTTCTTATATCTCATTGACTGACTGGCAATGTCCTGCCCCTTATATACAACATTCTAGGAGGTTTTGAGGAAAATGTACCTCTCAGAAAGTCTGGAAGTTTCCATGAGATTCTACGAAGGTCCAGAACATTGTACGTGGTTAGTGAAAAATGAATCCACATACAGAATACCTGAAACATTTTACTTCAAACATCCTATTTTTCCTTTTGTCACTAACAACAAAAATAGCACCCCAAGCCTGGTGTCCCCCAAGCCGGCATCCCAGGTGGTTGCTGGGGTCACCTGCCCCCTCAATCCAGCCCTACCTCAGATGAAAAGACTCACAGAAGTTCAAAATAATGCTATTATATGTGTGAAAAATAGAGCTCGATGATTGTTAAAATGGTCATTGTGCTGCAGGAAGTGCCATGTGGTGGTGGAGCATGAAGTTTGCTGGTGACACTGTGTGGGCTGTTAGATGCACAATGATCCTAAAAGGATGGATAATTTTTGTAGAGAGTGACAGAGAGATTGACAAATGTATGGGATGACAGCCAGAGAAAGGAAAAAAAGAGAGAGGGATAGAGGGCCTGGGAGCAAGTAGCAATCGGAACAAGAAGGGAGGGGAAAATGGAATGGAGAACTGGGGTGAAAGGAAAGTGTGAGGAAAAGAGAAAAAATGAAGGAGAGAGCAGCACAGAGGGATGGGGAGATTGGGTTTATGATAGGGTATGGACCCCAGAGCTTCCTGAGGCCTATGTGATCCAGAAGTTCTCTTGGTGGCCCCACCCATGCAAACATTTTTGTGTTTTTCTACATTTTGTAATAATCTGCCTAGCTCTAAACTCATCTCGTATGCATCAATCAGTGCATGTTCATAAATTGTTGTGGGATAAATGAAGGGGGTGTAGACACACAGCCAGCCAGTTAGCTGTAAAATCCCTCTTGGTGTCTGTTCTCTGCTTGCTTTACCTGTAAAGAGTTAACAAGCCCACAGGTCTGACATTCAAAGCATGCTCAAAAAACAAACAAACTCAGCTATACATTGGTCTTGGCATCTCGTTCATATGGCAGACTCAAGAATACCCAAGGCCCTATTTCTGGTCAGCTACAGCATGGCACCTGCTCTCATGGTAGCCAGTACAAACAATATAGAAACACTGAAGTCCTGCATGAAAGCATATCAGCCAATCCCAGTCAATGGGAAACAACAGCCCACAACAGAGCAAGGTGGCAGCAGATTTGTCATATTGCAGTTAACTGCTTTGAAGCAAGGTGCATCAGCAACACCTGAGGTGAAAAACATGAACAGCGCAAAGCAAGGCTACAACAGCCTGCAATGGTCATGGACAATCTTGTCTGTCCCCCATGTAACCATGCTTGCAATTCTCACATTGGTCTGAACTCACATATACGTGTTTGTTTGCTGAATGCTCGTATGTTGACGCTATGTGAGACTCCATTATCATTATTGCAGTAGCATTGAGAGGCCAGGGGCCCGTTGCGCAAGGCGCTGAACAAACATGTACCAAAGAGACCATTCCAGATCTGGGGAGCGTAAAGTGATTTTAAAATTAGGTCTTGTATTTTACTGAACAACATAAGCTTCAAGTCTTTCATGCAAGTTGTCAAGGCTGAATCCCCACTTTGGCACTTCGAGTGCAGAAGGTGGCGGTCTGCAAGGATTCAAAAAATTAATACTGGCCACTCCAGGCTTGTATTAAACTCCCCAGGTTACAGCTTTTTTCTGACCTTGGCTTGGTAAACGCAGCCGCCACCCTAATGCAAAAAAACCCCTTGGATCCAGGAAGGAGCACTTGGGAATTCCTTCCTGTGGGGTACCCTCAAGCCCTTTCACCCGCCCTCGGTAGAAGAGCTGAGGAAAAAAAACAAAGGAAATTAGCTGTTGCTACCAGCTAATCAAACAACATGCACAAACCTCTTAGGATACCAAAAATCCAATCTTGTTTTAAAAAAAGGTAAATGTTATTAAAAACAAAAAGGAAGAAAATACATCTGGAACTTAGGCTTTTGCTAGATTTTAAAAGAGCAATTCCAAAAATTAAGCACCCAAAATAGCTTTCGTGGGGATTCAGCTTAAAGGTTACAAGCAAACAAAAGCATCTGGGATTAGCACAGAGGAGATCCACAAGCCAAAATAAAGAAATAAACCTGATCGCCTCTATTTAAACATCCCTAATTTACTTACATATTTGGGAGGTTTCAAATAAGTAATTCTAGGTATGATCTGATGATTTCTCATACCTGTCTTAAAGATTTACACAGCATTCCGGCTGCCCTCTGTTCCCCTCTTTCCCGGAGAAACACAACAGACGCAAAGGGAAAGCTTCTTTCCCAATTTTAAAATGTTCTAGCCTTTCCATTGGTTCTTTTGGTCAGTCAGGGCACAGTCATCAGCAAATAAAAGCTCCTTAATGCGTAAATCTGCCACTTTCATGCAAGAATGGAAGCGTTGCAAATTTGAACAACTTATAACACTGCAGAACTGGGTAAATGCTCCTCTGTCAGTGTCATGAAATGCATCCATAAGCATAACCAATACAAGGATGGAAAAGACTGTGGAAGCCAGCACACAACTGTGTTTGGTGCCACTGGTGACCAGAAAGGGGTCTGATATCTCGCCATTTCCCACCACTCTGGTCATCATACCTTCATGGAAGGATGGAATAGCAAAAATAAACTTTCCAAAGATGAACAAAAAATCGAGCAAGAGACAGTGCCACAGAATTTCAAGGGTGCCAACATTGTACACCTCTATAAACGTAAGGGTGAATGGGCACTCTGTGATAATTACTATGGCATTTCCCTTCCCTCTGTTGCAGGGGAAATTATTGCAATGGTCATACTGAATTGACTCAACACCTATCTTGTGGGAAACATCATCCCCGAGCCTGGACAGGGCACTGTAGATATGATCTTCCCAGCCTGTCAGCTTTGGGAAACGTGCTGGGAGCAAAACCATGGTCTTTATGTGATGTTCGTCAACTAAGCTAAAGCAATTGTCTCCCTAAATCATGGGGACTCTGGAAAGTTACCTCAGTACAAATAAATGTATATAAAAATCAATAAAAGCAGACGAATAGGAAGTTTTCCCATACAGGGCTGTTTTTCCCATGTGCTATTATAAATCCAGGAGTTTGCAGCTTATCAAAATGACTCTCCCATGAAAAGACAAATGGCGTTTGTGAGCTCATAGTCTGATTTCCCAGAGATGGGCAAGCTGAATGCATATGGAGCCAGATTTGGTGTACACATGGTACCAGACGGAGATGATGACATGCTGCAAGGGGGGCAGATGCTCCTCTAGGTGACCCCAGGCTGGTAGACATAATATGCATACTTGACAAAATTATATAAAGCTGGCAGTTTAAAACATTTTGCATATTTCCCATATTCTATCAACTCCATGCTGTTTGGCAGCTGGCCTGGCAAGCTTTCAAAATAGCTCACAGCAATCAAAGTATATTTTGGATCTTATACACATCCTGCTCCACCATTCATGGTAAAGCCTCTGAAGAGGGAACAGTATCAAGTGTGTCACAGGGTTCAATATTGAGGTCCATATTATTTCTTATTTTCACTAGTAGGAGTATGTACATTCAGACATGATCAAATTTGATGATTCCAAAATTGGTGAAGTAGCAAACGCCCAACATGGGAATTTCCAGACCAGATCAGACCAGTGGATTATTTAATCCAGAATCCTGTCTGACAATGGCCAGTAACCAAATGTTTCAGAGGTGGACAATTATGGAATAACTTGCCCATAATAGATATTTCTACTTAGTCACTTTCAGTTGTTGGCTGGGCCCAGGCAAAGAGCAGACAGCCCTTGGAGGTAGGCATGGGAGAGTTTATTTGGTTGTTAGGGTGGATTCATAGGAAAAAGGAGAGTTAGAGTTTCCAACCCTGGGAGAAAGGAAAGAGATGGCATCCTGGCATCTAGCAGTCTGCCACTGAATCAGGAATGGCCACTGCTGATAAATGGACACTGTTGACAAACTGCCAACGCTGGGTACATAGACACTGGAGCTGGAGAACAGAAGTGTAACTGTGGTGGCACAGGCAGCGGGATGGATTAGTTGCCCAAGTAAGTGCATAGAGTCCTGGAGGAGGATCAAACTTGGGCAGCTGGCCTGTCCCCCTATTCGCGCAGCCGTGGCTACACTTCTATTTTTAGTACACTAGTTCCATTAAAGTTAGTGCATGTATGTCTGCCAAAGCTGGAAATTACTCTTCCAGCTCGAACTGTGGACATACCCACAGTGTGTAGCCATATCCTGGGTGGATTGTACCTACCTCTGTTAGGTACCTAAGAGATGTCTTCTCCTTACATTTTGGCAGCACTTGAATAGTTTGCCATGACAATTTGAATCTATTGTGTGTGCCCACTTTCAAAGGAACATCTCAAGTTATGTAGGAAAAACAGAAACCAAAGCTCTTGATCCACAGTAAGAAATACAGCCCTGAATGGACTGAGGCAGCAAAGCATACAATGGACATTGCATAAGAGATGATGATAACCTGCTGTGAGAGGACATCCATGTAAATACCTTGGGGACTGCCAGATACGGTGAGCAGGCTCGCACCATTTAAGATCAGAAGGGATGAAGGACTGTAATTGGGAGGAACGAGATGCTTAAAAGTAGAAAAAGAGAGAAGAAAGCTACTGAAAAGCAGGGGCCAAGATTTTCGGAAGTGACAAGTGCTTTTGGGTGCCACCTCCATTGTTGGATGCCCAACTCTGAGTTTCTATAAAGTAAAGGGCCTGGTTTTTCAAAGGGCAGGGGCTAGAGCATTATATGAAAATCAAGCCCCTAGATGTTATAGGTTGGGCTCCCAAAATCATTTGTCGCTTTTGGTAATCTTTGCCAGAAGCTGTGTTGTTGATATGCTGACTAGCTGAACGAGTCAGAGGGGAAAAAAGGAGATTGCACTCTCTAGAAATGTAATACTTTGTTTCTTTACTGCACCTAATCCAAGATAATCTACCTATGTTATTTTTTGCCAAGTATGAGATTAGATACGTCAAGCACATATTTATTTAAATCTGATTTTTTCCCTCTGTTTAAACAACCCCCTCCCCAAAATCTTGTTTTCAGTTAAACCATTTGAATCTTTGGCTGTTTTGGATTTTCCTGCAGATTATCTCAGAGAGGTTAAATAACTTTCAACCTCTAAGATAAAATAGTGAAAGAAGGGTTTCTGGAGCCTACCATGGCTGGGATTCCATGTCAAAAGGGCACACTGTACACGAGGAGTCCTCTTCCATAAAATGCCTCACATGCCTGAGGACCATGGACAAGGACAGAGTTCATGACACTGAAGGGTTTAGTCTTTCTTCTCTAGGTTGTCATTTCAAATCCCAGCCAGATTTTTGAAGCCTGAAAGCTGTTACCATGCGATGGCTGTATGGCAACCTATGTAAAAGGAGTTGGATCAAACTCCAGTTTTCAGTCAGATTTCCACCTAACAAAAAACATTGGAAGTGTCACTAATTGGAACCCATGCTGGCAATCACAGTAGAAAGGTCAAGGACTGAATGGGTATGAAGTGTGACCTACCTTCTCAATCTTGACATTGTCCCACCAGCTCATGATAGACATGCGTTAGGGGGCAGCAAGAGAAAATTTCCACTGCTCTCTCTCTTGTAGCTGCTCCATGGATACAGAGAAATGTATTATTATAAATGGGAAAAGTAAATGTAAATAGCATCATATCATCATCATCAGAGATGTCAGGGACAGAAAACCTGTTAGGTTATCAAATCCATCTCACTTGAAGGCCCCATTGAGCAGAGCTCGGAAGTATGTACTTAACTTTGAGCTTTATTTGTATGATACATCATCCTCCAGACACCTTACAAATGTTTATTTACTGCATCTCACAGCACCCCGGTGAGGGAACCAGTGGTAGCAAATCCATTTTATAGACGAGACTGCTAGACACAGAGTGGGTCACTTCCAGCTTCCACTTGTGGCTCCTTATGTCGCGGTTGGGCAGTTAAATGGTTCCCCGGGGTCACACAGTGAGCCAGTGGCAGAGCCGGGAATAGAACCCAGTCATGTGCTCTAACTACTAAATACACCTAATCCCAATTCAATCAAGGCAAGTCTACACTGCAGCCCAGCTGCACTACTGTAACATGTCTGGTGAAGACACTCTATGCCGATGGGAGAGCACTCTCCTGTCAGCATAATTACTCCACCTCGGCGAGAAGTGGAAGCTCTGTTGGCGGGAGAGCAACTTCCGCTAACATAGCACCGGTGTGGACAGCACGAAACTTGCATCACTCAGGGGGGCTTTTTCACACCCCTAAGCTCTGTAAATTGTATCGATTTAGGCTGTAGTGTAGACCTGCCCTCAGATATATGCATAGATTCAAAACAGGTGGCATCCAACTGAGTTTGTGCAATTTAGAAACTCCCTCTGAAATTCTAACCAATGTTTGTATCTTATGATATCGGATATTGCATGATGGTATCTGATAATTCTGCTCTCATTTAAATATTTTATTTTGTTTGCATTTTTGTTTCAACAGAAGAGGAACTGGCAACCCCACCGTTAGATGGCATCATTCTTCCTGGAGTGACAAGGCAGAGCATCTTGGAGCTGGCACGCAAGTGGGTGGGTGTTTGCCTTGTCCCTCAGTAGTAGCAATTTTAACAACTGTGAGATACGCTGTTATGAAAGTAACTCATTTATTGTGTTCAAGTAATGGCTCACAGTTCCACCTGATCCTTTAAACCAAATACGAACTGGGGAAGCATGTTAAAATTAAAAAGACTTGGCCAAACCACCCAGACACCAGCATTCGTTCCACGGAGCCACATATAGTCTAACTAGTTCCCAATAAGTATTCCCACACAAAAATCTTCATTAATTTTGTGTTAGAGTTGCCAGACTCCACATCCCATTAATACAATTGGCTTAAAGTAAGGAAATAAGCAACTGTCATTCATCACCCCATCTACACTCTATTCATCAGCTCCTTGTTCCACCACCTATAGCCCATGTGTCTCCACCTTCATTCTGAGCAACCAGGGTACAGCCTTAAGTCCAGCCGTAGATGTAATGCCTGTATTCTGGCAGTTTTCAAATCTGTACTTGAATACAAGTTCTCATGGACACTATAAGCTCAGCAATGATCAAAAGCATACAGGTCCTCCGTTTACATCCCATCCAAAAGTTCTGCTGCAGCTGCACAGAGTTCCTGAACACCATGCTGAGGTTCAGCACCAAATTTGAGGGGAAAGTGCCACCTAGTGAATTGCCATCATCACTCGTTCTAGATCTTGGGTTTTCCTTGGAGGTCATTCATTTAACTACTGACTAGGCCATCGCTTGCTTAGCTGTATGAGAACTGAAAATTAACTGGCTACAACTGGGTTTGTTAAAAATATCACCTCTGTGATACAATTACAGGTGTCTAATGTAAGGAAAGAATTACGACCTTTAAGAATGTGTGCTCTAGTTTTGTGTTTCTGATCTCTGGCACAGGGAGAATTTAAAGTGTCTGAGCGGTACATCACCATGAGTGATCTGACAGCTGCTTTGGAGGAAAACAGAGTGAAGGAGATGTTTGGTGCTGGGACAGCTTGTGTCGTATGCCCTATTTCTAAAATATTATACAAAGGCAAGGTAAGGAAAGTATTTGTGTTTGTTTTTTCTTCCCCATATAATTACAGCTTGGCATTGTCTGAGGTTCATGCGGGAAGTATCTTATCAGTATATTGCCTCCTAACTTCTTCCCAACTTCTTCTCAAGTTGGGGAAAACTGATTTTTTTTTTTCAAAATTTCCCCACCCTCTTTTTTGTGTTTAATTTGAAATTTCAGAACTTAATTTTTTTTACCAGCTCTATAGTTCGTTGAAAAGTGGGGGGCAGATTTATTTTAAATTTAAGTAAAAAAAAAAAATCATTCAGACAAAAAAAATCAAAATTTGAAATTTCATCAACATTTTGCAATTAGAAGCATTTCAGCCAGCTCTGTGATGTGATTTGCAATCAAATCTTCCCTTAATAGGGAGGCTGACAGCCAGTCACAGTTCCTCAATTCTGTTCTGCCCATCCCTGGCATAAATTAAAATTGCAGAGGAGGAGATTTAAATTCTTCCATCAGCAGAAACGGGTCATACAGAGAACATGGCTTTGCTCCACCATGACCACTCCCCTTCCATACCCTAATACAGTGGTCCCCAACCTTTTTCGTCTGGTGGGCACCAGACGATGAGCCACAGAGGACCATGGCGGCGGATGAGCATCCGCCGAAATGCCGCTGACAAGCGGCAACGTCAATAGGCGTTGCTGCTGACAAGCAGCGTCATCCAGAGGCATCGCCGCCGAAATGCCGCTGATTTTGGTGGCATTTCGGCAGTGACGCCTCTGAATGACGCTGCTTGTCGGCGGCATTTCGGCGGATGCTTGTCCGCCAGCCAGTACGCGGGCACTTAGACGCCCCTGCCCTAATATGTCTCCTTCCTAACCCCATCCCATGCCTGACTTAATCCTTCCCCTTATACCAGGCAGCACAGCTCTGTTGGAGAGGACACAGATGGCAGAACTGGTACAGGAGATGGCATAACTGTTTCTGTCTGCTGTACACCAGTTGGGAAATTCCCCCTGAACAAGGGGAATTCTGTAGAGCATTTCTCTGTCCTGTTTAAGTTCACTTTGCACTGCTTACATTGCACAAAATGAACTTCGCAGACCAGTGAATCCAGCCCAAGAGGTATGTTGATATGTTTCTTTGTGAAGATAGACAATAGAACAAATAAAATAACTATGTAGAAAATGCTGCTTCTAATAGAGGGACTATATCTATTAATATGATCATGCTTTTGAGATACGAATGGGAAACATTAAGATTGACTATTGAAAATTATGGTAAATGTACTTGTTTTAACACAATACACAGTGTAGATAGTAAATAGAAAGGTGCTTCTTTGAGTTGACTATCCTCCTCCTCAAGCCTTACTGATTGAGCAAGAAGGTAAGTGTGGAGTAGTGATTAGACCTTGCTTGGACTCCGGTAGCAGCTGGGTTCTATTACTGGGTTCTATTCCTGGCTTTATTGCCTCTCCTTTGGCCAAGTCACTGAGGAGGGCCTAAACCAACTCTCATTACAGTCAATAGAAGTAGTACAGTTGACATGAATGTCAGCTGATCCTTGAGCTTTCTGTGTCTCCTATAAAATGGATATTAATGATCCTTACCCACCTGATGGGAGTGTTGTGAGGTTTAATTAATGTTTGTGAAGTGCTTTGAGGTCCTCAGATTTAAAAGGCATTTATATCTGTATGTACTTGTTGTTGCTTTTGTTATCTGACTGTACATGATGAGCTTCTAGGACTTATTCTCATTTTAATTCCACCTAGAATTTGCACATTCCAACTATGGAGAATGGACCTCAGTTAGCAACCCGCTTCCTGAATCAGCTGACTGATATCCAAGTAAGGGATTCTCTTCTTTGGTATGATAACATAATGAAAGAGATGAAATAGAATGAATGAATAGTTTTTCTGTTACAGGCTCCAGGAATCAAAATATAGACTCTTTCTCCCACCTCTCCTGGCATTGAAACCTTGGTAGATTATCAGTGGTAAGGGATGGTGCAGGAAGATATTTACCCTACATGTCACTGAGGGATGCTGTTTTACTCCTTAAAACGTGCACTCCCTCTTTCATCTTGAAACAGAGTGATTTTAATACAGGTGTGAAATACAGGAGTGCTTGTAAAAGACTGATGTTTATGTCCTCGTCACATGACATGGGCCAGGATTATAAAAAGTTATACCCAGTCATTATCCACAAACTCCAGTGGCAGCTGTTTCATCTTCCCTTTAAAAAAATACACAGTCAGATAAAACCTAATATCAACTTCCACAAAATAGTACAGCCAATCAATTACCCCCCCCCCACACACACACACAAAGTGATGTCTTGGATGGTGGGCATGGTATTTGATATTGGCCAGTAACTGCTATCTTGTAGGCTCAGTGTCTTTCTGATCATGCAGCCACTACTTGTTCCCAAAACAGTTCCTCCTCTAGTGGCTTGTTGGATGTTAAGATGGATGGATCTACCATTTGGCACTTGTATTTGCTCTCAGTATCTGGAGAGGCATGTTTTACTTCGGTCAGTGCACAAAGACTGTCAATAGCATTCTGGACATCCTCAAGAAGCTGAGAACCAGTGTCCTCCTTGGTTTATTTAGATGTCTTCTCTTTCTCCTGTAGGGGGTGGTGAATGATATATGGCCTCAGCATGGATAGAATAGCTGTTACCTTGACAGGTTGCAAGTCGCTTTGTTTGAGATCTAACATTCTCTCCCACTTACTATGGCAGTAACTCTTTGGCATTCTTCTCATAGTATTTCTTCTGATCTGGGTTGCAATAGTTATTTCGTAATTGCCGCAGAGTTAATGGTCTGTGGCTCAAGAAGCACATTAGATGTTGCCACTAAGGTTTTTATCCTCCTGCCGTTGAGCTGCTGAACTGGTGATCCTAATAAAACATAGTGAGATGTGTTGCAGTATCCATACTAAATATGGATCCCTTGAATCTATCAGGGCTTTTATTTTAAATTTTTACTGACTCTTCTGCAAATCCTCACCTGGTGGGCATGAACTGATAGAGCCATAAAAAAATTGTCAGATTGAGTCATTCATTAATTGTGGCCCGTTGTCTGCTATCAACTCACCTGGAATCCCATGGCTAACATATTGAGATTTACAATGTGATATTCAATGTGTTGTACAATAGAGTAGTTTCAGAGTAACAGCCGTGTTAGTCTGTATCCGCAAAAAGAAGAACAGGAGTACTTGTGGCACCTTAGAGACTAACAAATTTATTAGAGCATAAGCTTTCGTGGACTACAGCCCACTTCTTCGGATGCATATAGAATAGTCCATTCTATATGCATCCGAAGAAGTGGGCTGTAGTCCACGAAAGCTTATGCTCTAATAAATTTGTTAGTCTCTAAGGTGCCACAAGTACTCCTGTTCTTCTTTTTACAATAGAGTAGTTAAAAATAAAATAAAATGAATAGCATTCCACTAACCCTTCATTTTTTAAATCAAGTAGTGTGTACCGGCCTTGGACTAGGGACAGTCGAGCAACTTAGGTAGTTTCAGTAGCTCTTTTGGATTCTTGTTCTATTTATTGCAGGTTTCACACATGGATACTATCATATAGATTCTGTCCGAGCTGCTTTTTACCACCCTGCTGAAAAGCAGCTAGAAAGTTGTTGAATCTGTACCCTGCTGGATTCCCCCTCTGTGACAGAATTCTCAGGTGGCACAGATCCACCATTGTGGGTTCTAGGCTTGTCTCCAGTTCCCTCATGGACACCATCCAGGGTAGTCTTTACACCTTTTCAAAACAAAGTATTGTTTGATCACAACAGGAACATAACAAGGCAAAAAGGTTTTTCAACACAACAAACAGCCTATATGCATGCCTGTCTTACCTAATGCTTAGGTAGGCCTAGCTTATCCAGACGCCCCACCGCTGGGGTGGGGAGACAGTTTGCACACCTGCAGTCTCTGCATCCCTGCCACCAGAGCTTCAGGGACTCAGGTTTTTATCCACTACAAAATTTTGTTTCAGTTTTCTGCCTGGGTTTCCCCTCTCCTCTGCCAAGGCAAGGGTGTCGAACCCAGCATGGTCTGAGATAAACTTCAGAGGGAATGACACCTGCTTTGTCCCATGAAGTATTGGTGGCTATCAGGAGGGTTTCTCCATTTTCCTGTTTACCTGCAAACTAACCCATGCTAAAAGTAACCCTTAATAATCATATAGCAAACAACACAATAATAATCAAACTGACAGATGAAACACACGATACTAATAAACTATCACAGGCAGCTCCCATGCCCTTCACTTGGGTCATTTATATTCTGATTCCCCTCAAAAAAATCTCCCTATGTAATTTCAGTGGAATACAGTATTGTTTGCTGTGCTCTGCTAAGCAGCTTCCACATTCCACCATGGAGGTGTGGAGCATTTCAGTGTTAGAGGAAACAATTCCCAGATGTTTGTATTTAGCATGAAAAGGGCTTGTGTGTGCTTCTGCATAAAGATGCTGTATGAATTAGGCCCAATTGTCGTAATGGTCTCTATATTAGGAGCTGGACTGAGACTACTAATTCATTTTGTGTATGCCAACTGACAGTGAGTAGATGATGAGACTTTCAGTTCCAGCAATGAACACTGCATTTGAACCAGTAACCTAGAGGTGAATCGCTCCGTATCCAATTGCTAATCACCTCTGCCATCCAGTTCCCTCGTATGCAATACATACTAGTTTAACATTTTCAGATTTCTTTGATTATTTTGCATCTAGATCTGTTTTCCTGCCACTTACTGTTTTTTGTAATCCACAATCCTCCATGTGCAACAGGATTTACTTAGATTTGAACAGCTGTTCAGTGGAAAGTAGAGCTAGAATGACAAATTAGAACTTTGTGGGCAGTACTGATTACATTTCTCGCGGCAGTAGCAAGAGACAGGGGAACACTGCAGTATGCATTTACACTTGTGTTACTAAAAGGAAATTGTGATTACTATAGATTGATAGAGAGTTTAGATGAAATAATTTACTCTGTGTATAGCATTGGTGTGGTTATGAATGCATCAATCACAGAATACTGTGTTCTATAACAGCTTGAGTTAGAGGATTTAAAGATGAGGTTCTCTCTGGGAATTGCACTGCCTCTGAAATGCCAATCAGTGCAGGCAACCTCCTTCTTCCCTAAATAAGAAGCCCTGAATGCTTTGGCTAATATGGCCAGTGGTTCCAAATATTGTAGATTATTTATGGCTTCTTCATGATGATTTGTATTTTTAAGGAGGATGCAGTGAAAGCTTGTTCATTTTTAAAGTGTAGCTCAGAAAGCAATTTGGGTGGGATAGGTCAACAGTTTCAGGTGAAATTATTATTTGTATTAGAGTAGAATTTAAAGGCCACGATCAGTATCAGGGCCCCATTGTGCCAGGCGCTGTAAAAATATATAATAAGAGACAGTCCTGCTACACACACTAAATAGGCAAGCCTGAGAAAATAGTGGTAGAGAGAGTTGGCTAGAGGAGGAAGTATTATTATCTCTATTTTACACATCAGAACCTGAGCAGCAGAGAGATTGAGTGACTTGCCCAGGTTACATAGGAAGTCTGTGGCCAATCCAGAAATGGAATCTGATCTACTTAGTCCCAAAATAGTGTCTTAACTGCACAAACATCCTTCTTTTCTAAAATATGAGAATGAACTCAAACCTTTGGCAAAAACTGAATCCATACTGACCCTTTTGGGGAACTTATGGAAGTCTAGATTGTGATTTCAGTTTTATGCACCTCTGCATTTCTTGGTGCTGAACAGGGTGAGACACTGAAGTCTGAGGGTACGTCTCAGGAGATCAGCGGGTAGTAATCGACTATCGGGGATCGATTTATCGCGTCTCGTCTAGACGTGATAAATCGTTCCCCAAACGCGCTCCTGTCGACTCTGGAACTCCACCAGAGTGAGAGGCGGAAGCGGAGTCGACGGGGGAGCCGCGGCTGTCGATCCCGCGCCGGGAGGACCCGAGGTAAATCGATCTAAGATACGTCAACTTCGGCTACGCTATTCTCGTAGCTGAAGTTGCGTATCTTAGATCGATCTCCCCCCACCCCCAGTGTAGATCTGCCCTGAGTGAGGCTGTTCTTACGAACAGAAGCAGGGGATACTGGAAGTCACAAGAGAGCTTGTTTTCAGGAGATTTCCTGCCCATTTTTGCAGGTTCTGGAGGTTCAGATAAATTCCCAAGGTTTTTGAGTTTCACTCAGTTACTTGACAGGTGAATTAATAGCAGTAATTATCCTAATTAGCGGAGTAAACTTCAACATAAAGAACTCACCTCTTTTAATGGAAAATGCTGATGCAGCCTCTGCTCAGCTTGGAGGGGGCATGAAGGGAGACAGGAGCCTTTATGGTGCCTCATTGGCCAGTGCTTGAGCCAGGTCAATTTCTAGTGTGAATCGGAGGAGCCTCACAGCTGCTGTGACTTATACCAGCTGCCTAGGACTCCCAAGGGGCTGTTCCCATAGTAAAGGATCACCAGGGTTAGCGCCAACTCCCTTTTCTCCAGTCATGCCCTCTACATTACAGTGTCTCTTTGCCACCCAGGGATTAGCCCATGCTGTGGGAATCCTGCGCTTGTTGGTTAAACTGGCATTATGGCTGCTTTGCAATGCCAGGGAAGCATGAAGCATCTATGGTGGGGACAAGGAACTGGCCTGGAAATGTCATGAGTGGAGCCCTGCTTTTCGAGCATGGTGTTACATCAGCTGTGCTGCAGACCTGTGTCCAGTGATAGCAGAATTAGCAACAAGGAGAAGAAATATCCCCAAGGACTGTTAGAAGACATTGTGGTGTTGTGTTGTACAGAGAGCTGTTCAGCCACTGGCCTTCGAAGACAGCACTCCCAAATGCTGTGTTTTCAAGTGAACACAGCAACAAGCCAAGAGCTTTTTCTCTTCTTGGGAATTCATCTTTTAATTTGCTCTTCTGCCCTAAGGTTTTTCTCTTATGGTCTCCATGCTTCCACACTCCATTTCAGTGTGTATACTGGGCCACTAGAGATGTATAGGCTGCAGTGCCTTCCGTATGCAGATGGTACTCAGCTCTCTGTTGTCATCTTAGTCTGACCCACAGGTGAAGTCTAGAGATAATCTGACTCAAAGGCACTGGCCTGGGATTCAGGAGATCTGGGTTCCATTCCTGGGTCTGCCACAGTTCCCCATGTGCCTTTGGGCAAATTATTTCATTATTATGCTGCTTCTCCTACCTGTAAAGCAAGGATACTACTTCCCTGGTTTGTCTGTCTATTTAGATTGTAGACTCCTCATGGCAAGGACTGTCTCATACTATTTATATGTACAGCGCCTAGCACAGTAGGGCTCTGATATCAGGGCTTTTAGGTGCTACTGTAATATAAGTAGTAATTGAGTTGACATGTCCAATATTTGAGATTAGACTTTACTTCCACCTGTCCCCTTAACCACAATCCCACATCATTTACTGATTTCTCTTCTCTCTCTACTCTGACCGCTGTTTTCTCTCACTGTAACAGGGCTTTACCTTCACCATTGTGGTACACTTGACTCGCTAGTCAAAAGCCAAAGTCCTCACCTTCCAAAGATAAACAAAAGTCCAAACCCCAAACAATGTTCAGCCCTCCTGGGCTCGACTAGTCTTTTTCTTGGCCCTTCCCAGGGCTAATTTGTATAGCTGTAGTCCTTTCTCCACCCAGGTCTGCCCTGGTCTCCCTCACTGTTGATTTAGAAGTTGAAAAGTAGCTTCCTTCCACCCTCTGTGGCCAGACAGTCACAAATGGACTCTGAACGGTTCCTTGTCCCATTGTTGCAGAGAGTTTCCATGCCCTCTCAGAAGGATCCAGTGCTCCATCTACTACTAACCTATATCCACATATAATTTACCTAAATGAATGAGCTGTGTCTGATTAGGGTTTGTGACAGAGAGCCTTAGAACTGTTTACCTTCAGATTAAGATCAAATGCAGTGTCAGTGTAATAGCTAACTGTCCTCTGCCCTGGGACTGTCTTGAAGAGAGATGGTAGGTCTTTTCCATCCCTGCCGTCTGTAACCCTGTTTATTACACAGTGAGAGCAGACTCATTCTTCATCCACAGTAGATCTGGTTTTTTTGGTTTACCATGTTGGTGTAACATCTTCTCTAATTTTACTCTGTGATATTTGTGATTAGATTTATTTCAGGTTTAATAAAAAAGATGTAATAAAAAGCTACTTTTTAAAAAAGGGGGAAATAGACACATTTGCATATTGGGACCTGAGCAGGGTCTGCACATGTGAGCAGATTAGTAAAATGACCACAGGGAATAGTTGCGGGACTTTTAACACAGGTTGTATTAAATGCATAAACACCTCCATCAAAGCAGGACTGGTCTGCTTTATATCCTCTCACAGGAGAGTATCTTCACCCCTTCACAGCCTACTCCGTAGAGATGGATAAAGTGTCAAACTGCCTTCAGCTTTGTTTAAAACACAGACTGTAGCTAAGGCATAAAACCACAAATAATGTGTTTTATAGGGGGCAGTTGTGGCAGTGGAAAGGAGCTTTGAAGTAGGTGTAAGTTATAGTTACTCCCACCTACAGGTCCCTTTACCCTGCCAGAGTGGTGGAAAAGGGCCTTAGAGTGAACGAAAGTCAGGTCACGGGAAAATTTTGTTGGTGCAGAGTTATCTTTATTTCCTGAAATACGTTCTTTGTTTTTGTTTCAGTACGGAAGAGAAGACAGCGAATGGACACTCCTGGTGTCATGAATGCAGAGTGGCGGGGATCAGACCTTCCATACACTACCCGACAGGCCAAACCGTTACACCAGAACAATCACCGATTTGCTGTAGCTGCCCATTTAGAGCTGTGCGTAGGGTAGTCAGTGTTCTCCCTTTCCTCCCCAGGGTGATTTGTTTCCACTTGCCAGGGAATGTGAACACAATCATTATGATTTCTACCATAGTCTTGCTAATAGAAGCCTATCTTCTTGTTAGAGATGCTAGATGTAAGCAATAGAACTGTCCCAACTGTTTTCTTGGTGCCTCCTTGTGTCTTATGTACAGTCCAAAAACTTGTCAGATACTCTTCAACTGGTCTTCAGTGTAAGCCATGGTGTTTTTTCAACTGCCACCACTACCGGAGAAGACTGCCATATAAAAAAAGTTGCCCATTACTTAGGGGAACAGTTACTATCCCTTAGTCCTATTTCATTTGCATCCTCAGGCAATGGATTATGTTTTTCTCTGTTACTCCACTTATGTGGGAGGTTCCTCTCTGCATTCCCAGAGCCCTGAGGAGCCCCTGTTTTTTATTCTGCCAACATCATACCCTCACCTTTTAGGCCCCATGTCATAGCAACCACGCCTTTAGAATGAGGATGACTTGGTGGGAAATCCCTTCAGAGCCCAGCAACACCACTCCTAAATCAGCTTATAAGAACTTACAAGATACAAAGTGATCTTTCCCCACCCAAGGCTTTACAGTGCTCCCAGCCCTGGCTGGCCCACTTGTTTCTTAATATGATCTTTCTATTTTCTGAAGAGGCTGTGGCTTTCCAGTATGGGTTCTCCTATATCTTCCGCTGCTTGCCAGTGGAAAAGTGCTCAATGCAGGAGAACAGAGGGATTTTGTTCACCCCTTGTCATTCTGCACTACCATGTTCCCTTACCTTTTCATACACCACTAGACTCATGATACACTCTCTTGTTGCCATTTGGAAGCAGATACAGAGCTGTTAGCTCGCAATTAGGGAAATGAATAACTTCTGCAAATTTTCTTTAACCCTTAAATATGCTACCATCCATATAAGCTTTCTCATCTATGCACACACTTTTCTCAACTAGTTTTAAGATGTCTCTTGCCAAAAAGGAATTATAGTATTCGGTAGTAATACTCCAAAATGCTAGGGGCCTGATTCTTCTGTTATTCTGACATAGAACTCATATAACTTCATAGCTGTCAGTGGAGTTATACCTGCATAAAATCAGTTTAACAGAATGGAGCCTCAGACCCTACATTTTACACTAGCCATACAGCAGTATTTTGGGAACTAACTTGTATTTTTTTAATAAGGGGGGGAAGAGTTTCTCTCCCACACTTTCTAACTGACCCCACCTATAACTGGCAGTTGCTAACACAATGTAAAATATATTAAGCATCATTTTTAATGGACAGCCCCTTGTCTTAAGCCACCACTTAAAATTATCCACAAGGCTTTCTTGTACAGTATTTGGTCAAACATTACCCTCAGTCTCTACTAGGCCACCATTTTCTGCTGGTCCCGTGAGTGATGGGTTAGACAGATCTTGCTGCAGTCTGTTCTGATACCTTATTGAAGAACAGTTGAAGGTTACCAGTGACAATTGTTCAGAGTGAGTTGTTGGACAGTGTTCTATTTAGAATATACCTACAAGCACAAAATGCTGTTTCATTTATGGTAGCAGTAGTACTGTGTATCTCTTCTACTCACAATTTAAATCTGTACTGTGCTCTGGTCTCTGTTCAGTTTCTTGTGATATATCCTAGGCCAGTGGTAGTTTATTTATTTTTATTCGTCTACTGGAAAAATTAACATGGGGAATACATTGAGATACAATGTGAGGTAGAGGCGTTTTTCCAACAAGGCAAGTACCACAACTGAAGAGTGCCTTTGACTAGAGTGTGTCATAGAGCTCATACCAGATTACGTCATGAATGAGACTAAATGGCTTCCTATTACTGAACTGTAACCTGTTCCCTCACGTTTAGCTTAGATAATTGTCTTTGACAGCAAAAGTCTAGGTGGTTCGGTTTGACTGAGATGCCTGGGGAATTGGATGTGCAACTCCCATACTTGAGATATCAGTAGTATTAACAGAAGTTGCACATCGAATTCCCCATGGACAGTACTGACAGTAATCTACTCACAAGTCAGAATGAAAAAATGAAGACCCAGTTATAATAATTGATTTAGAGTGGTTGACGCTTTAAGTGGTTGACGCCTTAAAGTCTTAAATCAGACTACAGTAATTTTAAGTGGGGCTCAACATTGGCCTGTAGTTGTTGTAGTCTACACTGACTTTTGGGGAGACCTGAGTTAGACCTCCTGTCTTATCTCTTCACCTCTTGTACTGCTGGAGACCTCAAAAGTGCAAGGGTTAACAGAGGATAAAATTGGAAGATCCACAAAAATATGAGCTATTTCCTAGAGAAAAAGTGAAACCATGTAGAGCACTCCCAGTCAGCTAGTGTCATCTCTGTGAATACTTTTGCTCCCTCTTGGTAAATTCAAACAGCCTTGATTATTTTCATTCAGGCTCTGGGTGAATAGGTTCCAGTTTTTAAACACTATATACTAAATAAACCAGCAGAGTATTTTGATCTTTCATGACAATCCTGTGTGGAAATACATAGCCTGCATTCTGCATCTGTATTATTTTATTCTTTTATCATAAAATTCCAAGAAATAACATTTGTAAATAACAGTGAGCACTTGATCAATACTGTGTTCTCCTTATTTTAGCCCATAAAGTTTAGGGAGGAACCGTGCTATTCCCTGAGCTGATAGACTGTAAAAGAACATCTGCGCATCTCTTTTCTATGTGCGCTGTTTGTTTAATTGTAGCAGATTAACATAGAAAGGGTATGGTACATCATAACTAGGCAATTATCCATTCTTCATCACTTAGTTATGGTTACACTAATTGATCATTTAAGAAATAAGATAGTCTAACATTAGGAACATTTGAGGCTGTTCAGAAAAGATCAACAAATTAATAATTGTGTGATATTTGCATAATTGGCTGCAATTATTTAATGTTTAATTGGCTGATCAAATGCGATTCAGCCTCTCACATGTGTATGCTTTACAAACAGTGGTACTTTAAAATGATAATGATGAACTATAATTTTTGCAAGTTCTTTCTTTCCCCCACTTCATTCTTTGATTATTTTCAGCCTTGAGCATGTTCCTAATTTTCAGTTTAGTTTCAGCTATTTATCTGTCAGAAAGAAGTCCTTAAAATGAGATCCCATTTCAGAGGTCCACAAAAACTAGTGTTTCATTCAAACCTTGATGATGCAGGAGTTGTGGAATTAGCAGCTGTCACTGCATTGCCAGATTCATAATAGCAGTTCAGGGCAAATTCACCCAGGGGTAACAATGATTTATTCTGGTGAGAACTCTGGCAAAGGATCCTCAGAGTAGAAAGTCCATCCAGAAGAGG
Organism: Malaclemys terrapin pileata; assembly: GCF_027887155.1. Lineage (NCBI taxonomy): Eukaryota > Metazoa > Chordata > Testudines > Emydidae > Malaclemys > Malaclemys terrapin. The sequence goes on from NC_071505.1 coordinate 117,888,822, forward strand.
TTGTGGCAGCACAAAGCAAATGTAATTTCCTTGAGAGGGGAGTTAGGAGGGCAGCAAGGACCAAAAAATGGGAGATGCTGGCCAGGGAATATGGCCATTGGATGATCTCAATGACTCAATATAGTCTTCAACAGTGTCCATGAGAAGGATTCCCAGAAAACCCCAGCCATAAGCTAAGTCTGCCCACGTCCCCGAGGGACTGCAGTGGTAATACCACCTGCCCTTTTTCTGGATGAATCACCACTGGAGTGCTGGGAGATATAATTGACCCTTCCTTGCCTAAGTGCTGGTGATTCTCTTGCCCTTATTTTATATTACACCTGGAGAATGGTAATCTGAAAAATAGGGCATTTGAAAGGTAGAGGTTCAGTATGTGCTGGTGGGAATGAACACACAATAGGGTATGTCTACACTCAAGTTAGAGGCGTGATTCCCAGCTTGAGGAGACATACCCACGCTCGCGCTGATAGAGCTAGCATGCTAAAAGTAGAGTATAAGCCGCGATGGTGTGAGCAGCAGGAGGGGTTAGTCATCCAAACATCCCTGGGGTCTCAGAAGGGATCGTACACAGGGAAGCTAGCTCCTTAAACTACTGCAGCTACACTTCTATTTTTAGCATGCTAGCTCAGTCAGAATTAACGTGGGTATGTCTTACTGAGCTGGGAGTCGCACCTTCAGCTTGATGTGTAGACATACCGATATGTGAATCACCGCCCCTGTCCAAGCAGTGGGCAAGGCAGAAGGGGCGAGAGTTGAGAGCTATTTCACAGCTCCATCACCTGGGGGGAAGGAGAGGAGGAACTCTTGTCCAGTGTTATCTATAGAGCAACCTATGTCATCTCCTCAAATCACTTAGCCCCTTTACTTTGCTTCAGTATGTAACGATGCAACGTCATAGAGCAAATGTTGCAATGCCCTGTCAGAGCATGGCACAGTGATTGATCTTCCAGGCCTTGCTCAGACTCCTTTCACCTCTTCAGGACCCTACATATGGTGCACAGAGTAGACAGGCCCAGTAATGAGGGAAAAGCAGCATGCAGGTGGGTGCACTTGTATCACAGTGTATGTCTGTGCTGCAATTAAAAAAAAAAAAAACCACAGCAAGTCTCAGAGCTGGGGTCAACTGACTCGGACTGGTGCTCCAGGGCTAAAAATAGCAGTGCAGATGATTGGACTGGAGCCTGGGCTCTGAGACCCTCCCCTGTCACCGGGTTACAGAGCCCAGGCTCCAGCCCAAACCCAAACTTCTACACTGCTGTTTTTACCTCAAAGCGCAAGCCCCATAAGCTTAAGTCAGCTGACCCAGGCGCTGAGACTTGTTGCTGTGGGTCTTTTATTGCAGTGTAGACACACTCGCATTCCAGATACCTAAAGCAGGGCTAATACTAATGACCTACCCAGGGATGGGGTGGGTTCTCCATCACTTGGAATCTTTAAATCAAAGATTGGAGATGTCTTTCTAGAAAATACGCTGTAGCTCCGCCAGAGGTTATGGGCTTGATGCAGAGTTTACTGGATGAGCTACAGCCTATGCTATGTAGGAGGTCAGACTAGATGATCATAACAGTTCTTTTTGGCCTTAAAATGTATTTGTAAGAAGTTTGTATTTATAGCCTCCCCGGGCTGTCAGTGTCTGTGCTTTCAGTCATCGCCTGGGTCTTTCTCCCCGTCACCTATTATTTTGCAAGTAATGTTGGCACAGGTAGGTGCCAGCTTTTTCCTTTCCCCAGGGTGCTCAACCCCTGCTCAGGGCACAGGCCCCACCCCCAGTCCACCCCTTCCCCCAAACCTCTGCCTCTTTCCACTCCCTCCCCCGAATGTGCCCGGTCCCTGCTCCTCCCGCACACCGCAGAACAGCGGCTTGCGGGAGGCACTGGGAGGGAGGGGGAGGAGTAGATTGGCAGAGCTGCCGGCAGGCAGGAGATGCTGTGGGGAGGGGGAGAAGTTAATCAGTAGGGCTGCCGGTGGGCGGGAGGCACTGCAGGGAGGGAGGAACTGGCTGGCTGCTGGTGAGGGCTAAGGACCTGCTAATTTTTTTCGTGGGTGCTCCAGCCCACGGAGTCGGTGCCTATGAATGTTGGGGCTAAATTTTAGCACAGTTAGTAACTCATATTAATGGGGCCTTTGCAGTTAATTCCCTATGTACTGTGCTGGAAAGGCAATTTCTTTGGTGCTCAAACAGATATCTGGTCAAGGAGTGTGGAAGTCATTAAAGAGCAGCAGAATGAGGAAAAAGGTGATGGTCTTTTATCTGCACAATACATTTTATTGCAGGTGTTTTACTCATCCCAGTCTGCAAAGTGCCTCTTCCAAAATATTTTTATTAAACTTTTAAATCTATATTTCCTTTCACATGGTCGGCCTCTAGACAAGACTGCACAGTGCATTCCATTAATTCAAATTCTATTAAACATAATGAACAAAAACAGCTTTAGTTTAAACAGTAAGTCTGGAGTCTCATGGCCTTCATGAAATGCAAAATATACTGCCGAATTCTTATTTCTTTCCATGTATCTAACCAAATTATAACCGAAAGCCAAGTAGGCTATTAATACCTGGAGCATAACACAAAAGCCTAGCCAAAAACTTTTTACCCTGAGTTCTTTGATCCCATTTGCAAAATGGGGCACATGCTAGAGAGGAGGGGAGTTTGAGCAAAGGCTGAGGAGCCACGTACTCCAGAGTTTCAGTTCTGGCTCTCACATTGACTCTGTGATCATGGGCAAGTCATCTAGCCTCTCTTTGACTCCACTTGCCCACCTGCAAAATGGAAACAGTGCAACCTAACTCGCAGGTGTTGTGAGGAATAAATACCCAGTGATCTCATATTTTTGGCCTGGGGGACACGGGAGAAATCTTAAAAAGTCTGCCCTGTTATGAGCACAGAAGCATAAGCCAACCACTAGCTGCTGGGACCTAGGTAGACATTTCCCCATATGGGAAGGTTATCCCATAACTGTCTACCACAGGGTTCCTTGCACCTTTCTCTGAAGCATCTTGTACTGGTCACAGTCAGAGACAGGATACTGGAGTAGAGGGAGCACTGATCTGATGATCTAGTATGGCAATTCCTATGCCTGTCCATCCAGGAAGTGGACACAGTCTGTCCTTTCACTCCCCTGAATGCAAGGATTAAATCAGGCTAGTGCTGCCAGCAATAGCCTCCCTTAAAGACCCTGGCCAACAAAGTGGGTCCTCCTTGGAGCAAGGAGAAGGAGGATGAATGATCCTCATCCAGGAGTCTTTCTGGGGAGGTGTGTATTGTCACCATCCTCTAACCATCAGCTCTCCTATAATCCAAAAATTGAACTGTGTGTTTGCAAAGCACTTTGAGGACAACAAGCATTGTGGGTAAATGCAAAATATTATTATAATTATTACGACGTCTTATGTGGCTCGTAGGATTCAATCTAGCCTTTAACAAAACAGAATTTATTTTGCTACAGGTAAAATCTCTTCTATGAATCTAATTCACTTCAAGAAATCTGTTTAAACAGCACAGATAGATGCCAGACGCAGAGCCAGCATTTGAAGCATCCCTTCCTGATTAGTTGCAACATCTTGATTATACAGAGGAAAATGTTATATGTAGACATACACTTTTCGTATGATGTGTCTTATTTTTAAGGTTTCCTGCAGTAGGACCATAATCCTGCAAAGTGCATAGCTCAGTTCCAAGTTTAAAATTGCATCTGACACACAGTACAGATTTGACAAGAGCACTATTCACTGATCAGAGATAAATTTAATTTTTACGTGTGTCAAAATAAAATCAAGGGCGTAGAAGCAACTTCATCCATCATGCTTCTAAACCCCTGTATACGAGAAGTCCACCCTATCCCGTTTTAGAGCTGTGCCTTATAACATAACATTCCAATCACCCTGTGGGATCCATCCTACTCTGGTGCTGAGTGCTCTTGACTTCAGCAAGTAGCAGTTGAGAATTATTCGAGTGCTGTGTTTTATCCAATTCTACAGACATACATTGTGTCATGAAGGTCAAGATTGTGCAAAGAATAACTGATATTTGCTAAAATACCTCCTCCTAATGGTAAGATAATGTTCCTTCTTGCTTAATTTAGGTAGCTAGATTGTTATTCATAATGGAGGAGGAAGATACTGACATTGAATTGGTAAAGAAACAGTAGTATTAGAATCATCTTCCTTTGTTAAACATGGTGGTTATTAGGCTAGGTTCCAATATATTTTCCCTGACCAGGATGGAAAAATCTGACAACAGTATTAGCCAAACCATGCTATAGGTGTCCCCAATTCCACTTGATTCTCCATTGCCCTTGTGCAGTCATTTACACCATTGCAAAGTAGGTGTAAAAATGCTACCAAATCAGACTGGTCATGCTCTTGGTCTGTGGCACAATTGCAAAGGTCGTTTCTCAGACACACACAAAAAAACCCTGTCCCCATGGGCTAGAGAACCATGCCAGTACCTTACTGGGACCAGTCATGTTGGAAACACTCTGCTGTTGCCAGTGTGGATAGACCCATGTGACTCTCCTTTAATCTGAAGGAAGACCTGTGTTGAAATACACAAAATAAATCCCCCCACCAAAAAAAAAAAAAAAAAAGGATAGAAAGACTCAATAGATAAAGGATAGAATCAATGTTTTTGGGGATATGTTTATTCTGGGGTTGCTCATTTAAAAAATTGTGATTTTAAAAACCAGACACAATCAGTCATTTTTTACCTGAATTATTAAGGCCAAGATATTAAAATTGGACCCTAACAGTCAATGGGAGCTGCTGGATGCTAAGAACTTATGAAAATTTGGCAATTTTTTCAGGAGCCCAGATAAGGATTCAGGGGTCTAACTTTAAGTTTTGGAAGATTTTTTTTGCCTAAATGTTTAGAATTGCAGGCTGGATGAGGTTATTGTAAGAAAAGAAACTAAGACTTTGAAGAAGAAATTAACCATGATTTACAAATGACTTCACAATTCTTTGTAATAACCCCCACAGGAAATCACTTATGTTAATGACCAACTATGTCTGTGGAAAAATATTAGGTAAAATATGTTCTCTTTCCATCCATACAATAGTTAGTTCTCTTAGTTCATTTAAGTCTGTTTTAGAACCTGATCATGCCAGGTGCTTAGCGGTTGACTTAAGTGGGAACTGCTATCGGAGGCACTTGCCCTCCACCAGGATCAGACACACTGAAGGGGTCATCAGATCTATTATGTCTGGCATAATTGTAAAAGTGATTGAGATAAAAAAAAAGAGCTTTTGATAACTTTCTGTACAGGAATATTTACAAATTGTTTGGTTTTCTTTTTAAAATATACATGGATTTAAAAATAATTTGGTTTAAATTTTTTGAAAAAATATTCCCAACATCCCCAAACTCACCCATAATCTTTAAGAAGTGTCCAGAAGAAAAGCAAGCAACTGCTGTGACACTTTCTTAGGGTACCCAGGACTCTGAGTCACATTACCCTGCTGCCTCCAGCATGAGGAAGTCTTTCTTTTGGTAGCTGGCTGTCAGCTCCCTGTCACTGCCAGCCCTTCAGCCTTCAAACACTCTCCTCTGGGCTCTGCCGGCCCTTACTTTGCCTTGCAGGTTAACAATAGGTACATCCCAGTCCCCCAGCCACTCCAAAAGCATCCCTCCCGTAATGTTCAGCCCTGTCACTGGACACCTGTAATTACGGGGGTTGCAACTCCCAAGGGAATAGAACACAAATACCAGTTTACCTGATTCAACTGAGTACCAGCTCCAATCTAAGAACACAGCACTGTAATCTATGAATACTCAAAACAAATCTATATTTATTAATAAAGTAGAGATTTAAGAGAGAGTGAGGAATGGTAATAAGAGCCAAAGATTACAAATAAAAGTATAACACACGGCTGCTAGATTAAAATTTAACTTTAGCAGGCTACAATCCTTTGTCTAAAATCGTCTCTCACCTAAGCTTTTTCTGCAGAGCTTGCTGGTTTCAGTCAAACCAGGATCCAAAACATTCATGAATCACCCCCTTCCCCCCCCCCCCCCCCGGGTGTTCCTCAGTGAAATGGATAACGTAGGGGGTCCTTTTTCCTTTCTCTTATACCTCAGAGTTTATCTTTGCACTCCTGAGACAAGACAACCCCCGGTGGTTCTAGTCTTTGGTGTCTCCCCATTTGACAGCACTTCCTCGCGTTGATTTAGAATACAAATGTAGCTCCCATTGTGTTTGGCTTCCAATGATTTTTGGTCAATACTAAGTGCTAGTGGGAGGTGCCAGGGTGAAGCCTTCTATCCGCAGAACAGGTACAGCAAGGGCAGTGACAGTATAACCTTCTCCTACAGTGCTCCACCACAGTACCTCAATCATGTTCTGGGGTCCACGTAGTATTTCTATGCCCATTCGGCCCTTAGAGCAAGACTGCCAATTAGTGCCAAATGTTGGAGTGATGATTTATGATGTGAATCACTGTTTGGAAAAGTGCTTATCACAAGCTTAAGTGCTTAAAGTTATGCACTTGCTTTCCTGAATCGAGCCTAACAGCTTGACTGAGACCAGCAACTCATTTTATATAGGTCACCAAACAGCAAAAAAATGTTAGGTGCTAGAGTCAAGCCAACCGTGTAAGATGAAAGGTTCCATATCTTTTCAAATCCAACTCCCACAAAACCTTTCTATCATATCATGTGCCAGTAGCTGGCTAGGGCTCATGATAGGAGGAGAATTAGATAATTGTTAACTATTATCATCCCTTAATTTAAGATGTTGCCAAGAAATTAATCTCTTTCTTCTCCATCCTTCACCTTCTAGTAGGGTTGCCTGGGCTGCTGCAGTATAAATTGACTGGATATTGAAGGGTCTTTATAATGATGAGGAATAATAGGGTTTTTATATTAAATTATATTAAAGCATTTTCATTAGAGTGGTATGTGTTTGGGTCAATGAATGCCTCAATCTAATCAGTTTCTGAATTGGTTATTAATGTACTGTAGAAATACTTGGAATTCCGGCATTTTAAGTAGGAGAAATTGTCAACTTAAACAGGGAGAAATAAACACCTCTGAAGAGTCTCTGCTTTCATAAATGTTCAAGTTAACAGGATATTTTACCAAGATCTGAGCATATAAAAGTATTAAAGGAACAGATGTGTGGGAAAAAAATATTGGGTAAAGCAAAGGAAACTCTACCTCATCCTTCTTTAAAGATTTTGTAGAAGCACAATTAAACACTCCTAATGGCATTGTTATACACAAACCATCTGGCATGAAAGAAACACTTTATATTTGTATGTCTAAACTTCCTGTTATAACTGTATTTTGCTGGCAATAGAAGTAGTCTATATTGTTTGCAGTTTCCTCATCAGATCTGTAATTATGCAGTGTTTCTGTTTTCAATAAAGGAATTTAATGGACCGCTGTTTGTGGCATGTTATGAAATCTGCACTGTCAAGTACATCTAATATGGCATACATACCACATGTATGTATAAAATTGAAGCTTGAAAGCTGAATTTTAAAGAAGTATTTTATCAAATTAGGCCAATGGAAACACACACAGTGCTGAGGAGCTAATTGTGTAGTAAAAATCCTAAATTTCGGTTCTGCCCTCAGTTACCCATTGAAGTAAAGGGGCATGACATCCAAGGAAATGGGTGAAGAATTGGGCCCTAAGAATATCAGACATGCATCTTTCTAGCCAAACCTGGATGTAGATATACTTATTTCATTAGAGTAAAAGCTGTTGGGCAAATGAAGCAGTTAAACTGACTGGCTGCTAACCACAATGTCATGAAACAGCTTTTAACAGCACATCAGAACTTTGCAGCAGTGATTAAATGAAGCCATTATTATCAGGGTTTCTCAGTAAAGATTTCAAGGGAGTGAAGCAATCCAGAAGAAAACTGAATACTTACAGTGCTTATTTCACAGGGTGTTTCTGAGGGGTAAGGACATTGACTAACGTGAAGCATTTTGAAGATGGAAAGGATTGTAGAATGGTTGTCATTAAAATCGTGACACTTACCATATCTAGTAGTCACATTTCCCAAATGACTTGCCCTATTTCCCATTCTCGGTACAGTGAATACTGCAAATAAGATGGTACAGATCCATACACCGATGAGGTACACATCAGTGGTGCCCCCCATATTCATGTAAGTACTAAGTGTTAGTTATTGCTAAGGGAACGACAAGCCTGCATGTCAGAATCAGACTTATTCCCATGTTCCCCCTTTCTATTCTCCCCCATTCAATCACCGTGCTTACTCTGGTTTCTCTTCAGATCGTATAAATCTTTCGCCTTTGTTTTGCTAATACAATATTCAAAGCCTGCTTATCCCAAGTGGTGTTAATTTGGGGCCTGGTCCTGCAAAGTGCTGAGCACTCTCTAATAAATGATTAGCACCATCAATAGGTCCATACCCTTAGTGAGAGAGAGAGAGAGAGAGAGAGACTGCTTCCCACTGCAAAATCTTGAGAGGATCCAATCACCAATACTATTTGGAGATTCCCAATGAGTGACAAAAGCTTTATTTGCCAAAGAGCTTGTTTGCTCCTTTGAGAGAAGAATAGTATAAATGGCAACATTGTTCTTGCAGGGTTGAAGTTTGCACTTATAGTTTCCAGAACAATACTTCTAAGGTACAGATTCCTCTAAAACAGAGGTGACAGCTATGTCTGTCATTGAAAGACTGGTTTTAAAACATTAGTTAGATGGGGGCCAGAGAGAAAAAATGTCTTTGCTATATAGCTCTTCAAACAAGGAAAGATGCAAAAAAGTTATGCCAGAGTTTCCAATAAATGCAGTCAAAATACAGACTTGGAATTCAGTGCTTGGAGTTATGTTGGCACAAAGGTGGTTTTCAACTTCATGTTAGCTTCTCCTCTCCCCTTCCCCCTGCTCAATTGTGGTCATAAGCATCATTACAGTGAAGTTGCTCTAAAATTACACCATCACAACGAAAAATAGAATTTGGTCCAATATCTCCACATCTGTCCTCTATGCTTCTCCAAAGAGGTGTTCCTGGCAGAAACTGCATGAGTTTGGCAATGGTTGATCTCTCTCTGTTCCAAGACATTAGAATGAACTTCAGAGCTCATACAGGGAAATCCTTATGGTGCTACTTCTTTTGAACAATAAAGTACTGTAATACACTTCCATTAATTCACGTCTATCCTAAAAACCCCTACATCACCACAGTCTATTAAAATGCCTTTTAGTTGTGTAAGGAAGAAGTTACTCACTCTTGCAGTAACTGTGGTTCTTTGAGATGCATTCCCCCTATGGGTGCTCCACTTCCGGTGACTTCGGAGCAGTATCCCCACAGGAAGGAGGGGAGGAATTGAGTCCAGAACTGAAGACAGGACTGCATTACCAAGTGCCACATCTGACATGGATCAAGGCATAGTGTTTAGAAAATGTATGTAGTGAAGCACATGTAATGGCCTTGTGCATCTCAGGTACTAGAATGTTTTTGAGTAATGCCATAGATGTTACTTGTGATCTGGTAGAATGTGCTACCTCACTTTGGGGGGTTGAGCAGAGATTGTGGACATCTATCTATCCACGATGGAAATGAAGCATCTGTGTGACTTCCCAAAATTGACTGGTCCTGGGTAAGCAGAAGGCCCATGTCTGTCTAAGGTATGAAAATAAGTTGAAACTTCTGTGTTTTTTGGACAAAAACACCAGATGAATGGACAGGTTAAGATGAAAATCTAGTAGTACTTCAGGTAAGAATTTATGTGTAAAGAGATGTTGTCCTTGAAAAACACTGTCAAGTGGAGGAGGTCTGCTATCAAGCCCCTCTCCTTCCGCCCCCCCCCCAATTTCTCTGACTCTACAGGCTAACGTGATAGTTACTAAAAAGTCTGTCTTCATGGATAAGTGAGGCAAAGAATACGTTGTCATTGATTCAAATGGAGGTCTTGTTAGATATCTAAGTATGAGGTTGAGGATCCAAATCAGAATGGGCTCCTAACTTGAGGGGTAGAGGTTCCCCAAACCCTTAATAAACCGTGAAGAGATAGGGTGAGCAAATATAGAAATCCTTCTACTGGAGGATGTTGATATTGTAGCCAAGTAAACCATAATCAAGCTAATTGGTAACCCGGATTTCTTTAAATCCAACAGGTAATCCAGGATAGCTGACAGCAAGGAGGATTCAGACATGAGTCAGTGGTGTTGACACCAATGGTTGAACTTCTTCTATTTCTGCAGGTAAGTAATTCAGGTGGATTCCTTTTTACGATTCAGTAACACTTATGCTTCCATAGAGCAGATAGATTCTAATCCTGCGAACCATTGAGGAACCATGCCTTGAGTTTGGGGTGAAGTAAATGATCTGCATCTTGGGAGAAGAGATGAGGAACGATCGGAAGTTTTGATCACTGGGTGGGCGCACAGATGAAGCAGGGTAACGATACCAAGATTGTCTTGGCCAGGTCAGTCCGAAAAGGTTAACCCTGGACTTTTTGTGTCTGATCTTGTTCATCACTCTCAGTGTTAGCAGTGCTGGAGAAAACACATAGAATAGTACCGTCATCTAAGATAGAAGGAAGTCATGTTCCAGAGAGTGATGTCCTAGACCTCCTCTTGAGCAAAAGAGATGATACTACTTGTTCCTGGAAGTAGCAAAGAGATCCACCTCTGGAAGTCCCCAATTTTGAGATCTGCTGTGGGGAATTTGAGAGTCCTGGGAGAAATGCCTGCTGAGGATGTCACCTTCTGGTTTTCTGAACCCCAGGGAGGTAAATGGCTGAAATTTGGATCCGATGGGCTATACATCAGTTCCACAGCTTTATTGCTTCGGTGCACAGGAAGGGGGATATTTCTCCCTCTTGTTTGTTGATATAGAACATGAAGGCCACGTTGTCATCATGATCCTGATGGATTTTCCCTGATGAGGAGTAGAAAATGAAGACAAGCACTCCTGACTGCCTTGAGTTCCAACAGATTGATGTGGAAACTGATTTCCTGAGGCAACCATCTGCCCTTAGTTGTGAGAGAACTGAGGTGAGCTCCCTATCCTAACAGAGATGTATCCATTGTTACGGTTATTGTTGGAGGTGACTGAATGAAAGGAGTGCTGGCACTGACATTGAGTTTGATCTTTCCACCTGGAAGCAATGGAGGCAATCTTGTGTGACTGGTCACAAAGGTACAATATGACCCAGAAGCTGTGGACAGTTTCTTACTGAGGTTTGAGGACTCCCTTGAATTGTCCTGACTAGGTTTGATAAAGCTAAGGATCTGTCTGTGTGAAGGTGTGCCCTGGCTGTCAACAAATCTAAGTACACCCCTGGGAATTGTATTCTCTGTACAGGGGCCATTGTGGATTTTCTTTTATTGAGCTGAAGACCCAATTCCTGGAAAAAAGAAAGGACTATCTGAGTGGATGACTACTGCTTCATAAAATTGACCCTTGAACAGCTAGTTGTTGAGGTATGGGAAGACTAAAATTACCTCCTAGCGAAGGTAAGTGACCACTACTTCTGAACCTTTGAGAACATCCTTAGTGTTACCCGGGGTTTTGAGAACCCCCAGCAGTGGTAACTTAACTGTTTCACTCCAGGCAGTGTCAGGAATAAATCAACAGGAACACAGTAATTCCATTTAATAAATGCAAGTAAGTGTGCTCTTATCTAACACTGCAGTTTATTAGATTTAAGTGCACACATACATAAGCAATAGGTTTAGAACATCCCAGATATTTACCTAACATCTGGAATGGTATTGAGTAATTAACAACGGGTTCACAGTGGACAGTTGCTCACCCACCGGGAAGAAAAGATGTCAGGAAAAACATCTCTCAAGATGGCTTCAAAGGACTGCTCCAAAGTACACTCTATTCGCTAATCTTTTTATAACTAACTTCTACAAAAAACATAGGTCATAATTATCCCTTCTGGATCATCACTTTTTCTAATTTTCAATACTTCTAATATGAGAGGCATCCAGACTCAAGGTCCTCCTTCCACCAAGGTTTTCAGTCTCAGTTGCTGACTGGTCTTTCCCCTCCTCCCATTCTCATTAGTTGAAACTGCCAAATAATTATGATCTTGCTTCTGAAAGCCTGTCTCCAAATTAACCCTTAACTATGTGGTGGTCTATTTTATTAATTCATAGTGTCTGAGTGCTCATAATATGATTGCAATTAGTTTGATCACATTCTGGGGTACACACACCCCTCAAATCCAGGGCAACATTAGGGCCAAGGAAAGACTAAAGGAAGCAATCTGTATTGAACGAGTTCCTGGCCTATAGTGAAGAGTATACAGCTGTGCCACTGTAAGAACGCTTGTGTAGCCACATTATGCTGACAGGAGAGCTCTCCCGTCGACATACTAAAACCAGCTCAACATAGAGCTGTGCACATGAGCACTTATGCCAGCAAAACGCATGTCGCTCAGAGGGGTATTTTTTTTTGACCCCCTGAGCAATAAAAGTTTTGCTGACATAAGTGCTAGTGTAGAGATGGCCTTAGAGTGTCCATTGCTGACTGAGTTAGCCTCCCAACAAGAATGGCAGTGTTTGAATCCTGGAGATCCGGGCATGATCTGCCAAGAGAGAGGTAGAGGAACAAAGTTAATCATCTCACTACTTATCTACTAACTATCTAACAAATGTCTAATACCAACTAATATAAAACTATAAACAAGAAATTAGCCAAGACATGCTTAAGACGGACACAGTAGGGCACCATTTCAGGCTGAGGTGCTTGAGAAGAAACTGAGGGCAGTTGACACATATACCCCTATGTAGCCTTGGTGCAAGGCACGAGGTTGTATAGGATGCATGCATGGGCTGAATGGACACTGCTAATGGAAAATCTCTGATCAAAGGCTCAAGAGATGCCTGCGCACCTGAAGTGGAACACCTATAGGCACATTATTCGAAGAACTATTTTTTACCACGATCCAAAATGACCTGGAACCAAAAGCAAGTGGCAGGCCCTACCTAAAATGACTTCATAACAATTTTGTCCATCTCTATCCTAGATCATTTGAAATTCAACTGTAGGATTATCAAAAAAGGGCTCAGCGTTGGTCTCATTATGCTCAATTAAATCAGTCGGTCATTTATCATTGACTTCTATGGGAGTGGAGTTAAGTCAATGCTGAGCACTTTTGAAAAGTTTTTATTAAGTTTTTATGCTAGGTGAGGGTAAAAATAATCATAGAAATGTAGAGCTGGAGAGGACTTCAACAGGTCATCTAATCTGTCCCTCTGTTTCAAGGCAGGAAACCTTGACCATCCCTGAAAAGTGTTGTTGTCTAACCTGTTCTTGAAAACCACCGATGACTGGGATTCCACAACCTCCGTAGATCGCATAGTTAAGCACTGAAACAGGTTCATAGTTAGAAAATTTTCCTTAATATCTAACTTAAATCTCCCTTCCTGTAAACTAACGTGATTACTTCTTGTCCTATGCTCAGTTGATAAGAGGGGAACAATTGATCACCGTTCTCTTTATAATAACCCTTTACATATCTGATGTCCCCCTCTCAGTCTTTTCTAGACTAAACATGCCCAATTCTTTCAATCTTTCCTCACAGGGCATGACTTCTAAATCTCTTATCATTTTTGTTGCTCTCTTCTGGACTCTTTCCAATTTGTTCACATCTTTCTTAAAGTGCAGTGCTCAAAACTGAGCATAGTACTTCAGCTGAGACTTCAGCAGTACTGAGCAGAATGGAACAATTATCCCATGTGTCTTACATATTACAGTCCTGTTAATACATCCCAGAATGACCTTTGCCTTTTTGGCTGCAGCATCACACTGTTGATTTAAATTCAATATGTGATCCACTGTGTTTCCTTTTCTCTTTCATTTGAAATTTTGAAATTTGAAAAATTTCAACCAGCTCTACAGTTATCTGAAGTGTGTGTGTGTTTGGAGGTGTGGGAGGGGCGGAGGACTCACAAAAAGTTGGTGAACATTTTTCCCAATTTTAAAATTCAAAATTTCATCAGAAGTTTGAATGTCAAAAAAATTCAACCAGCTTTCCTTGTAATAGCCGGAAGGAACAATGGAAACAGCCTTACACAGAGATTTTGCATACCGGTTTTCAGTCTCATATTTGAGGTGGTTGTCATCTTCCCAAAGGGTTCACCTATATATATTAGATTTAAAAACATAGTTAAGAGCTCAGTGGTTAAGGTATTCTGAATGAAGGCAAAGGGAGGTGATAGTTGAGCCAAAGAGCAGGGGCAGGGCAAGGATGGTGCTCAGCTCCGTGTGCCATCCATCTCCCATCCAGGGAGATTAGTGTTGAAGCAGTATTGTGCTTCAGATGTGCTGCAGAATCAGGTCCTAGTTTGAAACCTCATTTTTATAGTATTGAATTATATATCCATATCTTAGATTTTTTTCTAGTCACTATGTTGGTATGTTCTATCTACCTACTTATGAGGTCCCTAGCATCTAAGTACTCCTCAAGTATATAAAAATAGTAATAACAATCTCTGACTCTCTCTCTTCCTCCCAACCTGTAGAAGAAACAGCTTGGTTATGCTGTAGCGGTTTGTGGGGGGTGGAGGGGAAGATGTGTTGTCTGAGGGTATGTGTGAAAGATGGTTTTTAGGGCAGATTTTCAAAGTATTTAGGCTTCCAAAGATGCAAATAGGAATCTAGTGGGGCTTTCAAAAGTGTCCAGTGGGATTTAGGTGCCTAAGCATGTTTGAAAATCCCACTAAGCACTTGTCTGCAGCTTTAAAAGTCTGGTCCTTAGTGAATAGAAGTAAAAGGCAAATGCCCAGGGGCTTGACTGGTGTAGGGTCAGGGCTTTACTGAGGGACAGAGGTAAATTGACTGAATTAGTTTTGCATTGAGTTATAAACATGACAAGATCTGAGGTCAATTTTTCTCGTACAGGAGTGAGTTCCACACTGTAGGTCCACGTCCAGTGAATGTTCTGTCTCCTACACAGAACCTCTGCCTATTGGTTGACAGTTTAATTGTTCCGCTGGAATGTATCAGTGTGAAGGTTGTGCTGTGACGGGTTGGATCACAGAAACCCCCTTGGGAGCTGCCACCAGATGTGCAAAGACTACCCCTGCTTCTGCTTTCCCTGCCAGCTCAGGACTCCAGCACCCTGTCTTGCTGAGCCAGACACTCCCGTCTGGCTCCAGACACAGACCCAGGGTCTGAATCACTTGTCCCAAAGCTGCAAGTTTACCTGAAAACAGCTCGCAGTAGCGTGCTTGTCTTTAGCACTCAGATGCCCAACTCCCAGTGGGGTCTAAACTAGGGTTACCATATTTCAGCGAGCAAAAAAGAGGACGGGAGGAGCCCCGCCCTAGCCCCGCCCCTGCCCCTCCCACTTCCCGCCCCCCCTGACCTCCCAACCCTCCCCCCGTTCCTTGTCCCCTGACTACCCCCTCCTGGGACCCCTGCCCCTAACTGCCCCCCAGGACTATCTAAGCCTCCCTGCCTCTTGTCCCCTGACTGCCCCAACCTTTATCCACACCCCCACCCCCAGACAGACCCCTGGGACTCCCACGCCCCATCCAACCACTCCCCACCCCCTGACAGCCCCCCCCCAGAACTCCCAACCCATCTAAACCCCTCTGCTCCCTGTCCCCTGACTGCTCCGATCCCTCTCCGCACTCCTGCCCCCTGACAGCCCCCCCCCAGAACTCCCAACCCATCTAAACCTCTCTGCTCCCTGTCCCCTGACTGCTCCGATCCCTCTCCCCACTCCTGCCCCCTGACAGCCCCCCCCAGAACTCCCAGCCCCCTACCCCCCCCGCTCCTTGTCCCCTGACTGCCCCCTCCTGGGACCCCTGCTCCTAACTGCCCTCCAGAACCCCACCCCCTACCTAAGACTCCCTGTTCCTTGTCCCCTAACTGCCCCCTCCTAAGACCCCCCCCCAACTGCCCACCAGGACCCTACCCCCTACCTGTACCCTGACTGCCCAAAACTTTCTCCACTCCCCCCCAAAAGCCCCCCCCCGTTTCTTGACTGCCCCCTCCAGAACCTCCCTGCCCCTTCTCCTGCCCCCCTTACCCTGCTGCCCAGAACAGGGTGTTGGGCTCTATGCGAGCCGACACGTGGCTGAGCTCCCCAGCACAACAAAACCCGGTCCCTGGCCCTGCACAACAAAACCCGGTCCGAGGTCCGGACCGGGTTGCAGGGGAGAGCTGCCCTTGTATCAGCACAAAGTGCTCTCGCTCCCGTTTTGCTACGCTGCATGGCAGAAACCGCTCCCAGTTGCAAAAGGGGAGGGCTGCACTTTGTGCTGAGACACTTGCTCAGAATGCAGGGCGGAGCTCCTCTCCAGCTGCTCCGGAGTCCAGCCCGGGACTTTCCTGCAGCCCTCCCAGCCGCTCACTCTGCTGTGCCGGGGGAGGGGGAAATCCCGGACATTGTGAGTGCTTTACAAATTCCCCCCGGACGCTATTTTTAGCACAAAAAGGAGGACATGTCCGGGTAAATCCGGACGAATGGTAACCCTAGTCTAAACCCATATAAATCTGTTTTACCCTGCATAAAGCTTATGCAGGGCAAACTCATAAATTGTTCGCCCTCTATAACACTGATAGAGAGATATGCACAGTTGTTTGCTCCCCCAGGTATTAATACATACTCTGAGTAAATTACTAAATAAAAAGTGATTTTATTAAATACAGACAGTAGGATTTAAGTGGTTCAAAGTAGTAACAGACAGAACAAAGTAAGTCACCAAGCAAAATGAAATAAAATGCGCAAATCTATGCCTAATCAAACTGAATACAGATAATCTCACCCTCAGAGATGTTTCAGTAAGTTTTTCTCAGACTGGACACCTTCCAGGCCTGGGCACAATTCTTTCCCCTGGTACAGCTCTTGTTGCAGCTCAGGTGGTAGCTAGGGGATTCTTCATGATGGCTTCTCTCCTTCTCTGTTCTCTTTCCCCCTTTATATATCTTTTGCATAAGGCGGGAACTCTTTGTCTCTCTGGGTTTCCACCCCCCCTCACTGGAAAAGCACCAGGTTAAAGATGGATTCCAGTTCAGGACATGTGATCATGTCACTGCAAGACTTCATTACTCACTTGCCAGCACACACATATACAGGAAGACTCACAGGTAAATACAGCCATCTGCAGACAATGGGAGTCATCAAGATTCCAAACCATCATTAATGGTCCACACTTTACACAATTACAATAGGCCCTCAGAGTTACATTTTATATTTCTAGTTTTAGATACAAGAGTGGTACATTTATGCAAATCAGATGATCACACTCAGTAGATTATAAGCTTTGTAATGATACCTTACAAGAGACCTTTTGCATGAGGTTACTTACATTCACTTATTACCGTATTTTCTCTAAAACTATCTCAGTTACATTATATTGACTTATTATCAAGTTTTTATAAAACCATATAGACTGCACAACGTCACAGTGATCATGGAGAAAAAGGCAACCTCTTGGGTGGTTTGAGTCAATCCTATGGAGATCTTACTCTTCACATTGGGTTGATGCATCCATGGTGACTACGCAGACAGGCTTCTGGAGTTTGTACCAGATGGAGTTTTTTTTCAGGGTGTGTGGCATCATTCCCAGATAACGTAGAGTGACCAGATGTGATGAAGAAAATATCGGGACACGGGGGGGGGGGCAAAAAAAAAAAATACGAGTGCTGCCGGCCGAGCAAAATATCAGGACAAATTGCGTCCCGACCAGAGATCGGGACGTCTGGTCACCCTAAGATAACATGACTTCAATGGGGCACCATGCTGGAGCAATGGTACACTTATGCAATTCTGTTTGCAGGATCAGGGCCCCAGATTGGATGTCACAAACAGGAGGGTCACATGTACAGATCTGTGTCTGATAGGATGTCATGCACCCTTCTAGTGAGATGATCAAAATGGGCACTTTGTTTTTCTGCCTCCATATCTTTTTGAGCACCACGTAGGACTGAGGAGTCTGAAAGGAACACAAGGTTGCAGGCTGATTAATAATGTTGAGAGCAGATGCCTTTAGTAGTGGGCGATGCTATAGAGGAAGCAAGAAACCTATTTAAACACAGAAGGCAAGTCAGACACAGTCTCTTTCCCTCAAAACCCTTATGTTTAAATAGCAGTAATGCCTCCCTGGTGTTCTGGACTGTAGCTCTATTTCTGTGCTGAGATGTTGCTCTTGGTGACTTTGTCCATATGTTCAGGCTAATTTCCCATATGCACTGGTTCTTAAACAGTTTAAAAGGATTGGCGCAGACACAAGAAAGTTTAAAGAAACAGTTTTCTTTATTTGGTATGGATTTACCATTGTCACAGTGGATGCTCTGTTCCTTACAGCCTGACTTGATGACCTTGACTGCCTCAGGTCTGTCCGACTCATTCACTGCCAGTCCTTTGCTCCCAAGTTCACCACTTCTCCCACCTTTTTAAAATCTTCTCCCCACTTCTCAATGTCACTTCTGTCTGATTCCTCCTAGTCTTTCCTCCGCTTCCCCTAATACATGCTGATCTTACTGTATTTTTAGAAGCAGTGTGCCTGATTAACTGCTTTAACTCCAGGGATTTACTTTGGTGTGAATGAGAGGACTCTGAACCCCATGACAAACAGACCAAAGTCTGGAAGTACCCTATTGGAGCATGGCTGAATCCAGTCCTCAGTTACACCTATCACTCCCCATGGGGCTGCAGGATGCTGGTGAGAACAGAATTTGGTTCATATGGTGTCCTGTGAATGTTTTGGGCCTTGTTTTTTGCCACCATTAGGAAGAATCAGCCTTCATTTAGACTCTCCTATCAACTTTGAATTTGTGTCACAGCCTTCATGTTATTTAAATGTACCCTCTGGTCTTTGAAATTGAATTGGTTTCTCCTGAGTCACAAATCACAACCTTCTGTAGGTTTCTCCTAAGTCACAAACCTCCTGCCCCACTGAATGGAATAGAGTGAAACCCCTCTGAGTATTCCACACCTGTGTTTACTCAGTGAAAGTTGTTGCCAGCAATCTAACTTAAAATACTTGACTCCCCAGTTGTACTGTAAGTAAGAGAGATTTTATTAAAGCCTTGGCTTCCCATTTATACTGTGCCTAAAAACTGTAGCTAACTTTGCATGGCACATAAATGGCATACGTCTGTAGCTTTGTTTTAAAGGTTATATTTCAACAGAAGTTGGGGTGGCATGCAGCTGTGCTGCACATGCACGCTGGTTAGTTGTGTGCACAGATACCTGGTTGCACATGCAACGAGTGTCTTGTAAGCTCTTTCATACAGGGATCATGTCTTCCTCTATGTTTGTACAATAACCAGTACAATAGGGCCCTGATCCTGATTGAGCCTCCAAGGTGCTACTATAATATAAATATTGCTGGTAATAATGAGCATGACTTTGCAATCAAGACTCTCTTTGAAAACCTGGCCCTGAGAGCCCAGCCACGCAACTTCAAGTTTAGTGGAAGAACCTGTTCTTCACAAAGTTGCCTGCACTTGTAGAGTCCTTGTCAGGATTATTCAGATAAGGCTGGAGGGGTTTGTGATAAATTGCCTGATTAAAGACCACTCCTATTCCATCTCTTTAAGAAAAATAAACAAGGTCTTTGGATAATTTTGCTGCAGGGGAGGAAGGGTGGTTTGGTGTTTAAGGCATGGGACTTCGAAGCAAGAGATCAACTTCAGTTCTCCACCTTACTCTGCCATAAATTTCCCATGCAACATTAGGCAAATCACTATCTGTGCCTTGGTTTCTTTGTCTGCAGGTAATAATACTGTTGTGTTGAAAGGTGTTAATGGTTGCCATCAGGTGAGTCTATGACTCAAAGTCAATCACAGACCTCATTAGCGTCAATGGGTTTGCAATAGCATACTTTCCGACTCATTGAAAGAACCAATCAAATTATTTTGAATAATATTAACAGCTACAAACTAGAGCTGATTGGCAATGTTTTATTTATTTTTTTTGTGACAAAAATCGCTAGTTTATTGAAAATGAAACATGAAAAACATGTTGATTCTGACAAAATTTTGTATTGGAAAAAAAAAGTAACAAAAAATTCCTAAACAAAGTGATAATGCTGAAGCGATAATTTCAGAAACAAAGATTTTGATTTTTCATTTTGAAATAAAATTCATTGTTTTTATACAAAACAAATTTAAAAGGGGGTTTGAAAGGTCAAAATCAGAGTTAAATGTTTTGATTGACCTGAAATGATTTTTTTATTTTTTATTTTTTTGGAGTGGGGCAAATTTTGTTTGTAAGGCAATTTTGAAAGTGTGTGTGTGTGTGTTTTGTTCCATTTCAGAATGGAAAAATTTCACAGTCATGGGCTTTCACATGAAATGGAAAATCTGGTTCCTGCCCAACTTTACTACAATGGTGGGACCATATGGCAAGTTACAGCTAAACCACATGGACTAAGGAATTTCCCTGGCTGCAAACATGGAGGGCTAGGATATTGGTTTTGCAGCATGTGCGTAATAGAGGCAGAAAGCCTGGAGAAGCAGTGATGAAAGTAACCCTGAGTGGAAGCAGAGAGACAGAGCTTCTTGGGCACAGAGATCAATGGGAGAGCAGACCTGAGGATATCTGAGCAGGGTAACTAACTATTGCTGGTTGTTCATGGAGGATAGGTCCATCAATGGCTATTAGCAAGGATGGTGTCCCTAGCCTCTGTTTGCCAGAAGCTAGGAATGGGCAAAAGGGGCTGGATCACTTGATGATTACCTGTTCCATTCATTCCCTCTGGAGCATCTGACATTGGCCTCTGTCGGAAGACAGGATACTGCACTAGATGGACCTTTAGTTTGACCCAGTAGTGTGGTCATTCTTATGTTCAGGGAAACAACATTTTGTGTACATATTTAGTAAATGAACAAGATTACACCCAAGAATATACTGGACTCCTATCACTGATTTCTCATTCTAACTGAAACAACCCTGGAAGACCCTGAATATTGGCTGACTGCTCGGGCCAAAGGGACAAGAATACTTTATGCCAGGGATTCCAAAATTTTTCATAAGGCTCACATCCTAACAGAGAGAGTCTCATGAACACATCCCTTCCCAGGCACAATCTCATAGCATCTCTATGGCAACTATAGTGACTGCTTTAATGTAAAAGTTACATTAGGAAAGGATTTAATGTATTTTAATGGGATTTAATAGGAAAAAAACAAGCAGGAGGAGCCAGCACCCCTGTCAGCTCTCTGTGGACCGTCAGCAAATGCTCTGAAGTCGAGTTGGTTGAAATATTTTTGTCAAAACTTTTTTTGATGAAAAATGACTTTTCAGCTAAACTGAAATGTTCATGGAAAAATGTGTTTTTCAAAAAACAAAACCTAAAATTTTTCCATAAAAAAAAAATTGTTTCCTGACTAGTTCGACTCTGCAGACTACTTGTGATCTACAGATCAAACCTCTGCTTCATGCAGTCATAGCTAAAATCATAGGCTGTGGGCTAAAGATCATTCACACGTAGGCTGAAAATCAAAAGTGCTGTCATGGTAAATCTTTAAAACTCTGCCAGTTCCTAAAAGACCACTGCTCCTCTTGCACTCAGTGCTTAATGAAAGATTACCAGTTAAGAAACAGCTTTCATTTAGGAATAAATCCCTGACATTTATATCAAATAGCACGTTTTAAATTCATATTGGTATTTCTATGGTTATTCTGGAAGAGCTAAATGATTCATTTTAAAGACATACCTAGCATACAGGCCCCATGGCATGGAGGCATGTACCTGGTCAGTGGCTGGCTTCAGCCACGGGAGAAATGGGTTCAATTTCCTGCTTTACCACAGACTTCTTGTGTGATCTTGAACAAGTCATTTAGTCTTGCTGTGCCTCAGTTCCTCATCTGTAAAATGGGGATAATAGCACTTCTCTATGGGCATGATGGGGAAAAATACATTCAAGATTGTAAGGTTTTCTGACATTATGGTGATGGGGGGCCATATGAACCTAAAATAGATTCTGCCATGGTCCTCCTCTGCCACCCCCACAGCTCCTCCTTTTATAAGTTCTTTTCTCTGCCACATTAATTTTTAAAAGTGCCTAGTTTTGTTAATACATTTTCTTTATTCTCTACAAAATCTTCTCAACTAAACCTCACAATCAGATTTATGGCAAGATCAGTATCACTTCCAGTCCCAGCAAAGCTTTGCAAACTTGAATGTTGCCTTCAGCTTGGCTTCAAATATAAGTAAACTGAGCTCACACCCAAACCTTGTAGAGCTTCAGGGCTTGTGAATCAAGCTGCTTCTGACTTTTGAAAAAGAAATTGCAAGCCAATTTGTCACCCAAATTTGGAAAGGTTTCCACAACTCTAGTTGGAGACTAGGGGTAGGTCTATCAGAACTCTGAGGGCTTGATGTCAAATTAACCATAACAATAACGGAGTATAGGCACAGCAATATGTACTTGTTAAATGGTGCTTGGCTACTTGAAATCTAATCAGTTCTGTCTCTTGAATGTAGGAACCTGCTTGGAACTTGGAGAGAGAATCACAGGTTGCAACAGGGAAGAGTTTGGAAGAGGCACCAGGAAGTTAGTCTGTGTGCACATGGTTTCAATGGCAGCGGCAGTCGCAGCACCTGTGTAAAGAGCTCGTTTAGTTTTACAAGTATGGAGTCCACTCATGTTATTATCCGGCATGCAGTACATGATAATACTTACTGTATTTATCTTTGCTATTCTTGACATAACTTGCAAAATAAGAAATCCAACTACAGTCTATTCATTAAAGTACAAATTATTCACATTGAGAAGAGAAGCATGGTCTTGAGTTGTGTCGCTGAACTGAAACTCATGAGACCTCATGAGTTCTCAGCTGTGCAAAGGCTTCCTTTGTGATCTTCTGCTCCTCAAACCCAAGCTGCCTGGCTTCCCTGCAAATTGGAATTGCAAGGGACCTTTTGTCAATGGAGGATCAGGCATGCTGGAATGCCAGTCAGACATGTGCACACCCTCCCTCCACTTAGGCTGAAGGTGGCTGGGGGTGGCTAGACTACCTTTGCCAACTTTATGCTAGGGGGAGTTTTGCTCCACAGGGGGAGTGTTTAGTGGCTATTTCTGGCTGCTTTAATTCCACTTTATATGGCACAAAATGTATTTAGTAGATGAAAAATCTGGCCCAAAGGGTTTAATAATGAGAAAGGTGGGTTGAGACACATGTAAATGGACAGTGAGATCCACATCTGGCCTCTTCCTTCATTGCTGCTAATCAGGTATTTTCTATTACTGCAACTCATTCTGTAGTACTGGCTTTTTGTTTGTTTATTTGTTTTTTGTTTTTAAAGTGAGCTAACTTCCTTTCACCAAATAAAATCTTCTGTGACCTCCACTGCAGAAGCAAAAGTTGACAAGCAGGGACCCTGAAGCCCTTGCAGTCAGCACCTATTACATTCATGTCTGTATCTTGTCCCTGTTCTGGCTTTTCCAGGTTAATCCAATTTTGAATGCCTGAGCTGCAGGAACATTCATTCTCTGATAAAACACAGAGCTCCCAACTTTTATTCATTTAGCTTATGCTTAAAACCTGCCTTGTCTCCAGCAATCAGGCCATGACCCCTTTGATTTCCACTGGCAGAATGACTCTGGGTTGTTTATCACAGTTTTAACTTTTCAGGCAAATTACTCCTTTAACTTTTAGAAACGCATGATTGGATCTTTCTTCCCACCTGAAGAAAAATGTCAGTCTTGGGATAAAACAGAACCCCTTCTGTGTCCTGTGCAAATTCTAAAGGACACGGGTGTTCTGTTTCTCCATACACAAAGAGCAGCTATATACTTTCAGTCTCAAATGGCTTATTTTGAGTAGGGAAAACAGCTACAAGAAAGAACGAAGGTAAAGTATCCAGGAGACAGCACAGTGTTTTAAATAATAGTTTTAAATTACACAGTACACAGCTATATATAACCACTGTCACCACCAAACATGTTTACAGCCCAAGGATGTGATTCTGCACCGTGCCTCTTGGAGGCACAGCACAAAACTCACAGCTCAGGGGCAGAGGTGCTATGGTGGTTTTAAGCCACCTTTGCTCCCTCCCAATTCTGGGGCCTGCAGAGGCCTCTGGTATCTAAGTTAGGGAGGGCAGCTTTCTGGGGCTATCCAAGGGGCCACAGCACTGTCTGGAATTTAGTACTATGTAACATTGCTGTCTAACCATGTGTAAAACCCAAGGCAAAAATATTAGGAGGTAAACTTGAGAGTGCGTATCACTGACATAAGGATAAAAAGCTTTACAAGACTTTTGCAGTTATCAAAAAACAACAGTGATAGTTAAATAAAAGAAAACCAAATACTTGAAAGGATTAAAATGCACAGTTATGATCACTCAAACAACTTTAAATCTGACCCTACAGCAACACCAGTATCTCATCTCTCCTTCTTTGGTCTGTTCATATCTTCTAAATAAGATGTTAGTTTTGGATCAGCAACATTGCCAATTCCCAGCATTCAAAAATCATGAGTCAGGACCCAAAATGTCATGAGAGTGTCTTAAAAATAATGAGATTAAAAAACCACAAAAATGTTTGTGCTCTTTTCCTTTTCCTTTGGGTTTCTGAGCTTTTAGGGTGTATTTTTTTCACAATTTCAAGCCTTTCTCTGCAGCCATGAGCCCTAGAAACTATTTTTTTTAATTGAAAGCTGAGATAGCATTTACTGTTGGGAGTAGTTACTGATTTCACTAGAATTACTCTCAGTAGTAAGTACTGTACTCGGTAGTAAGTGTTTGCATGAGTGGATTTATAGGTTACAAATAGATCTTACTCTATTATACGTGCCATGTAAATGTACAGTGCTAGTTAGGTGATAGTTAATGAAATACCAGCATGAGGCTGGTGTCATAGAGTTTCACATATGTACCGAAATACCAGCCAGACACTATTGTCATAACGTTGGAGGACAAGATTTACCCAGGCTGTTTTGACAATCTCACAAGAAAGCTGGATCTCATAAGATTTCCAGCCCGAAGACACTGGCTCAGATTATTCTCTAAATGTGAAAATAAACTATGGCAGCCACCAGCTCAGATAATGAGGCTCCCAGCAGCCTTAAGGATTGTTCTCATGGATTTCATGATCGCTGTAGCTAAGGCCACTCTTAGATGGAAAGAAGGGCCCTTTCGCTTGCAAACCAAATTGTTGTTTTATGAGTTAACAATAGATGGCGCTCAACTTCCATGGGTCTGGCTTTCTTAATCAGAAAGTGTATCTTTAAATAATTAGGCCCACAAGACAGCATTTAAAAGGGTTATTCACTGAAGTCAGTAAAAATGTGTGGACGTGGATAGCCAGGAAAGTCAAGATGCTTCACCAGCTGGAGAAGGCTTAGGTGAGCTAGACTGACTGCAAGAATGGGCTGCCAACATAGACAAAGGGAAGAAGCAGGGATATGCAAATTCTTGAGGACAGCTACAGTGAAGGTTCTCTTGTTGAGTAGGGCACTTCATGCCTGTCACTTCTGAAGACCTGTGCTGAAGGCTGTCTTGGACCACACAAGTTAAAACATCTCTACTGATTTTTAACTTTCTCCTCTCTGAAAAAAACAACCAACCAACCAACCCCCCAAAAGCCCATATGATTTATATTCTCTCTTTAGGATTGGCGTAATCTGGGCAATTTCAGTCATGATTATGATGCCTTTTCAGAACTGGAGGGGTGGGGAGGAACTTGTACAGTTCCCTACTCTATCGTGCAGCATGCTTGACTTCCACCCGGGCTCTTGTTCTTTACTTCTCTGGGAAACAAATGTACTTGTTTTTTGGTAGAACTAGGGGCTTAATCTTGCAATGTAAAACCTGGGGAGGGGGCAAAGGGGATCACAGAGTGGAGATGTTTCCCTGTTACACCCCAGCATGGGAACAGGAAGTAGGTAAAGCCATGTGATGTTCTCAGCATATTGCACCTTCCCTGCCGTGCAGCGGAGGAGGCAGAGGCAGAGGCGAGGGCTGTTTATTGCAAGCATGCTGCATCCTCATGCAAACTACAGAATATGAGACTTGCAACAGCCACTGCTTAGGAAATGGGTACGCCTGTGGGGAGCAGGGGCACAGCTGGTGCCATATGGCCCACCACATATTCTCTGGTTGGCTAGTAGCACTACGCTGAGCTGAGCAGCTGCTCGCTGCCCTCGAGTGGCTTTCTTAATGCCTCTCAAGCTACCCTCATGCAGGATCAAGCCCTAGATCTGTGCTTCATAAGAGCAAATATTATTTTACTTAGAGAAAAGTGAAGTGGAGAGGGAAGGCTGTGTACTGCTATGGTTGGTTGGGAAGAGTACGTATTCCATGCTGTTGGGGAGCCTATGGGTACAGTTAGCCCTTGAATGTTTTACCAATGTAAGTCAGGTCACGCAGACCACTCACAGGCTTTTTTTCCTAAATAATTTTCCCCATGAAGGCACCCCTAAGCATAACTGCCACTTTGGACAAACCTCTTCCTAATTTCTCACCAGGCTACTCCTCAGAGCTGCTTCTCTCGACGGAACAAATAAAATTAGAGCGATCCTGTGGATGATGGCTGCGCTGTGTGAAAGCTTTGCAGTACACTAGCTTCTTTATCAGTGAAGGCTGGCTATTGGTGGGAGCTAAGGAAGGAGCCAGCACAAGTAAAGGTGTGGGGAGAGAAAGGGTAGAAACCAATAAATACAAACCATATTAAAAAAAATGTGAACAGTACATAGAAGAGAGAGGTTAAAAATCACAACTTTGAATGTATTTTGGCTATAGACATACCTGCATTTTAAAAAAGAGTATTCTACAATGGTGTTTGTTAATGGCTTTGAAACTGAAAAAGCCCTGTATATCACCCTTGCAAGATTGCCATCAAAGTTGACCAGCCCCAGGTCTAATTGCCCATGATGATGAAAAGCTAATACTCTTTTAGTTGGCCATCCAAAAGTATTACTTGCCCTGAGTGCGTGAGGGAATAAAATTCTACAATGCTTATCCAGGGCTTGATCCTGCTCTCATTCAAGTCAATGGGAAAACTCCTATTAACTTCAACAGTACAGGATCAATCCCTAGAACAGTAGCTGCTATGGTTATTTAATGGCCGGGAACAATCTACTACCACTCAAGCAAGTTGTAAATGATTAGATGATTGTAGATGACTGTGATCTAGAGGACTAAACATGAGAGTCTGGGATAAGGAAATCCCGAATTCTACTTCTAGCTTTGCTGTTTACCTGGTTGTGTGATCTTATGCAAAGTCACTGAACTCGTCTATACCTATTTCCCCAAAAAGGCGATAATAATGTCTGATTCCTTACCACTCAATATTGGTGTGAGAATTAATTAACGTGTTTATATGCTGCTCCAGAGATGTTTATTATTACTATAATAGGCTGTAGTATTTTAAATAAGGGAATATAGTGAAAAATCAAAGATAAAGGAGAACTACAGTACTGCTTATTAAGAATACATGACCAACCCAGTGCTTCCCATCTGTACTCATGCAGTCCAACAGTACTAACTTGCAGGAACAGTTTGTTATAATCCAAAGCTTTCAAACTTGGGTTCCTAACTTAGGCACCTAAGTAGAAGTACTCTGTTATCAGAGGTGCTAAGCAACCCTTGCTCTCATTTAAACAAATGAGATTTGCAGATGCTCAGCACATTTGAAAATGAGACCATTTCAATTCAGGTGCCTAAATATGGAGCTAGGAGCCCAGGTTTAGACATTCAGGTTTGAAAATGTTGGTTCTGTGCTCTTCATACTATTTAGTCCAGGGGTTCTCAAACTGGGGTCACGAAATTATTACGGGGGGGGGTCGCAAGCTGTCAGCCTCCACCCCCAAACCCCACTTTGCCTCCAGCATTTATAATAGTGTTAAATATAAAAAAGAGGCTTTTAATTCATATAGGGACATCCCACTTAGAGGTTTGCTGTGTGAAAGGGGTCACCAATATAAAACTCTGAGAACTACTGATTTAGCCAAAAGCATTCTGTGGGGGGAAAAGGAGACTGCTTCCACTAACCAGCAGAGGGGCTCCAAAGCTCTTTGCTCAATATTCTCAAACAAAGAGTGTATAGAGCAGGGATTAGGCCTATAAATCTGATGTAATTAAAATACCGAATGTTAGTGTTAAAAGTACCCTTAATAAAAAAGACTCTCAAAGAGGTATTAAAAGCCAAAGTTTTCAATTACCACTAACTGGAGCAATAAATGCACATACTGTTATTCATATGTTCTAATTATTTTTTTAAATGTTCTGTGCACATTATACACTTACCAGTGACTGCAACAGGCTGTGCAAGGCCAAAATGGCTCTGCTTTCCAATGGCTGCCTTCTTCCAGAAGGTGTTGCTGTTATGCAGCTATGTTAAAGACACACAAAGTAGTGTGGAAAGCTGGGTGGAATAAAATGTGGTAAGGCTGAATAAAAAAATGTAAACCATACTAAGTATATAGAATTCAGGAACAAGGATTTCTATTATATGGGGGAAAGAGAGCCTTTAGTGTAGTATGTGTCCACACTATAAATAGTTCAGCAAAATGTAAACACTAAATATTTCCACCAGGGATCTTTGCAGCCTCACATACAGTAGCTCTACTTTTCATTAAGACTTCTTTTAATAAAGGGGCTTTTGTGGGGTTAAATTGAGAAAAAGACCAGCCACCTGTAACTTTTTTTTTAACCTAATAGTACATACAGTACATCTATCAAAAACAGAGGAATTTGAAACCTGCAAACTTGTTAAAGAAGCAAGTTCCACAGATGATATAGAACAAATGCCATATGTGCACCAAGCCAAGCAAATTAACAAAAGGGCAGGGGCACTTGCAATATTGCTTGAATAATTCAGGCTGAATAATGGGCTCTTTTCACACACAAAAGCTGAAATGTGTTTCAGAAGAAAACCATGCATTTTTATTGAATATTATATGGTACAAGCCCTGATTATAAGAGCTATTAATCCTGAACACATTAATTTTATACTGTAATTTGGGGTAAGTGTTACATGTCCCTGGGTGCAGGTCTGCACTACGTGGGCAAAGGGGAACAAGCATTTTGATTGCACTTTCATTTAACGCTTCCCTGTGTTGTCAGAAGTACTCTCTCTCGGTCTGTTCCCCAACAGACAAGTACCACAGAACCATCATCTCTATTATCACCCTTGTCGGCAGGGTCCAGAGAGAAGCTGGGGTGATGTGGGCACCGGGACTGACATGCGCTGACTTTCAGAAGGGCTGAACTCTGACAAGACCGTGAATTACTTGAGACCCTAGAGGTGATGTCTTTAAGTCAAGCTGACATCTTGACAGCATGGGAGAAGTCTACGCCACTGCTGTCCAAGCTGTAATTGCTCTGAAGGTAAAAAGGACTTTATTCTCCAGGACTGTCAAGCCAGTACCTTTTACGAATACTTAATTAACTAAGGACCCAATCATGCAAGGGACTGAGCACCCTTAACTAGGGTGATTGCTGACAGTTCAGGTGTTGGTCTATGGGAATTTACGGTATTTGTCACTTCACAGGACTGGCCCCTTCAAAAGAAAAAAAACATATTTTAAAAATGATCTTGATCATAGCTCTCAATCCGCCAAGGCCCTAATGTGGGACATGACATTTGATGAAGAAACAGGAGAGATACACAAAATTATTCATGCAGGAAATTTAAAATGATGCAGCATTCATTCCTTTAGTGTAAACACATCTTTCTGTCAAGTGAGATGACACCAAACTTGTGTGGTGCCCTTGGGACTAAAATAGGTAACCTCTCTTGAAATGAAGGACATTTGAGAGTCAGGATCTTGAGTCTTCTGTTTCTGAAAGCGTAACTGTGAACTAATAGATTAAATGTGTATCATATTCAAATTTTCCCTCATATAGACATGGGGCCCGATCTTCAAAATTGCTCAGAGCTCATTTACGCACGAAGAGAAGAGCCCGATTTTCCAAAGTGCTCAGCACCCAGGAGCTCTCACTGTGCTGCTTATTTTTGGTGCTTAACTGGGAGCTGAGTTTTTTTTTGAAAATCTGGCCCATAGTATTTGTCATATAAGCCTTCGTGTTATACAGCAATAGGCAACTTACAGCATCTCTTGCTTTGTGTGAGAAAAATGTAAAGCACTGCCACCTACAGGAGGCAGCTGGCAAGACTCTTGGCGAGTCAGGAGACAGCCATTGGAACAACTAACCAAGGGATATGATGGTGAATTCTCCATCAGTTGGGGTCTGTCAGTTAAGATTGGATGTCTACAAGATATGCTCTGCCTAAGTCTCTGAATCTAAGCACCATCTCCTCGACCTCTGTTGGCTTTTTAAGCACAATAGAGAAATGTGAGTAGTATATGACACATAGTTACAAATCTTTGATTCTATCCACTGCAGGGATGTGTTTCACAGACACACTTGACCAATGCATTGTGATGCAATTTGCGAATTTAAAATAAAAAAAGAATGTTCTCTTCTTGAGCATGGACAGACCAACGGTTACAGCTACTGTTGGAGCAGCGTTCAGGTTCCAATTCAAATGCCCTGTGTTTCACAGGCAGTGATGCTCCTCTAGGGGAGGTCTGTGCTTTCAGAAGAAGAAGTTCTAGGTTCTGTCCCGCTATTGCTGTGAAATTCCAGGTAACCATGGTGTGCAAAACTGAGTCATTCATTGGGTATGCCTACATGGCAATAAAACACTTGCAGCTGGCCCGAGTCAGCTGACCTGGGCTAGCTGCAGGTGATTTATTGCAGTGTAGACAAGCCCATACAGTTTAAGACCAGAAGGGACCACGAGGTCATCTAGTCCAATCTTCTGTATATCACAGGCCACCAACCACCAGTTTTTTCACACTAAACCCATTCATGAAGTTCCTATGTGGCCACATATTTGTTACAGTATTAATTACTGTTTCCGTAAATAGGTCAGTGTAACAAATAAATCTGTGTGATACAATAAATATTACTAAAAGGCTTAACCCTTTTCTCACCAACTCAATTAATTTCACTTGCCTTTCCTTTTAATAATACTGCTTCTGGATCCAACCACAGAAAAGTGTGAATATGAAAAAGAACAAAAAACGTTAACTGACCCTGGAAAGAGGTTCCTTTGTAAGAAGGCATTGGCCTGTTCTTATGTCATTCATATTGGTGCCCCTAACAGCTATGCAGGAGAGCTGGTGGGAAAATGGTCATTGTTTTGACTGTTTAAAAATTTTTCCATGAATTTACTTTGTTTTTCAGTAAAAACTAAAATCAAAAAACGTTTTTTTTCTTGAAATCCAAAAAAACAAAAAACCCAAATTCAAATACTGAAAAGCTTTTGAGTGTTTGTTTGTTTAGTCCCCTCCCCCTCTTCTTTTCTAGTGGGAAAAAGAAAAGGGGGAAGAAATGTCTCAAAGGTAGTACAAAAACAAAAAGCAAACAAAAAAGAAAGCCAAAAATATTTTTAGCTTTTCATTGAAAATCTGGAAAACTTTGAATGAAATGAAAGTTCTCTGCAAAAAATTTCACTTTGAAAAAAAGCTCTTATTGAAAAATGTGTTTGCACAAAAAATTTTAACCAGTTCTGCTTTGCAGTATTAATTCAGTCACCTACATTAATGCTGATTTTTCTCAGTTGGCTACAGTGCCAGCTAGGAGACTATTCCTGGTAGTCAGAGGCTCCACTCAGCTAGCTAGCCACACTCGTGACATGGCATTTGGGCTTGAGCAATTG
This sequence comes from Malaclemys terrapin pileata, assembly GCF_027887155.1. Taxonomy (NCBI): domain Eukaryota; kingdom Metazoa; phylum Chordata; order Testudines; family Emydidae; genus Malaclemys; species Malaclemys terrapin. The sequence goes on from NC_071505.1 coordinate 117,920,396, forward strand.
GAAATATTGACCCTATCATGGACTGACTTTTATGTGGTTTGAGGTTAGGACTCACCACTTGTGTCAAGGTAAGGGATAAGTTTTGTTGGTACAGTCTCTAAGGCTGATGGAACTTGGGTATTATCAGTGAGATCCAAGGGAGAATATTGTTTTTCTGATGGACAATTCTACCAGTGGTTTGGTAGCACTTTGTAATGATTTTGTCCTCATCTTTCAATAGAATGACACCTAAATACCTCTTCTCCAGTTTCACCAGCACAAATCACCCTGGTTTGTGGATGGTGTGTAACAACTCAAGCAGGAAGGAAGGTGGCTACAGCACCAGTGACAGAAGTCTTGTGCCAAAGCTGACTGATTGCATTGTAAGACACTTTTTCCATTCTTGTGCCCTGAACTGGAAGCAAAGAAGAGTCCACATAGCACCCTTAATCAGTGGAATTGTTTTAGTAGTGAATACTTTGTTCAATCCAATCTGTCTTCATTTAGTAACTGAGTTGAATCTTTCCCATTGTGAGGCATTTTCAAGTTATTTTGCTCATAAAATCACTCAGATTCAGACCAATATGTCTGTTGGAGCAGGCAATATCTTGTACAAATGTGAAGTCTTCTCCACTTGAATTTCTGACAGTCTCTCCCCCCCTCTATCCAGGGGCCATTCTAGCTCTAGGCAAACTAGGCAGTTGCCTAAGGTGGCAGATTTCTGGGCAGCAGCCTAGGGTGACAGATTTGGCCCACCTGTGCCTCCATCATGATGGAGTGGCAGTTGGGCCAAATTTGTGTGGCACTATGACCCTATGCAGCAGGTCTCAATGCCATTCATTCAAATTTGGCCCAGCCATCCCTCTGTCATGGTGGAAAGGCAGCTGGGCCAAATATACTACCCTAGACCTATGAGGAAGGGGGTGGCATACTGAAGTTTTACCTAGGGCAGCAGGTAGCTTTGAGTGACCTATCTGTCCATCTAATGCACCACTTACCATACTGTCTTAACTTTAAGATATCCCCTCAGGTACTCTGCTTCCAACAATTTAAAAAATGCTTCTGGTTTGAATCTCACAGAGCACTGGGGTGAGCCAGCCCCCTCATTCCTTGTTGGGAAACACAGAGCAGCATTGATTCGCATGGAAATCATGCAATTCTGTGGTACCTAGAGGGGAACCCACAGAAGTCTGCATCTATTGTTGCCACCAGGGCCAAACAACAGGGTTTTGCATCTTGGCTGAGTGAGCATTTTCTTGTTGCGGGAAGGGAGGAAAAGGGGAAATCCCCTACATAATTTTCAATAAACTCACAAAGCAGACAAATTTTGTGGGAGAAATGGGTCATATGCAGTTTGTTGGCTGAATTCAGAAGCAGGCTGCCTTGCTGTTAATCAGCTCTGCTGCCCTCACCAATAAGTTTCACAACAGCCAGAGCAATGTTCCAGAGGAGGCAGGGATGATTCAGCGCCTGGACAAATAAGGAATTGACACAATAATGTTAAGAAAGGAATGTTATTGCAAACTGATGCTACTTCCCTGCTTTTGCTAGAGCTTATTAAAAAACTGGGTGATGGGGGGTCAGGGTACAAGCAATTAATCTTCTCTAGTAAATTTGAACTGATGGCCCTGATACTGAAAAACACTTAAGCACACACTTAACTTTACATGGGCTGCCACAGGGCTTAAAATTAAGCATGTGCTTAAGTGCTTTCCCTTTAATGTCTCTGAATCTGAATATTATGGGCTAGAATTCTGGTTAGCACTTTGCTGGGGCTCAGCTGAGGAGATGGCACAGGGAACTTTATCATCCTCATTGGACTCTTAAATAGGGCGTAGAAATCCTCTCAGTCCTTGCCTTTCCTTCCACCATGCAAAGGTGGAGAGAGTCTACTATGGGCAGTGGCATCAGTCCCATCAGGGGAGTGGAGAAAGACAGTGCAAGGAGGAGCCAGGAGTTTGCATGCTGCCCATCCTGGCAGTGGAGTTGAGCTGGTATAGGAGCGTGCACACTCAATCCTCATTCAGGCCCACCTTCTCCCATCACTCTAAGGTTACATCTACACTGCACATGACTGGTGGTGGCATGTAGGGGTATGTGTAGCTACATGCCATAGTGAAAAGCAGGCTGCACCCACACTGTGGTGTGTAGCTACATGTCTCGGTGGAAGGCTCTGGCAGTACTACCTCCCTCCCTCCAAAAAATGCCACCCAGGCAAGACTGAGGTGTTGTTAGCAGAAAGCAGGAAAACTTGCCTCATCTATAAATCCTCCACTAACATCTGCGCTCAAATTATTTAGTCACTCAACAATCTATTGGACTCCTTCGTGACCAGGGAATCCTCAATGCCCAAACAATCAAGGTGGCCAAAAGCACCCACATCCTTTTATATCTAGCCAGAAGAAGACACTTTTTTCCTATGAGTTACAGATCTGGCCATGATGTTCCACATGTTTGTAACCTCCAGTCTTGGGGCCCAATCTTGCCAATAGAACTGTGTGGGCAGACTCCTGCACCTGCACAGAGCCCCACTGAAATTACATTATCTAGGAAAGAAGCCACACACTCTGAAAACCTCCATCTGATCTGGTACAAAATGCAGCAAGCAGCCTGTCTGATAAATAAGAAAAGCCGCCCTGGAGACATCACTCCAGTGCTCTGCACTGTCCAGTTCAACATCTCTGTACTGAGGTTCAAAGCTCTCCAGGGGACTGACTCTCCTTACAGGATGGTGACCTCCTACAACAGCGAAGTTCTACCAGAAACAGCTAAGTTCCAACAAAACTGTCAACCAGTCGTGAGAGGTACTGTGCAGGAGATAGAACGTTCACAGGATATGGATCTAGAGTGTGAAACTCACTCCACCAAGAGTAAAGAATGATCATGGGCTTCACTGCATTCAGAACTAAGGTCCCAATTCCGCAAAGCACTTAAGCACTGGGACTGGCTCAATGGGACTCAAGCATGGATTTAAAGTTAAGCATGTGCTTATGTGCTTTTGCTGACTCAGGTCCTAAATGCAAAACTCATCTCTTTGACTTAGCTTTCCCTCAGTAAGAGCCTAATCCAAAGCCCACTGAATTCAGCAGTAAAACTCCCATTGTCTGTAATGCCCTTTAGATGAGGCCCTGTTATGCTAAGTACTGAACTAACATGTAGAGATACTGTCTGGTCCCAGTCGCCACTACTGCTTTCAGCTGTTGTTGGGAAGTTCCTGCTTCCTGGGGTTGACTCCACCTTCCAGAGGGCCTGCCTTGTTTCTCCCTTCCCTCACCCTCTGAGCCAATATGATGCCGGACAACCAATTTACTCTGTGACCAATGAGATATGATTACTGTTACTTTGCATAACTTCAAACATTCTTATTGGTCATAGAATTATCCAGAATTCAGCAACAGTGTTTAATTATTGTTTGAGTGGGACTCTGATGATGCGAAGTACTAAGTGATAAGTGTTATTGTTAGTTTTATTTGATGTTAGAGCATGGTTTAGTGGACTGAGATAGGAACTCCTGGAGTCTGACTTTGGCTCTGACACTCTCTTGCTGTGTGACCTTGGGCAAGTCATGTAACCTCACAATGCCTTAGAAATGGGAATAGTGCTATCGTTTTCTATCTAGAAATGCACTGACACTTGAAACTGTACCGACCATTAAAAAACCTCATCATATATTTTTTTTTCATTTCATTTTAGTCTTCGAATAGCAATAGCAACATGAGTATAGGGCTTATCTAGGTCTTAATGGGTTTGTCTATACTGCATTAAAACTCCCCGTGCTGGCCCATGTCAGCTGACTTGGGCTGATGGGGCTTGGGCTGTGGGGCTATAAAATAGCAGTGGAGACATTTGGACTCAAGCAGGAGTCCAGGCTCTGGGACTTTGCAAGGGGGGAAGGTTTCAGAGCTCAAGCTCCCAAATGCGTACTCCACTATTAAACAGCCCTGTAGCCTGAGTCAGCTGACACAGGCCAGATGTGGGTGTTCTATTGCAGTGTAGACATACCCAATGGGTGGTTTTGGTCAATGACTCTTGTCACATCCACTTCTTCAGTCTGGTCATTAATCCCCAGGTGAAATGCCCTGTGCCCTTAATTCTTATTGCTTACATATTGTCACAGTTTTAAGGCTAGCTGCACCTCTGACCCCTCCCCTGGTCTCTCTCTTAGTTAATTCACCTCAGGCCTTGTGCCCTCACCTCTCTCAGAGTGGAATCCCTGCTCTTAGGCCAGGTCCTGAGCTACAGTGCATTGGTTACCAACCGTGCTTATGCAGTGGGTCTGGCTGGGTATTAGACCCCAAACAGAGGTGTGTGTGTGTGTGCCAGTCTTTTCCCCTCACACAACACCCAAAGAACTGCTTCCTCTCCAGAGAGAGGGAAGCTTTTAATCTCTTTATGGTCCTTTTGATCTGATCTTTCCCAGCATTGGCAAGATAAGCTGTGTAACAAAGGGCCAAGGAAGTAGGATTTTCCCAGACAGTAGCTCGAACATTGTCTTTTAATACCCTCTAGAGTGTTTACATGACAATATTTTATCTTATCTTCCTGCTTGTTTTTCCAACATCCAGCTATTTAGCTAAACCAACCTATTCATACAGCAAACACTGCAATAACCAGGTCAAATAAAGTAATACAGTATGCATGAATTATTACAGAGCAGCTCCCCCCACTTCCCAGTAACTATCCAAAAAAGTTTGATCTTGGCAGCACTAAAGATGAATATACTCAACATCTTTATTGAGGGACTGGAGATATGTGTGACGTTGCACCTCATAATGCTTTATAGAAATATGCTTATGAGTTTAAATATGACATAACTGGAATATGTTTTATGCTAGATATGCCATGTAACATATCTCTCTGCAAAGGTTATGATCTATTGGATATATTCATCCTATTTTCATGCATGTATCATTTTTGTATTTGAAATTATGAATATTGGCTATGTAGTTGTTTGATTTTAAGTAGCTTCAGTGAAGCAGTTGGTCAGTTCCTTGAGAAAAGACTATTCTTAGTAAGTGCCCAATCAAGAAACACTTAAACTAACCATGAACTTTGAGAGATGCCAATCCACATCTGAGCTTTCCTGGGAATGTGGTGTCGGCCTGTAAAGAACTGAGTCATGCATGGACATGTGACTTGCCCATTTGACTCCAAAACTCCATTTTGGAGCTAGATTCTGCATAGGAGAAGGGAAGGGGTTTCCACCCATGAGAGAGAGACTACATAAGCCCCTGGGGAAACCCCTCCATTTTGTCTTCAGCTGGCTCAAGAGTTAGCCTCTCCACCCCAAAGAGATGCTTGAAAGAAACTGGAACAAAGGACAGTAACTACAGGGGTGTGAGTGATTGCTGGACCCAGGCTAGAAGGAGGCTAGTCTGTCAAAGAAGCTTATTGGAACATCTCTGAGGGTGAGATTTACCTGTATTTAGTTTCCTACTGTATTAGGCTTAGACTTGTGTGCTTTTGTTTTATTTTGCTTGGTAATTTACTTTGTTCTGTCTGTCTTTACTTGGAACCACTTAAATCCTACTTTTTATATTTAATAAATCACTTTTTACTTATTAATTAACCCAGAGTAAGTTTAGTGTGTGTGTGTGGGGGGAAACAGCTGTGCATATCTCTCTATTGTTGAGATGAGTTCCTGTCTGCATCCTGTAAAACTTGCCCATACCGGTATTGCCCTGGCCTCTTCTTTTGTCATTCAGTGTTGCACGCATTCTAAAACAATATGCATTTCCACACCTTTTGGGGGCAAAGCCAGACTTTGAGGCACCTGCTCCCCTACTTGATGTAAACTTTGCTTGTGCCAATCAGAAACGAACACAAACAGGTTTTGGACCCCGTCCCCTATGACTCTTCTATGATGTCATAGTTGGTACTTTATGGGCCTGCCTGCCATGTGCAGGCAGGGAGAGGAGAAAGAAAAACGAATCCTGTGTATCCTGTGTACACCCGTAACCGAGCCTGATCACCTCGAAGCCTCTCTCTCAGCTCACGTGTTTCAAACAGAGTTTCTACGTTTGCCGGTCGTTATGCGTTGGTTTCTATTTGTAAGTATCAGTTATTACTAAATGCTGCATCTTTGTTTATAAATATTGTTAGTAGATATTTTAGTCATTGTGTGTTTTAAGTTTCATTAACTCTATTAGCTAATCAAACGCTGCTCCCTTCCCCCTTGTAATTATCCCCAATAAAACTTTAAATTTATTAATTTTAGTTGTGTGTGTGTGTGTCTGCAGTTTGCATCGTGACCCATACTCTCCTTGCATCCCTTACCAATATAGTCTATTGCCACGTGCAGCCTGGTAAATAACAGGCCTGCATTTTCTTTCACTCCTGCGTGCCTGTGGCAATCCACATCTATCAGTTTTATAGAGGGCGAACAATTTATGAGTTTACCCTGCATACGCTTTATACAGGGTAAAACAGATTTATTTGGGGTTTGGACCCCATTGGGAGCTGGGTGTCTGAGTGCTGGAGACAGGAGCACTTCTTAAGCTGTTTTCAGTTAAGCCTGCAGCTTTTGGGGGATGTGGTTCAGACCTGGGTCTGTGTTAGTAGCAGGCTATCATGCCTGGCACAACCAGGCAGGGCAATGAAGTCCCAAACTGACAGGGAAAACAGGCTCAGAGGTAGTCTAGGCACATCAGGTGGCAGTCCCAAAAGGGGTTTCTGTGATCCAACTCATCACAATATATAAAGAGTACGTATTAATGACCAGGAAAAGGAGGGGTCAACATTTGCAGATGAGACAAAATTATTCAGGTCAGGGGAGAGTACAGAAGACAGTGAGGCATGCAGGATAAAGATCTAGAACTGGAAAACTGGAAAGCAAATAAAGAGATCAGGTGATTTCCTCTATTTTATTCAACTGAGAATTCACAAATACTTTTTGTTGAATTCACTCAGCTCCATCTCTAATAACTATTTTAGGGTGTGATTTGGAAAACTGCGGACTGATTTAATCTGATTACTCAGGCATTTATTCAACAGCCCTCACTCTGGAATTATAATCCTCACCGAGGCCATATGTTGAGAATAGTAAGTATTAATATCTTCCAATTACAGATGCGAGAACTGAGGCAGCGAGGATAAGTGACTAGTCCAAGTCTCAGAGTGAGGACTGGCAATCAGGTTGTTAATCTTCTGGTCAGACCTTTAGTTCACACCTCTGTCTGGACTTAAGGGTGGACAGAGACAGAACGGGGAACCTGAAAGGAAGGGCCATTATCTTAGAGGTTCAAACTTTTGTCTAACAGGGATAGATAATGCTAAGAGAACTCTTGGAACAAGAGAGAGAAAATCCTTTCAGGAAAAGAGAGAGGAAATACCTGAAAGAAGAAGGTACCAGGTATGGAAATTAGACCAAAGTTATTGATCTAGTTTTAGCTTATTTATAAAAACCTGAGCATTGCAGATCAGATATCCACAGATGGATGTAATATTTTATGTGACTTATACGATAGCCATTCTATAGTGGTGCAATCATTGAGAACCATGAGTCAGCCACTCATTTCAGGGGTAGAAACTGAATCTGTTAGATAAGGATTTGAGATTTTGGTTTCACAAGAAGTCTGAACTGTTTTTTCCAGAATGGGTGATATTCTTCTGCTAGCTAAATAATTCTCCAAAGTGGCACTAATATGGAACCCAAGAAATTGATAAATCTGCAATTACTTGAATTCTAGAGATTAAGGGTCTGATTCTCCATTGCCTTATACCTTGTATAGCCATTCATACCTGTGCAAAACAGCCATAAAACACTACCACTGATGGGAGGGAATGAAGAATTCTGATCTAGTAATGTTTTACACTTATTTGCACAGTATTTAACAATTACACAAGGTGCAAGGCATTGGAGAATCAGGCCTCATATTTCCACCCAGAATTTTCTAAGTTTGGAACAGGTGCAGTAAAGTTATTCACCCAGATCACAGATGCAAGATCACACTCGGAATAGCCATCCCAACTGTGTGCTTTCAAGTCTAAGTAAGCGTAAAAATAACTTTCTGTTAAATTAGATGTGTCCATGAAGAATTTTTTAAATGTTGGAACAAATAATATCCCATATTGGTTCTGTAATTAAGATATGCATATCTTGGCTCCAAAGATCCCTAATTACATCTGCTTTAGGGATGCTGTTAGAGAGTAGATAATTTATACGGTAGCTGCAGAGCCATTAGAGGAGCTTAATCTACAGTATAGCAAAAACCTAGAATATCATGTAGTTCTGGGATACTGTTTATGTTGTGATGGCTTATCTGCAGATATCACTAAATATGTGTGTTGTCTTTTATTTAATTTTAAAAAATGCATGTCCTTGTATTTTGGATGCAGCTTTTTTACTATGGGCCTGATTCTGTTCCTGTTGCAATCAATGGCAAAACTCCCGTTGATTTCCGTGGTTCAGCATCAGGCCCCATATGGGTAGATGATAATATTTACATTATATAGCTTTTTTCATCCCCAAGGTCCCCAAAATGCTCAGAGACTTTACCAACCCTGTGAGCCAAATTTGGCCTGGGAGCAGATGAACGGCTAAAGTTTGCAATAGATGTTGACAATAGTGATGGATCTGCATAGCAAGGGACTATGTTTCCCACCAACCCCCTTCCCATTGCACTTGCTTTTCCCCTGACCTGGTAAGGGGAAAGGTCCTGAACCAGGAAGTGGCCAGACTCTGTCTGGGGGTGGGAACTGCATGGCAGTAGGGAGTAGGAGAGAAGCCCCAGGAATTATATGCAGAGCTGTTTGTGGAACTGTCTCTGACTGTCAGACATCACAGCTGGGTGCAGGTCTGTGTGGGGCTTAGGGTGGAGCTGCAGTGGCTCGGCAGGGAACGTGCAAAGGGGCTCCATGAGAGATACCAATTGAACCTAGCTTGGAAACCTGCAAATGCTTATTTGTTTGAATAGAGCCTGGAGTGAAGAAGGCAGCTCAGGCATTAGGCCTAAAGAGCCCTTACTCTCAATTGGACTGCCCCAGAGACCCAAACAAGAATTACTATTGTACACTTTGAACTGTAACTATTTAAGCCTCTGTAACTAGAGTATTTACAACCTTTCCCCTTTCCTGCAAGCCCTAGTAAAAACCTTTCCCTTAGCCACAACATGTCTGAGTTGTTATTGGGATCTGTCAGGCCTGGTGCCTACAAGGCCTGATCTGCTGAAGAAGCTACAGTGCTTGCCTCCAAGATGCAATACCCTGGGCACACTACTGGTGCCCTAGGATTTTGGGGTCCAGAATAACCCCAGTAATTACACAAGATATGCAATGTATCAGATGCACCGTAAAAGTAATCCCACTGAAATTTTCACCTCATGGTTGGTACATGAAGCCTGAACATGAGGCCCAGCAGGCATGTGATGTAGGGATAAAAAAAAGGCATAGTGCTGTGCACATTTAACAGACACAGCAGCTGTAGTGAAGAAGAGGTGTTTTACTAAGGCACATATGACAGCAGACATAGAGTAGATATAGCGAGGTGAAATAGCTTGAATGTGTTGCGTCACTGCAGAAGCTAATTGAAGCTAGCCTGGCATGGATCCCAGCTGATGAGGAAGCAGAATCTGAAGTGAGGCTGCCCATCTGGCAATTGGCAGTATTGCTAAACCCAAGAGTTAGAAATTCAGAGGACAAATCAAAATATGTGGCACTCTTAGTTTGTAAATCAGGAAGTTCTACTTCCAACTCAACCAATTGTGGCCCACTCCCATATATTCAACAACCACCACCACAGTTGCCAGCAACCAGTTCTCTTCACACTAGGGTTACCATATTTAAGGTTTTAAAAAAGAGGACACTCCACAGGGCCCTGGCCCCACCCCTTCCCCTTCCCAACTCCGCCCCTTCCCCAAAGTCCCCACCCCGACTCTGCCCCTTCCCCAAAGTCCCTGCCCCAACTCCGCCCCCTCCCCTGAGCGCCCCACATTCCCTCTCCTCCTCCCTCCCAGCCACGCGAAAAGGGCTGCCCGAGCGCTACCGGCTTCGGGCAGCCCCCATGCCTCCGGACTCTGCGCTGCCAGCTGGGCACTTCCCCTCCCGGACTCCGGGGGCGCAGGGTCCGGAGGCATGGGGGCTGCCCGAAGCCGGTAGCGCTCGGGCAGGTTGGCTCTTACAGAACCCAGGAGTCAGGGAGCACTGCAGCCGCTGGAGTCTGCTCTAAGGTAAGCCAGGGATGCCGGAAGCTGGGAGTATTTTTCCCGGACATGTTTGGCTTTTTGGAAATTCCCCCCCGACGGGGGGGAAAACCAGACGTATGGTAACCCTACCTCACATCCATCTTAGAGCTCTCAGGTTTGGGCCAAGTTTGCATCATCACCTGATCCAGGCTGCTTTAGATAATGTTTATCACATTGTGTAACAAGCCAGGCTTACATAAAGGATCCACTATGGCTCCAACATCAACAATCTTCATGAAAAATAAGAGGCCTGAGACAGGATAGTAGTTGATAAGTTGATGCTATTTCCAAGTGTCCAAGTGGTTTGGTGTTTAGATATTCTTTTTTTGTCTCAAAAGGAAATTAATTTACAAGACTAATCTAGGTTACAGTGGTGTAACTCCAAAAAAACTCCATTGAAATTAATGGAGCTATTCCAGATTTACAGTGAAATGGAGCTCAGGCTGTGGTCGTTGTGCTTTCAAATCTCCAAGTTCTGAAATGATAACATGTAAAGAGTACACTGGATATAAGAAATGTAATGGAGGTATCTTCAGTACTGAATGAGTTAAAACAAACAGACAAAAAAAGGACCGACCTACAACCATGCCAGTTTCTGTATTTAAGGATTATTTTTTGCCCAATGTCTCCTGACTTTCAAGTTTTTGCTTTTACAGTCTAATCTCTTGCATAATGGGACAGACATAAAGCCTTGGTGGGAAATCTCCCCCTAGCCCGTTGCAATATTTATAAAGCCATGCTTTTTAAACGTGCTGCAAGATGGGTTTAGTAAAACAAAAGGCATTGTAATTTATTGTTCCGGGATTATTGCTTTAATAAATTAACAATAATTTCCAGGGAGGGTAGGAGCTCAGGCACTGTAAACGTTTATTTATCTACACTTTAGCTAGCATTGATTAGAGTATTCAAATTGTCCCAGTGCTATATAATCACTTTTTATAGGTGGAATGCCCTCTGCTGTGCAGGAGACAGTACAATAAACATTCAGTCAGAAGTGACAATGGCTCTTTTAAAAGCCAGGAACTTTTTTTTTTTAAAGAGGCGAGAGAGAGTTTGGCTAGTGCTTTAAAAACTCAGTGAGCATTGGACAAAGTACCTTGCTGTGTTGCAAGGACATGCACCCAAGAGGTTATTGCCATTGTTCTGAAAAGGCATAAGGTATGAATATGCTAGTTATATTGTATATTTCAGTATATCCAAACCAGAAGGCTTTTTTGTTTGTTTGTTTGTTTGTTTGTTTGTTTTAAAGTGCCATTCTGTGTTGCATTTAAGTGCCAGGTGGAATTTTTTTTCACTTATTTTTTCCCCTTCTCCCTTTTGTTCTTGAAGTACTCATTGAGTACCTGTTCAAGGTAACTTTGTGAAGCAATTGTAAATCTGTTAATAACTTGAACAAAACAGGCCATTTCATATCCACTGAGCAGCTTAGTTTGAAGGAACATTTTGTTGCTGGAGAGAGCAATAACTAGTTTGGCTCATGAGGTATTGTAGTCATGTACAGCTATTATGTAGAGTATATGGGACAATTATTCTTTATCTAATAGACCTATGATAAAAATATATTCTCCTTTTGTATGATGGCCCCTAATTTGTTTGTTTGCTTTTTTATTTGTTTTGATTTTTATATCTCTGATGATGATATATTTTAGAATTAAGTCTGCCTTTTCCATTTTTTTGTTTTCAACTAAATGTCCAGCTGCTGGAAATGTCACTTAAGACTGTGAGTTTGCAATAATTAAAACAAATCCTGCATCTTAAACCAAGGTGTATGATTTATGCAGGCTTTAAATGATTGTTTGTGTTAAATTGTTTCTCCAAATGCAATTCAGGAATTTGAAATTGTCAGATTAACTGCTGTATTTACTGGTCTGTTTGATTAGGTGAGCATAGTTTTATATTCCCTCTTGGAGACCTAAATAGCAACCATTTCCTACCAAAACAGCCTGGAAAACAAAGGCTCCATTCAGAGGATCTGTTCAGAGTGGGCAATGCTCTGTAGTCCTTTGTATCCTGAAACAACATGGTTACTAAAGTGCCTCTAAAAGAAAAAAGGTGCAACCCATTTTAAAAAATATAATGGCCAGAATAAAAATGCCCAGAATATTAAAATTGTGGTTTACAGAACAAATATATTCCATAATACTGGACTTCTCTTAAAGACATCCCTCAAAAACCTTTCTGAAGATTTTAAAATAGAACCGAATGAATGCTTTAAAAACATCTCTGCAAATATTCATTTAAATCTTTATACTATATTAATTAACACTGGCCTCGTTTGTGTCCATTCCGGGATCTCTTTCCATGAACATTCATGCAACTGAATTTTAATAAGCATAAAGAATTAATTTTAGGTTTGTACAAATGAATACTTGTGCAAAGTGAATATTAAATTATTTTCCTATGGCAGTTTTGCCCCAGACTGCCAATCAAGGAGCAAAAACAATATCATGTGATTTGTGTGACCAGGCAAGCAACAAGTGCATATGCTCCACAACTTGAACTTTAAGCTTTATATTTCTAATACACGCTTTGGTTGTTTAATTAATTTTCAGCTAAATCCATTCAAGTGTGTAATGGGGTACTTGTGCTTTAGGGCCAGAGGAGGCCGTCTGGGAGGGCAGTTACCCTGTTCCAATTGTCTAGGGACGATAGGGTGAGGGGTAGATGATCCCAGAGGATAGTTAGTGTCTGGGATGGGGAAGGAGTAGGAAGGCACAGGCCATTTTTCCTTTAAGAGCCTAGGGCCAGGAGCCTTGTTGATAGGGTAGGACAAGTTTCCCCTCTCTCCCAATCAGCCCAGACAGGTGTTTGGAGTTATTAGACCCACCTGGGAAGGGTCAAGGGATTGGACAGGTGACTGGGTGGGTGAATGAAAAGGGAGGCCCCTAGCCCAATCAAGGAGAGCATGCCGAGAGGAAGAACTCAGCTAGGGCACAGCTCCAGAAGGAGAACTGTGCAAACCCTGAACTTCAGGGGAGAGTTTGTAGGCTGGGGAGGCCAGGGTTTCAACCATACAGCCCTAAGAAAGGAGGACCATGGAACCGTGAACCGAAGAGGGGGCCAAAGAGGAACTTTTTTGGGAGCTGGATGCTGTTTAATACATTAGATCCCAGAAGAGGGGGAATATTACTTAAAGAATCTGCATACGAGTAGGTTATTCCTGATACTTGGAGGGAAACTGAGACAGGGAACTGCAGTTACATGCCTTGCCCAAGGAGGTGTGCTTGGAGACCTCATCCCTCCTACAAGGCATTTTTGTGTGTTCAAAACAAAAGCTAAAAACTTCCCTTTCTCTGGCTTTTTCTTTATGCTCTGATGAGAACTTGTGCACATGCACTTTTCAGTAGCAGCTTGCCAACACTTTTTCAGGCAGCATTGAGCGTGATTTGCATAACAGTGAAATTGTCATGGATCGAGCGTGTGATGTGCTCTTTCATGACCTCATGATGCTTACGGGTAAAACCAAAGGAGTTGATCTGACTATGTGATAGACTGAGTTCTTAAGGAAGAGGGGACGGGGACCGGATGCTGTTGACCATCAGAGTCAGTCTCTCTCTCTCTCTCTTTCTCATTCATATTTTATATAAATTAATTTTGCCTATTGGAACAGCCACCTTCCTGAAGGACCATCTAGGTCAGGTGCTATGTGGGAGACTATTACCACTAGGATGCTGGATAACTCTGCCACTCTCCTTGTGCTGAAAGCAGAGCACTGTGCTGTTTAATGGGTGCTAGTGATGGGCAGCATGGTGGCAGGAAAGTAAGATGGAGGGACGGAGGCAGATATCAATGGATCTAAGGTGATCTCATTCGTTTGCTGTAGCTGGGGGGTCGTGCATATATCAAGGACTTGGTTTGGTTTACAGACTACGTGCACTGCTCTGGTGGAGATTTGGGGGCGTAAAGCAATATGTGATTCAAAGAGAGAGAGATTCCTTTGGGTCCTGTCTATATGATCTTCTCTGATACAGTCTTGAGGGAGTCCAGCATCCCCATAACATTCCGTGAGATGAGCCTCTCTCCCAGTGAATTGTCATGAGGGGTCATCTCTATTTCGCTGGTCATTGGCAGCTATAGTGTATCACTGTAGTGTATTCAGCTGGTCACTGAATCCTGTGCAGCTCTGAAGAGGAGAACTGGCTTAGGGGGGCAAGTGGATGTTCTGCCTGGTTAACAGGGAGGGTGACTGTGGTATGGATTGGCAAGGACAATGTCTGCGGCAGTGGACTGCAAGAGATAGATGGTATATCTACAAGTTTCTATCCCAATATAACAGTATTCTTCTCCCCTGAAGATACTTGAGTTCTACATGTAAAAAAGGAGCCTCGAGCAGATGCTTTTCTAGTGGGTAATTTCCCCACTAGGAGCCCAGATGGACTAGCATGTGTGCTTGTGAATACTGGACATAGAAGCAACTCTGAGGATGTAGACACTCATTACAACTCTTTAGGCTACTCGTATACAAGCAATGATAGTGGGATACTGGCGTTATTACTACAACAATGTGCTAGGCAAGGCTTGTGCAATTAGGACATATGCGTGTGCAGTTAGGACAGTTAAAAGCTGCTTGGTGTAGCAACTCATGGAGGGCACTGTGCACAATGGAGGAGAGAGGCATAGCCAAGGAGACTCTTAACTTGAGAATGCTATCGTGTAGACCTGTCACAGGATCAAAACTGGTAGCAGAACAGCAGGGTCCGTGTAAGGTTCTCTAGAGATTAGGACAGTTAATTACACAGAGAAAAAGGAGGAGAAACCACTTTAGCATATGAATTTGTTAGAGCCTGGAGAAAACTCAGGAAGGATTATTCATTGAACCCAAACTTTAATGAGCTTCAGTTAGGCTGTCACAGTTCAAGCTCCCAGTCAGAATAACCTGTGACCATAGGTGAGAACTTTCTCCTGGAGTAAAGGGTTCAGGCACTCCAGCGGCTGGTTAATTTTTCTTTCATATTTTCAGCTCTACCCAGAAAAATCTATTTGGCCCAGCACCACATACAAACTGAAGCTGGAAAATTGGTTTGGGAGCCTCCCTTCCTGCTGTAGGTCCTAAGAACATGTGGGAGGCGGGCAACAAAAACTTTACTCCATAGTAGAACTGTGGGAGAGATTGAAAAATTCTGATGGAGCTGTAATGTCCTGATCCCCAGACTTGATGGCTCCATATGTTTTACGTTGACTTCAGAATTGTCAATGAAATTTCCAAAATTAATGTATACCCTATGTCCCATGTAGATGAGCTTTTAAATTGTTTATGTGCAGCCCTTTACTTTACTGTCTTGGATTTCATGAAAGTTTTTTTTAGCAGATTCCTCTTTCCCAGAATTGGAGTGAAAACAGCTTTATTCGCACCTTATGGTTTGTTCTACTTCCAGATAATGCTGTTTGGATCACAAAGAGCACCTGCCACATTTCAAGAGTAGACTCTTAAACTGAAATTGTTGGTGTATATATCTGTAATGGGATCAAAACTGAAATCCTTCAGTTCTGTATCCAATCTGCTTCCAACTACCTAGATGATTTAGTCATCTGTAGTGTAGATTGACATTTTCACTTAGAGAAGGTAGCAGCCGTATTGTAATCCCTAATGGAGCCAGGGCAAATAATCAACCCCACTATATATGCCATTAGTGAAAGTGGAACCTTCTCTAGCATACTCCCTAGAAAAAGACTCTCTAGCTGCAGGTGAACAAAAATCAACCCTTAATGGATATGTCTATCCCTAGGGCCGGCTCCAGGCACCAGCTTCTCAAGCAGGTGCTTGGGGCGGCCGCTCCGGAGAGGGGCGGCAGGTCCAGGTATTCAGCGGCAATTCGGCGGACGGTCCCTCACTCCGGCTTGGAGTGAAGGACCTCCCGCCGAATTGCCGCCGCAGATTGCGATCGCGGCCGCGGCTTTTTTTTTTTTTTTTTTTTGGTTTTGGCTGCTTGGGGCGGCCAAAACCCTGGAGCCGGCACTGTCTATCCCTACCACAAAAAAAGCAAATCCAGCCATTCTGGGAACTCATGAACTATTACTGAAGGTTTGTGTCCAGGCTTGTCACCACAGCAGCTCACCTACATAACCTTACTTAGAATAAAGCCCCCAGACACATTTGTTGGTCAAAAGCTTGTGAAATAGCTTTTCAAACTCTCAAACAGAAGTTGTGTGGCCAACCAGTCTTATAGAGTCCTGACTTTAATAATGAATTGATACTTCAGAATCAGGCCCGGAAAGTTCACCTGGGGCAGTTCTGCTCCAAAAATCAGAGGAAGAAGAGCACCTAGTCCTCTGTCTATGCAGAAATCTATTTCCTTAGGAGAATGTGTCCTCAATAATCAAAGAATGTTCGACTGTCAAGTGACTCAGTGCTCCTTTATTAGGGAACAACTTCATACTAGTCACCAAACACACACACACCCTGATAGGGCCAAAAGTCACAAAAGATGCTAATGCCTGGGTCATGAAATGGCGTTTATCCCTGCAACCTTAATCCTTTAGTTGGGATTTTAAAAGAGGCCTATGGGAGTTAGATACTCAACTCCCATTGAAACTCAGTGGGAGTTTGGTGCCTAATCTCCTTTGATCCCTTTGAAATTCAGTGGGAGTTTGGTGCCTAATGCCCTTTGGCTCCTTTGAAACTCCCAGTATAAAGGCACAATAGTGGCAGAGCACCATCATGTTGAACTCTTGTGCTGTGAAATGGTGGAGAGACTTGATTTTTTCCTTGCTCTTGTGAAGGGGCGTACTAACTAGGGCTAGTCATACAATGAGGGGGTGGGCAGTCCAGCAGAAAATGTTGCCTATTTGTGGAAAAACTGAACAAAACCATTTCACTGAAAAATATTCAGCTTGGGTCTGAAAACTTTTACTTTTCAGTTTTTCACTGACATAGAGACTTTTTGAGGAATGCAGACACATTCTTGAAAAATCTTATGTAGTTGAAAACCCAATTTTCCAATGGAAAATTCTCAACCAGCTTGAGTACTAACAGCCCCCTGTGGCAGGGAGGGTTTAAGTCCTTTAAAGGGTTAACCAAGCAAAGGGCTGCCCCTGCCTGGAGAAGCTAGTCAGCCTGCTAACTGGAAAGAGAAGATCCCACACCTGGGCTCATCAAGGGAGGTACATTTACAGGAAGGGGATGTAGCTAAGTCGCTCTTAGAAAGGAAGCTTCATTTTCCCTCCTTTTGGCTCCTATAGGGCTGTGAGGAAACTCGGAGATTCCGAGACCAAACGCTGACCAACAAGTACTAAGAACCTGACTGCTTTGTCCTTTCACCAGAGACTCTACGTTAAGCCTGGTTATTTTCCTCCTTTACTGTGCTTTCCCTTGCCTGCCTGGGTCTGATGGGCTTGTCCTTTGAACCAAGCAAAAGAGAGCTGGAGTGCAGCTACTCTGTAAAGTGACAAGAGCAGAGAGGCTCTGCATTGAAAGATATGTGCATTTTGGTGGTTCTTCCAGTGTCTTTTCTTTTGCTAGTGCTGGCTGCTATCATTCTAGGCCATCCTCATTCATTCCTGTTGATCCTGCAGGAGCCAGCACAGCTAAACAGGAATAAACTGGAACTCTTCTTATGCATCAACAGCTTTGTTTCCTAAGGTTGAATCAGTTACATCTGTGCAAACCCACTGAAGACAATGGTAGCACACAGGTGTGTCACTAAGGAGCTGAGGTGTGTGATTCTCATAGACATACTTGTTCTATCTCTCATTGAGCTGGTGCGCTAAAAATAATAGAGTAGCTGGCATAGAATGGCCGCAAAGAGTGGAAGCACACGCTAGCCGTGCAGACTACAAAGTCACCCAGACTCAATGGCCACGTACTTGGCATGGCTACCCAGTGCCCTGTTGCCACTGCCCATGCTACCCCAGCTACAGTACTATTTTTAGCATGCTAGGTTGATGAGAGCTAGCACAAGTATGTGTACATGAGCTGGAAATCCCACCTCTAGCTCATAGGGTACCTGCAGCCTACGGAATAATTGGAAGGTTGTACAGGTGTAACTGAAAATGAAATTTATCCTGTAGAATATGTGTTCCTGGTGACTCTGTGGAAATAACCCAAGTTGGATCTCAGAGCCCAGGCTGATTGTGCAGGGCTGAGACTTAGACAGTACAGATGCGATTTACAAAAGCACTCAAACACTGGCCTCATTTTGTTCCCACTGTAGTCAGTGAGAGTTTTATGACCCACTTCAGTGGCAGCAGAGTTAGGTCAACCCTGAGTGCTTTCGAAACTCCTACTGAATGTCTTTTCACTTGTAAATTGAGAATATTTGCTAGAGAAATGACTAAGGGCTTGTCTTCACTGCAGAGTTAACTTGAGTTATAACTCAAGTGTTACCCCTACCTCGAGTCTCATCCTCACATGCAAATCCTTAACTTGAGTGTGGTGGTGCTTTTAACTGAAGTTAGCTGGCCTGACAGGGGGTTTAGGATACAACTCAAGTTAACACAACTCCTCAGCTGCTAACACAGTCACTCTGTGAAGGTAACCCAAGCACTGTACAGCTGTTATTTTGCAGTGGAGCTAGACTTACTTTAGTGGAGTTAACTCAAGTGCAGATCACGCCAGTTAATTCTGCAATGAAGACCTAACCTAAGACAATTAACTTTAGAGAGACACTTTTTGATGCAGAAGTTCACGTTAATGTTGAATTAGCATTCCACTTTTGATATACTTGTAGTTAAAAATTCAGGAATAATAAAGGCAACGCTTGCTAGAAGTATATTAGAGGTTGAGAGAGAGATGAGATCCTCTTGAATAAGAAAAGGATATCTATAATTGATTCCCTAATCCCAGATGGGACCCCAAAATTTCTATGGATAATCTCGAGCTATAACTTGTTAACTGAATAAATATGCTGTCCTGCTTTCTGCTTATCTGCATGTCACTCATGACCAAAAGATGGGTTGTGATACCACAATCCCTGCCACATCATCAGACTTGGCACTGAGGAACCTTAGTTTCACTGGTAATGTTCAGATTGTATCATACAGTTAATGAATCTGTTATAGTCAGCATTAGCATCCCTTGTTTCACCATCTATAATATAGACTGTATGGCTACATGCTCAAGTTTAATTTGCAATGTATTTAGAGTGGGGTGAGGGAGTGCAAAACAGGCTTCTTTTCACAGTGGACAAAAAATACTGTTAAACAGAGGAAGCATAATATCCCTTTTCATAGCAAGAGATCAAATGTCTGCAGAAGAGTTTAATTTATAGTTCTTCATGTTCATGTGCCAGAGCTGTGTCTGAGACATTGCAGCATTTCAGTGCTTTCAATCAGGTCATAGTTTCCAGCACAGATGACTTCACCCCTTTTAAAATAGAACAAGTAGAGTAAATGAAATTCCACATAATCATGCTAGGAGCTGAGATTATAGGAAATTAAAACACATATTTAAAAGCATAGCTCTGTGCGGTAAATAATTGTGACACAGAGCTTGGAAAGTAACGTTTGGACTGTAATCTCTTCTCAGTAGTTAACAGGCAACAAGGGTCTTTGGCTCCATAGCTTTCAGGGTCTGTGGGAGGGTGTATCCGAACGGGGGTGACAGCAGTGATGGTGGATAATGTATAGTATCACATTTAATAGTGTTGCTGCTTTCAGAAGAAATATTAAAATAATAGTAATGTAACTTAACTAAAACACAGTAAATTAACCTCGGCTGTTTGGATTTGGCCATGGGCTTACATCAGGGCATTATTGTGCAGGAAACATTGTTTAGATTGTGTTCCCTGGTTGGCTGTCTTGCACCATTGTCACTATGAGCCAGGAACACATTGCATCTCTCCGCTGCAACTGGGCATTGGCCAGTCGGGGAAAGGTGTTGATGGATTCTGTGTGAAGTCTCTGCACAACTGAAGAAAGCCCTTATAAAATGCTAGTGTGAACTATAGTGGTGTCCCAAAACCATAGAAATAACACACTGTAAATTGGAACATTTAGGAGAAATGTAGAAGGCTAGTATTTATTATTATATGGGTAACTAAAACTAGAAATGTACAGTTCCTTAAATTACAGTATTTGCTCCGAACACTGTCCTCATTGTGAGGGTTAACTGGCTAATGTTTGTAAAGGGCATTGAAAATAAGAGTTAGAAGTAGAGACTTCAACTGAGATCCGGTCCCCACTTTTAGGCATTGTATAAACACTAAGTTAGAGACAGTCTTTGCCCCCAAAGCTTTAAAGTAAAGCCATAAGACAGAGGAACGAAGTATTAGAGAATTAAGACACAGAGAAATTAAGTGGTTTGACTAAGAGCACACAGGAAATCTATGGCAAAGCTAGGAATTTAATTCAGGAATACTTCTAAGTCCCAGTTCAGTGCCTTAACCACAAGATCCTGTCTTGTCTATATGGACTAAATGGTATGTCGATTTAATAGCCTGTGCAAGTCAATGGGGTTGCATAGAGTGGAAGTCAGTTCACAGTTGATCCTTAATGTATTACTGAGATGACATTATTGTAAGTATTTTAAATCATTACTGTTTTTATAAGAAAGGCCCACTCAATTTATGTCCCTTAGAAAGGTAAAAGAAGAAAATCAGTGGAATTATCTGTAGCAAACACTCTCTTCCCAGTTAGAAAAACTCTGTTTTGCTTTTTAATTCAATTGTAAAAGCATGTATGATAGCATACCAATCAAAGGAGATCCCCACAAGAATATATTGGAACTCTAGTTCCACATACAAGCTTTATGGGAATTTGTAATGCATTGTAATTT
This sequence comes from Malaclemys terrapin pileata, assembly GCF_027887155.1. Classification (NCBI taxonomy): domain Eukaryota; kingdom Metazoa; phylum Chordata; order Testudines; family Emydidae; genus Malaclemys; species Malaclemys terrapin. The sequence goes on from NC_071505.1 coordinate 117,941,267, forward strand.
TTGCCTGTTGTGATTTTTTTTGTGTGTGATTACCTCATCATATCTTACTGTGACAGAGATCTGCACACTTTTTGGGCCTAACATATAGAACTTCCCTTTGGAAAGTTTGCTGTTTAAATATAAATAAAAGAACTCTGAAAGGAATCACAAATTCACTGCTGATGAGCTGGCTGCATTTAATCACACACCATATATTACAATTAGGGTTACCATACGTCCGTTTTTTCCCAGACATGTCCGGCTTTTCGTCACTCAAACCCTCGTCCGGGGGGAATTGCCAAAAAGCCGAACATGTCCGGGAAAATGCCGGCCAGGCACTTCCCCTCCCGCGGCGGCTCTGCTCCTCCCCGACTCTTCGGCTCTGTTTAAGAGCTGGGCTGCCCGAGCGCTACCGGCTTCGGGCAGCCCCCATGCCTCCGGACCCTGCGCCGCCGGAGCCCAGGAGGGAAAGTGCCCGGCTGGGGGCACAGGGTCCGGAGGCAAGGGGGCTGCCCGAAGCCCAAGAGCTACCGGCTTCACGGTTTGCCGGGCAGCCTCCAGACCCTGCGCCCCCGGCTGGGCACTTCCCCTCCCGGGCTCCAGCTGCGCTGGGGAAGCGCCGGCCGGGGGCGCAGGGTCTGGGGGCTGCCCGGCAAACCGTGAAGCCGGTAGCGCTCGGGCAGCCCTTTCCGCGTGGCTGGGAGTGGGAGGGAGGAGGGGGCGGGGTTGGGGCGGGGTTGGGACGGGGGCGGGGCGGGGCTGCTGGTGGGAAATGGGCGGGGCAAGGACCCCGTGGAGGGTCCTCTTTTTTTATTTGTTAAGTATGGTAACCCTAATTCATGTTTGCATTGGATCTGCCTAACAGATAAGCCATAGGGAGATGGAAGTGACTTGCATTTGCTTCTGGTGCTTGCTGCACAGAGTCCATGCTCTGTTTCTGGGTTGTTCAATTGGTTACAGTATACGAGATGGCAGCCTCTCAAAAGAGTAAGCTAGCCAAGTGTGGAGAGACAGGTGACATTTTTTAAGCGTGACACTGATAAGATTTCAGTATGTTTCAAATACTTGCTTTTAAAGTTACTTGCATTGGCAGGACTTCATTAAAAACCTATTCTGGATTGCTAAATCAGAGCAAATTGGACTCTTTTGGTTGACTTTAGTAAATGCACTCTTCTGTCGACATCAAAGATTGTAGCAACAAAGGCCTTGGCTTACTGTTGTGACTCAAAATCACTCAAGAAATCTTTAATACGTTCTTGCAGGTGTAATCATGTAGCCCATATTAAACACAAATACATATATAATCCCAACCTGAAAACAGCAAGTAGTCAAGAGTGTTTATTGCAGGAAAACTGATAAAACTAAAGTGAATAATGCTTAAAAGTGTTAATTTGTGAATTTCTGCAAACTTTGTATAGCAGGATTAAGGGAGTATAGGGCATTGGGTGTGTAACAGCTTATGGTCTAGACCTTCAGCTGCTGGTAATCAGTGTATCGTTTTTGATGTCAGGAGACTTACATCAATTTACTTCTGCTCAGGTTGTGGCCCATGACTCTGAACACACTTGTGATCAGCCTTGGTTTTAAGTTTGACCTGCGTTTGTAAAGGGGGGAAAAGAAACTGACAGGTATTCACTAGAATATTATTTATACCCACTCATTTTTCATTCAAGCTTTTCCTTTTCTGCACGTTTGGATGTTGCTTGCTGGTGTCTGCTGAATATGAACTGCTTTACATTTCCACATAGGCATAGGCCCTATACACTTCTTTGGACCCTTACTCATGTCAGTGATTGTAGGTGGTGGTACGTTCTGCAGCAGAATCATCCCAGACACCAGACGATAGCTACATACTGACCACCAGCAGCAACAGGGCTAGCATTTCTAGGTACTGTAGCGCCCACTTCTACTAATACAGTACCCATACTCCCTACACACACACACACACTTTCTCTCTCTCTCTCACTTCTAACATCCTCATTCATCCTTCTCCTCACATTTGTTGAAAAGCATGTTCATGAACATTTTTCTTTTGAATTTGTTCCTGACTAAACCCACCAGGATATTTTTCATTGTGGATTCAAAGCAAACGTCTGATTCCAGTGAACCAGCAAATTGATGAGAAGCTACACGAAGCCAGGTGAACATGAAGCTTCCCTTTGGATTTGTAAAGGGATTAATACAGGAGGGTAAACAATTTGAGGTTGAAATTCAAACCATTTTTGAATTTTGCAAGCTATAATTGAAAACTTTGCGAACCTATTTTGAACAGAACTTGAAATACATATGGCAATCAATTAGACCATAAGCTCTGACCCAACCCGCCCAATGTCCCATCTCCATCCATGTCCATGGTTGATGCTTCAAGGAAGGAGATTTAAAAAACAAACAAACAAAACAAAACAAAAAACCCCAAAACAGGATATACTGGGGTGAGGGGAGAATATTACATGGGAAGAGAGACAGTACCTGATGTAAAGCAGATCCCAAAAAGATCCTAAACTTTTTTGCCCTGGGTTCACAGAAGTTTAGGTCCTGATCCTACAATTGATGGTGTGCTGACTGTACCTGTGGGGAGCCCCAGTGAGTTCATTTGGGTTCCATGCAGCTGGAGCAGGCCACTTGCAAGCTATCAGTTGCAGAGTCAGGGCTCTTGGCTGTAAGCACTTTGAGGCAGGGGCTGCATCCCTCTATGTGTTTATTCAGTATCTAGCACAGTGGGCCCTGATCTTCACTGAGGTATCTGTGTACTACTATTCTGTGTTATAATTAACTAATAACAGAGGGCCTTACAGTATTTAATATCTAGTGCTAATAAAATTATACAATAAGTAGGTTTACATGAGGCCCTGCCTCTCTTTTCATGTAATGTTTCCTCCCTCCTCCCAAAAGTATTCTGTTTTGCTTTTTAATCTCCTTCCTCTGAAGCCTCAGGCATAGGCATGGCTGCAGATGGGACATTGGGCAGATTGGGTCAGGACTATGAGGTGGGACCAAACATTCTCTCTTTCACGTGCTTGGCTGGCTGGTTCTTGTTCACATGCTCAGGCTCTAACTGATTACCACATGTGGGATCAGGAAGAAATTTTCCACCAGGTCAGATTGGCAATGACCTTGGGGTTTTTTTTTTTGCCTTCCTCTGCAGCATGTGGATGCAGGTCACTTGCCAGGAGTCAGGCCTGCCGATGGGGAAGGGGAGGCGGGGGGCGGGGGGGGGGGGCAAAGGAGGCAATTGGCCAGGGGCAGCACTGTGGAGTGAAGGCAGGCTTCCTGCCCGCCCTCACTTTGCACCACTCCCAGAAGCGGCCGGAACAGCCCTACGGTCCCTGGGGGAGGGGCAAGGGGGTCTCTGTGCACTGCCCCTGCCCCAGCGCCAACTCCATAGCTCTCATTGGCCAGGAATTGCGGCCAATGGGAGCTGTGGGGGCACTGGTGTGCGGAGACCCCTGCCCCCTGCTGCCGCCTAGGAGACACCACCAGAGTGGTGTGCCAGTCACTTTCAGGAGCCACCCAAGGTAAGCGCCGATCCCCTGATCCCCTCCTCCACCCCAACCACCTGCCCCAGCCTAGAGCCCATACCCCATGCCCCCTCCCGCACCCAAACTCCCTCCCAGAGCCGAAACCCCGCACCCAAACTCCCTCCCAGAGCCTGCACCCTGCACCCCCTCCCACATCTCAACCTGCTGCCCCAGTCCGGTGAAAGTGAGTGAGGGTGGGGGAGAGTGAGTGACAGAGGAAGGGGGGATGGAGTGAACAGGGGGTGGAACCTTAGGGAAGGGGTGGGACGGGGCGTGGCCTCATGGAAGGGGCGGGGCAGGGTGTGGGACAAGGGTCTTTGGGTTTGCTCAATTAGACAGTTGCCAACCCTACCAGGCGGGCATATGGAAGCCCTGGCCGTGCCGGAAGAGTGCGCCCAGCAGCTCGCTGGGCACCAGCCAGCGCAGGCGCAGCATGACCCAAATGTCAAGCGGACCGCGGGTGCAGCTTGTGTGTGCGTAGGGGCCCATTGACTGTTCTGCCCTGAAGCCTGGAATTGCTGTTGGCAGGCCTGCCAGGATTATCTGGGTATGTCTCACTGAATCATTTCCCTGCCATTGCAGAGACCGTGGGCACTGGTGCACCTTGATCCCTCCTATTCTTTGCTTGTGGCATGTAATAGTCTAGTCTCCTGTGAGCTGTAATACTTTGGTCTAATATCAGTTGGGGTTAGTGTGCGGGTGCTGGGTGGTGTTGGTGGCCTGTGATATACAGGAGGTCAGACTAGATGATCTGGTCATCTCTGCTGGCCTTAAACTCTGATTATATGAATATTCCCATAAATGAGATCAGAAAAGACATGAACTGGAAGTCCCCTTAGTTTAGAAGAGTGGGTACTGCTTGGAGGAAAAAAATTGTCCCTAGGCATTTTCTGTGAGGGGGTGTGCAGTTTTGGATCAAACTCTCCAACTTGGTTTGCCACAGCTCAGATTGCTTAATTTTTTGGGCATGCTGAAAAAACTTGTCTTTTTTTCCTCAGGAATTTAAGGAGGTAGCAGAGTTATTGTGAATTATGGTGGCCAGTTACATGAATATTATGTGGGCAATTTAGTTATATTGTAGATTTTAAATTGTGTGAAATATTATTTCAAATAACTGTGAAGCTGTTAAAGCATTGTAAGTGCTGAAAAAACAATCACACACTAATTGTTCAGGACCGTCCTTTTGTCAGATGCATCCTGAGTAAATCAACACTTGGCTCCCGCATAACTACAGAGCTCCTGCTGCTAGAATGGTCAGCCATAGGCCTGTGGCAGACTGTCCTGGAATGAATGGCACATAAACAACAGGCTTTATTCATAGGCTTAGTCTGCTTAGTCCTTAGGTCTTGGAACAGCCCTGCCAGGGAGTTGCAGTTGCCACTGCAGCTGATTCAGATTAAAATGAGAGAGAAGAGATGCCAAAGGACAGGGAGAGATTGCTGTATATTATTTCTTTGACATGTAGATGAATTTTGGGGAATGAGAATGTCCAGGAATTTCCCAGAAAACTTCTTGAGAAACAGATGGAGTGTGGAAACCTTCTAGGCCTGGTCTACACACACAAGTTGTATCACTTTAATTATGACAGTATAGCAAAAGTGGTACAACCCCCCTTAGTATGATGAACACAATTACACTGGGATACAGGCACCTAGAACTGGTATAGCATATTCCTGAATGATAGGAGAATAAGCTATGCCACTACAAGGAATATTTATACTGGTGTAACACTGTCCACACTAAGGGCTGTACTGATATAACTATATGTGTTTAATAAAACACATCCCTAATAGACCTAGTTATTATGGTCAAAAAGCCATGGGTAGACCAGGCCTGGTTAGTGTCAAAAATATTTCTTTCTCATTCCGCTTTGTCATTTTGAGATAGATATAGACAGATTTTTTTTTTTCTGTTTCCCTCCTCATTTGCCCCAGGAACTTAGGTAAAATCCTGGCTTTGTTAAAGTCAATGGGATTTTGTCATTGACTTTAATGGGCCAAGATTTCAACCTTAATGTTATCAATAGTAATGTATTAAAGTTTAATTTTTAAAGAAAGAGTTAGTGCAAAGTACTAGATCTGTGAAATGTTGCCGAGTCAATTGTGCATTAGAACCTTGGGCCAGGTCCGCAGCTGTTAAAAATCAGCATATCTCCACTGAAATTTGGCCCCTTACCATTTTCAAATTCCTAATTCTCTATCTTAACATTGTACTAACTTAGGCATGGAACTTTTCACTATAGATCCTAAGTACAAATAAGAAAAGTGAAAGGTTACAAAATAAATAAGAAAGGGAAAAGAGTCAGAAAATTAAGAAAACAAAACAAATATAAATGGACATTGCATTTCCCCCTTGATTTCAATGGGAGACTTGCTGTATTTTTGCCACTATGTGGTGCTGCAAGAAGCTGTAAATTAGCTGCATCTCTCAGTTTGGCCTTGTTCATTTAAAATGGTTTTTCAGAGCAATAAAGCAGTTACTTCTCTATTCTGTGCCTACTCATGCATTGCTTCTTTGTAAAGTACTCTTAACACAAGCATAATTAACTTATGCCATAACAACACAGTACCCAAAGTTCTAAACTACTATATGATAAGGGTGGCATAAAACACTTAATTTAAAAATATTGTAAAAAAAAAAAAATCCACGATCATGGTCCTTTTAACTATTCATACTTTAAAACTGCTCAACCAATTTTCTTCAAACTTTAATTGTTTCTTCAGTGAGGGTTATAAAATCATGAGTAAATAAAGTTTGAAGTTTCAGACATTTTTGAAAAAATTACACGGAAAACATACCGTATTTTTTAATCCTGCTCTCAAAACATAGAAATGGCTGAACAGATTTTGCTCAAATGTTCTGTGTTAAAAAGTCACTTTGGGTTGAGATCAAGCATGGAAAATTTCAGCCCAAAATCTATGTCAGAAAGCTGAGCAATAGAAAGAAGGGGGGATTAGAATGTGAGCTACAAGGTAACTCACTATAATGTCTCTTACCTAGAAATGTTATACACACAAGCACACATAGTCATCGTCAAAAATCACCATGTACTAACAAGTTTCAGAGGGGTAGCCGTGTTAGTCTGGAATCTGTAAAAAGCAACAGAGGGTCCTGTGGCACCTTTAAGACTAACAGATGTATTGGAGCATAAGCATGCATGCATCCGATGAAGTGGGCATTCACCCACGAAAGCTTATGCTCCAATACATCTGTTAGTCTTAAAGGTGCCACAGGACTCTCTGTTGCCATGTACTAACAGATACCATAGATATTTCCTATTCATAATGGTGGAAGGAAATGATTGTATGTCAGATAGCACTGTGTGGTAACTGTTAAGAAATAGGGTTTTTTCTCCCAATGGGTGTGTGTGTCCACACTGCTGGTAATCACCTCAAGGGGGGAAACGTGGCAGCTGTTTGGGTCCACACTGACACTACACCCAGGATTGTACCCAGAATTGTAGGTAGCCACCGGGAAGTGTAAACTGTTGAAACACTGGGTTCAAACAGAATTGCTTTCATAGTTGCTATGGAGTTGCATGAAAATAGATGGCCTTAAAGCTAAACGATTAGAAGTGGAAGTAAGGAAAATCTGGGAATTCTTTTCCTTGCTCGGCCACAACCTACCTGAGTGACCTTAGGCAAATCATTTAAACCTTCTGACTCAGTTTCCCCATCTATAATATGGTGATATTTACCTACCTCACCATGGTCTTGTGAGCCTCAATTAGTTGCTGTCTCTAAAACATGCCATCTTTGGAATTCAAAAAGGATTATTCATTTATCTGTCCAATCATACGGTCTGATCCAAAGCCCACTGACTTCCTGCTTTGGCTCAGACCCATCATTTACAGGAGTTGAGAATTTGACTTCATGTGTTAGTGCTAGACCAGTGTTTTCATGCCACCCCTGTGTTGTGACTTTCAGTGATTGGAAAAAACTCACTGCTGAACACCTCTCATTGAAAACTGTATTTGGAGGTGGAGAGTTTTTTGGGCAGCTCGCTATGCTCCATAATGCCCCTTCTGACCCCTCTGAGTAGGGGGAAAATCTAGACCTGTATCTCCCAGGGTCTGTGTACTGAAAATGATTACAATGTAATCTCTTTTGAATGAGGCATTCTTGTGAGTGAGGGAATCGGTATAATATAGTGTCTTGTGTGTTTCTAAAAGAGATAATACAATTAAAATGAGTTCACTGGAGTGAGGAGACAGGGGCCCCTGTTACATCAAATAGCTTTCTATAAAAAAGTGCCATACTGTGAATGGATGCAGGCCCTAGGATTTCTTCTAATTTTCCTATCTTGCCCTCTGATTAGCATGGACTTTAATGCTCCATGGCAACACCTGAGAACAATGGCCAGCTACAAACACTTCTGCAGAGTTCCATGGGGCTGAATGCAGCCAATACCACCAATGTTCCAAAAGTGCCTGCCAACGACACACAGCGCTTAGTCACTTTAGAGCACGCAGGCCTGCCAGGGGCAACCTCTTTGAAGCACAGCCACCCTTGCTTGCCCAGTTCCCTCCCTTCTGTTAGGTGTTAACACAAACATCTCCCCGTCCAAAATAGTTTCATTATTTATTGGAGGTTATTTTTCTGCCAGTGAAAGTGCCAGACTTCGGTAGCTTTTCAGCAGTTGAACAACTGGATATGTGTCTCCAAAGATATTATAAAAGCCTGGGTAAATGGCTATTGAATGTGCACACAGAGCACCTTATGAAAGTAATCTCTTGTGAGCATCAGAGTCATGCGCCAAGAGCAACAGAATAAGAGACTCCTCTTTGGAGAGAGGTGCTGACAGTGACAGGTATTAGTGAGTGGATTACAATGGAAACATTTGTATATTAACTGAAAGCTGCTCAGACTTACTCCTTTTAAAAAATGTGAGGGAGGGGTTTGATTACCACTGAGCAAAGAGTGTTAATGACTCTCTCCCTTGCATATGTGCGCACATATACATGCACACACCCGCATTGTTCTCATTCCACAATTGGAAAAGGTTCAGCAAAAATGATTAGGGGTATGGAACTGCTTCTATATGAGGAGAGATTAATAAGACTAGGATTTTTCAGCTTGGAAAAGAGACAACTAAGGGGGGATATGATAGAGGTCTATAAAATCATGACTGGTGTGGAGAAAGTAAATAAGGAAGTGTTATTTACTCCTTCTCATAACACAAGAACTAGGGCTCAGTAAATGAAATTATTAGGCAGCAGGTCTAAAAGCAAATGTTTCTTCACACAACGCACAGTCAACTTGTGGAACTCCATGCCAGAGGATGTTGCGAAGGCCAAGACTATAACAGTGTTCAAAAAAGAAGTAGATAAATTCATGGAGGATCGGTCCATCAATGGCTATTAGCCAGGATGGACAGGGATGGTGTCCCTAGGCTCTGTTTAACAGAAGCTGGGGTTGTCCAACAGGGGATGGATCACTTAATGATTACCTGTTCTGTCATTCCCTCTGAAGCACCTGGCATTGGCCATTGTTGGAAGACAGGATACTGGGCTAGATGGACCTTTGGTCTGACCTAGTATGGCCGTTCTTATATTCACACAGCTCAAACAGTATTGTTCAGTGTTTTTCTTCAGGACTTAAGGGAGTGTAAAGGCAGCCTTTTACAGTGGGTCAGATGCAAGCCTAGAAGTGGGGAGACCTGGATTCCATTGCTGTCTGCCAGTGAAGTTAGAGATAGAAGACTATTTGTACTATGGTCATCTAGGCCATCCCTCTATCTTTTCCCTGTAGTTTATTCTTCTGTGTGTTTATTCATATATCATACAGTCATACAAATCAGAGATGGAAAAGCCCTGCTAGATCATCTAATTCATTTCCCTGTCACTACAGGGCTGTTCCTTACATTATGCCTCTTGCTGCATGCTGCTGAGTGTGGGTATGGAGGCAAAGAGCAAAGGGATAATCAAAATAAGGGCAATCACTCACACACACAGATTTCTGTTCTTACTTTCCATATAAGTTCTCCTTTCAGGTAGAAGCTGGAATCTGATTCTGTGATTCCAGCTAATTTGAATATAAGCCATTTTTGTATGCAAAGGACTGCTGACACCAGCAAGTTTCACTGTAATGATTACTATGGAAACGTTTATCTATAAATATAAAATTCTTTAAAGCCTAGCCTTTTATCTTTATAGAAAAAGGCCTGTTTATGTCACTTCTAAGCTTCCAGCTTTAATGTAGACATGAGTTGTTCTCATGCCAAACAAGATAACCCCAGTGTTAGAGCTGTGTGAGCTTTGAAATATGGGAATTTGGGGTAAAACTATTATTTTTTTAATATAATATAATATGATTAATAATTGAATGGGAAATATTTTAAAACCGCTTCCTAAGCCCAAAGCTCCAGCTCGGTTACAATACTCTCTTCTGTGGATTTTTACAGCAATACGTCTACTCTGATGAGACTTGTGAAGGCACGGCAAAAATGGAGAATCATTTATTCATTAACCTCTTTCCTTTGGAAAGTTTTTAGATGTTGTTTTTCAAAATCCATATAGAAAAGTGGTTTCTAAGATTGAGGGACCCCAAAAAGATTTTTCCTTCTTTTTTTCTTTTCTGACTAAAAGGTTACATCATTTGAAGTTTATAGCTGGCAGATCTATCCAGGAAAAGGATACAAGAGCCAGCTAGCTTGTTGGGTGGGGAAGATTAGATTGATATTTTCCTAAATTTGGATGGATAATATTGGTTTATTTTGAAGCAATTTAAAAAATGTTCTTTGATTTAAATACTTGCACTCATTATATTTTATTTTAAAGATACTAATTGTTTCAAATGTCTTGATTATGCAAACACTTATGCATGTGCCTGTTTTTACTACGAGTGTTCCCAGTGGAGTTATACCACATGAGACAAAAACATTTATGCATCTGGGGTCAATGAGAGTACCCACGTGGATAAAGTTAGGCACATACGTTTGCAGGATCTGGGCCTGAATAACTCTGGAAGCCGAATTTTGTAATGGATACAGATGAAATTATGTTTGCTGATGATGATAACACTAATTCCTTATTCATTGCCACATAAAATTGATAGCAAGAGTCCTATCTACGAGAGCAGTAAATCATGTGTATTAAACTTTCTCTCTCATTAAATTTTGATTGCTAACCCTGAGGAATCTTTTACACTAGTTTCAGGTGGGAGGAGAAATGGACGATTACTGATTTCATTTAAAATCGACTGCTACCATGGTGAGCTGCGGAACAACTCCAGGGGTGAGATTTTGTGCTGTATCTCTGAGACACAGAACTCACAGCTCAGGGAAGCTGGGGGACTTCAGTGGATTTAGGCCTCCATTGTCCTCCCAATCCTGACCGATTTGGGGGGCAGAAGAGGCCTCTCATGTACATTAGACAGCCTTGGGAGTCCATCTTAAGTTATGGCGGCCTCCCTGGGCTGCCTATGGGCTGCAGTACTGTCTGGAATCTCCATAGCACTGTGTGCTCTGGCCCCGCCCTGACATGCCGCTCCCAGCTCCAGCCCCATCTCCTGCATGCCTTCTACACTGAGGCTTGCACGGGGATGCTCAGGAGGCAGCTTAATGGATGTCATCTGCAGCGCCTGTGTCAGGGGAATCCCCTCCAACTAGATATGGGGCTTCTCAGATGCCTTTACACCAGTCTGGCACCTTTACTCCAGAGCTTGAGTGTGGGTGAGGATTTTACTCTTGGTAAATTTAAGAAAAATAAATTAAGAATATCATTCCACCCTAAAATGTTCAAAACTCAAAATAAAACCTTCTTTTAAGGATCAAAATTGTTTAACTTTGTATCCACTCTTTTTCATTTTCATGCATGGCTGAGGTTTTTTTCATGGTACTTCCACACTGATGGCAATTGTGGAAATACTGGGAATCTCTCAAGACCAGTGCTTTGGATAGAAGGGATAGTCTTGTGCTTTAACCACAGCACTGGTTGTCAGGAAACCTCAGCTCCAGATTTTGCTGTGTGACTTTTGGCAAGCCATTTAACCTGTCTGTGCCTCACTTTTCTCCTCAGTGAAATGTGGGTAATTCCTCAGTAGTCAAAATGAATATTAATAGTGTTTTGAAGTGCAATTTAAGTACAAAATGTTCTTACTCTTTTCTGAAATGAATGTACTTGTTTTGGAGGTTCATCCATAATCATCCAAGTCACCTCTATTTGGAGACATATAGTCGTCTGTCCTATAACTGTCTGTCCACTCTCTCTTCTCTAGAGGGCAGCCTGGGTTTTACAACCTGGGGATAGCAGTAGTAAGGGACTCAATTGGACACCCTTTCTAACTGAACACTGCTCGAAGACACACATTTTCATAATGATTAAAAGCCAGATTTAAACCTTGAAATAGGACATACAATAAAATGTGCCAATGATGCCATGGTTTATTTTAGGGATGAGCAGACAACAAATAGTTTAGATTTCATATTGAATTCATATAGATGCTCCCAAATCTAGATGCTTATTTGAACTTTATCCCAATATCCAAACCTCCTGGGTCTGTAAAATATATCTGTAAATCTCACAAGAGAGGAGTTGTGGTATTTTACCACTTTTGTTTGTGGTCCCAGCAGGAACGTGAGACTGAGAATAAAAATGAGCATGAGGCTAACTTGAAAAGCTATCACTTTTCTTTTTACTCAAACATCCAGGAAGGATTAGCTGGGAAAGAGAAGAGGTTCATCAGCTCAGATTTTATTCTCTCTGAACTGGTTTTCCCATCATTAATATAGGGCTTGTCTACACTGGCACTTTACTGCGCTGCAACTTTCTCGCTCGGGGGTGTGAAAAAACACCCCCCTGAGCGCAGCAAGTTTCAGCGCTGTAACGTGCCAGTCTAGACAGTGCACCAGTGCTGGGAGCTAAGCCTGTAGCAGCGCTTTAATGTTACCAGTGAAGCCATGCCCATAATAAACCATGGCACATCTTTATTTTATGTCCCATTTCAAAGTTCAGTTCATAATCATCATCAGTCTTTAACTGCAGACAGGCCACATTCCAAGTGTATCACATGTAAATGGAGCAGTAGTTAAACTGGGATTGTTGTGAATGAGAAACTATGGGCTGTCCTGATAACTGAAAGGAGGAGTCTGGTTAAAGTTCCACCTGAATGGTGACTGAAGTGTCAGTTAGGGGAACATTCATCAGTGGTTCTCTGCTTCACTTAGCATCCTTGTACATTCTCCTTCTTTCTATTTTACTTTGTTCATATGTTGTTGGTATTTACACTACAGTATTACTTAGGCCATGCCTACAATACAGAGTCTATGTCAGCATGGCCCCCTGGTGTGGACACAGCGTATGCCAACAGAAGGAGGAGTTCTGCTGGCATAGAAATACCACCTCCCCAAATGACATTAGTTATGCCAACAAAGAACTCTTACATCTACACTGAGGGTTTTGTTGGCATAGCTATGTCATCTAGGGGCTGTTGTATTTTTTCTCAGCACTCCTAGTCAACATAGTTATTCTGGAACAGCTTTGCAGGGTAAACCAGCCCCTCTCCCCCACCCCCAATGAGGATTTGGGGTCCTATTGTGTTGGACACTGTACAGACAACTAGTAAGACAGTTGTGGCTCCAAATATTTTATTGCGCTTGGGTAGACAAAATAGCAATGAATACCTGAAGGCATGGGTTTCAGCATAGCTCTATAAGCCTGACCAGAATCCTGGGTATGTACTTGCATGACTAGCTTGCGCTGGGATCTGTGCCAGCTAGACTAAAACTGGCATGGTCATGCCTACCTGAGCTGCAATCATACCTTCAATTGCAGTGTAGACATATCTGTGGTTTAAGACAATATATAACTGATTGGTGAAGCCAAGGAGTGGGCAAGAACATGCTAAAACTTGTGAAATTTTGAGTTTGGGGTCCAGATTTTAATACTCACGCCCAGCCTGTCCATTCAGGAGTGTTTGGAGCCAGGGTTTTGATAAGGTCCATTATAGAGGATTTGGGTCTAGATGTTTTGTTCAGACTCTCCTCTTTTTGAAACATCATTTGTTTCGTTTTAAATGAGCAAATGCACATGAAGCAGTAAAATGAGCTTTACTGAGTTTACACAACTCCACAATTGAGTCACGTGTTGCAAAGGTATGAGGGCATTTCCTTCATTTTCTTGTGGTCTGGTTTATGGCCTGCAGAGCATCTAGAACTGATAGACGATAACTCCCATTTCAGGAAACTCCTTGGACTCAGCTAAAAGAGGACAATCTGATTATGGAAGAGGGAGATGGAATCACCTGGCAACTTCCCCTGCAGAGGAAGGGAGGCATACATGAGGGCAGGTAGCAGACCACTAAATCTTGCCTTTCTTGTCAGGAAGACAATGATGTAGCAGTAATAGGCAGATGTATCCTATTGGTTGGGGAAGGTATATTACAGAGCCTTACGGTAAGGATGTGGGGGGTTCATGCATTTTATGTGTATCCAAAAGTTTAGAAGTTCACATGTTACGCTCCAGAATGGTATAAGTTGAATGTTTAAATGCAGAATAGGGTGCCCAAATTTGAAAACGTAGGGCTCGTGTGGATGGTTGCTCCAGCAATACCTTTCAGCTAGTTAGAACCTACTGCTCATCAGCGTGGAGTACAGCACTGTGTTGGGCTCGTCTACACGGTGGCGAAATGCACACTACAGGGGTGTGATTTCTAAAGCGGACTAACATGCTGCTCATTAATTGGTCTGTGTTTCAAATAGCACTACGTTACAGCGCACTAGGGAATATTGAGCATGCACCAGCAGGGTCTACACGGACCAATTAATGTGCAACATGTTAGTATGCTTTAGAAATCACACCCCTGTAGTGCACATTACCCCACCATGTAAACAAGCCCTAACTAGGATTGAGCATAGCCTTTGGTGGTCTGTTCAGAGTGCTGATTCTCAGCCTTTTTAACTAAGTGGACCATAGAAATAATTGCTTAGCCCTTTGTATAAATTATCAGGGCAGCCAAATTAATAATAATAATAATAATAGAGCTTTAACAAATGGCTGGAAAGTGTGCTTTCCAAATCAAACACATTGTTCTGATTTCTTTGGGCTTCATTTTGGCTTTTCTTTCTGAGTGCACTATATATAGCTTGTGTAGATGTGAGTGTCTTTTTTCATTCATGAGAAGTGCAGTAGCTCTTGATAAATATGTTTTTTACTCTCCTGACTCTGAGAATAATAACTGCTAACAAGCTAACATGAAGGGACCCAGCATACCTGAAATAATATGAAACACCTCTTCTTACTGTACATATTGTGTTTAGGAAACAGGGTACAGAAACTTCCTTTGAGCTCCAAGAACAATAGCTATTGTTGGTTGCTGATATGGCATGAGCTCATATCCAGGATACTGAGAAAGGAACTCATGACTACAATAAATAATATACCTCTTAACTCCTGGTGTGAAAGAATGTATGTATTGTTTTTGTAGAGATATGGGGAAATATCTCTTTAAAAGGAGGGGTCTTTGTGCAGAGAAGCAAAGATTCTGGTATTTTTCTTTTCTTTTCCACAAATAATTCCTTAATTAATTTTTTTTTAAGTTTTATAGTCAGGTTCTTGGCTGGCTGGGTTGAAATATATTTTGAATTTGACTGTATTATGGCAAAATGATAAGATTAGTGTGGCAGGTCTATAAACCTGCTCTCTGGAGCTATATTTTTGTCTTGCAGTCTTGCCTAGATCAGAGATGGGGGTGGGGAGGCAATGCATAGCATAGTTAAAGCTCTGGGACTAAGTTATACTGGAATTGGGAATTCTTCTTTGCCTTTGTTTAACTTGATTAGAAGAGCTTCTTTAAGGCTACAGCACCTTGGTTCTCTAAGAGCACAGCTTCCCAGCGTTCAGTTTTTTGAAAATGAGATTTGCACAATACTGTGGGCTGCTGATATTCTATTTTATTTCAAACTGCCACTTAAATGGTATTTAGTGGATACAGTCTCTATTAACCTTTATACTTACAGAGCCTAAACAAAAGTCCCATCGAGTCTAATTTTCAAATATTAGTGGGCTGGTTAAACCGCAGAAGTGGGAGTCAGGGGTTCTGGATTCTAGTCCTGATTGTGTTACATTGATTGAGAGACGAGGTGGGTGAGGTAATATCTTTAATTGGACCAACTTCTGCTGGTGAGAGAGACAAGCTCTCAAGCCAGAAAGGGCAACTTGTCTCTCTAATATCCTGGGACTGACACAGCTACAGCTACACTGCATATGGCACTTAACCACTCTGTGCCTCAATTTCCTCATCTGTACAGTTGAGAGAATACTTCCCTACTTCTTAGGAGTTTCGCATGGTTTAATTCATTTAATTATTTTAAAGTCCTTTTTAATGCCTTCCATCTATGGACCTAAAGATGTGCAAAAGTAGTATGATTTTTAAAAATTAATAGTGGCATGCAAACCTCATATCTGAATATTCAAATTGCAGTGACAGTTATTTTGCATGCTTAAGTGCCTATATGGATATTCTCTGCAGGCAGCCATGTTTGAAAATTGAAAAATGTCACTGCAAGGCTCAAATCGAGTGTTACATTTTTAAGAATATGCTCAATTAACATTAATCCCACTAATTTCCCAGTGCTAATGCCTAGCACCATCTCCTTCTCTGATATATACAGGTTTAGGCACTAGTTTGCTGTAAACTTCTGAACTAATGGCTGCAACGCTAGAAATTTTTGTCACAAAATCCAAAACCAGGATTATAAACCCCAGAGAAGGGTTGAGTGAAAAATCCAGTTGTCATTCAACATTTTTTTTCTTGTCTTTCTATTATCAAGTAGTCTTCTAGATGATCATGCCATTCTGTTATCTCCTGATTCAAAGTTATTTGTAAATTTCTTCAGCAAATAATTCTTCATCAGATCATTGTGAATATGTGCACTTTGTGGGTTGGTTACATAAATCACACAATATTGTTTGTTTCATGATTCAATGGCTTAACTAATAAATCTCATGCAAAATGGCAGATGTTACAGTCAAATATGTAATATGAAATTTGCTTGTTTTTTTTAAATTTGCTTACATTAAAATTGCTTAGAACTTGTGATCTTGGCGTGTTCATTATAGTAAGCCTCAAGACCTTGAATATTCATGGAAAGTGACCACAAAGAGGCCATGAACATAGTCTAATCCAAACTTATTTTCAAACCCCAAATCAGTAATCCCCCCCAAAATGTCCTCTATTTGCTCACCTCTAGCCCAAATCCGCCTAGGCTTACTGCTTTTCCAGCAAGCATGGACCTAATTTATGAGCTAGATAATAAATGGATTAATCAGGCAAAACTAAGAAGTATTGGCCAAGGCTTGCTTTGTGTTTATGGATTTATTCCACACAAATATATAAGAAAATACCGTATATGCTCATTCATTAGCCTGTTTGTTTATAAGCCGACCCCCCAAGATGGATAGGTAAAAATGGCAAAAACTGTATGACTCTTCATAAGCCGACCCTATATTTCAGGTGTTGGTAAACTTTGGCTCCCGGTCCGTCAGGGTAAGCCGCTAGCGGGCCGGGACATTTTGTTTACCTGGAGCGTTCACAGGCATGGAGCCCCTCAGCTCCCAGTGGCCGCAATTCGCCATTTCCAGCCAATGGGAGCTGCGGGAAGCGGTGTGGGCCGATGGACATGCTGGCCACCACTTCCTGCAGCTCCCATTGGCTGGGAACGGTGAACCACAGCCACTGGGAGCTGAGGGACTCCGTACTTGCGAATGCTCCAGATAAACAAAACAACAATGTATTAGCTATTCAATTCAATAATTCAATAGAGCTTAAAATCATCAAATTTTGGTGTAGACCTGTTGATAAGCCAACCCAGCTCTCTAATGCTTCACTTTTTTACCAAAAAAAAAATTCGGCTTATGAATGAGTATATTCGGTAGGTTAAAAAAAGCAGCCCTAACTCTCCTGTGGGCCTGAGTTAAGGGGGACTGTTATGTGGTTGATAGGCACAGAGACCTGATCCTGCAAATGATAGTGTGGAAATGCTATGAGCCCATGCAAAGCCCTGCTTCTTCAGTGGAGCTCTGCCCAGACAGAAAAGTCCGTCCCTGTGCTATCAGTAGCAAGGTGAAGGTCCAAATCTGTAAACTACATTTAATGTTGTTCTTCCCAAATGCTTCAATTTTTTTTTAAATCTCGCAAGGTTATCATGATCCAGCCCTTAACCAACAACAATTTAGTGTGACGCCCTACGGGAAAGGCATTTCTGTAAAGAAAGAGATGTCCATTTCCAAACTTCCAAGGGAGTGTTATAAGTGCTGAGCCAAAAATATAAAGTATTAAAAATACTTTGAGTGTCCATTTTAGTATATCTGAGAGATCGGCATTTTTTTTTAGTTTATCTGGGATTTAAAGTGACTGCTACTGTATCTGAAAGAGATAAGAAATAGTTGTCTTCTAGCAGACTCAGAGGAAATTTATTAGTTGGTTTACACTAAATATGACTGGGTTTTCTTCTGAAAAATAATGATCGGTTTGCTTCGTTGTGTTAAAATATCTCTCTTCTTAATACCTAAATAAAAAATCATATCAACTTGGTGTCAAATATTACAACATTCTTCAGCACTAGGTATCATTGCTATGACTGTGGCATGAGGAACTGCTGTCGGCTGACAGGAAAGAAAGATATCTAGTTAAAAAAAACATGTTTTTTCACTTCATAGAGGTAGAATGAAATAATCTACATATTTTAATAATTTCATTTATATTCAAGAACACTTTCTCCAAATGTTCATTTTCAAGCCAGCTGATTTGACTGCTCATCTAGAACATATCTGAGCGAGGATTGGAGTAGTCTTACAACTAATTTGTATGACTATTCTTGTTACCTCAGAAAACTACAGGGATGTTCGTTTTGCAGGTTGCAGCTTTGACTGGGAGGTTACGCACTCCATGCTGTTCAGAGTCTAATTCATCTACAAGAAAAGCTGTTTTTAATACCTTCAGGAGCAACCTTGCCAAATTAATATAACAAAAATATTCCTTCCTAATGGGATAAACCTTGCTCTCCTACTTTCTGATGTGTCTGCATCTCCTCTAATTATTTTCTGTGCTTTGGTACAGTGATTTCAGTTTTTGTTGTTGTTTATTTTACAGTCTTCCCTTGCCCATTTATTCCTGTTGATCTTGCTGCCAGTTTCATACCAATATGTTTCAAGACATTCTCATTCTGTTCCTCTTCAACTACTTTCCTTTATTTTTCTTGTTCAGATCCTTATTAAAGAATTGCAGGTACTGAAATAGTTCAAGTACTGGAAAACAAGCTGCTGTAGGATATTATTGAGGCAAATAGCTCAGTAAGTTTTTTTTATTTATTTTTATAATAAAAGGATTAAACACTTCTATGAATAAGAATAGCCCCTGCAGCTATAGTAACCGAGATCCTTGTCATTTGAGTCCATATCACTATGTTTCAAGGCAGAGGCTGCTTAACAGCTGGGACCGGGAAGAAATGTCTCCAATTTTAGTAAGATGGAGCAATTAGATGCATCATGAGAAGTTGGATAGTAAGCCCCGGGGGTGGGACTGTTTGGTGTTCATTGTACAGAACCTATTACAATGGGGTTCTGGTCCCTGACTAGGTCTCCTGGGTGCTAAGGTTATACAAATAATTTATAATTACAATCAATCTTCCTCTGATACACCAGCTACTGGCTGCTATCAAAGATGGGACAACAAACCAGGTGGATCATTTACCCATTCTAGTTTTACAGGTCTTATGATAAATACCACCCTCTTTTCAACCCATAAAGACCTAGAAGAAAAATGTATCCTTCCCACTGCTCTGTAGGGATAGCAACATTTCTCCCACCCACTGCCTCCTGCCAAAAGGCCTGCCTTAAAACTGAGGACCAGTTTTATTAAATTTAAACTAATAAAAATAAACAAATAAGCCAGGAGTCAAAAAAAATTTCACATTCATTAGATGGTAGAATCAGACTTCATCTCACACTAGAAATCTGAAACAAGATGGTAGACGCATCCAGGGGCTATAGGCCATCCTTGTGCCCTCCAGATTCTGGGCTGAAACAGCCCTCCCCACCAAGTTAGAGCTGCCTGGTACTGATGGATTGCATAGCAGCACAGAATCACTATAGCATTCAGCACTGTGGACACACTTGCTCCCAGCATATCTCCTGCATTGAGACTTACAAAGTAAGAGCAGCATAGACCCATGTGTATCAGTCCTTTGCTGCTCCTGTCACTGGTGCCTCCTGTATAACCCCTATACACCGCAGTAGGAGCTGGAGTGGTGGCAGAATCATCTCCTATATCTTTAAAGTAAGTTATATCTAGCACAAACCAAAGTGTGTGTTACAGAAATGCATTTATTTTTTACAGGTAATTTTTAAAGGTATATTAAGCACCCTGGATAGTAAAATCGCCACTGTACCCACAAGATGGCAGACCTTGCCCTTCTTTTTCAATACTGCTCTGTTTAGTTTTGCTTTCCCTTTATATCATCTGTTACATTTTTCTATGACTGTTGTTGATTCAAATAATGATCCTTAGGTTTCCAATCTGAATTCCATTTTTTGATGAGCAAATGTTCACGAAGAAACCACAATTCACCTTCTCAGTGTGCTGTTGCACATTTTTAGCCATGATTTCATTATTGGCCCTGGTGTATTTTTAATTTACTTTGCCTTTTAAAAAAAAAATGATCAGCCTTACTCACCTTGAATTACTCCTAGCAACTTGATTTGAAATACTTCAGCTTGTCATATTTAATGGCCAGAGCCTGTGTAAGAACTGGAAATATGTATGAACAGGATGAGCATCCATATGACACATCTCAGTTTTGTATGATTTACAAGCGGATCATCAGTGTGAAGTTGGGATGCTCTGTAGAAAGCCACCTTGATAGTACATAATGAGTATATGGTGTATAAAGCCCTCCTTTATCAAGGTTGGCGTAGGGAAGGTAATTGGAAACTCTTCCAAATGGACCTCCTGTATCACCTATCTATCTAAGATTCTGTACCAAGTTTATCACATCTACCTTTGATATCTGAAGTTCTAAATTGTAACGGAAGGGAATTTGGCTGCCTTTCACCCCAGGAAAGCCTCCAATCCCCCAATTACTAAGTTCCTTCAGTAAAAAAGATGGCAGAATAGACAAGATTCCCAAGTGGTGTAAGTCTACACACCTCTATTAAAGTCAATGAAGTTGCATCGATTTACACCAGCTGAGGATCTGCCCTCTATGTACAAGGAAGACTTGGCTTTTTTCGAATCATCTAATGCAATTCCCTTTTGCTTAGGGCAAGTCTACGCTTAAAACACTGCATCGGTGTAACTGCACTGCTCTAGTGCTTTAATGAAGACCATCTACACTGACAGGAGAGAGCTCTCCCATCGGCATCATTAATCCATCTCTCCGAGAGGTGGTAGTTATATCCGCGGTCTCCCGACAACATAGCACTGTCTACACAGGGGATTAGGAAGGTTTAACTACGTCATTCAGGGGTGTGGATTTTTCTCATCCCTGAGCGACGTACTTATCTCTATATAGGTCTGTAGGGGAGACCAGACCTTAGAAATGCGCTGGCCCTTCCAGTAAGACTTTAGCATTATTGGTGGAGGCAATGGGAACATTGCAGGCCTGTTGAGAAGAGGTCTTGTATTACTATCCCAACTGGTGCTTTATTTATTTTTAAAGGCAATACATTATCTCAATCAATGCACTTTACCACTTCAAGCTGTCACTTCTGCCACTGAAGCGAGGACCTAAATTTCCCATCATGTAAGACTGTGAACCTTTACACTGCAGAATAAAGGGGCCTGTAAAACAGGTAATAAATGTCATTTATACCTCAAAGCCCCTTGCCTATGCTAATGTGATGTAAAGGGTCTCTGCTGTGTGAGAATAATTCCTTTAAGTGTTCTGTTTGCCCAACTTAACTTTAAAAT
Source organism: Malaclemys terrapin pileata (assembly GCF_027887155.1). NCBI lineage: Eukaryota > Metazoa > Chordata > Testudines > Emydidae > Malaclemys > Malaclemys terrapin. Next base: position 117,962,670 of record NC_071505.1, read on the forward strand.
GGAGGTTTTGCTAATGATGTGCTGGTACATGCCCTACCTACTTGTGGATCAGAAATCCTTGCTGCTTGCTAATCATCTGCCCTTATTTGCTTACCTGTGAAACGTTTACTGAAAGTGCCTGGAAGTGACTACCTCCCTTCACTCCAGCTCTATCCAGTCACGTATGGCTAGCCGCCGGTCAGTATCTGAATGTCCAGCTGTCATCTCAAATTTAATCTCTCCAAAACAGAACTCATCATCTTTCCTCCTACTTCCCCTCTTTTTCTGTTTCCATTGACAATTCTGCAGTCCTTCCGGCCTTGGTGTAATTGGTGGTGCTGCTTTTCCGTCTCCCTCCACTCCTAAGAGCATATTTTTTTGTCTTTCTGAGGTCTGGTCTATACTACCCGCCTGAATCGACGGGTAGAAATCGACCTCTCGGGGATCGATTTATCGCGTCCCGTCGGGACGCGACAATCGATCCCCGAATCGGCGCTCTAACTCCACCAGCAGAGGTGGTAGTAAGCGCCGCCGACAAAAAGTGGCAGAAGTCGATTTTTCCGCCGTCCTCACAACGGGGTAAGTCGGCTGCAATACGTCGAATTCAGCTACGCTATTCACGTAGCTGAATTTGCGTATCTTAAATCGACTCCCCGCTGTAGTGTAGATGTACCCTGAGGGAACACCGTCGGGAGGTCTGGGCCAATTTTCTTCTGCCCCAGAGCTCCTCCATGCAAAGTACCACAGGAGTCTATGTTGCCACTACTTCTGATCAACTTGTGTGTGAGGCCACTGTGAGGAGACATGGACTACAGTGTATTCAATAAGGTGGTAACCTCCAGCTCTACACCTGTATCACCTCGGACCTGGTTGAAACAGTGGAATGAATTAACCTCTGTCACTATGAACATGGGAGCTTTGAGGCTGTCTATCTGTTTTTTAATGTAGTTAAGTACAGGTTTGTGGGTTGAGAAAAGCAGCCAGAAAGTTGGTGGAATTTATATCAGGGACTCTGAGTGAGGGAGTGTGATCATCATTTGCAACAAAGGTTTACAGCTTTGGTGTACTACTAGATCCTGAGCTGTTCCCCCGTGCTTCGTTAGTGGCTGTTGCCGAGATCACTCTTTTCCATTTGTGCCTGTCAAGAAGAATGCGGTCTTTCCTTTCTCATGTGGAATTTCCACAAATGTTCAGTCTTTGTCACCTCAAGATTAGATTGCTGTAACATGCAGTATATGGGGCTACACTCAGAACCATGGAGCTAGTACAGAATGCTGTGGTCCACTTACTACATGGAGTTTCACACTAGGAGCACATTGGAGCAGTACTCTGGGGTCTCCACTGGGTACCAATACATCTCTGGGTGGAATCCAAAGTGTTGATGTTAACCTCTAAAGCCTTCAATGGATTGGGACTTGGTTCCCTGAGAGACTGCCTCTCTCCCTAGATCCTGGTCCAGGATCAATCATCAACTTAAGCGAGACAATTTGACTGGAATTATGGTGTTAAATTTTTTATGGTGAGAGGAACTAACTATTGGAACACTTTACCAAGGGTCATGGTGGATTCTCCATCACTTGCCATTTTCAAATCTAGATTGGATTTTTTTCCTAAAAGATCTGCTCTAGGAATCATTTTGGGGAAGTGCTGTGGCCTGTGTTATACAAGGAATAGGTCTAGGTGATCACAGTAGTCCTTTGTGGCCTTGGAATCTATTAATTCTAAATATAAATTATGGCTGTGTTTTTCAAAGTTGCCTAAGGGAGTTAGATGCTCAAATACTATTGGGGCTCACTGGGATTTAGTTCTCTGCCTCCCTTAGGCTCCGTTGAAAGATAACAGCTTATAATGCCAAGAGCATGAACTGCAGTCCAGTCAGCATTCTAATACAATTAATAATATAGCCAGTAGAGGTAATACTCCGTCTTCTCCCTTGACAAATGACTATGACTATGAGTGTACCATGCGATACTGTAAAAGAGTAAGGATCATGCATAGACAGTGTAAAAATATCTAACAATGCACGATCATTTCACTTTTTCTTGTAGTATGCCTTAAATATTGATCACTGTGAATTTTGCACTTTTGGCAGCAGGGGTAGGATTTTAAAACACCAGTTGCTTCCCAAGACCTGTTTTCCCTCATTGCTAAATGTATTAAAATCCAGAATGTCTGTTTGCAACTTGGTTGATGTATATTATTGTGCTTGGGGTAGGGACATAGTTTTCTTATCTGCACATAATCAGGGCTCAGAAACAGTTGGTGCGTGACACCAGCACTTCTGTTAAGCTACTGTCTTGTTTCTCCAGAATCTCAGCTTTCATCTGGAAAACAAACAAACAAACAAAAAGCCCACGCTCCTAAAAATCTGGCAGTTCTCGTAGCAATGCAAACTTCAGAAATGCAAATGAGGGTTTGTTCCTCAGTGTGTACCAGTTGGGGTGTAAATTCTAATGTGTCCCTCACTAACTGGGCTGCAAGGACCCTGCCGGTGCACACTAAAAGTTTCTGGTGTAGGTTAATATAGTCCTGTTTGAAACAGGACTGCATCAACGCACCTGAGGGAACTTTTAGTGCACGCCAGCAGGATCTACACAGGCCAGTTAGTGCGGCACACACTAGTGTGCACTAGAATTTACACCCCTCTTCTTCTTTTGTATGGTGATAGTAGAACAGTGAAAGCAACGGTGTGACTACAGTTGGAGCTTAAGATCTCTTAGCCCATCCAGAGCAGAAGGGGTAGCCATGTGAATGTCTGCAACACCTCCAGGATGAGCGTAAATTGCGAAATCGTCCATGATGTGTCCGACAGTTTGCACCCATGCCACAGTTGCAGTTTGGCAGTTCTTTTAGGGGACTAACTCACCATGTAGACAAGCCCCAAATGTAGTTTATACAGAGCTGAGTCTGCAGAGAGCCTGGAACAATAGCTCTGAGAGGTGTGACCTGCCCCATTCATCTCAGATGTCCAGTGCTGGAGTTTTAAATGTCACATTTGTTAATTCTTTTTTTCCTCATGTAAGAAAGGAGAGGGTGGATGTGTGTAAATGTACTGTGAGCAAGATGGATTCCTTTTGCATTTGTAAGCAGGTGGCATTTGGGAGATACCACTGCTTCCCCCCTCACTTCCCCAACCCAATCAGGAGGGGCCAAGTCCAAGGAACCTAGCAGAGTCCATGTGCATACTGAAGCACCACATGGGGATCCACATTCTCAGAGCCAAGTGGCACATATTATCATATTTTGAACACCTGCACAATTCACTGTGAGTGATATCTCATTTTGGTGAGTCTTGTGGGCAGAGCCTATTTTGTGGATGAAATTCGGAACAGTACCACTGCCTTTCCCCCCAACCCTCCACCGTCTGATCCGTGCCTACACTGGCATTATGTAAATAATAACTTAAAAAGCTACAAAGGATTTTTCTAGTTTAGACATGGCAACGATTACAAAAGAACATGCAAACGATATATAATACAATTGGCCATGGAGCAGAATTTTACTGTGTCTAGCTGAAAATTTCAAAGATGAAAAAGGGGATTTGGACAAACAAGTCCTATTAATTTTAATAATTGGATATTCAACTACTATGAAGATAAGCATTGTGTAAGTACCTAGAGAGTCAGCTTTTCATTCTCCAACACCGAAAATGTGTCAATGTCCATCCAGTTCTTGGAAAGGAACAAAAGTCATAGAATTAATGTAGATACTATTGTTTGGCTTGCTGCTATTGATCTGTTTCTAGAATAAACTCAAGGTTATAATATGTGGCTGCAGAGCCTGAAGTGATGTTTTCCTGCAGTAACTAGTGTCCCCATTAAAATCTCATTCTCTTCTGCTTTTGAAAGCTGTTGGCCATCAAATAATGCTTATTGTGAAGCTCTTCTTAGTGCCCAGATGAATAGATTGGCTTTTTTTTTTTTTTTGGTTACTTGTTTCATTTTCTATTGAATCTCATCCAGGTCAAAATTAAGAGCAAAACTTGTAATACAATATCAATGAAAGGAAAATATTGCCACACAGGTAGAAGGCCAGATTTGAAGAGCACAGTTATTGGCTAGATTGCACCCCCAGTAATGTATGACTGGTACCCATTATGTCTCACAGGAAGTGGGTCTGAGCACAGTTCTAAAATCCTTTTAACAAACAACAAAAGACACTTTATGGTACAGATGAAAATAAAATTTAATTTAGAAAGACAAGATAAAGTCCTTTTATAAAGGAACTTCCAGATTGTTTTTCAACATGGGTCACATTTCAAATAAGAAAAACAAAAGTCCGTGCATTTAGAGCAATCTCTCAGGGCTCTGAGTGTTGTGTTCAGAGCATAAACACAGAGAAATTAGATAAAAACCATAAAATACTCTTTCAGGAAAGTTACAAAACAGTCCAGGTCCCTAATGCGCAAGAATGAAAAAGCAGGCTGCTCCCTAAAGCAGAAAAGCTCAACTCACCGCACCTTGCTCTAGGTTGGCTCTGCAGACTGACCACACAAGAGACAAGACCCATAGTGCATGCTTCCCTACAGAGCTCCGTAGCGTGCAAGCAGGACCAGGAAACCCCTTACAAACTTAAGTGATAGCTCATAATTTTTACAGTTTTCAGTACTCCCCGTGGAGTAGGTACATCCTAGCAGCAGCCTTACTAGGGAACTGCCTTTTCTATATGTATTTTTTGAAAATTGGGTGCAACTCTCCAACCTCCTCCCCTTGAGGTCCACTGGAGACTTGTTTTAAAGGGTCTATCTTCACACCTTATAGGCAGATGTTGCCTGTCTTCATTAGAGAAGTTGAGATGTGAGAGTACCATGACCATGACCATGACCAGGGCCATGCACAGAGTTTGGTACCTGAGACTCACCTGACTGCTGAGAGCCAGCTGGGCTTACGGAAGCAGCCAGGCAGGCAAGCGGCAGCATCTGGAGAGGGCAGAGGGATCTGAGCTGCAGGGGGACAGTTGGACAACCAGCCAGGTGACTCCTCCGAAGCAGGAGTGCCCCTCCTCCCCTCCCTGCTCCACTGCCCTGGGCAGCCGCCACTGCTCCTGTTCTCCCTCCCCCCGACCCTGAGCCACCCCAGCCAAGCTGCTCAGGACTGGGAGCGTCCTGTCTGCTGTGCAGAGCGGGGGAGGGAGGGAGCTGATGTCTGAGTGTGCCCCTCACTCCACCCGTGTACCCGGTCTCTGCTGAGCTGGGGTGGTGTGATGGGGGGACCTGTCTGTGCTGCTACCTCTCAGGGTCTGGAGTGGGAGCTGCCACTCTGCTGGGTGTCTGAACAAGCCTCCTGATCCCAAGTGCTTTCTTAAAAAGACAGTGTACTGATGCACTCACTCAGGCGCACACACACACTTCTCCAATACACACTGTCTCTCACACACTCCCCAACACACACACACTCACACATGCACACTCACACACTCGCCCAACACTCCCTCACATGCACACGCAGTCTCTCACACTCCTCTCAACACAGCACACTCCCCCAACACACTGTCTCTCACACACTCCCCAACCAACTCACACCCACAGTCACACAGCCGCACTCACTGTTACGCACGCTCTCTCACACACACCCCCAACACACACACACACAGTCTCCTCACACAGTGCCCCCAACACACACAATCTCTCTCTCGCACACACTTGTATTATTGTTGTTACTTCTTGATACTTCCTTTCAAAATGCGCAATGCACATATATTCTCTGTAATTTTATTCTTTCAAAGTTTGTTAAGGATTACAGTGATGTTATTTTAGTTTTTTGGTCTGTGATTTCATACTTTTATTTCTCTCTTATGCTTAAATTTAATTATTTGAGTAGTGAGTTCTAAAATGCCTAACTTGTCCTGGCTGGAGTAGTTATCATTATTACTTTTATTACCATATTGTGCTTTGTCATTCATTACTGAAAACGGTACAATCAACTAATAGTATCCTTCTACAATGTACATTTAGCTTGTACAAATCTTAGCAGTGCCAGTTTAAAAAAAATTAGCTAAACACATAACTTTAGACACTAGGCAGATAAAGGTTTCTTATTTTCAAATTGTATTTTTGGTTATATCTGTAAAATAACTTAAAATTTGTACAAAAATATATGTGTTTCCAAGTCTGATACTAATAGTAATGATGGACTCAAATGTTAGTGAATCACGTACATGATTGTGATTGGTAAACATAAATGCCAAAATAATTAGAAAAATAAATCCCCCCTTCTTAATAAAAGAGAAAAAAAACCCTTATGTTTTGGGTTAAAATTAAATAAATATGTTTTTAGTGGAGCGAAAAAAATTGACTAAAATAGAGTAGATAAGGTGGTAATACAGAGTGTGTCAGAGAAAGTAAGCAGAATTTTTTTTTATCTCTACTAAAGATAATATACAAAGTATCAAACTTGTGTTTCTGATATCTGTGTTAAAGGTCCAGAAGGTTTGGACTTGGGAATATCTTGCTCTATTATCTCCTGATTGTTCTAAATTTACATATAAAATTTAAATATGGCTTCATTGGAGTTTGTATTAGGGCTGTTGATTAATCGCAGTTAACTCACGCGATTAACTAAAAAAATTTAACTGCGATTAAAAAAATTAATTGCGATTAATCACACTGTTAAACAACAGAATACCAATTAAAATTAAAATGCTGGCTACAACAGTGCCATGAGAACGCCTGTTGCACTTTCAGGTGACATTGTAAACAAGACATTGGCAGCATTATCTTCTGCAAATTGTAACCAAACTTGTTTGTCTGTGCGATTGGCTGAAGTAGGATTGAGTGGACTTGTAGGTTCTAAGGTTTTACATTGTTTTATTTTTGAATGCAGTTATTTTTTGTACATAATTCTACATTTGTAAGTTCAACTTTCATTATAAAGAGATTGCACTACAGTACTTGTATTAGGTGAATTGAAAAATACTACAGTATTTCTTTTGTATTTTACAGTTCAAATATTTGTAATAAAAATAAATATAAACTGAGCACTGTACACTTTGTATTCTGTGTTGTAATTGAAATCGATATATTTGAAAATGTAGAAAATATCCAAAAATATTTAAGTAAATGGTATTATTTTATTAACAGTGTGATTAACAGTGTGATTAATCGCGATTAATTTTTTAAATCGCTTGATAGCCCTAGTTTGTATATATTTTTTCCCTTTCTCTCTATAGGAATTAGATACAGTGCTTTTGTCAGCTAATTTCTAAGTTATTATCTGCAAAAGAACTAGTTTTCAGGTACCTAAGGAGCTCCTGGAGTCACGGTTCAAGTCCCCCCCCAAAAAAATTGAAATGGCACCCCTGATGTGCCAGGAGGGGCCAGAGGGTTGTGGGAGGGCTGTGGGCTCTGGCAAAATGCACTCTCCCTCCCGTGTGACAGTGCAAAGCCTGCCTTGAGCTGCAGGCCAAGCACCAGGCACCACAAGCCACAGCAGCGGTGCAGAAGTAAGGGTGGCAATACACTGTATACCAGGCAACCCTTACTTCTGCGCTGCTGCTGGCAGTGGTGTTACCTTCAGAGCTGGACGCCCTCCCAGCAGCACTGCTCTCCGGCCGCCCAGCCAGTGCTTAATTTATGCTGGGGCTGAACTTCGGCACCTCTTTCATGACAAATTAAGCACTGGGTGGAGACAGTGTGGCCCGGAGGTGATGCGGGGGTGGGGAGACATGGACGCAAGGGGCAATGGGAGCGGGGGTTGCTCATGGGATTCAGGGGCACCAAAATACAAGTTCGCCGAGGGCGCCATTTTCCCTAAGGCCGGCCCTGGTCCATGAGGGCACCCTTTTGAGGTCACCCAGAAAGAATGAGTATTTGAAAGCTATAACTGACAGAAACACCTTTGCGTTGCATATAATTGTAGAGAAAATGTTTAAATTCATGTTCTAATTCAGATGTTCAGTACCTCTTGATCCGCCTTAGCAACCTTGTCTCCAGACAGTGCCACAGGCTTACTTACCTGCCAGACAGTGTGAGCATTCCTTCAGGTCTCTGTTAAATACATCTGTGTGCAACTTTTGATAGCTTTTTACAAGGCATAACATTACTGTTCAGATAAGTTCCTCTCAGCTACTTTTAAGTCAAGGGAAGTAAGAGTAAATATTTCTCAGCAGGCTGGAATTCCAAATGCCACTTCTATCTCTGGCTTTGGAGCCTTTCTATATTTTCTATGCATGTATTTCATGCAAGTTCAAGCTGAGATATTTAGGGGTCAAGGGAAAGGGAGTCTGGAAAATCACAGAACATTCTTGATAAATATTCACCGTTCTGGTAAATTCCATAACAGAGCTCCTTTGTTTTTTGCTTCTTTTTAAAAAAAATAGCAATGCTAAGTCATTTTAAAGCTTTATGTGTGATGATAAAATCTTGGCTATTTACATTTACTTTGAGATTTTGTTGGTCGCCCATTAGTCTAGAGCAGTTTTAATTAAACAGATTCATTGCTATTTTATATAGTCAAATGATGAATTTTGGCATTTTTAATGTTGGCATTGCAAGACGCCATCTCAACATACTAATATACTGTTTCATTTGCAACAGAGTTAAGGATGGGCAAATTGGCTTGCTGATATAAGTCTGTAAGAGTGTGGTGGATGGTCTAAAGCAGGGCTTCTCAGCTAGTGGGGCATGAAGGGAGTGCCCACTGGTCAGCATTCCTCTGCTGGACAGAGGCTAGAGAAAAACAGCAACAATTGGGTGATGGGTCTTTTAGGGCTGAATCCTGCAAAGAGCTGTGCATTCTGGTTCTGATCTAGCAAAGTATATAGGCATGTGTTAACTATAGGCATCTGAGTATCCCCATGAAGTCAATGGGCTAACTCGCATACTTAATATTAAGCATGTGCTTAAGTGCTTTGCTGCATTGGTGCCAGAGTGTTCAGCAGAGCGCCTTGCATGATCAAGCCCATATTCAACAGTTAACTTGAAAGTCTGCATCTCCTACAGTTGTAACAGTGGAAACTCTGCCCCCATTCTTCTCTTGGCTAATAATGCAGGTAAGCTTGTGCCCCTCCCATAGTCCTGATTAATGATAGTTAGCACAGTTGCCAACTTTCACGTGGTAAATAAGCACCCCGACTTTCACAATAAGCCAAAAATCAAGCTAATCCCCTTTCAAAACAAGGCCAAAACAAGCCAATCCCTAAGAACCCCAACATTCTATGTGACTAGATCCCCCCGGTGTGTAGTCTGGGACTGTGGTGGGCCAGCTGTGCACCCCTGACTCTCTCCCCACCTTGCCCCTGCTTGCCGGGAGCCGATCAAAAAAAGGAAGCAACAAGCTACAAGCCAAAAACTAGCCAACAAGCAACTCATAAGCCAATTAAGCCAAAAACAAGCCCAATTTCTGTGGGGGGGTTTCGTGGGTTTGGCATGTCTGGTGGTTAGTCCAGTATCATGCTGCTTAATGGCACTTACTAACATTACTGCATTCAGAAGCTCTGTTCTGTTTCCAGTTCATTTGTCACCCCCATGTCTTGTAGGCAAGATTTTAATATTGTTGGTTCCCAGCCCTATAAGAACATGCTTTGACCAAAGCTTGTATCTTACTTCTTCAATCCAAATCCATCTTCCTCTAAGGCAAATGGAACACTTTGCCTTAAACCCATTAGCTAGACCATGAAACTAACTGGTGTCTTTCATTCCTGTTTTTAGCTCCAAAGCTAGCTCCTCAAAGAGATCAATAGCATCCTTTCCCCTAGGAGTAAGATCAAAAGATTCCTTTGGGATTCAGCAGATTCTAATCAGGTTTTCCCTTCAAAGTAATTGTGAGAGAGTAGCGCTGATAAGATGGCTCTCAGAATGGCTTCAGACATTTTAGGGTCTATATACATCTTCAGTAAATGCCTTCTCATTTGGACGGCTAAGGCCACTAAAGCTGACTTTGTTATTCTTTGTCCAAAATGTCCTACCTGCCCTGACTCACTCTCTAGTTCTTTTTAAAAGAAATCGGTGTTATCCTATTCTGAGTGTTCGACTCTGGTTCCATTTCAGATTAGTTCCTGCTTCTTCCTTTCACTGTCCCAGGTTTTTTCTTTTTTAACTCACATTGTTAATTTGTTTCCACTGATTATGGCTGAACAGAGCTGGGCAAATAATTCATCATGAATGAGTTTATCAATTAATGTAACTCTCTTTTTTGGTTCATGAATTATCTGCAAATAAAATCACAACTTTCTGTAATTTGTTTGTTGTGCAAATGTATTTGCCAGATACTTGCAGCAAACACTTTTGGCTGTAGATCATTTGAAACCAATTTAACACAAGTATTTGATATTATAGAGAGGAAAGATTGGTGATACTTTCCACATGAGTTACCAAAATGAGATACTGCTAACAGGAGGTTGTGCGGTTCTCTGAGCTCCCTGGGGCTCCTTAGGCTTGTTTCCCCCTTGTTGGGGCTTGAACATTCCCCAGGGCTCAACTGGGATATTTGGGTTTGGCTCTTTCTTGATTGGGAACAAAAAAAATGCTTATTTTAAATGCCACAATGGCACCAAAATAAGACCTCACACTCAAGTAACGTGATCCTCCCTCTCCTTTCTTAGGGCTCATCTACATGGGGTAATTTATCAACATAGCTATGCTGATATAACTCCCTTGGTGAATACTCTTATGTTGGAATAAGAGTATTCATCAGAGGCCTTTTACTGGCATAGCTATGTTGGTAAATTTCCTTGTATAGACAAGCCCTGAAATGAAGAATGATATAATAAACATTGTTGATATTTTAAATTGTTATTGCTGGGCATTTAAGTTAAAACCTCACTAAGAGAAATGGTGCAGTTCAGCATGTCAGAGGTACTTTTTCAAACTCTCTGTAGACTCATCTCTGCATCAGTTACACTAGATTCACATTTTTGAGGCTTTCTTTGCAACCGTGACCACTAGAGCCTTTTTTTTAAAAATGAAAGCTAAGAGTTTGGAGAACAAAAGAGTTATTTCAGAGAAGGATATGGGCACATACCAGCTGTTTGTGAACCCTGGGTGTTAGTTAATTTTTAATGGAATCTCCTGAGCATAACTCTTATAATCAGATATCTAGTGTAAATACTTGCTTTTGTGAGTTCAAAATTTTGCTTGTGGTGAATATCTCTTAAAATGTGTTATTCCCATCAACGTCCCCACCAGTGGCCTTATGCTGACATTGTAAACTCTTTGGGCAGGCACTGTCTTTGTTATTACTTCAGTTGTCTGACATTTATTCATCAAAATTTTCTTGCTGAAAAATAGGGGTTAGTCAAAAATGATTTTTAGTGGCAAAATATTAAATGAAACTTTTCATAGTTTCAGAGTGAAACTTTGGTTTCAGTTTAGCTTTCAAAAAAAACCCCACAGTTCTGAAATTCCAAAATTTAGATTTTTGTATTTTCCTTCCCTTCCCCTGACTTTTGCCATTGAATGCAATAGAATGAATGGCTAGGGGTTTTTCCTTTTTTCCACCTTGTAATTTTACAAACTTTCTCAACTTTGGAAAAATTATAGTGGCAAAAGGGAAGAATAAATCTGTGGAACTCTGTACAGTTTCAAAACTTCCTCAACTATTGAAAAGTTTGAGTGGCAAAATTAGTTGGGAAAGATGCGTTTCTGGTTACAAGACACTACTACACTTAACAGCTCAATGTGACTGCTCTTATCTCTGTAATGCTTCAAAAATTACAGACATGAATAAAGAAATAGGAGAAAACTCAGATATGTGGGTTGTTAGTTTCAGCACTAAAGGGCCAAAATCTGTTCTTGTAGGTGTATATTATTGCTAGGATACTACCAAATTCACAGTCCATTTTGGTCAATTTCAGTCATAGGATTTAAAAAATCGTAAATGTCATGATTTCAGCTATTTTAATCTGAAATTTCACAGTGTTGTAATTGTAGGGGTCCTGACCCAAAAAAGAGTTGTGGGAGGGTCGCAGGGTTATTGTAAAGCCGGATGTGGTACTTCTGTCTTTACTTCTGTGCTGCTGCTGGCGGTGGCGCTGCCTTCAGAGCTGGGCAGTTGGAGAGCGGCGGCTGCTGGGCAGGAGCCCAGCTCTGAAGGCAGAGCCGCTGCCAGCAGCAGCATAGAAGTAAGGGTGGCATGGTATGGTATTGCCACCCTTACTTCTGCGCTGCTGCCAGAAGAGCTGGGCCCTCAATCAGCAGCTGCCATTCACTGGCCACCCAGCTCTGAAGGTAGCAGCACAGAAGTAAGGATGGTACGGTATGGTATTGTCACCCTTACTTCTGCACTGCTGCTGGTGGGGTGCTGCTTTCAGAGCTGGGCGCCTGGCCAACACCCGCTGCTCTCTAGCTGCCCAGCTCTGAAGGCAGTGCAGAAGTAAGGGTGGCAATTCCGCAACCCCCTAAAATAACCTTGTTGACCCCCTGCAGCTCCCTTTTGGGTTAGGACTCCCAATTTGAGAAATGCTGGTCTCCCCTGTGAAATCTGTATAGTACAGCGTAAAAGCCCACAAAAGACCAGATTTCACGGTCCGTGATGCGTTTTTCATGGCCATGAATTTGGTAGGGCCCTAATTACTACCTTAGACTTCAAAGGGACATCTGAACCTAAATCTACCCAGGATGAATTAAGAGACAACTCTTGGATGCTTGGAATCCAGATGTTGAGTCTGAAGGGAATACACCAGCAGGGCTGGTGCAAGGAAGTTTTGCGCCCTAGGCAAAACTTCCACCTTGCCCCCACCCCAGCCCTGCAGCAGCTCCCCGCCCCCCCCCCCACCCTGAGGCACCCCCCCGGGACAGCTGCCCCCCCCCCGCCCTGAGGTGCCCTGCCTACGGCAGCTCCCCCCCCCGGGGAGCCGTGTGGCAGCTCCCCACCCCAGCTCACCTCTGCTCCATCTCCTCCCTGAGCACGCCGCCCCCGCTCTAATTCTCCTCCCCTTCCAGGCTTGCAGCGCCAAACAGCTGATTGGCGCCGCAAGCCTGGGAGGCGGGAGAAGTGGAGTGGCCGCTGCGCTGGGAGAGGGAGTCTGAGCCGCACGTGTCAGCGCGCTGCCAGTAGCCCAGCCCAGGAACGCTGTAAAAAAAAATTGGGGGCACTGCTTTTTGGTGCCCCCAAATCTTGGCACCATTGGCAACTGCCTAGTTTGCCTTAATGGTAGCACCGGCCCTGTATACCAAGTGAGTCAGAGCAACAGCTAATGGTGCAGCCATGCTTGATATCTCCCCATCAGCTATTTCCTGAGATAGGCTTGGCCTGGATAATAAAATCATAGGAAAGGCTCAAATTGAACTGGACCACACTGGGTCAGTGACCTGGCTTTAAAAAAAAAAAAAATTGAAGCTGCTGTCTTGGTCTCCAGAATATCCACTTTAATTTCTTTATAAAAGTGAGTCACTAGCCCTTCTGGTTCCAGAGAAAAACTTAAAAATGTGAAACCAGCACAAACAGATGTAAAGACATCTGCTTGCGTCTGCAAGAGCTGGGAACAGCAGCTCTCATTGGGTACTAGTTCTAATGCTCAGTTATGTTAATTTAAATGTCAGTATGGCTAACGGTTTCATGCTGTCAGTGCATGTAAGAAAGGATATCATAGACCTGCACAATCTGTGGGGAGTGGCTAGTCATTTTGGTGCTGCAAGAGGATGGTGTTTGGGAATTACACCTCTTTTCCTCCCAATCTGTCCCATGGAGCTAACAGGCCCAAGGGAAGGAACAGAATCCTGCAGTGCATTGGAGCCTCACCAAGGGGGAACCAATCCCACTGAGCATCTAAGCCCACCAATCAGCCAGCATCCCCTGCGTAGAACAGTGGGAGGCCAGGTCTGCTGTGGAGGTGGGTATGGAGCCAAGCATCCTTCTCCTTGGTTTTAATGACTGCTTTGTTATGGCTATGTTAGAGACTGTCTGCAGACTCAGGCAGATGTCATGATGTCATTTACATCCAGGTCTTGTTTTCAGACTCTTCTGGAGAGCTGTAAAGGCTAGAAACAGGTTTATTTAAAAAAAGCTTCTGATGTCACTCTGGGAGTCAGGAAACTAGGCCTGTGTTTACTGATGCCTTAATCTGGCCTGCCCAGGGTCTGCTTGAATCTTGCTGAGGGGAACCAAACCCGAGGAGCCCATTAGAACCTATTTGATTATATTCTGAATATCTGCATAATATACTGAGAATGGTATCGCGTTCTGGCATCTCAGGTGGGCAGTGCTTGGGGAGTACTGTCACACGACCTTGTGATTTACTTATTGTTGGGTTAGGGCAGCCAAGTCAAGTCCCCAGAATAAAGACATAGGCCCAATCAGTTTTGCCAGTGCTAAGTGTTCAAAAATCATGAATCAGGCCTAGGGTTGCCAACCCTCCAGGATTGCCTTGGAGTCTCCAGGAATTAAAGATCAATCTTTAATTAAAGATTCTCATATGATGAAACCTCCAGAAATACATCCAACCGAAATTGGCAACAATAATCAGGTCCCCCAACATTCATGAGATTAAAAAACAACAACATTTGGTTCTTATTTGCCCGTTTGTTTCTGAACTGTTAGAGTATAGTTGGGTCACATTTTCCAAGCTGTTCTCTGCAACCATAAAGGGCTAGAAGCATATTCTCTTTTAAATGAAAGCTGAGATTTTCATCTAATCACAGGATTCTTGGAACTAGGGATTGAAATAAATACCAGATATGCTGAGACTTGCAATAAAACAGCAAGAGATAGGATGCTGCTTGCTCAGTAAACAGCACCAAAGCTATTTATTACTAGAGCATGGTCCAGAGGCCGCTTCTCTCCTGATGTTATACCCACACCTAAACATCCTCACAAAGTCACTGCCTGAGACAAGGGCCCTTCCCAGCAGCTGGGAGGAGCCACTTGTCTGTAGGAGGATCAAGAAACATACACTCTCCCAGCCAGCAGAGTAACTGTTATGGTACCACCTCTTCGCCCCATACCCCAATCTGACCCCTAATCATAGGCACATGAATAGGTGAAAGGTGTGTTAGTGTGTGTGTGTGGGGGGGGGCAGCAAGGATCTCTGTAGGAAAAGGGAATCAAGGAGAGTTGTAGTGGTATAGCACTGCCAGTTACAAAGCATATTCAGGTACTCTCTGTGCTGTGCTCATTAGCCTTCACATTGTCAATGCATTCACTAAAACACCATAGACATAAGCAGATATTTGGGGCTCAGTCTTAGGAAAAACTCCCATTGACTTCAGTGTGGCCAGACTATGACTGGGACCCTCTGAGTTTTGACACTAATGTAATAAGAATTGTTAGAAGTCGCTTATCTTCTAAATGCCTGAGCCTATTGAAGAATCAACATTTAATAATGGCTAATCTTAGCAACCAATGAAAAAATAATTTTAGGTTTGATTGCACAGCATCAGGACACATTAAAAAGAGATCCAGAGATGAATGATGAAAATATTTAAAGGCAGGGATAGATTGCCTTATGAAAAGATATTGGAAAGATTTAGACTGTTCAATTTGGAGAGGAGATGAAGTGAGGATATGACAAAGGTATGCAAAATAATACAAAGACAGTAAAATGTGCTTTTACTTGCTCTTGCTCATAATATAAGGGAAATAGTATCGTATGTTAAAAGGCAGTATATTTAAAAATGAGGAGTGGAAATACTTTTTTATATAATGCATAATTAACCTCTGGAATTCATGGCCACAAGAAACCACTGAGGCCAAATATTTAGAAGGATTACAGTAAAAGGGGGAGACTTTTGCATAGATGAGAACATAAACATTTCTATTAGATAGGATTAAGCCAAAATAAATATTGGGATATAAATCATTATGTTTCGGACACAATCTAGCTACAAACAGATGGGGTTAGGAAGAAAAACCTGCTTGGCAGGGTATGCCATAATTGCCCAATATGGAATTTCTTGCCCCTTCCTCAGAAACATCTGATATTGGCCACTGTCAGAGACAGTAGATATGGCAATTCCAAAGCTAAACTCTGTGGAATATTGAAAATATGACCATCTATCAGGCTCAACAGGAAATGGAAGATCTCAGCAGTTAGTAATCATTATTAGTTATTACTGAGATAAAAAAAATAAAATAAAATGGCTTTATTCAAATGATCTATTCAAGGCTCATATCTTGTCCTTGCAAAGGGATGGTCCGAGTGATCTGATAGGTCTCTTTCCTCTCTCAACTACTCTCATCCTAATTTAGTGTCAATATTATCAAAAGAATAACAGTACCTTCAGTGTGAGTGAAATACAAGTCCATTTTGGTGTGGGCAGTCTGGGTTTACTTTCTGGCATGTTGGCCCAATGTGGCTCAAAATATTGAAGACTAATGTCCTTTGAAAGACGCTGGATTAGTGGGCACCTAAGTCTCTCACGGGGGGTCTGCAGTGCTGCCTGTCAGCAGAGCTATGGCAAGGGATGGAGTAAAGCTACAAATTCATACCCGATGGGAAATATTTATAAAGACTTGAACAGAAATACAGTTAGGTTCTGCAGACACCAAACCCTACCGACCCCTGGAATACAAGGTTCAAATCCAAATAATACAGACTTCTTTAGGGGTGGTGGGGGGGGGCGTGTAAGAATACCTGGTTAGAAACCTGCAAGAAGTTTTGTGTCCATAAG
This sequence comes from Malaclemys terrapin pileata, assembly GCF_027887155.1. NCBI lineage: Eukaryota > Metazoa > Chordata > Testudines > Emydidae > Malaclemys > Malaclemys terrapin. The sequence goes on from NC_071505.1 coordinate 117,979,192, forward strand.
AGTATTAAGCAAGCAATGCTTAAATATGAAATCATTATCTTCCCTCTTCTAAATCCAAATACTAATTGCAACCTTTCAGAGAGCCTACAATATTAAAGCTACCATAGCCATGGCAACTGAATGAAACATTTAATGGAATATATATCATCCGCACAAGATTTTTTTAGTTGTTTGGACTGTAGACGGGCATTTATTTACAGCATCTGCAATACACAGATTGAAAGAGAACTTTATGTGCATACCTCTGAGCAATTTTGCCACACACACTGTTATCTCTTAACATTTTTTGTATCTCTATAATTAATTTCAATACAGGATGGTTTGTTAATCCACAGACACAAACAAAAGTGCAAATTAAAATTTCAACACACATTTTACAATGGCCCATTTACATTTCAAAATTAAATCCATAATACAAACTTTTGTTTGTTATAATTGGGCTGATTTTTCTTAAAACCTAGCGATAAACATCTATTTAAATAGCCTCACAAAGATTTCACATTTAAGAAAGCAGTGCTTCAAATGAGCTGCTTAAAATCACCTTCTATGCTTTGCATGATAATTGTAATGCAAAATAATAAACAGCATAGGGCATCTACTACAACACTTCCAGGATGATAGGGTGCCATTTTTATAAAGATAATTAGGTATTTAAAAACAACCAAGACCAATTTAAAAACCTACCAGTTAGAAAAGAGTGCTTAAAGTAAGCTTGTTGAAATAAGAAGTTTCCATTTGCCGTTGGTAGATCTTCATGGGATATTTGTCCACAGCTATTCAATTGTAGTGCTAATCTGGTGAAATTCATCTCTGTGGAAAGGGCCAGCCCAAGTTCTATGCACCAATGGTGCTGATATTTCACACAGGGATGAATTTTACCTGTTCACATGCATTTATGTGTGTATATGTAGGTCAAAACTACGCCTAGAAAAGGTTTGTCGGCATAGCTACACTGGCAAAGCTATAATGGCAAACCCTATCAGTGCAGACACAGTTTAAGCCAGCAAAAAGTGCTTTTTTTCTGGTACGGCTTATACTGGTTTCCAGAATGAAAAATAAGCTATACCAGCAAAAACGCTTTTATGTCAGTATAACTGTGTCTACACTTGGGCTTTTGCTTATATAGAAATGTCACCAAAAATCACACCCCAACCGACATTACTATACCCACAAACATTTCTAGAGTAGACTTGACCATAGTGAAATGTGGACAGCTGCTCACAACCCCACTGTATCAAAAGGAAACTGGTTCGCAATTTATATTGAGATTCCATTTGCAAATGGCTAAAAAGTTAATAAATGAATAATATATGTAATTAGCATGTGAAATATGTATCATTATACAGTAGATGGTCACAAGCACATCAGTAGGTTGTGTTTATAAGCAGCCAGGTGTCCTGTTGGAGTCCATAACTATCTAACAATTGATTAACTATTTCAACATCTTGCCTTAATATAAATTGTCATCAAAAACTGTTTAAGGGAGTGCTTTAAAATGAGGATATGCTAATTTTTTTGAAGATAATTTCAATCAAATCCCAGGGTATTTTAATTAATAGTAAAAGTGTACTTATTAGTCAAGGTCTTATTAGTAGACCTGGATGATATTTTTCATCAGAAAAGTTTTTTGCTGAAAAGTGCAGATTCGAGTCGACTGAAACATTTAGCAAATTAATGTAGAATTCACCAAATTGTTTTGGTTAAAAAAAAAAAAGATTCAGAAAGTCTAAACATTTTTCTTTCAATGTTTTCAAAACATAACTTTTCAATTTTATTAAATAATTTTTAAAAGCCTGAAATTGATACAAACATTTCATTTTGGGTTTAACAAAATCTTTTTTTGGTTACAAAACAAAACAATTTTTTTGGTATGGCCAGCAAATTGAAAATATTTGAACAGCTCAATTTATTAGTATGTAATGAGATGAATAATATAGAATCAGTGAGGCTAAAAATATTGACTATTTTGATGTAGGGAGGGCCCACATTTCTTGAATGCCCAGCCTTCCAACATAGAGTCTGGTGTGTGTGGAGGGCGTCGTACCAGGCAAAACCCAAGATATTTTTGTTTCTTCTTAATGGTGTTTTGTTGTTTCATGGTATGAAGCTGGGTTGTGCAGGGTGGTGGCGCGATGAAGACTCTAGTATGATCTTTTGCACAGTGGAAGGGGTTCTTGTCAGTGACAGCTTTTGAATTATGACATTGCATTGGTTTTGCTTTTTAAGATTTGTTCTGAATTGTATTTTTACTAAGCACCCATAGGTCTTCAGACATGAAGCGCAGATTTTTTCTAGGAAGAAAATAGGGAGAAGGAGAAAAATACAGAGACAGATGTATCCCAGGGGAAAGGCAGGACAAAGATGTCTTTAAGCCCATCCTTGCACCATCCAGATTCTGGACCAGACGGGATCAATTTACTTGTCTTGCCAGAGGCTGCTTTGATTTACAGCAGCCTTATTCACATTGCTAAAATCTCTACTGATCAAACTATGGAGACTCCCATTCCTGTCTTTGACAGTCCCACCGTGACTCCTGTCCCCCGGCATGTCCCCTGCACCAGGAGCTATGAGGGCCCACTTTGCTCTCCCCCCAGGGGAACTTCTTGCAGCACCTTTGACTCCTGTCTGCTAGAACTATGTATAGGAGCCAGAATTGGTTCCTCTGTAAATAAAACATTAACAAAATAAGCTTAAAAGTATTAAATAAGTAGGAAAATTAGAGAAAATTAGATGGGGAGAAAAGATGTTTTTTAGGCAAGGGTCTGCTTAGCCCTCTTAGCTAAAGGGAACACATCTGCCAGACCTGTAGTGCTTTAAATTCTTCCAAGGGTCTTTTGCTCAGAAACATTGACACAGTTCCACATGCCATTCTCATAAGGGAACTAGTGAAATGTGGTCCAGATTAAATTACCATAAAGTGGGTGCACAACCGGTTGAAAGATCATACTCAGAGAGCAGTTGTCAGTGATTTGCTCTCAAATTGGGAGGGCATATCTAATTCGGTCCCACAGGGTCAGTCCTGGGTCTGGTATTATTCAATATTTTCATTAATGACTTGGATAATGGAATAAAGAGTATGCTTATAAAATTTTCAGATGACACCAAACTGGGAGGGGTTGTAAGCACTTTGTAGGACAGGTTTAAAATTCAAAATGACCTTGACAAATCGGAGAATTGGTCTGAATTCAACAAGATAAAATTCAATAAAGACAAGTGCAAAGTACTTCACTTATGAAAAAAAATCAAATCCACAAGTAGAAAATGAGGAATAATTGTCTAGGTGGTAGTACTGCTGAAAAGGATCTAGGGGCTACAGTGGACCACAAACTGAAAATGAGTCATCATTGTGAGGCAAAATGTGCAAAAAATCAAATATGATTCGGGGGAGTATTAACAGGAAATTTGTTTGTAAGACACCAGAGGTAATTGTCCTGCTCTACTCAACACTGGTGAGGCCCCAGCTGGAGTCCTGTGTCCAGTTCTGGGAACCACAAATAGGAAGTTGTGGACAAATTAGAAAAGTCCAGAGGAGAAAAACAAAAATGATAAAAGGTTTGTACAACCTGACCTATGAGGAAAGGTTGAGAAAACTGGGCATGTTTAGTCTTGAGAAAAGAAGACTGAGGGGTGACTGGGTACCAGTCTTCCAATATGTTAAAGGCTGTTAAAAAGAGAATGGTGATTAATTGTTCTCCATGTCCACTGAGGGTAGGACAAGAAGTAATGGGCTTAATCTGCAGCAAGGGAGATTTAGGTTAGATATTAGGAAACACTATGAGGGTAATTAAACTCTGGAATAGGCTTCCCAGGAGGTCGTGGAGTCCCCATCTCTGGAAGCTTTTAAAAACAAGTTGGAAAATACCTATCAAGGATGGTCTAGGTTTACTTGGTCCTGCCTCAGTGCACGGGGCTGGAAAATGGTGACTTCACCAGGTCCCTTCCAGCCCTACATTTCTATGATTTGTACCCAAATACAAGCCCCAATTCTGCAAAGGCTTTAGCACATGTGCAATTTAGGTCATGTAAGTAGTTCCAATGTGTCCACAAGCACCCTCAAATATTCAGTTTTTTCCTGTCTGCAGCCCCCATTTTTAGCCTTTGGATCGTTAATAAGGGCCCAATCCCGAGGCTCTGACTCACACATGACTCTCAGTGAAATCAATGGAAGTTTATTAGTGGTAACCTATACAGCACTGTTGAATTTACACTGCTTCACAAGCTCAGGCTGAGACATGGATTTCCTGGTCTGAAGAGTTTAGAGGATCAGACAATAGATATGAAAGGTACAAACACTGGCTATACCCTGCCCTTCATCCATATGTGACTCTGTCAGGTGCATCAATAGGGAGTTTGATGTAATGACACCAGTAGATTGTTTTTATGAAGGGAGAGATTGTGGTCTAGGCCTACTAATGGGGATAAGAAGAAATAATTCCCCAGACCCTGACCAGCTGCATGGGACCTTCCAAGATCCAGGATCTGGGTGCAGTAGGGAAAGCGGATACTATAGTCTTGATACTTCCTTCCAACATGAAAGGGAGAGGAGTCATGGGTCTGCCCTGACAGTGTATTGACAACTGGAGCCAGCTGGCCAGGAGTGGGGGAGTAAGCTGCACCATTTTCATGTGCCCTCTGGAACAGGAGACATATTGTGACTCTGCATCAGACATTTCTTGGCTGTGGCTTCTCCTGGGATAGTTCAACTACCAGGGCTGAGCCTAAAGGCACAATCCAGCCCACAGTGATGAGGGTCATTAAATAAGACAACGGCAATATCAACATAGCTGAATATGTTCCTAGGTACTAGATGAAGAAAATAGTCTCTCTAATGGAGTTCAGTATTTTAAAATATGATTTTAATTATAGATTCTTTGAAGTCGTTTTCAGTCACTTGGGGAAATCTGTGCCTTTCCATTACTGGAGACTATTGTCAGATTGAATATTACTGAAAAGATCACTATTAAAAGTGAAATTAGCTTTTTAATTTGTATTAGTTGCCACACAATGGCTTCAGAGTATTTTAGTTTCTGAGACGTAGCTTTCCTGGCTTTTCTAGACCGGCGTAGGTCCACATAAGGAGAGGTATCATGTTACCAGCATAGGACTGACTAGGCGACTGAGCCAATGTAACAGGAGGGGGGGAGTTACTATGCAAACACTTGTGTTAAGCCTCTGAGCATGCCCAGGGTGAATGGAATGTCTGTGGAAGCCTGAGCAGAGCCACACTGTACCTTGTGCCTGCGCCGAGTGTGTATGGAGTTAGTTAAAATGCTGTAGCATCTCTCCAGACAAGCTGACTTTTGAGTGCTTACTACTCATGGCAGTCCAGGTTCATCAGAGGGACAGTGAAGAGATTCATAGATTATAAAGCCAGAAAGTACCACTCTGATCATCTAGTCTGACCTCCACAGGCCATAGGATTTCCCCAAATTAATTCCTCATTGAACTGGAACATATCTTTTAGACAAACATCCAATCTTGATATAAAAATGGTCAGGGAAGGCAAAATCCACCAGTACTCTTGGTAAATTGTTCCAATAGTGAACTGGTTAGTTACTTGATTTAATTGTTTTGAATTTTAACATAGAAATTGCCTTCATATTGGTGAAGAGTCTCCCACTCTGGCTCCAGTAGTTGGTGAGAAGTGTGTTTAAAGCCAAGTATCTGCTTGTTCCCTACATATCTCTGCCTACTTATTGGCAAGGGGCCTAGCCAGAGAGGAGTGACTGGGCTCCACACAGACACAGAATCAGGTATGCTTTACTTCCCTTTGTAGGTGAATGAGACATGAGCATAACCTAGCCCTTAAGTATTTCAGGTATAGTCACATTGTTTTAAAAGGAACACTGTCCAGTTACAAGCTGCATAGTTGGGTTTTGCTTGTTTGTTTACTTGCTTGACTACTATCCACTTAAATTAATGAAACTGAAAGACATTTTAAAAATCCAAACATGGACTAAATTATGGTTCAGTGGACAGGGCACAGGTCTGGGAATGTGTAAAACGGTGAGAATAATGCATACTCACTTCTATACAATGCTTCTATGGATAAAAGTGCTAAATGGGCCAGATTCTGCCATCCTTAGTCCTGTTAAGTAGTCCCAGTGGAACCATTTCACACATAGGTAGCACTTACTCATTCAAGTAGTCCTGTTGCTGTTAATGAGACTCACTTGAGAAAGTGTTCTACAATCTAGCCTTCATGGAATGAGGTGTGAAAAGAAGGAAATGTAGTACCATGGTGAGGACTGGGAGTTGGATGATCTGGGTTCTATTCCTGGATTATTCACTGCATGCTGGATTATTCACTGCATGCTACTTCTCCTCTCTATGCCTCAGTTTCCCTATCTGTAAAATAGGTATGATGAAACTGACTTCTGTAGAGCATCTTGACACCTACAAATGAAAAGTGCTCTTTAACAGCTAGGTATTATTATCAAGCTGAGTGCAAAATATTCTTCCCTCCTTACACAACAACTAGTCCCACTGAAATCACAAGGACCTGCTTGTATGAGTACGTATAGCAGAATATGGTCCTCCTCACATTTGATATGGTTTGTTTCCTTGTTGCATTTCATACCAATTGACAAATCCAGTCTCAAAGTCTAGTTTTACATGTGTTCAAGAGACTTTCCCTAACACTTTTTGAAATTTCCAAGCAACATTTTTATGGGCCAAATGCTGGCTTGTTAGTGGCAAATGCCCAAGCCAGAAAACATGTATGGGGAAATGCTCCAGGGGAAGATGGAAGACCTCCGACTCTTGAACATAGGCAAGTTAGGCAGATCCAAAGCTATGACCATTCTATGCTGAAATGTTTTTCCATGCAACAAAAGTATCACGAGTCACATAAGATAAAACTCATAAAAGTACTATCCCATAGATAAGTCCCTCAACGACTTAAGAAAAAGCCTCTGAAGAATACTTTTCTAGTCAAAACCATTGCTAGTTCTAATCTCACCCTGAGCTCCTAAAAAGAAGCTTTTAGGATTACAGGCAGAGCTCAGACAGGCTGCAGGTGAAATAAACCTTCCAATTAGTCCACGCAGCTAGCTTCCTATTTCCTTTTGCTTATAGGCAGCTGCTCTATCACAGACCCACATCATTGTTCCTGGGAGAATCAGTGTATGCTTTTTCTTCAAGGCTACTAAAGGTAACCCAATAAGTTAGAGAGCAAGGGTTGTATGGGAAGTGAGTGCAATGCATATCTCTAGAGCCAAATATCCTGTCTGTTGAACATACATGTATGCATGAGGTCATCTTCTGCTTATGTGATGGCTACTATCTTGGTTATGTAATTTTCGTCTTAAGAGGGAGAACTTGGGGTCTCTTTACTGTTTGGTTTAATGAAACTAGTGTTTGTTAGTTTGCTTTTTTTTAAAGTTAAATATTGATTTATCGCGTCTAGACAAGATGCGATTAAATCGATCCCAGAAGATCGATTGCTTACTGCCGGACCCGGAGGTAAGTATAGACGTACCCTTAGGAGTGGGGCTGAAATATGACTCGGGTCATAGCTGAAATGTGTTTTGCTTGTGTCTTGGCAATTTCTTTGGAGGATGAAGCCCTCCTCCCCCATGACTTAACTCCAGAGAAATCCAAGATTGGGTCTAGCAGGGTTGTGAAAGGCTTGGGATACATGTACATTTACTAAGCTATTTGGAGGAGCTTGGTTTTAAAGCTGTCCTTTTGGTTTTTCATGTTTGTGACCTCTCGAGAAACAACCTTTTGCTCCCAGAATTTTAAAAAGGGGAAAAAATGAAGAAAGATGCAAAGAAAGTCGAGCTAGGTCTGAATACGCACATATTTGGAGATCTTCAGTGATGTTAGGAATAAATTACCAGCTACAAATATACTTGATTGATTCTACCTGAATCTGTTTTACTCTATTTTTGCACAATTCCATTTATTCTCTCCTTTAACATTTGTTAGAGGAAAAGTGTGTGTGTGTGGGGGGGAGGGGGATACTCAATATATGAAAAAGAAATGAGAGTTTTCAATATGGAAATAATAGTTGATATTTAATTGGGATCATATCTTGCATCTCTTCTTTCCCCCCACCAATGTTTTGTCTCTGTTCTTATAATCGTGTTTTTAGTGCAGAATTATCACCCACTGGTTTTCAATTACAGAGATGCTCATATTGATTTCCCCATTTAATTTTAACTCTCAGCTGAAAACTTACTTACTTAAGCCAATAAAAATGGGTGCTGCGGTTCATTGTAAGCCCCTTTTTAAAATAATGTAGGTATAAAAAGCAGAATGATAAACTTATTATATGAATCTAGTGTGGAAATGGACTTCAAATCATTTGAACCCAGGCCAATGGTCTTCATAAATATTTCTTTGTGGTAGCTCCCACACTGAAGTAAGTTGTACATATACACAAGGGGATATAATCCCCCCCCCCCCTTGTCCTGAAGACTCTAATGGTCTCAAACCTACAAACACTTATGCAGGTATTCAGGGCCGGTGCAAGGAAGTTTTGCGCCCTAGGCAAAACTTCCACCTTATGCCCCCCACAGCAGCTCCCCCCCCCGAGGCGTCCCCCCCGTGGCAGCTCCCCTCCCCCCCCCGGGGAGCTGTGCGGCAGTTCCCCACCCCAGCTCACCTCTGCTCCGCCTCCTCCCGGAGCATGCCACCCCCGCTCTAATTCTCCTCCCCTCGCAGGCTTGCAGCGCCAAACAGCTGATTGGCGCCACAAGCCTGGGAGGCAGGAGAAGTGGAGCCGCGACAGCGTGCTCAGGGAGGGGGCGTAGCAGAGGTGAGCTGGGGTGGGGAGCCCTGCGGCAGCTCCCCCCCGCCCTGAGGCACCCCCGCGGCAGCTCCCCACCCCAGCTCACCTCTGCTCCACTCCTCCCCGAGCACACCGCCCCTGCTCTAATTCTCCTCCCCTCCCAGGCTTGTGGCGCCAAACAGCTTACTGGCGCTGGAAGCCTGGGAGGCGGGAGAAGTGGAGCGGCGACCGCACGCTCGGGGAGGGGGCGTAGGAACGCTGTAAAAAAAATTTGGGGTCACCGCTTTTTGGCACCCCCAAATCTTGGCACCCTAGGCAACCACCTAGTTTGTCTAAATGGTAGCACCGGCCCTGTAGGTGTTTTAATTTTAAATGCATAATTAGTCCCATGACTTCCATGGAACTATGCACAGGTATACATTTATGCACATGGATAAGTACTGGCCTAAAATGTAAGCATACAAATAATATCAATTGTCATATGATCTTGATGTCAATATGCATTTAAGGTCCAATCCTGAGATATGTTGAGCACCTGTACTTCCCACTGACATCAGTGGGAGTTGTGGGGGCTCAGGAACACTCATTAATTAGTTCCCAATGGCAAAACTCCCATTGAATTTGGACCAAGCCCAAGAAGAACAATTACACACTCAAAAGTCCTTTTCAAATTATGCACCCACGATATGAAATGTAAATGTCCAGAGATCAGTGCTTCCCTTAAATTAGACAGAAACCCTTTCATTATTTTTTAAATCAAGTAATTTTAGATATTGGGCATGAGGGGAAATGGACTACAAGAACATTTCCCTGCGTACAGAAAATTATTATTCATTTGTGATTTGTCCATAGAAATATATACAAAGCATTACAAATATTTCCAAAGATTCTTAGAACAGGCCTTAAATGAGGATGGAAACTAATCTTTTTAAGCACTCTTAAAGATTTAGAGCCCAGTCCAATGATGGTCAGTGCCCTGACCCCCAGTTCAAATCATGTAAACTTAGAACACCCTATATGAACTTATTATAAAGCAGATACGATTATAGTCTTTGCCACCAAAGAAGATGTAGCAGGTGCATATAGGTTGTATTGATCACAGTTTGAATTCAATGTATTATCTTCATATTTTCCTGTGTCTATTCAGTGGTCTTGCTTATGTTTTCTTGTGTATCTAATTTAAATCCATGACTGATGATGCTCTCTTACCTGTAAATATTTGAGCCAAGATTTTTATTTAAGGGGTCCCTGAAATCAGTGGGCATTTTTGGGTTCTCTGCTCTTGAAAATTAAACAATTTATATAGGTGACTAAATATGGATTTAGGAGCTTAACGGTAGATATTTAGTCACCTATATAAGCAGAGTAGGGAGCCTGAGCCCCCACCCTTAAAGGAATGTAGGCACTTAACTCCCATTGATCTGGGTCTCTAGGTGCCTGACTGATGGGCCAGAGATAAGCACCTCCCTTTGGTTGAGATTCTCAACTATGAACTCTCTTCTGAGGCAGGCACCTAAACCACTGACCTGGCTTAGGTTGCTCATGTCCTAGCAGCCAACTCCCCAGACCTTTCTTGTGGAAAAACAAGCGAGAGCACCATACAACCAATCCTCTGGTGGTTAGGGCACTCAGCTGGGATGTGGGAGACCTTGGTTCAAGTCCCTGCTCCAAATCGGGCAGACCAGGCTCTCGATAATCCCAAGTGCTCTGACCACAAGGATGGGAGACAGTCACTCACTCTTGACTTTACTCACCCCTGGCTGTCCTTTGGACAGCCATCAGGTCTTAGCCATGTTCTAAGAATGCCTTTGGGATTGGATCCCACTATTGAGAGAGGCATGCCCCACTAGTTTGAGAGTCACACTTCCGGGCCACAGGGGCTATGTCTTCAGTAAAGGCTCTGAGCAGCTCATTAGCTGTGGAGGCAGTGTCAGCACTTAGGCAGCTTTGTGCATGCCCATTGGCAAAAGCTTAGGTGCCAGCAGGTTTAGGAAGCAGCTGAGTGGTGGTTTTGAGAATGTCAAAGACGCCTAATTGGTGGACTCTGGTGCCTGAAGAGACATCTAAGTGCCTGAATACTTGTGGATCTGGCCCTAACTCTCTTCTCCCCTCCCTCCCCCCGTGGGTTGGCTGTTTAATAATTTAAGACCCCAATCCCACCAAGACTTGAGTACACGATTAACTCTAGTCACTGTAGAAAATTCCACTGAAGTCAATGGGACTACTCAAAGCATGTAAAGTTAAGCATGTACACATGTCTTTGCAAGATTGAGGCCTAAGGCAGTAATTAAGAAGGGGGACAAAGACTGTGATGTGAAACATGCAGTGGTGATAGCTTAGGTTCAGAGAGATGACTGAAACCTGATATCCTACATAAATCAATTGATAGCAATATATTTAGGTTCAAATTCGCATCTGTTATTCTGGTGCAGTCCCTCTGACTGCAGTGAAGTTGTCCATTGTAAATGAGAGAGGACCTGTCGAACAATGTTTTAGTCTCTAATAATCACCAAATTTACCAACTTATGGTAGCTTTTGGACCAGCAGATGTTGGTTGTGACATTTTAGCTGTGCATATATGACATCACCAATTCAACTAGAGGAGGCGTTAAGAAGGAATTTTTTAAATATATCAAACAAATGAAATTCTAGCAATTGTACAGGTGCAATACTAGAAAGGAGGGTAAAATCACCAATCATAATGCAGAAAAGCAGAAGTGTTCAATAAATGTTTCTGTTCTATATTTAGAAAAAAAGCAGATGTATTCTTCTTGCATTGATAAGGAAATACTTCCTATTCAGTCAGTAACTAAGGAGGACGTTTAATAGTTGCTCTTTAAGTTGAACATTTCACAGTTTTCTGAACTGGATAACTTGTATCCAAAAGCATGAAAAGAATTGGCAGGGAGCTCTTTGAACCATTCATGCTGACTTCTAACGCATTTTGGAACAATATGAAAATTCTAGCAGACTGGAAAATAAGTAATATTGTGCCAATATTTCAAATGGGTAAATGGGATGCCCTGAGTAACAATAGGGTGGTTAGCCTGATATTGATTCCAGGCAAAATCCTGGAAAGACTGATATAGGAAACAGTCAGTAAAAAATTAAAAGATGGTAACATAATTTTGGGGGCAGGTATCGTCTCTTTGTTCTGTTTGTACAACGTCGAGCAGGTCTATGACTGGGGCATTACTGCATTATCCTAGGTATTATAGCAATACCTGAAATCACAAATTTGATAACCGTGACTGTGTTGACATAATAGACTTCTGTAAGGCATTAGATGTAGTCCCGCATGACATTCTGACTTCTTTTTAAAAAAAAGCTCTATTCAAAATCAATATAGACCATATTAAATAGATTAGAAACTGCTTAACTGATCCTAAACATTAATTGTAAATGAAGAATCTCCATCCAAGGGGCTTGTTTCTAGTGAGGTCCTAATTGGAATCTGTTCTCAGCATAGTGCTATTCAATATCTTTGTCAATGATCCGGTAAAGTTTTCGGATAACACAGAATTTGGTGGAGTGATAAATAATGTTGGGGACAAGTCATTCATACAGACAGACCTGGATCGCTGGGCTCATTTGAACGACGTGTGTTTTAACACAGCCAAATTCAATGTCATATCTAGTAGGTCACATTTATGAGATAGGGACTGTGTCCAGTAAAGTAATGACTCTGAAGAGGACTTGGGGTAATGCTAGGTAACAACTGAACATGAACGCCCAGCTCCTATGGGAGCTAAGGGGGCAGGGGATTTTTTGACGAGTGGGTTAAAAGGTAATGATCACGGTTTAGAAATACATAGATGGAGAAGAGATTTATGACAGTAGTCAGCTTTTCAATCTAGCAGTAAAAGGCAAAATGAGATCCAAGGGTTGAAGCTAGAAAAATTCCGATTAGAAATAAGGCTCAAATTTTTACCAGTGAGGGTAATTAACCATAGGAACAACTGAGCTAAGGATGTCGTGGATTCTCAGTGTGATGCTGGCAGGCCTGATGCCAGCTCTTGCCCAGGCTAAAGGCATTAGCTAAAAACTGACAACCTTGTAGCTGGAGACCAGACCAGGTCACCTATACCCTATTTTTGCTCAAAATAGGTTTTAGTCTTACAAGAATGTGTTTAGACTCTCTGAAATGCTTATACGTTGCTGCATGTATTAATCTCACTTATAATATCTGCATCCCATGTTGTAAAGTAATATTTAAGTGTTTGCTCTGAAACTGTGAACCCCCACAGTCAGGAGAGAATCATTACCAAGTGTGAAATACTAGTTTGCCACAGGAGGTATCTCCTCCTGCCCAACAAAAGAAGGCCCATCGACACCCGAAAAAACATTGTAGAAAATCAGAGGACAAAAGATTTTGTTGATTCTCTCATGCACACACACAAAGAACTCGTTCCATCATCTTGAACACTGGGAACAAGGGATTAAAAAATCCCTGACAAGAAGAAACTGTTTTTTTTTTTTTTTTTTTTTTTTTTTGGCAGTTTGAACTCTGAAGGACCACAGACTCTAAACTGAAGCCAGAGATCCCCAGGGGTTGCCTCCTGGGCCTATCCAGAAAGACACTTTGAACACAGAGATCACTACAACAGTCACTCTTAGAATGTAGGTGGTAACTCATCGGTGTGTATACATTTGCCTGCTTTTAACCTATAAATAACTCTCTTCTTATTCCTTTTTCCTAGTTAATAAACTTTTACATAGTTTATTACAGGACTGGTTACAGGAATTGTCTTTGGTGAAGGTGGATCTAGCCTACCAATTGATCTGGGTTAAGTGACTGGTCTCTTGGGACTGGAAGCAACCTGACTCTGGTGTGAAATTTGTGTGTGTAAGTGACATTTATCATTAAGTTTGGTTTGTCTGGGTGGTAAGATAGACTGGAGAGTCTAAGGGGACTGTCTGTGACACCATGGTAAGACTGGTATAGTAATCCAGGCTGTCACATTTGTTACTGGTTTGATGAAATCTAATTATAGAACCCACTACCACTTTGGGGTGTCTGCCCTGTTTTTGACAGTCTGCCCTGAGGTAGGCACTCACGGTCATGAGCCAGACCGTGACACTCATCTTGCAGTCTAAGTCTAGTCGCTATCGTCTAAAAGATATGCAGAACTTTTATGGGTTTGATGTAGAAATCACTGGATGGGGTTCTTTGGACTGTGTTATGCAGGAGGTTGACTAGATAATCATAATGCTTCCTTCTGGGCTTAGATTAATAGATTTTTTATGAACTGGTTTATACTTCCAGTAGCTACACTGCAGGTAGAATTACTGTCTGTCAGACTTCAAAGATTACTACGATGTTGTACGAGATAAATCAAACAACATTGTTGTAGGGTAATCCCAGGGTAAAATTCTACAAAGTCACATCCGTGTAACTCTCAGGGGAAAATGCACATGGGCATACTCCTATGAGGGCAGTCTTCACAAATTTGATTTTAACATAATTGGCACTGCACAGGTACCTTGGCTATTAGCCCAATCAAAAGAAAAGCTGAGACTTTTGCAAATGGTGAACAATATAATGTACAATGCTATTGACGATTCCAGCCAAATGTCTCTAACAAAGGAACAAATAATTGGATCAATACGGGGGTTGTTTTTAAAGGCTTCAGAAGTCTGCCTAGAGAATATAAATTGGAAATCAACTCTGAGGTGAAGCTAGTACAACAAACAAATAAAGTAAAGGTTCATTTTAAAAAAGGACCTGGAAATACGGATTTACAATCTTGTAGAATGGGATTTTTTTTAAAGAGAGTTTCTCTCAAAAGTCTTTAGTTTAGCTTAAAGAAACCCGGCAAACAACCCATACATTTTGATCCTCATAACTCAAAGTTTCAATTCTTCCTATATCAGGAAGAGATTTTTAGCAAGAATCACAAAGCCAAGGTCTCTTTTTAGATTTTAAATGCCAAAGATTTTTGGTGGATTAAACTTGATTAAGGAAAACAGTTATATGGCTATCTTCTGAACTCCTTTTTACATATAGATGGCTGTACTTGCAGTTTGGGACTTTTCTGGAGCAAGAGATGTGCTCGAAGGACTCCGATTAACGGTATTGCCGACAATATCATAGTAGCTGAATGCAGGCAATTCATTGAAAATGTCAGTGTAGTTCATGATGATCTGGTAGTGTAACCCACTGGTGAGCATGTGTTCCAGGTCCCTCTTTCTGCCAATCCGCATCGGATGCAAGTTGCTGCAGCCCTCAGCTTACAGAGCCTTGTCTCTTTAGCTCAAGCTGTAGCCGCTCATGGTGATCTGTGTTTCAATCCTCGGCCAACACAGTGGCAGCACTGCTCAATAGATATGTATATCTGTGGATATAAATACTCAATAGATACACAGACACAAACACACACAGAGCAAACTGAGTAAAATAATAGACTGCATATGAGATTTGCAATAGCATCTATGTGATTTAGGAATACCTGTCCCATTGAAAGTCAATGGGAATGATGCTTTTGAATTACTTTCATGCTTTTGAAAATATCACCCGGTATTGGTCAGCAGTTGCAAATATGGGGTGTCTAACAGAAGTCTTAACCAGATTTTGGGAAGGTTTAAGCAGAGTTGGACATCCCAAGTTCAAAATTGTGTTTAAGATATAGTTAAGAATAATAAGAACATCTCTGTCCAAGATCCTTGTCATGGCCCTGGTTCAACAAATTATTTAAGCGTGTGTTTAAGTCCATCCTTTTTCAGCAAAACAAAGCACTTAAACATATGATTAAGTACTGGCTTTAAGGATTTGCTCAGTTAGGGCCTATCTGTCCAAAGTCACCAATCCCTTTCACAGAGTGACAAAACTTCTAGGTAATAGTTGGGAATCCAAACTGCAAGGTGATAAAATAATCTCAAGTAAGGGAACCTGTGACCATTCACTATGATGCTAATGAATGCATATTGGGAATAACGCTATAAGACTACCAGTGTATAGCACTTGGCTTCATGGTATTTACTACAAGAGAACAAAACTCTGCTGCGATAGTGACCCAGCATAACCATTGTTCTCCATATACCAGTTTGAACTTCTGAGATGGTATCACAAACATGTGGACAAGCTTAGGCCACAGAAGTTTGTATCTTAAATTGCTTCCAATATGATTTGGAGATACTTAGAAGACGTCTTCAGTGTATATACCAAGAAATTATGTCAGGATCTTGAGTACATCAACCAAAGAGGTGTCCTTTATGTCACAGATAAGCAGGTTCTGCCAATGAAAAACCCTCAAAACAGGTGACCAAACAAGAAAGAAGAGCTAATGTTTGTGAATACTAGAAATCTAGTGAAGCAATAATATCCCAAAAGGCTATTCTCAATTAAGCTAGAAGCATCACACTACTTGAAGACATGAATCCTGGTATGTTTAAGAGCACACACGCTGACTATGTTGGTGGTGATGATGTGTGATGAGCATACACAAGCAATGAAGTAGGGGGCTTCACAATCATATGCCAATGCAGTGTGTGCAATGAATTCCTAGTTAGCCAACAAAGGAGATCATGATGCATGGAATATCTGACTGCAAACCTTGGAGCAAATTAGGCATTTATTTGTTTACAATGGGCCGTCAAGAAACCTTGAGATGGTTGATTACTATTTGGGTTACTGGGAAGCAGATCCCTTACACACAACAGCCGCCTCTCTCACTGAATGCTTTGCCTGGCATGGAATTCCAGAGACTGTAATTACGGATAATGTAACTCAATTTGTCTGTCAGGAATTTGCAGTTTGTAATATCAGCAGAACCGGAACATGTCACATCCCTGCCACGCTACAGCCAAAGCAGAAGCAGCTGTCAAGATTGCCAAGAAATTACTTAAAAAAAAAAAGAAAAGAAAAGAAAAAAGAAAAACACAAGACATACCAGAGACCCCGGGAAGCATTACTGAATTAAAGAAATAAATCAGCTGGTGGTATGATCAGTAAACCTCCACAGCATCTCATACCATTCTGCATGTAGATGCCTCTGCATGTGGCAAGTACACTTTGGAGTTCAGTAGCAGTGGAAAAGGTGATGTAATAAATAATATAATGGGTTCTGTTCCTGATCTCACTGACTGGCCATAGAACCTTGAGCAAGCCACTTTTAGCTGCTTGAGCCCCACTTTCCCCATCTGTAAAATGGAGTTAATACTCTATGTAAAGCACTTTCAAATCCTGAAGTGAAAGATTCCATATTATTATTTTAACAGACACATATGGAAAGGGAGACCAGTAAGCAGAGCGATTGGAAAAGTTCTAACAAAACACTATCAATTTAAGCTGGTCTCTTGCACCACCAGAAGTTTGTCCTTGTAAAAGATAGTACCTCACCCACTTTCTCTCTTTTTAATATCCTTGGACTGACATGGTTAACCTATATATTTAATAGTATACATTTAACAGCATGGAGTAATATGTTAGCATATACATTTTTAACAGGGGAAAGAGAAGTAGAGAATACATGTGCAACAAGGTTGTAGAAATGTTAACTTTTAAATTTCCTGTATGCATGTGCTGACTTTTTTTTTTTCCAACCTTGATGTCACGTTAATGTTAGTATTTGCATTTATTTATCCTCTTTCCTCCTGTTTCTTTAGGGCAAGACTCTGCTAAAGCACTTTAGAGCTGCCGCAGTACAGTTGAATCACTGTCACTGCACAGCCTCATAGTGAAGCAGCCTTAACTGATGCAGCAACACTGGAGTGTTCAGGGCATCCGTAGAGTGCTGCTCTGTAAAGTCCTGCTCCAATTCTAGAAATGCCATGTAAAAGTGAATGGGGGGTGGGGGAATACAAGGTTGTGCATCTCCACCTCAGGGATGTATTTAAGCTACACCTCATGAAATAGAACTATATTCCCCTACGTCTCCAGTCAGACATCACAAAGTTTAATTTGCATACACCTGCATCCCTGACAGTGCAGAATGGAGCTGTGATGAGGTAGTCTGCCCCCTTAAGGGTAGTAGTGCCTAGTGGTCAGCCTACTCCCACCTTGTAGTGCAGCCTTCAAGATTTTGAAAGGTCTGATATAGATAGATACACATACACATACACATACACATACACATACACACACACACACACACACACACCCTAGGAAATACTGATTTTTTTTTAATGGTCTGGGGAATGAATGATGCTTGGAGGAAATTCCATCTCTGTGTCTTTAATGGCCTGGGGCCAGGAGCCTTGCAGAATGAATGCGGTAAGGCTCCCCACTAACCCAGCCAATTGGGGATGAGCTGGGAGAAAGGGACCAGCCTTCATACTGCCTCCTTCCTCAAAGCAGGGCAAATACAAGCAGGTGAAAGCTGCCTGCCGATTAATTGGCAGGAGGGAGAAGAGGTCAGCTGAGGAAGAAGCTGGCTAAGGCCCTAAGCTGGCTAAACTACAATCTAGCTTCAAGGAGGAGAGCTGGGGACTTCTGTTATGAGAAAGTGACCATGTGAATTAGAACCCCGGCTCCAGGAATTGGGCTGGGGGGGTCTCCTTAATAAGGGCAAGTGCTGATGAGGACACTCACATGAACACAGTGAGGTGGCCTGGGGCAACTAATGAAGTTACACTTTGTAGAAAACCTTAATAAATCAGACTCCACGAAGGCAGTACATATTTTGAACCAGCCTAAGTCTGGATAATTAACTGAAAGAACCTGAGGGGGTGCTGAGTGCAATGCATCTGCAGAGCCACAAGGGTGGGTATGAGAGAGCAGCACTCCATGACAATTGCTCGCTGGCTTGTACCTCTATGGGAAACCTATAGGGAAAGAAAACAGTTGTCTAAGGTTTGAGCTGAATACAGCAACTAACCTAAGGGTACATCTACACTACAGGGGGGAGTCGATTTAAGATATGCAAATTCAGATACGTGAATAGCGTAGCTGAATTCGACGTATCGTAGCCGACTTACCCCGCTGTGAGGACGGCGGCAAAATCGACTTCTGCGGCTTCCTGTCGACGGCGCTTACTCCCACCTCCGCTGGTGGAGTAAGAGCGTTGATTCGGGGATCGATTTGTCGCGTCCCAACGGGACGCGATAAATCGATCCCCGAGAGGTCGATTTCTACCCGCCGATTCAAGCGGGTAGTGTAGACCTAGCCTCAGAGAGGACAAGCCAATATACAGCCATGCACCACTTCAGTTTTCTTAAGAGTAGTAGTCATCAAAGCAAAAAGGAGGAAGAACTAGGTGAGCCATGAAGAGGATACAGGCTGAGTTTCAGTAAGAGAATTGAAAATGTTTGTTCCTGAGACTCTTTAATACTGGCCCTGTAGGGCTAATGTTATAGGAGAAATGTGAGAGCCATTAGGTGGCTGAGAGATTTGAGCTAACAGCTTAGATTAAGATATGTTAAGAAAAAAAGATCTATGTGCAACTCCATCAGGACAGACATCATTCTAGATAAAATAGGAACCAGTTGGAATCTTTGCCCCTAGCTTAAACTGAACCTTTAATGAAACTCTGGGGAAAAAAATCAGTAAGCTACGTTTTTAAAATATATTTATATTTGTGCCACAACCTACTTTTTGGCTCTAGCACCAGAAAGTAGGTTGTGGCACAACTTTACTTCTTAAAAATATTTTCATATTTATCATGCAGAGAAGGTTCTGGTGAAGTTCCCTATCCAATATTGCTGACTCAAATGGTTCTAACAGTTTGGATGTTTATCTGAAGCACATCCAAACTTCTGGGTGTTTATCAAAACTGGGTCTGCAACAGTCTGTAGGCTTGCCCATCACCAGTGGAAACAGGTGCAAATGTATGTACTTTAGCCATATCAGATATAGAGATGGAAATAACCCCAAGAAAGGAATGGTGGCAGGTGATCACAGGACCATCTATCCATCTCCCAACCAATGAAGAGACAGAAAGATGGCATGTGTGGCAGATCTCTAGGAGGTCAGCAGCTGAGTGCTTGAAGTTAGCGATGGATTAAGAAGGCTTTCAAAAATTCTGCTATGATATCAGCAATATTCAGACATGAACAAATGGATTTTAATGATTTATCACTAGTGAAAAGAAAAATTTCCCAGGGGTAAGGGGGATCGCCAGGGGTTCTTAGGGTCAGTTCCCTGGGGTCAGTTCGTCTTGGGGTCAGTTCCCTGAACTACCTTGGGCTTTCGGTGTGACCTTGGACAAATCTTTTTCTCTCTCTGTGCTTCAGTTCCCCGCCTGTAAAATGAGGATGATGATAATGCCTTACGCCAGTTGGGGCGTTAAGATACTTCAGCAGTGGGCTTATAAAAGTACCATAGATAGAGAATACTGTTGGCCAACAATAAAGTAATCATTGTTATCAGTGCCTGGATAGAATGATGTAATCTATACATTTCCTGTCAGGTTGATTTGCTGTAGTCCCATGCCAGAAAAATAAAAGTTGGTATAGACTAAACAATTCCAAGAGTGGCAATGTCTGGCTCTCTGCCTCCTAGAATATCATATCAATTTGAATAAGGATGGATGCAATTCACAGTTAGACAACAAGGCCTTCAGAGTCAGGAGCCAGATGCCTGTAAATTCTAAATCAATCTTGTTGCTCTTAAGGCCATTTCACTCATTCCAGGTTTCTGCACTTAGAAGACTAAACTTGCAGCCTCTCCATCTGTCAGCAGTAAACACTGCCTCATGGTAGGACAAGGGACCTAAAAGAAGTGACCCAGAATCAAGTACTGGGGAGGGACTGAACATTCCTTGCCTGAGACTAAACATAAACTTGAAAGTAAAACTTCATCATTAAAGCAAGAGGAAATAACAATAGGATTCTTGCTTCATTTAAGAGCCAGCATCAAGACACCTGCTGGTTAGTGAATACCAGGTATTGAAGATTTTTTTTTTCCTTTTAACAAAGGTCACCCTCTGTATTGAACTACCTCTTTGTATTTGTAAAACTAAAATCGACCTGACTCACAGAAGAATGACTTTTATTCTCCTCTTGCATAAAGGAATTTAACACTCATGCTATATTGTTGGACCTCTCCTGGTCCAGAAACCAAATGGCTATTTGTGATTTGTTTACTTAGTTTTTTTAATCTGAGTCAAGCTATCTGGGTATATGAATCTTATCTGCTACTTGACTACCTCTCCCATCTAGCTTATCTATCCTACAATTCTATCTGGTGGACCTATCTTTAGTTATAATCATCTGGAGGGGGGGAAAAAGTCTCTCTGCACCTAAAACGCAATTGATACTGTATAGAATCCCTGTGAATTGAAGGGTAGGATAAACTTGAGCCTCAAATTAAGAGGATGCTCCACAAATCATACCTAGGAAGACTGAGATAAAATTCTGCTAACAAAAATGTAGGCCAAATATCTGGGTGTGAGTAAGTTCACCCATGAAGAATAGATATTTAGCCTGTGTGTAATGCTAGAACAGAACTCTGATCTTTTGCAAGGGAATCTCTTTTATAAAATTAAAAATTGAGTTGTAAAAAATCTCAAGAACTACAAAATGTATAAATTCCCAGGCATTAATTGCCTGAATACAGACCTCTGCTTACAAACATACAAACATTAGATCTCTGTCTGGGATATATCAATAAAAAATACTACAGCACATCTCTTCAGAAACTACTGCCAGCATGTTTTACCTGTCCTCTGTTGTCTACACTGGTTCATGGCACTCAATGACCTGTGCCTAGCATATCTAAAAGATCACCTAAAGCTTCATGATGAAGACAGTGGTTGTCATTTTTGCTCATCAGGCAGAGTGGAACTTTCTACTATAAGGGTGAAGCTAGTCAGTAAAGGACAGGGAGCTTTCTCAGGCACTGGTCCAAGACACTGGAATGAACTCCCACGGGACCTTGGAGCCATCACAAATCTCATCACTGTCTACTTCAGGGGTAAGGTGCACTTCTTCAACTTGCCTTCTCTAACATAAACATGCAGTAGCATGTACACTTGTATACCTACCCAAGCAAAACACTCCACTGAAAATACAATTCTTCCTCCAAGGCAAGGTCAGAGAGAGAATGAACCATCCATGATAAATGCTAGTTATGTTGCTTAACGTATTACTGGAAGGTACTCACACCATGTCTACACTACAAAGTTTGATCAACCCAAGTTATGTCGGCATAAACCTGCCTCAGTATATTGCTTTTGCGTGTACATACTTGACCTCTTGTATCAGCATTGCATGCATATTCACCAGGAGTGCTTTCAGAGCAGGATGCACCTATTGTGACACTCGCCATCCTCCAGTGCACTGTATTTTAGGAAATTTTGGCAATGCATGGTGGGGCAGAAACGAGTCACTGGGAGCAAGGGGTCAAGTTCCCATCATGTAACTTTCTTCATTCCCTAATGCCATCCATATCCCATCATTTTTCATGCCTTTTTATTTTAAATTCTGCATGGCACTTCTTGCTGTCTGCCATTTCTGACAGAAATATAGAGCCTGCACAACTCTGCATTATTGTTAGGAATGTTTCAAAACACAGGGCACATGATCCTCTGGCATCTGCCGAGCTGCAGGAAAATCCACAGCAACAGGGGACATGGAGATTTCTTGGAGGACAGTTTGCTGGGGAACCTAGTGGAAAACCAATTCAAGGTTGTTGGTGACATTCCTGGAGCAGCTGGAGGGGGGAGAGCACAGACTGGTGGGATCACAACTTATGTGGGCATAGGATGACAAGCAATGGTTGCAGAACTTTTAGATGAGCAAGGTACATTCCTGGATTTGTGTGCTGAACTCTTCCTCAGCCCTCCAGTGCATGGGCACCAGAATGAGAACTGCACTGACAGTTGAGAAGTGAGTGGCGGTCACATTCTGGAAGCTTGCAATGCCCGATTGCTACCGGTCAGTGGGGAATCATTTTGAAGTTGGAAAATCCACACTGGGGGCTGTTGTCATGCAAGTGTGAAAGGCCATTAATCACCTCCTGCTATGCAGAACTGTGATTCTTGTCAATGTGCAGGACATACTGGATGGATTTGTAGCAGTGGGATTCCCAAACTGTGGTGGGGTGATAGACTGCACGTGTATCCCTATTTTGGCACCAGCTTATCTGGCCACAGAGTACATGAGCAGAAAAGGCCACTTTTTCTATGATTATGCAAATGTTGTTGAGCACTGGGGATGCTTCACTGATATCACTGTGGGTTGGTCAGGGAAAGTGCATGATGCTCCCCTCTTTAAGAACACAGAACTGTTCAAAATGCTGCAAGCAGAGACCTTCTTTCCTGACTGGTGGATTACCACTGGTGATATTGAAATGCAAGTAGTGATCCTGGGGGACCGAGCTTTCCCCGGGTTCCCCTGGCTTATGAAGCTGAACACTGGCCACTTTGATGGCACCAAGGAAAGATTCAGCTAGTGACTCAGCAGGTGCACAGCAAAATGACAGTTGAATGTGCTTTTGGTGACGGGATGCTGGATTGGATCTTAGTGAGAAAAATATCCCATTGGTTATAGCTGCCTGCTGCATCCTCCATATGTGGGCTGGTCTACACTGGGGGGGGGGGGGAAATCAAGCTAAGATATGCAACTTCAGCTACGAGAAGTCGACATATCTTAGATCGAATTAAAATACTTACTTCGCATCCGCGCGGCGGCTCCCCCGTCGACTTTGCTTCCGCCTCTCGCCGAGCTGGAGTTCAGCAGTTGACAGGAGAGCGATCAGGGATCGATTTATCGTGTCTACACTACACTCGATAAATCGATCCCCGATAGATCGATCGCTACCCACCGATCTGGCAGGTAGTGTAGACAAACCCTGTGTGAGGCAAAGGAGGAAAGTTGGTGCCAGGGTGGAGAGAAGGTGGAGCAGCTGTCTGGTGAGTTTTAACAGCCAGACACGGAGGCCATTAGAAGAGCTTTATAAGGGAGGCCTTGAAAGAGCACTTTAGCAGTCAGTCAGAGTAATGCTGTGTAGTGAACTGTGTTTTACCTGGCCCTGATGTTTTGGGGGCTCTCAGGAATTGTGTAATGCTTGGTGTACATTTATGAATGACACTGTGTGTTAATGCACCTATGAATCATATGGTGCTTGCTGTACATTTATAATTATTTCACCATGTTTTCGACTAATCCTATGACTTCTGTGACCAATAACAAGTAATAGGCTGCAGAATGCCTAGTGCTACTCAAAATGCCCAGTAAAGATGAGTTTAACTTCCAAAAAACAGAAATTTACTGCATACCAAGACCAGTGCAAAGTAAGTGCAAATAAAAAGCAAATACAATAACTTTGAAAATAAATAAATTAACAGGACAAAGTTACCAGGGGAAATAATATTCATGTCTACTTCAGTCCATTTTGGCTGCATATACAGCTAACTGGCTCTCACCAGTCAGTTTAAGCAAAGCTGTGGTTGTCCCTTCGCATTGAGTGGTAGGAGTAGGGATATGGCCCCTGCTACCATGTGGAATGGTGGGCTGGTGTAGGGAGGTGCTAAAATGGAGTTCTCTGTTGACTTCAAAGGGAGGTGAGCCCATGATTGTTGAACCTGTTGTGGTTGCTGCCTGAGAAGTCCCATTATGTCCTGATGCATCCCCCTCTCCTTTTCCTGCTGGGACTCCAGAGCCTGCCTCCTGTCTGCTCTTTCCTTCTCCATGGTGTCAGCCCTCTGTTTGTGGTCTGATGCAGGACTGGCTGGCAGGAACTCGCTGAACATGTCCTCCCAAGTCCTCTTCTTCCTCTTCCTCCCCAGGATCATATGTTCCGCAGGTGTGGAACCCCTCAAAGCCTCAACAGCAGCAGCTACAGATAAAATATGCAGATGTATCACTGGATTTAGAGTCACAATGGAAAGTGAAAGTTAACTTTCTGCACCCCCTTCCCATTCTCCCCTAAAACACTTTTTTTTTGTCTCTGTCTTCATGAACAAGGTCAGCTCCCAGACTATTGCACAGGGCAGCACAGTATGGGGAAGAGGTGACCAGCCCTCTGGAGAAAGAAGTGGGTCAGGGCTATTTAGAAAAGCTGGATGAGCACAAGTCCATGGGGCCGGATGCACTGCATCCGAGGATGCTAAAGGAGTTGGCAGATGTGATTGCGGAGTCATTGGCCATTATCTTTGAAAACTCATAGAGATTGGGGGAGGTCCTGGATGACTAGAAAAAAGCTAATGTAGTGCCCATCTTTTAAAAAAAGGAAGAAGGAGCATACGGGGAACTACTTGCCAGTTAGCCTCACCTCAGTCCCTGGAAAAATCATGGAGCAGGTCCTAAAGGAATCAATTTTGAAGTACTTCGAGGAGAGGAAAGTGATCAGGAATAGTCAGCATAGATTCACCAAGGGCAAGTCATGCTGACTAACCTAATTGCCTTCTATGATGAGATAACCGGCTCTGTGGATGGGGGGAAGCAGTGGACGTGTTATTCCTAGACTTTAGAAAGCTTTTGATACAGTCTCGCACAGTATTCTTGCCAGCAAGTTAAAGAAGTATGGACTGGATGAATGGATTATAAGATGGATAGATCATCAGGCTCAATGGGTAGTAATCAATGGCTCCATGTCTAGTTGGCAGCCAGTATCAAGTGGTCCTGGGGCTAGTTTTGTTCAATATCTTCATTAATGATCTGGAGGATGGTGTGGATTGCACCCTCAGCAAGTTTGCAGATGACACTAAACTGGGAAGAGTGGTAGATACGCTGGAGGGTAGGGATAGGATACAGAGGGACCTAGACAAATTAAAGGATAGGGTCAAAATAAATCTGATGAGGTTCAACAAGGACAAGTGCAGAGTCCAGCACTTAGGACGGAAGAATCCCATGCACTGCTACAGAAAAATTGGAAAAAGTCCAGTGGAGGGCAACAAAAATGATTAGGGGGCTGGAGCACATGATTTATGAGGAGAGGCTGAGGAAACTGGGATTATTTAGTCTGCAGAAGAGAAGAATGAGGGGGGATTTGATAGCTGCTTTCAACTATCTGAAAGGGGGTTCCAAAGAGGATGGATCTAGACTGTTCTCAGTGGTACCAGATGACAGAACAAGGTGTAATGGTCTCAAGTTGCAGTGGGGGAGGTTTAGGTTGGATATTAGGAAAAACTTTTTCACTAGGAGGGTGGTGAAGCACTGGAATGAGTTACTTAGGGAGGTTTTGGAATCTCCTTCCTTGGAGGTTTTTAAGGTCAGGCTTGACAAAGCCCTGGCTGGGATGATTTAGTTGGGGATTGGTCCTGCTTTGAGCAGGAGGTTGGACTAAATGACCTCCTGAGGTCCCTTCCAACCCTGATATTCTATGACAACATACTTATGGACACCAGCGTTGGAGTGCCTCTGCACCGCATAGTGGGGACTGGAGAGCAAGGGTGAGTATGGCCTGCCAGAGGGAGGGGGAAATGAGGAGGGAATTGTTCAGCTGCATGAAACAATAAAAATTTGGCCCCTATTTCCGTGGGTCTGAATGCAAGGCAATGGCACTGAGCATTGGCACTGATTTCCACAGGCTGGGGAGATTTTAGCTCTCAGATCACTCCTGAGGGTAACAAAGCCACAGAGAGCACAGCTGCTGCTGGCGTCCCAAAGCTCTCCAGGCCTGTATGCTTCTAGTCTGTGTACTGCAATGGTGCCTGCCAAAGTCATTGCCAGCTGGCATGGGAAAGTGTCCTACTGCAGAGGAAGGAATAAGGCTGCCATCCCTAGAAACCTTTGGGTGAGGATTGCAGATACCTCCCTGAAAGTGGCATTGAGATCTCTCAGGAGGATACGAGGGACTTCCCTGTGTACCTAAACAAACTGCTCTGTGAAGGGCCTCCCCTCCAACTGTATAGAGGAATGAAAAGCAGCAGATATCCACCTCTATTTATAATAATAATTATAATAATAATTAATGGAGATATCCCATCTCCTACAACTGGAAGGGACCTTGAAAGGTCATCGAGTCCAGCCCCCTGCCTTCACTAGCAGGACCAAGTACTGATTTTGCCCCAGATCCCCAAGTGGCCCCCTCAAGGATTGAACTCACAACCCTGGGTTTAGCAAGCCAATGCTCAAACCCCTATTTCTTGTACCATACCTCTTCTACTACAAACAAAAATAATGAAACATCAATACCTGTGTCCTGCTAAATTGGGGCTGGGCCAAGTGCCATCTTTACACCTAAACATTGTCAGAGAAAATGCATGAACACACTTTTTCCTTGGGCTCATCCTGCTTGGCTGGCAGGAGTGGCTAGACTGTAGCGGAGTCATGAACAGGTCCTGACTCACAGCATAGCTGGACTTCCCACATCAAAGGTCCCCCATCCTCCTCCTTGCTGTTAATGGTAGGATCCTCTGTCTCAGGCTCTCTGAGGTATGCATGGTGCTTGCAAGGTGCTGGTGGGGTCTCTACCAAGTATGGCATGCAGCTCATAGTAAGTGTCTCTGCACCAAACTGATTGTTAGCCTCCCCGGCCTTGTGGTACACCTGCCACCATTCCTTTGCTTTCATGTGGCATTCCCACTGACCCCTGTTGTGCAATCTTTCTGTAGATATCCACATTTCTGCAACTACTCTGTAGCTGTGCCTGCACAGTTTCTTCTCTCCACCAGCCCAGGAGATGCAATATCTCCTGTCTATTCGAGGCAGAGGGTGTCCAGAGCATATAGCTGGCATGGGCAGTTGCACACAACAAGGGAGAGCTGCTAGGTGTGCTCACCAAGCTGGGCAATCAGGAAAAGACATTTCAAAAATATGTGACTTTTAAAGTGGGGGAGGAGGTGCTTCTGTTCTCCATGGGCAATTGTGAGCAGAGTGGTCACAATTTGTGTTTGGGCTCTTTGGGACAGCTGCTGGAGGACTGCTATGGCCCACAGAGATCACACATGGTCGACGCATTCCACGCGTAGACCCTCAGTAGGTCCACTGCAACTCTGCCATTCAGGAAGATGGTGTTACTGCATTGCCATAACAGGGCACTTATGTTGGCTGGAGACAAATTTGAGTGTAGACACATCCTAACTTTTTATTGTAGACCAGGCCTCTGCTACTGTCGAGGGAAATATAAAAACACGTATTAAAAAAAGGAATATCAGGAGAAATAAGCACAACAGTGGACCCTTATTGGGGGAAACAAAAAATATGAAAGATAGTAAGCCACTCTTTCCCAGAAATTGACAGACCCAGGAAAAACTGAGCACTGTTCATGTAGAGGGATGGAGGGTTTTTTGACTTTTTATTACCACTCTCGCAGAGAGCAAAATAAATGCAGTTTCTCCCAATGAACAATAAAGGGATAATTGTTCAGATCTTTCAGAGCTCATGTAGGTTCATCCACTTAGAGATGATGGAAGGAACACCATGTAACTTAAACCATACAACACCTTCTAGGTGGCCAACCCAGCTTGAAATGCATTATGAAAAGCATCCACCAGTTTTTCATGGAGCTTCAGATAATACAAAAATGTATGTACTGCCTGGGGAAATTTTTTTGCATTTGTGAATTGACAAAACGTGCCCTTTCACTGATGCAGTAGTGACTTAAAAACAGGCTGACTTCAACAGCCTTTCAGCTCTGAGTCAAAAACTTTATGTGCCTTCAGATCCTGTCTTTTTTTTTAAAAAGGCTTTTTGCATTTTCAAGGAAAGTGTCATTTTATGGTAAAAACTGGATAGATAATGTATACCTATTCAATTACATTGTCATAACAAAACTCAAATGTATCAGTATTGTTCTTGGGATTATTTTGCTATGAGTAATGTGTGACATTATTTTGAAGAATTTAGAGCAAGGAATTAATGGTGTATGTAAATGATTAGGTAAGACATTAGCAGATGTTCTTCCTGCTCAAATTGAGGAGTATTAAAAGTGGGGCTTGTTAGGAAACTATTCATTTTCTAGAGCTGTACTCCGTGTGAGGAAAAGCACTGGCACAGAGTATAAACACATTGGAACTGTATAGCAGCATTCAGTTAAATATGGGGCCTTGTCTGTGTAATGAAGAATGGGAAGTTTTGTGATTATTTGTTACAATTAAAAAAAAAGAAAGAAAACAAAGGTTTTAGTCTCCAACATGTTCTCTTCCTTGAGTAGTTATTTATTTATTATTTGTATTGTGTTAGTGTCTTGGAGCTCCAGTCATGGACCAGAACCCCATTGTGCTAGGTGCAGAACAAACACAGACCAAAAAGATGATCCTTTCCCCAAAGAGCTTACAGTGGAAAATATTGGCAAAGATGCACAGGTATGTTTGTCGGCTCTCTGACAATAGGAAAAAAAAAAACATTATTTTGCTGTTGAGGGATTATAAATCCTGCCATTGCAACTAATGTAACAAATGAGACGTGCTTCTCAAGTAAAATAATGTTTATAGCGTTTGTTTGTAGGCATTATTGTAACTGGATCTCTCTGATATAGTGTAACAATGTGTCTCAAACAATGGTGCTTGTTTCTATGGATATTTAATTTTTTTAGTTACAAAATACTGCTACACGTGTGTGTGTGTGTGTGTGTGTGTGTGTGTGTATGTATTATTATTTGATTCTGACTTAGGGCCAGCTCTGTGAGTGAGCAAACAAAGGAAGGGAAAGCATAAGAATGCTTCTCCCTACCTGGTGTCCTACCCCCATGCTCACTTATAGAAAAGGCTAGCATACTCACAGTGAAACTGGTTGACCCTTTTGAAGCAGTCTAAGCCCTGGTCTACACTACGAGTTTAGGTAGAATTTAGCAGCATTAGATTGATTTAACCCTGCACCCATCCACACGACGAAGCCATTTTTGTCGACTTAAAGGGCTCTTAAAATCGATTTCTGTACTCCTCCCTGATGAGGGGATTAGGGCAGAAATTGATCCTGCTGGGTCAAATTTGGGGTAGTGTGGATGCAATTTGATGGTATTGGCCTCCGGGAGCTATCCCAGAGTGCTCCATTGTGACCGCTCTGGACAGCACTCTCAACTCAGATGCACTGGCCAGGTAGACAGGAAAAGCCCCACGAACTTTTGAATTTCATTTCCTGTTTGGCCAGTGTGGTGAGCTGATCAGCACAGGCAGGGGCAGCTCTAGGTTTTTTTGCCACCCCAAGCACGGCAGTTAGGCAGCCTTCGGCGGCATGCCTGCGGGCGGTCCACGGTCATGTGGATTCGGCAGCATTTCTGCGGGTGATCTTCCAGTCCCGCGGCTTCAGCGTACCCGCTGCGGAACCGGCAGACCTCCCACAGGCAAGCTGCTGAAGATGGCCTGACTGCCCTCCTCACAGTGACCGGCAGGCCGCCCCCCTGCGGCTTGCCACCCCAGGCACGCGCTTGCTGCGCTG
This sequence comes from Malaclemys terrapin pileata, assembly GCF_027887155.1. Taxonomy (NCBI): domain Eukaryota; kingdom Metazoa; phylum Chordata; order Testudines; family Emydidae; genus Malaclemys; species Malaclemys terrapin. The sequence goes on from NC_071505.1 coordinate 118,009,127, forward strand.
GTGCCTGGAGCCGCCCCTGAGCACAGGTGACCATGGAGTCCCAGAATAGTAAAAGAGCTCCAGCATGGACCAAATGGGAAGTCCTGCATCTGATTGCTGTATGGGCAACGAATCCTTGCTATCCGAGGTATTGCAAGGTAAAGGGATGCTGCTGTGTAGCACTGCAATACCGTGTCTGCCAGCAGCACCCAGGAGACATACGGTGACAGTGAGCTGAACGGGTTCCATGCTTGCCGTGGTATGCCGTCTGCACGGGTAACCCAGGAAAAAAGGCGAGAAACGATATTTTGCCATTGCTTTCATGGAGGGAGGCCTGACGACATGTACCCAGAACCACCCGCGACAATGTTTTTGCCCCATCAGGCATTGGGAGCTCAACCCAGAATTCCAATGGGCAGCGGAGACTGGGTACAGTACTAGCTGAAAGAAAAAAACATTTAAGATATTTAAGGTCTACTCTGGTGGTCGTTAAACAGGCAAAACTCACATAGAAGTCAACAGGGATACACTGGTAGTTCAGCGTGTGCTTAAGTGCTTTCCTAGATCAAGGGCTCAGCATTTTGAAGCAAACCAAGCTACTTCCACAGTGCGATGCTCCGAAAGTCAATGCTAGCCTCGGTACTGTGGATGTACACCGCCGATTTAATGCGCTTAGTGGGGACACACACAATTGACTGTATCAAATCGATTTCTAAAAAATCGACTTCTATTAAATCGACCTAATTTCGTAGTGTAGACATACCCTAAGAGATTTAGATGCATCATCCAATGGAAGCTAATGGGAGATGTGTCTAACTCCCTATGACTGTTTTGGAAAGTCATAACTGTGTCCTAATCAGTGGAACTGGAGGCAGAGGGCCTATGTTCCCTGGATGGACTGTTATTGATGGGAGACAAGGAAAACAGGAAACACAGGGATTTACTATGCTGGAAACTACTCTGCCACATGGAAAGAGCAGTGCATGGGGGTTTAATAAAGTTCCACTTTTTTCAAATTAACCTGCATTCAGCTTCACTGTTTGCTAATAAAACAATAATGACTATGCCCAGCCAGCAGGAGGCAGGGAGGAGATAAGGCAATTGATCTCTTCTTCCAGCTGGGCAAGGGCAGCATTCATAGTTCCTTTGAAACAGCTTTGTGCAGTCATCTTGCGGCTTAACTATCTGTGTTTTATATGCATATTTTTTCCTATGGGAGGGTGGTTTAGAACAGTGGTTCTCAAAGCTGGTCCGCCACTTGTTCAGGGAAAGCCCCGGGCAGGCCAGGCCAGTTTGTTTACCTGCCGCGTCTGCAGGTTCGGCCGATCGCGGCTCCCACTGGCTGCGGTTCGCCGCTCCGGCCAATGGGGGTTGCGGGAAGCGGCGCGGTCCGAGGGACGTGCTGGCCACCCTTCCTGCAGCCCCCATTGGCCTGGAGCAGCGAACCGCAGCCAGTGGGAGCCGCGATCGGCCGAACCTGTGGAAGCAGCAGGTAAACAAACCAGCCTGGCCCGCCACGGGGCTTACCCTGAACAAGCGGCGGACCGGCTTTGAGAACCACTTGTTTAGAACATGCATTTGTAGGCAATTGTGCTATAGTGAGGATTGGCTGCTCCATGCTCTTGGATGTAGCTCGGTTTGCTTCAAAATGCTGAGCCCTTGATCTAGGAAAGCACTTAAGCACATGCTGAACTACCAGTGTATCCCTGTTGACTTCTATGTGAGTGTTGCCTGTTTAACAACCACCAGAGTAGACCTTAAATATCTTAAATGTTTTTTTCTTTCAGCTAGTACTGTACCCAAAAATCTCTCAAGGCTTTTTCTCAGGCCCACACTCAATGCTTGTTCTGACTGTGTCCTTGGCTTTCTTCTGCCTTCTCAGTTTCTGTTTTTTGTGGTGTGTGTGTGTGTGTGTGTGTGTGTGTGTGTGTGTGTGTGTGTGTGTTTCTCTCTCTCTCGCACACGCACACAGTTATATCAAGCAGTGTCCCAGCCCCTGCATTTGCTTTGTTAGTTCCCAGGGAAACCCCTTTGGGCCACATGATTCAGCTTCCATTCAAACCCTGATGCCTGTGTTTAGGATGGTGTCTCCTATTGTTTCAAATGTCAGGCTCCATGAAGGAGCTCAGTTGCTTTTTATCCTTACCCTGAAAGAAAGGCAGCTGTTATACCCTCCGTAGTGGTTTAATCCAACTCATAATAGTATATTAGACGTGTATATTGTCATATCAAGGTGTGACAGGGTGGCCTACCCTTTTAAGGGTGGGAGGCCTGAGGTAGGCAGCCCTGTTCAGTCTCACCTCTGACATCATTAGCTGTGTCTCAGCCTAAGGGGGCTGGACTAATTGAGGTCAAGTGACATCATGAAACACCTGGGCCTCCTAGAAGACCTGAGAAATTCACTTTGGACTCCTGTGGAAAGCACTGAAGCAGGGTCTGGAAGAACTCCAGGGAAACAGCCTGGAAGTCTGCCTCAGTCCCAGAGCAAGGAAGACTGAAAGGTAGCTCAGACTAAGAAGGGAAGTCCAGGGAAGGAGTCTGAGAGGCAGGGCTCTATCCCAGAGTCACTTAAAGGTAACCCAGAAGGAACTAGGAACTGAGTCTGGAAGGTGGGCTGAAGAGGAGCCCAAGCAGTGTAGAATTCTTGTTTGTGTGGCCTATTGCTTGGTCTTTTGTTACCCTAAAGGGAGAATTGAACTCAGAGTGACCCAGCCAGATGGCTGAGTCATGTGAGAGATAGATAGAAAAACCTTGGTGAGGGGAAATTGAGGCAAAGCACCAGTAGCACCACAGTCAGCCAGCAGGGTTACGATAGGACAGGCACCTCCTATGACAAAGGGGTATCTTAAGGAGCAAGGTGAGAGTACATGGCTTAAACATCCACAAACCTTCATGTAGCCACAACCCTGATACAGCAGCATCTGCCTCCCCTAGAGTTCATGACAAGCAGCTTTCCCCACCAAAAAGAACATGTTTCCATTTCCATTTCACCAGTTTCCCCCCCCCCCCAAACTCCAACTTCCTGTAGCCTCAGTTACTGGGGGAGGAGTAGCCTGTTACAACTTCTGACAATATATTTAATTTATATTGTAAACGCTAGTCAGAACTGAGAGCACAAAAGGCCCTAAAGAGATTAGAGACATGGGGCATAAAACAGGAGACTTACGTGAGGCTTGATCTACACACAATTTTTGTAGCCATATAACTGTCACTAGTGATGTGATTTTTTTTTTTAAATGGATATAGTAATACTGGTACAATCCTTAGTATGGATGCAGTTACACTGGTATAGCTTATTCACCACCCCATTCCAGCATAGCTAAAATAGTACAACTTTTGCATCTAGGCCAAACCTTAGAAAAATGTAAGTTAATACACAAATGCAAGCTAGATAATCGGACACAGACAAATGAGGGACAAAATCTCAAAGTGTCTTTGGAGTGATTAGCAGATAGAAAATCAGACCTGAATCTGTAATGTAATAGATCAGCAAAAAGGACAAAGCAGTACATGAACATGCACGCATTGTGTCATGGGCTATTGCTTTCAATTCTGGGCATCTCATTGGAAAGACATGGGCAAAACAGGCAGTTCAAAGAAGGTTAATTACATAAAATGATCAGGTTGCTGGAGAAAGGTTACAGGTGTGTATAACTTGGCTATGACTCAACCAAAAGCTGGGAAGGAAACAAAGTCTACAAATTCTTGAAGGCCATAAATACCAAACGTAGAGAGGAATCATTTTAGTTTGACATGCAGAGACATAATAAAGAGTAATGGAATTAAATTAAGAAAGGGAAAATGTAAGTTGGACAATTTTTCTAATGGTGAGAGGGAATAAGTTGGAGCAGTCTCTCAAGGGAAATGATACATTTAATAACAGTATTTGAATTCACACTTGTAAATGTACTGTAAGGAAAATCCTGAATCATCAGAGAGATGGACTAAATGATATAATACAGCCTTCCATTAGTTAACTTTATGATGCATACTTTTAAAAGTGTATATAGATAGTGATAGAAATAGATCCATAATAGGGAGATGTGTATAAAGAGAGGGTATGCAGCACAGCATGGTATTGAAGACTTATCTTCCATGTGCTTGGGATGGGCTTGTTAGCCTCAGTGGTGAAGGTTTAAGGGTTATATAGGGCCTTGTCACCCACTTTTGGTACCTGGGTGAATTTCACCTGTGGAGCTGATTCTGCAGACACCTATACAGGTGTCCAGCTTAAAGCATGAGTGGTCCATTTAATTTGATAGGACTACTCACATACTTAGTTTTAAGCATGTGACTTTTCTCGAGGGCTGCACCTTGACATGGTGAGAAGGCTCATGAGTTCCAATGACCCTGTGAGAAGTTTAACTTCTGGTAAGGCCCTCCCTGCCAGATAGGTCAAAGGTTAGGGGCCAGGGAAAAGGCAGTCCATGTTGAGGTAGACCAGACTCCTTAGCCATGATAAACAGCTAGTCAAGATGGCATACTCTGTATTCAAACCAGGGCTGTCAAGGGCCATGGACTTCAGTGGAGCAGCCACTTTCTGCTTCAGTCTGCAGTGGTGTTAGCGGGCAAACTTTGACACTGCTGCCCAATCCAGGCACTGTACCACTTCCCTTTGGCCTTCAATGCGTTCTGCATGCGATTGTCTCCTGCTCCTCAAAAAGTGCTGCATCTTCGTTAGTTAGCCCACTTGTTGCAACCTTCTGTATCAATGGACAAAATGGCCAGCTAGGACAAGAGAGCGTTACTAGTCATACACAACTTAGTACCACTTCAGACAACTATTTGTGCATTTCAAACAACAATTCCTTGCTAACTCTTCACTTGTTCTGTTCTTTGAAAGTCCTATGGCAAAGGGCAAGTGACAACAGGGTCAGGCAGAGGATGCTGCTGCAAGTCCCTTGTCACAAACATGCATACAGATGGTGCAAGAGTAATGGTTCATAATTGAATTGGAGTGACAATGGTGTCCGTATTCTTCTCTTTAGGGATAGCACTGCTCTTCCCAATCCAGAAGAGGGAGAGAAAAGGATCCCTAAACATTGCTCACTTCATTGTTAACTTGTTAGTATGCTGCAACTAGCTGGTCATCCAACTGTGTGATAAAAAGCAACATCACACACAAAGAACACTGAACTTTGCATCCTGGAATTTCTGCACTATGATGCTGGTGGCTCAAAAGGTTAACTGTATTTATCAGAAGAGTTTCCAAATACAACATTGATATAGCTACACTGAGGGAAACATATCTTCCAAGCAAGTCCCATCTTGAAGAGGTCAGTCCTGGATTCACATTCTACTGGATGGGCAAGTCCTTAGAAGAGAGACGATATGGGGTGGGGGTGGGGTTGCTAGTTGGACATCTATTGCAAGCACACTTGATTGTGTACCAAAAGGAATATATGCTTTCCTGGTGGTCCTTCACCTCAACTTAATGTCTACACATGTTGTAACAATCATTAGTACATGTGTACCCACAGACATGTTCTGATGAGACCAAAGAAAAATTCTACAAAAACTTTGACAAGGCCATAAAGTCAGCTCATCAGTGCAAGAAATTAATCATCCTAGGTGACTTTTCAACCAACTCTGGTATTAGTCATAAAGCTTGGCCTACAGTTACTGGTACACATGGTGTGGGGAAAAAGAACTTAGATGGCACACTATGCCTTGGAGTGCTGGGGAACAAGCTAGTCATCACAAAAGTGATATTTCAGCAAGCAGCAAAGCACAAAACAAGATAGATTCATCCCTGCTCTGGTCACTGGCATTTAATTGGCTGTGTCATTGTGTGCCAACAAAACTGTCTGGACCCCAAAATCACACGCGCAATGTGGGGAGCATGTATGTGGTATGATAATCAGCTTGTGAGAAATGACTCTGATCCTCTAAAATAGCTTAGTCAATCTCCAGTAGCCAACCACAATTTGACAGCATTGAAATCTGAGCTCATGTATGCAAGGCTTGTTTTTTTGTTTTTTGTTTTAAACTTAATAAAGTTCAGAACACGCTTTTTCAATTAGACAGAACAAACACGGACTGTGCCCGGTCATCTTTTAAGGAAACAGTTTGATGCTTACTTACTAAAGAAGTCCTTGGCTTGATGCATCAGGGCTGTTTGACAAAAATGACTGAGATAAAACAACTGCTGACATCCATGTATAGCCTTCACATATTATTGATAAATAAAAAAAACGGATCTATTAGAAAAATGGCTTATGCACATACAAATTGTAATGTGCTAGCTAAGCTTCACCACATGAAGGATAGCTGGTGGAAAATGAAAAAATTAATTAGCAGCAGACCAAAAAGACTCCAAATGTTTTTTGATGAGTTGAAGACTGTGTATGGCCCACAATCTGGAATGCAAGTAAGTCACTGCTGCTGACTGATTGTGGACAAAATTCTGATGGGCTGAAGGCTTTCAGGTTCTGAACTGCCAGTCGACCAGGTCAGCATCGACAATTGTTGATCCTGAACAACTTCCAATTCAAGACCAACTCTCAATTCCACCTACCATGGAAGTATAGAGAGCTGTCAAGCAAATGTCAAATGGAAAGCAGTAGGTCCAGATGGTATTCCTGTGGAGAGGCCATGAGTTAATCAGGAAGCTCACTGGTCTCTACTTGAGGTTTTGGGACCAGGAGGCTGTACCACAGGTGCTTTAAAGATGTTGTTATTCATCCTTACAAAAGGAAAGGCAATCACACATTTTGTGACAATCATTGTGGCATCTTGTTCCTTGCCACTGCAGGAGAGATACTCGCCCAAGTCATGCTAAACTGGCTAATTGATCAATTTGCAGAGAAGATACCATCTGAAAGCCAGTGTGGCTTCAGTTCTGGGTGAGGTACTTCAGGCATGATCTCTGCACTCTGGCAAATTCAGGAGAAATGTCATGCGCAGATTCAAGATGTATATGTAGCTTTTGTTGCTCTTACTAAAGTCTTTGACCCTGTAAATTGTGATGGCCTGCGGACAGCCTTCCACAAGTTTGGTTACCCCGATAAGTTTGTCAGTGTTAAATCTTTTCATGCAGGTTTGTGTCCTTGACCAACGCTACTTCTTAGCTAAATTTATTGTTCCCAAGGCTGTGTTCTTGCTTTGATATTATTTAGCATCTTGTTTGCAGCTGTTGTATAGATGCATTCAGAGACATTGACTGTGCATTTATATACAGTACCATATGGATGGAGGTGTCTTGAATCTGCATTGCCTGTGTGTGAAGACAAAAGTGAAGTGAACACCAATTTGTGAATAATTCTCTAATGATTGTCAAGTATCAGGGGGTAGCCGTGTTAGTCTGTATCTACAAAAACAACAAAGAGTCTGGTGGCACCTTAAAGACTAACAGATTTATTTGGGCATAAGCTTTCGTGAGTAAAAACCTCACTTCTTCGGATGCATAGAGTGAAAGCTACAGATGCAGGCATTATATACAGACACATGGAGAGCAGGGAGTTACTTCACAAGACACTTGTACACAAGTGTCTTGTGAAGTAACTCCCTGCTCTCCACTACAGATGCAGGCATTATATACAGACACATGGAGAGCAGGGAGTTACTTCACAAGACACTTGTACACAAGACACTTGTACACAAGTGTCTTGTGAAGTAACTCCCTGCTCTCCATGTGTCTGTATATAATGCCTGCATCTGTAGCTTTCACTCTATGCATCCGAAGAAGTGAGGTTTTTACTCACGAAAGCTTATGCCCAAATAAATCTGTTAGTCTTTAAGGTGCCACCAGACTCTTTGTTGTTCTCTTATGATTGTGCATTATTGGCCCATAACCTAAGGGACATACAGTTACTCACTGACTGCTCTTGCATGAGCAGCAAAAAATGTTGATGTAACAATTTGCCTAAAGAAGACATAAGTCCATGGTTTAGCCTCAGCCAGGAAGTACTGCAACTTATCCAGCTACTCAAGGTTGTTGACAAATTTTGCTACCCAAGCAGTGTTTTTTTCATGAGATGCAATGATTGACGATGACATTACGAAGTGCATTGGTGCAGTGATGCCTTTGGGAAAACTTCAGCGTCATCTCTGGAATGAACACTGTGTCAGACTGCAAACAAAAATTGACGTTTACAGTGCAGTCATCATCACCACACTCTTCTGTGGTTGCGATATGTAGAGTATGTATTGACACCACATAAAACTCTTGGACCAACTCCACCTATGATATCTACGGTGGATAATGGGAAGATTTGGTTCCAAACACCTAGGTCTTTGAGTGCTGCAACATCACAGGCATAGAAGCTTTTATAGGGAGAGTGGAGCTGAAATGGTGGGGTTGCACAGTCTGTATGTTTGACAGTAGAATACTGAAGGTCATCTTTTATGGAGAATTGCAAACTGAAACTAGTTTTCACAATTGTCTTCACATGTGACACTTGTGGATGGGGATGCAAGTCCAAAATTGGTCTTTAGTCTCATCTCAGGACCCACGATAAGTGACTGACTGTAGCTCATCCACTGAACTCATTGGGAGACATCATCACCACAACTTTGCAGGAAGTTTAGCATGATATTCAGTTTCTACCAAACTGAGTGGCATGATAACATGAAATACACTAGCTGCAGCAATTCATGTCCACATGTAAAAAAAGTGCATATGCATGGTAGAACAAATGCTACATAACGTGTAGATCACTGTTACATGTTAGGAACTAGATTCTGTCTTCTGGTATGCAACTTTGTTTAAAGCCTCAGATGGTTCAGTAGGACAAGTGGTTAGGGTATAGCTGTTGGATAGAACATTGTTCAAATTGTTTGTCACCAACCTCTCTGTATTAGAGAAAGCCAAGAGAATCTGCAGAGTACGCATTGGATTCTGCTTCACCCTGAACCAGTGAATCAGTTCACATTTTTTCTAAGTGATTCACTTAGTAGCAGTGATGAGAGCCTTTTGAAGGCTAACAATTATACTGAGCCTGAAGAATTACCACATTCAGTGGAATTAAAAAGACTGAACTAATTCTTATTTTCTCCAGAAATTAATTAATTAATTAATCTCTCTCTGTCTCTCTTTCATATATATCATGATATCACTATAGCTTTGCAGCTAAGAGAATGGCAATTCTAATGCAAAGAAATACTGGCAAATTGTTTTTTCATCTTCAGCAAACATATTTATATGCCCTATCTGTAGCCTCCTGAAAGCTGTCAGAAATCTGCTTTCCTGCAGAAATAAGTTCCCTCCTCACATTGTACACATGCTGTCTTTTTCTAACTTTCTTTATACTTTATGGTTTGATGTGACTGCTTGGACTATTAGGTTTCTTTTAACTAGAATAGCACTGAAGTATTTTCCTTTATGGGGATAAGCCACACAAACATCAGGAAAAATGGTATGGTCACATTCAGACCTACCAACTTTAGACCCTATCATGTAAAGATTTTAGCATCTGCCTAACTTTAACTTATGTGAGTAGTTCCATTGTCTTTAGTGGGACTATGAAGATGAGTAAAGTTATATATGAGTTAAGTGCTTGCAGGACTGGGGCTCTTGACAGTGGTAGGCTATTTTTTAATCAATGTGTTTACCTTACGTAGTAGAATAGAGTTTTTGAAAGTAACTGAAACTGTAGTATAGAGGATAGTTAAAACAGGAGAGTTGGACTCTTGGATTCTATTCCCAGTTCTGCCACTGACTTGCTATGTGACCACAGGCAAGTCACTTTAGACCCCAATCCTGTAAACACTTATGCGCATGCTTAACTTTACAAATTTGGGTTGCCCCATTGACTTCTGTGGAACTATACTCGTGCATAATGTTGAGCATATATAAGGATCAGTGCCTCAGTTCCTAACCCCTTAAAATGGGGAGGATATATTTGCTTAACTCACAGGGGCACTCAGGATGTACACATGTTTTGAAAGTACTCAAATGGAAAGTGTTACATAGTCAGAAGTAGAGATGTTCTGGGAAACTTCAAGTATATGTAGCATAAATGCTGCTGAATAAGTGTCCACATATTTCAGAGAACATAATGTACCTAATATACTAGAATTTCATCAAAACACTTTCATTTTCAAATTATTTGAACTCTCTGAAACCTAGGAGTGCTTTTAAAAAGGCTGCCTGCTAGGTGGAAAAGGACATTGGGTGGGAAATATTTATACAACTTGGCCTAATGAGCTTTTAAGATGTTTAGTTCTACACTTACCTCAAAGGAAGCCCGTCTTTATACATATGTTAGTTAATCCAGCTGTCTGTTGTCAGAGAAGAATTTGTGAGGACACTGAACTTGGAGCAGGCCCTCTGATAGGTGCATGCTCATCTCTGGTGAACACATCTGACTCTTAAAGGGACATCCCATGTCACATAAAATAGTTGTGAACTTAATGGTTAAATACTGTGGGGTTTTTTCCTTTTAAAGGAGAAGTGTGTGTGCTGAAAGTATTTTGTTTTCTTCAAATAAACTGTTTTTTGTGTGTGCACATAAAGTGCTAGATTAATAATTCTCATAATAGCTATCCTGTTTGTAACCAAATTGGTACAACAGTGGCAGAGACAATGCAAGTGTCCCAAGGGGCTTTTCTTCACCGACAAAAATGATTTTACCATGGGATAACGAATGTGCATTAGCTATCCCATTGTAACTCCATAAACAAGGCACTGTAGTTTTACCACAAGGTTAACTAGGAAAGGTCAATCATCAGTGGGGAGAAGGGCTTGGTTGAATGCTGATCTCCCGAAGCTACCTTGCAGAAAACACTGAAAGAGGCTTATCACCACTTAAGGTTTTACAGTAAGATAATTATAGTGGGATTGTTATCTCACTGTTTAAAAAACAAAACCCACCAACTAAACAAACACACACACACACACTTTTTAAGCGGTGAAGATAAAGTTTGTGCTGTGCCATCCATGACTCCACCCTGACCTAGAGAGAGTGTCCCTACAGATGAACTTCTCTATGCCCATTTAGTGATATTGCTTCTGTGGCTGTTAACTGTGGCGATGGGTTTTATGACATGTACTGAGACCTGGAATGAAATCTCCAAACTCACTGCACAGGGCCCACTAAAGAGCTATCTGATGGCCACAGTTTTAGTCACCGTGGGGTGTAAATCTACAGTACTCTAGCCTGCTGCACACAAAGGCATCACATGACTGCTGCAACTGTGCACTATATGTTCAAAGAGAAATACAGAACTTTTAGTGTGACATAGCAGCGTCCACACGATGACAGTGCACGACCAGCTAGAGTGCTGTAGATTTACATCCCAGCTTGCTGCACACTAACTCTTGTATAGACAAGCCCTTGCTAACCAAGAGGTGAAAAGCTTCCTGTTCCACTAGATCCATTAGATTTATACAGTACCCCCCACAAAAATATTTTTTTTCATTCCCCTATTTTGGTATGTAAAATGTTGCCTGCCACTATCCTAGGGAAGAAACTGCTGCGTACTGATAATGAACAACAACATGCTGAGGTATAACCTAGTAATTCTGTTGATCAGGATTCAGAAAACTTGTTCAAAAACTAATTCTAACTCCTCCTGATTCTGAACAGTCTCGGTCTCATTTTCCAAACAGACTATAAAGGGGTCATTGTTCGGTATCTAACAGGGTGATTTATTCTCCATTATTTGCTGTTCTCTTAGAAGCATGAAGGGTTTTTTCCTTTACTGTCTTCCAATTATATTGGTGTGTGTGTCTCTGTCTACTATGGAACTTGCTCAGATTCTGAGTCCAATAACTCTCCCCACCCCTTTTTTTGGTGTGTGTATTTGACAATCTTGCTCATGTATGGGTCACAGTATCTATAAACCACCCCAAAATTCCTCAGTCCTGTTAATATTACTGGAAGTACAATTATAATTTCCTCTTTAAAATGTTTAAACTGTTTTCAGACCTTCCTCTATGTTCTATACGCTCTCCCCATAACTTGAATTGCTTTAGAAACAGTTGATGGCTTTGAGCATCTACAGTACATTATCTATTAGTGTTTTAATGTGCAGTCTGAAAAATGAGTTGGATTTTGATGTGAGACACTCACACAGCCTTAGTGTTTTGTTTATTGGCATTTAAAATATACTCAAGTGGGTTAAGTGCTTGTAAAAAGTTCCGGTTTAAGAGCAGTAGATATCACATCCCTTTGATTAGTCACAGGGTGATACTATCTGAGAGCCAGGGGCGGCTCCAGGCACCAGCGCAGCAAGCGCGTGCGGGGGGGGCAGCGTGCTGGTTGCCGTGAGGGCGGCAGTCAGGCAGCCTTCGGCGGCATGCCTGCGGGAGGTCCGCCGGTCCAGCGGCTTCAGCGGCAATTCGACACGGGACGGCAGATCACCCACAGAAACGCTGCCGAATCCGCGTGACCAGCGGACCGCCCGCAGGCGTGCCGCCGAAGGCCGCTTGACCGCCATGCTTGGGGTGGCAAAAAACATAGAGCCGCCCCTGCTAAGAGCAATAGCGCCAGTATCTCCAGACTAACACCAATGTGCATGAGCCCTGAAGTAGAGAGACCAACACTAGAAATGTGATGGTAGTTTGGTCTTCTCCATTCAGAATCTGGTGTTTTTGAGATTGCTAGCAGCGTTGCCAGTAGATTTGGCAAGAAATGACTGAAAGCCAGGACACATTTTTTCCAAAGGTTTTCTCAAAATGTTTGTTCAGTGGAAAAATGTTGGACCTGCTCTAAGTTTGGGATTTATTTAGACCTGTAAATTGCAAAGGGGAGCCTCTCACATGCTTGATGCCTCCGATAGAGTTAAAAGCACAATTATATACACAAGAAAGACTGCAATAACCCCACAATTTTAATTTGTATTACAGTTGTAAAGAGGTCCCAGCCAAGAAGTGGGTGGGCCTAGACACTGTGTATGTACATACACACACTCTGAGAGAGACAGTCTTTGTCCAGGTGAGATTACAATCTAAATAAAACAAGGGGTGAAAGAAATTCACCCATGTGGATTTTATTCACAGAGACACTAAGTGACTTGTCCAAGGTTGTACATGAAGTCATGACAGAGCTGGGAACAGAACCTGCCTGGTGCCTGAACCACAAGACCATTCTTCTTCCCTAATGATAGCAAAAGGCTAAATGCATAATTCAATGCAGATAATTTATTTTATCTACATTAACCCTCATATCTGACAGCATTGCCTTTCCAAAGATGCTCCTTGAAGCATATGACCATATCTAGGCTACTCCAAATCAACTGGGGGAGCACATTTTAACTTGTAAGAGGGAACCCACATGGAGGATGGGCTGCCAGCAGCCCAGCTCTAACATACCTACAGATGTCAAATGCAGTCATAAGGAATAATCAGTGGGAATGTAAGTTTCCTCTAGCTATCTTCTATTGTGCCTCAGTTTGAGCTGGAGGGACTACCTCTAGAGGTGGGGAAAGTAATTAATTTTCTATGTCTACTCAATGTTTTTCCTTTCTGAGATTGCTAAGCTACTGCCCACTGTGATGATTGTTTCACTACATGAAAATATTATCCAGTGGGTGTACTAGATGTGATTCCCAGAACTTTTAGATTCTTGACCACCAGCTTATTTCACCTATTGTCAGATAATAGGGATTTCAACTGGCTTGGATTGATTAAATTACCCAGCAGGAAACTTTGACTTACATAATCTTTTTTTTTTGTTTAAATCTTCTTTTGCATTTGTTCTTCTTAGTTATTTCCCTAAAGAAAGGGATGAAATGATCATCATTGGTTGGTGATCATTAAATCCATGTCGATTTGCAATTAAATATAGTCTTTGCACTAAATTTGGTATGTCTTTTTGCTAACCAGGAGGATCTATACACACTTATTTAAGCAATTATATAGTTTAACTTACATTTATTCAGATTCTTGTTTTTTTGTTTTGGTTTTTAAACATATTAGAAATGGTGAAAGGAATTTTTACTTGGGTTTTTTGTCAAGTTCTATTTGGATGGAAACTAGAATTAAATTAAAAATGGAGAAACAGCATTTTACAATTATTTTTGTGAATTAAACTGATTATTTCTGGTCACTATGTCCTTCAGGATTTTAAAAATAATAAATCTCCACTCTCTCACACCGAGTGGAAGAGGGAAAACAAGCTTTTCTCCTTTTTCAGCTCCCAATTGTTTCTTAACTTGGAGTCTTCCAGTCATTGGACTGAACCAACTGAACAAACTGAAATTAAGAAAATATTCTCTCTGCAATTGCAGAAGAGGCTGTTGCTGTCAAAAGCTGGTTTAGCACTTCAATAAACTCTGGTTCCAGGTGCATAGCCGGTGACTTCCACCAGTTCAGTGGTTCGATTTTTCTTTAAAACCTTGGCAGCAAATGCATACTGCTTAGTATTTTTTAATTTGATTTCAATGATTTTTTAAATATGTTTGGGTCTCAGCATATGTTGTCATAATTGCAAATCTTATTTTAAATGTTCATTTTTAAAAGGAAAAAATTTGATTTTAAATTTAAAATCAGTTGAAAATATCTAATTTAAAAAAAATGTATCCACCCTGCTTTCAACTGCTTCTATTGGTTTTGATGGGACTGCTAGCAGAATACTATTTCGTCTCCCTTACTCACATTGGATAGTATCTGGTCCAAAATATCATACACAGCTTTCATACTGACTTTTACCATTTAACTTTTTACTTATTTATTGGCACTTTTTAATGTCCCCCCAATACATTGGGGTCACAATCAGACGGCATGTCACATGAGCAAGATTCGTTGCTGAATTTGGTTCACTGGTTGGATCATTAGCTTCCCCGGCCAGGTACTGATAGGGAGTGTGACACACCCGAATGCTTAGACCTGAGTACTGCGCTTCTGTCTGGTGTCGCTCATCTCACACAAGGCTGGTTGATGTACAGCTTAACAAAGCTATGTGCATTGTTACTAGGACTCTACCTGAAACTCCGTCGCTATGGCTGCTAATACTTAGTAACATAGCACTACCCCATATTTGCCATGATGGGGCCTCCATCATGCTCCTGGCCAAGATCTGTGAGAACAGCAACTTGTCTCTATACTCTGACCTCTTCAACCACCCACCAATTTGCCTGTCTTCTAGACTAGACACTCTTTATGGTTTCTTATGCCACCACAGGACATGATGATGGAATCTGCTTGGAGTAACGAGTGGTGAGCGACAATAGTAGTTAATCACTCTCGTCACCGACCCAACCATCTGCCCACCAGATTTTGACCTGCCAAGGCACCTGTGGTCATCCCTGAACCGGTTTCGAACAGGACAAGGCAATTGTGCAGCCAATCTCTTTAAATGGGGTTTCCCTAACAACCCGTAATGTAGACGCAGTCAACTTTGGACTGTCACGTGTTCTTGATGAATGTCTGCTGATTTACTTCGACAGCGGGCTGCCAGCTCTTCACCTGGCTGATGACGATGCTATCAAATGGCTGGGCACACACTGAGAGAATGTCACCTAATAAATTTGCTGTGTAATTGAAATGGAGGTTGGTAAACATTTAAGTACCAAAATAGCAGTGTTTTCTCAAGACCATCTTTTAAATAAATCCAGCAAGCTTACCGATTTCCAGTGACTATTTTATTAGTTAGGAGTTGCCATTGCTAGTTTATGCTCATGGCTATCATAGTATTTGGATTTTCCCTCTTCCAAAGACACATGTGCATGTTGACAGGCATTAATGAAACATTCTAAAATATTAACAACTTGGACAATAATTAAAGGTAATAGAGTTCCATGTATTATTATGTACATATATTTTGAATTTCTTGTATCATGAGCTGTTATCCAGTGGATGAAATGGATGGTACGTGGCGTCTAAGTGGATTTGATTTAAAGAAAGAATACTTGCATCCTGGCAGTGCTATTGAACCATTGTGCTAGGGCCTGGCACCCAGATGGTGAAACTAACTGAAAACATAGGAATATGTTGAGAGTTGGACTTGGGCTACACCATGGCCCAGGACAGTAAAAAGGGATAAGAACCAACACCTCCCTTGTGCCCACGTACACTTTTACATCCTTGTACTAGCTACCTGGACCTTAGTCTGGGTGTAAGGGTTACTCCCTTGTTGGTAGGGAATGGATGAAGCCTTCGCTTGGGTCCTATCCCCCCCAGCATGCTGGTCAGCTGAGCGAAATGCAAAAAGGTAAACAGCACAAATGCTCAGAAGTCCTGTTCAATTAATATAATGCATTACTGGTAACACACACAGGCTTTTCAATGTGATATTTATCTTAACTGTGCACTTGCACAAATGATGATGATTGTGAGCTCCAGTCAGACCTTTTAACACTGGCTCTTGTTTCCACCTCTATGGCTATTTTTTAGGAATATTTTTTGTTTTTCTTCTAAGATACACAATACACCACCCAGTACAAGTGGCTGAGTCTCATTCACTAGATTCATACTCACCTTTGTATATGTATTAAGATTAATGTGCTCATCAATAGGAGATATATATAATATAATCCCCCACAAAACTGCAGCATCTCCTTCAAACATAATTAGACTTGTTAAAGACTCATTAGTCTGTAAGAGCTACCAGGAACCATTCTCAAAACTAGTGTAACTACATTGTTACTAAGGTATGTTGTCTAGGGGGTCTGTTGTTTAGGGTTGCCAACTTTCTAATTGCACAAAACCAAATACCCTTGCCTGGCCCTGCCCCCACTCCTTCTCTGAAGCCCCCCGCCATTCATTCCAGGCTTCTCGTTCACTCTCCCCCACCCTCACTCACTTTCGCTAGGCTGGGGCAGGAGGTTGGGGTGCTGGAGGGGTTGAGGGCTCCAGCTAGGGGTACAGGCTTCAGGGTGAGGCCAGAAATGAGGGGTTTAGGGTATAGGAGGGGGCTCTGGGCTGGGACCAAGGGTTTGGAATATGGGAGCGGGCTCAGGGCTGGGGCAGGGGGTTGGGCTCTGGGGTGGGAATGGGGATGCAGAAGGGGACTCCAGATGGGGTCGAGGGTTGGGATGCAGGGGGGTGGGCTCTGGCTGGGAGTGAAGGCTCTGGGGTGGGGCCAGGAATGAGGGGCTTGGGGTGCAGGAGGAGGCTGGGGCAGGGGGTTTGGGTGTTGGGGGTGGTGTTGCAGACTCTGGGCTGGGGTGCAGGAGAAGGTGCAAGGTCCCGGTGGCACTTTCCGTGGCTCCCAGGAAGTGGCTGCCAGCTCCCGGCACTCCCTAGACGCATGGGCGGCCAGGGAGGCTCCTCGCACTGCCCTTATGCCTACAGCTCCCATTGGCCGCGGTTCCCAGCCAATGGGAGTTGCGGAGCCGGTCCTCAGGGCGGGGGCAGCGCACGGAGCCTCCCTAGCTGCCCATGTGTCTAGGGAGTGCCGGGAGCTGGCAGCCACTTCCAGGACCTTCGAGGAGCTAGGACAAGTAGGGAGCCTGCCTTAGCCCCAGGCCCCCACTGGGCTGCCGACTGGACTCTTAACAGCCCAGTCAGCGGTGCCAACCGGAGCCGCCAGGGTCCATTTTTGACTGGGCATTCCCGTTGAAAACTGGACGCCTGGCAACCCTACTGTTGCTGCTTCCACTGGAGAAAATGGGAATGTCACCATTGATTTCAGTGGGAGCTAGATTGGTCCCCAAGTAGCAGCTATAGGAGTCATTTTCCCTTTCTGCCTCTTGGGAAGCATTGTACCACTCTGGCTGAGAAAGCACGTTGCTTCCCCTAGGTGGCAGAAAGCACGGTGCTCAGTGGCTATTATTAATATTCATGTACAATTGGAATTCATGGGCCTTATTCCCTGTTGCAATACTCCATTGACTTCAACAGAGTTCCACCAGCAGAGAATTTGGCTCCATGTTATCAATACTGTGACATTTTGCTTAAGCGCAGCTATTCTCGCTCCCAGCCCTGTCTAGTGTTATGATCACCCCCCAAGGGAGCCTATTTCTTTCTGGCCATTTGGAGGTTGAGCTCCCCAAGAGCTTTTCCTCCTTGCTAGGATCAGGAAGGGTATAGGGAACCTTGCACAAACACAAAGGGTAGAGTAGTGCTCTAACAACTACCAGCAGCAGGGACCCAAACCCAAGCTGAAGACTGGTTTCCTGCCTTACTTCAAACCCATCAAGTTTAAAGCTAGGCACAACATATGGGAATAATGTCATGGCCTAGGTGGCACAGCAGGTAATGTCCTAACTTTCACCTATGAAGACCTTGGTTCAAATCAGACCACAATAACTTTTTTTTTTTTTAAATGAGATTATGAGGGAATACAGCATAGGCTCTGTTTCCATTTCTGCCACAGACTTGCGCTGAAATCTTGGAACATCCTCCATTCCCCTTCAGTTACTCCCCCATTAATTTTTGGGAAGATAATTTCTGTTTCCTGCTTCCAAGGTCCTGTCTTCTCTAACGTCTTTCCTCACCATCTCAACTACCCAAGGGAGCAATTACTTTTGCTGGTATTGGGGCTTAATTCTTCCTCTGCACAGCCAGAAGCACTTGAGGGCTGTCTACTTCGCAGTCCCTGGCTCTTCCACAAATTGCAACAGGGTGAAGAGTGGGAGGGGCAGGGGGAGCAGCTGGGCAGAGAGTGCAGGACACACAGCCATTGGTAGGGCAGTGACTCAGTCAGCTCGGCACATGTCCCTGAGCCTTCCTCTCCCTTTCTTCTGTGGCTGTGAGTCCCTCCTTTCTAGTCCAATCCTTGCACTGAGGGAGAGGCAGCAGATCATACATTAGGAACCATCTGGTCTCAAAGCACAATGTTTGAGCACTGCTCCTGGCTACTCTGGCCTTTACCCCTGGCATGTTATGCATAATACCTGCTATATTTTTAATGCATTCAGTGCTGGTACAATGGCGCAGGTATGTGTAATTGCACTATGTAGAAGATATATATCAGTTTGAGACTTTGCTGAAGTCTAATGCCAGTTAAAGATAGGACTGGCAGCCTTGAAGTCTTCAATCCTCTATGCCCACAGCAGCAGTACAAGTTTCCCCACAGTGATGTATTAATGAGCCTTCAGTCTGACCTAATGCCAGGTGTGGTGGTGAGGGTGGTTTTGTGATGTAGACCTTTGTCCCCCAGGAGTTGGACTGAAATCCCCAATTTATTTCAGTTTGAGTGTTACCAAAACCGCATACTGTAGTAATGACTAAGGCCCAGATGTTTAAAGGTAATTAGGTGCCTAAAGACAATAGATGCTTAGTAAGATTTTCATAAACTCCTAATTCACACTAGGTACCTAGTCATCTAGTTGAATTTTCAAAAGTGCCTGTCTGCTTCTTTAGGTACCTAATTACCTTTAAAACTCCAACACTAAATCACTAGTAATCGGAGTTGAATTTTGTTTGTGGCCAAGAAGAGAGAGAATCGTTATCTCATTAGCAATCCCATAATACTCAAATACCACATCTTTAATTTAAATGTTGCACTCTTTGATATCTCTTGGCTTTAACAGAACTGGGAAGCTGAAATATCTCAGAAGCTGAGGGAGAAGGTTACGCAGTGTTTCAAAGCATCAGCAATGTTTGGAGGTTGTGAAAGTCTGCTGATATTTCTAAGCCCAAAAGTTTGGATGGGTTAGATATACGTAACCAAAACCAAACTTCCATATGTCTGGAGTTTCCCCCACCACAATTATTTCCTCTTAGACCACAATCTTGTCCCTATTTTCTTTTCTTAGCAGTTACTTAAATATGTGATTACTCACATAAAAATACATAGTATGTGGCTGTTATATACATTACATATGTAATGAATCATGGCTAACAATAAATCAGTGACCTTATGATCACTAACAGAGAGAGACCCTGGGTTCTTTAGCACCTGGTTCAACTACAGCTATAGCTTGCCAGTTTAGCTATAGACCTCTTTTAACTGCAAGTAAATAGACAATACATTCCACTGATTTTAATTACCCTTGGAAGATTGTGGACCTAGACCTAGGATACATTGTTCTAGACATTCATACGTCTGGAAGTATGGAAAAGGCTAGTTAGCGTTCTAAGGCACTCTGAAGGGTCAAAATGGACGAAGCATTTAATTGGAATAAATATTTTAACATTAGTTTAACTAATGGAATTTATACTTCTGGGAGTAGGTGAGGAAAGAAACCTCTCATTAATAGTTTTACTACCTTTGCTAGATTTTTGTGTTTGTCCTTAAAAAATGAACAGTGCAAAGAACCAAACAGAAACTAACCAAATCAGGAGGATTGGATCCTTCTTATGTAAGACACAAACATGTAATCTCATTTTTATTGAATAGTCCAGTGACCAGAGGTTATAAAAATGTGATTTAGTGAATAGACATGCATAAACCAGTAATTTTTGTACACATTTCTCTTCATTACCAAAAATACCAATGACCTAATAACTACAGATAACTTCCCATGGAGGCTTTTCCAAATAGGCAATACCTACCTTGGTTTGGTCAGATGTTATAATTTTTGCCAACTGTTACAAATTGTCTCTGATAACTCTACTAAGTATGAGTCAATGCCGCACTTTCAGATCTTACCGGCCTTCACTGATAGCATTTCCATATCTCCATTTTTTCTTGTACAAACTGTGGGCTAGCCCATGAGTATTTCTAAATATAGGTAGTGCATCAAAATACTAAGGGCATATTATCCTTTGTCACAACTAGCAATTGGAATATGAATGGTTGATTGTAGTTCCAGAACTAGGGAGCCAACAGGAGCATGTCATGGGGTCACTCGCTACACTGGCACCTCCTGCTCTGGGCCAGTGCTACCATTAAGGCAAACTAGGCGGTTGCCTGGGGCGCCAAGATTTGGGGGCGCCAAAAAGCAGTGCCCCCAATTTTTTTTTACAGCGTTCCTATGCCCCCTCCCCGAGCGTGCGGTCGCCGAACCACTTCTCCCGCCTAACAGGCTTGCAGCACCAATCAGCTGTTTGGTGCCGCAAGCCTGGGAGGAGAGGAGAATTAGAGCGGGGGCGGCGTGCTCGAGGAGGAGGCAGAGCAGAGGTGAGTTGGGGTGGGGAGCTGCTGCACAGCTCCCTTGGGGGGCGGAGCTGTTGCCAGGGGGGGCGCCTCAGGGCAGGAGGGGGAGCTGCCACGGGGGGGTGGGGGAGGGCACAAGGTGGAAGTTTCGCCTAGGGCGCGAAACTTCCTTGCACTGGCCCTGCTCCTGCTGGCCATTTTGGGAATTAGCTCTGGTCAGCAGATGTGTCCTCCAGTGCTGATGGCTCTCCCATCCTCATCTCTGCCTGCAGACCCACTGCAGTTCCAGTCTCACTGCCTCTACTTTATGGCACAGCCTTCCAGCCATGTCACAATCTGGGTTCCCCCCTTCTGGGGGACTCCTTCTGCAACAGTTAGCCACTCTTTGCAACAGCTTGTCAGTCCACAGACTGGCTGCTTCTTCAGTGGCTAGTGTGTGTGTGTGGGGGGGAACCTGGGTCCGCCCAATACTCTGGGTCCCAGGCCAGGGACCCTGTAAACACCAGCTTCCCGCTTCCCTCCATTCTTTCTCCACCAGTCTGTCTCAATTCCCTTGGCCACTTCCCCACAGCCCCAGTACCTGCAGCTCCTGCCTCTGGCTCCTTCACCCTCTTCCCACAGCCTTGGGCCTGCAAGTCCTAGCAGCCCTGTTCATGGTGCTAGTCTCTGCAGCCCTCTAGGAAGCCGGTCCCCTCCCTTGGGCTTCCTGCAACAGACTCCTTTGCTCTGGCCTGAAGCTTTCTTTTATATTGGCTGGTCCAGCCACTGCCCTAACTGGCTGTTTCCTTGCAGCCCTCCAGGCTGGGTTTTAACCCTTCCAGTGTCAGTGTGGGGGCAGATGCCCCATCACAGTGCTTTTTTGATCACTGTATTTGCTCAAAAAGATGTATTGCCCATAAACCAACATTACACTCAGGCTGATATATTTGTCCGGTAAGAACTCAGATAAAGCCCCGAGGTGAAAAGCAGCACACTTATTTGTAAAGCCTGCCAAAACTTCCAAACTTCCCATGCACAGGGAAATCTAGTTAAAATGAATGGTGGGATGGCTGGTGGTGGCGAATGTAGGGACTCGGACAATGTTAAAGAAACTTCTGGGTACAAAAATGGTTACTCCTATGAACAAGCAGAATAATACATGTGCATTGTGATAAATGAAGGGGGGTGGGGTAAGCTCCCTTTTATGGACACCCAGCCAGCCAGTTAGCTATAAAGTTCCTCTTGGTGGCTGTTCTCTGCTTGCTTTACCTGTAAAGGGTTAAAAAGTCTCCCTGGCTAGGTAAAAGAAAGGGAGTGGGCACCTGACCAAAAGAACCAGTGGGTGGGCCAGAACTTTTTAAAACTGGGGAAAAAACTTCCCTTTGTCTGTTATTGTTGTTCTCTGGAGAGCGAAGACACAGAGCAGCAATGCTGTAAGTAGCTTTAAAACCAGGTATGAAAAAGCATCAGTTCATACTTCAAATCTACTTATCTGAACCCAGATATGTAAGTAGATCAGAAATGTCTAGAAAGATGTGATTAGGTTTATTTCTTTTATTTTGTAAGGCTTGTGGACTCCTCTGTTCTAACTCCAGATGCTTTTGTTTTGCTTGTAACCTTTCAGCTGAACCTCAAGAGAGCTATCTTGAGGCTTAATTTTTGTAATTGTTTCTTTTAAGATCTAGCAAAAAGCCTAAGTTCCAAATGTATTTCCTTTCTTTTGGGGTTTAATAAAATTTACCTTTTTTAAGAACAGGATTGGATTTTTGTGTCCCTAAGAGGTTTGTGCATATGTTGTTTAATTAGCTGGTGGCAACAGCTGATTTCCTTTGTTTTTTTTTTCTCAGCTCTTCCCAGGAAGGGGAGTGAAAGGACTTGAGGGTACCCCACAGGAAGGAATTCCCAAGTGTTCCTTCCTGGGTTCTCAAAAGGGGGTTGTTGTTTTTTGTACTTGGGTGGTGGCAGCATCTACCCATCCAAGGTCAGAGAGAAGCTGTGACTATGGGAGTTTAATACCAGCCTGGAGTGGCCAGTATTAATTTTTGCAATCCTTGCAGGCCCCCACCTTCTGCACTCAAAGTGCTAGAGTGGGGAACCAGCAGTCATTGTGATGGTGTGGGTTCGAATCTCGAATCCCACCAGTACCACCATGTCAAGGCTGATTTCATCTTCCCTGGAATACTGAGCAGGGATCCTCCAATAGTATCAAGTGGGCATATTCTACATGATCAGTCTTTTCCCTGCAGGTGGCCAGGGACACTGATGTAGTTTGGCCCTTCCCACTTCCTGTTTCAATGTTTCTTTTGGAGGAAACATGAGATACTCTTGTTTGTGGGATTTCTAATGCCAGAAAATAAGTGGGGTTTTTTTTGTTTTTGTTTTTTTAACTGAGTCTTCGCTAGATTTTCAGTTCTTATTTAATGTCTATGCAGACTTTGAATGTCTTTGGGTATTTATTTATGTTTTGGCTTTTCAAAGGGACTTAGGTGCCCAAATCCCATTGAATTTCATAGGATTCCTAGAAAATCCCATCTTTAGCACACGTAATGATATGGTGAATACTGGCATAGCTATATGAAAACATAAAGAGAGCTCTCAACCATGGCTTTCCATGAGCACTTAACTAGCTGTGTGTTGAAAGTGAGTGCACACTTTGACATGCAAATTAGTGAACACTCAACTGAGGGGAGCCCATGCAAATATCTGAGCAGGTGAAGTCCCTGAAATAAATAGATACTGTTAAATATCAGTGGTTTATGACTTATTACTATAGTGCAGATAACATATAGCAACATATTAAAACATTAAAATGACACGTTTCTTTTTGAAAGAAGGCTTTTAAGAAGCTAATTTATATTCATAACAATCATAGGTATTTCCTAGCCAAATGTGTTGATTACAAGAGGCTTTTCATGTTCATCTGATGCTTTCTAACATCTTCAGTTTTTAACACTTGTACCTAATTTATAGCATTTTTCCAAATGCTGGAAAATTAGCTGCAAATACGAACATTTAATGAAAAGACTGTGTGTGTGTTGAGAGAGAGAGAGACGTTAATAAGGATATCGTTTGCTGAGATAACTATGCCCTGTAAGTCAGTGCAAATAGCCTTTGAAAACTCTACCAAGCTGTGAAAGGTTTTGAGGGTTATACATTGAGTGCAGATTATAGCATTGCAGAAATATGTAAATACTGTATTAACTGGTAATTGTCATCTTCCAAGATGGGAGGGGAGGATAGCTTTTGTTTTTAAAGAAAAGTGGAATCCCAAATACTCCCAGCATTTGCCTTCAGAGGAACAAAATGTGCAGAATAAAGACACAAAGGAGAATGTGGTTTATGGAAAAATTGTATTTAAATTGCTTTAAATGGTCAGGGGTTTCCTGGTCCAGCTTGCAGGCAAGGGGGCTCTGTAGGGATGCAAGCATGCAATTACTGAGTAGCAGTCAGTCTGCAGACAGACGGCCTAGAGAAAGAGGGTGAGTTGTGAATCTCTCTCTCTTAGGGAACAGCCTGCTTTGTGTGTCTCTGTTCTGGGGTTCTTGTGGTGGTATTCTGAATTCTAAGAAAGTACTGTTGTGTTACAACCATCTAGAAGAGTATTTTATGTTTTTATCTAACTTCTCTGTTTGCATGCTATAAAACATAAAAGGGGACGCATGGGTTTGACAGAATTCATTCCACTTCACCCTCAGCTTTGCAGAAGCCCTTTCATGGGTTATCAATGTGATTCTAGCTCTGTAGCTCAGCAGGGGCAAGGACAAGGAAATGGCTGCTCTCTGGCATCATCCTCCCAGCAAACTCATGGCCCAGCCTCATCCAAACCACTGGTATTAACTTTGCATCTTCCTCTCCTTTTCCCCAGTCCCCTAGGAGCCATGCTGCTATGAAGGCAATAGTACTAGCAGATTCTTAGATCTAAGGAGCTGGAAACCTCTTTTCCTTCTGCCATGGTTTATCTATTCCCTGAGCACAAACTTGTGGAATTCCCATCCCCTGTGTGGGCCTAGCCCCTGTAGGGATGTTATTCAAGCCTTTGATGGATGAATACTAGTCTGGATAAATGAAGAATCAGTTTGCACCTTCACCCAAAATGTAGCCTTTTGGAGGTTTAGAGAGCTTTGGTAGTGCCTATAAAATGTCACTTCCTGCATTCAACTGGACATGGAAGTGTCAAATTACTGTGAGAGTCACTATCTTTGTAGTATATTATTTCCTGACCAGGACTTTGAACAGCCAAAGATACTGTCCCGTAAAGAATCATCCGAGGTTTATACTTCATGATGAGACAATGATTCTGGGATTTTAGTCCATGCTGTGTGGATACATACACTGTATGGGAATGTATGTGTAATATACCTCCTAGCTTCAGTACTCACTACCCAGTCTGTGCCTCAGTTTTTAAGGAGCTTCCAGTAACCAAGATTGTGTTATCCTATTGTGCAGAAGCAGAAACTGAGGTGGAGAGGCTAAATGGCTTGTATAAGGACTTGGAAAGAATCAGTCCGATAAACAGCTCAGGAGAATAGCTTACAGTCCTATGCTCACACTATGAGAACACAACTCTAGCATGCTGCACTTCATTTCCATTTGTGGAGGAGAGAAATAGGGAAACCAGTCCATCCATTTAAATTAACGAAAAAAGTGTAAACCTGGAGGAACAAGTACATCATATCAAATCTTTTTTGTGACTTAAAAATTACAGTTAGGATATTTTTGCACCTATTTTTGACTTTATTTTTTTTAATAAAACTTGTTACATTGTGTTAGAAACCACTTTCTGAAAGAACGTTCTATTTAGAAGTGGGTGTTTGTTAAAAGGAAACATTGTAGGGTGGCTCTACCTAATTGTGTTCTTGTTTAAAGTGAAACAGGATGCTTGGCCTGAAGCTTGTTTCCTTCATTTCACTGTTAAATTACAAGTGCTTTTCTGAGTGCTGAATAAGAAATCTGAGCAGCATAGCACCTTTCCCGACACAATGTGTTTGAAATGATGCATGATGGAGGGAATTTAATTCATTGACCACTTAGACTCCAGTGACTCCATCATCTCTTATCACTATCAGCCATTATAGGTCACAGTTTTAGACTTCTTCCACTAGAGGGGGTTACATGTTCTTTCTTCAAAGCAGGCAAAAGTAAAAGATCAAGATAAGATGGTGAGATGCATGTTAACTATATTTTTAAATTATAGGTTAACTCAAAGGTGTAACAGTGAGACAACAACAAAACAAGCAGTACTGCAGGACTTAATATCTGTTACAAAACCAATTAATTACAGAGACGTTAGAAGAGACGTGTTGGTTGAATACTTAACCACTTTGCAGTCCTCTAACCATTTCTCAGGAAAAAGAAGTAGCCTCAAATAATGGTTATCATTTCTCCATATTAGCTATAAACTGTCTCTCTTATTGTCTCTTTATGTCTGTATAGAATCCATAGGAATGTAGGGCAGGAAGAGACCTCGATAGGTCATCTAGTCCAGTGCCCTGCACTGAGGCAAGACTAAGTATTATCTAGAGTTCTAGACCATTCCTGATAGGTGTTTGTCTAACCTGCTCTTAAAAACCTTCAACAATGGAGTTATCTATTATGCTTGGTAGATAGTTAGATTTGTCATCCATGTGCCACCATGCATTGTTTTTATTAATATTTCGATACTAACTTGCAATGCTTTGAGTATTTATTTTATTTACTGTAAGTATTTACTTTGAGAAGCACCCTCTGGGTGGGTGGGAATGTGGGTGTATGTGCACACAATTCTGCCTGATTCTTTGCTTCTGCTGGTGTAAATCAGGAGTAACTGCATTAAAGTCAATGAAGCTGTTGGTGTAAAACTCATGTGAGAGAAAAAATGAACTCTTTCATATAAAACTTTTTGGTTTATTTCACATTTAAAATATTTCCACATTTAATTATAATATTGGGATTTTAATGCATACTTCATCGGGATCGATCGTCTTCAGCTGTCGTTAAGACTGTGCCGATCACAACACGTTGGACACTCTTCTCGCACTTTTGCCTTCCTTCTCCACATTCGTCCGAGACTTTTAACAATGTCATCTTCCCATCTTCTTGGAGGCCAACCGGGTGGTCTTTTCTGTTCTCGCGGGTACCACTCCACAATAATTGCGGTCCACCTATTGTCCGTGAGCTGTGCGGTGTAGCCCGCCCATCGCATCTTGTTATATGTGCTTTCCACAACAATATCTTTCACACCGCTGCGTTCTCTGATCATTTCATTTGGGATGCAATCCAGAAGGGAAATTCCCAACCTAGCTCGTTCCATTGCCCTTTCAGCTACCAACAGCCGCTGCTCTTCTCTCTTCGTCAGTGCCCACGTTTCACTGCCATACAGCATGGCTGGCAGTACTGTTGAATTGAAGATATTTGTACATGTGGTCTTGTCGATTTTTCCTTTGAAGACATCCTTGATGGAATTAAACGCACACCATCCTGCCCGAATCCTTCGCAAGAGTTCTCCTTTTGAACGATGCGCCTTTTATTGACTAAAATATAAGTCGATTTCATTCTCGCTCTTCGCGTTTAGCGCGATCCACATCCACCTTCTTGCGGTCTTCTTTTTGTACCAGGTGTTTGCCATGTACAGTTTTTTCATTTCTGCCATCGCTACCAGCCTTTCTCCTCTTTCATTCCTTATCGCCACTGCCATATCTCCCTATGAACTTTTCACCAGCTTTCCCTCGCCCGACCTTAATGCTACTGCAAAATCCTACCTCAGCACTTCATCATGGCGCAGCGCTGTCCCTGGCCATCTGACAGCTATGGTAGTGGGGTGTATGCCTTGGTAGGTATAACCATGCTACAAAGGTGTCGGACTTTTCAATCCAGGGAGGGGGATTGCTCTCTCCGAAAGAGCGCATCTCCTTCTCCTTAGAGGTTGAAGGCTAGTTAAACTTGAGGAGGTATCCATGCCTGCCCGCCTAGCCAGTGGGATGGCTTGAAGATAACGGCTAAAACAATACGAGTAAATGGGTCTTAGTTCCCTGCGCATCATTGAACCATTCTACGGTGGTGGAGCAGAAAATGAGCGACGAGAGGCTGCTAAAAATGTCAGATGCTAGGCCAACATGGAAAAGGACAATCCTCACTGTGCATACTTACAATTGTAGGTCACTGGCGAGGGAGGAAATGTTAAACCATCTGATGGAGGAGAAGAAAAGGATAAGATGCGATATCCTTGGTGTCAGCAAAATCCGATGAAAGAAGGAATTGGAAGTCAACTGGAAGGATGGAAGCGCTGAGACTCGGAAAGGGAGATGGCGCTAGAAATGTTGGAGAAGTCGGATTTATCCTCAGTAAGGATTGGTCTTTGAAAGTCATATCATGCCAGCTAATATCATCACATATTGGTGTGTTGCATCTTCAGATGGAGTCAAAAAAAGCTACCTTCAAGGTCATCCAGGCAAAATGCCTATTTATTGTCCCCAAATGCATATTTAGCAACATTCTGGAGAGTAGTTTGCATGCTGGTCTCAATTTAGTACAGTGGTAGGTAAACCTTGTGGAGTTCTAGGTTTTGCAAGCCTTTGGCTTGCTCCTGCAGATAGCTACTTCCATACTTGGTTATCTGAAGCACAATCTCTGGCTGTGTGCTAGGAAGACTATATACATGTTGACTCCCATTACTTCAGTGGGACTCTGCACAACAGCAAAATTATGAGCATAATCATGTCCCTTCTGAATTACTTCTTGAGGTCATAAAATTAGCTCATTTTTCTTCATGTAAAATCCCCTCCCACCTTCCTGCAAGGGAGCTTAAATGTAAAATAGTTGTTTTTTCTAGCTAAAATGAAGTCTGTGCTATACATTAGGAACAGAATCTCCCAAAAGCTGGGCTGGACTCAGGATGCCCTATACATGGTATCTATTCTGTCTTTAGTTTCCTATTAAAATATTTCCCTCTTTGCTCCTTCTTAGATTGTCTGTCTTTCTGCATTAGATTTTCACTCCTCTAGATATCTGTTCTATTTTTCATCTTATTTATTCCATGAAGTTTTTTTTTCTCTCTGCTATCTCTCCCCTACCATTCCTGCAATTTCTTCTAAGCAGAACACAAACCCACCAACTTCCAAGGAGTCAAATTTTCAGACCCAGCATGTTTGAGTGGGTTTGAAATTAGACCAAAAGGTTCACTCATTCCTACTCTAGTTTTGTGGTGGTGGTGGTTGTTCATGGGTCGGGGGGTGTTAGGTGGTGGTTAGGTTCTTTTGTCCATTGTTCCCCATGAACGTAAATCCGTTACGTTATTCTAAAGGATATGTTTGGTTGCAAGACATTTCTAGTATTTTTAAGGAAATTTATGGAGTGACTTGCCTCTGCAACAAGCTGATGCAAGAAGAGCAGCACTGTGGTCCAGGTTCAGGTTATGATATCATAGCTCCACAAGCCATAAACATTGCAGAGTGAAAAAAAACCTGCAACAAACTCATTACAAAAACAATTTGATTAAACAAACTTCTATGTTTTGTTGTTTATCTGTAACCATAAAGTGCTCTCTGTCTAGATAGAAAAAAGGTACTGGAGATTGCAGTATGTACATGTACAGAGTCCTTTCTTGAGTGTTTGACTCTGTTCCTTACATAACTAAAGCTAATCATGAATTTAGGGACACCTTGTTATACACCATGTTATATAGTTGATTATTCTCAATTACATCTTGTGGCAGAGAAATAGTGGGGGTGGGTGGGGGGTTGAAGGGGAGAAAGCATTGTTGCCTTTGGAAATATAAAGCTTCTCTTGAGTAGACTGGGGTGAAATGGCTTCATTGTACTAGCTTAGTGTGTGAGACCCCCATTTTTTTTTTAAAAGTGTTTGTGTTTGAAGTACTGTACTGTTAGTTTGTCTTCTGTGCTGTCTGGAATTCTTCCAAACACAGCTAACAAAGGCTTGAAGAAAGGATTCAATACATCATGGGGAAAAAAATCTTCACTAAAGACAAGAATAAATATTTACAAACAAGCTTTCCCAGCAGACCAAGAAACCATATAAATAACTAATCTGTTCTTGCAAAGGTATTAACATACCAGTGTGTGTGTGTATCTATCTCTTTGGGGCCTCAGCCTTTACCCAGGCAAAATGCCTAGAGAAGTCAACAGGACAGATTGTTCTCCTTAGATCTGAGTGTTGAGGGGTCGATGCTAGTGGAAAGGGTTCAGACTGGGGGATACACAATATTCCCCATCTGAGCTGGTGGAAATTTGGCAATGATAACAGACCCAGGCCATGTAGACCCCATCCCTCACCTCTGAGGAGCCAGGAAAGATCCCTGGTAGTGTGGCTGCAATGAGGGACAGAGCTGGTGTGAAGCTAACCTCTTCATGCACACGATTCTGCCTTCCTGAAAATCCTCAGGAATCTGCCATATTTCAGAGTGGTCACCATGTCCTTTTTCACAGTGTGGGTAAACCAAGCCTCTCTAATCCGGGAAGGACAATGAGAAAGTAGATCTCTGCAAGGTCTAGATTCCCTCTTGTATTTCACCTCCCCAATTCCCTCCCCAGGGAAGATTATCTGGGCCACAGGGAATTTTGCCTGATTAAAGTTTGGAGAACTGGGCCCATATATTTATACATATACGGAGTACAATCGTAGAACTTGAAGGGACCTGGAGAGGTCATCTAGTCTAGTCCCCTGCACTCAAGGCAGGACTAAGTATTATCTAGACCATCCCTGACAGGTGTTTGTCCAACCTGCTCTTAAAAATCCTCAATGATGGAGATTCTACAACCTCCCTAGGCAATTTATTCCTGTGCTTAACCACTCTGACAGTTAGGAAGTTTTTCCTAATGTCCAACCTAAATCACCCTTGTTGCAATTTAAGCCCATTGCTTCTTGTCCTATCCTCTGAGGTTAAGAATTTTTTTTTTCTCCCTCTTGCTTGTAACAACCTTTTATGTACTTGAGAACTGTTATTATATCCCCTCTCAGTCTTCGCTTCTCCAGACTAAACAGACCCAGTTTTTTTTCCAATCTTCCCTCATAGGTCATGTTTTCTAGACCTTTAATCATTGGTATTGCTCTTCTCTGGACTCTCTCCAATTGGTCCACATCTTTCCTGAAATGTGGCGCCCAGAACTGGACACAGTACTCCAGTTGAGGCCTAATCAGCGTGGAGTACAGTGGAAGAATTACTTCTCGTGTCTTGCTTACAATATTCCTGCTATTACATCCCAGAATGATATTTGCTTCTTTTGTAACAGTGTTACACTGTTTGACTCATATTTAGCTTGTGATACACTATGACCCCCAGATCCCTTTCCGCAGTACTCCTTCCTAGGCAGTCATTTCCCATTTTGACTCTTTGAGTTTTGGATTATTGAAGCTCTGCTGGTTAAGACAGAGTAGTCTCTTGCCGTACTTCCTATCTTCCCTACGCAGTGGGATAGTTTGCTCTTGTGTCCTTGATAATGTCTCTTTGAAAAACTGCCAACTGTCTTTAATTGTTTTTCCCATTAGACTTGCTTTCCATGGGATTTTACCTATCAACTCCCTGAGTTTGCTAACATCTGCCTTCTTGAAATCCATTGTCTTTATTGTGCTGTTCTCCCTCTTACCATTCCTTAGAATCATGAACTCTACCATTTCATGATCACTTTCACCCAAGTTGCCTTCCACTTTCAAATTCTCAACCAGTTCCTCCCTATTCGTCAAAATAAAATCTAGAACAGCCTCCCCCCAGTAGCTTTCTCCACCGTCTGAAATAAAAAATTGTCTCCAATACATTCCAAGAACTTGTTGGATAATCTGTGCCCTGCTGTGTTATTTTCCCAACAGATGTCTGGGTAGCTGAAGTCCCCCATCACCACCAAGTCCTGTGCTTTGGATGATTTTGTTAATTGTTTAAAAAAAGCCTCTTGGTTCACCCTTGTTTTTTACCCCTTTTATCCTTACCCAGAGACTTTCAACAAGTCTGTATCTTATTTCTATCTCAACGTCAATACATTTTTAATATATAAGGCAACACCTCCTCCCTTTTTTCCCTGCCTGTTCTTCCTGAGCAAGCTGTACCCTTCTATACCAATATTCAAGTCATGTGTATTATCCCACCAAGTCTCCATGATGTCAACTATGTCATAGTTGTGTTTATTTACTAGCATTTCGAGTTCTTCCTGCCTATTCCCCATACTTCTCATATTAGTATACAGACATCTAAGATACTGATTTGATTTCCCCCCCTAGTTGTCTTGTCTCCCTTATTTCTGCTATAACAGCCCATTCTGCTATAACAGCCCATTAACTGTATCATGTTATAAACAGAAGAACCCTTTTGTAGTAGTAGCTTTTATTTTATTTTGGTTAGCACTGTAACTGGGATTACAATAGCAAAGTATTGACAGAATCTGTGATTTGAACATGTTCTTTACAGTAAATGGAGTCTTGCTATAGTCCTCTCTACCAAGTATGCTCTCTGCGTACATATGAATGTCATGAACATATTAGCAGGTGTACGTTGTACATAATGATCATACTCGCAAAATAATTCTACTGAATAGATGTACTTTTAAGATGGTTGTTATATTTGTTTCTATAAGAGGTATTTCACTTGGCTTTATCAAATATATTTGTAGTTTAGCACAAATCACAGTGTGTGTATTTATCTCCTTTCCTATGTAAATCTGAAACTTGTCTCTAACTTTTCACCTACTAGATTTTTTTCTGTGGCTAGAGTGCCAGTGTGTTAATACTAGCTCAGGGTTTATAGACACCAGCTATGCTTCCTACTCAAGGGATGAGTGGAATGGAGTTTGGTTTCTTTGCTCACCTAGAAACTACAGAATTTGTACTGTGTATAAAAATGTATATTGTAGGCCTTTGTTTTTTTCCCAGAATTTTCTAAGCTTTCAGTTAGAATCAATCACTGCAGTATCCCCACAGCCTCTGTATGTCCTCTTAGTCTAAGCCAATTGTATTAGAATCTTTGTCATTCAAATCATTCCTCATTAATAATAATTTTTAACAAATCTTCTCTAGTTCCTGTCCTGGTTTCTTACCTATGGCCCATCCTTTTTTCTTAGGCTGTTCTGCACTATGACCTAACTGGTGACAGAGGATGTGTAAACCTCAGACTTCTCTACACTGGAACACTGCCAAGGGACTTGACCATTATTCCAACAACTGCTGTGCCAGCCCCTGGAATTTAGTCGTGCTGGACCTTCTCCACCCCCTTCCTGTAACATAATATTACAACACAGACAATTGCTTCAGACCCAGGAAAAAGAAAATAGGCCATTAAAGCAAAGGAATAATAGACTCTGTTCAAGAGATGTTCCCAGCTCACCTATAGCTTGCAGACATATGTAGGCTAAATTTACAGTGAAGCCTAAAGTTTAGAATGTATGAGAGGATACTGGTGGTGGAGTGGTTGCTCTCTCTGAAAACATTTGCAGTTTATTATGAAAACTGGGGAGGAGAGTCCGCAGATGACACAGAAAACTTTTTTTTTTTTAAACTGTAAATCTGGTAGCATCAATTTCTGAGTTTATACATAGCAGGTAGCAAGATCAGTCACAGATAATATACTTTTTTTTTTTTAACTTGGGTAGCTGAAGTCGGGCTCCTAAGATCATATTCACATGCTCAAATAAGTGTTACTGTGTTCAAGGGACAGCTGCTGGGTTCTCAGCACTTTTGAAAAATCAGGTCACTTATTTGACAATCTTGGCATATATTTTTCACAAATGTGCACTAAAAATACTAAAGTTGTCTGTGAAGGAGTGCTTAGGCATTTTATACAAAGATTTAGATTCATTGACTTAACTGGTTACTATTTGATTTTCTGCACTGGCCAACATTTTGCAATATGTAAAACTGGAAAACTTATTTTCACATAATGCATCATATAACTAGATAGAAGACAGAATTAGAAGTGGTGTGTGCATGTGTCTTACAGGTGAGGCTGATAGCACCATCTATTCTTAAGGGTGCAAGTATCATGATATAATGCTGTAAAATAATCATATGGGTGATCTGGATTTTCTAGTGTGCAATAGCATTTAAGTGTCAACTAACTTGTGACACCGATTATATGCTATCTTACGTCCTTATGAAATATTACTATTTGAATATGGTTTTGTGATATGATATAACTTTAAGTGTTTTTCTTACCCAGTTGCTATAATTATTTCTTATGGCATGTGTTACTTCCTGTTTCACCACCAGTCAAATAGTATTACTGAAATTTTAAGGAGGCCTGGATAATTGTATGACTATTGATACATTTTTGACTAGGCAAGCTAAGATAAAAGGAATCAAAGCTCATTTTCAAGATACAGCCTGATTCCCACATGAGTTGTAAAGGAATCCCCACAGTATTGCACACGTAGCTAGGTTAAATTTGGAGTATCCAACTGTGAGCTGAAGTACCTGAAGCACCAACGGGCAGATCCAGTATGGTAAATCCTTGGAGCCTGATTCTCCACTTTCTCACCCCTTGTGTAGTCGTTCGTATTGTACAACCATAGTGCAAAATTCTAGCAATTCAAAATACAGCCTTTTGCACCCATTTTGTCCCCACTTTGAGCAATTGTAAATGACTGAACAAAGGGTTAGGCAGTGGAGAATCAGTGTTTCCGTTTCTAATAAGTTTATTTGTATGGAACATTTTCTGTTGTTGATGTAACCAAAATTTTAAAAAGTATATGTGTGTGGGCCTGATTATACTGATAAATATTTTTATAATTTAAATTGCTGTAGGGCACCCTACAAATAACAATATGCAAGTATTGAGAAAAGTCCAAACCAAAATCTAATATGCAAAGAAAAGATCCAGCCCTTTCCCTAGAAATCTAGATACCACTGGTAGGCTCAGTTTAAAGTAATAGTTTTTCTCAAACCCAGCAATTATTTTGGAAAAGGATATCCACAACCAATTTTAAATCAGTGACTTTTATCATGATTGCCCTGTTGCAATGAGATATGTTTTTATTTGTATGTAAACTTACTCCCCTCTTTGTGTTTATGATAGCAATTTAGAACTGACATTAGAACTTGTGTGGCTCTATGAAAGATAAGACTGAAAGAAAACGGCTTTTCATGAAAAGAAGTGCTTTACTCCAAATGGTATGCCTTCTTATCATTTTCAAACTGAGATTACAGGTTAACAGCAAATTTAGCTAAAATGCAGAATATCTTTTGCTTTGCATTTGATTTGTTTGGTTCTCTGATTTTTTTTTTTTTTTTTTTTTGGTTATTGTTCAGTATATTGCACAATGCTTGAATGCTGGTATGTTAGGCATGCTACAAATGTGTTATATACTCTTTAAAAAATCAGCCATGTAAATTCTTTATCTTTGTGCAGTTCTGCTTTCACATTGCCGCACCTTCATATTGAAACTTTGGTCCCTTGATACAAAGGTGGATTTATATCCAGAATGAGAAACTGTTCCAGTAATGAAGGGCAATGGAGTCATATTTTCAGTAGTTTACAAGATCCTTCCTTTCCCCCCTCCCCCCTTTTGTTTTAAAGGGACACTGTGGAGATGACTAATCATTTACAAAAAAAAAAAAAAGAAAAGCATATAAAATTCCTTCACTTATGTTACTGATAACTAGGGCCCTACCAAATTTACTGTCTCTTTTGGTCAATTTCATGGTCATAGGATTTTTAAAATAGTAAATTTCATGATTTCAGCTATTTAAACCTGAAATGTCACTGTGTTGTAATTGTTGAGGTCCTGACCCAAAAAGGAGTTATGGAGTGGTGGTGGGTTTGTGGTACTGCTACCCTTACTTCTGCGCTGCTGCTAGCGGCGGTGCTGCCTTCAAAGCTGGGAAGCTGGAGAGTGGTGGCTGCTGGCCAGGAGCCCAGCACTGAAGGGGGAGCCACCACCAGCATCAGTGCAGAAGTAAGGATGGCATGGTGTTATATTGCCATCCTTACTTCTGTGCTGCTGCCTGCAGAGCTGGGCCCTCAGTCAGCAGCTGCCACTCACTGGCCCCATAACTCTGAAGGCAGCAGCACAGAAGTAAGGGTGGCATGGTATGGTATTGCCAACCTTACTTCTGTGCTACTGCTGCCAGGACGCTGCCTTCAGAGTTGGGCACCCGGCCAACAGCCGCCACTCTCCGGCTGCCCAGCTCTGAAGGCAGTGCACAAGTAAGGGTGGCAATTCTGTGACCCCTAAAAATAACCTTGTGACAACCCCCCCCCCCCCGCAACTCCCTTTTGGGTCAGGACCCCCAATTTGAGAAATGCTGGCCGTCCCCGTGAAAACTGTACCATATAGGGTAAAAGCGCACAGAAGCCAGATTTCACGGCCAGTGACCTGGTGTTCATTACCATGAAGTTGGTAGGCCCTACTGAACACATTGAGCACTCAATCCTGCCAGTGCTTACACGAGAAGACTTACATTTTCAGAAGTGGCTAATGATTTTGGGTGTCTCCATTTTTTTTAATGCCCAATCTAAGTTGATTTAAAGGGGCCTGATTTTCAAAAATGATGAGCCTTTTCTCTGTGAAAACCAACTCCCCTCAAACTGGGTACCTGTATTGGACAGCCAAAATCACTAGTCACTTTTGAAACTTTAGTCCAGGGGTCAGCAACCTTTCAGAAATGATGTGTCGTGTCTTCATTTATTCACTCTAATTTAAGGTTTCGCATGCCAGTAATACATTTTAACATTTTTAGAAGGTCTCTTTCTATAAGTCTATAATATATAACTAAACTATTGTTGTATGTAAAGTAAATAAGGTTTTTAAAATGTTTAAGAAGCTTCATTTAAAATTAAATTAAAATGCAGAGCCCCCCGGACCGGTGGCCAGGACCCAGCAGTGTGAGTGCCACTGAAAATCAGCTCGTGTGCCGCCTTTGACACGTGTGCCATAGGTTGCCTACCCCTGCTTTAGGCTGTCGTCCTTACTTGAAATCAAGAGATCTACTTAATTAAACACCAACTCACTAGACCCTGATCCTGCAAATGCCTCCACTGTACCACCAACACCAGGTGGGGATATTGATCAGACTGTTAGTGGGATAGGCAGCCAAGAGAGAAGGGAGGGGAGAGCACATGCCTGATAATGAAGGGCTGAGCCCTTCATCCTGCACAGACTCTTCACCTGTCATTGGACAGACAGCAGAAGCTAGGTACTGATTCACCCTGTGCTCTCCCCTCAGTAATTTACATCTCTTTCTTTCCAGGCTTTTGGGGTATCTGACCCCTTTCGCTGCCCTACCCTCCCTTCCTGTAAATCATGATAGGAACTGTGTTTTTAGGATGCTGCAGGTCTGACTGCTTGCCTATTTGGGGATCAGGAAAGAATTTTTCCTCCTGGGTCAAAATTGGCAGAGGTTGGTGATTTTTTGTGTGTGCCCTCCTCAGTGTCCTAGAGGCACAGTTGGGTTCTGCAAAGAGAAGCTGTTGAAAATGTAGTATTTTGGAATTTTAGTTCGTTGCAACTTGCAACCAGCATCCAGTTTGGGAAAAGGCTTACCGGGCTTTTAACCCCTACTACAATCTAACCCCTCGGAAGTGAGAGGGCATGAGGAGTTGAGCCCTATGGGTAGGATGAGGAGGGTTGATCCCAAGTTATGAGTTATATGGTGTAAGCTCTGTAACCACCCACTGCCATGAATGAAATGCCTGGTATGTTAAATATGGGGGGGATATATTAAGTTAACTGCTGAAATCCATCCACATGTCTTTCTTCATTCATCTGTGTATCCTGATCACTGATGCACTTGCTTAACTTTATGCATATCAGTACTCTTATTGAAATCAATGTCGTTACTCCTGGTAGTAAAGTTAAGCACGGTGTGTGAATGGATTGGGGCCTCCGCTGGTTGCAGGATGTTGGGCCTCACTAAATTATTAAAATTGAAGGTTTTTAAAATTGAACTTATCACCGGTTAGAATATTTACTTTCCTTTTCACTGTGCGTGAGCAAATCAGAGTAGACAGCTTTGCTTTTGGTTTTAGTTAGCTAATTTTTAAAAAAAAATTCTTGCACCTATGGGGGAAATGTTGAAACTATGATCTCTTCTCTACCCAAATCCTGAAAAGAAAAAACAAAAATCTTTGCATTGATAATTTTTTTAAATTAACATTTCTGTTTCTCCTCCTTGGGTTTTGTTTCCATCTCCCCACCCCAAACACACACACAGTTTATTGTATTTAACAAAACCTAAATTGGTAACTAAACTAAATTAAGTCTCCTTTTTCGGTTTTCTACTGCAATTCATTTTATCTCATGGTTATTTTGTCCGAGGGCAAGCATCAGAAGAGAAACTGCATGGATAAACGGAGTGTCCTATACAAGGGACAAACAATAGCATCATTTAATGAATCAGGATCTTCAGTATGGCTTTATTTAGAGAACTACTCAGAAGTCTGCTAGACATATTGTAGCTAGGAGTCTGTATTGGCTGTTGTGGAGGGGGATGGGATAGGATAGGGTCTGCACAAAGGCAGATTGTTCTATTGTAAGTTAAGGTTTTTTCTTTTCACAGGAATCTCTGTAAATAATGGGATAATTTTAAGGTGGAGAAGAGGGTAAAGGCTCGGTACATAAAGGCAAGGATGACAACATGACAGTCTGAGAATAGGTAGGGATGTTCTGTTAACTAGGTAACTCTCACACAATAGTCTGAATGCTGATGGACTCTGATAACAAGAAGGAGGCCTGTAAACTTTCAGTCAGTGTCTTGCATTTGATATGACTTTAAGGTTTTAACAGTGGTGTAAGCTTCACAGGCATGTAGAAGATGCCATTTTAGAGTACCTGGGCCTGATTCTCCATTGCAATCAAAGTAAGTATAAAACACTACCGTTATCAGACCTATAGCATGTCTCACCCACTCTGGTTTAGGTAGAAATAGTGGTATGAAGTATTAGAGAACACAACTCGCTTATTGTTAAGGGAAAGCATGTGGGTAGCTAATTTGCATGCATGGCCACCCTTTAGTAAAGTGTGTGTTTTGTCTCCATGGCCCCAATTCTGCAAAGAGAAGCACACAGGCTGCTGAAGTCGATGGGGCTCTATGAAGGCACAGAGGTGTGCCCACATGTTTCTCCTTGCAGAAACAGGGCTAAAAGGTGGATCTCATATTTAACCCTCCTATTTCTAGGCTTTGGGCATTTGAATGAAATAGGACTTGTGTTTAAAATGGCTCTGCTGGAAAAAAAATGGCTAGAGATAGGTTGAAATCTTTTATCCAAAGACCCTAAATGTAAGTGATTTGAATAAAACAGAACCCAGATCCAAAGCACCCCTCCTTTGGGTTTGGAAAACTGAAATCTAATTAAGTTTTGCAAATGCAATATTAAGAACAAAACCTGGTACCCTTGGCCTCTCTCTGCTGTTTTTCCAACCTTCAGTAATGGCAAAATGAAAATGATCTTTGACACTTTTTGGGGGTGATCCAGTGAAGAAAGTTACTGAAAACCCTCTCCCAGCTGTACTAGCTAGCAAACACTACTATATATTCTAACATCAAATAGCTATAAACGTTTGGGAGGGGAGAGATATGAGGGCACAGCTTTATGTTCTGATGAGAAGCATTTTCCTGGCTGAACATTTTGATGGGACCCAGTGGGGGAATGGTAACATTTTGTTAAAAAGTAAAATAAAACAGTGACTATTCTCTCCCCGCCTTCCCCCCATAAAAGACAGATAATTGGCATTTATAATGACCTTACCAGTTTTTAAAACTGCTGGGAAATAGGGGTACAGAGGCTTGCAAGACAAAATGACCTCCTTATTTAAGAAAGGATCAAATATACCTGGCATCAGGCCAATGGGGCTTTTTACAATTTTCTTTTCTATTGAACATCTTCGGACTATTGTACAAGTAGAAAAATACAGATCCTGGAGTATAATACAATCTTCACACCCACTGTGCTTTTGATTTTAAATAAAATGCATCAGGATGCTCCATTTGGCTTTTTCTTCTACCCCCCATCTTGGTCTCCACCACCCCACTTGCTTTCTTGCCTTGAACTGTTTGGAGGCTTAAGGGGTTTGCCCAGTCAGTCATTACCAGGCAGGAAGAGCTGGTGCTTGTGGGAAATGTGGGAGGGGCTTATGAGGAGTTCTGAAAGGTCTGTGCATTCATGCTAGATACATTTCAACCAGCCTAACAGGAAGAAGCCTGACCAAGAGCTCATTACTCATGCCTCTAGCTATGCAAATAACTGATTGTTTTGGTTCACTGGCAATTCCAGAAGTATGGGGGGGAATTGTTTCAGGCTGACCTGAATTTTTTTTTTTAAATTTTTGGCAAATCAAAAAGTTGAAACAGTTTATTTTGGGTTGAATTAAATGTTTTATTCAACCTGATATGAAATGCTTTGTTTCCATTTTGAGCTATTTATATTTAGCAAAAAATACTAAATAAAATTGAAGTAAACTTCAAAACAAGTAATTTTGAACTGAAAAACTAAACTGGTTTTAATAATGCTGTAAACACAGTTTTTTGACTTTCTGGGGGGAAAAAAAAAAACCCAAGACTACCTAATCGTTTTGGAAAAACTGGCTCAAATTCACAAAACATTTCTGTGTTTCTGAATTTGCATTTTTTTTTGCCACATAAAAGGGGAGGGGGAGAAGAAGTTTGGCAGAAAAACCTTGTTCAGCTCCACTTAATGATGTTTGATTACAACTAATGTGCAGGCTTCTGTGGCTAGGTCCAATTCACCGCTGCCTGGCACCATGTGTGGTTAATTAGCACCATTGCAAAGTGGGTGTAAAATGCTGCCATCCTGTTATGGAAAGATGCATTTTACACCCATTTTGCAATAGTATAAATGACTGCACAAGATGCAGGGTAGCAGTCTTTTGCCCATATTTCTTCCTTCCCTATGCAAGATATTATTGGGAATTATTGTCTTACAGGTACTAAGGAAGTAAAAAAAGAGGAATCTCTCTCTCATCTCATAGATAGAAAGTACCGTCCTTTATTTTATTTTATTTATTTTTCCTCCCTCTTCCACAGAGAGTTGGAGGCATCAGTGAATCCACAGTTGTGGATATTATCCATGCAGTTAATGGTTAGTGTCCTTTTGCATCAGAGTAAAATCATTTTTGGGGGGGATACAGATTGAAAAAAAAAATCACAAACTAATGCATCAAAGAAGACAAAAATGATTGTAATGCTTATGAACTCTATATGATGACTTTTAAAGTCCCTGGAAAAAGTAGTGAAATTGTTTGATTGGTCTGTTAATTATTGGACTGGGCCCAGTATCAAATATTTGTAGAAGATAAGACTTCTCTCTGTGGAGATGAATAATAACCAGACTTACTTTCCTTTAACAATTTGGCGCATAATAGGTTCTTCGTTTTCCACTCTTTGCTTACAAATCAATCTAAAATCATGCTGAACCTGTTTATCCAGTTTATAAAAGCCTGTGGACAAAATAGTCACTTAAAAATAAGACTCTTGCAAGAGATTCCATAACATTCCCCTATCTAAAAAGTGCAAATGCTATTTTATTAATAAAGAAATCAGAGTGCCTCTCCCTCACCCCTGCAGCTCCAGGGTATAGAAGTAAAGATGACTTTTTTCCACCTGAATGCATTGTGAGCAGTGTGTGTATGCTGCATGTGACCAGGAAGTCTATTTGCCTACAAACTACTGTTTTATATGCAGTCAGAAAATGACTGTTAAGAAACAAAATCATGCAAACATGCACACGCTAACACCCCCTCCCCAAATCGCCTCTCCCCTCCCCCACCCTCAAGTTAAAAAACAAACAAACAACAAACCCATACACCACCATCCAACTTCATCTATAGTCATGCTGGTATTAAGAGTAAACAGTATGTGGTCATTGATCTCCTGTTGGCGGTGTTGCACTCTGGGAAATGCTGGGAATGCCTGGAGACATGGCTGCAGTCAATTGATGAGCTTTTGAAGAAAAATGACAGAAATAAGAAAGAGAGCATTCAAATCCAGGAGAGAGAGTGAGAGATTGTGGATCAAAGCTTTTATTCCTCCCCCGACGAATAACCCATATCTCGTTCTGTGTAGTTTTAGGGAGAGCTAATAGTGAGTGGATCTCCCCCGTTCTTCCTTATTGTGTGAGATTGATTGAGATTGCTGTGTGGCCAAAAAACCAAAA
This sequence comes from Malaclemys terrapin pileata, assembly GCF_027887155.1. Lineage (NCBI taxonomy): Eukaryota > Metazoa > Chordata > Testudines > Emydidae > Malaclemys > Malaclemys terrapin. The sequence goes on from NC_071505.1 coordinate 118,051,034, forward strand.
ACAAAACCACCCCCGCAGCTGTTTTAAGTAAATGAAAGTAAGATCGGCAGAGAGCGCTGGACCCAGCTTGTGGGCAAGCCTGTGTTAGAGTCTCAGCCCGTGTATGCTCGGTGCTTTACCTAAGGGCTGTCGGGTGATGATGTAACTTTGTGTAGGACTTCTCGGAGTACCGGTGGAAAGCAGAGGGGCGTCTTTTCCCCCCGCCGTGCGGGAAAGCAGGAACTAAGCGATTAGCACGGACGGTGGGTGAGGATGACTCGGATGAGGGCTGTTTGTTTCAAACCCGCCACATTTTATAGAGTGTGTGACTGTGTTTCAGCTCCGATTCCCCTGTCGCCTGTGCCTCTTGCACTGATTTCTCCTCCGCTCTGGAGAGTGGGGAAGGGAAGGGAACAATAAAAACGCCCCAAACTACTTTCCTTTCCCTTTTTGTGAAATTAGCAGCTTCTAAAAATAGGGGATCTGTCCAGGCAAGGCGCTTGAGGATTAAGAGAGGAAGCTAAAGGAAGAGACTCAAGAGGCTGGCTGCAGTGGTCTTTTCAGACTCTCTCTCTCTCTCTGTGTTGTGCCTTTGCACCGGTCTGTCAGTTGCATGCATTACAAGAGGTTCCTTCGGACACACAAACACAGGCACCCACACGATAACTCTCGGATGTTTATTCTTAGCAAATAGAGAGAGTGGAGCGGACTCTCCTGGAAGGGGACCAGGTAATCATTTCCCAGGCATCAGCAATCATTTCTGCATTGGGAAGAAGTTAACAAGGGGTGGGGGGATAATCACCCCTCCCCATTTGCATATTTATAGTGTTCCTTTAAGTGGGGGACGGATTTGTTTTAATCCTTGCACGGTGTCAATAATCAGCATGTTATTTACAATCTAGACACTCAGCTGCAGCAGCAGAGACGAAAGCAAATTCCACTCTCTGTGTATTTGGCTGGACTGGGAGCGTTGGGGGGGGGGCTCTTCAGGAAAGAGGTCAGGGTTTGTTTAGGAAAGATCAGAAGACAGCTGAAGTGAGAGAGGGACTCGCCACTTATTTTCCCCCACCCTTTCTCGCCCCCCTCCCGTTTTCCAGGGTATCTGAGGTGGCTGGAGATTGCACAGAAAGCTTCTCCTCCCCCACTGTTGCCAGTCTCTCTCTCTCGCTCTCTTTTCCTTTTGTTATTTGCACTCGCATTGTGTTGTTTGTCTCTGAAGCCGCCTCATGACCAGCAAAGGGATTTCACCTCGTCCTTGAGAGAGAGAGACAGAGAGAGCGCAAAGGGAAGAGATCAACTCCATATCCATCTCCGGTGTCCTCCCCTCTCCCCCCCCCCCCCCCCCAGCCCTGTATCACTTAGCATCCCACGCCAAGAGGAGACATTAAAGAGACCGGGTAGGTGCTCTCACAGAGCCGTTTTAACTTGGCTTGTTGCGGATAGTGGGAGGGGGGCAGATGTCCAGAGCAGCAGAGCTTTGCCTCAGGGGCTTGCTCTCCACTCAGCACTTGGTTTTCAGCTTCAGCTGGAGGGGCGAGGAGGGGGAATGTGATTCAATGCTGAATGGGGAGGGGGCGAAGACGCTGGGGCTTAGAAGAAAGGGGCAAGTTTGGCTTGAGGAAGGGGGGCAGCTGCCTTTGGGGAGGGTATGAAACTAAACGGGCAAACTCCCCCCCCACTCCCTCAGTGAAAGGGGGTGAGTGGTGGGGTGTTTGAGGACGATCCGTCAGCACTGGTGGGATGTTTCCAGGGTCTTGCACACCTAAAGTTCAGTGCAACTTGTCACGCCTCCCACCCCCCTTCATTGATTGCATGGGGGTGAGGGGCCGGGTGGGGTTGTAGGGATGGGAACTCTCCTGGAGTTCATCCCACAGGATTCCGGAGGATCTCGCAGCAGACAGGAAGCTTTAAATTATTTTAATTGCCTCCTACTTTTTGTGTGTGTGAGTGTAAAGTGAAAACTGCAGCCCCGCTTTTAAGGGCTTGTGCCCTGAGAACTCCCCCTTGCACTGGGCTCAAACAACAGGAAGCAGGGAGAGTTAAACTCGTATTGGGTCTGGAAATGTTTGACTATGCTAGCTGCAGTTTGCAGAGTATCGATCCGCTGGGAGCAAGGCACATTCGCGTGGGGAGAGCAGCCTAAAGAGACTGGTTACATATTTCAGTAAGCATGTTCCTTACAGTTTGCAAATCTCATTGCTCCTTAAGAAATAGACTGACTCTGGTAAATGGATTAAATGCTCTTGGGTCAGTCATTTCAGCTTCTTTCCTACCAAAAAGAAAACCGATCAAAGAAAAACATGGTCTGTCAGTCAATGTACGCATATTGTTCTAATATTCCCCTTCCTCCAAATCTGGAGGTGGGAGTGAACTTTGCCAACTTTTTACAGAAATTTAAGGGACTTTATTTTAACCCAACTGTGATCCTAGAATAACTAGAGCAGTTTATCAAGAAGAACATGATCATTGTTCCCTAGGGAGTGCATTCAGTCTCAACACTGTAGTGTGATCAAGGGCAGAACCAATAGAAATCGGTGGGATTTTGGGTAATAAGTGTGGGAATCTCCAAACGGACTGGGTCTGAGTGATTTGTTTCCCTTCTGCTCATAAATAATGACCTCAGGGATTTAAAAAAAAAAAAAAAAAAAAAAAAAAAAAAAAAAACCAGCAGGCCAGTGAAATAGACACGCAGAAGATTTGTAGGCGTTCAACATTTCATTAAAAAAAAAAAAAAAAAAAAAAGAGTTGTTCAGCAGGATTATAGGAGGGACGTCTGTGAACTAGTGTTTTTAAAGAGAGAGTATCAGAGGGGTAGCCGTGTTAGTTTGAATGAGGGTCCTGTGGCACCTTTAAGACTAACAGAAGTATAGGGAGCATAAGCTTTCGTGGGTAAGACCCTCACTTCTTCAGATGTGAGGTTCTTACCCAGGAAAGCTTATGCTCCCTATACTTCTGTTAGTCTTAAAGGTGCCACAGGACCCTCCGTTGCTTTTTAAAGAGAGACTGATCCCAAATATGTGTGTGTGTGTGTGTGTGTGTGTGTGTGTGTGTGTGCTATTTATTAACTCTTGAGAAATTGAAGTTAGAATTGTCCTAAAATTAGGGGAAAAAAAATTCATAAAGATGTATTTTGCTCTCTTTCAAAGAATTGAGCTTTAAGCTTGATTTCAGATAAAATAAAGGCATTGCATGCCAATTGTAGACCTTTGGAAGAAAGTTTCTTGGGTGTTTTTTCCTGATTTATCTATAACTTGCAGTAAGCAGCCTCGCTAAAATCAACTGCTAAGATTTAAATCAAATTCTTGTATACCAGGGATGTTTCTTAGTCTTTTGTTCAAAGTTCCTCTGTACATTGTTGGTATTTTCTCTCCAGAAACCTACCTCATAAAGATCAGAGTACTATATCTGTTTTTTTTAAATAGCCCCTAGTCCTTCCCAGTGGTAGAAAATTAATCTTTGTCTAAAAAGTGGATCCATTGTGTAAAATATGCAGTTTACAAATACTTAAGTGGGACTGTAGGGGAGAGGTGAATGTGTTGTTTAGATATAGTAATATCCAAATGTTTGTCTTATAGAACTCTTCTGCTCATATAAAGAGAGAGGCTGACATGAATTTGTTGCATTTTGTGAATGCATAGTATGTATATGTCATGTCTTCATATTTTGAACATGAAAACCTGATAAACACGTGGCCATTATGCATGGAAGCCTTGCACCAGAGCTTTTTGTTGAAGTTAAACTGTTTTGGTAGAGTGTTATACTATATGGAATATAAGACTTTAAAGCCACAATCATCTTTTGTAAGCAAATTAGCATTTGAGAGAGGTATTCGCTATTTCAAGTTAACTCAGTTCAATTGTGCGTGCGTATAGCTGGTTTAGTCTAATATGAAGTTTTGTAAATGATGGAAGTGAGTATATGCTTTTGGAAAGGAAACTATAAACATATACATGTCCCCTATATACATTTGAGTTCATGTTAGGGAAACATGAATCTTATAGTGTCATGATCTTATAGTGGTGGGGTAAGAGTTTTAGGTAGCTTAACATTTTTTCAGTCAAATAATTCTTTAGACAGTTTACTAATAAATGCTGAAATGGGAAGGGATATTTCTGAGCTCTGTACATTGAGAAACTATGTTAGTGTCCAATATACATACATATATGTATGTATTACTACATATTTCTATTTTATTTTACTTGCCAGCCTCATTAAGGCTACATCTTCACTATGGGGGGGTCGATTTAAGATACGCAAATTCAGCTACGCGAATAGTGTAGCTGAATTCGACGTATCGCAGCCGATTTACCCCGCTGTAGGGACGGCGGCAAAATTGACCTCTACGGCTTCCCGTCGACAGCGCTTACTCCCACCTCCGCTGGTGGAGTAAGAGCGTTGATTCGGGGATCAATTGTCGCGTCCCAACGAGATTCAGGCGGGTAGTGTAGACCCAGCCTTAAACTGGGCAGTAGCAATATAGTTAAGATGTCTGATGTGTTGTTCACATTGGATAGTTCCTTGACATTCAGGACTGTGGAAAAAGTAATTCTTCAGTTACGCATCCTAAAATGATAACATTATATTTCAAGTAAGTTTATAAGTAGCTTTAGCTAAATACCAGTATGTACTGCATAACAAGGAAAAGAGTAGCAATAAGTTTGATTTGATGCTAGTGATAGTATTATAATGCTGTATGTATATAGGAGCTTTGTTTCTGCCTTGTTACTCCTCCCTACAATGATATAAACTTCTGTGATCTGGATTTTGAGAATGAACCAAAAAACAGAGCATTCAGTGGAACAAGTTTTCTAAAGTTTAGGAAAAATAAAACATTGCCAAAACACTGCAGTGGCGCTGTTGTAAGCTGTAATGTTTTTGACCATTATAAGTAGATTGCTATTATAATAGAATTTTTCCAGTTAGCAATGAAGTATCTTTTCCTGACTTTTGCATATAAATAATCCTGTGTTCTTTGAACAGGCAAGGTGATACATCCATTGAATTCATTGAAAGCTTTGCCTGAAAAAAGACTACATAAATGGGCCCTATACCATTGGAGTGACCTTTTACAAAATGCAGGTTTTGTTTAACATACTGCAGGTTCTCCTTTTAAACCTCAGTTTAATCTCCTTTTCATCTGAGGCCCGGGCTACATTAGCAGGGGCTATACTAGACGTACCCTGAGAGTTAGTCCTATGTGGTAATGTTCAGAGCTAGATTAAGTTTAGGTGAGGGATTGATTTTGAGGTTGAACCAGAGATGATTTCAGGTTGAATGGTGCTGAAAACTTGTGAGCTGTTAGAGATTTCTATCCAGAAAAGATGCTCTTTCTGATTTATATCCATTCAGGGACCAAAATTGTAGGATTGGGAGATTTGAATCCAAGCTTTCCCCTCTCTACCTGTCTGGAAATTTGGGGAGAAATGAGAGCGCTCATGAGAAGGCCCAGACCAAAACATTAGGTCTGACTGTCTCTAATTAGGATATTATTCATCTACATTCATTGACCTTGTGTATAGAGTTATATGGTGGAGCCTGCCCAGGGAAGAGGATTAAGACTCTGCACTCCTATACAGGCTGTCAAGGGAGCTTGGATCCTTTAAGTTTCTTACTTCAGTGATGGGCACCTTAGAAGTACATAAGATTCATTGTCATCCTTGTAGCACTTTGCCCTTTATGTCTCATGGTTCCTTTACCCTCTTTGTGTGTATGGTGTTTTCTCAATATGTAAAATGCAAAGTCTGCACAAGTTCTCCTTATTGCTTACCAAAGCACACATGCTTTTATTTTTCAGTCTGCGGAAAACATATGCTTCCTGACAGTCTGAGGAGGGTGTTCTTTAATATTTCTGAGAGCTTTATCTTCAGTCTGTTTCAGTCTTTGTCTATTTTTCTTTGGATCTCAAGCATGGACTGAGGCCCATAGGTAATCCACACTGGGATCTATTAATAGTGGCCATTTTCAGAGGCACAAGGACAATTACTAATCTCCTGCTGGCTTTCCATCCACTTGGGAGGCAAGTGATTGTAAGAATGCCATTTTGCCTGGTGCATCAAATACCTAGCAAATCTTTGCTCACCTAGGTTACAGTTCCTAAACCCAGTAACAACACCAAAAATCGAACTTGAGTGGCCCTGAGCACCACCTCTTACTGTGATGAGTCACACAACCAGCAGCACTTTGTTAGTGTTAAATTTGATCCACTGGCCCTAAGCAGAGCTGACAATTTTCAGCTAAAAGACCCTTCAGTGAATTGTCCTTTAATAGAAAGTCTTCCCTCCTTCACCCCTCTGTTGTATTTTTAAATTAAATGAAATCCTTGAGAAGCTGGGGGCAGCTTGGGGTGATTAGAGTTTAAGGACCAGGGTAACCATGTATATTTCAAGGAAATAAACGGTCTGAAAAATATAGGACAACACTTTTTTTTTAAAGCAGCACCTACCACTGATCCAAAACCTCACACAACTACAGAATCACATATAGTGCAAAATCATACATTGCTATTAGGGTCTTTTGTTCCTTGGCATGATTGTAGCCGAAATCCTGAGGAAAGTGTGTGTCCTATATTGGTATGTTCTAAGATGCAGGAAGTTTGGCGCCGTAGTCTCAAACCTGTTAGTGACTGAGTGCCCCTCTGGGAATTTGAGTGTTCAGTACCTCCCAAGAGGCACTCAGCATTTTGCAGGATCAGGCCTCAATTAAGGGGTATCTCTTAAAATAAAGAATGGGCAGTTAGTCATCTCACTAGGGAGATATTTACATTATTGGGCCATGAGCAGAAGTAACTGGGGCCTTGACTATATTTGAAGTAGCACCAGTTTAATTTTAAATGTTTAAAAACAGATGTAGTTAAACCACTGGAATACACAGTTTGGGCACTTTTAATCTGATCTGAATTGGTTATATCTATGTAGCTTAAAGTGATTCCTCACTGCACAAAGATAAATAGATATGGCAGGTTTAAATTGATTGAGTATCCACACTATGTTTTGCAACTGTTCATTTAAATTGGTTTAAAATCACATCTTTAAATTAAACTAGTGCAACTTTGATTAGGGTTTATGGGGGCAGCCTTTTAAACTGATGTAAGATCTCACCCACTTTCAGACAAACAGCTAATGGATGCAAATATCTGAATGTTTTCAGTTTATGGCAGTCCTATGTTATGCTTTAGTTTTGATATAAACAAAACCAGCAGGAAATAGTTATAATATGTTAGCTAGTTAAATGTTTACTTAGTAAGAATATATGGGTTAAAAAGTTAACTGGAATTTTTTTAAAGCAATACCTGTCGCTGTTTTAGTATCTCCTATCTGTGAATAGAAATATTGTTTCTCTTAGTGGGGGATACAATTTTTAATGAAACAGCAACTTGCTTCTTAGCAGGAGGCCAAGCTTCTTGAAGCAGATTTAAACTGAGAAAAACTCGGGGATCATTAAAAACCATTGGAAATCAGGCAGTTTCAACGTGATTTTAAGACATATTCTGATTTCTGTTTGTTTTGGGGGAAGATCTCTTGTATGTAACGTGTCTAAGCTAATCGTTTATCCCATTTCTTTCTCCTTTTTCCCATGCCACCCAAACAAGACTTTTCCTTAAACAATTTCAAAAGTACCGGGTTACTACTGGGATCTAAATTTCTTCAGGTGTAATCTGTTCTATAGGACTTGAAGGTTGATAGTTCCTTGTTTGATTTTTGGGTGTTTTATTCAGGCAAAATTCTCACTAACTTCAGTCTAAAATCCTGATGCTTAGGCCAACATCTTTATGTATCCATATAGCCCTAAATATAATGGCCAAGATTTGCAAAAGGGACTAGTGATTTTTGGTGCCCAGTGTGAGACACCTGAGAGGCCTAATTTTCAGAGGGCAGATGCTTGACACTTCCTGAAAATCGGGCTTGTTTAAAGTGTCTCAGGAGGGACAACCACATTCACTAGTTATTTTGAAAACCTCCCCCCCCCCCCCTCCGTATATGGAAGTCAATCATAGTTTTGCCTGGGTAAGGAGTGCAGGATCAGGTCCTACCAATCAAATAATAAATATAGGGAAATTCAGGATAATAAAATACCTGAATTCAAGTCACCTATATCTGCCACTACAGCTTAATTGTAACCATAATTTACTACTGGTGAATGGTATGCAGACTATTTAAGAATCAGAAAAGGAAGGTTAATGGCCCTGAAATAGCTAACACATTAATATAATATGTTACTCAAACACATCTGGGAGAAGATTGTATATTTAGTATATGGCAGCTACTGGTGCTTGTTTGAGCTTGGGGCTGGTTTTATATTTGTCACCCATTTATAAACTGTAGTTAGAGGCAGGACAGTCCTGATTCTATGGAATGAACATTGATGGAGTCTAGCCTTCGAGGGAGGGAGAGTCTGTATAAGTGAACTATCCTGCAAAAAGTTTGTTGTTGTTAAGATGATCAAGTTTAAGATAATGAGTTGAAGTTTCCAGGTGTCAAGCATGGATTATGCATTACATAACTACAAATTTAGGATAAGCTTTTTTGTTCTCGGTGCAAACCTGACAGTTTTGGGTTGATGACGTCTGTTTCATGCTCACTGCTGACAACTGACAAAGATAAAGCTGGAGTGGAGGTACTTGTAACATTCCTATAAACAGAGATGCCTTAGGTGAGTAATATTTTGGATAATATGATGGAAATTCTGCAATTGTAGGGAGTAATCTACCATCTTCAGTCTTGCATGAGGCAGATGACAAACAAGGAAATTTTGTTGGATGTATATATATATACACACATACACATGTGAATTTAGTGCTTGTGAAAAGCAGTGGATAAACAATTCTGGAAACTGAAGGTCTCAATCAGCCTGAAACGTGCAGCAATAGTGTGTGATGTGCACTGCTTCATCTTAAATTCAATCTGCAGGGAGCAACTCAAGTGATAAGGGAGTTCATCCGTCCCTACCCATGTGGGCCCTGATCTAGCAAAACACTTGAGTGTGTGCTTCTGTTTAAGCACATAGTAGTAGGTTTGCTTACATGCTTTAAAATTAAGCATATACTTAAGTGATTTGCTGGGTCGGAAACGTCTTCCTTGAATTATCTGATGATATTGCTAACAAGGCAACCAGTTTGGTGGTTTTTTTGGTCTGAACTATTTTTCCACCAGGAACTGTAATGAGGCCATCACCTCACTTTCACATAGGTCACAGAGAAGCCCTCAGATGATAGAAATGGATGATATGCTTTAAATGAGGCAGAGGAGGAGGAGGAAAAAAATCTTGCTCCTTCTGATGCAAAAACGCTCCCTATTGATCATCCTCTATCACCACAAAAGTTCAGCTTTTCAAAGCAACTCCTAGCTGGAAGTATCAAAGTGGAAAAAGTGTTTAAAAAAATAAAATAAAGGAAAAGTTGAGAGAAATTCTAAATTTTAAAAAGTTGTATTTGGGAAAATGGCTCAGATTTGGATAAAATGCCATTAATCTCAACAGGAGTTATATGCAGAATATTCTGCATATGATCTATATATAAAATCAGCAATAAGGCTTTGTTTTAAAGTCTCCTTTGCACAGGGGGCTGAAAAGTCTTAAAATCCATGTAGTATTTTTCTTCTGTCTGTGTTTAATTTCAGAATCCTATTCTATTACCAGTCATAGGAGGAAAAATGTTTACTCTTAAAATCATGGACCCTAATACACTTATTTAGATCAGAATATTTTATACGTTTTGCTCACTCCAAACAAAGGTGACTTGAAACACTTCTGAACTTTTGCTCCCACCATAAATTGATCCAGAATATAGCACATGAGCTGTGCAAAAACTGGTCTAAGGCTCTAATTAGGTGAAGCACTTAGTGTGTGCTTAACTTTAAGAACATGCTTAAGTCTGTCTCAGTTCAGCAAAACATTTAAGCACATGCTAAAAGTTAAGCTATTTGCTTAAGCACTTTGCTGAATTAAGGTCTAGAGGTAAAATTTTCAAAAGGGATTTAAGCACTTAGTCATGTTGACTTTCAGGGCCCCAAGTGCTTCGTGCTGATACACTTTTGAAAAAGGAGACTCAGGCTCCTAAGTCACTTCTGCATTTTTGAACATTTGACTTCCAAGTTTTTTAAGCTGTGGTGAAATAATAAGAGCGGTAGATTCAGTGAAATTTTCTGATGTGATAATTCATGATGCATGAGCTCTGAAAGATGGCGTGAGTGGGAGGCTGCAGTGGTTGCAGAAGCCATGTGGAATTTGTGTTGAATTGGGCTCAGAGGAATAACATTGGGGCCATATTACACAGTTGGCATTAGAAGAGATTGCAATATAACCAAGAAAACAAAATGAAACGCCCGTTCCCCCACCACACATAAATTTAAAAAAATAATTTGCTTTATATAATGTTTAAATGTCAGTGTTCATTTAATAGTACTTGCTGGTCATTTTTCCCTTAGGCCAATACTTTGTCTATATTATGAGCACACAGTCATGAAACACCCAAAATGTCCATTGGCTGCAAGACTGGCATTAGGGGCCTAGTTTTGAACCCACTAAAGTCAACAGAAGCTTTGCTTTTAATTTCAGTGATTGCATGATCAGAGCCTGTAAAAGTTGAACCCCCAATTTGTCTATGATATGGATCACAGCTCACCTCTGCCTGAGATTTTCAAAGGCACCTGGGGGATTTAGACGCCCAATGACTGTTGGAATTCAGTGGGATTTGAGGGAATAACTCTCATAGCCTCTTTGAAAATCCCAGCCTCTGGGTGAAATCAATGGGAGTTTTGCTATTGGCTTCTTTGATTACCGTGGAACCAGGATTCCACCCTCTGGTTACATTCAAGACGCAGGGTATCCTTTTTATTGACTTCAGTGGGTTTTAGTTCCTCCCCTTATACCGTTTCGTGATTATTTTATTGTTATGCTTTATATGTATAGAGAGAGTGAGAGACTTAAAGAGCTAATGTTTTGGTCCAGCTGACCATGTGTGGCTCTTCTATAGAGCTATACATGCATTTGTTTTCTTTTATTCAATCAAGCGCACACACACACAAAAAGAGGAGTGGAGAAATGAAAGTATTACCTGCAAAATGCCTTTAAATAAACCCCTGTATAACCACATATGTTATCTTCGCTTGAAAGAGATACTATCTCCTTCTCAACATTTGCACAGCAAAGTAATGCATTATTGCATTTTCATAAATAATTAAAAAGCAACTTAAAAGAAAGTAGGCCAGCAAAAAAAAAAAAAAAGTGTTGGTTTCAAATTTGAGAGAAGAAAAAATATATTTCTAGTTTGCAAATTGATTAAATTGTACTAAATCCCATTGTCCCATCACACTGTAACCAAAGACCAATTTGACACCAACAGAGTTCCATTAAAAAGATTTGGAATGATGAGAGTCTGTGGCAACTGGTTTCCTCTCCGCCCCCCTTCTTGGTAAGAAAGGCAATTGTGACCTTTTATCTATTTTCAAGTGACGGAGGAGCAAATCTCTAGAGCTCTGCTGATTGGGTTTTTAGTACGGTTTTCAGTGTTGTGCTGTAATAAAATGAGTTATTTTAGAACTGTGCATACATTAGTGTTCTGGCACGGCATGATACAATAATGTGTGAAAAAGTATAAGATCACACCTTGGTGAAACTTGCAGATTTCCTGCATAATCTGACAGTGAGCTCTTGTCAGGTTTTGACTGTGTGTAAAGAGGGAATAAAGTTTCCAGAAGCAGAGCACAGGGTTTGGATGTATTTTTATGTCTGTTCAGGGATTTTGGCCCCAATGTACTTGTGAATATGCCTAACTTTAAGCACTTCAGTCCAGATGAAGTCAGTGTTTAAAGTTGGTGAAGTACTTTGGTGAAGTGGAGCCTTTTTAAAATCTTATGGAAGATGAGCATTTAATTTAAATTTTTTGAATTATATAATCAAAATGCATAATTTGTAAAATAATAAAGTAAATAGATAATAAAATTACAAAAATAACAAAAAAAATGCAATCCATAACAACACTTTATATTTAATACGACATCGCCTGCTCCAGCGCTCAATTGATTGCAATGGGAATTTGTCTGAGAGAGGGCTGGAGGATTGGACCAAAAAAAAAAAAAATTTCATTATTCAAAAGTGCAGCTCTCTCAGTGCTTATTCAAGCATGCAATTAAGCATACAGAGATCCCTAAGTATTTATTGATTTACGCTATAGGGTCAAACTAGGGTGACCAGATAGCAAGTGTGAAAAATTGGGACACTTTTTTGGGGAGTGGGGGGAGAAGGGAAGGGCAGAGTATAATTGTGTATCTAAGACAAAACCCCTAATATCAAGATGATCCCAATAATATTGGGACATCTGGTCACCCTCGGTCAAACAAAAGTTATGGACTTGATACAGAAATTACTGGGCAAGCTTCTGTGGCTTGTTTTGTGGAGGAGATCTGACTGAAGGATCAGAACAGTCCTTTCTGGCTATAAAAATCTATTAGTCTTACTTATTGGTCTCCAAATATGTTGTGTTAGGATGTTTTAAAACGGAGACAACTAAAGGATTAGGCAAGCATACAGCTAAACCTGAATGAGTAGAAGTTTCAGGTAACTGATCCACATTTTGGAGGATGCATATGAAAAAGGTCCATGTGCTCCATTTACTGTGGTGTTTTTTTTTTTTTTTTTTTTTAACGGGGTGGGGGAATGGGAGAGCAGCAAGTCCCTTTTTGGCCATATTTTGAATCATTGACCCCCTTTTCCAAGCCAATGTGGTGCATGTTGGCATGCGTTTTGGGACACTAAAATACATTTGTTTAACTTTCCTTTAAGTTTTCATCCAAACACCAGACCAACCTGGTCATTGATTCACTTGTTCCTAAACAATTTTTTGTGCTCGATTCATCCTTACAGGTTGTCAAGGTGTTCAGGTGACCTGAGATTGAGGAAACAAGAAGGAAATCAGCAAAAGGCTCAAACTGAGTCTGACTGCAGCATAAATAATGTTTGCAGATTTATGCCAGGGTGCGTAGGAGGTGAAGAAAGGCTTTTTCACCTGCACCATCACATCTGAAAGGCCCAAGCAGCAGAATTGTTCCAGGGGACAATTAACCTGGTTAGTTCAGGTTGTTTAAATCCAGTGACAGCTCAGGTTTTATGAAGCTTGCTGGTAATTCATAATACTATTCTCTGCATCTCCACTCCGACAGGCCTTGTAATGAAAGCACTCAAATAGGCCCAGTGAATTGGCCATACCCCGGAGTATTTAAGAGGCTCTTAACCAGAGTCTCTAGCAGGGAGAATGATGGAAGACTGGGGAACTCCCCTTTCTTTGCTGTTGCCAGGAGTGATTGCATCACAGAAGTTATTCTGTCAGGGGAGAGGGGGGGGGTTACTCGAAGTCAGGGTGTAAGAGGTTGGACTCATTCCTGCGGCACCTCCTGCTGGTTACTCCGGGGAATCAGCTCAATCCAGCCCAGAGCGCCCTCTGCAGGCCGGTGATCCACCTTGTCACTACTGGCTCCCATGTCCCTCCCAGGACCCCGGTGCCCCTTGCTCTGGGTGCTGCCCCCTGGCAGTACCCACACACACACACACTGGGTCTCCCCTCCCAGGGGAACCCCCCACCCACTAACCCCACCTCGCCTCAGTGTAAGGCTACTGCTAGTCGCAGTCTGCCCCAGGCAGTGGGGCTAGATAGTAGTATATGCCACTCATCACAGACAAGGTTGTGTTTGGACCTGCTGCCTTGGCCTACCTCTGGGCTGCCCTCTGCAACCCCCAGTACCTTTGGCACAATGCTAGGCTGCAGCCTGGGGCTTTCCAGGCTGGAGCTCCCCAGCTCTTCTGCCTTGCCCCAGCCCTGCTCCACTCAGGTACCCTATCTCAAGCTCCCTGAGTGCAGAAAGAGACTGCTAAGCTCCTGGCTCCCAGCCTCTTTATACAGGCCAGCTGGGCTCTGATTGGGGCATGGCCCAGCTGCAGCCGCTTCCCCAATTAGCCCAGCTTTTAGAGCTACAGTTTCAAGCTCTCCCAGGCCACTTTTTAAACCCCTCAGGACAGGAGAGGGTATCCACCCTGCTACACGGGGGTGGGCAAACTTTTTGGCCTGAGGGCCACATTGGGGTTGCAAAACTGTATAGAGGGCCAAGTAGGGAAGGCTGTGCCTCCCCAAGCAGCGTGCCCCCTGTCCACCTCCTCTCACTTCCCACCCCTTGGGACCCTACTCCCTATCCAACCCCCCCTGCTCCTTGTCCCTTAACCACCCCCCTGAGACTCCACCCCCTATCCAACCTCCCTGCTCCTTATCTCCTGACTGCCCCCTCTCGGGACCCTCCCCAGGATCCACCCCCATCCAACCCACCCGCTCACTGTCTCCTGACTCCGCCCCCTCTCCCCCCAAACCTCCACCCCATCCAACCGCTCCCTGTCCCCTGACTGCCTCCGGGACCTCCTGCCCCTTACCCAATCCCCGCTCCCTGCTCCCTTAGCATGCTGCTCAGAGCGGCAGGACAGGCTTATTGGAAAGCCTGGGAGGTGGGTGGGCGGGCGCAAGCTGCGCTGCCCGCACAGCGGTATGGCTGCAGGGGAGAGGGGACAGCGGGGGAGGGCCGGGGGCTAGCCTCCCCAGCTGGGAGTTCAGGGGCTGGGCGGGCCGGATGTGGCCTGCGGACTGTAGTTTGCCCACCTCTGCTCTAAGTGTATTGTTAAATAAAGTTGTGGCCAGTTGGCCAGAAGTACAGATGTCTTTTTCTGTCCACAGTGGCCCCATGCCACTTGCAATATGGGCTGCAGTGTCTCCAGTGTGCCAGTGACACCCAGGTTAATGAATCTAGCTCTTGTTTCCTGAGAGATTTGATAGGATTCAACAGAGTTTGGGGATCAGATGAGGGCTACTTAGTTGTGGCTGAGATAAAAAAAGGTAGAACTGATCTCTATGGGGAGGGGGGGAGGAAAATGGGGAATCAAGGAAGATGTTCTATCAGTTTCTCTGACTGAGTGGGTGGTCTGCTGTTGGTGAAGCAGGCTCACGACCTTTGGGAGAGGGCTTCTTGTTGTACCCCAGCTTTTGGTAGATGTTCAGGAATCAGCGGCTTCCAAATGTGCTTTCAAACCCACGCACTTGGCTAGAAGATTCTGTTCTATTCTGTATAGAATTTTATTCCAGGCTCACCAGTGTAGTATCTGAATGCTTTCCAGTAGTGCATTAAGCAACGTGACTGCACATCTGCCACAGGTTGTGCGTTCTCTTATCCTCTCCCTGGAGGGAGAAGAATGTACAATGGAGTGGCTTGTTTTAGTAGGGGTGTCTTTTTTTTTTTTTTTTTTTTTTTTTTTTTTTTTTAATAAATACAACTGTTGCTATGTATCTGTAGTAGTGAAGGCAAGGTTGAGCCCTTTGGGGGGCAAAATTTTGGCTACTTCTAAATAGGGTTTTTAATCTGGAGGTGACAAATACAATTGCTTGCTGCTTTTCCAGCTCTAGTTCTAACATAGAAAGTCCTAAGTGACTGGGGTCCAGCCTACCAGTTCTATCCTTGTGTGATTCTGTGGCAGTTATGATCAGCTGAGGTACTCAAGATAACAGGACTCTGTCTTAAACAAGAGGGGATTACTGACTGGATATTGCTATTCCCTTTGGGAATTTACTTCCCCTTTTGTCTGTCAGACTGATAATGTTCAAGGTGTGATGCAAGGCCTATCTGTATTGCCAGGTTTTTGGCTTTTTGTGGGGGAGGGGTTTGTTGAGTGGGGTCTTAGGATATGTCTACGTTACAATTGGAGGTACTGTATGATTTGCAGCTTAGGTAGGCATCCTGTGCTAGCTTTAATTTAGCTAATATGGCCAAAAATAGCAGTGGAGATGCGATGGCACTGACCCAGGGGGGCGGGCTAGGAAGGAATGTGAGTATGTGCCCAGGGTTCTGGTGAGCTGGTACAGCCCACGTTGAAGTTGAATTAGTAGCGGGGGAGGGAGAGTAAAAGGCAGAAAGAATCAGTCATTTGTTGTCACAGAACCAGTATGTGGTTGGTTGTACAGGTACAAAATGTAAAACAATTAAAGAGAATATTGATTGAGTATGCTAAAGTCTAAATATCTAAGTTCTAGTGGCCTGATTCAAAAATGGTAGGTTTCAGAGTAGCAGCCATGTTAGTCTGTATCCGCAAAAAGAACAGGAGTACTTGTGGCACCTTAGAGACTAACAAATTTATTAGAGCATAAGCTTTCCACGAAAGCTTATGCTCTAATAAATTTGTTTGATTCAAAAATGTTCATGTTCATTTTAAAAACAACAACAACAACAAAAACCCCGAACACATGGAATACACTTTGGTGTTGACTGTTTAGTTCTCAGATCAAGTTTAGAGAAGTTAGAGCATTGTGCAAAAATGCTTTTGTGTTCACTGGTTAATGACTTTCAAGTAGGTGGTGATGGAGACTAGCAAATGACTTTCTTTTTATCGTCATGACCATGAAACAAGAATGGAAATGTCATAGATGCCACTTAAAATGGATCAGCTCTTAAAGGAACTTAGTTCTCGCTAAGGGCTGAATCTTTTCTGGTTTCTCTCTTTCCCCCCCCCCCCCACTCCCTTTTTAAATAGAAACAAAACAAAGGCTCTAATTCAGGAATTTTTTTTCTCTGTTTCCAGTTTTTGTGGAAGCATTTGAAAGGAAGGAGTTTGTCTAGCAGTTAGAGCATGAGAGTAGGAGTCAGAACTCCTGGCTCTTACCTCTTACTCTCTTTGTCTTGAAAAAGTTCCTTAATCTCTCTCTGCCTCAGTTCCACTGAGGGTAAAATGGGGATAATAGTAGGGCTGTTGTGAGATTTCCTACTCTAGAGGCGTGTTGTGAAATTTATTGTTTGCAAAGTGCTTAGAGATGCTCTGATGAAAGGTGCTGTGTAAATGTAACATAATTAGTAATAGTTCTAGTAATAATAATTGTGTTCAGAATAATGACATTTATTTTTCTTGGTTGAGTTTTGCTGGGGAATTATATTTTTCTACAGGAAATAAATTGGCCCGAAACTATGTGGGACTTTTGATTTCCTAGGATTTTTTTTATTTGTTAATTGACAGGGTTTTTTGATATCAGGTACCACTCTTGAAGTCCTGTTGAAGAGCAAATGAAGTGTTTTGATGGAACTTTTTGCAGCAGAGAAGCTAATGGTGACTCATTTAGTGTTCCTAATGTCTGTGGCAGATGAAAAAAAAAAAAAAATCAAATCAGTTACTCCCAGTGAGATGGGTACACTCCGGCAGACCCTATTTGAGAATGATTTGTTGCGCTGTTAACAGTGTATATTTCCCTCCCTCCCCTTCCCCCCCAAAAGAATCCAGCTTATCATGAAATGTTTATCAAAGCCAAATAATTGTTTCTAAACTGCTGAATTTTGATGGGAAATGCTTGCAGTTTAACATACATATTGCGAAGCAAAACTCTTTATGGATTTGACTGGCCCCTGTTTTTAAAAAAAAAAATTAGCCTGGTGACAGCTCTACTTATGACCATGTACGCCAACATCTGGCAAGGATATGGATATCTGGGAATTCATTGTGTGAAGCCATGGAACAAAGTGTTCTGGTCTGACCCCAGTAAGTAGAGTCCCGGACTTCGACTGGAATCTTCAGGAGCAGAAATGTCTTGTGTTTGGAAAATTGGCCTGTTGAGTCACCACGCGGACACTAAAACAAAACTAATTTTAAGCAGGTCGTAGTTCAGTGATTCCCTCTGGAATCTAATTTTTTTTCCCCTTTAAGTGAAGTCTTATGTTTGAAGTGAAAAAGGTCAAAGTTGATGCACTGTTACAATATTTTGAATGCTTTCCCTTAAGAACAGTCACCCAGGCTAGGATTAGCATGAAGGACTGCTAGGCTGGAACTTCAATGTCTGGGTTAAAAATATTTTAAAACAGTAAATGCAGTCAATACCGAAAGAGTGAGATCCCTGGGAGCCTTCCCATTCAAAGCTCAGGGCAGCAACTGCAATGTAATTTAGGGCAGTGTATGCTTCATAGCTTTGGAGAATATTGTCTCCTGTTAATGTCACATCGGAAGATGGTGGGATAGTAGTAATTTTAGAAAGGTGTTATTCCTGTTTTGTTTTACACTGAAAACTTCAGAAGAAATAAAAACAAACATCAATTGAAAAAGAAATGTAACTGCAGAAAACTACCAATGAATCCAATTCGGAACAGCCTATAGATACGATACGGGTACAGGAACATTTTTGTGGGGAAGCAATTGCAAAAGAAATTTAGGAGAGACAGGAGAAATCAGTTATGTACTGACAAATCAAGTAGGCAAGCTTTCATCTAAGTGCCCATTCAGGAGTTAGATGCTACCTGCAATCAGATGGAATCCCACTCAGCATTAAACTGCAAAATAATTTTTGAGACAGTGTGGGTGAGATAACAGCTTTTATTGGACTGATTTCTGTTGGTGAAAGAGAGAAGCTTTCAGGCTTCCCAGATCTGAAGAAGAGCTCTGTGTAAGTGTATTCAGAGTGTCACAGCTATATACATGGTGGAACATAGTGTTTAGCATAAGTAGTTAACACACATTTCAAGGGATCATTCAAGATGAAGTAGCCTGTTAACACCTCTCCAGTCATGGGCAGATGAGGGGGAGGAAAGGTGTGTGTGTTGGAGGGGCGGGGGCTAGTGAGTTACAGGTTGTTGTAATAAGCCATAAATCCAGCGTCTCTATTCAGTTAATGATTTTTACTGTCTAGCAAAGTTAAGAATTTAAGTTCCCAGGCTTGTCTTTGGAAGGTGTTGTGCGGGCTTCCTTTGAGGATGTGGACTGAGAGGTCAGATATGGAAAGCGATCGCTCTGTGAAAAGTATTCACCTGCCGGTGATGCAGTATTTTTATCTTTTATAATTTTTCTGCGAGAGTTCATTCAGGAGTGAAGTGATTGCTGAAGCTTAAATTCATAACTCTGCTAGACACTAAAAATCATGGACTGAATAAAGACATTGGATTTATGGCTTATTACAACAAACCCATTAATTCCCCCCCCCCCACACACACACACACTTTTCCTCCCCCGTGTTCCCAACTTAATAACACCACTTCCCCAAGTAGCGTAGAGTCAAGATCCATGTAGTAGGTTGTGTTACTTACATTGACTGTTACTGGCCTCCAGGAGCTGACCCACAATGCCCCACCCTGACCATTCTGGTCACTGTTGTGAATTCCGCTGCCTAGGGGCCAGGTGGACAGGAAGTCACCCCTCCACCTTAAAGCCCTGCAAATTTTTGAAATTCCTTTTCCTGGTTGCTCAGCTCAGAGAGCACACCTAGCAACTCTCCATTATTGTGTGCAACTGTCCAGCTGACCATGACGGCTCTGTGCTGCGGACGTGCTGCTGCCTGGAGTACACAGGAGGTGTTGGATCTCTGGGGTCTACTTGGAGAAAATGCTGTGCAGGCACAGCTCCGATCCAGCTGTGGAAAAGTTGATGTTGGGAGATGGAGGGGAGAGGCTACGAGCAGGACCAGTGCTATGTGAAAGCCAAGGAGCTGCGGCAGGTGTACCAGAAGGCAAGGGAGGTGAACAGTAGATCTGGTGTGGAGCCACAGAGCTGGATGCCATCCTCAGCGGAGACCCCACCTCTATCCCCAAGAGCCCCCTGGATACTTCAGAGGAGGCCAAGTCACAGGCTCTCACCATGAACAGCGAGGAGGAGGAGGAGTATGGGAGACAGATGGCTGTGGGATCCAGCGAGCCAGGACATGTTTTTCACTCCACTGCAGTCCATCCAGTCCCAACAGTGAGCACGGGAGAGCCTGATGTAGGAGAAAGAACCTCTGATAAATAGGCACTTGGCTTTGAAATTACAAGTACGGAACCCCTAAAGCAGCAGGACACATGTTGATTTACACACTTTTTTTTTTTTTTTTTACTTGTGCCAGAAGAGGTAGTGAAACAAACAAGAGAGGTAGAGTTGCTATCAGCTTTTAATTCCCCTCTTGGGTTAGGCAGAGGGGGCTATTCAGAGCAGTTTGTTTATGTGCACCAGGATGTCCTATGAATCCTGTGTAGAGAACTTGATGAAACTTTCCTGGAGGTATTCTGCAATCCTCTGCTGAAGGTTTCTGGGGACAGCTGCCTTTTTTTTTTCCTGCCGCAGTAGGACATTTTCCCATGCCACTCAGTGATTACTGCAGCAGGCACCATTGCAGTACACAGGTTAGCAGCATATGGACTGAGGTGGCATCGGGATGCCAGCAGCGGCTTTGCTCTCTCTGCCTCTGTTATCCTCAGGAGTGAGAGATCAGCTAAAATCACCGCAGCCTGTGGATAATAGTGCCAGTATTCACTTCCGTTGCTCTGCACACATACATTCACGCCTGTGAGCTATCCCCAACTATCCCTCACTTCCCCAACCCCACCCACACCCCCAGGCCATACTCCCCATGGCTGGTGCTGTGACTCTCACCATGCTGTAGCAGTCCCAAGGAGAAGTGAAAATGTAGTGCTTACAACTTGTGGAGATCAAGGGGAGTGATCAGTATCTTAAGTTTTGATTTCTGTCGTGGATACACTGACAATGGTACCTCTGTGTGTTGTATCTTCAGTTGCTAGTATTTTGGCCTTGAGAGCATCCCCCTCTGCACCTGGGGAATGCCTGAGCCAGATAAGGAGAAAGGAGAGGACTCAGCATGTGTGGCAGGTGTCATAGGCTGGGGGGAGGCTGTGCCACCCCAAACAGCCAGGTGTGGCCCCACCCACGATCCGCCCCCACATCTCCCTCTGTGGCTCCCCATGTGGTGGACCTGGCTGGGGCTGTGTGGACCACCCTCCCGGTGCTGGGGGTGGGGGGCTGGGAGGGGTGCTCCAGGCTCTGGTGGGGGGTGGAAGGGGTGGGGCCTCAGGCAGAAGTGGTGGAGCTGGGGGCTAGCCTCCCCCATCTGGCAGTTCATGCACCGCCCATGGGATTCGGGATGACATGTTCCAGGAGATCCTGCAAGCTAGTGCTGCATCAGAGAATGAGCACAGGGCTTGGAGGATCACCCTTGCAGACAGCATGGACAAGGATAGAGTGGAGAGAGGAGAAAGGCGCAAAAAAAGGGGAGGGAGACGTGCAGCAGGAGATGCTTGTGCTTCTCAGATGGCAAACAGAGATGCTGTAGACTCTGGTGAAACCTGCAGGTTCTACAAGCCCATGCTCACCTCCCTCTGCAGCCCATGGAGAACTCAGCATTCCCCATGGTATTAGAGGTCGGTGCTCTACCCTTAACACTCCATCTGGAGGGACGTTAAAGAAAATAACAGCTTCACATCCACTGACCTGTAAAAGACATGGCTTGGTGTAGGTGAACATGAAATGGAAATGACTATTCTTTCCGCTTCATACATTTTTTTTCCTTTTAATTTATTAAGTTTTATTAAATTCTATTTTTTTTAATTTGCCTGGTTACAGAATAAAATTCTGTTTTGGGAACATAATTTATCTTTCTTTACAACATATGCTGGCTGGTGCTGAGCAGTCTTAAACACCCACCAATTTCCTGTTATTTCATTTTGTCAGATCCCCTAACGTCATTTACAGACCATATTAATAGGTGCATTGACGGTGTTCTATTCCTACACACACCTCACTCAGTACAAGATTCATACTGGGCTGCAAAAGAGCAAGGCCAGTTAGAGCACACTACTTTGGTCTTTCAAAGCCTCCCTGAGTTGTATAGCTCCGTGTTGAGTTCTTTGCGTCACAGATATTGTGCAGGACACAGCAGGCAGTTATAACCATTTGGGATAAATTTTTTCACTGAGGTCCAATCCAAGAGGCATGAAATATTATGGGATGCAGATGAAATTATGGGATAGCGAAGACTGTATAATGGGAAGTTGAACCCATGCTCAGTTACCCCTGTGTGACTCATTTTGGCCTCGTGAGGCATTGTAAAAACTTCCCAAAATACCCTGTGCTGGATGGTGGTGAGTTGCACCACGGTATGCTACACTCTGAATCAATACAATTGCTCCTGTGAGGACGCACACCACCAACACAGAGCGTAGTGTGGACATGCACAAGTGATGTAATAGCTGTGACAGCTGTATGTTGACATAACTTAGGTGGACATTCATTTTGTAATGTAGTCATGGCCTCAAAGTACCTTTCCAAGACCCGAAGATGAGCTCTGCATAAGCTCGAAAGCTTCTTTCTCTCACCAACAGAAGTTGGTCCAATAAAAGACATTACCTTGCTGACCTTGTCTCGCTAATATCCTGAGACCAGCACAGCCACAACAACACTGTATGCAAATAATTTTTATGCATTTGAGAAAAGATGGTATTCATTTTCTATTGCTGAAACACAAGTGCTGTTTATAAATGTGAATTACTGAAGTTACTATTTAAAAAAAAAACATGGGGGAGGGGGAAAGTGAGGAAGGATGAACAGTTTTTTTTCCCTCCTGTTATGGGATTTGATTAATTCTTTTCCCCATGTTACAGATTGGACTCTTTTTAAATTTACAAATGGAAAGAGCAGGGGCTAACTCACCTCAGGAAGTTTGAATCTGCACTCCATTTGTGTCGCAAGTGTGGTGAGGTTTGTGAACTCTGTTCATTTTTTAGGAGGCAGTGAGCTCTCTCCCCACAGCCACTGTGACAAACAGATAATGTTGAAACAGCCAAGACCATGGAAGGTTACACCAGGAGAGGCGGTTTTGTGCTTAATGGTTAGAGTAGAGGACTAGGAGTGAAGGAGAAACCCCAGAAGTTCTCTCTCTAGCACTGTATTATCTTCGACAAATTGCTTAATCTTTGTGGGCCAGATTGGGAGCCCCTTGTTCTTCATGGTGAGTAGTTGCTTGTGTAAATAGTACCAAGTGAATGAGGTTATCTCTGTGAGTAATAGCTCATGCAGATGGAAGGGGTTCATGATCTGACCCTCTGTGCCTTAGTTTTCTAGTCTGTTAAATAATACCTACCTAACAGCACTGCTGTAGTGAGGTTTAATGTTTGCAAAACACTCAAGTCTTTGGATGAAAGGTGCTATAGAAGTGCACATTATTAGCAGACAGCTCTCTACCCTTGATTGTTCATGAAGGCATGAGATGCACCTATCCTTACTCACTCCCCAGTACCTTATATGAGGTGGGTATACTTAGAAATTGACTCCATCTTCCAATTTATTGCAGCTCCGTTCTTCTTGAGCTTTCCAAGTAGCTGTCATTACTTAATCTTTTTTAATAATGTATTTTAATTTAAATTTAGGGGAAATTACTCACATGCAGCTGCCTTTGCGTTTCAGAGAGCAGTTTACAGCCCTTTGAAGTCTTCATGTGTGAAGGAAAAAGAAGAGCTTAGGATAAGCAGAACTTGAATGAAACCATGTAGGCAGATAACAGATATGAATTTCCAGTGTTGTGTGTTCTTCTTTGGGATCCAAGTCGAGTGATGAGTGAGTCATGCTGGGGCAACTCACATCATGCCCCAGGAGATGGTGTGGCTTCAGTCTCTTTGCATCTTAATTAGGGACCAGTTCTTTCAACTTCAGGGATCAAGGTTCTGACCACAAAGTTCGTTGGCAATGTGGATAACTTTGTAATTCCCAGTGATGAAGTTGTGATAAAGTGGGTGCTCGCGCTGGTATTTTCAGCGGTGCTGATTCATAACTTGCAAATTACTGTTTATTTATAGATTTTTGCAGTTTTACCTCTTTTTGAAAAAATTAATTCTACTTTTACTAATGTGGGACTCAATGGAGTTAGTGTTGCATAGTGGGGGATTCCAGGGGACTGAGAGTTAGAATGTCATGGCTTTATTCCCAGCTGTACTACCCATTTTCTTTGTGATTCTGGACAAATCGGTTAACTCCTCTGTACCTCAGTTTGCCCATGGGTATAGTGGATACAAAAAATACCTCGCTCCCTCCCCCCACCAGGTGATGTGAGAATGAATTATCGTGATCCAGCAGCCCTTATTCACATGATTAGTTCTGGGACTACTCACATCAGTAAGGACAGCAGGATTGGACCCTAGTGTTTGTAAAACACACTAAGGTCTTCAGAGTAGCAGCCGTGTTAGTCTGTATCCGCAAAAAGAACAGGAGTACTTGTGGCACCTTAGAGACTAACAAATTTATTTGAGCATAAGCTTTCGTGGGCTACAGCCTACTTCTTCGGATGGTTTTTGGGTTTCAAGCACAGGGTATGTTGTATTCATTTATCTTCTGAGAAATATTTGGTCTGATTTTATTTAAAAAAAAAAAAAATTACTGAACACCCACAACCCTGACTTCAACATTGCTAAAAATCAGCCCCAGGTATGTTTTGCAGCAAAGTGACTCAAGTAACATGCTGTTATTATTCAATATTTGTATTATTGTTGTACCTAGGAGCCCCAGTCAGGAGCCCAGGATCCTATTGTGCTAGGTGCTGTACAGACAAAGAACAAAAAGACAAGCCCTGCAATAAGGCCCGATTTTTGTCTTTTCTGCCCCACCCCTCTTCATTGCATTGTTCCTCTTGCATCTAGACCCTGTCAAATGTTGTCCTGATGCAGGAAGGTTTCAGCATGTGCATGCTGTGCTGATCCTTTTTATTTAACTAGAAGTGCTACTAGCTTTTACCTCTAAATTAGTTATCGGAACATGATAGGTCAACGGGATCGTTCTCTTTATCATGGCGCTCACCTGAAATATCCGCTAAGGTAGCAGTGCCAATGATTTGTGAGCAAATGTACAACCCAGTGGGGAGCTGCAGAACTCACCTCCATCTTCCAAGGGTTAACAGTAACCTATAATAATAATTCTGTGACATAAAAATGCTTCTTTTTATGCATTACCTATTTCCAGAGGCCTAATTTAGGTTTTGTATCAAACACTCTGGCTTCCCACTGAGAAGGAAAGTGCTACCAAGAGACTTCACTCTCTGTTATTCTGATGGTGGTATCTGGGAGGAGTGAGGAAATAAGGAAGCAATTGCCGATATCACTAGTAGTAAGTACAAATAGTGGTGCAGAGTGGGCTACAAAGGTAAAATAGGTTGACGGGATTGTTATATCGAGGCCTGACCTTTGTTCTTTTATATACTGTATTTGTGATAAACTTTATAGACATCTAGCAAAGAAAAAAAATGAATTGGTTACAGTGTATTCATTTTTAACCACCCAGAAATTTCACATGCCGTATGAAAATGGTGAACGCTGTGAAATAGTACAGAGAGATTATGTGTTTATGCATAAACAAACACTGCCAAATACACTGCCATGTCTATGCTGGAGGTGCACAAATGCAAAGAAGTTCAATGTCAGGTTCTGCTGTAGAACTGGTGAAATTTTTTCATCAAGAAATGGCTTTTTGTTGAAAATGAAAATTTTCACAGAAAGATTTTAACTTTTGATTACTTTTTTTTAAACCCTGGAATCCAAAACCCAAAATCTTTTGCTGAAAATGAGTTTTTTTGGAAACCACCAGATTTAGTGGTATGGAAACATTTTAGCCAAAATACTTTTAAAAAACAAATACATTTGCTTTTCAGTTTTTATTTTTCAATGAAAATACATTTTTCTTGTCGGAAAGTTTGGGGAAAAAAAGATTGTTTCCTGTGATCAAAAAAAAAAAAAAAAAAAAAAAATTCATGTTTTCTGCTCTATTCTGCAGTTAGCCAACAAGTTAGGGTAAACTGCAGAATCCCACCTCAAACCTGGCCTCCTGCTTCTGCCCAGGTTCCAGGGGAAGACTCCTTGGAACTGGGAGTTCTTATTTGGCAGCTTATTACCCATGCAGTTCCTTCCTCCCTCCTTTCTCTGTGCCCTCTTGCTCTGGGCAGAAGTGCAAGGCTGATTCAGACTGTTTCCAGGACACTTATCCTTTTCTTCCCTCATCTGTGCTCTGGAAAAAGGGATCATGGAGTATAGGATCATATGGTTGTTTTTGTTTGACAGACTTAAGTGTAAAAATATGTGTTTCATCCAGACTTGAGTCAAAACCCGTTACCTAGCCTACATAATATAATCTGGTGTATTTGGGCTGTGTAAATCTGTTTTTATATGGTAACATGATCTAGTAGAGTGACTGTGTCTGCTGGGAACAAGTACCTTATGAGTTCTAGTCCTGATTTATCACTAGGGTGACCAGATGTCCTGATTTTATAGGGACAGTCCTGATTTTTGGGAGCTTTTTCTTATATAGGCTCCTATTACCCCACCACCCCCTGTCCTGATTTTTTTACACTTGCTATCTGATCACCCTATCTACCACTAATGTGCTCTGAGATCTTGGAGAAGTTACTTAACCTTTCTGTTTCTCAGCTTTCCATGTGTTAAAGATGGTAATACAGAGTTACCACCTCACAGATGTTGTGAGGCGTAATTAATTACTGTTTGTACAGTTTTGAAGATGCACAGTCCTAAATAAGTGACAACTTAATTTTTTCTTCATATTTATACTATACTCTGGAGAAAGATATGAACTGATTCATTCCCTAATGTAAGACAGTTTTTGTTATCTTCTCACTTCTAAGTAGAACAGGAGCTTAATGCCAGCTCTGTATTTTTGGAGTGAATATAGTATATTTGTGTGTTCAAATAGAATGGTCCATCCTTTTCATTTCACTCAGAATTCTGACATATCTTTCCTTACCAGTTTTATCTGTTTTTATGTGGCAAGCTGTATTGATCAGGATGGCTCAGTTTGATCAGTTTCTTTGTGCATCGCTGACATTCTCAGTGGAATATGTACTGATATGGGGATATTTATGGTTAACAAGCTGTTGCTACACTCACAGTGTCCAGGGCTTGAGGGGACAGTGCAGAATAGTTGCTTGCCCTCTTTGCTTCAATGTGCAGAGGGAACCCTCTGTTTGTAGTGTTCAGATTCTGAGTAGAGGGATAATGACCCATCCACAATTCATCACTGCAGAACAGTCACGTGAAGCATGTTGGTTTAATGTGAAGCATCCAGGCACAAGAGAGTAAGGAAAGTCAGAGAGCTCCAGTCTTAACCCTGAATTTGATTTCAATTTTGGGTTTAAGACCGAAAAGAGTTTTTTTGGTTGTTTAATTTCCTTTTTTTTTTGGAGGTGGTGGGGGGGAAGAATAATAATATGCCATTGACATGCTTTGGGATCTGAGACTCCTCTGGACCCCATAGGATGTCAATGGACTCATTAAGATTTAGCCAAGTTTTATGCATTATTCATAATATACATTCACAGCATGCACCCTAACGACTGTCTCCTGTGAATGCTTAGTCAGAATCATTTGCATTCTGTATATGGATCCATAATATGAAGTACATTTAGCTACTTTTTTTGTGTAGTATCCACATATACTGTTCTGGGTAATGCAACAAATGTGTTTAAGCAATAGCATGCACTTGTGTATTATGATTCCATAAAACAAATGTATATTAAAACTCTTTATGAAAATTAATTATTGCATATGTGCAATAGACAGGTTTTTCTTTTTCTTTTTTTTTTTAAGCTTTGATATCATTTTACTTTTACTTTTCCCACAGATTTTAGTGGATTTTTAATTAGGGGCTCCTATTTTACAAACTTTTGTTTCAAATATAAAAATATTTCACTTTTGAAGCAGAGGGTTGGCAGGTGATGAAACACCAAAGTGAAGCTGAGATGTCTGATAATCACAAGAGCCATTTGCTGCAAGTTTGCTCTAATCCCATGAACACTAATTCTGCTGTACATGACAAGACAAAAGAGTCAACAAAACACCTCATCAAAAAATTAATGCTGCTCTTGTCATCTGACGTGGGGAAGCTCTTCACTGCTCTTTTCTGAGCCTGCATTGATGTCAGAAATGATGTTTGGACTGGCACTAAACCACTGAGTGGCCTAGGGCAAGCTACTTAACATAACTCTGCATTGGTTTTCCTCCCTGTAAAATGGAGATAGCACCAGAGTGGATTTGTGAGGAGAAACTGGCTAATGTTCCTATACGGATATTTAAACCTGATGTGTCCTTGCTAGTGCTTTTCTGTAAATGTTTGGCCCAGACAGGGTCAGCCTCCTCTGCAGGACTATCCCTTCACGCAAGCAGGACTCCCTGTGGATCCTAACTGGAGTGGGAGGAGACAAAATGGGTGGGTGTGGGATGGAGGTAGCGATGGATGGGAATTATTTCCCTTGTACAGAGTCTGGGAAAGTTACTTGCTTGCAGAGCCCCTTCTGCTTTTGGGACCTTAAATGGGGGTTTCTAGTAACTGTCAAGAGCAGAGAAAATACCTGGGAGCAAAGTTTCATTGAAACTATGCTGCCAGATAGTGGAGGAAAGCTGCAGGAGGGCCTGGGGACAGTGCGGAATCACAGGTGTGATAGGTATAAACCCTGGCTTCTTCTAGGTTAACTTCAGAGAAACTGTACACCCGACTTCTCCCAACCACATCCTATGAGTTTCTCTAATTAATCATTATGTCACTTAAGGGGCCAGGCTTCAGTGATTTTTAAAAAAAGGTGATTCCGAAAGTTCATAATTTATTATAACATGGGAATGAAAATCCTCAGGAAGGGCCCTATGTGGAATTTATTTATTTCCAGACGTTCCTACAGTGCATTAGGCAGTGTCCACACATATGTGGTCCTTGCCTTGAAGAGATGCGACCTGGGTCAGACTCAGTAAGGATCTTGCTGTGTCCTCTGAAAGATGGCAACATTTGGTGTTCGTAGCCCAGAATTAGCTGCAATCCTTCTTTGGACAGACGATGCCTCATAACGCACCTTTTGTTGTGGTGTTCTGCTCAATAGGGCTGGCTGACATTTTTAGTATTTTCAAAATTTTGATGGAATTTTTTTTTCATAAATTTATTTTTTTTTAATTATCTTCACTGTTTTTCATTTGTCTCTCTTGCTCACTTAGCAACTGAGAGTTCGGAAAGCTTCAGTTCCAGACAGCTGGGTGAAGGTGTATTCCTGTTTTGTGTTTCTACAATCTTAGCACAATGGGGTCTCAGTCCATTACGAGGGCTCTTCAGCGCTATGGTGGTAATACACATAAAAATAAATAGTGTCAGTTTGTTGTCAATGTTGGCCATGATGATGATGTACTTAATTGTATCCTTGTGCAGCATGAGCTCAAGCACATAGAGGCAAAGCCATCACAAGTCACTTTTGATGTATTTTATTTTCATATAGAAGATGCTAGTCAATAAGAGAGAGAGAACAGCTTTGTGGCCAAGGCACTAGATTGAAATTTAGGAGCTTTGGGTTTGGACTTGGCTTAGCAAGGGATTTCTCTTTGTGCCTTAGTTTCCTATCTGTAAAATGCTTCACAGGCGCAATATCAGGAGATTTATGATGAGCACCGTGGAAAAACCTATTTAAAAAATACCACAAACCCTAGGTAAGTTTACCCTAAAACAACATAAATTATGTCATTAAACTAGTGTGAACTCTCTCTCACTATCAAGCCGACAACAAAAGAACCTAAGTACCAAGGAAGTTTGGGTTCACAGCATGCCCCTGAAGGTCAACAAACATGTTATTTGGAGTTGGTGCCTCTAAGCTTTTCTTTCAGTGTTTATATGAATATTATTTATATTAAGCAAATGCAAGCTCAGCATCATGGTTCATATTCATAGAATCATAGAACTGGAAGGGACCTCGAGAGGTCATCTAGTCCAGTCTCCTGCACTCGTGGCAGGACTAAGCATTATCTAGACCATTCCTGACAAGTGTTTGTCTAACCTGCTCTTAAAAATCTCCAGTGATGGAGATTCCACAACCTCCCTAGGCAATTTATTCCAGTGCTTAACCACCTTGATAGGAAGTTTTTCCTAATGTCCAACCTAAACCTCCCTTGCTGCAATTTAAGCCCACTGCTTCTTGTCCTATCCTCAGAGGTTAAGAAAAACAATGTTTCTTCCTCCTCCTTGTAACAACCTTTTACGTCCTTGAAAACTCTTATGTCCCCTCTGTCTTCTCTTTTCCAGATTAAACAACCCCAATTTTTTAAATCTTCCCTCATAGGTCATGTTTTCTGGACCTTTAATCATTTTTGTCGCTCTTCTCTGGACTCTCTTCAATTTGTTCACATCCTTCCTGAAATTTGGCACGCAGAACTGGACACAGTACTCCAGTTGTGGCCTAATCAGAGCGTAGTAGAGCAGAAGAATTACTTTCCATGTCTTGCTTACAACACTCCTGCTAATACCAGAATGATGTTCACTTTGTTTGCAACAGCGTTACACTGTACTCCTATTTAGCTTATGGTCCATTATGACCCCCAGATCCCTTTCCGCAGTACTCCTTCCTAGGCAGTCATTTCCCATTTTGTATGTTTGCAACTGATGGTTCCATCCTAAATGGAGTACTTTGTATTTGTCCTTATTGAATTTCATCCTATTTATTTCAGACCATTTTTCCAGTTTGTCCAGATCATTTGGAGGATAGGATTAAAATTCAAAAGCACTTATAACCCCTCCCAGCTTGCAAAACTTTGTAAGTGTACTCTGTATGCCATTATCTAAATAACTGATGAAGATATTGAACAGAACCGGACCCAGAACTGATCCTTGTGGGACCCCACTCGTTATGCCCTTCCAGCATGACTGTGAACCACTGATAACAGTTTTCCAACCAGTTTTGCACCCACCTTATGTAGCTCCATTCAGGTTGCATTTCCCTAGTTTGTTTATGAGAAGGTCATGTGAGACAGTATCAAAAGTCAAGATATACCACGTCTACCATTTTCCCCCCTCTCCACAAGGCTTGTTACCCTGTCAAAGAAAGCTGTCAGGTTGGTTTGACAAGATTTGTTTTTGACAAATCCATTCTGACTGTTACTTATCACTTTATTATCTTCTAGATGTTGGCAAATTGATTGCTCCATTATCTTTCCGGGTACAGAAGTTAAGCTGACTGGTCTGTAATTCCCTGGGTTGTCCTTATTTCTCTTTTTATAGATTGGCACTATATTTTCTCTTTTCCAGTCTTCTGGAATCTCTCCTGTCTTCTATGACTTCTCAAAGATAATTGTTAATGGCTCAAATATCTCCTCAGTCAGCTCCTTGAGTACTCTAGGATGCATTTCCTCAGGCCTTGGTGACTTGAAGACATCTAATTGTCCAAGTAATTTTTAACTTGTTCTTTCCCTATTTTAGCCTCTTCTGATCCTACCTCATTTTCACTGGCATTCACTATATTAGACGTCCAATCATCACCAACCTTCTTGGTGAAAACTGAAACAAAGAAGTCAGTAAGCACCTCTGCCATTTCCACATTTTCTGTTTCTCTCCCCCCCCCCACCCCCACTGAGTAATGGGCCTACCCTGTCTTTGGTCTTCCTCTTGCTTCTAACGTATTTGTAGACTGTTTTCTTGTTACCCTTTATGTCCTAGAAAGTCTGATCTCGTTTTTTGCCTTGGCCTTTCTAATTTTGTCCCTACATACTTGTGTTGTTTGTTTATATTCATCTTTCATAATTTGACCTAGTTTCTACTTTTTGTAGTACTCTTTTTTGATTTTTATATCATTGAAGATCTCCTCCTGGTGAGGCCAAGGTGAACTCTTGCCACACTTCTTATCTTTCCTACGTAGTGGGATAGTTTGCTCTTGTGCCCTTCATAATGTCTCTCTGAAAAACTCCCAGAACTTTGGGAGCTGTTTCCATAATTTGGGTGCAGCTTTTCCTTTAGCATGTTTTAGTTCAGCCTACAGTGCAGTGTGTGACAGTACCACCTCCAGAGCAGCCTGTGATTCTGCTCCTTGTATTTTTCTCTTGAGGAATCTAAATTCAAATGGTAAAATGTGCAACAGTGCAATGAGTATGTTTTGTTAGTGTTATTAGGCTTATGATGTGGAAAACAAAGGACTTGCTTCCTACTGTTTTGTGAAATTTCTAGGAAACTCCCAGCAGTTTTATTTAATATTTGCAATAGGTAGCTCTAGTTTTCTAAAAGATTTTAAACCGATTTTCTCCAAAGAACAGCTGTTTAAATAGGAACGAGGGTACTTGGAAAATGAGCACTATACATTAGCTGGATGCACAAGGGATAGCAAAAGAAATAGTTTTTTTTTCTCCCCGTGTACTAATCTTCACATCATCTCTCCCCCACTGATACCTTACAGTTACACATTAACTTTCAAGATCTTCAAGCACTTTATGGTTATATTATTATTATTATTATTATTAATAATAACAACGAATGTGGTACTATGCCTTGGTAGACCTTAAAGTGCTTTTGCTGGGATGAGTACCATATTATTAGCCTCGTGTCACAGGTGGCAAAACTGTGGCTTTTAGAGGTTATGATTTGTCTTTTATCACCCAGTGGCAGAGCCCAACATTCCTGGTTCTCTGATTTCCAATCGTGTGCTCTATCTACTGGACGGTGCTGTCAGCCCTTTGTATATGTTAATGCACACATTTCTGTCACGTAGGTCAGTGTTACACCTTCTATTGCCAACCTCGACTTTTCAGAAATCTTGAGTCAGGCCCTTACAAATCATGAAATTAAAAAAAATGGCGGGGGAGGTGTTTCTCGTTGCCTGCCATGTGGTTTTCGTGGCTTCATGTCATCAAGCTTTTCTCCACAACCGTGAGGACTAGATGCTGTTTTTTTTTAAAGCTGAGATTCTCATATAATCACATGGCTTCAGAAGCTTGGGCTTTAAGATAAACACCTAAATACTGTAAACTCACAGAAGCTGGCAGCTGTGTATTATTTATTTTATTCATGATGAAAGTGGGACATAAAGATTAAAGTCCAGATTTTGCCTTGTGGACACCTGCAGCAGCAAATGCCCAAGTGAAATCTCAGACCTTGGGTTTGATTTGCCCAGTGTCACACAGTTAATAGTGGCAGAGCCAAGAATGGAATTCCAGGGAACTTGCTCCTTCTTCAAATCTCAGGACCAGCATTTCTCCACGGCTTAGAATTACAGCGTTTCAGGAGCTGTATCAACATCACTGATCCCTCCTCCCCTGCTCTGGGTCCTCCCAAGGTATTTCTTTCTCTTACTCAGGTGATTATTAGCAAAGCTTGGAGTCATGTTGAAACTTGTTGCAATCACTAGGATATTCCTTCACCTCTAATACTTGTGACCCTGAGCTTAATTA
The DNA here is from genome assembly GCF_027887155.1 of Malaclemys terrapin pileata. Taxonomy (NCBI): domain Eukaryota; kingdom Metazoa; phylum Chordata; order Testudines; family Emydidae; genus Malaclemys; species Malaclemys terrapin. Next base: position 118,083,997 of record NC_071505.1, read on the forward strand.
ACAAGATGTACAGTAGCCAGCCTTTGTATTAGTTACTGAGTTAAAAAGCATTGGGCTGGAGTCTTGATTCTCCTTTTTTTATGCCCGTGTTACTGCATTCAGCCGATTGATTTGTCTTGACGTTCAGGCTATTTATACTTGACAATGGTGGAGAAAAGACCAAAGACAGGAACTGAATTGGGCCATATGTTACTTATCTGGAGGTTAGTGCTGCTGCCTTTCATCTCAATGGGGTTTAACACTAAATCCTAATGATGATCATTTAATTGTCAGCATTGGTTTATTGCTGGTCAAAGCATGCGAGAAAGGAGAGGGACAGTTCTGTTATGAAGATCAGCACAGTCTACTGTGAGTGGCATCCTGACAGACCTCATTAGGGTACCTGAGCCCCAGTGGGGGGGAGCCCAGGCTGAGGAACCTAGCAGTGTATCCATTTTGAACATCCACCATATTTACTGGGAATGACTTGGTCAAATTCATACATAAAGTACATGTTCTGGTCAAAAATAGAACTCTGAACTCACGCTCTTGTGCTTCCTGAGACAAGTGTGCACATTATTCACCACACCACCATTGCAGTTGACCCTGATTGTCAGTTGACACTGATTGAGTGTCAAGAAGGAGGCCCAGGGCTGAAAGCATAAGACACTTTGTACAGTGTTTTTGGGAATCTTAAAGTGATGCTGTTAGTGCTGTACCTGCCCTGTCTCCGGGGTTGTCAGTCCAGCACCTCCCATACACACTGAATTAATGCAAACATTTTAAAAGCATCCATGAAGCATCACAGGTGGCTATCAAGTACCGCACTGGTGCATCACTCTAGTTCATGCATACTAGGTTCACAGAGGCTGGAGAATACATATAGTAAATAAACTTCAGGAAATTACAGTCTAGGTTGCAGCAGCCTTGTTTCCTAAATATTAATACTAATACTACACTAAGAAAGTAAAACAATTTAAAGGAACTGGCTGGAAATACTTTACAGGTGTAAAAGGGAAGCATATGGCAGAGCAGAGATTACCAGTGAAAATGACAGATGATTAGCATTTACTAAAACTTTTAATTAACACCCTGCAAAATTCCATAAAATGATACCGCATGTAAATTATGTGTGATGTCTTAGAGCATTCTTTTACCTGTTTTAAAGAAGGGGAGAAAAAATTAGATAGCAAAACTACTTAAAGCGATTTTCTTAGCCCTGGGTTTGTGTAGGGTGTCATGAGTGTTGTGTCAATCAAGTTTGCATCAACTGCCAATATAGCAAAAAAAAAAAAAAAAAAAAAAAAAAAATTGGCTTAGATAAAAGGTAATTCTCTGTGTTCTCCACAGATTTAAAAAAAAAAGTTTTCTTTTGAGTTTCTATTCTTCCATTTTTATTTTAAGCATCTCTCTCCATTGTGAGGGAATGGATTTAAGAAACCAGAGCCCAGAACACTGGAGTTTAAAGGAAAACTGCAGGGCAAAGTAAAAGATATTCTAATTACAGAAAATAACCACAGTGGGTACAACCCCACAAAACCTTACTCATGTGAATAATACCATTAACTTCAGTGGAACTATTTACATCTGTAAGGATTATGCTCACGAATGAGTTTTTTTTTTTTTTTTTTGAGATTGGTCCCTGGGTTTTATATTTTCCACTAGTACATTTATATGAAATGAGGAACACGGGTCTGTCTCATCTAAGAAATCTTTGCTACAGTAAAAGAAACCCCACACAGAGCAGATTTGTATATGTTCAGTGTTAATTACACTAAAAAGAGCTTCCAAAATCATGAATGCACCCTGCCTCTTTGTCCCAAAGAAACTGATTTCTCTGGAGGGGGAAGGGTCTCATTCTTGTAAAATCAGATTTAAAATGTTTGTGTGTAATAAAGAGGGTACATGATTTTGTGGGAATGTTATCAATGGATTCCTTGAGGCTTTGGATCTGGGTTCTTTATTCCAACAACAGTCTATAGGCACCTGTCTGGGTTTTGTAGATTAGTGTAGAGTATGTTGTGGAGCACAAACATGATAAAGCATAAACACGCTCCTTTAGCCCTGGCTGGTCTTGAGCACAGAGCTCTGTGGTTCTGGTGGATACAGACTACACTTAGCTTAATCCATCCTGTTTTGAAGTCTGAATATGTTCCTTAGTTACCTTTAAATCATGTTTTAATCCCCATCAGTCAAGTCCTGAGCAAGGTAGTTTAAACCGTTAAAAATCTTTTTTTTTTTTTTTTTAAATGAACCCAATTTTAAAATGAATGTACTCATCTCATCATGTATTCATTGTGTTAACTGGGCAAGCCTCTCTTGCCCCAATGAGATTTGATTAAGATATTCCAGGGACTCAGGCAGGTGATGTAGGGATTGACAAAAAATACTGGAAAATGGATTAACTTTTAAAGCTGTCTGAATTTAAGGTCAGAGGAGGGAAGTGGGGGGGGGAAAGGAATTCATGGCAAGTTTTAGGCTTAGAGCTAAAATGTAAATTAAATGTGGACATTAGCCATTTCGACCTCTTATTTTGTACAGCTAAATGGGAGTTTTGTTTTTTCTGTTTTCACCTAGCTGCCCCCGCATACCCTCATCTGTGCTCACTGCATGGACCCCATCCACCACATCCTGCCATCCCTTCCACACCCACTGGCAGAATTTGGCCAGACTGGATTTCAAGTGAGAGAGCTGGTTTAAAGGGGCACAGCCAATTTCAACATCACACTTTTGTCTGAAATATCTTTTAGCTACTGTCGCCTCAATCCTGGAAATTGCTCCACTCAGGCAGGATTGGGACCTACTATTACAAATAACACCCAGGATTACTATAATTGAAAGTGATAAGAGGGGAAGAACATTCTCTCTCTCTCTTCTTCTCCCCCCCCCCCACTAGTTTGCTATCTTTGTCCCTTTGACGGCACTTGGGCGTGTGTGATTTTTCACAAGTGCTCAGCAACGGCCTAGCTCTGCTTCCAGTGAAATCAATGGAAGTTTTATAAATGCCTGAAATGGGAGCACAATTAGAGCAATTGCTAGAGTGCTTTTTAAAAAATCCTAGCCCATGTGTGTAGTCAGTTTCATGGTTTCCGTTGGGTAGCCAGTCCCTTTCCCTTGATGTTTGGGTGGGTTTTTTCACACAGCAACAGGGGAGAAAATAACATTTAAAAAAAGTAGTGTGTGTGTGTGTGGGGGGGGGGGGACTATAAAACCACAAAAATGGCAGATGGGCTTGGAAGCAGCTGTACAACTTGGGGCTATTTTTAACTAATTAAAAAATGTTATAGGTTTCTGTTAGACCTTGGGCCTGTAAGTGTACCTCTTGAATGAATTCTCAAGAAATTCCCAGACACCATGGGAAAAATTCTGCTCTCCCTGACATCTGAACAAATCTGGACTAACTCCATTGGAGTCAGTGAAGTTACTCTCAATTTACACTGTGTAAATTGATGACCTGTGTTGCAATCCATGCTGTAAATTTTGTCAGGGAGGGGAGCTGAAACCAGCCCTAAATCTCAGTAGGGCGGGGATGCAGGTGGAAGCCACTATCCCTCTTACAGCATTTTGACAGACTGATCCATAGTGAAGCCTTGTACTGTGATCTCTATTCTCCATTGATCCATGTGTCTAACCTTCATTGACATGAATGGGAATCACATGCATGTGTAGAAGAGTTATTTAGACCTAGGGCTTAAGGCACTGAAGCTGATCTCCTTCACTCTGCTAAGAGTGAAGAGGCTGAAAGATGACACTGAAAAGCAAAGAAAGAGGAAATAGAGTTGAAAATGGACATAGAGGAGACACAAAATATATCCCTGTAAATGCTGATTTGAAATCTCTCCCAGCTGTCCATTCATTTTTCAAGTATTGTATGTACCATAGAAAGGTAGGGGTGGGGTGTGTGTGTGATATATCTCACACACACACACACACACAAAATATATATATATATATATAATTGATATGCTGGCAGAAATTGTGTTTTGGAGATAGGAAAAGACTTGTAATAGATTTAAATCTGAAGCTCTTGTGTGCAACCAGATGACTGAAGTTGGCTTGGTTGTTTCCTGACACGGTGAAATAGAACAATTTTCCTAAAGGTGTGTGGGACAAAAACTGATTAGGCCCATTGGATTCTGCACAATCTCCAAGAGCTTTTTTTCAGGTCAATCAAGAGAAATCTGTATACCATGTATGCATTTGTTGAGCAATCAAAATCCCACCCTTGAGCGTACAAGCGATTCTTGTGTTATTGAATGGCAAAAAAAGAAATGGCGCAGCCTTTTTTTAAGGTAGAGGATAATAAATTCCCAATAATAACAGTAATTTAAAACCCTGTGATGAAAGTTGGTCATATTGAAGATAATTTTTTTATCTGAATGGTTTAAAAATACTTGCTGAGGAAATGCCAGGCATACGCTTGGTGCAAAATAATTTAGAATATGTAGTGAATCTATTTTCTAATAAAAGGTTAAGAATTTTTGTTCCATAGTGTACCAGTATATGTAAACCCATATTTATTACATGCAATTATATATGTAGTGTTACATATTTGGGGAAACTCAACTTTGTGGTTAAAGCACAGAACTAGGAACCAGTTGATACAGATTCTATACCCTCCTTTGATGTTGATTTCCTGTGTGACTTGTCTAAGGCAAAAAAACCTCCATATGCCCCCATTTCCTCTTTTCTAATGTGGGGATAATAAAGTTTACTACAAAGGGGTGCTGAGTCTTAATACATTATTTACTTTGAAATCCGTAGATGGAAATAGCACTATAAATTATGTTTAAGTGCAGCAAGGTCTGTAAAAGTGGCCTACTTCGAACTCAATTTAAGTCTGTGGAATGGGACAACTTCCTACCCCAGAGCTCATTTAATTCTGTGAACTCCTGGCATGACAGAGGGCTGCAAAAGTCTGGCCACTGCATTGCAAAGCGAATATACATTTTGGACCTTTGTACTCCCTCAAATGAGAGTTTTTACCTGTCTGTGGTTTTTCAAAACGAAAAAACTGTTTAGTAAGGCCCCACTTGCAAGTTGATTTGCAAGAGATAGACCCTTAAATCTGTTCATAGCTGTGTTTGTCTGTAGGGCTTTCCACAAGCATCTGTGCATATAGCTTGCAGGATTGGACCTAAATGTTACATTTCGTGGTTTGAGAACCAAGAGTTCATCCCTACAATCAGAGGAGACAAGGTTTTTCTGCTTCTTGATTTAAAAAAAAATCTGAGCTTTTTAGTTTGTATGGAGCATGCTCAGTTTCAGGTCACTTACATTTACCACAACTCTTCCAGCTTTTAGGGTTTTGGAAAGCTGAAGCTCTTATGAAGATTTGAAATAATCCAATAATATTTAATTAGTCAACACACTGCACGTGCTTCAACAGTAAGTACTTCTGAAGAGCTGCACCTTTTTTATGGAACAAAAAAAAATGAAGTACGCCAATGGTATCGCATCAACTTGCAGAGTTCAGAGAGGTTTAAAATTATTGGAGCAGTTAATTTTTTCCCATAATTACTTTGGTATTTTGCTTAGTTCTCTTCAAATTAAACTGAAAAAGAACCTCATTAACAGAAAAATTCACCAGTCAGAAATTAGGGTTTAAAATCAAAATACACAATTAAGAACAAAAATCACACTGAAAAATCTAGAGCAGTAACCCTAAAGTAGTAACCCTAAAGTGCTGAGGCTTGTATTTGTCCTTGTTGACTGCTGGCTTCTGGGGACAGTAGAGTAGCTCCTCGCATTCATTGCACTTAAAACTGCAAAGGGAGTCAAGATAGAGTCTCGGGTGCTTTAGTTGAAAATCAAAGATAAGCAATACACAAGAGGAAACATGCTTTCTTTTTCAGTTGCATATTGCACCACAGTGGATAACAATCATACCTAAGGATGGATCAGCTAAAGGTCAAACCCTTTTTATAGCACGTTGACAATAGGCTAAAATATTTAGCACCACTGTGGATACCTTAGGTTGGGTTAGGAGCTTTTCAGTACCACGTAATTGTGTTTCCTAATAACTTTGAGCTTTCAGTTCAAATTTAAAAAGAAGTTGTATCACTTTAAAAAACATGCAAATCACCCCAACTCAAGGATTTTTCTTCATTTTTCAAATTGGTGAATTCATTGTGGCAAGTCAAAATTGACTAAGACAAATCTCATCTCTAGTCTCTTTTATACTTGACATAAATATCCTACTACAAAATGATGTAGAGTTGACTAATAAGAATTGGTTTATTTTAAAGAGGAATGAAATACACATGTGCACATTTTCCATGGATATGTTTTCCATGGTGAGGGCTCATTGGGTCTCCTGGCCACATATGCCTCAAACACCTCAAATAATGGATTTTCCCCTATGCTGTGTATCACCATTTCCCCCTTTATAGGCCCTGATTTAGTAAAAACAAAAGCACATGTCCAGCTTTAAACATGTAAATGGTCACATTGAAGTCAATGGAACAGCTCATGCTTAAAGTTAGACATGTGCTTAAGTACCTTTCTGAATCAGGGCCAGCTTGCTCACCTGTATTCTTGCTATCTTGGGGCCTGATTCACCATTGACTCTGCAATTTATAGTGGTGTAAAATGGGTGTAAAATACTACTATTCTGAATTGGTAGCACCAGTGGCTGCTCTAGCCACAAGCAAATTGTGCAGCTGCTTAGGGCGGCAGATTTCTGGACAGCTGCTTAGGGTGGAAGATTTGGTCCGGCCGCCACTTCATCATGATGGAGGGGCAGCCAGGCCAAATTTGAGTGGCATTGCAAGTCCCTGTGCAAGATGTCAATGCCACTCCTATTTGATGGAGGGGGCAGCTGGACTAAATCTGCTGCTTAGTTAGGCTTATGAGGGAGGTGGGGGACACATCAAAGTGTTGCTTAGGGCAGCAGATTGTCATGATGGTCCCTTCTGACCTTAAAGTCTCTGCGTCTATAAGTAGACACATTTGATGCTCACTTTGCGCTGATGTGCATGACTACAAAAGGTGCAAGGCCTTGGCCAGTGGTGGAGCACTAAAATAGGAGCACTCATGCTCTTCCCTTAGAACCCCGCTACGTTACCCAATTCTGTGATGCAACAAAGATTCAGTCGTGTAGGGACCAGGTGTTCCTCAGTGAGTTCCCATCTCAGGTTGCCAACATGGTAGCTTCAAAACCATTCACTGGTGGTTTCAAAGTATCAAGAAAGGAGAAGGACAAACAGCATCATTGTTGATCTCTGCTTTTATCGTCCCTCATCAAATAAATAAATCAGACTATTTCAATGATGCAATAACTGATTGCTAAATTACATTTTTGTAAAGCATGAGTGAAAGAAGCCAGACATTACTGGACCTCAGCAAATAAGGTCAGATTCTGATACCCTTACTCATGCTGGATAATACCTTACTCTGTGAGTGGTCCCCTTAACATAATTGGAACCACACAGGTAGTAAGGTCCTATTCAACATAAGTAATGGTATCAGCATCTGTCCCATAATAATAAAAAGTTTAGAAGAAAATGTTCCATGGGTCCTGCCCCTGTGTATCTCTGTTGGGGAAACTAATTTGGTCCATAGTACATGTTTTAATGAGATCTCAGACTAAGGGCCTAATTCTAATGTCAGCTTTACTGGTGTAAGTGTCATGTGTAAAAGTAGTGTTACGAGTGATCAGAATCCGGTCTAAAACTGCATTAATTTTACAAAATATCATGCAGTTTATTTGCTATCACAAGTAAGTAAAACTCAACTACAGTTCCCCAAATAAAAGCACAAAGTGCATTTGGTGAGCTATTATTCTTTTATGTTTTGTTATTTATTCACTTGCTAATTTGCCGTGTTCAATAGTTCACATGGGATATCTCAGTCATGGCTGTGAATTAATAAGATTCTGATGTATTAACATAAGAACATAACATAAGAACGGCCATACTGGGTCAGACCAAAGGTCCATCAAGCCCAGTATCCTGTCCTCTGACAGGGGCCAATGGCAGGTGCCCCAAAGGGAATGAACAGACAGGTTATCATCAATTGATCCATGCCCTGTCACCCAATCCCAGCTTCTGGGAAACAGAGGGTAAGGACACCATTCCTGCCCATCCTGGCTAATAGGTCCATCAATGGCTATCTTCCATGAATCTATCTAGCTCCCTTTTGAACCCCGTTATAGTATTGGCCTTCACAACACCCTCTGGCAAGGAGTTCCAGAGGTTGACAGTGTGTTGCGACACAAAATATTTTCTTGTGTTTTGTTTTAAAAATGCTACCTATTAATTTCTTTTGGTGGCCCCTTGTTCTTGTATTATGAGAAGGAGTAAATAACACTTCCTTATTTACTTTCTCCATACCACTCATGATTTTATAGACCTCTATCATATCCCCCCTTAGTCGCCTCTTTTCCAAGCTGAAAAGTCCCAGTTTTAGTAATATCTCCTCATACGGAAGCTGTTCTATACCCCTAATAATTTTTGTTGTCCTTTTCTGAACCTTTTCCAATTCCAATATATATTTCTTGAGATGGGGTGACCACATCTGCACACAGTATTCAAGGTGAGGGCGTACCATGGATTTATATAGAGGCAATATGATATTTTCTGTCTCATTATCTATCCCTTTCTTGATGATTCCCAACATTCTGTTCGCTTTTTTGACTGCCACTGCACATTGAGTGGATGATTTCAGAGAACTCGCCACAATGACTCCAAGATCTCTTTCTTGAATGGTAACAGCTAATTTAGACCCCATCATTTGCATTTATCAACATTAAATTTCATCTGCCATTTTGTTGCCCAGTCACCCAGTTTTGTGAGATCCTTTTGTAGCTCTTCGCAGTCTGTCTGGGACTTAACCATCTTGAGTAGTTTTGTATCATCTGCAAATTTTGCCACCTCACTGTTTACCCCTTTTTCCAGATCGTTTATGAATGTTAAATAGGACTGGGCCCAGTACAGACCCCTGGGGGGACATCACTATTTACCTCTCTCCATTCTGAAAACCGACCATATATCCCTACCCTTTGTTTCCTATCTTTTAACCAGTTACCAATCCATGAGAGAACCTTCCCTCTTATCCCATGACTTCTTATTTTGCTTAAGGGCTTTTGGTGAGGGACCTTGTCAAAGGCATCCTGAAAATCTAAATACACTATATCCACTGGATCTCCTTTGTCCCCATGCTTGTTGACCCCCTCCAAGAACCCTAGTAGATTGGTGAGGTATGATTTCCCTTTACAAAAACCATGTTGACTATTTCCCAACAAATCTATGTGTCTGACAATTTTGTTCTTTACAATAGTTTCAACCAGTTTGCCCAGTACTGAAGTGAGGCTTCCTGGCCTGTAGTTGTCAGGATCACCTCTGGAGCCCTTTTTAAAAATTGGCGTCACATTAGCTATCCTCCAGTCATTTGGTACAGAAGCTGATTTACAGATGACAGTTAGTTAGTAGTCCTACAATTTCACATTTGAGTTGCTTCAGAACTCTTGGGTGAGATACCATCAGGTCCTGGAGACTTACTACTGTTTAGTTTATCAATTTGTTCCAAAACCACCTCCTGACACCTCAGTTTGGGACAGTTCCTCAGATCTGTCACCCAAAAAGAATGGCTAAGGTTTGGGGAATCTCCCTCACATCCTCAACAAGATTTATCTTTTTAAAGGATGCCTTTTTGCCTCTCACTACTTCTTTTACTTTGTTGTTTACTACTTTTACTTTTGTTATTCACCTCTTGTTATGCATTGAGATTTTGTATCAGTTTATGTTAGGGCAAAAGCCAGATTAAAATTAAGCCTCTAAAAACTTCTGCTAATAAAATTCAATAAAAACATTAGAGGTGTTTACAGTGGTTTAACTATCCCTAAATTAGAATTTAGAGATAAGTAATACGGCTGCTAGCAACCTGATATCCAGCTTTCCACATCTTCGTTTGACAATTCACCTATACTTGCTCTGATTTTTAACAGTATTGTCTTTCTGAGAGGGGAAAAAATTGTTGGTGACAGGTCCTCTTTTCTGTTGTGAAAATGCTGCTGGGTTCTGGTGCTCTGTGTCATTGGAGGAGTAGGGAATGCCATCAAAAGATACCACACTGATTAGGCACTTTATAAATAAATATATGGAGATATGCCTATCTCATAGAACTGGAAGGGACCCTGAAAGGTCATCGAGTCCAGCCCCCTGCCTTCACTAGCAGGACCAAGTACTGATTTTGCCCCAGATCCCTCTAAGTGGCCCCCTCAAGGATTGAACTCACAACCCTGGTTTTAACAGGCCAATGCTCAAACCACTGAGCTATCCCTCCCCCCATTTTGAATGCTTACATAGATATATCTGGCAAATTATTAAGCAGATTATTTCAGGTGGTGCCTATCCTGTCATAGTCTGTTGCCTCATGTAAAATGACAGAGAGAGATGTGCAACCCGGGGCAATGTCACATGATAGGTATGTCAGTCTAAAGACATTCGGCCTCGTTTTCCATTCCATTTCCCTTACAGTGGTTTTACGCTATTATAATGCCAATAAACCAATGGTGTTACTCCTGATGTACACCAGGGTAAGTGGGAGGAGAATCTGGCACATTGTGTTGTAACTGGACCCGATTCACCACTGTGTTAGCCCAGTTTAACGTGGGTGTAACTCCATGAATTTTCAGTAATGTTACATCAGTGTAGAACTGGACTAATGAATAGTGAATCCAATCTGTTTTAACTTCTGACTTCTTCCATCCCTTTTTGATTTGTGCAGATATTTGGCTGCTACCCATAAGAGAAGCTTTTGGGTACTCTGTTAGTAGGTGTGTGTGTGTGTGTGTGTGTGTGTGTGTGTGTGTGTGTGTGTGTGTAAGAGGGAGAGAGAAATATTCCATTGTATTCTTACATAGGTCTAAATCTTAGAATATATCCATGAACAGCAATATGCTGTTAACTGATCGTCTAAATGCAAAAGCACATACCAACCCACACATAGTGAAAAAGAGCACTCAGAATTTACTTTGTATCAGTACTGTAACGGACATGTTCGAACTAATATTTGTGTTTAAATGTATCTTTGTGGTTTAGGCTGGCTTTTTTTAATACCTCAGGTGGGCGTTTATGGGATTAAAATGATGTGATATCTGGTCTTCTCGTGGTATTTCAGTTCCTGGATAGTGGAAATGCCACAAGTAGACCAGACACTGTTATTTTTGTCCCCATAAATGGGATCAAAAGCATCCCAAGGGAAAAAAGCAAACACCAATCGCAAGCTGTCTGTGTTCCTGTGAACCTGAATGTACAACCTCTGTCTGTTATGTGAGCCATTGCTCCTTATGAAACAAACTTCCACTTGCATCTTGTTGAGTTTCCATCACATCAGTTCTTATGTATTGATCTCTTTCTTCTTCTAACCAGCTTCCACTTCGCTGTCTCTTCTGTTTCCATGGCTTCCATGGTTTGTGCCACAAAGAACTCAGGCTTTTCACTTTCTGATCTTTCAGTTAAGGTTCAGTGTAGCCTAATACAGATATTATACAACTATTGACCTGACCTATTGGTCTGAAAAATTATTTTTCTGTTTATTTTTATAAATGGATTTTCAGTTTTTTTCAGCAATATGCATGATAAAATATTTAATAACCCATCTTCAGATGACTCAAATTAATGAGCAAATTTAAACTCCAGAGATTCCACTTACGTTCTTCTTCCCTCTGCCACCACTGTTGGTTACATAAATCATTCTCAAGAGCACATCTTCTCTGCAAACCCCAACGCTGGAAGTTAATACTTAAAATAGTTATGAGGGTTTTCTTCTTTCTCACCTGCACTTCAAACCATCTTCTGTTCAGCATGGGGGGGTGGAGGGGGGGAAGTGAGAGAAGCAGCAGTGATAGCTGGAAATATAGTAATTGCACTGTGATTTGATTAGCCTTAGGCTCAGTTTGCTTAGCTTTTTAATCCGCTCATCAAGGTGGGTATGAATCAGATAAGTGAAATCCAGTTGTGGTTCTTTCTTTTTTTTTTTTTTAAACTAGAGATCAGGTTCACACCTTTAAACTGTGATGACTGGGAAAAGAAAAAAGTCTTGTTTGAATCTGTGTCCATATTTCTCGATGAATTGTTATTCTTCCAGTGCTTGGTGTTGAACAGTGTTAATAAGAGTGGCTACGTAGTGGGGTTATTTATTGAGGGTTTTTTCTTAATTTCTTTCAATGCATATAGTTTTGTCTTGAAGAGATACAAAACTGGCTTGCTTAAAATGTGACCTACCTTTTCTCCCCTCTCATATCTGAATATAAAGTGTACGTGATTCTTTACCTTGTGTTTTACTCTTTTTGAAATGAATAATTCAGTGGTGGTGTTTTTTTTAAGTACCAGAACACACAACACCCCAACTATTGCTCCTCCTCTAGTGGACGGTAAAACTGGCACTCCCATTATTTGGGGTGTTTTAATATTTTTCTTTAAGAATTTTTCATAGGACTTGTGAAACATGCCAGATGGATGGTCCTCTGGTTAGCCTCAGCACAGATTAAAAGTGGCAATGCAAGCTTTACCCCTCACCACCCTGGCAGTGTGCTTCACTGAAATGTACGACCGTCACTACGAATGAGGGGCTAATTCAATCTCCAGATCGACTCGCTGCTTACCCTCTCTGCTGAGACTGCCAACAAGGGTTCAATGTCATGCGTAGGAACATAAGACTTGCTGTACCGTTCTCTCTGGTATCCTGTCTCTGACAGCGATCAGTACCAGATTTTTCAATGAGGTATAAGAAACCACCCAACTGATAATTGTGGAATAACCTGTCCATAGGGGAGGTTTTCTATTAACCCTGAGATCTGGCTCATGCCCTTAAGCATGAAGATTTATATCTCTTTATTCATTTTCCATCAGATTTCATGCAAATGTGGATGTTCTCCTCCATATCAATCTCTAATTCTGCTTTTGAATCCGGCTAAAATCTTGGTCCCAGTATCTTCTGGCAATGAGTTCTCCAGGTGAATTGTGTGTTATAAAGAATGTGTTTTTTTTCATCTTTCTTTAAAGGGTGTTTTAATTTTAAATGTGTTGCCTTTGAATGTCATTGGCCGCCTCCTTGTTCTTGTATTATGAGAAAATGTAAGTAGGAGCAAGTAATCTTCTCTGTACCGTTCATTATTTTACACACCTCTGTCACGTCCCCACTTGTTCAACTGCTGACTTCCTCATTTTTACCACATCCATATAAAATAAATCAATTGGAATATAAATATTGTGCTTACATTTCAGTGTGTCGTATATAGACCAGTATAAACAAGTCATTGTCTGACATTTTCGTTTGTACTGACTTCACTAGGGCTTTTTATGTAGCCTGTTGTAAAACTAGGCAACTATCTAGGTGAGTTGACGTATCCCCTGGAGGACCTCTGCGTACTCCCAGGGGTACACGTACCCCTGGTTGAAACCACTGCTCTATTGCAGTATTTCCCAAACGGTGGATATCCCTGAGGCCTCTCCTCCTCACTTGGGCTAGATTAAGGTTGCAGTGCCTGGGCAGAGGGTTCGGCTGTCGGTGGTTGGCGCCCCCTTGCTGAGACGAGGAGGAGACGGTGGCGAAGGAGAAGAATGCTGGCCTATGATTTTTGCCACCATCCTCCCCTCGCCCCAATGAATTTGGACCTTGGGTGTGCACAAAAAAAGACCAAGTGCGTCACCTTAGTAAGAAGTTTGGTAAACACTGTTCTGTTGCGATCTGGTCCCTTTGTACCACTCGGGTGGCTGAAAGGGATCTGATTTTGACCACAAATGGCCAGCAGAGAATTTGCTTATCAGAGGAGAACTCCCTGCTGGAATAAGTATGCAGACTTGAGGCTTTATGTCTATCCCTCTTCCCCTCCCCACCACTTAGCCGAGGGGGGATGAAGGCAGAAAGGGCATGTCCCTGGTGGACAGACACCTAAAGCAAGTGGTGGAATTTAGTCTCTTTGAATCTAACTTTGAATTAGTTAATGACTGTACAGCATTTAGGAAGTGTAAAGCCACACGTGTGGTAGGTATTGTGATTATTCATCTCTTGTTTGCAAAAAAACATTTTTAGTATAAAGTAAACTGAATATTTTTACTGCTTAGTTTAGTTGTCTCTTTTAGACTCTGTCTTGTGATGGATTGTTTGACTTTGTATTGAGGTGTACTCAAGTGACACTGTATGTGACTGTCTGCCTGGGAGCCGAACAAAAATGAGATGTGATTTCACACGCTCTCCGGGAGCACAAAATTTGTACATAAAAATAGTGACTGCAGTGCAAGGAAAAAATAGTATTGATAAGGAAACCAATGAGAGAAAAAATATTATTCTGAGATTTTTTTTATGCTTCCTTTTATCTATTACCCTCATTTTAAAATGGCAGCTCCCTCGTTCAGTATTTTTAGGAATTAAGGCTCTGATCCTGTAATGGGATCTGTGCACCTGCATGGAGCCCCACTGAAATCAGTAGGCCCCCCCCAAGAGTCTGCCCACTTGGGTCTAGTTGTAGGATTGGAACCGGAGTTTGGTTTTGGATGTGTGGATCTTAGATGCTATGGACTGGACCCAAAGCTTCACCTCGTCTTAGGGGCAGGATTGCACTGGTGCAATAGGCCTCCCCCTTGTGCAAAGCCTGGTTATGGCTGAATACTGATCCAGCCTGCATCAGAGATGTGGCACAGATTCTTTAAGATCCCTAGCTGTTGCTAATGCTGTGACTGTTTGCTCTCAGGGCCTGATTGTGTTGGCTCCTATTGACTTCAGTGGGAACAGGAATTGGTTCTTATGTGGCGCAATTGTGTGCCTGTGTGTTTCCTTGTATGCAGAAGGATTTGCATAGCCTTGTTTGTTTACTCTTTTGTAGGCTAGTTGTGAAGTTTTAAATTTGTTTCCAATGTCTGTCTTAGGGTTACCATATTTTAATTTAAAAAAAGGACACTCCACGGGGCCCTGCCCCTGCCCCAGCCCTACCCCTTCCCCGTCCCCTTCCCCGCCCCAACTCCGCCCCTTCCCCAAAGTCCCTGCCCCAACTCTGCCCCCTCCCATGAACGCTCTGCCCCCCTGTAGCTCCCCCTCCCCTGCTTCCTGCGAATCAAATGTTCGCAGGAAGCCTGAAACAGGGAGGCAGCAGGTAAGCTCGGGCTGGGGCGGGGCACGGTGCAGCCCAGTCCGCCCCCCCCGGCTGAGCGGCTCCCTCCGGCGGCTGGCCGGCCCAGGCCAAGAGGCTCTGGCCCCGGCGTCTCCGCCTGGCTCGGCTCGGACCCTGGGGCGCCGGCCCTGGTTCCGGCTGAGCGGATCCGGCCCGCCCTGGCCCCGGCGGCTCCGGCCCAGCTCGGTTCGGGCTCTGGTTCCGGCCGAGCGGCCCCGGCCAAGCACCACCAGCCCCAGTGGCCCCGGCCGAGCACCACGACCCCTCCCTCCCTGTTTTCCCGGACCTGTCCGGCTTTTTGGGATTTCCTCCCGGACGGGGATTTGAGGCCCCAAAAGCCAGACAGGTCCAGGAAAATCCGGACATATGGTAACCCTAGTCTGTCTGGTTTGTGTTCGCAAAATGATGGACAGGCTTTTTCCCAAACAAATCTGATCCTATAGTTGGTCTGGATTCCCGTTTAACTCCATAGATGTTCCGAGCATGGAACAATTACAGCATCAGGACAATGTCTATTTAAGTTCAGTCAAATTACATAAAAATGTCTTCCTCTCCCTACCTCCCCCCCAACAAGAAATTGATTTCATGCTGTTCAATCTCTTGGTGTATTTAATAAGCTATTATTTATTTAGTTATTTAGTTATATAACTTATTATTTCATTTTATTTCTAAAGTTGGATGTAGGATCTAGAAAGAAGAGAGAAACATTCGATATTTCTCAAAGTATTTAAGTTCCTGCCTCTCTTTTGGAGATGGAAGACTGCAGTGCATGTTGAAATAATGGTAGCTAACAACTCTTAACAATGGGAACAGGAATAATGGCCCAGGGAGCAGAGACATGAAGAATTTTGAAAGGCAATATTCTTCAATGTTGGGAAAGTAATGAAAGGTCAGAATGAAACTCAATAGAAAAGCCATTATGAAAGGAACAGGCAGAATTGTGCTTTTATGTTGCTGTCAAGATTCGGGATTTGTTTTCTTTCCATTCTGACAAACATTTTATTTGGTTTAACTAATAATTCTAATTATTATTTGCTTTAACCCATGCAGCTTGTACTAAATGTAATTTTAAACTCGCACCCTTTCACGTGTCCGTGTTTGGGGAATACTTTGTGTTTTTAGACCCTTTTGTCTAGTGAACTCTTACAAAGAATTAGTCTTGTATTATTTACTCGGAGCCAGACTGAGAGAACTTTCTCTCATATCGAGTAGCAACATACTCCATACATAGCCCCACTGCCTTTAGTAGGACTGTTGTGGTGTAAGGTGCTATTCACTGTAATTCATGCACTATTTAAAAGCAATCACAATTAATGGTCTGTTGCCACGGAAGTCCATGATAAAACTACTGACTTCAGTGTCAGCAGAGGTTCACGCTGTCATCCACAGTTAGTTAGGGTCAGATTCTGCCCGCATTACACATGTTGAAAATACCTTGCTCTGAGAGTAGCACCAATGGTACCATTTACCAAGTAAGGAGCTGCTCAACAGGAGTACTGATGGCAGTAACTTGTCTGTATTTATTTTTATTTTGTTCTAAAAAACAACTCTGCACCAAAGGGTGCTCATGTAAAGTTCTGGGCACGCTCATTATATAGTTAAAAACACGGTGCTAGATGAGTTATTGCAAAAGCTATACGTAGCAGCAGCACTTCCCCTTTCTCCTCCCTAACACATATCATCTGATTGCCATTCAGCGGGGCAGTACAACTTCAAACCCACATTCCCTCCCTCAACTGCCTCAGGTCTTATCCAGTGGCCATTCAGCCAATATATCCAGGAGTCAAACAGAATTAACCTATTTCAGACCAGGGTAATAGTGTTTGGGTTTCTTTTTCTTTTAATCCCAATTTATTTCTCTTTATCACATTTTTCCCACCCCTGTTTTTCTCCCAATGATGTATAATAATACAGTACTACTCTATTAACTTATTTTTAAAGGGGGTTTTGGAAGGAAAGCTGGGGAGTGAAGTGCCAGAAATGTTATCGCTAATTGAAGCCAGTCATCATGACAAAGAAATATTCTAGAGTTGAAACTAGTCCTGTTGGGTGATTTTGTACGGTTCAGTCTGGCTTTATTCTGTGAATGTTTTAAAGCAGATTTCTGAGACCTTGATGCTGGTTTTCTGCTTTTGTTGTAGAGGATGGTATTTTCAGAAGTGCTAATCATTGGTCTAACTCTACTGCTATGGAATTAAATGGTGACACTTCTGCTGCCTTCAGTGAAAGCAGACTTTATACCAGTATTGAATGCTTTTGAAAATTCCACGCTAGAGTTTTGCTGGTGAACTCTGTGTGTTCCATCATTGCCACATTTGAGATCAACCTTGGGTATAATAATGCAAACTATTGCTTGGGATCATGCATCTTTTGGGAGGCTTGCACAGGACTTGTAGCACATGGGTTGGTCCAATCTTATCATTCAATACCACAATTGGGAGGGGAGTTCACTCAAACCCCCTATCACCTGCTTCCCCCCTGCCACACACTACTTTAAGGCCTTTCAGGATTATAAATCTGACGTTGCCTATGTAATTTTCAAGTCTTTTTTTTTTTTTTTTTTTTTTTTTTTTTAAAATAACACATTGTCATTGAAGAGTTACGATTCTTATGGGAAACTTCAGTGGAGCTTGGTCTCCAAGAAAACAGTGGTATCCTTCATCAGGGAGATAAATTCAAACTACTCCAGGCTGACGCCTTATTTGAAGGTTTGCTCTATTTTGGTCAAATTTAGCCACTTAGAGAAGTTATTCTTAAAGAAATTAGCATTATTTGTATTGTAATAGTGCTCAATGGCCCTAATGTGGTTCAGGACCGCCTCATTCTAGGCTCTGTATGCATCTGTAGATGAGCTGACGACTTGATTTGAAACAAGGAGCAATGAGTGAGTGTAGTACACATGAGGAGAGAAGGGGCAGGAGGAGAAGGGTAACTCTGCTAAGATCATGCAAGGAAACGGAGGGAGCCAGGAGCGCTGCCAACTTTTCTGCCGCCCTAGGCGGCGGAAGGTCCTGCCCTGAAATGCTGCCCCCCACAGAGGCGGCGGAAGGTCCCGCCGCCGAAATACCACTGCGGTCGCCACCCCCCAAATTGTAGCGCCCTAGGCGACCTATGGATTGTGCCGGCCCTGGAGAGAGCAAATCAGGAGGAGGTTATGGATCATAGGGACCTCTCCTCTTCATCCTGGTTAGTATACTTAGGGTCTTGTCTACACTGTGTGTATATATAGTAGCCCCAAAACAACGAGGAGTCCGGTGGCACCTTAAAGACTAATAGATTTATTTGGGCATAAGCTTTCGTGGGTAAAAAACCCACTTTTTCACATGTGGGTTTTTTAACCCACAAAAGCTTATGTCCAAATAAATCTATTAGTCTTTAAGGTGCCACCGGACTCCTTTTTGTTTTTGTGGATACAGACTAACATGGCTACCCCTCTGATAGTAGCCCAAAGCAGTCAGGTTGATATTTTTCCATTTGGGGGTTTTCTTTCTCCTTTCCAGCTAAAAGGACACTGTCAGGTGAAATTTGACCCAAAGTTTAGATTCTGTTTAAAGTTAACAAAACGACCCCCCCCTTTCTTCCCATTTTTATAGAATCTAAAATCTAAACTTTTTCAAACGTTTTCATGACTTAATTCTTTTTATGGAAACTTTATTTTTAAAAAAAGAACAGGAGTACTTGTGGCACCTTAGAGACTAACAAATTTATTAGAGCATAAGCTTATGCTAATGCTAATACTAACACGGCTGCTACTCTGAAACCTTTATTTTTAAACAAACTTTCCTTAGCAATTTTGTAACCTAAATTTCACAGCATTGCACTTGTGCAGGGGTAGGCAACCTATGGCATGCGTGCCAAAGGCGACACGTGAGCTGATTTTCAGCGGCACACTCACTGCCCGGGTCCTGGCCACCGGTCCCGGGGGCTCTGCATTTTAATTTAATTTTAAATGAAGCTTCTTAAACATTTTAAAAATCTTATTTACTTTGCATACAACAATAGTTTAGTTATATATTATAGATTTATAGAAAGAGACCTTCTAAAAACGTTAACGTGTTTTACTGGCATGCAAAACCTTAAATTAGAGTGAATAAATGAAGACTCGGAACACCACTTCTGAAAGGTTGCCGTCCCCTGCCCTTGTGTATTAGAGTTTGAAAGTGAAACTTTCTAGAAACAAAAGTGAAAATGTCATCTGTTTGTCATCAAAGCAGAAAGCAATGCAAAAAGTGAACAAACAGCATAAACAGTGAAAAGGAAATTAACTTTTAAATTAATATTTTGTTTTAATAGATGTCTGTATAATTAGTCTGTACAGAAGGTATAATTATCTTTCCTAATGGTTCACTTTACTCCCTGGTCATCAATGGATTGAGAGATTATTTTGCATGTTTCCTGCTTCTGATGGGCTTAATTTATTTTTGTTTATTTCTTTGTCTATGACTAATGCTGGTCAAAATTTTTCAGATTTAAAGAAGTCAAAAATTGCGTTTCAAAGAAAGCAAATGTATCATGAAAATCCATTGATGTCTGACATTTTTAATTTGGGGCTGATGTTTATCTCACTGACCATTATAATCTGTAGCTCCTTAACTAGGATTTTTATGACATGGGGGATTCTGGACAGGCCTTGTATGTAGTGGGTCCAATCATCTGCTAGTGCGGTTCCCTGTAGGGCTGCCTGTCTCTACTCTGAATCTTTGGAGTAGGCAACAGGGATTTGGGACTGAAGTTTCTGTCACTGAAGACTGCAGTTTCTTGACTGGAATTTTTGATACATGTGTGGGGAGGGGAGGGAGGGAAATGGGGGCCAACAGTTCCTTGAGATCCTTGCAGTACCTGACGACAACTGTGTGCTTCCTCTAGAGATGGCACCACTGGACCTTGACTCCTGCCCCTTGCTAACATGTGAGCCCCCTTGCAGAGATTGCAAGAAGCAAAATCTGGCTTCCCTTCAGCCAGTGACATATGCTCCCAGATGGTATATGGAAGCCCTCTCCCACTTCTGCCCTTGTGCAGCTACTTTCTCACCCATCACCATTTCCTCCATCTCATCCTTATCCAGTTTCATCACCTCCTCCTTCAACAATGCACTGGCATAGTATGTTTGCTTTGAATAGTTTGGTTTGGTATTTGCTGTTTTAAGTGAGCCTGACAGAGGACAGTGCACTTTTCCTTGCATGACACACTGAGAAATAAATTCAGAATGGCCTCTCTTGGATTTCCTCTTCAAGTTGAAATTTCTATGGATTCCAATTGAAATTTCATTTCTTTTTAATACAAATATGTTGACATTTTTCCTTATGACAATTTTTGATTCAAAATGATCAGTTTTGTTTCATGGAAAATGTTGAAATCTCAACCCTCTTTGTTCCATTTGGAAAGAAAATTATTTTAAATTTTTGATTTTTGCTCAAATTGATTCATTCTTTCACCAGCATTCTCTCTATCTAATCTTCATTTCCCTCTTAGCATTCCTAATGTCCATCATATATTTTACCTGGTACTATTTATACTCCTTTCTATTGGTTTCACTAATGTTGGATCTCCATTTTATGGAGGATACTGGGTTGGCTAGTTTAGAACCTTGCTTTTTAGTCATACTGGTATTTGTCTTGTCTTGTTTCTGAGAACTGATGGACAGACTGTTGCAAAGAGTAGGCTTGGTGCAATGAAGGGGAAGAGTGATTCACATTGGAAAACATAATCCCAACTATACATATAAAATTATGGGGATTAGCTGTTACCACTCAAGAAAGAGATCTTGGTGTCATTGTGGATAGTTCTCTGAAAACATCCACTCAATGTGCAGCGGCAGTCAAAAAAGTGAACAGAATGTTGGGAATCATTAAGAAAGGGATAGATAAGAAGACAGAAAATATCATGTTGCCTCTATAAAAATCTATGGTATGCCCACATCTTGAATACTGCATGCAGATGTGGTTTCCCCATCTCAAAGAGATGTATTGGACTTGGAAAAGGTTCAGGAAAGGGCAACAAAAATGATTAGGGGTATGAGGAGAGATTAATAAGACTGTGACCTTTCAGCATGGAAAAGAGGTGACTAGGGGGGATATGATAGAGGTCTATAAAATCATGACTGGTGTGGAGAAAGTAAATAAGGAAGTGTTATTTACCCTGTCTCATAACACAAGAACTAGGGGCCACCAAATGAAATTAATAGGGAGCAGGTTTAAAACAAACAAAAGGAAGTATTTTTTCAGACAACGCACAGTCAACCTGTGGAACTCCTTGCCAGAGGATGTTGTGAAGGTCAAGACTATACCAGGGTTCAAAAAAGAAGTAGATAAATTCATGGAGGAAAGGTCCATCAATGGGTATTAGCCAGGATGGGCAGGGATGGTGTCCCTAGCCTCTGTTTGCCAGAAGCTGGGAATGGGTGACAGGGGTGGATCACTTGATGATTACCTGTTCTGTTCATTCTCTCTGGGGCACCTGACATTGGCCACTGTTGGAAGACGGGATACTGGGCAGTTTGGCCGTTCTTAAGAGGAGAAAGATTTGGGGGGAGGTAAAAATCCCCGAGTTCATGCGGGGCAATCTCCAAGATTTAATTTAATTTGCAGGGAGTGATATCAAGGAGCAAATTTTTGGTGGAGAAGTGAGAAAGGGGCAGAGAAGATGATCTGAGTAGTAAGAGATACACCGCTACCCCGATATAACGCTGTCCTCGGGAGCCAAAAAATCTTACCGCATTATAGGTGAAACCGCGGTATATTGAACTTGCTTTGATCCACCGGAGTGCACAGCCCCATCCCCCGGAGCACTGCTTTACTGCGTTATATCCGAATTCGTGTTGTATCAGGTCGCGTTATATCAGGGTAGCGGTGTATGTAGAGAGACAGCGGAAATGCAAAGAACAGGAAGGGGGAGAGATAAGATCTCAGAAAGTTTGTATGATTCATGTATAAGCGTTCATATTTTCTTTGGTTTGTCTATACCTAACTATATCTGAACCCTTGGAGGTTTGCTCATCACTAGCTCCGTCACATTAGAGTGAGATGGAGTGGGACCAATTAAAAGAAAAAGCAGAGAACCTTTATCTTTGATGTAAGGAGGGTTTCTTGATTACCTTCTTGTGTGTTTTGGTGTCTTAGAAGCTTTAAAGAGTATTTTCTAAGTTCTTGAACAATTCTGATGTGCTGTTAGGTTCTATTGCTTATTAACAGAGACAAAAATAATCTCTCTTGGGTATTTAGGTGCCTTTTGTCCAGTCCAAACTGTTGAAAGCAGAAATACCTATGGGAATAAATACTCTTTGCATGAAACGAAACATTTCTTTTTGGAAGAACTGGCTTCCTTTGTTCCATGCTGAAAAAAGCGAGCGTCCGTGTTATTCTACTGGAGTTCAAATAGCTGAGACAAATAACACATTGTGCATATTTTATTGTAAGTTCATGGAAGTTAATAAACCCATTGCCTTCAGATATGAAATGCTACTGATACAGCAACTGACGTTTTGTTGTTTATTGCACTTCAGTGGTACTTTCCAGTTTGGTGGACTTACTTTATTCCATGTTTGGAAGCTAGAAAGTTAATGGTATGAACAAAGGTGCCTTTCCCTCCATTACAATTGTCATGTGGTTTATTGGATGAGCTCTCTGAATTCGAAGAATTCACTAAGCCAGGAGGAAGAAATTGTATCTCAACTGCATACTGTAACCATTGCTGTTTATAGCTCATTGCCTCAAAGCAATTAAACTTGGTGAGGACAGAAGAATTAAAAAAAGCAGTAAACAAATTGCAAGTATATGGCCACTTGCTGTGTCATGGTTTTCTTTTGAACAGAGTCATGCTGGTATCATGAAACAGCAAGTCCTCACAACTGTTAACTCAGTCATAACATCTACTCCTGCCACAGGGAAACCCTTGCAATGAAAACTGATCTCAGGGAATGTTCTTGATTTCTGTCATTTTCTATGTGTTAACTGATACTAATAAGCCTGAGCTAGAAACCTTATTCCATCCTAGTAACATTTTTGATGGCAACATCTACTGCCTATCACAGTTTCTAATCTGACCATTTTTGATATGTCTGTATGAATGGCCATCGTATAGAAGATTGCATGAAAGCAAGAACATTGATTAAAAAAGGTATCTAGGGAGCATCGCTCCTGGTTAAGGGGTCACTATTACTTCTAAAGTTTACTGTTTGTTTTAACCATGAGAAATGTTGCTGGGACAATTGTTTTTCTTTCGCTTCTCTTCTCCCCATCCCCCTCCTTCCTCAAGCAGGTAACTTTTATATTGACATAGTTTGTTTATGCATCTATGCCTTCTTTCCTTAGTTAAACCATTAAAATAAAAAATGTCCCAAGTTTTTTTTTTATATATATTGAAAAGTCTGAGATGATAATTGTAATTTCTTTTATTTTATTGCCTGCCAAGTGCTTTGAACTTGTAAAACACTGTAAGTACCGATTGTTCTCCTACTGCTTAATTCTGACTGGCATTTACAACAATTCTTTCACTATCTGTGAAGGATATGGCTCCTAGCTCTGCCAAGAGTAGCTTAGGGTCTGATCCACTCCATTGACGTGAATGGGAGTCTTTCCGTTGACTTCAGTAGGAATTGGATCAAGCCCTTTTAGCTTCAGCTTTGCAAAATGAATTCCTTGTTGTTCTCAATGGGTGGAAATCCTGGCCCCACTAAAGTAATGGGAGTATATTATTTGCAATTTAAAATAATCTGGCTATGGCTGCTGGATTCAACCTAGATATGCTGTTTTGGATGCAGACACAGGTGATGAGGGTGTGGGAAAATTTCCATGTTGGGCCCAGTTCAATTCACAATTACCCATCAGTTGGATGGGGTTTGCCACAGATGTAAAAGGATAGAATCTACCCAAAAGGCAAGTGTTAATTTGTCCATTTAATAAAAGCCCCTGACTCAGAAGGCATGTATGAGCGAAAGGGAGGGGATACCACCCATGCAGCATGCTCTGACTTTTTAATTCTTACCACGTAGGATTTTGGTTTTGATGAATACTGGCGCGCGCGCGCACACACACACACACACACACACACACACACACACACACACACACACACACAGTACAGGTTTCACTGGGAGAAAGGAATGGGGAAATAGGGCTTATGGTCTAACCTTTTTAATTTTTTGTTTTGTTTCAGTGACACCATTTCATGCAGTTGTGAGAGAACCAAAAACCCTTGATGAATGACTGTGCTTTTGTAGACTTCTGTTAGGAGAGTTTCCATCTGTGGGCTGGGTAACATCCTCCGGCCTTCCAGAGCCACCACCAAATGTGAAATCCAAACGGAATTCACGTCCAGCTCTAGTATGAACTTACTGTCCTTACTTCTCCAGACCCCCACCTACACAATACTATTTTTTAAAAATGTATACAACTAGTATTAAATACAGCCAGATTTCCATAAATGCTTTCCAAGAGAAACTGTTAGATGCCCTTGTAACCAGTTTGTTCTTGTATTTCCTTACATAAATGGAAAAGAAATAGCTGAACTGATTTGAACTATAATTGGGGGCACCACCTCCATCCCATATTTTAAAATGTATCTGCCTTACTTGTCTTGTTCATATATTTTTCTTTAAAACAGTGGTCTGTGCAACAGGCAGAAAGACAGAGAAAGAAAAGGGCACCTAGAAAATTGCTTAATGTTGTAATCCAGAGATCTGCAATGGACCTCATGCCGTGTGTGTGTGTGTGTGTGTGTGTGTGTGTGTGTGTGTGTGTGTGTGTGTGTGTAATATGAATATAGTGTGCATGTTTATAATAACAACCATTTACTATAATTCCCAGAATTTCAAGAACCATAAGGCACAGCTTATTTTTTGTGGTTTTAATTTTAATAATTTTTAATTTTTAGAAAAATTACCAAGTAACTAACCTAAAGCTGCTTTGTTTGCCCCGAGGGTTTCTTTTCCCCTCTACATGTTGAAGGGCAATCTGAACCTAAGAACATTAAAGAGAAAAAACATCTCATCTACTTGTCATGGCATCTCTATTTTGCCATTTTTTTTTGCTACCCAGATATGACCAGGCAGCATGTAAAATGTGTGAACTTTGTCACAAATGGCAGCCATAAGTGGGTATTCAGGAAAATGAAATTTGTCTTTTTAAGACTTCTTTTGCACTTAAATTTTGCAAATTGCGGACTGCCTCCTGAAAGGTGATGCAACCTCCCTCCCTCCCCCAATACTACTTTACAAGAGACTTTCACCTTGCAGGATTCTGCCTATAATGTGTGCCTTCTGCCTGGAACTCCCTCTTTGTGAAGTCTGTGACAGGAGGACTCAGCATGCTCCCTGGAATCTCAAATTTTAACACATGCTGTTAAGTGAATTTAGTGTTTGTGAAAAGTATTGGATTGACAGCCCTGGATGCAGAATGCCTCTCTTTACCCATAGAGTGAAGCAGGTATAGTATAGACAGCAGTGGTACAACCTCCCCTACTTTGCCACGCCACTCAGGCCTGACCTAGAGGGACCATCTCTGGGAGTGAATGGGTAATTAAGGCTCCATGTGTGTATAGACCTTCTGTTACATAATAGCTTTTATTGGACTAACTTCTGTGAAAGAGACAAGCGGTGAAAACTTTCTGTGAAAGAGACAAGCTTTCACTCCACAAGATGTTACCTCGCTCACCCTGTCTCTCTGGTATTCTGGGACCCAGGATATGCTGCCAGAATGTTAACAACCGGTTCCCTACTGGGTTTTTGGTGGAACTTCAGCGGTGGTCCTTCAGTGCCGCCGAAGACCCGGAGCGAGTGAACGACCCGCCGCCGAAGTGCCGTTGCCGACCCGGTAGGGAACCGGTTATTAAGCGCCGCTCGGTGAGTACAAGCCCAAGACCCCCCCACCCTAACTGCCCCCCAAGGCCCCACCCCCTACCCAACTTGCCCCGCTCCCTGTCCCCTGACTGCCCCAACCCCAGGGGTGAAAGTAGAAATAGGGACTTACCAGTACGGGCCTGGGTTGGGGCCAGCTCTGGCCCCTGGAAGGGGCGGGGCCTCGGGCAGGAGGGGCGGGGATGGGGGGGTCAGAGCCAGCCTGGCCCGCCCTCTACCGGTAAGTGCCCTCCCCCTCCCCCACCGGGGTAGCAGCGGCAGCCGGGGGCACCGGTAGCAGTTTAAAGGGCCCAGGGCTCGGCTGCTACTACTGCCCTGGGCCCTTTAAACCGCTGCCGGAGCCCCCAGCTGCCGCTGCTACTCCAGGGCTCCAGCGGCTATTTAAAGGGTCAGGGCCATAGAGGCAGGGGGAGCCCCGGGCCCCTTAAATAGCCCTCGGAGCCCCGCTGCTACTCCAGGACTCCGGGGGCTATTTACAGGGCCCAGGATTCCCCTGCTTCTACCACCCCAGCCCTTTAAATAGCCCCAGGAGCCCTGGAGTAGCGGTGGTGGGGCTCTGGTGGCTATTTAAAGGGCCCAGGGCCGTAGCGGCAGCAGGAGCCCCATCCCTTTAAATAGCCCCCGGAGCCCTGCTGCCGCTACCCCACCTCCCAGCCCCAGCCCAGCTCCCTTACCATGCTGCTCAGGGCAGTGTGTATGGATGCCGCGCGGCCCATTGGTGCTCGCAATCCCACCCCCTTACCATACCGCTCAAAGCGGCAGGAGCTGCCGAGCTGCCCAGGAGCTGTCCAGAGCACTGGCGCCAGGCTCTGCGAGAGGGGGGGTAGGCAGGGGAGGGGCCGGGGGAGCCTCTCCAGCTGGGAGCTCAGGCAGGCTGGACAGGACGGTCCCGCAGGCAGGATGTGGCCCGCGGCCCGGACTTTGTCCAGTCCTTTAACAACCAGTTCTAAACCAGCTTCTAAATTTAACAACTGGTTCGTGTGAAGAGGTGTGAACCGGCTCCAGCTCACCACTGCTGGGACCTACACGTCTACAACAACATTGCAAACAGACTTCCATTGGTGTACGCAGTGTTATTGTAGCAGTGTTGGTCCCAGGTTATTAGAGAGACCTGGTGGGTGGAGTAATATCTTGGACCAACTTCTGTTGGTGAGAGAGACAAGCTTTTGAGCTACAGGTGACCTGAGGAAGAGCTCTATGTAAGTTCAAAGCTTGTCTCTCTTACCAACAGAAGTTGGTCCAGTAAAAGATACTGCCTCACCCACCTTGTACAGACCTTGGCTTTTTTCCCTGAGATGCCACTTAGTGCCATTTGTGTGTATTATTTCTTGTGTCCTGGGGCTTGATCACACAAGGCTCTTGGTCTAATGGGAGTTGAGGTTACTCAGCATCTTGCCAGGATCAGGATTTGACCACTAAGCTCATTTTGCATGAATGTTCATGGGATAGTGATAATCTGTTGAGGGTGGGCTGGATTTTAGACTCCAAATGCATTGCCACTCCCTTGAGCTATTGCATTTCCTTGAATTTACTCTTTCATATGTATCAGCCTCTTTTTTATTTCATTAGTATCACCTTCCCAATTTTGTGGTCCTTCCCCTTATGAACAGCCAGGCCCTCTGAGAGACAGCTTGGCCAGTTGCCTCCAAAAATTGCTCTACTCAGTTAGCAGAATGGAGTCTCCTTAACTTTTCAAAGCAAGAACCAGTCAAGCCCTGTCCCCTTCTACCTCCCAAAACATATGGTATCATATGTTCCTTCTCCTCCGAGAGGCTATACTACTAGCGTTTTCTATTCTTCCCCTCTCACTCCTCCACCCTTTTACTTGGCAAGAGAGAGATTTGGGAACTTGCCACATCAGCGAGTCTCTTGCCTTTGATACCAGGCAGCAATGGTGGAGTTGGGCATGAGGATTTACTGGCATACATTAACTTTGCAGTCCATTTTCTCTTTTGTGAGGTATTTTATGTTGAAAGGGGGAGTTGAAAGGAGGGGGGAGAAGCTGAATGTAAACATCACCACTATCCTCAGTACAAGATTTAGATCTCTGTGTTGATGTAAAAAGGTCATTTTGGGCCTGAGGGTTTTGACATTGTTCCTTTAAGTTAGACCCTCAACATAAACTATTTTCAACACTTGCCATGAAGAACAAATGACCTTTTAGTAACTTGCCCAGAAGACAAATGGTATGTTAACACAATAAATATACTTCGCTAGTATCATGCCTCTTGGTTTAATTTTCAATTAGAATTGTTATCTATCTTTCTTTCTTCCTTGCAAAGGACTAAAAAAGTGCATTTTCTTGCTTTGACTCTGTGACAGATTTCCTGGCCCTCTCTTGGATGGGTAATATTCACTGACAATTACTGACCGTATAGTACATTTCCGTGTGTTAAGGGACAGTGTGTCTTGTATTCTTCTCAAAGTGGGCTGGATAAAATGTGTCTATGGGTGAGTGGGTGGCTGTCAGACACCACAGTATAGATCTCCTCTGAGAGCAGAATACAGGAAGTTAAGGGATGGAGCTATTAAAGCATTGGTGCTGGTACGCATAGCTTTTGTTTAACTGAACTTTGATAGTGTGAGAGAAAAGGATTAAATAGAAATGAGATTGGATATCAAAGCTAAAATTCTCTCCATTTACATCAGGGAGGGATGAGATGCAGGTTTTGGGACTCAAACTTTGGTTTATGGGACTATGAAGTGCCGCTGTTAATCTCTGCTTTAATTTATTTTTAAAGTTAGACATCCAGACCATGTTATTGTGAAGCTAGCCTCCAAAATGCAAACTGATCATTAGGCCTGAAAATGTATCATGAGTTGTCAGTGTGGCAGCACCTGAGTTTCCACTGCTCCTGTTGAGGCGGTTGTGAGTGTCCTGTCAGCAAGCAGCCAGCTAGCCAGTGACTCCCTCTGGGCTGCCTGGGCAGGGATTGGGCAGTTCACTGGAGGAAGAGGCTAAGCTTCCATGCGGCTAGCATATGAGGGGAGAAGATGAATACCCTTTATCCCCTCCCTCCTTTAGCCGCGAACGGTAGTAGAGTCTGTGGAAGGAGGGACTGTGCAGTGGTGGTCAAAAAGCTAACAGAATGTTAGGAACAATTAGGAAAGGGATAGATAACAGAAAATATCATAATGTCACTGTATAAATCTGTGGTATGCCCACACCCTGCATGCTGTCTGCCTGCAGTTCTGGTCACCCTATCTCAAAAAATATATATTAGATTTAGAAAAGATACAGAGAAGGGCAACAAAAATTATTAGAGGTATGAAACAGCTTCCATATAAGGAGATATTAAAAAGACTGGGATTGTTCAGCTCAGAAAAGAAAAGGGGGGAGGGATGCGTAGAGGTCTATAAAACCATGTGTACCGTGGAGAAAGTGAAAAAGGAAGTGTTATCTACCCCTTTACATAACACAAGAACCAGAGATCCCCCAATTTAAATTCATTAGCAGGACATTTAAAACAAACATAAGGAAGTACTTCACATAACACACCATCAGCCTGTGGAACTCATTGCCGGGGGATGTTATAAAAGCAAAAGAATTAGATGAGACAATGGAGAATAGGTCCATCAATGGCTGTTAGCCAAATGGTTAGGGATGTAACTCCATGCTCCGTGTGTCCTTTAGCCTCAGACTGCCAGAAGCTGGGGCTGGATGGCAAGGGGGATGGGTCATTCAATAATTGCCTTGTTCTGTGCATTTCCTCTGAAGCATCTGGCACCAGCCACTATTGGTCCCTCTAGCTCAGTATCCTGTCTTTCATTGGTCTGACCCAGTGTAGCCATTCTTATGCTCCTATGTTATAATCATGGAGAGTAGAGTGAGCTCCAGTGAAGAAGTATGGGGAAAAGAAGGTATCATGTGAGAAGGGGATACTTAGAGAGGTTGTCATTAGTGGAGAGGCAAGGGTTGGAGGAGAGCATGGGGAAGACTATTAGTAGGGGAGAGAAAAAGCGGGAGAGGGCTTGATCCTGCCACCATTGAAGTCAGTGATAAAATTTCCTTGCCATTAATAGGAGCATATTTAGGCTTAGAGTGTATAATTCTGCCCTGTGCAGAGAGCCAACACAGACCTAGGGATTACTACAGTCTCATGCAAGCCCTAGTTAGAGGGCATAACTGGAGCACAGAATTTATGCTCACCCTATGTGCAGGAGGTAATTTCCTTGAGAGAGAACTGAGGTGGGGACTGAGACCCTAAAATGTGATGGTATTTTTCACAGTAAGAACTGGAGAGAGCGAGAGAGAATAATATGGAGATGGAGTGAACAAATTTGATGAAAGGAGAGGTAAAAAAGCAAGACACCCCACTGTTAGGTTAGTAAGTCGTTGAATTCTCCATTTTCCTGCACTTCTCTGACAGATGTCTTCTGCCTCTAACTTTAGAAAGGGGGATGGGATGGCTATTTTCATAGCACTCACTATTACTGCTGGCTACTTTAGATTCTGTAGCTAAATGGAGAAAAAGACACAGCAAAACCAACTGAGAAATTATCAGAATGTGCAGAAAATGCTGCAACAAAATGTGGAACTTAGCAGTCCTTAAACTCTCAGTTTATTTTGGGGCCAGAGGGACCGCAAGGCCTGTATCACTTACATCTCATTTAAGCCCTATGGGCCCAAACTTGCAAACACTTAGGCTTGGTCTACACTACGAGTTTAGGTCGAATTTAGCGTTCAATCGAATTAAGCCTGGACACGTCCACACAACAAAGCCCTTTTTTGCGACTTAAAGGGCCCTTTAAACCGGTTACTTTACTCCACCTCCGAGGGGATTAGCGCTGAAATCGGCCTTTCTGGGTCAGATTTGGGGTAGTGTGGATGGAATTCGATGGTACTGGCCTCTGGGAGCTATCCCAGAGTGCTTCATTGTGACTGCTCTGGACAGCACTCTCAACTCAGATGCACTGACCAGGTAGACAGGAAAAGCCCCGTGAACTTTTGAATTTCATTTCCTGTTTGCCCAGCGTGGAGAGCACACGTGACCACGCAGATTTCATCAGCACAGGTAACCATGATGGAGTCCCAGGATCACAAAAGAGCTCCAGCATGGACCGAACGGGAAGTACGGGATCTGCTCACCATATGGGGAGATGAATCAGTGCTAGCTGAACTCCGTAGCAGTAAACGAAATGGCAAAATATTAGAAAAAGTCTCAAAGGCCATGAAGAACAGAGGCCATAACAGGGACGCACAGCAGTGCCGCGTGAAAATTAAGGAGCTAAGGCAAGCCTACCACAAAGCCAGAGAGGCAAACGGAAGGTCCGGGGCAGAGCCGCAGACATGCCGCTTCTACACTGAGCTGCATGCCATGCTAGGGGATGCAGCCACCACTACCCAACTGTGTGCTTTGACTCCATCAATGGAGAAGCACGCAACAGGGAAGCGGGTACAAGGAAGATGATGATGAAGACAATGAAGATAGCTCACAGCAAGGAAGTGGAGAAACCGGTTTCCCCAACAGCCAGGATATGTTTATCACCCTGGACCTGGAAACAGTAACCCCCGAACTCACCCAAGGCATGCTCCCAGACCCCGAGAGCGCACAAGGGACCTCTGGTGAGTGTACCTTTGTAAATACTACACATGGTTTAAAAGCAAGTGTGTTTAATGATTAATTTGCCCTGGCAATCGCGGTCAGTACAGCTACTGGAAAGTCTGTTATGTGTATGGGGATGGAGCTGAAATCCTCCAGGGACATCTCCAGAAAGCTCTCCTTCATGTACTCCCAATGCCTTTGTAAAAGGTTTCTGGGGAGGGCTGCCTTATCCCGTCCGCCATGGTAGGACACTTTACCACACCAGGCCAGTAGCACGTAGTCTGGAATCATTGCATAACAAAGCATGGCAGCATATGGTCCCGGTGTTTGCTGGCATGCAGACAACATCTATTCCTTATCTCTCTTTGCTCTCCTCAGGAGAGTGATATCATTCACGGTCACCTGGTTGAAATGGGGTGATTTTATTAAGGGGACATTCAGAGGTGCCCGTTCCTGCTCGGCTGAACAGAAATATTCCCCGTTGTTAGCCACGTGGTGGGGAGGAGGGGTGAAGTGATCATCCCAGAGAATTGGGTGTGTGGTGGGGAGGGAAGTTAGTTGGGTTTCTGCTGCATGTTAACCCGGAAACGGCAGCCCCTCCTTTTACATTGCAAACCCATTTTAAATGGCCAACCCAACGGGTACTTGGTGTGGGAAATAAGGGCGCTGCTGTTTGAAACCATTCCCACATGTTATGAAGGTTAAAAAAGCCAAAAGACAGTGGCTTACCCTGGCTGGCTGCAAGCCGAATTCTGCGTGAGTGATCTCTCACACCAAACCAGCAGGCCCTCAATATAAGAGGAAAAATGTGACCTTGTAATGAAAGCACATGTGCTGTGTAATGTGAACAGCAAAATTTAACGTGAAAGAGTGTACCCATTGTTCTCTAAAATATGTCTTTTTTTTTTTAACCACCTCTCCCTTCTCCTCCACCAGCTGCAAATGTTTCTCCTTTGCAGAGGCTAGTGAAGATTAGAAGGAGAAAACGGCGGACTCGGGATGATATGTTCTCGGAGCTCCAGATGTCCTCCCACGCTGACAGAGCACAGCAGAATGCGTGGAGGCAGTCAATGTCAGAGTGCAGAAAAGCACAATTTGAATGAGAGGAGAGGTGGTGGGCTGAATCGCGGGCTGAAGAGAGCAAGTGGCGGGCTGAAGAGGATAGGTGGCATCAGCTTGCTGACAGAAGGCAAGAATCGATGCTCCAGCTGCTGGAGCATCAAACTGATAGGCTCCAGCTTATGGTTGAGCTGCAGGAAAGGCAGCAGGAGCAGAGACCACCACTACAGCCCCTGTGTAACCAACAGCCCTCCTCCCCAAGTTCCATAGCCTCCTCACCCAGATGCCCAAGAATGCGGTGGGGAGGAGGGGGGGGGGGGCCTCCGGCCACCCAGCCACTCCACCCCTGATGATTGCCCAAGCATCAGAAGGCTGGCCTTCAATAAGAGTTAGTTTTAAAGTTTTAAACTGCAGTGTGTCCTTGTCATTCACTCCTCCCCCACCCCTCCCAGGCTATCTTGGCAGTTATCCCCCTAGTTGTGTGATGACTTAATAAAGAATGCATGAATGTGAAGTAACAATGACTTTATTGCCTCTGCAAATGGTGCTCGAAGGGGGGAGGGGAGGGTGGTTAACTTACAGGGAAGTAGAGTGAACCAGGAGGGGGGGGGGGTTCATCAAGGAGAAACAAACAGAAGTTTCACACCGTAGCCTGGCCAGTCACAAAACTGGTTTTCAAAGGTTCTCTGATGCGCACCGCACCCTGCTGTACTCTTCTAACCACCCTGGTGTCTGTCTGTGCGTAATCAGCGGCCAGACGATTTGCCTCAACTGCCCACCCCGCCATAATGTCTCCCCCTTACTCTCACAGATATTGTGGAGCGCACAGCAAGTAGCAATAATAATTGGAATATTGGTTTCACTGAGGTCTATCCGAGTCAGTAAACTGCGCCAGCGAGCTTTTAAATGTCCAAATGCACATTCTACCACCATTCTGCACTTGCTCAGCCTATAGTTGAACAGGTCCTGACTACTGTCCAGGCTGCCTGTGTATGGCTTCATGAGCCATGGCATTAAGGGGTAGGCTGGGTCCCCAAGGATAACTATAGGCATTTCAACATCCCCAATGGTTATTTTCTGATCCGGGAAGAAAGTCCCTTCCTCCAGCTTTTGAAACAGACCAGAGTTCCTGAAGACGCGAGCATCATGTACCTTTCCCGGCCATCCCACGCTGATGTTAGTGAAACATCCCTTGTGATCCACCAGGGCTTGCAGCAGCATTGAAAAGTACCCTTTTCAGATTATGTACTCGGTGGCTTGTTGCTCCAGTGACAAGATAGGGATATGGATTCCGTCTATCGCCCCACCACAGTTTGGGAATCCCATTGCAGCAAAGCCATCCACTATGACTTGCACGTTTCCCAGAGTCACTACCCTTGATATCAGCAGGTCTTCGATTGCGCTGGCTACTTGGATCACAGCA
The DNA here is from genome assembly GCF_027887155.1 of Malaclemys terrapin pileata. NCBI lineage: Eukaryota > Metazoa > Chordata > Testudines > Emydidae > Malaclemys > Malaclemys terrapin. Next base: position 118,117,968 of record NC_071505.1, read on the forward strand.
GCCCCCACAGTAGATTTGCCCACTCCAAATTGATTCCCGACTGACCGGTAGCTGTCTGATATTGCAAGCTTCCACAGGGCTATCGCCAGTCGCTTCTCAACTGTGAGGGCTGCTCTCATCCTGGTATTCTGGAGCTTCAGGGCAGGGGAAAGCAAGTCACAAAGTTCCATGAAAGTGCCCTTACGCATGCGAAAGTTTCGCAGCCACTGGGAATCATCCCACACCTGCAACACGATGCGGTCCCACCAGTCTGTGCTTGTTTCCCAGGCCCAGAATCGGCGTTCCACAGCATGAACCTGCCCCAGTAACACCATGATTTGCACATTGCTGGGGCCTGTACTTTGTGAGAGGTCTATGTCCATGTCAATTTCTTCATCACTCTCGTCGCCCGCTGCAATCACCTCCTCGCCTGGTTTTGCTTTGGCATGTTCTGGCTCTGCATATACTCCAAGACAATGTGCGTGGTGTTCATAGTGCTTATAATTGCCACGGTGATCTGAGCGGGCTCCATGATCCCAGTGCTATGGCGTCTGGGCTGAAAAAAGGTGCGAAACTATTGTCTGACAGAGGGAGGGAGGGACGACATGGCTTACAGGGAATTAAAATCAACAAAGGTGGCTGTGCATCAGGGAGAAACACAAACAACTGTCACACAGAATGGCCCCCCCAAAGATTGAACTCAAAACCCTGGGTTTAGCAGGCCGTTGATTTCACGGAGGGAGAGAGAAGCAAATGAATACGGAACAAATCTGGTCCATCTATCTTTTACATCTTAAGCTGGCAGCAGACGGTGCAGCATGACTGATAGCCATTGGCATCTTCTGGGTGCTTGGCAGAAGATGCTGCATTACGATTGCTAGCCATCATCATCAAGACAGTGCAATAGGACTGCCAGCAGGACTGAGTTTCCAGGAGACAAAACATGGCTGCCCAGGTGCCTCTGATCGAACTCACTGAGGAGTACGATGATGATGGATACCAATCGTAATACACCATCTACTGCCAAAAGGCAAGGAGCTGCTGCTGTGTAGCAATGCAGTACCATGTCTGCTGGCACCCAGATGACATATAGTGACGGTGAGCTGAGCTGAGCGGGCTCCAGGGTTGCTGTGTATGTCGTCTGCACAGGTAACCCAGGAAAAAAGGCGCAAAATGATTGTCTGCTGTTGCTGTCACGGGGGCGGGGGCTGACAACATGTACCCAGAATCCCCCGCGACACAGTTTTTGCCTCATCAGGCATTGGGATCTCAACCCAGAATTCCAATGTGTGGCAGAGGCTGTGGGAACTGTGGGATAGCTACCCACAGTGCAACGCTCTGGAAGTCAACAGTAGCCTTGGTACTGTGGACGCGGTCTGCCGACTTAATGCACTTAGAGCATTTTATGTGGGGACATACACAATCGACTGTATAAAAACAATTTCTATAAAACGGTTTCTATAAATTCGACCTAATTTCATAGTGTAGACCCACCCTTACACATGTGAGCAACTTTACACCTATCAGAAGTGTCCCATTGAGCTCAGTGGGAACTATTGAGGGGCATGAATTTATCCTCATATGCGTAAGTGCCAAATTGGAGCCCAAGAGACCAAGTGGGACTTAAGTGGCATATAGGCCAGATGCCAGGTCAGAATTATGAGATTGGCCAAAAAAATCAATATTTTTTAAAAAATAATACATTTGGTGTCCTTTATACTAACCTACTGGGTTTTAAGTCTTTAGATTTCACATTTTCAAGCTTTTATCCATAACTTTGATGCCTAGACGTGTACTGCCTTTATTAAAAATGAAAGTGGAGATTCTTATGAAATTGCATGACTCCAGGAGCTTAGGCTTTAAGAAAGACACCAAATATTGCAAGACTCATGGTAATATCACAAGAGTCAGGCCCTTAGTTCAGGGGTGAATTTAACCCTTCCATAATTTTCCAGTAAAACTATATACATATATCACAGCTATGCTTGGCCTGTCCTCAGATCAGGCAGCCTGGATTCCATTTCTCCAGCAGAAAAGATAGAAATCTGAAAATTCCCTCTGGAGACCTCCAGCCCTTTTTTTTTTTTTTTTTAAATTAATTAAATTAAGTTTGAGAGTCCGTAAATATCTCCCATCTTTCTGGTTCTCCCCAAACTCCTAAGACTGCTGGTCATCATCCTCTTGATTGCTCATCCCTTTGTACAACAGCATGGGAAACCTTGAGGATACCTTTGACTAGAGTCCAGAGTCAAGCCTTCATTCTAGGGGAAGGGAGAAAAAAGAAACACAGGTCAGCAGCACATACAGGGAAATAACACGAGCGAGTCATCGAGAATGAGAATTTCTGCTTCACTGGTAATTTTGAGAGTTTCTTTTTAAATAGATTTTCTATGTGGATTTTCAGAATAGCATTTTGAAGTGGAAACAAGAGTATGCAAATTTTTTACAAGAAAAAAGTCTAGGGAAATAGTAATCAGAACTCTCCCCCACCCCAACACACACACAAAACAAGCAGACAAATGGAGTCCTAGAGCCAGTTCTCTACCCCTTTGCCCCCAACCCCTCATGCACACAGTTTGGGTGTGTGCTCTTGATCTTGTGTTACTCAGTAGGAGTTTTGCCATTGACTTCAATGGAATCAAGAGGTACATGAGGTATTTTATATTGTTTTCCATTCTTCTAATTTTTATACTGTGCCCATCGCCTTGGTACCTGAACCTGGCATGGTTGAAGGAGAAGTAGGCATGAGCAGTGTCAGAGAAAGTTGGTGGGGGGGAAGCTGGTACAAATGACTGGGGCCCGCGGTCCAGAAGGGGGCCCATTTCCCCTCCTCCCCCCTCGTCGCCTTACCGGGGCCCGGCAGTCTGGAATTGGGCCCAGGGCACGGCTTCCCTGGCTTAACCCCCCTCTCGTCGGCCCTGTTTAGCCGGCCTGCCCTTGCTGAGGGGGGGCCTGAACATTTTTTTTCACCGGGGCCCGAACCCGCTCTCGGCGGCCCTGGGGAGGGGTTCTTGAAGATAAATAAGTGGTTAACAATGTAACAAGGGGCAGGGAGATCAAGGAGAATGAGTTGGTAAGGAATGAATGCAGCTTTAGTAGACTGGGCAGAAACCTGACTGGAGAGGATCAAAGGTGGAGTAGGGAGAGAGGAAGTCTAGGCACTGCGAATAAACCGAGCATGTGAGGAGCTGCGAAATAAAGGGAAGAAGGGAGATTAGTTGATAGAGGGAGAAGTGGGGGTTGAGTGAAGATTCCTCTGTGCTGTTGGAAACACTTGGTCCTATTGTGGTAGTGAATGAGAATCCGTGTGAAACTCACTATAGTAGACTAGTCTAGTTCAAGACTTGATTCTCCATAGTCCTTGCACCTTGTGTATTCATTTACAAACTGTGCAAAATAGGCAGAAAATGCTATCGTTATATTTGGTAGGGTTTTTTTACTCCCACTTTGCACTGATGTGAATGAGTGCACAAGGTGCAGAGTAGTGGAGAATCAGGCCTTCAATCTGAGTGAAATCCAGAAAGATGATAGGGGAGAGGAAGCCACACGACGTAAAGCAAGTTCACTAGTTATGAAAATTATTTCATATTCCAGAAGCTGAGTTGTTTAAGACAGGAAAAAGTACTTTTAAAATGCAAACCTTAACATGTGATTTTTCTTTTGATTAATTAATTAAAGAGGGTCACAATCTTCCCAGGTCCATGGACAAGAGGAGGAAATGAAATGACTTCAAGGACATTAGTGAGGCTAGTTAGACCCATGAGGGCCTTGTGTTCAGAACATGTTCCCCCCCCTCCCCCAACTCCAATTAACATGTTAGTATTGGCCAGGGCTCTGAGGACTGCTGTGGGGACAGCTGTTCCTCTCTGCCAGGAAAACAAAGTAGTAATTCAGACCCAGGAGGGGCCAAGTTGGCTGTGTCAGCCGTGAAGGCTACTAGGACAGAATGAGTGTGGAAAATGGAATGAACTTCTCATCTGTAGAGATTCTCTAGGATTGCGTGAGGCACATTTGCAGAGCAGCATTGGGAAGCTGTACCTGCTCTTTTGAGAAACAATTAATCACAAAGTTTATCAGTCTGACACATGTCACGAGTCCTACATTTGACGTAACTTTAAAAAAAAGTGAAATTGCAAAAGATGTTCCTAAATGGAAACTGAAGCAACAGCAGCAGCAGCATTGCAGTCAGTCTGCTTGCCTGGACACTGAAAAAGTATAGTTCCTAACTTCAAAAGCTGCATTGAAATCCTAAACACAAACATAAATCTTAAACACAAATAAGACCATCTAGATGACATGATGAGGACCAAAAAAAAAAAAAAAAAGGCCCTGTACAAAAAAGCCTCAAAAGATGTTCATAAAGCACAAATGGGGGTTTTGGATTAGAGGTAGTAAATGAGTAGCCAAACTGCTACATACAATATTGGGCGGGGAGGGAATCCGCTTAAGACATAGGGCCAGATCCTCAGCTGGTGTAAATCAACATAGATCTATTGACTTAAGTGGGGCTGTGCCAATTTCTGCCATTGCAGATCTGGTCTAGGGTGATTTATTATTGTTCTAGGCTGTACTAATTTATTATCAGAAAACATCTGCAGTTGGGTGTGGAACGATGTAAATGTTCCATTGGGTTTTGAGGCATTTACAGGGCCATCTGCAAATGAGGGTGGTGAATGGGCTTTGTCTCAGACTGCAAGGGGCTTCATTTAAGGCTGCTCCGTAATTATGAGTTCCCAGATCCACTACTAGAGATGCTGTTATATGTGTAGTAGTGCAGTTCAAGGTATACACACCCATTGTCAGTTACTACAAATATTTTTTTTCCCCCAGAAGAGGATAGCTCACTATTAGAAGCAACTCAAAAATTTTACTGCTAACATTGTTTTTGTCAGAAAATTGTATTTAAAAAAAAAGTCTGTGAAAAATTTCTGACCAGTAGCATTGATTTTTTTTTTTAAATCAGAGATATTATCAAAATGGGAATAGAAATGGTTATTGAAATTTTTCCCTTTTACGGTGATTTTTTGATTAAAAATTTAATCAAAACCTTTGAAAAAAGCGATCCATTTTAAACCCGTTTTTTTTTTTTCCAAAATTGTTTTTCTCTTTTCCACTCTTCCCACTGTGTATTAACTTGTATAACTCATTTTTGTCCCAGACTTCTTTGGGCCTTAGCCCTTTCCATGCATTTGTTTTTCTACAGAGGGAAATTTACTGGCATGAACCTTTGGTCCTAATTGTCAGACAGGCTGGCAATCTCAGCTTTGTTGAAGAAGGGATACAGGGACTGAGCTGTTCTCTCAAATGTAAGGTTAGTCCTGGAAAGACAGCATGGGCTAGAGACATGAGCACAAGATTCGCAGTTAGGGTCTTTGTCTACACCAGTGGTGCTCAAACTTTTCTTTTTGCGGACCACTTGAAAATTGTTGAGGCTCTCAGTGGACCACTTAATGATCTTTCCAAATGTCATTTGTACGGTTAGCTAACTATTATGAAGTGCTTTGGATGAAAGCACTATATAAAAAAAACCTTAATAATAATTAACAAATTTTTGTTCTACAAATAAAAGCACACAACTCATATTTTAATATCAGTAGTCTTACCTTTCTAATGTGATGGATGTGCCCTCTTTCCACCACCGCAGCAGCCCTTGAGCTGGGCCTGGGAAGGAGGGGGGCCTCTCCTCCGCCATGGCAGTCCCCGAGCTGGGGCTGGGAAGGAGGGCCATCTCTCTCTGGCAGCTGCAGCCCTGGAACTGAGGAAAGTCGCCTCTTTCTCTGGCCGCCGCAGCCCTGCACATCCCAAATTCCCCCCCACCCCCTTTTCTCACCCCAGTACCCCCTCCCATCTACACCCTATTCACCCCAAATCCACCACCTCACCTTACATGTGCGTCTTCTCCAGGATCCAGGCCCCTAATTAGTGGAGCCATGCCTGCGCAGCTCCACTAATTAGGTGGGTGGCCCTTCATTCTCCTGTGTGCGGCTGCCCAGGCGCATACCTTAGAGGGAACTATCTGTGGACCACCTGAATGGAGCTCACAGACCGCTGGTGGTCCACGGACCACAGTTTGAGAACCTGTGGTCTACACTAACATTTTCCCTCCTAAAATTTCCCACCATTGCATCTTCATCAGTGGGACTATTGGTAGGAAGTCTAGTGTAGAAGGAGCATAGGTGGCTGCTTGTGTTTTTTCTCACCATGTCATCTAGACCTGCTGTAAGCAAGATTAGATGATAGAATAATTAAGCCACCTGCAGGTTGAATGTCTACACTAACAATCCACCACTGCTACCAGTGGAGGAACTGAATTTGTGTTAATAATGGTCGGAAATTTTGAGGGAAAATAAGCTAAGATAGACAATCAGGAAGTCCTGACTTCTTCTTTTGGCTCCGCCACTGACTTGCCTGTGTGGCTTTAGGCAAGTCACTTCACCTGTTCCTGTCTTAAGTTTCCGAATCTATAAAATGGGGATAATACTTATCTTTCAGAGCTGTTATGAGGTTTAGTTAGTTAATAAGTATTCAACACTTTAAGCATGTGAAGACTAAAAACACGTCACACTTTCATAGTCCCTTTCGGAACAAGGCTGAAGCATTGACAGGGCAAGGCTCTTTTCAATCAGTCTAAAACACCCGTGTGACTGCAGAGGAAATCTATTACTCATTTCCTGACTTAGCTGCAAATAAAGAAAACCCTGCTGCCCAATACCATGCCTAAGTAGACACGTCATCACTAATTTATTCATCAGAAGAATAAAAGTGACAGAAGGGGATTACCCAGAATGTTTGGTGATTTTTCTTTTGTGCTGCAATGGCAGTCCCAGAATATATAGAATTTGCACCGAAACAGGAAGTTTAAAGAGAACTAGCTATGCTCACAGATGCCTCTTTGTTGCTTTGGCTTTACTGGAAGCTTGTGCCTTTGAGTCCAAGAAATAACTTGGAGGAGAGCTGGGGGTTTAAATCCAAACAAGGTGGTGTTTAAAGAACAGACATGAAAGCTGTTTCTTTTCAAAGGAGAAGGGAGGAAAGGCACTGGAATGGCTCTTGCATGAGTCAGCACGGGGTCTACTGGAGTATGTGTCACTTTAGCTGGGAACCTGGCACCATGGAATGTAAAAAATATTAAGGTCTGGTCTTTGTACAGTTTTTTTTGTACTATTATAATAATTATTTTGGTTAGGGGTGTGATTTCTTACTGATATAGTTGTACCTGTACCACCTCTAGAGTGAATGCAATTATACCAGTATAAAAGTGCCTTATACTTGTATAGCTTATTCCCCTTCCCTTATGGCTGCTGAGCTCTTGAAAATCTGGTCCTGCACACAGGCTTTCCTTTGTATGCATATTAGCTTTCTTTCTGAGTACACAGCTCTTCTAGAGAGGTCAATACAGAAGCTAAAATGTAGTTTGCATGTTAGCAAATTCATTGACAGTAAAAGAAATGAAATAAGAACAGTCAGTAAATGTTAAAAACTTTCAAAAATTGCAAGCTAACTTAGAAGAATGTTATTTCTATTTCCTGATGTGAATTTACAGGCCAAATTATAGTCCATGCTTAGATGTAAAATTTGTTCTCATCATCATGGTGAGGACTGAAATGTCATTTCCCAATTGTTTAAAGAAACAAGACCAGATCCTCTGCTGATGTTAATCAGTGTGACTTCACTGAAGCCACGCTGATTTATAATAGCTGGGGATTTGGTCTACAGTGTTCAGTGATTAGTGTTCAAAAAATACCAGGGATATGGCATCCCACACTTTTCCCCTTCAGAACCTGGCCATGAAAACCCCAAATTACACACACTGGTACAGTATCACAAGGGTTTTGAAGGTATTTTCTGACTAGGACTGATCAATATTTACTTCCCCCCAAATCATTTAAGTACCTTTTTGAAGTCCCATCACAAGCACCTTGGGAAGCTAAGCAGTGTCACCTGAAATAAGGTACTCTTGTGCTACATTTCCATAAGCCATATGAATAATCAGCGATGCTTTTAATTTTCTAGTGTTGCACTCTTCAAATGTATCAATTTACCAGTATTAGTATGGAATTGCAAAATATCCCACACTGCAGCATCACTACTATTTATAGGGTAAGGATGTTCTTGTGAGCTAAAACTTAGGGCAGGGAAGCAGCACATCTGGGTTCTATACCTGGTTCTGCCACAGACTTCTTGTTTGATCTTGGGCAGTTGTTTTCCCTTTTCACTTTGCCATAAAAATAAATAAAATTGAATACAGTGAGGAAGTGAAGATGCCAGGAAGATCTCTAGCTCTTCATTTATTTTTTTTAATGTAAAGAGGAAAAGCTGTTCTTTTTGCAAAGCAGGGATTTTAATATCCTATACAATAAACTGTTTTTAAATAGTGTTAAAGGTCCAAAATGAAGTGATGAGTGTCAGGAATATCAAAGTTAAGATTTACACACCATATCTAGCGCAACCCATCTTCCCTAAAACTAATAATAATAAATGTTGACATAGGATGAATTAAAGATTATTTTTATTAGTGAAAAAAACCTTCCTTTTGATTTCTCTGTTATATATTTGTTTTAAGTCACTTCACTGCAACTACTAAAACTTGACTTTTGTGCACTTGTTTTTGCTGAAGCATTCTAATTCCTTTTGTAGTGGTGGCACATTTTCTTAGATGGTTTTTAAACTCACTGAGTTCTTGAAAGAGCTCACTTGGTCTCTTTGATAATGAAGTACATAAGGCCAAATTCTGCCCTCAGCTTCACAGGCACGGCTGTCATTGACTTCCATGGGAGCTGCATGTGCGTGTTGAAGGGCAGAGCCATCATTTTTAGGTGCATGTAAATGTTGTTGGAAGCTCATCAACGGTCGTGCAGAACTCCTGGCATCAGGCCATATGGGATAGGGCAGATTGTATAGTCATCTCCTTCAGGATGCTTACTTTTAAAACGTATTTGTGCACCTGAGAGACCAGAATGTCTATTTTAGAGTCACTTACGTCAATTGGTTAATTCAGTTGCAGTTGGGTCAGTATTTTACTTTATTTCCTGCCCTAAACTGTGGTGTTCTGTAGTGTTGCTGTGCACTGTTAATCAGCTGCTGGATTCCACTCCAGAGGTGGTTGAATTTCAGTAGTGAGGAAGTCATGCCTGTCTGATGGAATCCTTTTTAGTATGAAAAGTCTTATGTAAATATAACTAATAATTTTATTGAGTGTAAACAGATTTAGTCACCTTTCAGAGTGCAAGTCATTCAGCAAGTGGAATGCAAGAGAAGAAAAGGTAATGAAAGCAGGTGTGTACTATTTTGTGTTTAGGGAACTTGCCACATTTACTAAACTGGAAATTGTGTTTACACTTAGTAGCTTATGCCAGAATATCTCCTTCCTTTTCATTTTGGTAAACCGTGAAAAAACTGAAATTAAATGTTAAGGCACAAGAGCATGCTACAAGGTCCTTCTGTGGTTTCTGATCACGTTTTTCCTTGAAGGGGGTGATTTTGACTGTGGCCCTTTTTGGGGAAGAGCTTTTCTGAGTCCTTTGAGATTGTGTTGGAGTCCATTAACAGCTATTGGGTTGATCTGTTAATTTATGTGTTGTACAGATGTGCTTGAGAACAGTGTGATTAGAGCTATTTTTATAAATCTTAAACGTAAAGGTGCAAATCCGCTTCTGAAACCTGTCAATGTCAATTTGATTTTTCTATACTGGAACATGCAAGTAATGCATATGAAGGCCTGTGACATTTGCTGCTGAACTTGGTACTTGTGATTTTTACCCTGGTTATTTTGTGTAATACACTTGCTTGCAGCTCACTTGGCGCCTGTGAAACCTCATCACATTGCATCATGATGTGATGATGTGATCTAATGACACAGGTGGTTTCAAACAGTACATATTCCTGCTTTTTTTATTCTAAATGAAGAACATTTGAAAAGCCAAAATATTTAGAGTATTCTAATTTAAATGACACAGTGCTAAGCGTGGTAAGTAATATTCTACATTAGAGGAAAAGATTACATAATTGTAATGACTTAAAAGCAACGGTACAGACATTATTTTTAGTTTAAGAAAAACTGATCTTTTAAAGCCTTGTGTCAGACTAACCCAACCAACTAGTGCAAGCCCTAAATACTGTATCTAAAACTCTCACAAAATTATTGGTCTGACTTGTGCCCTTAAATTTATTTTTTTTTTATCCAGTGTCCAACGTAAGAGAGAGTACAAATGCCCTTGACTCAAATGGCCAAATTCTGTTCTCAGATCTCTTTTGACTTGATTGAATGCTGGCTTTATAGATCTCAGGCAGATTTTGACTTGATGTAACTAAATGGAATCCTTGACTCTAAAACAAAACCAAAACTAGGATCACATGACTGGTCACTTTGTATGTGTGAATGGGAGTAGCTCAGACTCCTGAACAGAACCCTGAAGTGAACAGCAGACTAGCAAGCAGAATTGGCCAGGATGAAGCATTTTGCTAAGGCCTTGTTGGTGGTAATACTCAGTAGCTAAGTACTGTGCAGAAGAACGATAGAACAGGATCGTACTGTTTATACTTATTGAAGGTTCTCTAACCACTACAGGAAGAGAAGAATCAGCTTTAGTTAAGGTAGTAGTGAGGTATAGAGTTCAAGGGACAACCTGAGTCTGATTCAACATATTTTGTGAATCCAAATAGGAGCTGGGTATACTTTTTCCCTCTGCATACAGCTGTCAATAAAATTCTGATAGGAAAGTACCCCATCTAGTAGTATATCTGCACCCCCAAAACATCTGAGTAGAGTGATTGGAGTCTGTCTTCTGCTGTGAATCGTCTGTGTGGTTCCTTCCTATAAGGTCAAGTTGGCTACAATGTAGTCGTGAGCCTGGAATGTAATTCCTGTAGAGGGTGCTGTAAGAAGTAAGGAGAGACTAGAAGGCTCCTTCTTATTCAGTACAGTGTCTAGTGTCCTGGAGTAGGAACTCTCTCAATCTGATATTCAGGATTTTATCTGTTACCTTTATATCTTGGTAACAGATATCACTGTTAACTCTGCTTCTCTTGGCTTTGTGCGATATTCTTACTTGGGTATTTTCTTATAATGAATATATAATACAGCAAAATAGACGGGTTAGTTTCTCCCTACATATGCCTCTTCTCTATACTAATAATTTACATATTGTCGGTCATCATGACTGAATAAATATTCATCTATACTTTTGATATGAAAATAGGGTTTTTTTTATGGCACAAGGCAACGTGATAATTTAGTTTTATTCCAGTATTTGAAAATATACTATGTTGGGTGTCTCATCCTGTTGGATTTATTCAAGCACAATATGAAAATGGTCAGTACAAAAATAGACATAGTTTTTTTTTTTTTTTTACAGTAAAAGTCACCATGTTAAACTTGACAAAGATATCACTATGGTGCAATACAACATCAGAAGAGCATATTTTACTGTACTGTATATGATAGTTTTTAAAGTACTGGAATGAAAACAAATTTAAACTACTTCTTGGGTTTCAATCTATCTTTAGGGAGAGAAATAAAACCAAGACATGTTCCAGTTATCGTTAAAGAGCCCATGGCATATTTTGTAGACTGGGGTGTTAGCCTCTGTGTCCTGGCTAAATTCCAGCTCATATTTTGCCCACCTAAAAGTCCCCTTGCATGTTGGCTAAGTTATACTCCACTTCTAGCCATAAACTGCCATGTAATCTTTCTACTGTGCTATTCAACAGCTGCTCTGTTCCACTGCAGAGGTGTCTGTTGTAACATTTGGAGATCCTTTGGGATGAGAGTATCTATGTAAATGCAAGATATTATCATGTTTATTATTGTTAATCGCCTTCAGTTTTCTCATTCTTGTCCCAGTTCTGCTTAAGCGCCTAATTGTCTCCACACTTCGTAGTAAAGGAGACTGTCCCATTGAAATCAGCATGCGCACTATGTACAGTTAACACTGAATTGCATTTAAAAGTACTTTCTAAGACTTACCTTCTAGCTATCTTCTATAAATGTCCTAAAAACCACAGGTATTTTGCAATTGGATTTAATTACCATTTGCAATTGATTTTTTTTTCCAACATAGTCTTCAGGAATCAACTTAAGTTGATTTTTTTTTTTAAATTGTCTCCTTTAGAAGCTTGATGACAATTAATATAAGTAGTTGAGTCTTTGTAGGCAAATGTGTCATTTCACCTATTGTGCCATGCAAAAAATGTTGCTTGAAGCCACGGCACCATTGCTGCACAGTAAAATCTGATGGTAAAATCTAGATTCATATATCCCAACTATTAGTTTAATGTGGACTTGCCCTTTATAATATATTATGGGACAATGGGGATGGAAGGGGCGCAGAAATGGGCAAGTGAGACTTGAATGTTCATTTGACACTTCTTTTGTGGAATCGGGTTATGTTTGTCAAAACCATGTCCTTTTGTGCCCAGTTAAGACAAAACAGTGGGTAAAATTTTCTAAAGCTCTAAAGTTCTATTTTCAAAAATGACGTAGTCACTAGAAGCCAAAGTGTAACTGAAAAGTCACTGGAATGTAGGCTCTGAAATTATTTGGTGCTTTTGAAGATTTTACTCGGAATCTAAATCAAGGATGACTGTCAAGTGCAGAGGCCAAACTCTCTCTGACCTTTTTCCACAAAAAATGAATTCTCATCTGGTGGATAGAAAGAGGTTGATTTTGTGTGTGTGAGGTCCAGGGAAAACCTAGTGATCATGGTTGTAATTTTAGCTCTGCTGCTCTGTGAGAAACTATTTTCATGTAAAACAGAACCAAACCCTAAATTGCCAATGATTTCTGTTGGCACTTTTTTTTGGTCCAGAATTCAAGGGCAAATTTTGCCACCAGGATTACTAAAAGCATTCACTACAATTAAGCTTCAGCAAAAAATGAATATAATATGTTAAGAGTCTGTATTTAAAGGTGTAGCTGTGGCCATAGTGTGAGGATTTACCACCTGAATGCATAACATTCATTGTCCTCTGTTGTATTGCTATTGATGGTATGCTGGTATTAAGGTAATGCTGATATGCAATTTGTTGTCTATCCTGTTTTCCTTTTTATGACTTAATTTTACAGTGTAATTCTTTCAGGCACATTTCTGGCAACCTGGCTTGTGTTTCTTGGAAAACTACTGAATCTTTGTCTCTCACATTCAGGCAACGACACTGTTGCTGTATTATGATTCTGCCGGTTTTTAGCATTGGAAAAATAACATGGCCCTTTCTAAATGAAATTAGCCAAGCGTTAGTCTATAAGGGCTGGTGAACTGAAAACTCAAGTCATTCGGTCTGGGGTCCCCAACCTTGTACTGTTTGACTAGTAATAAAATTGTACTACATTATATATTGTTGCTCATTTACAAAAGGGAAATGAGCTTGATGTTCATAGTTACATTAACAAAATATTTAAAGGCCATGGAAACTGCTCTTGTGATGAAGTTATTCTCTAACTTAATCTTCATTAGAACTTGTGGAAATTTTTCTGTTGAACCTGTTTTTGACAAAAAATTGGGTTTCGGAGAAATGGATTTTTTGCTTTCTTTGGAAAACTTCAACTTTTCATTCAGAAACAGAATGCCCCCAGAACGGAAACTTTTCTGCTGAAAATAAAAAAAATTAAATTCAGGAATGTTGCCATCATACCTCCTGCAAGTTCTGTTGTTGTGGTTTTTTTTTGGGGGGGAGTAGAGTTTGTGTGGAAGTTGGTGTGGTTTGTGATGGTCCTTAGTTCCTGGAGGAGTTTGTTCCACCTCCAGGAATGGAGCTGTTGACCCTGGTCTTCATCTCAGAACTTCAAGGGGTCTTTCGGATACCCTCGGTCCAGGCCATTGAGCGCCTTGAAGATTAAGACAGACCTTGAACTGTCACTCAATGTTCTATGAAAGACAGTGTAGCTAGGGAAGGGCAGTCTTGATATGCTCTCCATAGCCCATATTGCTAAGGAGATGTGTTGCAGTATTTTCTGCAGGAGCCCAGTCTTTAGAGGAGGATGAGGGTATGAGGTACCTGAACTACAGTTCCTATGTGACACCACAGTGACATTTCCAAAAAAAAAAAAAAAATTTGATTTCCAGCTAAAAACTTTGATGCCAATTTTTCATGGAAAAGGCAAAATTTTCAGTGGGGAAAATAAGCAACCATTTTCCAACCAGCTGTAATCATTCTCTCTCTCTTTAATAATACAAAAAAAAAAAAAAAAAAGAGAGAGAGAGCTCCTCTGAGATGCTAATTAAGTCTCAGAATGCTCCTATGACGCACCCTGGGATCTTTGTTTGGACAGTGATACAGAAAAGTACGCTACAGACTGTAGCTCCCATTCTGCAATGCGCTTTGTGTGGGGGCAGGATTCTGTCTGTGTGGAGCTCATTGAAGGATCAGGGTGTATGCAGGGATTGCATTGCCCATTACTGAAATGCAGCTTTATCTGTGGGGAAAGGGACCAATGGTAACACTGCACAATCTGGGTGCAGAGAAGAAAGAACACTTTCTTCAACAGCAACTCCAGGTTTCATTTTAGACTAAATGTAATTGCCCATTTTGAAGTTGGCCATGTTGAAGTTGGCATGAACATTGGTTAAGTAAACACAGAGGTTAGAATGCCTTCTTCTAAATCACTTCACTTCTTGCAAAATCTGGATTTTCTTTGGAGATCTCCCACCCAAATACGAACCAGATCCCTTATGAGATCTGTTGAGTTCATAGAATTAGGTGGTATTGTTGTAAGTTAGGTCCTAGAAAAGGTTTAACTACTTAGGAATGGATCCTCATAAAACAGATGGAAGAAAATAAAGAGGACAGAATGTTCAACCGTGTCTAATTGTCCCACTGGAAGGAAAATTTGGCCATGCCTATTCACCTCTAGAAGCCATTCATTCCCTTGCTTTGCACTCTCCCTGCTGTCAATCCAGAGAGTGTCTCGAACTTCATTTGTGCGCATTTCACACAGAGTTTGCTTATCAGTCTGAAAGGCGTCTGTCTGATCTTTCCTTTTGCATGCTTTCACTTTTAAGATCTTCCCTTTCTTATGTAAAAAAGGCAATTAGAGTCGTATCTGTTTATTTTAAACAAAATGGCTGTTAATTAGCGTGATCAAAAACCCTGCCATTGTAGACTATGGGTTTCACTTTGTAGTTGCACTAAATTGCATACAGTTTGGTGCCAGCTGACATGATAGCAACACAAAGTCTAGGTTTTTTTTTAACTTAATGAACAAACAGATTTATGAGGCTTTGTTATCTTCTGGTTTAGATCTATAGGTTCTGAATGCATTATTTAGAGTTCTTGTTTCTTAATGACTAATGTCATGTTGTTACTTATTAAGAGTGCTTTAACTTACTGAAGAAGTTTCCCTTGCCTTTTGTGTCCTATTTTTTCTTTTTCCTTCATTTTTTTTTGATGACTTAATTAAACCCGTATGTGTAGTGTTTAACAGCTAAGATACAGTTCTGGGTAGTCTCATTTAGATGCCTCATCACTGACTTTGCGAGAGTGACGTCCTCCGAGCTTTTTATTTTAAAATTTCAACTACTTCTTGGTATTCAATTACAGTAGTAGGAGAGAGGTTCCCATAGACATGCTTCAATGCATTGTGGCTGTGTTTTAGGATAGGAAAGGCATAGAATAATGGGCCCAGATTGTGATTTCCTTACACATGTTAACTAGCCTAGCCATTACTCTTGTGTAAACCCTGTCTTCATGCACATGACTGTTCACTCGTGTGAGGCAAGGGATCGTGATTTTCAAGAGTCAGTGGTAACTTTGAGTGCCTTTAATTCTGGGTGCCCAACTTGAGATACCTTAAAGGAGCCTAATTTTCAGAGGGCTGGTGCTTAGCACTTTTTGAAAATCTAGTCCCTTTAAGGTGTCTCAAGTTGGTCACAAAAAATAAATTTCTAATCGCTTTTGGAGAAATTGTGACTCTGGACAATAGAAATTAGAGATGAAAATGATTTAGTAGGTCATCTGCTTCATTCTCTTCTCAATGCAGAATTATGAACTGCAGTATGTGTGTGTGTGTATGTATGTATATGTGTGTGTGTGTGTGTGTATGTATGTGTGTATATATATAATATAGACCTTGTATTCAGTCCAAACTTAAATATCCCTGCCAATTAAGTTTTCACCACTTTCCTAGAGAGACTATTCCAGAATCTAATAGATTTCATTGTTAACTTTCAATGTTTTCTGTTGATCAGCCTAAATTGACCTTTTAACCTATTACTTCTAATTATAATTTATTATACTGGGTTGTCATTAACTATCTACCTTTTTTTGTTAACTGGCCTTCATTCAAGGCTGCAGGATGAAATGGTTATGTTGCTTGGAGAAAATCAAATACAAATCAAGTGATAAATGCAGAACTAATATGAGTAACAAAGGCAGTAGGGTTACTTACTCAGACCATTTGCCGGTTTTGTTTTCACTTCACATTTTTATATTCTTTGGTAATGATTCCCCAAGTACACATTAGATTTTGATAAAATAAGAAAATTATTGCCTGATAACATGATTGTACGGTACTTATATATTAAAACATGTCTGCATTAATGTAAAAGAATATTGAAAATTTTCTGATACCATTACATAAATTAAAGCTTTGCTCTCACTTAGATTTATTATTATTCTATGTGGTACAGAGGGGACCTAGACATGGATAACAAAAATGAGTTTTAGAAAGACTTCAGTATGAAGAGGGATTGAAAATGTTAACATTGTTTAGTAGAGCTGTATATGAACTGGAATTTCCAAATTTGAATGAAAACAAAGAATTTCAAAATTTCCTTTGAATGGGTCAATCAAAACATTTCAGTTAGATAAAATCAAAATGTTTTGTTTTTAATTTTGACCTTTTAAAAATACAATAAAAGAAATTTCAAAATAAAAAGTTGTTTCAAAACAATTAATCAATATTCATGTGTTCCAAAAATGTAGAAATTGAATGTTTTGACCTTAGCAAAACACTTTCCTCCCCCCACCCCCACATTTTTAAAACAAAATATCATCATCAGAATTTACATGTTCCCATGGGAAGTTCTGGTTTTGATGGAAAGGTAATTTCTGATGGAAAAATATTCTGTCTGAATTTTTTTGATCATCTCTGTTATTGAGTTGAGAGAAGAGATGAATAAGAGGAGACATGGTCAAGGTATATAAAATAAACATCTGTAGGATGGTTTGTAATAATAATAAAAAGCACTATAGAAGGGCTGTCATTGTCTGTTACATTCTATAGGATTTTGAATAAGCAGCTACCAATAAAAATAAGAAAATAAGAGTAGATTCTTAATTTATTGGGATTTGTGACTATCATATGTTAGAGTTGCTAGTGGTTAATCTAGTAAGTAACCCTACTGCCTTTTATTTCTGTGTTTAGCTAATGTATTTTGTATTTCCTCATCTTAGCTACTCATGGATCCATTATGTAGCAGATCCTACAAGATAAAACCATGGCTTATCTCCTTTAACCAAAACAAACATAAAAGACCTGTAGGTTAAATGTTGGATTATCTTCTGATAGTCTGTGCTTGGGAAGCAGGTGACCTATGCTCACTTATTCTCATCCCAGTTGCATTTCACTGACACTTCCTATTTGACTGCTCAGAATTTTAGTTTATGATGGTCTGAAATTAAGTGTTCACTTAAGAATTAGCACATTGCACATTGCCATTGAAAAGATCAGGAGACAACTTGCTTGCTTGGGTAGAAAAGTAACATCTCCATCTCCTAAAATGCAGCAGTAGCCCCGGGGCCTCATCCTAGGAGCAATGCAGCTCCATTCTCCATAAATTAATTTACTGATGGCTGCTCAAGTAGGACCTGATTCAATAAAATATATGTTTGGCTTTAGCACCGTGGAAGCTTGTAAGAGGCCATGACAGAAGTCATGAAAAATCAATTTTCCATGGTCTTTTGTGGCCTTGAGTCAAAGCTCAGGCATATTTTATAATAAATTGGCCCCTTAACTCTTGCAGCACTGACATCTTTTCCAGCCTGCCAGCCAAATTAATGTTTAGTGAGCAATAGAGATAGCATATTGCAGCATTTAGAGGGTTAAAGAAAGGACATGTGAAATGGCCCATAGGGTGTAAATATTACTATACAAGGTTTTTTGCAATAAAAGTCCCTAATATGAATACCCTCAGTCACAGGGTGGCCCCTTTAAAGGAAGTAGGTCCAGCTCCCTTGTGCTGGAACAGGTGCTGCTAGTTTGGCCAATTAAGAGGGCAGAGCAGCCCCTGGGATTATAAAGAGGCTGTCAGTAAAGAAGGTGCAGGTGCAGGTTCCTGTTCCCTGGGAGGGGTGGGAACCTGCCCAGGGGCGGGCGGGCGGCTGGCTGGCTGGCTGGATGGATGGATGGTGGGGGTGGGGCAGAGGCCCTCCAAGGAGAAAGCCATGAAAGGTGATGCTCAATTAAAAGCACAGAAGAGTCCTGCAACAGGCAGGAGGGACCGAGAGAAGCCCAGGGTAGGCTAAAGAACTGTTTTGTGTTTGTCTATGTTTGGGAAACAGTGCCTAGGAAGAGACTCAGAGTACTGTATGGCCGTTGGCCCTTTATGGGTTGGGGACAAGCCAACACCTTGCACCCTAGCTATGATCGAAAGTTAGGTTATGTCTACCAGTATTAATTTGTTACAATGAAGACTTCTCTTTTATCTGAGAGCAGCTTGCTTAGCCAAAGAAATTCAATGTAAATTCATTACTTTCAGATAATTGGGGTTCTGCTGTTTACTCATCTTTGCATATGCATAATTAGAAGTGTTGGTTTGCAGATCAGTGTACAATACTGTGTGCTTCTCTGTGTATTAATGTCCACATGAGTGTAGAAAATGTCACACGCAGCTCCCAACTAAATGGCCTTGTCTGAAGATGCTCTGTTTAAGGCTGTGTACAAGCACTGTCTGGAAAAGATGAAACTGCAGCAAAAGCTTGTAGGAAAAACAGAATCTATTGTGGTTTGAGGTAGCAGGGTGGTCTTTTTTCCCCACACTTGGGAAGTAACAATTTCCCCCCAGAAATTAGTTCATTAGTGTGTATTGCTGTTCATGCAGGAAGGTGTGTGATGACCCATAGCTGTATGTATTTGAGTAGAAAATGTCACCTCACATCAGATTTGTAATACTCCCAACCTCTACTGGCCCAGGGCATATAATCTCTTGAATTCTTCCATAATGCACAGTGACTGCATCACCACAGCAGACTCAAAATTCCAATGTGTCCAAGGAGAGGATAATGGTTGCCACCTTAGATAGATGACAAGTTTGGGAAAGGTCAAAGCTCGCTATGTTAAGACTACCTCATTGTACAGAAAAATATTTTCCCGACGCTCTGGTTGGACTCTCTTCTTTGCCATTGGATGTGCAGATAGGAATTTAGGACTGAACAGGTACCCAGAGGAATGAGTGTGAGCATAGTGGTGTTATCTTTATGATGTGGTTCTTAAATGGTCTTTCATTGTTAAATGCTTTTAAGTCGGAGGGTGAAATATGCTCTGAGTGTTGGTAGGAATTCGTAATGATCTTTAATTCTGTACAGGTGTGTGCACAGGCGGTGGGTTGGGGGAAATAGGGGCATTTGCATGGGTGTCAGAAAGAGCTCAAAGTGTGAGTGGTGATTGTAAAAGGGAAAAGGATGCACATGATTTGGAGAGATGGCAAAATGGGTTAAAATGTATTTTTCTTTCCCCTTCAGAGACCTGCTTTCCAATAGCACTTTGGTTAGAAATGAATTTAGCAATCTCCGTCTAGTTCTCTGTGAGTATTTTTGCCTCTCTCCTATAACCATTTCACCTCCATTCCATGAACTACACATTTTAACTTGTTTGACAGTCTGTGCAGAAGAGACTGCTCAGTGCCAACATAGCAGGGTGGTGGAGGGAGAGCATTCCAGGCAAAGCCTGAGGTTGCACTGGCGAAGCCTTGTGCAGGTAGGTGGGAAGCTCGCTCAGTCTCTGTCTGCACCGTGGCTGAATTTTAGCTAGGGCTATCAGTCCGGAGTTGTCATGAGCCCTAAAATACATTCTTCTTTCCACCATAAAAAAAAAAAAAAAAACACCCCAAGGCAGAAAGGTGAGGGGAAATAACTTTGAAGCTGAGAGGAATGACAGCCATGAGCAATCTGCAGTAGGAATTGCTCTCAACTGTATTAAATGCTTTTACAGTGATCCAAAGAAGCTTCAGAAGTGACCAGTTCTCAAGTTGAAACAAGACAGGTAAACATAACTTTCCATGCTCTAATCCACTTAACATGGTCTCCATCTTTAACTATCTGCTCATTCTTATATAGCTGGCCCTATCAGTGCAAATATTTCTATCCCCTGGAGTAGGGGACAGATTAACCATGTTGTTGTTCTGCTTAGTTTCTGACTGAACTTCTTTTTTGTTAATTTCAGTGTAAGATGTGTGTGGGGTTTTTCTTTTCTTTTGAAAGCTGAAAAGTACAGTGACAGAAACCATCATATTGAATTGGACATGCTTTCTACAGATTTGTTAAGGATTTACTCTACACATTTGTAGTGTTTAGTTGCCATGGCAATGACCTCGGTGGCAAGAGGGAACAGCCTTTAGGTTGGACCTCAGCTTTTCCTTTCCTTTCCATTTAATTTGATTTGACTGCAAAATGTCACTTCCATTGCATTGATTAAGCTTCATTGCTGCCACCAGCCCTGTTAGAAAGGTTAAAGGACAGGCCAGTGGCTGTCATTTTGCTCCCCCCACCCTTTTCTGATATCAATACAGATGGGCTTTTCAGATGAAAAATGAAAACTCCTTTCTTTATCTCTCTTTTAATTCCTACAATGTTCTTGAGTAATAGCCAAAAACAACGCAGCAGCAGTATGGCAAGATGCAGATTTGTGCAGCATTTCCATAGATGACTGGGGTATTTTTTGAAAAATAAGGGTTTGTTGCATTAATGGATTTCTTGATTTATGACTTGATTTCTGTCTTTCCACTATATCACCCTGAAAAGTAAAATAAAAATGAATTTATGCTCCAACACTTTTCATACCCAGAAACGATATTTGAAAGAGGACGTCATCTCTTTATCAAAGTCTGCTTTATCCATAGGGTGTATAATGACTGCCTGCTGGCTTTGTTAACACTAGTAATTAGTGGAAGCTCAGTGCAAAGAACTCTCTTTTGGACAGATTGTTTCTAGTTGTTTTGGCATTTGCTGATTATGTAATAGGCATCAAACAGATATTTTAGAGCATTGGTAGAAGAGGATCAAAATTAGAGAGTGGCCAAAACAGGGACTATATAAACAAGCCATCCCTTATTAAAAACAAACAAAAACAACCAACCTTTCTAATACTTCGTTATTCTACCATAATGGTCAAAACACTGTAACTTACAAGGGTGACACACACTGCTCTGCTTTGGACCATAAAGGTACAATATTTGTACCTTAATTTATAATGGTTTCTCATCTCCACCCAGATCTTCACTCCAAAATTGTGTGTGTGTGTGAGAGGGATGGGGGGATGGGAGGGATTGGATAAAATAGAATTTGAGCAGTGTGGTTTTACAAAATCCAAATAACCTCCATCTGTGCTCATCTCTAGAAATGAAAACTCATATAATCAGAAACATAAATTACTGTACATAGTGAAGATCATATCTAGCTTCCTGTTACAAGCCAGGTTTTCAACCTTCTAGCTCCACTTCAAGTAAAAGAAACTTCTTGAAATTTTGCATGTTGCATTTCATGCCAGGGTGAAATTTTTCTAGAGTAGTTCGGTAAAAACTGAGGGAAAGACATTTTAATGTTATGTTGTTTTTCAAATTTACCAGGTGTTTGTTACAGAAATATTTAAAACATTATTTAGAAACTTTTTTTATGGTCTCAGAAGCTCTCTAAAATGGCTTTGCCAAGAAATTCTTAATTTTTCCAGTTTGTGAGCTTGTCTACATGGTGCGTTAGTGTGCATTAGGTGTGTATAAATTCTAGGGTGCACTTGCATGTTGCACACTAATTGGCCTGGGTGGACCCTGTAGGCACATGCTAAAAGTTCCTTATGTTGTAGTGTTTGAAATGGGACTACGTTACTGCGCATTAGGGAAGTTGTAGTGCAAACCGGCAGAGTCCACATGTGGGTCAGTCAGTGCAGGCTATTCAGGGCCGCCCAGTGGGGGGGGCTCATGTGGGGCAATTTGCCCCGGGCCCCACAGGGGCCCCCACGAGAATATAGTATTCTATAGTATTGCAACTTTTTTAAAGGAAATTGCTTTGCCCCAGGTTCCCTGAATCCTCTGGGTGGCCCTGAGGCTATTCTAGTGTGGACTAAAAATTGACACCCCCTCTGGTGTGGACTAAAGCAATGTGTAGACGAGCCTTGTGTGGAAATGAAAAATAAATAAAATCAAAATATTAAAACAGCTTAGTAGGCAGAGAAGGTTTAACTAAAACTCGTTAAATCAGAGATATAAATAGGATGCTGAGAGAGAAGTCCTGAAGGGGTCAAGGGAGAGGAAATATTCACCCAGCCACCGGGTAGGGACACAAGGAAAAACTGGGAAATAGAAGGACTGAGTACAGCTTAAAGGACTTTGTAATTTTAGGACTATTTTTCTTCCGCTGGCTGAACTAAGCTAAATATGAAATCCTGTTGCTTTCTGGTAGGAGATTTGGACCAACTTGAAGGGACCCCCCCCATCCCCCAGCTCTTTCTTGCTATACTGTTGGCTGGAGTGGAGAAATGCTCTGTACACAACTCTGTAGGTGAGCGCGTCTGAGGGGCAGGATGCAGTGTTTTGGGTTTTTTTCCTTTTTTTCTCTTTCCTTTTTTTTGTGACTTGTGGCAATAGCCTGGGCCAGACTCTCTGAGGTATCTTTGTCTCTCTGGAATAGAGACAAAGTTTTAAAATAATTTGTAAACGCTTATAAAAGTTGACTTGTTAATGACTCCTAAGCAGGGATCATAGGAGAAAATGTGGAAGGGGCAGATGAGTGGGAGGTTTGGGGAGGAAATAACATTACTATTTAAATAACCTTGTATCAACTCCCATCATGAGTTGTTGGTGAGGATTGAACTTGAGACTTTCAGCACACAGGCCTCTATCAGTAGAGCTGAATGGGTAGCTTACTGAGTTGGTAGTGGTAGTGACTGTTAGTTATTATATTTTATATATAGACTGGCCACCAGAGGGGGACACAATTCACTCAGTGTGTTAAATTGCACGCTCTTCCCTAGCATGAGTTACTGCCATTACTTCCCCCCAGTCCCTCCAAAAACATTGAAAGAAAAATAAACCAATGAAAAGTGGAGGGGGAAAAGGAGAGGGAAGAGGAAGCCACCAAACTTGTCAAAAAACAAGCATGAAGAAACGAGTGGTACATTGCCATAGCCTAGGACCTAGGTTTATGAGTGGAAAGAGACTTGTCCAAAGACTGATGGAAAACAGCATACCCACCTAGTGGTGACTGGCTCAGTCTAGTGAGTGTCTGTATGACAAGGCTCCTGTAGCAACCCCTTGCCACCTCCTGTCTGATTCATTGTTAGGAAAGGTTGGAGAAAACTGATCCATTTTCCTATTGAGCGAGTTGTTAACATGCTCTGAGTTCTTCCCGCTCTTTGTGCTTCAATTTTCCATTCTGTAAAATAGGGATAACAATATTTGGTCCCCTTCATAAAAGCACTTTCTGATTCTCAGATTTAAGTACTAAGCATTGTTAATTTTCATTCTTATGGGCTATTTTTGAACAAAAAATAGGGGCATAACAGTAATGACTAGAATCAGTGTGTGCTGATCCCAGCCATGGTGCCACATGGCAGGGGTATAAAGTTTTGGAACACCAAGCCATGTCATATGACAGAAGCCAGGATATAAAGTGTATGTCACATTTTTTATTATAATCCTTGTGTGTAAAAACAGGGTGGCTAGGAAAAGTGAATAGGATGACAGAAATCCTAGAATCTCCCACTGCACTCTAGCTTGAATCATTGCTGACAAAGGACAGACATTTTCAGTGCATTTTCTCTTGAACAACAGGGGAATTTGTTGTTATAAAGCCATGATTCTCAACTCCCTGACGTTCCTGCCAACCACTCCCACTCCACAGTGTCCACCCTGTTACCAAAAGGTACTACAGGCAGTCCTCCAACTTGACACAGTTGGTTCCTGAAAATTGTTGTAAGTCGAAACATTGTAACTCGGAACCTCAATCCACTCCATTGCGGGACGGAGTGTCGTAAAGTCGAAACCAATTGTCATAAGTCAAATCAGGGTGTCGATTCAGAAGCATCGTAAGTGCCGTTCGTCATAAATCAAACGTTGTAAAGTCAAGGACTGCCTGTATTGTCACTCTGCCTGATCCTGCAAGGTACTGAGTTCCTCCCAGGAGATACTGAGCTTCAGTTCCTGTAGACTTCAGTAAGCCATGAGGCAACTTGCTTGGGGCTCTCCGCACTTCAAAGTGTTTGGGCCCTCAGTGCACACGGTGGCACTGGAGTCAAATTAGCAGATATTTTTATACCTCAGAAGTGCATCATTGTTTTTTGAGGCTTTAGTTTTGCTTCATTAACAAAAGATGTGATCTTACCCGGGTAAACATTATTTGTCCTATTTCAATCTCTGAAAGAGATGCTGTGTGATTTCATTACACAAAGTGAGCAGGACTTGGAGGCAGCTCCAGATTTTTTTTTCTCTCTTCCCAGCAGGAGTTGAGTCCTGGCACTTCTCCCCCAGAATCATTTCTTGCTGTTTTCTTTCAAACAAGAACAAAAAAAAAATGAGGCAAAGAATAAAAGGAAGAAGTAGGGAGATTTGGAGGAGGATGGCTAATTCTGGGGTCTGACAGGACCTGTTTGAAACTACTCCCACCCTCTCTGTCACGCACACCCTCAGACCATGCTGCATTCTTCAGAACCTTTTATATGCTGCCCCCCTCTTGCATACACTTCTAAGTGCTGTTTGCTTTTAAAAGAAAACCATTTATAGTGGGATTCCACCTCTTTCTCTTTCCTTGTGAGATCTGAATAATCATGACATCCATGTATTCATATTGTGATATTGCATTAATATCTGCTGTTCTGTTTAGTGATTAGAGCTGCACAAAACTTTTTTAGGGACCCCCCCCCCAAACAAACAAACAAAACCCTTAGATGATTTTGTCACCCATTTTTAGATTTTATTACAAACACAAAACTTGGCCAGGTTCACTGACAGCACTAAACTGGGGCTGAATTTTGAGTAAAGCTGAATATATATATATATATATATATATATATATATATATATATATATACACACACACTTTTTTTTTTTTTTTTTTTTTTTTTTGATGGAAAGCTACAGAGGTCAGAGTCTTTTGCACCAGTTCAATCCAAAAACAAACAAAGCTTGGTTGGGACTTTGTTTTGGACTCTTTCGGTTTCGTGAAACCTAAAACGTATTGAACCACAGGGAGTTGTAACCCAAAGTGAAGAGGTTACAGTGAACCCTTATGAACTGAAATAGCTTCACAGACATTTATCATGGGTTTATGTCATGGCTATACTCATCATATCAGTGTATTGCCATTGCGACACATACCATGGATCTGGGAGTCTTTAACTGAATTGGCCTGACCACTGGACCTGTGGAACAGAGCAATGAAAATCACGTGTATTCTCTGAATGTAGGTCTGGGTGGTGACCCTACTTTTAGAGAAGGAAATTTGGACTGTAAACTCTTAAGTTAGAATGCAAACTTTAATTCAGATTGTGAACTCTTTCAAACACAAACGAGGCCTTTGAGCACTACCTTAGTGTGTGTGTGTGTGTGTGTGTGTGTGTATGTATATAGTAACAATAAGATGAAATCATACAACTGTTTTCATATTATTAAAACTCATGATGGGTTTTCCGTTAGGTTTCATCATGGTAAAACTTTACTGCTACAGCAGGTCTAAACCTCTATCTTTTATAGTAAATGCAATGTGAACAATGCCATCCTGTAGTACTATCTTAGTGGCAGTAAAGACTGTAAAATCATGCACAGTAATAGGACTGATTTGTGAGTGACCGATAATATAAGAACGGCCATACTGGGTCAGACTAATGGTCCATCTAGCCCAGTATCCCGTCTTCTGACAGTGGCCAATCCCAGGTGCTTCAGAGAGAGTAAACAGAACAGGACAACTATTGCATGATTCATCCATGCCCCGTCCTCCAGTCACAGCATCTGGCAGTCAGAAGCTGAAGGACACCAAGAGCATGGGATTGCATCCTTGACCACCTTGCCTAACAGCCACTGATGGACCTATCTTTCATGAACTTACCTAATTCTTTTTTTGAACCCATACTTTTGGCCTTCACAACATCCTTTGACAAAGAGTTCCACATGTTGACTGTGTGTTGTGTGAAGAAGTACTTTCTTTTGTTTGTTTTAAACCTGCTACCTATTAATTTTATCGGATGACCCCCTGATTCTTGTGTTATGTGAAGGGGTAAACAACACTTCCCTATTCATTTTCTCTGCACCATTCATGATTTTATAGATCTCTATCATACCTCCTCTTAGTTGTCTCTTTTCCAAGCTGAACAGTCCCAGTCTTTTAAATCTCTCCTCGTATGGAAGCTGTACCATACCCCAATCATTTTTTATTGCCTTTCTTTATACCTTTTCTAATTCTGATATATCTTTTTTGAGATGGGGCCACCAGAACTGCATGCAGTACTTGAGGTGTGGGGGTACCATGGATTTATATAGTGGCATTGATATTTGCATCTTATTATCTATCCCTTTTATAAATGGGTTTATGTTTTCTAGTGTGCATTATTTTGCATATATCAACACTGAATTTCATCTGTCATTTTGTTGCTGAGTCACCTAATTTTGTGAGGTCCATTTTTAACTCTTTGCAGTCTGCTTTGGACTTAACTATCTTGAGTAATTTTTTATTGTCTGCAAACTTTGCCACCCCACTGTTTACCTCTTCTTCCAGATCATTTATGAATATATTGAACAGCACTGGTCCCCATATAGATCCCTTAAGGACCCCACCATTTACCTCTCTACATTCTGAAAACTACCCTTTGTTTCCTGTCTTTTAACCAGATACTGATCCATGACAAGTCCTTCCCTCTTATCCCATGACTGCTTACTTCGCTTAAGAGCCTTTAGTGAGGAATCTATCAAAGGATTTCTGAAAGTTCAAGTACACTATATTCACTGGATCACCTTTGTGCACATGCTTCCTGACCCCCTCAAAAAATTGAACTAGATTGGTGAGGCATGATTTCCCTTTACAGAAGCCATGTTGACTCTTTCCCCAACAAGTCGTGTTCATCTGTTTCTGATATTTCTGTTCTTCACTACGGTTTCAAACAGTTTGCCTGGTACTGAAGTTAGGCTGATGAGCCTGTAATTGCCTCTGGAGCCTTTTTTAAAAAATGGTGTCACATTAGCTATCCTCCAGTCATCTGGTACAGAAGCTGATTTAAGCAATAGGTTACATACCCCATTTAGTAGTTCTGGAAATTCATATTAGAATTCCTTCGGAACTCTTGGGTGAATACCATGTAGTCATGGTTACTTATTACTATTTAATTTATCAGTTTGTTCCAAAATCTTCTTTATTGACACCTCAATCTGGGACAGTTTCTCATGTTTGTCATCTAAAAAGAATGGCTCAGATGTGGGAATCTCTGTCACATCCTCTGTGGTGAAGACTGATGTAAAGAATTCATCTAGCTTCCCTGCAATGGCTTTATCTTCCTTGAGTGCTCCATTAGCTTCCTTAATCGTCCAGTGGCCCCACGGACTTGTTTGGCAGGCTTCCTGCTTCTGATGTATTTAAAAGTTTTTTACTGTTCATTTTTGTGTCTTTTTCTAGTTTTTCTTCAAATTCTTTTTTGGCCTGCCTAATTATACCTTTACACTTGACTTGCCAGAGTTATGCTACCTTCTATATTCCTCGGTAGGATCTGACTTCCAATTTTTGAAGGAAGCTTTTTGCCTCTAACT
The DNA here is from genome assembly GCF_027887155.1 of Malaclemys terrapin pileata. Taxonomy (NCBI): domain Eukaryota; kingdom Metazoa; phylum Chordata; order Testudines; family Emydidae; genus Malaclemys; species Malaclemys terrapin. The sequence continues at coordinate 118,145,879 of NC_071505.1, forward strand.
GCCTCTTTTATTCTGTTTAGCCACGGTGACATTTTTTTGTTCCTTTTACAATTTTCTTTTTAATTTGGGATATACATTTAATTTGAGCCTCTATTATGGTGTTTTTTAAACGTTTCTATGCAGCTTGCAGGCATTTCACTTTTGTGACTGCTCCTTTTAATCTAATTTAACTAGCTTCCTCATTTTTGTGTAGTTACCCTTCTTGTAGTTAAATGCTACTATGATGGGCTTCTTTGGTATTTATATTTATATGGTTAGAAATAACCCCTACCCTCCAGTTTATAGCGCTTCTCTCCCACCTTTGTAATTTACAGTACTCATGATAATTTTTGTCCACTGTTATCCAGTGCTTCTTTTTCTATTCTACATTTGCTTAGCTGTTCATGAACATACACTACATGTGGCATGTGCATAGTAGGATTTAATATACAAATCTGATATATAAAATCTATTTGCATGAATCATCTGGAATATTATGTGCAATTCTGGTCTCCTATGTTTAAGAAAGATGAATTCAAACTGGAATAGGTGCAGAGAAGGTCTACTAGGATGATCTGAAGAATGGAGAACCTATCCTATGAGAGGCGGCTTAAGGCGCTTGGCTTGTTTAGCCTAACTAAACAAAAGCTGAGGGGAGATATGATTGCTGTCTATAAATACATCAGAGAGATAAACACCAGGGAGGGAGAAAAGTTATTTAAGTTAAGTGCCAATGTGGACACAAGAACAAATGGATATAAATCTGCCCATCAACAAGTTTAGGCTTGAAATTAGACAAAGGTTTCTAGCCATCAGAGAAGTGCAGTTCTGGAACAGCCTCCCAGGAGGAGCAGTGGGGGAGCAAAAAACCTAATTGCTTTAAAGACTGAGCTTGATAAATTTATGGAGGGGATGGTATGATGAGACTGCCTGCAATGGCATGTGGCCCATCAGCGATTGCTATAGCAAATATCTACAATGACTGGAGATGGGACACTAGATGGGAAGAGCTCTGAGTTACTACTACAGATAATTCTTTCCCAGGTGTCTGGCTGGTGGATCTCATTGACATACTTAGGATCTAACTGGTCACCATATTTGGGATTGGAAAGGAATTTCCCCCCAGGTCAAATTGCCAGAGACCCTGTTTTTTGCCTTCATCTACAGCATGGGGCAGGTCACTTATTGGTTTAAACTAGAGCAAATGGTTGATTCTCTGTAACTTGAAGGCTTTAAATAATGATTTGAGGACTTTAACTCCACCAGAGATGGGTTACAGGAGTGAATGAGTGCAGTTCTATGGCCTGCAATGTTCAGGAAATCAAACTAGATGATCTTGATGGTCCCTTCTGGCCTTATAGTCTGAGTCTATGACATTCTGCATGTCCTATTTTGGTCTTTTTTTCTTTTTCTTTTTTAACAAGTGAATGAACCACGGAAGGGAAAACACTGTTAATAACCATAAAGATGAATAGTGGAGTAGTAGCTTTGTAATTAGTGCATCAAGTTTTATTCTTGCTGGTCTATATAAGAAAACAAAGAAAATGTAAACAAAATTAAATTTAACAATCATTTCATGAACTGCAAGAAACTAGTTCACAAACACACAATAGCAGTACAATCCTCAGCAAATGTTTTGTCTTTTGGTTGGTTTGTTTAATAAATTAGATGGATGTATCAGATAGCATGCTGTTGGGGCAACATTAATTTTATTATAGAATAAAAATGAAAACTATTAGTCTGTGTTTCTGGCATGCTATCTGACCTATTTCTTTTCCTGCCTCCTCCACAGTGCATACCAAATTCCCATCTTCTATGCGTAATATAAAACTGTCTTACAATTAAAGCAGCTGATAGTCAGCCCTGGAGACGTTACCCAGTACCATGGTAAATAGATAAGATATATTGTTTTATATATTTGTGCAACAGGGAAAGACTGCTTCATCACTTTAAGCAGAGGGATTATCTGTTTACACTAGAGGAATAGGCTCACTTGTTTTCTCCCCTTCAGTTGTGGAGATATTCGCACGTTGCAATATCTTGAATCATTCTTACCTGTAGAAATCTCTGTATGGATTCCCTTAAATTATTACAGTTCAAGAGCAGATTAAACTGACAAACTACAATTCCCAGAATCCCAAGAAATGTCACTGAGTACTATATGTTCACATCATCCTGAACTAAAACACCGTAATTGTTCTTTTTGCCTGTAAGCCAATGTTGGAAACATTGAACTGTTTTAAATTGTGTTCTATGCAACAAAAACAAACCAAAAAACTCGTTTGGTGCTAAGTCATTTAGTGCTAAGTCAACATTAAAGTTGTAAAATGAAGCCTTCAGAATTAAGGACATGCACAGTTAACAGTACTGTCAACCCCAAGCATTCAAAAATTGAGAGTCGGGCCCCCAAAGTACCAAGACATTGAATATTTATTGTTTTTAAGCCAAATACATTTGGGGTTCTTTTTATTTGTCTTTGGGTTTTGAGCTGGTAAGGTTCTCATTTTTAAGCTTTTCCTCCCAACCATGAGGACTAAATAATCTTACTTTAAAAAAATTTGGCTGCAAAAATACTTGTCATCACGACACTAGGATTGGGGCTTTAGGAAAAATGCCAAATAGTCCAAGACTTGTGATAACATCATAAGAGTCGGAATACTGAGTTGAAGTTCCTCAGGCTTAGCTTTTGGCCTAATGGCTTCAAATATTCTCCATATATCATTTAAATTATTTGTTAGCTAATATAGTATATAATATAGGGATCGGCAATCTTTGGCACGCGGCGGTTTGTTTACCTGCCGTGTCCACAGGTTTGGCCGATCGTGGCTCCCACTCCAGGCCAGTGGGTGCTGTGGGAAGCGGCAAGGGCCGAGGGATGTGCTGGCCACGGTTTCTCACAGCCCCCATTGGCCTGGAGTGGGAGCCGCGATCGGCCAAACCTGTGGACACGGCAGGTAAACAAACCGGCCCACCCGCCAGAGGGCTTACCCTGGTGGGCCGCATGCCAAACTTTGCCAATCCCTGATCTAATACAAGCTGGAATTTCTTACACAACCTTTAACAGTTGCAGTACAGTACATACATCCTTGGCTTGATTGATTTCAAACTTGGCTTGGTCGATGACAAAAACAAACAAGTCAGTGGCAGAGCTAGGAATACAACCCAGATATTCTGCTACTCAATCCTGTCCCTTAACCACTAGAATTTCTTTATTTCATCTTTTTTCTTCTATTATTTTTTTCATTGTGTCCTTCATTTTTGAGTGTTTTTTTTTTTTTTTTTTTTTATCACACATTAACAAGACCAGCATCAAACATTTGGGTATTGGAGGGTTGAGAGGTCTCAGAGATAATTTGTTTTATTATTGAATGTGGTTATAATAATATTTTGCATGTCCATAATGCTTTTCATATGGAAAGCACTTTGCAGACATTCTTATTAATAGCTAAATATTATATCTTTAGTGGGTTTTTAATCATGGTGTAGTAGAGAACGTTGAGAAGCCTCATGTTAGGGTGAGATACTTAGTTTTATTTTCCCTTTCTCCACCTTCATCTGGTTTCAGATGTTCCTTTTAGGACATGTCATCATAAATGTTAATTGTGTCTTTAAAATACCTTAGGATTTGAACTTGCATACAATGTATATTTGAGCTTTTCTAGGTTGTCAAAGATGTTTTTTGGTACAATAAACATCAAATTTTATTCACATACAGTAATGTTGTTTTTTTTATATGTATTTCATTGGCTATACCTCAAAGATAGGTAAGGAGTAGAGAGATTATACTTCAGTGAAATGCCTAGGTGCATCAGTGTTAATGAGATCATACCCATGACAAACACTGAGAGGGAGAATATGTGACTAAGGGTTTCAGCTGTGTGTTAATGTAAACCACCTGGAAGTTGAATGAAAAGCCATGTTCAAATCCTGACATCCTTTACTGAGCGTTGATTTCATGCAATGGAAGTTTCATGTGACTAAGGGCAGAGTAAAACTGATTAAGGACTTCAGTATTTAATCCAGAGTTGCTTGAAATTTTTTGTATTTCAAAATGTTGATGATTTTTGCTGTCAAAATTTTGACATAAATATAAGGAGATAAATATCGACAAAATGGTTTGAAATGTCTTCTGCTCCTATGCATTATGATGGAAAGTGAAATAGCATTAATTTTTGTTTGTACTCTATCAGAAGTCCTGCTGTGAGGTATCTTGCAGATATTGTGATATCTTGAAAATGTTAGAGATTCAGCCTGCAGAATTTTCTAAATTTCTAATTTTCTAAAACTTCAGATGTTAATTGTAAGCAATTCCAAAAATCTTTAGGCTAAAAATCTCCCAAGGAACAGACTTTCCCATAACTTGTCTAATACATTGACTTCAATGGAATTACATCAAAGGTGATTTTGACCCAGCGAATAGTATATATGCATCATAGGTTCACACTGAAAAGAAAGACTGTTTGTATTTTTTGTCTCGAGAAACTCAACTAAGCAAATTCACAAATGAGACCATCGGGAAGACAAGGTTAATTCTGGCCTCTATTTGTGGGAGCATGGTGCCATCAAATACCAACGAGTTTTTTTTTCTTTGGTGGCATTTGGAAGAATAAATGAAGTGTGACTCTCGGCATCTCTTTAGTTGCCCTGAAAATGGAATGTCAAACAGCATATAATCATCTTCCTTGTTTAGAGAAAAAGAGCAAGTGAGAGACCTAGTTTTCTATTTGTGTCAGTTTTTGGAAGTCTTAATATTCCATCTTGTCTAATTTTCCAGAGAGTGATAATAGAGTTCCTGTCAAATTAGAGGTTACAGACTTTTTAACCTATGTCACGGAAAAAACATTAGTTGTTATTACCATAAATATAATCTAAATAAAAATTTAGTTTTTAATACTGTTATGCTGAGGGTTGCATTCCAAGCATATAATTTTATTCATTATACATACTAAAAAAAAACCTTTTCTGATGTTAGTCTGCCAAAAAAAAAAAAAAAAAAATAAGGAGAGAGAGAGCGCCTATAGCTCTGGTAACAGACATTCAGATTCAGCCTCTGTGCTGTCAGAGCAGAGTGAGAATTAGTACTGTGCTGATAAGTGGATTTTTCAGGTTTAATTGATCAGGTAAGGAGGTTATTTTCAGATTTTAGTTATCCTGATCTAACCACCTTCCAAGGGGGAAAGGGGATTGACTAAAAGGGTAACTTAAGAGGAATATATCTGCTCCCCTTTGAAGCTTTACTAGGAAAAGCATGATGTGGCAAAACTGGATTTCTGTAGAATAACAGAGCCCACATTAGCACTAGCTCTTTTTGCTGCCAAAGAACTGCTCTGTGAGGAAACTAAGGGCTTGTCTATATCGTGCTTTAGTCCACACCAGAGGGGTGTAAATTTTAGCCCGCACTCACATGTGGCACAAAAACCAGCCTGTGTGGACCTGCTGTCATGAGCAAAAAGTTCCCTAATGCACATTAATGTAGTCTTGCTTCCAACAGTTACAGAGAGACGCAAAAGGAGTAAAAATTATTTAGAATTTAAAAACTTCACTGAGCATGTTAGCTGCAAAGCAGTAGCCAGAGCTGTGCCAAGCATAGTAGTTTCAATTTACCAGGGTTCAGACAAACCTTTCCTTTGGTTGTGACTCACTTGGGTTTGCACCACTTGGACCAAATTCAGACCTTGTGTAAATGGGTGCATATCTGTTGGATTCAATGAAGGTTGAGCTTTGAATGAAAGCTCCAAGTTTTATCTGCTTTTGCCTAAAAACCACAAGTTCCCCATCGTTTCCACTTCATCCACATAGGGTATGTCTACACTGTATTTTGAAACACGCGGCAGCTAGTCTCAGAGCCTAGGTCTACAGACTTGAGCTTGCAGGGCTCATGCTATGGCACTAAAAACAGCAGTGTAGACACTGCAGTTCAGGCTGGAGCTCAGCCTCTGAAACCTACCCCTCTCCCTGGGCTTCAGAGCCCAACCTGGGCTCTGAACATCTACATAACTACTTTTAGCACTATAACATGAGCCTGAGTCTGTAGCCCTGGGCTTCAGACTTGCTGCTGCAGGTTTTAAAACACAGTGTAGACATACCCAGAGTGACCCATGTTCACAGATAGACGAGTCTAGGTCAAGTCTTTTGAATTCATTCCGAGTTCTGAAGCCAGGTGAGTGTTATGCGGTTTAGGTTTTCTAATGAGAGTTTTTTTATCTCCCCTAGTTAATGCAGTGGGTCTGATGCTGACTATAGAAGTGAGTGGAAGTTTTGGTACTAAATTAAATAGAAGCAGGATCAGAGCCAATGTGAGCAGAAGTTTTTCCTTACCTTGGTGCCTACTCCTTTCAGTAGGAAATGGGAGTTCTCAGTTCTATGCATGAATGGGTCTCTTTAGTTATCTGTATAGGCCCATTTAAAACACTGGGACTACTCAGATGAGTAAAAAGGCTTTAGGAGCAGGACTTTGACTAGCAGAACCAAACCAGATTTAACCATCTATGATGTGTCACCAGTTGTGTCTGGTTGAAACTGCAGTAGTGCCATCTTCAATTATTCAGAGATCAGGAATCACACCACAAAAGAACATGAGATTGACTTGAAAATCATGAGATCTTAAAATAAATAAATAAAAAAAAAGAGAGGTGGGGGAAAAGGTTATTTGTCTTCTGGTTTTTGAGCGGTTAGGCTTCATGTTTTCAGGCTTTTCTCTGTAATCACCAGGGCTAGAAACTTTCTCCTTCTTTTTTAAATAAAGCTGAGATTCTCAAATACTAACATAATTCCAGGAGCTGGGGCTTTAAGTAGTACACCAAATATGATACTCATGTTAAAATCATGAGTTGGCAATACTAAGCCTGTGCAAGTATGCATCCATCTGTATAAGTCTTTGTTTCTGTCTTTGTTTAAAGTGCCATATTGAGACAAGCACCCCATTCTTGTCTAGGTTCCACACGCTGCCTCATTGACTTACAAGATAACTGAGTGTGGGGCTATGAGAATGCACCTCAAGAGTGGAGGATTGAATATGTCTGATTTATCAGAAACTGGCTAACTCCGACTAACATTAATTTAATGTATATAGTACTAACCTTTACAGCACCTGCATTTCCAAGCTGCCAGCCAAATAGAAATTGCATAAATTGTGCAAAAAGCTTTTTTTTTTTGCAAATTGCGTATGACATCTCATAACAGTTGTGATTTTATTCATTCATTTTTATTTTGAGGGAATTGAATATGTGGCATTAGAATCATAGAATTATTGAATATTAGGGTTGGAATAGATGTTCCCTTCTTGCAGCTTGACTGCTAACTAGGAGAATGAGCTAGCCACCCATGTACAGATGCTGTTCCGCTAACATAGGTAGAGATTTCAAAGGATGCTTCAACTCCAGTACATCTGTGCCTGCCACCAGGGTGCTGAGGTCCACACTGAGCTTAAAAGGACTCTTATGTACAAAGGGTTAAATATTTTAGAAGTAAAAATATGGATCTCTATATTTAAAATAAAACAAAAAACAGAATTTTTATACATTATTTGAAACAACTACAATCAGATTTTAAGTTTTAAGCCTTTTCTGTTTTGTTAGGTTGCATAGAAGCCAGCTGGTTTTCTAACTTGAGTGACCTCACATTCCACAAGTGTACTCATAAATCAAACCAAGGCCATGTATTAAAAGTGCAACTCTGACACTTATTCAAAGGAGAGAAAGTTTTGTACACTGTGGGGGAAGTAAGCTAAACACTTATCCCAGATTCGATAGCCCTTACTCACACTGAATATGACTTACTCATGCAAGTAGGGCCCTGGAGGACATGGAATCCAGTGTATCATTGAAGTCAACAGGACTGCCCATGTGAATAAGTATTGCTCCGTGTGGTAAAGCTTGTAGAATTTGGCCCTTAAGTAGCAATAGCAATTGAACAAGTTTACATAAGGATAAATAAAAAAACATGACGGGAGGAAGCTATGTACATTTTCACCACTTGAGATTGCCATTACAGAGTCTCTTCTGGCAACCATGATCCAGTGATACTGTCACAATGTAATAGGACATTTTCATGCAATTTAATAAAAAATACTTCAAAGCATAATCACCAGGTTTCACCAAAAGGTTTGTGCGTCATGATAATGTGGCGAGCCAGTGACATTCCTGGGCCACATCATAGATTTTGGGATCCGGGAATAACCCGTAATCAGGTGCTTGTGAAATGAGTGAAACTGGAATGATCACAGAAACATCAGGACAGGTGATAACCTTGAGATAGGAGTCTGAATCTAAAGGCCTATGACTCTTGTTGAACCGTGGGCAGCGTTTGATAGACTAGTATCGTCCTACTCTCCTGTGCCTTGTTGCTCTTTATAAAAGAGCAGATTAAAAACAAGCAAACAAAACAACAAAAATCTAAGTATTTCCAAGAGTTAAAGCTGTGGTATTGTTGTTTAGATATCACCATGGTTTGGATTGTTCAGTGAAGAAATCCTTACCTTTGCCAAAGCCATGTGTCTGTCATTTACTTGTCTTGAAATATGACAGATGGATGTCTCTGGAGATTACTTTCCTCTATTTATCCATGGAAGAATGTGCTTCATCCCTGACCTGGAGGATCAGCCCTGATCAGAGCTGAAGAGAGAGCTCACTCTTCATGCTCATTGAATCCTTGGCTTCTTTCACCCAGTGATTTTAGTTATGTGGATAGGACAGACTATCAAATAATTCCACATTAGTGGCACTGAAAACAGGTTTTAGTCACTTCTAGACGTGCTCAAATGTGGATGGGCACAAAGTGGCTCTTTATTGAACATCAATGCACCAAGCCTCCATATAAAACAAAGTCCACTACAACAATAATCAAGAATCCAGACTACGGTATCCTAAAGTAGAAAAATTGCCATTTTCAGTGGTTACTATAGCATTTTTTTAAGAGCATTCAGTCGCCCAAATGAAATGTTAGAACTCTGTAAGAGTCTACTGGAAATAAGTTAGCACAAGCTGGTTCTGTCAATGTTGTAAAACAATGTTGTTTTGACTCTGTAGTCATGCGCACAGTACATATGGAGCTGCAATTTGCAGACACTCCTTCTCTTTGCTGGTCCAAACCTGATTTTCCACCAAGAACAATACAAGACTTGACCTGTTACATTTCAAATACACAGTAAGTGCTCATGTGAATTCATCTTAATTGTAATATTATCTGACCTGTTCCAAGATATTACCCTTTTCCTGCATCTGCCAACCACTCTCAACACTGCCGTATCAAGTGTCTGCAATAAAGTGACCATTTTGGGTAGCGGTTTCAGATACAACACTGAACATAACTAAACTAACTCTAGACAATTGTAAACATGTATCATTTATTCTTTCACATTAACATGGTTTATGTCAAAAAGTAAAAGTTCCTTTCAGGAGGATAATAAATTGATAGGGAAAATGTGCAGCAAAAAAAGTGACATTATTAACATTCATGTTTATATAAATTATTGCTAACAGTGCTTTTACCTGTTAAAAAGTGCTGTATGGACATTTGGCCAAATCAATGCCTGGTGTAACTTAATTAGCATTTATTTACTTGCAGGACCGGCTCCAGGGTTTTTGCCGCCCCAAGCGGCGGGGGAAAAAAAAAGCCGCGATCACAATTGTGATTGGTGGCACTCCGGTGGCAGCTCCACCACGCTGCTTTCTTCTTCGGTGGGAATTCTGTGGCAGATATTTTCCTCCGAGAGAGACCCGCCGTTGAATTGCCATCGAACAGCCCGACGTGCCTCCCCTTCCCCTTGGCCGCCCCAAGCACCTGCTTGTTGGGCTGGTGCCTGGAGCTGGCCCTGTTTACTTGTTTGCATTTTGGTAGCATCTTGGGGCCCTAAGCATGGACCAGAACCCTGTTGGGGTAGGTGCTGCATAAACACAGAACAAACAAATGGTACCTGCCCCAAAGCCATGGGACAACAGATTGGTACGGTCAGATTGACGCAGGAGTACAAGGAAACAGTGAGACAATATTAGTCAGCATGTAGGCAGTAGTCCTAGCGCCCTAGCTGCCTAACAGTTGTCAGGTTTCTGGTAGGCATCATGGCAAAGGAGAGTTTTGAGAGAAGATTTGAAGGAGGACAATTAGGTGACATTTAAAATAATTTAATGTAGCTAATTAATCCTGACAGCCCCCTTGTGAGTACAGTGTTATCTCCCTCATTTTACTGGAAGGTGAAGCTGAGACTAAGACACAACTTGACTAAGGCATCATAGCAGACTGGGTGTCCAAGTCTGTGCTCATTTCTTTCTCTCATTGACTCTTCCAAACTGCTGGGCACAGCCTCTCTGTTTTTATTTGTGATTTAGTACTCAAACGGTTTTTGAAATAGCTGTACAAAGATTAGCCACATCCCTTAAGACGTCACTTTACCCTCTTCTTTTGGCTACTTTATATTGACTTTTTGTCTAGCTAGTTTCTCCCTATAGCCCAATTTTTCACACCTTGTTTGAATGTGTGTGTTTTACTGGAACTCCACTGTTTTAAGTTTCCTACCTCCTTTAAGACACAAAGCACTTCAAGAAAGGATTTCCATGTATTATATTTTGTTCTAAAAGCCTTATCTAATACAGACATATTTGCTCATTTTCTTTTTTTCTCTCTCTCTATAAAAAATTGTTTCAGAACCATTATACATGCACATTCTGCTTCCATAGCCTGGGTTAAGATCTCTCTGTGAAACTGCACACAATAAAACATTTTCTCTAAGAAAAGTTAACAATGTGCTAAATGCTAATGCAGTGTTCCAACTCACTTAATTATTTCTTTTTTTTCATTGTTTATCATCATTTTGTCAACCTTCCATATCATTCCCCACAATGCTTTGTGCTGGACTTTCTTTGAAAATTCCTTTCCTCTGAACTTACTATGAACTTGTCTGTAACACAGAGCCATAAAATGCGTCCCGTCCCCCCACCCCCGCCCCCAAAAACAAAAACAACAAAAAACCAAAACCAGGAACAAAACACACCCACCCTACAAACAACTATGTACTTTTAAAAGAACAAAAAATTAAATGCTGTGAAATTATGCAGCACCCACTCCTCCACCTCTCTCCCACTAAAAATAAAAATGGTGATATCATATAGAGAAATAACTTCTAGTTGCAGGTATAGACTGGAACATGAGACCTGATTAAGTAGAGAGCTAGTGTCATAAACCACAATGACATAGTTTTTAAATAATGCACGGATAGCACACTTTGTTCTGTGTTCATGCTTTACTGATGGCTATTTTGCTTGTAATATCAAGTATTGGGATTAAACTTTGTGTGATGGGGGAGGAGGAGGAAGAGAGGGATTGTATTTCTTGAGATGTTCTGTGGGAGGAGAAGGATTATGCATGTATCTAATGTAATGAGTGAGAGGATGAAGAATTAGATGCATGCAAACAAGGAGGAGGTGGGAGGATTACTTTTTTTAATGTAGAAGAGGAAGAATTATAATGATTTTGATAGTCAGACATATATTGCCCCAATATTTGTCATATTTTATGTGCTACAGGAGGATTTTGCTCTGGATGGAAGGAGGACATGGATTATTGAGCAGGTGAAGAAGAAACAAAGTAGTTGGGGGTGCGTTTGATTGCAGTCTGCATTTATATTAGCAGAAGGATTCCAACAAGAGAAGTGGAAGAAGATCAGAATGAGGGTGTGGCTAACTAATGTTCCTGTGCAGATAGTCTGTAAGAATAAGAAGGTGTCCTTGCAGGGTCCCTGTAATGGAAATGAGATGGGTGGATTCTTTATCTGGGGCTTTTTGATCAGGAAGGCTCAGCTGGAAATCTGATAAGAGGCGGCTTTCTTGAGAGACTTTGAGTGCTTCCTGCCCTCTGTCAGACTAGACATAGCACTTAGCATTTTTTTTTCACATGTAGACCACAGATACTTTACAGAGTTGAGTGAATATTTAAAAAATAAACGATACAGAAAATTTGAAGCGTCAGTTATTGGTCATTGGGGGTAACATACAGCGTATAGGGGTATGTTGGTGTTTTGGGGTTGGGCAGCACACATAGTATATACAGACTGTAATGTCCCCAATGAGGGGTGGGTAACCGGTGGGCGGGATCAGGAAACAGTCGATAAGCGGTGAGGGTCTAGCACCCATACAGGAAGTAGAGACAGTCATGGGTATAAGTAAGTGGGCTGGGTAATGGGAATGGGGTGACCCTCACGAGGTGGGATTCAGTTAGGTTTGGTGGGTTCAGGGCTCAGGGGATAGAGTCCAGCGGGGGGGGGTCTGTGGGTGCACAAGGTCTCCCCGGCTCACTCTCGGTATTGGCGGTGGCCGGTGATGTGCTCGATGTAGATGTCCCGGGACCAATGGATAGTGTCCGAGACCATTAGGCGTCTCATGAGCCGTGCGTAATGACGGCCCACCACACAGGTCCTCAGCACGCGTTCGTTACACGGGTCCCAGGCACCCAGGGCCCCAACGAGCAGAGCATTGACGTGCACCTCGTAGCCCTTAGTCCGCAGGGTGTCAGCCAGGGGGGGCATATTTTTCAAGCTTGCGGGCTCGGGCTTCACGGAAAGCCGGGGTCCTGTTCTTGAACGGAATCGTTACGTCGACCAGGATGATCTTTTTTCCAACCTCGTCCGTGACAACGATGTCTGGGCGCAGCGGGCTGTCGGTGGCGGGGACGGCGCGGTTGACAGTGATCTCTCCCAGACGCGGGTCGATGGCCTTCACTAGACGGTCCTGGACGGCGTTGTGGCGTAGCTGCCAGGCTCTGGCATGGGGCTTGCAGCAGCATAGGACGTGTATTATTACCCCTATATAACAGATGGGAAGCTGAGCACGGAGAGGGGATGTGTTTTTGGCCAAGGTCCAAAAAGACATTATCTGAATCAGGTTTGGAACCCAAGTCTGTCTAGTAGGCCTGTGCCTAATGCATTCAAGGCCACATCTTGTAGGTGGTGGCAGAGCCCTGGCTTGAGGAGGGCCCTCACAGAAAAGAAATTACAGACTCAAACAGTCCTTTTCCAGTTTCTGCACCCATTCCATATTACTGGTACCACTGTCTTTGGCTGGGTCCTTTCCAGGTAATGCTAACTGCTGCAGCAGCCTGCTTTAGTCTTACAATGGCTCTGCTAGCCAGCCTGTCCATCTCTCTGAGCCTCTTCTCCCACCATCCCCAGAGAGCCTGCCCCGGCATCTGGCCTTTGCTTTTTCTGTCTTGTCCTCACCTTTATATTCGCTAACAAATTTAACTAAAAGATTTATTTGGGAAATGGGGGTAGTATTAAATAGATTCCTAGTAGTATCCAATAGTGCTTGAACTGGCCCATAATCCACCGCACCATAGGCCCTCCTTATGGTAATGGTTATGTCTGGTTCTGGATGGCTTATGACCGCACAGAGTTCATGTGAAAATCAAAAACACGGGGAGAAGAAAGCATGTGGAAATAACTAAACTTTTTGGAACCTCAACCGTGTCTGGATACCTGTCCCCTCCCCCCAAAAAGAAGTTCACTTGGAGGAGTAGGTAAAAGTTTAAGTCCATCTGCCCCTAATAGAAATGGTATGATTCTAAAATAAATTAAAATTACAGCTCTGAGGTTTCCATGAATGCAACAGGCTCAAACTCCGCTGCACTGAGCTTCCACTTGATGCCGCTGAGTGGGGAAGGCCAGGGTGGCTCCAAGTCTCCTTTAGGCCTCCTGCAATGGAGATACAGCCATGTGAAGTCAGACAGTGATGAATCGGACCTCAGATGCTTAGGTCCTCTTTAATATGGAAATCTTGCAATGTGTTGTTTATATTTATAGTAACTCCTGATAATAATAATACCCACCTCTCGGATAGCACTTTTCATCCATCGATCTCAAAGTGCTTTATGAAGGAGCTCATTCTCTGTATTTTATAGGTGGGGAAATTGAAACACAGGAAGGGAAGTGATATGCCCACGATTACACAGCAGGCCAGGGTTAGAACTGGGAATTGAACCTAGGTCTCCTGAGTCCTAAGCCAGTGCTCTGTCCATTTTGCAGCATAGAGGTCCAAGCTCAGCGCAAGACATCTCCATGTTAGGTTCCATACAAGTAGCATAATACAAGATTGTTCCTGCCCCCAAAGAATTTGCAGTCTGAATAGACAAGTCAGTCACAGTGTTTGAAGGGGAAATAGACATGAGGTAGATTAAAAGTTGGCTAACTGATATTACTCAAAATGTAATAATAAACAGGGAATCATCAGTGAGTGGGTGTGTTTCCAATGGGGTCCTGCAGGGATCTGTTCTTGGGCCTCCGTTATTTAACACTTTTTTTTAATTCTTCGAGTGCTTGCTCATGTCAATTCCATTCTAGGTGTGTGCGCACCCACGTGCACAGTTGTCAGAGACTTTCGCCTTCGTGGTATCCGTAGGGTCGACTGTAGCACCCTCTTGAGTGCCGCACTCATGTTTTGGTATATTAGGCACTGTTGACCCTATATCCTCTCAGTTCCTTCTTACCGCCTATGATGGTTGGTCGGAGCACCTTATCTTGCATCGCAAGAGCATTCATGGTTTTTACAGTTCATTGTTCTGTCTCCTTTGTTGTTAGTTGATAGGTTCTTAGTTAGACATTTCAGTTAAGTGTTAGAGTAGTTGTTTAGGAGTTAGAGTCCCAGCTGAGACTTTGCCTTGGAGTGGGGCATGCCTCGTTCCCCAGGTTTTAATCCATGTTCATTGTGCAGCTGGCTGATGCCTGTTAGTGACCCCCCACAATAGCTGTTTGAAGTGTTGTGGAAGTCCCGCAGAAAGAATAACTGCATGATCTGCAAAAACCAACATCACAGATGCCAAGCCAGGCGATGGATCCAGCCAAGGCCCCGGCATCTATGGGCAAGCTGGTTATGGGACTGCCCCCTAAAGGAGCAAACCACAGGTCCTCATCACTGTGGCCTCGGTCCCCGGTTAGAAGACACAGGTACCTAATGCCAAAGTCTCCACCTGCAAGGCCCGGGACACCTGAATCACAATGCCGATCCCTGTACTGTTTGGCCTCCTGCCAGAGTTCGCCACAGTGCAGATCGCCATTGCCTTGGCAGTCTCCCAGGCGTCTATTCTCCCCCGGTGCAGGATCATTCCCCGTTGTACCAGTGGTACTCTGGCTCCCTGGTACCACTCTTCGGGCAAGCGCTGGTCCTCACCCTCTCCTTACCAGTCACCGACAAGGGTCAGTCGCCAGACTCAGGCATCTACGGCTCCGCTCTGGTCACCGGAAGGGCAATGGTCCAAGCCTGAAGGGGAGTTTAGCCTCTTGCTTATAAAAGGCGAATTGCCACCAGCCCGTGAGACCAGTGCGGCTCCTGCAGCAGCGTGGAGGCAGGGACAGTGGCAGTACAGGAAGCCATGGAGTGTACCTGTTATGCTGGTCCCGTACTCCCACCGTTCCTCCCAGGTCTCATTGGACAAACTGCCCCGGCACAGCTGGCACCCAAGTCGGTGCACGGTGCCAAATCTGAAGTGGGGGGTGACTTGTGGGCTCTGATGCCCAAGGAGCCATCCCCGGATGAGCAAGGGGAAGTCGCCTCTTCCCCCTGCTATGCAGTCATCTTTGTTATCTCCAGACGAAGCAGTGGCACGGGTCCCTTGCAAAAGAGCAGCTCCCCCTATGACTTCAAGGAGCACCAGGCCCTGTTCAAAGGGGTAGCTGCCAACCTGAACTTGGAGGTCGAGGAGCTAACGGAGAAGTCAGGCAAACCTCTTTAATGTTATACTCTCCTCCACCCTGGCCTGGGTCGCATTGCCCGTCACCCAGGGGTCCTTAAAATTGCCAAGTCTGTTTGGCAGAACCCCCTTGCCTAGCTCCAAGAAGGCAGAAAAGACATACTATGTCCACGCAAAGGGGTTTGAGTACCTGTCACCCACCCTCCAGCAGGATCCATGGTCATGTCCGCCATCAACGGAAGGGACAGGCAGGGACAGGTGAGCGGCACGCCGAAAAATAAAGACGCCAAGAGGCTGGACTTGTTTGGCAGAAAATTTTATTCGACAGCTAGCCTGCAGACTACCCTGCAGGACCTTCCGTTTGAGGGAGCAGGGCTCTTTTCAGAGCTGACCGATGCATGGGTCAATGGCCTTAAAGACTCCCATGCCACTCTCTATTCTTTGGGTCTTCACACCCCTCAGCAGGCTAGAAAGCCTTTCTGTCCCCTGCCGCCTCGGCCTCCGTTGAGGTCCTGAGGTGTCCCCCAGTCCAGCTCCTACAGAAAGGACAGTGACAAAGGATTTAAATGGTGTCACCCTTCGTCTTCCCGTTCCGCCGCCAAATCTGGTTCTTCCAGAGGCCAAGGAAGCCAGGAGCAGGCATTTTGAGGATGTGCCTGAAGACGGCACCCCAGTCACTTCCCAGGATCCATCCCCCCTGCTCTTTTCTCAACTGCCTGTTTTCTGCTCGATTCGGGGATCAACAGAGGCTCCCTGTCGGACGCTTTTCTGCTCCCTTGGTCAGGGGTTCTATTCTATGCCTTTCCTCCAGTGCCACTACTTCAGAGTCTTCATGAAAATCGAGCAGAACAGGGTGAAGACAATCCTCATAGCACCGGCTTGGCCACACCAGCAGTGGTTCGGCTAATAAATAATCTAATAATTGGACAATAACTTGTTTAGCCTCATTCGTGTCATTTGTAATTTGAATGAGGTGGGTTTCCTTTCAAATTAATAATTGTTTTAAATCGTAGACCCAGAGGGGGAATATATACCAAAAATGTTGGAGTGTTTTGGACAGTCAAGTCCTGATAAAAGGGATCAGAAAAAATAATGGTAGTATTTTCAAAGGCGGGAATAGGGGAAATCACTTGGTTTCCAAATGAAGTAATCTACTTTGGAGTAAAACAGAAATTCGGACCGGTGACCTGACACTCCAAGGAACCATATAGTAAAGAAACTACTCTTTCCTGGTTAGTTACTATGCAAAATCGGCCATTTCCCACATAGAAAACTCCTATGGAGAGGGTGATCTATCTAGTCAGTCGGACTGTGCATGCTGCTGATGATTGATTCTGGAGCTCTCCATGCAGTTCACACAAGACAGTATCTGCTTCAGACACATTGCATCTACAGATATACTGAGACCCCTTTACAGAGCAACAGGCCATCTGCGGAACTTTCCAGGTTTGGATCAGTTTGTGATAGACTACCAAGGCAGGAACATTGACACATTCCTTATAGATGCCATTTTCAAGGTGACCTATGGACTGAACTGCAGCCAATTGCTTATACACATCCTTGTCTGAGTCAAACATGGGCTACAGTTCACGTCCTATTACGCACTTACCCAGCAGGCCCGGGGATGATGCTGCCTTCGGTAGAGCAGTACTGCAAGCTGCTAGTGTGTGAACTCTAAGCTCATCTCTGAGGATACTGCTTGTGAGTCACCTAAAATGCAAGTTAAGCACGTTCTTAAGAATCTTGCTGAACCCGGGACTTGTATACCCAGTTAAACCTCTAATGCAACAGTTACAGTATATTGTATTGCAACAAACAGATGGACTTATGGATGTACCCATTTGTACATTGTAATTTGAATCTTCATTTGGAAATGGTACAAGGAAACAAGCGCCAGCCGGAGCGCGGCAGCCCCGCAGCCCCGCGACGCTGGCCGGAGTGCAGCAGCCCCGCTCTCCAGGCCAGCTGGCCGGCCCACCGCAGCTGCCGGGGCAGGCTGGAGCCGGCCCTGCCGGGGACAGAGGTGAGAACCCCAGAGGCCTGCCGGGGCTGCAGGGAGAGTCGCTCCTGCTGCAGCCGCTGGGGCATGGATCCCAAACGCCCCGTGCCTGCTGCAGCCACCGGGTTATAACCGAATTTGTGGTATCGCAGGGCGCGTTATAGCAGGGTTCCCCTGTATATACATTTAGGGACAACGAATATAGGCCATACTTACGGGATGGGGGATTCTATCCTGGAAAGCAACAACTCTGAAAAAATATTTGGGAGTCCTGGTGGATAACCAGCTGAACATGAGCTCCCAGTGCAATGCTGTAGTCAAAAGGGCTAATTCAATCCTTGAATGCTGAAACAAGGGAATCTCAACTAGGAGTAGAGAGGTTATTTTACCTCTGTATTTGGCACTGGTGTGACCACTGCTGGAATCCTGTGTCCAGTTCTAGTGCCCACAGTTCAATAAGGATGTTGATAAATTGGACAGGGTTCAGAGAAGAGCCCTAATGAGAGAGATTAGAAAATATGCCTTATAATGATAGATTCAAGGAACTCAATCTATTTAGCTTAACAAAGACAAGGTTAAGGGATGGCTTAATTACAGTCTATAATTACCTACATGGGGAACACATATTTAATAATGGGCTCTTCAGTACAGTAGTGAAAATATAACACAATTCAGACTGGAAATAAGGCAGACATTTTTAGCAATGAGAGCAATTAACCATTGGAACAACTTAACAAAGGCAGTGGTGGATTTTCCGTCACTGACCCGTTTTTTAAATCAAGACTGGATGTGTTTCTAAAAGATCTGCTCTAAGAATTTTGGGAAAGTTGTATGGTGGGTGCTGGACAGGAGATCAGACTAGATGATCACATTGGTCCTTCCTGGCCTTGGAATCTATGTGATTCACACAAGGTCATACTGCAGGACAGTGGCAGATGTGGGAAATGAACCCATTTCTCCCAAGTCCCAGTCTACTGCCCTGTTTGCTGGATCATGCTCCCTCTGTGAGACAGTGTATTTTCATGTGAAATTTCTGAGAGCTCCTAGTAGAGATTGAGTTGAGGCTGTGAAGCTTGGAACTGGGTTCAAGTGTGAACCTGAATGTTCCCAAGATTCAGTGTTTGCTTGTGGAGGGATGATGGGTGGAAGGACTCCAGTTTGGGCCTATTTATAATTCCTGGTTTGGTCCGGTTTATAAAAAATGAAACAAGATATGGCTTCCTTTCCTCCCATCAGTGTTTGTGAAAGGCAAAAAGCTCTGAGGGGCATGTAAATGATGAAAAGGAAACAGTTTACAATATTTCCAAATGTCTGAGTTTTGGACAAAGGTTTGGGATGGTTCTTCCTTTATCAGAACTGGTTCATGCCTCCTTAATTGTAACACTTCTGATATCAAGCCCCATTCTGCACCCATCAAGGTCAGTGGGAGCAAGGCTCTCTCTGAATGCAGGAGAGTAACTTTCAGAAAATTATCATCAAAAAATAGGGTTTTAATGCATCATTTATGCAATTCAGAGAGAAGGTGTCTTGATGATCAGGGCTGAGATGAGGTCGTTGGTAGAACAAAAACTGGCATTCACGTTTCTCCTGCCTGTAAATTTTGATTTCTGGTGCCATACATTTTTCCAACATGATCATTTCCCTCTTCCTACCCACCACTCAAAAAAATCACAAATGATTTCAATATACTGTAGTTAATTACTATATTACAAGCTCTAATTAAATGCTTGAAGTGCCTGCACAATATGATGCCCAAGCCAAGAGGGACACATCCCCATCCTTAAGTGGATGCATGTTCTTGTCAAGTTAACTTACCCAAATTTTACTCACATGAAATATTCCTTATCTCTTGCTTCTTGACACACGTGACTGATAAATGTTTTAAAGGCACATTTAAGTTGATATTTTTGTCATCTGAAATGACAGTGACTTTAGTAATCCCCAGATTTTATTTTACATAAAGTGACACGTTACATGATGGTGAACTCCCCAGATTTTACTGGAAGCCACACACTGGTAAAAATATATATTGCCTCAAACTTGTCTTTGTGTGGTTCAGACATATGCTTTTAATGTTTCAACCACGTGCCACTAGGTTAAAACTAAAGAGTGTTAAATATTAAAACGCATCTTAGAAATACCCTGTACATTCAGTCTAGTCTGTGCTAATGTTCCTCTATTAACTATTTAGTTTTCCTGAAACCTTTAATGCACAGGATTTTTTTGTTCTCTTCTATTTTTAAAAATCATGTCAAATTAGCAAGAGGATATAGTGGAAGATAATCAGGAATATTATCAAGTATTTTGCAATTAAAAAACTGTTAAACGGGTGTTTATGAAATTTTCTACCCTTGTTATGAAGCTCAAAATAGTTCCTCCATATTTTAAACCTTGCGTTCAGTTTTTCAGTTTCAACTCCCTTTGTTATGCATGCAGACAAATTTTGATCATAACCAAATCAGCTTCATGCTTGGTGGAAGCTGACTATTCAGTGACTAGTAATGCTGTTTTCACATTTAATGAACTGGGAATTTTCATTCTACTTCGCTTTAAATATAGTTTAATTATACCTGAGTTCTTCATAAGCTTTGAGTGTTTTCAACATAGTGACAGTAAAATTCACTAGATCGGACTTTGGTTTTGGCATCATCACTCATGAGTGATATGGCTGTCCCAAATGTGTGTGAGTAATCCTCTGTATTATCCCACATCATCATGTATTCTCTCTTTGACTCCGATTCATCAAAGTACTTCAGTGCATGCCTGACTTTAAGCGCATGAGTAATAGAAGTCAGTGTCAGTAGTCGCATGCTGCAAGTTATGCACATTCTTAAGAATCTTGCTGAACCCGGGACTTGTATACCCAGTTAAACCTCTAATGCAACAGTTACAGTATATTGTATTGCAACAAACAGATGGACTTATGGATGTACCCATTTGTACATTGTAATTTGAATCTTCATTTGGAAATGGTACAAGGAAACAATGCAAAGCAGAAAAGCTTGGGTATGCCCATGATTAGCAGGAGGAAATACTTTCCTAGTCTCAGAACAGAGCATCTCAGGTTTGGTTTAAAAAAAAAAAAAAAAAAAAGTCATATACTTTGACTCTGACCTTTAACTTTTAATACAAGTTATAAGTAAGCTTTTAAGCTATGGACTTAAATTGCTGTTCAAAGCTGCCAGAAATTGATTTGTCCATTTCATGATGGTACAAAGTGCTGACCAAAGCATCAATGAGAATTTTGTATAATATAGGAGTTTTTAGGCCTTTTTTTTTTTGACTGACTAATTTTACTCTTTTTACTTGGACTGATATCTGTGCAAGTTTTAGCATTAATTGTAAGGATTATTCTACACAGGTCAGTCTAAAATACAAGTGTAACCTATGAAGATAATGTTGGCAAGAATATATTTTTATTATACAATGCATTTCTTCACAAACTATATTTCAGGCTATTGGCCAAATAGGCTTACTTTATTCAAATGAGTAGACCACTGAAGTTGATGGTACTTCTCATATGAGTAAGAGCAGGATTTGGGAAACCATTTGCAAATTAGGGAACACGCTCTTTTGCCCAAGGAATTTGGGGGTAAACCCCTTTTCTTATTCAAAAAAAGGGTCAGTGGCTCTGCAAAGACAAAATTAAAAAAAAAAATCTATTTTACAAATTTTAATTTTTTTGCTGTTTTCTTACTCTTCGCATTTTCCTCAGCTCGGAGAAGGAATTGCACTCTTTTTCTAGTCAGTTTCTCATGCCTGAAAGGAAATTAAAATAAAAGGTATATTATTTCTCTCTTTCTGTTGGGCCAGATCTTTAGCTGGTGTAAATCAGCATAACTCCATTGACTTCATAGAGCAATTCCTCCCAGTCTCAACTTTTGCAAGGAATCCGTCGCCTTTCACATTTGTATTTTATTTTATTTTTGAACCACTTGAAATAAGATGTTTCAACACATCAACAACTTTATTTTTTTGGTTTTTGCTAATCCATTGTTCTCTATTCTAGGGGGACCAGTTCACATGAGGTTCCTCTTCTAAATGGAGATGTATGACTGGACAAATTGTTTCAACACTTGCTTGCAAGGCCAACAAAAAGAGGAGGCTGTAGTGCAAATTACACTTGCAAATGCTTTCTAAAAAGCTAATAACATTCCTCCCCTCCCCCAAAGGACAGTCTCCTGCCATAAGGAGAGTTTCTCTTTCATGTTTGTTTGCCACCCAAATTTATAAAATGATCCCAAATTCTTGTATAGACTGTGAGGGATTGCATCTTTGAACTGCTGAATTGGAAAAGCTATTAATGGAAGAGTGAACTTTTCATGTTCTGTCAGATTGGGTCAGGGTGGTATAAACTTGACCCACCGAGTTTTGGTGTAAGAAGGAAGACTTTGTTTCTTTTCTGTTGATAATTTTCATAGTGAAAGCCACAAGGTTTTCTTTTAGAAAGCATGAAATGAGATGATAAAAATATAAGAAAAAATTATTAGCATATTCGCTGCTTTATGTTTTTTAAAGTAGATAATCTGCTTTCGGTGGAATGTGGTATAATTTGAATTTTTTCAAGCACACAACTATTAGGCAAATAATTCAAATCATTGATCTTCAGAATACGGTCTGCACAATCCACGATGGAGCTTGTTTTCCCTGCAGGCATGTATGCATGGCCAGAAGACAATTCTCCCCTTTGGATTTGTCTGTTGGCATGTGATATTTTGCTGTCCCATGATTTCTCGGGTAATCTAAAGGCAATCCTGCAACCTTCATTTGTGTTTAGTCTCGCTGAAATCAAAAGCTGCAGTGTCCAGCCCCAAAGAACAGCAGGCCCTGCTGTTTAGCATTTCTATGCCCTGCTGTAGTTCTAGAGGATTTCTGCATATTGTTTCTTTCCCATTTAGCATACTCTACTTTGTGTTTTGTTACTGGAATCCGGTATAACCCAATGGCTAGAAGCGATTA
Organism: Malaclemys terrapin pileata; assembly: GCF_027887155.1. Taxonomy (NCBI): domain Eukaryota; kingdom Metazoa; phylum Chordata; order Testudines; family Emydidae; genus Malaclemys; species Malaclemys terrapin. The sequence goes on from NC_071505.1 coordinate 118,168,488, forward strand.
TAAAGGGTATTAGAGAGACAAATGCTATGTCTACACAGCAATGTAAGCCCAGGGTTCAAACTCAAACTTAAGCCTAACCTACCCTCCATCTATACACAAATTGCATTAAATCAGGGCTCAGACCCAGAGTTCCAGGACCCCACAGGAAGTGAAGGGTCTGAGCCTGAGTCAAGCTGGGACACAGGATTCAAGCCCTATTGCTTTCCAGTGTAGACACAGCCCTACTGGACTCATGTTCTGGGAGTCTGCCAAAAGTATTCCACAATCCCACAGTCTAACTTTCTTTGTCCTGTGGACAGTGAAGCTTCCCACACTGCACCATGATGAAAGGGTAGAGCAGCCACGTTTTGGAAGAGTGCTGAGTTGGGACCCAGGGTTCAACAATTCCTAACCTGGGGTTACAAATGAGTGTAGATGCTCAAGTCAAAGTTAGCAAACTCAAGGTCTGCTAAAATGAGTTCTACTAACAGTGGGCTTACGCTGCAGTGTAGATCTACCCAAAGAGACTAAGGGCCAGAGACTGGGCCTGCTGTAAGTCCTTTGTACCACTCTAGTAACACAAAGCAGCTGTAATGCTGTGTCAACCATATGGTGCAGAATGTCCCCATCATGGAGGAATTCTTGGTGATCTAGAGATACTGTAGTGCCCGCTACAATGTGACCCTAAGAGCCCCTTTGTGGCAGCTGGCAAAGGCCACAGCCAACACACTGTTATCAGAATATTTAGCCAAACAGGTATCCCTTTTTAAACGTCCTACCTAGGGGTGTGATTGAGGGAAAGGGAGCAAGGCCAAGGTGTTCCTGTGCACACATGGTCTCTGGCTGCTGAAACAGCCTCTTGGGGGCCATACGTACAGCAGCCAAGGTAGTTTGTACCTGGGACAGGGATGGGCTTGAGATTGGGGAGCATTAACGATATGGTGTAAAGCCACCCTGCTAAACTGTAGAAAATACAGCTCTGAAGCAGTCCACAACTGGGGCTTGAGGATGGCGTTAGTATTGTGATTATATTTTTTAGTAGATGCTTAAGTAGAATGGCAGCTAATCACAAAGGCTTGGTGTAGCTATGTATTCAGAGGAGCACCAGATCCACCGAAACTTTTTTTCACCATCTGTGGGTGATTAAGTGCAGTTGATCAGCCTGGCCATACTAATGTTCATACTCTCCAGGGTCTGACCATCATCACCTGCACTCCAAAGCATCCCTCTGGTGAGAATTCTTGTTCATCCCTAGGGGTGTATGTGTGTGAGTGAGAGAGAGATTCATGTCCTGTTAGGCCTTAGTCATCCCCTGCTCATCATGAAAACCTCAATTACTGTTATACAACTCTGACCTGTGTTTGTTTCCATTAACCATTCGATTGAGGTTAGAACCTGAACACAGCACTTCCCAAACTTGAAAGCTAAGTACCCCTGTGAGGGTTTACGCCCCTCGTTACAGGGCAGCACAGCCTAGTGGCCAGGGTCTATATAACCGCCCCTGGTTCAGGACCGGTTCTGGCTTCTTTGCCGCCCCAGGCAAAAAAGCTGCCGGCCGCCCCGGGGGGGGGGGGGGGGGCAGCCGGAGCCCTGGGGGGAGGGCGGCGAGCCCTGGCGGGGGCTCCGCTCTCCCCCCAGCTGCCGGGGGGAGGGCGGCCGGAGCCCTGGGAGAAGGGCGGTGAGCCCCGGCGGGGGCTCCGCTCTCCCCCTGGCGGCCAGAGCGTAGGGGGCAGGGCGGCGAGCCCCAGCCAGGGCTCGCTGCTCTCCCCCCGGCGGCCGGGGGGGGAGGGCACCGGGGGGGAGGGTGGCCAGAGCGCCGGGGGGAGGGCGGCGAGCCCGGCCGTGGCCCCGCTCTCCCCGGGGGCTGGAGCGCCGCGCCGCCCCCCTCCAGGTGCCGCCCCAAGCACAAGCTTGGTGGGCTGGTGCCTGGAGCTGGCCCTGCCCTGGTTGCAGGGCAGCACAGCCTAGTGGCCAAAGTCCATGGAACGAGCCCTCATTACAGGGCCGTAGGACCTTACTACTGGCTCAGCGGGAGGGTCCCACCGAAACACACTGAGGCTTACCGGGGTCAAGGTATCAGTTCGTCACCTTCCCCGGGTTGCTTCCTACCGGCTTGGGAGTTGGGGTCTCCCACGGATCCCAGGGTCCTCCGCGAGTCTCCGGATCCGTCGCCGCCTCCTGGTTCCTCCTGCAGTAGGGGTTCAAGCCGGCCTGTAGAAGCCTCTGTTCCTGGCAGCTTCAAGAGCGTCGGCTGGTCCTCTGCAGGAGCTTCCAGTTAGGTCCTTCCCCTGCAGCCGCCAGCCCCGACTGAGCTGAGTTCCCTCCTTTTATACTCAGTGAGCATCTGGAGCATGCCCAGTATGAACGGGGCGGGATTTCCTCCGTCGGAGCTACTGGTCTGACGCCGCTGGGGCTAGTGTGGAGTGGGGCTGCCCCGTCACAACCCCCTTCAAGAATATGAACCCAGACACACCTACCATGTATTGTTCAAAGGGCTACACACCTTATTTTTTATATATCTTCTACACCTGTAGCTGGTATCTTCAGCGCATACAACATGCTTTGGGATATGCTGCCCTGAGGATAAGTGGGGAAGGTTCACTACTCCATTGTGAACTGGGTGTTCAGCTGCACTTTGTCATGCAGTAATTAATGTCTCTGCTACTGAGTGATTTGGAGGCGAACGTGGCCAGGTGAAAGAAATTTCCTTGGCAGTGCACTGCTGCAGGGTTAAAAAGGGAACAAGTTTGGGTAATAGTGAAGGTCGGATAAACAACATACATGCAAAGAAAGGACAGTGTCGCCCAAATGAAGGACCGAGGTGTAGTGTTTATCTGAGATTGGATGTAGAATTTGGAGGTTCCCAATCGAGATGGATGTGTGGCTACTCCATATCTCCTCCTACTTGCTAACTATGATGAGTTCTCTGTTATGCAGGGAAGTATAGTACCCCAAGGTTATTCTTCCTGCAGTGATATTGCAGCACCAGAAAACCTGATTGGCTGGCACTGTGATGACAGCATTTCTGGGTGGAGCACAGTAGTGGTTAATTGGCATTTGAATATTACTGGTGTGACAGTTGGTCTGGCTGGTGGCACCTTATCAGCTTCATTTCTAACATTTAAGTACATTGATATAAATAAACAGGAGGCTTTCACAAAAATTTAAACAATAGCAACTGATGTGAATTTCCATCTGGTCAAAACCGTTTCTTCATTTAGTGAGGTAAGTGCTAAAATGACAGCCAGCAGACTGAATTCCTAGCTTGATACACAGAGTAGCTAGACAAGTTTCAGAGTTCCATTCTATATGCATCCGAAGAAGTGGGCTGTAGTCCACGAAAGCTTATGCTCTAATAAATTTGTTAGTCTCTAAGGTGCCACAAGTACTCCTGTTCTTCTTTTTTCTTAGAGTAGCTAGAGCATCATCAGAACCTCAACCCAGTCTGTATGACACCACTTCTAGAAGTGAGTTCGCTCTGCCCACCACTTTAGTCCCTAGTCCCTCTGTGAAACAGACTAATGGAATTTGTGATCTGGACATTCAGAAGTGGGTTTAGACCATCCACTTGTGTCGCATTGGCTGCCAAACAACTATCAGATGGTAACATCTTTCAGTCATTTTCAGCCTGGCTTGGATTTGAAACAGCGAAGCATAGAAGATACAGGTGAAAAGCACTGTTGTCTTCACCTTGCATACACTGAGTGAGATTGAAAATCATTGCAAAATAACAGCTGCTTCTCTCTCTCTCTCTCTCAACTATTTATGATATCCTTTTGAAGCGTAACACGTGTAGCCCTGTGGAGCCAGTCCTGCCTCTTCTTCTATTTCCTTTCTAATCTGGTAACTGACCACTTATCGTACTTATTATCTTTGTAATTGAAACTGTGAAAGCCTGTGGCAGGTAGCAGGCAGATGGTGTCTGTAGTGCTGTCTCTGATGCTCTATGCCTCAACCCATAAAGCAAAACCCTCCCCCAACCCCAGGAACAACAACAACCCCAAACAAAAACTAACATGCTAGAAAACATTGCTTATGACCAACACTCAGCATGGAGGTTGTTGCAATGGATTTTAACATATGTGCTTTAGGCCTCTTGGCACACTCCCTCTTGGGAAGAGGGGAGGGAGCATGCCCCCAAGCAGTTGGTTGGCTTTGCTTGTTTCTATAGCAGCCTGAAGGAGAAAAATCATGTTTAAACACTAATATATTAAAACAAAACAAAAACCTAACAATTACAGGAAAAGGGGGTTTAGTATCATTAATAATAATAATAAAGAAATTGCATTAAAGATGAATGAGTGTATATTGGAATAATTATGTTTTAAGGTATGTAACATTAAAAGATACTGAATGGAATATTCGCTGTTTTGTAGGAATAGTAATAATGAGATTCCTGTCACCTAATCTTACAATAATTGGGTTATTACTATGCAAATTAAGGTATTACTTAACAAAAAAATCAGGAGGTAAGACAGATCCTTGAGGCAGCCATTTATCTATCCTTAAAGCTACGCTGTCAATTCTCTTTAGGCTGAAGATCTTTTTTAAACAAGTTGGAGATGCTAATTTCATTATTTTTTCACCCACTTTCCCATCAGAATATATTTTAGTTTTCCCAGGTTGAAAATCAGTAGTGGCTGAGTTTGTACATTTTTAGTCTCTTGCGGAATCCTTTAGGAATAATTAGACCAAATAACTATGATTATTATCTTTTTTTCTCTCATTCCTTTAAATAAAATAATGGTTTGTGTACCCTGCTAGAGATTTGTATTGGAGGACTGGGGAGGGAGGGGAGAATTAGATAAATCAATGAATTTAACCCTGTTTTTTGTTCTTGAATTGTCCAACAGCTGCTTATAGATTTCTTGATTTTTATTAGTTCTTAGAAAGTATTTGCTGATTAATTATTGGCCTTGTTGATCATTTGTGAGGAGTCCGTTGTGAGTGTTCAGTGTGCAAAATTTGAAGTTTGAGTTCTGTTTGGTTAGTTTTGATTGGACACACAGGTTACATAGCATTGTTTTTGTATCCCTGTTAAGGATAATACTTAGGATCAGATTTCCAGTGTAAATATTCATGTTTGAGTTAAAAATGTGCTTTCTCTATAATGTCTAATATTTGCTTAAAACTTGATGTGACTATTCCCTAGTACTATCATGTTAAAATATGTATGGGAAGCAAAAAGAAGGGCACAAATACAGCCATAGGTGAACTCAGTTTGCATGAATATTCACAGAGAGGTCTTGTACAGATATGCCTAGACCCTCCTTACTTACTGTCTCCATTACTTCAATCCACCCCATGTGCTGGTTTCCCAAATGTTCCCCTATCCAAGCTCTAGACCTTGTAAAACTAAAGTCTGAGAGGTGCTGAGTGCTTACAACTCCTATAGAACATAGAGTTAACTGATTGCCATTGTCACGCCATTCCCTGTGGAACACAAGGCAAGATCTGCCTTCCGGACTTTGATGTAATTATACAATCTTATTCCATCCTATGCCTCTCTTATCACCACATAATCCCTTGTCACAGGGTAACTGGCCCACTGGCAGAATTCAGTGCACCTGGACTTATTCCTTGATGCCCAATAGGGCTTCAGAGATGGCACCTTGGCCTTATAAAGGGAGTTGTTGGCAAACACTGCAGGTAGTAAAAAAGCTCCTGCAGGGCCCTGAGTCAGCACGGGGAAGACTCCACAGGTTTCCCCCTCTGGAGAAGGCCAAACTCCAGGTAAAAGGTGCTGGGAGACAGGAAGACAGACCCAAAGGGAGTAGAGGCTGGGCCCAGCTCAAACTGGGATGAAGACTTCGTAGGTTTGAGTTCTGCTTTACAAGGTTTTGTGCAGGATTTAATAACTTGGCCTGCAGAAGGGGAATGTTTTGAATATCTGGCCTGTGTAGACTTTTTAAGGGGCCCTGAGTCAAAGAGAAACAGAGGCAGGCCTCAGCTTAGCCACTCTGGTCAGCAGGGTGGTGAGGTCTACAGGGAAGATGTGCCATTTGACAGTCCTCCCATCAGCTGGCTCTGAATCTTGGTTCCTTCATCCTTGGTTCGCCTCTCCAGTGCTGTGGCAGAGGCTGTCTCCAGTCTGACTCTTATCCCTGTTCCTGTAACCTCATTTTGCTGTTGGTTGTAACCTTTTCAAATTCTTTCTAAAAATGCACCACGTAAGTGCCTAGAGAGAGGGGTGGTTTTTGGGAACGAGCACAGGAGTTCTCCTCTCATTCCTGACACTGACTTCCTCTGGCTTTGGGCAAGTGACTTAATCTCGCCTTCTCATTTCCCTCCTGGAATACAACTGGAATATTAATATGTACAGTACATACCTACCTCAGCCCTCAGATCTCTCACTGCCCCTATCTCAGAGGTAATATTTACATAGCTACCTTACGGGGTGTAATAAAGTTGAATTAACTGGTCAGATAAAGTACATTAAAGTTTAAGTGCTTTGTTTTTATTATTAAAACACTATCTTTATTAATAATACTGAGTAATTACCTTGTTAAGGTACTTTTGTAACCCTTTGTATTTTGCAACAGACCATGAAGCATTTTGTGTGACACTTGTCCTACGAAAGCTGCTATGCAGAAATAAAAACAGCAATTGTGAATTGTCTGTGAGGAGAGGGAAAGAAGCCCCTTATTTGTGTGAAGAAAGGTACTGCCAACCCATTCCTCCGTGTCACTGGAGCTCCCTGGGACACAGTGCTTTCAATAGTGCTCTCAAAGAGGAAAGCCAGGTGAAGGCTTTGAACTGCCATGGTGTCTCTAAACAAAAAAACAATTAACCACAAATATCACCAGCTTTTAAGTACAAACTGTAGATGTTAAGATTAATTTATTAAAATATTCATATCCTATAGTACTAGAAATGTGATTTTGTGCTTATTGTATTCATTCTCAGAACACCCCTGTGAGATAGGAAATTACTGTTATCCTCATTTTACAGATGGGGAACTGAGAGACTAAGTGACTTGCCCAGACAGGAAGTCTGTGGTGGAGCAGAGAATTGAATCTTGGGTCTCCAGAGTCCCAGGCTAGTCCCCTAACCACTGCACCATCCTTCCTCTCAAAAATGAAAGCTGTGCACTTTTGAAGGTGCGTGAGAGTGAAATCTGTGCTAACAGTTAGCTGCTAAAATGTCAATCTTCCATATTAATTGTGCCAGAATACTCCCACTTGTTACAAAAGCCATTGGCTCTTATTAACAGTTTCTGTTGTTCTTGGTGTACTGATTCTTCCTTAAGTGCTCTGTAACTAACTGAGCCTCTGACCTCACAGTTCATATTCAACCTTGACTATAGCAATCAAGAAGAATCTATCTGTATAGCTGGGTGCACCTGAACTAAATAGTTGTGGTCTTGGCTCATTTCCAAACCACGAAAGCACCCTGTGTAACATACTCACCACAATGGAGATCAACAGGATGTCCTGAGGGAAGATCTCTTCCTAGCAGGAGTAATATAAAATGGGTAAAGAAGCCTGAACTGTCTTGTTTCCCTTAATGAGGGGCATGAGTAGGGATGGGTGAACTGGTTCCAGTAAAATAAAATCTAAGTTACACCTTTTCCCAGAATTCACACTGAAAATGTCTGAAGCTCAAACAAGTTAAATTATTTTTTCACTGTTTCAGTTTTGTTCACGTGTGTGTTGATGGGACAAAACTCAAGTGATAGCGCCAGGAACTTTGGCAAGAAATTTGCAAGATTTCTAACCTGACTGGAGGTAAGGAGGACTGGAAATCTCATGAGAAAGTCTGTTCTTTTGAGATTCCAGCCCACTTTTTCCAGAATGAAAAGTTTTAGACCATTTAGATAAGCTTCACATAAGCATCTTAATTTTTTGTGTGCCCATCTGAACAAATCCTCTGAACCTTTTTGAGTTTGTCCTTCCCTAGTAATGAGTGCAGGCTGAGAGGAGAATAGGCTCTTAAGAAAGCTATGAAATCTAATATCTTTGATCTTTGAGCAAAATTTCCCTTAAAAAGGAATTATTTTAACCTGAAATTCCAGCAACTGCCTACTGCATTTTTATAAGTGCTGCCAGTACACTCAATGCTGTGCTAAACATAGGGGAAGACATGGTTACAGTTTGTTAGACAGAAACAGCTCAGACATAAAATGTGTGCATGTGCCACAGCATGTACCAAAAGCAGCTACATCATGTTGTCACATCTTTGGAGTGCTGGCACTTCAAAAGGAACTCCAAGGCATCCCACTGCAGCATTGATTGATGGGTTTACTAAATATAAACAAAGATAATTTCCCTTCATTATCAAATGGCCATCATTACTCTGACCTGGGCCTAAGTTTCTCAGAGCCCTCTACAAAATAAGAAATGTGGGGGAAGAGGGACATCATTCAACTCCTGTACTACCTATGACTGAGTTACTCTCAATTTCCTGTATCTCAGCCTCCTGTGGTATCCTCTTTACTTGTGACTCCAAAGCTGCCCAGCTGCCCAAATGTTCCCCTCTCCTCTTCGTGGGCCCTGGTGAACTGATCTACATACTTCAGGAAATCATCAAAATGAATTTTTTCAAGGCAGAGAGGAAAGCAAGAGCAGTTAGGGAATGTAATTGTTGCTGCTACTGACTGCTGGCACCAGAGTGATGAGTCCAGAGATGGAGAATCCGTACTCTGGCTAGCAGGGAGGGAGGTGGGGTGTGAGAGAGAGAAAAAGGGAGGTGAGGGGCCCTACATGGCCATCTAGGTTGCATAGGAGTATGCTTCACTGCTTCTGCTTACTGAAAATAGAATTTACTGTTGGCCTCTTAAACTTATTAGTTACCATGTGCTAACCACTGCTGGCTGTGAGTTTTAACTTTTGGTTTTGATCCATTACTGTAACGAATGAACTTTGTCAGAAATCCTAACATCTGGATGGGAGGGGACACATTTTATTTTTAATGTTAAAAGCCGTGAAAGCTTTTCTAAAACAGCTGTAGAGGAGTTTACACACTGAGCCCACAAAAGCACTTTGTGATCTTTTCTAATGCCTCTGGGTTTAGCTGAAGCTCTTTTAAAAAACAACTATATTATGGTTTTTAAAAAGGGAAAAACAAAAAGAAAGGACACTGCCCCACCAGCTAGAACTTTTATAGGGCAGCATGTCCAAAGTCAGAAAAGAAAAGGTTTAAACAATTTTAGATTATGCGAGACAGTCTGAGATGTGATTTTTGGCTCGGAAATGGATTGGGAGTGAGACTCAGGAGTCATCAGCACAGAGGTGGCAAATTGAAGCCATCATTCCACAATGATGTGAAAATACAGAAAGTTTAAAGTGGGCATAATTGCTCAGATACCATGGGGATGGGGACATTAAATATATATAGTGTTTTTTAAATAACCCAGCAAGCGGTAAGAGCACAGTAACATCTGTGGTGGTGGTGTTGGGGGACTCTCTAATTATTGGGATACATTTATAAACAATTCAATACCAAGATGAGATGCAGCGCTAAAGAATAGTTGATTTTTATCTTGGTTAATTTTGTTTTTCTTTGAATTCCTTTTCAAACTTTGCCATCTCCCTCCCTCGCTCTCACTCACTGGTGGCTGTTTGTGCCCTTCCGTCTGGTGGCAGGCAGATGGCTCTCTCTACAAATAATGTTCAGTGCTGTTCTGTCACTTGGCCACTAAGCAGTGTTGTAACAGAAGGGCAGTTGAACTCACTGTGTGCAAAACATTAACATATTTGGCCTCTACTGGCATGGGGCTCAGGAATCTGGGTTGGCTTATGAACCTGGTTTTCCCAGGGAATAGTGCAACAGACTTGCTGAGCCACCAGGTCAGCTGTTAAAAGCTAATTTTTAAGTGGGTTCAGATCTCTGTTCATATGCGAATAACATTTAAGTGGAAGTAATTTAGACATTTAATCAAACACAAATCTATGCTACAAAAACAAATAAAGGTCTTATTATAGATTCGTGGTGCTGTGATTTTGTGTCTATTCAAGGATAATAATAAAGGGATATATTTCAAATAAAAGATGTGTAAAGGAACAAATATTGGTGGATTTAAGCCTGAATAAATGAAACTCTGTTATTTAATTATAGTGTCTGAATATAAATGGGTAGCATGGAACAATGTCCTTCCAGCTTTGGATGTGGGAGATTTCATAAAAGTGAAAGTGCACCTCTCTCAGTTTCACGTCATTACATTCTGGGAAATGACCTGGTAAGGACTTTGTCTCCAAGGACATAGGGAGAAGAAGTTGGAGCTAGAGTTGTGTGACATTGTAGTTTTGGGGCCAAATCCTTCACATTGGTGGGGGCCTTCAACAAGCTGCTGTGGGCCTTCAACTCCCCCACTTCACAAAATTTGGCATTTCACTTACAGGGGTCATGCAGACCTTTACTTCAGTTTCATGTTGTGTGGATTCAAATCCCTTGAGTTTTCTTTTGAGTTCAGGGTTTGAACAGGCCTCAAAACACAAAGCGAAACTCTGCTGAAACCACCACATTTTGCATAGTTTCCACCAAAAACCATATCTCAGCACAGGGTTTGCTCTAAATTTGGCCTAAATACCCCAAAATGTTAGCAAAGCCTTAGTGAAATTTTCTGTAAACTTGGCTGTGGATTTCTCAGATTTCCTTATTCCTAGGCATTCTGATTTCAGGCCTGAGCATGGTACAGAAACTGCTGGTAGTGTTCACCAAAGCCTTCAGTGTCTTCTGCATGGAGTTTAAGGTGTTGGTTTTGACCTACAAAATGCTAGCTTGCTCTCAAAACGTTTATCTGAGAGACCTCTTCTATCTCTGTGTGTTACTGCCACCATTGGGATAAGCAGTGGAGCTTGAACTAAAACACAAACACATAGAGTACAAGGTGGAAGAGACTGGGTTCAGGCTGTTTCTAGTGAAGTTCTTGACTCTGGAACCTCCCTCCTTTGTCTGATGGAGTCTAGCTTTGTTACCCATTAGAACAGGTTGCAAAGGTTGTCTGTTTACTTGGGAGAAAGTGATTACCAATGGGGTTACTGTCCTTAATGTTGCCATAATCCTCTTGGGCATCAGTTATTGCAGTTTGATATGGGAAGACCATTGGTATATTGTATGCATTTGATGTTAGCATTCTCCTTTTTAATCGTTGTAAGAACGCTGAGAGTTTGGGATAGCCACTCCAAGGGTATGTTTACGTTTGGAGCTGGGGCGTGATTCCCAGTTCAAGGAGACATATCTGCTCTAGTTGTCATTGAGCTAACGTGCTCAGAATAGAACTTAGCTGCGGCAGTGTGAGAAGTGGGAGGGGCTAGCTGCCCCACATACATGTCTACCACCTTGGCCAGGTACTTACTCAGGATGGCGAGCTCCTCTTGCCACTTGTGCTGCTGTGGTTATGCTCTATTTCTAATGCACTAGCTTGATCAGAGTCAAGCTGGAAATTACATCTCTAGTTCAAAGTGAAGCCATTCCCTAAAGAACTTGAAATAAACATTGATAGCCTGTGTGTGTGCGTGCATGTGTCAGCAGTGGTGCTGAGAGAGATGCTGTCTTTCAGAAGTGATGTAAAACTCATTCCCTAAACATTTGTAGCCATTAAAGATCTTGCAGCACCATTTTCAAGTTGAGGATATTAGCCATGGTGTGTTGGTAAATTCCAATTTTGGTATTTACGTACTGCTTACGTTAATTTCTCCTTTAGTTGCGAATGAGGAAGTTATTCCACTTCCATTTCTTGTTCTAAACTCTGTTTTTTTTAATCCCATTTATTAGATGTTGTGGTTCACCTTAGAGATGGCTGCATTTGAGGAATGGGGGATGTGCTGTATGTGCACAGATGTAACCTGTTGGTGGGTGCTGCAGAATGAAATGAAGTATATAGTCGTGTGTGTGTGTGTATAATATACTTACTGGATCTAACCAAGCAAAATTCAGAGAGAAACTTTTGCTCTGAGGAATTGCCATACTGGAACAGATATGATCTTGGTTAACGATTGGTGGATTTGGGAGATGAGGTCCTTCTGCTTTTGCATTTCCTGTGTGCAAGGTCTCCCTATATGCACACCTGCAGGAAAACTTGGAAGCTGCTAAGCAAACAATTTCTAAAGGGTTATAACAAGACCTAAAGCATATTTAAAGTCTTTCATTATACCTGTCTCTACCCAATTTTTCTGTTTGAAAATGTTAGTATAATTTGTTTCCTACATATAAATCTCTCTAAGCAGTGGGAGTACCTGTGTTTCAAGCAGTCTGGGTCAGTCTCCTCCAGGACTGCAATGTATGTTAGGGGCATACTGAAGTTTTCTTTGACAGTAACTCAGCAGATAATAATATTAGTCCAAATTCAGGGGATTTGAGTTCTTTGATGTGAATCTGAAGGGTTTTCTTCAGGGTTGATGCAAAACCAGAGAAGCCTAATTTCTGGTTCAGATTGGGCTTGTGGCCTAAAATGGTACAAATCCGATATGAACAGCTCACAACATTTCTACATCCCAATCCTAAGCATGAGTTGGCCATGGACTGCTTCTGAACAATGCCTCTTGAACCCATCTGTCATTATTATTTTATTAATGATAACTCATGTTTATATAGCATCTTTCCTCAGAGAAAATACCAAGCTGCTTTACAAATATGTGCCCCAACTCTGCAATTAGTCAAGTTTGAATTTGACTCAGGATTTCTCTTTGGGATCTTGTCCTAAACATAGCACCTCCGTCACCACCATGTTTTAGGCCCTGATATTGCAAAAACTTTATGCATGTGCTTCACATTAGCAGCTGAGTAGTTCCACTGAAGTCAGTGGGAAGAGTGCCACTTTACTGAGTTGCCAGCCACACTCCTTCCTTAAAGATAATCCATCCAAATTTAATCTCTTTTAAGGAAATTACATTTTGGACCAAGGTGCCCAATAGTTTGTCTTTATAGTAATAGCACATAAGAGAGGTGATTTAATTTAAGAGTAAAAATGGAACCATTCATGAGTCATGGTGATTCTGAAGCAGATATTTATGCAGCTGAGCATAATATGTGTATTCCACAATTTACCACTGCCTGACTCCAGATGCCAAACACTGCATTGTTCTCATTGCAAGAGTCTGAAATATGTGTCTGTGCATAACATTAATCTGGTTTTACAACCACTCACAATTAGACTGATTACAGGAGCTGAGCTGCACCTGCGTGGGTATCTCTTATACCACTACCTGTGGTGGGATGTATTCAAGAAGATGCAGTTTAAGGAAATAGTGCAGTGATTTCTTCTAATATTTTGGAGTGCAGTCTTGCAGAAATTGAGTGTAGTTCTTACTATGATGATTAGTCCCATTTGTATCAGTATGATGCATGGGTAATAAATGAGGGCAAAACTGGACTCTTTGATAACTGAAACCCAATTCAGTAAGGTTCTTAATCAATACTTAACTTTAAGCACGTGAATAAACTCATTTGATTTCAGTGGAATTATTCACATGCTTAAAGTAACACATAGACTCATAGCTTGTCAAGCCAGAGCTTAAATAAATACACCTCTACCCCGATATAACGCAACCCGATATAACACAAATTCAGATATAATGCGGTAAAGCAGCGCTCCAGGGGAGGCGGTGCTGCGCACTCCGGCGGATCAAAGCAAGTTCGATATAACGTGGTTTCACCTATAATGCGATAAGATTTTTTGGCTCCCGAGAACAGCATTATATCGGGGTAGAGGTGTATGTGATCATTAATGTACTAAGTGCAAAAATAATGAAATTAAAGTTACAATGCAAAAGTTTTCATTGTAATATTAGCTTTATTTTTACCTGCATTCATGAGACACCCAGTTCTGGGAAGCTATGTATTTAGCTAGATTACTTGTAAACCCATATACATTATGGGTGAAATCCTGGCCCGCCCCTGTAATCAATGGGAATGTGATGTTGGGGGGCCAGGATTTCAGAGGCAATGTGAGTGAGTTAAAGTTAGTATAAATATTATAACAGAATCTTCTCATATAAAAGATACACAAAATTCTACAGTAATGATACAAAATATTTCAGTAAGGCTATTGGAAAGTAGTGATTTAAATTATTGGCTGCTGTACTATGTATAGGGGTTAGGCCATTATTGTAGTATCTGTACCTTCACTTCTAAAGCACCCTTTTTCTGTAGTACGTATTTGGGTAATTTAGAAGAGAACTATAAGTACTGTAGTAAGGGCTTGCATACATCTATGAATACAGAGATAAATGAATCTGTTATAATGAAGTCATTCGGGAACTAGGACCTAGAATCACCACTTCAGAATCCTTTTAACTGCCGTCCAGAGTGAGATTCTTTGGTTTGTCATCTTCAGTCAATATTAGAATATCTTTAGTAGTATAATTATGGTTATTTAGAATGGATGTAGTTTTCCTTTAAGCAGTTTAGTTCTAAATGCAGTCCCAAGGAATAAACTTGTGAAATACTTGTCATTATGGTGAACAATTTATTAGACTATGAAAAGTGGTCATCTGTATTTGCTCATCCATCTCAGAGTAACACAGGGTCTGACCGTCGTAAAAATAAAATACTACTAATCCTATGAGTGCAAATGCTGCACTTTTATAATAGTGTTACTTTACCAGGGCCGGCTCCAGGCACCAGCTTGCCAAGCAGGTGCTTGGGGCGGCCACTCGGGAGAGGGGCCGCACGTCCAACTATTCGGCGGCAATTCGGCGGATGGTCCCCCACTCCCACTTGGAGCGAAGGAGCTCCTGATGAATTGCCGCTGCAGATTGCAATCGCGGCTTTTTTTTTTTTTTTTTTTTGCGCCGCTTGGGGCGGCAAAAACCCTGGAGCCGGCCCTGTACGTTACTATAGCATTTTAAGCTGATACAAATACGTTTAACAGAAGTGTTGTCCTTTATGCATAAACGGGGCCAATCCTACAACATGCGGAATGCCCTAAGTTCCCATTGGAAGTTGTGCAAGGTGCTAAGCACTATCAGTCGAACCCTGAAGTGTCTGGGAAACAATTAGTGGATGCCGCAGCACTTGGTGATGGCAAAAGTGGAGTTGGATTTGAAAGTGCATGCCATGGAACTGTATCATGTCTTTCTATAAATAAGACCTTTTGCAATAAGTCAACTACAGAGGGCAAACCTGTTAATTGCTATCCTCCTTCAGCTCTGTGACATCATGTGTTACAAGCTCAAGTATTCACCGCGTCTCCTGAAACAAGTGTTTCCCTAAGGAAACTATTTAAGATTGTCCCCTGGGAGGAAAACCAGTGCTGCTTGGCCAAGCACACTTGTAATACTGCAGCCAAAACATTAGCAAAATAGAGAGCCCTAAAGAGCAGTATCTATGCTGCCCCACTGCAGCAAAATGTTTGAAGCCTTGGGCTACTGTTCTGTAAGATGGTTACACACTGCCTGTGTGCATCAATAGCAGCCCAAAGCTTAAAACAATGTTAGTTGTTTGATCTTCCATACATTTTACATTCGTTTTCATGTAGTAGTATCAGCAATTTACAAAAGGAAAATGTACATAATCTTTCACTAGTATAAGTTACTGTGATGCTCAAAATTAACTGGTTCATATTTGTATATACCCTTGAAGATATAAAGAGTTGACAGTGGGGTTTTCAAAAGAGCCTAAGGAAATTAGACACCAGTGTCAATGGGAGTTGTGTTCCTAACTCGTTCAGATGCCTTTGAAAATCTCAACCTAGATGACTGCTAAGGGGTGGGGGTAGGGGTGTTTTCCACTCTTCTTTACATTAGGAGAGTGATAGGAGTCCAAAGGGTTAAGCCTCAGCTTTCCATATAGTCATTTTTCTTGGACTTCTTACCTGGGGTTGCTAGATCTTGCTTCTCCGTGAAAAATATCTGGCTGTTTGGTGACCACTTGATTGACTAGGTTTTGTCTGAAAATGCAGGAGGGGGGGGGAGAGAGAGAGAGACCAATTACAGTGCAGGCACCAGCAAGGGTTAAGCAGCCATGCCAGCATGAACAATGGAGCCGGGGCAGCTTTAAATGAAACGAGCCGAATATTTCATTCGGCCACTCAGCTGCCTGCTCCAATTGCCTTCTTTGCTAAAACGAGAGCTTAATCTAAAGTGACAACAACATCAGTTTCTATGTGCTCCAGTCACACAGAACATGACTTCCTTAACATAAACAGTATTTACATGGACCGTCTGGATATAGCAGGGAATCAGTAGCGTGCCCAGCTAAGACACAGGCTACAATGAAGGACGAGTAATAGGCATCTGAGAATTAACATCAGAAAATGAAAGCCTGACCCTCAGAGGGCATGTCCCTGATACATTTTAGAGCTGGAAAGCCTTGCACTGGTCACCTCTCTTCCAGTAAAGACTATGTAATTTAAAATAAAATAGTACCTTTTCAGTTTAGATACTTAACCAAATGTATTACATCTGACCTATTTTCTTACTCTATATGACATAATAGGAAGGACCCCCAGCTACAATTACCAGAGTCTTTTAAGCAACTGTAACCGATAACCCCCTCCCCCTCCTCCTCACTCCCTTCTCAGAGCAATGCCCCTTTTTGGCATTATGGAGGAGATTCCATTCAGAGGAGGGAATGATCCTAGTGGAATCTGGCTTTTGCACTGTCCCAAAGGGTTGGTGGATGATGATGATGGTGAGGTACTGGGAGGGTGGAAACTGTTAGTACCAGTCCATGCAGAATAGTTTAATATGCAACCTGTGGTGCATAGTCACAGGATGCACGGTCTGGGATGCCGCAACCTTTACACAAAGTAGAGCCAAGGCTCGACAGCTGGAGGTGGTGCATCTGCCCTGCAGTGCCTGCTAACTTGGCTATGTGGCTCCTGCTATTGTCCGAGGAGAATCCTCTGCCAGGCGCCTGGGGCTTGATGGCCGTCGATCCATATTAGGAGTCTTCTGCACATTTGAGCCCTAACCATTCACCCTGCTTCCGGTGAAAGGTGTACACCTAGACTCACCAGTGCCAGATTCAGATACTGGACGTTTAGCCCAGATGAGGACCTATAGGAAAGGCAGAGGTGGCCTCCAAGATGAGGCTGTAGATGGGGGATTTCCCCTTCCCTTTTGCACTATGAGTCTCTGTACAAGTGCCTGAAGAAGCAGATTTATTGAATCCCTTTTAGTGGGTGTGTTCCATGTGGAGAGAGCAAGAGAGAGTGCTCCAGCAAGAGTATTTCCAAGATACGAGCAAGGGTTTATCTCTGGTTCAGAAGTTATGTCATGGCAGATATAATCTGGCTCCCTAATATAGGTGCCAGTGGAACTAAAGCTACATAAGTGTAAACGCACATTCTCTCTCTCTCTCTCTCTCTTTTCATTGGCTATCCTTCTCAGGAAAAAGCATGCAAAGAACAAATCTCTGCCTGATTCTCCTCTCTTCCTCCTGCAACTTTTAGGCTGTGTTGTTTGGCCAGTAATATCCCAGAACTAGGATGTCTTTCCTAGGCCAGACTTGGCCAGGTTTGCTGTGCTATACACTGGAGGACTTGTACATATATAGTCCTTTGTGTGCTGAGGGATAGAAAGTCACGCATTGAAAGAGAGAGGTTCTGCTTTACTAAACAGGTTGTAGCTAACCTACAGGAGGAGAAAGCAAAAGAGTAGGGAGCTGGATGTCCTATGATCCTGACAGGGAAATCCAGGGATAGATTAAGGCAATCAGAGTATGACATGCTGTGGGGACCCTCCCCCACATGGGAGGTTGATGGCAGGCAGCCCCTTTCCATTCCCATGGATGCTGAGGTAGCATCATGGGACTTGCTTGTCCTTGGGAGCAGCATGGAGAGCAGTAGGCGATCCCCCTGGTGCTTACTCCAATAGAGCGTATCTGCATGGATAGATGGGGCGGTTTCTGCTGCACTCCTCTCCGACCACACACACAATTCTCTGTTTGGGATTGTGTTGGCAGGGCCCCTTGGAGCAATGGGATGAGGTGGTAGCACCCCATTTAGCTGCACGGGCAGTTCACGCCTCTCAGAGCTATTGTTTCAGGTTGTCTGCATACTCAGGCAGACATTGCTGCACTGGATACACTCACTTCATGTTTTCCAGGTTTTTTTTGCAACCGTGAGAGCTAGAAATGTAACTTTAAAAAAAATCTGTGATTCTGATGTAATTACATGACTCAGTAAGCTGGGGCCCTAGGCATGGGCCTAGCGTACCTGTGCCTTAGTCTGGTCCTGAGCTAAACAGTCTGGATAACAGGCCAGGATGCTATGCTATAAGCCCAGTCTACAGTTCATATTCATTCTCCCTTGTGTGGGTAGACATCTTCCTTCCTTCCATCCTGGTGAGGAAAGAAAAATCTTCCTCCTCTAGGCAGACAGTCCTGGATGTTGCTGGGTATGGGTGCATGGGATGGTTGTGGGTGGTGAGTGCAATCAAGTAGTTCTGCTAGGTGGAGCCACGAGGACTTAGATACAAAATATCTTCTTGCTAATCATTGGTCTAGGAGCAGTGCTAAGTTAAATGTACTGGTCCTGAAAGTACTTGTTATTATCTTGCCAGAGTGTTTTTCTGTTCTGACAAATTGTGATGTGTTAGAACTTGAAGCATTGCTTTATTTATTAGAGCATGTATTTCTGGCTTTTTTGTTATTGAATGATAATTTTTAAGGCTCCAGTAATTCTGGAATTATTAATACTTCAGTAATTTTGGAAAACTTGTAGGAAAAGTTATATTTTTCGCAGAGATCTTTTGAGTTCAATACTACTTTTGCTGAAGACAGAAGTAAAGAGGAGCTACAATGGCTTGATTAAGTCAAATATTTTTTCCTATTAATTTCATTGGGTTGTCGTAGCTCGACTGTAATGAGCAAATGGGAATCTCTTCTGATGTCAGCATGAGACTTAAACCTAATAAGATGACCCACTATGAAAATGTAGGCTATTCTGATTACTGTCTCGCTTTTCCTTTCAACTTCAGTTCCAGCATGAGTTTTAGCAGCCGATATTCTCCTGAACTCCTACAGTTAGAGGTGTATTCTTTTATACCATTTGAAATCATCTGTCAGATGCTGTGTAATGTTGGTTCAAGCAGTAACAGCTCTTCAGAGAGCAGTCACTAAAATCGGGTCATAACTCAAGTGCAAGGAAAAAAGGCAAGAGAGTAATTAGGATACTTTGATTTTAAAAAAAGTATCTCTCACATCACCAGGGCTAGCAAACAATGCTATCCATCAGAAGGAATCAACAGATTTCCAGTGGTGCAGAACATAAGTTTCTTTCCCTATTGTTTCATGTATTAGTCCTTAAAATGATCACTTGTCCCTCAGACGAGGCAGTAGCCCATTTACTAGACAGGCTAGTCCACACCTGATCTGATGTTATATGTACTAAAGGAAAGCTTAGCTCTACTGATCTGGCTAGGAGCAAACTTCACCTTGCTGGTGCCTATGGACCCCAAGTGTCTCTTGTGGCTGTGTGGTGGGAAGTATGCTAGCTGAGCAGTGGGATATGGAATACCTCCCATAGCTCAGATTTTCTTTGGAATACTTTGGTACAAGGTGACAGAACACTTGAGTAATACACTGGTAGCAACATGAACCATGTATGTCTAAAGTTGGGTACACGTTTAGCATAATTTGCATAGAAACTGGGAGTTTCGATAAGCAGAGTTCCTCATTCTTACAGAGATTCCTCCTCCTAAATCTTCCCCATGATCTGCATAGGCATTAGGGGATCTACAGGCAGCATGGGTCATCTGTTTAGAGGCCTCTTGCCCTCCATACGTCTTGCCTGCTCCACTTCTCCTAGTGGCACCTTGATAAACAAGATCATACCTCCAGGAACTTCCTCACCTGTCACTGGTCCAGAACTTTCAGGGACAACAAAGTACACTGAGGGAGGAGGAGTTTATGTAATTGACTGCAATAACTTGAGCCGGTTTTGTTCTGTGGGCTTGAAGGAAGAGAGAGTCCATTGAGCAGAACCTGCCCCACATTCTCTCCACCCCCAGATCTGGATTCCAGCAGAGGCTTCACAGAGGGAGTTATTATAGGGTTGAAGGAGGAAATGTATTGTGGAGCTGGCTCTACTATGCTTCCCTAGCCCAGATACATACGGTTTGGTGTCCTTCACTTGCAAAAGCAGAGTAGAGCATAGATCTGTTTGTAAGGGAGTGGCTTTTTTTTTATGTTAATAAAATAAGTAACTGTTTAAAAAGCTCCTTTTCCAAGGATTACCATTAGATGTGCATTTATTACATACTTATTAAACCTTGATGAATATATTTATTTAACATGCAATAATTGTTGTATTAAATATAAAGAATTAGATTAAGTAGGCTAGCGCTCATTCTTAAATACTGTCTATTACAAGTAGATTTATTGAGGATTAACAACTACATAATAGAACTGTATCTATTTCATGATTGTTAATCCTCAATGAATGTTTTTAATAATTAATTGGCACTTAACTAAGGGATTATGTTCATTGTGGTGGAGTATATGAAGCAATAAAGGGTTTTGGTGGATGATTAAATGCCAAAGGGAATACTCCTATGATATGATGAAATAAAGAAGATGCAGGGGGAAAAAGAACAAATATAAATTGGGATGCAGCTGCTACTGAAGTCAGTAGCAAAATTCCCATTAACTTTAGGAGAAGTGGAATTCACTCTCTAATCTTTACCTGGTGAGAGTTTGCAAATTCGGTTCTGTCGCTTTGGTGTCATTTTCAGGGTGGGAATTACCTGAATAGTTGCAGGGAGCTTAAATAATGAATAAGGGTTAAAGGGGTGTGGCCCATGTGGGGAAAGAGACCTGATAGGACACAGCGTCAACAAATATTTCAATGTAGCCTAAAAAGCCAATCTGTCTGAATTTTCTGGGCTACAGTTGACTGAAATCCTTATCCTGTGGCATAATAAGTAACCTAAGAAATGTAAATGAAACAAGTATTTGGGAAGTTTTAATGTAAAATAAATGGTGTATGAATTTCAGGAACATGTCTGTGCATCAGGTATTGCAGTACCCGGGAGTTACGAGTTTTAATTAAGCTCAAGGAATTGCTGTGAATTTTTCATAAAGACAAATACGGAGACAAACAAGAAAAGACAAATACTGTATTAGCTGCATTGGTCCCCGTAGAAGACAGCAGTCCCAACATTCCAGTCTCGATTCCAATTGCTAACAACTGGAAAGACTGAGTCAGAGTGGGATTAACCTGTTGTCTGTGACTCTGCTCTTCTCCTTGAAATATTACATGGATGAGCAAATTCTGATGTAATTTAACACCAAAGCCTTTATACAAGAATTCTCTCTCTCTCTCTCTCTCTCTCTCTCTCTGTATGCATGACATTAAAGCACTTGGTCCCTTTAAAAAGAAAGGTATCCATTATGCAATGTATATTTTTAAATTTAAAATAATTGAGTAATTAGCAAAAAAAATTTTCAACAGCTTTATTCTAACAATGTAAGATACTGAAAAAGCACAAATACCATTTTGGTTTTTATCAACCTTTATACCATTTTATATTGTTTAAGGTCTTTTAAGTTTTACCATCTGAATTTGAGGAACATTTTTTATTCCCCTACAGAAGTATTAAAAATATGAGGTATATTTTTTTTCATGTGATCTCTGTATAAGAACTTTGAGTGGTATATTGCATCTTTCTAGTTCAAGAGCAGCTCATATTTAGTTTCTGGAAGGTTTGCTTCTTGTTATACTTATCAATTAAATAGGTGATCGAAAAATTCTTTCTGGTTAGTTGCTGAAGTGCTTTGAAATGCAGACTGGTTATTATAGATAATTTGCCAGGACTTTTATTTAAGTGTTATTAAGAGTTGATCTTCTGGGTTTTGGATATGTTTGTGTCATTGTTTCCCTTTCTGGTGGTTTTGGAGGTGGGAAAGCAAGAATTTTCCCCTTCTTGGTGCTAGCCCCCGTGTCAGTGCTAATGCCATTAGATGCTGAGCAACTAAAGCAATGAAAACCAGCCCCCTTTAAGATGTATCAAGTTGAATACCCAAAAACGGAGGCACACAAAATCACTCATCACTTTTGAAAATCTTGGTCTGTGATTGTTTCTCAAAACATATAAAAGAGTATGTGGGAACATGGATGGGGGGGCAGATCTGGCTGGAGATTATACGGTGGAAAAGGGCAAAGCCAGCCTAAAGTCATACAGTGCTCCCTGTGAGCAGGCAGAAGCCCTTGCAGAGGCTCACAAGTTCATGAACACTAAACCCGTACTTTTAAGTGAAGAGACCCTGACAGCTGGGATGTCCCCAAAAGTGCTGGGTCTGCGGTATCTTGTGGCATGTGGGTGACCATCACCTCTACATACATCCTTGCAGTCTTTTTAAAAACCTGATTGATAGCAGATTAATGTCCCGTATTGCTCATTTCCAAAAGATGGCAACGCTGACTGCCCACAGGAATTGGCAAGCCTCAGGGCAGAGCAGCCTGCCCCCAAAGCTTAACAGCAGTTATGTTGTAGCAGCTGCTGCTGCTGCTGTAGAAGGTGTATGTAGTGATGATATTGATGAGATTGCTAATTTGTTTAGTAGACACAATTAAGAATGGAGAATGAGGATTCATCTGTTGGCTGTCATCCATCAACCCGTGTGTTGCCCGAGGCAGTGGGTATATATGCTTGTTACTAATTTTACTTTGGTTTTCCACTGCTTAGTTCTTTTCTTTGATTCACTTCATTTGTTGTGAATGTAAACTAAACAAGACATTTTAAAAAGCATCCTCCCTACCAAATAAAATCATTTTTGATTTTGGGAGCAGGTACTTCACAGCTCCAGCCAATAACCTGCTGTGTTGTTTGATTGATAAGAGGATTTAAAGGTTGGGGTGGGGGAGGAGGTGAGGTGGGAAGACCCCTTAGGGCACAGACATAATTTTTTCTCTGGAAATCTTTGCTCCCATGATATTTAGTCCTTAAGGTAAGAATGTGTCATTGAACAGCATTACACAGACCCACCAAAAAATCAGTGATGCCTTGACATAGTTGTGATGTTTGTATTGAGACATCATGTCACTGCAAATATCATTGTCGTTTTTGCCACTACTGCTGCATTTGAATTTGTTAGGCATCCTAAACTGCACTTCTGCATCTTCCAGTTTTGGAAAGATAGGAAGGAATTTGCATGGAGGTTTGGGGGTAAACAGAGTTATAGGGATGGGTGTAGGAGCTGGGAGCTTATTTGAAGCCCGTCAGCAGGGATTTCATGGATTAAAGGCTCAAACCTGAATTCTAAATTCCCAGTAGCCCAAACCTGAGGAGCCATGTATGTTCGTATCTGTGGGTTATTGACCTTGTATTAAGAATTCCAAATCATGGCAACCTTGTCATAAATGGTGTTTTACATTGCAGCAGTTGTGTCAGTTCCCAGGATTCTCACAAACTCTGTGATGTGATATTTTCCTGGTTCCCTCTCCCTGGCATGCCCTTTGGTGTGGAGTTTTATGGATGCATTCAGGCTCTTTAAGGAGGAGGTCTGATGTGCCAATAGCAGTAAGGCAGGCCTGTATTTTCAAAAGTGTCTACTCGTTTGGAGCACCTCAAGTTTTGGGTGCTCAGCTGCAGACACCTGAGTTTTAGAGGCATTGACCACAGCCCCAGTTAAAGGCAGTGGGAGCTGCGGATGCGCCGCACCTCTGTAAATCAGGTCCAAGGTATCCATTAAGTTGAATAACCAGATCTCTGAGACACTTTGGAAAACATGAATGTGTAAGGGACTGGTTCAACAGAATTTACTAGCGGGGAGTGTGAATGTGGGAAGACCAAATGTTCTGCTGCTACATTGATTTTTTTTTTCCAGGTAACTATAACTTATTATCCAAATTCTGCAAACCTTACTCCATTTTTACTGTGTCCTTGCTCTTTCAAAATTCCCATAAACTTCAGAATGGACTAAAGCATCTTGCCCATAGATTTGGGCTAGCCCAGATTTTGTGACATTGAGGACTACAATGAAAATTGCCAAGAGCCCAAGAGATGTGTTTAACTTGCTTATAAATAAGCATAATTTTAAAATCATAAATCAAATGCTATTTGAGTGTATTTGTATTGTCCTAACACAATTGCTTAACTCCACTGGCAGTGAAAACCACAGGTGTTTTGCTTTGTCGTTACCATGCACTTGAAAGGAAAGGAAGAGGTGTGGGCCTCATTTTGGGTCTCTCTGAATGGCATGTAGCTGTTGTGCAGAATTTTAGGTTCCCTGGACTTCAATGAAAAGCATTAAAATACCAAACAGAACCACTGAACTGGGGGAAAAAATTCTTCTCCCTCTGAATGGGTTGGTTAAAATACCCCAACAACCGCAACTTCAGAGGTTATTTACATTACAAATGTGATCCTTCACATCCATCAAGGGCTGAGTATTATGTTGTGACAGCAACTCCTTTATGAAATTATAGGTTGTACAAGTGGAGTAAAATTCAAGTCAGTCACCAGGGAGCATGAATCTGGATGAGGTCACACCTCTTTAAAGATGCAGTTTGATAAACTGACATCAAAACAAAGGAAATCTGCTAATCCTCTCACAAAAGTGCAATTTGCTAATCAGACCCTGGTGTTAGGCTGGTGTCTTGGTAAATAGTGAGTTTGGCAAAGGGGACCAGTCAGACAGAGCTGGAAATCCTGAGATACCAACTTTGAAACTCCGGTAGCTCAACCAGTGCTCTGTTTAACTCGCAATCTGGGTGACTTTGTTTTTTAAAAAAAGAACAGGAGTACTTGTGGCACCTTAGAGACTAACTGCCCACCCCTGGGGGAAACACCAGTATGAGGTTAGAGAAGGGATGGAAATGCAACCTGGCTTCCTTCAAGGTTAAGCCCTCCTCTAGTATCCAGGCTCTGTAGTTCTCAAAGAGAGATGCAATTTGCAGGCTGAATGTAACTGGACTCAAATACTGTCTGTTTTTAAAATGGGATGATAGGATTATTTTATGACATTTATAGTTACTCATGCTAATGCTTACAGTACTGAGATTAGAGATGGGAAAATCCTGTTAGGCCAGGGGTGGCCAAATGTACTGATCTTCCAAGCGGCATATGATCTTCAGAAGTTCGAGAGCTGGGCGTACCTGCCAGGGCTCGGGCTTCTGCCCTGTGGCACAGTGATGAGGCTAGAAGCTTCAGCCCCTCGCAAGGCGCCTGTTGGTGCTTGGGGCTTCAGCAAGAGCAGGGCTGAAGCCTCTAGACCCACTCCCCGCTGGACAGAAGCCCCTCACCCCACCACCCCGCTGCAGGGCAGAAGCCCCGAGCTTCCCCCTCCCAGTCTGTTAGGTGGAGAATGGGTGATCATGGAGGGGGGGCGGGGGACTCCGTGAGCCACACTTTAACTTTAAAAGAGCCAGATGTGGCTCATGAGCTGCAGTTTGGCCACCCTGCTATTAGGCCATCTTGTCGATCCCAGTTACCCATCTGGACTGCTGGTCATCACAGAATGCATCTCTGAGCTCTCTTGAACATACCATAAGGATAAACAAAATTCTCATATTCCAGGGCATAAAATGATCCAAGGAAACGGTGCTTCTGCCCCCCTGTGTACATCAATCAATTGACCATTGTCTTGCCTAAAGTCTTAAGTACCAGCCATTCCTGGAGGTAGATTACTAGCCTTTTCAAATCATTGATCTTATCCTGTGTCATGCCTCATGTGTTCCTAAAGTAGGAAGAGGTAATGTTCTAGAACCTGATCATATTTTTTTCCTCCTTTTCAACTGAGTTCTGTGCAGAAGTATCAAAAACTGGGGAGAGATGCCAGAGCCCTGTCTATAAATGCCATAGTTAAGATATGGCAATATTTTGAGTACTTCCTGCCAGTTATGTCTCTTAGCAAAGTGGTGTTTGTAAATTATTTCTGTGCTCTGTGTGCGTTTCCATTTAACAGAGAGCAAATTACAGTACCTGAGCCAGAGAGGCATCTTTCAGTAGGTAAAAGTGCAGTGCTTTGTAGATATACATTGAAGGCTGCAGGGTCAAATCCTGTTGGATTTGGGGGTAGGAGTGGAAAGGGAGGCAAATGGATAAATCAGTGAAAGGAGTATAAGTAAATACACACACACACACACACACACACACAATGGGTGGAGGAAAGTTGCTTCTATTAGCTATGCAGTTGGCAGCAATGTACCCTAAATGAGAGCAGTGTCTCTTTAAAAGCAGTAGGGGGTTGGAGTTGAGGGAATGCTCACAGCAGTAAGTATAACACAGCTGTGCTCTGTTTATGCTTAGGCTACAATAAAAAAGCTATAAAATGTGAGATGTCATAGCTCCACTTTGCTTTATTTATACTATTTCCTCTGAGCTCTGTCACACTGCACATTCATCTGCTAAGTTGCAGCAAGACTGGAGATTAAAATATCACAGCTCAAAATAGGAGTCAAGCGGAAGGAGATTCATCATAGCCCTATTAAAAAATATGTAAATATGGGAATGAAGTCATTTTAAAGCTGTAGGGCTCTCCTCCTCGGTGGGCTGGTGAGAGTGGCAAGAGATCTCTGGAGTGAATGATGCTCTATGCAAATAACAGATTTATGGGACTCGTTCTACTTTTTCCCCCATCCCACCAAAATACTTTTAAGATTAAAAATATCAATTTGAATTACAAATTATACCTTTGCTCTATGTATTTACAAAAAAAGGAGGGGTATTCCTTTCTCACCATTGCCTAAACTAATAATGGAAAGAAATATGATTCTCTACTAAAGGGGGCTGGATGAGTGGTATGCTGATAAACTTGTTACAGTAACTAAGCTTTACCCTTGTGTGGCACTTTTTATCTGAGGATCTTGAGGCACTTTGAAAGCATCACTTCAAACTTCCCAATGCCCTCCGGGGCTTGGGTATCCTCCTACCCATTTTACTGAGTCACCAAGGCTGGGATTTTCAAAAATAGCTTAAGGAACTTGGAGAGGCAAAAGGGGTGAGGTAACAGCTTTTATTGGA
Organism: Malaclemys terrapin pileata; assembly: GCF_027887155.1. Taxonomy (NCBI): domain Eukaryota; kingdom Metazoa; phylum Chordata; order Testudines; family Emydidae; genus Malaclemys; species Malaclemys terrapin. Next base: position 118,195,316 of record NC_071505.1, read on the forward strand.
CCAACTTCTGTTGGTGAGGGAGACAAATGCCTGAGCAACACTCAGTGCCGGAAAAGGCATTCCCAGTGCCACAGGGAAATGCCAAGTGGAACAGATTGTTCAGCACAAGTAGGTAGCAAGTGTTGTAAGGGCCCATTCAACGTAGAGTGGCCCATTAACACCTCTGCAGTCGCAGGACAAAGAGAGGGGGTTAGTGGGATACAGACTGCTGCAATAAGCCATAAATCCAGCGTCTCTGTTCAGTGTACGATTCCCAGTGTTTAGCAGAGCATTGAACCCAAGCTCATCTCCCAGAAGTGTTCCCGGCCTTCCCTGTCTCCTCATGGTATGTGCTAACTATTTGTGGTGAGCAGCCTGTTACGCCTTGAATTTTGCTGTGGCGCTGGGAGTACCTTTCCCGGACCTGAGGGGGAGCTCTGTGTAGCTCAGGGGCTTGTCTCTTTCACCAAGAGAAGTTGGTCCAATAATAGCTATTACCTGACCAATCTTGTTTCTCTCATACCCTGGCACTGACACAGCTACAGTTATGCTGCATGCAATCTAAGAAAGTTAGGCACCTATCTCCTATTTAATCCATTGTGTTTTGGTTGCCTAATTCCTTGGGCTACTTTGAAAATCCCAGCCAGAGTGGTTACATCAGTTGCTTAAGTTGCTTTCCCCCCTCTGTTTTAGTTCACTGGCAGGTGGCGGCAGGTACTTGAAACTCACGGATTTGTGTATCTTTAGCCTCATGTTAAAACCCTGGAACTGTTTATTTACCGAACCCAGTTTGGGACAAAAGCGGAGGGTGAAGTGTGTCCCAGCTCCATAAAGCTGCATTTGAGCTTCATGTGGGTGGAGTGTAGGGAGATCAAATCCAAATCAGAGCCAGGGTGTAGGGCTGCTGTACCAACTTCACCTCCTGTGACTGTACAAGGCATGAGAGCCACTGGTCTTGTGACATACTAGGGTACAATCCAGATTAATGAGTAGCTGTGTCACCCCCTGCCCAGCAACTTTGGGTGCCTTACAATGCTTTGGTTGAAGCAGCTGCCACCTGGGCAGCTCACAAACAGGCTTCCAGCCACAGTTGGGTTACACTCTGGCTCTCACCAGCCTTGGTTATACTGCAGGGTGACCCCAACACACCTCCAGTCTTAGATTTCCCCCCAGAAAGGTATGTTCTGTACTGCCCATCCCTCTCTTGGACAATACAAATTATATAAGGTCCATTATTTCTTTAATAGAAATAATATGCACACAACTTGCCACTCTAAATGGGGCTTCCCAGATACTTCTGTTTAAACACACTGGATTAGCTAAAACAATAATGCGAGTTTGTTAACTACAAAGAGAGAGATTTTTATGTGAGTACAAGTAATGAGCCATAAAAGTCAAAATGGTTACAAGAAAAATAGATAAAATATTACTGGTGCCTAATTTAATAAACTATATGCTAAATTCAAAGCAGAGTTTTCTCACCACGTGCTTTCAGTAGTCTTACTGACTACACTTAGGTCAGGACCCCTTTTCCCAGAGCCCAAGGAACGCTTCCTTTTTCACTTCAGGTACCATCAATGTGGTGGGCGGGGGGTGTGTGTGTGCGATGGGGTGTTTGTCCCTCCTTTTCATAGTTTCAGTCCCCCTCTTGAAAAACATTTCCAGCTGGGTACCAGGAGACAAAAAGTCTGTGCCGAAGGATGTTCCCTGCTGCTTTTTTCTCACCTGTTTGAGCTTCCTTTATTTCCCTTCTTGCTTGATGACTCTATTTACTGCTTACATGCAAATTAATCAGAGCACAGATTCTTCTGTTTAAGACAGACTTGTTTGCCAACCTCAGTTTGGAACATGTGGTGGTAAAACCATACAGTGAACTCTAATAACTTCACATACAATGTTGCCGCACATATTTTACCAGGACACTGATGACTAACAAATTAAGAGTTTTCAAATGATACCTCACAAGGCATACTTTGTATAAAGATTATTACAATAGTGTGTAGGATATGGACACGGAGTAGTCTGTCACAGGTCTGCATAAACATTGTGGCTCCTCACCTGGTCTGCCTCCCAGCTATAGCTCATCCTAAAGAGACCTCCTCTATGGCCATTCAACTAGCCAGATCTTCTTTCAGTCTCTATTCAGGGATTAAGCAGTGTGGAAAGCTTTGCACCAGTGTGAATTTCACCCAGAGTAAGGGATGCATATTCTTTTATACTTTTATTACCAAAAGTGATGGAGAAATGTTCAATTCCTTTTCTTCCTCTCCCATCTCCACCTTTTTGTTACTGATATTCTCTCTCTCTCTCTCTCTCTCTCTCTCTCTCTCTCTTTTTAATAAAATTGTTTTAGTTAGCTTAGTTATGGTGAAAGGTAAAAGATTTGTAATCTTGGAGGCTGATTCCCTGTGGGTAAATAGAAGACCAATACAGCATGAGCAGGAATAGAGAAAGCTTTCCCCAAAAGTAGTCAAAATGCCTCACTCCTGGCTCAGAGGGAACCACCTCATTATTCCCAAGGGCATTCTGCACCAAAAAAATAAAAATTCTGCACACAATATTTCAAAATTCTGCAAATTTTATTTGTCAAATAAATGTGATGGCATAGGGCAGGGGTGGGCAAACTACAGCCCGCGGGCCAGATCTGGCCCCTCAGGGCTTTGGATGTGGCCCACGAGACTGCCCCCTGTGGCGCCGTGGGCCCCGCGCCGCTCTCCAGAAGTGGCCGGCCCAACGTCCCTGCGGCCGCTGGGCAGAGGGGGCAGAGGGCTCCATGCATTGCTCTTGCCTCCAGGCACTGGCCCCCCTCAGCTCTCATTGGACGGGAACAGGGAACTGCGGCCAATGGGAGCTTCGGGGGAGGTGTCTGGAGATGCAGCAAGGGCAGCACACATGGAGCCCTCTGCCCTCCCCCACCCCAGGGGCCGCAGCGCTTTCTGGAGCGGCGCGGGACCGGGCCAGGGCAGGCAGGCAGGGAGCCTGCCGTGGCCCCGGTGCGCGGCGCTGCCACCCTGAGCCCGAACCCCTCCTGTATCCCGCCCCCCAACTCCCTGCCCTAAGCCCACTGCCTGCACTGCACACCTTTCCTGCACCCCAACTCCCTGCCCTGAGCCCCCTCGTACACCCTGCAGCCCTCCTGCACCCTAACTCCCTGCCCTGAGCCCCTTCCCAGTCTGCACCGCTCCTCTGTCCCAATACCTTGCCCTGATCCCCTTCCTGCAAACCGCACCCCCTCCCACACCCCACACTCCCTCCTGCACCCCAACCCCCTGCCCCAGCCCTGCATACAATTTCCCCACCCAGATGTGGCCCTTGGCCCAAAAAGTTTGCCCATCCCTGGCATAGGGGAGCACAGGCCACTGGCTGCAAAGAGGTTGGAGATCATTCTACAGCTCCCACCTTGGACACTGACTCAGTGGTGAGGCTGCACCCAACCCTGACACAGAGCAAGGACTGGGCCTGTCCCTCTGTTGCAGGTGCACCAGGTATGAACAGGCAGGCTCAGCAAGAGAAGATCTAAGTGTGGAGGGTCTTTGTGTGGCGGGATCCAGGTATGGGTTGAGAGGGTTCTGTGTGGGTTCGGGTAGCTCAGTGGGGGATCCGTGTGTGTGTGGGGGAATCTGGATGCACAGGGGGGGGATTCTGGGTGCAAATAAAAAGATTTCTAGTTTGCATTAATCTAGTCCTATTTGAAGAGGACAACATTAACAAGAACTAAGAACGTTTTAATTTGTGCCCGCAGAGCCCACATGGGGGAGTTACAGTGCAGCACATTGGGGCGCTCTGCTATTCAGATGCCGTAGTACAAACTGTAGCTTAAGTCCCATTTTCAAAAGCGATTTAGGAGTCCAAAGTGAGTCTTCCACTGAGACTCTTAACTGCCAACATCCCTTTTGAAAATGGGATTTAGGCAGTGTAGACAAGCCCTAGCTCCTAAGGCACTTAAGTATTTTGAAAAGTGTACCCGCTATCTTTATTTCTGTAAAGTACCATGTGCACCTATGGTACTCTCTTTATCACATAAGTAATAATAATAGTGTCTTTTCAGGAAGAATACTTGTTTCATTTGGTAATACTTGTTTCCAAACTGGCTGAAACCTGCAAGGTCATTTTAAATTTCAAGATTCAAATAGATTGAGAAAAACATCCAAACTTCTTTCCTTGTACTTAGGAAAAAAGAAAACCCTAAGAAATGAAACACAAACATCTGTTAAGGTTTAGAATTTAAAAGCACAAATATCAGGAAATTCAAAAAATTAACGGTTTGACTGACCCATTGCATATATTGGCTAATACCTTAAAAAGTGACCAGTGATTCTGAATGCCTCAACTTCTTTAGTGTCCAACTTGGGACACTGGCCTGGTTTTCAGAGGGTAGATGCTTAGCAGTTTCTGAAAATCAGGATCCTTTACATTTTCTTGAGTTGAGCATCCAAAATCACTAGTCCCTTTTTAAAATCTTGGTTATTGTATTTATAAAGCTAAATGTCTGTCTGCATAGATTCTATATGCAGGAAACCAAATTTAACGTTGCCATAGAAGAAACCTGTATTTTTATTTTCTTGATTAATACACTTAATATTTTAATGTGTTTGACAAAAAAATGTAGGCAGAAGATGCTGTTTTACATTAATATAAGTAACATTTTATTACAAAACTCTGAGTCTCTTAATCTTAACAGATTTCAGTTGTCATTGGCACATTTTAGATATTACCTGCAGCTGCTTCTCTGATTCTTTAGATCTAATTTTATATACTGGCCCTTTTCTCATTGTTTTGATGTTAAGAGGTAAATCTCCAAAGTATTATGCAGGCTTTAGCAGTACAACTGTGATAACTTCTATGAGAGATAGTGGAATTGTAATTTGAAATTAGATCCTAAATTTGAAAATCTTAGCCCTGGCAAAAAGTTAATTTAATAATCAAAGATTTCTAACAAACACGTTAACATTATAAACCTAGTTGATTATGAGAAGCTAATTTCAGAACAAATTTATATTGACTGTGTTTATCATCTTAATTCAGTTCCTTCCTGCCAATATTGATCATCCCAGTCAATATGACACACAGTAGGTTCTGTAGTTTTATTTGTTTGAACCCAGACAGGAAAGTGTTGGGTAAGAAGGCAGTATTGCTACATGTCCTTTTTTCTGCACATCATAATTTTAAGCCAAATATTGTGTGGATGGGCTACACTGAATAATGAAATACAGGTAATCCAGTAAATCCACTGGGGGGAGGGATAGCTCAGTGGTTTGAGCATTGGCCTGCTAAACCCAGGGTTGTGAGTTCAATCCTTGAGGGGGCCACTTAGGGATTTGGGGCAAAATCAGTACTTGGTCCTGCTAGTGAAGGCAGGGGGCTGGACTTGATGACCTTTCAAGGTCCCTTCCAGTTCTAGGAGATAGGATATCTCCATTAATTTATTTATTTATTTAAAGGATTACTATTTACAAAAAATAAGGCTCTCCCAGGCCCAGTGTATCTATTTGGCTAAATATGGAGGATTATTAAGACTAGACAATAGAACAGAGCCAGTCGTTTGCTATCAGTTACATTTTAATGGGAGGGTTTCCTAATGCCAATTGGTTGACATTGATGCTTCACAGCCCTAATAGCATTTATTCAGATATATTTAGTAACAGCCTTAATGCTGTCTAGACTGAACATCAAAAGTGCTACTAATGCTGCCCTGATCAATTTTTAAAAAGGGCAAACAAGAAAAAAATATCCTTTTTTGTTTATATTTGCAATCAATTTTTAATTTTTTAAAGAACGCATTATTTTCATATAACAATGTCAATCATGTGGAAGTCCACAGGAAAATATCTGTTTTTTGGTTTTTTCACTCACTTCAGCAATTTATTTTCTTAAAGGAATTAACTAGTTAAGCACTAATTACAGGAGAGCCTCAAAGTTACGAACACCAGCGTTACAAATTAAGTCAACCACACACACACCTCGTTTGGAACTGGAAGTACTCAATGAGACAGCAGCAGAGAGGTAAAAATAAAAGAGCAAATGCAGTACAAAATTGTGTTAAATGTAAACTACTAAAAAAATAGAGAGAGCAGCATTTTTCTTCTGCATAGAAAAGTTTTCAAAGCTTTTAGTTGTAAAGTTTCAATGTTCAGTTGTAAACTTTTGAAATAACCACCATCATGCTTTGTTCAGCGTTACGAACAACCTCCATTTCCAGGGTGTTTGTAACTCTGAGATACTACTGTAAGTGGATGATTTTCAAAATGGGTCCGCTGATATAAAAGGATCATAAGTTGAAAAATACAGAACTAATTTTCTTAAAACAGTCTTTTCATTGCAGAGATTATGTGATTGTGGGTTTTCTTACAAACACAATTGTATATAACACTGTAGAAAAACCTTATTTGCGAAATAGTATGTGATCATTTTAGTAACGACTGCAAACTCTTTAGGGCAGGGATGGTTTCTTGACTACATTTTTTTTTTTTTTACAGTGTCTAATATCGTGAGGCCCTGAACCTTGACTTGGACCTCTAGGTGTTTCTTTAATATAATGCTTCTGTGCTACTGTAATGCATGCCTCCAGGGGGGCAGAGTTAAGGTTGTTTGTCCCCCAGTTCAGGGCAAATGCACCTGTATTTCCCCATCATGGTCCAGCACGGGCACTCACTCTTAGGATCCCAGCTCCTCAATCATCACCTCTCTTGGGAGGAGACCTGAATCTCTCTCCCTCCCAACCAGGGTTTTTTCCAGAATGCATAGTTTCCTGCCTATACTGTGTTATTCCCAGCAAGCCAGACGGCCAGCAGTGGGAGTCACTCCTGCATGGGATTTTTCTGTGGTTACAAATTTGTAACAGGCTTATCTCAGAACAAGCATGCTGACTGCACAGATCAGCCTGTTTCTTTATACAGCTTGGGCCTTCCATCTCTAACCTTCATGAACATGTAATCAGCAGACAGTGGTTTTCTCCTCAGGACATAGCTTCAAAAGCCCAGGGTTTTGAATAGCTGGGTGAAGGAATTCACCTCCTCCTACATATTTTCCAGGAAATCCACTTCAGACATATTGTCCCAAAAGACCATTCTGGTCTGCCACATGGTTCAAAATAGTCCTTTGATCTTCCAGGCCCACAATTGTACATAACCTTTGCATTTAATACAATAAACTCCAAAGGTACTGTAATAAGGTTTTCCAAGGATACTGCAGGAAACTGCCACATCTGTCACAGTGTGTTTAACCTTAACTTTCACATTATCTGATATGTAAGTACCTTTTAACTTTAAAATTGAGCAAATGTGGGTTTTTTTTAAATATAATATATATTTGGATTCAAGTTAAAACATTTTCCTTTCCTCTATGGAAATAAAACCAAGTGAGATGGATGTTTCCGATTATGATTTCTATATTTGCTGGAGACAAATTACCTTTCCCCCCCTATGAATATTAGGAGAAATCCTGGCTTCATTTAAGTCAATGAGAGTTTTGTTTTCTAGGTATTTCCCCCCATTATGTTTTGTTACTTGCACTGAGAAATGGATGAAATGTTGCCTTGTGTTGGTTTCTTATGCATGTAATGAATTTCTCTGATTTGAAATGGTATTCCAATATTTTAGATAGGTTTTTGAAAGATAACCATGTTTTTTTCCCCTTCACATTCACCAACACCAACTACTATTAATGTGATATGGTCGCAAACCAAATGATGATCTAGATTGTTTTAGGTTGACAGCTTCACTGTGACTCAAAGAGGTCAAATCTTGTATTTGGGATTCAAAGTGCAAACTCCACCCACTGTACCCATAGGCCTGCTGGGAGTTGATAGCAAATTTCCCACTAGAAAAATGGATTCCCTCCATTTTGTTTTTTTTTCTTTTGAAAGTGGCATGATTTTCTGTTGTGGCCCATGGTTTCTTTTATGAATCCAGTTGCATAAAGTAAGGGCTGTTCTTACAATGGAGAAACTCATTGCCCTAAAGAATTAAAATACCCATATTAACTTGCTGTCTGGACAGTGTTTTATTATTGGAGCGGAGTCTAGTGTATATGCCACTAAAGCAAAAAGTCTGTTGTCCTTGTAACCCTAAGAACTAGTGGCATTTTGTTACCACTTCTGGTTTTGCCTCTACGTGGATAGCTAACATACACGGCTTCCTTTGGGCTAGATTGTGCCTTTAAGGCACAGCTCTGCACAGCGGGCTCCATGTAGCTATACCACTTCAGAAGGGGACTAGGCAAGGAATTAATCCTGAGGGTGTCACAATTGCTTCACAGCTCCATCTTTGATTCTGGCAGTAAGTAATCAGCTACTGCCACATGCCAGTTAGTAGGTTACTTCCCTCCTACATCAGCTCGGCTGTACTAAGCAGCACGTTGGAGATGGAGCCAAAGGCCTGTCCATTGCCAGCCTCATTCTACTCACTTGCATAGGAGCGGGGAGGTACCAAATGCACTCCTCCAAACTCCTGCAGGCACAGGTGAGATGTGGGGAGGCCAAGCCAGGGGAGTGAGTCTGTGGGGGTCTTATTCTTCTGCTTGGTCCCTTACATTACCATATAAGAGTTAGACACAATGTAGCCCTTTGTATTTGTGTCTTGTTTTTTTAACTCCCTAATTACTTTCATATTTTTATGTATTTTGTCTCTGTTTGCTACCCCACAAAAGTAGTTAAGAGAAAAATACGAGCAGAGCTAGAAGCTGAGCTGGAAACTATGATCTCAAGGTGGAGTTTAGCATCTGAGTCCATAAGAGGGTCAGTTTTCCATTTTGATATGTTTGCAACTCCCACGATCAAGAGGAGAACGCCCCTCTTAAGTTTTTGGGGGTAGGCTTGCTTGCCATGATTAATGTACTGCAGGCAGTGGTGGAGCAGCCAGCTATAAAACAGATGCACTAGATTCCACTCCTGCCTGAAGCTTATCGACTGCTGCTCCACTATTACCCAGGAGCACCTAAGTTTAAATTAGGAGAGTCTGTAGTGTGACCACACGTCATTTTTTTTGACCATACAGACGTGGTTCCATTGAATGTGCTGGCGTGATCTCTGCAACCGAGCCAGAGGAGTTACAAACTAGGTTCAAGAACATAGCACTTAGTGTTAATGATTTATAAAGTTAAATATATTAGATTAATTCACATTTTTTTTCATACACAGTCCTACAAAAATTCAGTGGAGAAAATGGAGTAAATGAGGTTACCCACTACTCACCTACAACCCCTGCAGAGACAATGAGTTTACACTTAAATTTACAGCTTCTAAGGATAATGAGAAGCAGTAGCTACATGGCTGTGCCCTGCAGAAAGAAAGAAAATGAAGGATAACGTACTACTTACTAGCTAACCAAATGAGGACTGTGAGACAGTGCACTATTCGTCCTACCATGTGCAACAGTTTATTGAGACAGAAAGATAGGCAGAGAGTCACAGTTACACATTCTCATTAACTAAAACAGGATAGACATGAACTGAAAGTTTTTCCTTTGGATTTTTCTTTGGCCAGCGAGCACCATAGCTCTAGGAGGGGGAATTAAGGGAGTGAGAGTAAATCTCAACTGGACTGATATAGCTGGAGAAGTTTTCACTAGCAGCATGGGAGTCTAATGTCACATTGTAAAAATAAACAAATAAATAAAAATACAGCCTCTGTTCTAGTTCAGCAGTCGTCAAACAAAGGAAGTCGGTGTTTAAACCTTAAGTATTTTCCTGACTTAGTCTTGACTACAATTCTTCTGCTTTATGGGGATTGGTCCTGCTTTGAGCAGGGGGTGGGACTAGATGACCTCCTGAGGTCCCTTCCAACCCTAATACTCTATGAGTCTATATGTAAATAGTAGGAACAGCTTTCCTTTGATAAAAGTGCATTGACTTGATTTCAAGTTACGAGGTTAATATGTTGGTTTAATATCTTTTGGGAGGGGGATTATTCAATGTTACTTTATTTTTAATTGTTTTCTTTAAAGAGTAACGACTAAAGTCATTTTAATTACTCTTATTTATTATTTGTATTGCAGTAATGCTTAGGAGCCCCAGTCATTTAATGTTAGGTGAACACTATGGCCCTGATCCAAGAACCACTGAAGTCAATAGGAGTCTTTCCATCAACTTCAGTGGGGTTTGGATTAGGCCCTATCAGAGCATGGAACTAGCATGCTGTCAATGATGCCACTCCTCACCCAAGTAGCAACCACAAGTATGTGCTAATCATTGTCACCTGTAATGAAACTTCATTTTCAAATGTGAGGTCATGTTCTGAAGTCCTCACTAGTCAAGACTGCCACTGATTTCAGTGCAAGTATAAGCACAGGCTGGGTGAGCAAGTTTAAACATAAGTGTGATCCTGCAAACATTAACCATTTAATCCTTCATTAGGACCGTATTTAGTAGTAAATGTGACACCTCCTGGTTCAGGCCTTTCCAGAATAAGGGTTGAGCAGAGCTGGGGAATTATTAAAAATTCAAAAAGCAGTGGGGAAAATGATGAACGTTTTGCAAATGTGTTTTCTCATTTTTTCAGCCAGCTGAGAAAGAACTTCAGGATTTGGCCTATATTTTGCAGCATATTTAAACTCAGTAGTGCTGCTTTTTCTACAAACGCTCAAGTTGCTCATGTTACTTTACTTGTTACTTTAAAAATAATTTTAAAAATCCCACTACTTCTGGCTTGGCTGTGCATCCTCGCTACACAGCTGTGCTAGAGGTACCAGTATCACGGTTCTAGGTCTTCTCCAAAATGCAGCTCCTGCTCACTCCATGAGGGAGTGGGTGGAGCCGGTGCTCCGTTTTCCCAATGTACTGACCAGCTGAGCTAGTTGGGCATGAAAAGGAAAGTAAATTGCACTCTTTTCAGGGCTGCGGTACCTTACTTCCTCCCGAATGAGTGGGGAGCAGGGGAAGAACTGAAAATATCTGAGTCAGTGTTCCTTCTGGTTCTTTTCCTGGGACGGGATGGTATGTGCCACCCCAGACTCGGGGATGATCCTAAAGGCTCCATCTAAAGATGTTACTAAGTGGAAAGGCACTCTCTCTATTTATCAGACAGACTGAAAGAATAAAGCCACTGAATGAATTAATGTGCTTTGCATGAATATACTTAAAGGAAAAAAACATGCTGAAAATAATGCTGTATCTCCTAAATGAATACATTTTTAACTACAAATGAAGGCTCCATCACTGGAGGGTAAAATACAGCTGTCACCTTTCCTGTCAAAGATAAATACGTGTATTCATTATAAATGAAGAAATCAGTGTGCCTGGCACCAGTTTTATATCACTGTTATACTATGTGCCCCAAGGCTGTACCAAATTTAAGATGTTACTACATTATCTAAACTATATTTGAGCACTTGGCACGTTTCTTATTTTATAATCATAAATAAAAAAACCTCCTTCCCCTGCTTTTTTTTGACATATGTGTGGATATAACACATTTTAATAAAACAAGTTTCATTCAGCTGAATACTGTGTTAGCAGCAGGTAGGAATAAAAAAAAATTAAGCACATACGTATATCATGAGAATATTCACAGTTACATAAGACAGGATATGAATGTATAAGGGGTACAAATCCTCATGTTTCAAGGCATGCTAATGGCTAACTGCCTGGGGTCCAGAAGAAATTTCCCATATATCAGGTTATTCCTTAAATGTTGATTCCCAGATGTTTTATACTTTCTTCTGAAGCATCTGGTTCTGGCTACTGTCAGGATACCGGATTAGACAACCAATTGGTTTGATCCAACATGGCAATTGTTTACCATTTTCTCTTTCTCTCTCTCTCTCTTTATTTTTTTTTTAAGTGTAAGCTTATTCATAATACTGTTTCAGGAGATCACATGCCAATATGAGGGTCCAGGCAGTGTTACTGTCTCAGTGCCCCTCTTTTATGGCTTGTTTGGGGGGGGGTGTTGCTCTGCTCCCACTTGTCATCACTCTCATGTTAAAATATATACAAAAATAATGTGTCACAAGCAATAGTGCCTGTGTTATCTTTGCTTGTATTAGCAGGTGGCATCTGAGGAAACTAATCCTGGGATGGCGTGAAATATTGTTTCAGTGTTCTGTTTGTAATTATTTGACTTTTAAAGAGGGATGAGTATTGTGTATTAAAGAATCCCTGAATAAATTCCTGTTTTTCCTGAACAAATAACTGCAGTGATTTTTCAAATAAGCCTAAGGGATTTAGGTACCCACATATTATTGAAAGTAAATGGGAACTGGGCACCTAACTTCCTTAGGCTCCTTTGAAAATATCAGTCCCAAGCAGTTCTCAGCATAGCCATCTCTAGATTAAGTAAAATGTTAGCTGTACACAGGTACAAGCTAGATACTAGTTTAGCTGTCCCCTGGATGCTTCCAGACAATAGTATTTCATTAACAATAGTGATGTGGTCGGCAGGCAGAGTTGTAGGAAAGAGATCTTTAATAAACGTGCTGAGAGGCCAGTGTTCTGTACTAAGGCTCTACAACTGGAGTGGTAGCAGCTTGACCCCAGCCTGCATTCATTTCCTGAGCCCCTAGTGTCACACCAGCCTAGGTCCTACTTGACCCTCTTTCTCCAGTTCCCCACTTCACATTACAAACAGCAACATAGTAGCTCACATATGGTTCATCTTAGTAGACGGTGTGCACACAATTCAGAACTCTCTTTAATGCTTTAACTTGTCGCATTATAATACTGTGTAAAGCACATATCTAACAATGGGTGAACTTGGATAACAATTGGATAAAACAACTCAAACCTTTACCCAGTGCTAAAACTTTTATATAAGGATGGAAGAAGCATGTTTAAAACAAAAAAGTCCTCCTTTCTTTTCATTTAAGTACACTCTGCACTTTCTGGTTCTGTTCAGGAGCAGAAGAAAGAGTGCCAACACAAAGCAAGAACAGCCAATCTTGCAGTGTTTCTGTGTGACCAGAAGCAGAAAGTGATGAAAGTCTCATGAGAGAGCCTCTTCTCACAAGCTTTCCGCCCCTGTTAAGAAGAGGAGCTGATCATTTGGGTGTGCATCAAAGCATCTGGATGATGTTCTGAGCAATGCCTCAGAAGCTTTGTGATCTTCCTCAGTTATTACTTTAAAACATGTTTAAGCGAGATGATGCTCACACACAGCTTGGGTATCTCTGAAGAACAGAACCAGACCTTTTTAAAAAAAGTTATATAAGGGATATTTGATGACTGGAACTGATCAAGTAACCCTAAAGAAGCTCTGCCTGCTGTTACCATGATTCATCTGAGTGTGCTGTCACAGGCAACCATGACATGAGCACTATGTTGGGTATCAAGAGGCCAGACAACTTAGGGCAAAAACCAGGACTTTGTGCCTTCATGCATGATCCCGTGGATGGGCCAGGTTTTCCAAACAGCGTTATGGTGCTGGGGGTTAGGTTCCTGCTAGTCTCTGCTATTATGAGTTAAATTCCAAGAATTAGTGTTTGTGCCAAATTTCATGTTTTGAAAAATTATTTTATTTTGGATAGATTTGTTAATGTTAGAATATGTTGGTAGATGTGCTCCGTCCCACTGCTATGGCTAGAGACGGGTGGAGACATTGTCTTGGTCAGTGGCTGGGGACAATTGAGGGGAGTGGATATTAGACTGGAACCAGGGGGTAAGCTTGTGTGTGTGCCTAGGTGGATGTCAGGGTTGTGCTGGCTGGTCATGATAGCAATAACAGTAATTGTGGTATAGGAGCCAGCTAATTTGTGGGACTACCATGACAGCAGGAGTCAATTCTGTTGACAGCTTCCAGTTACTGTACATGAGGCCAAGAAAGAACCTGCATGTTTGGGTGCAGCCAGATGTGCTTTGACTGGCCGTTTTCATTGCTTGGAATTTTATACTAAACTGTTAATCCAAGGTGACAGATAGGATGGAATGGTGTGTATTCTTTTCTACTAACAGGGCTCTACTGTCAATAGAGAAAAACATAGCGATGGCAAGAAATGATGTACAGTAGGATTCTGTCATATTTTTTTTCCTAAATCAAATCTTCAGTAAAGAGTAAATAAATGTAATATCAAAAACGGTGATGTTTTTGGGTTGTTGCCATACTTGCAGGTCATTTCAAGGCCACCCTTTAACTTTGAGGAAAGGTTATATTTTCCAGAATCTTGCTACAGACACCTGTACCCATTTAAGGGTATGCTTTTTACCTAGGCAAATAGCTGAATTTGGAGGAGCCTATTCTTCTGCGCCTGCCATCCCAAAAGCTCATTAATCTCAGTATGCCAAGTCCAGTGGGAAAGTTGTTTCGCCTGTTGACACTGTTTAATGTTAAAGATTTATGGTCGTTCCTTGTGTATACACAATAGGCATTTTATAAATTAGATTGTGCGTGAAGTAACGTGATACGTAAATGTTATTGCTATAAATTCTGCACTTGGGCATATATTTTATACCACATAGCCAGTAGGAACATAAAGTCTCTCAAACTATCCTGCTTTGTTGTATACAGTAGGCTACATTTAGTGTAATTCCATTTATTTCAATGGATTAAATTTGGAAATGTACCAGTAAATGGTGGCCATGTACTGGAGCACCTAATGCTGTAATGGTATCTTGCCGGGACCCTGAGGTCTGCACTTGATTTGCATAAAATGCAATATTTTTTTTATCACCGCTAAATGTATGCTAATAGTAAGTAGAGTTATATATGTGAAATAGATGCTAGTATTAACTCATTCTTGATCTATAATCATTATGTGACTTGTGGGGTGACTTTTAATGTACCCACGTTTGTGGTCAATATTTAATGGTGAGTGCTTCCGAGTTCTCTTTGTTGTTGTGATCTTTTTTCAGGCATTTTAGGAAATAAGGGAGCAAATGCATATTTGTCTGAATAAGGAGAAGCTGATCTGCAGCATTCTGTTGTCCATGAGGCTCACTTTACTAAAGCGATGATGAAGACACAGCTGATACCAGTATGCATGCATGTATCTAGGGCTTTGGAGCTGTGCTCCGGCTCCGTTCCAGCTCCAGGCAAAAAACCTGCAGCTCCACTGCTCCGGAGCTGCTCCACGCTCCAGCTCCAGGCTCCGCTCCAAAGCCCTGTAAGATGTATCTCTTTCCTTTAGTACAAACCAGGCATGGCATTATCTGCTCTTTCCAAAGGTTGTTTTAGCACTACATGTGTGTTTTGAACCCTGACTAAAGAACAGGTCAGTAAACTATAATCAGCAGACACAGATTTCAGGAAATGGGCAATAGCATCTAACAACCAAACATAAAGCTTAGTGAAGGTGGGGATCAAGACAGGCGCATAATTCCCAGAATGACCAGTTTAATTTTTTCAAAGCTATTTAATACCTTGCCCTTTTAATTATTGTAGCATCAGAGGGAAGTGCCATGTTCTCATTATTTCAACAGATGCCTTAATTTAAAGACTTTATGACTATATAAAATAGGCTACTGGGTGAAAAGCTAGACGCTTTTATTAACCGCCTGGATTTTTGTCTGCCTCCTGTTTGGCTTAAAAAAAAAAAAGATCATGTGACAGACTGATTTTGTGCTGGTGCCTTCAGCAGCAGAACATATAGGATGATAGTCTGCACAAGAGGTCTAGTGCATGGATAAGGCTGCTTTTAACACCTCTAGGCTTATGGGGCCCAACTCCAGGTCACCGATATCAAGAGACTGCCAGGTTGCATATAAACTCCAGCCTGCTGGTGCTCTGATCGCAGAGTTCTGGCAGGGAGAGTGAGGTGGCACCAGCAGAGAGAAGGCTGCTTGTTTCACCTCTCACTTCCACAAGGTTCATCTCACCAAGGGAGTGGGGCCCAAGGGACTGGTCCCTGCTGATCAGGATTGGAGAAGTAAGCAATCTGGGGAACCTTGGGATATAAAGAAATCAGATGGAGGAAAAGGAGGTATTGAGGTGGCTGGAGTGGGTGATAGGCAGAGGGAGAAAGAGCTGTTGAAAGAAATCACAGAAGGAAATAAAACAAATATAGGCAGGCTGTGGGAGGAGGAGTGGTAGAAAATTATGCCTTTGAGGAAAAAAAGTTCCTGAAGTTACACAAATTTGAAGATTTGACAATCTGAGGATTATTTTATCCTTAGGCAATAATGTCCCAAACTGTATTGCGTCTGCCCTCCAAAGCCCTTTTAGTATTTGTACTATGAATTGGTAGTAGCGTCTCCCTAATTAATGTTGCACTCAGCTTCTATTATAAATCCCTATTTTGGTATCCTTAACATTCTGATTTGGAAAATTCATTTGGCCAAATTACCACATTTCCTCAGAAAACAGAGGAGAATATCTCTGTAGAGGCTGAAAAAATTGGTTGAGTCCTTTTTTAAGTTACAGGTCGATAAAAATGATCCTGTCCCAAATTTTTACGTTTCTTTCTTTCCTCAGAAATGACCTGTCATCCTTCAAACTATCCATTCTAGTTAGATCTACTTGAAATCCTAAAGAAAATGCTTTGTAAACAAAAGCAACATTATTGATTTTGCTCCTGCTGATATCCAGGGTTCAAACTGGAGGTGGTGGTGGTGGTGGCAGGGAGAAAGGTAGGGGTACACTTTCATTGTCCAGCCACAAAATAAGCTGTACTGATTCAAACACTAAAATAAGAAGTTGCTCTCAATAGATTGTGCAGAAGTTAAAAACATAATCCTGCCCATTGACTGGGCTCCATTGGCTTGGCTTCTCCGCAGTGGTTGCTCAGAAGCTTTGCTATGCTCCTGGTGCTGCTTCTTTGACTGGGGGAAGAAATAAGTGGTGTTACTTTCCCCAAACTGCCCAGTTATGGCACCAAAGTAAGCTGCCACTCAGAGTAGATTGCACAGATCTTCATAAATGTGATACTTCCTCTCCTTTCCTTAGGCCTTATCTATGGGATAAAATTATACCGATTTAACTAAGGCTACATCTACACTACGGGGGGGGGTGTCGATTTAAGATACGCAAATTTAGCTATGCGAATAGCGTAGCTGAATTCGACGTATCGCAGCCGACTTACCCTGCTGTGAGGACAGCGGCAAAATCGACCTCTGCGGCTTCCCGTCGACGGCGCTTACTCCCACCTCCGCTGGTGGAGTAAGAGCGTCGATTCGGGGATCGATTGTCGCATCCCGACGGGACGCGATAAATCGATCCCCGAGAGGTCGATTTCTACCCGCCGATTCAGGCGGGTAGTGTAGACCCAGCCTTAGGCCTGGTCTGCACACAAAGTTGTATTAATATAACTCAGGCCATGTCAACACTACAAAATTTTGCTGCCACAAGTTTCGTCAGCATAAAGCCACCGGAGTTAGTATATCACTTGTGCATGTGCGTTCTTGGCTTCTTGCATCAGTGCTGCATATGCTCCCCAGAAGTGCTTATGTCACTGCACAGTGCAGTGCACTATGGGTACGTATCCCAGTATGCAACTTGCCATTGTCCAGCACATTTTTTTGGGGAAGTTTTGGCAATGCCTGGGCTGCGCAGAAACAAATCACGGAGGGGTGACTGGGACTGTGGGGTCAAGTTCCCATCATTCATCTTTCTCCATCTCATAATACCATTCCTATCCCATAATTTTTGTACTTACTTTTAAAATCCCTCAAACCTCTGTGGGATTTGTCACAGTCTGCCATCTCTGACAGAAGCATGGAGCCTGCATAGTTCTGCACTATTGTCATGACTGTTACAAGCAAAGGATGCATGATCCTCTGGTATTTGCTGAGCCTCAAGAAGAGTTGCAGGGAATATCACAATTTTGTGGAGGTCAGATTGCTGTGGGACACAGTGCGAACCAAGTCTAGGTTGTTGGTGGCATTCATAGAGCAGTTGCAGGTGGTAGAGCATCACTTCTGGACCCAAGAAACAAGCACTCACCAGGAGATTGCATCTTAATATGTGTTTGAGATGATGAGCAGTGGCTGCAGAAATTTCAGATGCACAAGGCCACAGTCCTGGATCTGTGTGCCAAGCTTGCCCCTGGCCCTCCAGTACAGGGACCCGAAAATGAGAGCTCCACTGACAGTGGAGAAATGAGTGATGATCTCAGTGTGGAAACTTGCAATCCCAGATTGCTACCGGTAAGTAGCAAACCATTTTGGAATTGGAAAATCCACGGTGGGGGCTGTAGATGTAGAGGGCCATTAATCAACTCCTGTTCTTCAGGACTGTGACTCTGGGCAATGTGCAGGACATAGTGGATGGATTTGCAGCAATGGGGTTCCCAAACTGCAGTGGAGCAATAGACATCATGCATATACCTATTTTGGCATCAGACTGCCTTGCCACAAAGTAAGTCAACAGAAAGGGCTACTTTTCTATGGTTGTGCAAACACTGGTGGATCACTGGGGATGCTTCACTGACATCAGAATTGGCTGGTCAGGGAAAGTGCATAATGTGCATATCTTCAAAAACAAAGGACTGGTCAGAAAGCTACAAGCAGGGACTTTCTTTCCCAACCAACAGGGTACCATTGGCTATATTGAAATGCCAATAATGATCCCGGGGGATCCAGCCTATCCCTTGCTCCCTCGGCTCATGAAGCTACACACCAGCCATCTCAATAGCGCTAAGGAAAGATTCAACTACCAGCTCAGCAGGTACAAAAGATTGTGCTTTTGGTAGATTGAAGGGATGCTGGCATTGTTTACTCATAAGACTGGATCTCAGTGAGCAAAATATTCCACTGGTTGTAGCTGCATGCTGTGTCTTGTGCAATACCTGTGAAGCAAAGGGGTGGGGGGTGGGAGGAGGGAGGGAAAGGGTGGAGGTGGAGTGGCCGTCTACTGAGTTGGAACACCCAGACGCAAGGGATATTAGAATAGCTCAGTGCAGAACTACAAAGCTCAGGGTGGCTTTGGAAGAGCACTTTTAAAGTGAACCACAGTAATGCATTGTGGTTTACTGTGCTCTACCTGGCCCTGCAGTTTGGGAGCATGTTAGGAATTGTGTGGTGCTCGGTGTACGTTTATGACAATAACAGTTTCAATACACCTCTTTAATGTCGTGGTGCTTGCCATACAATTATGATTATTACACTGTGTTTCACTGATCCTGTGAGTTGTGTCACACTGTCCAATAACAAGTAAGTGAGTATTTTCACTACTGTTAGACACTGCAGCACATGTTGGGAACTAAGAAAGATGAATTATTTTCCAAACAATAGAATTTTATTGAGTAACGAAAACACTTAAAAATTCTGTGCAAGTTAAAAGCAAATGCACTAAAAACTGCATCCCCCTCTCCTTTTCCTGCTGGGACTCCTGAGCCTTTCTCCTGTCTGCTCCTTCCTTCTCCATACAGACTGCAGTATTCACCCTTCAGACCCTCCCTCTGCTCATGGCCTGATGCAGCACTGACTTGTAGGATCTTACTACATGTGTCATCCTGAGTGCTCTTCTTTCTCCTCTGTATCTGGCTCTGGTGTTCTACGGGAGTGGGGGGAGAATCCCGGAAGGCTGCAGCGGTAGCAGCTATAGATAGAACACCTATAGGTACCATTGTCAATATAGTCACAGTGGAAAGCAATAGTTAAGACTCGGAACACAGAGAGCACATCTGCTGCTGGCGTCCCAAAGCCACCTAGGTCCATATGCTGCTAGCCTGTTCACTGCAATGCTGCCTGCCAAAGGTATGCCAACTGGCATGGGAAAGTGTCCTACCACAGAGGAAGAAGTACCACTGCCCTCCCTAGAAACTTTCGTGTGGATTGCAGATACCTCCATGAAAAATTCATCAACATCTCTCAGGAGAATTCAAGGGACATCCCTTTGTATATAAATGAACAGCTCTGCATGCCCCTCTGCCTAACTTTACAGGGGAATGAAAAGCAGATACTGACTCGACCTCTCATTGTTGCACCGCTACCTCTTCTAGTGTGAGTAAATTAATAAAAAGTCAATAGCTCTGTCCTGCTAAATTTGGATTGCCATCACTGTAATGGGAAATAATTTACACACTTACCTATGGTTCCTTCACCTGCATTGTGCTCACCCATGCTTGACTTTTGGGACTGACTGTGGTAGAGTCTTAAACAAGTCCTGACTCATTGCGTAGCTCAATTCCCCCTCCCCCCCCCATATGACCCCATCCTCCTCTTTCTTTTCCTCCTTGTACTTACTGTTCTTGACTGGGGCCTGTGATTGGGCTCCTCAGAGGCATCCATGGTGGTGTGCAGGTAGTGGTGGGGTCTCCACCAAGTATAGCATGCAGCTCTTTGAAAAAGTGGCAGGTCTGTGACTTGGTACCAGATGATTGGCCTCTCTGGCCTTCCCATATGCTTGTCACAATTCCTTTGCTTTCACGCAGCACTGCTGCTGATCTGCGTTATACCATGTCTCCTGCATCCACCATGCAATCTGCTTGTAGATGTCCACATGTCTACAGTTGGTCCAAAGCTGTGCCTGGATGGCCTATTTTCTTCACAAGTGCAGGAGATCCTATACCTCCTGTCTACTCCAGGCCAGAGTGAATTTGGAGATTGTAGTGGGCATGGCCAACCAGGCAGTTGCATAAAACAATGGGGAGCTGCTCCTCAAGCTGGACAATCAGGAAAAGGCATTTCAAAAATTCGTGGGGGTTTTTGAGAGTAGGGACTTCTGGTCTCCATGATTCCTGAGCAGTGGAGTTCACAATCGTGACCAGAGCAGTCAGTGTCAAGCATTGTGGGGTAGCTGCTGCTATCTGACGTCAGTAATGCAGCATCTACACTTGGGCTGCATTGACCTCAGGTGGCGGCGATCCCTCAAGGTCAAGGATAATCTCTTTCACAGGTTTTATTTTTCATGGGTCCTTTGGTGACTGAGGAGTCCAATCCTGGAGCCACAGGTTCATTGGCAGACATTGCAGGTGGTGCTGGAAGACAGGGTTGGGCTGCGATTGCTGCGTGACAGTTGTCTTTTTCTTTTCTTTTCTTTTTTTCTTGCATTTTTCCGCGACCAGGGCAAGGTGATTTTCCTCAAAAGTGGACGTTCCCTCTCGGACAAGTCTTCAGGGCCGGCTTTAGGCCGATTCGCCCGATTCCCAGGAATCGGGCCCCGTGCCTAAGAGGGCCCTGCGCACTCACCCCGGCGGCAGTTGTCTTCGGGGGCCCCGCTCCCCTGGCCAGAGCGCGGCAAGCCCCGCGGCCCCGCTCTCCCGGCTGAAGCTCCAGCTGGAGCGCGGCTGCCCCACGGCCCTGCAACCCTGTCCGGAGTGCAGCAGCCCCGCTCTCCTGGCCGGAGCGCTGGCCGGAGCGCTGGCCGGAGCGCGGCAAGCCCCGCACCCCCCCTCCCCCAGCTGGCAATCCGAAGTGCCGCCCCAGGAATCGGGCCCCGCCCTTGCTAAAGCTGGCCCTGCAAGTCTTTGCCAGTTATCCCTGTCCTGGGCTGCTGTCTCCTAGTGTGTGCTGTCGATGCCACATCACCTGATGTTTATCTTGAGGGTATCTTTTTAAAGCATTTCTTTTGGCCTCCCCGTTTCCTTTCTTCTTTGGTGAGTTGGGCATACATCAGGCATTCACGCACAGTGCCTGATGGGAACCACAGCCAGTGGGAACTGCCTGGCCATGCCTCCACCTAGCAGCTGAGCGAGGGGGATGTCGCTGCTTCCGGGGAGCCCCCAGGTAAGCACCGCCCAGAGACCACCTCACCCCATCCCGTGCCCCAAACCCCTGCCCCCTCTCACACCCAAACTCTGCTGCTGCTGGGCGGGGGGGAGGCACGGAGTCAGGTAGGGAGCCTGCCAGCCACGCCAACCCCACCCTACCCCAGGCACCCATGGCGCTCCCGGGCAGTGCCCCCCCCCCCCAAGTTTTATTCACTGGTATTTTTAGTAAAAGTCATGGACAGGTCATGGGCTGTGAATTTGTTTACTGCCTGTGACCTGTCCATGACGTTACTAAAAATACCCATGACTAACATATAGCCTTAATCGTGATTCAGCGCCGCTTGGGAATAGCGTTACTATGTCGGCATAACTAGGCTGCTTACATCAGTGAGAGACAAATTTAAGTGTCGACATGCACATCTAGGTCAGTACAAGGCAGCTTCCATTGACCTGACTTCGTAGTGTAGACAGCACCTCAAAGTGTGATATTTATACCAATTTAGTTAAACCAGTGCAACTTCATGTGCAGTAAACCTGGCCTATATCAGTTTAGCGAGCATCTATACATTTACAGGAACAAACTCTACTGATCTAAACACTTTATAGTGATATAACTTCATCCATATTAGAGGGTTACCCTGATCTAATTGGTGCAAAACTGTGTGTAGTCAAGCTCTAAATGTGTTTAGAATTTAATTTATTTAAATTGATGCAGTCCCCATGTGTGGACATTTTTTATTTTGGTTTATAAAGACTTTATGTCAATTTAGAATGAAATAGAAGAGTCCAACTCAGTGACTTACACTGATTTAAGTAAATCTTTTTCTAAAAAGCGATTCAGTTAAATCAGTACTATTTTCTCATGTGAACAAGGTCTTACATGCTTTGATGAGCAGTGAAATACTTTACATTTCAGCACTGTTAACTATTGTCATTGGTATATGAGTCAATTCTCATTGTAATGAATGTGGGGATTCACATCTCTCAGAGCTATTGTTTCAATTTCCTGTAAACTCGGGTAGCCATATCACCATCAATTACACTTGGTTCACATTCTCAAAGTTATCTTTGCAACATTACGAGCCTATAGACTTATTTTTGTCTGAAAGCTGAGGTTTTGGAGCATGGAAGAATAGCTTGGAAAGATGCCAGTATGCCATACAGCTGTTGTTCTGGTTCAGTTTGAGTCAGTATCCGATATCAGTAGAGTTTTGATAATGACTTCAGTGGGAGTGAAATCAGGCATTGTATGCAATATTGCCAGGCTCAAGCATTCAGGAGTCAGGCCTTAAAAACTTCTGAAATTGGCTTAAAAATCATGAGTTTTTAAAATGAGAATACTGTGTGTGTGTGTGTGTGTTCGTTCTATTTGCCTTCTGGCATTTGAGCCTTTAGGGAGCACTTCTTTCAAGTTTATAAACTTTTCTCTTAGAGCGTGAGGGCTAGAAATTTACTTTTTAAAAAAAATGAAAGCTGTGTTTCTCAACCAGTCGCAGAAATCCAGCTGGAGCTTTAAGAAAAACACGACACAGCACAAAACTTGTAATAATATCCTGAGCTGGCAACATCATGTCGCCCTCTGTTGGCTGTTGCAGCTGAGAAACGACGTAAGTAGGGTGGTGAGTCAAAAAAATTCCATCAAAACTGTTTTTGATGGAAAATTGAGTTTTCTACTATGGAAAAAAATTCATGGAAAATTTTGACTTACCAAAAACTGACCACTCAAAAGCAAAACAAAGTTTTCATTTTTTATCTGAAAATAGAAAACTTTAGAATTAGAGATGCAGTAGTAGTAGTTCAGGTGCCTCTTGCCCCCATTCTCCTTCACAGCTGGTGTTCCCCAGCTAAACTACAACTCCCAGGATGGATTAGGGCAAGGGACTCTCATAATGCACCATGACTCAGAAAGAGGGCAGACCATGGTGCATCTTGGGAGACTAATTCCAGTCTGGGAGCCCAGCCCATAGAGGAGAATGGGGGCGTAAGGAAACCAAACGACAATTCACTGAGGTGCTGCAGCAGCTTTTAGTAATTGAAATTTTCAGCTTGCTGCTTATGTTATTTGGTTTTTGACCAACAATTTTTGGTTTTCAATTTTTTTGCCAAATTTATTTGATTTGGTTTGTCAACATTTTCTATGGGATGGAGTGCGGAGGAGAAACAATTTCTGACCAGCTCTAGATGTAAGGATACTTGCTATAAACAGAAACTTCCTTCAGCTCAAGTGCTAGGGGCTTATGGAGCTTATAGAACCAATTTTCTATACCTACCTGAACGGGCTATGATCTATGGTAACCTCTTTGTCATTAAGATTAAAACTGGGGACCCAATATCAGGCTGACTTTGAGCCTGTTTTTAGGGGGAAAAAATAAAAGAAAATGCCATGCCCCATTGGATAACATATCATTTTTACAGACTGTGGTTATCTTTTAAATGGATATTGAAGTCATTTTCCAGTGAGTATGGTCAGATTGAAACAATCAGTGATCAAGCTAAAAAAATGTAGATATGTCCTAATTATTCTAAATTCCCTTATTTGATGTTTTATGTTTACTAATTCTAATGGAATGTGGAAATATTTTTTTATCTCGGATAGTCAAAGGGTTCTGAAGGCTTTTTTGGCTCTTTGTGTGTATGAGTCGCAATGCATTGTACTCAAGGGAATAAGTGCCCAGTAGCTTTCTAAGTGCAAAGCTTTATTCACCTTCCTAGTTGAGCTTGAATCATGGCAATAGGTGACTTTGTGAAAGGTCACCTATTATGGTCAACTGTAATCTTCTTCTCACAAATCATGCTCTGTACTGAGTGGCAGAGCATATTATATAGATGGCAAATAGTTCTTTGAGGCTCTGTACCTTCAAACTGTCACCCATGTTTTATGCTCTTCCATTGCCTTTGGAACACCATAATAGCAATTGTTCATTATTGAAGTCAGGTTAATTAAATTACTGATGGTTGAAGATTTGCTCTGATTTGTTTACCTCTGAATGCACCTGCATAAAATGGGAATTTGAAAACTCTGTTTTTCCTTTGTGATTTCCTAGTGACTTATTGTTTTCCCCAACCTCCAATTTCTTTCTATCATTTGGAAATTTACTTTAAATACATTTGAATATAAAAATAATAGGAAATAATATATCTAGTATGTAAAGTGAATCCAGACCCTGATGCACTCAAGAAATGTCATCTTTGCAACCTGCAGAGACCCCTTATTTCAATGTATCTGTGATCCAAGCGATTGCCCTATTTGCACAGTCAGATGCTAAAATAAGGAAAAAACAAGTGGCACAGTGATCATATACCTATTAATGGTGCATGTCTTTTCATCTGTATTTATAAGTATTTTAATATTTTATAATTTTGGATTTAGTTTTTAAGTTGTTTTGTAATCCTTTTTATTTTCCGAGTGTTGGCCGGAGGCTAAGTCACTACAGATAAACTATTGGTGACTGGACACCTTATTCAAAGTCACTTTCAAATTTTTGACACCTCTCAACATGGTACCTAGAAATCATTGCAAAGCTGAATATCACGTTATGTCTACACTTCAAAGAAAAACTTGCCACGCCAAGTCTCAGAGCCCAGGTCAATTGACTCAGGCTGCAGGGCTAAAAATAGCAGTGTAAACATTCAGGCTCCGGTCTGAGATCCTCCCTGGGCTCCAGACTGAACCTGAATGTCTGTCTACACTGCTATTTTTAGCCCTGCAGCCTGAATCAATAGACCCAGGCTCTGAGACTCAGCACTGCAGGATTTTCTCTGCAATATAGACATACATCCACAAGCTGAAATCCTGAGGTTAGGCAGGAATGCTCGTGAACTTGGCAGGTAGGGGGTGTAGGAATTTTTAATGGCTCTGGATGTTTCTTCCAACATCAGGAGGGAAGGAATCTTTATAACATTAACTGGAACACAATGCATATAACATTAGTAATAATCTGCAGTTTCATAGCACTTTACCAATCAATTCAATCCAAGCACAGGTGAATGGATGGAGATGGAGTAGCAATCAGGTGGAGAGTCTGAATACAGCACAACAGTAAAGAGAGGGGAAGATTTTGCTCAAAAACATAAGGGTAGAGGAAAATTCCCTACTGTTCTATCAGGTGCAGTGAGAGGTTTAATGTCCATAGAAAGCAGTCAAGTCTTGTGTCTTGGGAAAGATCCCCACCCCACCTTCTCCCTTCTCATGCAGTAAGCTTCATAGAACTCAGTTGATCTGTGTTGACAGAATGCTATGCTGTGGTTCCAGGGAGTCTGAGTGGTTGGTTGGTGTTCCCAGGAATATAAATGGCCTTTCATGGAATGGTATTTGCAACTTGATGCCCAGCAGATATTTGTCACAGCCATAAAGAGTCCATTTGTTTTCCAGTACCATGAAAGTAAGTAATGGTCACTACTTGTTGTTGGTGGATGTTAAGCTTTAGTCCAGTGTTTCCTTGCTTGATTGAGAAGCCCACCTTGGGAGGAGGAGGTGACATCAAACTAGTCCAGGTGGAGAGGGCCATGGGGAAGAGAAGAGGAGTGGTGGTCTGGGTGAAGAAAGCTGCATGGCTCTAGACCCACACCATCCAACATACAAATGTTCCTGAAGTTGTGGGTAAAGCAGAGAGTAGCTCCTTGAAAATCACCTTTCTTCCTTTTCTGCTTCTGTGGGAGGCACTAATGCAGCTGACTGTGTAGCTGCTCACATGTACAGTGCTTCAGGTGCTGGCAACAGTCCACCATTCCAAGCTTATCTTACCCCACAGTACACAACTTAGAAGTAGGAGTAATTGTGGCTGAGTCACCAATGGATTCCCACCCACAGCAGAACCGTAGCCTTTTGATGAGTATAGAGCAGGGAGCAAATAAAGAGAGGATGATATAGTAAAATAAGAAGAAAAAAGTCCACCAAAAAGATAAGAAAGAAATAGGACTGAGTGGGTTGAAAAATAACATTTTTTTTTTTCATTTTAAATTTTGTCATGGAATTTTTCTTCTTTTCATGGATTGATTTTTTGGGGAGGGTTGTTTTTGTTTTCATTCAATTTACTTTGAAAGAAAATGAGAAACTTTTGGTTTTAATTGTTTTTTTTTATCATCAACAGTTATGTCATAATTGACACCACACACAACTCAGCAGAGGTGGAAGTGAGTAATGTGAGAAGTACTAAATCTTAATTTATAAGATTTCATCCTCACAAATCCCAGAGTACTCTACACATTTTGTGCATACACTACATAAATTACTCGACACACTACAAAAATGCAGTCACCTCTTGGGTGAAGTGCAGCAGCTATTTTATGGTGTGCATGATCTCTGGTCAGTGGCATAGGACAAGAAGTGAGGAAGGATAACAAATCAGCTCAGTGGTTTGAGCATTGGCTTGCTAAACCCAGGGTTGTGAGTTCAATCCTTGAGGGGACCACTTAGGGATCTGGGGCAAAAATCTGTCTGGGGATTGGCCCTGCTTTGAGCAGGGGGTTGGACTAGATGACCTCCTGAGGTCCCTTCCAAGCTTGATATTCTATGATTCAACTGGAACTACAGGGGGAAATTTTAGGTAGGCAGAATGCAGGTACCTGAATTAAAATTTGCCCCATGCACCAGAACCAAGATCCTGACACTTGTGAAAAATATGGAATTATTAATTATCACAATTGGGCAGGAGATTGTTTCCACATCTCATCTGAAAAATGTCACCTTCAATAGCATGTAGTCCCCTGATAGCAGCATACCAGGAGCCTTTTATATTTTTCCACAGCAAAAGAAATAAGGTTAAAATTCAGCATTTTTAGGAAGTGGTGCACGTACCCTAGAATTAACTATTTCTGTTTGACTATCCCGTGATATATTTGTATGGAGGAAGTAGTAAGGAACTTATGTTTCCTCTTCCTTTATTGATGTTTTCTTTCACTTTCATTCATGAATTCAAACCCTTCTAGTTAGATAGTGGCCCTGGCATATATTACACTGCAACTATTATGAATACCTTTCTTGGAATGGCTAAAGTAATATGTGCAACCAATAGCAGTGCTACTCCATAGACAATCAATATTAGGTGGTAGAGAGGTTAGCAGAGCTCTTACCATCCCTGGATGATTCAGTGGATTACTTTTCCACTCATTCAGTCTCTACTGGCTCTTCAGAGTGATTGAATCTGAATTCTCTATGTTCCTTAGTGCAAACTAACAGTCTCTTCCTCTCTCTCTCTCTCTCTCTCTCTCTCTCTCTCTCTCTCTCAAACATTTGTTTCTGTTAGTAAGAACAAAATCTCAACAGCATCACAAATGCAGCCTTTTCCTGGTATCCAGGTTTTATTTTATTTTTTCCATGATACCACCAATTAAATCTACAGCTCAGTGGAATTATCAAGATACGTCCAGGAGAGTTTCTTTGGGTCATGATTAGCGATTTCTGAAATAAAGAAAAAACGGAAAGAAATCAAAGTAATCTTGGAATGAAAATATCAGGTGTTGGAATGGGTGAATTATTGGTACATTTCACGAGTCAAAGTTCTAAAGTTACCATCCACTACTGTAGTATCTCAAGGTGGTGGGTAGGAATCTGATCCAACCTTCTGAATTGGGCAAACAAATGAGTGGCAAAAAAGGGCTTCGCCAGTTCCGGCTCATGGAAACATCAGTGTTTGATTCAGATGTCACTTGTCAATAGGGAGAGAGTGTCACCGGCTTGAAGATTGTGTGGCCTACTTTCTACAATTCAATCCTTTTGGAAATAAGAAAATGGGGACAGAAAAGAAATCTCTGTGTGGTATGTTGCTGCCATATGATGGTAATTGGTTGATGGGAGTGTGTGTGGGCATTTCCTTGAGATTTCCAAGTTGGTGCCACTTCTGCATCAGTATTACTCAGTGGGATCCGTCAAAGTTAATTAGTGATCAATTTTGTTCTGCATCCAGTCTTGTTGTGGGACAATGGAGAGAGAACAAAACACATGTGTTTGTCATATTAATTTAGAACAGGATAAATGGGGAAACAGAGTGACATGATAAAATAGAATGATTTGTTTTCCAACCAGACTATGGTTTCGTCCTAATTACATCTACAAAGCAAACTTTCAGGACATGAAACTTATTACAAGTTCTCCAGCATCTTTCCTCACCCTGGCTCCCATAGGTTTGTTCACAGCAGCACCCACTGGAGGTAATGAGCAGTGGCAGCAGCATTGCAGATTTCCTCATAGTAGAGCCCAAAAACATTGACTGCTATCCGCTAATGCTGTAAGCACTGTTATGTATATGAGAGAGAGAGAGAGAGCGCGCGCACAGGATGCCTCTAGCCTTCAACAGCACGTTTTCTATCAACCAGAAGTTTTTAATAAAAACTGATGATTTCAAATGTTAAATTTTAATAAACCTGGTCAAAGCTAGTTGTTTTCTAGTTTAGCCATATAACGCAGTCGGTTATCAGAACCACAAAGGTTTAATTCAATCAGTTTCGTTATTTTAATTCTGAGGGTTTTTTTTTTTTTTTAATTCAAGCAAGAAATAGAGTTGTCACGTTGATGAGACTTCTGACTGTATTAAATAGAAGTGTGAGCGCCTGTTTTTAACAAAAGCCCATTCCTAGGCATATGAAAATGTGGTATTAAAAGTATAAATATAGGAGGCTTCCAGTGAAGACAAGGAAATGGCACTTGTATGGTCTTCTAATAGGAAGACAGATCAAGAGAATGTGAAAGACCTGAGAGTTGTTGCTATGTGAGCTGGGGTATAATTTAGTGAGCTGACAGGAGGAGTGAAGTATCTCCTCAATATCTGTGTTTGGCAGAAGAGATGAATGCATACATCAGGAAACAATGTTTAAGTGTTTTATTTCCTTATTTCAGCCTGTCAAACTGTCAGCGTAGTTAATGGCCACCAAGAGAGAGTGAGGGAAAAGGAGGGGGGGAGGGAGGAGGAGAAACAGAGAGAAACAAAGGTGCTGTGGAGTCTGAAAGAAAGAAAAACTGGGAAAGCATTTGCAGGATGCTGAGACATAATGGTCACTTGTACACAAATGTCCAAATTCACCCATCTATTGTGACTTCCTTCCTTCCTTCCAGTCTCCAGTAAAATTCATAGATAATGAATATCCTAGTGCATGAAAAATACTAACTTTATCTTCTTCTTTTATTGTATTATGGCAGTCGTAAGGCCCCAACTCAACAAAGCACTGAAGCATATGCTTCACTTCCACTGAAGTCAAGTACTTTGCTGAATTGGGCTCTAAGCAGACTAAGTTTGAGTTGACTTTTCTAGGGTTTAATACCTGGTTCTTATACAGTGCTTTTCCTCCAGAGATCTTAAAGCGCTTTACAAAGGTTTAAACTCTTGGCTTTTTGTTAGTGGCGGAAAATTTGGTTGACAAACTACCTGCTCATGGGCTTCCTTTTGTTTTGTTTTTTAAACAAACGTATGAATGATTTAATCAAGTCCTCCTTTAAATATACAGCGGGATAAAAGTCTCAGGGCCGAATTCTTCTTTGACACACCCGTGCAACTTCCATTAAAGTTAGTCAGAGTTGCGCACTTATCTGTGAGGGAAATATTATTAATTTGTAATCAGTTTTATTTTCATTGCCCCAGCTTAAAACAAAAATAATTTTTTCCCCAACACAACAAAGGACGTATGGCTCAATAACCACAGAGAGGGGATAATATGTACTATTCTTGTACTTGGCTGAGAGATGACGTTTTGTTTTCGCTACCTTATTAATCATCTACGTTGGCAGTAAATAGACTTAAGATTCTGTCGTGGAATGTGAAATTTACTTGCACACACTCATATGAAATACTTTTCAAACAATGTTTCAAAGATCTGAAGCGCAGATAGCATTTATCCAGGAGACACACCTGACTGAGCCAAAGCATTCCAAACTCAGTAGGGAAACGTGAGTGTCAATTATTCTATCCTTATCCTTGGTGAAGAAAAACCTCCGCTTTTATTTAAAAGTTGACATGTCAAGAGGACAGAACTCTTACTGCAAGGGGGAGGGGCTGTTTGCACTAAATATTATATTGCATAGTATCTGTTTAAAGGCAAAGTATTAGGCACTTCCTGATTCCACAGATTGCGCTTTGTGTCCACCACGCTTTTCAATTGAAGCTATTGTAATATTGCCCAGTTTTGTAAGAGATGAGTTTCAGTGCCAAGTATGTACTCACTGGTTTCATGCACGTATGTACTTGGCATAGCTAAGCCATGCCTCCACTGTCACTACTGTGGCTACACTGCTATTTATACTCACACTAGTTCTCATTGTACATGAACGGGGAATCACACCCTCTAGCTCATAGTGTAGGCCAGTGTATGTGTACCTCTGGGGGTATGCAGAGGTCTTCTCGGGGTACATCAACTCACCTAGATATTTGCCAAGTTTTACAACAGGCTACATAAAAAGCACTAACCAAGTCAGTATAAACCACAATTTCATACAGACAATGACTTGTTTATACTGTTCTATATACTATACACTGAAATGTAAGTACAATATTTATATTCCAATTGATTTATAATTATATGGTAAAAATGAGAAAGTCAGCAATTTTTCAGTAATGGTGTGCTGTGAAACTTCTGTATTTTTATGTCTGAATTTGTAAGCAAGTAGTTTAAGTGAGGTGTAATTTAGGGGTACACAAGACAAATCAGACTCCTGAAAGGGGTACGGTAGTCTGGAAAGGTTGAGAGCCACTGGTGTGGATGTAGCATTAAGGAGGGTTTTGAAGGGGGATAATCAGGTAGCTTTGCGGTTGTTTATAAGGTACACCTCTTCAGTGAGAAGGGCAGTATGGGAGAAAGCACAAAAATATTTATTTGGCAATGTAACAAGAGGGTAATGGAGGCTGGCATCGATGGACAATTGGAATCAGGAGTTGACATCTTGATTGTGAATGAGAGATGATATGTGCAGTATTGGGGATAGGCTGTGAAGGGCCTTGAGAGTGAAGATAAGCAGCTTATGTTTGAAGTGATAGAGAAGGGAGAGCCAGTGGAGGAATGCAAAGAGAGGGGTGACTTGGTCAAAGTGACAAGCGAGGAGAATAATCTTTGCAGTAGCATTTTGAATGGATATGAGTGGGGCAAGATTGCATTTGTCAAAGCCAGAGTAGTTGTATATCTTTCCCTGAGTGTTTCTAGTACAAATTTTCACTGGTTACATAACAGGACTGTCTGGCATTTGAGAAACTCTGGTTTAATGCTATTAGAATAGGGTATTATTTATTTATAGGGATGCATGTTACTGTACAGCTAAATAACAGACATAAGGCACGATTCTGCTTTCTGTAAATCAGAAGTAAATCCACTCAAGTCAGTGGAATACACTAGTGTAAAAGTAGTAAGAGATCAGAATCCGGCACATAGACTCTACTTGAGAACTTTCTAATCACACAAAACTGAACACCCTTGCCCTGCTCCTGGGCCCCCTCTTCCCCGAGATTCCACCCCCCACTCATTCCATCCCCCCTCCCTCATTCGCTCACTCTCCCCCACCCGCACTCATTTTCACTGGGCTGGGGCAGGGGGTTGGGGTGCAGGCTCTGGGGTGGAGCCAGAAATGAGGGGTTCAGGGTGCAGGAGGGGACTCTGGGCTGGGGGGCTGGGCTGGGGTAGGGGCGTGGGGTGCGGAAGGGGGTAAGGGATCTAGCTGGGGGTTCAGGCTCCAGGGTGGGGCCAGAAATGAGGGGTTATGGGTGTGGGAGGGGACTCTGAGCTGGGGCCATGGTTGGGGTGCAGGAGGGGGCGAGGGCTCCAGCCGAGGGGTTCAGAGTGCAGGAGCCAGCTCAGGAGCGGGCTCAGGGCTGGGACAGGGGTTTGGGGTGCGGGCTCTGGGAGGGAGTTTGGATGCAAGAGGGGGCTTGAGGCTGGGGTTGGGGTGCGGGAGAGGGTATGAGGTGCGAGCTTTGGGAGAAGGCTGAGGGCTGGGGCAGTGGGTTGGGCGCGTGCTCCAGGAGAGAGTTTGGGTGCAGACCTGAGGGTGCTGAGCTCTGGGGTTGGGGTGCAGGATGGGGTGCAGGCTCTGGGAGGAAGTTTGGGTGCGAGAGGAGGCTCAGAGCTTGGGCAGGTGGTTGGGGTGTGGGAGGGGATGTGGGGTGCAGGCTCCAGGAGTGGGTTCCGACCTGGGGTTGGGGTGCAGGAGGGGTTTTGGGGTGCAGGCTTCAGCCAGGTGGTGCTTACCTCAGGTGGCTCCCAGTCCACACTGCAGTGGGGCTAAGGCAGGCTCCCTGGTTCCACATGGCTCCCGGAAGTGGCTGGCATGTCTGGCTCGTAGGCGGAGGGACGACCAGGCAGCTCTGCTCGGTGCATGCTGCCCATGCCCGTAGGCGCCACCCCCGCAGTTCTCATGGGCCAATGGGAGCCGGCACTTGAAGCAGGGGCAACGCATGGAGCTGCCCTGATCGCCCCTGCGCCTAGCGGCTGCAGGGAGATGCCAACCACTTCCGGGACCCGCATGGAACCAGGGAAGGCAGGGAGCCTGCCTTAGCCCCACTGTGCTGCTAACTGGACTTTGAACTGCCTGGTCAGCAGTGCTGACCAGAGCCACTAGGGTCCCTTTTCAATGGGGCATTCCGGTCGAAAACTGGACACCTGGCAACCCTATTGAGAGGTATATACAGTCCTATCACCTAACACTTTGATCTAATCAGATATTTCAGGCTAAGTTACTTCAATGAGAGATTTCCAAGAACTCACAATGGAATTCATAATTCAGTAGTTTGTGAACTAAATGAATCACCCAGTACAGTGTTAGAGGACACTGACCTCCCGGAGAGTCTATTGTTCAGATGAGATATAAAATCAAGGTCCCAAAAACTGGTCATTCAAAGAGCTCATGTCACATTTCAAAAAAGTAGGTGCATTACCCCTGCTGCCTAGCTAAGGTCCAGGTTGGCTTAATTATATTCTGAATATAATTAAGACAACCAGCATCTGCAGTTTTAATAAGGATTTGTATTCTCTCTGTGTTGAACTGTCATAGCTGTGCTGTGCAGTGTTAAATAGATAGTGTTTCACCCCACAGATGAAATCCCTTTCTGGGATGGACTAAATGACCGGAGTGTGTAAGTGGTGTCTCCAACTGTTTGGGTGAAAGTTGCTGTAGAACTATAAAATATCTGTGATATAGGATTTATGTTGCGAGAAGGAATACAGAGGTGACCTAGAATTAGAAAATGGAAGTGACATTAAGGTTATATGTTGTTTTGTTCGGTGTTTTTAGAGGGGAAATACAATAGTTTATGTGCAACAGTGGAGGCTACTTCACAGTTCTCAGAAGACAGACCTGCCAATAAAAACACTAATTGGTAGGGAATAAGTGGTCCCCAACATTCTCATGTGAAAGCTCGGCTAGCTGAGCTCAGGTGACTCCACTTGCAAAACTTTTTATGTTTATGACTCACGATTCCTTACATTTTTCATATTATTCATAAGTGAAGATGATGGTTTTAGTGCATATCATGACACTTCTATGAATCTGTAGAGTCTGCAACACCCTATCTGAAGTATACAATGGTTGCTATTATTTTCCATATTTCATGTAATCTGTATATCATTGTGTTTGGGGTAATAATTTTATATATATGACACTGATACACAAACACTATTTTTATATATATGACACGATGATGATATACAGGCACATGCACACATACACAGATCTATATCTAAATATAAATATATAAATAAAAATGTAGCTCATGGAAAGCACCACTGAAGATAATGGTGTGGAAATAGGGGTCCATTCATGCAGGTCAGCTTGTGCAATTTGGGCTTGTGTCACTAAAACTATGTGTACACGGCTGATTATTATGACAATGAAATTAATGCAAGTATAAAAGCATTACAAGATGCTACGCATACAGAAGTTAATGGGGGAAATGGATGATATTGTATTATTTTAGAAATGGAGTGTGATCATATATTTAAAGATTAAGTTGTAATACTTCTTCAGAATTGGGCAGAGTTAAGGGTGTATATAAATACTTGATGTTGGCAATTCTTGATTTTCAAGTGCCTAACCATGCAACGCTAATGTTCCATTACCTTATTTTCTTATATGGATTACAGAACAAACTTTTAGTAAAAGACAATTTTAATGATATTTTAATAAATTCCAATTTCTTTATATATTTGGCACTTTCATATTTTGTACCCTGATAATCTAGTTCTCCTCATTAAAAGCAAATGGTTGCTGTCAATGTAAGACTCAGATACAGCCATCTCATCACTTATTTTAATTGTGGGGTTTTTTTTTTAAAGGATTTCTTATGGAATTCCTCACGGCAGTACTGTATTGCCAACCCCAAGGATTATAAAACCAAGTCAGCCCCATAACTTCATGATGTTGGCTTAAAATCATCAGATTTTAAAATTAATAAATATGGGGTTCTTTTATTTGCCTTCTGGGTCTTGAGCCTTTCTAGTCACACTTAAGCTTTTATGCACAACCATGAAGGCTGGAACCTTACTTTTTAAAAACAAAAGATGAGATTATTAAGTAATTATCTGACTCCAAAAAACACCAAATATTGCAAGACTTGTGATAAAATAGGAACAACACTGCTTTTTAAATGGATTCACTAACATTAGTGAATATAGCCTCACAACATCTTTATGAGGCAATGAAATTAGCATCTTTTATTTTACTGATAAGAACTGTGAGCACATCTCTCCATGTTGTGAAGGCCAAGACTATAACAGGGTTCAAAAAAAGAACTAGATAAGTTCATGGAGGATAGGTCCATCAATGGCTATTAGCCAGGATGGACAGGGATGGTGTCCCTAGCCCAGGGCCGGCTCCAGGCACCAGCCAAAGGAAACAGGTGTTTGGGGTGGCCAATGGAAAGGGGTGGCACGTCCGGGTCTTCGGCGGCAATTCAGCGGCGGGTCCCTCAGTCCCTCTCGGAGCAAAGGACCCGCTGCCGAATTGCTGCCAAAGAATGAAGCAGTGCAGTAGGGCTGCTGCTGAAGTGCTGACGATCGCAGCTTCCCCCCCCCTTGGGGCGGCAAAAAAGCTGGAGCCGGCCCTGCCCTAGCCTCTGTTTGCCAGAAGCTGGGGATGGGCAACTGGGGATGGATCACTTGATTACCTGTTCTGTTCATTCCCTCTGGGGCACCTGGCACTGGCCACTGTCGGAAGACAGGACACTGGGCTAGATGGAACTTTGGTCTGACCCAGTATGGAAAAACAGGATGAACTTTGGCTTCGTATTAAACAGAATTAACCTATGCACAGCTTGTACGGATAGAAACACATCTGGGTAGGCAAGAAGTAATGAAACCTTCCATGAAAGAGTGGCCTTCCCTCCCCTAGAAGGATGTAAACATAAGATGTGTGTATGAATCGCCATCAAATCTAACTACTGTGAGCACCCTTAAAAATTTCTGCCATTTTGAAAGACTACAGTTTCTACAGAATTCAATAGATGGTCTCTATCCAGCAATATTAAATGGTAGGATCTCAAAACAGTAGAAACATGAAAGCACCACTTTACTTGGGTTTTTATAGTGTGTCCATTACTGAGGCATCTGAACTGCTCACATTCTTGTCTTAATGAACTGAAAACTATGAAGCAATTAAGCTGTAATAATTCTACACCTAGAAAGGGCTTCAAAGCCTCTGTGTAAGTTTTTTGGATCCAAGACAGTTCATCAATCCTTCTTTCTGAATTCAGAGACTCTTGAGGCCCTGGCTATAACTCTGACAGCTGTCTTATATGGCACTTAACAATGTCAATTCGTGACAAATACTTTAATACTATGCCCACATCCCAAAGTTGTTTACGTATAGGATATACAGGTTTATCAAAGAGGCAACTCTTATCATAAGGATGTATTCTCTTAAGGATTTAAGAAAAAGGTTGATGTTGAAGCAGAATATATTTTGATTGCTGAAGTGGATAAACCCAAGATTAATCTTTCACAATAGGAAAGTATTATTAAAGTATCAATCTCTTTGGGAAAAAATCATATATCTAAGTTAGGATGCAAATTCCCTATGCTGTATACTCTGTGATTTAATTTTGGTGTTGAAGACTTTATATGTTTGCCTGATGATAATTTAGAAGTACCTTTAATGGTACTACTTATTGCTGGGATTCCAAGCAGAAGTACCGATGATTAGGCTAGGGCAGCTTTGCCAACGTACTCCAGTCCTGATTTGTATGGTCCCATATTCCACCTGGAAGGCTGGTATGAACTCTCACCGCTGCCAGCACTAGGGCCTGACTGTCTTCTTCACATTGCTGCTGCCCACAATGGTGCCAGAATGACTGTCCCATATACCCCATGTTCTCTGATGCCCCCAAAATTGAATCCTAAGCTTTACCAAAACTCCCTGAACTTCTTGCAGCTCCAAAATAAGCCTGGCACTCTGAGAAGCACTGGATTCTGGAAAGCTTCTAATCAGGCTAGAAATAAAACAGGCTTTCTTGCAGCATTTCAGAACTCCTGGACCTGGTCTCAACAGGAACCCAGTACAGAGACAAACAGAATTTAAAAATTGATAATAGGTCCTCCTTATGTTATTAGTCCCCAAAAAGGGTTGGTCTGAGTTTTGCTGAAAGATTTGGGTCAAGTTAGTACTTCAAGTGAATCGGTTTGACCATTCCTGTTCTTTAATTGTAACAGTGGTATATTGGAGGAGGAAAAATCTGGTATTAGAGCAGAAAACGTACTGCAGGATAATGCGAAAACACCAGGGCTATTTCATAGTAATTTGGAAGTGCCCTGCCCCACTTTTCCAAATGTAGTTTTAACTGAATGGAAGGGAGTAAGGGGTCTCACCATATGATGAATTAGGTGTGGACTAACTATTCTGTGGGATCTCGTGTGAAAGATGCCATACATTATACAAAATGAAAGTCTGGACTTAGTGGAAGGAAGATATGGCCCTAACATTGTATTGCTACTACACACCACTGAAATTAGCCAAGAATCAGGCTGCTGGATGACACTACTGTGCCTTAGGGTGGGAAATGGTCACCTGTAAAATATGCTAATGATGCAGAATGCTGTCAACATGAAGGTTTAAACACTTTCAAATAAGTTTTAACTTTTCTTTTCTTTTCTTTTCTTTTCTAAGCAGCTAATTTTGGCAGTTGTACTTCAGCCACAGCATTTCACACCCAAAAACAGAGAGTGTGTCACTGTATAGGAAGATTAACACCCTCTTTTATTTTTATACTCACTAAAACATATCTTGTTTCTTGGAGTCCTTTGTGTTCCATATGCTCTTTGCTCTTCAGGTTTGGGGTGGTTGTTTTTTTCAGATTGGACATATGACACTGCCTGAGATGCCATTATAACATCTTTGTACTTCTTAATCCGCTCACAGTTTTGAGATTCACCAGATCATTTTATTTACTGGTCAGACTTTTTGATATGCTATTTAAAGCTCTATCTTAGGGAACAATTTGTGCTTGTAATTGTGGTGCAAGTACTAGCTTCAGATCCCAGATAAGGTGTCAGTAAAGCCCACCATTTTTTATCTATTTCAAACTCTCCCTTTTCTCTCCAGTGTAACCTTACACAAATTTAGTTTCTTCAGGGCATATTGGGACTTTTGGTTTTTTTGATTGGTTGGCAATTATTGGTAAAGTACATCAGAAGAGAGGCAGTCAGGACTCCTGAGTTCTATTTTCAGCTTTGCTGCTGCAACACTGTGTTACTTAATGTCTTTGTATCTCAGGGTATGTCTATACTACCTGCCGGATTGGCGGGCAGCGAGCAATCCAGCGGGGGGGTCGATTTATCATGTCTAGTCTAGGCGTGATAAATTGACCCCTGAGCACTCTCCCGTCGACTCCTGTACTCCACCTCGGTGAGAGGCGCAGGCGGAGTCAGAGAGGGAGCGTCAGCAGTCGACTCATCGCAGTGAAGACACCGCGGTGAGTAGATCTAAGTACATTGCCTTCACGTAGCTGAAGTTGCGTATCTTAGATCGATCCCCCCTTCTGCCCCCCCCCCCCCAGTGTAGACCAGGCGTAAGTTTACCCATCTAAAATGGTGATGTTAACAATTACCTAACAAGGTAGCTGGACACGCAGGACAGGACTGATGTAAGGCCCTTTAAGTCAGTGGGAGTCTTTTCATTGACTTCTATAGGCTTTGGGTTAGGCCCATAATTCATAATATTTGTGGAGCACTTTGAGATCCCTAGATGAAAGGTACTATATACTACAAAATATTATTACTTATACAGAGCTATAGGTGTGAATGGTATTTAATAAGTCCAAATGACAGGTCCCTGATTAGAAGAGTTAGCAGTCTAAGGCCTGGTCTACACTAGTGTGTGTGTGTGGGGGGGATCGATCTAAGTTACGCAATGTACTCAGATCTACTTACCGCAGTGTCTTCGCTGCGGTAAGTCGACTGCTGACGCTGCCCCGTCAACTCCACCTATGCTTCTTGCTCCAGTGGAGTACCGGAGTCAACGGGAGAGTGCTCGGTGGTTGATTTCTCGTGTCTTCACTAGACACGATAAATCGACCCCCGCTGGATCAATCGTTCCGGAGGTGAGTGTAGACATGCTCTTAAGATAAACATAAAACAGCAAGGAAAAAAAAGTAACAACAACTAAACAAAAAGATGAGAACGAATATGGGAGGACAAAGGTTACAAGAGCCATCAAATAGACATAATGTTTTATATGCCTACTGTAATTAAAGCATTAGGGGTCTCTTCTCAGGCCCTAAGTCCTATCCTCACTTATCCTTTGCAATGTTCTAAAATTGGGAGACAAAATATCTGATGATCTAACTTAAGTGTTAGACCTAGTGCTACCAATCCCACAATGGATCAAATCTGTGCTGCTAGTTTGTTTAGCAGACAAGCAGCATTTGAAAGAATTCCATAGCAAAGATAAGATAACCAAGGTCCAGTATGTGAATTTGATTGAAAGATTTGGTGTAAATTAGAAAATAAAAAAAATAATAATTCAAGCTCCTGGAATTTAAAAAAATGCCTAAACTTATCCCCTCATTTGGTAGATGCACTGAGACCCTTCTGATGCCATGATCTCCACCACCTATTCCTAAAATGTCATTGTGTATGTCAGGGCGGGGGGAGAGGGGAAAACCTGGTCTGTTTGTTTTTTTTTTTTTTTTTGTAATGAAATATATTTGCACATTTGTCAAATAAACTGTGATAGCTTTTTCAGCAAATGAGATGAACCTTTTTAGTGCTTCAGGTCATCCAGGAAATGAGCTTCTTGAGTACCGCCAAGACAGCCAGTTGGATATTTGATTCCATTCATTTAAAGGGGCCAAAACAAATAGTTCAGGCCTGCAAATGTGTATTTTGTTTTTTAAAAAACAAAATATGAATAGAAGTGTTTCGGTAATGTGTTCTTTGCTTTGTCATGGTGAGGGTTTTGTTTTTGTGGGTTTTTCGCTGGTTTGTTTCATCTTTTTGTAATGGAAACCCTACTGCTTGAAAGGGAGATAGTTAAATATAAGCCAGAAGTGAAAATGACTGGTCTGGTTTCATGGTGCAAGTTGAGTGAAAAAACAAGAAGCCAACATAGGACCAGGTATTCAGCTGGACCTGATCAGCATAGCTCCATAGATAACAATGAGCTGAGGATCTGGCCTGTACGGAGATATAGTAAATCAGCAGAAATAAGAGACAGCAGTAACACCAACAAGGTCCTGTCACCAGGTGTAAATATTAATAACCATAAATTTAAAAACCTCACATTATCATAAGGAAAAACTAACGCACAAAAAATACCTCACCAGCCTGGGGGTCAGCTCGGTTCTCAGTAGAGAGACCTGCTTTCTATTTTCCCATCCCTGTCTCCCAAGCAGCTGTTGTTACAGGCCCTCTCCTGAGCAAGGAGAGGGGCAAGGGAAAACAGAGTTAACCCTTTGCTTACAGGGGGCCTGATATTGCCCTCCTCCCTGTTAGCAGCTTAAATGGTCAAAAGTAAATTATTAAAAATTCTTTGCAATAATCTGAGGTGCTAACCAAAAGAGAGGTA
The DNA here is from genome assembly GCF_027887155.1 of Malaclemys terrapin pileata. Taxonomy (NCBI): domain Eukaryota; kingdom Metazoa; phylum Chordata; order Testudines; family Emydidae; genus Malaclemys; species Malaclemys terrapin. Next base: position 118,235,774 of record NC_071505.1, read on the forward strand.
AGTGCATCTTGTTAAATATTTATCTTGACAACATCCCACTACCTAGATGTTCTTTTAAAACAGCTGCAGAGACTCAGTAGATTCTGGCAGCGATAAAAGGGTTAAGCAATTTTTGGCAGCCCGTTAGTCGTGTAAAACCATAAAGCAGTTCCAGTAGAAGGAGATGTGTGGAGGTAGAAAATATCAGACCGAGTGCACGCTCTCTGTGGATAATAAAAATTACCCACTTTCTCACAGATGTTGAATCTGGCAGTTTTCCACTGAAAATTTGGATTGCATATCAACTATCCAAATTATTTTAGTGTCTGTTGAAGAGTGTGTTGGCAGAATTTCTAGGAGGAAAATAGGAAGTCAATTTGAAAACATTAATACTATTTGAATAAAACTCTTAAGCTGATTGTTCCTTAGTTGAACTGCAGTAGACGTACACCATCAAGTCCTTAGGAGAACTCCAGGTGGAGAAAATGGAGCTGCTTGTTGTAAAAAGAAATGCTCAGAACACAGAGAGAGATTTATCTGAGGAATGGTCTTTTCCTTTTTACCTAGATCCTTACCTCACCTTTCCCTCTTTCTAAATTACGAACCATGTAGCTAAATGACAAGAGGGATGTGATAGTCTGTCAAGTATTTGAAGGGAGTCAGCACCAAGGAAAGGCGCACGCTCATCGGAGAGAGAAAAATCTGAACTGCTGGTACATCTTATAGGTTTCTATGTTAACAGTGTCAAGTCAAGAAAGGTCATAGTTGCAAACTGTATCATTCCTGGGTGTCACTGTGGACAGCTCAATGGATTAATGCTTAATGTGCTGGTGTGATCAAAGACGTAAACAAGCTATTAGGTCCACAAAGAAAATGAAAGAGAATAATACAAACAATATTAAAATGCCATTCTATAGTCTATGGTCACTGCATCTCAAAAAGGATAGTACAGCATTAGAGGGGTTCAGAGAAAGGCAATGAGAATGATAAGGGGCATGGAAAACCTCATATAAACGAAGATTGAAAAAAATGGTATTGTTTATTTTAAATTTTAGATGAATAAGAAGGGACATGATAAAAATATATAAAATAAAGGATGGTAGAGAGTAAGTAGACTGGGAGCTTCTGTTCCCCTACCTTAGTGGTTTTCAACCTTTTTTCATTTGCAGACCACTAAATAATTTCAAATGAAGGTATGGAAATCTTAGACATAGTCTGTGGACCCCCTAGAGGTTGAAAACCACTGCCTTAGCTTCATAACAAAAGCACAAGGGGCCAGTCAATGAAACTAAAAAGCTGCAAAATCAAAATTTATAAAAAGAAATACTTTTTTCATTGAGGCCAATAATTTAATAAAATTTCAAGAGGGATAGAACTTTAATGTGGATAACAAGATTATCCAGAGTTATAATAGTTAATACCAAAAAATTCTAGAAGGTATATCAAACCTCATTCCTCAGAGCTTAAACCTATCTGTTAAGGACAAGGATGGGGCCTTCCTGGGGAGACAGACTATCCCACATGTGCTTACTGTGCGGCTTCTTGTATCTTCCTCTGAAGCATCTGGACTGTCAGAAACTGGAGAGTAGATCAGCCATGGATCTGATCCAGTATGGCAATTCCTGTGTTCCTTTGGTATAATTTAGGAGCAATGAGGATGAAGTTAGGGAAAGGATAATATAGGCAGAATATCAGGGAAAACTTCTTAATGGCAAGATCTGTTTGAGACTGCCTGATACCATGGTGATGGGTGTCGCATAAGAACTTGAATAGAAAAGAAAAGAACTGTGGAATTGTCTCCCAAAGAAATTGTGGAAGCTCAGCTGCTTGAGACCTTTAAAACTAGTCTGGACAAAGTACTAGGAAAGTACCAGATTTAATTTTTAAATTCTGTGAACTCAATAAAACAGAGCAAGATCCTCCTGTGGACCTTTGTGTCCTATCAAAGTAGTCATCCTACACTGCTTAGTTTTCAAAATGTTTCAGATTGCGAGACCATCATGAAGGATTCTTTGGCCTTAGGTGTTCCATGTATCAGGAACCATTAGAATAAGGGCCTGATTCTCTGCTATACCAGTTTTAAGTTGGCACGATTTCATTGATACGAATGGAGTTACATTGTCTAAAACCAGTGTAAGAGAGTGGACATTCAGGGCCTAGATACACTAATAGGTAATTTCTGTTTGTAACTCCTATGAATCTCTGACTTTCCTCTCTCCTTTATCTATCTATCCCTCTCACTAGATTCACAAACGTTCAACTGCAAAGCTCAGTTCAGCCTTAGAAAGACATTGTCACGAAACACCATGTTGCTTCCATATACATGTACTTGAACTCTGTGTGACCAATGGCAATAATGCCCTCCCACAGATGGTGGGTCTCGGCATTTAAGATGTATTTCCCCCTAATGAACCTGTAGCTCTTACTCAGAAACTATTATTATTATTTATTAATTGTATCACAGTAGAGCCTGGAGGCCCCCATGAGAGATCAGAACTCTGTACTAGGCATTGTACCCCCATGCCATGGGTCTTTTATTCCTGTACCCATAGAAGCAAAAGCCACTTGCCAAGTCCATGCAATCAGTGATTGTGGGTGAAAAGCCAGTAGCCCAATTCTCCGCTACTTCAGGACTGAGGATGGAAGAAATGAGGGCACTAGGGGAGGGCAGGGGGATAGGGAATGCATGGTTTGGCACAGAATTAACTGGGAGACAGAGAAGAGGACAAGAATTGACGCATTGTGGGGCAATAGACCCACTGGGGGTTAGGGAATACATTGCAAGGAGTTGGGAAATGCACAGAGGGGGCACACACTGGAATACACAGAGTAGACAGCAGAGGGGTGATGCAGTAGGGGCTTGGTGAGCACAGGAATTCTCATGGGCAAGGAGCTTGAAGGGATAGGAGAAAACCTCATACCACTCCAGCTCCAACTGGGGAGAAACCTCCCCTTCCCTCTCAATGTAGAGGCGGGGACATAGATGCTCCATCCCATAATGGAGAGAAAATGTGGACGATGACCCCCTGAAGATGCCAGAGGTTGAAACAGGCCTATTGTCCTTCCCCAAAGACTCCAGAAAGGGATGGCATTTGGTAAGGAGCAGAAAGGGGAAATTGCTGATTACCGTTTCTGACCAACATGACAATGAGCAAAGTGGCTATGGGGGCTGGGGCCAGAATGGTGGGAAGTTATGTGAAAGAAACCTTAGGGGCAAAGAGGAGATGGGGAGACATAAGTGGGGAAAAGTGGAAAGCCCAGTGAACAAAGTGGGCTATGGGCAGTTCAAAGCCATGGTCAAGTGGTGCATGCATGGTCTGATGGCCGGGAGGTCAGTCAGTATTAGATGTAGTCTGGGGCAAAGGTTAGAGCTCTTGCAAGGGTTGGTAGCTGGGAGATCCAGTCCAAGGGGGGTGAGTTGGCGATATAGGGAGGTGAGGTCAGGTGAGGCAGCAAGGCAAGCAGTCAAGGTAGGAACCAGCTGGCAGTGGCCTGTTACTTAGGCAGCTTCCTCTCCCCGTTGGGGACTTCATATAGGTATTCAGTGGGAATGCTGCCTTTTCAGCCATTCAGGGACTTTTGATGTGCCTGGTGTGGAGCTGTAGATGTTTAGTATTAAGGCTGCTGGTCAGAGGCGGTGGTCCAGTGTTACCACCATGGTTCAGAGGCTAGGGATGTCATCTAGGGATCCAGCAGGCCTGGTTTCAACAGTGGGCTCCTGACACCACCTCACTCCCTTGGGACAACCTCGCCGCACCATGGGACATGGTTTATCTGGGTGGGTTCTGTGGAAGGCTCTGACCTTTTCAGGAGCATGTGTGTGATAGGCTGGTTCCCAGGACTGCTCCTTCAACCTGTACCCTTCCCAATCAACAAGGTACCACATCTTCCCCCTTCGTTTCTGGGAATCTAGGCAGGCGAGGTTGGGCAAGGTGGCAAGGCAGGATCTGGCAAGGCATCAGGGCAACAAGGCTAACGTAGACTAAACCGGATAGCAAGGCAAACCAGTCTAGGCAGCAACCAGCAGGTGATGCCCTGTTACTCAGACAGGTTCCTCTTCCTGTTGCGGTCTTTATGTAGTCCAGGTATCCAATGGGAATGCTATCTGTTCAGCCATCAGAAGTTAGGGGTGCTGTGGACCTGTAGACATTTAGCATTAAGACTGCTGGTCAGGGGCAGTAGTTCAGTGTTACCAGCATGATGTGGAATCTAGGGATGCTATTTAGGGATCTGAGTGCCTGGGTTCAATACTGGGGTCCTCATAAGAAGCAACAATTGCTGAAGGGGCAATTTTTCAAATAAGCTGGTGGGGGGGGGGGGAGATGAGGAGCTGCTGAAAGGATTAATTTTAGACTATTTTTCTGTGCCTTTTTCTTTCACTTTTCTAAGAAGAAAATAGCCTAAAATTCAACAGGACGTGCATATGGCCTTTCAATGGTGGTGGACCTAGTGATCCTCAGACCCATGGTTTATTTGGAATATTTCATGGTAGAATTTTTACAAAGTTTGGCATCCAAGACTGTGTGGCTAATACACACATACTGTACTGATATACATTTATCTAATAGTCTATGTGTTTGTCTAAACTCCCTGTTGCTGTGAGCATGCACCACTCAGGAATTTGATAGTGTGTGTCTGTTTACAACAGTGGTAAATTTGACCCAGAGTCTGTAGAGTCCTTTCAGAATAATACAATTATTGTAGTTAAGTAAACTAGGCAAAAGGCAAATGAAGATTTTAATAATGACACATCGGGTATTCTCAGAGCTATTTCATTTTTTGTCCTGACAGCATAGGTTACTCTTCTTAAGAAATTCATTGGGAAGTACCATTGGATATAAAAAGTTGATGGCAGTGTTCTTACAACCACAGTACTGATAGCAGGCATGATTCTCTTGATACACATAAGATCAAGCATGAGGTACAGAATGACACTAAAGGAGCTTTTGTGCTTGCAGTCAAGGTTTGTCTTTTTTTTCCTCTTGTTACCAAGGTATAACACAGAAAGAGTATGTGAGACAATTCGGTATGCACACTGTGAGAAATGTCACCTCACTGAAACACCAACTTAACAGTTTTAGACTTTACTAAGAGTATGAGAAATTTAGGTCAGACACACAGAAAAACCTGTTCCTGATCATCCGTGCTCAATGAGTTACAGGAAAAGGTTTCTTTTTTTCCCCAAGAGGGACATTTGATGAAATAGCCCTTGGGCCTCCTAACTCCTGTCCGCTGTCTTGAAACTGAACAAATCCCAATTCTACCTTATTTGATAAAAGCGAGTTCACCCATAAATTTGAATTTGCACTTGGTGTGTTATCCTATTAATAGGGCCCTACCAAATTCACGGCCATGAAAAGTGCATCACGAACCATGAAATCTGGTCTTTTTGTGCTTTTACCCTATACTATACAGATTTCATGGGTGAGACCAGCGTTTCTCAAATTGGGGGTCCTGACCCAAAAGGGAATTGCAGGGGGGTCACAAGGTTATTTGAAGGGGGTCACAGCATTGCCACCTTTACTTCTGCACTGCCTTCAGACCTGTGTGGCTGGAAAGTGGAGGCTGTTAGCTCGGCTCCCAGCTCTGAAGGCAGTGCCCCGCCAGCAGCAGCGCAGAAGTAAGGGTGGCAGTACCACACCGTGCCATTCTTACTTCTGCTCTGCTGCTGCCAGCGGCTCTGCCTTCAGAGCTTGGCTCCCGGCCAGCAGCTGCCACTCTCCAGTTGCTCAGCTCTGAAGGCAGCACTGCCACCAGCCGCAACACAAAAGTAAGGGTAGCAGTACCACAACTTCCCCTATAATAACCTTGTGACCTCCCCACAACTCCTTTTTGGGTCAGGACACCCTGAAATTTCAGATTTAAATAGCTGAAATAATGAAATTTATGATTTTTAAAATCCTATGACCGTGAAATTGACCAAAATGGACTCTGAATTTGGTAGGGCCCTACCTATTAATATAGATCTGCACACAATAGGTGGGATGGCTGAGTCAGTTTGAATAAAATAATACTCTTAGCAGTCCCACCCAAGTCTTTGCCCCCAGTCTGTACCAAACCCAGACCCTGAGTCTGTGATGGGCCATTGTGCCTATATGAAGTCCTTGGGTCTGCCTGTGTGGATCTGATGATCGGATCAGGGTCTACTATGTTTTGTTTTGAGGTTCAGAAAAGGTCTCAATTTTTTTCAGTGTTTTTCATGTTTCCATTGTTACAGTTCTGTTTCAGGTCTCAGACAGAGCCCAGAAGTGCTAAGATGGGCCCAGAGTCAAACTCCTGGTTTCAGTGAAGTCTGGATCCAAATCCAAACTTTGTGGCTCCAGCCCACTTCTGGCTAAAATATTACAGAAAATGGCTATTTCATGCCCAAATGAAAACAGGAAGTTCTGGGAATCTCATAAAAGAACCAGTTTTTGTGAGATATTGAGCCTACTGAGTTTTGGATAATTTGCTTAAGGTTAGGACAAGGATCGGAACCTTTTTAGGTGCTTAACCAAACCAAATTTTGAGGTTCACACATCTTTAATATAACCAACTCTCCTACTTTCAGACTACACAGTTTTAAAACTTTTGACATTAATTCATATGTAAATTACGTGGCCTGCTTAGAGAGTTTTCCACAAAGCCAGAAGCAATTACATAGTCTGCCCCAAAACAGAAACATATCATTTTAGTATGATCTGGTTCTTCTGAGACATCTAGCGGGTGGGTTTTATAACAACTCCTAGCCTGCTGAAAGAAGTCTGTAAAACTAAAACTACTCTCCCGTGTGAAAATAAAATGCTTTCCTGCTCCTTTATATACTTTTAATAACCGTTCAGTATTCCAGTTGTTGCTTTCCAGAGCTCTCTGAAATTCAAACATTAAATTGTGAGAGCCAAAATGAATATAGAGAGGGCTAAATTCCGCAGTCCGTAATCAAACCAAGCTCCTATTAAAGTTAGTGAGAGTTTTGCTTGATTTGATTACCTCAGAATTTAGTGCATATTCTTGAAGTATAGAGGAAATCTGATATGATAATGATCATATGACACTATTGGGGGCCATTCTTCCATAAATATTCTTTGGGTTTTTTTAACAAATGTTATTCCAGATTTACTTTTGTAGTTCTGTATTTTTGATTAATGGTGTTCCATTTAAAAAAAAATATTCTTAAAGTGAAGTTCTTCTTTGAAAGATGACTTTATAAAAATGTCATCTTGTGGTTCCATATTTATTGGTTCTCACTGACTACCAGATCAGATTGACTCAGTATTGGCTAGAAGATATATTATCTAACTGCCAGTTTTTCAAACACAACATGGAATCTAAAAGTCTCTCACATCACCAACCATACTGCACTCAGAAATTAATTAATAGCAGTCCTGATACATAAACCCGGAACACATCCATGGATTAATTGACTTTTCAGTGGTAACAGGAATAAAAAGCAGAAAAATCTTATGTAGGTGCTGATTCTGTAAGCAGATGGACAGACATGAAACATTACATCCACAGTCGACCCAGCTCTACATAGATATAAGGTTCTGCACCAGTGCACTGTTTGCAGAAGTGATGTCTTATGCCCCAATCCTGCAGTCTGATTGGGGTGGGTGGATCCTTACATTTGTGTGTAATATCACTAAAGTCAATGGGCTGCATGGGCTCAAAGGTCTATCTGGCTGGATTAAAAGACAAGACCATGGCCTTCAGCAACTACAATTCTAAATAATCTCAGGTTACACAGGTTTATTTCGTAAGGGGTACCACGTTTACACACTCACTTTTCAAAATAGGACCACACTTTATTCAAGTGAAAATGGAAAAGTATTCATTACAGTTATCCGCTCATCCTGGAAAGAAAGATTTTTGCCAAATTAGACAATCTGGAATTAGAAACTAAAACTGAGTTTGTACAATTTCTCCTTTTTGTTATTATAGATTGCAGGTAATTTCAGCAGTTTGTTTAAATATTTATTGGAAAAGTAGCTATTTTGTCTGGAAAACCTCTCCTTAATGAGAACAATTCCTACTAGTTTTGACAAAGTATATTAGATTTTTCAAAGAACTACAATAACACACTTTTAACAAACTGCATTTCAGAGGAAAGTGTGTTTTATATATGTTAATGTACAGAATTAGTCCTAACCTGCCAAGGAGGATTAAAAATATAACACCTTTCAAAGATGCAAATTGACAATTAACAAAACAATAGAGTTCTACGCCTTCCTTTGCCGAGGTGCAAATTGATAATCAGACTGCAATGAAAAGCTTCTATTTAAAATTTAGTTTCAGATGAAGGCTCCCAAAGGAAGGGGGTGGGGGGGAGGAGATTAATGTGACCAGTTTTGCACTGCAAAAAAAAAAAGGGGGGGGGGAACCAGCCTTACTGTACAGTGGAAACCAGTTTAGAATTCTGTATAATTTGTGTGGGATTAATCACAAGAAAAGTGGGGTAAAATAACTGCACTGATTTGTGGAGAGCAAAATTTAATGGCACCAGCTTTTTTCCATATACCCGACATGCATTGAGGTGATGCTGATGTGATAAATTGCAAAGCTGCATGATAATTTTTCATGCAACTTTGACTGTCGCTCCTGTACTCTGCCCACTAATCCACATCTGTGATACTTATTCTAACATTCCACAATCCCCCGAGTAGCTTCAGACAGCCACCATTTTATTTTAAATCTTTCTGTCACACAAACATTTAGCCTTCTTTCCAAATGTGGAATTTCCCTTTAAAAAAATTCCTGCCTAAGGCCTACGATTGAGCAAGTTTGAGGGACACTAACAGGTTTTCTAGGCATAAAACTGTTGGGATTTTGGCATCAGCTCCCTATCTTGTGGCTCTCTAAGGATACAAATGGAAGCCTTATACCATTGGAGGGCCTGGTGATAAGTTATAGAGCCATGTGATGAAATGGAGAGCTGCCTGGAAAACTTTCATTCAAATAATACTTCAATGAAAAATCAGAAGAAAAGTTCCTAAAAATGCTGTTCTGTTGTCCCACCAGACTTAATAAATTGTATTTATATTGCACCTGTGACCATATCTGATGAACTCCACTCTACAGCCTATGGCGCTCTGGGATGCTACTACTTTTACCTCTGAGTAGCTTTAAGCAGTTGCCATGATTGGTTCTTCTAAAATCCCAAACAATTGACAGATAAATGTTTCCTACAAAACTACAGTGGGCCACTTACATTTTTAAGGTCCAGTGTTTCTTGACACATCAGGACTACAAACTGGAACATTATACCTCTGGACAGCTCTTGCTGTAGGTAAACTAGGCAGCTGCCTAGGCTGGCAGATTTTGTTGTTGTTGGAATGTTCCGCCTTCTCCTGCTGCCCCCAATGCTGCCCTCCCGGAGCAATCCCTGTCACAGGCTTCCTTCCACTGCTGCATAGCCAGCACCTAATCCCTCTAACAGAGCTCCACCCACCATGTAGCCCTGCCCCTTGCACAAAACATTTCCCACTTTACCACACAGTCCCTGTGCACTCTGCACCCATTGGACTGTGCAGCCACGCACACTAGACCATAGAGCCCCACCCACTATACGAGACAGTCCTATCCACTATATATGGCTTCATCCATGGAGGAGTCGCACTGAAGTTCTGCTTAGGATAGAAGATTGTCTTGAGCAGTCTCTGCCTCCGGAAAAGGGACTTTCCTAGCACTTACTTCCAGCATTGAGAGAGTCAGAATTTAAAATTACTACAGTTCTGATTCAGTAAAGCATGTGCGTAAGCTGCATTGATTTCCAAGGGTCCTAAGCACATGCTTCCTGAATAGGGATGCTTTCTTGATTCGGAGCTTACGTCATTATGCATAGGAAAGCTCTTTTAGGGTTTTTTAATGTTTTCTAAAATGTATTTATCTTAATTTTTCCTCTTTTTCTGAGGTTTGTAAAATTGGACTCTTGTTACTATGGGAGCTGAATTTTAAAGGTGAAGAGAGAAACAAAAATGTTTAAAATTATAAATGTAAATCCATAGTTATTCTATATAATATGTAGCATATGAAGAATATATATAAAAATATGTAGGCTGAGATTTTCAAGGCCAATTAGAGGATTTAGTCATATGACTTCATTAATTTGAATGGGTGTTGTGTAACTAAATGTCCGAGTCAGCTTTGAAAATCTCAACCATAATTGCCTGATTTTAATGAATTTATCTCTTGAAAAGCATTTAATTGACAGCTATTGAAAATGAAATCCTGTATAGTCATACTGTGAGAGTGGCTACCATATAGAGGCAGCAGCAGTTTAAGCTTGTTTCCTACTACTCTGCTGTGGCACCGAACTGGAGATCTCTCTGTGAGCACGAAACTGGTTTACTCTCTATAGTCCGTTCAGTCCTTGCCGTCTCTGATGAGGCTGAGAATGGACGTGTTGATTTTTGTGATCTCGGTGATTGTCACTTAAAATTGTCCTGATGCCACCATTTGTTTCACCAACACACTTAACCATGCAATCCTCCATGGTAATGACTTCCTGCCTGTACTGTATTTAGAATACAGTCAGTCCTTGGACTTACGACACAATTGGTTCCTTACAATTGCGTCGTAAGACAAAACGTCAGAACTCGGAACAGCAATCTACTCCATTGCGGGACCAAGCGTCATAAACCCGAAACCTATAGTTGTAAGTCAAATCAGGGTGTCAATGTAGAAGTGTCCTAAGTGCTGTTCATTGTAACTCAAACATTGTAAAGTCAAGGACTGCCTGTAATCACCTTGGCTCCAGTCCTCAGACACTTATGCTGTTACGTCCCTGCTTAACGTTACCGACATAAGTAGTCTCATTGACTTCAGTGTGTATGTCTATGCTGCAGTTAGACACCATGCCAGCTGACTCTTGCTAATGGGCTCAGGCTAAGAGGCTGTTTAACTGTGGTGTAGACCTTCAGGCTCGGGTTGCTGCCTGAGCTTTAGGGCCCTGCGAGGTGGGCGGGTCCCAGATCTTGGGCTGCAGCCTGAGCCCAGACATCTACACTGCAGTTAAACATCCCCTTAGCTCGAGTCAGCCGGCACAGGCCAGTCGCGGGTATCTAATTGCAGTGTAGACGTACCCAATGTAACTATTCACATGAACAAAGCTAAGTACTGCCATAAGTGTCTGTGGGAACTGAGATGAAGATTTAGAGATGAAAGGCTTTGTATGCCATCACAATAACACAAGCCATCTAATGTCTTCATGTGGTCATTTGAAAAAAACCCCAATATTTAAGTTTTTCATTGCAGTGAAATGCAGGCATAAAATAATGATCACAAAAATAGCTTAGGTTAGGCGAAGATGGCAGTGGCAAGAGTAACTGATGTATGGTCTTTAGACCTGAGAAATCTGCTAGACTGAGTGTGATTCTCTGACATAAGAGAGGTGTGGAGCTTGGATTCTGTAACTGTCAATGAAAGAACAGCTTGTGCTGTCTTGAGCCTTTACTCTGTGATACACTAGCACCTCTTCTGGATGTCAAGATGTAACTCCTCTTATGTATTTTAAATAACAGGGTTGCATGGAGAACACTGTTCTTGGTGGAGTGGTAGCCTTTTCTGAAAACCTGTTTGGGCTCCATTTATTATGGGCCAGATCCTGATATGCTTACTCACGTTCAATTGTACTTTATTCCATGAGCTGTCTGCTAGAAGTCAATGAGACCATATGAGAAGTAGGGTAAAATTAAGAGTAAGTATTGGCATCTGGTTCTATGTGAAGAATATGTTTTAACCTTCATTAAAAACTTCTCAAGAAGTTTGACATGTATTTAAAACATATATGGAATAATAGTTTGTAAGTGTATCTTATGGAAAGATTTATGTTGATGTGACTTTATGCATCTTATTCTCCTGCCCCCATTGCAGAGGGAGATGTACATTTTTGAGGAAGAGGGAGGCAGTTTGATTTTTATTTGATAGTGTCCTACTGTTAACTTACCAGGGCCAACAGCTTTGTTCCTTTTCAGGTATCATGTAGCCTGTATAATTTCTAATCATTTATTTCTTTTTCCAGTATTCATATTTGCTATCGGGCAGGGCAAATCAATCTTTTCTAAGTACTCTTTAATCATAGATCTGGATGTGTTAAGCTTGCTTTTACATAGCCTCTGGTGGTTAAAAAAAGAAAAAGGGGGCAAAAAAAATAGTCAATACGTCTGAAATGTGATTGGGACCAGAATGCTTTTTGCTCTCTGCACCTTTACCTTTGTGATGTTTTTTGATTTTGTTGGTGACTTTTATTTTAAGAGGTTACTTTGACATTTTCTGTGTCTAATTACATTGCTTTGCAAAACCTGTCGTGTGCTGTGAATGTTCATTCCAGTAGCTCACATTTTCCCTCTGGTTTTCAATAAATCTCAGAGCACCTTCATATTCAGACTTCTTTTCTGCTCTTTCTCCCCAGGGTGTTAATTCCCCTCCTCCCCCCATCTGAATATCTGTAAAATCAGCATTTTTATTCCCCGCCCCCTCAAGCAACTATTGCTATCAACTGTCATTTATATAATGGCTTTAGATATGTTCCATCATAGCACATTGACCCCTGTATCTGGTTTGTCATTAATTTCCGGAGATTGGTTCCAGGCTTGAACTAATTCCTTCCCCCAGGGACCTGAGTTAAGTATCCCTTGGAATCCACCTCCTTATTCTTTTGTACATTAGATATTAATCATATCTCCAGCATCACAGGGACACTGAGGCATCCTGGCATGGTTCGAAATCTTCTAATTGTCCTTCGTTGGCTTTCTGCCTGTTACAACTTCGGATTCATGCTTCATGAACTCCAAAGCCCTAAGTAATCTTGCTCCCAACTAAATCTTTGATTCTTCTCCCCTTCTCTTTCGGTGACAGAATAGTGTTTTCCCTTCCTTCACTTTTCTGCCTGCTTAACTCCTCTTCCAAATCCCTCTTTGCACAGTGCCTTACAAAATAACAGGTCGATGCTAATATGGCAGTGGAAAAAAATTGTGTGTGTGAACATACAACTGAAGCATGTGTCATCATGCAAGAGGGCTGTTAAGGTTGTACTCTAGTCTAGATGACCTTAAATAAGCATTTCCTACCTACTGAGTGCTTGACTTTGCAATTATGTTCATTTAAGAATGTGTGTTTGTGTGTGTGTCGCAAAAGCAAAATTAACATGTCTACATATTCTGGACACCACCAACTCTTCTCCCACATTATAGCACATTTCCCAGCAGAAAAATAATCTCCAAATGGGAAGGAGAATCAGCAATTAAAAGGTTCTTTTACCTTTTACCGCTAAATACAGGAAACATTTGTTGACACCTGTAATTTCTTACATACTGGTAAAAGTATTTTAAGCTGCATCCTTTTTATAGAAGAGCCATTGCTGGATCAAGAAGCTTATGTGCAAAAATATATGGACTACTCCCCTTAAGGCCTCACCTGCATTATCTTTCCAGGACTCCTGTGAAAGAGACACTACTGAGGTGGCTTCTCTGCAGGTTTTCACAAAGCTACCGTTGGAGTGGAAGGTTGTCACTGTTAGTCATGTAGGGTTTTCTCCTAGGTGCGTACGCATGACAAGAGTTTGGCCCTATGGACTAGAGAGAAAAATATTGCCCGTATGCTGTATAAGACTTTCCACTGGCACCAACTATTTTTCCCCCAAAAGTGTTTTATTTTTAGAGATATATGGAAGGCCTGATCTTGCTTCCATTAAAGTCAATAGCCAAACATCCATTGATTTCACTAGCAGTAGAACCAGATTCTTCTTTTTTCATACATAATTTAAGTTGTTTTTAACTCACTACCATTTGTTATCTTTGTAACATGAAAATATCTGTTTGCTGAACAGAGTTTTCATCCCAGTTTCTAGCAGAGCTAAATTGAATAAGACTCTTCAGTGTACTTTCTTGCTTCTGCACCAGCTGTTTTGTCTGCCAGCTGATGGTCAGACACTAAAGCATACTTAACCAATTGTGGGATTTCCCCATCCTTCAGTTGACCTTTGCTATGTATGCATTCTGCGCGTTATCACAGTATTGATTCTAATCAGGATCCTGTTGGTCTGTAGGCAGTTGCTCTACCAGGTAAGCCAAAGGGAAAAGTCCTTCACTCTCAGCTGGGAATGTATCTGTGACAACTATGTGCACACATTGCACATACTCCCCAAACAAACACAAACAGTTGGTTTGCAAAATAACCATTTACTGGGTTCCTTAAATACAGTTCACTTAAAGGCTCTATATTCAGGTGTGATGCACGCACCAGATCTAGACATTCTTAGTAGGCTCTTATCCCTCCGGGAGTCTTTTTAGTTGTGGTGGAAGATTTTGATTAGGAGACAGTTTGATCCAGCAAAAAGGCACTGGACTAGGAGATAGGAAACCTGTGTTCTATTTATGGCTCTATCACTGTCCTGCTGGGTCCTTGGGCAAGTCACTTCATTTTTCTGTGCCTCTTACTATGTGTTTGTGCCCTGCTAGCACGAAGGGCACCTGATTTTAGATGGGGCTTCTGAAATAATAATAATATAATATAATAAAGAAAGAAGCCACATTATTTGCGGTGGTCTGTTACGCCAGGCAGCCGTCTTCAGAGTCTCTCTACTCCTTTATGTCCTATTTTTCCACTTCCTCGCTGAATTAAACAGTCCCAGGGCTTATCTACTCGTACAGCGCTGCATCGGCACAACTGCACTGAGGCAGCTGCGTCGCTGTAGCACTTAGTGAAGATGCTACTTACGCTGAAGGGAGAGCTTCTCCCATTGGCATAGGTACTCCATCATCCCGAGAGGTGGTAGCTATGTTAATGGGAGAAGTCTTCCCCTCGACATAGCACTGTCTACACTGGGGATTCAGTCAATATAACTCTGTCACTCAGGGGTGTGGATGTTCTATACCCCTGAGCGATGTAGTTATACCAGCATAAGTCTGCAGTGTAGACAAAGCCCCAGTCTTTTTGAGCTTTCATCATATGGAAGTCTCTACATGCCACCAATCACTTTTGTTTCCTGTCTCTGACCCACATCTATTTCGCCAGTATCTTTTTTTGAGACAGGGTGACCAATACTGCACATCGCATTCCAAGTGGGTGAATTTGGAACCTAGCAATGGGGAACATGTAGTTCAAATAATTCCTTCCAACATACATTACAGAGAATTGTTCTCAGAGTCACTGCATACTCGGCTATCAATATTTTTAATGACTGAATGAGTCCCTTCTCCCCACAGCTTCCTTGCATTTCACAATTGCATCACTGTCCAGATTTTCAGGCCTGGCAAAAAATTATATGGGTGGAACTGATTCTGAGCATAGGTTTCATGAGGCAAGGGAGTTTATTTCGAACCTTCTTCTGAAGTAGCTAGTGCTTGTCACTGTCAGAGACAGGCTGCTGCACTAGATGGACAATGTGTCTGTATGATAAGCCCTATGTTCCCGTCTAAAACAATCTCCAATTTTGTTGATATGCACACACAGGCTGGGGCAGGGAGTTGGGGTATGTGGGGGGGGGGGGTGAGGGCTCTGGGTGCAGGCTGTGGGTACAGGCTCTGGGGGAGCTGGGGATGAGGGGTTTGGGGTGCAGAAGGGTGCTCTGGGTAGGGATTGAGGGGTTCGGAGGGAGGGAGGGGGAGATCAGGGATGAGGCAGGGGGTTGGGGCGTGGAAGGGGCAGCGCTTACCTCAAGCAGCTCCTGGAAGCAGCAGCATGTCCCCCCTCCAACTCCTATGCAAAGGCGCAGCCAGGCGGCTCTGCGCACTGCCCCGTCTGCAGGCACCGCCCTGCAGCTCCCATTGGCCGCAGTTTTGGCCAATAGGAACTGCAGGGGTGGCACTTGGGGCAGGGTAGTGCGCGGAGGCCCCTGGCTGCCCCTAAATGTAGGAGCTGGAGGGGGGACATGCCGCTGTTTCCGGGAGCTGCGCGGAGTGGCCCCCGACCCCACTCCCCGGCTGCAGCGCGGGAACCGGGCTAGCCCCAGACCCCGCTCCCCAGCAGGAGCTTGAGGGCTGCATTAAATTGGCTGGTGGGCCGGATGTGGCCCGCAGGCCATAGTTTGCCCGCCCCTGCTCTACGCTCATCACAGCTGTCTTGATGAAAATAATATTATAATAGACCCACAAGCTCAAGCATACAGAGTTACCTTAGGAAGACAACCATTGTTGGGAGAAGGGTAGAGAAAATGTGTGCCTAACATGATACACAGCTTACTTCTGGAAAAGGCTTCTGCTTATTTCCTTGGCTTGCCTCCCAGCAAGGAGACTTGGCTTTTATGGTTTCTCAGCAGGTGCAGCCCAGCCATGTGTTTTCTGATCCCCACGGTCCACATTCCAGAACATTACCCCGTACATCCTTAGGGTGGCAAAGACACTAATTTTCACTGCTTCCTTGTACCTTAAGTCCAACCTTGACAGCAGAAGTACAGTGATTTATTTGTATGAGGTGGTGGGGAAGATTGTCAAAGAAAATGTCCACCTCTTAGTTCCTCTTATTATCTGTTCCATAGTGCTAGACATTCAATAGCTTCCCAGCCAGCAAACACGAATTCCCTTCTTTTTTGTGGACTACCCTATATGGCTTTATCCCGAGCCTTGTGCACGTGAAGCATGTTGGAGCACCACAGAGATGGCCTGTACCTGCTGATAGGGGCAGTGGATTCAGCAGACGTTACTGAGCATGCTCAGTCCATGAGAGAGTGCTCAGTACAAGCCAAACAGCAACTCTGGGAGGGCATGTGACCCTGTGTTTCCCCTCCACCCCCATGCATTGCCTCTGTGTGAAAGAATTGTGCTGCAGTGAGGCATGACTCCTCTGCTGCTCCCTTATTCCAAAAGGGGAATAAGGTGTGACTGCTCCATACCCACAGCTAATTGCTGTTCTCCTCCAGCTTGCATGCATGCGAGCACCACTCAGATGACCAGTACGTTGAGGTAGAGGAGGAAGGCAGTAAAGCCAAAGTCAGTGTTGCCAAATGAAGAGTCTCTGGATATTTTGTGCTTTTCTTAAAGCCTCTGCTCCTGGAGTCCTGTGAATACATGCGAATCTTAGCTTTCATTTAACAAAATTGTCTCGCTCTCACGGTTGTGAAGAAAGTTTGAAACACTGAACCCTAAAGGCTGAAAAATCTGAAGAAGAAGAATGAGAATCCATTTTTTTAGATCCCATGATTTTAAGCCAGTCTCATGATTTTGGGGGCTGACTCATGATTTTTTTTTTTTAATGCTAGAGTTGGCAATACTGCAAGTCTCTGCACAGTCCCTTCCCACCTGATTAGGGGTAGTGGACACGCAGGCCTGGGGAGTCCATGCGGGAGTGCAAGTTTGCATGTGTGTGTGTCTTACTCCCATGTACATCCAGGAGCAGGCATGTAGACCTACAACCTTAGCTGCATGTTTTTCTCTGGTTTGCATTATCGTTCAGTAAACACAGTACAACACAGTAGCCTTGGATTGCAGCTGTGAGACCTCTATGTGGCTTTTCCCACCCCATCATAAGTACTCCATACATAAATCACCTCAAGAACCAAAGCCCCTGAGATGTACCTTCGACTTACTTAGGGCTGGTCTACACTACCGCAGTAAAGCGATCTAATTTATGCAACTTCAGTTACGTGAATAATGTAAAGAAGTTGATGTAGTTAGACCCACTTACTGCGGTGGCTACAATGTGCTGTATCGATGTGACAGTGTCTTCCATTGACTTCCCTTATGTTTCTCAGGGAGGTGGAGTACACAAATTGATTGGAGATCAACACTGCTGCAATCGATGCAGCGAGTGTCAATTTAGCGGGTCTGGTGAAGACACGCTAAATCAATGGGGGAGCACTCTCCTATCGTTTTGTGTACGCCACCTCCCCGAGAAGCATAAGGGAAGTTGACGGGAGATGCTGTCCCATTGACACAGCACAGTGTAGCCACCACAGTAAGTGGGTCTAACTACATCAACTTCAGTGACCTTATTCATGTTACTGAAGTGGCGTAAATTAGATCAATTTACCACGGTAGTGTAGACCAGCCCTAACCCTGGGCAAGAGGAGGGAACCATGTTTGAAGTCTGTTACTTGAAACATTTTGGATGGCATAAGGATTTGATATTCTCGTTTCAATGTGTTTGCTTATTTGCTTGTGTTATTATTGCTCTTATGTATCAGCTTAGCTGGCTAATATGCCTCTTGGATTACAGTTGATGTTGGTGAACATCCTGGATTGTAAATAGGCATCCTAGATTGTAAATGAGAAATCAGGTAGCAAATATGATTTAGTGTTCTTTGCCTCATGTATGGCTGTGTTATGTTCATCTTCTTTATTTATGTGAACAAAGGTTAAATCCCCGCTCCATTAAACGTACAAAGACATTCTGAAGGCATTAAATCAATATCAAGGTTTTATGTTGCTAAACAAATGTCTATTTTAACAGTCCTGGTATGGTTCAATTGGCAGCACTCTGAGCTCTAGAACTGAATTGTGGATTCAGTTCTCAAATACAAGCCCCCTGATTTTCAGAGGCACCCACAGCTGCTGTTGCCTTCAGATGGGGATGTGGGTATGCAGCACTTGTGAAAAACAGGCCCAAAGACTAGAGCTTGAACCTACTGCTGAGCTACATTGTAGCAAGGAGGAAGATTGGATGAAAAGCGGGACTTGGACATTCTTAGATAGAAGCAAACATGTTCTTTTCCATCAGCTTGGGACGGTGTGTTGGGGTGGACTAGGTCCGGACGCCCCCAGGTGGAGGCCTTGCGGCCTTACCACACCCCGCCCCAGAAAAGGACAGCTTAGAAATCCTCCAAGCTGCCTAGAGTGGCTGAGTTGGAAGCTGCCAATCGAGGCCCAGCAGGCTAGTATAAGAAGAGCTGCAAGACCAGAGTGAGATCAGTTCCTTGCTGGAGCTGGAGGAGTGTAGATAGTGTACCTGGTTGGCTGAGGGAGCTACAGGACCCCCAGACAAAGCAGTGCTGGCGGGGATGTGAAGGAGTTCCAGGCTGGCTGCTGGGATTCAACCAGCACAAGGCCCTGAAGTAAGAGTGAAGAATGTGCTGGAGCCATGGGGAAGTGGCCCAGGGAATTGTAGCAGCAACACAGTTTATTTAAAGGGACATGGCAGATGGCTGCTATCTATAGGGTTTCTGGGCTGGGACCTGGAGTAGAGGGTGGGCCCTCTGGGAAAGTGGCCTGGACTTTGATACACGCCAGAAGGGGAACTTAACTCTTTTAGTGGCCCAGCTAAAGAGCTTGGGCCAGAAAGGCCAAGAGAGGTGAAGTCTCCAGGAGGGAGCCCTGCGGGATGTGGCCCCCCACCACAGCCAGGACTGCTTGAAGAGCAGGGACAATTTTTGAGAGAGCCCAGAAGGGGCTGAGAGACCATTCAAACCAGGGTACTGTGATAGGCTGTGCTGGACTGATTGATGAGTGAGCCCAGAGATAAGAGATAAGGGGAACTTTCAGAGGGTGCTGTGGTAGACCTGCTGTTGGACTTCTAAAACAACCCCCTTTTGAGATATATCACATACAGACTGAGACTTGGCAAGAGGGCTGAGTCACCGACGACTCACAACAAACTGAGAGAGCGCGCAGGCACATGCACTCGGCCAGGGGGTGCTGATGGGAGGTGAGTGCACCTCATTAGAGATCGTTTTTCAGATGAAAGTTGATTCCCCTTTTCAGAAAGAGCAGAAGACAATGTTCTCTGTCTCAAAAGGGCCAGTTTGTCTCTTGCAGACTGAGTTGAACTCTCAGTGCTGGGAGGCAGCATACATAGTGGTTAAAGTGTGGGACTGGCAGTCAGGAGAGCTGACCACTGACTCACTGTGTGACTTCGGCCAATTTAACAGTTCTCAGCCTCAGTTTCCCCCATCTATATAACAAGCACAATAATATTTACACATCTCTATAGAGTACTTTGTGGTCCATAGGTGCAAGAGTGGCATTGCAGAGTATCACAGTTACCAGGCTAACTTGACCCTTTAAGGTCTCAGGCCTTGAGCTGTCACTTCTTGAGGTAGAGTCAGAGGATTCTCCCACTCTCAGACTGGGCACTGGCAGCAGTACCTTGTAATCAACCATAATTTACTTCAGCAGGTCTGACTCGTGTCCAGACCTGGCAATTCTGTATCCTCCAAGAGCAATGACAGTGGTGCCCAGTGACCAGGTATTTTTCCTGTTTGTTCTTCCCCAGTCTTCCTAGTAAGCTAGATCAATGCATTCATATAGGAAAATCTTATATCCTAATATACAATAACTTCCCTCCGCTGACCAGGTCACAATGTTCATAGTATTCTTAAATTGTTACACAGCCGCTCCCACAGTAGTCATAAAATTATTACATATCCATACACTTCAGTGATTACAGAGCTGCTCCATTGCCTACTAGCTCCACTGCACTTCTACTCTAACAGTTTTTTAAACATAGCTTTTTGTATGTAACGTCCTAATTTTTTAAAGAAAGCAAACTGAGAAACAGAAATTGTCATGTGGAACCATATTGACACCCAACCTGCATCATCCATTGGGTTGAGGCCGGTAAATCCACAGCACACACTCCTCCTACTTGTGCTAATAGACAAACTGGTAGTAATAGGCTGTTATCCTCTACATGGACCAGCCACTAGAGGGGGTGAGACACACACATTTTGCTGGTGGGTTTCACAGCTATTTCCTGAGAGTAGAAGAATGTGGCGTGGGAATTCGGATTCAATTCCAGATTCTGGAGGGTAGTGTGCTCTAGCAGTTATAAATCTTTGTCTCTGTATCCCCCAGCCTGTCTCCCTTTGTTCCAGCCATCACCCTGGCTCCTATCCGCTGCTGTGCTCCTCTCCCCTCCCACCCCACCTTGCCCCTTGTGTTATGGCTGTCATGTACAGTACTAATCCTAGAACTGGAAGGGACCTCAAGAGGTCATCTAGTCCAGTCCCCTGCACTCATGGCAGGACTAATTATCTAGACCATCCCTGACAGGTGTTTGTCTAACCTGCTTTTAAAAATCTCCAATGATGGAGATTCCACAACCACTTGAGGCAATTTATTCCAGTGCTTAACCACCCTGACAGTTAGAAAGTTTTTCCTAATGTCCATGCTAAACCTCTCTTCCTGCAATTTAAACCCATTTCTTCTTGTCCTATCCTCAGAGGTTAAAAAAAACATTTTTCTTCCTCCTCCTTGTAACAACCTTTAACATACTTGAAAACTGTTATCATGTCCCCTCTCAGTCTTCTTTTTTCCAGATTAAACAAACCCATTTTTTTCAATCTTCCCTCATAGGTCATGTTTTCTAGACCTTTAATCATTTTTGTTGCTCTTCTCTGGACTCTCTCCAATTTGTCCACATTGTTCCTGAAATGTGGCACCCAGAACTGGATACAATACTCCAATTGAGGCCTAATCAGAGAGGAATAGAGCAGAAGAATTACCTCTCGTGTCTTGCTTACAACACTCCTGCTAATTCTAGGCAGTCATTTCCCATTTTGTATGTGTGCAACTGATTGTTCCTTCCTAAAGGGAGTACTTTGCATTTGTCCTTATTGAATTTCATCCTATTTACTTCAGACCATTTCTCCAGTTTGTCCATATCATTTTGAATGTTAATCCTATCCTCCAAAGCACTTGCAACCCCTTCCAGCTTGGTATCGTCCGCAAACTTTGTAAGTGTATTCTGTATGCCATTAGCTAAATAATTGATGAAGGTATTGACCAGAACCGTACCCAGAACTGATCCCTGCGGGACCCCACTTGATGATTGTGAAACTCTGATAACTACTCTCTGGGAACGGTTTTCCAACCAGTTTTGCATCCACCTTATAGTAGCTCTATCTAAGTTGCATTTCCCTAGTTATTTATGAGAAGGGCATGCGGGACTTTATCAAAAGCTTTACTACAATCAAGATATACCACGTCTACCGCTTCCCCCCTATCCACAAGGCTTGTTACCCTCTCAAAGAAAGCTATCAGGTTGGTTTGACATGATTTGTTTTTGACAAATCCATTCTGACTGTTACTTAGCTCCTTATTATCTTCTAGATGTTTGCAAATTGATTGCTTAATTATTTGCTCCATTATCTTGGTGCATTCGAGTCAGTATGCCTCCTCCTGCTCTGTGCTGTCTGGGAGTATGAGGGGCATTGAGAGCACAGGAGGAAAAAGTCTCCTATGTCTCAGTTCTAGTACCTGGTGCCACAGTGGCCGTTGGCAGCCGAGAAGAGCAATTAGGAAAGTCCTGCTCATCCCCTGCATTCCTGGGATGGAGAAATCTCAGTCACTTTGTGTGGATGCACATGGGCTGTACGGTTGGCATGTAGGAGCCATATGTGAATGGAGCTTGGATGATGCAGATGGAATTTACCTGCCACAAACCTCTACTGAGTATGTTTGAGTAGAGATTTTCCAGAGATTTATAACTTGGCCAGATTGGGACTGATTTTCAATGGGGTGGCAAAAGGCATGTCCCTGACACAAGGGTGTCCCCCTGCTAAATTTCAAGTCCCCCTTTCCAAAGTATGGCAGCACTAGAGCTCCTCAATGAAACAGTTCCAAGAATTTTTGAACACAGGCAAAACATGTTTTCCTCTAAATTTGTTGCAAGAAATGGCCTCACCATTTTAACTTAAACATTCCAATTTAATTCAGCCTGAGGCAGACACCCCTCTGAAAAATTTCAGCCTGGATGGTTAAAGTTTGGCAAAGTTATAAGCTACTGTAAATGGAGTCTTATAATGGAAAGTGTCAGGGCTTGTCCACATGGATCAGCAGTGCGCACTAGTGGGGTGTGATTTCTAAAGTGTGCCACACATTGGTGTAAATTTGCCTGTGTAGACCCTGCTGGCGCGAACTATGTTAATGTGCATGAGGGAACTTTTGGTTCATGCCAGCAGGGTATAAACAAGCCAGTTAATGTGCAGTATGTTGTGCTTTAGATATCACATTCCTCTAATGCGTGTTGCTGCTGTATGTAAACAATCCCACAGATAACCTTAACTATAGGAATTGCTACCTGCTCTGCTGCCCTCCCCCTCGAGAGAATATGAATATGCCCATATCGGGGAGGGGTATTTCTAAGGTTTGGCCAATAGTGTTGATCCATGTTGTGAAACTCCTATTGTCCTAGAAGGGAGCTATGTGGGGAAAGAATGCAGGCTATTTAACAGAGATCCACTGTATGGATTGGAGAAAATTCTGCCCTTAATAGAGGGCTGTTGTGGGGATTTAGTGAATTTCCCTGAATTTAACTCTGTCTTTTGCCATGGAGCTAACTACTGTGCCAAATGGTCATCCACAGTTTGCTAGAGAAAGAAATGCTACTTTACATTCAAGGAAGCAGATTTTTATGGTTGCATATGATACAATAGTCACAACTGAACAAGCAGTAGAGGCTAAACTATGGCAATAATGTTCACGCCATTGTCGTTCAAAAGGAATTCAAATTAGCAAGCCCATATAAAAAAAAATCAGTCACGTTTCGGATATGTAAGATACAGCCATATTTAGAGGTTTTGATAAGCCGGTTGTATTGGTGATTATATACTGAATATGGGAAGGGGATTTGCTTCTTTGCCGGTTTTAATAGAGGTGGGGTAGCTAAATTCAATGCCAGGCACTTTCATCACAAGTTGCTTGGAGGTGTTCACATTTGCTTATGAAATAGCCCCTCTTGAACTAAGGAGATGGAAATGAAATACTAAAAGGCTTTCTTGAAGTGCTTCCATGTTTCCCAGCTCAGAACATCACATTTGATATTAATATTAGGTACTGAGGCAAAAGTCATCAGGTAGAGAAGGGAGGAAATGTGGAAATAGTCATTTTCTTGTGTTGTTTCCTCAGGATGCTATTTTGAGTCTTTAAAAAAATCATGCTTTGCTGATGAGCATGCTGTAAACCGGGGAAGTGGCAGATGTAATTGAAGTCCCTGGGCCCTGCCCTAGAAGAGGTTCAATACTGGCAGCATGCAATTGTTTATATGAAAGCAAACAGATGGATATATTTGGTCAAATTCTGTCGGGCTCCTCTGTGACCTTCAGAGTTTTCCTTACTATTTTGAGTGGGATGCTTAAATCTGCATGTAGTTGTACATGATGGATACTTTTGCACCTTTGAGAAGGGAACATTACCCTGGGTGTCTTCAAATCATACCTGCTTTCTTTACTGATGAAAACAGTACCACAGAGCCAATACAGCTACTGATGCGTGAGCTGGATTTTATTCTGCCCTCATGATATCAACAGAATTGTCAACTAAGTTCTGATAGCAGAATTGTAGGAGGCAGAAAGAACCCAGCTTGACTTTCCTAGACTGATCACAGAGTTGGCTGGTTAGGAGGGGGGAAAGTCCAACTATTTCATCGTAAAAGTGAATAAATTTACATAGAAGAAATTGAGGAGGAGTTAATCTGGAACCCCCATGATGTCATTTTTGAGACACATTTCTAACGTTTAATTCACATTAATCATATCAGAGATGAAAGGGAAGCAACAGAGATTTAAAAAGTGAGGATGCAGTTGCATCAGAAGGACACAGCTAAAGCCATTTTCTGGCATATGAACAACTTTGAGAAAATGTTGGGCTGCTTCCATCAGTAATATTAGAAAAGTTTGTGTGTTTTGGGAATACTCACAGGGTATTGTGTGTAACATAGTTCTAATAATATAGCTCATCTGTCATGTCATGGAAAAAATCCAGGTGAGACTAAATCATCCTAGCGTCCATTGTGCAGATGTGCCAGCATCTGCATTATAAACCAGTTGTCATTATTATGTATTGTATATAAAAATATCTAATGTATCAATGACACCCTTGTCATTGTTGCATAATATTACTGTTAAAAAAGATAATACCTCCAGAGGTTGGAACCATGCAGGAAAAAAGATACTTTTATCAGAAATTTTTAGCTTTTATGCATTTCAGGGGAGTTGTAAAAACAACAAAACAAAACAAAAAACCTGATATTAAATGCGTGAGGCTGTGAAGTTTGCAGTTGTGTGAATGATACTTTCTAAAAATACATTTCTTTGAACCATTAACTGCAGAAATGTTACTGCATTGGTGTTAGAAGAGTAGGACTGAAGTTCACATGGGTGGGGGAGAGAAGGAAGACCTAACTGTGACTATGTTAACTTTTGTGTTCCCATCACATCCTCTTGGTTTACATTTACACTTTACTCCCTTGCCCCCAAAAAAGCTTTCATGTAGATTTACAAAAAATAATTCCTTTTTTCACTTTTTCTTGAGATTTTGATTTGTGGGGCAGTCTTGAATGCTAACACACCAGTGACACAACCTCAGTCAGTTAAACTATGGAAGTCAAATAGTGAATATCTTGCTGTATGCTGGTTAGAATCTACTTGCTAATATATTTTTAACACTGCTTTCTTCTTTCACCATCCATACCATGTTGTGTTTGTAAGATGAACATTCCATGCAGTGTTGTTGTAGCCATATTGGTCCCAGGATATCAGAGAGACCAGGTGGTTGAGAGACAAGCTTACACAGAGAAGCTCAAAAGCATCTCTGTCTGACCAACAGAAGTTGGTCCAATAAAAGATATTATCTCACCCACCTTGTCTCTCTAATATGAACATTAGCCAAATGGTCTACATGTCTTCATTTCAATTCTGCAGCAATGTCTCATTGCAATAATATTTGATGTAATAATTTTCCTGTTAGTACAGACTTTCTAACTATGTTAATGGAAGTTAGACTGGCCACAGAGACATTCGTGAGAACTACCTATGCAGTGACATTTAATCAATTTATTTGATCTCACTTTAGCTTACCTGCTCATGCCTTTTTTGCTCTGGTGTTAACCTTAGGAGAACTTGGTATATAATCACAAGTCTTTCAGTCAAATGCAACTTAACAAAACATTATTAATAGCTGAGTGATGTATTAACCCTTTTGAACACTTTTGCCCAGCATATGCTAACAAACAGATGTTTCTATGTGTATGCTTGGGTACTGCTGTTCAGCATCTTATGGCTCAGTCTTAAAAAGTGGTGTGTGTGTGTGTGTGTGTGTGTGTGTGTGTGTGTGTGTGTGTAATGTTAAGGAGGACAAAATGTTGGCTTTGTGATTAACTCAGAGTAGTGTCCCTAAAGGACATCACCGTTGGAGATAAACTTTGATCACTTACTCTCTTGAGTAGAGCGAAACAGAGAGCATTACACAGCGGATGCTCTCAACCTTTAGTGTTGATCTATAGGTGCAGTGAAGGAGGAAGAAGTTGAAGGGGATGATGGGACAGCAGTGTGGGTTGTGTTCCAGTGAACTCTAGCAGTCATCCAAGGACATTTTTTGGACACATTGAAGACACCAGATGTGTGGCTACTGTATTACAGTCAAAATGTGATGAAATAGTTGTGTTGGAGAGGGAGTGCCCTTGTCTAAAAAGCTAGAATTATGGTCTTTGGGTTAAAAATAGTATATTTTTACTATGGTTGACAAAGCTGCTTCCATTGTTGATCATGGTTAGGAGTACTGTTACTCGTTTGCAGAGTTGTATGGCTAAGGATGATTTTTTAAAAATTTACCACTGGTAGCCATGGTCACTAATCTCCATACCAAGCCATTTGTCAATAATCAAGACTGGCCAGCAGGAAGGAGCTAATAATAGGCTGATCACAGCTGACTCTTTGTAACAGTGACCCTTCTACTCAATTTAATCAAATAGACAGCAAAGTCAGCATTACAAATCAAAGTCTCAAGTGGTATTGTGAGTGAGGTAAACTTTGTTATATACCTGGTTTGTTATAGCATGACCAGAATTATTGCCAGCTCTTTCTCACTTACCTAAAGAAAACCTTGCGCTTTTGGATTTCTCATACAAAAGTGTAATTCCTGTGTAGATATTTCTTTTTTTTTAATTGAAGCCCTAAATTTCACTTATTTCATATGCACACCACTTAGTAATGATTTTAATGGCCACGAATGACTATTTACTCTGTCTGTATTTACTCTGGTTTACTTCCTTGGGCAATGCGTTCTAAGAGTTAAGCAGTAATTATTAAGGTGCAAGGTAGTTCCTGGGGGTCAGTACTGGGAGAGGGCAGTGACTTCAGGTGCAGCCCTTAATGTCAGCTGGCCATTAATTAATGAGAAATGCTTGTTGATGGGGTCTTTCCTGTTGTCATTAACTGAAAACTGGGGAGAAAGCTTAATCTGTCCTTGGCATGTTTTTAGAGAAGGAAAGAGAATGACTAGCCTCAATGTTAGATTTTATTCATAATCTTTCAGTATTCCTTCTCAGCTCATATGTATCAGTCATTGGGCCCTGGTTGGGCATGAAATGAAACCATGGTAATCATTTGAGTTAAAATACATCTATTTATATCCTGTTCCAATTGTCTAAACATGTGAAAACTTGAGATAGACCAACAGGGCTATTGGTTTTCAAAACATTTTTTCTTTTGCATGGGAGTGATGGAGAAGGTTGGGAATAAACTGCACCAATATTTTTGGAAGGGCACAGATAATGACTAATCATATTGTCCTGGGGAAGTAAGGCCCTTTTGCACAGAACAGTCATACCTTTAATGGTGTTGCTGTAAAACCATCTGAGCTGCAGAAAGGTTAAAATAAAAATAGATAAGGAAAGAGCAAGAAATAAATTTAGTTGGCTGAGAAATATTTGCATCTACTACATGGTCCTGTTTGAAGACGACTATATTGATACAAAACTAGGTACCTTTTAGTTTGCAACGGCAGTGTCCACATGGGGCAGTTAGAGTGCAACATTTTGGTGCGCTCTGCAATTCACACTCCCGTAGTCTGCAGTCCGTAGACAAGACCCAAGACCTGGCCATTCCCTCCAAAAAGTCTACAGCTCCAAATTACAGCCAGCTCAGTATTAACCTGTTCGGATGGGACACTGAGCAGATAGCAACTGGTAAATACTTGGGTAGCATCATAGATGGTGCTGAAGGATGCTTGATAGATGTGACGCATGCGTCTGATGAAGTGGGTATTCACCCACAAAAGCCTATGCTCCAATACATCTGTTAGTGTATAAGGTGCCACAGGTCTCTCTGTCGCTTTTTACAGATCCAGACTAACACGGCTACCCCTCTGATACTTGAAAGATGTGGACACTCGTATAGCAGCTATTGCATGTTTCGGGCCCTTCAGTGGCTTCTGTGGGGATGCAGTGACAGCAGACTTACCACAAAAGTGCAGAGCTATAGAACCACAGTTATGCAAACACTTTTGTATGGAAGTGAAACATGGGTGCTGAGGAAGGCTGAAGAACACCAGACTGATGTTTTCGATTCTCATTGTGTTCCTCAGTTGAGCCATATTAAGAGGAAGGAGAAGATCAGAAATGAGGATATTCTAGGCCAACCTGAGCCACTGACTCCATCAGCACTGGTTTGATGTTGGTGAATTTCTTGGCATGCACATATTACTAGAAGGGAAGACCAATGAATTCTGAAGTGTCCCCCCCCCAGGAATGCCACTCCACGACTGGTGATCCAAAAGCTTTAGTGGCATGACAAAATTGCCAGCAAGGGACCTAAACTGAATATCTAGCTAGACCATCTTCTGTAACTAGCCAGAGATTGATTCGGGTAGTGCTTGATCTGCAAGGAGTTCGGAATTTCCCAGGATGATGATGATAATGACTTGACTGTGGAAAGTCTTTATAGGACTGTTGAATTTCTACAATGAAATTACAATATCCCCATCCAGTGAAAAGAGAAAACATTAGGCCATTGATGGCACAGAAAAAAAACTTATTCTTATTTGCCTACATAACTTACTTGGTTCACTAAGGCTCCGATCCTGCATACACTTGAAGCATGGGATTGGTCCCATTGACTTCACATGAATTATTTATGTGTTTGTTTGTTTCACATGTTCACGAACACTTGAAGATTGAGACCCAAATGTTTGTGTTGGAAAAGTTTCAGGCCTCTTTTCCCTTCCCTGCACTGT
Organism: Malaclemys terrapin pileata; assembly: GCF_027887155.1. Lineage (NCBI taxonomy): Eukaryota > Metazoa > Chordata > Testudines > Emydidae > Malaclemys > Malaclemys terrapin. Next base: position 118,264,612 of record NC_071505.1, read on the forward strand.
CCAATAAAAACCAGAGGTACTAAATTAAAAGCTTTATACTGGAAAGCTGGGAGTCCTGATGGATTAAAACAACAAAACAAAACTGGCCTTCCATGCAGGTTTGTCCACATCACTCATTAGAACTGAGCAGTGTCTTCATTCATTGTCCATCCACAACATGTCTATTCTTACTGTGAGTGCTATACTCATCTTTCATAGGGACTTAAGCTTTCCATCTAGACTTTCTGTACTGGTGGGGAGCATTCTAGGCTACAATCAGTTTTCCAAAGTCTTTTGGTGTCCTTTTTCCCTGTAACATCATATTCCCGGACTGAAGACCACCAGAAGACTCTGGACCTGCTTTACCATTACCCTGTATAATCCTTTATACCCCTGCAAATGCTACTATTCAAACACAAGAGCATTATACACCAATGTTGCACTGGTTTGAATGACTACGCAAGGAGCAAGGTAACAGGGAGTTGGGTCCTGTATCCTTCGACTAACAAAAATCATATGTAGGGCCTATTTCACTAACATTTCCACAATTAATAGGCTGTGAATATAGATAATTTCACATGGACAAAAATCAGTTGTTAATTTCTTTACATTTCCATTTAAAAAACTTCCTAACCTAATGTTTATTTGAACGTATTTTGTCCTTGCCTTGTTTTGACATGTTTAGCTTCTCTTCAAACTAAGAATTAAAAGAAAACCTTCAGTGGAAATGTGAAATTACAGAAAGCCAAGAGCAGGTGATTGATTATGAAATTCACTATGAATAACCTCAAAGACTGAGCATTCCCCTCTTCCCACTTTTCTTTTGTGTGTGTATGTATGTGTCCTGCTCAGTGTTTACCTACCCTATTTGTCCCCCATCTGGTGTCTGCTCCAGCACCAGCCTGGCTGTTCCAGAGTCAAGAGTACTTTAGCTTTTTCACTATCAAAAGGAAGAGAAAATAAAATATAGATTAAAAATGCGAAAAGGAGGGGGAGAGGGGGAACACGTCCATAGATTTTTCCTAATGTGATTTTTTGTGATGATTTTTTATTGTTGTTTTGTTTGGGCAAGTTTCTTGCCATGTACCTTTGCATTTGCATTTCCTGTTGATTGGCAATTTTTAAACTGTTTATTGTGCTCTTTTGTTTAGCTGTTCAAGAGCTAAAACAAAAGCCACCAGGCCCTGTGAGGGACACATTTGCATGCGGCGAGCGTTGCCCGAGGAAAAAGTAATTGCTAATGCATATTTATGTGGCACAAATTTGCCATTTGTTTATGCATAAAATTATCAATAGTGCAGGGCGGCCCAGCCGTAGAAAATGGTGACCTTTTTAGCTTAATAAATAGAAATCAGCTGTTGTTGTGAAGAGATCAGCCATTTATTCTGTGTTGAGGGACACTGCCGGGAAAATGTAGATTGGTGCTGGCAATATCATTAAATGGAAGGCCAATGACCCTTTCGGTATAGTCTATTATACTTTATCTAATAGGGGATAAATGACTCTGGTTGGCAAATAGATTAAAAAAACCCTCCAGACCTCTCTCTTATACCTCAACCACATAGATTATGAGCAGATAGCCACTGAGGAGGTAATCTTAGACAAACCTGTTACTCTCATTCTAGAGTGACTCACTTTTAAAGCAGTATCTCTATGCTAGTCCTTGACCATTTTGATAAAATGGATTTGGATTAAAAAAAACACCAACTGTGATTATTCTTTTCACAGTGACAGACCTGAATCTTCTGTATTTTATAGGGCTTTGTGTTGGGTTGGAGAGTGCATCTGCTGCGGTAACTAATAGTTCATCTGTCCAGAAAGCAGCATTCTACAAGGTTCCATTGCAATCGTATTTTGTGGTCATGAAACTGGGACAGTCAGTTTCAAGGGGGAAAGGAATGAGGTCCCTCCTGAAGACAACAATGAGTTTTAGCAAGTAGCTGTGACAAGTTTCTCCATTTCCTCCCCCTCCTACCCCACCCACCTTCATTTTTTCATGTGAACATAGTGCTGGTAAAGGTTTGCCAGATTGCAGATCTAGTGAGTGAATTCCTTTATCTGCAAGTACACATGGGAAGTGGCAATGAATGCTTCTTCATGCAGCCCCACTAATGTGCCTCAACCCTGATAGGCAGCCTTAAGACCCAAGGAGGCAAGAGTGAACAACGATAATTCCCCAAGTACCTGTAAAAATGTGCAAGTGGAAGAATACCAGAGTTTTTTACATCTCTCTTGTTTTGCTCCATGTAGTATATTGTGGGCTTGTTTACACTTGAGATGCTACAGTGGCACAGCTGTAGTGCTTCAGTGTAGACCCCACCTATGACAATGAGAGGGGTTTCTCCTATTGGTGTAGTTAATCCACCTCCCCAAGAGGTGGTAGCTAGGTCCACGGAAGAATTCTTCCATCTACCTAATGCTGTCTACACGGGGCTTAAGGTAGTTTAACTACGCCGCTCGGGGGGTGGATTTTTCCTCTTCAATACTTGCAAAGGGTTGCTGTTTTGTGGTGGGGAAGGGCTGAGTCACTTGGGAACCATGATCTGTTTGCTTTCTAAACATCAATCAGAACATCACAAAACAGCCACCTTCACATTCTGTACTGACACCTTGTTAGTGGTCTCAATAGAGAGGCAAAAGAGTGAACCAAACGATAGTCTAAATCAGCATTTCAAACCTCTAGTGGGGTCCCTTCAGGGCAGGGCAGTGTGGGGAAGTTTGTCCTTTCATTTCCTGTGCCTATTCAATGGGGAGACTAGGGCTGTCAGCTTGGCTTTTTCACCAACTGTACTACATTCATGTAAAATCTCATTTTTTAAAGTGTTTTTTAAGCCACAATAGAAGTCTTTGGAGAAATGCCTGGTACTGTTTAAGGTAATTAGCTTTCTTCATGCCCACAACAGCCCTCACCTTATTATGGCACTGTTTGGGAAGGAAGCCTCCAGTCTTGTCTGTACCCATGACCCGGGGTGCCGGAAGAGATGGGGCCAGGGGTCATGGCTCCATCACTTTTAGAGGTAGGAGGGCTATGCCCTCCCACTTCTTACCTGCCTTAAGAGCAAGTGATGGGAGGAGGGGGCAGAGAGGAGTGAACAAGGGTGGGGCAGAGGAGTGAACGAGGGTGGGGCCTCGGGGGAAGAGGCGGAGCCATGGTTCGACACATATGGGCCACCCCACACACACACTTCTAGGGAGCCTCCGGCACTCCTGCCCATAACCTTGTTTGTAGGAAGTTAACTACTGTTTTCACTGAGCTGTTGCCCTCTCTTAGTACGCTATCTTGCACCTGCCCCATGCAGTTACTCCAAACCGAGTTCATTTTGTCTCAAATGCAAAAATATTTGCAGGCAACATTATAGAAATAGAGGAAAAAATAATAAAATAAAGAGCAACAAACATAAGCTTACTTAGACAAATGCTACGGAAGCCATACTAGAGTGGAACTAAAGTTAATTACAAAGTAGTGCCTGGGTTACCTCACATGGCAGAAACATCCTTTTTCCCCCTCACCCAGCTTAAAGCTCTCTTTGTCTCACAGTTCTGTGTGTATGTCGGTCACACGTCTGTCTCATAACTGTAACCAGAAGTCCAAATATCTGCAGTCTCCATTGGCATCTGGGGATTGCCTCATCTTCTGGTTAATAAACAGATGCTATCTGGTTTTCCTTTTACAGATTTTCCTTTCTGCTTGAAACAAACTTAGTTATGTTTTTGCCTGGTCCAAACAGATCTGCTTTTTCCAAAAGCTTCTTTCCAATGCAAATGTTGATCCCAGAAGGGTTCCCACTCTATACCTGAAGGCTCACATTCACTCATTCTTTTGCCCCCCCCCCCCCCCCCCCCAATTATAAAACAACTCTTTTGAGGTATGCTGAGTAAGTCCAGGCAGCCGAGACTGGGAGGTGACCTACTACTAAGATTTATTTAGATAAAAATGAATAGAAACTATTAAACGTATCAAGCAGAAATAGAAATTGAGGGCCAGATTCTCAATTAATGTAAACCAGCATAGCTCCATCTGAGGATCTGATCCAGGATTTATTTGTTTATTAGTAATAGTATTGTAATTATTATTGTGGTAGTGCATAGAGGTTCCAGTCAGAAATCAGGGCCCCTTTGTGGTAGGCACCTTTCAAACAAATAGAACAAAGATAGTGCCAGAGAGCCCACAGTCTAGACTTTTGATGGACCTCAGTAGGTGGACAAACAGACAAATGGAGATTGGGTAAGACTGGGGGATAAGTTACAGAAAAGATGCAGTTGTTTGCATAACTAGTAGTCTTGGTGATCAAAGTTTTCATGGGTGGCCTCCAGTCTAACTGGATAATTTGGACCTACTTGCCACAGTCTTTCTTGTATCCTGAGGCAAGAATAAAAGCCAGAAGGGACCATTGTGATCATCTAATCTGACCACCTGCACATTGCAGGCCACAAACCTCACCCACCCACTCCCGTAATAGACCCAGAACCTCTTGCTTGTTACTAAAGTCCTTAAATCATGATATAAAGACTTCAAGTTACAGAGAATCCACACCCTTCTGGAATGCTCCTCTAATGGTCAAACTGTAATGCCCTTACTTAGCCTTGGTAAAATCTTGTCCTTCAAATAGTCCCACTGGCTTCAACAGGCCTTCATGTTGAGCAGAGCTATCAGTCTTGCCTCAGACCTTCAGGGTTAGAGTGCATTCTGAAGTGTGTCAGCAGAGTGACTGGGGCCTTGACTACACACAAGTTGCACTTGTTTAACTTAATTGGTTTTTAAATTGATATAGCTACAATGATTCAGACCCTTTTGTGGACACGCTTAATTTGGTTTGGAAGTGGGATTTTTGGTTTCGCTAAACTGGTTCCTAATTGACTTGTGAAATAAGCCTGCTTTAAAATGAAATAAGAGCATACTCATGGCCTTTTGCATTAACTGAGGTGTTTAAAATTACACCCAAGATTAAACTTTTGCAACTTTCTTATGAAGAAAAGTCCTGATTAACCTTGCTATTATGATGATTGGCAGTTTATGATAGAAATTAATTGATGAATTAGATGAATATCTTATTCCTTTTAATTCTGTTTTTAAGGAATGGGCAGGAGATAATAGTGTACCTTTGCTTTGGGTTTTAGGAAACATTAGGTAAATCTGTTGGTGTATTTGATTACTGTGCAATGGTATTAAAGGCCAGATCCTCAGCTGGTATATAGTGGCATAGGTCTGTTGACTTCAGTTTCCACCACTTGGAGCATGTGACTCTATGTTAGAATGAATGCAAGGGTCTGATCCCGTCTGCAACCCATTCTCAGCTCTTGTTGCATTCCTGTTGTAGCAGGAAAACATTGGGGATTCGGCTCAGAGAAGTTAAGGTCCATTGAGGATAAAGGAAGATAATGTGACAAACTCTGGGCTGGACTGGTTAGCTGGTGGATGTTTCATATGGGTTATATACGAAAAAAAAAATCTGCAGCTTGGCTAGTATTACTGAATGTGACGAACAGTCCACTACGTGAGCTAAGCAATTTATGTTTTCTAAATTCTTTAAGATATATTACAATTAATTAGTATACAACCCTGAACTTGATGAGAGATTGTCTTCACCATGGGAAGCAGAGCTTGATTTCAATGAACCTATACTGCTCTCCATCTACTGAGGGTATCGCCATTTATTTGTTTCTGTTTGTTTATTTCTCCTTTTAGTATGGATCATATTTTCATTTGGAAAATCCACACAGATAATCATCTTAATAGGAGTCCCTTTTTCTGGTGAAATTTACAAACAAAGTATAGGGAGTTTATTCCTGTTTTGCTTACATTGCTGAATATTACAGAAAATCAAGGTTGATTTTTCAAGAACTTGTGTGTACATGCATATCTTGGTATGAACTATGGATAGCTCCCATTTTTTGAACTTTATACCCTTTATATTTATGTTCCATCTTTACTATGTGTCTGCTATATTCATGGAGTATTATGGGAACCATACAGTTGCCAAAATAATCCCACAATGTTAATTTAGTGGAGAAAGTGCCTGCCTTGCATTTTAAAGGTTTTTCAGTTCCTAGCAGGGTTTATTTTTTCAATTTAATATCCCCATTGATTTTTCTCCATCAGTATGATTGTTAACCTCTCCTAGCACTTTTCTAAACCACAAAAACCTGATGCAAAACATGAAGCCAATTTAGAAAATAATATTGAACTCTTTATATTATCCAATCTCTTTTCCACTATAAACTAATGAGGTGGAAATTTAGTGTCCCCATTTTACAGACAGACAAACTGAGGCACAGAGAAGTTAATTGAATTGCTTATGGTTACATAGATACAGGACATCAGTGGGTGGTGGAGCTTGAAACAGAACAGAGGACTTCTTGACTGTCAGTCTTTTACTCTCACCCCTGGACCATCCTGAACAGTCTACTCATATACGAATGTTACAGGCATAAAAATGGAACCACTGAGCTTGGGTTAGCTGTTCAAAGGGTCAAGAGAAACAGGACAAAATTAGAGCTGTATTGGTTATGATGATAAGAGGGAATCTCTTTAGTTCTAATAGTGTCTAACTCTCTCTCTCTCTCTCTCTCTCTCTCTCAGCTTTTACACGTGAAATATTTTGGGTCACACATCAATTTACACCAGTCTCAGTTTTGTAAGAAAGAGTTCTTGAGCCAAATAGAAAGGAAGAGCGTGGTGTTCGAGGAACCCAAGCTTTTATTTTATGTTTTGGGTACATTTTCCTTTTTAAATCTTACTGTTGATATGCATTTGGTTTTATTTTCTAGCCTTCCTCTTGCTGATGACCGTGTTCCTGCTTGATCCTGTTTACAAGATTCCAAAGGTTGAAAATAACCCCAGCTCCTCAGCATTGGGTAGGAAAACAAAACCATATAAAGACAATGCAATTACTCGGGAGGGTTAGCAATATGGAAGTGTGTGATGCGAGGGAAAACATGGAGGAAATAGAGTCAGTTATAAGGTTGTCACAATACAAATCAGTACAGACATTTTTTCTCACTTAGATATATGTACAGTACATATTTTATTAATTAGGGTTTTGATATTCATTCTAGAATTCTCTCTTGGGACAAACTTTTCAAAATAACTTAAAAGTGCCGGTGAAGAGTGTTCAACTGGTAGTCCTAGAGGCTACGGCCTTCATTATTTATCCTAACTATAAAACACGACAGCTGTAGTCCAGGCTTTTTTGTGCTGCCCGGGCAATGTGCCTCAACTTTCCCTTGAACTGACCATGTTTCGGTGTGAGTGGGTTAGATGGACCTTTGGTCTGACCTGGTACAGCCATTCTTATGTTCTTATGTACACGCTTTGCCTTTCCATTAAATTTATGGCCTCTCCTACCAACAATTATTAGCATGGGTAGTGGACTACCATTGCATTTGTTGAATTTGAAACAGTTATTATGAATTCTGCAGGATCAGGTGTGCTAAGATAGGTGAAAACTGATTTTCAGGAATCTGTTTTACCCATATATGACCCTGATTCAGCAAAGCATTTATAGTATGGGAGAGGCAGGGCCAGATTAATGTAGGGGCTTTAGGGGCTGCAACCCAGGACCTTGGGCTAAGGGGAGGCCTGCAGACCCCCAGGCCGGATGCAACCCGCTGCTTCTTTTAATCCGATCCATGGCAAGTCTACAGGCCGTAGGCCAGATGCTGGTTCCTGAGCCTCAGTGCCCCGCCCGCCCCAGGGCTGAAGCCATGAGAGACGGCTCGCTGATGTGCCCCTGCGGCCTCTAGGTGAGGGGCATTTAGGAAATCTCTGTGCATTGCACCTGCCACCAGGGCTGGCTCTGAAGCTCCCATTGGCTGTGTCCAATGGCCAATGGGAGCTGTGGGTGTGGCACCTGCGGGCACGGGCAGCGTGCACCGCGCAGAGCAGCCTGGCCCCTCTGCCTAGAGGCTGGACATGCCGGCCGCCTCAGGGAGCAGAGCAGCGCAGAGCCAGGGCAGGCAGGGATCCTGCCTTAGCCCTGCTGCACCACTAATCAGGAACTGCCCATGGTAAGCACCTCCCAGCCGGAGCCTGCACCCCGAATCCCCTCCTGCACCCAAACTCCTTTACAGACCCCGCACTCACACCTGCACCCCAACCCCCTGTCCCAGCCCTGGCCCCACCCCCCGAGCTGGAGCTGCACCCCCTCCCGGACCCCAATCCCCTGACCCAGCCCAGTTGTCACTTCAGTCAATGGGTTTGCTCACATCCTTAAAGTTATGCATGTGCAGATGTGCTTTGCTGAATTGGAGCTTCAATGCAGAGCATTTTCCAGAACTCCCTACACTGCTTTAGGATCTCATGAGCCAGTTGTCATTGCTTTTATAGTGGGGTGGGGCGGAGGGGAAAGAGAATATTTAAAATCTCAGGTCTCAGCAAGTAGATAGAGCAATATATTGGGAAACATTTCTAAAATACAATTATTTTAAGTCTATCCACCTGCTCTGTTATTTATTTGGCGTGTTGAACAGCTTTGTAATTTTACTTATTTTGTTTCAATTTATAAAATAAAATAGAAAGATCATTTTAAAAGATTTTGTGTTAAACTTTGTAAAGTTTTCATTAACATAGGTTTTTACCTAGTACAGTACTGCTAGGAAATTCTGGGCATGTCTGGTAATTTTAGTAAGAACTGATTTGTAAATGTATGTTTTAGTTTAAAAGGTCATGAGGGTTTTATTAAAGCCTCAATATTGACAAATAATTAGAAATTGAGGAAAAAAACAATTATTTTTGGTCCGTGCAATTCAGTTTTTGTGGTGTTAGCCTGGCAAGTTACGCTAGTACAGGTGTTCCCAAAATTAACGTGTTAAGAACTTAAGTATATCGTTAACTTTACTACCTTGAATGGAAAGTGTTTGCGGGATTGTGGCCTCACAGCCTGATCCTAAGAAGTGCTGAGCACCTTTTAGAGATGGATGAGTGTCTTCATCTCCCTTTGACTTTAGGATGAGTTAAAAATGCTGTATACCTCATAGAGTACTGAATTCCTCTAAGGATTGGGCTCCAAGTAACTTGACCTGTTTCCCTTCTGCTTTGCACCTTGTAATGTCATTTACGCCTTTGCAAGGTAAGTGTGAAATGCTACCAAATCAGATTTCTTTACTGACCCACAATGGTAGGCATATTTTGTACTGGCTTTTCATGTGTTTTTCTCAGGTATAAATGAGCACACAAGATGCAAGGCAGAGAAGAATCAGGCCCACTGTAACTGAGGATTTTGGTCTAGATCCCCAGCTGGTGAAATTGGCATAGCTCCATTGACTGAAATTAGTTGAGGATCTGACATGCAGATCTGGGGGCATGTTTAGAATGTTCCCCTGCAGCGTTTGTAACTCAAACTGCAGCATTTGGTTGGTGTATTAAAGAGAGAGAAACTGGCTAAACAGACTAGTTGAGTGAATTGGGGGAATATATAAACAATAACATAAATGGTGTAAAGTAAATTAGCTGATGAAATGTCTCTCCATGTCCGTGACTGAAGGTGTTACTGGGAACACAGATAAAGAATTTTTTAAATGTATAGCTTTGATGTTGACACACACGCCTTTAGAATGTGGATGTGTGTGTTTGTGCTTTTAGTCCACATGGGGGAAGTGGGGCCTAGTCTTCAGTCATTGTCTTGGACAAATTCTATAGAAATCAGTGAATGTAAGATTCTAGGATTGAGCCCACATTCTGGACAGCTCTTCATGTGGTGTAAATCAATGGTGTCTTAAATGGTTGAATTTATTTACAAAAGCTTTGTGACTCACTTTTCTCTTTTAATTGCAGATAATGAGTTGTGACCTTTTTTGTATTGCTTCCTCTTCTTAGTGATCTTATCAAACAAGAAATCATTGTTTTACCAACTAGTGACCATTAATCTAGGCAGCAAAATTTGTTCTTTATAGAAAAAATAAATTCTTCTATAAGTTGTTGAATAATTTCTGAATAATAAAAGGTCACTCTATAATGGGTGACAGGTTTTTTTTTTTTTTTTTTTTTTAAGTCCTTCATTTAAACAGCGGTCACCAGCCTTTGAGAATGAGCCACTTTGTTGACAAATCTGTCATCTAAATTGAACAACATTAATTAGAACTTTGTGCTGCAGATTTTTACTTTTTAATGTGGTAGTGGTATCAACAAAAATGTATAATGAATTTCATTGAAGATGGTTTTAAAAGGTCTGCCACCTGTAGATAAAAATGTGCATTACTACGCATACATAATTATCAAGCCTGAAAGGCCATGGCATGAACCCCTGACCTTTTGAAATCAAAACACTCACTGTAAAGAAAGGAGGCACTGATTTCTCCAGCTATGCAAATATAAGACTCTCGTATCTACTCAACTATATCAACACTACATTCTATATCTAGTTAGAGACACTTCAAAATGCTTTGTAGGCCTAAGTTTGGCCTCCATTTTTTCCCTGCTTGGAAAGTTCACATGTTTTAATGTGTAGGGATTTATTTTTTTAAACTAAACAAGTGCATTGTTAAAAAATATTCAGTAGCACAACTGTTATGAGACACCCTACAATAATAAACCAGTGTGTGTGTGTATGAAGAGGAGTATGAATGTTGTGTATGCACACATATTTCAGCTTCAGGCTTTCCACAAGGTTATTTACAAGCAGGGAGAAAAACAAACAAACCTATCATTGTAAAAATTATGAAAAATGCTTTGATGGTCCTTTTAAAGTCAGTTCACCAAACATTGGTCACAGCAAAAGCCTGAAAGGCAACTCACAGTTCCCCCCATGAATAATCTAAGCCCAAGGTTGCTGTTTGTAGCTTTTGCTTACAGTATTGGGGAGAAAGACTGAAGGGAAATAAAGGATGTGAACAAAAGACTTTTTGTTTTCGTACGAGTGTTTGGAACACCAAGCAAGCAAAGAAGCAGCTATTTTAGCTAAGCTAATGTAATAGAAGACCATTGCACCCAAACTGTCTCAGCAGAACTTCCTGTATAATTAGATTGTAAATCTTCTCAGCTGAGGAAGTTTTGCCCAGGGTCAGATTGTCTAAGTAATAATCCATTCTACATAAATTAGAACATTTGAACTGCTGGGATAAGTTATTGCATTTGTTTTGTTTTTTAATTCCTAATATAACTCAGGGAACTAAGTGCAACATTTCTTCTCTTCTTTTTTTAATTATGTTTACATCTCTGAACTTTTAATTACCTAGGAAGGCCTTTTTTGTGTAGGTTTATTGCCATTTTCCTGGGTAACGACGGCAGAGTTCCTTTCTGGGCAAATTAACACAGTTCTTAATATACTTTAGGAAGTGATACCACAAAATCCTCTGGCCACCGCATTCCATGGTATCACTTCCTCTACAAAGCATATGTTAGGAGATTCTGCTGCTCTTTAATCCTGCTGCACTTTTGTGATGCTGAAGTTTTACTTCAAGCTATGACTATCTTGTTCTGCAAAGATTAGAATTGCCACCTTCAGGGTAAGAATTAATGGGCACGGTTTTGCTAATAACTAGTTATACAACATGAAGGCTTCTGTGGTTAAAATTTAATTATTTTATTTGAAAAAGAAAAAGATTAGAAAGTGGATATGTTTATTGAGTTATATAAAAATGATTGTGGGCTAAATTCTTAAGCCAATACTCAGGCAAAATTCCCATTGGGACTTCAGGATTTGGCCTTATGTGAGCAAATAGGGTTAGGATTGCTTCCTTGATTAGGATCCATTAAGGTATGAGCGGATTCTGAGTGGCGAATCTTTATCTATTCCTACCTATAAGCCTAGTTTTATAAAATTATAGGTGGTCCTGATTTTCAGAAGGGTCTCTCAACTCATTCTCCAGTTTTTAATGGAATAGATACTTGTGGGTACATTTTATAGTTCTTATACATGTGTTAACCTGACTTGTGCGTATTACACATCTTGGGATAGATCTTGAAGATGCTGTGCATACCCAAGAGGTGCTGAGATTCAGTGAATGGTGTCTAGTACCTTGTGGTAGCCCATAGCATCTTGCAGCATCAGGCAGTTTTCATGCGCAAAGTCACTTCTAGTCATATATCTTCGATGATCTAGAAATAAACAGGTATGTTGAGTAGTAGCGTTATTGCTACATCCATAATGAATTTTTAACGTATGTGTAAGATAGAGAGGAGGATGGGAAGGGCCAAGTAAACCTTAGTATGAAAAAAAATGTAAATTATTTTTTCATTGTGAATGAAATTGTGCTTATTGTGATTTTTTTTTTATTACTTTTTTATTTAAACTTTCTCTTCCAATATTGGAAATTCAAATACAACAACATTTTGTTAATGAATCTAGAATAAAAACAAAGAAACTGACTAGGAACAAAAGTTGAACTGTCTCATGTCAGATCTAATATATGTGTGCTCCAGATGAGAAAAATGTGCATTCTAAACAAGCAACCATGGATCTTGAGATGCAGGAGGACTTTTGCTAGCCTACTGCCAATTTCACATGTTCAGGTGCCCAATAGTTACTTCAGCTGGACAGTCTACAGAGAGTTACAAAATGCCAGGGAAAAGCACTTGTTTGGAAAAACAACAGGGAGCATTAGAACAGGCCCTGAAAATAAGAATATTCTCAATTTTCACAGCCATCAGGTCATCCTTTTACTATCTACAACAGGAGCAAATGTATTCTTTATTATTTTTCTCTATTGCTCTGAAATGCCAGTCAATTTTAAAAAAGGATAACGCTCTAGAAGGCATGTGAAAAATTCAAGATGTTTGAAAGCCCCTGAAACTGGTAGTTTGGGGAGACACCAAAGCATTCAGGTGCCCTTGGAAACACACAAGAGCAGTGCAAGTCAGAAGATAAGTGGAGGTCGAAAAATAGTTCAAACAGCCTACTCTCATTACTGCCATCATAATCCTTATAACAATTCCATTTTTATGTTTTTAAACTGTTCAGTATTATTATTTAACAGCAAGGAACATTGCCTTTGTGTAGGAACTCCAGAAATAAAAGAAATCAGAAATCAGACCTCAAGACTACTTGTGAGGCAGAAATAATCCAGCCATTATTTCTGGTGTAAAAGGTTTGTGAATAGCATGATTTGCCTAGCAGCTGTTTTCCAACCTAATAACTCCCAGAATAATGACCTAAAACTGTTTCCAAGAGGATTAGGGCCCACATAACTATTAGAAACTACAACTTTTTTAAAAAGTTAATTTCTGATTGGCTGAGAGGTGAGTTTTAATTTAGGTTATAGCTTCTTATTTAGTGGAATAATTTTAAATCTCTCTGAAGTCAAAAAGTATTGGAGTAATCCTCTAGAGAAGGACTGTCTGAGTTATATGAGAGAGAGAGAGTTAAATATATATATTGCTTATTGTTATAATGATCTCCAAGATGGTCATTAACTAGATTTTTAATCCATTTGGGAGGGGTTTTCTGTTTGTTGTTTTTCTTAATCTTCTGCTTCAACTTGCCTTGGGCAAAAGCCATTCAAAATGGGCTAAATCACAGCTGAATACTTAGCTTGTTGGTTAACCATCACTTGAACAGTCTTCACTGGAGAGGCTATGGAATAGAGAATTTATTATCTTTAATGATGGTATTGGTGTGTTTCTAAAGCATGCATAGGTTTTATGTGCTTTGCTACTCGTTAATTTCCTTCTTTAGTTGGCATGAGTTGTTTTAAATGGAAGGGAATGAAAGATGCAGGCTCAAAGTGACTGAGGAATGCCTGATATAAAGGGGCTAGGCATCGATAGTTAGAAGGAGAATACACAGATATACCATTGAAGCTATTTGATAACAACCTGTTCAGCAAATTACTGTTAAATTGGCAAAACCTATCAATCTGTGCATCGAAATATTAATTCTGAAAGCTCATTGGAAAATCATGCGTATGCATGTTGAAATGTCTATCAAACACCAATTGTTTTTGATCTAGATGTGGCAAACACATTTAACTCATTGGCTTGCTGCCGGATGTTCCAAGAGCGTCTCAGCAGATCTCACAAAAGGCCTGATTGACAGGGGAGGTACATCAGTTTTCTACTCCATTGGTCAACTGGGCATCTAATGTGCACTAGAATCTTCCAAGTCTGTCTTAAGATCATATTCATTCTAGGAGGTGCGGTTCAGAATCTACCTCCAGAAAAAGCAATAAATAGTTAATAAAAATAATATGCCTGCGGAACGAACATCAGCAAAACACTGGAGGTTGTAATAATTTTCCTGTCTTTTAGGTTAGTCCGGCATCTTGTGCAATTTTAGGTAGCTCGCCAATGCTTTCTGACTGCTGAAGTAATTGGCTGCAAACAATTCATTGTTAAGTATAGGTCCAATTCTGTATAGTGCGAGATCTATCCTGAAAGATGCTAGTGGGAATTAATGAGTGAAAGACACTTAGCTTGTTGCAGAACAGGCCCAGTCATGGGAAAATCACTTGTGTTGATGCATCAGTTGACTATATCAACAATAGCTGAAAGTCAAGTGGTGTTCGGTGATCAGATCTAGGGCCAAATTCTTATTCTGATGCATGGTGTACAGAACCCCAAATCTGATGCAGATCCATATGTGAGGTTTGCTGCTGCTATGTGTACTTTAAATATATTTCACATGGCTCCCTGAAAAGCTCCCTGTTACTTCACTGACTCACAAGCTACTAAGCCATGTCCAAAGAAGGTAAAGCTGTGAATTAAACTCTTAAATTTCCTGACTCTGAAGGAATTTTTCAGAGTTTTTCTTCCCTAGTTAGTAGCTTTGATGGTTTGATTTGGATAATTAAAAAATTTTCATGGAAAAAAGCTTCTTCACAACATTCCCTTCACTCTTTGTTCCAGGCAGGGTGGTCATAACGGGAGAACTGGTTTTCTTTTGATATTTCAGTACTTTAGAATCCAGCTGAAACCAGGAAAATTGATTTTTTTTTAAAAAGTGGTTTGAGGATCTTTTTAATGTAAATTTTAAATGTGAATTGTATCCGATCCGCTTCCATACTGGAAATCATTCACCCAGGGTGAATACAAATCTTTCTTGGGCACATGCTATCAATTTCTACAGAAATGGAGGTGTTTTTTTTTTTTTTATTTAAAAAATAAAAAGTTTCTAGTCCTTTTGGTTCCAAACGTATCCTTTCAAATGCAAACTGAGTGTGATTGATGCATACCCGATGTGTAGAAAGAATAGTAAATATGGCAGACGACCAGCTTGCATTAACAGTGAAATCCTTGAACACAAACACAAAAAAGAAGCTTACAAGAAGTGGAAGATTGGACAAATGACCAGGGAGGAGTATAAAAATATTGCTCCGGCATGCAGGAGTGAAATCAGAAAGGCCAAATCACACTTGGAGTTGCAGCTAGCAAGATAGGTGTGTGTGTGTGTATGTGTGTATATATATATATCATAGAGCTGGAAGGGACCTTGAAAGGTCATCCTTCACTAGCAGGACCAAGTACTGATTTTTGCCCCACTGAGCTGACTCCCCCCAGAGTAACAAGAAGGGTTTCTTCAGCTATGACAGCAAAAAGAAGAAAGTCAAGGAAAGTGTGGGCCCCTTACTGAATGAGGGAGGCAACCTAGTGACAAAGGATGTGGAAAAAGTTAATGTACTCAATGCCTTTTTTTGCCTCTGTCTTCACGAACAAGGTCAGCTCCCAGACTGCTGCACTGGGAAGCACAGTATGGGGAGGAGGTGAGCAGCCCTCTGTGGAGAAAGAAGTGGTTCAGGACTATTTAGAAAAGTTGAATGAGCACAGGTCCATGAGGCTGGATGCGTTTCATCTGAGGGTACTAAAGGAGTTAGCGGGTGTGATTGCAGAGCCATTGGCCATTATCTTTGAAAATTCATGGCGATCGGGGGAGGTCCTGGGTGACTGGAAAAAGGCAAATGTAGTGCCTATCTTTAAAAAAGGGAAGGAGGAGGATCCAGGAAACTACAGGCCAGTCAGCCTCACCTCAATCCCTGGAAAAATTATGGAGCAGGTCCTCAAGGAATCAATTTTGAAGTACTTCAAGGAGAGGAAAGTGGTCAGGAACAGTCAGCATGGATTCACCAAGGGCAAGTCATGCCTGACTAACCTAATTGCCTTCTATGATGAGATAACTGGCTCTGTGGATAAAGGGAAAGCAGTGGACGTGTTATTCCTTGACTTTAGCAAAGCTTTTGATATGGTCTCCCACAGTATCCTTGCCGGCAAGATAAAGAAGTATGGGCTGGATGAATGGACTATAAGGTGGATAGAAAGCTGGCTAGATCGTCGGGCTCAGCGGGTAGTGATCAATGGCTCCATGTCTAGTTGTCAGCCGATATCAAGTGCCCCAAGGGTCGGTTCTGGGGCCGATTCAATATCTTCATTAATGATCTGGAGGATGGCGTGGTTGCACCCTCAGCAAGTTTGCAGATGGCACTAAACTGGGAGGAGTGGTAGATACACTGGAGGGTAGGGATAGGATACAGAGGGACCTAGACAAATTAGAGGATGGGGCAAAAGAAATCTGATGAGATTCAACAAGGACAAGTGCAAAATTCTGCACTTAGGACAGAAGAATCCCATGCACTGCTACAGACTAGGGACCGAGTGGCTAGGCAGCAGTTCTGCAGAAAAGGACCTAGAGGTTACAGTGGATGAGAAACTGGATATGAGTCAACAGTGTGCCCTTGTTGCCAAGAAGGCTAACGGCATTTTGGGCTGTATAAGTAGGGGCATTGCCAGCAGATTGAGGGATGTGATCATTTCCCTCTATTCGGCATTGGCAGGCCCTCATCTGGAGTACTGTGTCTAGTTTTGGGCCCCACACTACAAGAAGGATGTGGAAAAATTGGAAAGAGTCCAGCGGAGGGCAACAAAAATGATTGGGGGCTGGAGCACATGACTTGTGAGGAGAGGCTGAGGGAACTGGGATTGGTTAGTCTGCGGAAGAAAAGAATGAGGGGGGATTTGATAGCTGCTTTCAACTACCTGAAAGGGGGGGTTCCAAAGAGGATGAATCTAGACTGTTCTCAGTGGTACCAGATGACAGAACAAGGAATAATTGTCTCAAGTTGCAGTGGGGGAGATTTAGGTTGGATATTAGGAAAAAACTTTTCGCTAGGAGAGTAGTCAAGCACTGGAATGGGTTACCTAGGGAGGTGGTGGAATCTCCTTCCTTTGAGGTTTTTAAGGTCAGGCTTGATGAAGCCCTGGCTGGGATGATTTAGTTGGGGATTGGTCCTGCTTTGAGCAGGGGGTTGGACTAGATGACCTCCTGAGGTCCCTTCCAACCCTGATATTCTATGATTCTCCTATTACTCAGGGCTTTGCCAAGCTGCAGTAGTGTGAAAATTGATAAGAGTCTAGTACATTTTCCTTCCTGCTGTTCAAAACCCTGTGTGGCTCCCCCTTCTCTGGTTTATCAAACATTAGCTGCTTGTATTCACTTTTAAGGTGTTTCACAATCAATCCCCACCCTACTTTTCATCTCTCGTTCACTATTGAGCTCTTGATGGTTGCTTCTGATTGGACCATGATGCCAGCTTCCATTGCCAACTTATTAAATTTTCTAACAAGCACTTTTGTGCTTTCTCCCAAGCTGCACCTTATGCTTGGGAAATGTTCCCCATATACATCAGCAAAGCTACCTTATTGTCCTCCTTCAAAATCCTCCCCAAAACTCTCTTTTGCCATGGTGCCTACAGAAAATGTGACAACAGTTAGGCTGTTGGTGTGCAGAGGCCACTGCCTATCATACTGACTGGTATTGTCTCACTGTTTCCTTGTACACCTCCATCTGTTGTCTCTTGTCTTATACTTAGACTGTAAGCTTTTCGAGGCAAGGGTATTGTTTTTGTTCTCTGTTTATATGGTGCCTAGCATAGTGGGGTCCTAGTCAACGACTAGGGTTCCTAGGTGCTACTGGAATACAAATAATTCATCAGAAGAAGAAACAAAATACTAGAACACACACTGGTGCTCTTCACTGGGAAGAAATGGAAGCCAGAAAACTAAGGAAAAAACAGAATAGAATCATAGACCCATACCTTGTTGCAGCAACCAGGATGCAAGGGGAAGGGTATTTTCTATTTCCAACCCCTTCTGCATCCCCCAACCACCTTCATAGTAGCAAGGAGGCTCTAGAAGAGTAAACCATATTCTGTTCTCACTCATGCACTATCAACAAAATTTTTAACTAAGTGCCAGCTGCAAGCCAGATTTTGTCCTCTGTTATATATATGTGTGTAATCCCACTGAAAACAATTGGCTCTAGACGGAAGAAATTGAAGAGAACGGGGAATGAGTGTAAGTGAGGAAAGCATATGGCCCTCAGAATCTTCATTATTGGTGATTGTGCATGAACCAGTGAGAGCAAAGTTTGGCTTTCAGATCCCAGGTTGAATTTTCAATGCTGGTAGTTAGAAAAGGCTCTTCTCCAGTCCCCCCGCCAAATCTGCAAACTGAGCACATTTGATCTGGGAGTCAGAGAGAAACAATGAAGGTTGCCAGCCCATGATGCCGTTTATACAATAGCTTTCCCACAACAGCACTCTGTAAGGTCCCTTTGCTCAAGTAGAAGAGAAAATGTTTAAGCCAATATTTTAAGAAGTATCTAGGTGATTTTTTTTAAATGCCTTAATTTTTGGGACCCAACCCGAGACACCTTAAATGGTCCTGAGTTTCAGAAAGAGCTGAGCAGCCATTGTCAGGAAACAGGCCTGCAGCAGAACTAGTCTGGGCTGCCTAGCGAGAGCAGCTGGCCTGTAGTAGGTTGCCTGGTTGGCTATGCTGCCTGATTGGTTAGGAGCGTCAGCAGACTGGCTCTTAAGCCAATCAGCAGCAGAAGTTCAGTGGCTGTTCAAAGCATTTGCCCATGGCTGTGATAGCTCCTGCTCTTGCTTGTCCCCAGCCTTGCTCCTGCTTTGCCTCACTCCGGGTAAGCTAGCTGTAACCCTGTGTTCCAACTCCCGGTTTCCTGACACCTGCTCCCACCACTAGGCCAGATGCCTGCTCCAGCCACTAACCATCACTGCCCACGTCCCAGTTACTGATGCCCACCCCCAAAGCTGAGGCACCCAACTTCACTAGCCACTTTGGAAAATATTGGGGCAGAAAGCTGAAAAATCAACTGAAAACCGAAGTCTGTCAACCCAAACTTCTATCCGGATTTCTGCTTCTTTTCACACCATGGAAAGGGTTAATTCTGAGGTACTCTATTGTATTAATGATGGTTGTCTCTTCTCAAAGCCCATTGGGCTCTTTCAGGGGCCTCTCAAAACAATGAGTGCAGTGAGGCTGTTCTGTCTAATTACTCCAAGACAGGGAAGCTAAAGAGGAATTAATGACAGTTGACAAGTGCAATTAATAATTATAGCAAAGCCGGGAGTCATGCAGCAGGCAGATGACAATAACAGGGTAACTGTACATGACAGCTTTTATCCGTTCCCTTTCTCTCTCTCCCCCCCCCCCCACCTAATGTGAGCTGCTGTATGCAGCGGGGCTCGCACGACACATTGAGGAGAAAAGAGAAGAAACTGCAATTGGTCACTAAGTTTAGGCTATTTCTAACCTTCCCATCCTCTCCCCACCCCCACTTCCCTCCTAAGGAAAAAAAACATCACAACAGCACAAACTTAATCACACGAGCTTCTGTTGGCTTTCACTATCAGGTGTTGACAAGGCTACTTAAAATTCATGTTGGTGGATTGGAGGGAGAGGGGGACAGGGAAAGGCAGCAGCAAGCTGGCGTTGAAGTGGGATTTCCATATCAAAGGCCAGGCCTTTGGCTCTGAATGGTAATTAAAGTACCCAGATTTCATCTCCTTGGTCAGCTCATGAAAAGGAAAAAAAAAAAAAATTAGAAGATTTTTTTTCACTCCCTTTAGACTACAGTACAGCAAGTAGTAAATTAAATGAAAGTTGAGCTAAAAGGTGCCTAACGCTTCAATCTTTTGCATCTAATAGAATCTATGATGTTTTTGAAGCATTTATTCAGTTCACATCTTCATCTCACTGTGATTACAAAGGAGATCATGTCTGCTTACACTTACTGGGCACCCAGCTTGGCCTTCTCAGCGTTGTAGAAAGACTTCACTTGGCATTACCTTGCTGTTGTGTTATGGCCTTTTGATTAATAATAATAATTAATAAAAAGTCTCTGTCATTTCCAGCTGACCATCACAGGAAGTACAAACTCTAAGAACTAAATAAGTGCAATTTTAATGAGTCTTATGGAACTTAGCTAATGAAATTCAACAGGCTTTCACTGCTAGTTCACTGGCTCAAACCTAGCCCAGGTGGTGATTGAAAGTTGTTGCCATGTGATAGGTGTTTGGTGGCCTATGTGAAATGTTTTGTCATTTCGGTCTAGTTCCCAGTGGACATGTATCCACACCCCATAAAGCACTTGTTGGCCATCTCAGTACAAAGATGGAGGATTGAATGGTTGTGGATTCTGAACTACCCACCCATCTCTAGAGCCGTTCCCCTCCAGGTGACAGCTAAGGTACAGTGAAGTGTGGGGAAGCTTGTGCTGCTCTTATCCAGGCTTGTGCAGCTCCACGCTCTGAATAAGTAGAGGCTTCTATGGCTGACTATGGATAAATAAAGGGTTCGGTTTCCAGAGCCACAGTCTGGCCTTTCACAAGCAATAAAATCGCACACAAAGCCAAATAGTTTCACTTCTGTTACCAGTGTCCTCATTTACACTTTGGTTTGTCCTTTTGTCTGTAACTGTCACACACTTTCCTGAGGCAGCACAGAACCTCTACTGTGAATTCCCACCCATGCAAAGCCAGGGTCCAGCCCTTCCTGTCCACACTAGAGAGGCTAGCCATGGGAGTGGGATGACCCCGCTGAATTTCTTACATTCAGGGATCGGGCCCATGTAGGTATGCAAGGGAGAGGGGACAGGCCCTTGTTTTCCAGGGGCTGAGGTCATTTTAAGCCACAACTTTCCACAAATGCACATTTCTAGTTAAGGGCACCAGGATGTGCCTTTCTCAGCTACCTCATGTCTTGGGGTTGCTTCACAGCCCATTAAAAACCAATAGGAAGGTTTCCATTGACTTCAGTGGGTATTGGATCAAGCCCCTGGGCTCTAACTCTGCAGACCAGAGGTTCTAACACATTTTCCTGCTGGTTCAGTAATGAGTGTTGAGCTGTTTCTTTAATATAGCAAACATATGCCCCCGACATAACCATTCAGGCCGCTTTGAGAGTCCACATTATTGATGTGGGCCTGAGTTGCTGGTTACATTCCTGTTTGTATTGGCACAGCTTTCATAAGGGGAGGGTGTAGCACTACTGTAAGAGTCCTGTCCCTTCAAATGAAATGAGAAATAACCACAGCAGGATCAAAAAAAATTTAAGAAGTGTGTGGGGGGCGGGATGGCAGGCAAATGAAATTATTTTTTTCTGGGTGTAGTTTGTTTCTGCTATAACACATTTCAAGAACTTAAGGAGAGATGACACTGAACTAAAACACTGAACCCAAAAACTCTCTGAAATTCAAGGGATTTCAAATCTGGATTCAGATCTAAATTCTGAAATTGCCTTCTCCTTCCCTTTTCTTTCTTTCTTCTTGCTTTCCCTCCCTCTGTCTTTCTCTTTCTCTCTCTCTCTCAATCTCTTCCCCTTCTGCCCCCCCACAGCTCAAGTGCATCATTTTCTGCTATTGTGTTTAAAAAAAACTCTGCTGCAGGGGCTCTGAAATGAATAAAAATGTAATCCTCAGTGCACCCATTGTGCGCTTTCATTTGTTTTTGCTGTATCGATTTATCAGCGGAGGGAAATTACTCGCTGGAAGAGAGGATGCCAGTCAGAATGACATTTATTTCATAGTACAAGGAGGCTCTCCAGCGTGTTTCCGTGTAACCCAGATATTGGAGCTGTAAAAGGGCTTGTAACAAGGTTTAGTGCTATGATTAGATCGTGTGGAGCACCTTGCTTTCATAACAACAGGCACTCGGCTGGAGCCAAGGCCTCAGGTTATGGTCAACTTTTTTTTTCTTTTACTATTCCTTTTTTTACATAGACACAATATTCAGCTCACCACCCCCAAAATATTTGTGTATCGAAAGCAAAACCCAATAAGCCTATGAAATCCCATTCGGCTTTTATAAGAGGGCTTGAGTTCTCATGTCATCAACTTTTTTTTTTAAAGATAAAATACTCACTTATTAATCTTTTTAGCTTATTTGTGCTAGCTTGCATTTCTAGTGAAATAACCCCTTGATTTTAATTCACCAAAGCAAATCTTCTCTTCTAGTGATTGTGCCTTACATTTGCTCAAGGCTAACAATTACCTGTAAAATGAAACGTATGCTTTACCCAAAAACTGTAATAGTTTTATACGTGTTGCAAATAAAAATGTGACTCTGCAGACTGAATATCAGGCATGGAGTCCATGATTGGCTGCTGTTCATAAATGCCTGGTGCTGAGGAACATAGGAATTGCCACACTGCTCAGATCTGAAGTCCATCTAATTCAGTATCCTGCCTCTAACAGATGTTTCATATGACTGTGCAAGAAATCCTACAGTAGGCATATGTGGGACATTGATCTGCCCAGGGGAGTCTTCTAACATCTAGTAGTTCGAGATTGGCTTAAGCCCCCATCATGAGGCTTTATATCCTTTTTAAAACTTTTTTTTAGTATTTATTGTTATAACTCTGGGTATTCTTCCTATGCTTATATTCATTCTTACATCTGTATAAATATCTAATCTCTTTTTGGCTCTGGCTAAATTATTGGCTTCAGTGCATGGCAATGAATTCCATTCATATATTGCATGAAAAAGGACTTGTTTAGGTAATGAATCCAATGATCTCTTTGTCTACCCAATCATAGCTTGATATGAATCCATTCTGCATGGGATTACAGGAAGACTTAGGGTTGCCAGGCATCTGGTTTTCGACCAGAACACCCAAAATTAGTGTACATTTTGGACACTAATGTCCTTGTGCCTCAGTTCCCCATGTGTAATATGGGAATAATTTTTACTTTACCTCACAGTCATGTTGTGAAGATAAGTTTGTTATTGTTTGATGCACTCCCTTAGTGATGAACACCATGGAAAAACCATGAGGAAATTTAAGAATTCTGTCTTCATAGTATGGTGTAATTAGTGTGCAGTCAATAAGACCTAGGGTCATACAGTAAATGCTGAGGACCATGCAAGATATTGAATACCTGTTTATTAAGTGAACTCCGTCTAGTCTGTGTTCTGAAGGAGGCAGAGGTCCTGTGGAAAAAATAGTATGTGATCATGTAATTAAATCATATATGATAATGCATACTCATAAGGGGGGGTGAATTAAGTTTGTACAAGAAACTTTAATTCTGATATTTCCTAATTTTCGAGTGTTTGATTTTGAGTTAATGTTCTTTTAATCTAGGGTGGGTTTTGTGTTTTGTTTTATTTTCTGTAATATGCAAACAAAATATTTGCCAAGGTATTTACTCTGACTTGTTCAAGGTTACATCGTGCATCTGTGGCAGAGCTGAGGATAGAAGCTCTGAATCCTTGCTTCCAGTCCTGTGCTCTAACTACTGCATTACACTCCTCTCAGTAGAAAATAAGAAGAAAACAAGACACGCAGTGGCAGATCTCTTAACAGAGATAATCAAATATGTGCTCTAATGAGAAAAGGAAAATTTAAAACAAGATTTAAAGACTGACTCTTGTGACTTGGAGTGGGAAGAGGGAGTTTTAGGTACATGTTGCATCCTTAATTAATAGGCGCGCCTTACATTGAGGCATTCATACTCGGTAGTGAAGTACATAACTGTGACCTCAATTGTTCATCGGCAGGATTTTCAAAAGTGCCCAAATGAGTTGGGCAACTATCTTCCAGTGGAAGGTAGGTATCTGATTGATTTAGGTACTTTTAAAAATCATACCCAATGTCTCCACTGTGTGAACATCCACAAAGTACTGACTAAATTCCCAAGGTCAGATTTTCAGTCACCTCTCTTTTTGTGGAAAAAACATGCAGATATAAATAATTGTAAGTGCAATTTTGTACATGTAGTGAGTAGTGGGCATGACAGAATAATAATACCTAGCTCTTTTATAGTACATTTCATCTGTAGATCTCAAAGTATTTTACAAAGAAGGTCAAGCTCATTATTCTGATATTACAGATGGGGAAACTGAGGCACAGAGAGGGTAGTAGGTACTAAGATGTCTAAATTACTTTAAATGAACCTGCAAATTGTTGTGGGTGCCAAACCTTCACAATTATTTGTGCCTGTACAATTGTGGTTTTAAAAAAAACAGAAGTCTAGTTATAACAGGGCTGAAAATTTGGTCCCCCACCTTCTGTCCCAGCATGCACTGAGATCCATATAAAACCAGTGATGGTCTGTGAGGAATGTCCTGTATGTTTTGTCTTGATTATAAAAAGCCATGTTTAGGTTGGACTCAGCTAACACAATCTAGCTAAGACCAACCTGACTTGAGGACTTTTCTGTGTAGATGCAAGGTAACACCTTAGTTCATTTTTAGCTAGGTGAGGGATAGTCCAGGCTAGAGTCAAGTTACAACTGTGGTAGGCTAGGTCACGTTAGTTAAGTTAGTTAAGCTTGACCACTTTTTCTAATCTAGACAAATCTTATTCGTTGTTCTAAAGTCCTGGTCAGGAAGACAGACAGCACAAGGGAGAGAGCAATTCTTAACACTGGAAATTAAATGGGACAGAATGTGTGGGGGTTCTGGTTGGATAGCTTGGAGAAGAAGGAGGTAACAGTACTGCTTAATTAACATAGATAGGCAACTTACATACTACTACATATAATGTAACAAAGTTCAGGAAAAAGAGCATTGCTGTTACTCTCTGTGACAGGCTGGCATCGTTTGCCTGAAATACCCCACCCTCTGGGTAGGTATTAATTCTGCCAAGAAAGCATGAAGTGTTTTTTTCTGATTCATAGGTGTAGATGAATGTTGGGGGTAGGAGGAGCAGGAATAGGTCTCAGGGTGAGGGGAATAGAATTTTTTTGAAATAACAGACCCTGAGGGAAGGAACTCCTGGAGCAACTAAGTCTATGGGGAGGCTCCGGTTGGGCTAAAATAATGTTATGGGCAGCCAGGCATGAAGTGAAGGCTTATGCTGGGTTTTTCTGTAATAATGTTTGGGGGTTACCATTTTTGTTAATAAAGTATGCTGTAGGAAGGGTGATGCTTTTTAGTCTCTAGGTGTGAGCAGTTCTACTTGGAGTGGAGTGTGTAGACTCCACCTACATGTAAGAAAAACTATGTTTAAAAGGTGCAGTCATGCAAAAAAATGCTGCAGTACCATACGTTCGAAGACTAGTTAGATATAGAGAAATGTATGTAAAACCAGTGCACTACGCACATTTGGTAGTGTCGTGAAAAACTTTTGCAAGTCTCATGACACAAACACACAAGTGGATGGTATAATGTGACTAGAGCAACACTCTAGCAAAACCTTACTTAAAATGAAATTATTTTAATCCTGCTTAGGCAAGAAATTACTTTTAATCAAGAAAATTGATTTTAATTTAAAAGTGTAGTAGCATTTATAGCCGTATCCAAGTAATCATTTCTCCCCACTGGTGTATCAGAAAATAGCTTCCAAAATGTTTAATATCCAGAATCAATTAGTTCAGTTTAAGATTTTCAAATGTCATTGTTGTAGGGTGTTTTTTTTTTTTTTAAGTAAATCTTTCAGGTTATCTGTCTGAAAAATTTGTATGAAAATTTGTCTAGTTAGAACTTGCATTAGAGTTTTCCCACTCACGTTTTCTAGCCCAGAGCAGAATGACAAAGGAGCTGAAGAGCAATAGTCATCACCATTAAAAATGGTACCAGTGATCTCCACACAGTAGTGTCTGAGGTGATGCAGGTTTCTATCTATATTTTGAATGGGAAATACTGCAGTTTCCCAGATATCACTGGGTTTGTAAACAGTGGCATGCTCTCAGCGTATACAAGGCATGCATTGCATGCCCCAGGTTCATCTGTGGCCACAAGACAGTTTGGCGAGAACATGGGGACAAAATAGGATTGTCAATTTTGGTAAGATGTATTCCTGGAGATTTCATCACATGACATAATAATTAATTAAAGATTAATCTTTGATTCCTGGAGACTCCAGGCCAATCCTGGAGGGTTGGCAACCCTAGGACAAAATTGTGTCCTCCACACAGCATGACCTTGCACACACCCTCTGTATGGTAAGGTCATGCCACATAGAGGATCCCACTTTGCATGCAAGTGTACAATTGCATGCCTGATTTAAAATGTCATGGCATGCCACTGTAACTATTAGTAAATATTGACATTATGCTTGTGTATTTTGGTAGAGGGAACAAGAACTTTACATGGAACCTTATAGTGCTTGACTTAGGGTCAGTTTTCAATGCACATGGATTTATTGATGACCTTACATCTATATAATACTCTTTTCCAAGGAAGGCCTTTTGGAAAAGATTTATAAACTATTTACTACATAACTAACTATAGACCGGAAATGGCTTTTCCTGTTCTGTGAAAATTTTCAAAAGTTCCAAAATTTTTCCCATTGTGCTTCAGAACAAAATGGAGATCTTTCAAAAATGTAGAGAGTTTCTGTTGGAAAAAAAAAGAAGCCGCGATTGCGATCTGCGGTGGCAATTCGGCGGGAGGTCCTTCGCTCCAAGTGGGAGTGAGGGACCGTCTGCCAAATTGCCGCTGAATAGCTGGACGTGCTGCCCCTCTCCGGAGTGGCTGCCCCAAGCACCTGCTTGGCAAGCTGGTGCCTGGAGCCAGCCCTGGCAGTAACCACTGCACAAGTTAAGACTGGATGTTAGTGAGAATATAGGGCGGGTGTAAACTGGTAGAACTCCATAGACTTGGAGTTTTCTGTAGCAAAACTTCAATGGAGCCATGTGATTTTTACCAGCTGAGGACTTGGCCCACTGTGCCTAACTGAAGCTTCAAGCGGAGCTGTGGAAACACAGGATACAATTTTACAAACTGGAATTTGGTCAGAGAATCTTAAATGATCATGCAGTACCTTGGCTTTATGTTTAACCCACCAAGCAAGGCTATGAAAGCCAATGTGATCTGAAGATCTAAATGCTTATAGGCTAGCTGAACATTTACGGAATTGAGTATAATAGCCATCCTCTCTAGATGGAACTGTTTGTAACATCCCTCCAGCACAGTGAAGGATTGGGAGAAAATGATGGAAAGTATGCAAGTGCAAGTGGTAACTCTTTAATACTTGTAATGTTTTGAGAACCTCAGAATCCTAGATTCATTCAGAGACTTTAAGGCCAGAAGAGATCACTGCAGTCATGTAGGTTGCCCCTTTCCATAAAAGGAGGCCTTAGTATTGCGCCTACTAAATTCCTGCACCAAACCCAATGAGATCGAAAGTACTATACAGGTACAAATTATTAATTAGAAATAATAGTAGTCACACAAATAATTATTAATTTTAATTGTAATATATTGGGAAGACATGGGGGTGAGAGCCAGATACAAGGGAGACACTTTCTGAAGTAAAATTAAACCCATTAGTTGGGAAATCTTGCACTGCAATGTTTGTTCATCACTGAATTTTGCTTTCACTTACAAGTGTGAACTGGCAGATTAGAGACTTCCAAGGGCTCATTCACTGTGAGGTTTTGCAGGTGATTTCAGTTTAATGCAACCAGATAATTGTAGCCCTGGGGCTTGGCTAGGTTGTAAAGCTGCTAATCCAGACAATATTATCCGATCACATGTTGTGCTTATATGAGAGACCTCTGCCTTTAATAGCTCTCCCCATGCTGGTAAGTGTTTTCTAGTTTCAGCAACCCTATAAAAATGAAACACAGGCTAAGATTAAGCTCTGGAACAAGTCACTAGAGTTGTGCAATATTGGGACCCTAATATATGGCACATACATTATATATGGTCTCACCATGGTGCCATGCATATGTACTTTTCTCTCCTTCTTAACACTAGACAAAATCTTTGTACTAGGCACTGACAGGCCTGAAAAGTGAAGTCTTTATTTAGCTATAGGCCAGATGTAGTGAAAGCAGCCATGCTGCTAGCTTTTATAAACAGACTTGTCAATTACCATAACCATTATTTGGTAGAACAACCCTTTATAGTAGAGAGTGGTAATTCACTCTATGCTGACTCTATTCTGGGCCTCTTTGAGCAACGATTGACATAGATATTGAAGAATGTGTTGGTGATTTTGTGGTATACTGTTCCTTTTACTTAGTGGCATCCGACTCTGACCAGAATCCCAGAGATGAAAGGCCAGAGCACTAGCTTCGATATGACTCTCAATCCCTCTGGACTTTGTCATATGATGCTATGATAGAAGAAAAGAAGTTACTTTATTTTTAACTCTGTTTTTTGCCATTGTGGATCTCCCAGGTATCAGCAAAACAAACTCCAGTGTGAGCTCATACATTTGTCTAACTTAAAGAGTGAGTGAGTGAGTGTAAGTGTGTGTATTTCCCTTATTTGAGAAAATTAGGAAATCTGTGTAAAGCATCAATCTGGTGAAATGATCATGAGATTGGAATGCAGGAGCATCTGAGTTGTAGTTATTGTTCTTTTTGCTGATAGACTAACACGGCTACCACTCTGAAACCTGTTCTAGTTGGGTGGTCTTTGGTAAGTCACATGTGCTCTTAACTCCATCCAGATAGGGAAATAATAATGCTTACCTACAATCATATTGCATTGTGAAGCTTCACTAGCTAATGTTTATACAGTGCATTGAAGAAATAAGTGTTACATAAATTCAAAAAACTTTGACATTACTATTATTCTTTTATACAAACACACAACAGTAGGGACTGGTGAACTGCTTAATATAAAATGAGAACTAGAACCTGCAGAATTTGGATATGGCTCCAAAGTTTGGAGGTGTTTGGACCTGCTTTTGGTCTGGCCATGCATCTAAAAAGAACTGACCCTCATCTTTGTACAAAAGTTGGACGTTATTTATTTATATGTATGATCATATAGCCTGTCGTCTGGGCAGAAGAATTTATGAATCCAAAATGTGCTCATCCTGACATGCCTATAACAGGGAAGCAACAGAGTGTGATCTGCACTAGAACACATGATATATGAGTTCAGCAGTGTTGGAGCCAAGCAAGATTTGTTGTCTACTTCAACACTAGCTGACAAATGAGATGGTCATCGAAGGAGGGCTTGGAGCCTGTTTATGAAGCTACTTAGAGTCTTAGGCTCCCCGGGGGAGACGGTTTGGGGGTGAGATATCATATGACTGGGGAATGCAAAGAGAAGAGATGCTATAAAAGGGTGGATGTTTCAGTGGCATCCATGTATCATATTCTGCACATGCGACTCATGGCTTTGTCACTATCCTAAGCTCATGCCAATTAACCATGCCATCATGTATTCTATGTGTAGGATAATCAGTAACGCACAAGCGAGTATGCACAGCTGTGTTCTGAGGCATCAGAAGCACCTCAATGTCTCAACACACCTGAAGTGTGTGTACTGGCTGACTTACCCTGAAGAGAGAGGGTTGCTGGGTATGTCTCAACAAGGGCTTTATTTGTCAACATTATTTATCCTATTATTTTATTAATACGTTTTAAATCAATGAGAACTTTATCAATAAATGCTCAAATAAAAAAAATCACTTAACACTTAAGCTGCTGGAGAAAATAGCTGCACTGGAGCTAATAAATGGGTACCATGGGGCAGAGCAGAAAAAGCAGTAGCCTGCTTCTGTATCATTCTCCCTTCTTGCTACAGATCACAGGGAGGAAGTAGAAACTGAGGTTCCAGTCTTCAGAGGTGGTTGAGCAGTGGACAGGGCAACTCAGGAGTAGAGTGCAAAAGCGGCTTTAAACCAGTTTTGCACTTCCTCAATCCTAGGCTATCTGTGCACTGGACCGTCATCCCCCAGTACGAATAGAGTAGATTGACGGTCACTCTAATTTACACCACCTGCCATTGGTTCCAATAGACCATTATGACTGCTTGCATTTCTGAGGTGTAGTGAAGCCCTGGCCACTCCCCATTTTCTCAGCCCCTGTGCTAGCTGCAAGAAAGGAGTCATTACATCATTGAAGGAACCCCCTATATTTTGGTAACAGTTTAGATAATATTTTTGACAAACTGCAAAAAATGAAAATGTAAAAGGTTCTGTGTGAGACAAGCTCATTAGTGGTTCACTACTGTGTGTCAGCAACTCTTGTCAGGCTTCACCAATTCACTACTGCTAAAACATTGCGGTCATGGTATTTAGCTATGCAGCATGTCATGTGGAGTATTGAACGGAAGCTTGCATCATACTGGTTGTCAGAAGCACCGCAAGATGCGTGTACGCGTGTTATTCAAGAAATGGTATAAATGTACAAAAAAATATTTAAACTATGTAACCAGGCAGGGTTGCTAAACAAGTATCTTCCCAGACAAAGGAATGTTGATTTATCTCAGATGTAAATTAAGCAGGATAAACCAAATATGATCGGAAGTTGTTTGCATCTGAGGTGAACAGGGAGAACAAGTTAACAGGAGGATGAGAAAGCAGCATGGCGTCAGCACTCTGGGGCACAAGCAGTGGGGGAGATCTTATCTGGGGGTATATTTCAAAGGTTTTCTGGACTAGAAGAGAGAGAGAGTAAAGAGCCCCTTTGTTGTCCATCACTGAGGGAGAAAAATGGACAGCCTTTTTGCATCCATGAAAGCTAGTTCCTGGCTTTGGGGGCTAGTGCCACTGAGACATTGCTTTAGGTGAGAAACATATCTTAAACAAAGATTTTAGCCTGTTAAAAGTTGTGATGAGTTTCTTGGAGGCATCTTATGCTTTTTGTTTTATTTGTAACCATCGCTGTTTCCATAATTTTGCTCAATACTCACTTGAATCTGTGACTCTCTGTTCTTTGTTAATAGACTTATTTTCTTTTTACTATAAAGTCATCTCCATGCTGTAATAATAAGTGTGCACCTTCTCAGTGGAATCAGGTAAGCTGGTGTGTAAGCTGTCTCTTTGCAGGCAGCAGACTTGATAATTACTGTGAGTATCCAGTGACAGGGGCTGGACCTTACAGGGCAGTGCTTCTGGGAAGTTCAGGAACTGGAGTACTGTGAGGTTATATCTACACTTAAAAAGTTGTTGCAACGCTGCTGTAGTGCTTCAGTGTAGACACTGACTACAATAATAAGAGCATTTCTCCCCTCCGTGTAGGTAATCCACCTCCTGAGAAGTGGTAGCTAGGTTGGGGGAAGAATGCTTCTGTTGACCTAGTGCTGTCTACACTGGGGGTTAGGTCGGCTTAACTACGCCGCTCAGGGGTGAGGATTTTCACACCCCTGAGTGACATAATTAAGCTGACTTAATTTTCTAGGGTAGTCCAGGCCTAATTGTAAACCTGCAGGGTAAAGTAATGACCGGCAGAGTCCTGAGAAGTTTGTCTGGGGTGACTAACAGAGTGGGGCGACAGGGAGCTATCACCCAGTTTAGCACTAGCAAATCTCTCTTGCTGAGGTAGAGGGATTGCATTGTGACCTACAGGTTTGGATGCCCTGAGAAAGTGGCACATTCTGTTTTTTTTATGAAATTTGTTTTAGAAAAAATGTCAAGTTTGAATGGAAAAAATGTAATTCAGTATTTTTAACCAGCTCTACTTTATTGTGTATGTTGTGAGTGCAACCTAAGCCTCTGATCTTGCCAAGACTTAAGCACATGCATAACATGCATGTGAGTAATCTCGTTGACTTCAATGGAATTACTGATGTGCATAAAGTGATACACTTGCTTAAGCCTTTGCCAGATCTGGGCTTGACAAATAACACCAATTTTATGTTGTGGATCAATGTCAAATGTGAGGTTAAAAACCTTCAGGAAAGGAACATTTCTAAACATATGCCAGATCCTTCTTGTGCATCTCAGGTTCTCAGCTGTTTTTGGTGGAAAACACAGAAAGCAATTAGCCTACATCTTGGAGGCTAATAATAACTGAACCTTTAGCCAGATTTTGATGGGATGATTTCCTGTTTGTGACATCAGCTAAATTAATAAAATGGATTAATTTTAATCCCCTCCCCCACATTTTCTTAATGTAGCCATTGTATAATCAGAGGGGCACAAAAGAATTTAAAAGCTGGAAGCTACTGTTTGCACCCTTAATATCTTCCTCTCCCTCCCCAGTTTTACAAAGGTCAGGCTAATTTATCTCCCAATGTTAAAAAAAACAAAATGTTCTCCCAGGATGAGATCTTGTATGGTCTGTTTTAGCCCAGAATGAATCTCAAGGGCTAAGTTCATTACTTTACTACCTTTAAAAAAAATTCCAAATGATTTCCCCCCGCTTGTTAAAAATGAAGGTGGAAATAGGACTGTTTGGGTGAGTAAGCTGGTCCAAATGCACTCCTGAGGGGGCAGATCTTGAAGTAGATGTTGTCTGTTTTGCCACAGGACAGAGTAGCTGCACCCACCACTCTGCTAATACGCCTGCCTCAACCCTGCCCTGAAGTGACCACCTTTCTACTTCAGAGAGTAGTTCCATCTCTAGACTTACTTAGCCCTTGTCGTCTTTGCTGACATCACCCGCAAGGGTGCCACTCTTGTTTGGCTGTTTTTATTATGTGAATCTAGAAAACTGGCCACGTACATAAAAACTCCATAGTCATCTGCAGGGATAGTTCCCATGCCCTTTAGCAGCAAAAATACAAGTTCCTAAAACTTAAGCTAAAGGATTACCCTTTGTGCATAAGAGAAAGGGTGGTCCAGTGGTTAGGATGCTGATCTGGATTCAGTTCCCTACTCTACCACACGCTTCCTCGGTGACCTTAGGCAAGTCACTTAGCACCTCAGTCTCTATTCCCCATCTGTAAAACAGGGATAATACCCGCATAGGAGTGTTGCAAGGATCCATAAATTAAAAGGGTCTGAGTTGCTGTGGCCATATGATTAACTTAGATACATGTTGTAGTCACTAGGGTGATAGATAAATACTTGGGACCAGCCAATAAAGGAAGACATAGCCACACATTTAACCAACATAGTACAAGGCACTGAGATGAGAGACTACTGGAATTTTAGACACCACATTGGCCTCTGAACATACATCCAACTTCATAACTATTCAGAGCTTGATTTAAAGTAAACACC
This sequence comes from Malaclemys terrapin pileata, assembly GCF_027887155.1. Taxonomy (NCBI): domain Eukaryota; kingdom Metazoa; phylum Chordata; order Testudines; family Emydidae; genus Malaclemys; species Malaclemys terrapin. The sequence continues at coordinate 118,297,616 of NC_071505.1, forward strand.
AGGTAAAAATTCTTCTTATGATTATATTGGTTTTCTCTAAAACTGGCAAATCCGCTGTTAAATCAGGACTTCTGTGATGTGATCAAAAGCCATCCCTTTCACTGTGATTGAGGGTTGCTTAGTGTATGGTGATAGTAATGATTTTTTTTGCCTGCTTCCCTGTGACGGAATACACCCCTGTATTCACACCCTACACACTATTGTAATAATCTTTGGACAAGGTATGCCTCGTATCATTTTAAAACACATAATTTTCTCATTAGTATTGTCCTGATAAAATAAGCGTGGCAAAATTGTATATAAAGTTATAAGATTCTCCTGTATGATGTTATTAACACATGCTCCAAACCCCACAGCCCTGCCCAAGTAGAAGTCACAAACAAAGGAAGGAATGTGTGCTTGCCTTAATTTGCATTTAAGCAGTAAACAGAGTAATCAAGCAGGAAGGGAAAACAAAGAAAGCTCAAACAGGTGAAAAAAACCAGCAGGAAATGTCCTTCCATGCAGACTCTTTCTCTCCTACTTCCCAGATGAAAATGTTTTTCAAGAGGGGGACTGAAACTATAAAAAGGAAGGGCAAACACCCCAAGACACCCCTCTCTCTCTCTCCCTGCCCATCGCGTTCTCTGCCCCCAAGAAGACAAAAGGAAAATAGCCATTGGACTTTGGGAGAGGGGTCCTGACCTGAAAGGTTTGCTGGAAGCAGGTGGTGAGAAATTTTGCTTGACTTTAATATAGTTTTAATAAGCATTGTCTTTATTTTTCTTGTAACTATTTCTGACTTTTATGTCTCATCACTTGTACTCACTTAAAATCTATTTCTTTGTAGTTAATAAACTTGTTTTACTATTTTATCTAATCCAGCATGTTTAAATTAAAGTGTTAAATTGAAGGGTAACTGTATTGAAAATAATAACATGGTATATTATTCCCCTAAAGAAATAACAGACTTAACATATTTGTACTGTCCAGGTGAGAACTGGGCAGTACATGGCATATATTTCTGGTGGAAATCCAGGATTGGGGGTGTGTTGGGGTCACCTTGGAGTATAACCAAGGCTGTTGAGAACCAGGGTGTAACTGGCAGGGTGCAGTTACACATGCTCAAGGTGTGGCTTGCATGCTGAAAGGCTGTTTGTGAGCGGTCCAGGTGGGAGCTGCTTTGGTACGGCTTTGTAAGATACCTGAGGTTATAGGGCAGGGTTAACAGCCCCCCACTGGTCTGAATTGTATCCTGGGATGTCACACTCCCAAAAATGGAAATGATTTGGAATGGATTTTAAAACATTTGAGTTCAGTGTTGCATTTTTGGGGGGGGCGGGGGAGGATGGGGAGGGAATACCACTTGAACTTGTTAACTATAAGCCTAGAAGGATTTGTCTGTTTCACTGAGCTGTGAAACACATGCTGATTCTTCTGAACAGGTGGCCCAGAAAAAGAATTCTTTGTCTCTTAGTTTTAAAACAAATAAGCATTTTTTACCTTAAATTTTAAAGAAAAAACAGACATCAGTTCTCCTGGGTTATATGTAAATATATCATGCTAATCCAAGGGGCTGTGTCCAGCCCAAGAGTTGCTGTCCGGCATCACTCTCCTCTAAAGAGGGGTATCCAAAATATGGGCTAAGGACTAAATGCAGCCTATGGATACTTTATCTTTGTGGAATGGGGATAAAACTGATACAACTACATGTGTCCATTTCTGGTAAAGGCAGAAAAGGAGCCATTTCTATTCATCTTTCAAGGGAGACAAAGTACAAGCTAAAGTTGACTATGTGTCTTTTTTTGTTGAAAGATGTAACATATGTTCTTACCAAAGGGAATATTCTGTTCACATCAGGTTCTTGTACTTTGTCCCATCACCATCATATTTGTGTATCTGTTGTCTGGTGGGTAGAGCCAGGGACTAGTAGTCTAGTGCTAGCGCTAGTGTTGCTGACTTGCTGTGTGACCTTAGTCAAGTCACTTAAACTTCCTGTGCCTCGTTCTCCTCCAGGTATACAATGGGGATAACAGTATTTCTGTGTACAGCGATTTGAGATTCTTGAATGAAAGGTGCAATAGAAGAGCAAACTGCTGTGACATGCACATGGGCCTTGATTGTGGGAAGTCCCGCCTACTGGCCAGAATTAGGAACCAGGGTCGGAGACAGAGACAGAGTTAGGAGTGAAGCCAAGGGTCGAAGTCAGAGTCAGGGGTAGGGCAAAGTAGCAGGGACCTGAGGTGAGGCAGGAAAACAGGAACTGGGAGTGGAGAAAGATCTGGGCTAAGAAGGGCAGGAACCGGGGGGAGGGATAGCTCAGTGGTTTGAGCATTAGCCTGCTAAATCCAGGGTTGCGAATTCAATCCTTGAGGGAGCCATTTAGGGATTTAGCTGGGGATTGGTCCTGCTTTGAGCAGGGGGTTGGACTAGATGACCTCCTGAGGTCCCTTCCAACCCTGATATTCTATGATTCAGAGACAGGTTTCAGGAGTCAATCAAGGTCCAAAATGGCAGCCAGACAGGATTCCGCAGAATAGCTCAGACAACTTCCTATGGCTCCTTCTGACTTAAGTGTAGTGTGTCTGAGCCAATTGGTGGGGCTGGATGTCTCCCTCAATCAGGAGCTTTGTGGGGGGAGCCCTTGATGAGCTTGAGCTCTGCTGGTACCCTTCTCCACTGGTTCCAGTGAGCTACTGCAGTCTGAGCGCTGCCTGGGGACCTTGAGTTCAACATCTGTGATTGCTCACACCAGAGCCTGTTGAAGTCAGTGGGAGTCTTTCCAGTGACTTCTTTGAGCTTTGCGTCAGGCCGATTAAAAGTGGCTTCTGATAAGTTGCCAGTGGTAGTCCCTGCAGCCACCTAATTTGGATATCCCTGTTCTATGTTACCCCACAATTCCTTTGTGTTTTAAAATGCAGCTGCGGTGACTGGAGCCTTATCTGCGATGATTTGTTACACCTGGGAGTCTTAAAAAATAATCATCTGCATGGAGCTGGATTCTTAGAAGTTAAAGATCAGTCTAACCTTTTGTCCTCCTCCATCCATTTCTTTCAAATCACTTTAAAGAGGAAACATCTCTTCTCCTCCTTCCCCACTGCCCTCTTTGCCCCAGCTACTTTTCCATTCTGCCTGGGAGTAAACAGTAAAAGTTACATATATTAACACTGCACTCCAACACAATGCTTTTGGGCGTGCTCTGTGTGCAAGTCCCTGGCAGCCATAAATTAATTAAAAGTAGACAGGAACCATAGAAAAAGCAAGTTCTCTTCCCCCTACCCCCTTCCCTCACCCCTCTCTTCCTTTCTTTCTCTGTGGGTAAATAGCTAATTCCTTTGTTCCTCACTGCACTATTTCATTTCTGCCATCATTGTCCTCATTGTTCTCTGAAACAGGAGGGGTCTGGGCCAGGAACAGCCAAGGTCTTGGCTAATGACGGGAAGTCTTTAAAGTTTGCGCTGCATTTCATCTTCTCTGTGGGAGTTTTAGGACGCATCCAGTGTTTGATCCCCACCGTGCAACTTTGCTTCTAGTTAATTAACAGATCCCCATTACACTCTCTCATCTGCAAGCGCATGGGAGGCCTATCAGGAGGTAATTCAAGGCCAATCTGAGTGATGGCAGGAATTAGAGAAATCAGTTGTTTTAGGGGGCTAATGTTCAGGAATAAAGCTGTCCTTTTGCAGTGGTGTCATTTCAATTTTTGATTTCATTGTATTATTTTATTTTTATTTTATTGTATTTTCAATCTGGTCCCTTTTTTAATTTTGCTTTTTGGGGTGTATTTTATTTCTTTCTTTATTGAACTGCCTCTTTGTCAAGCCGACAGCCTGCATGGAGTGCAGTTTGGGGGCTGCTTAAGACGGAACTGCAGTCTGTTAACAAGATGTTTTCACCTTCCTTTCATTCCCGCCTTTCCCATTCCCACCCAGCCTATTATACAGGTTACAAGTGTCTTAAGGCAACTTTTTGAATGCTGAGTAAAACCACCACGGGCCTTCCAGCTGCGGAGCTTTGTCAGGCTTTTGGCTAAATACAACATCTCGCAGGAGTGCAACCTTCTGTTGACTTTGAATGTTTGGAGTTGTCTGATTTTTCTTTCCTCTTCCCCACCCTATGAGCAATGACCCCCTTTAACTAATGAATTAGGAACTGCTCCTGCAGTTGCAATTCTCAGTTCGGCACTTGGCAATGAGAATCAAACTGGGGCTATTTAGTGCAGCGTTAAATGGCCCACCACATTAGCCCCCTGGCATGCTAAGCTATTAGGTTGTTTTACTGTTGTTAAAGTTACATTTGTTAGGTGGAGTTGCTGCCCTTACAGAAACTTGGTAATGTGGGAGAGCAGCAGACAGCCTGCGTATTGTGAATGCAGCGTGCAGGATGTGTAGATGCAGGCCACATAGAGGTTGCCTTTCTGAGCAGGCTTGCATGTCGCTATTACAGTGGCAAACTTTTAGCTTTGTTTTCAGTAACTGAATTAAGTGGGGTCAATTGACCATTACTTTGTAACAGGCTTTAATTGAATCATTAATTGTCATTGTGCCACAGGGAGATGGGTGTATGGGGGAGGGAAAGGGAGAGGACGAAGGAGAGAAAAGCCTCCAATCTGGGTAATGGAGGGAATGGTTTAGTTAGTGGTTTGAATTCTGGCTGGGTCAGGAGAGCCTTTCTGCGTTCCATTTAGTTCATTGCGAGTGGGTCTTCCAGACAAGATCTTAGGAGATGAGCTGCCGTCTACTCTGCACAGACATTAAAGCTTCCATAGCTCCTTTTGGAAATGTGTAGGATCGCCCCGGTGTCTGTGGCCAACGTTTCTCTTATCTGTCACTTGTTTTGAGGTGATTTCCACCTTCTACCCCAGCAATGGCAACATTTCAACGGTGCTGAATGTTAATAGTTTGTCAAGCCTGCAGGGGAGAAAAAAGTGATGTATAAATGCAAGGTACTGTTGTTTTATTGGTTATCTTATTTAATTCCCTTGAAATGGGTGGAGCCGCCACATTTGAAGCAGCCCATTGCTGGGAACAGACTGATAGCGTATGGATGTCCTAAGATGCCAGACAGTGATGCTGCTTGGATGGGCCACTGGTTTTAGAGAGAATCCCCCTGCAAGAAGAGCATGCCAGTATTGTATGGCGCTTGTGCTAACCAGCTTGCAGAGTATATTTGGCATTTGGCGCATTGGTAGCGGCTGCCAGTGTGTGTGGTGGGAGAGGAGGAAATAGACAAGAAAAACACAGTTTTAAAATAAAAATATGGAACGATTTGCTTCAGGCCATATGGACTACGATGTTGTGACAAAAATAAGGCCAAAACTAATCCTGCCCGGTTAAAGTTTTAATTTAAAAACATATGTATAATCATTCCCATGAGCATAAATTTTACTTACTATTTTCATAGAGAGAAACAAGGTATGTTTCTTAACCTGTTCAGACTCTGGTTCTTTAGTCTGATGCCAGCTGAGTTCCCATTGATCTTTTCCATTGTATGTGGAAAATACCGTGTTCCTTGTGTTGATGTTACAGAACGAGCTGCTTGGCAATTTTTGGCCTAAATATTTTTTTGCCAAAACTGAAACTCTTCATGGAAACATATGGGTTTCAATGAACAGTCTTTCAGATCCGGGATGGAATTTCTGCTCAAAAAGAGGCAGAAACAACCATCCACATCCCAGAATAGTCAATACCCCAGTGGTTAGGGCACTCACCAGGGATGTGGAGGTCCGGATTCCTGCTCTCCCCTAGTCAATTTCCCAGGTCCCAGGTGAGTGCCCTCACCAAGAAATTATTGGCTATTCTGAGTTGGTCAGGCCCGTGCGCTCTCACATTTTGGCAAAAAAAATTGATAGGTCTCGATTTTGTTCCACTGCAGAGCAAAACCAATCTCAAAACCTCAAAGTTCACAAAATGGATTTCTTATTTTCCAGCCAGCCCTAGTTAGAGTTGGATTTCAGCCTCATATTTTAGAAGCAGATCCAGCCTTTCCTAAAGTCTGAGGATTTTTAAATATGGGGTTTTGGCTTGTCCTATTACAGGGATATGGGACAGCTATAAATACATAGAATTTTAAGTCTTAAAGGGACCGTTATCATCTAGGTTTAACATAGAGGCAACCCCATGCTCTGGCAACCCCTAAACCTCTGACTGCTAGAAGCTGAGACTGGATGACAGGGTAGATCACTCAATAAATTGCCCTTTTCCATTATCTCCCTCTGAAGCATCTGGCACCAACTGCTGTCAGAAGATAGGATACTGGGCTAGATGGACCATTGGTCTGACCCAGTATGGCCGTTCTTATATTCTTAACCTCCTGCATAACACAGTCCGTAGAATTCCACCCAATAATTCCTACATCAAGCCCAGCACTTATCTTTTAGAAAGACATCCTATTGTGAAAGATCCAAATGACTTAAAGTTAAGGTGTGGCTGGATCAGTACTTTTGTGAATTCTGTTGCAAAGATAGGAGCCAGTTATGAAATGTGTATGTTTCCAAAGTTTGGAAGTGTACAAATGCCTGGTTTTGGATTGGGCCCATTTTTAAACTGTGGCTGTCTAGAGACTAAAAAGTATACATTACCAACTGACCTCAAGATCGACTAATCTATTATCTGAAAGCAACCCTCTGGGAATGGAAAAAAATCAGGAGAAAAAATTTAAACAATTGGTTTCCATTCACTGTTAAAATCAAATAGTGAGGGAGGCAAAAGAGAATCCCAGCTTGGGTAATAATGAAACCTTGCTTTGAAGTTCTAACTAAATTGCATTTCTTGTTCTCTGCTGTCGCCTGTAAAACTCAGCACAATTGGGCAAGGGATGATTAGTCTATAATTCTGTTTGTTCAAATAGCTTTTGGAATTATGAAAACAAAAATTCAGAAGGCCAATATAGTGACAGTTAAACAGGCTATGGGGGCAGTAGTGCGGACCTTCACAAGAATAAGATGTGTATTTTATTCGGCTACCCTGCTGAGGCAAATTTTAAATAAATTATACATACAGAGCTGTATTGGAGCTGAGAGATGAAGCTGTTTAAAGTTTCCCTGTTGTGTGTTTATGGACATCCAGTAGAAACACTGTCTTTGCCAAAGCAGATCATACAATTGGTCTGTTGAATCTGGTACTCTGCCCCTGTAATGGCTAGTACCGGATGCTTCAAAGGATGGTGGAAAAAAAACCTTCTGGCATTAGACTGATTATGCAGTCATGTTTATGTGGGAAACAATACGTTTCTGAACTAGCAAAATGATCAGAATCGTCTCCTGCCTTTGCCCTCTCCCTCCCTGCAAGAAAAGTGAATCTGTTGCAAGCATGCAAACTGAAGGCCTGCACTAACTCCAATAGTCCAGTCAATTTACACCAATCAGATCCTCAGGGCCCGCTCCAGCAAAACCAGAGCAGGCTCTGTATGTTTCTATTCAAAACATGTTAAAGAGAAATTTCTAGTCTATGCATGATAAAGAGAAATTGAGAAATAAAAGTGTTGAAAGTATAAATATTGGACAGTAGATAATTCAACCCCGGTCATTGTCAGCCAGTAAGATGACTCCCTAATTGTAAATCCCTCACGCAAAACACACTGGGCCAAACTCTAATCTCATTTACACGACTACAAACCTATAGTGATTTCCCCAAAATCAACTGGATTGCTCTGGATTTACACCAGTGTAAAGGGAATCAGAATTTGGCCCCACATTCTGCATATTTTTGATGACTTGCTGTCTTGTTTATATTTTATTTGGTAGAATAAATACTATCGTTTGAACTTATTTAAAAAAAAAATATTTCAACATGGCTTAGACAGAAATAGAGGCTAATGTGACTGGCTTTCAAATAGCTTATTACCATTCAAATACTCTGCAGATAAATTATATTAAAGGTTGGGGGGGGGGGGACTGTTTCAGCTTCCGAATCATTCTAAATGGAGACTTAGCTGTAAGTAATCAAAATTGCTTTGGTTGTGCATAGCAGCATTAAAAGCCTTGTCCACTAATTGAGTGAAGCGGCTCCAGTGAAGCAGCCTTGCCCCCTCATTATGCGATCTTGCAAGTGCTGTTTGTCATCGTTGCTTGCCGGTCTCAATCTAACTGTACTGCTGGTGCAAATTAACGGTAATTCGTTATGACACGCTGTGTCCTTCCAGTGAAACAACAATATGGAGCTAGTACCACTCCCCACTCCTACCCTTTCCTCCTCCTCCTCCCTTCACGCCTGGATCTCATTCCCAGTTCAAGAAACCACCCCTGACTTAGTCTTCTAACTGCTCTCTACTAACTGGTGTGTCAGGTGTATTGTGGCTTGACTGATGTATATAACCCAGTGCCCTTCCACTGACACATTATAAAAAGATGTATCAGACAATAGGCCATTGCTTTCTAGTGGCTCATGCAGGTTCAGTCCTGATGGAGTATGCGGTCTTCAGAGGGCAGCTATGCATGTGTGTATATACACGGGTCGCATGTGTTTTTATATATGTGTCCCATGTGTACACTCAGCTCCCATCTTTGACAATCCAAGCACCTCACCTACAGTATGTTTGCAGAAATAAAAAAGGTCAGTAGGTAATATTTTAAATGGAGATGAACAAATATGTTTTGAATTCAGATATACACCTCTACCCCAATATAACGCGACCCGATACAACATGAATTTGGATATAACGCGGTAAAGCAGCGCTCCGGGGGTGGGGCAGGGCTGCATGCTCCGGTGGATCAAAGCAAGTTCAATATAATGCGGTTTCACCTATAACGCGGTAAGATTTTTTGGCTCCTGAGGACAGCGTTATATCCGGGTAGAGGTGTAATAGGACAGATATTGCAAATGAACACAATTTATTAATAAATGTTTTATACTTATATCCAGAGGAAAAAATGATCTGGTGGTGAAAACAATGGAAAGGGACTCCAGGTATCTGAGTTCAGTCTCCTGCTATGCCACAGGCTTATTTAGTGAACATGAGCAAATCATTTAATCTCTTTTTAATAATAATAACAACAGTAATAATAATCTCTACCTCCCCTCTTTTGTCTCTGCTATCTTTTTACATTTTAAGCTGTTTAGTGCAGAGACTTCCTTACTATGAGTATGTATAGCAGCTAGTACAATGAAGCCCTAATCTCAGGTTGGGTTTCTGGGATCTTCAGCTGGTGTGAGGTGACAGAGCTCCATTTGAGTCATTAATAGGACTGGGTGAAAAGTTTCAGATGAATAGTTTATTTGCTGAAAAAAATGCAGTTTTGGGTCTCCTGAAATGATTTGTGAATTCACCAAATAGTTTCAACCAACCCCCACCCCTCAAAAATGTGGCTAGATTCCCAAAGGGACTTAGGTGTGGTTCACAAAGCAGGAGGAAGAGAAGGATGTGGTTGGTGGTGGTACCCTCTTTATACTGGATAGCCCGATGGTGCTCACCTAGAGTGTGGGAGACCCCAGTTCAAGTCCTTCCTTTGCCTGAGTCAGAGCAGGGTTGTGAATCTGCCTTTGCACGCTACCGCAGTGTAGAAACTTTTTTTCTGAAATGTCAACTTGAAACAGAAATTTTAATTTTGATATAGCCTGTGGGGGAAAAAATGAGTGTTTTTCTTCAAATTAACATTTTGACATGAAAATCTTTAGTTTTGATTAAATGGTATTTTTTTATGGAAAACCTTTCTTCACAAAACATTGCAGCTAACTCTAGTGCCAGTTGTATCATTACGATAGCTGGTAAAGAAAAGAAAACAAGTAGTTAAAAATTTCATAAACAATTTTTAAAAAATTGTTACTGGTTTTTCAAAATATTTTTGAAAACTGAAAAATTTCAAATGTGGGTCGATTAACTGAAAACTTCAGTGAGAATTTTCTTCAAATTTTTTGTGTAGAAATTCAAATTTTCAGTGAAAACATTTTGACCAGCTCTAATTGTTCCTGAAGCACTGACTAATATTAGAACATTGGCACAAAAAGGGAGGCTTCTATTGCTCATTGCAATGAGGGGTGATAATAAACTAATTAGCTGGGCATATAATGGGCAACTTTCACAATCTGGAAACTGTCACAATTTGATCATAAATCGTATGATATTTGGTGGATTTTCCTAAAGGTCCCAGCTCCTGGAGTCATGTTATTACATGACAAGCTTTCATTAAAACAAATACGTTTCTAGCCCTCCTGGTTGCAGAGGAAAACATAAAGATGTGAATCCCAAAGACTCAGAAACCAGAAGCTAAATTCAAAACAAAACAGCATTTATTATTTTTCAAAATCTTGTGCTTTTTTAAGCCAATCTCATGATTTTGAGGGCTTGACTCATGATTTTTGAATGCATGAGGTTGGTAGGACTGTACCAGAATCTACTGTTTCCTAAGAAGTATGGTTGGGGGGAGGAACAGCCCTCTTAAGACACAGTCCTGCAAGGTGCTGGGTGCCAGGAACCCTGAAAGGATGCTGACCCAAATCCCAAAGAATACTCAAATAGTGAGGAAAGTGAGGCAGGGAATAGCATGCAGGTTTTTTACCCAGATCTGTCGATCTCTTGTATTGTCTAAAATCAAGAATGATTGTTGGAGAGATCCTTTTGCAAAGTCTGTGTTTATTTGCTTCAACTATTGTGTGTCCCTGGAGGGAAAACTATAATCCAGAGTGCTCACAAGAAAGGAGCTCTGGCTACTGGGGTGTCGGGGGTGGGGTGGGGAAGGGGACAGTCAGCACTGGTCCTGAGAGCTTGTGGCAGCTGGGCTTTGTGGTCTCACTTCCAGGAGAGGAATCAAACAGAATCTGTGCCCTGAAAGTGTTCCGGAGAGACCTAAGCCAGGGATCATGATGGAGCCTATCCAGCAATGAAGAGATGCTTAAAAGCACATGGGCCCAGTGTGTGGCTCCGAACACAGCAGCCTTTTGAGTGTCCAGCAGGGGGAATTTGACCAGTGACACTATGGTTATGAAGAAACCTCAGAATCAGCACTATGGTGGGGGAGGCGCAATGGTTTGTTCTGTGAAGCTGCAAAAAACACCTTGCTACTGCCATTTGTGGGTAGGGAGAATTGTCAGGATACCTCACTCTTCACCACAGATCTGATCCTGCACTGATGGGAGAAAATGGCAATCTTCCATTGGCTTCAATGCGACAGTATCAAACTCCAGCTGTTTTAGGGCACCTCCCCATTCACTCCAATGTACCTGAAGTTTCATGAACTGGGATAAACATATCTTTAATTTATATTACATATAATCATTTTTTTTATTACAGCTAAAGTGGTTAAGTATAATCAGGTAGCTATTGTATAATTTAAACACTGGGTGATTGTTATTTAATAATAACAACTTACATTTGTATAGTGCCTTACATCCCAAAGGGATCCCAAAGCACTTGACTGACTCAAAAATAAAACACATAGAAAGTAAAACAATAATTACAATTATACTACATTATAAAATATGGGGCTATTAAGATTCTGGTAATCTAGGGCTTGCTTCTGCTCTCAATTGAATTCAATACCAAAGCTCTGGTTGGAGCACAATTGGACCTTTACTTATTGTGAGCCCGTCCCAAGTTCTGTCACCCTTGATTTATTTATTATCTCTATGCAGGAGATGAATTATGGGGGCACAATTGGGGAAGGGAGAGAAATGGTTGCTCTGCAGTTTAAGCTCCTTTCACAAAATCAGCTTCGCTCACATGAGTTGCCAGACTGACATGCTGCTGCGCAGATTGTGCAGACGTCCAAGTACAATCACGTGTGCTCTCTGAGTTCCGCTGGGCTTCCTGAGCTTGGCTGCTTCTCAGTGGGGCTCTTTGGGCTCTGATAGTCTCTTTGGGATTGGTTCTTTCTTGATTGGGGCGGGAGGGATAAATTGTGGTATCTTCCAAATGTCAACCGCCTGTGTTACTGTCTGAGCCCACATTTTGCTACATTGTACAGAGCTGTGATCCTACCTGTTTTCATACATGAAGAATGAAATACTTTATATGTCAGCATTCCCTGTCAGCATTGGGCATATGAGTTAATGCTGAGATGAATAAGGCAATTCACAGACCTCTTACAGATATTGTTTGAGGCTCTTTGCAAACTCAAGTGAACATCTCTGCATTGGTTTTCTTTGTAATAATAATATTGTGATGCACTGGACCTCAAAATAGCACCCTGTAACCCCCATATTCATCATTTGTGTTTGGTTGTGATATTTCATACAAAGCATGCCATGTAAGATACCATATGAAAGTTCGTGATCTGCTGAAACTCATTGTTCTCTCAAAATATATATATCGTTAGTGTCTATGAAGTTATGAGATTTTGCTATAGGATTATTATTGAAACACATGAGTTTGGGAGCTGTCCACTGCTAGCTCTTCAGTGACAACAAAATGGTGACCCACACCCAAATGGTCATTAAGCGACCATCATGAGCTATTGACCAACAGAGGAACTGTAAACAAGAGATTTAGACTTGTGTAAGAGACAGTTGTGCAGACACCAAACAATGAGGATTGCTCAACTCTGACTCAGCAAGGCCCACCAGGACATGCCTGGGACAGTATTTTCCCTGGGACATCAATTGAGAGTATAAAATAAGAGGCAGTGGCACCAGGAGATCATCTCTGTCCTCCCCCACCTATGCTGAAGGCAACAAGAACACAAGGAAGACAAAGACTTTGAACTGAGGAGACTGGTCCCAGGCTGAGAAGGAAATTCATCCTGTGTATTAAGAACCATAACCTGGTTTCTCACTAGTGGGGGTGAGAAAAGTTGTTTGATTCAACTCTTGCTTACTCCGAAAGTTTAGGATTAAAATGCATATTTTATTTTTTATTTTCGTAGGTAACTATCTCTGACCTTTGTCTACCACTTATAATCACTTAAAATGTATTTTTCTGTAGTTAATGAACTTCTTATAATGTTTTATCCTTACCAGTGAGTTTCTCTAAAGTGCTTGGGGAATCTGCTCAGATTACAAAGGCTGGTACATGTCCACTATCCTTTGACAAAGTGGTGAACTTATTTAATGAGCTTGCATTGTTCAAAAGAAGGTCTTGCACAATGTAAGATGGTATATTTCTGGGGTGCAGGGATGGGGGGATTTGCTGATGTTTCCATGTGGCTTGCAGAGTATTCATTCCACTCAGCTGGGTGTGTCTCTGTATGGTGGTGGCTGAGTGATAACAGCACCTGGAGGGGTTTGCTGTTTGTTATTATCAAAGCATTGTGAGGCAGCCCAGGGTGGAGAGTTAAGGGGGCACACTGGTCCCACAGTTCCATGTTATACCCCAGGGATTCCATCACAAATATGAAAGCTGAAATTCTGGAGAACAAGAGGTGCTGGCATGTTTTACTGCTGCATACCAACCGAATCCATGCCCTTTTTCTATTGCAATGACTAAAGACTCCAAACAGGCATTAGCATCTCTGCACAAACAACATGAAGACAGTCCATACCCCAGAGACCTCTCAATGTAAGATGTAGGCAATATGTGAAAGGCGTCGAAGGGAAAGCCTGTGAGTAATGGGACTGTGTGACCCAGGGACCCCTTGCTGCCAACTGGTATTTGGCACAGGGGTGCATAAGGTTGTACAGGGATCCCCTGGGTCAGATATCTGCAAACTAGTTCATCAAAGGGTGGCATGTGATGCCTCTACCGAGAGCTAGTAGCCCACTAGTCATGTATGTATGTATGAACAGTTCATATTTTAAAAGTTATGTATCTACATGGAAAATTATGTTCTTACAGTCTTGGCAAGTCACATACCTCAGAAATATTCCTTTCAAGCAGGAGGTCTGGTCTATTGTGTATTGTATTCCTTGCACTGCATGCCAATTTCCATAGTTAGCCAGGTGCAAAATTAAGAGATGGTGAAATCTACAAGAAAGGAAATCTACAGGGAAAATCAAACAGCAGGAGGTGTCCTGTTCATGAATATAGACAAAGGATTGTTTTGGTATGGCTTGAAGTGTGAAGCTACACACTCAGGGCATGTCTTCACTACCCGCCAGATTGGCGGGTAGCAATCGATCTATTGGGGATCGACTTATCGCATCTAGTGAAGACGCGATAAATTCGATCCCTGATCGCTCTGCCGTTGACTCTGGAAATCCACTGCGGCAAGAGGCGGAAGCAGAGTCGACGGTGGCACAGCAGCGGTCGACTCGCCGCCATCCTCACAGCCAGGTAAGTCGACCTAAAATACGCAACTTCAGCTACGCTATTCACGTAGCTGAAGTTGCGCACCTTAGGTCGACCCCCCCATAGTGTAGACCTAGCCTCAATCCTTCACGTAGGAGGCAACTTGACAGCCTGCTTGTCTCATGGAAGGAGGGTCATAGCCAACCTGGCTGTGAAGAGCTGCAAGGATTTGGGGATGACAGTACCCTGCAAGACATGAAAGTATCTGGATAATTAAGTCTAGGCTCTAGAATGTGTGTTGTGATTTAATTTTACATGTAACCATTTGTTGCCAGTACTTCTACTTGCTATTGCTTGAATCTCTGTGCTTGGTTTTTACTGTGAAGCGATTAAAAAAATTAATTGCGATTAATCACACGATTAAAAAAATTAATCGCAATTAATTGCACTGTTAAACAACAATAGAATACCATTTATTTTAAATATTTTTGGATGTTTACTACATTTTCAAATATATTAATTTCAGTTACAGCACAGAATACAAACTGTACAGTGCTCACTTTATATTTATTTTTGAATACAAATATTTGCACTGTAAAAAACAAAAAATATATAATTTTCAATTCACCTCATACAAGTACTGTAATGCAATCTTTATCATGAAAGTTGAACTTACAAATGTAGAATCATGTAAAAAAAACTGCATTCAAAAATAAAACAATGTAAAACTTTAGAGCCTACAAGTCCACTTAGTCCTACTTCAGCCAATCGCTCAGACAAACAAGTTTGGTTACAATTTGCAGGAGATAATGCTGCCCACGTCTTGTTTACAATGTCACCTGAAAGTGAGAACGGGTGTTCGCATGGCACTGTTGTAGCTGGCACTGCAAGATATTTACGTGCCAGATGCGCTAAAGATTCATATGTCCCTTCATGCTTCAACCACCATTCCAGAGGACACACGTCCATGCTGATGACAGGTTCTGCTTGATAATGATCCAAAGCAGTGCGTACTGATGCATGTTCATTTTCATCATCTGAGTCAGATGCCACCAACAGAAGGTTGATTTTCTTTTTTGGTGGTTTGGGTTCTGTAGTTTCCGCATCAGAGTGTTGCTCTTTTAAGATTTCTAAAAGCATGCTCCACACCTCATCCCTCTCAGATTTTGGAAGGCACTTCAGATTCTTAAACCTTTGGTCGAATGCTGTAGCTATTTTTAGATATCTCACATTGGTACCTTTTTTGCATTTTGTCAAATCTGCTGTGAAAGAGTTCTTAAAACAAACATGTGCTAGGTCATCATCCGAGACTGCTCTAGCATGAAATATATGGCAGAATGTGGGTAAAACCGAGCAGAAGACATACAATTCTCCCCCCAAGGAGTACAGTCACAAATTTAATTGATGCATTATTTTTTTTAACAAGCATCATCAGCATGGAAGCATGTCCTCTGGAATGGTGGCCAAAGCATGAAGGGGGCATACGAATGTTTAGCATATCTAGCATGTAAATACCTTGCAATGCTGGTGACAAAAGTGCCATGCGAACGCCTGTAATCACTTTCAGCTGACACTGTAAATAAGAAGCAGGCAGCAGTATCTCCTGCAAATGTAAACACAGTTGTTTGTCTTAACGATTGGCAGAATAAGAAGTAGGACTGAGTGGACTTGTAGACTCTAAAGTTTTACACTGTTTTGTTTTTGAGTGCAGTTATATAACCAAAAAATTCTGCATTTGTAAGTTACACTTTCACGATAAGGAGATTGTACTACAGTACTTGTATGAGGCGAATTGAAAAATACTATTTATTTTATCATTTTTACAGTGGAAATATTTGTAATAAAAAATAATAATATAAAGTGAGCACTGTGTACTTTGTATTCTGTGTTGTAATTGAAATCAATATTGAAAATGTAGAAAAACATCCAAAAATATTTAATAAATTTCAATTGGTGTTCTATTGTTATAAATGCAATTAATTGTGATTAATTTTTTTGAGTTAATTGCATGAGTTAACTGTGATTGACAGCCCTACTATAAACATATCTCTGTGTTAAGCAGAGCAGTGATCTGAGGTGGAACTGATAAGCTGGGATGGACTGCTTCTTTGGAAGCAGCGAATCTGGGAATACTGTGAGCATCTAGTGGGACCGGACACTCCAGGGATATGCTTGGGGGCTCGAGGATTGTGACGTGCCAATTGCTAACCTATACAGTGACAATGGGGCTTGCAAGGCCTAGAGATGAGTGTTGTCCTTGGCCAGTGGAGTTAGGAGCTGACCCCTGACAAGACTTCCTCATGTTCAGGGCAGGTGGTGGTGAGGTGCCTCCCAACCCTCGGTACTCTGGGGAGCATCACATATTACAGAGTAAAATACTATTGATCATGAATAGGAGAAGAAAAATCTGGCCCTATGTGAGTAAAAGACTGTCGCATACAATTTTTTTCTTTAAAAATAATTAAGGTAACTATTGTGTAATAAATTCTGGTGTAATCCTGAAAAATTCTGAGCACTCAGTGAGGTCAACAGGAGTTGTGTGTTCTCTGCAACTCTCCAGATCAGGCTCTTTGTATTCAAAGATGTAAATAGAGCACAGTGAAACATAAGTTTCAATTCTGTGTGTGTGTGTGTAAGTAAGTAAGTAAGTAAACTGTACTTTTTAAACTGGTTTGCAACGGGTCTTTCTTACTGAGATTGTTTTAAGTCTCAGAAACCACTCAGTTTTCCCTGGCTTTGAACCAAAACCATGTGAAAACACCCCATTTCAAATGGTTTCTTATTGAAACCATAATTCCTCCCAGGCCTCCAAAGCTTGCTTTGTATCCCCTCTTAATCTTCCCACTGCTGTAGCTCATTGGGTGAAACTCTTGTTCACAATCTGAACGTTATAGTTGCTGCTTGCTTCTATAATGTGGTGAACCAGAAGCCAGTACCATAATTCCCTTCAGCATTGTGGGATTTAGGTCTGATCCACAGTGTTTGGATCCAATTTCTAACTAATGTTACTACGTATGAGCGTTCATCTTCTCAGTCAAAGATGGGCGAAGAAACTTTCACCTTGCATAGTTTAGCATTATCTGTTTTCTATGTCTGGTCTATACCTGGATTAACCTAAGGGGTGAATTTGAACTAATTTAGTTAAACAGCTGCAAACTCCTGTGTGGACACTGTCATATTTTGGTTTGTGTGGCTTATTTTTTTTCCAGGTTAACTTAAGTTGGTTGTGAACAGGTTTAAGCTAAACTGAAGTAAGAGTGTTTGCATTGGTGTTAATGAAGTTGGGTTTTAAACCTATTTAGGCCAGTGTAACTTGCCTATATAGACAAGGTCCTACTTTCATAATCACATTTTGTGCTCTCACCAACCCCCAAAATGTATACAGCTCTTCCATAGCCACTTCTAAAAGCTGACAGCAGAGTTATTTTTCTTGTTGTTGATTAAACTCTGTAACCAGTGGCTTAGTTTTTTTTAAATGCCTATTCTTTGAATCATACAATAAGATAACTAAAATATGAGAGAGTAAAAGCTGAGCTGCATAACATCAAAGTTAGATCTAAGCCCCCAAATTTGGGTCTGGATTTCAGGCATGTTCAGATTTGGAGTTTTGTATCAGTGTACTGCAGAGCTAAGACCCAGCAGAGCATTTCAGATCAAGAATTGTGTTGCATTTCCAACACTGTTTGATGTGGGTTTATATTTTGACTTGTTCCATTAAGGGGAGCTGAACTTCCTCCAAATTTGGGGCTATTCATATCTGGGGTTTTGATTCAGGCCTCTCTCTAGAAGACAGGCAGTTCAGAGGTATGCACATGAGAGAAACTTTTTGCTTTCAAAGACGACTTAGTTGCATTATATTTATGTCATGTTTTCTTTTTCATTTCCTCCATGAAACAGCTGATAAGTTGCAAGCATATGTGTCATTATCCAATGGGTGACTTTGGTCTGGAAACAATTAGATATTTGAAAGACTTGGACAGAAAGTCATAAGAACAAGGGATGGGCAATTTGGTCCTGATAAAATAAAGACTAAACACCCTTCTATCTTCATTGAATCTCCATCCAAAATTTAAGCTGAATCTTTCTCAGTGTTTAAAATATAAATCATTTTCATTTTCAACTATTTGTTTCATCTTCTCTCATTTTTCCTCTTCTTGGTTCCAGACTGGATCAGAAGCAGAAGTATCAAAATACCACAAAAGAGCCTGTCCTTATGAAATTTCCTTAATTTGGCAGACATGGGTTCAGATAACTAGGATAACATTTTTTTATGGGGGACGGATTATTTTAACTGAGTTTATGCTCCTAAACTTGTTAGGGTCACCTAAAAGACTATTACTGCTCTCCACATTTTCTGTGTCTTGGCTCCAGAGAGAGAGAGAGAGAGAGAGAGAGAGAGAGAGAGAGAGAGAGAGAGTGTGTCGCTCCTATTTCAAGACCGAGGAAGAGTGCGGAATCTTTGTAGAAGGGGGGGCAAGGCCAAAGTGCCCCCTCCCTCTCCGTAGCTGGCTGCTCCTGCAGTGAACCAGCTGCCCTCTCTTCTGGCACCACAGCAGCCCCTGGTGGGCAAAAGGTGTAATTGCAGTGCCTCCCTGGCAGAATCTACTATTCTGCAGGGGACAAAAATCTGCAGGGGACATGAATTATGCGCTTATGTTTCTTTTGTTAAAAAGTGGGCCACCCCAGTTCCAGCACCAGTGAGACAGGGTTCAAATTAAAAAAAGAAGACTTATTATGAAGATAATGTAAGCCACACCCAAAAGTCATGTTTATCCCCTGGTATTTCAATATTTGATGAAATTACTGATATAAGACTGACTCAGATGGAAAAAAATATTTCTGCATAAACAAAGTCTTCCTCAAATGTGAAGTGGTTCTTAGGTAAGGGAAAAAAAGGCCAGATTTTAAGAAGTGACTGCACATGGCTTCTAAATATGAGTGTCTAATATTGTGCTTCTAAGTTTTGCTGAGCTTACTTTTGGATATCTGGCTTTGCACATGGGAAAATTTGGTTGTGGAGATGCAAACTAGATTTACCAAGGAAATCAGATAGCTAGGCCCTTAACGTCCCATCTTCAGTGTTGTCAACTCTCATGATTTCATTTTGAGACTAGTGATTGTTGGTGTTCCTCTTAAAGCCCCAGCTCCTTGAGTGGTGTGACTATGTGAGAATCTCAGCATTCAGTTTAAGAAAGGCGCTCTAATTGTTGTTAAAGCACTGACTTGCCAACAATATTGGCACTTAAATGAATGCTTCCATTGCTCATTACAAATCCTCTAATTGTAATGAGCAATGGAAACGGTTAACTGGGAGTGGGGGAAATGTGCCCGTGTTGACAACTCTCTCTTTTATCATGAGTCTTGCAATATCTGGTGTTTTTCCTAAAGGCTCAGACTATTGGAATCATGTGATATGACAAGCTCAACTTACATTAAAAAGTAAGTCTAGCTCTCGTGGTTGTAGAGAAAATCTTGAAAATGTGAACCCTAAATAGGGTTACCATACATCCGGTTTTTCCCAGACATGTCCGGCTTTTCGGCAATCAAACCCCAGTCCGGGGGGAAGTGCCAAAAAGCCGAACATGTCTGGGAAAATGCCGGCCGGGCACTTCCCCTCCCGCGGCTGCTCTGCTCCTCCCCTGACTCTTCATCTCTGTTTAAGAGCCGAGCTGCCCGAGCGCTATGGGCTTCAGGCAGCCCCCGTGCCTCTGGACCCCAGCCGCCAGCCGGGCACTTCCCCTCCCGGGCTCCAGCGGCGCAGGGTCTGGAGGCATGGGGGCTGCCCGAAGCCGGTAGCGCTGGGGCAGCTCGGCTCTTAAACAGAGCCAAAGAGTCAGGAGAGGAGCAGAGCCTCCGGCCCCGGCGGCTCTGCTCCTCCCCGACTCTTCGACTCTGTTTAAGAGCCGAGCGCTACTGGCTTCGGGCAGCCCCCATGCCTCCGGACCCTGCGCCGCCGGAGCCCGGGAGGGGAAGTGCCCGGCTGGGGGTGCAGGGTCCGGAGGCAAGGGGGCTGCCCAAAGCCCAAGCGCTACCGGCTTCACGGTTTGCCGGGCAGCCTCCAGACCCTGCGCCCCCGGCTGGGCGCTTCCCCTCCCGGGCTCCAGCTGCGCTGGGGAAGCGCCGGCCGGGGGTGCAGGGTCTGGGGGCTGCTCGGCAAACCGTGAAGCCGGTAGCTCTCGGGCAGCCCTTTCCGCGTGGCTGGGAGTGGGAGGGAGGAGGGGCGGAGTTAGGGCGGGGTTGGGGCGGGGAAGGGGCGGAGTTAGGGCGGGGCTGGAGGTGGGGAAATGGGCAGGGCCAGGACCCCGTGGAGGGTCCTCTTTTTTTATTTGTTAAGTATGGTAACCCTAACCCTAACCATAAAGAGACCAGACGGTCAATAAAAAGAGCCCCCAACTTTTATATATATAATTTCATGATTTTTAAGCCAATCTCATGAATTGTAGGGGCCTTTAAGTACTGCAGTTTGCTCATGTAAGTACTGTTTGTGCATCCATATCTTACTCCTGGGGGAATTCTGCACCACTGCGCAATGCAGAATTTTGCAGAAATTAACATTGAACACGCAGAATTTCCTTTCCCCCACAGATATGGGCTGCAGTGCTGCTAGCTGACACTAGGGGCCACTGGACCTGGCAGAGCCCAGTGCGCACATAGAAGACCCTGCTGGGGAGAGGGAGCCAGAGGGTTTCTGGCTGCTTCAGTTTTCAGCAAGCTGGAAACTCCGTGCAATTCTGGGACCAATTATCAGGCTGTTTCTCCCTCTGGATCCCTGGGCTCTGGCGGGCGGGGTGGGGGGACGACAGGTGTCTGGGCTCTGGGGGGACGGGGATGTGGGTATCTGGGCAAGGGGGGACACAACTTGTTTCTGGGGGGAGGGGTTTCAGGTATATCGGCTGGGGGTGCCCCCCCGGCTAGGCTTGTGGGGGAGGGGTCGTGAGTGTCTGCATCGCCCCGGCTGGGCTCTGCAAGGGGCGAAGGGGGCAGAGAAACAGTACCTGGGTTGTTATAGAGGTTTCTTTAACTCTCTACTCCTGGGGAAATTTTTGCGTGTCTGTATTGTTACAGGCATACTTGCTGATAAGTATTTTGAAATAAAATACCAAAATAATTGGAACTAATATTATTATATAGTGTTATTTTGACAAATAAAATTTGCAGAATTTTAAAATATTGTGCGCAGAATTTTTGGCACAGAATTTTGAATTTTTTGGTGCATAATTTTTAATTTTTTGGTGCAGAATGTCCCCAGGAGTAATATCTAAGCATTTTCATGTGCAAAAAATCATAGGCATCCAAGAGTAAGTGTACTACAACATAGGGGCAAAATTCTGCACTTTCTGTTCACAGGCACTTCCGGCATGGGGCAAGGTGTCTTGGGGCATTGAGGAGTAATGATCATTTGTAGGGAACACCTTAATATCCTTTATAAATAGCAGACTGGGGTGTTTTTGAGTGTGTGTGTGTGTGTGTGTGTGTGTGTGTGTGTGTGTGTGTGTGTGTGTGTGTGTGTGTGTGTGTGTGTGTGTGTGTGTGTGTGTGAGAGAGAGAGAGATGCATCACTAGGCATGACAGATGTTGTATTAGAGAAATTTGGTCCTAAATGCTTTTGTCTCTTTGAGTGTTTGCATGACATTTGTCGTCTTGCATTGTGATTTAAAATCAACTAGTCACAGATTTTTGAGCAAAGAAAAGAAAAACAGTGCTTTAATGTAGCTCCTTCATCGAAGTTTCTGACATATTGCTTTAAAAAAACTTCAGAAAAGATCCTTGGTATCACCTCTTCTACAAGGGCATAGTGAGGCTTAATTCATTACTGTATGTAAGAAACTTTGAGATCCATGGATGGCACATCCTACATACAGAATCTGTAACCTTCAGTAGAGACAGGTGATATACACTTGTTCTCAGAGGATTTTCCAGCCTGATATCTCAACAAGTATTGTAGAGGTACATGTTGATAAACATCCAAATGGAACCTTCTGAGGTTCCATCTTCCACTGCTATTCTCAGGATCATAGAACTCAACCCATTAGGTCACATTGTCCCTCTTTTGGCATCCACCCCTCTTGCAATGAAAATGTGCATAATTTACATGCTAATGCTATTTAAGTGGCATTTTTTTCATATACTTTAAAAATGATATGGTAACATGAGCTAATAGATGAATGTTACCTTACAGACATTTATAATATAGTATTTAATGTTTTATACTATTTGACACAGTTCTATAACTATCAAATAGAAATATGAAACATGCATGTACCTTCCACGTGGGAATGTGCCACTTCCTGTTGCAGACTTCCAGAGTCTAATAGCGTTGGGAAATGTTCCCTGATATTCACGTTAAATTTTCCTTACATTTGAAAGGGGTTGGGTGGAACCTATTGCCTTTCAAAACATCTAAATAAGGCCTGTTTCTTCTCTAAAAGAAAACCAGTATCTTCTTTTAAAGGGACTTTGTTAAAACTATTCCATTTTTGTAATTCTCCTCTTTTTTTTTTTTATTCAGTGCTTTTAATGAGTTTAGTAGAAGGGATAAGGAACCTATGAGCTGTCCTCAGAACACCATTATTAGATCAATCACATACATCCTTGGGAACTGGGCCTAGAACCCTAGTCTTTCATTTAAATAAACACAGATCACTATTATGTGAGCTAAAGTAGATCACCACTGAGGTGGGTAGTAGTAATTGCCTTATACTTTCACTCTATTGGCAATCTACAATAGGGGGACACAGCATATGCATACGTACATGGCCAGTATGCTCTAGAGGGCCAGATGATTGGCACTGGTGAGGGCAGGATTGGAAATGATGGAATTCTATGGTGGAAATACAGTGAAGGGAGAGATAGGATGGAGCCATTCTTTAATAAAAACAAATACTTTATGAATAATCCAAAATTCTAGAGTTTAGGACTTTAGTGCAGTGTGAAAGATGCAGAAAAAAAAACCCCAAATGTAACAAAGATTAGCCAAATACAGATCTTTAATTTTTACTCAATTTTTTTAATTTAAAACTTGGGCAATGTGATGTTAATAGTGACCGTGCCTTAGTGAAAGTACTTCTAAAAAACTTTAGTCTCTGTTTATGAAAGCGTGAAACTCTGTTGAAAAGAAACTGGTACTTTCACACTGTCATATACAAAACTCATGATGTGTCTACCAGTGAAGTGTAAAGAAAGCCTCAATTGTTCATCCAAGAAAAACAGCACATGGATTTTGGTATAAATGTCTCTGGGTTTAACCCTTTCATGGTTTCATATCGTCTGTAAGTCTCAAACAGGAACAGAGAAAAAAATAAGACTGTGAAAGAATATGAAAGTCATGAAGTCTGTGGTGCTTCTAGATCTTTCAAGAAATATTATTAGAATTAATTTGAGCATACTTAAGAGGGAATTTTTATTACTGATAATTCAGTAAAACATATATTTTATAAATGGTTGTGTTCAGAAAATACAAACAATAGTAAATTAATAGTCTTGATTTAAAGCTCCCTGCTATCTCCTACTAATTGACCAATCATTCAATCAGTCTACTTACACAGCCCCCAGCATTGGAGTATCTGACTGCCTCCCAGTGTTGGAACACTCAATACTGCTTGGTTTATCTCTGGAGTTAGTTTGTGCTCTTTGATTCTATTCTGAATTGCACTGATGTAGATCCAGAGTTACTCCATTGACTTCAATAGAGTAATTCTGGATTTACATCATTCTAAGAGCAGAATAGCCCTTTGCTCCTACTTCCCCCATTTCTTTTTGAACTTGGATTTTTTTGCTCTTTCTCTCTGTCCTGCTTTACCTCTCTCCCCTACCTCTTTGGGTAGAATCCAAAGTCCATTAAAACACTCAGGCTTTAAATTGACTTCAGTTGATTTTGTATCATATCATTTTTTTCCATTTAGACCCTGATTCAGCAAGGTTCCCATTACCTCTGTAACTACGCCCCAGTGGAGACTATCTATGTGCTTTAAGTTCCACACATGCTGAAGCACCTTGATGAATTGAGGTCCTACTTGCTATATTTTCTTTGTACCTCCTACTCAGAACTAGATCTTTTCAGATTTTTCTTAGTGCAATATTCTCCCCTCCCATTTGCACTGAAGATCTCTTGCATATTGTGTGCTTCATCCTTAGATATAACTTAGTTAATGGCCTGATCCAATTTCTACTGAAGTGAGTGGAAAGAACCTCATTCATTTCCTTGGGATTTTGATCAGGCTCCAGATGCATAGAGATCCTCACAATTGATGGGAGATTTGCGGTATGAAAAGTGTGATGTTACCCAGGGTCAGTGTGTGTTTTTCTCCGTTTCTGCCTGTCTCTTAGATCATGGCATTCTCTCCCCATCTTCCAGAACCGCCCCCCCCCCCCCACTCTGATGTCTTGTTACGTGTGGCTTTTGCAAAAATAAATTCTCTATGGTGTTACTGCTAGTACAGTTCCTCTTTGTAGTAATGGTGGGCGCGCTTGTGTAGGCAAGGAGCTTTTTCATATTATTTTGTATAGGCCTGCTCTCCTTAGGTAGTTTCTTTAAAACATGGGGCACTACAAGCATGCAGGGAATTTTGCCTTGTTTTCATGGCACAATTGTAATTCGATACATTTTCCTTTTTTTTTTTTTTCCTTCCAGTTTTGCAAACAGACGAGAATATAAAGGACAGAAGGAGTGGTGGCGTTTAACGTGGGAGACCCAGCAGGTAAGACTTGTATAACAACAAAGCATTTCCTGCTTTCTGAGTAACCATTTTTGGAATGTTGACTCTTGAACGAGAGGAAGGATGGTCCAATAGTTAGGGCACTAGCCTGGAAGGCCTGAGATTGAAGTTTAATTCCACCCTGTTCCAGAATTCTGTTTGATCTTAGGCAAGTTACTTAGGCCTGATCTTAACCTAAAACTAAGGGTACGTCTATACTTACCTCCGGGTTCGGCGGTAAGCAATCGATCTTCTGGGATCGATTTATTGCGTCTTGTCTAGACGCGATAAATCGATCTCGGAAGTGCTCGCCATCGACACTGGTACTCCTGCTCCGTGAGAGGAGTACGCGGAGTCGAGGGGGGAGCCTGCCTGCCGTGTGTGGACCCGCGGTAAGTACCTTGTAGTTCGAACTAAGATACTTCGACTTCAGCTACGTTATTCACGTAGCTGAAGTTGCGTATCTTAGTTTGAACTGGGGGGTTAGTGTGGACCAGCCCTTAGATTGACCTAGCTATGTCTCTCACTGGTTTGAAAAATTATCCCCCCAAGACACACGGTTAAGCCAACCTACACCCAGGTGCAGCAACTGCTAGGTTGAGGGAAGAATTCTATCAACCTAGCTAACAATCTTCAAGTGGTGGATTTACTACAGTGTCAGAAAAATCCTTTCAGTTACTATAGCAAGTGTCTATGCTGCAACAGTGTAGCTGCAGCGCTTGTAGTGTAGACATTCTTTTACTCTGTGGCTCAGTTTCTCATCTGTAAAAAAAGGGGTAATAGTATTTCCTTATCTCACAGGGTATGTGGGTTTGTATTACACATTAAAGATTGTGAGGTGCTCAAGTTCTGTGGTAATAAGGGACATTTAAGTTAACTAAGGTAGATAGAATGGTAATTCCTAGACTGAAGCATAGTTCAAATATCTTATCTGTGTTGTGTGGGTAATTGGCTTGCTGTTTACATTTTGTTTTAACAAGTTCCTTGTATCATTTCTATAGTTCGCTGCAATAGTCTCTTGTCCTGTTCTACATGTTTTTTAACTAATGTGCAGGAGACAAACCATACACTTATCTTTATATTGCACACACAAAACTATGTTAAAAAACATTAATAAGATTGCAAAGTCAAGCTCTCAGAAGTTAGGAAATGCCAGAATTAGGGTTGCTTGTGCAGGTACGAACTGTGATTTTTTTTTTCCAGAGGCTTATAACTTCCTCAGATTTGGGTGGATTTTCACAGATTACAAAAGACACATTCCTGATTTTCAAAAAAAAGCCCACTCCCATCACCAAAATTCAAGTTTCTGCTCCAAAGAACGGGAGCTCTAGAGCTTCTCAAAGAAAAGGTCTCAAGAATTTTTTAACATAGACACAACATTTTTTCCCACCAGTCTAGGTCTCAAAAATGACTGAATTTTTGGCTGAAATTTTGCAAAATAATTTCAGGAAGAGGCAGACAGTCATCATGGAAAATCTCCCTCTTCCCCCATGGTTAAAGTTTGACAAAATTATAAGCAACTGAAAGTAGGGTCTTATAAATGGTTGTGCTGGGCAATCTTAATAAATAGGTGGTGTTAACACTCCTGCCTCTTATACATGTCCTGTGTTATTTTTCTCAGTCCTTACTCAGACAAAGGAGTCTTAAGTTTTGTCTGCATAAGGTCTGCAGGATTTGGCCCTAATTTAAAAGACAGTACTTTATATATAAACAGCGTGCAAAGTTTCTGATCTAGGAATAGCTGATATGGGCTATCATAGGATATAGAATAAGATGCTGAAATGCCTTCTTCATAGCATATTGTGACAACAGGAATTCCTGATTGCTTTCTCACCTACAAACTTGTAAAAATATGTTTGATGTGCAGACATCCATGAGATGCAGGCTAGCACTAAAATTTAATGTTATCACATGTGGAAGTCCATGTAGTGCCACCTGTTGTGTCCTATCAGAAATATAGATTGTAAGCTCTTTGGTGCAGGGGCTGAATTTTTGTTTCTTGTCCATGCTGGGCCTAGCACAATGGTGGTCTGATCCTTCTTTGGGGTTCATAGGCACTACCATTATACAAATAATAAATAACTCCCATGACTGAGATTTCAAAGGCACATAAAGCCAACTTGGTTCCATCCCAAAGTTCAAGGGAAGTTCTTTGTTGATAGAGGAATAAATAATTTCCTAATCAGAAATAGTTTTGGTCAACAACTATAACAATAAAACCCAACAATACAAACAAAATAAAATACTAAGCTGTCTAAAGTCAAGTAGCTACAGAACTGTAGAAATAGTTTTCCAACTGCAAAATGTTCAGTGCTGGAACTTCTGTATTTCAGTGTTTAAAGATTGTTCGTTTGTCTTTAAGGATACCCTTATACAAGTTATATATGTAGGCGATGCATTTGTATTTACTTATTTAAGTTTGGAAATGATTCCTAGGAAGCTTGAAATTTCAAAATCACCTACTGTCATCAGGCATCATCTCATACCAGGTCAACGTTATCTAACAACGTATGTTGGGTCATACATTTGGTATTGGTGCATAATTTCTGTGTAATTTCAGTTTAGACGTCTGCTAAGAACTGTCAAGCTGTGGAAAAATCTTGAGCTCCCTGTTTCTACAGCCTTTGATCACACTACCTTCCACACTCAAAAATATTTATAAAATAGCTTTTCAGATTTTCCTTTAAGTGACCATAAACTTGCTCCTCCATACAATTGTTTTTACAATGAGGGATTTCTTTTTATCAATCTTGAATTTTAATTATCATTTAATATTTATATTACCATAGTGCTCAAGGGCCATAGTCAGAAGTGGGCCTCGTGCACTGTACAAACGTATGAAGAGACAATCCCTGCTCCAAAATGCTTACAGCCTAAGCCAAGACAAGTGACGTTTGACGAGCGGAGAAGAGCTACAGTCAAATATATACCATTTATATTTATACACCTGCAGTTCAATTTCACATTCTTTTCTTTGTAGTGTTAAGAAGAGATGATGGTTTTATTTTTAATGACAGAAGAAAGGAGATGACACTACAGGGAATTTGAACCCTGTGGCTGAAATTGGCTGTATTTCTTTTTCATCAGCCAGACAAAGACTGAAAGGTTTTTTGTTTTTTCTGCATAGGTCGGGAGGTTCCTCTTAAAGTCATTAAACAAACGCGTTTTCTAACCTTTCCCAAATAAGACATGCATTTTTATGGCTTTTTTCCCGTTATAATTTTGTTACTGAACTGACGAAAACAAGGGACGAATAGCATCAGCATTAGCTGGGTATGGTTGCGCAAGCTTTCCTCATGTAGCTGCGTTGAGGCACCTCAGTCCTGGCCTGCAGAATACATTGCTATTCCAGCCTCAGCTCTCTTTTGAGCTGAGTGACTGATGAACCACATGCGTTGGTTTTGTGAAGTTAACGTAAGATAAATAGAACGAGAGTCAAGTATCAGAAGGGTAGCCATGTTAGTCTGGATCTGTAAAAAGCAACAAAGAGTCCTGTGGCACCTTAAAGACTAACGGATGTATTGGATCATAAGCTTTCGTGGCTGAATGCCCACTTCGTCAGACGCATGTGAGAACGAGAGTGCGTGTTGGGCGAGGTTTGACTTTTAGTTTGGTAAATACTAACGTACTCAGACAAATTCTCCTCTCAGGCCAGTGTGATCCCATTGTCCATTACAGATGTATTTTCTGTGATCCTGAAAATGTGGGTCTATATTGTGTGTGATGGTAGTGGGAGGTGGTTGGGAGGAATATTACTTCCCCTCCATCAAGTTCTCAAAGTGAAATCAACTGCTAGACTGGTAATCTGCAAGTTCGCAACATTTTCATGTATTTTGGTGTGCAGGTGTGAGAGAAAGGAAGCCCCCATTCTTGCACATCATTTATTTTCTGTGCCATCCTGAATATTTAGAATTGTGTCTTTAATTTGCATACAGGACTTTAATTTCTCTTGTGTAAATCTCTGTAAAATTCCATGACTGAGCAAGACCTGCCTGCAGCAAATGGTGGAGGGAGTATAGCAGTGGGCACCTTTTGTGGGTGTTTGATACATAGAAAAGATGGACCTTATTTGTGGCAAATGTAATGACCCCACATTGATTATGCTGCAGTATTTCACCGTTCTTGTTCTGGGAAGCACAGCTTTCATTCTTAGTTTCTCACCCTGAGATTTCAATACAACAAAAACAGTGCAGTCCATTACCATGTTGGAAGACATAGGGCTTGTCTACAAGGCAAGCTATTGCATGGCAAGGTAGGTGTGAATCTATAGCACACCAATTTGCTGTGCAGGAAAGCGACACTCTGGGACTTTCACTGTGCTGTACAGGGTTCACACAGGATGTTACTGCTTGACAAGCTGGTGTGAGATTCACATTTAGGTTTGCTGTGTAGACAAGCCTTAGCTTTTGGGAATGCCCCTGTTTGTTAGGCAACCTATTGTCTAAAAACTGTCAATCAGTGTAAAGGTTTCAGAGTAACAGCCGTGTTAGTCTGTATCCGCAAAAAGAAGAACAGGAGTACTTGTGGCACCTTAGAGACTAACAAATTTATTAGAGCATAAGCTTTCGTGGACTACAGCCCACTACTGGCCAGTAGTGGGCTGTAGTCCACGAAAGCTTATGCTCTAATAAATTTGTTAGTCTCTAAGGTGCCACAAGTACTCCTGTTCTTCTTTTAATCAGTGTAAAGTTTGTGATGGTCAGCCAGCTGTATGAAGTATAAGAGTAGAATAGACAACCAGTCAAATGTTCAATGTTCCTGGGGGGGGGGGGGGGGGGAAATTGTAGGGAAGGGTGAGAGATGAAGGAGGTGTAAAGGTGGCAGAGACAGTATTGTGTGATAGGAGAGAAATGGTATAACATTAAAAATTATGCAGAACAACTATTCCTTATCTTTTGAAATTGTATTTCAATTGCTGACAAGCTCATTCCCCATCAGGATTGTCAGTGAGCTAATTGTATACAAGCATAGCTGTTTTTTTCTTTTGAAGTTAAGGTCAGACTGTTCCTGACCATTTCCCCACTAGCAAATCTTTGCTTGCTTTCTGGATGATCCTTCACACTTGTTAATAGTCCTTCCGATTTTTTTTTTTTTTAAAGCATCTGACAAATCCATGCTGAAGCTCAGTCTATCCCTGTGCTGCCCCCACCACAGACAAGTGATGTCTAAAAACCTTCTTGTATTTCTTAATCTACTTCTTGCACACAGCTATCCTCTTTGGTAGGAGCATGATTTTCTGTCTGAAAACCAGATAATGGAGGTAATTGATTCAGCAGTCAGTAGCTCAAGCATTTCATTCATACCTCCCTGTGGGAATTCTAGTCACTTCTTCCAGTCCTTGTCTGTTGGATCAAGAATTCTAACCAACCTTTGTAGAGCTGGTCAAACTGAACTCTGTGTAGTCTTGCCCTTCGGGAAAACAGAGCAGAATTTACCTGAATTTCTGAAAAGATTTGCCTTTTTTTTTTTTTTTTTGGCTTTCTAGCTTAAATATGTTTGTTGACTTCTTGTATGTGTTTTCCCATTATTTCAGTCAAAGAATAAAGGAATTCTTCTCCTGGAAGGGGAAAACCTGATGTTTAGAAAAAGATGAGTCAAGAGCTACATTTTGTCTTCTTCCTAATACCACCCACATTTTAAAATGCTGGTTATATACCAAATCTGAAAACGTTCCATTCCTACACTTTATAGTCATCAGAAGGCTCGAGGAGCAAATGCACACCTTTAAGCAATGCACCTTTGGGCTGATTTTCAGAAGTAGTGAACACACAAAACTCCCACGAAAGCTGAGGGGGTGTTTTGGGTGCCCCAGCACCTATGAAAATCAGATTGGTCAAAAATGGTAAAAAAAAAAAAAAAAAAAAAAAAAGATTCATATTTATTTTAACTTTTTTCATGAAAAAAAGATAAATCAAATTTTAAAAAATCTCCAGTGACCTCTCTGAAGCTGCTAATTTTCACTTAGGTATTGGGTATATGTGATGGACCGCACATTCCTACTTAATCTCCTGGGCCTCATACAATGACCTGTGGCACTGCTCTGGCATCTTCATCATTGCATCTCCCCCTCTGAAGGGCATAAGTTGGCTATTTAATGTGGGGAAGGAACCACCTTATGGACCAAATCAAACAGCTTCTCTTCAGTTCTGAAACATAGAAAGCATTCATAGCGCTTGCCTCATATTGGTGCTCATGTGAAAAATCTTTTTTTATTCTTGAATATTGTAAATGCTTTTTTATGAGATGTTAAACATATATTTGAGAAAGAGAGAACACATATTTGACATTAATGATGGGATGGTTCTACACATTACTGGCCAAAAATAATTTGATGCCCTTATTCCTGCATACTGAATATGGATTATACTGAGGGAATTTTGGATCCAGGTGTCTGGCACAGTTGCTGTACAACTTCCCCTGAAGGAGGACATTTACTACTTAGCACAGTTAGCTCACAGTGCCTTTTTAGTGTGGTTTCCCCTGAGGGAAACAAGATCCACCAGAAAGTTTTCTGGATGATTCATAGGGTTAGAAGGGAAGGCCAGTGTCATCTATTCTAACCCCCTGCCAAGATATTGTATCTAAACCATCCAAGACAAATGGCTATCCAGACTCTTTTTGAAAACCTCCAGTGAATGAGCTTCCACAACCTTCCTAGGCAGTCTGTTCCATTGTCCTACTGTTCTTACAGTCAGGAAGTTTTTCCCAAGATTTAATCTAAATCTGCCATGCTGTAGTTTAAACCTATTGCCTCTTGTCCTGTCCTCTGTGGCAAGAGAGAACAACTTTTCTCCATCTTTTTTATGGCAACCTTTCAAGTATTTGAAGACCGCTATCTGCTGGTTATCTGCCACACAAACTCACCATAGAGTAGTTAGCTCCATTTCCTCATATGATATATGGAATATCAGCTGCTACCATAGGCCCATTTATTCAGGGTTGAGAGAGAGAGAAAAAGGAGAATATTGTGCAAGGGCTTGCAAAATAATTCCTAGTCATAAGGCTTAGCACAAACTGAAGCTCCAATAAAAGGGATTTCAAGTATTTTTTTTATTATAAGTACAATTATAAGCTTTCCAGTTTAAATCTGACCCATCATACTGAAATGCTGTCACCAGTATCATTAGCAAGTAAAGTGTTGATAACATAGTCAAATGCACAGCAGAGTTCTGGCTCTTAAGAGTCTGGACTGACTCCCAATATTAGGAATAGGAGTCAAACTGCCATCACTTCTCCTGTGCTAACAGACACCCCACCATTAGCAGTCTGAAGGCAATTTTAATAAAATACATAGCCCTGCTGAGTTGGTCTCGAAAGATAAATAAGCAATGTGGAAAAGAAGCTTTTGTTTAAAAGTAATTATTTAAACTATGCATTACAGGTAATTTTCCTTTACCAGTAAAACAAATGCTATCAGAATTTCAATAATGGTTTTGGTTACTTACCTAGATAACATGATATTGTCATTTTCAGGAGCCTAAAATGCTGTTTTATTTTCATTTCTGTCAAAAATAAGGGTAAATTGGACCCAAATAAACATTTAAACATGGTTTGTAGGCTACATATATTTGTGAACAAGTGTTTTATTTCCCAGTATTTTTATGGTAATATAACAATCTAATAGATAGTTTCATAAACTGCAGGCTTGATTTATGAGCCCAGCTTAAAACAGTGGGGTGAAGAGCATCTTTTTATTTTTCATTTTGTGTAAACACGCCACCTTTCAGCTTTAATAAAAAAGCCGCTCTTTAAAAATGTTTGTTGGTAGTAAACCACAACAATGTGGGAACTTTAAAGAGAAAGTGTAAATAGAGCCAAACAGTCCGTGTCTCCACCAAGATGTAACTGAAAAAAAGCTGAGGTGTCTTATTTTATCAAAAGCTTTTATTTCCCCCCAAAAAACTAAATAAAAAGTCAGCTTTTATTTCCCGTTTGTGGTTTCAGCGCTGCTCATACAGTGCAAAACTTCCAAATGACCATATAATTGTTTATTTTAAGGAATTTAAACAATCCCAGAGAGGAAAAGGAAAGCAAAGGTTAAGCTTTATTTTCTTCAGAAAGTAAGTTCTCCGACCTTGAACTAAAGTAAATTCTCCGACCTTGAACTTGGGCCTTTTGTTACATGTATTCATGTCCTGAGCAAAGAAAGATCACAAAGTCCCCCAGATGTTTAGTTCTGGATTTCTCTGTTGTATCAAAGAGCATAATTATCTATTATGAAACTTTAATAGGAGTGGAAGTAAAGCTTAGCAGTTACAACACGGGACTGAGAGCTGTGGTCCCTGTGTTCTGTCACTGCCTCTTCCACAGACTCTCACTGTCTGACAATGGTAAAATCACTTCAACAATCACTTCAACTGGGAATTTCAAAAGACCCTAAGAGGAGTAAGTGTCCAACTGCCATTTAATTTCACTGGGTTGGATGCCTCATTTTCTTACGCGTCTTTGAAATTTCTCACCTTCATTCATTCATTATAAAATATGTGTATTAATAATAATAATTAATAACATTATACTAGTGATAACAGTGAGGTGTGAGTAGTGGACATGGAGATTTACGAAATACATATAAAACAAGATCCCTGCATTGAGCACTTACACTGATCATAGAACAGCTCAGGGATTCACCTGTATGTATTCAGTTGCAGGGTCCGCATTTGTTTCAGATAGCTACAGGACACTGCATAATATCTGGAATGCAAGAAAGCATCAAAAGGAAGAGTGGCTGAATGGTTATGGTGCTAGCCTGGGGTTTGGAAGACCCAAGTACAATTCCCTGCTCTACCGCAAACTTCCTTTGTGACCTTGGGCAAGTCACTTAGTCTCTCTGTGGCTCAGTTCCCCATTTGTAAAATAGGGATAATAGCACTTACCTACTTCACAGGCATGTTGTGAAGATAACTACATTAGAGATGATGAAGCACTAAATATGGTAATGGGGGCCATATAGGTACCTTCGATAGATAGAAGATGAGAATAAATAGGTTTTACAAAAGAAGGGCATAATAACTCATACGTATCTCGCAGGAGTATTGTGAGGTTTAAATAAGATGTATAAGACTATTTTGAGATCCTCTGTTTGAAGGAGTGATAGATACTCCTGGGGGAATCCTGCGCCATTGCGTATGCGCAGAATTCATGTGTCCCACAGAATTTTATTTTGTTCTGCAGAAAATACATTCTGCCCCATATGTGCTGCAGTTCCACCTTTCACCCACCAGAGGCCACTGTGCTGCCAGAACAGGCAACAGCATGAATGAAGCAGGCTGTTCTTGTGCCACAGCAGCCTCTGGTGGGCAAAAGATGGAACTGCAGTACTTCTGGGGCAGAGTGTATTTTCTGTGGGGGAAAAAAATTCTGTGTACGGGCAGTGGCACAGAATTCCCCCAGAAGTAGAAGTTCATCATAACACCTGGCCTGAGGAACTGGGTGAGGACAGATTGGGGCACGCGGGGCTGTTGGGGGGGGGTGTCACAGAGTGGGGTTCATAATGGCTAGTGGGGGAGGACAGACTGGGGCGTGTGCTCAGGCGCTAGTGGGGTGACAGCCTTGAGCCAGGGACTGAATGGAAGTGCGGGTGCATGGCCATCTGGGGACGGGGGTAGGGGACTGCAAGGACACCTGGGAATGGGGAAGGAGGCTGCAGGGACTTATCAGGATGAGGGGTGCAGGGACAGGGGCAGATGTGCCTGACTGAATGGAAGAGGCTTAGGATCAGCCAGGGTCTGCATGGGGGAGGCTCCTCAACACCCTAACAATCCTGTCCCTCCCCCCACAAAAAAACTGTTCCGTACTTCTGCCCCCAACAACCCTCCAGGTTCACTCCAGGGTCCTTCCCTCTACCTCACCTCTTCCATTACCTGTGACACTCCCAAGCCTTTGCACTGCTTCTGATGGGTGCAGGAAATACACTTCTATATTGTAATTTAAATGAATTACTAAAAGTTCTGTATTAATATGCCTAGTAGGGAATCTATTTGTAAAAAAAAAAAATGACCAGAATGTGTGGTTTTTTTTTTTTATGGTCTGTATTGTTACAGACATACTTGATGACAGATATTTTGAAATAAATTACCAAAATAATTGAAACTGGCATGATTATATCATGTTAATTTGACAAATAAAATATGCAGAATTTTGCAGAATTTTTTATTTTTTGGTGCAGATTTTCCCCAGGAGTAGATATAGGTGTAATTTTGTGCATTATTAACGTGTCTTCTTTCACACTGAATTTTACTATGAAAGGTTCGATTTTGTTGAGCCTTCTGAAGTTTTGTCCCATTTTCAAGAAATATTGGTCCTAGATTTATTTTTGTTTTTCTCTCCATTTTGCAAGTAGGTCATCCTTTTGCCCTAAAGCCATACCCTAAGAATTTCAGCTGCTGTCATTTAAGCTAGTGTTTCTCAAACTGGGGATCCCAGGTGGTTGCAAGCCTTTTGTAGGGGGGTCATGGTCTTGCCACTCTTACTTCTGCACTGGCTTCAGAGCTGGGTGGCCAGAGAGTGGTGGCAGCTGGCCGGGCGCCCAGCTCTGAAGGCAGTGCCACCGCAAGCAGCAGCACAGAAGTAAGGGTGGCAGGATATGGGGGCTGGTTGTCACAGTTCGGAAGGGAGGTCATCACATCCTGAAGTATTTTCAAAGGGGGACCCAGCAAAAGAAGTTTGAGAACCCCTGACTTAAGCTATTGTATCAGGTTACTACTACAAGGTGTGACCCTTACTGCCTGATGAGCCAACACACTTTGTTGAAACTAGGGTAGCATAGTGATTTGGAACAGGCAGGCAGAAATCAAACTGCTATCACTTGACTGCAGTGAGAGCTAAAGTTTTGTCTCCAGCAAGAGACAGGAGCCAAGATACTGTCTCCCATTTTCTAATTTTAGTAGAACCCTTGGCACCAATCTTCCCTAGACAGACTATTGTTGTTTCTGCCCAGCACAATCTGCTGCAACAGTTTCTGTTCCAAGTTACTCAACTCACTTTCTCTCCTGCTTTCAGGAAATTGTGTGTCTGGAGGGAGTGAGGGCAGAAGGGGTGGACCCCTAATGTATTTCAGAAGATAAAATGTAAAATTTCAAAGCATATTTTAATTGGCAAAACAATGCTGTGGTAACCATCTAAATGTAAAGACTTGTTTGGTAGGGATTTTACTGATGAACACAGTGATTGATTTAGAAAGTCCATTGGAGTAGATTGTAACAAAGACTCTGTGACAAGGAGTAAATGAGCTCTAACACATAAAAGGGTTCCTACCTATCACATGGATGATCTGGGCGGGTTTCTAAAAGGCAAGGGGGGGCTGGTACAGAGGAGGCCTTCATATGGAAAGGCTGTGTCTTCAGGGGTGGCTCTATGTATTTTGCCACCCCAAGCACGGCAGTCAGGTGGCTTTTGGCGGCGCACCTGCGGGAGGTCCACTAGTAACGCGGATTCGGCGGCATGCCTGCAGGAGGTCCGCCAGTCCCTTGGCTTCAGCGTACCCACCGCCGAATTACCACCGAAGCTGCGGGACCCACAGACCTCCCGCAGGCATGCCGCCGAAGGCCGCCTGACTGCCGCCCCCACAGCGACTGGCAGGCCGCCCCCCGCGGCTTGCCGCCCCAGGCACGCACTTGGTGCGCTGGTGCCTGGAGCCGCCCCCGTGTGTCTTGTCTCCTCCCAACTGTCTGAAACTGGAAAGCCCTTGGGTGATTATTACCCAGCAGTTTGAGTCAAATTGTTCTGGTTTGAATGTTGTTTCTGGAAATAAAGCAAGCTCTGAGGAAAGGAATGTAAAGAGACCTGTAATTGTGACTTTTCATCTGGTAAACCTTACAAGCCTGGATTCCTCAATGTGTTCCATCTGTGTAGAGCCCTTTGAACTCATGGTTGGAAAGATCCACCCGTGTGGCACTCATTGAAGGATAAAGCTCAAAATTATGTAGGGGTTACTTAGTACTTTATATAGGACTTTCATCCATAGATCTCAAAGGTGAGTAACTGCTAGAATATTCCTTTTACAGATAGGGAAACTGAGGTACAGAGGAGAGTTAGTCACTTGTTGAAGGCTGCACAGGTTGTCACTGACAGAGCCAGTAACAGAACTTCTGATTCTTAGTCCTGCACATCATCAACGAGAACCATGCCAGGACTCCTTGATCTGTTTGTGTGTGCGTACGTGCGTGTGCGTGCTTGGGTGGAGCTTTCAAGTACTTTGAATGACATCCCTGAGATTTCACAGCCACCAAGAGTGCTACAACAAGTTTAAAATTATACCCTACCCGAATTGCTATTTTTTAAGTGCTTGGGTCTTTCTTGTCCAAAACACTCAACAAGCAACTTATTTGTATTAATGTAAACAATTTTTCCTTATTTTATAAGAAGACATTTTTACACTGAATAAAGTTTGGAACATCCTTTCTATAACTTCATCATACAGCATAGAATAATCTGAAATACATATCCTGTTTATGTGTAAGTAGTCTCTTTGCAACTAATAATGTAACTCCGTTGTGATAATTTTGCCTATATATATAGTAAAGTGTGTGTGTATATATGTACACACACACACACACACACACACACACACACACACACACACTTTACTATATATAATGAATCCTACAACATGCATTATTACTATTTAAATTTAATTCTTATTACAGTGCTTCATCGTCGTAACAACACAATATAGACATACAAATGACAAGCTTAATGCAAGTCAATTGTGGGTATTACATAAAGAGCAATCAGGAGTATCTTTCTGTCAAATGCCTTTGGCATAATCAGAGAAAAGAAGTCTTGCTTGGAACAGACAATATGGAAGAGTTGGTGCTTATCATACATTTCAAAAGTCATTTTTTCCATCTCCACTACAAGCCACACTTGCTTCAAGCATGTCTTGTTTGATGGAGGATAAGCTCTGTCTTTTTGGGAGGGTGTTATAGTTTTTATTTGTAATTGTGTATGTGTTTCACTGCGTGAGGCCATCGGTCAGTAAGAGCTAAGGCCCAGTAGAATTATTTCTATAAGTGGCTAATTTCTGCCCCCCTCATCCTTCCCATCAAGGACAGATGAAAGGTCATAATTAAAATAGTGATCTCTCTTAAATAGTATCTTGGGGAGAAAGAAAATAAAAGTTCTTTAAAATATTGGCAATTTTCCAAATGGCTGTGTTGAAATTTGTACTTGTCAGTTCCTAGTAGAGGTAAAAAGGGGAAAAAAATAATTCAGTACAATATTATGTTGCTATGGATTAAATAATTAACAGTGAGCCAGTGTATCCTATTAGCATAT
This sequence comes from Malaclemys terrapin pileata, assembly GCF_027887155.1. Lineage (NCBI taxonomy): Eukaryota > Metazoa > Chordata > Testudines > Emydidae > Malaclemys > Malaclemys terrapin. Next base: position 118,335,661 of record NC_071505.1, read on the forward strand.
TTGAATTCATTATTTCAACTGTTTGGTTTATGAGCCAGTGACTAGTGGTTTTAAGCATTTATTTTGTAGTCAAAACAGAAAAGAAGAGTGATGACCTTGCCACACTCGTTTTATGTTGTAATAAAAGCCTGGGTTTTTAGTCTACACCAGGATGTCAACTAGAGATGATCAAATAACACAGAAAGTAATCAGCAAGTATTTTTATAATTAAAGTTCATGAGTTTAGTTTGCTGTTATTTATGACATCAAGTTAATCATTTATGAGGATTTGGGGAGCTTCCAGGTATTCATAAAAAAGACCATGAACCTTAAAAGTTTAATGACTTTTAGCACTCTCTCATTTACCGAAAAATCTGTCCAACTGTCATTACTATTTTCCTTTTGAATGTGTGTTCTATAAAATCATGGATCAGAAACAATATCATGTGACTTTGGTGACCAATCATACCACACAAATAGTAAGCCAGAGTGAACAGTTTTCCAACATCACACATGCTGAAATTTGTTTGTGGGAACTATTCATCAGATAATCATCAATAACAAAATACTCCGAGAAATCAAAATAAATTCTTATTCGGGAAAAGGCTAAATTCTGAACATGTATTATTTGCAATTAGGACAGGATGGAGACTGTCTCTTACTTTACATGCAGACTGAGCGGGGGCGGCTCCAGGCACCAGTGCAGCAAGTGTGTGCCTGGGGCGGCAAGCCGCGGGGGGCAGCGTGCCGGTCCCTGCGAGGGCGGCAGTCAGGCAGCCTTCAGTGGCGTGCCTGTGGGAGGTCCGCCGGTCCCGCGGTTTCGGCAGCAATTCAGCAGCGGGTACACCAAAGCCGCGGGACCAGCAGATCACCCGCAGAAACGCCGCCGAATCCGCGTGACTATGGACTGCCCGCAGGCGTGCCACCGAAGGCCGCCTAACTGCCGTGCTTGGGGCGGCAAAAAAACATAGAGCCGCCCCTGAGACTGAGCACAGTGTGATGAGGCCCTGAACTCAGTTGGGGTCTTTAGATGCTACTGTAGTGCAAATTGATTATTATTATTCATTTTTCAGTCAGCTCCAATATTAGCTGTCTTTCCTGGTTCATTCCAGGAGTTCTGTAGATTTGTTTTATTCTTTGTTTTCTTTTTCTGCTTGGGAGGACTGCAAGTGACGTTGCTGTAGGAAGGGTTGTTGATGATTCCATAAAGTACTGACTAAAGGTTTTTACCAATGATTGTTGACGTTCATTAGCTTCAAGAACATTGAATCATACATGCTCTTTGGCCGTGACTCAGCAAGATACTTCAGCACATAACTTTAAGCACATAAGGAAGAATCCCATTGACTTCAGTGGATTACTTTTGTACTTACCATTAGAAATGCACTTAAGTGCCTCACTGAATTCTAACATGTCCTAACATGGTGCTAAGATGCACTCTGATGGTGAAGGTCTTTTGTATGATATATAAAAATGAGCTTCTTTCACTAAATAACCCTCAACATTTTTGACAGAAAAGGTATCCTGGTAAAATTCCAACCTGAGTTCTTATTCTGCTTACCTAAGTTTCTTCTGCAGTTTCAGTTGGATATGGTATTATTTACTTCTTGCCCTAAAAAAATAAAATCATATTGGTGCAGTATTCTGTTAACTATATGCTGTACTTCACCTCAGAAGGGGCTGTATTTCAACAGAGGAAAGTGAAGTGATTTGGAGGCGTGTGGGGGTATATAGTATATTGTAAAACTGTCAACAGTCCCTCAAAATGACAGTTCCTATATCTTGTATAAATGTAAGATCTCATTACCATTTTTTGCCATTTCCTCTTTCTCTTGTGTTGAGCTGGTATTGGTTTTGAACTGCAGTGTGTGGGTTCCCATTTTTTATGCAAACAAATGGGCAGAAGAAGATTATCCCAACCCCCTAGAAATAAAGTACAGTTATTTGCAATTTTGCTAAGAAAACTGTAGATGAGGCTCATTTTTATTTTTGAAAATATGCAAACCCTTTTCTGATAATCAGTTTATAACTAGGTGGTCAAATGGCAGAAAATGGGCAGTATTTTGACGATGACAGCCCAAAGAATGGCAATTTTCTTCCAGTCATTGGAGCTATGGCAGTCTACACCAGCAGAGGATCAGCCCCATAGTTTTTATTAATTATCTTCTTCAGGGTGAGCAGCATAAATATCTAATCTCAAGGGTTTGGCCTGAGAATGAGGCTTGAGAGGATTGTTCTGAGGACTTCAAATATTTGTCCAAAATCTCTGGGCTTTTGATGGTGCAATGGTCCTGGGTCATCAATTACCACATCATGAATAGCAAAGATAAAGAGATGGGGACTGCAAAGAAGTCCTCCTCGCTACTTCCCCTCCTGACACCCTGCATTTTGCTTCCTGGATTCACATTAAAGTAGGGCATTTATTATGTTCCTAGTCTCTCTCTGTGTCTCTCTCTGTGTGTCTCTCTCTCTCTCTTTTGTAATTGATTTATTTGTCTATTTCTTTTCAAATGGCAGACAGAAACCAGGGGTGTACAGAAAGGTGAAAGAAATGGGGGAGCAGCTGCAAAGAGAACCTCAGGTGTTTCAATTTTCCATTGTACACACATAGTGTGATCAGTTGGCTAGAAAGACAATGGATATAAAGAAAAACATGCATGCATGTGGATTTTGGGAAGTGTGTGTGTGTAAAACTATAAACACTACTTCATTTAAAGAAATGAAAAGAAGTGGGCAGTCATAGACTTTATTCACACAACCCCTTCCTTCCCTCTTGCTTCAGGAGGGTGTGGGGGGAGGATAATCTGTTTCAAAAACATTTCTGTTACTCTGTGAAATGATTTATAGAATGGGTGTGCTGTACACAAGAACTTTTATTGGCCGCCTTTGCAGTGAATTAGGGCCCTATTTGACAAAAAAATATGTTAACACTGTTTTTGCAGCCATGCCAGTCTTCCGTGGTGCGGAAGTCAAATGTAAATTCTGTCTGAATTGGGCCCTTATAGAAGCAGTGTTCAAACAACCTGTGGAGAGAAGAGAAACCATTCAGACTGTGGGCCTGTGTGTGCTTCAGAGTCCTTCGATCATTGCTATAATTCTCTGAGAGCAAGGTAATAAAACTTCCTATTGACTTGCATTTGTGTGTGCTTTGAGCGTATATTTACAGTCTACCATCAGCAGATTAAAAATCAATTAAAATCCATAGAAACAACCAATGTTACATATTTCTTTTTTTGCTGGTAAAGATTTTTCTAAAAGATTTTACATTAATACTCACTGCTAAGTATTATAGAAGATAATAAACCAGATTCAGTGAAAGTCTATATGTCTTTAACTTCATGGAATCCCTGCTCAGAATTTGTTTGCCCTCACCGTTCCCAGAAGCCTGGGAATTTGTGAAATCCACCTAACTGAAGCAGAGATATTAAAAACTCTCAATTATGTTAGTAATAGATGCTGTTATAAGAACCTGGGAAAACAACACTTAATCCAAATGATAAAATAATAAGTTTAATATCAGTAATTAAAATTTAAAACAAACTTTAGTTTGCTGTAGTTTAGAATTAATGATGTTCTTCTTGAGGGTATTCATTTCTTTTGCAGGCATGGTTGGTTGTTTAAATTAATGTTAGTGTATGCTAGTGTACTGACCTTTTTGGGGACCACTCAGTCTTCAGCCTCTTTGCTGAGACCACCTAATGCCAATTGTGGTGGTGATTTTCTGTATGATGTGGACAATTTTACACTAGGAATTAGAGCAGCAACTCTAAACCAGTTCATTTAAATCACTCTGTCAGAAAAAAAGGCTTTTTATAAAACATTAAACATTCATGTTTGTAGGGTAGTGGGTGTGGATAGGCAGGGGGCATGGAATTGGCATCTGCAATTTAAAATCAGAAGCTTGTGTTTTGTGTGTTAATCATTTCTTGGGCACAATAAGTCTGACCACTTCTATTGTTAACATGCCCAGTCTTCCTACTAAGCCTTGAGAATAATGGGTCCCATATTTTACAGAAACTGAATTATCTTGCCTCCTTCCCATTCCTTTTTTACTGCATCATGTGATCAGCCATCTCCCCATAGACCATAGTTTGAGAAGTTCTGAAACTACACCGATGTCACCTTCCACAGTATTGAGTTGCCCCTCTGTGTGACCATAGGTAATACTAACTGCCCACCAGAGGCGTTAGCTCAGAGTGACACAGCCAGCTAGTAAGGAGTTTGCAGCAGTCCTAGTGTCCTTAGTGATCTCCATGAGGGCAATGCCCCCTATAGCTGTGAACTGGGTTCTCCCCAGAAATCAAAGAACCTATGGCTATGGGTTTGTTTGTTTTTTCTAGACCTCTCTGGATGTCTAGATAACCATTGATCTCTAGGAAGAATTAAAAACAAACTTTCAGTCCCAGGGTTTATTATTTTATTTAGTTTACATTTTCAAGGCTATCCACCGAATGAAAAGGAATGGATTTTTTAAAAGTAATTTGAGATTCTACTATACATTTCTAGGGCAGGAGCAGGAGAACGGCTTGGATTTTACAGACCAGTAAAGTCTCAGATCATAGCTGGAATCAGGGTATGCTATGACTGCAGCCTTATTTGCAGCTACAGATTTTAGCAGCTACAGATGGGGCTGAACCAAAATCCGAGATCCAAACCACAATGAGCTTTGAGGAAAATTCAGATCCATAGCCAAGCATTACCACTGGCCCTTATCTTTTTAATGAGCCAAACAAAACTACAGATCATTCCCCCATCACAAACTTTGCAGGCTGAGCCCATGTCTACTATTAACCTGCATCGACCACTGACCATACGATTGCTGTGCTGACCCACTCAGCTAGCCGTGGTCATTTGAAAGAAATCCATTCACTCTCCTGGTTTTAATTTTCAGAATTCGATATCACAGTTCTATTTGGTTTGGTGTTATACATAAATCAAGGTTATAGGCAAAGGCAGTTCATGAATGAAAAGTTTCAATTTTCTTTTCTTTTTTGGCTGCAACTACTCAAAGAAATCATCATTTGGTCAACTAATATGCCTAAGTATCCTTCAAAAGGGACTATGATATATTAAAGCTGTTCAGACATCTTCACAAATCATTTTGTTTTACAGCTTTGATCCTGAAATATGTGAAATGATGTCTGATTTATGCCACTGATCCTTCTTTTAGATAGTTAAGTGTTCTTGCTTAATGTTATTAAATAAGTTCAAAGCAGCAAATGGCCATCCTGGGCTGAGGACATTTGAAAAATGGTCTTCTCAGCAAGCAATTTTTACAGTCTATATGCTTTAGTCATTCTTGCTGCTTTGCCTTGTACAATCAAGTTCTGAGACTTCCTCCTTCCACTCATTCCCTTTCTTACAATGCCTTTCTCATCATCTTGATGTGCTTTCTCCTGGGCGTTATTCTTTTTGGCATAAAATCCTATTTAGTCCCCAAGATTTTGGAGCCGAATGGGGAAATGGGAAAGAGATCAAGTGGCCCGCCAAAATGGGAGAAAGTTGAAAATGTGAAAGGGAAAAAGATGGAGCATAAATTGTGTGGCATGACTATGTCTTAGCCCAAGTTAGTGGTAGGAGAAGGATTTCCAGGAAAGGAAGCAAGTGGGTGGCTAAATACATAAATAAAAAGCAACCTAAAAGCATGATGAGGCTGCCAACTTCCTAAGGAAAACCTATCAATATATTCTGACTTATTTCTGTTATAGGAGAGGAGAGATATGGTGAAATCTGGGTCTGGTCCTACAATACTTGTGTGACCCTGGGAGCCCCTCAATGCCAACTTGCAGGGGGGGCCGCCAGACTAACTCCTATCAGGCTTGACACATTCATTACCCTAATCACAGTTGTCATAATATATATCTAAAAGGTGTCATGTAAGGTATCATATGTAAACAGGTGACATGTTGGTCCCAAGAATCCTTGTGTGATGTATGTATGGGTGGCGTACAAAGAGTTTTGGGTGTGTGTTGGAAATATGTTCTTAAAATGTGTTTGGGAGGCAAAACCTACACCCAGACAAAGGAATGTGTATTTACTTGTCTGACTGGCTTGATTACTGGCAAAAGACAATGAAAAAACATTTTGCATATACAGTAAACAAAGCCATCAAGCTAAACAATTAGCAACTTAGAGAGCATACCAGGGAACAGAGTCTGCACTTCAGGAATCCATCCTGGCTCTTGAGGCAGAGACAATGGACAGGGTAAGGTAAGGGGAGCAAACAGGCATTCTAATTATCCATCACTTAGAGAACAAAGGAATCAGCACCTTTTGATTCTGTGAATGTTGGGTCCCCTGACCTGGAGGACTGGAGATGTTGGTAACTTGATGTCAGTAAGAATGCTGCTTAGGCAAAGATTGTAACCTACAAAAATTGTTTGTCACTAGAAAGTGTGTTTTGTTTCTGTTTTGTTTGTAACCATACCTCTCTCTTTCTCTCTTGTTTAGTATCGCTTACCTCTCTGTTCTTTGTTAATAAACATTCTTATTTTATTAAATAACCATCTCAGTGCTGTGTATTAAAGTGAAGTGAGAGTCTTCAGCTAACCTTTCAGGCAGTTGTGTGATCTGTCTCTTTGGAGGCAGCAAACCTAATAATTTCTGTGAGTGTCTGGTGAGAGGGACTGGACACTGTAGGGAGACGTCTCTGCTCCTCCCCTGACTCTTCGGCTCTGTTTAAGAGCCGGGCTGCCCGAGTGCTACCGGCTTCGGGCAGCCCCCATGCCTCCGGACCCTGCGTCGCCGGAGCCCGGGAGGGGAAGTGCCCGGCTGGGGGCGCAGGGTCCAGAGGCAAGGGGGCTGCCCGAAGCCCAAGCGCTACCGGCTTCACGGTTTGCCGGGCAGCCTCCAGACCCTGCGCCCCCGGCTGGGCACTTCCCCTCCCGGGCTCCAGCTGCGCTGGGGAAGCGCCGGCCGGGGGCGCAGGGTCTGGGGGCTTCCCGGCAAACTGTGAAACTGGTAGCGCTCGGGCAGCCCTTTCCCCGTGGCTGGGAGTGGAAGGGGGAAGGAGGGGGCGGAGTTAGGGCGGGGAAGGGGCGGAGTTGGGGCTGGGGTGGGGAAATGGGCGGGGCCAGGGCCCGTGGAGGGTCCTCTTTTTTTATTTAATAGATATGGTAACCCTAAAGGAGATGACGCAGCTTAGGAGGAGCAAAGCACTCACACTTGCAGAGGGGTAACACAGTGGCTCGCAGTTCTGGGTGTTCTCAGCAGGACATAACAACCTGTTCATGTAAGTAGTCTTTATTTGCACAAGTACTCCCAAGTGGGACTCCTTGCATGAATAAGGGTTTCAGGGTCCATAAATAGGGGCAAATTGAGAAAATAGTTTAGACACCAGATTTAGGATTTACCAAACCTAGTATGAACTGTAAAGTCTGATATTTTTGTCAAGTTTCAATGGAGAAATTTGTAATCAAAACATTCCAACGCTAGTTACCTCATTAGCCATCTTTGTGAGCTATGAAATGAGCAGTGAGGCCTTCTCCCTTCCCACAGGATTTTGGGGACTTAAAGCTAGAGTTTTGTTCTTTAAAAATGGTGATAGTCCTTATCCGTGTAACAAAAAATATAACAAAAGTAAAGTGATCGCTAGGAAAGAGTTTTCCTAAAGAGCATGTTTTATTCAGGGGTTGACCTATATAGATTTCTCTGTTTTGGGCAGGATCCCAGATAGTTTTCAGGTGGGTGTGAGCCTACCACCCATGCTGCTGCTACTGGCCCTGAGGTCATTGTTTCTAAGGCCTTGGCTACACTGGCAATTCACAGCGCTGCACTTGCTGTGCTCAGGGGTGTGAAAAAACACCCCCCCTGAGCGCAGTGAGTGCAGTGTTATAAAGCGCCAGTGTAATCAGCACCTGCAGCGCTGCACACTTGCTCGCAGCGCTGCAAGCTATTCCCCTCGGAGAGGTGGAGTCCTTGCAGCACTGCGAGAGAGCGGTGCGACTACACTCACGCTTCACAGCGCTGCCGAGTGCTGTGAATCCACGAGTGTAGCCAAGGCCTAAAATAAGGCTGCTCTGCTACCCAAAGAAATAACATTGTACTAGTGAATGAGAACCAAAGTGAAATTAATTACAGAATATAAACCACATCCCATCCGAATACTGATCCAACCCTGGCCTTGCTTCGCTTAGGTGTTTTGTCTTGCTTGAGGGAGGTATGTCCGCTGGTAACACTCTTGAAAGCATTTTAAGGAAAAAGATTGGATGGTAGCAATAAAGGGTAATACTACTAGTAATAAATTATTCTATTAGTAGAGGAAATCAAATAAAAGTATGTGCTTAATGAGAAAGTATCTCCATTCACAACCATTCTTCCCATATCTGCAGCTGGATCCCTGAAGAAATTTGGATTAAGATGTATTTTCACTTGTGTTTTATGGATGACAAGCAGGGAATCTCCAATTAGTTGCTTTGGTGGCCTTATATCCTCCATTGTGTTCTACTCAGTGAATTTTTGCTACCTGGTCAGAGGAAGTCTGGTCTGGTGGCAGGATACTAGTCTAGGATTTGAGAGATCAGGCTTCAAATCCCTGCTCTGCCAAAGGCTTTCTTTGTGATCTAGGGTAAATAATTTAGCCTGTCTGTGCCTCAGTTTCCATCTGAAAAATTGTGTAATACTTCCCTACTTCACAGGCTAAAGATTATGAGGCACACACTGTTGTAATGGTGGCCATATAAGAGACCTAAAATAGATAGACTGAGCAAAAGCACCACATGGGGATGTGGCTAATGCGCTTCAAAGAAATAAAACACACCTTCCCCCTCACCTGCCCTTATGCAAAATACTACAGTATTCTATAATAAAGTTCTTAAGCTCTGCAATTTACAGTAGTGTTGTTACAAAGTTTTGAACTGTTTATGTAGAATGTAATGTAGAACTATCAAAGGAGAATGTATTGGCTTTTTGGTGGTCGTGGTTTTTGTTTAATAAGAAAAGAATTCTTAAATGACAAACTAAAAACACCAGAGACAGCTAGAAGCTTTCTTTGTTAGGAAGTTGCAGTTTTGACACCCCCAAGTGAATCTAAACACTGGACTTTTCTCCATATATGGGCAGACCAATATAATTATTAGAGAAGGCTAGAAAGAGAGAGAGCGCGTGCACATATCTTATTTCTCCGGTGTCACATCAATCTGCCCAGTTAAGTGATTGAAGGGGAGAATTGCAGGCTGCAAAAGAAACGGGGCCCTGATTTGTTCAGGGTCACCAGTAGTGGTTTGAAACCATCTTGTTTGCAGATACCTCTTTCATGTTATGAGGCTGTCAGTTGACTGACTTTGTAAGATTTATGGCTTGAAGCTCAAGTGTATGCGTGTGTGTGTGTGTGTGTGTGTGTGTTGGTGGTGGTGATGGGCAGTAGGGGGAGGGGTGGGAGAGAGATGTTATTGAGCAGACAGTGATCCAAGCCTATTTAAATTGAACTTTTGCAACCTTTTGTCTAGTCCTAGTTAACCTCTTCTTAATTTTTTCCCCCACACTGACTGACTCAAGCAGAAGGTGAATCAACAAGTGGTAAAAGGTTACTCTTATGGAAATAGCTCAGCAACAGAATCATTGTAGTCTTATTGAACACCTAATGAGGGTGGGGAAGCCCTTTTCTTTGGTTACTTGTAAGGTCCTGGGTTTAATTTCATAGATTCTTTCAAATTATTTTATTTACTGTGATACTGTTGAAGCCATTAACTGGGTATTTGTTGTGACTAACCGTTTCTTAAAGCTTAGGACTCAATATGGAAATATTGTATCATTAAGAAATAGCTTAAAGACATAGCCTATGCTTTACTTAAACTTTATGGTAAAAAGCTAACAAAAAATAGTTGACTAAAAGAGCATTTAACCTGATTTTGAGTTCCTTTTAATTAGGGACAGGAGATTTTATTTTGCTTAATTGAGAAATATTTTTTTTTAACAAATTATAGATGTTGTGCAGAAATTAAAATTAAGTTTGGGTTCTGTTAGCCTGGCAAACCATGATTTCGGGCTGCTGTTTTGTTTATATAATTAATTTCCCCGGCTATTTTAGAAACAGGGCAAGATTTATGTTCAAACAAGGATCGTGCAGCTTCCATATAATTAGAAATACTAAATATTTAAAAATATTAAATTTCCCTTGAAAACCAATGGTTTACATTAAAAAACAAACCCCAAAATATGGGGGTGAAAATAGGATAGCTTTTATTAAATATTTAAAAAAATGAAACACTGGCTTCTGCCACTTGACTGTTAAAAGCAGAGGATTGATTTTTAATGAGTTAGCTACACATTAGAAATATAAATAGACTTCACTATCCTATAGCTATCAGTTTGCAACTACTGCACGTGCGTGTGCAGGTATCAGGATCACAACTAGGGCAGTCAGGGCCAAGGATCAGAGCAGGGGCAAAGCTGAGGCTGGGAGTAGCAGAGGAATTCGTAGTCAGGTTCCAGGCCAGGGTCAATACCAAGGGTCAGAGTCCAAGTCAGATGGTGAAGTCCAGATCAAGCCAAAATCACAGCTAGAAATTCAGGAGCGGGAATGGTCATGGCAGCTACAGGAGATCGACACTGTTGACTAGATGCTTTCTGGACTGCCACTTGGATTTATATAGGGCAAGGAGCCATGAGGCTGCTGTCCGTTAAACCCTTGAGGTGGAACTTCCTGAGTCTGCGTTCACTGCGGGTCATGGGATGTGGAGTGCAAGCTGGTTACAGATGCTGCTGGGGGGCAGCCTGGAGAGGTCTGCTTTCTGGTAGCTCTTCAGGTCTGGATTTTGGCCATGGGCCCTTACAGCAGGCAGCCTATGTGCAATCTGCTCCAATTAATTAAGATCTGGAAAATAAGACAGGGTTAAAAACATGCACTTTCTGATCAGTGGGCTAGGAGCAGTGCTTAGAGAAGTTTACTGGTCCTGTAATGGTCTGCCTAAGTCTTTCTGTCCGGTTTCATGTACTGGACCTTAAAACATGAGTGTCAGTTAGTTTATTAGTTTTCCCCATATTTTAATTGTTGCTGAATGTTACTTATGTCAAAGTTTTCAGTAGTTCCACAAAACTAAAATGAAAGTTAATATTTGTCCATCAGCTCGTTCCCTCCCCTAGCAAAGTTTGAAAAGTGGTTTAGTGCCGTACAGCTGCTGACTTCAAAAGCAGTTGCCATTTCCGCATTCAAAAGGAGCAACATAGGTCCAGTGAAGTGGTCAAAATGTCAGATTTGGGGGGGGGGGGGGAGAGGTGGAACTAACTCTATTTAGCTTTGAACATGGCAGCAGGAATAACTTACTATATTAGCCACTGCATTAGTCAAATGGCCTCTCAAGAATTCATCCATGCTACATCTAGGGCTGTGTAAAAAGAAGTCTAATCTATGAAACATTCCCTTCAAACCCAGAAATTCAGCCTATGTGGTTATAAAAAAGAGAAGGAAACTAATCTACCATTCTTTTGGGCAACCATCAAGAAAACACCTGTTCTTTATATCTGACACAACTGTATGTACCCGCATCAATTCATAGCAGATGAATCATTTTTAGTCCTAACACAATCTGACACATAGCAATACAAATGCAATGCATCATTTCACACAGCACATAGAAGGGGCTTCTTTTCTGTTTGCAGGCAGATATCTATGAGAATCTGATGTCCTCAAACAGATTAGATGAAATAGGTATTTGGGGTATATTAGAGATTTGCATATTATATTTCCTAATATTCTGCTATAATCTCAGGAAAAAGAATAAACTTGTGATCAAGGCACAGGATAGAGAGTAAGAGGAACAGTCTTGTAGTTCTGCCACAGACATGCTATGTCAGGGGTCTCAAACTCAATTTACCTTCGGGCCAGTGCCAGTCCTCAAATCCTCCCAGCGGGCCAATAATGTCACTGAAGATGGTGTTCACACCACCTCCCAGCCCATTTCCCACCCTTTTCCCTTGCTCTCTTGGCCTCATGCCGCCCCAGCTGACTCTGCCCGGCGACTAGTGACGCTACCTCCATGGCTGACTCTGCCTGGCCACTAATGATGCTGCCTCCATGGCTGAGTCTGCCCAGCAATTAGTGATGGTACCTCTGTCCCTCTCCACCAGCCAATGGAAGCTGCGGGGGGCGGAGGAGAGACCCATCCTGCAGCATGGGTCTCTCCTCCGCGGCTCCGCCGGCAACAGCAGGGATAGGAAACCACTTGCAGGGAGCCGAGCTGCACGAGGTGAATGACACGTTGCCGAGTGCAACCCCTGGGAGGATCCCAGGAGCAGCAGGATGAAGCAACGTTGGGGGGAGTGGCATGTGAATCTCTCCTGCCCTCTCACCTCCTGCTACCCCCCGCTCAGCTGGCAGCCATGAGGGCCGGATGAAAGAACTTTTTAAAAAGTTTCCGCAGGCCTCAGTGGGGAGGTTCTCGGGCCACAGATGGCCCACGGGCCGCATCTTTGAGACCGCTATTCCATGTGATCTTTTCCAAGTCACTTAATCTTATTTCACTTCAATTTTCCCAGCTGCAAAATCTGAGGTAAATTCTATTCTATATACATTATTATACAGCATTTATCACTGCAGTATCTCAGCACTTTCCAGTAGTGCATTTAACATCTGTCATGTGTTGTTTGTTCTCTCACCATCTCCAGGTGGAGAAACTTGTGCAGTGGCATCAAAACTTTTGACAACATAAATATTTTTTGTTTTCATCAACATTTTTCAGGTTTTTGTCAAAAAAGTACTTTTTTTGTTTGTGGCGTCTTGGGGTTTTTTGGACAAAAAGCTGAATTTTTTCAATTAAAACAGAATTAACTTCATGAAAATTTCAATTTTACCAAAAACCCACATGGGGGTTAAGTAATTTTTTTTTAAATGGAAAAAAATGCTGGTAAATTCTAGTTAATAATAACTAAGCTATTTGTGGATGTGTGTGTGTGAGAGAGAGAGAGAGAGATCCTTGCTCTAGTTGCTGTCTTGCAACTGTAGTATTTCTGGGGAACTTTTCAAATAAACTTATCAAGACAGTTGTGCTTGGCTGTAAATATGGAGCCATAACTAAATAAATATAATTCTGTGACTCTGGCAACATGTATGTATCTGTTGTCAAGAAGCATAAAACGTAGAGGCTGGCAGATGGGATGGGAAAGATCATTATGTTTCTTAAACAATGATAAATATTTTAAGGACAAAGTGCTCAAAAATGACAAAGCCCCTTAACACCATGTGATTATTTTGGCAAATACTTTTTCACTTGATTTAGGCCATTTTTGAAAGCTGCACTCTTCTCTTAAATGGATAATGGCAGGTGGGGTTTTGCTCCTTGCCTTATTTTAAATGCTTTCCGCTGTTCTTTCTCCATCTCACACTTAGGTGAAATTAAAAAGTCTGACTGTTGGGTATTACCTTTTAGACCTGCTGAAATAGCTCTTCCCACTTGCATCCTTATGGTCTCATTAAGAGGATGCTCACAGCATGCCTGACACCAGTGAATATTTGCAGAGCTCATTTGCCTACATTAGAAACAAAAAGCTTAAAAATCCTTCTTGAGTGATAGAAGGTTGAAGGCATTAGTGCCCGTTATCTGGGTCATGTGGTCCTCACAGAAGTTAGTGACCCACAAGGCAAGGCCCAGTGTTCCTCTTGCAATTCAGCACGTCCCGTTGAAAAGCCTCTTCAATACTGCAGTTTTCATGAGAGTATGCCTATCCCATGACTTTGAGTGAGTGGCTTTAAAGCTAGGGGCTAGTGAAACCATTAAGGAGTAAGAGTGCACTGTGATGCTACTGAATACCCTACAGTTCAAAGATGTGTAAAACAATAATGTAATCCTCATTCCAACCTTTTCTAGGGTTACTGGTATGGCTTAGTATAGCATATTCTCTTATTTGAGTCAAATTCTCCTGGCAGGTCCTGTTGAAATATCTAGAATCCCTGGACCAAAGCACAAATCCCAACAGGGATGAATCAACCATTCATCTCTGACATAGATACTTTGAGTTCTATGTGTTTTACTGTGTGGGAGTCTAGGATGAGATTGTCTAAACTGATGAAAGCCCTTCTGCTTTGCGTAGATATTAGTCCATGAATCTTTCTGTAAAAACATGGTTGTGCCCTGATGATGTCCAAAATTTCCACTACCCCACCCTCCCCACTTGTGATTGTGTTGTTTACTAGTTGTTCACTTGGCTGCCATCCTGTACCAAAGAGGTAGCTACAGTTCAGTGTTGAATTAATTGCTTTGTATAATGGATATAATTTGTAAAGCACATTAGAATTCTTTGAGATTAAATGTGCTGTATAAATCTAAACTGATACTGATATTCCAGAGTTTTTATTGAGAGAAATGGAGCAATTGTAATTAGTTGTATAATGTCGTCAAAGGAGATGTCTATGTTATGTTAATAGAAAAAGTCCCGAATGTTCAGATCACTTTAAATAAAAACACAAATCATCTGGATGATCAGGCAAACCCATCTAACTCTCTGACCCTATAATTCTGAAAAATTGGGCTGGAAATCTTGAAAAAGTATTTCCCATGAGACGTGTGCAGAGATTCAGTATTCACCTATTCCTTCTTGTCTGAATAGATATACCATGAAAACAGCCTTTCTCAGTACATTTAAGTACTGCTGCTTTTGGTTCAGTGAAGGAAGGCAAAAGTACACAAGCATTAAAAATGATTTTTTGAAAAAAACAAACAAACAAACAAACAAACCCTCCAAACAGAATAATTTCAAGTCTTGAGAGAAAGTTTGGATCAGTGTTTATTTTTCTAACTCAGCTCACCTGTCCTAATTGCACCATACCAGCGTTGGGTTTTCTTTATTATAGGTGGGGCTTCTAGCATTGCTGATTACTAAGTCTGCCTTATACATTCCATTATTTGCATAACTTCCCTTGCTTTCAGTTACTTATACCTTTAGCAGACTTTAACCCTTTGGATTGAAATATTATGTGCTGGGTGCCTGGAAAATTTCAGCCAAAACAGTTCAGCAGTTTCCAAGAATGAGGCTAGAGAAAAATATTTTGTTTTGAACATTAGAAAATTCTGGTGACTTTTTCTTTGAACATCTCTAGCTCCCCAATGTTTTGGAGCAGAGATTTGACATTTGGCAGGAGAGTAGCTTTCTGTACTTTTTGCCATCCCTGTGAAAATCTTTCCAAATTTGGCCAAGATTCATAGATTCCAAGGCCAGAAGGGGCCATTGTGGTCATCTAGTCTGACCTCCTATATAACACAGGCGATAGAACTTCCCCAGAATAAATCCCAGAGCACATCTTTTAGAAAAAATATCCAATCTTGATTTTAAAATTGTCATTGATTGAGACTCTACCACCACCTTTGGTAAATTGATCCAATAATTTATTACTCTATTAAAAATGTATTCCTTGTTTCCAGTCTGAATTTGTCTAGCTTCAACTGCCAGCCATTGGATCATATTCTACCTTTTTCTGCTTGATTGAAGAGCCCATGATCAAATATTTGATCCCCATGTAATAAAATCACTCCTCAACTTTCTCTTTATTAAACTAAACAGATTGAGCTCCTTGAGTGTGCCACTATAAGGCATATTTTCTAATCCTTTAATCATTCTCGTGGCTCTTCTCTGAACTCTCTCCAATTTATCAACATCCTTCTTGAATTGTGGATTCCAGAATTGGACACAGTATTCCAATACCAGTTGCATCAATGTCTAATACAGAGGTAAAATAGCCACTGCTTTAGCCCTTCTGGCCACAGTGTTGCAATGGGAGCTCATATTAAACTGATTATCCACTGTGACCCTCAAATCTTTTTCAGAGTCACTGCTTCCCAGGTTAGAGTCCCCCATCCTGCAAGTATGGCCTACATTCTTTGTTCCTAAATGTATACGTTTACATTTAGCTATATTGAAAAGCATATTGTTTGCTTGCATTCAGTTTACAGCATGATCCAGATCAGTCTGTATCAGTGACCTGTTCTCTTGATTATTTATCACATCCTCCAGTTTTTGTGTTCTCCGCAAACATTATCACTGATGATTTTGTTTTCCTTCAGGTCATTAATAAAAATGTTAAATAGTGTAGGGCCAACAACACATGGAACCCTACTAGAAACACAGTCATCCAATGATGATTCCCTGTTTACAATTATGTTTTGAGCCTGCTTTTAATCCATTCAATGTGTGCCATGTTAATTTTATATTATTTTAGTTTATAATCAAAATGTCATGCAGTACCAAATCAATGCCTTACAGAAGTCTAAGTATATTATGTCAACACTATTACCTTTATCAATCAAACTTGTAATCTTATAAAAAAAATCAAGTTAGTTAGACAAGGATCTATTTTCCATAAACGTATGTTGATTGGCATTAATTATAATTCTTTATCAATTAAGCCCTATAAGAGCTGCTCCATTACTTTGCCTGGGATCAATGTCAGACTGACAGGTCTGTAATTACCTGGGTCTCCCATTTACCCTTTTTTAAAATTGGCACAAACATTAGCTTTTTTCCAGTCTTCTGGAACTTCCCCAGTGGTCCAAGACTTATTGAAAATCACCATTAACAGTCCAGCGAGGTCCTCATCCAGCTCTTTTAAAACTCGTAGATGCAAGTAATTTGGACTTGCTGATTTAAAAATGCTACTTTACTTTACTAACTGCTGTATCCTCAGATAGAATCATAGAATTGTAGCACTGAAAGGGACATCGAGAGGTCTTCTGGTCCAGTCCCCTGCACTTATGGCAGGACTAAGTATTATCTAGACCATCCCTGACAGGTGTTTGTCTAACCTACTCTTAAAAATCTCCAATGATGCAGATTCCACAAACTTTAGGCAATTTATTCCAGTGCTTAACCACCCTGAAAGTTAGGAAGTTTTTCTTAATGTCCAACCTAAACCACCCTTGCTGCAATTTAAGACCGTTGTTTCTTGTTCTATCGTCAGAGATTAAAAAGAACAATTTTTCTCCCTCCTGCTTGTAAAACTTTTATGTACTTGAAAACTATTATCATATCCCCTCTCAGTCTTCTCTTCTCCAGACTAAACAAACCCAATTTTTTCAATCTTCCCTCATAGGTCATGTTTTCTAGACCTTTAATCATTTTTGTTGCTCTTCTCTGGACTCTCCAATTTGTCCACATCTTTCCTGAAATGTGGCACCCAGAACTGGATATAGTACTCCAGTTGAGACCTAATCAGCATGGAATAGAGCGGAAGAATTACTTCTTGTGTCTTGCTTACAACACTCCTGCTAATACATCCCAGAATGATATTTCCCCCCCTTTTTTTTTTTTTTTTTTTTTTTTTTTTTTTTTTTTTTTGCAACAGTGTTAAACTGTTGACTCATATTTAGCTTGTGATCCACTATGACCCCCAGATCCCTTTCTGCAGTACTCCTTCCTAGGCAGTTATCTCCTATTTTGTATGTGTGCAACAGATTTTTCCTTCCTAAGTGGAGTACTTCGCATTTGTCCTTATTGAAGTTCATCCTGTTTACTTCAGACCATTTCGTCCAGATCATTGTGAATTTGTTTTTGATTAAATTCTCCTCCCAGCTGATTTGGCTCATATATTTTTTTTCATCTTTGTAAAACTGGCACTTTTTAAGGACCAAGTATTTATATTACTGGTCTGGACTTTTCTGCTTCCACATTGTAAATGTAATCAAGGCATAATCACTTGTATCTAAGTTACCATTAACTTTTAGTTCTGTGATCAGTTCCTCTTTATCTGTCAAGACAAGGTCTAATGTAGATTTTCCCCATGTTGGATGTAACACTTTTTGTGTTAGGAAATTGTCATCCATAATATTTAGAAATTCCAAGGACATTGTAGTACTGGCAGCGTGAAATCCCCAGCATATGTTACTCAAATTGAAGTCCTCCATGATCATGCAGCTTTTTCTCCTACATATTATAGATAGGTGCATAAGGATCTAGTCATCTTGTTCCCTAGTGTGATTTGGTGGACTGTACCAGACACCAGCTAATACCCCCTCTTGTGCTTTATATGTTAGGACATTAATCTATAAGTATTCAAGATCATTTTATTTTGAGTTATCAGTGATTTGCAAAGAGATAATGCCATTTTTGCTATAGAGGGCTACTTCCCTTGCCCACTCCATCTATCCTAAATAGTTTATAGTCATTGATTTTAACATTCCAATCATGGGAATCATCCCATCAAGTTTCAACAGTACCAACTAGATGGAATTAAAGCTCATCAATGAACAATTCCAATTCCTGTGGTTTGTTCCCTTTGAAAAAGCACAGCTCATACATGCTCAATAGACGTCTTTGATATTAGCAGCTAAAATCTCTGAGGATTCTGGCCTCAGTGAGCATGCTCAAGCTTCTCACACTTCCTAGTGCTGACCTCTGGTAGATGCGCCATCCCCATAGAGCAACTGAGCATGCTCTCTACAGCCTAGGACTACTGGGGCTCAGTAGGTTTTTCCTGTAATGGCTACTCCATGCACCAGAACTATGAGCAGGGAGTCTGTCTTTCTTGGCTTTCAGTGAGCCTCTGCTAGCACCCAGGCATCATGAAAGAGGATGCGGTGTGATGCAAATGCAAAGGGGACAACAGCTGAACGGTGGGGAGGGAAAGGAGTAGATTGGAACAAGGAGTCTGGTGAGACTGGGTCTGGGAGCCAGTGAAGGAAGTGGGGGAGAGGGGACTGGGAGGCATTCGGGTGGGATGGGGGAACACTGAGATCAGAGAGCTGAGGGAAGAGGGAGAGACTAGGACTGGCTGGACAAGGAGACTGGGACTAGGAACCAGTGTGTGTTTAAGGGGAATGTGGATGTGTGTGTGTGAGAGAGAGAGAGAGAGAGAGAGAGAGAGAGAAGGGAGGTGGATTTTTCTCTTCTTACAGTTCCCTGCCTCTTTACCACGCTGAATTAACATTGCACAGGCAACCTTAATTCTGGCATTTCCTCACTTTTGAGTGTTTGACTTTGCAACCTGAAGTGAATGTTCTTTTAACGTAGGTTTTTGTGTGCAATAGATTTAATCGCTTCTTCAAAAAGTTACTCAGCCATCTTTGATTGATGCTGCATTTTCATTAGCTGGAAGTAGTTATTACAGGTGTTGGTAGGGTGTACTTGGGTGATGGCATTCTTCCGTAGACTCACATTGTTAGCAAGTATTTGGGTCCCGACGGAAAGATGCTGACCACTTTGCTGCAGACGCATTATGGCAATGGGGGGTTGTTAACTACACCCTGTAATAAGGGAGATTGGATTGGCTCTTGGAAGGAAACAGCGGTCTTACACAGAGAGGCCACTGCAGGGAAATCTAGGAACAACCAAATTGTTGCATGGGCTGAGGTTTATGTTTTTGTTGTTGTTGGGGTTAGCAATAAAGCCAAACCCCCACTGTACTCCTTCTGTTCAGAGAGGATGAGAATGCCATGTGATTACAGTGGGCATGAGTAAGACAAAAGGTCTCAGAAGCTATTTTGCTCTAGGAATGTAATAATTAATAACCCTAGCTCTTATATATTCAAACTGGCTTCTAGACTGAGTCTTCTGGTGTTTCCTAAGTATTCGGAAGAGCTGGCATGAGGCACATCAGCTCTAAATTAAATAAATACCAGCCAACACTTTCCACTGCTTCCACTAGAGGACTAGGCTCGGGGCAGAGGATTCTCCAGCTGACCTGTGGCATGTGATGCCTTACAATGCTTCTGAACTCCAGTCTCCCATGTGGTTATGTTACCCACCAAATGAGCTGACCAGGGCATTTCATCTTGGGTCTCCTGCTGCCATCCCATGACAGCATGAACAGGTATAGGAATGAGGCTGCTGGAAGCTACCATGTACTGTACTCTGGGGATTCTAACTGACACCCCACCACTGCTTCAGCCAGTCGCCAGTGGGCTGTGCAAGATCATAGAATTCAGCACATTTCACTTCCTCTCTATCTTCCGTCTCAATAGGCGACCAGCCCCGATGGTGTTCTCAGCCCAGGGTTTGAGAGTTTTAAGAAAATCTGTATCCCTTTCTCCCAGGTACTTTAATACTGTGCAGAGCTACTACACACAAGACAATGAGGTGTTGGCCAGTGCATTCTTCATTCCTTGCCAGAGTAAACAGGTATTCTGTCCATGGAGGACTCTGAGAAGAGAACTGGCTGCTACAAAGTCTTCTGGTTTTCCTATTTTATATGCAATCCGTAACAGGAATTTCCTTTCCCCTACGATTTTAGGGAAAGGTGGTAGTGGATGAGTCATCAACATGTTTTCACTTGTCCCCCAAAGTGAGACAAGTTCAGAAATTTTATAAATCCATCTTAACATATTTCTTTTTGATCTGATCTTAGCCTGTTTATTACACTGTCTTGACTTTATTCTTGACTCATGGTACAGAATCCAAAAGCACTTTACAGACTTAACATAAAGGCACACAAACTACGCATAGGGCTTCTTTTGCCCTCCAGAAAAAAAGCAGCAACCTCTAGGGTGAAACATGAAAACCCTTCAATAGCATATAGCAACACTGCAGTTCAGGACAAGAATTTACATTGATAGAATGTCATTTCTGGAGCTAACATTTGGTCAGAATACCAGGGTTACCTCCCCTTTGTGAAAAATGCCAGGGAATGTAACTGATACAGGTAGGCGGGACCTCAGTTTTCAGTCTCCTCTTGAAAAGACCTTAGCAATCCATTGCCCCTGAACCCTTAGCAATCCATTGCCCATGAACACCATGCTAAGGAATTAGTTCAGTGTGGACTGAGGGCCCTACGCTGCCTGGAAGGGAATAAAGGAAAGGGAAATAGGACACAAAGAGTGGTCATGGAGGAAGCAGAGCTAATGCAGCATGCTCCCCATCCTCTCAAGCTTCTAGACACCCTCCTGTGCCCACTCCATTCATTTAAGACTTTGTGGGTTTTGGGGGGTGTAGTGGGGCGGCTGCCCCACTCCCTGAGATTATGGGCTGCAGCAGGCCAGGAGGCATGTGCAGACGCACAGCCAATGAGAGAAGGGCTTACTGGGAGCCAATCAGGGCCCAGGTTGGAGACAGCCATTCGGGGCCAGGCTCAGCCCTATAAAAGGCTGCTCAGGGAGCAAGCAGTCAGTCTGTCCCAGGCCTTCGAGAGGGGAAGGTCTATCTCCGAGCTGGGAGGCTAGCACCGCGGACAGCGCAGTGCTGGGCAGGCCTGGAGGAGTAAAGGGAAACTCCAGCCCAGTGTCTGCCAGGCTGCAGGCCCTCAGTGGAAGGGCCTAGTGGGTGTAAGGGGCCGTAGGGGAAGCAGACAGACGATGGGAGAGAAGGAGGACACCAAGGCTGCTGCCAGAGGGTCCCTGGGTTGGAACCCGGAGTAGAGGGTGGGCCTGGGTACCCCCCTACCCCCTAAAAAAAAAAACAAGGAGTCTGGTGGCACCTTAAAGACTAACAGATTTATTAGTCTTTAAGGTGCCACCAGACTCCTAGTTGTTTTTGTAGATACAGACTAACACGGCTACCCCCTGATACTTGACTTCCCTACCCCCTATGCAGTACAACCAGCCATTAGCCGTAGGGAGTGGCTATTACAGACCATGCCAGATCCCTGATGGGAGGGATTAGACTTTGGGGTGTGTGGTTGACCTCAGCGGCTGGACACAGAGACTGCTGATTGATTTCCTGCCCCTCCCCGCCCCCGGAAGGGGGTGTGGAAGGACTAAGGGGCACTGCCGGAGGGCAGTGGTCCTGAAGAGGACGCTGTGAGTTGGTGGGAGATGTGGGCTCAGAAGCCAACTGAGGGCAAGATAACAGACGGGACACCACCAGGAGGGGGCGCTCCTCTGGACAGAGCTAATTCCCGGAGTAACCAGGAGGAGGCGCTGCGGTGGTGAGTCCCGACCCTGTTACAGGGGGGCATCAGGGAAAGAGCAGGAAACAGCCACTCTGCCAAGTGCTCTTCTCAAAACCCAAAGATTTACAAATAGGAGTTAATGCTTCTAAAAGCACCATTCACTCCCGTGATGTCGAAGTGCTGTCAGGAAAGAAAATGTGAGATTTTTCAAAAAGCATTGTGGAGCTGCCTCCGTTTAGGAATAGACTCTAAAATTATTATTTTAAAAAGTAAATTACAAGCACAACAATGCTGTATATAAAGAAAACCCACAACATATGTAATGCCCACAATATATGAAAAATAAGCTGCATTTAAAAATAAACAGAGAAGATTATTATTTTGCCCTTAACAGAACTATAAATACATGCTTAGTGAATCATTTCAAAGTCAGAACTGTTAGCGGCGGCAAAAAACAATCCAAATATTAAGCAAGTATTTCTTACGACCTCTCAAATAATAAGTGGCCAACCTGATTCATACAGCTGAACGAGCTCCTGGGATTATATTCAGAAAGTTTTTAAAAAAAACACATCACTAATGGTGTGCAGATTCCCAAAGGATCAAGGACTTTTGTTCTGTTTAAATAATTTAATATTTTGATTGATTGTATTAGTTGTTGTAGAGTGAAGCACTAAAATGATGCACAACCTCCACGCATGACAATGTTAGAATGACCTACACATTAATTAAATTTAACAAAACCATTTGAAAGGTTTGGTTATCTAAATGTTCTGGGGAGCTTTTTGTTGGGTGTGAAGCTTTTTGTTGGGGGGAAATTGACCTTGGTGGAAACAGCCTTCATTTCTTTCCTTGATTGTCCCTCTGAAATGACTTTTCAAACCTCCAGATTACTATGCATAAAGGTAAAATAAGAGTTTAATAGCAGCAAACAACTGGTCTTTTTTTTTTTAAAAAAAAAAAAAAGGTGCTAGATATTGTATTTCGGAGGTCAAACATTCATGCTTGTTGTATATACACACGTAGGTGGAAGTGGAAGATGCATCCATTCTCATAGGACTCCTTATTTTGATTTGCAACAAAAAGCTGTTCAATAGCTAAATCTTTAAAGCTCCCATTAGCTATAGAATTGTTGCAAATTCTTTTCTGTACTTTACTTAATCTCTTGAATGTGTTCAATAGGAGATGTTGTGTTGGTCAGCCACTGTGTCTGTGTAGGGTATATGTTGAAAGTGGTGAGGTTTTAGATCACAGGATATTGTACCACTGTCTGTTTTGTCCTTCTGCCTAATCTGTCTTGCCTCCATCACCCATCCACATGATATATGTGTGCTAACAGAGTTACATAGGCAAAAATCAGTCAGAAGGACTTATTTGTTACATTTTCTCTTTTATTGTGAATTGTGAGAGGAATTTCTAATATAGTCAATGAGATATTAATATTCTTTTGTTAATATCTTCCCCACCTCAATAACTGAGTATGGAACGATGTGAAATTTCAGTATATACGTTTTGGCATTGTTACTCTGTGAATAAGGACAGGGATCTTCTTCTTAAAGATGGAGCTACTCTTCAGATAGAGTAAGCAATCATTCTCCTCTTCCCCCTCCCCCCAGAGTTGTAGCTGAAAGTGGACACATTTAAAGGAACTGAATAGAGCTGAGTGAGCATTTGACAATTCAGAATTCTGGTACAGTTCAAGTAAGTATCCAAGAGATCAGATTAATCCAGATCTTGGCAGTATGGTGGTGGAAATTGCACAAAAGAAGGTGGTGGTAGGAAATTTTTGATTCCAGCTGAAAACTGTAAATGAAAAATATCTTACTGCAAAAGTTTTAGAACCACAGCAAGGTTCTGAAATGGTAATGACTTAGCGTTTCTTAATTTTGTTTTATTTTATTGTAATCTGAATTAGTTTACCTATCCTTACTATTGAGGACCTTGACCAATATATTGCATTTTAATTTACTCAGAGCTCAATCTTGTAGTCCTTACATAGGCAAAACTCCCATGGAAGTCACTGGATCACATTCATTGATAGTGTATTTGGCAAAAATCCACTTTAGTCACTGGAGCTGCTCTCATTTACATCAGCAGTGATTTTGATCAACTGTGTTTTCAGGGGTTAAACAAGCACCAACTTTGTCCATAGTCCCGCATTCTTGCTCTTGCAGGGCTGTAAATTATGTTGTGAAGTAAGGGATCCACAATTGGCATGAAGTAAGAGAACAATACTGCACAAGACACAGTATTGGTAGATCAGAGTGTTTGAACAGGAACTTGGAAAAATTCAGTGAAGTTTTAGATATTCTGACACTCTGACCTTTTTCAGAAAATGAACATAGTCTCCAAAGCACAGAATATGTTGAATCAGCAGCAGGCGACGTGACCAGATTGTGATGTAATCTTCAAGAAAACCATATTTGTAATAAGGTTAATTAAATTTGCTGCAAGCTTGTGACAAGCAGGCTGTAAGTTTGCCAGTAAATCTAGTCTTGCTTTATAAAACTGAAGGGCGGCACTGGGGGGAGGGAGGGAGAGAAGCTTCCCTCCTCCAGAACAAGTAGTGTGTGTTGCCAGAGGACATGCAGACTGGCAACAATAACTAATAGGGTATGAGAGGTTGATCAAGTTTAAATGGGATTTGTCTCTGAACAGAAAGCACATTGTAAGAAATTTCTTTGTCTCCTTGTGATGCTGTTAAATTGAAAGCACGATGGGAGGCTTCAGTAGAAGCAACAAAGGTTGAAATGATAGCCTGCTGTTTGCAGCAAGCATCGTGGTTCCACTGATGGTCCAGACATCTGGTAACAACAGCCACTCCTTGTCAGGTTTTGCCCCACACTGGGCGCCTGAGCACTTTGCACTGTTTAACTCATCGGAGTCTTCTTGCTCAGTGTGCTCTGCATCAAGAATGTTTATGTAATAAAACAGACCTAATTAAACATTTCAAAGGGAAACATTATTTTAACTCTAATTAGATACGATTACGGCTTCCTTTTCTTACGCCTATGCTGAATTTGCACAGGAGTTCTCTTGTTTGATTTCCGTACTGAATTCTATAGCAAAATTGTTTCAAAGAATTTACTTTTTTGTTTGAACAGTTTTTACCCCACAACCTCAGTCTGGAAACAAACTAAAAATTCTCAGTCAAATATCTATATATTAAAAACAAACAAGCAAAAAAACCTCCTGACTACTCAGATATACAGTAATCTTTTCAGGGGAAGTAGGAAAAGCCCTGTCACTTGAAACATTAACAAATGTTGTGGATTACGCACAAGAGAAAATGCTACTGGGGCAGAGCACTCCTGCACTTGATAAGTGGAGTAGGACTGAGGTATGAGACTCCTTTCTAGCTCTATCTTCTGCGAATCAATTTGTAAGATTATTGGACCTGGAACAAGTTCAGGCACTCTGGTATCTCAGTAATGACTGGGATATAAATGCCTAGACAGATAGAAATTCTGTGAACTTCCAGGAAGTCTATTCTTAAGTAAGGCCTTTTCCCCCTCCCTCAAATATATAATCCTTATGTATGTATTTAGTGTAGAACAACAGCATCTGACAAAGATTTGGCGCCTCATCTTTCCAGGACAGCAAACACCCAAATGGAGAGAAACAAATAAATGGGAAGATCAGAGAGAACAGGCTAAAGGCAGCAATAATCGGTGAATATTTTGTCAGCTAAGCAAATGCTGTATAACTTTAGTGTTATCTGGCTTTTATGACAGAGCTAGTCTGCAGATCATATGGGTGAAACAGACTGATGTGATGTAAGAAAACCATCCATTTTGTGTCACCCTTTAGTACACGTTTTTGGATGGAATTTTAATGTTTCTTGAGCTAAAATACCTTAAAATGCAAGTTTATTTCAGCTTTTCACTTGGTTTCAACCCTCACCCCAGAATTCTATAAACTCTAGTTTGGGTTTAAAGCAAAAAGGAAAAAAAGACTGGTTCTCATTCAGACTGATTCTCTGCAGCCCTAATTAAAATAGACTTCAATGAGAAGTTTTCTTTTCCTCTTCCAACCCAAGCTTAAGGGCATACTTCTAGATGGAGAGTATATTGTGTTCATTTTGCTGTATGAGTGGTTTGGTAGAAGAAGCTGTCTTTCAAACACAGAGCGACTACTACGATGCCTTAGGACTTTGCTGTCACATCAAGGCTGTTTTTCCCCATCCCTCTATATCTATCTATATCTATATATCATCATCATCAGGTAGCTGAAGTTTCTACATCTTACATGGAGACAACTTTTTATTCACCCTAAGAAGTTTCCTCTAAAGTAGGATAGAGCCACAGATGTAAATGAGTCAAATATATCTTTTGTTTTGGGGAAAAAAAAAAATGAGATAACAACATGGATGTTTTTTCCCCCCCAAGAACCTCACAGATTAGAAGACATAATACATCTATATAGATATAAATTGAACTGCAGGATTCCTTATTGTAGGAAAATTGGGGGAAAGAAGGGGAATTATTTTTAAAAATAGTTTAGTCAGGGGCGGCTCCAGGCACCAGCACAGCAAGCGCTTGCCTGAGGCGGCAAGCCGCAGGGGACAGCCTGCTGGTCGCTGTGAGGGCAGCAGTCAGGGGGCCCGGTCCCGCGGTTTCGGCGGCAATTCGGCACTGCTCCTCCTGTTTCAGAAAATTACACTCTTGATAGCCAGGAAGGTGGGTGAGTTGCAGGCCCCAATGGCAGGGCCTCCTTAGAAGCAGTTATCCAAGGACAATGCAATGCTGCACACCCAAAGTTCTTATCCAAAGTGATGTCTCAGTTTCATTTGAACCAGATGGTGTATTTTCCTGTATTTTTCCCTAAGATGCATTCCTCCCTGAAGGAGCAATGCCTCCATACGTTAAGACACTGTCTAGCCTTTTATCTGAGCAGGACTGAACAGTTTCGTGCTTCGCCTCGCCTGTTTGAATCATATGCAGACTGCATGAAGGGACAAGCAGTCTCTGTGCAGACCATCTCTAGATGGCTAATATCTTATATCAAGACTGCGTATGAGATAATGTCAGCTGTGCCTCCTCAGCACTTATGGGCTCATTCGATGAGAGCACAGGCAACATCAGTAGTATTCCTCATTGGCATTTCCATAGTGAACATTTGCAGGGCAGCCACATGGTCCTCCATACATACATTTATGGACCATTACGCTATCACTGCATCTTCCAGAGCAGACGCTAATATCGGAAGAGTGCTCCTATGATCCCTGCTCAGATAGACTCTGAGCCCCACCTCCTACAGGGGGCACTACTACTGAGTCACCTACCTGGAATACATCTCTGCATCTACTCGAAGAAGAAGAAATGGTTATTTACTGTAACTGTGGTTCTTCAATATGTGATGCAGACATGTATTCCGCAACCCACTCTCCGTCCCCTCTGCAACGGAGTCTTCCCCTGGTCATTCAGCGTGAAGGAACTGAGAGGGGTGCCACCTCATATAGCCAGGGGAAGGGCTAGAGGCATAAGCACCACCCCTCTATCGCTACTGCTAGGCAAAAGTCTCTGACTATGGTGTGCAAGGCATGCACACACCTACCTGGAATACACATCTGCATCACAACTTGAAGAATGACAGTTACAGTAAGTAACTGTTTCTCTTTGTTTCGGACTTGAGTCTGTTGTAAAACTCACTAAAACAAACATGAAAAGGTCAATACACTTCAAATAACTGTTTTTTTTTTTCTTCTAATTCTGTCTGTGAATTGTCTGTCTGAAAATGAGTGCTTAAAGAGCCACTGCCACGCTCTGTCAAACTTTATGAACTTCAGCAAAACGCTATTTTAACTCTCCTGTTCTTTCCATTGTATTTCCTTTCCCAGCATTGCTGAATATTGAGATGCTGTAGTTGCATATAAACAATCAGTACTCTCTCCTCTCAGTATCTTACTTTTGTAAACTGATTTAAGTGCTAGTGAAAGATACTGATTAGACAAACCTGGAGACTAAAGTTCTCCTCACGGAACAGGCACAGCATGAACAGTGGCAATGTAAGCTTCTCCACTGTAGCTCACTGCATACCAATCTTGACTTCAAGGATGAGATAGTATTTCAGTTTCCACAATTCTTCATCCCATGACTGAGATTTCCACCCCAGGTGCTAATTATTGTGATGTCTACTTGGAACTAGATTGAGAACACCAATTTATTTCATATATTGTAGGTCCCCCAGCCAACTTCAGGAGGTAGCAGTTTTGCCTCCTGTCAATCTAAGCTGAATTCAAACTCTAAACTGAGAAGTGAAAGGATTAGTATCCCTGTATCAATACTGTCAGCTGCCAACACCTTAATCTCCTCTGCTGTCGGCCTTCTCGTGCCTGACTCAGTCATTGGTGTCACACCGTCCATAGCTAGTGGCATCACAGTTGTTGCAGTGGTGATGAAATTTGATTTCGTGAACTCTGGATTGGCTCATTACTGAATGAAGCATACAAGAGCCATTAAGGGACAATTACTAATTATGAACTGATGTCCTGGAAATCAACAGTGATGGGACTGATACATGAAAATGTAGGATATGACATGCCAGGGGGCAATCCAAACCAATGGGGGCAGTGTCAACCCTGACCTGTAACTTTGGATGCCTCACAGAGCTTTGTTGCTGTAGCTGCAACCTGGGTCATTCACAAACAGCCTGCCAGCGCTGCATGCAGGTCACATCCTGAGTGTCTGTGTATAGCCACAGTGCTGGTCCAGCAACTCTGACCACAGCAGTCAACAACACACCTGCCACACTCTGGCTTCCAGCAGCCTAGGGTACTATTTGCAGAGTGACCACAATACACACGCTGTCCCGAATTTCCCCCCAGAATATGTGTTCTGCACTGTCCAGCCATATTAGGTCTATTACCTCTTTAAGGGGATCAAAACAGGCTGCTACCCTAAATGGAGTTACCCAAACAATTCACAGTACTGGATTAGTTTTAATTAAATAATAAGTTGTGTTTTTTTGTTTTTTGTTTTTTTTAACTACATGGGCATAGGTTTTAAGTGAGTACAAATGTAAGGGTACGTCTACACTTACCGGAGGGTCCGGCAGCAGGCAATCGATGTTCTGGGATCGATTTATCGTGTCTGGTTTAGATGCGATAAATCGATCCCGGATCGATCCCAGAAGTGCTCGCCGTCGACGCCGGTACTCCAGCTCGGCGAGAGGAGTACGCGGCATCGACGGGGGAGCCTCCCTGCCACGTCTGGACCCGCGGTAAGTTCGGACTAAGGTACTTCGAATTCAGCTACGTTATTAACGTAGCTGAATTTGCGTACCTTAGTCCGAAGTGGGGGGTTAGTGGGGACCAGGCCTAAGGCATTAAGGTCAGGAATGATTACAAGAGAAATAAAGATAAAATGCTTTGTAAACTTAAACTAGACTTGGTTCAAGGTGAAATTCTTACAACCGGTTCTTAGTATCATTGCTGACAAAGTTTCAAGGTAATGATCTGCTCCCAAAGTACATAGGCTGTTTCTTTTGTCTTCTTAGGTAAAAGAGTGAGAGATGGGTAGGGAGAGATAACATGGGGTGTTTTTATCTCTCAGTTTTATAGTTCAGTCACCTGTTGAAATGCATTTTCCTGAGGGTTACCCCTACATACAGTTCATTCTGGCTGTGAGGAAAGAGAGAAAGAGTCTGGTAGTGAAAGAAGGTCCATGCTGTTGTTTGCTAACATGTAGCTCTGTTTGTTCCTGCCCCCTTCCTTGCCAAAACAATGGCCACTTGATAGGTGATTGCCCGTCAACTTTGACACCTGGCTAGTCCTTTGTCTTTGAGAAACTGGTTTACCCAGTCCCGAGACTTGTCTGGTAAACACACTTCAGTCATGATTTCAGCTTATGTTTATAACTTTACATGTAATGTTGCTATGTACATTTCACCATGATATGATTGACCAGCAAGTTATTAGTTTTCAAATAATACCTCATAGGGTATACTGTGTACAATGATTATTACAATGGTATGTAGGGTGTGAATATAGGAGTGCATTTGGTCACAAGAACCCAATCCAACTCCCACTGAAGTCTGAAAATCTTTCCATTGACTTCAGTGGGAGCTGGATCTGGGTTTTAATGAGCTTTTGTAAGATATTATATCGTTTTAGGTTTGTCATTGTATATCTATCCATGGGTAAATCTCTTTAACTTTGGAGTAGAACTTGTACAGTGTTTACCTGTTCTTTTTGATACAAAATTATTATTTCAATTATAGTAATGATTCTTTATGTATATTATCTATCCCAAAGCAATTTTAGCATTTGCAAGATGTAAGGATTTTAGTTTTTCAGGGTCAGGATTGCCTTCTATCTCTTGGTGTGCTTTGATGTGTCTGAGTGTATATATTATATGTACACTTCAGGTTTGTTGGTTGTGAATTGAATGTTTGGCGATAACTAGCTTTATTTTTTAGTAACTGAAGTTTTAGATGTGTGGTTGCATTGTGTGTGCGCGCGTGTGTGAGCATATGAAAGAGAGAGGGAGAGAGAGAGAGAGAGAGACTGTGTGTGGTAGTTTAATTTGAGCAGAGCGTGAGGTCCAGGCAGCTGTTGATGAAGTGATCAGGATAAGTAAAGGTATATCCTGTTGGATGAGCACAGTTTACATAACACTTTCATATACTGAACAACTTAACTTGTGGTCTTATCTAAATGATAAATCATTAGAAATACAAATAAGATGGTATATCAAGGAGAGGCAATAACATATGTAATACAAAAATAACAAAAAGAAAGCATGCATGCATATAATATGTATTGGACCAAATTCTTATCATAACCACCGTGGCATGGATTGAGAGTAAAGTTACACTGGAGTTACACTAGATTACCTGGTGTAGATGAGAGGAAAAGCTGGACCATGATGTGCAAGTCAGTAAATGAGGGAGCAATTCTTTAGTCTCTATTCAACCTCCACAAAACGCTACACTGTTCTTTAACAATGGTCCAGAAGACTGCAGCTGACAATGTCTTGGGCCATTACTCTGTAATGCAGTCATATTGCTGGCTTCAGCCAAGCCTAGTGATAGCAGTCAGTGTGTAGGCTTGCCATCAACACAGCTATGCCAATAATTTACCTCATTGCTGACCAGCCGCACACCCAGCTCTCCCAGCCCTGGGGCCAGCACACAGCTGTGCCAGTGCACTTCACTCTGACTTGCAACTCCCCCACAGCTATAGCAATCCTGAGACTCCATCCTTAAGCAGAGAGATTGCCAACTGGGCTGAGTTACAGCGCGGCCTGTGGCGGTACTGTGACGAGGGCCAGCAAATGTGGGGTGAGGAGGTGCTAGGGCAAGCTTTTCTCTTCTCTCTGTGTTTACAAAACAAAAACACAGAGCAATTAATCTGAAAGATAGATACACACACACACACACACACACACACAGGGTGTGTGTGTGTGTGTGTATCTTAACTATAGAAGCAGGTTTTAAATACATTAAAATATTTTATCCCACTATTTGTTTTGACCAATTGACCACAATATTAAAAATTCAATCATGGAGCAGCTGACAAGTGCAGTTGCCTAATTTTATTTAAGAGGGTTTTTTTCTTTTTTCCATTTTTCCATCCTGTTAACGCTGCTGCCTGTGCCCAGACAGTAATGGGCTTCTTGTATGCCCACGACTGTTATGATCATGTAAATTTATTGGTGCTTAGAAGAAGCGAGCTATTAAAACATTACAACAACCATTACAGCCAGGCTCGTGTTGGCTTTCGCTCCCAATGAACATATGCTTCCGAGTGAATGCCTAAACTCTTATTTATGGATTTAATTTAATATGCGGAAAGAATTCAAAATTAAATTTTGTGTCTGCCTCCAGAGAGTGTCAGTGTATAATAACATGGTAATTTTTACACATCTTTATGAGAAATGGGAAAATTAATTCTTTCTGACAAGTTGTAATTATTCGACTTGGAACAGTTGCAGCTGAGCAGTTTGCATGCCTGTTGTCTGTTATTGCGCAGCGTAAGGGGAAAACGTGGAGATGTAGATATATTGTGTGTCTGAGAGTTTCTAATAGCTTCTGACATTAGCCCTGTATATTATCAGGGTGCCATTTAAAGGAGTGGGGGTATAATCTGTTACACTGCCTGGAACACACACATTGTTACAGTAGACAGAGCATTAGAAGGTAGGAGGATTATTTCCATCTATCTGAGGCTGGGGAAGGAATTCTGTGGATCTCTTTGCAATTAATAAATTGAAAGTAACATGATACCTTTTCATGGGCTTTGGCCTTAACCTATTAGAAACCCCTTAAATTGCACATAGAGACTTAGGCAAATCTTGTAGTTTATCTTCCATGCTGGGACTGATCCTGTAAGATGTTTTATTACTCTCAACACCCATCAAAGTCAAGGAGATTTGAGGGTGCTCAGCACCTCTCGCAGAAGTGGACTCTCCAAATGTTGTTGTTCTTTTAAAATGAGACTTAAAAAAATAAAACACACACTATTCAACGTGAGCCATGATAACAAATAGTTTCATGAGGATGACTTTGTAATAGAACTTAAGTGCTGTTTCAGAATTTCTTCCAAAAGATAGGACATGTCTGTGATGGGTTGGATCACGGAAACCCCCTTGGGGCTGCCAACTGATGTGCCAAGACTACTTATGCCCCTGCTTTCCCTGCCAGCTTGGGACTCCAGAACCCTGCCTGGATGTGCCAGACACGCTTGCTGGCCACAAACACAGACCCAGGTCTGAACCATGTCCCACAAACTTCAGGCTTAACTGAAGCAGCTTAAGAAGTGTTCCTGTCTTTAACACTCAGATGCCCAACTCCCAATGGGGTCCAAACCCCAAATAAAACTATTTTACCCTCGCCCTCTATAACACTGAGAGAAAGATATGCACAGGTGTTTGTGCCCCCCCTCCCTCCCCAGGTATCAATACATACTCTGGGTTAATTAATAAGTAAAAAGTGATTTTATTAAATACAGAAAGTAGGATTTAAATGGCTCCAAGTAGTAACAGACAGAACAAAGTGAATTACCAAGCAAAATAAAATAAAACATGCAAGTCTATGCCTAATACAGTAAGAAAACTGAATACAGATAAAACCTCACCCTCAGAGGTGTTCCAGTAAGCTTCCTTTTACAGACTAGACTCCTCCTAGTCTGGCTTCAGCAATCACTTATACCATCTGTAGTTACTGTCCTTTGTTCCAGTTTCTTTCAGGTATCCTTTTGGGTGGAGAGGCTCTCTTGAGCCAGCTGAAGACAAAATGGAGGGGTCTCCCAGGGGCTTAAATAGATTTTCTCTTGTGGGTGGACACCCCTCCCTCCTCCTCTGTAGAATCCCAGCTACAAGATGGAGTTTTGGAGTCACATGGGCAAGTCATATGTCCATGTATGACTCAGAACTCTCAGATAGCAGCCATGGTTCACATGCTACCTTGAATGTCCTCAAGTAGACTTCTTATGTGGATTGGAGCCTTCCAAGATCCATTGTTCATTGTGTTTTTGATTGGGCACTTAACTTGCACATTCCTTTCTCAAGAAGCTAACCAAATGCTTTACTAAAGTTACTTAATCAAGCAAGTACACAGCCAATATTCATAACTTCGAATACAAAAATGATACATGCATACAAATAGAAGGAATAGATTCAGTAGATCATAACCTTTACAGAGATGTTACATGGCATGCATAACATAAAACATACTTCAGTTATGTCATATATTCATAAGCATATTTCCATAAAGCCTTATGGGGTGCAACGTCACAATGTTCATCAAGCACAAGCCTCAAGCATCACTGAACATAGTAGATAAAAAGGAAATGCGCTCAAGTGAGTGAAGTGTGTGTTAATGGATCTGAAGGCAAACCTGGTGGTGGTACTGCATTTTCTGTCCTCCTGGTATATTACTTTTGGGATAAACAGATACCGAAGGCAATGCTTTGGAAAACATTTTAGCAGATACACATTATAGGAAATGGAAGCTCCGCAATTAAGACAATTTTGTGCTTGTTTTTATATCTCTGTGACTTTTAGTAGCGATGCAGCTGGAAGTGGTCTTGATGGTTCAGAAGGTGGCACTCTCTTTTTATAAGACAGTAATGTGTTAGATATTAAGGGACATTCTCCTAATGCCAGCTTTTGGTATTTTAAAGACATGGGGTTCCCTCCCCTTTTCCTCCCCCCCCCCCCCCCAAAAATCACTAGATGTGCCACTATGTCCTGTTATAGTTTGGGTTGTTTCTAAAGCTATACAAATGATGTAAAACTTTGGCCTGGTCTACATTACAGGGTTAGGTCAATTGACGTAAGGCAGTTTAAACTACCCTGTGGAAGTGTCTTCACTTAAATTTGGCTCACACCAATGTAAGTGCCTCTCTAGGCTGATTTAGTAACACCACCTCCCCAAGCAGCGTAAAGTCACGGTCGACGTAATTAGGTTAACACAGTGTCTGTGTAGGACGAGCTCTGGGAGACCAAAGAAGGGAAGTGAGGTTGAATCCAAGATTCCTCACTGAAGATGTTCCCTCTTATTTAAAGCAATTAAGCTCTTGGCTCTGGGGCTTTGGATGATTGCAACTGCTGAGGGAGGTATCACATGAGGAGAGAAACCGTCTCTATCATCCTGCCTAACTAAATTTCCTCTGATGTTTCACCTGTATGTGGGAATAGTTCTTCACATGGGAGACCCAGCTGTTGTGCATTCTTGCTCTGCACTTCTGTGGCTCCTATCACATACACAAAACCAGCCAGAATCTGGCTCTATGCACTGTTCAAACTTTGTGAATGCACTTTGCTCCAACTATAGAATCTGGTCTACTCTATTTCTGTGATGCATGTTTTATAAGGAGATATAATAGGGAGGTTGGCTGCTTCTGCTGTGACCCATCCTTTCTGCAGGTTCTGGAACCCAGCAGTGTATTGCTCATCGATTCCCACTGTCTCATTGTAGCAGGTGAGACCTATTAACTGCACCCTAGATATATTGGAAGTGAAGGTGATTCTCAAGGAAGAAATTATATGGGCTGAACAGTCCTCAAGAACAGACCCCTTCCGAGAATGGGGGATAAATCCTGTGCCAGTTTTGGCCCTATGCAGCAAGTGTAGAAAGTGCTTTGAAGCAAAGGTGGGAAATGTACCTCATCACGGGGTCTTCAGAAATTTTGTAAAACAGCTGTCCCTGTTAAAATCACCATCAGCTCAGATTGCATCTCATTGCCTCTAAAACACAGGTTTTGCAGGACAACTTATCCCCCAGTGTGCTGAAAGCTTTCAGTAAAAGTGAAATATCTCACATCACTGAGATCCTGTGACCTGTTGTGCTGTTCCAGTTTGAATGATGGCTTTGTTTAAGTAAGCCAAGCAGAAATTGCTGAGGTGTTCCTGCGGTGGACATTGTTATGATGTTGCTCCAAGGGCTCTGGTTTTAGGGGTACTGTCCCCTCAATTGCCCTCAGTCAAGATATGTGATACCCAACCGCTTCCAGAGATTTAATGTTGTTTGTGGTGAACAGTTGGTTTCCTTGTGTTATTTAAACACTAATAATACGAGGGAGCATGCAAAAATTCAGTGCAGCTAGTTGTGCCTCCACTCAGCTTGCAGAGTGCAGGATTATTGTTAGTCACATTTGTCCTGAAAGGGCTATCCCATAATAACTAGCAGTGAAGTCCATTTGACCCTTTGGAAAAAAGAAAACTTGTCCATACCTCTGTGACAAAATGCATCCCTGTATTCACACCCTACACACTATTGTAATTATCTTTCTACAAAGTATGCCTTGTAAGGTATCAACTGAAAACTCATAATTTGCTGGTCATTATCGTCCTGATAAAATATGTGTAGCAACATTGTATGTGAACTTATAAGATTCAAATGTATGGTGTTATTAACACATGCTCGAAACTGAGGTTAGCAAACAGGTCTGTCTCAAACAAATGAATGTGTGCTCTGATTAATTTGCATTTATGCAGCAAAAAGTGTCATCAAGCAGGAAGGGAAACAAAGGAAGATCAAACAGATAAGAAAAAAGCAGCAGGGAACATCCTTCCCTGTAAACTTTTTGTCTCCTGGTACCCCGCTGGAATGTTTTTTCAAGAGGGGGACTGAAACTATAAAAATGAAGGCCATGGCACTTTCCCCCCTCCCCCCCCCACACACACTCTCTGCTCATTCACTGCACATGAATCCACAAAGTAAGCAGACATAGAAGGGGTCCTGAACTAAGAGTTTCTTCAGTAAGACTGCTGAAAATATGTGGTGAGAATACTTTGCTTTGAATTTAACATAGTTCCTTAAATTAGGCATTTACTTTTTGTCTTAATTTTTCTTGTAACCATTTCTGAATTTTTTGCCTCATTGTTTGTACTCACTTAAAATCTCTCTTTGTAATTAATAAACTTGTTTTATTATTTTATTTAATCCAGTATATTTAAATGGAAGTATTTGGGAAACTCCATTTGAGGTGGTAAGTTGTGTGCATATTTTTTCTATTAAACAAATAATGGACTTTATATACATTTGTATTGTCCAGGAGAGGGCTGGGCACTACAAGACATAAATTTCTGGGGTGGAAATCTAAGGCTGGGAGTGTGGTGGGGTCACCCTTCAGAATAACCCAGGCTGGTGAGAACCAGAGTGTAACCCAAGTTTCACATGCTTGCATGATGGAAGCGGCCCAGGTGGGGCCCAGGGTCCTTCAGTAAGGCATCGTAAGGCACCCAAGGTTACAGGGCAAGAGTGATACATCTGTTCATTAGTCTAGATTGTACCATGGTATGTCATATCCTCCTTTCCTATTAGGGAAGGGAGGAGGGAAATCTAGAAGTTTCCAAGCGTTCCGCAAAGTAAATCCTAGAAAATCCCACCATATCCCTAACAGCAAGCATAGTTAAGAGGGGTTCATTTCTGCCATGGATATGTGTGAGCAAGAAATAGACAAGGGCTGAGTTGCCGAACACATCAACTAATCCATGGCTGTTGTCTTGCTTTTAATTCTCCTTAGGCACCTAATCCATTTTGGAGGGCATTTTGGCACACCTTTCAGCCAACGTATTCATTTTGATAAGGAACTTTCCTTACAGCCATGAACTTTTTGGGCGTGTGGGTGGACTTCTCCATCTGATTCTTATATGTGCCTTCCTTCTTCTCCCATGTCCTCCCAGCCCACATGCTAATCCATTGATCCCACAGTTCTTGAGCCATTCCTATGTAGACACGATGCTATACAGCAAATTTGTCAAGAATGTTTTCAGATGTTAATCACTTTCTTGCTCAGAATCTTAGCTCACAAATACAAGTTGGCCAAATGGATCCTGGTGGTTGGAATTTTTGTTTTTATTTAAATTATTTGGGGAGCAGAAACAAATCAGTGTTGAATTAAATATGGAGGCCTCATAACAGCTCCATTGAGGTTGCTACTTAAATTTCACAATGATATTTCCTCAGTAGCATCTTCCATCTGATGATCTCGAAGCGTCCGCCAAACATTAATGAAGTAAGCCTCCCAACATTCATGTCCTATTTTACAAATGGCAGTTCAAAGCCCTTAGTGGTTAAGTGATTTACCCTAGGTAACACAGAAAGTTAGAAGCAGAGCTAGAAATAGAGCTTTGATCTCTTAACTTCAATCCCAGGTTTAACAACAAGAGCATCCTCCGTCTCTGTGGTAGATGAACCTCATAATTAGTAATTGGTGAATAAAATATTTAGTGGTTTGGTTCAAATAAGCACTCAAAAAATTTGGATTTTTATTTGAAAGTTATCTGAATTATCCAACTTCTTGAGTTAGCAAAATTGGTCTCACAACATTTCAGGCCAATCTCCTTTACGTGAGATTTGCAGTACTACTGGCTGCCATTCAGATATTCTCTATACTTCAAAGCATATATTTCTATAGTTCCTTTGTGCTATTTTGTCACTTGAGAGGCAGTATGGTTTAAAGAGTTGACCACAGGACCAGGAACTAGGAACTCCTGGTTTCTAAACCTGCTTCTACCACTGCTTCATGTTGTGACTTTTGAAAATCACTTTAACTCCATATCCGTTTCCCCTTCTCTGTAAAATAGGTGATAATACCTGCCTCACACACCAGTAAGTGAGTCTTAATTAGTTAATTATTATTACAGTGCTGCTGCTTCCAGTTCCAATGGGAGTTAGGAAGTGCAGTGAGACATAATTTTGTAAGACAACTGTTAAAAGCTATCAAGAATTTCATGGATCTGCCATTAATATTCAGTCCAGGTTTGGGGAAGCATCCTTTTGGTGTGTACTTATTTAAAGGGGGACCAAACCAAAATCCTGGATCTTTTCTAGCTCAAACTGGATCTTGATAAACCTTAAGGAATGTCCCATCTATAATTTGATTATCTCCAAACCTATTCCACCCATCTCTAAGCAAAGGGCAGCATTTTTGAGAGCCCTGAAGCATTGCTCAGATAGCATTTCCTTTTTCTGTCTTTTGGTGCTACATATCAGAACGTGATTATAATCATTATATCCCTATCTGTATCTTGCTTTCTCTTTTCCTTTTAATTAGGTTGTAAAACAATTAGTTACCACCATGCCTTTTTTTTCAAACTCCCCCAGTGAGCCCTGAGCTGTTTGTTCTCCGGGGTTGGGAGGAGGGGGCCTATCTTCGCTCTTTATTTACAGCAGGGTGAAGGTCAGATATAAACAGTTTTTGTTCTTGTGCTGTTGCTTTCTTTTGTGACCTATCCTGTATTGTTTGGCTTTTTTCCTCCCCCGTGCTTTGAAGTGCCGCACACCAGGTGTTCCTGTTCTGAATTACACATGAAAGGACCACATCCCTGGACTAATTAACTAGTAAACTGCACCCGCCTCCCCTGGGTTTAATTGATGCTGCTATTAAAAGGGGAAGCCAGTTCCTCATTCCCCCTGATTTCACACCATAGTCATCTCCTCTTTATCTTCCTAAATGTGGGGGATAGTCTTGAATTTCTCACTTCTGGGCCACACACCACTTAATATATCCTTTCATTCTACAATTAATAAAACAATTATCCTGTATTCAAACAAAATTTTAAAAAATCCTTCACATTCATTTCTTCACTCTTCCTTACTTGTTTCTGATAGTTACAAATTCTCTCTCAGGAATGAAACCTACAGAATGAACCACTTTCTTAAAGGAAGAAGACCCAGTATCTAACTACTAATTACTTCACTTGATTGTCTTGACCCAACAAAAGCACTGGTGTATACCGACATGTTCCATGGTGCACAGTTTCTTTCCTGGGGCAATGTTTCTTACGGTGCAATGAGTGGAAGCTTCGTTTTTCTTCATTTATGTCTTATACTAACAGGCTGGTACAAATCTAACGCACTCACTATGTTCACGTGGAAAAAATTGTACTGGCTGAGCTAAGTTGGCTTAGAAGTTGATTTAATAAAATTGATGCAATTTCCTTTTGCAGACATTTTTAATTGACTTAAAGGTGCCCACTATTGATTTATCTGAAGTTGATAATAGACATAAGCTAAATTGAAAGAGGGAACTCTTAAATAAAAGAGCATTTTCACAGGGGCGGGGGTGCACTGATTTAACTAAATCCGTTTATAAAACGATTTAGTGCAAGTTTCTCAGGGAGACAAGGCCTTAGTGATCATATAGGACCTGCATTCTGTGTGTACTCATGGGTCGACCAGCCAAGTATACTTGGAATCTTGGCCTGTTGGATAAGTGACTCGTGTTGTCCTGTTCTTTGCCTTTTTTGAGTGATCAGTGACCAGGTGATAGCTTTTGAAATTTAGAACTAAAATATCTCATGATTTACCACTAAAAAGCTGGGAATCCCAGTTATTCAGTGGCGCGTAGCCATTTTCTTTTAGCTTGTTTGTTCATCAGATATCAGACTTTAAAATCACATTACTGAGTTTAAACTCAAGCATTCCTGCTGAGGTCTGTGCTTGTAGAATGGCATCTTGGCCTCTGACTCAGCAAGTGCTCCTCTGTGTATACCCAGAACTCCCATTGACTTAATCATCAAACAGAACATCAGTGGGAGTTCAGGTGCATAAGGAGTGCTGGATCAAGCCACTTGTGTAAGATGGCTTATTAGGCTGAGAGACTATTGGTACAAGGTGGGCAGGAAGACAATTGGTTGGCCAGTGTGCACGCACTGAAAATTACAAGATAGAATTGCACTTTGGAATGAAAATAATAATAATTAATACTTAGCTCTTATCTAGCGCTTTTAATTAGTAGATCTCCAAGTGATTTATGTCATTAGCCCCATTTTATAATATAGGGAAACAGTGGCAAAGAGAGAGGAAATGACTTGCCCAGTGGTCACCCAGCAGGCCAGTGACAGAGCCAAAAAATAGAACCCAGTTCTCCTGAGTTCTATCCACTGGGCCACATTGGAAATCAGACTTCTAGTCTTTGTATACTCTGTTCACACTATATTCTTGCTCACACATTAAACATTCTTGACTGGGTTTCTACATCCTGATGATGCCAGAAAGCAGAGCTGTCACAGACAGAGAGGAGCAACACTAGGTTCAGTTAAACTCTGATATTCGGTTGTGTCCTAATTGACTACACTGTGGTTATATAATATTCTACTTCTATATACAGATTGGCTTAAATCGCAAAATTGAGGTCTTGGGGTTTCCCAGAGTTAGGAGATGTTTGGATCTGGGGGCTTGTTTTGACCCCATCTCTTTTCTTGTTTATCCCAAAATATTTCTGGTATTTATCACCCAATTGCTCCTTTCTCAGTCACCGAATAGATATCTGAAGGTACTTGTGTCTTTGGCCAGGTCTAAGCTACAAATTTACATCGGTATAACTATGTTGCTCCAGGGTGTGAAAAATCCACACCCCGGAGTGACGTAGTTATACCGACCGAACCCCGGTATAGATTAGCACTATGTCGACAAGAGAGCTTCTCCCGTCCACATGCTACCGCCTCTCATGAAGGTATCTTCACTGACGTACTACAGTGGCGCAGTTGCATTGGTGCAGTCATGCCAGTACAGCATTTTAGGTGTAGACCTGCCCTTTGCTAACTTGAATTCTTAAATCCTTATTGTTAATGGATTATTATTGCCCTTATACAATTCCCACTTGAATCTTTCCATCAGTTTAATTTGAAGTTGGATTAAGCCTCATGTACTTGAGCATATTTGTTTACTGCATTGAGCCTGATGGTTTTCCAAGTTATCAAGTAGATAGGAAAGATGTTGGGAGTTACCAGTCTGAGTTCTTTCTTCAGCAGAAAGTATCCTTCATAGAGTTTGAAGGCATGGACAGTACGTCCAGGTTAATATTAGGCAATCGTGTGTATATATATTTCTTGTAGGGATGATTTCCCCATCCAGGGTGGAGCCTGTGACTAAGGCTACCAGTTAATCAGGTATTGTTACTAAAAGTCATGGACAGGTCACAGGCAGGAAACAAAAAATCATGGGCCTGTGATCTGTCCATGACTTGTCCCATAAATACCCCTGATTGAATCTGGGACGGGGTTTGGGGAGCTGCTCGGTGCAGGAGCCCAGGGGCCTGCTGTCCAGGGAATCCTGGGGGGGCCAGCCACTTCTCGGGCCTCCGCCAAACCACTGATCAGGCAGTCCCCAGAGGCAACTGCCAGGAGCCACCAGAGTAGTGGCCAATGCAGCTGGCTGCAGAGCTGCTCCAGCAGCAGCTGGTGTGGCTATCCCCAGGGCTGCCTGAGTAGTTGGCCCTGGGGACAGCTACTTGGGCAGCCCGGGCGTCAGCCACACTGGCCACTGCAGGAGTCACCCAGGTCACAGGAAATCATGGTATCCGCAACCTCCGTGAAGAGACATGGAGCCCTGCACTATGAGTTACTGTGCGTTTGGATTCAGAGAGATGAGCTGAATGTTAATCAACTGGAGAAGATTTTCAGAAGGGATCAGTTGTCCAAAGAAGAAGACTGCTATCAGGATGACAACTTTGGGCCTGATCCAAATACACTGAAATCAATTGGAGTGTTTCTATTAACTTCAATGGGCTTTGGGTGAGGTGCTCTGTTTGCCACTCAAATGGAGGAGAAAAAAGCCCCTGAAAATGCACCTTTCTCCACAGATATGGCCGTGGTGAGGAGAGACACTAAATTATTTCAGTGGGAGTAGGATTGGACTCTGTAAGGATCCAATATTGGCCTTGATTCAACATTCTCTCCAAGCTCCATTCAGCTGTAATGGAAGAGAGGCAGTCACAGGTTGTGGCTGCCTGATTCATAGCTGCTCAACACTGGTAGGAGAAGAGCTCTGTGTAAGCTCAAAAGCTTGTCTCTCTCTGACCAACAGAAGTTGGTGCAATAGAAGATATTACCTGACCCACCTTGTCTCTCTGATATCCTGGGACCGACACAACCGCAACAACACTGCATACAACACTGTTACAAGTCGCAGTTGCCCTAACTTACGAAAATTGGGGATCTGGTGCAGCACAACTCCACTCCACCAGGCCCCCTCCCCATCTTACTCATGGCTTCTTCCCCGACACCCCACTTCCTTCTCTTTACTCTGGCATTGGTGGGGAAGCTTGTGGAAAATGTCCTTTTGCTGGCAGTTCCGTGTGCAAGGGGGATTTTTCTTGGTATCTGCAGCTAGCTTAGGACCAGTTTTACCTTATCTATGTGGTGCAAAGGAACCTTCACAAATCAGAGAATCTGGCCTATGGTAATAGTGAGTGATGGGATCTAATGGTTTTATAATTACCCAGTTAAGGTGAGTGATGGGATCTAATGGTTTTATAATTACCCAGTGAATAAGTTGTTGATTGAGAAGAAATCTCTGTGCATTTCATCAGCTATCAAACAATATTTATTTGTCAAAAGGTTAGAAGAATGAGTGAATTTTTATCTGTAATTTAAATCAGACAACTTTACACTTTCAGAGTAGCCGATTTTAAAAAAGTAAAAAAACTGGAGTTCAAAATATGGATGACTCATTGCGATTGTTGTGGTTTTGTTATTTGGGGTTTTTTTGTGTGGAAAATATAAGGTCAGATCCTGAGCTGGTGTAAGTTGCATAGCTCCACTGAAGTCACTGAGTAGCTATGCTGATTTATAAAAGCTCAGGATCCGGCCCACATTTTGTGTTACGACATATATAACATTTTATTTTTTAAAATTTCCTGAACTTTTAATTTTTTAAAAACAATCTTTGCTTAATTCCCTTTTAAGAAATTCCCCTTTAAAATACCTTCACCTGGTTTTGCTTATTTTCTAGCAAAGATGTTTTCAGCTCAGGGCACATATAAATGAAAGCCCTAAAAAGACATTTTATTGCCAAAAAGCACTGGTATAATTCAAAAGCACCTCTTGCAAATCATTTGTGAGTGTCTCATCAAAAGTATAGAATATGATTGTGTTACTACAGATCAGTTCTTTTGAGACCAGTTGTCATAAATTTCCTTAATCCTAGCTATGTTAACCCTTTAATAATGCTTTCTACCCTTCCCTCTGGTATTCTATAGATTTCCCTGCCCCTCTTCAAAGCTCAGCTTTCTCATTGGTTTTGTGATGAAACTTTATATTTTTGCCTTTTAGAAATACTCAGTCATGTTGAAATACATAATTTAAAAAACAAACTTACTTGGTTACAAACATTACTTTTGGGTTATCAAAACTGAAAGATTTGTAATATCTTATTTACATTTGACTACTACTTCTTTTGTTTCATTCTTCAGAAGAAGGATGAAAAATATTGAGGCCAGAATCTAGTCACAAAATTCTCCTGAGATCTTTCAAAGAACATTTTTGAAGATATGCAAAGGCACATATAGTACATACAAAACAATGAGCTTGTTTGGTTATCCATGTCATTTCACTCATCTTGGTCCATGAAATTAGACTGGTCATTTACTTCATTTCTATTCATTTTCAGTTTCCAGCTGTTACATTGATAGAGTCTAGCCCTGCCTAGTAAGTGGGGGTCACAACACTTGCGGGGAATTTATAAATTTTGTAAAAAGTAACTTTATATTGACCACAGTGGAAATGTTTCTACTCAAGGACACAAATCAGGCCCTTCCTGGCTCCCATAAATTTACATTTTGGTAGGCAAAGCTAG
Source organism: Malaclemys terrapin pileata (assembly GCF_027887155.1). Lineage (NCBI taxonomy): Eukaryota > Metazoa > Chordata > Testudines > Emydidae > Malaclemys > Malaclemys terrapin. Next base: position 118,379,414 of record NC_071505.1, read on the forward strand.
TTGGCATTGGCTCATTAAAGAGAATTTTCAGGACCATCATAATAGAAAACTCAAACCTGGTGATGCTAATATTCTAGACCTATATATTAACATTTTAATTGTATAAAGATAAATAATTTGAATGTACTCTTCCCTCTGCTCCCCTACCAAGCTACTCTTTAAATGTACCCTGCCTCCTATGCTACTTCACCCCTTCCCCCTCCCCCCAAAATAAAGCTTCTCCTTTAGAATCCTGGTGCTGTGACATCACGAGTGGAAGCACATGGAGCTCTCAGCTTACTTTGACATGAAAGCATTTAACTGATCATTTGAAGTCTTTTTAAAACAAGACCTAAATTAAATATTATCTTAATCAACGATAAAATATATTCTTTCAATTACTTGTTGCTGTGTCTTATTAAAAGAAGTAAATAGTTTCAGTGAGCATGGTTGTAATTGTTTCCTCCTTTGATTTTCATTTCCTTAGTTGTCATCATCTCCTGGCAGCAGCAGCAGCTGTAAAACAGATCTTTCAACAGCCTTGTTAATTGTGTGGAAATTAATCTGATTTTAAAAACCTTATTGATATACTGGTTCGTGTGCCTTCATGTGTACAGGCATATGCTTGTTCACTGCCTACACCCAACACACTTGTCTGCACCTCTTTCAACCTATTGTATGGATATGGTCACTCTCTCTGCTTATCATGAGTACCTACATAGTCTCTACAGGGTCAAATCTCATTTCAGCATTCATGTTAAATCCATTTGCGATCTAGATGGAGATATAGAAATATATCTTAAATATTACACAGCGTGTACAGACTTCAATCAAATTCACTGGCTGCTACTGACTGGCAGTATGGCCATAAGAAGTAGTGGTCTTCAACCAGTAGGTCTTGCTTCTCTTTACGTACTTAAATTTTTAAACACCGAAGAATGTAAGGTTCGTACATATTACTGTGCTGCCATGGCTGGCAAAGTGCTCAGAAGGAGCTGGTAGAACCTTGTGACTTAATTGCCCATGCCCGTTGAAGCATTTAGATTGGATTGTTTTGTCTCCAGCTAATGGTCAGATGACTTTAGCAGAATTGACATGAGATTTCACTCTGGATAAGCAGGAAAGGTGTGCCTGACACACACAGAAGCAGATATTGCTCTGTGGGAGACATTGGAGTGGTGCAAAGAGTGTAAGATAAGGACCCTTTGTGGTATTAAAAATCTAAAATATGCTTAATGCATTAAATAACTTGCACTTAAAAAAAACGATTACTTTCCACATGATCACAGAGGACACCGAGAATAGCTCTTGTATAACTCATATATCTGGCAGATGCTACCAATAGAGCAAATGAAAATTTTAGGATTAAACAACAGAAATATGGTGTAGTTTAAACTATATGCAGATGAGATGTCCCTGTCTACTTATAGTCATTAAAGATCTTGTGGCACTTTTAGCAAGAGGCAGGATGCTAGTTTTGATGGTTCTTTTTAAAATTTATATTCTATATTTTAAGTTTATATTCTGTATACCTTCATTCTGCTACCTACAATGAGATAGTGTTCTTCTCTTCCTGTCATCATGGAGTGGCACACTGGTAAAAAGCGGTCTCATTTCAGTGTGTATTTGAAATGACCCTTGTACACCATTATATAAAATCTACAAAATGCTTTGGGATTCTTCGGTTTTAATGATATAGAAGTATAAAATATTGCTACTTTTAAGAAAGAAATATCATGTATAATATAGGGTCTAATTTAATGCCCATTATGCTTACTGGAGTTTTTCATTGACTTAGTAGTTTTGGGGTCAGTTCTTTAAAAAATTTCCTTCTCAAGTAGTCTTTTCAATGCATGTAACTGTCACTGAAATCAAAGGGAACTCAATGTTGCAGAACTTCAGACTTAAACCCTATGCACTTGCATTTTATGGCTGATAATCAGAAGCTGTTTAAATGTTGTTGTTGTTTTGTTTTTTAAAACCAGACATTCAGAAATTGCCTACCATTTTCATTCCAATGGAAGACAAGGGCTGAATACTTTCCTCCTCCTCTTGTGCTGTTAGACAATGTCAGGAAGCTGTGGAAAGAATTTCACATGTTGAATAGGGCCTTGGAGGTCTTGTGTATCCAACTTGGAAATACAGAATAATTAATAATAATTTTATTTATAAACTGACCCTTTATGTAAGTGCTTGGGGTGCTGAACAACAGTACAATAAAAACTTAATAAAAACATAATTATAAAGCCACCCACTTCCTGAAATCACATGTTCAAACCCTGGCAGTGTTGACTCAACCTTTTATCCTTCGGAGGCCGATGAATTGAATACCATGCAGTTTACTGAGTTCTCTCTCTTTTGGATCAGATTTATAAACCAAGGTCCTGCCTTTTCTGCATGGCTATCAGGCTGCATGAAGTTATTTTCCTTAGGGTTTCTTGGACTAAAATTTCCTCTCCCTTATGAGGATTGGTTTCTGTATTTCACTGGTGCTAAATTTATTCTATATATTTGCAAAGTGGAATATTTCAAATGGAGAAGGTTCTGTATTTATATATAAAGCATGATCATCAATTTCAAATTCATCATTCTTGTAAAAAAATATTCTTTCATATATGACCACTCATTAAAAATCTGTTCATCTAACTTCCCATAAAAGAACCACAAAAAGCAATAACAGCCCTCTAAGAAGTAATGGAAGAATTTAGGACAATTTCAGAGTATTAAACAAACTTGCAGCTGCATTTCAGTGATTGGGGAGAGATTCCTATAGACGTAGAAGGCTGGATCTTGTTAAATAGGAATGAATGGTGTGCACTGGTTTGCAGGATTGGGTCTGTGACAGACAGAGCAATTTCCTGCTATGGCCTTGGGTGACCTTATTGAATTAAGTTTAAGTAGCTTTGGGGTCCATTGTATTGAAAGAATGTTTATGTATTATTGTGGGCCAGGATTATATGTAACCTCTTAAGGGAGAGGTGAATGCAAATTTCCACCTCCGGTTAAGGAGAAACCCACCCCATAGAAGCTAGTCTCTGAGGAGGGGACCATAGTCTGTTGATTACCTGTTCCCAGCATCTGAAGATCAAAGGCCCAAGCTGTATAAAGGAAAGATTGAACTATTCATGGTTATGCTTGTTCTGAACTGACAAGTTCATAACTCTCTTACCATAGGGAAAACCCTTTGTGGGATCTGAAGGACTCCTACCACAGCCATTGTTGGAATTGGGGGTGGGAGGGTGATCTCTAGTAAAGTTTATTAGCATATGTGTGGGTTCTTCTTTTATTTTTAATATGCTTTCACCTTGAGAGAGAATGTGCTTGCTTAGAAAGAGCTGTGTGGTAACTTATAACTGCTGGCAGTTATGCCTTTGGAGAGAAAGCAAAGTGCAGATGTTGTCCTGTTTAGGCAGTCTGGCGTGCTGGGAATATCACAGTGTATGCCGGGAACTGTGCAGCCGGGAAAAACCCCAGTCAGGAGGGAGAGAGAGGCAGGTATCTGGACAAGAAAGTTGACAGCGGGGGGCTGGGAACCTAGGATAGGTGTGCTTGATAGACCACAGAGGAGAAATGTAGGTGCAGTTGCCCTGCACTGTGACAGGGTCCATTGTCTGTAAAGTGCTCTGGGATCCATTTGGATGAAGGACATTACAGACCTGAAAGTCCACTGAAGTTGATGGTAGTCTGCCCACTGACTTCAGTGGGCTTTGGATAGTGCTCTACATAAACAGACAACACTATTATTACTGTATTTTTGAGAACCTTGGGTGGTAGGGCCTACCAAAATACTAAATAGTGTTGTGTTCATTTGGATTCGGCATTTGTTATTTACTAAGCATAGCTCCTTCACTTTCTTCATCTTCATCCCCAAAATAATTATTATATTATTCCTTTATTTACAGTTTTTCCCTCTTCGTAGTCTCCGCGAGTATCCTACATCCTCTTAAAATACTTCTTGCATCATCAGCACTACTGCGGCATCGTGGATAGCACACGGGACTGGGATGCAGGAGGCCTGGTTTCTCTTCTCAGGTCTACTGCTCAGCTGCTGGGTGGTCATGAGCAAGTCACTTCACTTCTCTGTTTCCCCCTGTAAAGTGAGGATAATGATACTTACTTCCTTGGATAAGCTTTTTGAGATCTACTGATGAAAAGTGATTAAATAAAGAGCTAAGAATTATAATTATACTAATGCTCTTACTCTCCGCCTGGTCTCTGTTATACTGCAGGCTATCTTAGAGAAAACATATTTTAAAGTTAAAAAAGAAAAAGTCCCTTTTGGCAACTTTTGCATCCAAATTACCTGAAAACGTGGATTAGTCAGGGCACTCAATAAATCCGCTCAGACAACAGCCCTATGAGATAACAACTAATAGCTTTCAGAGACTAAGCCATGTATTAGAGGTTGGAAAAGGGTGGAAGTCAGACTCCTTGGACACTTCTCAAGCTCCTACAGCAAAATAACAGCATGAAACACTTTTTTGTGCTGGACAGAAACAGTGCAAGTTAGTACCAACTTCTCCCTTGCAAATGTCTACTTAGTGCCTGTGTGGGACTCCTGGAAAGTACAAACTGGCCGTGAGGGATTCGATCACGAAAGCTGCCAAATGATATCAGCTGAATCGGAGGTCTGATAGTTAAAAGGAATGCTGGGGAACTGTTGTTCCATTGGTCTCCATTCTCCACCGGTCTCCATTGGAGACTAATGGACTAATTGGGCTAAAATACTGTTCAAATGTAGCTGCTGCCCTCTGCTAAACTAAAAGGGGTTACTGAGCCTCTGCTGTAATGTAGTCATTCAACACAGGAGAAATGAAGAATAAATTAGTTAAAAATATGCAATATGTCGTCTGCTCAATATTATTTCCCACGAGTTAATGGAGGAACATCATGAACTGGAGGCAGTCCAAACTGAAGAATTGAGATGTGGGTTACAAAATCTCCACCTGGTCCCATTTTAAAGACATGAGCCATTTTCAAAAGTTGGATCCAGCTCCAGGTTTGGATTTTGAATACCCCATATCTGGGGGATGAGGGGCAGGGGGTTGAGGTGCATCCCTACCACAAACTCTTGCTCAAATGTACCAGATGAGGCTGTGCAGGATAACCATATAAACACAAACCTCCTGCTGCTTAAAAAAGAAAAATATATTCTGTGGATTCATATGTTTTAGAAGTCCTGAGTGGCCATGTGTAGCCAAAGTCTTTTAGCCCCGTGAATTACAAAAAGCAAAGTATTCTAAACCATGCAGATTCCTGGTCTCTACAAGAAGGGAAGTCCAAGAACAGAAGAGATAGAGCAGTCTGCAGGGGAAGGCTCTTTTTTGTTGCTTTTCTATACCTGCTCCCTCCTGACAGCAGAGCTCTTCCAGAGGTTGTGCTGTAATTGACTGCACAGTAGTTTCAAGCCATGTTTACGGGGATGGACATGCTTGAGATTATGTGGGGGACAAGGCTGCCCAGAGCAGCTGGTTTCCTTTTGCTGTTTCCTGTCTCCTTAAACTCCACAAGAGTCAGCTCCCTGTGAAGCTTCAATAGAGGGATTCCAATACAATGGTAGGGAGCAGGATCTATGCGACAGAGATCTTCATCACACGCCCTGAAGCTCTTAAAGAGATTCATTGGATTTCCTTCTGCTGCACTAGTAGAAACAGAGGAGATGATCTGACCTTTAGGGTGAAATTCTGGCCCTACTGAAGTCAATGTATGTTTTGCCATTTTGACTTCAGTGTGGCTAGAATTTCTCTTGGTGTTGTAGCCCAAGTGTCTCCTAATACACAACTTGATTTTTACTTAAATTGTTTTCTACTGGGTATCTCTGTACACAAGGGCTGGCATTTTCAAAAGAGCCTTGAGGAATAAAGGATCCAACTATTTCAATGGGAACTGGGTACCTAACTCCCATAGGCTCTTTTGGCAAATCCCTGCCAATGTGGGGCAATTGTTATTGCATTAATAACATTGGGTGATGTATCTGAATGTGAATTACCAAAACCGCAGAAAGCAATGGTTTATGGTTAGTGCAGCCTTTTGTGCAAAAATGAATATGTTAGACTAAATGATGTTGTTTCCAGTTCTAATGCACCAGACTTTTATTTTGAAGATCCGGTTGCTCAGACACACCATATGACACATGCAACCTTAAAGATAAAACATTTATTCTGATGATTGCATGTGTTACAATAGCCACAGCTAAGAAAGGTGAATTAATCAGGGATTAGATCTGAGAGGTCACTAGAAGAGCAGAGATAAATGGCTAGGAGAGCTAAGAAAGATCTAAGATGAGAGAGGCCGGGTACAAGTTCATAGAGTCATAGATTCTAAGACCAGAAAAGACCATTGTGAACATCTAGTCGAGTGGCTTTGAACCTTTTCAGACTACTGTACCCCTTTCAGGAGTCTGATTTGTCTTGTGTACTGTGACAGGGTCGGTAGCTCACCGCTGTGGCGCCTCCTCCTGGCCGCTTCGGGGAATTAGTTTTGCGCCAGTAGAGCGCCCTCTGAGGGCGGCGTTCCGCCTGTCGTCTCGCCTTTGTGGGGTGCATGGACTTGCGTTGCTCCCGACGTCGGCGTCCTCTTCCGGAGCACTGCCCTCCGACAGTGTCCCTTTGTCTAATCACACCCCCTTTCGGGGGGTGTGTGGTTAAACAACAGCCCCACACCCTCGAGTCCGATCCTCACAGTCCAGGACCTGGTGTGGTGCTGACAGGCCGCTCCCTGCGACCCGTAGCTGTGTGTGGGGCAGCACAGCAAACAAAGGGGGAAAAAGGGGGGGGGGGGAGACTCAGGCCCGCCCACTACTCTGAGTCCCGGTCCAGAGGCCCTCGGGTGACAGTCTCACTGTCCTTCTTCTCCTTCCTCCTCTGACTATCCCTCTGGACCACTTCCCCAACAGCCCTTCTCTACGCTAGGCCTCCTCCTCTCAGGTCTGCCGCCTAGCAGGCTATGTAGTGGGGCCTTCTCCCACTCTCTCAGGCTGGCCTGCACTGCGCTGTCCATGGTGCTGGCCTCCCAGCTCTGGAGACAGACCTTCCCCTCTGAAGGCCTGGGACAGACTGACTGCTCCTGCTCTGGGCAGCCTTTTATATGGCTAAGCCGGGCCCTGATTGGCTGGCTACAATCTGCCTTCTGATTGGCCCTCTGTAAGCCCTTCCCTGATTGGACGCGCGTCTACGCAGGCGCCCAGGCCTGCCGCAGCCCAGTCTCTCTAGGTGTGGGGTAATTGCCCCACCACATGTACCCACATTTTTTGCTTACAAAAATCACACATAAAAATACAAAAGTGTCACAGTGCACTCTTACTGAAAAATTGCTGACTTTCTCATTTTTACCATATAATTATAAAATAAATTAATTGGAATATAAATATTGTACTTACATTTCAGTGTGTAGTATATAAAACAGTATAAACAAGTCATTGTCCGTATGAAATTTTAGTTTGTACTGACTTTGCTAGTGCATTTTATGTAGCCTGTTGTAAAAATAAGCAAATATCTAGATGAGTTGATACCCCCTGGAAGACCTCAGCGTAGCCCCAAGGTACATGTGCCCCTGGTTGAGAACCGCTGATCTAGTCTGACCTCCTGTATAACACAGGACATAGAACTTCCCCCAAAACAATTCCTAGAGCAGATCTCTTAGAAAAAACATCCAAAGTTAAAACAGATCATTAAAAACATTTATATTAATAGGACATTTTATGTTCTGCCCATTCAATTTACTTCTCGGTCATTACCTCAATGGTTCATGGTTCTGCTCTGATGTAATAGAGCCTTAAAGGTAATTTGTAAGAGAACAGTGTTGCTCTCAGTGCGGGGTATAATTTTTGTGTATTCATACAATAGAATAGAGTAACATACACCCTGATAATATTACTAATGTAATGCCATACTTCAAATACAGAGCGTTGAAACTGTACGTATGAAAATATAAGCACAAATGAGGGTCTGTATTAGGTTTGCATATAATGGGCCTGATTCTGTATTCCTTGTTTATCAAAACTCCTATTATTGAAGACAGTGGGAGTTTTGGGTGCATAAACACTGCATGATTGGATTGAATACCTACAAATCTGAGATTGAGGGCAGGGGGAAAGCTTGTAACATTCAGAAGTTGTTTTCAGGGAATAAAGTGTCCACAACTTTTTAATAGTAATGCATAATATCTGACATGGGCTCATTTGTAGGACTATATCCTGTCCTTGCATGATGTGAGAGGACTTAAAGATAGACCTTTTCCATCTCTAACTGCTCTGTTCCTGTATTATTTGGGTCTGCTATTGTGTGCATATTTTAAAGTTTTATTGCTGTAATTGGAAAAAAATACAATCTAATAAATACTTACTTAAAGCAAAAGAAAAAAATACCTACATCGCTCTTTGCGTACCATTCTCTTGGCAGTGTTGACAATGCAAAAAAGTATTTCGAGAGGAAATAGAAAACTCATAGAGGATAGGGGAGGGAAAAACTATAATTAACTAGGGGGATCATATAATAACTATTATTAGAACAAGTGGAAAATGATTTTGAAAAATATTTTTCATAGCAATTTAAGTCAGCGATAAAGATTGTAAGCAATCAGTGCAGGTGCAGCTCAGAGAGTACTAATGAACAAAGGCAACAGACAGCTGAGGACAACTGGTATATGAGCACAATGGAAATCTGTTGAAAACATTTTTTTAATCTCTTCTCCTCCTCTTGATTCACCCTTTTCCTGACATGACATTTGTTGTTTTCATCCTTGGCATGTTCCTGTCATTATTTCTGGTTTACTTTGTACACCGTACACAACACACACACACACACACACACTCACTCTCTCTCTCTCTCTCTCTCTCTCTCTCTCTCTGTCGATTTTGATTTGGTTTAAAACTCTCTTTGTGACTTATTCAATAGAGAATGTTTGTCACACATTACTGTACTCTTGACAAGTTTCATCAACCTTCTCTTGAACTTTTACCTGTTCTGCAGCTCAGCTAATCTCACTCAGCAGTGAGTGGATAGCCAGACCAAGTTGTATGATATTTAAATGTTACCATAGTGATGAGTAGTGGACACTGCCATCTTTCTCTTTTTAATTAAAGAACAGATGCAGGGAAGGCTGATCTTGCAGTGACCCTCTTTAAGCTGACATCAACACACTAATTGTTTTCAATTCTTTTCTTTCCTCAGCAGTCTTAGCTTTGTCCTTCCTTCCTATCAAGGTCTTGGCTCCTCTGAAGTTAAAGAAGCAGTAACTCCTTTCAGAGCCTGCCTTCCTTCCAAGCTGATGCTATTTCAGAGAGGTGACTGAGCTCTGTCTCCTGCTTGTACAAAGCAGTGAATGCTCCTGCCTGTTATAAGAATCTCCTGCCTTGCTTATGTTAAAAAGTACCATAGTGTGAATGTTGTGTGGATTTGTTCAAACAATATTCAAAAGAAGTATGCCTGTTTGTGGCATGTCAACCAGACCCTTCACATTTAAGAAACTTAATAACTGCTTACCAAAAGAGGCAGCTGTGGATGACAGAACATGAGTTTGGCAGGAAAGCGCCTCCTGAGTTCTAATCCTGGCTCCGCCACTGATTTGCAGTCTGTCTTTGGGCAAGTCACTTTAACTTTCAACCTCAGTTTCCCCATCTCTAAAATGGGGATTAGAATACTTACCTACCCTACCAAGGTGCAGAGACAGGTGAAGTATGGCATTACATGTTTATACTGTTTATACTGGTCTCTGAATCTGTAAAACATTCTGTAAATAATAGCTATTATGACAGTGATCAACATTTGTCAGCACTACCATGTGTTGGTATTCTGAGACTGCCATGGTTTTCCTTTACACTTCGAGTAGAAGATATCTATGGTAGCCATGTTAATGGCTGGCAAATGCCAGACTTTTTAATAGCTTCTCCTGTACTATCTTCCATGTACAGACCCTTTTTAGCCCAACTTCAGGGTAGAATGAATAGTCAGCAGTACAATTTAGTTAGGAAAAACACTCCTCAACAAGAAACCAGAGATTATTCATCCAACACAGGTGCAAATAAAAAAATTGCTTCAGATATTACAGTCTATATGTAGCTGATGCAGACACTTTCACAACATCAGTGAACTGGTGTTTGCCATTGGAAGTGCCTCATTTCTGAAACATAGAGCAATTATTCAGCTACAAAATCCTAAAGATGATCAATGACCAAACCCTTTGTAATGCAGTAAGTTATCTGAGCTGTTTGTACAAAGAGATGGAAGAGGTTGCTTTTCTTGTTTTCTTCTTCTTTTCTCCTTTTATCTCTAGGTTTGCTTGAGGTGGTACAAGATCTGTTTCATGCAGGCTTGAGGGGGGTAAGAAGTAATTTATATCTATGAAATACATCATGCTAACATTCACAATACTCAAAAAAATCATTATTTGACTCTAGGTACCAAACTATCTTCTAAACTGATACTAGCAGTTAGGGGCATTGAGCTGTTTTGTATAGATTGCACACTTGTTTTTCTACATTAATATAAAATATAGAGACATAAGATTTGCCATTCCAGATCAGATCATTTGGTCCATCAAGTTTGGATGATTTGACCCCTCAAGTAAGTATCCTTTCTGTGGGAGCGATCAATTCCTGATGCTTAAGAGGAAGCCAAAAATTCCTCAAAATGTTACTGGATAATTTTGCAGTGTTGGACATGGAGGGGGAGGAGAAAATCTTTACCATTGCAGTGATCAATTTATACTGAAATGTATGAGGTTTCATAATCCTAATCACATATCTGCAAGTGCTATTGTTTATAAACGGATGCATCACTTTATAAAATACAGTTACAATCTGGACTTGGTGAGTGTTTTAAAAAAAAATGAATGCACACACACATTTAAATGTTTCAATGCCACTCTTTGTTTTCCTGCAGTATGAAATATGGAAAAATTAGATACTATTAAGAAAAAAATTAAGGCAAGGCATATATATTTCACACCTAAGCATAACCAGATCCTGAATAATATTATGTAAAGAGGTATTTAATTATCGGCTTTATCATTATATTAGTTCCTTTATCAGTTCAAGCAAGATTTTCCATCTCAGCAGAGGTGTTTCAGAGGGAGAGAAAGATATGCATAGTTTCTCTGTGTTCTTTTATACTAGAGGTGGACCTGAGGTATAAAGTATAAGTCCTGGTGAACTTTTCCAAAGTTTGGGGTGCTTAGAAACCATGGTTATAGTTTGCTGTATTATAGGATAAGGGCAAACTGCAATGTTCAGCAATGCACCAAAGGGTGTTTGGATTCTCTAATTGTAATTAATCATTGGGGTTTTGAAATTTTCAGCCTCAAGGAGGAGAGAAGTGCAGTGATTGGCACAACTGAAAAAAAATTGTTGGCCTTCAGCTCATATGCAAACAGTGTGGGCTTTCCTCCATCATATGGACTCCCAATTTATCTGACACAAGCTAGAGAATTACAGATGATTGTGGGTTATTTAAAAAAAAACCACACAATTAGAATGCCGTCAAGTCTAATAAGATTAAATGTATCAAACAATAGCTCTCTGTGACTTCATCTGTTGCATGAACAAGACCACAGCGAAAACTGCTATGTGTTGTAATGAGGTGAAGAACATAAAATCAACTGTTGTGTGGGGACGTACTCAAGATAGGCCAGTGTGCTCTGTCTTAATCTGAGCTCATCCACATTAAGCCTCTTTGGAGAGTGCATATCTACAAGGGCATGGCTCTTTGCACCACTGCCAGAAATGGCTCCCCCAGCTGTTCATGGGTTTTGGCTGGCAAGGTACTTGATGCTGGTTGTTTACATCATTATGCACTGTGGTTTAAGGATCTTTTCGGGGAGGCTATACATTGAGGGTAATTCTAGTAAATCAGTAAACTGTCCATTTATTGCCTCTGTATTAGATGGTCATGTCCACTTGTAAGAAATATGTTAACTGTAAGTGTCAAACTTCCTAACATTGTGACTTGAGTTGCAACTGCAGTATTTGGCCCTACCAAATCCTATACTGATATTTCCTCTAGGTTTGAAACTATAAGTGCATAGGAAATGGTGGCACACTCGGTTATTGGAGTTCCAGTTTCTCTCTTTCATTTCCTTTATTATAAGAAGATCATCTCAAAGAGGTATAGCAGATGGAGTCTGCACGTCTTGTGTATCATGAAGCATTACAGAGTGGTCATTCTTTTCCACCACTGTGTGGATGCAGACACTACATAGATCCACTGGGCAATGTGTGGGGGTGGGTCTGTTGGAAGGATATGGTGACGAATCAGACTGACTGTACTGGTGGAGGTCTCCTGCATAAGTACCCAGTTTTTGGCAGTACCTTGAGAGGTCCCTTAAGACAGTATCTTTAGGGTAAAATCATAGCTATATTATGGTGTTCCAAGATCACAGAATGTCTGTTCAGCACCGTTGGCTAATCACGTTCCCTAGTACTAAAATGCAGTACTTTCCTTTCTTTTAATCCTTGGAAAGAATGAAACAAGGGGGAGTGTTGGTTAACCTCAGAAATCATTTTCAGCTCATCGTTCGCTGAAAATGTTGCTGTACATTTTCGCTGAAAATGTTGCTGTCGGTCCTGCTAGTGAAGGCAGGGGGCTGGACTCGATGACCTTTCAAGGTCCCTTCCAGTTCTAGGAGATAGGATATCTCCATTATTTTTTTTTTTTTTTTTTTTTATTTATCTGATCAAGAAGAGGAAAGAGATCTTGTGACCAGTCTACAGAGTTTAAAACACCTGAAAAATTGAAGCTAGGTTTTACAGAGGAATGTCTATTAATGGGACATATAATATCATTTTTGACAACCGAATAAAATACACATAGGTCCAAAACGATGTACAACCCTGAGCATGCAGGCCGAGGTTTTAAAAACAGGTGCCTAAAGTCAGTCTCCTAAGTTCATATGTAACTGTTTAAATAAGCAACCTGACTTCAGTGGAAGTTGCTGAGTGCTCAGCACTTTTGAAAACTGTGCTTAATTATGGAGTATGGAGCTGTGGCATCCATTTTTTAAAGTCTTGGCCACAAGGTCCAAATGTGTGGAATCAGGGCAGTTCTGCTGCCCCAAAGAGGAGACCCCAGAGAGGTATAGGAAAGTCTGCACATCTTGTGTATCATGGAGCACTACAGCGTGGTCATTCTTTTCCAGCGCTGTGTGGATGCAAGTACTACTTAACTCCACTGGCTAAAATGTAGGGGTGGCCTGGGGGAAGGACATAGCAACGTAAGAGTGACTATGGGCAGATCTCCTGCAAAAGGCCTGTTTGCTTTAGCTTTATCATCATTTGTATTGCAGTACTGCCTAGGCACCCCAATCAGGAACCAGAATCCCATTGTACTGGACACTGCACAAAAGCGTGATGTCAAGACAGTGTCTCAAAGCTGTAACGGGGGTGGTTTGGGGGTGTTTTTTGTCAAATGTGATTACTGATTAGCCATGTGGGATAGTAAGAACATTGCTAGTACATTTCATTAATATGTAGTGTATTGAAATACTATCCATTCTAGTCCATCTTTCTTCAGAAAAATCTGTCTTCTCTTATGGCAGAGCTGTGATTCATTTCCATTTTTCTTACTTCTTTCATTTTCACAGTCTCTCTGTTAATTGTCAGGGTCTGTTTTGATAACCACAGCAGTTAGTAAATGCATTGCAATATTATGTTTCCAAACAAAAAACTTTAAAATAAACAACCCAGACTCACACATTTACATTTTTCTTCTTTTTAAGATTTTTTTTTAATTTGGATTGACCCACACAAAAGATTCTGTTCCAGACTCTTGCAAAAGCAAACAATGTAGTATTCTATTCTGTTTGCACTGCAGCTGGTTGGTTTTTTTGTTTTGTTTTGTCTTTCCACTTACTACCATGTTCCCACTATGGTGCAGTAATTCCACAACATTACATAAATGTATCCTATAGTAACATGCAATGATATACTCTGAACTGTGATATATTGGAACTCAGTAGATGTGACAGGGTGTACTGGTGTTTTGGTGCCCCCTAGAGGGAATCCCAAAGCTGTGATGCCTCCCACCACCTATGGCGTCCCTAGCAGGAGGTCTCACTGAGGTAGACAAAGGCCTAGGGCTTCAGGGGTTAATTCCCAGCCAAGGTTCAGAGGCACTACCACTACTGGTAATTAGAAACATCTGAGCCTATATAGGCTCAGCATAAGGAAGGAAGATTAAATGGATGGATGGATAGATGGAGCTGTGCTGACCAGAAGCTAGGGCAGGGAGCTTTTAGGAGAACCTGGGCACTGCCCTGTATGGTTTTGTGTGAGGATTTTTAAGTTAAACTACATAGAAGGAAATGCAGCTAGACACTTCTGCCAAGTTAGTGTCAACTTTGAGTAAACCACAGCCCCTGCAATAAAACTCTACCCACAGAAGATGATATTTCTGTTCAAACCTGAGCTTCCACTGAATTTTTGCTTTTGAGATTGTCCCAGCCCTACCAACAGTAGGTACAAAAACCATCCCCAAAATCTAATTTCAATCCTCCTCCTCATTTTGCTAAAGTTGTAGAGTGATGAGATTTGAACTGCTTTCACTATGGACTATAAAATGATTTTAGGACTTTACCTGAGCTGTGGGATGATTGTGGAACACCATTAAAACATGGTTTGATCTTGTCTAACATACAAGATCAGGTTGTGATTTAAATGTCACATAACTACTTCTGGTTATTTGTACTGTAGATAAAATCTGAGCAAATGCCACTATGGCTTAATATTTATTTTGCCTGTTTTAGAGTAGTAGTAGTCTAGGAATATAGCTCTTTGTGGCAGAGCTGATACAGTTTATCTGTCTGCAAAGCACCATGCGCACCTGTGTTACTGTATAAATAGTAGATGGTACTGTTGGACAGTTGGGCCCTAAATAAGGCCTCTTGAGCGTCTCTTAAATCCTGTTTTGATGGGCTCAACCAAAGTGGCTTGCTCATAGCACCCTATTTGTCTGTTATCCAGACATATTTTTCAGATATTTTATTTCATTTCATACATCGCAAACTACCAAGGCAACCTTGTCATTGCAATTTTCATACCCTTTCTTTTCCTTTGTTCTCTGTATCAGCGAAATCTTAACTCTGCAGTCTTTTGTCATAGGTTAATAATCCGGAACAAACCTAATTTAAGACTCTTACATAATAAAAGAAGGGGAGATTACAGAAAAAGTGGCTACGAGCACTGTTATCTGGATATCTTACAGGCTCTGCTAGTTCTGAAACATCAACGAAAGGCATGTGAAAGAGAGAGGAGAACTGACTTCAAAACGATCATTTAGTCAGTTCAAATGCCTAGTCAAACTTATAAGTGATGGGCCCAAGCCACAAAGTTCAAGTTTGGTTCGTAACACCACCAGAATATGAAGCCCTTCAGGTCTGATGTATTGGTCTGAGTTATTTTAAAGATGGGCCAAACCTTCAAAATGCAGGCCTGGATTTGAACTTGTTCAGCATTTGGGAATGTTTGGAACTAAGGCTTGGGTTTTTCCCGTTTTGTAGTTTACTGTAAATGTCAGATATTGAATTGAAACTCCTCCAAAGTTTGTATTTCAAAGCTTTTGGTTTGGAAATCTTGCACAGGCAGGTTGTCTGACAAAATTTCCATTGCTATCTTGTTTTTGAGAGGTTGAAATACAGGAAAAGTCTGTTTCATCATAATCAAATACTTTTTGCTTGCATTGAAACTTGGAAGTGCTGAGGTGCATAAACATTATCTAAACAAAAAGCTAACTCATATTTTTGGACTTTAAGAGTTTCATTCCTTTTTTATCTAGACTAATTCACTGATGCTTTACTTTAGCTTAGTCTCAATTTATAGGATGAGATACACTGTAGACTCCTTTTAGTCCCACTCGAGTGCATCCTTCAAGTGACAAGCTTTTCTTGCTTCACCTCTCTCAAGTTCAACCCTTTGGTCCAACTACTCTGGGACTGGATCTCTGGGTGGCAGCCCTCTGTTTCCCGGCCAGGTTAACACAACAGGTGTTTAGCACCTGTAAACTCTTCCTGAAGGGGCTGTGACCAGCAGCTATTTAAAGTGACTCAAAAGCAGCTTCTTCAAAACAACACATTAGTTATTCACTCAGAGGTACACAGCAAGCAGACTAAAGAGATAAAATAACAATAGGCCAATCAACCTGATTCTTACCTAACTTTATTCTTCCCTTGCAAATTTTGATTAAGGTCTACTCAGCGCAGAACCCTTGCTCTTGGCATAGAAGAGACAAACTCCTGGACTGAGAGTGACAGATACATAGAGACTGTTGCAGGGGCGATTTGTCTGTCTGTCAGATATTCATTTCCACCTGCTGCTGCTCAACCCCACTTCCTGCCTAGGCCAAGGACTATGAGGTTTTAGTTCCCTTTGATTCTAGGTTTGGGCCTTGGAAGAATAAATCTTGCTAGGCTAGCTGGATCCAGCCAAGTGGGCATTCCTCAATTAATAGTGTTCCTGTTGTTTCTTCAAGGATCCTTGATATTTTCTCTGAGAGTACCCTGTTTTTGCCTTTGTTTCTCCCAAACAGCCTCCTTTGATTTAATTCCTTGTAGTCCAGGCAGGATAATATCAAACAGGTGAACTGCAGTGCATATGATATTAATAAAAAATAAAAAATAAAAAAGATGATGTCCTCATTTTCCACAAAATGTCCCATATTGCTAAGCATCAGTTTTGACACACTTATAGTCCATGGAACCATAGGTTCAGATCATTGTAAAATGCCCTCACTCCTTCATTTTCTAAGGCAAATAGAGCTTAATACAGCTTATTATTTGGTCTTCTTCTGGATTAAACCTTAAAAACATACATCTTTTCTGGTCTTCATAGGGAAGGTTGGATTTAGGTACACATTTTTATAAGGAAGTGAGTAGTGTTCTGCAGGTGACAGTAGTGGTTTTCTGAGCTATGGGCCAGCAGTGTGTGATGTATAAAGAACAGTAATTCAGAAACTTCTTGTAGAAGTGTAGCCTTGATTTTCACACACAGACGGTCTGACTTTAACTTGCCACTGCCTGTAGTCCTCTTGTTTGGACACTACATTCAATTTCACTGCAGCAAACTGGTATCACAAATGGAGGACTCTGACCTCACTCAGATTGAGCTTACAGTGGAACTGCTGCTGAGGAACTCCCTTGTCTGTTATCTGTGCACTACCTCCCTTCTACCCCCAGCAGCTCCCTCTCTAAATATTCCTAACCCGTTTTTCCTTTCAACATGCAAAACAGTGTGGCTGCTGATGGCCATGACAGAAGCAAACACTTGTGTGCTGCTGCTGTATTTGCAAAATATGTCACTTAAGACAGGTATTTAACTGAAGATGGCTATAGGGGAAAATCCATTAGGGAAAGAATCCTCAGTATTATTATTTTACTTCCGACTGGTCATATTTTATTTCCTTTACTGTTCCTCTCTGTTTTTCCTCTATCGGCCTGTTTTTCCTACTTCTTATTTCTCTATTGACATTAAAGAGCTTTCCAAGCTTGTTGTAAAACATTCTATTTAGAGAAGCAGTTTTTTTCTTCTCGATCATTTATCTTTTCCTCTTTCCTGCGTTTTTTCTAGCAATATTTGAATTAAAATAGGTTATTTGCTACTTAAAGACAAACTGTATTTTAACAATCTTATTTAAAAAACTGTTACTAATAGCACTTTAAGAATTTTTAAAATCTAATTTTGTTTTTGCCTTTTATGCTTGTTTATTTTTCACATTTTCTTCCATTTTGAAAGTGTGAAAAAGATTATTTGAACATACCTGAATCTCAAAGTTGCCAAGTTTTGCCTACTTAGGAGTTAATCAGAACTCAATGTAGGCTCACTAGGAAGTCATATGCCTTGGTGAAACTTTTGGTAAATTTAGTTCAAGTCTTACATTGTAATAATTTCCAGTATAGGCAAATGTAACGGTGCCAACTCACCGCCACAGCACCTCCTGCTGGTCACGCTGGGAATTAGTTCTCTTGAACCACCAGGGCACCTTTTATTAGCAGTGTCTCACTCACCATTGCTTCCACTTCCTCCACCATCTGGACCCCCATTGCTCCCAGCATCCTCTTCTGGACACAGCCCTCTAGCTGTGCCCCAGCCTGCTGTCTCCCCCTTTTCAGGGGACAGGTGGTCCTCAGTCCTTCCACTTGCCTCAGCAGCCAACTTCAGTCTCTAGTCTAGCCCCTGGCTTCAGGGGCAAACTGCAATCTGGATTTAGGCCACTCTCCTCATTGGCAAGTAGGGGAAAAGGGGGGAGGACCCAGCCCCACCCCCACCCACTACTCTGGGTCCCAGCCCAGGAACCCTAGAGCTGGCAGCCATTTACTGCCCCTCCTCATATTCCCACTGCCTACTTTCCCTGGGCCATTTCCCGCATAGCCCTAGGACTTCAGGGCCTCAGTCTGGCCATGGTCAGCCAAGAGCTCCCCTATTGCTCTGCTACCCTGCCCAGTACTGCAGTATCTCCAGTGCTCCTCAGCAGACAGTCCTTCCCCCTTACCCTCCAGGGAGAGACTACCTTTGCTCTGCTGAGCAGCCCTTAATATATGGGCTGCTCCAGCAAGCCTTCTCTTGATTGGCTCTCCCAAGGAGTCCTTTCCTGATTGGCTGGGTTCTGTGCAGCCTCTTGAAGGCTACCTTAACCCTTCCCTGCCTGTGTGGGGCAGCCACCCCACCACAGCAAGTTTGCCTGTTCTTAACTTTTGTTACGCAAGTTTTTTACATAACTCTGTATGACTTCTGTTGTGTGTGTACGGGATATGGGGAAATATAAATTAGGATAGTAACGAACCATTACAGCAGCTGATAATTATGTTTTTATGCAAATATATGTACAAAGTAAAGGATAGAAAGACAATTTGCAAAGATATATTTCAATAGAATTGTTGTTAAATAGAATAAGTCAAATGCTTTTCTTAAATTATAACCATGAACCCCTATTCTATCTAGGGCTATATAATTATCGTAACATCAGTGGAGTGCCATAGATGTAACTAAAACTTATAGGTGGGGCTGGTGGTGCTATCTATTAGGAAGGTTGCCTTATACTTCCCATTTTAAGACCTTTTCTTAATTATTTATAACCTTCCAAAATTGTAACCGTTCAGGCTGAATTTTCCATCCCAGGTGTCCATCTCAGCCAAAACAGATCAGGCATTTCCAAGAACAAGGCTAGAGAAAAGTAAATTGTTTTGCCTATGTTAAAAAGATTCCTTTTCTTTGGAGTAGGGACTTCAAATTTGGCCGGCCTGTGTTCTTTGTGTCAGGGACGTGCCTTTTGCTATCCCCCTGAAAATCCACCCAAATTTTGCCAAGTTATAATTCTTCGAAGAAATCTCCATTTTCACATGCTCAATAGAGATGTTGATTTTGAACAGCTAAAATCTCTAAAGATTCTGCCCTCACTGAGCATGCTCAAGCCTCTCATCGCTCGTGGTGCTGACCAGGCCATGCTTGGACCATCCCCTCAGAGTAGCTGATTATGCTTCATAGGGCTGACGGGAAAAGAAGAATTCTGTTCTGCAAAAGCAGTTGAGGTTTCAGAATATGCGTTTTATTTTCCACATAAGGGCAAAATTTGAGACCTTTCAGAATTATGTGGGGGAAAGAGAGAGATTTGTACCAGAATAGTCAGTAGCCCAGTGGTTAGGGTAGTCAGTTGGGTTGTGGTAGATTTAGGTTCAGTTCCCTATTCTGCCTGATTAGAAACAGAGGCATGAAGCTGAGCTATAGATCTCTCCTGTTGGAGCTGTTCTACTTTGCATAAGTAATTAAATATCCCTTGGGCCAGAAAGACTGACTCTTTAGCCTGGTGGTTCAGCCACTCACATGGAATGTGGAAGACCTGAATTCAAGTTCCTGCTCTAAACCTGAATTCAAGTTCCTGCTCTAAACTAGGTGGATCAGAGACTTGAACTTGGGTCTCCCATATTCCAGCAGAGTTCCTTAACCATGGGGTGGGGGTGTATCTCATTTTGACCAAATATTCCATCCTAAACTTACGAAACTTTCCCAACAAGACTTTTGTTGGGAACCCATGCATTTCTTTGAAAAGTTTCAATTTCAATAAATGGGCATTTTCTGTCAGAAAGTTCCTTACTGGGTCTAATGCGTCATCATTTCACAGCTCTTACATCTGACCAGATTGCACATGTGCCATTCCCACAAAGCAATTGAGCATGGTCCAGTCTAGGGTTACAGAGATGAAGTAGACTTTCCCTGTAACCACTTCTCCAGCTGTTATGGGCCAGGGTGGAGCAGAGCATCAGAACTAATTGCAGGGAGCCTAACCTCTCTTTCCTTATGCTCTTAATCACCTCTCTGCTGCTGCCCTGGAAGCTTGGAGGTGGAAACCATCTGAGCTGAAGGCATCAGGGACAAAAGGGTGGCTGAATTAAGGTTGCAAAGGCAAACTTAATTCTGGCATTTCCTAACTTTTGAGTGTTAGACTTCGCAACCTTAATAATGTTCATTTAGTATATTTTTGTGGGTGTAATATTTGCTCTTTCATGAAATGCCAATAGCTCTTTTTAGACTTGCTAACAGTTTATAAAACAAAACAAATCTTCAGCAATCTTATTTGTCAAGTGATTTTATTTTTTTGCCAGCTCTTACAACTCAAGTTCAGATATTTCAATGTCATGTAATTTTTTCTCTCTCTAAATGTCAATTTCCTTGCTTCCGATGATTTGCTTTCAAATACGATGCCTAAAGCACACTCTCAGCCCTTCTGAAAGCATATGACACTTTTCTCGCAATATCACATGGCCATTTGTGGCTGAAAGGACAGTGAAAAACTAAACTGTTCTCATAAAAAATAAAGCATTGCATTAATATAGTATCTTTATATTTATATTTATGTTCAGGTATCCCCTTTGTGTTATTAAAAGGACTCATGGTCTCGTGTTTTCTCTGCAGGGGATCACATTAATTTATATTTATAAGGACTCCCATGAATGGATGTGATTCCAAAAGTTATTTGGATTATTGCAAACTAGATAGCAACACTATTCTGTATTACCCAAGCGGGCAGGAAATAAAAGTCCTTCATGATTCCAAGAGACTGACAGATATGTCCGTGTAAGTAATATCTTACTAAGGCAAAAGCATCCATGTCGGAGGACCCCTAAACCTGCATGGAGCCCAACTGTCTTCAGCCGAGCTTCATGTAGGTGCAGTGGTCCCCCACTTCAATGAGCCTCTGGGAGCAGGCCTTCAGTATTGAAACACAGACAAATGTAGAGGTCTTTTGAAAGTCAAAGGGTTTTTGCAAATTGGCGAGAAAACAAGAAATATTCCCTCAAGGTGTGTCTTACTTCCAATAGGAGGCATTACAATGATGCATCCCAAGTTCTCTCTCTCATGCACCTCTTATCAGTGCCATTTTTTGCTGCTAATTTGCATGTGAAGATGCCATAACCTGAGGTACAAAGAAGGAAAGGTTCTAAGGCCTGGTTTGCATACACAGCTGTACCAATATAACGAAAAGTGTGGTTTATACTCATTTAGTTAAACCGGAGCAACTTTTGTGTGTGAACACTCTTGTGTTGATTTAGGGCTGGCTTATATTGGTTTAGTTTGTGCCTCTACTAGTTGTACTGTTTTAGCTAAACATACTTTACTATGTGCTACTTCGGTGCGTAGACAAAGGTGTTAGAATGTTTGCATGTCCTTTGGTCTGATGGGTGGGGTAGTGCCTCAGGGTTGTTTTAAACTAAATAATGCTTTCATTTCAGAATATTTTTAAGACTCAATAATTTAGAAAGTCCTCTTTTTATCTTTCACTCTGCTTTGTGTTTGTGTAACTTGAAAGCACCTCAGTGACTGCAGCGAAACTGTAACACTGTCATGGATGCAAACTTGTTGATTTTTTTCCCTCCCTTGTTTGAGCTTGGCATCTTCCTAGTCCCTCTCTGACTGTAGTTAGTCATGTGGGAAGTCACTGAAGCAGCTTTTTAAGCAAAATAGTGTGTTGAGATTTTATTTGTGGCCCAAGGGGCCAGGTAGCTGAGTCCCAAAACAATGGACAAGTGGAGATTCTCCAGTAGGGTGACCAGACAGCAAATGTGAAAAATTGGGACGGGGGTGGAGGGGTAATAGGAGTCTATATAAGAAAAAGACCCAAAAATTGGGACTGTCCTTATAAAATTGGGACATCTGGTCACCCTATTCTCCGTGTTGAATTCAGACCAAGTTTGAAAGGGTGATGAACTTCTAGACTAAATTTCAGTGGCTTCTCTGGTGACTGTTCTTAGGATCAAATTAAAGGAGATGCAGTTCAGTCACTGTCATCTTCCAATATTTTCTCCTTGCTCTGGAATAGGCAGCTCTTGTCAGTTAAAATCCCACTTCTCTTGCCACATTCTTTATTTACCGATTGTTCTCCCACTGGGGCTTCTGGAACCCTGCCCCATGAAAAAAGAGAAAAAAATAAACAAAAATGAAATTTGCCTTCATTTTAGTTCCGTGCATCACCTACATTTGCAACGTTTGGCATTCACAGGAATAATCCTTAAGTGGCGCATTTGCTGCTGTGTACCAGAGTGCTTTACATAGGGCCTGACCAAAAGTCCATTGAAGTCAATGGGAAAGACTCTTTTGCACTCCAGCAGGTGCTAGCTCAGGTCTATAGTGCACACTCCCAAAGTAGCAGAATCTGAGAGGATGCCTGGTATCTGTACTTGATTCAAAGGCATAACAATCCTAGCAAAGGACTGAGAGGCAAGTGCAGAAATAGATTAATTAACCAACATATGTGCAGCTACAGAAAGCCATCTAAAATTTTGGCCCAGAGATCACCACTGACTGTACATTTGCATCATAAGTTCAAGTAGCTGCTTTTGTTGCTACATTAATGATGTGTACAATAGATGGAAAAGAATTTGAGGACAGAGGAAAGATTCTTTATGGGAAGTCCATATTTAACCTCTCTCACCTGCCACTTCCTACTCCCTAACACCATATTAAAATGAAAATCACCTTTCCTTCTGTAACAGGAGTTAATATTAGTTTCAACCAAATTAAAGTTTGGGTATGTAAAAACAGTAGTCTTGGTTAGGGCTGCACATTTTGGGCCCCAAGTAACTGGCTCTGACTTTTGGCATTTTTTGTGAATGTGTGAAATTGAATACAAATCTGGTTCACGTTAGCTCTTGACTGTGAATGTAATCTGAATATTATCAGATTCAGCAGGAATACATTGAGAATGCTGTTCTCTCACTCCAGCACTGAATTGTGCTAGGATAGAATGCCTTTCAGCCTGTCAAAACATAACTGGGAGGCCAGGGCTTGGTAGGTGTCAATAATAATATATAAGGTTGAGATTATGTATTACAGTAAATACAGATAGTAAAAAGCAGCTCTTGTTTGTGATGCTCAGGTTGTCTGGCTCTGACCATTTCCATTAACACATAGTGCTAGATTGAGCCATCTGGCTTAACCCTATGTAAGGGGTTGTAGGTTGTGCAGCCCCGGTAGACTTTTTTTTTCAGATTCCTCTTGCACTTCCTTCTTGTTCTGTGGGACCAGAAAGAAGAATTTACTTCAGCCTTTGAAAGGAACTTCTCCCATGTGCCCAGCCAGCACTTCACCCATTAATGCACTTTCCTTATCATTGTTTGCACTGGGGTTTGGGGGTGGAGGCAAGTCTGCCAAGCATTTGAGCTGCTCCCAAGTTTCAGATCCAAAATGCAGTAACTCTAGGATTACCATATGTCCGGTTTTTCCCGGACATGTCCGGCTTTTTGGCAATCAAACCCCCGTCCGGGGGGAATTGCCAAAAAGCCGAACATGTCCGGGAAAAATACCGTCCGGGCACTTCCTCTCCCACGGTTGCTCTGCTCCTCCCCTGACTCAGACTTCGGCTCTGTTTAAGAGCCAAGCTGCCCGAGCCGGCGCTACCGGCTTCAGGCAGCCCCCTTGCCTCCGGACCCCAGCCGCCGGCCGGGCACTTCCCCTCCCCGGCTCCAGCTGCTCTGCTCCCGCGGCGCAGGATCCGGAGGCAAGGGGGCTGCCCGAAGCCCGTAGCGCTGGCTCAGGCAGCTTGGCTCTTAAACAGAGCCGAAGAGTCAGGGGAGGAGCACAGCAGCTGGAGCCTGGGAGGGGAAGTGCCCGGCCAGGGGCGCAGGGTCCGGAGGCACAGGGGCTGCCCGAAGCCCGAGCGCTACCGGCTTCACAGGTTTGCCGGGCAGCCTCCAGATCGGGGGCCTTCACGGGTTTGCCTGGGCGCTTCCTTCTCCAGCTATGCTGGGGAAGCGCCGGCCGGAGGCGCAGGGTCTGGAGGCTGTCCGGCAAACCGTGAAGCCAGTAGCGCTTAGGCAGCCCTTTTCGCGTGGCTGGGAGGGAGGAGGGGGAATTAGGGCGGGGACTTTGGGGAATGGGCGGAGTTGGGGCTAGGAATGGGTGGAGTTGGGGAGGGGAAGGGACGGAGTTGGGGCGGGGCCGGGGCCGGGGCCAGGGCCCCGTGGAGTGTCCTCTTTTTTTTATTTTTTAAATATGGTAACCCTAAGTAACTCTGACACCAGTGCATGCGTCAGTGTGAGGTGAGTGAGTCTTCCATTCATGCACTGCCTCATTACAACAATCTAGTCAGTGGTTCTCAAACTTTTGTCCTGGTAACCCCTTTCACATAGCAAGCCTCTGAGTGAGACCACCCCCTTATAAATTAAAAACACTTTTTATATATTTAACACCATTATAAATGCTGGAGGCAAAGCGGGGTTTGGGGTGGAGGATGACAGCTCACAACCCACCCTGGAATAACCTCGTGACCCCCTGAGGGGTCCCGACCCCCAGTTTGAGAACCCTTGATCTAGATCATGAAAAATGGTGGCAAGCAAGTCTATTAGTGCAAGCAGTTGTGGTTTTGTGAATGAGCTTTTTTTGGGAGTCCCGGGAGATGTAAAAATATATTTACGTGGCCTGACTAGTACGTGTGGCAAAAGGCTTCCTAATGTGGTTTAAGATTACTCACAATTTGTGAGTCCCCTACGTAGAACCTCAAAACAGGATAGCAAATATACCTCTACCCCGATATAACGCAACCTGATATAACACGAATTCGGATATAACGCGGTAAAGCAACACTCTGGGCGGGCGGGGCTGCTTTACCGCGTTATATCTGGCAGCGGGGCTCAGGCGGAGGTTTAAAGGGCCCGGGGCTCCCGGCAGCGGCCGGAGCCTGGGGCTCTTTAAATTACCGCTGGAGCCCTGCTTCTGCTAGCCCAGGGCTCCGGCAGTGAGGCTCAGGCAGCACTTTAAAGGGCTCGGAGCTCTGGCCACTGCGGGGAGCCCCAGGCCCTTTAAATGACCGTCGGAGCCCTGCCACCGCTACCCCACCACTAACCCAATATAACCCGGTTTCACCTATAACGCGGTAAAATTTTTTGGCTCCCGAGGACTGCGTTATATCGGGGTAGAGGTGTACAGTCCGTCTCTTGGAAAACATTGACTCACTGTTAATTATAAATAAACAGTGACCTAACACACGTTTTTAAAATTGTCTAAATATGTATTTACCCAGCAGAGTACAGCAGTTCCAAAAGAGCCATTGTGGTCAATGAAGTAAATATGCATTTTAAATATTGTGTAAACATGTATTTGCATGATAGTCTATATCATATTCTTTTATTCATCGCTTACTTGATTTTCTTTAATGATTTCTTTATTTTTTTTAAAGGAAATAAAGTCGAAAGTAACATACAGAGACATGGTTTCAAGGAATTTGCAGTCCTGCCTTGAATTTGTATCTGTAGTTTGGGGTGGGCTATCAGTTGTATACAGAAAGCCTCAAATGATATTTGCACATACAAGTCAGGTAGTTGAATGTTCCGCTACCCAAGTGGAATGCACTAGTTTGCTCGTTCATTTCCTTATTTTTGTACATGCAAACTGTAGGGAGCTTTAGACATAATTTACTGGCTTTCAAATTTGGTAGAATTTAGCCAATTCTCACAATTTATAACTCAAGTTAAAATTGGCTCTCCCCCCCGCACTTGTCTAAACCCGCACAGCTCTGTAGTGAAGTCTGATATAACGAAGACTCGACTGTTTTTATAGAATGTACTACTATAAAGTAGTGGTGATCATACTACTTTACTTTCTATAGAACTTTTCATCCATAGATCTCAAAGTGGTTTACCAACTGGGTGAGCAGCTCCACACCAAACAGATCTTGGGAGTCTTGCAAACAGTAGTAACTTGTTGATTTCAGCTTTGGCTCTGATTCAGAAGAACATCCATACTGAGGAAAGCACTTAATGTTAAACACATGCTTAAGAGCTTTCCTTAATAGGATGGACTTAAGTAAATGATTAAGTGTTTTCCTGAATCAAGGCCTTTGTCAGAAGGCAGAATTTAGTCCCAAGAGTCAGATGTTTTTTGTAAAGTTATCTCAAGAGGCCTATTGCAATATTAAATTCTAGTGTAGTCCGACTATATAGGTACCTGGACAAAACTTGCTTCTAATCCAAGGCCTTGCTCTTTAATTCTTCACTGGCCTGGAATACCCATGTATTGTGGCTTGGGTGGTGGCCTACTGCGTAGCATCTTTTGGACATGGCTGGAAGTGACATCAGGTTATCTATTTTCCATACTGCTTAAGTCTGTGAGCACCAATCAGCATTTCATTGTCCATTCTAGAGGTGTGAACAGCAGAGGAGGAAGTGAAGTGTGTTCCTGTGTAAGACCACCTCCTACCAACTGCCAAATCTGTGCCATGAGGTTGAGTTTCATTAATGTATGGGGAGAGGAGGTAGGACGTCTGCAGGAATTTAATGCCATGAAAATACTGAGGCCCAAAACTCCGAAAAGGAGAGGGGAAAGGAACTTAGAGTCTCACACCTGATATCCCACTCGCAGCAGAAATGTTTTGCTAATAAAGAGTAAAAAAAAAAAGTACTTTAACTATCTGCAGGTCAAGTTTCCCTGCTCCCCTTACTAAGCCTGGGGTACACTAATTCTGATTAACTGAAAAAAAAAAATGTGCGTGAGTGTGTTGGGGGGGAAATATCAGTGCATTTACTGGTTATATACAAACCATTTCAGACAGCAGCATATCTCCATTCAGAACACTTTTCATTGTGAAGAATATTACATCTCTATAATTGACCTGAAAATCCCAATCTTAATTAAAATGAAAATCGTTCTGGCACCAGCCTCACCATAGTTTGCAAAATGCGCTCTCTCTCTTGCTCTCATTTGTTTGAGGGCAAAAAACTTCGGAGTATGTCTTTTCTGAAAGAGCAACATTAACTAACACAAAGGTGCAGTATTTGATTTTTGTTTTGTTTTGTTCGTGGTTGACACTGTTAAACCCTTCCAGCCAAAACTAAATTGTGCATGTGAGGCTCATGTATTGTTGTTCAGACAAATGGTAAATTTTATAACATTGTTAATGCCAGACAATAAGATGAGGAATAATAGCTCCTATTTTATCATTTGTTTCTACTTTGCACTAAATTGTATACTCAGTTGTGCATATTTAATCTTGCAATTTAACCTCTACTTTTATTTAATATCAAACTTGCAAGGACACAAGGAGCTGCCCTCTTAAACAGCACTTACCGTTCATAAGGCTTTTTCTTCTTCTTTTTAAAATCCGAACTAAGTTTGAACAACTGTAATGGTGGGAAAATCTATCCAGAGTTCATTCTTTTTTTTAACAGGGAATTGGCAAACCAGGAAGAATAGACTTTGTCATGTGCAAATATGGTGACCATAAATGGTCCTGGAGGCTTTTTCCATTGTCCTCTGACTTTGCCACGAGAGAAAGCGAGAGAGAGAAAGAAAGACACGTTTGATAGAGTTGTGAAGAATGTTTTGAATGGCTATTGGGTGTTGGGCATTGTTTTGCAGTGACCTCAATTCGGTACAGTAGAGACCCTTGAAAGCACTGTCTGAAGTCACAATACCACTATTCTCCTCCATTTAGCAAAAGGGATTAGTTAAAAGGGTGACGTTCCGTGCAGAGAGTTCCAAGTATTCCATGAAACAAAAGGCTCTGAAATGTTTTTGAAGTTATTTTTAATTGAGTTGAACTAATTTAATAAAAGTCTTAAGGAGGAAAAAAAATAAAGGAATGTGATTGTTTTATGATTCCTCACAGATGGAATGGACATTTATAGCATACTTCTTCTTTAGTCTTCAGGAGAACAGTAGCCCCATTTACAGCTACTGTTAGCAATTTAAAACTGCTCCAAAATGAAGTCTTTCAAGAAGTTGACAGCTTATAAATAAATCTGTCTGATAAAATTGAACATAAACTGCATCTGTGGTTAGTTTGCCAAAATTAATTCTACATTTAATTAGAGATAGCAGTCAAACATATTTAATAAAAAACAGCCTTGGAGAGTAAATCAAATGAAGTCAGATTTTAGCTTTGCATTTTTTCCCCCAAAGAGTGATGAAATGACCTCACCTCTACGATCCTCAGATATATAGCAGAGAAGGCTAAAAGAGGCCTGGGCAAGCCAATGAAATTACTTGGAAGAAGCCCTTAATTACTTGGCTGAGACCACAAGGAGACAACTATTATGCTGTAATTTTTGTTGATTCTATAATTAGGATTTTCAGCAGTGCCAGTGTATTTGCTGCAAACATTAAAATGAATTAATATGCTAATTATTACCAGAGTTGCAAAATTCAGATCCAGACCTGGATTCTCAATAGCCCCCAAATTCAGTGGTGTTTGGATTGATAGTTTTAAAGTTAGGCCTCATTGTCACGATTAATTATGACCATTGTGAGTAACGTTTCAGGGTTACACTTTCAAATCATAGAACCAGAACCATACATGCAAAATTTACACCCACTAATCCACGTTTTTCATGTGCAACTCAGACTTGTCTCAAAAAATATTATTTGAAAAGACCGGCCTGCTAAACCCAGGGTTGTGAGTTCAATCCTTGAGGGGGCCACTTGGGGATCTGGGGCAAAATCAGTACTTGGTCTTGCTAGTGAAGGCAGGGGGCTGGACTTGATGACCTTTCAAGGTCCCTTCCAGTTCTAGGAGATGGGATAGCTCCATTTTTTTTTTTCAGCTGGCGTACATGGGTGCAGCTCAATTGACTCAAATAGAACTACATCCATAGTAATAAACTTTTAAAAATAATACAGCAAAATAAGACAATGGCCCAAATTCATCCCTGCTGTAACTCCAGGGAAGTCAATGATGATTTATCATTGAAGAATTTGGTCTATTTTGTTTTAAAAATAAAAAGTGCTTTTTAAAAACAAACATGAACCTAAATACAGCTCAGGCCTCATCTACGGGGGATTATATCTATGAGGCCTAGATTCAAATAGTTCAAGACAGTTCAATTTACTAAAGAAATCCTGTTTGTTGTCGTTGTGCTTTTTTTAAAATTCCTCAAGCTGGGATCTGGCTGGGTTTTGAGACATGATATATAGGTGCGCTATCTGACAATACACAGTGCTCCTTCTAGTGTCTTAGGTTTTTATTTGCCTATCCAGTGTCTAAACATGAAGAGTGCATAACTCGTTTCCTCTCGTCCATAGAAATGATTTGTTTACTAAACTTAACTGCAGTTTCTTTCTTCCTTTTCATCTGTTCAGTATTTTCTGAATAATTAAGTTTTTTAAAAAAACCAACACATAGAGGAAACTATAATAAGTTACATGGGTCAGACATTGCTGGAGGTCAGGATTAAAACCTTATTTAGTTAACCCTGCTAAGGTTCTTGGCAAAAAATACACATATGAAAAAGGTTTCATATTTTTCAATTAGAGATCCTAAGGTTTTTTGTGGAGGATGTTGGGAGAGAGAAAATGTTTGGTAACAAATGCAGGTCTTTTAAAAGCTAGACTGAATCTCCATGTTCCAATATATTTCTATGAATTTGGTCTGACGATAATACATATCACTGTTCTCTTTAGCTTTCATAATTACTTATTCAAATATTTCCTACTTACCCACATTTTAAAGTTTTCAAAGGCTTATCTTTTTAATGTAATGTTCAAAAGTCCTATGTGAAGGTCATTAAGACTTAAAATTGCTATTTTGAAGCCGAGCTAGAGATTTCGTTCTTCACTTAACACAGAGTTAAGGTTTGATTGGGTGAGAGATGGGGGGAAAGGAAGTGTAATATCAGTTACTTGAAAATGTCTTTAAAAGTATATCACTTCTATGTAGAAATTAGCTATTGGTTTTAATTGCATCAGATGCTTGGATCTGATGTGGAATTTTGAAGAAATGGGAGGCTTTGATGTTTTATTAAATATTTTTTTTAAAAGATGGGACTTGAGAACTAAGCATACATATTGATTTTATTTACCACATGGATTATTGTTTATTTCTTGTTACCAAAGTCCATACAATCCAATTTGGGAATGATTTGATTTTCTTTTTAAAATCTCACTTACAGGAACTTTTTTTTTAAGGGTTAATTTCAGATAAATGAAGGATCAGGAAATCCTTGTGTGAAAAAATCAAAATGGGAAAACTCCGTCGTAAAGTGGGGA
The DNA here is from genome assembly GCF_027887155.1 of Malaclemys terrapin pileata. NCBI lineage: Eukaryota > Metazoa > Chordata > Testudines > Emydidae > Malaclemys > Malaclemys terrapin. Next base: position 118,409,844 of record NC_071505.1, read on the forward strand.
ATATGTAGATTATGTGGATTTCTGCCGGAAAATGTGAATTTACAATGAGAATGAATGAGTCTTCAAAGGTTTGAAGGCTCATTTCAGATGAACAACCAAAAGTTTGGATGATTATCATATCACATCTAGATGTAACTGAACTTCTTGTCCAGGAGTGTGGCTGGAAATCTCACAGAATAGGAGTTTTCCCAAGATTTCTGTAACTTGCTGATTATACCTAGGCTGGAAATACCACAAAAAATCCTTTATTTTATTTTTGGTACTTCCACTTCCAGCAAAGAAAGGTATGATGTGAGCACAGGACAGAGAGCCAGGAACAACTCAGTTGTAATTCTAATGCTGATTTAGTGACTCCTTCTGTGCCCCTCTGGGCTATGCCAAATTACTTATTATCTCTGCTTCATTTTTCTCATCTGTAAAATAGGGATAATCCTTACCCATGTCACAGTGGGTGTTGTGCAGGGCCGGCTCTAGGTTTTTTGCTGCCCCAAGCAAAAAAATTTTTGGCTGCCCCCCCCAGCCCACCAGTGCCCCCCCTTCCCACCTGCACGCCCTGCTGCCCCAGCACTGGGCTCTCTCTTCCCCCCACTGTACCCCCTGCCACCCCAGCACTGGGCTCCCCCCCCAAACGTGGGATCCCCTACCAGCACACGGCGGCCAAGCCCTGGCCCAGCTGTGACTCTGTCCCCATGCGGGTGGAGCTGCTGGGCGGCGCGGAGTGGGAGTACTTCCAGGTAGCAGTGCGGCTGTGGGGCGGCACGGAGAACACGGCCCCTCCCTGGGCTTCGCGGCGCTGCTGGTGGCCAAGGTGGATCAGTTTGTGCTCACCGCCCTCATCCCTGACATGCTGGCAGCCGAGGACCTGGACAGCCCCCCGGACCTGCTGCTCTTCAGCCTCACCGCGCCCTGGCCCAGCCCCAGCGGGTGGGAAGACGGGGATCTCCTGCTGCGGGGCTACCTGCTCAGCGGCCGACAAGCCCAGCCGGCCGCTCACCTCTTCACACACTCTGGGAGCCCCTCTCGCCGCCGCTGCAGCCCGGGCTTGGCTCCAGGGGACCCCACTTCCCTCCCTCCCCGGCTCCTCACACACTCTGGGCAGGGCTGCCCAGAGAATTCAGGGGGCCTGGGGCAAAGCAATACTATAGTATTGCAACTTCCATAAAAAAAAGTTGCAATACTATAGTAACATGTATTTGGAAATGTAAAAAATAACTAGTGAAATAGATTCAAAAATTAATTTGTAATAATTTGAAAATACACAAAATACATTATTTAAAAACATTAAATGCTTTAATGGTATGTATACATTTGCATAATGGGCTGTTGCTGGGTGATGGTGATGGTTGGTGCCAATGGGCTGTCGCTGCCTGGGGGTGGTGCTGCTGTTGCCCAGGGCTGGGTGGGGAGCTGGGCTCTGGGTTGGGGGGTACCCGGTTCACAGGGCTGTGGGGGGATGGGGTCGGGGGGTGTCCGGCTTAGAGGGGCTGGGCTCAGAGCTGGGGGTCAGGGCTGTGGGGGATGGGGTCGGGGTTGCCCCGGCCCCTTACCATGCTGCTTACCCCTCTCCCAAACATCGCTGCAGCCACCTGGTGTCTCCAGCGGGGCCTGAGTTCCCGCCGCTCGGCCGCAGCTTGCAGCCCCGCCCCCTTACCGGCTGAGATGCCGGAGGATGGGGGAAGACGGAAGCGGCGCCCGGGATGCAGGGAGGGAGATGGGGTCCTGCTGCCGCGCCGAGTCTCCCCAGGGCAGCGCTGTACAGGGCGCCGCCGGGCTGGGCAGGGGGCGCGGATCCCAGCTCCCGCTGGCAGGGCGAGTGGCTGGGCTAGGGCCGGCTCCCGGCAATGCTGCCCCAAGCAAAAAAATAAAAATAAAAAAGGGAGGCCGGAATGCCGCCTCTTAGAAAGTGCTGCCCCAAACACGTGCTTGGAGGGCTGGTGCCTAGAGCCGGCCCTAGTGTTGTGAGGGTTATTTTTTTAATGTTTATAAAGCACTATGGTGTTACCTATTATTATAGTCATGGTCAGAAAACCAAAAACACAAATGCTCTTCAAAATGAAGTTTGCGATGGGTGGGGATGAGAAGGGAAATAGAGAAAGCCCTTTTGAAGCTTTTACATGAGTTGGGAAATGAAACTGAATGGAAGATACAAGAGACTACCCTTTAAATCATTCCCCATGCAGCGATTACTGTGACAAAGGCAAAACAGGATGTTGGTTTGTTCTGCAAGAAGCAAACAGTGTGAATGAAAGCAGCTGGTATTATCACTCTATCCATTCCTGAGCTGTTTGGATTTTGTGGCAATAATCTGATTGAAGTTTCTGAAATTGTTAAGGGAACAGATAATGCTAAATGTGAAAATGAGAGCACTTGGGATATGCCAAGATTTTTAATACCCTGCTCTTACACAAAAACCTCCTGCAGGTACTACAAAGCTCAAGCCTGCTTGCTGTGGGTTAGTTAGACTCTCCAGAAAACTTGATTGTGGGTGTTGTTTGCCATTTTATTTATTTTTCCCTCCTGAATAACCTAATCTGTAAAAGTTGCCAGGATAAGAGCGAAGTCTTAGAAAAATGGAGGGAAAAATCTGTTTTCAAACAGTTATATCCACTGAGCCAACAGCTGTACCTCTGCACACTGGTTTATCATACTGGATCAGACCATTGGTCTATCAAATCCAGAGGCAGAAGAAAATGAACTCAATTCACGCTTCCTATCCAAATCCATAGAAAAGTGAAAACTAACCTGTTCTTTACCTACCAGTTGTGTAGCGCTGTTCATGCAGAAGAGGCAAGAAGCAAATCCTTCTTAATCTCTGTAAACCATAATCTAATGCCTTGAAGTATGTCATTGGATATCTTAATCTTCACAACTACAGATGTGTAGCATTTCTTACAAAATTATCATGCCCTCTATAAATCCAGCCACACTATTTGACTTGATGCCCTCCCATAGCTGTGAATTCCTCAGATTGCCTATCAATATTTGCAAAGATGGGTTTGTTTTGTTTTGTCTTTTAATTTGTCTTCAATTGTGGATAAATAAGGAGCCACAGCAAGAAAAAATTGGGAGTGAGGAGGGAGATATACTTCAGTTATTGAACTCACTTGGCCAAGTTCAGCCCTATTCATTTCAATGGAGTTGTACAGAAGTCGTTCTCTGGGAATGGGAGAATAAGGATCCTAGACTTTTTCCTAATTTTTGATTTAACTACACTGATCAAATACTCCACTGTCTAACAGCCCCAAAACACTATTGTACCATTATCATAAGCTATAGTGGTTTGGACCTGTGTGTGTGTGTGTGTAAGTAAAATATTTATATGTATATATAAAGGTATATAATATTAATTACATACAAACACAATATATTATCAAACATTTTAATATTCAACGGCATTCTAGTGTTAAGGGTTTTATCTGAAAGATCTTTTGGATAGAGCTAGTTGAAAAAATTTCATGAAAAACTTTCAAAATGTTTTGTGGAAAATATTAATTCAAATTTAGAATTTTTGAAACATTTCAACCCCTCTCCAAGCTCATTAAAAAGTTTTTAAAATTAATTGTCACAAATTTTTTAAAAATTTAAATTTTCAACCTGCTTAAGTAATTATTATCCTACTCATGATGAAAGAAGGGAAGGAAGCATAGGAGATAGAGTTCCACATATTCTCTGTTATTATTTATACAGACATGTTTCCAGTGACAAATAAGGGAGAGCATTTGTGTAGAACACTTCCAAATGGCAAATGAGTAATCAAACAAAACTATGTAAAGTAGAGAAGAACCAAAGAGGCAATATTAGAGTCTTAGTCTGGATCCAGGTTAGGTTTAGACAAGGTTTCAAGGCCTAATCAAGTCTACAATTTGGGTTTGAATTGGCTAGAACAGAAATTTCACAAGCTGCTAACAAAATTTTAATCCAAAATGGCAGACATTTTTCAAGATCAACAGTTCAATTGCATCGTGATTGTCATTTTGGTTACCTTGTTTTCCAACTAAGAATGGACAAAATTAGGCATTAGAATAGAATAAGTATCAGCGCCAATCTGGCAACCCAAACTCAAACTGAACTTTATTATTCATTTATCCAAAGTACCTGCTTCTGGCTAATACAAGAAGAATAAAGGGCAAAGTATTATAGAAAAAGCCTTTTTCCACGGTACTGCCAACTTGCCCAGAAACAGGAAACATTTCACAATACACCTCTTCCTGGGAGATTACCAGGACTTTCATGAAGATTCAGAAGGTTTAAATGGTTTGGATAAAGATCACATAAGAATCCACATTTTGGGCTTGCTTGTCTGAATTGATCAAATCCTTTTGATGTTTGCCCATCACTCCAGGAAACCAGACAAGTTTTCCCACGGTAAGAGGGAAAACAGCTATATTTTTAGTTTCTCTGCTTTTTAGTATTTATTGAGAGTTTCACTTGCTGCTTACCTGCAAATATTTCTCATCGTTTTGCTCTTCTAACAGTCTGTTATGCTGTCTGGCCTATTGTGATCTGCAAGTAAGCAGCAGCACTGTAACAGAAAACAAGAAGGTTTGTTAAATTAAGATCCTCTTGGTCCCAAAAGGAAAAGGTTGCTCACTCTTCCGTAGATGAAAAATGACCTCTTCTTCTCCCCTTGCCCCAGAGGAAGATTTTCTTGATATAACGACATGAAAACTTGCCAGGATTCATGTGTTAGATGACACTATATGTTGATGAAGAACATTTCTTGATATCTCAGTGGGGCAGACAAGAAGGTAGTCTGAGAGCAACAAGAAAAGAAATCGGATAGGTGTAGAAGTTGGTTGCCCAGGTCATGCAGTCCAGTGGTTATAATTCATAACCTGCCAAGACCCAAATATGTGACATGGGCCTTGAAAAATGTGGGACAAATACCGCAAATGAGGGACAGGACCCCAAAGAGAGCCAGGGGGGGAAGGAACTTGGAATGAATTTAGGATTTGTTCCTTAATATGTATAAACTGTCAACTTGGATTTAAAGAGAAATTATTTCTGGTGTAATTAATTTACAGGAATAAAAAGGCAGAACATCGAGTTTATACAAATGGAGATAAATAATTGTTATTACTAGTGATGTGGCCTTTTTTGTATAGCAGTAGCACTTGGAGGCATTAATCAAGGCTCAGGGCCCCATTGTGCTATGCCCCGTACTGGCCCATGGTTAGAAAAGAAAACACATAAACAGTCCCTGCTCCAAAATGCAACTAAATTTAATTGGATCTAAAATTACTGGCATACTTTCTAATGAGTAACAGGTAAGGGGGATGGGTGTAGTGCCCAAAGGTAGTGCCAATAGAGAAGGAAGCTGCTGACAGAAAATACCATTGAGGCAGTGGAATTTTTTGCTTCCCTTTTGTATAGGGGTGAATGAGAGGCTGAAACAGGAGTGTTCAAGTTTCCACATATTCTTAGCCAGTTGAGTTCATTCCTGGTGTGAGACCATTTACCTCAGATTTTACCAACTGAGTCTATATCTTTACCTATGTATCCCTACTACTCTGTCTGTCAGCCAGGTCCAATCTGTTGCACCACTTTGTCTGCCAATGAAATTCAGCCATGTGTGTGGCGAAATACACTAAGTACTGAACAGCTGAAATAAGGGGAGATCACTAGAGGGGTGGAATGGAATTATCCAGGTTGGAATTTGGCCTCGATACCAGGACTAACACTCTTCTCTTGTAAAAAGTATCACAGGGTCGTTAGTAGACAAAAAATTTTAATAACTCTCCTTTTACCTCTCATCTGAAAAATGGCACCTTGAGTGACAGTTTCCTTTTGCCAGAACTTTGGCTCAGTGCTGGCTAAGAAGGAAGAGTGCTGCCTGCTGAATCATGGCCATCACTTCCTGCAGCATTTTGGATGTGTCCTGGATGTGTCCTGTCCAAGTATTCATTGTGGCTGACACTGCTTGACATATAGGATAGGAGAGACTGGCAGTGGGAAGTGGCATAGCTACAGGCATTTTTGTAATATAAATATTCTAGCTACAGAAACATAATTGTCCTGATTCTGTAAAGTGATCCCCATCATAGCAATGCCAACAGGAGGCCGGATTCTGCTACCCATCTGACATTGAACAGAACTTTACTCCAAATGAAGTCCATGGGAGTTTTACCATTATTTTCAATGAGGCCATTGACTTCAAGGGGACTCCTCAGGGAGTAAGGGCCTGCTCAACACGATTAAGAGATCTAGAGTGGCATTTAACAGACCTCTGTGAAGCTGTGTAACTCTGCAGGGGGCAGAGTTGTTTTCGTGGAATCCAGTGACATAGCTAAGAGTGGAAATTGGTGTGGGCTTCAGCTTATGGTGGACGGGCAATGACCTCAAGTTTGATATCATTGCAAATAATTTACGTTGCATATTATTACATTATATGATTGAATATTATATTTGAATGCCAGGGATCAGGATTGTAGGATAGGGATAGCGGGGTGAGGAGAAGGGATTTGCGTGCGGAGAGCCCAAGGCCAGTGGAGAGGGGCAATCCCTGCAGTCCCAGGGATACTCAGAGGTTAACCCGGGGTGGGGAGGGAATGGCCAGTGCTTGTGTGGGTCCCAGCTCTTGACAGAGTTGTCCCGGACCAGGAGAAGTTTGAGGTGCTGTGGCCAGGCTGCTCCACTCTGCTCCCTGGCAGCTGTGGCTTTCTGCAGATGGGCCAAGAGCCACCTGCTCTTCAGCCAGGAGTTCCTGATCCACAACCACCTGGGCATTGGCTTTTGCATTCACACAGGCTCAGATTTGGCCCACCCATGGCTATGCCCTTGGTAGAATCACATGACAGGGGTAGGCAACGTAATATTCCACATGACTATAAATCAAAGGGAAAAGCCACAAATGCAGTTGATGTCAAGATGCTACAGAACCTACCCCACCTCAGGTTTTTTTTAAATAGTTGCTTTCACAGGTGATGATAAGGGAAGTTGTCCTATTGAGGCACTTTCTAAGTATGGGTGGGGAAGGAGTGGCCATGGGAAACGGAGATTTATATATTAGGATTATCCAGAATGCCTCAAATGTGTAAGATGTTTTTTGTTTTTACATAATAATGGCAAATTTAATTTTATTTCGTGTGCTGAAGAGAACCAGATGAACTCTTGCCGTCCAACTGCATCTGTTGTTTGCTCCTTCCAGAATAAATATTGCAGTTCTTCCTGATGCTGAAACAGCTGGAAATCTTGCATTTGTTTGTTTTCCCTGAGATGAAGGGTGTCCTGTGGGCTTACCTGATGATACTGCTTATGTACTGTTTATTTAAGATGTCTAGTTCATAGAATCATAGGACTGGAAGGGGCCTTGAGAGGTCATCTAGTCCACTCCCCTGCACTCATGGCAGAATTAAGAATTATTTAGGTATGAAAAAGGTGTTGTATACAAGTTGTCTAAGGCCAGTGTTTTCAAACCTGGATGCCTATAGGCTTCTAGGCTACTTTTATTTACCTGTCTATTGCGAGTTTGGTTTTCGGAGGTGCTGAGCACCTGTAAATCCAACTGATTTATCTGGGAGTCATATAAAGGCTTTACTATCAAACTAGTTCTCTGTGCCATTGGTATCTATTGTACTAATACAATATGGCCTTGCTCCCTGGTTGAGGCCTCTAGGCAATACTGCAGTACAAATAAACACAATAATAATAATAATAATTATATATAATTATAATATTAATAATAATTAATAATGTAGCTGAGAGAAGCCAAAGGGGGCAGTGCATTTCAGAGATGGACCATTGGGATTCCTAGTCTTGTTTTGGGAATATTTTTGATCGTACAAGGCAATTTTGATTTTTCCTCTGTGATAACAGGCACCAGTATTTGCGCAGGCTGAAATGACTTAGACACCATTAAAGCTTTCATTATGCTTGCTTGCATGAAGAATATAATGTGACTGTGCTATGATTCTTACCAGTCATGCTGTGCTGTGGGTGGAGACATGGGGTGGAGGTAGGGGACAGAAGTGGAGCAACACAAAAATATTTACAGTATGTTGAAATAGAGAAAGGCATCTTTTGTTATGTCTGGTTCCAGTAGAAGTTCCTCCTGCTGCCTCTGAAGATAGTCTGGGAAGATTAGAAGAGATTCAGTTGAAGCAGGACAAAGGAAGACTCTGTAAGAAGCCGGGATCAAGTCTGTTTGCTCAGTGGAGCTCTCTATCTAGTTGTTGACAGATGTGGCTGGTGCAGTATTAAGTATTGCTGACTCCTCCTCCTGGTTGTCAAGTGACAATGGTTGTGGTAGTAAATGGCTGTGTGGAGTGCATCATGAATCCCTTATTTATTTGGTGGTTGTTGCCTGGGATGGGGATTTAATACTGAATGGACTCCAGATTGTCTAAATTGTAATGACCGTATTTATTTAAGCAGCCTCTGGGGACCATTAAAGCATTTCAACTTTTGCTCCTGTGTTTTACATGTTATGAAGTCTAGAGGCTTGTTGGGGAGAGGGGAAAAAAAGAAAGAGTTAGCCCTCTTAGGATACTTGCTGGTCTCCTTAACTACCAAGGAATCATCAAGAGTGTCAATTCATTGTATTAACATATAATATGATGGACATGACCCTGTGCCATTTAAATAGGGGTTTTTTCTTTTGCAGAAGCACTACCCTGCCGCAGAATACTTGCTGCTATCTCAGCTTGGTGACGTTCCTTTCAATGCCAAGTCACAGCTTGTAATGTTAACAAATAGCTTGTACAATAATTTGCACTTTGATAAAAAGCACCACTTAAAAAAATTAAAAGGTCAGTAAACCAGAACAAGTGACCAGGTACCCCAAGAGGGGGAGCACCAAAAATAGTCAAAAGCCATTGGATTTTAACCCAAAATATGCAAAAAATGAGAAACTCGGGTCCTTTAGCTATCAGTGATGCTCTGAATACAGTTTATAGCTGAGTGAAGGAGTTCACATTAGAAGAAGCCTGCCAGATGTAATGAATCTTAACTCTAGAACAAAAGAGTTATTACAAAATTCCAAGACAGAAAGCAGTTTTCTTTACCAAAAAGGCCTCTTCATTTCATTCCATGGCACACCGTCTCATTGGAAGTGCTAACAAATACATTCACCAATATGTCCCCACTTGTTCAGGCACTAACCCATTCTTTCTCCTTATTTTGAAGGATCCCTAAGCCTCAGGTATTTTGACAGAGCTGTAAACAATAATTTGTGTATGTGTATTTGAACTATCTGAAAAAGAGGACTTTAATAACTGTGGTGCTACACCTGGAGCACAATCCCTCTTTGCTTTATTAGACCCTCTGCATCTACTCTTTAGTCTGTTTCACATGATTCACGACAAGGGTGTTGTGATTTGGGGCTTCCACTCCAAAAAGTAGTTCATGATATTGGGCAAAGTTTCTTCTTGTACCCCTGTAGGATAAAAGAAAGTTTTCTTAGGCCCTTTATTCTGAATTATATGTTATCTTCTTTTAAACTGTGCTTTAGTTATGGCTAAGAGAGCATATGTGCAACTTCTTCTCGAGATATTTATACAAATCCATTCCTAGCCAGCAGGGGGTCCTGTAGGAGCATTCTCTCAGTTACAGAGAAGTGTACACACGTAACACTGCTACACATCCACCACCGGTAGTGGGCCAAAGTGCTGTAACTTCCAGAAAGTCTCTTTCTTGGCATACCACTTTTTTTCCCCTTAAAGTGAGCCTCTCTTACAAAGGTGGTGGAGTTTTACAGTAGAAGAAGGGTTTAACAATAATGATTCGATGTATTAAGTGGAGCAAATTGTTGGCACTAATACTTTCCAAGAAAATGGTAGCTAGACTAATTTAGCTAAGTCTGTGCAGATTTGTGGACAATCTAAATGTATCCAGGAATGCTATTCTTCTTTGTATAAAATTCTTTTTCATATAAGGATACAAAATATTCTGGCTCTGTAGCTTTAACAGATATTACCTATTACTTTTTTCATTATTTATAATTTCAGTGCACCCATCAACATACTTCTCTATGTATACGTATATAAATATATAAGCTCTAAAACTGGCAAGGTGACAATTCTGTTCATTTTAGCATTAGTGAATCAACTTTCATATACTCTTGATGTCATTTGTAATTGAAACATTGCAGTTTGGAGCTTCAGGCTATGATGGCATTATATCTTATGAGTTAAGGCACCAATGTAGAGAAACGTCTCTTTCCAGGACAGCACTTACGTATGTGCTTATGTCTCATTAATGGGACTTAAGTGCATGCTAAATCTTATGCATGTGCTCAAGAACTTTCCTGAATAAAGATCAACTTAGGTACATGCCTAAGTGGTCTTCTAAATCCAGGCCTAAGATGGCCTTCTTCCATAACATAACTTAAAAAATTGAGATTGTTGTAGCTCAATATTCTAAATATTTTAAACGGTGATACATTTAAAAAAATTATTTAGTTATTGAACATATTTTGGCCCATATTTTGCATTTTGAGTCAAGTAATATTGGAATCTCTAGAGATCAGTGGAATCATAGATTCATAGATTTTTAAGGACCATGATGATCCTGCTAACACAGGCTATAAAACTTCATGCTGTAATTTATTCATCAAGCCCATGACTTCTCTTTGAGCTATAGTATACTTTTAAGAAAGATACTCTTTGGAAGAGAACATATGTGCTAATCACAGAGTTCTAAAAGTCACCACCTTGTAGTTCAGGAATCACATATTGCATGTTATTCTGCCAGAAGGAAACACTTAAAAGTTTCAGAGGGGTAGCCATGTTAGTCTGGATCTGTAAAAAGCAACAGAGAGTCCTGTGGCACCTTTAAGACTAACAGATGTATTGGAGCATAAGCCACCCACGAAAGCTTAAGTACATGCCTAAGTGGTCTTCTAAATCCAGGACTCTGTGTTACTTAAAAGTTTGTGAGCTAGCCCCAGTATAGAGCTGACCTTTAGACCCAGCAAAGTCCAATTTGGGAACTGCAGTTTTCAGCCTTTTCCTTCTAATGTCAGCTCTGAAAATGTTAAATTAATGTGAACCCATCACTAGGGTTGAAAGAAAGACTAAACACTGTTGCTACACTTCAGCAGCTAGAGGATTGGATAGGGTAATGGATGTGGGTCTAAAGATTACCCACCACCACCATTCTCTTTTTCCATTTTATTTTATTTACGTGTATAATAAAAGGGAGGAAAGCACCTTTAACAGGAACAGAACATACATGTAAGTCAGTGAAGTTTGGGGTGTATAACAAAGACTTATTTCTGTCTCTCTCCATAGTCCTTGGGCTGGCCTTGTGCAAAGTTGTGTGATTGTGGTTGATGGTGATTAGAAAAAATGGAATCTGAACAACTCTAACAGTGGTCATGTATGTTTTGCAGTGGAGGAGGGTGACAGAACACTGTTTCAGAGGCTTACCCCAAAAATGCAGTGGGCCTAATTGTCAATCCTATACTGATGAGGCTGACTTGGAGCTGCATGGGAATTGTAGATCAGATGTCTTGCGACCAAATCCTCCTCTACAGGCTTAATTCCCTGGCGAGGCTATATCTCGCATGATGCATCACAGTCATAGAATTCCCATGATGTACCACAATGCTTCACAAAACATTTTGATTTGGCTTCACAAACTAAAATGTTTCCATTCAGGTTGACCCGGTTTGTTTTGATTTTCCCAATGGCAAATAGAAAAATTTTGGCAAAATCCAAATTTTCCTGTGGAACATTTTAATTTTGTAGAAACTGATTTTCCATTTTAAAAAAAATCAGTGGAAAATTCCCAGCCAGCTATACTATTTAGCCCTTGATGAGTCCTGTCTCTGGAGAAGTAATCTTTTAGACTTACAAGAGTGTTTATTGATGTTAATGTGTATTTTAAAATCTCCTGGTGAAATGTATTTTCTAAAATAAATGATGGACTGATCAGACTATTCATTGCTCAGTGTCAGCTTAATTGTCTTTATTACCTTTATCCAAATTATGCGCTCTCTAAGGTACCATCTCAGTAGCAGGGTCACAACCCTGACTTGGTTGTCTATTGTCTCTTTGCTGAGACAGTTAGGGCCAATTAATATTGATTGTGGTGATGATTTTTGTGGTGTTAACACAATACCAGTAGAAACTGAACTGAGACCACCAGTCCATGTCACATAGACCACCAGTCCATGTCATATAGACCACCAAAGAGCCATTGGCGGGGAAAGGCATGAGAAAGAGGTTTTAATCAGTATGGACTCCCAAAGTGTTCAAATGCTGGCGAAATTAAGTCCTTCACATCCTATTATCAATCCTTGGAGACATCCAGCCCCCCAATCTCGGAGTGATGGAAACAAATTCTAGATAAATGTTTAAAAATTAGAAAATAAAAGAATATCTTCCTGTATAGCTTTTAGGGTTTTGTTGTTTTTCTCCAGCTAGTGAATTCCCAGTAAAGAACATTGCACTCGTCCTAGAGAGTTTAGTATTTATTATTTTGGATCAGGGGACTTCAACTAGGCTGATGTGTCAATCTGGTTGGCTGTCTGCAGGGAAACATTACTGATTTCTATTAGTAGTATTCCATGCTGCCTACAGATGTACATCATGTTCAGGGGTTCAGAACACCAGAACGCAGATCTTTTAATTATCTGTAAATAGTAGCATTGTGCTAGAAGCCTTTTTTTTCAAATGTAACTGGAAATAATATTGTGCGCATCTGTTTAAAATGAATTGACCTTTTTTGAGTGGGGGTTGTGTGATACTTGTTATGGAGTGCTTCCATTTCCCCATACAAATAAGAACAAAGCAAGGATATTACCAGGCTCAGGGCCGGCTCCAGGGTTTTTGCCGCCCCAAGCGGCACAAATAAATAAATAAAGAAATAAATAAAAAGCCGCGATCGCGATCTGCGGCGGCAATTCGGCGGGAGGTCCTTCGCTCCGAGCGGGAGTGAGGGACCGTCCACCGAATTGGCGCCGAATAGTTGGACCTGCCGCCCCTCTCCGGAGTGACCGCCCCAAGCACCTGCTTGGCAAGCTGGTGCCTGGAGCCGGCCCTGATCAGGCTGCAGCAACATTAAGAGGTAGGTCAGTTTTAATGGAAACATCTGTCATTAACCCTTTTACAGAGGTTGCCTGGGGGAATCCTTGTGGGTAAAAGCTGCATTGTGTTATCTTACCTAGCTGTACTGAGTTGCAAAGGGATGGCAAGCATACTGCACATACTTTGTTGAACAGGGTTTACTCTAGAGCTCTGCAGGCCTTGAACAAGAAGAAAAACACATGACTTTTTTTAAAATGTGTTTTTCTTGGTTAAAAAAAATGCAGAGAATGTGGACCAATTAAGGCTTCTAACTTTCAGGTTTTACACTCAGCCACCGCCCGTCTGTTTAATGGTATTGTACCATGACATTGGGTAGGGAGGCGCAGGAGAGCGAGAGAGAGGTATAACTGGTGGAAATCCCGAAGTTATGGCATATAGCCTTTTCTGAATTTAATTTAATTTAATTAATGGAGATATCCTATCTCCTAGAACTGGAAGGGGCCTTGAAAGGTCATCGAGTCCAGCCCTCTGCCTTCACTAGCAGGACCAAGTACTGATTTTGCCCCAGATCCCTAAGTGGCCCCCTCAAGGATTGAACTCACAACCCTGGGTTTAGAAGGCCAAAAGGAAGATTATTTTGAACTTCCAAATCTAACAGAAAGAGGAATACATTTTCACAGAAGGTCTACATTTTCACTAATTGTGGGAATGATTGTGTATTTGTGCAATAGCAATAATGCATTCTGGTAGTCAAAAGAACACAGATAAGTAGAGTTAAAAGCAAAAAAAATTCAGTTTTTAATTTTTAAACACAAACTGCTAGCTTCAACTTGCAGTAATAAGCATGTTCGTAACACAGCAGAAGATGTGATCCCTGTCCCAAGGGGCTTACAGCCTACATATGTTTTATGTAATACCTACCTACTAAAAATTCTTCATTGCTTTACACTTAAACAAATATTGCCTCACTTCTGATGCACCTTACTAGGACCTAATTGCCGTCACAGGACCAGCATCATGTTAGCTACAATCATGTTTAAACTTCGCTGTTCCTAACACCTTTCTTGCATCATTTTCCAGACCAATGTGAAGGGCGAGAACAATCTTGCCAGCAAAACTGTACTGTAGATTAAATTATTCTTGTATGTCTATACAACAGCTTTGCCATGTGGTTCACAGAGAGAAAGCCCTGTCTACACTTATTACCTTGCTGACACCAGACTTGTTTAAATAGTGTGAGGAATTTTTTTTTAATTAGCTGGCATGATTCTGTTTCCACTGTTGATAAGATTCTCATGAGTGAAGAGTGAGAGCTGTGGGGAGGTGCTTGTTCAGGTAAAAGGAAGGGACGTCACAAAGTGACTTGTGTGCTTTAAAGGTGCCTCAAACCAACCTGCTAAAGTGAATAATGATTTCACTTGGTTAAACACAATAGTCAAAAATGGAGCCTGTTTGGAAGGCATTTTACTTTAAACTAAGATTTTAAGCTCTTCAAGGCAGGGAGTCTTCCTCTACATATCTGTACACTTCCTAGTTCAATGGGAACCCAGCCTTCTTGGGGCTTCTAGGTACTTCAGTAACAGTGACACTAGTAATCGGCCAAGATGTTGGAAATACTTCTTTGCAGGGTGAAGCCCTTACCAAGAACATGGTAAGAGGAGATCTTGGTATTTCAGATCTGTAGAATCCAGAGGCCTGATTTTGACCTCACTTACACTAGTGTAAATCAGGAGTAATTTGACTGAAATCAGGGCAAGTCTACACTTAAAACTCTGCAGCGGTGCAGCTGCACTGCTGTAGCACTTACAAGAAGCCGCTCCTGTGCCAACAGGAGAGCTTCTCCCATCAGCATAGTTAATCCACCTCCATGAGAGGTGTTAGCTATATTGATGGGAGAAGCTCTCCTGCTGACACAGTGCTGTCCACACCGGGGGTTAGGTCAACATCACTGCGTTGCTCAGGGGTGTGGATTTTTCATACCCTTGAGCGGTGTAGTTATACTGATATAAGTCTATAGTGTAGACCTGACCTTAGTGTAAAATCATTGTAAAACTGGTATAAATGGGAGTAGGATTAAGCACCATTGTTTTAACAAAAATCAGTAAGATAGTTTAAACATAGACAAGACTAAACTGGGGTATAATATGTTGGAGAATTGTTATGTTACAACACAATCTCCAGATAGTGCAGTTTTGCTGATGTAAGCAAGCTCCGAAGAACCCTACTTCATTTTGCTATCTAAAAAAGATTTGTGGATCAACTTCAGATTGTAAATAGGGAATCATCATTGAAAGGGGTTTTGTTTTGTTTAAGTGGGGTTTAATTCTGGTGACCACAGTACAAGAAGAATGTTGATACATTGGAAAGGATTCAGAGAAGAGCCACAAGAATGACTAATGTTGCTTGATATAGTGATTGTATATTAATTATGCTGTACTTAAGAATTCCCAATTAACGCTCTGAGGTGTGGTACATTCTTGTCCCAAGATCAGGCCCAGTATTATTAAAATTATTGTTCACTTGGGAACCCCCACATGCATGGTTGCAATACACACTTAGGACAAACCTTCTGTATTTGCAATCATTTTATTCACATAGTTAGCAAAGTTACAAACACTACAATGCAGAGAAGTAGAGAGAGAACACAGAGTGAGCATCTGATCATCCATATACTCACACCCTCCCTTACAGAACAACTTGAAGTGTGGTCATTATCTTCCTCCTCATCTTCCTCATTACTATCACCAATGGTCGTCATTCTGGCATCTCCCAAGAGTTACATCACCCAAGGCATGCAGGCTGGGATACAACTTTTATAAGGTGTTATATTGACACCGCTATTCCTAATGTATATTCAATAGGGGGTTCATTCCCTTTTCCTTTTTTGTATTTTCTCACCTTACTAATGTTGGGGTGTCCTTCTCATGTAGGTTACTAGTCTGTTTACCTCAAGGTCGTTAGCATATAAGTCCATTAATTACCACGGCATTCTTGTGGTCGGACACCTGCTGATGTTCCTAACTTTAAAATATCTAAGCCCTTTCATTTTTAGTTTAAACAGGATTTTTTCAGTAAAAATCAGGGTTTTACAAAAAGTATTATTTTTATTTTTATTTATTTTTTCCTATTTTCACCCTACTTTTATATCATTCAAATATATAAAGAATAACTTGTTTTATTAGGAGAATGCAATATATTATGATAACACATTAGTCTGTATATATGCAAAGCTGTCTATTGAAGTAAGACTATTAGTCTAGAAGATGCACACAATAAACAAACAGACACGCACACAAGCTCTGAAGTGGTGCGCATCTGAACATACTGATGAATCTCACGTCCACCACATACACATGTCAAGCTGTTAGAAGATAATGGTTTAAGCATCCAGCACACTAAAATGGGAAGAAAACAAAAATTTGTAACCGAATACATTTCAGAAGTTAAAAAGTTAAAAAAAAGTTTTAAAAAAAAATCAAGAGAAAAGAATGAAGTTGAGTGTATGCGCTGCAATGGTGTGGCCCAATTATGAAATGTAAATATTTATAAGCCAATAGTTCTAAGTCTACAACAGTAAACTGTTTATTCAAATGAAAAGTTTTATTTGGGGATTAGAGAGATATTGTTTTCTTAAACTCAGAGGTGGCATTGTGTTTTGAGTTCTGTTTTAGTTCTGCAGCAAACCACATTGAATTTCATTCATCAAAGCATTAATCTACTGACTGCTTTCCCCCCGTCCTTCTGTCCACCAAAATAAACCCCAATATTTACCCAGAAAAATTAATAGTTTTTTCCACCAATTTTCACCTGTTTTTGTTGTTGTAGTAATAAACACTGATAAAGTCCTGGGAAAAATTAAATAAAATAAAAATTTTAAATGAAGGGCCCTAAAAATATCTAAAGCTGGTCTAGACTAGCACCTTGTGGTTACCTGTCAACAGTTTAGTCACTACAGCAGGGGTCGGCAACATTTGGCACACGGCTCGCCAGGGTAAGCACCCTGACGGGACGGGCCTATTTATTTACCTGCTGACGCGGCAGGTTCAGCCGATTGCGGCCCCCACTGGCCGCGGTTCGCCGTCCCAGGCCAATGGGGGTGGCGGGAAGCTGCAGCCAGCACATCCCTCGCCCACGCCGCTTCCCGCCGCCCCCATTGGCCCAGGACAGTGAACCACAGCCAGTGGGGGCTGCGATCGGCCGAACCTGCCGCGTCAGCTGGTAAATAAACTGGCCCGGCCCGCCAGGGTGCTTACCCTGGTGAGCCGCGTGCCAAACATTGCTGACCCCTGCACTACAGTATTCTATCATGAGATATTTTATGTTCTATGGTTATTCCTGGTTAACTGCTTCTGCTAAGGCTTTTTGGGCCTTATGCCTAGTTTAGCTAAACTATTGTTTTAGAGGCCTGAAGCCTGTAAGGTCATTGCTTTACTACCTTAACTTATGCCTATGCCTGGCCTAGCAAATACCTATACCTGTAGGCTACATTAAAAGACTGGAAAACATGTTTTGTCGTGATAGACTCCAGGAGCTCAATCTCTTTAGCTTAACAAAGAGAAAGTTAAGGGGTGACTTGATCACAATCTATTAATACCTACCTGGGGAACGAAAATTTGATAGCAGGTTCTTCAGTCTAGCAGGCAAAGATATAACAAGATCTAGTGGCTGGAAGTTGAAGCTAGAGAAATTCAAACTGGAAATAAGGTGGAAATTTTTAACAGTGAAGGTAATTAACCATTGGAACAATTTACCAAGGGTTGTGGTAGATTCTCTATCACTGGCAACTTTTAAATCAAAATTGGATTTTTTTTTTTTAAGACATGCTCAAGTTCAAATAGAAATTAATTCAGGGAAATCCTATGGCCTGTGTTATACAGGAGCTCTGACTAGATTATTATAAGGTCCCCTTCTGGCCTTATAATCTATGAAAAGGTTCAGTTTGGGTAACCATCCAACACTCCAGGACAGATAATCAGCTGATAAAAATTGACATGGCTCCATCAACTTCACTGGAGCTATTACATTTTGTACCAGCTGAGAACCTGGCTCTCTATCCTCATTCATGCCTCTAAGGTCTGAGGATCAAAATAGGAATCTTGTTTTGGCTGGACTGGAAATTACTGCAACAAAAGCTTTGCCATTAGTTTTTTGCTGTTCCCAGTCCTGGCTGAAATGCAGAATTGCAGACATACAAAAAATTTAAACAAACAAGAATAAAAAATTGACCAAACTTCATCTAACTCCTAAGATAGTTTGGGTTAGTTCAGAGGATAAGAACAAATTTGCCTATTCTGATAATGCTTTCCCAATAACACAGATGAATATGAAATAACTGTTTTCATTCACAGGTTGGTTGGCCCTTGGCACAAGAATATTAGGCGAAAGTAGCATAGCTAGACATAGCTAGAGTAGCCAACTCTACATTACCTGACATGGCATGTGTGCTGAGGTAGGAAGGGGCTTAACAAATCATTCTGGTGATATGTCAGACATTTGAGAGCTGTACCAAGCCAGAAGAGCATCCCAAAGACTTACAGGTCTCTGACTTATGCCCACAGGGACCTGTGAAGCACAACGGTGGAACCTTTGCTGCCTCCCCTTGCATCGTATGCTGAGCAGACCTTGGTCAGAACTCAGACTTGGAGCCAGGAAATCCATAAAACACCTAGACTCTTAGAAATTATCTAACATAGACATTTGTACTCTGTGTTGAATTCAAGTTTATGTTCTGTCTAGCCCCCAAGTTTTGTAGCAAAGTCAGCTCACACTTTTATCTCGGCTATGTCTGCGATGACAAGTGGCAGTGCCACAGGAAACGTAGGCAAAGCTAAAAATGTTGATTGTATCTTGTGTCAGAAAACTCTTTTCTGCTACCATTCTCAGCCATCTAGAACTTGCTGCCCCCTTGTGATCAGCCACAGGTTGTTAAATAAAAGACTTATTGTCATCCTGAACTCCTGGTTTATTCCACTGTAGCTGTTCCAAAGCAAGTCCTGGATCCCTTATTTAGAATAGGATAAACAGATTGGCTTGCATTAACTGCTAGCCTGTTGGGTTCTGTATTCACTTTTCCTCCTCCTCCCTGCAATCCCGTATATTTGGTGACGAATTTTGACAGCCAGCTTCCATTTAGGGCGCTAATGATCTTGGTGGCCCTGCTGCTGTTTTTATTTGTAATTTGTGTAATGCTGCTTTACATATTTATTATCTGGAGTGCAAATGGTCTACCCTTATCTTCCCACCGTGCTCTCATCCTTTTGTGGATGAACCTGTTTGTTTGACTTCTTGTAAGAGTGACATATTTTAGAGTGACATTTAGCAGTGTGGGATCTCACATTTGGATACTTCTAGCTTGGCTCTGTGCTCATCCCTCCACTTGTATTTTGAAGAGTAATTTCATATTTTCTTCTCTATTATTTTGTTTGCCAATATGGACAAGAGCCATCCCTGGAAGGGGGTGCGCATTGGAGCTGGCACTGAGTGAACCTCTGGCATAGGGAAGAGAAGCTGTTCCTGTGTCAAGAAGGCTTGGGTACGTCTAGGTCCTCCAGCCTATTCTACTGTTAGCTGATTGCCAAAATTCTGTGTACTGCCTTATGCCAAGACTTACTGAGAGAGCGAGACCATGCGTGTCATCTCTATAGATGTTTAATTAATAAACTAGCAGATAATTTCCATAGTAATTACCTTACCTAAGGTGGTGGAAAAAAAGGGGGAATCCCTGTGCACGTTTTTAGATTACATAAATCACAGAACTGTTCCCTCAGTAACAACCGCATGCTGATTTGCAACCTGCATTAGTAAGACGGGCACAAGGTGAATGTGGTTTTTTGGGGGTTATTTTGCATAATTAACAGCAGTAACACACGTTTCTTCCAGACCCGCTCCATCATAAGTGATCTTGAATACTTATGTTATCTAGTTATCTTATGGCTTTTGTAAGTATTTATAATCCAAAGGAATGATTCTCCATTCCATCACAACAGTTTTACACTAGTGTAACTTCATTGAAGGCAATAGAAGAGTTATGCTGGTGTAAACCTGTGAAGCAGAATGGAGAATTGGCTCCCAGAGTCTAAGCGCCCTCCTACAATAAGCTTCTGGAACTTGATTATTCTACTGTCAGGCTCCCTGTTCATAAACCTATTCCCAGGACACCGCACTGTGCACACACTTGCAAAGTAGAGGGTGGCCCCAAGTCGTATCCTTCTAGAAGAAAGTAGAATCTCCAAGGAGGGGAGACATGTTCCAAACCAAAGTCAGGCTTTCTGAGAATGTGTCATTGAGTAAAAACGTGGAAAAGAATAATTCAGTTAAAAACCTTTAAGCCTTGTTGGAACAAGAACAACAAATGAGGGGTGAACTGTGAAAAAGCCACGTTTTGAGCAGTTGTAGTCCAGTCACTGATTCATTTACTTCCCCCCCTTTCACTTTTTCTGCCTCTACATGAACAGCATGTGCAAGCACTGATAAAAAATAAGAATCTTAAACTCATAAACATACCTGCCTACCATCTGGCACTCATCCCAGCAGCCTGATGATCTCCTTAGTTGTCCAGCAGATAGCAGAAAAACAAGAGTCCTGTGAAGATTCACATGTCACCATATCCCTGCCAGATGGTGGTTAGTAAAACATGGGCAAATTGCACTGGCTCTGCTTCCATCATGACAATCACAACAGAAACACTGGAATATTGCAGTGTAGTTTTTAAAAAAAAAAAAAAACAAGAATAGGAAGGGACTGTAAAGCACTGTAATTGTGGAATGATTAACGGGGACAAAACTTAATTGCAGTGCAAAAAAAAAAATCTAAGAGGGCACTGAACATAGCAGAGAATGCCCCAGTGGTGGTAGGCAGCCCCTCTGGCACTTCAAGGATTTTTCAGTATTCCTAAACATTTCACTGCACAAGCATGCCTTGCTGAACTTTTGTAAGATTCTTGCCAACTTAATGTCCTTTTTATTGACTATTCTCTATTCTCCATTTGATGCCCTCTTTCAACTCCCAGCCCTGGGCATTAAGGGTCAGATTTTTAAAAGTATTTAGGTGCCTAATGGGATTTTCAAAAGCCTCTAGGTGCTTGAAACCCACTGAAATCAGGATGATTCTGAAAATCCCACTAGGCACCTAACTATCTTTAAAAATCTGGCCCTAAGTACTTGGAGCTAGACTGTGAGGCTTGCTTCTGCATTTGTAAATGGGTGCGTATTAAACTGCAAGGGGCCACGTGAGTCAACTCTGCACTAAACTGAGCAATTCTGAGGAGGGATAGTATAGAAAAGGACAGACTCTGCATCTCCTCATGGTCATGAGTGGAGCCACTATTACTGCTTTATTATGTATGGGTACAACCTAATCAAGGATCTGTGCTCATTGTGCTAAGCACTGTGCGCACATGCACATGCACATACAGCGAAAGACAGGCTCTGTCCCAAAGAGTATACAATCTACATGTTGTATCCACCTGCTGTCTCTCTTCTTACAAGTGACTGGGAGGAGGGTGGGAAACATAAGGTAACAGGGAAACAGTTGTGAGTGATACTATCATCCCTGCCCCCCCTC
Source organism: Malaclemys terrapin pileata (assembly GCF_027887155.1). Classification (NCBI taxonomy): domain Eukaryota; kingdom Metazoa; phylum Chordata; order Testudines; family Emydidae; genus Malaclemys; species Malaclemys terrapin. The sequence continues at coordinate 118,431,374 of NC_071505.1, forward strand.
CCCCCACTGCCATTTACAGACTAACCTCCTGGCGAAAGATAGGAGGTTGTCACTAAAGATACAACCTCAGGTAAATGAGAAACCCAGCGCCTGTGTGTGTTCCCTACCCCAAGTTCCCAGTCTCCTCTATGTTCACACTAGGTCCACATTAATTGTACTCTCCATGGCACTTTCTGCAGTGGAAAGAAGGAAATTGAGGCAGAGGCAAAAATTTGATTGCAAATCCCAAAAGGCTCAGAGATTTGGCTTGCAAGAAATCCTTGGAACAGATACCATGTTTTTGTTCTGTGTTGCGCCTAACACAATACGGTTCTGGTCCATGCCTAGTGTCCTAGACATTATTATAATAAAAATTAGCAGTAATTATTATTATTATCCAAAGATTCTGATCCTCTTTAGGCTCATAATGTTATAGAATATCTAGTGACAACAGGCTTTCTTATGGGATTTTGAATTCTTTCTGGCCCCATCCTTCTCAAAAGGTATATAAAAGGGTGTCATAAGGAGGAGGGAGAGAACTTGTTCACCTTAGCCTCTAAGGATAGAACCAGAAACAATGGGTTTAAACTGCAGCAAGGGAGGTCTAGATTGGACATTAGGAAAAAGTTCCTAACTGTCAGGGTGGTTAAACACTGGAACAAATTGCCTAGGGAGGTTGTGGAATCTCCGTCTCTGGAGATATTTAAGGGTAGGTTAGATAAATGTCTACTAGGGATGGTCTAGGCAGTATTTGGTCCTGCCATGCGGGCAGGGGACTGGACTCGATGACCTCTCGAGGTCCCTTCCAGTCCTAGAATCTATGAATCTATGAAAAAAATACTATGGTAACGGGATCTGTATGCATCCGAAGAAGTGGGCTGTAGTCCACGAAAGCTTATGCTCTAATAAATTTTAGTCTCTAAGGTGCCACAAGTACTCCTGTTCTTTTTGCGGATACAGACTAACACGGCTGCTACTCTGAAACCTATGGTAACTGGCTTTCTCACAGGTGTTTTACTGCTCCTGATTCTGAATCAGCCCAGACTGAAGAGTACAGAAATAGTTAACCAGATTATGGTACCTTACACAGTATTTGGGGTCTGCATATGTTTAAGGGGAAAGTGTTGATCTGATCCCCTTCCTGTTTTGATCCTATGTTTAGGATAAAAGCCGGAAAAGAATGGACCTAAAGTTGTGTTCCACTTTCAGCGTGAACGCATTACAGGCTGGGAAGCTGGCAATACACGTCCCTGTGCTGGATTGTGGACAGCATTATAGATTGGCATTCTAAATTTGTTCTAGGTCATGTACATGGGGAGGCTTTTCTTCAGCTCACTGGCAACTCTAAAAAAAAATAATAAAAAATTAGCTTGCCAATTATGCTGTAATTTTTTACTATAAGCTTTTAAAGGGACATAATTCATAGAACTGGAAGCAACCTGTTGGGTCACTGAGTCCAATCCTTTGCTATTGCAAGTAACCCAGTCAGGTAATCTTGTTCATAAGTAAGGCTACCATTTAGTCATGGGTATTTTTAGTAAAACTCATGGACAGGTCACGGGCAATAGACAAAAAGTCACAGCCCAGGACCTGTCCATGACTTTTACTAAAAATACCAGTGACTAAATCTTAGGTACTGATTGTGGAGAGGGGGGAGGGGGAGAAGGGAGTGCTACTGGTACCCGCCTCTGCTGGGGGGCACTCCGGAGCCCCGCCACTGCTGCTGCTCCAGGACAGCCTGGACCAGCTGCCTGGGACTACCCAAGTAGTGGCCGGTGCCCAGCTGCTCAGGTGGCTCTGGCGTCAGCCGCACCAGCCACTGCGGAAGTCACGGAGGTCCCAGAATGTCACAGAATCCATGACTTCCATGACCTCCGTGAAAGACTCGCAGCCTTATTTGTAAGTTTATCAAGCTCCATCTTAATAAATAATTCAAGATTCCAGTGAAGGGCCAGATTCTCAGATGGTGTAAATTATCAAAGCTTCAGTAACCTCAGTGGAGCTATGCATTTTACATTAGTTGAGAATCTAGCCCCAAGTTTTTAAAAGTTAGTGTCCCATGTTACTAATGACACCACTGTGACAGGACCCCCAGGGTGCAGCCTGGGAATGTGGGACTGCTGTGCCCCCCTTAATTCTCTCCAGCCTGGGCTGTATCTCACAATACTTTGCTAGTGACAAGCAGCAAACCCTCCAGGTGCTGTTATCACGCAGCACAAATGCATGTGGAGCCCCACACCCAGCTAGATTGCATGAATGCTCCCAGTGCCACTCATGAATCACACAGAAAAAGGCACCAGCGAAATCCCCCCTGCTCCCAGCACTGTACCTCAGAACATACCATTTTGCACTGCTCAAGAGGAGCGGGGCAGATTTATTAATTGGTTCATCACTTCATCGTTGGAAAGTGGATATACACCAGCCTTTGCAAAACCTGAGCAGAATTACCAAACACTTCAGGCAAACTCAGTGGTAAAGATAAACAGTCAAACAAATTTATTGACTGTAAAAGATAGATTAAGTGGCTATAAGTGATAGGCAAAAAGTCAGTTAGTTACCAAAAGAAAAGAAAATATAAATATGCAGTCTAAACTCTCAATCCTTTTAGACTAGGCAACATCTACATTAAGTAGTTTTTCTCACCTTCACCATTGTGGATATTGCAGTTCATAGTACACAGGTTTCTTGAAACCTGGGCCAGTTGCCTCTGTTGGAGTCTTAAGTCTTCCCAATGTCCTTGTTGCTTGCAGCATAGGTGGGGGAAGGAGAATGGTGAAGCATGGGCCCTCTGTGTTCTGTTTTATATCCTCAGTCCCATGTTCCTGGAGAACACAGTCCGGTCATGTCTGGTGGGCATTGCTGAGTCATCAGGTAAGGTTGAGCAATTCCCCTGGTGTGGCCTTATGCAGGTGAGTCATTGAATTGTAGCTCCCTTGCTGGACAATGGCTGTTGTTGGGTTGTTTGACACCCCACCCGGCCATTGGTTACTTTCCTTGCTGTTGTCTCTGGGGTGCTAATATCTGTCTGATTCCCCAACTTACAGCATGTTTTAGTGACAACTATACAACAGAATTCTCATAACTTCATCTGCATTAATGATATACGTATTTAAATAGAACAGTGACTTTCAGCTGATCATACCTTTTTCTCTGATATCTCACATGGTGTGCTTTATACACAGTATCACAATTATATACAGATGAGGAATATGGGGGTTACAAGATGCTCCCCCAAGGTATAGTATGTCACAACCATATATACGTTTTCAGTCTTTTGCAAACTTTAAATTAATTAAAATATAAAGCATTTAAAAACTGAAAATTAGTTTTTACCTTTGAAGTTTATTTGTTTCCTTTTATCTTACAGAGAGGTCAGTTTCATTCTTTTGTGTAGTGAATTGCTAGTTCTCATATACCAGCTCAGTGCTTTTGTATTTGGGTCTCCAACACTGTTTGAAAGACAAACAATGTTTTCACAGAAATTTCAGAAAATCACTGGAAATGTTATATCAGGTTTATATATCAAGTTTTATATTGGGTTTTGTAAAAGCCACTTCCCTCCCCCACCTGAAATCTAAATTACTTGCTAGCATCTTGTTTAAAGTTACAACATCTGGAATACTAACTCTTCATTAGATCAGGATCCAGAAGAGTTCTGTACCCAGCTCAGTTTCATTCCTGGCCGAAAGAGAACTGTGAATCATCTCCAAACCAAATTTTTTATATCACAACTTAATTTCTTGCCATTTCCCTCCATCTCCACCCCCATTTCTCTTTCTCTCACCCCCCATTGCTCTTAAATGTGTCTATTACCCTTAGGCTTTGACCTTGGGCAGGCAGTGAGCACGAAGTCATGTTATTTAGAGTGAAGTAACACCAGTAGTCAGGAAGGAACAATGTAGTTCAGGCCAGATAAAATAAATCTTGCATTTCCTGTCAAGAAACTGGGCCAAAAGCAATGATGAGAGACAGAGGGGGCAAACCGCGTAGCTCAAAACCAGAGACACATGGAATAGACACAACCACAACCCTCTCCTGAAAAGGGAAAACAAAAACAAAGCCACTGGAGTGACAGGGAATACACACAGGCTACAACACAAACAGAAAGTATGCACAACATGTGGGAGGTGGGGGGGAAAGCCAACCTCCAAAACCATAACATATGCAGTATAGAGAGTCTATGAATCCACTACTTACCACAGTGAACAATAACTCCCACAGGGCTACACGTGGGAGTAGGTGCTAACCAATGTGCCTAATGTATTCACAATGTGGCCCTAAAAGGCAAAGTATATATAACAAGATCTGTAATCCTTAGCAGTCTAAATGACAGGTTTTTTGTGGGAAGAGATATTGGAGTATCTGGCGTATAGCATGACTGAAAATCTCCTGAAAAACTGGAGATTGCAGGGGGTGGGGGGGATTCCCTGTGATGCTCCCATGTGGGTTGGTGTTGGATTGTGTTCAACTTTGGAGAGTGAATCGGAGGTGAAGCACCAGGTATAATAATAATAATACTTAAACACACATAGCGCTTTTCATCTTCAAAGCACTCTACAAATATTAACTAATTAGGTTGTTGTTCCTTCTTCTTAGGAAGAGTTAGGAAAATAGTGTTTAAAGAACAACTGTGAATAAGATTTATTTAGACATTCAAAACGCTTTGTATAAAGTCCTTCACATTAGGCTGTTAACAAAACTGAGTTGCCCTGTGGGTACAAGGTAAAGTCCTGCTGTGGATTGAAAACTGGTTAAGAGACAAAAAACAAAGAAAGAAACAAAAATAGAACTAAATGGCCAATTTTCATAACTGGGTACCTCATGGATCAGTACCAGGAATGGTATAGTTCAAATTAGTGCTGGACAACATGTTAAAGAGGCAACATTTTCTAACATCAAACGTATATTGTGTTAGTTTAGTGAAGAGAAGTTAGATTTGTGAGGAGCTCCTGAAAAATTTGCTCCTCGTCCCCATTTTCAGGAGTGGAAGTGCAATGTTTCCTCCGAGTCGGGGTCCTTTGTGGCTATGAAGGGTGTGACACTTTCTCAAAGTGCCCAAGACTGAGGGCTTGTCTTCACTACTCGCCCGGATCGGTGGGTAGAAATTGATCTCTCAGAGATCGATTTATCGCGTCTCGTCGGGATGCGATAATCGATCCCAGAATCGACGCGCGTACTCCACCAGCCCAGGTAGGAGTAAGCGCCGTTGACGGGGGAGCCGCGACGGTCGATTTGCCGCCGTCCTCACAGTGGGGTAAGTCGGATCAGATACGTCGAATTCAGCTATGCTATTCCCGTAGCTGAATTTGCGTATCTGAAATCGATTCCCCCCCCCCCCGTAGTGTAGACGTAGCCTGAGAGTCACTTTTGTTATCCCCTGCCTCCAGTGAGAGGAAGACTTGCTTGTGCTTAACTGGGTGTCGGCTCCTTGACAACATAAACCAATCTCCTCTGTGCTCTTCCAGTCCTTATTTTTTCTTTCAGGTTAACAAGAGGTGCACCCCAATCCTTGAACTCCCTTGAAGAATTTCCTTGTAGCATCTAGCCCCTGACACTGAACACTCACAAAATTACCAGGTTCGCTATCCCCAAGGGGACAGCATACATGCACAGTTGCTTGATTCACCTGAGAGTCAGCTCCTATATAATATCACAGCACTCTGATATAATTATACTGAGTACAATCATAAGTTTATTATCAGAAGCTAAGATTTAAGAGATAGTGAGTAAGTATAATGGAAACAGAAATGGTTACATATAAAACAAAATCATAAAATGCAAACCACACTTATCAATTGTTACTTTTCCTATACAATAAAGTAGATTTGCCCCCAAAGGTTCAGTATTTTGCAAGCTAGCTGGTTTCAGACAAACCAGGAGCCAAGTGTTCATGAAGCATCCATCTCTGCCAGGGGGGTTACATAGGGATCCCAGCCATGTTGATTGGAGACACTGGGAGATTGCTTTAGGTCAGATTAACTATTTTAGACAAGAGTTTAACCTGTTAAAGTTAAGTTTGGACTCTAGGAAGTGTTTTATACTTGTTGTTTTATATGTAACAATTTCTGTTTCCATTATTATCCTTACTTGGTATCTCTTAAATCTTAATCTTTGATAATAAACTTATGATTGTTTTCACTATAAATATAGCTCAGGCTGTGATATTACATAAGTGTTGATCCTCAGTTGACTCAAACAAGTTAGTGTATACAAGGTCCCCATGGGAATAGCAAACCTGTTTTTTCTCTGACTGTCCAGTGGTGAAAGGCTGGACACTGCAGGGAGCATACCGAGGATTCGGGGGTTGAGGTGTGCCTGTCACTCAGAGGTCTGTGGAGGTCTAGCAGATAGTGCTTGTGTGGCCCACAGGTTCTTGGTTTCAGGGAGCTGAGATACAGCAGGCACAAACACTGCTTCATGCTAAGGGCAGGTAGTGGTGAGATACCTGACATCCCTGGGTACCCTTGGGGAGTGTCCCAGAGGGAGAGGGCAGGATTTGGCCTTAGTTCTCCCCTCCCAGGAGATAGTACTAGGCATCAACTAAGGCAAGAGTTCTGAAACTGGGGGTCATGACCCCTCAGGGAATTGCAAGGGGGTTACAAGCTGTCTGCTCCGTGAGGCTGACATTCCCGAGCCACCATTAAATTAAATTACCCCGCGCCCCCCGTTTTTAATTTATAAGGGTGGGTCACAGTCAGAGGCTTGCTGTGTGAAAGGGGTCACCAATACAAAAAGTTTGAAAACCACTGAACTAAGGGAAGACATCTATTTGGTGTACAGCTCTGTGTATGTGTGGGAGGCAGGTTTAAGGGAAATGAAAACCCCACAAAGATTATGTGAGGTCATATAAAAAAGTGATTTGTTTGGAGAGAGGGTAATTTCATCCAGAAATGAGGTTGGGTCAATAACACCTGAGTTTGATAATCACTGAACTGAATATTCTGAAGAGAAGCTTCTCTAAGTTTATACAATACGCCAGCCCTAGAATTTTCCAACAAGGGATCTCAAGTCACAAAGTACTCAACCAATGAGCTATTGAGTTAGAAACATCACAATTCCAGAACAAACTGATCACAGCTTCCAGGCTAGGGGGGGAGGGATAGCTCAGTGGTTTGAGCATTGGCCTGCTAAACCCAGGGTTGTGAGTTCAATCCTTGAGGGGGCCACTTGGGGATCTGGGGCAAAATCAGTACTTGGTCCTGCTAAGGAAGGCAGGGGGCTGGACTCAATGACCTTTCAAGGTCCCTTCCAGTTCTAGGAGATGGGATATCTCCATTATTATTATTATTTTTATAACCATTTCTTGCTTCCTCTGAAAGCTGTCTTTGCCATATTAACCCTTTCACTGATCTTATATACACCACAGGTAGAATGGTTTAACCTAGGATTGTCTTTATGCCCTGGTCAAATTCAGCATAATTATTACATCTGCCTAATTTTCTGGGTGGCTTTACTTATATATAATATAACATGTCACCTCCCATCTCAAACTGTTGCAGGTGTGGGACTGCTGGTGCTACAGTGGTTTCCTTTCTCACTCCATAGGCACTGTATTTCATCGTGGGTGAAATGCATCTTGTACAGTACGTATGGATTTTGTAATTCTGTAAAGGTCTTTGTAAAATGTGATTATATAAATAACAATATTGGTACTCTGCATTGTGAATACTGTAATATCATTTTTGAACATCATGCCTGAGGATCCCTTAGATAAGGGCTTAAAAAACTAAGTTTAGAAAAAAATGAGACTTAGCCATAACTAGAGAGAGGCCTAAGCATAGATGCTTGCATCCAGGCTGAGGTCTGTTTCCCAAAGTTTGTTTCCCGAGTGCTTGGATCCTTTGTTTTTATTTGGGCCCATTATAGCCAAAACTTGAACTGAACCCAAACCATAACTCTTTTGAAGCGTCAAATATTACGCTAACTTGGCATGCGTGAATGTGTGCGCTTGTACATAGGCATATCTGATGAGTGAATTATGTTTTCTGAACTTTATAGTTTTCAAAGTACTAGACAAATGTGAGGAAAAACTAGTTTTGTGCTATGTCCAACCGGCATGAACCAGGAAGGATGCTGGAGATCTCACAACTGTGTGTGTTCTCAAAACAAGTTTTTCTATCCAGTTTAGAGATTAGAGAAGACTGGAAAGACTTTGGATAAGCTTCCTAAACTGGGATGCCTAACTGAACGTCCACACCTTTTGTAGATTAGTTCATCTTCAGGTTGAGCTCTTCTTGCCACATGCATAGAAATTCACCATAGTAAAGCCTTTGCGTTCATTTACGATCAAATAAAGGACAAAAGTCTGGTCTTGGATATGCACATGCAACTCCTGTTAAAATGTTTAACCCCTAGAATACAGGTATTTTCCACATTGCTGGCCAAAGAAATGCTTAAGTAGTAGCATCTGTAGGTGTATGTATACATGCATGAGTGTGTATGTATAAATAAACAAATATACATTTTTCTGTAGTGTGTCTTTGTGTGTGAGAATATATTTATAAAGAAAAAGCATTCAGAAATATTAATTTCAGGAGGCGCTTGTAGCATCCACTATATTTAGGTTGCCTAACAACAATAAAGATTTTTGTGACCTTTTTTGTGAAACACTAATATCTCCAATGTCTGCAGCAAATGTTTAAAATTCAGCAGGAATAATGCTAGGGAAATGCCTGTGCTTTGTCCCATGATATTCCATAAAGGTTTGGCTGAAATGTATACTAGTTATAGTCACCATTTCCCTTTTGTCTTTTGTGTTGCTCTGGAAAGTTTTGGCAGTGTGCCAGAAAAAATTGAACGAGAACATTCTGAAGAGCTGGGACCATACAGCCAGCAGCAGTAAACACTGCACTAGGACACCTGGGATCTGCCAAAGCAACTGTGGCAGAGGGGAAGTACCTCAGGCAGAGGGGAGAGCTGGCCAGGCTCCTCCCAACCACCTCTCTGGACCCAGCACATAGCCCCAGTTTCTTACTCCACCTACCCCCCCAGCTCCCCCCACTCATGGGATGGGAAGGAGGGGAGAGAGAGAACTGGGCTCCCTTGGCCACCAACGGTACCCAGCACGAGTCCCCAGCTCCTATCCTCCACCCCAGAGAAAACAGTCTTCTCCTGCTACCTGCTAATGTAGTTTAGTCCTGTAACTCAAGTGATAGAAATCCATACTAAACTTTCAGGAGTCAAACCCTGTGGGTGATGCGTGATGTGGAGGGCAGTTAGTTGTACATAATAGAATTTGTTTTTACCTTTTTCAAAAAAAGAAAAAACACACACCACATACATAAACGCTAGGAAATTACATTCAAAAACCTACTTTAAAGAAAGATGCAAAGTCAAGGACTCACAAAAAGTTAGGAAATTCCAGATTTAAGGTCCAACCTTAATTTGGTCCCATGGTGCATATGTATTATGATACAGTTTTTAATTACATGATCACATACTATTTTTTCCAGAGGTCTTCTGCCTCCCTCAGTGCACAGGACAGCCACACAAGGTGGCAGAATTATGGGCAACCTTAATTCTAGCATTTCCTAATTTTCAAATGCTTGCAACCTAAATAACTTTCTTTTAACATATTTTGTGTGTATATTGTAATCATACTGATTTCAGAGTGAATCTACTGAGCCAAATTGATCTCTTGTGCAACTTCTATGAAGTCAACGGTGTTTTACCGGAAGTGAATTTATACCATTTGATCTAGTGAAATATGTATTCCAAAATCAATATTAAGCATCCTGGATACTCTTTGAAATAGATTGTAGGCATTAAAAATGTGTAAAGCTCATACTAAACAATAGTGTCCTATTCTTTATTATTCGTTGTGGTTAATAAATAAACCTCTAGCTTCCCCATAGTTGTTTCCTGGGATCTTGGTGGACATCTGTATTGATGATTTAAGAGGCTATCATCAGTAAAGCTTTTTCTCTTTACATATTTACCAAAAAGTACAGGGTTTTTGAATAAATGACTACTGTTCAATTAGTTCTTTTTAAATTACCTTTTGTATTGGTGAGCTTTAATTTATCAGTTGTGAAATTCTTTAGCAAAACACAAAAAGTTACAAGACGCTGACTCTCTGCATTTGCTGGGAGGCACCATTTCATCTGGTTAGATGAGTGACTCATGAAGGTTGCGAAAACTCAGAATTTCCATATAACAGTACTGTTTGGTAGGATTTTCTGACTTTTGTATTTATCATTAAAGGCAACATGACACAATGCCAAAGAAAATATATAACCTTCCTAATGTACTTTCCTGATCATAAATGGGTTTGGATATCCTGTACTGAAATATCAGGTTAGATCCTTTGTAGACTATGAAGACTACTCAGAATAGAACACTTCTGGAGTGCATTAAATCGGTGTTAATTGAGAAACACATATGCCAATGACATTTTAAGCTATGCTAAATAAAACCAAACCTTTAGCAGGTCCCTATCACACAGAGATTCTGAGACTTCACTGAACCTGCTGCTGTCATCATTTTTTTTTTTCAACTGTGCATATGTTGCTTGCAATGATATATGGTAACTCCTGATGCAAATACCACTCATGCTGTTACAGCTAAAAGGCCCAGAAATAGCATACAAACATAATGCCTTTTTTTCCTGTTTCATCCTATAAAAACCTATGACCAACAGCATGCATTTGGTTCACTTTCCCTGCTATTGTCAGATGGTCTGACTTTACCCACTGCAGCAAATTATGTTTTAATGAAGAAAATCACCGTTTCTGGAATTTATAAGAGACTGATCCTGCAAGGTTCTAAGGACCACTGAAGCTGCTCAGTACAGTATCTCACACGAGGGACTTGGACTTTGCAGAATTAGGACCAAAGGACCTGATCCAGTGCCCATTAAACAAAAAGGCTTCCATGACATCAGTGGACGTTGGATCAGGCTCAGATGTGTTGTGCATGCATGTGCTTTATCTTGTTCTTTAGTTACATAAAGCCATTTGAAAAACGCAAAGCAAAATTGGGGTTGAAGTCCCAGTTGTGTCAATACACTCAAGCAATGTGGCAATATTTAGTTGCATAATTTGATTTGTTACAGAAAATAAAAGGGCAACCTGGGGTTACCAAGGCCTGAGCTCAGCAAGACCAGTCACATATTGTAGGTCTGTGGTGAAATCCTCTGATGTGTGTCACCAGGAATTGCTGTAGGGGACTAGACATCCTGATAATATCGGGACCAACCCAATATTAGGGGCTTTGTCTGATACATGCAACTATACACCTCCTCCCCCAAAAAAGTGTCCTGATTTTTCACACTTGCTATTTGGTGACCGTAAATTGCTATGATGCGCCACTTGTTAAATTAGTTTGCAGGATTGTTTGTTACAGCAATTGTCTCTTGCAAAGAGCTGTGGCAAGACCGCAAGGAGGACTTATGAAGAGCCTAGAACTATTAAGCTTGAATGCCATAGCCACTGGGAAATCCCCCTGGCTATTAAAGTGATGATGAAACCTATGGGGCCATTGCTATTCAATATTTGCATGGAACTGGACTGAAAGGGAGGTTTATTTGGTGTTTCTTTAATGTTATAGTTCCTGCAACTTTTTTTCTTTAGGACCTTTTAAAAAAATATAACGAAACAAGTACATTTAAAGCTAAACAGGTGCTATTTTGTACACTTGAGCACTACATTCAGGAGGAGGCGGAAGGAGTTTGTGATTAAGTCACTGCCTTGGGACTCAGGAGTTCGTTCCTGGGTTTGTTCCTGGCTCTGCCACAGACTTCCTATGTGACTTGGACAAGTCATTTGATCTCTCTCTGCCTCTTGTTTCCTCTCAGATCCTTTGTCTATTTCAAGTGTAAGCTCCTTGGGACAGGGTACAGGAACTGTGTTTTATTGTGTGTATGGACCATTGTTGCCAACCTCAAGCTTTTAAAAATCATGATTCAGGCCTCACCCAAAATAATGAGTTTTGCTTAGATCATGAGATTTTTATTAAAAGAAATATATTTTGGGGTCTGGGTTATTTTAATTTTTGGTTTGGGTTTTAATTTGCATTTGAATTTTTGAGGCTTAGGGATTTTCCATTTCAATTTTATCTCTGCAGCCATGATGGCTAGAAACTTACATTTTTTTTTAACTGAAAGCTGGAATTCTTATGTAACCACATAACACCAGGACCCTGCGGAGGGGTTAAGAAAAAGACTAAATATCATGAGACTTGTGATAAAATCATGAAAGTTTGCAAAACTGATGTGCAATGCCTCACTCAACAGGACCCTGATTTTGGTTGAGGCCTCTGGGGGTTTAATGAATTCTCTGGCTCAGTGTTACAAAGATCTCCCCAAGTCTCCATTGTCACTGCAGGAGAACTCAAATTGCTGGAACAGGCATAATGGTAGCTGGCTGTGAATTTAAAAAGGAGGAGGGGAGAAGCTGGAAACTTTAAAAAAAAAATCTCTAATGAATTTAGATTTTTAAAGGGATTTTTCAGCCTTATTTCTTTAAAACAAAATGATCTATATGTGTTTGTATTGTATGCACACCCAGACATTATAATATATGTCTAGCCTGGTCTTGGAAGAAGCTTCATGTTGCCAGAACCTCTGGGGTAAAACTCTAGCCCCACTGAAGTCAATGGAAATATCACCACTGGTTATAGTGACATCAGGATTTCACCCTGGTCCATTTGGAACTCCATTGAGCTGCATGTGGGCACAGGAGGCCTGACGGTACAGAGTCTGTTGCAGGATTGGGGCCTCTGTCTCTACATTCTTAATGAATGAAAACAAACATTTTGGTGGACATTGCCCCTTTCTAAATGCTCTGATCGTTGGTTCTAAATGATCAATAGCTTCTCATGCTGGGAGTATATTTTTCAGCTCTTCCGCATTTTCCTATCAGCATTTGTTAACTCTAGTACAGCACTTTGTTTATCTGGGTTCACTGATTCAGGACATTTAAAACATTTATGTATCCATATATAGGCTTTTGTATGGCAGGAGTCATGGAAGCCTCTGAACACCTCTCCAATATTAGTGAATGTATCTTCAAAGAAATTGTATTAAGAGGGAAGCATCATTATTCCACTTTTGCAGCTAGGGAGTTAAATGGCTTATTCAGGAAGTTTGTGACGGAGCTGGGAACAGATCCCAGGCTCCCAACTACCACTGTAGTGCCTTTGCTGTTGACCATGCTTTTTTTTTCTTATGTGGCTTCTCCCCACCTTCTAACAAAAAAGGCTCTTTACATCATGTGCTTCTGCATCTTCTAGAGTGGCTATAAACCACTTGAGCTTTGCAGGTTTAGGTATTAGCCAGTTTTAGTCAGTGTGTTTCATTTGAAATCTGCATATTGGATTTAGTTATGTTTTACTTAATTGAATTTTGCTTGTTGTAATTTTCCTTGCCCTCACTTTAACACTGCTCCTATATTTGAAGAATCTAAAATCCTACACCAACAGAAGGGGTTGGTTCTTTATTTCCATCCTAGACAGCACCACTCACTCATGATGGTTGACTGATAATTGATAATTAGTGTGAGCTCATTGGTTAAAATCCTAGTGTGATTATTACCCATAAGTGGGGGATTCCTTTTAGGTTAAAATCGAAAATACAATGTATAAGTTTTAACAGTACTAAAATAAAATATTAGCATCTATCTATCATTTATTTTAATTGTCCTAAGCAGATGCTGGAATAGCTTGAGTAGGAAGGTCAGTGGGAGTTCAAAATGATAGAAAAAAGGTCGAGTTGTGTGTGTGTGTGCGTGTGTGTGTGTTTCTCAAGCTAACTGATGAGGCGTCCTGGCACAGCCCTTCGATTTAAAGAGACAACCTCGTCTGTTTGGAGGATGTGAATGCCATTCTTGTGAAACAGTGAAGAGTTGTTTAAAAGAGGTGACTTTTTATGGCTTTTCCAATGATAATGTGCATTGCAAATATCTAAAGCGGTTCTGCTGAACTTATCAGAGATAAGTATGGAATGTGTGGAGGAGGTTTGAGGCTATGTGTTTAATTGGAACATCTGTATGTATTGTTTAAAAAAAAAAATCTTTCTTTTACCAGGGAGGGATGGGTTTTGTGTGTGTGTTTGTCTTTTATGTATACAACATAATGCAACAAAATAGTTTGACTAATTTGTACTGTTTATTTCAAATATATTTTCATACACTGGTTGGAGAATGAATTTCCCCCTCTGGAAGTGTAATATTAAGGATTAGATTCTGAGTGTAATGTTAGATTACTTATTTCTGCATTTTAGAAATGCCAATGCAACCAGAAAGGATCAGCCTGATTTACAGCTGCACCACCCGCTCATAAAGGGACCATTAGGCAGCCGGAAGTCCCTGGTGGGGTTACGAACCAGACAGTCTATATGAAGGAAGGTCAATGGGTGAGCTTACTGTTTACTGAATCTGTAAATAGCTAATTATTCAGCTCACCAAAGGAGTAAAACATTGCAGAGGATGTAAATCCCCAGCAATCCAATGCTATCTAATAGTGTACCAATTGTATACCCAAGTAACACATCTGTCCTGTGCAATAACGTACAGAGAAGCTCTCTGCACTTTAAAACCTTTTAGGGTCATCATACAATACCGTAGAACCATTAAGTAGCCCTCACGTGCCAAAAACAGTTTAACAGGCGCCGCGTTGGGCGCTTAATTGCATCAATAATTATTCACGCATTAGCACCAGCTCCTCCTTAAAGTGCGTACAACGGTGACTCGTTAAGTTATTACCAGCACTCATTACTAATAAAAAATTAGCTTTGTGCAAAGTTTATATATCTGTACACACACACAGCGAGAGAAAAAAACGTCATCAGTTTTGCAATATTTTCGGCATACTTACTAATTTTTGTAGCTAACATATGTTTGTGTGTGGAGATAGATTTGTTCATAATATAGGCAGTTAAGTAGGAGGCCAGCAAATCTGCAAGGGCACGAGGCAATTTAAAAAAAAAATCGGGTTTATGTATTTTTATGGGGAGGGGGGAATCAAAGAGCTGGTTGTCTTTACGCGCGTGTATCTATGCCTCGTCCCTTTCTGTATCCCAAGCAATAAAGACGCTTGTTGTACTTTCGTTAATAAAGTATTAGCCTATATGCCGCCGTCCCTATGTTAAATGCCTCATGGTGCACTTTGTTTCTTTAACCGCCGATCGCTTACAGGGAGCGTGTACAGTATATGTGCCTGGAGGGAGAGCAATTGTTATACAACTCCTTAATCCGAGCCATGATTAAAACCCCTTTTGTTCCTCCCTCCCTGCATTACTCCAGCCTATCCTCTGCTCAGAGAAATCATTTGGCAAGTAGATGCGTATATATTTTAAAACAATAAACCCTTTAAAATCAGTTTTGCCATTGTTCTGTTTTTTTGGAATGTAAAGATTTTCTTTTTGTGCACTTCAAAATATAGGATATTGTTCAAAAGTGGTAGGAGGGTCATGCCTTTTGTGTGCGGGTGTGTGTGTGAGAATAAGGTATAATTGTGTGAAATATGATGTATGCAGATATCATCACTTCTGTAGTAATTACCGAGAGTATTTGTTTAATGGGAACATACTTTCTAGTGGGGGACTGGGCCGGTGGCAATCATGTTGTGACACACAGCTGAGAGAAACGACAAAGAATATGTGAAGTCTCACACGGTGAAATTTTATGTGAGGCTGAGTCTGTCTAGGAGGGGGAATCATTGGGAATTGTGAAGGTGAGGGCCGCGGCGATTTGTGAGACGTAAAAGAGGATCGTGCTTAGATCTTCAACAGGCGCCGGGGTTTCTCCTTCTGTTTCATGCGGAGACCAACAGTTAATATGGTCCTTGTTGAAACTTAAAACAGCTCCATTAGTAGTTTGATTGAGGAGGGGAAAAGAGACCAAGAGTAAACAAAAATGTGCCGTCTAGGGATGGGCTTAATTGTACACAATACATCTTGGTTCTGTGCAGCTTATTCTAATCTCCCCAAATGGCAACACACACACACACACACACACACACACAATTAGATCTGCTCAAGCAGATAAAACTGTTATGTGTATAATATTGCTTGGCAAGGGGGGAGAAATGGACATCTGTTTAACAATTCTCTATTGTAGTAAGGCGCGTAGAAGCACTGTTGCCTGCCTGTCGTGTTCAATCAAAATGAATAAACTGCTGATTTAAAAAAAAAAATCAGGCGGAAGAGAGCCTTAAAGTATTTGCTTACACTTTGGGTTTTAATTTCGGCAGCGTGATGATGAGGGAGAATCCCAGGGGCAGGAGGAGTTTCGGTAACAGTGAAAGGAAGATTTGGGGGGTTGTTTTTCTTTTTCTTTTTTTCCTTGGGACTGCCCGGGAGAGCTGAACAGCAGTCGGAACTAATTGTAGCTCGCTCAGGAAAGTCTTCATTAGCACTTGCCACTCATCTGGTTGCCAGATGTGCCGAAGAGGAGGGGGAGACGAGGGTATGTGGAGAATGGGCTACATACATACTTAAACCTAATAATCTGTCTTTTGTTTTCGGGACTATTGTGTTGGGGAAGGGAGGGGGACATCCTGGCTCCTCTTTGATGCAGTCAGTTCCTATTGCGTGAATGGAATTCCTTGTCTTCCAACCCGCACCAAGGGGGGGGGGGGGAGCATTGTCAACTAGCAAGAGATTATTATTATTTTTAGCGCTAAATCCGTGACCTAGTATCCCACTGAACACATCTGAAAGTATCTGCCTTGTCGAACTAGTAAAGCTCTACCTTTCTCGTGACTTTAAATTGACGTTCTGTGAGCTTGTGGGCTCGCGAAGTATCAGCTGGGCAGATCAAGCAGAAAAACGGTCTCCTTGTTTCACATTCACTTTGCCAGTGACACGTGGCTGTGAAGAGACGAGCTGGGTTTGCGAGGAGGACGAGAACAACTCCTGGAGTGTAGTTTAGTTTATGTCCAACTCTGCCTCTCGGCCGGGTTTGCAGCTCCAGGGCTTTGCTGTTGCGCCACGTTTCTACATCCTGGGCTTGCAGCTCACGCAGGGGACTTTCATGGAAACCGGAATTGATTTTTCATGCAGACAGGTATTACCAGCTGCTCTTAGAAAGAATCAGACAACCTTCCTCCTCCCGAACTTGTAATATCATTCCGTACTGGAGGGTTTGCAAGAACCAAATTCAGTGCTAGTCTCCAAGGCACCCTCAGCACTCACACCACAACTTCTCCTCCCGCCAACCCCCGAAGGAGTAGAATCTTGCTAAATTAGTCTGTGAGTGGACACCCTGCCTGCTTCGTTCTGATGGAGTATGCTGGCCATCTAATGATGGGGGAACCTCAGCCCGTTCAGAACTTAATGATTTAGATAATTCTCCAAACCCTTTCTAAATAATCGGAACCTATTGACTCTGGACTAAAAATATAAGGGCATGTATACACACGTGATTTCCACAAGGTTTACTACTAGCTTCAGGTCGTGCCAGAAATAAAATAATCTTTTCTCCCAGCATTTCAACACCCCATTTCCCTTCATATAAATTACCGGACCACAGAAACATGACATGATTTATTTAAAAAAAAATTAAAGGGTGATCAAACGTTTTTGAACCTAAACAAAAATATTTGTTGAACTTTGTGGTTTTGGATTGATTCTTGTTTTATATGACTGTTGCCCATCTATAATCCCACCCTCCCTGGAAGCCTGGAATGTAAGTAGTCTTGCTCCCCACCTCAAAGCAGAGCAAATGTTGCATGCATGGAAAGTAGATTGAGGCTGAGCACAGGGCATAGCTCTCAAAGGAAAAGGCAGAGAGAAAATTAAGACTAACCAGGGCACAGGTCTCCCAAACTTTGGGAGGCTGCAGCCAGATGCTTTCTTCAAATTCACTTGAGAACGAACTCTTCCTCCAACCCCCAGGTGGGACATTGACTTTCTTTCCCTCTGCATCCTTGACCTCATTTCTTGGGAAGAAGGCAATCCCAGCCAGCCCAAGCCCACCCAAGCAGGTGACTGGCTGGAAGCAATCAGCTGTGTGCTTTACCACTACCTATTGAGTTGCCTCTTAGTCACTGCTGCATGTGGGCTTCTTTTGACTGCAAGTCCCTGGAAAATCTAGAGCCAAGATTTCTCTGTTACAGGGCCCTCAGAAAGAGCTAACAGCCAGAATACTGATTAAGTTGCCTCGGCCTTACTTTTTGTAGGACAGCAGTGTCTCCTTCTATCCTATCAAACTTGACTGGACTAGCACATTTAATCCATCTGTATACAGATTCTCTGAGGACATAGTTTTCTTAAAACATATTTATGTCCTGCTGTATGGGCCCATGAAAAAGCAAATATAATAAAAGTAAATTAATTATTTACCATCCTAATTTTGCTGTAGCTACTGTTTCATTAGTTGTGCTTTTTAATAATATTAAGTAGCACATTTGCAATTTGTATAATGCTATCAAACATTATTTACACACTCTGAACTGTGGCTGTGCCAACATACAATATATAGACAGCATTTTACTTATAATAATTCATTATTAGAAAACCCAACACTTTAAGTTTGACATTTTTGTCAAATTGATTTCCTTCTGGAGATGTATGTGTATATTCCCTGTTGCTATCTACAGAACTCACTTCATACATATTTTACCATGAAGGCAATGGGACATGACATACACAAACATGCAACATATGCAGTCTCCAATTATTATTTTTTATTTTGATATAAAAATAGAGATATTGGGTACAATTTTCAAACAAACCTAAGTCCCATTTTCAAAAGTGACTTAAGTGCTTAGGAGCTGAGTATCATTGAAAGTTAATGGGGCTTAGGCTCCTAAATCACACGGGCCCTTTAGAAATTTGACCCATTGTCAAGATAAATTTGCTGTGTGTTTTTTTAAAGAGACTTTGCTCGTGTTACTAATAACATTTTGATTACTAAAAGTGAATTATTTAAGAATCTTATTTATTGCAATTTTATATGGTTTTGATTTCTTTTTTGCCGTTCAGTCAGCTTGGCAAGTGAAACTAGACTGGTCAGCTTCACTTGCTGTTTATTGTCAGTTTCACTTCTGTGTTTTCATGTTCTACCACAACACTGAAATCTCTAGGTTATCAGCGGTGTGGGAAATAATGTCATCCAAATGAAAAACTAACCATTTTCAAACATGAAAATATTTCTGTCCATACTGGGTTTTCTATAATCTTAACTTTGAGCCCAAGGTAGCATCAGTTTCTCTTCGAATGAAGGTATATTTTTTTTAATAAAGAAGAAGAGGTTCTATGCTAGGTGGATTGAAAAGAAGTCAGGCCTGTTCACAACCTGGGGTTAATTTGGGGAAGTTCTGATTAAACCAGAGGTTATCCATTTTTTTGTTTTTTGGCGGGGGGAGGGGGGAATGTGGGGAAGGAGGGATTCCATTACAACAGTGAGGTTTTCTCCCTAATAAAAATGAACATAAGTCCCTGCATAAAACTCATAAGAGATTGTAGGTTCTTTGGGACCGGGGACTGTCTTTTTTTGTTCTGTGTTGGTACAGCGCCTAGCACAGTGGTATCCTGGTCCATGACTAGGGCATTTTGGGTTGAATGCTCAAAAGGAATTAGGAATCTAACTCATTTTGAGCATGCAGCCTTATGCAATACAGATAATAACATGAACTCTGTAGGACTGTGAGGTATTGAACTGAGTTCCAAACATAGCTCTTTCCAGTATAATTTTTCTGTGTAAGTGAATAATCTGAATTCTCTCAGATAAGCATGCTAATGGCAGGATATACAAATATTAAATAACACAATATTTCTGCTATTCATACGTACAATAAATTATAACACTGAAATAGTCACTGGGATATATTTAAAAGACTTGGTTGTATGTGGATTTTCACTGTAATGGTGCAAAGATCCAAAATATGAAGTTTACTGAAGAGGTCACAAACATTTTCAGTTTTCTAAATTGCTAATTTGAGGATTACTTGAATACGCCTCCTAAATGCAGAAACACGGGGTAGTCCATGCCTTTTTCACCTTGACATCAGATTGATGTACTGTGTTGTATGTTGGCCTATACCTTGGAACCATTCAGAGGCTGACATTAGTGCTGTATGCTGCAACCTACTTATTAACTGGAGTTGTACACTGGGAGCACATTTGCCTAGTGTTCCAGAATCTGCACAGGCTTCCAATAAGTCCTTGGGTAGAATTCAAGGTGTTGGTTATTGTCTCCTCCACTAAAGAAGTGGATGTAATGAGAGTGCTTGACCGGACCACGAGGGAACCTGTTGACTTATTGCCAGGACAGGTTTATTCGCTGACTGACATTTTTGCCATTACCTTTCATAATTTCACATTTCAACTATACATATAATAAACAATTGGCCATCAAGCCAGTGTATAGCCTTCAAAAATCCATAGTCATTCGACAATCATTCTGTTTAGTTTTTGTCTTCAGAATCTGTGGGGATGAGCTCTCACGTGCCTCTTCTTACCGTTGTTACCCCAAAACCTTCGGATGTAAGCTTGAGACGTGGTCTACCCACTCCCACCTCCCATCTGGTTTCTAGGGAGTGTGGGTTTTGTCCCTTTATCCCTCAAGAGGCTGGCTGCCCCTAGGGTGACCAGATGTCCCGATATTATACAGACAGTCCCAATATTTGGGGCTTTTTCTCATATAGGTGCCTATTAACCCCCACTCCCGTCCCAATTTTTCACCCTTGCTATCTGGTCACCCTAGCTGCCCCATAGATGTATTGAGCCCTCTTCCACCCCTACCCCCCCACAAGTGTTACAGGCAGCAAATCTTTGGATCTCTGCCTCTCTATGAAATGGCTGTCAACCAGGCACTCCTTTTAATAGCAAAGGGGGCAGGCAAGGGAGATTATTCAACCCTCCCCAAGAGCTAAATTCCTTTCTTTACCCTACCCCCTCAGAGATTGGGGCCCAGAGATTCTGATGGCCTAATCTCAGCTTCTCTAAGGTGATGGACTATTGATCTCCCAACCTCACTGGGATGACCTTTTGCTCCCTACACATTGACCTGTGGTTTACACTATAAACTTATGTCGGTATAACGATGTTGCTCAGGGGTGTGGAAAATCCACACCCCTGAGCGACGTAGTTGTACAACCTAACCCCTGGCATAAACAGTGCTATGTCGACGGGAGGGCTTTTCATGTGGACATAGCTACTGACTTGGGGAGGTGGAGTACCTACATTGCCGGGAAAGCTTCTGCTGTCCTTTACATTTTCACAGGCAGTCAGGGACTGCAGAAAGAAGTCCTCCTCGAACCCTATACAACAGGTATGAAGCTTCCAGTTGACAGTTTAACTCCCTAAGAGGCATACACTAGTTGTGAAGCAGTTAACGCACGCACACATTGTTCAGACTATTAACCTCATGCTCTTTTATATTTAATCCTGTAAAGCACAGGCAAGTACAGACCACACTAAACAATAAAACATCCTAAACACAATGTCCCTCACTAGCTCACCCTTCCCTTGGGAGTCCTTGCGAGGGGGTGGGGGCAGGGCCGGCCCACAGAGCCTGAGGCGGGAAGCTCAAATGATGCCCCCATGCTCCCTCGTGTGGGCCAAAACTTTGAAAGGTCTCAATTCTGCCTTCTTCCTGTTCTACTCCTTTCGTGGTACTGCCCCAATAAAGGAGAACTAACAACTTAAAATGCCTTGTTCATAAATTTTAAGTAACACTTAACTTTCAAACACCTGAACAGCAAATGTAACTTTTTTTGTCTGCATGGTAAACACTGGCATTTTTATCTGTTTGAATAATCAAAGTGGTGCTTTCTGTGCCTTCTTGGTTGCAATGATTTGAACTGCTTCCTGAAGGTCCACGATCTGGGCCAGCTCATGCTCTATTGAGATGGTTGCAAGGCCGACCAGCCTCTTCTGTGTCATTGTGGAGCGAAGATGTGTTTTTATTAACTTCAGCTTGAAGAAGCTGCGTTCTCCACTGGCAACTGTTACAGGAAGTCTTCTTCGGTGACTCTTGTATTCTTGAATGGGTGGGAAAACAGCTTCAGCGTGAAGTTCCTCTGCCAACTTCTGTGCGCTCTTCAGAACGTTTTGAAATCCCTCATCTGACCGGTAAGACTGTAGGTATGACTTTGCTTTGTCCAGTTTTTCCATTGCTCCAGATATATCAAGGTCAACACCTTGGAGTCTCTTGCTTACAACATTTATTTCAAACAGTATGTCATGCCACAATACTAAGCCACACAGAAATTTGAAGTTATGTATGTTTCTGGCGATTCCATTTTCCTCTGCCACTGTTCTTCCACGAACAGTTCCTGTCATAGTATTATCCTCCGTAATGGCAACTATGGCATCATCTATCTTCCCAATTTGGTGTTTGATAGGCTTTATCGCCTCCACTCGACTTTCCCATTATGTGGCACTCAGTGGTTTCAGTGTCAGAGAGGATGTTCCCAGGTGTTGCTTCAAAATTTGCCATCCATGAGTTGATGCAGAGAAAAATACACAGATGCTTTGAATTACATTAAAAAATTCAGCAGCCTCACTAGAAGCTGATGCTTCATCATTGATCACCAAGTTCAATGAATGAGAACTGCATGGGACAAAAAAAGCTCGAGGGTTTAACTCTCGGATCCATGTCTGCACTCCTCTGTTCTTTCCTCTCATGTTGGCACCATTATCGTCAGGGCCGTCCTTAGGCATATGCAGCATATGCAGCATATGCAGCTGCATAGGGCACTATGAAATTTGTTGCATACGTGGCAGCACCAGCCCCGGCGACCAGCCCTATCCCTCGGCCGGCCACCCCCGCAAGGGGCAGGGCCATCCCTAGGGGGGTGTGGGGCCCCAGACAACTCCCTCTGCCCTGCCTCTTACCCTTCCCCCCTGCTCCGCCTCCAGCCTGCCTCCATTCCGCCTCTTCCCCCAGTGACCCCACACTCACCGGCAGCAGGAAGTGGAGAGATGCGGCCTCAGCCCGCTCCGCTTCCTCTGCCCCGGCCCCAGCCATGTCGTTCAGGTTGGTGAAAGGACCGCCCCCGGCTCTCACCGGCGGCGGGAAGCGGAGCACCGTGGCTGGGAGCTGGTGGAGTAGAGCGGGCTGTGGCCAGGCTGCTCTGCTTCCCGCCACTGCCGGTGAGTGGTGGTGGTGATCCTTTTCCCCAAGCCCCCTCCCCGAGTGACACGGCTGGGGCTGAGGCGAGGGGAGTGAAGTGGCCTACTCCTGGCCCCCTGCTAATTCCCCGGGTCACTCTGGGCCTTTGGGGCCCCCAAAAATGGCCCCCACAGCTCTGCCTCCCAGACTCTGGGGGGGGGGGGAAGCCTGGGGCCCCACACAGGCCCCCCACGGGGGGGGAGGGCTGCATAGGGCACCCAAATGGCTAGGGACGGCCCTGATTATTGTAGTCCTGACCTCTCATGTCAGCTATCGCAATTCTTGTATCTTGGAGCTTTTTAAGAAGCACATTTGTCATATCAGCTCCTGTAGTATCATCAATGTCAATAAATTCTAGAAAATTAACTCTGACAGTCACCATTGCAGGGACATTTTCACTAGGTTCTGTTGTTGTTACGAAATGCACCATTGGAGTCATTTGTTCCATATGGCTGATGTCAGGTGTGCAGTCCAGAATAACAGAGTAATATCTTGCTGACTTCAGATCTGCCACAATCTTCTGTTTGACTTTTGTTGCCAGTAATGGTATGATCTCATTTTGAAGTGTTTTTCCAAGGTAGTGGTATGTGTACATTTCTTGGGTGGTGACTCTTCTTAGATGCTCCTGGAGTACAGCATCAAACTCAGCCATCAGCTTCACAGTTTTAAGGAAGTTTCCATTGTTTGGCACATACAGCTGATCTGAAGTGTCACGCGGTGCTAGGTTTTGGGTAGCAAGCATTCTCACAATGGCAATGAGCCTTTTCAGAACATTTTGCCAGTAAAGAGACTCTGATGCAATCTTCTCTGGATGCTGATCATCTATGGTGGCCTTTAACCTTAGTCTCATCTCAAACTCTTTCCACCTATGGAATGCTCTCTGGTGATTTGCTGTCTTCTTGTGGCATGCCAGATTTCTAGCCAGATATTTCTACTCCTTTGTTCCTGTAGAGCCCAATGTAGCTGGAACATTAGACTGGAAGAGTTTGCAACAAAATCCCATCTTTGGTCTCCCTACTCTAAGGCCGTTGAAGAGGGGGTGAACTCAGATGGATATATTCATGGGCGGTACCTTGTTTATTTTTGTGGTTTTGATTAATAGGATAGGCACCCAGAGCGCTGCACATGTGCCAGTAGTTGCATCTGAGAAATCTGAAGACATAAGTCAGTCTCAAGAAGCATCCCTGACAACATGCACTAATTTATGGCAACTCATATTTTATAGTTTGATTCTGTTTCAATAGCAAGAACACAGGATTTCTAAAACAGTGCTGCCAACCCATTTTATCCCAAGTCTTGCAGTATTTCGTGTTTCTTGTAAAGCCCTAGCTCGTGTGAATTCCTGAAAATCTCAACTTTCATTAAAAATATATATATATAGTTTCTAGCCCTTATGGGCACAGAGAAAAGCTTGAAAATGTGACCTGACTGCACCCTAAAGGTTTAAATATCAAAGTTAATGAAAAAGGATCCAAAGTTTGTGTGTGTATTTAAATATCATGATTGTTAAACCAATCTTATAATTTGGGGTGGGATGACTCCTGATTTTTTAACACTTTTTCAGTTGGCAATACTCAGCACAACATTTATTTATTTATGCAGGCTCTTGGTCCTGATTTTAGGATTTTTTTCAGTTCACATTCTTTCTCCCTCTTTCCCAGATTTCTAAGGATCACCCAGTGTTTCCTCCTCTTTTACTTTCACCACTCAGTGGTTGAAGAGGTCAGTTTTCTGTTCACAGTGCTCTGACTCAGAGAAGTATCTAGACTGTGGGGCAGAATGGTACTTGGGGCAGCCTGGCCTGCCGCCACACAACTGCAGCCGCACTACACCATGTACGTCTGCTCGAGCTGGAAATTAAACCTCCATCTTGAAGTGTTAGATCTACCCTTAGTCCTTGATTCTGCAATGTTGTGCTACCACAGAGCCCTGTTAGCTTCAGTAACTAATCTCTGCATGGGTGTAGCAATCTGCATGCAACAAGTTACAGGTTCAGGGTCTTAAATTTTAGAACTGAAATTCATGTGAATGGGCTTTCTCTCTATGTTTCTGGTTATTACAGCTTTTGGGTGGGCCAGAAATACTGGAAGGTCACTAGTATAGACTTTCTCATGGGAGTTTCCTGTCATAATCTAAACCAGAGTGACAAGGTGGGTGAGGGCAATATCTTTTATTAGACAAACTTCAGTAAAAGATATTACCTCACTCACCTTGTCTCTCTAATATCCTGGGACCAACATAGCTAAAACCATGCTGCATAGTCTAAACCAATAATTCAGGTATACCTTGAAATAACAAATAATATAAAATATAATATAATATAATTAATCATTATAATTGATTTAATTATAATTAATAAAATATCCCATCGTGATTTGTATTCAGTTTTGTGCCTGGGGTTTTGGGTAGGGCCTTACTTTGTCCTAGGCAGTTCAACCTCTGTACAATTGAAATAATTTTGAGACAGAAAAAATGTATGTATGTTGACAACTCTATGTACCACTCAGTAACCTGATGTGAAATTAAACTAGGCACACAAAAGACACTTTTGACTAAAGGGGCACTAATTTACAGGCTATTTGTTGACTTAGTTAAGAAAATTTCTTGTGGTTTCAGAAAATCAGGATTATTTCCTTTTTAATAAGGAAGGAACATCAGTTCAACAGACAATAAAGCTGTTTTAAACCTGCTAAATACTATGCAATAGATGCGTACTGCTAATTAAGGTACGTGTTGAATTGTAATTATGTCATCCTGAGGGATTTACATATAGAGTCTAGTTAAAATTTGATTCAATCTTCTATCACTCACAGAAGGCGCAAATTATTATTCATTTAGTGCTCTCTGATTTCAGTTCTAAAGGTAATCCAGAAAAAAGAGAGGGATTTTTGTTTTATCAGCATTGTTTAAGAACTAAGATCCTTTAATTATCACACTGTACCAATAGTCTGCTACCAATTTACCGACAGAGCGGTTCAGGTCTTAAACTGACAATTACCCTACTGACAGAGAAAGATAGATGGATGAAGTGTCTAGCCAACAAGCAAATACACCAAATTTGATTTTGAGGCTACTTGTTGTCACCACCAGATAAAGTTTCTTGGCTGCCCAAGTAAAAGCATGTGGAACTTATATAACACCTTTCAATCAAACCTATGAAAGCATAGAACACAGATCTAAAAAAGAAAAGGGTGCAAAGATGAATTAAAGCTAAATTGGACCCATATCCAGTAAGCTTTTGGGACTTTTGGACAGACTGTTTCTTCCAAATTAACCCTGGGAGACCCTATCTCTGACCCCCAGATAGACACTTGCCTTACAGAAATTAATAATTAATTAAGTCTCCCAACAGCCCAGTGAAAGAAATAAGTAGCATCATATCTGTTTTATAGGGAAATTACAGTGGGTGACCGTAAAAGGAATATTTTTTGCCGTACTGAACTTATAACTGTAAATTGGTGTACCTTCCTATACAGTAATTAACGTTAAAAACCAACATTTATCCATATTAGTCCGACAGTGGTAACTGAGATTACACCAATTTTTCCATATAGTTGGCATGGGAGCTATCTCTGATCATCATTGGCAATTGTTCATTTTCTTTTTTTAATGATTTCTGCTATACTTAGAATATAATATCCTGGTGATGTGTTTTTATTGCAGCAAGATAAATGGTCTCCTACTCTTTCTTACCTTAAACTCTTTCCCACTGAAGTCAATGGGATTAATTGTCTGAATAAAGATTACTTACCAGAGTAAAGGTTGCAGGATCTGACCCTATATAAACCACCCACTACTGAAAGGCAGTCTCCTCTGAAGTAGAATGCAGCAGCTGCTTAGCAGCTCGCTGCAATGCTTTGCAAGAGTTTAATGCCAGAAAGGTAAACAAGGACAGTGGGTAAAACCTGGTTCTAAAGTAAAGGCTAACTTTGACTTGCTGCATTGTGGAAGGTAGAAGCTCAGAAATCTGATTGTGTCTGGCAAAAAATGGTGGCATTTTGATAAGGCCAGTTGGCAGGAGGATGTAAAAGAACCCAAGTGAGTGACGTTTCAGTTTGTGGGATTTAAGTGAGCCTATAGCAAACATTCTACTCTGGGTGTCCCTTCCAACTTACTGCCTCCACACAGCTGCTCGTTTTCAGCATTGGCCATGGGTTGGAGTGGGTTAGCTAACCACTGAAAAAGTCGATTGCTGATTGTCTTTGGAAAAAAGACATACATCAGATTTGGCACATCAGCTTTCTGGCACACAGCACCATACTACTGTGTTTTGTAAAGGATTTTGTATACAGGCTATTTTAAAACACTTTGCAGAGTTAAATAATATTATAATAGCAGAGGGAGGAATTGAAAGTTCAAGGCAAGAGAAGAAAAGGCAGTTTTCAGCTGAGATTTGGAAAGAGACGAATTGGTGAGGTAGAGAGATTCAGGAAGGTGATCACACATATGGCGGAAGCTGCAAGAAGGAGGCTCCTTCTCTGTTGGCTAGATAAGATTGAGTGAAGAGACAGAGAAAGAGGCAAGAGCTAAATGAGAGATGGGAGTGGGGAGATCTTTGAGGTGAGATGACATAAATTCAGAGAGGGTTTGTGGGTTGTATTTTTTTTTTTTAAGAGGAGTGACGTTTTGAATGGATACTGAAAAACTGGGGAGCCCCATGGATTTGTCTGAGTGTTTGCATGCCACCTTTGCTTCTGGACATATAGTATAGACCAGATTCTCTGGCCTGTTCTATTCCCTTTGAGCCACTTGAATAGTGCAAAGCGTGTGGGGACTGACTATATCTCCCCTGCTTGGGGGTACCCCACAATATGAGGGAATCCCCTGTGGGTATAAAGCTGGCATAGCTGGCACCTATGCTTTACTCCCTGCAACCTCCAATGTAGAGGTATGTCAGGGGTGGCTGATAAAAATTAGAGCAGCCCTCAGGCTAATCTAACCTGTGCTGGGGCAGAAAATCGGGTGGCCATGTCTTTGTGCTGTATTCTATGGAAGCTGGACATGGCAGAGAATCTTGCCTCGTATGCCCAATTTATGTCACAATAATGTGGGGTGTACTTTGTCATCACAGGATAGAATTAGCTATGTAACCTTTAATTGTGTTTTCTTTACAGATGAGTTTTTGTATCACCTTTGTTAACACGTCATATATAAATCCATGTGTTCAAAAAACAGGAGTCAGGCTCTAAAAGTCATGAGATTGTCCTAAAAATAATATCTTTGGGGATTTTCTTCTTTGCCTTTATTTGCCTGATGTTTGAGCCTATGGGATACACTGGGGACATGTTTTCAAGCTTTTCTTTGCAACCATGAGAGCAAGAAACTCATTGTATTTAAAATCAGAGCTGAGGCTCTCACATAATCACGACTCCAAGAGCTGGGGCTTTAAGTAAAACAACAAATATGGAAAGACTCATGATGAAATAGTAAGAGCTGGCCATACGTAATGAGTGAAAGTGAGAGCATTTGTATTTCACGTAGAACAGAGGTTTTCAATCTGTGGTCTGCGGACCCCTGGGGAATCTTCAGACTATGTCTAAGATTTCCAAAGGGGTCTGCACCACCATTCGAAAAGTTTTCCGGTCCACAGATGAAAAAAGGTTGAAAACCACTGATTTAGAAAATGGTTTTAATGGATTGCCAACGTTGTTTTGTGATTTTTCAAAAGCTGCTGCAATGTATTCCCAAAAAATAAGTCTTTACCAGTCAGCTGACTAAGAATTATGAAGTCTTTTATGGCATTCTGAGGCTACTGTCATTGATTTAATAAAAAAAAAAAAAAAGGCAACAAAATGGAATTGTTTCATGCCATAGACTAGTAATGATTTCAAGAAGTTTGGAGATTCGAAAAGATATAGGGGTTTTCTGGCAGGGACAGTCCCCAACAATTTGTTATCTTTCTGCAATGACAAGGAGATAAGATAATTGTTCAATATTACCTCATGATCTTGTTGTAGAACAATGGTACAAAAGTACAGTTCTGCCCTAGCTCTCATTTGTTCTTATTGGGAATACACCTAGGTTCCCCTCTATTGCACACAAATAAGTAGGCAAAAACCTGGGGCTCAGCATTTAAAAGCTCAGCTCTTGGTGTAGCATGGAGGTAAGAAAGCATCTACAGTAACTGCTATGTGCATTAAATCACTTGCTTCCTGAGCATCTGACATCAACAACTTTCAAGCATTGTGCTCACATTTTGATTCTCTATGTTTAAAAGGCTTAAGTCTAACGGAATTTACATCCCATGTAATTTTGATTGAATGTGTCAATGTAAAATAGACAGAAATGTTTCTGAGCGTGTGATTCTCCGTTTCATTGGCAGAGGCAGGTTTTGCTCCCTGATTTTTGTTACTCATTTTGTGAGCAGAGAATGAAGGGAAAAGGAGCAGTGCTGAGAACCATATTAATAATTTATGGACGTATCATTTTAAACCTGACACTGAGCAAGAGAGACTAGGACAATTCACTAACCACACCTCTACCCAATGTAGCCAATTTAATGACAGCAACTGGGTGAGCAGCAGCTTGGGAAGAGTGCGAGGTACCTTAGTGCTAGTCTTGAGCAAGCTGCAAAGTCAAACCTGGCTCTGAACTTCCCTTAAGTTCATGAGTATTTGTATCTGGGGATTTGGTTGCGTCCATTATACAGATAGGAGCAGTTACACTGAGAAATTCAGATCCAGACTTTGTATCTGTGTGTTTGAAGCTTGGCTTTTGTTCCTACCAATCTCTGCTGTTTAAGTTGAATGCCATGCAATTATTCACCATGGAGAAGTGTCATGGCATTCATCAGCATCCCCACAATAACAAACACATGTGCAATGAAATTTTATTTGGGGTCAGAACCTGAGGTCTTCTGGCTTGACTTCTCTTCAGCCAGAAATTCTGAAGCATGTCCAAAGGAAGAACCAGAACCAATTCCTAAATCACTAACCTGTTAAAAATCCTAATTTAGGGACTGATTCTCATCTCACACCAAATCAGGAGTAACTCCACTACAGTCAGTGGAGGAACTAACATAACACCAATGTGACAGTGGAATTTGGCTCCAGGCCCTTACTCATAACCCTTTCAAGGAGGAATACAAGGTTTAACTGAGCCAAATTTGGCCCTAAAACCATATCCCTATCACATAAGAATGAAAATGTTTTCAAAGTGATCAAAACAGATTTTTTAAGACCGAATTTTTTGGT
Source organism: Malaclemys terrapin pileata (assembly GCF_027887155.1). Taxonomy (NCBI): domain Eukaryota; kingdom Metazoa; phylum Chordata; order Testudines; family Emydidae; genus Malaclemys; species Malaclemys terrapin. The sequence goes on from NC_071505.1 coordinate 118,461,603, forward strand.
GATGTTTTTAGATATTTTCCATAAAAGAGGAAATCAGGAAATTACAGCCCAATCCAAATGTTCATGACTCACTTTAGAAAATGCCTCCATTAATAAAAAAAAAGTCAGTTTCTTGCAAAAGATCTTTAGTGCTTCTGATTCGCTGCTACTAGGTATTAACACCACCTGTTGGGGGTCTGATCCAGGGGACAATATCCGCACCTTCCAGGCTGTGCATGATTCTAAAGGCTGTGGTTGCCAGCTGTGTGGCAAACTGACCTCCTAGGGATGAGGTCCACAGCAGGAAGTAGCAAAGACATTCAGTAGGCCAGTGAGTGCTGTAAATGAGCTCAATGCCTCCCACTGCCCCTGTTCCTTAAGCTGTAGCCACTTTTGAGTCTGTATAACCTACTGAAGTCACTCTAGGAGCAATTCCTTCTCCCTTCTACATGGGTGCAGGACTGGAGGTGGCTGGATTCCAGGCCCAGCTTTCTTTCTCTGTTCTCTAAATAAGAAAAACCTTTTGTTGCTGGCATTAGCAGGGCAATCCCACCCGAACAGCTTTAAAGAGAAAGTTTGTGGGGGCCTCTACCTCTGTTCACTGGAGCGACAGTAGGACATCCACTTGCTTCATTATGAAAGTTGAGGCCTCCTTTGCTCCATCGTCACTTTGTCTAGGGTGAACAGCAAGACAATCTTTGACTCGATGGTCCTCTTCTCTTCCCTGTGGCTCAGCTTCAGCCAAGGATACATCTTCAGAGCAGAATGACCTTTTAAAATTCTTCCCTAGCTGACTGAACATCAAGGACTCTGTATTAGGATGCAGGCGATGCAATGGGTGTGCTCAATCTGTTCCCATTCCTCGTCCCAGTGTTATTCCCCTGGGGCAGTCATAGGCAGCTGCGTAATACCTAGGCCTAGCAATACATAGCCTCAGCTGAGGGAGAAGTCCCCCCTCAAAATGAGGAGCAGCCTCTGCAGCTGCATATGTAGGGAGACCTAAGGTGCTTCCTTGGGGCAGCAGCTACAAAGGCTGCATTCTGCTGGATAGGGCCCTTATTCTTTAATCATTAGCAATAATGAGGTTTTTGTCATATGAAAAAAAAAAAAGAAAGACAGAAAAGAAAAAAAAGAAAAGAAAGGAAAAAGAAAAGATTGGGAATAGTTGGGATTATCTCTGTGCCGTCTCTCAGGTCCAGTGACAACATGACTACAATGGGCAGCTTTCAGAACTGCATATGGTCTTCCTTCCGAGGGAGTTGATTAAGCGACTCCGGATGAAATTGAAATCCTGTGATTTGACCTTTGTCTGGCCTGGGAGGGCTGCAATTCGCATAACAATTTCCTTTTGTTCTTTGTTTGGAGTTATTAATCCAACATGAGCCTCGAATTAATCAGGGGTAGTGCGTTGTTACATTTCTAATTCACAGCTCCACTGCTTGTGTCTTTTTTAATTAAGGCCGAATGATAGCAGGCCCTAGCCCCTGATTGCAACACTTACTAACCACACATTGAGGGATGAAGAGGCTAAATAGGCAGAATGAGATTACTTCAAGGTTTCACTTAATTGTTTTCTTCCTTTAAGTAAAGAGCATTGAATGAACATTGTTAATTCCAGGCTGGGAGTATTTCTTTTATATATATATATATGTGTGTGTGTGTGTGTGTGTGTGTGTGTGTGTGTTAGGGTGGGGGAGGTTAGGACGGTTGCAATGAGGACTCTGAGCTCTAATGGCTTAAGGGTTTGTAAAATTGAAGCTCTTGGTTATTGATTTAAACCATTCCTCCTATGTCCCCTGGGAACTAAGGGTGGAGGGAGAAGGAAAAGAGTTGAAGAACATTAAACTTCAGTTAGTGATGTGGGTTTGCTTTTATCAGGTTTGACCCCTTTTGTTTATGTAGATTTTTGTTGTTGTATGTTTGCTGAAGGTTCAAAGGTGGGAAATACAAGAAGACTGACTAGTAAGGCAATGTACTGAGAGATACTAATCTCCTCAAAGCTTCACAATAGTAATAATGGTAATTAATAAAATCGAGGCAAGCCAGTAGTATCACACAGCAGGTTTTGTTCATGCTGAAGAATGTGTGAATAATATTTCAGAAGCTGTTTGTAAATTTTTATTGTTGGAACTGCTCAGGGCCGCAAAGACCCAGGTGTAGATGATCTCAATTAGATTTGTTCTGTGGAAATGAATCTGTGCCAGGCACTCACTGCACTAGAAAATACAGGCACTAGGAGCCTGATCCTGCCATCTTTACTCACACGAGTGGTTTCATTGAGTTTGAATAAGGATTATTCCATATGAATAAAGGTTGCAGGATCAGACCCAACATTGGTGCCTTGTCTGCAGAGTGGATGAGTGGATTTTGAAATGGATATAAATTTATGGGTAAGGGTTAATGCTTGCAGTCCATAGGTCCTGGAATTAGGAGTGCTGGGGGTGCTGCTGCACCCCTTGGTTTGAAGTGGTTTTCATCGTATACGGGGTTTACGGTTTGGTTCTATGGCTCTCAGCACCCTCATTCTACAAATTGTTCCAGCACTCATACAATCCCAATTCTGCAGTTGTTGCATGTGCAGAATCCCCATTGATTTCAGCATGTGTTGTCTGCTTGTAAACACTAAGATATCTAGCCCTGTAGTTGCCAGGTGGGGTGGAGGGGGGAAAGTACTTGCATGAAATAGTTATGATTTATGTCACTGTTGATCATACAAGCTCATACAGATGCAGAACTAGCATTCTAGCCCTGTTATGTGACTATAGTATTGCCTTTCTAAATTCTGCATACGCTGTGGCTGTTTCATGCTGGATTAGCTAAGAACGCGATGGTAAAACCTCTAGATGGGTTCAGTGAAAGAACTGTACAAACTCCAAAGGAGAAAGTGCTCCAGGTAAAAGCTTATTTCTGTCTTTAGAAGTCTATATTGTACATGGAGTTGGCTTTGTTAAATGAGCATGAAAAGGACAGGCTATGTCCAGGCTTGCAGAGAAATTCGTGCACTTGTTTGAAAGCAACAAGTAAACAAACCACTGTGCTTCTCCCCTCAAAGACTTTGGATCAGATCTTGGTGTAAATCAGCATAGCTCTATTTCACTCAGTGGTCTGGCACTTCAGCATAGCTCTATTTACACCAACTCAGGGTCTGGCACTTCACTGTTCATTATATACAGTGTATATATAATATATACAATGGCATGTTCTGTATATAAACATATATCTGTATCTGTGAGCAGAGGGCTCCGATAGCCTTTGTGCTCGTATATCCTAAGTCTGAGTATGGTCTATATTGTTAGGGTTACCATTCGTCCGGATTTACCCGGACATGTCCTCCTTTTGTGTGCTAAAAATAGCGTCCGGGGGGAATTTGTAAAGCACTCACAATGTCCGGGATTTCCCCCTCCCCCGGCAGAGCGAGCGGCTGGGAGGGCTGCAGGAAAGTCCCGGGCTGGACTCCGGAGCAGCTTCCTCCTCCCACCCCCCCCTCCCTGCATTCTGAGCCGGCCGGCAGCTCCTCCTCCTGCAGCCCGCTCCGGCAACCCTGTGCAGGGCCAGGGACCAGGTTTTGTGTTGTGCAGGGGAGCTCAGCCATGTGTCCGGCTGGCACAGAGCCCAACACCCTGTTCTGAGCAGCAGGGTAAGGGGGGGCAGGAGAAGGGACAGGGAGGTTCTGGAGGGGGCAGTCAAGAAACGGGGGGGGGGGGGCTTTTGGAGGGGAGTGGAGAAAGTTTTGGGCAGTCAGGGTACAGGTAGGGGGTAGGGTCCTGGGGGGCAGTTGGGGGGGGGGTCTTAGGAGGGGGCAGTTAGGGGACAAGGAACAGGGAGTCTTAGGTAGGGGGTGGGGTTCTGGAGGGCAGTTAGGAGCAGGGGTCCCAGGAGGGGGCAGTCAGGGGACAAGGAGCGGGGGGTAGGGGGCTGGGAGTTCTGGGGGGGAGCTGTCAGGGGGCAGGAGTGGGGAGAGGTATCGGAGCAGTCAGGGGACAGGGAGCAGAGGGGTTTAGATGGGTTGGGAGTTCTGGGGGGGCTGTCAGGGGGCAGGAGTGTGGAGAGGGATCGGAGCAGTCAGGGGACAGGGAGCAGAGGGGTTTAGATGGGTTGGGAGTTCTGGGGGGGGCTGTCAGGGGGTGGGGAGTGGTTGGATGGGGCGTGGGAGTTCCAGGGGTCTGTCTGGGGGTGGGGGTGTGGATAAGGGTTGGGGCAGTCAGGGGACAAGAGGCAAGGAGGCTTAGATAGGGAGTGGAGTCCCGGGGGGCAGTTAGGGGCAGGGGTCCCAGGAGGGGGCAGTCAGGGGACAAGGAACGGGGGGAGGGTTGGGGGTTCTGGGGGGGCGGGAAGTGGGAGGGGCAGGGGCGGGGCTAGGGCGGGGCTCCTCCCGTCCTCTTTTTTGCTTGTTGAAATATGGTAACCCTAATATTGTCTTCTCAGGTTATGTATGCTCTAACCCTGTGAGGTGCTGAATGCCAACTACAACTCCCATTCAGGAGAATAGGAGTTGATGGTATTGTCATTGAAGTCAATGGAATTTGAGGGTGGTCAGAACTGTTGTAATGGGGTTCTTACGTGTAATTCAGATTCATACACCTCAGTCAGTCTCTAGGGGTCAGAGTCTGATGCCCTGGAATTGAGCAGTACCTGACTCAACAAATAGTCCCACTGAATCATACTGTGCGTGCACTAGGTACTACTCAGTATCCGTAACTATGTCAGAATCTGGCCCTCAATTATTTATTTTGAATTTCCTCTGCCATTTGTGTGCTCTAAATATTTCACAAATGTCCATCTTGGTCTCTTTTTTTCTGGAAGTTTGTGCAAAATAAGGAACGTTTGTTCAGCATATTCAGTTTCAGGATTGAAATCTACATTGAGCTCATCTCTTTACCTTTTAAATCTGTGTGTTTCTTTTTAATTATTCTTTCAAGGCTATTTTGTTGATGGACATTCTTATTTAAGGAGCCATATTACGTGGCAAGTAGGCAGTAGGTTGAATGAATAACAGTAGCCCCATTTTGTTTGTTGTGTGGGCTGTTTGGGATAAGATCTTAAAAACAACACACAACACACTGAACATAGATTTTTAAGATCTTATGGCATTCTTCATAACAATAGAGTCTGGGTGTTCTTGTCCAAAATTCCCTATCCTGATTCTTGTGGAGCAAGCTGTTCATCATTTGTATTTTCAGCTGCTGTCCTTTACCTCAGAAGTGGACGTTTTTCTATGTGTGCTGTGCATATATTTTCAGCAGTTCGAGATCCTTCAGAATGAGAGGTGCTATATAAATATATGACGTTGTTATAATAATTTATTGGATGGCTATGCCCCATAATAGAGTATGGTATTTTTGAAGCATTTTGTTAAACAAATAGAACTAGATAGCCTTTCTACAGTTGTCAGTGGTTGGTTTGCTCTCTCTGTAACATGTCATTGCAGATTCCTTTTAATTACTCTATCAAGGGTGTTAGGCTTTTTGCCATACTCAGGAGCCAAAGGGCTGAGGAGCTAATGTTTTTTCTATCTGTGCCCAATGTGTTTTTAGTCTGCAGTTATTTATGGGGCAGTCCATTGGTCAATAGTTCTCGAGTACACACAGCTGTAATCTACACAGTTACTAGCCCACAAATAAACAAGGGGCTACTTTTGTTATTGCTGCCTCTGTCATTCCTGGCAGCTTTAGACAATCTGTTGCCGTTTATGGCAACATGTCACTAGACTTTTGTTCATTTGGGCTTTTTTGGGAGAGGGGGGGCTTTTTTTATTTTTAAATTTACACTTTGCCATAATCCAAATTCATACAGAGCGCGAGGATATGCTCCTCGTGTCACTGGTGACAAATTTGCCCCTGTGCGGCATAATGTCAGATCTCAGCCATAGAATGTCAACCATTGGTCCAAAATGCGGGATAGGTGCTGTTGTTACTTATCATGAAATTGGTGACAAGTTGGCCCTGGCCTATTATTTCTTGTGTTCTCTCTTCTTTTGGACATAAGGTAGAGATTACTATTAATGGTTCTTTTAGTTTCTAGGAGCTCCTCCCACTGTGCTGTCTCACTGTGATTTCCCCCCCCCCCCTTTCCTGGTTGAATGGTTGTCTTTGATGTCACACAAGAGAATACTGTTGGCTAACAGTCTAGAGGCTGCTTCATTTGAGCTAACCACCACATGAAAACAAATGTGATCCATCATATTTCATTAACTAGCTGCCCCCTGTTCGGATGCCCTTTTTTGATGTCAGAGCGCATCCTGACAGAAATCAAAAAGATATGTGTGATTAAGACCAGTAATAATACTTATTGCATTGTATTGTAAATTACCTTTCAGGGCCCCGCTACTTTATCAGCCCCACTGGCTTTGGCTCGGGTACATTTTTGACTACTCTGTATATACAGTGTATTAGCGCAATGGAGATCATTATGTGGCCTGTATTTGAGTCATTTTTATTTAAGATGCCAAACAATAAGCTGTTGATTGGGGGAACAAGAGGCGAACAATAATGTTCTGTGTCACATAATATACCACCATTTTCCAGCTTTGCTTTAGAAGGGCCCTCTTTATTGTTTTTGTATAAAAATGGTTCTTAGGAGGAGGAATATTTTGCTGAGGTATGTCATTATTTTGCAAATTTCTATTATCTCATCATGTTGTCTTCATTGTAAATTGCAGCTAATTAGGAACCTAGTTAGAGCCCCAGCTTTGAGGCTGGCTTTTTTGTGAAAAGAGCCCACCGATTACTGCACTACAAGAGAGGAAGGGAGAGAAAAAGGAGATTAATCTGGTTACCTAGGCGACACTCGCTTCCATCTGCGAGGAACAATACATTTTTGTTTCCTTGGCTCAGTTCAGATCTGTTTTGTTTAGGGGAAAAAAAGAGAGAGAGAGAGAGAGAGAACGTAGCCCCACAACAATGCTGAATTCTGTCTAGCCCCGGCTTACCGGCTTCGATTCCTCTGCAAGTTAGGGGTCCCAGGGGAGTGGGAAGATGAAAGAGATAAGCTCCAAAGTTGTCAAAGGTCGTGACCTTGCCACACAAAGCCAGCAGTTTTACTTCTAAATCCCCTTCTCCCAAAAAGCACTTAATGAAATAATATACTGTGCTTCTCAACACCCCGTAGTCTTTATTAAGCAGCAAGGCCCCCGAGATTGTGAATTTAAGGAGTCATTTAAAACTTCTGACTAAACAGTCAGTGACAGCTTCTACGGTAGATGGGCTATTTTTCTGTGTGCGCGAGACAACTTTTTTTTTCAGTGTCTCCCGTAAGTGGCAACGTAGTTTCCCTGACACACGTTTTGTGACTGCGTTTGCACAAAAGGTGGAGGTCTGTGAATGGAGGACGGTCTGCTTTATTTTAAAAAAATTTCTCCTTCAGTTACCTTCACAGGGTCATGGTTTAAAAGAAGAAACTAACCTGTGTCTTCTGTCGTGCTTCAAATTATTAAGCCTTTCCATGACTGTTGCGCACAATAGACAATGCAGTCACGTTATTGGCTTCTTTTTATGTAGCTTGCCAGAGAAAGGGCTGAGGTAATAACCAGAGCTGATAGAGCCTGGCTAAAATGCTCAGAAAGGCTCAGAAGCCCTTGAACTGAATTGGCTAAATCCACAGTCTTTTGATAAGCATAATGCTTTCTCCAGGTGTTATGCCATCATGTATAATGTTTTGCTATCTGGTGGTGTTATGGATTATGACATAAAGTCACAAAAATATTGAAGTTACTGGTTTTAGCTTATCTGAGCTTTCAAACCTAGACGACTGATCAAATCAGAACAAGTATCAGGCTAACAACCCTACAATCCCCACTTTGTGTTGTACTAAAGTACTGTTCTATATTTCATTCTCTGGAACAAGCTCTTAAAGGCTGTCTCAGTGATAATGCTTGTCTCTCTTTGACTGGGAATGACGGTCATCAAATTTGAAAATACAAATGTGCAGTTGGGATGAAGGAAGGTACGGACTTATTTAGTGTCTATGCAGAGAAGCAATAATGATCTTGGAGTTAAAGCATGGGACTAGGAGTCAGGAGATCATAGTTCTATTTCTGGCCTGTCACAGGCTTTCTGTGAAACCTTGGGAAATTCACTCAACCTATTTATGCCTCGGTTTTTCTTTTTCTAAAATGAGGATATGTGATGGGGTTTTGACCCTGCACGGAGATGAGGGGAGTGAAGGAACAGTACTGGGCCAAGAGGACCCCACCCCTTAGCAACTGTAGAGCATGGTCCACATGGAAGATCTGCTCAAAAGGGGTCTCTAACAGTCAGGCAGTGAAGGAGAGTGAAGAATTGGCTGTCTGAACGGAGAAAGACATTTTGCAGCTTCTGGGGACAAAGCAATTCACAGGAGAGTGTCTGGACCATGGGTAAGACCCAAACAGAATGATAGGGGCCTGCCCCTTTTCCCTCCCTTACTCCCTCCTGAAGGAGAATATCTGGACAGTAGAGAGTGTCAGCTGAGGAATGCCTAGTTGACTGACTGAGCTGCTGGGACTGATTGGGAACTCCGGCTGGGGGAAAGCGGTCTGTGTCCATACCTCAAACTGAAGAGCGAGCAATGGAGGTAGAAAACAGCCCTGGGGAGGCTGGTCAGGTGCATCAGGAAGAGGTAACCAAGACATTCCACACCTCTCCACCTTGGGCATTGGAATGGGACCCTCTTTCCCCCACTAGTGGAGAGGACCAAAAAGTTGTTTAACAATCCATGATAATACTGTGTACTAAATTAGAGCAGGAAGCAAAGAATTCCGTATCCACTTTGAACTAAGTTGCAATTTGGCAGGACTTTAACATCCCTGCTCCTATGGAAGGTCCCTGGGAGTTTTAATAGCCATGAGTGGTCAAGGCCACAGTTTTACGTTTTGTTCAAAATATGACAGGTGACAGATATGTACAGAGCCCACAACCAGATAAGCAGAGCCTCTGCAGTGAGAAAAGGGAGGCAGATTCACTGCTACTGGGAGACACTGTCTAGGCTACCAATCATGGAAGGGGGGAACCCTCCAGCAAAAATTGACAAGGAGTAGGAAATAAAGAGGAGCCAAAGTTAGGTTTATGGTAGCAGGAGAAGGAGGACTTTCTAGCCTTACCAGGTAGTTCTTGGTTTAAGGGTTTAGGAACGGTTTAGGAAGCCCTGGAATCAAAAAACAAACAGAAGACTTTGAGGAAGAGATTCAGAGCCAGTCCCCAAGGTAACCTAGAGAATGAGGCTGTGGCTGGGTTCTGAAGTGGCTGAGGGGGAGAAACGGTTTAGAGAGATTTTGGAAGTACCAGTAAGAAAAGGCCAGTATCTGCCTCAATCCTGCTAAAATGGTAGGACCGTTTAGTGGGAATTTTGTTCTGTCATGCTAATAACAAGGAATTCTAATTCTGCCTAAAGTACAGGCCCAGCTCTATTTAATTTCCCTGAAATGAAGGACTATATAGGTTATTCCTAGGCTGGAGACTGGAAAAGTCCCTTGACTGTCTTATGCCCTGACACCTGAATGCACAGTTGCTGTAGCCCTGCCTGGAAGACCTTTTTATTATATATGTATAGAGATCCAATTGATGTTTGAAACTACTTAGTGTCCCAGCAGGTGTTTTGAGCAGTGCAAAAAACTGCACTGCAGCCTGTCTATCATGCAGCAGTGCCAACAGAACAGCACCACCCAACATAACATTGAGGCTTTGGTTCAGGAGTGTCTCACAGAGACTAGTGCCACAAATGCTACTTCTTGCGGTGCATGGTGTTTCTCTGGGAGGTCTCTCATCTCAGTACTAATCAGGACCAACCCAGCTTAGCTTGTGAAATTGACAAGACCACACCGAGGGGTAGACTTATTGCATCATCCTCATCCTATGCTATATGTTAGCATGAATAACTCATGCTGCTGTAATTTTATGTTGTATTTTGACAGCTGTACAGGAAGTTGGATGCAGTAAGAGAGAGCTGTCTCAGTCCTAATGAGTTTATATTGACATGAATCACTTGGTAGGCTACACAAAAGGTTCCCAGCCAGCACACCATCTTAGCACATCCTGCCATAGCACTTCAGCTCAAGCTAGTTTACTACCATTTATTCTCAGATTATTTGTTGTTGTTCTGTAGTGCAGTTTCCCCTCACTCCCACCCCATTACCATAAGTTCTGTATGGGAATGTGTGAACTGGGTCAGGTAACATAAGAACTGATGCAGACATTCAGCCAAAGCCTGAACCAAAACCTGACCTTTTCTGAGGTTTGAAAAGGTTTTGTTAACGTCATTGTTCATGTGCCTTGGAACTTCTTGCTGTCATGTTATTCCTGTAATAATGTAAACTTTGTAAAGTGCTTTGAGATCTACAGATGTAAAGTGTTATACAAGAGTTAGATATTATCATTATTATTTATTTATTACCACTATGGGAGAAACTCAGGTATTTCCAGCTTGTCTGAAACCAGTAAGTACCATACATTTTGTGAGTCCAGTCTCATGAGTTTTCAAACCTGATTTTCAGCAACAAAATTCAAATAACCGTTCATCCTTTGGGACAGAACCTCAGCTGATATAAATTGGCATAGGCCCATTGAAGTCAATGGTGCTACGCTGCTTTACACCATTTGAGGGTCTGGCCTTTAATTTATCTGTTTTGGTTATTATATGGCCACTCCCATTATAGTATATGTGCCCCCAATGAACTTTTTGATGCTCTTCCAAAGAACACTGCCAAGCTTTTTGATTAGCAATGGGTTTTGACCAAAACCCTGAGGCTGAACATCATCAAATTTGGGGAAGTTTGAATTCAGATCCAATCTGTTCATGTGGCCTCTAACTTTCTATGAAGAGCCAAGCCAGAATCCTAGCTCAAGACTCCTAAACTTGGTATCGAGGTCTGAAATCTACAGTTTTGGGCCTAACTCTACTTTAGAGGTGATCCCATCGCTAGTTATTATTCATCAAGAATAAAGCTCGGTCTTAACCTCAAATGGCAGGTAAAATGATAACTGACAAAAGGGAGAGAGATAATGGGCCCTGACACTATTATAATAACTACATTCATAAGCTCTGGATGTTCCGGAACATCAGAATAAGGTCAGTTAGAGAAGTCATGCTGTTCTGTGCAGTATCTTTAGGAAACTGCCCATCATAGGGACATACCCGAGAGATTAGCCTGGTGTGAAGTACTACTGCATACCACTGTGAGGGGAAAATAGTGATGCTGTTCCATAATGCCAAGATGGCTTTTCCTCTTTTTCTCCAAATCCTGTTCTGAATAAACATTGAAAGGACTAAGGTCTATGTTAGATATATTACAAACTAAGGAACTCACAGTATGTCTTTCTCAGAGAGGTATTGAACAGGTGGATTGAAAAGGAGTCAGGCCTGTTCACAACCTGGGTTTAATTTGGAGGAGTTCTGATTAAACCAGAGGGAGGGGAGTTTGTGATCCTGGTTCCAGTCCCTTTGAAGTCAGTGTGAATTTTGCCTGAGTAAGTATGGAGGGAGAACTGCAAACTGGCCTGCTTTAGACCCCATCTGCACTACAACTACAATGCTGTTGGTTACAGTAATGGTTCTCTATTTAAAATGTGGTTCCATTTATTATTGTAGACTAGACTAATGATGTTTTAGCCATGTTTGGGAATCATGCTAAAACACTGGTCACTGTTTAGGGACATGACTAATAATATCTTATCTATTTCTACTACAAAATGGAATCATTTTGTAACCATTTTGGTGGTGGGAGAGGAATAATGTTCTAACAGAGGCCTGGATATGACTGACATTTTAGCGCAGATGGGCCCTTCAAAGTAAATGTAGTGCTAATGGACCACTTCCTATCTCTCTTTCACACACTCTCTTTAACATCCCTTCTAAATGATTTCCCCCCTTACACTCTCACACGCAAAATCCATCTTCTATTAGCTAGCCAGAAAAGACAGCATAAAACACCTGTGTACCAAATACGCATCACCTGTGTGTATGCCTTTAGCTGATGGCTTTCTAGAACACAACATGTGTCAGTGGCTCAACTGAGGGTGGGCTGATGAAAGGGCATCAGGAAAATCATTCACAGAGTAATTAGCAAACAAAGTTTGCTTCTTCCTTCCTGTATTTCTGTCAACAGTGTTCTGGTATCAGAATGAGAAGAGTCATCCTGTTCTCTTTCACCTTTTTCTCTGTGATCATAGAATCATAGAATATTAGGGTTGGAAGGGACCTCAGAAGGTCATCTAGTCCAATCCCCTGCTCAAAGCAGGACCAATCCCCAACTAAATCATCCCAGCCAGGCCTTTGTCAAGCCTGACCTTAAAAACCTCTAAGGAAGGATATTCCACCACCTCCCTAGGTAACCCAGATCATAAAACTATCCTTCATTTCTCAAGGTTTAATTGGTTTCTTGAAGATCAGAGATCATGCTTGTCAGCTGAGTTTTCTCAGGACTGGTCCTAGAGAGTAGTTCAGTCTCTGGGGTTGATTTTTCATTCTGCCTCAACCTCTTTATGATGCTCCAGAGGTGTAAAAGGGGAGTAGAAACAGCTATAAGGGAAATATCCATGGTATAATGGGACATACCTGGGTGTTGACGAGCCTGTGGAACCAACCTTATGTTGCCTATGCAAATGAAATCCTTCTCTATTAGATCTTGAGACAGTTGACAGATGTGCTCTCTATTGCATTCATGAAACACACTGTAAAGGGGCAGGACTTACCACTGCACTCCTGCTGGCCATCCTAGGAATTAGGTCTCATTTCGCCAGAGTGCCCTCATCTAGTGGTGTCTTGCCTATCATCACTCCCCTCGGTGGCAAGTGTGTGTGGGGGGGTAAGGGTGGGACCCAGGCCTGCCCGCTACTCCAGTACCAGTCCCACCCATTACTCTGGGTCCCAGCCCAGGGACCCTATAGCCAGCAGCCACGTACTGCCCCTCCTCCTACTCTGCCGTCTGTTTCCCTGGGCCACTTCTCTGCAGCCCTAGCACCTTCTCTGCCCTTGTATCAGGGCCTCAGTCTGGCACCTGTCAGGTCAGAGCTCACTCTTGCTCCCCTGACCCTGCCCAGAACTGCTCTGTCCATGGTGTTGTCTCTCTCAACCCTCCTATAGGGCAGCCAGTCCTCCTCCCTGAGCCTCCAGGGGAAGACTACCCCTGTTCTGCCCGGCAGCCTTTCTTATATGGGCCAGCCTGGCCTTGATTGGCTGCTCCCCTAAACCTTCTCTCTATTGGCTGGCTCAATAAATCCTCTTCTAATTGGTTGGGTTCTGCACAGCCTCCCCAAGGCTGCTTTAATCCTTCTTCTGCCTGTGTGGGACAACCACCCCACCACACATACATTTAAAGATCCTTTATAGGGACATCAGTACAATAGAAAAAGACTGTACTAGTTGATATGGTTCACTTTATCAATCTGTGGAATTAAATCACAGTATTGCAGCCCCAAACATTCAAAAATCTTAGAGTGAGCTACAAAAAATCATGAGCTTGGCTTAAAAATAATGGGATTTTTTAAAAAATATGTTTTTCATTCTTTTTTTCATTGTCTTCTGGTTTCTGAGTCTTGGGGGGGAGGGGCACTCAAGTCCTTACATTTTTCCAGTTTTTTTCTGTGACCACAAGTGCTACAAACTCAGTTGTGTTGTTTTTAATGAAAGCCAAGATCCCTTGATTCCACGAGCTGCAGCTTTGAGAAAAACTCCAAATATTGCGATACTTATGGCAAAATGATAGGTGATCCTCAAAAGACTCAAAAATTCAATTTGGTTTGCATAAACACCCTAAAGTTTGGATTCTTGCCAGCACCAGTCAGTCAGGTTCAGTTTGTAAAATTGGTCTGGAAACACCGCAGGTTTTCCCATGAGCTAGCCAGTATTGTACCTCCTGCTTGGGCAGAAATAGCCTGCTGTTTACAAACACACACATGCTTTTTCAGGTAGAGGAGGTGGGGAGGCTTCATTTGCAAGGAAGCACAACACATTATTTTTTAAAGTAGTAGTAAATGGACTGTTTCCCAATGAATATTTCACAGTGCTCTATTTCTATCCCTTCCTAAAGTGATTCCTACAGAGCAGGTGTAAAGGGCCAGTTGAAAATGATTTTTCTGTCTCAAATTACTGCATCTGCTATAGGTCACATAGGCTGAATATAACTGATAGGCCTTAGCAGAATTTTTTGTTCAAGTTGTTTACTTGGCGCATATGTCAGCTCTTTCTGTAGAAGGTGTCATGTCAGCCTTCCCCTATAAGCCTTGTTCCTGCAAACACCTAGGCACCTACTTAACTTGTAAGCAACAACAGAGGAGCAGAAAAATCCTCATAAAGTATTTTAAAGGAATTTAAAGTAAATACATTCAAGATATTTATAATATTGAAAAGAAACTCCATCTCAAGGAGGATTTTTCTTTTAAATAAGGCTCTTTCAATTATGTCATACTGACAGTATCCTTTTACGTAGGTAATTTGAAGTATTCTCTACCAGTGCCTCTGCTGGACTTGTACTGTGGCTAGACTGAGCTTTTCATTCTTCAGGCTGTCAGTGTGGAACTTTTCATTGCACTGAAGTCACTAATAATTGGGAACAAATAAATAAAGGGTACATCTATACTTACCCGCTGGTTTGGCGGCAAGCAATCAATCTTCTGGGATCGATTTATCGCGTCTTGTCTAGACGCGCTAAATCGATCCCGGAAGTGCTCGCCGTCGACGCCGGTAATCCTGCTTCATGAGAGGAGAAGGCGGAGTCGACGGGGGAGCCTGCCTGCCGCGTGTGGACCCGTGGTAAGTACCTTTAAGTTCGAACTAAGATACTTCGACTTCAGCTACGTTATTCACGTAGCTGAAGTTGCGTATCTTAGTTCGAACTGGGGGCTTAGAGTGGACCAGCCCAAAAAGGAAATGCGGGGACTAAAGATCTTCAAAGCCTTGAGGAATAACATTACCAGTCGGATTTAAACAGAAGAAGGCATGGACACAAAGAGTTAACAAGATTGTTTTATCTTTACTTTAATCAAGAGTACCTACATGTAATATAACAGAATTCCCTAAACTGTGGTGATCTTACACACCATGTGCTCTAAGCCTTTGCTAAATTTGTTTTATACAATATACACCGTCTTACATTTTTTCTGAACAACTCTTTCTGCCACCTTAGGTACATTTCAGCTTTTAAGGAGACTCTTGTTATAGAGAGTTCTTTGCACTATATAATTGTTTCAGCAGCTGGGTGTAGCCAGCAAGTCAATAAAACTTGCTGTGAATCTTCACATCTTCTGTTGCATTCAACTTTTATGCATCCAGACTGAGGATGATTAAGTTTTAAAAAGTTTGGAGGACTTGACTCTAAGCATTGTTGACAGTTTCAGGAATCGTTGGGCAGCCTGACATAATGTTATTCATGATGAAAGAGCTGTCACTATAGATCAGAAATGGTACCAGAGAGAAACGTAAGGCTATGTTTTCAGCATGGGATGTGGGGATTTAGCCGCATGACTTCTATTAATAATGGGAGTTTTGCAGTTAAATTCTTGGGTCCTATACTGAAAAAATGCTGAAAACATGCCCCAGAGTGTGGCTTGAATTGCACCTATATCAGCTGTTGTTTGGACATTGAAGATCATCAACTCTGAGCAGCAGCCCTGGTCCCAGTATCCTTCAGGTGCTGCTACAGAGTTGGAGAGCATGTGGTAGTAGATTGATGGTGCCAAAGTACGTTACCATTGTGTTTTTTCTCTTTCCTCATTTAAGGAGCAGTAAACATCTCTCTCTCTTCAAACCAAAACTCCATATCTGCACAGAGCTAGCAAATGTCTCTATATACAATAAGAATCATCAGCCTGGATTTGGTTTTGTGCATTACACTCACACAGTCACATTAATCAGAATGTTGGGATTAACAGGATATTTGAAAATGCCTACTCATGCTACTCCATCCAGTTATTGTGCTTTCCTTTCTCTGGTCCCAATTCTGATCCCCTGACCTATGTTGAATGGTACCTTCCTCTGAGTGACACCAGTGAAGTTAATACTTGCTGAGAAATGAACTACTCACTATGAGTAGGGGATGAGAATCTACCCCTCTATGATCACTCCTTTCTGTCTATCCCTCTCTTTCTCAAACAAAGCTTAAACAAATGTAAAGAGCACCATGTACAGGGGAACTTGTTCCCTGTCTACCTTCCTGATGCCAGTCTGCATGATGGAGATTCTGAAGCCTTAATTGACTTGTCCTGTTGCATGAACACTGTCTCACCTCCACTCTTCAGAGTGAGGCATGTGGTAAGCAAATAGCGAGCAGAAAGGGAATGGCAGCAACTGAAGAGCCTTAGTCCACTGATACAGAGGGAAGAAGGTGGTGAGGGAATCCTTAGTCTAAAATGCCTGAAGATGCTTGAAAGCTACTTTAATTATTTCCACACATACCCCTCAAACATGTATGGACCTTGAGAGTTCTTCCTATGGGAGCCCATTCCATCTCATAGTGGCATGGAACAAACAAGGAAACCAAACATACAGCACAAAAACATTTGGGAGCTGGAATTTAATATCTGAGTTGGAATATGTGTGTTTTTCCATGATGGACGCAGCTGAATGTAAACAACGGCTAGGTTCAGTTATTAAACTAATTTGTTCAGTTGTGCAACTCAGTGGTGAACAGAGCCATAGATGCTATCCAAGTACCCAGCCTTACAAAGGCATTGAGTGCTTCCTGTGAGGTGTTGAATGCCCTCAACTCCCGTTGTAGTTTTGAATGCACATTTTTAGGACAGGGACCTATATCTTCCTTTGTGTTTGGAAACTGTAGCATATCTTGAGCACTACCATAACACAAATAATAATAATGCAATCATGACAAATTGAGTTCGGAAAAGTTGATCGCTATTATCCAAATAGTTTTTCGGCTTTTCCTTTGTTTTCTTGCTCATTAATTTTTTTTGTAACTCTATAGAAGAAAAGAAAACATAATGTACTGTGCATAAAAAGCAATGTCAGAAAGGTTTGTGTGCTTCCACAGAAATGTCTCTCAACTCTCTTCTAAGCTACAGCCTCAATCCACTCTTGTCTCTGTTTACCTTTGAAGTATGGTCAGCCATTGTACAGCTACAAAAGAATTATCATACTTTGAAATACATTGTTTTTGTAAAGCCAAGGTTTCTAGGGTAAGAATTCTTCTCAGCTATGACAGAATACCCTTGAAGCTAACAGTGGTTTGATGAGAGTCATATGGGACTCTGGAAATAATGGCAACACCACCATAGCTGAGGCTATGTTAATGCTTCCCATTATAAACCCTATTTTCACAGGGTTGTCTTGACTGTAAACACTTCCTCTGAGATGACACTTACCATGCAAACTTCCAGCCTGAGAGCATGCATTTTCTTTCACCGATTTAAAAAAAAAATCAATTTTGCTGGTTTTTTCCTTCGTACTCGGAAGGTTCTCTTCTCTTTTTTATCATTTAAAAATGTTTTCCTTTTAGAGAAATTCCTTAGGCTCTTTGGCCATTCTACATGTCAGTCACCTTTTGTTTATGCATGTGTGTCCAATAGATATATGCAATAGGGGTCTATCTTGCAAAGTGCTAAACACTCACATGCTTAAAGCTAAGCATATGCTTAAGTGCTTTGTTGGATCAGGGGTCAGAGTGCTCAGCACTTTGCAGAAACAAAAAGATGCAAAGATGGTGTGTGGTCTTGTGGTTAGAGCAAGGGGGTGGCCGTCACTATTCCTGGTAATAGTACGCTGAGTGACTTAGGACAAGTCACTCATTCTGTTGGTGTACCTCGGTTTACTCTATAGTAAAATAGTTATGTGAATACCACTGTACCTGACAGGGATTTCCTTTTGCTAATTAATTAATGTTTCCAAAGCTCTTTGAGATCTTCAAATGACAGCCACCATATCAATGTAAAACATCACTGTGTGTGCGCATGCATGCACAAAATGTGTATCTCTAATTTGATCTACCTGTAAGAAGCTATATTTGATAACTGTTTACTGCAGAAAGACAGGAAAGTTTATCAAAAGCTTTTAAAATGTATCAAAAATTTGAATGTGACAGAACTATGCTCCTTATCCCTGCTATGATTCTAAAGCCAGCAGTGGCTGCACAATACCTAACAAAATCTTTCCAGGTAACAATATGGGTTTTAACAATAATATATACATATACTAATATGGAGCAGGTCTGGTCTCTAAGGCAAATGTGTAAGGAACTCCTGCAGCCTGTGCAGGGCTTGTAATTTAATTAGTATAGTTTATCTCCTATTGGGCAGCCTCTGGTGGGCAAAGACCATGCTGGCTATATAAGAACTCAGTGAGTGCCAGTTCGTGCCCCTCTTGAAGTCAGGATCACTTCTGGATCACTATGAAATCCTCCAATTCAGCTCATTTTCCAATTCATCACATTTCCAATTGTCATTGGTATTATTTGGCTTACATTGCATAAGCCACATATTTTGTGGGGAGGGGGCTGTAAGTGATGCATTTCAGTTCAAGTTACTGTCGACAGTCATGCCTCATGGGACTGAGTACCAAAATCCTGGAAGGCAACACAGATAGGTTTATTGTGCATAGTTCCCAGCATTTATGAGATAACACTGAATCTGGTGCTTCATACACCTCCAACGTCCATGATTGCAGTAACTACTAAGATACTTCCAGCCAACACTTATCTGGACCATGTCTCTGGAATAGTTAAGCCAAGATCCCAACCATGTCCCAGTACTCCCAGCAAAATACTGAGATCTAGCCAATGTACTCAATAAAAGGAACGAGGGGACACTACCCCCTCATCAGTTTTAGGATTGTCCCATCGATCTCCAATCAGAAACCAAGATCCTGTTGGACAAATCTATGCCCTCTTGTAACCAGAGCTCAAGCCTCTTTGGGAATACCTCCAAGAAAATCACAGAAAAAATTTAATCCAGACGATGCCCCGATCCTATTTGTCAGGAAGAAAGCTGGCTCACTATGTTTATGCATCAATTATCATGCTTTGAATAGAATCACCATTAAGTACAGATAACCCTTGATCAGCAAGTTATTTGACAGACTGTGCTCCATAAGGTTGTTCACCAAGCCTGACCTTCACAGAGCTTATAATTCATGAGGGTGATGGATAGAAGATGATGTTCTGGACTTGCTATGGCCATTTTGAATACTTTGGTGATGCCTTTTGGTCTTTCAGGTGACCCAGCCACTTTTTAGAATTTTATTAATGACATTTTAGGGGCATTTTAGATCAATTTGTGGTGATCTACCTGGATGTTATTCCATGGGAGTAGTTTGGGGGCAAAGGGTGGATTGTGGTGTTGCCCCCCCAACCAAATTGCAAGCCTTGAGCAGGAGCTGAATTCCCCCTTCCCCAGGCGTGGCCCCATTGGCCTGACTGGAGCTGCCCCCCCAAATATAGAAGTCAAATTACGCCTATGTGTTATTCTTATCTAATTGGAAAACCAGTTCATCTATGACCAACACATTTGCCTTGTGCTAGAATATCTCAGGGAACATAGGTTATACATAAAACTAGAAAAATGCAAATTTGTCCAGTCCACAGTGGAATTTCTAGGTTTTGTAGTCTTCCCCATTGGGATTAGTATGGAACCTAGACAAATATTTGCAGTCATTAAATGAGCAACCCGTAGAAATGTGCATGATGTTCAACATTTCCTTGGATTTGCAAATATTTACTGATGTTTCTTTAAGGATTTTGCAGGACTGGTGTTCCCTATGACTGCACTGCTCTGGGAGAATGTTCAATTTGCCTGGACTCAGGAAACTCAGTCTGTCTTCAACCACATAAAGGAGGAATTTATGTCAGCACCTTTCTGGTGCACTCAGATCCAGCAAAACTCTTTTTATAGTTGAGGCAAATGAGTCCAATGTGGCAATCAGAACTGTACCATCACATCAACATGGGCCCTGAAATCTACTTCATCCACATGCAGTCTACTCACAAAAACTCACACATGTGGAGCAGATTTATGAGATCTGCAATAAAGTACTACTCACCATTACAACTGCCTTTGAAGAATGGTGCCACCACCTCATGGATGCCTGATTTTTGGTTCAGATATTAACAGCTCACAAAAACTTGGAATATCTGTGTGCTGCAAACACCCTGAACCAATGTCAAATCCAGTGGTCTTTATTCTTCTCCAGATTTAATTTTGTTTTAACATACCTTCTGAGCAACCAGAAGCCCCCTAAGGGGGAATACCTAGGTGAAAGAGCTAGCGATCAAGAATGTTTTACATAATTCTCAAACCTTGTAATTTTCCCAGTGCTCTAGTACATAGGGATTTTCTGCCTCTCATGCAGTCCTCATTATCTAACAGCAGAAGCCGTGTTGATTCAGAATGCCACCGATGACCAACCTTCTCACCTGGCTTCCTGATCAAAGATGGCATCCTTTATTTTTAGGGCCATATGTATGTCCCACAGCACCACGTTTGGCTTAAAGTAGCTAAGCTTTGTCATGATTCTCCTCTGGCAGGCCACTTTGGCCATTTTAAAAAACATGTGAACTAGTTTCTTGAAATTTTTGGTGGCCGAAGATGCAGATCTTCATCAAGGCATATATTAACCCCTGTGATGTTTGTTCTGGAAGAAAGATTCTCCTGTACAAAACCTCTCAGTGCCCTCTTGCCTCTACCAACCCCATTTCTGTGGTCATCCATCTCTATGGACTTTATCATTGACCTACCCAGTTTGGAGGGCAATAAAGTCATCTTAGTCAAAATCAACCACCTTACTAAAATGTCCTGTTTTATCCCATGTCCCATAGTCCTCACTGCTGAAAAGACAGCCTAGCTCTTTTTTACTCATGTCTTCAAACTCCACAGGCTACAACAGTCTAGGATCATCACCGATCAAGGTCCACCATTCATTTCCCATTTATGGCAGGAGCTTTTAAAGTTGCTGACTGGTAATCTACATATTTCTTCTGCCTATCATCCTCAGGCCAATGGGCAAACCAAATAGGTTAGCCAGATCTTTTAACAATACGTTCATTGTTTCATCAGTTATCACCAGGACAACTGGGTCTCACTTCTTCCTTTCACCAAATTTGCCTACAACAACTCTGATTATGTCTTAACTCACTGAAGCCCCTTCTATGACAATTATGTATTCTATCTGCAATTCCATCCATCCTTACTGAATGTGTCTAATGTTCTGCAGCCACAATCTAGTCCAGCATTTGTACTATGTCCAAGCAGCACTGAGAAAATGTCTCTACCCAGCCAAAAGTGCCCACATATATTATGCCAACTGACACCATCAAGTAATCTTTCATTTTGTTATCGTCAACTAGGTATGATTATCATCACGGAACCTTGCGTCCACTTGACCCTCATGTAAACTAGCTAATCAGTACCTGGGTCCATTTAAAATTATCCAGGAAATCGATCCCATAATGGTGAAACTGCTCCTGCCCAGCTCCATTAGAGTGTACCTGGTCTTCCACGTTTAATTGTTAAAACTATATACTGACAATCCATTTCCTGGAGGAACCAAAAATCTGTCTTTGACAGTTATTATCCAGGGACATGAAAAATGTCTTGCCTGATGGATCCTTGACTCTAAACTAGTTCACTGTGGATTGGGAGGATTATAGACCAGCTGATTGGTCATGGGAATCTGTCAGTCTCATCCACGCACCTGATAATATTAGGGAATTTCACCATGCCTACCCTGCAAAGCCTGGACTCCCAGACACCTGGAAGCTGTCCTGAAGGGAAGGGTAAATGTAAGGAACGCATTCAGCCTGTTCAGGGCTTGTAATTGAATTAGTATCGCTTATCCCCTATTGGTTATTGCTCACCAGAGGCCACCCACACCAGCTATATAAGAACTCAGCTAATGCCAGTCAGTGTCTGCTCAACACAACAGCTGCCTGGCTCCTTACCTGCAAGGTGCTGTGTTGTTTTCTCAGAATAAAGCCTGGTGCTGCTTCAGTTGAACCTGTCTGTTGTAAGTGTTACCTTGTTCTATGACAAATGTGCATTTAAAACCTTGTGTGAAAGATATAAACCAAGGTGATTTTTAAAAAGAAAGGGAAGGAAACTCTGTCCTGTAGTGTAAATGCTATACCACTTGTTTTAATAGTGCACATTAATAACAGAGTAGTTCACTTTGAACTGTCTTTTTCAATTAGTGTTGCACTTTTAATTCTGTAAAGCATTGAGCAACATACCTACTTGTGGACATTTTGTTGTGCAATGTTTGGTTAGCATCAGCTCATCTTGTTCCATGCATCTTAAAAAGCAATGTATCAACAGAGACATTTCATACCCTATGATACATCTTACGGGAGCCTTGTGGTATGGTATTTAATTTCATACACTGCATGTAATAAAGAGGGACTAAATGCCCATGATGAACAGAGCTGCAAACACATCCTGATTTTTCACAAGGCATTCCAAATTTTTGTGTATCCGACTTCTGATCCTGTTAATCATTGGTATGCTAAAACCTGGTTTTACTTTCATTGAGTGGAGTGGGGGGAGGAGGGGCGATCTCCTGTCTGCATCATGTCAGGTTGTCAGTCCAAGAATAATTTTCTGTAGGTTTCCCTTCTTTCTGTCAGAATCTTGCTGTTGTAAATAAATGAATTCTTTGTGTTTTGGGCAGGTTATTTGGGGCTGGGTGTGGTGCTATTCAAAGGGCATTCTGTGTGGTCATAACATATGCAATAATTTCAGCTGGACTACAGACTTGATGAGATGAGATGTAATGACCCATTTCCCTTCTTAAGACCAGATGACTGCCTATATTACTTGCAACTGACCATTAGGATCTATGAAAAGGGGCTTTTTCTGGTAGCTGTAAGTTATATTAAGCAAAAAGTGTTTTTTCCACTTCAGCTTTTAGTTTCCTTACCAATTACCATCCAGTGTACTTATTCAGATATCAACTTGAGTCCAAGAGTTTGTCCATGGTTGCCTGAGCACTGACTGAAAAGTTTATATCTTTGCAAAGTACTAGGCTTTATAGATGTTCTGCACTGTATATATCCATTTGCCTCATGCCCCTCCCCACCATTGGCTGTATACAACTAATAACTTAATAGACATTAATTGTTATAATGTAGACAAGAGAAAGTACACACATAAGGCTAGTTTTTACTATTCAGTTCACACTGGTGCACATGAACCCCCACCCACCGCACCCCCGAGGAGCTGTGTCTACAAGCACTACTGACTTCTCAGAGTGGAAAATGTACTGACAGATCTCAGGTCACTACCATAATCATCCCTCACGAAGATTGATTCTGGACATACCGTAGGTAATAGATATATTTTTGTTCTGTTGGGATTTATGTCACTTTGTGGTCCAGTTGTTCTAGACATTTTGTCCATCAAACTAGGAGCATCTGTACAGAGCAGTAAAATAACAGCTTGTCTCCTTGGATCAAACAAACCAACCAAAATGCTTTCTGATCATTCAGTCTTTTCTATATCCATAATACTTCTGAAAATTTGTGATTTAGTTTTTATTGGGTGTTCTTGGCTAGAAATGAGGATAAGAGCCTTTTTAAAGGTGCCTCTGGATAAGAGAATAAGAGCCTTTTTAAAGGTTCCCCCCCACCCCCCACCCTGTGTGCACAGGCCTGCAGTGGTTGGTGAGTTAATAACAAATTGCTGCGGGAACCTAACGTTTGGACAAAAGGACAAACCCTGAGAGGCACGGTTTAAAACAGAACTGCTTGGAAAGAGGAGGTCCTGCAGCAAATTACGATCATGTATGGCCTCAGACTTTCTAGACTTTGTGCAGAGGATCCACAAAGGGAGTCTCAATCATATCAGACAATTGAGTGACAGTATGTGTGCATGTATGTTTGTATGTATATATCAATAAATATAACCTACCATAAAGAATTTGCAGAATATGATCCATGAAATCGTCTAAAATTTTGGGGCTCTGTATATAAATACAATCGTTCAAACCTAAACTTCTCTTCCTCTTCTACCCTATGAGCACACTCTGTGTCTTTCCCTTTTCTGTTTCTTTCTTTCTATCTTTCTTTTTAATCTTCTTCTTCCTGCATCTTTCTCTGGCCACCCCCTCTTCTTACTATCTTTCTCTTTCCTCATTTCTTTTCATCTTCCTTCTTTTCTCCAAGGATAAACTTTTTTGTTATCTAGCTAGCAGAAAGAGCTGCTTCTTGTGATGAAACCTACCCTGGCTCTGGGGGTCACTGAATCTGGCCCTTAGAGGTATCTAGGAGAAACACTTGGTATGTTGACATACTAAGATGAAGTTGTCATGATGGCAATTTGGAGCCCTGTCTGATTTGACAGTATTTACTTTCCTTGCAGTTTCGGTTGAAAAGAAAAACACTGCATCTAGGGAGTAAATCCACTGCTTGTAGCTTGGACGTGGTACACTTAAACAAATGCATTATTTTAAAAATGAATATTGAAATGGTTACTGCCATCATAAAAGAAATCATGTAATTGAGCTGAGCTCATTTCCCTGGGGTTTTGCATCTCTGGACAATGTGTAGATAATGTGCACTTGCTAAGCCTGAAAACTGTTGGAAGAAGTGTAATTTTTAATCCTAGATTTTTCTTTGTTGATAGACTGATTCTGCAGTTGAAATATCTATGTCTATGTATTCTATTCTATCTAAAGTTAGTAATACTTGTGAAATCTACTAGTTGTTTTTTGTTTAAAATACATTTATTTTAGTGGTTGTGCAAGGTGATGAATTGATGGCGCCAGGGACTGAAATTCTCTGTTTATTCACAGTACTGCTGCACCATGCTTTGCCACATTGTCGCACCAATGAGCCCCAAGTGTATTAGGAAGGCACTAGTTCTAGGAGCAAGTGGGTAGTCTTCAAGTCCATTCAAGCCTTGACCTGAAGCAAAGGTCCCAGTCAGTCCCAGTTCTGACTGTAGTTTTGCCTTGTGGACATCTGTCTATGAAGTAGTGGTTCTACTGAAACAATAATCAACTCTATCAACCTGAAAGAGATCTGATCCCTTGAGCTATGCAGTTCTCTGGTCTGTGAATGTTGTTGGTTGATTTTGACTCCCCATCTGTAGAAGCTGGTGACTTAAGTAGAGTAAATTACATGCAACTGAAGGTGTATTCACTTTTGATTTTGTACTGAAAGTACAATGGTTTTCCTCTCTTATTTAAAAACAAACAAAAAAAACTAATTAGAATAATTCGATTGGAGCAATTCCTTTTCAAGAGCATCTGTCAACTGACAGTGCTGATATGGGTTTAAAATTGTAATGTATGGTATATTCTGTGAAGCCACTTGCTTGAGGCCTTAAAAGATATGAGCTGCAAATAATGTATTTTGATGCATTAATCTAAGCGAGGGGTGGGGGGTGAAATAAGAGCCACATTCTGCCCTCAGATACATGCATGCAATTTCCACTGAAGACTATTGAGCTATGCATATACATCTAAGGATGGAATTAGGTCATTAGCGATAGACATTATGTTGTTTCTCTTGTGCTATTGCTGTAAATTTCTCATTGGCAAATCATAGATTAGGGTGATATGACCAATCCTTTGTTTGGAAGTCAAAGGCCAGATTCTGATGCCCTTTTTTGCTGCCAGGTCAAAGCTTAGCACACAATATTAGTTAGTAGATCAGCATCGGGAGAGAAGTCATTGGGATCACTTGTGGTGTAAGGTACTATTCAGGATGAGAAGGGTATATGAATCTGGCAGTGAGTAATTCACCTTTTGTGCCTTGACAGTTCTCCCCTGATACTAGAATCATCTCAATATGCATTTCCTACAGTGTAGAACAGCATACCGTTCCTGCTTTCCCATCCCTTCTCTTCCCATGCTGATCTACTAACTAATATTGTGTGCTAAGCTTTGACCTGGCAAAGCACTCCTACCGGGCTAAGAAGGTATTTCCACTTCTGAGCAGTTTTAGTCTCTCTGGTTAGGGTCTGCGTCATATAATGTCTTCAGAATGTGATGCTTTTAATTTGTTGGGTTTGATATCTAAACTATCGTGCATCAGCCACTGACCCACCATCAATCAACTCAAATGCCTCAGTGCCCTTTCCATCCATTTGTGTTTTCTCTCTGTGTTCTGAGAATTGGATTTAAAGCAATGTGCCAGTGATTAAACAATTACTCTGTCCTGTCTCTTACATACTAATAATTTGAAAGAGAAAAAAGCCAGCTATTCTTTTTTGTGTGTGTTCAGCTGTGACCTCTAGTTTTGCATCTAGTGTATGATGACAAAAGTGGTATCTGCTTTAAAAAAATTGTAATAAGTATGGCCTTTTCACTTCCATTTTGGGACTTGTAACCATCATAAAACAAAGAGAGCAATTTAATGCTGCCTTTGATAATGTCATTTTTAGTCACCTTTTAATTAATAAACATGGAAAGTCTGAATTTGGGCAGCCGATATTCTGAACTAACAATAGCAGCAATGTGAACTATTTTTCAAAGATGATTTTAAGGCTATTTAAATATGGGCATTTACAGTGTAGGGAAAAGGCTAGTGGGACAAGCTACCAATTAACAGCAGCTGAGAAATAGTTTTTGGATTGCGAATACAAGGGCACTGATATAACAACGCTTTTCACTCAAGTGGCTATTTGCACTCTATTATTTTAACTTTTATCTGACAGAGGAGGTGGACTTCACTACCCCATCCACACAGAAAGTTTGAGCTAGCTGGGATGTCTGTTGGGTTGGGAGAGGGTATGGAACCTTCCAACCTAGGATTTGGCTGTGGGCCTGAAACGTGGCCCATTTGTCTCTCTTCTTCATTTCCATAGACGCTATTGATGGCCACTACTGCTCCATACCCCTCACTGAGGAGTCTCTGGCATAATCTCTGCTCACATGACCCATATCAATATATGCCCTAGTCTTTTGAATACTGTTGAAGGAATAATTCCAAAAACTAAAAATCAACAGAGACTTAGAGTTGTCTTCATGGATCCTAGTACTTCAACTTTGTTTCCTGGAACTCTTAGGTTCCATAGTACCAGTTTCTTCAGGAGCCCTGCTCCTCTACTTTCCTGGCCTGTCAGTATCCTCAAAGCTCCTCTGCTACACAGAAATTTTCATTCAACTGAGCACCAAGAAACTGCTGAGAGGGTGTTCATAATCCTTCCACCCCTGACTTGTACAGCATGATTACTGCCATACACTCCCCTCAGGGGTTTCTTTGAGGCTGGCAGAACAGGGCCATGATGATTCCAGATCTGACCCTGCTGCTTCCTTCCTCCCCAAGCTCTAAACATATGTACATGTCTTCTATGATCCCCAACCAGACCTGAGCTCCTGCTACTTCTGAAAAGGAAGAATCACTCTGGCCCCTGATCTGTGTGTTAAAACACACAAAGTGAGTAAAAACATAGTGTAAAAAACATAAGTACTTTGTCTCAGTTTACATACTCATGAAGAAGAGATGATCAACAATGTTAATTGCAACATCAAGTGCTGATTACAATTATCAAGGGTCCTGGTCTGTCAACAATGGCAGTTTTGTGAGAAAAAGGCTTTCTTTTTTTTCCTGAAGGACCAATTTATTTTTGATAATCAATGTCTTGCTCTGTTTCTAAAGCTTGCATTATTTTAACTTATGCATATCTTAGAAATGATGGGGGGAAAGGCCATCAGAAGAAGTGCTTCAAAATTCTGCTTTTATTCTATTGTTTAGATTTCTTGAAAGCAAGTTTTGCTGCACTTACAATATAATTTAGAAAACTCCATCAAATTACACAAATGGTCCTCAAAAGCAATTTAGCTGGATTAGTAGTCACTCAAAATAATAATGCTCACAGCCCTTAACATAGGTGTTGGAACTAGGGGTTGTGGGGGTGCTGCCACACCCCTTGGTTTGAAGTGGTGTCCATCATATGCAAGGTTTACAGTTTGGTTCAGTGGCTCTCAGCACCCCCCACTGTACAAATTGTTCCAGCACCACTGGCCCTTAAGCAACCCCTTATCCAAAAGAGCCTGAGGAACAAGAGGTGAGCTTTGCATTAAGGGTAACAAATCTGGACTCTCAGCAGACCAATCAAGGAATCAGATGAGGTGTTCCAGGACTGAAGACCCCACATGGAAAATGCACTGCCACTGGGTCCCCACATTCTTTAAACCAAGACACTCTGAAGTTCAGTCATCTCAGGACATGTCTACATGTACAGCGCTGCAGTGCGTCTGGTGAAGATGCTCTATGCGGACAGGAGAGAGTTCTCCCGTCGGCATAATAAAACCACCTTTGTGAATGGCAGAAACTATTTTGGTGGGAGAAGCTCGTCTGCCGACATAGCACTGTGCACCCAAGCACTTATATCAGTGTAATTTGTGTCGCTCGGGGAGTAGTTTATTCACGCCCCTGAGCGACATAAGTTATGCCAACACAGGCTTTCTAGTGTAGACTCTATGGGTCATAAACTGAAGCCTTAGCCTCCCCCGGAAATTAGTAGTCACCATCCAGACAATGGGTCACTAACATAATGTGTTCTTTGCACAAAACACTGTTTGTATAATGGGCAGTCATATTTTGTGGTAACTTTAGCTGCCCAGTGGTTCCAAGGTGTAACCCCATTTAGAGTTCATTATATCAGACTAAGTCTCAAGGTGACAAAGGCCTGGATAACTGTAGCATAGCCCTCATATGAAAGAAAAGGTCTTTCTTTTCTCTGACCAGGAAAAAATGGAAAATAAGATATCTCTGTTCATCCTGGGAGATCCCAGAGGTATTGAATCTGTCAGGTACTGAGCATCCTCAACTCCCATTGCAATAAGGAAGCCCAGCATCTCACAGGATCAGGCCTAAAGTGCTTTACAAATATTCCAGAAACAGGAATTCATTTACCCACTAATGAAATACAGCAGTGAAGATATCACTGCAAAACCTAGGGAACTGAAGGGAAATACTATATCAAAGTGCAGGGGCAATTAAAAAACGTCACCCAACCTGGATTTTCTTTAGCAGTCTCCTATCCTCGTACTATCTAGGCACACCTTTGTTTTGCTCATGAGATTTGGCAAGAACCCATCCCAAAAGAATACAGCAGCAAGCATCTTTCTTGAATTGTAAAAGAATGAGAAGTTAATATATATGCAGAAAGGAAAATATTCTTATCTAATTAACAGATTTTCTTCAAGCTTGCTAAGGTTAGAAAATTTAGTTATTTCAAATTGGTAAAACATGCATTCATTATAAACATGATCATAATGATAACTTTGTAGATAATAATCAATTATTTAAATATGAATTATTTCCCTACATTAGAGTCATGTTTTCAGCTATAATCACCTAGGGTGTTGTATTCATCCCTCCTTTACTGCACTTCTAGCAATATGCAGAGCCTTAACCATTTGCTGTCAGAAAGAGAAAGAAAGTCAAGAAATATAATTTCCTGTATCTCTCTGCCTGGAAAGTTCAATGTGTGTTTGCTTAAGTTTTTTGTAGGATAGAGGGAAGGGCGGAAAAGCCATTCAATTGCCATCTTTACCCTCATTTTTTTCCTTTCATTTTTATAAAAAGCTTGCAAAAATGCATTGGGAGCTGCACTTGTATGCTGAGTAAATCAATAAGTGATGCCTTGGCTGTTTGCAAGCACATGTAATCATCCATTTTTAATAAGAATTCTAAGAAGATTAGCACCCTGCAACAAGAGCTTCATTTACACTGTTGCAAGGCTTAGCCTCATAATAAACTCTCCTAGCCTGCATATGCTCCGTAACTCTAGATGACAATTTAACTAAGTTCCTTGCTACTCTTAGTGGTGTGGAGAAAATCCACCTTGAAATATTAGATCTCTTGAGTATGTGCAACACGCTAAACGTTTGTGGGGTAGACTGTTCACAATGTTTATGTGCAGTGAGTGGAATTTAATCCCTTTTATTCCCCACTCTGAGTCTTGTCAGTTTCTATCCCTATTCTTCTCTAGTCTCTTTAAAATGCTTTGCACATATATAGCTCCTTCCAGCTGAGGATCTCAAAGCACTTTCAAGCATTATTTTAGCCTTCCTACAGCCCTGCAATGGATCTTGTATTTAGTGATATTACATACTTTCATACTAATTTTTGAGATGGGTGAACTGAGGTATGAAGAAGTTAAGTGACTTGCTGGTGGTTACATGTAGGATCAATAATACAGATCAGGAAAAGAATTCATGAATCTGGACTATCAACCCCCTGCTCTAACCTCTAGATGTTCTGTCTCCTTTCCACAAGTTTTAATTTTTAATGCTGAGGGGCTCTCTATCAAGGTTTCAAAAAGTGTAATTTGACACTGAGGTTAATTAAATACTTAACTGAAGAAGTTTGCTGCTGCCTGATTTAACTTGGCAAGCAAGGAGTAAAAAATGAGACTGTTTTGTAGGAATGTGCTGTACTTTCTAAAGGATGAGGGAGAATTTTTATATGCGTATCGCCTGCTTAGAATAATGCGCCAGAATTTCAAAGGTTTTTAGGTGCCTAAAGATGCAGCTAGGAGCCCAGTGGGATTTCCAAAAAGGCCTAAGCAGCTTAGGTTCTCATGGCTAGATTTAGGCACCTACCCTGTTTAGGCAATTTTGAAACTTTCACTAGGTGCATATGTGCATCTTTAGGTGCCTAAATACCTTTGAAATCTGATACAATAGGCTTTCAAAAATGTCTAATGGCCTCATGTGGGAGGTTGAATAGTCAAATCTGCATTGCAGAGTGGAAGTGAAATGTAGTAAAGAAATTGAACTGCAGTGGTGGAGTGGCCAAATATGGTTTATCTACTTTCAGGGAATTAAAAGCTTCTTTACCTCATAATTGCTTCAGATAGGAGATCAGCATCTTTCATTCTATAATCTGAACTTGTAAAGTAATATAGCCACTATGGATAGAAATACATTAATGTAGTCTATGTTATAGAAAGCAAAATGGTATAGTGCCTTCAATAGCCTCTTTTTAGGATTATATTTGTGATTTCTTGGCTTTATTAGGACAAGTTTTGTCCCCGTCCTAGTATTTTTTGTTTATTTGTTTTTAATTGTGAGAGGGAAAGTCCTTTTAACATGTAATTTAGCACTCAGAATATCACATTTACCAGGCTGTTAGAATATAAACAATTTTCTGACAAAGTACTATATATAAGGTGGCACGAATGGTTATACCTGAGAATAAGGGGATGGTATTAAGTGTAGGAGAAATGTAGGCTGATTATCAGGAAAAGTTTCTAATGATAAAGGATACAAATTTCAAAAGCACTTAAGTACCTTGGGAGTCTGTCTTATTTTCAAAAGGATTTACACACTTAGAAGCCCCCCGAGCTGCTTTTGAAAATGAGACTTAGGCTCCTAAATCACTTAGTTTATGAGTAAAATATCCAGAAGCACATATTTATAGACTAGG
Source organism: Malaclemys terrapin pileata (assembly GCF_027887155.1). NCBI lineage: Eukaryota > Metazoa > Chordata > Testudines > Emydidae > Malaclemys > Malaclemys terrapin. The sequence continues at coordinate 118,492,870 of NC_071505.1, forward strand.
TTCCCAGAAAAAATGGTAGAAGTCCTCTCATATGGGTAATTGAAAAGTGGATAAAGCACTAGGAGATCATTCTAAGCAACAATCCTTCACTGACAGCATGGTAGACTGAATTACCTAATCCTCTCTTCCATCTCTAATTTCCAAAAATAAACCAAATGAAAAATAGTTATGACAAGTAGTTGGCAATGTCAGAGTAAAACCATATAGGCAGTGATACAGCACAGTGGGACTTCAGTCCATCCTTAAAGGTAAGCACATGCTTAAATGCTTTGCTGAATTAGAGCCAAATAGGCAAATTGGTAAGGAAAAAGCTGGTGTTCTTATGCAATGTGCCTTGTTTTTCAACAACAGATGTCTCGTAGAGCCATATACCCCTTTTACAAGGTGTGTGGTCTTGTATAAAGCATGAAAATACTTTATGTTGACCACTGCAACTGTTTTTAATGGAACGTGACTTCAAGAGAATACAATGATAGGTGTGTGTTGTGGTGGGGTAGGAAAGGAAGGTAAAAAATTCATTATGAATATCTTTGTAAATAGGTTATTAATCAACATGAAGGATATAAAGGTTAAAGCACGGCATGCTTGGCAAGCACATTCCTTAAGTGAACCTAACCTGAACTTATTGAAGAAAGCCTAAACTAACTGCAAACAGTATTCTATCAAGATTCAGATCATAGTCAATCATACTGCCAGGCTACAGTATGGTTAATACTGAGACAATATATCACCAACAACCTCAGCTGCTACCAGCTCAACAAAATTAGACTGTTTATTGAACAAAATCCAGTGAGGTACTGCCAATGGCACAGTAACTAGGCCACTACTGTTCTTACAGCAAGCCTGTGGCTTACACTGCACCCCAGGCAAGAATGGGGGGCACTGAGAAGCTGCATTACAGCCAGAGCTTCCATAAGGGATTCTGTCTAAGCTAGCAAGGACTCCCCAAATGAACATGCTGCAGTAGCAGCTCCAACATCCTGGGAGCTGTACCCACCCAGCTTCAATATCCTCCATGATGCCCCCATCCAACTTGGTTGGTAAGTGCAGAAGCTGGGGGGATGGCCCCACTGCTTTCTGCCCCTTTTGTGGTGGCTAGTGGCAGTGCCACTTGCCATGCACAAACTCTGTGTTCCCTAGCCACATGATGGCTACCCTTCGCATGGGAGGGTAGGCTCTTTGTCCCCTCTCCTTCCCTTTGTGGAACAGTCAGTCACAATCAGACCCACTGGAATTAAAAGACCCTAAGGCACTTTTTGCAAAAATAGAGATGTTACCCCTGGTGTCTTAGTTAAATTTCAACTCGAGTAATTCCTTCTGCCTTACAAAAACATCTCTGCAATTTATTTTTCTCACTTACTCTCCTAAAAATTGTTATGTAGTGTCACTACAGGTTGAACCTCTCAAGTCCGGCACTCTCTGGCCCAGGAATAACCGTGCTCCAGCATGATTTTATTTTATGTTTTTTATACCTATTTCCTTGTGCCAATACAGTACAATTGTGTAACAACACTAACACTTTGTTATGAAGAGAGCCAGTAAGCCTTGGCTAGGCGGCATTGCAAGCGTTGTTCCATTTATTCGCCTCGGCAAGATAAAAATAAAGAGACCCGCTCTCTAGACTATTGACCTCCTGTGGTTTGGCAAATTCTCTGATTCGGCACCAGGCTGGTCCCAAGGGTCTGGACTAGAGAGGTTCAACCTGTAGCAGTTAATGTCTATTCCATTCCACTCCAGAGGTAACTTCATTTGTGTGTGTGTTGTAAAGTGTTTGGGGGTTCTTGTTCATAAATGTGACAGATGATTTTAGTATTTCAGTTTAGTTAAATTAGTCAAAGGTGCTAGATTAGAGTTTGGAATCCTCCTATTTGCCCATAGAATAGATACTTGAACAGTTATTAGAAGTGCATGCTTTTCCACATCTCTCTGCAAATGTACCTCCCCATTACCCCATTTCTAGACTTCACTTCTAGGGGGGAGAAGATAGCTCATTTTCCATTCCCATTTGGCCCTTGGCCTTGCTGTTGAGACTGCCAGAATTGGTGCCCTTTGGGTGGTGTAGTTTTATAACATGGATTTGCATTCATGATAAATGGGACAGAGATCACCAATTTCAGGGCACAGTATGAGGCCATTTTTGCTTTCTGCATCATGAACAGACTTGTTAATGTAGTTCCATTCACAGGACCGTATTCTGCCCTCCAACCCCATATTCTGCCCTTTACCTATCCAATCCCACTGAAGACAAAGGAGTTACACAGATGTAACAGAGGAAAAATGTTTATTCCTAGCATTAATGCATGACCCCCAAAGTACCCAGGCAGGACTGGTCATTTGAAGAGAGATCTTTTGTCTGTCAATCAAGTCACTGAAACTCAACGTACCTGAAATCTCACAATGCCATTTTTATGGAGCCACTTTTTAGAACTGAAACTACCTTTAACACAGAATTGTTTGCATGTAAAATGAATTCCAGCCTTTACTAGGGTTGAGTAATCAATTCAGATTAAATAAGAGTCAGTCCAAACTTTCAACCTAAAACAGAGCCCTTCATCTTCCCCCCACCTTCTTTCTTGATCACTGTGGACAGCACCACCATCTTGCCTGTCACTCCAGCCTATAACCTGGTGTTTGAATCAGATTGCTCTCTAGGTCCTCACATCTAGGCTAAGTCTAAATCCTCCCGATTCTTTCTATATAACATTTCTAAGATACGGCCTTTCTTTTTCCAAATCCACACAGCTAAAACTCTCATCCAGAATCTCAACGTATAACGTCTCGATTACTGCAACATTCTTCTCTTGGGTTTTGATGTCTGCAATCTTGCCCCACTTATATCTATTCAGAATGGTGCTGCAAGATCATATTCATAGCTAATCACTTTGAACATGTTACCCCTCTCTTTGAATCCCTCCATTGGCTCCCTCTTCTCTATCCCATCAAACATAAAGCTCTTCTTATCATTCTCAAGGCCCTTATCCCCACCCTACCTGTCATCTATTCACTATCAAAATATCGGTTTATGCCTCCAATCAGACCGTGATGTCAGCCTCCATTGCCCACTTATTACATTTTCAGCTAAGCAACTTTGTGCTTTCCCTCATGCGTGGGAGGAGCTCCTATAAATATCTACAAAGCTACCTCATTATGTGCCTTCAAATCCTTCCTTAAAACTGTTTTGCCATGATGTCAAGTATTTTGCAGACAACACTGAGGCTGCTGGTGTACTGAGACCACAGCCTATTGTGCTCACCACTATTGCCTCATTGTTTCCTTGTGCTCCTTCATAGGCCTGTCTAAATCCATCTCTTGTTTCTCATTTTATACTTAATTTGGAAGCTGTTTGGGGCAGGACAATCGGTACTGCAACTAAATGTGCTGGGGATGCTGCTGCACCCCCTGGCTTGAAGTAGTAATAACAACCCAAATACATAGTTTCCGCCTTTAGCATTCCCACTATAAAAGTTGTTCCAGCACCACTGGGCAGGACTACCATTTTTGTTTTGCATTTGTGCAGCACCTAGCACAATTTGGTCGTGGTCCCTGACTGGGCACTCTGGTAATACAAATAATAAATTATTAATAATAATAACCACCCTTTGAACGGAAACTTTTCTTAGAATTGAGAAAATGTTCCATCTGTTGTTTTTGTTTGTCTTTTTCATTGTGCCTCTGCTTTTTCTGATTCCAGTTCCAGTTGCAAATAGAAGACACAAGATACTTTAAAAACAGCCTCTCTTGTGGTATTTCTGCTCTAGTTTGTAAAAGCCAGGTTTTGTAATATTTTCAGCCCACTTTGTAGATCCTTTCAGAAAAGGTTCAGATAAACATTCAAATGTCAGGATGTGCATCCAACATGAACCTTTTCTAGTTTGTTCATATAAGTCACAATATTGGATATTTCACATTCACGTAAAATATAATCTCCAATTGACCTAAATCCAAATACCATACCAACCAGTGTATCAGATACAATGGCCCATAGTGTTAGCCTGATCTCTTTAGGTCAGTCATAAATCCAAAAGAACAGAAAGAAAGTTTGAGAAAACACTGAATTTTCCTCAAGTGAAAGTTCACTGCAATTTCAGGTCATCCAGTAAGTACTATTCCATCCCTTCCACCATCTCAGCCTTCCTAGTAGCAACAGATTTATGAGAGGACTCCAGGGAAAGTCACAGAATATAGCCCCAGTGAGATCCACCCCATCTCCTGAAGATGTCTCTTGGTTTCCACAAATCTTTGCCAACTTTTTGATGTTAATAATGTATTAGCAGTGATTTTAAAGAAAATAACGCCTTTACATGAGAAAAAGCTTGGAAGTCCAGACCACCATTTCACCAAGGAAGATTTCACAGCCTTTGAGTCACCTTTCTCAGTAATTCTGACCATTGATAGTGATACATACTGCAACACTTATATAGTACTTTATGTTGTGCAAAGGTTTTTTTTAAAACATTAACCAACTAATTCTCTCAACTATCTTACAAGGTAGGTGGTATCCTTGTTTAGTAATTGGGGAAACTGAGGCACAGTAATGTTAAATACCTTGCCTACAGGCCTTATGGCAGCTAGGCTAGAGCTGGAATTAGAAGTCAGGGGTTCAAAGCCCAAACCACTAGACCATACTTCCTTTCCTAAATGAGAATCTCTAATTCCAGTCTTAATGGTTTTTCCATGATGGGTGTGAAACCACAAAAGGGTTAAAGTTGTAGCCAACTTCTCTCAGAAATTGTTAGGTAAGTGTTGTGCTTTAAGAGTATGTTCAGCCAATGAACGTGTTATGATATAATAACATTTAGCTCTTATTAAGTGCTTCTGTCTTGTGTTTCACTGGTTGGATGTGTTATTTTATTCTACAGAGAGAGCTGTGAGGAGAGCTTTGAATAACCCAGGGATATTCTTATCCATCTATCTCATATTGCTTGACTTAGTCCTGGTTTAAGGGTTAATTTTGTTAAGCACCATCTGACTGGCTTGGAGGAGATATCCACATTTTTGAAAATTGGAATTTTTAAAAAAGCAAAAGTCCAATTTCAAGGGACGTTTCTAAATATCAGGTAACTTGGATTTCAGATAATCAGGGTTCAGATAATTGAGTTTACTGTATTTCTAATTCATCTTCAGCCTCGTGAATATTTTTACTCCCAACTGCAAAATTTTCAATTTAGTAGGAATATCTCATTTTCTTTAATCAGAACAGTAATTGGGTCATTATTGCCATCTGAAGAATTTTCAAAACACACAGCGCTAAATTCCATATGCTGGACATTATTTAATGTAGCTGCAATTTATTTATTTAATTTTGTAAGTCTGTGATCAAATTCGGCTATTTATACATGAGACATGCGCACTCAAGTTCTATAAACTATATTCTTATCCTTCAGTGTTGGAAGACAGAGTAGTGAACGAAAAGTAACTATAATTTTTAATGCTTAAGACATATGGTTTTAAAAAAGAGACTACCTCAAGCAGGGTCCAATCCAACAGATTCTTACTGCTGGGTGTCATGCTTGCCATGCATTCTCTTACTGAGGACAGTGTAACCGATGCAAATGGTAATCTACCATTGTCCCATTGAAAACAGTTGCATATGCCTGGTTATAAGCACTACATCTGGTATTAAGTTATAACAGGATCAGGCCCACTATTAGATTTTGCTATAGTAATATTGCAATCGTATTTTCTGTTATCAATCTGCTTTTATTTCTGTAAAGCTAATCAATAGGCTCCTAGTTTACTAGAGTTGGATTCTCTTGAGTGGTACAAGGCGGACTAAAACTATCCAGAAATGGCCAATGTAGAATTCCCTGCATGTAAGGAAGCTTAGGCAGATAGCTGGCAGAGGTGGCTCCTGCATTAGCTACCCTCCCCCACCACCAGCATAAGGTAGCATGTTTGGGAAGTGGGATGGGGAAAGGAGGGACATGTCAGAATTGAGTTCCACTGTGCCCAATCCTCCAATGGTGTAAGGTAGGGTGACCAGACAGCAAATGTGAAAAATCGGGACAGGGGGTGGGGGGTAATAGAAGCCTATATAAGAAAAAGACCCAAAAATCGGGACTGTCCCTATAAAATCGGGACATCTGGTCACCCTAGTGTAAGGTCACTGAAGTGCCTCATGCCAGTGATGTAATTTAGAGCTGCTCCATCCATACAAAAACAGTGAATATCTTCCTGCATTACGTTTTCTGAATACACCTCTACGCCAATATAACGCTGTCCTCGGGAGCCAAAAAATCTTACCGCATTATAGGTGAAACTGCGTTATATCGAACTTGCTTTGATTCACCGGAGCACGCAGCCCCCTTCCGCCCCCCCCGGAGCGCTGCTTTACTGCGTTATATCCGAATTTGTGTTATATTGGGTCGTGTTGTATCGGGGTAGAGGTGTAGTCAAAAAAATAGTTTTTGCATCATTATTATGATTAATTATCTTTATTTACTTTGGTTATTGCAAACAATAGACTCAGCACTATAGGATCCACAAAAATAGATAATCCTCGCCCTGAAGCGCATAATAATAAAAAGAATTAGTATTTGCACCCAAATACATACTGTTGGTGCAAAGTGGAAGTTTTGCTCTAGCCTTTCAGTTGATTTTTGCTAGTATAAAAATGGGTGAGATCCTGGCACTGCTTTTGCTCTGTGGTGTAAAGCCAATTGGAGCTGCATGGTCCAGCCATGCTCCCCAGTCAGTTTTGTATTCTGAATGGGAACTCCTGCTTGGGAGTGGTAGCTCCTTTTGTTGTTCCTCATATGGCAGTGTAGTTGGAAGACTGGGGCAAATTCCTTTCAGCTAAGTGACAGCCACAGAGAAATGAATGTGCTGCCCATAGCCAGGAAGCCAAGATAAGTTCATTGGGGCAAAGATTCTACCCAGCCCTGCCCTCATGGCAGTTAGGGAGAGGGGCAGTCAAACAAGTTATATCCCTTTAAAAATAACCAGATATTTTTAAAAAAACACGCTAGGGATCTTGGAATGACCTTCCTTGCCTCAGACAGACAAGGTGAGTAAGGAAATATCCTTTTTTTTTTGGACCAACTTCTGTTGGTGAGAGAGGAAAATTTTTGAGCCACAGAGAGCTCTTCCTCAGCTCTGTGTGGCTCAAAAGTTTGTCTCTCTCACCAACAGAAGTTGGTCCAATAAAAGATATTGCCTTACCCACCTTGCTCTCCAGTATCCTGGGACTGACATTGCTACAACTACACCGCATACCTCCTTTCCTCATGCAGATGAAATGTATGGAGGGAGAGGGGACTGGGGTCTGTAGAGGTCCCTTCTCCTATCCTCAAGGCTAGTTTCTGGAAAAGGAACAATAGCTCTTTTATTCTGCTCCCAGCTTCTCCCACTTGCACACCAAGGTCCTGATTTTCCTGCCACAGGATGCAAGTAACTCCCCCTGATTTCCGTTGCAGGCTCCCTGGTCTGATCAGATTGATTAGCCAGTGCAGAGTTTAGTTCTGCAACCCCATGAGCCATGTGGATCTTTCTCACTTTGCATATTGCTTCTGTTCTCTATAGTGATCTTTTTCCAGTAACCTGGTTCCAACTTGTGTGATTTCGCTTGTATTGCATCTGTTTAATCACCAGTATTTTGCATGTAACATCTCTCTATGCCTAATTCATTGTTATGGACCCACCTAGTGACGGCTTTATAGATTCTTTTCTTTATACTTCACACTTATCTCCTCATGATTTCTGATTCTTCTTTATTTTTGGTATTTGAAATGGATAACAGTAGTCAAATCTGAATTCCTCTTATGAATAATATGGTTTTTAAAATTTATGTAGTTAAGCCCAGAGAACAAAATGAATCTTAAACCATTACACATGAGCAAAAGGGTAAGTATGTAGAGTACAGCCACATTGTAGGGAAATGCATCCTTTTATAAGTTATGTACAGAGAAATCTAAAGTGATGAGCAAAAAGTAACAAAAAACAAAAAGAAAACAGAATGTAATTCTCTTTGAAGATGTCCTGTTTTTTACCTATATTGTGTATCGTACAGTATACAGTACGTTCTAAACCACCTGAAAAGATTGGCTGCATGTTAAATACAAACAAGTTATGATTAGCTGATATGATCAGTGTATTAGAGCAGTATTTGCTTCCCATTCAGACTGTGGTAATCAAGATCTTTATTTAAACTATTCTTACTATTTATGGATCTTCTTCTGTATCAGGATTTACATGGTAAATACACTTGAAAGCTTTTCCTGTCTATTAAATTTCATATTTTTGGATTACACCTGAATTCTGAAGTCTAATGGTTTAGAATTATATGCTCATTGTAACACTTAGCTAGGGTGACCAGATGTCCCGATTTGATAGGGACAGTCGCAATATTTGGGGCTTTCTCTTATACAGGCACCCATTACCCCTACCCTCATCCCTATTTTCACACTTGCTATCTGGTCACTCTACCCTTAGCTTATCTGCCTGAACTTTTTTGAATTAGTAACTAAAATGTTCAAATCTGAATCCCTATTATTGTGCACATGTTTGGTGCATTACTATACTATAGCCATTAAAAATACAGTACTCTAAGCTTTGTGATAGATGTCCTGTGTATAGGTGAGCTAGTTTGGATTGATAACCAGTCCAGTTTTTCACCTAAGATTCAAACTGAACCAGATATTTTTTTAAGGCTTAAAAAAGTTTGGGTAACTTTTTAAAAAGAAAAAAGCCCTACAGCACTTTCTGGTTCTGGTTTGAATTGGATGTGAAAGTGCCAGATTCCAGCAGCAAAGGTTACTTGTGTGCATTTTTCCCCCTTATAAAAATAGTGCAGCATTTTCAGTAATCACCAAAAATCTGCAGTATCACTCGTGTTAAATGAATAATATTTGTTTGGTTCCTTTAACAAGCTAGCCCAACCCACAGCCCAGACTATCAAAACTCTTGCAAAACTGCTTAATCACATAAGATCTTTATCCCAAGTGTCTGATACTGACACAGTTTCCTTGTGGACAGCTGGATGAAAATGGCTGCAGTGGTCAAAAAAACACAATGTTGGGATGCGTAAAGAATGGGATAGAAAATAATACTGAAAATATTACACTACCATTACATAAATCAATGTAAGCCTTCCTGGAATACTAAGTTCTGTACTGGTCATCCTATCTCAGAATATATAGCAGAAATAGAAGGGGCTTTTAAAGACAGGCAATGAAAATGATCAGAGGCATAGAGATACTTCCATATGAGCAGAGAGCAAACTAACTGAGACTGTTTTGTTTAGAGAGATGACGAATAATAGACAATAGAGGTATACAAAGTAATGTATAGTAAAGAAATGGTAAAAAGGAATCCCCAATTTACGTTTTCTCATAGTACAAGATCAAAAGATCATTCAATGAATTTGAAAGGCAACAAACTTTAAACAGAAAAAAGTAAATACTCAATCATGAGTTGCATAAAAAACTTGTAGAACTGATTGTCACAAGATGCCACTGAAGCTCAGATCTTAGAATTCAAAAAGGGACTATACATTTATACGTACGAGAACAAACCATAGTTACATTAAAAGAGATATTTATATTATTAAGGAATATAAGCCATTTTGCTTCAGAACATAAGCCAATTACTTAACTGACAAGGGTTAGGAAGACCATGGACTGTTCACTGAAAAATTTTGTGTTATGGGGTCCTACACCTTCTTCTGAATCTTCCACTACTGGTACTGTCAGAGACAGGGTACTGGATTAGGTGAATCACTGGTCTGCCAGTTCCTATGTTCCTAGATCAAATAATAATGAGTACATTGATTCAAGATGCACAGTTTATCACCATCAATCATTAGCCCCAAATAACCCCAGAAGATTATGCCACTCTTATGGAACACTGTGGATTTTAGAAGGGATTAAACCTATAGAAATTACTCTAAAATCCTATAGAATGTAATAGTAAATGACCTACCATATAAAGGTATTTTGAAGCATGCTGTAGTTTCTATAGCGGGGTATAAGTCTCTATTAAATTCTATGTTTTTTTTGTACAATCCAATATAATTTTTTTTTTCATTATAAGTCTTTTTTGTATGGGCAAACACAAATCCATAGAAATGTTATGGTCATTTTTTTTGCCTTGCCTAATATACCGGACCCCAAGAGACACCCCTCTATTGAGGTCATACCTGCTTAACAGTTTTGAAGTCACAGTGCTCTTCCTTGTAGATGCTGTGATCCTAAAGTATGTTAAACAGTCTGCACCTGGTCAACGTTGACTGGATGATGTTACCATATTGAGACTTCATCAAGAAGTGTGGGGTCGGGGATACAAAAGGCCAGCTCAACTTTATCCCCTTTTAATGAATTACTGACTACCTCGGAATTGATTGGATAAGTTTCCTCTGTGACATTCTCACATGTGAAATCCCTGCCTGGACTTTGAGCCACATTATTCTCAGGAAAGGGCGGTAGCTATGTGCAAACACATGGGAGATGGACTGGCCAAACAGGACCAGATGCTCAAATGCACTTAAGACTTTGCTTGTATTCCTTGAACAGGTGTGAAAGGAACAGCTTTGATATGTGCTTCCCCCTCTCCCTTGGCCCGTACATGCTCCTATATACTGCCTGTAACGGTTAACATGCTCTTCTTTTCTTTCATCTCAGAGCATCTTTACAGATACTGGGAGCAGTGCAGCATTATCATTCATTCATTGCCTGCCCCTGGCTTGTTCCTCCATTTAGCCCAGTCTGCTCAGTTTCCCTGCATGTCCCTAGTCCGTGGTTGGCCTCTAGATAGGATTGACCTTGGTTGTGTTTGCATTGTTAACCTGCATAGGACATATGATGCCCTTTGTTTTTATTTATTAGAGTAATTAAAATGCTCTTAGTAAATTATGGACTGTATTTTCAGCGAATCAAAATCCTCAGGTTGCTAATGAGGATTCAGTCACTGGCACCATGTCACTAATTACTTTTACATTCCCCTGAAATAACAACACAAGGAAAACACATCAACAAAGAGAGACAAATCAAACTATTGTTTTAAACATCAGAAATAGAAAGTGCTGCTTCTTAAGAGAAGTGGGTGACAAAGTTTGCATGAAGTATGGACCTATATGAGAATATACAAAAGAATAGTCCCATTGCTTTGGCTGGGGTCCAGTCAGAGGTAAGCAAATGGAGGAGGTAATTGCTCTTTGACAGGCATTTCTTTAGAAATTAGGGTGTGCTTTAATCTCAATGGGCTGTGCGTGTACTTCTCAATCCAGGCAATGATTTTTGTCAGCCAGGCTTTGATACATCCTTTTTGATTCGCCTATATTTTTACTTGCTTGAAGCCCACCCTTAAAGCTTTACAGTGGGACCATGATCCTTTTAAAATAATAGGTGACAGGATTAAACTGTCACTGGAGGTAGTTAGCCCTGCTTCTGCATTGGTCAGAGGAGATGCTGCAGAGTAGCCCCAGGTATCCTAAGTCTCTATTTCCCTGCACCTTACATAGAATGGTAGCATTTTACATCCACTTTGCACAAGGTATAGTGCTACTCCCTCGGGGGCCCACAGCACACTACCTCAGCAATGTTCCCAACCTCTAGCTGTCCCCTGAAATGAGAGGCTAGGATCAAGCGATGAACTTGCACGGAACAAGCAATAAACACAAGCGACCAGTCCTGCATTTATTCTAGATGCTGAATTTTCTGGTTTGGGTCTGTAAAAAGAATTGCTAAAGGTCCCTCTTCAAAACAAGCCTTAGATTTCCAACAAATGTATCCCTTCTTCCCTCCCATATTTGGCCATGGCTGAAACCACACAGTACCAAATCTCAATCCCATCATTACCAATGGAAGTATTGTTGCGCTTCACTTCAACAGAACCAGGATCTGGCCCCTAATGGCTTTACACACTCCAGTAAAGTTATCTACAGGACTCCACCAGAGCACCATCAAAAATTATTTCTTTACCCATAGGACCATGCTTTTGTAACTGAAACATTATTTTACCTACCCACTGATTGCTGTTTTTACTGCAGCAAGGTATAAAATAGCAAACTGTTTAGTGACCCTGCTTAATATGTCCTTAATTCACTTTAGAATTATTGCTTAATTGACATTTTGTTCTTCCCAGTGAACTATATAATAAAATGTCTACACAGTGCTTTTATGAAGAACACAAAGCAGTGGATGTAGTTCAGTGGACATTTAATTGTTTGTGGTGTGCGTGTATGGGGGGGGGAAATACATTCACTAAATAGTTTGTTCCTTTACACATGTCTATATTACTAAGGGTACCAACAGATGAACTAGGATGCTAATCTATACAAATTACAGAAGCGTAATCTTCAAAATCTTTATTTTGTTGAAACAATAATTTATTCAGTAACTGGCAAGTTAGTAAGTTCTTATATTTATACACAGTAGATAGGATGAAAACCAGTGGATCATTTTTACAAAATATAACACACAGGAAAGATGATCTTGCAGTGAAGACACTGCACTTGGGAGTTCTGCTTTCAATTCCCACCTCTGCCACAGACTTTCTGTATGACCTTGGGCAAGTCACTTGATTGCTCTGTGTCTTAGTTTCCAAGTGTAAAATAGGGATAATAATACTTACTTTATTTTCCTCTTTGTCAGTCTTGTCCATCTAGATTATACACTCTTCTGGGACTAAGCAATCTTTTACTACTTAAGGTGCAATTCTTCATTGCCCTGAACCTTTTGTAGTTATATACACCAGTGCAAAATGAGAGTAAATGCTACTATTCTGATTTGGAAGTGTTTTGCATCCTCTTTTTACTGACTTTTCAGTAATGTAAATGACTATACAAGGTGCAGGGCAATAAGGTTTGTTGCCTGACACAATAGGGCTCCAGTTGTGGTTAGTTGCAGAGGTCTCTGGCACTACTGTAAAACAATAATAAATAAACAGTCACATCAGCACTTAAATGCAATCACTACTTGGGTGGAAATTGTGCAGCTGTCAATTGCCCATCATGGGGATTGGGAATTTTGATCAAAGACACAAGAATGAACTTTGCCATTATGAATCTTCAATAGCCGCACAAAGCAGACAGAATTTAGGTTTTATGGTCTTGTCCAAAACACACCTGTACTGTAAATAATATGGACCTCAATCTACCTCAGAGGGTCAACAGATTGAGTTAACCCTGATGGCTTCTTAGCCTGTGATCCTTGGGGGCTTGTTGCAGGGGTTAGTAATAGGAAAATATAGTGGAAAAGACAATCAGATTGGAAATGTAAATGTCAGAACATGGTGGGATTTACCACTTGGCACTGCCAAGCCCCCTGCTTAGCTAATAGCTGCAGTAGGACATAGTGAAGTTAACAGAGAAGTGACAAGAATGCGGTGGTGAAGCCTAGAAGGCTAATGAGAAATGTTTATAAAAGGCCTGATGCAAAGCCTGTTGATGGCAGTGGAAAGACTCCTGTTAATCTGGAGGGGCTTTGGATCAGGCCCTAAAACTATTTTTTACTTTTATAGATATATGAAACTTACATTGTTGGAGACTGCATGGGTTTGGTGACTAGATACAAAGCCTCTCTCCAATCACCAATCGAAATACAGCCCAGACCCAAGATGAATCAAAAGTTATTTTCTTCAGATGGGAGTTCAGTTGCCTATATGAAATGAGTTAATGGCCATTGTCAAGAACATTAAGGATAGGTGCTTATATCACATAACAGTGATCAGAATTGGCACTTATTAGCACCCCTGTTGGCATTCTCATGCAAGAGGCCAAGTATTGAATGGGGATGGTGGCTAAATAACTTTGTCCCTCAAGAAGCAATCATTTCACATCAAGATTGAGACTCTTTGGAATAGTTTAGGGAAGCTTGGATAAGTTTAACCTTTAGATAAAGATAAGTTTAACCCTTAAATCTGTGGATAAGTGTAACCTTCTAGATAAATGTATAATAAACCTTTTAGTCTTCTGCCAATATGGTACCTCTCACAAGAACAAACTTCATTCAGAAAAGAAGAAAACAAACACAAAATGTTGAAATCCAACTGGTTTTCACTTCAGCTTGAAATTTAGTCAGTTTTTAAGTAGTTTCAGATACTACATGTATGCAGGAGTTCACCTGCTCAGTTTTTGTTGGTTTTAGAATAACTTCCTTATTTTTTAAATGTTTTTCTCTCAAACTTTTTCTGTCAGACAACCCCACTAACTGACTATATAGAGGAACCACTGAAACAAATTGTACACAGTGATCTCGTTATACGAGGTAAAGAAACTAAAATATCCCCTTCCCATTTTCCATCACTTACAATATATGGGGTTACTTTTAACAGTAGTTAATTTAGAAAAACAAATGCAGGAAGAAGTGTAATTTCCAAGGTGATTAGATTCCTGTAAGGAGCTGGTGGCTGAGGTATGCTGTATATTTTCAAATGGCTTTGGCAAGTTTAATTTATGCTAGTTACTTTTAAGGGGCAAATTACTCAGGCAGATGGAATTGCTGGAGAAACTCACTTGTTTGGACGAGGTCCTTGTATTTTTCTCCACCCTCTCTACCCTCTTTTTCTGTTTTATTTGCTTTTACCCCCCCCCCTTTTTCTGGGGCACCACTGGGATCATTTATTCTCATGTCTGTATGTCCTCTAGAGGAGAAAACCTGGATCATTCACAGCTAAGCAAAAAAGATGATGTATGAAAGTATCCCACATTATATATATATGAAACGCTCCCTTGCGTGCTTTTACAAAGAGGGCAGAATGGACTAGTGATGGACGAACCACAAAAGGATCTGAGGTTTGGTTTGGATAAGTATTGAAAAGTTTAGATTGGGCTGGAGGTTTCTTGAGAGCAGGTTCCGTCATGAAAAACCAAGTAAAAAACAAGGGTCATGTCTACTACAGACCACCTAACCAGGAAGAAGAGGTGGATGAGGCTTTTTTTAAACAACGAACAAAATCATCCAAAGCACTTGGTGGCGATGCGGGACTTCAAGTAACCAGACATCTGTTGGGAAAATAACACAGCAGGGTGCAGATTATCCAACAAGTTCTTGGAATGTATTGGAGACAATTTTCTTTATTTCAGAAGGTGGAGAAGGCTACTAGGGAAGAGGCTGTTCTATAAGGAAGAACTGGTTGAGAATTTGGAAGTGGAAGGCAGCTTGGATTAAAGTGATCATGAAATGATAGATTCTAAGGAATCATAGGAGAGAAAACAGCACTATAAAGACAATGGATTTCAAGAAAGCAGACTGTAGCAAACTCAAGGAGATGGGAGGTAAGATCCCCTGGGAAGCAAGTCTAAGGGGAAAAACAGTTCAAGAAAGTTGGCAATTTTTCAAGGAAACATTATTAAGGGCACAAGAACAAACTATTCCACTGCACAGGAAAGATAGGAAGTGTGGCAAGAGATCACCCGGGCTTAACCAGGAGATCTTCAACGATCTCAAACTAAAAAAAAAAAGTAAACGAGGTCAAATTGCAAAATATGAATATAAACAAATGACATAAGCATGTAGGGATAAAATTAGAAAGGCCAAGGCACAAAATGAGATTAAACTAGCCAGAAGGGTAACAAGAAAACATTCTACAAATATATTAGAAGCAAAAGGAAGACCAAGGTCAGGGTAGGCGCATTACTCAATGAGGGGGAAAAGCAATAACAGAAAATGTGGAAATGACAGAAGTGCTAAATAACATTTTTGTCTCAATTTTCACCAAAAAGTTTAGTAACAGTTGGATGTCTAACATAGTGAATGCCAGTGAAAATGAGGTTGGATCTGAAGCCAAAACAGGGAAAGAACAAGTTAAAAATTATTTAGACAAGTTAGATGTCTTCAAGTTGCCAGTGCCTGATGAAATACATCATAGAATACTCAAGAAGCTGACTCAAGAAATAGCTGAGCCATTAGCAATTATCTTTGAAAAGTCATGAAAGACCGAAGATTTTCCAAAGGACTGGAAAAGGGGCAAATATACTGCCCATCTATAAAAATATAGTGCCCATGAATAAGAACAACGTGGGGAATTATAGACCGGTCAGCTAAATTTCAGTACCCAGTAAGGTAACAGAGCAAATAATTAAGCAATCAATTTGCAAACACGTAGAAAATGATAAGGTGATAAGTAACAGCATGGATTTGTTAAGAACAAATCATATCAAACCAACCTAATAGCTGTCTTTGACAGGGTAACAAGCCTTGTGGATGTAGGGAAGTGGTAGATGTGGTATATCTTGATTTTGATAAGGCTTTTGATACTGTCTTGCATGACCTTCTCATAAACAAACTAGGGAAATACAACCTACGTGGAGCTACTGTAAGGTGGGCACATAACTGGCTGGAAAACCATTCACTGCTAACGTCTCTCTGGAGTTCTCAGTCAAGCTGGAAGGGCATAACAAGTGGGGTCCCACAGGGATCAGTACTGGGTCGAGTTCTGTTCAATATCTTCATCATAATGATATTGAGAGTACACTTATACAGTTTGTGGACGATACCAAGCTGGGAGGGGTTGCAAGTGCTTTGAAGGATAGGATTAAAATTCAAAATGATCTGCACAAACTGGAGAAATGGTCTGAAGTAAATAAGATGGAATTCAATAAGGACAAATGTAAAGTACTCCACTTAGAAAGGAACAATCAATTGCACTCATACAAAATGGGAAATGACTGCCTAGGAAGGAGTACTGCAAAAAGGGATCTGGGAGTCATAGTGGATCACAAGCTAAATATGAGTCAACAGTGCAATACTGTTACAAAAAAACCAAACATAATTCTGGAATGTATTAGCGGGAGTGTTGTAAGCAAGACATGAGAAGTAATTCTTCCGCTCTACTCCACGCTGATTAGACCTCAACTGGAGTATTGTGTTCAGTTCTGGGCACCACATTTCAGGAAAAAATTTGAACAAATTGGAGAAAGTCCAAAGAAGAGCAACAAAAATAATTAAAGGTCTAGAAAACATGACCTATGAGGGAAGATTAAAAAAATTGGGTTTGTTTAGTCTGGCGAAGAAAAGACAGAGGCGGGACATGATAACAGTTTACAAGTACATAAACTGTTGTTGTTACAGGGAGGAGGGAGAAAAATTGTTCTCATTAACCTCTGAGGATAGGACAAGAAGCAATGGGCTTAAATTGCAGCAAGGTCGGTTTAGGTTGGACATTAGGAAAAACTTCCTGTCAGGGTAGTTAAGCATTGGAATAAATTGCCTAGGGAGGTTGTGGAATCTCTGTTATGGGAGGTTTTTAAGAACAGGTTAGACAAACACCTGTCAGAGATGGTATAGATAATACTTAGTCCTGCTTTGAGTGCAGGGGACTGGACTAGATGACCCATCGAGGTCCCTTCCAGTCCTACGATTCTATGAAATTTCCACTATTTCTTGGTTCCAGTTGAGCTAGACACTTTCTAATTGATGTTTTCCCTCTGAGCCTGGACAGAAATTGGGTGTGCAGAGCTGGGCAAAAATGAAAAATAATGACTAGAAAGTTCAACAAAATGTTTTGAGACCCTCAATAAAGTTTACATTTCAGTTTTGGATGAAGATTCAGATTTAATGAAAACTCACCAGTTTGTCCTTTCTCCATAAGTGTAGTACCCCTTCTTTCTTGTACAGTTTTTCATGGGTGATAGACGACCCTGCTGAAATGCTGGGTAAATGACTCACAAATGATGGCTTCATTTGTTACCAATTGCAACTGAGATGGTTTTCTTTTTCTTAATGAAATTACATTAAATTTGAAAAACTGTAAACATGAAAATAATTTCAATACTCCTCCCACCTATTCACATGTTTTGCTGTATTCCATTCAGCACTTGGTTTCTCCAACACTACACAAGCCTGATTCAGCATTTATGTATTTTCAAACAGAATAAATCCATTATATTACTAAGATTAACTTCCACCCTTACATAGATACTTAATTCCCATTCATGGAAATGGCAGTTAGGCATGCACTTTGGAGGGAAAAATCTATTCCTAAGTATATGATCCAATCTATATTGTAGCTAAATATTCCCATCCTACAAATTAAGCATTCACTGGTTGCAAAATATTCTGAGTAGAAAAATGTGTCAACCTCACCCTGTTCTCATCCCGCCCTCCCCCCGCAAAAAAAAATCTGGATAGAAATGTGAAAGGTCCAGATTTAAAACTGTAGCTCTGTAGGGTGTAAGCCTAGCAAAGAAAACCTGTTTATAATCTTTAGGGGGGTTTCTTATATTTGCTTTGAGAATTTTCCAGTAGATCATTCTATGGAACATCTTACATTTCCTTGGACTTTGTAGATTTCTATTACAACTTTCAGTGGAAAAAAACAAAAACTGAAAAGCTCACTTTTTTCCAGCACTTTGCTTCACTTACTGCATGGTAGTATCTGCCAAAGACACAGATCTGAAGTGTTATCATTTGACAATTTTAGGAACATTTTTGTTCAATTCAAGAATTTTCTTTCCTTCCTATGCTTGTGTACAAATATATGGAACACACACAGCTCACATTCCCCCAGTTTACAAGTGTTGTGGTATTTATAACCTGTTTAATACATGATTTTCTTATATGGATATATTTATATTTTATATATCTTCCTTTTTTCCTCAGTCATTTATCAATATTATCTCCTATTACTCTCCAATTTCCCTTATGTGTTTGTGTGTGTGGGATAGTGAATGAGGCAACAGCCCCTGGAAGAGGAAGGATAACTTTGTGGTTAAGGCACTGGTTTGGGTCTTGGATGATTTCCTGTGTGATTTTTTTGGAAAGTCACTTAGGGTCAGATTCTCAGTTTTTGTAAACTGGTGAAGCTCTCATGACAATAGCTATGCCAGTTTACAGCAACTTTGGATCTGACCCTTTATCACTCTGTACTATAGTTCCCCATCTGTAAGATGGTTATAAATTACATTTTTCTGCCTCTCAGGGATGTGTTGAGGATAATTTCATTAGTTTATAAGGTGACCATGTCCCGTGGGCCATATAAGTACCTAAGAGTTTCAAATGTGGTTGGCTTAACTTTGCTCCCATTGATATCAACAGAAATATTGCAATTGACTTCAATAAAAACAGAGTTAGGCCACTGTTGCCTGCTTTTGAAAATCCTGCTCTTGTTGCAGTTCTACTTGTGAATTACTTCCTAATGAACACCACATTACTTTTCAGTTCTATGTCATTGTTTTATATATTTTGTCCTTGAAATCTTCCAGAATTATCCATATTTTAGTCTTTCTGTCTAAATCTGTGTTGTCCATCCATCCTTCCAATATGTCTGGTGATATCCTAGTGATAAATTTCAGAACCATACAAATTTAAATTTATCATTCACCTTTGACTGCCTCTATTACACTCTGCCTATAGATCCATTTTTGGTGAGACTACTTATTACATTTCAAACCTCTGGGTACCTTCCAATAGCCACCCAGTTTAAAAACAAAAAAACGAAGAAACAAACAAAGCAGTTGGCCCACAAATGTTTGTTTCTTTTCTCCATAAATATGCTGGTCAGAGATATTAGATGGGCAATGTTCAGGTCTGCATCAGTTGACAGATGTAAGGTCCAATATAATGTGAAACAGCATAGCTAGGAATGAGAATGTTCTGTTGTTGGAGAAGAGCAGGGAATTCCCCAGCTCCTTTGGTTTCTGATGGGATATACAACACTTGTTACGTGTTGTGGCAGCTACTGAGATATGAGGTCTTAAAACTGTGACAGTATGATTTGTGGAAAGGAGTATTCAGTTAATTTTTCAGAGGTTTCTTAAATTAATTATTCAGAATTTTTTCTTTCCTCCTTTTGATTGCAGTTGGGCACATTATTAAGACAAACCTAGCTTGACAGGTGGAGGGACATAAGGATAGCAATGGTAACATTTCTGCTCCTTTCTGGACCCTGCTTCTCTTCCTCTCAGTGAACCAGGAGAGGGAACTCAGTGGATCTGGAGAAACTGAAGAGGCAGGAATCAAGATCTCAATGAGGCTAGGAAGAGAGATTGCCCTTATCAGGGAAATTTACTGTAACTGGGAATAAAAGGGAGCTAGGTAATAGGGAGTGAGGACCTGGTAAGGCAGAGGCATTCAAGTAAATGGTCTCCAGCTCTAGTTTCTCCCTACTTCCCAGTCTCTGCCCTGGTCAGTTGTCTCTCAGGCTTTCCCACGGAGCAGCTTCCTGCTGCCTACCTCTTCTTCTGGCTCTTTCGCTTTTCCTGGTCTGTCCAAGGTCCTGCTCCATGCTCAGTTAGAAGGAAGGAGCAGAGCAGCATTGAGAAATGGGAGAACAGAGCTCAGGAAGCAGCAAAGTGTGGCCAAGGAGCATGAAAAGGACCAATTAAAAAGGAGCCACCCAAATTTGACAAGTACCTGTAGGGGTTGTCAAGCTGTCTAGAGTGGCTCACGACTGTGAGTGTCAGCCTCAGGACAGAGTGTTAAGAAGCGGGGCACAAACTCCAAACTGGTTGTGTGTTCTATACTGTACCTAGATTTCACTAACCCAGTATCAAGTGTGAACTCCTCAAGCACTCAACAGTCTTAACATGGAGTCACAGACAGTCCTCTGGGGTCTTCTGGTCTATCTTGCCACCTAGACAAGCTTGCCTTTGTGATAGATGGTCTCTTATACCAAAACTCACAGCATTATTCAGGTTATTCCCAGTCCCAAAGGGCCAGTCACTTACCCAGGTCAATTTTACCATAAATCTCTCACCAAAGACAACGCTTGTAGCCGAACCTATAATTAACTAAAGATTTACTAACTAAGGACAAGAAATGAGAATTATTTACAAAATTAAAGCAGGTAAACATACAGACATGAATGAGTTAGTCTTAGATTTCAAAAGACAATAAAAGCTGCTACGATATGCAAGCTTTCTGTGTCCTTTAAGGCTAACCTAATCTAAGAAGCTTGGGGATCCCTTGTTTATGCTTAGAAATATTGCCCTCTCCAAATTCCAAGCAGTACGGTGCTACAGTTCCTTCTGGTCAGCCATTTTATTCCCTTCCGCTAGAGTTCAAATTGATGGAACAAGTGTTGGTGCCTGTCTTCTCTTCATGTGTGTGTGGCAGGGGGCAATCAATAAGGTCTTTATCCTTTGATGGTTCATTTGGTTTCAGTGTGCCTTCTTGTGTGCAGGACCAGCACTTTATGCTAATTAATGCTTCTTTCCTGTTTGGTGAGTTTTACAATTAGAGGTTTACAGTGCAAACACTCAGTATGATTTCATACCTTGGACGACAGATATTATATGTGAGATCAATACATGCAGCCTCCTAGGAGTATTTCATCAAGTCTAAACACTAAACACATTCTTATCAATTTAACATCTATTTTAACAATGCTAACACACAGGTGAGTCGGACTGGTTTCCAGCTGTGCATTTGTCAGTGTTCAGTGAGGTCTAGGGGCCTTGCCATGAGCTGGCACCTGCTCTGCCAGCATCACAGGGGATAAACTATCTTTTAACTATTTTAACAAAGCAGTTAACTCTAGTGCCATTGTAGGTGAAACACTATTGAAATTTGCAGATGTGCAAGATGGGAAACATGAATTTCTAAAGCAACACAGTTGGTATGAAGCTGTTTCCCCATCAACTGAGGCACTATTATTGCTTGATTAAAGCAGGGGACTGGGAGTCAGGATCCTGAGTTCTCATCCTAATTCAGCCACTGACTAGTTGTGTGAGTTTGGCCTAGTTACTTAACCTCTCTGTATTTCTGTTTCCTCATTTAAAGCCAAATTCTCATCCCTATATTCATACTGAGTAGCACCTTACTCCACACAGAGCCCTGCTGATTTTGGTGGGTCTCCCTGTGGAGTATGATTCATAGATTCTAGGACTGGAAGGGACCTCGAGAGGTCATCGAGTCCAGTCCCCTGCCCGCATGGCAGGACCAAATACTGTCTAGACCATCCCTGATAGACATTTATCTAACCTACTCTTAAATATCTCCAATGATGGAGATTCCACAACCTCCCTAGGCAATTTATTCCAGTGTTTAACCACCCTGACTGTTAGGAATTTTTTCCTAATGTCCAACCTAGACCTCCCTTGCTGCAGTTTAAGCCCATTGCTTCTTGTTCTATCCTTAGAGGCTAAGGTGAACAAGTTTTCTGCCTCCTCCTTATGACACCCTTTTAGATACCTGAAAACTGCTATCCTGTCCCCTCTCAGTCTTCTCTTTTCCAAACTAAACAAACCCAATTCTTTCAGCCTTCCTTCATAGGTCATGTTCTCAAGACCTTTAATCATTCTTGTTGCTCTTCTCTGGACCCTCTCCAATTTCTCCACATCTTTCTTAAAATGCGGTGCCCAGAACTGGACACAATACTCCAGCTGAGGCCTAACCAGCGCAGAGTAGAGCGGAAGAATGACTTCTCGTGTCTTGCTCATAACACACCTGTTAATACATCCCAGAAACATGTTTGCTTTTTTTGCAACAGCATCACACTGTTGGCTGATATTTAACTTGTGGTCCACTATAACCCCTAGATTCCTTTCTGCCGTACTCCTTCCTAGACAGTCTCTTCCCATTCTGTATGTGTGAAACTGATTTTTCCTTCCTAAGTGGAGCACTTTGCATTTGTCTTTATTAAACTTCATTCTGTTTACCTCAGACCATTTCTCTAATTTGTCCAGATCATTTTGAATTATGACCCTGTCCTCCAAAGCAGTTGCAATCCCTCCCAGTTTGGTATCATCCGCAAACTTAATAAGCGTACTTTCTATGCCAATATCTAAGTCGTTAATGAAGATATTGAACAGAGCCGGTCCCAAAACAGACCCCTGCGGAACCCCACTCGTTATGCCTTTCCTGCAGGATTGGGAACCATTAATAACAACTCTCTGAGTACGGTTATCCAGCCAGTTATGCACCCACCTTATAGTAGCCCCATCTAAATTGTATTTGCCTAGTTTATCGATAAGAATATGAGACTGTATCAGATGCCTTACTAAAGTCTAGGTATACCACATCCACAGCTTCTCCCTTATCCACAAGACTCGTTATCCTATCAAAGAAAGCTATCAGATTGGTTTGACATGATTTGTTCTTTACAAATCCATGCTGGCTATTCCCTATCACCTTACCACCTTCCAAATGTTTGCAGATGATTTCCTTAATTACTTGCTCCTTTATCTTCTCTGGCACAGAAGTTAAACTAACTGGTCTGTAGTTTCCTAGGTTGTTTTTATTTCTCTTTTTATAGATGGTCACTATATTTGCCCTTTTCCAGTTTTCTGGAATCTCTCCCGTCTCCCATGATTTTCCAAAGATAATAGCTAGAGGCTCAGATACCTCCTCTATTAGCTCCTTGAGTATTCTAGGATGCATTTCATCAGGCCCTGGTGACTTGCAGGCATCTAACTTTTTTAAGTGATTTTTTAACTTGTTCTTTTTTTATTTTATCTGCTAAACCTACCCCCTTCCCATTAGCATTCACTAGGTTAGGCATTCCTTCAGACTTCTCGGTGAAGACCGAAACAAAAAAGTCATTAAGCATCTCTGCCATTTCCAAGTTTCCTGTTACTGTTTCTCCCTCTTCACTGAGCAGTGGGCCTACCCTGTCTTTGGTCTTCCTCTTGCTTCTAATGTATTGATAAAAAGTCTTCTTGTTTCCCTTTATTTCTGTAGCTAGTTTGAGCTCATTTTGTGCCTTTGCCTTTCTAATCTTGCCCCTGCATTCCTGTGTTATTTGCCTATATTCATCCTTTGTAATCTGTCCTAGTTTCCATTTTTTATATGACTCCTTTTTATTTTTTAGATCATGCAAGATCTCGTGGTTAAGCCAAGGTGGTCTTTTGCCACATTTTCTATCTTTCCTAACCAGCGGAATAGCTTGCTTTTGGGCCCTTAATAGTGTCCCTTTGAAAAACTGCCAACTCTCCTCAGTTGTTTTTCCCCTCAGTCTTGATTCCCATGGGATCTTACCTATCAGCTCTCTGAGCTTACCAAAATCCGCCTTCCTGAAATCCATTGTCTCTATTTTACTGTTCTCCCTTCTACCCTTCCTTAGAATTGCAAACTCTTTGATTTCATGATCACTTTCACCCAAGCTGCCTTCTACTTTCAAATTCTCAACGAGTTCCTCCCGATTTGTTAAAATCAAGTCTGGAACAGCTTCCCCCCTAGTAGCTTTTTCAACCTTCTGAAATAAAAAGTTGTCTGCAATGCAGTCCAAGAATTTGTTGGATAGTTTGGGCCCCGCTGTGTTATTTTCCCAACATATATTTGGATAGTTGAAGTCCCCCATCACCACCAAATCTTGGGCTTCGGATGATTTTGTTAGTTGTTTAAAAAAAACCTCATCCACCTCTTCCACCTGGTTAGGTGGCCTGTAGTAGACTCCTAGCATGACATCACCCTTGTTTTTTACCCCTTTTAGCCTAACCCAGAGACTCTTAACGCTTCCGTCTCCTATGTCCATCTCCACCTCAGTCCAAGCGTGTACATTTTTAATCTATAAGGCAACACCTCCTCCCTTTTTCCCCTGTCTATCCTTCCTGAGAAAGCTGTATGATACTGTTCAACACAACTAAGGGTATCAGAACAAGGCATAATTATATTTATTTACTACAAAGGAGTAATGTGAGACTTAATTAAAATGGCTTGAGATCCTCAGATGAAATGCAAAGTGTGTGGGGTTATTTTTCCCCATCTGCTGCTGCCCCTCTATTAAAGTCTGTTTCATAGCTATCCTAGAAGGGTTAGCTACTAAAAAACAAACAAAAAATCTTGAACATATTAACTAGATTTGTCAGTTTATTGTGAATGAACCTCTGTGGAAAATATTATCTGCCAGGGGCTACTCAAGGAAACCAGTTTACCCTGCCCCATAGTGAGGAGCCATTAGATCCACCTCATGCCAGGAGTTGACAAATTCTATGTGACTGCTCTGAATGCTGCAGTACATACGACGCAGATTTGAGACAGTCTTGGTTGAAACTCTTTTCTGTACTACACTGAAGGTGCCTTTGCAAATTTAGCTCCAGTGTTTTGCTCCCACAAGTGACATAATGCTCATTTGGGAAGATATGCGTAACTCACAAGTGTTTGTTACTACTTGTGACTAAAGCCGCATCCCAGACTCATGCTGATAAAGCCTTGATACTACACCATAGTGTATACCCTCTGTATGTGTGCATGTGTGTACAGTTTTACAATATACACAAAATTTAAAAGACCGCATTATTTTAAAAGGACATATTGCTGAATTTTAATTGATATGTTATTTTTTTTTTTACTTTTTTAAAATCAACATGGAAAAGGTTGAACATTTTATAGCATCTCCTGTGAGTGTGTGTTTCTACACTTGTGTATATCTAAAAAAGTAAACTTACTGTCTGCCTGTTGTGGGGGATGGGGGGGAAGTGAGGAAGGGAATGGACCTAATCAAACTGCTGTGGGGTTAAAACCTTGTGGTTTTTAAAGGCCCTTAATGTTGGCCAGCTGCAAAATTTAAAAAAAACAACAACAACCAAAAAACCCCAACCAACCCTAACTGGGAGGGGAAGCTGGAAAGAAAGGAATAGAGGTTTAAGTGTGACCACGCTGTGTGTGTAAAAGAACAGAGACTCTGGCTTTTTTATTTATTTATTTTTAAAGTGAGTTCAGTGCCAGCCTGGACATTGGCCGTACAGACTGTTGAGCCATTGTCTGCTCCATTTCCAGAATAGCCCCCAGTTAATCACTTCGGCTTTGAAGGGAATTTCCTCGTGGAATTCTCCACAGAAAATCTAATCAACTGACCTGCCCTCTCGACAATAGAAGGCTTCCCCCATCCCCCCCCCCTTCCTTATTGGGGCGGGCTCTGTAATGTAGCCTTTTGTGCAGAATGAACCCTCCCAGTAGGAGTGGATAGCTGGTCTCTCTCTTTCTCTCCCTCTCCCTCTCTCTGTCTCTGTGTGTGTATGATGTGGAGCATTCACACTGTCTTCTATGTGTGTGAATGTGTGCGTGTGCATTACTATTTGACCAGATGCTGCAGTGCACTGGCCAGTCACTGCCTCTGCATGTGTGTATGTGTAAGTGTGTGTGCGCGCGCGCCTCTGTCATTTCATGTCAAAGGTCCATTACCTGATTACCTTCCTCGTCTGCCAGATTTTTATCTAGATAATTGGAACTGCTATGAAGGCTGTGCTCTGCCAGCCAGCTTAGATTCTCTAAAACCATAGTTTGTCCACCTTGTTATCTGTGGCTGTCTGGGCAGAGGAAATTAAAGAGATCCGCAGCTAAGGGATTCCTTTGACTTGCTCAGAGAGAAGGGTTTAAAAAAAAAAAAAAAAAAACCCAGAGGACAGACTGAAAGTTTGTTGTTGTTTTTGTGCTCTGTGTGTGTGTGTTGTTTTGGCATGTGGATACCTTTCCCCCTTCACACACCAGGGCTGTTTGATGGAGTTTGGAGCTGAGGAAACTTTGGTTTTGTTGCCAGGACGGTTCGCAGCACTTTGTGGCAAGCAAGAGCTAACAGTGAGACCGACAGAGTGAGTGACAAGTTGTTTACAGGTTTCCTTGAAGGGGCCTCTGCTATATTTCAATCTGTCAAAGTTGCTTTTCTTCCCTCAGAACAATGCCTGATTGTTTTTTGTTGTTTTTTTTCCCCCCAAAGAGGGAGAGGGAGAGAGATTTTAAAAAAAAAAAAGGTGGGGGGGAGAGGAATGGAAATTCTTTGAGTACAAATGCCTTTGGTTACATTTTTGTGTGTCTAATCTTTTCTTCCCTATTTCAACTCCGAGGGAGTTGATAACAGCTTCAGTTTAATCAGGCTGCTCTTGTTTTATCATCTTTCTCCACTGATCTGCCTCAGCACGGGGGTTCACTCCTGGTTTACAGGTTTTGGGTTTTCTTCTTTTCTTTTTATGGACGTTAAATGAGTTGACTTCTCCCATTTTGTGGTGACTGGAGGACAGAATTAAAAGGAAAGGACAGGCACCCTGAGGTTGTCTAGTGCTTTGCAGCCGCAGCATGCTGCTCCGCTGTGGGGGGAGTTTTATAAACAGTGTCTACTGCTAAGTGTGCTACCCCTTTAAGAGACTGGTCAAGGAGTCCTAGCTCAGAGAGGGGGGTGGGGGAGAGAGAGAGAGAGAGCCAGACAGAGAAAAAGAGAAAATCAATCGTTTTAGAAGGTTTGGACTCACTTGACAGGTTCAGTTGGAGGCGATCATAGGTGGCTGCTGTGACAAAGGGAAATTGTGCTTTTCCAGCATGCTAACTGACCCTGATTTACCTCAGGAGTTTGAAAGGTGAGTGGGGTGTGGGTGTGTGTGTGTAAGTATAACTCTCCCTTTTTGCAGCAGTCTCTGTGTCAGTGGTGAGATGCTCCCCAAAAGAATGCTCGGTGGAGAAGCTTTACCTTTGCAATTCAGAGTACATGTCAGTTTGCTGATCATTTGGTGGTGGTGGTTGTTGTTGCTGTTGCCTGAACCAGATTGAAGGGATCTGCAAAGTCCTTTAAAACTGCTTCACCAGTGATGCTTTTCTGGTGGTGGTTAGATTCCTAATGGGGATCTTAATGAACGTTATCATGATCTCTCTCTCTCTCTCGCTCTCTTCCACACTCCTTCTCTGAGCCACTCTACTAAAATATAGGAGGCAATATTTGATGCATAATGCCCTAATTTTTAGCATCTCTCTCTCTCTTCAAGAAGTGATTTCTGGGGTGATAGAGAAGGTGTCTGGTTATGGGTGAAACCATGGATTTAACTTCCAATTTGATCCTTCCCTAAAACTTTGGAAGGCGCTCTGTAAAGCACATGACCTTTTGTTGATCTAACAGAAGTTATTATTTTTAGTCAAGTTAACATCACAACATTCTGTCAATAGATCAGCTTTTAAGTATCTTAAAAAAAAAAAGGAAACTTGAATCTAAGTTTTAGCAGCACCTCTTTCACTGAGTGTTAAAAGCAGAATTTTGATTTATGACTTATTTCCCTCCCCCCTCTTGCTAAAGTAGGAGCCTTGTATATTTGGAATTAAGTTTTTTGCTATCCCTGGCAGTGGTTTGTAATCTCCAGAGCTTAATACTTATTTCACTTAAAACTGCATCTTCTAAACTGTGTTTTGAAGCCTCCTCTCATACATTTGTACACACTTCCATTGAAGATCCAATATCCTTCCCCTCCAGCTTAATTTTTAAATATTATAAATAGGCCTTTGTTTTCCTTTAACAAAGAATTCAAACTTTTCATTTAGTAAACAAAAGAACGCCAGGATGCATTTTACTTAGGCTTTTTTTTTTTTTTTTCCATGAAAGCTACCTTCTGTATAAACATTTGGTTGTATCTGACTATGCAATGCAGGCTAGGTGCTAGACCAGCTGGTTAAAAATATGCTAAGTCAAGCTGTTCATCGCTCAAACTACTGAATATGATAGTAAAAGGCACAGAAAAGAAAGGAAGATGAAAACATTTTAAGTAGGCAGAAAAATATGCATGCAGTGAAAGGACAGGAAAGAATGGATTAAAATAAAGAAGAAAAATAAAAATAGAAGAATATGTAATTAAGTAGGAAATTCAAAAAAGCGAGAACTATTTTAACACTTTCTGTCTCTTTTTGTGACTAAAACACTTCCTTACAGAAAACGGCACTAGAATTGTTGAACTACTTAAAAGATTTTATTTAATACAATTCATTTGTCAGCTCTATTTAAAATACCTGAAATTTTTCTTTAGTTTCTTCTTATTGTGATAGAAGAGTAAAGATTGTTTTTGCTCATGTGTACTATATTAAGTTAGCTAGAGTACCTGGGAAACTATTACTGTTTATAGTGATGGACCCTGAGCTAATATAACAATAAACAGATTTCTCTTGTACACGCAGTCAGTGGTTAAAAGTATTCCAAATACTTCACCAAGGTAGAAATTTGTAAGGAAGCTATTAGATTGTTCTTTGAACTTTGTGATGAATAGAATACATGTAAGTCTATTAAACAGATATAGTCTTTTCATTTTTTTATTGATGGACTTTTTTTTCCCTTTGACTTCTCATTACATGACTTTTTTTTTCTTCATTTTGAACCTAACTTTTTCCATAGTAGTAAAACTAATTTCTCCCTAATCTTTCTCAAGGCATACATTTCGTTTTTAGAGCTCAGAGATTTGCTCTTTTAAAAATTCTAGTTAAACAATCAATACTTCACTGTTATTCTTTTGGCTATGCAGATGGTTTCAAGGAATAAAGATAAGCAATATAAAAGAAATCTCGCAACATATGATTTTTTTTACCATTTTTCCTCTGTAGTTGGAATTAGTAATACAAACCAATATCTCTGTTAATCATTACCATTTGTTTACATTGTATATGTGCGTTTGGCTATAGTTACACACACATGCACACAACAGATACTGTCCATGTAGTGTATTTATATTTATCAAAAGACAGGCACAAGAACATACGTACACACACACGCACGCACACACAATTCACATGCATATCCATGTACCATATATAGGAGGCTGCTTCTTGAGCAGTTATATTCTCAACAATACAATACTTTGTGTTTTCTCCACACTCTGGGGTCCCACCTGTCACATCCACATGGTCAGCTTCAGTTTTGTTACTAACGTGCACAAGCCCCTATAAAACTGATTGTGTAATAGATTACAAGGAGGTAAAGATTCAGCATGTAGAGCTGTTTGCTGTTTAGTTCTCAGAGTGTATATGTACTGCAGAAGAGTTATTCTTCTTTTGCTGTCATCATTGCCCTAAGGAGAATTGTTCATGTTTCATTGTATCCTAGTAACTATAAGCAGTTTAGAAACTTTAAAGTGTCACCCCAACTTTCTAATGAATCGAGGGGTTAGAACGAAGGAGACTTCTCTTGTTTATCATGGACATTTCTGATACACACCAGGAATGAAAATGGTCCACAGTGTCAGGCAAATAAACAAGCATTAATTAATTCAGCAGCAGTAGTAACATGCACTAGGTTTTGTAAATTAGCACGTACAATTTATAAATCGTTCCTTAAGTGTTAGGATTTTTGATTTCTACTGAGAAGTTCCTTGCACCTCTTTATTTTTATTTGTGGAGGTTCCATTGTATAATCGAAAGGACCATCAGAAAGCGCAAACTGAGGAGGAGAATGCTTGCAGAAAAAATGTATGGAGAAATTTATAACTGGAATCTGTGTACTTATTAGAGAGTAAATGACTGCTGGGATGTACTTTTTGGTGCACCTGTGGCACTTAGAATCCACATCAAATTATTCAGAAGAATAGCCTTGATTTTTTAAAATTACATAAAGTTTGTTGAAAACAGAAGGTAAACCCACAATAGAAAGTTTGAGTTCCCTGAGAAATAGAGCAAGTGTAGCTAGAATCATCACGAACAGTACTGAAATTTGCAGAATGATTAAGAGCTCAAAAATGCCCAGCATAAAGTTTTAATGTCCTAATAAAATCTAGTAAAGGTAAAATAAAGTAACCTCTTAACAATGTCCTAGTGTATGATATTCTTAAATCAATGTTAAATACTGCATATTTACATTTTTCTGTAGCCTTTGAGAGTGGCTAAACTAGGCATCATGACAGAGTGACGTCTTTTTGTAGATTCAAGGTAAAGAAGTGTGTGGTGTTTGTTGAAGAAGGAAGGGTAAGTTAATATTTCCTAAGGAAGAAAGGAAGATAAAAGGTAGAGAGAGGATAAAAGGGTGCTTGCTCTAGAAATTACATGAGTAGATAGACAGTTTGTAGAAAGGGAAGGGCTCAAGGGTGTAAAAGTAAGTCGCTGCTGAGGGGAGAAAACACTTAGTTGCTATGCTGCAAGAGACATTTCAGACTCCCACTGAATTTATTTTGGGGTCGTACCAACACTGTTAAATGGAGAAATCATTTTCCTAAATGGAAACTTTGTATATTTTTCATAAGTGCTTTTCTGAACCAAAGTTACACTAAAAGTCTTCACCTTACTATTTGTGCTGAGAGTTTTTGTAAAAAACAAACAAACAAAAACAACCCAGAATGATGTCTCATTCTCATAAAATCTACCTGTAGAAATAAAAAGAATGTTATGCTTTGATTTAAAAAAAAAAAGTTTGAGATTTTACCAATATTGAACTGGATGTCACTTATGTTCCACTGAATTGTTTTCAAAAAATGATTTTCCTGTTTGTTTATTTAGGTGTAAGGGTCTGGGAGTAGATGAATAATTGAACTCAAGTGAAAAGTTTCAGATAACTATTTTTGCGCAAATAAAATTTGATTGTTTTTATATTTCTGTGATAGGACTAAAGGAATAATACATTTCCAGAATGTTCATTAATGTTCTTTACTGATTTCATTTGTTGTGCTTATGCTTTATGGGGAAGAAGTTGACTGTAACTGATTATAGACTTTAATTAACATCTCAATAATTTACAAGTTGTTTGAATAACCAACTACGCTTAGAATGCAGATCTACATATGAGGGACTGACAAGCGACGCATCAAATTGAACAGTTCATACTGTTGTATTTTTTGGCTCAAGAGTTTGGCATTACCGGATTCTGGGTGGCTGGCTCCTCATCTGTATTCAAAGAGTTACTTAATGCACACGCACACACCCACACCCCACCACCACCAAGCATGTTGCGATGCTTATGTGCATAGAGTGTTTTATTGGTACCTTTATATGTGATAAGAAATGTTTTTCTTCTTCTTGTTATCCAGAGACCTTAAATACAATAAGCATATGAAGTATTTACTATTTCTTAGGGAGCCTTTAACTAGCATCCATAGCTATATCACATGAGAGGCGTAATGATAACGTGTTGTATTACTTAGCCACAATGCTGTTTGGTAGGATAGACATATATTTCTGTTAGATATAATTATATTTATATAAATGATACATACACAAATATATTTTTAAGAAAAAAAATATCATCCACAGGTAAAACCTCAATTTCTTTGCATGCTCTTCTTACTATATATATTTTTAAGCAATCTGTTTACAATGTTGTGTAGGGCACTTACCTATATGCATGTCAAATATCTCCGCTTTCAGAACTAAGTTGCAAAAATGAGACTTACATTTTCTTCGCTTTTTTTTTAATCATTTATTGTTCAGTCATGATTTAAACATAATTAACCGATAAGTGGAAGGAGAAAGAAACTATGTTGCCATGTTTTACCTGTACACAGTACAACTATGCAGTGCCTGTGAATACCTAATACCATAATCAATTGAAAAGAAGAGTTCACAGCAATTAGTCAATAATGGTAGTACTTCTCTGAGGATTATAAGGATTTCATTTAACAAGCAGCATATATAGAAGCAGGGATTTAAAAAAAATTTTTTAGATCTTTTATCTGGTGTGTCACTGAAACACCATATAAACTCCTGTTAATTTCTTAAATATAGAAAAGTTAAAATTGAATTAGAAAGAAAACAAACTCCAGTCAGATCATTAGATTAAGGAATATGAAAACCTTTCCCCCTCTACAACATTTAAAAAAAAAAAAAAAAAAAAAAGATATGTTTGTTACTTTAACTTTCTGGTTTGGGTGATAAACCGTTGCTAGGTATCTTGAGCACCATACCTGACATGAGCTTATATCAGTGAGTCTTTGTCACCATTTCATAGATATATCTGACAAAGTTACTGGTTGAAGTGGGAGATTATGGATTTTTCACCCACCCTTTCATTCAGGGCTACAATTTTTTAAGATGCATATTCCTACACGTTTTATCTCCCCCCCCGTACTCTACAGAGTAGCTTGTCATAGTATAAGTTTAATACCTCTCACATTTCCTCTGGAGATCATGCAATACCTACTTTCAGCCAGCCGCTAGGGGGGTACTTGAGAACAGTGTGCACTGCACCCTCCACTGAAGATACTGAGTTTGTCACCTCTGCATTGATCGCAGCCTCTGTCAGCCCGAGAAGCAAGAGTCACTAAAAGTTGCTCCTGAGCCCATATGTCCTCTTGACAGTGTGAAGTTCTACACATACTAGTTGTTGAGAGAGACACCAAATTTAGACAAGATTTTGAAGAATTTTGGTGAGAGCTGCTTCCAGGGACCTTTGTATATTAAAATAATGTAAGGTCTGAATGGAATTCTGATGTAGAAAGTGGTAATTAATATAAAAAGTATATATTTCTGAAGGTTGGTGGGTTTAAAAAAAAAAAGGACCTGAATTGAGTTCTGACTGTTAGAATCTTAATCTGTACTTCAGTGGAGTTGCCCAGGTGTGTTGTGGTTTTTTGTTTGGTTTGGTTTTTGTGATGGGTTTTTTGTTTATTTTTTGAGAAACTTGTCAACATTTTCCTCTTTGCTTTAGTTTTTGGCATATGTGACATTTTTGGACATCATGACGTTTTGTCACTTTGCCTGAGAGCTATTAATTTTCTGCAAGGTGATGTCATTATTTTATATTTGTAAAACATGACAGAATTACAATTAATATAGAGAGTTTCATGGCTCATTTTAGAAGTTTGAAATCGGCATTGGACTTGCTTCCCTTAAAAGTATATTGTGAGGATTAATTAGGAAATATTTATTAATCCGTTTGTGCATAAAAAGCTTGATATGCTAAATTTAAATAAAAACATTTTAAAAAATTGATCTGCAGGATTCCAGATTCTCTGTGTTAATTTTTTTTAAAAGGAACAAATGCTCATTGATATCTATAATAATTACACTCTTAGTTGGTAATGTACTTCTGCTTTTGCGTTTCCTGAAAGTTCATATTGATTTTATTTATTTTCTTGGTTTTCTAGCAAGTGGGTGTCTGTGTGGTTTAAGTGATGCTATTTATTCTAAAGATATCATAAAATGCTACCCCGGTGCTAATTATTTTGTGTTTATATTTAAGACTTATTACTAAATATTTTTTTCCATTCTTCATGCCTTGAACTGAAATGCTTTTGAGTAAAAAATAAGCATAGTGAATAGATATTTGGTTTTCTTGTCAGAAGAATCAGAGTTCCTTATTAGTGGTGATAAAGTTTGCATGTGCATGTATGTATGTATTTGCATAGTTAAGATTGTTGTCTATATCTAGTATACTTTCTAACTAGGAAATGTAAAGGAGAACCTGTAGGATTTTTCATTCTCATTGTCTCTTTGGTGCTGAGTACATACATGCATCAGTTTCTCGGAGTTAAGAAGATGAGAGTAAACTACTGTACCATAGTTCATTCATCAACTGCACAGGATTTTTCATACTGCATGGATAAAAATAATCTGGCTAATAGCAACTAGGGCTACTTGCCAGTGCCCGCACAATAGATAGAGTAAGAGCAACAGTATAAAGAGAAGTTGCTGGCTGTAAACCAATGACACTTTTCTACAAGCTCTCCTATTTCATTGTTTGAAGGTCTTCGGGAGATAACTATGTTTTTAAAAGTAACTGTGGTGAAAATATGAAGGCAAGATTAAAACCGGTGTGTGTGTGTGTGTGTGTATTATATATTACTTTGATAGGTCAAGTTCCTTGGTTGCATTAGGTTTATGTTCCATTTACCCTAGAGTAACCTAAAAAAAGACGGCTGTGGCTGGATGTGATGTGGCAAAATGCATCACAGTGTGAAAGGCCAACATTTTAAATAAATAAATAAATAAAATCCATAGTGTGTTAGATTAATGTCCATTTTAGGGTATTCACTATCTCAACAGAGGGTCCATGTAATGAATGGGCACAGAGCTTAAAGTGCCCTCTCACCTTTAGAGGTGGTCTGACTATGTCAGGCTTGAGGCACTTTGGCGGAGTTGTGTTGGGGGAAGCTTGGCTTGCATTAGCACTGCCCATGCTTTATTTGTCCTGCGGCTACAGAGAAGACTTCTGTTTTTCAGAGCTGTCAACCTGGCAGTTTCATTAAATTCACTTAAAAAAAAAAACTGGAAATATTTTTTTCTAAAAACTTTTGTAAAGTTTGTACTTGTGGTATTTTCTCCCCTACATTTTAATTACACACTCAGGGACTCTGTGGGGCACAAGTACTCTTAGTGGATTTGATAGAGCTGGGGGGCCTTCCAGGTTTGGCACTTCTGTTACAAACTGGTGTAATTTTGCTGGATTGTCTTTACATGGTACATGCTTATTCCGCTCCTGGTGTGAAACATTAAAACCCAAACACGATACACTAAATAAAACATGTTAAAATATTTAACATCATTCACCTGGTAAATTCTCCTTTAGCTACACTTGCATGCAGCCAAATAGGTTCCTTTAGCACTTCTTTTAAAAATATCTGAGCTTCTGGCCTTGAAATTCAGAGGGAGCTTTTTTTTCAGGTTCAGTGTTTGGTTTGTCTTTTGTTCTCAGGTTTTGGATATTTACCTGGATATTTCTGGACTATATCTTGCAAAGAACACTGGCCAGAACTGATACACCCACGTGACTCTGGAGTTAATTCTTTTTTTTTAACTCAGATCAGAATCTGGCTCAATGTAGTTTGGTGGAAGACTCCTCTCCCTTGCCTCTGCCTCTTAATTTCTCTCCTTTTATGCAATTGTTTTTCTAACGTTGTAATTATATTAGGTAGCTCTATAAAGCCTTTTGGAATAAAGTGTTTTGCATAAGATGCCATACAAACTAAAGGGCAAAACACTGCTCTTAGATATGCCCTATAAATCTCTCATGCACACTCTGCGCTTGTATTATTGTTGTTGTTTATTATTTGTTTGTGTTGCAATAGCACTCATGGATCAGAGCCCCACTAAGGACTGTACCCTGAAGATCATACTGAGTGCTCAGAACTTTTACTAATGTCAATGTCTTTTGCATGAGACAGAATCATAGTGTAGATAAGGGATCCATGATATGGATCGTGAATGAGAATTCAGCCTTAAAGTCATATTGTGGAATTCACATAGAGAATCTATACACTGGTTATATGTTCACCTGTGTACTTGCAAAAATGCAGATTTGTGTCTGTGAATGACTGTTTGGCAGGCACAAATGCATGTTTGTGAAGGTACAGTAGGGCATGCATATACATTTGTAGATCTATTTCCTCAACCTACAGTTACGTAGGGGGGGTTGATTAAACTTTGTCTTCCCAGCCTTTAAAAAAGATAGTATAGCTATAGACACTGATTTATTGTGGATAATAGATCTTGTATAGTGCCTTTCATTTTAGGAACTCGAAACATTAATGAATTAATTCTCAAGACTTCCATGATGTCTAGCAATAAAATATCACTGTTATCCCCAGCCTACACATGGGGAAACTGAGGAATGAAGTTGCAAAGTTATTGGCACATCTGGGGAAAGAGGCCAGCGATACTGCCTGCTAGTCCTCTGCTTTAACCTTAAAACCATTCTCCCCCTTCTTAAGATCCTGAGAACTGCAAATTATAGATTTCTAGCAGTCCAATTACTGTTTCTAAAGGTCTCATTCTAGCAAGATGAAATATAATATTTAAATTACTTAAATATGTAAAACAGGGGCTTTGGAATATAATTAATAACATTAAGTCTCCAAGAATATTTACAGCTTTAGATATTCTTTCAACTACTTTGATAGAGGGGAAAAATACCATCTCTAACATCTCCAATTTTCTGAGCATGTGTCAAAAATAATTCTCTACCTGCAGGCAAGTTTTGAGAACTGAATATAGGTAGCAGAACATGCAGTGTTTAAGCAGTAAATTAAGAGTGTATATGTAACTTACAGCCAAGTAAGGGCCTTGCTCATCTTGGAGAACAATTAGGCTCTCCAGCCATAGGTACAAGAGCTGTCATACGTTTTACAACCTTAGGACCAGACACTGGAGGACTACAGGAAAAATATTCTTTACACAGATTGTAATTAATGTGAGGAATAACGTTCCAAAGGCAGCAATATAAGCAGCCACTGTGAGCAAACGAAGTAACTTAAAAGCAGAAACCACGTTACAGGGTACAAAATATATTGTGGTTCTCACCCATCAAATATTTGATATCTGCTTTTTAAAATGTGTGACAAAGACCCAAAGTGAAGGATGTGACAGAAGCTTATTAAAAGGGAGGAGTTGTTTTCTTACCAGGTAAGAAGTTTTCCATAACCTCTCTTTCAATAATTTGCATTTCCAGTGGCAATAATTTGCAGGAATACACTGCAATATAGGACTGGATCAATGAACGATGGTGGTAGATTTGGCTTTAATCTATGTGCTGTATCATTCTCTCACAAAATACAGTTGAAAATAGTGGGTACAAACTCCAGAGTCTTTGGATTTGAGCAGTTTAGCTTCTAAATGTTATTCCTGGGTGAGTGAGCTGTCTTGTTTAAGAAGCTCTATAAGAGGGTCTCCTTGCAAGATAAATGATTATAATAATAACAGATTCTGTGATGTTCCAAGGATCCACCCATGCAAAGCTCATTGTAGGATAGGGCCAGTAAGCCCGACATTTTCCAAAGTGATCATTCATTTTGAGTGTTTTGGCCCCTTGGGCATCCATAATCACTGGTTACTTCTGAAAATACAGGCCTTAGTTAACTAAGCCTCTTATCACTCCTCCAAGCCAGGCCTGCATTACTGCACCCATTTTAGAGATGGGTAAAACAAGGTGGAATGATAAAGTGACTTATCAAAGATCACAGGTGAAATTCTGGCCCCGCTGAAGTCAGTGGCAAAACTCCCATTGACTTCAATGAAGCCAGGATTCCACCAACATTGTGAGACATTTCTATAGGAACTACCATCTGCCAATCTCAAAGTGCTTTAGAAATATTAGCTTCTTAAGCTTCACAAACAGCTGTGTGCCTCAGATAGAAGGTGATGATGATAATACTGATAACAAGAGTGTTAATAATAATGTTATATTTGTATTCTAGTAGTGTCTAAATGCCCCATTGTGCTAAGCACTGTATAAGGATTATTATTTATTTGTGTTGTGGTGAAGCCTAGGAGCCTCTGTCTCAGGCCAGAACCCCCACTGTTCCTTTCACTATATTGTTGTTGTGATTTATAATAATAAACAAGCCATTTTATTAATGAGTTAACTGAGACACCTGTAGGATAAATGACGTGCCCAAAGTTACACAGTATATGAATGGCAGACTCAGGAACTAATTCTTGAATGGTCCGCTGCTCTAGTAACGAAACCAAACTTCTCCAGACCCACAGAATTGATCTAAACATCTATAAATAGCTGGGGAGGTTAAATAAAAGATATTATTTTATAATGAGTTTATAAAACAAGACAGGCAAAGTTTTGTTATTAATGTAGGTTACCCAACTCCCTATTGACACTGTTACTGCAATGACTGACTGTGGAGATAAATTATGTTGCTATCAATATGTTGTGATGGAGGCTGATATGGAAACCGATATAAGGGCAGCTGTTGTTGGTTGTTTTTTTTTTTTTTTTTTTTTTTTAAGAAAGAAAAAAGAAAAGAAAAATAGAATAGAATAAAAGTAAGAGCATTATTTTAAAAAAATTAATAAAATTGCTTTTCGCATACACAGTCTATTGAAAGGCCATCCAAAGCACTGATACCAATTTAAGAAGATGATCTTTTGTCTTAATTATACTTCTGGGAGATATTAGCTGAACATTTTGTGGAAAACAGTGAATACCTTAGTTGCCAGTTGTCTAAAATGCTGCTAATGATTGCCTCAGTGCCAGTATTTTGAGGGCTAAAACTTAGGCCTGAATATGAATACAAAGAGTGCAGTTTAACACACACACACACACACACACACACACACACACTCACACTTTTTCACTTTTTATACAAAACAGATTTCAGCCATCTGCTTGGCACTTAGCTTTGCAACTATAGAGTCTATCTGAAAGGGAGCACTGTCCAGGTTATGAATGGTATCACTTTTATTGGTACCTTAGAAAAACCATAGATTTTTTGAAAGCTTGTATATCCAATGGTTTTCTTCAGCTGAATAATGAAAACAACTACCTCAGCCAAAATTTTGTTCCTTCCATCATTCCTTTGGTGGCAATCTCCTTAGTTTAGCAAAAGGGGTTTTGTAATGAAGAAAAGTTTGAGTTCTGTACCTCAAAATTTCCAAGTATATCAGCTGACTCTAGATGAGTAGCCCTTATAACTGGCACCCCAGATGGTTTATGACACAAAACACTGTTTGCTTAGGAATAGGTTGTCTAGCAGAGTCTGTTGCCCAAGCACTACAGAGCGTGTCAAATCAACATGGAAGTTAATGGACCAAAGGCACTTCTGGATTTAACACTTTCCCATTTGAATTGAATTTACAGCTTTAAATCAGGACAGCCCTTTTTCTTTACTGGTGCAATGAGAGAAAACAAAACTGATGGCATAAATTATAGAGACAAGGTGGATGAGGTAACATCTTTTATTGGACCAAATTCTGTTGGTGAGAGAGACAAGCTTTCAAATTTACACAGAGTTCTTCTTCAGGCATAAATTATAGACATGCAATACAGTCATTTTGACCCAGTTCATCTGTCTAAAGGTTCAGAAGGAGAGAGAGTCTAAAATGTTCAGTAGCAGGCTGTATTGAAACATACAGAAAACTTGCAGCTTCCAATATACCCCAGATGTGTCAATTTGAACCTCAGGCAAAGGTGACTAGTCCGTGTTTAACTCTTACCAGATAATCTAGAGGAAAAGGACATGCTATAAACATAGTGAAAATCTTTAAAGTTTTCAGTCTTTTGCTAGCAGTTTATCTATTATCTGCCTTGGCTTTACTGGTTTTATCCCAAAACATGTTTTACAAAGTGTGTTTCTTTTCTGCTTCTAATACTTTTAATGTAAGGGTTCAATAATGTTTTCCTTAGG
This sequence comes from Malaclemys terrapin pileata, assembly GCF_027887155.1. Lineage (NCBI taxonomy): Eukaryota > Metazoa > Chordata > Testudines > Emydidae > Malaclemys > Malaclemys terrapin. The sequence continues at coordinate 118,532,480 of NC_071505.1, forward strand.
AGTGTACTTTAAAGGGCGGGGCTTAAGCAAAAGAGGAAAAAAGCAGGTTCCTATACATAGAGTGGTCTCTGTTTGTATTCGGCCATCCATTTAGTGTTGTGTCACATTAGTACTGCATTGTTAACACCTTTGGACAAGGCTAAAGGTTCTTGCTGCTGTATCTAGAGAGTTGCTGATTACCATAGTTTTGAGGTTGTGTCAGATCATAATGTTGCAAAATGCTCTACTCAATAAATGTACCTTTCCGTAACAAGCAGGGGAGGATTGTTTGCTCCAAAGCTTCCAGGAGAGTGAGCAAAATGACTAATTGTTGTTTAGTTTGTTGTGATTTTATAAAGATTTCCTCTGTAGTACTATAAGCAGTTTTGAGAGAGTGATGCTATTAACCATTACATTTTATTTGCCTGCGCCTTTATTTTGTGCAGACCTTTTGGGATGATGCAAGGAAGATAAAGTTGGATTTCTAAGGATAAAAGGCAGGTAGTACAGGAAACCTGAAGTCGTCTTATATTCTTAGGCCAAGCATAATGCACAGACAGCAGATGTCTAAATAATTTTCTATTAGTGTTGGTGAGAAATAAGCCCCAAAAGTAGTAAAGTTATAGTGATACTAAAATAATAGACTCCTAACCGTGTGCTTGCAGAGTTTTCTGTCTCTCTGTTTCTGTCTCTCTCTCCACTCCCAACACACACAATTGGATGAAAAAGAACATTTCCATGTCTTTGTGGGAAATACTGTTGTCCTCTCCAGGTGGAGCTCAGAACATCACACCTATGGAGCTTAAGGAAATTCTGATGCCAGTTACATTATCATTCTATTGGAGAGAAAAAAAGCTAGTTCTTCAGCCACCACATCTTCCCACAACAACTGTGCCGAAATTATTTAACCCTCTTATGGCAGAACAATTCTTCAATAAAATGTATTTATTCAGGAGCAGGAAATAACAGCTTATCTGTTTTCCAGTAAAGTGACTGAGAAAAGAATGAGATGCTATGCTATATTCAGGAATGGGGGGTAGGGTAGAAAGCCTATTTTTAAAAAATCTACTGTGAATGACTGAAGCTTCCAATTCAACCCCAGTGTTCTTGGAAATTTTACAGGGGAAAGTCTACTTGACCAATATCAACAATGTAGTCATTTTTCTTTGCCTCCCCCTCACCCCATTGCCCTTAGGTAATATAGTTACATTTATTGTCCATTTGCTTTCAGTAAAGCCCTCAAGTCCACTGTGTGGCTTGAATGGAGTTCCAAAGTGAGTGCAGGACAAGTTACATTTGAGAAGGCAGTTGGTAGTGGCGGTGGTTAAGGGGGGCAGGGGAGGAGGAGAACGAGAGAGAGAGAATGTCTGTAGTCTGAACAACCTGCCAGTTGTCTCCCTTTTATTAAAATGGCAACTTTCAAAACAGATCCCTAGGCTATTTAATTTGATGTATGCTGTTAAACCTTAGTTGCCTTATGCCATTAATGAAGAGGAATGAATACCCAGCTCTCTCTCTCTTTTTTTTTTTTTTTTTTTCCTTTCCACCACTAAATTTCTAAATGCGTTACTTGCTATGTTTGGTTGAAACAAACTGCCACATTGTGTCACCCATACCATTAACTCTAAAGGGCTAGTTTAAGAGGAGCATTAGAGGGAGAGGGGAGGATTGGCAAAGCAGGATTCACTTGCCTATCCGGTGTTGCACCCCTGCCCTCTCCACCCCCTCCCAGTCCCCTGGCTTGACCAGTTTAGCTATTAGCAAGCTGGGTTTTTATTTGTGGTAAAGACTGGAACAGATGACTCTAAAGTAAGGGTTGAGAAGCTAATTTTCACAGACTCTTTGCTGCATGCATATTATCAAATTCTTAGATAAGGACTAGCCCTATGAATTGCAGGCCCCCAGGCTTCCAGAGGAGGAGATTCATCTGTCAGTTTCTAGACCCTCTGGTCATATTGCCTGAGGGGGGAATTGGGTCAGTCACAGAGTTAGTATAGGACTTTGGGAACCCCTGGAAGCACAGGGCCCAAAGCAGTCACTTGTGTTGCTTGTGCCTAAAGGAAGTCCTCCCTGGCTTCAGTTTTGAAAGCCTCCAGAATTTAGTTGACTGCTGCAGACCAAAGTACATGTAGCATCTGTATTTTCAAATAGTTTGACCTAATATTCAACACTGTAAAGAGGAAGAAAAGATGGATGTGTATGTGGGTGACACAAGCCTATGAGGAAAAAAAAGTTCTCAAGCTATTTGATGCACACCTTCCAATGATCAGATTATTGCAAAAGTTCAGTGTTCATAGGAATTTGGAGCTATAAAATGTTGTTAATGGTTTATCTCAGTTATCAGTCCCTACAGACAGGTATCCGAGAACCTATCCCCATCCCCAATCCTTTGATATGCCATAGTAGTATGAAACACTGAAGTGGGTGCCTGAAATAGCCTTAATTTGCAGTTATAGGCCCATTTATCAGGCTAAGTTGAAGGAAGACATGCTGATACATTGGAATTTCTGCTTGGGATGTGGGCAGGTACCATAGCTGCTTTTGTTTTAAGATGGAAATAACCCTGATGGGAGGTTGTGGTAAGTGTGGGACTGGATGGTAGCAGGTGAACTGAGCCTTTCTGATTTGACTGGTTTAACCACCACCCAGGACAGTAGAATCCAAAAATTGTTCCTACTCGATGGCTGTCCAACAGCTTATATGCAATGAGAGGCTGTGTTGGTCTGGTTCCCAGTGAACAAGTGTTTGTATGATCACATCCAAGGTATATGGTACCTTGGTGGGTAGTCATAACACAGAGGCCAAGAACCAAAGGGACCCAGAGAATGGATTTTCCTCTTATTTCTAGAATTGGTCCCTTTAATTAAGGGATAGGGCTGCCTGGGGAAGCATGTTGTCGTGCAGTACCTATTCTGTCCTTGCATTAGCTATTTTGTGTATAAACAGAGGATATGCTTGTAATTTTCTGTCTCCTTTCATGAGCATTAAATTAATTTACAATCACAGGGCCCTATCCAACGCCATTGAAGCCAGTAGAAAGATTCCCATTGACTCTAGGATGGGGATTGGAGTGGGCCCACGAAAAAGGAAGAAAATAAAATGGAAGTGTTGTCATAACTGGCTCTTTCTGCTGCTTTTGCTGGCACCGAGAACTTCAGATAGTTGTTTTTAGATAAAATATGATTACATTAAAATACTGCATTTGTAAGCTTTTTCAAAGGAGAAATAACCAAACTGGACATATGGAGCATTTTGAAGTGTGATCTTGTGAGACTAAAATTATTCCAGGAGAGTAGCTTTAGTCTCAGTATGTGTGTGATGCCCTTTGTGTACACTGTATCATGAAACACTATGTAACCAGCTGAGTCGGGGTAAAGACAAGACTCTAACTCAGCTGTGAGCTAGCAACCACTGGACAAAGGGACATGGGCTGCGGATCTGGGCTTGAATTATTTGTTTTAATGTTTATATTAAAATGTTTTAAAAATAGGAAACATGCATCATGATCAGTTGAACTGGAGTCAGAGTGTCCATGTTCCCTGTAGGGATGGGACACCAGGGGAACATGTGGAGTGAGTCTGGAAGTAACTTGGACACATGGACGGAGCAGTCCACAGGGTTTAGTCAAGTTCTGTTTGTTTAGCTTACCCTGCATTCAACTTCACTCTGTTCTGATGAGACATATGCAATGTGGGACTAAAAAAAGCTATTTGCATATACTGGATCTCACTGGGAAGCAGTTCAGACTATGGGGATATATAGTCATAAGTAACTGGACAAAAATAAGGTAATTTCTCTTGTATATAGAGTTAACCCCATAGATCTGATCCTATGGTGTTGGATTCTCTTGAAATAGCTTAGACAACTAGGTTAATAAGAATGAATTTCTTGAGACTGTTTAGGCTAAAATCTGCAAATCAACATTCGTGGGCTGCATGTAGAAATAGGGACCAATCCTAAGAGGTGTTGAATGGCTTCAACTCCTATTGGATTCTATAGGAATTGGGAGAATTCAGCTTGTTGCAGGAGCAGGCCCCTAAAATGGGGCCTTTAGGGCTGTCATTTTCTATATGAACCCTTCCCTGTAAATATCATTTTTAATTTGTATATTAAAGTGGGCCACAATGCATATTTTTGGCATGATGAGCTCAGGCTTCTGTGACCAAGTTAGAACAGTACAAGCTGTGTGGAAGCAGATATTAAACATTCAACCTGAAATTTTATCAGCTGATGTTTTCAAGTGAAATTGTATACTACTTCCCTCTCTGTTTTTTGGAATGTCCCCCAGTGGCCTTAGCATGAGTTAGATGCATGATCCTGTTCCAGATCTTGGTAGGGCTTTTGGGGCCAGAATTATTACGAGACAGTGGTGCTGGGGGGTTGCCACACCTCCTGGCTTGAAGCAGTAGTAACAAACACCAAATACATGGTTTCCATCATCAGCACCCCCACTATAAAAGTTGTTCCAGCACCCCTGTTACAAGGTAGAAGAGGGCAGCAAATATTAAAAATTCAGCAGCCTGCTCAGTATTCATCTATAAAGCAAATTTTATGGAGGGTGGAGGGATTGCAGGTGCCACACATTTTAAAACATGATGTTTCTGGAATTCACACTGCATTGCCAAAACATTGTACTTTTGTATGAGGTAATAACTATGGTTTGTAGTGTTGGTTTATTGGGATGATTGGGGGGTAAAGATGATGATGATGAAGATACACGATGATGTATTTGTAACATGTTATTGGAGTGAAACATGGAAAATTCAGTATAACTTTGTATGATTCCATGTGTCTAGAATGAAACGAAGCATTTGCAAAATCCAAATGTGCAGCATGAGTTAAATTTTGGCCCATCACAGCATAAATGACTTAGTATGAATGTTTTTAAAAATGATCACATTGCTCTATGGAAAGTTTTGTTGGTAATAGGATGCATTTTACCATGTTAATTTTGGGAACGTAAATGCATATTTTCACTATGTTCTCTAAAGTGGAGATTGCATGACCTAAAAGATAACACTCCTGCAGCATGCTAACCTAGGTTGAGGAGAGGGTGTTATGCCATATGAAATCCTAAGACAAATACAGTGACTGAGACGTTACAAGTATCTAAATAGATAGGAAGATCATAATTTCTTTTCTCTCTACGTTACATAATTATGAGGTATGACACTTAACATAGCAGCATAATGGATAGGAAGGTGCATGCCCAGTCATGTATCTGACCAGTCTGTGTTCCCATATTTCCCAGTATACTCGTTGTGATATATGATACTAATTTTGGACCCAAGTTTACCTTCATTTCACAGAAACCTTTTGTTTGTTTAGTTCTGAATTCCTTTTTGGTTATTGAACATCAGAAATTTTGAAATCTTGAGGCTTTTGTTAATGTGATATGTTGATTAAGGCAATTGGGTTAAAGCAATACAGCATGACCTTAATTTTCCCAAATCTTAGCTATCTGAACCTCCTTATTATCCAAAATGAAATCATGTATCCTTTCATGTAAATTAGTCTCTATTAATTATATTGAAAGGTCCCTCAATTATAAAACTCTCTGCTTATCCACATTTACTTAGTGTCTTTTATCATATTCAGATAATCAAGCCTGTACTATTTAGTAAGAGTTATTTTCAAGAGCGCACCAGCAATATGTGTTCTCAGACTGTATGAGAAAAAGACCCAAATACAGATGTATTTAACCAATATATTACTAAGCTTATGAACCAACACTATTCCATGCTTCCTCCTCTGTTTTGCTCTTGTTGTTGAGTATTTTACTTTGGATCTTGAGTACACATTAAAAAATAGGACAGTGTCACACAAATCTTATGGAGTTGAAAGCCACGCATGGTCTTTGCAGTGCCTATCCTTATATCATGGTTCATATAAAATTTAAAAGGATCTGTAGCATAGATGTTGCAAATGACCTCAGTCAATTACTATGAGGGGTGATTGATTTCTGTGTTTAAAAAGTATACTCTTAACAGTTATTCATTTAACAGACCTCGTTTATCTCTCTTGTCTTTTGCCAAAAGAAAGGCCTGGTATGTGTTAATTCAGTACTGATATACACATGCAGATATGGCAAACTGTTGGAAAGAAATAGTTGCAAAAATGGACATATATTTCTATACACGATAAGAGTGGATGGGGGAGGGAACACCATCCCAAAAGATATCAAAAGTACAGTATTAGTAAATACTGTCTATGGATAATTATATCAAATAGAACTAAATGTGGATCTGGTGAAATGAGCAAGAACCATTTCCTCAGGTGTCTCTTTTTCCCTTTAAATGATGAATCACACAGACTATGCCAAATTAAGTACTGTTATGTTCAAATACACATCATCATCCCTAAGACTAAGAGGAATGTGTCAGATTTTATTTATACATGTGTATCATCTTGTGTAGTGATAGATGGTACCAGACTAACAAAGCCAAACTCTAACTGGACACACGCACACACTATTTAGGCCTGATATGCTGGATTCAGTTCCTGTCGAAATTGATGGACGTTGAAGATGTTTGGGACCTCACAGGTTCAAGTTCTGTGGATACTCTGATGATGTGCACTCTTCTCACACTCTTCAGGAGGTACTAATACAGGCAGGGACTTTTCATTCTTAGAAATGACATATTCTTAGGAATTTCACAACCTAAGCACTATCTGCAAGGAATCTGTAGTGTGGGGGATGAGTGGTGGGAAAAAGAAACTGCCCCTAGAGGACAGGCACTGGTGATGCTCTCTTCTCCTGAATGTTGAATTGATAATTGATGGCAGCATGACATTAGACACTTTGTTCTTGCTTGCTTTCTTTTTTCCCCCAGCCAAGCTGAACAGGAAGCTCTGCTGGCAACCTCTAGATTGGAGGGGGGGGAGTGGAAAAAAAAGGGAGGGGGGAAATACAAAGATTGCTTTGGATTTTTTTAAGGAGGATCAGGGCTAGATGGGTTGTGGGATTCATCATCCATTTGAAAAAGGAGAGAGGCATCCCAGGGGAAGTTGTTCTGTTTATTTGACTAGGCCCTGCCTTAACTCAGTGTACTATAATCGTCTTTATGCTGCTCGCCTTTCATAGCATAATTAGCCTTCTCTGGAAGTGAATGTGGGTGGTGGTGGGTAGTTGCAGAGGAGTTTTTCTTCAGAAAAAAATAAGTAATGGGCCAGCAGGAAAGAAAAAGCTTTCCGGTTTGGATGCTGCGTGTGGCTTTGTGGACTCGCCTGCAGAGATGGTCACTGCCATCATTTATGGGGGGGGAGGGAACAATGATAGAATAATCCATGGGATTGCTGTGGGAAACAAACTTGAGAACAGGGGTCCTTAATTTGTGCTCTGGTCCTTATACATTGGTTTTCTTTAGCTCTTTAAAGTATTTTTCATTCCTTCTTGATTATTTTGCTGAGAGTCAGTGTGTTAATTTATTTTCTTTTTGGCTTTTGAAACCCAATATCTTCACTGTTATGTTGAATTCTAAAGTTATTTCCCCCAAAACAGATACCTAGTGTCTTCGGTTCCAAGGAAAATGCCTCCACTTTGCATATTGCTACACTGGCCCCAACCGTAGTGGACTAAATCCAGCACTATTTACACAGGCAAAACACCCATTGACTTGACCTGTATAAGGACTTTTGGGCATGGCCTGCTGAGTGCCCTGGATACTAAGGAAACTGGTGGCATAGACGTAATAAAGCATTTTCTCTATTTCTTCTTCCCTCTTTTGCTTCATCTCTCTTCATTTCTTTGTTCTGTCTCTCCCTTTTGTCTATATTTCCATTTTATCAAACCAAGAATGAGATAAAATAATTAGACCTCTTAGGGTATGTCTATACTGCACACTAAGCCTGGGATCTGACTCAGATTTGAGCCTAAACCCTGTTTCTGTACAGACACAAATCTGTCTGACTTGAGTCAGCAAGTGCTCAGGGCCAAGATCCTAGGACCCTGCTGGGGTGGGGAGGGTCAAAGCCCAAGTCCTGCTGTGACTCAGGTTCAAGCCCTATCATTTTGCAATGTGGACACAGGTCAAGCTGCAGACCTGTGTCAGGAAGGTCTGTGTAGTGCAGTATGGATCCAGGTCCAACAATTTGTAAACCCACATTTACAATGCTGTGTGGTTGGTCCAGCACAGGCTTGGAAATACTAAATCCACAAGCCTGGGTTCCGAGTCCCACCCCTTGATAACAAGTTCTTTGTAGATCCTGAACATTCTTCCTCTCCTTTCAACTTGGCTTCCTTAGCAGCCTTGTAACAGGTGAGCAGGAACTCAAGACATATTGACTTTGGTTCTGCAGTTTTTCTAAAATACACTTGATATTACTGTAATACACTGATCCTTTGCAGGTTTTTGGATTGTTCCCACAAGTCAGATTTCTAGCTCCAAATTTGCAGTTAAACCATGAAATCCAAGTCACATAGAGAGGACATTATAGTGTTATAGCTCACTCTCCTATTTAGGGGACTGTAGTTCAAGAAACAAAAGATGCCCTCAGTGGAAATCTAGAGAGAATTCACCAGAAATTGTAATTGGAATATACCTCAGTTTATTGTAATGATGATAATACTCTCTACTTGTGTAGTGCCTTCTATGCATCTCAAGGTGCTTTACAAAACATTAAGGAATTAACTTGCACAATACCGCTGACAAATAGGTGTTGTTATTGTACATATGAGGAAATTGAAGTACAGAGAGGTTAAAGGCTTGATTGTGCAACCCTTACTTCAGTGTTGAGCATTTACTCACATGAGTAGTCCCATTGAAGTCCAAGGTTCAAATGTAGAAGAAAGTGCTACTCAGTTGATAAAGAACATAATTCACGAATCTGCCTTTACATTTGCAGCTGTCTATTGACTAAATTCAGTTTTATTTTGGTGGACAAATTTATATCTTTAGAGGGACAGGAGGCAAAATTGCAATTAATCCCTCCTTAATTGATGTGGCTGTAAGTAATGTTCTGCTTAATCCACTCCTTACTGTGAGGGTGAAGTAAGGCTAAACATTTCGATTCTGGACTAGGGGGAGAGAGAAAAACAGAGGGGGGGGGGTACTTTTGCCCTTTCTGCTGTTGTTGTAGGTCCATGTCAAGAAATATCTGTGTTTAATAAAATACCTTTTGTTGGTTTCCCCTCAAACTCTCTCTTGACTTAATTAAGTGGAATTCAATTAAATAAACAATCCACTTTGGAGCAGTTCATAAAAAAAAAAATCTCTTTTTTTTTTCCTCTCCCCCTTCCCCCCGTCTTTCTTTCATTTAACCCATAAAAGTCTCTGGACTGTGAAATGTGAAGGCGCCAAATTGGAATTACTTTGCTTTTTCATTTAACAGTTTGCATTACATTAACCCCACCTCATTCCACACAGCAAACCTTTCCTTTCCTTAGATGGTAGATATTACTAGAGACTATTGCTGAAAGACTGGACATGCTGAAATGTTTTATGTAAGTTTCTCTCCTCCCCTTATGTAGGACCTGATTCTACAAAGACTTGATACATGTAAGAAATCCCACTGAGTTAATTTTATTTCTTTCTGGCAAGTGAGTAGGGTTCTCTTCTACACCAAACATCAATAAAAATGTTAACTAAGTTAGAACTGCAGGACCAAATTCTGACCTCAGAGACCCCGTACAAGCCCCTTTTCTCCAATATCTGTACAGGTGGTGCTGAGGGCACAAATTGAATTAATCAGGATTACTCATGTACCTAAAATCAAGCAAGTGTATAAGTCCCTAAGGAATCACAGGTTTAATATCATACTGTGCATTACAGATCAGGGAGTTGTTATCATGTATGATATATTTGCTGAATTGTTTGCTTATTATAAATCTGACTTCAGATGCTAAGTGTGCATTGGAGATATTTGAATGGTTCTACTCTGAAAAGAGACTATTAAAATGACACAATGGGATTAAAGATTTATTGTCTCTAATTTCAAAATCAAATGTGCTTAGTATTTACAGATAAAATATGCTTTACTTTACTTTTTAAAAAATTGCCTTCTTTAAATGCCAGCCCGGCAAACTTAACTTGGGATCTGACAGTCAAGCTGAGTTCTTTCCTCTTCCTGGTTTGTGGCCAATAATAAAGATTCTGCAGATTAAATTCTGCCTTCAGTGACACCTGTAACTCCATTGCCTTCAGTCTGTGCCCTCAGATTCCTTTGCAGATGGTGGAGACAATGGGGGTTCCACAAGCCCAAATGTGGACAGTATTTGACCCTGCAATTAGAACTTAGTTAATAATTATGTCGTGTGATATGTAATAAAATATAATTTTGTTACCTAGAGAGTCATTAGTTCTGCAAGATTTACAAAAGTAAAAATAGTAATAACCTGTGACCCTCCTCCCAACTTTAAAAGAAGCATATAGTCCTCTCAGTGTACACAGGGCGCAACTTTGTTGAGTAAGATGGTGTCATTTTACAGAGTTACTATTCAGAGCATAATTGCATCTTAAAGCAAAATAGCGTAGCTTCCCTTGGTTTTTCTGCACAAGATGGCAGTGTTTATTTTTGCCTCTCTCTAGATTAACAGGCCATTTGCTATCTCTCTCTCTCTCTCTCTCTCTCACAGGGGAAGATATTAGTCCAATTCAGGTATTTTCCATCAGAATTGTTTAACAGGTCATTGCATCTCAGGTTTTTCTGCCCTTTGAATCAGCATTTGTGTGAACATTCTTTTAAATTTTGCTGAACTACTACTTTAGGCCTAAAGTATTTGAATTTGGAAGAATGCAGCTATCCTAGTTTTTTCTCTCTCCCCCCGCCCCCGATTATAGTCCTATTAGATGAAAGATCTATCAGAGAGCAAAATGGGACTCTCTTGTAGTCATCACTAATGGGTCATAGGCCCTATGACAAGAGAGTCTATTTTTATATTGACAAGTCTGTTACCTTGGGAGCCTTGTGCTTTTGGTTTTGGAGTTTTGTGATCTTTTTCTGTGCATATGTCAACATACTGTGCTTTTTCATCTCTAAAAATAAATAAAAATATAAAAGGATTCCACAAAAGATTCAGCTTTGATGAGAAATCCCCTGCCCTTCCATCTAAGCATTTATTTCAGATGCCAATGAAACTTTGACCATGAAAGTGTACTTTTTCAATAATTTTTATTGATTGTATCATTGCAGCTTGATTTTCTGCCAGTGAAACTGCCAGTGGTGGGTTCAGCCATAGGACACTGGGATAGTCTTCAGTATGTGGGCGATGAATCTAACTGTGGCCCATCCAATATATGAATTTATTTGCAAATGCCAAAAGTGTAGTGTTTCACTACTCCTATGTGGGTCTGATTTCCCACTCCATTACAAAACTGGCTTTGGTGGAGTTACACTGTTGTAAAACTGATGTAACAGAAGGGAGAATCATGCACTGCATTATTTCTTTCCTTCCATCCTTAAATATTATATTTGTTTCCTTGGAGGTCTTACGTCCTATATGCACTGTGATGAAACTTTTTTCAGTAGTGAGAAACTAAGGCCAAATGAATGACTGAATTTGGAATTTGCACATGCAACCTCTCCAGCATACTGAGGCATCTATCTTTAATATGGGGAGTAAGGGGGGCTTATTACAAATGGGTAGAGAGATGAAAATCTGTCCAAATATTTTTCTAGCCATATACTAAGCCTTTAGAAATCTGGGTTTGTACTGGAGATAATGAGGATCGTTGTGGTGTACCACCACTAGTGTATATGCTGTATTATGACTACGTCCTTTAAGACTGTGTTGAACATGAACTTCACCCACAGATCATAAAGGTTTCATATACCTACAATGAGGACTCTCATAACTGCCAGCTTTCCTTAACTGTCTATAATCTGTCATCTTACTATACAAGCCAGTAAGCAGGGTCAGACCTGGTCACTCTTTGGAAGTGAGACCTTGGTGCTGCTGATTTAGTATTACTCTTCCCTTTGAGCCAGAGCTGAAGCAGTGGCCTGGCACAGTATTAGAGGGCTATTAGTTGTGCTATCTTACGGATGTAAAACAGTCTCTGACTGCTTGTGGTGTCTCCCCTACATACTGTGATGCTGGGTCCATTAGATATATAGATTCTATTCATTATGGAGCTTTTTGCAAGAGTAGTATAATCATATACTTTGCACTTTTTATAGCGTCTTCCATTTGAGGGTCTCAAATTTCTTTGTTCTCTTTGTCTCAGCTAAAATCCATTTAGGGTGATTACATGTTGCCGGTGTGAATTTTCGCGTCAGTTTCAATTGGATACAGTATTTTTCATTTCCACACTAAATTGTTGTGTAGTGTTGCTATGCACAGGTAAACAGCTGCCATGTTTGTGTTTCATGAATACCGTGGCTGCATTTCATGGTGGGTGAAATGGTTCCTTGAGATACAAACCACTGTGGACCCAGTCCTACTCCGTTAAAGTGAATAGGACAATCCCCATTAACTCTAATGGAACTGAATCAAGCTCTGTAAGAATGTAAGGTATCCCTTTTATCACTGGATAGTACAGAGATCTGCTTACAGTTACACACTGTGGACTGTGTCTGAGTAATAAGAAAAAAGTTTGTCAGGGAACTATATCATATTTCTGTCCTTAACTATATTTTTTGTTAAAACAGTATCTTGTATGGAACTTGCCAGGCTAGCTGAGCCACATGAATTTGAGGAGGGGACACTAATCAATTCTACTTCCAGTGACCTCTTCCTGAATCTCTGTTCCCCTCACATCCCCTTCCAAATCTGTAATATTCTGATTCAACAATTCTATATTACTTAAAAATTTAAAGCATTTCGTTCTGGAGGGACAAACAAAACTCCCAAACAAACCAAAAAAGAAAAATGAGGTTTCTCTAAATTAGTTCAAAGTTACTTGTCTTTTCAAATCGATGTATATTTAATTAAGCAGAGCTGAATTGGTCTAAATCAATTGTAACTACTACCTCAAGTGGAAGATATTATAGAATGTAAAATGTAACATTAATAATAGAGGATTGTATTCTTCTTTCATATTGGTGGGTAAATTGTTTCTAACTGAGGAAAAAAATTGCTGAACACAAACCACTTAGTTGTGCTGCTGCCCACTTTAGTAACTTTGTTGTTTTGAAAAATGGTTGATTATACAGCTTGTAACGTCAACAATTGTGGATTTCATATGAAATAAATTAATCTCACAGTGCTATTGATGGAAGAAACGCTAACAGCTGATAATTAATGATCAGTTTGGAGATTATCACAAACAATTTACAAAGGTTGCCTTTTCCTTTAGAAGTCCCTTTGGATAAACTGGATGTTAAATCACCTGCCCAAGGCTTTTACTTTACTTGTGCTAACAAGACAAAAATGACTGTGTTTGAAGAGCTCTGGACTCAACTTTTCAGACTGTCTGATAATCCATACAACTCTTCTTTAAACATCTTAAGTGAGCGAGCAAATAGAGACTATAATAAAATTGAAAACCATCATATAGGCACATGTTACCACCAGGTTTAAGTAATGGGGCATGACCAATAAGAGGCACTGCTGCAGAGTTCATATTTTCATTTTATGGCATGCATTAAATATTTGATCACCAAGCAGCAGACAGAGGTAGTTGGGCTAAAGAATATAGTTTGCAAGGATAATATTTAGAGAATGTCATGTCTGAGCACAGGATGGGGATCTCCTATATCTTAATCCCCTCTTTGACTCATTGAAGCTGGACAAGCCACTTTACGTCCCTTGCTTAGTTTTTCCATGTGTAAAATGGGATTGTATGATAATTCATTAATATTGCTGAACGGTTTTGAAGATGAAAATAACTATGCAGGTGTAAAAGCTCTGTAATACATAGTGTAAAGGGAGAAGAGAAGTAGGTCTAGTTTTGTCAAGGTATTTAGATGCCTGTGCCTAAAGATGCAGATAGGGTCCTAGTGGGTTTTTCAGAGGTGTGTAGGTGCCTAACTCGCATTGAAATCAATAGGAGTTAAGTGCATGGACACTTTCGAAAAACCCACTAGGCTCCTATCTGCATCTTTAGACACCTAAATACTTTTAAAAATGTGGCCCTTATTCTACATCCACACCAAACCGGGGTGGGAGGATGGGTAATAGGAGGTCTGCACACAGTGTGCATTTTTTTTTTATCTCTAGCCTTCTGGGAGGAGGTGGGGAAGGAACAGCAACATCAAAACCCCCTAGATTTGATGAGTTCTTTAATCGGTAGAATTTTATAATCTTGAGGCTGCCTTCCTAAAATTCTCTGTGGGGAAACCCAGCTGTAGATCTCTGTATTTCATCCACCTTGCAAACAGATTTGCAGAACTAGAAGCATGCTGCACAGCTGAAAATGTCCCCAAAGGAATGCTCCTAAATCTTGGAGACTTCAGAATATGGTTTACATTTCTTTTAAAGGTTAAAATCCAGTATAGTTGTATTGATACATTTAAACGAAAGATAAGAGCTGAACAAGCTCAAGGTTATGCTCATTGGCTACCTCCAGCTTGTGAAAGAGTGATTGCTAGCTACAGGAGGCAACATAATGACAAACTACCCTTTCCATGGAAGTCAATGTTTTAAAAATCTACCAAAATCATTGAGAACTGGAATGGACTTGAGATCTGGCCATAATAGCCTTCTTTCATTACATCCTTCATATTAATTTCCCAGAGAAGGGTTTGGAGGGAGGCTGTTTTCCTTTCCAACTTTACATCATCTCAGCAATATTTTATTTTATTGACTTCTGCATTTCTTGTGCTGGTAGTGAAGAAGCATGGTTAGTGGTTAAAAGGGGCAACTGGGAATCAGGACTCCTGGGTTCGAGTCCCTGATTTGCTCTGTGTTTTTTGGATATAATTTACACTCATTTAAACCCATGGGGAGTTACTTCTGTAGAAGAGCAGAATTGGGCCTCTATGCTTCTGTTTATCCACATGCAAAATGGATATTATAATGTTTATTTCATGGTAAGACTTATTTAATTGGTAGACTGAGCACCTTAAGTAAAAGGAACTCAGTGATTGAAAGTTATTGTTATTGATATGGGTTGAAGTTTAGTCTACTATGAGGGACAGTTCTACTAGAGGGTATTATGAAAGGTGTACTCTGAAGTGGTACTCTGTCTAGTTAAAAGTTTCCTGTCAGAAAAATGCAGCTTTTACGTTGTTTGAATCCAGCTTGGGTCAGAAATGGTGTGAAGTGTTACTGATCAGTGGACTAGTGATATTCAGTGCCTGTTCAGTAATTTGTGTGAAATGAGTGCATGGTCTTTCTCAAGTTCCTAATTTAAACTTATTCACATCACAGAAATGACTGTGATTGCAAACGAGGCAGCTAATAGTGCAGTAGAGAGGCCAGGGATTGACTGGGTTTGGAGAGTTGACTATCCTCCCTCTCCCTGCCCCTAGAAGTGGCCTTTTCAGGGCGTGGCTGAGGCACATTGGTGAGCTTTGTGGGAGAACTTTCCTTGTTTGGTGCCCGTGCTGTACCTCTTCTATGGATAAGTAAAGGACTTCAGTCCCTAGGACTGTTGTTCTGGAACTCTGCCCAACACCAAATCTGCACACTTTTTTTTTGTAGATGTGCAGGTTTTCAGAGATGCTTAGCACCTTCAGCTCTCACATCAATGGAACCTGCAGGTCCATGGCATAAAGTACACTTTAAAATCTTCTTCCTAGGGGAGCGGTCACTTTCTCATAATAGCTCTGATGCCCATTTTACACCTGAACATCCTGGTTCAAATTCACCCATATTATAATTGTTGCACCCCCAATGGAGACACTGAAATGTTAGTTATGAAAATGACTATGTAAGAAAACTGGCATACCACTTGATATGGCCATACCAGCTAGGTTTTCTTTACCATACTGTGTTGTGCGTGTTTGTGTTTTCAGAAAACTGTAGCTCTTGCTTCTAAGTTGGATTTCCACAGCAGTGTGTATCTTGAAATGCAAAACTGTTTTAATAAGTCTTCTTAAAAATAATCTAGTCCAAGTGTATTTCTTATGCTGATTTTAAAAAGTGTTTTAAAAGGCAGTGTATGGACAGTATGATACAGTGGAAGGAACCAAATGTTTATTTTAAGATGTGTTTGAACAAATCTGCCTACATAAACTTGCCAGTGTTAAGAAAGAGGGGCTCTGCCCCTTTTAGATCACAAAGGCTTCTCAGTGGGGGGATGGTTTTGGTAATGGAAAAAACAAAAAAGCTTCCAGTATGTGGTGGAGGAGGTAAAATAAACAAACAGCAATGGATGATTACTTCTCTCCATCAAGGCTCCTTTATCCTCGTAAGCTCAGCCAGTGGTCAACATGTTAGACACCCCTCCCTGTTTTATCCATCCCTTAACTGTGTTCTTTGACAGCATTGGTTTATACAGCTGGGTCTTTGTGGAGCTTTATGGGAATTGCTATTGAACAACAGACATGAAGGTAGACAAAGTACCTATGGAAGAGTGAATGGCAGACTTCCTTTGAGTTTTCCTGGAGTGAGAGATACTGGCCTCGAGAATTTTTTTTCTTTTACTGCCAAAGATTTTAAAGTGAACACCTTTTTACAACTGTGTTTTAGTTCTTTGTACCACACGTTGTATAAAGAAATAGAAGTAGAGACTCCTTACAGCGCTTAAGGTAAGCTCCTCACAGTGCTCAAGTGGATTGTTACACTGTCTCTAGACATGTCTCACATTTTGATACTTGTGTGTGTGTGTTTTATGTATGCTTACGTGTGTGTGTGTGTGTGTGTGTATATATATATATATATATGTATGTATTATAAGCACTGCAACTCCTATAGTTCAGGTACATTCTAAGGGGCCATTTTCAGCTGTTTATAATTTTTACAAATGTTTGTCTTTGTGGCTGAAACTTGGCTTGGCAGGTACTTTTACAGTTGTGTGTGCATGTTTGTGTGTGTGTGTGTGTATATATATATATATATATATATGTATATATATATTATATACACAGATACATACACATACATACACGTTTATATACATACATAACTTTTATTTATTTATAGAGAGAGCGAGGAAGAGAGGGCGGAAAACACCCCAAAACAACTATCCACAAATGCATGTAGGGTTCCCACTGAAGTCAATGGGAGCCCATGCACATATTTGGAATGTATTTACATATGTGTGTGGGAGTATGTATATTCATGAAAACAGTAAGGTTGCAATGTCAGAGACTCAGAAGTCAGAAGATAACAAAATTAAAGTTCTTGTGCAAGTAAAACCTGACCCAAAGGGGCATAATCATGGCAACGCAGTCTTTCATTGGATGATCACATTGTGTTTTTTGTTATTGCCTAAGTCTTTTAAAAAGAAAAATAGAGACTCTAATAAAAGCATGTTCAACTCTTAGCAAGACAGCAATAGAACATTCTGCACTTGACAATATGTGAAGTCAATGAAACAGGAGCCTTATCTTATTCCGTGTACTTCGCTGTTTTATTCCATGTGCAGTCCCCCTATTGAAGGAAAGGAGGCATGACTCTCTGTGAATAATCTTAAGAGACACGTGTGCACAGAACCAGTGGAATGTGTGGAGAATGCTAAACTTTTGCTTTACAAAATTCAGTATGTCTGAGCAAAATCTTCTTTTTTATTTAAACACGACTTTTACAAATTGCAATATTTTTACCAACTTCTGAAAGGCACATCTAGGACTTAAAACCTATCTCCTTGCCATATTTCAAGATTTTACTTCAAAATGCTGAGATGCTATATTCAAAAAAAAAATTGTATTTTTAACATAATGGGAGGAAATGACATTTTCCCCACTTATTTTATTTTCAAAATTGGCTTGATTTTTCTCCTCAATCTTTCCAAAAATATTTGCTCCTCAGCTAAGGAAGTATTAGTCCAAGGAGTTTAGCAAAATTGTAAATGTTAAAGAGCTGAAAATAACATCTTACAATGAAAACACTTTAGGCACTTTAACTGAAGTGGTGTTCTGCCTATAATATATAATTCTAATAAATACAAACACAAGATTTCATTGAGGCCCCAATTCTGTTCCCATTTAAGTGAATAGTAAACTTTTCATTAATTTTAATGGTGCAGGATCAGGCCATGACTGTCGCACGCACATATACACATGCGTGCGCGCGCACACACACACACTATTAACCCTTGTTTAAATATACGTTTCACTTACATATATAGGTGTCACTCTGTAATTATATACATTTCTTCTGTAAATGTCATAGATATGAGTGGCACTTACAGGTGGGATGTATATAATTACAGTCAGAGCAAAACCTATAGTTAAGGTGCAAAAGTGTTAAGGTGTGTGTATAATATGCATTCAGGGAGGACTTGTATATGTAGTTTATATCTGTATGTTTATTAGAATTACACATAAATACAGCAGAAACTATTCATACTGAACTTGGATGTGGAACTACGTTAGAGCAAAGTAGAATAAAACTCCAGAATTGTTTCTGTGTATTTTGATGTTCCAAATTCATTTCTGGTTATAAAGGACCTCTGATTAGGGAAGGTTTATTATTTTAAAAATAAATAAGAATACCTTCAATATCAGAGGGTTTCAGTGTGTATTTAGATGGTGGGGGTGTGTCTGTTGCTTGGTGATCAAATATTTAATGCATGAACCTGGGCAGCTGTTTGTTTGGAAATCACAGTATTAAGCAATGGTTTCATGGGTCTGAGAGCATGGAATAGTGGGGGAAGCTGGCAGTCTCTTGCTAGATTTCTGAGTCAAAAAATGGCTCATCATACTGAAATCAAGGCTTCTGGTGGTAGGGAATTGCTGCTGTTAATGTTGATTCTAACTAACATTATCCATTATTTAATATTATGCTGGGTAAAGAATTTGGTTTCAGTTTGATTAAGCAATTACTATGGAGGGGCAAGGGTAAGCCCCCAAAGTTGTGCAGAGTCAAAAGTGAATCTGTGCTGGCTCACATTTCTCTGTAATATGTAAGCCATTCATAATTGTCAAACTTTTAGAGGACTTAACAGCTCAGTGTTTTGCTGCATTTGACACTAATGTCAATGGAAATTATTTATATGTCCATGTGTGTGGGGAAAGATGAATAGACTCCTTCCAGAATGCAGCACAATTTTCCCACTCTGAAACTGGAGGTTGACTGAGAAATATTGTTTTTCATTGTTTTCAAAAAGCAGTTTCTACAATAAAGCTCCAAAGGTTTCAGTGTTTTGATTGTCTAATTATTTGATCTGATCCCAATTTGTAGTTCAGCTGGTAAAAGAGTGACGCTTACCTAATGTTGTAGGGATTGTGACATTCAATAGCCCAATGCTGACTAGTTCATAAACCTTTACAGGAAAAACAAATACAAACACCAAAAACTGCAATTTCCACTGTGGTAGAAGGATGAATGTTAAAAAGGAAAGAGAAGAAAATAAGATATGCTCATTAAGTGGAAAGATTAATAGGGAAATGGCTGTAGAGGTATAAACAGTAAAGAAATAAAATGAGGCAAGGGCTAATTTAGAGGACATACTAGAAAATAAGTAAGCTTGTGGATTTAATTCAAAATCATCCAAGCAGAGGCTCTTTGCATGAAAGAAGCCAGTGATCAGGCTCAGTTTACTTGAAACATCAACAATGACTGCATCCTGCTGTTTCAGAGTTTGTGCTGATAGATGCTCATCGTGTTTGACACGGCACCATTACATTAGTGTGTTTACTGTGATTGTAGACGCCTTTTGACTATTGGGCTCTTCTCTTGCTGAGAGCACTGCAAAAGTCCAAGTTCTGAGGCTTGATCTTTTAAAGTGCACCCATCTGCAGAGGCAAGGTCCAATCCTACAGAAACTATACTGTTTCTGTACTCTGCGTATGGTATTAGATTTTTAGTTCTTTTAACTGACATACAGTACAAGACATTGCAGTATAGTAAATTTGGCAGATCTCAAGCTGATGTTTGTTTGCTGTGTGATATTGCACAAGTCACTTAGCATTGCTGTGCTGCAGCTAGGCAAAGTATAAAATAATATATACCTTTCTTTGAGATCTACAGATGAATAAAGAACTATATAAGGTCTACAGTAGGTGAGTGGAGCTTGTCCTCTTGTTAAGAGCTCCTTCATCACCTTACAAAGGATGCAGTGGTTGAGGCAAGGGCTCTTAGCCTCAGCAAAGCTGCAGGAACCATTTTACTTCTTAACTAGGTTAGCCAGTCTTTTATTAGCTGTATGCTTCACAAGGTCAGCAGAATACACTGTGCATATGCAGCATGAAATTTTTCCCAAAGGGATATACTAGAACTAGTCAGAAATGTTTTTTTTTCCCCCCCATGGAAAATGTCAACAACAACAAAATATATAATAATGTCAATGGAAAATTTCAATTCTTCATTGATCCCTCCCTTTTATTAGTTTTTCACTTTTCCGATTAAAAATAGAAAAATGTCAAGTAAAGCAGACGTTCATGTGAAAATTTTTGTACTTACAAAAAAGTTTTGATGGAAAGTTTTTGACTATTTCTAGTTATACCTGCAGTCAAATTGAAACCATGTTCCCTTGGGATTCTCAGAGACAAGTCTCCTCAAAAAGAATAAATATGATAAATATCAGCTGTCTTTCCTGCTGTTTTGGCAGTAGGGCTGTTATACATTAAAACTGTGCCTCCCCCCCTTCTTTTTTAATGGAGAAAGGGTCTTCCCCCACCACGCCCCACCTTGCTCTGACGCAGAAACAACTGAACTATTTAAAAAAAAAAAGCACTGTCAGTCAAAGGTCAATCCTGAAAAGTGAAAGTTTTGGAAAAGAGAAGAACGAGTGAACATACTAGGGTTAAATTTGGAAATCATTAGGCAAAATTAACTATAGTAGTGGTTGCTACTTTACCTGCTGTAATAATTTTCTATGCAAGACTGTTATACAGTCTCCACCTCGGTGAGTTTAGTTTTCATTAACAGAGTCATCTTATTCACTGTAAAGGCAAAACCATTTAAAACTTTTTTTTTAATAAAGTTTTTGTAATGTGCATACATTTGAAGAAGGTGGCTGATTGATATGTTCTTAGAAAGTAATAATTAATAGATTATGATGTCCCAGTATGAGTGACAGCTGAGACATATTTTTCCACTTAACTCTTGTGCACATATTTTAATTGATTAACAATTTTTTTTAACTGCAGAACTGTTTCAGTGAAAAATTGCAAGCCAGACTGCAAGTGATTCAAAATAGTTACTATTTGAAGTCTGTCAGAAGTTGTAGCAGGGCACTTTGCTCCTTGAAGGGCTTGCAGAGTCAGGGGGCAGCAAGCCCTGGCCTAAGGAGAAGCCCAGCAGGCTTGGGAATCAGCAGATGCAGCTAATAAGTGGCTCTGATTCCCACCTGGTAGATATAAGTGGCAGACCCAGCTCTGTAAGTGACACACACACACACACACACACACACACACACACACACACACACACACACACACACTCACTCTCTCTCTCACACTCACACACTCACTCTCTCTCTCTCTCTCTCCCCCCCCCTCCCCCCCTTGATGGCTGCAAAAGGCAGTTAGGTCCTATTGTCCCCCGAGACTAAGAGAGGGCTGTGAACCTTGAGCTACTGGTAGGGGGCAGAGGACCCTGCAGTATCAGTCCAGGTCAGGACTATCACTTTTGTTACCTTTTTACATTTTTTGCATCTGTGTAAGAGAGCGTACCTTGAAGACTAAAACAGAGCTGGGCACAGCTGACTGTTTTGTATCCAAGCTGGTGAACAGATCCAGCAGACTACACTGACCTGTATAGAAGGAGCTGAGGTAACAGCGCAGTTCCTGGTGGGACAAAATGCTGGATTCTGCCACCCTTACTTGTGTTGAGTAATAGCTTTATTACCTGGGTAATCTTGAAGAAATGAATAGGGCTTTTTGGTTAGGAAGGTACTACTTATGTATTGGAAGTAAACAGGGAGGAATTTGATGCCAAAATGACCACCATAATTAACATGAGTTTGTAGTCCTTGTTGGGAGTTTCTACAGAGAGGTGACCGCTTGAATGAACCTGGGAACAGAACTATTTTCGCATATCTAAATGTGATCAGAGGTGAGATGTGTTGGTGAGTATGTGGAGAATTTTGCACTGTCACTTACCTGTGTGTATATATATATTTTTTTATATATCTATACATATAGATATATAATGTTATATTGGTGCCCAACTCTAATAATCTGTACTTGTTCTGTGGAAAAGCAGAGTCTGCAGGGCTCCCAGTTGAACACCTTCTATAAGTACTACATTTACTAAAAGAAAATGCCCCTGTAGATTCCACTGCAGTCTCTGCTCTTCTCCTCTGGTCTCATGCTATCATTAGAAGATTGAACAGAATCTGATCCAAAGCCTCCAGAAGTCAGTGAAAGTCTTTTCACTGATATCAGTTAGCGAGGGATCAGGCCCTTCGAGAGTAAATTCATGCCACCGTCTCCTTATTAGTTTGTTACCCCTAAATTCTTGCAGAAGGTGAGAACTTTGCTAGTCTTTTCTGTGTGTCCATTCTTGCCCCAAAATACAGCTTTTTGTCTACTATCCATGGAAGGGGTTTGGCTGTTTTAACTCTGCTCATGAGAAGGACTTAGCTTCTAGCAAAGAAACTCAGGAGGTGAGCATTTTCATGCTGATTTGGAAACTAGTTATAAGACTACAGTCAGGCGCTGTCATGCTTGGTTATGGTGAGAAAACAACAATGCCTTTCTTGATAAGGGAAAAAGGAAAAGTCTTGCACAGTCAAAATTTTGACGTACAATTTAAATCATCTCTACATCCTGTGGACTTGGAGCTGTCAAAAAGGCAAAGCCTGCGTTTGAATGGAAAAGCTTTTTATTTCTTTAAAAAGTGTACCAGCTATAATTATCCATAACTATGCAGGCCTGTTTTAATGCTGTTTTATAATTACAGGTCTTAATGCTAGATTATACAAAGTCATTTATAAATAGTCAGAACAGAAGGACTTTGGAGTTTTTTAACCTGTAGATTGCTGTAGGTTGTGGCAGCTGACGGGATTTTGGCTGTATATATATGGTGTTAGCTGTGTAATGATTGATGAATCCCTTAATTAATTCCCCAACAAGTTAAGATTTACAGTCTCGTATCTTTTTCTCCTGACACATCTGTGTTTGTCACTTTTAAAGACGTGGATAAGCCATTTCTTCAAAAGCCTTTGTGGATATCTGAAACATTTCTGGGGTATTTTGCTGAATGTAACAAGATTAGAGTTTCATAATTTTATGGCATAAGCGATTGAATTGGGATTGATGTTGGTTATATACCAGAGGGCACCATCTCCTTGAATACTGGCTGCCTCTGTGGATTTATTTAGGGTATGCAATTACTTATCAAACGATCCAAAACCAAATGAACAAATTGAAATATAGTGGGGGACTTTTAAATGGGCCTCTGTTTAAAGGTGTAGCCTGTTGAAAGACTGTTTTCAATGCACTAAACTCAAATGTATCTAGAAGAAATTAACTTGTACTTTTGGTGTACTGAAGTGGTTTGACTGGAACCAGCACTCCCTGCAGTGGAGGATAAAGTGTTGCATTTGGATGCAACATAGCATTTATTCTCTTAGAGGAAAATCCTGGCCCTACTGAGGTCAATGGCAAAACTCCCTTTGACTTTAAGACTGAAATCCTGATGTGATTCATTGACAAAGAATAAATGATAACTAGAGGGAGAGTGAATGGACAGGTGGAGCTGAAGGCAAGAAGAACTTACTGCTGTCAGATAGCTCACATGCATAGTATAGTATAGATCATATTTTGGCCTACCATGAGTTAGAAGAATAAGATTTTGCTGAACTAAAAATATAACTATTGACAGCAAACTTATTTGTTTACTTGATGAAAAGATAGATCTGCTAATTGTGTCTTCTGCATTCCAAACCAAGATACATTTCCTAAAAGAACAGGGTCCTCTTAAATGAATTAGTAATGGGTCTGGACTGGAACATCAGATCTAAATCCTGAGTTGCACTTCAGTCTTTGGATAAATTCAGATCAAACATGGATCCAACTCAAGCCTATCTCTACAACTAGCTGAAAACTGAATCCAAATGCACATGAGCGTTGGGGTGTGAGTGCAATTCTGAACTTTGTGGACTCAGGTCTGTATCAGAAAATTATTACCATATTGCTTTGTTTTGTGCTTGTATTGGGTGAAATGAATTGGTGATAGGCAAAAATTCAGTTCTGATTCAACTCTTAACTACCTGTGGTTATACTATTATTCTGACCAAATTTTGTCTTTGATACAATGGACAGAAACATATTGATTTCAAAGAGAGGTGTGCATCAAAGCTCAGAATTTGGTCCATTATTTAGTTGTCTTTACCAGCTATGCCTATTTCTTGCTCTTAGTATGAACACACAGTTTACACTGGTATAACTGAGAACCGAAGCTCAGAGAAGTAATGGCTAAATATTCAGCTGGTGTAAGTTGATGTAACTCTCCATTGGCTGAGGGTTTGGCCCAAGATGGTTGCATTTTTGTGCTATATCAGTATATTCTTTGCCACACCTAATTTAAAAAAAATGGTAAGGAAAAGAATAGACCTGGTAAAAGAGCTCAGTTTTTGAGCAACAAGGTTATCAATTTAACCATTTTTCTTTGTATATTATATATAACTAGAGCTCAGGTTTACTTGTATAAAGGATATGGGAATCTCACTTAATACCTAGCATTAGCCCAGTAGGAAAATGAAGATGTTCAAAATGTGAGGAGGGTGAGGGGGGAGAGAGAATTCAAAGATATAAAGTGTGGGAGTCTTTAACATTCATAATAGGGACCAATAAAGCTGAGGAAATAATGAAAAGACTAGCAGTGAATGAATTCACCTTGTCATGTTGTTTTCAGCCCATGAACCTATCAGAACAATTTGATGCTTTCTGCTGCTACACCCTCTAACGTTTTCTGCCCTTTAGGATGGGGTTTCAGGTTGGAATAGTTTTAATGTTTTGCCTTTACTTGTGTGAGTTTCCTAGATATATGAAGTGAAAAAGTAAATACTATTCTATTGTACAGGATTGGTGTTAAATGCTAAAGATGGTGATAATATTATTACAGGGCCAAATTGTGATGATGATATTATTACAGGGCCAAATTGTATCAGATTTACATTGGCTCAAGTAGAGGGTAGGACAGAGCCCTGCAACCAGTAAGACACAATCCAACCCTGAACTCCCTGTTGCACGTGATAGGTGTGTAGAGAGTGCACCTCAGAATGGTGCAACTAGTTTCCTGTGTGTGTCCTACTCAGTCTCCAAGCCAGTGAAGACTGGAAGCAGGACCGTGGACCCACCTGCTTAACTGTCGCTCTTGCATTAGGATGGGTAGGACATGAAGGGAGCAGTCCTTGCTCTCTGTCAAACACTTATCACAGTTGCTACTGCATCTGTGACTGGACCTTATAGGGGCTGGGCAAAGTAGGAGAAAGTTTCTTGTACTCTCTCCCCTTTGCACTGTGTGGTTCAGAGTCTGGCCCATGGTGTTATGGACCAAAAATATAGTATTCTGTATTAAAAATAAATAAGAATGTGTCACCCATCTCTTCTCCACTTCCGTCCCTTCTTTATATTTTCCTGTAAGAACTTTAATTGTTCCCTTTGAAAGCAGTGGCCAGCAGGAGGAGGTGATGAATCCTGGCAAGCTAATTTAAACTGTAGTGGGAACCATATATTCAGGAGTGGAGTTAGTAGAAGAATTTTGAAATGCTCGTCAGATTCCCCTCTCCCTACTACACAATGGAACTGTGTGATCTCATTTGCACTTATTCTATGTTAACGCCTGTGAAAGTTCTTCACACAAGTTGGGTACAGAGTATATGGAAGAGACCCTCATTTCAGATCAGGGATCCTAACTGTGGATAAAAGGGTCACAATGTATATTGCTGTGGAGAATTTTGACAGTAGCTTACAGTATTTTTCCATGGCATTAGCTACATTAAAATCTAGGGCCTAAAGTGACTAATGTTTTTGAGTGCCTCAATTTTCAGATGCCTAACTTGAGTCACCATAAAGGGCCCTGATATTCAGACAGTAAGACTTCCTAAAAAACAGGTTCTTTTTAAGGCATCTAAAACTGAGTACCAAAAACAGGCACTCAAAATCACTTTTGAACATTTAAACATAGGTTTCTGTCTCTTCTACTGCAGAATATGAATAACTCACATGGATTCTGCAGCAGGGAATTAGGGTCCTGGGACTTCAGACATGACAGCCATCTCAGCTAAGCATAGAGTACTTTTAGCAAGAGTCTATCTGATGAACTCTGTCCATATGCATATGTTTCTGAGCTGGCATGCAGACTGTGCGAGTCTAGAAAACAGAATTCAGGTGATGAGATTATATCTCTATATCTATATAGATATATATATAGTGCTAGCCTATTGGAATAAGACAAACAGAGAAAATACAGGCTGTTTCTCTACATATAGATAATAGAGGGTGTTCAGATGGACTGGAGATATGCAACTAAGTGTAGGTTCTGTGGGTTTTTTGCGGGGGACTGAGTTCTTAATATACTCTAATGTGGCTTAGGGGGCAGAACTCAAAATGAGATCATTAAAAGCAAAATAAGTCACAACAAAGGACTGTTTAAAGTTGCAGTTTGTTTTCAGACCCAGTTGACTGCCGCTAAGAACCATTTCGTGTTCAATATGCCAAATCGTATGGACATGCTTCACATCACAGCAGCCCCACATGTGGTGCAAGAGGCTGCTGGACTTTTGAAACACAGGTTTTAACTGGGAAGTGTAAAAATAGGCATAATTAGAATCATAATTGCTACACTTCGGAGAAGCAGCAATCTTCTACTATTCAATTCAGCTTCTCCATATAACTTTTATTTACAATCTTCACTTTTCTATCTCATGAATATCTATTTTTCATTAAGTAGTAGTATTGCTCTTAGTAATATAACTGGTTTATTTCTCTTCCCCTCCCCCCATGATTATATCCTGGCTGAATGTGTTCCTGCCTCTAAAATCAGTATTTTCTTGCTTTTGATTCCATTCCTTACAACAGATGCCTTTTGTTAGAACACAGGTCCGTTATGCCACACACAAGCCTTGGTTTTCAAGAACAGTGGTAAATTAATTAGTGATGGCAAACCTCAGAAGGTTTGGGTAAGTCCCCAATGTTTGGATACTTATCTGGAACTCTCTGTTCTGAAAACCAGGTTGGAAATTTCATGGGATTGGGCTATCTTGTGAGGTTTTTATTACTGCTTGGTTTGGATGGAAATACCATGATGAATATAGCTTTTCTCATGATATTTTGAGTTTTCTGGTCTCTTCTGAAAACAGGAGATGCAGAAGGATGTGAAAGTTAACAGAACTATTTTGTGAAATTTTTTTAGGGGGTTCCAAGTTTTGAGTGGAAGTTTGGGTGTGATTTTTCTATGTATGTTTTATGTGTGTGTTCTATGTATTCTGCTCTTACAATATTTCTGATGCAACTGTAAATTGGAAGTACAGGATATCTTGCCAGATAATCTTCATTCAATCTTTAGAATCCGATTTTTGTAGTGTCAAGCAGTTTAGATAGTTTAAGCATCCAAATGTTTAGAGGCTTATAAATACCAGACTTGTGAACCTTATAAGTTTTCTTCCAACAATACTATAGTTTACCCTTCACTTTGATAGGTGGTTTTAGAAACACACAAATTTTAGCTTGAAAGCAAGATTTATTTATTTTTTTTAAATTTACTTTCTTGGATATCATTAGAACAAAACAGATTATTGTCCCTTAAAAGCTAAGTTGATGCTAGTTTGCATTGGGAGGCGATCCATTTTCTATAGGCTCTTGCAAAATGTAAAACTACATGGGTATTTTTAAAAAGGAATTGCATTTCATTATACAGTGTTCTTAGGTGAATTTTCATGTTTAAGAAGCCGGAGTACAAGAGTGCTGTATTAGTGTATTATTCTCACAACAAACAAGCACTGTTCTGTTGCTACCTGCTTGGCCATTGTTCCTGATTGTGTATGCTTTGCAGTGGTATTTGGATGGTTTCCTGTTCTCTGCCAGCACAAAAAAGGCATTTCTGTTACAATGGCCCCTAACCACACAATGACGGCATTAAGGATTTATTTGGAGGTTTCATTATTTTCTCCTCTTTTGTTCCTTCCAGGATGTCTTCCAAGCGACCAGCCTCTCCGTATGGGGAAGCAGATGGAGAGGTAGCCATGGTGACAAGCAGACAGAAAGTGGAAGAAGAGGAGAGTGACGGGCTCCCAGCCTTTCACCTTCCCTTGCATGTGAGTTTTCCCAACAAGCCTCACTCTGAGGAATTTCAGCCAGTTTCTCTGCTGACGCAAGAGAGTTGTGGCCATAGGACTCCCACTTCTCAGCACAATACAATGGTAGGTTGGCTCATGGTCTATTGTGCTTACATCCATTCTTTGATTTGTGTCTACAATAGCTTGGCATCCAGATATGCCCGTTATACAGTTCAGAGTCACACGTACAGCACATACTACAATAATGTGACAGCTTTGACCTAGCTGGACTGCCTTCCACCCCCACTGCCAGCGCTAAATCATTCTGTTAAGGATCAAACTCTACTTTCACTCACCTCCATTTGTCCATTTATTTTAGCGCAGAGGGCACTAAATTTTGCTCTTAATTACAGAAATCCAGAGTGTATCTGTTCATTTACTAGTAGATACTCTGGATTTAGAGCACCATTAGTGATAGCAATATTTTGCCTAGCATGTGGAATATAATGCATACATTGAGGTCTATGCAACATCTAGGCACAAAAGGGTGAATGAAGGATAAAATAGAGCAACAGAGGCTTGACTTTGGATTTGGTTGTTTTAAAAAGTTGAAGTTGGATCTGCTGATGTCTGTCTTGCACACGGTGGTTAATTATGTGTGAATTTGCTAATTTTCTTATTGCCAGCCTTTAACATCAGGAGACCGTGGTTCAAATCCTCACTTAGAAAGAAGCCAAAATATCTGTACATATGGGTGTTAGTTTACACTTTGCCAAACCAACTCATGGACTTTGATCCAATTGACCAAAATTAGTAGTCCATTGGAGGCCCAGGACTGTCCTTATTTAAAAACAAACCAAAAAGCCCATTCCCATGTTCCACTCTTACAATTAATGAGACTGAAATATCAGTTGACATGTTTGGACTATTAGTTTAGAATATTATAATACATTTTTTTTTTATAGAGGTAGAAAATCAGGGGGGTATTTAAAACCAGGGCTGAGGTACATTGGCAGAGATCTATGGTGGGAAGATGTCTGCACAGCACTTACCTGTGAAAACGTGACTAACTTTGCTTTAGTCTCCAGCTTTCAGGAGGGCTAAATTCACTCTAAATTTTACTTTAAATAAAGATAATTTTGGTCCAGTATATCTGAAGACTTTAAAAAAAAAAAAAAAAAAAAAAAAAGAATGATACAGTAAGTGTCAGTTTATGATCACAAAAGCCTGAAATAACTCCATAGTGCTATTACAGCTGTGCAACAACCTCTACGTTAAAAAGCCTTAGATACCCCCGCACCCCCCCCTTTGTGAAAAAGTGAGTGTGTTTTCACTGGAGCTGCTTTCCTAGATGAAAAAACTTGCTTATCTCTTTCCCTTTTTTTTTTCTTCCATTCAATTTTATATTGCTCTATTATAACATAAAATTGAAGAACAACCTTGTGGGGTAGATTGCTCAGGGGTGCTATTATGCTTTTTTAACTTGTTTGCTTCTGATCCTCCACCACACGTGCTGTGCAGATGTTATTCATTAATGTGCCATTAAAGTCAAAGGAATACTGAGCTGTACTGTCGTATGGGCTATGCTGTATTTTGGCTTGGTGTGAGATCCCTTGTCTTAAAAATTTTCTTTGGGATTACAGTTTGGATTTTCAATCTTGTACAGCACCTAAACCCAGGAGAGGTGCTTTCTCAAATATAAAGTCCTTTTCCTGCTGCCACTGAATTCAGAGGTACCTTCCCAGTAGTAGAGGACCAAGCCTTAAATGAGTAAATATAACTTGTCCTCTAAGGAGCCCAGCAAGTGTATTCTATCTGGACATTGCTGAAATATTCAACTGTAGTTTAATTGACTGACTTGTATTCTTATTCATTCATAGGATTTTTTTAAGGCTAGGATGGTCCAGAATGGTCCTCTGTTCTGACTTCCTGCATGACATTGGCCTTAATTGAACACCAAAACAACATACTGTATCATCTAATAATACTTATATATTGCACATTTCAGACAGTTTTGTTGAATGGAATGTATTGATAGCATGTGCATTTGAAGCAGTTTCTTCTTGTGTGTGTGCACAGGGGTGAGGGGTTGGTTTTTTCCCCTGACCTATGTGAAAGAAGTGCACTTCTATCAATGTGCATGAAGTAGACCAGTGAAAGTAAGCAATATACATGTAATACGATCCCTTTTCTCTCCCTCTGTCCCCCTCTCCTCCCATCTTTAATATCCCACAGAGAAAAAGCATGAACACAGAGCTCTGACAACTTGTAGGTGGCTTTAACTTGTGTGATCAGCACTTACTGGATCCATTCCCATAGAGCCTATTCACCTTGGCAGCATTACAAGGGTCATTTTTCCACTGCTTGAACTGTTCCTATCTGATTTGGTATTGTAAATCCAGGTGCACACACATACGCAGTGCAGTTCAACACTGTTTTATCAGGAGAGCGCTAGCAGCCTCATGCTCTTAGCAACTTGTGTACTACACCGACTGATTCCACTAGTAATCCTGGCATTCTCATTTTACAGCTGTATGATGGCCTTCACAGGATATACCTTTTACAGATCTCGCCAGTATATTATAGGTAGACTTGGAAGGATTCATTTTTTATCAGTAAATGTCACTTTCAACACACACACGCACACAAAAATCAACAAGAAAATATTTCCATCCGTGATTATCAGAATTTACAGCCAGGCAGAGTAAGAAAAGTGCAGCTCGGGAATTTATTGGAGTTTGATTTGAGGATGTTTACTTGATGTATTTTGACATGTGATGTTGACAATTTGTGTTTTAACAGTTTATAAAGCTTTAACATTTTGATTCTCAATGTCTACTGTCACTAAATAATTGTCTGAACCACCCCTCCATAATTTTGTGCAACTGTGGGAAATTTAAATCAATAAAAATATCGGTTTATTTTTAAGCATTTTTTATCTGTGAAAATTTAAATAAAAATCAAATTCTGCCAAGTCTAATAAGAAGGCACAACCAGACAACTCTGGGCAGGCATCTAGCCAGTCTTAAGCCCATGTCATAAGGCACTCCTACCTCATTGCATCCCTCATGAACAAATTTGTATGCTGTCTGCTTAGTCTCTCAACGGGCACCTCATGAGGGACATTCATGGTTCTGGAGAAAATAGGTATTTCGGTATCAAGAGGTCCCCAGGTCTTTTTACACTTGGTCTACAACCTGCTTGCAGCTTTGGGGACAAAACCAGCAGAAGTAAACCCAGAGCTAAGCCATCCAGAGCAGGCAAGAAATTGTCCAGGTTGCACCATCAGCCATTGCTGTTCACTGCACTGCTCCTCTCCTTATGCTCCATTGCCCAGCACCTGGTTATGGAAGAAGAATAGCAAAGAAACTCAGAGTTGGAGAACCACCTAGGGCGTAAGGAGCCTCTTGGCGTGCCTCATCCTTCTACTTATTACTCACTGTTGCATCTTCAGTAGGGGTTGAATTTTTCCCTTTATTTGATAGGTCACTCTCACCTGGGCTTTCCTTTATAATTCCCGCCAGCTGGGACAGGGGGGATGAGGGGAGGTACAAAGACTTGGTGGGAAGAGAGGAAGAGCAGGCACCCACCTCCAGGCTGGGAAGGAAGTTCCTATCTTCTTCCAGGCCCATTCCAGCTCCTCTGGGTCCCACTTTTGCTTCTGTCTGCAACCCCCAGCATGTGAGAGTTTATGTGCAGGTGGAGCCTGCAGAATATTTCCAATGTAAGGGTGCTAGGCCCCCCAATTCCCCTGATTCCACTGCCCCTGAGCTGGGCTATCCGAAGACCTGTGAGATGGTGAATCATTCCAACAGAAGGGCCATTGGAAAATCTACCTGACCTCAGACTTTCCTTGGATTTGCCTTTCTGAATAAGAGCAAGCCCTGTTACTCTAGCCCATGTCCTGGAAAGTCTTATCTCTGAACTTCAGTGCAGAGACATAGGTCCAAACGACAGGAAGGCAGAACCCCAGAGAAGGAGGGAATTTTCTAGATTCAGTCAAATCATCAGAGGAGTTGGAGAGCTTAATCTCCGTATCTTCTTTGGAGTTGAATAATACATCTGAGAGGCAGGGACATAAACCAAAGAAAGTTTTGCCTCCTTCTCAGAAAAAGCCTATTTCAAATTTACTCCTGGTTGAGGAAGAAACTAGCCATATAGTTCTCCATCTGCCAGACATTTTTATCCAGATTAGGAAGATCCCAGAGAAAATGACAAAAATCCTGGTGACTTGAAAAAGAAAATCCAAACACATTTTTCCCAGTTAAAGTAACTGTAGCCAAGAACTGTGAAGGGTGGATGCTCAGGGAAAAAGCAAGAAAGAAATAATTCTAAATATGAAGAGTCTGGTCCATGCTCTTGAAATAGGATAAACTGTCAGAATCTGAGCCAAAGGCTCAAGAAAAGTAAGTACAAGACCAACTCTTTGCCTTAAAATATATAGAGGCTCGCCTTAGAAAGTTAATAGCAGGCCCAGAACTAGCCTTAGTTGAAATGCACTGCAGGATTAAACTATGCATTTCTATCTCTTTTGAAGACTTCCCCCCCCCCGCCCCCCATTCAAAGATACAGTACCCTAATAGAACTGGTAGCATTTGGCCCTTCTGTGACAAATGTTCTGGGATTTTTGATTTAATTACGATTGATCTGCCTCATCTTGGCATATGCATACATATAAAGTGTCCTTGTGTCATCTTCAAAGTGTAGTAATGGGAACCAGCAATGACCACAGCAGTCTTCTAGACAGAAGAAGTGGCAGGATTCAGAGTATAGTAATTGATAAACTATACTGTGAACATTTTGATGATCATTCTCTAGAAGGGTAAAGGCTATTTCTTGTTGAATATTGTTCAAAGATTAGATGAGATGTAAAATCAGAGTTCTGACCTCTTGTCGTTGAAAGATCCTTTGGCAAGAGCAGGGGTGTTTGTGCCATTGTCCTTGTCGTATTCCACTCTGGGTAACTACATTTGCCAATCTACATTGCCTCTGCAGTTTCAATTGGATCCAGTACTCACCTTAAGTTTTTGATTTAAATTGGCTTGAAATGTTGCTGTACATTGTTAAATACTTTCAGTGTTTGACCCTAGAAGTGACACTGTTCAGTGAATTAAGTGATTCCTGCATAAGTGGAAAGTATTTTGAGAAGCTTGGATGATATTAAGAATCAGAATAATAAAAAGCTTAGCCTGCACATTGTTTTGTGCTATTCCTCCATTTGTTCAAAAATAAGAGACTCACCAATACTCTGTTTGAGTTTTGCCTTTATGCATACATCTTGACCTACACTTTGCCAATAGATCAGTGGTTATACACACATTTTTTTTTAAATGTTCTTGGGCCAAAATAATGTGCAACCAGAGCACTTGGGCTGCTACTCAGAAGGTGTGGGGAGGATGTGTGTAGCTTTTTAAAATGTCAAAATAGGATCCTAATTATACTGTGGAAAATAGTTTTTTTTAAAGTACTTTTAGAGACATTTAAATTTCCAATGTACCTTTCCAAGCTTAGGATAAGTTATTGTGATGGTACAATGCACAGTGTTGTGAACACCAGTGCAGTTATTGTGCCTGCTCTAATAATGAGAATTTCATTGTTTGGGGAGAGCAGTCTCCTACACTCTAGACAAAAGTGTAATTACTTTTGAACAACGAGGAATGTGCTCAATTTAATAGCATGGAGAATAGATTCACAAAGATTCAGATAAAGCTAGCTTAAAAGCCATATGTGCAATGTGGCAGTATGAAATTGTTAGTAGGTAGCATGATTACACACACACACATACACACACACTCCTACTTTTGCAGTTTAAGGTATAAACTGTTGTTTCTGTAAGAACTGGACAAGTTTATGTAAACAAGGCCAGTTCAATTAAAAAAAGCAAAAATGGTGATAAATTTGCATGTTTCTGGGGATTCGTTTTATTTTTTTTCTTATCTTTTCTTTTTTCCTTTTCCTTTTCTCCTTCCTCTTTTTATGAGAAATTGATACCTATCATAGGATGAAAATACACTGTTACAAACATTGCATTATAAATGTCATCACAAAGTAGCACATGAAAGCTGTTTCCATAGATATAATTCTAGGTTTGTATCTTAGTTTGATCTTTTCAATCTTTATACTTGCATTGTTTCAGAAAACTACCCCTAGGCTCTCAGGAATGAGGACATGTGAAGAAGAATCAGCTAAGACTGATCAAGTAGCTCGTGAAGTTATACAGTACAGTCCTTGTTCTAGACATTTCCATTTAATCCACAGGGTCCAGTAGTGACTGGGTTAGGGAAAGCTTTGGGGCACTTCACATGTACAGCACACAAAGTATCACCACTGTATTTAAGTTACTAGCCTCTGTCTGTCCTCTGTTATAAGCTTTATTCCTCTGTTTCTCTTGATTCCTGCCCCCATTTATTTCTGTACATACTGTCTATTCACAGTTATATAGTGCTTTACAAACGGCAGTGAATTAATTATCACAACACCTTCGTGAGGCGGAAAGTAAACCAGATACAATATCTCAGTTTTTCAGATGAGGAAACTAAGGCATAAATTAAGGCAATGGAGGAATTGAGGCACAGGGTTGTTACATAGGAGTCCCTTGTGCTTTGTCCACCAAGCTATATTGCCTCTTTGTTGATCAAGTTGCCCCTCTGTGTGTATAGTGGTCACCTAAACTTTGTAGCAGATGTACTATCCTAGCAAAAATAATTGGCTGAGAGGCAGTCAGGTTGAAATCTGAGGTGGCCCATTGGCAGCAGTCTGTGAAGGAAGCAACTCCTCCCCAACAGCTGTGAATTGGTCTGGAGTCCCATCTCTAAAGCAAGGGACCTACGGCTATGGTTTGATTAGGCACCAAAAGGCCTGTCTGCGTCTCTAGGGGACAATAAAGGACTCCTGATTAGAGAGGGAAATCACAATAGGAAAAAATTCCAGTGATCACTTTCAAACAAAAGGACTAGAAATGTACTTAAAATGGTAAATATAAGTAGCTGAAGCCAACCTTGATATTTATAGGTTCTTTGAAAATTTTCTGGAGGGGTGACTTCAGTTTTCATGGACACAAAATCAGAGGGGCCTGTGTGATGCGTGTGTGTCTTGGAGGGATGGCAGGTTGGTGTTGAGCATCTGAGGCTGTTTACGCTCTCACTTTTGTTGGCAAAACTTTTGTCGGTCGGGTGTGAAAAAAACACACACACACCCGGCTGTTTCACTGACAGACGTGCCGGTGTGGACAGCACTATGTCGGCGAGAGACGCTCTCCCATGACACAGCTACTGCCACTTGTTGGGGGTGGTTAAATTATGGTGGTGGGAGAGCTCTCTCCTGCTGACACAGAGTGTCTGTATTTGCTGTGCTGCTCTAAGGTCTGTAGTGTAGACATAGCCTTAGTGTAAAGCACTAATTTTTAATAGATCCATTTGAAATCAGTTAAGCAGAAAATAATCACCTGAAAAGTAAACACCTTTTGTTTTATAGAAGCAGTGGGAACCCATATGTATCCATTGTTTGCAATTGTAGGCACACCTGACCTTCAATTCAATGATTTAATATTAGAAAAGCTGTCATTTAAACTTCTCACATAAATACTAGCAGACACCTGATTCATTTAGATAGCTGAAAAATTATACAGAAACGAGCTAGGTACAAACATGCAACTTGAAGTCCTTAGGAATAGTTGAGCCACCACCTGTGAAACAGATCTGTCCCTTTTCTGAATGTTGACAGCCAACGAAGAATAATTAGGCACACTACTAACAGCAATTATCAACACCTTCCAACCTTCCTCGAAAAAGAAGCAGCAGCCCTTCCAGTTGTCAAAAACCCAACCCTGGAAGCGGACAACATCTCAAATTAATGTCCTATGTCTAACATCCCATCCCTTGGCAAACGCATTGAGACTGTAGTGGCAGCCAAGCTCCAGCAACACATGACATCTATTGGTAACCTAGGTGCTTCATACCAGGGCATGGAGAAAGCTCTTGTGGCACTGAAAGATAATCTTTTCATGGCAATGGATAAAGTGTTGTGACCTACATGCACGACTCAGCTGAAGTAGATGGTACAGCACTATAATGGCTCCACTCATTCCTTTCCACCAGAGCCCAGAGAGTGGTTATGAACAACAGCTCATCTTACCCAAATCCATCACCTGTGCGATCCTGCAAGGATCTATTCTGTCCTTCCTTCTCTTCAACAGCTAGCTGAGCTCACTTAGAGAGACAGTGAGACAGAGTCTTCAGTGCCAACAGTACTCCTGGCACCCAGCTGTACATCTTATTTTCCACAGACACAGCCAATGCCATCTCACTATGTTTAGAGGAGATTATCATCTGCGTGAGGATTAGGTGCCTCATACTAAAACTGAGGAGAAGTCTGAGGAGATGCTGATGAAAAAGGGGTAATGCTTTTAAGAACTAGCCAGGAACACTGAAGTTCTCTGTCCCAGGTCATCTAAACCTTGGGGTCCTGTTTCACTCATCATTATAGCTAGATGACCAGACAACTCCCATTGTAAAAAATGTGGAAATCCACCTTTAACATGAACAAAATTTCTTCCCATTTTCCCAGATGATGAACTGGCAACAGTAATCCATGCATTCATCACTTCCAATGCATTTACTGCTAGCCTTACACAAAACTTTTCTCTGCATTAGGCCCATTTCTGCTCAACCCTTTCTTTGAAGACCTTACTTGATAGACTGTCTCAGTAAAGACCATTATCTAACAGTGATTGTTCCGAAGCACCTTCCTTTTAGGAATTACCCTGCAATCTAATCCAAACGTGTGACTCTTTATTATTAAGATGTTATTTTTCATCTTAATATTTATATCTATTGTGAGTACTCCTTTCTTTTCAACCCTGTCTTTGCCACCCTCCCTCCCCCATTGCTATATCTTGATTTTCTCATCCTGTTCCCTTTAATTTAAGCACCTTTTCCCAGGTCCTACAAATTAACCTTCCTTAGGCTCTGTCTACCCTAGATTTTCCTCCCTTAGCTAACACTTGCAGCTCCAGCAGTGGTAATAACGGCAAGAGTACTGATACAGATATGGCTCCAGGCAGCTGCTGACACTTTAACCGTCATGTCATCCAACCATGCTTTTTTTCCCCCTTTGAACTAACTACTCCCTTTTGTCTTGAGTGTATCAGTGAAATGTCAACTTCCTCTCCATCATTTTCTTAGATTAAATGGTTTATTCAATTTTATAGGAGTTTCATGGCAGAAGAAGGGCCTCTGGCAAAACACAGACTCAAAATTTCAACATGTGCATGCCTAAGTGTGCATGCCCGATTTAGGCAGGTTAATTCCAAAGGCACATGCACAATCTCCCAATGGAAAAAAGATTGCCATGCTGCAGTGCCATTGGACCAGCACTAAAAAGTATTTTCAGTTAAAAGTGAAGGACACCAAACTTCCTCCGTCAAGTAAGAAGGATCCTGCAAAATTTTGGATTGGTGGGAAGCTCAGCCCTTAACTAAATTGTTTGGCCTGTATTTGTTGTCCAGCTTTGGTATAAAGAAGTTAAGTGTGTTGTTCCTAATTACTGTTTAAATACAGTACATGTGAGCAGATGAGGCATCGCCTCTCTTATGGAAGCACAGCAACCTCAATGAATCTTGTGAAGTTAACATCACAAAATAAAGCAATTGGACATAACTGACTGGAGTTTGTGCCTAATTTAACCAAGGATGACTTTGCCATAGTACCATAAACAATGCTATCATTATCTGTGAAAGTAGTGTTTACTTCAACATCCATTCTTTATGCTTTTAGAACTCAAGCCAGCCTCAGGGAAAGATGGCTCTAAAACAAAATTAACTGTTCGTAGGCCAAAGACTGAATAGGAGAAGCAAGAAAAAATGTATGCAGATTATTCTAAACAAGTGACAATAAAAGCTTTACATTACCATTATATTATATCATGCCCAAAGTGTGTTAAGGTGCTACATAGACAGAAACCTTCCTTCTCCTGAAATGTTAAGGTCCTGATGTTGCAAAAAGATCTGCCTGCATGGGCCCTTATGCTGGTATGGGGACTTATTTAATGTGACTTCTCATGGAGTGACTCTTCTAGAGCCCTTTGTAGAATTGGGGCTTTGATGACGTGAAATAACAAGGGATATTACAGAAAGGACAAAATCCTCCAACACTTCAGGAGTGGATTACTGCAATGCACTCTACACACCAACTCAAAAAGAAATTTAAGCTGTTCCACAACGTAGTGGCCTATTAAACATTGATTCACAGTGGCAGCACACAAAACCTGTGCTCTATGACCTGCCCTAGCTGCCTGTAGGGTTCCAGATTGACTTTAAGTCATTATTTAAGACTTGGGACCTTCTTATTTGAGAGACCACCACTCTCCGCATTCCTAACTTCCACAATTGCAGTCAGCAGAGACGTTCATTTCTATTTAGAGGGTAAAACATTCTTTGCAGTGAACTTTCACTCAGAAACAAGCACTCCTGCTCTGCTGACCATCATGCCAGGCTGTAAGGCACATCCATTTGTGTGGGCTGCAGCAGAGGGTAAGGCTTGGTGAATGTTAGATAGGCATGAAGGAGGAGAGTTTTATGTTTGGTGTGGGGTTCAGTTCTGGTAGCTTTGGAGGTATAAACTGATGTTTAATTTGTTTTTGTAATGTTTGAGGGGTGCCAAAAATACATACTCACACTCTAAGGCTATGTACAGTATATAATTTGGATCAGGGAATGGCCTCCTTGGCCTTGTCTTTACTAGGAAAGAGATTGTGGCTAACATTGTGGTAGCTAACATTAACCAACATGATGTCAACCATGACCTTTCTTCCTAGTCAAGGCAAATCCTTGAACGTTTGGAAGTTACTTAGCACAACGTGGATTCTATTGTAAATAAATATAATAATTTTTGAAAAATTATCTCCATTATACTGGAAGTATCGAGCGTTCTGCACTTCAGAGTGAAAAATCCTCAATTTGCCTGAGTTCCTAAGTGTTAGGGTTGGAGTTGTTACCTATTAGATAAAGTTTCATATATACAGAGTTAAGCTAGATCTACACTAACGGGGGGTGTCGATTTAAGATACGCAAATTCAGCTACGCGAATAGCGTAGCTGAATTTGGCGTATCCTATTCGACTTACCCCGCTGTGAGGACGGCGGCAAATCGATTGCCGTGGCTCCCCCATCGACAGTGCTTACTCCTCCTGACAAGGTGGGAATAAGCGCGTCGATTCAGGGATCGATTTATCCATCTAGATGAGACGTGATAAATCTATCCCCGAGAGATCGATTTCTACCCACCGATCTGGGCGGTTAGTGTAGACTAGCTCTTAGTGGTGCATACTTTACCTTTTAGATACAGTGTCTGTGATTTACCTCTTCCCTGCATCATTCATAAACTGAATTTATACTCAATTCATTCTGCCTTTGATAGTTTTCCAAGTAGAAGGCTGTTTTTTGGTCACACTTTATTGTCTGTCTGTAAAGGAATGAAAATTTAAGTTTATGAATTTTTAAATTATTGATTTAAAGATTTTCAGGATTGTTGTATATGTCAGCATGTACAATTAAAAATGGAACCCAGTAAATACTGCACGTGCTTGGGGTGGCAGAATTCCAGGGGCTGCATTCCGGGTAGTTGGGGCGGCACAATTCTAGGGACGACATTCCGGGTTGTTGGGTTTTGTTTTGTTTTTTTGTTTTTGCTTTGGCAGTTGCGCTCTCGGAGGTTTTTGTTGTTGTTGTTGCTTCGGGCGGCAAAAAACCTAGAGAGGGCCCTATTTGTGAATGATGTGCAATGTGCCTTACTGTGGTCAGTTGACACGATAAGCTTTTTGGGGTAGAGACTATAGCTCCAATCCTGCAGCTGATAGCTTGTGGTGAATTCACTGGGGCATCATTTGGGTGTAGCTTTCTGACTTTACACTCTCTATGGTGGGTTCAGGACCTATGTCTTTACCTGCTATATGAAGCACCATTTGCTGCATACAAATGCTATTTTATATTATTAACAAAAAGTGGCAATTTTTCTAGGAGTCAATTGTAATCTAGTACCTAAAGCTGGGATTTAGGACTTTGTTTCTGGCTCAGTTGTTGATTTACCATTGGCAAGTCACTTCACTTTTCAGGACCTCAGTTTACTCATCTGTAAAATGGTAATTGTGCACAGTGTTGTGAGCTTTAAGTAATGCTTCAGACTTGTGGAGATTCTTGAGTAACATGTGTTATGTAGTAAAGGCAAAGTAGAGCTGGACTAATACTGCAAAAACTAGTATGTTTTTATGTAAATATTCCTTCAAATTTTGTAGCTGGATTCACTTAACTGTGTCTGGGCTCATCTTGTATTTGCTTTCCATGAATATTCTAGCAAACTAGACATACTAGGTTTAGTGATGCCCATGGAAAGAGAATTTTAACATTGGATATTCAGTGAAAGCAAATTTTAAATTGTTTACCTAGCTAACAACAATATAAAGTTAATATTACAGATTTTACCCTCAAATATGCAATTTGGAGTTCATATTGTTATTAGTTAGCAGCATAAATCAGAGATGAGTAATAATGCCTCATGGCTTATAGAGGTCACACATTGAAAAGTTTTTCTTTTCCCATTTTGAGAGATTAGACTGGTTCCAGTGGTCTTCCACATTTTAAATATAGGGAAAGTCTCTCAAACCAGTAGAATCTGAAGCTGTTCATGTGCTTAGTTAGGCATGTGACTTTCTTAAACAGAGACCTTAGTGAATGTCAGGCTTCCTTTTAAAATTGAATCCTGTAATGACAACACACTATATGTACATCATGCTGACTTCAGAAATTGATCTCATTTTACCAGTTATCTTTGTAGTGTGTAACTGTGAAAATCTAATGCCATAGGTTGCTAAATATATTGAATAATGTACGAGTCATGAAATTGTGATAACAGTCAGCCTTATCCACAACAACTTGTCAGCTGTGCTGCAGTCTTAAGTCTAGTTTACTTCCTGATCTGTGTTTAATCCAGAGTGCTGTTTGTGCGCACATGTGTGTACACAGCTTTACCTTTTGGCTCTGTACACTTTTACAATAGCTCACCTTTTTGGCACATTTTGCTGTAAATTGTATAGTGCCCACAGGCTGCAGGGAGGCAACACAAATAAGATGTGAATGAGAGAAGAGACATAATCTAGAAATGCAAAATGGAACATGAGAGTTGCAACGTATTGCAATATAAGTCAACTGACCAGACCAAAATATCTATTTTTAATTCTTAGCTATTCACACTGCTGGAGAAGTGGATAATTTTCTCATTTATTTTACTTTAAATATCTGTACTATATTTTGTTTGAGTTTATTGCTTCCTGATAACCACCACATGCTCTCTATTCTTTTGATTTCATTCTAACTAGGTTGTTCAGTGTTCTGTTATGCCCTCTTCAGTGATTCTATAATTATATTTATTTTACATAGATAGAGACATTAGGGATTTTTCCCCTTTTTACATATGGTGTTTTTGCTTCATGCAGAGAAAACTACACAGCTGACAGGGTTTAAAAAAAAAAAAAACAACCTCCAAATTCTATCCAGCTTTAAACTCTTATGTTTATAACCCTGAATATCTCTAAAATGTCTTTACCTAAAACACTTTATGGTTTTATTACCAGGTTTATGCCAGTAATAATATTCACATCAGCTTTCTTAGGGATAATCTTTAAACAGAACCTAGCAAGAAAGGCTTTGAAAACTATCATTCCCAGGAACGCAAATCTCGGAACATGAAACATCGGTTTAATCGCCCCCTCTGACAACTTAACACGACAGATTGAAAAATACAAGCCGATATGGAAGTGGGATCAATGGATTATCAAAGTCCTAAACATCTTCTCTTGGGGGGAGGGGGCTTTTGGGTCCATTGGCATGCGTAAGACATTAAGTTTGTATAGCTTACCGCAGATCCGATGCTGTCTGACTGGCAGCGAAGTTGAGAGAGGGAGAGAGAGAGATTTACATGAGAGAACTCAGGGGGCTTTGTCACGGCAATTGTATAAACTGATATACAGTGCAAATCGACTCGAGCATGTCCCTGGATAGCAGGCGGTTTACAGCCTCTTCGAGCAGAGATTACTGCTTTATCTTGTCATACTAAATTAACGTGGCAGCACACTGTTAAACAGTGGTGACCTCTTCATCTGTGGAAATTGCTGCCTAGAGGAGAGATGGTATTTAAGACTCTCTCTCTCTCTCAATCTCCCCAGTCCCGTCCTCCCCCCTCCCTGTAGGGCCCTGAGGCACATTTGGGTTAGGATGTAGCATAAAAGAAAAGAGAGAGAGAAAGAGAAAGAAGGGGTAAAAAAAAAAAGGCTTTTAACATCCAGGTGACAACAGCTATGTGTTAATTGAGCCTTTGTTGTTTGATTAATAGCCACTTTGGTGTAGAATATTAAACTGTTGTTTGGACAACTTTCTAAAAAAACGACAGGTCCTCTCAGTAAACTGGGATTAGGCAACATTCTCTGGTCTGTTCATTTTAACCCCTTATTGTTTTTGTATTTTTTCCTAAATTTACATTTATTTAGGAGTGAGAATGTCTTACTTTTCCACCTCCACTGATAAATTGGCACAGCTCTCTCTGGCAGAGAGAGCTACGATGATTTACAGAGGATGACGGTCTGGCCCATTGTTTTTATTGAAGGGCAAGGGGGTGAGGATTGTTTTGAAGCTTATTTGGACTACTGTGTTAGACTGTTGTATATGTGGGATTTAGAACAAAACATTTATCTGAGAGAGGGTGTGGAGAGATGCGGAATGACCATTCCACTGGTCTGCCATTGTTCTAGAGGAAAATGCGGGGAGGAGGGGGATGACCTCCCATCTTCCTGTCTTCTTCAATGGACTGTCATGAGGAGGAAGGGAATGTCAGCTAGTGTTTAAACCAGGTTTTCTGGTTCTGTTTCTCATTGACTCCTTTATGCAACTGATGCAAAGCCCACTGAAGACTGCTTTTGTCTTTAATATGCTTTGTATCAGGGTCTATGTGGCCTTGTGCACATTACTGAGATACAGTGTTGTAAAGTCCTTGGGATTCTCAGACTGTAGGTGCCTTACAAGTGTAAAGTATTAATTTTTATCATACTTTATTATGAGCGAGAGAGGATGCTTTGGTCAG
The DNA here is from genome assembly GCF_027887155.1 of Malaclemys terrapin pileata. Taxonomy (NCBI): domain Eukaryota; kingdom Metazoa; phylum Chordata; order Testudines; family Emydidae; genus Malaclemys; species Malaclemys terrapin. The sequence continues at coordinate 118,575,737 of NC_071505.1, forward strand.
GGTAGCTTGGGTTACGTTAGGGACGGTCATGCTGAAAATCATGACTTTATGGATGTATTTCCTATTGCATGAGACATTTGCTAATTAGTGTTCAACAGGTTTTGTGCCTCCATTGCCAAGTTCACTTGTTGGAAAGAAAAAAATCCCTTTATTTTTAAAATTTAGTACCGATTGTGAGATGCCAGAGCTTTCACTCCATAGATCATATGAACAAGGCCATGGAATAGTAGAAATCTGAGATGGAAAAAGAACTCTTTGGTCCTCTAGTCTAGTTCACTTCTGGCCATGCACAATTGTTCCTTACTATTGATTGATTGATTGATTTGAGCTGCCACCTATGCAGATTCATGCAAAACTGTGCATATTGTATTGTATGTTTTCGTCATAACACTTTTTGAAGCAGGTTTTTCCTTGCTTCCTTGAGATGCCAGTAAAGCTAGATTGCAGGCAGAGTATTTGCCTTTTGAGAAATGGCATATCTGCAAACATAGCACTGTTTTCTTTGGAGGAATTCTGAAGGCCATTTGGCTAGACTCATATGCTGGGGAGATGGTAAAAACTGACTTCCTAATTTATTTCTTTTAGAAATCAATATATTTGATAATTTATGTTCTGCTTACAGAGCCTGCACAAGTGGCTCATGAATCGATCAGCAGCGAGCAAAAATGAAAGCTAATGAACTCATTTTAGCAGCAAGTTTCTCATTAGCAGGTAGGCTACTGATCTTTCCAGTTCTAAGTCACATGGTCTTTCTGCACACTTGCAAGGAATAGTTTCCCTCTTTTATAAATAAATAAATAAACATTAGAAAACGAAGAGTTGGCCAGGTTTTGAAAACTCCATCACTACTTCTACATATATGTTTGATAATGGGCTGTGGAGGCTGTCACCTCATGGTCACAAGTTTTAAATGTCTGTCTGTCTTAGGTACTTATGTGGTCTCCATTACCATAGTATCTGAGTAATTTGTGCTGGCCAAAGGTATTGCCATATAATAGTTGTTTGATGGCCCTTGTGAAAAAAAGTTGGTTATTTCAATTTAATTCAGGTAGGAAATGTGTCCATGTACCCAAGAACTAGCTCAGTTGCCACTAATTGGTACCTTTGCTCTAAGAGTGGCCAAGGACTAGTAAGTATGAAATCCCCTCTTATCCCTGGAAGTGCTATAGTACCTGCATGTCAGGATTAAGACACAGGGTTGAGTGTGAGGTATTGTGGGAAAGGTTACCTATTCAGCTGTCCTTCTGTGGATAAATAGAGGACTTCAGGTTTCAGAGTAGCAGCCGTGTTAGTCTGTATCTGCAAAAAGAAGAACAGGAGTACTTGTGGCACCTTAGAGACTAACAAATTTATTAGAGCATAAGCTTTCGTGGACTACAGCCCACTTCTTTGGATGCAAGAGGACTTCAGTTTCCAATGCTGTCAAGTACTATATTCTTTTTTGCTTTTTAGAGAGAAAAAAAGAATTAAAAAAAATAGAAAAACATTATTTTAATTGCCAAACCTTTGGCAAAAAATTCCAGATGGCTTTTGAGTTTTTGAAAGCTAACCAAAGTCGCTCTTTTAAAATAAAAAAGGGGTTGAGAGGGAGGGAAGAAATACATTTTTTTAAACACCTCCTACAGTGATGAGAAATATACTGCTTGAAATCAAGCAGGAAAAAAAAAGATTTTTTTGAAAGAGCTGTCTGAGTTCCATGAAACGCGGTATGAAAGAAGGGACTTTTGAAACATTTCAGAAAATAAAAAAATTCAAATTTCCCAAATCTCAGAAATAGATTCCCAACTGCCTGATTTGATTTTTAATGAGTTGGCTGAATCAGATTTTTTTTTCTTTTAAGTAAATCTATAAAGCTTTCATGAATCTGGCCCATTGTTTAGCACTTATCTCATGAGTAAAGCTTGAGAGGTTTGGCTTGAAACTTACCTAATCACATCTTTGGAAGATAGCCCAAGCCTACTGATTTTTTTTAAAAAAACAAAACAAAACAAAGCAAAGCAAAACATAATCAAGAAATCCTGAGGAAGTTTAGTGAATGAGTCCCTTACAAATCTATACAGCCCTTACTGAATGAGTCTGATCCTTTATATATATATATATAGGAGTCTTGTATGAATAGGTCATGTGTCCACCACATTTTTCTTACAGTTTCTGACTATTGTGCAGCTCAGTGGTGGGTGCATTAGACTGCTGACAGCCACTCACATTGTGATTGTTTTGTCATCTAGATCTGCTCTGACCAGAACTAAACAGCACAGGGGCTACAATGCCAGTCACCTATGTATACTAGTACTACCAATGTGGATACCACTAATGGTAGTGCAATAGTGGGAAATCTTAAGAAAAACTGCTAGAGGAGAGACAGCTATGTAGTTGGGTGAAAGGGGAGTAGTCTGTGGCAGCGTGTGTCTACACTAGGAACACTTTGCAGATATAGCTATACCAGTGTACTATACCAGCAACGTGCTCCTAGTGTGGATGCAGCTTATACTGGCAAAATTGTGATTTTGCTGGTATAACTTATTCCAACCCGTCCAAGCAAAATAAGCGTATAACAGTAAAAGCTCAGTTGCGCCAATATCATTGCATCTACACTAGGGGCTTTTGCCAGCACAGCTCTGTCAGTCAGGGGTCACACCTCTTCACTACCCCTGACTGACGTCTATGCTGGAAAAAATTTGTAGTGTAGCCTGGCCTTCGTAAAATCTGTAGGTAACAGTATGGTTGTGCAATGACAGTGGACCTTAAAGGGTCAAAGAAAAAAAATTGTAAAATGGCACTTTTTTACTCCACAGATTTACTCCCTCTAGCTTTTCAGGGCAGGGACCTACTAGAAATCCTAGCACAATGGGGTCCCAATCCTGTTTGGAGCCTCTGCTGCTACTGTAATACATTGATAATATAGCCTTGTCTTCACTAGGAACTTGACCCATTGCTGACGATGGGTGTTTGCAGCAGGTACAGCTGAAATGGTGCTGGAAAAGGGTTTAATTGTCACTCTCTACAGTTGCAAGAAGACTCAGCCATGGTTTCTGAAATGGTGCTGAACACAATTTGGCCCTGTGTGCACGTGTGGTCAAACCTTTTAGGGACTGGTTTCAGCACAACCATTTTCAGCAGTGGTAAATTTCTCAGAGGAAGAGAGGCTTGTATATTGTCTTTTGCTTACTTCACTGGCAAAAGCGACTTTTTACTTCTGTTAGCATTACAGAGCTCTGACTGCATATCTGTGGAGCAATAAGCTAGATTCTATTCTACCTTGCACATTTAAAGAATTGTCAGTCAAGTCTGACTGCAGGATCTCTCTTAATGGCAATGATATAAAAGGCAGAGGAACACAGTTTGAGACAGATCCCAGAGCTAGTATTTGGGAGTGGGAATGTCTTTTACCTTTACACTGAAGAAATTTGATCTGGAATTCATTAAGAGGGAATAAATAATTGACCACATATCATTTTCACAGTCACTTTTCTGATCATCATCACCCTTTAGAACTTATTCAAACTTCTAAACCGAATCATTTTTATATGTGAGAAACAAAGTGAACACGAGATCTAAAACCCAAACACCAGATTCTCCTACCTATATTGACTTTGAGTAGTACCTGAGTCTCAAATAAACCAAATGAGAAGGTATTTATTATAGTTAGAATAGTGATTTCCTACATTTTAAGGATTTTAAAAAAACCTCCAAGTAGATGTATATCAAGAAATTATGAAATCAACCTGCTGCTTTATTGGTAGTCACTGAATTTGGCAGTCACAGAATTTGATTGTTGTATTGAATGGCGGCTTTCACACTTTTGTCATGCTTTGGGCCACTTGGTAAGAGAAGACCCTCACCTGGACCACTGTCCCTTTCAGAATTCTCAAGTCCTCCCCATTCTCATGTATTCATCTGAGACGGGTTGGAGATGTATTCAGCCCACAACAGAAATAAAGGTGTGTTATTTAAGCCAAAAGGGAGATAAGGATGAGAACTAGAATACGAGGGGCAAGAATTAAGTTGATATGAATCAACTCCTCAGCCAGATGATGATCTGATCCAATATGTTGTTGGTAAAGTATGTCTACACTGCAGTAAAACTCCCACAGCTGGTCCATATCAGCTGATACAGGCTCAAGGGGCTTGGGCTGCAAGACTATAAATTTGCAGTGTAGCTGTTCAGGCTAGGTCCCAGAGCTTGGACTCCAGCCTGAGCCCGAACATCTCTGATGCAATATCATAGTCCCGCAGGCCTAGCCCTAGGCCTGAGTCAGCTGACACAGGCCAGCCAGAGGTGTTTTATTGCAGTGTAGACATACCCTTAGATGAGCAGATCAACATCCTGTCTCAAAGGAGAAGTCAGATACAATTCAGGGCCATGAGGAGAATACAGAAATCTGCTGGATTCATAGAACAGGTAGATATAGACCAATGTGGATGCTGATATGGAGCAAGAGCAGTCTCTATGCTGAAATGATGGTCAAAGTCAGGCCATGCCACAATAATGTGCTGAGCGGGTGAAGGATTCACATCAGAACCAAAGACCAAGTAGAACATAAGGCTGGCCCTGTTAGAGCGCTCCTGAATAGAAGGTCTCTAACCTTCAGAGGAGTGAGGATCTGGAATAGCTTTCCAATAACAGTAGAAGAGCAGACAGCTAGTTTTAAAATGGAGCTTGATAAATTTGTGAAAGGGATTAAATGATGGGGTTGTCTACAATTTCAGGAGACTGGACTTGATGACCCATGAGGTTCCTTCCAGTCTTAAAATGCTAGGAATTTTCTGTTTGTGACTCTTAATGAAGAGATGAAAGACCTTATAAATATAGGATATAATTTATTACAAAAAGTACATTGAGTTTCAGAAAAGAATTTACCTGGTAGCATTAACTGGCAGAATGGTGGAGGAGGAAAAGAAATTTTAATAAGAATAGGTAGATGTAAAGGAGAGTTCTTTTAAAATGAGCTTTGTGGAATTGCTGGACTATAAAACTGGCTGGAGAACTTTCCCCAGGGAGCAGTGCGTGTGAAGAGGGATAGCTCTTCATCACCAGATAAGAGTTTTTTAATAAGATGATTGCAGTTGAAGACTTTAGGAAAGTAAGAACACCTACCAACTGGCAAAGTATCAGTTTGTTGTGTAACAATTTTGTTGCTTGTCCAGATTTTATCCATTTTCTATTGGGAATTCTTTGTATCTGTTTTGATAAATAATTGTACTTGTGAAGGTTAATGGAGTGTCAGTCCCTTATTTACTCTCAAGTCAAATGTGGTACATGCTAGTCAGAACTGTGTAGCTCATGCTTCATGACCAGTTGACCTCAACACTTACAGTGTGGTTATAGTCAGATAAATGACTGTAAATATGACATTTTAAGGTCCCATATTTTCTCTCTTGCAATGGCTTTCCAGATCAAATTTGATCACATCAAAATTATGTATATACACACACATATCTCCACACATATTTATAATTGCCCATACGGCAAACTTAACCTGGGATTTGAAAATCAAGTTGTCCCTTTTCCCTCATATCATTATAAGTAATAAATTTTGAAAATGGTACTTAACTGATCTGTTAGTGATATGTGTGGCAAAGTAGAGTGCAGCTCCCTCTTTTATATCTGTACTGACTTTGCAATGGTAATGATAGTGTAAAAAAAAAAAGTTTTTGCCAATAAAGCTAGCAGATAGACATGATTCTATCTGAAGACACATGGGGACCAAATATGTTGAATGAGATGATGCCATTTTAAATAGTCCCTTTTCTGCCTATAATTGCCCTTTAATAGGGGTACACCCATTCTTGGAGGGCCATGTAAATGTTTCCATGCTAAACACATCCCAGTATGTGCCAATTGGGATCTAAAATTATTGTAACCCTTGTGATCACAGAAATGCTTAGCAATTTCCAAAGACTCTAGGTCCTATTTATTTTCCACTTTTTTCTCCCCCAATATTTTCCAAGTGGTATTACTGGATTATGGAAATACAGTGGTTATTTTCTTCATGACTATTAACACTCTGCCAGTGTTTCATATAAAGAGCAAAATGCAATGCAAACTGTGTTGTTGCTTGTTTTCACTGCAAATTGTGGTGGTATGTCACTGAGTTCACATAATGCAAGTGCTGATGTGGCTGACACTAGTGACATGTTGCATAGTTCTGCAGGGAGAAAGTTCTTACTTATCATCCAAATGAATAATATATATGATAAAAAGTGAATAGATTCCATGATATAGACTCTCAGGCCAAGATTAAAAAATAAATAAATCAATAAGTGCCTAAAGTCAGGCTCCTAAAACCTTTACTTCAGCACCAAACAGGTGACCTGATTTTCAAAAGTGTTGAACACCCAATCTCTCCCATTGGAGTTAAATGGGAGAGTTGCTGGGTGCTGAGATCTTTTGGAACTCTGGCCACTTCATTTGAAAATCTAAGCCGCTTCATTTAAGGGCTTAACTGGGAGTTGAGCTCTTGGAAATCTCTCCAATAGTGCATTAATATTTTAGTTGATTTAAACAAAAATGCTTGTGACAGCTCTGAAGGCTGATGTTCTGTGTTTAGTTACAGAACTGATACAGCAACATTACCAAGGTTCTCCCTCTCTGTCCCACATCAACCTAGTGGTATTCCTTAGCTCAGAGTATGTGTGAGGGAAGATGTGAGAGCATTGCTCATTTTCCAAGACTATTTAGTCCACAGTTTCTCTTCTGTAGTAGTGGTGGGTGTTTTGGGATTTGGGCACTCAGAACTGGACTAAGACAACCAGTGGCCAAATGTGACCCACCAACCAGTCACGTGATAGTAACTTTTTGATCTCTCTGAATGTAGGCTTAATTGAAACTTGCAGCTTACAGACACTATCATTTCATTAATCTATTGTCTATCTAGATCTATGTTGTTTATGGGATGTGAAGTTGATACAGTGGTGTTGATTGGATGTTGCAAAACAAAGTTATTATTTATTATTTGTATTGTGATAGCGCTTAGGAGCTTGGTCATGGACCAAGATCCCATTGTGCTAGGCATTGTACAAACACAGAACAAAGAGACAGTTCCTGCCCCAGAGAGCTTACAGTCTAATTTCAAACCTCTTTTCCAAAATTCAGTGTTGTAATATAGGATCAAGCCCCCCACCCTCCAGGATCTTACTTTGAGAATACAGACACTCCCCGACTTGCACAAGTGTTCCGTTCAGGAACGCCTTGTGTAACTCAAATTTTGCGTAAGTTGGAAACGTATACCTGACCATTACGCAAAAACAAAACAAACAAAAAAACCCTCCTATTTCTAGCTTAGGGAACTTTTTCCGTAAGTGTGGATTTGTGCAAGTTGGGTTTGTGTAACCTGGGGGGGCGTCTGTATGTAATTAATCACACAAAGGCCCGGGTTCTGCAGAGTGCTCTGTTCAGGCACGGGAATACACCAGTGCAGAACTCAGTGAAGAATCAAGGCCTAAAACCTCATCTAAAATTTGGAAGGGGGAAAAAAAAAAAAGAAACAAATGTACTTATGTTGCTAGATGTACGTCTATACAGCAGATGTGATTCCCAGAATCCCAACTCAGGTAGATGTACACACGCTAGCTCTGCTTGAGCTAGTACCTAAAAATAGTTGTGTAGTTGCAGAGATGGGTGGCAGCTCAGGCTAGCTGCCCTGAGTACATGCCCTGGGGTTGGGCATTCAGGAGCTAGCACGAGCCACTGCATAGGCTGCCACACTGCTTTTTTTTAGGCACTAGTGCATGTGTGTTTACCTAAGCTGGGAATTACACCTTCCAATTGCTGTATAGACCTACACTTTAGAGTACTCACATGATTATTGCTGGTAAAGGTTTCCTGTGGGCTCCTTCATGTAATATAACATGGTGCTCAGAGGGAAGGAATAAAGCAACATTACACATCCATGAATTGTGTTCTAAACATATATGCCGCATAGTATGTGATGCTAAAGTGACGTTAGAGAACATTAGAGGAGAGAGAACAATCATGTTATAGCCATGAGTAATGTTAATAGACACAAATATTATAAGCACTATTAACATCATTAACTGAATGGCAACGCAGTCGGAACTCAGTTATGTCTAATGAGAATCAGGTGGTGTTGGAACAAAGTTTTCCTACGTTGTATTCTACAAGCTTTTTATGAGCTTCAAGTTAAGAAATGCTAAGGAATTCAATATTTAAATCATGTAAATACAAACTAATACTCAAAGTACAATAACTTAATGTGTATCTATGATATTCTTCTCTAACTGAAATGTTTGTGACTCCTATTAATGTTATACATACACATTGTGGAGAAGTCTGAACTCCTTTCAGATGGACTGATCTAACCTAGTGAGGAGGGCTTTAAACTAGGTTCACCGGGGGAAGGAGACCAAAGCCCTGAGGTAAGTGGGGAAATGGGATCCTGGGAGGAAGCACAAGCAGGAGAGCGCAAGAGGAGAGGACTCCTGTCTCATACTGAGAAAGGGACGATCGATGAGTTATCTTAAGTGCCTATACACAAATGCAAGAAGCCTGGGAAACAAGCAGGGAGAACTGGAAGTCCTGGCACAGTCAAGGAACTATGATGTCATTGGAATAACAGAGACTTGGTGGGATAACTCACATGACTGGAGTACTGTCATGGATAGATATAAACTGTTCAGGAAGGACAGGCAGGGCAGAAAAGGTGGGGGAGTTGCGTTGTATGTAAGAGAGGAGTATGACTGCTCAGAGCTCCGGTATGAAACTGCAGAAAAACCTGAGAGTCTCTGGATAAAGTTGAGAAGTGTGAGCAACAAGGGTGATGTCGTGGTTGGAGTCTGCTATAGACCACCAGACCAGGGGGATGAGGTGGACGAGGCTTTCTTCTGGCAACTAGCAGAAGTTGCTAGATCGCAGGCCCTGGTTCTTATGGGAGACTTTAATCACCCTGATATCTGCTGGGAGAGCAATACAGCGGTGCACAGACAATCCAGGAAGTTTTTGGAAAGAGTAGGGGACAATTTCCTGGTGCAAGTGCTGGAGGAATCAACTAGGGGCAGAGCTCTTCTAGACCTGCTGCTCACAAACCGGGAAGAATTAATAGGGGAAGCAAAAGTGGATGGGAACCTGGGAGGCAGTGACCATGAGATGGTCGAGTTCAGGATCCTGACACAAGGAAGAAAGGAGAGCAGCAGAATACAGACCCTGGACTTCAGAAAAGCAGACTTTGACTCCCTCAGGGAACAGATGGGCAGGATCCCCTGGGAGAATAACATAAAGGGCAAAGGGGTCCAGGATTTTATTGGCTGTATTTTAAAGAATCCTTATTGAGGTTGCAGGAACAAACCATCCCGATGTGTAGAAAGAACAGTAAATATGGCAGGCGACCAGCTTGGCTTAACAGTGAAATCCTTGCTGATCTTAAACACAAAAAAGAAGCTTACAAGAAGTGGAAGATTGGACAAATGACCAGGGAGGAGTATAAAAATATTGCTCAGGCATGCAGGAGTGAAATCAGGAAGGCCAAATCACACTTGGAGTTGCAGCTAGCAAGAGATGTTAAGAGTAACAAGAAGGGTTTCTTCAGGTATGTTAGCAACAAGAAGAAAGTCAAGGAAAGTGTGGCCCCTTACTGAATGAGGGAGGCAACCTAGTGACCGATGATGTGGAAAAAGCTAATGTACTCAATGATTTTTTTTGCCTCTGTCTTCACAAACAAGGTCAGCTCCCAGACTGCTGCACTGGGCAGCACAGTATGGGGAGAAGGTGACCAGCCCTCTGTGGAGAAAGAAGTGATTCGGGACTATTTAGAAAAACTGGACGTGCACAAGTCCATGGGGCCGGATGCGCTGCATCCGAGGGTGCTAAATGAGTTGGCGGATGAGATTGCAGAACCATTGGCCATTATTTTTGAAAACTCATGGTGATCGGGGGAGGTCCCAGATGACTGGAAAAAGGCTAATGTAGCGCCCATCTTTTCAAAAGGGAAGGAGGAGGATCTGGGGAACTGCAGGCCAGTCAGCCTCACCTCAGTCCCTGGAAAAATCATGGAGCAGGTCCTCAAGGAATCAATTATGAAACACTTAGAGGAGAGGAAAGTGATCAGGAACAGTCAGCATGGATTCACCAAGGGGAAGTCATGCCTGACTAACCTAATGGCCTTCTATGATGAGATAACTGGCTCTATGGATGAGGGGAAAGCAGTGGATGGGTTTATTCCTTAACTTTAGCAAAGCTTTTGATACGGTCTCCCACAGTATTCTTGCCGCCAAGTTAAAGAAGTATGGGCTGGATGAATGGACTGTAAGGTGGATAGAAAGCTGGCTAGATCGTCGGGCTCAACGGGTAGTGATCAATGGCTCCATGTCTAGTTGGCAGCCGGTTTCAAGCGGAGTGCCCCAAGGGTCGGTCCTGGGGCCGGTTTTGTTTAATATCTTTATTAATGATCTGGAGGATGGTGTGGACTGCACTCCCAGCAAGTTTGCAGATGATACTAAACTGGGAGGCATAGTAGATACACTAGAGGGTAGGGATCGGATACAGAGGGACCTAGACAAATTAGAGGATTGGGCCGAAAAAAACCTGATGAGGTTCAACAAGGACAAGTGCAGAGTCCTGCACTTAGGACGGAAGAATCCCATGCACTGCTACAGACTAGGCACCGAATGACTAGGTAGCAGTTCTGCAGAAAAGGACCTAGGGGTCACAGTGGACGAGAAGCTGGATATGAGTCAACAGTGTGCTCTTGTTGCCAAGAAGGCTAACGGCATTTTGGGTTGTATAAGTAGGGGCATTGCGAGCAGATCGAGGAACGTGATCGTTCCCCTTTATTCGACATTGGTGAGGCCTCATCTGGAGTACTGTGTCCAGTTTTGGGCCCCACACTACAAGAAGGATGTGGAAAAATTGGAAAGAGTCCAGTGGAGGGCAACAAAAATGGTTAGGGGTCTGGAGCACATGACTTATGAGGAGAGGCTGAGGGAACTGGGATTGTTTAGTCTGCAGAAGAGAAGAATGAGGGGGGATTTGATCGCTGCTTTCAACTACCTGAGGGGGGGTTCCAAAGAGGATGGAACTCGGCTGTTCTCAGTGGTAGCAGATGACAGAACAAGGAGCAATGGTCTCAAGTTGCAGTGGGGGAGGTCTAGGTTGGATATTAGGAAACACTATTTCACTAGGAGGGTGGTGAAGCACTGGAATGCATTACCTAGGGAGGTGGTAGAGTCTCCTTCTTTGGAGGTTTTTAAGACCCGGCTTGACAAAGCCCTGGCTGGGGTGATTTAGCTGGGAATTGGTCCTGCTTTGAGCAGGGGGTTGGACTAGATGACCTCCTGAGGTCCCTTCCAACCCTGATATTCTATGATTCTGTGATTATGTTTCTGACACTGGCTGCTTGTAGCTTGCCTGCTTGTATCTTGGACAATAAAAATAAACACAAAGCTGTTGGCATGGTTCCTGCTTATAATGTCATTTGCTTGTGATTTTCACTGCTCCTTCCGATAATTGAATTTATTCTGGCACTTTATTTTTAAAATGTATAGTCTCCATGCATGGTCCCATCTTAGATTTAAAACAATTATAAAAAATAACCAAACTTTATCCACTTCTGTTCCATACATGCATGCATGTATGCATATATCATAAATGTATGCACACATGTGTTAGAAAGATAGAAGGTGAACAACCGATGAACCAAAAATCTACAGTAAAAAAAATAATTAAAAAGATGAAGTGTGACTCTTGTAACCAAATACTCTGTCTTTATGTTCACCCCCTACCTGTGTTCAAGGTCTCTAGGTGCTCAATAGGAGCTTTTTAATTATTTCCCCCTGTTTGATGTTGCTAAGTATAATTAATGGATTACAGTGGACTTTTTTGTAGAAACCCTGTGTGTGCGTCAGCTCATTGCTGGTAGGCACCGTGATACCTGGCTGGATCATGTCCTGAGCCTCACTCTTGATAAATTTAAGATAAAAAAAGACAGATTGTTTAAAACCAAGCTCTATTAGTCAAGTGATGCTTCCTCGTCACAAATTAGGCTAGCATTCTTTCCAGCCAAAGTGGAGAAAATGTCTGTGTTTGGGGTTGGGCAATTTTGTGTTTTTTTTTTTTTTTTCAATATCAAGGCAGCATCGCTCTGTGATGACTGAGAACTACAGGGAATACTCAGAAACCAGTGATTCAAGGAGAAGCTTGGGGAAGGAGAGGCTAATTCCAGCAAAAGTTATTCATCCCCTTCCTACGCTAGATAGCTTGGTATGACTTCAGTAAAATAACTGTTTGTTATAGCTTTTGTTTCTGGCATGAAATACTAAATTGGCAGCGAGTAATTTTATAAGCAACATGTTGCATTGACATAATCAGTTGCAATGACCTGAAAAGGCTTTTTATCTGCAAAAGTGAATTAGATTTGTCTGCCTCCAAACTAGCAAGGATAAGAAAGCATTTGTGGTGCTCAGTGTGATTTTTTGGAAGATGATTGGAGGAAGGGGTGTAGAATTATCATCCCCATACAATTTTGGAACAATGAAATTCTTAATTAAGGATGCCAAAGTATGACTCTGTATAATCTTATCTCACTGCTCAGAGGTCCCTTGGTAGAAGACCACATATGCTATAGTATGTGACTTAAAAGTGTCGAGGAAGGATCAACTGTGAATGAAACCTGGTGAGGTGGGCTGAGTCAATTTTAAATCAGAATTGATTTGCTTTTATGACTTTGTATAACACAAGTTTATGCATGTAGGGTTAAACTAACTCCTGTGTGTAAGGCCTTCGTACTTTTAAGTCCTTATACACCTAGAGGAATGAACATGGGGTAAGTATTCAGGAACTCTCTCTAATGTTAAATCTACTCTGCCATTGACTTATTGAGTGGCTTGGGCAAGTCATTTTCTTTCCTTTCCTTGTTTGTTCCATCTGTAATATGTCATAGGATTAATTTGTGAGGATTAATTAATAATTGTTGGTGCAGCACTTTGATGGTACATGCCACGCAAGTGCTAAATGTTTTTATTTAATTTCTTTTTGTGTTTTTTTGTTTAACATTTTATTTTTTGTTGTTTTTTTGTTGTTATTTTTTCTGATAAGAACATAACACCAAATACCATTAAATCCTATCATATATATTTATTCTACCTTACTATCTGTCTATGAATGTATACATTTATCCCATGTGCATTACGATATTCTCTGAACATCTTATAACATTTCTCATGTGGTCTTATTGCTCCCAAATTGCCATCACAGAAGCTTTCACATACACCTTAAATTCTTCTTCCAAATTCAGTTTCTCTAGGACTGAGGAACAGTATTTGATAAAATGAGAGTCCAGTTAGTCGAAAAAATATATCAGGAGTTAGGCAGGAGAGGGAGGGAGAAGAAATCCCAGAGAGAAAGTAGGTCTATTAATAAATATGGGAAAGGATGAAAACAGGGATTCACTGAAAAAAGCTAAATTTCTGAATTGTCCTTATAATCATTCTTTTACCAGAAATATATGATAAATAAGTAATAGGCAATTAGAGAGTATTGGAGACCTTGATAAAAAGAAGCAGGTAAGAAAAAACTTGGAAAACTTAGATACATTAAAATCCATGAGTCCAGAGGCCTGGATGAGGTCATCTCAAGAGTTAAGTAAATGAGGTAACAAATTTCTGTACCACTGGAAATTACTTTTGAAAAGTCATGGATTCTGATCTCCTTATTCACACTGAGCAGTACCCTACTTCACATTGTCCACTGGAGTCAGAGGAGTGTCTCGTGAAGTAAGGTGTGAATAAGGTAATCAGATTCTGACCCATATAGAACTTGGGAGCTTCCAGAAGATTGTTTCCAAAAAAAGGGGTTCTAATATTCTAAACATGGAATGAAGGTGGTGGAGTGATTCTGGCAATTGTCATCACATAAATCTACCTGTAATTCTTAATAAAACAATGGCACAAATATGTAAACAAACACGTAGAGGATAATGGAACCATGAACAATATCCAAGATGGCTGAAAATTTCAAACCACTACAGGGGATTTAGCCACGTCTTTCATTAATTTTACAAGCATAGTGTGTAGCTTAATAGAAAATGTATGGCTAAATCCTTGGCATTACTTTGAAAATTCCAAACCCATGGGTTTATAAAGAGCAAGTCATATGAGACCAACTTGATTTTTTAAATAATCATGTAAACGAAGCATTTAATAGACTGTTTCACAAATTTTCACTTGAACATTCTAATTGTCTTGGATATGAGCACTGTCACACTGGTTGAGAACAGGTGGAAGAACTGAAGGAAGGGTAGTGCTAATGCACTTGAGTTTTTGGGAGGTGTGTATTGTGGTGATGTATGACCAGGTTTTATTTAACATCTTTAATAAAGAGGTGGTGCTAACAGCATATTAATTAGAGAAATGGATGTTTCCCTTTGATATACTGCCACAGTTGAGATCAGCAGAGGGGTTCATGCAGGAGCTCCCTCAATGTAAATGAGTGAGAGCTGCTGGCAAGGTGTGGCCTGTGAGGGGTCCCCTGTTTTGGAACCCTTTTCCTCCTCATCTTGGTCTGCCAGGGGCCAGATTTGTTCATCTTCCAGGCACGCAGTAAAAGCCCATCAAAAGACTGGGCTGAGGTGAATATATTTATGGGCACTCCTTCGTTACTTTTTCATTTTTAATTTATGGGATAGGCACCCAGTACACTGGATGGTTGCCTATAGGTGCATTGTAGAAATTTGAAGAAACAGATTATTCTAGAAGTTTTAAGAAGGAAATTAATTATAATACATTAATTAAAAATTTCAACTGAACATCAGTGAGGAGAGAGAAATAACATATAGGGAGGTTAATACACTGTATGTAGGAAATAATAAAATGTTTCATCCTATAAAATTACAAGCTAATACAGCAGGAGAAAAAAAATCCATAACACAGATAATCAATGGGAGGAAGGCACTTGGAAATGCTGAAAGAGATTTAGGTGTGATAGAGCAAATTAGATACGAGCTTGCAATGCGGCATGGCAGCAAAAAAGGAGGTAACAAGGAGGTAATTGTCCTTCTCTTCATAGCTCTGGTAAGATTACATCTAAAATATTGTGTTCAATTCTGGGCAATTCAAAGATGTCAACAAATTGGAAGGATTTCAGATACAAACAGAAATGATTAAAGGGCTGTAAGAGCTGATTTGTGAGGAAAGATTGAATGAGCTAAATATGTACAGAAGAGCTAACTATGGCCCAGCAGTAACTAAGGGAGGTTGTGCTGTCTAAAAGGACAAGATGGGTACAAACGCCATGGAGGAAGAGGGATTGTCCAAGTGTGGTGAAAGGGGATATAAGTGGAGTAATAAATTGAAATGAAGCAAAGAAAAGTTTAGGCTGAATATTAGGAAACATTTCCTAGCAGTGAGGTGGTTTGGTCTGTGGAATATTCACAAGGGATCCATTGTTTGAGACATTTTAACTAGCCTGACCAAAACAATTGGGAACATACAGGTGGACTACGTTGTGCCATTGAGGCACAGCCCTGCATTGCGGGAGGGGCAGAACCACACTGCCTCAAGGAGGAGCATTGGAGGCATTTTATGTCTGCAGCTATGTCTTACATGATGAGCTAGGGGAGTGATTCCCCTGCTCATGCATACGTACTCAGGCTAGCTCTCATCAAGCTAGCGTGAGTAGCAATAGCCACCGTAGCATCGGTAATGGCAGTGGAGGCATGGCTGAGCTGTGCGGAGTATATACCCACTGATTCCGGGCGAGTCTGTACTCAGCACAGCTCAGCGGTACCTCTGCTGCTGCTACCATGGCTACACTGCTATTTGTAGTCGTGCTAGCTCGATCAGAGCTAGCACAAGTATGTGTACACGAGCAGCGGAATAACACCCCTAGCTTGTAGAGTAAACATAGCCAGAGAGACAGAGCCCTGTTGAGGAACACAAATTACTACAGCCCTTTTAGGGTGCACCATTCTCCCTGCCCCTTCATTCCCCCTTTCAACCACTGTGATCCTTCCCTTAAGGAGTATCCTGGTAGCAGCTCCGAAAATGGAGGCTGTAATTCTGGACAGCCTGTGTGTGATATGGGCAAAGGAGTGGAGTTCTTTATTCCATTCCCTGCACCACACACCCACATAAAGGATTAGCTGGAATCTGGCCCTTAGGGAACAATCTTCCGTTGGTCACTTAGCGATGGACTAGGTGATCTCATAGCACCTTCCCATCTGTGAGTGTTATAAATTTATAGTATGTTGAAAATATCAAAAGTAGAAAACTGGAGAACAGCTTGTCAGTCATTGGAAGCCTACGGCATCCCATATCATCTCATAACAAGGTTGTGGAAATGTATTGTAGTACATGATCAGTAAGTAATTTCATATTTTAAAACTATGGTCATTTTATACCATGTTATTTCCAAACTAGCAGAAGGGTTTAATACAAATTAAAGACTAAACCAAGCAGTTTTGGTAAGTAGTCTTGTTTTTGTTTAGTAAGGTCTTAAGGGTGATCTTTAATCCCTCAGGGAAGAGATCATAAATGTCTTAAATTGCTTTTGCAGGGTTTTATTTATTGTTTTTAGCCATACAGATCACTAGCAAGAAGATAACGAGGCTGTCATAGTACAAAATGTTCTTTGTTTTTACAGGTTGTGGTTAATACATTTGCAATTCTCAAAATGCCACTCTTGCTTATTAAGTGTTTTTGAGAGCAAATGAAAACCTACATTTCATTCTTGAGATCAGTGTTTTTGAAGAAAAGGGGAGCATTTTAGAAAAATGGAGAGATATGTCTAACTCTGTGTGACATTGCTACCTCAACAGGATCTCTGTCACTGCTAGTCCCTCACCAAATTTACGCAACACAGTACTATCAGCGTGATTATTTTTATTATCCCTCATGCAAAAGAAGGATTTGCAGTTTCTTTATACAGGAAACATTTTATGATAGCCAATATGAAAAAGTATGCAAACAGTTTGGCTAAAAACAAGATAAAATTTAAATGACCCACAAAATTGGAAAAAAAAAATCTGTCAGATTTTCAAAAGTGGCTCCAAAGTTTATTAACATTTGCTTTATGCACCCTTCACCACTGCAGATACATAGTTATACTCATAATTCTTTGATCTGCAATGCCCCCAAATACAGAAAGCTGGATAAGCCCAGACCAATAAGAAATACTGAATGTGAGCTGTTTGTGTGGATAGTGGGAAGACCAATGAGAGGACAAGAAAGGTTTGTATTAAGGCAGTGGTTATCAAACTATAATCGGGAGACCACTGATGGTCTATGGAGAGCTGGCTCCTCCTACTTCCTTTCAGCTGCCTCTATTGGACTTGTCAATACAGAGAAGAGCTTGCATGATTATAAATGTAGCTGGAAATAAGGGGGATGCAGTCTCCTATATGGGCCATTGCTATGGGGATGGAGGGAAGATCAGAAAAGAGAGTTATCCTCACAGATTGCTGCTGTGGACAGGACTGGAGCAGACATCCCCCAATGCATGGAAATTGCCAACCAGAGAGGACTGAAGAGCTAATGATGGAAAAGTAGCAGAGAAGAGAACTGGCAGCATATCCAGGGGAGTTGAGAGAAAGGTGGATTAGGCAGCTTGGCAGCATTCCATGAAAGAAAGGAATCAAACACCTGGTCAGCATGTGCAGTGATTGACTAATGATCGTGTGACATTGGTTAGAGCCCAGTGTAATACAAGGAGTTGCCATGCAGGTTACATACACACAGCTCAGGCTGTGCTGATACATCTCAATCTTCGTTTGCAATGCAGTCCTAGGGTGCTTCTGAGCATGGATTCTTCTAGTCGTGCAGCACTAAGGAAGCCAAATGTGAAAATGCTGATATGCACATTTGAACACAACAGTGGATAGATATGGCTCTGGACAGTTTCAACGACATACCCGAACTTTCAGTGTGGGATTTTCAAAAGTGCTCAATATTGGCAGGGCCGGCTCCAGGCACCAGCGAAGGAAGCAGGTGCCTGAGGCGGCCAATAGAAAGGGGTGGCACTCCGTCCGTTATTGGGGCAGTATGTCCGGGTCTGCGGCGGCAATTTGGTGGTGGGTCCCTCAGTCCCTCGCTTCCTCTTCAGTGGCACCTCGGCAGCAGCTCAATCGGGTTCTTCTTCCTTTTTTTTTTTTCCGCCACTTGGGGCGGCAAAAAAGCTGGAGCCGGCCCTGAATATTGGCCTAACTCTGCTCTCCTTGAAATCAAAGGTAAATTGATTTGAAGGGAAGCCCAGTTTGGCCACCTCTGAACACTTGTTAAAATCCCATCCCCAGTGCCTTACAGGAGCCATATTAATTGTGCTGAAAATTGTCAGAGTTTAAGTCTTTCATGGTCCTTTTCAACTAGAACAATTTTCCTAGCACAGGTCATCAGGCTCCTAACTTCTCCTAATTCACATCCTTCATCAAACTGCACTTCTTCAGCTAAACTCATTAGTGTTAAGGCCTATCTCAAGGTGCTGTGATTTGAATACTAATCTCACAACATGCTCTCCTCCTACTGCTTTGTCACTGTGTGTCCCCCTGTCATGTGGTTGGCAGCTTGCTTTTGTGCTTAGTTTTGGCCTATGTAGATATTAAGGTTTATGGGCAAGAACTATGGGCCAGATTTTCAAAGGTATTTAGATGCCTAAAGATTCATATAGATGTCTAGTGGCATTTTCCAAAGTACCCAAGTATTTTAGGCGCCTAACTCCCTTTTATTAATATAAATAACACTTCTCTAAAGCCTTTCATGCAACAATCTTCAAGCTCTTTAGGAACAATAATGTAACATCTCCAAAAAACCTTGAGTATTTATTAATATTTATTCTTATCACCACTTTTAATATGGGAAAACTAAAGCACAGGGAAGATAACTGGCATGCTGGATATCATTGAGCAGATTCCTTGCTTCCCAATCCTGTGCTTTAATTATTAGACCATGTTGCTTGAGAATCATAGACGTTACAGATGGAAAAGACCGGATAGATCATCACACCCAAACTCCTGCCAGTGTAGTTTCCAGTCTTGTGGTAGAAGTCATTGCTGGATTTCAGCCCAAAGGTCAAGAAGCAGCAATGATTGCCAAAAAGGAATCCAATACCAAGTAATATATCAATGCTTTAGATAAGGAACTGACAGTTCCAAAAGATGCGTTCGTAGAATCCCAAATGCATTATCCATTTTGCAGAGTCAAAAGAATTTTTTTCTTAAATCAATTTAATTTCAGGTGAGTGTAGTATGGTCTATATAATCAGTGAAAATGTGAAACTCTGCATTTAGAAACATCTCTAACTAAAGAGAGTCCCTCTCCAAAATGATGCAGTTAAAAGTCGTTTTCTTCCACCACCATGACCTCATCACTCAACTCCACAGATCCATTCACCGACTGTTTCTCCATTTCTATATTACATTTCATCTCCTCCCCCTCACCTTTAGGCCCCCTGATGCTGCGGTGAAGCTCTGTGTGGGTGGAGGGATCTGCTTTCATGGATCTGGTTACAGGGCCAGAATCTGAGGCTCGACTCAGTGCTACCCCTTCCAATATCTTAGCTCTTATTTCCTCCTACACCCCTACCTGGACCCTATGTTCTGCCCAATCCTTACTTCATAATGGTATTTCCCGTTTCACCCCCCCCCCTTTCCCCCCCTCCATACCTTTTTGCACACTCATGTCTTTTTGCATACTCTCTTGTGCTCCAAGTATCCTCTATTGCCTTTTTCAGATCTCTTTAGAGACCACTTCTCCCCCATCATTGACTGACAATTCTGCTGCGAGAGAGAATTCATAGACAAAAGACCTATTTAAATATAAGATAGAAGCTAGTTAATTCTACATTTTTTAAGTTGTTCACTAGGGTAGTAGGTTCATCTTCTTGAAGGTGCCATGAGTACAGCCACCACCATGCAGTTTTCAAACAACATCCTCAGTACAACACAAACAACATAACACAGGATTCTGGGGGTGGGGGGCGAGGGGGTGTCAAAAATTCCTTAGTGATTCAGTAGCACAATTCTTACTGAAAATCAATGGGACTTCCGATTGGGTCAGTTAGGATCCTTTGAATATCCCACTCATAATCCTGTGAAACAGCAGGCAATACTGAACTGTCTGAATTTTAAGTTTTTCTACAGTAACAAAGCTAAAAGATGTTCTGCATTTTTAAAAAATAAAGTTTGATTCTTTTTTTTTTTTTTTTTTACTACTTTATAATGCACAAAATAGGCCAGAAAGGTTTTTGTCTGTGGAAAAGAATTTCTGGCTTTGTGTTTTTTGTGGGTTGGTTGGTTTTCAATATTAGAAATATCACAAATGTCAAGTTTGGTATTTCTTGGTACTGTGTGCTCTCATGCTTTAGTTGAAGAAGTAGGGAGGTAACAAAGGGATTTACCAAAGATGTCCTTTCTCCAAAATATATATTAGGCATTGAAATTAAATAGCTGTTAACAAAATGCAAACACTTCTAAGCAGTCTGACTAAAAATCCCTTGCCTTCACAATTGCTCTGTTTTCAGTCTCTTTCCCTTGTAGAAACTTCACTAGTTTTCCAGTCACTGTAGGGTATTCCAGGGTAGACAGAGCCTAAATATTTTATTTAAAAGACAGGGGGGAAAAACACCTTTTTTTCTTGTCTTCTTCACACATTATAAAGAACAAAAAATGGGCAGAAGTCCAGCTTTCAGAAACCCTGTAGTTAGGTTATTCTTACCATAAAGGATCAATTTTTTTTTAAACCAGACAATATTAGTGCTTGTTTTAAAGACAGGTATCTTATTCCAGGTATTTTTGGCTGCAGCCCCAAAAGTCAGCTTACCTTTATCATTTTAATACTTCAGATACAGCATCCCAGAACAAGAGGTAGTAGTAATTAACAGTTTCAGCTTAGCTCTGAATTTCCATTTGGTTATTGGTCAGCTTAGGTAACAACTTTAACTTTAATGTTACAGAAGCACAGTTTTCTATCTGAGTTTAATTTTGGATTAGGAGCTGAGAAGTCATATCTGATAATGTGCATCCAAAGTCTAAGAAGCAGAGGCTGAAATGTACTTAAAATGCTAAAAGATACTACAGAAATCTGCGTAATGTACAACTTCTTCCTTTTGAATAAATATTTTACGTCACTTTAAAATTGGAAGAGAGTCTTACTCAGATTGTGGAAATGGAAACAGGCCATTTTAAAGATAAAAATAAAGTTCTTTTAACAGCAAAATATTTGTACTTTTTATGAGAGCAAGGGTAATATTGAGTAATCTTTAAAAATCTATCGCTGAGTGAGGATAAGTCCATTGTCCAGTGACATGACTTTTCCTGTCAATCACAGAGGTGACAAGGGGGCTAGATTAAGTAAAGCTTGCCCAAGATTAACAAAGGAAGATTATTGACCTCATCCTGAAAGGGCAGAAGCCTGTTTTATCATTAAACCTTGGAAGAGAGATTCGTTCATAGGTGGCAACTTTCATATAAATGAACAAGTGTTTCTGAGGGACTCTAGCTCTGAATAGAACCGGAAGGCTTGAATCTTGGGTCAATCTATTTTTCATTGTTGGTGGGGTTGAGAGGAGAAAAGTGGCCAGCCCGAATGACCTTGTCAGCAGGATCTTTGTAGGTTCCTGACTGCCATCTAAAGTGGAGAAAACAAGAAACGACTGCATCAGGTGTTGGTGAGTACAGTCCCAGTTCGGAGTTTGATTGAGTGTTGTGTCAGCACACATTAGCAAGCAATTCACAATCTAAATGAACAATGGACCCCCATACACAAAACAGCTGCTAACTGCATAAAACTGTTACAGGGATTAGCAAAGCCAGAGGCTGAAATGTAATCAAATTTGAACAGGTGAAATGGTTACATAGCAGACAGAGAATATTCCTAGGTGAATTAGCAACAGCATCTAGTTTTCCACTGTTGTGGTGACAGGGGTTTGTAACACTTGTAAGGTCTGTTGAATTTCCATAAATTTCCCTACCTTAACAAGTATTTAGAGAAGCTGGTGCATGCTGCTGCTGCTTCTTCTTCTTTTTTTTTTTTTATGACACTTACTAGAAAACTGTAATGTGCTTTTCTTTCAGTAAACTGAGTAAAATTGTGTGTGTTTGTCTCTTCAAAAGATAGACCTGCTAAGTCTCACTCATTTGAAGGGAGGCTTTCCTACATTGGGATTAATTTTAGGCAGTTTCTGAAGTGTTGTCCTCTTGCCATTAAGGATTCTTCAAGGTGTTGGCAGTGGGATGTTTAAAGTCTCATGCATAATTTCTCAAGAATTCCATCACTGAAAGTTCCTTAGCTTTATACAGCTCTTAGCATATGTCCATAAACATGAGTAAGTTGTTTATGGAAGTTTTTCTTTCTTCTTTTTTCAAACAATGAAAGACTTAATAGGTCTGAAAGGCTTTATCTTTCATTTTGTTTTTTTTCTCCTAATAAAGATGTGAAATAGAATGTGAAATTAAATAGAAGTGAGTAAGGTAAAACAAAGACAACAGTTAAGCATTTCAGGCTGTTGTGCAGAATGATCATAGGATACAATCATGGCTAGTCTGGTGGAGGGTATGGGCTCACCTTGATATTCTGATTTTCTGAGGTTTACACATGAAATCTCATTAACACTAATGGATGCAGTGTGCACCCATTCCTGTGCACTGGGAGGAGAATATTCTTTTTAGATTGTAAATCACACAAGGAATGTATGATTGCTGCAGATCTTTTTGGATGAATAATTCACTGTACCTTAACTTAGCTCACAAAAATTTGAACGCAGCTGTGGTCCTACTGTATGTGTGTTTTAATTAAGTGTAGTGTACATTAAGAACAACCCGGGCATGAATAACCCATATATGTGATATTCAAACACTATGTATGCACACACACAGATGGGGTGGTTTAAACAAAGATTGAAACAATTTACTCTTGGAGCAGGAATTTTAAAATATAATTTAATGCACAGATATGTTCTTTTGAAGTCTGTACAGGGCTTAGGTCTGATTTATTTTTTTTCCAACTGTGCAGTCTTACTGTATTGGTATGTATAAGGCCCTCCCCCATCAGAGTACCTCACAATCATTAATCGATTTATCCTTATAATACCCTAGCAAAGTAAGGAAGTATTACTGTCATCCCTGTTTTAGCAATGGGAAACTGAGACCCAGAGAAACCTGCTCAAGGTCACACAGGAAGTATGGAAGAACCAGGAATTGAACACAGATCAAGCCTTAGTCCAGTGCATTAATCACAACACCACTCTTCTATCTTGATGCAATTTCCCCCTTCTGAACAAATAGCTCATATAACTTTTAGTAATGGAAAGTATTCTGGGATACAGTTTGCATGCCAGTAGTTTGTAAAATATGTTTTTTAAAAGTTGCCTTGTATTACATTGTATCTTCCTTCAATAGCTGCAGTCCTGAATATACAACCTAAAGCTATCATTAACCCCCCCCCCCCCCCCGAAAACAGAAACAAGATAATTTTCGTTTTCAGTTGGTCATCTGTGAAAAATTATCAACATTATTGAAACTTCATGAAATATTCCACTATATATTTTAATAAAATTGTTTACCAAAAGGGTTATGGAAAATTTTTAGTTACATAAAATCACATTTTCTTGCTGAAACCTTGGTTTTCAATAAATGAAGACTACCAAAAATTATTTGGAATTTTTTTTTTTGGTGAAAACCAGTTTAACAAAAAATGGAAAATGGAGCCATTTTCAACCCTGCAAAATGGAAACAGTTTTTAAAAGTGTAATGATTTTTTTCAACCAGCTTTATAACTGAGATGAGAATCTGGTTCACGGACTTATTAGTAATGGAAATAATTATCCAACGTTTTATACAAACACATAAGGAAATACTCTGTAGCGTTATTAAGGCTAAAGAATAAGATAAGAATCTGAACAGAAGGAAATGGTTAAAACAGATAATAGAAATATATAATTTTGCAACATTATATAATATAGATATGATATGTAACAAATTAAGGACCTGAATGAAGACATTAAAATCAAAGGAACTAATCAGGTACATAGTTAACTTTAAGCACATAGTGTTTGCAGGATTGGTTTCTAAAGTAATAGCAGAGGAAGAATGGATTTAAGAGGCATATGCAAGAGTGAAAAAAAAGATTTAAAAAGAGAAGGGAGAGTCATTGAGTCAGAAAAAGATACTTCATATGCCAGAAGCTGCAGAGAAGAAGGCTCTCACGTTAATGAGGCAAGTTTGTACATATAGGACCTAGATCTGTCATCTGTTAAAGTCAATGAGATTGCTCCTGTTGACTTTAATGCAAGGAAGATATGCCTGTATTTTAGGAAATTGTGCATTTGTGTCACTCTGCCACCTGTGAGTGTCATGAGGACCACCCTTGTGAAAAATATTGTCTTTAAAAGGAAAGAGAGTATGAGATGGAGGAGGAGAAAAGAAAATGAATTAGAAGCAGTAAAATGATTGCTTCTTTCCTTAGAGATGGGAGAGCTACTTGAACTGTGAGTTAAAAAAAAAATCATATAGTGCAGGGATTTAATAGCTGATTATTATTTCATTTCCAACAGCAACTAGCCATCATGGCATTAAGTGCTTTAAAAAGGCAGGAAATTAATTATCCTAGGGGAAAAAATCTGAAGATTGCGCATAGAAAGCTGTAAAAGAGCAAACAATTAAAGGTAATCAATACCATTGTTATTAGAAAACCTATGAGTGCAACACTTCTCCTCAATTAGAGAAAAACTGTATTTTATGTTTCTCTCCTGCAAGCTGATCTTTGCTCACTTCAGCCTGTAATCTTAGTTTATCCTTTATCGAGAGGCTTTGTTCTGGATGTTTTTGAAGCATTGCATTTCTTTTTAAAGGTTTTGCCAGAAGAACAAACAGCAATGAACTCAAAGAACAAAGGGTTGTTATTTCTTTCTTTCTTTTCTTCTTTTTCAAGTTTCATCTCATGTCTCTCCTCTTTCAGGAAGTTGATGGCAATAAAGTGATGTCTTCATTTGCCCCGCACAACTCATCTACCTCACCCTTGAAGGCAGAAGAAGGTGGGCGTCAAAGTGGAGAATCATTGTCCAGTACAGCCCTGGGAACCCCTGAAAGGCGTAAAGGCAGCTTAGCAGATGTTGTAGACACCTTAAAGCAGAGAAAAATGGAAGAGCTCATCAAAAATGAGCCAGAAGGTAAGGCCTGGGAAATGGGCCAAAATTTTGTTTTCTTTCCTCCAGGTTCTGTCAGCTTTGGATATCCATCCTTCCATCTCCTGCTCTTGTTGCTGGCAAAATAGAAGTGTGTGTCCTGTCTACACTAGGGATAATTTTCACAAGTGTTCCACCATTTCACCAGCACTGTTTAAACTTTTTCCCCACCTTTTCCCTACTCTGCTTTATATGGGCTAGCTGCTGCCAGCACTGTAAGCACAATGTCTTCTAACCCGGCTCAGAATCAGGTCTAATTGACATTCTGGTTGCTACTGTGGTGACAAGCCAGGGCCCATCTACATTAGGGCTACTGACATTGCTAACCCCAGTGAGCTGAAAATAGTGTTATCAATGATGGCAAACTTTTGAAAAAAATCCACTTGTATAGACAGGGCCAATATTTGAAGGACAGAAGGTGGAATTTGGTAATCATGAAAGGTCCTGGATTAAGTGTGCCCTAAACTATAATCCTCTTATTTATCTATGGAACAGATACTGTGCAAACAGATGTAATACAAGTTTCTCCTGTGCTGCTCTGGAAATTTCTCACCCCTAACATTCAGGGACCATCTCTAGGAGGTGGCAGTAGAATCTCTGTGCTCTTTCTGCCCTTGGCTTCACTGCCAGAGATATGAGCCACCTGTCCATGGGCAGCGGCTATCAAAGGCCAGGGGAGGCTGTGCCTCCCCAAACAGCTCTGTGTGGTCCCGTCCATGTTCCATCCCCAGGTCTCCTCCTGCTTCCCGCTGGCATTCTGTGGGGCCACGGGCTGGCTCTTTCCCCCATGGCCCCGGGCCGGACTCTGGGCGGCTGAAGCTGTGTTTGTGGCCGGGGCTGTGGGGGAGGGCGCCCGGGCTGTGTGGGGGAGGGCGCCCACCCTCCCTGCAGTCCAGAGTTGGGCAGGGGGCCTGAGCTGCCCACCTGGCTCTCCGGGGTGGGGGCCGTGCCGCCCATCTGCCTGGCGCTCCAGGACTTTAGTGGGGGAGCCGCACTGCCCACCCGCTGCTCCGGGACAGGGGTGCTCAGGCAGCCTTGGGGGCGGGGGAAGCTGGTGGCTGCAGTGGGGAGGGAGGGGGGCTCTGGGCTCTGGCGGGGGAAGGCAGTGGGGTCTCAGGCAGAAGGGGCAGGGCCTCAGGCAGAAGGGGTGTGCTGGGTGGGAAGTAGCCTCCCCCAGCCCACGGTTCACCCTCCACCCATGCACCTGTCCTCTAGGAACTGACCCTAGCGCACCAACTCATTTCATAGAGGCCACTGAACAGCTTTCAGAGGGGAAATATTTTCAATCACTATCAATATCGGCTGGATTTAAACCAGTGATCTAAAGATGAAAGTCTCCATGTCCCATTACACTCCCCTGAGCCATCCAGAAAATATTATTGTAACGGTTTTGGTAGACCTTGTGTATTTCTATGGCTCCAGGGGTTTGTTGCTCTTATATGAACCCACTGCTACGGATTCCCTAGTTCCCTTGCAGTATTACTCACCATCTGACTTTGTGTCTGCCTATCCCTTTTCAATCGTTTTTAAAAGTGGAAAAAACCCAACCTCAGAGCTCCCCAAAAGCTATACTGTTCTTGGGTGTGCATTGATGGTGCCTGTGGAAAATTTTTAGGACTACTTCTACATTTGAAGAAAACTGGCTGACAAAAAGGCAAAGAGAAATATAGTCACACTCTCACACACATGTACACATGACATGACTGTAAATTAGTCTTCTCTTTAATGGGGCCCCCGGTAAGACTCTGCTGGAAAACAAATGCTTTGTTTAATAACCATTTTTTTAAAAAGGTATTAAACATATTGAACCATTCTGGTTTGTTTTTACCACTGACATTATGGCCGATGTCATGACTTTCCTTGTGCCTTGGAGTAGGAAAGACTTCTACACCATGGCTATGTGTGGGGCAGTGAGGAAAAGAAGTGGCAAAGTTTATTTAGGGGATGGGGAAGAGGAGGGATATCTGGGCAACATGTAAATAAAGTGTTGAGTAGGAAGTTGTGCATGCTCCAGAGACTCCATTAAGGAAAGGCCACAGTTAGAGATGAGAATGGTTACAGCGCCTATGCATTTCCTCATCTCCACTAAAATGAAAATATACAGTACAAACAAAAGGTCTACAGCTTTGTAAAAAGATTGGGAGAGTGGAGGGAGGGGGTAGCAACTGAATGTTGGGCTTTACAAATGTATGCAACAGAAAATCTTTTCTTCCCTCTAGCCATTGTTCTATTGTCTTTCAAAGGCCATTAAAATGAACAGCAGGTTGTGATGAAAATTTCATTAAGCCCTAGTTAAATCATTATGAGGGTGCCATATTCATGTCTCTGTTTCCTCCCCATCCAGAAATAAAAAGAGAAAAGAAGGTTGTTGTTTTGTTTTGTTCTACTCCTCTTTTCCCTAAAAGCAAACTAACAAAAGTTCAGAAGTTAGAAGAGAATGGGAAATGGGGCATCAAACAAAAGGAGGCCACTGAGGTGAGCTGGCTAGGAAAAAAAAAATTAGACTTGCATAAGAGCGTTAAAAGGTGGTGAGGAGGGAATATGTCATCTCAGCAAGCCCTCCCTCCACCCCCTTTACGCTAGTCAGCATGAATTTTTTTAAGTGGCTAATTAAATTTTTATCTTGTGGGGTGTGGAAGGCAAACAACTCTCAGTTGTTTTAAAAAACTCTCCACAAAACAATGTTGTCTTTCTTAAAAATTAGCTTCCCACTGCAATCACTGCCTCTGTGTTAACCCTTTCAGAAAGTCTTTTTGTTACTGTTACGTTTTATTGATATATGCAGTATTGTTGTAGCTACGTTGGTCTCAGGATATTAGAGACATGAGATGATGAGATAATATCTTTTATTGGACCAACTTCTGGTGCTGATAGAGATGAGCCCTTGACCTGAAGAAGAGCTCCATGTAGCTCAAAAGTTTCTCTCTCTCTCACCACCAGAAGTTGGTTCAATAAAATATATTACCTCACCCATCCTGTGTCTCTAATGTTTTATTGACACAGTTCAAGTGTGGCGATCTTAGCCATTGCTTGTTGCTAGTCAAGTAATTAAAAATTCATGTTTTCTTTCTGGATAAGATGTGCTACAATTGGCAATCTCTAATAATACACGCAGGTAATAACTCAGTAACAGGTGATGCTGTATGTCTCAGTACAACATTTTAGTCTTGAAAGTACAGGACCTTGCACAATGAGGCTGCAATCTTAGCTGGGGACAGTTGTAATATAAATAATAATAATACCTAGTTTCTTTCTCTGGGAAGAGAAACAATTGCACTAGTGATAGTTTAAATCAAAGAGTTTCCTTTAATCTTCTTGAATTCAGACATGAACTGGATTTCTATTTTTTTATATGTCCATTCTATCATTTGAAAATGTATTTTGAAACTAAAGAAAAAGTACGCGTGAAACATTCAAAGCACAATGTCTGAGCAGATTCAGCTTAGCTCACGTACACCAGGGTAACTGAAATCTCCAAAAGAATTCTGATGAAGACTTTTGGCCATGTGTTGTGCATCTGGCGATTAGCATAAAAATGACACTTAATAGTGCATAACACTGGAGTTTGAGATAGAGTTTCTACCTTAACCTGTTTCCCGCAAATCTGCAGGTCACGTCTTTGTAACATTTACAGTGGCACGTCACAAAGCCATGTCCTGATGTCCTGAAATTAACATTGCAATGTTGGGACATAAAGGTATATGATACTTAGGGCCCTACCAAATTCACGGTCCATTTTGGTCAATTTCACGGTCATGGGATTTTAAAAATCATAAATTTCATGATTACAGATATTTAAATCTGAAATTTCACAGTGTTGTAATTATAGGGGTCCTGACCCAAAAAGGAGTTGAGGGGGGAGGAGGGTCGCAAGATTATTGTAGGGGGTGGGGTTGCGGCACTGCTACCCTTACTTTTGCACTGCTGCTGGGGGCCTTCAGAGCTGGGCAGCTGGAGAGCAGTGGCTGCTGACCAGGAGCCCACCTCTGAAGGCAGAGACGTTGCCAGCAGCAGTAAGGATGTCATGGTACGGTATTGCCACCCTTACTTCTGCGCTGCTGCCTGCAGAGCTGGGCCCTTAGCAGTCGCCACTCTCCAGCGACCCAGCTCTGAAGGCAGCAGCACAGAAGTAAAGGTGGCACGGTCTGGTATTGCCACCCTTAATTCTGTGCTGCTTCTGGCGGGGCGCTGTCTTCAGAGCTGGGCACCTGGCCAACTGCTTCCATTCCCCAGCCACTCAGTTCTGAAGGCAGCACAGACGTACGGGTGGCAATACCACAACCCCCCTAAAATAACTTTGTGACCCCTCCCAATTTGAGAAATGGTGGTCTCCACCATGAAATTGGCATAGTATAGGGTAAAAGCACACAAAAGACCAGATTTCACGGTCCGTGACACATTTTTCAGGGCTTTGGTAGGGCTCTAGTGATACTGTATTCATTGTCACAGTATGATATGACGTGATGCAACATCATTGCATTGTGCAAGCCCCAAAATATCTGTTGAATTCCTGGAAGATCTAGCATGTTAGGGTTACAGGATGTGGATTGCTCCTTCAAAATTGGGACAATATACAAATATTGGATGGGTGGGAACTTTAGGGCCTGATCCAAAACCCATTTAAGACATGGAAAAGAAAAGTATTTGCTGGTGCAAGTGCTGATCACCTTCAAAATTATATGGATTTTAATGATTTTACCAAACATATTACAGTGTGTATGTCGTGCTTAGGAGCAGGTAGCATCATTCCTTTTAAGAAAGTATTTGGTGGCTACAGATCAATGTGTATATTTTAGGGTGCAATATTGCTTTGTTGTATATTTGCACTTGTAAAAGCCTCACTGAGGGAAGCCAGTCTATCTAGTGTTTCCTCAGAAATTTACAAAGGATGCTTGGCTTGCTTTTTCATTCTTCCACAGGTATAGTGATTGCTTTTTTGTGATTTCTACTTAGTCCTAAACCTCACGCCCCTTATTTTTAATCTTCTGAACCTGCCATTTTGCTTTTGACTTTCGCATGTATCCAATGGAGAATGAGGGGTCTTGGCACGTAGGCATGGAACATTTTAGCAAATATAAAATTCATGGAATTTTACTCATCATTGATGCATTGTGCACTTTTTTCCTTCTCAAATTCTGCTGGAAATCCTCATACGCTGCTTTAGCATTCAGGTCCCCAAAGGCATAAACCTATTACCAAAGTCACACAATGTTATTTTACATGAAACATTCCATCCTTTTCTAACTTAGACTTCAGAAGAGGAGTCAGTCCCTTTTTATTTCTGGTGTACAATAATGAAGATAATGGAGTGGGTTTGGAGAAGCCTTATATACTGTGACAGACCTCAAGCCCTCGCCCTGAGGGTCATCTATCGACCATGGGATTCCTTTTGCAGCTAAAATCATTAGGGGAATGAGATACAGGCATGTTTTTTCTTTCTATTTTCTTAAGGCATCAGAGGATGGCAGAGACTCTCTGTCTGTCTGTTCTCTTCAGTCGTAGAAATGAAATAGAAATCTCTTTGAAGTCACTGAGCTTGACACAAGTTCATAAAAAGCAAAGACCAAAGCAGCCACTTAGGTTTTTCTTGCACTATTAATGGGATTGGATTGCAGTATTTTAATTTATGGCCCTGCATTTGTGGAAAATTAAATGCTTTAAATCTGTAGTAGCCTTTTCTCTAAATTCATGGTTGGGCTTTTACAAAAAAAACAAAACAAAAACACAACACCAAAGACATTTTTAGCAATAGACTAAAGCTCCTGATATTTACAGCTCAGAAACTTGTAAGAATTCTTCTTCTCTTTGTGTTAATCAGTTTTGTTTTGTGGCAGTTTCTGTATTTACCTCTCTGAGGACTGCCCCTGAGCTAGGTGTAAAAAGGTATTTCCATTACTGTAGTGTTCCAATAAAGCACCATGGGGCCATCTAAGCGATCAGATAGTGTGTATTTGTATGCTCGCGCTCACTCATCTGCATGGCCCCTGCTCTGTCCACACTGAAGTCCCCCTTATTTTGTTGTGCTGCTTACCTTATATTGGGATGATTGCCTGTTGTTGTTCTCCTTAGCTGCTTATGTCCGTCTACCTGTCTATTGGTCCATAACTCCTCAGAGAAGAGATCATTCTTTTGAGTGTTTAGAAAACATCTAGCATGTTGTGGATGCTATTGTAAATAAATAATACATAGAAATAAATATATAGTCTGTATATGATTAAAGGGTTACTAGGAGACATGTTTTTGTAGGGCTTTAATAGGCATTGTGAACATAACAGTCTCATCTATTAATGTGTGTGTTACAATGCTATATGTAATTTTTTTGTGGGAAAGAAAGGGACAAAAAAGGCCCCTTGGGCATAATTTTTGTCTTCTGAACATCCCCTAAAGGCTATTTGTGTTTGATGTTTAAGTTTATATTATAAATCACAACACCTGTTCTTGTCGTAATTGAAATGACTGTTGTTTAAGGAGCTCTCTCGTCTGTAAAAGTGAACCATATTGGATTCAGGCCCTCTAGCTGAAATATGAACTTGGAATATCCCCTAATATTATCAAACTTTTAATCACCATCTCTTGTAAAGAAATCAAGAGGTCTCCCTCTTCTTAAGCCATAAATTCCAAAGCAGGCCAGTAATGGGCACAAGAAGGGAGGCCTTTGAAATGCAGTCTCCTGTTTTTAAATCACATCTGATGAAGTGGGAAAAAAATAAAGTGAACAGATCCTAGGGAAAAGCCTAAGGATACTCTAATTGGCTGAGGTTTGAGTCTCTTTTGTTTGGTTCCTCACTGTCCTTTTGACAAAGTACATGTTGAAGAGGCTTTGTAATGCTGTTCTACTGAAGGACAAACAAGGGTACCTTTCAACTGAGTACTTTTAAGTTTTGTCCCTCACACTCCTGCTGCTGTAGAAGGATGCTCCAAGTGCATTGTGGTTTACATGTTCATCTATGCAGTCTGTCACCAGAAAAAGTGTCTCTTCTTGTAGAGCAAGCCAGCATCTAACCTCCATTTACCTCTTTCAAAGACACCACCATATGGAAATGTGCATTCACATAACTGATGAGGGGGAAAAAAGTTTGTGAAACAAGCCTGTGTGAAAAAAGAAGCCCTTAAATGCTGTGGTGTCTGAAATCTTCATTAAAAAGTGCTTTCACTTTAGAACACAGGTAGCCTAGTTTGAAGCCTTGCCAACTCCCTTCACTCAAAGTGAAGTTTGTTCATTTGTCATCTTTTAGGTTTTTAAGTGTATTCCTTCCTAATAGTGTAGCTCGATAGTTATGGTTGGTTTCAATGGGTGTTTTCAAAATGTGCTTAGATTCTCTTCCAAGTCTCTCTGGCTTAGATCCTCAAAGGTTCATAGCTTTTGGATCTCTTTTTTTTAGTTGATAAAGGCATCTGAGATTCTGATGTAGCATCTTAAATGTACAAGAAACCACTATGGTTGAGTAAGATTCAAGTTTGTCTTGGAACTTGTGCTTTTGTAGGGAGGAGATAGGAAAGGGGAGGGGGAGAGGGACTATTTTAGGATGAAAGTCTACTCTTATGGGTCACATAATTAAGATTTCTTTCCAAAACATACTCGTCCCGCAAAACGGAACAAGCAGCAGCAACAGAGCCCTTCGTTTATCTGTTCCTATCTTGAACAATGTAGCATAACCAAGTTTAACCAAAACAAAGGTAATGGTTCTGTCTCCTAGCTCCAGCAGCTCCCTGGATTATCCACCCCCTCTCTATTTTTTTCATAGATTCCAAGGCCAGAAGGGACCATTGTGATCATCTAATCTGACTTCCTGTATAACACAGGCCATAGAACTTCCCCAAAATAATTCCCAGAGCACATCTTTTAGAAAAACATCAAGTCTCAATTTAAAAATTGTCAGTGATGAAGACTCCATCGTGACACTTGGTAAATTGTTCCAATGGTTAATTACTCTCACCATTAAAAATTTACACCCTATTTCCAATCTGAATTTGTCTAGCTTCAACTTCCAGCCATTGGATTGTGTTATACCTTTCTCTGCTAAATTGAAGAGCCCACTATTAAATATTTATTTGAATGCCTCCGATGCCCCAAAATGTTTCAGCTAAATGGGTTGCAGTCTGTTTTCCTTGTATATTTTTGGCAAAGCCATCAGCTTCCTGAGCTTCAATTTCAATACATGGATCACTGTCGGAAAAGCCTCTGACCCAGCCTGTTAATATACAAAAATACACGAGGGAGTATGCCAGCTCTTTTTATGTGTTTATGTGCCACAGCTTTTGGGGGATGTCATTTATTCAAGAGTGGAGAGCTAGCCACCTGTTTCTCAGGCCTCTTGTCCCTCATTTTAAAGGTTCAAGCCCTTGCTGAATAGTAACATTCTAATCTGGGCAACATACACAACATGTATCTGAAACCTATTTGTCAAGCTAGCAGGGTTTGTGTTTTTTTCTCCCTTCTTCCTTACCCCGGAGGCGCTTGTCATGACCGTGCATATTAAAATTAATCAGACCTCCCAGGCCTGTGTGGTTTAATGTGAAGAAGTGGATATCAAGCATTTGCCCTAATTAAATAGGCCTGCTTGGTTTTGTTCTAGTGGGTGCTTGGTCTTTTTTTAATAAGAGCTGCTTACGGAGGAGGCACGGCCAGTACTAGAGTTAGTGGAGAGCTCACTTCAAAGTTTTCTTTACCACCTGCGCCCAGAATACCAAGACCTGAAGAGCCCCCAGCGTTCTTTCTTAACTGCACTATTTGTGGAAAATAAGTGAGGGGAAATATGGCCAAATGAGTGAGAGAGCGATCAGGGAAGGAGAGGCTAGAAGCTGGGTTGAGCATGTGGATTGGCTTTTTGAAGTTGATTAAGATGGCCTATCATAACATTTGATTAGCTATAGATAGCAATCTGTGCTATGAGCTAGTCACAGGGCTGTCTTCTAGACGCATGTGAAGGCCTCTAGTATGGCAAAGGCTGAGATTCATAGCAACTCCCACTTGCTTGCTTTGTTAATGAAGTGGCCTGGTAAAAACACTCTAAATTTGAAGCTGTTGGTTATATTTATTATTAGTTAGTTAGTTTTTTAACTTTGATCTCACTTCAGTGTTGTTTGTATGTTGTCATTTTGGACAGGGTGTTTTACATGATATATCCATCTCCTGTGTTATAAACAAGCTATGATTGGAATTTTTTCTCTTTTCTATGATGTCTTCTACTTGTTTTACCTTATTTGTGTCGCTGCAGGGAAGATCATGCCATATGCGTGTAAAGAGAACAGAAGTACTTGTGGCACCTTAGAGACTAACAAATTTATTTGAGCATAAGCTTTCATGGGCTATAGCCCACTTCATCAGATGCATAGAATGGAACATAGAGTAAGGAGAGATATATATACACAGAGAGAGAACATGAAAAGGTGGGGGTTGCCCTACCAACTCTGAGGCTAATTAATTAAGATGAGCAATTATCAGCAGGAGAAAAAAAACTTTTGTAGTGATAGTCAAGATGGCCCATTTCAGACAGTTTGACAAGAAGGTGTGAGGATACTTAACATGGGGGAAAATAGATTCAATGTGTGTAATGGCTCAGCCATTCCCAGTCTCTATTCAAGCCTAAATTGATGGTATCTAGTTAGTATATTAATTCAAGTTCAGCAGTTTCTCGTTGGAGTCTGTTTTTGAAGCTTTTCTGTTGCAAGATTGCCACCTTTAAGTCTGTTACTGAGTGACCAGAGAGGTTGAAGTTTTCTCCTACTGGTTTTTGAATGTTATGATTCCTGATATCAGATTTGTCCATTTATTCTTTTGCGTAGAGACTGTCCGGTTTGGCCAATGTACATGGTAGAGGGGCATTGCTGGCACATGATGGCATATATCACATTGGTAGATGTGCAGGTGAACGAGCCCCTGATGGCATGGCTGATGTGATTAGGTCCTATGATGATGTCGCTTGAATAGATATGTGGACATAGTTGACATCGGGCTTTGTTGCAAGGATAGGTTCCTGGGTTAGTGTTTTTGTTCTATGGTGTGTGGTTCCTGGTGAGTATTTGCTTCAGGTTGGGGGGGGCTGTCTGTAAGCGAGGACAGGTCTGTCTCCCAAGATCTGTGAGAATGAGGGATCATCTTTCAGGATAGGTTGTAGATCTTTGATGATGCGCTGGAGAGGTTTTAGTTGGGGGCTGAAGGTGACGGCTAATGGCGTTCTGTTGTTAGTCTCTAAGATGCCACAAGTACTCCTGTTCTTTTTGCGGATACAGACTAACACGGCTGCTACTCTGAAACCTGCCATATGCATGTGTTAGTGTGTGTCATATAATGTGCATAAAGGCAACCTGAGGAGCTCAAATGAGAATCAAAGTAAAGTAAATCTCAAAAAAAGTACCTGTAAAAGTTTTTAAAATTTGTTTCTACACTTGATGACCTGATGTGAGGAGAAGCACAAGTCACCATTTGCGCTAAAGAATGCTACAGGCACCTGGGAGCTCTTCTAAAATCAGTGGGATACAGACACATGGTTCTGAAGGCAGGATTTGTTCCATAGTATTTTAGCCAGATTCAAAACCTTTCAAACTTCATTTTCACCTAAAGGTGGGAATTTCTACATTTCAAATCTCCAACAGAAAAATGTAGAGGCACTGACCGTTTTTATTTTAAAATGGACTCTTCCAAAGTTTATCATTGTTTGTGTGTCAGACAGGCCTGCAATCTCTTTACAGCAGTGGCCAATGAGCTAATGCTCTAAGGAAACTGGAATTGACAGTCATTATACCCCCAGAATTTGTTTTTGCTTCCTTATACAAATTGTTGCAATCCACTACACAGGCAGAAAGCAACGCTTTTCTTATCTATATTTCCCTGATAGCAGGCCTGTTGAAATAAAACCCAGCAGGTAACAAAATACACCATTGATTTCAGAAGGTACCGGACATCTGTGCACTAACTCATATTGCCATCTTTTTTTAAAAAAAAAATTATTATTGTTATTACTATTTTATTTTTATTGAGAACTTTGGCACAACCCAAATGTAAAGAACCATATTGACACTGCCAAGCATCTGTCTGGTGCTTGACAGCATCATAGAAACCCTTCCACTGTTTCATCTAGGTTGCTATTGGTTATTTAACAACACAATGCAAACTGTGCAGTGTGGGTGTATATGAAATGGAAAGAAAGGTTGGGGAAGGAGCCTTGCACAAGTAAATATATCTTTCATCATACCTTTTGTTTGGTCTGTTTACCGTGTGCTATTCAATATTCAATGGAAGTTGTTTGACAGTTCTGCAAAAGGGTGAGGAACCTTTTCTTGAACCTTTATCCTTCTGCCTTTGTCTTGGTACAAAAAGTTTTCTGTTTGCTGTTTTTCTTTTGTTGTTACCTGGCTGTTGTTGAGGGTTTTTGTTGTTGTTGCTGATGTGACAGATGCACATATTTATGAAACACAATTTATAAGCACATAACTCATTCAGCTAAAATGGGCATCTAGAGATCTAATATGTAAGGTTAACTGTGACATGCATCTGAGGCAGCACAGTTCTTTGATACTTGATTTTATTTTTTTTTTTTAGTTTGCTTATTTAATCAAGGAAGGAAAGTGGAGAATGACAGAATAGAAAATCACTCCTTGCTTCCTGCTAAATAATGTGTTGTTAGCGCTTGTGCAACTCTGCAAGGCTTTCTGAAATGTTTAGCCTTGATTTAATTCGTATTTAAGATCTCTCTTCCCAGCACATTAATATAATGTCAATGTAGAATGCATTGCATGGTGTAATTACTGAAGAGAGCAGTAGTTGGGAAAACAGACGGTAATTGAACACATGGCTGTTTATTACAACAGGACAGTGCTCCTACGCTGGTATTTAGGGCATTAATAGGGAAGAATTGATTTGTTGTTTTAAGATGAATTCAATCACTGTTGCTTAGGCCTTTGTTTGTTCAGGCCGAGTTATGCTCTGTTTGTATAATGTGCCCAAGAGGTTTACACACCACAGCCTAGCATTAGTCATGCAGAGGGCTTGGGAGCAGAAAGCCATTTAAATGAACAAAGGACATTTTTCTTTTTGGTTCTGTTTATCTTCCTTTCTAGTTTTGTTACCCTCTAATCTCATGCCTCTCTCTCTCTTGCCCTCTCCACCCCCCTTTCCTTCTCTAGCATTTCTGATCAGTGCAAAGCTCTCTTTTCTTTTCTAATTGAGGAATGGAACTTTGACTGACAGGTGGCAATGTTGGGAGCAGCACAATGTAAATAGGAGTGGCTGCTCGTAAGTCTGTACAAGAAAGAAGGGAGGGGGGGAAAGAACTGTTCAACTTTGGAGAAAATGATTAATTTCAAAGCAAACAGAGCTGGTATTGGATGTGCCAATGCATGTCTCAACAGTGATGTTTTTTAAAGGGGGAACCCACACCTTTTGTCATTCTTACTGGATTCCACTCTAGTTAGGCCTCTCGTAGGCCCAATCCTGTGCATTAACTAGCCTCCTTCCCTTTTCTCCCTGTTACTGCTGAGTTTGAGAGAGAGAGAGAGAGAGAGAGAGAGAGAGAGAGGACCATATGACTGAAGTTGAATTCCTAGCCTCCCTGTTGTGAACAGGATGGCTTACATTTAGGTTCATTTTGCTTGAGAGAAATCGTATATTGATTTATTTCTAAGTGGGGGAGAAGTAAATACACAGTTAAAAACAACACCATGGGCCGAATTCTGCCCTTGTTTGCATGATCACAGCTCCCATTGACTTCAGTGAAAGCCTTGTGCAGACAGCATTTGGCCCAGTGCAGGGTCGGGGAAGATGTGTGGTGTTGTGGGAGGTTTTTTTATGCCTCTATGACCAACGAGTATATTTGTTCCTAAAGTTATCACTATTAATAGAATTACAAGGTAGTATTTTTCCATAGATGCTGGAACTAGGGATGCAGGGGGTGCTGCAGCATGCCCTGGCTTGAAGTGTTTCCATTATATACAGAGTTTACAGTTTGGTTCAATGTCTCTCCGCACCACCGCTATACAAATTGTTCCAGCACCCCTGTATGTGTAGTTAGTCGCTAGGAAGTAGGACATTTTTTCGATGGTGTGATATCTCCTGTACAACTATTGTAATGTAGGATACAACTATTGTAATGCAGGATATTTGGGTAAGATCTGAGACCTCATAGATCGATCCTTTGAAGGTTCCTCTTCTACCAGCTGTTAGTATTAAGAGAGAGAACTAAAGATCTGCTACACAGAGAAATAGTCCTCATGCAGATCCAGCAATTGAATGTATGACTATTGTAAAACTCAGAGCAGGATGTGAAATTTACTAGCCACGTCATTCTTTTTAGCCGAACTAATTGAATTGCTAAAGTTTTGAATAATTTGAAGCACACTAGATGACAACTGAACTTTTTCTGGGTTTGTACCACAGCTAGCAAATTGGGGTCCTGGACTAGGACTGTTAGACGCTAAGATAATACAAATAGTAGTAGTACTACTAACTAATAAAAAGCGCCAAAGTCTGAGAATGCTTTCTCTATGCTTGCTGTCACAGGCAATTGGTTATGTGTGAGACATACCTCTTCACCATAACCCATAAATCTTCCTTAAATATTCAGAAGAAGTTCCTGAGGCCCAGTCTATTTGACTCTGATGATATTTCTTTCCCATTCCTCAAAGAGACAATCAGTATATCCCTCTGCGCATGAAAAAGAATCACCATAGCTTAAGCATCTAAACACATTGTGTCATTCCCAAATTACTACGGGTGCCCAAGCACTTATCACAACTTAGAATCATAGAATATCAGGGTTGGAAGGGACCTCAGGAGGTCATCTAGTCCAACCCCCTGCTCAAAGCAGGACCAATCCCGAGACAGATTTTTGCCCCAAATCCCTAAATGGCCCCCTCAAGGATTGAACTCACAACCCTGGGTTTAGAAGGCCAATGCTCAAACCACAACTTGGAAGAGGTTACCAAAGACTGACCTGTTTCTTTAGTCTGTTTTGAATTCTAGATTAATCATGTATTTTAGAGTGAGATCAGTTTTCAAGGAGAATATTTTGAGGACGGACGAATGAAAGATTCCTTGGGGGGAAAATTCTTTGTATATAAATTGTATATATCTCTTTGGTCTTTTTCTCTAAAGCTCCTCCGCGCCTGCACACATAACATACCTCCCACCCCAATAACTAATGATTGCGTCTAATACAGTACAGAGTCAGGAGCCCCAAAAATAAAAAAGTAAAAATATTTTTAAAGTACGTTTCTGCTGTAGTAATAACTGTGCATTCACCCAGCGCTTATGATGTCACTCTTGCTCTTTTTCTCCCTCTCTTCCTCATTTAACACTCCCCCAAGTATAAAGAGGGCCATGTGCTTTTGCTAATATATGTCTATGCTCTAAGCTTGAATAAAGCTATGTTTTCTCTCTTATCTATCTATCTAGAAAGTAGAGGACATCAGGTTCTGGCTAATAATTTTCAGCTGCTACAATTCTGGATTCCACACTGAGCTCATATTCAGCTTTACTCATCAAAGCAATTTAACTAAATATGGAGACAGTTCACACATGTTTAGTTGATTTTAGTTGTCTTTTTTTATGCATCTCTCCTTGCTGTGTCATCTAAGTGATTCACAGCTTCTGTGAAGCTTTTGGGATATAGGATGGGCATCCAGGTACATGGCATACTCTCCTTACAAGTTGAACCAAGCCAATCCCATCTAAGGTTCACAGGAGTTAAAATCCTATTGTTGGGCACCACTTGGTAACAAACTGATTTCATCTAATAATACTTCATACACAGGGAGCTAGGACTAGAACCTCTTATTTCTGCTCCAAAAAAGTAGTCTCTTGAGAGACTAAGGGCTTGTCTTCAGGTACAGTGCTATAGTGGTGCAGCTGCATTGCTGTAGCACTTTAGGGAAGATGCTCCTATGCTGACAGGAGAGCTTCTCTCATCAGTGTAGTTAATCCACCTCCCGTTGTCATAGCACTGTCTACACAGGGGGTTAGGTCGGTATAACTGCATCCCTCTGGGATGTGGATTTCTCAAATCCCAGAACTACG
Organism: Malaclemys terrapin pileata; assembly: GCF_027887155.1. Taxonomy (NCBI): domain Eukaryota; kingdom Metazoa; phylum Chordata; order Testudines; family Emydidae; genus Malaclemys; species Malaclemys terrapin. Next base: position 118,615,870 of record NC_071505.1, read on the forward strand.
TAGTTGTACGCATATAGGTTTGTTATATTGACCTAGCCTAATTCTATTAGCTGGTAAGAATAGTAGGATCTTATTCTGTTTGTCGACCAGCTACTAGCCATTTATTTTCTCCCCACTTTTCCATGACTTTCCTTAATTCTATAATATTGAAATGTGGTGGCACACGTAAGACCATTGCCAAAAGATAGCAAAATTGCAGATGTTGTCTCATGTTACTGAAGTCTGCACAGCAAATTAGCCAGTTAGTCCACAGGACAACTCCCTGTTTATTGTTAAGGTAATTTTGTTCTGGAAATGATGGTTTTGGCTGGTGAAGTTTTATCAGTAGGAAAGGTGGTATGGACTGTGGCCCTGCAAGCTGCCACTGTGCTGTCCTAGCCATGTCCCTCAAGCAGGGCATGAAATAGACTGCCAGGCAGTGAGAGGGTAGACCTATTTCATCCTTTCCTTCTCAGAGGAGTTTTAATAGTAGCTTTTGTGATGCGGACATTTCTCCACTTGGAACTAAACTGAGTCCACCAACCACACTTCCCTATGTTTTTTGTTTTGTTTTGTTTTTTTAAGGACAACAAATGAAATGTAGTGCAAGGCTTACTTTTTTTAAAATCTTCCTATTCACCCTTTTTCTTCCACAAAGAAGGGTGTGAGAAGAAAAACAAAGACCCTCTGCTGTTGAAGGAGCAGACCCCCATCCTGGGAAAAGCAGAAGGGAGAAACATTTTAGTGACCCTTCCAGTACAACTTTTTTTAAAGGACTTTAATAAAATATATGCTATAATATTCTTGAAATTTCTGCTTCTGACATAATCTTGGGACTTGTGATCCTAACAGTCGAAATAGAGGAACCCCCAGGTTTTTCCACAAACCTGGTGCGTGCCGGGACAGGATGCTGGGAGTGTTTAGACAATTCCAAGTAGCTCTCCTGCCAGGTTGAATGCATTCAGTAAAGCTGCCAGGTATTTAGCTTAATACTGAGTCTTAGTGTATTAATTCAAGGCTCCCTGTGATCTGGGACACAACATGAACCAGGAGTAGGAACTAAAATGAGAGGCAGACTTTTGGCTGTAAATGCTGTGTGAGGCTATGCAGGGTGACAAAAGAGGAGGGAGGACAGATGTCAGTCACAGCCCAAAGATGGCCAGAGAACCTCCTCACATTGACTAAAATACACATTACAAATCAAAAATACTCCATGACCCTTCTTTTTTTTTTTGTTGCATCCCACTTGCTGATACAGCACTGGTTGATTCATTTCAGATACCAACTCCTTGTTAAAAGCAGTTGTAATCATTGTTCATTTGCTAAACAAAGTCCAGTTCTTTGTATGGTGGGGTGGGTGAGTCCCCCAAAAGGAGAGGGGGAGCTTAAAATGAAGTGTCCAGCTATTCTTTGATAGCATAGGCCTTAAAAAGACACTGACATTTCATCTCAATGCCTGACTTTACGTACATGCCGGTTCTTGGTGAGTCTTATGAAAGAGGAAAGATGAGGAGAAGCAGGAGATATCAATTCAGGGCAAATTGCTTTTTCTCCTTCACAGTAGTGAATATGTTTTGCTTGTTTCTTTGTAAGAATCATTCCTATTTGATTTTAAAATGTCATTTATAATATTTTAAAAACTATGAATGGATAATAGCTAGACATTATTGTTTGGATTACGTAGAATATCTTGTGACCTCTCTTTGCTTGTTTCCTGTATGACATCTAGAGCCATACAAAATACAGTGTCCCTGTTCTTGAATGAATATTGGATTACAGCAACATTTAGAGTCTTATGCTATCCTAACAATTGGTCTGACAGATTTTTTGCCCCCGATCCCTAAATGGCTCCCCCAAGGATTGAACTCACAACCCTGGATTTAGCAGGCCAATGCTCAAACCACTGAGCTATCCTTCCCCCCTTCTTTGTGACTACTTCAGACCAAAATAAAACCATGTACCTGTATAGATATATAATATGCACGTGCAAACATGCTGTCATTACTAAACTCACCCTCATCTTTTCTGTTTCTATCTAATAAAGTCATAAAGTCAATACAGGGTTTTTCTTGAACATCAATGGGGTATTCACATGCACATAGCAGAATATTGGTCTGAATATGCCACATGGATCCAAGAGGGGAATTTTGCCTTGCGTTTAAAAATAAAAGGGTTTTTAAATTTTTGGTATTAAGGCAAAATTCTTCTCTGAAATGTATACGGTGGATCTAAACTCTGATATTCTGCTTCTCTACATGTGCAGTACTCTCTTTGATGACAGTGGGAGTTCTAGGCTCATAGGGAGAGAAGAGTATTGGAGTTGAGATTTTCTGTATGGTGCTTAAGGGAGAATTTTCCCTTTAGTTTGTTTCACTAGATGCAAGCTAATCAGAGAGTAATTAACAGTCAAAATGCCTGAGTTCTGATTCATGTAGGATCCAGAAGTGACGCCCTTACTTGGGCAAAACTCCCATTGAAGTCAGTGGGACTTTAGTGTGAATAAGGACTTCAGGATTGGACCCCAGCTATTTTTTCCCCATTAATTTTTAATGAGGATCCCATTAAAGTGCTTAACAATTGTACTAGCTTTGGCTTTCTTTAGTGTGGGGGAAAAAAATGCTTTTACAGGTAGCTGGGAAGGTGAGGCGTGGGAGTGGGGAAGCATGGCAAAATCACAAATAGCCAGCAGAGATGTCTAAATTACTACTAGCAAACGCAAAGAACATCTGACTGCAAGCTTTCTGAGAGACAGTATGTTAAGGATGTTGCACAGTGTATCAAACAAGTATGGTCTAGAAATTGCCAGAGGGAAGAATTAAAATTGATAGTGGTATATCTGAATCAGTCTTAAGATCTTAAGATAGAAATAGATTTAGATATGTGTAGGTAGCAGTAGGTTTTATAATTATTAATAAATAAAAAACCCTAGTGCTCAGATCAGCTGTACAGAGCCTGGTGTGTGAATAACATGATTTTATGTCAGAAGAAGGGGCTACTGCATCCAGATCTATCCTTTCCCTTGTCTTCCTCAGTTGTCACAGAGAGCTCCCAAGTGGAGACAGATGGCTGTTGGTTTAGTTGTGTGCGTGGGAGAGAGGAACTTCCACATGTGATTTTTTACCATTTGGTAGTAATTAGTTTGTTGTATAAATTAACATTAACTGAACCATTCTTCAGGCATTGTTTGTAATTATCTTCTTTGAGCCTCTGAGTTGTGTAAAGAAATAAAAAGCGGGGAAGAAACTGCTCCTTGTTTTATACAAGGAGAGGAATCTATCATTAGCAGAACAGAACAACAATTATTGCTGTATGCTTGGTAGACTGAAAACTTTGAAATAACAGTTAAAAACAACCAAAACAAAACAACAAAAACAAAAAATTTAAGAGATGTTCATGGAAATGAATTGTTAGGAATGCAATTAGATTTTATGAGGCTTGTAAAAGCAAAATTTGATTTGGGGGAAATGGAGAGAATGCCATCCTGAGCTTTTTATTTTATTTTATTTTTTGTTTCAGTTGATAGCAACTGGGGGTTTATGTCTTTAAATACAGATTTTTGCCAACCGTGTTTCAATATTTCCTTTTTGTCTGGGAGATAGTTCTTCATTGTTTGTAGTAGAGATTTGAGATGGGCTTATCCAAACAAACTGCACCTCTTGGGCCTGCAAAATCAGCATTGAACTATCCTTGGTACAGATTTTTTTTAGATTTCCAGCACTTCTTTCTTCCAACCAGTTTGGAAGTGTCAGGTGAGCAGCCTGGCTTGGCATTTCTGATTCCAGTCTGGACTAGAACCTGGAAATGCAGAGGTGCATGAAAATGAAAAATAATGGGGGGAAAATGCCTTTTACCAAACATTTCAGAACCACAGAGGATCCCTTCATGTTCATTTGTTGAAATTAGCTGCCAGTGATTCTCCCCTGTCTGAATAAATAGAAGTTTTCTGTTTCATTAAAATTAGGTGCTAATAGTTCTTCATGTGCAACTTAATAGAGGCTGGGAAGTGGTATACTTATTTTTTCCCCAAAGTAACTGACCCTTCCCAAGCAGGCAGATCTGAGTAGCAGAATGACTGTTAAAGAACAGGCCTGATTTTAATCTCCATTTAATTCCTTAGGATTACCCCTGATTTGCATGTATGTAAGTGAGATCATGTATGTAAGTGAGATTCTTCTTTTCTAAATCCATCCTATGGACATTTCTCCATTGGAACTTACACTGAAGAGATTCAAAAGTGGAAGGGAAAGCAGTTCTTGCAGGGCACAGTTTGACCTAAACTCTTTAAGAAGTGCCATAAAATTTTTAATGTACACAAGGTAGGTAAAACTTAGATATTCAACAGTAGCCGTGATGGCATTGATCCACTAAGAGTTTGTTTATTGCAGCCAGCTATTGATAGTGGCATAAAATTCTGTAAATATCATCATCATCATCATCCCCACAGTAGACAAATCAACGTGACTCACACACACACACACACACACACACACCCACGTACATCTCACAGAAGCCATCTCACAGCCCCATCAATTCATTCAATATCTAAAGCAGGTATTTAGAGAAATTGCCAAATAACTTCAGATGCAGACTTCATGCTGGCATTTCCTCAGGAAATAGACAGACAGTTTTGGTCTCTGGGCCCAAACATTTCTAGATCTATCACCGCTGTCGAGTTACCTGTTCTGTCAAATTCTGGGCCTAGGCCTCAAAGCTGAGCCAGTGTACTTTCATATAGCATCACAAATTACCATTTCCTTCTGCCTCATAGACCGCTTAAATGGACAATAAATGCTAAAAGAGACTTCACATTTTGAAGCCAGAAAGTAATCCCACTACAGATGCAACTACCTGTATTCTTCTGTTTGTGCCTGATGCTAAGATCGTACATGAGCCTTGCTGTGTGAATGGAGTTGAACTCAGGTTACTGTTAGAATTTGACCCGTTATGTTTAATCAGTGGCAGCGGGAGTTTTTGTGTATTTATTTTATAAGGAATTTACAATGTTTGTCTTGGATAGATGGTTTTCATTCTTTGGCATACATTAATAATATAACTGAGAATACTGTACAATGAGTCCTCCCTGGTATTGATATCAGTGGATCAGAAATTTCAACTGAATCATTTTTCAGTGAAGAACAGATTTTAATCAACCAAGAAAACTGAAGGTGCCAACCGTGCCTCAAGGATGATATGACACAAATAGGCAGCAAGAAAGATAACCTTACAATTTGCCGAACTAAGGAGAAATTAAACTCAGAATAACTATGTGAATCTTTTTAGTTCATCTCTTTCCATCTGAAGAGATGTGGAAGGGGCAGGATGAGTTGAATGAAATCTATTGTTCTCTTAAGTGTCATTAATGCTTCTGGTTCATCTTAACAGAAACCATCTGGCTGGATTTTCATCTTAGGCAGGGTTTTACAAATCCCTAAAGGTATCTTAGGAAGGGAGGAAAGGATGGTCTTGTAGTTAAAAGCACAGGGCCATGAGTTGGGAGATAAGTTCTATTCTTGGTTCTGCCAGACTTCCTGTGTGACCTTAGGCAGGTCACTTATTCTTTCTATCCCTTAGTTTGTCATTTATAAAATAGGGGTGATAATAATTAGGTACTTTGCAAGAGTGTATTGAGACTTCAGTTAATTAATGTTTGGAACGCACAGTGCAGCTACTATCCTGTTCACAGAAGAGAGCTAGACATAGGGCTGGAGAAACTGTTTAGCTGGAAGTCTAAGCCTGTTTTGACTCAGCCCAACCGAACATGAAGATTGCAAGTTCAGTTTGGTAGCCCTGGGCTGGACTTCTGTAGCTGATGGAGGGGCAGAACTCTCATTGGCTTTGGTGGGATTTCCAGATTCCCTCATTCCTAGACTGGACAACTCCTCTCAGGGTCCATCACTTTCCAGTGCTGCAAGATATGTTTGTGTGTTTGGCCAGGGCCAGGGCCAGGGGTTGCTGCATATACATCATGTGTTCATCTGCATTTTCAGTATGTGTGACACTGCAAACCACACACACACACACACACTCACTCACTCACTCACTGTGGGTTAGAAGAGTATAACTCAGATGCTAAAATGAAAACTCTCTTCCCCCAGTAGAAAAATCTTGATGTTTTGCATTTACATAGGTTTGTAGGATCAGTATATAACAATAAACAACCCAAAAAACTGACCTGACAGCTACCCTCACTCTCACTTCTAGAATTTATTTATTTATTTTGTGAGCCTCAGTTCCAAGCTGTGTAATGACAAGAGAGTTTTTGTTTTGTTTTAGTTCAGGGGAAAGGGAGGGTGTGGGAGGAGAAATGTGGGGGAGTTTTAGTGATTAGAAGCTCAAAGAGAATATATTAATTAACCCAGGAGGATTGCTGGGATGCTAGAGTGAGAAACTGTAGCTTTGAAATCCAGTGATCTTTATCCATTGTTGGGTTTGGGTCAAAGACCTTGGACAAGAGAAGGGAGGAAAAAAGGGGTGGGAAGGGTGGGCGCAATGGGAACCAGATGTTAAAAGCTGAGGGGGGTTGTCTACTCTGTTATTGTATAACAAGCCTTTGCTTCCCCTCTGCTCCCCCAAAAGTGTGACATTTTTTTCTGAAGTCCTTCTGTCCTTCACATAGAGAGAGAGACGCGCACAATTCTGGCTCTGCTTTTTTCCTTTGGCCTACCTTGTCGAATGGCCCTGGAAGACTAAACAGGTGTTATCTACTTTTGATTTCAGTGCATTTAAATTAATCCTGTCAGCTCAGCTGTTAAAACAACTGTCATCTCCAGCTGTTAGTAATTTTCGACTGGGCACTTTTACAGGTTGCCAAGTTCTGAGCCTGCATTGTGAATCTCTCTCTCTCTCAAAGCGCTATAGTAACAATTTTTTTTTTTAAGGGGGACTTGCACTGCAGTGTTTTTATATCAATTTCTGTTTATTATATATTTGAAATAATAATATCTCAAAACCCAGCATCATCATGCCAGGCTCTGGCATAAAGAACTAAACCATGTGTGAAGTGCAATGCATATCAATCTTCTGTGGGTTTGTTGCAGCCTCTCTATGCATTTTAAATTTGAATGAGAGATGAGTCAACCTGAAGGGTTAGGGAGGAGTGAAAGGGGGCTCAAATTTTTATTGCCAAAAATAATACTTGCTTCTTGGAGGCACTTGTTTCTTTCTGGTGCAGCTAAATATGCAAGTTATTTTGATATCTTATGTTAGCAGGAGGAATCCAGGGGTAAAAATAAGATGTACCTTTAAAATGTTAGATTAATGACATGCATTTTAGTATTAGGAACTGTATGAAAATAAATACATAAATTGGATACATGTTATTGATTTCAATAGGTATCACCTGATATGACATTTTCCTACTGAGTCAGAAGCTTCTATACAACTACTACTAATGTACATCAGACATCACTATTGGTTTGCAGAGATCCAAATTCTAACAGAGTAGAGCTTCTGTGACTTGAAGCCTACAGATTTTCAGCTGGTGTAAATTGACATAGCTCCATTAACTTGGAAATTTACAGGTCCTACCCAAGCAATTTGAGATCATTCTTTTGGGGTTGCTTTATGGGTTATTGTAAAAGGGTATATTTTAAATAAAAAACATCAAGTAACATTAGGTAATCTTTTTTTGTGAACAAACTGGAAATTACTTTGTTTCCGATTCCCAATAAAAGGGATACTTGTTTTATACCATCTGCCTAGTAGACAAACACAATCACTGCTTCTGTATTATCCTGTGACAAAGTAGAGACTTCAAGGTGGATGCTTTGTTTCTTTAGGTCTCTGTTATCCTTTAGTTTTGTATTTGTAAAGGAAGCAGCAACTAAAGTAGGAAATCCCTCAAAGGAATTCTAATGTTTTTCTCTTTCCTCCTCTAGAAAGATCTCTCACACACATAGAAACACTCAATCTTAGATGAACCTTGGTGGTTTTTTTTTTTAAATGTATAGTAATTTCATTGAAGATAAAAATCAGAGTAATAACAAATATCTGACAATGCAATACCATCATCAAACACAGCAGGCCAGATTCTGATCTCATTTCCACCCACATACATCTTTAATATTTCTGCTGAATGGAACTATCAGTCAGGGGCAGCTCTGTTTTTTGCCGCCCCAAGCATGGCAGTCGGGCAGCCTTCAGCGGTGTGCCTGCGGGCGATCCGCGGTCACATGGATTCGGTGGCATTTCTGCGGGTGATCTGTGGGTCCCGCAACTTCAGTGTACCCGCTGCCGAATTGCCGCTGAAACCACAGGACCGGTGGACCTCCCACAGGCACGCCGCCGAAGGCCGCCTGACTGCCTCCCTCACGGTGACCGGCAGGCCATCCCCCTGCCGCCCCCCCCCCCCCCCCCGGCTTACCACCCCAGGCACGCACTTGCTCCGCTGGTGCATGGAGCCGCCCCTGCCATCGGTGTAACTAACATCAGTTTGGCCTACTGATTCTGTAGGTCGAAGGTTTACATTTCAGTCAAGGTAGGTGCCAGTGATTCTCCCCTGCCACTCAGAGAAAACACCCAACTAAGCAAAATGTGGTCTTTCCCTCTCCCCTGTCCCGTGCATTGGTATAGAGCACCCTGCACACTCAGACATTTATTCCTCTTTTAGGGTTAGATTGTTGGTTTGTGATCTGCCCAGAGTAAGGGGCAAGATGATGTGGTGCTGCTTCTGGTGCACTCTAGGAGAGAGATTGTGACTCAAGGACTCTCCTGGTCTCCCCATTGCCCTTGGTAGTAAATAAGTTGTTCCAGGTTTATACCTAATATAGTGTACACTTCATGATACACCAGCATAAGTATGCCACCGACAAGCATGGTGGATCAAATTCTGAGTACATACAGCTCTACTTTTTTTTACAATACAACATTGTAGCTTTACAATACAACATTGTAGCTATACTAGCTACATTCTTTACAATACAACATTGTAGCTATACTAGCAGTAGTTTAATTCATAGGCACCTATATAGGTAGATAGTATGGCTATACAGTAATGTCACAAGTAGTGAAGATTTGTACTCTTCATTCACTTACTTGAATCTTTGAATGAGCCTCTGATAATACTTTTCTTTCTACATCTTTAGTTTAGCTATGATTTGAATGAGTGCGTGAAGCAGGTTCCTGATCTTTACTAAACAAATATGGGGGTGATACAAATGTCTGAGGAAAGGACACGTTTAGTATCAGTGAGGACACACAAACAAACCTGGAAATGTTCTTCACAAAGTATATGTATATTTATCCTGGGAATTTGGATTCTTTCTGAATATTTAGGACTAAATTCTTCCCTTAGATAAGATACATAACTCCTACTGGTATTAGTGGGAGCTGTGCTTGCATATCTTAGGCCATCATATGTGCCATTATATACATGATCCAGGGACGCATACTTGTACTGCATGCATGGTCTGATGAATATGGGAGTTACAGAAGCATGCCAGACATATATTAGAAGATAGCCGAACATAAGTTGTATTAAAAGGAAATTAGAATCAGAATTTAATCAATAAAATATTAATTTAAAATTCTGATTCAGTAGGCGCTTCTATCAAGCAAAAATGTCATCAGATCAAAGCAAGTCCATCTGGTAAAAATATTGCTTTTTAAAGAATAAACTCAAGTGATCAGAACTTCAAAGGAAGAAAAGAAAAGGAAAGACATTATGTGAACTTAGTTTCTACCCATATTCAAACATTTGGCTTTAAGAGGATTAAAAATAAAATTGTTTTTGATCCAGTTTTATTTGGTCATTTATAGTACACACTTTATGGATAAATTGGTTAAATCTTCATTGGACCCTGGGGTGAAGGTGTCTCGTTGTCAGATCCTACTGTTTGCAGCTTAAGGATTTATCAGGAAAGGTTTATGTTCTGTAGTTCTGGTGCACGGGATCCCCCACTTAATTGCTTGTAAAACAGCTAAACTTTGAAGCCAGCCTTGATTACAGTCCCTGAAGTGGAATGCTGCTGCTTCACTCCCTCCACACCCTCATCCCGCCCCCACCGCCATTCACACCAGAATTGCCCTTTGACTCTTGGTTCCTACACCAAACTGTCACCATCTCTTTACTCTAGAATACTGTTAAGGGCATAGCATTTCTTAAATCGAATTTAGATGGTTGTCTGCTTAACACTGATTTATATTTTTCTGCTTGTCATTTCTGTTCTGCAAGTCCCCTTTCCTTGCAAATATAGGATTTGATTCTCCTCTCACTTTAATCAGAAGTAACTTCAGTGCACCTAGTGGATTTACACTGGTGTAAAATTGAAGTAAGTGCAACTGAATCAGGACTATTGTCTTCAACACATAGATGTGTGTCCACATAGTTTGTTCAAATCCAAATGAAACTCCAAATCTCTTGAAGTTTTTGTATGACTTAAAAAAGCTCCCATTAATCTTCTTTACCTATGTGCAGTAAAACTCTGTTAATTCACATTAAGGATCCATTATAAATTGCTAGATTATGAGAATTTACAGGTAAGCAAATAAATCCAATTTTTTTCAGCTGCCCCCTATGCAGTACATGGGCTGAAATAAAACCTTTGACCCAAACACACCCAAATTTGGGGGTATTCAAAAATCTAGATCTGAATTTTGCAACTCAGGTCAATCTTTAAATTTCATTGACTTTGCATTTTAGAAGGACAGTAGTTTCAGCCAGCTGAATTATGTTTGACAATCCAAAGGTGTAAGAGATATCTATCTATGTATTCTATTATCTCTCAGTAGATAGACAGAACACACACACAAAGGGTCAGGTATATTTAGGGGCTCTGGAATGCTACAGCCTTACCAGCAGAATCTGTGAGCGTACACACATCCAGGCTGCTGAATTTTTAAAATCCGCCACAGGACTTGCTACTATCCTGCTGCAGAACGTGGCACTAGAATGCCCTAGAATTCTAGGGGTCTTGTGGGGGTATCCACTTATTGAGTATCCCCTCATGGCCAGGGGGTCACTTTGCAGGCACCCAGTCCCTGTTAGCCCCCTCTAGCGGGCCTTTTAAGAATTCCTCACAGTCTCTCTTGTGAGTAACAGTGCCCATACCCCAGGGCTGGTTTAATGACAAAAATGGTTCAAACAATCCTCAGAGAGCTCCCAAAATAAAGTCCATAACCATAACGCAGAAGTTGATACTCATCCCTGGTTCTTCTGCCACACACATGGAGCTCTTTCTCTGTCAGAATCTGCTTAACCTGAAGCCAGTGGTCCCAGCCCTTTCTGGCTAGAGCTCAAGCACTGGCTTCCTTTTCCTCTCATGCTGCCTGACTTACCCAGGTGTGCCTACTTAGTCATCAGGGCTGGCTAGTCTCAGCGCTCCAGCCCTTAAGGGGCAAGCCACCCTGTAACAGGGCTGCACTGCTCAGAATGGTGTTTGCCTGTTCATCCATTTATTGGTTGTTACTTTACTACAACCTGTAGAATGAGGTTCATCTGAAAGCTTGTTTTGAGAAGAAAGATCACTCTACCACTTCTCCCTGGCATTCAGAAAGGGATAAATTGATGATAATGCAAAACAGGCTCTTCTCAGTAGATGGATGGCAACCAGTAGATGGATGGCAGAAGGTAGTGGGGGGTTCTTTGTTTTTTGGGGGCAGGCTTCCTCATTATTCCTAGCTGTGAGCTATAATATAGCTAAGTCTTAACTGCTTCTAACTATATTTTAATCTAAATTGCTTCCTTGTGAACTTTATCAACTCCCAATTAAATATGTAAAATAAACAATGAAAGTGCCTGTCTGCTGTGATTTTTCTTGGGTGTATTTCTTGGTGTTGAGGGAAGAGAGGTTTTTTGTAATGTTTTCTGTTCTTTGGGAGCAAGGAAATTTCATATTCTGTTTTGATGTGGAGATGTTCCTCAACTGGTACTGAGGAGGAAGGAATACTCCTTTTCCGGGCTTGTACTCTCCACTTTGCTTTTTCTTTTCCTCGATCAATCCTTGTCATCTTACAGTTCTATATCGTGTCTCTCCCCTTCTCTGCCTTCTTTTTCCCTTCTTCCATTTGTTCTGTTGAAGGCACTCATTAGCATCTGTTAACTAATGTTGACAAGTATGACCAAGCCTCTCCAAAGTAAACAACAGAAATGATAGAGAGCCCAATAATAGTGAAAATCAAAATTTGTTATCAACAGGACAGGATTACAGTAAAGGAACTATAGTGTGGATAGAGTTTAGAATAGTGCTAGGCTCTTAATTAAAGGTTTCAGTCGGATGAGATGTTAAATCCAGTTTCCTGTCTGCTGTGCTTGGGTTTCCTAATCTAGCTCTAATCTAATATATTTGCATTTCTAAATCTCATCTCACTGTTGTATTTTAGGGCTTGTCTACACAGGAAAGCTATACTGGTATAAACCCAGTTGTGGATTTAAATTAATACAGTTATATCGGTATAATCCCTATGTGGAAACTCATATTCTGGTGTTAGAGTGCCTTTTTTCAGTGTAATTTGTCACTTGGGAAGAGGTTTAAACTAAACTGAAAAAAGCCACTCTTCTGCCAAAATAACAGCGTCTACATGAGGGCTTATACTGGTATAACTATTTTGATTTAACTATACCGGTATGATTATCCCATTATAACTGGTGAAATCTTCCTGTTAGACAAGCCCCCTAAAACTTTGTCTCCTACTAACTAATGTCTACACTACGATCTTTTGACCCAGGTGTCCCAAAGGTTATTTTAATAGCTGTAATGGTTGTTGAATGGTATCACTGTGGTTTATTTCTAAGAAGAGAGGGGAAAATAGGTGCCATTGTACTTTTCATAAAAACGAGTGTTTGCCTTGGTATCCTTGGCTAAAAATTCCCTGCTTTCACTGTTGTGCAATATGATTCATGCCAGTTGGATGCTTTCCTCCTCCCTAGAGGGGCAGCATGTCGATGTTATGTGTGTATATATATTTTCTGAGACCCTTTCAGAGGAGTGCTCCTTTGTGAATGGAAAATAATGTCATTTTTCACAGCTTTTAAAAAAAGGACCTTAAATAAGAGATTTGAGGGCTGCACAGGATGGATGGGGTGTGTTTCAAACAAAATGGCCAGTGATAAATATTTTGTGTGTGTGTGTGTGTGTGATGGAGCTAAAATAAATTGAACTCTATTTCTATTTTTCCATGTGTATGCATGAAAACTAAGATGAAGAAGTGTTACATTAGAGAGGTTTCTTTAACGTGACGTATTAAATTGTAAATTCATTGAGGCAGTGTCCATGTTTACTTTGTGTTTTCTATACCATCGTACATAACATTGACACTTAACAAGTAATAATTATAATTATAAAATGAATTCAGCTTAGGTAATGTAGATTTTAGTCCCTCTTGAGTCCCTTCAAAATTCCAGCTTCTTCAGTTCTGTTTGGAAATTAAGTTCCCTGGGCAGTTGACCAGATAAAGAAGGTTCCACATTCAATGCTAGTTGTCTATTAAATCACATTTTATTGGCAAACAATTAAAATAGAAAAGATCATTAGAAATAAACACATATAGTTAATTACTATAAAAAGTGTGACTACGTGGGTACGAAGCTTATATTACCAAGTATGGAAATATTACCTACTTCTTGGTAAACAAATTCTCAGATCCTAAAAGCAGACTTTTTTTTTTTTTCAGTCTGTGAGCTCAAAAATCTGAGCTTGTTTATAGAAGATAAATCTATATAAGAAATATCTATATTCAGTTTAGGTTAAGTCAGTTAGAATCAGGTTTAAATTGTAATAAGAGTATCTACACAGCCTTTTGCACTGGTTTAACTAAATTGTTTTTAAAGGTGATTTAAGTTAAACTGATGGAACTTTTGTGTTTAGACAAGGCCTCAGTGTGGCTGTGTATCAGAGAAAACCCTATAGAAAGAGTCCCCTTTCCTTTGATGCAAGGCTTTACACAACTTCATAAACCATTTTGGAGTGATTACATTGTTCTTTATACACAATAATTCAATTCGTTTCTTGCTTTTACAGAACCAATGTGATTAGGTTAGCTCTCTCATGTGAAACTGATTTCCTTTCCCTATATTGGCTTTTGTTAACTTCTCATCTCTTCCCATTTAAATGCTTGTGTGGATATGGGTGTGCATTTCGAGAGAGTTTTCCCTCAGCTCTACCGAAAATTGTAGCTGTGGGGGGTGTGACCAGTGTGTTCCCGTAAACTCCCTAGCCTGTTGATTCCCTTCAGTGCTTTTCAGGAATGCAAATAGAGGGAAGCCTCTCATGAACAGTAGGCTTCACTTGTAAAGCACATTGTGGATGTGTGGATGAAATATAGGAACTCAGCTAAGAGTGTTCCCCAAACGCTTAAAAAAGTCCACAGACTGTACTCAGAAACTCACCACTTTCTTTGGGTTTAACTGGTAACAGAGATTAACAATAGCATAACAATTTTTACCACAAGCCCTCTTTCCAAACTTGGTTGGTTCTTTACTTCAGAACTTCTGTGCCTTCACTCTCGATCCTCTCTCTCGTCCCCACCTCCATTATACTGAAGTGAAGTAAAATAATGAATCACCTGCTTCAGTGATTCAACATAACTCACTTAACCCTTTCCCAGCATGATCAATATCTGTTTAACAGACTGCGTTGTTTCAGGCAAAAACTGCCAGCCTTATGCCTCTCTCTTATAGCTGATGGCTTGACTGTTCTATATGGTAACTAGAGAGACAGGGTGGGCGAGGTAATATCTTTTATTGAACAACCTTCTGTTGGTGAGAGAGACAAACTTTCTAGTTTACACACAGCTCTTCTGAAGAGCTCTGTGTAAGATCAAAAGCTTGTCTGTCTCACCAACAGAAGGTTGTCCAATAAAAGATATTACCTCATCCACCTTGTATCTCTAATGTCCTGGGACCAACATGGTTGCAACAACACTGCATATATCATCACTAGAACTCTAAACAGTTAACTCACCCTAGATTTACATGGCAGGGACAAATTGTATCAGGCAGACTAGACAGTATCAGCCATGAGGAAACGAAAGATCCTGAAACCGTTTAAAAATTGGTGTACTGTGTACTGTGCTGTGCCATGATACTTCATCATGATGTGATGAAACAGTGTTGTGATGCAAACATCTTGACTTATGAGTTTAGCGTGCTGGGAAAATGCTGAACAAGTGCACCAAACCCCCCCACCTCTAAAATGGTACTTCCATGAAAGGAGAAACCACACTTCTCAAAGCCAAGGTAACTTGCTGGGAACCAGGGTACTGCTCACCGGCAATAAAAAAAGCCAAATAGATCAGCTTTGTTCTGATTCTGGGAAATACAGGAAGACCATGTGGGATGTAGGTTGCATTGTATAGTCAATATAGTGCTTGTCTACACTTAAACATTAATTTGGATTAAGGTAGTGTGTGAATTTAAAGAGCGCAAAAGCTGAATAAGAGTGTCCACACATGGAGTTATTCGGGAATACTTATTCTGGAATAGTTACTCCAGAATAACTACGGCCTGGTCTACACTGGGGGTGGTGGTGGTGGTGGGGGGGGGATCGACCTAAGAAACCCAACTACCTCTACGAGAATAGCGTAGTTGAAGTCGAGGTATCTTAGGTCGACTTACTTTGCATCCTCACGGCGTGGGGTCAACTGTCACGGTTCCCCCGTCGACTCTGCTTCCGCCTCTTGCTGCGGTGGAGTACAGGAGTCAACAGCAGAGTGATCGGAGATCAATTTATCCCGTTTACGCTAGACACGATAAATCGATCCCCGAAAGATCAATCATTACCCACCGATCCGGCGGATAGTGTAGACGTACCCTACATGTGTAGACAAGCACTATGGGTTAAACTTTGGTTGCCCTTGTCTAAGGGGGACCGCTTCTTTTTTCTTTTCTTTTTTCTGAGCCATATAGTGACCCAAAAAGCAGGTGAACATGAATGTTGACGGATAAAATTTCACTGAGTTGGTGACTTCATTCTAGTTCATGGTGCAGTGGTATCCTCTTCAATTAAAAACAAAACAATTCCACGTACTCGGCGCTAAATGGAAGCCTTTTTGGCAAACTCGGCACAGAAGCCAGGTACTGAATGAGTCAGTAAAGCTGTGCTACTTTCCCTCACCTTGAAGTGCTCTCTTTAGGTCAGGGTTGATGCTTGTGGCTGCATTGTTGTTTCCTGGACTGTACCATTTTGTTGATCAATAGAGGACTTTAGTCCTTGGTGCTTTCGATCTGACATCCTTTGGCACCAAATTATTTAAATAGTAATAATAAACATAATTAATTAAGTAAATACATCTCTCTATGGGACTGATCCAAAGCTTGTTAAAAACAATGGATAGACTCCTATTGACCCCAATGAGCTTTGTATCAGAACCTATGAACATTTCCTGTTGTAACTTGCTTATGTTTTGTGAGCTGCCCCATTAGCACTAGAGCCTTTTATATTCCTTCTTTCCTTTGACTTGAGCTTTGTCTACATTAGAGTTTTAGTTGCTGCTGGTGTAGCTGTACCAGTGCAAACCCCTAGTATAGAAGAGCTACACTAACATAAACTGTGGTTTAAAAACCCATTATAGGCAAACTCTTGTATTTGCCCTGTTGCTGAGCTTTGAAGACTTCTTGATGATGATAAGAAGTAATAATTATAATATTGCTCATAGTTTTCTGTAGTTTGACCAGTTCCAGTTTTGAGGCAATTTTTGGATTGCTTAGAAAAATACATAAATACAAATAATTTGCCAGGCAAGATCTTGAGCAAGAAAGCTTTGAATGGAATGGCAGTGTGTAGTTTGAGTTGTAAACAACATAGATTAATTGTGGCTTAAAAGGATTCAGCCAAAGTGAGTTGTAGTTAAAAGGATTTGGTGGACCGTTGGGTACAGATAGGAAACAGTTTGGAGGTTGCAAGGTTTCCTTTAATGTGGCTATGCATAGGCAGTATATCCAGACAGCTACAGACTATTTAATTACACCCTCCTTCCTAGTGCTCTTGTCTCAGACTCCAGACATTTTTTGTTTGTTTGTTTATTAGTTAATTACCACCTCTGCAATTTAAATGTTGAAAAAATCCTTTCTCCAAAAATGCTTTCAAGCAGGAAAAACTTTAATCCAGTGACATGTCACAGATAGTTAGATTCCCCTTTCCCCCCCAAGCTGTTTTACTCAAGTGTGGCCACTGTAGATCCATTGTGCAGCATTGGAAAGTCACAACTGTGCGTACATTGAGGGTCATAGTCTCATCTGTTTGATGCCTGGCTGTAGGAAATTTCCTTAAACTAATTAGCTTTATCCTATTTGTCTGGACAGTTTAAATAACTCACACTACTGCTCACATCACAGAAAACACAATAATAAATGGTGCTGATTGGTGTCCTTATTGGCAGTCGCACCAGTGAGTCCAAGGATTAAATGGGCAACTTCTTGTCTTTGGAGGCAATCCTTTCATTCAAGTTAAAATACAAGCATACTAGTTCGGCAGAGTGAGGAAGCCTCACTATATTTGCTGTACCTGCTGTGTAGGTAGAGAACCTCAGTTCCAGAAGTGTCACCTTTTACCGGCACTAAATTTGCTTAACTCTAAAAAGTTAGAGAACACCACCAACAGCAGCAACAAAAATTCTTATGAAGCTGCTTTCCCTGCCACATAGATTTAATGCACCCTGATGAGTATTGTCACTCACCCAGAAATTCTCTGGAGAGACCTGATTTGCCACGGGTCTGCTCCATGACTTGAAAGCCTAAACTGCAGGACAATTAAAGAGCACTGCATTCTTTTGGTACTGTTATATCTCCAAACTGTGATGTTATATCAATATATGATGACGGTGCATTCTAACGCAAGGCAGACACAATGTCATTTTGCATACCCATAGCATTTCCACATGAAGGCAATCCCTTCATTCAACACCACAATGAAGTGTTTCTCCTCTTCCCTTCCCCATGATGGGAAACTGACCAATTTCAAATAACGTTTTTCAGATAACCTGATGGGTAAAATTTTCAAAAACACCTAGAAGTTGATGACTTATTTTAAAAAGTGGTGTAGGTACATAGGAGCCTATGTCTCATTGACATTCATTGAGACTTAGGTGATAATGAATTGAATCCCTATATCACTTAGGTATTTGTGAAATTTTTCTTATTTTAATATTTCTTATTTTAAGAAAATCTTTATGCTGCGTGACCCTATTTTTATCTATACTCAAGTTCTGTGATAAATGAGAAGAGTGAGAAATCTTGACATATTAATTATTTAAAAAGGGAACTGTCTTCTAACGGTGGGCCATATTGTACCTCATAAACACCCATTAATGTCCATGGGAGTCAACTCATGGAACAGGAATTGAATAGTGATCTCATAGGTTAAAATAGCTTGTGCCCAATTCTGTCCTCTTGTATACTAAAGCAACCCCATTTGTGTCAGTGGAATTGAATAGGTGTACCTGAGGCCAGAATTTGCCCCAGTTACTAATATTTAATGACAAGCTGGTAACCCTTTGTATGTGATTTCTCTCTCTTTTTTTTTTTTTTTTTTTTTTTTTTGGTTTGTTTCTTTTACTTCAGTAAATGATGGTGAAAACCTCTGTGAAAACCATGGTTTGCTTTAAATTCTAAAAACTCATACTTTATAAATATTCAACATTTTTACAAGGGTGGCTTCTTAAAATATCATAGTGTGGCGTTTCACACCACCCAGAGTAATTCAAGCTGGTTCAGTAGTTTCCATTATAAATCCTGTCTTGTGGTTTAATGTTAACTTGGCCATAAAAACTCACTTCGAGCTGGAAGTTGGCATATGAGTTTTTATCCCTTAAAGTAGTTAATTCTTTTCTTTGGTTTTCATCCATAAATAATGGTGTGAATGGTTATTTTTGGTTGGTTTGTTTTAATTTTTACTATTATTATTTTATAACATAGGTTAGCTGGTTTGCAAATATAAGTCCTGGCCCTGCAAATGCTCAGACCCCAGTTTTGGAAAGCATAACAATGCAGGACAGCACTGGGCACGACACATGTAGTTTTCGACTTCCTGGTGCATGCCTGACCAGAAGAATCTGGTCACAACCTAGTCAGGGATGGTCTCCTGCCCCAAGTGTCCTGTGCACTGTATCGAATGAGCAAGTCGTACGGCTTCCCTTCAGTATCTTTTTGGCATGAATCTCTGTACCTTACCTCTTTGGTTTGGAGGTCCCATTACAGGCGATATACCTGTTCTACCCTAAGTTCAAAGTGGGGCCATTGTTTTAGCAGCTGAGGGTCAATCACTTCACCATTAGCTGTTGCCTGCTGGTTTTAGGCCCAGCTTAGCATCAGGTCATTTCTTTCTTCTCTTACAAAATCTACATCTCTTGCTAGGAGCTCTATGTCTAGAAGATGTGTGATCTCATTGCCCTTCAGGGAAAGGAGAGAGTCTCTCAACTTACTCATAGACTCACAGACTTCAAGGTCAGAAAGGACCATCATGATCATCTAGTCTGACGTCCTGCACATTACAGGGCACAGAACCTCACCCACCCACTCCTGCAATAGACCCCTAACCTCTAGCTGAAGTGCTCAAATCATGGTTTAAAAACATCAAGTTACAGAGAATCCACCATTTATACTAGTTTAAACCTGCAAGTGACCCATGCCCCATGCTGCAGAGGAAGGTGAAAAAACCTCATGGTCTCTGCCAGTCTTCTCTAGGGTCCTCTGATTCACCTAACCCCACCGGTTCTTTGTTCCCAAGGATTCTTGGGCCTCTGAAGTCAGGGTAGTCTCCTCTGGTGGGTGATTGCTCCCGTCTTTTGACTGTCCCAAAGTATCTACAATCTCCAACCAGAATGACTGAGTATGTGAAGGTAGATGTTAATGCCACAAAGAGGTTTTCTCTGTTTCCCCACTGGCAGTTGTATTTCCCTGGTGGGGTAAATGCAGTGTTGTTGTAGCTGTGTTGGGCCCAGGATACTAGAGAGACAAGGTGGGTGAGGTCATATCTTTTGATGGACACATTGGTGAGAGAGACAAGCTTTTGAGCTACAGAGTTCTTCTTCAGGTCTGGGAAAGGTTCTCTGAGCATCACAGCTAAATACAAGGTGTAACAGATTGTTTATCATGGGTAGTTATTATATGTTCTATGGACCATTCAAGGTGGAGTGGCCCATTAACATCTCGGCAGTCATAGGACAAAAAATGGGAGGTTACTGAGTTACAGATTGTTTTAGTAAGCCATAAGTCCAGTGTTTCTGTTCAGTCCATGATTTTTAGAGTCTAGCAGAGTTATGAATTTAAGCTCCTAGGCTCGCCTTTTGAAAGTGTTGTGCCAGGTTTCCTTTGAGGATGAGGACTGATACGTCAGATGTAGAGTGATCGCTTTATGATAGCATGTTTTTGTCTTCTATCAATTTCCTCTGTGAGTTCATTTGAAAGGTTTAAACCTTTTTTCCGCAACTCCCTTTGGCCGGGAATGAGATACCCAAATACCCCCCAAAAACCTTCAATACAGAAATAAAACCCCCTCTGACTGTACACCCCTAGTTGTCACCTAACATCCTATATATATAATGTTTGGAACCATGGATTTGCCATATTAGTTCAGATCAGTGGCCTTTTAAACCTCTGGCAGTGTCTAATGCTTGATGAGGTTGGAAGAGCTTGCAACAAAGAAGAATGTGAAGAAAAAAAAAAAAACCAGTGTACCTAGTTAAATGTATACCATACCATACATTACATCAATGGGGAAAATTCCTACCCATCATTGCAGGCAATCAGCTTATGCCTGAAGCATAAGGCTTGATCACTTTTATTCTAGCACCCATAACTTCAAACATTATTATTGGTCATAAAATTACCCAACCTCTGTGGAAATCCAACCAGTCATAATATTTGATTCTGTAACTTTAAAAAAAATAAATAATAATAAGGTTGCAGTGCAAAACAACCCAACGAAAGTCTAAAGATGAAATCCATCTTTAAATTTAGGAATTGCACCTATAAATGCACATATACTGCATTTGAGTGATTTTGCTGTTTGTGTTTATAAGACAGCTTAATATCTGCATGTCAAGTTTGACTTTGAATTTGCTCATTTTTGGTGGTTTATGTGTAATCACCAACATAACATTAACATTGCTTTAAACATGTTGTTGTATACTTTAATATTGTATAAATTTTGCTCTGACAATCAAATGTGAGGTTGAGTGTGATGGGGCTAGAGGGTAATATCTCATTCAAGCGCATTTTTTGTTATCATTGAAAACTATGGTAATGTATTTGATTATTCTTATCTGTACTTCTATGTATGTGGTTATCTTTTTTATTTTCATCCTCATACATATCTATAGTGCTGTCTAGATCTGGAAGATTTGATTTGTTGGATGCGTTGAAAGAATAGAAAAACTGATTTTGTGTTGTATTATATTTTTCTGCAGTCTTCTTGTAGACCTTGAAATTGAAGCTGACATATTTGTAAATATGATTTTCTTCCTTAGATCTTTTGAAAGTTGATTTTCTCTGTAGGTAAATTAACCTGTGATTCTAACAGTGACTCTGGCAAAATCAACACAGTAGGATATCGATACAAGAATCCTTCAGAGCTCTGGGTTAATAATAATTCCAGTGTAGCCTTTTGTGTGAATCTATCAAGCGGCTAATTGTATTTAATATAATTAGCCAAGAATGAGCTTTGCATAGGAATATGGAGCAACCCTCATAGAGGGCTAAGTATTTTGGTGGAGTGAAGTGAGTGAAGAGATACTCATCCTATTCCTGATATGTGAGTTAAAATGGTCAACTGTTTGTTTTTCTGTAGCAGTGTTGAGTCGTAAAACTGGGCAGAATAATTCCAGTGTGCAGAACCACAGATATTTTTTGAGCAATGATGACTCTTTCAGAACAACTTTTTCTTATTGAAAGCTGAAACTTTGTTTGCTCTGTGCAGATATTAAAAACCCAATTGTAGTTGTTGTAATACTGAAAATTTGACACTCCTTGGGCAGAATTTCCCCTTACCTATTGCTGTTCAGCATGCTGCATGTCAACTGGCTTCAGCTTTCTTCCCCAGAGAGCTGTGTGTGTGGGTGCGTATATACACATAGAGAAAGTTTATGAAGCAATTTGGATCCTACAGTATGAAAAGCAGTATATACACCTCTACCTCAATATAACGCTGTCCTCGGGAGCCAAAAAATCTTACCGCGTTATCGGTGAAACCGCGTTATATTGAACTTGCTTTGATCCACCGGAGTGCGCAGCCCTGACCCCCCCCCAAGCACTGCTTTACCGCATTATATCCAAATTCGTGTTATATCGGGTCGCGTTATATAGAGGTAGCAGTGTACTTGTAAATGTGCTTTAGTTTCCCTCTCTGTAAGATGGGGATAACAATGCCTACCTTCCAGGAATGTTGTTGGGATTAATTTGTTCATATTCATTACACACTCTGAGTTGGAATAAAAGAGAAAATTATTCGTATTAATGATACGTATATTTAATTATTTTATGGGAATAATAATTAATAAATATTATTATATGGATGTATGCAGATGTTGGCCAGATGAGCAGTGTGAATTTCTTCTGAAAATGGAATAGTACATGCTTAAGACTATACATTCCATTTATTTTCAAGAGACTAAATAATACACGATGGTGTGCCTCCACACTGCCGTAGATTAGGCCATACATGACTTGTTGCTACTTGCGTCATAATGGAGCAGACAGGCAGTAGGCTAATGGCTGTCTTAATTGTAGGGTAGGGCAATATATATTTGAAAACTTTAACTCCACCCAGGCCACATTTTTACAAGCGCCCTGGTACTAGTGAGTTATGTTATCGAATCTTGAGTCATTGGGGGCTAGTCTTTGGAATGCAGTCTCATTACATTAGACACTTAGATTCCATACCGGTAATTTACAGTCAGATTCTATAGAAAATGCTGAAATAGGGCTGTTCCAGTCAAATCCATTTAGGAGAGCTGGTATTTCAGTTTTAGACTATGAATACGGTGATACTCACAAATCTGGAAATGTTTTCATGAAAATTATTGCAAAATGGAAAATTTTCACTTATCTTCATCAAAAAATTTAAAACTCTGAAATTTTTGACCAGCTATATTCACCATCCATGTACAATAGCCACCATTTAAGTCTTAGAACACAAATATGTAATGGTAAATATACTGACTATGGAGAGATTGTGCTATGCAGTCTCCCCTGCCGATGCAGTCTCCCCTTCAAAAAGTGCTCTATGTAACCCCCATGCTCCATACATGCACACCGCCAAATAATTAACCCTCCTGAAGCCTCAAACGTTCCCCAGTCCCCTTTCACTTTCCAAATACATTGACAATCTAACCACCCACCCCACACACACCAGATGCTATACCCTCCCTCAGTCCACCTCTCCTCTGGAAAGTACTTCCAACTGCTGATTCCTACCATGTGGGAAGCCCTCTCTTAGTCCACCTTGTAAGCATCCTTTCCAGCTGCTGTATCCTCTTGCTATCCTCCCCCTCCCCCAATAGCCTGGTTCTGACTTTCCTTCACATCTATCAAATCTTATCACTATTCCGCCCCGTGACAAATTCCCTGTTCCTATCTGTTCCCCAATACAAGCGTCTGGTCCCAGCCTCTCTCCCTCCCTCCCGCTAACCCTCTCTACCATTAATCCTCTCTGTATTGCCACCTCTACCAAACAAGCATCCTAAACACTCCAGACTTCTCGGGTAGCTTGCATACTCTTTGGGAGGCAAGGAAGTGTCTTCATCTTTGCTTGGAAAAGCAGCTAGCTAGCACTTGGTTGGTGCTACCACAATAAGCATAATAGAAGATGATGATAATAGCCATTCCACCCTGGTACCAAATACAACTCAGAACCAGTGTTTTCCAGGTTACGCCACTTTGAATAAGGATTTTTTTGCAAATGGCAACTAATCCTTTCACTACAATCTCATAAATATCTTGCTATAATTTAAAATCTGAGTATAATATTTGTATCATTTTTCTAGTTTTTATTAGCATACAAAAGTGCTGATATACGGAAGTGTCTGTGATTGATCAGTAGATAGAAGGCAGTGGCTTATTTCTTAAATAAATAAATATTGCATTTTATCACACAGTAATGTGTTCCCTCTGTTAATTGCTTTAAATTGCTATGTTAGCTTTAGGTGTTCCCAGTGAGGGGGATAATGATGAGTGTGATGATCTTACTTTCAGGTACTGATGTTTATCAGCTGCAGAAAATGTGCATTGAAGCAAATATAGGGCACATTCTGCCCTTGCATTCACATATATAGCTCCCACTGGACCAAATTCATCCTGGTGTAACTTGAATTAAGTTACACCAGGGATGAATTTGGCCTTAAACATCAGTGCATGCATCTGAGAGAAATTTTGTCCACAGATGTCAGTTCTTAATGCCAATTCTGGGGCTTACATTGATGCATGTCCTCAAAAGTCCATTTGAACTTGTGTTTAGATAAGGGCAAGATGTGCAGCAACAAATCTGAGGTTGTGGTGGTGAAGGCAAAGTCTCTTTATTAAATAAATAAATACAGTAATGTTTGGGACTGTTGTTTAAGCAGTGGTGGTTTAGAGACTGTCCTCAACAATGGTAATCCTAGCAATTTTAGTCAACCAACTAGTATTTGTACACAACATGGAAGAGAAAAAAAATCAACAAGGCATCAGATATAGTTTTGAGATTCCAGAGGGTTATTATAAACAGCAAATGCCTACACAAGCTTCAGCCACACCTCTGACTGCAGTGCAGACATATCCTAAAAGGAGGATGCACGAGAGAAGAGTCTAGCACCAACAGGTTGCTATATCAGATTGCCATAGTCATAGCCACTGATTTATCCGTGCTGCCTTTCAGTATTCTACAATAATGATCTAAAACATTACAACCTGCAACAGCGTTCCTACAGCCTTTGCTATAGAAGAATGTTTGGGGAGTGCGGGGGAGAGTTTGTTTTAAAATATGGATGGGGGGAGGAATACCAGAATTATTTAGAAATCTGTTTTATTTTGAGGCTGAATCCACACATTAGTAAGATGATGATGGCTAGTCTTATAGAATTCACATATTCATTACCCTCACAGGTCACCTTGGTATATAGTGAAGCTGGTGGCAAGACGCAATTTTGAGCTGTCTGGAATCCTCAGGTTTCTTTATCACTTTCTGTCTGGCTTCAGGCCTGGGTATGGCATGGAGATTGCACTAGTCTTGTTGGTTGGTGATCTCTTTTCTAGTGTGGACAGTATCCAGATATGACAGCAGCCTTTGAACCCGTTGCCAGGAGGCTTTGCTCAATTGCCAGTGGTGTCTTTTTGAGGTAGATGGTCCTGAGTTTCCTCCCCGGGGGGTCCCAGAACAATTTGGGGCAATTGTTCACCTGCCATGAGGAATGCTGTAGAAAGTTCTGCTTCGTTGCTCTTCCTGTTCAAAGTGCATAAGAAGTCACTTAGGAGATGGACAATTCCAGCTGTGGTATGGGTCATCAAAAAACAAAGCAAAGAACGGGTGAAGCGGTGGATGTGGTATACCTAGACTTTAGTAAGGCATTTGATACGGTCTCGCATGATATTCTTATCGATAAACTAGGCAAATACAAATTAGATGGGGCTACTATAAGGTGGGTGCATAACTGGCTGGATAATCGTACTCAGAGAGTTGTTATTAATGGTTCCCAATCCTGCTGGAAAGGCGTAACGAGTGGGGTACCGCAGGGGTCTGTTTTGGGACCGGCTCTGTTCAATATCTTCATCAACGACTTAGATATTGGCATAGAAAGTACGCTTATTAAGTTTGCGGATGATACCAAACTGGGAGGGATTGCAACTACTTTGGAGGACAGGGTCATAATTCAAAATGATCTGGACAAATTGGAGAAATGGTCTGAGTTAAACAGGATGAAGTTTAACAAAGACAAATGCAAAGTGCTCCACTTAGGAAGGAAAAATCAATTTCACACATACAGAATGGGAAAAGACTGTCTAGGAAGGAGTACGGCAGAAAGGGATCTAGGGGTTATAGTGGACCACAAGCTAAATATGAGTCAACAGTGTGATGCTGTTGCAAAAAAAGCAAACATGATTCTGGGATGCATTAACAGGTGTGTTGTGAGCAAGACACAAGAAGTCATTCTTCCGCTCTACTCTGCTCTGGTTAG
The DNA here is from genome assembly GCF_027887155.1 of Malaclemys terrapin pileata. Classification (NCBI taxonomy): domain Eukaryota; kingdom Metazoa; phylum Chordata; order Testudines; family Emydidae; genus Malaclemys; species Malaclemys terrapin. Next base: position 118,641,928 of record NC_071505.1, read on the forward strand.
GCCTCAGCTGGAGTATTGTGTCCAGTTCTGGGCGCCGCATTTTAAAAAAGATGTGGAGAAACTGGAAAGGGTCCAAAGAAGAGCAACAAGAATGATTAAAGGTCTTGAGAACATGACCTATGAAGGAAGGCTGAAAGAATTGGGTTTGTTTAGTTTGGAAAAGAGAAGACTGAGAGGGGACATGATAGCAGTTTTCAGGTATATAAAAGGGTGTCATAAGGAGGAGGGAGAGAACTTGTTCACCTTAGCCTCTAAGGATAGAACCAGAAACAATGGGTTTAAACTGCAGCAAGGGAGGTCTAGATTGGACATTAGGAAAAAGTTCCTAACTGTCAGGGTGGTTAAACACTGGAACAAATTGCCTAGGGAGGTTGTGGAATCTCCGTCTCTGGAGATATTTAAGAGTAGGTTAGATAAATGTCTATTAGGGATGGTCTAGGCAGTATTTGGTCCTGCCATGCGGGCAGGGGACTGGACTCGATGACCTCTCGAGGTCCCTTCCAGTCCTATAATCTATGAAAAACCCAACAACTGTGTCTAGATGTATCTCTAGGTCTTATTTTCTTTAGTTCTGAAGATGTCGTCTCTTTGCTTTCTTGTCTGTGATCAAGTGTGAGATGTGGTTGAGAGAAAAAAAAATCTGAAACTTAATTAGGTGAGACAGCGGTGATACCAGTGGATTTGGAAAGGATCTTAGGGAGTGGGAAGGGTGATTGCAGAACCCTTATTGTGAGGGGTTTTTCTATTCTTTCTCCAAGAAGTTCATAATTTGGGGAGTGCTTCTGATTCATTACCTGCTCCAGGAGTTTCAGAGGGCATTGATGGGCAAAACTGCATTTTTCCATCTGCGTTTGGTTGGATGACTGAAGCATTTCCTCTCAGATCTGGACCCCACCAGTAATCCTTGTCACAGTGATTTGTAGATGAGATTACTACTATAAATTCTATATGGGACTACACTTGGAAATCACTAAGAAGATAATCGCTGTTGCAGAATGCATCTGCTTTCCTGTTTGATAGAATTAGCCACAGGAACATACCAGACATATTCTTTTACACCTGCCCTGATTTCTTATTTACCTCCAGGTACAACTCAAGATATTGACTTTGACCCATAAAGCACTAAAATGTTTTAGTCCCTGGACCAGGACTCAGGAGACCCGGATTCTATTTCCAGCTTTGTCATGGCCTTCTGGGTGACCTTGGGCAAATCACTTCTTCTCTCTGTGCCACAAGTTCCCCATTTGTAAGATGGGATAATAATGCTGACCTCCCTTGTAAAATGCTTTGAGTTGTACTGATGAAAAACACCATATAAGATCTAGGCATTATTATTTCTCCTCCATAAACTGCCTCATCAGTTCTAAGCAACTGGGGCCCTCACAGTAACAGCTCTAGATTTAATTGTGTAGGAGCGGCTAACAGGGCATTCTCATGTGTGGATTTCACTTCCCCAAACTGCTCCGACTGAGTCTGAGTTTGTTGATATTTAAGGTAGGATACAAGATTTTTCTCACAGGCATTCATGTGAGACTGGTGATGGGAGGGTTGATGTTTGCTTGCTTTGGGGCTTTTTAGGGGTGTGTTTAAATACTGAGCCAGACTCTTAGTTGGTGTAAAGCATCATAGCTCTATTGATATTAGTGGAATGGATCTGATTTACACCGGCTGAGGATGTGGCCCTTGTTACTTTTTAATTATGTACAAGCATTTTTAGGAGTATAATTGGGAACATTTTAAATATCAAATACTAAATAAACTCTTGTTATATAGTGTAGAGAAGAAAATTATGTTTCGCTAATTATGTTAATTGAAAAGTCACAAATAAATCCCACATTAGGTGTTGGTATCCTTTCTGTTTATACAAACACTTGCTTAATATACTCTATCCATGGTCATCTGCTTAAGATTTCTTGGTATTCCAGCATTCTCCCTCTCTCCATCAAGGACCGATAATATTGAAAGCAAAAGGCCTGCCACTAGCTTTAATGAGCTTTGAATCAGGTCTTAGAGGAATGCCCCCAAAACCCTGCAGGGACGTCACTTAGGGTTGTGATCTCACTCTGTATAAAACCCACTTTGTATAAAAACAGAATTTCCCTATGTACTTTAACTGGCCCTAATTAAGTGTTCTTTTTTGTTTGTTTGTTTCAGCTTGTAGCATAGCCTTGCTTTACAAAACACTCTATGGTGCAGTGTTGGTTTTTTAGTTATCAATATTAGAACATACAGTTCAATAAAGCAAAGCTATATATATCACACTTAATGGGTTAGAATTTTTAAAATGTATTAAAAATAATATGTGACTGTAGAGCCTCAAAACTGTCTCTTTGCAGTGGGATTGCTATTTTCCCCCTTGTTTTTATCATCTGAAATACTTTTTTTTTTTTTTTTTTTTTTTTTTTAAATGATGGATAGAGAGGAATGGCTCAAAGGCCTAGAAACTAGGAGAAACAAGTTACAAAAGTACAGCAGATACACTGACTAATAAGAATGAGTCCCCAAAATTCAGAAGGACTTTGAGTGGATTGGAACCAGGGGACAAGTAGACCATATAGGGAAATAGAAAACATACTATGGAAGTCCTGCATCTTCTTTTTTTTTCTCCTTTCTCCCAGGTAGAAGCTGGTGCCGTAGTTTTTAACAATCAGCCCTTCTGTGTATGTGTGTTTTCCTTCCTTCCATGTTGTTTCATAGTTATCTGTTAGTAACAGCAGTATTATTACACACAGATTAGAAGACAGGCGGCTTTTAGGCTCCCTGACAGTTGGCCAGAGCAGAGATTAGAGATAAAACTTAATCCCATGAGGTAATAGCAAAAAAAGAGTACAAAGACATGAGATGAGCCGATAATGGTTTGTTTAGGTAAGAAGGCTTCGCTTCGCATGGTGATTGGCTCTCTCTCTGTAGTGCACTGAATGATAGTTTCCCAAATCCTTTTTGAGGTTTCTAACGTTTAGCAGTGGTCTGGAGAGAGGACTAGGGGGAAAAAATGGCAACCAGCAGTGGTAAAAATAATAAAATCTTTATAACCATAAATGGAAGTTGCTGGACCATGGGGGAGATGAGGGATGTTTTCTTCCATAACTGCAGGGCTGCTAGTCAGTTAGCATTTGAATTGAGGGAGATTAAAACAATTCCCAGCGAAGGCTGATAATATCTGTGTGCGTGTGTACATTTCTTGTAAAAGAACAATAGCTTAAAATGTGAATTTAGAATGTAAGATTAATGTGACAGAGCTGTCTGGTTAAATATGCAACATTAAAGAAAAATTAAAGGCAAGATAATCTAAAGGGTGAAGTTATATCTGTGTGAGTGTATGCATGTTTGTTCCATCATGGTTTTTTGAGTCTGAATTGATTTGCATTGAAAGGAAGAGTGGTTGCAAAAACTTCCTTGAAATTCCCATATTTAGGAATGCTCTTCAATCAGCAAAATGTGACAAATAAAATTCAGATAAACCATCTTTTTACAATCAAGTTATTGGGGAATATTCAACAGAAAGTTAGGAGCATGATTACTTCAATACAGCCCTCTCATTTTACAACTAACACAGATAAGTTTGTGTTTGAAACAGACGTTGTCTAACTGACCACTGACAATTTAGCACTTCTCTGCAGTGTCAGAATTGCAAAGAGGTGGAAACTCACCTGGCTTTTAAGCAATCACTTTTCAGTCTGGCTTTTAAGCAATCACTAATGAAACCTATTCAACACAGCCCCTGGCGTATAATAAGGATATAGTCTTGGAATGACTGATTAAAAGACTAACGTTGTTGCACCTGCCTGAGAGCTGGCTGCCTGTAACGTCAGAATAAAACAGAACTGTAATAGGAATGTAGACTGAGTGTATTAAAGCACATGTCCATCACACATAAGAAGGAAACAGTTTTTACTCTCAGACTTTGTTTGTTTTTAAGCTCTTACCCTTTTTTGGAAAACTTTTGAAAACTGCGGGAATAGTTTGAAAGCCAAAATGTACAGATATAAATGGTACATCTCCAGAATGGCCAGAAAGATTTGTTTCATTCAGGCACGTCTTTCTTTAATCTCACAATCCCTTTAGTTCCAGAGATATGGCAAGAATCCATTTCAGGTAGTCACAAAAATCCAACCCTGTTTTTGTCTGTCTGGGACTGAATATCTAACAGTTAACTACACATTCACTTGGAACATTCCTCAAATTAATTTGTTTGCTTACCTCAAATAGATTCTGGATATAACACAGGAAGGAGATTAACTGGTTAAGAATATGAACCAACCCCAAATTTCACCCTAAACTTAGACTACCTTTCAGTTCAGTGCCAGCGTTGCTCTACAAATTGGTATCATGACTGCTCTGGTAGAGATGCACCCATGTTTTCAGGAAACAACATTTACCTCCAAATGTAGAAGTATAGATGTGTTTTATGTACTAGATAGCAACATGCCATAACCTTCTGATATTGTCGTGTCAAGCAATGCTGACTGAGAAACATGAGGTGAAATCCTGACCCTGTTGACAGGGCCGGCTTTAGGAAGTGCGGGGCCCGATTTGAACAGTTTCGACGGGGCCCTGACAGGGATGACTAAAAAAAAAAAAAAACCACATTAAAAAAAACACGTGGGGCTTGTACTCACCGGGCCGCGCTCCTAGTCTTTGGCGGAGGGTCCTTCACTCGCTCCGGGTCTTCAGCGGCACTGAAGGACCCGCTGCCAAAGTGCCGCCAAAGACCCGGAGCGAGTGAAGGACCCGCTGCCAAAGACCTGGAGCGCCGCCGGGTGAGTAAAAATTAAAAAGGTGCCTCTAGCCAGGGAAGGGATTCTCTGCTACTTGCCCCCCACTCTGGGTGACCCTGCCACTGGGCGCGGGGCCCTCTTAAGCGCGGGGCCCGATTCGGGGGAATTGGTGGAATTGGCCTAAAGCCGGCCCTGCCTGTTGAAGTCAATGGGAGGTTTCTCATCGACTTAATGGTGCGAGGATTTTATCCATGGAAGTGTCACTTTAAGGGGCAGGACATTAGAGAGTGCCATATTGTAAGATGGATTCAGCTTCAGGCATTTCTGAGATCATTTCTAGTCTGGAAGGCTGATGACTAGAGCTGGTTGAAAATTTTGGAATTTCAAATTTTTCGTACAGTTAAAAGTGGCTTTTTTTCTTAAAACCTTTGCATAACATGTTACCATTTTCCAATCAGCTCTGGTCTGCTGCTGATGCCATTCCTAATCCCTCTTCATTTCAACTCCTGTAAGCCTGCCAAGGTATCTTTGATTCAGGAACCTCTTGGTACCAGCTGAGACACAAGGACACAAGGAGTGCATAGGATTGTACAGGGATCCCAGAGATCAGATACAGACATAATAGTTCACCAGAAGGTGGCATGTAAGGTCTCTACTGAGAGCCAGTAGCTCACTGGTCATCATAATCATTATGAAATGTATGTACAGATAATACTTAAGGAGCTGTGTGTCTATATTGAAAATTAGGTTCTTAAGGTCTTGGAGTTAAAGCAGGTCACCAGACGGTGACATACCTCAGAAAGGTTCCTTTCAGGCAGGAGATAACAGACACTTATCTCCCTGTCTGGCTATTTGTGCATTTTATGCCTCACACTGTATGCATATTTGTATAGTTAGCCAGGGATTAAGAAAGAGATTGCAAAATCTACAAGGTAAGAAATCTACAGGATGAAACAAACAGCAGGGTGTACCTCTGTTTATGAATAAAGATAATTGATTGTGCTGGTATATTTTGGGGGGCACAGTAACATGTGGAATTCTTCACCTTGGAGGCAGCTGACAGCGTGCTTGTCTCATGAAAGGTGGGTCACAGCCAACTTGGCTGAAAAGCGCTGCAAGGATTTTGGGTGAGCAGTACTCTACAAGATATGAGAGTATCTTGATAATTAAGTCCAGGCTCTAGAATGCGTGTTATGATTTAATTGATGTGTAACCATTTGTTGCCAGTACTTCTACTTGTTGAATAAACTTGGTTTCACTATAAACATACCTACGTGCTGTGTGTGTGAAGCAGAGCGGTGAACTGAGGTGGAACTGGTAAGCTGGGGTACACTGTGTCTTTGGAAGCAGTGAATCTGTGAGCATCCAGTGGACCTGGGGCTGGACATTCCAGGGAGTTACTCTTGGAGTTCAAGGATTGGGATGTGCCATAACTAAGCTGTAAAGTAACAGTGAAGCCTGCAAGGCCTAGCAAGGAGTGCTTGTGTTGCCTGTGGAGTTGGGGAGCTGACCCACAGCAGACATAGACAAGACTTCCTCATGCTAGGGGCTGATGGTAGCAAGGTGCCACACAACCCTGGATATCCCCGGGGAGCATCACGATACCTTGTTTTTGTTTTGTTGTTTACCCTATAGGTCCCATCCCCATTCTCCTCCCTCTCTGAATTAAGTGAGACGTAAAAGGCAAGGTCCACTGAAGGGTGCTCTGCCAAGGAGGTCATTTGCATGAGCTCCTCCAGTCTCTCATCTTGAATAACTCTGCAGCTACTGACTATGGAGCAGGACCCGGTCATCTTCAGATTCCATCAGCCCAGTGTAAAGCCAGGTTACACAACAGCAAGGGCAGTTGATACACTTACAGCTTTATATCATAGGACCACGCTAAAAAATTTGGCCCAAAGTTTTTTTGGGGATTTTTGTTTGTTTGTTTTTATTTTTGTTTTTTTTGGGGGGGAGTGGGGGGTGTCATTAGAACATTTAGAAAAGAGAAAGAAACTGAAGGAAATATTCCAGCCCCTCCACATGCCAATGGAAATGTCATGCTCCTGTCTCCCGTTCAGAGGTAATTCACATTTTGGGTAACAACTCACCATATAATTTGTTTCTAATGGAATTTCATGGTATACATAGCAGGCAGATAATTGGCTTAGAAGTAAATTGATGGGAGGGTTTCTCTCTGGTCTCCCTTTATCATTCGCTGCTGCTATATGTCATTCAGAGACCAACTCAATCAAGAGTCTATTACTGATAGCAGAATAATGTGGCTGCTATAAAGATCTTTTATGATGCAAAAGTGGGCAGTTGAATTGTGCACATTTCAAAAGGGAATGACATAAAAAAGAACAAAAGAAAGAAAGAACTTTCTCTAAATATGAGCTTTTGGACAGGAAGGTGCAGATAATTCCTGGAAAGACTCTTGCTGCAATAACTTTCTTCTTTAGAATCCTAAATTGAAATGGTGGAGTGTCTTGTACATTTTTATTTTTTCCTAGGAAAACATATTCAAAGAAAAGGCTGAGTGGGGCTGCCTTTCCAGTTAGTATGGTAGGGCTTCTTTTGGCATCTTGGAGTTAGAATCCCAGATATTTCTCATGTTCTCTACACCTTCTCCTCTAATTCTTCATCTGCCCTTCTCATTTAGTCTGTTTAAGGCATGACAGAAGGTAATTACCTTATTACCCTGATGTCTAAATTGTGGTTGAAATTTTGACTTTTCCACATTTTCAATATACTCCTTTAATCACCACGTGTGTTACAAGAAATAGCTGTGTGGTTTATGCATGTGGGGTTTGTTTGTATGGAAAGGAAGAGAGGAACTAAAATATCTCAGAAGGATCAGAAATAATACTGGAATGTGGGGTTTTATGTCTCTGTCACTGAAACACTCCATTGTTCGTCTGGAAAAAATGGAAATATTGAACTCTTTAGACCAACATTTCAGTTAAATTCCTACACCAGTTGTTGAAGGATGATGTGTTGTTGCCATTTTAATGTGCCTTTGTCTGGGTGCATGTCTGGATGCTCCCATAATTTCTCCTTCCCTTTTGCACCCTGTTTACTTAAACTCATCAGCCACCAGTCATGCTCACCTTAAGATTCTGTGGTGAAAGCAACTCTCCTTTCTCCTGAACTAGAGATTTAGATCTTGATAATGCTGTTCTAAGTGCTAGCAGGGAAAGCATGCATACACATACTTGGGCTGTGAATACTCCTAGTACCTACCAGTGTGGGTAATAAGAACCAAGACCAGAAAGTCAATTTAGATGTCTACACTGCAGCACAATCTGGTGCCATGAGTCTGCCAGTTGAAACTGACTGATTGAGTTGTATTGCCACTGTTAAAGAAGAAATGTAGATCACTCAAAACGTGAGTATTTTTTTTAAAGCAAATGAAACGCAATTGGGCAAATCCTTACTCATTTAAATGGCCTGTTCTCATAGGAGGCATCCAACTGACTTCACCGGCCCTGTTCCTGTTAATAAGGAGTGCACTACATGTGTGAGTAGAGCTGGGTGAAATTTTATGAATGTTTGAAATTTTGACATATTTCCCCCCCCCCAACCATTCTTTTTCAAAGAACATTTTTGCCACCCGCTCTACATGTGAAGAAGGATCTACAAGCTAGGATCCAACCCGGAAAAATATGTTACCAGCCTTCACAAATGCCATTCCTCAGATTTCACATAACAATCGACCGATCTCAAAAAACCCTCAGAGGTTTGGATAAGCGTTCAAACATTTGGATGCTTTATCCTAATCATGTTGGTCTAGAAATGAGGTTAGAAATGCCACAAGAACAGGCTTTCCTCTATGTAGATATCCTCTATGTCCCGTGTCTGGCACGATCAGAAGTGCCACAGGAATTGCCCTTTTTAAATATTTTCCAGTCCGGCCCAAAATTATGAAGTTCCAAGCCACTGGAAAATCAGTGACAATAAAAAGTTAACTGAGTGCTTTTGTATTTCAAAAAAAGGGTTTCTTTCTTATTTTACTTGAACTCCTTTTTCTATCTCGTAACTACAAAATATCCTGCATTAAATAAAATTAAAGCAGTGTTTGTGAGCAGGGAACAAATCTGTAGCCTGTATGCTTCATGAACTAGTGGTAGCTTCCTCATGTCAGTGTCACAGAGAACATTTCCATATTGTACATCTGTAAGAGTCAGACCATCCTTCTGATGGCAATGTTGTATAGGTAGCCAGCAGTGACTTCATTTTGAATCAACAATGCCCTTCACAGCACCATGCGTTTTGAGACATAGTCATCAGTGCTTCTCACACTGAAGCTACGTAGCTTTTTCAGGCTGCGTAGCATTGAAATAAAAGAGAAAATGTTGATGAGGTTTCTGGAAACAATTTTGCATTAATAGTTTGAAAAAGAGCATTACAGGAGATAAAAATTCAGGGGAACAGCTGAGTACCGGAGGATGGCTATCAAGTCTGTTTCTTATCTTATAATTGTACATATTTCTAAAAAAATAACAGATAGGGATGCGCAAAAGAAAATAATCCCCTGCAAGAAGCCTTAGTTTTAAAAGGGGTGGGTATACTTTTTTTCCAGTATTTGTCATGGTAATTTGTCTATGGGTTACAAGCCAGGATCAGAAGTGTTAAAATAGCACAAGAATAGTTCTCCCTGTGTTAAAAGCTCATCCAGAAGCAAGAAGGATCCTTTGAATGTCTGTTCTAATGCGCTTTCATGAACAGTTTGAGACCCAAGTGATTCAGTGAGTTGGAATAAGGATCCATAATTCTAGTTAATAATCTGAACCTTCAAAGTTTTAAAGGTTTCCCTTTTCTAACAATATAATGTGTTCACCATGGCCGTTAGCTTTAGGGAGCACACAGTTTTGACACTGTTGACTCTTGGCTACTTTTTTTCATACACTGTTGTGTATTCTTGACAGAAACTTGGTTTAGCTTGCAAAGGGAAAAAGAGAGTGAGAGAGACTGTGTGTGAGAGAGAGGTGCCTATATGAAATGCCCCAGAGAGAGAGAGAGAGAGAGGCAAGAATACTGAATGGCAACATTTAGGCATTGACTGTGACATTGTATTTACCTTTTTAATGGATGTATGTAATAAAGTGACATGTAAATGGAGCACAAGGGGAGATATGACACTATATCTGGAAAAGGATAAAACAGTCAGTTGAATACTGGGCTATTATAGCAGTTTGCAAACCTTGGATAAACTCAGTCAGCGGTTGTATAATTGGTTATTCAATCCCGACCCTTGTTCACAGCTCAAAGCCAGGAACACTGAGACCTGTTGCCAATTTGAGTGAATGCAGTGACTGTACTCGGCCGGGGCCTAACACTGGAGCCAGGCCTTTTCCTGTGGGCTGGTTTCCACCATGTCTGGGACTGGCGCAGTGACAGTAGCCCTTTTGTTGTGAAAGGCTGGCTGGTACTCCCCTCCTTTGCAAAATGTCTAACAGCTACACAAATATAAAATAGGAAAAGGGACTTACTGTAGCTTTTCTCTTACTGAGTTAAAACATGGAGGTTTTGAAAGGGAGGTGAGGTCCCACTAATAAGGGAAGCTAGAGCATGATGTGAAAAGTTTTATGGCTAGATAAGGAAAGCGCCGTGATGTCCCAGTGCATAACAAAAGCTGCATGGTGAGATCTAGACTGTCTTGGAGATATGAAACACAAATTGTATTTTCAGGACAAGACATGGTTTTAGTATGTCCTCTTTCCCCTTTTGAAAATTCTCGTAAGACTGTGTGAAAAGGAATCTAAATAAATGTTTAAAGAGCTCTAATGAGCGCTCTAGAAGTTGTCTCTCAGCCTAAGGAGATGGCATTTTATAAGCCAGCTGTGGACCCATTTCATGTCACAGGTACCTCAGCTCTCCTCCCCCCCACCCACCCCTCATGGACATAATTTCCCAATAGACACAGGGCGATATTTACTGAGTGTCCTGACTCAGAGACCAGCTGTTTTTCTTCTAGTAAAATGGTTGATAGAACTAAATGAGAAAGAGTTTTTAATTGTGGTTGATAGTATGACTATTCAGTGATATTCAAAAGATCAGACTTGATGATCTAATAGTCCCTTCTGACCTTAAGCTGTATCAATGAATCTACAGTGTGCTATTCTTTTCTTTTAAAAATAGCTCTTAGCACGTTTCTAGTGTTCAATAGTTAGATCTTGCTCTGTCATAGGATGATGGTTTCCAACTTTAATTTAGTACACTTCCATTATTTTTGCCATTTCGTCATACCTAGAGAACATCACTTCAGAGAAAACGCAGTTATTGTCACAGATTATGCACATCTTTGTAAATTATCAAATAAGATAAAGGCAACAGTTGAAAAATCACAAAGGCAGGAGCTTTGGAGAGGGGGGTAATCTCTTTGCCATCCTGATTTACCCTAGTGCAGAAAAAATAATACAGAGTGGCTTGATTTAATGAAAGGCTGCAATTCAATCAAGAGGTTCTGCTGAGGTCATATAATATAAATGGTTACAGCACCTCTTGACTGAGTTACAGCCTTGATAACTCAGTACTTTGTTGTTATTTATGAGGGTAACTTTTCAAAGCAATCTGCATATCTCCCACTAAAACCTGCTTTGAAAATGTTATTCCATGATGTCATTGAAAAGGATTTTTTCCCCTTTGGTTAGGGGGGAAAAAACAGCTAAATGCAGGGTGGGGGTGGGAGGAGGAGGGAAGGAATGCATTGTTTTAGAATAGAAAATTAATCACTTGGAAATGGATTGCTTATTGTGAAGCAAATGCAGAGTATTGAACTTGTGATACATGAGAAGATCTACAGAAACTCTAGCAGAAGCCTTTAATGGAAAATCCACCCTGCCATCTCATTATAAGTAGAACCCTGGGAGCCAAGTATTCCAAGCAGTAGAGAGAAGGTAGCATTATGAGAAAAAAAATTATAATAATCAGTGTTAATGTAGCTGAGCCTTAATCAGAGTACTGATTTATATTAGAAGTAAGTATCATGTTATCATAGAGACTCTTAAAATTTAGGTGTGGATTATAAACAGTTTGAATGTTTATCTGAGCAGGACATGACATAACTTCCTCTTGGTGAAACTCAAAATGCTTAGTGGTCAGAGCTGCTTGGAGTCCATGGAAGCCTGCTCTCGTTAATTTTAGAAATTACCACTCAACATATATCTCATAATCTTAATCCCCCAAATATTCTGGTTCGGATTACAATACAATATTGTATGCAGGGATAATGCACTGATGACTCCCTTAGGTTAGTGTTTCCAGTTTAGTGAATTTTTGGGATCCAACTAGAGAGCCTACAGCAGGTGTAGAAGAATGAATGCTTGAGATGCCTCATTAATTTAATGTAGCTAAGAGGCTATTGGTTTTAAAGGATTTTGTAATAGCCTCATCGTGAACTACCCAAACGTAATTCATATAGGATACAGGACATCTTTTATTCCTCTTTTTTTCCCTTTCTCCAACCTATGAAAGCTCACTGAGTTCCCAGGTCATTGGTTGTAGGTGCCTTTCTGTGTCACAACAAACAAAAAATCTGAAATATTTGGCACTTTGGCACTGCATATAACTGTCACTCTTGTGGCTTCTCTCCCTTCCTCTAAGAGAAAGATGGATGGGAGAGGAGAATAAGGGTGGAAACGGTAACACACTTTGTCTAAGCATAAACCACAAATGACACATGATCTACAGCCTCTCCAATCCCCAAAGTCTTGGTAAACCAAGTGTTCTACTTCTAGCTAATGCTTTAACACCAAACCTTTCGGAAAATGTTGCTTCCAATACTGACCCATGTGATTTTAGTGGTTGGAGAACTCATATTGCCAAATTTAGAACACACTCTAAGATAATGTGTTCTAGATTTACCACAGAACTTGAAACTGTTGGGGCTCAGTTTCAGTTAAGATCTGGGAAAACTTGAGTTCTGGACTGCTGCATCATCTTTCTTTATTTCATTTCCTTGGCTGACCTAGAAGCATGCCAAGAATTTCTTTCAGATAAGAAACTTTATTATTTGCACAGTACAAGTTTCCAGGTGGTTGAAAACACACATTTGTTACTTTTTCCCTGAGAAACAATTGTTTAAGTGAAGGACATTCCCCAACGAAAAAAATAAAATTCTAGCAGTTTGGTGAAACACAAGGTGATTCTTCCATTTTCCATTTGTTCTCTAGCCACCCTCTGATCATAGTAGGGGTAGTCCTCTTGGGGAAATGTTTTCCCCCCTACCTCATCTCCTGATTTTTGGTCTGATTTTTACTTATCTTTTTGGATTGGGTAGTGGCTTTTGAAAAGTGAACAGACTTTTAGTATCTCACAAATGCTTAATTCCACTGGGACTTAGCAGATCCAGGTTCAGTTCTCAGCTCTACCACAGCCTTCTTGTCTGACCTAAGTCATGCAATCCCTCTGTGCCTCAGTTTCCCCATCTATAACGAGGGAAAACTAATACTTTCCCACTTCACAGGGGTATTGTGAGGACAAATACATTCATGTTTGTGAGGCACCCACGTACAGTGATGACTGCCATAGAAAAATCAATACAATAAATAATAAATGAAAGATGCTTCACTGTGGCCGGGAGTAAAGGGTGAACACTGAGGAGCCCATGTGTTTGTGGCAAAAAGGAGGATGCCTTATTATTCTCCCTGTGCCTATGAGGGAAGAATAGATTGAGTTTGGAGTTTACAAAGATATTGCTATTGTCCTGCCATTCCCCTGAAGCTAAAGGAGGGAATGCGGTCAGTGATACTACTGTTGTATTTTAGACTGTTGGCTGTGGGGTATAAACTGGAACCTGCTAGTGATCCCAGAAAACTGTAAGTGATGGAAAGACATGGTTTTTGTTAGCAGGGTTCAGCTTCCAGTGTAGACGATGTCTTATTCTATCTTGATCACCCATTCCATGACTTTTACTTTTTTGAATGATCTGGGCCTTAGTCTGATCCAAGTCGCATGGAAATGTTCCGCCTGACTTTAATGGGAATTAGATGAGACCCTCTGATTCCAAAATCCTACTCTGTAAACATTTTGGACTCAAGAAACAATAAGAAAGGGAAGCTGGATGAAAGTTTCCCAAAGACATGCAGTGCTCTGTGAAAGCTGGGAAGGAAATCCTCCACTTTACACCAGGCTTATTTTAAAGCTCTCACGTGTCTAGCAGGGGAGAAGGAGGGAGTGTCTTGTCTTTTGGTATTGTATTATTTAATGCCTCTATGCATACAACCAAGAGGCTCTAGGTTTAGTCCAGCGGTTAGATCATAGGAGAAAAAAGAAACCAACATACAATAATTCTTTCTTTCTCTTCTCTTCATCTCTGTAATCATTACATTTGACGTGGTATTTAACCATCTCTTTTTCTCATTTGTGTGGCTTCTTTTCCTCCTGAGTACATTGGAAAATGTGGGGAGGGAGGGGAACAGGTCAGGCAGGGCATGCTTGTGTGGTTTTTCCAGTTGCAACTCTTAAGACTTTGCTGAGAGCTGTGGTAATCAAAGTGGTTATATGATATAGAAATGTATGCTATTGGCTTTCAAGGTATAGATTGCTTTCGTTTATGCCATAGCATCCCTCCCAGGATTAAGTCATTTGTTGTCTTGGCATTCCCTTAAAGCTTGTTCACAAAGGAGAACTTTCTGAATAATGGGCCTCTTATCCCATTCAGCCTTTCTGATCTATTAAATTCCTCATAACACCATTCCACAATTACTCCATACCGCTGCCACCTCCCCCGGACCTCCTGTTCTCAGGCAATCTGGGAATTTGTCCTTGTCATTTGCCAAACATCTCAGGCGTCTTGAATCCTTTCCCCCTGCCTCCATTTGATATTGACTCTGCCCCTTTCTGTGCATGGTGTTTGTATATATAGTACATCACTCTCTTTCACACATGCATGCTGTACAAACATTTAATATGTGTGTGTATACACAGCTCTCCATCTATTTTCTCTTTATATAGAGATACTGGTTTAAAAGTTCTATCTATAGAACTTGAACACCAGTTTCCTCATAAAATTCACAAATACATGGGAATCTTTGGATGATCTTTCAAAAGTAGATACTACTAAGATCTCTTACTATATATAGACGAAAATCTATGTATAAACACCCAAATTATCTACACAGTACGCGTGTGAAAGACATGTATTGTATATGAAGGGAGGAAGGTAAGTAACAAAAAGTTATGAGGTGTGATTTCAACGTTAGAGCATCCATTGGCTGTTTACTAAAACTGTATGAAATGTGAAAAGTCCCAGAAACTGGTCTGGTTTGAGGTTTCACTACAGACACAAACTCAGACAAAGATCATCAAACAATGTACTTTTGTTTGAGAACCTTAAAGGTAAATCTGGGCTCAGTTTCCAGTGCCTGAGTAGATTTATCTCATATCAAATCTCTGAGAGATTCCCTGTTCTGGGAGGTTTCAGTGTTAAAACAGATGAAATATGCTGGCATTGGTCAAGTTTCACTTAGAAATTCGGAGTTCTATTTGAACCCAAAAGTCAGGAAGCAAATCCCACCTAGATAGAGACTGAAGAAAATGTTCACAGGATAATAAAATTGCAGAGTTTTGCACTCACCTACTGTTTGGTCCAACATTTTCTTCATCAGCATAGTTGGCCATTACTGGAAGTAGTTGTCCCACTGAACAAGAGCTGCTGCTGAAACAAATTTCTCATTAATGACTTATATCTTACAGGATCAGTTTCCTCAACCTAGGTCCAGTTCCTCTGAAGGTTCTATCTCCTGCATTCACAGGCCTCCCACTATTGGCCACTAGCTTCGTTGTTCCAGTGGAATCTTGCTGATGTGGGAGGTTATAGCCACAGAGGGAAGGGTGCTCTTTTAGGCAGACAGATCCAATCCCATCAAAGGCTTTGAGTATGAGGGCAGAGACTTTGAACTGGATTCTGTGCTCAGTGGGGAGACAGTGCAGAGACCGGAGACCAGTGCAGGCGATCCTGTTCTCTCACCTGCCCTCTCAACCACTTCACAGAGATGTTGAACAACACAGGATGAAGCGGAGAGATGACAAATCCTGTGAGACTCTACAGGGGAAGGCTATGGAAGTGGACAATCAGTTGGTTTCATCTGTGAGGAAGGACCTGAGCCATTTCAGGGTGTTTCCATTCTGCCGGGAGCTTCTTGTAGTCAGGTCAGGGGTATTTAATGATAAATGATATCAAATGCCCCAGCGAGATCCCTCAGGATGAGTATACTGCACTTTCCTTGTCTATGGACAGGAGCTGATAAGCCACCAGCATAGGTGCTGGAAATAGGGGTGCTGCTGCACCCCCTGGCTTGAAATGGTTTCCATTATATAGAAGGTTTACAGTTTGGTTCAATGTCTTTCAGCACTCCTCACTATGCAAATTGTTCCAGCACCTCTGGCCACCAGAGCAGCTTGTACTTTCTCTGTACTGTGCCTTAGCCTGTGGCTTCACAGAAGGGAGCAATGTCCAAGATACTGGCAGCTGACAGAGTTGTCATTTGAGGGTTGTTGGCTTTTTTTTTTTTTTTTTTTGGCTAGTTTCTTAATTAGCTTACTTAAATACTGGGTGATATTGACAAGATCGGTAATATTGAGTGGTGGTGGTTTCTTCTTTTGAAGTGGGTGGTAGCTTCACTTCATCAAAGGAGGTGTTGACAGTCTTTGTGTCCCAGGTATTCTCTGCTCTCTTTTACCATCTGGGCAGGGCTGGGAGAGAGCCACAGGGTGTAGCCCGTGATTGCCATCAATACTCCCATACCTGCTTTTTAAGTGAATGGCCCTAATTTTTGGAAGAATGGTGTTCTGTTCCTGTCCTGTGCTTGGTTTATTCTTCTTGGTAGCCCACAAGGCCATCCCAGATGCAGGTAAATTAATTCTTTGTAGAATTAGGTAATGCCTTGCAGTGGGAGGTATCATGTTCTGGGGTTGAGTGGAGGTAGTCTGAGTTCACAAAACCATTAATGCTCCAGAAAAAAATTAAGGGCATGATTATACTGCCTCTTTGGCAGAGGAGAAATAAGACTTCTGCCTCCTTCATAGCAGTGACACTGCTTTGTAGAAATCTCTGGTGCCTGCATTTCTATCATATTGTATTTTCCACCAATACAACTTGAGTGTTGCTCCTTGCTTTTTCTCTTGCATGTTTACCTAGACTGGTTGGGTGATCTGTATGTGCAGCGATGTGGGAGGGGGTAATTCAATGGTGGCGTCTATAATAGTAGTCAGGGAGTAGCTGTAGTGCTTTGCTAACTTCTACTCCTTGGCCTCTTTATTGGGTAGTGTTTGCATCCTTCTTTTTCTGTTTTTTCTATCTTCCCTCTTTCTCTTGTTCTTGGTCTCCCTGTTCTTTAGTTCTCTTTCCCCTTCTCTTTCTCTTTCTCTCTCCTTTTTCCTTGTGCAGAACTGTTACATTAAAGAACCACAGATAATAGACTTATGTTGGTTTCTCTTCACTTGTTTGGGGATGACTTGTCATAACTGCTATGTGGCTGCACCACTCGTGCATCCTGATGTCATTTCCAAACTCACGAAGATAAATGTTATATCAAAAGGAAACCCAGTGTATTTCCTCTCCCTATTTAAACCGAAAATAACACAGTCCAAAAAAATCTATGAATGGTGACAAGTGAGAACAAACAGAACAAGGCAGATGGAATGCTGTACTTTGGTGGATAAGCCTGTGTGAAAATCTTGGAAGATTATTCTAAGCAAATCCAAAGATGACATTTGCTTTAATAATTTTCTATTTAATTTGACATAATGATTTCATGCAAATATCATTTACATTACAACTACCATCCTGATTTACTGTGAAACTACCTGCACTTGAGAAGTTCTGATTTATAATATAAATCTTGTCTTTTTTTTATTGTTCATATCTTTTCTGGCATCTGGCAAACAGATATTGAGATTTTCTTTTCACATATGTTGCGCAAGAGGAGTTCAGGATGTGTAGTTGTTTAGCATCAGGCATATGTGCTTTAATTCTCACTTCCAGTGGTAAAACAGTCTGTCATATTTTTAAAGAGACTAGAAATCTTAGTCTAATGTGTATTTTCTTGATATTTTTTTTGTTTTCTGTTCTTTATTTTTTTCATCCTTCTTATTGTTTGTATTATTTTGTTCACATCTCCAAAAATATATTTTTTGAGTATTTCAGTAATATCAGTAGGCTCTGCTTCCAGTACAGTGAGTATATAATCCACTCTTCTTTTCAGCATACAGCCCCTTTCACAACATTATTATGACAATTAAAAATTTAAATGTATAGGGCCGTATCCTCAGCTGGTATAAATTGGCATAGCTCAGTTTGGCCATAACATTCTATATCAGTCATTTCTAGAATATTCAGTTAAATTTTTGATACCATGTGTTTTGAGTGAGGGACCATATTTGCATGTGCAGGTGACTTGCTCTATTTGTACGTGGAATTACCTGGTTTGCATGTTCAATTACCTGTTTTGCTCATGCAATTATATGGTTTTGCATACACAATGAATGGGTTTTCATTTGATGGAGCTTACTGTCTGTGCAGAGTTTTGACATTTAGGCCCTTAATTATTAAATATATATGTTTGGCATAAGGGGATCCTGAAGCATTTGTCCCCTGGTGGATAACATGTTTTGATGCATTATTTAAGATCTTGTTTGCCATAAACAATACAGTTTTTAAATGTGTTCATTTCCCGTTCACTTTAGGGAGCTATAGTTTGTACTTCCGGTTTTATGTCTGCCATTGTTCTCTGAAGAGACACACCTGGGTGAAATGTTAAGATTAGTAAAGAAAAATAGTGTTAACCTTAACAGAGAGTCTGTCGTATTTATTGTCTAACCTTGCAACTATCTTTCAAAACAAATACTCTTAAAAATCTCTTTCTCTCTCCCCCGCTTCCACATACTCTCTCTTTCACTCCTCACAATGCAACTAATGGCTAGATCTTGATTCAGCCCTCCCCACCCACACTTGCTGACATCATAAATTATCCAGATCTAAATGGACAACCTTCATTAACTGTGCACTTTACAGAAAGCGCTAGCTCAGGAGCTATGTGCTCTCCCACTTTTATTAAAAGTTAAAATGCTCCTGGCTGCCATGGAAAGGGGAGGATGGGGGAGGCACAATGGAAGACAGTGCCGCAGAGCTAATAAATAAAAATAATAACTATTACCTTTGGCTGAGTGACCCGGGGAGAAGAGCACTGTCGAGCCATTTGTTGTTCCCTTTCACTTGTCAACAGCACTGGCTTAAAAGCCTTAGCCATTGTTCAGGGCCTAATAGCACCTGTTGGGATGATAGGAAGACAGCTGTCCCAAAAAAAAAAAAAAAAAAGTGTGGGGCGGGGCAGAGGGGGAAGGAACCAGTGATTAGTCAAGTAACATGTACTTTGGTGCAGCTGCAGTGGGACATTTTGTGTCTTAAAGTAGGTGAAGCCTCCTTATCCCCCACCCGCTTTTTCCCAGTGCAATAGACTCCTCTTCCCTGAGCTTGCTGACAAGAGTGCATTGTGAACCAGAGCCAAAAACCTAGAGGAATGTCAGATGAGGAACTGATCTTTGCGTGTCATTCTCTGAGAACAGAGCTAGTTATAACAAAACAAAACAACCCTCAACAAGCGGAAGTTGTGCCTTTTTGACAAGAGTAGAGATTTATTGTTTTACTCTTTTTTTAATTGCGCTCTGTCTTTGACAGCTAAGACTTTTCTCTTCTCTTGTTCCCTGGTTTAGTGTCCATGTTAGAAAGATGTAGGAATTCTGGACACTAATAATCAATTGTCTCTTTCCTAGCCCTGAAATTTGTGTGTTAATATTGTAACAGTTTTCTGGGCAATGTGGTTTAATGGGTAGAGCAGGGACTGGAAGTTAAGATATCTAGATTCTTGTCTGTAATCTACATGGATGCTTCTAGCTATGTGCCTCTGGGCAAGTCACTTATAATCGCTGTGCCTCATTTTTTCCTATCTTTAAAAAAGGAGATTACAGTACATATCTTTTTTTTAAGTGCTTTGAGATCTTCAGGGGAATGGTACTATAGTGCATATGTGCAAAGTGTTATGATGTCATTGATTATTATTTTAGTGGAATGGCTTCTATTTGAAAACATAGTGGAAATAAATGTTGAATATGGACTTTTTTTTAATTCTAGCAATAGTGCTAGATACATGTTTTATTATTATTTATACCATGTTCTCATTTTTTAAAAGATTGTTGAGATTTTAACTTACTGGTACCCTAAAAAGTATCCAGCAAGCGAATAAACAGCAGTAATAGAACCCTCAATATATTTTTTTTAAATATTCAATATTAACATGCACACATATGTCCTAATGTATATTTTCTGTTCCGTACCAATCATTTTCTTAAGGTGTCAAAAATTAGCAGAGCAAAAGCATAGCTGTCTGTTAGTATTAAGTAGCTATTATGAGCCCTTAATTAGAAAATTAGTATATTGGTGGTACTAATATGAAAATATTTCAAGGGAATTTATTTGCTTTGATCTAACTGAGATGGAAAAATAAAGCTGATGCGAGATTTAATGGTTTAAATTCCAGATGTTTCTGTTTTTATGTTGTTACTCTTGAAATAGTTTCTGGAAATATTAAAAATATCTCATTGGCTTCTGAGTTATGATGCTGCTCAGTGACTTATTCTATCAGCTGTGTTTTGGGCAGATCACTCTTGAGAAATAAATTCCTTCTTTCACTTATAGCTGACTGGAATTAGAAAGGCATTAGAATGTTGCATGGCACAGAATTTTTCTTCTTCAGTCCATAGGGAAGACATTTTCCCCACATTCCACTCTTTTTCTCACACATGCTCCCATTTATGTAATTGTTGTATTGATCAGAAAGGAAAATGCTGGTCTTAAACTTTATATAGATGTATAATACTGAAAATTAGTTGTTTTGTGTTATTTATTTACATCGTTTTGTAGACCGAAATGGAGATTCATTTTATTAATTTATTTTTTTAAAATAAATATCTCTGAAGAATTATATACGTTGTTGGGATTAATAGGCAGGTAACATGCTTCCTCTTTATCTTTTAATGCCATTTAATATATTTTTGGGGGCACTTTAGTCTTTGTGTACAGTAGAGAGGTGTACCAGTAGAAATTCTGTTGACATAGAGCCAACCACAAAATAATATCAGTGGAGTACATTCACACTCAGATGCTTATGTTGGTGCATTCTGCCCACACAGCATGAAGTGTATTGGCAAAAATCGTGTTGCACTGTAGGTAGGCATCCTAGTGTCTTTCATGCTGTCTTCAGTTATGCTGTATTGTGGAAAATTGTTCCATTTGAGAACTTGCTGCTACTAACATGGACTCCTTCCTACATTGTAAGGACAGGGTATATGATCTTGCTGTGCGTTCAAGGACACGGCACTCAAAGAGATTCAACTAAGGATGATTGAACAGTGAAGGCAGAGGCTACACTGTTACAGCTGTTCTTCACAGAATAACCGCACTCAGTAAGAGTGGTGGCTTGGATGCCATACACTGAGCAATGGGACATGATCATCCTGCAAACATGGAATAGCCAGTAGTGACTCCAGAATTTTTGCTTGCAGATAGCTACAGTCCTAGAGCTGTGTATTGAATGCACTACTGTCCTACAGCACAGGAACACCAAGATGGAACCTGCCCTTGTGGTGGAGAAACTAGTGGCAGTGGTCATGTGGAAGTTTGAAACACAGAGTGCTGTCAGGGAGTAGTCAATTTGGTGTGGAAAACTTGTGGGGGTCTGCAAGGAGATAAAATGAGTTCTGTCAGGATAGGTCAAGTGCAGGAAATAATAGATGGATTCAAGAAGCAGGGCTTCCCTAACTGTGCTGGAGTGATAATTAGGACCCTTGTCCCCTAGCCTGTGATTATATAAACCAAAAGGGAGGGGTGGTCTTGGTGGTTAGGCAAGCCTTGGTCGATCATTGTGGGTGTTTTACTAACATAAATATTGTCTGGTCCAGAAAAGTCCATGACACTCAGATTTCTAGAAATGCTCAACTTCTTGACAGTCTGAAAGCAGGGCCTTTGTGAAGCCATATACTAGGAAACTGCACAGATGCAAGGAAAGGTTTAACTGTTGCCTGAGTAGCTGCAGAATGAATGTGAAGTGTGCCTGTAGAAAACTGAAAGGCAAGTGGAGATGTCTTCTGACAAGGCTCAATCTCAGCAAGAAGAATATCCCAACATTTATTGCTGCACACTTAACGTTGAATAGGGTGAGACCCCTATCGCCAGTGGGGATGAGTGAGTGGCCAGGCTGTATGCTGAACTAAAACAACCTGAAAGTAAGTCGGTTAACAGTAGCACTGCCAGAACGCTTCAGGTGAGGTACTTTGACAGTGGTGATAGCCTGAAAATGTGATCGTTTGTATAGTCACTGGTGGTGTATTGTATTTGTACACTGCTTTCACCATTTTTTGGAATGAATTAAGATAATTTTAAGGAATATTTGATTGAATTGTGGGAGACTTGCATATGCATATATGTGAACAATAGTAAAATGACTGCTGGAGTATTTCTAGATTGAACAGAAGCAATTGCTTCTATAGTATGCAGGATAGCTGACTTTTTTTAAATACTCGTTCAATGTTTTTATTGATCTATGGGACCATTTTTGGCTATGTGAAATACTTTCTAGCACTATGGGCAGCACTACAATGCCAGAAATCACAATAAAGATACCTCAATGTTCAGACATGTATTTTATCAACATGCCAGCCATCAAAAAAAAAAAAAAAAGAGCTAGCAACTTACAGATGATTTTGCTTTTGCTAACTACAACCCATAACTATGTATGGAAAAAGTGCAACAAGAAGCTGGATGTCAATGCATCACAGATGACAAGACTTACAATCAAAGCAGTTCTCTTTGTTCCCTGAGCTTTTGTCTACTGGAGTAGAGCGCAGTGGGAACTGACTCAAAAGGATTGTGGGGAGGTTGGTGGCTCAAGGAGCAGGGATGGAGAGGTGTGATCCTGCCAGAGAAGGGAGCTGTTTAAGAAGTCTGAAAGCCACCTGGGAACATATGTAGCTGAATAGTTTTCTGTGATGATCCTCCCAGTGGATCTGGTGTGGAGTAGGGTCATGCATACTATGGTGGGCTGATCAAAGTATCTCTGCCTTGGAGTTTCTGGGAAAATCTTAAATACTGTGTGTTAACAATCTTTTGTGAAATTGTGCCCACAGACCAAAAGCTGTGTGTAAAAATTAACAGACTATTTCATCCATAGTACCGTACATGCTACAGTGTGCAACTGGGTGGCTGCTGGCCCAGTCGTGTGTATATGTGCGCCATCCTGAATTTTTTTTTTTTTTTTTTGTATTCAGTATCTCTCCCCCTGTGTCAGTTGTGCCCCATGCATGAGCTATGTCTATCTTTGTGGATACATTTCACGATGGCCACATATCCGGGGACAGTGCTACCTTGACTGTAAGAGGAAATGTACGTTGTGTGGTCTTGAATTTCCAAACCTCAGTGCACTGTATGTGTGTCTGTTTGTGATCTATGGTGTCTTGCAAAGCTGCATGTAATGCCTTAAAAGCTGCTCGGTTGTTAGAGAACCATATATGTGGGTGTGCAAATGCTGTATGTTCATGTAACCCCATGATAACAATTGCACAAAACTATTTATAGTTAATACTGCCTTGTTCACTTGTTATGAACGTTGTCTCGTGCTGCTATTGATACAGGTAAGGTCTGTGCAATTAAAATACTCTTTAAAAAAAGAGATTTTTCTGCAAGTATACCTTTGTCTATCATTTTGATGGAGGGAGGGAAGAAGATTAATTTATAACGTGGACTTTAGGTCTGAGTTTGTTTGCCTTCCAGTGTAAACTGGGAGAGCAGTGGGTTAATTTTGGTGCATTGAGAATACTTATGCAAGAATAGTTGCTGGAGGGTGTTGGTATAATGGTGTGCAGATGGACATGGGGTGAAGAAATGGTGGATAGATGGCAGAGTGTGTTTACAGATAGATTAGAAGGAAAGGCTATATGGGTTCACACCATGTTCTCCATCAGCTCTTTCCAGGCAATGCAAACATACAGGCACACATTGCCAAGAGTTAGGGTATATCAGCCTACACTATAGTTTCTTTAATGGGACTTAAACAATCACTTGCCTTCCCAGATTCTCCCTCTTCCAGGGATGACCTGTATCGGCATGAGGCATTCAGACTGTCCGGGGGTCCAGACGGATGTTGGACACTGTTCTTTACTCCACCTTGTTGTCCACTTGCTGGCCAGTGCCAGACACGTCCCTCTCATCCACTGCTCCACAGGGGCTTCCTCCTCCTCTCCTGGACATGAATTGTTCACTGTGGTTACGGGGGAAATGATAGTGCCCCTGGTGAATATAGCAGCCAGATGGTTATAAAAGACACAGGTCATGTGGGTAGCTCCGGAACTCATTGTTCTCCTTCACCTTCTGCCTCAGCTCCTTTCCCTTTGCACAGCCCTGGGACTTCTCTTTGGAAGTTTTGAGTTTTGCCGTTTCCTTTGCCTAGTCACTGTAAATAGTCTTGTTCCTATGGGAGTGCTGCAGCTGAGCCTGCACACACTCCTCTCCCTACAGTGCAAGGAAATCGAGCATCTCCTCCTTGAACCAGGCAGCAGCACAGGACTGAGAGTGAGGAGCCATGCTGTCAGCAAATAATCAGCAGATAACAGCAACAGATATGGCTGTGAAGACCTTGCTGGGCATTTAAAAGTGAGGTGGGCTTCTAGTCATTGTGACCCCTGAACAATGGAGTTCAAAAGTGCTTCCAGACAGGTCACTCCTGAAGGGAATGTTACATTGTGGGATTGCACTTGGAGGGCTGCTTATGGGTTCAGGTACCCAGGCATTCACATTGCCACTATGCTGATAGAACTATAATAGCTGGAGGTTTAGGTCATTCCAAAAAGAGGAATAAGTAAGTTGGAAAATGTGAAGAGTTTTGTCAGTAAGAGACAAAATTAAACGTGGATGCTGCACTCCAGGCTGTGCTGAAAATAATGAGTGTTAGTACAACTTTCTAGCGTAAACTAGGCCTTAGAACTCAGTTCCTTTCTCACAATGAAACCTTTTTCATGAAAGAGGGATTTAGAACAAATATGTCAATGAAGCACAGTTAAAGCTCAAGTAAACCAAGAACAGGTATTATGTTATGCACGGTTAGCCCACAAGAAATTGGTTTACAAAGGTCGTTTTCTATTCATTTACTTAGGTCCTTTATTTTTTTAATACTTTCAGAGAAGCTTAACATATACACATGCTCACATACACAAACGTGTGTGTGTGTATAGATACATACACAAATTGGACTGGTTTATAGAGCCTACTGCACTGGAGAGAATGTGGTTTTATTCCTGGCACTGTAGCTCCATTTGAGAATTACTGGATGCTGGCGTGAGTCTCCAGGTCTCATTGTTCCATCTGAGGGAGTCAGTCTTGAGAGTGTTTGGCACCAAGGGGGGAAAGGAGGGAGAGTTCTTGGGAATGAACATGAACTGAAGAGCCAGTATGCTGCTGTAACAATGGCTGGCACAGTTGGAGGGCCATTCACCATTGGGTATTGCCATAGGCATTGATGCGAAGCAGCATATGCGAGCAAAAGAGGCAAAGGTGAAAAAAGGAAAACAAAATGCTGTGTAAATATATTATGAAGGACATAATGACTGATAAACATACAACCAGGAAAAAAAAATTGCTGTGAATTAATCTGTATTTCAGGTCAAAGGACTCTGTTCATCCACGTTCTTCTCTTTTGCCACTATTTATTTTACAATTTCTGTTATTCGTCCCATATTTTGTTCTCTTTCTCTTCCACTGCCCTAGCCATAATTCTCCATAACATTTAGCATTAATGGAGTGCTTTTAATCATTGAGAACCTTTGCAAGTATTAACTTCACAACACCCCTGTGAGTTAAGTACTGTAATATCCTCACTATTCTGTATGTGTATCACTGCTATCTACTAGATACAACCAGAACTAGTGTTCTAAAGGCTAGATTCACAATGGAACTTAGATGTCTAGAAAATCATTGGGATTCACAAAGCTTGAGTTAGGCTCCCTATACAATGAATGGGGAGAGATAGGCACCTCAGAATAATGTTCACAAAAGCCAGGATGCCAGGTGGCTCTTCACCTAAGCTAGCCAGTGGGATGCCAGGTGTGGGATGCCAGTGGGATGCCAGGACCCACCCCTCTCACAGAGATAGGTACTTAAGTGTGGGCTGCAGGGATGCATGTCCCTCTGCTCTGGGATTCTCCGCTGCAGCCCCTCTCTTGGTGTTAGGTGCCTATGCTGTTTTTCCCAGAAGCCAGATGGAGAGGGTGCTCCCTCATAACTTAAATAACATAAATAATGAAAGAATCAGTAGGCCAAAGAGAAAGAGTGTGCAATGAGTCTGTAGCCTGATGGGTTGAGTACTCACTTGTAAAGTGGGGGACATTTCCAGCAGGGGAGCCGAAAAACGGGGGGACAAAGGGCCATGGCCCTCCCACTTTTTGCCACAGGCCCAGCTCCCTGCTCCTCCTCTTCTTCCCAGAAGCTGGAGCCCAGCCTGGGTAAGAGCAGCCCAGGGAGCCCAGGCAGCAGTGTGGAGCCACAGACCTTCCATCTGCCTGGGGTGGAAGGGCCCAAGAGCAGTCCCCAGCCTGTGTGTCCTCCCAGGCCCCTGGCCTAGGGCAGATGGAGGGTCCGCTTCCTGGGAGGCTCTTACCATGGCCCGGCTGCGGCTCTTCAGCCCCCGAGGCCCCGCCACCAGGCTGGAAGCTGGAGCCGGATTGGGGTAAGAGCCACGCACTCTCCACCTGCCCCAAGCTCCCCAACCTGGCTCCAGCCTGGCCGCGGGGAGGGGTCTTAGGAGGAAGAGTAAGGACAGGGGTGGGGCCAAGGAGGGGGTGGGGCCTTGTGCCCCCCCCATACACACTTTTAGGAAGAATCCTCCTGCCTCCAGTCCCCCTGCTCCAATGACTCATCTTAAATTATTTATTCATAGTGAAACAGCTTCAACAAGAGAGACTGAAGGAGCCCCACATCAGACTATCCCTTAGCCCCGTGATTAGGGCATGCTCACAAGAGGTCCCTGTTCAAATCCCTTCTCCCCCTCAGATGGAGGAGGGATTTGAACCAGGTGAGTATCTTAATCACTGGGCTAAAACTTATGAGGGAGGTGGTCCTCCTTCTATCCATTTTGTGTAAGCTCACCTACAGGGGCCTCATCCAATAGTTGAGCTCTGAACATGTTTACTGGATCTGGACCACAGACAAGTTAGGTGGAGGAATGCCTGTCTTTGTGAATTGCTTTGGCTCAGGGATCTGGACACCTGGCATTGGACTGCTGTGTGCATGTGAGAGGTACAAAAATATAGGTTCTTAGAGTAGGTATAGTTTGACTTCTATATTTGCGGAGACAGCTCCAGTCAGGCAATGGGGCTACAGGTGGTGGGGCAAATTCCACGCCTACCAGAGGTTTGCAGTTTTGCTCTGCCCCCCAAACTATGCCTGTGGTGCCTAGGTAACTTTTGGGGCACAAATTTTGGTGCCAAGTGAATTTTGGTCCCAAGACTTTTGTGAATCTAGGTCAGTGATTCTCAAACTTTTGTACTGGTGACCCCTTTCGCATAGCAAACCTCTGAGTGCGACCCCCCCCCTTATAAATTAAAAACACTTTTTTGTATATTTAACACCATTATAAATGCTGGAAGCAAAGCAGGGTTTGGGGTGGAGGCTGACAGCTCATGAACCCCCATGTAATAACCTCACAACCACCTGTGTGGTCCCAACCCCCAGTGTGAGAACCCCTGCTAGCTCTGTGTGTCATAGGTTCTATGTTGCTAATAGCTAACAGAGATTTTCCTTTAACTCAAGTAGATGAGTCCTGTGTTTCTGAAGAAGGAAGAGTTAAGCACTATCGCCTCTGTTACTGAGAAGTTGTGAATGAGTATGGCATACAGCGTAGCATATCCAGCATCTGTGTTTGTATAGCACTTAGCATAATGAGGTCCTGGGTCCATAACTGGCAATTGTACTAGGTGGCTAGAAATTGTTACAGTATCATCCCCATTTTACAGATGGTGAAAATGAGGTAAAGCTGTTCAGTGATTTCCAAAATCCATGAAGTGAGTCCATGTCAGAATAGTGATTAGAAGTAGCAGTTGCCAGTTCTCAGTCGTGTGCTCAGATCACTAGACTGAGTCTAGCTTTATGGTTGGTACACATTGCATGAGTACCCATATGTAAATATGTAAACTTTCTCAATTGCACAACGTATGTCTGTTTTGCAAACAATTTACTGTGTTATTTCTTTTCCCAGTGTATGTGCTCCTCCCAACAAAATGTTCTAGGCTTTTATTTAGTTTGTGAAAGTTTCTATGGTGTAGCTTTTAGGACAATTATGTCTTTTTCATATTTATCTGTTTCAAATCAGTTTTTATAGCGTGGATATAATACATACATTTTAATCATTTTAAAGATACAATATGTAAACTTTTCACAAACAATACTCAGAATACATGAACAGACATATTACATTACTGTATAACACAATATAATCAAACTATAATTTGATATAGACTTTCAGTTCTTCCTTTTGAATGGGGAATGGTCTCTAAAATCATAGTATTCTTTTTTAAAATAAAAATATTTGCAGGCTGTAAAAATAGCAAAATTCTGTCAAAGTGCCTCACGTGACACTTCCAGTTCAAGTCAAAAGAGGTTTCAAACTACTTTAGTACATCAGTTAAGCATGATTACATGTATCTTAAACAAAAAATCCATGTAGTATTATTTTAAATAGTTAACATACAGTATTTCAACAGGGGAAACGCTTATTAGATCACAACAATCTATTTTACGCCATCAGCATTGCAGAGGGGATTATAATTGTGTTAAATTTTCATATTACTCATATTTACACATTAATGAACAGATGCATTGTTACTATTGGGATTTTGCCATTTGGCCTTTCACATCCCTAATCACGAATTTCCTACTGAGATCTTTACCATTCTAGCAGAAATTCAGTCACTGATACATGGCTGTCCATTGAATTCATTATTGTTAGCTTGTTTGTTGCAGCTCTTCCTGAATTACCAGTAGAGTCAGGTTGCAAGAACAGTAATTTGTAACATGAGTTGTTTCATTACAGTCAATAGGTTTTTATTGACAAAACCAAAAAAAAAAAAAAAAAAAACACCAAAAAAAAAAAACAACAACCCTAAAAAATTGCATTGATGTTAATCACAGCCACTCCTATCCTGGTTTATGCCTAGAAAGTTAACTATGATTTCTGATCAAGCACCTTCCAATAACATGGTCATGAAGGAGTCATTCATTTGGACGGACTATTTGTTACAAGGAGGGTAATTGTACTACGTTGCTGTGTAGCTGTGCTATGTCTCTGCTTGGTAGTTAATACAGCGGCCTGCAGTGAACCTGGAGTGTTCTGTAGGCTTCAGAAACCAGGCTACTGTTGCTTTAACTCTCCAAGTTAGACAGAAGACTTCTGTTTCTTTACTAGCACACTACAGCGCATATTTTGTCTAGCTGCAGGGGAAAAGCTTTGTCATGGACTTTGCTGACAATAGACTTAAAAGTAAAACGGTCTACTTTTGGTGCCTGGAGGTTCTGTAGCCTATTGTTAGTTCACAATGGATTTCTATTGCTGCATTCCTGGTTTGCAAAGGTTTGTTAGCTTTTAATGACTGACAGTCCTCTATTGCAAATACCACATTGACGCTGGCCTGTTTACATGCTACTCAAGAATTTTTGAAAAACACAGGAAAAAAGAAAACAGCAATGTTTATTTGACCTATTCAAGATATGTTTTAAAAAATGGTTTCCTTCATGAAGTGTTTACTGGGAAAGTACAAACTTTGGAAATATTTGTAAAAGTGTTTAAAGCACAGTGGAATCTTCTTATCATGAACTCAGGAATGGAAATATTAATGTTATAACGTTAACATGCAGCTTCTCGTAGCTATTTCATTGTGATCTAATTGTAAATTTTGAGCTTGTAATTAAATCTTTTATTAATGTAGTTCTTGTTATTACAAAAAAGTTAGAATAAAACTTCATTCACCCTAACATTTAAAGAGCAGAATTCATATAATTATATATTTTTTCAGTATTAAACTGGAGACCAAACATTTAGGGATGGTGTGTGTGAGAGAGAATATTATATTATATTGTTAGTTTATGAAATAAATATTTTGGGTTCACTTTAATTTTCCACAAATCCTTTATAAAGAGAGAATAAAATATTATATTATTGGCATTTTGAGAGAGAAAGAAACGTTTGATATGGTTTTATTGAAAATTGCACACAGATTTTGTGACACTGATTCCTGAGAGCTTTAAGATAGGGGCTCAAGAAGGTTGGCAAAATTAGCCAAACAAGATAATGAAGGCTCCTCATAAAGCTTTTTACTGTGGGGAAAATTAACCAGTTGCTAATAATTGTATGGTCCCTAGGCCAGACGGTCCCTTTGATAAGTTAACATGTACTCCTTTTATGCTCCTGGTAGGGGGTAAACAAATGCCTGAACAAATACAAATACACATAAACACAAATGTGGAGAATAGCAGTATATGTCTTAGATCCAGATAATAAGTGTGGGTATTGTTATTTAGATGGCGCATACTGGGACACTTATCTTTTAGTACACTCCATTTTCTAACTGAATGCAGTACTAATCGTGGGATTGAAAGCCATTGTAATTGTGTACCCATCTAAATGCTGACAAGAATATACAATTACATTGTTTGGAACTGAGTTTAATGTTCTCTGAATTTTATTAGCATTTATATTTACTTATGCATTAAAATTCCACACAAAAAAGAGGTCAAAATGCAAGAGTTAGAGACATAAATATCGGCCGAATCCACACCCTCAGTGTATTTTCCCCTGAAAATATTGAACAAATATATTTTATTATAAAAAGGAAGTGATAGAAATCTGAAATAAGAAAATAATGGGTTTCCATTCTAGGCATTGCTTCCCCCCCACCTCCCCACTTCTGGATTTTACAGTCTTTGTAAAGCTTTTTATCACACCAAACTTTTTATTATTATTATTATTTTTATTATTATTATTTACAATGTCTGAATATGTGTGTGTTACTGGAAAATCTTTCCCCGGTGTACTTACCACCACACGATGTTTAAACACACATTATAAAGTGGATGTAATTGTAAACACACACAGAGGGACATAATTACATGTAGCAGATTTAGGAGCTAATTCTTTGCCTTTTTTTTTAACTCTGCATTTTCTCAACATAATTATTTTTTGACTGCAGACTAACACCCTGAAATTGACAAGCATCCATTATAAGCAGGAACTTGTTCACTAAATTGAAAAACAATGAATTGCAGGTTTATATGTGCCCATTGTCATACAGAATTACTATGGCTTTGTTCCATAAGAGGAAAAAGCTAATGATTTTGAAACAGCAGGTGACAAAACACATTCTCTCCCCCCCCCCCCCCTTCTTCTTATCAGTTTGTTGATGAAGTCATTACGAATTGGGGCCCAGAATAGGGTTGGCCTTATTTTTAGCAGATAGACTTTTAATGAGTTCTATTGTGGAGCCAGTCATGTTGATTTTCTTACATTTTTTTTTCTCCCTTCACTCAGAAACTCCCAGTATTGAAAAGCTACTATCAAAGGACTGGAAAGACAAGCTTCTTGCCATGGGATCAGGGAACTTTGGAGAAATAAAAGGTAACATTGTCACTGTGATCCTACAGAGTTAAAATGAAACAAAAATAAAATGTGTATATATAATTAGCATTATGGAACTTCTTCATGTTTTTTGTTTTGTTTCTCATTTCTTTGTTTGTTGGCAGTGTACAATCTACCAGTGTGATTTTTAATAAACCATGGTATGTCCTAAATGAACAAGCCATTTTCATTTATGTAAGGCTTTTGTTCCATCTTTAATTTTGTTTTTGTCAATACAAGGGGAGTCTATTATAGGATTCATATAAAACGCAGCAGAGATTTTCACAGTTCGCATATTAACATAGGGTTTAGCATCCATCTACAGCAGGAACTACACATCTGAAATCGGAAGGAGATCAGAAATGTTTGCTATTGTTGGTGCAGATTGTGATAATATTGTGCAATAGATGAAAGGGCAAAGTTTTTGTAGTAAAGCATGTTCCTTTAAAGTCCTGCTGTAGAAGGAAAATGCAAAATGTGACCATTATTCAGCAGTAGTACCTTCTGTTTTGCCAAGATATTTACCCATTTTATATATGTGAGGTCATTTTATGAAACTGGTAGTTGTTTATTTTTATACAGTATTTCTGCTCAAAATAAGTGTGTCAAACTTGATGTAAATTCCAAAGAAGCCAATGTTCCCCTAAAAGAAAACAGTGTGAGACTCCCACTTCCTACATGATAGTCAGATTGGGCTACTGTGATCATCTAATCTGACCTCTTGTATAACATAGAACTTCCCCGAATTGATTTAGATAAATTCATGGAGGATAGGTCCATCAATGACTATTAGCCAAGATGGGCAGGGATAGTGTCCTTAGCCTCTGTTTGCCAGAAGCTGAGAATGGGCGACAGGGGATGGATCACTTGGTAATTACCTGTTCTGTTCATTCCCTCTGGGGCACCTGGCATTGGCCACTGTCAGAAGACAGGATGCTGGGCTAAGTGGACCCAGTATGGCCGTTCTTATGTTCTTAATCCTGTTTGAACTAGAACATGTCTTGCACCACTTACATCAATGCAAATCCAGAGCAGCACCATTAAAGTCAATGGAATACACCAGTGTAAAAGTGGTGTGACATCAGAATTAAGCCCTACTTATTTTTAATAGACCTAGTTTTCTGCTGTTGTTTTACTCATATTGGGGCAAACCCTGAAGTCCTTATTCAGAGAAATTCCCAAAAACTTACTCCAGACAGTTTTAAGGACCTGTTTCACAGTGCACAGTAATACTCAGTAAAATGTTGAAACAAAAGCTGTCAATTTACTCTAATCCTAAAAGGCAGTCTCTTAGAGAATAATTCATAGGTTTATATTAAAACTTAGTATTTTATTCATATGTTCCTTTCAGCTTGTCACTCACAAATAAGCCACCGGCACTAGCTTGCTCTAGTCCACCGACTTACACAAGAGGGAAAGTATGCCATTTGCTCCCCCCAACTTCTCTAGCTAGGGATTGTAACTCATATGAGTCCAGAATAAATATACGCATCTGGTACACTTATTTGATAACTTGATGACCAAACACAGCACTTCAGCACCAAGTAGCCTGAGATATTTCTCTTATTATAAGTGGGCCAAATTCTGAATTCCTTACTCAGTCTTTGCACACGCAAACGCACTTGAGCACATTTACCTCACATGTGTGAGTCAATTGGCCAGAGAGGGCTATTGCTAATATCTCGGCTTATGTGTGATTAGTACATATTAAAAAAGTATATGATTTAAGTAACCCTACGATGTGGTGTAAACGGATTCATTAATCTTTAAGGCGTTTCAGGCTGAGGATCCATAGATGGTTTTCATTTCAGCTTTCGATGTTGTGTTGCTGCAGCAGCAACCGCAAGCTCTCTGGAACTTCTTTAACCCTTGAGATTCTGGAGTTTTAAAAAAATTACTCCCTATGATTCTCCACTCTCTTCGGACTGAGTAAAGTCTCTGAAGCATGCTCTGTGCTAAGAAGGCAGTCTCTTCCAAATCCCTATGATCTTGTTCTGTTGGAGGGCAGTCTTTTTTCTCCCTTCCTCTCTTTCCCCTTCACAAGTTAAACATGAAAGCAGCAGCGACTATAAGATAACACGAAAGAAATTCAACAGCTCTTTCAGTATTGCCTGGGGGGCCGGGGGAGGATGGGGAGCAAGCGTACAGCCTCAAAGAAGAGTTTTATTTGCTTTAACTTTTGTTTTTAAATTTCATATTTTGAACACAAGTTGAGTTATTGTTTCATAGCTTTGTTCAAAGCCTCACACCCAATGCATTTTACTGGAACTGTGGTTCTATGACTGGGGGCATGGTTATTAGGTGTTTGGATCAGGTTTGGCAGTAAGCTGTGAAAACAGGCGCTGGTTTATTTTTCCTACTGACTGCCGTGACAGTTGCAATTATTGTGCATTGTTTGTAGGTGGCTAGAAAGAAGGGAGGATACAATAGAGCGTTGCCCTCTGGAGGTAAATGAATTTGACTTACAGGTTCTTGGGGGGGGGTCATGCAGGCTGATTATTTAGTGCCCAGGAATGTGGTTTTCATGCCACCGCCAGCCATGAGCGACTAGCAAACAATAGGTCAGTGGTATTGCAGCTGTATTTAGTGAGACAACATGAAAGGTGTGCAAGTTGAGCAGTTTTATACATACACACACAGGCATTGTACTGGAAAGAAGTAATGTTTTTGCCCTGCTATGTGAACATGAGGTTATTAACAGTTTTTCAAGTGTAATTTTTAAATTCTGTATATATCTATATATTTGGCTTGGCAACTGCATTTAAAAAAACATTTCTCTATTAGTGATATTTGGAAACGTGTTCTCAAATAGTGTCTTTTTTTATTAGGACATTCTGGAAAGTGTACAGGACTGAAGATGTTTTGCCCAACTATTTTGTGTAGCAAATAGTTTTTTCCATTTAAATGTTCAAAATTTCATTGTGTTTTTCATTAGATCCAGGGGAGTTTTACAGGGTTGTGTGCTGCAGATTCAGCACTAGGTTGCGTATGGTTATTGCCTGGGTTTATGTCATTAACTTTGAATTAGAGTGTCTGGTAGAGGCAAAAATCAGAGGAAGATTAGACTGCAGCAAGAATCTTTATTTTCTGTTCCTTTTATTTCTTTTAAATAAACAAATGGTAATATTTTACCAGAGGTAGGGAAGTATGTGCATTCGCTAGAGCAAGCACCAGTGACATCAGGATTCGCCAGTTCTAATCCCAACTCTGCCGCTTACTTGTTCTGTGACTTTCCGCAAGTCTTTTAATATCTCTTTCTCAATTTACCCATCTTTACAATGGGAGAAGCAATGCTTACTCATCTTTCAGGGAGTGCTCAGAGACCTAATTATTAGTTGAATTTCACTTTGAGATCATCAGGTGGAAGGATCCATATATGTCCAATTATAAAAGAAAAGGGAAAATTAGTGTTTTATTCTTGTGGTGTGAATGTATGTGTGTATTCTGGAAAAGTTCATTCCAGTTTCATACACATTTCAGGGATATCACCTACATTTAAAATTGCGGGAAACTTCCAGAACCAGTAATATCTATAAAAATTGAATTAAACAAGTGTATCCATTGTATGTTGTGTGTGTTTGTATAGATATGTAGCAGAGGTGGGCAAACTATGGCTAGTGGGCCCCTCCTGTCTGACCCATGAGCTCCTGGCCCGGGAAGCTCGCCCCCGGCCCATCCCCTGCTGTTCCCCCTTCTCTGGGTGGCAGGGCTGCGAGCTCCTGGGGCAGCGCAGCTGCAGAGCCTGGCCTGACCCAATGGCAACGGCATGGCTGGCTCCACCTGGGTGGCACGGCTGTAGCGCCACCAGCCACCGGTGCTCCAGGCAGTGCTGTAAGGGGGCAGGGAGCCGGGGGAGGGGGTTTGGATAGAGGGCAGGGGAGTTCGGGGTGGTGGTCTGGGGGCACTAGTGTGGATAGGGGTTGGGGGGTCAGAGGGCAGGGAACAGGGGGGTTGAATGGGGACGGGGTCCTGGGGGGGCAGTCAGGAATGAGAGGAGGGGTTGGATGGGGCGGCGGGGGGCAGTCAGGGGCAGGGGTTCTGGGGGCTGTCATGGGGATGGGGGTTGGATGGGGCAGGAGTCTGGGGGGGCATCGGGGGCAAGAAGCGGGTGGGGGTCGGATAGGGGGCAGGGCTGGGCCATACAATTTCTGAAACCCGATGTGGCCCTCAGACCAAAAAGTTTGCCTGCCCCTGATATATAGTAATAGTGGGTAGAAGAAAAGTACAAGTCTGAGGATGGAGGCTTCCAAGGAGAGCTTATTTTGAAAGTCACACAATTTTGAATCTGCTCAAAGCAAGTCAATCCAGAGTAGACTAAATGAAATTCCAATATAAGATGCCCTTTAATTCTTTTCAAAGCACCAAGCAATTAAGTTGTTAAAAACTTTTAAAATATGTATTGAATTAGTTAGATATGTTTAAATAGAAATTCTTTCTACATCCACTGTTTTTGCAAATGGGTTCAGAAAAGCCCGTTGGATTAGTCATGGGTAATGCACTTTATTGGATTCAGTGAAGCAGGATGAGTTTCAGAGCTAAAACTGATCACCTACAGGAGTTCGATTTCCTCCCAGTTCAGCACAGCACATTAGCTTCCATGTAGTATAAGGTGAGAGTGGTTGTCTTCCTCTATAGCATTAATATTGGCTACAGAAGAGGCAGCATATAGGATGGACCAATGGCCTAGTGCAATATGGCAAATCCTGAATTGCTGTGTTCCACTGTCTCCACACCCGGAAAATACTCCGCTGTTGTTAATGGTATTTCAGTTCCACCAGTGTTAGCATTATTGGAAGTCCTATTGTAGATGGGAGGTGTCAGCTGACGCGACCCCTTCAAGCACCTGATTAGACCAGCTCTCATCAGATACAATGGTAGCATTCAGTGGCCCTGCCACACTAGGTTTTCCAGTGTTGCTAACACTAGTTGGATTGAACTGTCATTAGCAATTGTGAGAAAACTTTGAAAAACTTTCCTAGTATGCATAGGGCTTTTGGGTTAATCTAATTTATTTCCCATTTGCCAGGAGTTAATACATTTTGATATGTCCCCCACTTAACTAATTTTGAATCCATATAGGGAATTACAAGACAAAAGTTTGAGCTGACTTTTGTTTAAAATCTTCCTGACTTTGCTTACTTACAGAATTAAAGACATTGTTTAAGAATTGTCGTGCCTGAATCTCTGAAAGTCTGGGCAAGTCTGAATCTGCATTTTTTTTAAAGCCCTCTCTATTGCATGGGATAGTCCTCAAACAACTCTAGTGAACTCTTCTTTTCACCTCATGTAAAAATGAAGAGTCATTGGGGCAAATTTGGCTCTCAACTGCACCCGTTTGAAAGCAGGGCAACTCCAATGGAGTAACTCCAGATTTAAATGAGTGTAGTTGAGAGCAGGATTAACCCACCATGCCTAATCTTAATACACTAAACCCATATATATGTCACATGGACATTTATTTTTAAGCAGAAGCTCTGTTCCATGTTGTATGAAATATCAGTACAGGTATTTATATTAAACTATGTTTGATATATGACAAAAGTGTGTTTGATGAAGACTTTAATCTTGCTTGTGTATAGTGAAGTTGGGGCATGGGGGTATATTCAGTGAACAGTTTTATGACTGCCAATAATGGATTAAAAGAAATAATCCATTCAGTGAGACTATAGCTCATCAGAGTCATGAATTAAAGACATATGTTATGTAGATTCAATGTATGGATTAAAACGGATAATCTGTGAGGTGACACACAGAATCTTGAGATAAGTGGGCTATGCAGAGTCAGTATATGGATTGTGACGGATAATTCCATTTAAGTAACACTGGACAAGTTGAAGACAAGAAAGCTTGGGGTAGTGCTCAGGTTATGAGCAGTAATCCAGTGAGTGACATGTTGGATCTCATAATCTGTAAACTGAAGACAAGAGAGCAAAGTATTCCACATTAAGATGTGGGAAAGGAGAGGGAGGGGGGGATTATTCATTGGGCAAAACCTGGGTTTAAACCTTTAACTAATAAAGCACAGATCGCCAGGGGATGTGTGAAAGCTGAGCATTCCCTTCATATCTGTGTGAATTTGCATTTTCAAATAATCATTTGAAAAATGTTTGCATGTTTCTGTCAGATGTGGAACTGTAGTATTCTTTTTTATTGAAAGTGTTGAATTTGGAATAGGAGAGAGAAGGAGAGTGAGAGAGAGCCATAAGTAGAGGAGATAAGATACATGGGGTGGTTGGCTTCTTAAGTATGATAAATTCAATATTTATTGCAACTTACTTGGTATCATCTTCTCTCAGTTTATTTACTTTGGTTTTTTTAATAGTAGCAGTTTTCTGACAGTGAGCTTTAGTCCTTTGCTGATATTCCAAAAGTGCTGGAGGGGGGAACCTGCCCAGTGTCACACTGGGAAACCTAAATTTTAAGGGCAAACTTGGCAGCTGCTGAACTAGTGTAGGTTGATCAGAATACCATGGGATACTATCAGCCGGCAAAAAAACAGAGAGTGCCAATCGAGCCACACCAACGCAGTGCCGCTTTCAGGCGAATTTGAAAGACTGAAATGGACACTGTGGCTGGAGGGAGCTATTCTCATTTGTCCCTGCAGGTGGAGGTTAGTTCAAGAAATGGAAAAGGCAACAATGTCTTGGGAGGAGGCCACCAAATAGGATTGGAGGAGAAACTGTTAAAATGTCTAAAAATATTAAAATCGAGACCTTTGTGACAAAGTAGTTAAAATGCTGCTTTCAAGCTGTACTGGATTATTTCAGCATTTTTCTGAATAAGCATTATGACTCATAATAAATAAAAAAATCAAATCCCACTTAACCAAGTTCCTCTTTTATTTTTTTAAAAGTGGAGTTATCAATAAAGGGGGAAATAGTCTAAAATCGAACTAATTTAAATAGCAAATGGTAATTGCTTTATTTTGTTTGACCATATGGATGCCAAACCCCTCCATTTAAACGTCATCCAGAGCGTTGGCTTAAAAAATAAAAAGGCTAAAACCAGTGTCCTCTTTGAGTTAAAAGTACATCATGTATGCGCTGATAGAGATTAATGTTCTGAGCTACATTTACCAGTCAAAAGGAAGCACGTATATATATGTGTGTGTGTGTGTCTATATATATATATATAGACACACACTTCCTTTTGAGAGAGAGATCTCTCTCTCTCTCTATATATATATATATATATACACGCACACACACACACACACACACACACACACACATATTTTATGCTGGGTTTGTCTTTTGCTGCTGTATAAAATTCAAAACATGAACCAGCTAGCATAGTTACAGCTTGTTGCCTGGATGGGGACAATGAATAGCTGCTGAGAAGTAGTCCTAATACAATGTTGTCTATTCTTTTTGTAACCTTGACAGTAAGTAACTAACCTGGTTAAATACCAAGCTTTGTTTGCAGTCTACTGTACCAAAACTTTTATGACAGCCAATATTGAATATTCACTGAGGACTTATTTCTCGCATTGCAGAATAGGTAATGTACTGGTCTGTTTCAGAATGCGCTACTGAGCAGAAGGCTATGTCCTTGTCCCTACAGAATATTCATTCTTGAGGGTAACAGCTAAAGATTATTGTTCATCAAATGTTTTAGTTCATTCCAAGCCATCTTCCTTGAAGGCTAAAAGTTTCAGACAGTACACATGCTCAAATCAAGATGAATATCCACCTTCTAGGCTGTTATTCCAAAAAGAACATACTTTATTTGTTAAAATACAGAAGAAAATATATTACAGAAAACTGTAGATAGACAACTGTTTTTTTTTTTTTGTTTCTTATTGTAAGCTATGGCTCAGCTAGTACAAATCAATCAGAAAGTTTCCTTCTATTAAGCTGATTTCACATATCAGTATGGAGTCAATTAATTTAACAAGCTAGGTAGCTGTATATTTCAGACATGCATTGTAAAGTAATGAGAAGAACAGGAGTACTTGTGGCACCTTAGAGACTAACAAATTTGTTAGTCTCTAAGGTGCCACAAGTACTCCTGTTCTTCTTTTTGCGGATACAGACTAACACGGCTGTAACTCTGAAACCTGTAAAGTAATGGTGGCCACTGTGTACTGAAGTTGGTTTAAATACTTAGTTGAAAATGCCAATTTTCAGATTTTTATGTCCTGGCAATCCCAAAGAGTTACTGGCTTGAAAATCATCATGCCAGCTCACAATAAATACTCATTGTAGCTATTTCCATAGCATTGAGTTGGAAGCATACAGAGGTTTGTATGCATGTACAAACACACACTCACAAAACACACAAACACATAACAGTGATATAGCATTAATAATTTGGTTAATCAATGACTGGTAATAAATGTTAAAAATTTCTGGTCAAAGACAGAAAAAAGGTGTTTAAATTCCATACTTACCCCAGCCAGTTATGTCTGTTTATCAGGATACATTTCCTGAAAGAGCATAACATAAACTCCCCATTGCCCCACATACAGAACTGCTGTTGACGTCAATGGCAGTTCCATGCGTGGATCAAGGGGAGAATATTCCCATTTAAAATGAATACTACCAGGCTTTAACACTATGATTTTAAAGGGAACATAACCAAGCTAAAATTAATGCACCAAATCTGAAGATGACTTATATCAAGTGCAATCCCATTGGCTCCAATGGATTTGCATAGGGGGTAAATTAGTACAGAATTGGACCCATATGTTTAAAATAAATCCCTGTGTGTTTCTAGCTACACCTAAGATTACTGACATGGAAACAACAAAAAATCAAATATACACTTCACTATTTATGCTGTTAGTTTGTTTTGCATTTCACTCGTTTGGAGAATGAAATTAGGCAGTTGATCCATTTCACTTTCCAGTTCCCGTTGTTTAGCACAGTAACATTGTGTTTGGGTTTCGAACACTGCAGGGGGAAGTTTAAATTG
The DNA here is from genome assembly GCF_027887155.1 of Malaclemys terrapin pileata. Classification (NCBI taxonomy): domain Eukaryota; kingdom Metazoa; phylum Chordata; order Testudines; family Emydidae; genus Malaclemys; species Malaclemys terrapin. Next base: position 118,682,252 of record NC_071505.1, read on the forward strand.
GGGGGGCGGGGAAGGAGGGCTGTAAAAATGTCAAGGAAAAAAGTCTGTTCAAAGGAAGTCCAATCCTGAAGTTATATCCAGACTTGGACATAACTCCTGTTGATGCTGGTGGGAGCTGGGGCCATGCAAGGACTGTGGGATTTGATAAACTTCCCCCTCATTTATTTATTTTAAAGTTTGTAAAACATTGTGCCTAAATTAAAGGCCCAATGAGACTGTTTGCAGTGCATAAAGTTGAGAGTGACCATACACAAATCACTTAACCTTTGCGCCTCAGTTTCCCCATGTTTAAAAAAGTGTTAAAAGGGATAATAATGCTTACCTGCCTGCCTGGGGCTTTGAGAGGATTAATTAGTTATTGTTTTAAAGTGCTTTGAAGATAACATGAGCTCTGTACTATATGAGCTAAGTATTATTACATTGTATCACAGCAAACCAAACATGTTGTACTATTTGAGATATGTAGAACATCTTGAAATGTAATGGATTTTTTTCCCATTTGTTCCCCCGTGTACACAGGATTTGATTTTTTTTAAATAATAACTATGTTTTATGATATGAACATAATACAATGTAATTATGTTTGCCAGGCTTTATACTAGCGCATTGTTTTCTTTGATTTTCTTTGAAAAACTGACACTGACAATTCAAAAGCTATTTAGGTAATTACTTTGATAGTAAACTGACTCGGGGGATAAGTTTAACTGTCTGTACTATTTTTTCCCCTGTACCTCTGATTGATAATGTTCCTAGTTATTTAACCGTGTCACAGAGATTATACAAAACCATACTGCAATGTTTTGCCACAATCCCTTTAGTCTTAGAGGGTATCTGGAGGTGGGGTGCGGGGCTGGAATTCTGATCACTTGTCCATCAGCATCTAAGGCTTATTTGACAAAAGAAAAATGCCGTGGTTATCCCAGTTTCTGAGTTGTGCTCTCCAGGAAATTAAAATGAAATATTTTTTGCTGCTATGAGTGTCTAAAACCATTTGTCAACTTTCTGCTTGTTCTGTTTTGTGCAAATATGATGGGGTTCTCCTCTTACTTGGTCTTATATGTGTCCTTGCTTTAATGTACGTTAAAATGTCACTGCCACCACCAGTCTCTCAGACTGTGAGTCAGAGCTGAGAATGTGTAATAATTTTAGTACAAAACAGATATTTCACCCTAAATTGACACTATAGCTTTAACCTTACAGAATAGCATTAACTTAGTCCTCCATTAGTGCTGCCTGCTGTGGCGGTCGAGTGCTCATTGTGACTGTGTCCACAAATATATTTTGTTCCCAGTCCCTTCCTTCATGCCAGTAGAGAATAAACAGAGGGGTCTGGATGCAACTAGTCTTGGGGTTTGCTTTGATGCCTATATGTGTGTGGGCTTATTTGATAAAGTTTCTGGTGGAAAATCCACGTTGTGCCACTGCAGTGCTACGGAACAATGAGAACAGTGTGTCCACCTAGAGCAATATATCCTGAACAGCCCGTGACCTGGTGGTTAAAAAGCTTTGTTAAACATGAAATGCGCATTTGTTGCAGATTTGATGGTAATTCAGTGTAATTTTAAGGGCAGTCATCGTTAGCCCACTTTCCTTTTCCTTTTCAATACTTGTATGAAATAGTCTAACTCATTGGCAATTTGTACATTGCCACAATAGGCTATTCCATTTTTTAATCACTATACCATGGTGTAGACTTAAAGCACTGAAATCATGTGAAGAGTATATGAATAGTATAGACTTGTCTCCAACAGCCAGAGCCATTTTAAGCTCAATTATCAACAGGACTAGCTCTGAGCAAGTTTAATAGGCAAGCTGCTGGAAGTCGCTGCTGGGGCCAACAACCTGTCCACAGTAGGGTTCTCAACATTGCTACCAGCTTCACTGATGTTCGCTATAGTGAGAGCTTTTTGTAAAAATTCTGAAGAGTTGCATGACTTTGCAGTTGCCTCTACAGTGTCTTTGATTGCATAGTTGGTAACATAGTAAGATATAATATTGAGGTAAATTTAAAAAAATCTCTAAAAACTGAAATCATATTTAGTAACAATGTCAGCAGTCGTGTGCATGGTGGTTAATATCAGAACCTCCTCATGTTGCATTTTAAGGAGCAGATAGTAGCAAATAAGACAAAGTGTCACTTTTTCTGCTTATATGCTTTTTGCATGATCAGCAGAACAGGCATGTACATGAAGGGAATATGTTTTCGAGTTGTTACATCCACTTACATAACCACTTTCAGTTGGTATTGAGATTGGTTTAATAGGAGCAGTTTGGGCCATCTGGAGCCTGGTTTATGCTACAACTCCAGCTAATTTTAAAATGAGGTAGTAGAATCAATTTTAAAACCAGTTAGAATTTTAAGGGTTATTTTCCCAATGTAAATCAGGCCTTATTCTTGACCAGATAGCATTTCTACTTGTTCTTTAATTCTGAGCAATAATGATGATGAGCATGAGGGTCAGTTTTCAAAGGCAGCATTATATTCAACACGTATTTGTTTTAAAAGTAGATGAACAGTTGTTATAACTCTGTGCAGTACTTAGAAATGAATACATAGTGCACAGAAAAAGTTGATTTTGTTGACTACATATCGGTAGTGACCAAAATGTGTCTTTGACAATGGTTAGGTGGTCAGTGTGAAATATGTCTAAACCAAGCTCTGAACCCATCTCTAATTTAACTGTGCTTCTGCAACTTGAATAAAGATGTCAATTTCTCTTTGGGAGAGATTTCTTGCTCATGAATGGATTAATAAGATTAAGAGACAGTTCGGAAAAGTTTAGATGTGTCTGAAATTAGGCAACTGTCTCTTATTAGTGCCAGTGTGATGAGTGTTTTGTCTCTCTTAGGCAACGTGGTCTGGGCTTAGAATACAGAACCGGGTGTCAGAACTCCTGGGTTCTCTTCCTAGTTCTACCATTGACTAATCACATGACTTCTATCAGTTTACACACATGAAATACTTCTCTATTTCTAAGAGTTGTTGTGGGATTTATTAATGTTTTCTGAGTTCTTTGAGATCTTCAAATGAAAGGCATAGTATAAATTCATATTACTTGATCAAATCATATTAGTTGACTGTCTTTGACTATATTTTTAAATGAGTTATTTGACAAATATTTGTTCTTGCCTGTCCCTAGCTTAGAACTAGCCAAATCCACACATACTCCCACCCAGCCACCCCCTCAGTAAATATTTTTTAATAAAATATTTGCAAACACTTTTTTCAGTGTTCAACCAGCTCCATGTAAATCAAATAATAATTATTAGATTAATCTTTTCAGTGATACAAAATATTAAAGGTTTCTTTGCAGCTAAGATTGCTGGGCAAGAATAGTCCTTTAGGATAATTTAATTTGTATAACTTAGAAAACCTGCACATCCCCCCACCACCACCACCCCGAAAAACAGCTAGGGAATGGGTGGAGTTGTAATAGACACTTCTACCTAATTGCATGTCCAGTGGCAAATACATGACTTAAACTAGTGCTTTGTCCCTCATGTTTGAAGTGAAAATTGTAACTTAAAAGTGCTTACTCCACCATTCTTAGTACATTACCATAAGCTCCCATTCTTTCTCACAAGTTTAAACGGAACTTTAAAAAAATTCTATAGTTTCTGTTTCATTGCATCTCTCATGTTTGCAGCATACCACCATGGATCTTTTGATAGTGTTAGCAAATATTCTCCCATCGATAGTGAGAATATTTTCCCATAGATCTCTCTTTTATTATGGGGTTTTAATAGGAAGTTCAATCAAGTAATACTACTTTTGTATCAAAAGCCTGACCCTATGTATTTTCCCAGATACATATAACTGTCTACAAGTACTTAAAAGATCTGGAATTGGTTAAAGTGGAATGAAGGAGTGTTGCTGGGAGCACTGGATGAAAATAAATGAATTTAAATTAAGCTAAATTTCACAAAAATATCTCTAATGGAGACATGTATTAGATTGTGGAATCATCTTTCAAAGGAAGCAGTAGATGACCCACCATTTAAGAGGGGAATATACTGTGTCCAGTTCTGGTGACCACAATTCAAAAAGGATGTTGATAAACTGGAGAGAGTTCAGAGAAGAACCACAAGAATGATTAAAGGATTAGAAAACATGCCTTGTAGTCACAGATTCAAGGAGCTCAATCTATTTAGTTTAACAAAGAGAAGGTTAAGGGGTGACTTGATTACAGTCTGTTAGTACCTACATGGGGAACAAGTGTTTAATAACAGGCTCTTCAATCCAGCAGAGACAGGTATAACACGATCTAATGGCTGGAAGTTGAAGCTAGACAAATCCAAATTTTTAACAGTGAGAGTAATTAACCATTGGAACAATTTACCTAGGGGGTCATGGTGGATTCTCCATCACTGAAATATTTTTAAATCAAGATTGGATGTTTTTCCTCTGTGACTTATTCTGGGGAAATTCTTTGGCCTGTGCTATACAGGAGATCAGGCTAGAGGATCACAAGGTCCCTTCTGACCTTAAAAATCTATGAATCTGTGAAATCCAATCCAGAAAGTGCTGGTAAATAGATTGTAGGGAAGATTCCTGCACTGGCAGGGGGGTGGACTAAATGAGCTATTACCAGTAGCTCTTTTCATGTCTGACTGATAGTTGGCTAAGAGCATGGTTAGTGTAGTCGCCAGTTTTTCTTTTGTTGAATTGGAGAGCGTTGGTGACATTGGCAGCAAAACACTTCTTGTATTTGAGAGGGGTTTGTGTGGCAGGGCTGTCCCAAAAGCAGACTGTTTTAAGGGGAGATATCTAGACAGAAGGCTTATCCATTTCCTCAAACTTTTTGGGAAAGAACTTCATGGGCTCTGGTTTCTGTAAGGGAGGGGAATTTTGCCAGGGTTGTGTTGTGTTGGTGGGTGCTGGTAGATTACCTGCGAGTATATTTTATTATTTAATTGATCATCTTTTCAATTCATGGCAAAGGTGCCATTGTTGTACATAGTTTTTGATTAATACATTTTGATTTCTCTCTTATTTGTGGGGCTCTTACTACACTGTCCCCAGATCCCCTCTCATTCCTTTCTGGGTGAAAGGAAACCTGCTGTGGGGGAAAAGAATTGGATGGTGGTAATCGGTGCCTATTTCTGGGAAAGCATGAGCAGAACATATTTCTAGTGCACTTGTAGATAATAGAAATCTGGTGTTTGTAAAATAACATAGCGAGCAAGTTGGGTTAATGATGGCAAGTGGCACAACCTCTTAGCTATTTCTACTCTACACTAGACTTTAAAAAATTCTCATCAGTGGTAGCAACCCTGGTAACAGCTATTGGCATTTTAACCACTGTATCATCTAACCCTGATCAGAGCAGAGCTGGGCAACATGGCAGCTAGAATGCTGGCAGCTGGCCTGCCCTGGGATACTAAAGAGAAAAAGGAAAAAAATCTAATGTGCATAAGATTTCTGTTCTTCAGCATGCCCATTTGTACAATGGGGATGATAATACCTACCTCACCGGGGAGCGGGTTTTCTGTTTTGACAGAAACATTTTCAAAACAGTTGGTTGTGAACCCTGTGAAATGTAAACAACTTTGAAAGTTTTCACAAAACTGTTTCTCCATGTTTCTATCCGCTCTACTAAACAGGCTACTGAAAGAAAAGCGGGGAGAGCAGGGAAAGGAAGTATTATTAACCCCAGTTTTACAGATGGGTAACTGAGGCACAGAGAGAATAAATAAGTGACTTCCTCAGTTAAACATGAAAATAGTGGTAGAACAGGGAATTGAATGGTGCCTTAATCATCCTCCCTGTCTCATTTTTCTGGGAAGTGTATGTCCCTAGTTGTTCCAGAGCAATGCATTGCGATATGCATTGTGATTTTGCATATAGTGTACTGAAATTCTGTTTATACTGAGACTGCCATTTAAAAATTACCCAGCTCTCATTTCTCTCTCTTTCCTTTACCTTTTGTCACCCTGTGATGCCCAGGGACTCCAGAAAGCCTAGCTGAGAAAGAAAGGCAGCTTATGGGTATGATCAATCAACTGACCAGTTTGCGTGAGCAGCTGCTGGCAGCTCATGATGAACAGAAGAAACTGGCTGCATCACAAATCGAGAAACAACGCCAGCAAATGGAGCTGGCTAAGCAGCAACAGGAACAGGTGAGTGATTATTATAGCAAATCTCATTCTAAGCTCCTATTCATTGATGTTTAACTTTCCAATAGTTTAGCTTTGAGGTCTGAAATTTCTCAAGATTGTTCTCAGCCCAGCATTATTTTTTTCTTTTGTTTTGGGGTATGGAAAGTTGGGCAAAAATATATCGAAGCATTATTTTATTTTTTGTAGTGTTAAAAAATGGTGTTTTTTCTACTTTTCAAATAATTATCCCACTATTTTGGGAGACAGAAACTCAAAATATAGTTTTGTTTTAGGAGTGCAAATAAAAACACAAATTCAGCCCTGCAGAATGTGCCTGTGCCAATGGTCACTTCAAGTCAATGAGGTTGGTTGTGCATAACAGAGCAAAATGTGGCCTTTAGATTGTGCAGTACCACCAGAAAGTGCAGTTTGTGAAGTTTGAAAAGAACTGAATGAGAAATACATAAAATATAAACCAGTGAACCCGTGTAATACTTTTCTTCCCCATTTAAGAGACTGATTTTCAGCCCTCACAAATACCCGCATCTACCCTTTGCAGGCACAAATATGTGTTCACACTTATCCATGTATGCATATCTTAGAATTTGCATGCAAAACCATCCCTTTTCCCAATACTTTTTCTAGGTACAAATTTTCACAAAGTGAAGGCACAGGTATGTGTCTGCCCAGCTTTGTGTAGACAAAAATTGAGGGCAAACAGAAACCTGGCTTAAATTGTGCCCTAAGTGTGTGCTGAGTGCTGTTATCCAGATACACTGTCTTGGGTGTGTGTCTAGCTCTAGAATTCTGCATCTTGAAATAAACAGATTTGAATTTATTTGATGGGTTAGACATTCCATATGTTATTTCTTGAATGTATTTCCTGTAAACATGGGAAAACAGTGCATTTATTTGAATGTCTGATCAATTATAGTTCTTTCTTTTTTAAAAAAAATAAGAGTAAATTAACGAAAACACCTGTATGACTTATTTGAAACTCACAAAAGTCTGGAAATGCATTCATTATTGCCACCACTATGGTAACTCCACCACATTGCATGTATATAATAAAGCATACCAGTTGACAACATACAATAGAAAACACTACATTATGCACAAGAGGAATTGTGGTTGCTCTGGGAGCTATGTCTTTGTTTTTACTGGTGTTTGGATAGTTAAAATCTCATCCTTAATGCTGCATATTGTGGCTGAGCTGTTCTGTGGAATTTCCATCTCTTAAACATAAAGCCCTCACAGAAGAAGAAATTCTTTAAGGGACAGCAGGAGAAATGAATCATCCATTAAATTAGAGTAGCCCTTTCACATTGTTGCTGGTATATAGACATAGATGGAGAGGCATCACTGGCAAGATCTTTGTGGCAAGACATCCATCAGGACCTGTACCCTTACCTGTAGAGGTCGCTATTGTTTTAATACCACTGAATAGTCCTAAAGAGAAAAGGAGAATAGAGCAAAAATGCAAAAAAAGAGCAATAAAACAATCCCACAGGATAGAAATCCTTGTAGTCATGCATTATATACAAACTGATTTTTATAAAAAATATAAACTAAAGTATTTATTTAATCATTAACAGTGAGCCTCCCTAAACACGGAGAACTTTTTTCTTTCCCCAGGCTATCAAATCAGCTACAGATAGGAGTTTTGTATGCTACTAGTTTAATAAAGGAAATTAAAACTTTATTTGGGGGGGAGAAGCTCTCAGTTCTCCCCTCAATAAGTGGGTTTTATTCCCATAAATGTTGAGACTTACATCAGGGGAAGAATACTCCCCCAACAATGCTTGCAATGCTCTGTTAGCAATTCACAAGAATGGAGCTGTTCTGATGACTGAAATAAAACTCTTGTAGAATTTAAACAAAAAGATGCTTTTTAAAATTAGCGGCTTATTCCTCCTCAGCTCTGTAGGTCTGTCTACACTGCAGTGAAGGGTGTGATTTGCAGCTTGTATAGCTCCATTAGCTGTTATCTAGCTAGCCTGATAAATATAGAAGTGGGGATGTGGCAGTGCAAGTTCAGTGTGGGCTGTACAAGCCCATCTGACCTCCTTTGGTACATGCTTGTTTGTGCAGCTGGCGCTGAAGCTTGAACTGCAGTGTACTCATTTCTAATTTTAGCAAGCTAGGTAGAATAGAGCTAGCATGGGTAACACCTGCATATGCTGCAAATCACACCTGTGGCTGAATTGTAGACATAATCTTTGAGTCAGAACTCTTTTTGTACCTTCTCATCAATTGTAAATGGGATCTGTCCCACAATCACCTTACTCAGTTGAGGGGGAAGGATGGTCTTGTGATAAATACACAAGACTTTGAATCATGAGACTTGGGGTCAGATCTTCAACAGGTATAAATTGGCACACGTACACTGAAAACTCAGTGGAGCTATGCTGACTTACACCAGCTGAGGATCTGGCCCCTGGTTTCTGTCCGTGGCTTTTCTGGACATTGAAGCACTTAGTGGTTAAGTGAATTGCCCAAAATCAAGTACCAATCTCTTTTTGCCTCTGTTTCCCTATCAGTAAAATGTAGATTATGCCTTTCTCCTGTGTTTCATATTTGTAAAGTTCTTGGAAATCCTTGAATAGTAGATGCTATAGAAGTACTGGATATTCTCTTCTTTGCTTCTTTTTCCTCTTACTCTTATTTGATGTTTTCTCCCAAGTGCTCTTCCACCAACAGAAAGGGGCAGACAAGCAGTATTCTTTAAGACCAGTGGCAATACGATTCTATAAAATGGCTAATGAGAAGGGACTCATGTATCAGTCTATCCCCCCTCTCCGGTCAGTTCTGACAGTGTTGTCCCCGAGGTTCACTTTTTCATGAATTGGCACTATCATGATGCACAAATGTGAGCCTCCTGCCTCTGTGGCACATGAAGCTGCTGCCACCCACACACCACAATGGCATTAGCTTAACAGAGTGGTGTCAAGAACTAAGAAAGGTGGGAAATTCCTATGTAACAATTCCAGGAGTGATGGTACAAATTTTACGTTTGCAATTTCTCCACAGATTGCAAGACAACAGCAGCAGCTCCTGCAGCAGCAACACAAAATTAACCTTCTTCAGCAGCAGATCCAGGTCAGAGATTATCACCCTACCTATAATTCCTAATTTTCACTTTTCCTTCTTTCTTCCAACCCCCTTCAGTACAGCCAGAGTCTTTGTAAGAATCTGTACAGATAGATGTTGGTATTGTATTTTAAGAAAATGGATAAGGTCGTTACTTGCCATTAAGCACTAAAGGTGGGATTCAGCAAACCCTTACACTTGGATTAACTTGACGCATATTGGAAGTACCATTGATTTCAAAGTGCTGTTCACATGAGTAAGGCTTTGCAGGATCAGACCTTGGAACAGTGGCTCTCAACCTGCGGCGCATGCCCCACAAAAGTGTCTGTAGTGTCTCTTGCAATTGTTGGGTGGGGAGTTACAGATCTCCTCCAATTCTATCTTGAGTCTTCTGCTGAAACAGTTTTGCCCAGTCTTTTGCAGCCAAGTTCCCCTTAGGTATCAGGAGAACAGTCTAAAGCATTTAATAATTCTAGAAGGGACTCATTTGAAGCAGGAGCCAGCGAAAGGATTCTGGAGAGCAGCTGACGAGGTGAGGTCACAAGAGGCTGTGTGCGTGCTCCATCCGAAGAAGATTGCTAACTCTTGTACCAGAATGTTATGGATGTAATTATATTTCATTTTCACCTGATATTGCTTATTATTTAATCTTGTTTCTTCATCTTCCTTCCTATGGTAGTATACATTTTATGCTCTGAGAGTCAAAATCATGTTGTATTTAAAAAGCAAAAAGTTTGTTCCTGCTCTCTGATGTTCCAGTGCACATCATCTAGTTCCTAAAATCATTGATTGTACTTGCTACTAGAGATGGATCCAAAAACCACAACATGTGAAGAAACTTTGGGACTGGACATTTGTGGCTGGATCTGATTTCTATAATCAGATGATTCAGCCTCCTAGATCCAAAAAGCCTTGAACTTTGAGGAAAGTTTAGATCCAGATCCAGTCTTTATGCCTCGGGTCCATCTTTAATATTCAGCATTGCATAGCAACTGGTTTTGAGTGGCATGAGCTGATTTGCACTGTTATAAATGTGTGTAAGATACCGGGCTGTGTGTAGTTCTTAGATGAGCCATTGGCAGCCGCACTAAAATCAATAAGGTAGCATGGTGTGTAAGTCAGAGGATACCTTGGCCCCTAATAAATGCATTGCTATGCTCCATCACACGATCATTTCAAGATGTCGCATATCAATTTGAACCCAGAAAAAAATCATTTAACATTATGCTGGGTTTTCTTGTGAATTAAAGTTTAAATCATGCTCTTAGTGAAACTAGTGTAAATCTGTTGACTATAGTGGAGTTGAATGGAGAAGAAAATTTAGCCTGAGATAGTTAGGTATTGCAATCTGGTGGTGAAGTACAATAGAAGGAAACTGAGTTTACCTTCCTTTTGAAAAGTTGGGAAGCAAATAGGAAAGGGCAGACTGCTTTATATAAAGCAAACTCTACCACTGGCATTGGTCATCTTTGATCTAAAACTGAAATCAATCCTGCACTGTTTTGGAGGATTGAACATTTTGGTCAAGTTTGTTTCTTAATTTCCATGGTTCTTTGTTTCATCTTCTCACCTTTATTTTTGGGGACATATGGACAAAGAGTGGTGGGTGCCTGACTGCCTTCTTTGAAGAGGCATTCTGAGGAGGCCAGTTGCTTTCCTATTTCTGAATGCTGTTGTTGACCATATTAAATACAGCACAATATCCCATGGCTCTAAATTCTGTATATATTCTGTATTTGGCATGAAGCCAAAATGTTTGGGACTGTTGTATTATAAATTTTATGAGGGAGGTAGGATGGCATTTTTGCTGGTATTGGAGGGTCTCTTTCCTTTTTGAGTTTGTCAGGTGAGAAAAGTGGACAGCTGGGAAAAGCTGTGATTGGATATGGTAATAAAAGGGCAGAGGTGGAATTTGTAATTCCTTCTCTTATGGCATGCTATTGTGGCTGTGGGTATCAGAGGGTTTTCTGGACTTGGACTACAGGTGTGTTGTTAGATTGTGTTTGCTAGACTCCACCACTTTACGCTTCAACTCAATCCACTGGCATGTGTTAAAGTCTACATTGCCTTGTCTATTCTAGAATCTTAGAACATATTAGTTAGAATGTGGTAGCTAACACGTTCTGACAAGACATCATCTTTCCTGTACCATGACAAACCCTTGGACTGGTTTTAACCTGAATTTAATGCAAATTTAAAATGGGAATGGAATATATATTTATAAATCTTCCTATCAGAAGAACGACATCTCCACTTGGCAGTGAAAAGGAGTTTTAAATAAGGGTTTGCACGAGGGAGAGGGGAGGGCCTGGGGTCTTATAAATATAAAACATTCAAACTCCCAGGCAGTTTGAATTGAGGAGCAAAGGCAGTACTCATAGGGGTGATACCATTGCAACCTGACACTATGCTTAGTTCCCTCAGTGGGAACAGTTCCCTCAATGGGGTTTAGATCAGGACCCAGCTCAGCTTCCTTTTTGTTGTAATATTAAAAACATATCTCTTTACACAACTTATTATATCTCTTTATTATTATTATTATTATTTCTTCTTGTGTGTTGTGCATGTGAGCTTGCACATACTCCTGTTTTTTAATAATACAAATCAGCTTGAGCCCAAACTTTTGCTTGAGTAATAAATTGAGGTTTTAGTCTCTTGTTTGTAAAGAAATATCTGAAGTTTACATGGGTGTATAACCATGGCACAATCTCTGAGTAGCTAGATATGTAATAATTTATAAAGCATCTCAAATCACTGTGGTAAGTAGATGCTATAGCGTTCTGTTTGTTCAACAGCATCAGGATTTCTCTGCCCAGACCTTTCTGTAATCCCTCAGTCTCAGTTGCAGAAAATGATGGGCCAGATCCTCAGCTGGTTTACAACAGCGTAACTCCACTACAATCAGTGGAGCTACACTGATTTACATTAGCTGAATAACTGGCCCTATCACTTTAGTCCTTTCATAAACTGTGGCTGGCAAAGTACCAGACTTCTCATATAAGACAACTTATAATGACACTAATCTTTGTTAAAGGGAGTCTTGAGATTGGTAGACCCAACTTGGACCTATATAGCTTTTTTCTTTATGCCGTCTCTTTGTTAAGTGCATGCAATTCTTTGTGTTGGTGGAGAGATTTAAAAAAAAAAAAAATCTTTATTGCTGCATCTTTTACAAAAGTCTGAAAAACAATACAAGAAACCCTACCATGACAATTGATGAGAGAGAGGAACCAGATTTTAGTTTTAAGTTTCTATTTATGAGCCCAGAGTAAGAGGGGAAGTTGTTTTTATAAACCGTGAGTAAATTGCAAATAATAATAATAATAATTAATAATAATTTGACCCTGTTTCTTTTAAGTGTAGAGTGTAAAAATGAAATATGTCTTCACTGGGGTACTGGAAAACACAGATTGAAAATGAGATATAGAGCCTTTCATCTCTTGAACCCTGACCTAAGTCACTAGTAAATAAAAGTCAACTCACTACTTATCTGATACTCGTTGCTGGCTTAGGAAATAAGTTGGTGACCTGTCTCAACCATTGTCTAGGGATATGGATTAAATCGTGATCCTATTGAAGTCAATGAGGGCACGAATTTACCCTAGGTGCCTACTTCACACAAAACACTATCCGAGCTGGCACCCTTCTTTAGGCAGCTACATCACAGAGATCAAGGTTTGAAGAGACATGGAGACATCTCATTCCTCTAGAGATGGTTCCTTGGCTTCTGTCCGTCTAAAGAACTGTCACTCTAACCCCTAGTAACATGGCCCAATCCAGCTCCCAGTGAAGTCAGTGGAAACAGCCGGGTCAGGTATAAAGTTTTAAAAAAATATAAATTCTACTACTAATAAAACTAAATATTTTCTTTCCATGGAATAAATGAACAGTTGGTGGCATAGAGAAATAACAATTCCAGAGGGAAAAAGTAGCTTATTCATTATAAGGAAATGGAGGCAGTGGCCTGGTCACTCCACTGCATGGGTTACTCAAAATGGTCAGTGAGTTTTACCACAGGTTAAGGCTGGTGGAATAAAGTTGTGACATGAAAGTCAAATGTGCACAGAGGCTGTGGTTCAGGCTTTTTGACCCTGCCCTAACTAGTCTATCATGCTTCTGTCTCACAGGGCCAGAGTTTTTAAACAAACTGCCTTAGGTTTATTGACATGGAAATGTTCCTACGAAGTTGGGATTGCTATTTGACTTATGTACAATTGAATGATTAGGCTGCAGCAATGAACCCAAACTATTTATGACAAAGGATTCATTTTACTTGAGCCAAATTTCTCTAAACTTGTTAGAGTTGTAGTAATTCCAGATAAATTATTACACACACAAAAAAATCTATTGAAATATTGTATTGAAAACATAATACCTTAAGGTTAAAAAAAAACCCTGACTGACCTGCTGATTTATGACTCCTTTCTCCGAGTGCGCTAAGTTGGAAACATTTCCCTCTCCCATTACCCCTACCAAACAAACACCAAGACTTGCAGACACAAGCAGGGATAGATTACAAGGTATATTGCCTCTTTGGAGGACGGGAAATGCTCAGTGTAACTACAGTTCAATTAAAGTATCCACTTCTGTGATGCAGAAGAAAAACATGATAACCACCTGTGCACAGAAGAATGTACCAGTCGCATGGGTATCCAACTGAAAATACACATCCTCTCTGGTTACACAGAGAGGGAACGTTCATTAGAACAGGACTATGGGTTTGTCTGCATATATGAGTTGGCGGGGTTTAAATAAAAGTTTAATGTTAAACTAGTGCAACTTTGTGTGTAGACTAAGGCCAGGACTCAGTGTATGACCTCAGTTGAACGCCACCTGTACTGCAATTTATGCTTTGGAGAAATGGATATCATCATTTTTATCTGCTTTGCAGGGTACTAATTTGTAAGGGGCTTTATATTTAGTCTCCATGTGTTTTTATGCCATTTTAGAGACGTGAAAATGAAAAGCTATTTTTCTTACCGATTTTCATTTGCCCAAGTATTCAGTTCATCCTGCCCTGCTCTCCCTGGACCTGCTCTTCCAGTGGAGCTGCTACTATTTTTTTGTAACTTTCTCATTTTGCGTGAGCAGCCCTGATAATGCCAGCTTGTTTTTCAGAACAGTTCCTTAGCTGACTGTAGCTGCAAGAGCAAGCTGAGGAGTACTGCTCTGTTGGACCTTCAAATATTGGGCTAGATTCTGCCCTTGTCCTTCACAGCCATGCTAGGGAGAAACCCTCATCCTCACCTCCACCAGCTCCTCCATGCAGCCACAGAACACCTACTGGCACCAGCTGGCGGGCTGTCATGGTGCCAGGGCTCCCAAGGCTTCTGGGAATCTTGGTCGTTGGCAGCTTGCCTGGCAGTGAGCTTGGGAGCTGAAGTTTCCCATACTCTCCTCCCCCCACCCCCCAGAAGACAGCCTGAGGGGCTGTCCAGCATGGATTCCTGAGGATCCACACGCACCCAGCTTCCTGGCTGCCCTCCCATCATCAGCCCAGGGGTTCCTCCCCTCCTGTCATTAGTCAAGGGATTTCCACCCTCCACCCCCACCCCCAGGAGCAGCACTGGCAGACAGGGAGATCTGGGACAGACGGCAGCAATACTGGTATGTTCCCAAATCAAAATATTCCCATTCATGGGGAAATTCTGAGGTTTGAGGTTTCAAATCTTGAACACTTGGAATTTCCGGCAGGATGGATATCTGATTTCTGGCCAGCCCTATTAAAAAATCTAGCTATAATTTTTTTGCAGGGAGAGTGGAGGGAGTTCAGGGGTGTTTTAGCTTTCTCTGCCACACAGAATTTTGAAAACACATAGGTTAGAAATGTCACAGAGTTGTCATTAAAACAGTCCAAACAAGAAAAGACAATGGACTGATTCTCTCCTTACATAAGAATATAAAAGCAAACTGATTTCAGAATGCTTTGTGTCGTGATTTGCCACACAGATGTTAATTTGGTTGAGTAATTTTTGTTTGTTGGCATTTGGGTATTTTGTTTGTTTAACTGCTCAGTTAAGCAAGTATCTGTTATCCAGAGTTTACAGAATGATCTTTAGCCCTAATATTTCATACTGTTTGTATGTAACAATTCTCTCTCTGTATTTCTTTTAAGTAAAACAATGAGATTTTGATTAGTTTGCTATAATGTTTTAAATAAAATGTAGGCAGTTTGGAGGCAGTTGTTGCTTGTTATAGAACAGAAACTGTACATAGCACTGTCAATTTACGTGGCAGTGTAAGGAAATGTCCCTTGCCCCAACAAACTTGCACTTTAAATTTTACTTCCGGCACAGCTCAGCCTTCCTCAGATTCTTTGCTCAGTTGCAAGGCAAACATCAGCAATGTACCACAAGGGATCAATCCTGTGAGCAAAGAGGCTTTGTGCCATAGGTGCAGCCACTGCTGGGGATGATGGTGATGTTTCCTCTCAGCTCTTTACTATCCTGTTGATGTCTGCTTCAGGGCAGCCTCAGGACTGGTGAAGTTTCACTCTTAGCCCACTCTCAACTTATTCTTTTTTTTAATATGGTTGCAACTCTGCTTTGCACAGGGAATTTTTAAGGGGTAAAAGTGATTCAATCTGGTTATATGCTGTCCCTGCCCCAGGACTCCATTTCTGAATTCCTGAGGAAAGAGTGACATCAGAGCAGTGCTCGACAGTCCCATGACCTCTTTGCAGCTTGCCGCCCCCTGTAAAGTGGAATGATGCTAATTCCTCTGTATTTAGGGGACCTCCACACATATTAGGGAGAAGTAGGGACAGAATGTTGCCATCGTCAACCAAGACATCAAACTAAGGGCCTGATCCAGCTCCCATTGAAGACAATGGAAAGGTTGTCATTGATATAAGTGGGAGGTTTGTTCCCACCCTTTTTCCTCCCTATTCTGCAAAATGCTTTCAGAGCTGGTTCAGTCCATTGAGCCAATTTGTTTTTGTTTTGTTTTTCTTCATTGCGAATATGCCTTCAAGAGTCCAGGTCTCTCTGCTAGCTGAAATTGCAGTCAAACCCAGTTGGCTCATAGACTGGGGATCTTGTGTCCAGTTTCATCACGTGTCATGAGCAGCTGTTTTCCTGCATCTTGTAAACATGGGCCTACTGGATTCACTGAGACAGGCCCATGAAGAAGTCGCATTGCAGCCTTTCCCATGACTTTGCAACCTTTTCCCAAACAACTGAGGTTGCTGGCAAAGCAGCTATTCAATTGTTTCTCACAGAGGCTCTGCAGCTGATGTCCTCTCAGTTATCATAATAGGACTTGCAGAAAAACCCTTGGGAACCTCAATTATTTAAAAAGAGAAAAAGAGAGAGGAGGAAAGGGTCAAGATGCGGAAAGGGAGGAGTGAACAAAAATCTAAGCTAGAAGTCAGAGTCTAGGCTCTCAGTGAATTAATCTTTTCTTTATGTCATCACATGTACAGCAAGTAACGTGTGTGCTTTGCTGAAGAGAGTGATGCATTTACCATAGACAATCTCTGGGTCTGCAGCTCCTCCATTATTATAAAAGTTAATTCAGTGCTAGTGAAAGATGCCAAATGGGCAATCTGTTTATTTACAGAGCAACCTTCCATCAGTCAAAGCCACAGAGATCACTTCTAGAAGCGAGAGAGTAGTTCACTGTCAAGCTTGTCTACCCTCAGGATATAGCCAAACTTCAGCAATCAGAGTAGCTGTACTAGTGCTGACTCTAAGCACATTCAATGGGTTCAGTTGAACTAGTTGAGGTTTTAGGGTTAAATCATGATTAGGTCAGTCAGTACAAACCCTGGCTTGTCTTTGTCTACACTTAGTGTAGCTGCCCCACTGCTGACCCTAACTGCTGAATTGGTGCTTTTTCTAATATTCCCAACCTAAGCATTCAAGACTCAAGAAGCAGGTCCCAAAAACTCATGGGACTGGCTTTAAAATCATGGCATTTTAAAAATTTAACTTCCTTTTATTTGCCTTCTGATGTTGGAGGCTTTAAGTATCACAGTTTCCAGCTTTTCCCCACAACCATGAGGGTTAGAAGCTTACTTTAAAAAAAAAAAATCAAAAACAAATCATGGTTCCAGAACCTATGGCTATAAGAAAAACACTGAATACCATGAGACTCACAGTACAATCACCAGAGCTGCCAAAACTATGAAAAAAGGCCTCAGTCCTGGGTCTTTCAACTGAGGTTGCCAACCAGGTCTTCTGTTTTCAGTGCCTTGTCTTTCTAGCGTCTCTTCCAGATTCTGTCTCCAATTTCTTAGTTTGTCTCAATCATGCCACATCCTCTTCGGCTACCGTCCCTAGTACCACTGCTTCCAGCATCCCTGCCTTCCACATTACTAAGCTATCTCCCTGCCAGGCCTCTTTCCTCAGCTGCTATTGTCTGCCTGGCCTCCCTTTCCTTCTCCCATTCCTACTCAGTATTCCATTGGCTTTTGTAACTGGTTTCATCATTGGCTACAGAGAGTTTGACAAATTTCTAATGTTTTTGGTTACAATCAGTCTGTGTCTGTGTATGTGAATGCACTGCGAGGAGCAAAGGTACAAGAGGGAGAAAGAAAGTGGTGTTGCCCATTTAACTTTCATAGGAACGAGAACTTTAGTACACTGCAGGGTCCCAATCTCACCCATATGGTGAATGTGTAGTCATGAGCAGTTTTGTTGTGCAGCCAAAAAAGGCGGCGGCAGCGGCTGCAGTAAGGTAAGTCGAGAGATAATAAAATTTTTACTGCTGGCTGGCGGAGGTGTTTAGGATGTGTTTTCTTTATATCTTCTTCCGCCCCTAATTGAAGATGCTTTAAAATTGAATGACTAGCAGTCAAAATGTGTTTGCTTCAAGCTGAGAAGAAAAATGCTGGTGTCTCTGCTTCCAAACTGATTGCGCTTTGTACACAACTGACAGCCACAGTCACTTTGAGTGACTGATAAGTGGGAAGCTTTGCCACTTATCAAGGAATGCACACTGAAAAGAAAAGACTGGAGCCGTTCAGATGCTTTGGCATGTTCAAAATAACATCTCACATCAGTCAGACTCGGAGGCACTAGAAGACATTTCAAAATAAACTTTATATCTATCTATCTTTCTATCTAGAGGCAAAGATTCAATTTAACAGACAAATCACTGTGTGGCATCGCATAGATTCTGAAAAAGAGAACATCATTATAAGGGTCACAAGTTGTAAAATGACTCAGCTAGCTACATAATTTGAGAGCATTTGTTGTTGGGTCTTACCTCTCTAAGCCGCCTAAATTTGAAAATTCATAACCACAGATCTTTATAGCGATTTCTTCAAATTGTGGAATTTCACCCTTGTAGGCCAAGCAATGCTTGATGATATTTACAGTTTATATAGCACCTTCCTTCCCAAATAATCCCAAAGAGTGTCACAAAACTATGAGTCAAATCCTGTCATTATTTACACCCCATGCAATAGTATTGAATGACTAAATGCGATGTGCTGGCACAGCATGGCATTATTATTATTAATGTTGTTATTTACCAATTTGTATTTCTTGTAGCAACTAGGAGTCCCCATTGGGGACCGGAATCCCATTGCGCTAGACATTGTACAAATACAGAACAAAAAGACCGTCCCTTCCCTAGAGAATGTACAGTGTATAAGACAAGAGACAATAGATACAGCCAGAGAAAGGGAGAACAATGAGACAATACTGTCAGCCTGATAGGCAGTGATCTCAGCCCACCAAAAGCTTACCTGTTGTCAAGGTTTTCATAGGCCTCACAGTAAAAGGGGAGAGTTTTATGGAGGGTTTTGAAGGAGGATATGCATTGATTTAGAATATAATTTGGTCCGTTATGCTCACTTAGGAACCACAGTGTCAGTCAAAGAATTGAAGCCATTTCTGGGATACAGCATGGCAGCTATTGATTGGCACATGACAACAATGATTTACAAGGGAGAATGGCAAAAAATATTGTGGATGGGAGTTTCAAAATCTCTCTGCTTTGGCCTGACTTCCCACTGAACGCAACGGGGGGGGGGGGGGGGGTCCTGCTTGACTTCAGTGGGAGCAAGCCACCAAAGCTGACCTTTTTTTGCAAACTCCACCAGGTATCTAATTTTAAATATTTATTCCATTTTTAAAATGGAGCTGTTTAACAAATATTTCACCATCCAACACAATAAAAGTGGTTAAAAACCCATTCTCCCCTTCCCTGCCAACAACATTACACACATTCATACCATGTCAAGAGCTTGAGGGGAAAAATTGGGAACACTGGTAGACAGTCACCACCATTGCTCTGTGTTGTCTAACCCTCTGCAGGGCTGATGACTCATGGGCTTTTCAACAATGTTAAATGGCCATGACTTCATTTTGACAGCTCATCCAAGACAGCACTTTACCCTAAACACTCTGATGGTGCTGTGGATCAGTAATGACTCATACGGAAGAGTATGCTAACACCTACTGAATCATCGGTAACCCTGTCTGTGTCACCCTCAAGTCTCCTTAGACATCTCTCATTCAAAGATTGTGCCCAATCCTGCGTAATTTGAGACATGATGCGATCACCACTAAGATGGTAGGGATATAGGCTGCAGGGGGTCTGATGGACACTACTTTATCTCTGGTGTTCTCTTGCTAGTGGTGCATCAACATATTGTTGCTGGATTGCCCAACGTATCTTAAAGCAATAGAGGAATTCCTTCAACATGGTATCTATAACAACAACAAATACAGTGGTTTAATGGCTTGGCTGATAGCGACCAGACAGGACAGTTTGTGTTAGTTCTGACTTTGAAATTGAAGAGATGGATGGAAGCTGTGAGCTCTGTCCAGAAATCAAGGTATGAGCCGGAGAACAAATTATGGAATGAAATATCTTGCTAGTCTGCTTCTAGTTTATTTTATTTTTACATTGTTTAGTGCAGATTCATGCCACAAAGGGAGAATTCAACTTCAGTGTGAGATACCCATGTGCATGCACACCTCAATGGGTAAATAATTGTAATTTACCATTCCAAATGTCTTTCTAAGGCTTTGTCTACACTGGACTTTTGTAGGTAAAACTTTTGTCGTTCAGGAGTGTGAAAAAACACCTCCCCCCACAAATGACAAAAGTTTTACCGATGAAAAGTGTCAGTGTGAACAGCTCTTTGACGGTGGGAGAACTCTCCTGCCGACAAAGCTATCGCCGCTTGCTGGGGGTGGAATTTTTTTGTTGGCGGAAGAGATCTCTCCTACCGAGAAAGAGCGGCTACACTGCGCACTTTTTAGCAGCACAGCTGAGTCACTAAAACGTGCGCAGTGTAGACATAACCTCAAATTAGTTAGAAATCTGGGTTGTATGTACTAAATAAGTAGACTGATATTCCTGTGCTTACAAGTTTAATTTAATTAAAAATAAAATTCAACAATAAACATAATAAAGTAACAGGAAGTAAAATAAAGATTGTTATGATACATAATAACAAGAATTGATTGGGGGTAAATTTAACTTGCAATGTTCAAAGTTTATCAAAAAAATTGAACTCAATATATGTAATACATAGTAATCAAACTATTATTACAAAGTGTACTTAACTCTGTTCTGGCAAGGCAGCTTTTGTCTGGAACTGGATGCTTTGTAGGTCAATAAAGCTTATGTCAATAGTAGTAATAACTTTCAATAACAACTATCAAAATTATCTCTGACGATGGAAATTCAATCATTTAAAAAATTACTTTCTTATAAAATGTCAATTCAAAGTCAACTTGAACAAAAATTCATTTTTAATCAAGCTATGATATATAAATGACATTACAATTATTTTAAGTTGCATATCAAGCACTTACAGGTCCTCAAAAAATGACCCCAAGAATCTTTATAATGGAGAGTGTTAGATAACCTAAATTTAAGGGTCTGTACCAACTCCCCTTAGGATAATATTCACTCTGAATGGGTTTACTACTCCTTTTCTAATTTCTTCTGAAATTCACCTATTAGGTATAGCCACAGCTAATTTATTGATTAACCCTTTCCTTCTAGTTTATGATACCTCTATGTTTTAACCAATGTCAGAAATAAAGGTAGACTCTCTAGGATTCTAATCCATAAATCGTTAAGTCAAGCAGTAACTTTCTCTACACTTTTGACAGTTGCAGATAGCATCAGACTATTTAACTCTTTAAACTATGTGTTGTCTGGCATACTACTTTATCTTTTACTCTGCATATAGACTCCAATTTCCTTTTTATGCAATCCCCCTCCACATTGCATGTGCTGAGTTTCAGGGTCTAGGTGCACTTCCCTGTTAGTATAGTGGTGAGTATTCCCCCGCCTGTCACGTGGGAGACCGGGGTTCGATTTCCCCGACGGGGAGTGCAATGCCTTTGGGGGGAGGGATAGCTCAGTGGTTTGAGCATTGGCCTGCTGAACCCCAGGTTGTGAGTTCAATCCTTGAGGGGGCCACCTAGGGATCTGGGGCAAAATCAGTACTTGGTCCTGCTAGTGAAGGCTGGGAGCTGCACTCGATGACCTTTCAAGGTCCCTTCCAGTTCTGGAAGATAGGATATCTCCATTAATTTTTTTTTTAAAAAACACTTTTGTACTAAGGATTGTTTCTAGTTGCCTTAAGTGAAACTTGTCTTTTGGGCACAAATAAACATACGGTTCAGTGGCTGCAGTAATTAAACACACATATACCTTCTGTAATCGAGTATACATATTTGCCTTACCTTAAAATAATCAAGACATTATCTGGATAATAGTACATATATATTTATAAGACCCTGGTTTGGAAAAGCACTAAAAAACGACATGCTTAATTTTAGGTATGTGCTTCAGTGGGACTTAAGGATATGCTTTCCTAAATTAGGGCCTAAAAGTCATTGATACCAAGTTACAGCTGATGTTAACTGTGAATTCTTCAGCTTTATGAGTTCTCCAGCTAAGCTGAGCATTCCTGTTAAGCTGAAATATTGGCAAATAGATAGACTCCTTAGTTCACTTCAAGATGTTGTGCCAGCCATGGTGTTTACTAGTGATGGAAGCAGGTTTCTTTGTTCATGTACTGAAAGAGATGGTTAAATAGTATACATTCAATTTTTGTCAAATTTGATTTTTTTATTAAAATTTCAAATTTTGATGGGGAAAATTTCTGATTCTCTCTTCCTCCCCTCTCCCTAATTTTTGATGGCTCTACACTTCAGTAACATGCCTGTTTTGCAACAGAACTTGATGTTACTAACAGGAAGGTTCTTTGGCTCTCTGGGGTAACTTATTGATTATTTGATCGGTCCATGTGTTCTTTGACTTCAGAGTAGAATGCAAAGGTATGGATGCCAAATAGAGCTTCGTGTGTCCAGTTGAGAAGTGCATCCTATTTGTTTCATTCTCCTCTGATCAAAGGTCTTCAATGAATTGGCATTGAAGACGTATTTCTTGGGGCATTTTTCAAGAGTCCAGTTTCCTGAGTCATAAGTTTTCTTTTTAGATGAGACCTCCTGTCAAGGTGCTCAACCTTACTTAAACCTGTTTACCTTTATCTTTTTTGTTTTGGTAGCTTTGATTTATGTCTGTTCAGTAGAATCAGGACGTCAGAGAGATTTATGCTATACCTAGTGTACTGACATAAAATAAAATGCTATATCCTACAGTAATAATATTGAAACCTATATTCAAAGAGAAGAATGAGGAAAAGCCATCACACTACATATAATGCTGTACCACGCATGTAGATGTCATGATTTGTTGGAATCAGAAGCTTGCCTTCTGCATGTCTTTTGTGATGGTCATTTGGACACAGTATGCTTTCAGCACAAACTCTTGCAAAGGTTCCCATGGGAGGAAAAATTGTCCATTGTATTCTTTGTAAAACAAATCTTTTTCCCTGAAGCTAGGCTCCAGCAAGTTTGTTCTGCCACTTAGGGATATCTTAGGAGATTCCTGTCCTTTCTGGTGCCCAGGAAATTCATACTTTTAACAAGCACAGATATTTATATTGTATTTATTGCCATCATATAATCTTTTATGTTTCCCCTCAAGTATAACGAATTGTGGTTTTCCTCAGCTGTTGATTTGATAGGATTCTAGCCCCTCATTTAGAGAGAGTGTTGCCTCTCCAGTTCCTATTGTTTGAACCATGGCCTCTTTTCTATACCTATTGTTTATTTTTCTTTTGTTGTTGTTGTGCATAACAGGTGTTTCTTTCACACAGCTAAGGCAGCAAGGCAAGGGCTTCCTCTGTGGTTGATCCCTTGAGACTTTAATCAAACTCTTCTTTGTGATAAAAATGCCATTGCCTTTATATGAATTGCACATGTAATCTGTATGTGCCCAACTGCCCTCAATCTCTTTGCCTTCACTGCTGTAGTCTCTTTCTTTCTGTGTGCGTTTCATCTCTTTCTCTCCCTTTCCCTCTATATTTGATTCCCTCTGAGCTTTCTGGTACTGCACACCTTCAGAACCCGGGTAGAGCCCTGAGAGCAGATTGAAAAAGGGCAAAGTGCTCCTACAGAAATAATTCACTTTATCAATATTGTTGGTTGCTTTCTCCACAAATACCATTGTCAGATTGCTGAGAGAACAATCTCAGGGGGATCTGGCCAATCTTTGTGGCAATTGTTTACTTACTAGAGAGGGAAATGAAGCAGAAACCTCTCTACAAATTAGGAAAACAGTCCAGAAAGCAGGTGACAGTCCACTACTTTATAAGCAAGGCAAGTATTTTGCTATCCACTTCATCATGTATTCCAGATAGTCCTGTTGATAATACCCACCACTGACTTATTGTTGCTGGGAGTGGCTCAGTGCCAGTAAACTAAATTTTCTGGTACTGAAATGTCACCTTTGGAAGAACAGATGTTCTTTAGGGGATTGTGATTCAGCTGGCAGGCATCTTTGGACTCTCTAGACCAGGGGTCGGCAACCTTTCAGAAGTTGTGTGCCGAGTCTTCATTTATTCACTCTAATTTAAGGTTTTGCGTGCCGGTAATACATTTTAATGATTTTAGAAGGTCGCGTTCTATAAGTCTATAAATATACAACTAAACTATTGTTGTATGTAAAGTAAATAAGGTTTTTAAAATGTTTAAGAAGCTTCATTATAAATTAAATTAAAATGCAGAGCCCCCCGGACCGGTGGCCAGGACCTGGGCAGTGTGAGTGCCACTGAAAATCAGCTTGTGTGCCGCCTTTGGCACGCGTGCCATAGGTTGCCTACCCCTGCTCTAGACAATAGACTTGAGTAGGTTAGAATCTGCACATCTTGTCACTAAATTACATAGCTTTTAGTCTTCTTGGTTTAGTTTTTGTTTAAAGTGGGGTCTTCATAGTCACCAGTGTCACCTGATTGTCCCTTTTGATTTTAAGAAAGCTAGAGGAGAAAGGCAGAAAGGTGGCAGCACTTTAGTAGAGTGCGGGTAGCCAGGCCCAGAGCTGATCTAGCAGCATCTTGTGGTAAAGTTGGTGACTTGTGGAATAGTCTATACATCTCATACACTACTCCTCATGCAAAGCTTCCATTGGAAAAACCCCAAAATATGACCAGGTGCAAATGTACAATAGACACCATAGATGTGATGCATATCCAGGGAACTGTGCCAGATGTAGTGGGATAGAGGTGCAACAATCCACAGACTCTGCAATACTTGCAGAGAGTGCTGCATGTGGACATGCTGCACTGTGAACACATTGCACTGGTGCAGCTTGCACGATTTGTGTCACAACCAGGGCAAGTAGGTATCCAGTGAACTAATGTATAGAAAAGTTTTCAGTCTGAAAGTTCTCTCTTTTCAGTGATGGCCACTTCATTTCTGCTTACATCTCTCCAATTGATTTGGTCACCCGCCAGATTTTCCTAATGCCAGCTGCAATGTCAGTGTCTTAAGACTATGCCTACGCTATGCATGTTTTCCTTCAAAACAACCCCCTGGTTCAAGTTGAGTGGTAGTAGCAGCGATGGGAGAGCTAATAGAGACTGGTCACTGACATTTTAACCACCATATCATCTAGCCTTGCAACAGTGACAGCATTTGTGGGAAATTTTAAGAAAAAAAAAAGTCTAGTGTAGGCACAGCCATAGACAGACACTATATGATGCAAATAATCAGATTTTTTACTGGATTTTCTGTGCCAAATACATGTGTTTTTAGGATCCCTAGGGCCCAATTCTTCATTTCCTCAAACTAGTGTGCACTGTTACCAGATCACAATGGTATCATTTTACATCCACTTTGCACTGGGATCAATGATTAAACAAGGAGCAGGACAAGGAATAATCAGGCCAGAAGAATTCAGGAATTTAATATGCTCCCCACAACTCCTTCCTCATGTGAAATCCATATACTTTTTAAGGAACCTAATCCAAGCACAAATAAATACAAAAAAAAAATAAACTTAAAGAAAGAAAGTTGTTTTAAATGCAGCCATATTGTAACATCATGCAAACTCAGTTCGCGAGCAGGTTTTTAAAGAGAAGATAAGGAGAATTCTCTGAGATGCTTCTCACCCATTTTTCTTCCTTACATTGTGTCCCTGTTCCCTCAGGAATGCCCCATATCACCTTGCAATGAGCCTTCTTTCCATCAAAGTCGAGGGAGGTGAGGGAAGCTCCGTTGGAAGCTTGTCATCACTACTCTTGGATTTGGCAAGCTAGGGATGCTTCATGAAAGACATATGAAACCCACCTGCCCAGAAATGAGCTTCTCAACTGTGCGCTTTAAGAAGGCTTTGCATTTGAAAGACTGATTTTCTTCATTTTGGGACTCAGGGGAAATGTCAAAAACATGGAAGGATAAATACCTAGTTATATTAAAAAGAAAAAAAAAAAGCACTCTGAAATTATCTGCAGGCTCCATGTTCTGCGAGGTTTTGCATTGGGGTGGCAAAGTCACGGTGTGTTGACACAGTCTAATGTGCAGTGACATAATACCTGGAAAACGGAGACAGTGAGAGGCGCAAAATCAAATTTATCTGAGTTTTCGCAGGAAAAGAAGGGATTAAACTTTGCTGGTTAAAATATGGATTTTTTTAACAACTATCCTAGTTTGATTGAGATAAACCTACTCAGATCTAATTCTATCCTGTCCCTGGGAAAAGTGGGCCTTAAGATGTTGAGCCTATTTGCGCAATCCCTTTTTCTAGAAATAAAGATTAGAGTAGGAAGTTTGGTCCTTATCTCTAAGGTTCTTATTCCTTCAGAAGGAAACTGAAATGCCTATGTGAAGGACACTTTCTTGAACTCTTGATTTGTCTTCATTCAGATTATTTCAGAAAGCTTCAGCAATATAGATTTCCCACAATGCTCAGTTCTTTGTATTTTACATATCTCAGAGGCGCTACATGAATTTCCTTTCTTTCCATTAAGCCGTGGGAAAGAGATGCCAAAACCCTATATTGAATCTTACAATTCAAATGTCATCCCATGTGCACACACAAACTTTGCTTTTCACCATTCCCCAACCCAAAGTTACTGAATCTGATTCTCAGCTGCCTTACATCTGGTGTGATTGTTTATGCCTATGCAAAATGAGTGTGAAATTCTACTCCTCTGATTTAGTAGCACTTTGAATACACTTTCACATGTATAAATGATGATACAAGCTGCAGAGTGGTAGAGAATCAGGCCTTCTGTGATTTTATATATTTTGATTATTGCACATTAACTTTAACGTCCCCCTTCACCATGTTAGAAACCAAACCACAAAATAATTGTGCTACGGTAGGAAAACTAAGAAAAGAAGCAAACAATAAATTGATGATGAATCTGACCCCGTCTAGGTTAAGGATCAAAATCTCCACTGGCATAACTTCGTTGAAGTAACTAGAGTTACATCTGCAGAAAATTTGACCCAATCTGTCCAAGCTGAGTAAAAAGTAAACAACCACCTTAAGTGATGAAAAATAGATAAGTGGCCAAATTCTGTTCTTGATTCACACCAGTTTAAGTGAAAGTAGGAATTGGCCCTATAGTTACATATTCTTGGTCTAATAATAATCTGTATTTTATTTTTATTGTAAAACAGGTTAGGAACTTTTTAATGTATGCATTTGTTTCATCTTGAGTGTCCCTTTGACTCCATGAAAAAAAAAAGTCTGAAATAATCTCATGGCAAGCCACATTTAATTCATTTTCCCCCTACCCTCTCCTCACCTTGACCACTGTTCAGCTTTTATTCAGTTCTGGCTGTGTTAAGCTGTGCTGAATGTCAGTGGGAAGCCTGCCCACGTTGTTCATCTAGATTGATCTGCTCTGACTCAGAGGGGGCTCATTCATTGAGGCTGTTTCTATTAAGTTCTGGATACTTACCTGTTTTCATGAAAAACTTAATGCTCTAGTTATGTAAGCTTGGTGCTTGTTCATCTTAAAAACACAAGTGGCTGTGCCTCAGGCCTGCTTCTCCCCCTGCCCCCTTTCTTCTTCTGTTTTTCATTTAATAGTTTGTTAATAATGAAACCGCACAGGCAACAGTAGGGGTGGCACAAACACATGGTCACCTACGGGATAGCTGATGTTTTAGGATAGAAAATAAAGTAGGATTATTGTGTGATAATAAAAGCCAGGACAAAGTGCTGGGCACTTTGTTCATTTGCTGATTAAAACAGTCACCGTGTGATATCTTTTTATGTAATAAAATAAAAAGGGAGGTGGGTTGTTATATTACCAGGGCTTTGAGTAAAAGCTTACAAAAATGATTTTTGCACTTACCAAAAAACACCATCCAGTGTTAAGGATGATTGTGTATTCCTGTTTTCCACGAATGTCCCTGTTTTGAGGAGATACACAGGCTGATTGTCTCCTAGATTCAATATAATTGACTAGCTAGCAAACCACTTGCTCTCCTTGTAGTCCGCAACTCCATCATAGACTCCCAAGAACCAAAGTGAACTGCTGGAGGCCCAGCTATGGTGACAGGTACTAGAGTTTGGATGTTCCAAATTTTCACATGTTGTTGCCCCCTCCCTTGTGATTAGTTCCCAAGCTTCCCTTCACCAGCCGTCAAACCCTTCTTCCGTCTAATGACAATATGAAGATGTCTTGGTTTACTGTTTAAAATTTGATAATCCTACTAATCCTAAATTAAACAAAATGGTGTCTGGTTTTTCAAAAAAGAGAGTTTTCTAGCTTTGGCTTCCTTATCTCCCTCTCCACCCCTCTTTTTTTTTTTTTTTTTGGTATATTCTTCTTTAAGAAAATCTTTAAGAAAAAGCTCTGTGTTTCACTGGAAGTTCTTCCATATCAGCTAGAATTCTATTTAGTGGAAACAGTAAACTGGGATTCACCTTCCCCACCCTCATTTTCTGTCCCTTGAGCTGTTTACACATGCACAAAGTTTTCCCTGCAAGAAAACTTCACTGTGTTGGGAGTTCCGTCTTTGTGTGTGTGTGTGTGTGTGTGTGTGTGTGTGAGAGAGAGAGAGATAAGAATTCTCTCCATTGTGCAATTAACAGCTCCTTCTCATGCCTGATGCTCTAAATCTGCAAATGCAATATGTAGATATTTTTTTTGTCAGTCTGCTTCAGGCTAAACATTGAGACTGCCACTCTGAGTTAATTAAGCACCTATTTGAAGTTAAGCTGTTGAAAGGCAATAAATAAATAAAATAATAAAATAAAAAAAACGAATAATCCTATTCCAGCTGTATGGAATGGTTATTGAGACTGACACAGTATTTGACAGTGGCGCCATACTTTTTACTCTTCAGTCTCCGTATCTGTTTCATGTGTTTCTTGTACAGGTAGAACACAATATTTGTCATACGGGATCAGATCATTGCTTCAGCAAGGCCGATATTCTGCCTTCAGCGATGGCCAGTATGTGATGCTTTAGAAGGTGTGTGTGTGTGGGGAAAAATAATGTAGATGGGCATTTATTCAGTTATGTACTTTGCAGGTGAAAGGGGGGATTCTCCCCGACTTCTGCAATGATCCCGTCACCCCATGAATTATGAGATTTTATTATTCTCATTTTACCTAATCACAAATGTTATTGGTCATAAAATTATCGCACTCTTAAAATCCTGTCATAGTGTTTGATTTATGGGGTAGTGTAGAGGGTGCCATCTTTCCCCCCCCCCATTCAGTGTTTGCTACAGTTATCCCAATCTCCTATGAAAATGTGAATAAGTGTGCCCATCGAGGTAGGGCAAGTCTATCTCCATGCTCTAGCTTTGCAAGTCTAGCTAAAATACTTCCAGGAGTATCTCAGGCAAAGTACATAGCACAAACTTTATGCCGCATGTGTTCCTTACTTGATGACATTATATTTTCATTAGTTTAGGAGAATAAAGGTGATAAAACATCAAAATAGTACCATTTAAAATGCATTAAATTAAAACTACCTGGGAACAATGATTGAGGAACCAACCCCTTGGAGCATGGATACCGGGGTCCTGAGGCAGTAACCGCTGCAGAAAACATAAAGAAAAAAAATCCATCAACTTCAGTAGGCGTCAACTTGGGCCTTAGGGATGGGAGAATGAATTCAAATAAAATAAGTGATCTAGACTTTTACCCCAAATTTTTTGTAGGGTTTTTTAAAGTTTGTTGAGTTTTTTCATCATGCATCTCTGCATTTCTGGAGTCCAGTTATGCCATCTGAGTACATGAGTTGACTTTAGTGGGCATTCCTCATATCCTATTGCAGGAGAATAGGACTTTGGGGGTTCAGGAGAAATACTGGGTGAGAGTCTGTTTCTTTTCTAGTTGGGCCCAAGAAACCCTGATCCCAACAAAGCTCCCAGCCCAATTTACAAAACAATAAGTTATGGCTAAGGCTTAGATGCTTCCCCAAACGTAACCCTTCACACTACTTTGGAGATGTGTCCACACTACTGCGATCGCCACTGCTACCAAGATAGTGTGCTATCAGCATAATACAATTTGTTTATACTGGGCTAGAGTTTGGGTACTAAACATTTGTTCCAGTGAATCATTTGTGATGCAGTTTACCCCCTAGAATATTCAGGTATTTTCCCTACCTATTTTACTTGCATAGATCTCATGGCTAGGGCAGAATTTTCAAGCCTCATCCATTTCACTTTCTCTTCTGGTACTATTTTTGTAATGGTAGGACAAAACCATTTTATTAGTTCACATCTTTCTTAAACATGATACCAGCCTATCACCTAGTAGAGTTTACTTCCATTCACAATAGGGTTGGAGAATATGGGGGCTACAGAAAGGGCAAGGGGCTATAACTTCATAATCCAGTGAATCCTGTGGAGTACTGATCCCTACCTTGGCAGCACTGCTCCTGTAGAATCCAATTGGTCTTCTATTCCATACCTCAGCAAACAAAATCCCCCTTGTGAAGGGGTGCTGGTGGCCGAATTTAAATGAATGATTGTTGCTTTTGTTCCATTTCATCGTAATCCAGATTTGAACTATTTTACATTACTTCCCTTTCTTTCTTGAGACATATAGGAAGATTAAGATTTTTTTTAAATGTAATTAAATTAATGTTTAATCCTATCTGTATCCCAAGATATTGTTTACAGAATATTACATCCTCTGCAGAGTCTCAGACCCTCTGGATCCTTAATTACTCAATGAGATTTAGGTTTAAACCAAATGGGATTGTGTACTGGATAAGATACCAGTTTAATCCTGTCCTCGCTGTGTGATCAAGGCAATATTTGACCTTATAAAGTTTATCGGGCTAGTGACATAAGGTCTTCCTTGTGAAATTTAGATACACCATAAGACACTTTGTTGACAAGTCTCATTGTAGGGTGCCAATGCGTTGCTCTGTGATCATCAAATAAGAAAGACGATCAATTAGCTGTGATTTGTCTGCCTTAATCTTTGGCTAAGATTTGAAACAGCCTCGATCTTAGCCAGAGACACCAACCTCAGCTGAACTTCTTATCTTTCTTCCAAAAGCCTCTCCACACCCTCCAATCTTTATCACTGTTGACAACACCATCTTCCTCCCTGTTATTCAGGCTCAGATCCTGCAGAATCATCATTGGCTCCTCCCTTGCTCTCACCCTGCCACATCCAGGCTGTGTCCAAATCCTTATACTTTGTTTCCTTTAACATTTCTAAATTCCTTTTTTCCCTTTTCTATCGACACAGCTCCTTATCATCTCATGTCTTGCCTAATGAAACCTCTTCTTTGCTGCTCTCTGATACCTACATTGCTCCTCTCCAGAAGATACCAAACACTGTTCAGATCATTCCATCACCCATCCTTATATCCATATCATCCCCCTCATTCAGTCCATATATTGGCTTCCTGTTTTTTACTACATAGAATTTTTATCCTTTCCTTCCTGGGCCTTCTCAGATCTGTCCCTCAATTCTCAGCACATCATTTCCTATCCCTCTGTTCTAGAAGGCTAGACCCTTTCTTTGTCCACTTCTCCCATAACCATTTATGTGCATTTTTCCATGCTATCCATCAAAAAGTGCCATGCTGGAGCTAGTCTGGGTTGTCATCGTCTTCAAATCTTCCCTTTAGACCCACCTATGGTGTGACACCTGCAAGGAATCCGCAAACCAATGAAATCTAGTTGGAGTCAGAAAGAACCATAGCAAATTTATATATTGGCATAAATTTATTACTTTTACCCTCTCTCTCCTTTCTGATCCTACTGTTTGTCACACTCACCTGGGTCATGTTGCCTCAAATTGTTTTGTAAGTTCTTGTGGGCTGCAGCTGCCTTTGATCCTGATTGGGGCCTATCGGCTTTACCACAATACACAAACAAGAAATGATGATAGTAATGGAGAGAGTGATTTAGCAGCCTGAACACCAGGTTTGGATTTAAATGGACTTACCTAATTCCTTAGAGCAGCTATGAAATCCAAACTTGTACCCTTCCAATGCAGGTAAAGTGAGAACCATGCTATTTACCAGGTGAGGGTCTTTTGCATGAAAAACTAAGTCTTCTGTGTAGATATTAAAGATCCTATTGAACCTTTTTTAAAAAGCTCCCCACTGTCTTAAAAAATATTTGTTGCCTTTTCCCCTCTTCTGTTAAGCAATATGGTTCACACCCTCACCAAGGAGCTCTCTGTTTTAGAGAGGTGACAGAAGATTTCTGTACGTGTGTCATTTTAAAAACTTTTTGGCATTCTTTACAATGAGAGTTACCATATCAGTGTAAGATGATGAGTCTGAACCATGTTCACAGTGCTATATACTCTTCTGTTTGCTCTTTATTTACTGTCCCCCAGTTGTCTTTGAATTGTTACCAGTGCATGGAGTCAGTAGCTAGGGAGCAAGAGGGATTGTATTCTGGGAAAGACCATTAAATTTAAAATATTGGTCCCATTCTGCACTTTGGGCTTGATCCAAGGCTCACTGAAGTCAATGGAAAGATTTGTATTGACTCTAGTGGGATTTGGATGAGGCTCTATATCATTGCCCGCATTAATTTCTCTTAAGCCATAGAAAGCAAAGCAAACAGTGGTTGCAATAAAATGGTACTTCAAATAGTTAAAAACCAAAAAAAACCACCTGATGTTACCTATTCCCTCCAGGGAGCCCCTGTAGTTTTCAGTATGGTTGTGTGCAACTGAGCAAAAGAAAGGTAGCAGTGGGATTGTTAGTGAAGAAAGATGCTTATAAGGACATGAAAAGTGGACTGGTTCTCATTCTGGTACCTTTCCCCCCCAGGCAGTTAGACAAAATAATTTAAACCAGTTTCTAAGGAATCCTTTTCATTGGTCTCTTTTCTTAAGCAGAGATCATTCAGAAGATGATCTTGAAGGTTGTTTCACTGTCACTGGGATATAGGTAAGGTATTTTGTAAAGGGCACCACTTAAGTGTAAAGATGCCTGGTAGGGGAAATGAGGCCCTTACAAAAATAGAGCAGCAGCCCATCAGATCTTGCTTTTTCAAACCAGGCAGGTTCCCCCCATGTAAAGATTAATTACAGTCAGGTTCGGAAGACAGCCTTGCTGAAGTTTTTTTTTTTTTTTCTCCCAACATTAGAAAAGATAAAGGGGGTGATTAGTGTGCACAAAGCCTCTGATCAAACCAGCACTGAAGTTTGTGACAGGAGGTTCAAACACTTTATGGATCACTAGTGCTGACAGGTAGATCATACAAGCCTTAAACAGATGTTTAGTAAGAAGATGAATGTGTGAGATTTCGAACATGCAGCGTTCCTTTGCTTGGCCATTGTAGCCTGTGAAGCATTAAAAACCTTCCTTTTTTTTTTTTTTTTTTTAAACTGCCCCACTAAAAAGAAAAAAAGGATAGTACTAACAAGCTTCCATTAAATTGGGGATTTTTTTTATCAAGATTAAATATAGCTAGGATCTTAGAGTTGTCAAACTTTTTCTTTAGAAAAAGAGGGATATTCTTTTGAAATGTGTGACCACAATTTACCCTCTCTATAAAACTGTTGTCATGAGCTAATGAGCATGCATGGTCTAATGAGGTGCATATGAGACATTCAGTTGGACTGGGGATTCAGTCAAATTAAATTAGAGAGGACTTCATAACAAAGAGCTTCAGGAAGAGGGTGCTTTGTATTACAGCATATTCTTTAG
This sequence comes from Malaclemys terrapin pileata, assembly GCF_027887155.1. NCBI lineage: Eukaryota > Metazoa > Chordata > Testudines > Emydidae > Malaclemys > Malaclemys terrapin. The sequence goes on from NC_071505.1 coordinate 118,715,871, forward strand.
GATTATTCTATGCATAATGATGTTAAAACATTGTAATCATCTATGTCTCGGTTTGTTGAGAAAACTACATTTACCAAACCTCTCTGAAACCTTTGTTCAGCTGTTAAAATGAAGGGGGGGGGGAGAGAGAGAATATTGCCATTTATTATGAAAATGTAAAACTTCTGAGCACAATTTCAGTGCCTTCTCCTTGAGAAGCTATCCCTAGCTTTCCACTTCAGAATCATCAAATTGTATCAGATAGAGGTGAAAATGACCTGTGTGTAGGGACAAATAGAGACCCTCTCTATCTAATAACATATTAAGACATTAGCAGAATGTCTGATGAATGTCAGACACCTGGAGGGATTTATTCAATTTAGAGATGAAATCGAGCCAAAAAATTCAGAACCTGATCTCAATTTTGAACACTCTAAAATTCAAGGGTGTTTGGATCCTGGTTTAAGCCATTATACAGACATGGTCAAATTACAAAAATTGGATCTGGATATGGCTTTCAAACACCCCTAAATTTAGAGGAATTCAGATTAGGGCTCTGGTGTTTGTCAGTTCACTTGTACCTGACCTGGGATATAGCATCCTTGTCATCAACCATAAAAGCAGTTTGCTCAAACCTTATGAATGTCCTATTTTTTCCCCAGTTACTGATTTTTGCCACTTTTTAAAAAAATGCAGAAGAAAGGATGTTTTTAGCAACTTTCTGAATATTTTTTTGCCATCCATGAGTATAGGGCTGCCTGTTTGAATGTTTCCAAGAAAGTATTGTTCTTATGTGACAACAGGTCAGAAAGACTCTGCATTAATTACACTAACATATGGTTATTAACAGATTCTAGCTCAGGGAGCAATACTTTACAATGTTATCTTCCACATAGTCAGATGTTAGCCATATTGTCAGTGCTGGCAGCTATTGTTTCACTCATTTACTTCACAGAGCTAATTACTCCCTAATAATAACTTTACCTTGGAGTTTTTCACTTGCTTGTGCCAGCAAACCTGTTCACACTACATATGCTAATTATTGGCACTTATTCATTATGTTAAGATAGCTTTAAGTTCAAGCTGTGCAGCCTGGCTTTCGGTATGGAGCCAGCTGGCTGTAAAGTTCCACCTTTTTTTTTTCTCCCTAAACTAAAGTCATTAAAAGTTTTAATATGGGCCCATCTTGTTCTCTTTAAAAGATTCAGTCTTTCAGGAATTCAAATGAATGTTTGGTTACCCACGGACAACTGCAAATTTATAAGAAGACGACCCCGGTTTTCGTAAGAAATTTCACAACGGTTGCACAGTGGTCTCTTCTGTTCTATAGAAGAAAGATGTAAATGAATTCTTTGTGATTTCAAGTACAAGATTATTTCCTCCAGTTGGATATATATTCTCTCGCGCACACACACATACATACGCACCCTTGTGATTCCAAATTCATTCTCTGTTGTTTGATGGGGATTTACTGTCCTGTTTTTGTTTCTCTTTCCTTTTTGTGTCCAAGGCCCTGACTTTCAGTGAGCTTCACATGACTTCCTTCGAACTCTGCATGGGTTCAGGGAATCCAATCATTCAGGAATGGTGCCTAAAACAGGTAACTTCATAGAATTCAACCTGCAAGAACTTTCCAGAAGTATTGCAAAGAGCAGATCCTCAGTAATCTCTCTCTCTCTCACCCTCAAAATATTGCATGTGTATTTCTCATCAATCCCAGAAAAGTATGGCTTATCCTTGGGACAAAATACTACCCTTGAGCTACCCATGAGATTTCTTTTGATACCACTGGGAGATTTACCCATGAATTGAGGGCAATTGATGGCCTTTCATATGCAGCTGTAGTTTTGAATCAATTCAACATCTTGTTTATCTTGTTCCAGTGGAGATATAGCCACAATTGATTTGGATCTAACTGTATGTAGAAACAACAAAATCAATTTAAATAAATAGACTATTGCTTGTGATGGTCAAACCTCAAAAGATTTGAAGTTCTGGATCAGTTCAATAGTTACCCAAAAGTTCAGGAATTTAACAAAACTTCCTGGGGTTTATAAAATTGGTCTGTAAACCTCAGGAGAACAGTATTATCATAGCAGAGCCAGAAACAGGGTAGGAGATGTGCCCCAGAATGAAAAGTAATTATTTTTATTGTAGTGGGGTGATTTTTAAGTTAACTGAACATTTTCATTCTACAACCTAGCTCCATTTTTCGAAAGCAGCCACTAATTTGGGGTGCCCAATATTTTTGGTGTGTAACTCAAGCCACATTAGACCTGATCCCAGAGGTAGTGAGCACCTGCAGCTTCCACTGAGTTTTGTTGGAGTTGTGGGTGCTCAGTACTTCTGGATGTCAAGCACAAGGTGCCTCAATCAGTGGCTGTTGTTGAAAATGTTTGGAGTGGGTGAATTTTATGTGAATGATTCAGGCAAGTCCTTGCTGAATTTGAACAGTTTCACATCATCTGTGGCTACTGTAGTACATGCAGTATTGTGTTATATCAGGGTCCGTTTTAGATACAAATAGGAAGAGCGTATGGGCCAGATCCTCAGTAAAAGCAAATCAGTGTATTTGCATTTACACCTCCCTGTGGATCTGGCCTCATATTTTCTGAAGTCCTTAAAGTCAGTAATTTGTACCTTGGATGAGGTGAAGCCAAGTTAATCCCATCCTGAATTTTTAGTGACAGAGAGAGACATACTAATCTTCCATATGTCATGAAAAACATACTACATGATTTTATATACCAATTTAGCATAAAGTTAGAAAATAATTTTTTTTTCACCTATAAGCCTCCCAATAGGCCAAAAACTTTTGAGTTCCATACCACACTTGGCATTACAAATAAAAGATTTAATGTGAGATGTGATCTAGTGAAGTTATGCAAGACATGTAAACAGAAAATTATCATGTGGTAGCCTTATTTTATATTGGTGTATCCGGTGCATACAGTAGGATTTCTCTCCTTGCAAGTTGCAGTTTTAGCACAGAGATGAAATAAGAAGATAATTTCTTCACATAACCACTAAAAGCTAGATTCTGCCCTCAGATACACACATGCATGCCCCACAGAAGTCAAGATGAGTTCCATGCATATATTTGAGGGCAGAATTGGCCATAAAACAGAAGAGTGAAAACCGGCTATCTGAAATTGAGCTATGAAAGAAAGATTTATTGAAAATAAAAATATGAGTTTTCTGTGATGTATGTAGTCCTGTGTATTAAATCACATAAATTACAGATTATGGGCTTGATTCAGTACTGCGTTACTCCAGTCCTACTTCAGTGTAACTCCACTGATCACAAATAACTTACACCAGCATTAAACTGAAGTAAACCAGTGGTGAATCAGGCCGCAAATAAGTGAACAAGTCTTTAACGATTGACTCCAGTGTTTCTCAGAGTACCAAATAGTATTAAATATAAATATTATAGTAGCATCCAGAGGTCTCAGACAAGAACAGGTCTCCTTTGTGCTAGGTGCTGTACAAATTGTGTGTGTGTGTGTATGTATGTATATATATATAAAAAAAAAAGACACAATCCCTGCTCTGAAGAGGCTACAGTCTAAGAAGACAAGTGATATACAAAGAGTTGGATTCATATTCTGTGTGTGGGTGTGTAGATTCTGTATTTATGAGATGTGTCCTGTCTCTTTCTGTTATCAGAAAATCCTCTCATGAGCTGTTTGGGAGTTCTGCACTGTGTACTTTATAACAGGAGAGTAATACATGCAGAGGAAACATAATAATGATACATAACAAAATACCAGTGAGTTGTTTTATTGAAAAATATTAATTGATTAGAAATAAGTTCAAAATGTTTGTTCTCAGTGCTGACCATGGATTAGTGACTATTGGATGTTCCATCTCATGAGACTACATCTCAGTTCAAACAAAGAAAGGTCAGAATATTCAGCCCATTTCAGGGCTCAAATTGAATTAAGCAGTGAAGTGTAGAGAGAGAGAGAAGTGCTTGAACCAAATTGCTGGATCTGGTGAAATCTGGATCATGAGCCAAACTTTATGTCCCCCAGCTTTAAAAAAAAAAAAACAGAAATGGCTGATCCAAACCACTAGACCTAAATTCTTTGTGGAGTGTTGGAAAAGGATCTGCTGAACTTTGCATCTTAGGCCCTTCTCGGGTGTTATCAGAGCACTTCTTGCTAGAATAGCAAACCAGCTATACCAAGTCTGAGGAGCATTCTATATCTACCGTGCTTTCCTTCTAGATTTCAGCCAGAGGCTAAACAGAGGTGCCATCTACTCAGAGGGAGGCTCGAGGAGCCCTGTCAAAAGAAAGTGAATGATCACACGTTCATCCTTTGCATGGGCAGCTGGAGACAGCCTGACTGGTTGCTATCTGTGGAAGCTGCACTTGTTTGACATTAGCTGAACCCGTGGTGGCTGGGAACCTATGCTAACAGGGGCAACATTGGGAGACAAGGCCAGCCTCAAGACATTGGTTCCTGAACAGTCTTTGTGTTACATACGGCCTATCTTGGTATGTGGGCAGCTGGAGTGAACGTGCAAGAACGTGAAGAGGTAGAAGAAAAAGAGAGAAATGAGGAGGAAAGGGGGAAATTATGGAAATGGAGGGATGAGCCAGAAGTCAGGGGAGGGAGAGAACAATTATAGAGAGTAGGCACAAGGGGGAGAAAGAAATTGATACAGGCAGAAGAGATCATTTAAGGCTGCAGCAGTCCCTAAAACAAGGGGAAGTTGGAGTCTAGCTACTTGTGTTGCGTTCAATTGCTGCACTGCTGCCAGAGGCTAACATCTTCCCACTCTTCACTTACACACATGGAAGTACATAGTAAATCCTAAAGCTCTCTAGGTTTGCATGAACACTAAGAAGAAAGTAAATTTGGAAAGGTGTTCTCAAAAGCAATTAATCCCATGAGTCTTCAGTTTATTTCTTGAGCCTTGTGACTTCTCTTTCAGCACTCAGCCCCACTGGGATCAAAGAAAGACCATTGAAAATTCTGCCCCTGGAGAAGTACAACAGTATTCATTCACTGCTACCTCTGAGGATACCTGCTTGAGACAAGGCTGCTGCTGGATTAATCTTCATATTAATCTTCCTAGACTAGGCCTGGTACATCAGATCCTGGGGAATGGAAGTGGGGGAAAGCTACCTCCAATCTCTGTTCTTCAGCCTCCAATCATCTTCCTCTTCCCCACCCTTCCCCGAGTGTGGCACAAGAAGAGTACATTTCCTGGAGTCTTTTCAGCACCTGAAAATGTTGTCCTGCCCATAGTGGGACTTCATTTCTCTAAGCTGGATCATGGAGAGGTGGGTAGTTGGGGGAGCCTTAGTAGCTGTCATACTGTGGGAGGAGTATTGAAGATTGTCTTGGGAGCATTGCTGTCACAACCACCAAAGCTAAGACCTGATATCTGAGGGCAGTCATTGGGAATAAAGATTCCATTGGTGTCTCTCTGGTTAATGGAGTATGGGGAGAAGAGAAATATCTGAGGAGCAGGTAATTGAGTTAGGTGTTGTGTCTTCTGGTGGCTTGGAGGGTCTCAGCTTGCAGTGAAGCTGATAAGGATGGATGAGAGACTGGTTGCAGTTTTTTATTTTCATTTTTTTCCCGAAAGTTACAGCAACAAAAGTCTCTAGCAATCAGTTTATAATCTCTACAGTGAAATGCTCTAGAGACTGATTTTAAAAAAATTTAAATTTAGTTCTTCATCAATCATTTGGCACACTCTGTTGTCCGCTGGAACCCAGTGGGCCATTCTGACGTTCCCAATACACCTGTGAATAAATTTCCAAACATGCCTTTCCCTGCCTTAGAGCTTGCCAAGATCTTTCAAATAAATCTCATTTGAAGTTTCTAGGACAAGCCACTTTTGAGATAAGATGTGGCAAAAAGGAGCATTAGAAGAATTTGTAAATTATGATTGCATCTATTTATTTCTAAGTCCCATATTGCAAAAACAACTTGGCCAAATCACCTCCAGTTCAGACAAAAATTTGTCCTCTACACATGAAGTATTTGAGTAACCCCCTTCTTGGAAGCATTTATCAGGACTCACCACCATGATATTTGAATGCTTTGGTTTATAAGGGAAAGTAAATCTCAACTGGTGTGAGTAGGGTAGCCAACTTTCTAATTGCACAAAACCAAACACACTTGCCCTGCCCCCTGCCCCGCCCCTGCAACAAGGCCCCACCCCTGCTCACTCCATCCCCGCTTCTTTGGTCACTCACTTTCCCCCACCCTCACTCACTTTCACCAGGCTGAGTCAGGGGGTTGGGGTGCAGGAGGGGGTGGGGCTCTGGCTTGGGGTGTGGGCTCTATGGTCGAGCCAGAAATGAGGGGTTCAGGGTGTCGGAGGGGGCTCCAGGCTGCAGCAGGGACTTGGGGTGTGGGAGTGGGTGAGGGCTCTGGCTGGGGGTGAGGGCTCTGGGGTGGGGCCGGGGATGAAGGGTTTGGGGTACAGCAGGGGGCTCTGGGATGGGCCAAGGGGTTCAGAGTGCAGGAGGGGACTCAAGGCTGGGGCAGGTGGTTGGATTGTGGGAAGGGGTGTGGGCTCCTGCTGGGGGTATGGCTGTCGGGTGGGGCCGGGGAAGAGGGCTTTGGGGTGCAGAAGGGGGCTCAAGGCTGGGACAAGGGGTTGGTGTGTGGGAGAGGGTGTGGATTCTGGGAGGGAGTTTGGGTACAGGAGGGGGCTCAGGACTGGGGCAGGGGGTGTGGGCTCTGGGAGCGAGTTAGGGTGCAGGAGGGGGTGCGGGCTACAGCTGGGCGACGTTTACCTAAGGTGGCTCCCAGAAGCGGCCGGCATGTCCGGCTCCTAGTTGGAGGCGTGACCAGAGGACTCTATGCACTGCCCACCCCTGTAGCCGCCACCCCCGCATCTCCATTGGCTGCAGTTCCTGTCCAATGGGAGCTGCGGAGCTGGCGCTTTGGGTGGGGGTAGCGTGTGGAGCCCCTGTGGCCACCCCTGTGCCTAGGAGTGAGACATACCAGCCACTTCCAGGAGCCGCACCGAGCCATGTCTTAGCCTTGCTGCATTGCCCACCAGACTTTTAGCAGCCTAGTCAGTGGTGATGACTGGAGCTGCCAGGGTCCCTTTTTGACCGGGCATTCTGGTCAAAAACTGGACACCTGGCAACCCAACCCTAGGTGCGTGGCAATATAAAGGTTTTATTGATGTGCTTGGGACAGCCCAGTCACTTGTGTGTTAATCAAGGCATCACAAACTAATTCCAATAAAATCTTTATATTGTGATGTATCGGGTTTAAGCCATATATTTTACAGAAAATCTGCTTTAGAAAGGGTTTGGAGAGGTGGTGGTTTTTTTTTTTTAATTGCGTATTTTTTGTGTCCCTCTGCTTGTAAAACCAGGCTACCTTAATACCACGAGTCCAGTCAACTTGTGAAAACTGCCTAGACTAGCCTTTCCATAATGGTTACGATTGAAGTTCAATGTCTTGGGATGGTTCAGGGCTATAAGCAGGTGGTGTGTGTCACATTGGAAGTTATGAATGTTCCATTTCTATTGATTAAAAAACCTCTTAGTTCTAGTGCTCATGGGTCTCCAAATAGCAAACCTTATAACTGTCACTGGTCCAGGACTGAATACTGCCTGCCCTGCAGCTCGAATCACTGTAGTTTGGGGGCAAAAGTTCAGAAGAAAAAGGCATATCAAATTCTGTTTTAAAAAATATTGTTGGTTTTTTGACGCTGCTCAGAGATTTGGAATAGTAGAGATGGATTAATGTGCAAGTGAAATTGTCAACAGTGCATGATAAATGCAGTTTGTATGCTGCTTTAAATTTTCACATGGAAATCATATCAGATATGGGGTTTGTTACATGTTTGTAAGTATGCAGACATGTATGTGTATCTGTTTTGGCACTCTGTGTGTGTCTGTACTCTGTGTTTTTATATGTATATATACACAGACTAAAACATTAGATGCCCTTTGAACTCCATAAGATATCTGTAGTGGTCATTAATTCTTCATTTTAAACTATCATCAAATAGTTTAAATTGGGTGTATTATTTTTGCTGAATACTTGTCTGGGGAGCAGGGGAAATGTTCTGGGGGACCACCCCAGAGGTTGAGCAAAGAAGGAAATGGGCTGTTCCCAGGGGAACAGCCAGGTATGCAGACAGGCCAATCTGTCCATTTGAATTAATGATCCTTCTCTCACACTTTGCCACTTCCTACTTTGATAAACATTGTCAGATCATTCCCTTGAATTTATTCTGGGCCATGAGAGTGACAAACGCCTAGTGCATAGCTCTTTTTAAAAAGCTTATAAACAAAGTGCAAAGGTTGCAGTGTTTCCAGTGTAACAAAATGTATTGAAACTATTTGATTAACTGTAGCTGCTACTTCATGATTATTTAATGACATGGTGGTAGTTTGAAACTTGTCATTAAAGTTGTCATTTGTCTAAAAAAAAAATCTAAGTGCTGCTTGGCATTGGAGGTGACTAACTGTTGCATTATAATCTGAGACTGGATCTGTCTCAATGTATTGTTACATTTGTTATGTCAGGGCATTCTACTTTGCAGCCCTAGAGAACCCTACAAAAGACATTTGCAGGCAGGAACTGGAAATAAGCGCAGCCTCAGCGTAATTGTAGCTCAATGATTCCACAGAAAGAGTTTCTGTGTGTGGAATCTGAATGTCCAGCTGTTCTTAGAAGGATTACCAGGGTTTAATGGAGAGCACAGATGGAACCAATACTATTGTCCAGAGTATTCTAGGGCAGAGGCTAAAATGTGAAGGATGATCAGTGGAGGGCTGATTTGGGGAGGGGGGGAGAAGAATAAGAAAGGGGGGGGGGAATCCCCTTGTTCTGTAAAAAGCAAGGGGATTGATACTGTCCAATGATGAGGGTGCAGAGGAAATAGTTCCCAAAGCTTCCTTTCATGGTTAATAGGCATTGTAGAGATGGCACAGGTCATGTGTGGTGTGCAGCTGTTTAGAGGTTCTTACTGAACTGTTAGAGACTTAGCAAGGCCCATTATTCTAGGCACTAAGGCAGTTTTACTGGATATGGACTACTGCAATTGTATAAGCTCTCCATTGTGTAAGTACTAATTTGGAGTGCTACCATAAGCCAGCCATACAACCCATGCTTCCCATGAATGAATGAGTCATCTTGATAAACAGGCTCAGGGCATGCAGCACTGACTTTTAGACTTAAAGGGACCTGATGTGTTTAAAATGGATCCCACTCTAATGAATAAACTTCTTGAAAAAATATTTTGATTTTCAGTAGCCAATCAATCCTTTTTTATTTGAGGGAAAGCTGTCGTACATAAAGGTTTTAGATGGTCTTTCATTTACTTTCCCCATGTTAGACATACAGTACTTGTGATTACTAATTTGCTCACATATGCATTACAGGTTTCCAGGTCACTCAGTAAGTCAGCAATTTATGTCGCAAATCATACCATTTCAGGTGTCAAAGAGCCCCTTGATTGTTTTATTACAAATTATTTGGCTGAAGTAATATAGTTGCTTTTCATTAATAATAGCCATAAACACACACACAAAACTTGTGGTTATGTAATATTTACTATTCTTTCATTTCCAAGAATGCCAAGAATTTAAAAACATTATTAAGAGTCTATAATGTAACTGCAAGATTGTTTAACGCAGTCATCCTTTGCAGAACTCCTAGCTGGTGCCACATAGCTCCTGAAGCCAAATTGTGTGTGCTGTGGACTTGTGTAGCACAACACTTCAGACGTAACATGGTCGTCTTATTTTATGAAGACTACCTGGCCACAGGGACCACATTTACCTAGATCCCAAACACTCATTTCGAATATAAAAGCAGCTGGAGAGAAAGAGCCTCAGCTGGTGTAAACTGGCATAGCTCCACTGAAATCAATGAAGCTATGTTCGATTTACGCCGGCTGAGGATTTGGCGCTATTTGTCTACTTTCTACTTCCTTTTTTCCTGTTTTAAATAGGCAGGTTTTTTTTCTTTTTGAGGTTTTTACTGTGTAGAAAAAATAAAATAAGGCAGTTGAATAGATGAGAAAACGCATTGGCTTTTAGTGGAATGTTATGATTTGTCTAGTGATTACGTACAGCTAGAGATCATGGACCTTGAAGTCAGTGGAAAGTGTGGGTGCTCAGCACCTGTCAACGTCATGTCACATACATATTTAAGTATATAATATAATCTATGATGTGATTATTTAGAAGATTGTAAATGTATTTTATCACTCCCTTTTGAGCTCATCACCTGCCCTCTGCCTATTAAGTCATCGCCTTAGGACTTATTCTAACATCCTAAATCCCTCATCAGCTTCAGACAGCCACAGCCAGAATATAAAGGTACCTTTAAATTGGTGGAAACTACGTAAAGGTCTATAGCAAGTCAGTGGTGTAAAGGGATCCTAAGTGTATATGAGAACTGGGTCTATTTAAAAAACATTGATTTGTTATAGAACTTCATGTAATTTAGACACCATTTAAGACACACTTTACACAAATGAGAATTGGGCCCTTGGTAAGTACAACCCCTAGCTTTACAGGTAGGGAGACCCAAAAAAATACACCTCTACCCAATATAATGCTGTCCTCGGGAGCCAAAAAATCTTACCGCATTATATCAAACTTGCTTTGATCCGCCGGAGTGCTGCTTTACCGCATTATATCCAAATTCGTGTTATATTGGGTCGCATTATATCGGGGTAGAGTATAGTTCCAAAATGTGTTTTAAAAGTCTTGAAAAGATTCCTAAAGTAGTGTTATGTTTATGGCACATAAAATACATGATATTGTGATATGTATAAAGGTTTTATTGGCATTAGTTTGGGGTGACTTGAATAACTCACTTGTAACTTTGCCACTCATGAATATTGTGACCCTCCCAAGCTCATGCTGATAAAATCTTTATATCAAACAGTTATGTCATATGCTTCCTATAGATTGGGTGTGTGTATGTGTAAACTGCACATTAGCCTTAATTAAATATAGCATTTGCTATAATAAGTACAAATACTTGTGGTTGCAGATGCAGTTCTGAACTGGTAGGTTTTTTTTTTATTATTAAAGTCAATTTGTAAAAGGTAAAGACAACCTTCTATAAATCAAGAAAAAGCTCCTCTACAAAAGTAAACCAAAAACCCCAAACTAATCCCAAAGAACAAACAACAGCAACAACTCCCATAACTCAGGTGGCAAGTTATTGCTCAGCCTAGGGATGAATATCTTTCTGGATCCGGCTAGTAGCACAGTCACTATGACATATGCCTTCTTCTCTGCTAAAGGGATGTTTCAATACAGGATTCCTGTACAGAATCCATTGATGCTAACTAATAGTAAATTTCTTGAATTTGCATCATGCCATTATTTATGGAGGAGGACTTCAAAGTGCATTGCAAATTTTTACAAATACAGGAATTGCTTCTTCAACCACTGAAGTTCAGCCCATCTCTGGGTTTGGATTGTGGCAGAACAACAGTTTTTAACAGGGCACAACACTAAACAACAGTTTGGGATGAAAAAAGAACTAGAATTCCATAACCAGATCCTTCCTAAGATATTGTAATTCGCATTCAGAAATGTTACTTTCTGAATAATTCAGACTTTGATATACTGAGATATGCTACTAATATAAGGCTACGTTATGATCTTAGTCCACGTACAAACTAGTGGAGTCTCAAGGCTTGATCTTGCCACCCAATGCACAGCATGCATGGATGGTATCCAATTTTTAAAAGATAAGCATCGGATAAATAAATAAAGAATACAAATAAATAATGAGAAGAATTGCTGTACACCACTGAAATCAAGCACCTTAGAAAATGTAAAACAGTCTTTTTGTGCACAGTGTAAATTTTGCAAACCTTTATTATCTGTTTTTTTCCCAGTGCAAATTCCATTTTGGGGTTTCTCTTCAATTTGAATGGTGACACCAAATATACACATGCATCATGAAAATGATTATAGATTCATTAAGTGGTCTAAATGTAAGCTATTATGAGTATGTAATAAGGCAGTTTCATCACTGAGTTCTTTTGTGGTAGTAGCAGCAGAAAAGTAACTTACATTTTATTTTTGTAATCCCCCTCCTGCCCGCCCCACCACCACCCTCCCATATTACAATGTTGACATTGGGTTGATGAGGCCATTTCAGTTCCCATGTATTTTCATTCATTTTTCCTTTCTTCTTTCTTTTCTTTTCTTTTTTCTGAAGTGGCACTGTTGGTATTAAATATGCAGCTATATTTTTTAAGGATCTCTGTTTCTCTTTATGCCTTAGATTTATTAATGTGTGGGTCTTCTCTGAAAACTGACACAGTGAATATGGCATCATGGAGCTCTATGTTATTGTTTCTTAAGTGACACAATTTACAAATAAGATGTTTCCTTTAAACTGCCAGTCCTGCAAACTCAACTTGAGATCCTAGAATTAAAGTGGGTTGTTTCTGTCATGCACTAGTACAGGGGTTCTCAAACTGGGGGTCGGGACCCCTCGGGGGGGTCGCGAGATTATTACATGGGGGGGTCATGAGCTGTCAACCTCCAACCCAAACCCAGCTTTGCCTCCAGCATTTATAGTGGTGTTAAATATATTAAAAAGTGTTTTTAATTTACAAGGGGGGGTCGCACTCAGAGGCTTGCTATGTGAAAGGGATCACCAGTACAAAAGTTTGAGAGCCACTGCACTAGTAAATAGAAATATAAACAAAGTGTGAAATCCTAGTACCACTGGTATCAACTCCTATTGACTTCAGCGGAGCCAGGCTTTTACACAAAGGTTGTAAAGGCCAAATTCTGTCCTCGGTGACACCTGTGCAATCTCATTATTGTTAGTGATGTCTGTGCAGCGTTACGGGGTCATGCAGATGAAACTAAATGGAACTTCATTCCAACTGACCAATCCTTCTTCTACGCAAGAAATCGTAGAATCTGCCTAGTACACTTTTAGCTGTGTTGGCTCTGCAGAGCAAATAGGAGTAAAAACAGTAAATCTTTGTCTCTAAATCAGTCGATCTGACTCTCAATACAGGGAGCAGATCTGTGAAGTAATAGAGAACCATTATTTAGAAGTTGCTCTTCTAAGTTGAACATTACTTAAAAACTGACACAGGTTTGCAAATGGAATTATTATTTTTAATGATTTATTTTTTCACCATTTTTACTGTTTGTTTTCTTCTTGTTTCTCCTTGGATGATGAAACTAAACTGAGTCAGCTTCACTTACTGTTTATAATCCGTTTCACTTTCTAGTTCACCAATATTGCCAAAGTAGTGGTGTTTGGATTCACAGTTCTGCACAGGAATAGTTCAGTATAAATACATTGCTTTCACTGGAAAAAAATGCAATTTTATTCATGTAAAATACTTTTAAAACTTAAATTTGGAGCAGAAGATCCCTATGGGCCCTAAAATTTAGTAAAAACTAACAAATAATGGGCCTTGTCCTGTTGCAATTGAAGTGAAATTATAGTACTGCTGTTAATGTCAATGGGATGAAGATGAAAACCAAAAAATATTATTGCTTACATTACCCAAAAAATCAAGCCCAATCTTGTAAACACTCCCACACGTCAGAAGTCCTACAGATGTCATTGGGGTTCCTTACATGAGTGAAATCACTCATTTGCATAAGTGACCATAAATACCAGAGCCGAACAGTGTGAGTTACACCAGACACCGGTCCCTGAGAAACTTCTGATCTTAGGCTAAAAGTTTGTCTTAAGTCCAAAGATGTTCCTTATGTCCAAAGATATTTCAGTACATTCAGTATTATGGATAAAGTCAGGTGTTTAGATAGCCCTTTTTGTTACCTAAGAGAAACAGAACTCATGCTTAAGTATAAATTCGGAATGTCCTTAGTTTATGCTTAGAATAGATGTATAACATTATTTAATATTTTCAGAAGAGTTTTTACAGTGCTCAAATACCCACCTCTTCCAGACACACACACAACCACCTTTCTCCTTAGTATGCAAATACATAATTAAAAGCATTCAACAGACACAAGTGAATAAATCAATAAAGTAAGCTGCTAATAATACATTTTCATTATCTGGGAGTATGTGGAAGTACACCAAACAGCTAAGTGATGCTGGAAAGTTGTAACAGATCAGAATCTAGGGGCTGACTTTATGTAAGACATTAGATCTTGTGAATATTCTGCTTCCTCTCCAGGCAGCGAGCTAGTATGGTTAACCAAAATTGTTGAGTAATTGTTCTGTGGTTGAGAACAAAATGCTGAATTAAACTGTTCCCTGCACAATAATTGTGTGATTACAGCATTTATGTTGCTGGCCAAAGGAACAGTCATTAGGTTTGGAAGACTTACCAAAACCACAGGCACAAAAAAAAATGCAAATCACATGTAAATTGTTCTCTAATACCTATAGTGGCTTAGAAATTGAACTAAAAGTAGAGTATGTGTATATTTAAAGGCAGGCAAACTGGAAAAATGATTGTACATTCAAAAACTACTTCATTTCAGGAAGAAAATACCCAAAGATTATTCATTTTCATTATGTCTTTTCCCTCTTGTGTGATCCTGTATCATATATATTATAAGCATATTTTATTTTATTTTGTGTATGCACTTGTGTTTTTCCCCCTCTGCATACCAATCAGATATTGTCTGAGAGTAAGGTGGGATGTACTCCCACACTTAACTAGATCCTGGACTGAGCCAATTCAAAGAGAAGTATGTGAGGGAGGCAGGCAGCAGCAAATGTTTATTTGATTACCGTAATCCACCAGTAAAATTAAAAATTGATTTATGATGATAGGCCCTCTTGTTAGGTAGATAATTTCCTTCTCCAATGTGCTGGCCAGACTTAGAAGTGCCAGGGAAACAAACACTTTTAATCTTTTGCTTTGTGCTTTTGTTCTACTGTCGTTTGTCCTCATGTTGCCAATATTAAAAGAGGAGGAGGAGGTGGTCAAAAATAACGGGCAAAATGTTTAAGGACAGTTGCTAATTTTGTTCCTTCAATTAAATGCAGCTACAGATTATAGGATTTGGATGGCTAACTACCTAACTGAGCTCAGAAGTCAGGTAGTTAGATATCTAAACCCTATCACTTGCATCTGCTATTAATCGTGCCTCCAATTTATTTGCTATTGGAAATTGTAGGCACAGAATTAGCGGCTGGGTAGAGAGAGGCCATTTAAAAATGTGGCACCAAATATAACTTCTCACAAGCACCGTCATGTGAAAGGATTTATGATATCAGAGAAAACATCAGTATGAGGGCATGAGTAGAAGAGTTGACACATATTTGCAGTCTTTCTTCTGCAACTTGATTCTATTTTACTTTTAAAATTGAATTGTCAATGGTGAAACTAAACTCTATTAAGGAACAGTCGCACTGGCAGAGGGGACAGTCAGACTCAAGCCTCAACAGCTGAAAGATTGAAAAGAGGTTTTATTGTGCATTTCCCGGGCGGTAATTAGAGGCTATCCAGCACTAGAAATGTGTTTTCCACAGAGATTTCCACTAACATTTGGTCTTAATTTTCCTGGCCATTTGTCCATCATATATAAGAGCAAGGTTTTTAAGATCATACAGAAGCACTAAAACTCAGTGTAAAATAATAATAATAATAAAGTCATCTTCAGAAAGAAGTACATTAAACAACTGTAACAACTAAAACTCTGAAACTGATGTCATTGCAAACTAACCATACACGGGAACACGTATGTGATCTAATGATAAAGGAGGGGGGAGCATTTAGAGCAGGGTTTAATCAACAGATTTAAGATTTTCTGAGCAGACCCAGTTCTCATTAGCCTATAAATAATGTTTATTTACAGCTATATTAGATTGTCTGTACACCATTTTATCAACTATTCCCCATGAACTTTCCATTTAAAGACATAGTACAGACTTTTAGTGTAAGATTAACTTTTATTCTGTGTCCTTAACCAAAATATTGTCTCTAGATAGATAGATAGATAGATTTAATTTCAAGTGAGTGACTTTGATTAGACATTTATGTTTGTTTATACCATTACAGCATTCAGATACTGTACAGGTTTTGAATTGCTGCCCAGTACATGATATTAAATAACCTCTAATTCTTGCCCACTGCCTACTCATTAATTAAAACAAACATGCCTATCTTAATGATACCCCACTTGTCAGAGACGCTGAAAGAAAAACACATTTTGAAATCTTAGAATTTTATTTGAAAGATCAAATTGCAATATTATTGTTCAAAAATGCAGAAAGAATAAGTCGTCCACTAAAATAACAATATTTGAAATTATATTAAAGGTATTGGCATACAAAAAAGAAATAATAGTTTGTAAGACAAAGTTTTAATGGTCTGCATCTGTGAACCAGGCTTTGTAGACAGGTTTTTAAATATCAAGTGCTATGGGAGAAGAAATATTTCAAATTATTTGATTAAATTAAAATGTATATCTATCAGAATTACTTATAGAATCTAAAAGCTCTAAAATGATGATCAGCATGTCGGCAGTGATACGTGTTAAGAAGGGTTAGGATTTCAATTGTAAGGCCAAACTGTGGCCTGAATAGAACTGCGAGATGGGGGCATAAAAGGGAGAAAGGGTATATGGGTATAAGTTAGGTAGCAGCACCGAAGTGAAAAAAATCTCTGCTGCTCCCACTAGGTGAGCAGGAGGCGGCAGAATTACATGGGGAATGAACGGAACCTTGGTTCCACCCCCTCAGCTCCCATGCACTACTTTGCATTTAACTCCCATTTGCATTCCAATTTTCTCCTTTCTCAGAGCAGTGGGTGAACCAGGAGGAGGGAGACTGTAACTGTCTGAGGCCTGGTCTACACTACGGGTTTAGGTCGACTTTAGCAGCGTTAAACCGAATTAAGCCTGGACACGTCCACACAACGAGGCCCTTTCTTTCGACTTAAAGGGCCCTTTAAACCGGTTTCTTTACACCACCTCCGACGAGGGGATTAGCGATAAAACCGGCCTTTGCGGGTCGGAATTGGGGTAGTGTGGACGGAATTCGATGTTATTGGCCTCCGGGAGCTATCCCACAGTGCTTCATTGTGACCGCTCTGGACAGCGCTCTCAACTCAGATGCACTGACCAGGTAGACAGGAAAAGACCCGCGAAGGTTTGAATTTCATTTCCTGTTTGCCCAGTGTGGAGAGCACAGGTGACCACGCAGAGCTCATCAGCACAGGTAACCGTCATGGAGTCCTCCCAGGATCGCAAAAGAGCTCCAGCATGGACCGAACGGGAGGTACGAGATCTGCTCGCCATATGGGGAGATGAAGCAGTGATAGCTGAACTCCGTAGCAGTAAAAGAAATGGAAAAGTATTAGAAAAGATCTCCAAGGCCATGAAGGACCGAGGCCATAACAGGGACACACAGCAGTGCCGCGTGAAAATTAAGGAGCTACGGCAAGCCTACCACAAAGCCAGAGAAGCAAACGGAAGGTCCGGGGCAGAGCCGCAAACTTGCCGCTACTACGCGGAGCTGCATGCGATCCTAGGCGGTGCAGCCACCACTACCCCAACCGTGTGCTATGACTCTCTCACTGGAGAAACACACAGGGAAGACGGTTCGGGGAACGAGGAAGATGACGATGGAGGTACTGTAGGTAGCTCACAGCAGCAAGGAAGCGGAGAAACCGGTTTCCCCAACAGCCAGGATATGTTTGTGACCCTGGACCTGGAACCAGTAACCCCCGAACTCACCCAAGACCCTCAGGGCACACAGGAGACCTCTGGTGAGTGTAACTTTGTAAATATTTGTAAACATTACAAAAAAAAAGCAAGCAAGTCTGTTAACGTGTATGGGGATGGAGCGGAAATCCTCCAGGGACATCTCCAGAAAGCTCTCCTGGTTGAAATGGGGTGATTTTATTAAGGAGGACATTCAGAGGCGCCCGTTCCTGCTCTTCTGACCAGAAATGTTCCCCGCTGTTAACCACGCGGTGGGGGGAGGGGTGAAGTGATCATCCCGAGAGAATCGTGTGTGTGTGGGGGGGGGGGGGTGGTTTACTTGTGTTTGTGCCGCATGTTAACCGGGAAACCACAGCCCCCTCCTTTTACATTGAAATCCCATTTTAAATGGACAACCCAATTCATCCTTGATATGGGAAATGCGCTGCTGTTTGCAACCTTTCCCGCATGTTAAGAAGGTTAAAAAAGCCAAAACACTGTGGCCTACGATGGCTGCCTGCAAGCCGAAATATGCGACCTTGTAATGAAAGAGTGTACCCATTGTTCCCTAAAATGTGTCTTTTTTAACCACCTCTCCCTTCTCCTCCGCCAGCTGCAAATGTTTCTCCTTCGCAGAGGCTCGTGAACATTAGAAAGAGAAAACGTAAGACGAGGGACGAGATGTTCACGGAGCTGCAGATGTCCGCCCAGGCTGATAGAGCACAGCAGAATGCGTGGAGGCAGTCAATGTCGGAGATGAGAAAAGCCCAATATGAACGAGAGGAGAGGTGGCGGGCTGAATCGCGGGAAGAACAGAGCAAGTGGCGGGCTGAAGACGATAGGTGGCGTCAGCTTGCAGACAGACGGCAAGAGGCAATGCTCCGTCTGCTGGAGCATCAAAGTGATATGCTCGAGCGTATGGTTGAGTTGCAGGAAAGGCAGCAGGAGCAGAGACCGCCGCTACAGCCCCTGTGTAACCAACAGCCCTCTTCCCCAAGTTCCATAGCCTCCTCACCAAGACGCCCAAGAACACGGTGGGGGGGCCTCCGTCCACCCAGTCACTCCACCCCAGATGATTGCCCAAGCATCAGAAGGCTGGCCTTCAATAAGAGTTAAAGTTTTAAAATGCAGTGTGTCCTTTTCCATTCCTCCTCCCCCACCCATCCCAGGCTACCTTGGCAATTATCCCCCTACCTCTGTAAGGAACTAATAAAGAATGCATGAATGTGAAAAAACAATGACTTTATTGCCTCTGCAAGCGGGAGGGGAGGGGAGGGTGGGGTGGGGTGGTTGGTTTACAGGGAAGTAGAGTGAACCGGGTCGGGGGGGGGGGGTTGGAGGGTTCATCAAGGAGAAACAAACAGAAGTTTCACACAGTAGCCTGGCCAGTCACAAAACTCGTTTTCAAAGCTTCTCTGATGCGCACCGCGCCCTGCTGTGCTCCTCTAACCGCCCTGGTGTCTGGCTGCGCGTAATCAGCGGCCAGGCGAGTTGCCTCAACCTCCCACCCCGCCATAAAGGTCTCCCCCTTACTCTCACAGATATTGTGGAGCGCACAGCAAGCAGCAATAACAATGGGGATATTCTTTTCGCTGAGGTCTGAGCGAGTCAGTAAGCTGCGCCAGCGCGCTTTTAAACGTCCAAATGCACATTCCACCACCATTCGGCACTTGCTCAGCCTGTAGTTGAACAGGTCCTGACTCCTGTCCAGGCTGCCTGTGTACGGCTTCATGAGCCCTGGCATTAAGGGGTAGGCTGGGTCCCCAAGGATCACGATAGGCATTTCAACATCCCCAATGGTCACTTTCTGGTCCGGGAAGAAAGTCCCTTCCTCCAGCTTTCGAAACAGAGCAGAGTTCCTGAAGACGCGAGCATCATGTACCTTTCCCGGCCATCCCACGTTGATGTTGGTGAAACGTCCCTTGTGATCCACCAGGGCTTGCAGCAGCATTGAAAAGTACCCCTTGCGGTTTACGTAGTCGGTGGCTTGGTGCTCCGGTGACAAGATAGGGATATGGGTTCCGTCTATGGCCCCGCCACAGTTTGGGAATCCCATTTCAGCAAAACCATCCACTATTGACTGCACGTTGCCCAGAGTCACTACCCTTGCTATCACCAGGTCTTTCATTGCCCTGGCAAATTGGATCACAGCAGCCCCCACCGTAGATTTGCCCACTCCAAATTGATTCCCGACTGACCGGTAGCTGTCTGGCGTTGCAAGCTTCCACAGGGCTATCGCCACTCGCTTCTCAACTGTGAGGGCTGCTCTCATCTTGGTATCCTGGCGTTTCAGGGCAGGGGAAAGCAAGTCACAAAGTTCCATGAAAGTGGCCTTACGCATGCGAAAGTTTCGCAGCCACTGGGAATCATCCCATACCTGCAGCACGATGCGATCCCACCAGTCTGTGCTTGTTTCCCGGGCCCAGAATCGGCGTTCCCGGCATCAACCTGCCCCAGTGACACCATGATTTCCACATTGCTGGGGCCTGTGCCTTGTGAGAGGTCTATGTCCATGTCAATTTCCTCATCACTCTCGTCGCCGCGCTGCAATCGCCTCCTCGCCTGGTCACGGTTTCGCCTTGGCATGTTCTGGCTCTGCGTATACTCCAGGACAATGCGCGTGGTGTTCATAGTGCTCATAATTGCCGCGGTGATCTGAGCGGGCTCCATGATCCCAGTGCTAGCTATGGCGCCTGGTCAGAAAAAAGGCGCGAAAGTAGTATCTGATGGACCAGGAGAAGGAGGGTGGGAGGGAGGGAGGGAGGGAGGGCCGAGTGACGACATGGCGTACAGGTACAGGAACAGGGAGAAACACAAACAACTGTCACACAGAATGGTCCCCCCAAAGATTAAACTGGAAACCCTGGGCTTAGCAGGCCGTTGATTTCACGGAGGAAGGGGAAGCAAATGAACACAGAACAAATCTATTTTTTACATCTTAAGGTGGCAGCCGACGGTGCAGCATGAGTGACAGCCATACCAGTATGACAACGATGGGTACCAATCATAATATACCATCATCTGCCAAAAGGCAAGGGGCTGCTGCTGTGTAGCAATGCAGCCCCACGTCTGCCAGCCCCACGTCCGCCAGCACCCAGCATCGCCCTCGGCCTCTTCTGGGTGCTTAGCAGACAATATTGGGCAATTGGCAGAAAATAGTATATTACGACTGGTAACCGTCATCATCAAAACAGTAGCATGTCTGCCCAGGTGGCCATGATTGACAGCCATACCAGTATGACGACGACGGGTACCAGTCATAATATACCATCGCCTGCAAGGGGCTGGTGCAATGCAGCCCTACGGCTGCCAGCCCCACGGCTATCACTCATGCTACACCGTCTACCGCCAAAAGGCAGTTAGCAGCTGCTGCTGTGTAGCAATGCAGTCCCACGTCTGCCGGCACCCAGAGGACATATGGTGACAGTGAGCCCAGCTGAGCTGAGCGGGCTCCATGCTTGCCGTGGTATGTTGTCTGCACAGGTAACCCAGGTAAAAAGGCGCGAATCTATTGTCTGCCGTTGCTGTGACGAGGGGGGAGGGGCCTGACGACATGTACCCAGAACCGCCCGCGACACTGTTTTGCATCATCCGGGCATTGGGATCTCAACCCAGAATTCAAAGAAAAGGCGCGAACCGCTTCTCGGCTCTCTGAGCTGTGGCGCAAACGTAGTATCTGACGGCCTAGGGGAAGGAGGGAGGGGGGCCGAGTGACGATATGGCGTACAGGCACAGGGAATTAAAATAAAGAACGGTGGCTGTGCATCAGGGAGAGACACAAACAACTGTCACAGACTGGTCCCCCCCAAAGATTAAACTGAAAACCCTGGGTTTAGCAGGCCATTGATTTGACGGAGGGAGGGGGAAGCAAATGAATACAGAGCAAATCTATTTTTTTACATCTTAAGACGACGGTGCAGCGTGACTGATAGCCCTCGGCATCTTTCTGGGTGCTTGGCAGCAAATACGGGGCGGTGTATGACGATGGTCTTCAGGCCTATTGCACAATCGGCTGCTCAGGGAAGACTCTGCTAACGTACGATGACCCGACTTGTAATAGGATGGCTAACAGTCGTAATACACCATTTACTGCCAAAAGGCAAGCCCCACGGCTGCCAGCACCCAGATCGCCGATGAAGGCTACCAGTCTACTGCACCGTCTACCGCCAAAAGGCAGTTAGCAGCTGCTGCTGTGTAGCAATGCAGTCCCACGTCTGCCGGCACCCAGAGGACATATGGTGACGGTGAGCTCAGCTGAGCTGAGCGGGCTCCATGTTGTCTGCACAGGTAACCCAGGTAAAAAGGCGCGAATCTATTGTCTGCCGTTGCTGTGACGGGGGAGGGAGGGGCCTGACGACATGTACCCAGAACCGCCCGCGACACTGTTTTGCATCATCCGGGCATTGGGATCTCAACCCAGAATTCCAAAGGGCGGCAGAGACTGCGGGAACTGTGGGATAGCTGTGGGATAGCTACCCATAGTGCAATGCTCCGGAAGTCGACGCTAGCCTCGTACTGTGGACGCGGTCCGCCGACTAGAGCACCTAGAGCATTTTATTGTGTGGACACACACAATCGGCTGTATACAACCGATTTCAATAAAACCGGCTTCTATAAATTCGAACTAATTTCGTAGTGTAGACATACCCTGAGCCACAGTCTTCCTCCTGAGCTGCCTCATGAACAGCTGAGTACTCAAGGCAGATCATTGTCTCATGATCTATCCATAGATATTGGTATGTTCGTGAATTTTGGATTCAACTCCGGATTTTATCACTGCATCAACCCCTGACACCCTGGCACTCTTCTTCTATAGAAATTCTAAAATCCAATGTCTTCCCTATTGACACAGCTCCTCCTGTTTGTGGGGGAGGGGAGCAGGGAGAACACAGACATATTTGTAACAGCTGACCAGGTACATTTTATGCAATAACTTCATCAAAATTATTATTTACTGAGTGGTTTAATAAATTCAGTTTAATATGTAAATATGGAAAAATAGCATCAGGGGAAAAAAAACATAATCTTTTACTTTTAATATAGAAGTCTCTGTCTGACTTCACAGAAATAACCAAAATATATATTTTGTGTTTTTTCCACCACTCTTCTTTGTCCTGGTTGATGATAGTGACCCTTTCTGCAGTTTTCTCTCTCATGTAAAATGATATGATTTTTGCTTAGTTGATCACTGTAAATATATTAAGGAAAGCAGTAGAATTCTATGACACTAAATACAGTTTTATTCCCCAATCCTGCAAATAGCTAAGCACATGCCTAGGTTTAAGTCCATGAGTAGACTCATCGAAGTTAATAGATCTGTTTTATGTGCTTAAATTGCATATGCATAAATCTTTATGGGACTGAGCCCTTAATTAGTACGAACACAATATATTACTGAGCATACACTGACAAAGTGAAAATGTCATCCAGGTTATGTTTATAGCCAGCTCTTGTATGCATCCACAAGGAAGGAGCTTCACTTTTTTGCATCCTTTTCATAAGCACCAGTCATAGCTGCAGTCCTTGTGCTAACCTGAATCCAAAGCCACTTCAAAAGGGCTGAAGAGGAAGCAGGGCTGAGTTACCTGTCTTGGCTAGCTACTCCTGGTGGAATTCTGCTCCACTGCGCAATGCAGAATTTGTGCAGAATTAATGTTCTGTGCAGAATTTCATTCCTCCCTGCAGAATTGGTGCTGCAGAGCTGCTGGCCACCACTAGGGGCCACTCGACCCAGAAGAGCCCAGCTTTCCAGTTGGCAAATACAGGACACTGCCCCAGGGGGGATGGGGGAGGGGAGGGGAGGAAAGGAAAGGAAGGGGAGCTGGAGGGTTCCAGGCAGCTGTGGTTCCCAGCAGGTCCTGAAGGAAGGAGGCAGCATACGGGAAACTCCATATAAACCCAGGACCCAGCATCAGGCTGTTTCTCTCTCTGGATGCCTGGGCTCTGGACGGTAGGGGGTGCATGTGTCTGGGCTGGGGGCACCCTGCATCTGGGCTCTTGGGGTAAGGGGTGCAGGTGTCTGGGCTGGGAGGTGAGGGGGTGTCAGGGCTGAAGGGTGCCCCACAGCTGGGTTCTGGGGGTAGGGGTTGCAGGTTTCTGGGCTGGGGGGCAGCCCATGGTTGAGTTCTGGGGATAGGGAGTGCAGGTGTCTGGGCAGGTGGTACTTCACAGCTGGGCTCTGGGGGTAGGGGGTGTGAGTGTCTGGGCTGGGGGGGTGCCCCACAGCTGGGCTCTGGGGGTTGGTGCTGTGGATGTCTGGGCCGACGGGGGGAGGGGTACCCCATCGCTGGGCTCTGGGGGTAGAGAGTGTGGGGACATAACAGGAACAGGGATTGGGTTGTTGTAGGGGTTTCTTTAACTCTATACTCCTTGGGGATATGTTTTTGTTGTCTGTATTGTTACAGACATACTTGCTGACAGGTATTTTGAAATCAATTACCAAAATAGTTGAAACTGGTGTGATTATATTGCGTTATTTTGACAAATAAAATATGCAGAATTCTGAAACGTGCGCAGAATTTTTAATTTTTTGGCACAGAATTTCCCCAGGAGTATCTAGCAAAGCTTGTCAGCCACATGCCAATAACACACTGCACAATACCTTCAGGAGCTCCTGTTAGCCCCCGCACTGCTGGGCCAGCCATGATTGATCCCATACTTGATTTGCATGTACCCATAAATCACTAATGTGAAGGATGTCAGGCTCTAACCCTGAACATATTAAAGTGGTTATATTGTGATAAGAAAAATCCCAGAAAGTCTAAATAGCTCTGTTTTTATACCTATCGCTCTATCACTGAAAATTAAAAAAAAAAAAAAAAAACTACTTACCATTTATCACAGATCCTACAAAAGCAATCATATGTGCTCCTCCCACTGCTTATGTGGCAGCAGTTACCTTAACAAACCCTGTTCCAGAGCTGTTCTGACATCAAACCATAATATTTTTGTACAAATAGATACAATCTGGTAATACGTAAGTGTTATATAGGCTGAAGAAATTATTTTAAAATCAAAAAGGCCATGTCAGTTTCAGCTTTATTTAAAACACAGGGGGCTTTCAGTGTTTGTAGATGCAAAGTGACAAAAACAAAAGGGGAAAAAGAATACATATAAAACTTCTAAGAGACTAGTATGAACAAGAGAGAGGAAAATTTACTGTATGTTGCCAATGATTCTGTAAGGCATTTACAACCCCTCCACCCACTTCTTTATCATTGTAATAATTGAAACAGTATTTAATAGATCAGCCAATCATAGAAAATAGTCCACATTTGCAGCTTAAGAAATTATCCTACATGATGTCCTTTCTAACACATCAGGAAATCTCACACCTGTTTTCTTTTCACTGACAAATGGTTCATTGAGTGGCTTACTGCTAGAGCGCTCAACATAGGTCCAGAGCTTATCAGGAAGAACATTAAACAAGCATCTGGAAACTGTGTAAAGCTCCATCCTGTGCTGTGAGACATCATCAGTTATTAATGAAAGATCATATATTTTCCAATTCTGAGGGAGTGACATTACACATTAACTCTTGTTGTATTATGACTACATTTGTGAGCAAGTTGCTGTTATCATTGTGTACACAAAGAGAGGGATACACAGTGTTAAATAATAGAATATTCACAAGTCTGTGGCAACCGTACAAGTGATGATCCTCAGCTGTACTTCTGAGACAGATACAGTAACTCCTTGCTTAACGTTGTAGTTATGTTCCTGAAAAATGCGACTTTAAGCGAAACGATGTTAAGCGAATCCAGTTTCCTCATAAGAATTAATGTAAATTGGGGGGGGTGGGCGGGGGGGCTAGGTTCCATGGAGGCTAGGTTCCATGGAAATTTTTTTCACAAGACAAAAGACTATATTATATATATGTATACACAGTATAAGTTTTAAACAAACAATTTAATACTGTACACAGCAATGATGATTGTGAAGCTTGGTTGAGGTGGTGGAGTCAGAGCAGGGCCGGCTCCAGGGTTTTGGCTGCCCCAGGCAGCCACAAAAAAATATATATATATCCGTGATCGCGATTGCAGTCTGCGGCGACAATTCAGCAGAAGGTCCTTCGCTCCGAGCGGGAGTGAGGGACCGTCCGCCGAATTGCCGCCGAATAGCTGGACCTGCCGCCCCTCTCCGGAGTGGCCGCCCCAAGTACCAGCTTGCCAAGCTGGTGCCTGGAGCCGGCCCTGAGTCAGAAGGTGGAAGAGGGAGGGATATTTCCCAGGGAATGCCTTACTGCTAAATGATGAACTAGCACTCGGCTGATCCCTCAAGGGTAAACACATTGTTGTTAATGTAGCCTCACACTCTACAAGGCAGCACGAATGGAGGGAGGGGAGACAGCATGGCAAACAAAGACACACACCCAGTGTGTGCGAGAGAGATGCACATTGCCCCTTTAAGTACGCTGACTCCACTCTAAGAACATTGCCTTTTTAGATCAGCAAGTTGAGATAGCAGCTGCTGCTTGCAAGCTCCCTCTGTCCTGGGCCCTGTCATGTCTCCCCCCTGCTCTATGGAAATGGGGTAAGCGGGTGGCAGGAGCCGGGGGAGGGGGACACCCTGACATTAGCTTCTCTCTTCCCCCTCCGCACAGCAAGCAGGAGGCTCCCGGGAGCAGCTCCAAGGCAGAGGGCAGGACCAGTACACGGCAGTGGGGGAGGAGGGACAGCTGAACTGCTGGCAATTGCTAGCCTGCTGGGCAGCTGCAGCACAGGGAACCTAGGGGAGCGGGAAGCTGATAGGGGGGCTGCTGGTCCCCTCTGGTTCCAAGCCCCCCACCAACAAGCTGCAAAGGGCTGCTCGTTCTGCAAGCAGTGGACAAAGCAGGCAGCTGCCAAATGACATTATAAGGGAGCATTGCGCAACTTTAAACAAGCATGTTCCCTAATTGATCAGCGACGTAACAACGAAACAACATTAACCGGGACGACTTTAAGTGAGGAATTACTGTACTGTAACATAAGCACAGCTCTAGGGCGCTCTGGAGCATGCTACCACTTGAAAACATTGAAATATAGCTTGGGAAAAGCAGTATTCATTTGAATTTTAAGCTCAATGAAATGAGTCATTTTGGCCCAAACACTGGACATGGTGTTGCAAAGAGCCTATCTTGTCCCTGCCCAATCCCCCATTCACCAAACAGCTCAGTCAACCAAATGATGGATCCCTTTCCCCTACATGAAAGAAATGTCTGCCTTATGCCTGAGCTGTGTCTCCTTTAACTAGCAAGGGCTCTTTTGAATGTGCACTTTAGTCCTCTGCCATAGCTACCAGGCTATCATCTGACTATAGAAGCCCTTCCTGAAAGTTCTGTTCCTCCTTGGGAATCTCACCCACTAGAATGGGGTCCAGACAATGTGCAACAACTAATCCTGCATGAATGCCTCATGTGAAAGATCTAAACCATTGATTCAAAACCAGCTGCATATTGGAATATAGGCCAATTTATTTTTCTTTCCTTTGGGATATTTTTTTTCCTGGGTGGGGAAGTGTTGAGATGCTCCAGTGGCAGAATTGTCTTTGTAGATAACTGTCATGTTATGTGAATGGCTTGCCATAGATCATCCCAAATGAGATAAAGTTGTGTTACAGTTTTCCCTGCTTCTGCATATTTTCCATTTACCACATCAAATGTGAGAGAAGAGGCTCCACACTATTTTTTTTAATGTTCTATACCAGAGGTTCTCAACTTTTTTTTTCTGAGCCCCCACCTCCACCCCTCCAGCGCGCTATAAAAACTCCACAGCCCACCTGTATCACAACAGCTGATTTTCTGCATATAAAAGCCAGGGTCGGCATTCGGGGGTAGCAAACAGGGCAATATCTTGGGGTCCCATGCCACAGGGAGCCCCATGAAGCTAAGCTGCTCAGGCTTCGCCTTCAGCCCCAGGTAACGGGGCTTAGGGCCTTGAGCTTCAGCCCCATGCAGTGGGGCTTTGGCTTTCTGTCCTGGGTCCCAGTGAGTCTGATGCTGACCCTGCTTGACGGACCCCCTGAAATCTGCTTGCGGCCCCCCCCCCCGGGGCCCCCGGACCCCTGTTTGAAAATCGCTGATATAAACCAACATAAATAAATTCACCCTTCCTCAGCTGTTCCTTTGGAACAGCCAAGAAAAGTTCCTTGTATGCTAAATTTCCTTTCATCTTGAATCCTTCAAGGAAACAATGAGCTGTTCGTGGTGGTCGTATGTGTCCTTGTCATATTCCATTCTTCCCAGCCTCACTCTATGTGTTTATACCACTCCATCTTATCCTTCAAAATGGGTTCTGGGTCAGCGCCTCCTTTTGGAGCATGTCACTGCTAAGTAGCTGGCTAGAGGGGCTGCCGTTAAGCAATGCAAGGCACGTCCCCCACCCCACCTCCCAGTTAAGGGGCTGAGTATGTGCTCACTTTTATAGCGCTCAAAATCCTTGCTGAAATGGACACGAGGAACAAAACAAGAATCTCCCCCAGGACTGTGCAGAGCTCTAGGGCTTCTAGAGTTGATCCAGTTCACTTTTTTTAACTGGTCAGCGTTTATGTAAATATTTGAGACATTGCCCATTTTGCACTGCCTTTCTGAGGGTTTGTTTGCCATGTTTTCTATGTGCCAGGGCATATACGTTCAAGCTATTGCTTGTTGGGGATAGTTCCCATTTTTCAGCAAGCTAATAATTTTTTCCACATTATCGCTCTAAAAAGCTCTCGTATTCTGGAGGAGTTACAGAGGTGTGTTTATTTTTTCTCCCTAAATGGCCTTATTTATTTGTCTTTATAGGCTGGCAACATAAGAACATATTTTCCTATGAACGGTAGCATTACTAGGAAGCAATTGTGAACAGTGAGGTTTTAGCATTGAATGACTCTACTGATATTTTGGGAGGATGAATTTTAATAAGTGCTGGCATGTATTTAAATAAGTCTCTAATGCCACAAAGGAAAGAATATTACTTAGGGCGCAAATCACTCCCTGCAGAAGAACTCTCGGAAGATCTGGAAGAAGATGTCTCACATCAAGATCCTCTCACAGAGATCCACCACAACATCCTGCCTAGGGGCTGGGGAATGCCTCTATGTGGAAAAGGCAGTCGGTGCTCATTCACAAAGTTTGCAGAACTCCAGAGATCGGGGGAGGGAGGCATGAAATCCATGTGTTGCCCATCCCAGCAAGGTACACATCAGCACAGCCCTCTGTCTCTTCTCCATAGTTTGTATTCTCCACACCTGCATGGAACCCAGACCCAGGGCCGGCTCTGGCTTTTTTGCTGCCCCAGGCAGGGGAGCACAGCAGGGGAGGGCACCAAGCCCGGCTGCGGGCCCGCTCTCCCCGACCGGCCGGAGCGCCGGGGGGAGGGTGGCGAGTCCGGCCGGGGCTCCACTCTCTCCGGCGGCCAGAGCGCCGGGAAGAGGGCGAAGAGCCCAGCCGCGGCTCCGCTCTCCCCGACCAGTCGGAACGCCGGGGGAGGGCGGCGAGCCTGGCCGGGGCTCCGCTCTTCCCCGCGGCCAGAGTGCCGGGGGGAGGGCGGTGAGCCCGCCGCGGCTCCGCTCTCCCCGGCGGCCAGAGTGCCACGCCGAGCCGCCCTCCTCCAGGTACCGCCCCAAGCACATGCTTGGTGGGCTGGTGCCTGGAGCCGGCCCTGCCCAGACCCCATGGAGAGGCCTTCTCAGGATCCATAAGAGCGTGAGGGTGATGCTGCAGAGGTAGCAGAGTCCGCTTTTCACATACGGAGATTCCCTTCCAAGTGTGGATTTGAGGGTGGTGGGCAATGATGTTAGGTCAGGTCAAGAGAAAAACATTTCACTCTCTTATTTTAGAGGTATTGCCAAATTGTAAGGGAAGACTACCGATTGTAGTTGGAAGAAGAAATGCATTTTTATTTCTGCTTAAAATAGATATGGGGACAGGAGAATGGCCAATATATTTCCTGTTTAAAGGACCAATCATTCAAATACCAGGTGGAGTGCTTTCCACCATGAATATTCCCATAGGCCAACGGGACTATTCAAAGTAGTAAATTGTTGACCTGTAATAAGTGGTTTTAGAGCACTGTGTCTTAATACAATTAAATACTTAGCTCCTGAAAACAAACCTACATATTTATGTCATCTTTATGACAATGTTCAGTTTTCATATTAAGTTAGAAGTATGTTTAACTCTTGAAATGGTTCTGTACACAATCTGAAGTTAAAGGGGCAATTCAAGTGTATCCAGTACTCTGGAAAGTAATATTTGGATTTCATTGAGACAGTTTGATGGCTACATCACATGAAAAAAGCAAGTTAGCCACACTTCTGTATAAAAAAGGACATAATAAAATAAGAAATAATTTAAAGAAAGATGTTTGTAGGCTTCAAGAATGGTATTTCTCTGAGTAACAGCTTGTGAGAGACTAAAGTAGTGAACTACTGTTCAGAGTTTTATCTATCTATAAAGGCTGAAGTCCCGCTTCAAGACCCAAATCTGCCATCCTTACTCATATTGAGTAATACTTTCTTCACAGGTAATACTAATGAAATCATTGGGACCATTTGCCAAGTAAGGTACTACTTAATGAGAGTTGGACTAGCAATCAAACCCAAAATGTAAAGTATACACCGCTACCTTGATATAACACAACCCGATATAACATGAATTCGGATATAACGCGGTAAAGCAGTGCTCCGGGAGGGCGGGGCTGCGCACTCCGGCAGATCAAAGCAAGTTCAATATAACGCGGTTTCACCTATAACGTGGTAAGATTTTTTGGCTCCCGAGGACAGCGTTATATCGAAGTAGAGGTGTATAAGTGCCAGAAATGTAATAAAATATAAACCCTGGAAATAAGAAAAGTCTATGTCAGTAACAGACAATTGTGAGAATGAAATTAGTGTAAGTATATAAGAATGAAAATAAATAAATAATACCAGACGCTACATATCTGTATCTAGATTTATAGAAAAGAACTATGGTCATATATTACTTGAGAAATATTATGAGCTGGCTAAATGAGGCAAGTGTCCTGTGGGAAAAAATAGTATGTGGTCATGTAATTAAATACTTTGTCATAACGGACATCCACAAGGGGGCCAAATTAAGGTTGCACAGGCAACCTTAATTCTGGTATTTCCTAACATCTGAGTGCTTAAATTTTCTGTCTTAACGTTCTTTTATGTAGCTTCTGTGTGTAATTATTTATATAGTGACCCAAAGCGTGCAAGGCATTTCATAGTACATAAAAAGAGACACGATCCGTGCCTTGAAGAGCTTGCAATCAAAAATGTATATAAGGCACAACAGTAGCTAGTAACTATTTATTGCTCCAGGTAACTGAGATAATCAAGGTATTTTCCTCAACTAAGGTAGGAGAGACCAAAGCATCACAATTACTATAGGAAAGAATAAATGCTGAGTTTTTAATTGTACCCAGTATGTTCATGTACACATCTATAAATGAATTTATATCCTATATATGTGAGAGACAGGAAGTATATGGTTTTGTGATTAAGATACTGGACTAAATCTTGAGATCTGAGTTCAGTTCCCAGCTCTGCAACAGACTTCTGGTGCAAACTTGGGCAAATCACTAAGGGCCAGATATTTAAAGGTGCAGATAGGAACCTAGTAGAATTTTGAAAATTCTATTACTCATGTAAATACCTTTAAAAAATCTGGCCCTACATCTCTTTGTGCCTCAATTCCCCATCTGTAAAGTAGGAATAATAATATTTTCTTTCACTCTTATTGTATCTTGTGTATTTAAATTATAAACTCTTCAGGGCTCTTACCTTGTGTATTTACAGTTCCTAATACAGTTGGGTCCTGATCTTGGTTTGGGCGCTAGGAACAATTTTAATACAACTAATAATAATATATAGATGGTGGTGTAGTGTCTGTGTCATAAGTTGCACACCCATGTGATAACCCTTCCTGCCTCTCCTACACTCTGACTACAACCCATCTCCTCAGGGGCTACTTCTAATAATCCAAACTTTTGAGCAGCATGTGTTCTCCTTTCATCATAAACATGGAACTTCCTTCCAAAATTACCAGTCTGAGGTGCATGAATGAAAATATCTATGTTCTTGTATAGTGACTTGCTTATATTATATTTCAGTATTCCCATATTTTCTCATCAATAAGATTCCAAGTATTTCATATCCTTTGATAACCATATTAAGTTCCATTGAGGGGAGAAGGGTATTGGGACAAAGAAAAATAATTATTTATTTTATTTTACTTTATTTTATTTGGGGATGTAGGGGGCCTTTTAATGGAATTAAAGAACTTGGAACTTTGAAAATAAATTAATAAATTATATTACATGAGGTGGTTTTTCCCCCTTAGGTTATTTCATTTATTTATTTTGACTTTTTTTTCTCATTGTGTGTCCCCTCTGTGATAGGAATTGCAAATACTGAAACGTTGCATAAAAATACAAATTTTTCATAATGAAACAAACCTTGAAAAGAAGGGTATTTAGAGGTGAGGGAGCGGAGAAGGGGATGCTTCAGATATTCTGAACAGCCTACCTGATCTTAAAATGACCGATATTCTCTTCACTCTAATAACTATGTTATACACAAGCACTGAATCTAAGGGTAAATTAAGTAGTTCATGCTAAATGAGCACTAAGAAAACCTTCATACGATGCATACACCAACAAATATTCTATATATTCCAGATATGTTACAATAAAGGTATTTTAGGAATGTTTTAGAGTGCGTTTTAAAATTGTATTGGGATTATTTGTTGTATCATAGGTTCTTTCTTTACCACTAGTCCAGTGGGACATGGCTCAGAAGGAGAGAAGAAATAAAACTAATATACATTAAGCACCTCTAAAAATGGCACACACAAAAAATAGCTTTTCTCTGCATTATAATGGCATGACTTCAATCCAATATCTCAGGGCTTTCCAGGGTAGGAAGCAAGTACCATGACTCATACTGAAAAGCTAGGAATCTTCTTTCCAAAGTTTTAAAAATACCCATTTCTAGTTGCGTGACATTACATGTATCGGGTTTGTTTTGATGGAGCAATTCTACATTGGCAGGAGGTGGGGGGGGGGGCAGAGGAAAGAACCCTTTCTCTAGCAGGTTGCTGAGGTTTTTTTATTGGGTTATTTTTATGTGTCTAGTTACAGTTACTTAGTGGTTTGGAATGTTAGAATGAGTCTTGGGGCAGACAAGTAAGTGGGCAGGGTGAAGATGAGTCAGTAAAAGATGCATAATTGCAGTTTATCACATGGCTTTTCAATTTATCAAATGGCTCTGCAATCTATCATATAATAGGATAGTAGTTCTGGATACCTGAAAAGTGGTGTACTGTTATAAGATAGATTGCTGAGCCATTTGATAAATTGAGAAGTCATGTGATGATATTTATATTGCAGCAACATCCAGAGGTCCCACACAGGATTGGAACTGCATTGTGATAGGCGCTGTAAAAAATGCATATGAAGAATCAGGATGAAATTCTGGCTCATTGAAATCAATGGGAGCTTTGCCATTGACTTCAGTGGGTCAGGGTTTAACCTGTAGTCCCTACTCTGAGGAATTTACACCTAAGAAGTCACCTATGAATGGTGGAGAGAGAGAGGGATACTATCAAGTGTATAGACTTGTATAAAAGTATGTACATATAAAAGTGTGTATTTATTTTCATTATCTTTATACATTAGTAGAACAAAAGGCAAGGTCTGAAACTAGCCCTGATTTGGGGTCAGTTGCATTCAAACTGTAAATCTAGTATCAAGAAGGTTTTTTTGTTTTTTGTTTTTTTTTTTGAAAGAACACTAACCATCTGACAAGTTGTTATTAGGCAAATGTGAATAACAAGGCATTAGCTTAAAAAAAATAAAGAAAACCTTCAGGAGAAAAACTGAAAAGAGAGGATCTGAATTATCTACCACTTCAAAAAGTTGTATCCTAGCAACAGTAGGTAACAATAAACATACGTTGTATAAAAGTTAAAATGCAGTAGTTAAATGAGACATAGGAAGGGTCAGTCATAATATATGCATTTTATATTGTATCAAGTAATCTGATTAAAATGAAATAACATTTGCCCTTATTTTTGGGAGGAAATAAATGCAAGTATTAGAGTGGTGCTACATATATTCCAGTTTGGAATGGAAATTACATTGTTTTGACTGGGTTATTCCTGTATCCATGCAAACCGTCCTCACCTCTCCCCAGTTCTTACCTCCTTTATACAACTGTGTTTGTGTCATTTAAAGTTGAAGGGTCCTATGGCCCCCTTACAGGGTGTAATTTGGAGGGAGAATTTGAA
Source organism: Malaclemys terrapin pileata (assembly GCF_027887155.1). Classification (NCBI taxonomy): domain Eukaryota; kingdom Metazoa; phylum Chordata; order Testudines; family Emydidae; genus Malaclemys; species Malaclemys terrapin. Next base: position 118,749,737 of record NC_071505.1, read on the forward strand.
AAAGAAAATGTGACAGCCAGTTTTGAGAAAAAAGGGCATTTTCCTGGTAGACGTTTTCCTAAATGGGAGGATTTTTTACTGCAATGTTTTGCTAGCGTATCAGGCAGTCATTTGGAATCAAGTGCAGACTTGTGCTACGTTGTGGGCTTGGCAATGACAATTTTGTGTGTGTGTGTGGTGCTTTGGTTATATTAGCCCTGGAGGCAGAGTTAACACTTGCAATGGGACAAGAGTATTTGCAGTCATCAGAGAACTTTGCAGTCAGCTTCAATAACATCACTCCATTTTTTCGCCTTTTTTTTTTTAACATTTTTTTTTTTTTTTGGCAGCAAAGCTCTTAGTAGAACCATCTGTCTTTCTATTAGTGTTTTTGAGTCCTGTTTTGAAGCTTCTTTGCTTGGCAAAGTCACTTTCATCCCTGGAAACCATTTAAAAAAAAGTTCCATGGCTTCTTGCCGAAGAAGAGTACTATGCAAAAATTCCACACGGCTGTTCATTTTTGTTCTAAAAGAATACAGTTACTTTGTCTTAAAATATATATATATATCAAGGCAGAAATGGGACAATTCCAGACTGGTTGAATGTAAGGAGGAAGAAATAGCATTTTATATTTTATGTCTCCCAAAATCCAAATATGCCTCGTTAACTAACTAGATCAGAATAGCAACAAGAAGAATAAAGTAACAGCCAAAGTGAATCGAGTTAACACAGTAATTGGCATTACATCTAGCATAGCTTCAGCCTTGAGTTCAGTCTCCAAATGCAGCAATTTCTAACCAATACGTCTTGTGAGCTTCGTCTTACAGGATGTCCCAGGCTGTAAAGGTGCAATAACCACCCACAGAGTTACCACCATTCTTAATGCTGCATACAGAGAGGACCCATACCTGCCGACAGTGGGGGAGGGGGACAGGGACCAGAGTGAGGGCAGCGGCTTCAGCAGATATTACTGAGCATGCTCAGTACAAGCCAAGCAGGAAATCTGGGGGGGAGCACATGACCCTGTGTGCCCCACCCCAGGTGTCGCCTCTGGCTGCATATATCACACCATGAACCAAATGTTAATCTATGACAGCCTATCTACATCTCTTATGCCTCTGCTCCACAATTCTGTGGTCAGTCTTGATGACCTCTCTTATAAGGGTTTCCTTCCCTTTACTGATTGATCTCCTGAAAGGCAAAGTTTCATTTATTAGTATAGTTTTTTTGTTAAAACCAGTTATTCTGCTGATGACTTAAGTTACCAAACGATTTGCTCTTCTTCTATGTGAGATGGAAAAATAATGTCCTGACCATTTGTAGTAATCAAAAACATGCATAAAACTTTGCAAAAGTAGTAGTGTTAGCTGTTGTGTTATGGCCAATTTCCAATTTGGATGACAACTTTCTGCCTGCCTAAAGTCCCCTTCAGTTTCACTTGCAATGTAATAGTCTTCATTTCCTGCCCTACACTTTTGTGTAGTGTTTCTGTGCAACATGAAACAGCTGACACTCCAGACGTGGCTGCATTTCACTTGTGAGCAAAGTGTTTCAACTGTGTTTTGTGGCCATCTCCGAGAACATGTCTATGTCTGTGCATGCATGTACGTGTGTGTGTGTACATGCACACATATATTCCAACACATACATACACGTCTAATATTTGCAAAATGTTTAGAATCATTTGGGATGAAAGGTTCTATGTATATAATTGTGATTTGGCAGCATTGTGGTGTGGAATATCTTGCTGTCACATGGAGAAGATAGATAAAATTGCAGACGTGGTTGTTAAGGTGAAATGAAATATAAGTATTCCTTAATTTATGTAATTAATATGAAGTGCTGGGGTATATGGTAATTAACACATGGCTGAACTGTTGATGCTGTTGGAACCCCTCACAACACAGGAGAATATTCTACTCTGACCTGGCTAAAAAAAATAAATAAGCAACTACACAGGCATGTTCTCCAGAAGATTTTCCAGGTTTGATTTTCCTCCTTCTGTTCAGCAGGTTCAAGGTCAGCTGCCTCCATTGATGATTCCAGTGTTCCCTCCAGATCAACGAACCCTAGCAGCAGCTGCTCAGCAAGGATTCCTCCTTCCTCCTGGTTTCAGCTACAAGGCAGGATGCAGTAAGTCCTGTAGATTTTCCAGCTGGAAGTGGGCAGGGGGCAGAGTTTTCAAACAGGCTGTCCAATAGTTATGCTGAACTAAGTCACCATCAGAAATATCATGTCTACTGCCTTGAGGTGACAGACCACTAAACTGAATTTAGGATTTACAGAATAGTGTGAGGACAGATTTGCCAAGAGATCACTAATATGTTCACTGATATAATGGCCAAGAATTTCAGAACTGGCTAGTGAATGTGAGTGCCCAACTTGAAGGGCCTGATTTTCAGATAGCATGTGCTCCGCCCTTTCTGAATATCTCTTTACAGTGTGTCAGGTTGGGCACTGACCATCACTATTTACTTTTGAAATTTTTGGCTATGCTGTGCAACAAAAGAAAACACAAACAAGGGAACATGCTCATTGCCATGCACAGATACTCCTCTCTTAATCTAAAAGGGAAGTTGTTTGAAATGGCTCAATAAATTTCAACACTATTGTAGGGAAATATGTTTTTTCTTCTAGCAGCCTGCTTGCTTTTTATTAACTAAGGGCCTATTCTACCCTCTTTCTACACACAGAACTCACATTCATCTCAACGGGAGTTCTGTACAAAGATCAAGGATAGCATATGCCTCTCAATTTGATGGACTAACACAAAGCATAAGTATATTTTACAAGAGCCTAAGACTAAAAACTGTATAACATCTATTTTTTTAATCTTTGAAAGTTTTATTATCACTACAGGATCCTGATTTTTTTGGCAGTTTTATTTAAGCCTTCCATAGGATCTCTTGTTCCTGTCAACAAGATAAGAATAAATATAGGTTCAAAATAAATCAAAAATCTTCCTTTCATCAAATAGATTTAGCTACAGTATAAATTCTATAAACCTGGTTTTATGCATTTGTGCTTATCTAACTCTACTGATATCAGTTTCCTATCTCGTTATCTAAGACTTGCTTGTTTTACCATTCTCTCTCTTTAGTGCGTCTGTTTAGCTTTATTATGTCCGCATCAGTGTATCCATCTGTATCATTGACTAACTCATGAATTTATCAATTGTTTCTCATTACGCAGTGCTCACCAGTGGAGCAGTTTATTAAATTTTGAATGCAAAGGGACTATCTGGTGATACTTTTCATGCCACAATTTTAGATTCTTTTGTTTTTCTAACTTTATAGATCCAGTATTGGGTTTCTTTGAGCAAAGTTCCCTTTCGCTTTGGCCATCACCCCTCATCTTGGTGTACAGTAGGCTGTTACCACTACTGAGAAATCACTGTTCAAAACACTTCACCTCACTCAGCAGCTGCAGTGCCAAAGCATGGGGTCATTCACTTCTTCCAGTGATTTCACACCCATTTGTTCTCAAACGGGAGAAGTAGTGATTCACATTGCAGAATGTGTAACCGAAAGCCACATTGAATATGAATGCTACCATAACTGTAGGCCTGGAAAAGGTCAAGAAAACACCCCATTAGACATATCTGGCAGATTAAATTAGTTCCGTGTTAATGCAGTCTGACTTGGAGAGAGGGTTGGTTTTTTTTAACTGTTAGAAAATTAACAGTGGGATAGTCACATAGTACCTCACATCCATGAAGTTCATATGACATCACACATTTTTGTAACCTTGGAAATAAAAAAAACTGAAAAATGTTGCTGCTGCTCCTGGCAATAAGGCTTAAAATTAACAGCATGCCAAGGTCTAAGATTGAGCAGAAGCCAGTGGAAAAAGACAGCTCTCTGTTTGCTGATTCCCTGGCATGTTTGACTGAGTTTGAATGAGAAGCTGAGGGGAAGTGATCAGTAGTCCAAAGGATTTTTTTCTTTTCGCTCACAATTTAATGTAAACAATAACATATATTGGCTTAGCTATACCTAGAAAGCTTGTAGCAGTGAAAAATATAGCAGCCTTGAAAACTGTAATATGGTCCCATCAAGTAATGGTTTTTGACAAGCAATTAAAACAACTCCCCACTTCTACCCTTCTCTCCCCCATTTCTGTCATTCATCATGGTAAAAGCATAGTAGATGGCAGACAAGATTTTGGGTAAAATTTTCAAAAGTGCTTAAGTGACTTAGGAACCTACATTCAATTTTCAGAAGTGACCTAGTCACTTAGGAGCCTAAGTCCCATTGACTTTCACATAGATCAGATTTTCAAAGTTATTTTGGGGCACCTAAAGATGCAGACAGGTGCCAAATGGGATTTTCAAAAGGGCATAAGCAGTTTATTTAATTTCCACTGATTTCCATGTTAGGCATCTAACCTGCTTAGGCCCTTTTAAAAATCCCACTACGTTCCTATCTGCATTTTTAGGCACCTAAAATGCCTTTGAAAATCTAGCCCTATTTGCCTTGTAACTTTAGAAAATGGGATTAAAGTTCCTAAAGGAACTCAGGTGCTTTTGAAAATTTTATTCTTTAAGCCTGGGCTGAAAATTTTTCATTAAAATTTTACAAGACTGATTTATAGACTTCCCAAGTGACAATTCTATTATTTGCTATCTTTCGTAACTTGCATTTAGAAACAAATAACTGCATGAGACCCTTAGTTCTATTGACAAACAGGTAAGAACCACATGTTAGCAAGTTTTGTATTTAGCATTTACCCACAAATGGGGAATTTATAAATTTTTGGGGTGGGTGGGGGAGTTTTATCTAGGTAAAAACTATGGCCTACATTTTCAAAAAGGAATTCGTGATTTTGGGTGCCTTGATTATTGGTTGCCAAGTTTGAGACACCTGAAAAGTGCCCAATTTTCAGAAGGTGCTGTACCCTGCTCTCTGAAAGTCAGGCCTCCATAAAGACTCTCAAGTTGGGACATCCAATAATCAAGGTACCCCAAATCACTACTCACTTCTTGAAAGTTAAAACCCACATATTGCAAAGAAGATCCTTTGTGCTACAAGTAAAACCTTAGATTACTGAAACAGGAAGACGTCTGAATATCTTATTCAATATTACTCTTTGTTTCATTCAACTTGGACGGCGCGACTAATCTAGTTAAACACTCTGTAGCTGGTTTCCCTTTATGGTTCTCCTGGCCAATAGTAGTGCCTGATTTCCTGGAGATTTATCTGTATGTCTCCCATTAGCTTCAGTGAGAATTATGTGATCAAATTCCTCAGCCAAATTGTATACCCTAGAGGACCAAAAGACACTTTTTGGGGGGAGGGGAGTAATTTTGGTGAGAAAAATGCTATTTTCTAATTTCCGTTTACTTCTTGAAATTCACTAAAGAGCTGCTCTGATATGCTGTTGTAAGAGGAGCTTGTCCACTGTAGATTCACTGTCTGATTAGTACTATGTTCTGGTGTGCTGAGATATTAATAACAATATGATGATAATTCATTAATAACTAGTATTTAAATGGATCGTTTTTATCCACGGTTCTCACAGTGCTTTGCAAAGGTATATAAGTGTGATCATTCCTATTTTACAGATGGGTAAACTGAGGCAGCAAGCTTAAGTGATTTGCCCAAGGTGAGATGGCAGAGCAGATTATAGAACCCATGTTTCCTGACTTCTAGTTCAATGCACTGGCCTGGAGCTTTTTCCTTTTTCTTCCTAACAAATTCTAGTTGGGAATGGCTTGTTTTGTTATGTTTTTTTAAACAGATGGTTTACATTTCATAATGGACCATTTAAACAAGTTGACACTTCCTCTCCTTTCTCTACAGCATATTGTGTAGTGTTAAAGTTGGCAGAAAGAAGCATAAAGCTCTTGGGCTTGGATTAGAAGCTTCTATTAGTATTGGATTTCTATTAAGAAAATGAAGCAGAGTTCTTGATCCCTGGTTCTGGTTGCTATCTGGCCTCCCTACTTAAATGTAGTGTAATTGCTGAAAATGTTTAATATTAATTATTTTTAACCAAAGCAGTTGTTTCTTAGTAAAAAAAAAGAAGTGCCAGTGTGCCATGATGGAAATACATTGTTCATGAATTTCTCCATGAATATCAGGGAAAATAATGGCTATTCATTGGTCATCTCTTTGCTAAACATTCAGAGTTTATTATTAAAAATTGAAATCCTAAAATGTTTTGTGCATGACATCTGCTTTTGATGAATAATGAAATGCCATGTACATTTAGGATGAGAAATAAAATGAAGATTGTGACTAGTTCTGGTCCTCCAAAATTGTGATGTGATAATCCCAACATCTTCACCAAATTACTCTAATACAGGGGTCTCAAACATGTGGTGGCCTGCGGAGCTCTTCCTTGCAGCCTGCCAAGCTTAGGGTTACCATATTTTGTGCCTCCAAATGGAGGACACTCCACGGGGCCCCGGCCCCGCCCCCAGCCCCGCCCATGCCCATGCCCCAACTCCGCCCCCTCCCCAAAGTCTCCGCCCCCTCCCCTGCTTCCCGTGAACATTTAATTCGCGGGAAGCCTGAAGCAGGTAAGGGGGGGTGTGGGGGGAGGAGGTGCGGCCCAGGCTGGCCCCCCCCGGCGGCTCCAGCCTGGGTCGGCTCGGGCCCTGGGGTGCCGGCCCCGGCCAACCACCCCCGGCCCGCCCAGCACTGCCGGCCCCCGGCGGCCCGGCGCACCCCCCGGCCCCGCGACCCCGGACCGGCTCCCGGACCGGCCCAGCGCACCCCCACGGGCCCAGACTGGCTCCCGGCCCCACGGGCCCGGACCGGCCCCGCGCCCAGCCCGGCCCGGCACTGCGACCCCGGCCCGGCACTGCGACCCTGGACCCCGGCCCGGCTCCTGGCCGGGCACCATGCCCTCGGCCCCGCAACCCCGGCCCGGCCCTGCACCGGCCCCGGCCAAAGAGGCCCCGGCCGAGCCCTCCCTCCCTCCCTCCCGATTTTCCCGGACATGCCCGGCTTTTGGGGATTTCCCCCCGGACGGGGATTTGAGCCCCCAAAAGCCGGACATGTCCGGGAAAATCCGGACGTATGGTAACCCTAGCCAAGCTCCCCATGCTCCCCCCCCCCCAGTTACTTCCTGTCGCCACCAAACTCCCCTCATCCCCGCTCTGCCTCCCCGAGTTATTTTATGTGGCAGCTAAGCTCCCAGCTCGCTGCTCCCCAATGTTTGGGGCCGGGTCTCTCCCCCGGCCCCGCCTGCCGCCCCCACGCACCTCCCCTGAGTGTCTCCCGGGCTCACTTGCTGCCCCCTCACCGCCGGGAGCCTGCAGCTCACCTCCGCTCTGCCAGCTTCCGGCATCACCTGCTGCCGCAGGGTCCTACTGCCCCCCTTCACTAGGCCAGGGCAGGCTGCCCTTCCCCTGCCCTTCTGCCCTAGTCCTGAGCCTCTCCAATGCCCCGAACCTCTCCAATGCCCCAATCCCCTCATCCCCAGCCCCACAGCCCTCACTCCTGCACCCCCTCCTATCCCCAAATTCCATCCCAGAGCCTGCACCCCCAACCCCCGCCCAGAGCCTGCACCCAGCACCCAAACTCCATCCCAGAGCCTGCACCCCAGTCCCCCTGCCCCATCCAAACTCCCTCCCAGAGCCTTAAGCAGGTGGGGGCGGAGTTTGAGGGGGCAGGTTCTGGGCAACACCAAAATTTCTACAAACCTGCCACCCCTGGAAGAGGCAGAGCAGGGGTGGAGTGGTGGTGCAGCCAGTGCAGTGGGGGGGCTTTACTGAGTGTATATATTTTATTAAAACCGCTAGGAGGAGGAGGTGGAGAAGAGATGGGGCAGGGGCGGTGTCTCATGGAAGGGTGGAGTGGGGGCAGGGCCAGGGGCAGCGAGGTGGGGGGTGTCAGTGATACGGCCCTTAGGCCAATGCACTAGTCCTCATGTGGCCCTCGTGGTCATTTGGGTTTGAGACCCCTGCTCTAATACATCCTCCCTCGTTTCAATCAGTTATGTTGCCCTAATGGACCGAGCACAGGGATAAGAGCCAGACTACTTCTCCAGAATAGTGGCAGAACTCCCGATCTCTGACACTGATGTACTGTGTGATTTTAAGCAAGTCATTTAAATGCTCTGACTTTACTCACACTGTACTCTTTAACCCTAAAATATCCCACTGTTGCTTTCAGTTTCACTGGTGATAGCAAGAGTGGGAGCTCCTGTGTGGGTGAAGCACTCATGGTTCCAGCATTTCAGCCACTGTGGGGGAAATCCTGACCGTATTGAAGTCAAGGGACTTTTACAGTTGACTTAATTAGGCCCAGGATTTGCCCTCTATTGTGTAGACCTGGACAAAGTTTGATGTCATGGTAGTTAAAACACTGGCAGCCGTGGGATATTTATTTAGAGGATCATTTAATTAGTGTTTGTAAAGTGCTTTGGAAATATAAAACATTATGTAAATACAAAGTGTTAGGATGTGAAATGTTGCTGTGTGCTGTTTAAAAGCTGTTGCATTATACTTCAGAGGTGGCTTCTTTTCCATGGTGAATAAAATGGCTCTTCCTTGTATGTGCGCATGCATAGATCTGTAGAGAGAGAGAGAGAACTTGTTACTACACCTTAAGTAACTGATGATGAGGGGAAGGGAGTAAGGAATTCCCTCCCCGTCCCCTTTTGTATGGCGCAGGTAAGGTCCACATAGAAACCCAACCCTTGTGCTTCTGAGAGCAGAGGGGCTGTTGCTAGGGAGCCATTTGCCAAAAAGGCGGCAAAGAGTAAGCAGATATAACAACAAAGTACAATTCCCCCAGCAAACCTGAGGAGCAGAATGTTCTCAGACAGATTGCCTCTTAGTGCCTCCTTTTAGGCAGTGCAGTTCTGCACCACCTCTTAGTGTAGGCTTCCCTGACAGGCATAACATATAGGCCATACTTTGATAAGAATGTTGAGATCCTTCAGAATAAAAGGCACTGAATAAATACAAATTGTTATTTAGGAGAGTTTTTCCCCATTGCGTCTTTATCTTTTTTTTTTTCTTTAAATGTTTGGTGACGCTTTTACAAAAGAAAATAAAAATATTGACAAACCTCTGACACTGTTGCATTTTACATTGGACTTTTCCCCCCCTTGTGATTGAAGCAATCCAGTGCAAGAAATGATGCTTGCTTAGTGGGTCAACAACACATTTAGTGTTCTAAGCTGAAATTCATGTGACCATTTGAGAGAGATGTTTTTTTTTTCCAGTTTTGTTTTGTTTTTAGAAATGGTAGTTACTGATACTACACTTCAAAAAGTTTTGAAGGGGGGATTTGCTTCCAAATATGTTTTCCAGATCATTCATTAGTTCTCAGGACGGCTCCTAGGTGGTGTTTTACTTGCTGGTACCTATGTTATTTTTATGGCCACATGCCAAATTTTGGAAACAAAACCTGTTTTTCTTTTTCTTTGCCCTTTCCTCCCGCCCCCTATGGAAAATTTGTTGTAACAAATCATATTGTGTTCCCAGTCAAATGTCATCCACTTGGGGTTTTTTGGAACGCACTTTAATCACAGCTTCAACCATATCCAATTGGGGAAAAAATGTGAATATACAATAGGTATATTGTATGTTTGTTACATATCAGCTCATTGCGGCTGGAAATTTCCTAAATAAAATAAGCACACAAAATTATTGATGAAATATCTCATTACCCCTTAAAATAGGCATAAATGTGTGAGAAAGTGGACAAGCCAAGCCTAATAAAATTAAAATATGCTGAATTTACTGTTCCTCCATTTTCTAAACAATATTCCCTACATCCAATAAAAATGAAACTCTCCGGTAATTGGTTCCTCGTACAGTACAATACAATTAATGTTTAGGAGTTAAATACCATAAACTTCCTTGGGCATATTTGCTGATGTATCTCTATTTTTTAGTTAGTCACATGTTTCATTGTTTAATGGGTTATCATGTGGCTATATTATAATCTCTCTTGTACGCGGGGTCCATGTGTCTGGCTTCTAAAGAGACTGCATGCTAATTTCTGATTTAACTGTGTCAGCTGTATCAGCTGACATACAGGTCAATGACAACCACCAAATCACAAGAAAAGAAAATTGACATGGTACGCTTTTATCAGAATGACAAAAATGGGAACCATGTGTTATCAGGACCACATACTGTAGTTTCTTTGTAAGGATGTTAATCATCTTTTAGAGCTACTGTTTGCGCCTTGGAAAAGAATGATCATATGACTAAACCCTCATCTTCCCCTCCCCCAAAATAAGAAAAAAAAATTAAAACTGTGGATTGGCACAGCAAGATTTAGATGCTTTGTGGCTAAAAATGTGCCTAGTATGCTATGTGAGAATGTGTCACTGCTATAGTGTTGGACACTGAACTAAAAGTATCTTGATGGGGAACAACTGCCAGTGATTTGTTTTTTGGTTACAAGAAAAATTGCCAAATCAGTAGTGCAGGGGGAGGTTCTCACGGTAACTTGAATAAATCTGAAATAGAGAAAATAGTGACTTCTATAATAAGAAGTTGGTGGTTTCAATTCAATTGCTGGGCCAAAACGGGTGTCTAAAATTGAGTCCCTGGGAGAATGTCAACGAGCCCATGGCAGCGAGCATCCCAGCCTGGTTTGACAGACGCGGGCTAATGGGGCTGCACTAGCTCTCTAACAATAGTTGTCTAGACAGTACTTTGAAGTCGTGGCTCACGTTGGAGCTTGGGCTTTGAACCCTACTCCCTCCCTCCCCCCCCTCACCCCCACCTCCAAAGTTTCAGAGCCAGAGCCCCAGCCTGAGCCACAACTTCAAAGTGCTGTCTACACAGCTGTTTTTAGAGCACTAGCGTGAGCTTCGCTTACCTGAGTCTGTTGACCTGAGCTGAGAGATTTGCTGCCACAGGCTGTGTGGACATACCCTAAATCTATATTTGAGCACCTAAATAAAGTACATCTACACTGCAAAAACAAACAAACAAACAACAACAAAAATCCCTGTGACAGCAGGTCTTGAAGCCCAGGTCTACAAATTCAGACTCGTGCTATGGCATAAAAAATGGCAGTGTAGACATTCCCTCTCAGGCTGGAACTCGGGCTCTAAAACCTGGGGAAGGGAGGAAGGGTCTCAGAGCCCAGGTTTCAACCTGAGCAGGAACGTCTACACCACAGGTGGGTGACCTCCGCGGCCCATCAGGGTAAGCCGCTGGCGGGCCACCAGACAGTTTGTTTACATTTGCATGGCCACCCGCAGCTCCCAGTGGCCGCAGTTAAAAAAAATATGCAACTGGAACTGTGCATAGGTATGCTGAAAGGAAGTCAGGATACCAGGGTGTGGGCTGTCATGTGGTCCCTCAGTGGTGCCTGCTCACTCTTTCTCTCCCCACCCCCTTCCCTGGTCGGGCCTGAGACCCCCAGTATCTCCTGTGACAGAAGCTATGAATAGTGCCCAAGTGCCCATCTATTTCCAGGCCTCCCATGGTATTTCAAACATCCCTACTTTCACATCATCAGAACCATCAAAATAAAGTGTGGAAATGGACACTTTGAGTGGTATGAATGAGTGGTGAGAAGTGTTGCTGTGGAATACCTGCCTGTACCCACCTCCTTTGAGTACTCATCAGAAAAATATTTAAGTAATAAAAACATTTTTTTAAACTGAGCTATTTCTAAAGCTGATCAAACATGGGGGAAATGTGCATTTTTGTTCGGCAGGTTTAAAAAGGAGCAATGCTTCAGTTAATCAATGTTTTTGTAAATTTTTTATTTGTGAACTTTTTCATTTTTTTCTGTTTTCGTTCCTTCCTCCAATCTTTCTCATATGTCCATTTTTGCCAGTGAAAAGGGTGTGTGTGTGTGTGTGTGTGTGTGTGTGTGTGTGTGTGTGTGTGTGATAAACAATAAACTTAACAACCAAAAAGGTTACATTTTCCATTTTCTAATTTAATTGGGAAAAAAAATTGTAGGAAAAAAAATCATGAAATTGATAAAAGGCCAATTTTAATGAAAACATATTTCATCAAAAATTTTCAACCAGTTCTAGTTGTTTCTATAAGGAGGTGCATCCTAAGAATCCTGTCAAAACATTATTATAATTTAACATTAGTGTGTAGCAGGATTTATATAGCAAATAAGTAAGACTTTGTATCTGTCACGGAGGTCGTGGAAGTCACGGATTCCGTGACCTTCTGTGACTTCTGCAGTGGCTGGTGGAGCAGCCCTACAGCCAGCCACACTGTCTGCTGCTGGAGTGGCCCCGGGCCCAGCCGCACCAACTGCTCCTTGGGTGGCCCCGGGGACCGACAGAGCAGCAGTACAGGGGCGGCCGGAGCAGCAGCCAGAACCGTGGCCCTGGGAGCAGCTGCTGGCCCTGCAGACAGCCTGAGTAGTGGCCGGTGGGGCTGGCCCTGGGGCCCCCCAGAGAAGAGGCCCCTCGGGGACCTCCCAGAGCAGTAGCGCCCCGGGCCCCCCAGCTAAGATTTAGTCAGGTATTTATAGTAAAGGTCACGGACAGGTCACGGGCTGTGAATTTTTGTTTATTGCCCATGACCTGTCTGTGACTTTTACTAAAAATAAAATCTTTTACTAAAAATTGCTAAATTGTAGCCTTATGAATAACACAAAAGAGCTGGTAGCTCTGAAGAGCTTGTAGCCTATAAGAAGACAGGACACTGGAAGAGATTACAGCATGGTATAAAATAAAAGAGTGGAGTGAGAGAAGAAGAAATTAAATGTTTGTTCCTAAGGGATTTTCTTTTAAATTATGACATTTTTTATATATTCTTTTAAAAATATTAGATCTTGGATAAAATATTGAAAAGCATTTAAAGTAATTTAGGGACCTAAGTCTCTCTTGAAAGTCAACAGGACTTAGATTCCTAAGTGCCTAAATTACTTTTGAAAATGGAACTTAAGTTCGTAAGTTTCTTTGGTGCTTATTTAAGGTATGATTTTTAATTGATTTCGTTAAGCCAGTGCAAAAGGCTGTGGTACAGAAGGATATTTCAGTTCTAACTGGGCTTAATTCAGTTTTGCTTAAATTGATTAGGAATCAATTAAAGCTAAACTAAAACAAGCTACTCTTAAACTGAAAATAGAATGTACACCTCTACCCCGATATAACGCTGTCCTCGGGAGCTAAAAAATCTTACCGCATTATAGGTGAAACCACGTTATATTGAACTTGCTTCGATCCACTGGACCGCACAGCCCCGCCTCCCCGGAGCGCTGCTTTACCGCGTTATATCCGAATTTGTGTTATATTGGGTCGCGTTATATTGGGGTAGAGGTGTATAATGCAAGGGTTTGTACTGGTTTAACTAAAATTGATTTAAAAGCTGACAAGTTAAACCAGTGCAACTCTCATGTAGACAAGGCCTTAGAAGATTGTTGTTTGAGGGATTGTGGCTGAAGGTGGGTTTTAAGAATGGGAAGGTTATAGGGCAGTGACATTCAGACCTCAGTGGTTGAGGAGCCAATTTAGCGATCAGCATTACCCAAAAGAGACATAGTAGTGTGAATTCATTGTTTCATTTACTATAATATTTAAATAGTATGATGGGGAATATTTAGTGTGTGTGTGTGTGTATGTATGTGTGTGTGTGTGTGTATATATATATAATTCTTACAACAAAATGACTGACCAAGTATTATTATTTTATCAATTACAATTGGTTAATAGCATAGTAAAATCATCCTGCTTACTTAATAACTTAGATTGGTTAATAATTAAATCACATAGTGTTTTAATATGTGCTGCCAAGAGCTGCATGAGACATATTAAAGAGCCACTTGCAGCTCACGCGTCTCAGTCGGAGTATCGCTGCTGTAGGGCATATTGGACCAGGGAAAAGATTCCAGGAGAAGAGGCATACAGAGCGAGCTGCTTGTCGGACAAGGGAACAAAGCGGGAATGAAGGGAATACCAAGATCAGGTCCGCACAGCAGAGAAGCAGGAGACCAGTGATAATGTATGGATAGGCAGGAAAGGAGAGGAGCAGCGCATCCTTGAAACAAAGGATGAAAAGGCCTAGTCTATGCAGATAAAATTTTCAGAAGTGCCTATGTGACTTGGGTGTTTGTCTGATTTTCAAAAGTGACTTAGGCATGCAGGGGCCTATGTCCCATTGAAAGTGAATGGGGACTTAGGCTCCTAGGTCACTTAGGTGCTTTTGAAAATTTTATCCTACATGTTTTTATAGAAAGCATTGGATTCACATCAGGAGATCCCTGTTTCTTCAGTTGCCTTTTTCCCTGTCTGCCTCCAAGGGGCTCCATGCTCTTGCAGTTCTCACCTCTGCCATCTTCTTCATATTTTGAAAAATAATTGTACTCTATAATACTGGAACCAATCTCAGCATTTTGGCCACTGAGTAGTCTCCCAAGGCTGCTTCTGCAGCGGTTTGCAAATCAGACGATGTGTTACAGTGTCTGTGCATCAGCCAGAGACAACTTCCCCCCTCCCCCACTCTCTTCTGCTCCACACAAACCACCAAGTCCCCCCTCACCCTCATTCTCCCACAAACCAGGTCCATCCTCACCTGCATGCTCCTCTGCAACTGCATTGCTTCCTCTTCCAGGTCACTCTGTGGTCCTGTATTTCCTCCCCCGCAAAATTTCTTCTCCCTCTTCACCCCCTTTTCCACAAACCCTGAAATCACCTTCTGAGGGATGGTCCTACAATCTGCACTCCCAGACTCCCAAATCTCTGTTTCATCCTGAGCCCTCCACAATCTCCAAAACACACCTTCATCCCACCTAGAGTTCCACGTGTAATACACCTCTCTCTCATGCCTGGCTCTCACCACTACCTACAAGCTCTCTCTTGCTCTATCCTGCCACCTCTGTCATTTTTGAGTTATGTTATTTGTCTAAGTGGTGCAAGTGGGAAATAAGTGTATTTGTAATTAAGAGGAATTTAGCAGGTAATCAAATCATTTCTACCGTCTCTCTTAAGATGCAAATTCCACCCTTTGCTCCATTCCAGACCCTTCCCTCTGGTTTGTAAAAAACCAAAAATACAGCAAATACCTAACTTTAATATTTCTTTTGTAGCAAAAGTCCAGGAATTGTAACTGATAGTTTGGAACTTTAAGGAGCCTCATAAAATTCTGTATTTTTGGCTGTTGTCTAAAAGATAAAGGGAGACTGGTAGCCACTAATTCTTTCCCGATTGTAATACAACAGTATGTTGTGATTGTGTTTTGTAGAGTGGCTTCAGTATAATACTACTGTTTGAAAGTGGATTGTTTGAGTAGTACAAGCGTATGACTGGTTGGGAAATAGCTGTTTCTAATAGCTGACTATCTTGTTTGACATTCCTAAAAAGTTCCTAGCACTTGGGAAAAGGATCGTTTAGATCTAAAAATGAGACATTTACTGAAGCATTAATAAAATGCTTAAGAAATGCATTTCCCTAAAATTTGTTAAGCATTAAATACAGCTGCTCAGACAAATCTAAATGCCAATTCGGGAGAAATGTTAAGGACAGCTCAGAGAGGCAGTGCTCTCCAGTGGAGCAGGTATTGGGTTAGGAGTCAGGAGATCTGGGTTTTAGTCTCTTCTCTGGCCTGCTGTGTGACATTCACTGGGCAAGTCAGTTCTCCTCTCTTATTTTCCCCTCCCACTCTTTGTTTGTTTTGTCTTTTTAAGAGACAGAGCCAGTCTCTTGCTATGTGTGTGTACAGTACTTAGAACAATGAAGTCTGATACTGCCTGTACTCATTACTGTACCTGGTCTAAACTTTCCCGCTATTGTTACATTGGGTCAGTTGCAACAGTGGGAGTATTAGTATAGACTAGCCACAGGAGTTGCGATGGTGGGAAATGTTTGAAGAAACAAAAGCCTATAGCAGGCAAGAGCTACTACACTTAATGAAAGGAATTTTAAAATCCTTGCACATAATGGTAGGAAGACAGTAATATTGAAGTCACAGAAATATTATGGATTCCAAAAGCTTCATGGTAGGGTCACAAAAGCTTTTAAGCTTTTGTTATATATGTATTGTTCTTAAAAATATTTTTGGAGCACTGGAAATGTGTCAACAACCAAAATAATAATAATACTTAATAATTAATGACAACAATAATAATAGTGAGCATGGAGAACATGGAGCACACAAGATCCTGGCTCCACACAACTTAGTGTTTCAAAAACTACACGTCAGTGCACATCAGCATTCATTCTCTGTGGAACTGAGGAAAAAAAATCATTTTGGTTTTTTGTGTGGCTGGCACTTGCACAATCTGCCCATTTCTAGAACGAAGTCATTCGAAATGAAACTGGGATTTTCCTTTGAGGTTCTTGTGGCATCGGGAGTAGCACAAAGCCATGAATGTTGAGTCTGTTACTTTTTGGGGATATTTTTCTTAGCTGTCTTTAAGACTTGCTGCTTCCGTCACTGAGTGATGTTCTAGAGTAGAAAATTTAAAGTCAAAGAATCACTTCATTCAATCAATGATATTAAACGGGAAATGGAATCCTAAATTAAATCAAGGGGATATTGGAAAATGTGGAACAGTAACCTCGTTTGATTAAAAGTCAAAACCAAGTTAGAAAAAGAAGTGTGGACTGGTGGCTGGTGCAGAAATCTAGGAGTCAGGATTCCTGGATTATGTTGTTGGTTCTTACACTGCTTGACTATGCGTCCTAGAAAAAATAACTTTGGCCCCAGTTCAGGAAAGCATTTAAGTACAATCTTAACTTTAAGCATACATATAAGTCCCATTGAAGATAAGTATCTGCTTAAGTGTGTGGCTGAATCAGGGCTTAATTTTTTCTGTCTCACAGTTTACCCAACTATAAATTAGTTTAATAATACTCACAGGGGAGTTGTGGGGTTTAAGTGTTTATGAACCACTGAGATCTTTCAGTGAAAAGTTGTGTATGGGTAGAGCACATTAAAAAAGGGCAACATAAACATTAGTGGCTTTCCTGAAAGCACATACACCAAATTTTACAACAGAGCCTATTTACAGTATTTTAAAAATATGAGTGCTTTTTCCTTGTTTTATGTTTCCTGGGACTTACACTTGATGTCATCACAAATGTATCATTTAATAATAATAATAATTCATTGATAATCATGGAATGTTGCATTCTGCATGGCCTTTTAAATTGCTCTTTTATCAATTTGCCCAAAAAAGTATAATCCTGGAGGGAAACTTTTATTGTGTCCGCTTAATCAAATGTACTGCTACCTTGTAGAGTGCCTACCTAATAAAATGTTCTGTGTCTCATGGTCTTATTTAAAATGGCTCATTCTATGCTGTGCTAATCATATCTATTAGCAGATCATTGGGCCATGCACGAATGGTCTGATGATCCTTATTAATTGAGTGGAAAGCTTTTAAACATTTTGTCATTTGGGCAAGGAATATAACGCACGTAACATTTCTATTAAGCTTGCAGCTCCAGCTTTCCCATTGGTTTCATTAGTAGGTGGACAAGAATAGAATTCATTTAAGAGTAAGTCATTTAAAGGCAAACCAAAAGTGACTATTTTTTATGTGAAACATGTCCTCTCCTTGTTTTTGTTTGTTTTGGGGCGAGGGAGCTACCTTTTTTTCCTTCAGAAAATGAACATTTTTCATTAAAAGTGTTTGCCACTTTTTTAAAAGCTTTTATTTTACTCCTACACTGTGTCTAGCACAGTAGGATGCTGAGCCTAAGCTATCTTCATTTTTGGTAAGAAGCTAAATGAAGGCACCAATCCTGCAAAGGGATCTGGGAGGGAGCTCCTGAAACTTGTGCGGTGTCCCTTTGACTGCAGACTCTTATGCCTTTTGCAGAATTGGGGTCTCAATCTGTAAAGCAAGATTGCTTCCCCCAAAAAGAAAATATAGAATTCAAGAGTGTGCCATTTTTGTTCACGTACATACTAAAGTTTGATCTGTGTGCTATTGAGCTTACAAACAATGATCTCAGTTTGGTTAACTTCATATTCTGGACCAGTCTATAAATTTGTCCCCTTCTAATACTGTGATCGTATCAAGGTTATACTGTTCTCCTTTTCTTTTCTTTTTCTTTGTCTTTTTTTTTTTACTTTATTTTTTTTTTTATTTTTTGAAGTGCAGCCCTCTGATCAGTGCGCACTTTTTTTTCCATTTCCCTAAATACATCATGAAAAAGGATGAGGTTTCCGCCTTAATTGCTTGTGCCTTTTATTCACATTCCTCTCTCAGCCAGAATTGTGAAAAGAGTGTTAGTAAAAGGCTTCACAATAGAGCTTTTCATTAGGCCTCAGCAAAGCACACAAAAGAAGGCTTTTGGAAAGAGTGAATGCAGGAGTTTAATTTGCAGGTGGAGAGTAGATAAAAGGTGCTGACGCCTCTATTATTCTCTTACTTAGGTGACCCTTACCCTGTTCAGCTGATCCCAACTACCATGGCAGCTGCTGCGGCAGCAACACCAGGCTTAGGCCCACTCCAACTGCAGGTAAGTCTGGAAACAATGCAGCAGAAGCAAAGGTTAAGTAATTATGGAAAACAGTTTTCTTTTCCATTAGAACACAACAAAACTAACCATGTTTTCGGCACACTCTTGTCATTTAAAATGTACATTGAAGCTTAAAATAAATGTAAACCATCTTGGGGTTTTTTGTTGTTGTTGTTGTTGTTTTAAACCTGTGGGGAAGATTTGTTTCACACCAATATTCATTTTGATTTTTAGATTTGAATGTTCACTCTTAACAGGCAAAACCATTTGTTTTCCTTTTTTGTTACAACATTCTCACGCAAGTCATAAAGATTGGTTACATGTAAACCAGCAAAAAGAAACACACTGTTAGACAGAAGAGCCCTGTCCTGACAAGCACTTTAAACTGCTTCAAAGTCACTTACTGTGATTATGTCTTTTTAGACTGTAAGCTCTTCAGGGCGTTGACTCTGCCCTCCTACATAGTGTTAAGGTACCCCGCATATTTTAGGTGCTGCTAGGACACAGGTAATTAATAATTATACTAATTTAACACACTATGCAATTATAAAATGATATTACAAACACACTACGGAATCTTGTTTGAGCCATGCTTAAGAGTTAGTCTGGAACCCTGATTTGTTTAGAGATGTGACTGATTCAAAACCCTGGATACAAATAATCCTAAATTTGAGGGTGTTTGAAATCTGCCCATGGTTCAGAATCAGAATTTTCCACATTTTCCTGTCTGTTCCAAATCAAACCCACCAGATCTAAACCCACTGTATATTATTAGGAAGTTTGATATCCAGATCCACAGTTTGAACTTTATGTTCTGACATATGTGGTTGTTTCACATAAATGGGATCCAAATCCAAACTAACTTTAGTTTTGCAAAAACTTGACTGACATTTTTTTATAAAACCAAAATCACCACTGAGGCTTTGTCTCTCCATTTACTATGTTTGGGCAAACCACATGGGATGCACAGCATTTATATCTGCTTGGAAATGCTCAACCGTTCTAAACTACCGGTGTGAAACCGCAATCTCGAACTAAATTAGATTAGAACTAGGGTAAAGTGGACTTCATACAATTAGTTTGGACAGCACAAGAGAGGATGAGGGACAATTTTGATAGGCTTTCCTACAAAGTTAGTTAGCTGAGTTTCACAGAAATGGCTGCCCTTGTGTAAGCTGACACATTCCAGGCACCACCATGAGCCTTTGTATGAAAAGGTACACGGTATGTTAATTTCTGATTCTGTGAGCTACGAATACCAAGAGCTGTTTAGGAGTCATGGGGACCATAAAAATAATGCAAAATATGTATGTCATCCTCCAGGAATGTCTTCTGGGAAATAACTTTAGCTCTGATAAAGTGCCTGTAATACTCACATCTCTCTCACACACACAAACACACACAGAGAGAGGTGGGAGGGAGAGAGGAAAGGAAAGGAAAAATGGAGCTCGGTAAGGAATGAGAATATACATGAATGTAAGAATGGCCATACTGGGTCAGATCAATGGTCTATCTAGCCCAGTGTTCTCTCTTCTGATAATGACTAGTGCCAGATGCTTCAAAGAGAGTGAATAGAACAGGGCACTTTATCGAGTGATCCATTCCCCTGTCTTTCAGTTTCAGCTTCTAGAAGTCAGAGATTTAGGGATACCCAGAACAAGGGCTTGTGTCCCTAGCCATTGATGGACCTGTCCTCCATGTACTAATCTAATTCTTTTTGAACCCAGTTCAAAAGCATCCCCTGGCAATGAGTTCCACAGGTTGACAGTGGGAGGTGTGACAAAGTACTTTCTTATGTTTGTTTTAAACCTGCTGCCTATTAATTTCATTGGGTGACCCTTGGGTCTTGTGTTATGTGAAGGGATAAATAACACCTCCTTATTCAATTTCTCCACACCAGTCATGATTTTATAAATGTCTATCATATCCCCCCTTAGTTGTCTCTTTTCCAAGGTGCAAAATCCCAGTCTTTTTAATCTCTCCTCATATAGAAGCTGTTCCATATCTTTAATCATTTATGTTGCTCTTCTCTGTACTTTTTCCAATTCAAATATACCTTTTCAGAGATGGGGTGACCAGAACGGCGCACAGTATTCAAGATGTGGGTGTACCATAGATTTATATAGTGGCATTATGATATTTTCTGTTTTATCAATTCCTTACCTTATGGTTCCTAACATTCTGTTAGCTTTTTTGACTGACACTGCTCATTGAGCAGATGCTTTCAGAGAACTATCCATGATGACTCCAAGAGCTCTTTCTTGAACGGTAATTGCTAATTTATATCCCTTCATGTTATGTGTAGTAGGGATTACGTTTTCCAATGTGCATTACTTTGCATGTGGGGAAGCAGAAGTTTGTATATCTACAGCTCTTTAGTTAGCAGTGATTTAGAATTGCTCTGAAATAAAAAGTCAGTGATAAAGGGGATTGGAAGAGTCTGACTATTTCATTTCAGGACCAGGATTGGACAGTAACTCAGTAAGCACGAAGTTGAAGTATTTTGAGTAGAATAACGATGACCATTCCATCATAGAAAATGTGATTTTGTTTGGATACTATTGGTTTAATTAAAATTTTCTGATGATTTTGGGGGATGAAGGATTGTAAAGCACCAAAGGCCTCTTGTCCCTATGCCAGTGAGCATGAAAAAAAAGGAAAGCACTGAGCAGGCTCCCCTACTGGTTGGCTTGCTCACCTGTGATTTGGGCTGGGAGTGGAGCAGAGTTTGGGATTCCATCAGTGGGAAGAAGCTGGATCGGGAAGATTGGGCTTTTCAGAGAAGCCTATGGGTACACTAGGCCCTGGTCTACATGGGGGGAGGGGAGGATCGATCTAAGTTACACAACTTCAGCTATGTGAATAACGTAGCTGAAGTCGATGTACTTAGATCTACCTACTGCGGTGTCTTCGCTACAGGGAGTCGATTGCTGATGCTCCCCCGTCGACTCCGCCTGCGCCTCTCACCGAGCAGGAGTACAGGAGTCGACGGGAGAGCACTCAGGGATCGACTTATCACGTCTAGACTAGACACGATAAATTGATCCCCACTGGATCGATCGCTGTCCGCCGATCCAGCCGGTAGTGAAGACATACCCTAGGAAACTATTTTTGGGAAATATCCCCGTATTCTAAACCTGATTCATTTCCATGAGTCAGCTATATAGGGAGTCCTAGTGTAGATGGACCACTGACTTCTACTACCATTTTAAGCACTGTGTAAATTAGACCTATTTTGAGAAGTATTTTATAATACAGTGTTTAGAATGTACTCCCAAAGTTGCTAATGCCAGTGGAGCTGAGCCAGCATTAGCAAGAATGGGAAATATTTGAAAGGTTATCTTGATCTTATTTGGTGGGAATCCGTGGCACAGTGTAGATAATGGAATTAAAAAGCATTTTGTCCTCCAGGAAACAGTTCAAATCCTTTTTAAGTCAGTAATGGTTGTCTCCTCAGTGGCCTGTGTGAAATGAACTACTGGTCTCAGATCAGTTTCAAATGGCATACGAGAGTGTACAGTGGGTACAGTCTGTGGGCCCATTGGGCGAAGGGGATCATCTCACTTCAGAAATTCATCTGCATAATATGTACCCAGGGTATCTCTCTGACCCCCTGTCTGCCAACCCCAAGGGGTCAGAATGGCACATTATAACCTCCATTTCTCCCCCTCTGTATTTTCCCTGCATTTCTTCTTATGGTGCTCTTCCAAGCTTTGTGTGCTGAGACTAGTCAAGTGGTGTTCTAGGGAGATCAAAGAAAGAGATGCAATCTCAAGGCAAGGAACAGGAAGAGAGTTTGTCACTCTCAAGTGCACTCTGGCTTTTTCTTCTCCAGTGCAAGGAGTTTTGTTTTGTTTTTTTTTAACAGTGGGATAACAAACATGTGATAGCTATCTCACTGTAAAATCCTAATTGCAGACAAAGTACTAGCAGTGTTTAGCACAAGGTAGCTAGGTGAGCTCAGCATTCTACCTCCCACTCCTGATTCACCTGGCCTTGTTTATCTCACAACAAAACTGAAGAGTTTTGTCTCCACTATGTTCTTACAGTGGGATAGCTAAAGTATTAATTACCCCCAGGCAAAACACACTTTTTTGATCAGTGATGACATAGCTCCCTGCTAACTCCAGCCTGAGAGGGTAAATAGTTTGAAGCCCTACCTTTCCCTCTTCTCCCCAAGTCCCCAATGTGGAACCCAGATACCATAACTGACACAGTTAGGACTAATTGGTTGCCGTTGGTAGCAATTTCAGCAGAGAGGCTTGTGCTGAATAAGCATGGAGACTGGACTACCCTCACATTCATAGAGGTGTTTCCTCCAGGTCAGGTTAGATTGATAGGTTCATGTTGGAGAAGCTGGAATTAATCCTATCTGTGCTTGAACCTGGATTTGAGGGTAAAGGTATTTAGGCACCTAACTCCCAATGATTTCACCCACTATTCTAGACATGCTTTAAAGGAAAATGTGCTCTCTGATGGACATTTCATAGGGGAAGTGAAAGATGATGGGTTGACAGTTTCTTTGGCCCAGATACCCAGAAGTATGTGAGCACCTACTCCCATTAGGAGGTATGGCCCAAATCCTTGAAATTAATTGGAGTTAGGTGCCAAAATAACTTAGAAGATCTGTGCTAAAGAGACTCCAGTCTTCAGGACTGTCAACCTAGCATGTTTCAGTCCCACTAACTTCACTTTACAAAAAGTAGTTGTCAGCTTCACACTGTTACTGATATGATGCATCAAAGGGATTCAGCCCCAAACTGTGTAAAATGTTCCATCAGGAAGCATAGGTTCTGTTAAACCATGTCTAGGGGAGTGGGTGAGTTTTCCCCAATTGAGGACTTGGGTTAAAAACGTATGGTCCCTAAAGTACTTTTGTCAAAGAGTAGTATAGAGGAGAAGAGGGCTTGCATTCCTAGAAGATGATGGTGAGTGGTGGTTCTATTTCAAATAAGCAGGAATGAGACTTCAGGACATCTGGGGCTTTGGATTATTCCCTTCAGCAATATTTGATTTAATAAAGCTGGTGAGTTCAAAGACCTTCTATAGTGGTTAGCTCATTTGAAGATGGCCTTTTCACAGGTGGACCAGTAATTTGGGGATTTACGTTCCCCTACTTTAGAGATGGGCATTCAAACCTGTAAGAATATGTATCCTGTTACAGTCATGTCATGGGACTATGGGTATGCCTATACTTTGAGCTGGAGGTGTAATTTCCAGCTAGCTCTGATCAAGCTAGTGTGCTAAAAATAGAATATAGCTGTGGTGGGAGGGGTTAGCCACACCAAGTCCGACTCTTCCTGAGAGGCTAGGTACATACTTGGTGAGTGATTAATACCAGTTTTAAGTACCTGGGCGTGCCTACTATGAACTAGATGTTTCTAGACAGCCTGAGCCACTTGAGTCTGAGATGAGTTCTCTTGCTGTCTCTTCTGACAAACCTGACTCCTGAGTTCATGACAAAACCCATGTCTTTCTATCAGGGTGACTAAAGACTATGCGGAGATTCTGTATTATTGGGAATTTGAATAGTTCAGATTTCCCAGCTAGGTTGTCTGATAATCAAATAGTCATAGAATCAAAGAAATATAGGTCTGGAAGGGACTTCAAGAGGTCATTAAGTCCAGCCCCCTGTGCTGAGGCAGGACCGAGTAAAACTAGATCATCCCTGACCGGTATTTGTCTAACCTATTCTTAAACCTCCAGTGACGGGGATTCCACAACCTCCCTTGTAAGCTTATTCCAGAGTTTAACGACCTTTATAGTCAGAAAGTTTTTCATAATAACTAACCTAAATCTCTCTTGCTGCAGATTAAGCCCATTAGTTCTTGTGCTGCCTTCAGTGGACATGGAGAACAATTGATCACAGTCCTCTTTGCAACAGCCCTAAACATATTAGAAGACCATTTTTTCAGGTCCCCCGTCAGACTTCTTTTCTGAAGACTAAACAGACCTAGTTTTTTAAACCTAATAATGACAATGATTCATTGGCTGTAATACAAACACAATATATTCATATAGCTGTATTGAAAGATGATGATGAATGCATAATGAAAGCTGCTCATGTATTGAACATTTTGCATCTGTTCAAAACAACTTGACAATATGATGTAATATACACTCCCCACAAACATCTGCTCTTGAGAAAAACATACTCAAAAGCTTCATGCACCAACATTCAGACGTCGTTTCCTCATCATCCTAGCATGGAACAGGACATTGCGCTTTCTTGGTGGTGGTGTGACCAACCCTGTTATTACACAGATAAGAGGAAGCTTATGTTAAAAAATACACAGATGTGAAAGTAGTTTGACTGGTTTTCTCAACCCTAAAGGCTGAAACCTGCTCACTTTGCTTACCTGAGTAATCCCACGGAAATCAACTGAACTACTCATATGAGTACAATCAACAGGGCTTGACCCTACCTGTGTTTGGAAAAATTAGTCTGCCAAGTCTTTATTCCTCCACTTTGCCCCTTTAGTAATCAGGCCCAGTTTCCATTCTTAGCACACCCTCTTCCTCAAATGGTATTGGAAGATGCTTTCTGAGGCCTGAATTTCAAAAGAACTCAGCATCTGTAGTCTGGACCAGATTTTCAGAAGAGCTCAGTTTTCATTTAGGCACCAAAATAAGTGGCCAGATTTTAGAAGAGTTGAGCATATTGAGTCTTGAACACTTCTGAAAATCTGTTTTTTATTTAAGTGCCTAAATTGGTACTGAGATCTGTTTGGGTTTTCCTTTTGAAAATATGGCCCAAGGTATCTAAATCTCATACAAGTGCCACTTAGCTGGATGTTTGTTGTACTTCCAGGAACACACAAAGGATTAAAAACCTATCTACCCTGTGTGTCTTCATAATGATGGTAATCAAAAGATAGACTGTTCCAACTGCCACTGATTTCTTATATAAATACATGATGCACATGAAATCCAAATAAATGGCAAGGACTGCCCGTCCATGTTGGAGAACACATTTTTCATCTGTCCTTCTTAACTCACCTCATTTTAGCATTCACAACATCACATAAATGAGAGAAATGGCGAAAACCTATTATTATCGGTTATTTACTCCATCTCTCTCACATTCTCCACTTGCCAATATGGAATGTATCTCTCACATATAGTTTTTGTCCAGTTTAGTTTGAAATATTTCAGGTGATGGGACTTCCACCATTACCCTTGGGAGACTGTTCCGTGGTTTCATATATCTCACTGTCAGGAATTTTTCATAATTTCAAAGGTTTTTTCTTTTCCTACCTTCTTCCCTTTACCTGTAGTTACATCCCCTTTTGTGATCATCCTAAAAATTACCTTCCTGTCTGATAACAAGCACCTACAAGCCAGCAAGAAGCCCATGGGAAACTGTTTAACCACTGTAATTGACTCATCTGAACACAAATAGAGTCAAACTCTAGTATTAAGAGCACATGTAACAGGATTACAAATGCCTTTGTATTTCTGCCCAGCAGAAATTAATCAATCCATGTGGCCTATTATTGTTCCTGCAGAATATAGCCAAGAGGTGGCAGTACTTTATCCAGTGGTGGATTTAGAGTTAGCGGGGCCCTGTGCATGGCTTCATTTTTGCGCCCCCCCCCCTCCCCCCACTCAGGACCCAGCCAAGAAAAAGAACATTCTCTCTTATCTCCCCCATCCTTGTTTTTCATTCTTTTTTTCTTCATCCTCCTCCTATATTATAAGTAATAGGAAGTAAATGAAAATAAAGTGAGGTACCTTGACTGTTTTTGTAGTCTAACTTTTTTTTCCACAGACCACTTGAAAATTGCTAAGGGTCTTGGCGGACCACTTAATGATCTTTCTAAATATTGTTTGTACCATTAGTTAACTATTGTAAAGTGCTTTGGATAAGAGTGCTTTATTAAAAAAAAACATAAAAAACATTGGTGTGCAGGGTCTGGCCAGGAGTTAGGGTGTGGGAGGGGGCTCAGGGCTGGGGCAGAGGGTGGGGTGTGGAGCGCTTACCTGGGGCAGCTTCCGTTTGGTGCGAGGAGTGCATGTGGGGATGGGGGGGTGCAGGGGCTCCTGTTTTATGCTCAGGGCGGGAGTGGGGATGGGAGGTGCAGGAGTCAGGGCAGGGGGTGTGGGTGGGGCTGTGAGGGGTGCAGGAGTGAGGGCAGGGTTTGGGGGGTGCAGGGAGCAGTGTGATGTGTGTGTGGGGGGGTGGGGGGCTGGGGCAGTCCCAGTCGCCACCGCTGGGTTACCTTACCTGGCTGGCTGTTGGACGCATCCCTGCCCCGCCGCCGCCACTCCTGTTCGCTGCCAAAAGGAGCTGTGGCGACAGCAGCACATGAGAGCTGAGACCCGCTGGCCTGCCGTTCCCTTCCCCTGGCCTTTTTCCAGGGGCCGCCAGCAGCACTGCACGCCAGGGACTGCATCTGCGCTGCCCAGCATCCAGAGGAGCAGGATAGACTGCAGACGCCCCATCAGGGCAGTGTGCCCGCCTCCCCTAGAGCGTGCCCCCAGCCGGCCCCTCGCCTGCCTGCCTGCCTCACCTGGCTGCCAGTACCAGCCAGCAGCAGGAGTCCAGCTCAGCAGCTGGGGAAACGCACTGCACGCTGAGCCTCCAGCATGGCTCTTAAACAGCTCCCTCCCTGCTCTCTCCCACAGCTTCTACCCACGCAGTGGTCCCCCCTGCAGGGGGTGCTGGATGGTGCTGGGCTGCCCACCCTGGGGGCCCCCTGTAGATGGGGGGTCCCGTGTCAGGGCACTGTGTGTTTCATTATAAATCTGCCTCTGACTTTATCCATTATTCATTTGCTCTGCAATCTATATCCATTACCTCCTTGGGATATTAATGTCCTTAACACTTTGCCTACATGAAGATTAGCCATTTCTTAGCCTTACAGGGTCACTCTTTATATTCGGTGGACAGTGTTTAGCTTCAAATACCATTTAAGCTTTGTCTTTTCGGGGGTTAGTGCCAACAGTTTCTTCAGCATTTGCTTTTTTGCTTTACCTGGCCTCACTAATAGGACTATGAATTAATTTATGGGGGAGTGAATCATTAATACCCAGTTTAATTACAATATTATAAAAATGGTGCGGTCAATTTAAGCATAAAAAGCAAAATTAGCTTTCCATCATGAACACGTACAGCTGGAAAAAAAAAAGCTAAGTACATTTATTGCAGCATTTCTCCTTAGTATAACCAAAAGATGGCAGCCATCCATCCACCCATTAGTTGACTGTATTAATTTATATAAAAGCTATATGTTTTTGACGGCTATCACAAATAATGATAATAATAAGAGTAATAATACATATTAATATGTATACATTTTTATTGGATGTCCCATCAAAAAGGTTTTAAAGATATATTAGTGTAGATTCTATACTTCCCAATCTTGCCCTTCATTTATTTCTGATTTTATAAGTAAGTGTTTTGGCCACAAGATACTCATCACCCTTTTACATTAAATGTCCATTTTAAAGGAGATTAGTAGAGATCAAGGCCCAGTCCTTCAGCTAGAGTGCATGAGTGTAACTCCATTGACGTGACTGGAGCTACACCCTTTTAAACCAAATGAGGATCAGGCCCCATTAGTGGCAGAAATGTCCCTAGAATTTGCTACATGTGGATATTTATTTTTAATAATAAACTATTAGTAGCAATTTAAAAATAATCCATTAAAATACATAAACAAGGTTTCAATAAATTCATGAATAGGATTATCTGACAGGGTTGCCTGCCATAACAGGGGACTGTAGTTAGTGACCCATGAGGCCCTATGTCCCTATGGGACACACAATCAGTTGCCCTCTGCAGTTTTTATCAAGCCATATGTTTCTGAAAAAAAATCTCCAAATTATCTTAATACTAATACTAATAAATCTTGTTCATGGTAGATAAACGTACTTTGTAGTTGGTGTCTAAGTAGCCGATGCTTACCTTTGATATCAAGTTATACAATTTTATAGGTAAACCCATTATATTTTTCAAAGCAGACATGAATGAACCACTCCACCATGTTACTTTATCAGCATCCTGCCATTCTTGAAAGAGGTTGATAACTTTGACAGTACATAGGTAAATGCTTTGTATTTCCCAGAGCACCATGTGTGTTTGAACATGTCTCTGGTGAACAGCTATACACACAGGTAGTAAATACACAGCATAAGGAATATTTTGTGGAATGTCAGGTTTTCACTTTTTTGTTTCCAGGGGAAAACATTAGCTATGACAGCATATTCATTTTATCTAGATTAAAGTCCTTTCTGCATAACTTTCAGATTCCATCCATATCTATACAGAGTGAAAAACGACCAACCTATCTTCATTTCAGTTGTAACCTGGGCCTGCTGTTTGCTAGCAGACCTCTGTCTGCATGAGTGAGTTTTCTTGTAGGTTAAAGAGCCTGAAATCCCTCATCCCCCTCCCTCCGACCCTGAGCCTGCAGGGCAGACAGGCAGAAGCACACATATGATTAATACAGCACAGCTGCAGTAGTGACTCATTTGCATATGTATTAATAGAGGAAAAAACAACAATTCAATTACATACAGAGACATTCTGCATACTAAAGAACATATGCAAATGGGCCTGAAAAAGTGCAGCCAGCATTTTTTCTGACTTTTCCAAGTCCATATGGGTTAGGGTCAGAGCCCAGCAGTTTTCAAGAAATCCCCTTTAGGAAGAACTTGTTAAGAGATGGTTACATGACTATTATCACCCCTAGGGTTCCCAGAAGGTGTTTGACATTTGGACAATGGAAATAGCACAACCAATGTCTTTTTCATGCTATTTTCATGTTTGCCAGCCTTCAGCTTCATCATGTGGTCTCATTACCTACTAGCAGAAGCCTCAGTATACACGAGCCCATTCTGTCTCTTATCTTGCACATTCACATATCCTTTATTTTCTTTTTCTTCCCCTTTCTCTATTTTGTCTGACATCTCCCTTTGCATTTTCCCCCCTTTCTTCCCTTTCCCTCCTCTGCTTTGATCTGTCTCTTTTTTTTCTCCTTGACACTCACAAGCTAAAAAAAGTGAACTTAAACATTTCTGCAACTTTACGTCCTACTGACCTTAAACATCCTGTAATAGGATAGTTCAGACCATAGGTAATTTGATTGCCATCTGGTGTAACTAGTACACAAGCCTGTTTGTAGCAGTAGGAGAATTATGTTCTCTAAGGCCAAATGGAAGTCACTGGGAGCTGTAAGTGTCCAGCATCTTTGAAAATCTGGCCCTACGTCTCCCAACATGGGAACTCAACATTTATGAACACTTTTAAAACACTGGCTTTAAGTAATTACTCAGTAGCAGCTTGTTTCAATTAATACACACACAGTCACACACTCACATGTGTACACACTCTGTACACACACACACACTTTAAAATTGTAGGTCTGTATATACAGTGCATATGTTTAAGGCACATCATAGAACATGACCTTATCTAACATAGTCCTTTGTGGACTGACACATGAAATGAGTTGTATTATAACTTTAAGGAGATACTACTTCCGTTAAAACGTACTGATACCCTATGATGGTAGCAAAATGCCTGGCATGGTTTGGATGGCACTCCCTATCTTCCAACCAATTTATATCACCTACCATTTGTTTGGAACTTCTCTATGTGATGAGCAGGGGAAAATAGGTCATGCAAGCAGGAGTGCGTAACTGCCTGGGAAGCATACTTGAGAGGTCAGGTCATCCTTAATTTCTTTTCTCTTGTAAAAATGTTACACTTTTTCTTTTTGGGGTTAGTCTGACAGACTGAAGCAGATTACTCATTGATTATTTATAAGGCATTAATTTTAGATGAATATTGCTCAAGTGGCTGACATCATAAGTAGTTCTAGCAGCCAGCAGAAGACTCTGTTTGCAGATTGGAATGTGACAGTCTTCACTTATGTGATGTCCTGTCTAGGAGAGTGTCAGCAGCAAATTGAACTGAGAGGAGAAGGCTTCTATATTGAATGAAACTTTTGTTGTTGTTTTGCGTGGTATAACATAAAGACACATCACTGGAATTTCAATAATTAGGAATGATTATAGTGTTATATGATCAACCACGCCCAATGTGGAACCCTGTTTTTAATACCACAAACATGAAAGGCTCCAGATTTTCAGAACAGTCCAACAGAATCTTACATCAGTAAATTTCTTCCAGGCGTCTTCCATCATTGCATCAGCAGTTTTGTCATTACTAGAAACAGAGAGACTTCCTTTCACACATCTAAATTGGCCATCAGTTGTAGCATCCCTTGGGGGGCTCTCCAACACCATCTGTACCTCGATAGCAGAAGAGGTCAGAAAACCACATTTGTGGAGCTTGAAGAACTTAATGGTAGTATATTCCTTGATGCAAAAACCAAAGAAATGACCTGAGAATTGCCTTGCAGATCTACAGAGTAGTTCTCATGGAGTAAAGGGAAAACAGGTGGCCTTAAGTGTAGGACACCAGATGAAGGTGAATGAAACAACCAATTTGCATATTGGCAACAGTGCCAAACTTCTGAATTGTTTTGGATTTGCTTTAGCTGGTTTCTTGCACGCACCTTGAATTCTTTCTTTAAAAATCTGCATAAAAGAATCTGGACACACAAACAAAAAAGTATTTGCCCTTTACATATTTTGGACAATGGGTTTCGGAGTTAGTTAGCTTACACCACTGGTTTTCCTAGTATGTTGTTTGTTCTTCAGAGAGATGCTGCTGCAAAGGTGGTTATATAATCATGCAAAGAAGATTATGTAATCATGAGCAAACTGTTGGTGAGGATGAAGGCATGGGGGAGCAATATGAAACCACACTGAGTGGAGTTTGGCTAGTTGGGAGTGGGGGATTCGTTGTGAAGCTAGAAGCTGGAGGTGTATAGGCTTCCCACAAAACATGAAAGTTTGAGTCAGACTAGGGCATTTTGGGGGATATCCGTCAGATTCATTTTCTTCACACTGAGCATTGTCAATAGTGTGTATTTACGATGCATCCCCAAAACCACATGAGAAAATAAACAGGAAAACTGAGTGTCGCTGACAGGTACACTGTTCAAGGCTTGTCTGGCAAAATAAGAAAAGCTGACCCACCTTAGGTCCACATATTCAGTCAGAACATTTTATGCATCCCAAAGATTATGATAGAAAAAATTTCTCATCTGAAGGCTTGCTATCCTTGTGATGCCCAGATAATAATATATATAATTTACAGTATTGTATAATATATTCAATAAATATTTATAATGACATCTATCTAGAAAGAAGCTGTATTACTTCCTCTTACTGCTCTCTCACTGCAATTC
Source organism: Malaclemys terrapin pileata (assembly GCF_027887155.1). Classification (NCBI taxonomy): domain Eukaryota; kingdom Metazoa; phylum Chordata; order Testudines; family Emydidae; genus Malaclemys; species Malaclemys terrapin. The sequence continues at coordinate 118,781,344 of NC_071505.1, forward strand.
TTTTGTCTCTGAAGTTTTAGATCACTTAATCTATAAGGAAATATGGGTACAAATGTATAATCAAGGAGATAAGCCAGTGATATAGAGTGCATCCAACAATAAGAATAGCAAAGGCCAATAAAGTTCTTCAACTCCTAATCTCATCCTGTATTAGTCTTTACTGTATCTAGTTTCCTTCCAGCTTAACAATTTCCAGTCAGAATATTTTAACATCAGCTACAGACCGAGGCTGACATTAAGCACAGTTTGATTTTGCTTGTAGAATGTGCTCCATGCACAAATCTAGAGTCTAAAGAAATTAGGTATTTCACAGTTTCAGTCACAGAAGCCAGCATGATAGCTTCAGTTTGTTTTCTTTTTAAATTCTGCACTTAAATTTTATGCAAATGGAAGATACAAAAATACTTGGAGAAGTAACTTTCAGTATGTTAAACTTATTCAGCAAATTGTGCTGTATAGTAGTATCTGAGATAAATGTGTGGTACTACTAACTTCTTATACTGCAATACAGCAATGGTAGTATACTGCACTAGTAGCTGCTTACAGAGGCAATCTGTTTGTGGAATACTAAGGTAGTCAAAATGTCTTTAGAGTAGCAGCCATGTTAGTCTGTATCCGCAAAAAGAACAAGAGTACTTCGGATGCATCCGAAGAAGTGGGCAGTAGCCCACGAAAGCTTATGCTCTAATAAATTTGTTAGTCTCTAAGGTGCCAAAATGTCTTTAGGGACTCGAGAGAGTCTGCTGTGAAAGTACAGCAACTGCTTCCCCCAACCAGGCCTAGGACCACTACTAGGTGTGTAAGGGATCAGCCCATGGTTAGGCCCCCTGTGGGATTTGGTGGTGCTAAATCTTCCCTTCATGTTGCACTCAAGGAGCTCAAAAAATGAGATTCTCTGTGCCTCTCAACAGGTGCCTCTGTAGGGGAGACAAGGCCATCTCTTCTCCTAGCACACCTGCTCAGGCAGACTAACATCTGGCACTATGAATTTAAAGCATGCACCCCTCAAGTTTTACTTTTATCTGCAGTTGATAGAAACTTTCTTTGCTTTGCTTTGCTTAAAAACACCCTATACAAATTATGACACAGTATTGTATAATAATGCACCAAAACACTACAGCTTGTCATAGGGTTGTTGTTAAAGTAATTTGGGCCATTGCCATAGAACAGAGGATTATATTTATTTTTAAAAGGAGCCAAGTGATCTGGCTAAATTTGGCAACAGAGCATGGCTGATGTCATAGCTCATCTCTGATGGTGATTTAATGTCTAAACTCTGAACCCCTGAAAACTAGAGAGTTCATAATGAAAATGCTGGTAAGCACTTAAATATTGTGTTGTTGCTCTTCAGTGGTGGGTTAAGTGATCCCTATATATCCCTTTCTTTCCCACAGGGGGTTGAAATGTTTAATTGATAATATTTGCAAAGTGCCTTAGAATCCTTGTGATAGATGTGCAAAGCATCCAGTAAAACAAGTGTGTATATACACATATGTATTATGTATAGCTGAGATTTTCAAAGCAGCCTGAAGAGATTTGGGTGCCCAGCACCCATTAATTTCTAATGGGGAATTTGGTGTCCAAATCCCTTAAGGTATCTTTGAAAATGAATATATTTATGAATTTTTTAATCCTTTCTCCCCTCTCCAGTTCTTTTCCTTTTCTCTCAGTACCCAAAAGACCATTTGCCTTGTGGAGAGGGAACAATTACTCCAAATATCAGAAAGCTTGATTCGAAGATGTTGAGCATCCTATGACTCACTCTTATTTACTTCATTGGAAGTTGTGAGTGATCAGTACCACTCAGGATCAAGGCAGAAGCTGGCCATACTTGAATTTGAACAGAAGTTCATGGTTTCAGTGTATGGTTTCTTTGACTCATGGTTTCTTTGACTCACCATTGACAAAGGAAAGAATAAAAATTCATTTTCTAGGATGCTGCATTCCCTCCCTGTCTTGGCATTCGAAGATTTGTTACTGCTCAGGCACTGGGATCCGGGGGTACTGAGTTGAACACTCCCCTCCCCCTCAAATGAGTTGCTTTGGATACTCAGGTTTTTAACACCCTGTCTGGGCATTGGTAAGTGAATTTGCCCTGCAGGTGAGAGAAGATGTCAAATTGGAAATAGAAATGCTAGAAAAGAGAGTATTTCAAAACCAAAGCAGATTGAGACCCCAATTTCAGAAAGCATTTAGGCAGAGGCGTAACTTTACGCAACTATCTAAGTCCCATTGGCTTCAAGTTAGAGCTTAAGTGCTGTCCTGAGTAGGGACACATTCCTAAATCAGGGCCTGTTTTGGTACTGCATCACTGTCTGCTTGCAAACCGAAGGGCATCTCAATGTGGTGGTTTGTGTTACAGGTCTGATTTCAGTGGAACATGCTGTTGTTCATGATCAAGTGAAAGAAGGAGGGATGTAGACAAATAAAAAAAAAAGAGAAATGTTGGATTTTTTTAAAAAGCAAATTTGCCACCTTACTCATGGAGTACGAACTGAATAGACTTCTAACCCTTAAAATACTCCCCTCCCCCCTTCCCTTTTTATTGCCTGGAATCTTAAGAGCTTTATCATTTGCAGTCATAAAATGAAAATATACACCAAACCCTCAAAGGGCAAGTATGAAATTAAATTATATTTGGGCAGCTGTAACCTTTTAAAACGATCAGATTCCAGTTAATGTATTTCTTCCTGTTCCGAGTGCTGCCATGGTGTTTGATGGTGGGAAGCAGTCCAAAGGGCATTGGGAGATAATAAATTCACTGGAAATTTCACCCTGAGGCGAGCCTCGATACACCAAGGCTTCTATTTAGCAGGACTGACCTAAAAATCTTGTCACATCCAAAGGTCACTTAGGTTGGGGTTGGTGTGTCCCATCTATCTTTCCCTGGTGCAAAGAATGACAGCTGAGCTCATAAACAGTCATCAGAATATGGAAGAGAAGCAGGCAGGGGAAGTGCAAAGGATAGTACAACTGGCAACTTCTTAGATTTCCTGCAGGCCAATCAGAATCTGTGTTTGGGGTTGCTTGCTTCTGCTGTAGGGCAATGCATTTAAAGTCCAGTAGGCTAAGCAGCGTGACTATTTTTATTTCTCTCTCATATTTGTTTGCAAAGGCTGTGTAGTCCTTTTAATACATCTTTTGCTACAGCTAAACACTTCAAACTCTTTTTTTTCTGTCAGTGTTGTTAATAAGAACACTTTGCAGTTTATGTAATGCTTTTCATCTGAGGACGGTCAAACATTTTACAGAGAAATCACTGCCAACAGCTCACCAACCAGAAGCAACCCTATAATAACTTACCAGTGTGTTTGATGGAACAGCAGGAAGAAACAGATTTCAAATTCAAATTATAGTGGGGTAATTATAAACCACAGAGAAAGTTAAAACATTTTAAACATGATGAGAGAGACCCTGCCAGTGTTCTTTCAGGATCTTACCCAAAGCTTACTGAAGTCAATGAGAGTCTGTCATATAGGCAAAAAGTCCCATTGGTTTCTATATGGGTTTTGCTTGATTAAAGACTGCAAGAACAGGCCTGTAAAGATGGCTGCATAATGGCTTCCAATCATAGGCCCTGATTCTGCAAAGGGATGCACTAACGCAGACCCTTATTCTAATCCTAAGTGTAATGGAACTCCTTGTGAGAATAAGAGTCCGGTTTTGTGGAGCCTGTTGTAGCATGGGACAATGGATGCATTAAAAAAAGCAATGTTTAAGGACCAAAGTCCACCAGCCCTAAAATAACAGGTAATTGTGGGATATGCCTTCCTTATCCTAATGGAGAAAGGTGTAAAGCAGAATATGTGCTGCTCACCACTGGTATAAGGAATTTCTCCATGTACAACATGTCCTGATTGGCATGATGTCCTGTAAGTAGTGTTCTTCCTTCTGAAGCATCAGTAACTGTCCACTGTGAGAGGCAGGATACTAGGCATGATGGACCAATGGTGTGACCCAATATGAAAACTCTTATGTTAAAAATGAAAAAAAAAAAAAAAAAAAGTAAAGTAAAATCTCGCTATGGGCCTATGAGCAAAAATCCACCATACTTAACCAACTAATTGCATTTATATTTCAAGGGCCAGGTATTTAGGTGCCCAAAGATGCAGGTAGGTATCTAGTGGGATTTTCAGAAGTGCCTAAGCCAGTTAGGGGCTTAACTCCCATTCACTTCCTAACTCACTTAGATACTTTTGAAAATCCCACTAGGCACCTTTCTGAATTTTTAGGTGTCCAAATTCCTGAAGATCTGATCTCAAGGTGTCTGTGTCCAGATAATTGTTCTGGTTACTTTTCTTAAGTCCTGGCACAAATTTTAGTGAAGCAGATTATTCCAAGAAGATGATTCCAATTAAGATTTACCCACTGAGGAGAAAGTCCCTCTATTAAATCAAAACTTAATTTTTATGTATTTGTTTTATTTCCAGAAGTGTTTCACACACCGCTACAGATAAAATACAATGTAAATGCAGTAGCCCAAATTCCACCCTCACTTCCACCTCTGCAGTTTCATAGATAGATAGGTAGATTTGAGCCAATTGTCATTGCTGCCCTCTCTTTTTACTTGAGCTCAGAGTCTACTTTGTAATGTGGATGTTAACATATATCTTTCCCATGCAAGGCCGAGGTGAGATGGCATGCAACCCAGATTCCTGTTGTTGGGAGTTATGTACTTCTTTTCCTTGCTTACTGCATTGAACATGTAGTTTTACGCATCATTATTCATCATAATGGGTTTGGAAAAAGAAAAAGTTGCCTTCCATGTCATTTGTTCAACCTGAAAAAAAAGTTACATTTTTCTCTTGAATTTGGACATGGGTGCATTCAACTGAAAAGCTTATTCAGTTGTTAGCATGAAATGTAGAAAATTGAAAAGACTTGTTCAATGTAAAGTAGACAGTCCTTTCTGTTGGTGTGTACTCTGTAAGTTAGTGTCTCATTTCTACTGTAGTCTAATTTCCTTTTTCATCTGGATATCCCAGACAATTCCAGCTAGTTAGATACTAGTCACATATAAATAGTAATGAAGGACAAGAAGTAAATAGTAGGTGGGAAAGAGTTCTTTGATGTATTGTAGGACATGAGCCTGAAGATTAACTGGCTTGAAGTTTCTAAAGGTTTTATTAATAGTGATTTCGAATTTATGAAAGATGCTGGATTGAGATGACTGGGGACTGAAGTCTTCTAACCACAGAACATGTAAAATGCACGTTTCCCTATGCCAGTGTGCCTCAGGACTGGGACTACCCCTTTTATGGCTACTAGTGGTGAGATAGTAGTTAATTCGCTATGTTTCCAAACATATTCCATCCAGCAACAGTGCCGTTTCTTGCCAAGTAGCTTCAAGTGCACAACTAACACCGATTCTTGAAGTATCTTAGTGTTGTTAAAAAATGGTAAGTTTGTGCTGAGAGTGAGGAATAATATAACAAGTTGCCCACATGGTTAGGAAGCCCTTTTATGGCTACTATGGTGCTCCTCTTATTATAATGTATACTTCCATGGTCCCTGGAAGGCACCCCCTTTAGGCCCCAGGCTCCACAGCCATTACCGCTCTAGAGTCGAGACCTCCCTCCAGGATTTTTCCAGGCTGCACAGTTCCTTGCCTATACTGTGATATCCCCAGCAAGCCAGACTGCCTAAATGACCAGCAACTGCGCTTTGCGCTCTCTCTCTCTCTCTCTCTCTCTCTCTCTCTCCAGAAGCTATGAACAGTATAATTGCCCACAGTCATAAGTTACCACACAGCCCTTTCTAAGCAAGCACATTTATTCTGAATGTGAAAGCATTACAGAAAGAACATATTAAAAACAATAGAAGAACCTACGTGCATGCTAATAAGCTTTGCAAAGCTCACCCCCAGCTCCAACAAAGTCTTTGGTAGGAGTTAGTCTGTCGAACCGCACAAAGGGGTTTTTTTGTGATTACAAGTTCATAACAGCCTTAGCTGAGAACCCTGGGCAGATCAGCCTGTTTCTTTACATATGAGCATATGATCTCCAACCTTTGGGAACAAGTAATCAGCAGACAATCACCCTCTCCTCAGGCTATAGATCCAAAAGGCTGGGTTTTTGCATAACCAGACATGAAAAAATTGCATTCATCTTCTCCTAGATATTTCCCAGGAATTCCTCTCCACTCATCTTGTCCCAAAAGAGCTTTCTTGTCTGCCACATTGTTCAGTATATTCCGTTGATCATCCAGGCCCATACAAATACATAACGGTTGCATATTAATGCTGTGGACTACAAAGATACTTAAACTCTCAGAAGGTCTCCCAAGGATACTGCAAGAAATTGCCATATCTTTCATGGTCACCTTGGCCAAAAACCTCTGTGTGATGCTAAGATATCAGCTGGAAAAGTTAAGAGAAGTTTCACAGTTGCTGACTTTGGCAGAGAACAGTGTCTTTCTATGTAGTAGAGAACTGTGGTGTTTCTCACATTACTCATGCTTCCCACATTGGAATCACAAATATTGGGTAATATTGTTGCTTGTGTCATGGAAAAAATTAATTGGCAGAAATACTTACATATATAATTGGTAGATGAGAAGGTCCACAAGAGACTTTCCATGCTCTGGACTGAAATACTACATGTATTTAGAGGTAAAGGTACAGAGTCAGTCATAGCTATGTAAAGGGGGACAATCCCAGCATCCCTGATCTTTCATGAAATGGAGGTATATGTACTAGTTGTGGACCTAAGGAAGCAGTGAGTAGTGTTCATCATCACACTGTAATGAACAGCCAGTTTTGGGGCAGCATAAAAAGGGTCAATCAAATAGGTTGTACATCATATGGGGAGGCAGATGCTGGAACATATTGAAATGGATTGCTGTGCAGTACATGAAGATGGCTTGTGAAGTTCAGGAAAGGGAGAGGGTGAGAAACTATCAGTGGGGTTTTATCCAAATTTTTGAGGAAACCTTTCAAACGCAAGAAGCCAAAGCACTAGTATTCCTGATGTGTTAGGCCAGGGGTCTCAAACATATGGCCCGCAGAGCTCTTCCCTGTGGCTCGCCAAGCTCCCCATGGCCCCCCCCATTTACTTCCTGTTTCCGCCAAACTCCCCTCACCCCCGCTCCCCCCAAGTTATTTTATGTGGCAGCTAAGCTCCCCGGGCACTGCTCCCCAACATTTGGGGCCGGGTCTCTCCCCCGGCCCCGCCTGCCACCCCCACACACCTCCCCTGAGTGTCACCCGTCCTCACTTGCTGCCCCTTACCGCCCGGAGCCTTCAGCTCACCTTCGCTCTGCCAGCTTCCAGCATCACCTGCTGCCGCAGGGTCCTAGTGCCCCCCTTCACTATGCCAGGGCAGGCTGCCCTTCCCCTGCCCAAGTCCTGAGCCTCTCCAATGCCCCAATCCCCTCATCCCCAGCCCCACAGCCCTCACCCCTGCACCCCCTCCTATCCCCAAACTCCATCCCAGAGCCTGCACCGTCCACCTCCTGCCCCAGCCCGGAGCCTGCACCCAGCACCCAAACTCCATCCCAGAGCCTGCACCCTAGACCTCCTCCCCCCATGCAAACTCCCTCCCAGAGCCTTAGGCAGGTGGGGGCAGAGTTTGAGGGGGCAGGTTCTGGGCACCACCAAAATTTCTACAAACCTGCCACCTCTGGAAGAGGCAGAGCAGGGGTGGAGTGGTGGTGCAGTGCAGTGCAGTGCAGTGGGGGGCTTTACTGAGTATATATATTTTATTAAAACCGCTTGGAGGAGAAGGTGGAGAAGAGACGGGGCAGGGGCAAGGCCTCATGGAAGGGGTGGAGTGGGGGCGGGGCCAGGGGCAGCGAGGAGGGGTGTCAATGATGTGGCCCTCAGGCCAATGCACTAGTCCTCATGTGGCCCTCGTGGTTATTTGAGTTTGAGACCCCTGTGTTAGGCTCTAATATATAGTACCAGGTGGGGGGAAAATCACTGGTTCCTTGAGGACGCACTGTACAGTAGCAATATGTCTAGATGTTATCTGTGTTATATCAAAGCCAATGTCATTCTCCGAATGTGTGCATATTTTACCTGTAAAAAAAATTACATGGCCTTAGATAATATTAAACACAAAACTGTTAAAATAGCTCCTATTTTAGCAGCATTCCTCATTCACACTCACTCGAACACCACCTCCCTTGTTAACCCCCTCATCAAACTCAAGTACTCAAGTGAAATGAGATTGCATTAGGAATAACATAATGAGCAAAGGTTTCTGCATAATATTATTATTACCTCATGATATTTGCTCATGTTAGTGCGACTCTAGTTAAGAGTTTCTCAGCATTTCCATTGCAAACGCTTCTGTTCACCCATCCGCTCTTCTTTACAAACAAGTACTTGGCCAGGAGCAATTTTAAATTTGCTTTTAAATTAATTTTGGCTCCTTTTAAGTTAAAGAAGTGGAACTTTTTTTTTTTTTTTTCAGTTTCTGGATCATAAACGTAGAAATTGCTGCTGTCTTTCTTCTAAATCCAAATTTGCAGGTGATTAATTTAAAATGTGGACTAGGCTGTTTTTATAACTACCTATAATATGAACAGTTGAAAACTGTCTCATGAGATGCACATTAATTTCAGTTTACAATGATTCTGGATAAGCACGTCCACCTTAATGCTGTAATAGCACCATACTAAGGATAAACACAAGTGGTAACATTTTCAAAAGCACCTAAATCATGTAGGCACCTAAGAGTTCCTGAGTTTCTTAAGAACTTTTGAAGATTTTGCTCAATGTCTCAAAACAGCTACAAAAATCTTTAAATAAATAGGCCTACATGGCTCAGATATAGTAATGGATTACAGATCTCATTGCCTCTAACTCACTAGTTTGACGATAGCTCAGATCATTGGTTCCAGAATCTGTGGCTGTTTGGTGGCCTATATGAAATGAGTTGGCGATCTCAGTCAAGTTTCTACTGAATGAGTGTCCTTATCACTAAGAAACAAAATCAAAGGGCCAGATCTTCAAATGGTGGAAAACAGAACTCAATCACTTCAATGGAGCTATACTGATCCGGACCAATATCTGATTTGACATCTTTGTTGGCAGTCACATCAAGGAAGGGAGAGAATGATCATGGGGAAAAAATTCCTCTCTTACTTCTTGATGTAGTCAGGGCTGAATCATACTAGTTGAGAAATATGAAGAAGCTTGTAGTACTCCACATTCCATTCAGTACTTGTTTACATGACTAGAGAACCTTGAGTCTCCAGGCTGGCTAGCTGGAGTATCTCACTAGAACTATATCCATTTAATTTAAACAAACAAACAAACTCACTAACAGATATTCCATTGTAAATATAATTTTAACCCTCCCTCATCTCCTGTATAGAATAGAGCTAGGTAAAAATTTTCAGCAGAATAGTTTATTCGCCAAAAAATGCAATTTCAGGCTGACACGAATTTGCCAAATAGTTTCAAATGTTGACACTAGATTCACAAGGGGACTTCGGCACCATTCACAAAACAGGCTATTGGGTATTCTGGTCTGAGTCTCTCTCAGACTGTTCTGTTGAAGCTATTCCCCTTCGTATAAAATACTCACATAGTCATTAGCCTGGGAAGAGAGAGAGAAAATGACTCTATGGCTTGGTAGTTAGGATGCTCACTTAGGAAGAGGGAGACCCAGGTTCAAGAGCTTTGTATTTATTTCCACAAAGCAAAACAGCTTCAACGGGAGCTGTTGAGAGAGACCCACCCCAGAATACCTCATAGTCTGGGGGTTTGGCCATTCACCTGCAAGCAGCGAGACCTTGGTTCAAGTCACTGCTCCAGTGTCCCATCTCCCAGCTTAGTGCCCTAACCACTGGGCTATTTGAGCATAAAGGCAATGGCCCCACCATCACCTGTGATGTGAATCTAGCCCTTTGTTCCTTTGCTTTTATTTAATAAATCGATAAATACAAAGGTTAAAAATGCTGAAATGTTTCAGTTTGGTCAAACTGATTTTTTTTTTCCGGAACTACTACCGGTAGTGAACCAAAAATAAATAAATAAATAAATCAGTCTTCCACCTAGCTCCACTGTGGAGCAGCTTCTGTTGTTCTGTGAGGGTGCTGGGTGTAGCTGGAGAGTTCAGAGGGTCACTCTTCACAGACTTGGGATGTCGATCAGAATGAATAAGCTGCGTGCTGCACCTAGAAGCAGACTCTGGCTTGTATGCTGCTGTCAGGTGACTGTAAAGTATTAAAACAACAAGTTCCTTTATTTCTGGTTTCAGAGTGAGAAACTCTCTTTGCACTAAGGTGGAGAACAATAACCTCCGATAGAAATGGAGGAAGTGAAGAGTTAAGAGTTTAATTCCATACATTCTTAGCCCATCTTATTGTGCCTAGGACTTTATAAGCTTATGGTAAAATGTGTGCCAAAAGATCCATGGTGGAGTGAGTTTAAAGCAGATTTTATATGTGTGGGCTGAAGTCAAACCATGTAGTGTCCTCTGATCATAGTGTTTGTGGTTTCATTATATAGAGAGTCAGAAACTGAGGCCTAAGGGATTTCAAAGTTGTGCAGAGATCGTTTCTGAGGGAACCAAGTCCCTAAGCAGTGAACTTCCGCACATGTCCTAATGGGATATGAAAAGTGTTACTCTTCCCATTACATCAGTGCAAGTATGGAAGTAATGAGATGAACCAGAAAGCAGCCTCTTTTGCTATTTCCTGAGATGTTTGCCAGAGCTTCACAGAGGTTTCAACCTCTCTAGAGTTTTACAAGCTATATCTCAGAGAGAGGGTTTACAGACCACACCCATTTTTTGAAGAACAAAAAAGGGCTTTACAAATTATCCAATTGTGTTTCCACTTATTTGTTTCATTAAAGGTGGACTTTCAGATAATAAAGCAAACATCAAAACAAAAATGCACTTAGTATTTGTCTGTTTCTTTAGCTATCCTCAAAAATTTCGATTTGAAATAAGGGTCTTTTCCCTCATAATCCAGCATCTCCTCCTGTTTGATCCTGCCATTATTAGGGCCCCAATTCAGCAAGGTACTTAAGTATGTGCCTGATTTTAAGCATCTGAATAGTCCCATTAAAGTCAACAGGACTGCTCACGTGGTTAAAGTTAAGCATTTGCATAAGAACCTGGCTGAATCGGGGCCTAGAGCTTTCCACAGCTCTAGTCATGCATTCTCTTCTCATGGAAGGGAGTGGGGGGGAATAATGTGGTCCTGAGAAGGTGATATTGATGCCCCAATTTTGACAACACAACAAGATCAGCTAGGAGAAGAAGGGCTATGCGGGTTTTCCAGAAGGCTTTGGTTGTTAATATGGACTATAAGGTGGATAAAAAGCTGCCTAGAACATTGGGCTCAACGGGTAGTGATCAATGGCTCCATGTCTAGTTGGCAGCCAGTATCAAGCGGAGTGCTCCAAGGATCAGTCCTGGGGCCAGTTTTGTTCAATATCTTCATTAATGATCTGGAGGATTGTGTGGATTGCACCCTCAGCAAGTTTGCAGATGACACTAAACTGGGAGGAGAGGTAGATACGGTGGTGGGCAGGCATAGGATATAGAGGGACCTAGACAAATTAGAGGATAGGGCCAAAAGAAATCTGATGAGGTTCAACAAGGACAAGTGCAGAGTCCTGCACTTAGGATGGAAGAATCCCATGCACTGCTACAGACTAGGGACTGAGTGGCTAGGCAGCAGTTCTGCAGAAAGGGACCTAGGGGTTACAGTGGACGAGAAGCTGGATATGCGTCAACAGTGTGCCTTTGTTGCCAAGAAGGCTAACGGCATTTTGGGCTATATAAATAAGAGCATTGCCAGCAGATCGAGGGACGTGGTCACTCCCCTCTATTCGGCATTGGTGAGGCCTCATCTGGAGTACTGTGTCCAGTTTTGGGCCCCACACTACAAGAAGGTTGTGGAAACATTGGAAAGAGTCCAGCGGAGGGCAACAAAAATGATTAGGGGTCTGGAGCACATGACTTATGAGGAGAGGCTGAGGGGAACTGGGATTATTTAGACTGCAGAAGAGAAAAATGATGGGAGATTTGATAGCTGTTTCAACTACCTGAAAGGGGGTTCCAAAGAGGATGGATCTAGACAGTTCTCAGTGGTGGCAGATGACAGAACAAGGAGTAATGGTCTCAAGTTGCAGTGGGGGAGGGAGGGTTAGGTTGGATATTAGGATGGATATTAGGAAAAACTTTTTCACTAGGAGGGTGGTGAAGCACTGGAATGGCTTACCTAGGGAGGTGGTGGAATCTCCTTCCTTAGAGGTTTTAAAGGTCAGGCTTGACAAAGCCCTGGCTGGGATGATTTAGTTGGGAATTGGTCCTGCTTTGCGCAAGGGGTTGGACTAGATGACCTCCTGAGGTCCCTTCCAACCCTGATATTCTATGATTCTATGCAAGAGAATGAATAATTATGAACAAAAGACTGGACAAAAGGTGAACTGATCCCTGTTGAAGTCTGCTAGGACGTGAAAGTTTTCTGCAGTACAAAAGCCCTAAAAGTTTCACATTTAACTCGAGTAAAAGGCTGAAATTAAGTTATAAAGACCTGACATCCTTTCCTCCCCCAAAATAATACCCTCGCTCTCCTCCAGCCACCTCCAAAAATGAAATGAAATAAAATAACATTCTTGGGCTGAATAAAGATGCCATATTATCTGACTGTCGCATCCTATTAACATTCCCCATGAAGACAAAAGGCAAGGGGGGGGGGAATTCCTTAGAACCAACCTAGAAATCAGTATGTCCTACAGCCTAGTTCTTAGGGAATATTTAAATTTTCTGCTATGACTCAGATGTTCTCTTCTCCCTCCCCCTCCAAATATTTTCCCTCCATACCCATTCTCTCCCTTGTGCAGTTCGTGTGTGTATGCACGCTTGCGTACTCCTGGCTTCCCCATAAGGCACAAGTGTCACATTCTTTCATCTCTGCTCTAAATGGAAGAGGTTAGCAGCATCTGAGCGTGCAATTCTCTGTCCAGTGATGCTTGCCATGGAGTAAGCGTCTGACTTTTTCACTTCCTCTGTCTCCTCTGCCATTACCCAGGTCATTTGACCTGGGTAATGGAGATTCAATAATACAACTTAGCTAAAAGAGTGAATTAAGTTTTTGACCCAGCAGAGTAGACGCCAGTGACTACATGTGCACATCAACTGAACAAGAAACATATTAATGTACATCTTCAAGGACAATAGATGTACTTCCATGGCTCTCCAGCCTTAGAAACAGTCTTAAGTTTAATGGGAAAGGAGATGTTTCCCATTTTGCTATTTAGTGTCCTCATTTTACCAAATAAGGTGTGACTGGTGTAACTGACAGTATCCTGGACAAACCTTATGGAATTAAGATAAATTATACTGAATTAAATTAAACCTTATTGAATTAAGTTTAATAGCTTTGAGTCCATTTTATTAAAATGCAGTTGTGTATGTATTATTGTGGAATTGTAAGTAACTGCTCTAGGAGGAGGGGGGATGCAGTGAAGCCACCCTCTGGATAATTTTGCATATACTAGTTCAGACTGGTCTCCATAGCCCAATAGACAGAAAAATGATTTTGAGATAAATGGCCTTTTTGAGATAAACAGGCTCAGGCCCTCTTCATGAGCCAGCAAACAGACAGGACTCCTGGTCCAAGGAGGGCCCCAATCGTTAGGAAATGGTTGGAAGTAATAGAGCTGCTGAAGCCACATAAGACTGGGGCTTCTTCTGAGCTGAAGTTGTGATGAATTTGAAAACCCATTGGTGGGATTTTGAAGGACTGCTCCTGCCAGAGCCCATGTTAGGGTTGGGATGATCTCTGGTAAGCTTAATAGCGTGGGTGTAGGTTCTTGTATTGTTTTAAATATGTTTTCTCATAGGTGCTTTTACCTTAAGAATAAAATAGACTTGCATAAAAAGAGCTGTGGGGTAACTGTAACTGTGGGCAGTCACACTGTTAACTATCTCTGAAGAGAAAGTAAGCCTGCTTGGGCAGCCTGTCCCTGCTGGGAATAACACAGTGAAAGCAGGGAACAGTTCATCCAGGAAATATCCTGGTCAGAAGGGGGAGAGACATGTATCTACTCCCTAGTCAGGTGACGGACAGGGAAGCCAGAAGCCTGAGAGTGGGTACCTTTGCTGAAGCACCGAGGGAGAAAATGGATGACTTAATTGTGACATCAGGGTGTATCTAGAGTTGGGCTGTTGGAAATATCATTAATTTGCAAAATTACAGAAGAGAAATTCCTATAAACTACATTTTAATGTTATCTGTTTCCACCCAATTTTGGTATTGTCCGTTCTATTTCCATGATATGGCCTTCTCTGTAGAGAACTTTTCCAGTGGCTGAAGTCAGAAGATCAACAGTTCTGTACTGATTGATTGTCGGAGTGAACTCTTAGCTGATAAGGAGGGCTTATTGTAGTTTTGTGGACTCTGTTCTCCCCATTCCTGAAAAACAGCAAATATCTTTTCCTTGGTTTCTAGTACAGGCTCGATGTTGTGGTCCTAGAGTACTGGGTAGGATATGTCTCTTCAGAGATTTTGCCTTCTTTGTTTGATGGGATGGTGGGGACAATTTCTTAAGAAATCTTCAGGCATTGTTAGCATCAAGATGCTCAGACCTTGATCCCACCACTGCATCCACACAAGTGGACACATGGTCCATATGAGGCCCCAGTGACTTCACTGGGGCTCTGAACATCTGCATAGGTCTGCCAGCACAGATGCAGTTGAAAGACTAAGACCATAATCTGTTTTATTTCTTAACACAGAAGTGAAAGAAGTGATCAGACTGGCAGTCATTGATTCAGCATCCATTCTAAAACAACCACAGCATATTTCGGTTTTAATTCCCTGTTGTATATTGCAACTTAAAACACAAACAGAAAATCTATAAATAAAAACTGGGAAAAGAGTTGCTTAAGGAGATGTGTGTAAAGTAGTGGAATGTCTTAATTATAGTTCGGCTGTCTGAAACATGTGGAACCTTATATACAGTAAACCTGCCGGCAGTGTTTGCTTATTAACTACTCTACTCATTTAATGGATAAAAATGAATGATTGTGTACAATACCAGTCAAGTAAAGAAGGATACTATGAGATAAGATTTGTCAAATGGCCACTCAGAGAATCTTCCTCTTGCAAGTGGGGAATTACAATTACTAGAGTCAAGGGCTCCAAGCTAGTTGCCAGAGATCTGGATATATCCTAAATAAGCTCTCAGGAAACATCCTTATAGTAAACAAGAAGGTAGCATTGAGTTTTTCCTTGAACAATACAATGCCTATGCCACTTTACTGACTTCAAACTTGTAAAAGAAGAACTACATTGACACACTTGTATGACTCGAGTCTCCATATGGAATGCACGCACAGACCCTTGATCTTCATTACAGAATAGCTGGTGAAAAAAATATTATAGATTACAGTGCAAATTCTGGCCATTTTAAATTCCACATCCCTGTTGTTTATTGGTCTTCCACATAACCCTTGCCTCCTTTGCTTTATGCACATTCATGCATATATCATCAAGAGGGTAACATTTTAACGCTTTACTTTCAAAAAGTCTATCTTATGAGGTTATCATTTTTTTTTAAGCCCCTTGGTTTAGTAATGAAGTATGGGAATGGCAGCATGAATAAACTATATTGTTGTTTCATACAAGAAACTAAGATGGGCATAAACTGATGGCAGATTTCTTTGCATGTTTGCAGTATTTATTTATTACATTTCTCAACGATTCATATGCAACATTTTGTCTAACAACCTTTCTCTAGAAGACTCTGTCAAATTTCCTTTTCAATATGCGTTCCATATAGCCACTCCATTTCAGTTACTGTCATATAATGTGTACATTGTATGTACAAATATGTATGCCACTTGGGCAATTTTCCAGTTAAACACTCTAATTTGAAAGGGGCAGCCAATCTTAATCACAAAGTTTACAGTGATGTACTATCACAAAAACTAACAAAATCTTGTTAGCCTTTGATAGGAAGTGTGTATTGATAAGTTCCTACAGTTGTGATTAAGGCACAGTATTAGGGAGACATGGAGTCTGGGTCCTATTCAAGGCTCTCCACTGATTTCCTGGGTGACCATGAGCAAGTCATTAAGCGTCTGTGCATATTCTCAAATCTCTGATTTTAAATAACATTTTAGTTTTTTTAATCTATTAACGTCTGGAAAGGGCTTTGAGATTCTCCAATGGAAACTGCTATCAAATTGTAAAGTATTATTATAAATGTAGGGATGGGAAACTAGATTTAGCAAAACTTAGAACCCACTCAACAGTTGTGGATCTAGAGAAGAACTGAAAACAGTGGAAGTCCAAATTCTGTTTCACGGTAGCAAAACTCAAATTCTAGGCTGCTTCACGTTATTAATTTTCTTTCTTTCTCCAACCAGTTTTGTACCTCTTGTCTGAGAAGCAAAGCAAGAGTTGCTTTCAAACAAAGTTATTTATTAACTGTATTGCACTGTTTTCCACCTAGTTGTACATACAAGTAATTAAATTTCCCTGGGAGAACAATAGTTTAAAATCATAAAATCAAAAGCTCAAAAGTTTGATGAAACCACAAACTTAAAAAAAACAAAAAAACAAAAAAAGCAGAATAAGCTCTATAGGTTTTGTGATGCCGAACATGTTACTGGATTTGCCCAGCTCCTGATCCCAAAAAGCTTACTCATGTGAGTAATCACATAGACTTAAATGAAAATTATTCTCATGACTAAGGGTTATAAGTTTGAGACTATAGAGATTTCATTACCATAATTACCAGACCCTGTTGTGCTAATGAAAAATCTGGTTTCTGTTTCAAAATTTTTTTTAACACAGTAGATACATGTTGGTTGCTCTACTTTGAACTTTATGCACAAAACATGTACAGGTGAAATCTTGCTTTGTTTGTGAATATTTATTATATTTACTAGTGAAGCCTTGTTTCCTTTTAAGATCTCTTCCTTAGTTAGTTTCATAGATTTTTAAAGGCAGAAGGGACTGTTAAATCACCTAGTCTTGATCTGAAGACTTCAAAAGAGAGAGAATCCACCACTTCCCCTGGAAGTTTGTTCCAGTGGTTAAGCACCCTCACTGTTAAAAAAAAAATGTGCCTTAATTTTAATCTGATTTGAATTTGTTGGGCTTTAACTTCCAGCTATTGATTCTTGTTATACCTTTCTCCTCTAGACTAAAGAAGTATAGTACATACCTGTAGTTGGAATTTAAATGGAAGTTAGGTGATCATTATGGCCATAAAAAGGAACAATATGGCTTGTTAACATGCACTGTTGTCTCTATAGTCTACATAATATTCTTCTGTCACCAAAAGGCAATGTCTGCATGCATATGGATGTGCACAGTAGCTTCTGAGAATCATGGCAAATAAGTATTAAACTGTCTGAACATGGTTCATCCAAATAGATGCTGTCAACAATATCACTTCTGATGCCTTGAAAAACTTCTATCTCTTATACGTTGTCTGCTGCTAATATTGTACTAACGCGCTCTGGTTGGGATAAGGGCACACTGAAGATAAAGCAGTGATCATTGGCTGATACCTTGGGCCACTGAAGTCTTAAAAAATACATAAAAAGGTATAAGTGCTGACCAAGATCCTGTTATTAAACTGAAAACTGTCAAACTCAGCCATCAAAGTTGAATAAAAATGGCTTTGTAATGGACTCGGGGGGCTGGATTTTTTTTTAAAAACCTCTTAAATTTGTGCCCATGCACCCCTTTGTATTCAAAATCCCATGTTTATGCAGGTAAATAACCACCTGGGCATTCAAATGCTAAAGTCTATTCCCAGGCAGATGCACACTGTGCAGATACAAATTAAAATGCTCCTTTGTAAATTTGATCTAGCAATCTTTGAAGGAAAAAGAGATATAAAGTGACAAAAGGAATGTCTAATATTTGTACCTTTCATAGGCCTTGTCTACACTACAGGGGTAAGTCGACCTAAGTTACACAACTCCAGCTACGTGAATAACACAGCTGGAGTCGATGTAGCTTAGGTCAACTTACTGCGGTGTCTACACTGTGCTGAGTCAACAGGAGACACTCTTTTGTCGACTTCCCTTATTCTTCACTAGACCCGCTAAATTGACCACTGGTGCATTGATCACTGCAGCATCAATCCCTGGTAAGTGTAGACATGCCCGTAGATTAGACTTTGGTGAAGAACTCCGTGCATGTAAAATCGAGGCAAATTTACCACATGTTGCTGATAGGGACAGCTTTCTACATATCACCAGTGATTTAAAAAGAATATTCAAGAGGAGGCTGCATGTAACTTGTTGGTTTGGGTGAATTCTTCCTTTTTTTCTAATTTCTTCACCCACTTTTTGGAAATGAGCAATGAATTCGTCCCAACCAACTCAGTTTTCCACACACACTTCCCTTGGTACACCTGATATGTTTCCTGAGATAAGCATCAAATTCATAGTGAAGAAGATTAAATTCATGTATTTTGATTAAGAGAATCTCATTTTATACCACTTCTTCATTCAAATCATGCAAAAAAATCAAAGCTATCACGGCTATGAAGTCAGAACAGGGCCCATTCATGTGTATATTTTTAATGATGGGACTCAGAATAACACAGATTTTGAAGTATTGGATCAATCCACAATTCCAAACATTTATATACAGGGGCCAAATTCATCCCTGTGATAACTCCATTGAAATCACAGGTTACACTAGGGACAAATTTAGCCCAGTATTCAGAATCCATTGCCGCTAGCTTTTATTCTTCCCCCTTTTTTATTTTTTTTTTTTAAGAAAAGATATTACTCTCAACACCTCACAAAAATTATTTTAATACTAGTGTGGTATTATAAAAACATGTATAATTTCTAAGATATATTTTTTCAAATCTTTTTTAAATTGCTGTTAAATCCCATTCTCATTTTCCTTATTAATCGAACAAGATCTCATTTTTAGTTTATCCTCAAAGCAGTAATGAGCATTGTTAACATATAATAACAATGCCCAAGGGGGAAGTTTTCAAAGCCAGTCTAACCTTAAAACTGTGCTATTGATGTACTACACAGTCATCAAGCCAAGCGCCACTAGCAGTGGAGAGTTCAGCAGAATATTCCTGGTTAATATATAGGATGAATTAGAAATGTTTTAGGTGATGACCTGCAGGGAAGGCAGGGGGCTGCTTAATGACTTAAGAACAGAGACAGGTTCAATAATATAAAAATAACTGGTTTTCATTTTCAAGTGTAACCAATTGTTCTTTTGTTCTGATGATTCTGCATGTACACAGATTTTCATAATAGGTTAATGAGAAGACAGGAAACAGGTACACAGTACTGCACATGGGCAGGGCATCTGAAAGGTGATTATTTGGTTATAAATAAATAATAGAAGTTAAGATTTAATTGCTTTCTAAAGACCCAATTCTTCCCTTTTTGAAGAAGAAAAAGGTTCATAACAATATCGTCTGTTCTATTACATGGGGAATATTATCCTTTTTTGTCATAAATAGCAAAAATAAACTGTTGCATAAATTGACATAACTCCATTGTAACTATTGGAGCTTTGCCAGCTTATGTTGGCGAAGGTAAACCCCTCAATGGTCTATGGACACAGAGTCCACCAGAGGTTCTTACACAGCTCATGACATCCCCTGAGTGCCAGAGATTACATTTGTGTCTGTAATTAGCTGGAAGTCATGTACAAATCTCCAATCTTGGGGAAGTTCCCTATTGGGCATACATTTAAGGATGCTCAAGAATGGTTTATTCCAGCAATTATATAGTGTAAATTACACCCATTTAATTGTTGAGGTGCTACCTTCATCACCGTGAAAGATCTGAGGATGCATAGAATACGCACACGGCAGGATACAGACTGTGTCGACTCGACAATTCAGAGTAAAGACTGCTGGCAGCCTTTCCAATGCATATATTTTATTCCAGTTTTTGAGGTTCTCTGTTGTGGACCTCGGGGTAGAACTGTGCCTTTGTTTGAGTTTAACTGCTTTATTTACCATAGCCATAAACTCTCATACTTGTTTTTCATTAGCCATCTCGATTCACGGGACGTGTCCATATCATGTCCTTTTGCTTGTCATAAGCCATCATCCCCTGAAATGATTAAATATGAATAGACACATTCAATAATGACAAAGCTCAAACTCCTGCATATTGCATGTTTCATTCCATTTTTCAATATGGGCAGGGCTATGGGAACAATCTCACTGGTTAATTAAGAATCCAACCCATCGTCACTGCACAGTTTGGAACCATTTAGCTTGACTAACTTTTTATTTACTCAAAAAGTCTGTTCCCCCATTTTTTAAATGGAGCAAGAGTCTATAGCAGCACGAGCTGGTATAGTTATTTGCAGTGACTGCTCTTACCCAACTGCCCTTTGGTTTTGGTGCCTGACCATGCACTTGAGGCCACGTTCTGCCCTAGCAACCCTGCAACGACAATCTGTCATTAAAAATACCCCATACATTAGTAGTTTGTGGGAGAAGACCTGGTTTCTGCTGGAATAAGGTTGGAACCTTTCATATAGATTCATTTACTTTTTAAAATTTGTATTCTTACATTATGAAAAGGATTGAATAGAGGTGAAAAATGTCAGCGTGACAGCCCAGCAGACTGAAGGTATCTATTTATCCACAGAATAGATTCAGCATGGGTGGTGGCATTGCAAGTTTCCTTCCACCCTGTCTCCCATACTGTTCCATGCTCCACCAGTATCTGTCAACACTTTTCAAGATACCACCTCTCTGAGGACCAAATTTATCCCTGAACAGAGGACCAGTACAAGGCCTATGCAACACTTAAGTTCCACTTGCCCTCTCAAAATATGGCCTTCTGCTGCCCTCTGCATAGGGGTGATTAGGGCAGTTCAGCCTCTGATGCCCATTTAATCCTGGACCTTTCTTTTTAGGCTGTCAGGAAAGCTGGATGTTAATACTGCAAGCAGCTCTCACCTAGGATTGACTGCTTCCAAGCCATTGCGCATAGACCACTCACAGCTCTAAAGTGGTACAAACTCTCGGTCACTATGACATACACACACCCCATACAGAAGGGCAAGCATGATCTGGTACTTGGAGTAGGGATAGGAGGTGGAGAAGTTGGAAACTCTGCCTAATGTCATGGACCTACTTGAGTTAGCTGCTCCCCTTTCCTTTCAGGGTGAACGTCCTATTTAATTGTTCACTCTTAAAGAATAATAGAGCATGAGCATTTCCAGGGGCCTCTGAAGGAGAATATTGTTTCTCTGTCACAACTCTGTCAGTTGATTAGTAGAACTTTATAATCCTCCCGTGTCATGGAGCATCAGTAGTGCCTACTAAATGCCTCCTTCCAGATCAAATTAAAACACCCTCATCATTACCTTGAAGGTCCTATACAGTTAACCCTTGTCTTGACCTTCTCTCTGGTGTGTAATCTGTGTTTTCATATCTTACCCATCACTCTAATATTTGTGGGGCCTACAGGCTTCCAGTTCAACTGGCCATTTTGCTGCCTTTCTCCTCCCACAAACAGCTCCATACCTTTCTGTCAAACTACTTTTACTGCCTGACTCAGACTGGCATCTACTTAGTCATCTGGTCCCTGTCTGAACTGGCATTGGTCTGCTTCCATCCAGGTATATGTCTGTTTGGACAGCTCCCTTTATCCAGGGTGCTACTCTATTGCACTGTTGCACAGCAGTGACCCCTTTGGTCTATTGAAGTACTACCACCCTCCCCACCCAGTTCTACTTTGGTGAAAGAAGCCTGGTTCTCTTTGCACTACTGCAAGCAGCTCCTGTTTGTTGCGTCAAAGCCCCCATTCCTTTCTCCTTGCATGGCTGCAAGAGTGGCTCCTTTTTTTAAGGACCCATTAAAGGGTGAGTGAGCGTGGCCATCTGTCTGTTTAGGCATTTATTTTGCATCCATCACCGTGGTTTGTGGCTGGGTGGCTGTGTCGGAGGTTGACTGGGATTGGGTGAGGATGATAGGTCAAATGAATGAATAAGTGGGCACGTGAGGAAGAGGAGGGAGAGAATTAAAGAATGGATGAAAGGGAAGGAGAGAGTGTGGAGGAAGAAGGAGAGGGATGAATGTCAAGAAAGAAAGAGCTGAGGAATAAGCGGAGGTAAAAATGAAGAAATAAAAAAGAAAATTAAAAGAAACAAAAGTGAGAAGAATATTAAACCAAAGAAGAAAAGGAGAGAAGAGGAAATAAGGAAGGACTTGGGGCAGAATTAATTAAATTTAAAGGAGCAGAAGCAGCTTAGATTTTTTTAAAAGTAAAAGGAACAGGCCTGGACACAAGTACAGGCGGAAAAGCTATAAAGAAAAAGCATGATAGTGGTGAGATATCAAGATCTGGGATGACTTGCATAGATCACTCATATCTTCACTATGCATGAGCCATATAAGTCATCCTAAACTCATGGCAAAGAAACCTGCACATTTGACCACACCAGCATATATTCTTTACAGAGCATATATACTCTGTGTGATATTTGTGCACATATCCAGAGACAGTATCTTTGCACCACTGAGGGCTGTTAAACATTGTTTTGCTGAGCCCTGCTTGGAACATCCTCCCCAAACCGGGTCACCGTGGATTTGGTCTGGCCTGATATTGAAACTGACTGTTATCCTGTAAACAGTTCCCTGAGCCATCAAGACTTCTATCCAGATTCATTTTTGTTCTCCTCTATACATAAATCAGTCTGTGTCGTATCACACACTGCTTTTCTTGCTCATGGTGTTTGTTTTCTCCTCTTCTTTGTGAGTTTAGGTTGCTTGCATGCACAGCCAGATTACCTATTTCCTCTCAGTTCTTGGCCCCAATACAGCAAGGCAGTTAAACTGGTACTTAACTTTAAACACATGATTTTGATGTCACTATTCAGTGCTTAAAGTTAAAATGTCATTAAGTCCCTTGATGGCTCAGGGCCTTTAATATTTAGAACTTTTTTTTTAATTCTTACCATATGTTTCTGCTGCACCTAACAAAGAGGTCTCAATCTTGATTGGAGCCTCTAGTTGCTACTGTAATATAATGCAAAATAATAATTTATTCTTATTAAAGTTTATTACAGTAGTACCACCTGAGAACAGTGCCTCATTGTGTTAGGTGCTATGTAAACACAAAGCAGCAGAGTCCCTACCCCAAAGAGCTTACAGTCAAAATTGGCAAGCCACACACACAGTAAGGGAGAGGCATGTAACGTACTAGCAGAGTGAACAATATGATGACGGTAAATGTCACAGGCTGGGTGTTAATATAATATTGATGGGAGGGGATGCTCTTATGGTCAGGTCCTTTCAGGAAGCAAAACAATTGATCAGATGGCTCAGGCAAGGCATGAAGTTGGGCTATTGCTATTTATTTTGAATCTCTGGACGCACGCTGAAGCTAGGCCATTTCACATGTGACGTCTGTCATTCCTCCCCTGAGGAATGGCTCACAAAAGTTGAGGTGACAGCTAGCTTAAAAAAAAAAAAAAAAAAAAAAAAGCCTGAAAAAACTACAGCATCTGTAGTAGGAGAAATTTTTGAAAGATGTTTTGTTTATTGGCAATGTTTCATTTTCTCTCTCTCTCCTGTTTTTTCTTTACAGCAGTTGTATGCTGCCCAGCTTGCTGCAATGCAAGTGTCTCCAGGAGGCAAGATACCTGGCATACCCCAAGGAAACCTTGGTGCGGCTGTATCCCCTACCAGTATCCACACAGACAAGAGCACAAACAGTCCTCCACCCAAAAGCAAGGTACTGTGCCATTTTAAAGGAGCAGGTTTTTGTTTCTCTCTCAGTATTTACATGGTCCCTGTCAATATGATATCTGAGCACCTCCCAGGTGGTTACAGATTCATCATGAAATAGGGGAAGTACTCTTATCCCCATTTACCTGATGGAGAATTCAGGCATGGTGACAGTAAGTGATTTGCCCAAGGTCACAGAGGAAGCCAGTAACAGAGCTGGGAATTGAATGCAGCTCTCCTGAGTCCCATCTAATGCTTGAGCCACAAGATTATTATTTCTTCCATCCTTTGGTAAAGGGCAAAAGACTAAGGCTGCGTGCCTCCCATTCTAGCACACAACTACTATTTCCCCCTAACCTTTAATCCATAGCCATATAAGTGGTACTGCAACAAAAGATGATAGCAGCATGACATCTCATCCAGAGCCAAATTCTGCCCTGGGGTTCATGCACTGAAATCAGTGGGGACCCTATGTACATATCCAATGGCAGGACTGACTCTTAATTGGTGGCCGTTGTATCACAGAACATATTTTAATCTTATTTATATAATGAAAGGGTCTACCCAGAGTAATTTGGAGGTGGTTGGGGAATGAGATTTATGCTGTCTTCGAAGGTCAGGTTAGCAATTGTAGTCAAATCTTCAAAACATCACCATTGTTTGGCAAGTTGGCTACAGCTAAGACAAAGGCACAGAATGCATCGCATCCACATAACATGTTGAAACTTCATTTGACTATTGGCCAAGTGACGTTAATTTGAGAGTCTGTCGTTTCTCAGCGGTTGTTTGTTGGGGATTTGGTTGCTGAGAGTCAAAATCAGATTTTCTCAGAGTAAATTGAGTACACTTGTCCTTACCGTCAAGCTCCTATATCACTCTGTCCCTCCATATTCTTTGCCTGGACAAGGTGAGCTAGGTTAAATGAACATACCAAATAAATTAGAGAAATCTTTTTTTCTGTTGCTAAATCAACATCTGTGACTTTGAGCAATTTAAATCAGATATGCATACAATCCAGTGGACCATAAGACCATGAAGAAAATGGCTTCCTTATCTTTTGATTACTTTTCTCTTTGGGTTAGCATTAATGTATTGTAGAGCCTGTTTCAGCAATCCCTATCCTCCCTAAGCTAAATGGTAAGAAACCTGAACCAATCATGTTAATGAATCAAGATTAAGTTCTGTGTTCAATGGAATGACTCCAGTGATGTTGAATGAGACTACTTGCATAAGTACAACTCAGAGGTTGCAGAATAAGGGCCACCATTTGTGTCTATATCTACATGTAGATAGAGATAGGTATAAATATAATAGATATATAATAAAATATAGTAGCTGGGATTTTCAAAAGGGCCTAGGTGACTTAGGAGCACAAGTCCCATTGGCTTTTAATGGGATTCATGCTCCTAAATCACTTAAATGATTTTAAAAATTCCACTCTTGTATCTCTAAATTATCTAATCTTTGATACAGATAATCTTACCAAGGATCAACTCATTAAATCCACTGCCCAGAATAAGATGAGGTCAATTTATTTCTCAGGTGGCCTAAGGAAACTGGTCACATTTTGGAGTGGCACTGCCTACCTTAGTTATTGTAAAACAATTAGCAAGGATTTAGCCAAGGAAAAGGAGTAAAAAGCATCCCCATTTAAGTGACAGGGAAAACTTGACGAAATGTGTCCTTTCTTTCCTTCGGTGTCCTCTAGCATGCTGTCCACTTCCTTTATCCTGTCAGAAAAGATTCCTTGAATTGACAGTAGCATCTTAGTTTTTAGCCTAACAGTAAAGCTGTACGGATTAAAAATAACCTGCCAAATAAATAATACCATTGTCAGCTCAATGAGATACATGGTCAAAAAATGAAAGGAATGCTTAGGACCCAGAATCAACCTGGAGGTATACATTTACTTTCTCCTCTTCTCGATGCAGACTTTTTGACTTCCCAAAGTTTTTCCCTTCGTAAGGACATCTCTTCTATGTAGTGGAAAGTTGTCAATCATAAAGCCATTTGGCCCCCCGGCAATGTGCTTTTTTTCAAAAACAGTTGTTTGTATGGTTAACAAGAGATTTTTGTGCATTTTACAAGGGTTTTCTGTATGATGCGTCTAACAGCTTGTTAAAGAGATTCCACTGCACTTAAGATCCCGATGTTGGTTTTGGATCTACCCGGCACAAACAGAATGTCTGATGAGATTTGATGGGGGACAGTATTTATGTTGAGGCACTCATGGAATCAGGGCCGGCTCTAGGATTTTTGCCTCCCAAAGCAAAAACAATTTTGGCCGCCCCCCCCCACCTCGGTCTTTAATTACCCCGACCCCACCTCAACTCCGCCCCTTCCCCAAATCCCCAGCCCTGCCTCCTCCCCCCAGGCTCTCAAGCCTAGGAGGGAGGGAGGGGGAGAAGCGGCGCCTGCACTGCGGCCACTCGGAGTCTCCCCCTCTCTCCCAGGTTTGAGAGCCTGGGAGGGAGGGGGAGACTCCAAGTGGCCGCAGCGCGGGTGCCGCTTCTCCCCCTCCCTCCCAGGCTCTCAAGTCTGGGAGGGCGGGGGAGTAGCAGCGCGTGAAATGGCTGCTCGGGATCTCCCCCTCCCTCCCAGGTTTGAGAGCCTGGGAAGGAGGTGGAGACCCCGAGCCGCCGCGGTGCGTGAAACAGCTGATTCGCGCGCCGCTACTTCCCCTCCCTCCCAGGTTTGAGAGCCTGGGAGGGAGGGCGAGTAGCGGCGTGCGAATCAGCTGTTTTGCGCACTGCGGCAGCAGCAGCGGAGGTGAGCTAGGGCGGCCGGGGCACATTTTTAGGGGTGGCATTCTGGCCGGCCATGCTGCCCCTAAAAATGTGCCGCCCCAAGCACCAGCTTGTTTTGCTGGTGCCTAGAGCCGGCCCTGCATGGAATTATAAGGCCTACCAGACTGGTAATGTCGGCAAAACCACCCTCCAGGTAGCTGTCAAAATCAGCTTTGTTCTTCCTTGTCTTTTATTGCTTTTCCTTATTCATAAGTGTTCCAGTGCCTTTGGTTCACAACTCTGTGGAAGCACACAAACAGAACTTATTTGCAAATTGGAAAAAAAAAAAAGAGTGGGCCACTAGGAAAGGAGTGGGGGGGGGGGGCTCCAAAAGGCTGTAAAATTGTGCAGCATGAGCCTTCTGATGCATGCTGTTTTCAATCTGCTGTGTGCCAGTTGGAGGCTCAGAGAGAGAGAGAAAGGATAATGCTGAGAAATGATAGAGTGGCTGTGACCTCCAAGCTCAGCCTGGAAACCCAAGACATTGATTTCACTTAGCATTCCTGCTGAGAAATCCGGCGGAGTTCAGTTGTAATAAAAGAACAAGATTCTGTTCTAATGGTAATGGCGTATGACAGACATATCACTTTGTCTGTCCTCAGCACCAGGGAGAGGAGAATTGGAGAAAGGTCACCTGACCTGCCTGTGGTGTTGTGCAAGTGCTATACTGAGCTTTGAACTCAGCATAGGAACACAATTATATATATATATATAAAAATACTAAGTGATAAAGAAATCTTTATAGTGCCTACACTAATTAGAATGAACCTTTTAAAGCTGGGTAAAGGCTTAGCTAGGAAGACAGTGATGAATGTGTGATAGCACCAGAAACTGAATCCTACATGTTTAAACTGTGTATAATATACATGGTGATACACCTTAGTTTGTATCTGCATGGGTCTTCCTTTGGTTTTAAAAACCTTGTTTGCACCAACATTTACAACACTATTCACTTTCTGTTACCTCATTATTTCAGCTATTATCAATGAAGACCTATCTGAGTTTCACAACCCAATTTTTCCAAAGGAAACATGGTTCATAAAGTTGAATCATGGTGGTCTTTCTGGGGGAAAAGCCTCGTTAAGATGCAGTATGTAAAGTCTCCATACATGAATAGTTAGTGCCTCGGACAAGCTTTTAGGAGATTTTGTTTGCTGAATCTCCATTTGCAGCCCACAGTTTACACTGGCACAGTTTTGGAAATATGCTCAAGTATTCATAGACAAGGAGGCAGCCCCGCCATATGAGAGTGTTTCAAGGTGGTGGCAAACATCTGGGTCACTTTTGAAAAGACGTGTTTTTTTTTCCTTTGACTAGAAATTTAGTTACTGTATTGCTCTTTGCAAGGATTCTTCAAAGTCGGCCTCAGCAGCAGATGGAACAACTGCTGGCTCTAGATATGCTAAGAAACATCAGGGGGAGTTTGCCAAGGTTCATCTTTTAAATCTAGTAAGACATGAAGACATCACTGAGACCCCTCAAAGACCTTGGCAACCCCTACGTTGGCAAGCCTTTTATCAGTGGCCCTCACCAGTGTTTGAGCACTGGACTATTCAGACTAACCTGCCATCTTCTGTGTTGCACTTGCCTTTCGACAGTTGTGTCCCCAAATGTTCAAATTCACTTCTCAGATTCTTGTGGTGTGACTTTTAGGAAACCATGGAGGACATACACCATTATGTCCTGCTGTGCATTCTGTTGAGTTTTCAAGCAGGAAACTGAGCTGGTGTCATGCATTTTTCCAGAATGGAATCTGTCTGCCAGAAAAACTGATTTAAGAAACAGAGCTGGTGGAATACATCCAAAAGAAAATGTGTGTATCTTGCGGAAATGGATTTTAACACAGCTTCTCCTTTAGCAGTTTTTGTGACAGCCGGCATGCTAATCACACTGTTCAAATTTACCAAGGCCTCCTCCACAGCCCCTGTGAAAGGCAACTATCTCTTAAATCTGCCAAATTGTGCTGGATTTCCAGAGTCTGTTTTAAGCACGTTTTGGCCCTGATTCTGCAAGTACTTTCATGCTGCTCAGTCGGATATTCAAGATGGCTATGGTATAAGTGGGAGGGTGAGGGTAGGCACAAGTAAGGTTCAGTGCTGGGCGGCCTGGGAGGAGAGAGAGGAGCTAATCGGCAGGGCCCACTGGTGGGTGCTGAGCACCCGCTATTTTTTTCCAATGGGTGATCCAGCCCCGGAGCACCCCCGGAGTCGGCACCTATGCTCAGTGTAGCTTGTAAATGCAGCTAAATGTCTCTTGATACTCGACAAAGTATGGTGCATTGTCTGCAGCAGCCACAAAAAACAAGAGCAATTCAGTGTGAAATGTGACAAGAGAGAATTCCTGGGTGCTTTTCTTTTAACCTTGTTATGACCCCAGCCCTAACCCGAGTCAGAGTTGTGTCTCCATCAATGACAATAGAATAGAGTGTCCAAATCATGGTTTTTGTTCTTTTCAAATACTTCTGGCAATGATGTTACTATTTGCTCAGCAGTAGCACCTGGGAGTTGTGACAAGGAAAGGAAATGTGTTTCAGATAAGCCAGAAACAGCACTAACCAGTTAGATATACACAATCAGATTCTCTTCAACTGCAAATATCCACACAAATGTCAGTGTGAATCCTTAAGTGAGGATGGAACTTTATTTTCTCATTGTCTGGGTCTCTGATCACCCAAGTAAAGAATGGATTAAAAAGCTGCCTTGGTGCCTGTAACCAGAATCAACTTCAAAAGATTTAGGGCCAGATTCTCTTATGCAGTGCAAATTGGCCTAAAACTGTCTGGAGATTCCTCTTGGGCAGTTCTCCAGCGTAGGGAGAATATCTGTTGATACTGAGCTGGTGTATCAGTCACCTGCACAGCCACATCCTCACCCCCTGCTTAATGGGAAGGAGGAAGTGGGATGGAGGAGATGAGACCTTGTGCCAGCTGTGTAAATTAGATTAGGACCACTCCCGCTCCATTTTACACAAGGTCTGGGTGGGCCTGAATCAGAAAGCTGCAACCAGCTAGCTGTAGCATCTCCTGTCCACTACATCTGACCCCAGCTCAGACATAGCAGAGAATCTGAATCAATGTCTAGTGTTCTGTACCTGGGAGTTTTAATTCAGACATATACCTTGGGATTAGATTGCTTCTTCCATCGGACCACCAACTACTGCAGTAGCTTAGCTGTTGAGTGGCAAGATTGGTTTTTTGCACCTAAGATAGGGCTTTCCTGTTTTGTGATGGTCTTGGCTTTCATGATTGAACATGCTAGAGCTAAGGAATTTATTTCACTCTATAGATGCTGAATACACTGCTCATTCACATGAATAATATCAGCATTCTCCCATCTATCGCATCTTTTAACCTCATTATTTAAAAGCATTTTGGAAACAACAACAAATTGTCCTTCACAACAACCCTGTGAGGTAGATCAGAGACATGAAGGGGCTGTTTGCATTAGGAAGATGACCCATTGTGGCCCTCAGCTGGAGTAGATAATGTTTGGTTGCTAATGTAGATGGGGCCAAACTGTTTTCAACTTTGCTGCATGGTGCTAGAAGAGAGAGATTGGAACTGAGTTAAACCCCTTAGTGCAAGTATACTAAGGGCAACCATACACCTCTATATTGATGTAAGTGTTCAGCAGCTGCTGAGTTGTGCCTCAAAGGTGACTATTTCATCAGTGAATGAAGCTATTCCTATTTAGAATATGTACAGTATTAGGGATCTTTTGGAATGAAAGGCTCTGTATAAATGTGAGTTACTCCATTACTATTAGAATTTTGGATCTTTGTTTGCAGCATGGTTATCTGGAAGGTTTGCAGGATTTATTTGTTTGTATGTATTTCTGGACTGGACACAGCCTTTTCCATTCCACTAGTTTGGAAATCCCTGTAAATGAATCCAGTGGAATTTTTGGCACTGGAATAGAATAATGTTATGCTGAGAGGTACTGGTGACTGCATGAGTCACAGACGTCTCTGAGATTGGGTGTGACCTCCCACTTCAGTTAACATAATGGTCAGGATAAATTAATCACAACGCCCTCCCCCCCACATAAGACAAAAGGGTTAAATGAACCTGCCTAGGAGTTTTAGACTGGGTAGGGAGAATGATTTTTGCTCAGGTGTGTGTGTGCGCGCGCGTGCACGTATGTGCATGTGTTAGAGAGTGAATAGAGAATAGAAAGTGGGAGAGACAGTGGCAAAAAGAAGCAGGTCAAATAGCAGACCTATGAGAGCAGTGAATAAATCTGGAAAATGCTAGAGAGAGAATTTTTAGGATCTGGTGTTGGCTAAAGAGGTTTGTGACTGTAAGCTAGGAAACTGTTCCTTGATTTGTAGTTCCTCCTGCATTTGGAGAAACAGGACCTTGTACATTCCTTATAAATAAACAAGATTACATTAAAGAAAATCCAAGATTCCATCATCAGTTTCCACCCCCACCTGGAACATCCCCAGGGTCCCAAACTTTGACTAAACATTTGGGTCAAAAATGAGCAACAGCATTTACCCCTATCCATGCTACAGTTAAACCAGAGTGAACTTAAGCCATGTTCAAAAGGATAATTGTTCAAGGCTCACATTCCCTACTGCCCTTCTCAAACTACCCAACAGGGCTAGAACACAGCTGTAAAACCATTAATACACTACAATAGTTCATGTTATAGATTAAGTGATATATACATAGCAAGTGACTGGCACTTGCTTTCCAGCTTTGACACTTACTGTACTTCTTAGGTGGTGTTTATGTCCATTTGTTGATGGATAACATGTAGCCAACCTGTCCATTTAACTGGAAACCTTTTCCTTTACTGTCTCATGTTGCTTAGATGAAATATGTGGAAAGAACTGTGGATGACTGATAGTATTTTCCTCTCGATTCCTTTTCTCTATATACACAATAAACACAAACAGCTAGGCACAGAAACTGACATTTTTAACCACAATTTTTTAAGCACAGTGAAATTATATATCTGAATAGAACTTATGATGCTCTTATAAAGTAAAACGTCTTTCTGCACAATAAAAAAAGTTTAAAAAACAACAACAAAAATGCAGTTACACAGTGCCTTCCCCTCTGCCTCCCCTCCCCCTAAAAATAAATTAAATAGATGGAGGGACTGATAGGATTCCTTTTCAGGTTAACTCTTCCCAGCTCTGTTTCCCGATATCATGATGTCTCTTTGGCAGAAGCCTGACTCTCAAGCACAGCCACTAGTGAGCCAGCTCTGTCAGGCGCAGTCAGCTCTTTTACTAATGCAAGCTCAGAAGAAAACAAAGCACACAGACATACACAAAGAGAGAGAGAGAGAAACCCTTTGAAATCTGCTACCGCAAAAAAAAAAAAAAAAAAACAGGACAAAAATTAAAGTGAGGCCCTGCTTTTCTAAAACATATGGCTTCAGAATTAGGCATCTGATTGCACAGATGTGAAGCAAAGTGGAGATGACAGGGGGAAGTTCCATGTGCATGACCCTGTTAAGGTCCCTACCATATCAATCAGTGCCTTCCTTAGCTTGTGCAAACCAGGAAAGACCCACCACATTTTGCCTTCTTTTCCTACAATGGAAGAGTTTCTTCTGGGTTTCCGTCCTTGTGGAAAAAGGCCCTACAGCATTAACCAGACCGCATTGCTTGAAACCGTGATTTCGTTCCTAGTATTACTGCTTTCAGGGGCTGGTAAAGAGGTCAAACAGCTCCCCCAAACTCTTCTTTACTGCAAAGCATTAAGATGTCAGGAAATTATTGCAAACAGCTGTACTTGCATTAGGCTAAAGAATGTAACCAGTCTCCAAATGGGGTAACAGCACATTGCTGCACCAAAGACACTCTGAGCTGTAAAAATACCAGGCCTGACTTACCACTGTGTTACATCATTTAAGCTGATTTCCATTAAGATGAGTAAGGTTACACTAGCGTTAAACTGGAGTACAACAGAAATGAATCAGACACATTATGTTTTTACTAGCGATTGACCTAAGCCACAGATTCAGATCCAAATATGCCCAAAGTTCAAGAGCATGTTTGGGTCTGAAGTTTCTGTTTGGCCCATTTATAAATATAAAGTTCAGATCTGAATTCAGACTTCCCCAGAGTTCAGGGGCATTGGGATCCAGTGTTTTGTTTCAGATCCATCTCTCTGTTTTTTTTTGTAGAAGTAGTATAGCAGTTTACCGACCCCCTGAATACCATTTGGTGCATAAAACTGATAGAGGAAGAGCAGCATTTTACAGAAATAAAATAAAACTGAATGAAAAAGGAACCTCACAATTTTTTACAGCTGCTAGGATAGCAATTGAGCTGACATGGCCAGCTTGCCATTCAGCCCTACCAGTTTCATTAAAGTATAACGAGGGGACAGCGTGGAATCTGAGGCAACATGATGAAATGGAGAAAGGATTGGCTTTTTGTGGTTGTTTTCATCAATCCTTTGCCAGTATTTTATCCCCTAGGTAACTCTCTAAGAAGTCACCTGGGGATCATCTAATTTCAAGATTGACTGAGCCATGAAGGGCGGGAGAAAGGGTGCTGGAAAGTGTGGCTGGGTGAGGAGTGAGTGTGCAGCTTGGCTGGTCTTAGTCTTGGTTTACCCTGCTGTCCGCTCCTGGGAACACCTCTCTTCTCCCTCACCCTGCCTTCTTGGTTAACTACATTCCCTTGCTACCAATTCCAGGCTCTCCAACCTTCCAACTAAAAACTAATAGAAGGATTGAAGCTTTAGAGGGCAGGTGAGGGGCAGAGAACAACTGACACAGAGAACAAGGTGGGGGAGGCAGTATCTTTTATTGAACGACCAACTTCCATTGGTGAGAGATGTAAGCTTTTGAGCTTACTCAGAGCCTCTCTTCAGAACCTGAAAGCTTGTCTTTCTCTCTCTCTCACCAACAGGAGTTGATCCAATTACCTCACCCACTTTGTTTCTAATATCCTGCGGGCAACATGGCTACAACAACACTGCATACAACAATAGAGCAAAAAGTGACTCCATGCAGGGAGGAGAGGCTAGCAACGTGGGAGAAGTGGGCAAGAAGCATAAGAAGGCAGTGGAGGGTTGTGTCTTCCAGAGCTCATAGGGCAGAGTGTCAGAGTGTTGCCCGCTCTTGGGGTTGGTGATATAGGTGTTAGGGGAAAGCTAACGAGGTAGTGGGTTGTTTTGATTGGGGGGAAGAGCTAGGCTACCGATGTGGGAGGGCTTGATTTGGTTGGTGAGGAGGAACCAGGAGTGAGGAGAGAGGGATGAAGTTCATGTTGAGGGGAGGGAGAGCATAAAAGGTCCTCAGGGTGAGCATGATCTCTCTCTTCTCCACTGCAAATTGTTGAGAGTGGCTGTACACATCCTAAGGGCCACATACTAAATCTGAGCCTAAATCTAGATAGTAAAAATACCCTGCACCAGTATAATGCTGGGATATCCTGCATTAACATTTGGCTTATTTCTTTGTATTAAAATCCTATCAAGCAAAGGTCATTGGTCCTTTATTACAGAGGTTTACTTTGTGTAGACACTGAGCTCATAGATGTCCTATAGCAAAGAATATGTTTCATTTCAGCAGCACGTACTGCCCCACTCATAAAGCAATGGTACTCCAGCCATTTAACCCCCTCACGATCCAGGAGACAGGCTGAGAAGGAGCATGGGAGGCTGAATCTAGATGCCCCTCTGCTTCAGGCAATAAACCTTCCACTCCACAAGTGCAGGTTCTATCGGACCATCTGTTTCATTTCTTCATTCACTTATAACAGCAGATAAGGTCCCTAGACTGACTCTCCAGTGATGAGCACTGTATATAAAAAAAACACAAAGCACCCACGTGGATTTTCCTTTAACCAAACGTATAACTTTTGTTAAACACAAAAAGAGAATTTCCAAGGGGTTTAGAGATCCATTGCCCATTCCAGTCAATGAGAGCTTTTGTATTAACTAGAATAGGCATTAGATTAGACACCAATATTGTTCATTTAACCAGTTTCCAAAAGCTGCTTGCTCCGTCTGCTGAGAAGTAGTTTGCATACACTCTCTCTGTACCAGGTTTGCATTTGGCCTTCTGACCCCATGTTCAGGCAGAACAGTTTAAATTAAGTCTGAAAGAAGCCTATTTAGCAGTACCCATCTCTTATTTTTAAGGAAATATTGCAATATTTCAATCAGGGATTATTAATTTTTTATTAATAGTGTAAAGCATTCCTCTCCAGCGCATAGCTCTCAGATCATCACACTGTTACACTGCTAATATTTTAACAAGGGGCTTCACAGATATTTCCCCCCTTAACCTGTGAAGAATCTCCAGTAACTGGGGGTCCCTGCAGAGACAAGGCATCTGAGATGGGGAAAATCTACTTTGTTTTCCCATTGAAAGAGAGACTTTTCCACAACCCAGGATGGAGGCAACACCAAATTATATTATGTGCATTTTCCTGCAAATACAGTATTTATATTTTTTGTTTCATAAAGAAAAATTGCAAAGTACTTTGCTTGTAATATACTACAGTATTCAGTTTGTGTAATGTGAAATATTGAGGTATGTTTGTGAGAGAGACTTAAAAAGAGACTGTGTAGACCTTGTTAAAATGGAGAATAGTACTCTCCTCAGAAGCTTGGGTGCATTGCTGCTGTCTTGCCAACTCTTGCAATTTTATCATCAGTCTTTTGAAACTTCTTAGTTTATTTAAAGCCCCAACTCCTGGAGTCATGTGAATATGTGAGAATCTCAGCTTTTTTTTTTTTAAGTTAGTTTCAAGGCCTCATGGTTGCAGAGAAAAGCTTAAAAAGGGGACCCAAGTGTATACCAAAAGCTCAAAAACCAGAAGACAAATAAAACCCCCCAAAATGTATTGTTTTAATAAAATCTCGTGATTTGATTTTTAAGCCAGTCTCATGATTTTGGGGGGCCTGACTCATGATTTTTGAACATTTGGTACTGGCAATACTGCAAATGCATACACTTTGCTCTCCAGAAGTATATTTCTGACCCTCAGTACCCCCTGGCAAGGATTTAGCAGTATCCAGACTAGGGGTAACTCCAATCAGAGGCCAAGAGATCGATACAACCTGCCATTCAGTTTTGTAGTGAGACTTTAACAAGGAGCTCTGAGGATCTTCCTCCACATATAAAACCAGTTATAGATTTTTGTTCACAGTCATGTGTATTTATGTGCTAGTTGTGCGATACACAAGTGTTTAATACATTTGGTTCTCATGGGCTGCTTGAGTTTCTAGTCTTTTTCATTTCCTACTGCATTTTAAGTGCAAATAGACTAGCGTTGTGACTGATGAAAACACATCTATTAAAGATGGGCAGGTATCTCACAACACTGGGAGTGTGTGAAGGGTAAACCTTGGCTGTGTTTTAGGAATGCTGGAGATTGGGATATTCAGTTTACTGGGATCATCCAGAAAAGCTCTTTGAATAACAAACCTTAAGTGGTTTGTAAATTTTTAGTATTTTTCAACTTTTTGAATAGATGTGTCAGCACCTGCTAGGCAAACAGAGCTAAAAAACCCCAAAACACTTTAAAGAGCTGTGTGTGTATAGATATGTAAGTCATGGATTTGCATAGCCTTTCATCTGACATGCCAGAGAGTGACATGCCACGTCATGAATCAGTCACATCGTGTTACACGACTTCAAGCTAACATGAGACAATAAGAATTACATAGTGACAGACAGACCCAACATGACATATCCATAGGAAAACTTCAAGTTGTGTTTAAACAGTGCTTTTTTCCTCCTCCCCTGAATGCTAAAGAGAAAAATATGAAGTAATGTAAAAGAAAGGGAAATAGTGTGGTGATACTATCACAAAAGCAATTTTAATTGTGTACAAGTGGGAGAAAATGTGTTTCTATCATGAGACTGCTGAGTATTTTAGTTATTTCAGGTTCTAATAAATATCTCCCCTTCTACAAGTAATGTTCTCAGAGCTCTAGTCATCCCAAGTTAGTGTTTACCTCATCTTTAGTCAGGTTAAGAGCTATATAAACAGTAGCTTATGGCTGCACGTTAATACATTTTGAACTTTGGCATGGGCTGTCTTAGTGAAAACATAAAACTTTCTGGTCCAATACAGGCTGCATTAACTCTCTGCCAAGTCTGGGAGTGGGAAATAATCCCTTTGGCCCTGCCTCTGGTCCTCTCCTCACCCTCCTGCCCCAACACAACTCCTCTAAAGTTCTGTGTTCTCGTACCCACTGGTGACACACACACCCATCCACCTGCCCACAAGAAAATGGAGGGCCGAGTGTGGAGCGATCCCTCCCAAGAGTCTAATGTTGGCTATATCATCCTGCCCATGAAGCTATGTTTTATGATATTATATTAGGACCAGCTGCCATTGTTACCCGAGTGATCTGGTCTTGCAAACTCTTCCTCATGTGGGTAGTCTTATTTCATGGGATTAGTCACATGAATAAGGGTTACATGATTTGGCTGTTGACGGCTATTTAAAATAAAAAGCCAGCAACTTATACTCAGTGGTGATTTAACTAATCTTCATTTTCTTATTTAACATCAAGGTGCAGTTGGACTGTGCTTGCAATGTACTACTCGTAAAAGGGAAATTTGACATGCATTCACATTTGGCTGGACGATGGGTCTGCCTCATCTTGTCAGGTGCCATTACATTTGTGATACCCAAGGTCAAAATGTCACATGACCTTTTGCCCATCTTACTACGGTGCTGAAGCCTGGATTTACAGTTTTAAACTCAACAGCCCCATATACATTATTATTGTTGTTGTGTTGTTGTTATTTATTTGTATTACCATAGCCCCTAGGAGCTCCAGTTACAGACCGGAACCCCATTTGTGCTAGATGCTGTACAAACACAGAACAAAAAGACAGTCCCTTACCTGAAGAGCTTGCAGTCTAAACAGACAAGACTGACAGGGTGGAGGGAAGAGTGGAAAAACACAAGCAGAATGAATGATGTGATGATAGCAAACATCATGTTCATTCCAGAATATTGTATATATGTATTTATGATGAGTTTAGTTAGGAGGGGATAAGCTAAAGGGAAGGGAGAGGGGACATTGAAAGGAAGGGATTGAGGGGGACAGAGATGTGGAGAAGAGAGTGAGAAGAGTGATGCTGAGGTGAAGAGACTATCAGGGAAGGGGGATGCTTGGAGCCAACAGCCAATTCAGCACACGGCAGAGAAAGTCCTGTCAAAACTGTAGCAAGCTCTCCAAAGGACCGAAGGTCTCTGCTTTGGCTTCTGCCCCTGCTGACTTGAGTCTCTGGCAGGCTCCCTCATTACAGTTTCTCCCAAGCCCACATGGGGAGGGAAATGGGAGACACCATCTGGATCCTAGTGCCCGTAGAGTGTGTGACATCTCCTCTCCATGGTTCTGGATCCGAGGGGATACTGGTGGGGAGGAGGCAGGGGCATGAGGATGAAATGTTCTATACAAGATGAATCCTGTGTGAGAAATAAGCACAAACATTTAGGGGACGATAGAGGCAAAATGCCAAATAGATGCCTAGACTTATGGGTTAATTTTAAAAATATAAATGGATCTCAAACACATGGATAATTTCAAAATTGTGCTTAGAAGAGCAGGAGTTTTATTAAAATTAGCCCTTTACTTTCAGTTGCCTGCAGTATGTATCACTTCCTCATCCTGTGCTCTTGTTAAACAATGTTGTGATTCATCCTCAGATGACTGCATGTCAGTGTTGGATGAAATGATTCCTATTGTAGTCACAGTACGTAGTTTGTGAAATCCATTTGTAAACTGTTATGGGCTTATACAGGAGCAAAGCTGCTGTATAAACATAAGTCATTATAATTGAAATGAGTAAATCACCTGATGCTTACAATATATCTAAGTATCTTCTTTTGATCATAATTAATTAGCAGCGTACATCTTTTGAGTCAACACTCAAGGATTTGTGCCCAGAGTAAGTCACAAAACATAGCATCTTAAATATAGTGAGTGGGGAAAAATACGTTTTTTCTTCAGGGTGTTATATAAAAGTAGCCCATAGAAGGCCCTGTACATAAATAGTAAGTCAACCCCCTGGAATTTTTTTAAAGGCATCAATTTTCCCTCCTGGATACTGCTGTGAAGACAAAGAATCATTAGACATCTGTAGACATCAGCTATAAAACATCAAGAAATAGCTTGTGGGTAACCTTTGACACAACTGAACTTACTTGAAATGAGCTAGGGCTGGATTCATTGCCTTTGGTCAAGCCAGTAGGTGGACTAAAGGTCTCTCTTATCCTTCTTTCCATATCTTACGTTATTAGCTTCTGGGAGGTGAATGTGTTCTGGATGAGTGATGGGAATGTGTTTGGATGTGTTCTTAAATAGACATTTGTTGTATGTCTGAAAAGAATAGGCCATCTTAACAGTGTGATGTTGGGGCTATTTGAAGTATATTTTTTTAAAGCAGTTGCCTTCTTTCAGCCTTTCAAAAACCCATTTTAAACTGATGGTTTCAGCTCAAGGAATAGTATGGGATTATTTGTGTATGGACGCGCACATATTTGATATAATTAATAGAGAGATAGAATACAAAAATCTCCATAATTTGACCTAGGAAGATCTTGTAGGTCTCATGATTTGATTTCAAATTCATCTCTATAATTCGCTGAACTCCTGGAGTGAATTGTAGCACGTTCCTACAATGTAACACACATGCTGATACATAGTTGCTCATTTTAGTTTCAAAGGGCCTGATCCTGAGAGGTTCCGAGCATCAGCATCAATGGGAGCTGCAAGAGCTCAGACCAGATCTTCTGAGTCCCCATCCAGTGCCTTTACCACTAGACCATTATTTCTTTTCCCTCAAATTTGTCTTTCTGAAGCCCTAGGTCCCTCTGCCAGAGGGCTGTTTCCCTTAGTAGAGTAGGTTCTAAGAAGCAGCCTATGCCCCAGTGAGTCACTAGAAATTAAGCAATGTCTCCTGTATGGTTCCAACACCTGATAACAGAGTAGGAAGACAGGGAAGTCCTGGTCCCTGTTATAGGAATATTGCAAATTAGTTATGCCCAAAATGTAGGAAAAGGGGTGAGGGCATTAAAACAGAAATAAACATGATTTCATTTTGTTAAATGTAATTGAAAATAGAATTTGAGTTGGTTTGAAACATTCCCCTGAAGTATTGCACATCTCCTCCATGCCCCCCAAAATTGTGGAAATGCATGTGATATAGCAAGTGACGTGAAACTGATTAGATTCAGTATCAAATGGAGTGAAATGCAAAATCTAAATAAGCAGTATAAATGGTGAGAAATAAAATCACTTCTGTTTTAGTGATCGTAGAGGGTGCTAGTAACACAGGTGAGCATATTTTATTTTTTACTATCTGAGTTTTGTGTTCACAGTTTATATTTTAAAAACAATTGAGTTTCACAATTAAATTGTCAACCAGTTCATTCCTACAGTAGGAAAACATATTTAGACAGTCTTTTCATACAGTTGTACATATCTATAAATAAAAACACCACATCTGTATCTATGCATAGCACACTCGGTGTACTGTATACATAGCTGCCTGTATGTTGATGTAAAATCTATCTAGCCTATATAGACAGATACAAAGTCAGAGGGAACACAAGTGCTTTTTTAAAAGGAATTTTTTAGTCCACTGTGGGTTGTACAGGCTGTTTGAATTTTTTTTCTTTAAAGCTCTTTTTGACATGTTTCTTCTAAAGTTTTCAACAGCTGTTTTTCTGAATTCTGGGTTCCATGCAGCACTTTTGCCTCTCTTGTATGACCACAGCAGGATGAAGGGTTTGTTGCTAATTTGTTTTGATATGGTGTGCTTTGGTCTGTCGTCTTTTTTTAAATTAATTCCTTTTGTAGGTGTGGGGTTGAGGTGGTGGTGTGCTCCCAGCATACGTGTCATCTACAGCAAAGAGAGGAGGTGGTAGACTTTGATCAGTATGGCTTCTGTTTTCTTGTTGTTCATTTAAAATGTACCAGTTTATAATTCAATTTGGCTTTGTGGGTTCTTGTTTTATTTCTTTGCAGGTCCTTCCTTTTCTTTTGAGGTTTCGTCTTATCTAGTTCATCGCTATTGATTTTGCCTAGTAGTTCCTGAACATTATTAACCAGAGGGAGGTAGTAGCCACTGAGTTCAATTTAGGCAGGAAACCAAATCCAGTATTAAGTCTATCTCCTTTTTATAAACATGCTTTATACAGATAGAGAATATACGTTAGTAAGAATAGGACACTGAAAGTCAGGGCTCCCAGGTTCTGTATCTGTAATAGTTATAGTAAGGATTAAAAAAAAATAACCTAAGTGTTTGGGAAGAGATATAAACACTCATGTTTCAGGGCATAAACCAATCTCTACTTAATGGGAGTTGGGAGGTATATTCCCTAGAGACAGATTTTCCCATAACTACCTACTGTTTTTTGCACCTTCCTCTGAAGAAGCTGGTACTGGCCACTTTTGGGAAAAGGATACTGAACTAAATGAACCACTGGTCCAGGGATCGGCAACCTTTGGCATGCAGCTTACCAGGGTAAGCGCCCTGGTGGGCTGGACTGGTTTGTTTACCTGCCGCGTCCGCAGATTTGGCCGATCGCGGCTCCCACTGGCTGCGGTTCTCTGCTCCAGGCCAATGGGGGCGGCGGGAAGCGGCGGCCAGCACATCCCTCGGCCCACGCCGCTTCCCTCAGCCCCCATTGGCCTGGAGCAGCGAACCACGGCCAGTGGGAGCCGCGATCGGCCGAACTTGCGGATGCGGCAGGTAAACAAACCAGCCCGGCCCACCAGGGTGCTTACCCTGGTAAGCGAGCCTCGTGCCAAAGGTTGCTGATCCCTGCGCTGGTCCAGTCCAGTCCGGCAGTCTCTTTGTTCTCAGTCCTGCCTCTGCTACTTACTTGCTGTATGAGATTAGGCAAGTCACTTAACCATGCTGTGCCTCAGCCACTCCCGTTATAAAATGAGGATAATGATGTTGAGGTGTTGTGAACTTTAAATTTACAAATACTTGCGAAGAGATTTGTTGAAAAATATTTTTCTTGTCCTCTCTGCCACATATTTCAGCAGGGCTGTTTGGAAGAAATAGTCCTTTTAGGGGAATTCCGCCCTCTAATTTTGTGATCCTCTGTCATGATTTTTACCTTGTATGAAATATTGTGTATTGTTAAAAGCCTGAAAAATTGGTTCTTAGCTTCTCCTGAATATTTGTAGTATCTGCGTTGATGCCTGTTGATCCTGATCTGTGCCTAAGACACTTGTTTAGCAGCTAACCTGAGCCTGTTTAGAGAGGAACTTCATTAATAACATTACACAAAGTCAGAGCAATATTGGTGTGGGAAATGTAGTTGAACAATGCTTTAATTATTAGGAATTAAAAGTTATTGAGAGGACCCAATTGTGGCACAAAGTGTAGATGAGCCCCCACCAGGAACTAAATCTCACTTCCTTGGCTCATGTTGCATCTATACCCCCATATTAGCTGTTTCTCAGTATGGGCCAAACCCACAGAACTTACTTAGGGAAAAACTCTCATTGAAATGTGTGGAAGATTTTCCTAAGTAGTGAGACT
The DNA here is from genome assembly GCF_027887155.1 of Malaclemys terrapin pileata. Taxonomy (NCBI): domain Eukaryota; kingdom Metazoa; phylum Chordata; order Testudines; family Emydidae; genus Malaclemys; species Malaclemys terrapin. The sequence continues at coordinate 118,823,298 of NC_071505.1, forward strand.
GCAGGATTGGGCTCATGTTAATTTATCAGATTAAATTTTCACTTATGAAGTGTTGATGGATGGGAATTGACATGTTCATAGTCAGGCACAAGCAAATGTTAAAGGACATTGTGCTTGTAATTCTGCCCAGTGCTGTACTGAACACTTACCTGCAATCTTCTCAGAAGCGTGGCTGCTAGCAACCATCGCTCCTGCTATTTCAATCAAACAGGAAAACAGTTGCCTAAACAGCAGTATATTGACAATCAAATATAATATCTATATTGAGGATGGCTATTAAATTCAAGGTTTGAAGTTTGGGTTGGTTAGAATAAGCATCCACAAGTCCAGATGTTTATCTGAAGATTATTCTGTGTAAAACTCTTGAGTGAGAAAAAATGACCTAAAACTCTCACAAGAACAGGCTTCTTTGCACACTTCCTGGTACTTGTGCTTGCAGCTCACCTGGAGATGTCACAAGGACAGCCATTTTGGTGTTCTGAGGGTATTTCCAGACGCGGACAGAAGCTGAAGTGTGTTTCAGGGATGCATTTCTGAGCATTTCAGAACCTTATAAAAGCTTCAGTTTTTTTTAACCATTAACAAAAAGTTGTTATTTCACACATACCGGCTTACTCATTACTAACTTTTATGCACCTCTGTGTGGTGTTAGCACAACAGTGCCTCCAGCTTTGGGAACTCCCAGAGGGCAGATCCTAACACAGGACTCACATTGCTGATAAGATTTTTAGAGCCCATTTCCAGAGTAGTATTGAATCCCCTCGAGAGTCTTGACCAATTTATACAATGCAGTTAATGGGATCAAAACCAGATTGTGCTCTGGGGATCTTCTTGGGCATGAACGGGAGAAGAATTCATCTACTTTCCTCCACTGCCACTACCTTCAGGCTGTATTGGGCCTGGAATAACCCTCATTGCTCATGGGTCCATCCCCCATTCCTTGAGGGGGCTGATTGGTGGACCTGAGTAGTTGTGGACTCACCCTCACTTTTCCCCCAGCCTGCCCTTCCTCTATAACTGTGTGCTGTGGTTCAGAGGGCCTCCATGAAGCAGAGTTTTGAGGCATCCTACACTGCCCTCGACACCCAAGCACACTGATGATACTATAGTCTGGTCCCTCCATGTTTGTGGATGGTAGAGAGCAGGGTTGGCCTTCAAGCCACTAGACAAGCCCCGCTCATTCTCCCCGTCTGTTTAGGAATTATATGTAGAACATGTGGAAATCAGGATATCAAATACAAACAGAAAACAACAAAGCTGCTCTTTGTCACAGCAAAATAGCATATGGAATAGACAAGAGAAAAGCTGAGGGTTTCCAGGTAGTCAAACAAAGAATTCCTAGAGCTGCTTAATAAATTGGCCAGGAATCTGCAGGCTTAAAATCATCATCCCATCGCAAAGCGGAAGAGAGGACAAAGGGCCTGATTTAGCTCCCAATGAAATCCCTGACCAAATGCTCACGGACTTCAAAAGGACCAAGATCTGGCTCAAAGAAGGGAAAAGTCTGAATATAAATAAACCCACAGCCCGCCAAACCCCAACTGTAGGAACAGTCATAAAGTTAGGCCTCAGTTATGCTGTTTAGGCAATCAAACATTGAGAGGAGCATTGCCCCAGGGAAGCTCCAGGAGGAGTATGACTTGAATTGGTAGAATTCAACCTGAGCCTCCCTGGCATACAGGGGAGTCACGCTCATTGCTCCACCCATCAAAGGGCACCTCATGCTAACCCTGCCATGCAGCCAGCGCTTTCCCCAATGCATAGAGATGGTCTTGGCTCCCTCTTCTCCCTGCACTCTTTGCAGTGTCCTGCTCCCTAGGCGATGCAGGAAGATGGGTGAGTCTTCTTGTGCCTTCACCTCCTCCCTACACAGCTACAGAGCACAATTTGTCGCTTAATGCGAGACTGCATTCTTCGGGGGAGGGGGTGTCTGAGTGCACTGATCCGCACTGTGCTTGTTCTGCCTTATCTTAGGCAGGGAGCAGAGATTGGTGTGTTCTGGCCTGGCCTGGCCTGGGAAAGATGCAGCCAATAGTCCTTTCTCCCAGATACCACATGGGCCAAAGTGAAAGTCTGTTGTACCCCAGAAAGAGGATTAGCGCTGAAAGGGAAAACACTGTGTGAGGGGATGAGTGCCCAAAGAATAAACCTCCCTGGGAGCCCCCAAAATCCCAAAGCTAGTCTTGGAAAAGAGGAGCCAAAACTTACCAGTTAACATAGAATTTAGTAGAATGTGTAATTCCAGTGTCCTGTTCATTCGGGATTAGTTACGTGATTTCAGCTAGTTGTGTACACAGAACCTCCACAGGGCCTTGTGACTGAGCTCCCACCAAGGCTACTCCCGATGCTAGGACAAAATCTTGCTTAAGCTTGTGCCCTCCTTACTGAAGCTCCCCCATCAACAGAAATGGAAACTGTGCATGAGCGTGTCAGGAAAAGAACATATTCCCCTGTGTGTACATCACCATCTTGGATGACTGCTAATCATGGAACTGCTGTCCTAAAAGCAGTAGTGATGGGAATAACAACGTAGTGTGTTCTGTAATCCCAAAAGTAAGAAGAGCATTTGGGGAATACCAGCAGTGACTGAAACCACCAGTGTCTAGCCCTGGGAGCTACACACTAGGCAGCTGAGAATGCAATACGATAAATAAAACAGGTTTTTACACTAGTTTTAAGGGTCAGCTAAAGCCACAACCAGAAACTGTTTGCGGTGAAAATGAGAATTCAGGCTGAGATTTATCTGTAGCTGCCATACGTTAACTAGCAAAAGTCTGCGCTGTGCCACACCAGAGAGGTAGAGGACAGCCTTATTCCAATATTTCCCTTGGATCTGCTTTTCAGTGCCTTTCCATCTGCTTCTTGATCTACTCTGGTCAATGCCCAGTCTTCAGACTTTCTGTACTGCAAATGTTAACTCAGATGTACAATAAGATTTAGTAATTTTAGTGCATCCAAAGAATAATTCTCCACATCTAAGATTTTAAAAAATCTGCTCTGTTTTTATCATCATATTATGACCCAGAGGGCGGTCTCTGTCTTCCTCCCGGTCTTGTTGCGTCTCTGTGTAGATACATAAATTTCCACTTCTAGAGGAAGGGATGCATTATTCTTAATCAAAACTTGGAAATGTGGCAGGAGGAGGTGCAGCTGCAGATGAACGTTATCTAATTCAGCCATCCTGTCGTTTGAACATCCTTACTTAATTTAATACAATTATTTAATCAGTGAGGATAATATCAGCAGTATGATTCATTTATACAACATGTTTCACAACTGCCTTTACCTCTCTTCTTCTTCTTCTTATCACCACTGATAATTTCATGAGTGACTATGGAAAAAGAAAAAGAACTGCCAGTATCGTTCTGTGTGGGGACAGCTGTACTCTTCGGGGGACAATGATATTGGGGATTTTATTTCTGTGTGTGTAGTTGCACCCCGGTTGCTGATATATATTTACTGGTTAAACATTTCTGGATAAGCTCATGACTGGATGACTAGGCCAGTGACTGGGTGTATTGTTCAATGTGCAACAATAGCAACATTGTCTTCTGCCCAGACGCACCAGTAAATGCTCCATATTTTGCATTTTTGTTGAAATGAAGATCTCCATGAAAGAGGGTGGGGGAAGTGGGGCCATGGCTTTGTTTCTGGAGAGATGGGGGATGCATTCTTTGAGAAACCCCCTTTCTGGCTCTGTGTTCCTAACTCGTTTGGCTGTAATTTGTACCGTCAAGGTCATTTAGATAGGCAGCAATATGTGGTGAATGTGTTCCCAGAGGTTATGAAAAGCCTCTTTAGTAGAACACACTAGGCTGTGCTTATGCCAGGTCATTTGAGCACATTTGTATTGCTAGTCAGATGATGCACAGTGTAGTTCATGATTTTGTAATAAACTGCGCAACCTGGACCTTCAGTTTGTTCTGTTGAAGGATGAAGTGCTTGGGCTTATACTACAAAACAATGTTTCAATAACTGAATTTTAATAGTAAACTAATATATAAAATATGTGAAAAGAAGCTAGATTATTAAAATCCAAATGGATGTACCTGATTTTTTTATTTTTTTTATTTTCCCTCTCTGAGACTGGTCCATTCAGCTGGGTCAGCCCTCATTCATTCAGTTCCCACCATATGAAGTGACATGATTTTTTATTAACTCAGACAGAGGGACTCTGGGTAGGGTATTGCAGTCTCTGCTAAAATTCCTACACGGGCAAAAATCCCGTTGGCTTCATGGGGTTTTTGCTTGAGTAAGTACTAAGTAGAGACCTCAGGATCTGGCCCATAGAGACATTAAAGAAAACATAATTTCAATCAGTTATTTGGTGGGACAATATTAGTGACTTGGGAGTCAGAATTCTAGGGTTTACTCCTGGCTCTGCCACAGCATGACCTTGGGAAAATCACTTAGTCTCTGTCTGCCTCATTTTCCCTATCTGTATTAATAACACTGTATTTAGCACGTTACATTTACGAAAAACAATACAAACATCTATAAAATGGGTGCAATACATACCTAGCCCATCCAGGAGTGTTTTGGCTTGTTTATATTTATGTTTATAAGACACTTAGAAATCCTCAGATATAAGGCTTTGTTTTACATGATACATGATACTTCAGTGAGAAAGCTTAAAGCTCTACAAATCCAGGTGATTCCAAGATATAAAATTCAGATCTTGGGTCTTGAATTCTCTGATCTCCCCACATCTCCTCTACCCCTTCCTCCTCCTCCCTACCCCCTAATCCCATACCCCCTCTCCCCCCCCTCCCAAAAAAAAAAAAAAAAAAAAAAGAGTTCAGGAGGATTCAGATCTGGAGTTTTGTTTTTGTCCATTATAGGACTAGGAACCAGCTGTAAAAACTTAGATCAGATCTAGGATCTGACCTCCCCATAGTCCCAAAGTTAATGAGGTTTTGGGTCTATCTCTGGTATAGTTTATGATGATCTTTCAACAAAGGAAAGCAGATCACTAAGGCTGTTGGAAAGAATGCTGTGCTGATATTATCATGGCATAAGGGACTGAAATCTCCATTACAATGCATTGGTTCTGCTGCATATACTTCTTTTTAGCAGCCTTAGGGGTATGTTTTTGCTTCTGCTTTGCTCTCCACATTTATTTCTTAATTTTTTGTTTTGTTTTGTTAGCCAAATATGCCACTTTTTAAAGGAAACATTTCCTAACCTTTAATCGAGATCATATTTCACTTTCATCACATCTGTGTTTATATTATTACAAGACTTTTAGGTCTTAATGTCTTCTGTTTTAAGCATTAATCGTTTGGGCTGATTATATAAATAAATGTTTGACTTTGTTAACTCTTCAGGAAAAAAAATTGGCCTGTTCTTATCATTGGTATCTTAGAATAACTCTGCATATGTGGGGGGGGGGGGGGGGGGGGGGGGGGGGGGAGGAGGCAGGGACCAGTGAATGTTGGATTTCCTCTAATAAAAGTAAGTGTGGAAAGTAACGTTAGACTCTGTGATCCACCTAAAAAAATCTCTGTCCCCCTTAAAGGCACTGTCTACCTGGACTGATCATGGTGGATCTGATTTTTATTTACACTAGGGCCTTTTACACTGCCAGAGTGGTGTAAAGGGCCCTTTGTATAAATGAAAATCAGGCCTGCTAGACTTTAAGATGGCAACACACTAGCTGCAACTGTATTGGTTATAAATAATGGTAAGAAGGCAAAATGCCAAATTCTCCTCTCAGTTACACAGGTGTAAATCAATAATGAAGTAAATGCAGCTCTTCCCAATTTAAACTGGGAAAGTTGAGAATAGAATCTCTGGTCCAGAGAATTTAAACGTATATCTGCAAGTAAGGAAAGGATAAAGTGTTCCATCACATATTGAGCAAAGGTTCTATTGTTGATCTTCATGTTCGAAACAATTGTGCATTATAACCAAATCCCAAAACATTTTTTATACCAGATCCTAAGGATCTGACTCAGAACTTTTAAACTCTCAGACCAGATTTTAAATGGCATTTCAGTCCAAATGTGGGTTTGATAGGGCCTTTTGAAATAAGAGAGGTAAAATATTATAAACTCTGAACGGTAAAGTAACATCATGTTGTAAATACGTGTAATAGCTCAGAATAGTCCACTCATTCTCCTGTATAAGAAGCAAGCTTGTGTGACCTCCAATTAATTTACCATTAGCCTGAACACACAATGAAAGTGAATGAAGGGGCAATTTGGAATGACATTTATCAGCTCTGGAACTGTCGACTTCTATTATTTCCACAAGGCCTTACACTTCTTGGCTCCAGAGAAAGCTGTGCTGATTTGAATGAAGAAGAGCATTCTTAGCACCACGAATAGTTACAGCACAGACATCTCCATGGCGGGGTAACTCAGACAGAAAGACTGCCACCTCCATTTCCAACTTGCATTAAATGAGACATAAAAAAAAATTGCTTAGTGAGCTAACTGAAAGCCTTGCACTTCACACCGGAAAAAAAAGGGAGCGGGAGAGGATGGGAGTGAGGGAGGCAGGGAAAAGAGAGAGAGAAGAAAAGAAGGAAAGGAAGTGAAGCTCAGTGGGACTGGATAGCCCAAAGATTCATTATAAAGGGAGAGGGTATGGAGCCCTCACCTCTAAAATGTAGGTTTGAATCTAGCCTAAGTCTTTATGGTCAGTGAAAGCCATTCCCATCTGATGACTGTTTGGTGGCCTATATGAAGTGAGGTGGTGGTCTCAGTCAGGTTTCCAGTGGACAGACATTTCTTCGCAGAGCTCATCACCATATCTGGAACTAATCAACCCCTTTTTTGGCACTTATAATAGAGGTCAAGAATTGAATGCACATGGAAACTGACCTCTCTGGAAGGGAGCTGATAAAAGTTGGTGGGGAAGTTTGCATTGCTTCTGGTGATCTGTGCTAAATAGAGGACTTTGGTCTCCAGGGATATTAGTCTGGCACATTTCATGAAAATGGGATTTAGGCTCTTAAATCACTTTGGCACTTTTGAAAATTTTGCCTGCTGATTTTTATTCTTTATTCTTTATTTATATTCACAGGAAGTATCTAGGAGAACTTAACTATCACTTTAAAGATGACATTTTTGTCCTTTATTTCCCTGATCATTTTGTTTATCCTGCTTTAATTCATTTTTAACTATGATGATTACAAAAGTATAAAAGTAATCAAATACATTCAAATATAATAAAGACACTTAACTCAGAAGCTTTCCTGTCTGAGATAACTGAAAGGTGGCATAACTTTGCAGAATTACAAGTATGATGATGAAGACATTCATATTTATATAACATGTTTCCATATGCAGTATAGACCACTGGAAAATTCCTTGCTTTCTGCAGAATACTGCATTCTTTGGACCAGAATTAGTATTACAGTAGTTTCAGATACTCCAACTGTAACAGGGAAAAATTCCAGTGGAGTTTGCTCTCCATTTACCAAATCCTACATTATGGGCCTGATTCTGATCTCACATTGGTGTCAGTCGTGAGTAATTTCATAGGAGCAAATGGACTTTCTGGAATGTAAAATTTATGAAGGGAAACCAGAATCAACCCTATTATATCTGTAATAGAGCTCATGCAAAAATATTACTTCCATCACTTAAAGGATAGGCTTCTTAATTCACAAGTTGCAGAGGAAAGTTTAGCTCTGCAAGGACATCTTTATCACATCTTGCTTTGGCATGATATGATAGTAGCAGACACATAAGTTGCAGATAAGTATGTGGCAGAATGGTCCAAACACATAGATACCATTTCTGGATATTAAAAAGTAATTTTTTTTAAAGGGTTTACTATTGTATCTCTTTTACAGGGACAGAAAGGGGCTTCTCTGATCCTTCTTTTGCTTTTCGTTAGAGTTAAACCGAAACATGTGACTAATGTATTGTTCAGCATTGTTTATTGCTCTCTCTCTCTCTCTCTCTCTCTCTCTCTCTCTCTCTCTCTCTGTGTGTGTGTGTGTGTGTGTGTGTGTGTGTGTGTGTGTGTGTGTGTGTGTGTGAACAAAGCCAACTCCTGTTGATTTCACTGTTTGTTGAACTCTCTTTATGAATTTGGCCCATGTTTTCAATGTACAGAACCATGGTAATTATTAGTGAACCGTTAAACTTTCCTATAAACATCCAAAAGCTTAGATGCTTATTCTAAATTATGCAAATCTCTGATGGAGATTTGGAAGCTGGAACTAGCACAAAAACAGACTTTCTGGTTCTGACTGGGTAAAAATACCCATGAAAGAGATTGCTTGTGGTACTTCGGTACTTGTGAAAACCAGGGAGTTCAGAGGAAAATAAAAATAGAAATACAAAATTAACACATTTACTCACACAAGTTTACCCAAGTTTTAGAACTACAAGTAAGTTTGGGTTTGGATTGAATTTTAGATGACAGTTGTGATTAATTTTTATTTTTTTCCACCCATTTCAAGTTTTAAAAAATTACACAAAATATTATTGTCAATGGACTCCTGTTTGGATTGTATAACTATGTATCATGTAGATGCAAATTTGGGGAAAATTCTTACATACACTGTGCAAATAAAGAATGTTCTCTAATTCTCCAGTTCATGGGGCATTTTGATTCTCGGCTCACATAACACGATGGCATCATAGGAAACGTTGCATGATGCATTTTTAGGATTACTCGTTTGCAACTTCACATGAATGGAACGTGACTATGTGTTTGGGTACAAGTATGGCAGCGGCGGCAGCAGCAGCAGCAGCATCTTTATGACATGCTTTATCTTGTGCTCGTTGTAGGATGAAGTGGCCCAGCCGCTGAACCTCTCAGCTAAACCCAAGACGTCTGAGGGAAAATCTCCGACATCGCCCACTTCTCCTCATATGCCAGCTCTGAGAATAAACAGTGGGGCCAGTTCACTCAAATCCTCAGTGCCAGCAACATTAGCCAGTCCTTCGGCCAGAGTTAACACAATAGGTATGTTTGTTTTCTTTTGGTTTTGTTGATGTAGCACAGAGGTCAGCATTAAAAAAAAAAATCAGCATTTGCCAACCAATGCCACACAATGGCATATGATAAATCGAAGGTGGGACCTAATATTGCATTCATTGAAGTCAGTGGAAAAGCGCTCAGTGATCTCAGTAGTCCATGATTGGGATCTTAACTCTTCACATTCAGCCTGGGAAAAACGTGTGTTATTTCAGATAATTCTATATGATAACAATTAATAAATGATTGTTCTGTAGCTACCACTGTATTACAGTGATTCAGACATTCGCCATTTAAAAGTATAAACAACTGATGAATAAGCTTTAAAAAAATCCCTAGAAGTTACATGTCTACATGTGCATACAGTTCCTTAGAAAATTACAGGTTTGATGCATAGTCCACTGAAAAGCTTTGTGGGGCATTATTTTAGCTTAATCTACCAGGAGTAATATTAATGGCTAACTAAAAAGTCACCAGGTACATTTCAAAACATACTTTACATTGTATCTTGAAAATAGTCAGGCTAGCTGCTTTTAGTATTGTTCTGTAATATATTATTATTCATTCCTCCCTCCCTCCAAAACTGCCTCCCCTGTGACCATTTAAACAATAAATGGTTCTGGTGTTCTTGACACTTTGTATTTCACAAGTGCTTTATATTAAAAGGGGGGGCGGGATGTGTGTCCCCACGTGCGTGCCAGGTCCTTATGTGTAATGTATATGTATAAATAACATCCAGACACACCCCATTGTAATGATAATCTTTTCCAATCTACTGTACAAAGTGATTGAATATACAGTAGAACCTCAGAGTTACGAACACCAGTTACAAACTGACTAGTCAACTACACGCTTCATTTGGAACCAGAAGTACACAATCAAGCAGCAGCAGAGGCCAAAAAAGAAAAGCAAATACAGTACAGTACTGTGTTAAATCTAAACTACTAAAAAATAAAGGGAAAGCAGCGTTTTTCTTCTGCATAGTAACATTTCAAAGCTGTATTAAGTCAATGTTCAGTTGTAAGCTTTTGAAAGAACAACCATAACCTTCTGTGCAGTTACGAACATGTCAGAGTTACAAACAACCTCTATTCCCGAGGTGTTCATAACTCTGAGGTTCTACTGTAACTTGAATTGTGATTTCAGGGTAAATTAATCACTAACTATTTGGGATTAGGTTGAGACCTTCCTGGGGTGGGGGATGGGGGGCACAGATTATCCTAGAGTTGCTTATTGTGGGGTTTCTTGCACCTTCCTCTGAAGCAGCTAGTACTGGCCAGTTTTGGAGACAGGATACTGGACTGAATAGACCATAGATCTGATCCAGTTTGGCTGTTCCTATGATTTTTCCATTGCAATGCACTGAAACTATTTGAGACACTGTGCAGCATATTCCAGCTGTACATACACCAGTAAGACCCACACTTATGCCCCAACTTTAAAATCCCTATATGTGGGTCCCAGTGTGCAGGCTGATGGGCATTATGATTATATGCACCAAATAGAGAACATACTTCTATGGTCAGGGTGAAAAGGGAAATTACTTTATCCAGCATGACATTCTGTAAAACTCCATAAATGTTTCATAAATATCCCATTGTTAATTCATGGCTTATTATGTATTATTCTTATTAAAACTACACTATTTAACTTGCTAGGTTAGTAATGTATTTGCATCTTTAATCTGTTCGGCCCTGCTGCTCTCTGTGTACAGTGGGCTGAGTTTTCTCTCTTTTTTTTTTTTTTTTCACTTTAAAACCTTTGTCCTGAGGAGAGCAGCTCTAAGCATAGAGTTAAGAATCTGACCTGCCTCTCAATGGCAGACTGTCTCTTGTTCTCCTCCTCCTCCTCCACCCCTGGTATTTTCCATAGATTTGAGATCCCTACAATTTACTTTTCTCCTTTTAACAGAATGCAGATTTTGAAACACTGTACCTGTAATGAGTGATAATGTAATTGGATAAAAGCTGCGAGGATGAATGGAGCTTTAAAGGTCACTCTTGTAAGAAGAATTAATGTGTTATACCATTAATAAACCATGGAAAACTGTGGAGCAAAAGATAACATACTTAAGTTATTGTTAATGACATAGAGTTCACTGCTTTATATCTCCTAGCTACAAATACAGAAAGTGATTTTTTGAGGTTGCTAGCTGAACAGTATCATTGTGTGTACTGTACAAGATAAGCTGTCTTTAAATGCGGCACAAGAACTGGACAGACACAGGCTGCTCCTATCAAAAATCTGTCCTTTATGGAGGACTGGATGATTCAGAGGCTTGGTAATGGTATGTGGAGCCTTTTACTGCTAAGTAACTAGTTCACAGCCAGCTACCGTTGTAGTAAGCAAACGCCATTACCATGTATAAACTCTTTGTTGACCTTAACAAAATGAGTTATTTAGCTCAGTCAAGCCCACAGCAGAAGTTTGCACATGACATAAAACCACCACAATTGACAACCTTGTTGTCCTTTTAAGCAAAAAGACCAAGTACTGAATGGACTAGGTAGACTGAACTATCTTCTTACTTTGAGAGGCAGGTCGCTCCAGCACAGGGCTGAAGCATACTGGTGGGAACCTTGCAAGGCCATTAACCATGCTGTCTCTGATCTCTGGATAAAAAGAGGACTTTGGTCTCCAGGGCTGTCCACGAGACGGTGGGCCTTCTGACCTAGGTGGGCTTAGGCCCACTGTCCTGGAATTCAAATAGGCTGGCACCTTTCCCACTACTAAATTCACTTTAAAACCACCTTTTAAAATCCATCCTTCAGACTGTTTGTTTTCACTGTGCTCACAATATTGTTCAGTTGTATCTGGTCAAGGGGAGCATGCACCTTTATATCAGAAATAATGTAGAGCATGTAGCTGGTGAAGTGGCACATATGGTATGTGGTCCTTTGGTTAGATACATCCACACTGCCTGTAAATCATGCTATAACTTGAGGAGTCACACGTGTCATGATTTCACATACAACTTTAAATCAAGGGATTTCTTTTCAGAAACAGACATATGCCTACCTATTAAAAACAAAAACAAGTCCCCCCCTTCCCCCTCCCCGTTGTCTCCAACATCTAGATACTGGTTTGGCAATCCCTGTAACTAAGTGCATTTAGTATCTCTCCGTCAATAATTCACCATGTACCCTAAACAAAAATAATTTACATTCGACTTGTATCTATATTAATCTTTTCTCTGCATTCTAGCATATTGGCAGCTATTGAAAAACATAAGGAGTGCTTGCTTTTATTCACTGACGTGTGCCAAATCTTCTCAGAGAGAGTGGTAGTCAGGAAAAAAAAACAAATGGTCTGGAGAAGGGCATGAATTCCAATTCTTAGGCAAATTCAGCTATAATACAGATTATAACTATTATACCCACCCTAATCAAGAGCACTGTTGTTTTTAAATGTCACTGTTTTTTTGTTTGCTTTTTAATTTATTCTGACCAAGTGCAAACTTGATCAATAACAGATGCAAGGTGGGGAAAGAACCAAGCGACTTGCTAAGATGGGGACCACCCTCCCCACCCCCAAAAAACCACCCTATGATACCATTTAGGAGGTGTGGATTACATCCTTCCTAGCACTGTCATTGCCCTGAAAGCTGTCATTGCCCTGAAATCACTGAGCCAGGTCATTTAGTAAAAATAAGTTATGTGGATCAAATTAATTTTATGTAAAACTGCCAGTGTTTTCAGATACCTAACTGAAAGGTATTTGTTGATCTGCTCCCCCTACACCCAGACTGTACAGAAACTTTTGCTTTCAATTCTCCAAAGGAGACCAGGATGCCAGGTTCATTGGGGGGGGGGGTGTAATGAGGGCACAGCAGTGCAGCACTGAACTAATCTGACATCAGCTTCTTCCACTGAAATGTTTTAAGCAGCAAGACAATGTTCAACGTTTTTTGGCAATCAGTGGATCAGATAGAAGAGTCTAGCAATACAACAAGGATGTGTAATCTGACATGATTAGACAAGGCTCTTTAGGAACAGAACATTCATAATTGAGACAAAGAAAGAGTATTAATAACACTTTCCTAACACGGCAGTTAGCCATTTTATATTTCCTTTCTTTAATCTTAGTGTTTTTCAACAAATCATGGGATTTAATAGCGTGTTTTGGCAGATTAGAGGATTTATGGCCCAGATGTTTTTTGTTCTAAAAATGGATTAGGGTGTAAAGTTTGCTGGAATCCATGGAACATGTTGAGGCAAGCCGGTCATTTTGTGTGTGATTAGTGCTTGCCTTCTGTCTCACAGTCCCTCCATCTGTCACAATTCACCAATGGATCTGGTTAGATTTAGCCTCATGTCACAAACAGAAGTCCCTTTTCTGGGCAATTTCATATTACAGATTCATTTTATGCCTTTTTTATGCCCTAGTTAAAAGACAGAAAGAAGTGTGTGTGTGGAGGGGGGTGGGTGGGGAGGAGAGATAGATACTAGCTTCTCCTATAATGTTTGAAAAATAGACCGGGGCTTGGAGTCTTCCATCAGTATTCCATCCTACAAATCACATGCAGATCATAATAAGTATAATCTACAGTACGCTAAAGGAAAAAAAAATGACAGAGTATCACATTTAAAATTAAATAGCATTAGCTGTGCTGGTGATGATTGTAACATTTTAAAATGAAATAATTCAGCTACTACTAGTGCTGAACCCTAGGCAGTGAATTCACAGCCAAATAGTGTAGACATCTGACCTACTATCAGCAACATGAATAGAGTGGGAACATAGGTCCATGTAGCTGCGGTTTCTTATACATTTCTGAATGACAGGTGGTGGTGGGGAGCATTCGACGGCGGAAGTTTCTTTTCCCAGCCATTATGCGCCTTGTATCTATAGCAAACCACCGCCACCTGTGGTTTATTTTAATGTATTCACAAGTTTTAAGAAAGGGAAGAAAAAAATGGTCTATTTTTAATAGTTTTGGATTGCTTGCATGATCAAGGCCTCCCACGTCCCCTATCAAGTTACATCCTGCTGTATACAAACCACAAGGCCAATCTCTATAATGTTGGGTAAACATTGAAACTAATGGAATCAAGTATCAGAGTGATGCTATCGGTACTAATGTTTCTCATGGTTTATACCCAGGTGGCTCTATCATAAGAGCAGCATAATTTCCAAGCACAGACAGGTTTATGGGTCTGTTCATTGTCTCTGTCTCTTTCTCATTTAACTAAGTGCCCAAGGAAAGCACTGATGAGTTTCACTGACAAAAGCGAAAATGTTTTCTCGTAACTTTCCTTTCTTTCTTCCTTTCTTTTTAAGATATTCTTTCTTCTATCACGTCGTCAGGTTATTTAAATGACCACGATGCTGTTACCAAGGCAATCCAGGAGGCCCGACAGATGAAGGAGCAACTTCGGAGGGAACAACAGGTGCTTGATGGGAAGGTGGCTGTTGTGAATAGTCTGGGTCTCAATAACTGCAGGACAGAAAAGGTCAGTTTCTGAGACTCCCTTTTCTGATAGTCACTTGGGTGATCATATTTTCCTCGGGATTCAGGCATTACAGACACACACACACACAATCTCCTTCTCCCTCTCCTTTCTCTTCCTCTCTTCCCTGCTCTGTCTCCTTCCTTCCTTTTAGAATATCTGCTTCTGTCAAAAAACAAACAAACAAACGAAAAACAGCCCCACACAGACACGGAGACAACAGAGCCTAAAACATAGTTAAAGTCCTCATGGAAACTTTAGAGACCACTAATTCTCTGTTCCAGGCTGTCAATATGTATTATAACTAGGTGATCTTTGAAATATCTGGGTCTGAGTAAAAATCTTGCTTTATGGAAATGCTTACATGTTTTTGTGAGATGAGCTGGATTTGCAAATATGCAAGCTTCTTTAGGAACATAAGCTTTGCTGATACTCGGGCTCAGCTTCTGGGTATTTAGCTTTATGAGGTTGTCATATATGATGTTTCGTGACCATTGCAACATAGAACTGTCAAGTCATGTTAGATGACTTAGCAAAACTGAAAAAACCGAGAATTGACAATACGAACTGCACCAAATACTTTCAGTAGACCTTAGAAGCGTTAGAATTGAGGGGGCCCTGCATTATTCAAATTTTGCCAGCTAAGCTGTAATAAGCAAAATTGTCAACTAAGGTAATATTTTCCTCTCAGGGAACACTTATATATATTGTATCTAGCACAGTCGTTTTGTCATGGGGGTTACAAGAGTCACAGGTTCCACGACTTCCTGCTTTTTTCAGGAAATGCCTGTGACTACTTTCTGCTGCCCTGCCCCTTGTTGAAGGGGTACTTAGGCCCACTGCTCCCTTCCTGGCCACGTTTACATTGAGATGAAGACAGTTATGCTACCCAAGACAGAAATGTGCAAAAGTTGTTGGGTGCTTCACAAATTCATGTTTTTACAATATATTTTCCATGATTTTTTCCCAAATATTTCTCCACACAAAACTGTTTTAATGCTACAAAATAATCAAGATGAAATATTATTGCATTTGGTGAAAACGAAATTTTATCGGATCCCCTGTTCTGGTGGCTCTTTCATTCCAAGATCCCCATGTGACTCATTCAGATAGGCAGACAGATAGAATAAAAATGATCAGCTACTTAGCAATAACTTGAAAGTCAGTCATCCTGGGAAGCTTGTGAGTCAAACAATATTGTCCAGAACGAGCAGATTGCTAATTTGGATAGCTTTCCAGTTTCCCTGGTTTTTAGATGGAGTTTGATCAATAAGCTGTGAGAAGCCAGCAGACCGGATAATGAATGTTAAATGTACATGTGAGTCTGTCACTACTGTACTTTTTCACCAGCCTAGCATGGGTGTAAATGATGTAGAAATGGCTCCAATTTCATGCACTCTCCTGAGAGGAAGGGGGAGAAAAAAGAGGTCAGTGTAATAGGTGTCTGGCAGTACATAAAACCTCTTTTAGAAGAATAAGGGCACTGGGTATTGAGAGAGAGGGACAGAGCATGTTTATGGCATTTCACATAGAAGAGTAGCAGAAGGGAAGGGGGAAAAGTGGAGTGTCAGCTATAAGGCGAAGTGATCACAAGCACAAAGGAATTTATATTCAAATATTTAAGCATTCTTGAAAGGATGCTTGGAGCAGAAATTCCTTTTCTGTGCTCCCCATGTAGAAATGACTTTAACACTCAGCCAGATGCTAATGCAAAGTGACTCAAGCTATTCCTCGCAAGCATAGCTAAATTGCCGTTATTTGTTAAGCGCATTGAATTCAGCTGTGGATACAGCAGTTGGTTGCATTCAGAAAGCATCTGTACCCTTTTTTTTTTTTAATCCTCCAAAGCAGAGACAACTCTACCTATCTCCCCCCTCTCCTCCCCTGTGCTGGCTGGGAATTGTCAAGTGACAACCGACCAAATCCTTTTGGACAGGAAGCCTTCATCCTGAGTCCTATAAACTTGCAAAGCAGGCCTTGTGGTTGGATCAGGGAGCCCATTAAAAGCACTTTGATGGTATGGAAATTCATCTTCATGAAGCACCCAGGCCCCTAAGCAGCATGCTGTTTAGCTGTGGTTACAGATCAGTCATTCACATCGGAGGGCAGTAATTGTGCTGACGGCTTGTACAGCAATGGAAGTACATAAAATAATCCCAGGCCCTCCACCATGGCACTGCGAGTTAATCTTCTTTAATACACAGATCAGCTGTTGTTCTAACACATGACTTTATGCCGGCTCTAGTGACTTTGCACAGCCTTTTGATTAAGTAACAGGAGTGGAACCATCTGCATTCGCTTTATTCTGTTACTTTCCTATTGTTAGGCTCCTCCTTGCCCTTCTGTTTTCACTTCTCACCCTCACCGCAAGCTCTGGGGTTTATTTTGCTCTCTAGTTCATGTTCCCTGTTTGGCTTGGGTGTGTATGAGTGGAAGGTATTGCATTTGCGGAGTTGGGGGCGGGGGGGTTCAGTTTTTCTTTTCTAAAGTGGCAATAGCTTTTTTCATACAATAGCTGCCAAACTTTTTCAGGATTTCATTCTGAAGAAGACACAAAGGTTAGATCCAAATCGGAACTCTACGAAAGTGCAGTGGTGTTTGGATCTGGATTGCTGGTTTGACCCATTATACTGATAGGGGCTAGTTGTGAAATTTCCTTTGGACGTGCAGGATCTCAGAGTTGACAGAGATTTATTGGGGGGGGGGGGGAAAGGGTTAGATTGACCCAGCAGAAAGAAAGGGAGGTGGCTGTGACGTTTGGAAACCTAGCTGAACTTTCCATACATTCTGGGTCTTCTCATCTAATTATAGCCAGATGGGAAGTTCTGAGCCAATTCAGGATCAGAACCTCTCCAAAGTTTGAGGGTGTTTGGGTCTAGGTTTTTGCATAAAGCTTTTATCAAGACCTCCCCCTGGCATTTGAAAAAAAAGGAAAGTATTGCCAGTTTCAGTTAAATTATATTCCTAAGATTTTTCTTTCCTTTTTCATGGAAGAGAAAAGGAGAAAGGTAATGGGAAGAGAGAAATTGAGAACATTATAGATTGGTCTCTAAGGGTTTACATCAACAAGCTTAAGGGCCAGCCCAGTGATTTAAGAGGCAAACACACCAAACTGTCAGGCCTTTGGGTTTCCTGCTTTTGTCCCTCGCTCCCTGCAGAACAGGTGGGAACGGGATAGCTACAGAGGCATTGCAATCAGCGCATTAATGATTGGTTACGGTGCTTGCACACATGTATACTGATACATAGCTGTGTACGCCATGTGCTGGAGAGCAAGATGATCCTGAATCACTTCATTCTCACTGGAATGTTACAAATCTTTATGGGCCAGGCACACTGTGCCATGGTGCGGTCCAGAGTTTGAGTCCCTTCTTTCCCAGTGTTGTCGGTATAGTTATGGAGCTATTTCTGGGGCAGGTTGAACCTTTTTATTGCACAAATAGTAATCCCACCCACCAATGCCTGGGTCTGCATTTCTGAACTGCCCAAAGTCACGAGTACTGTTAAGGATCTGTCTGCTGGGTGTGGCTGGAAAGGCACAGGGGCAGGAAATCCCTTTTTATTAATGTGCCTCCTAAAACTGTTTTCCATATATTCACGTGACCCAGTGGCTAGTTTTCATGTTCCCAGCTGGGATGGGTCTCTGTAGATGGGCAGTGCTCTCAGTTGTAAGGCAGGAGTCAGACAGAGAGAAATTGTGTGGGATTGGATAGGCATTGTGCTAGAGGAGGCATAAGCAGGAAAAAAGATTCAAAAGTGACTAGGATTTTTGGATGCCTTGATTTGTGGGCACCCAACACTTTATGAGTACTTTGATTTCAGAGGGTGTTAGTAAAATCTACATAATGAATGTAGATTTTACTAAAACGTATTTTAATTGGGAATGCAATAAAATATATTTTTAAAATTCTTTTCTTGGAAATGCTTCAAGATAAATCAGAAGTGTGTGTGTGTGTTTTTCTGGTTTCTTAGAAACCCAGGAACATAGTTTTATTTATAATTGTGATCTACAGTTAATTATAGCTTGATACTTACTCTACATAAACACTATTACCTTTTATAAATGTAGCTCTAAGAGTGCAGATTTTCATCCAGAGCAAACACTGCAGTGGGCAGCATCAGAAAGTGGACTATGATCTACTTATTCAGCCAAAAAACTGCACATTCTTCTACACGTTGAAGGTACGCAACCACAGGTACTGGTGTATGTGTGCATGCATACAAACACACAATGCACTCATATACAAATACACAACACCTGTGTGCATACAACAGATGCGTATGCTCCACCACAAAAAAGCTAGCCAGAAATTTGTATATACACTCAGAACTTATAAACAAGTAAACACACATGTACATACTCACATATCTGTAAACACACACACACACACAGGTGTGCATGGAAACAGCTCCACAAATACAAATTCATATGTGTTCAGGTATGCGCCATCAAATAGACATACTAATATCTGAGTGCTGTGCACACCTATAAATACACAAGCAGCGCACAC
Organism: Malaclemys terrapin pileata; assembly: GCF_027887155.1. Lineage (NCBI taxonomy): Eukaryota > Metazoa > Chordata > Testudines > Emydidae > Malaclemys > Malaclemys terrapin. Next base: position 118,842,199 of record NC_071505.1, read on the forward strand.
ACGCACCAACCAACCATAAGTGTTTCTTAACCTATGATACCAGTTCCCTCACTTATTGCTGAGAGCACATCCCTCTTCTAAAAGGCTCTGACATGTACTTGTCTGCTGGGTTGTAACTAAAGAGCTATTTGTAACAATATTTATTCCAGCATTGTAAGCAGAAGCCTGTTTTATTACTCATGCTTTTGGAACACTAGGTCCAGGATGCCTTTCCTCTCATTTCCACCCACCCCATCTCCCATCATCCTCCTCACTCCCACCCTACCCCCCCTTCTCTCTCTTCCCTTTAACAGAGTGCCAAACATGAAATGACAGTGACCAATGTTGACTTAATGTGGATGTTTAATAATGAAAAAAGTGTGTCAGTTCCAGTGTTAGTTACAAATGGCACTAAGTGTATCGGGTGGCAGCCCTGTAATAATTTTACATCCATCATTCTTTCCTGATGCCTCACTGGTTGCGTGATGGATGGGGCCAGCAGAGTTAACTCTTAAGTAACTGCAGTGGTCTGTTGAGTTGAAGTGAATCCAGCCTGTGCTTTCCCCTAAGGGGAGGTGAGGAAGTGCATTATTATTAATCCTGAGCTACCAGATGCTGCTCTTTGAGAAATAGAAAACTAGAGCTCACTTCACTGAAGGCATGGGGAAAAGCTGCTATAAAATGGGATTTTAATTTTTTTTCAGTTGAGTTTTTGCTTTAAATAATACATTGTTCTTCCTAAAGGCTAAATTGGAGATGGAGTTCCCAAAGGGGGCCAGATCCAAAGCACACAGAAGCCAGTGAGAGTTTTTCCATTAACTTGAAAGGGCTTTGGATAGGGCCCATAGTGAGCAGGCTGTGGATATAGTAAAGCAAGGGAAGGCAGGAACTGGGGGCAGTTAACTTGTTCTTGTTTTCTAAGTAAAAGGAAACCACTGGAAATTAATTCAGAGGTACAGTGCTTATATTCTGTACCAAAGTGCTCTGCAAAAGTTAAACCCTGCTCATTTTAATGATCCATGTAGTATTTTACTGGAAAAATACTGTAGCATTTCTGCTGGCTAGCAAAGGCTATACTGCACAGACACATTATATACATTTATACATCAAACTCAGTGTACATGTAATATGTGTGTCCTGTAATTTGTAGCCCTCTCTATTTCTCATTGGCCTGGAAAACACTAGAACAGATTAATAGTATAATATTTTTGTTCTGTTCTCACAGAGTGCAGAGAGATATGTCTGTTTATAATTTTTATACTATGTGGGGACGAAGGGCTTTTTTGTGACAACTGACTGTTAGAAACTCCAAATCACCCTCCAACACAGAAGTTAACATGTGGTCCCTGGTTTTTCCTATCCATCCTGCACACCCAGTAAAACTTTCTTAATTCTGTTTTGCTGAGTGGAAATTTCTTTGCTAGTGGAAATTTCTTGAATGCAGGGTAGGGTGGAAGGGGTTGCAATCCTCTTTGTTAATGGTATCAATGGAGAGCAGACAGTTTTCAAAGAGCACGACAACAAGGCAAGCAGGTATTATGTCATCGCCCATCCATCACTCTGTATGTCAGCCTTTCAATAAGTCCAATCAACAATCTCAACAGGATCATTCACAGTAAAGGGGCAATTTATTCAGAGAGCTTCTGAATCTAGTGTCTTTTCCCCTGAAACATCTTTATTTTTTTTTAATTGAATTAAATACATTTTAATACATTTAAAATACATTGCACACTGCAAAGATCAGGTTGTTTTTGCCCAGCATTGCTAACTAAGCATTAAACATTTTGATTTGTTTGAGCTTAAAGTTTAGTTCATTTTTTCCCATTTGCTTCTTGGGGTTTGCATATATTTACAGCCTCTGCATTTAATGGCCACATGCCTTATTTTCACAGATGGCCAGTGGAAGACTTTTTTCCTTCTTCTCTCTCTCTCTCTCTCTCTCTCTCTCTCTCTTTTTAATAGAGCCTGCTTTTGGTTTTGCTACATTTGTCACAGTGCCACCACTTTCAGCTAGTGAGTGCCCACGCATGGTAGGGAATGATTATGGGATGAGGTTTTTGTCAAGCTTTATGTGGATTCCTCCTTTTCATTTTAAAGCAAACTTTTTTCTGGTTGACCTTCATCCCTGCTAAAAGTTCATATATGTGTATATAAAGGGAAAATCGTGTGTTTTTTTGGATACGTCATTATTGTGGGAGGCATGGGCAGGGTTAGCTAATAAAACAAGCTACGCACCAGGGAGGGGCAAATTGTACCCACAGATGTGCGTGTGCAACTCCCATTGAGATCAGTAGGAATAGCACACAAACATGTGAGGGAAGAACCCTGGGTCCTATAGTGATGCCAAAGTCTGAATCGGCATGTAGCCTGGCTTCTCTGTTCACTCCTTGGAGTAATCACCCTCCAAATCGAGTTCAAGACAACATTTGCAGCGTCGCATGGGGAAGCTGCCCCTGAAGCTACATATACCAAACTCAGCATTACTAACCCCAAACATTCAAAATGCATGAGTCAGCCCCTCTCCCCATCTCCAAATCATGGCTTAAAGAAAGCATGAGGATTTTTTTTTAAATGATTTTGAATTTGCCTTGCAGTTTCTGAGCCTCCAAGGGTCACGATTTTAAACTTTGCTCTACCATACCACCATGAAGGCTGGAAACCGTTTTTTTTTTTTTTTTTTTAAATGAAATCTTAGATTCTCACGAAATCATAGCACCAGGAGCTGGAGGTTTAAGTAAAACAACAGGTATGTCAAGAGTCACAATAAGATCATGGCCAATATCAACACTTATATCTGGCCTGGGAGTAAGCAGAACCTGGGCCTCATTCTCCTCTAACTCTCAATTGTGTAAATTGGGAATAAACCCACTAAAATCAAAGGAGTTAAATTAGTGTTAGTGAGAAGATGACCAGGCCCATTTAGTCTGGACTGTCAGGCTTTTGCCAGTGCTAAAATGCATGTATTCATTTTGTATGTATGCATGTATTTGAATTACAAACAGCCTCTAGCATCCTGGTGTGTGTGTGTAGAACTCTGCTCTTTGTTGGAATGAGCACGATGTTGATCCTGGTGAGCAAACAAATCAGGCGTTAGTACGGTTTGGAAAATCTGGCAGTTTTCTACTCAGGAGATAGTCTAGATGGAAAATGTGTGAATCTCTTTATTAGGGCAGAGAGCATTGCTGAAATGTTAGTCAGTGGCTTAGCAGCTTTCACACCTAGGAAAAAAATTGGAAGAAAATAGTCTGTACATATGTAATGCTTCTAAGTAATTGAGTCACTCATTGTTTAGTAAACAATTACCAGCAAAGTGGAGTCCGCTTTCTTAACTTTGTGTTAAATGATGCAGGCCCTCCCTCCCTGGATATCCTGTATGGGCTGTGATTTCCACTTCATTTTTTGGTGTCCCACACTTTTTCTCTGATTAACCCTTCATTGTCATCATAGACCAAATGTTATGGCACTTTCTCGCCTGCTGGGAGGAACACTAATACTTTGTGTTTATATTCCATTTTTCACCCATAGATCTCAAAGCATTTTACAAAGGTGGGTATCTTTATCTCCATTTTACAGATGGGGAAATTGAGGCACAGAGAGGTTGAGTGACTTATCCAAGCATGTCAGCTGTGAAGTCAGGAATAGAAACCAGGTTCCCTGACTCCCAACCTATTCTCAGTTCAGTAGATCCACTGCTGTGTTCAGTTGAGTCCTGGAATAAACATGGCAAAACCTTTTGCAGGAGGGAAACAGCTGCCTACACCACTTTTTCTACCTCTCCTCCACCCCTTCTCTGAGAAAAGGGGCTTCCACATTTTTTTGAAGTCTTGACTGTTAACTTACAGAGGTCACCACAAAAATACATACTGGACCGCTAAGCCCTCTTCATCTTTGCAAAGATAATTCCCTGTTCCTTTAGATTTGCTGCTTTCTACCATTTTTAAAACAGTTTGTTTTAGGCAAAATGTTTTCTAAACAGTACCTTACTTAGAATCATAGAATATCAGAGTTGGAAGTGACCTCAAGAGGTCATCTAGTCCAACCCCCTGCTCAAAGCAGGACCAATTCCCAGCTAAATCATCCCAGCCAGGGCTTTGTCAAGCCGGGCCTTAAAAACCTCCAAGGAAGGAGACTCCACCACCTCCCTAGGTAACGCATTCCAGTGTTTCACCACCCTCCTAGTGAAATAGTTTTTCCTGATATCCAACCTGGACCTCCTCCACTGCAACTTGAGACCATTGCTCCTTGTTCTGTCATCTGCCACCACTGAGAACAGCCGAGCTCCATCCTCTTTGGAACCCCCCTTCAGGTAGGTGAAGGCTGCTATCAAATCCCCCCTCATTCTTCTCTTCTGGAGACTAAACAATCCCAGTTCCCTCAGCCTCTCCTCATAAGTCATGTGCTCCAGACCCCTAATCATTTTTGTTGCCCTCCGCTGGACTCTTTCCAATTTTTCCACATCCTTCTTGTAGTGTGGGGACCAAAACTGGACACAGTATTCCAGATGAGGCCTCACCAATGTCGAATAAAGGGGAACGATCACGTTCCTCGATCTGCTGGCAATGCCCCTACTTATACAGCCCAAAATGCCGTTAGCCTTCTTGGCAACAAGAGCACACTGTTGACTCATGTTGACTTGTTGAGGAAGTTTTAGTTTGTGGAGTGAAACATTAATAAATACATTAGGGGCCTGATCCAGAGGCCATTGAAGTCAATGGGAGTCTTTCCATTCACTTCAAGGATCTCTAAGTCAGGCACTGTATGAATTCAGTGCTAGTGGAACATGCGGAAGTGGCAGCTCTGGAAATTGAAGGCCTATATCCACAAACAAGTACAACACAGGAAGTAAACGTGCATACTCCATTCCACTAATGCCCATTAGTTCAATCTGGAGTCCACCTCTGAGGATAAGAGAGTAGTTAAGACTTTGCACGGTCAATTCAGAGCTTCTCTGTTTTATAATCAGGGCAACTTTTTACTAGAACAGCTGCTAAGACACCTGTTTACTGAGGCCACCAAGGGTAGCTCACCAAATAGCTATCAGTCACTTTTGAACCAAGAGTTCAAACGACTGGGTTTGAACAGACAACCAGCAGTCAAAGGGTTTGACTTCCCAAGCCATCCAGTTCCAATTGAGACTGGAATTGAAGAGTTTTTTAAAACAAGTACCATAAAATCAGAAAGGCCCCTCAAATGAGGAGTGTTGTTTTAATTCTTTTAATTCTGCTTTTAGATTTGGTGCGTGGATTATTATTCCATAGACAAGAAAGAGATCTCAGATAAGAAAGAGTGAAAGAGCTGAGGGGGTGGTGAATACGTTGTTTCTTCATATTTAACTTCGATGAAGCAACAACAACAAAATCCGCAACTGATAAATTGTTGTGACATTATAAATAATCTTTCATCTTCTTTGGTGGTCCATAGAGTTTATATAATTGGAAGGTTAAAACCCTTCTTTGTTGTTTCTTCCCTTTTCATTAGTACAGTAGAAGGCTATAAAATAGTGCAGCCAGAGGGGTTTAACAATTACTAACTCAGCATTTGAAAGTCTCACTCAATTTTATCATTTTATGCATGTGCTTTTTATGAGTTTTATAGTCCTACAAGCAGGATCCATTGTAACAGTTGATCTGTAGCTGATCTTATTATATTTTATTTTGCTTTTCCTGATAACACATGTCACCAGCACGAATCCCAGTTCCACAGTCACAGAGGAAATATGGCTTGTGGTCATGGCACTGAATTGGGATTCAGGAGATCTCAGTCCAAATCCTGGCACCACCACACACTTCCTGTGTGACCGTGGGCAAGTCACTTAATTTCTCTGTCTCGGGTTCCTATCTGTAAAACAGGGATATAAATACTTCCCTACTACACAAGGGTGTTGAGAGGATGAACTCATTAATGTGTGAGAGATATTATGATAAGCAACTTAGAAAAACCCCTTCCCAAAAATACAGAATCAAATTCACTCTTGGAGTAAGAATGCAAAAGTCAATGAAGGTGCATTCCATTATGTCACCAGTGGGCTTACCGCATAGTGTTTAAAATGGGAAATCTTCTGCCTGCATCTGGATGTAAATAAAAACAACATCCATGTGTATTTGGCATGTTCTAGGAGGGAAAATACAGGACTAAGGGCCCAATCCTTCAGTTCAGTGCATACAAGCTCCCAAATTCCCATCTCTGCTTCTGTATTCTGAGAGTTCTAAGGCAACTAAGAGCTAGTCTACACCAGAAGCACTACATCAGCACAGTTGCACTGATGCAGCTGCACCGCTGTAGCAAGTCTGGTGACGATACTATATTCTGATGGGCGAGAGCTCTCCTGTCAGCATAATAAATCCACCTCCACGAGAGGCGGGAAAAGCTCTTATTCACACCCCTGAGCAGCATAAGTTATACTGAAGTAAGTGGTAGTGTAGACCTAACTCACTTAGCCTCTCTGTCCCTCATTTATATTGTTTATACTCACCTATCTCACTGGGGAGTGGTAAGATTCCCTTAAGAACTTCGGATGAAAGGCAATGTATAAATGCAAATTATTACGATGCTTATTACTTCAGTGGACACAGGACCTTCACTTGGGATTTTGTAACTGAAAAAAGGTTAGTTTAAAAAGGTCTCACTTATGTCTGATAATGGGATAGGACTCTCATTCTTTTTATGGGCTAGAAAAAATGTCTTAAGGTGGCTTCTCAGAGGACAACTAAAATCTCCAATGTGGTTATCCAGCCAGAGAATGTTTTTCTGTAGCCAAGCTGAAAGGAACTTATATTGCAAGGCCCTCTTGCATGGACTAGTGGCTGATCTGATCTGACCGGCACTTAAAAACTCCTGTGTGCGCTGATTGAGTGGTATATGTGAACAGTTATTAATAACTGTGGTGTACTGAGTGGAGTCTCTGTGCTCACCACTATACAACATGTTGCAGGGTGCTGTGGACCCTACCTCGGAGTCTTATAATCAAAGGCTGATTTGAAAACTAGCCTCTCACCTCAGGTTTTTTTGGTAAATGTTGCCATCCAGCAGATTTGCTCCATATTGCCCTTTAGGAATTAGACACATGCTTCCCTTAGTGCAGTATGTGGCACAACTGGATGACCAGAATCAGAGGGGCACCTAACAAAGTATCAGGGCAGGCAAACCATCCATTTCTTCTGCTCGACACTGTATATAAGGAAATTACGGCAAAGGGACACTTGCTCAGTCAATGCACTCAGGATTTTTAAGTGCAAGATCTGACAAGCACGATATCAAAATTTCATTTATATAGACCAAGTTTATGGTTCATCCAGGCTGCTGGACAAAGGGATTTTTCTTAGTCTGATCCTGTCAGTTCACTTGGAATAAGGAGAAGAACATGAATTTGATAGCTGTGTCTGACATGTGGCTACATCCCTATGAGCTCAAGAAAGCGTATGCGTATCAAACTTGAATGAAAATATTCATATCAAGGAAACTGGGTATAGATGGAGGGGGAATTGAATACGAAAGAGCGGACAGCTTCAGTAAAATGTTTAACCTTGAATTAAGCAATTTGAGAAAGGCTTTTGGCAAAACACAACCCTAACAGAGTTCAGCATACTCTAAGTGTTTGCCAAGTACTCCGGCCAAATGAATGTCTCAATGGGGGGGATCTGTCACCATGGGCCCAGCATTCACATTGCCCTACTGAATTATGGAGTAATTCAAGAATGGAAGCATGCACATAATCTCAGATGCATGTTCAGCTTTCTTACCAGAGCCCAAAATGAGGTGGGGGAAGGGCAAAGGGTGATTAGGGGAATATATTAGAGCGTGTTCATTTTCCAAACCTTGCAAGGTTTTGATTCACATCTGGGTAGCAGTAGGAGGAGTTCCGGCAAAGGTCATCAGTCTGTTCAACAGATGTTTTGACTCCTCATGCTTTGTTTCTTGTATGAGAGAGAGAGACCGCAATCAAGTTCTTGTCATTTTTAGATCAGTGTTTTGTTAAGTTATGACAGCTATCCATGACAGAGAGCCAAGTAACTTTTGCAGCTGACCACGTAACTGAGTCTGACGGTGATGCTTAGTCGTTTTATTTGGTCCGGGACTGTGTGTGTGTGTGTATTCTTTTCTTTCTTTCTTTTTAAAAATATAATTAGAACATTGCTTGGAGCCCTGCCACTAACTCTCCAACGGATTACTTTCTTTGGTTATGCCTTAAAAAACTTCTCATCTGTTTGTGGCTATTAACTCTTCCTGATTGGCTGTACTCTGTAGAACCAGTTAAGCCAATTTGGAAGTATTTTCTCATGTGTGTTTTTCTGATTTTGTCTGTCACTCTTATAATTCTCTGGTCCTCTTGAGTGGGGCTATTTTCAGGATTGCTTTGTCTATTATGCTTTTAAATGACCCAAGCAATGGGCTTTATTGCTCCCATAGTGAGACTATGCTACAGTCTAATTGAACTGACCATCAGGATAGTTTCCCTCAATCTCTGCCTAATTTTGTCATAGAATCACAGATGTTACAAATGGAAAAATATCTATTAGCTCCTCTGGGGCCTGATCCAAATTCCACTGAACTCAAAAGAAAGATTCAGTGGGGGCTGGCTCAAGCCCCTACTCCAATGCTGGGCCAGGGCAGGATTTTTCCCTACTGTATATTTTCATGTGGCTTGGACGCTCATTTTAAATCTGACTCTTTTTCAAGTAGCCCTTGTATCACGTCTGTGATTCTCGGCTAGTTCTACAACTCCCAACAACAGACTTGGTATTACTTGATCCAGGTTGTAACAGATGACATTCACTTACTACTTATAGCAGTGGTTTTCAACCTTTTTTCATTTACGGACCCCTTAAAAAAAACGTCAAATGGAGGTGCAGACCCCTTTGGAAATCTTAGACATAGTCTGTGGACCCCCAGGGGTCCGCGGGCCACAGGTTGAAAACCCATTGGCTTATCTCGTGGATGGTACTTGCTACTTGAAGTATTTTAGGGAATATCAATCTATTTCCTTCAAAAATCTTAGCACTGAAGGGATCTTTCAGGACATCATGAGAATGTCCCCGCAAGAAGCTGTGATATAATTGCTAAAATGAGTTCAGGGTCTAGCTCAATGCAAAGTGCACTGATGTTTCATTTCTTTCTGACCTTCAGTGGCAAGTAACAATTGCGCTCATCCCTGTGCCACTGAGCCCATCATTTGTAGCACCTGGCAGCCTTCGTATCATTTATTATGTACTTACACAACTACTGCGGTGATAGGGAGCAGTGGGAGTTTTAAGTACTCGTAACTGGCTACCAAATTACGATAACTATGATTAATGGATCCTTTTTATGTGTGAACTTGAAACCACTGTGTATCCCTATTTGGAGTCACTAAATAGATTTTATGAGATGAGGGTGGATTGGCATTATCAGCATGTTGCAGTTAATTTGTGGGGGGAAGAGAGCCCTTGTTCCATTGTTGCTTGTACGTGGCCATTAGTATTTTCAACTTGCATTGAAATATCATCTGAGAAAGGTAAGAGAGAGGTTCCAGCTAATGAGATACTGCTACCCACCTAGTGTAACCTCCTTTGGTAAAACAATAAGGGATAATTGTGCTTATCTGCGCTTTTCATGTCTGGAGCTCCTTTCTACTAATCATCATTTCGTGTTGCACATGTGTTTGTTTTACGCATTTTTTTTAATGTCAGGTTTGGAGGAAAACTGCTGCAGCTTGTGTAGTGGTTAGACTGCATGACTGGGAATCAGAACATGACCTCTGTGCCCAGGATTTTATAAAAGTGCCTATCCCCACAGTATCTTAGTACCTGTGTTCTGTCCTCAAATCTACCACTTTTCCTCTTTTACTGCATGACCTTGGGAGGGAGAGTTTCTGTGCCCAATTTACACATCTGTTGCATGGGTAAAATAGTGCCCACTTCACACAGAGCACTGAGTTTTAATGAGAATTTCAAAAGTACTTTGAGAGCATCCATGTGAAATGTGCTATTCAGGTACCACATCTTATTATTATTCATACATGGTGACTTTCATTCCCCACCTTCTGTCGTGCTCCAGTAGGTGTTTTGCCTGTGTAAGGACTGCAGGAATTAGCCTCTTTCTCCAAGATATTGATTATTTTCCTCTTTATTTTGATAACCATTGTTCCCACACTGGGGGTTTCTGGATTTTTGTTTGAAATAACCATATTTCCTTACTTCGGTAGCTGCTAGTTGTCACTGAAGTGTAACAGCTGTACCCTTTTTGACTTACAGGCTGTTCTGATGTATTGTAATTAAAGTTAAATAACACATTCCCTCTCTCCCCCTCCTCAGCCCCCATATGCTATCCTCTCCCTTTCCCTGCTCTTGGACTGACTGATGGTTAACGTAAGTCATGGCACAAAGGGGCATGACAAAAGTGCAGCGTTCTGTTTTGACATCATCTGTTTTGGAGTGATATCCTGTGAGAATTAGCTCAACTTCCACTTTATAGTTACTAATTGAATTATTTTATTATACTGCATGTTTTAGTAGCAGCAGGTTAGGGATTGCCTTGATGCTGAAATGTAGTCTGGACTTCCCTCTGATCACTTGTAACTTTGAGCCTTCTAGTGTGTCAGCTCAAAGCCATGTGGCTGAACAGTGCAGCTCAAGAAGTCGGCATTCTTCTGTTGTTCTTTTCTACCCTCCGATGACCATTTTTCCTCTCTCACACTTCATCTAATGTGGCTGAACCTCAAAATGCCAGATTCTTTGCAAGATGGACAGCTTCATAGTATCTGAGGACTTGTTAAGTCAAACCCTGATAACAACCCATACCCAGTGTGTGCTTGGTAGATGGCAGGGCAGAATATTCCGTGACTTTAAGACTGAATCAAATCACGTTGGTAGAATGTGGTTCTGAATATAACTGCCCCCAACTTTAAGAGCTGCATTTACTACATAAAGAAGAGCTGTTAAGCCAGTGGTCTTTGCGCTCTCAGCTCTGTTTCTCTAAGAGGTTTATACATGATTCAGGAAAAATCATGTTTTAGTCTAAAAAAGAATTTTAAAAATCCCATCATATACCCAAATATCAGAAGACAGTGGAAGTTTTTGATACTTTAGGCTGACAGTGACTTTTTTTTAAAATGGCTTCTGTCCTAAATAGGTTTGGACTATATCATTATGGTCTAGGGAAGTTGAGGGTAAATTGTTTCTTGAGAAAACCATTGACTTGCATTATAGATCCATTGCAGGGGGAAACAAAGTAAACTCATTACTGACTCTCTTTCTGAATACTCTCACATTGTGTTGGAAATGAGTGATGGGCTAACTTAAGAAGGGTAAGTAGTTTGGTTCAGTTATACACCTGAAAAGCTTGGGTGATTATTTGAAGCGTCTCCAAACTAACTGAATCTGATGTGGCTGGAAATGTCACAAACACTTTCTCACTTGTGCTAGGCTGGCCCTGCTGTTTCTAGTTGGATTGGAAATACCACAAGAACAGTTTGTCTTGCATTGTTTTGGCAGTAATGCATCCAGTTGCAGCCAGAACCCAGAAGTGCAGAGGTGAGCCAAGATGGAAGACACTGGGGAGGGATAGGGAGTTAACACAATATTACATAAAGCTTTGGGGTGTTCAAAGCAGAAGTGTGGTTTGAGGTTCATTTCTAAATTTTAAGAAAAGCCTTCTCAAATACAAGATACATGAGTTTAAATCTTTGGTTGAACGCAGGATCAAATTTATGAATCACCTCTCCATTTGTTTTTGTTTTTTTTCTTTCCTGCTTTCTTCTACAATATGATGAATTATCAGGCTACATATAATCATTCTAGGGTCCCAGATTGCCAGGTGATCTAATGTTGTTTTTTAGTTTTGTTGAAATCTGACAGTCATCAAGAAAGGAACGTATATCAACAGAGCGGTAAATTTTTCTTCAGGAGAAAGCTCAAAAGGATTTTTTCAACCAGAGTCACTTATAATTTGACACGATACCATTTTGTTAGCTTTGCAAAAGGAAAACTGCCTACATTTTGAAAATATGGTATTGTTTTCCAGAAAGATTTATTCTTACACAGATTATTGCCAAGAAAATAGAATATTAATGCAGAACATACCTCAGTACAAACAGCAGATAGATGGAAAATGGAACTCCTTTGCATTGGTAGATTTAAGCAATTCAAAAAGAGGAAGGGATGTATTGAATAGGATGTTGGAATTATTTGCCTTGGGATATAGTGCTGGCGGTATCTTTAGACATTGTAGCCTGACCAATTTCTTTAATTGGTAGCATATACTGTCTTGCTGCAATCCAGGGACCCCGTTTCTTCCATGTCATAGATAGTTGTGACAGGGATGGGGCAGACATTCTAGATGAGAACACCAACCACTGCCCAAAACTCAGATTGAATCGACACTGAATCTTTCCTGGGACATGAAAAAGTTTAATCTTAGTATTTGCTTCCATAGATTTCTTCCCAAAATACTAATAAAAACAATTAAGAGAAATGTTGCATGTCTCTGCATTTTGAGTTTAGGCTGGGAGGAGAAATGGAGCTGCAGATATACTGCAAGAAAGCCTGCACCTTCTCGATTTCCAAACCAGTTTTAACGACTCAGGAGTGTAGAAAGGTCCAATATGCGTTGCGCATCCAAAGTTTTGGGTGCTTAACTGAACCAAACTTTACAGCCTTACAAGGTTTACTCATCACTACCTAATCAGCCAAATTTTAAAATGGAATAGTAGACTCTTAAATCAAATCCATCCCTGAAAAAACATGTGTGTGTGTTTTTAAAGCCTTTTCCCAATAAACTCTTCAGGTTTGTTATTCCCCTTCCCTCTCAATTCTTCTAAATTATCTATGAACTTTGCAATTGGATTTCCTGATCCAAGTCCAGTCATCTTCCCCATACAGGACAAAACAACACTGGAGAGCCTGACTCAACAGCTGGCAGTAAAACAGAATGAAGATGGGAAATTTAGCCATGCTATGATGGATTTCAACATGAGTGGGGATTCTGACGGTCAGTAGGAATTCCTATTTCTAGTTATGTATGTGCAGAAGAACACAAACTCCTTTTTGGGGGATAGGAGTGAAGGGCTGGGATAAGCGAGGAATGGCCACTAACCAAGGCAGGAGAAATTATTCATATTGTGGTGGTTTAGATCTAGGGGCAATTTTATCATTCTGTGTCATGCACTCCATTTGTCAAGGCTGGACCAAGAACACATTTATGACTGTAAAAATGAAGGAAAGGAAATAAAGAGATGTTGAATAACTGAGATCACACAGATTATAGAGCTGATCATCTATAGATGATGCATATGCTAGGTCTGTGGGAGCTTGTTTGGATTTGATGAAGCAAGCTTAATGTTTTTTTCTATCTCTGCTATTGCTTTTGTTATTGTGGAGCACAAGCACAAGCAAAGGCAGCTGTGCAAACGTTCATTTGCTAGTTAAAGACTTGCTTTAAAAAGCCCCACCTAATGTTGCCATATATTAACACCCTTCTCATTACAAAGGAGGCAGGAAACAGGTAATGTAATACATTCAACATATTGTAAATTAGAAAACAAACAAACAAACCTCCATTCATAAAAGTTGGGTTTTTTAGGTTATTAAGCAGTAAAAGAACGTTAAAAGAGCTTTACATTTTTTGTCTGCAAAAATGAATGTGGCTCTTCATCAGATCAGATTTATACCATATCCTACTATATTTGACCAATATAGTTATAAACTAGACACAAGAAAAAAGAATATGATACACTTGAAGGATTCAAGGAGAAGAGAAAGCATGGTGAATGCAGTTTGAACATATGTTTATTGAATGTGCCCTATGTGATGAAGGTTACTGAAAGCACAAATTAGGTATGATTTTCTCCCCTCTTTTTAGGAAGTGCAGGTGTCTCAGAATCTAGAATTTATCGGGAATCCAGAGGGCGTGGAAGTAATGAACCCCATATCAAGCGTCCAATGAATGCCTTCATGGTATGGGCTAAAGATGAGCGAAGGAAGATCCTTCAAGCCTTTCCTGACATGCACAACTCCAACATTAGCAAGATACTGGGTAAGGAAATTAATAGAGCACTGTATTTTTTGTAGCAGAACTCCTTGGTTTTGACTGAATATTTTAGAGATTTTAGGGCCTGACTGATAGTTCATAGACCCTCTACTTATCCACATTATAGTTTTGGCAAGGACAACAGCAATACAAGGTTCACCATGCTGCCCAACAGTATGCATCAGCCATGATCTGGAGAGCCCATTCAGCTTGCCAGTTGTGGTGGTGTTTTTGGCATGAAGACACTGGCCTACCAGGAACTAGACAAAGAACTCCAGCTCATTCCCACGAACCACTGAATAATTATAAGATGACTTTTTGTTACATTTTTTGGTGACAGCTTTTGTTTACTGACTCTTATTTATCTAATGTTGTTTATAATGCTGCCCACCATAGTATCTGATTCATAACCTAGTGTGCTGTGTTCAAATGAATGATCTAAAGATGAAAGTCCTGTATTCTAAAATATGTCTCTTTTTAAAAAGAAAACTGGTAGTATGATATTTCGGTCATATTACGTCTCTCTAATGCATGATCCATACACCAAGGATATTCTGAGAAAATTCACTTAATCAGAGAAGAAACATGAGAACTTATGTGTATATCCCCATCCACTCTCCGTATCCCACACAATACATATTTGCCACGGATATCTGCTAGTAAATCCCATGCCCCAGTCTTCAGACCTTTCTATACTTACTTAAACACTTAGGCCAAATTCTCCCCTACATTAAATCCTTGGGACACTTTGAAGAGTAGAAAGGGAATAACTGAGGACTGAATTTGGCTCATAGGGCTAGATTCACCAAGGAACATAGGCATGGGGAGGCTGAGCATTGCCAGGCCTAACTTTTAGGTGCCTAGAAAATCACTGGAATCCTCAAAGCCTGAGTAGGCACCTAGGCTCTCTATTCAGTGAGTGAGATTCACAAAAGTCAGCAGGGTCAGGTCGTGGCTCTGCAGCTGTGCAGAGCATTGCGCCAGCAGCGGGGTGAGCTGAGGCTGCGGGGAGGGGGAGCAGCAGGGGAGGAGCCAGGGGCTGGCTAGCCTCCCCGGCCAGGAGCTCAGGAGCCGGGCTGGAGGTTACTGCGGGCCATAGTTTGCCCACCTCTGTTCTAACCACTGGATAGCCTGGGGTTGGGTTTCCTCAATCTCTCCTCTTGAAGCTGTTCCATTGTGGCTACATAATGCAAGAATCATTGTTCTGGAGAGAGAGAACAAACATGAGCATGCAGGAGAATAACTCTGTTGCCTTGTGCTTAAAGTACTTACGGGGGAGGTGGGAGACTCAGGATCCAGTCCCCCTGCTCCAGTGAGTCTTTAAAATTACTTATCCACAGTGCAACAGGTGAACCTGAGGGAGCCTCACATCAGAATACCCCACAGCCCAGTGGTTAGGACATTCACCTCAGAGGTAGCAACCGCCAGCTCAGTTCCCTTCTACCTCTCAGGTGGAGGGGAGACTTGAACTGGACGTCTCCCATGTCTCAGGTGAGTACCTAACAACTAGGCTATAGGCAAGGTCCTCCTTTTCTTGCCATTTTATGTAAACTTGCCTATAGGTGCTCAATCTGGTAAGCGAGGTCTGAGGCCGCTTATCAAATCAGGCCTGCAGCTGAGTGAGGCAGAGGAATGCCTATCTTCCCCCAGTTCGTGAATCACTCAAGGGCATAGGCATCCTGCCTGTCATGGGACTGCAGTACACAGACTCAGCGGCAGAAACACAGGCACCTACGCAACTTATACAGGAAAAATCACTGAGCGATTTTAGGCGCCTACAGGTTTGGTGACAGCTGAGCAGGGGTTTTGTGAATTCAAGTGGGGCCTGATTCTGGGATTTAGGTGCCCAAGTCCTGTTGTGGATCAAGCTCACAGAGGCCAATGAATTACCCTAGTTTGTTTCTAAAATAAATTATCGGTGAGTAAATCTAAGATGTTACACTTTTCTACCGATACAGTGTTGTGCTATTATACATTTTATATATGAGGCAAGAGGGGTGGGGGGCTAAAAGTGTGAGCATGAAAATATTTGCCTGAGTAAGGTCTGGCTGGTTTTTGGAATGGCATGAGAAATTTAATTGAATATAATGACAAGGTTAAAAAGGCTTGACTAGTTAGAGGGGTGGTGACTATGCTCAGGTTAGACTGGTCAGAGGTATTAGAAGATAAGGTTAGATTGGTTAGAGTGATATTATGATAAGGTAGCAGCAGGGTGGAATTAAAGACGAGATTAAATTAATTTAAGAGGCAGCACATATTGGTTCTGATACGACATTATCCCTTGATTAAAAGGGTGGCATGAGCTGATTAGATTAGTTAGAGGAACAGGACAAGAAGGCTAAATTGGTGGTAAGATAAATGTATACTGGTTAAAAGGGATTAGACTGGTTACAGGTGTGTGATGTGATTAGACTAGGGTCTAGAGGCAGTAACAGTTTCGGTCTGTCTATAAATTTAGAGTAGGCCTGATTAAACCTGCCTTTTAATCAGCTTCAAAAATCTACAAAGATCATTCTGAATGGCCTTTTTCATATCGAAAGTACAAAGAGAGCTTGATGTTTTCCCTCTTAACTGATTGTTTTGGATAACAACTTCCGACAGCACGCTGCTAATTCATTCTGCTTAAAACAGGCGCTTGAGCTGGGTTGACATTTTACACAGTCTCTGGGGATTCTAGTTGACATTTTAAAGGGCTTCTAAGCATTTTATAATACCCTAAAATCTGGTTTTAATAAGCCATTCTGCTGAAATTGTTAACATAAGGAATCACCTTTTACTGTTTGGCGCTAGATCAGGGGGATATGGGGACATCTTTTTCTGATTAGATATACAGTAGTTGGAGTAAAATGTGCAAATTCATTACAGATCCTGTAGAGGTGACAGACAACATAGCTGACTCCAAACTCTATACTGTGTTGCTGCCAGATAGAGGAAGAAACTATGTTTGAAGGCAGTAAGAGATGTGGTTTCTTTTCCTTTCCAGCATCACATTTAATTTTTTTTTAACCTTCCTCCTCTGCAATAGAGAGGGATGCCCTGATATCCTTTTTCTTGACAGAAACGTTACAAAGGTCTTTCCTCAATTGCAAAAGGCCAGTCTTTTGAAGTCAGCAGGGAGCTCTCTGGTGAAGGGTGAGCAACTAGAAACCTACAGATCAACCAGGTGTTTGGGTCTCTTTGTGAAAAGCCACAATTATTATATATTTTTTAAGCAGTGCGGCTACACACTGGGGTCGCAGAGCAGCACTGTCGCTGAGAGCGGCTTAGATGGGGTTGCCACTGAGCCGGGGTCATTTTTCTAGTGAAATGAGAGGAGTGCCCTTCACTGCACTAGAATTCTCTAAGGATTATGTTTGACACTATGGTATTATGCTTTAAGCATAAAAAATTAGATACACAGATTTGTCACTAAATTCATCTGTGTATACGTTTGTCATCCATCTGTTCATTGCAACTTGAAGTTGTGGAGATTAGGTTTTTTTATTAAATTGTTAAGAAATCTGTTAAAAAAAACTGGTCTGCTGGATCCCCTTAAATTTTAATAATTTATTCCTTAGATATGTTTTTAAATATATATAAATTAATTTTAGAAATAGATCTACAATATACATACGGAGATTTATTAAAGGTAATATAGGAAGTTACCTCCCAAATCTCTACTCCACTAATGCAGGTGTCTATATCAGCGGTTTTCAACCTGGTGTCTGCAGACTATTTCTAAGGTTTCCAAAGGGGTCAACACCTTCATTTGAAATGTTTTAGGGGTCTGCAAATGAAAAAAGATTGAAAACCATGGGTCTATATCAATCCAAAAAAAAAAAAAATCTGAGGCAGACACACAGCATCTAAAATTTCAGCCTGGATGTTTAAAGTTTTGCAGAGTTATAAGCAACTGAAAACAGCATCTTAACTCTATGTGGTATTACAATTCTACCTGTACTATATATGTGTATTTGTATGGATGTACACTCTGAGCCTGGGGGGAGGCTTAGCTCATGGGGGAAGGGGTAGCTCAGTGGTTTGAGCATTGGCCTCCTAAACCCAGGGTTGTGAGTTCAATCCTTGAAGGGGGCATTTAGAGAACTGGGGTAAAGATCTGTCTGGGGATTGGTCCTCCTTTGAGCAGGCGGTTGGACTAGATGACCTCCTGAGGTCCCTTCCAACCCTGATATTCAGTGATCTGTGCATGCAGATCTTTGCAGATGACCACTGATATCATCTGGGTGCAGCAATGTGTGTGCACAGATCCCAAAGCAGGATTGGAGCTATATGCAGTGTTGACAATTCTTGCAATTTTATCATGAGTCTCACGATATCTAGTAATTTTTCTTAGAGCCCTAACTACCATGTTCATAAGATTGTGAGAAGCCTACCTATCATTTTTTAAAAAAAAGTAATTTCTGCTCTTCATGGTTATAGAGAAAAACTTGAGAATGTGACCCAGGCACACACTAAAAGCACAAAAACCAGAAGTCACATAAAAACCACCCAAAATGTAATGAGATTTTTGACTTTTTGCTTGGGATTGGCAGTAATGTGTGTGGGTATTTATATACACATATAAAATAAAATCAGCCTTGCAAAACATATGATGAAAATATTCTGTCCAAGCAAAAAATGTACTTACCTAACTTTATTGTGTTGATTGATGACAGTAGCCTTGATCATGCTATGTGACCTGTGCAGGCAGACCCCTGAATCTGCACATACTTACACGGGCATAAAGATCTGGGTCTCATTCTTTATCTATGTATATTTGACAGACACACTCTAGAATATGAACAATTCATACTGAGACCCGCGGCAGCGTGCCAAATTTTGCATATTAGTAAGTAAGCAAATGAAAACGATAAATAGAAAATCAAGGATACTTCATCACAAAATCTGCTTTTTATTTATTTTGACAAGCATAGTTGAGTTTTAATTATTTATGATACTTCAAAACACACCAGTAAATGATCTTTAGTATATTTTGTAAAAACAATAAAGTCACAGTAATAGGAGGTATCACTGCAGGAGGCAGCTATTAAATATTTGCTAGGAAGAGAGGTGAGGCTGCCAGGATTTTTGCGCTATTGAGATTGTAGCTTGCAAGGGGGAAAATAATGAATGACATTTATGTATAAATATTATGAATTGAGATATAGATGAAAATGTCAGTACCTATGGCCCTGGGCCTACAAAAATTTATGTATGTGCTTAACTTTATGCAC
This sequence comes from Malaclemys terrapin pileata, assembly GCF_027887155.1. Lineage (NCBI taxonomy): Eukaryota > Metazoa > Chordata > Testudines > Emydidae > Malaclemys > Malaclemys terrapin. The sequence continues at coordinate 118,861,392 of NC_071505.1, forward strand.
GGAGGTCTGCCTTCCCAGATCCAATTGGAGAATTGGGGCTACTGGCATCAGTCAACACAGTTAAAGATGGTTTAAGTAAATTTTGTGTGTGGACAGAACATTTTCATCAGAATTTTACAAGGCTGATTTTATTGGATATATTCATTTAAATACATACACAGCACTATAGCGCCAATCCTGCATTGTCAGAGAATTCAGTGTATGCAGCTAAGCACATGCATAAGTCTTTGCAGGATGAAGGCTTACGTTCATTATTCTGTTATGTTTTTCTATGATCCATTTATTCCCAAAACTAACAGTGGTAACTATGGGGTATTCAGAATATTAATTTAGTTTGTGATATATACCGCATATATTACGTATCTGCTTGTATATTTACATATTTATTGTTTTTGTAAATACAAGATACTTAATGGGGGGGGGGGAGAACTTATATCTGACTCCTAATGCTCTACATATGAAATGACTAATAGTTATATATAAGTGCAAATGATCACCAATAATTACATGTGGCAATGCCAAGCTGTAGGTGAGATTTATACATATCCTTCCTAACAAATGTTTTTTGATCTCTGACCTCTTCAGTTCTTTGTCCATATGCACATTTGCCACTAAACTCACATGCACATGCTTTCACTTCACTCATCAGAGAGTCTGAAATAGCCTGTGGTGCCTTCTCTTCTTGATATTTAACATACTTTAAGAAAAAAGTCTTTTAGGTTTTCAGCTTTATTATTTATTAATGAAAACTGTTTGTCAGCATAAACTATTATTTTTAAACCAGTAGGTGCTAAAATGGTGTTTATGGCCTGCGGGTTCTAGATTCACTTAGCGTTACTTTGTGACTTCCTCAGACTTTAGAGAAGCCAGTATACTGAAGAAGGGATAAATCCTGAAAATGGATCCACATCTTGGCACCCTAGAACCCTATTTGCAGGGTCTGGCCCTAACTCTCAAATGTGTAACACCAACAATTTTAGGCCCCAACTACATTACCACACAGGCTTCCCCTGTGTCAGCTAACCTGATCAGGATTTGGCAGTCAGTGGGAAAGAAGTAGCTATTGAATGTCAGTGTCAGTTTTTACAGTCAGTTTCCTGGCTATAACCACTAGGAAATGGCTTTTCTCTTCAGGAGATCACCAAGCTGCTTTCCATGCTCTTCCATGCATTGGCAGTAAAAGGGTACATGATTGACTCCACACTAATTGTACTAAGGGATGACTTTTCATTGCTCCATTCAGAGTAGACATTTTTCCATAGGTCGATTACCATTAGATGTGAGGTAGGATCAGTATTCTGTACTCAGCCTATTAGTCTTTCATTACAGAAACTCATACTGGAGTTTGCAATGAAGCTTCAACAAAGCAGAGCACCGAGAAAACTGATATCAGCCAGTGGGCTCTGTCTTCCCAAGGGCACTTTCCTGAAAGAATCAGACTGTTTTCTTCATAAGGAAGAGAGAACTGTGCTTTTTTATATTGAAAAGACAGTTTTGGGAGCACAGTGATCTAAGAACACTATGAGTAATAGCATGAGCTAAGTACAGAATGAGTAACAAAGAAGGAAAGTACTGAAAGTCAAATATGACATTCTGAACCCATTATGTTGAGAAATTATGCAGACTTGTTTCCAGTAGGAAAATGGACTATTTTCTAACCAGTTTTTCGTTCTGGGGCATATATTTCACAGTCTGGGCCATCAATGTTGCCTGGAATGGATCTTGTCCTGAAGCAATCCTAAAGTTCATTGAATAATTTCCAAAGAATTTTTTATTCCGGGTATCTTGCTGCATTTTTTCAGGCATCAGCTATTTGTTTTTGTTTTTGTTTTTTAAATTTTCACTTTATAAATTTCATGGGACATTTTTAAATAAAATACTCATTTTTCTACTATTCACCCAGCATATACACAGCAGCACAGAGCGAAAGTTAATGATCATCCCAGTGAAGCAGGAATATTTTAATTTATACAGTAGTTATCAAAATATTGTATATTAATGCTCTGTCTCCAACTGCTAATTTGTCACATGGGAACAAATCTTTTGCTCTTCAGGATTCTTTTTAATAATACCTTGTACCCAGTGGTTCTCAACCCGGTGTATGTGTATCCCTGGGGGTACGTAGAGGTCTTCCAGGGGTACATCAGCTGATCTAGATATTTGCCTAGTTTTACAGCAGACTACATAAAAAGCACCAGCCAAGTCAGTACAAACTAAAATTTCATACAATGACTTGTTTATACTGCTCTTTATACTATACACTGAACTGTAAGTAAAATATTTATATTACGATTGATTTATTTTATAATGATATGGTGAAAATGAGAAAGTCAGCAATTTTTTAATGTGTGCTGTGACACTTTAGTATTTTTGTGTCTGATTGTGTAAGCAAGTAGTTTTTAAGCAAGGTGTAACTTGGGGGTACGGAAGACAAATCAGACTCCTGAAAGGGGAACAGTAGTCTGGAAAGGTTGAGAGCCACTGCCTTTTACTTAAATAGGATCTTTCATCCCAAAGAACCAGACTCTAGCTTGGTACTTTATGGGATTATATGGGAACTACTCTTCTCGTCACTGAAATTCTACCTCAGAAGTAGTTGCACCAGGCTTGAATGGGAGCAATCTAGGGCCCTAGTCACACCACAACATGAGGGTCCCTGTGCCACAGCCCCACATCATAACCCTGACCCCAAATGGTGTGCTGATGGCAGGGAGCTTCCTTCCCAGATAGGGAAAGGCAAAGGCATAGCCCTTTCTTCTCACTCATCCCACTTCACCCCAGGAGTAGCAGCAGGTGTCTGTTCTGGCCCCAGAGAGGCAGAGGTAGAAGCAGGGGAGCCCTCTCAAACCTATTTCTGTAACGGGTGAGCCAGGCCCACTGCATTCTTCACCTCCTGCTATATACAGAGTCCTTCCCACTGTAGAGGGTTTTGGAGTTAACACCTCACCCTGGGGGATGCACTGGACAATTCATATCTCTCAGAGCTATTGTTTCAGACTCTCTGAAGACTCAGGCAGAATTCAGCACATTGGTTACGCTCAGTTCATGTTTTCAAGCTTTTTGTTATAACCATGAGAGCTAGAAAGATACTTGTTTTAAAAAAATGAAAGCTTAGACTTTGATGTAAGCCTGACCTCAGGAACCAAGGCCCCAGCAGGCCTATATTTTAATCCAGCCCAGGGCGGAATGCAGCAGCTAGTTCGTAGCACACAGGAACATTAGAACAGGAAGTGAAGATGAGTACCATGCTTAAATGAAACTACAGAGGAACAGAGGCAGACTAGAATCTAAACAGGCGAATGGGACTTTGCCCAAGCCATTGAGATTCGCAGCCTACTTTTACAAAGTGTCAGGGAGCTTTAATAATTACTATGTAGCAGCAGTGTCCATAAAATATTGACTCAAAAAGGAAAGAATGCCACGTACAAAGCTACCTGCATCACATGGGCATACCCTCGAGGTTTACCTGCCAAATAAAAACTAGCTGTGACCCTCCTTATCTAAAAGCGCTGTTTCACAGCCCAGCCACAGGACCGGGGGTATCTTGTTCTTAATGACCTGCTTATTTGTCCTTCTCTGAATGGGAAAGGGGAAGGGTTCTCATTTCTCATTCTTCTTGTGACAGGATCTCGCTGGAAAGCTATGACAAACCTAGAGAAGCAGCCATACTATGAGGAGCAGGCCCGACTCAGCAAGCAACATCTGGAGAAATACCCAGATTATAAATACAAGCCCAGGCCAAAGCGCACCTGTCTTGTGGATGGCAAAAAATTGCGGATCGGCGAGTACAAGGCAATCATGCGCAACAGGAGACAAGAGATGAGGCAGTATTTTAATGTTGGGTATGGGCCTGTCATATCTTTTATTTCAGTAGAAATTGTTTTTTGGGGTTGTCCTTGTTTCAGAGCTGTAAATGTCATATTTTATTACGGGGTAAATAATGTGTTGCTAACTATGACGGAGGACTCTCACCTCTCGTGAGCGCCTCCTGTCGGCTAAATGTGAACCTGCACTCGCTCTGTCGGCTCCCGGCGCCCCCTGTCAGCTGTTAACCTCATCAGGTGGGTTTTTTGTGCCCCAGCCCTCCAGCCAGGTCACACACTGTCAATATGCGAAGAAATAAACAAACCCCTTTCGGGGGTATCAAAACTCCAGCAGGGCCTTTCACTATGCTCTGGTTGGTATCTGCAGCCCTGCCTTCGGGGCTCAGTTCTTGGCCCTTCTGGGCTAGCTTTAAGTCTGTCCATAGCCTGGTATAGAGCAGTGCCCCCAGCACTTTCTCCCTGGAGACTCTGTTCTCAGTGGTTCTGTGGTATCCCAGCTGTCCAGGCAGGTTACTTCTTAATTCCAGTCCCCTTCTGGGGGAAATAAAGTTCAACATATGGTTGGCCTACTTCATGGTCTTCAGCCCATCACTGGGCCTATTTAAATCCCCAGCCCCTTTCTTAGGCTTTTAATGCAGAGTCTTATTTTCTCCTTGGGGCTTAGGCCGCTTCTCCGGTGGACGGGGAATCTAGGCCCGCCGACTGCTCTGGGTCCCAACCCAAGGACCCTACAAATAGTAGCCATGTGCTGCTTCCTTTAACTCTGGTGCTGCTGCTATTCCCTGGGCCACTTCCCATGTAACCCCTTCCTCTTCACCCTTATCTCAGGGGTCTCTGTCTTTTCCCTGCTTAAGCACAGTCTCTCGCAGGCCTCTTTACCAATGGAGTTTTGCAGCCTTCCAATCCTTCTTCCCCCTTCTGGTCCCAGCCAGCCACTGACCTGCTCAGCCCCTGCAGCTCCTTTTCTCTGAGCCTGCTATGCTCTGATTGGCTGCTTCCCTGCAGCATTTCTAGGCAGGCCTGGAGGACCCACATTCACTGCTCCTTTTCCTAGGGTGGGGTGTGGCAGGACTGCAAGACCTCCAGCAGGGGGCCTCAAAGGGCCTGATACACCCCATCACACTAACATAATATGAAGCTCATCTTTAAAGGCCATGTGGTCCATAAAACTGTGACCTGGAAGTCAGGAGATCTGTTCATGGCTCTGCTATTTAATTTTGGCCAGCTGGGCTTCAGTTTCCATATCTGTAATATGGAGATAATGATACTTGCCCATCTTGACCACATCTTTGGATGAAATGCACCACATATGTGCTAAGTATTACTCATTATGGTGTTTTACAGAATCTATATGAGTTAATCTGTTAGTGTCTATAGCTCCCAAGGCCAGAAACACTAGCTCACATTCAAGGGGTTCAGCAAGCCGTCGGCTAAAACATTTTTCAGCAATGCTATTGAAGACCTGAATGCCCATGGCAGGTTGAGCCTTGCTAGTAAGGTCAGTGAGGATAATAGGCATAAAACATCCTCAACCAGTTCACACTAGTCACATGTGATGAGATTACTTCAGTCCAAGGGCATTAGCGGTGCCAGAGAGTCTTTTGCTCTGTGGTAAGCTGAATGCTAGTGAGGGGTTCAAATCTCAAGAGGATTGTTTCAGAGAAACATCCAAAGGTTTGTATGTTTTTCAAGACTTAGTTCTCTGCTTTTTCATCTAGAAACCTGCCTGGAAGGGTCTACAGATAGGTGAGAAGTATTGCAAGGACAGACGTTCTTGTGATATTTTCACAGCTGGTCCAGGAAACACAGAGCTACACAAAAAAATTATTGTTTTTCTTTAAAAAAAAAAAAAAGTCAACTAGCCTTAGAAAAATTGGAATCTGGGCTCTGTTTCCCTTTTGGGGTGAAAAAGGAATGCTATTTTTTATTGTACCAGAACCAGGTCACCTGTCTCTAGTTAATGGGTATGAATAGCAGTAAAGGGGAAAATAGCTGCCCAGTTACCGTTAAGTGTCCTTAGACAGTGTTTTGAACAGCTACAGTGTACATTGTTATAATAAGCAGCTCAACAGAGAAATTTGAGCTGCTTAACCCTGTGGTGCTGGCAGGTTCAGTGATCCCACTAGTAAGCACTGAAACAAACATAGGGAAGTCAGCCAACATTCAGCATCAAGAGATTAGAAAAAAGAGGAGGGAGGGTCTTTCTGAGAAAGATAGGTGGCAACAGAGCCCCCCAAATACTGCTTATCTCGCTGACATGCATGGCTTTACATTTTTTTTAACTAATCTTGCAATGTTTTTATTATTATTTAACTTTCCAGATGAATCTGACAAGTACCGTATCTGAAAACAAGACATTTTGGAGATAGTTTGTCTAGAATTTAGAGCCGGGACTGGGGGAGGGTGGGGGTGAAATCTAGGTTCCACTGAAGTCAATGGTAAAACTCCAAAAAAAAAAAAAAAAGGGTAAAAAAAATCAGTATTTGATCCTGGAAGTCAGGTTCTGTTCCTGGCTTTGCTCCTGCAGGACCTGGTGCAAGTCATTAGGGCCAGATTTTTAAACAATTTAGGCACCAAAATAAATCACCAGATTTTCAAGAGTTTTGAAAGTCTGTCTGCAAGTGTCACAATAGTTGGGACTTGGCTCTCTTGAAAATCTGACCCCTAATCTCTGTCAGCCTCGTCATCTCTAAAAGGGGACTAAAAATGCTTACCTTACAGGGCCATCACGAACCTTAATACATCAATGGCTATAAAGAGCTTTGAGATCCTCTGATGGAAGCAGGGCCAGCTCCAGGGTTTTTGCCGCCCTAAGCGGCGGGGGGGAAAAGCTGTGATTGGCGGCACTTCTGCCGCCGCTTCATTCTTCAGCGGCAATTCAGCAGCAGGTCCTTCCCTCCAAGAGGGACTGAGGGACCCGTCGCCGAAGAGCCGGAGGTGCTGCCCCTTCCCATTGGCCACCCCAAGCACCTGCTTGCTGAGCTGGTGCCTGGAGCCGGCCCTGGATGGAAGGCACTGTAGGAGTGGAGGATATTATTTTTCAGTTATGAAATGCAAGCAACATTACAGAAGCACTGTGAAACTCAACAAACATTTGGCCTATGAGAGGCACCATTTGAGTGCAAAGTGTTCCTATTATTACATATTAAAAGCCATTTAAAAACACTGAATAACGCTAGGTCTTTCTGTTGAATTAAGAGTAAAAGCAAAAGATGTTCTCCCTATTTACAGGCTAAGCCCTTTGTTGAGGCAACTATATTGTTTTGAAAATAAGAAGTGATGCTCGCAGGTTAGCAGGCTTCCCTAGGACAGCAACAAGCAAGTATATTAAAAATGTGGCAAATAATTCCAAATAAATGTTCAGTTGCTTGGGACTGCTTAGTCTTTCGGGATCGCTGTGCTGTGCAAGGCTTACTGGGCAGTCAGTGAACAGTCAGGCTCAGGAACAGGGGACGGTTTCATTCTTAATTAAAAATGTTCATCTCAAGAGATTTCACCCTGTCTCCTGTGGCAAGGCTTTTCAGTACAGATGGACACACCACTGATGACATTACAATATGCAGCATGTACTGAAGGGTATTACTGCAATGGAATTACTTCATGCAGCAAGGAAACAAAAGGAGCATGAATTTTAAACCTCTAGGCTTGTTAGGACCCTGGAGCTTCTCAGAGAAATAAACTCTGGTACAACACAGCTAGTGTTCTACATGAAAAAGGAATTTTGATGGCCTGAAATAATTCTGCTTTCATTATCTTGTACATGTTTCCAAGGCTTAAATGTCCTATAGAGGATTTTTATCAAACACTGATGTTGCTCTATTTATTTTAAAACAATGTATGTCTAAGTCTGGCTTTTCCTAGTTTTATCTGCCATCCCTGAGAGGATCTACTTTTTACCAATATCCCTCACTGTTCCAGGGAGTTGTCCATACCTATCAATGATCCCTCTTCTCCTCACCCACCTGTCTATGGACATTGCATAAGCCAACTCCAAGGTTACATGGAGGTCTTGGGGATCACCCAGGCTCCCATGTGGGTCCCAGAAGACCTTGTGCCCCTCCCTACAAGCCATCAGGTTTCTAAATAAACTCCACATTCCTAGCCTATGTCAGGCTTTCAAATGGAAGCCTGGTCCTTTTCCCCATGCCACGAACAGACTCCCTCAGGAACTCCCTCCACCCACCACCTCTCTCCTGACACCAAAACCTTGCTGTTTGTTTTTGGCCCTAGTTGCACTCTGCAACGTTTTGGGGGGAGGAAGAGGGTGGGTTTTTTTTAATCATTGGACCATGGGTGGCAGGATGTTTGTCATTGGCTGTGTGCTCGTAGACATCCCATTCCCCCAGTAAGGAACCTTGAGCCTTAGGCAACCTCCAAAGTTCAGATACAGATCAAACGTGTCCAGAGTTTGGTGGTGTTTGAGTCAGTGATTTGGTTCAGGCCCCTAACATTAGTCATAGGATCAAGTGTCAAAGCTTGGAAGATTATGGGTGGGAGGTGTCTGGTGTGGACCATCGAGGGACCCACTCCACCAAACCCAATAATGATAGTCCTTGTGACTTTATAGGAACCTATAGGAATAGGAACTCTCTTTGCTCCTGCTCGTATTTAAATCCCCTTTTATTTTTCAACAACAGGCAACAAGCACAGATTCCTATCGCCACCGCCGGTGTCGTCTACCCAGGAGCCATCGCAATGGCAGGAATGCCCTCCCCCCATCTGCCATCAGAGCACTCGAGTGTGTCCAGCAGCCCGGAACCCGGGATGCCTGTCATCCAGAGCACTTACGGCATCAAAGGCGAGGAGCCGCACATCAAAGAGGAGATGCAGGCCAATGACATCAATGGAGAAATCTACGACGAGTACGATGAAGAAGAGGACGACCCTGATGTGGACTACGGCAGTGACAGTGAAAATCACATTGCAGGACAAGCCAACTGATAAGGGTCCAAATATTGTGTGACCTTACAGGACTTCAAGGAAAAAAAAAAAAAGCCCCACCTGGTTTATCCTTACCAGTGGCCAAGCACATTAACTTTCTCATACACTGACTGTTACTTTAACTGTTAGTCTTAACTAGTTGGGACATCAGCTGACTAATAGACATCAGCCTGCATTTAAAAAAAAATGGCCCAGAAGAAAGAAAACAACGACGATAACAACAACAAAAGAATGAAATAAGCTATGGGTAAAATAATGCCAGTAATTCAGCTGCTATACCCAAGCACTGAAGTCTTACCCGTCGACCTTTTATTATTATTTTTTTTTCCAAATAAACTTTATGGCTGTTTGTTCTACAATGTTCTAGAAATTCTCACTCAGGTACACAGTGCCAACAAGTGGCTTGTGAATGTGTTTTGTTGTTTTGTGCTACAGTTTAAAGAGAAGTAAATTTTTTTTTTTTTTTGGTAATGCACCTGACAGGAAAAAAAAAAAAGACAATTCCTTTTACCCCTCTGCCTCCTCTTCCTCCTTTTCCCTTCTCCTTTGAATATTTAGGGTTGGAGGCACGCATGTGTGTGTATGGTGGGGAAGGGAGTTGGGAGTCTGTTTCTGTAAACCCCAACAAGTAATTATTTCCTTTCTAGAGAGGACTTCTCTTCATCAGTTGCACACCACACTGAGTCTTTGAGCAAGTGCCAAATTTGTACTAAAGCGCTGAACTAGTTCAATTTTATTTTTCCGGTTGGTCGCTTTTGTTTCTTGTTCTGTCTTAAGTTAGGACAGTGTTATGTCTTAGACAATCCCTTGAAGAACCTAATATACCAGCAGCTGGTGAGATTAGACTTTGTTTTCTTTTCTTTTGTTTTTTTAAAGGAAACTGTAGGTGCCGTTCTCAGGTGAAAGTGAGAGAGACATAAAAAAATTTAGAGAAAAATATTTTATGATCTTGGATTTTTGTGTGTGCGTGTTTATGGTACTAATAAGAATAATATTGGACCATTGTGAGCAAAAACCATATTCAGGATGAAATCCCACATCCTCCAAACAACTTGGTCTGTAAGGAGCCTTTGCTTTTAATTTACACTTCAAATGGCAACATAAAAAATGTCCAGAACAGACCCTTGTTTAGAACAGGGCAGGCAAACTGGAAGTACTAACCTCTAGAACGAGCCAAAATGGATGAATCTGGTGCTAATCCATAAGGCAGATCTTGGCTGAGACGCTGCTCTCTCTACCCACTTGGAACACCCACAGGCGTCAGTGGGATGTTTGTGCAAGGAGAGAGAACAAAATAACAATGAAGCAATTCTCCCATCCACAGTGGGCAGCAAAATTTGACGTATAGCACACAAATCCTAAGCCTTTGAAGTTCCAAAAGGGTTGGAGACCAGGAAAATAAATAAATTCCCTCAAGCTCTAACAGATATTGGTAAGGTTGTTCTGTGCCTCAGTCATCTCACCTGTAAATTCTGTCCTGTTTACATATGGGCATGCACATTTGAGACAATGGAGCTGCACACATATAACCCTGGGCAGAATTTAGCCCATTGTATTTTCAGCGATCTAACTGACAATTCTACTTTGTTTCAAAGAAAGAAGTAAACATAGTGACACAAAGCATTTTTTGGTGCCTGACTCTGATCCTTCTCTAAAAAGAGTGCGCCCAGTTTCATGTGGTAAGACAGCAGGCAGCAGCATTACCTAACCCTAACAGGAAAAGGATACCTCTGATTTCCAATGCAGCTCTGTCCTAGGAAGCGCGGTCTTATGTTACAGAGAAAAGCTTTCCATTGAGGCACTATTTGTGAATGTAGGGCGCCATCCTACAGATCCTTGCTCACATCACTAGTCCTTACTCACAGGAAGACGCTCAGTATCAGCATCACTGGAACTCCTCGTGTGAGTAAGGACTACATGTATTAGCATTGGCAGGATCCAGGCCACAGTACTCACCAGTAGATTCAGGGCCCTGACCCTGAAGCCAGTTAAATTTTAGACCTGGAGCAGTCAGGCCTCACAGATCCAATTGCAGGATCATGGCCTTACTTTGCCTGAAGACATACCACTTGAAGTGTAAAGCTCCTTCTGAAGACCTTGTGCAAAACAAATGACAAACAAACAAATGCCATTTAAGAGTTAGACAATACTCCAATGAATGGTTTGGATGTGTGATAGCTTCACCCCCATGCCATCTTTTTTTCTCCCTTCCTTTTCTTTAGTTTCCCTTTTTGATTTCCACCTCCACATCAAAAATTCTTTTCAGTTTTTCTCGCTTTCAGAAGACTTGCTCTGGGGTTATGCTTGGAGTAGCTGATCACATCCTCCATGTCAGAGGGTTTCTTTGGTTTTGTTTGTATTTGATGACTGTATTTTTTTTTTTCATTTGAACTGCCTCTTTCTTGCTAGTGTTGTAATGGTAATTATAATAATAATAATAATAATAATGGTCAGCTGTTCCCAGATTAGTAAATTATGTATAATTTATTTCCCTTTTTTCTACCTTATTTTATTCTGTTCTGATTTGGCAGTGCAGCAAATGAAGCTGTTAAGATATTTAAAATTGCTGCCCAACCCTGCTTTTTTATATAGACATATAAAAAACTCACTTCTTCCCATGCTCACCCCATTCTTAGTTCTTCATTTTAATTTTGGCCCCCGTCATGACAACTTCTGATGTTTATTATGATGGAGTGAATTAATGGAAGTGTTGTTTTCAATCTTAATTAACTTCTGCTCTCTCATCACTCATTTTAGTTATTTAATTACACCAGTCATCTAGAGCCAATTTTTTTAAGCACTCTGTTTGGATAAGAAGAAAAAAATAGACAATTGTTTTTATATCATTATTATGTACAATGTGAAAACAGATATTTGCTTTTTTTTTTTAATTTGTTCCCTGTCTTTGTGAACAAATTATTTCTGACTCTTGTGGATTCACCTCACATTTGCTGGTTGCTTGATTTCCACCATGTTATAGAGATGCTCTGGTTTAATTATGTGACTTCGGGCTACGAGAATACTTTGTTTTAGCTCCAGGTAGATGCCACCAAGGCAGGCATGGTTGGAGCAAATCTTAAATATACATGGTAAAATTCTGGCCTCATTGAAGTCACTGGGAGTTTTGCCTTAGACATCAGTGGGACTAGCATTTCACCCAAAAAAACTATGAGCTTGATACTCAAGGCCTCACTCATGGGAGTAGCCCTGTTTAAGCCAATGGGCCTAGGAGCACTTGTGGGTGAGTAAGGGCTGCAGGACTAAGCCCTCATCTTCATAATGGGTGATGTGACCGAATTCCTTTTGGGGGAGGGATAGGAGAGGGGGCTGTGCTTTACATTCTGTGTTGTCTTTGCCTGAGACTCAGAACGAATGCTAAAAAAGAAAAAAAAAATGCTGACTTTATTGCAAACCAACCTATACCTGAGAGACTACGGTAGGACCTGGGGTTTGGGTCAAAGCTGGGTAGCTTGTTACAGACCCTGCATTTCGATGCTGAAACCGATCCAGTCCAACAAAGCACTTAAGCATGTGCTTAAGTACTTTGCTGGATCAAAGCGCCCATATGTCCTATAGTATTAAAACACCCATGTTTGAAATAGAGGCCCTATTTTATTGATTTAAAAAAACGACAACAGGTATCTATAAAAGAAGTTCTTGTCTTGTTTCTTTCTTTTCCTGGGTTTTGTGTCCTTATGACACTGAGAAAAAACAGGTTAGAAGAGATTAGGATAGTATTAACCTAAAAGAGCACAAAAAGCCTAGCGTATATGTGGGCCTAGCTCGCCTTTCCTGGGAATCTATATAATGACGATCTTCTTGTTAGAATTTTTGTGTTGGTCGCATGTTTCGTTTCCTCTGAAATCAGGGCAGTTTCTTATTCCAATGTGATTCAAACTTCTCAGAGAGTAATACCAGCAGTGGGGAAAAGAGGGTCAAAAGAAAAAAAAATTGAGGGACTGACTGGTAAGCTCAATGAAATAACACATAATTCTTTCTGAATTTATTCATGCCTTATATTAGTAAAATAGGATTTTTAAGTGCATTTAACATCTTTATTTAACCGTTCCGCTATATTAATCAGGCCCCCAGAAAAGAACACTAGCTACTATTATAGAATTTAATTAGTTTTGTAACCAAATCCTCTTATTACAAATGCATATGGAAGAAATTCTTTCTGCATAGACATTATTTCAAAGATTTGGTTTCTGCAGTAGACTCTTTCTTTAATTAAATCATTTTTTTTAGAAAGTAAATTGTCTTTAACCTTTTTACAGCACATTTTCAAAGCTTTTTCTTTTTTAATCCAAAGAGATGAGCTGCTGTTGTCGCTGAAGAAGACTCTGACATTACGTTTGTAACATCAAAAATAATTACACACAGTGGAAACTTAGACCTCACTTAGCAAGAATTCAACTGCTAAATTTAATCGCAACTGCATAATATATCATACGTTTAAGGGCATGGTTTATCATATATGAAATATTTTGTCTGCCCACTTCTTGATAGAATCTTCCATTTTGCAAGGAAATGTATGTACCATAATTCATTAGATGTGGATCCAAGTGTATCCTCAATTCACAGGGCATGGGATGGATGTTTAGTTTGGTTAATATTTACATTTTCTTCAACTTTATCTTAACTTGTCAGTTTCCCAGATTGAAGAACATGTCAAGTTTGTTTTTTCTACTGACTGATTTCTCTACTCCCCAGTGTTTTTTGTCACTGGTTTGCTGAAACAGTATTTATATAGCTCCATTGGCTCTAAAGCTCTTACTCCTTCTAACATTTTGGATTTTACAAGTGAAAAGAAAAATAGAAAAGAAAATAGAGACAATCAAATGCCTGGAGCTTAAAACAAAGTATGTGCAACCTACCATCTCACTTGAAATTTAATAAAATAAATAATTATGTAAATATAACATAGAGTTATAGATTTATATTTTGTTCATAACACATAGTGTAATATAAGTTGTATATTTTCATGTTTTGGTTTTATGTTATCATTCATGCCACAATAAATAAAAAAATCAGGAGTTGATGTACTCTTTAAAAAAATAAGATGTGGGTTGCCACCATGCTGGGTTTTTTTGCATTCCCCTTTTTTCAGTATTATTGCCCTACAAGGCACCAATAAAAACAGCAAATGTGTTCTTTACTTAAACTGTGTTTCTGTTTCCCACTTCTTACAGCCGAGGGGTGCTGTTTAGTTTTATCAGACGAATAAAACAAGATACAAAAAATGTAAATCCAGATTTCAAGTACTCAAAAATTCAAGGTTGTACAAATCCCAGGGGCCAAAATCTTTCCTGGTGTAATGCCAGTGAAATGTCAGGAGAAAAATTTGGACCCAGAGATTTTATTCAGGCCACATGCAGACAGGAACGATTTCCAAAGTACAGATCTGGATCTAGATACTGGCCGCTGTGAATGTAGGGCTGCTTGGATCCGAGCTTTGGTTCAAGCCCAACTCTAAACAATACATTGATTTAGTTTTGCTAATTTATAAGTATAGCTATTAGGTTCAGGAATTCAAAACAAATTCAGGAAATGCTTGATAATCCACAAAGATAAATAAGTACTCAATCAATAACCCTATTCACAATTAACCTGGATTTTAGGGCATATTGACTAACCGCTCATTCAGTTTCCACAGTAACGTGGCAGAAAGTGAGGCAAAATCAGTGCAAGCTTCCCACCATCTCCATCTTCCCCCCAAAAGAAAACTGACAAAAGCAAAGTACAAATTCAGGTGGCTGCAGTGTGTGTGTGCCCCTATACGATTCAAAAGCCACTCATAACAATGAGACAGGATGCTTGGGAAAATGGGGAGCAGCATATAGCCATTAAAGGATGTGATCCCGCAAATCCTTACGCCTCTGAGTTGCTCCATCAAAGGCCTCCTTGTGTGAGTAAGCAGTTGTAGGGTTGAGCCTGAACTTGCTGAATCAATATCCAAGCCACAATATGTAGCTCTGATTTTTGCAAGCTGGGAGGCTCTTCCTGTGGGTAACTTAGCACCTTCAACTCTCACTAACTTCATTAGGATGGGAGGGCCCTCAGCATGTAAAAATGAGGGACTGGGAACAGCTTTAACAAAGCAGGGCTGCCTGACACTAGTCTCCACACCAGTGCTTGTGAGCAGTAGACAACAGAAACACACATCTTGCAACATGACACAGTCGTCAACAACAAAAAGAAAAGAGGCAGTGGCTACACACCAAGAAGTGTCGGGGTCTCATTTGCCAGGACAAGTACTGGACTTCACAGGGGCACAACACACACAAACAGTAGCCCATTCATCAGTCACACAGTGTGTATCACAGAAGTGCACCTTATGTGTACAGTACACAAAAGTCACACCAAGAGCAGTCCCCCAAGAATCCCCTCTAACACAACACATGGCATCATGGACAGCTAATATTGCAGATTAGTTGTGCTCTGTCTTTTCCATGCCATGGCCCCTAAATTACTGCTTGTTCAGCCTCCAGGCCCAACTAGCTTGCTGCAACCTTTTACACAGGTGGTTCTATTGACCTTATGGCAAGTGTTACAACTGCTAATCCCAATCCTACACACCTCACTGAACAGAAGGCTGGCATTTGTCATCTGTACCGTCGCAGCTCAACTATCGGGGGGGCAGAGGGGCATGACTTTTTTATGGATAGGCTGGTGTATAGCAAAATCCAAGCTTTGACCTATAATGGCTGGAAAGGGGGAGTGTGTGAGAGAGCGACAAATTGAGAACAAGAACTATCCAATTTGTAATCAAACTCTAAGGTTAAGCTTTTCAAAAAAGGAACCTAGAGTTAAGGCCCTCAATCCACAGAATAAACATTTCAAAAGCATCTAAGTGACTTTTGGAAGTGACATCCCCATGTATCTGCCTGATTTTTCAAACTGCTGCACATCCACCAGCTCCCAATGGCAGCCAGGGGAGCTGGTGGTTGCTCAGTAATTTTGAAAGTCAAGCAGGTCCCTCAATATGGATTTAAGAACCTAATTTTAGTTTGGACTAAATTGAACCCACAATGGAATTTAGTTAAATTGTGCTGTTGCTGGAATGGAATCTAGTTCAGTTTTCCAGTGTTGTGATGGCTCTGTCAGGCAAACAGAAGTAAAAGCTTGTTTAGGTCACTTACGTAAACAGATTTGACTGGTTTTCTATACACAAAGTGCCACTTTTCAGAATAGCACCACACTTCAGTAGAGAGACTTGTGACTCTGGCAAAGTCCTTCCTTTTCACGTTTAACAGACGTGGCTGGTGGAGTTTTGTGTGTGTGAGGGCACGTGTAGTGTTTTTTAAAATCTGTTGCAGGAACCCAGGTGAGGGGCTGAGAAAGGTTCTGGGGAGACGCGCTGCACTAAGTGAGCAAGAAAAGGAGATGTTAAGGATAATTTTTTTTTCTAAGTAAATTCCCTTGTTCAGTGTTAGAAGAAAACAGCCTTTTTTTAGGATTTACCAGTGGCGCATAAATAAGAGGAAAAGAAAATGACAATGCTCAATCCTCTCCAACCATGATATTTGATAAGTCCATGCAACAGCCTACGTGGAATGGACACTTCCAAAAGGCAATGAACATTAACCCAGCAAGCAGGGAATATAGGTCAGCTCATTAATCTACACACTGGGGAGTGATGCTGAAAATATTTATAAAGCCTTTTTGCTTAGGAAGGAGATAAGAATAACTATGACATTATGCTAAAAACAAGTGTGATGAACAGATAATTCCTAAGAGCAATCTAACACACAAATGTATGCATTTACCAAAAGGTGCAAAGATCCACGGAAAACGTGGGCGACTATAAAGCACCCTAGATGAACAAGCAGAGTATTGTGACTTTGGTGTCAACACTTGAGCGATCATCTAGTAATTAGGATTTTAAACATGGAGCTTTCAGAAAAACTACAGAAATACAGCCAGGGAAACTACAGGGCAACTGATGTCTGCTCAGTCACTGAACGCATATGTCAGAAACATAAGAAAAGGAAGTGTGTTCGCTAAAGCAAAGGAATCAGAGACTTAGGCATCACTCACCTTTGCTTGGGCTAGCTTACAGAGATTTGTGTCCAGAGTGTTTATGAACAGGCTTAGACACCTGATCTCAAGAGTTGCACTAGTTACTATTGTTACTATTTGTATGACAGTACTATTGCCTGGGTTCCACTGTGCTAGACACAATACGTAACCAGACAGTCCCACAGAGCTTACAATCTGAATGGATAAGGCAGGAAAGGGGCAGGAGAATGTATTAATAGCCCCAATTTACTGACCTGGATTCTAGTCTGGTTCATGTATCATTAATGAAATCACTGGCTAATTTCTGACTGCAGAATATGGCTATTGAGGATTCATAGGGCAGAAAGCTTGACTTTCAGGTTCCGTGCTGACTTTTCAGGGCTGGCAGCTAGAAAACACTCGTGTGAGCGAGAGAGAAAAAGAGCAAAAAACACATGTGTACGTACAAAAATTAACTTGAAAATTTTGAGCTGGAAGTCATTGCAGGAGAAAAGCCATGGAATCCTTGCATTTTTTCCAGTCACTTTCCTGACATGATTGTGCTCTTTCCCTGTAAATTAGTCCAGGCAGATTAGCCTCTGCCTATGTTTTCGTTTATTGCCCACTGCAAACACATACACACATTCTCATTGGTTCTAGTCCACTCTTTGTATGATTGTTTAAAATCTCCACAGTGCTGAGGCTTGTCCCTGTAGGTTCTTCACAGTGAGGCAATATCCCTTTTTGAGTTTTCATATTGGTGGAGCTGGTATAATCTCTTCTCAGAAAATCAGCTGAAACTTATTCCCATTCATCAAGATGTTCCCTTTTAACTCAACCCAGGGATCCACTTTACAATTGACAGGCTATGGATACAGCACGGTACTCATCTCTCTTCCTAATCTATGTGCTTGCCGCAGTGCTCATAAATACAGTAAGAACGGTCATACTGGGTCAGACCAATGGTCCATCTAGCCCAGTAGCTGACTTCCGACAGTGGCCAATGCCAGGTGCTTCCAAGGGAATGACCAGAACAGGGCAATCATTAAGTGATCCATCCCATCGTCCACTCCCAGCATCTGGCAGTCAGAGGCTTAGGGACACCCAGAGTGTGGGCTTACATCTCTGACCATTTGGCTAATCAATGTAATAGTGAACTCAGTTTTCACTCCTTCACAAGCACTGTGTGGCCTTAGGGCAGTCAAAAACTGACATCAACACTGTTCATTTCTGAACCATTAATTGAATCAAAGCAAACAGTTTGGGGTGGGATTAAGAATGTATTGATTAAGGGCTTGTCTTCATGCAGAGCTGCACCAATTTAACTTAAGGTGTGATTTTAAACTAGTGAAAGAGACTGTGTGGATATTTATTTTGATTTCAATCATGCTTATTTTGCTTTAGCTTAAGCCCATTAGGAACAGGTTTAAGATTTACCAAAATAAGCCACTTTTAAACCAAAATAAGAGCTTCAAAACAGAAGCATTCGCACCAGTTCAACTAATTTGGTTTACTTAAAATAGTGCCTGTTTTTGTGCCTGCAAGGCCTAAATTGGTTTACTCCCTAATGTACACACGGTTATATTAGTATAAAGGTGTCTTATAGCAGTATAGCTGTTTCCCCTTCCCATACAGAATTAGCTATACTGGTATAAAGCACTTTCATACCAATATAATCCACATTTGGGGCAAACAGTTTTTGTGTAGCGGCAAGGACTTAAACTAAACCCCATTCTTATACTGAAATATGAGGGTCTCCACAGAGGTTTGCACCAGTTTAATTTCATAATTTAGGTTATACCACTGCAATTTTCTCATGCAGACAAAGCCTAAATTTACAAGGATGTATGACTTCATGAAAATTACTCAAACTCCTCTCTAAGACTGCTATAATAATACCTACTTCAAAGGGGTGTTATGAGGCTTAATTCATTAATGGCTGCAAACTACTTTGAGATCCTTGGATTAAAGGCACTACAGCAGTGCAAAGTATTATTAGCTAGAGGAAAAAGCTCTGAGGCAAGCATGGCATTAAATGTCGAGGCATCAAAAATCAAAACCAGGGGTGGGTTAGCTCAATGTCCCATTTTATTTTCAGTTCCAAAGCTCAAAATACTTTTAAAAAAATCATATTATGCCCTTTTTTGTATTTTTGTGATGTAAGAATAAAGTATGAAATGGTTTCAGTTTGGTATTTAAGGGTTTTTTTATTATTATTATTTAAACCTCGGGGCTTGTCAACACACAGAAGAGGTACAAACCGCTAGTGTATTTAAGTACTCCACAATTATACTGGTGTAACGGCTCTTATACCAGTATAGCTTATTGCCATAAGGGGAGGGGAATAAGCCATATCAGTACAACTGCATATTTCTAGGGGTTGCAGAACTGTTGTACATCAAATGTGGTGTAAATGTTTTGTTAAAGTCACAAGGCTAACCGAAACAGTTATACTGGGATAAAATCTGCATGAAGAAATGAAAAAGTAGGCCTGACAAGCCTGGTCTTCCTTGGAGCTGGAAGATCTCAGAGCTTGCTTATAGTGAGGTAAAGGTGTTGAATCTTCAACAAAGGCTTCCTTTATCCAAAATATTAATTAACCATGGCAGTTAAATAAGCATTAACAAAACCAAGCAACTAAATAGTTTTTTTTAAAGATTGACTATAAAACCCTTCTCATATCTGTTGCTCAAATTTCACTTCTGTCTTGTGATGTCATCACTGCACTAATTCTCCAGTCAAAGAGTCTTCCAGACAAGAGAAGACCCGAATTTTCAGTGTGAAAAACACGCAATAAAAATTCAAGTTTTCTGCATACATCATAAAAAACTCCAAATGGGCACAAATTGATCTCGTTTAAAAGCATAAATGAAAGAGAAGTCTGATCATTGTTACATTTACCTTGCTAAGCAACTGTTTTCTTAATTCCTCCCAAATCAAGTTTAGTGACTTTCCCTCCTTCCAAAAAACCTTCAAAAGAAAACGAATTCAACAGCCAAACGTAGGAATTTAATTTCTTTTTGTAAAGTTTCCAACTTTTGAGATGAAACCTTATAACTTTCCCTCGTTTCCAGGACCCATTGAAAAGGAACACTGAGGAAATGAAGTATAAGTGATTTGGATTCTCAAAGATGCTTTGTTTCTCTTCTAATAGAATGTGACGCTCTATGTAGGAGGTGGGTAGAGCCATCATAACCTGCTTTCTTCTCACTGAATAAAGAAGGTCAATATATTATCATATCAGGGAGGAGGAAATTACATAGGCGACTCTCCAGCAGACAATAAAGACAATTCTGACAGCAGGATCACAACAGCTGTAAAACTTTTCTTTTATTTTCCGACAGACATATCAGTGTTTAAATGACAGCTGAAGTAGGATGATGGACTAAATACATTATTCTCTGTGTTCCTTCTGATTTTTTTTTTTTATAGAAATACATCTTGAAGACTTGTATTCAAGTTGATCAAATAATAAGTCAATTTGTCAATAAAACAGATTAGGCCACCTGTCTATAGATATAATTTCTTTCAAATAGCTTATTTTGTTAACGTTGTCTTGAAGTAACTGCTCCATGAAAAAAATATTACAAAAATATATTACCATTTTAAGCGTATTGAAATAGAGCTCAGCCTTTGATGGCATTCAGTAATCACGGAATCATAGAAATGTAGAGCTGGAAGGGGCCTCAAAGGTCATCAGATCAAGCCCCAATGCTGAGACAGGACCAAATAAGCCTAGACCATCCCTGACAGGTGTTTGTTCAACCTGTTCTTAAAAACACCCAATGCTGGGGGGTCCACAACCTCCCTTGGAAGCCTATTCCAGAGTTTAACTACCCTTATACTTAGAAAGTTTTTCCTGCTATCTAGCCTACATCTCCCTTGATGCAGATTAGGCCCATTGCTTCTTGTCACAATTTCAGTGGACATGGTGAACAATTGATCGTAGTCCTCTTTATAACTGCCCTTAACAATATTTGAGGAGTGTTAACAGTTCTCCTCCTCAGTTTTCATTTCTCAAGACTAAACATTTTTTAACCTTTCCTCAAAGGTCGGGTTTTTCTAAACCTTTTATCATTTTTGTTGCTCTCCTCTGGATTCTCTCCAATTTATCCATATCTTTCCTAAAGTGTGGTGCCCAGAACTGGACACAGAACTCCAGCTGATGCCTCACCAGTGGTGAATAGAGTGGGACAATTACCTCCCATGTCTTACATACAACACTCCTGTTAATAAACCCCAGAATCATATTAGCCTTTTTCACAACTGCATCACATTGTTGTCTCGTATTCTAGTTGTGATCTACTATAACTTCCTAGTTCTTTTCAGCATACTACCACTAGCCAATTATTCCCAATTTTATAGTTGATTTCAGACCCATCCTCCAATTTGCCAAGGTTGAGCTGAATTCTAATCCTATTCTCCAAAGTGTTTGCAACCCCTCCCAGCTTGTTGTCATCCACAAATTTTATAAGCATGCGCTCTACTCCATTAGCCAAGTCATTAATGAAAATATTGAATAGTACCAAAACCAAGATTGACCTCTGTGGGATCCCCCTAAATACAATCTCTCAGTTGTACAGTGAACCATTGAAACTACTCTTTGAGTAAGGTCTTTCGACCAGTTGTGCACCCATGTTATAGTAATGTCATCTAGACCGCATTTCCCTAGTTTACTTATAAGACTGTCATGAGGGATTGTGTCAAAAGCCCTACTAAAATCAAGCTACATTGTGTCTACTGCTTTCCCCTGTCCATTTGCCAGTAACCCGATTAAAGAGGGAAATTAGGTTGGTTTGGAACGATTTGTTCTTGACAAATCCATGGTGGCTATTCCTTATAACCTTAGTATTTGTTAGATACTTGCAAATTGATTGCTAAATAAATTTGTTCCAGTATCTTTCCAGGTATCTTAGTTAGGCTGACTGGTCTATAATTCCCTGGTTCTTTTTGTTCCCCCTTTTAAAAGATAGGTGCAACGTTTGCCCTTCTCCAGTCTTCTGGGACCTCACCCATCCGCCATGAATTCTCAAAGATAGTTGCTAATGGTTCTGAGATTGCTTCATCTAGTTCCTTAAGCATCCTAGCTTGAATTTCATCAGGCCCTGCTGACCTGAGTGCCTCTAACTTATCTAAATATTCTTTAACCTTTTCTTTCCCTGTTTTGGCTTCCATTCCTTCCCCCTTGTTGCTAGTATTAATTGTTTTGAGTATCTGGTCACTATTAACCTTTTTACTGAAGACTGAAGCAAAACAGGTATTAAACACCTCAGCCTTCTTAATTACATCAGTTATTAACACTCCTTCCCTTTTAAGTATAGGACCTGCACTGTCCTTTGTCTTTCTCTTGCTCTTAATATATTAACATAAGCTCTTCTTTTTGCCTCTTATGGCCCTTGCTAAGTGTAACTCATTTGGTGCCTTAGTCTTTCTGATTTTGTTCCAATATGCTTGTGCTATTCTTTTGTACTCCTCCTTAGCAATTCATCTAGTATTTCATTTTTGTAGGATTCCTACAAAAATATGTTTTTATCTTTTTTAAAAAAATGTTAGTAGCTATTCTATGGACTGTGGGTTTAGAGGCCTTAGTATTGTGTACTAGAAACAAATGCTAACATTTTCGTTTGGCTCAACAGAGGCTGCATAAATTTAAGAAGTTATACATTTGGTGAGTGTCTTAGGGGAATGAATGGGTGCTGCCCATATGTTCTCATACCACCCCCTACTGGAGTATAATTTATAAATATATATATGTTGTGGGCACGAGTAAGCAATAATGTGGAGAAAGAATCTGAACTGTATTTCTGTGGTTTTGATTTCATGCCTGTCACCCATTCTGTGACCCCCATAATTACTTCCTATGCCATTACACAGTATCTGTAAGACACTTATAATATCAAATGTTCTGTGCTGCCATATCACGAGCCATTCAGTATACTTGCTGCATTAAGCTGTGATGCACTGACATGTAGCACACTGGAGCAAATAACTCCTTAGAGACAATGGGGCATATTCAGCTCTCAGTTATATGTGGAGGTACTCCTGATATACACTAGCATGACTGAAAACAGAGAAAGGACTACTAGGTTTGGATAGCATGACCAAATACAAATAAGACATACAAACATTTTTAAAAGGCAAAGTTAAAATTTGAATTGCACATGCAGTTAAAATACAGTAGCATGACAATAGAAAACCATTGTTGAGACGATGGCTTCATATTATACCATAAATACTGTTTGAGGTAAATGATATAATCATATACATAGTATATAATAGGCCTGAACTTGCAGTCCTAACTCAGGGTAAATACTCTGATGTCAATGAACGTTTTGCCCAAGTAAAATAGGATTAAGCCTGTTATTTTTATTTCCTTCTCTCTCTCTTTTTTTCATTTGTCATGTGATCATGGTGAAGGTGGATGCTCTGTATATGCATTTTTTCTCCCTTGCTTGCAAGGAGACAGGTGATGGGTAGCAGAGTGTAAGGGATTCTGGTGAGATTTTTTGTGTGTGGCGAGGATGGGATCTAAATTAAATACGGTTACATCTATGTTGTATCTGGTGTATTTGATTTGGGGGCGACTGTTTGGGACTGACTGGCCTGTTTAGCCAAATATTGTAAAGAAAATCTAGGCTGTCCAGAGCTTTGGATGAGTGCCCTTTTATTGGAAAAATGGGTAAATAAATAGTGAGATTAGATGATGAGTAGGATTCACGAAGTTTTCCCACTGCTCAAAATGGATTTTTTTGCTGTTGTCCTCACAATACGGTAACAACTGTTGAGTGAGAAGATCCTTCTCTTATGAAGTTTTTGCAGAAAGAGCAAATGTGGAGAACCATTGCTCTAGGAGCTCCAGAGTGAGAAATATCAGTATATCTTGCTGGCATGGCACCTGATTGGGTTTTAAGGATATTTTTGAATTAGTAGAACTGGTTGGAAAATAAAAAAACCTTTTCTATGGAAAATGTCCATTTGCAACTGAAATTTCAAACATTTTGAGATTTTCTAACCAGTTCTACTAATGAATTTGTGAGGCACCTTGCTTTGCAAATTCCAATTTAATCAAAACCTTGTGAGAAACAAGATCAGAACCTGAACATTTGTAATTTCTCCAACCCGTGAGTTTATGGCACCATGTGAAAGTGTCTGGAATGCTTAATTATCCGCCAAGTCCACAGACCTTGAAGCATAAGATAGCTATCCAATCTAATTTTCAACAGTTTGGCATGTCTCCACATTGTAACTAACTAGAGTTACCCGTCGCAATTGCTCTTCAAAGTAAAAATATGTGCAAAATGTCTTCATTCAGCCTAGTAGTATTATATGTCAGTCAGATTTAGGATACAGAACTGGCCAGCGATGTCCTAAAAAAATCATCTCTCATTTGAATCACTTTGAATTAGCTTGACTCTGTGTCATGTTACTGGCAAGTCTTCTTTCTTAAGCATCTTATTTGCAGGTTTGTGGTCTTCGGATTTGCTGGCAAATTCCAACGGTTTGGTGTAAGGTTTTGAAAACAGATTTAGCCAGTGGCTCTGGCAAGGACGTTGGCATTGTTTACTTCACACTAAAATTTAGTAATACTTCTAGAAAGCTGCATGGTTTTTAAAATCAAGCAGTGATTCATTCTCTAAAAACTATAATGGCCTGGATTTCATTTATCCCCACACATACAGACTATGGGAAATATCATAGGTAGGTGCCATGGCAATATGGGACTTGACAAAATCAAGATACACTGAAATGTCTATAAAATCTCTACAATTGAAAGACAATCTGAAAAGTGTTTTTGGTTCATAACACCCAAGTTTAGGTTCTGAGTTTCACATTAGCACTGGACAAGCCCAAATATCATGGCATAGAGTTAATCTTGTTTTTAGCAGAACAAGAGCTGCAAAAATACAAGTGCTAGGCCTCACTAGGAATTAGTTACTTTCCTCTCTAAATACTAATTGGTTTGGGTATGTCCTGTGTGACATTTATGTCATGTTGTGATGATCATGGTTGCATACAGTCCTGCCTATCTTACAGTGGTTTTACAGTTCGGCAGGGAAATTACATTGATTTAGCTTGATTTCCTATAAAGAGACACTGTGACCCAGATGCACAAAGGTACTTGACACTAAATCTGTGTGATCTAGCCACAACTGCCATCCACAAAATCCTCCCTCGATTGCCACCTAACCCTGTAGGCACCTAAAAATACACTCAGTATCTACCTTTTTTACTCTACAAGTTCCCTAGGTGCTTAAATTCCTTCCTCTGGGCACATGCACTTCTGCCTCAGTCATCTAATCCCCAGTGTGATCCTCAACTCAGGTGGAGATAGGCACCTATCTTGCCAGTGGAGACTGATCTGGCAAGCGTACTCAGAGTATGCCTAACTCATGGACTGTCCTTCACTGGAGATTTTCAAAAAAGAGGCTGGATAGCCATCTGTCTTGGATGGTTTAGACCAGTGTTTCCCAAACTTGGGATGCCGCTTGTGTAGGGAAAGCCCCTGGCGGGCCGAGCTGGATTGCTTACCTGCCCAGTCCGCAGGTCCGGCTGATCGCGGCTCCCACTGGCCGCGGTTCGCTGCTCCAGGCCAATGGGGGCTGCGGGAAGCGGTGTGGGCCGAGGGTTGTGCTGGCCGCTGCTTCCAGCAGCTCCCATTGGCCTGGAGCAGCGAACCGCGGCTAGTGGGAGCCGTGATCGGCCGAACCTGTGGACGGGGCAGGTAAACAAACCGGCCCGGCCCGCCAGGGGCTTTCCCTACACAAGCAGCGACCCCAGTTTGAGAAACACTGGTTTAGACACAACAAATCCTGAATCTTGGCCGGGGCATTAGACTAGATGACCCTTGTGGTCCCTTCTAAACCTACAGTTCTATGATTCCACACAAAATGGCTAGGGGTGGGGAGTAAGGAGGAGGAAGGAAGACATCCCTTTAGCCCGGTGATAGGGTACGCACCCAGGATGTGTGTGACCCCAATTCAATTCCCTTCTCTGCCTGATGAGAAAAGATTTGAACAGGGGCTCCCCCCCTTAGGTGAGTGCCTTAATGACTAGACTGGGATATTCCAATGTGGGGGCTCTCCATCTTGCCTACTGAAGTTGTTCCAATTTGTATTAAATAAATATTAATTGGGCCAAATTAACTGATACTTGCCAGAAAGCTGGAGAAACCTTCTCATCAGGCCGAGGGGGGACTGAACCAGGGTGTCTTATACCCCAGTGAGTATCCTAACCACAGGGCTAAAGACTATAAGGCAATCCCCCTTCCCCTCTTTGTGTGATGCGAAACAGGTGTCTAACTCCTTGCAAGAAATGTCTTCCTGAATCCAGGAGATGGTTTCCCATTGGTAAATCGCTAGCAAAGATAGGTGCCATCCTTAGATGCCTATCTCTGACAGAGGGGCAGGGCTTAGAACACAGAAACTCTTGTCAGCCTATCCAATTGGCTAGCTTAGGCAACTCCCTGCCTAGTATGCTGGTTTTTGTGGATCACATTCTCAGGCACATGCGTATTATATTATGACTATAATGTAGTGGTTCTCAACCCACGGCCCAATCACACACAGCTGCGGCTATGTGACATCCTCAGGGCCATACAGGTAGTATCTATATTGTGTGGATGCGGCCCACATAACACATAGAGAGCTGTATATGTGGCCCACAATGGTAAATAGGTTGAGAACCACTGCTATAATGGCCTGTTCTACAACAGACTTCTAAAGCACATTTCAGGTCATTTTTATTTTTCACTGTTAATATCTACAATATTCTCTCCACTGTCGCTATAAGTGGCAGATAGTTATTCCACAAAAAAGGATTATGGGCCTAATCCACCACCCACGTAAGTCAGTGGGAATCTTTCCATTGACCTCAATGGGCCATTAGCTCTGGCCATATTTCTTGCTACAATTTTGAGATAGGATTTTTTTAAAAAGACCAGAGCCATTGAACTGCCATACCTGGGTTCTGCACATACACTGTACAATTTCCTGTAATTATTACCAACAGATGATGTCACTGCAAATTATTTTATGTCACTATCCTTATCCATTGTAAATATGGAATGCTGTTATGTCATTACATGCGCTAAATATGTCGTCATAATTTGTCTTTCACATCACAAATATTTTATCATATGACATTATTACACCTCCAGATACTTTGAGTAATTATCATTCATACGGAAAAAGGTATTTACTGTAATTATGTCACTTGATGAAATTACAGTAATTGCATCGAAAAATGGTAGCCCATGACTAATAAATAAAAATAGCATGGACATTCACATAAACTGACACTAAAAATGTTAAGGATCTGAGGCAAACTCACAATGGCAAGGAACTTCATAATTAAGAATTTAATCTCCAACAACATTGTAGGGAGCCACGTTTTTTAGATTAAATCACACAAGGGAAAATGTAGAGAGGTAGGACTCCGACAAAAATAAGGGGCAAATCAAAAGAGAAACTGGCACAAAGCACAACCTCGCACGCTGTAAGTCTGTGCTCAATAGTATACCCAGGTGCAGTACAGCAGTACCCAATGACATTGCATCATGACTAAAGGCAAGGGTCCAAAGTCAGAGCTGGTGTAAGCAGGTTCCATGGGAACCTCACTCTACCCCTAACCCAGTGGGGACATAAGTCATGCTGTAGGTTATACACTGGGAGCCAGATTTACAAAGGTACTTAAACACCTAATGGGATTTACAAAGAGCCCCTAAGCAGTTTAGGCTCCAAACACCCACTGATATTCCAGGGGAGTTAGGCACTTTCTCAATCCCAGTAGGTGCCTATCTGCATCTTTAATCACCAAAATACCTTTGTAGCTCTGGCCATGGGTGCAAGCAGCAAAATAGTGTAACTTGCACTAATTTATCATTCAGGGCCTGGCTCCTGCTGAAATCAATGGAAGTTTTTGCTGATGACCTGAAAGGGAGCAGAAGAGAGCCTTCCACAGAGGAAGAATGCTATGTACAAAGTAAATACTATATTCATTAGTTAATTGCATTATTTTTTCTCTGTAAAGAAAAATTTCATCTACCTCCTCAGTAGCTATTGCAAAATGCCTAAGTACTGGTACCGGGAACCATAAGAGAAAACCTTGTTAGGAAAGTACACCACATCGCTGTCTGACTGTTGGCTGGCTTTTCAGGAGGCAGTGATTTATGAAAGTTGTTAGAGCTGCCTCACACTTTATAAGCATCTTCACGAAGTGGTCTATAGGGAGGGGACCACAGCCTGCAACACATAGAGCCTAGGATCCACAAGGTTTGGGGGTCAGGCTCCATGGCCTAGTCCATATGTATGAAAGAGTAAGCCAGGCTCACTCCCCTTTGTGGAATCTCCACAAGAACCTCACAGAGCCTTCAGTTTGCAGGATCAAGACCCACGGGGTTAACCATCCTTATCCTAACACAGATACCCAGCTCTATTCCGGGCCCTGATGCACTTCTATACCTCCAGCTCTGACCGCTGAATGAAGTTACCCCTGCTACTGTTAATTTGAGATGCCCAAATTACATGGTGCAACAGCACAGTAAACTGTAGTACACTGAGCCAGCTTCCTACTGTACATCATGTGAAGACTGGGTTTCTGTCCAAGTTAAAAAAAGAAATTCTGCTTCTAGTTAGAATATCCAGTCATAATTCAATATATGGGGCCATTTTAGAAAATGTGCTATTCATATTTATGAAAGGCTTAATAGATGCAGCTGCATCCTTTAACAAATTATTATAAGGCATGGTATGAAATGCATTAGTAAGAAATGCTTAACAGATGATGCTGTGACAAGCTGTTACAACGCATGTTAGAAGACGTCAATATTATTAAATCTATGTGCTTGGTTAGCACATGAATATAAATAATTTTTATGCATGCTACAAATTGCCATGCTTTATTAATGACGACGTATTTATAAATGGTACCTTACTGTAAAGCATTATTTAAAACCGCTAGCCAGAAGGCCTTATAGTAATACTGTAGTTGCACTATTATGCTGTGAAACAGACTGGAAGGGCTGTTTTATTCTACTACATAAATATACTAGGCAGGATTCAATTTAAATTGATAGACGTCAATAACTGTCAATTTCAGCTGACACTGAAATTGATGAAAAAAATCTCCATTGGTAACAATGGGCGAGAGTGGAGCCTCCCCACACACCTCATGCCTGCAGGGATCAGGTGTCACTAGCCCTGCAGCCAATGCAGAGCCCTCTGCAGCCCTGCTGGCATAGGAGTGAGGAAACAGTTCCTGCCCGGGACTGGCCCCTGTATTCTGGGCTGGTGAGCGAGTGAACAGGGCCATGACAGCAGAGATGCAGAGGGTTTCCCGCATGGCCATGGGGCCAGTGACATGGGATCCCTGCAGACCCCCAACCAGGGCTGTGAGGACAATAACTCCCTGGTCACAGGGGAAGGCAACTCCGCTGCTAAGCTTCCCCTGCAGAGGGATGGAACCAGTCAGCAGCAGGGTGACCTCCCCCACAGCCGGGGTCTCGACCTCCTCCTCCTCCTCCTTGCAGTCCTGTTCAGGAGTCTCTGCTCTGCCCCGCCAGGACTCCAGCCTTCCCTGCACCTTGTGCCTGCAGGAATCAGGTGTCACCAGCCCCACCTCGGCAGCTCCACTATTACAGCCCCGTTCACTCACTCACTCACCAGCTGAGAGTGTGAGGGCAGGAACCGTTCAGCAGCTAAGTGGTCTCCTCTGTGGCTGAGGGCTCATCCTCCTGCTTGCAGCCCTGGCTAGGGGGTCTCTGCTCCACCAGGCCAGGACCGCAGCCTCCTCCTCCTCACCTAGCACCCTGGTGTCTTGGGCCCCTCAGCCACACAAGGAGCCCCCTTGGAGCCTCACTGTCAGCACTGCTCTAACTCTAGCCCAACCCAATTCCCTTAATTTTCTGCACCTGCAAAAATAAAAAAATAAAAATCAATATAAATGGTCAACATTAGAAAAAAATAAAAAGCAAATTCTGCCAAACCTATGTATAAATGGCATCAGTGCCGCTTCAAACAAACCTGGGCTCTGAGCCCTGAAAAGCCAGTCTGTAGAGGCCTCTTTTATACCTTAACTGAAAGTTGCTAGGTTTCAGTGGTAGCCGTGTTAGTCTGTATCAAAAAAAAAAAAAAAAAAAGAGTCCTTGTGGCACCTTAGAGACTAACAAATTTATTTGGGCATAAGCTTTCGTGGGCTAGAACCCACTTCATCAGATGCAAGATACAGGAGTAGGTATACATACATGAAAGGATGTGGGTTGATTTACCAAGTGTTAAATCAGTCTAACGAGATAAATCAATTAACAGCAGGATACCAAGGGAGGAGAAATAACTTTTGAGGTGGTAAGGGAGGGATAGGTTGTAGATCCTTGATGATGCGCTGGAGAGGGTTTAGTTGGGGGCTGTAGGTGGCGGCTAATGGCGCTCTGTTACTTTCTTTGTTGGGCCTGTCTTGTAGTAGGTGACTTCTCGGTACCCTTCTGGCTCTGTCAATCTGTTTCTTCACTTCACCAGGTGGGTATTGCAGTTTTAAGAACGCTTGATAGAGATTCTGTAGGTGTTTGTCTCTGTCTGAGGGATCGGAGCAAATGCGGTTTTATCTTAGACCTTGGTTGTAGACAATGGATCATGTGATGTAGTCTGGATGAAAGCTGGAGGCATGTAGGTAAGTATAGCAGTAGTAGGTTTCCGGTATAGGGTGGTGTTTATGTGACCATTGCTTATTAGCACTGTAGTGTCTAGGAAATGGACCTCTTGTGTGGACTGGTCCAGGCTGAGGTTGATGGTAGGGTTGAAATCTTGGTGGAATTTCTCAAGAGCCTTCTTCCCATGGGTCAGGATGATGAAGATGTCATAAATGTAGTGCAAGTAGAACAGGGGCATAAGGGGACCAGTAGGAGAGCACTTCAATCTCTCTGGTCACTCAATAACAGACCTCAAAGTGGCAATTCTTCAACCAAAAAAACCTCAAAAACAGACTCTAACGTGAAGCTGCGGAACTGGAATTAATTTGCAAACTAGATACCATCAGATTAGGCCTGAATAAAGACTGGGAGTGGTTGGGTCATTACAAAACCTAAACTTAATTTCCCCAATACTAATTTCTCCCTACTGTTACTCACACCTTCTTGTCAACTGTCTGTAATGGGCCACTCTCTTACCACTTCAAAAGGTATTTCTCCTCCTTTGATATCCTGCCGTTAATTGATTTATCACATTAGACTGATTTAACACTTGGTAAAGCAACCCACATCCTTTCATGTATTTATACCTACTCCTGTATCTTTTACTTCATACATCTGATGAAGTGGGTTTTAGCCCACGAAAGCTTATGCCCAAATAAATTTGTTAGTCTCTAAGGTGCCACAAGGACTCCTTGTTTTTTTTGAAAGTTGCTAGTGTCACATCTCTGTTACTTTGATCTGAATTACAGAGATGATAAAATGCATTGGTCTGATTCTTACTTCACTTACACCAGTGTAACACAACTGACATCAAGGCTGTTACTTCCAGTTTACTCCACTAAAAATCATAGCAGAATCAGGCTACATCATTTTGGTCTCAAACTAGAGCTGAGTGAAATTCAAAATTTTGTTGCACAGAATTCCTTGTGAAAATCTGTGTAACTCTGTATTGTGCAATTTTACATATCTCAGACTTTGCTTTTCTACGATATTTCTTTCATATGGCTGGTTTTTCCAATGAAAAGAAGTTAATTTCTACATGTTTTCAGTGCAAACCCATTTTCACTCTAGAAATTCTAATACTGCAGACATTCCCAGAAATGGGCTCATTTTAATATTCACAGCACTATGTGAAATTGCATGACTTTTTAGCAGTTTTATGCCTTTAATATTTTGCACACTTTATGTTGCCTAAAGCTGCAATCAGAATTATAGCCCTGTTGTGGTAGTCCCTGAAAACACACATAGATGGGTGTTATAAAACACAATCCCTGGCATGAAAGGCTTAAAATCGAATTAACAAAGAGACACAAATAGTCACAGAGGGTATAAATGTACACAACTTGATGGTTTCAAATTCTTGGTTATTGTTAAGAAAATCTCTTCATATATCTGTATTTTTTAAAACTGCACATTTCTGTCTTTTTTTCAACTCTCTGCCCAATTCTGTCTTCTTTATTATTGTTAAAGTTTTTCCTTATTTCCAGGTTTATTTAATTATCTTTTCCAAACCCTAGGATTTTATGTTTGCTAAATTAACCTCTAAGGGCTAGATCCTGCCACTGGATCTGTGCAGATGCAGGGCAAAGGTGCTTCAGAATCTACTCTATTCCTATGAACCTCACTCTCCTTTCCCTCCACACAGTGAGCTCAAGCGCTCTCCCTGATCCATCCCATGCCAGCTACAGTGCATATTGTTCAGGCTTATATCTAATTTTTTATAGCATGATATTTGCAGTCATTAGAAAGCACCAAAATCAGGAAGTATAGAAGCCGATGAAACTTCCCAATCTTTTCGCTAAGATTAAGCAGTATTATCAATTTAATAATCTGATCTGACCTTTTTGGGGAACTACGTCCTGATGTGACAGAGGATTTCTGTGTGTATATATTAATTGGCATAGGATTCTGTCTGTCTAGATAAGGTACTTAGATGGCTCCCATCATAGCAAGATCAGAGTGCTTCACAATCTTTGGTGTATTTGTTTTCACAACATCCCTGTAAAGTAGGGAAATGCTACTATGCCCATTTTACAGATGGGAAGCTCAGGCATACAGAGACTACGTGACCTGCCTGAGATCACACAAGAAGCCTATGGTTGAGCAAGGATGAGAACCCAAAGTCCTAGGCTAGTGCCTTAACCAATGGAACTTTCTTCCTCTCTTTTGGATCTCTCTCCTATGATGGGCCAGATTCACCTCTTGCACCATGGATGAATATAGTCCATTTGCTTTTCCATCACTATTATGACCATAGAAATAAAAAGTGTACCTAATTTTTTTGGAAGCTCATAGATGTTGCATGTGTATTCAGTCTAAGTTCTGGGCAAGGTTTCAAATAGATTTATTTTACACGTAACACTCATCCACCCGTACTCTTGACTTCCCTATTTTATTTTCATGCTTCATATTTCAAGGCACACATTGACTTATGTAATATAGACATGCTGAAGGACTCATACTGTGTTTATCTGTGCAGCACTGTCTTTGACATCTATTAGCCTTGATACGATCTTAATCTTTTGTATCTCGCTGCATTACTTTCTAGTCATATTCACAATTCTTCCTATTATAGTATAATCCATCTAGTATCACTCTTTTCTTTGTTTTCCTGTTCTTCGTCTTTAATTCCTGAGCCAACTTTCTACTTATTCCATGACTCCTGCACCCAAAACATTATTTACAACCTTGAATGTGGAACTTTGTCAAAAATCCTTTCTGAAGTGTAAACAGCTTTGTCATTTCATCACAAAGTTTGCCATTGTGTTCCAAAACTCTCCTTCCCTTAATCTTCAAGGTTGTGTGTCATTTTCCTTCTGTAACTATTTAAATTCCAGGTGGAATTCTGTCACACTGAAGCTCATAAGCTGAGATGTTAAAATAATAGGAGCCAACATTTCAGAAACTATTCCTGACTTGTACTTTGATAAGGTTTTTTTAAAATGCAACAACGTTAACCTAAAACTTCCCTTCCCCCTCCCCCTCCCCCGCCACCGCCTAGGTGGAAAGAAGGAGAAATGTTACCTCTGTGGCATCTCTCCTTCTAGTCTTGTACCAGTCCAGAGCCCCTTTGGGGAGCTGCATAAGGATGTGGGACAGGCTGAAACAGAAGATTTAAGCGACCGGGGATGGTACCAGTAGAGTAGTCCATTGGAGCTATGCTGCAATGGAGCCATTTGGAAGCAAACCCTTTCTACATGGACAACCTTGGCTGCAGATTCCCTAGGATCTGCAAATTTTGTGGGCCAAAGCTCCAATTATTTCCAGAGTTGTGGCAAGCCAGTCTCATCTTCCTCCCTCCACTACTCCAATCCCCCCGCACACATACCAGGATGATCCACAGGAAATTCTGGCCCTTTCCTGTCCTCTAAGTGTTTTTCCTAGGTAAGGAATAATCCATGTCCTTCTTATTAAATATCTCTAAGTTTTCAATAACTGTACCAACCAGTTAAACAGCAGAGGATATTATTAACTATTTCAAATGACTAGATAAAAGTAAAAATAATGCCTGGCACAGAGCACATTTCATAGAGGATCTCAAAGTGCTCTACAAAGATTAATGAAGCCCCATTGCACCAGAGCAAAGCTGGAAAGTGTTGTCACACCCATTTTACAGATAGCCAGACTGATAAACTGAGAGATATAAATGACACACTGCCGACAGAACTTTTGAAGGGCCCCTCATTCCAGTGCTGTTGTGG
The DNA here is from genome assembly GCF_027887155.1 of Malaclemys terrapin pileata. NCBI lineage: Eukaryota > Metazoa > Chordata > Testudines > Emydidae > Malaclemys > Malaclemys terrapin. The sequence continues at coordinate 118,895,540 of NC_071505.1, forward strand.
CCAGACTGTTCAGACAGGCGACAGGCCCATCTTCAATCTGCAGATATTTGCTTTATATCCACGGACCATGTTTTCAGATCGGACAAATTTTGTATCTGTGCAGGGCTCTACCCATTTTGCTGATTTGGATCCCTCTGCTGGAAAGTTTGCTATACTGCCTGTTGCACAAGAGCAGGCAGATGTCCCTACAGAGAAAGAACTATACAAGTAACTTCCATTTTCTTCACTTTGATTTTATTTTCTCCTTTTTTATGGTATGGAGCAGTGCTCCAGCTACCTCAGTGGCAGAACCGCCACCGAAAGCCAGGAAGGAAAAAAAGAATAGGACCATAAATAGAGATTCTGTTTTTCCCTTTATTTATATTCTTTATACATTCAAAGTTGTTATTTTATATGTTTCTCTATTTAGATGATGTGTGAATTCTATGTACACTTTTTTCCTCAGAGGCACGCATTGAGTGTTTGTTTGTACATCTGTATTATGCTCTACTTTTCCTCATATTCACAGATTTTTATTAAAATATTTCCATAAAACAGGTTGTTACCAAAAATAAATGAACAGATACAAATTAATACATAAAAACAGATGAGTTGTATAGAATATTTACAAACAATTGGATGGAATGCAAAGCTTCACATAAATATTCACATACATACCACTATCTAGTGTGAATTTAAGAGTTACTTTGTAGTTCTAAGGTAGGCTAGTGCTAACTTAGAGACTTTTTCTCAATTCCTTACACCTTGGTTAAATTGCTACAGCAGTCAGAATGGTAGCATTCTGCACCCACTTTACCCAGATGTAAATACCTATACATTGTACAAGGCAGTGAAGAATTAGGCTGAAAGTGATCAGAACAGAACTGGTAGGACCACGGTCTCATTTTCAAGATGTAAAAAAATGTAGCACAAAGGAGTTAAGTGACTTAACCAAGGTTACACAGCAATTAAGTATCAGCACCAGGATTAGAATTCTGGTCTTTTGTTTGTTAGACTTTTGGCTAAGACAGAATTTTTTTTAAAAAAAAGGAGTTATTTACTGACAAAAATATCTATTACTATAGCAACTAAGTGTTACTTTACAGAATTAAAGAAAGGTCATTCCATAAAACCACACAAAGGGTCAAAAATAAAAAATCAAATTTCCCCCCAAACTCGGTCCAAAATATGACAATATATAAAAAAATGACACCAAAATAAATGGGGACCCAAGGTGGCATATCCCTACTTATGAGATTAGCTCCGTTGAAGATAATGGGACTACATGCATGAATAAAATTTACAAGACAAGCACGAGACCTTACATTCTTCCCTATAGCTCACTAAGCTCTAGTTCAATTAAGCCATCTCAGAAAGTCAAATTCAAAGGCCGGAGATCTATAATTGAGAAAGTCCTTCACAAGTCACAGAAGTTTAACAAAAGCAACTACGAGTCCCCCAGGTGATTCTGACTGCTGCAATGGGGTACCTAGTGAAAGGCCAATCCTCCAGCCTACTGTATCCCAGACATCTTAACTTTTAAAGATCATCATCAGAAAACAGAAAAGGAAGCCATGTCAGACTTAAGCACGGGAGTTGTGTGTTCACAGAATCTCACACCACACAGGAGGATGTAAAGAAGTGAAATGGGAGCCAGGATTTGGCCCTGTTACATGATGTCTATGCACAATAGGGAAAGTTAGGGCTATATGGTCAATCTTAACTTTGGCATTTCCTGACTTTTTGGTGCTCAGCCATGCAATTATATCATTGCATTAACATTAGATATGTATTTTCCTTTAATGTGATCAAGTTGCAAAGGCAAAACTGTACAGACTACTGCATAATATGAAAGCGTCTTTCAAAATGCAAGATTCCTTTCTACTTTCTGTTAAATAGGTGACTTATAGAAGGATGTAATGCACAGGAAAATAACTTTTCCAAGGGAAGGCTGCTTTGTCAACCTTTTGCCAGATTCTAGGAGTGATTGGCTGTTCATGTGCAGTCTGCACAAGTACTGTAGTTTGGAAGTGAAGGCAATTAATTTTAGTTGTTGACTTAAACTGCTGTTGAGAGGTACTTCATTTCCCGATTCCTCCTCCTATAAATAGATTAAGGGTTACATGAAAGTCAAGTCGTGCTCGTTTGTCCTCCCTCTAGATAGATTTCTCATGACTGCTTATCTATCAGCTCCCCCCTTAACACAATTTGTTACTCAAATTAATTTAGCTCACTTTCTCTTATTGGTCAACAGCCAAAAAAAAAATCTTCTCCTGTTTCATTTTTTAAAACACTTTAGAATGAATATTTTCTGGACAGGAGGTTGAACAAACTGTGTCTTGAACTAAGGATTGAAACAGCTACAGAAAATGTGTCTTTTGGAGGGAAGAATGCTTGTGTTCGCAGTCTGGAAGGGACTAGTAATAATAGAGATTGAAGTCTCTGGACCCAATCCTGCAGTTGTCACACATGTGTGGCTTCCATTGATATTAATGGGAGTTGCACGTGCATAACAGCTGCAGCATAAATCCCTCTGTCTACTAACTAGACATTACTTGATGTTACCTCATTATAACTTTTTAATGTATTGTCTGCAGTCCATGTTTCTGTGTAGTAACTGATCTAGGACCTCAACACTCATATTTCTAAAAATGAAGGACAATTTAGTTTCCTACCTTATTTACCCATAGGGCCTTTTCTAATGTTGAGAATATTTAATGTGCCAAAGTTTTCCAAATCTGAACAGCATATTAAAAATAACCAAAGTGGAAAGTTGTTCCCATCTGATGATCAGGGATTTATGTGACATGAGTTTGGTGATCTCAGATCAGTTCCCAAAGGATTGACATCCATGTCACAACCTACATTGGTACTTTATGGCAACCTCATTGGCAATCTCAGCAGAGACCCAGGACTGAATGGTCAAGGAGACTGGACTATCTCCCCAACCACAACCCTAGAGATGACTCACTCTGGGTTAAAGCTAAGACATATTTGTCCTTAGAAGTCCTCTGCTTATTCAGAACAGATACAGCATAGACAGCACAAACCTATGGTACTAAGATGCCACATACTTAGGTCTCAGATTTTAGTTCAGGGCCATCCCAATTGATTTAATGATTATCAGTCAGTGTGCTTGGTCCTATAGCAACATAAAAGTAAGACAAAGTCTCTGTTCCAACATACTTATAATGAAAGGGCCCAATCCTCAAAACATACATGCAGGCAAGCAAGTTACTCCTACGTGGATTTGGAGCAAGGCCGGCTTTAGGCCGATTCCCCGGAATTGGGCCCCGCGCCTTAGGAGCCTTTTTAATTTTTAAATTTTTTTTACTCACCCGGCAGCGGTCCGCTCCTGGTCTTCGGTGGCACTTCAGTGGCGGGGGAGGGGGGTCCGTTCTCTGGGTCTTCGGCAGCATTTCGGCATCGGGGGGGCCTTCAGTGCCGCGGAAGACCCACCTCCGAAGTGCTGCCAAAGACCCAGACCGCCGTTGGGTATTCGAATCGGGCCCCGCAGGTCCTAAAGCCGGCCCTGGTTTGGAGGATTAGGCCGTTAATTCTGATATAGACAATGTAGTTCAGACAAATCTGAGCCGTTGGTTTGAAGGTACAGTGCATATTTTTCTCTCTCTCTCTGGTGAATTATCATTGAAAAATTTTCATCATGGACATGTGTTTTAAGATGAGACTTCCTTCATCTAACATTCTGGTCATTCTCTTATTGCTTCTCATCTTCTCAAGTTGGATCTGCAAAATTCATTTGCTCTAAATCATGTAATGTAAAATGAATTTCACTAGAAGAGCTATATTTTGTCATTGGAGATGCCAAATAGTTAATTGGAACCACTGCACTTAGTAATTCTTGCCAAAAGAAACAAAAGAGAATGAATTTTAGGAAAACTTACACTTGTATAGTGGATATTTTGGGGTAGGGATTTGTGCAGGTGTGTGCATGTCTCCCTTGTGTACTTGATAGCCTATATGTTTATTAGAGTTTAACCCTGAAAATGTCCCCTCTCCCACATCAACAGGAGGGGATATTGACCAGACAGCAGTGAATGAAAAGGAAGCCATGGGATGTGATACAGTGCTGAGGGCAGGGAACACATGCTTGGAAAGACGGGGACTGGACACATCTCACCTGTGATCCTTGGTCTTCCCATTAGTTTGAGTTGGCTCTCATGTACGTCCCCTTACCCCCCGCTCTTTAAACTCTCCCGGGCTTTTCAAAAGCCTCTTGCCCCTATCAGCTGCCCTGCCCTCCCTCCCCTTAGTTGTACCACAGGAGCTGTGCTTTTCAGGATGCCGCAGATCTGACTGATTGCCTGTTTTGGGATCGGGGAGGAAATGTTCCTACTGGGCCAAATTGGTCAAGGTCTTATAGGTTTTTCCACCTTCCTCACAGCATCATTGAGGAACAGTCGGGTTAAAAGCAACAGGATTTGAAAACTGAATATCAGGAAAGGTAAGACTGCTTAGCTCATCACAACTTGCAGCTGGTGTTCAGTGCAGGTAAAGAGTAAAAGGGCCAGCTCCCAGAATAAATGAGACCTGGGGGGTTTTACTGGTGGACATTGTGCCTAGAGGAGGAGAGACCTGAAGTCTCTGTAGACAGCTTTGCAGAGGCCCACCCTTGGTGCCCTGTGCCCTCCCATGCAGGGGGAGGGAGAGAGGATTCAGAAGTTATTTGAGTCCTAGGAGTAGGCCAAGGAGCGTCTACCCTGAGTTACTGGTTATATGGTGGAAGCCTGTAATTCCCTAGTGGAGTCAGTTAAATTCCTGATATGTGAGAGTGGGGTTAGGGGGAGACATATTGCCCATCCCTAGGGTTAAATTAATAATTTCAGCCTACTGCTTAAATCCAGCCCTGTGCCTATCATTCATTCAGTGAACGTCCTGATCAATTCGTACACACATTTGTAACATTAAGCACACAGCTAGTTTCATTGAGTTACGTACATGCTTAAGTGTTTGCAGGTCTGGGCCTCACACTGTAAGTTCTTTAGGGCAGAAACCTGTGTGTTTTTACAGTGTTTGGCACTATGAGGTCCTGACCCTGACTGGAGCCCATGGGTGCTATTACAGTACAGTACAACTAAATAATAAAAGACTGGTGGAGTTTGGTTGTGAACTGAAAAAACAAAATATAAATACTGATTTAAATAATCTGCTACAAGAACGTCCCCAGGGGTATCTGTTCCTTTTATTTAGTTAGGTAGAATCGTCTAGGATGCTAAGCAGCTGAAAAGTTAATCAATGAAGGATTTGTTTTATTTATTTAGCAATCTCATGTTCCAAATTAAAATTACGTGTGTTATGTTGGGTTTTTTAAAACCCACCAGTACCATCTGTGAATTGAATGGTGTCATTACACCAAAGTACTGCAATTAGAACAAGAGGGTAAAATAAATGCCAATGTTAAATACAGATGTGCCAAATATGATGGGTGATTCATATACAGTTTAAAATAAATTGACAGGCACGTGCAATGTGGAAACCGTCCAGGCTAAAGCACGGATAGAACTGGCTGGTGGATGTCATGCTTGTTCCATATAGAAAACTTTGGAAAGAGCATTTTTAGCTGTAAAGAAACTTTAATCTTAAGAACAACAAGTTATTCATCTGAACCAACACTCCTGTTGTTCCTGTGTGTGGTGATAGATTTGAGTTCATAATAGAGCACACACAATTATTAAAATAATAGGTTGATCTACATCACTGTCATTATAGGTTTTGTGGAGGTTTTAGGCCCTGATTCAGCAAAAGCATCCACTTAACCTGGCTTTAAGCACACCCTTAAATGCTCTGCTGAACTGCAACCTTGGGATACGTCTACACTATCCACCGGATCGGCGGGTAGCTATCGATCTATCGGGGATCGATTTATTGCGTGTAGTGTATACGTGATAAATCGATCCCTGATCGCTCTCCCGTCGACTGCTGAACTCCAGCTCGGCGAGAGGCGGAAGCAAAGTCGACAGGGGAGCAGTGGCCATCGATCCTGCGCCGCGAGGATGCGAAGTAAGTGATTCTAAGTCGATCTAAGATATGTCAGCTTTAGCTACGCTATTCACATAGCTGAAGTTGCGTATCTTAGATCGATCCCCCTCCCCAGTGTAGACCAGGCCTAAGTATCCCAGAGCCTCTCTGCATGAAGATGCACACAGCACACCTCAGGAGAGTTCTCAAAAGCAGGTTTAATTCACTCTTGTTCTCCCCTGAGCTTGAGCCATCTAGGTGCTAGACTGCCTCCCACCTACCCCCACCGCCCCCCACACACATATAAACGTTGGATCTTTAATCTATTCTGGGAAAGCAATAACTATATTTATATATTTTATATTGGGGGAACTATATATTTTTTTAAATTCCAATGTTTTATTTCAGCAAGATCCACTGACATTTTTAAATTGATCCTTTCTGCTTTTCCTCAGAATAATAAACTAGTATCCCCATAGTGACTGTCATTTCGGAGTCAACTCTCAGGCCCATTCCACCTTTCCTGTCAGGCAAATAAATCTGAATTTGCACCTTACTTTTGCCTCCACCCGATCATTTCTGTTTCTGAAACCCTTGAATGTCTATTAATGGTGATGTTATTTTTTCCTTTAACGCTGATGCAAAATTTGACACCTGCCATAAGGTTTAGAGGTACATTCTGTCCTGGCTGAGGTTCAACGCTGACATCATTGTTGCACTGTTATAATTTTCTCTGATAGGTGGAAGTCTACGCTGATGGCTGCTTGAAATAATTCCATATCAAGCCAAGTTCTTTCATCTTTCAGTTTGCTTTTTTCTGAATGCATAATAATAGTCACTGCTCTGCAGTCCAGTTTCAGAGAACTTTACTGGCAGAGAACTTCACTTGCTCTCCCCATTCCCCACTTTCTTCAAGGAAAGAATACATTGCTGGGACGTTAGGGGAGCATTGTGATGCATCAGCACCTCTCTTGGCAGTATTAACATCTATGGCAGTCATACTTGGGGCAGTAAATTGGGATGGAGTCGCACACTCCAAGACTAGGTAGACACACTATTTGGCCATGTTAGCTGTGAACAGTTGCCTCAGCGTGGAACTACCCCACAAACTTCAGAATGTGTCAAAGCTATGGTAGGCAGAGTTGCTGTTGCTGGCTTTGCTTCACATAGCTAAGATAAGGGCCTCTGTTTGTTGCTGTGGTACAAAAATTATAAACAACATACTGACATTTTTAAATATATCTTATATCTATAACTATCCATATATATATATATATAGAGAGAGAGAGACAGACAGACAGACAGACCCTGACCCTTGCTCTAGCTATGTATCTCTCTCTGGTGGTGGAAAGCTAACAGATCAGGAGCCAGGCACTGAGGAATCGCTGGGTGGCATCCGGGTGCCACAGTGACTCCTGTGCTCTCCCAGCCTCCTGTGCAAAGACATGTGTGTGAGAGAAAGGGTCGGTGGCAAGATCATATGCCCTGGCTAGAACAATGGCCTTTTGGGATCCTGAGCAATTGGGTATAAGTCAAAATGCCCCAAAGCTGCTCTAGTTTTTGCCAAGTACAGGACCACTTCTTGGCCAGTCTTAGTATCAGAGAAACATAAAAGTCATCTTTGTTCCCTACTTCCAGTCCCACATGAAGCACAATTTAGCTGGACCAGAGGATCAAACCCATACAAGCCATATTAACATTTATTCATTCATTTTCTTAGTGCACCAAACAGCATCTCTTTCATGCTACATTCTGAACCTGAATGAATGTAAAATTGGATTAAATTAAACACAGCAAACCAGTTTATTAGATATTCCTTTTGCTTTTTTATCATCATCTTGCTTTTATGGCTTTTCTAAATCTAATACAGTTGCAAGGTCTAGTACTGATCTTTCTGTACTTTCTGTAGCACAGCAAATGCTGTAATAATATATAGTATCATTAATATCGTATAATGTAATATCCATTAGTACAATACAAAGTAATATTATGTGATTTTTATTAGCTCACATTAGTAAACATAGATTGCATTCAAAGCTGTTCCAGTTTTATTTTGAATATGCTTAGATAAGAAAGAATAGCCCAAAGTACAAAAGTCTATGCTTTTCTGACACCGAAAAAGTTAGCTGCTTGCATATCAGCTTATTTTAAAGGCTTTCCTCTTTCTGTCCTCTTTGAAAAGGTTAATAAAACTGGCTAAAGATGACCCCCATACACATACTTTATTAGGATTTTCAAAAGCCTTTGACAAGGTCTCATAACATAGGTGCATGAAATAAAATGATGGATAATGAGATGATAGAGAAATATCATGAAGAATTTAAAACCTAGTTGAACAGAGAATTTTACTTTGTGTTTAGTCATTTTCTGGTTCGCATATACTCCGGCTGTGGCTGTACAGTGCTCTTGTATTTGGGGTTCCAATGTTGTTAAGAAACGTTTACAGTTTAAAATGTTTTAGCTAACAAAAAAAAAAGAATTCATATTAACTTTAAAAAAACCCACATAATTTTAACTGTATGCTACCTTGCAGTGTTCCATCCAACTTTGTGTCCTGCATATCAGAAATAATGGACCAGATTCTCAGCAGGAGTAAGATAGTGTAGCTCCACTGACTTCAATAGAGCAATGACACTTGACACCAGCTGAGAAACTGACCCAATAGCTCAAATAATGTGGCAAATATATGGTGAGATATCTAAGGACACAAAGAGACCCACAGAGAAAGAGTCTACATAAAAGATGTTATGCGATTCTTATCAATATGTTGGGTGAACATGTTTGCCCTTTAGACTATATATATTTCAATAAATAATAGTATTTTCCAAGCGTGTTCATTTTGCTGACAGTATTGTACATGACAAGTTTTCATTTTGCCACAAACGATCACAGTGCTTCAGATGGTGTTTTATTTTACAGGAATTCACTGTCTCTGGTCTAATAAGCGACATTCTGCTTCAGTAACTGCTGGCAAAGCATAGCTCTCACATGGCTTTGTAATTTATTAAAACAAGAAGTAGGCCCTAATGCTGCAATCTTACATTTACCAAATCTTGAAAGTAGACAAGGCACATTTCATTTTCTTTGCTGTGAGTTTTTTCACCAAGCCGAGGAGTGAAAAAAGGCATGCACACACAAATCATACAGTTGCTGCTTAGATGGGCTATAGCTTCAGTGTGGAATTCAAGAGGACGACCACAATAAAAATATAGAACCCACAGGTAAATGGCATTTTAACTTTGGAAGAATTCACCTGCCTAAAAAACAAGGCTACAGGATAATATGTATGCACTGTAAAATTTTAGAAAATACCAGAACAAAACCATTAGAGTTCTTTTTTTGCCTATAGACACACAAGACTCGCAAAGAACAAACATCTCCTAGTAGTAATAGTAATTCACATTTACAGTATAATAACAAATTTCATTCAATGATCTTAAAGCTTTTTATAAACATTAATTATCTCTTGCAGCACTCCTTGAGGTAGGCAGTAAAGTATTATTATGCCCATTTAAGAGATGGCAAAATGGAAAGACAGAGAGGTTAGGCAACCAGCCCAGGCTAATTCAATAAGTCAGATGTAAAAGCCAGGAATAGAATGCAGGACGCTGAATATCCTACTCAAAATTCAAGATCAGAGGGACAAATTCCAATTTCACTAACACCAATGTACATCAAGTAACTCAACTGAAGTCAACCATATTATATTAGTAGAAAATGAAGTGAGAACAGTGTCAATCCCATTACCTTCCCTAGACTAGTCATTTTGTAGTGGTAGTATACAGAGGCCAAATCTACACCTCACATTTTTGCCAGGATAGCTAGGTCAGTCAGGGTGAGATCCCTGACCAATACAGCTGCACCAACAAAAGCCTCTAGCATAGATAATTATACTAGCAAAACTGCTCTTTTGTCAGTATAAACTGCATCCCCACTAGAAGTGCTTTACTGGTGTGCTATAGCAGCAAAAAGCACTCTAGTGCAGATCTGGACAAAAATTTCTTCCAAGGCAGCAGGTAGCGTTAAGAATCTTATATTTTGATTTCTTTTAGTTTTCTAAGGATTTAAAACAAATATTTAACTTAGTGGGTTTGATCTGGCTGATGGGGAAAAAGCATTGTTAGATAAGTGCTGTACCACATTATTTTATTGCAATTTCTAAGGGGTTTTCAGTAAGCAAGCATATGTGGGCTAAGCTGGCGTCCAGGACCTTGAACATACAAAAGGCTCTACAAGCAGCGACTCTTACTCTCCCATGGAATCACAATGAAACCAAAGGGACTCTTCACTTGCAGATGCCTTTGCAGAACAGGGGCTCACTGAGCAACTATTTTCCTGTTGGCTAGAAGATCCAGGCACATTAACAGTACTGTTGCAATTAATATCAAAGCACGCAACTGTGCTTAAGTAATTCTCCTAGCATGCACCTGTGCTTAAGTACGGTAATTCACCTGATGACAGAGATAGACAGAAGAGCAGTCTGTGAGCTATTAGACACAATTATCTGGAACTGGGACTCTCGTACTGATCTCTAAACTCACTGGAATCTGTGTATGTGCTTACTTATAATTTAAGAATGTGTTAAGGAAACCCAACAGGCTGAAGTTAAACGATTCTTCAATACAGAACACACGTCAGTGTATGCTGATAATACACTTAGGAAACTGAATAAAACTTTTTAAAAATAATTTAAAATTCCATAGAACTCTACTGAGATAAAACATAATAAAATGACAGACAATGTCACTGCAAGTCTATAGAGCAAACAGAGGCAAAACAATGTCAACGGATGTCTGTGTAGACAATGTTATGATTTGAGGAAAGGCAAAATGCTGTCAATGGAAGTCTATATGCAGTTGATGGCATTACCACAGTATGTGAATAAAGGCAAAATGATGTCAATGCAATACACAATATGCTCTAGACAGAATATATTTAGTCTGAATAGAAAATCTGTCATGTAAAATAGTTGCATTGATTCTCATCTTGCACAGTGATGTGTTGTCATTTGTTATGTTGTCTGTCTTTTTTGTTTAGATTTATCGCACATTCTAATATTTCTTCACATTAACACTTCCTTTACTTGCCATAGGTGAACCCACTAACATTGACCTTGTATGGAAGTTTCTTGGGTTTTGAAGCAGTCAACTTTTACGGACTTTGGGAAGTTTTTTGTTGTTTAAAAAACCCACATTCTTGGCCAAGCCTGACCCTGTTGAAAAGCCAATGGCAAAACTCCTATTACCTTTAATGGGACCAAGATTTGGACCTCTTTCTTACTGTAATTTTCACAATGAAAATAAAATAAGTTAACACACACAAACACGTGCCTTGCAAAATACCAATCACCCTATCTCTGGACAAGTAATTTTTTTGACAGGCGAGTAGAATATCATTAGTTTTTTCATTATCGTCAATCATCACAGTAGAGGTGGATGACTAGATTTTGTGCTTAGACTTGTAACTATTTCATGACAATTTTGCAAGCCTGTAATACATAGTTATGCACACACACACACACACACCCATGCATGCAGACTAGCCTGCCCTTTCAATGGACATGAGTATCAATGACAATGACTGTGATGCACTCATTTGCCTTTGGCAGGTACCAACTTTTAAATGCTATGATATTATTTGGTTTAATTCTTTCAACTGAAGAGACTGGCCAGTGATCAATCAATAGAGAGATGCTTGAACCGAATAATCAATTATCAGGGGACTCATATACCATCGTGACAGGCAAAATATAAGAACCAAAACAACATAAAACCGCTTATTCATAGATGTGCAGATTTTCATGCTTTTACGTGAATCATTGATTCCTTATTCAGATATTCAGCCTCTTAGTAAAACTGCTTATTTTTCAAAGTGGTAGAAAAATGGAATGTAGTAATTTAACTAAATTTAAAAACACTGTAAAGATAATAGACAGACCATATTAATAGATCACAAGAACCTATATATTTCCTGTGCCTCTGTAAAAATGGTGGCAATGCTAGACTGGCAGCATAGGGGCTTTGGCTACTTTCCTCATAACATTTAATCGCTAACATTCTAGTGTCAGCCTGTGATCCAACAAGCTCCAATAAAATTTAGCTGCTCATGAAAAGATCCATGGGGTCAGATCCTCAGCTGGTATAAATAGAGCTCATTGACTTCAATTGGGCTATGCCAATTTAGATCAGCTGAGAATTTGGTCTATTGCCTATTACAGATGTCAACATTAAACAATAACATTTTTAAAATCACCCACCTGATAAACATACTTACAGAAGCATTTGTGGCCAAAGTCCAACAAACAGAACTGGGGACCTCAAATAACTTTCATTTCTTTAAACAGGAGGCCTCATGCCTTACTTGACCAGCCCTTAGAAGATATTATTTTTCTTTGTATAACTATTGTTACTCCTGCAGCACCTAAAAGGGCACTAGAAACATCCAATATCAGATAAAAATGACATATGATTGAAAGTTCACCACTGAAATTTGGAATCTTACTTGTTGGGGGCCCTTAATGTACCAAGTGTCAAGAGTCTAGCTCCAGGGTTCTCAACAGGGCAATGCAATCCACAGAGCAAGTATCAGGAAGTTGCGCCACCCTGCCCGTCCCATATTGCAAAATTATAGAAAGAAACAGTATGGGACAAATACAGTTGTATACCATTGATTTCATTGGAGTTATTCTGATTTACATCGGTCCTGATTCTGATCTCAGTCCAACTGTCTTTATTTTTGTGAACCTCTGCATTTCCTGATTCTCACTGGAAGTGGAAACACCAGAACTGTCACAAGAAAGCAGACCCCAGCTATGCTCAAAAAGATTCCAATAACGCTCAGCAAGCACCTAGTTGAACATTCTGAGGCCAGGTGAACACTACGTACTTACATCGGTACAATTACGTTGCTCAAGGGTGTGAAAAATCCACACCCCTGAGCAATGTATTTATACTGACCCAACCCCCGGTGTAGACAGCACTATGTTGCTGGGAAGGCTTCTCCCATCGATATAGTCCATCTCTGCGCGAGGCAGTAGCTAACTATGCAGATGGGAGAAGCTCTCCCATCGGTGTAGTAGCATCTGATTCAGGGCTGTATATGTACACAAATCCTATGTCACATCCATCACAAATACCTACTATCAGTAAGCAAGTAAAAATAAAAAATTTAAACTGCTTCACAATTGACGCTGCAGTGTAAGATGCTATTTTTATATCATTCATGTATTACATAAATTTAAATATTTCACTTTCTAAATATGTACAATTTTTCTATGTCCAGCATTATCTTTCACTATTACTGTTAAAAAACAAAGCAAATGAAATTTACAAAATTAATTTAAAATAACATCGAAGTTAAGATATAAACCATTCCTTTGTCTGCAGGTGCCATCTTTTGGATACAAATTCAAATCAAGATCTTGCAGCCCTGCCATCTTTAAAAATCTCACAACACTTTCAGTTTTTTAAGGGTAGGAGTGTTAAACCCTGTGTCCTAACTAACTGTAAATTAGATATTTACATTCTGCCTGAATTCCCTGTGAAGTTTCAGTTGAATAAAGTATTCTCCTTAGGCCTGGTCTACACTATGAGTTTAATTCGAATTTAGCAGCGTTAAATCGAATTAACTCTGCACCCATCCACACAACGAAGCCATTTTTTCTAAATAAAGGGCTCTTAAAATCGATTTCTGTACTCCTCCCCGACAAGCGGAGTAGCGCCGAAATCGATATTGTCATTTCGAATTAGGGTTAGTGTGGCCGCAATTCGATGGTATTGACCTCCGGGAGCTATCCCACAGTGCACCATTGTGACCGCTCTGGACAGCAATCTGAACTTGGATGCAGTGGCCAGGTAGACAGGAAAAGCCCCGCAAACATTTGAATTTCACTTCCTGTTTGCCCAACACAGGAGAGCACAGGTGACCACAGAGAGCTCATCAGCACAGGTAACCATGCAGGCCAATAATCGAAAAAGAGCACCAGCATGGACCGTACGGGAGGTACTGGATCTGATCGCTATATGGGGAGAGGATTCAGTGCTAGCAGAACTTCGTTCGAAAAGACAAAATCCCAAAACTTTTGAAAAAATCTCCAAGGGCATGATGGAGAGAGGCCACAATAGGGACTCAGAGCAGTGCCACGTGAAAGTCAAGGAGCTCAGACAAGCCTATCAGAAAACAAAGGAGGCAAACGGTCGCTCCGGGTCAGAGCCGTAGACATGCCGCTTCTATGCTGAGCTGCATGCAATTCTGGGGGGGGGGCCGCCACCACTACCCCACCTCTGACCGGGGATTCCGAGGCGGGGATAATCTCATCAGCCATACCTGAGGATTCTGTGGACGGGGAAGAGGAGGAGGACGAGCTTGCGGAGAGCACCCAGCACTCCGTTCTGCCCAACAGCCAGGATCTTTTTTTCAGCCTGACTGAAGTACCCTTCCAAGCCAGTATCCAAGACCATGACCCCATGGAAGGGACCTCAGGTGAGTTTACCTTTTAAAATATAAAACATGGTTTAAAAGCAAGCGTTTTTTAATGATTAATTTGCCCTGAGGACTTCGGATGCATTCGCGGTCAGTACAGCTACTGGAAAAGTCTGTTAACGTGTCTGGGGATGGAGCGGAAATCCTCCAGGGACATCTCCATGAAGCTCTCCTGGACGTACTCCAAAAGCCTTTGCAGAAGGTTTCTGGGCAGTGCAGCCTTATTCCGTCCTCCATGGTAGGACACTTGACCACGCCATGCTAGTAATCTGGTATCATTGCATGACAAAGCCTGGCAGTGTATGGTCCCGGTGTTTGCTGGCATTCAAGCAACATCTCGTTCTTTATCTCACTGTGTAATCCTCAGGAGAGTGATATCGCTCATGGTAACCTGGTTGAAATACAGGAACTTAATTAAGGGGACAGAGGTGGCCGTTCCTACTGGGCTGTTTGCCTGTGGCTGAAAAGAAATCCTTCCCTGTAGTAAGCCAAGCACGGGGGCGGGGGAGGGGATTGGCGCTGAGCTTTTCACGTGTGGCTAGTATCTTCCCTGATACCAGCCACGTGGTATACCAGCCATGTGGTGGGGGGGAGGGGGGATAAAGCAATCATCCCAGAGAATTGGATGGGGGGGGGGTAGTTTGTTTTCTGCTGCTGAAGGTTAACAGGAAAACCGCAGCACTCAACGGGCTTTGCTTGGTATGTGGGAAAGGAGGGCGCAGAAGCCAAAAGACATTGCAGCAAAGCCATCTACTATGACCTGCACATTTCCCAGAGTAACTACCTTTGGTAGCAGCAGCTCAGTGATTGCTTTGGCTACTTGCATGACAGCAGCCCCCACAGTAGATTTGCCCACTCCAAATTGATTCCCGACTTACCGGTAGCTGTCTGGCATTGCAAGCTTCCACAGGGCTATCGCCACTCGCTTCTCAACTGTGAGGGCTGCTCTCATCCTGGTATTCTGGCGCTTCAGGGCAGGGGAAAGCAAATCACGAAGTTCCATGAAAGTGCCCTTACGCATGCGAAAGTTTCGCAGCTACTGGGAATCGTCCCACACCTGCAACACTATGCGGTCCCACCAGTCTGTGCTTGTTTCCCGGGCCCAGAATCGGCATTCCACAGATAGAACCTGCCCCATCAACAACATGATCTCCAAAGTGCCGGGACCCGCGGTTTGAGAGAATTCTGTGTCCGTGTCCATGTCCTCATCACTCTCATCGCCGCACTGCCGTAGCCGCCTCCTCCTTGCCTCGTTTTTCTGGTCCTGGTTCAGCATAAACTGCATGATAATGCGCGAGGGTTTACAATGTTCATGACTGCTGTCTTGGCTCCAGGCTTGCCGTGGTATGGCATCTGCTGTGTTCACCCAGGAAAAAAGGCGTGAAACGGTTGTCTGCCGTTGCTTTCATGGAGGGAGGGTTGAGGCTGTACCCAGAACCACCTGTGACAATGTTTTCTGCCCCATCAGGCACTGGGATCTCAACCTAGAATTCCAATGGGCGGGGGAGACTGCGGGAACTATGGGATAGCTATGGGATAACTACCCACAGTGCAACGCTCTGGAAATCGACGCTAGCCCCGGTACATGGACGCACACCACCGAATTAATGTGCTTAGTGTGGCCACATACATTCGACTTTATACAATCTGTTTCCAAAATTCGAATTCTGTAAATTCAGATTAATCCCGTAGTGTAGACATACCCTTAACTTTCTGTCCCAAACTGTCTGGTAGTTTGGTTGTGTCTTGTCTGCCATGTTAGAGTCCTAAGGAGCTTCCATTTCAAGGGTAAATGAAGTATTTCATATATTTTGGTCCCCATTCTGAAGACTATACTCAGTCAAAATTCACCTCACCTTCAAGCTAAGGGTACTTTTTGGTCCTCCTTGGTCAGGATTAAGGATAAAATTAATCCCTACGCAGAGGGTGAACACAAGACCTATGCAACATTTACATCTCACTTAAGCCCTATTTTTAGGATATAAATAAGACATAGGTTTATTATCTCTGTAGAGAGGCAAATTTCCCCTGAAACTCATAATTTGTAATGGATTCCTAAGATTTAAGATACAATCATTTAAATTATCAGCCAAGGTAAGCATGGAACTCCTTATCTTAACCCATTTAATTCAGCCTGATTGTGCCTGGACACTGTAGCATCGCCGTTCTCTGTCAGATTTCATGAGTACCGTGATGTAATGTAAAAAGGGATATGCTTTGAGATCTGGGCACAAAATTTGAGTGTCAGCTCAAATTTTTCTTGCTTTTGCTGCTTTGCATTTCAACCTTTACATTATTTTAGCACAGCGTTTCCATGCTTAATTTGCTTCTCATCTGGATAATGGTAATGGGCTGTTACTGACTAGCATTTCCAGTTCAGTGCTATGCACATTGGGCAGTATTCAAAAACATTCCTCTTCTGCCAGCTGACACTGGTAGAGATTTTGAGGCATGAGGCCAGATTCATCAAAAGGATAATAGGCAGATATATTTTTTGTTTGTTTTTTGAATTTTAATAACCCAACTGCATTCCTACTCATTGTTTACCTATTTTTGAGTTTTATCAAATAGCTATAGTGACAACTACCCAATTCCTGTATTTATAGAAAACTGGCACAACACAAGAAAACAGAACAATTCCATTTTTATGAAGCACGAGCAAAGGAAATGTCAATACAGAGAACTAATATGTGGGAATTCTATAGTAAAACATATATATAAATATATATCCAGCCTATATCCCTTTGATATACAACAACACACTAAGTTACTTTGTAATTCCTCCTGCCAATGCTGACATACATTTTACATTTAATCTCAGTGCAGTATTCAGGTCTGTCGCATCTTACGTGCATTTAACATGCGCGAGATCAGCTTTAGGCGGTCGACAAAAACAAAAAACAAAAAAACAAAAAAAAAGAAAAATAACAATTTTAATACTGTACCTGTAGTGCAGGCGATTCTGTGCGCCATTGAACTCAATGTAATTTTGACTATATGCTGTTTTCGCTTTATGCGCTAACCGCGGAACGGAACCCCCGCGTAAGATGAGACTCGCCTGTATCTCCTCTTGGCGAATGCTTGAAAACGTTATAGGACCTGCTCCTGCTCCTACTGAAGCCAGATGGGAAACAGACATACAGTACATCGCAGGTTAGGCAACAACAGGAATATGCATGTATAACAGTAACAGAGGAGACCCTCTGCCAGGTTCATAGCAGTCCAGAAGGAATCCCCTGTACTCACAGAGCCAGAGGGCGGCACAAGAAAAGAGTCACAGTCAAAAGAGACAGACACTCCATCAGTACAAACCAATAGTCTTTCCCTACAAACTCCCTAGCAAAAAAACCACATCGACTTCAATGAGACTAGGACAAGTTCCATTAAGAAGGCAGGGATAAATTGTTCTCTATAACAAGGTCAGAGCAGGAAGTGGTATGTAATATCATGGTTGTGTAGAAATGTACTCAGACCAAAGCTCTGATCCCCACGCCCTTTGAGTCTGGTGGTAGCTTGTTCTTCTTGTCCAAGCCCAGAAGCTCAGTTTGGGCGGAACCAAAAGCTCAGGTCTGAACTTCCCTGAACATTGGGAGTTTTGAACCAGATTGGAACTTTGCACTTAGCCCTTATCTCTGCAAAAGGTCTCACACTGGGACACAGTGAAGCAATTTTATCTCCAAAGGTGGGCGAGGGAGACAAACATCTCCCCCACACCTAGTGTCATGAAACATCCAGGAGGCTCCCAGCAACACAAGTTCCATCCTCCAAATTCCATACCCCTCATTTCTGCCTCATGCCTCGCCACCACCAGCAATATTCCTCATCTCCCCCGAGCCCCATCTTCTCCCATCCCTGACCCCAAAGTGCTCCTCGGTACCCCTACGCCCCCCTCGCTGAGCAGTAATTGTACCCATCCCGCCAATCTCCCTGCAGGTGCCTCTCACCCCATCCCCACATAGGATCAACCCCTGGCCAAGGTTCCCCCTGTTCTTCCCAGGGCTCCTTCCCTTCCCACCCCACCAACTCCACCTCACCCCCGGCTTGCTCAGTCACCCAGTGTCTGCCCCTGCTGTACCTGTCTCCCAAAGCGGTGGAGGAAGCAACTGCTGCTGCTCATGGGTTGGAGATCAGCGGCTGCCTATAACCGGCTCAGGGCCCTGCTTGCCCGGCCAAGTTCCTGCCTCCCTCAAACTCAGACCCTCTGGGCCAGCGGGGCAGGCTGGGGGCTGGGGCTGCAGAAGGGAGACCCGGCCGCCTGCCCAGCAACCGGACAGAGCAGCCCCTGCTGGCAGGAGGCTGCCATGGGAGGCTTGCAGAGGGAGGAGGTTTTGCTGAGTGCTCCTAACCAATCACCATCCTAGCCAGGCCAAACCTGGGGAATACAGGAGGCGGACATTGTTGGCTACCCCAAGCTAAAAATTGAGGGAAAATTGTCCTCTCCCTCCTGTCCCGCTCTAGAACTGACCCTGTGCTGCTGGGACACTGAGCAGTGCCGCTCAATCCACTTCTCAGCCAGGCACCGGCTCCTGCTGTTCATTCCAGCTTCAGATGCTACCTCACCAGCCAAGTAGAAGGGGAAGCAGCACTCTCCCAGTCCTGCTGAGAGGTACCAGAGCGCTGTTTCTTTAATCCCCTGTTTTTCCATGATAGTAGCTAGGATGCTGCATAAATTCTATCTGTTTAGAAAAGGGAATCATTGTGATATATCGTCTAACACACAACTGTCCTGTAGGCAAAGGTTGACTTTTATTGGAGACACTTTAGTAGTGCACAATAATTTAGGGCAGGGAGTAATGAGTATAGGATCTGGCCAAGTTGCTGGGGAAATTTAGGTAGGGAGAACACAATAATCCAAAGTGGAATTGGCTAGGGCTCTGGGGCTAACTCTGCCTCTACCTTTGCCAAAAAAAAAAAGTGACGTAGGATCTTTAATGACCCCAGATAGTCAGGGCCTGGTTTTATGTCTCAGCTCAATGATGTCACTTCCAACAGCACAGTGTCCCCTACCTCCATTTTGTGACACTTGTTCAGAACACCTACAGGGAATAATGGCACCATTAAATCACCATGAGCAAATTCTGCAACATTTGGATTTTATTTGTAAGGGTTACAAGCCCATTCACCCTTATTTGATTATAGGATCTTTTCTGCTTACAGGGAGACTCTTCACAGATGGGGAGGAAGGAGAGTCTTGGGCTTAAGACTCTGGTGAGAAACCTGGGTTCAATGCCTGGCTCTGTCACAAACTCTCTATGTCACTGATCCCTCTCTGCCTCTGAAACTGTGCAGGTGGAGCAATATAGGCATCTAGATAGTTGTACAGCTAGATTGTAAGCTCTTTAGGGTAGGAGGAACTGTCTTTTTGTTATGTGTTTGTACAATGCCTATCCACAGCCCCTTTATCCATGACTGGGATGCTTACGTGCTACTGCAATACAAAAAAATTTAATAATAGAGATTGGGTCATCCAGTGACTTAGCACCTGAGTTACTATACTCTGCCCTGGTTCCCTAAAGGCAAAATGAGAGGTAAGCATGAAAATGTATCTTCTCCAGATTCTTCCATGTTCCAAATAAGGATACAAAAATGATGTCCTACATGAACGGATCTCCGAAAGACTGCTTGGCCTGGTGAAAACCCTGAATTTTTAGCTCACAGCACCGCAAACGTGGTTTCTACTGTCTTGAAATTTGTTGAAATGAAGGCCCTGTCAGGCAGAAAAGATATTCCGCCCCTTAGGTGGAGTATGTGAAGTGCACAAGCCACCTCAGTTGATGAGACATCAGTTGTGTCATATTCTTTTCTCTTCACTGACATGCATGCAACATGCCACAAAGTGCTCCAGTCCCTTTTGGAAGCTAACCTACTGGTGACAATAAACATAACTGGACAGCTAGAGGGTCCATCAATGGAGTTACATGAACTTTGACTTATGTGTGATACAGAACAGTTTTTGGAAACAGTGTCTGAAATAATCCACTGTGAAACAATCTTTTGGATTAACTATTCTGACTTTGGTATTCTAGCACAAACAGATGATTGTCCCTGTTAGAATTAGATTGCTGTTCTGTGTATTCTCATTGGGAGGGAAACCATAGGAGCAAAATCTGTTTGCCAGTAGTAGCAAGTTACCTTGAACTAAGAATAGACTGCAGAATAATCATGTAATGGTAGAAGGCAGGAAACCCAGGAACTAATACAGCTGCTGACTATGACTTGCTGTGTGACCTTGGGCAAATTACATAACCCTCTGTGTCTCAGTTTTGCCATCTGTAAAATGGGGTTCATGCTTTTGCTTACCATAATATCTCAGTGGTTTAATCAATACATTTGAAAGCACTTTGAGATCCTCGAGTCAAATGTGTTTAAACAAGTGCAAAATTATTAATTATTCTGAAAATAACCTAGCCCTAGATATGGGATTAGCTGTTTGATAGTTGAACATGAAGAGTTGGAAGCTGGATTTCACATGCTATCCCACAGCCAGAGCCAAAACACCCAGATGCAAGGGGAAGGCATATGACCATTTACACAGGAGTGGGAGAACTTGTTTTGCCTAATTTGGAACTCACTTGAATACTGTGGATTCAAAAGTCTGAATCAAACTTAAA
Organism: Malaclemys terrapin pileata; assembly: GCF_027887155.1. Classification (NCBI taxonomy): domain Eukaryota; kingdom Metazoa; phylum Chordata; order Testudines; family Emydidae; genus Malaclemys; species Malaclemys terrapin. The sequence continues at coordinate 118,916,590 of NC_071505.1, forward strand.
CAGAATATGAACCTAATAATCTTTAGGATAGGTTGGCAGAGGGGGAGAGGGAAGGACAGAGGAGACAGAAAAATTCCAATGAAGCAATTGTCAAATTATGCAGAATGCTGCAATAATTTCTTACGTGTTTTTTGTTTGTTGGTTGGGTTTTATTGTTGTTGTTGTTTTGTAATTGACTCACTCTTAAAAAGAAAAAAAGTTAAAGGGTTTATGAACTTGAAGTAGGTTTGTGGAATGCAAATAGTTCCAGGGGTTCACAAAACCTCTTTCTCCATGAGGCTTATTCCCTAATTCAAACTGAGTTGTTTGGCCCCACTTGTGTCCAGAGATGCAAGCACAGAGAATATATCCCTCCACTGATCTCTCTCCAATGAGGAGCTGACCTCAATGGAATGAGAAGCTGACCCACAGTGAAGCTTTTTGTGTTGTTTTTTAAGAAAAGAAATGACTTCATAATAAAAGGCTTTGATTGTGCTTTAAGAAACAGAAATCCTTTAATAAGCCCTTTGAAAAATAATTGTGGAAGCATTTTAGTTGTTTTAGTTAATTATCCTTTTTTGCTCTCAGATCCTAATGTGGTGATGTCTGTTTCACTTTTAGGGAAATGCTAAACGGATAGAACATGACTAATAAATCACATTATAAAAGGGAGCAGCCTCAGAAGCAAAGCTGGCCAAGCTATTTTAACCTCTGCCATGTATACACAGTAGTTTTTGGCAACCAATTTGTCTCTCTTCAGATATGGCTGTTTCTCTGACCAAACATTACTAGCTGTTGTTTTCTTTTACTCTACATACGGCATATCCAGTGCCTCATGGAAAACTTTGAAAAATTTTCTAGTTAGAGAAAACTCTGTCCCTGTGCAAATAAATAAATCTTTCTTTCTTTCTGGGTTTTTTAATTGACAAAAGACTTTTTCCCCCCAAACGTGCTGTAGGACTGATTCTCACATTACGGCCCCTTTCACCACTGGCAGTGTCAGTTATATCCAGCTTAAGGTCCCTCTACTCCAAGGGTGGCCAACCTGTGGCTCTTCAGAGGTTAATATGCAGCTCCTTGCATAGGTGCTGACTCTGGGGCTGGAACTACAGACACCAACTTTTCAATGTGCCAGGAAGTACTCACTGCTCAACCCCCTGCTCTGCCCCAGGCCCTGCCCCCGAATGTGCTGTGCCCTACCCACTACCCAGCAGAGCCTCCTGCGTATGCAAAGGGAGGCATGAGGGGGGAGAGGGAGGTGCTGGGGACTGGGGGTGGAGCTGATGGGGAGCTGTTGATGTATTACTGTGGCTCTTCGCCAATGTACATTGGTAAACTCTGGCTCCTTCTCAGGCTCAGGTTAGCCACCCCCGCTCCACTCTGTCAGAGCAATGTAAAGGGGCATTTGCATAAATGGGAACGAGATACTCACCTTTCAAGTCTCAGTGGCATCCTGATCCCCCACCTGATCCTAAAATCCTGTCTGTAACATCTTTAATTTTAGGCAGCCCACATAACCATATGTTCCCTTCACTGTTTTCCTTGCCCCTCCCTCCCTGCCTCCATTTGTTTGTTACACCCACTTGTTGCAACTTGTCTTAATCTAGGCCCAAATCCTGCAGACAGTTTTGTACATGCATAACTCATGTGAGTTGTTCCATTAACTGGGACTGCCCACAACTGGGACTGCCCACAAGTGTTTGCAGAACTGGGGTCTTTGACTATATATCTTTGGGACAAGCCTTATACATGAAGTTTACAATTAAAATGGTGTTCACAAAACAAAATGAAGTTTACAATTTGACCCCAACATACCTGTCAATCTGTCACATCCTGTGCAACCTTAATTTCTCTCCTTCATCTTCTAGCACTGCAACCTCCTCTCTCCTTATCTCCCACAACTCATTTCTTACCCTTCCACATTCCAGTCAGGTCACTTACTACTGCTCCTCCTTGATGCCTGGGCAGTTGTAGGGGGGTATTGAGAGCACAGGAAAGACAGTCTACTTGCTTTCCATTCCAGTGTCCTGCACCACAGTGACCCTGGCTGCTAGGAGGAGCAATTTGTCTTAAGCATGTTCAGTATAGATGAAATCTTTAGAAAATTTAACTGCCAAACTCTAACAAGTCTCTATTGAGCATCTGAAAACTGAGATTTTTAAGAGGCTTATAACTTGGCCTGAATTGGGCAAATTTTCACCACAGATGGCAGACAGCACATCCCAGGCAACACCAGTGGACTTTGTACCAGATTGAAAGCATGGACATGGTAGAGCTTTTCAACAAAATGGTTGTAAGAATGTTTTTAATATGGGCAAAACAAGGTATTTTTCTGTAATCTTATTCTCAAAAATGTCTGAACCATTCTGGTAGAATCTTTCCAGAAAAATTCAGCCACAGACACCTGCCATGGAAATTTTAGCCCAAATGGTTTAAGTTTGGCAACGTGATAAGCTATAAGCAACTGAAAACAAGATCTTATGAAGGGAAATGTTAGGCAACTTTAACTACAGGTGGCACTGCTTGGTTTGCTTATAATAAACCAACCGTCCCTCCCCCCAGATATTGGACAATGCTTCAAGAGAAGCAGAGGGACAGGGTTATAAATGATGAAAAGAAGGGAGGGTAGGTTACTGGAAGAGGTGTGTTTTAAGGAGAGTTTTTGGAGAGGCCACAGTGAGAAGGACACAAGATGGCCAAAGTCCTGAAGATTGTTTAATGTATCGGGGGCCACATGACTAAAGGAATGTAAATGAGAGGTAAGGAGTATTGGAGAGCATTGTGGGAAGGAAGGTATTAGGAAGAAATAAGAACAAAGATGTATAATAGGTAAGGATAAAAGAGTATCACAGTTAGGTGTTTGGCAGTTAGGATATGTCAAATAGAAGATCATTTGACTTCAGATGAGCATTCAGTAGATGAGATGCTCAGATGTTGTGGTGATGGGGACCATATAAGAACCTAGACACATAGATATATTAAAGAACCCCTAAGAAAGAGCGATCCTCTTTTAATGCAAGAGAAAAACAAGGAAGGGGAGGAGAGAGGAAATCCTCCACTCCTCCAGAAACATAGCTACAGTTCACAGATTTCTACATAAAATCTTTCCCAAAGTTTCACATGGGGACATCAGTAGAAGTAGTGAGTAGTCCTTACTCCTGTAGATAGTTCCACCAACTTCAGTGGGACTCTAGGGAGTAGAATACGTCTCAGTGTGAGCAAGGATGGTCTGGCCACAAGTTAGTTGATTCCTTACCAAGGTGCCCAGATCCTACATTCCTTGACTTTGTTTGGGAATTTGGGTGCACAAATGATCAGCAACCAGGGCCAATGAAAACTTGCAAGCCACCATTCCCTCTTCAAAAGAGCCCAATCCTACAAACCTTACATGAGTAGTGCCATTGATTTAGAGGAGCTAGGTTTAGTCATGTGAGTAAAGGATGCAAGATCAAGCCCTAGTTTTTAATTGTTTTGAGACTATAAGGGCCCTGCCCCTGATCCTAATCCTATTGGAGTAAATGGAAACTACAACTGACTTCAGTGCAGGATCAGTTCTTAACTCTTCCATGCCTGCCCTACCTCCGCGTAGAAAGAAAAGTGCACAGGTGTTCAGAATTACATGTCACTTCTGAAAAGCATTTATTTTTATTTCATTTCCCTATTAGAATCCTATTTCTTTGGGAACTGCTCTGAAATCTGTCATTACGGTGATTGGGACAGCTTGACAAGGCCTGTTGCCATGGAAAAGCTTTGTGATATTATATAAATATATTCCAAGGTCAGAAGTTCCCATGTATTTCTTGGACACAGATGCTAAGGGGCAAAAAAGTGACTAAACATTAAAAAAGAATAGCATAATAATAAAAACAACAATGGCTAGCAATATGTCTGTCCAGTAAACAAAGTATTTCCCAAAGCATTTAATTTATGCTGTAACAATCCTTTTACCAATACAAGTTCAGTTATTGTCAAGATCCCCTCTCACCCTTAAAAATATTCTTATTACCAGTCATCTTGCAATATTAATGGTTCCACTATTAATAGACTAAAAGACAAGGGAGCTGTTATTCTTGCTCTCTATCTGTTATTCCATTAGGTAAGGCTGGCAGTCTCTGACTGCTAGCAGCAATATAATGAACCATGTGCTTAAACCACAGGGTATATACTAAGTAAAACTCATCCTCACATGTTGTTTTTGGTGAAAATTATGACTAGACAGGAAGAGCGACAACAACATCATGCAAAAAAAAAAAAAAAAGGGTAAGAGGAAGCCAAATATAGGTTAGTATCCAGAATAACAATATTTTTTTTGACTCAGTTGGAGATGGAGAAGTGTCAGTGAAATGATGTGGAAAGTCATCTGAGAATGTCTTTGTAATCTGTCTCCCTTCATGACTGATGCCCTTTATTTTATTTCCAACTGTACCTTCTATTTGACACACACACACACGCATGCACACACACACAAATGCAGTCTTGTTATCCACCTCTGGCTATAAAACAGCATCACACATTCACTGTGTAATGAGAACAGCCAGTTTCTTAAGCATGGGCAAATTCGTGCTACTCTTAAAAGCCAACACGGACACAGGCATCCGTTGCTTCATGCCGGCAATGGGTATGAGAAAAGTCTGTTCTTTCTTACTCTCTTTCTCTGTTGCCTGCATTTGATGGAAGTTTCACAAGCATCTTTTTAAAGAAAACCTTCTTCTTGGTGTATACGTACAAAAAGCTTAAAACAACTAGTTCTCCTCACCCACAGCTCTTGGCTACTGCTTTCACAACTGATTCGCCAGGTGAGAAAACAGCCAGTAGAGGACGCTCTTCTGCAGAAGCATTAGCCAGAAACTGTAGCTCCCAAGAGTTTCTTGGCTTCCTTCATTTTCTCTCAAGGGGAAAATGGTTGGCAAAAAAGAACAAAACAGTGTAAAAAAAGAATTAGCTGAAACTCTTCCAATTCCCAAGCCTTTTATGTGCTTGGATCCCCAAACCTTTATTGGTTGGATAATAACCCCTCTTTCCCCTTCTTCCTAATTCCTACAGTGGCTGTAGCTCCCATGTGTCTTTCTTTCCACTTAGTTATCTTGAATTCAATTGTTGAGGTATCCCTCCTGTAATCTTCAAATAGCAAAACGCACACGTGTGGTCGGTATAATACTTTACCTGATGGAAATGTCATCTACAGCATCACATCTATTAGTAAGCAAGGAAAATGGGGACAAACTACAATTTTCTAGGTATAAGAAAACCTGAATAAGGTTGGGTTCACTTTCAACGTTTCAAAGTTTTGTGAATCCAAATTTGACCTCAGTCTTCACCTCAACATAATGATGGTTTCATCATGGCACCACTGCAGAAGAGCCTGCCCTCAGTGTGGGATCCTGTCTCTGAAGACTGGGTGGCAAAAGAATGCCAGCTGTCTAGAGAAACAATCAGTCCCAATTTAATACAAGCTTGAATTGCTACTTAGAACTTAATCAGATCTACAAAACAAGCCAAGTTTGAAAAAAGTCCATACAACCGTTGTTGCCTTATGCACCTGTAGTGAGTCGGTGTGGCTCCCCTCCTGCCCAGAAGAGGGAGCCCACGTGCCGGCACCAGAGTGGGTGGGACCACCACCGCCTGTCCCCGCCCCCCGGAAGTCAAGGGGCGGGACAGGAAGTATAAAGGCCGGCCGCCAGAGCTCAGTTGGCGGCCAGCCACCACAGGGAGCAGACGTGCGGCCGGGAGCTCCCGGCCAGGAGACCGTCGAAGACCCTAGCTGGCCTGAGCTACCCCGGGCCCGCTACGAGGAGGAGCCGCCGGAGCCCGTTCACGCCCGCCACTGGGAGAACCCCTGGGAACCGAACCCCGCTAACCCTGAGGGTGAGACTGGACCCGAACCCCTCAGCCCCTGCTGCTATCCAGAGGAGCCGCCTGAGGACCATTGGCCGGACTTCCCGGCAGAGCTACCAGACTTGCCGCCGAGCCCGGGCAGAGAGGAGCCCATGCAGGTGGACTGGCCCGATCCCGGCGCAACGACCGAGGTAGGCTGTGAGGGGGAGCACGGAAGTAGCCCGGGGGTAGCCGACCCTGGTCCGGCTGCAACTGAGTGTGAGCCTATGTCAGTGTGTTGCGGTCTGGATACCCCACTGACCAGCAGCGGCAGCAACCGCTGTTAGGGCCCCGGGCTGGAACGCAGTGGAGTGGGTGGGCCTGCGTTCCCCCCTGCCACCCTCCGTACGGGTGGCAGGCTTCCCCCTCACCCAACGCTCGGCTACAGAAGCCTGGGCCTTGAACTATTTGCCTGCTCAGCCCCTGCAACAAGGGCCTGAGCCTAACTGTGTTCGCCCCGCCCTGATCCAGGGCCTGGGCTCTGAACTATTTGCTCGCTCAGCTCCCTGCAACAAGGGCCTGAGCTAACTGTGTTTGCCCCGCCCTGATCCAGGGCCTGGGCTCTGAACTATTTGCTCGCTCAGCCCCTGCAACAAGGGCCTGAGCCTAACTGTGTTTGCCCCGCCCTGATCCAGGGCCTGGGCTCTGAACTATTTGCTCGCTCAGCTCCCGGCAACGAGGGCCTGAGCCTAACTGTGTTTGCCCCGCCCTGATCCAGGGCCTGGGCTCTGAACTATTTGCCCGCTCAGCCCCTGCAACAAGGGCCTGAGCCTAACTGTGTTTGCCCCGCCCTGATCCAGGGCCTGGCCTCTGAACTATTTGCTCGCTCAGCCCCTGCAAACAAGGGCCTGAGCTTAACTGTGTTTGCCCCGCCCTGATCCAGGGCCTGGGCTCCTGAGCTTTAACTGTGGTTGCTCCGACTCTGCACCAAAGAGCCGGAGTTTCAGGACTAACTGACTGCTTATTCCCAGAGTAGTGAGTCGGTGTGGCTCCCCTCCTGCCCGGAAGGGTCGAGCCCCGGCTAGGACCTACTACACACCCAAACCATTTATGATTGGAACATATGGGCCCATGTATTAATTGTGATCTTATAAAAAACCTGCAAGACTCAAAACTGAACACATTCAGCTGAAACATTAAAAAAAAAGTCACCTTTGAGAGAAAAGCCAGCATGGAAAATGTCAGCTCCTTTGAAAAAGTTATGAGCAAATGAAAAGGGGAGGGTGGATTATAATAGCAGCAGCATTTCAACCTTACCTATTGCAGTCACTTTCCTTTCCTGCTATGACAAATAGAAAAAAAGATTGGGGCCCATAACCAGGAGCCTACCAAGTGAACTATAGACACCACTAAATTGTGAAGAGAGATGAGATCACAATTTCATTTCACACAAGTCATGGATCAGATGGTGCCAATCTGGTCCCTGACTCAGATAGTCATCCTTAAGTGCTGTCTTGAATAGGGATGGATTTAGGCTAGTGCTTTCGTGAATGGGGGCCCTGGGTTAAGTCAGTGACTTACAGAAATGAAAGCTCTGTATCCCATTACCAATCTCTATAGCAGGGGTGGGCAAACTTTTTGGCCCGAGGGCCACATTGGGGTTGCAAAACTGTATGAAGGGCCGGGTAGGGAAGTCTGTGCCTCCCCAAACAAGCTTACCCCCACCCCCTATTGACCCCCTCCCACTTCCAGTCCCCTGACTTCCCCCCTCAGAACCTCCAGCCCATCCAACCCCCCTGCTTCTTGTCCCCTAACCACCCCTTCTGAGGACCCCCTGTCCCTAACCGCCCCCCGGGGCCCCACCCCCTATCCAACCCCCCCCGGTCCCTGTCCCCTGACTGCCCCGACCCCTATCCACACCCCCGCCCCCTGAAAGGCCCCCCGGGACCGCATGCCTAACCAACCCCCCCGTTCCCCATCCCCTGACCACCACCCCGACCTCCGCCCCAACCAACTGCCCCCTGTTCCCTGCCCCTTATCCAACCCCCGCTGCTCCCTGTCCCCTGCCTGCCCCCTGGAGCCCACCGGCCCTTATCCAACCCCCCGGCCCCAGCCCCCTTACCATGCCGCTCAGCACAGCATGTCTGGCAGCCGCGCCACCCGGCCAGAGCTAGACACGCTGCCGCTCTGCTCAGCAGGAGCACACCGATCCGTTGCCCAGAGCGCTGCCTGTACAGTGGCATGGCTGTGGGTGAGGGGGGACAGCAGGGGAGGGGCTGGGGGCTATCCTCCCCGGCCGGGAGCACAAGGGCCGAGCAGGATGGTCCCGTGGGCCGGATGTGGCCTGTGGGCTGTAGTTTGCCCACTTCTGCTCTATAGCCTTCCATTTTTTCCCCAGCGTTCACAATAGTAATAATACTAGTGCGAACTAATGTAGCATGTTCCATCCATAGATATCAAAGACCATATAAAGGTACACAAATATAATTATCCCTATTTTTATAAATGGTGAAACTGAGGCACAGAGAAGTGAAGCTCCCTGGCCAATATATTAAGTCACTAGTAGGGTCGGAACTAAGGTCTCCTGGCTCTAAGTCCTGTAACCCATCTACTGGACCATGTTTCTTGGTCCACAGTGCCAAAGTATTATTATGGAACACATTCTGCAATGGAGATTAAAAAAGCAATAATTTATCTTTAAGCTGGGGACCCTGAAAGCTTTTAAGGGAAAGATTCTAAATAAGGAACCAAAAAGTGTCCCTGTTTCTGGCCATAACTGTAAACTGAAAATAAGCACTTATGCAACCTAGCCCAAATATTTAGTTAAAGAATGGGTTTATAACTAAGGATATCTTAAAATGTGTTTGAATTATTATATACACTACTTAAATAGTTAAACTGTCAGCTTAGGCTTTTGTATATCTACCTCATTAGATTGGCTCAAGGGCCCTGCGGTAGGTGAATCTGCATTTTAAAATTTTGTATTTTTCCATGCTTTATGCATCCTGTAAAATACCTTGAGAACTTTATGAGGGATGTTGCATTAAAATGTGTTATTATAAATATGATTTAAATATCTGAAACATTACAGAGTGATTATTGTTCAATAAGGCAGCACACATAAAAGGGTTATCTGTACGCTGTGCTTAGGCTTCCACAATATAATGTAATGAATTGTTCAATATAGTTTGTATGCTATTTGTCTCTGTTTCTTCTCACACTCCAGAGATGCCTCATATGCAGTCCTCTAACAAGGCTATCATAAATTGCCGAACAATAAACAGCCCTTGAGATTTTTAGATAGTATGTGGGTAGCATGTAATCCATCTTGAGGAACTTGATTTAGTGCCACAAAGGAACATCCTTGACAATGCTCAACATTGTTTTAAACTGCTGCTAAATCAATTACTGTATTTGGGAAATGGAATGCTTCTTCCGCTCTCTGTTCCATTCTGGTGGCCTGGCTTGCTGTTCTGTTGGAGTGGAGATTTAGAGAGCCACTCTGTGGAGGCACTGGGGCTCCTTGGAAATCATTCAAGATAACCCAGCATGAAAGAATGGATAAGCAAAGCCTCCCCAAATCTGTATTAATCTGCAAAACTGAAACAGTTTTTGTTTGCCGGGATAGTCTCAGTGGTGCCTAGTGAAGAAGGAATTAGACAAAAGAAAATCATTGTGTCTTTGAAATATATGCTATTTGAGGGAACAACAACAATAAATGATTAATAACTCTTAGAACTTAGGGAGCTTTTCATCTTCAAAGCACGTTACATACATTCATTAATGAATCCTCACAGCATCTCTGTGAGTGGGTCAGCACTATTATCCCCATTTTATAGATGAGGCACAGAGGTTATATGAGTTGCCTAAGGCCATGGAGGGAGTCAGTGGACCAAGGATGAAAGGTCCTTAGAATACAATGATGACACAAAAATTGCAAGGAACCCTGCTCATTTATATTCCTTGAAGGCACTTCTGGGGACAACTCTGGGAAGGATTGTGTCTCAGTGAGGCAAACTTCCTGTTGGAGCTCCAAGCAGTGCACATGATGCTCCAACTTTTAGGATGTAGTAGAGTGCTCCCCTCTTCACAGCTGGCCAGCTCTTGAGGTTGCCATGGGGCAGCAGTGAAGAGGAAGGGAAGAATTCATCCCCTTTGTGGTGGCTAGCAGAGAGGACAGGCCCTTGTGAGTAGAGAACTGGTTGGAATACGAAGCTCTTTGCATCTTGGATTCCACTTGTACCCATCTGAGGACTAGTCACAATCTAGCCTTTCACGTTTATGGACATGAAGGAATTTCCTTATGCAGTACTTTTCTGTACCCTAGGAGATCTCAATATTACTCAGAGAGAAAATCTGAGGCGGTCCTGACAATTAGAACAATTTAGTGTTTCAGGTACTGCAACATCCTCAGCAGTTTCATCCTCTATAGGCGGGTCTAATTAATTCTTGTTTGAAAAGAAGGGTAAAAGGTCCACAGCCACTGGCAGCTCACACAGTACTGCGAAAGTCTCCTCCTCCATCATGAACATGCGCCCACGCATTTTGTACTTACTCAGGCATTCAGTGGCTGCCCTTAAAATAGATTCTATTGAGCCTTCATCAACTGCCTCTGGTAGCCCTGTCACCAGAAGACAGTTCTTAGGGTCAATATTCATCCCCTGGCACCAATCCTCTAACAGGTGTACAGCCATTATATAAACTGCAATTTCCCCCAAATTTCCCCAGGGAGGCTGGGGAGAGGTGCAGCAAGCGGCTAGCAGTGCAGCTGGCAGAGAGGCATGACCAGCAGAGAAGCTGGTGGAGAGGACCAGAGCAGAGCCCTGAACAGGCGCGGCAATCGGCCGTTGGGGCGATGAGCAAGTGCCCGAGCAGTGTAGCATGTAAGGTGCCTCCTTACCTCCTGCCCCGGCCTTCCACACAGGATGGGAGGTGAACTCTGCGGATGAACCTTGTAACTCTGGAGCTGCACTGACCAAGGACAGCAACTGTGAGTGGGATACAGAGAAGGGATGGGCACGTTAAAGGGACTTTTGGGTTGCTGGACTTAAGACCCTGAGAGGAAAAGGACGCTGCTCAGCTTACTTGGGGGTGGGTCTTTTGCTCATGGTTTGTGTTTATGAACCTTAGTTGCGGTGTTTACCCAAATTAATGCTGAGTTAATTCCCTCCTTTTATTAAAAGTTTTTGCTACACTCAGACTCTGTGCTTGTGAGAGGGCAAGTATTGCCTCTTAGAGGTGCCCGGGAGAGGTGTGTAATTGTCCCAGGTCACTGGCTGGAGGCTTGAGCTGGTTTTGTGTTGTATTGTTGAAAAGGAACCCCTAGATACTGAACCCGTCCCTCGTTGCTGCTGGCGCCACCTGGAAGAAGGGTTACAGAAGTATCAGATCAATTTGGATCAGCTTCACTCTACAGCAGTACTTGGCATCACCAAAGTGGACCAAACCCAGCAGGGTTCAGTTAGTAAGGATTACATGAACCAGACTCTGCTGGGTTCATTTGTAGGGGCTGACACTTTAGCAGTCATGCTGATTCATTTGGAAGTTCAGAATCCATAGAAATGAGTTCTGTAGAATTTGAGTCTCCAGCTAAGGTGAAGTCCTGGAACTCTGTCTTTCCCAAGGCGCTCCCCCATCCCCAAGTGCTCCGTCAGTTGTCATCTCCTCTTCAGGACCTCGAGTTTTCCTCGAAGCATCCTACTTCTATCTTTAAAGATTGGCTGACTAGTAGTCTCAGCCACCTACCCTACTGACCTAGGACCAGATGCTTTACCCACCTCTGAGTCTTTATCTCTCATAGTAAGAATCTGATATTGATCCTTAATTTGTAATTGCTGCTGCTGTAGCTTTGAAGAACAACTGGCAGTCGCTCTGGTTAGTGCTGGCATTGGTTCTCGCCTATGAGATCCAAATTCCAGAGAACCAAATGTTCTTGTGATTCAGGCTTTCTGCTGCCAATAAAGCTTAGGATAATACAAAGCTAATTGGCTTCTTGCAACTTTGCTTGGATATCTGTAAGAGAAACAGAAAGATTACTTTTATTTTTATACCCATATGCATAAATGGTATAGAATCTACAGGAAATAATGGGGGGAAAATACATATAGTGGTAGCCATTAAAAAGCCAACATTTACCCATGATTATTGTGCAATGGTTTCTGAGACAGCAAAATTGTTTCATATAAATTGAACAGAGATGTAGGAATTCTTTGGCTCTGTTATATTTTTGAAAGAAGGATATATGGACTTCTTTTCACAAAGTGCATGCAGGGATTGAGGATTTTTTGTGCCCACTGTGCGCCTAGACTAGGGCTGGGCACAAACCACAGTAGCTGGATTGATCTTCACATTTGTTGTAAGCATGGTGAGTTATGAAAGTTCCTGCTTGCTCAGCAGCTTAGGTGCATCCACAAAGAATGATCTCCATTGAAGTACAGGAAGAGGATGGAGTCCCTGACTACAGAATACCAGATTTGATTACCTTCACCTACGACACACAGCCTTCTGGAATTATGGAAGAGGAATTCTATTGAACATAATGAAGGAGTCTCTTGCCTCATCACAGGACTACCATGATATGTTAGCTGCTGCTAAAAAAATGACAGTTTTTAAACACCTGGTGCTTTAAAAACATTTTTTAAGAAGAAGTTCAATCATGGAAATATAACAACAGCTCCTTTCCACCTACCTGACCTGTTTCACCAAACCAAACCATTTCATTGCCCATTCTGCTGAAAAGATCCATGCGAGTTTTGCCTAAAAGAGAATTACAAGGTCAGGCCCTGTGTGATTTGCAAAAGGCCATAGAAGGGGTCTGTAGCAGAGCGGGGATCAGAAGTTCCTGGCTCATAGATCAGTGCTCAAACCACTAGTCTGCTCGTACTGTTGAGCATCTCTCTCTTCTTTTAAAAGCAAAAGAGAGAAATGGAAACATTTCTGTTACATACATGTCTGTCTGAGGGGTTAAAAGCACAAAATTCTATCATCCTTGAGGGGTCCTTTTATTTCCTTCAGGTTCCTCCTCTTTGACTGACTGACACACACACTCTCTCTCTCTCTCTCTCTCTCTCAGGTGTATCTGCTTCAGTTGATTTCCTCTCCAGACAATTACCTCGCTGTAAGCCAGCACTGCAAAATCAAATCCTGTCATTCTTTTTAGGATTTTTTTTTGTTAAATTCTTGCCTGAATTTTATCGTATTTCATTTCTTATTTCTTCATGTCATGCAATTTTTCCTTCTAGCCTTCGTTAGCTTTGTTTTCTTCCTGTCACTCACTGTTTGGCAGTCCAACTATAAGAGCAGAATGAAAAAGCTACATGCCAACCCAGGTTATATATATTACTGTCACTTTCTTACCACTGAAAAATGCAAGCAGCAACCAGAAAGCAAGCAAGCAGATCTGAGGTAGGTCAGTAACTTAGACTAGAGTTCTTTGAATTATGCCAAGTCACAGGGAATCTTGAATTGCAGATACAAGAAGCTGTTTTATAAAAAAAATATTCTGTTTATTGAAGATGAAAGCAATACAATAACAATGAGAATAAGCATGAACATGATGAAAAGCAAACCAGCAGCAGCCCAAGTCTCAGACGGAGTGTAATATACACAGATTCTTTTTATTTCTAAAAAGAGCAAAAATGTATTTGTAATGTTCGTTCTCGACCCAAAAGGTTGTTTGGATCTTTGAATCATGCCCTTGTAATGTTTAGAGCTATACATATGTAACCCTTCTGCCCATCTAAGTTGGCAGCAACAAGGGCCAGGTTCTGTATCTAGGGGTTCCGTTTCAATAACAATGCAAAACCGGCTCGAGCACCCACCCAGTGACCTGGGACAATTACATACCACCCCCTGGGCGCCTCTAAGAGGCAATACTTCCCCTCTCGCAAGCACGGAGTCTGAGTGTAACAGAAAATGTTTAATAACATGAGGTAAACAACATCAGCATTAAATTGGAAAAAACACCACAACTAGAGTTCTTAGACCAAACCATGAGCGAAGACCCACCCCAGCAAATTGGGCCGTGTCCTCTCCCGTTGGTTCTTGAAACCAGCGACCCAAGAATCACCAAAGTCCCAAAAGTCCGACAACCCCCCAAAGTCTCTGTTCATGATCAGTGCAGCCCCAGAGTTCAAAAAGGGGGGGGTGAGCAGGGTGTTAAGGGGCACCTTACGTGATCCGAGGCCAACCGGCTGCTTCTCCGTGGGGTTCCACCGCAGCCTTCACCACGAACTGCTCCACTCCACCCGCAGTCCCACTCCTGCCATCCCACGAACTGCTCTGGCAGCCGCTCCGCTCACCGACCTGTGAGCTGCGCCGCTCCGCTCACCGACCTGTGAGCCGCGCCGCTCCGCCCACCGACCTGTGAGCTGCGCCGCGCCGCTCCGCCCCGCTCACCGACCTGTGAGCCGCGCCGCTCCGCTCACCGACCTGTGAGCCGCTCCGCTCCAGCCGTCCCTTGGGCCGCTCCCACAAGGCTCTGCTCTGCTAGCTGCTCCTCCAGCCGCTCCGCTCACCCCCGCTAAGCTAAGTTAGCTTAGCAATATAGCTTCAGGCTCCCCCACTAGTTAACACAGCCTCAGTGATCTCAGCTCTTAAATAGCTTTAGCTCTTTTGTGATTTCAGCTCTTAGTGATTTCAGCTAGTAGTAGGGGAGCCCCAGTGCTGGTGCACTATTGGCCCAAAGTGAACTCAGCTCAGCAGTCTGTAACTAGACTCCTAAGGGAATCAAAGTTAGCTCTGACATTCAACAGTGGAGAGAGGAGGTAGTGCAACTGGTGTTTCAAACCCTCAAAGAAGGCCCATACCATCAGGTATAAATACCTGTCCCCATCCTCTCTCAATTCACTGGGTTTTGTAACCCATGCCCCTTGACAAGCAAATGCTACTTAGGTAATGGTGAATGACTCACTCAGTCCTGTCATACAACAGTTCCACTGGCCTTGATTCACAGAATCAGGGTAACAAAACTTTATTCTTCCTGCCCCAATAACAGAGAAACTGGGGATCTCACACCAGCCAAAGTAACCACTTTGAGTTGCTGTGGTTTCATGCCAGGCGAGTGGGTGTGCCTATGCAAACAAGATCAGCCCCTGGAGTTCTTTTCCACACTCGCCATAATTCACCACCAGATGTCAGGGTAGAGCTCATCCTGACTCTGCTTACACATAGTATCACTGAGATGATTTGGGAACAATCTTTTTTTCTTGTTGCTAGAGACATTAGGGAAAATGATAAAATATGCACCTACCACAACATAGAAATATAGGCCTAGATTTTAAAAACATGGGTGCCTAAAGTTAGAGTGCTAAGTCCCTCATAATTAGTCTGATTTACAAAATGGCCGTACTCAATGGGAGATTTTGGGTGCTCAGCACTTTGGAAAATTATATAGGTGCCTACATATTGATTTTTGGAGCCTTACTTTAGGCTCCTGTTTTTGAAAATATTGGTATAGGGGCCAATTAGGAGCCTAAATTTAAGCACCCACTTTTGAAAATCTTGGCTATAGGCTTTGTTCTGTGTCCAGTGGTCCACCAAATCTGCTGTTCTTCCTCCTGCAATGGCCCATACCTGATGCTTGAAACTCGCCCCTCCTCCCCCAATAAAGTACCTGTACTGGATAAATGTACAATGTCATACAACTTTACCAAGAAAATGAGTGCGCTGTTCCTGACTGGATATCCTTTGGATCCCTGTCAGTAACTGATAGTCGGTTAACTATCTCTGAAGACCCTTTTGTCTTACTCAGGAGCTGGCATTCATTTTTGAACCTTAGGCTTATGGAGCAGAACATCTAACTCAACAAATGTACATGAAATGGCGTGTGCTACAATTCTGTACTCTAGGGGATGTTCAGATGGGGACTCCCTGAACTGAAACACTCATTCACTTCCCCTCCCTTCGTCCCTCTGTGAGACATCTAATCCCTCTGTGGGCTACCTTACCCTGTGATATACCTAGACCATCAAAGGTGTGTTACCTAAAGAGTAATATGTCCTGATTTTTCATACAAGAACTTCTTTTGGGACACCCAAAATGTCCCAGTTTTCCATTTAATCAAAACATTTTGGTTTTTCGTAACTAGAAAATGAAATATTTTGTACACCTGTTTCACTCTCACCGTGTAGTGAGCATATATTTTGCACCAAGCATATCTGCTCTAGTCCTTTGTAGGGCTTGGGAAAGGAGGGGGGTGGTTGCCTAGCAGTGCCTGTCTCTTGCTTCCCTCCTTTCTAAGATCACCAAAACTACAGGGAGGAATGAGGTGAGGAAAAGAGGCAGAGTTCAGCCTTCTTTCATCTTTTCTGTTGTCTGACATAGAACAATCAGAATGCAGAGCTCCCAAGTATTTAACAACCCTAAAAAATGTTGCCAGAAAACTTCTGGATTTTGATTTTGAAAATAGTCACCTTAATGTCACCCCCATCCACTAAGACAAGTAACCCTCCATCCATGGGGCAGCCCTGTGGAGCACCTTCTGACTTTGTCTGCTCTCCTCACCATAAGAGAATGTAGAGTCCCACAGAGTAAGAGAAAAGCTGAATGGATTCCAGTGACGCAATCTCCCTGAGTAAAAGTTTAAGAGAAGTGTGAGTTTCTTATAGCCTCTTAGTTCTGCTGCTTCTCTAGACCCAATCTGAGCCTTAGGCCTAGTCTTCACTTACCGGCTGGTCCGGCGGCACGCCATCGATGTTCTGGGATCGATTTATCGCGTCTGGTTAAGACGCGATATATTGATCCCGGATCGATCCCGGAAGTGCTCACAGTCGGCGCCGGTACTCCAGCTCGCCGAGAGGAGTACGCGGCATCGACGGGGGGAGACTTCCTGCCGCGTCTGGACCGCGGTAAGTTCGGACTAAGGTACTTCGAATTCAGCTACGTTATTAACGTAGCTGAATTTGCGTACCTTAGTCCGATTTGGGGACTTAGTGGGGACCAGGCCTTATACATGTTCCCTAAAAGAGGAGCAGCAGGAAGGTACAGACTCTTTTATCATAAGAGAAGCAAGGAAATATTAATTTAGGTTAGCTACAGTTAAGAAGAATCTTTCTTAATTATTATTCTTACCTTATTTAGATCCCTAGGGCCTGATTCTCAGCAGGGCTGAGCACCTGCAGCTTCCATTGACTTCAGTTGGAGTTGTGAGTGCTCAGCACCTCTTTAGACCAAGCCCATGTAGACCACCTGACTTCAATGGAATTGCACTAGTGTAACAGAGAGAAGGATTTGGTCTTACATAACTATATCTCTACATCTTGTGTCTGTCATAGCCTCTCATAAGCTTCTATTCCCCAATCTAGACAATCCTAGTTTTTCCACTTTTAACATATTTTTTAGCACTCCCACCACTAGCTCTTTTTATCCTTCTTGGTCCCTTTCTATCACCTAATTGCCATTTCTAGTGCACAGTGACCAACAAATTAGTCATATTCTAAATGTAGTTCATTGCAAATTCCTTAAAGAGTTCTTGAACAATGTTTATTAGAATTTCATTCTTTGTCTTGGTTTATGTATGTATCCTCACTGTTTTTGCCTTTTGGACAGCAGCCATACCTTGTGCTGATGGTTTGATACTATTGTTTAGAATTCTTGAGTCAAGTCCTAAAGTTCTTACTCTGTTTTACATAGGCCCAGATCCTCAGGGTATTTAATGCCTGATTCCCATTGATTTCAGTAAGAGTTGGGTGCTTAAGTACCTTCAAGAATCTAGACCTTACCCTTACACAGGGCAAAACTGTGGTAGGTCCAGTTTCTGAGAAACTGTCGAGCATCTGTAACACCAATGAGGCAAAATCCAGAGGCCACTCAGACTGAGTCAAGCCTGACTAAATACCTTAGGCTCATTGGCTGTGATGGAAGTTTTGCCTGAGTAAGAATTGAACAAAGACTTAAAGATGTGGCCCAGAGAAATTAAAAATAGAGAGGATCCTATTATTATTTATTTGTATTGCAGTAGCATCTAGGAGCACCAGTCATGGATCCTGACCCCATAGTGTCAGACACAATACAAACCCAGAACAAATATATGGTTCGTGCCCCAAAGAGCTATGAGGTCATCTTGTCCATCTCCTGGGGCCCGGTGCTGGATTATTCTCTGTAGTGTCTTTTCTAGAGGTCCAGACAAATAATGTGTAGAATGAAAAGAGTCAACCCAATACAAATTCCTGCAGTACTCTAGTCCTTACTTTTCTTTGTTTTATTATCTCATAACTTCCAACCAGTGAAGTCTGCCTTTGGTCACCTAACCCAGTTTTGCATCCACTCAAGGGCAGTGCTTTCTGTCCTGTGCTTCTGACCTTATGTAGTATGCAGAACTCTGTCAAATGCCTTTTAATCTTCATAATCCAAACAGATTATGTCCAGGATTTCACCCTGTCTGCTCACTGCATTATCTCCTTTTCAAAAAAATGCCACCAGCTTTGTCAGACAAGATTCACCCTTTACAAGATGGATTTGTTTTTACCACTCCTCCCTTCTGATTTCATCTATTACCTGCTTCAGTGCTGCACAACATACCAGATGGGGCATACCCCATGATCCTGGTCTGTCACTACTGAAGTGCCAACCTGGAAATGAAACTCTGACACTTAAAAGAATGCCACTTCTGAAATCTGCTGCAGCATACAAGCAGTTAATAATATTTCAGGGTAAAATCCTGGAAAGCTGAATGAACCCTTCCTCTTTGACAGTGACTTCAATTTGGGCAGGAACTTGCCCCCCACCCCTTCCCTTTGTTTTTCTCACCCATTCAGTCCATTTTGTGCACTGAATGAGGCAGGGGGTCTGTGAAAAAAATAGTATGTAATTAAAGACTATATCATAATGCATACACACAAGGGGGCCAAAATAAGATTGCACAGGCAACCTTAATTCTGGTATTTCCTAACTTTTGAATGCTTGACTCTACACTATTAATGATGTTCTTTTAATGTAAGGTTGTGTGTGTGTAATAAATACAGTGGAATACAGCTGTAATTATTAAAATCTTTAGCTTTCTGCTGGTCTCTTCTGTAGACTTTCCATTGTGGCATATTATTTCTCATAAGAAATGAGGAAAGAAATTTTGTTCAGCTCTCTCTTATGTCTGAGTCGCCACGTTCCTTTCAATAATTCTGAGAGGAATTAAGCTTGGTTTTAGATGTAATAAAAACCTACAGGTACCATTGACTCCAACTAGAATGTTGGGTGCTCAGCACTTCTGAAAACCAGGCCCCTGATGGCCAAAATTTACAAAGTTGGTGGCCTACTATTTGACGTCAGTGGGCAAGTCAGGTGCTCCAGCCCTTTGAAAAAAATCAGAATATTTATTTAGGTGCCTTAATTTATGTACCAAAGTTTCAACATTTTGGCCCTATTGTCTTCCCTGCTCTGAATAATTTATCATAATTTCTATTACCAATGTTGACAGACCTAATCCTGGCATCCTTTAAGCTTTGCTTCCATCTTTTTTTATCCTCTTATATTTGTGTTTTTATAGGGATCATATCACACACACTTAGTTTTTCCTTGACGCTTTTAGTACTTCCAGAAGCCCCCACATCAGTCTTATTCTGTTTTTGTTTGTGTGTGATTATTTCCGTAAAATAGCATAGTGCTTCATCCGGCGCTACTGAAGAAAATGGGAGTTTTGCAGCTCACTGCAATGGGGAGAAGATCTGACTCCTAATGAACTGAAACTTTTTTTAAGAGTCACACATCTGTCAAATGTGTCTTTACTATCCCTTTCACTATGCCAGTCAACCTTATTCAATAATTCTGTGCAAAAAACTAACACTGATATCACATTAGTGTTGAAGAATTGAGCACTGAAAAGTGAGAAATGCAGAGTTGATGTTAAAACATCTGAAATCTGTCATATTAATTATTGATATTATAAGAACCCCTCAGCCGAGACAGGGGCCCCATTGTGCTAGGTAATGTACACTGAAGTATGAAAACGTCCTGTCCTGACAAGTTAACAATAAATAGACAAGACAGACAAAAGGCAGCATGAAGTGACTTGACCAGGATCATACAGTGTGTCATTGGCAGGAGCTGGAAGTAGAATTCAGTTATCCTGTGTCACAGTCTGGTGCCCTGTCCACTAGACCATGCTGCCTCTGTTATGTTTATGCCTTAAAATACAGTCTTTACGACCCTAATCCTCGCTTACGCTTTGGCTGCTTTTTGCCACTATAGCAATACAAAGCAGCCAGAAAGCCTTCTTAACTGCCGCACTTGTTATTCACATTGTGTAAAAGAAATCCTGGGATGGTGCAAAGTTGATGTATTAACTCTACAACATTCCTCTTCCCAATCCAGGGGGGAGGGAGCATGACGTGGGGAAACTCAGCAAGAAAAACAAAATTGCAACAACTAAAGTAAAAAATAAAGAAACAATTTAACTTTCCTTTCTATATTTCTTTATGAATTTATCTTTCTCTGAAACAGTCCACAAACACTAGGACCTCAACCAGCAACAGCCTAAGCAGCAACTTGTTCAAAGCAAAATTGTGTTTAAAAATAATGTATTGCATTCGCATACCATTTCGTGTGTGTGTGTGTATGTATGTGTGTGTGTGTTAATTACAATCTGATGCTTTATCTGGAATCTGATATTATACTTCACATCAGCTGCTGGAAACTAACAGTACTACCAGGTGACTTGAGGCACATTGGGTATGGCTCTTAATGAACGCAAAGCTTTAATCTAGCTAGCTCAAGTACCAGAGCAGTGAAACCACAGCAGCAGGGGGTTCAGCGTGGGCTAGCTGCCCAAGTAGTTACCCGGGGTTCCAGGCATGCTTGTTGAAGCCCAGGCTGCCACAGCTTCCCTGCTCCAGTATCCACTGCTAGATTAAAGTTAACTTGGGTATGTATGCAATCGCACGCCATGATTACAGAGTAGACCCACTTAAACACACATCTACAGCACTGGTTGCATTGTTCATCCGGCCATAGAAAGGCTGAGCTGCAGCAACACCAGAGTAGTATCAGGTCAATTGGTGACTTTTGTGCTGATCCTGCAGGCACCCATACACATGGACTCTGATTCAGCAATTTACTTAACCGTGTGCCATGTAAGAAGTCCCACTGACTTCAAGTTAGGCATGTGCTAAATATCTTGTGGTTTGGGCCATGAATAATTTTATTCGTGGGAGTATTCCTATTGAACTTAACAGAATTCCATGTGGAAGAAAAGAAACTCATGTCACAAATATTTGCAGGATAGGGGCCTTAATTTGTGATCACATCACACCCCATTCACTTTATTATGCTGAAGTAACAGGGTATAATATGCTGTGTTATTGTATAATAATTTACACTTGGGGTGCATGAAGCAAAGTGCAATGCATTCACTTATTCTAGCTGGGTAGTTATTATATCCACCTGCATACTCCCAAGTGTCTCTCTTGCCCTCTTCCCCCACAATTATAACACAAGCTGTTAAAAGAAGAAAAAAGAGTAGAAAGGATTGTAAAGTAAATGTCAGTATAGGTTATAATTTTGCTATTTTTAACCATACAAATTAATGTTACAGTAGAAAATCTCCCTGCCTGCTGGAGACAAAAATTAGGGGAAAATAGTATTTTAAACATTGATTTTTCCACCAACTAATATTTTAATTAGTGAGGTATTCGATTGTGGGGCAGTCAGTTTACTTTAACAAATAAACTAGAAACCACACAGTTAAAATTGCCATTGTTTCAGGTATAGTGACATTTAAAGAAGGTACTGGGCAGAAATATGGTATAGTAGATCAAAAGATTGTCATGCAGAAACATAAAGAGTCTTGAATTACACTAAATATGACTTAAAGCTTAGTATCTATATTTAACTGTACATAGGTGATCCAATGGAGGAATAGTTCTATTAGAAGTAGACTAATAGAATAATTTTGCCCTCAGGCTATTCCCAATGAATATTTACTCTAGCTTTGGTTCCTCAGCATTTCCAATATTAAGTTCAAACTAAATCTTCAGTGGTTTTAGAATTTTTACTGTAAGTTGGAACTTCCTATGTAAGGGCCCTATCCTGCAGTCCTTTCTCAGACAAAAGTGTCATTGAGGTCAATGGGAATTTTGCCTGGTTAAAGCGTATGTGAACAGGGAATTGAGGTCACAATGTAGCAGAAATCTTTTTGCTTAATTTTTAATTAACTTTTATAAAATGTATTGGTGGGACAGGTGAGCTCAGTGAATTGGTCATGGGAACCAAAGTTTGGGAAAGTTCAAAAATGGATCCAGATCTGGTGCTAAAATTTGCAGCTGACTTTTAGCTGTGAAATTCAATATCCCCAAATGTTTGCAGTCTTAATGCCTACTTCTAGTAGTCACAGTGAATATCTGATGGTTGTCTGGTGTCCTGTGTTGGGGGCCTTGAGATGTTCAATAGGAGGATACTAGTTAATGCTGGCTTAGGCATTCATGGTCCCTATATGAGAAATGTTTGAGGCCAAGGCCAATTTTCTGCCCCCATGAAAGTCCAGCTATCCAGTGTGTTTAACATCTTTCCCCTGCAGGCAATACAAAGGTTTAATGTCACCTGAGACTAGTGCTTGTGCAGTGAGTTTCCCACCTCTCCTCAGAACAGCTCTGCTTTGCTTTGTAAAAGGGCATTATTAGCCCTAAAAGAAATAGGATTACTACATTTTATTGACACCCTATACAGAGGCCTTAGGCAACTCTCTTCTAAAATGGCAACCAACCAGTCTCAATTTTTCTTCAGAAACTGGCTCTGACTAAGGAAAGAGAAAGAGCTCATGTCCGGTTTCAGTTGCAACTGATGCACCTATTATCCACAGGTAATAGGATAAACTTCACGTTCATCCCTAAATCTGAGCAAATTTCATTCCTCTCTTCCTCTGAGGTTATATTTTTCAAAGAACACCTAAATCTCATTAGTTCTTTTTCTTTATAAATAGCAAGCTGTGGTGTCATCTTTTGTCTTTTCCATTGTCCCTGTGAAACACAGGAATTCTTGTAGATCTGGGAGTTCTGTGAATCAAGAAAATAATTAAAAGGGGTCACCGTGTTGACGTTTCATAGCATGACACAGAACTAACACCCACTTCTTGTTTTTTTAAGTACTAAAAAATTTATGCAGTCTAATTAATTTCTTTAATCTGGCTAGCAGAGATACCTCCTCTTGACTCTATCATTCTCTTGCAAATGCAACACCTTGAAGATCAGAAATGTTCACTGAGGGATTGTACTATGGTAACTAATTGAAATAAGTCAGGAGAGCCTAGAATCAGGCCGTTTCTCTGCTGCAAGCATTGTAGTTAAGCCTTTTGGACTGACATAGGAACGATTCAGGTGAAAATTTCACTGTGCACTCCTCACTCATAGTTAAAATGAAAATTAATTGTACAGTGGAATCAATTCATAATGAATTTGGATAAACCGAAACTCCATTTATATAGTTCAGTAAATGAAAGTCCCCAATTAGCTAAATAAAAGGGAGGAAAGACCAGCCTGCATTGGGCCGTGGAAAAGCCTGAGGGAAAATTTGCATGAAGTTTATATATACACTTACAAGAAGGATGTGGAAAAATTGGAAAGAGTCCAGCGGAGGGCAACAAAAAAAACAAAAACAAAAATTAGGGCGCTGGAGCACATGACTTATGAGGAGAGGCTGAGGGAATTGGGATTGTTTAGTCTGCAGAAGAGAAGAATGAGGGGGGATTTGATAGCTGCTTTCAACTACCTAAAAGGGGGTTCCAAAGAGGATGGATCTAGACTGTTCTCAGTGATAGCTGATGACAGAACAAGGAGTAATGGTCTCAAGTTGCAGTTGTGGAGGTTTAGGTTGGATCTTAGGAAAAACTCCCCTCTGCCTAGGAGCCAGACATGCTGGCTGCTTCGGGGAGCCACCTAAGGTAAGTGTCATACGGCCTAGGCCGGCACCCCTCACCCCATCCTGCACCCCAACCCCCTGCCCCAGTCCTGAGCCTGCTCCCGCAACCAAACTCCCTCCCGAAGCCCATACCCCACGCCCCCTCCTGTACCTCAACCCCCTGACCTGAGCCCTCTCCCTCACCCAAACTCTCCCCTGGAGTCCCCAACCCCTGCCCCATCCCTGAGCCCCCTCCTTCACCTCAAACCCCTCATCCCTGGCCCCATCCCAGAGCCCGCACCCCCAGCCAAAGCCCTCACCTCTGTCCACACTCCAACCCCCTGCCCCAGCTGGGTGAAAGTGAGTGAGGGTAGGGGAGACAGAGCGACGGAGGGAGGGGGGATGGAGGAAGCAGGGGCAGGGCCTCGGAGAAGGGGCAGGGCAGGGGTGGGGCCTCAGGGACGGGGACGGGCAGGGGTGTGCAATTAGAAAGTTGGCAACCCTGACACAGTGCCCAAATACATTACGGAGGCCTTATTCAGGGAAAGTATACTAAGGTTAGGAGGACAGAATCCACTCTATAACCTCTGTTCAACCATAAATCCAGCACTGTTTTAGGCTGGGATGAGGACCACCACCACTGCACACCTCCTACACAGGAACTTCTGGTCACTGGATCTGCATAGTCACATGCTCACTGCTCACATTGCTACCAGCCCACCTCTAGTCCCTCCTCTGAACTGACCTGTGTAGAGCTAGCAAGCAGCCCAACTCCACTGTGCAGGGGCTGTGAAGTCTCCTAATTCATCCTCTCCATAGCAGCCTTACCCAGGAGAATTTACATGAAAGTAAACTTTTTGTGCATTCAGCCTTCCACGGTGCTTACTATAATGGAAGAATTTCATTCAGAATGAAGGCGTTCTGTGATAAAAGTGACCAATATAATGGGGTATGACAGCATGCCATGTAACAGACCCACATTTTCACTGTAAACTGCCAGAGGAAGGTATCTGGACGGGCTTAAGGACTGACATTTTCTATTTCACCTGCTAAGCTAATTCTCTGGAAGTTTCAAATCTACTGCAAAGTGAAAGGTCTGGGCTGAAATAGCATTTTCCTACAGCTAATCTGGGGTGGCTGGCATATCTCATACCATTGCTACTCTGTTTCTCTCAGTTGCAGAATAATGAATTAAAAGCTAGTGCTAGATATGGATGGAGCTGCATGTCGATGTGAAAAAAAGTTCTCACATCTCTTTATAAAAAAAAAGCATGAATAGGATTTCTTCAGGTGCACTGGAGATTAATTCCTGGTGACTCTGTTCCTCTCATCAACCTGACAAACTAAAGAGCTACTTTTTTTAAGTGTGTTTTTTATTTGATTTGTAAGTGTTTAACTACCTACGGGTCTGCTGTTACAAACACTAATTTCCAGATGTAGTATTTACTAGTGATTAGTCCCTTGAAATGACAAAAAATTATAGTCCAGTTGAACCAAGTGGGACTATTCAGGGTAGCAAGCACTCTTGATAGAAAGTATTTGCAGGATCAGGCCTTCACATATGAAAAGACCATATTAGCATAATGCTGCACACTTGAGATGGTCCAAAGTAGAGAGTGAAGCTCCATCTTTGAATTTCAACTCCCCTCCACCACCACTAAAATTTGGAGGCATTTAATCAGAAGGGCCCATGGTGGCTGGAACTACAACTCCCATAAGGCAATGGACTGATAGGGAAATGCAGTTTAAAATTATGTTGAACTGATTCAAAACCAAAATATTTAGGGTCAGTTAAAGGAATGAAATATTTTTATTTGACTCAAACCAACCCAAAATGAAATATTTCATTTTAATTTTCTCATCTCCGCACTCTCCCCCCCCAAAATCAGCAAGTCAACATTTTCAGTGGAGAACTTTATTATCGTGGAAACTGCATTTTTTGTTGGAAAGTCATTCCGATGGAAAATTCCCAACCAATTCTACTTAAAAGATAAAGAGATTTATCCTTGGTGTATCTTCGGGAAAGTCAATAGAATTAAACTATGCAGTATATTTGCTAGAACAGTGATCTTTTTTGGCTTTGGTTAAGTTATCACTGGAAAATAACCTGTGCCCCTGTTGCACCTATGTAACTGAGAACAGTTTTGTTTAAAAACTAGGGCAGCTAATTGTCAATAAAGAAGCAGGAAATCACTGATGGAAATGAATGAGTTGTTCAAATTTCAGTGAGATTGCTCTTGATGCAGAAAGGCTTAGTTATGGCCAATAAGCCTTTGAAATGGAGATTGAGTTGCCTCTCATATTTTCATTTTGTGTGATTTTAGAAAAAACATATGCATGTGTCAGGGCATCTCATTGTTCTTCTGATGATTTATCATGTCTGTGTGGGATGGTTTTGTTTCCAGCTATGAAATGCAAATTTAGCTCGCAGTGCTCCTGCTGTCTGTATAAAGGTTAAAAAGATAGAGATATATATTTAATACTATGCTTGTCACTTTTAGAATTGCCTTTGGATTATGATTCTAGCAAAAAAAGATTTTTGCTTGTTTATAACTGATCTAAATTTACTGATTTAACTTAATTTGTAATTGTCTTTTTTTAAACTTTTCATTTTTAATCTGTAATCATTTGTCCAGAAATTAATGAAACATGATTGATGCCAGGACAAAGTACAGTTTATTATGTCACGAAAATCCAAATTTAGTTTTACTGAAATGAACAGAAGGTTGAAGTATCCAAACACCTAGAAAAATCAGGACATTCCTGTACAAATTAGGAGTTTGAAGTACCCTTCACAACAAAAGAGGTTTTTAATCTTCGCATGAGCGTAACTGACTAAAAAGTTCAAGGTGGTTTCAGTCTTTCTAGACTCTCAAGCAGGAGACTCAAAATCTGAGACCGCTTTTGAAAATTTTGGCCACTCATTGTTTTTAGGAATGGTTCTAATGACTTTAGACAGGTTGAATTGGGAGGAAAAAGGTGGTTACTCTTCCAAGCTCCTCCCATAACCCTTGCCCATGCAAGTCACCGAAATGAGATGCCACTCACAGAAGACTGTACAGATGTTCAAAATATGATTGTATGCTCTCTGGGCTCCTCCAGCGTGGCTCCACTAAGCTTAAATATGCCTATGGGCTCTTCAGACTTGCGTCCTTCTTGATTGGAGGGAAAAAAGTGGTATCTCCTACTACCTTGTGATGCCAGAATGAGGCCTTACTCACAGTAAGGTGTGCAGTTCTGTTACTCTCCTTCACCTTTCCTCCATGATGAGTGAAATAATCAACAATTGTTGACATTTAAATAGTCACTGGGCATCTGAATTAACAGTCCCTGAGATGAAGGGGGTAGTTCACATCTCTCAAGAGCTATGGTTTCAAGTTCCCTGTAGATTCATGCATTGCTTACTCTTGCTTCATATTTATATTTTCTTCACAATCTTAACTAAAAGCTTGTTTCGGGGCAGCTGAGATTCTGGAGAACAAAAGAGAAGCTTAAGAGAGGGTCAGTCCACTATGCCATACCACCTAATAGCATCCCAATCTGAGCTCTGATTTCACAGAGGGAGCACAGTTGCCCACTTTTACATACACATCTGTTCTATTTCTACTCCTTTTTTAGCAGACCCCCTGCAGATTACTTGCTGGTTCATCCTTGGTTGGTTCCTGCCACTCTTGGTTGGGTCTCACGCCTTTCTTGCCCTTTGATCCCCTTTGACCGCTGAATGGAAAACTCCATTCCATTCTCTTCCTTACGGGATAATTAGTGTTAGCTGGCACAAATTACTCATCCCTCCTTTTTAGTCACATTAAAACTTTTATTAGCTTCTCACTACCACTCAAGAGAGAGATCTTGGAGTCATTGTGGATAGTTCTCTGAAATCATCTACTCAATGTGAAGCGGCAGTCAAAAAAGCAAACAGAATGTTGGGAATCATCAAGAAAGAAACAGATAATAAGACAGAAAATATCATATTGCCTCTATATAAATCCATGCTATGCCTACACCTTGAATACTGTGTGCAGATGTGGTCGCGCTATCTCAAAAAGGATATATTGGAATTGGAAAAGGTTCACAAAAGGGCAACAAAAATTATTAGGGGTATTTAACAGCTTCTGTATGAGGAGAGATTAATAAGACTGGACTTTTCAGCTTGGAAAAGAGGCGACTAAGGGGGGATACGATAGAGGTCTATAAAATCATGAGTGCTATAGAGAAAGTAAATAAGGAAGTGTTATTTACTCCTTCTCATAATACAAGAACAAGGGGCCACCAAATGAAATTAATAGGTAGCAGGTTTAAAACAAACACAAGAAAGTATTTTTTCACGCGACACACTGTCAACCTCTGGAACTCCTTGCCAGAGGGTGTTGTGAAGGCCAATACTATAACGGGGCTCAAAAGGGAGCTAGATAGATACATGGAAGATAGGTCCATCAATGGCTATTAGCCAGGATGGGCAGAAATGGTGTCCCTAGCCTCTGTTTGCTAGAAGCTGGGATTGAGTGACAGGGCATGGATCACTTGATGATAACCTGTCTGTTCATTCCCTTTGGGGCACCTGCCATTGGCCACTGTCAGAAGACAGGATACTGGGCTTGATGCACCTTTGGTCTGACCCAGTATGGTCATTATGTTCTCTACCCAATAAAAGACTGAAGCAGCTGACCTCTTACTAGATGTACAATTCCCATTGAATCAGTGTGAGTTGAGGGAGTAGATGAGCGCAGGTTTTATATTTTTCCACTATTAGGGTGCATAAGTGAGATCATTAGTTGGCTTGTTCAGCTAAGTATGGTAAAAGCAAATTGCAGAAACAAAACTTGATCCCATTCGAACAACAAAACTGTGAACCCTGTCCTTTAGAATAATCATTTAGTTATTAAAAAACAAACAAACAAACTTCAAGATCAGTAGAGCCAATTGTAGCAATTAAATTTACATACCAATAGAATTTTGCCTCCAGTGAGAACAGGCAGCAGAGAATGGCTCAAACTGAGGGAAGCTTTGGATTTCTGATGTAAACAACCATATTTGCTGCTTTCTCTCTTGGCATAATAAATTTTGTGAATAAGGTTGTCTATTTGTTAGCCTCAGATGTGGATGGTGCTATCCAGAAAAGTACAAAATGAGCATGACTATTAATTCAGATCAATATGTGACTCTGGTAGAAAATGTGAAGCATACCTAACCCAGCTAACTATACCCCTGATAAATGTGGTGAGAGCACTGTGTCACCCGTGCCTTTCTTTTCTTTATTTCCATTATCCATCAGGACAACCCAGGAGGGAATGCCTGGGAAATGTGTAGTTCTATGTAATAAGCCACAATGCTAATGAGGCATAACAAATTGAGGAAGTATCATGTATAATCCTGATCCCTCATTGACACTATTACCAGTATAGATTTCAATACACCATTTGTTATGTGCTTAACACAGATGAAGTGGGAGGGTGTAGCAGTTACTTGTTCCATCATTGCATTTTTCAAACAGTTGTCATACTCCAAGACACAATTCTATGGTAATACCCTATGTTTTTTGCTACTGCTGTTTCTCAGCAGGATTTGCTGCTTGTTCTTGTAGGAGGTCAGCCAGACTCTGTCTTTCTCACAGTTTCAGTTTCCTACTGGGATTAAGGGTCTAACATATTTCTGTAGCACATCAGCTGAACCCAAGATAAACAAGCATACTGAACAACATGGCCCTGATACATTACTGAACTCTAGAAATCAGGGTGTTGCAAAGTTTCTCCACTGCAAGATTTTACTGACATAAACCAGGGTGTTTGGATGATTTTAGTGAGGACATATCAAAATGCACTGAAAATTTTAGATTATATGATTTTCAGGGCAGAGACCATAACTTCATATATGTTTGTACATAGCACACTGCAGCCCCACTCTGGACGCTATCATAACACAGATATTAAATGTAACCCCCCCTTTCCTCCCTGGGTTACTCGCGAGCAGGCAACACTCATCTGTGTGCCTGGGTGCCTGATGTTGTTGACATTAAAGAAGATCCTGAGTATCCCAGTGGTGCTGTTGGATAGGTGGGAATCCTCTATTCACCCCTCTGCTGCAGTCCCTTTACTTCTAAAGGAATTTAAAATTGGTGGTGCCTCCACCTACCTGGCTGGCCCCTGTACACACTCAATGGTGTGCCTTGGGAACCTCCAGGAATAAAACTATTCTAATCATAGGTGCGAACTTTCCCCGGCATGTGCTCGTGCCCCCCCACCCCCGCCCCGACTCCACCCTTTCTGTGCCCCATCCCACCCCCATTCCAACCCCTTCCCCAAAGTCCCTGCCCCAACTCTGCCCCCTCCCTGCCCATATTGGACTCCTTCCCAAATCCCCGCCTCTTCCCCAAGTGCGCCGTGTCCCCCTCTTCCCCTCTCCCTCCCAGACGCATGAAACAGCTGTTTTGCGGCGCAAGCGCTGGGAGCTAGGGGGAAAAGCGGGCACGTGACGGGCTCAGGGGAGGAGGCGGAGCGGAGGCAGAGGCGAGCTGGGCGGGGAGCTGCCGGTGGGTGCTGAGCACCCACCAATTTTTCCCCATGGGTGCTCCAGCCCTGGAGCACCCACAGAGTCGGCGCCTATGATTCTAATAATAAATAATAATATAATCTGTGGCATGGGTATAACTCAAAAATATCAATTATAAATAACACTGGTCTACAATTTTTGAGAAGTCGTCTGCTTCAGAGATAAAATGTGCTATTCATTATGTATTTTGATGTGCTGAATTCAAATATGACAATTAAAACAACTGATTGGCTACTGTTTCTAAGATATTTAAGTTTTTACATTTTATGTCTATGTATATTGTGTAGATAGTAGAGTTTTAATCATAAATTGTAAACCTAGGTCTTTTCATGTGTTTATGGTTGCTTTACATGATAATATTTCACCTGTCCTGCTTATGGAACACTTCAAAAATCAGCAAAAGGGTTATATAAATAAAATTTATTATGAAACAAAAGGCAAAAACCTATTATATACATAGTTTAGTCTATTCTGGTGCATCAGGAACCGGCAGTCCTTCTCCATGAGGTACTGGGCGTATAGCTGATGGAATGTTTGGATAATGCACAGTCCACTTTTTCTTCTTTGACACACCTTTCCCAACTGGAGGCACCATGCAGAAGTAACAATTGCTGGTATGATCTGTTGGCTCTCTCCAAATCATTGGCACTGCAAAAGGCATAGATTTCCTTTTCCTGTTCAACCACTGGCGAAGATTTGTTGCACAAGTGTTGCAGCATATGTGTGGGGCCCACCTCTTGTCCTGATCTCCAATTTTGCAGCCAAAATAAAGGTGATAGGCTTTCTTAACCATAGTGATTATACTGCACTTTTGTGATGCAAAAGTCACTTCACCACAAACATAGCAGAAGTTATCTGCACTGTTCACACAAGTACAAAGCATCTCTGCTCACTTTGGCTAAACAGAAATGTGTCCCTTTGCAAAATCAAACACTGACAAATAAGAGAGCACGACACTGTATGATTTCTAGAGCTGATATAGGGCAATTTGTTCAGCAGAGTGATGTAAGCTTCGTTATGATTGCATCATCCATGACTTCTAGGAATAACATGATGCAATTCATATAATGTATGATGCAATACCAGCTTCAGATTGCATCATTCATTGTTTTGCCTAAAAAGCAAGTACTGTCCAAACCCACTCATAGATTTATTCATAGATCCAGTCAAA
The DNA here is from genome assembly GCF_027887155.1 of Malaclemys terrapin pileata. NCBI lineage: Eukaryota > Metazoa > Chordata > Testudines > Emydidae > Malaclemys > Malaclemys terrapin. Next base: position 118,947,920 of record NC_071505.1, read on the forward strand.
GATGTATTTTAGTCATTTCTGGTTTAAATTGAGATCCCTTCCCTTTATAACTCGCTTATCCTCTGCAATTCCCAAGTCAAGGGTTGTATATACTGACCCAATAGCATATCTTGAAAACTAGAGCCAATCAACAATTTTAAGCATCATTTTCGTTCTCAGAATTAGTAAAGTTTGACTACATTTATTTCAGAAGCATTTTGGCTGTAGAGCAGTGTAATATACATCCAATATACTTAAATTAGCGTTAACGCACCTTTACTTAACTTTAAAAAAATCAGGGTATAATAGTCTAAGATTAAATGTCACTACTAATTTAAATCCACAGGGGGCAGTTGAATAAAATCAATTAAAAAATATAATATGCACTAATAAATGAATCTTATGTAACTGGCATTTACACTGCCACCATTTACCCCACCCTGGAGTGTACACTCCTCTGGATTTCAGAGTCCTAGATGCTTGTGTGGGCGCGCTTGAAGATCTGCAGCTGGAGACAGCACTCTGTTGGTTCTGTTAATCAGTCCAGCCAAGGCAACAAGCTGCACAATGATTGGAGCTGGCTCCACCAAATGTCAGCAGCTCTGGGTCCTGGTTCGGTGGGAAGATTACTCTGCCGCTCTTCAAACTCAGTCTCTCTGCTGTGCCCTTCACTTGCAAGTACTTTCCCAAACCAGAGTGGGGGTTACTCACAGTTCCTTTACTGCAGGCCCAACCCAGTCAGTTCTAGGCACAGCAACAATCTCTGTCCTGGTTCCAGTGAAGCCACCAACAGCCTCTGAGGCTCCCTGCTCGATCAATTTCCCCAGCACACTGTCAGCAGCAGCTTCTGGCTTCCTAGCAGCAGCTCCTGGTATCAGTGGCAGATTTAGAGTTAGTGGGACCCTGTGCTTAGCTTCATTTTTGGGTCCCCCCCAGGGGGGAGGGGGAAGCATTCTCTCTTATCTCCCCCACCCTGTTTTTAATTTTCTTCTGCATTTTCCTCCTGGGGCTTAGGGCTGCGGGTGCAGGGTCTGAGTGGGAATTATGGTGCGGGAGCAGGCTGGGGGTGCAGGGTCTGGGAGGGAGTTAGGGTGCGGGAGCGGGCTGGGGGTGCAGGGTCTGGGTGGGAGTTAAGGTGCGGGAGGGGGCTCAGGGTTGGGGTGTAAGGTCTGGGAGGGAGTTAGGGTGCAGGAGCAGTCTGGGGCTGCGGGTGCAGGGTCTGGGTGGGAGTTAAGGTGCGAGGGGGGCTCAGGGTTGGGGTGCAGGATCTGGGTGGGAGTTAGGGTGCAGGAACAGGTTGGGGATAGAGGGTTTGGCCAGGAGTTAGGGTGCGGGAGGGGGCTCAGGGCTGGGGCAGGGGTTTGGGGTGCTGAGCACTTACCTGGGGCAGCTCCTGTATGGTGCGGGGGATGGAGGTGGCTCCGCAGGGCCCTGTGCTTGCCCCGCAGGCACTGCCCCCCGCAGCTCCTATTGGCCACGATTCTCGGAGCCGCCTCCACCCTGTCAGAACACAAGGGCTTTAGGGGCTGCAGCCCAGGGCTAAGTGGGACCTGGATTCCTGGGCTGCAGCCCCTAAAGCCCTGTCCCCTTTCTGAATCCAGCCCTGGAGGTCTCAGGAGGAGCAGGGGCAGCCACGCAGCCAGAAAGAAGTGGCGGTTTCCCCTTCAAAGCACCTCTTCTCTCCAGCTGGCTATGCGGCCACCCTGTGCTCCTCCTGAGTCCTCTGGCCCACGTTCACAGTGCTCCCGCCACCCGCACCGCCCGCCTGTTCCCCTCAGGGTGTGGGTGAGCCTCCCTCCCTGCTCTCCTGCTCCCCACAGCTTCTACCCCCGCAACCCTCCTCCCGCAGAGCAGCCGCCCCACAGGGGGTGCACCGGTGCTGAGCTGCCCAAGTGCCCAGCCCTGAGGCCCCCTGTTGTTGGGAGGGGCCCATGCCAGGGCACGGTGTGTTTCATGGTAAATCCGCCCCTGCCTGGTACGGACAGAGCTCCGCAGCAGCACTCTCACTCCTTTTCCCAAAATGGAGTCCATTGCCTGCTCTTCCTGCACGAGGAAGTAGCGCCCTCTTTCCCCAAGGCATCATGGGAGTTGTAGCCTTTAAGGCTAGATTTCAGCACACAGGCTTTTCCCCTGGAACACTCCCAATAAAGTTCAGAGGCCACTAAAGCAGAGGTGGGCAAACTACAGCCGGTGGGCCACATCTGACCCGCGGGACCATTCTGCCCGGCCCCTGTGCTCCTGGCCCGGGAGGCTAGCCCTGGCCCCTCCCTGCTGTTTCCCATCCCCCGCAGCCTCAGCTCTCTGCACAATGGTCTGGGCGGTGGGGCGGTGAGCTCCTGGGGCAGCGCAGCTGCAGAGCCTGGCCTGACCCGGTGCTCTGTGCTGCGCGGTGCGTGGCTGGCTCCAGCCGGGCAGCATGGCTGCCTGTCATGGTGCAGCCGCGCCGCCAGCCACCAGTGCACCAGGCAGCCGAGTAAGGGGGCAGGGAGCGGGGGAGGGGGGTTGGATAGAGGGCAGGGGAGTTCGGGGGGTGTTCAGGGGCTGGGGGTATGGGTAGGGGTCGGGGCGGTCAGAGGGTGGGGAACAGGGGTTGAATGGGGGCAGGGGTTCTGTGGGCGGTCAGGGAGAAGGGATGGTTGGATGGGGCAGAGGTCCCGGGGGGGGGCAGTCAGTCAGGAAGGAGGGGGGGGTTGGATGGGGCAGCTGGGGGCAGTCAGGGGCGGTAGTTCTGGGGGCGGTCAAGAAGCAGGGGGGTTGGATGGGGCAGGGGTCCCGGGGAGGGGCAGTCAGGAATGAGAGGGGGTGTTGGATGGGGCAGTGGGGGACAGTTAGGGGTGGGGGGTCCGGCGGCGGTCAGGGGACAGGGAGCGGGGGGGTAGATGGGATGTGGGTTCGGGGGGGCCGTCAGGGAACAGGGCAGGATGGGGCAGGAGTCTCGGGGGGCTGTCAGGCGCGAGAAGTGGGGGGAGTCAGCCCTCCATACAATTTCTGAAACCTGATGCAGCCCTCAGGCCAAAAAGTTTGCCTGCCCCTGCACTAAAGGGTGCCTACATAAAGAATAACAAGCAAGTAGTATTTTAAGGACCACTTTGCAAACAATTTATAATGCTATGCTGTACCCTGTTCAAGGAGGCATTATAATATATATTTTACAGATTGAAAAACTGACGCATTGGGCCAGATTCTGCTCTCCTCTCCAGCCACTCATGTGGCACAAGGTGACTAAATTCTGGCCATAGCTAGCCAGTGAAGAATTTTCTGGCATAGCTGCAGTCTGCCATTCTCATTCTACAACGGTTCAAAGTCCCTATGCTGTAACTCTAATCAACTCCTTTTTTCCCGTGCCAAGCAAGGGGGCAGGGGGCAATCAAGACCATGATCACTATGTAGTTACTTAAGCTCTTTGGGGCACGGACTATCATATTGTTTGTAATTACTCAGTAAGTAAGGAACTACTCAGAGTGAGGAAAGGTGGCAGAATCTGGTCCATAGTAAATAATGTACTTCAAATAGGGAATAAAAAGAGATTGAACAAAATAAGACAAATAGGTAGCATAAACAAGGTACTTGGTGCAGTGTAAACTTATTATTGCCATGTGCTTGGGAAGACCTTTATAACCATGTGTGAATCTTTTACGCCTGAGTGATGTGGTCATCTTACATTGGTACATAGCATGTATGTATCCATACGTATGGACAGTATGCATGAAAATCATAGTAATTCTATGCTACATTATACAGAGAGCACTGCAGGACCTTTATGAGACTGAACTTGATTAGGAATCAGACTCTATACAAGCTTGTGTTAAATACAGCCTATGGGTTTTGGATCAAGTATATTTTTCACCAAATACTTATTGCTTTGGCAAAATATACTGGTTCCTGTTCAGTATTTTCTTTTTTGGATAAATGTATTAGTTTGAAGGTATCTGCTTTGGTTCAAATGTAACTATTTCCTTAAACATGTACTGTACCTGAAAGATTTTTGATTTAACATCTTGACATGCTTTCAAATGATCAAGTGTCACAAAGAGTGATAACTTTTGATGTAATTAACGAGCAAACTGAACAGTTCAACTGTAGCATACCATTTTAGTGATTTAGATTTTCACCAGGCTGTTAAATGTAAGGCTGTTAATAAGATTTCTATCATAAATAGACATTGCTCTTTCCAAGTTTTGCCATCACTGAGACAGACACCTTCATGTGGCTTTTTGCTTTAAAGTAACTATAGCTAGTGTGGGACAGGTGTATACTGTGGCATGTTGTTTTACTTAAACCCACTTGTCAATGTGCAATTTACACCTCTTTACCCAGGCATAGCCTAACAACTCTCTCAAAACATTAAGAAATCTTGTCTCTCTCACCAACAGAAGTTGGTCCCATAAAAGATATTACCTCTTCCATGTAGTGAATTCATTCCCATTAAGGCCCTCAGCACCAAAGTTGTACAGTACTACTTTAACTATACAGCATAGTTAAAGTGTTATGACCTCCTAGTGTGGACGCAGCTATGTTGGTATAAAGGTGCTTATGTTGGTATAGCATATTCCTGTAGAAGGGGAATAAGCCATATACTACTATACGCACTTCTATACTAGTATAGCTGTGTCCACACAAGGGGTCCGTTTCTGTTATAACTATTTCTCTTAAAAACACATCCCTAACTGAAAAAAAAAACAAACAAACAAAAAAAACTGAGGAGTCCTTGTGACACCTTAGAGACTAATACATTTATTTGGGCATAAGCTTTTATGGGCTAGAACCCACTTCATCAGATGTCTGAAACAAAAGATACAGGAGCAGGTATAAATACATGAAAGGATGTGGGTTGCTTTACTAAGTGTTAAGTCAGTCTAAGGAGATAAATCAATTAACAGCAGGATACCAAGGGAGGAGAAACGAGATAGTTATAGCCAGTCTAAGATCTGTAGAGCAGGACTTAGTGAGTTAGTCACCCATCCTCCTCTTTCAGTTTGCCTAATCATGTCTAAAATCTTCTAAAGTGCAGGAAACTGCACTTGCTGTTTTGCAATTTGTGGGAAAAGACTTCAGGATTCTCCTTTTTTCATGTGTATTGCTTTCTCCTTTGCATTTTCATATTCACAGACCTGGTTATCCTATTCTTCCTGAAAATTTTACCAAACTGACTTTAAAAAAGGAAAAGATAAAAGAAAAAATGCTGTCCTTAATTGATTTTTGAAGTATATTTTGCTTTTTCATAAGGTTCAAATAAGTGCTGCTGCATCTAATGCACCAAAGATGCATAGTCATAACTTTTTTGTAATTGTAATAAAAAGGGGAGTGAGGAAGGTCAGACTGCTGAAGACAGGTTTCCTTGTTATTTTCAAGCAAACTTTCTCAATTTTCAGCAACTCTTTGTGTTATTTAATAACAGACTTAGCAAAGCCACAGCTACAATTGATAACACTTGGTTCTTTGAGAGTGTCCTTCATCAAAGAGTATCAAAATACTTCACAAAAGGAAGGGGGTGCTATTTTGATATACAGATGGGGAAGCTGAAGCATAGAGTTGAAGTGGTTTGGTCATGAATATATACAGCGAGTACATGGCGGAGCCACAAATAGAAGAAACACAGTCTTTTGCTATCAGCACAGTATCTACGTGATGTATATGATACTATGTTTACATGCTGACTTTATTATTCAGAACTAGGGAATACTGAATGTCTAACTGCAGTATATAACTGAATGTGAAATATCTGGAAACAATTTAGCCACAACTGAATCATGGAGACAGCAATAAATGATATAGTTAGTCATGTGTAATAGATTTGATCATTTATTGCTACAGGGCATTAGTAATAAAAACCATTACCAAAAGTTAGTCAACCTTATAATCCCACAAAGCAAAACATATTAGTTAACTATTAATTTTTCTTTTATATTAATAATTTTCAATTATCATAATACATAGAACAAGTTTTTTTTTTTAATTAAAATTTGTCTTGGGTTTCAGGTAGGTATACAAACCAGGAAGAAAGAAAACATTGACAGTGAGAAGAGGAGAAAAGAAGCAAAAGAAGGGTGAATAAAAAGTGTGTAGTAGTATGATACCTAGGATTACAGTGTACAACAATGGATCATTGACTTTTATGTTTCAAGGAATAAATACAATGGGCCAGATTCTAATTTATACTAAGACCCCTTTAGACCTTTCTGGTGTAAAATTACATTTATACCCACTTTACAGCCCCTTTACCCTACCAGAATGGTATAAAGCAGTGTTGGTGTAAATGAAACTCAGGATCAAAATGTTTTCAAAGAGTTCAAGACTATTAAGTCTCTAGTAAGCTATTATTTCCAAAACTGCAGTTTAGTCACAAATTTGATTCATGAGTCCAATCCTCTCTGCACAGGGATTTCTTCCATCACTGTAGCACTAGATTTTTTGGGCTAGATATTGACTTCATCTCTAACAAGGGCCCTCTTTTTGTCAGCCTTTGTGAAGGGAGTTTTCAAAAACAGGCCCCATAAACTGTAATCTATAGCAAATGTGACTAACAAATTGGAAATAAATTGACCCATATAGCTGCCATTTAATTTTGAACTTCCTTGGATGACCAGTAGCACTTGGAAAAGACTGTAAGCAAAGCCTATTCGTAAAACACATTTGGTGCTTCAGAGAAAGGAGGAATCCCACAATGCAACAGGCCAAACATGCAATGTTATGAGGAAAAATCCCTTCTCCAAGCCCTACGGTGATTAGCTTTTGCTCTGAAGCAGGAGGTTTCATTACCCTTGTTCAGCTTCAGTGCTCTGGATTTGGCAGGGGTCCTGTACATGTGAGGCATCCGCCTCCTTAGAGAATTAGAGGCAGATTTTCAGGGCGTTGTGTGAGGAGTTAGTTGTACAACTCCCATTAACATTAATGAGTGATGTGGGTGTAACTTTCATGCATCAGGCAGAAGATGTTTCCCTAAATGAGTTCTTCCTGCCTTTTATTTTAAATGTATTTCTATATTCTTCTGTATAAGCAAAATATGTACCATGAGTCACCTTTAACTATTTAAAAGACACCACAGGAAGCTGCAAGTTTAGTCAAACATTTGATTCACAAGTCCAATCCCCTCTGCAAAGGGATTTCTTCCATCACTGTAGCACTAGATTTTTGATCTAGATATTGGCTTCATCTCTAACAAAAGGCCCTCTCTTTCTGTCAGCCTTTGTGAAATGGAGTTTTCAGAAACAGGGCCCATAACCAAACCTAAGACAAGCTATATAAAATATTGTGAGCCTGATTTTCATTCACACTAAGGCCACTTTACACCATTCTGGCTACATAAAGGGACCTTAAAGTATGTGTAAATGTAATTTACACTTAATACTTACACATGCATTTAATAAACTTTAAAATATGAAAATAGCAATACTGTAGATCTTAACAATCTGAAGCTCTTTTTGCTTCATTTCATAAAGTGTTGGTGGTTGTGTCTCCCAAGCATAATTCTTTTTTTCAGACATCTGCCCAACCTCTGCCCACTTTCCTTAAAAAAAGGCTTGAAAAAAACCAAACTTTGGTGTCAAGTATCAGAGGGGTAGCCGTGTTAGTCTGAATCTGTAAAAAGCAACAGAGGGTCCTGTGGCACCTTTAAGACTAACAGAAGTATTGGGAGCATAAGCTTTCGTGGGTAAGAACCTCACTTCTTCAGATGCAAGTCCTCTTGCATCTGAAGAAGTGAGGTTTTTACCCACGAAAGCTTATGCTCCCAAGCTTTGGTACTTACAAGTGAGAACTATTTGAAGCAGAAGTGCTTTCGAATCCCATGCTCTTCTACATCACTCTAGAATTGAGTTGATCTATAAAAATACATGAAAATCTTTAAAAACTTTAAACTTTCAGACCATTAATTAAATGTTTGTTAAACTTCAAGCTTGGCTTGTTTTGTAAATTTCCTTCGGACTTAATCAGGCCAAGTCTGAAGACTGTTCTGTAATATTGTAATAAAATCTATGTTTGCAAAAAATTCATCCTATTTCCTCTGTATTTGAAATTTTGATCAATATGTCAAGATTTAACATTTCAAAATTTCTGACTGACTCCAGAAATGTTTTTTTAAAGGGATAAACTCAAAGGTGAAGAATTAAGGTTGCGCTTTTGCCTTTTCACTACTTGCTTCGCCAACCCTAGCTCTGTATTTTCAGACTTCTGAGTAATATTAACATTGCAATATCACTAATCACTTTTCATAGAATCTCTCTTTCTTTCGAAGCTATGTCTTTTAAATTTACTTACTTTCCCCATGAACTATAGAGATAACTTGTAATTCAGGATCCTGGGGTATCCATAGTGAAGAGGTAGCTACTAAGCAGGGATGGTTACCAACTAAAACATACTGAAGCTTCCAAACTAAAATTTATGATGGTTTAGAATGAGAGCTCATTCTATTAAAGCACAACCTTAGGATGCCTTGAATTTATATTGTACTCTTAAATGTATAAAAGGAAATGCTCTCTGGGATATACTTCTTATGCATAGTAGAATAATTGGTAGGTGATGAAAAGGTGAGAGATAATTGGCAAAATCACCAGTTTGAGATAAACACCTGGCACATCTGTGGCATCACCGAGCATTCTATGCTTTAGCATCATAAAGATATTCAATATCATAAAAATAACACTTTATTTAACCTTTCTGTAACAACTTTAGGAGCATTAATCTGTTACAGTAAGCTGTGTGCTTGGCACATATGAGTGGATAAGAATGTGTAATTAAATCTTAAATGTGTATTTGTAGCAATATGGTTTTTAAAAAGCATGTGATGGCAATTAATAGAAAGACTGGGATGGCTGAAAAGAATATCATCCTTAGTTAGAAGTTGTATTCAACAAATAGAGTCTCACAGTACATCAACGTCTTTTTATTTACTGCTTTGTATTGCTTTATGAGGATCCCACAGTGTTTCCCCCCCCTTCCTATACCCCCTTCCCTACCAGCGGGAGAGATAAATGATATGTCTGAGCAAAGAAAAACATTTTAAGCCTGTTCCTGGAGTATTTTAATTTTCTTACTACATGGCTCCAATTATGGATCTCTCAGTCCAATGTTCAAAATACTTTGTGTCTGAGAACAGTACTAAAGAGAATGCACATTGTACATCTGTATGCTTTAAAAGGGCAGACTGTGGCATCAGGTCTTGGGATTTTCACTGAGTGCCATTCCCACCCAAATTGTCTCAAAAGAAAGGAGACATTGCAGAAGCCTTGCCAGGCTTGATTGGGACATGTGCCATATCCCTCCCTGTTTTAAATAAGCTCATCAGGAGAGATTCAAGCTAATGGTGAAGAAATTGAAAATCCACAATTTGCATTAAGATTTAGATGTGTGGTTTTTATTCTTTCATTTGTATTCAAAAGAAATTCTGTGCCTGTTTTCTAATGTCTTTTATATATGGGACTTTTATATATGGGACTCCTTTTATATATGGGACTCCTACCCCACCACAATGGGGTCTTTACATCACTCAGTCCCTTTACCTTGCATAAAGGGGCTGAAGTGGAGTGAGGATCTCAACCCCTATCATTAAGCAGTTAGTCGAAAGCAATAAATGTTGATAGTTAAGGTTCCTGGTGCACAATTAACTTGGTCACCTTGCAAGTTCTGTATATTTTGCAGTATTGACTAAAACCAATACAATACATTATGGACTGTTGCGTAATATAGTTATGTTCTGTGGGAGAAATGTGACCAGTGGAATTGTCTTTTGTTTTTGTTGCATTAATAGTAGTTTTTTGTTTCTCTTTTATTTGTGAATAAATAAAAACAAAACCAAGAAGTCCAATCCTCAGTTTGATATTGACAGGCACTTTGGTCAAATGTGCCTCTTAAATAATTATCAAAAGTTATGCACTTACACAAATAGCAGTGCATACCTTTTGGATAGCGATATGTACTTGCACGAGATTTTTCCTCTCTGGGTGCTTCCAAACTGTCATAACTTTGTTTATACAAAGCTAATATTTTCAAAGCAAGCAAAGGCACCACACCCTGATGCCAGGCTCATACGATTCAGACACACAGTAGTTTATGCTTTGCACACCTCCCCCTTTTAAGGAGCTATAAGTATACATCTGGGCTTAAAATAATAAACCATTGTGTCATTCAGGCAGAGGGTGAAATTCAGAAGACAAGATAACCAGCCCATATCCCCATTTTCATCAACTGCAGATCTTCTTCTGTTCTTTCCACTTTGAAGCAATTGTTAAACATGCCACATCACAGGTCAGTAAGTGTGTGCCACTCCTACATACACACCATTCTCCTCTCATACCCACCTTTCCAAATCCTTACCCTCGATAACATTATATAAATATAAACTGACCGGCAGTTCTGATTTCTCATTTTCTGCTGGTCGACACTGGATAATGCCTACCAGTATCAGTCCTGGCATAGTCTGATATTGTGCTGGCATTAGGGAAATAGATAAAGCAGTTTGTTGTTGATTATAATCCTCCCAGTGCAACAGCTGGCAATTCCCATGAAAACTTACCTTTGCTTGTACAGAAAGTCAACAAATTGGGGTTGACACACATATGAGGGTGTGACAGACACTGCTCCTTTAAAACCTTTTTTGTACCTAATACATTGAGAGTTTGGGATTAAAAGTGCATTACAGATGGTAACTAAATATGCCTCACAATCTTTCTGTGAGGTGGATACAGGATAAATAAGTTCACTTAATATTTTCATAGATTTTAAGGCCAATTAGATCTTCTAGTCTGACTTCCTGTCTAACAGGATTTCATTCAGTTACTCCTGTATTGAGTCCAATAACTTGTGTTAGGCTTTAGCCAGTCTTCCAGAAAGATATCCAGATTTGATCCGAAGACATGAAGAAACAGACACTCCACCATTTCCCTTGGTAGATTAACCATTAGAACAATCACCCTACTGTTAAAAAATTAATGCTAAGTTTCTAATTTGCATGTGTCTATCTTTAACATCCAGCCCATGTGAGAAGCACCCTTTTAGTTGTTTGAGTTTCTGTGCCTTTGTTATTGTCAACAATGTAATATGCACAAAGATGCCTACTCATTCAACTATTCAGTCAGCTCCAAGTACAGCTTCACCCCTTCACACGACTCTTTTCATAGCCCATTCTTGAGAAATCTCGGGGAACAAGGTCTAAGATTGTTGGCACAGTAAACCTCCCACATCCTCTTGGCCACTCTCCCCACAACAGTTACCCTTTTCTGCTCATAAAGACATTTAAGTTAAGAAGCTGGGTTATTGTTGGAGGTAGTGCTGGTGGCTGCAAAAGGGCACCTGATGATGAGTAAAGAGGTCTGGGTTGCAAAGGTTCTTTCCAAACCATCCGGCTGCATTTGACTTCCTGCCAATATCTGGATTTTATGGCTCTGTTTGCACAGTGTTTCCTCCAGGATACACACAGCCCTAAAGTTATGTATCAATTATTGCCCTCTTTTTAAAAAATTCTCAGGAGTGAAAAAATAATTTGACAGTGATGAAAATGGCCATACCTACTGCTATTTTTGTGTCTTGTTTGGTTCGTCCCAGACAGTGAGAAGGGAGACTGTAGGGACACAGGAATTTGGTGAGATTTTTGAATATGTCAAATATGAATAAGACATTCTCTTGATGATGCATATGAGGGTCTGTAAAAGTCAGAATATTGTTTATACCATGCACAGGAAATGCTGAATGATCAGTGTTGACCAGGTCATGCTGCAGTCATGCCAGGTTTATTGGAAGACCCTGAGTGGACAAGTGAAGAGTACCACCTCCTACTGCCTGACCATGTAATCAGTGGAAGGCAAGACCCCCATCACCCACTGATGTTCTCTTTGATATACCACATCCTTCCAGATTATACATTGTACATATCACCCAGACTAGTGTGCTGCAGATTGTGGAAAAAGAGGTGAACCTGTTGTTCCATGACCCCTACCCAGACTGTGCATGTGAAGGAACTAATTCCAGATATTAAAGGAAATTCTCACCAGGTGTGGAAGGTGGAGACAGGGACTGCTCAACCAAAGTCTCAGTTCACAGCAACTGGTATGAGGTTGTTCTCTTTTTGTCTGCATTATACTTCCAGTGACAGTGCATATGTGAAGGGCTGGCTGCAGCCTCTAGCTTAGAGAATGATTTCTCCCTATAAACATTGACTGATTTGTTACACTCTCCACAGTGAAATAGTGAATAGCTTTCGCTAGGACATGAAAGAGAAAATAATGTGAAATCTAGCAATCTGCATTAATTACACTGCTAGAAATAATTGCTGAATGGTTTGGTCTACGGCCATACAGGATGGTGTATGCACTTTCTTCCACTCAGGAGCGAGGGGTCCAGGGATGAAGGGAGCATGTGACCTGGTTAGAGTATGATACTTGGGATGAAATCCTCCACACACACCCCGAAATCAATGGCAATTTTGCCATTGACTTCAGTGGGGCCAGGATTTCACTACTGCAGTCCAAATACCTGGGTTCTCTTCCAGGTTCTACCGCTGATTCAGTGTCTCTCCTTCGTAAGTAATGTTACTCTCTCTGTGAACTCATTTTCCCATCTATAAAATGGATATAACACTTCCCTACCTCACAGTTCTGTTGACAGGCTTACTTGCTTAAAACAGTGCAAAGTAATATTATTTGTATGAAAAACATGCATATGCAATAAGTGCACAGAGAGCCAGATTCTGATCTTAATTACACACAGGAAATCCAATTGAGCATCACTAAAGTCAAGGCACTTACCTGGGATTTAGCCCAGCATAACTATTATCAGGATCTGTCCCAGTCTCAGACAACTGAATATTAACAAGTGATGTAACTAGCAACTCTACCACTAAGAGATTAACGAACTGTGTTTACTGACTGCAAGGCCCTAATGACAATCCTTTGGCTTTTCTTGACATAAAGCCCAAACAGTCTCACCCATAGGCAGTCTGTTGCCTTTCTTCAGCTATTGTATCACCTTTGGTCAGAGCTTCCAGTCCATCTCCCTCTAACCATGGTGGCGTGACAAGCAGTAAGAATACATTTTTCTCAGCACTGAAAGATAGCTGGAGCCAGATCTCAGGGTGGCCAGCAGTTCAAAGGGCCATGAATCCCCTTTTGGTGCATGATTTATCCAATAGTTAATTACTTAGCTTACAGCTTTACTCACAATGTACTTAGAACCACGATTGTTATTGTACTTAAACCCTTTTAGTTATTTTGTATACTTGTTTTTTTCCCTTCAACATTAATCTTCTTTCATGAGAACAGAAGTGAACAGAACAAAGGCAATTATTTGCCAATTTAAATGGGGGGGGGGGAAATAGTGGCTAAACAATAATGAAACTAATGATGAATGTCATTCAATTAATATTTATAATGTGCAACAATATTAACAGCAAAATTACCTTACTTGTGCGTTTGACAGCTCTGTGGTTGCTTAAGAACTGACTGTGGATATTTTGCATATTTTCTTGCAAATAGTGTATTATTTTCAGAATTATTTTTATCCTTAATTGACGTTTTGTTTTGAAATTACTATTTTGTGCATACTAAAGCTCTGTAAGTGATCTGGCTAGGGATCTGATTTTGCCTGTCACGTTATCATACAACTCCACCAAAGGCAGCCAACCAGCATTTCAGATGCAACTTATTGGTAGACTCCTCTCTGAAGTATCATGTTCATAGGCTGTCCAGGGCTGGAGCACCCAGAGAAAAAAAATTAGCAGGTGCTTAGCACCCACCAACAGCCTGCTGTACCCCTGCCCCCCAGGACCTCTCGTCCACTGGCAGCTCCACCACTCAACCTCCACCTCCCGCCCAACGCCTCCCACCTCATGCATTCAGCTGTTTTGCAACATGCAGGAAGCACTGGTGGGGGGAAGGAGAAGAGCGGTGATAGGGCACACTTGGAGGATGAATGGGGTGGGAAGAGGCGGGGTGGGGGTGGAGTCGGGCAGGATGGGGGCTTGGGAGAAGGGGCAGGGTGGGGGTGCTGTCTGGGGCAGAGCTGGGGTTTGAGCACCCCTGGTGCCCAGAGGAAAGCCAATGCCTGTGATCATGGCCCCCATTAACATGAAAAATTGGTCCCACGGGCAGGTGGGGAAGATACCTTCTTAATTATGAATATTGCAGTAGTGTCTAGAGCAGGGGTGGGCAAACTACGGGCCATGGGCCGTGTCCGGCCCATCGGAACTTTTAATACGACCCTTGAGCTCCTGCTAGGAAGTGGGGTCGGGGGTTTGCCCCGCTCTGGTGCTCCAGCCGGGGAGCAAGATCGGGGGCTTTACGCGTGGCTCCCAGAAGCAGTGGCATGTTCCCCCTCCAGCTCCTATGGAAAGGGGCAGCCAGGGGGCTTGCACGCTGTTCCCACCCCAAGCGCTGCCCTCCCGCAGCTCCCATTGGCCAGGAACTGCGGCCAGTGGGAGCTGCAGGGACGGCACTTGCAGATGGCGCAGAGTGCAGAGCTGCCTGACCGGCGCCGTGCCTCCATGTAGGAGCCGGAGGGCGGCATGCCACTGCTTGCAGGATCTGCTTGAGGTAAGCGCTGCCCAGAGCCTGCATCCCTGAGCCCCCACCTGTGCCTCCTCCTGCCCTCAACCCCTCAGTCCCAGCCCGGAGCACCCTCCTGCACCCCAAACCCCTCATAGCCAGAACTATCCCAGAGCCTGCATCTCCAGCCAGAACTCTCAACCCCCCATGCACCCCGGCCCCCTGCCCCAGTCCTGATCCCCTTCCTGCCCTCTGAACCCCTCGGTCCCAGCACGGAGCACCCTCCTGCACCCCAAATCTCTCATCCCCTTCACTCACCTGAGAGATAGGTAACTTGGATTCAAATCCCTCCTCTCAAAAGACTTCTTGTGTGATTGTGGGCAAGTCACATTTAGTCTGTTTATGCTTCAGTTCCCCATCTATAAAATGGAGATAATAGTACTTCCCTACCTCACAGGGGTGCTGTGAGGATAAATATGTTAAAAGATGTGAGGCACTCATGCTATGATAATGGCAGCCATATATGTACCTAAGGCAGATCGACAATAATCAGTCTTAACTGCAATGGCAAAATGGTGTAAAATATAATATACACATTTTTCTCTTGGACTTAGTACAGTGAGTTTGGTTAGGTTAGTTCCCATGCAGTTGCTTGGACAGCGTAGAGACTACCAAACATATTATGCGCCTCCTGGATGTTCTGTCCTAAGACAAATCTGGCATGTTATGGTGTAGAATGTCTGTGAGGGATAGGTATCTGTTGACATTCTCCAGCCATCATATTTTATGTCTTCTGTGGGGGAGGAGGAGAGCTGTCTTTTCTATCCTGGTTTCACTGACTCGGAACCAAAGATGATTCTCACAAGGAAGTTGGTAGGCATTTGAAGCAGATGACCATACCACCTTAGAGCGCATTGAGTGACCATTTGAGAGAGCAGGACCTGTTTAGTTAGAAAATGGTACTGTACTGTAAATTGAAAACTGTACAGTACAATGCTAACTTATAATACAATATAGACAATGTTCTTTTTTTAGTGGAGTGGTTTGCATGCATATTCTAAATGGGGATTTAACTGTAATGTTTTGGCTCAAATTTGCTTTGTTTAAATTTTTCTTAAAAATGATGTTCTTATTAGCAGCCCTGCAAACACACCCCGGGATCTAAATGTTATACTGAGCTTTTTCTAGCTGGTACATCATTATTAGTAATTAAGGTTCTGCAGGCCTAATTCTTCTCTCAGGATATGTCTACACTACAGAGATTACACCGGCATAGCCCTGAGGCATAAACCCAGTCTACACCAGGGAGTTTTTCTGTCAGGGCAGGAACAAAACCTCCCCGAATGAGGCTAGCTCCATTGATGGAAGCACTCTTCTGTTGACATGGTTGTATCTACAATGAGTGTTATGTTGGCATAGCTGCATCTGTCTGGGGTGTGATTTTTCTCAGCAACACCTATGAAACTTCAAGTTGAATTTTCACAGGAGCCTAAAGCCTGGTCTACATCCAAACATGCATCAAAATAACTACGTTGGTTTTAATTCACATCATATATTATTTTAGCGTACGCCTGAATTTTTCTGAATAAAAGTGCTTACACACAGACTTGCTTTGAAATAGTAAAAGGTGTGAATTAAAACAGATTTAGGCCTGTCTACACTAGGAATTTACATCGGTCTAGCTATGTATCTCAGGGGTGTGAAAAATCCACATCCCTGAGAGACATAGCTAGACCGGCCTAACTCCTGTGAAGACTGTGCTAGGTCAACGGAAGAATTCTTCCATTGACCTAGCTAGAACATCTTGCGGAGTTGGATTATCTATATTGACAAGAGAATCCCTCCTGTCAGCATAGGTAGTATCTACACTGAAGCAAGACAGCAGTGCATACATTAGTTATTATGGTGCAAGTTTGTATGTAGATCAGATGTCAGGGAGTTATGCCTTGTCTATACTAGAAAGTGGTATCATTTTAACTATGCTAGTATAGTTAAGCAGTTTTAGTCCCCCTAGTGTGGACAGATGGAAGCACTTGTCTGTCGACATAGCTGTATCTATACAGGGGGCTAGGTCTGCATAGCTTTGTTGGTCAGGGGTGTGGACTTCTGACACCTTTTGACCTATTTAGCTATGATGACTTAAATTTTACGTGTAGACCAGACCGATGAGTTGTACCAACTATAGTGGTTAAAAAAAAATCCACACCGCTAACCAAAATAGTTATAGTGGTACAATTTTCAAGTGTAGACAAGGCCTTATACACCCAAATCAAATTGAAATTAAGAGACATCTAACTCTCTTAGTTGTGGTCTACCTACAGTTTTTGTACGAGTTGTATAACTATTTCAGTCAGGGGTATATTTTACCAATATAATTATATTGGTACCAACCTTAGTGTACACACAGTTATAATTGTATAAAAATGCCTTATATTAGTATTGTTCCCCTTCTTGTATGGAAATAATCTTTACCAGCATGAGTATCTTTTTACTTGTATAATTGCATTCACACTAGTGGAGATTGTACCACTTTAACTACACTGATATAGTTTTTGTATGTAGACAAGCCCCCAAGATCCTTTTATATCACTAAGCCCAAGCATTCAGAAATCATGAGTCAGGTCCTAAAAATCATTAAAATTGTTTAAAAATCATGATATTTAAAAAAAACAAAACAAAAAAATCCTTGCCTTCTGGATTTTGACCCCCTGGGGTGCAGTCAGGCTATGTTTTCAAGCTTTTTGATGCACCCACAAATCATCTTTTTTTTTTAATTCAAACTCACAATTATAATTTGACCCCAGTGTTAGGGACCAGGATGTGGGCAGTCATACCTGGTGGTCAGAGCAGGCATTAGAATCAAGGGTCACAGCCAGAGTCAGAACCACAGTCAGAGGCCAGATGCCAGAGCCAAAGGTCAGAACAGAAGTCAGAAGTAAGGAATCTGAGTCAGGGGTCAGAATTGGGTTATCTGGAGTGAGGCAAGGCTGAGTCCATGGCTGGAATCAGACAGGAGCAGGACCAGAACAAGTCGGTGCAGGAGCTATTGAGCCATGGGCAAATGCTTTGAACAGCTAGTGCCCTGCTGTTGCTGCTGATCTTAAAAGCAGATCTGCTAATCCCTTTGGGTGGGTTGGCCAATCAGGCAGCTCAAATGGGGCCCAGCTGTGCTTGTGTGACTGCCTGGGGCTAATACGTCTGGGACATTCTGTGACACTGCACCTGTGCAGAATTCATGTCCCCTGCAGATTTCTTTGCTTCCCCAGAGAAAAATGACCTCTGAGCCCCCTGCACTCAGACCCCCCCCATCACCAAACTCCACCCCTCCCACATCTGGACCCCACAGAGCCCATCTCCTCTGCATCTGAACCCCCACCCCCTGAAACCAGACCACCTTCCACTGAGCCCTCCACACTCAAATCCCCACCCCGATGAGTCCCCACCTCCCCTGCACCTGGACAACCCTGACAAGCCCCCCCGCACCTGGACCTCCCACCCCACTGACCCCCAACCAGCTGCACCTGGAATTTTGCAGAATTTTAAAATATTGTGCACAGAATTTTTAAGTTTTTGGTGCAGAATTCCCCCAGGAGTAAGTTAAGTTAGCTGGTAAGGTAGGAGCTGGGGTTTTAAGAAGAAAACAAAATATCACAAGACTCACTATAAAACTGTGAGAGTTGACAACACTGCTACTTTGAAAATCTCAGCCACCATTGCTTTCAAATTATGCCCTTAGTTTGTCCTGTGCAAACCCATTGGCATTAGCTGAGCTGCAGAATTATAACTGAGAATTTAACACTGCAGTTAAAACTTAGTTAATAAACGTATTGTCTCAAAACGTTCCTTATTTAAAGGGACATCATTCATTTTAGTCCCAAAGTTACCTACGTTCCATACAAATTTGGTATCCTTTCCAATTTTCTGATTGAAGATTATTGAGATTCGGAATTAACAGTCATGGAAATGAGGTTACAGAAAGAGTTATTAACACTAGGAGACTCAATCCTACAGAACCTTGAGTTTTCTGCATGACTAATTTTTGTTTGCTTGTTTACCTCATTTTGGGTCTTTGTCTCACATTTGAGCCTTGCAGGCTGAGAGGTATGGATGCACATGAGCAGACTCTGTATTTTTCTCCCACAGATACACTGACTCTCCAATGTTAACAGCAGGAAGAAGTGGTCCAATTTAATATGACTGACTACACATCAGAGCAGATAATTTGAAAGACTCCCACTGACTTCAAAGGGAACTGGATAGGGCTCTTTAATTTCTGGCCCCGGTTCCAGAAAGCATTTAACACATGCTTAACTTTAAGCATTTGATTAAGTCCTATTGATGTCAGTAGGGTTTAGGCGCTTTACTGAAACCTCTAATGTAAAAATAAGACAGGTGAACCAGTTGGAGAAAACAGAATAACCTCCCTGACCCTTTTGCCCAAAGACTGTATTTATTTATTTGGTTAAATGCTGTTTATTCATTATTGTTAATTTTGTTGTATGCCTGATTTCTGGCCAGAAGTGGAAGTTCCAAAATATGCAAAAAAAGGCTGTTGTTTTAGGGGATATTTCCTCCATGACTCTTAGCAGGAAGTACTGGACATTTGAAGAGAAAACTCACTCTGGAAATTTCCAGCCCAGTTTTGCAGACCTGAATAATATGGAAAAGTATCCAAACTTTAGGCAATTTATTTGAACTGCCCCAAAGTCCAAACTTTTTGAGGCTCCCCCCATCACAACCCAAGGACAGCATAGACTTCTCTTTTCTTTTTAAGAAAAGACATGCGGAATGGAATGTGATGACGAGCAAGCAATAACAAAACCAAGAGAAATGCTAGTTTCAACTAATTGACTAAAGCAGTTAGATCCCTTTTTGGTCATGTTTTTAAAGCCAAATGGAAGGGGCAACTTTCTGATTTAAATTGTTTAAGAAAAAAAAAAAGAAAAAATAATAAGAAGAAAAGCACACAGTGTATTAAAAAAAAAGATCTAAAATTTGCCTGAGTGTAAGTATGCTAACTAGTGCGGAGTTCTCCAAATATGGACTAAATGTGATTCAGAGGGGCATGAGCCAGGTCTCACGAGTAAACAAAATAAAAATACCAGAGGGAATGTTTTAATAGCTTTTTTCTTGTTCCCAGCTCAAATAGTTTCTTTGCTTAATTTCTTAAAGTCTGAAGCACCATTAGGCTATTAGTTATTTTGAATCTGTGATATTGTACACACCAGGCCTGATTCTTCACTCTCGTACACTAACTTTCCACTATGAAATTCCCTGGAAATCAGTGGAGTCTAAAACACAAATGTTGGGAATTAGACCCATTATTTCCAACAAGCTGTTTTGCAAATAAACCTTTTAACAAATGGAAAATCACTATTTGTCCAACTCCTGTAACATGTACAGAGGGTGAGAGTTAAAGCTCTGATGAGCCTATACAAATCTCAGTATGCTGAACTTCCCCCCCCCAAAAAAGCTTATTAATCTCTCTGATGAAAGAGTATCTTATAATTAGAGAAGCAACATGGAGACAGCACAGGACTGGAACTCAGGAGACGTGTGTTCAGTTCCCAGGAGACGTGTGTTCAGTTCTCTGCCCTCAGGCAAGTCACTGCCCCTCTGACTCAGTTTCCCCATCTGTAAAATGGGGATAATGATACTGACCTCCTTTGTAAAGCACTTTGAGATCTACTGATGAAAACAGCTAGGTATTAGCATTATTACTGAGACTTATGCCGGTAGCCAGGAATTCCAGAATTTGTCTCATCCCTTTGGCTCATTTATTGTCTGTAAGCAAGACACTTCACCTCACTGTGCCTCAGTTTGTCCATCTCTAAATTGGGGTTACTAATATTTACCTACCTGAAAGAGGTGTCATGATAATCAACCCTGTTTGCAAAGTACTTTGAAGGTGTTAAGTGCTAAGCATGATTTTTACAATTAGTAATGTGCAAACTGTACAATAATTCAGAGGTCTGGCATGGTTTAGATAAGTTTCCCAGAGTATGGACTCTCATCTGAATTAACCAAACTTTATTTTTACCTAAGTGTATTTCAGGGGCCAAACTCTGACTTAAAATTAATAGCTATAAATGTGAAATCGCCAGCATTTTTGGAAGACTGACACCCTTATTATATCCCCAGAATTAGTGAATGAATTTTAAGATGTAATTTTTTTCTACTTTACATGCCTAATTCTTGGGGTAAGGGAGGCGAGCTGTCAATTGCTGAGCACATGCCCTAAAAGGAACTAAAAGGCCCTTCAGAATAGATACTAGTAGGAAGGCAGCCAAGCTTCCTAGCCACAAGCACTGGAATATAGCAAAGAATGGGCTTTCTTTTACGTCAAGGTAAGGCAATAAGCTCGAGGCCATCCTCATCTCCCACTGGCTTTTGTGGGAAGGGGCTTGGCACCATACAGGAACATTAACTGCTGCATGGGATGGGACCCTTGGTATGTTTCTATCCACTGTGATACCTGAGGAGCCTCAATGTTTCAGTTAAATGACCCCGAAGAATTTCAGAATGATTATTCATTTGATGGCATTCTGCCTGCTAAGCTCTCTGAAGGAATGGCCAATTCTACAGAAAACACTTTAGTTAGCAAATTCCCTGCCATTTCTTTGCTATCTCTGAGGGAGCATAAGTAGACAAGGAGAAACTTGGTCCCCTGGCAGAAATACTGCTTCAAACTCATCAGCAACCTCCTCTTCTGAGACTGTACTTTAAACAGGGAGAAGGCTGCTCTGGCCATGAGGGAGTAGCTATAGTAACATGCATTGTTTGTTTTCATCCCTCTCCCATAATAAGCAGCTTCTGTGAAGTGGACAATACAGACAAGCAGGTTTTAATGTGAGAGAAGACTCTGGCTATATCTGGGTTTTTCTGCAACAGCTGGATGAGTGTGATCATATCCTTTTTCAGCCTTGATTTCTTTGTTAGCAAATCACCAACGTGGCTCAGTTCTGAGTGCCTGGCTCAGAAAACATTATTCCAAGATGGTCTATAGGTTGGGATGGAGAGCAGTTCCTTCCTCAATATAGCTGTACATGATATAGTCAGTGATGCCCATTTTAGATAAAAAAAATTAAGTTCAGTCCCATGGAAGATAGAACTCCATCTTGGTTTTGTATCCTGAAAGATCTTTTACTCTGACAACGTTTTACTTGAACATGGCCCCTAATGCAATCATCACCAACAGTTCGCTATCAGGAAAACCCTGTGCTGGTAGGACAGTGAAAGAAACAGTAGATGTGAGTAAGCCTAGAATCCTTTTGTTTTTCCTGTCACTACCATTTGATTAAAATGCCAAGGCTGAGAATATCTAAGGTGGTCAGGCGCCCAACTCCCATTGACTTTCTTTCATGGGAGGTTTGTTTGATTAAGGATGACAGAATTTAGCCAGTTTTCTTCGCTATAAATGAAACCCGTGATTCGAAGTTAACCAGATTTTGTTAGCTAAACGAAGTTTAAGAGAAATTTAGAGCACATTTACAGGCATTTTCTTGGTGTATCCAGTGGTGGTGGCTTTCTTGCTGGCATATAATTACTAGAACATAACCCAACAACCACTGGATTTCTAGGGAAATTGGAATGAAGTGAGGAAGCTATTTGTTCTTTGGCTCCCCAGAAGAATAAGTTATAAGAAATTTTATGGTGAGGAGGTTAAACCTGTGGAAGTCGTTGCCAGGAGATGTTGTGAAGGCCAAAACTATAACAAGGTTCAAAAAAGAATTAGATAAGTTCATGGAGGATGTGTCTATCAATAGCTATTAGATAAGATGGTCAGAGATGCAATCCCACGCTCTGGCTGTGTCTAGCCTCTGATTGCCAGAAGCTGGGAATGGGCGACGGGGATGGATCACTTGATGATTACTTGCTCTGTTCATTCCCTCTGAAGCACCTGGCATTGGCTGCTGTTGGAAGACCATTGGTCTGATCCAAATTGGCTGTTCTCATGTAAAGAAAGGTAACCCATAAGATCTGAAGCAACTACTTTCACTGAGCATCAGTTTCTCTCTTTGTCTCTGTTTTCTCTTATCATTTTGATCTAATGTTTCGGCAGCCTGGTTCTTTTTCAGGCCACCCAATGATGTAATCACTCAGTACTATGCAAGTAACTTGTCCTTCCCAGATGTAAGAAACTGCTGAACTAGCACAAAAGAAACCTAGGGTGGAAGAGTCATTAGAACGACATTAGAACAAGAGTCATGAATTTCTTTCAGTCCTAATTTCAATTACTTCCTGCTTCTTAGCAGGAAAACAGATACAACAGAATAAGTTCAGGCACATCCATAGAGAGAAAGCTTGCAACTCCAAGAGCTATTTCTTGAATAAAATCTGTCATTTAATAACTTATATAGTCTTTCTTATTTATTTGCGTATAAAATGTTGTAAAAGAAAACTCTGTCACTTTCATCCAGCATTAAATCTAAGCAAATGATGAGATCTACACTGGTTGATTTTGTATTACCTCCTTTATCCAGACCAACTCCAGAGGGGTTGCATGGGACGCTAATGAGAGACACATTTGGCCCCAGGTTCTTTGCTACATGTACCACTGAGGAATACATCACAAAGCCGAAGATTAAATGCAGCCATTTTAAACAGACTGTCTTTTCTTTAAACTGATGTTAGCTAAACAAAGTTATAATTGTGGCACCTTAGAGACTAACAAATTTATTAGAGCATAAGCTTTCGTGGACTACAGCCCACTTCTTCGGATGCCCATCACAATATTTACGTTTGCTACTAACTCTTCTGTCTGCAAACTACTTGCTTGTGGGAGATGGTGATGGGGAAGAGAGGAAAGTCTACATTTTAGGTCTATTTTGTAATTTATGAAACTTTGGAAGAAAGATTAGGTAGCATTAATTCATCTTATAATGTTTTCACAGGGAAAAATACTTGGCAAAAGAGTATATTATCCAAGCTCAGTCAGCCAGCTCCCAGGGTTGCAGTGCTACTTGCCCCAGGCCAATTATATTTTACATGATCAACACACCCAATAATTAAATAATGAACTGGTTTCTTTTGGAAACTCCATAAAATGTCATAGACCAAAGAATATTTATCTTGCTTCTGATTCCCGCTGAAGAAACCACTGGTTCTTTTTTCTTCAATCAACATGAAGCCTGAAGGGACCCAAATTCAGGAATGATTATATTTTATGTCATTTATGTGCATTACAAGTTGACAAATTCAACTTCAGATCCCCCTCCTCCCCCGTCAAAGTTATGTTGATCTTATTTTCAGACATCCAAAGAAAGATAGCTCTTGTGGATTTATAAAAGTTGTTGACTGATCTATTGATTCCCAGACCTTCATCTCCCAGGGGAAGCTTTAGCTTTATAAAGTTCATGTCCATAAGGTTCTTGTTCTGACATAAAAGCTGCCGCTGGATTGTGTTTCCCTTCTACAGTGTTGAGCAACAGGGACAAAAAAACCAGAAAATGTTTCTTTAGTACACATCTCGCAGGTGGTCCTTTGACAGAATTCAACCTACATCTAGGATGCAGCTTTTTCCAAAGATAAGAGCATTTTTCCCATTAAAAATAACTTAATTTGAGGAGGATAAAAGCACTTTATTGGAAGTAAACCTGCACTGCTGTAAGTACTGTACATGTTTACATATAAATTCCTATTTGGACATGGTATGGTTCAAGTTTCACTGTTAAAGCGCTGCAGTGGGGACTGTGTTGGAATAAGTAGCTCAGACAAAACAGTGAGGATTCTAACTTAGGGTCACAAGGAAAAGGGCAGGTGTAATGCAGCTGAACACACCACCTCATGCTGCCATCGTATCAGATCTCACAACCTAAGATGGATCATTCGCTGGATACTAGATTCCAAGATACCCGGTGGTGCCACACTAAGGAGTGGCAATGATTTGGTAAATAGCACCATTCCTTCTGTGTCGTGTTTGAATCAAAATATCCTGCATGGTGCTAGGAAGCTTACATAACACTATGATCGTACCCTTAGAAATACCTGAGACCGACTGGATACCATGCTGCTAGTGGTAATATCTTTTGGCTGAATGGTGAAACAAAAGGACTAATATCCTGTTGTCATAAAAGCAGTATTGCCAACCCCACGCATTCAAAAATCACGAGTTTAAAAAAAATGTGGGTTTTTTTTTTATTTGCCTTCTAGGATTTGAGCTTTTGGGGGGCACTTGGGCCACATTTTCTAGCTTTTTTTCTGCAATCATGAGAGCTAGAAACTTACAAAAAATGAAAACTGAGATAGTCATCCAATTCTTCTAGGAGCTGGGACTTTAAGAGAACCACCAAATATCCTGAGAGTTGAAATAACATCACAAGAGTTGGTATCACTAAGATCTCATGGCTGGCTTTGAAAGGCTATCCTAGCTCTTCTGACAAAATTCTAGTAACGGTATTGCATTCTACCCACTTAACCCCCTTTTCTGTTTCAATTAGGATTGGGACTCATCACTTCCTGCCTTATACTGTCTTTGTGCACCATTAAATGGCTTCTATATTCCACCCCAGAGTGAATTGTATTGAAGTGATCACTGAAAGGATATCCAGATACTTCTTTGTTTATTCTGGGAAGTGTTTTAGGATTCCTTTTCTGCCCATCTGCTCCATGCAGTTTGCAGATCACCTCTGTTTATTGATAAAAAACAGAGATTTTACTATTGCTAGCTCTGCAGCGCCAAATTACTTAGGGAGGAGTAAACTGGATTCTATCCTGCTTTGTTCATTAATAAAATCAACAACAAAGTTCTCATTAAAGAATATTTATTCCTGGTGATTTAGAGGACTTACTCCAGTCTGTGTCACCGAACTTTTCTCTTTCTACTCCACTTTTCATTCCTCCACTTGTCTGTCACTGGCCTCTGCTTTCTCTTAACAAAATCTTAGAGCTTTTTGTGCAAGAGCCTTCTCCTTTGCAGCTCCTATCACCCGGGCCAGCCTTCTTGGATGCCTCTGCCTCACTGACTCTTCATCTGTTTGAAAATGGCTGGAGATGTTGATGGTCTAAAGCCACTTTCTGATTAGCCCTCTCAGTCTTTTTGCCGATGCATGCCTGTACATCAGCTCTTAACAGCACACAGCTACAGCCACATTGTTCCTTGTTTCAGAGTAACAGCCGTGTTAAGACAACTCCCACCTGTTTATGCTCTCTGTATGTGTGTATATATATCTCCTCATTATATGTTCCATTCTATATGCATCCGAAGAAGTGGGCTGTAGTCCACGAAAGCTTATGCTCTAATAAATTTGTTAGTCTCTAAGGTGCCACAAGTACTCCTGTTCTTCTTTTTATTGTTCCTTGTTTCCAACTACTAAGTAGTATTAAAGGGCAGTTAAAAATACACGAAATACTTTTCTAATATCACTATTCCATGTAAGCAATGTCTGTAGTTTCCACAGGGATGTTACTCCATCTCCAGTGGGAAGAAGTGACCTATATGTTTTTGTAAGTTAGGGGTGCCGTGCTGTGAAAAAGTTTAAGAACCCTTACACTAGACCATATTATCTTGTGGACTAATCAATTGCCAAATTCTTTTTGAAAAATAAGTCTTTATATAATTGCACAAGTGTAAAAGCAAGTTGAACTGCGTAAGTAAAGTTTTGAACTCTCCTATAACTTGAAAACTGCTGAACCGATGTGTTCATAAAAATTCCATCTCAAGAATACATTTCAGGGAGTGCTGACAAGCAAGCACCTCTGCTTAGCTTATATTTTGGCAAAATGTTTCTGAAGCTAGACCACTAGCATCTTTCTGGCCTTGAGAAAATGGGCAAAACCTTCATTGATCTTACCTATCATCCTTGACATATTTTTAGTGTCACAAAAAAGTCAAGAATTCACCATTCAGCACATGCAAGCAATTTACACAGGGAGGTATATGATGTATAACCACCATTACTTACTGCATGGTCTGTGCTGGCACCATTGCCTGATAAAGGCAGGGCTCCAAGTCTTGCATTTAAGCCACATTCCCAATTGCTGTTGTGATTTTCTGCAAAACCTTTTCAAGCAGAGTGACACATATTTCTTGTTGACACTAAGAGCTTGTCTAGACTAACGTGCTGGATCGGTGGGCAGCGATCGATCCAGCGGGGGTAGATAGATGCGATATATCGACCGCTGAGCGCTTTCCCGTTGACTCTGGGAGACACCAGAATGAGGAACGCAAGTGGAGTCAATGGGAGAGCCTCATATGTCGACTTACCGCAGTGAAGACACTGCGGTAAGTAGATCTAAGTACGTTGACTTCAGCTACGCTATTCACGTAGCTGAAGCTGTGTATCTTAGATTGACCCCGTGCGGTAGTGTAGACAAGCCCTTAGTTTGGAGCAGGAAAGGGCAGCTCTCCCAGATTGACACATAGAGCTGATTGACACAGTAGCACTTGAGTCAGTACTGAACTACTGCCCCCTAGCATGGTGTTAGTGAGCTACAGATGTCATGGTTTGAATGAGACATAAAACCATGTTTCCTTCCACTAACAGACCTTACAAATCCTAGGGTACTTTCGGGTAATTTCTTTCTGTTTTCCTAGATCCCCCGTGAAATTTAATCCTTTACTTCCTCTCCCGCACTGCAAAGTGCTCCAGCCAAATGGAGACTGCACTGCAGTAGTTAATGAAGTGATTTCCTTTTCATAACGGGGACCAAAACGGGTTCATCTTTCTCTGATGAGAAAACCCAGTGGGACTGTTTTGATGAGTAAGGCAAGCAGGATTTGGCCCCAAGTTTCCTGCATATGAAAGACACTATCAGCCAAATTTTCAGAAGTTACCACTGATTCTGGATGCCTCCAATTTTGGGGTGTTAAAACTGAGACAGTTTGGGCCTGATTTTCTGAGATGCTGAGCACCTGCAGCTCGTACTGATTTCAACTGGGGTTGAGGGTGCCTCAGTGTGATGCCTTGAGGTTTTATCCAGACCAGTGATGGGTTGTATTACCACCTGCCTTGCTACTGAGGGTGCCTCACATTGCTCTGTCTCACGGACCTGATGCCTACAGCCAGCATATAAGCATGCAGGTTGCACCCTGTCTTCTACAGCCCAGCTACTTTTTTGCAGAGTGACCCTAACATCCTCCCAGTTGTGAATTTCCCCCCAAATCATCCTCCAGTAGGACAATTTGCTGAGGTTCCCAGAATTGTGAATTTCTGTGTTACTCTTCTCAACCTCAGCAAGTGAGAGTTTTGCTACTGCTAAACTGTGAGACAACTCCCTGACACACCAGCTTGTATGCCTCACCAGCAAACTCTTCAGGACTCTGCCAATCCAAACCTTGCCTTGCAAGTAACAAACAGTGAACCCCAACTCCCAAGTACCCCAGAGACATCTCCTTGCAGTGTCCAGCCCTTTCACTGAACACTAACAGAAATTAAGTTCATTGCGCCTTTAAAGAGACAATAAACTGCAGCTCATTAATTTAACTGGGGTTTGACTAACACTCTTATTTCAATCACAGCACTGAATTGGTTTATAGTAAAGCACATTTATTAAACAAAAATATGCTTGTAGTGGCCTGTGGTCATCCCTCTCCATCAAGCTTGGAGGGAGGCCACTCTGTCTCACATAGACTGGGGCTTTGACCCCCCTGTGCGGGGCAGAGTGCAGGGCAGTCTTTAGTCCAGCTTCCTTGCAAGTAATACAGTCTGGGGCTCTGACCCTCTAGTAGGGCAGAGCAATGAGAAATCTTTAGCCCAGCTAGGCTGACCAGACAGCAGATGTGAAAAATCGGGACAGAGTGTGGCGGGTAATAGGAGCCTATATAAGGAAAAGCCCCAAAAATCGGGACTGTCCCTATAAAATCGGGACATCTGGTCACCCTAAGCCCAGCCTTCTGGCTAAGGCAGACAGCTAACACACAGGCCTTCAGGCCTAGGGTGAGTAGGCCACCAACCCAGGGATGGAGTCAGCAGCACGGGGGTAGGGGACCCAGGGCCCATCCTACTCCACCAGGTCCCAGCCAAGGGCTCTAATAGTGGTCGGTGGTCCTGCCACTGAATCAGCGGGGATCCTGCCAAAACACACTGACTTGTATTGTGACAATACAAGTGGACTAATGTCTGATTTCCCTGAGCTACTTCCTACTACAGTCCATTAGCAGGGCTCTGTCATCTGAGAGTCTTCACTCTCCTTGGAGTAAGCAGCGGATGGCAGTCCCAACAGCTCCTCTCCACAGTTGGTCTCCGGAGTCAGGGTACTACATGACTTGGTAGTGGGGCTGGAGTCCTGCAGCGGACTAGAGACATCTGCCTCCTTCACTGGTTCCCTCCCAACTGAGTTGAAGGGCCAGCCTCTTATACTTCCTGTCCTGCCCCTCTGCTTCTGGCATGGGGCGGAGCTGGCTTGGCTCTATCCACCGAGGGAGTGTAGTGGTCCCTCCCCATCAAGCTCGGAGAGGGGCCACTCTGCCTCACTACAATGCTTCTAAGACTAAATCTTAATTTCAGCAAGTTACAATCTTTGCCTAAGCAGGTTTCCCACCCACATTCAGGTCCCAGAAACTTCAACCTCCCGCCGACTGAAGGTCACAATGTTCTGTGATTTCAAGAGCTCTGGCCTCTCGAATCCCCCAAATGACGGATACAAAAAATGGCTTTGTGTTTCTGTGTCTATCTTCTAAAGTTAATTGACCCTGCTACAAGAGGCAAGAAAGCTTCCTTCTGTTCATCCTTTCCTGTTGACTTCCTATCCCCTTGCTAATTTGTATGTAAATGGGGCTTCTATTGTTTTGATCCATAATTTACACTGGAAACAGGTAGATGGCTACCTTCCCTCCTGTCTGGGAGAAAACCTATTTCTCCCTATGTTTGGTCACTGACTTTAAAACATAATATTAATGAGTATCCATAATTCCTCACATAATGTTAATGCATACATTTCACATTGATATTAATCACTAGTGTGTCACAGGCTTTCATAAAAGACCTCACTCCACACACTTTTATAATACAATAAAATTGGATACAATCAGTTGATTAGATTGCTTACCATTTGAGGTTCAGACCCCGGTCTTTATAGTAAACCACTGAAATGAATTCTCAAATAAAGTTCCTTTTGTCCTTCTAGGCAGGGCTGCAACCCATTAGGCGACCTAGGCAGTCGCCTAGTGTGCTAGCATTTGCGGGGGCGGCATTTCGGGTCCTTTGGTGGCGACCGCGGCGGCCGAATCTTCGGCCGCCCCGGTCGTCGTCGGCATTTAGGTGGAGGGAGCTAGGGCAGGGGGGCGCGGGGAGGGCCACCTGCAGCAAGTAAGGGGAGGGGTGGGCGGCACGCAGGGGAACTCCCCGCCCCAGCTCACCTCTGCTCCGCCTCCTCCCCTGAGCATGCCGCCCTGCTCTGCTTCTCTCCCTCCCAGGCTTGCGGTGCCAAACAGCTGATTGGCGTCACAAGCCTGGGAGATGGGAGAAGTGGAGCAGCGACGGCGTGCTCGGGGAGGGGGTGTAGCAGAGGTGAGCTGGGGTGGGGAGTCCTGCGGCAGTTCCCCCCCCCGCCCTGAGGCACCCCCACGGCAGCTCCCCACCCCACCCCCCCCCTGGCCCGGGGAGCCATGACGCACCTCCCCACCCCAGCTCACCTCTGCTCTGCCTCCTCCCCGAGCATGCTGCCCCTGCTCTAATTCTCCTCCCAGGCTTGCGGTGCCAAACAGCTGATTGGCGCTGCAAGCCTGGGAGGCGGGAGAAGTGGAGTGGCGACCGTGCACTCGGGGAGGAACGCTGTAAAAAAAAAATTGGGGGCACCGCTTTTTGGCGCCCCCAAATCTTGGCGCCCTAGGCAACCACCTAGTTCGCCTTAATGGTAGCACCAGCCCTTACCTTCTTTCCTCTTCTGCCCAAAACTAGTCCGGTGAGCTTAGCAAGGTCTCAGAGATGGAGGGGAGCTTGAAAGCTAATGGTACCTGCATTGTTCTTCAAATGCTGGTAGATGAATGGCCATCTGAAGTGTTGCTTTCGCCTCTCAACATGCAAAAGCCTCTTCTTGAATTAACCTCATGGTTTTCATACAACAATCAGACAAACATACAGAATGTATAGGGTACATAAATTATTACAGAGCAGCTTCATGCCCTTCACAATAAAGTCCTAATCAAATTCCAGTTTGGGTAATTATATTCTGCTTAACCACACTTCCCTTTAGTTTTAATTGCATGCATTTTTCTATTCCACTTCTGAAAGTGTTGTATGCTGTTGCTCGGTGCTGTTGTTAATGTATTCCAACCCAGAGGTGACTGCATTTCATTGGTGAGGAAATTTATTCCAATGTGTATATATATCTACATCTACTGTATCCATTTCCCTCCTACATGGTCAATATTAGCACCGCTCCCAGATGTCATTAAAGGCATTTAGATGTATATATACATTATAGTTACTGTGGAATCCTGTGGGATGAAGCATGAATGCGTAAACTTGCTTTTAAACGATGTAGTCCAAAAGATCTCTAGCCATTATTTAAATACAATACTGTGCCTATATCTGACTCACTTCAAAATGCAAAATTTATTTAAAATACACAATAATATTTTTATTCTCCTATCCTGTGAATCTTGACATCAGGAATGTTTCCCATTAGACACATGCTAAGCTGGGCTGATGATTCTGCTTCTATCATCTATAAATCAAAGGAAGAATGTGAAGGGTTGTGATGCCAGTGACACCTCATCACTCCCCTGACCATCACATTTTCACCTGCTCATCGTGTGAACACCTGTGGCTTACTGGCAACACACCAGAGGTGGCAGTGTGTGAGACATCCAGGCTCAGTGCTAATCTTATCCAGCACAATATATGTGTCCCTCCAAGGGAAGTTTTTCTCATGATCCCCAGACTGCTTCTCTGGACCTGATCCTGCACTCCTTATCCACAAGTCCCATTCTTTTGCTGAAGGATTGGAACTGGTATGTCCTTGTAACTATGTCAGATTCATCTATGAGACATACGGTCCCTACTTTTAAATGTGAGTAAAATATAAATCCTAGTAATATATTAAACATTTTTAAAATCTCCACTGTGTATTCCTTTTGGAATATACTGGTTTTTTTAAAACTTTTCATAACATTACTCTCCCTTGTCTCTTTATAGGTTCCACCTCACCCCTCCCCACCCTGTTTCCCCTTATCCCTTCAACCCCCTTGCCCTGTCTCCCTCCATGGGCACTCACCATTGTACAGAAAACAGCATGGTGGACAAATGGTGCCCAGCACATGTAGAAGGGGAAGACAACTCGCACTAGGATCCAGGAGGCAGCGTTGCAGAGGCAGTGAGCATCCAGCAGGAGAAGCAGGTCCGTACTACCCCTCTCTGCTCCCAGCCTGGGCCTCTGTCTGGGAGGGCAATGTCCCTCTGCCCCCCTCCCAAACTATGCCCATGGTTCCTGTGTCTATGCAAAAACGTTGGCATCTTTGGTGCGCAACACAGAAAACAACTACTTTCAAATGTATTGGTGTTTTCTATGTTAGAAACATCTGTTCACTAGGAATTGAACCAAGGGCACAACATATTTCTCATATCTTTTACATACACAAAGAGCAAATGTATACTTTTGTCCTATTAGGCTGACCTTTATTTGAGAGTAAGAGAACAACAAAACAAGAAAAGAACAAAAGTAAAGTCTCAATGAGAGAGCACAATATAGTGTGTCCCATCTTTTACAGATTGCAGCAACTGTGATAGTAAAATGGATATTTTCTGTGGACATAAGCAGAATACTTAGATATACAGTCCAAAGAAAGGCATCACAGAGGCAATTGGCAGGGGCAGGAGAGTCCGAAGTGCTGAAGGACAAAATGTAGCTGTTAACACGACCCTTTCCTCCTGAAGCATCAACTTCAGCAGCCGTTTATGGACCTTTAGCATCTTTTAACCCACTGTCTGTGGTAAATGTTAAACTGGGAACAATGCAAAATTGCAAAGGTGTTTTTTACAATAGATGGGGAATAGAGATTGGCTGGTGGATACATGCTGCTACTGAAATGGCAGCCCAGCTTCTGAGGGATAGGAGAAAGGACCAGTGGTGTAGATGATCTAAGGAAATTTAAAATAAAGCCAGAAAGAAAAAATATCGAAAAAGAGAAAAGTGGTTATTAACCTCTTCTTTGCTGTTTCTCTTATCCTTCTATTAGTAACTTTTTTTCTGCTGGAAAGTTACATTGTACAATGACCCACCCAAAATATTTTAATGAAATTTTAAAATCAGTGAGCCATATTCCAACAGCAATAATAGATTTCCCCCCCTCTATATCCTAAAGCACTAAAGACAAGACTTTCATAAACGGGGGCCTAAAGTTAGGCTCCTAAATCCACACTTAGGCACCTAAGCCCAAAAACCCTGGAAGCTCCTACTTGGTGCACAGTGCTTTTGAAAATCAGGCAACATATCTGGTATCTAATTATGAATTTAAGAATTTAAGAGCTTAATTTTGGGGCCCCGTTTTTAAAAAATCTTGGCCTTAAAGTGCAGAGACTATAAGTTAAATTTTGCTTTCAATTACCCCATTGTAGCTTCATTGATTTGGGGGAGATGCAACTGAACTGTGCGTGTGTTAGTCAGTCTTAAAAAATATGAACTGAAGGCATTTCATATTCTCTCCACTTAGCAGTTGTAACAGAGCTGTTTTGTCTAAGAGCTTACCCACTACAGGTCCCTGTAGAAAACCTGAAAGGAATAGCTTTGCATTCAGCTGCAGAAAAAAAACCCTGTGCACTTTGATAGTCTTTACTTTTATACCTACTCAATGTCAGCACCCATTTAGATGTAGATTTTCAAAATGCAATGAATTATTTTAACGGTGCTACAAAACCACTTTGTTTCCCTATATAATAATGCATTCTACTTTTATCCCATAAAACCCAATGAGAGCTATTTCTACTATCGTGCATGTGAGGGGAAGATCTGTAGTGAACATGTACCAGTTGAGTTCTAGAAAGACAGATAATTTCTTTCGCTTAATAATAGTTTTCTTTCCTCTTGGCTGCAGACTCTCATAACTAGCACCATGCCAAACATTCGAAGATTGGATTATGGCCTGTCGTACTTGATTATTTTTGTCAGCATGCTGACCCAGGGTGCCCTTTTCTTGTGTTGTTCCTTCTGTTTCCATTTTTCATGTCATCCAGCTTTTCATCTTGTCAATCAGCTTTTGACTTCCTGATTAAAGTGTCTGTCACAGGAGCAGCCTAGTCTCCAGTCAGTTGTTTAATTTGTTCCTCATGGCATCCAATTGAGTTATTCATCTGGCCCAGCTGTTCCCAAGTGCTTCCAGCATCACTTTTTCATGTGTTTGGGTTTAACCTCTATATCTGTGTACAACAGTGTGAATTGTTCCATTCATTCTGTTGACTGTGGGTTGCTTTGCCTTTGTTTAATGCCTTGACACTGCTAGGCTGGCTGCTACCGTATACTGCGGTTTAACTAACTAGGCAGAAGCAATATTTCAGCCTGGTGTTATGGTAACAAGTACAACTAAACAGACTAGTTTTCAAGCAGTATAACAGGTCCAGTTTAGCAATTAAGAACATGTAATGGAAAACTCAGCTCTTTGAGATTTGAATCCACCCAAAAAATAACATTGATAATGCATGGCAGAGGGAGAGAAATACCAGTTTGCCAGCAGTTGTGGAACTTTTGGCCTTCACTCAAAATCAGTTTGCTTCATTATCATGGGAGGTATTCTCTCTGGGCCAAATCCAGCCTTTGTGTACCCTGGCCATAACTCCCATTGTCTTAACCAGGAGTTTACATGCTTACCAAAGGGTTAAATTTGGTGCTCTGTCTAAAGTGGTGCAGATGGCCAATCAGACCAATCGAATTTAAATCAACTCAGAGACATGGCAGTTTGAAACTTGTAATATCTTGTTGTATTACTTTATTCAGGGCTATAGTAGAGAGATAATTGGGGTGCGGGAGATCAGTATTAAATTCTAATGCTAACATCTGGTCCCTCTGTGAGCTCTGTGCCTCAGTTTCCCCCACCAGAAATAGTAACACCCACATCACAGCAGTACATGAGTTTATCAAGTGATTTGAAATAGAAAGCATGACATAAGTGCTTAGCATGATCATTCAAAATTATTGGAAGCCAATATAATGCAACAGACCCTTGAAAGAATTAATGGAAATAATTTCAAGAAGGAAAGTAATTTTATGATAATCAACACTCGTAGTTATGTGAGCTAAAATAAAGGTAATTAAATCTCATGTTTCAGGGCACAAAGTCATTAGGTGATAGGGGTCAGGAAGGATTTTATTTTTAATCCCACACACAGCATTGCATCATTAACACAGCGTATTACATTTTTTTCACCTGCAGCATCAAGTATTGGTATTTGCTGAAGGCAGATTACCTAGTAATCTGATATAGCAAATCCTATGTTTTGGTGTAAAAGAATATTACATTTATATATGCTGCATAACCTATTTGGCAAATTAAAAGAATTCAGTCCAAAACTGGGTAGATTTTCTGAAATTGTAGCATTTCCCCTCTTATTCCTGTAATACCCATTTCTCCATAGACACATCGAAACTTGAAGTGGTCATTCCAAAGCACAGAGTTTTTAGTGGAGTTTTATATACACCAGAAAAATTGTATTAAAATAATATTTACTCAGTCAAGTCCCTGTTGGATATGTATCTACATCATAAAACTGCCAACTCAACTGGCCCTCATTGGCACCCATATTGGAATTCTCAGCTGAGAGGCCAAGGATTCAATGGACACGGAGACTGAACTGCCCTTTCATCCCTACAGGTGGTCCTTCCAACTCAAAAGTGAGGTATACTGTTGGAGTGGTGTCGTACCTGTTCCATGGATAAATAAATGACTTCAGTTTCCCTCACCTTCATGCCAAAGCCTTTCAGGACCATTAAATTCTTTAATAAAGAATCTCAACTTTTTATTTGGTTTGTGAGCAAGGATGTGCCTGTACTCCTCTGTTTCCCCCTGCTCTCTAACTGGATTTATAAGAACAGGAGTACTTGTGGCACCTTAGAGACTAACAAATTTATTAGCGCATAAGCTTTCGTGGACTACAGCCCAACACGGCTGCTACTCTGAAACCTGGATTTATAAGCGCAGTCATGAGACTGTTTTGAACATAATCTGGTTTCAACCACGGCTAAATATTTTTCATCCGTTGTGGATGTGTTTGGGAAGGGTTGTTACTGAAAAGTACAACTGTGCAAACCATGCTCTTTTGGAGTGAGTGTGTACGTGCTATACGTTTTAGGATGAATTTTTTTTTAAATATGGTGCAGTGGGAGTGTGCCTAAAAATGTTCACTTGGCAGGAAACTTCCCACGAGTATGTGAGTATCTGCAGGGGTCAGTGTAGGAAAACAGGTCAGTGTACTGGTCCAATCACCACCCACAAAATAAGTTCTGCCACTCAAACTAGATTATGCAGATATTCAAAACAGGATCATCTGTGTCGCTTGGCTCAACTGAGCTCCTTGATCTTGGCTTTCTAAGCTTGGTTTCCCCATGGGCTCTGCTAGGCTCCTTTGTTTTAGCACCACTTATGTTTACTGAGTTCACATTTTTGAGGTATTCTTTGCAAACAGAATCAGCTAGAGATGTACTTTTAAAAAAATCTGAGGTTTTGGAAAACCTCGTGGATAGTGGAACTAGGCTCTACAGAGGAAAAGGATTGAGGGTAAGATACAGCTTGAAAGAGGCGATCAGTAGATGGGTGCGTATCAGATGTTTCTGAACCATGAGAAATGAATCTGGTGGCCAAGCATGCACTTACTAGGGCTGTACAAATAATTTGCACAGAGCTCAGCTGAAATCATGGTGGAACGTGGGTTCTGTGGCATTTGTGAAAATTAGCTCATGTTTATGA
The DNA here is from genome assembly GCF_027887155.1 of Malaclemys terrapin pileata. Classification (NCBI taxonomy): domain Eukaryota; kingdom Metazoa; phylum Chordata; order Testudines; family Emydidae; genus Malaclemys; species Malaclemys terrapin. The sequence goes on from NC_071505.1 coordinate 118,984,205, forward strand.
ACCTGAGCTGATGGTGTTTGTGCATAGAGTATGGCGTATTTAGCTGTGTCAGGCTGTGATGCCTTTTGGTTTGTATGCTGCCACTTTACATTTCTTGCACTTGATCTGTGCACAGTTAAGCAGCCATTTTATTCTTAAAGCTCAGTGCGGACTGTGAAAAGAGACATATGTAGAGTGGTTCCCACTGAGGTTTTACTTTTGCTTTTTCTTATTTTGTTGTTTTCAATCTACAATAAAGGTCATTCTAGCTGATGGTACACATTCTGCTCTTTATTCAAATAACAGTCCAGTTCCTGCCTTCTAACTCTACTACACCTCATCCCCTTTACCTTTTGACATCTTCAGGGAAAGTCTGAAATATCAAGATGTTTACTGAACATAGGGAATAAGCTACCTTCCCCAGGGTAAGGTAACTGAGCTTAGGTTGGCTCATGAGACACTAGTCCTATACAAGAGGAGATGAGCTTCAGGGCACATATAAATATGCATTATATACACACAGTTACCATCCCAGCCAGAAGAAATACATATGTTTAACAAGCACATTTAGAATGCATCTTGGTTAGTTTCTGCTACACTAATAACTCCTGCAATTAAGCAATGTTGGTAGCCAGAATAAAACTTGCATTCCTCTCAATGCCTGAAGAGTAGATATGGGCAGATATTTAACCCCTTGAATGCACTTGGGCAATCAGCATGTCTTAGATCAGGAAGGCTGTAACTGTAAACCCCTTGGAGGTAGTTTTGCTTCTTCTGTTACATCAGGAGGTGATAAAATAAAACAGTATGGCTGAATATTAAAAAGTCTGGAAAACTTTATGACTATACTAATAATAACCACCTTATGTTTAAATAACTTCTTTCATACAATTTCTAACTTCACCTACCACTGAACTAGAGCCACCTCTGGGGTGAAATGTGGCAGCTGTTTAACCGCATATAGAAACACTAAGCAAGAAATTAAAATAGGACGTATAGAAGAATACCATATCCCACTGAAACTGCCGGGGCACTTTATGTAGCAAGGAAGTAATGACCTGAGTTGGAATTCAGGGCTGGTCTACACTGGGGGGGGGGGGGGAATCGATCCAAGATACCCAACTTCAGCTACGCGAATAGCGTAGCTGAAGTCGAAGTATCTCAGATCGAATTACCTGGAGTCCATATGGCGCGGGATTGACAGCCGCAGCTCCCCCGTCGACTGCGCTACCGCCGCTCGCTCTGGTGGAGTTCCGGAGTCAACGGTGAGCGTGTTCGGGGATCGATATATCGCGTCTTAACGAGACGCGATATATCGATCCTGGATAAATCGATTGCTACCCGCCGATATGGCGGGTAGTGAAGACGTACCCTTAGTCACGTGCTTTATACCCTGACTTTTAATTTATTTTACCCTAAAATAAGGATAATTATTATTTATTATTTGTATTATAATAGTGGCAAGAGGCCACAATAGCACCATGTGCTAGGCACTGTAGAAACATACTGACAGACACAATAACTCTCTCTGCCCTGAGAGCTTCCACTCTATGGCCATGTTCCTGCCATCTGTTTAACCTTAGGCCAAATTCTGGAGTCCTTACTGAGGTGACTCTTCCCTCACCCACAACAGCAGTTTTATCTTGAGTAAGGGAGGGCAAGACAGTAATACAGACAGAACACACATTTCATTGGTGGACTTGGATATGCCTAGCTCTGTTTGGGTGCAGAAGATGGAGAACAGGCAAAAAGATTCAAGCACAAAACTAACATGCATAGTGGAACTAGGATCTACAAAGGAAAAGGGTTGAGGGTAAGACATAGCCCTGACCCACTCGGCACCAGCCACAGGAGCTGAGCCAGTGGAGGGAGAACACACTCTGCACCCTCAAAAAGGGTGCATGAGAGGCTTCTCAAGGTGATATTCCCCCAGAGCTCATGGAGATGCTGTCCTTCCTATAGGCACATGCCTCTGGGAGCAGCCACAATGCACAGCTTTGTGGTCCTCCAGACCCTTGCAAATGCAGGCACTGGCTTAAGGCCACAATCTTGCCCTCACACTTTATGCATTCACTTCATATTGCAAAATACTGGTACTCTTCTATGCCCACAATGATTTTTCACACAAATGTTTGCTCACCGAAATCTCTTGTATCCCATGGCTATGAGAGGCAATGCTGGACTGGATGATGTTTTAATGCACTCAATTCCATTTAAAATTCTACAGGAGAAGTTTTTTTCCCTGTGAATAGAGCCTTTAATGAATGCTCAAGTTTAAATGAATGGTGTATTTCTTGGCTGGGTGTCAAAGGCTTAACAGAACTTGCACTATAGTCTTCTCACAGGAAAAAACAAATAGTTTCACACTGAGGTATTTGGAAACAGGTGTGCTGAACAATTACAGAACATTATGGCTCTTGGTGGCACCCTTCCAAGAAACTGAGATCTAAAAATGTACAGTAACAGTGTCACATTGATAAAATATCCGCTCCTGAATCCCACTAGTAAGGGAGAAGCTGACTGGAGCACGGAGAGAAGATGTGATTACTATTATGTCAGGGTGTGAGGCAGCTAAAGTTGCTGCCAATAGCCATGGAGAGAAAACAATAGAAAAACTTCAGTCAGAACTTGGTTTGGAAGGACAGGAAGACATCATCTGCTTAGCAGTTCACTACCACTGCCCTGCCTCAAGTGAGCCCTTCACACACACACACACACACACACACACACACACACACACACACACACACACACACACACACACACACACACACACACACACACACCAGACTATATTTAACTTCAGCAAAGTGCTTGACAGTGATCTCTCCTTCTTCAGCATCAAGATCCCTGTCACAGCTCCACATAATTGAGCAAGAGCCTTCTTTCCTGCAGCTCTTCTTACCTAGAAGAGCCTTTCCATAGCTCAGTCTCACCAGCCCTCCATCTCATTTCAAATCTCAGCTGAAGATTTATCTTTTCTCCCTCGACTATGCACATGAACCTTAACTTGACAGACTCCTCTGTTATACAACACTTATTAATCCAACATTTTACTTCCCCCCATTTCTAACAAAGCAGCCAGACACAGTTCTAATAACTTCCAAAAATTAAATGCACAAAAAAGACCCCTAGTCATAGTGTCCATCAGCCTGGCACATTCCCCCCAGCTTTTGCAAAAGTTGTTTATATCCCCTGAAATGTTTGGATAGACAATGTTTACCAGTACCTCTTAATTTCTCTGATACCGTGCCTCTTTGAAACCAATATTCTTGGAAATGTGCAACTGCGATACTCGTTCAAACCACAGGTCCATCAAGTCTGATAGATTGTAGTAGTCAATTACCAATACCTCAATGCAAGGTGGCCCCGCCTCCTCCCTCTCCATAATCCACCAGGCTAATTATGTAAAGCTGTACATGGGAAATTCCTTCCTGAACCAGATTATTTTACCATATCTAGCTACACATTTTATTACCGGTCATTGAATTATTCATCTCTCAGTATTTGACTCTATGATGTCACGTGGCAGTGGATTTCTGAGACAATTCTAATGTTGAAAGATAAAAATACCTTATCCCATTTTTTAAATTTTAAGAGAGGGGAGAGACCTCAAGACTCTTCTATGTATTCTACAGTGCAACACATTTATATATCTCTGTTGAGCCTGTGCGTCTTATTCAAGGTCTGTTCTGCTCAACACTCTGGCCCAACAACATGTTGTATCCACCAAGCAAAGTATTAACAACTTCAACAGAACTTTATTTACAGTGGAAGTCTCTTTTCCAAGCTGTAGCTGCACACTCTGTAACTCTCCCCGCCTCCTCAACTCCTCCCCACCTCCTTCCTGTTTCCTGTCCTTTCAGACTCCCAACAGCCAGTGCTCCCAGTTCCAATAATCACATGCAGCATCTAAACACCACATTCCCTCCTCTCTTAAGAAACTTTCCAAATTAAAATAAACATTGTTGTTCTAACCACAGGAACAAATATGAAACAAGACACTATACTGTTGGCAGGAATATTACACTGAAAACACTGTAGATACTACATAACAGTCTCTAGTCCAGGCAGGTGGTTGTCTGAGTCTGACAGGCCATCTCTCAAGCCCCAGTTCCAGTGCAATATCTTCACTACAGTGAAGTCATCCAATGCAGACTGGGTGTTGGCATAATCTCCTCTTGGTGCATAGGCAGGTGCAAGATAAGAAGCATTCCATACCCGCCCATCAGAAAGTTGATAGGTGTAAGGTCCCTTCTTCTCTATGATTTTAAGAGGACCTGCGAATTTATGGTCCCCTTTGCATAAGATTCCAGGTTTTCGTATTCTAACAAAGGAACCACACTCAAACTTTGGTTCCTTAGCACCCCGCCGCTTGTCTGTGAAAGCCTTAGACTTTGCTTGGTTCTGTTCAACTGTCTTTCTCACATCATCCTTGTGTGGGACATCAGGTCATGCCTTTAACAATCCAGCAATGTTCAGTTTAGTAGTCATCTGTTTCCCATGAAGTAACTCTGCAAGTGATCTTTGCATTGTGGCATGTCATGTAGCCCGGTATGCTTGCAAGAAATCAGTAGTGAAGGGTATCCACAATCGCCCTTCCAGTTTAGCTGTTTGCAAACTCTCTTTCAAACTTCTGTTAAATCGTTCGATTTCCCCGTTGGCTTGAGGGTAATATAGGGATGACCTCCTGTGTAAAATGTTCCTCTCTGCTAGAAAAGTTTCAAACTCCAGGGAAGAAAATTGACTACCATTATCTGAAACCAGTTCTTTGGGGTTACCTTCCTGGCTAAAAACTGAAGAGAGGAACTTAATTACTGTAGCAGAAGAAATTTGCGATGTAAACGCCACCTCAGGCCATTTGCTGAAATAGTCTATTAAAGTGATGGTATAATAACAGTCAAGTGGAGCAGTATCAAAGAGCCCTACAATGTCAATCGCCACTTTTTCCCATGCAGATTCAGGAAGAGGAACAGGCTGTAATGGAGAGGTACATGTCACTGCTGTCTTATCATGCATTTGGCAAATGACACAGGATTTTATGAGTGCTTCAGTTTGAGAGTCCATCCCTGGCCACCAATACAGATCCCGTAGTTGTTGTTTGGTTCTGACAATTCCTTGATGAGTATCGTGTGCCAGGTGTATGAGTTTTGACTGTAATTCTTTTGGCACAAGTAGCCGGTGTGTACCTTGTAGCACACAGCCATCAAGCAAAAAAAGTTCATCCCGAACTCTAAAATAAGGCAGCAAAACTGGGTCAAGGTTTTTAGGGTTACTGGGCCATCTCTTTGTCAGAAATTCCCGTAATTTTTGTTGAATTGGACACGCTGAACAAGCAGCTTGAAATTGTTCTCTTGTAACTGCAGTAAGAGTGCTTGTAATAAGCGCAACTACTATATCCTCATCCTCCGGTGGACCATCTGGTGAAGGCAAAAGCAGGCGAGAAAGGCAATCAGCTACCACATTTTTGTTTCCAGGCTTATATTCCACTTCATAATTGAAAGAAAGTAGTCTTGCAGACCATCTAGCAATACAATATCCTGCTCTTCCCAGTCCTTTCGTGGTGAGCAACGTTGTCAAAGGGCTGTGGTCTGTGCGCAACTTGAATGTGTGGCCCCACAGGTAAGTTCTCCATTTTTCAGTAGCCCAGACACAAGCAAGTGCTTCTTTTTCAACTGTAGAATATTTTTTCTCAGCATTACTTAGTGTCCTTGAAGCAAATGCAACAGTCCTCTCTGTGTTGTCCTCATGATGTTGTGTGAGGACAGCCCCAAGTCCATAATCAGAAGCATCAGTAGTTACAATTGTGGGCAATGCGGGACTGAATAATGCAAGTACTGGACTATGTACAATCAAGTCTTTCACCCTTTCGAAACTAACGTTGTCCACACTAAGGTTGAACTTCTCCGTAGTAATTCTCGTAACGGTTCAATGACAGAAGCATAATTGGGAATGAATTTTGCATACCAGGAGGTAAGACCCAAGAAAGAACGTAAGGTTTGCAAATATGTTGGAGGAAGAGCATTTGAAATTGCCAGGATATGATCTGGATCAGATTTTAGTCCAGCCTGTGAAATTGTATGCCCCAGAAAAGAGAGTTCAGTTTGTCTAAATTTGCATTTGGACCTGTTGAGCTTGAGGCCTGCTTTGCTGATGCAGTTCAGTACAGACTGTAGGTTATTGTCATGCTCCTCAGTAGTATTTCCAAACACAATAATATCATCCAAATAGCACTGAACTCCATGTTGATTCTTCAGAATCAATGACATCATTTTTTGAAAGGCACTTGGGGCTGATGCGAGACCGTATGGTAATAAATTACCGTATGGTCCCTCATGTGTAATAAATGCTGTGAGGTCTCTGCTATCTTCATGCAACATAACCTGGTGGTATGCGCTCTGCAAATCAAGAGTAGAAAACATCTTTGCTCCACGGAGTTCTGCAAATACTTCCTCTATGTGAGGAAGAGGATGGCTGTCAATCACAATAGCTTTATTTGGCTCCCTTAAGTCCACACAAATGCGAATGTTTCCACCCTTCTTCTGCATCACTACTATAGGTGAAACCCATTCCGAGGAGTTATCTCTTCAATAATGTCCTTTTGAACAAGTTTTCTAAGTTCCTCTGAAACAGCTTCCCTGACTGAAAATGGTAAGTGCCGTAATTTCTGTCGTACAGGCAACACATTATTCCGCATTTTAACTTTATGCAGAAACCCATAAGTACAGCCGAGTTTCCCCTCAACCTTAGGGTTACCATATTTTGAGCCTCCAAAAGGAGGACACTCCACAGGGCCCCGGCCTCGCCCCCAGCCCCGCCCCAACTCCGCCCCTTCCCCAAAGTCCCTGCCCCAACTCCACCCCCTCCCCTGCTTCCCGCGAATATTTGATTCGCGGGAAGCCTGAAGCAGGTAAGGGCGGGGGAGGAGGTACGTCTCTAGCCTGGGTCGGCCCACCCAGCACTGCCGGCCCCCGAGCCCCCGGCCGACCGCCGGCCCCCGAGCCCCGAGCCCCCGAGCCGCCGGCCCCCGAGCCCCCGAGCCGGCTGACCGCCGGCCCCCGAGCCCCCGGCCAGCCGACCGCCGGCCCCCGAGCCCCCGGCTGCCGAGCCCCCGAGCCGCCAGCCCCTGAGCCCCCAGCCCGGCCGACCGCCGGCCCCCGAGTCCCCGGCCAGCCGAACGCCGGCCCCCGAGCCGCCGGCCCCTGAGCCCCCGGCCCAGCCGACCCCCGAGCCGCCGGCCCCCGAGCCCCCGAGCCCCCGAGCCGTCGGCCCCCAAGCTCCCGAGCCGCTGGCCCCTGAGCCCCCGGCCCGGCCCAGCCGACCACCGGCCCCCGAGCCGCCGGCCCGGCCCGGCCGACCACCGGCCCCCGAGTCCCCGGCCCCCGAGCCGCCGGCCCCCGAGCCCCTGAGCCGCCGGCCCCCGAGCTGCCGGCCCAGCCCGGCCGACCGCCAGCCCCCAAGCCCCCAGCCCAGCCGACCGCCGGCCCCCGAGCCCCCGAGCCGGCCGACCGCCGGCCCGCATGTCCCGATTTTCCCGGACATGTCCGGCTTTTTGGGATTTCCCCCCGGACGGGGATTTGGAGCCCAAAAAGCCGGACATGTCCGGGAAAATCTGGACATATGGTAACCCTACCCAACCTGGAGTTGGGTCCCAGCTGAAACTGGTGTGTATACCGCAAGTGTGCTTTGATGAGGAAGATCAATTCGTCCATTAACTAACCTAAGATTTAAAGCAGCTAATAAACCTCTGCCAAGGATAGGAATGCCTCTGTGAACAATGTAGAATTCCGCAGTTACACAGCGATCACCAAAAGTTACTATTGCTGGCAAGCAGCCACGTACTGGAATATGGTTTTTCAAATAGCATACCAAGTGAAGTTTGGGTTCAGTAAGAGGCACATCTAATGCAAATAGATGGAATCAGGTAGTATAGATACTGCTGAGCCAGTGTCCAACATTAGCTGAATAGAGTGTGATTTGCCTGAGGGTATGGCAGAAAGATTTACAGTGCACTTTATCTGTTCTGGAATATGTGCAATAGTGATTTTGTCTACACTCAGCACAGTAACATCTGATATTATAACTGCATGCACCTGTTGATTGAACTGGCTACTGCGACATACTTTAGCAAAATGCCCAATTTTTTTGCAATGATTGCACTGAGCTACTTTTGCTGGACATCCTGTGTAACTTGCAAGATGTTGTGCAGATCCACAGTGAAAGCATCCTTTTACTGTATTTTGCATTTGCTGATTCAGTGGCTTTTCATTAGTTTTCCTTTTGCAATTGTTTGTCTGCAGTGATTGTGAACTTTTCTGCAAAGGAGTCACAGACTGGACTCGGCCTCTTGTACCCTGGTTCATTATTTTGGCTTCAGTTGTAGCTGACTCAATCTGAGTAGCAATGGTTATTGCTTTTTCTAGTGTAAGTTGTGGTTCTAGAATAGGGTTACCATATCTAGCAAATAAAAAAAGAGAACCCTCCACGGGCCCTGGCCCCGCCCATTTCCCCACCCCCAACCCCACCCCAACTCCGCCCTAACTCCGCCCCCTCCTCCCTCCCACTCCCAGCCACACGGAAAGGGCTGCCCGAGCACTACCGGCTTCACGGTTTGCCAGGCAGCCCCCAGACTCTGCGCCCCTGGCCGGCGCTTCCCCAGCGCAGCTGAAGCCCGGGAGGGGAAGCGCCCAGCTGGGGGCGCAGGGTCTGGAGGCTGCCCGACAAACCGTGAAGCCAGTAGCGCTTGGGCTTCGGGCAGCCCCCTTGCCTCCGGACCCTGCGCCCCCAGCCGGGCACTTCCCCTCCCGGGCTCGGGCGGCGCAGGGTCCGGAGGTATGGGGGCTGCCCAAAGCCCGTAGCGCTCGGCTCTTAAACAGAGCCTAAGAGTCGGGGAGGAGCAGAGCTGCCGTGGCCGGAGGCTCTGCTCCTCCCCTGACTCTTCGGCTCTGTTTAAGAGCCGGGCTGCCCGAGCGCTACCGGCTTTGGGCAGCCCCCATGCCTCCGGACCCTGTGCCCCCAGCCGGGCACTTCCCCTCCCGGGCTCCGGCAGTGCAGGGTTCGGAGGTATGGGGGCTACCCAAAGCCCATAGCGCTCGGCTCTTAAACAGAGCCGAAGAGTCGGGGAGGAGCAGAGCTGCTGTGGCCGGAGGCTCTGCTCCTCCCCTGACTCTTCGGCTCTGTTTAAGAGCCGGGCTGCCCGAGCGCTACCGGCTTTGGGCAGCCCCCATGCCTCCGGACCCTGCGCCCCCAGCCGGGCACTTCCCCTCCCGGGCTCTGGCAGCGCAGGGTCCGGAGGTATGGGGGCTGCCCAAAGCCCATAGCGCTCGGGCAGCTTGGCTCTTAAACAGAGCCGAAAAGTCACGGGAGGAGCAGAGCCGCCATTTTCCTGGACATGTTTGGCTTTTTGGCAATTCCCCCCGGACGGGGGTTTGAGTGCCGAAAAGCCGGACATGTCCGGGAAAAAGAGGACGTATGGTAACCCTATTCTAGAAGTAAGTGTTCTCTCACATGAAGCATTGTTGTTTTCTCAATGAGCTGGTCTCTAATCATCTCATCTGCCATATTCCCAAAATCACAAGTTACAATCAGACTCCTCAGGGAAGCCATATACTGCATTATAGTCTCCCCTGGTTTCTGCTCACGCTGGCGAAATCTGAAGCGATTAGCTACCACATTCACTTTTGGCACAAAGAAGTTCTTTAATGCAGTGAGTGCAGTCTCATATTTATCATCTGCAAGGGGAAAAGTGTAAAATATACGCTGCCCTTCTACTCCAAGGCAGTGGATTAGCAGAGCACGCTTTCTTACTTCAGAAATCTCTGTAGCACAGATTGCAAGAAGATAAGTCTCAAACACATGGATCCAGGCAGTAAAAGCAATTGGAAGCTCACCTGGGCTTTGCAGAAAGGGTGCAGGTGGGTTTAGAGGCAGAAGATCCATCCTCGTCGTCAAAATGTTGTATCCACCAAGCAAAGTATTAACAACTTCAACAGAACTTTATTTACAGTGGAAGTCTCTTTTCCAAGCTGTAGCTGCACACTCTGTAACTCTCCCCGCCTCCTCAACTCCTCCCCCATCCTTCCTGTTTCCTGTCTTTTCAGACTCCCAACAGCCAGTGCTCCCAGTTCCAATAACACTGCTCTACAGCCAAAATGCTTCTGAAATAAATGTAGTCAAACATTACTAATTCTGGGTCACTGAGAAAGAAAATGATGCTTAAAATTGTTGATTGGCTCTAGTTTTCAAGATATGCTATTGGGTCAGTATATACGACCCTTGACTTGGGAATGGCGGAGGATAAGTGAGTTATAAAGGGAAGGGATCTCAATTTAAACCAGAAATGACTAAAATACATCTTTGACTGGATCTATGAATAAATCTATGACTGGGTTTGGACAGTACTTGCTTTTTAGGCAAAACAATGAATGATGCAATCTGAAGCTGGTATTGCATCATACATGATATGAATTGCATCATGTTATTCCTAGAAATCATGGATGATGCAATTGTAACGAAGCTTATATCACTCTGCTGAACAAATTGCCCTATATCAGCTCTAGAAATCATACAGTGTCATGCTCTCTTATTTGTCAGTGTTTGATTTTGCAAAGGGCCACATTTCTGTTTAGCCAAAGTGAGCAGAGATGCCTCGTACTTGTGTGAACAGTGCAGATAACTTCTGCCTGCAACAACATCGATGGTGTGATAACAGCCCTCAACATCGTTCACGATCCAGATGAGTGGAGACTGTTCATTGATTCGTCGAAGACGAATCTTAAAGCTGTTTTACTGCATAATGGCAATGTTTTGCCATCAATTCCAGTTGGTCATGCAGTCCATATGAAGGAAACCTATGACAACATGGAACAACTTTTGAGGTGCATAAACTATGACCAACATCAGTGGCAGCTTTGTGGCGATTTGAAGGTTGTTGCTCTCTTGCTTGGTCTGCAGACTGGATACACAAAGTACTGCTGTTTTCTCTGCGAATGGGATAGTCGTGCAAGAGATTCCCACTACATCAAGAAAGATTGGCTACTCCGACAGTCATTGGAGCCTGGGAGGAAAAGTGTTCAGCATCCACCACTTGTTGAATCAAGGAAGATATTTTTACCACCCTTACACATCAAGCTGGGTCTGATGAAGAACTTTGTCAAGGTCACTGACAAAACACAAGCAACTTTCAAGTACCTCCGTGGAAAATTTCCAAGGTTAAGTGAAGCTAAGATAAAGGAAGGTGTCTTTGTTGGTCCTCAGATTCGTGAGCTTCTTCAAGATGATGCATTTGACCATGCACTGCGTGGCAAGGAAAAGACGGCATGGAAAGCTTTCCAGTTAGTGGCAATAAATTTTCTCGGAAACAACAAGGCAGACAAGTACAGGTTGTTGGTGGAAAACCTCCTCAAGGCATACAAAAGCCTTGGTTGCAACATGTCACTAAAGATACATTTTTTGCACTCTCATCTAGATTTTTTTCCATCGAACTGAGGAGCAGTGAGCGACGAGCACAGCGAACAATTTCACCAGGACATTGCAACAATGGAGAAACGCTATCAGGGCAAATGGAGCCCATCAATGCTTGCAGACTATTGCTGGACAGTGACAAGAGATGCTCCATTTAATGAATACAAGAGACAAGCCAAGAAGCGCCGAGTAGACACTGAATAGGACTAAACTATGTACATAATAGTTTTTTGCCTTTTGTTTCATAATAAATTTTATTTATATAACTCTTTTGCTGATTTTTAAAGTGTTACATAAACAGGACAGGTGAAATATTATCATGTAAAGAAACCATAACACATGAAAAGACCTAGGTTTACAATTTATGATTAAAACTCTATTATCCACACAATATACATAGACATAAAATGTAAAAACTTAAATATCTTAGAAACAGTACCCAATCAGTTGTTTTAATTATCATATTTGAATTCAGCACATCAAAATACATAATAAATAGCACATTTTACCTCTGAAGCAGACGACTTCTCAAAAATTGTAGACCAGTGTAATCACATGCAGCATCTAAACACCACACAACATCCCTCCTTAAGATGTCCTATTTCAGCTGCACCCTTGTTTCTGTTACTGTGAGACCAATGCTAAACAAACCAGGAATTAAATACCAGATGTAATCAATCACAACACTTCATACTTCTGTAGTGCCTTGACTAGTTACATTCATCCAAGGAGTTCAAAGGGCTCTCTAAAGCAGGTGAATACCATTCACTTTTACAAACAGCAGGCCAAACTGTGCACTCATTTACAGCAGAGTAAATCAGGAGTAACTCCACTGGCGACAATGTTGCTACACTGGTGTAAGTGGCGGAAGAATCAGGTGGAAGGAAACTGAGCCAGAGAGAGATTAATTGGCCTGAACAACAGTCACACAGCAAGTCAGCAGCAGGCTAAAGGAATGGAATGCGGGTATCCTGACTTTTACTCCTCCAGTCTTTAGCTGTTAGGCAATATTGCCACTGTGTTCATAATAAGTACCGTGGGATGAATAAATGGTGTGAATGCTAACAAAATACAAGCTAGCCTGAGGCTGCTCTTTGGGGTCCAGCTAGTGCTTCCTCACCTTCTGCAAGCCTCAAACAAGCCAAAACTGGATCCTCAGCCACATGAAATGCCTAAGTAGCATAATAATAATTAACACCAAGTCAGTCTCCTGTTCTCTCTACGACCCAATATAGACTTGTCAGAGGTCTGATGATCAGACATAAATTTGTTGGGATTTACTGATCCTACTAAGTTGTCCAGTAGGTGTGAGACTCACTAATGATTACTTTGCATTTTGAGTTCTAACAAAAGCTGGCCAGAAAAAAGGACATCGTTTTTGTGAGAAATTTATCAAAAGCCATATTTTTTCTCCACTGAAAGAAAGAAAAAATTCTTCAGTCAGCTCTAGTTCCATCTAAAAACAAAACGTTTTCGCTAAGCAGAACAGCTAGAGACATTTTTCTTTAAAACGTTGGTCTACATCAGGCATCCAGCTCCTTCCCCCAATCTCATCAGTGCCAAAGGGCTATTCTGTTATTGCTATCGGAAAATCTTAACTTTTAAAATTAGAGTTTAACCAACTAAACTTTGATCGTGTGCATGAGATTTCAATTAGCAGAGTCCAATAAATCTAAGTTTTAACTATCTCTCCCTCTTTGTTTTGCAACGTAAAAAACAAAAAATAAAACAAAACAAAAAGCACAGAACTGTTAGATTTCTTTAAAACTTTGGCCAACACTTCTTCTAGGAGGCAGAGTGGCCTAGTGGATAGCACACTAGACTAGGACTCAAGATCAGTGTTCTGTTCCTTGCTTGCCACTGCTTCAGTTTCCTCATCTGCAGAGTGATGATGATACTTTATCTGCTCTGTAAAGTGCTTTGAGATCTCCTGATAATAGCACTATATAAATATTGAATATTAATATTGGGGTGTAATAATTCAGGAAACCCTAGCCCAATGGAGTTCAAATTTGGTTTGAAAAGTCTACCTCCTCCCCAGATACGCTACCAATTTTAACACCAATAGTCTTTTGCTTGTGGACATTAGAGGGTGGACAAAGGCTCGCATACAGTGGAAGTTGCAACCTTAACTGTGGAACAGATATTGCCACTCTATAATATTACCTTATCCATACATACAGCCATAAATATACACTTTCTCTTACACACAGACTGCACAAGTACTTTAGGATTCTTTGTGTGGAAAGAGGCTATATAAATGCAAGTCATTATCTTTGGGTATGTCTACACTATGGGATTACTCCGAATTTACAGAATTTGATTTTTGGCAACCAATTGTATAAAGTCGAGTGCATGCGGCCACACTAAGCACATTAATTCGGCGGTGTGCGTCCATGTACCGAGGCTAGCGTCAACTTCTGGAGCGTTGCACTGTGGGTAGCTATCCCATAGCTATCTCATAGTTCCCGCAGTCTCCCCCGCCCATTGGTATTCTGGGTTGAGATCCCAATGCCTGATGGGGCAGAAAACATTGTCGCTGGTGGTTCTGGGGAGAGCCTCACCCTTCCCCCGTGAAAGCAATGACAGACAACTGTTTTGCACCTTTTTTCCTGGGTGAACTGTGCAGACGCCATACCACGGCAAGCATGTAGCCCACTCAGCTCAAGACAGCAGTCATGAACATTGTAAACACCTCGCGCATTATCGTGCAGTTTATGCTGAACCAGGACCTGAAAAACCAGGAGAGGAGGAGGCAGTTACGGCAGCGCAGCGTCCATGAGGACATGGACACAGAATTCTCTCAAACCGCGGGCCCCGGTGCTTTGGAGATCATGCTGTTAATGGGGCAGGTTCTAGCCGTGGAACGCCAATTCTGGGCCCGGAAACAAGCGCAGACTGGTGGGACCGCATAGTGTTGCAGGTCTGGGATGATTCCCATTGGCTGCGTAACTTTCGCATGTGTAAGGGCACTTTCATGGAACTTTTTGACTTGCTTTCCCCTGCCCTGAAGCGCCAGAATATCAAGATGAGAGCAGCCCTCTCAGTTGAGAAGTGAGTGGCAATAGACCTGTGGAAGCTTGCAACGCCAGACAGGTCAGTCGGGAATCAATTTGGAGTAGGCAAATCTACTGTAGGGGGCTGCTGTGATGCAAGTAGCCAAAGCAATCACTGAGCTGCTGCTACCAAAGGTAGTGACTCTGGGAAATGTGCAGGTCATAGTAGATGGCTTTGCTGCAATGGGATTCCCTAATTGTGGTGGGGCGATAGATGGAACCCACATCCCTATCTTGGCACCAGAGCACCAGGGCAGCCAGTACATAAACCGCAAGGGGTACTTTTCAATGCTGCTGCAAGCACTGGTGGATCACAAGAGATGTTTCACCAACATCAACGTGGGATGGCCGGGAAGGGTACATGACGCTCGCGTCTTCAGGAACACTAATCTGTTTAAACGGCTGCAGCAAGGGATTTATTTCCCAGACCAGAAAATAACCATTGGGGATGTTGACATGCCTACAGTTATCCTTGGGGACCCAGCCTACCCCTTAATGCCATGGCTCATGAAGCCATACACAGGCAGCCTGGACAGTTGTCAGGAACTGTTCAACTACAGGCTGAACAAGTGCAGAATGGTGATAGAATGTGCTTTTGGACATTTAAAGGGTCGCTGGCACACTTTACTGAGTACCTCAGACCTCAGCCAAACCAATATTCCCATTGTTATTGCTGCTTGCTGTGTGCTCCACAATCTCTGTGAGAGTAAAGGGGAGACCTTTATGGCGGGGTGGGAGGTTGAGGCAAATCGCCTGGCCGCTGATTACGTGCAGCCAGACACCAGGGCGATTTGAAGAGCACACCAGGAAGCGCGGCGCATCAGAGAAGCTTTGAAAACCAGTTTCATGACTGGCCAGGCTACCATGTGAAAGTTCTGTTTGTTTCTCCTTGATGAACCCGCCCCCTTTATTGACTCAATCTCTGTAGGCAACCCACCCTCCCCCTTCGATCACAGCTTGCTTTCAAAGGAAATAAAGTCACTATCGTTTAAAAATCATGTATTCTTTATTAATTGATTATAAAAAGAGGGAGAGAACTGACAAGGTAGCCCGGGTGGGGTTTGGGAGGAGGGGAGCAGGGAAGGAAAAGGCCACTTCAGAAGTTCAAAATAATGACAGCCTTTTGCTTGGGCTATCCACTGGGGTGGAATGGGAGGGTGCACGAAGCCTCCCCCCCCAGCGTTCTTACATGACTGGGTGAGGAGGCTATGGAACATGGTGAGGGGGGAAGGTGGTTATACAGGGGCTGCAGCAGCAGTCTGTGATCCTGATGCTGTTCCTGAAGCTCCACCAGATGCCAGAGCATGTCCATTTGCTCACGCAGCAGCCCCAGCGTTGCATCCTACCTCCTCTGATCTTCCTGCCGCCACCTCTCATCTCGAGCGTCCCTCTTCTCTTCACGTTTGTCCCTCCTGTCCTCATGTTGGTCCCTCCTGTCCTCACGTTCACTGGCATCTTTCCTGTACTTCGATACCGTGTCCTTCCACTCATTCAGATGAGCTCTTTCATCTTGGGTCGATTGCATGATTTCCAAGAACATTTCATCTTGTGTGCGTTTTTTTCGCCGCCTTACCTGAGATAGCCTTCGGGACGGAGGAGGGAGGCTTGAAAAATTTGCAGCTGCAGGAGGGAGGGAAAAAAGGGAGAGAAGTATTTAAAAAGATACATTTTACAGAACAATGCTTATACTCTTTCACGGTGAACAACACCTTTCACATTAGATAGCACATGTGATTTCGGTACAAGGTCGCATTTTGCATCTTATATTGCGTGCCTGAGGCTTTGGTGTTAGAGATCACAGACGCAGGTCTGGGCAACAGAATTCAGCTTGCATGCAGCCATGGTAGGCCATTGTCTTTCGGCTTCTGCAACCTTCATAAAAGCAGTGCCCTCCTTTCCCATACCAAGCAAAGCCCGTTGAGTGCTGCGGTTTTCCTGTTAACGTGCAGCAGCAGAAACTAAATGAAACCCCCCCATCCCATCTAATTCTCTGGGATGATCGCTTTACCCCTCCCCCCCACCGCGTGGCTGGTATCAGGGAAGATCCCTGCAGAAACCAAACTAACCCCCACCCATCCAATTCTGTGGGATGATCGCTTTATCCCTCCCCCCACCGCGTGGCTGGTATCAGAGATGATCCCTGCTAGCCAAACATGAAAAGCTCAGCGCCAATGGCCCCCCCCCTACACCGCTTGGCTAACTACAGGGAAGGATTTCTTTTCAGCCACAGGCAATCAGCCCAGTAGGAACAGCCACCTCTGTCCCCTTAATTAAATTCCCGTATTTCAACTAGATTACTATGAACGATATCACTCTCCTGAGGATAACACAGGAAGATAAAGAACGGATGTTGCTTGAATGCCAGCAAACACCGGGACCATACGCTGCCAGGCTTTGTCATGCAATGATATCAGATTACTTGCTACTAGCATGGTGTGGTCAAGTGTCCTATCATGGAGGACGGAATAAGGCTGCACTGCCCAGAAACCTTCTGCAAAGGCTTTTGGAGTACGTCCAGGAGAGCTTCATGGAGATGTCCCTGGAGGATTTCAGCTCCATCCCCAGACACGTTAACAGACTTTTCCAGTAGCTGTACTGGCCGCGAATGCATCCGAAGTCCTCAGGGCAAATTAATCATTAAAAAACGTTTGCTTTTAAACCATGTTTTATATTTACAAAGGTACCATCACCAGAGTTCCCTTCCATGGCTTCCTGGTCTGGGATACCACCTTGGGAAGGTTGGGAGGGTACTTCAGTCAGGCTGAGAAAAAGATCTTGGCTGTTGGGGAGAACGGAGTGGTGTGTGCTCTCTGCAAGCTTGTCCCCATCTTCCTCCTCCTCATCTTCCCCATCCGCAGAATCCTCAAGCATGGCTGAGATTACCCCCTCCTCGGAATCCACGGTCAGAGGTGGGGTAGTGGTGGCGGCCCCCCCCCTAGAATTGCATGGAGCTCAGCGTAGAAGCGGCATGTCTGTGGCTCTCCACTGGACTTTCCGTTTGCTTCTTTGGTTTTCTGGTAGGCTTGTCTGAGCTCCTTAACTTTCACGCAGCACTGCTCTGAGTCCCTATTGTGGCCTCTCTCCATCATGCCCTTGGAGATTTTTTCAAATGTTTTGGCATTTCGTCTTTTGGAACGTAGTTCTGCTAGCACGGAATCCTCTCCCCATACAGCGATCAGATCCAGTACCTCCCGTACAGTCCATGCTAGTGCTCTTTTTCGATTCTCGGACTGCATGGTTACCTGTGCTGATGAGCTCTGCGTGGTCACCTGTGCTCTCCACACTGGGCAAACAGGAAATTAAATTCAAAAGTTCCCAGGGCTTTTCCTGTCTACCTGGCCAGTGCATCCGAGTTCAGATTGCTGTCCAGAGCGGTCACAGTGGTGCACTGTGGGATAGCTCCCGTAAGTTAATACTGTCGAATTTCATCCACGCTAACCCTAATTTGAACCGGCAATGTCGATTTCAGCGCTACTCCCCTTGTTGAAGAGGAGTACAGAAATCAATTTAAAGGGCCCTTTATGTCGTTGTGTGCACAGGTGCAGGGTTAATTCGATTTAACACTGCTAAATTCGACCTAAACTCATAGTATAGACCAGGCCCCAGTATCAGGGCTGGTGCTATCATTAAGGCAAACTAGGCGGTTGCCTAGGGCGCCAAGATTTGGGGGTGCCAAAAAGCGGTGCCCCCAATTTTTTTTTACAGCGTTCCTGGGCTGGACTGCCGGCGATGCGCTGATACGTGCTGCCGGCAGCCCAGCCCAGGACTCCCTCTCCCACGGCAGTGGCCGCTCCACTTCTCCCACCTCCGAGGCTTGCGGCGCCAATCAGCTGTTTGGCACCGCAAGCCTGGGAGGGGAGGAGAATTAGAGCGGGGGTGGTGTGCACAGGGAGGAAGCAGAGCAGAGGGTGAGCTGGGGTGGGGCTGCCGCATGGCTCCCCGGGTGGGGGAGCTCCGCGGAGGGGGGCCTCAGGGCAGAGGGGGGCAGGGAGATGCCGCAGGGCTGGGGGGGGGGGGGCACAAGGTGGAAGTTTTGCCTAGGGCGCGAAACGTCCTTGCACTGGCCCTGCCCAGTATACAAAATTCATTACAATCAGAAATTCCCATTTTCAGAGGGTTACCAGATATTCTTTTAATTTGGCTCTTCCTGCCTTGTCAGAATAAAAGCTTTTTCCCTAACTCTTATTAGGGTCCTATGCTTAATTGTATTCATTATGATCAAGTCTAGAAACTGGCTGATATATTTAAATGAGCTGAAATAAAAAGATTTGAGGCAACTGAAGTCTCTTCGATAAACTGAAGGAAAAAATCTCCAAAAGAATAAGAAAGCAATAGTGACCAAAGCAGTAAAGAAGAAAGATTTTAAAACTAATAAAGTTGCCAATTGGATCTTTCTCTTAATTAGACTTCCTTTCAAAGAATTAGTGCATAAAAGACTTAAAGAAGATAAAGTGAAATTTAAATATAACAAATTCTCTATAAATAAGATTTAAATTAGTCTTTCATTTGGACCAGGGTAATTTTGTTATAGTATCATGTTCTTGTCTTGCCTCCCCTTATATCATCTCCATCAGGAGATTTAACACTGAGGAGTCTTTGAATATTGTTCAATGTTTTTAAGTACAGTCCTGGTACAGTGATGTACTGCCCTATTTGTTTTGAAATTTGAAATGAAATTCACCAATCCCCCTCCTGAAGATGCATGTTCCCTTGAGGAATGAACATTAAAAAAAAAAAAAAAAAAAAAAAAAAAAAAGAAGGATGATCTTTTGGTTAATACTCTGGGCTGGGATTCAGGAGATCTGGGTTCACTTCCCAGATCTGCCACAGACTGCCTGAGAAATCTTACGTCTCCATCAGGCATCCAGTTGGGCCAAGATAGTCAAAGGTATTTAGGCACCTAACTCCCATTGATTTCAATGGGCATTAGGTGCCCACATAGCTTTGAGGATCTGGGCCTTAGTGTCTCTATGCCTCAGCTCCCAATCCTTTCTTCCACCATGTCTGTCTGTCTTGCTGGTTAGATTATGAACTCATCAGGGCAGGGACCTTCTGTTACTGTGTGCTTCTAGAGTGACTAGAACAATGGGGTCCTGATTATCATTTTTTATTTCAATAAGTAGTTCCCTCTCCCAATACTCCTTGTTTCAGCATATGGTTCCACACACAGTCCAGTATTTTGAGGGGGGAGTGGAGAACCAGTCCTTCTTGCACCTTGGCGCTCTGGTCTCGGGCCTTGCCAAGATACAGCTGTCTAGGTGTGCTTCACAAATTCTCAACTGTTTCCCACAGATCACTTTCTCTCCCTCAGAGACTGTCTTCTTTTATCTCCTTGGAACTTTTCCTCTAGTAAATCCTAGAATGGGGGTAAGGCTGGTCCTGGGGACATCCCTAACCAGTTCTAATTCATTTATCTATTGGCACATAACAAGCAACATGTCCATTTCTTAATTTATTAGAAGGTTTTATAGTGTCACTATCTATTACGCAGACTATCCTGTATTCATGCCTGTGAAAATGATTTGATGCAACTTAAAACTGTGATGCCATGGAAACAGGTGATGTCAAAGAGAACTACCACTTTCGCACAAGACAAGTTTAGTAAGGAACATAAATGATTCTCTGGTGGATGGATCAATAGACTGGATGTCACGATGACCCTAGCTGGGTTTTTATTCTGAGGCACTGCATACTGTGTGACCATAGATACTGTGTCAACAAAGCTGTAAAATTATTCAGTGGACAAAAAGCATAAATAAATAAATCAAAAGCCAATGCACAGCTCAGTTTTTCTGGGTGAACTAACCATTGGTGTACACACACTATGCTGATATGGAGAAAGTAGAAAAGAAGCAAAGAAAGAACAAAATGAGATCAGTGAGAATATTGGTAAGCCAAAAAAGACACTAAGTCATACTAAAAGAAGCAATTCCAGCCAGAACAAAGGAAAGTCAAGATGCCCCAATGATGGTAGCAGAAGAGAGTATTCAAAAAGAAAAAGAAAGTGATCTAATGCTCTTTTCTTCCCAAAGTGCTTTAAAAGCTATACAGATATTACCTCACCCTCTGATAGGATGCAATGTTGCAATTATTTAAGAGTGCACAGCAACACTATAGAACAAATTTTAGTAGAGTAAGTGAAGAATGGCTTAGCCAATATAGACTGTATGGGGAATTTAGGGAGGCTGACTTGGTTCTTTACAACAGACTTAACACCTCTGGTTCTTCCAAAAAGTATCATGTGTGACCAACCATGGTTTATATCTCATCTGAAAAACAATACCTGCACCTATACAGTCCCTCTAACCCTTTGCTGGTTATTTCACAGTGACTAATGGAATCTCTACACAGGGATAAAAAATCTGCGGCTGGTCCAGCTCAGCTGATTTGGGCTCTTGGAACTCAGGCTCTGGGGCTGAAAAATCACTGTGTCGATGTTCGGGCTTAGGCTGGAACCTAAGCTGTCAGCTCCAGCCTGAACCCAAACATCTACACAGTGATTTTTCAGCCCCTGAGGCTGAGTTCCAAGAGCCCGAGTCAGCTGATCTGGGCTAGCTGTGGGGTTTTTATCCCTGTGTAGACATATCCTAAGAGAGGATATTTGTTGAGTCATCAGATCATTTTCTGCTACTCTCTGTTTCTTATCTACATTAGCCACACCATGCCTGGCTGGTTAGATGAAATAAGATTGCAGCCGAAGATGGCATTGTTTGGAATGTTCTTCTGGAAGAGAATGGGATGACACTGCAACAGTGGCAAGGAGGAGCAGACAAGTGGCTGTCGTCGGGATGAAAACATAAAATGCAAGGGAAAACAATGAACAGCGGAAAAGTCAAAGTTAGGCCTGAAGCAGGAGAGAGGCTACAAAGGTAGCTTCAAAGTGCTTCCTGAACAAAAAAGAAAAAAATGGAAGCATTCAGCATAAATATTAATGAACCAGAAACAATATTGAAAAACAACCCATTATCATTACCCAGATCAAAAGAACATACAAGATTAACACCTCAGATATCTCTAGGACAGGATCAGAATGAGCTTAGCAACAAGATTGCTCTCTCCGCCCCCGCTCTCCCTTTGCTTTTGTGATTAGGACCGGGAAAAGAGAGAAGTTAAAAGAAATTAACTCTGAGAAAACTATAATTGTGGTTCTAAAAAAATCCAGCAATTGTACCAAAGGTGGTAGGGGAAGATAGCAAAGAACAAGAACAAAAAAATCACATGTTGTGCAAAGAGAGGACTATATTTACTGCCCTGCTTTCCTATAGGGGCATACTGAAGTGCTCGCGGAAAGGTGGGACATTATTTGCATATTCTTATTGAATTGCCAGGAGGCTTCCTGATGATTGTCCATCTTTCTCCTGCTATACAACCCTCTTTTCCTGGAAGCCTCTGAGGCTTCGTGTCCTTTTGAAAGAAAGAAAGAAAGAAAGAAAGAAAGAAAGAAAGAAAGAAAGAAAGAAAGAAGCTCTTTTACTGTCAATACAATATCAGTTTAAAATTGGGTATTGTATCCTGTCTTTGCATGAGGGTGGCTTGTTGACCAGACAAATCTTTCCCATCTTTAACTACAATGATTGACAAAATAGCAATCCAACCAAATTATATTTTTCTTTTAATAAATTTCCAGAATATAAACTGCTATTTAGGAACTCCTGCATGGCATATGAAACCATTTCTGCATGAAGAGGATATTTATAGTAATAAAGTGGCCCCAGAAGTGGTTACAGTCCAAAAAGTGAAAGGATGTTTTTATTTTCTAACTGTCAGCACTAGAGATTCACCCTGGGATTTGAACATCAAGGCTGGGTTTCCTTTCATCATCATCAGTAAAATATATATATATTATACAGCTGGAATTTGACAATTAATTTTGATGATGATGTAAGGGTCAAAATAGGATAATAACACTTTTGGCTCTGCAGGGATTACTGGAGTAAAACCTTTTGTCAGGAAAGTGAATGGGTGAAAATCTGGCCCTGTTGAAGTCAATGGGAGATTTGATTCCAAAAAAGCCAGGATTTCACCCAATATATCCATAGGACTTGCTTTGGAGCAGCTATTCTAATTTGGACAGACACTTTCCGGACTCTAACCACATGTTTAAAAAGAAAAAGTATATTCATGAAAAGTACAGTAATTTATATGCGTTTATACAGTATTTAATGGGGCCCTGATCTGCTTGGCCTCTAAGCACTACAACAAAACAAATGTTAAGTAATAATAAAGCCAAAGTCAGATTTGTTGTAGTTTTGCAACTCAAGGAAGTTGTGCCCACTTATACCAAGTCTGAATTTGGCCCTACATGCTGTTTTAGTCAGCCAAATAATATGTTGTTACGAATAATGCTTAACATACCTATTTAGCAAACCCAAATACATATTACTAAAAGCCTACATGTGTGTTTTGAAATCACTCTGGTCTTTTATTTAAACATTAGTGATAGGCACATGGAAAGTTTAGCTCAGTTTGGTTAAGTATCAGAAGTTTTGGGGCCAAATTCTGTGTTGACGTACACTGACTGAAACTCCAAATGGCAATGGGATTGTGCAAATAGTAAGCCAGGAAAGAATTTGTCCTGTATTGTACTGTATTGTCCTTTATCCATATTCATAAAGCTTCTTGGATGAGAGACTGGGCTGGAATTCATGCAAGAACATGCTGACTCTTGAGGTTTCCAATATTTCCTGTTTATGGCTTAATCTGAAATACCATGATCATTTTTCTTGTGATATTTTTGTATTTCAGTTTCCAATTCAGGAAGTGGGGGTTGGGAGGGGGAGCAGGAGAGGCATACGAAATGGGGTGGGGGAGGGTAATTAACAATTGAACTTTCAAGGGTTTGCCCTTCACAAATTACAATTCATTCAATTGTGAATAATTCCAAGCAAAAATATAATAATTGGATGATATCAAATGATTAAGGAATAACTAGGCAGATGAGTCATTATATATCAGTGTTTCACAAAGTGTGGGGCATACCCCCTAGGGGGCTTGAAAAACTAGCCAAGAATCATTATGGAGGAAGAACACATTAAGCCAGGTATGTCTTTAACAACATATTGGGGGAGGGGGGGTTGCAGGGGAAGCATGACTGTTTTAAATTTTCCTGAAGGGCAGCTCAATTTTCAAAAGTATGGGAGATATCCTCATACATCACGATCCAGTGCAGAAGAATGCTGCTACCTGCCCATGACAAAGATCTGTAGTAATTAATCTACATATCATCAGTTATCCCTGTCATGCATGACACTGCAAGACCTATAAGCACTTCCTAATTTGTTATGCTATTAGAGGGTAAGATACTAGCTTTCTGTGAGGTAGCTGTGTAGGAAGAGGGGAGCAGACCAATGCTGGGCATGCCTTTAGGTCCAGAGCCACCCTGCCAGGATGCTCTGGGAGGCCTACAGGAGTGTGAGGAATGCATTGCCATTCTTCTGAAAAGGTACAATGGATGCTTCCAGCTAGTGCCTGCTGCACAGATACTAACTGGCTGAATGCCTGACCATGACTCCATGGTCAGGGTCCCGTCCTAACCTTCTCCAGAATATTAAGTAAATACCCTGCTCATGCGGGAAGAAGAAATCTCTCTACACCATTTTCTTTCTATACTACTTGTGCATGCACGTAGCATAGGGGCAGAATCTGGACCCTAGTCCCCTATGGATAGGTAAATCCTGGTTTCTGATTAGGGATGAACTACAGAACAGTCCCTGAAGTAACTTCTTGTTATTACTAGAACAGAACTTGATCCCTTTGTGGAGGCTCTGAAATGCTGAGTGTTACATTGGTATTACTTTTTGTGCACCTCTGCTCTTCCTAGTTTTGACCTGAACTGATTGTAATCTGCTCCACTAGATTTAACAAGGAGGCCTGTTCTTGTAAAAGCTCCAGGCAAACTTTGCAAATTCCAGAGGTTCAATAAATTCCCAAGAGCTTGGGATAGCGCTGCAAACATCTGGGTGCTCTCATCTGAGCCAACTTGAAGCTAAACTCTGAACTACTTGAGATTCAACCTTCTCTAGCTTGACATTTGGTTTTGCTGGTGGTTTTGGTTTTGGAAGAATTCTTTTATTCAAAAGTTAGGAATGAACACTTGAGAAGTTTGAGGTTTACATTCTGAAAGTAGGACATGGAGATGTATATTACATCAGAGGCAACATAATATATACCAAAAGAGGAACAATGTAAAAAAGGAGAAAACAATTAATTGGAAAATTGAATATAATGAAAATAATAGCACGGGGGTAGGAAGGGCAGGAGAAGAATAACGATACTAAGTAATTTGATACATAGATTGCAGGGGTGAAGACCTGGCCCCACTGACATCAAAAGGAGTTTTGCTTTGACTCCAGTGGGATCAGGATTTCACTCTAGATGTATATTTAACACATAAATCAAGGGGCAAAGTTCACAATTGTCTCCTAGGGCCAGATTTTCAAAAGAGCTC
The DNA here is from genome assembly GCF_027887155.1 of Malaclemys terrapin pileata. Lineage (NCBI taxonomy): Eukaryota > Metazoa > Chordata > Testudines > Emydidae > Malaclemys > Malaclemys terrapin. The sequence goes on from NC_071505.1 coordinate 119,009,150, forward strand.
AGACCCCAGAATCAGGACTCCCTTTTAAGCCCCATAACAAGTAGTCAGATTTTCAACAGAGCTGAGTCTCTCCCAGAACAGTATCAGAGGGGTAGCCGTGTTAATCTGGATTTGTAAAAAGCAACAGAGAGTCCTGTGGCACCTTATAGACTAACAGATGTATTGGGGCATAAGCTTTCGTGGGTGAATACCCACTTCGTCAGACACATGCGTATTCACCCACGAAAGCTTATGCTCCAATACATCTGTTAGTCTATAAGGTGCCACAGGACTCTTTGTTGCTTCTCACAGAACAATCAGCCGTAAGTGTCACAATGGGAGCTGCTTGGTGCTAAGGACTTTTGCAAGTCTGCTCCTTATTTAGGCGCCTAAATGGGAGCTGGAAAATACAGCACCAATTGGGGGTGCTTAGCATATGAAAATCTGATCCTGAGGTCTTCTGAAAATATGGCCCATCTTGCCTTAGAACCATTGGCCTCATGGTTTCTTGGAAAATGAACCATGTCCTCCATAGGCTATGTGACAAAAAGTAATATTTGCATTTGATTTCAGAGCTTATTTATTTATTTCCCTCCCTTACATTTATAAATACATGCACATGACCCACTCTTGATCTTATCCCTTACCAGCAGAAGGGACACCCTCCTGCTCTTATTGTTATCTATGTAAGCATGGCAGATGCAATTTCATAAGCTTCCAAATCATCTATGGTTTAGGAAACACATGGGGCTAAGTTCTGCCCTTAGGTACATGTGCTCATGTCCTATTTACTTCAATGGGAGTTCCACATGCACATCAAAGGGCTGAATTGTTCTAGAGCACAGTTCCCAAAATGTGGTCTACAGACCACCGGGAGTCTGCAGACAGCTGTCTGGCCACGTGGTATTGGTGCTCTTCCTTCTCTCCAGCTATTAAGTCCCATTAAAAGACTACTAAAAATACATGAAATATTTTCCTAAATGTTACTTTTCCATTTAAGTAATTGAGGTCAGAGCAGCAGCATGGTCCAGTGAGTAGGACACCTGGGTTCTATTCCTGACTCTGCCACAGATCTGCTATGTGGTCTCGGACAAGACATTTTAACTGCTCTGTGCCTTGTTTCCTCTTCTATCTTTTGGCTATATTGGGAAAGACTCCTAGTGACTTCAGTGGGCACTGAATCAGGCCCTTAGTTAAGGACTGTCTTTTACTATGTGTTTGCACATTGCTTTGGCAACTGGTTGGAACCCCTAGGTACTACTGTAATACAAATAAATAATATTGTATCTTATATGCATGTAAGCAGAGTCAGGATGAGCTCTACCCTGACATCTGGTGGTGAATTATGGCGAGTGTGGAAAAGAACTCCAGGGGCTGATCTTGTTTGCATAGGCACACCCACTTGCCTGGCATGAAACCACAGCAACTCAAAGTGGTTACTTTGGCTGGTGTGGGATCCCCAGTTTCTCTGTTATTGGGGCAGGAAGAATAAAGTTTTGTTACCCTGATTCTGTGAATCAAAGCCAGTGGAACTGTTGTATGACAGAAGGACTGAGTGAGTCATTCACCATTACCTAAGTAGCATTTGCTTGTCAAGGGGCATGGGTTACAAAACCCAGTGAATTGAGAGAGGATGGGGACAGGTATTTGTACCTGATGGTATGGCCCCCTCCCTGAGGGGGTTGAAACACCAATTGCACTACCTCCTCTCTCCACTGTTGAATGTCAGAGCTAACTTTGATTCCCTTAGGAGTCTAGTTACAGACTGCTGAGCTGAGTTCACTTTGGGCCAATAGTGCACCAGCACTGGGGCTCCCCTACTACTAGCTGAAAACACTAAGAGCTGAAATCACTAAGAGCTGAAGCTATTTAAGAGCTGAGATCACTGAGGTTGTGTTAACTAGTGGGGGAGCCTGAAGCTATATTGCTAAGCTAACTTAGCTTAGCGGGGGTGAGCGGCTGGAGGAGCAGCTAGCAGAGCAGAGCCTTGTGGGAGCGGCCCAAGGGACGGCTGGAGCGGAGCGGAGCGGCTCACAGGTCGGTGAGCGGAGCGGCTGGAGGAGCAGCTAGCAGAACAGAGCCTTGTGGGAGCGGCCCAAGGGACGGCTGGAGCGGAGCGGCTCACAGGTCGGTGAGCGGAGCGGAGCGGAGCGGCGTGGCTCACAGGTCGGTGAGCGGAGCGGAGCGGCGCGGCTCACAGGTCGGTGAGCGGAGCGGAGCGGAGCAGCACGGCTCACAGGTCGGTGAGCGGAGCGGCTCACAGGTCGGTGAGCGGAGCAGCTGCCAGAGCAGTTCGTGATGAAGGCTGCGGTGGAACCCCACGGAGAAGCAGCCGGTTGGCCTCGGATCACGTAAGGTGCCCCTTAACACCCTGCTCACCCCCCCCCTTTGAACTCTGGGGCTGCACTGATCATGGACAGAGACTTTGGGGGATTGGTGGACTTTTGGGACTTTGGTGATTCTTGGGTCGCTGGTTTCAAGAACCAACGGGAGAGGACACGGCCCAATTTGCTGGGGTGGGTCTTTGCTCATGGTTTGGTCTAAGAACTCTAGTTGTGGTGTTTTTCCAATTTAATGCTGATGTTGTTTACCTCATGTTATTAAACATTTTCTGTTACACTCAGACTCCGTGCTTGCGAGAGGGGAAGTATTGCCTCTTAGAGGTGCCCAGGGGGTGGTATGTAATTGTCCCAGGTCACTGGGTGGGGGCTCGAGCCGGTTTTGCATTGTGTTATTGAAACGGAACCCCTAGATACAGAACCCGGCCCTTGTTGCTGCCAACTTAGATGGGCAGAAGGGTTATATGCAAATTAGTGATAGGTTTTTCACACACTCACCAATGGGAGTGGAGATTATATTAACATGGTCCACACTATGAAAATTCCTGGTCTAGAATATGTTTCAGATGATTTATGCAGCAAAGGACATTGGCATTAATTGTTAGGTTTGTTGAATACGTTCTTCAGTCTATCGGCATCAAGGCTTGGTGGTCACAAAATGAGGTGTAGCACTTCTTAATTGGCAAAACATTCCTTGCTCCCCATTTTCTTCAAAAGATCAAAGATTGTGTATTTTTAGTTCAGGCATTTTTTAAGCTTCCCTGTATTCTGCACAAAAAAGGCCAGCATCCAAATCAGGGCAAATAGTGTCACATGTTCTCACATCAGTGTCAGAAATGTTTCCTTTCAATTCTTGCAAGCATTTTAAAATTTGTCGTTTAGTTTCAACTCCAATAAGCTAACAGACTCCAATTCTTCCAAGTGATCTGCTTCTATGACTCTCTTGACTGATGTGCGTGTTATACTTCTTGGATCCCCTCCCTTTAAGTGTCCAATACTAACCATAAAAGTTGACTTGGTTACTGTTGTTCACTATAACTGGTATTTCACCTCAAAATTATCCTATCATCCATCAACTAGTATTTTCTGTTTCATCAGATTAATTTTTTGATATCTTTGTATGCCTTGTCTTCTCCCTCCACAACTCAGGGCCACACTAATCAATTTTCTGAAACTACAATCAGTGGTATAGAACAGTGGTGTTCAAACTGCGGGTCGCAACCCAGTACTGGGTAATGGAATGTAAGGCACTTGGCACGGCGGCTCTGGTCAGCACCACCGCCAGGCCATTAAAAGTCCTGTCGGCGGTGCTGCCCGGCTAAGGCAGGCTAGTCCCTACCTGTTCTGACACCGTGCTGCGTCCTGGAAGCAGAGGTCTGGCTCCTAGGCGGGGTGGGGGAATGGGGCCCCGTGCACTGCTCCCGTCCTGAGCACCGGCACCGCACTCCCATTGGCTGGTTCCCAGCCAATGGGAGCTGGGGAGGGTGGTGCCTGCAGATGAGAGCTGCACGGAGCTGCTTGTGCACCTCCGCCTAGGAGCCAGACCTGCTGCTGGCCACTTTCGGGGTGCAGCGTTGTCTACAGTGCCAGGACAGGCAGGAAGCCTGCCTTAGCACCCGTGCTGTGCTGCTGACCAGGAGCCGTCTGAGGTAAGACCATGCCGCAACCCCGCACCCGAATCCCCTGCCCCAGCGCTAAGCCCCCCCAAACCTGGAGCCCCTTCCTGGACCCCAAACTCCTCATCCCTGGTCCCATCCCAGAACCTGCACCTCCAGCCCAGAGCCTGCACCCCAACCCCCTGCTCCAGCCCTGAGTCTCCCTAAACCCAGCGCTAAGCCCCCCCTAAACCCAGAGCCCCTTCCTGCACCCCAAACTCCTCATCCCCAGCCCCTCCCCAGAGCCTGCACCCCCAGCTCAGAGCCCTGACCCCCTCCTGCACTCCAACCCCCGCCTCAGCCCAGAGCCCCCTCCCACAACCTGAACCCCTCATTCCCAGCCCCAACCCATATCCCTCACTCCAGCACCCTCACCCCCGCACCCCAATCCTCTGCCCCAGTCCTGAGCCCCTCCCATGCCCCAAACCCCTAATCCCCAGCTCCGTTGGGTCGTGGGCATCAACAATTTTCTTCAACTGGGTTGCCAGAAAAAAAGTTTGAAAACCACTGGTCTAAAACACTCTAAATCATGCTGGCCGAGAGGTCAAGGATTGAATGAACACAGAGACTGAAATATCTTCTTACCTTTAGAGTTGATCCTTTAGATGAAATCAAAGCATATTGGTAGAATAGCATGAGGAAGCCTGCACTCCAGCTACTGGTGCCTGTTCTGTGGGTAGAGGGTTTTAGTCTCCAGCACAGAAGTTAGAATTATTTATTTGTGTTGATATTCTCAGGCCTACATCAGCGACAGACATTGACACAGTCCTTGCTTCAAGGAGCTTACCATCTAAATCAGGGATCGGCAACCTTTGGCACGCGGCTCGCCAGGGTAAGCACCCTGGCGGGCCGGGCCGGTTTGTTTACCTGACGCGTCCGCAGGTTCGGCCCATCGCGGCTCCCATTGGCTCCACCTGGGCTAACGGTCATCACCCAACTACAAAGAGATTTCTGACCTTCAGACACCCACATAATATATACACACATATAATATAGCTGTTCTAGCTGGGGCAGAGTTAAATATTTAAATAACACCAAACTAAAATAAAAATAGCATTTGTATTTTATAGCTATATTTTTAAACAACTGAAAAATGGACAGCGGATGCTGAAATGCTTCATTAATATCTATGCTATTTCCACTACATGCTCAAAGATTTGGGTCTGATTTTAAAGTTCCTCCACTCAAGGAGATGTAGATTTTCTTGGCAACAGCTGCTGTGTAAAATATTCTGAGATAGAATTTTTTATCATAATTAATAATAGATGAAAATTTCTGTGGTTTTGATGTTCTAAACTCTATGCTGTTTGATTTACGATGTCTTTATAGTTGTTTTTCTGGTAATTCTATGCCTCTTTCTGTTGGTATAAGGCTGGTTGTCTCTTTTATTTCCCTAGTGGAGTTGATACAGTACTCTTTTCTCCCCTCTCTTGCTCTCTGTTTCTGTAAATATATTTCATAAAGTTCCCCTTTCCTCCTTAATGAGACTGATCTTTATGTTCTGTAAGTTTGTTACAGTGGATTTTTTTTTAAAACTCTGCTTAGTGATAGTAATAATTATCCTGGGAGCTACTCTTGTAGCTAGGAGAATGTTCAGTGTCCACTCTGGCAGCTGTCTCTGTTCTCTGTAATGAATGTTTTAAACTGGATGGTGGCTGAAAATGTACATTATACTATGAAAAAAAACAGGTTGGTGTCACTTACAAAAAAGTTATTGGCTCATACTTGATAATTGGTAGCTTAAAAGCAAGTTCAGTATAGGTGTTTGTAGGGTATTATTACTGCATCAGTACTTCCAGCTCCTGTGATAACAGAGGAGCATGTGGTATAGGGGGATCACTATCAACTTCTATAGTTAAGGTTGCCAAAGTGTTTTCAGAATAACCCCCTTGTTTTCTATCTTTCATAACTTCTGCGAAGTTTCACCTACCCAGTTCAAATTTTCCAGGCTTCATCTCTTCCTGAAAGTGAATTTTCTTGGAAAATTCAAGTAAATAAATCCCAGCCATTTTGGAGTATGTGGAAAGTAAAACAAACACACCAAAAAACAATAAAAACAAAAATATTGCAACTTGTCTCACTTTTTACCTGCTCTACATCTGGAAGTAGAAAGCTGGCAGGGCATTGTCCTCATTGAGGGAAAGCACACTTGAGTGCTTCAATGAAAACTGCTTGAAATTTGACTGAGTTAGGAAACACTAATTGTTGCAATTTGCATAGGACAGGCAATGGTACTAAAGATAGTCATACAACAAACTGCCCATCTTAGGAAGGTAGGCTGTGCTGTGTCTGTGTGCACAACTTCTTTCTCTTAGTAGTGATCGTGCACATCTCTAGAGGTGATCACACCAAATAAGCGGGGTTCATAACAGTTTTGCTCCGTTTAACACAATTAGGGGAAGGCGCTCTCTCTGCTAGGTTGTTTCTAACTCTTTCAGCCTTTGGGGAGGCAGGAATTAACCTGGGCATCTCTTAGGGTGACCAGATGAGGGGAAGAAAATATCGTGACACATGAAGGGGGGTGCCCGCCGGCAGAGCAAAAAAAAAAGCCGAGTCCTGCTGCCTGAGCAAAAAAAAAAAAACCCCACAGTGCTGCTGGCGGATATCGGGACAAAATATCGGAACAGACACCGAAATATCGGGACGTCTGGTCAACCTAGCATCACTCCAATGCACAGATCCATCCCATGCCTTCATTATCATGTACAGAACCACAGTGCAATTGCAAAGAACAGTATAAGGGAATAGGGCATGAATGCCAGATGCCTACGAGGAACTCCACCTCCAGCAGTCACCATCTTGACTGCCCCTCCAGCCTCAGCAACTTAGCCCCAGATTAAGCCCCTCCTTCCAGTTGGGCAGTGGCCCATTGTTACATGTGGGACATGCTCATAAGGACCTGTCCCACGCCCCAAGTTCATGCTGTCAGCCTGCTGTGTCTCTGCGGCACAACAGCACATGCCTTCTCCTTCAGCCCTTCTCCAATGGTAATCCCATCCTCCTCCAATCACAGGAGAACTGAAAGAGGGACCGGATTTCCTGCCAACTCTCTAGCGGACCAAGGTTCTGTGTCTGTGGTGGTGGAGGTGGGGAAGTGTGAAAAGTCCCCCTTCTCCACTCTGCCCATCCTCCCAGCCAGTCAGGGCTCTGGGGTCAGGGCAAGCCTTCACAGCACAGCTGCAGATCTGTGGACTGGGGACATTATGCAATCTTTAAAGGTATAGTAAAGTGCCCATTCAGGCCTGATTCTGGCACCCTTCCTCACAGTGGGTGAGGAAGAGGGTCAGCAAAGGCTATCCACCTTTTAAGTTCCACTTACGCCCTGTTTTGAGGACTTATGTGGTGCCTCAGACTCTCTGCACAGGAGCGTTTCACCCCCAGAGCACACACCATGAGTGCAGATCACAAGGTTCAATGACACAGGTTTGTACTCACAGTTAGGCTGTGCATATTTCACATAGCTGTAGTAAGTGGCCTGCTGAGAGAGACAGAGCCAGAGGGAATACCTCAAGGCTTCAGCATTCTCCCCTCCGTGCAGCACTGCCTCCTTTGAGGCCCTGTGCGCCTCCCCTTCGCCCTCCTCCAGGAGTAGGAATGAGGAAGTATCTGCACTTCCTTCTGCACAGGGAGTGGAGTTCTGCTCAAACCTTATATGGGCCCCATCCCATATCAGAGCTAGGGAGACAATGGCCCTCAATAACGGAGAGCCCTTGTCTCACTGTGTGTGAACTTCATATGTGATAGTGCCTTTAAGTGCTGTCCAACCAAATAGTTCCAGATTATGGAATTCTATGTATTTTCCATTTAAAAGTAAAAAATAAACTCTAAGCAATTCCAATTACAAAACCCTATCACTTGCAATTCCTCTCAGTGGTTCTCAGTCAGAAGTCCGGGGCCCACTTGGGAACCGCAAGCAGATTTCAGGGGGTCCGCCAAGTGGGGCCAGCAGTAGACTCGCTGGGGCCCATTGCAGAAAGCCAAAGCCCCACCGCCTGGGGCTGAAGCCGAAGCCTGAGCAACTTAGCGTCACAGGGCCCCCTGTGGCATGGAGCCCCAGGCAATTGCCCTGCTTGCTACTCCCCAACGCAGGCCCTGGTTTTTATATGCAGAAAAACAGTTGTTGTGGCACAGACGGGCCGTGGAATTTTTATAGCATGTTGGGGGGGGGGGGGGAGCTCGGAAAGAAAAAGGTTGAGAACCTCTGCCCTAGCTTATAGCCAGTACAGTACCATCACAGAAGCCACTGATGCAAGTAAAACATCACAGTTAGTAAGAATTTCTTCCTTCTTTTACACTGGATGCTTTTCCTCTTTTCGGGACTTTGCACTTTTTAAATAGACCTTGTTCTATTATCACTGCAGTATGACTTTGCGTAAGACTGCAATCAGATTGTCATTTTACACCTCTGTGATTGGATGAATGACTTCAGGGTTTAGATGTTCGGTTATCAATTTATACCTATAAAGATGTGTGAGTTTTGTCACTTAGATTGTTCTGCTTCTGTGTTTTTCAGCAAAATCTTGATATTTGCTTATACTGCAACATGCCATATGGGCATAATCATGGCAGTGGGGGTTTTTCTAATGTCTGTGTTTTTATTTTTAACACTGCACTTTCCATAAAATACTTTAGCAAAAGGAATGGAGAATTGTAGCTTAAATATTAAAATGATTTACCATGACCATTTTTTTTTTGGAGTTATAACTTAATCAACAGCCTCTAGTGCACAGACACTAATTTCTTCCTTGATAACCCCAGGATTCTGGCATTCTTTAGTAAATTGGACCTTGTAAAAACTATGCTTGGGTGGTCCAGGATTATCTCTATAGAACCAGGCTGTTCCCAGTCAATAATTTTTTTAAAACAATTAAAAGAATGCTTACTGAGAAATATGCCTCTTGCAAACTGATGCATTTTTGAAAGCTTGCTGGGAAATAATAATTAGACTTACTGTAAACGGTGACATTTTCATTCTCAGACTATGATTATAATTGTCTTGGAAGCCTGAAACCTTTGAGTAAAACTCAATATTATTTTATTATGTTGTATTTATATACGCACTTTCACCCCCAAAGGGTCTCCTAATGCTGCCCAGAGTTCTGGCTACAGCCATGAAATTAAGACTATTTTGTGGTCCTCCTGACTATGGTCTTCACAACTAGGTCCACACACATATATCAACGTCCAATTAATACTTCACGACAATGGCTGTGGTGAATGGAGAAAAGTGGACACGAAACTAGAGACTAGAAACATCAACAAATGTGTTTGGTTATGAAGCACTGCTGACTATGGGACAACATAGACTACTGAACAACACAGCCCCAAGTCGACTGCATTGCAAGAACTCAGACGACAACACTGGCATTAACAGTAAATGAGGCTGAACTTGAGTATCTGACTGCACCCTTCATAGGTAGGACCACACAAAAACCCATTTAACAGAGGCAATTAAGTATGCCAGACAAAGATTTGGCCTCACCCTTCCACATTGGGAAAATGCACCCATGCATTTGTGTGAGTGTGGTGAGAGAAACTTCATTTTACATCTGAACACAATAGTCTAATATTCCTAGCAATGATGTGTTCAGCAAAGCCCGACTAAAGTATCCTGCAAAAGAAGAGTTTTAAAATGAATTAAGCATTCCCTAAACTGGCCGACCTAGCTCATTAACGCCACAAACTTTTCCCACTCTTTCAAAAGCACAGCAACATGATCATGTCTTCCCCTTCTTCATACAGTTATGTCCAAACAATCAGGGAATAGAAACAACAACTTGTGACTCAAGTGACCTATCATACAGCAGTTAGAATGAATACGACATGCAGCATACTCTTTGTGAGCAATCCAGAGGATGAAACTTATTCTCATGCAACATAAATGGAATAATATTGAACAATGAACACAAAATGCCCAGTTTATGAGATCAGATGAGATCATAGACTGAGATAACATGTCTTAGAAGGCCATAGGCATCACCTAGTTATAGACACCCTGGTTGATCAGAATTATTAGGAATGTAGGCCATCATCATTAAGGAGAATTTTCTAGATTCATAGTACAGTAGTGTGCTTCCAATAGCAAAGGATTTTAAAATATTCCTCCATAAAAGATAATTACTAATAAACAAAAATGCACTGATGTTTTATTTGCCCTATTCTCACGTTACTCTGAGTAGAATGCCTTTTTACAAGAAATATATATTTCTTATATATTTTATTGCTTTTCCTTGAAAATTTTTCTATGATTCACTGGGCTGATTAACAGTTGTAAATGACAAAACAGTCCCCATGGATGTTAAATTTGGAAAAGACCTATTAGGCCATCTATTCTGTCTCCTAGAAGTACTTCTCAGCAAGTTACATAGGTGGTTTACTTGGCGTTTGCGCTGATATGAATGGATCATCCTATGGCATTATCCTTGGAAGCCAGGAGCACACATAATACTTCTAGGGGTGTCAGGTGAGAGCACCCTTATCTGTGACTCTGTTACTACATATGGCACATGCTTCTCGCAGCACATGGGGAATGTGGGGGACAAGACATGCCTTCCCTTCTCTCTGCAAATTATAGCTATCTCCCAAGAGTGCACTGCGAAGAGTCTATGAGCTTGGCTACACTTGCAGATGTAGAGCGCTGGGAGTTAAACCAGCCTTCGGAGACTACAGCAGGGAAAATGCTGCCGTGCGTTTACACTGTCAGCTGCAAGCACACTGGCGTGGCCACATTAGCAGCTCTTGCAACGCCACAAAGAGCAGTGCATTGTGGTAGCTAGCCCAGTGTGCAAGTGGCTGTAGCGTGCTTTTCAAATGCAGGAGGGAAGGTGGAGTGTGACAGGGAATGTGTTGTGTGTATGTGGGGGGAGAGACTGTGTGTTCTGGGGGGCAGAGAGTGTGTCAGCATGCTGTCTTGTAAGTTCAGAGAGCAGCAGACCCCCCTCCTCCCGCCTCTCTTTCTCACACACACTCACAACAGCAACATTCCACACTAATAGTTTGCTTTGTCCCGGAGCAGATAAGCATGCCGGCTGTCAGAAACAGAGCTTTCAAAGGGGATATCTGCATGCCTTCAGCCGAGTTCAAAACAATGACAAGAGTGGCCACTTGACTTCAGGGGATTATGGGATGTTTCCGGAGGCCAATCACAGTGCATTAATGCAACACGTCATCCACACTGACACGTGGGAGTTTCAGCCAGGGCACAGAAAGCTTTATGCTTCTCGTGAAGGTGGATTACCAGGAGCGCTCCAGCTGTAGAGTCCAGGTGCTCTACGTGCCTTACCAGTGTGGACACCTCAGGAGTTAGGGCACCCTGGGCTGATTTAATGTGCTCTAACTTGCAAGTGTACTCAAGCCTTGGTCTTTCCCAAGTATAAAAACAAGCTATCATTGGAAATGAGGTATTTAATCTCAATGGGACGCTCCTGGTTAAATATTTTTATAAATATGAAGATAACTTTGTTGGCAGCTATGCTGCACAACAAAGCTATGCAATCCCAATGAAGTATGTAAAGCCATTCACTCCCATTCCTTCAAAACACCAGTGAATAGAAGAACATAGCAGGGAGGAGTACATCCAATCAATCAGTTCAATCAGTTTGTGTCGCTTCTATGCTACCCTTCATGAAGAATGATCACAAGGAACTTCACTTAAACTAACCTCAAACACTTACCAAACTACAACAGAGGGGAGGCAGAATAAAACAAACTAGTCTTCAAAACTAAAGCTTAAAAACGCCAAGGGCCCTATTAACTATAAAAAGCTTACAGCATCTCTGTGTGTGTGCACACGCTTGCAAACATGAGAGAGAAAATATATATGTACATGAAAAAACCCAGAAATTAGCAATCCATGCTGCCTCAGAGAGATTGTGCACTTCACTCTTAATTCACAAAGAAAATGTGACTTGCAAGGACCCCCATATGAGGATTTGAGCCCCCCTAAGGCCAACATTCAGATTAACATAGATAGCAGGGATGGCCAGGGAAAACAAAAACCCATCTGAACCATAAAATCATCACACAGTGCACAGTCCCGTATCTTAATTCAGGACCTTACACATAACAATAGAAAGGCACAGCATTCCATATGCTTATAAATACTGTAAAGATGTGAAATACAAATTAGCTGAAATTGGCAGGAGTCAGATATCTATTGCAATATATCGAATTAAAAGCCTGCGACTACTGGCAATTTTATATGTCATACTGCGTTAACATTTTGTTAATGTGTTCACTTACACAGAAGGGGAAAGTAATTATAAGACTTTCCTGTATGTATGTATGTATTGTTCTAGCTTAATAGGGGGGGTTGGGGAAAAAAAAATGCAGGGAAGCAACACCACAACAATAGAAAATAGCCTCCTAGCAAACACTGAGGAGGCAATTACAAGACAATGGCCTACTCCCAGGGCCCAGGCTCAAGTGACTGTTCTGCCGGTGGTGGGATAGATCAATGGGCTATACACTGTTAAAAAGAACAACTTCTAGGAGAAGAGGTGCGGGGGGAGTCAGTTGTCAGGTGTGATCAGTGGACAAGTTGACACACAGAGAGGCTCTGCAGAGGAGTCTGAAAGAGTTGGGTCTTTCCCCAGATCCAAGGAATGGTAAGCCATGAGGAAAAGCAGGTATGCGTGTAGATTGCGTGTAGATTGGTTTATTGTTCTTAAGATCTGTTTTCTCTGAAATGCTTTTGTTCTAAATAAATAATATTTGCTGTAAGAAGGATGTTGGGTTGAGGGAGCAGAACTGCAGGTGCTGAAGATAAGTCAGACCTGCTGAGGTAAATTGTGGTTGCTCATAGAGAACTGCAGAAAGAACCCAGCCTGAGAACAGGAGAATCATGTGATTCCAACCCAAGAGAGGTGACGGCTGTGTGGCTGTGGTGTGTCTGATGAAGCGACACAGGACAGAAGCGACTTTGTCTGTACAAAGTGCAAGCTGGTCTCCATATTGGAAGAGAAGGTTTGAGGTCTGGAGAAACAAGTATCAACCCTGCGTTGCATACGAGAAAATGAAGATTTCCTGGACAGATGTTAAGATATGCTTCTGCAGGCACAACGTTCTGAAGAATTGGAGCAGGTTGCGCAGAGGGGACTGAGGGACGGTGAAGAAAATTGGCAGCATGTCACCTCCAGAAGAAGAAAGAGGAGCGTCCATGTACCAGCAATGGAGATACAGGTGAGCAACCATTTTCATGTTCTCTTCACAAGTACTAACACGGAGAGTGGAGTAGATGATACATCTGAGGGAAGGGAGCAGAAGGAGACTCCACCGATTGGAAGGCATGAGATGCACTGTCCTAGGGATGGGGGTTCTACGACCACCGCTCCCAAGACAAGGAGGAGGGTGGTGGTGGTTGGGGACTCCCTCCTCAGGGGGACTGAGTCATCTATCTGCCACCCCGACCAAGAAAACCGAGAGGTCTGCTGCTTGCCAGGAGCTAGGATTCACGATGTGACGGAGAGACTGCCGAGACTCATCAAGCCCTTAGATCGCTACTCCTTCCTGCTTCTCCACGTGGACACCAATGATACTGCCAAGAATGACCATGAACGGATCACTGCAGACTACGTGGCTCTGGGAAGAAGGATAAAGGAGTTTGAGGCGCAAGTGGTGTTCTCGTCCATCATCTCTGTGCAGGGGAAAGGCCTGGGTAGAGACCGTCGAATTGTGGAAGTCAACGAATGGCTACGTAGGTGGTGTCGGAGAGAAGGCTTTGGATTCTTCGACCATGGGATGGTGTTCCAAGAAGGAGGAGTGCTAGGCAGAGACGAGCTCCACCTAATGAAGAGAGGGAAGAACATCTTTGCAAGCAGGCTGGCTAACCTAGTGAGGAGGGCTTTAAATTAGGTTCACCGGGGGAAGGAGACCAAATGGGGGAAGGAGACCCTGAGGTAAGTGGGGAAATGGGATACCGGGAGGAAGCATGAGCAGAAGAGCGCAAGAAGGGAGGACTCCTGTCTCAGACTGAGAAAATGGGACAATCAGCGAGTTATCTTAAGTGCCTATACACAAATGCAAGAAGCCTGGGAAACAAGCAGGGAGAACTGGAAGTCCTGGCACAGTCAAGGAACTATGATGTCATTGGAATAACAGAGACTTGGTGGGATAACTCACATAACTGGAGTACTATCATGGATGGATATAAACTGTTCAGGAAGGACAGGCAGGGCAGAAAAGGTGGGGGAGTTGCATTGTATGTAAGAGAGGAGTATGACTGCTCAGAGCTCCAGTATGAAACTGCAGAAAAACCTGAGAGTCTCTGGATTAAGTTTAGAAGTGTGAGCAACAAGGGTGATGTGGTGGTGGGAGTCTGCTATAGACCACCAGACCAGGGGGATGAGGTGGACGAGGCTTTCTTCCGGCAACTAGCAGAAGTTGCTAGATCGCAGGCCCTGGTTCTCATGGGAGACTTTAGTCACCCTGATATCTGCTGGGAGAGCAATACAGAGGTGCACAGACAATCCAGGAAGTTTTTGGAAAGTGTAGGGGACAATTTCCTGGTGCAAGTGCTGGAGGAACCAACTAGGGGCAGAGCTCCTCTAGACCTGCTGCTCACAAACCGGGAAGAATTAGTAGGGGAAGCAAAAGTGGATGGGAACCTGGGAGGCAGTGTCCATGAGATGGTCGAGTTCAGGATCCTGACACAAGGAAGAAAGGAAAGCAGCAGAATACAGACCCTGGACTTCAGAAAAGCAGACTTTGACTCCCTCAGGGAACTGATGGGCAGGATCCCCTGGGAGAATAACATGAGGGGGAAAGGAGTCCAGGAGAGCTGGCTGTATTTTAAAGAATCCTTATTGAGGTTGCAGGAAAAAAACATCCCAATGTGTAGAAAGAACAGTAAATATGGCAGGCGACCAGCTTGGCTTAACAGTGAAATCCTTGCTGATCTTAAACACAAAAAAGAAGCTTGCAAGAAGTGGAAGATTGGACAAATGACCAGGGAGGAGTATAAAAATATTGCTCAGGCATGCAGGAGTGAAATCAGGAAGGCCAAATCACACTTGGAGTTGCAGCTAGCAAGAGATGTTAAGAGTAACAAGAAGGGTTTCTTCAGGTATGTTAGCAACAAGAAGAAAGTCAAGGAAAGTGTGGGCCCCTTACTGAATGAGGGAGGCAACCTAGTAACAGAGGATGTGGAAAAAGCTAATGTACTCAATTATTTTTTTGCCTCTGTCTTCACGAACAAGGTCAGCTCCCAGACTACTGCACTGGGAAGCACAGTATGGAGAGAAAGTGACCAGCCCTCTGTGGAGAAAGAAGTGGTTCGGGACTATTTAGAAAAACTGGATGAGCACAAGTCCATGGGGCCGGATGCGCTGCATCCGAGGGTGCTAAAGGATTTGGCGGATGTGATTGCAGAGCCATTGGCCATTATCTTTGAAAACTCATGGTGATCGGGGATGGTCCCGGATGACTGGAAAAAGGCTAATGTAGTGCCCATCTTTTCAAAAGGGAAGGAGGAGGATCTGGGGAACTACAGACCAGTCAGCCTCACCTCAGTCCCTGGAAAAATCATGGAGCAGGTCCTCAAGGAATCAATTCTGAAGCACTTAGAGGAGAGGAAAGTGATCAGGAACAGTCAGCATGGATTCACCAAGGGCAAGTCATGCCTGACTAACCTAATTGCCTTCTATGACAAGATAACTGACTCTGTGGATGAGGGGAAAGCAGTGGATGTGTTATTCCTTGACTTTAGCAAAGCTTTTGATACAGTCTCCCACAGTAGTCTTTCCAGCAAGTTAAAGAAGTATGGGCTGGATGAATGGACTATAAGGTGGGTAGAAAGCTGGCTAGATCGTCAGGCTCAATGGGTAGTGATCAACGGCTCCATGTCTAGTTGGCAGCCGGTTTCAAGTGGAGTGCCCAGGGGTCGGTCCTGGGGCCGGTTTTGTTCAATATCTCCATTAATGATCTGGAGGATGACGTGGACTGCACCCTCAGCAAGTTTGCAGATGACACTAAACTGGGAGTAGTGGTAGATATGCTGGAGGGTAGGGATAGAATACAGAGGGATCTAGACAAATTAGAGGATTGGGCCAAAAAAAACCTGATGAGGTTCAACAAGGACAACTGCAGAGTCCTGCACTTAGGACGGAAGAATCCCATGCACTATTACAGACTAGGGACCGAATGGCTAGGAAGCAGTTCTGCAGAAAAGGACCTAGGGGTTACAGTGGACGAGAAGCTGGATATGAGTCAACAGTGTGCCCTTGTTGCCAAGAAGGCTAACGGCATTTTGGGCTGTATAAGTAGGGGCATTGCCAGCAGTTTGAGGGACGTGATCATTCCCCTCTATTCGACATTGGTGAGGCCTCATCTGGAGTACTGTGTCCAGTTTTGGGCCCCACACTACAAGAAGGATGTGGAAAAATTGGAAAGAGTCCAGCGGAGGGCAACAAAAATTATTAGGGGACTGGAACACATGACTTATGAGGAGAGGCTGAGGGAACTGGGATTGTTTAGTCTGCGGAAGAAAAGAATGAGGGGGGATTTGATAGCTGCTTTCAACTACCTGAAAGGGGGTTCCAAAGAGGATGGAACTAGACTGTTCTCAGTGGTACCTGATGACAGAACAAGGAGTAATGGTCTCAAGTTGCAGTTGTGGAGGTTTAGGTTGAATATTAGGAAAAACTTTTTCACTAGGAGGGTGGTGAAGCACTGGAATGGGTTACCTAGGGAGGTGGTGGAATCTCCTTCCTTAGAGGTTTTTAAGATCAGGCTTGACAAAGCCCTGGCTGGGATGATTTAGTTGGGAATTGGTCCTGCTTTGAGCAGGGGGTTGGACTAGATGACCTCCTGAAGTCCCTTCCAACCCTGATATTCTATGATTCTATGATTCTAAGACGCTCTATGCCAACGGGAGAGCACTCTCCCGTTGGCATAATTACTCCAGTTCTGCAGGAGGCGGAAGCTATCTTGGCAGGAGAGAGTCTCCCACCGATATAGCACAGTGCAGACACCGCTCTAAGTTGATGTAACTTACATCGCTCAGGGAGGTGGCTTTTTCACATCCCTGAGCAATGTAACTTACATCAATTTAAGCCCTAACAAAGATATCCTTTATACGAAATGTTAATCAGCTAAATAGTAACTGACAGTTTTTAAGGCCAGAAGAAACTGTTTATGTTGTCTAGACTATCCTTCTGCATAACATGGTCCATAGAATTTCATTCAGTAATTCCTGTATCAAATCCAATAAACTTATGGTTGAACCTGAGCATATCTGTAGAAAGATGCCCATCTTGATCATGTGATGGAGAATCCACCACATCTCCTTGGTAAGCCATTTCAATGCTTAATCACCCTCACTGTTAAAATCTGCACCTGAATTAACAACAACAAAACAAGCAAACTTTAGTTACTTTAAAGCTCTGCTCAGGAATCTGGAGGGGAAATCATCAGGACATTACACAATAGAATTTAAGTGTGAGGGAAATAGATAACTCACAGAATCGTAGAAATGTAAGGCTGGAAGGGATCTCAAGAGGTCATCAATTCCAGCCCCTGCGCTGAGGCAGGACCAAGTAAACTTTGATCATCTCTGACAGATGTTCGTCCAAGCTGTTCTTAAAAACCTCCAGTGATGGGGAGTCCACAACCTCCCTTGGAAGCTTGTTCCAGAGCTTAATAACCTTGTAGTTAGAAAGTATCAGGGGGTAGCCATGTTAGTCTGTATCTACAAAAACAACAAGGAGTCTGGTGGCACCTTAAAGACTAACAGATTTATTTGGGCATAAGCTTTCGTAAGTAAAAACCTCACTTCTTAAGGATGCACCCACGAAAGCTTATGCCCAAATAAATCTGTTAGTCTTTAAGGTGCCACCAGACTCCTTGGTGTTTTTATTGTTAGAAAGTTTTTCCTAATATCTAATCTAAATCTCCCTTGATGCAGATTAAGCCCATTACTTCTTATCCCACCTTCAGTGCACCATCCTCTTTTGGACTCTTGAAAACAGACAAACAGGAGCACTGTATGAAAGGGTCTACAGTAGGAAATTCAGAGCAAAGATGCCTAGGGATATCTTGAAAGTGAAATTTTTCTTGGTTTGAATTCCCATAATGGGAAGAGAATGAAAACATGTTTTGAACATAAGATCTCTGTGTTCCCATCACATCATATGAACAAAATTTGGAAAATTATTGCTTCATGGTTATTAAAAACCAGGATAAAAATGAAATATTTTCTCACACTGCAAATATACACTTGACAATTGTTTGCTCACTCCTGCAGCCAAATAGGCAGGCTCAATGACATAATTCTTTAACAGGGTGTCTACTTGTTCTTAGGCAGAAGACATAGTGTACTTTATTTTGACTGAAGTTAAATTTCACAAGACATGTCCAACTATTTTAAACTAATGAACAGTTTGGGGACATGTATCATCCCCTTGGGAAAACACTGGCTGTCAGTGAAAGCAAGAGGCAACTACTGAGGTATATATGAATGTCTGGGTGGAAGAATGAAAAGGAGCATATTTCCCCAAAGATTTCTCAAATAAATTGTGTCTCCCCTCCCCCACAAATAAACTTATTTGCAAATCAACAATGCTAACCTTTCTCAACTTTTTTTTTTTAAATAAGGTTACACCCAAGACCAAATCCAGAACTGAAATCACTAAAAGGGGGGGAGGGAGGGGCACAGAACCCATTCTATCAACATCCAGGGAGTTATAGAATATGTGTGCCATGTGTAGTCTGTATTCAATTTATGTCACAGTTTCAGTATCAGAGCTGCTTTTGTTCTTTTAATCTATTTGGGAATGGATTTAAGTCACAGACATTAGAGATGGAAAAGAAGTTTTATTAGGCTGTCAAGCCAGGGTAGGATATAGTCCTCAAGACAGAAGGCACATCAGATAATAAATGTGTACTATGTTTGATAAACAAATAAACAAAGCCTTAGGAAAGCTGGTAAAAGTTATTCTGTGGCCACTCTAGTATGAGAAACCTACAGTTTGCCTAATGCTTTGTATCTTCATTTATTCATTGTGACTTTTATAGAGCTTGTTAGGTATTTTTTGATGAAAAGTTTTTTCATTGGAAACTGCCAGTTTGTCAAAACTGAAACTGTTCATGTGAAAGGGTCGGTTTCAATGCATTTTCTGTTTATATTTAAAAAAAAAAGGCTTAAAATTGTCAAAACATCCCATTTGACATTTCCAAAATGAAAAGTTCCATTTTTCAGTTCAAAACAACCTTTTGTTTTGAAATTTAAGTTAATGATAGTAAAAAGAAAAAGTAAAAAATGGTCAATACATTTAGAAATTATGAGAATGAAATGTCTCAACTGATCTGATCTGAATAATTTTTTTTCAGATTTTTTGTTTGTGAAAAATTCTGAGATTTTGACTTTTTATCTTGATTTGGGACAGAAATTCTTTTCTGAAATCTTAAAAATTTTCATTGGATGGGAAAGTTCTAGACTTTTAGTGTTAACAGCTAAGCAGTATTCTGGCTGGTTTGCAGTGTAAGTATTTCTGGATAAGGTATTCATCACTTATACATTAACAAAATGTTTCTATTGTTTAGCATTCCTTTATGCAGAACTATTGCAATTTCTACCAGAAAGGTTTCAGACCTGGAAAGTGAGGCATCCTAATAGGAGCTAGATGAAGTACTGATCCTAGAAAATCTCTGCAGTGAAATTTGCTTGTTTTTTAATATTTCCCTCACAGTAAGTCCATCCTCTTGCCTCTGGGTAAGAGTTCCAGTCCTCAAGCTTTAAGTGGGAGACTTTGGTTTCCTGGAGGCTTTTCTTCATAAAGATGAGTCTGACACCTGTTTTTGGAATGTATGGTGTCTCCACATGGGAAAATAGTCTCTGCCCCTTGCTTGTAGGCTTTACTTCTCCCTGGAAATTTTACTGGGAAGCCAATAATAACAGTTACATGATTGGGAGCAATGCTATAATCCTAATCAACACACAAAACTGGAAAGTGATGTTAGGGAGTAGGAAAACCAAAAATGGAAAGCTGTAGAAAAAGTCTGGATGTACAAATAGAATACTGTAAAAATCACTGAGTAGATCCCCATTCCATTCAGGTTCATTCACAAACCACTACGTTTTTTGAGGGAAATACCTCAGTCCAAGTGCTCAAATGCTGGCCAGCTTGTAGATGATGGAGGCATTGCCAGAGATAAAGGAATTCTCTGGGATAGAATAGGAGATAAGGCATGCAAAGCAGTAATAGCAGGGAGAAAGCTGAAGAACTGCTAAGTCTCTGTGTACAGGTGAGGCTGTGAAGCCTGGTTTAAAAAACCCGTTGCGAACTGCTACAAATATCACTAACTGTTTCTCTGCTTCTGGCTGGGTTATATGCCCAGATGTTTCTGAGGCCTGGTTTACACTGGGGGGGATCAATCTAAGTTACGCAACTTCAGCTACGTGAATAATGTAGCTGAAGTCGACGTACTTAGACCTACTCACCATGGTGTCTTCACTGCAGTGAGTCGATTGCTGCCACTCCTCCGTCGACTCCGCCTGTGCCTCTCGCGGTGGTGGAGTATAGGAGTCGACGGGAGAGCGCTCGGGGGTCGATTTATCGCGCGTCTAGACTAGACGCGGTAAATCGACCCCCACTGGGTCGATCGCTACCCGCCAATCCGACGGGTAGTGTAGACATACCTTGAGTAAATCAGTTATTCTGACCAGGTAAGAGTCTCTCTTCTCTTCTCTTAAGTAGCACAAAGCTACTTAAGTCACATCAGAGACTGTTTTGAGAACTTAAGACATGCATAGGCCATAATAAGTTCATAGGTGTTTCTACTTAGGGTATTTTTCAGAGCACTTTCCAGGTAGGGAGATGTGATATTAAATTGAAAGTGAAAACAAAAATGTTTAAGTATTCAAAGAATTGTAGGAAACAAAATAAACAAACTCTGGTAACCAAGGAAAGGCTGTGTGTGTGGGTTATATGAAAAGTTCATGGTAAATAAAAAGATTAGCTTGACAGATAACGATGTGAAATACCAGAAACCCATCATATCTTTGAGAAAGCGAAGAGAATCTTACACAGCACACTTGACCCAAAATACAGAGGCAAAGAGACAGCTCTATACTGCTTTATACACCACTCACACGCCCCTTCCTTGCCTACTCTGAGCTAATGTGCAATATTACACTTAAAAAATGAATAGCCTTCAAAGAGGTGCGGCTGGTGCTGGTTCAACCAACAGATATGCCAACAGACATAAAATGGAAACCCAATGTATTTTTAATTGACGAAAGGTTCAGAACCTGTGGAAGAAAATGAGAGCTGGCAGAAAATATGCTTCAAAATAGAGTTGGTTGAAATATTTTCGTTAAAATAATTATTTTTTCAAAATTTTCCAGTTTTTTATTGAAATACCAAAACTCATTAACTCTTTTCAAATAACTAACACGTGAAAAATGTTTGGTTTTCAGTTATTTTATCAAAAAAGAAAAAAACTTCAATAAAAGAAAATAAACAAACAACCCCCCAGCCCCATCAAAATCCAAAACACTTCCCTGAAAAGTGTTGGAAAAATTAACAAGGTTTAGTTCTTCCAAAAATATTTGCAGAAAATAATTACCACTTTCTGACCATTTCTAATTCTAAAGTATCTGGGTTTCCAGTTAATAATTTGTATTTCTGAAGCTCAGAATAGCTTGTTGGTATAATTGACAGCAAATAATATTGGACTTTAATACCTCACCCTGCTGTTGTGTGGTGCTAAGTTGTAATATTTATGTTTTTTATTTCAGATTCCTATGTTTTGGCCATTCAGACATCCTCAGAGCAGAGATAATAGTTTCCACCAAACGTATGAATGATGGGGAGGGGAGGCAGGCGGGAAGCTGGAAGGAATGAGAGGAGAGGACTACCAAGTTTAATCACCTAAAGGCAGGGCCACCCAGGTGGTGGGGGTGGGTGCAAGTGGGGCAATTTGCCCTAGGCCCCGGGCCCCGCAGGGGCCCCCAGGAGAATATAATATTCTATAGTATTGCAACTTTTTTTTATGGAAAGGGCCCCTGACAGTACTTTGCCCAAGGCCCCCTCAATCCTCTGGGCAGCCCTGCCTGAAGGTCTAACTCACTGGATCTTGTAATCAGACCTTAAATCAGACCTTTGTCTACTAAACAAAAGAGCTGTCTACTATCAGATATCTTGTTCACATGTGCATATTTATACACCATGATCAAGTTACATCTTAACCTTCTTGTTGATAAGCTTCTTGTATGCTACCTATAATCGTGTTGTGAATAAAACCATCTCGCTACTGACAAAAATTTTGCTAGTACAATTTTTGTAAAACAAAACATTTGTGATATTCACTTAATGATGAGAGGTGGTGGTTTGTTTTCACAGATAATTCTGGCTAGAAGGAGGCACAGTGAGAGAAGCTGTTGGCTCTGCCAATGCATCTCAATCTTATAACCTGCAAAAAGATCTGTTATTCTTCAAGCCTTATGCAGTCAATCATGATGAACTGTGGCAAACAGTGCAGTGGTTAGTGATGTGGACAAAACTCCACCAGAGACCAACTCATTTGCACTTGTGACCTAATACAAATTTGAAATTCTAGTCTCCAGAGGTAAAAGGTTAATGGAATAACCCAGTTTTCCACCTAGATCTCTGCTGCATAAGGCTATTTTAATTATTACTATTATTTATTGATTTATAAGTTACCTTTCACATGTAGTAAAGGCTGCTATGCAATCAAATTATGTAACTTGTAGGACTGAATTAAAGTAATCGGTCAAAAGAAGAGTTTAAGTTTGATATTAAAAGAACTGTAATGATAATATGGAAAGGCATTCCTCCAGCTGGGGACAAATGCAAGACAGCCCTATACCTGGGTATTTCACTCAATGCAGATAACACAGAAAGCAATAGAATGTAGCGGTGAGTGTAAACCAAAATTCAGGAAACTTAAAAACACACACTAAGTTGCACCGATGTGCAGAGACTGTAGTATGAAGACTCTGAAATACAAGGAATAAACCTCTTAATTCTCACCCTTATATTAAATTATGACGCACAGGTGACCCAAGCTGTGACGTTCAGATCTGGATCCAATCTTCTTTGTGGTTTAAAAGGGATTCAGATCCAGTGTTTTAATTCAGATCCATTTTACTGAGATTGACCTTAAGTGTTGAGTACAGATCCAGATCCAAACCTTCCCAAAGTTTGATTGGGTTTGGATCTGCTGTTCCAATTCTAGGACCCATTTCAAGGTTACATGTCTGAGTACCTAAATAAGGGTGTAATGAATCAAGGAGTGAACAATATTGTGCACACTGATGCATTCTGAATAAATTACCAGTGGGAGATGGAGGGTAGTATTCTGCAAAAAGAGGTGAATTGTCCATGATGTGGGACTTGCTATTATGGTCCCTGGCATTTGCTGTCTTGTAAACATTAGGTGCCCATACAGCTCACTACATGCTACCAGCTTCCACACACACTGTTAAGGCTACATTTGATGCTTCTCTAATGCAGCCTCAAGCCAGTAACTTCAAAAGAGCACATCAAAGCTTCCAGTCAAAGCAGAAAGAGTAGTGAGCGGGGTGGCACTTTTTTTCCTCCCTCGTGAATATGAAACTTTAGGGGGCTTCCCAAAGGACATGTGAGTGATTAAAAAAAATTCTCCTGTGTATCCTGGGCAAAGGAGGGTGAGGCACCATGGAGCCAGATGGAAGAAGAAATGAAAATTCCTCTCTATTAATACATCTCTTTGATAGCCTGCTATGCTGCAAAGGGGGAAGGGAGTGAGGGTTGAAGAGGGGGTGGGGGAGAATAAAAGAGTTTCATCTTTGTTTCATTGGTCTTTTTAAAATCCGAGTCACAAAAGCTTAAAATGATGAAATGAGCATGTGTAGTCTGACTGAGATAGGAGACAGGCAATTAATGAAACTCGGGGCCATAATATCAGCTGCCTGCTGACTTCTGCGATTGAATTAAAACTATCATAAGAATAATGCAAGGACTTGCCCTTGTCCTGCTTGTCTATGTGTTTATTTAATTTTCTGTCCAACTGACTCTCAAATAAATTGGAAACAGCTGCCATTTTTTTTGATTCAGTAGCTCCATTACCCCCCAATGACATCATTCTGGGCACGCTCACTAACAATAGGTCATTATGCAGCAATTACTTTATTGATTTATGGAAGTTTTTAAGCTACACCAGGAACATGCACATTCAAGGGGGGGGGGAGGAATTCTTCTGTGTTCTTGTTAAGAAGTACTTTGCTGTACCAGGGCTAGGATAATATTACTAGCACAAAATTGGAACTTAAATTACAAAAGAAGAAGGAGGAAACCTATTTACTATTACATTTTGAAGCAAAAAAAATTTTTTTCAGAGAAATATCCTGTTGTGAACAGCTGTCTAAGAACCATAATTTCATGTAGTAATTAGATAGATGATGCAAGTAAAACTGCTACGTAATAAGATGGCTCTAATAGTATGTAGCATTTGCTAAAATCCATCATAATGAAAGCTCTGATGCATGAGCTCTTTGAGCTAGTACATAACAGGTTTAAGAATTATTACCACATGGAAGCATTTTCTTTCTTCTGTTTCTATCAATATAATAGATTTGCCATCATTTATACATTATACACAATGTTTAAATGATAAATGCAAACATAGTATGGAGCTGATTCGATTAATAATGGCCTTTCAGGTTTTAATCACCTTTCTGTTTGAAAACATGGGATTTTACACAAGATTGATTTACACTGCAAATTAAGATAAATTATCACTTTGTGTTCTAGCAAACTTCCATTCAGTCAACAATACTGCTACACTAAATAAAGTAGCATTGTGCAATTAGGTACATGAAGGGAGTTTTGCACCTCACTGAAAGAGAATGGATGTCAGATTATATTGCTCTTTGGCCTGTTTTGGAATAGAAATTCCTATGATTTTATGCAAAGACTAGAATTGGTTGAATACCTGCAAAAATTGGGTTTGTGAACTTTGTTTGGCCACTCCAGAAGAAAGTCAGGAAGCAATGGATATGGTTCAATTAGGCTGTAACTTTATTTGCTTTAAATATATGGGAGTACCTGGCAATAAATTGTACAGTGTAGGTCATCATCATTTCTTTAATTGTTTCCCCATAACCCCCAACGTGGTACCAACCAGCCCGTTGCTGGGACTCCACTGTCTTCCCTCTAGGAGGGCTGGAGGGGGCTAGAAAAGAAGGGCGGGGGTTGACTCCTCACTGTACCAGACATAAAAGCCTCCCCTCCCCCACCCAACAGCTTTCTTCAGGGATGCTTTCCTTCAAATCCTTTTCCAGTCCATTTTATCCAATAACCATATCCCTTCATAGAGTCCAATACCTGCATCGGACACCCGCCACAAGTTGTGCTTACTAAGTTGTGATATTATAACCTAACCTCCAAACTTTCTGTGGGGAAGGTGAAAAAACCCACCCGCCAAGTTGGCGTTGAGGGAACAATTCATTCCCAACCCCTTAATTAATTAAAAAAGGTGACTAACAATGGCCACAGTGGATCATTAAGGGACCTGATGCTTTTTTAGATCCTAAAGGTGAGTTGGTGGGCGCTTCCAGCCCATTCACAGTAAAAGAGGGCTTCTCCAGTACTGCCACCCCCTTCTGGTCAGGGCAATGTTCTCTTCCCCCATCCTGACATGGACCATTTCTTGCTCCTCCCCAACTTTGTACAGGTAAACTTTCCACCTTCCTCCCCTCTACCACCAGTTGGGTTTGTGGAAAATAGATTCTGTCACACTAACTTGATCTTTTTTTTATAAGATTACAAGTTTGGTTGATAAAGGTAATAGTGTTGATGTCATATACTTAGATTTCTGTAAGGCATTAACATGGTACTGCATGAAATTTTGATTAAAAAACTAGAAAGATATAAAATTAACATGGCACACATTAAATGGATGAAAATATAGCTGACTGATAGGTCTCAAAATGTAATTGTAAATGGGGAATCATCATCAAGCTTTTCCAGTGGGGTCCTGCAAGGATCAGTTCTTCGCTCTATGCTATTTAACATGTTTATTAATTATGTGGAATAAAACATAAAATCAGCATGGATAAAGTTTGTAGTTGACGCAAAAATTGGGGGGAGTAGTAAATAATGAAGAGGACAGGTCACTGTTTGAGAGCAATCTGGATCGCTTGGTTCAAGCTAACAATATGCATTTTAAAACGGCTAAATGTAAATGTACATATGTAGGAACAAAGAATGTAGGCCATACTTACATGATGGGGGACTCTATCCTGGGAAGCAGTGACTCTGAAAAAGATTTGACAGTTGGGGCAGATAATCAGCTGAACATGAGCCCCCAGCGTGACACTGTGGCCAAAAGGGCTAATGTGATCCTTGGAGGCATAAACAGGGAATCTTGAGTAGGAGTACAAAGGTTATTTTACCTCTGCATTTGGCACTGACGTGACCACTACTGTGTCCAGTTCAGGAAGGATGTTGATAAATTGGAGAAGGTACAGAGAAGAACCATGAGAATGATTAAAAGAATAGAAAACATGCCTTATAGCAGGGCAGGCAAACTTTTTGGCCTGAGGGCCGCATCGGGTTTCGGAAATTGTATGGAGGGCCAGTTAGGGGAGGGGGTCGTGGCTCGGCCCCCACCCCCTATCCACACACACACCCCGGGACTCCTGCCCCATCCAACCCACCCTGTTCCTTGATGGCCCCTCCAGACACCTGCCCCATCCACACACACCCCGCTCCCTGTCCCCTGACCACCCCCAGAACCCTGCCCCTGACTGCCCCCCGCCGCCCCATCCAACACCTCTTCTCATTCCTGACAGCCCCCCTGGGAACCCTACCCCATCCAACCACCCCTTCTCCCTTTCCCCTGACTGCCCCAGGAACCCTTGCCCCTGACTGCCCCCCCGTCGGCCCATCCAACCCCCCCTCTCATTCCTCACTGCCCCCCCCCAGGACCCCTGCCCCATCCAACCATCCCTTCTCCCTGTCCCCTGACTGTCCCCGGAACCCCTGTCCCTGACTGCCCCATCCAACCCCTCCTCTCATTCCTGACTGCCCCCTCAGGACCCCTGCCCCCATTCAACCCCCCTGTTCCCTGCACTCTGATTGTTCTGACCCCTATCCACACCCCCGTCCCCTGACCACCACCCGAACTCCCCTGCCCTCTATCCAACCCTCCCCCCACCGCACCCTGCCCCCTTACTGCGCTGCCTGGAGCACTGGTGGCTGGCGGCGCTACAGCTGCGCCAACCGGCTGGAGCCAGCCACACCATCACCACCGCGCAGCACAGAGCACCGAGTCAGGCCGGGCTCTGCAGCTGTGCTGCCCCAGGAGCTTACAGCCCTACCGCCCAGATCATTGCGTCGGCGGCAGAGCGAGTTGAGGCTGTGGGGAACAGGGAACAGCAGGGGAGGGGCTGGGGATTAGCCTCCCGGGCCAGGAGCTCAGGGGCCGGGCAGGAGGGGCTGTGGGCTGGATGTGGCCCTCAGGCCGTAGTTTGCCCACCTCTGCCTTATAATGATTGAGCTCCTTGAGTCTAATTGGCTTAATAAAGAGATGGTTAAGGGGTGACTTGATGACAAGCTATAAGTATCTGTATGAGGAACAAATATTTAATAATGGGCTCTTCAATCTAGCAGACAAAGATATAACAGGATCCAATGGCTGGGACTTGAAGCTAGACAAATTCAGACTGGAAATAATTTTTAGTAGTGAGAGTAATTAACTACTGGAACAACATACCACGGGTTGTGCTGGATTCTCCATCACTGACAATTTTTAAATCAAGTTTGGATGTTTTTCTAAAAAATATGCTCTAGGAATTATTTTGGGGATTATACAGGAGGTCAGACTAGATGATCACAATGGTCCCTTTGTGGCCTTGGAATCTATAAATGTATAACAACCCCTTTTCTTAGAGCCAACCAGACAAGGACCCACCACATAAAGCTGCAGTGAGCACATTTGTTTGAATACTGAATAGCTGATGTCTGTACCCCTTAAAATTCATTATTTCTATACATTCATGTATATTATTCCCCCATCTAAACGTTTCTGGGGAGATGGCTTTTGTCATATTAACTGTGGCTGGGATTTTCAGAGGCCTAAGGTCATAAGTGCCCAACAATCATTGTATTTCCATGTGTAAGGATCAGAGGGACTTGAATGTGAGCCTGCAGGACTACCTGGCAACCAATATCCTCATACTGCCCACCTGGCAGCAACTGTAAGATGGCCGCTCCCTGCGACCCACAATTCACAGACGCTGCATGCCACAGGAAGTTCTGCCTAGAGTGATCTGACTAACAGTTGTCTTAGAGATCCCTGATTGGTTCCTTGATCCTATATAAGCCCCTGTGTACCAGGAAATTTCCAGGCAACGATATGGATCCCCAGCCAGCTGTCATGACTGCCCTTCTTCTCTGCCTTTGAACTCCTGGTATTCACCTTGGTTCCAACTTGGATCCTTACCCCAGATTGACCCCCAGAACCTCAACACTGACCTTGATATCTTGTGTTTGACCCTATGCCCGATTCCTGACTCTCGCTCTGACCCTCAGCTTGACTCTGGCTTCGATCCTCAGATTGACTCCGACACTGGCTCTGACCCCTGGCTTCAGTTCCCGGCTCCCAAGCTCTTGCCACTAGCCATGCTTACCTTCATCCAGCATCCTGACACAATGGGAGTTGGGCACCTAATTTGCTTAGATCCCTTTGAAAATCCCAACCTGTATTAATAATTGCATGAGGGTATTCACTATTCATTGTTCGCTCTTGATTTTTGTTGCTATTCTTAATTTTCCTGCTTAAACAATTTCAGTCATCCACTAATGGAGCAGAAACGATATCATGTTATTTAGCTGAGCAATCACATTCCCTGAATAACATATACAGTGAATAGCTAAAGTGCACTGTTTATAAACACCATGTAGGCTGAAATGTGTTCACATTAACTATTTGTAGAATATTTGCAAACAGGTACAGTCACAGAAATTAGGCTCAGTTTAGAAATGTTTCACAAGCAGGAAAAAAATTGAATAATTTAATTGCATGAATATTTTTGACCAATTCTAGAAAATTCTCCAGTTCTGCAATCAATTCCATGTGGGACGATTACTTCACCCAGCAGAGTCCCAGTGAAGTCAATGTTAGGAATTGCAGGGTTGGGACGTTGCTGTGGATCCCCAACGTTAGAGCTGTAAGAAATCATCAAACCAATTTTTGTGATTTTTTTGCCTAATTTTATTTCTTCCTTTTGGCAACCTAGATGTTTCATTTGGCAAGACATTCTGACGCAATGTCCATTTCCACTTCAAATATATATTAAATTTGAAATGGTGCGTTTTTGATGCAAAATGATTTCTGGATAAAAAAAGGTAATTTTTTAATAAGTCATGCTTTGAACTAAAAAAAAACCCTAAAAAGCCCATGAGATCTATTAGTATTGCATTACAGAGAACGGCAAAAAAAAAGAGTAAGCTGTTTTGATTAAGATATAACATATTTAGTATTTGATCTTATTTTTGTGTTTCCCACGTTAAAATAAACATGATCAGAAAATTCCAGTAAATTTTGTACCATTTTCATTTTGCTTTGAGAATATAGAAGGATATGAGATGTGTTCTTTCTGATATGATCTTCAATTTGAATTTCTCTAATGTGATTCTCTATATCTTGCTTGTATCTGTATTAATAGGATCTGATGATTCCCAGTAATGCATTCTTAATATGTGTTTGTAAAGCAATTTGATTATATAATAGCACAATAAGTCTTAATTATTGTTAATAATGTTGTGAGATTAGGTTACGTGTTTATACCATTTTTATTACATTCAGCACAAAAGTGAGGCATCTGAGTGCCTTAGAGGTTGGGTGAAAGAAACTGCATCAATAAACAGCATTGCTGTGACCTTTTCAATTTTCCTTAACTTTGTTGGGCTCCCTTGTTTATAGAACTAACCTAGGAGGAAAGGCCTATCAAAATTGACAAGCCAGTTATTACATTTACATTTAATTCACTGAAGTACCACTTTCAATAACACAGCAATGCAGATAAGTGAAAAAGATGAAACTACTACAGTGAGTCTCTTTCACACAGACAACCAGGGACCCAAATCTTGCGCTCCTATTTCTTACTCAAGCACAACTCCTATTGATTTTGTGGGAGTTCTGTCTGAATATAGAGGTTGTGGTTAGGCCACATATATTGGAATTTAAATTGCTAATTCTAGTCACAAAGTTAGTCAGGAGAACAGAAAATGGTGCAGCAGGAACTTCACTCTCATTGTGATGAATAAAATTCTACCCTGCAGTTCTCCTTTGAATGTCATTTCCTGCCCCCTAAAGCTTAACTCTTTCTAACCGACTTAGGTGAAGCTCAGCATCCCCACTGGTGCTGGATGTGCAAGGTCACAGCTCCATGCCAAACCATTACAGAACTGACAAGAAGTCAGTGAGGCTTGAAGGAAGATGGGAGGAGAAAATCTGGGGCAGAATAGGGCCCTAAAAATTTCCTTCGCTGCTGGAAACCCTTCAAAGACAATAAATCGGCATAATTCCAAAACTGATCTCTAGTGCCAAAATATATTTCTATGGTAAACTGGTTGACAGATTCTGCATGAACATCATATACAATGAGCCAGATCATCAGCTGGTGTCAACTGCTGCAGCTAAAGTCAATGGAGCTATGCTAATTTACAGTAGCTGGGAATCTGGCCCAATGTGTTGATTTCCCCATGGCTAGCTTTCATATCTATATATGACCCCTCCTCCACTCCACTTTTTCAAAATTCCAGTCTCAGTTATGCCCATACAATTCCACTGAAACTGATGGGATTGTGTAGGTTAAATAAGTTCAGAATTTGTCTGTATCATAAACATTGCTCCTCGTGAAGTGGACAGCATTCTCTGTATAGCAAAATGATCAACATGAGAACTACCTTTGAAATCCTACATTTAGCGAATGACATAACTACCCTCAGGAAAGTGACACAAAGTAATAATACTTTGCACAGACATAGCACTTTTTCCTCTTCCAATGTTAGCTAAACATTCTTCATAATATCCCTGTATAATAAGTAGTTATATCTAGTGTACAGATTTGGAAACCAAGGCAAATAGGTTAAGTGTAATGACCAATGCCACATAAAGTTAGTGTCAGAGCCAGGAAACCACACGAGGAACTCACAACTTAGGAATACCTAGTGCTCAGAACAAGCCTCTCTCTCAGTGTAACTACATTTACCACTTCCAGAAATTAAAGTCACATTGTAATTGAAAATGGTCAAGGAAAAAAATAGCCATTTCACATCCTAATTTGTCTCGTAGTTGTATTAAGTATTTTCAATGAAAATATAGTCAAGGAACATGTTTGCAATAATAATAATTTGTTACCTACAACAAACGAAGGGTAAAATTTTGCTCTTGGATCCACATTACAGACATCAGTCCTAATGTTTTACTTTCTTTTTATGCACAGATCTCCCATTCTGTCTGGTTACTTATATGGTGATCATCATGAGAGTACCTTCCAAACATTAATGGATTTTTATCTTCACAAGAGCTCTTTTAGGAAAGGAAGTACAATTCCTGCTCAGGAAGTCAGTCGCTGAAGTGGGAATTGAGCCCACGTTTGTTGCATACCAGTGCAGTGTCCTGTCCACTACTAGACCATCTTTCATACCCCAGGCACTGCCCCGGGCATCCTATAAATGTAGGCAGAGCAGTATGCAACATCTGAGTTGAGATGTGTCCTGCAGGTGTGAGAGTGGAATCTTGCCTTAGCATTCCCCATTACTCTTTAGATGTAAGCCAATACAAAGAAGCCATACCAGAGCCATATTTTATTGGCTGGAAAAGTTGAGACTCAAAGTATGGACAGTGAATTCAAACTATGCTATTCTGAACTGGAAATATCAGGTTATTCACCAACATTTAGAAAGGCTACTACATAATTTTTCAAAAAGACCATTTTGACTACTGTGTCTAGTCAATTCCCTTATTGGACCCATGGTCAAAAGCCATTCTCAACAGAATTGCCAGTTTTGCTCCGAACTGCTTGAACTACTACCACCACGCATCCGTTTTAGGGGTTGATATATCTCAGACCTCACAATAAAACCTGATATATATAAATTGGCTACCTTTGGAGTATTTGCTTTTTACCTTAAATATAGTTTTGCAGATGAACTCTGTATTCTATGGAGACACATTTTTGAAAGCCAGAACTGAGCATAAAATTCCATTATTTAAGTGGCATATACTAGGTAGGTAAGGTCTAAGAAACCTGGCAGTAACTTACTCTGTTTGTGGTTTCTACTTTGTTAGACTCTGTGGAGCCATGAATCTATCTTGTCCTTAAAAAACTGAAAAAGGGGGCCTTAAAATGAATATAATGCTAAATTTATGTGCCACAGGAGCAGCGTATCAAGGCCTCTGTGCTGATTAGACCCAGATGTTGGTAACAATGTTAGTGTTATGGACCAACTGCAGGTGTGGGAATAAATCCCTTTCCCTGGGACCCTCAGCAATCAGACCAGTGGTTTCTTCTGGCTCTCAGCTCAGAGTTTTCAATTAGCACTACAATGGTATTGTTGTTCTCCAGCATTAGATCATGTGTCATGTAAATGAAGTTGAAAATACAGTTTAACTCGACAAGGTGATTAAGGCCAAGGATACATATGTTCAGTATTATAACTCAATCAAGGTTAAAAAATAATAATAATAAATAGCTCTGACATGCTATAAAGTTTTCCTCCCACTATTTTGGCTTATCAGTAGATTTTCACATTTTACTTTCATAAAACAGAACACAATGTAAAGCAGGGCTAGACTAGACTTATAATAAAAGGCAGACATATTCTTTATATATAAAATAATTCTAGACTGGATGTTTTTATGTGTGACAATCTGACAATTTGGATTGCATTTTCTTGTCTCATTTCCCAATTTTATGTCCATCCTGTTTACCTTTTCCTCTTTAGTGTAAATGATTGGTACACATACAACCACTTCCACTGGAGAAAGAGAAGCTGGGATATTCCTGAAAAGCCATCCACCTCAAAGCAATGAATCCAGCTCATCAGTGCCATGGGCTATTTCCCCATCTCCTCTGGGTTTCATGATATTTAGAACACCACCATGGCTCACTAAAACATATTAAGGACTCTATTAAGTAAAGGGCTCACACTCTTCTTCCACACATACATAATTCCCATTAGTGTCAATGGGCATTATGTCTGCATATGAAGAGACGGGCCTCTAATATTTTTCTTATATGTCTACTTTCATCAGGTTTCTCTGTGCCAGAGCTGTGGGGCTGCATATTACTCAGTGGTAGAAAAATAAAAATAAAAAAGAAATGCCATGAAAAAGGTAAAGAGAATCTCACACACTGGCATCCAGGGAGTGTTGTTAGAGTAACCTGCTTTCTAATATATTAGCCACTGATATATTACTGTTTACAAGAAGGCAGGATAACTCCTCCTTTTCAGAGAATAGTAGAGAATTAAAACAAACACTTAACACAACACTAGCAAAGAAATGGCCTCTGTGAGAGAATGGGGCAGAAGAATTGATAGTTTTCATATTGCAGACTGGAGAAAGTATTTACGGTTGATTGTACAACTCCTTCCTATGCTGTCTCTTCTGATATCTCAGAACTACATGTGCCTGGTGCCCTTGACAATGGAATAAAATGAATAGTGGTGATAAAAGGTCCCTCAAGAAAGTACATCTAATTGTTAGAGCAGAGAATGGAGAGCCATGACCCCAGGTTCCATTCTCATCTTGTGACTGACCGCCTTTGTGACCTTGGACAAGCCTCATTTACCCATCTATGAAATGGGTACAAGACTTACTTCCCAGGCATGTTGTGATTGTGACACAATTAGCTGTGCTAATTAGGCATTTTCAGTCATAGATAGGTGGTGGGGGGAGGAGGAGGAGGTCAGGAAGGGATTCTGCCTCAGAAAAGGATAATCCCTTCCCAAGCTCCCACATGCATGCTGGGGGGCAGGAGGAGAAGTTACACAGGCGACACACACACACACATACTTATTCTAGCCCTCCACTCAGTAAAAGTCATCCAGTCAGTGAAGGGAGACAATACCATGTGACTTATGTAACTACTCACAAGTATAAACGCTCAAATTGTGAATACGGTATTGAATACTCATGGTGAATAGTTGCAATGAAATCACAGAGTAAAAACATTCACAAAAATATTCAATGAGTAATTTTTTATAATGAATACAGTTGAGGAAACTGTGATCCACTTGCAGATATTTGATGAACAGATTAGAGCATAACATGAACAACTATTTGCTATACACTATTTGCTCAGCTCTAATTGTTAAATATTTTCTTTATCCATCTATCTTCTCTAGTCTTAGACTGCAAACTCTTAGGGGCAAGGACTGTCTTTTCATTATGAGCGTGTACAGTGCCTAACACAACAGGGCCTTCCCTGATCCTGGAGTTGTGCCTCTAGGTGCTCCTGCTAGATAACTAAATAAATAATAGGGTGATAATTTTGTTTCCATAGATATTGTACTTCTGTTTCAACAGTATTAATGGCAGGAAAACACACTATACATATGGAGCAGGGTGACATATAGAGCTGAAGAAATATGATTTGGAACATTTCAGTATTTCAAATTTGGTTTCATTGTGATCTGGAACAAAACCAAAACATTTGAAATTCTTCACGAAAAGGGATGGACCCCTGGCTCCGGGGCTGTCTGCCCGGCAGGCCGCTCTGGGCCACAGACCCTGCAAACCCTGTGGTCTCTGACTGAGAGGCAGTCTGGCAGGCAGGCTGCCAAAGAACCAGGTGGGGAAGCTGGCAGGAAATCAAGCAGGTTTCTGATGGAAACTGCCTGGGTTCCATTGGAATGTCATTGAAATTGAACTGTCTCCATGAAATGTTTCGATTTCGATGAATCTGCACTTTTGGATGTAAAAGTCTTTTGTGTCAGTTTTTCAGACCAGCTTTATAAATAAATCCCCAAAAGTTATTCTGTGCCCATGGAGTGAGTCGGAACCTGACCTAAAACAATTCTGTCAGTGTGGAACAAGTCTTGGGTTGCATCAATATACTGGATAAGACAGAGCGAAGAGAACTCCAGCATGAACAGAGAGGGAGTGGGGATATTCCTTTCATCAAACACCCTGAGAAAGTTCATCCAGGGATGTGGAACACAACATAAGGTGCATGCAAAATTTTGAAGAAAATCTTGTTTGTTGTTAGCGCATAGGAGACAGTGCAAGAAAGATTCATTCTTCTAAACAGTACCCTTGTAATCATGTCAATGTCATTACTGTCTGCAGACATTAATTTCAGCATAAAACTGGGTCATATAAGTTAGAGATGATAGGTGGGGCTTTAACTTATAAAAGGGAGTTTTTCAAAAATGCCGGAAGTTTTGTATGCATGAATCCATAAAACATTTGTGAGAGGAGGGCAGATCTTTTCCCCTGACCTCAGTTTGTTAATGTTCCACAAAGTGTTGTGCTGTGTATGAAGTTCTGACTAACTATTCCCCAATGCAACAATTAATCCCTACTAACAAATTTGTTTCATGTACACAAGAAGTATTCTGTAGAGTTTTCATTATGGTACCCCCAAGTTGTTTTAATACAGACCTTTGTGTAGAACTAGGTAAGTCAATAATAATAAAAATACTTATACTAACACATATAACTACTACTACTACTACTACTTAGCTCTTGTATATTGCTTTTTATATAGTCCAAAAAGCTTTAGAGGGAAAAAGTAGGAATTTCTTTCATTTTTTTTTAAAAAGTATCACAAAACCCATTAATATTCTCATTTCAATATGTAAGGCAACCCTACCAACAGATACATGTCCAACAAGTAATAGTCCTAGTTATCAAAGGGCCATAGGAAAATATTCTGTTGGGATATGTAACAAATAATGATACTTTGCACATATAAAGCACCTTTCATCCAAGGATCTTGGAGTGCTTTACAAATATTATTTGAGACTCACAACAGCCCTTTGAGCTAGGTACTGCAGGAACTACCTTTTCTATTTTACCGATTGGTAGAACCAGATACAGAGAGATTAAGAGCCACAGTTTGCTCTGATTCACACAACAATAATGTGGAACTCAATGACCAAGGGTTCTGAATGAAGCTGAGCTGGGATTGGTGCAATCCTATAAGATGGGGAGTAGGAAGCATCCTCAGAGGGCTGGCTCTGCCTGCTATAAGATGCTTGATCAGGGTCAACGAGGCTGAGGTTGCACAGAGTGTACGTCAGCACAAAATTTCACCTCAAACAACTTGATGACACTCACACTGAATCAATGGCAGAGATTGGAATAAAACCCACATTTCCTGACTTCTAGTCACCTGCTGTAACCATACCACACTCCCCTCACTTTCATTTCAAGAGCTTCTTTAAAAAATAAGCATTGAACTAAAAACTGCCTCTGTTTTTTAAACTTATAATGAAAAGTAAGAATAACTCACTCAGCGGCTACAATGGAATGGGGGTAGTAGTATGAAGCAGAAAGAGGGCCACACCAAGGAAGTGTATTGTAGCAAACATCAGCACTTTGCTGTTACCCACTGTGAATAAAACACAGGCCACAGGTGTGCCACTTAAAACAAACTAGGTGTGCCACATACCCATTGGTTAGAGTCACTTAAATCCATGGCACTGGATCTGTTCCCTGGCAATCATGCCAAAGATAGTAGAGGTGGTTCAACAAGATTCCACATAAATGGATTCTTCTATTGTCAAAGCAACAGGCTGATCTGAGCAGTTTTGATGATAAAACAATGATATCGTAACAGGTTAATCCATTCAAAAAAAAATTTTTTTTGGCTGCCCTTTAATTTAGATCATTTGGATCTAAATGAGTCATGGTGACTCTGAACATGAGGGTAGGATAAAAAGGAGTGTGGTCTGTATAACTATCATTTACAGGCACGTTACTCTTTTAGAAAATAGCAGTCCTGAGAACACTTTCATTTTGGGGAACTAAGGAGGTTGGAGAAATTGGGAAGGGAGAACTATCCTACAGTTTGTTTTCTGTGGACAGAAACTGGATTAGCTCAAAGCAATGTCTGTAAAGACTAACGGTCACTTTTCTTGGTATAATAAACCCCCAACTTCAAAAGGTGGTTTAAAATGAAAAATGTGTGAGTGGTTTGGGCACTTAAAGTAGACAAAATACCTTTCAGGTTGAGAAAAAGTATTCAGACACAAGCCACCAACACAGCAAGCAGGGTAAACAGTACTCACAGAGAGTGGGTTTAATGAGTCATATACCATAGAAATAGAAATACACACGTCAAACAGACCCTTATAGTAATCACTAAGCTCAGTATCTGAGTGGTTTACACTAATGGCCATTCGTTATGCATGCCCTAGCATGTGCACAATAGGAATATTATGATGAAGAGTTGAGTAAATCTACCCCACCTTTCATCAATACCTTTGTGAATCAAAGATTCCATGGGGATGAATTGCATTATTCTGCAAAGTATTTGAAAACAAGGGCCATTGTTAGCTCCACAATGCATTACTGATAACCAAATAAGGACAAAAGCATAAGGGAACGGTTCATTATTGCAGATGAAGAAAAGAAAAGTGTTCAGCAAACAAGCTAAAGTGAAAGAAAATGCTTTTTGTTCTCCTATTTCATAGTTAAAGTATAACTAACTTTTACATTTAAGAAACTGCTTGCTAAATATAACCATGACAAATATCTGCTGCTACTTTCCTGTCCCTCTGATTGCCCTTTGGAGCTAGTTCATACTTATATTAAGATATGGAATGAAAAACTAAACATATGATACTTTAAAAAAATCATATGTTTCTGAACATCCATGTTAGTAGAACTGCAGGATGGGAGATGTTGGCTGCAGGCCAGTAGAATGTGAGTTTGTGATTGGGTGGGGGAAAGGGGGATACTCTAGGCCCTCAAGTGAAAGTCTTTCAGTACAAGAGCATCCCTCACTGGCCAAGATGAGGCACTGACCTAGATGAGGTTTTGCCTCATTCTTCTGAATGAAATACTGATGCTGAAGCAACCAAGAACAGAATTATGGGGATGCAGTGCTGGAAGTATATCATAAAAGCAGGGCTGATGCCTGAGCGAATTCAGATAAAACTACGCAAGTGATCTAGGATTTCTTTCTCTCATATACACATGAAAAGCAGAGAGAGAGATGTATATGGTATTTCCATATATATGTGTATGATATATTTATATTCTATAGATACATATGCAGCAATACCTAATTAATTCAAATTATGATGGAAACCACTATTAAAATATTAACTTTGACTTCAAATTATTAAATCGGATGAAGATAGATTATGGTCCAGGTTCTGGCATTTCCCGGGGATGAGGATTAGAGCAGGGAGAAAAGCTATGACTGAAACTCCAGTGTAACATTCTACCAGTGCAGCTGCTTTAAATATGAACTGTGGGTGCCATCCCACAGTATGTGTTTCTGGGCTCTAGAAGGCCCAGAAGTAGGGAAATGTAGGTAATGCAGGACTCCACTGCTAAGCTGTGCTAGGCACTATGCAAAGACATGGCAAGACATGACCCTCCTGCCCTACGGTGTTTCAGTCTAATTTAGCACTAGCCATAACTTCCAGTAGACTTCTATGCAGTTGCTTATCATTTACCTCTATTGGACACATTTGGTTAAAGTGAACATAAAGTAACCACATCTGACTCAAATGTCATACACCCCATAAGTGAAAATTAACTAGGCCCTGTGTTTATTATAGTGGAGCTTGCTAGACCTCCTCAGGTTCAGGGTCAGTTAATGTTTCCTTTATGAACCCCTTTATGAAAATTTTCAGTGCTTTATAGCTCAGCCATTAAATTTAGCTCTAGGGCAAGGCTTCCCACAAAAGGTTTAATTCTGGGAGTGATTTTTTTTTGTAATACATTTTCAAAGAAATCTCTGGTCATTTATAAAATATAAAGAGTGTAAAAACAGCTAATTGGTTTAAGCTCTTTTTAGAGCTCACTATAACTCAGGAACAACTTTGGATTGAGCCCTTTTGGTTTTTTGAAGCCTAGTTACTGAGTTTGTGCTGGGAGTTTTTATTGTGTTTTAAATATGCATATCCATGCGTAAGCAACTATGAACCTTTTTATAGTTATTAGAGTTTGTTTTTCATCCTTGGGGGTCAAAATATTTTTAATTTACTCATGTGAACACGGTGGGATTATATGAAGTGAATGATACTACTCACACAAGTATGTCCAGGTCCCCTTTGTTATTGATAATATCATTCTAGAAGGCTGAAACTACACTTCATTGAGTTTTATTTGTTTATTTATTTCTGTTTAATCTCCTTTTTGCACAGGTTTTCAAAAAGGTTAAGAGTTCCATGGCTCTATTGTGTTTGTGTTTTGGTTACTTCATTGTCCATCTTTGTTGATATTAACAATGGTTTAATCATAATTTTAGGAAGATGAGCTTATTAACTAAGCTATGCAAACTTGTTCAAGTGTAAATTAAAAACTTGTGCATTTTTACAGCAAACCATTTCTGCAGGCTCACAAGCCCTGAAGTCTGAGAAGGTTTCAGGTTTGAGTGAACATGCTTTTCCTTATTGGTGAATAGTATCACAAACCTAGAGGCACAGGTTGCTGCTCATCTGAGTTCGTAGAGCCGTGCTGGGTCTCCAGAAAGGGAAGTGGAATTAGTAGCCAGGTTAGAAAACACCATATGACTTGCCCCACATGACCTATCCCGTGAGTCGAGGTTGAATTCAAAATGCATTTTTTAAAAATAGAGGCTCAAATTGAATGTGAAGATCCAGACAGAGCAACAAAGCAAGCCGAAAGAGTTGGAGATGGATGAAAATACAAGCACAAGTAGGGATCTGGAGTGCTGTGAAGGTTCATCTATGGGCTGTCCTGACCTGGCTATTGGTGCTACACTCAATTCCCTCCTTCTCTCCCCCCACTCATCCAAGCAAAAGGAAGCTTTCCAGTGGGGGCAGAAAGTATCAGCCCCAGGGCTGAATGAAAGTATTACATTTTCAGGATTTTCACTGGAAAAAGAAAAGGACAAATTTGCATCAAACTTTTCCTGAAAACATTTCCATTTTTCAATGAGTTTTACTCTGTCCTTTCCTGCCACATTCTGAGCAATGCCAGCCCTACTTGCTGCTTTATTCTTGTCACGCTGTATCCCCCACAGCAGCAGGGTGAAAAGGAAGTAGCAGAATTTAGCAGCTTCTGAAATGCTGTTCCAGCAGCACCCCTTCTACTTCCAAGTACAGAAGCCGCTGGAGGGTCAGGAAAAGTGGAGTGGATGGCATCACAGAAAGAAACTGGAAGATTCCTTCCGGTTCAACTTCTCCAGCATTCTCGTTATTCTCAGTTAAGGTGGGTCCAATTTGGCTCATAACTAACACTCAATATTTTCTCTTAAAGAGGAATGAGAATATAATAGTCCTCTGCAGATCTCCCAATCATCTGCACTTTTCTGGGTCCTAAACTCTGGCTATTTCCTCAGAGGAAGGGGGAACAAACCCAACCCTCTGATGAAAGAGTGGCAAGAACATTTGTACATTGTTCAGTGCCATTTGTAAGATTTACCCACACAGGAGAAAATATAGCTCAGTTTGTTTTTGGTTTTGGTTTAGTTAAACTTTCATTTAAAGCAGTGGTTTTTGAACATCACGGGGCTTGATTTAATATCCATTGAAGTCAGTGGAAGCATCTTCATGGTCTTCGATGAGCATTTCATCAGGCCTCATAAAAGTCATTCGTGCTTGTGTGTGACAGAGGCAAGAGTTGCTGTTTTATATATATATGGTTGAATTGAGTTTTGCACTTAAAGCAGGGATTCAGCCTCTTTGTTATGCATGAAAAATACAGTGGATCTTCCCCAAAACTTCGGCTTTTACTCTGAGTACAGAATGAATTTTCAGTTTAAATTTATTCATGAGCTTATGAATTAAAATTAATTTCAAAATAGGTCTTTTCAGAAATTTAGCACTTTTATCAGGCCTTTCTTGGTTCTAAATTAGCTTAATTGAATAATTCAGACTCTTAAAACTTCTCTTATAGTTCAAACTCATTGGATTGTCATGCATAGAGTACATGTGAAGAAACAGGTTGTAATTAAGCTAAGTTACTAATGATCATTATATCT
This sequence comes from Malaclemys terrapin pileata, assembly GCF_027887155.1. Taxonomy (NCBI): domain Eukaryota; kingdom Metazoa; phylum Chordata; order Testudines; family Emydidae; genus Malaclemys; species Malaclemys terrapin. The sequence continues at coordinate 119,050,264 of NC_071505.1, forward strand.
AATTGTTTTGATTATAATACACTATAGATAGGGTCCAGTCAACACTTTAGATCATTTTGCAGTGGGATCATTGTGACATCAGAGATAACAACCAATTATCACCCTCTCTCTGCAGGTAATTCAGTTGGTTGAAATGAATCAGTTACAAAAGAGAGACTAGACTCATGTCAAGAATTCTTCTTTGGAGGTTACTTGGCCCCAAATGTCCTAGTTTCTTAAAGGTGCATGGTCACATGATAGCTTGTACTTGAAAGGATTCCCATTATAGGCTGTAATGGTGCCTTTGCCCACCGAGGCAGCACTGCCAAGGGTGCAGAAACAAGGGTGTGGGGGAAATCACTTAAAGTCCAGACATCAGGAATCATGGACTAGGCTTCCCCACCAAGTCCCCCTGCTTCCTAATGAAACTCTCTTCCCCAAGCATTGGCTTTCTCCCCCCAGACCCACATACACCTCTACTCTCGCCCCCTAATTCCCTCACATCCCCTATGACTTTCTCACACACAGCCACTTTATCCCCTCTCCCCCATCTTATAGATTCATAGATTCTATGGCTGGAAGGGACCTCGAGAGGTCATCGAGTCCAGTCCCCTGCCCACATGGCAGGACCAAATACTGTCTAGACCATCCCTGATAGACATTTATCTAACCTACTCTTACATATCTCCAGAGATGGAGATTCCACAACTTCCCTAGGCAATGTATTCCCGTATTTACCACCCTGACAGTTAGGAACTTTTTCCTAATGTCCAACCTAAACCTCCCTTGTTGCAGTTTAAGCCCATTGCTTCTTGTTCTATCCTTAGAGGCTAAGGTGAACAAGTTTTCTCCCTCCTCCTTATGACACCCTTTTAGATACCTGAAAACTGCTATCATGTCCCCTCTCAGTCTTCTCTTTTCCAAACTGAACAAACCCAATTCTTTCAGCCTTCCTTCATAGGTCATGTTCTCTTGACCTTTAATCATTCTTGTTGCTTTTCTCTGTACCCTCTCCAATTTCTCCACCTCTTTCTTGAAATCCAGTGCCCAGAACTGGACACAATATTCCAGTTGAGGCCTAACCAGTGCAGAGTAGAGCGGAAGAATGACTTCTCGTGTCTTGCTCACAACACACCTGTTAATGCAACCCAGAATCACGTTTGCTTTTTTTGCAACAGAATCACACAGTTGACTCCTATTTAGCTTGTGGTCCACTATAACCCCTAGATCCCTTTCTTGTTCTCCATGGTGTTTCTTTCTGGTGCTGGGGGAGAGGACAGTAAGAAGGTTCTATCCCCGCTCCCCAGTAGGATACTGGGGGGAGTCAAATAGAGACAATGGGGTCCTGGGGAGAAGGGGGAAGGAGGAAGTAGGGTAAAGTGTGAAATGCATGGGTATAGCACCAAAAGAAGCTTAACTCTGCTCTGCAGCAACACCATGAGGAAAACAAATATTTAAAAACTGATTATCTTTAAATATCAGTTTACTCTAGCCAGGGACCACAAATGCTAAAATGCATTAATCATAGTTGTATGCTATCACAGGCTGTCACTAAAGGGCATTGGTTGTTTGGATGCCTTGACTGTGCATTTCCATGCCTTAACATGTTTAAGTTTAACTTTAACTCTGAATTACTTGTTTTGGGGCTGATTACAACACCCCTGTAATGTATTTTAACTTTCAATTACTGATGAATTCTCAATCTTTACTCAATTTTAACACAGTTTTTTGTCTGACTATATATATATAGTCAAATTCTCAGCTGCTGTAAATCAAGATAGCTACATTGAAGTCAGTGGAGTGACACCAGTTTACAGGAGGTGAGAAGCTGCACCATAATTTTGATATATATATTTTTTAACCAATATAAAAAGGAGACAAAGAGTGTACTAATAATGCTCCCCTGGTACCCATGATATAACAGTCACAATAGTTCACATTGCTGTGGACATCCTGTGATTTACAACAATATTAATTTGAAACTAAAAGAATTGCAGCAAAGGTAAGTTCCTGATAAATTATGATAAAAGAGAAGGAAGGAAGAAGTATGTAAAAAGACAAGGAAGGAAAACCAACAAATATGTAGGTTAAGTAATTAGAACAATTTACCTTCACAAGCTCTCTTTCTAAGAAACCTCAGGAGGAAAACCCAGACTTTGAGGGGAAAACCAACATCTGTTGCACAGTAAACTGAAATTAAACTAAATAAAAGAATTTTCGCAGTGTGGCCAGCATATATAGAGGCCAAACCAGTGTCTTTAAACCTAAACTCATATTAAGGGGCATCATCTTCGACTCAGGCCTCTTGCTAGGTCCTCACATCCAGGCTATGTCTATATCTTGCAAATTCTTTCTGCATAACATCTCTAAGATACATCTTAAAGGTCTTGTTGAGGATTTCATCCCCTTGCATCTCAGTCACTGCAATATCCTTTTCTCTGGCCTTGACAAATGCCATCTTACCCTGCACATATCCATTCAGAATACTGCTGCAAAAATCATATTTGACCATGTCACTCCTCTCTTTGCATCCCTTCACGGACTTCCCTTTTCTCTATCACATCAAATATACGCTACTTGTCTTCACTCTCAAGGCCTTTCATGGCCTATCCCCTACCTAGCAGCTCTCATTCACTACTGAGATGTCAGCTTGAACTTCTGATCAGCTCATGATGCCAGTCTCCACTGCCAACTTTTTAAATTTTCAAATAAGGTATGTGTTTTCTCCCATGACAGCTTTACAATTCCTGAGCAAAGTAGCTTTTTTGAGGGGAGATCATTTTCAGATCTTAAAAAAAAAAGAGAGAGAAGAGATGTACTCAGGTATTTTGAGCCAGTTCTATTGAAGTTCTTGAATCTGATCTACAATTTTATAGGAAATCAGAGCTGTGAGTGGATGGGCTCTTGCCAGCTGGTGCTGATGAAGTGGCAGGCTGATGCACTTTGGCATAAATGAAGATTTTGAAATGTTTAGGGCTCAAACCTAGTAACGCTGAGTTGCAGTCATTCAGCATGGAGGTGACAAAGGCACAGATCACTGTGGTAGGGTTCAAGTTGGATAAGAAGGAGCACAGTTTTCTGGTTAGTTGTAGTTGAAAGAAAGTAGAATTTTTTTTTTTTTTGCAGCCATCATGATTTGAGTGTCAGCAGCATCAAGAAGTCCAAGGCAACCCCAAGGCTATTGTATATGTTTAAAATGTGGGGGAAAGATTCTTCTGACCAAAGGCAAGGTGATACATTGCTAGGTCTTCAAAGTCTTTTTCTAGTCTCTGTCACTCCTGCTACCCCTGACATGTCTAGTGTCCTCCAGCAGGAATGCTTGACTATGTGGAGAAGTATCTGCCTGGTTCTAGGTGTTGGTGGTGGTGGGGAGATGGTGCTACCGAGACAGCTCAGTGAATGACTCCTGCCTTTGTGATATGAACTGGGGATATGAAGTGGCTCACTATTTTTTAAAATGAAGAACCCTTTTTGTTAACAGTGATCTGCTTAGCTGCAACTAGATATTGAATGAGATTTTCAAAATCAGCTAGATGACAAGTCTCAATGAAAGTCCCATTGAAGGACTTGTGCTCCTAAGTCACTTAGGTGATTTTTAAAAGCAATCACCATTATCCCTAAGGGAAACGCAGCGAGAAGTAGCAAGTTGCAAAGCAAAAAATACTTAGCATTTAACATTCCCCAAGCTTTGTCCAACATTAAATAATTAATTCTCACAACAACCCAGTGGGGCAAATATTGTGCCCATTTAAAAGCTGGGTGAAACTGACTCAAAGAGGTTGTTATCTGCTCACAATGAGTCAGTAGCAAGGCAAGGATTACCATTCGAAAGGTCCCAACTTCCAGTGTGGTGCACTAAACCATGCTGCTTCCCAAAGGTCCAGCCATTCTCTGCCAAATCTGCCAAATAATAAAGATCTAAAATTTAAACACCAATACAATGCATATGTTCTTGATGTCAAGTATCAGGGGGTAGCCGTGTTAGTCTGTATCTACAAAAACAACAAAGAGTCTGGTGGCACCTTAAAGACTAACAGATTTATTTGGGCATAAGCTTTCGTGAGTAAAAACCTCACTCCTCACTCGCTATGCATCCGAAGAAGTGAGGTTTTTACTCACGAAAGCTTATGCCCAAATAAATCTGTTAGTCTTTAAGGTGCCACCAGACTCTTTGTTGTTTATGTTCTTGATGTGATTTCTAAATTGGTCAACCAGCCTTGTACCAGATACTCACAGATTAGGCAAAGTTTACAAGAGCATACACTTTTCTCTAGCATTAAATATGTCTTTCACATTTATTTATTAAACATGGTAATGGTGCCAACGTTTCTAGAGTGAAAGCAAAATTACCAGCAATGGTGCAAACAGAACAGTCTAATGCTGATAAAGACACCTATTGTTATGATTATTACATTCAAAAAACTGACTGCAGATGATAAAATATACCCATTTTATGATAGAACATTGCCAGAGCTCGCTCTGTGTGTGTGTGTGTGTGTGTGTGGGTGGGTGTGTAATGCTCTAATTACCTGGGTTAGGCAGAAAAGTGTACTACGCTCTTCACCCCTGCCCTTCAATATGATAGGATGATCTCAGAATAAACATGTGCTCTGAGAGGCAGGCCCCTATACCGCCTCTGTAACTTGGAGTACGTATGAATAATTTTGAAGAACATTTGGTCAAATTCAGCAGTGACTTATAGGTGGTGGAAGTGGTAACGTTGTACAGCATTCACTGTTGTGTGGACATTAGTGAATGTACAAGCTGACTAATTGACAATGTGGGGGATGGAAGATGATGCAGCTAGAAAAGCAGCAAAGGTGTAAGATGAAGCAATCCTTACCACCACCTCTTTAGTTTACACACACTGATTAGTCACTTTTGCTGCTATGCTTCTTCATGTCTCTCGGCATATAAATGACACCCATTGGGTCAAATCCTCATTCCTTAAAGTCTGTGGCAAAATTCCCACTAACTTCAAAATGGGCCAAATTCTGGCTCCATTGTATACCCACTGAATGCCGTAGGACAAATTCTGATCTCAGGTATACACATGGAAAGCCAGTCACACTACTGATACAGTTGAGTTATTCCAGGTTTACAGCAGGATGGTTGAGAACAGAATTTGGCCCTGTGACGCAGGCTCCTGTCTCATTTCTAGCCACAATCTGCTCGGAGACCTTCTTCTGGTCAAATTTATTTACGGTGTTCCCCCCACCACTCTTACAAACTTGTGCAGCTTTGTATTTACAATAGCATGCATCCTTTAGCTCACTTAGCTAATGGAAGGGGGAGACAGATGGTACCTTCCCCGACAGATGTCTTCTGGCTCTGACTCTGAAAAGCCTGCCAGAGTCAGGGGGGCTGGACCAATTTGTATAATGGGGGTGCTGAGAGCCATTGAACCAAACTGTAAACCCTGTACATGATGGAAACCACTTCAAACCAGGGGGTGCAACTGCACCCCAGCACCCCTAGTTCCAGCACCTATGGCCAGAGTAAGTGTGTGAGTTACCGTAACCATCACCATTTCCCCTTCCACTCCCCCTCCAAACGTTTCCTCCCGGTGCCTTTTCTACTTTCTCGGCTAATGGGTTAATTAGCCTTGTAGCTCTCTCTGGCCCATCCCCAATCTATCAATTAGGAACAGCTTTGCCCCTCAGGTTTACTCTTGGGTGATTTAATTGGTGATCCAGTGATCAGAGTGCTGGTACAATTGCTGTTGCCCAGCACACAATCACAGGCTCCATGTTGGCAATTTACATTATTTTACCCTTTATCATATTGTCTGTCACCACTTTATTGGCCCAAAAGACTTCTATTTACAAACACCTGTTTACACCAAGTCTGAATTTGGCCCATAGTGTTTAAATCCTACTGCACTGTATACGTTCTATGCAGCACTTCGTGATTGACCCAGTGGGCATGCTTGTGTTCTGGTCATCTGACGTGTGTTCTGTACCAATGGTGAGGTAGCATCACAAGGTTCTGAGACTCACTTAAGAAACCAGCCAACCAAGTTCAGATGCTTCTCTGACTCTCCCTGAAACTTTTGAGTCTGCAAAACATAGCACAAACGGGCTCTCATTCAACATCTCTGATACATTCTTTTCGTGTTGGGCCAGAAGTACCGTGAGAGCAATTTTTCTTGTGCCGTTGCAATCTTAAGATTGCAGCCTTATGATTCCTGTTCCAGCTGGAACCTGAACAAGAAAAGAAATGATTTGAACATTCCAAAACTTGAGAAATAAATAGAGAGGGTCCTGAACCCAGCACCCCGGGGCTTTGGGCAAGTTTGCATCCAGCTCTGAATTGCAGAGCTGACTGCTATCCATGAAATAGACTGAACCAAAATCTTGGATGCAAATAGACCCAAACTTTGGGGACATTCAGGTCTAGATTTTTGCAGCCTTGTTAAATTGCTCCTTTAAAAAAACCTTTACCTCCCCCAATGACTGAAGTTCTTTTGAGGCAAGGAAACCTTATTATTTTCTATACCAGTTCACACAGTCCTGTTTACAGGACAAGAGACCTCTCTGTAATTACATGTCTTACATTTTATCAAGATTCTAAGCCAATTTATTTCTGCAAAAAACTGTGTCTTTAAATTGTAAAAATCACTCCATAAATCCCTAGTTAAAACAGTCAAGGTCTGATACCTTATCTGCGCTCTTACTGTGTATGAGGTCACATCATCAGCATGTAGATGTACAGAATATTTCATGAACTATACAGCGTCGACAGGTCATTAATAAAAACTGAAAAAGTAAAAGCCCTCTAATTAGCTCCTGAGGTAACTTTGCATGTAACATTTTCACCTCAGATTCAACACCATTAAACAAAATGAGTGGGGTTTGCTCACTAATGTAGCCAAAGAACCATTCTACTGTAGTTAAACTCAGCCAAATTGAGGGAAACTTAGATAGCAATATGTTGTGATTTATTGGATCAAAGGCCACAGTCAAATCAATATAGATAGTTCCTGCATAAAAAATTATAATGAATGGCTATAACAATATCATCAAGGTTACCTTGAAAAGAGCAATGGAGCAGACCATAAAAACATGACTAAAAATAGGGTCAATACATTATCTTTGAAAGGAAAGCTCATTAATTTTTGAGTAATTTGGACCAAACAGAGAAAACACAAATAGGTTACAATTAGGGCAATGTAATGGGCTTACTGTAGCATCATTTCAAATGGCTGGTCATCTCAAATTAGAAAGGAAATATTATAATAAATACATAGCAACAGGTTTGAAAAGATATTAATGAAGATATTTAAGGAAGCATGGGGTAATATTTCTAATGTTTAGCATATTGACTGGGATGTGGGACTTCCAGTTTCTATTTTCAGCTGTCAACTAACTCACTGGATGCCAATTTTGTGAGTCAAGATTTGTAGAGTACTTTGAGATCTTCAGATGAAATGTGCTACGGGCATATAAAGAGCATAGCCTGAAGAGACTCTGCTGTTCTTTTCTTCTTATTCAAACAAATTACATTTGAGACAAAAGTCAATGGAATGATCAGGACACTATATTAGTTACATAGGTTGGATTGAAATGAAAAAAACTCACTATTCTATTGGTTTCAGCCTATTAAGAACCACTTGCTAATCAAAAGTGTACTGATCTACAGAAGTCCATAGTGAGTCAGGTAGATCTCAATGGACAGCGCCACTGTCTCAAAACATACCCTGGAGCAAAGCAGGGTGAACTATTTATTGCAGATAATGTATTCCACAAGTTTCATCCTCTGTTTTGTTTGTGAATTATTCACAAACAGATTGTTCACTAATTCATTTGTTATTTGAAATTGTTTGATGGTTTGTGAAAACCATAGGTTTTCAGCCTATGGGTTGTTCACAAGCAAACTACTTTGTCTATTTGCTATTCAGTATTTATGGTGTATGATTGGTCACCTAAAACACACGGTCTTACTTCTGCTCGACGGCTGGATCACTGAAACTTTTGTAAACAAGAGACAGAGGGCAGGTCTTCACTACGGGGGGGGGGGGTCGATTTAATATACGTAAATTCGACCTATCGGAGCCGACTTACCCCGCTGGGAGGATGGCGGCAAAATTGACCTCCGCAGCTCCCTGTCGACGGCACTTACTCCCACCTCCACTGGTGGAGTAAGAGCGTCGATTCGGGGATCGATTGTCGCGTCCCGACGAGACGCGATAATTCGATCCCCGAGAGATCGATTTCTACCCGCCGATTCAGGCCGGTAGTGTAGACCTAGCCAGAGAGAGAGTTCAAAGAGAATTTGAGATGGACATGTGAACACTTCTAGTGTAAATGGATTAACGTGAACAGTCATGAGATACTTTTTGTACCTATACCTATAAACAAAAATTCTTTAATACAAAAGATGCACAATGCCTTTTACATCAGCAAATCAATCTGAATTACCTGTTCAAACAATTCTAAAATCTGGGATTTATTTCAAAATGATTTTTAAAGGACTACTAGCCTATATCACTGCAGCCATAACTGAAGGTAATTCAACTGAAATTAATGGATTTGGGGCTGTTTACACCAGAAGTTAATTGTTCCTGCTTCCATTAGTTAAATTGAGATTTGTTGGCTTCTGTGTTGTTTTTTAAATTCTTATTAATAATTCTAAAATGTCATTTGAAAATAGCTCAGGCCTGGCATTTTGATGTTTTCTTCAAAGAACTATCAAGCTATGAGTATTTAAACAACTCCATCTCTATACTGATGCTTATCCACCAACCAAGTGCCCTGATCCTTCTCATTATCCTGCCTGTTCAATCAGTATAGGGCACTGTTATGGGGAAGTTAGTGAAGAAGTAGGCATGGTAGTGCCTTCAATATGCTGATGACACCTAGCTATACATTTGCACTTCTTCTGCCCCTGCAGGTGCAGTGGAGTACAGCTTATTGAGTGAGGGGGATGCTAAAGGACAGAGCGTCTGGCTCTGAAACATCCCCACCCTGCTCTGCTTCAGGGTAAGTTTGAGGATGGTGCTGGGGTGCACACATCATCCAGCAAATCACACTGCAGGAATCAGCACAACGTTTAATACTGCTTCATCCAAGCACCAAGCCGAGTTATAATGGAATCTCTTTGAATTAAACAGATAAACTACAGAGGACTAATAGGAAAATTCAATAGAAGTTTTACACTATAAAAGAATCGAGGCCCTCACTCTTAAAACTAGCATCTCCATTTGATGGGAAACAGGACTTTGAAGAATACCAGAGCTCTAAAATCACCATAGCTGACTTGGATTATTTCATTTTTGGAGTGAAGTCTTATTTTATCCCCGGTGCTAATGCAACTGAAGATTAATTTTAAAAGCTATTTTATTGGCCACAGTGGTTTTCTTCTTAGATTGAGTGGATGACAGCCACCAGTAATGTGATTGGGTTGCTTGGCCCCTGCAGTACAGGGTCCTATGCGAACAGCAGGCCTGCCATGCTTTAAACTGATGGCATGTTAAAATACATTTCCAATGAACCCAAGATACTTCATGTCCTCCCCTGAAGTTGCCTAATAATTTCTTCTCTGTCAATATTCTTGACTGAATTAAATAGAATTCTTGACTTTGCCTATTCAACTCTGAGACAATGGTATGCCCAGTTCAGTGTGGGATGGGCAAACATAGTGCAATTGTTTAGTCTGACTGAAGAATTTACTTTAGGGAATAATTCTACATTGGTGGCTGTTGGATACACTAATACCTAATAGCCCTTTTCCCAACTCTTTAATAATGTCTCCTTGTTCAGGCCTAATAACTTGCTTAACTAGTTTCTTTGTACAACTATAGCTGAAGCTGTTTTTTCCCAAAAGGTAGCTGCCTCAAACATCCTTAGAGAAGAGCCATTATTGATATTAATACACCTGGTGCAGCAATAGCTAAGCAGAAAATTGCTCATAATAATCTAAGAGTTTGTCTACACGATGAGTTAATTCAAAGTAGAGGGGTATAAATTCGAGTGTGCATTAGTCTGTCATGAACTATCTGGCCTGTAAGGATCCTACTGGTGTACATTGGAAGTTCCCCAGAGCATAATAATGTAGTTCCATTTTAAACTGTACTACACTGCTGTGCACTAGGAAACTTGAGTGTGTACCAGCAGGGTCCACACAGATCAGTAAGTGTGCAACATGTTAGCATGCAGTAGCATTTACACTCCACTAATGTGGACTAATGCACTGCACAGATGAGCCCTAAAACAGCAGTGGTCTAGGGTACTAAGCATGTGCCTGGAAGTCAACAGATGTTGGTTTTATTCTTGACTCTGCCAATGACTAGTAACTTAACAGTTCTTTGCCTTAGTTTCCCAGCCTGCAAAATGGGAATAATAATATTAGCCCAACTATGTCAAATGGTTTAAGTTGTGTTCATGAAAATTGATACATTTAATTAGCAGCAAGGCTTCATCTGGGTCACTGTGTCTTGGCAAAAGCAAAACAAAATCCATATTTATTGATAATGATTCAGACATAATAGGAAGCACTGAAATACAACACTAAATTAGAAACGTGAGATTTCAATGGTATTTGAAATAGTGAACTTTGTCCTTTTACTGTAGAAAATCTACCCAACTCTCACAAAGAGATGCACTTGGAAAATATGTATAAGTAAAGAGAAATCCATAAAAGACTTAGCACAGATATTATATTGGATGATCAAAGCACTCACAAACACAGAATATATAAAATTAAACTACAATGGTCAGAAAATTATTCCTGTATTTTCTGCAGGTTGATTTTTTTCAGTACTATGTTCTCCATGAAAATCAGAAGAAATGTTAACACTTTAAAATAATATTAAAAGATACTAAGTAACTATTATTAAAAATGGCAAATATGATACAATGGAACAGTCAACATTTGAGATAGAGTAGCCTTCTTTTACTTTTACTGGCAACCTCGATGAGTCTCTCACCTACGTACCTAAGGAGCAGGATATCATTGGGACTATACTTTCCATGGAGAGCCAGCTGCTGGCAGTATTTTAGATGTTCACTAGAGAAACTTGAAAATACCTATTAGGACTGTAAATCAGCCACATCTAAACTCAGACTTTTGCAAGAAAGGAATCTAAACCAGGTCAGTCCTAAGACATTTGTGAGAAATGACTTTTGCAATAAAAAATTGACCTGTCTTAGGTGCCTAACTCCAGGAGAGGGTTCATGGCTGAAAATCACAAGTGGAGGGAGGTGCCTTCTCTCAGGCACCAACTCCCTTTGAGGGGTGAGGCTTAGGCCCTATCCTTCTCCTTGGCATTTCCTATTGACTAGCTTAGGTGGCTCCTCACTCAGTTTGCTGACTTCTGTGAATCTTATTCTTAGATGCCTAACTCTACCCCCTATGATTTGACACTGTGAATTCTAGTAAGTGGCAGAGAGTGCCTAAAGTTTAGGCTTATTGCAATGCTGAGTCTAAGGGCTAGTCTACACTACCACACTACATTGGAACAGCTGCACTAATGCAGCTGTGCTGCTGTAGCTCATCTGGTGAAGATGTGCAATGCCGACGGGAGAGAACTCTCCCATTGGCATAATTATTCCACCTCAAGGAGAGGCAGAAGCTATGTCAGTGGGAGAACGTCCCCTGCCGACTTGGCGCTCGTGTGGATGGCACTTACGACGATGTTACTTGCGTTGCTCAGGAGATGGCTTTTTCACACCCTGGAATGGCGTAAATTACATTGACTTAAGCAGCAGTGTAGACAAGATAAGTTCCTTTCTGGATCTAGCCCTGTGTGATCTACAGACAACTGCAGAGGAGACTTGAGTTAGCAGGCAATAGTGCTAACTTATCTTAACTGGAATTTGCTCTTTGTATAGTTTATAGCTGAAGGCAAGGCCCAGCAACTACTAAACGCAATGGGCCAAATCTCATTGTCAACGGGAGCTGTGCCTGAATAGAGACCAAATCATTCGATCCAATAGAAGCATACAACTCACAATTACATCATATATAGAAGAAAACATTGTGTTGCTTTCTGCATCCAATTCTAAGCCTTTTTAGAAATCTGATGATCTTATTTAGTCCATAGATTAAGATCTCAGCATAAATGTAATAAAATTACAATAAAGGTTATGTATCAAGAAAGTATTGGTTGCTCATAAGGATAAAGTATTCTAGTCATAATTAAATTTCAAATCTAATTATAATTTGAGAAGTCCTTTTAATTACATTGCAATATTTTGCTTTCGTAGAAAGATGATTGCTATAGCATCTTTTATCTGTAATTTTCTTTTAATTAAAAAATGTAAATAAATCAAAACCACCTACTTAAAAATATTTACTTTATAAATGAAAAACAACAACAAAAATACAGGGATTTCTCTAGCCTGGATTTATCTGCTGAATCGTATTTACAGCTATATTTTGTTAAAACAAAGCAGTGACAGGAATAATATAATTGATTTTTATATTTTTTAGTGTATTTTGCAGCTGCCGATTTCATCACCATTTTAATGTCAGAACAAATTCTCTGCTCAATTTCCAAGCTGTGGCTTAACTTTCAAAAACAAACTTTCACATGAAAGAAGAATGATGGTGATGATATTGACCAAAGGGGAAAGAAGTTTTCTCACAATAAGGCAGAAGAGCAAGGAGGAAATAAGGCCCTTCTCAAAAGGCTGGGATAGTACAAAGCTGTTGGCTGTGTCTCCAGACTGAACTGCTGCAGCTGGGCCATGATTTGCCACAGTGATAAGTGTTTTTAGGTGTGTCTATTTTTGAATGTCCCACCTGAGATACCTTAAAGGGACATGATTTTCATAAAGTGCTGAGGGTTCTCACCCTTTACAAATCAAGTACCTTTAGGGTGTCTCAAATTGGGCATGCAAAAATGGAGACATCTAAAAATCACAAGTCACTTTGGAAGATCTTATCCACTGAACTCTTTGATATTCTTCAATAACTAAACTATTAAAAAGAAAACAAAGACAAGCATTGCTCCTGGAAAGATTTATGCACAGAATTTTAAGTAGTCCCACTGAGTTCAGTTGGATTACTCACATTTGTAAATTGTTGCAGGATCAGGGCAATATTGTTGAACTAACCAAGCCAATCAGTTAAACTATTCCTGAATCTGCCAAAAGTGTTTAAAAAAATGAGAGAAGTTTTACATAGAAATTTACTAGTACCAGGGCCGGCTCCAGGCACCAGCTTGCCAAGCAGGTGCTTGGGGCGGCCACTCTGGAGAGGCCATTTTGCCCTTTTTTTTTTTTGCGCCGCTTGGGGCGGCAAAACCCCTGGAGCCAGCCCTGGCTAGTACATGCAGGAGAACAGTGGTTTCTCAGATTCTCCAGGACTAATAAAATTTAATCTGAGTCTTTATAATATTTTTGGTTGCTCATGCTGATAATGGTGTAGCAGATTGTTTTTTTCTCTTGAACACAGCCTATAGACACCATGCTTTATGGGGACAGAATTCTGGTTTGTGATGAGCATATATTCTTATCACTTAACCTGTAAGATTAACAAAAAGGAAGTGGGACACCCTGATTCTGATGCCTTTCAATCATCCTGGAGATATTGTTCAACAAGACCTTTGAGACGGGAGTCATGGAAAGGTACAAAGTGGTATCTACAAGAAGCAGAGGGCATATTCCACATGTTAATCTGTGTGCACTCTCTAGTCTGGGAATCACTACTATTTACAGTACAGGCTCCAGTACTGATAGTTCTTATTCTCTGTAGGAACAAACTGTGCACTGTGGCTGCATGTGGCTTACTCTTTAGTGGCTTATATCATCAGATCTGAATCTATTCCATTCCATCCCGGATGTGAGAACAGGCAAAAATGATTGTATGTCATCTTTATGCCCCACCAAATCTTTGGGATAGTGTGTGTGTAGAGGGGGAGGGGGCAGAAGGGGGAGATTCACTTCCAAGTTAAACGTAAAGCATCTTTATGTGGCTGTTCCAAAAGCCAGAGATCAGTGGAGTACAGCAGCACTTTAGCCTTGCCTTCTTTCCCACAAACCCTCATTTGCAGCTCAAAAAGAAAGTGCTTTACACTGGAGAATTCCACTACTCTGCTCAGGTTTATGGAGCCAAATGGCACAGAGTCTTAATATTCCCAAAAGAAAATCTTCATTAGGATAAGGTTGTACATAGAGTCAAAGTTCATGTTAGCACCTTAATTGTGTATTTCCAGACTTTATGGCAGTTAGGCATCTTAAACTAAAATGATCTAAATTACCGGTATTTACTTTCTGATTTAAGGCTTTTTTTTAAACATTGATAATTTTCTATCATTTCCTAACTTTCAGACATATTTTAGTAACTACACGAAGAATGTTCAGATAACATCATTGTAAATTAAAGGTTTATATAGAACCCTAACTTTATCTTAATAAAGTTTGTGATTGGGATTTTGTTAAAATGGCTTTTATATCAATATGGGAAAACTTGACGTAGGTAAAGTTGCTAAAAGTTTGGAGCAGAGAGAGATCAGGGACTAGCATTCATGAAGAGTATCCACTTTGAAGCAATTTCTCTAGTACCTATAAACTACTGGCCCACTTGTGGACTTTAAGAATCCTGCACTATACCCTACCAGTTTTTATGCAGACTAAGTCGTTCACATTCAGCAGCAAACACCTAAAAAACTGTATGATGTATGGAGAGCAGAGTTCCCAAAAGTTTAAGGAAAAAGCTGAATATCTCGAAAATTAGACCACTGTCCAATGCCCCTGACCTTGTGACAGGACAACAGAACAAACCAAATGTGGAGTTTCTCAGTCAATTTATTTTTTAAATATGACATGGCAAAAACATGATACTTTTCAAAAAGGGAAAACATCTGACTTTTCATACTGTCCTATCTTATGAACATCTTTCTGATTTTCCTCAAACTTTTAAAGACAACAAAGCTTCCATTGGCACAGACCCGCACAAGAATACTGTGGCGTAATTTGAGACAGAGGGAATCAAAATAGCACTTTTAACAGCAACAAAGCCACTATTATCTGTGTGTGGAGAGATTACTCTGTCACCATAAACACTTTTATTCGTGTTTTATTATCCAAATAATTTTGAATGGGATTTTCAAAAGCACTCAAGCATTGGTCTAACTCTGCCATCAAAGTCAGCAGACAAACACGCCTGTTAACTTCAATGGAAGCAGAGTCAGGCCAATGCTGAATGCTTTTGAAATACTCATCTTTCATGTACACTGAACTGGGGAAGCTGGAGAGTTTCTCATTTAACATGACCATTTACATTCCTGTTTCCTAATGTGGCTGTTTCCTAGCTATCACATCTTTATATGGTGAACTGTTCTGTTTCTGACTTGGCTTACTTGGTTTTTTTTTTTTTATGTGACATTTTTTTGGATCAGACAGTTACCGTAGTGCTCTTTTTCAGCTTGGCTTCAGTCACTATGTGTCTCTCAATGATCACAAAAGCTCACATTATTCTGTAATACTTCCCCTCTCAATGCACAGTACTATAGCACAGAGGAGCTCTGGAGTTTCCTACACTAATTGTATCCCTGCAGCAGCAAAAGCCAGAATTTCTTACAGGCTGTTAATATTTTCCACTCTAGTATCTGGTGCCAAAATTATCCCACAACTTGCTCCAAGTTTCCTGACAAGATACATTTTTTAGCAAGGTGTACAGTAGATTTACATATGCATCTTCTCTCAGCCTGATGCTGCTTTCTGTACTGCTTCCACATCACTGACACCAGACATGTTTTTTTCCCCCTACAGGAGGGCCGACCAGGCGGCTAGCATATAGTGAGGTAAATTCTGATCTCAGTTATACTGGTGTAATCTGCATTAAATCTGCTGACTTCACTGGATTTACATCAGTGTAACTGATATCGGGATCTTACCCATTGGGACTTGCAGTATCCTAGCCAGCAATCCCATTTCTTACGGCTGCTTTCTCTCTGCAGTGTAGAAATACAGTCCATACTCTCACCCAGACTCTGTTGCTTATTGGAGAAAATATGTATCAACTAAGACACATAATATAATTGGTCTGTACAGCATGGGAAGAGGTATCTACTACACAAGAGATAAAACCATAGCTGATATTTCCAAATGAAAAATAAGTCAGCGCAACTAGCAAGAAGATAAGATAATCAACATAGGGAAGGTCACTAAAAACCAGTGAGCTACACTGCCTTTAAGCACAAACTGGCAGTGAGTAAACTGTGCCAGCCCAGGAGTAGCTCTAGGAGGCATTGTGCTTCAGAGAACACCTGTGGGTCACAAACTTTCCCCTGATTTGCCTTGTTCTGGGGAGGGTATTGTCCAGCTGTGAATTATGACAAGCCCCTATGTTGCCCCCTCTGTATGTATAGAGGTGGGGATGGAGTCAAGGCTCTAGGCATTCTTCACCCTTCCTCTCCCAGTTGTTCTTGGGAGAATTTAAGTGGATTCTGTTGTCTAAGGCTATGTCTACATTACAGACCTTACAGTGGCACATACCACTGCAGCTGGGCTGCTGTAAGGTCTTCTGTGTAGCCGCCCTATGCCGACGGGAGACAGCTCTCCCGCTGGTATAATTAAACCACCCCCAATGAGTGGCGGTAGTTACGTTGGCAAGAGAGTGTCTCCCGCTGACATAGTGCTGTCCACACTGATTCTTTTGTCAGTGAAACTTTTGTTGGTCAGAGGGGTGTTTTTTTCACACCTCTGACTGACAAAAGTTTTGCCGACAAAAGTGCTAGTGTAGACAAAGCCTAAATCTAGTTCCTGAATTTCAAGAAGTTTTAATTTTGCTTTGCAAATCAGCCATAGACAAAGGGTAATCAGGCCAGAAGGAGATAATTTCACTGCAATCCACCAATTCATGTGGCTGCATAGAACAAAGGATGCCTAGTGATTACAGGACAGGGAGTTCAGAGCTTTTACAATGGAAAGAAGGGATCACTTAAAAACATACTGGGTTTGAACAAAACTGCAAATGAAACTGCGTTTGTGGTAGTTGAAAAACAAAGACAAGGAGAAACTTGTGTGACAGTTTGGGAGGCAGACAAAAGTTTTGTCTACATTGTGCTGATTTTGCCATTTACTATTAATCTCTATTTACTGTACTTACAATTCCTGCAGAATCTAATTCTGAATAGAGTATATTAGGAGTAGGTATTACTCCTGTCTCCACTCGTTCCTACTTTACCATAGAAAAAACAGATTCCATGAGTCCAGAAGTTGTGGCATTATTATCCCATATTAGAGCAAGGCTGTGGGCTGCCAAGCCACTGTTGTGTGAGACTGGGGATGCAGAAGCATATTTTATCAGTAGCAAGATCTGGGGCTGGCTGCCTGTGGAGGATAGTGGCAACGAAGAATGCCTTGTGGCCATGCACGCACCATGTCACCAATCGTTATGATTTTTATCATGAGTGTCATGATAGTTGGTGTTTTATTTAAAGCCTCCATTCCAGGAGTCACGGGAATATAAGAGAATCTCAGCTTTCATTTTTTTTAAATAGTACATGTCTAGCCCTCATCATTGCAGAGAAAAGCCTGAAAATGTGATCTGTGTCTATCCTGAAGGCATGGAAGTTAAATAAAGAATCCAAAACTTCTTATTTTTTAAAAAAACTCATGATTTATTTGTGGTCCTGATTCACTCATTCATATTTTTGAATGTTTGGGATCAGCAATTCTGTGTGCAGCAGAAGCCTCTTACAATAGGATGCCGCATACATTCCCATGAGCACCTGCCATAGTTCGGCAGCTAGCGAAGAGCGAGGGGTAGTCCTGGCCATACCATGCCCATCATGCCTTCGCCAGGTATTGAGCACAGCTAGCGCTGCCCTGACTCCCAAGCACTTGTGCCCATATGGATCAAGTTACAGTATTATGCCGCACACTGCTCTGGTGTGTGAATGGGAAGTAAAAGCTCCCTGAATCTCTCCCCACCCCACCTTCTACAAAAACAGCCAAAATCTAGCTCTTAATTTGCAGCACACTCAGTTTTGTGAAGCTTTCCCCTGTATTTCTTTCATTCTGTATCCTAGGAAGGAGCCCCATTCAGCCAGCCAACTTCTCCTCTTCTCATACAGCCATCTTGGTTCAATATTTTCAGCAATACCATAGGTGTCAGTTTATCTTTTCTGGCTATTTCTCTACTAGCCTGAACTCACAGCTACTGTTTTCCATACAGCATGACAGGCCACAGCCTCTCAGCTATAACTATAATTTTTCCTACACCACTGTCTTTCTCAGTTTGCTGTTGCTTGGACTATGGCCTTGGTCTCACTGGTACAGTTTCTCCCGGTGTGCTGTTTTCCTTCCACTTTCACAGACATCATTTCATCTAAATTTGCCATGTTTTTTGCTTCCCTGCCACTTGCCAGGCAACTTACTATACCTCTACCCCGATATAACACTGTCCCCGGGAGCCAAAAAATCTTACCGCGTTATAGATGAAACCGTGTTATATTGTACTTACCTTGATCCACTGGAGCACACAGCCCCGCCCCCCGGAGCACTGCCTTACCACGTTATATCCGAATTCGTGTTATATCGGGTTGCGTTATATCGGGGTAGAGGTGTAGTAGGTTTTTCTGGGATTCCCTATAGAGGTTGTACACTTAGTTCTTTATGTTTTTCAGTGTCAACTTTTTTCCTTCCAAATATTATCATATACAGCAATGTAAACCACATCATTGGAAAGCCTCTTTGAAGTGGTTGTCCTAGTTATTTTAGCTTTAGGCTTCTGTCCTGGGTTACTATACTGTCTCTTCAAGATTTTGTTTCGAAGATCATACCCAAAAATACCTGATCTGAGGGTTGCTTGTAGAATACTGCAAAACGACTTCCCCCAAAACTCTGGGATGTTTGGATGACTTAGGGTTTTTGTTCCCCATTTAGTTCAAAATTTGGGAGTGTCACATAAGCCTTTTAATTCCGGCCATTATGTCTATTTTACACTGTAAGCCCTTCATGGCAGGGACCAGCCAACCTTTCATTGTCTGTTAGGAACTAGGAACACAGAAGATGCTGTATGTGACACTAATGATTTGAGTTCATCTCTAAACCGAGCCCTGAAAACTACTGATAAAATGCCAGTGTGTGAATAGCACAGCTGCCGTAATGGGGAAACAGTGCTTTCTTAAGTATATTAGCATTTTCTGGCTCTTGTGCTACCTGATTCGTGAGCTAAGCTCAGGCGTTTTTTGGGGGAAAAGATAGTGGCCTGAGAGGCAGTCCCAGTTTAAATAACTTCCTAAGAGCATGACCTGGTTTCTGCACGATAGCAGAAAGTGGAGCCACCATGTCATTTGATAGAGAGACTGAGATGAGGTGGGGCTGCAAGCAAAGGAAACCTATCCATTCTGCAGCTATTAAAGCACCCATATGGGATGGTAAGAATTTTCTAACAAGGCCAATAATATGCGTCAATATCCTGCAATGAAAATCATTCCGCTCCATTAGTGAGAGAGAAATGGTGGCCTTCTGTGGGCTATCAGGCAATAGCCAAGGATCCCACTTGTTGATATCCTTTAACCAGGGCTGCAAGGTCCAGGCCCCTTGTATCACATTTTAAAAAGCTTAGATCGTCAGTGTGGAATCTTTTCATTTTTGTGTATGTACAGTTTGTGACTCTGAATAGCCAGAATGAGATGTTTCCGTGTGACAGGATCAATTATTGCGTGACGAATGGTTACATTTATATCTTCAAAACCTGACTGACTTGTGCCAAACTGTTTTTCATTTAAAAACTCAGGCTTACATGATATGCCTAAACTAGTGGCCCAGTCTTAAAAGGTAATGATTGCAGAATAATAATATAGAACAGCAACATTAATATCACTTATTTTGTCTCCAAGAAAAACCCTGCATTGGCTACAAGTTGATTGAGAAGAATGGGAGAGCAGCCTGTAATAATTCATTTTCATAATTCTGTCTCATTGTTATTGTGCTGTTTGCCTTATGATTACAAGAGGTTAATTCAAGCAGGGGTTAGTTTCGGGTGAGCAGGAAAGGGGAAAGAGCTTCAGACAGCCCTATTTGCTAATACTTAAAGGACAATGCAGGTATCACTCACTGTTGAAGTTTTACCACCAACCGTACTGAACTCAATAGTCTGGCTTGCCATGGAGGAAGTGGGGGGGGGGGGAGGCGGGAGAGAGGGGCTTCCAGCTTGTAAGCAAAGGAGGGATGCAAGTGGAGGAAACTGGAATGAAAATCTTTGGGCTTGTCTACATTTAAAACACGACAGCATCATAACTGCACCTCTGCAGCTATGCTGCTGTAGCACTTCAGTGTAGTCACTACTTATGCTGATGGGAGGGATTCGCCCATCGATGTAGGTAATCCACCTCCCCACAAGGTGATAGCTAGGTTGATGGAAGAATTCTTCTGTTGACCTAGCACTGTCTACTCCGGAAGTTAGGTCGGTATAGCTAAATCTTTCAGGGGTGTGGATTTTTCACACCCCTGAAAGAGGTAGCTATATCCATATGAAATCCTAGTGTAGACCAGGTCTTTGGATGAATAAAAAGAAGAACAGGAGAAATGAGGCAGAGACTGATGGAGAGCTGGCTGAATCCCCACTCCCCAGAAATGGGGCTGTCTAGGCCTACCTATGACCATATGTAAAATAGATCTGTGTGTAGATGTTTATTGTGCTAAAATCCTTTTTTCTTGTCATGCTTTGCTTCTGCTTTTAAGAGTAAACAATCCTTTGCTTTGAAAAGGCTTTTTTGTCTCACTGTATTCACACACAGCTCCTGAAGGGAAGGACCCAACCCCAGCTGGGCCTGGTGGGTACGCCTGGTTGAGCCTGAGGGTGCTGTAGCTCTGCTCCCAGTTTAAGAGGGGGAGAATTTGGGATTACAGCCCAGGACATGTGATGGCATGAGGCCTAATACCTGAGAAGACACTTGAGAGACCAGAAAGGGGCCAAAGGTGCAGATGGCCCTGAAATGCAACACTGATTGCGGATTTCACATTTTCTGCAGTTTTCTGTAGAGTGCTTAGTTCTTACACTTGCAAAGAAAAGCTGGAAAATTGTGAATTAAGCATAACCAATGTTGCAATATGTCTGAGTCTGCAAAGAGCCAGAACAATAGCTCTGAGAGGTGCAACCTGCCTCATGCATCTCAATGGGTGTTAACTCCAAGGGTATGTCTACACTAGTGATCGATCTATCAGGGATCGATTTATCGCGTCTAGTGTAGACACGATAAATCGATCCTCAATCACTCTGCCGTCGACTCCAGAACTCCACCACGGTGAGAGGCAGAAGCAGAGTCGACGGGGGAGCGGCGACCATCGATCCCGCGCTGCGAGGACGCAAAGTAAGTGATTCTAAGTCGATCTAAGATACATCGACTTCAGCTATGATATTCTCATAGCTGAAGTTGCGTATCTTAGATCTATCCCCCCCCCCCCCAGTGTAGACCAGGCCCAAGATCCACTCCTCTGGTGGACTTCACAAACATTATCTCAGCAGAGGACTCCATGGGTGGAAGAGTGAAGAGGGCTTGGCCCACCCACCTAAGAAGATACACTGAGCAGTCGGGGTAAATACTAGGACCCCTGCTATTGCCTCTGCTTCCCTGTTGTGGGAGAGAGAACCCTGCTGCTTTCCCTGCTGCTCCCAAAGAGGAGAGAGGACCCTTGCTGTTGCTCCTGGAAAAGAGAGTAAAGGGTCTGCAGGCTGCTGCTTTTGACTCTCAAGGAGGTTCTCTAACACACCAGGTCAGAGCCATGGCCATAGGGTGAGGACAGGGCTGCAGGTACAGGTCTCCACATTGCACTGTAACTAGGGCCTCGGATTGCCTTAATCCAGTCCTGCATGAATATAAATTACCACTGGCCAAATCCTGCAGTCCTTAGATTTTACTTGGGTAAAGCTTCCTTTGACATGAAGGACTGCAGTGTTCTTGGACCCTCTAACACTAATGGAAGTTATGCAAGTGCCATGAGAAGAGAACTTGGCTTATTTTGATCATATCAATTGCTAACTTGGCAAACATGTTCCCGAACCTAAACAGCCAGCTTTAGTAATGAAAAAGTACAGCCAAGAACCAATTTGGCTTAAGTAGCAAAGAGTTAGTTCAGATAAAATAAGAACTGACCTGAACTTGATCATGAACTTACTGAGATTTATTTAAAAAAAAAAAAAAGTGTGTAAGACTCTGCACTTCAGCTGTAGCTATCATTAGGAGAGGTTCTTTGGAAATACCAGTGCGACAAACAGTGCCTCGCTACGGCTGGGACAAGGAAGCAAAATGGTAACATATTTTGAGATGGGCTTGAGCAAAAAGCCTGGATCCAAACCCTGCCCCCCTAAAGACTTGAAGACTATCCATAGTTTCAGGTTTGGATCTATGCCTTAAAGAAAAACTATTCTCACAGTTTTGCTGTCCCTGCTAAATCCAGTATATACCGGAAACCTCCTGAAAACTGATCTTCTTTCAAGATTTTCTACCTTCTAGAATGCACTGATGTACTAGCTCAGCACATGTGGGTCAGTAAATTTGTATAAGAGAAATGAACCCAAGCCACAAAGTTTGGATAGCGACCTGAACTTTTTGAAAATTTTGGGGGTGGGGGAGGAGGGGCCCATCTCTTCTGAATCACTCGAGCAAGGCTTAGACTTGGAAAATAAAACAGGTACGTCTACTGGTTCTGGGACATATTCTGTTCCCAGTTAGACCCATTTGTAATGGAGAGAAGAGCTGTCCCATTTTTTCTCCTTCCAGTCCCACCCGATAGATTTGGGCTTCCCCCATTACTGAATGTGTGCAAATGAATGACCATCGGACCCCTTTGTCAAGTGTTGCCATGTCACTTTTAGATCAGCCTACATATTTCTGTTCAAGGGATCATTACTATTATTTTAAAACAGCTGGTTTCAACATAATCCACATAAATAGTAGATTGGCACTGCCACTCTATGAGGGCATGTGTAGAAAAGAGCTGGCTGATGCAACAATATTTATGGATTAGCAATTTGGAACACTTTAAATGGCAGTGCTTCTTGTCACTGCACCTCATCCTGGGGCTCTGGCATTCAAATACAGCCAGGGCGGCCATCAAGTCAGGGGATCCACTGCAATGGCTACCCAAGAACTAACCGCTAACATTGACTGCAGGTGCCTATAGAATGCAGCAGAGGAAGGTGAAAATCCCTCTGTGGTGAGGAAGTGTGAAAGCCACCTTGTCATCCTTGCACTGGGACCAATGGATGTACTGACTCTCTGCGTCATGACTCTCTGTGTCCCCCTCCCCAGTGTACTCCTGCCAGGCCTGGCGTGGGAGTTCTCTGAGAGAAGCCAGGAATCCCCATATAATACAGTGATGTGAAATGACGTGTAATCAATGACCAATGGAACCTGTGAACGCTTTGCATCTTTTAGAAGCATTTTCAGAGGATATGTGCTATGTAACTGATCCCTCTGCAGCTGTGACTGTTATGAGTTGCAGCTGACTGGTGGGAACGAGACACCACTCCAAATTATCAGTTATGTCACCCAGTTTTGTTAAAATGTCCTCTTAGTTGCTCCAGCCCCTGTGCTCAGGCCAGCTCATTCCCCCTGACAGGGGCAGGATGCTGATTCATCTACCCTTGTCTGTCCTGCTCTTCTGCATACTAGGGCTAGCCCATGAACTTAGACAGCTCTCTACCAGGAGTCACCCTGCTGAAAGGCCAACTGGCCCATTCTTCAATACCATCCTAGGACCAAGTCCAGTTCTTTTGTAGCTACAGGGTCATCCAGACCCTGGATGGGTTCACCATGGGGCAGCGGAAGCTTGTTCTGCTTAACATTTAGGCACACAGGTCCTAATGTAGGCACCTAATGCAAAACTCCCATTGACTTCAGTGGGAGCAGGACTAGATCCATGCAGCACCCCATAAATACTAAATAATAATAACAAGGAGGCTGTCAGTGCGGCTGCCATTGCTGCTTTAAGGGAATGGATAGTGTGCTGGTTCAAATAACGGGGTTAATAAAGGACATGTTTTGAATTTCAGGAGCTAGCTGAAAGGCTTAGAGCTTCAAGGACACTAAGAACCCTTTGAGGATTTACAGGTGATGAACATGCACAAGTCATGCAGTCTGCCCACAATGCCTGTCTGACCACATGACCCGTCAGAACAGCAGCCACATGTTTAAAGCACTAATGCTGACTTCCTGGCTGTGCACTGAAATGCCCCAAGGGTACTGAAGTAGTTTATCCAGGACCAGGAAAGAAAAGAAATCAGTTAAAGTCTTAGCATGTGAACTCCCAAGGCCATTACAGCCTATGTGGAAATGTAAAGAATTTCTTGAGCAAGCTGTTACACACCAAAAGAAAAGCCACTTAAAACATCTTCAAACTATCAAAGTCAGAGATGATTTGATAGAACCTTACAAATCCCATAATCTACTGTAAGTAGCAGCTAAACCTTGGCTTCACCGACATGTCTGCAAGTGGGAAGGAATCAAGAGGATAATTTATCCAAGTCCAGGGTAATGAAGTGTTAACAAAAACCATATGAAGTTATTACTACAACCACAGGCCACAAAATGCAAAGGGGGAATAATGATCTCAAGAGACCTACCTATTTTCAGTCATCTTCTACTTCATGGTTCACCTAAAGGCATTCACCAAAACAGGAGGCACATCAATTGAAATAAAGTGATTAATTACCCCTAATGAACAATGCTGATCATATTGTCTCTAAAATATAGTCGGCTGACATTGATATATACATACTTCAACTCATTCTTCCCAACTTTATTAGGTACATATGTCTACAGCAGACACAAATGAAACATTCTACAACTAGGCTCCAAGCCAAAAACTAATTTATTCTTTAATGTGGTAGTGATTACTTGGTGGTTCCTTGAGCAGAGATGACAGGTCTGAGCTAATGGAGTTGTACTGTAAGTTAATATAAATCATGACAGAACAATTAATTACAGAAACCACTGCAAATCCCTTTGTTAGTTTTCCCCATCACCAGAAGGATTTAATAATGTTCATTTTGCTAAGTTCCTGTGACATTTACAAGTCTTAAACCATTTTTAATCAAATCAATATCACTGGCTGCTAAATTTAGTTGTGCTTCGCTAGCAAGTCCTGGAATGCATCAATACTAATGTTTCCTACCTTCTGTTCAAATGAATCAGACTGAAACCACACACTTCCTCTTTATTTGTTTATGTTGAGTAATTGGGATTTTAAAAAAATTAACACCATAAGAAATAAGTATGTCAGAAGGAGTTAGGCGATAGAAAAGCCAGTCTATAGATAGATGCAATTTAGTGATTACGTGTATATCGCTTAGTCTAAAAAAACCTTGAAACTGACAAATTGTCCTTAATTCTCTGAGTGAGAGTATCTCACAACATAGGAGCAGGGTCAATTTGGAAACTGGGGTGGCTAAAATGGAGATGGGAGCAAATCTACGTGGTTAGTGCATAGTATTGGAGGCATGATCACTTACGTCTAATCCAAGCTTTGTCACCCTGACTAGTTGTGTGTTCTTAGACAAGTCACCTAGGATCCTCAAAGGTATTTAGGCCCCTAACTCCCATCAGTTAGGGGCCTAAATACCTCTGAGGACAGGGTATTAGGCCTTATCCGTTCTTAGGATTCAGCAAGTGTAGACAAGGAAAGCAGGATTTTCACCCCACTTGAAATCAATGCAAACAACAGGTATTGCAGCAATGTGTAGAGGCCTCGACTGCTAGTCACTACACAAGCACATTGGCTTTCAATGAGAGTTGGGCACTTAACTCTCTTAGGGCTTGTTGACACTGCGCTGCAGTTTGAACAATTGGTGTGTGAATAGCAGTGCATACTGTAGTGCTGTGCTGTAACTCCCCAGTGTGGAGGCTACAGGCGCGAACTAAACAGTTCTGAGTTTGCATTAACGTAGTCCTCGTCAAACAGAATTGCATTAATGTGAACTAGGAACCTTTCCGTTCACGACCACAGAATCCACATGGGAGTGATACAGCGTAGCACTCTAATGTGCACTGCTAAACACCCCTATAATGTGAACTGCAGGGCAGTGTAGACATAGCCTGGTCTACAGTTGGGGGGATCGATCTAAATTACGCAACTTCAGCTACGTGAATAACGTAGCTGAAGTCGACGTACTTAGATCTACTCACTGCGGTGTCTTCACTACAGTTAGTCGACTGCTGCCGCTCCCCCGTTGACTCTGCCTGCACCTCTCACCGAGCAGGAGTACAGGAATCAACAGGAGAGCGCTTGGGGATCGATTTATCGCGTCTAGACTAGACACGATAAATCGATCCCCGCTGGATCGATCACTGCCTGCCGATCCAGCGGTAGTGAAGACATACCCTTAGATGCTTTTGAAAATTCCTCCCATAATAAATATCTTGATACATTGACTCCTGCCCTCTAAACATTATGTCCTAGCACCAAGGGTGAAAGTAAGTCCAGTGACTTACCGGTATGCTGGGGCCAGCTATGGCCCCCGGAAGGGGCGGGGCCTAGGGCAGAAGGGGCGTGGCTGAGGGAGTCAGAGCCAGCCCCAGCCCACCCTGTAAGGTAAGTGCCCTCCCCACGGGGTAGCAGCAGCAGCCCGGGGCTCCGGGGCCTATTTAAAGGGCCTAGGGCTCCCCTGCCTCTACTGTCCCAGCCCTGTAAATAGCCACGGGAGCCCTGGGGAAGCAGCGGGGCTCCAGCGGCTATTGAAAGGACCAGGGCGGCAGAGGCAGCTGGAGCCCCAGGCCCTTTAAATAGCCCCTGGAGCCCCCCCCCACTACCCCTGGGCTCTGGGGGCTATTTAAAGGGCCCGGGACTCCCCAGCGTCTACCGCCCCAGCCCTTTAAATAGCCACTGGAGCCCTGGAGTAGTGGTGGCGGGGCTCCGGTGGCTATTTAAAGGGCCGGGGCGGTAGAAGCAGCAGGAGTCCCGGACTTTTTAAATAGCCCCCAGAGCCCCGCTGCTGCTACTCCAGGGCTCCAGCAGTGGGGCTCTGGTGGCAATTGAAAGGGCCTGGGGCTCCAGCCCCTGCTGGGAGCCCCAGGCCCTTTAAATTGCCCCCTGGGGAAGCCGGGCCACCCCGATACGGCAAACTGGCTCTTGCCGATACGCCGTACCGGGGCGTACTGGCTTACTTTCACCTCTGCTTAGCACTTGCTATAGCCCCTGCAATGTAGAAAGGCTGGAAAAGTCCCAGACCCAGTCAGGTGAGAATTCCTTTGGAGGAGGCCCTGCACTGAGCTGCCATAGGTGGCTGTACACTGTTCCCCACCCACAAGCCCTGGCACATGGGGTGTACCAATGACAGGAAGGTCACATTGATTCTCAACCAGCCTAGTATCTGGAGGGCACAAACTTTGTTCCTCCTCCCCCTAGATTGTGTTTGTGTGTGTGTGTGCAGCACATTCTCTTACCCTTTGTCCATTCAACCCCCAACCACCCACTTCAAGCAAAAGCCTGAGGAAAGAGACAGGCATTGCACCATGCCTGAAATGTCAATAAATTCCATCTTTGTCAGACCTTTAAAGCTGAGTTCCAGAGCTGAGGGTCCTACTTTAGAATGCGCTGCTCACTGACCTGGAGAAAGGAAAGATAATCTTGTGATTAAAGCACTTGACTGAGACTCAGGAGGTCTGGATTCAGTTCCCAGCTCTGCCACAGACTTCCTGTGTGATCTTGGGCAAGTTATTTAGGCACCTACAACATGGACTTAGGCACCTAACTTCTTTTGTGCATCCAGAGCTAAGTCCCAGTTTTGCGACCACTGAGATGTGCAAAAACTCCCACCAACTACTGTGAGCACCTGGACGCATTTGTTACCTATATTTTCAGGGTAAAAGTTCCCTGGGCACCCATGTTTCAGCCCCTGTGCATGCACACCACGGGCATGGCCCTCTGACTCTAGGTGCCCAGACACATAGCTCCTGGCTGAACACTGACTCATTCAAGGCGTCTGGATGCCTATCTCCCACCTGACACCCAGCGCAATTCACAGACCAGAGGACGACAGGCATTTGGCTGCCAAAGTCACATGTGAGGCCCAACCTGGTAGGCATGCTGAGAGGCTGCCTGTCAGATTGGGTCCCATTCAAAATTCCACAAGAAGAGGAGGAGGAAGTGGGAGGGGGTGCGGGTGAGGATCCCCACCTTATAACTTTTACCCGAGTGGTGAGAGTACTCACCTAGGATGCCAGAGGAGGAGAAAGTATTTGAACAGGGGTCTTCCACCTCCCAGGATTGTTCCACTGCAGATAAATACTTAAATAGTCATTGGGCCAGAGGGAGAGAGAGAGAAAGAGGGAGAGAGAGAGGAGGTAAAGAGAGAATTACTCTGTAATCCGGTTGCTAGGGAATTGAACCTGTCTCCCCCACATCCCAGGAGAGTGCTCTAGTCACTGGGTTAAAAGTTATAAGTTGGGCATTACTAACACCACCACCACCTCTTCCTCTTCCTCGGTTTCTTACTAAAACAGCATAGGCACATAGCTCCAGGAGAGGGTTCACCTCTGAGAACAGCTAGCAGAGATAGGGACCTCCCTACCACCTGGATTTGCGAGCCTCTCTCCCTGAGCGGGTGGGGCTTACCACACACTCACACCCCTTTGGCTGGCATCTCCTGTTGGCTAGTTTAGGCGGGAAGCTGCTTGGCGCGCTGGCTCTTGTGCACTGCAGTCTAAGGCGCCTATCTCTCCCCATTCATTTCATAGGGACCCTGAGCTTCCAACTAGGCTTTGTAAATCTCAGTGATTTTCTAGGTGCCTAAAACTTAGGTACTGTGACTCTCATTGTCACAATGCCTAACTTCTTTTGTGCATCCAGCCCTTAAACCTGAATTTTGTAAGCTCCTCTACATAGGTGGATCTCAATTTCCTGTATCTCATCATCCCAGCTGTAAAATAAGGATAAAAATACTCCCTGTGTTGTCTTGTCTATGCAAGATTGTAAGACCTCTGGGACACAGTCAGTCTCAATGTGTGCATACAGTGCCTAGCACAATGGGTAGGGGTTTCTTGGCCCTACTGTACTACAATAATAAGCAGGAACAACAGCAACAACTTTGGACGTTCATATATAGTGACTCTTTCCAGATAAGGAGTCGTGTAACATTTAATAACTGTAAAGCAGTTTGAAATGACAACTATAATTGGGGCCAATCCATCTCTTACTGTAATCAATGGGAGTTTGGAAACTGATTTAAATGCGAGCAGGATTGGGCCAATTATCTTGTAGGATGAAAAGATTTCTTTCAATATTATTGCCATCCAATCCAAAAACAAAATAGCTGGTTTCTGAATTCTTCAGCGGACTAATTCAACAGAGACATTTAATTTCACTGTGTAAAAAATAGTGTGGGAATTTATCAGTTCTTGGTTGTTATTTTACTCTGTCCTTAACAACAACAGAATCTGAAGAGGTTTGACATTTTGTTTCATTTAGACCAGTCTCTTTTTCTACATACCCAATGATCACACTCACAACGGTGCCTCTCTGGTCTCTCCCATCCTCAAGAGACTGCAGATAGGTCATGGACTCAGAACGCCATCACATCAGCATCGAATAATAATAAAACCTAAAACTTCAAAGACATAGCTAGCTCCAAGGCCTGTGCTTTAGAAACCTCATGGCAAGTTTCTCCCTATTTATTTTATTTTATTTCATTTCATTAATTACTTTTGGTGCTATTGAGTGATCAAGTTGCATATAGCTCCTCTGTCTGTGACCTATGTGCAATTCTCTGTACTACAGATGGGAAAACATTGTTGAAGCTTTTTTCCTTCTTCCTGCAAGCATAAAAACAAAACATCTAGATCTAAAGAAAGAAAGGGGAGGGGAGAAAAATCCAACTTTAAAAAATAAAATTACTCCCAGTGAGGTTCAAAGGCTGGACTCAGCCAGAATCCCTTATCTGCACTTTCCATTAATGTTGGCTCTTTGTATAACTAGTATAGATTGATAACTAGAGTTTCATTTCTTTTGTCCTTCCCCTGGACAATTACTTTCTATTTTACCTTAGATGACACCAAGTCATTGTGGCAGAGGCCCCCAAGACCTCGCTGTGATTCTGTAATGACTTAAATTCCCTACTTTCCCAGAGTGCCCTAAGACATCAGGCTTTTATGTCTTGCGCTGTTGCATTATGTCCTAATGGAAAATTTCTCTCCTAACTTAAGAGCTACCCTACCCCCCCATGAATAAACAATGACAATATATGGATCAAGAATGACCCCTGATACATTTGTCTTTAATGGAGGAATCACCGTAAACATTTATTTCCTTTCACCCTTTAGCAAAGAGATCTTCTCTGTGCAGAATTAAACACACACAAAGCATAAGTCATATTCAAATGTGGAACAGCAAGTAAAGACACTTCATTTAACATGCAGCTACGCTGGAGGCTCAGACCAATTTGGAATTCAATTTGCATGATAATGCTAAAAATAATAATGCTCTAATTAGGGTGTGTGTGTGTTTGTATGTTTAAGTCATAAAATTCACTAAAAAAACATCAAACTATTTTCTGTGTGCAACAGGAATTTAGGCGCTTCCTCTCAAAGGAAATCACAGACTGACCCCTAGTAAAATTTGTTTAGCTAATTGTATGTTTTTCGAAGTAAACACCAAGGGACATGTGATCATGAACTATATTCCTTCTCTTTAGTGGAAGGCCATTGTCAGTCTATCCCTTTCACTAACACACATAACATATAGTGTTTTGATGCTCTGCAGTTACTGTAGACCCAGAATAAAAAATGCTCAGCTTCTTGTCTGCTAACCATGATCAAGCCTCAGGATTTAATCATGATTAGCTGACAATATGGTGAACAACATTTCTCCTGGTGCATTCTGATAGCAAGGTCACGCTCAGCATTGTATCAGCTAACTTCTTCCCAACTGCGTTCAGACACAACACGTTCGTTCAGTATGAAGCAGCCCATGGCTTCAGATTAGTTTCTAGCACTGTAAATCAATTTATTATCACTATTTATTATTATTAATGTTTCTTTTAGTTAGAAATGGTACATTTTATTGAGAAAAAAAGCTAGTCATCCAAATCTCAGACCATTCATCAACTATTCATCATCTGCAATTCTTTGTGAATGGGAAAAAGTACCCAGAGGCAAAAATTGTCTAAGTCTTTCAGCTATAGCCAACAAAGGAAAATAAACTAAAATCATTTTGTCTTAGTGGATAATTACTTTACCCTCGTGTTGCTTGTTCACGTGGTGTCACTGTCACCATATTCAAAAAATCAGAGTAGGGTATTGATCAGTGAACACTTGAGCATTGATGCTTCTTACATACTTCGCCAGGCTTCAAAGAATCTCAGAATGAGGGGATGGGCAATATTATGAGTTCTTTCATATCATAGTAGGTTTATAGGTTTATCTTACCTTGAACTAATTTGAAATTGAAGCCTCTACACGCACATTACAAGGAAAACATGATTTGTATGCTAAACAATTAGATTAAAAGGTTGTATCCTTTTGGACAAGCTAAGACTAAGGAATATCCCCAAACACAGTGTTGCTGTTCTGGTTATTACTTAGATTCTTTCAGCATTACAGTTTTTAAAGCTATATATAACTTGCTAATCCAGGTGTGGGTGTGTGGCAAGAAGTGTGGGGGCACTGCTTTTTTAACTTTCCAAATCACAATTTAACTTTCCATGTACAATTTTAAAATATAAAATGAAGCCCAAGTATACTGCACCATGACCAAGAAACTGAAAGTCAAAGTTGATTTCCATAGATAGAATTTTTTTTTTTAAGTATGAGAGGACCAGGGAAAAAATCAGCTTTTCCCCAAAAGCTGGACTTACATTCTGTTAGGCACTCAGATACTGTTGGGATGGGAGCAGTATAAAAAATTATTGTACACTATTTGAGGCAGGATCTGTCCTTTTACTATATGTGTGTACAGCACGTAACACAGTGGGGTCCCAACCTCGCTGAGGCCTTTAGATACTATCACAATATAGATGACAACATACTACCGTTGAAAAAGAGCTATTGTTAGATGCTAGCTCAATATCAATACATTGAATTTCATTGTGGAACCGTAAGGGATGAAACCTGCTGTCAGCTCCCATTGACTTCAGTGGGAGTTAAGGACATGCAACAATGGCACTCAGCACTGTGCAGGAGTGATCCCTAAATTACTGTTGCCTGTTCCAACGCCCATTGCAATCAAGGGAAAGACTCCCATTAGTTTCAGTGGGCTTTGGATCAGCTCCCATATGCAATTTCCAGCAAAGTGAATGGTAGGAAAGATATTAGTTAAAAACTCAAAGGAGAAAATAAACAGGCTAAAGAGGAAGCATGGACTTGTTATGTGTGACCAGGTCAAACAGACTCACTGTTTCACAACACAGTCTCTTTCCTAGTGTTGAAAAGTACCATCTATAAATCTGAAACTGTTTTAACATTGATAAATTTTCCTCCCAGTAATAATATGTTTCATGTTTGAATAAGTTGCTTAAAAAAAGCTTTACATCTTAACTTGTCAATGCCTTTTTTTAATTCAAATTGCACTGGCCATTAGAGAAAGTCAAAGAATTCACCTATCCCAGAAAATGGTTTGATTAAAATTGGTTGTTAAAATTTTAAGATCAGAGTGATTTCCTCTGCCCCTTGCTCACTCCCTGCTTGTATGCATGCTAGCTTTATAGTGGGCTCGTTAATAGAGCAACTTGCCCAGTTTGTCATCTGTTTCATTATGCAAAATATATACGTTTCATTTACCTTTCCTGTGGAAAAAATCAGTTATCTTCAACCAGATGTAATGATTTCTTTGGGTTTCTTCTCAACTCCTCAATGGCTCAGAATCCCTAAAATCTCTCCTGGTGGTAGACTACTGGGGAACCCTGATGTGTGCCAATTTTAATGTAATGATCTTTATGTTCACATGTAACAACTTAGAATGCTGACCACTAGGCAAACTTAAACATTGAGCTGAAAGGAAAATGAAATAGTTTAAAATCTCTCTGAACATCATTAAAAGATCTATTTGACATGAAAATTAAAGAAGGAATTCCTAAAACAGAGCTTTAGTTTGCATGTCTTTGGTTTTATTATAGCTATGTGAATGAAGTGAAAATACTGAAAAAAATTCTCTCATCTCTTGACTTTTCTAACTGGAGTATTTAATGTCAATAAATGGACTAGAGAGACCTGAGCTGCAAAGTATGGATCTATATCTGTTTCTGAATTTCCCCAAAGTAATAGGGGTTTGCATCAGGCCTATCTATAATACATTATGTAAAACACATGCACTGAAGCCGATCGAAATATTATATTTGCTGTTATTTTTACATATATAGTAGGGAATCGTAAACATGCATAGTGCTGTAAAATACAGATGATAGTGTGATAGATGCATCAATTTCCTGCAATATCTGTGAAAAACCTTATTGAATTCAATTTAAGTATTTTTGAGTCCATTGTATTAAATGGAAAGGTTATGTATTATTGTGCTCCTGGATTGTATATAACCTCGCTGGGTGGCGATGTGATGTGAACCCTTTGAAGTATTATGAACTTCAAGGGACTGTATTGAACAATGTGCCAGACAAGAATGGGCATTTGCTTGGGGAATCTTTAGGGTGTGGTGAATGCAAATTCTTCACCTTTTGCTTATCCAAAAACCCAGCCTTTTGAGGAGAGTACTACCATTATTTGCAGATTGCCTGTTCCTGGGGTCTCAGTCAAAGACCCATGCTGCATAAAGGAAAGACTAACATATTCGTGGGTGTGCTAGTTCTGAGCTAAGGCTGTTATGACTCATAACCACAGAAAAACCCCTTTGTGGGGCTGAAGCTGGAGCCATTGTTGGAGATGCGGGGGGGAGGTGTGTCTCTAGTAAGGTTATTAGCATGCCTGTAGGTTCTTTGGTTGTTTTTAATATGTGTTCTCTGTAATCACTTCACTTTAAGCAGGACTTAAATTCAGCCACAGCTGTCTGGAGCAGAACTCCAGTAAATATTTTCAAACCCATGGGAGCCCCAGCGCCTCCTGCAGGATTGAAGCCCCAAGCCCAGCACCTGCCAGGGGGCTGAGGCTGAGGCCCTGAGCCTGGGTATGGCCCAGGGGCTCTAGGAAATACTCAATGAGAATTTAAGCCCTGACTTTAAGAATAAATGTGTGTGGTTATAAAGAGCTGTGTGATAATTTGTAACTGCTGCCAATTCCAGCTGTTCATAGTCTTTGGAGAGAAAGCAAAGTGCAGATGCTGCCCTGTTTAGGCAGTCTGGCTTGCTGAGAATATCACAATGTAGGCAGGGAACTGAGCAGCATGGAAAAACCCCAGTGAGGAGGGAGAGAGAGGCAGGTCTGTACCCAATAGAGGGGGTGGCTGAGGAGACAAGAGCCTAAAGTGGGTGCCCCGGTGGACCGTGGAGGGGAAATACCGGTGCAGGTGCCCTGAATTGTGACAGACAGATTTCTTGCCCCAGATTGGTTACAATTTAGGTCCTTGATTCAGTCAAAAACTTAAGCACATACTTACTTTCAAACATGTGCCTGTGCCTTATTGACTTCATTAGGATTTAAGCATGTAACAAACTGCTTTGATGAGTGGGGCTGCACTTAAGTATGTGCTTGAAGTTCAACACATAGAACTGCTTTATTGAATTGAGGCCTAAAGCCTCCATCCTGCAAATAGTTATGCACATGAGTAACTTTCCACTCATGAGTAGTCCCACTGATAGGGTTACCATATTTCCTCATTAAAAAAAAGAGGACACTCCATGGGGCCCTTGCCCCGCCCCCAGCCCCACCCCAACTCCGCCCCTTCCCCGCCCCGACTCCGCCCCCTCCCCTGAGCGCCCCGCATTCCCCCTCCTCCCTCCCAGCCGCGAAACAGCTGCCTGAGTGCTACCGGCTTCATGGTTTGCCAGGCAGCCCACAGACCTCCAGACCCTGCGCTCCCGGCCGGGTGCTTCCCCAGCACAGCCGGAGCCCGGGAGGGGAAGCGCCCGGCCGGGGGTGCAGGGTCTGGAGGTCTGGGGGCTGCCCGGCAAACCGTGAAGCCGGTAGCGCTCGGGCAGCTCCGCTCTTCAGCTGCACAGAGCTGAGGTGTCTGGGGGAGCAGCAGCAACCGCCGCGGGGGAATCCGCCTGCAGCTCGCAGCCTGCGGGAGCCGCAAGGTAAGCAGGGGACTGGGGCAGGGATGCCGGCAAAGCTATTTTCCCGGACATGTTCGGCTTTTTGGCAATTCCCCCCGGACGGGGATTTGAGGACCAAAAAGCCGGACATGTCCAGGAAAAAACGGACGTATGGTAACCCTACCTAACTGCCCCCCGCCCCCTACCTAAGCCTCCCTGCTCCTTGTCCCCTGACTGCCCCCTCCTGAGACCTTCCCCCCCATCCTAACTGCCCCCCTAGGACCCTATCCCCTACCTGTCCCCTGACTGCCCCAACCCTTATCCACACCCCCACCCCCTGACAGACATCAGGGACTCCCATGCCCCATCCAACCACTCCCCACCCCCTGACAGCCCCCCCCCCAAACTCCCGACCCATCTAAACCCCTCTGCTCCCTGTCCCTTGACTGCCCCCTCCTGGGACCCCTGCTCCTAACTGCCCTCCAGAACCCCACCCCCTACCTAAGCCTCCCTGTTCCTTGTCCCCTAACTGCCCCCTCCTGAGACCGCCCCACCCTAACTGCCCCCGAGGACCCTACCCCCTACCTGTACCCTGACTGCCCAAAACCTTACACCCCCAACCCCCAGACAGCCCCCCCAAACTCCTGACCCATCCAACCCTCCCTCTGCTCCCTGTCTCTTGACTGCCCCCTCCAGAACCTCCCTGCCCCTTCTCCGACCCCCTGACCCCCTTACCGTGCTGCTCAGAACAGCGTGTTGGGCTCCACGCACAGCTCGACATGTTGCCGCGCTCCCCCATGGAGCGCATAGCCCGGTTCCCGCCCTCGCAGAGTGCTGCAGAGCGGCACGCTGGGCAGGGGGAGGAGCTCCAGACTGCCGGAGGCCCGTTGCGAACGGCCGGCCGGCTGCAAATGCAGGCAGGGGGAGGGAGGGAGAGAGAGGAGGGGAGTGATCTCAGCTGCAGGGGAGAGGAGGGGGAAGCGGAGGAGGGGCTCTCTCTGGCTGCCGGAGCCCCATGCAAGTGGCACAATCCGGCTGGCTGCCCTGTCAGCCATGCGCACTCTGCATGGGGGGGAAGTCTGGACATTTACAAATTCCCCCCGGACGCTATTTTTAACTGAGAAAAGCCGGACATGTCCGGGGGAATCTGGATGAATGGTAACCCTACCCACTGAACTCAGCATGAGTTCCTCCATTTGCAAGATTGGGGCCTAAATTAATATGACAATAAACACCAGGGTATGGCAACAAGGGGAAAGGTAGAAGAGGAAGGACAAGGAAAGGACAATGTGATTATATGCTCACTTGGGAGATTAGTGCACGTATCTCTAAGATAATACATATTTTTCTGCTACAAGCTCAGGCAGGAGTGGCAGTTGAATAAAGCCCTTCTTGGCTTCAAAACCTGGTCTTATTGCCCCAGCGAGAACGGGGGAACCATGGATTTCAAGGGAGTCCCTGGTGTCAGCTGCACAGTGAAATATTTCCAAGGACATTCAAGTACAAAAGAGAATAAGAATCTAATGGAAGGGGGACAGCTCCTGAAATATGCTACTCCAAAAATTCTGTGCACTGAGAAAATATTACCATAATCTCCCACCTCCTCCGTGCCTCCTTTGCCAACCTTCTTTCCCTCAACTTCATGTATTATTCACCGCACTGGAAATACTCTTATTTATGCTCTGTAGAGTGGTGGATTCCAAAGAAACCCCAACTTCCCTGTTTTGAGAAGCTTACAGTATAATTCAGACACATACAACAATAGCAACTCAGACATGAATCAATCCATCTATGTATCGGCTTATACAGTCCTTATCATTACCATATCTGACCACCTCCCAGATTAATAGGAACAACAACACCATTTCCCCCTCCCATTTCTATTTTCAGGATATACCTTGAAAGAAAGATTTCCCCCTCTCTCTTCTCCCTCTGCACCCATCTCCTGTATGGTGACCAAATTCAAGAATGGATCCCAATGCAATGCCCAAATCCGGGAAAGCGCTTAAACACATGCCTAACTACACGCACAGGCATAATCCCATTCAGGGGCCCAGGAAAGTATTTAAGGACGTGCTTAAATTTAAGACTGTGCTTAAATCCCATTCAAGTCAATAGGCTTTAAGCACAAGCTTAAATGCTCACCTGAATGGGGGTCTGTCAAGGCTGATTCCCCACTCTGGCACTCCGAGTGCAGAAGTGGGGGCCTGCAAGGATTCTAA
The DNA here is from genome assembly GCF_027887155.1 of Malaclemys terrapin pileata. Lineage (NCBI taxonomy): Eukaryota > Metazoa > Chordata > Testudines > Emydidae > Malaclemys > Malaclemys terrapin. Next base: position 119,087,493 of record NC_071505.1, read on the forward strand.
AAATTAATACTGGCCACTCCAGGCTTGTATTAAAGTCCAAAGGTTACAGCTTTTTTCTGACCTTGGCTTGGTAAATGCAGCCATCACCCAAATGCAAAACCCCTTTTTCGAACCCAGGAAGGCGCACTTGGGAATTCCTTCCTGTGGGGTACCCTCAAGTCCTTTCAGCCCCCCTCCGGGGAAAAGCCAAGAAGAAAACAAAGGAAATCAGCTGTTGCCACCAGCTAATTAAACAACATGCACAAACCTCTTAGGACACCAAAAATCCAATCCTGTTCTTAAAAAAGGTAAATTTTATTAAAAACAAAAAGGAAGAAAATACATCTGGAATTTAGGCTTTTGCTAGATTTTAAAAGAGCAATTCCAAAAATTAAGCACCCAAAATAGCTTTCTTGGGGGTTCAGCTTAAAGGTTACAAGCAAACAAAAGCATCTGGGATTAGCACAGAGGAGTCCACAAGCCAATAAGAAATAAAAGAAATAACCCTAATCACATCTTCCTAGACCTTCCCTGATTATTTACATATTTGGGGTTTCAGGTAAGTAGTAGGATTGAGGTATGATTTGATGCTTTTTCATACCTGGTTTTAAAGCTGCTTACAGCATTGCTGCTTTGTGGCTCCGCTCTTTCCCCGAGAACCACAACACACTGACAAAGGGAAGTTTTTTCCCAATTTTAAAAAGTTCTAGCCCTCCCATTGGGTCTTTTGGTCAGGTGCCCACTCTTTTTCCTTTACCTGGGGGACTTCGTTAACCCTTTACAGGTAAAGCAAGCAGAGAACAGACACCAAAAGGAACTTGATAGCTAACTGGCTGGCTGGGTGTTCATAAAAGGGAGCTACCCCCTGCCCCTTCATTTATCACAGAGTTTGTGTGAACAGATTATTTGAAGAACTATTGTGGGAAACCTAAGTCAAAGAAAAGGGGTTTTCATTTAGCTCTGCAAGAGTGAAGCCAATGCTCATGTTTATCATTTGCAGGAAAGAGTTCTAAGTCTAGGTCCAGTGACTGAGTTAGCTCGTTCTCCTGCACTCACAAATTTCCTACTACTGGTTGACAGCTTCAGTGTTCTGGTGGAACACAACTGTCCATGGAGGTCATGATTGTTATGGGAGATGTATATATGAAAGACATATAACCACAGATATGTGAGTTTATGTCAGTAATTAGTAGAAAGAGCATCATTTACTGTCACATGAAAATATGTATCATTGTTTCTAAGGTGTTTGTTCACTGTAAATAGCTACTTGATTGCACAGTTATTAACAATGATTAGGGAAGGAGAAGCAAACTCAGTAGATTTGCATCATTTTAATTATAGATGGGTTGAGGAACACTTGTAAGGACTGGGTCAGTTTTAGGCAGGGATTTGTAGTTGGAGCCAGATTAGCACTAGGTTTCATATTAGGATTTGAGGATGAAAAAATCTCACATATTTTCTCTGGCCTGCTCATCAGACTGGGGAACACAATATCAAAAGTCTTGTGAGGTGAGTTATTCATCAATTCCTGGATTTTAAGGCCAGAAGTGACCACTGCGGTAATCTAGTCTGACCTCCTGCATAACACAGGCCATAGAAGCCTACCCAGTAAATTCTATATCAAGACCATAACCTCTGTTTTAGTTATAGGGTATTATTCTTAAAAGATACCCTGTCTTGATGTAAAGACTTTAAGTGATGGAGATTCCACTATAGCCGAAGGTAAGTTGTTCCAATGGTTAGTTACCTTCAGTGTTAAACATTTGCTTCTTATTTCTAGTCTTAATTTGTTTGTCTTCATCTTCCAACCATTGGATCTCTTTGTGCCTATTTTGCTAGACTAAAGATCCGTCTACTATAAGAAAACTTTCCCCCATGCAGGTACTTAGAGACACTGATCAAGTCACATCTTAACTTTCTCTTGGAAATACTAAATAGATTAAGCTTCTTAAACTTTCACTATGGGGATGCTTCCCAGACCTTGACTCATTCTTGTAGCTCTTTTCTGAATCTTTTCCAATTTTTCAACATCCTTTTTGAATTGTGGACACCAGAACTGGACACTGTATTATAATGATGTTTTCACAAATGCAAAATTCCACCTCCCTACTCCTATAGAATCATAGAATATCAGGGTTGGAAGGGACCTCAGGAGGTTATCTAGTCCAACCCCCTGCTCAAAGCAGGACCAATCCCCAGACAGATTTTTGCCCCAGATCCCTAAATGGCCCCCTCAAGGATTGAACTCACAACCCTGGGTTTAGCAGGCCAATGCTCAAACCACTGAGCCATCCCTCCCCCCCTACATGATATTGCCCTGCTTATACATCCAAGGATTGTGTCTGCCCTTTTAGCTACAGTGTTGCACTGGAGCTCATGGTCCGTTATTACCCCTAAATCCTTTTCAGTGTCATTGCATTCCAGGATAGAACCCCCCATCTTGTAAGTGTGGCCTACATTCTTTGTTCCTAGATGTATGACTTTGCATTTAGCTGTATTAAAATATGTTGTTCAAATGAGCCCACTGTACTAAGAGATTTCTTTGACATCTCATTTACTCTTGCATTTTGAGATCAGTTAGCCCATTTTAAATCCATTGAGTATGGGTTAGTTTGATTTTGAATAGTGCTAATTTTTTAAAATCAGAATATCATGTGAGACTAAGTCAAATGGCTTATAGAGGTCTATTTTTATCGACCAAACTTGGGATCTTATAAAAATTACATTGTTTGTTTGACAGACCTATTTTCCATAAAACCATGTTGACTGGCATTAATTGTGCTACTATCCTTCAGTTCTTTACTGATTGTATCCCATATCAGCTTATCCGTGATTTTGCTCAGGGTTGATGCCAAGCTATAGTTGCCCATGTCACCCCCATTTACCCTTTTTAATTATTGGACTAATAGCTTTTCCCCCAGTCCTCTAGAACTCTTCCCAGTGTTACAAGATTTGTTAAAAGTCAGCCTTAATGGTTCAGAGAGCTCCTTGGCCCATTCTTTTAATGTGGTTGGTGCAAGTTTTCCAGCCCTTCTTATTTAAAAATATTTTACATTAATAGTTGCTGTTTAGCCTCCTCCCTAGTTAATGGTAGAACAGAAAGTATTTTGTTATCATGGTATATGAATGCATGATCATGCTTCCTTCCAAATACAGAACAGAGATAAATATTGAATACATCTTCCTTTTCTACATCCTGATTGACAATTTTATTATCCTTATCTAAAACTAGACCTATACCACTAATAGGATTCCATGTGTGCTTAATATATTTAAAGAATTCTTTCTTATTGTCCTTACCCTTACTGGCAATAGATTTTTCATTGACATCTTTAGCTTTCCTTATCAATTCTCTCAATTTCTAACTTAATTTGTACTCATTGCTATTAGCATCTCTTTTTTCTGTTTGCTAGATTAGATATAAGTTTTGATTTTTTAGTTTTTGATTTTACCTTCCCTCTTGAATATGATTTTTTTTTTACCCACAGAAAACTTACTTCATGATTGCAGAGTTAATTCCCAATTATTACTCTCATGCTTTTGTTTACATTTTTTCTTCCACTTAATTTTGTTCATGATTGTTTTCAGCTTTGGGAAATTGGCCTTTTAAAAGCCTCAGGAATATATAACACTAGTCAGGGCTGTATTCTATTTACACATAAATAAGATTAGACCATGATCACTTGCACCTCGGCAATTATAAATTTGGTCTTATATAGGAACATAGGACATATGAGGTCTAATATAGGAACATAGGACATATGACTGGAAAGGACCTCCTGGGTCATCAAGTCCAATCTCCTGCTATTAGGCAACCCCGTCATATAATCCTGTTCACAAACTTATCAAGTACCATCTTAAAAGTAGTTAGGTTGTTTCTCCCTGTGACAGATACGGCAATATCCTTGGAAGACCTTATTGTATTAAGTTTATGTATTATTGTGGGCTGGGATTGTATGTAACCTCTTGAGGGGGGAGATATGACAGATGTGAGACCTGGGAGTTCAAAAGACTACACTGAAAATGTGCCAGCTAAGTATGGGCTTTGGTGACAATAAATGTTAAGTGGATTTCATGGAGAATCACTAAGGAGAGGTTAATGCAAAGAAACAGCCTTTTGAAACTACACCTTGAGGGTAATTTTCTGCTGATTACCTGTAAGAGAAGGCCAAGATCAAAGGACCAAACTGCATAAAGAAATGACTGATCTGCAAAACCCTTGTTCGGTTCTGAATCTAAGACTGATGGACTTGTAACCATGGAGAAAACTCAATTGTGGGTTTTGAAGGACTAAAACCTACCAGAGCCCTAGGTTGAAGTGGGGAGGCCTCTGGTAGGCTTTTCAGCACGTGTTTAGGTTCTTTTATTGTTCAAATACGTTTCCTCTGTAATGCTTTTACTTTAAGAATAAACATGCTTCCTTAGAAGGAACTGTATGGTAACTTATAACTGGGGCCAATACACTGGTCATAGCCTTCAGAGAGAAAGCAATGCACAGGCTCTGACCTTTTTAGGCATTCTGGCTTGCTGAGGATATCACAGTGTAAATCAGGGAGTTGTGACGCCTTAAAATCCCTGGCAAAGAGGGAGAGAGATGTGAGTCTCCGCCCAGGAGAGGTGATGGTTGGGAGCCAGAAGCCTAAAGTGGATGCCCTTGATGGACTACAGAGGAGGAATATTGGTGGCGTTACCCTAACTCTATGACAGCCCCCATCATTCCTATTGGAAGGCTGTTCCAAGAAACTCCCTCCTCTGGTTAGAAACCTTCTTCTAATTTACACCTAAATTTATTCATGGACAGTTTATACCCATTTGTTTTGGTGCCAAATCTGCCCTCTAGCTTAAACAGCTCTTCTCCCTCCCTGATGTTTACCTTCCTGTTGTGTTTATAGAGAGCAATCATATCTGCTCTCAGCCTTTGCTTTGCTAGGCTAAACAAACCAAACTCTTACAATCTCTGCTCATAAGATAGGCACTGTATTCCTAGTAGTCCTTCTCTGCAGTATTTCCAGTTTTAATTCCTCTTTCTGATTTCAGTTCATTAAGTTCCTGAGTTCCTTGGATGTGGTAATTTCTATTACTATACACTCATTCCCTCTAGCCATCCTACACTTTCCAAAATGTTCTACATTATCATCTTTATTGAAAACTAAGGCAAAATATTCATTTAGTTTTGGGGCCATACAAAGATTATCTTTAATCTCTAACCCAGCTTCCCAACAACCTGCTTCCTGCCTTAAGATATTGCCACAAAATATCTACAAATGTACTTTAAATTTTTATTGATTTATTTTCAAAACAGGAAAGTGGGGTTTTAATTAAAAATGTCACAGAAAGTGTCTGCTTTCCTCTAAATTTTTTGACTTTTCATCATTGAACCACAAATGGCTAAAAAGGAACATCTGTAAGTTTTGGTTTTTCAATGAAAAGTCAAAATTTTCCATAGAAAATTAAAAATTCCAACCAACTCTAAGAATGAATATAATTCTGCTTCTCATTTAGCAGAAGACCACTTCCATTTTGCAAACAATTTTAGCAAGTCCACTGAGTGCTGGCTTAAGTCAGGTTTCTCTGTATGCTGGGTAATTTACATTCAGTAAAAGAAATATAACAAGGCGTGGTTATTTAAAAAAAATCATTAGGAGTGTACATTTTTAGGTGATAAAAAAGGATGTTATGTGAGGCAATGTTGTATTCAGTTCTTGACTTTCTAAATTTATTCTTCACAATTGCTGATTAGTTAATAAGGAAACTCTAGAGCTGCCCAAGAAAACTGAATATTTCTTCTGTGGGGAAAAAAAGTTTTCAGAATTTTTTTCATTCTGAATCAGTTCTAAAAGCCAAAAAATTGCAATTTTTCACAGAACTGAAATTCTGCAATAGCTCATTTTAGGAACACTGAAACATTCCTGCAGCAGGAAATTTTTTGACCTATAGTACTCTAGTAAATCGGTTTTACCAACGGGGTGACAGGTTATTTATTTAAAATGTCTGGAGGGTAAAACTTGGACATCACAGGATCTTTTGAAACTCTGATACAGTTTACTTGACCAGCATTTTATACAATCTTATAAAATGTAGTGCCTGAATCACCAGTGGTTCAAATAAGCCATAAACCTGGTACATCTGATCTATCTTATGCATTGTTTTTTACTAGAGCTGGCTGAATACCACAAACATTTGTTCAAATATAAACTATGAATTAGCTTTGATAGTGTTTGCAACCTCACTTAATCGTTTTCTGCAAACACTTGCACAACACAAGTAGATTTTTGTTAGGTATGATGTTCAAGGAATGAGAACGTTTTGAAATATTTGTACTGGAGATGTTTGGTAGCCATCCTGAAAACTCTTTGTGTTGTCCGATCAGAGATCGGAAACAATACTATGCAGTTTACCTAACCAATCACACAGTACAAATGCTCAAAAAATATAATCACAGTTTATAGTCCCAAACCAAACTATAGGCTGATATGTTGTACTCATATACTTCATTAGTGAATAATAAATTCATGAAAATTTAGATCTGTTTGTGAATAAATCACAAGTAGAAGAGGAACTACGTTCACCAGATAAATTGTTCTCTGTGAGTAGCTCAGTTAGTGTCATTTTTAAGACCGCTTTTCTTCCAACATACTGGTATGCAGATTAGCTCCACATCATGCAATGCTGCAGCATCTGACATTTCCCTGTGATATATTTATTATTTATACATAGGTGTGCACAGAGCTTGTGCTTACAATAATCTGTCTTTATGTCTGTCTTCCTCTCAAATGAATTTTTGTCCTAGAAATTCCTTGGAGTTCATTACTGGTGGGGGGTCCTGTTCATTGAAACTCATTATTGTTCTAATCAATTACACACACGAGTGTAAGTGATCACATTATAATAGTCAGACCCAGCCATTCAATGAAAATTTAATTACAGAGTACAGAGACATGACAAAAAATTCATGTCTGTGTTCAGGAATGCAACTCCTCAGTAGCAGTTGGTTACTGAACGTTTTCATGCTACTATACCTTCTCTTAATCACACCTTTTTTTTAATGAAACTGCAACTGATATAGACAGCAGTTATAATGGCTCCCTAGCCTCATCCTATTTCTGGAATTTTAAAGTTCTTTTGTTAGCTCTTTGGGTGATACCATGTACCACAAATTACATGGCCATTTCCAAAAACCACTCGACAGCTTGAAACTACAGGCTGATTCCGAGGCTGGTGTAAAATCAGTGTAGCCCAATTGACTTCAATGGAACTGTACCAATTTGCGCCCAGCTGAGGATCTGGTCGTATTATGTGATTACTTTACGACTCCAGAAAGAGAGATGCAGGCAACCCCGACTGAACACATTATAAAGCATTGGAGCAAATACCTTGTCTTAGAGTATTGTACTGCGGTAAAACACCCTGTACATCAACAGCTCAATACAAATAATTAATAGGTTACTTCTATTACCACAGTGGGTATAGAATAGAATACCAAAATACTAACACAGGACAGGACAGCACAGCCCCTATTGGGAATTACTTCCCAATCTAGATGAGCACATGGAGGTGAGTGTGTGGCCCTTCGGCTCCTCCAACTGGCTCCATTCCTTGTTGCCCCAACTCCATTTTTGAACCACTGACCCAGTAGTATCTGAGCACCTGCTTCCATGGCTCATCCTCTCAATAGCTGGCACTTGTCCAGGGGAGCTAACCACCCGTACCAGGCAGAGACACTTGGGGCAGTACCAGGCGGAAGTTGCTAGATCAGAGAATTGGACTGTCTCACCACCATCATGATCCTACCACTGAAAGCCAGAATCACAGTAGGACCAAAGAAGTAACAGGTTACTGCTTACATAGTAACAAAAAATAAATAGTAACATAATAATAATAATATTAAAAAGTAATTAATCTTTGTCAGCAGTCAAGACAATAATTAATCTCCACCCTGTGTAGAGTCATTTCCAAGATCATGGTCTCCCTTTCTCTGTGTGCCTCTTTCTATTGCCTGCGCTAAAGAATAAAGGTTTTTAAGGAGCTTTCTTGAGCTTCTCTAGCTATTTTAGAAGGTCCCTTATGAAAATATGATGTGAAAGATTATGAAAGATGTGGATGTTTAAAGACAATTATTGAATTGTTACTGGATTTTCTTGAGCATTTGTACTGTATCTTTTCTTTAATTGCCTTTGTCGGATATGGAACAACTTCATTTTGCACACAAAGAGCTTATGGCATAAGAGAAAACTATTTGGAAGGGGCTGGGGGGGCGGGAATTGGCAACATTGCTGTGGCCAAAGTGGTTCTTATTCCCTTCAACGAATCATCAAATAAACCAAAATTCACCCATTTCACTTTCTTTTTTTAAAGACTTTTCACGGAGCTTGAATTGTTGCTAAAGTTATATACTGATGCTAATCTAATGTAATGAGATAATGTATTGCTAGCACATGCCTGCTTTTCCAATCTAATGAAATATGGTGATTAAAATAGTATACATTGCATGAGGTGCACTGTGGAGTGTGTGTTTGATATTAGCAGGGAGGCATTATTAAAATATAATAGGTAACACTGCCAGTATGTTATCTTCAGTGCTTTTGAAGCTTATTCTCTTCATATATAGATATACATGCTTCATATATAAAAGCTTTTGAAGCATATTCTCTTCGTATATATATATATATATATATATATATATATATATATATATATATATATACACACACACACACACACACATACACACACAATCACACTAGCTCTTTTTGTGAGCACTTTGCATTTGACAAAATATACAGGTATTCATAGCCGAAACATTTCAAAGTAACGTATTAATAATGTTCAGAATTGAATCATATACATTTAATGCTGCATTTGTCATAGTGGACTGATCTGCAAAGACAAAATTTACTGACTTAAAGTCACTGCAATCTACACAAAGAAATGAGCATGTTGAAAAGCATCTATAATCGTGAGTGACAAAATAGGCAGCATCTGGAAATGGGGAAGGTGTTACCAAAGTGCCTCATCAGATCCCCATGGAAAGGATTTCTATGAGTTGAATTAGAGCAGTTGAAAGGCTCTGTCTGACTCTCAATTTTACCTGATGTATAATTATAAATAGTGTGTTGTGTTACTCTAAATAGCATGGTTAAATAAAGACCTGGTTTTACAAATTAGCTTCCTGTACTTGCTGGCTGTCAGTGCTGTGAAAAGAACCTCTTTAGCCTGTAAATATCAAAACCGGCAGCAGCTCTAACTCAGATAAGAGCTACTTGATAACAAGGGCAGGGGAAACCAAGGAAGTTTGCTTTGCTGTTGCCATTTACTAAACCTGAATCTGAATGAGTCCAGAAGGAAGGTGACCCCCACCCCCCTTCCAGGAAAAAGTCAAAATATTGATACTAAAGGTTCCAGCAGCACATCACCTTCCTCTTCAGGGACAGGTCTGCTTAACTGTGGGTAAGCCATACGCAGAGATTAGGGACAGAGATGTAAACACTGTGGGCTCCAGAGAGCTGGACGAAATTAATCAATAGTGGTGGACACTCCACAATGAGGTGAAGAAGAAGGCAACTGAATGTGCAGAGGCTGGAAAGAGGAGCTCCAGCTAGGGGCTGAGGGGAAAAAGAAGGCCAAAAGGCTGTTTTCCAAGGGGAGACATTGGTGCTCCATTCGGTCCAGCAGACGGCTCAACATGGAACAGGGGGACTGGACTGACAAACCGTCACCCCACAGCGGAGTATACGGTGTATGAGTATATAGTGTGTGTGTGCACGCCTTAGGGTATGTCTACCCTGTGAGCTGGCAGTATAATTTCCTGCTCAGGTAGTAATACACATCTTTACAATCCCCATCCTTACCCTTCTTTAAACCTTTATTAGATAAAAAAATCATTTTAAAACCTCTGTCTGTGTTTCTTGGACTGTCTATCTTTCTACTCTTAGAAGATTGGATTACCCCACAAGCAGCCTCTGTAGCACAGACTCGACACCAACATCTAAAATCTTAGATAGCCTGGGTTCCTTCCCACACCATTAGAAAATCCCTGTACACCTAACCCCATAGCTATCCCCACAATGCCCAAATAGCCATGCAATATCTTCCCAAGGTGCACAGCCACCTAGCACCTTTTTTGAAAGCCCAATGAGCACATAAATGCCCCTTATCAGGTTAGTTAGGCATGAAACTCCATGTTTGGACAACTTAACCAGCTTTGATGCTTTGCCAGTATAAATGGTGTACAGCAAAGGTTCTCAAATTGTGGTTTGCAGACCACTCCATTCAGGTGGTCCACACCCTCTAAGGTGCATGCCTGGGCAGACGCACACGAGAGAATGAAGGGCCACCCACCTAATTAGTGGAGCCACGCAGTTATGGCTCCACTAATTAGGTGCCTAGACCCTGGAGAAGACGCACATGTAAGGTGAAGTGGTGGCTTTGGGGGGAATATGGGGTAGGGGGCAGTCAGGTGAGAAGAGCGGGTGGGGGGAATTTGGGATGTGCAGGGTTGCGGCGGCCAGATAAAGACTTTCCCCAGCTCCAGGACGGTGGCTGCCAGGGACAGAAGGCCTTCTTTCCCAGCCTCAGCTCTGTGGCTGCTGTGGTGGAGGAGAGACCCCTCTCCTTCCCAGCCCCATCTCAGGAGCTGCTGTGGTGAGGGAGAGAGAATAAGACACACACACCCCTCCTTCCCAGCCCCAGCTTGGGGGCTGCCAAGGCAGGGGAGATAGCGCACATCCATCATATTAGAAAGGTAAAACTACTTATATTAAAATATGAAAAGTGTGTGCTTTTATTTGTAGAACAAAAAAAGTTTATTATTATTTTTATATAGCGCTTTTATCCAAAGCGTTTTATAATAGTTAGCTAATGGTACAAACAACATTTGGAAAGATCATTAAGTGGTCTGCAGAGACCCTCAGCAATTTTCAAGTGGTCTGCAAAGAAAAGAGTTTGAGAACCACTGGCGTACAGAATAAAGGTCCAATCCTGTGAGGTGTTGGGTGTGTTCAACACACAGTGAAGTCGTGAAACTACAGCCTGTGCCATACTGACATATATTATAAGACAGTACTGTACAATGGAAAATTATAAGAGATGGGTCATTTTTTGCATTTCAAAAGAAACGTTTTATATCAATCTACATAGCAAACTATCCAATCCCTACCCACGTCATTCATTCTATTCATGTTTATTGAAGGAAAGCAAAGGGAACTGCACACCTAGCGTTATTTTCCACGTATATGAGGGAATTTGAAGTTTGGGTGATTTTAACATAATGGATATTGTAAGCTGGTTAGGCTCCAGAATAGAGTATTTTAGTAAGTGAACCACTTCATTTTATATATAGCAGCAATTAATTATCCTTTTAACAAAATTGATTGTAGCAAGAGCACATTTTTTTCCCCAAGGAAAAAAGAAACTACAAAATTTTAACCAATTAAAATCAAGTAGCTAATAAAACCCAGTAGCCACTAACATGCAAAATGTTTTGCTCCTTTAATATGATTTGCTCTAACTCTACTGGAAAAGCAACACGGAGAAAATAAGCTCTTCATCAGATCTGGCAGCTGAAGGGGAGGGAGGAAAAATAAAAAAAATAAAGAAAGGGATGAATAAAACATGTTTTTCTAAGCGTAGATTTGATACAGTAGTGATAATTTAACTTAGTTCTAAGTACACTGGGCGATAAATGGCCTCATAAATGTGCAAGGTAAACTCTGAGAATACAGAAAGGAGCCATTTATTGCCTTGTAACATCAAATGCAAACTAAAATTATCTCCTAAATAACAGATTTTCTAGTTGGGCTGAATTATTGTGTAACAGAGGGACAGTAACTTCCACTGAATCGCTCCCTTGGTTAACAGTAAAATGAACAGCATGAATTAGATCCAGGTAACGTTAGATGTCACCAATTTTAGCAAATTCAACCTTGAAAACTTTTCCCAGGAAAAGTAAGTCAAAGCTGAGATCGGATCTTGGGTTCATGCTTCTAATGAGCTGTTCAGCTTATACAGGAAAGAATTAAAACACATGGGGGGGAAACTGTAATCTTTGCTCAAAGCTCTGCATAACATCTTATCTGTGTATTTCCTTTTCTTACTGTCATGTTAGCCATTTGTGCCTAACAGAATATTAAGATACTAGGTGATGGAGACGAGTGACGTCCCAACCGCCAAAAGGCTAAGCGATTCTGTTCAGATGACTACTACCCAGATATAGTTTAGTTAAAGTTGAGGTAAATAACTCTCATGATCCCTTGAATCTACCAAATTGGAACAGGTTTTCTCAAAAGATTTCTACTACTTTATGCTTGGATCCAATTGGAAATGCAGCATGAACAGTTTCTAGGGTGATATACATTATGTGTGTGTATATATTAGGTAGCGTTGACACCAATACCTATGCTTGAGGTTGGCGACACACATATATAAAACTTTATGAACTTCCAACAAAATTCAGTTCAAATTTTGGGAGAAGGCTTGGGTCAGTTTTTATCTTATTTAAATCACCTTGCCCATTGCCACTGATGCTGGACTGCTAGCCATTAAAAATTGTTAGATACCTGTATCTGCAAGTATTGTCACTATTTGCTGGTAAAAGTTTCTCTCTCTGCTTCTGTATACTGGGCTATTTTTCTCCTAGCCTTGGTCCCATCTATATAGGATTGGCTCTTTGGGTCCTTTTTCTCCATTCCAGTGTGTCTTGAAGCAGTTCCTCAGAAACTCCGCAGCTAATCACATCCTTTTATATATATCTATCCATCCATTTAGTTTTAGATCTTCCAACCCTTCTCTTACCCTCTATTTCTAAGTTTAACATCCTGTTTCCTACAGTCTACCACTATTCTTTTCTCATGCCCAAGCCATCTGGATTCCCTGTTTTTCTATCATGGGTATCATCTTCACACTTCCCCTATTTTGTTTTTTCCAAACATGGTCCATCCTTGTAACTCCAAGCACTCATCTGAATATTTTCATTTCCAATGTATTCAAGATCTGCTCCTGTTTCTTCTTAGAGCCCAGCATTTGGCGCCATAACAAAGTGCAGGACTAATTAGCATCTTGTATATATTACTTTTCAATTAGATAGGCATTCTCCTATTGCAGATCATTATGCTCACTTCTCTCCGTTTAGTTCATGCCTTTCCAGTTCTGTTTATGAGTTTGTCATTGAGCTCACCATTTTCCTATGCTATCGAACCTAGGTACTTGTACAGTGGCCTATTTCATTTTATAATTAACATTTTATTGGCTCTGCAAAATTTTTGGCTTATGAAAAATGGCAACAAATAGTATAAAGCAGTAGGACAAAATCCTCTTTGTTGAATGCATGTTCAAGCTTGTATCAGAAGAATACAAGAATCCGTAACAGTAATATATACATATCACTTATATAGTATCTTAGACACTTTACAATTAAAGACACTTTACAATTACAAGATTAAAACAATCAAAATCAGTATAAAACCATACTTAAAATGAAGGTGAAATACTAAAAGCCTTCTGAAATAGAAAGGGTTTTTTTAAATGTTGTTTGCGAAAAAAAAGTGTTGATTCTGAGTTGATCCTCAGATCAAAAGGGAAGTCTCTCCACAGTCACGCGGCCACAGAAACAAAGATACAGGCAATGCCTCATGCCCGTGTAAGCTCAAATAGCCTCATCCACTCATACCTATGAGCATGGGACAGTATTGTTATGAACGGTGTTAATGACCCACCATTAAGGGGGTATCTACTCAGCCAGCAGCAGTGAGCCTCCCAGCTTGTGTGGAGAGATTTGGGCTAGCTGGGCTTGTGCTAGTGCTCTAAAACCAACTGTGTAGACAGCACTTTGAAGATGGAGCTCGGGCTGTGGCTTAGGCTCTGAAGCCCATCCCTCTCACTAGGCTATTTTTGGCACGGTAGTATGCACCCTGTGATCCTGAGCCTGTTGACCCAGGCTGGCTGCCGTGGGCTGTGCAGACATAGCCTAAGGGTCTTGGCAGCAAAGGGGATCACAGGCTTTCTTAAAGTGAATTAAGCACTCAGCTGAAGCTCCTTTTTGTAGTAAAAAACAGCTGCAGACAAGGAGGGGAGTGTGGCACTATTGGGGTTTTTCCATGTTTCAAATTCAGGGGTGGGAACTCAGACAAAAGTGTTGCATAGACAATCAGCAGAGAGTCTATGCAGGTCCCTGGAGGCAAACAGAACTGTTTTGTGGGATTGGGCCACGGTGCCTGGCCTGAGGATTCTGCAGCTACAGAGCGGACTGTATGTTGTTTGTTCTTGCTACCAGTCAGGGAACCAGGACCTTAGAGTATTTATGTAGTGTCATTAGTTTATTTACAAAATGTCTCTGACTCTGTCTCACCGATTTCTCACCCAACGGGAAACTATCTTGCAAGGCCCAAATTCTGTCTACCACTTGGTCAAAGGGGCAACAGTATAAACTGAGACAGAAGCTCTGATAGGTAATGGAGAACCAGTCCTTTAGAGGCCTTCAAGTTAAAGCCAAAATCTCATAGTCCACGTGTGGAGTTAAGTTTTCAGCTCATAAAACTGAACTCCAGCTTAATTGGAACTTCATGACGTTTCCCTTGGCATATAGGAGCTTCTTTCAGAGCTGGCAATTAAAGATGTACCTTGTACCCATTCAAAAACAGTAAAAAGGCTCCTTAGATATTCAATGACAGTTTTTTTTTCCTCTTGGCAGTGGGACTTGCCAGGGGAACCCTCAGAGGCAGTGTAGAAGTAAGAACTTCCAAAAGATGAGAAGTCTAAGGAAAGTAAAAGTGTAGGCTTGAAGCAAATGGTATTATTAATTATGTTGGACATGCTTTGCCAGAAAAACATTTGATCTAGGGAGAAAGTCACAGAATGTAAAGAGAGAGAGAGAAAGAGAGAACACCATCCTGGAGCTACCCTGCCAGCATCCGCCAGAGGGAATCATGCTATAGCCAGTTTGGCTAATGTCCAGTACCATCTGTGTAATATTATATACAGTATGAAATGAAGAGCCAAACACAGATACTTTTCTTCAGTTAGTGCTGGAGCTCTCCACTTCACCTCTGAAAGTCTGAAACAGCTCCATTTCCAGAACAGGCCTAAAAAGGCTCAAACCGGCAAAATAACGGAAAATGGGTAGAAGGCTCTTTCGTCAATATGAGGATTTTGAAGTCAATAACTTTAGGAATCCTTTGGTGGTACCTCCAGAAATGTTCAAAAAAGTGTCTATAAAAATACTTTCATCTGATTAAAAAGTGAAGAACACTTCTGTTTTGGTGGATTGTTGAAGCCACTGAAATTAAGGGCATCCTCTCTGACTGGCTAGCACATTCTTAAGTGGGTGATTTCAATATTTTCAAAAGCCTTTCCCCCCCCTGTAAGGAACAGCAGGGAGACCTGGAGTCAATGGAGTTACACCCAGGATGGATTTGGGTCCTTGAGTTTAATGTAGCAAGTTTTTCTCCATTCAATCATTGCAAAATCTGAATGAACACACAGGTGCTGGAACTAGTGACAAATGAGGGTGCTGCCGCACCCCCTAGCTTGAAGTGGTTTCCATCATATACAGGCTTTACAGTTTGGTTCAATGGTTCTCAGCATCCAGGGCCAACTCCAGGCACCAGCCTGGCAAGCAGGTGCTTGGGGCGGCCGCTCCAGAGAGGGGCGGCACGTCCAGGTGTTCGGCGGCAATTCGGTGGACGGTCCCTCACTCCCGCTCGGCGCGAAGGATCTCCCGCCGAATTGCTGCCGCAGATCGCGATCGCAGCTTTTTTTTTTTTTTTTGGGCTGCTTGGGGCGGCCAAAACCCTGGAGCCAGCCCTGTCAGCATCCCCACTATACAAATTGTTCCAGCACCCCTGAATGAATGCAGAGTTCAAGGATTACCAAAGATTGAGTCTTTTCAAAGGAAGGAGAGACAAAGGATAAACAGTGGACTCTGCTCTTTACTGGAGGGGATGGCACAATTAGCATACAGCCTGTGTCAGGATTATATTTTCTTCTGTGCAGTTTGGTGAAGCATGGATGGTTTCCTGCATGACTTATAAAATTGGTTAAAGTTTATACAATATTTGGCATAAGTCCTATCCTCAGGATTTTGGCCTGAGCCTCAAGCTTCTGGAGGTTTCCTCAGAAGTTTCCCAAAGTCTCAGGACATTTGGTGGTTCTGCAGCTGCACCCAGGATAATAATATTAAACTGAATGTTTGCGTATGCATTTTAGACACATTGTTGGAAAATGTGGCCTATTATATTTTTCATTTAATTTTTTTTGTGGCCCCGGGCACTGCCAGGTACTGAGCAAACCCATCACTTAAGGGCCAGGTAGTGTTGTTGGTTATACACTTACTGAGGTCAGTAAAAGCCACATGGCCTGCTTCTGGTGGCATTTTTTGCCATAATGTGCAGATCTAATAAAATAAGAGTTCACAGGAGAACGGAGAGTCTGAAGCCATGATAGAAGATACAGTCCGTCCAGCTTCTCCATGTTCTTTACTTCTTTACTCCATTTATCAGGATCCATCTAGCTCTTCTGGAGAAGGTTTCTCAACTGTCTTATAGGAAGAGAAGCAATCAAATACATGTGCCAATCCTTTGTGAAAGATTGTAACCTCTTCTTTTTCACCTGCTGTGTTCTGGTATTTTCCCACTGAAATCAATGACCTGTTAGGATGTACCTGGGTGCATTCTGTATTTCAGCAGGTATGTTGTATCTGGGTGCACCTAAAACGCTTGACATCAGTCATGCAATTAGTATTGTGCTGAGCTCTTTCTTCAGTGGTACGAGCGGTATAAATACAGAACATCAGCTGATAGTTTTAAATAGTACTAAAACAATGGAATCATTTGATCAGCCGATATCATTAGGCCGCTATTCAAATCCGTTTCAAACCAAATTATTTCCCTTGAAAATGTAGAAAATTTAATACATTTTGGCATAGATTCATAGATTCATAGATTATAGGACTGGAAGGGACCTCGAGAGGTCATCGAGTCCAGTCCCCTGCCCGCATGGCAGGACCAAATACTGCCTAGACCATCCCTAGTAGACATTTATCTAACCTACCCTTAAATATCTCCAGAGACGGAGATTCCACAACCTCCCTAGGCAATTTGTTCCAGTGTTTAACCACCCTGACAGTTAGGAACTTTTTCCTAATGTCCAATCTAGACCTCCCTTGCTGCAGTTTAAACCCATTGTTTCTGGTTCTATCCTTAGAGGCTAAGGTGAACAAGTTCTCTCCCTCCTCCTTATGACACCCTTTTATATACCTGAAAACTGCTATCATGTCCCCTCTCAGTCTTCTCTTTTCCAAACTAAACAAACCCAATTCTTTCAGCCTTCCTTCATAGGTCATGTTCTCAAGACCTTTAATCATTCTTGTTGCTCTTCTTTGGACCCTTTCCAGTTTCTCCACATCTTTTTTAAAATGCGGCGCCCAGAACTGGACACAATACTCCAGCTGAGGCCTAACCAGAGCAGAGTAGAGCGGAAGAATGACTTCTCGTGTCTTGCTCACAACACACCTGTTAATGCATCCCAGAATCATGTTTGCTTTTTTTGCAACAGCATCACACTGTTGACTCATATTTAGCTTGTGGTCCACTATAACCCCTAGATCCCTTTCTGCCGTACTCCTTCCTAGACAGTCTTTTCCCATTCTGTATGTGTGAAATTGATTTTTCCTTCCTAAGTGGAGCACTTTGCATTTGTCTTTGTTAAACTTCATCCTGTTTAACTCAGACCATTTCTCCAATTTGTCCAGATCATTTTGAATTATGACCCTGTCCTCCAAAGTAGTTGCAATCCCTCCCAGTTTGGTATCATCCGCAAACTTAATAAGCGTACTTTCTATGCCAATATCTAAGTCGTTGATGAAGATATTGAACAGAGCCGGTCCCAAAACAGACCCCTGCGGTACCCCACTCGTTACGCCTTTCCAGCAGGATTGGGAACCATTAATAACAACTCTCTGAGTACGATTATCCAGCCAGTTATGCACCCACCTTATAGTAGCCCCATCTAATTTATATTTGCCTAGTTTATCGATAAGAATATCATGCGAGACCGTATCAAATGCCTTACTAAAGTCTAGGTATACCACATCCACCGCTTCACCCTTATCCACAAGGCTCGTTATCCTATCAAAGAAAGCTATCAGATTGGTTTGACATGATTTGTTCTTCACAAATCCATGCTGGCTATTCCCTATCACCTTACCACCTTCCAAGTGTTGGCAGATGATTTCCTTAATTACTTGCTCCATTATCTTCCCTGGCACAGAAGTTAAACTAACTGGTCTGTAGTTACCTGGGTTGTTTTTAGTTCCCTTTTTATAGATGGGCACTATATTTGCCCTTTTCCAGTCTTCTGGAATCTCTCCCGTCTCCCATGACTTTCCAAAGATAATAGCTAGAGGCTCAGATACCTCCTCTATTAGCTCCTTGAGTATTCTAGGATGCATTTCATCAGGCCCGGGTGACTTGCAGGCATCTAACTTTTCTAAGTGATTTTTAACTTGTTCTTTTTTTATTTTATCCGCTAAACCTACCCCCTTCCCATTAGCATTCACTATGTTAGGCATTCCTTCAGACTTCTCGGTGAAGACCGAAACAAAGAAGTCATTAAGCATCTCTGCCATTTCCAAGTTTCCTGTTACTGTTTCTCCCTCTTCACTAAGCAGTGGGCCTACCCTGTCTTTGGTCTTCCTCTTGCTTCTAATGTATTGATAAAAAGTCTTCTTGTTTCCTTTTATTCCCGTAGCTAGTTTGAGCTCATTTTGTGCCTTTGCCTTTCTAATCTTGCCCCTGCATTCCTGTGTTGTTTGCCTATATTCATCCTTTGTAATCTGTCCTAGTTTCCATTTTTTATATGACTCCTTTTTATTTTTTAGATCGTGCAAGATCTCGTGGTTAAGCCAAGGTGGTCTTTTGCCACATTTTCTATCTTTCCTAACCAGCGGAATAGCTTGCTTTTGGGCCCTTAATAGTGTCCCTTTGAAAAACTGCCAACTCTCCTCAGTTGTTTTTCCCCTCAGTCTTGATTCCCATGGGACCTTACCTATCAGCTCTCTGAGCTTCCCAAAATCTGCCTTCCTGAAATCCATTGTCTCTATTTTGCTGTTCTCCCTTCTACCCTTCCTTAGAATTGCAAAGTCTATGATTTCATGATCACTTTCACCCAGGCTGCCTTCTACTTTCACATTCTCAACGAGTTCCTCCCTATTTGTTAAAATCAAGTCTAGAACAGCTTCCCCCCTAGTAGCTTTTTCAACCTTCTGAAATAAAAAGTTGTCTCCAATGCAGTCCAAGAATTTGTTGGATAGTCTTGCACTTGGCATGGGCATCCAAGTGCTGTAAATACTTTCAACGCTCATCTTGTAATTTGTATTCAGGAAGGTTTAATTAAGATTTCCTGAATGCAGGTGTCCATGTTAGCTAGAGCCTTAGTCCTCCTCTGAAGCCAAGAATCTAAGGAGCATTTCTTCTACCTTGGCTGGAGGTGTACATAGATCAGTGCAGCTGGAGTCTGCCAATTTTCCAATTAATTCTGTGCAATTCTGCACTATCAATTCAACGAGTGACTTGAATAATCCCTACTTAGAATGAAAATCAGCTCCTTGGGGAGAGCTATATAAGGGAGGCTGTACAGTATCCTCCATAAAGGGGATGATTATCATCCTTCTAAGATACTCTAAGTGCATACATATTTCTCAGCCCTCGGACTATCATATTATTATCATGTGTACTCAGAACCTGATCCAAAGTCTATTGAAGTCAATGGAAAGTCTCCAGAGTGAGCCCAATTCAGATCTGTTGTAATCAAGTGCAATAATTCTATTGATTTGAGATGTATCTGCCTACAATTGAATGTTGACCCCCTATGTTGAATTTTAAGGCCCCACTTTGTAGGAATTAATAGTAATCTATATTGTAAAAAGTCCCAGGATCATGAATGGATGGTACCAGGGTAACTACTCGTGCTTTTATGCAAGGATCTTTCCTAGATACTCTTACAGAACTCATGCATAGTACAGGATCATGCTGGATAACCTTTACAATTTTGCTACATATTTGGAGCCACTAATGACCACAGGAAAACCATGTGTGGTCATTGCTATTTTTAATTACCAATCAAAACGCAGCAGCTGAGCAACTCAAAATACTGGTGGGTCTGTCAGTCAATATGAATCTGATGATACTGTGCCAATTTCAAAATGCATATTAGATTCTCAATGTTTTTCTTTGCTAGTGACATTTCACCCATTTATTTATCTCCCCTTACAACCTTATCTGAAGATTCAAATCTTGTGCCATTTCCTGTTCTTATTACAATCTTTTTCACAAGAATGAGGTTTTAAAATCCTTCATACATTCTGTGAAAATCAGTACAGTACCTGATTCACTCTGACCTTTTCCATGTTCCTCATTGACTTGGCTGGCCAATTTCCTTTCCTACTTCTCTATCCCCCAAGCAACCTGTGAGCAAGAATTGAAAATAATCAGCCTATCAAAAAGTCAGCATTGCCTGCATACTTCTGGCTGGACATGATGGCCAAGATCAGTATCATCATCATCATCATCATCAAGACACCAAAGTTGTACAATTTTGATTACCTCTCGACAAAGGTTAAAGGAAAAATCCAACAGTGGGATTATACTTATAGAAAAATCTCCTGCCAGCTGTATGGGCATAAAAAAGATATCCTAATAACTACATTGAACTACAGGGGAAGTAAATTATTGACATAAAGCAAAACATGCCTTAAATATTCTAATCAAGAATGATGAATAGAAAGTCTGATGTTGTGGTTTAGGACACAGGAAATGCAATTAGCCATTGAAAATCATAGGAAAAAATCAAAGATTTTTAACATTTAAAAGTAAATATTATTTTAAAATGAAACAGGCTAACACATACTGTTAAAGCCACTGTTTAAATAAGCAATTTTAAAAAGTGATTATTAAAAATGAAATTGCATCTCTGCACATCTTCTTTCCCCTGCATTCCAAAGGTGATCTGAATTGGAGATGTGTGATTTTAATCTAATGCCTAACATGAGATCCAGTCTGATTAGATAGCAAAATTTCAGCACGTGACGGAATGCACCCCTGTATTCACAACCTACACATCACTGTAATACTCTTTTTACAGAATATGCCTTGTGAGGTGTCATTTGAAAATGCATAACTCACTGGTCAATAATATCATGGTGAAATGAATGTAGCAACATTATTTGTAAAGTTATGAACATAAGATGAATTTATGACAAATGTTTTTATCGGACCAGCTTGGGAGTGGGTAAACAAGTTTCTCAAAGACAAAGGACAAGCTGACACCTCTAGCCAGGAGTCATCAAAGTTGATGGGCAATAACCGGTCAAGTGACCATTCTTTGCCAGATAAGGGGAGCAGGAACAGATTTATTTGTATTTTAACAAACAAGAGCCTGGAACCTCTTTCACCATGAGACTCCATGTCTCCGTCCTCACAGCTGGAAGGAAGTTTATCTAGGGATAACCCTCAGGAAAATACATTTCAAAGGTGACTGGACTATAAAAGGCCGCGCAAAAACACTCCAGATTTTAATTCTCTTTCTTTTTCTCTCTCTCACCTGAGAAAACAAAGGAACTAGCCCTTTGAACTTTGGGGGCAGATCCTGACTTAAGAATTTGGTCAGCCCTCTTGCTGGAAACATGTGGTAAGGATTTTACCTTGAACCAAGTCTAGTTTGTTAAGCTTTAGTTACTTTAAACGTGTTTTATCTTTATTTCTCTTGTAACCATTTCTGCATTTAAAGCCTTATACTTGTACTCACTTAAAATCTCTCTCTTTGTGGTTAAATAAACTTGTTTTATTCTTTAATCAAAACTAATCCAGTGTTGTCTTTAAATTGAACTGTGTGGGTGACTCCATTTGAAGTAGCAAACTGTTGTCCATTGATTCCTTACAAGGGCAATGGACCTCCAATATTTGGATTGTCCAGGAGAGGGCTGGACAGGACAGAATGTGCATTTTGGGGAAAAATCTGTGATTGGGAGTGTGTTAGAGTCATCCTGCAAGTGATAGCCAAGGCCGATGAAAGCCAGAGTGCAACTGGAGTGTACTGGCAGGATGCAGTTATACAGACACTGCAGGTGTGACCTGCATGCTGCTTGTGAGCGGCCCAGGTTGGGATTTTTCACAGCATAGCATCGTAAGGTACCCAAGGTTGCAGGGCAGGTGGTGACACAGCCCTTGGATTGCACCCTGGAATATCATAAATAGATTATAGAATTGGTAATATTCTGGACTCATAAATCTGCAAATCAGCCGCAAACTCTGCCTCTCGATACAGGCATGTAACCTCTGTTGAAAGACCTATTGTTTGCATTCAGAACTTCATGAAAATTTGATGACTATACAAGACACAAACAAAATGTATGTTAAAGTAAGGATGATCATTATTTATTTATGGGCCTGATCAATACCTAGTGAAATCCTTCTGTTGATTTCAATGGGCACTGGATTAGAAAAAAAATGGGAATTGGATTTGAAAACAACTGACAGTTGTAAGGATTTCTAATAACTGGTTTTATAGATTGCAAAATATATTTCTGTTACTTAGCGTATATATAACACTTTGAAATAAAACCCTCGTCCTTTGCCTGCCTAAAATAGCAAAACTAGTCACTGCCTTTTCCCAGCTATTCCTCTCCTGCTATATTTTCAGGTTCTTTCTTTTGGGCTGCTCTGGAGAGGACGTTTCCAAACTGCCATGGGTGATGCTTAGAGGATTGCTCAGCAAGGCATATTCAGTAGTGTAGCATGTGAGCATTGCAGCTGTCACCTTCCTTCCTGAGGCCGATATCTCTGTAACAGCCTAGGGCTTACAATCAGAAGTTTACAAAGTGTGGAACTCCCACTTGACAACAAGCAACCTCCGTCCTCTGTGCTGCTTCAGAAAGCGCCTACTTATTTTGTATGACGTATTGCTTTTAAATGCATAACAGAATTCAGATTTCTAAATAGAGTGCTTCCTTTGTGGCAAGAAGTAAATATTCCTCCTGATGTTCAGTGGGGTAAGCGCCAAGCTCCAATACATTTTTGTATGAAAAAAAAAGACACTTTTCACAAGACTCTATAGTAAGCACGTTTCCAGATGAAAAAGGTCCACCATAAATAAAGTTTGCAACTACAATGCTTCAGAGTTGTATTCAGGAATTCAAACTATAATACATATATTTTAGTGACTCCTTTATCCAGTGTAAAAAAATGTCATGATAACTATAATTGTGCTCCCTACATTGTTTTTTTTTAAATCATCCATCCCTTAAGATCATCAAACAGGAACAGTAATTTAACACAAAACCTGATCAAATCCAGTTTTATTCCCCTCAAACGTAAACTTCCTTGTTAGGAATGAATTGAACCACAATATTGTCCCAATCTACATAAGTAAATGTTCCTTCAGACCATGTGTTAATTTAACTTCACTTGTTGTGTTAATGATGTGGCCAACATTTTCTAGTACTTTTGTTCCTTAATTTTTGTAGTGCCCAATATGAGACACCTGAAAGGAATCTGACTTTCACAAGGAGGATGCTCAGCGTTTTCTGAAATACAGACCTCATTAGGGTGTCCCATGTTGGGCAAGTAGAAGTTAAGTATTAATAAAAGAAAGACAGAAAAACTCTTGCTGCTCTCACATTAAGAAAAATTACCTGCAAGAAGTTAAGAATTCTGGTGCCAGGGCATATATGGTGTATGCCTGCCTATACTTGAGTTACTTTGATTATTATATTGTAGACAGGGGTCAGAGTAAGCCATTATTCAGGAAATGTTTTACTAATACCTATATGATGCCTCTCCAGCATCTATCCTGGAAACAAAATAAGATTTCATTTGACAAAGTTAAGTTTCTGTCCCTTAAAGCTGAAAATAAAACTTTCCAAACATAACCCAATGCAGTGCTGTTCTCCTGAATCTGTGGCAAGAGAGCTGACTCATTAGCTCAGAGAAGTGTGAGCTGCCCAGTTTATCTTGATGGGGTGTGGATTAGGGTTGCCAACTTTTCTATTTGCAGAAAACCGAACACCCTTGCCCCCCTGCCCCTTTTACAAGGCCACGCCCCCACTCACTCCATCCTTCTCCCTCCGTCGCTCACTCTCCCCCACCCTTGCTCACTCGCTGGTGAGGGCTCCAGCTGGGAGTCCAGGCTCTGGGGTGGGGCTGGAGATGAGGGGTTTGGGGTGCAGGAGAGGGCTCCAGGCTGAGGCATGGGTTTGGGATGCGGGAGGGGGTATGGGCTCTGGGTGCTGGCTCCAGGGTGGGGCCAGAAATGAGGGGTTCAGGGTACAGGAGGGGGATCTGGGATTGGGCAGGGGGTTGTGGTGCTTGCAGATATGGGCTCTGGAGTGCACGGAGGGCTCCATGCTGAGGCAGGGGGTTGGGGTGCGGGAGGGGGTGTGGGATATGGTCTGGGGCCAGAAATGAAGGGTTCAGGGTGCAGGAGAGGAATCTGGGCTGGGGGTTGGGGTGTGCGGGCTCCAGGTGGCACTTACCTCACGTGGCTCCCAGGAAGCTGTTGGCATCTCCCTCCATCTCCTAAAGCAGAGGCTTGACCACATGGCTTTCCGCGCTGCCCACGCCTGCAAGTACCGCCCCCTCAGCTCCCATTGGCCATGGTTCATGGCCAATGGGAGCAGCTGAGCTGGAGCTGGGGGGCAGCATGCAATGCCCCCATGGCCATCCTTCCACCTAGGAGCCAGAGGGAAATGCTGGCAGCTTCCCGGGAGTAGCATGGAGCCATGTAGGGAGCCAGCCTGTGCCACCGACCAGAATTTTAACGGCCGCTGACTGGAGCTGCCAGGGTCGCTTTTCAGCTGCACGTTCCAGTCAAAAACTGGACACCTGGCAATCCTAGTGTGGATTCTGAAACTTAATCATAGTTGACAATATTGGCCTTTACATTATTTCATCTCTGATCATTTTAGCAGAAACACACACACACACACACACACATATAAGTACTCTTGGAATGGGGATGGTGACTGAGTTGAATAACGTTACCCCTTTTGGCCCAAATAGCTAGCCAAAAATTTGGGGGTCTTGCAGGTTGTTCCAGCTGGGAAAAGAAATTGATGATGGAGTCAGGTATCTTTGCTGCAGTCTTGTTTATTTACATGCAATGTACAAAGTCCTGGTTCTCAAAACACAGGAGGAGCCAAACAGTAGGAGAAAGTTTCTTTGCTTACAACCCCAAGCTACTTTTAGCCAGCATAACATTGTGCTTGCCCTGACTGTGTCTGTAGCTTCCTTCCCAGTTTGTTTCTGTGCACCTCTTTCTGAGTCTGTTCATGTCTCTTTCCTTCCCCATCCACAAACCTTTCCCCAAAACAAAGTGGAGACCCACGTAGTTCTCATTCTGAGTGGACTTGCGTATGTCTTTGTTGGGGAGTGGCTGGGGGGAGGGGGGAAGCTGCTATAAAGGACCGTAACTGTTTCTTACAGTTATTATAGGTGAAGGGTGACAGTTATACCCACCAGCTTCAATGATGTTTTCCACAACCCACAACAATAACAAAACTCTCCACTCCAACCAATTTGAGCCAAGATTTTTTTTTTTAAACTAACTAAACATGCATTCAGGCAGACCTAACAGATAAGAAGAACAGGAGTACTTGTGGCACCTTAGAGACTAACAAATTTATTAGAGCATAAGCTTTCGTGGACTACAGCCCACTTGTAGTCCACGAAAGCTTATGCTCTAATAAATTTGTTAGTCTCTAAGGTGCCACAAGTACTCCTGTTCTTCTTTTTGCGGATACAGACTAACATGGCTGTTACTCTGAAACCTAACAGATAAGAGTACTAAACATCTATGCAAAAGTAGGATTCCTCATTGTTTTTGCTGATACAGACTAACATGGCTACCGCTCTGAAACCTGTCGCATGACATAGACAGAGGTAACGAATTAAGCCTGTAACTACCTTACTCTACATTGTGGACAGATTGTGGCTGGCACTGCATGTGCAAAAGTGCATGGGTAGGGAAATATACAAGGAGTCTTCTTTCGCCTTACATCTGTGTACTGAGCGCAGCCACCATCCAACAGGCAGTGCAAATCTAGCATTGCTGGTGTATGTGAACACACCAAGGGAGCAGAACAGGGAGAAGCTGGGGCTAACAAAGCAGAGCTGATCAGGCACATGAAGGGGTAGATGGTGCACCTGGAAAAGATGTCAGAGTGCCCTCACTGGCATGAAATCATTCAAGTTCCTCTGGTGATTCCCTCCACTTCCTGGCCCTGTACCTCTTGACCCTGCATCCCTCCAAATAAGATGGATTTAAACCACACGGCAGCCCTACATTTATATAGTGACTGCTCTACTGAGACACAAATAACAATGATACTTAGCAGCCGCTAGCTCCTGGTTAAAGGGAGAAAGAGAAGTATGAGGGAACTTCTATTAGGAACTAAGAGAAATAAAACAGCTAGGGATGGACCCAAGACAAAGCTCTGGAGCCAGGAACCCAGCAGCACTGAGGTGTTTGAAACACAGATCCAGATCCAAATTTAGCAGCTTTCACTCATCTCTAGTAAAGAGAAGAAGAAGAAGAAAGAAACAACAAAGGGGGAATATTGGTGTTGGCAGAAAGCATATAGGAGGGGGTATAAAGATGCAATTAAAAAGGAGAGCCTTTCATGGTATATTTCTCCTGTCAATGTCTTTAAAATACAAATTTACGTTTAAGGGTGGTAATTAGTTTTCAGATATTGCGATGACGGGAGATCTGAAAACACACACAGGACCAAGTCCTGTGACTGCAACACTCACCCTAATTAAAGTCTATTATTCCAAATCAGCATTGCTCTTTTCCGCCCCTTGAAAGTTACATTAATTTGATAAAACAACCAGCAGAATTTCTAATGTTAATCAAAGAGATAAAAGTTTCACAGGACAGATCTTCTTTGCATTCTCCCTCTTGTACTTTCACAGAAAAGATCACTGTAGCTGAAAGAAACCCTGAAGGAATGTTTTCCCATTATTGCTTAACAAGAAATAGTCAGCTAATCAAAAGGAGATACAGAAAAAAAAACAACCCAAAACACCCCGCACATCTGCTATCTATATAAACTATCAGAGGGATCCTCTTCACTTCTGCGTAATGAGGCAGCATAGTTTAAAAAACTAAGAGGTACATTTTCACAGGGACACAGTGATCTAACTACATGACTCCTATTGACTCTAACATGGGCTGTGGAGCTAATCCCTACTGACGCTTTGACAATGTGTCCCTAAAGAAGATTAAAGGTGCCAGATGATCTTGGTGTTAAAGTTTAGGCCTTCCTTCTGGAAACCCAGTTGGGAGTAAAAATTCATTTTCATCCAAATGATACCCCAAACACTGTGCTGTATGAATCAAACTGGATTTTGAAGCTAATAATTTTGGAGTTATATGTTAAATATTGTATACCAAGGAGGTTTGTATGCACTGCCATAGCCTATTAGCTGATGTTGGAATATTGCCAGGAGAGACTACTAAAACTCTGTTGATTCATTTGTGGTAGGTGCAGTTTGTTAATCACACTTGGATGCAAGGGAGATAAGAGAGTGGCCTTCTGAGTGAAGGAATATAGGGTCCAGGGCTGAGCATTCCTCTGGGATAAACCTTAAGAAGAGCCAAGCCTTGGGACTAGCTTTGGGCTGCAGTTGTTGTATACATTGTGTTAAATTAGTAATTAAGTCAAATCCCAGGAAGGGGATGAGTTCACAACATATTTTAGCAAAATAGAGATGCACAAATTGGAACAAACCAAACTTTGACGAAATCCTCACTCTGTGAAATTGGCTACCATTTTGTAAAATTTTTCCTTACATTTTCCACATTACTTATCAATCATCCAAAGTGCTCCTCACAGACATATGAGAAAAAGACACAGTCCCTGCCCCTTTCCAGTCTAAAAGAGCAAGAAAGAAGCGAGGTGATAGAGAGCAATTACTGACTGGTACAAAAAATATATGTTAAACTCAAGAGACAAGCCATGAAACAAAAGACGAGAGTTCTGCCAGGTTTTTTTGTTAGAAGTATGGGAAGGCAAGTGGTAGATTTTAAACATCTTACCCTGGGTTGTTCACAAATGGAGTCCTACAAAAATCTGATTTCAGATTATAGGGAGAGCTATGTAAATATTTTCATTAGTTCCAGTTTGTGAGACGACTTCTTGCTCCTCCTGAATTTTACCTTGAGTTTTGGGTTTGACAAATAAAGTAAAATTCAGTTGCCACCACCATATGACTTCATGAGTCTTGACATAAAACTAAAGTTGGTCCATAGTGTGTGTGTGTGAACATTTCCAAGAGTCTGGTTGAGTTTTAATTTTGTATTTGAAACAGGCAGGTTGTGTATGATTTCTGGTTTGGTTGTAAATGTTTTACATGGTTCTATTTAAATAGGAAGGGAGAGCAAAAACAACAACAAAAAAACCCAAAACACAAAAATTAAAAGAGCATATAGGGGAGGCAAGCCATGTGGTTCAGATAAAATACAACATATCAAACTTTCGCCCATCTGTCAAACTAAACCTATGTCAGAACTGAACCTATATGGAGGGTTGAGAAAAGTTGGTTACTTTAATTGGTGAGTTATAAATTATTGCAGAACCTTTTTTCTTATTGGTTTCACCTTAGACTGGAAGCAGAGATACCCAACTACCACTTGAAATATTTCTTACCTAGCCAAATCCATGGAACTATTGAACCTCTCTCAAGAAAGCCTGCTCTTGAACAATTTCCAGCCCAATTTCTAGACCAGAGTTTCAGATAATCCAAACTCAAAACAGCAGGTGACATTTTTTTGCAATATAAATGGCATTAGTCAATCCTTGATTGTACTTTCTCAGCTTAAAAACAAATGCAAGAGAATTTGGAAAAATGACAGCAAACAGAATGTTTCAGTGTTGGCCTGCCAGCAAATTCAAGTTACAGAAGAAAAACTTTAATGATGGTTTAGAAACTGCAGCATGAACTTGTGTTAGCCAAGGAAAGCACCGTTTTCATTACCAAACTTCGCCAATTACAGCAAATTTTGAAATGTGACCAATAGAGCTGGTGAAAATGTTTCAAACTAAAATACTTTTGGTCAAAAATAGACTTTTCAGAAAGTAAACTGGTCCTAAAATACAAAAGGTGTTTTAAAACTTTTTCCAATAGTAACAAAAAGCATTAGCTTATTGATTTTTTGGTGGTTTTCCTTATGTTCTGCTATTGATCACTATTGAGACGATCTCTCTCTTTGTATAGATACATAGTCTTTCTTCTTTTCCCGTGTTCAACCACCTCACTCCTCCTTTTCTTGTGCAGTCATCATACTCTTCTCCTTTTGTTTTCCTTTTTCAAATATTCCATTACAGTACCTCTCTTTTCGCCTTCATTCTCAGTTATTGAACTTCTCTATTTGCATTTGTCTGCTTGTTCGTCATTGAACCTTCAATCCTTTTCTGTGGTTGGTTGGTCATCATCTTGCAGGGTTTGGAGGAGGCATAGAGGGTTTGCACTGCCAATTTTGGCTGGCCAGCTTTGTCGCAGAGTAGGAATTTTTTTTTTTTCAAAATTGAAATATTCCATTTTCAAAATAGGACTTATTTTGGAAACAAACATGAAAAATGAATATGAGTAAAATGTTGATAAAAGTATCAGAGAAAATTTTGGAAAATGAAAACACATCTAATTGAAAGACTAATGGAATGAAAGAGTGTATTTGGTGGGGTGTGTGTGTGGGGGGGAAGATGGTTCTTGAGGCAGCTTTGTTGACAATCATGGTTCTGATGAGCATTGTTTGTTGCATTCACTTCACAGATCATCTGTTACTTGGTGCTAGAATCTCCACAATGGATACAAAAACCTCACATTTCTAATTAGAGTTAGTTATTAGTTTTAAAGGAATTCTTTTGCTGGTCGTTGTTTCAGCAGATAAACAGATATACAATAGATTTGTCTAGGGTTAGGGTACACACAGGAAAGGTTTTACTGAGTTTTAACACCCACAGAGGAGAAGGTTCATGGCTGCCCAGAGGAACTGTATATTCAAACAGTATATGCAAAATTCCATTACAGTCAGCTATATCAGTATTTTTATTTTCTTGTTCAGTAAATTCTTGCCCCTCTAGCCCCCAAGGCTCCCTTTTGCTGAACTGATACCTGGAACACAAAGTGACAAATTCACTACTGCTTTATATGGGACTGCACAAAGTATAAATCAGTGATGACTCTGGCCCAG
Source organism: Malaclemys terrapin pileata (assembly GCF_027887155.1). Classification (NCBI taxonomy): domain Eukaryota; kingdom Metazoa; phylum Chordata; order Testudines; family Emydidae; genus Malaclemys; species Malaclemys terrapin. The sequence continues at coordinate 119,117,709 of NC_071505.1, forward strand.
GGAGCCCTTCCCTATTATTTTTTTTACCTTGCTCAGTGGCACTCGGATTGTTCTTTGAAATGATCTTCTCATCTCAGAGCAGCTGTTGGTGACAAGTCTGGTCTGCATCTAAATAAACAACTAACCTTTCTCTTCAGCACAGACTTCTTGCAGCTACCTTGTCTTCCTCCTGAGCACAAATAATTCCCCCTACTATGCACACATAACACTCGCCTGTCCATTCAAAGTGCAGCTGCTTGGGTCATCTTCCTTGCCCAACATTCTGACATTACTCTCATCTTTAAGCCCTTGAATCAGCAGAGCACTTAAACACGAGCTTAACTTTATCATGTGCTTAAGTCTATCGCTGATGAAATCCACTGAGGTCAATGGCTTCATTAAATGCCTGCTTTGCTGAAACCAGGCCCGAATCTCTCCACAGGCTTCCCCGTATCACTGCATCAAGTTCAAACATCTTTAAGGTTTAAAATGAAATTCTGGCCCCCACTGAATTCAGTGGGAAAAAACTGACATTGACTTCAATACAGCCAGTATTTCAATCTTTGCTTATACATTGCATTATCCAAAGAGGAAAACATTTTTTCCCCCGCTCATTGGGTCCATTAAAAACCAAACTAAAGTCTGTAATGAGTGAGGAATGGCAATGTTTTCTTATTCTTTAATGCCTGCAGCTGTACCACATCAGGCTATGGGAGATTTAACTTTCACAAGCTAAAAAACAGAGCTGGGTCTTGGTAAATATAATTGGATGGGAGATCACCAAGTTAAAAATAAAGTTTTGCAATAAGTGGCACTCTTGCCTCTAAGCAAGGTGGGGGGTGCACCTCATTGCTCAAAGTGCCATCTTTTGGAGAAGATGTAAATGAGAAGAGAATCAGACCCTATGTGTTGCACTAGTCAGAGATCTTCTACTAGTCTTGGGGAGCTGAATTTATTCGCCCTTCCCCCACCAAAAAAACATAACAACCCCCCCAATATCAATCAAGGACCCCCTTTTTATCTAGGATCCCAGAACTTCTATTGCAAGTGAAATAGATGCTCAACTTTAACTCTTTTCTTTATTAAAATCTGTAAATTTATTAAAATCTTTATTTCCATCAGTAAATCTTAATTTGTAGAGGATGCCGGTTGGTAATATTGCAGGGTGGCAACTTCTGGTTCAAGCTTCTCAGTGTTTAAAAGATGAATTTAGAACACTAACAAAGTGGGGCATCCAAGTAATATGTGGTGGGTTAAAAAGGAAGCAAAAATAAAACCATCTGAAGAGAAAACATTTTTAAAAGGGCTCACACACCATCATTTGGGAACGCTGAGCCTTGAAAGTAATGCAAAGAGATGGAGTTTGTTTTCCTTTTCTTCTGCAAACTACAATGAAGTGATAATGACCTCAGAAGTATATATGTGTGTGTTTATTCCATCTTTGGCCCATTTGATGTGGTTTTGGCCTAAGGAAAAGCTAAAGGCTAAATGTATTTTAAGTGAGCTAAAACCAAGATAAACACATGTCCCTGAGGTCATTATTTCCATTAGATGGCAGCTTGCATAAAATATCAAAAGTATTGTAAAAACAGTGTAAACTTTTTCAAAATTATTCTTTTGTAGGTCAGCACTTCTTTTGAGAGGGTACACTGTTTCTGAGCAATTGTTTCTCCCATTGTGAAAGCTGCTTCTTCAGGAACAGAGAAACCAGCATTTATTTGGATAGCAGAGTCTTTGTAAATCCCGTTCAGAGCCACATAGAATGCAAACAAACTGTACGAACAGTAATCACATACACTGTATGCATGCCAGTTGTGTATGCAGAAATATCAGCTAGTTACACTGCAAAGACAAAGAATTTATCCCATCTACAAGGCTTATAGCTGAAACCCTTTTCAAACATGATTAAGGATGCATTCATTAAATACAAAGGTTTATTTTCACATTCAGCATGGATACAAATTCAGCACTTATGCTAGAACCATGTTAGGAGAGTAATCTATAGCACAGTTTTTGCTAGCGGGTAGGGAGAACCACACTGGACATGGAAACCATGATAACTGCAACTGTAATCTAGAACAGTTGTCAAGCACACTTCTTCCTCCTACTGGTGGGCCAGTGGCTCAGACAACTTTTGCCTTATGTTAGCAGAACGTCAGATCAGTAGCCCTGCTTTGCTGTAACTCTCACTGTCCTTTTTAGAACTCTGGGCTCTATTTTGTCTGTACTTCCCCAGCTCCTTTTTCCCCTCAGTCTTCTGCACTGGGCATAACATAAGAAAGAGGATTTCTCTTTGTTTTGCCAAAATGCCTCAGTTCAGTCCAACGCTCAATTAAAACATTATAAGCTTTGTCAAATATTCACAGTTCACCACAGCTGAACCATCTGGGAGGTTATTATAGGACTTCCGTTTCATGACCACTCAGAGGGGAAAGAATGAAATGCAGCGAGTTATAGATCAGCAAGAGAATCTGGCGGGTGGAAAGTTCATGAGATCTACACAAGTATCTCACAGGATTTCAGTATGGACAAGTTCACACCCAAACCCTGATTTAAATCTGAGTCAGATTTAGATCTGACCACTCCCTCCTCAGCCCAGTTAGAACTGCCATAGAACTCACTAAGCACATGCACCCCACAGTGTTTCTTTACATAGTAGTATCACTGAATTCTTGGTTCAGGCAAACCAGAAACATTGTTCTTTGCCTCAGTACCTTTTTTAAATAGTAGATCTGAGTGGTTTATGGAAAGACATTCCATCACAGAGCAGGAAAATATGTATAAATATGAGTGCTATGTCAGCAATTTTCAAAAGCCTGGATTTTTTTTAAAGCTTCCAGACAATACAATGGTTCCAAAACATTGGAAAGTAGTTCATCCATTATGGGTAAGATATCTTAGTGGAGCTTCCTCCTCCTTTGTATCACTACTCCTTCTCCAGTTCAGGATAATTAAAGAGAAGAAATTTCAAAGATTTGAAGGCCTTGTATCTCTTTTCAAATATAACCCAGTTCCACCACTCTAAACCTTGCAATAATTTATCTCTTCTCTACCTTGTATTAGATGGGTGCCTAATATAAGACATAAGGATTCATCTGTGTAATTTCTGCAGCTCTATGCTTCTTCATACTGTTATTTAATTACAGAATATGAGAGCATTGATATGGGTGAAATACTGGTTTTGACCCTTGCAGAAATGTTGGAAGGAAGATGGCTTTTGATAGGGTAACAAATATTGCCAAGATGATATAGAAACACGTATAGAAAATGTCATCTTTATCTTTTCAGGAGAGATTTTTTTCAGTCATTCTGTGGTACAATTTGCTGAACTCATTAGCCTTTGTAAATCAATGTTCACATCGAACTGGAATGATTTGCACATAAATCTGCTAATTTTCCTTGATCTGTATTAGTACAACTGAAACCTTTAAAAATAGGTAGGATTGGGTAATACTGAAAATGCCCTTTTCCACACAGTGCTAGTCATTGCAAGTACAACGCAGCCTCCTCCTCCCCCATGAAGTTACAGGCGATCAGTGAAAGTATCGACACATAGCAAAGAAAATACAATGAAAGGTTCATGAAGCTACAGTGAAGTGGTGATGCATGGCTCAGCAAATATCTCCCCTCCAAATTCTAGAAGAAGATGCCTCTCCAGGTGCAGCTGCCATATTATAAACCATGCCCTCATTGTTACAGCTGGACCAAAAATATTGGCAAATAGTAAATTGCCAAAAATGCATTTTGGGGGCACTGAAACTATTCACAAATTTGGGTTGAAATCTGTGAATAGTGTTGGCCAACCACTAAGCCCCCCTCCCACCCTCCAAAAAAACCAACTTGAAATAAAGCTTTCAGAAATGTCAGAACAGTTTGTTTCGACGTTTCATTTCAAATCAACATTTCTGAAATGACATCTTGTTTTCAATCGACAATCAAAACTTTTTGTTTGACCAAAACAAAATTTTGTTGTTTTCTCATTTTAGTGAGAAAACCCAAAATATTCAGTTTGAAACAAACGGATTTTTTTTTCTCCCCAGTTCGGCCACTGACTTAAAAAAATCAATTATTCATGCGGCTCTGCTCATTGTCACTGCTACAGACTAGTTTTCTTTTCTGTGGGTTTTTGGGCTCTGTTAGAAAGTTTTACTCCTGTTAGTAAATGGAACCATCCAGCAGATACTTGCTAGTAGTAATGGCAATGACTGATACAGGTATTATATTTATTAACTGGAAAATAAGGAGGGGGTGAAAAAGAATGGGAAGGGCAGGAGACTGAGGAAGAAAAGGGGAAGAGACAATATAACTTGGGACATAGAGAAGGGGTAGATAACAGAGAATAGGGAAAACGGGAAAGAGACAAAGAACGTGAAATAAATGAGGTTTGGTCTCTCAGTTATACTATTGTGACCCCATTGACTTCAGTGGAGTTACTGCTGATTTACATCAGACCTGCTGTTTTCAAGACAACAAAGAAGAGAGATACAGAGAAAGGAGAGAATAATAGAAAGCAAAGAACAGTTTGAATGGAAAAGCCAAAAGAAAACTGCCTGGAGATGGTTTGCAAAGTGGCCAAATGCTACCAGCCAGCACAAGCTGTTGGGTTCCTCTTCTTGTGCCCTGCTCCAATGGTTTATTTAAACAGAAGCAGTTTTATTCAGCAGAATCCCCTTAAAAAAAACCCTCATCTTGTTGGCTTTCCCAAAAATCACATGGGCAGCTCTGCACGCAAAAATATTACAAAAATATTTGCAAGCATTGACTGCAGGTTTAGCCAACGTAGCAAGTCACGATTCATAATATTGTGTGGACACATTGTTCCATTCAGTACAAAAATGCATTAGTAAATCTAGCTTTTATTAACAGTTTTACATTTGTAATCTGTTCGCTTCTGCAGTGTTTTGGTTGCTAGGTTTCCTGACTCCTCCCCACTATATTTTGAAATTATACTGAAAAGAAAAGAAGGAAGGAGTGATAGCCTTATAACTTCTCTCACATCTTCCATGTCTAGACCCCTAAGTATAGCAATAACAATGACAGACTTTTACTCCTCAGCAAATCATTCTCATGTTTTGTATTTTGAGTGGGAACAGTATCTTTATTTTTATTAGTACTTGTCTAATTTCTGTTTCCTTTTACAACCTAATCTTTATGGTCTTTTCCTCAGACTTTTTGAAGAGAAAGTATACAATTGTATTGATTTAAATTTCAAGAAAAAGAAAAAAAGAAAAAACTCCTTTGAATAAGAGGTCCATTACACTTATCTAACATTACATTTCCTGTATTGAATTTGCATACTGCATCAATAGTTTTCAGAAGACTTCCAAGAAATAACAAAGAAAAGAACAAGAACAGTCTATGCCAAGAACATCCCTAAAGAAAAAACCTGCCATTCTTCTCAAGCACTAAGAAAACAGTGTTTTACCGCTCAGTGCTCACGATATCCTCCCTCATTAGAGAAATATCTGCAAGCTGTAAAATATCTGCCCTGGCAAAGGATTCATGAATCACAACAATTACCCGCTTCTTTTGGATATTGAATCTGCTAATTACCCACCAAAATTTGGATTGGACATCTGCTACCTGACTTATTTTAGTATCCACCACAGAGTGCTTTTTGGCAAAGGTTTTCTGTTTTTCCCCCTCACACACACACACACCCATAGGAAAATGGGAAATGAGTTGGTAGCCATCAGTAAACATTAAGTAAAACCTGAAAACCATTGGCCTAAGGTGTCTGATCCCTGGATGAACTATACATTTTCTCCATCCTTCAGGCCAAAGTGAGTATGGATGCAGGGGGAAGAAAAGCAGATGAGACAAAGAGAGAGTAATAGGAGAGGTGGGGAAATAGGCAATTAGGGATTCTACTGGGCTGAAAAATAAATAACCAGTAGCCCCTGATGTAATATGCAGTATAGTTTGGCAAGTATTAGGGATGAATCACAACATCTGGCATCCTAGGTGTTACTATTTATCTAAACTACCAATAGCATCTGTGTAAGCAAGTCTTGCCAGTATCATCGTCTAATGTAATCTTTTATGTTAGAAAATAAACATATGTTAGATAAGATTTTGGTACCAGACCCCATTTTTGACACAATTCAGTCCATGCTTCTTCTACAGAGAGAAAACTCAGCCCTGGTGTAAGCAAGAGGGATGCCCATTGAAATTATAAGGAGTTCTGCCCACTTACACCAAGGCTGAATTTGCCCCAGGTAGCTAGGATATCTGCAATGTATAAATGAGAGAGACAGCTGCATAATTTAAATACACACAGAATCAGCGCGGCAGTGGTAGATCTGGGAATAGAACCCAGGAGTCCTAATTCCTAGTCTCCTGCTCTAAACCCTAGACAATACTCCCTTTATGGCATTCTGATTGAATGTGCCATATTTAAATTCCATTTATATTCGTTCCCTAAACTTTAGCTCTAAAGAAGAAAAAGAGTAAGGGAAAAATATGAAGAAAATAAAACATTTGTTTCTCTAAAACAAAGACCATGGATATCGTAAAGGTATTTTTCACATTTAAGAGGACAGACTGCATGACCTAATCCGCTTTTTATATCTGAAGCTTCTATGATATTATAAAATGTAGAACAACAAACCTTAACATAACATAGGTAATTTACCCTGGCACATGAATTAGGCCCATGATGCCATTTGTCTAACATTACACAAGGTCAAGACAAAACACAGAAAGTATCACCATGATTGTGATGTTCTGTTTTTGTGTTTCATTGATGAACACTTACCTTTACACTGAAGGAGGATTCAAAACTATGCTTTCAGCCTCAGAGATCTCAAGCTGAAATTTTGTGAATGCAACCATTCATGGATGCTTTATTATCCAGAAAGAAAATGATAGGCCATTATGAAGTCCTGGAAAGGTTTAATTACTTTGATGGCCACCCATGAGGCTAACAAAATAGTGAATAGCCATTCAGTTACGAAAGGACATCAACAAAAATGATAAAAGATTTAGAAAACCTGACCTATGAAGAAAGGTTAAAAAAACTGGGCATGTTTAGTCTTGAGAACAGACTGGGGGGTGGGGTGGGGGAACAGTCTCCCAATATGTTAAGGGCTGTTACGAAGAGGACCATGATCAACTGTTCTGTGTCCACTGAAGGTACAACAAAAAGTAATGGACTTAATCTGCAGCAAAGGAGAGTTAGGTTAGATATTAGGAAAAACTTTCCAACTCCAAAGGTAGTTTAGCTTTCGAATAGGCTTCTGTAGCGAGGCGGTGGGATACCCCACAGCCCTGCTGACGGATGAGCCTCCCCTAACACCAACGTGGGCGGAGCCAGTGGATCCTGCACCCGCCCCCCAGAGGTCAGGAACAGGACAGGAAGTAGAAAAGCCCAACTGCAGAGCTCACTGGAAAGCCAGCCGCCGGAGAGGCCAGATGCCTGTGGCCTAGCTCCGGGTTGGGAAACGCCGGTGGGCTGCAGCCGACCTGAGGACTGGCCGGGCCAGCTGAGCCAACCCCTCGCCCGCTACCCCGAGGAGCGGCTGAGCCTACCCTTTGCCAGTAACCCGGAGGAACCGATGGTGCTAGAGATCTCCAAGGACACCACCCTAACCCAGGTACCTTACGAGGGGGAGTCCGGAAATAGCCCAGGGGCAGCCAACCCTGGCCTGGCCGCAGCACTGCCAGAACCAATGTCAGTGTGTTGCAGCCAGGATCCCCACTGACACAGCAGCAAGTCTTCTGCCACTGCTAGGGCCCCGGGCTGAGATGCAGTGGAGCGAGTGGGCCTGCGTTCCCCCTGCCACCCCACTCACGGGTGGCAGTCTCCCCCCTCGCATCAGACGCTCAGAACCAGGAGATCCTGACTGTTTGTTTACTGCCCCGCCCTGACACAGGGCCTGGGCTCCTATTGAACTATTGTCTCAGCCCCTGCCTAAAGGCCTGAGCTCCTGACTTTTTGTTTGCTGCCCCGCCCTGACCCAGGGCTTGGGCCCATAGCGAACTATTGCGAGGCGGTGGGATACCCCACAGCCCCGCAGAGCGACCAGCCTCGGCCGAGCCCTTCTACAGCTTCCAAGGGAGGTTATGAAGTCCCCATCTCTGGAAACTCTTAAAAACAAATTGGACAAACACCTGTCAGGGATGGTCTAAGTTTATGTGGTCCTGCCACAGTGCAGGGGACTGGACTTGATCTCAAGATCCCTCTAGCCCTATGTTTCTATGATACTATAAACCAATGAAGCATCATCTTCCTGAGAATATCTCTGAAACGTGTGAGAAGTCCCATTCATCCTAGGGGGAGGCTAAATCTGAAATCTAATTATGAACATTCGAATACCAATATTGTTAACTATTTCCAGCTTGATTGGCATTGCAGAAACGGTTAGCTGATGTGTCGATCCAAGATGCAGAGCTGTATATCGTGGCAGGGACAGTGGGACAGCCAGATCCTGTCAAGACATGCTGGGGAAGAGAACTAGGGACCAGATCCTCAATGGGAGTGAGATGCCTAATACCTAAGTCCCTTCATTTTCAGTTTAAACCACTTTTTACCACCAAAAAAAAAAAAAAAAAAAAAAAAGTCCCAGGTTTTACAAAAAGTATTCTTCTTGTCTGATTTTCACCCTACTTTTATATCATTCAAATATATAAAAAATAACCTGTTTTTATTAGGAAAATACAATAAATTGTATGAGATATATGTATTATGATAATAAATTAGTATGTGTGTATATGCAAAGCTGCCTGTTGGAGTAAGGCTATGTATTAGTCTAGAAGATACACACAATAAACAAACTCTGAAGTGTGTATGCATCTGAACCATACTGATGAATTTTACGCCCACCATGCATACATTTCAAGCTGTTAGCAGATAACGGTTTAAAGATTTGACACACTAAAATGGGAAGAAAACAAAAATCAGTATCAGAATACGATTCAGAACACAAGGAAGTATTTGAAAATTAAAAAAAAAAAAACAGGAGAAAAGGATGAAGTTGACTATATGTTCTGCAAATGATGTGGCCCAATTATTAAATGTAAATATTTATAGGCTAACAGTCTACAACACTAAACTGTATATTCAAATAAAGTTTTATTTGGGGATTAGAAATATATTGTATTCTTAAACTCAGAGGTGGCATTGTGTTTTGAGTTCTGTTTTAGTTCTGCAGCAAACCACATTGAACTCCCTACTGAATACTTTTTCCCTGTCCTTCCGTCCACCAAAATAAACCCCGATATTTACCCGGAAAAATTATTAATATTTTTCCACCTGTTTTTGTTGTTTTGTAGTAATAAACACCAATAAATTCCAAGGAAAATATAAATAAAATAAAAATCAAAAATGAAGGGCCCTACTAATACCTTTGATCTGAGCCAAAGAGTTTAAGCCCCCTCAAATAATGTCAAGTAACCATTGAGCTAAAACAAAAGGGGGAGGAAGAGAGCAGATACAGCCCCTCCCCATTTCTTATAGCATCTCTGGATGCTCCAAACCCAAACTGCTTTCCTTCCTGGGTAACATAAATCTCAACGTCTCGTATACAGTCTTAAGCATTCCCCATGACAACTTCTAAAATGCAGCTATACATTAACAGCACAGAATTCTGTGACATATTGAAAATGTAGGGGAAGCGTAAAATCAACTGCATTTGATGGTAGCATAAACTATTAGGATTACTGTACTGATTGTATAGTTTATTTACACATTTTTAATTCGATAAAAGCGACTGAACTAGAATTTACTTGAAGCTGCCACAGAATTCCCATCTTACTACAGAATTCAACAGAATGCCACAGAAACTGGAGGGCCTTGATGCAAAAATTGGATTCAGCCTCCGCACAGTACATAAGACCTTAACCCTGGGTATTGTGCAAAGTGCATACCAAAAGCAAACAATAAAATGGATTCCTCTCCGTTTACACACACGTAAATAAGGAATAATTCCATTGAAGTCAATGGAGATGAATTGGTCTGAGAGGGCAATCAGACCCAGGAAATGTAAATTAAATCTGTATTAGCTTTGAAATGTAACAGCCCGTGATAGGCAAACATGTAAAGGATCAAGGATGTAAGCCACAAATTTAGATGTTTATCTGAAGTTCATCCAAATTATACAGCTTTCTTCTGCTTCTTGGTGGACCTTGTTTTTTAGGTAAAGACACTGTAACTGGTAGGTATGAAAAGGTGGATGATCTTCAGACTAACCATTTCCTATTCCCAACTTTGTCATAATATTGGACTCACTTTCTCTCTACAGTTACCCCATGTATAAAAGTCTGTTTTTCTTAGGACTTTCTAGAGGAATGGGGATTCATAATGCAAAGATATCATTTACCAGTGGTCCCTGTCCCACCAAATCACCTCCAAGCATCCAACCCTAATGCCCGACCCCATTTTACACATACACATTTTACCCACATACACACACACTTACCCACAGTGGGCCCAAGCATCTTCAGGGTTCTGTTAGGGAATAAAAAGCTAAAATGCTCTTTAATCCTGCACAAGAGAGGCAAGGGATTTGACACCCCCCACACCCCCAACGCTCTGATTATAAGAGAGTTAAAAATGAGCCAACCTCAGAAATCTTAACTCAGGGACCAAATCTGTCACCCTTACTCCCATGGAGCTTTGCACCAGTGGCCAACCCTGATCATAGTTTTTGCACTTACTTGAGAACTAATAGGACAGGGTGGCGTTAGGGCTACGGTTCCACCATCTTTTCAACACCTGCCAGAAGAGGAGGGCACCTGCTGCATCCTCTTAAAAGCACCAAAGCAGCACAGCAACCATGTTTCCCCGTCCACTGAGGATCTCTAGCAAGAATTGTGTCTCCCTTCAGGCACGGTGCTTTCTGGAGCTCCTACTAGGACAGTGCAGCATTGCACCACCACCACCACAGAAGCAAGATCCTAAAGGCACCATCCAGCGCTTAATATTTGTGAGACACTTTGAGATCCTCATTAGAAAAACTCTATATAGGGGCTAAATATTAATTAATTATTATTATTATTATTATTAAAGCTAATGGATTAAATTCCCTGCTGGTATACATGGGCACGGATCCATTGACTTCAATAGAGTTTCATCCACTTACACCCACAAAAATTATGGCCTAATCAATCTACCAGCATTTACCCACTCTTAGTTTATAAGGACAATAAGATACCTATCATACCCACCCTGCAGAATACTAGATGGTTCTCACACATGAACACCTCTTGACTTACACTATATATAACTTTTTAAAAATAAAATGAACTATTTTTTACTATGAGAAAGTCTAGGAAAAACTTTGCTCTGAATCTTTTTTTTAATCCAAAACTTAAAAAAAAAAAAAACACAATTGTCTGAGACCTAATCTCCTCAGAGTGATCAGATGAATTAAATAACTCGACTCAAACATTTATCCTTCATTAATAAAAACATAAAAGAAAAGATTATGAAAAATTAGCCCTAACCTGCTGCTAAGCTTTAACTGTCACCTCAGAAGCCTACCACATTCCCTTTAATCTACCTAATGACTGGTTCGGAATTCCAGTCCTGAATTTGGAGGTTAGTTGTATTTTATACAATTAATAGGAGAGAATTAATAGAATGCATTACAAACCAGTGACTAAAAGGAATGGGAGAGTTTAATAAAACCTTGCAAAATAAAGCGGTCAGGTGAATGCATAACCACATTTCTCTGAAGAAAGTGTTAGGTAGTGCTCAGAACTGGGGATCATGGCTCAGGTCTTTTGTTTGTAGATCTACCAGAGACTCACTATGGGGTCTTAAACAGGCTGTACACAGGCAAATTTTCAAAAGCAGACACTGCTCTTGGATGTCCTACTTGAGACATCCTACTCAAATTGGGTGCCCAAACACTGTGGCATTCAAAATCAGTGGTCACTTTGAACATGTTGGCCTTAATGCAATCAGCATATCCATCTATCAATGGGTACAATATTATATACTTCCCCTGCAGGATTGCTGGGAGGTTTAACTAATTAATCTACTTTTAAGTGCTCGGAGATCCTTCAGTGAAAGGTACTGTAGAGATACAAAAAGTGGTTCTATATTTATGGTTTTCATTAGTCCTGAAGGTTCCCCGCCCCCAGTGAGATGAAACCCTAAAACCATATGAAGCACATTTCTCCACCAGACCTCCTCAGCTATTCAGTCTAGCACGTTTCCATGCAAAGCACTTGACTGATTGGAAAGACTAATATTTTCCCATAATAATACAGTATAGTAGTTATAATGTAACCACAAAATGAAATGGGGTTAGATGGCAAGCCCAGGACAATATATTTCTCCCACTGCCACAAAGATCCTGTAGTCTCTCACCTCCACTAAGGGCTCCATTTTTCCTCTCATAGATGTAGCCCCAATTCAACAAGGTACTTAAGCACAACCTAACTCTAAGTGCATGACCTTGTGGAATCAGAGATGACACTCAGCTCCTGCTGAGATAAAACAGCAAGAGAAGCTAATGTATTTTGGAGTTACCCAGGCAGAAGCATCATGGCACGGACCAGAACAATATTAGTTCATCTCTACATGACACTGGCGAGGCCACTCCTAAAATAATCAATTCAGTTGTGCATGCCCCAATACCAGAAAGATGTCAGAAAACTGGAGAGATTCAATTAAGGAGGAGAAATGAAGGAGAAGGGGGAGAAAAGGCATGAGGACTAAGGGTAGGGAGGGATATGATAATCATGTACGTGTATTTGAAGGGTGTAAACACCAGTAAGGAAGAGGAATAGTTTAGTGTTCCCAGGGGATGAAGTAGAACTAATGGGATAAAAATAAGCAGAGGAAAATTTAGGATGAACCAGAAGGAAATATTTCTTAATGGCAAGGTACGCCAGACTGTGGAAAAGGCTCCCTAGAGAAGCCACAATTGCTTGAGTAAGTTAAAACTAGACAAGACAAAACACTTGAGAATATACTGTAAGGAACAGTCCCATACTGCTGTTACCCAACAGGCATTTTACACCTCTAACCTGTATGATTCCACTAACATTAATTGCCATTAGGGTGGTGAATCAAAAATACAACTCCTAAATGTTCCCAGAGGCATCATTACATCCAGTTCTCTGCTTACTGCATTCTAACAAGTCATTTTGTGGGGAGAACAACAATAAATTGAGACACCTCAATGTAGTGATCAGTTCCTGCCAATTGGTGCCAAATTAATGAATATTCTTGGAGTAATTTAATTCTGGTGTTGTTATATGTTAACAGCAATAATACTTAGGCATTTGTAGAAGCAGTTTCATCTGAGATGCTCAAAGTGCTTTCAAGACCTTAACTAATTTCTAGATGGAGAAATCTAGGGTTGGAATAATCATGGTCCTCTAGGAAAAATCCTGGGATGGGATGGGGGTTGTCCTATGACCACAGGGGTGTTAACAGGCCACTTCACCTTGAATGTTCCCTTAGAATATGAGCTAACTACTTATGCTAAACTATCTGTTTAATCTTGGCTGTGACACTCTTAGGCTATGTCAAATTTATGTCACGCAGGGGTGTGAATATTCCAAGCCCTGACAGACATAAGTTACGCCGGCATAAGGGGTAGTGTACACAGCACTATGTCAGCAGGAGAGTTTCTCCTGCTTACATAGGTACCGCTGCTCATTGGAGGTGGTTTAATTATGTCGACAGGAGAGCTCTCTCCTGTCAGCACAGAGCAGCTACACAAGAGATTTTACAGCGGCACAGCTGCATCGATACGGCTGTGCTGCTGTAAGCTCTCTAGTGTAGACATAGCCTTAGTACCTTTCCCAGACCTGAAGAAGAGCTCTGTGTAGCTTGAAAGCGTGCCTCTCTCACCAACAGAAGTTGGTCCAATAAAAGATATTACCTCACCCACCTTGTCGCTCTAGTATCCAGGCAGCAACATGGCTACAAAATAAAATGTTATCAATATAATTTTAATCACTTTTATTTCTAGGGCCAATATGCTCAGGGGACTGTAGAACGTCTTTAAAAACGTAATACAATAATATAAAACACTGTGATAGATGACTCCCATTTTACAGATGCAAAAACAGAGAGGCTAAGTGACTTGCCTGTGATCACTCTGCCTGGGGAAGAACCAGGATAGCCTGACTCCTGAAGTTGGTAGAAGAGCAGGGAATTGAACACAGGTCTTCCACAGCCTAGGCTAGCACTGGACCATCATTTCTCTCCCTCACCATATATATAAAATGTATCTACTGACTTTTTCAATCCTTGGCATCATTATAAAAATCTTTACATTCTTTTAAGTCTACAGATAGGCAAAACAGTGTGGATCAGAACCTCCTCGCCCACCAAAAAAGCTAACCCTTTCTTCCATATTTAGAGATGAACTCAAACTACATCCTTTTTTAGGTTCTGAAATGTACAGAAACTCTATTTACAGTGACACCGGTGAATGAAGATTTTTTAATCCACATAACAGAGGAAGTACACAATTCCTTACAACTGCCACTTCATGGTTTCTCTGGCGTGTTCTATTTACCTGGCCCATTCAGCTCTTGACACTTGAACTGTCACTCTCAAGAAGGTTGCCCAATTGTACTAGAAAATCTGTAATGTGGACAACTGTCCACACAGAACTGAACTGAGACCACTAAATTCATTTCACTTTGGCTAGGTACAAGTCCTCAGATGGCTACATTTTCTACTTATTTTCTGACTTGGGCTAGATTTGAACCAGAAACATAAAATTAAAAGGTTCTGTAGTCCAGTACCAAGCCCTGAGCCACCCATTTGCCTGCCTTTAATATTTATAAAAGTTTTTCCTCATTTTTTCTTTAAAGGAATCCTTCAATGCTCTGTCTCAGCCAGCCATACCATACAGGAGCCCTGAATTGAAAGTAGACTCTTTGACCTTTTATTCTCAGGCCAGGGAATGAGGCATGCCATGCAGCAATAGAGTACTGCCCAGGGGCAGAGTGTAAGTAAGTTACTTGGACAGCATCCCTTGCCAGCTGATTCACAGAGTGGAATCTGCATAAGCTCTTGAAAGGAGATGCTCATTAGTATTCCTAGCCAGAGGCAACATGCTACAACTCAGCAAGAGGAAGGGTCAGGGGAAGGGGAGAAAAAAAGGCAAAGAATTGAAGGCCTCATAGAACGAGTCAATATCCCAGGACAAGTGGACCCTTTGTTAATGGAAGAAGAACAGGCCATTCTCCACTTGGAAGAACTGTTAAGATAGAATGAAAACAAGGAGATATTCTCTGTTCTATTTTTATCAATAACCCAAGAGTATCAGACTGGGGTGGCCCCTTCCCCTAGGAAACTTGCACAATTAAATAGTGCCAAACAAAGAGGACAGGGAATTCCAAGGAAGATCAACCCTCCTGCTGCAGATGATGTAATGGTGAAAACTCTCCATTCAGCTCTAAACATTGCAGGGATATATTCTCTTTCTAATCCATGCTCTTTTCCTCTGCCCTCCCCCTTCTCCAATCTCCTGTACCATCCTCCCCTTTGGCGATGGAAATTTCCATCCTCTTTACAGCAAGTGAAGGCTTTTTTTTTTTTGCTAACACTGGGAGCTATATGAAGACTACAGTGATGCATATGCTTTTGTCTGAGAGCATGCATCACCTGCCATTCCCCTCCCCAACTTCTTGTAAAAGAAAAAAAAAAGATGGTGAGGGAGGTGGTTATGTTATAGTTATTCATTTTCTTTTGATCTAAATGATATATCACTTTTCCTATTAGGATTTAATTTGCTTTAGCATGAAGGGATCAGCAAGTGAGTTCTGTTTTAATTAGACAGGTACTAAACAGTTTGATAGTAATTTGAATACTGACAAGCTACAGTGTTCACTGGTCCATGAACAAAAATGATATTACAGTGTTCAACCTCCTTGAAGGAAAAAAAGCCTTTAAATATTTTACATACAGAAAGAAACAGAAAGGCAAGATGTGCTGAATGGTCAGATGAAATGTGGGGGCCATTACACAGAGGTTAAACCTGGTGAGGTTAAACCTTGTAACCACCAGTTTGTATTGACATCTGTTCACAAGCTGACATGCAGTATCTGCTGAATTTAGAGAGGGTGAAATTAAAATTAAAGAAGAGGTTGTGGTTTTAGTAATGTCCAGGGAGTATCCCCTCCATGTTCAGGACCAGGATTTTGGAGCAACCAATATAGACACCAACTCCCAAGAGGAATCTACTCCAAGTGTCATAAAACCCTGTGTGTGCTGAAACTGGAAACTATGAAAGTGTTTAGTTAAGATTGATGGAACTAATCCAGCCATGCTATTGGTTCTTTAGACTAGTACTCAGACTTAATGTGTTCATTCAAGACTTCCATATTAGTTTTCTCTTCCTCGATCTTTCTAATTTTTACTCCTGACCTCAAGTAGCAGAAAGTGGGTTCCTTCTCAGACTTCTTTGCCCTCGCTAGGGTTTGTACCAACTGAGCATTTTTCAATTCCTTCAAGATTGCTACTTATGAATTTTTGCTAGATTGTGTGGAAGTCATTATCATCTTCCTCTGCCTCCTTGAGTCTCCTTTTCCCACTTCCAATATGTCTTCATCCTCCTCCCTGCCATCCTATAGGCAAATCATGCTTCAGGCGAGGTCATTTGGCCCAGCAGGAAAAGGAATGTCTCCTTTGCAGTTTCTCTGCTGTTGTAGCCAGCCAAGAAAATAATCATGAGCAATGCATTACAATCCTCTCTCTCACATACATCACTACCTCTCTTCATGGCAAAAAATGTCATATCCAGATTCTGAATACCCAGACTATGGCAGTCTACACAGTGTTGAACCCAGGTGTGTTCACCATATAATGCCCCCACCACCGAGTCATTGGGTTGACCCAAGAGAGACTCTGCATAATTCAGTCTATTCCTTTCATCAGAAGTTATTATCTTTGCTTCTATCATTTGCATCTGGATAAACATTTTTTCATGTCTCTCTGGCACTGAGACAGGTAATGTTCCATTTGTAACAACAGAAGATGAAGGAATAAACAAAGCAAAACAAAAATACAAACGTAATGTTAGAAGTGCCTCACTAGTGGTAGTGGACTTGGTGAGTTGTCCCTCTAAATATGTGCCCATCAAAGACATCTGTCTAATAGCCCGTATCATAGCAAAGCATTGTCTAATCTCTAGGTGCAGAGAGTTCATTTTACATCATCCTAAACAAATGACACATATGCTAGTTAATAGGGTAAGAACAGGCATTTCAAAGAAGCCTAAGGGACTTGAATTTCAAGGGAATATGAGTGTCTAACTCACTTAAACTCCCAAGCTAAATATTTAAGTAGGAACTTGGTTGAAGAAAGCAGTTGTGTTCATTGAGAGGCTGTGGGGTCTAGTGATTACAGCAAGGAACAGAAGTTAATACTGGATTCTGTTCCTGGCTCTATGCCTTAATCACGGTGTGACCCTGGTCATTTAACCTCTATGCTTCAGGTTAGCCATATATAAACCAGATGAATAATCTTTATTGCAGAGAGGTATAGTGAAGCTTATTTTAACTTCAATTTGTAAAGTGTTGGGAAGCCCTTAGATGAAAAGCACTACAAACACAAATTACTGGTGACTGTGGGTCTCTTTCTCTCTCTCCCTACTCCATAATATATACAAGATTTTCATTTCCTCACCTCCCTCCCCCCACACCAGCTTCCCATTAAAAACGCCCTTTCTGTTGTAATTTACTGTTCTTCCACTTGTTTGAGCTCTTGGATATTTCACTGAAACTTCATCCAATCACCCCACCCTTCTGGCCTAAGCAGAACTATAATGTAATCTTGAATCCAATGGGAGAAGATATAGTCACATAAGAAAAAATAAATAAATAGGCTACTACAGATTCAGTTCCCCATTGCTTCACGCAGTTTGGTAACTTCATCCAAATAGAAATTACAGGGGGGCATGCTGTTGCTGCTACAACTCCTTCTGCTGTTATGACTAGAGACACTGGAGTTCTGTACAGAAAAAACAACTCCTAAAAAACAACAGGGTTTCATGCTGGTTGTTATAATAAGAATATGGCACATAGACACACTGGTAAGAGAGACTGGTATTTATTTCCTGGCCTCAGTCATTTGACATGGATTAGGGTTACAATACACATGACAGGGTCAGTTTCCATCAACACTACTGGCCCTGAGTAGAAAAACATTCTTATCCAGGAAGGGCACTTAAGCACATGCTTAAGTTTAAGCACATGCTTAAATCCTGCTGAAGTTAAGGAAATATAGTAGCAGCCGCCAAGATCATGGGGCAGCACTTGAGTTTGCATTTTGCCCATTATAGCTTATACATTTCATATTGTATTCTTCTTCACCCCCAACCCCATCTTCCTGGACCTTCCCTTCAAACCTTCTCCAATCTCCCCCTTCTCTCCTCCTGATCTCTCAGGAATGTTCATGCAATCTAAGAAAGTTCACAGCCATCCATGACCTCAATTTCCTGCTCCTTCTATCTTGTTCTCACAGAAACCAAGGTCTCCCCTTCTGACACTGCCTCTGCATTCATTGTCTCTCTCCTACAGCAGCCTCCCATTTCTCTTACATTCCTTCCCTCTGAATTACACTAAAAAGACCATGATGGGGGTATTGAGGATCTTGTTTCCTGATCCTGATGCTTTCAGTCCCAGGTAACTACTCTCCCCTCCCCCTCCATATAGGTATCATCCATCATTCTCTTGATTTCATCCCATCCACCTTCGTCTCAGACTTTGACACACGGTTCTTCTCCTGCCACCTTCATTCTTGGTACTTAAATTTCCATGTTGACATCTGCCCACTTGCTCACTTCTTGACACTTCAACCTCATCTCCTCTTTTGACCTTGAGTGCTGGATCCCACTCATCAAAACTTCTAGTCTCCCTGTCTGCACTAAGATAAGCACTGCTCCCTCTCTGATCGCTCAGTCATTGGTCCTGCTTTGAGCAGGGGGTTAGACTAGATGACCTCCTGAGGTCCCTTCCAACTCTGATATTCCATGATTCCATGACTATTTCATAAATTCAGAAATTTCAGGTTTGCCAAACTAGGTTTTGCAGATGGAACTCATGTCGGCAAATTAAGACCAGTTCTTAAAAGGGGCTCAGTTGGCTAAACACCAAGTAGCCGAAGGGGTGCCTATGAGTACGTGAAGGGTGTAAGTACTAGAAGAGACAAATTAGTTAGGCTCCAAATAAACTTAAAAGAAAGGATGATGCCATGCATTAGGGGGGCTGTGTTGGTGAGTATCTGAGTGTCTGCTGCTGGGACAGTTGGTCAGTTTGACCGTGTGCTTGATTGCTTGCTTGTTTGTTTGAAAAGTGTGAATTGGGAGTGCTTTGTTCCAGCTGGGCCTTGAGTGGGCCTGACTGGTATATAAGGGCAGTCAGCAGCGAACCAGCTGAGCGGAGAACAGCAGAGGCTAACAGCGGGAGTTTGCCTGGGAGTTCGCCTAGGGAGAGCGCACTGAGGCTTTCATCTGCAGGTTTCTCCGAGTAGTTCCTGCTACAGTTGAGGAAGTTCTTAAGAGGACGGAGATATGGAAGGTGAGCGATCAGCTGTTGTAACCTGCACAGGTTGTGCCATGTTTGTCTTTCTTCCGCAGGACAGAAGCGACTTTGTCTGCACAAAGTGCAAGCTGGTCTCCATATTGGAGGAGAAGGTTCGAGGGCTGGAGAAACAAGTATCAACTCTGCTTTGCATAAGGGAAAATGAAGATTTCCTGGACAGACGTCAGGAGATGCTTCTACGGCCACAATGTTCTGAAGATTCAGAGCAGGCGCAGCAGGGACAGAAGGATTGTGAGGAGGTTTGGCAGCATGTGACCTCCAGAAGAAGAAAGAGGAGCGTCCATGCACCAGCAATGGAGATACAGGTGAGGAATCGTTTCCATGTTCTCTCTACAGGTGCTAATGCGGAGAGTGGACTAGATGGCCCATCTGAGGGAAGGGAGCAGAAGGAGACTCCACCGATTGGAAGGCAAAAGATGCACTGTCCTAGGGATGGGGGTTCCACGACCACCACTCCCAAGAGGAGAAGGAGGGTGGTGGTGGTCGGGGACTCCCTCCTCAGGGGGACTGAGTCATCTATCTGCCGCCCTGACCGGGAAAACCGAGAGGTCTGCTGCTTGCCAGGAGCTAGGATACACAATGTGACGGAGAGACTGCCAAGACTCATCAAGCCCTCGGATCGCTACCCCTTCCTGCTTCTCCACGTGGGCACCAATGATACTGCCAAGAATGACCTTGAGCGGATCACTGCAGACTACGTGGCTCTGGGAAGAAGGATAAAGGAGTTTGAGGCGCAAGTGGTGTTCTCGTCCATCCTCCCTGTGCAAGGAAAAGGCCGGGGTAGAGACCGTCGAATCGTGGAAGTCAACGAATGGCTACGCAGGTGGTGTCGGAGAGAAGGCTTTGGATTCTTCGACCATGGGATGGTGTTCCAAGAAGAAGGAGTGCTAGGCAGAGACGGGCTCCACCTAACGAAGAGAGGGAAGAGTATCTTCGCCAGCAGGCTGGCTAACCTAGTGAGGAGGGCTTTAAACTAGGTTCACCGGGGGAAGGAGACCAAAGCCCTGAGGTAAGTGGGGAAATGGGATCCTGGGAGGAAGCACAAGCAGGAGAGCGCAACAGGGGAGGACTCCTGTCTCATGCTGAGAAAGAGGGACGATCGTTGAGTTATCTTAAGTGCCTATACACAAATGCAAGAAGCCTGGGAAACAAGCAGGGAGAACTGGAAGTCCTGGCACAGTCAGGGAACTATGATGTGATTGGAATAACAGAGACTTGGTGGGATAACTCACATGACTGGAGTACGGTCATGGATGGATATAAACTGTTCAGGAAGGACAGGCAGGGCAGAAAAGGTGGGGGAGTTGCGTTGTATGTAAGAGAGGAGTATGACTGCTCAGAGCTCCGGTATGATACTGCAGAAAAACCTGAGAGTCTCTGGATAAAGTTGAGAAGTGTGAGCAACAAGGGTGATGTCGTGGTTGGAGTCTGCTATAGACCACCAGACCAGGGGGATGAGGTGGACGAGGCTTTCTTCTGGCAACTAGCAGAAGTTGCTAGATCACAGGCCCTGGTTCTCATGGGAGACTTTAATCACCCTGATATCTGCTGGGAGAGCAATACAGCGGTGCACAGGCAATCCAGGAAATTTTTGGAAAGTGTAGGGGACAATTTCCTGGTGCAAGTGCTGGAGGAACCAACTAGGGGCAAAGCTTTTCTTGACCTGCTGCTCACAAACAGGGAAGAACTAGTAGGGGAAGCAAAAGTGGATGGGAACCTGGGAGGCAGTGACCATGAGATGGTCGAGTTCAGGATCCTGACACAAGGAAGAAAGGAGAGCAGCAGAATACGGACCCTGGACTTCAGAAAAGCAGACTTTGACTCCCTCAGGGAACAGATGGGCAGGATCCCCTGGGAGAATAACATGAAGGGCAAAGGGGTCCAGGAGAGCTGGCTGTATTTTAAAGAATCCTTATTGAGGTTGCAGGAACAAACCATCCCGATGTGTAGAAAGAATAGTAAATATGGCAGGCGACCAGCTTGGCTAAACAGTGAAATCCTTGCTGATCTTAAACGCAAAAAAGAGGCTTATAAGGAGTGGAAGATTGGACAAATGACCAGGGAGGAGTATAAAAATATTGCTCAGGCGTGCAGGAGTGAAATCAGGAAGGCCAAATCACACTTGGAGTTGCAGTTAGCAAGAGATGTTAAGAGTAACAAGAAGGGTTTCTTCAGGTATGTTAGCAACAAGAAGAAAATCAAGGAAAGTGTGGGCCCCTTACTGAATGAGGGAGGCAACCTAGTGACCGAGGATGTGGAAAAAGCTAATGTACTCAATGATTTTTTTGCCTCTGTCTTCACGCACAAAGTCAGCTCCCAGATTGCTGCACTGGGCAGTACAGCATGGGGAGAAGGTGACCAACCCTCTGTGGAGAAAGAAGTGGTTCGGGACTATTTAGAAAAACTGGACGTGCACAAGTCCATGGGGCCGGATGCGCTGCATCCGAGGGTGCTAAAGAAGTTGGCGGGTGAGATTGCAGAGCCATTAGCCATTATTTTTGAAAACTCATGGCAATCGGGGGAGGTCCCAGATGACTGGAAAAAGGCTAATGTAGTGCCCATCTTTAAAAAAGGGAAGAAGGAGGATCCGGGGAACTACAGGCCAGTCAGCCTCACCTCAGTCCCTGGAAAAATCATGGAGCAGGTCCTCAAGGAATCAATTATGAAACATTTAGAGGAGAGGAAAGTGATCAGGAACAGTCAGCATGGATTCACGAAGGGGAAGTCGTGCCTGACTAACCTAATTGCCTTCTATGATGAGATAACTGGCTCTGTGGATGAGGGGAAAGCAGTGGATGTGTTATTTCTTGACTTTAGCAAAGCTTTTGATACTGTCTCCCACAGTATTCTTGCCACCAAGTTAAAGAAGTATGGGCTGGATGAATGGACTGTAAGGTGGATAGAAAGCTGGCTAGATCATCGGGCTCAACGGGTAGTGATCAATGGCTCCATGTCTAGTTGGCAGCCGGTTTCAAGTGGAGTGCCCCAAGGGTCGGTCCTGGGGCCGGTTTTGTTTAATATCTTTATTAATGATCTGGAGGATGGTGTGGACTGCACTCTCAGCAAGTTTGCAGATGACACTAAACTAGGAGGCGTGGTAGATACACTAGAGGGTAGGGATCGGATACAGAGGGACCTAGACAAATTAGAGGATTGGGCAGAAAAAAACCTGATGAGGTTCAACAAGGACAAGTGCAGAGTCCTGCACTTAGGACGGAAGAATCCCATGCACTGCTACAGACTAGGGACCGAATGGCTAGGTAGCAGTTCTGCTGAAAAGGACCTAGGGGTCACAGTGGATATGAAGCTGGATATGAGTCAACAGTGTGCTCTTGTTGCCAAGAAGGCTAACGGCATTTTGGGCTGTATAAGTAGGGGCATTGCCAGCAGATCGAGGAACGTGATCGTTCCCCTTTATTCGACATTGGTGAGGCCTCATCTGGAATACTGTGTCCAGTTTTGGTCCCCACACTACAAGAAGGATGTGGAAAAATTGGAAAGAGTCCAGCGGAGGGCAACAAAAATGATTAGGGGTCTGGAGCACATGACTTATGAGGAGAGGCTGAGAGAACTGGGATTGTTTAGTCTCCAGAAGAGAAGAATGAGGGGGGATTTGATAGCAGCCTTCAACTACCTGAAGGGGGGTTCCAAAGAGGATGGAGCTCGGCTGTTCTCAGTGGTGGCAGATGACAGAACAAGGAGCAATGGTCTCAAGTTGCAGTGGGGGAGGTCCAGGTTGGATATCAGGAAAAACTATTTCACTAGGAGGGTGGTGAAACACTGGAATGCGTTACCTAGGGAGGTGGTGGAGTCTCCTTCCTTGGAGGTTTTTAAGGCCCGGCTTGACAAAGCCCTGGCTGGTATGATTTAGCTGGGAATTGGTCCTGCTTTGAGCAGGGGGTTGGACTAGATGACCTCTTGAGGTCCCTTCCAACTCTGATATTCTATGATTCTATGATTCTATGCAGTAACTGTACAGTTATGATAAATGCATGATATTGTTTGAACTCCTGGATTTTTAAAGACCATTGGGTCAAATCCTGGCTCTATTCAACTTAGTGGCAAAATTTCAGCTGACGTGAATGGAGCCAAGATTTCATTCATTAAGAACAGCCATACTGGGTCAGACCAAAGGCCCATCTAGCCCAGTATCCTGACTTCCGACAGTGGACAATGCCAGGTGCCCCAGAAGGAATGAACAGAACAGGCGATCACTCGGTGATCCATCCACCGTCACCCATTCCCAGCTTCTGGCAAACAGAGGCTAGGTACACCATCCCTGCCCATTACACTTCTCTCTCCTGCCCATGATGTCACTAAAGACTTAAGGCTGTTATGGGTGACATTTCTATAGTTTTATATGTTTAGATTTCTTTAATGTTTAACCCTAATTCTGAATTTCCTGGGTTTATACTACTTGTTTGGGGGATAATTACAACACTGCTATAATGTTTTTTTACCCTAAATTACTGATACATACTCTCAATCCCAACTCCATCAGAACATAGTTTTTCATATGCAAATAGTTATAGAACCAACAATAGCTAGGAGCCAAAATCCAGGTTCAAGTTGAACCCACAGCTTTCTATAAATCTTGCCCCTGTAGGAAGGCAAGCACCCATAAGTCCCATTGGAATTAAGCCTGTTTAATTGACCATGTTATGACTGGCTCTCTTGTGACTTGCAATGTTATGTTCTCATCTAATGTCTCTGAGAAACATGTGAGGGGTATTTGTGGTGATAGGTCAGCTCACACTTGACTGTGTGAAGAATTGTACACAACAGCCTAGTGTACTTGTGTTGAGTGGGTTATTTACTGCCCCTAAGAAAAAATTAAAAAAAATACAAACAAACAGACAACAACTCCTTTTGTTACTGTTCTTCTTTTCAAGTCTCAGATGTATCACAAGATACTTCAAGTTAAAAACATGAACAATAAAAACAGACCAATGCCAGCAATCCAGTCATATGCCTCTTGAATTTATATAAGCTGATCATGTGTTGTCTCTTCAGTGAGACAGGATAGAGATTTGTAGGTTCTTCAGAGCTTTCTGGGATACTCTGTTTGTGGCTGGTACAACTTTTGTGCCTCAAGAGTTGTGATCATTATCAGGACACATGTTGGTATTGTTGCTATCTCTGCTCAAATGGGAAAATTCCCAAGGCATTTTTCTATGGCCATGTTGATTTTCAATTCTACTTTCACTTTGAATGAAGATTAATCTGGATGAAGATCAATCAATGGGGTAAATTCTACTCTCTTATTTACACCAGTTTAACTCCATTGACTTCAGGAAAGCAGAAGGAAGTAGATTGTGACTCAGTCAGTTTATCCAATACATACAGTATCAAAAGTGTTGTTTTTAGAAAGTGGGCTCACTAAAATTAAGCTTTATAAGAAACCGATCTAGTTGAACATTCTGATGTAGATTGGCAGGTCTGCCTGGATTTCTAGAATCAAGATGCAGTTTTGAAGTGAGGTTATTAAGGGCCTGATCCTGAAAACACCTATTACTAGATGAAATGGTTACTTCCATGAATAGCTCCACTAAGTCAATGAGCCTATGTCTACACTGCTATTGAAGGTATGATTTGCAGCATGTGTAGGCACCCCTGGTTAGCTCTAATCTATTTAGCTCAATAAAAATATCCATGAAGATGTGGCAGCCCTGGTGTCAGTGCAGGCTAGGAACACTAGTATATACCCAGCGGGACCAGGTGAGCTTGTACAGACAGTGCTGAAGCTGTGTGCTGCCACATTTTCACTGCTATTTTTAAGTGAACTAGCTAGATTAAAACTAGTATATGTATGCCTACCTGAACTTCAAATCACACCTTACACTGAAGTTTAGATGTATCCTGAAACTACTCAGGGTGGTAAGCAGTGCACTAAACTGGTAGTAAGTGCTTGCAAGATTAAGGCTCAAAAGGAGAAACACCAACATAGTAACCTCGATATAATGCTACCCGATATAACACGAATTCGGATATAACGCAGTAAAGCAGTGCTCCAGGGGGGCGGGGCTGCGCACTCCGGTGGATCAAAGCAAGTTCAATATAACGGGGTTTCACCTATAACACGGTAAGATTTTTTGGCTCCCGAGGACAGTGTTATGTTGAGGTAGAGGTGTATATATATAAAATCAGTCTTGATCCATTACTACATTAGACTGGAATGCATTGGATTTCTTCCCTTCCCACCAAAAATATTTCTGTGCATCAAGACATTTTTCTTCCATGGATACAACTGTCCCTTGACTTAATGTCTTCAAAATTCCTAACTTAGTCTTATTGTATCCAAGCTCCTCAAACTGATGAAGCGTCATATAAAATGTGTCTGGTTTTGCACCCTCTCAAACAGAGAGGCAGCAAAACCCAAGGTGGTTTTTGTATGCCAAAACATCACTTTGTCTGTGTGTGTTGTAGGAAGGAAGGCATTTTGGAATAATCCCACCAGTGATGGCTCAGATCAAAGTCCTAATTTATTCCAAACTCCAACGATATCTCAGCTGAATGATTCAGTTGGGGGCTCCTAATTTTACTTACTTACTTACACACACAGACTCATCCACGTGACAGGGTGAAGCCACCCTGTTGCAATCAGCTACAGCATCCCACTTGCTTTCTGCCTTCCCACAGCCCCAGATATTTTTTTTTCCCCTTTAGAAACACATTGAAGTTGCCTTTCCAGATGGGGAGCAGCGCTGCCTTTCCCCAAGCCATTTGTGTACATACCACAAGAGCAGTCGCCACCGCCGCTGGTGCAGAGACCTCCTCCCCTCGAACTGACAACCTGTCTCAGTGTTGAAAAACAGTTCAAGGTAGCACTCGAGACCAAACGTGCCATTTTCCTTGTCAAAATGAAAGCTGTAAATTTGAAGCCTAACGCTTAATGTATCCAGATATTGAACACAGGGACTTTTATCCTCAGCTTAATGGTCTGTCTAAAATCATCAAAAAAGATTACTTAAAAATTCTAGGTCCTCAGAGGTCCTATAAAAATTGTGTGGAGCATTAGTTTTGGGTTGTTTGGGGTATTTGGGGGCAGAGGGTGAAGCAAAAAAAAAAAATAATGTACTGGAAAATATTTGTGGAGAAAGGAGATTATATTCTTTGTCTTGAACCCATGGGACCCGCAGATAAATCTCTCTAAATTCAGGAAGCCAGATCCTCAGCCGGTGTAAATCATCATACCTACATTCACTTTAATGGTGATTTGATGATTTACACCAGGAGGGTATCTTTCCTGGGGGGGTTCTTTTAAAAAGCTGCACAGTGATGTGAGATCTTGAATCTCATCGTCCTTCGAAGCATCACTGGTTTGCTTTAGGATTTATTTTTGTGTGTGTGGCTAACTTGGGTTAGGATCTGTCTAAGGATTTGGAGGATCTGTTAGTTTAGCTTTCCAATGTTTCATTGGGAAAAAACAGCTGGACTTTCTGGATATAACTGTCAAAAATAATTACAAAAATCCTATCCTGTTTTTTTCCCTCCATGTTGAGATCCTGAGGTACAGAAGAACCGACTGGCTGAGCTTTCACAGTGGATTTTAAAAAACTTTCTCCCTTCTCTCAAATAATGAAATCCCCTCCTTCCACAAGTAATATAGATTATTTCAATGAGCTAGATTCAATAGTCCTGGAGCAGGGATTGCATCTTGTGCCAATGAGCCCCCTTGTGCTCAAGGTAAGATTCATCTCATGGAAGGGCAAGCAGCATTACCAGTACCTGCCCTCAGAAAATGTAGGATTTAATACATAGTTACTATTCCTCACATACACTGAAAATCTGCATAAGTTTAAACTGACAACTATTGCTCAATGCTCACTTATTTCCACTACCCCCCCCTCCCTACACACACCCTTTTCCCATCTAATTTAGTTTAACATAGCTTAAATACTTGTGATTTTGGACTTGTATGTCTAAAAGCTTTTGAAGTGTGCTGGCATTCACTTATACCTGTGAACTACATTGTATTGCATGCATTCAAATGTCTGTCTGTAGCCTGCAATAAAAAGAACTATTACAAAAATAAGTGTGCATGGATTATAGACTCCATTTTGAACTGTTGGTAAATACAGTGTTTATATTTAAGGCCATAAGCTGTCATTTAGAATCATCTTTAGGAAAATTTCCTACTTGATTGTTTGTTTCTCCGTTGTTATTTTCCCCTCTTTTGGTTAAGTTTCTCTTTAAAAACTACAAAAAAAATGAAAAGAAAAAGAAAAAGAATGGAGAAAAAAAATTTAATTAGTTAAACTGTGATGAATTATCAGCCAAAATAAATTCAAATTTAAACCTGTTGTGTGTTCATAAGCAACCTTTCTGGGAAACAGTCATTCCAGGACAAGAGTGTGATATTCTGGAACCTCATGGGCTACCAATATCAAGATGCCAATAAGATAAGTTAAGAATGGAGTGGCAATATTGTTTCTCCAGTCTTTTGATACCTGTATTAAAATCTTAACATTATTTAAAAAGTAGCACTAAGCAAGTCTTAAAACCTTCCGGGTCTCACGTGATATAAGCATCCCAAGATGTGGATGCTTATCTGAAGCTTAGCTAATGAAACATTCTCGGGGTCTTGACCTCAGCTGCTGTAAATCAGAAAAACATCTTCAAAATCTGAGCTACCCCAGTTTATACCAGATGTGGATCTATCCCTGAACCTGCAAAACCTTACAAAGTTTTCTTGCAAAATTTCTGGCACCCCCACTTTCAATCCTGGCTAGAATATCACAGGAGCAACTTTTTTTTATTATTATTAGTAGTATTTCAACCCTTCCATTCCCTGCAGGAACTCAGAATCATGGTGATGTGCCAAAATGGACAAACTTACCTAACTTTTTTAGAACCTTAAAAAGGGTTTGGTCATAGCTCAAGTCTAGACATGGGCAAAGGTTTGGGGGCTGTTATTTTTTTCCAAAACCCAGTCTAGTCATTCCTACATAAAGGTAGTTCTGTTTGGTTTAATGGTGGATGTTACGTATAACAGACTAAAGTATTTCTTCCATATCTTATCTCCACAAGTAACACTGTCCCAAACATATAAACCCTAGCTTAAAATCAGGTGCAAACAGTACATCCATTATGTAAGCTTTCATTTAAAGCAGGTAGTTTGTATCTGATATTTAAAAAAGACAATAAGCTTCTTATCTTTACAATAACTATCTGTCTGGACTATACTTTTTAAAAGACAAATTTCGTATACCAGGAAACAAAACAAGTGCAAGAAAGTTTGATGTATCCCAGCAAATCCTGTAACAATTCTAATCAGTTGTCAGTTAAGAAGTGTCTTGTAAAGAACTGTGGAATTGCTACTGTCTATTACCTGTGTCTATTCCTCTTGGCTCAGTTGAGCATTTAAAAAAAAAATTATAATAAATGCATTCAATAATTGTTTGAATTGATGCTGTGCATTCTGTCATAAATGGTTTATGGATAACCATCAATTCGTTCTGCTCATCACTCTAACAAGTTCAATGTACTACTCAGAGCAAAGGATGACTATTTATTTAACAGCTCTTGGCAGGAAAATTTGTTGCGTGCCACAACTTTACAAAGAACATTAAAATCAATGACAATTTATAAACCAAAGGCTGGGAATTATGCTTTGGATTCCCATAATTCATCAGAATAAAGCTGTCAGATACCTTTTATTATAAATTAATAGCATGTTGTCTCAAAGCTTGTTGGTGGCAGTGTTTTGTCAGTTTAGTAGTGACATCTAGTGGGCATATGTACTTACAACTAGTAGTTTTATTTTATATCCTAGAAAGATACCCATTCCTGCATTAGGTCTCAGTGGTATGGAAAATGTGTGAAGAAAAATGTGTTTGATCATGCAATCATTAACACCACTTAATGTTACTTAGGCATTTTAATTATAAAGAAATCATACTGAGCCTAAAATAGTACATTTCTATTAGTTTATATCTAGATTACTGGCAATGGGATCATCTTTACCTACCTTGCTTGCCTTTCGCATGTGATTTTTGTTTCTGTTATTTTTACTCTTGTACTCATACTTAATTGTGAATTTACTGGATTTCAGAATGACCATTTAAACAATCAAACAATTTATGATTCCCAATTAAATGGTGGGAATATGGGATTCAATCACATATGCTCTTTTAAACCCCCCATTGTTTTAAATCATCTAAGAATCAAGCATTTCAGATTCTGTTTTGTATTTGGTCAGAATTCTTTAATCTTTCACAAATCTTAAAAAATTGGACCTCTTGAATTTTGTCTTCCAATGTTTAACTTAAATTAGATACAGAGAAATAGACTATTGGGTGAAGCAATGGGGTGGGAAGAGTCCAATTTCTCTCACATCCTGCAGAGCAGTTACTTTTGTTTTAATGTTAATAAAGTAAAAGAGCAGTCTTCAATACTGTACTGTTTTCCACATTTAGTTTTGTCTCCATTTCCTGTGACTACAGAATAATACATAAAAGTTGTAAAGAAACCGTGCCTGTTTCCAACAGCTTTGTTGGCTTACAAAGGTCCTGATGATAAAAAGAAAAACATGAAAAGATAATTTGTGAAAATGTTCTTTCTACTGTATAATGTCAGCGGATATGGAGCTGATAAGCTCCTAAAATAAGGGTGAATAGATGCAGCTGCATTTACCGTAATAATCTTTACACACACTTATTTTTCAATATACTTGGATTGTATTATATTCTTAAATAGAAAATACCTTGTTTATTTCTACACTGAGGAAATAATGGCTAATGTTGCAATTCCCAAACTGTGGTCGTCCCTGGAGCACATACTACTGGCAACTGGTCCCGCAGTGATATGATTGCCTCCATGCTTCTAGCTGCTACTTTCTATTAGAAGCAGCTAATCATGTACATTTCCCTAATTGTGCATCTAAGCAGTTGCTGTAGTTGCCACAAGGATGTTCTGTCAATGGGAGGGGAGGTATTCATGAGACCTTCTCTCTATAAGGATGTGGTCCACACTATGAAAAAATGTCAGATGACCTGGCTAGTATTTTGTTTCTAGCTCTTCTGCCACCTTACTTTTTCCACAATGTGCACCTTTGCTCCTTCTTATCTAGTCCTTAGAAAGTCCCCATGATTGTAGTATCTGTACACCTCACAATCTTTAATGTACTTATCCTCACAATATTTTTGTAAGGTAGGGAAACAATATTATCCCTATTTTACAGCTGGGGAACAGAGTTGCTAAGTGACCTGCCCAAGGTCACACAGGAAGTCTGTAGCAGAGCAGGGAATTGAACCCCAGTATCTCAAAGCCTATGTGCCTGTCCTAACCACTGGACCACCCTTCCACTCCAATACAACAACCCTTTCACCCTATTCTCTTATGTGGCTTGATTTTCCCTGCCTGTCACCTTGCTCCGAAATATTTCATGTTCCATTCCAATTCTACGGCTCCTTGGCTTATGTCAGTGTAACCATTTCCCTCCTTTAGCACCTTATGGCCTGAGGGTTAGGTTCAAGAACCAATTTTTTAGATGGTGGGTCACCTCAATAGCAAAGGCACTGGAAATGCCAGGGTTTCCAGCAGCAAGAAAGCAGACATGGGTTTCAATTCACCCTGCTTCCTAGATGCCAGATCAAGAAGCTTCCTTCATCTCCATAGCACCATCCACAGTGGCCCTGCAAAACCTTAGTAAACTATCAGCCTGTAGCAGTCAAAAGCACACTATTGAAACCTAAAGCGTAACATTCGCTCCAGTATAGAAGGCTTCGATAAAGTCTTCTGCGTCAATTAAAACCTACTTATGCCTAAGTCACTTAAGTGCTTTTGAAAAAAATTTACCCAGTGTCTCTTTAAAAACAACCACAACAACTAATCACACTGCCTAATCCTGCATTCCTCTTTCACCCAGAACTCCCATCAAACCTCAAACCCCCAAGGACTCCACTGGGATTGTTACCTGCCTAAGTACAGAGAGACATGACCTCTCATCTGCAAAACTGAACCATACATTTTGTAGAAGAGGTCCAACTACTCAGGACAGGAAACGGATTGCTAATTCAATTTCCTTTCCTTTCTGGTTTTGTTTTGTTATCAGCATGTAGGTATATGGCTTTCCTCTCCATCATCGGGTGCATCCATGTCTCAGTTTCTCCACATTGTCACCTCCTGCTGCTAGCAGGTAGTTTGTGCCTCACTCTCCAGGTAGACTCTCTTAGTTATTGGAGGCTTGTCCCTTCAGTCAAACGTAAAAGTCTGCCCCTTCCAGGGTAACACAATGCCCAAATGAAAAGAAAACACAGTCCTTTGCTGAGGGGTTGTCCAGTCTTCCAATGTCATGCAGGAAAATGAAAGGAGGCTTCCTCCCACCCACTCTGGAAGGCCTGCTCTTGGACCCCTGACTACGAGCAGGTGAATATACCAGGCCTCGAGCCCACACCACTCCTATCCCTGGCTGTTTCTTTCTCCTGCTTCCACCACACACCTAAATTTTCATCCCTCAGTGGAGGACTAACACACAGTCTTTTGCTTTACTGAACAACTTACCCCACCTCTCCAGGCCTCCTTCTCCCCTGATCCTTCTCAGGCCAGCTCCCAGATATTTCAACATGGGAAGCTACACCACACCTTGCTTCCTGCCTACTCTCTACAGGTCTAACTTCTCTCTCTTATTAAGGAAAAGGCAGCGCTGTATTTACATCCCTGCCCCTTTCCCAGCACACACTGCTGATAAGTCTGCAACTCCCACTGGTCCCTCCACTAGAATGCCCTTATTTGGGGCTGGGACTTGCTGCCCAGTAGCCTCCTTTAGGGTCTCTCTTCGCTGCAGAATTCATGCAAGTGATGGGCCCCCTGGCTCTGATCACCCAGACTGGCCTAGCCTGCCTCTGAGCAGACATACTGCAAAGCCATACTTGATTTATTGTATCCTTACAGGTGCTGCACTCACTTGTGTGTTGTCACTAGGACTTCCAGGGGCATCTCCCACCCCCGGTTCTTTATACTGCAGTAACTGAGCCATTCTATGATTCTCTTACAGTGGGTTATGGGACAATTTGTCTGTCGTGAGCATATGGGAGGTCTTGTGACAAGGCACTGGAGGACTATCAGCACTTGAGTGATTTAGCCTGTGGTTTTACTGCAAAGAGGGCAGGCAACATCTTGCCAGCCCAAGCGAAAGTTGTACCTAGGTTTTAGCCTACAGCCCCAGATTGAAAGCACCACTTAACTCGGGTGAAAAGGTTTTGTGTTTGGACTGGAGTGGGGTTAGGAGCAGCAACACCTGAGTTAACTGCAGTGAAAACTTACCCCTAAAGGGACACTCCTGTTAAACAGCGCACAGGAATCACATAATATATGATATACATGGAAGCTGTGATATAAGAGATTTACCCTAAATTGTTGAATAACCAAAAATCCCGCCCAAAATCTCGAGACTATAGTGTAACATAATCACAGAAGGGATAAATGGGCTGCATTCTAACATATGAACATTCTCTCTCTTTACAGATACTATGGGCCTGATTGTCTTCACCTCCACACCAGTGTAAATCTGAAGTAACTCCATTTAAATAATTCATGTAAGATTGATGTCAGCAAGAGGAGAATCAAGGCCCGTATGTTTGAGAATACCCATTTCACATTTTCTCAGTTTCAGTAAGGCTTTTTTTTTTTAAATCTATGGAAAACTTCAAAATTTATACTAGCCGTGAGAAGAAATAAACAGCAGTAAAAGACAGTGAAGGGGATGGAGTTCATGCCTATTAGTCTCTTGAAACATTTTTCAAACAAATACTCTTAGAAATTAGAATTATTTTTTTAAAGGCCTGAATATTATATAACAGAAAAAGCTCAAAAATAAACATTAGATAAAAGCATAGCTGATATGCAAGATGCACATAAATGAAGTGCCCAGATATTACAGAGCTTTGCATATCTATGTGATTAATACATTTTAAAAGTCATGTTGATAAATATTTATACCATATTCCCAACAATCTATGGTAACTGAGTCTCAGGATTTTCTTTCTTCCCTGCTATCATCCAGAAAAGCTAAACAAACATGTACATACCAAAAGGAAAAGAATCCTGCAGCAAGGAAAAGCAACTCACATATGCTGAGGGCTATCTGTCCAGAAGGCCTCACCAGAATGAGACCATACGTATCAAATTACATTGTTGGTTGTGATATCTCTCAAGAAGGATAGCAAGGATTAAACTTGATCTGTGTCCTTTTGGATGTCCAGTCTGGCCCTCGCCTCTACCAGAACAATTTATTACAGCTAAGTCCCATCTCTCTGGCCAAGCATTCACTCTGCCAGCAGAGCAACTCAGCAATTAATACCATTTACCCCCTCCATCACCTAGTTATGAACTGAAGGCAAATGAAGAACACATTTTTCAAGGACAGTACAGCTTTCATTTCCACAGTCAGATTCAACCCAGATTAGATAAAATGAAAGAGGAATGGTATTTATTTTAAGCTACAGTAAAGAAAATAGAATAGGTTAAACTTTTAAATATGTCACTTATTCCTGCAAAAATGTCTGTGAACTAGTTCCTTCTTAAATTACAGAAAGGAAATATAATTTAAGACATTCAGAAATCTTAAGACTATAATAAAGATTATAATAACTTCTGACCTATTACCCATCTCATCATTGCCATTCTGCTCTCAAGATGGAGTCTGTCCCCTGTAACTTCCAAGAGCTGTTTACATCCCATGCTTGTGAAATTCACTCTTAGAAAGAGTAACCTATCTTCTTCTTTCAAGCGCACTTATGATTAATTTGTGGAATGATATTAAGCCAAGCTGTTCGCCAATGCCTTCCCTGAGAAGTTTTAGGAAATTTCTTGACTCGCATTAACTGTCCTCAGCATAACTTTTAATGGTTATATTTAGCCTGCTGGCCAAGTCATTAGGACATCCCATATGTTTCCCTAGGAATCCCTCTGACTAGTCAAGCAGACATGTCATTAATATTCAAATAGCCTTGTGGCACTTACAGTTCTATAGGTGCTTGGGTCTTCCCAAAAGAAGGCATGAGTTGAATGTGGGCATCCTCAGTTTTATGCATGGCATGTTCACAGTCCTAATATTATAAAATTAAAAATCATAAGCACCAATACTGGAAAGATTAAAATTGGATAGAATGGCTATAATCTGTCACAGGGAGCAAAGCCACTCATGAGACTAGCATACATCTTCTTCAGTCTGCATACATTTCTGAGCAGGGCTGTGACAGCATGTCACAGCAAGAGGGTTTAGAAGATGTGGCGAAAAGCACTTAAAAATAGCACCCACAAGTTATTACTCCAATGTGCTATGTGTCATGTGGTGGGTGGTTTCCACAATGAGAGAATTAGCCTCTGAGTAGCAATCATTCCTCTTGAAAATCAAAGCTCCTCAGAAGGATTCAGAGGGCCAAATTCAGAGATGATGTGTAAGGTGGTGTAAGTTAGATTCCTTTTGAACTACTTACATCCACTTACTGAAATAGAAAAGTTACTGTAATAGAGTCTACAGAAATGTAATAGCTATACCGGGGAGCTGGAAGAAGGTATTAAGGACAACCTACTTCAATTAACACATTCCTACACTCTCTGATAATTGTTTTTTTTGCTATAGTCCTCTCTTCTGGCCCCCTTGCCCTATGAACTACATCAACTGAGATTTTCTTACCATCAGAATCAGTATGCCCAATTCATCTGGTCACTCAGGCTCAATCGGCTGAATTTATAATTAAGCTGTAAAATAGCAGGAATGGGCTAATCTCAAATCAATTAGAGAACAGCTGTGGAAGTTGGTGTGGGTTTGGTTCAGTGTGCTTCATGCAAGCCATTTGCATCCTTGAATTTTCATTTCAGTCTGGGGTCCATGCTAATCCTAAAATCCTCATCTTAAAATGCCAGAACATCTGACAGGTTTCAGAGTAGCAGCCGTGTTCGTCTGTAGCCGCAAAAAGAAGAACAGGAGTACTTGTGGCACCTTAGAGACTAACAGATTTATTAGAGCATAAGCTTTCGTGGACTACAGCCCACTTCTTCGGATGCATAAGCTCATGCTCTAATAAATTTGTTAGTCTCTAAGGTGCCACAAGTACTCCTGTTCTTCTTTTTGCAGATACAGACTAACACGGCTGCTACTCTGAAACCTGTCACTTATTTAGTTGCTTATGTAAGCCCTTTGGGGTTTAGAGAGCATGGCCCCTTTAAATCTTTTTTCGGGGGGGGGGGGAGAAGGAGAATGAGGAAAAAAGGAGGGAAACGCAAGAGGGGGACTCTGAAGCTGAGAGGGAGAGAGAGGGGACAGCCCGCAGAGGCCTTCGCAAAGTGAAGCAGCAGAGAACCTGCCTGATTCCTGGGATGGACAGGGCGGCCGATCAGGGACACCCCAGGACAGGAACCGCACAGTGCCAGGGAGGAATCGCCCAAGAAGGACAGGCCGGAGCTGGACTCAGTATCACGGCTGCCCAGAACTGCATGGGGCTGTGAGTACTGGGGCTTGGGATTCTGCATTGGGGACAAGGAGGGAGGCTGTAGCTAGTTAAGTGGGGAGGGGGTCGCTCTGTGTGGCTTTGCAGAGAGCGGCAGAAGATGGCACCGGAGGGATTTGTTGGGTAAAGTTCACTGGCGCCGAAGATGACCAGGAGCACCCAAGACTCACCACTGGACTGGAACTTTGCTCAGGACTCCTGAACTCTGTGTGCAGACACATTGCTCAGTGTCTGCCCTTCCAGACTGTGCTACCACTGGGCCTGTGGGGCCTTGGCTTGGATGCAGCCCTGTTTTACTGCTCCCCCTATATTTCCCCTTGTTGTTTTTCTCCTCTCATCCCTCTGTAAATAAATATTTCCCTTGCTATATCCACTGCACTTTTCCTGTGGGTGTGGGTGTTCACTCTGGGGGGTTTGGAAAAGGTGTCCATGGGGTGGAAGGGATTTCTCCTGCTGCATTCCTGTGCGCGCCTTCTCTTGGCCAGAGTTGCCTGCAGAGCAGACTCCATCTTGGCCACGAGGGCGCTAAAGTTACACTTAATTTTAGGCAACTGTGTTTTTTGGCCTTTGTGTTTAAAGTGAGGTACACACAGCTAGAGGCTGCTTTTGCAAATTTAGCCCTAGAAAACTGACATATACCTCTTGTCTACTCAGGTCTCAATTGGTCAATCTATAAAGCAGGTCATGAACATGTACCATTTTTGCAAAATATTTTGATATTTGCATATAAAAAGGAGTAAATACCATACTAGATCAGTACTAGCACTGGTTAGAAAACGGAAATTTTTTTCTGTGAAAACTTTCCTGGGGAAAAAAAAAAATCTCCTTTTTCATTAAAATAATTTTGAATTTTGAAACATTTAAACCAGCTCCAGTGTGTACCTGTCCTGGCCTCAACCAGGAAATGCTGTAGTGCATGTAAATATAAGAAAATTAAGACAAATTATTATTAACTTTTTATAAATAGCCTCAAAATACCTTTTGGTTTGAGTTTTGGGTAATGTTCTGCTGCCTGGTTTGTTCAGTGCCTTCACCTCTGCTCCTTATAGTGGCTTTTCTCCTCAGTCCTTAGTGGACTGGGAAATGCAATTGTAGATGAGAATAAAACTAGCCAACTTGGCTCTCACTATTAAGTTAAATAGCTTGCCAGCAGAATTAAATCATCTTCTGTGCCACACAACAATAGCTATGAAATCCCTTGGGAGTCAGGGAGAGTTGAGGGTTCACAGCACCTTGCAAAATTGAGCCCCCCCTTGAACAGTAACTTGAAGTAATTATAGGTCAAATCCTGAGCTCCAAAAATCCCAGTGAAGTGAGTAATCTTGTCTATACTTACCTTCTTCCCCCACCTCCTCCACTAATGGTGAGACTTGACTGATGGTTGAAACAGCAGTGCAGACAAGGCACAGGAGCTCCAAGTACATAGTCATCTGCCCACGCCCTGGGCAGAGCTGGATAATTCATTGATACGAATGCTGATGGCTGTGGGAGCTTTGCCTATACCTCAGGAATCAGAGCTCAACAATACTTTGTAGTTCCTAATATCTTTTAATTGAAGCTCTCAAAAGTGCTACACAACACTAAGAAAGCCTCAACAGTACACCCTAGTGAGGCAGTTAAGATACTAAGGAATGCCTCACCCACAAATGGGTGGAACACTGCAACTGTTTAATCTGGCCAAATATGGTATAAAATGTATGTTTTATGGAAAGATTTTATAAAACTCAAGGCTAAGAAAGGGGGCAAATTCTGCCATCTTTCCTCGCACTGAGCAGTGCTATACTTTGCAAACTGTTTGTTTAATCCACATGGAAAAAATATTGACTGGGTAATTTCAAATAATGAATACATTCAAGGAAGTCGCAAACTGTTTGTCGACTTGAGAGCTTGATTTTCTACCCCATCTGAACACACACACACACACACACACACACACACACACACACACAGAGTGAAGTTGCGGGTGGACAGGGAGCCCACTTCAGTACCCTGATTCAGGTCTGCCTAGTCCCAGAGTACATTAGGGTTGCACAGGGAGAGCAAATTATTTCCTGCGTATTATTCACTGATCTCTATTCAGTACTAACTTGAGGCCAGGTTCTGCCACTCTTACTTTTTGAGTATGACTGCACTGCAGCATGGAACTATTCTAGATGATTAAGAATGACAGAATTGAGCCCATAGAAGGAATGGTGACATCACTAGCCATTAAAAAAGCTTCACTAACCAAGATCTAATGCAACTCTTGCTCATTTGGTAAGTATTTACTCACATGACTAGTCTCACTGATGTCAATGAGAAGTTCTAGTCCTAAAGTATATCTCACCTACAATTCACAGTACAAGAGAGCCTGAGAACTACTTTCCCACAGCAGAAGAAAGCTTGGGGTTTGTTCCTATAAACAGTTGCCACAATAATAAAAATAATTCTTTAACTGCTCATCCAAACTAGAGAGAAGAGAAGACTTGATTTCACAATGATGGAGATGAAAGTCAATACACCAATTTTACCAGAGGGTAAAGAAAACATAAGAAATCGGGAGCTAGCCTAATTATTGAAGTTCAGAGGTTCAGTGAGGAAAGACCAAAAAGTTCAGATGCTTAGCATAAACTATCTTCAAATTTCAAATCTGCTAGTTTAGGGCCAAATTCTATCCTATATTCATGTAAAAACCCAAATGAATTCACTCGGAACTTTGCCTGAGTAAACAGAGTAAAATCAGAGTGAGGACTGCAAGAAATCTGTTCGAGGAAAGAAAAGTCCAAAAATATATTTTTTCTTGGTATTTAGAACTTTTCCAGTACCAGCTGGAGACAGGAAGTACAGCATTATGCAAAAATAAAAATTAATTAAGAAAACTAAAAACAGCAGCTAAATTAAATATGAACCCCAAAAAGGGCTTGGTTTAAGTTTGTGTGTATAGGTTCAGGTTCAGCTTGGTTCTTATTTTATCCAAATCAATTTGCTCCTCTCTAATTAAAATAATCTATATTTAAAAGAGATTTACCAGAGCATAAGGAAGAGGATTTAAATCACATCAACAATGGAATTCGGTAACAATTATACCATATGCAGCATACAGTTTTCGATGCTTCAGAATAGCACATCAGAAAAAAAAACTCTTTGATTTAGCACACACTTAATCCTTAGCATGTATATCTGTACATATTGAAGACACCATATGAACATTAATCAATCTTTAAAACAACCCTGTGTGGTAAGCAAGTATTAATCCCATTTTAGAAATGGGGACATTGTGGCAGAGCCATTAAGTGACTTGCCTAAGGTCATACAGCAAGTCAGTTGCAGAACTGGGAATATAACTCAGGAATTCCTAACTTCCAGACCTGGGCTCATTCTTCTACACTACACTGCTTTTCAGGAATATATAAAAGGATTAAAAAATTGCCAGTACAGAATGCACTTAAACATAGTTTGAGAGAAGAAAAATTGGGGGGGAAGGCTTTATCTTGTATAATAAAATAGGAAAAGTCAATAACTAGCACCTCCACATTACCGCACTTATTCAAATGATATTTGTTGGAAAGAAACAAAAGAATTTGATCCCATAAATGGTAGCAACATGATAATAACAAAAAAGTCCAACAAATGCAACAACTAATATGACTAGACACTGATGGTGAGAACGACATCTTAAACTAAGAGCAAGACATTATTTCCCATCAGATCGTGGACTGAAGTGAAAATCGGAAACAATACCTTATCTCAGTCTCAAACACA
The DNA here is from genome assembly GCF_027887155.1 of Malaclemys terrapin pileata. Classification (NCBI taxonomy): domain Eukaryota; kingdom Metazoa; phylum Chordata; order Testudines; family Emydidae; genus Malaclemys; species Malaclemys terrapin. The sequence goes on from NC_071505.1 coordinate 119,157,401, forward strand.
GATGGTATGTAACTGCCTTGTGGGTTGGGGTTTTTGGTGGAAAACAGACACTTTCTGCAACAAAAAAAAATCTAACTGAAAACCCAATTTTCAGTTGAAAACAGTTTTGTTGGAAAAGTTTTCCCTATGCACAAATTTCACTGCACTCAGGGCTCTCCACAGGCATAGGGCATGAAGTCAGATTTGGGGCTTTTTGAAAGAATTGCTCCTTTCTGTCAGACACACATGGTGTATCATGCACAGGAAAGCAAAAGAGGAGTCCAGTGATTTTTGTATTACTAAACAACAGGATAGCATCTTATATAAAATGCACATATACCATTCAAGTCTAACTCCACTAAGTAGCCTTGTGGTATTCATAACAACCTGGCAACACCATCTTGGGTTAAAAAGTGTTCAGGTGTTACTGAGAGAGGCAATGATGTTCTGATCCTCTTCAGGAAAAATGTGGAAAAGATGTTTGATCATCTGTATAAATCTGGCACATCTTTCTTGAGCTATGAAAGAGAACAACCTTTCTTCAGCTTCATTCTTGAGCCTTATTTTCTTACAGGAGGCACCCCAAAAGATTTTTTGTACGTCCCTTCCTCTCATTTTTGTAAAAAGAATGAGTAGTCTGGGGCTATCAGACTGCTGCTGTTGGAACACATGCACTATAAAGGCTCTAAGTTTTCAGCCAGTTGTTTTTCAAGTGCAATTCTCAAACCACAGGATATCAGAACTTAAAAATTAGAGTGGATTTGATCCTTTGGGCCATGATCCAACCAAGCACTTAAGCATGTCCTTAACTTTAAGGGGATTACTCACATGTTGAAATAGATGAGATAGCGTCTCTCAACTTTCATTTGTCTCAACTGTATTGTTTCACTTGCAAATTCTGCTACTTACATAGGGCCAAATTTTTTCTTGATCGAATTGAAAGAAACAGCTTCTATCCCATAAAAGGATGATAAAAATGATTAGCTGTTTAGTTTAAGTTTGCAGAAGAGAAGACTATCTGAGGTACATGGAAGGGTGTGAGTTCCTGTGGAGCAGCAGCAGTATCAGAAGCGCATATCCCACACAATTGATTTCTTGAGATTGCAGAGATTAAGCATTGTGAACCTCAGTCCTTCCACATACCTATTTCTCTGAGTTGAGATTTGAACATTAGCACTTCAATCCTAGCTTGTGAAGGAAAGTATCTGAAATGGACCTGCCAAAGGACTCCACTGGAGATAGGAGGCCACTTTTTATTGTTTTTATTTTTTTAATTCATTCCATAACTTCAAACTGACATTTGTTGATCTGTTATCATAGACAGACATAACCCCAGAAGTCTTGAAATCAACTTGGTGAACAATAACTTTGAGAACAGGTCATGGAGGTTTCCTGGAGCACAGACTCCGAGAGTGTCGGCTGTTCTGTATGCATTTACATTTAGTCTTTTTGCTTGACTTGTGATCTCAGATTCTGGAAGCTGATGCACAGTAAACCAAAGCAGCTGGAGAAAGCTCTTCCTGGATTATACCCAAGTGGAGCAGTTGCATATAGGATTTCAGCAGCCTCCAAGGAAGAAGTTCAAAGACATCAAGGCGTGTGACAACTCCGGCAAGCTGCTGAAGTCTCGTTAATGGAAAATTATTCTGAATTATTATCATCATTATTCTGAACTGTAGGAAGTAGCAGGACACACATACAACACAGTTTACTCCAGTGGGCTCTTCACATGATCATGCCTTCAATAAATAAATTAAATGGTTTTTCTTTTTTTTTTTAAAAAATCCCCCTGCTTCTTAGCTTATTCTGTTCTTAGTTATAAAACCTCATCACAAAGACTTTAAAAATAATTCCAAAAGTCAATAAGCCAGATCTTCAGCTGGTATAAACTGGCATAGCTCCACTGTAGACAATGGAGCTGTGCCAACTGACACCAGCTGAGACTCTGGCCCAATGACTATTAAACCAGAGTGCTCTTCCCAGAAAATGACATTGGAAATTGCATAGACACCGGGCCAAATTCTGCTTTCAGTTGCACCACTTAAAATCGAAATAAATTCCACGGAAGTCAATGGATTTACTGTGATTTACACCCAGGTAACAGGGCAGCATTTGTCCCACATTCCCTTTTCTTACAGATACTCATCATTAAGAAAATGTACCTTATGGCTGCATATGCCACAGGTCAGTTAGCTAATAAATCATGCTAAAATAGGAACAATAAAAGGGATTCTTGCAGCACTAATGAATTCAGGGGGGCAAGATCCCTAGATGGTGTAAATCAGTGTAGCAGCATTGAAGTCGATGGAGCTTATGCCAATTTACTTCCACTGAAAATCTGGCTCTCATTCAAAGTAGGGTTAAAATTAAAAGACAGAAAAGAGTCCAATGATCTCTGTGGTGAAAATAACAATGCAGCTAGCAATTCTATAGCCCTTTTCACCATCAAAGAGTTTTATGAACATTAATTATTCTTCTCAGCATCCCTGAGGTAGCCAAATGCTCAGTCACACTTGTAATGATATCTTAACTTTTATTGTAGGAGAGACACTATATCAGGTCTAAACCTCAACAGGCGTTTGTTTGTTTTGTCTCTCAATGTCAATTATTACCCTTTTTTCTCTTTTAACTTACACCTCCATCCCTTGTGACTCAACCAAACTACCTGATCTGCCCTAGAGGTGTAACCGCTAGGGCCAGGGGGGTTAATGCTTCTTTTGTGGGTCTGTGTGGGAAAGCTTGCGCTCCCACTGTTTGTACTCTGAGCGGAGGATAACAAGAGGACTATATTATCCCATGGGTCAGATTGCGTCTCTAGGACGCAGAATATGGTTAGGGCAATACATTGCTGAGCCATTACAGTAGCATCCCAGGGAAAGAATACCCTTCTCTTTCCTTGCTCCAGGTTTTTTAAAGGGACCGCTCAGTGCAACAAAAATAAGTGTACTTACAGGACAGCAGTCTGGGGCCTGGTCTACAGTATGAGTTTAGGTCGAATTTAGCAGCGTTAAATCGAATTAAGCCTGGACACGTCCACACGACGAAGCCCTTTTTTTTTTTTTTTTTTTTTTTTAAACTTAGGCTACATCTACACTACAGGGGGGAGTCGATTTAAGATACGCAAATTCAGCTATGTGAATAGCGTAGCTGAATTCGACGTATCGCAGCCGACTTACCCCGCTGTGAGAACCGCGGCAAAATCGACCTCCGCGGCTCCCCGTCAACGGCGCTTACTCCCACCTCCGCTGGTGGAGTAAGAGCGTCGATTAGGGGATCGATTGTCGCGTCCCGACGGGACACGATAAATCGATCCCCGAGAGGTCGATTTCTACCCGCCGATTCAGGCGGGTAGTGTAGACCTAGCCTCAAAGGGCCCTTTAAACCGGTTTCTTTACTCCACCTCCAACAAGGGGATTAGCGCTGAAATCTGCCTTTCTGGGTCGGATTTGGGGTAGTGTGGACAGAATTCGACGTTATTGGCCTCCGGGAACTATCCCAGAGTGCTTCATTGTGACCCCTCTGGACAGCACTCTCAATTCAGATGCATTGACCAGGTAGACAGGAAAAGCCCCGCGAACTTTTGAATTTCATTTCCTGTTTGCCCAGCATGGAGCGCACAGGTGACCATGCAGAGCTCATCAGCACAGGTAACCATGATGGAGTCCCAGGATCGCAAGAGAGCTCCAGCATGGATAGAACGGGAGGTACGGGATCTGCTCGCCATATGGGGAGATGAATCAGTGCTAGCTGAACTCCGTAGCAGTAAAAGAAATGGCAAAGTATTAGAAAAGGTCTCCAAGGCCATGAAGGACAGAGGCCACAGCAGTGCCACGTGAAAATTAAGGCGCTAAGGCAAGCCTACCACAAAGCCAGAGAGGCAAACGGAAGGTCCAGGGCAGAGCCGCAGACATGCCGCTTCTACGCGGAGCTGCATGCCATGCTAGGGGGTGCAGCCACCACTATGCCAACTGTGTGCTTTGACTCCATCAATGGAGAATCACGCAACAGGGAAGCGGGTTCGGGGTACAAGGAAGATGATGATCAAGACAATGAAGATAGCTCACAGCAAGGAAGCAGAGAAACCAGTTTCCCCAACGGCCAGGATATGTTTATCACCCTGGACCCAGTAACGCCTGAACTCACCCAAGGTGTGCTCCCAGACCCTGAGGGCGCACAAGGGACCTCTGGTGAGTGTACCTTTGTAAATGTTACACATGGTTTAAAAGCAAGCATGTTTAATGATTAATTTACCCTGGCAATCGCGGCCAGTACAGCTACTGGAAAAGTCTGTTAATGTGTATGGGGATGGAGCGGAAATCCTCCAGGGACATCTCCAGAAAGCTCTCCTTAATGTACTCCCAAAGCCTTTGCAAAAGGTTTCTGGAGAGGGCTGCCTTATCCCGTCCGTCATGGTAGGACACTTTACCACGCCAGGCCAGTAGCACGTAGTCTGGAATCATTGCATAACAAAGCATGGCAGCATATGGTCCCGGTGTTTGCTGGCATGCAGACAACATCCATTCCTTATCACTCTTTGTTATCCTCAGGAGAGTGATATCATTCATGGTCACCTGGTTGAAATGGGGTGATTTTATTAAGGGGACATTCAGAGGTGCCCATTCCTGCTTGGCTGAACAGAAATGTTCCCCGCTGTTAGCCACGCGGTGGGGGGAGGGGTGACGTGATCATCCCAGAGAATTGGGTGTGAGAGTGTGGAGGGGGGGTAGTTGGGTTTGTGCTGCCTGTTAACCCGGAAACCGCAGCCCCTCCTTTTACATTGCAAACCCATTTTAAATGGCCAACCCAATGGGTCCTTGGTATGGGAAATGAGGGCGCTGCTGTTTGAAACCATTCCCACATGTTATGAAGGTTAAAAAAGCCAAAAGACTGTGGCCTACCATGGCTGCCTGCAAGCCCAATTCTGTTGCCTGGCACTGCATGAGTGATCTCTCACACCAAACCGGCAGGCCCTCAATATAAGAGGAAAAATGCGACCTTGTAACGAAAGCACATGTGCTGTGTATTGTGAACAGCAAAATTTAACGTGAGAGGGTACCCATTGTTCTCTAAAATGTGTCTTTTTTAACCACCTCTCCCTTCTCCTCCACCAGCTGCAAATGTTTCTCCTTCGCAGAGGCTAGCGAAAATTAGAAGGAGAAAACGGCGGACTCGGAATGATATGTTCTCGGAGCTCCAGCTGTCCTCCTATGCTGACAGAGCACAGCAGAATGCGTGGAGGCAGACAATGTCAGAGTGCAAAAAAGCACAATATGAACGAGAGGAGAGGTGGCGGGCTGAATCGCGGGATGAACAGAGCAAGTTGTGGGCTGAAGATGATAGGTGGCATCAGCTTGCCGACAGAAGGCAAGAGTCGATGCTCCGGCTGCTGGAGCATCAAACTGATATGCTCCAGTGTATGGTTGAGCTGCAGGAAACGCAGCAGGAGCAGAGGCCGCCGCTACAGCCCCTGTGTAACCAACAGCCCTCCTCCCCAAATTCCATAGCCTCCTCACCCAGACGCCCCAGAACGCGGTGGGGGGCCTCTGGCCACCCAGTCACTCCACCCCAGATGATTGCCCAAGCATCAAAAGGCTGGCCTTCAATAAGTGTTAAAGTTTTAAACTGCAGTCTATCCTTTTCCTTCCCTCCTCCCCAACCCCTCCTGGGCTACCTTGGCAGTTATCCCCCTAGTTGTGTGATGAATTAATAAAGAATGCATGAATGTGAAATAACAATGACTTTATTGCCTCTGCAAGCGGTGCTCGAAGCGGGGAGGGAAGGGTGGTTAGCTTACAGGGAAGTAGAGTGAACCGGGGGGGGAGGGGTCATCAAGGAGAAACAAACAGAAGTTTCACACCGTAGCCTGGCCAGTCACAAAACTGGTTTTCAAAGCTTCTCTGATGCGCACCACACCCTGCTGTACTCTTCTAACCGCCCTGGTGTCTGGCTGCATGTAATCAGCAGCCAGGCAATTTGCCTCAACCTCCCACCCTGCCATAAGTTTCCCCCCCTTACTCTCACAGATATTGTGGAGTGCACAGCAAGCAGCAATAACAATTGGAATATTGGTTTCGCTGAGGTCTATCCGAGTCAGTAAACTGTGCCAGCACGCTTTTAAATGTCCAAATGCACATTCTACCACCATTCTGCACTTGCTCAGCCTATAGTTGAACAGGTCCTGACTACTGTCCAAGATGCCGGTGTACGGCTTCACGACCCATGGCATTAAGGGGTAGGCTGGGTCCCCAAGGATAACGATAGGCATTTCAACATCCCCAATGGTTATTTTCTGGTCTGGGAAGAAAGTCCCTTCCTCCAGCTTTTGAAACAGACCAGAGTTCCTGAAGACGCGAGCATCATGTACCTTTCCCAGCCATCCCACGTTGATGTTAGTGAAACGTCCCTTGTGATCCACCAGGGCTTGCAGCAGCATTGAAAAGTACCCTTTGCGGTTTATGTACTCGATGGCTTGGTGCTCCGGTGACAAGATAGGGATATGGGTTCCGTCTATGGCCCCACCACAGTTTGGGAATCCCATTGCAGAAAAGCCATCCACTATGACCTGCATGTTTCCCAGAGTCACTACCCTTGATATCAGCAGGTCTTTGATTGCATTGGCTACTTGGATCACAGCAGCCCCCACAGTAGATTTGCCCACTCCAAATTGATTCCCGACTGACCGGTAGCTGTCTGGCGTTGCAAGCTTCCACAGGGTTATCGCCACTTGCTTCTCAACTGTGAGGGCTGCTCTCATCCTGGTATTCTGTCACTTCAGGGCAGGGGAAAGCAAGTCACAAAGTTCCATGAAAATGCCCTTATGCATGCAAAAGTTTCGCAGTCACTGGGAATCGTCCCACACCTGCAACACGATGCGGTCCCACCAGTCTGTGCTTGTTTCCTGGGCCCAGAATCGGCGTTCCACAGCATGAACCTGCCCCAGTAACACCATGATTTGCACATTGCTGGGGCCCATACTTAGTGAGAGGTCTATGTCCATGTCAATTTCTTCATCGCTCTCATCACCGCGCTGCAATCGCCTCCTTGCCTGGTTTTGCTTTGGCATGTTCTGCATATACTCCAGGATAATGCGCGTGGTGTTCATAGTGCTCATAATTGCCGCGGTGATCTGAGCGGGCTCCATGATCCCAGTGCTATGGCGTCTGGGCTGAAAAGGCGTGAAACTATTATCTGACGGAGGGAGGGAGGGGAGAATGACGACATGGCTTACAGGGAATTAAAATCAACAAAGGTGGCTGTGCATCAGGAAGAAACACAAACAACTGTCACACAGAATGGCCCCCCCCCAAAGATTGAACTCAAAACCCTGGGTTTAGCAGGCCGTTGATTTCACGGAGGGAGGGGGAAGCAAATGAATACAGTACAAATCTGGTCCATCTATTTTTTATATCTTAGGCTGGCAGCAGACGGTGCAGCATGACTGCCATCGGCATCTTCTCGGTGCTTGGCAGAAGATGCTGTACTACGACTGCTAGCCATCATCGTCAAGACGGTTCAATAGGACTGCCGGCAGGACTGAGTCTCCAGGAGACAAAACATGTCTGCCCAGGTGCCTCTGACCTAACTCGCTGAGGAATACGATGACGATGGATACCAGTCGTAATACACCATCTACTACCAAAAGGCAAGGAGCTGCTGCTGTATAGCAATGCAGCCCCACGTCTGCCAGTACCCAGATGACATATGGTGACAGTGAGCTGAGCTGAACGGGCTCCATGCTTGCCGTGGTACATCATCTGCACATATCCAAAGAGCCAGTTATCTTTTCAGAGAAGGCAATCAGGTTGGTCAGGCATGACTTGCCCCTAGTGAATCCATGTTGACTGTTCTTGGTCACCTTCCTCTCCAAGTGCTTCAAAATGGATTCCCCGAGGACCTGCTCCATGATTTTTCCGGGGACTGAGGTGAGGCTAACCGGTCTGTTGTTCCGTGGATTCTTCTTCCCTTTTTTTAAAGATGGGCACTATATTTGCCTTGTTCCAATCATCCAGGCCCTCCCCTGATCGCCACAAGTTTTCAAAGATAATGGCTCTGCAATCACATCAGCCAGCTCCCTCAGCACCCTCAGATGTATTAGATCCCAATCCATGGACTTGTGCATGTCCAGTTTTTCTAAATAGTCCTTCACTTGTTCTTTCACCACTGAGGGCTGCTCACCTCCTCCCCATACTGTGCTGCCCAGTGCAGCAGTCTGGGAGTTGACCTTGTATGTGAAGACAGAGGCAAAAAAAGCATTGAGTACTTCAGCTTTTTCCACATCATCTGTCACTAGGTTGCCTCCCCCATTCAGTAAGGGTCCCACACTTTCCTTGACTTTCTTCTTGTTGCTAACATACCTGTAGAAACCCTTCTTGTTACCCTTCACATTCCTTGCTAGCTGCAACTCCAATTGTGCTTTGGCCTTCCTGATTACATCCCTGCATACTCGAGCAATATTTTTATACTCCCTAATCATCTATCCAAGTTTCCACTTCATCCGCATCGTTATTCAACGTGTGTCTTTGAGCAATGAAACTTCCCAACAGGAATTAAACTAAGCCAAACATACTCTGATTGACCACTCTTGTCAACTGTATACCTGCCACAGCCCATAGATTTATTAGTAATATTCCTGGGGGAATTCTTCACCACTTCACAATACAGAATTTTGCAAAAATTAATGTTGTGTATGCAGAATTCCCCCGCCCACCCCCCGCCAGAAATGGGCTGCAGTGCTGCTGGCCGCCACTAGGGGCAACTGGACTCTGCAGAGCCCAGCTTGTACACAGACACTGCCAGGGGGAGGGAGAGGGCTCCGGACCGATGCAGTTCCCAGCACACCTGAGGGAAGGAGATGGTGGTGCGCGGGAAACGCCACACAAGCCTGGACCCAGCATTAGGCTTTCTCCCGCTGGATTCCTGGGCTCTGAGGGGTGGGGGAGCCACAGCTGGGCTCTTGGGAAGGGGGAGGGGCAGGTGTCTGGGTTAGGGGGGACCTGTGGCTGGACTCTGGGGAGGTGAGGAGAGGGGAGGGGGCAGAGAAACAGGAGCTGGGTTGTCATAGGGGTTTTTTTTAACTCTCTATTCCTGGGGGAATTTGTGTGTCTGTATTGTTACACACATACTTGCTGAAAGGTATTTTGAAATAAATTGCCAAAATAATTGAAACTGGTGTGATTATGTAATGTTATTTTGACAAATAACATTTGCAAAATTTTAAAATTGTGCACAGAATTTTAATTTTTTTGGCACAGAATTCCCCCAGAAGTATATTGTGCAGCAAACAGGTTTTTCCCCCCCCCACACACAGTTTTGGTAAGGAATGCTTAAGAAAGCCCTGGGAATGTCCTGCACTAGTTTTTCTTTTAGCCATCCTGCTTATGCTGTATTGGGGCTGGAGTAGAAGCTATAGAGCACTTAAAAAAGAATTAAAACCTGTGATGTGCTATGACCACAGCTTGCTACACTAATCATAATCATCTCACTGTTACCCTGTTTCCCCTGTCTGGTTCTTCTATGCACCTGTTGTCTCTAATACTTTGCTTGTAAGCTCTAAATGCGACCAGAATTTCATTATATGTGTGTACAGTGCCTACCACAATAGGGTCTGGGCCCTGGCCATGGCTGGGGTATCCAGGCACAACTGTAACACAGATATCCTATAATGTGGAATAGCAATTAAACAGCAGAATCCTATAGTGCTTATAGAAGTAGCAGGGAAAAAATGTAAGACTCCTCACATTCTTACTGATGCAGAGAACCACAGGAAAAGTGCAAAACTTCAGGTCCATTGATGGCAGCAGCATCAGGTTCACCTATCTTGTATCTCCCACGAGAAGATCTCTGCCACCCACAGCCTTCTTGTGGTATAAGAAATATCCAAGGGGAGACATACTGTTGTGGAAAAAATATAGCTCAGGGGGACAATCTTTCAAACGTTACCATTCTGTGGCTTAAGACACTTCAGATACAGCAAGCGCGCATGCTGGCCCTGGGCTTATGGTGATGGATTTCCCTTCCACAGCTGCACATCACCTACCTACAGCCCTAATACTCCATCTTTTCCTGAGTGAACTGGATTTCACCTAGTCTGTGTGGAAAAGGGCCTTTTGCTTTCGTAAGAAACAACAAGAGTCAAAAGTGAAAAATGTTTTTTCTTTTGTTCCTAAATACCCAAGGCACACCTGAAAATCTCTCCCTATTCCCACCTACATTCGATATTGGACACGTAGACATAGATACTTTCTTAAAACACACATACATAATGAGCATCAGAAACCTTGGAACTTTCACAGTGCATTTTAAAAGAAACTGAAGGTCACTGGGATCTAATTGCCCTCCTGTTTCTTTAACAGTTCCGACTAAACTTGGCAAATATTGTGACTGGTTTCTGTTTGGCTTGTTTCAAATGAAGGTAGAAACAAAACAAGAATAAAAGGATCAAGTAGTTCAAGCTTTGCGTGGTAAGTGCATTGGACTCAGTTGTGAAGGAAAGAAATATTACTGAAGCAATGAAGTTTAATTATCAGAATGCACCATAGGTTCTGACAAGTTGCTGCTTCTCCCTTTAAAATGAACTCAACTATTTAAACGTACAGCTATGTTGATATGACATGACAACGTTACCAATATTTTTTAGCTAACAATCATTTGAAAATAAGGAACAAAAACAAGAAAAAAACTTAGGGGGGAAAGGAGCTGTGGTATGGGAAGAATACTGGATATGAGTTACTAAGCACTACATTGAGCCTTTAGGCTCAGCCCCATGTAGAGAGGAGCCCAGGGAAGGAATTGTTGAATCAGAAAGGGGCCAGTCTTCCCTGATCCCTTCTTTTCTCCTGGGAGGAAGTAATTTACAGCACCTATTTATATGCTGCAGCTCTCTTCTGTCACTGGTCTAGCACCTATTAGCCGGCAGAGCTTCTGCTCACTCCTCAACTTTTCCTCCCACTTATGCAATGGGAAGAGGTGAAGAGTACCAAGCACATTAGACCCTGTTCTCTTCCCCCTCACCCAAGCCATGATGTAAGGGGAGCTAATGCAGCAGCAGCACAAGGTGCTGGGGGGATGTATCTTATTCCCTTGCATGGCTGCATTAGGCTGGGCCATATTATGGCCACATAGGATATGAATACAATGAGGTAGTGGGGCCCATTGAGTTTTGTCAGAGTAATAACAGCAAGCTATGGCTCATTGCCAGAACTCCTTGGCATTCTATTTCGGCCATTGATTGTATGGCCTGTGTCTCAGTTTACTCATCTATACAATGAGTATAATAAAATTAAAACTCAGCAGTTGTCAATCAATATCGCTCCATGGACTTTAGTACTTATCTTCTACACTTATCTACTGCTTGATGGCATTATGAGAACTAATATCTACAAAGCAATGTGAGATCTCAGAAAAGAGCTACAATAGAAGTGGACATTTTTCCTGTTACCTGAATGCTTGATTAAAGAACTGAGATGTGTACATTTTCTGATAGCAAAAGGAACAAAAGTAGTATTCAGAATGCCTTTGACTTATGCAAACTGAAAGCTTGTTTGGAAGAAAATTTAATGGCATATGTCTTGTCATCTTGAGGAATTATACTGCCACAAGTGGTTTTTGTGATGGTTCATCCACTAAGGTAAAAATTTATGGCAGTTTAATTCCCCAAGTTAAAGGGGAAAAAATGTAAATGCTGCTGCAAAGGTAACAAGGCTACCAAGAAGCAGATGGTTTTAATTACCTACCTACCAGATTGTTTATATTGGGAATTTGAAAAAGAAACCGAGCTTAGAAACAATATTCATTGTGAAAACACTGTACATTTCAATTAAGCCAGACTTTAAATAGGAATAAGAAGAGATTATTGACTATAATTTGACTTCAGATAGATACTAAGGGCTACATATGCAAAATGTATGTGCCTAAAAAACAAAGACCGTAGACATGCAAGGTGTACGGAAAGAAGTGACAAATGTATACTTATGGGGCCTGATTCTCATTCACACTCAGGCTGCTTCACATCACCTTGGCAGTGTAAAGGGGCCTTAAAGTGAATGTAGATCATCTTTACTTCCAGAGTGGTGTGAACCAGCCTGAGTGTATATGAGAATCAAACTTATTAGGGTAAATTCATGTCTGGGGTCAACCCTATTGATTTCAGTAAAGTTACATCAGATTGTCGGAGGTGGATTTGATCCGTGGTATTCTGATTTAGCAGTCTGGGCCTGATTCTCCTTAATATTAAGGACCCAGAGTGGTATAAAGGGGCCGCAATGTAAATAAGCATCAGACTCTCGGTGTCCAAATAAATACATAGAATTAAGGAAACCCTACAACCTGCCTAGCTGAGACAGTTGAACTCATCCCTGCAGACCTCAGCATCAAATCCACTATACACAGGAATTTAACCCTTAGTCAATTTCAGCTACATAGTCAGAAGTCATTTTGTTACATTGGGGAAACATTTGCACTCAGTTACATCCCTGTAACTCTGGTTGGAGTCAACTGAAGTTTGCCCAGTGTGTTTGAGGGCAGAACTAGGTCCAGATTTGGGTGCCTGAGTCCCAGTTTCAAGCAACCTTCTGACCCACAACTCACTTGGTTGCTGTCTAACTCTGTAGGTACCTAAGTTTCTGCCTCTGAGCATGCACACTGGTGCCCCATGCTAGATGCCTGGGTGTCTATCTCCTGATAAAGCCCCAGAGCAACCCATGAATTGGGGAACATATGCATTTGTCTGCCTAACCCACATGTGGGGCCCAATCCAATAGGCAGGCTCAGAGGCAGCCTACCAGATAGGACTCCATTCAAAAACTGGCTGGAGGAGGCAGTGGTGATGGTGATAGTGCCGGTGCTTATGTTGTAGCTTTTATCCCAGTAGTTAGAGTGATCACTCAAGATGTGGGATACCCAGGTTCAGTTCCCCCATCTGCCTGATAGGGGAGAAAAATTATTTGAAGTGGGGTTTTTCATCTCTCAGGTGAACATATCTATATCTAACAATGAGACATAGGATATTCTGATGTGGGCTTCCCTATTGAAGCGGTTTCACTTTGGCTAAACAATTAGTCATAGGAGCAGGGGATTGACTCCTAGGTCTGCCACCTCCCAGGTGTGTGCCTAACCACTGGGTTAGAGCCATAGAAGTGTAAGCCTGGAAGGGATGTGGAGAAGTCATCTAGTCCAGCCCCCTGAGCTGAGGTAGGACCCATAAACCTAGACCATCCCTGACAGGTGTTTGTCCAATCTCTTCCTAAAACTGTCAGTGATGGGGATTCACAGCTTCCCTTGGAAGCCTATTCCAGAACTTAACTACCCTTATAATTATGTGAGAGATTTTTCCTAAAATCTAATGTAAATCTCCTTTGCTGCAGATTAAGCCCATTACTACTTGTCCCACCTTCAGTGGACAAGAAGAACAACTGATCACAGTCCTCTCTATAACAGTCCTTAACAGATCCCTGGTCAGTATTCTTTTCTCAAGACTAAACAAACCCAGCTTTTTTTTTTTAACCTTTCCTTATAGGTCAGGTTTTCTAAACCTTTAATCATTTGTTGCTCTCCTCTGGACTCTCTCCAATTTATCCACATCTTTCCTAAAGTGTGGCTCCCAGAACTGGACACAGTACTCCAGCTGAAGCCTCACCAGAACCAAATAGAATGGGACAATTACCTCCTGTGTCTTACATATGGCACTCCTGTTAATCCCCCTCCACCCCGAATGACATTAGCCTTTTCACGACAGCATCATATTGTTGACTCACATTCAATTGGTGATCCACTGTAACCCCTAGATCCTTTCTAGCAGCATTACCACCTAGCCAGTTATTCCCCATTTTGTAGTTGTGCATTTGATTTTTCCTTTCTAAGTGAAGTACTTTGCATTTGTCTTTATTGAATTTCATCTTGGTGAATTCAGGCCAATTCTCCAATTTATCAAGGTCACTTTGAAATGTAATTCTGTCCCCCAAAGTGCTAGCTACCCCTCCCTGCTTGTTGTCATCCACAAATTTTGTAAGCATATGCTCTGCTCCATTATCCAAGTAATTAATAAAAATACTAAATACTAACAGACTCAAGAATGACACCTGCAGGACCCCACCAGATTAACCTCCCAGTTTGACAGAGAACCATTGATAACCACTCTTTGAGTATGGTCTTTCAACCACTTGTGCACCTACCTTGCAGTAATTTCTTCTAGATCTCATTCCCCTAGTTTACTTATGATGCTGTCATGTAGGACTATCTCAAAACCCTTACTAAAAAATCAAGATATATCATGTCTACTGCTTCCCCCATATCAACTAGGCAGGTAACTCTGTCAAAGAAGGAAATTAGGTTGGTTTGGCATGATTTGTTTTTGACAAATACATGCTTTCTTTTTTCTATAACCCTATTATCCTCTAGGTGCTTACAAATTGATTGTTTAATAAATTGTTTCATTATCTTTCCAGGTATCAAAGTTAGGCTGGCTGATCTATAATTCCTCGGGTCCCCCTTTTTAAAGATAAGTACTTTGTTTGCCCTTTCTAGTTTTCTGGGACCTCACCCCTCCTCTGACTTCTCAAAGATAATTGCTAACAGTCCAAGATTGCTTCAACTAGATCCTTAAATATCCCGAATTTCATGAGGTCTTACCAACTTGCATATATCTAACTTATTTATATATTTTTTAACCTGTTCTTTCCCTAAATAGCTTGTTTCTCCGCTCTTTTTGTTAGTATTAATTGTGTGAGTAATTGGTTACTCTTACCCTTTTTAGTGAAGACTGAAGCAAAATAGGCATTAAAAACCTCAGCCTTCATGTAATCAATTATTAGCTCTCCTGTCCCACTAAGTGGAGAACTTTCACTTTCCTTCATGTTTCTCTTTCTCCTAATATATTTAAAGAACCTCTTCTTATTGCCTTTATGTCCCTTGCTAGGTGTAACTCATTTTAGAACTTACCCTTTCTGATTTTTGTCCTTATGTTTGCTATTTTTCTGTACTCCTCCTTAGCAAGTCACTCACATTTCCACTCTTTGTAGAATTTTTTTTCTTGTGGTTTTTTTTGGGCGGGGGGGCGGTAATGAAAGTTTTGATGGAGTTATATTGACCTCTTACTATTCTTCCCATCTTTCCTTTGCATTGGGATAGCTTGTTGTAGTGCATTTAATACTGTCTCCTGGAGGAACTGCCTGATCTCCTGAACTCCTTTATATTTTCTTTCCATGGACCTCACTTCTATTTCTGAGTTTGTTAAAGTCTGCTTTTTTTTTTAAGTTGCCCTTATTCTGCTACTCACTCCTTTCTTTCCTCAGAATCATGAAATCTATTACTTTATGATCACTTTCACCCAAATTGCCTTCCCCAGTCAGATTTACAACCAGTTCCTCCCTGTTGCTCAGAATCCAGTCTAAAATGGCTGTCCCTCTGGTTACTTACCAGTGGCGTCGCTAGGAGTGGAAATTTGGGTGGGCCCCAACTTTCACGTGGATGGGCAATGACAGACTGTGCTAGCTCAGCTTCTCCCCCGACGCCACACCCTCTTCTAGCCCCAGTGCCCCCAGACACAGGGCTTCACCTGCAGAGCTGGGCACGCTCATGTCTCACTTTGGGCAATCGCCACCAGCAGCTTTTCTGCCAGACTCAGCTCGCCTCTCCTGGGGGAGCCATGGCACCTCCTCTTTGCCCTGCGCTCGTAGGGGCCAGACATGGCACTGCACATTGCTGAACCCGACAGGGACCCAGCGCAGCTCTCCCGCATGCCCACTACCTCCCTACAGCTGGGCGCCCAACCATTCTCCCTCCGGGGGGGGGGGGACAACCCCTCTCCGCGCATGGGATTGCTTTCCCAGCACAAACAACCCACGTTGTGTTCTAGGTGGGGGAGGGCCCATGCGCCATGTGTGTATGTTGGGGGGTGGTTCCCTTCTCCTCCTTTCTCTTCTCCCCATACTCTTCTTCCCCCCCCACCCAACGTTAGCGGCCCAATGGTAGAGTCAGGCGGAGATGTGGGCAGGGCAGCAGAACAGCTGGGGCTAATGTGTCTCTGCAGCACTGTCCTTCGCCACTTCATGGTGCGTGGCTGCTGTGTGTCAACGTGTGCTTCTGGGGCTGGGCAGCCCGAGATGCAAGGGCAGTGGGGACCCTCAGGCCTGCAGATCAGAAAATTGCAAGGCAGGGAGTGTAGCTTTCTGAAGGGTGGGCGCCTAGCTCCGGTGCCCAAGTGATGCTCCGGGCCACTGTGGCAGCCCTACAACCCTGCTCAGATTTGGGTGGGCCTGGATGCTAAGTGGGTGGGCTGCTGGCCCACCCATGGCTACGCTCCCTGTTACTTACTCCACTTTTCTGAAACAAAAAGCTATTTTTCTGTACTCCTCCTTAGCAAGTCATTCCAAGAACTTACTGGAAATTTTGTGGGGGGTTTTTTTCCATATTACTTTGCCAACAGATGTCTGGGTAATTAAAGTCCCCCATTACTACCAGGCCTTGTGCGTTGGATATTTCTGTTATTTGCTCTAGAAATGACTCATCTACTTCCTCCTCCAGATTTGGTGGTCTATTATAGATCCTTCACATTATGTCATCTCTATTTTACTCAGAGACTTTCAATCAGTCTGCCTCTCACCTCCTTCTGGATCTCAGAACAAGTATCTATATTCTCTTTGTATAATGCAATACCTCCTCCCTTTTTTCTCTGCCTGTCCTTCCAGAACAAGCTAGAGTATACCTCTCTATACCAATATTGCAGTCATGAGATTTATCTCACCAAGTCTCTGATGCCGATTAGGTCAAATGTAGCTCAAGTACTAGTAATTCCAGTTCATCCTGTATTTCTAACTCTAACTTTGTCTCTGGCCCAGTGACTCTTTAAGATTGCTCTAAACACTGAATTAAAACTTATAAGGTTGTCACTCCCACCACTGGCCTTCTAGGCGCCTGCCTCACTCCACACAAACTCATTCTCACAAGAAACAACATAGGAGCCTAAGCTACCTGACTCCAGGAGAGGGGTTTCTAGACCACATGGCACTCCAGGCAAGGAAGATCTTTGCGTGCCCGCCCCCCATTTGTTAAACTTTTGAATACCTTATTTTTATTGCACCTGTAGCCCATTTCACAACTTTGATGCACGATTTGCCTGCATGATTTATCCATCATATAAGATGATAAATTTGCATGCCAGAATCTTTAAATCTGTATTTATTCATGCCATATGTAAGCAAATGAGTTTGATAGATATCTTTGGCATCTCATTTAAATATGCTATGGGTTTCTAATTGCAGTGTAGACATAGCTATGGCTCCCCATTATTGCATAGGGAGCCCACGTGCTGAACTCAGGCTTTCTGGATCTCATTGTAACTTTTCTAGGGCACCTAAAAGTTAGGTGTTGCGAAGCTGAGCATTGTAACATCTAAGTCCTTTTGTGGATCTGCGTCACAGTGACTAGGTCAGAGGGTTCAATTCTGCAAAATGCTGGATGATCCTGTGAGATGCAGAGTTCAGGCTTTGTCCAGACACAAGCTTGCATCAGTTGAGTTAAACATGTGCAAACCCCTGTGTAGGCACTCCGATTTCAGTTTATCTTAAACTTGTTCCTAACTGACATGCTAAACGTAAATAAGGCTGGTTTAAACGGAAATGATCATGTCCACGTAGCCTCTTGCAATGGTTTAACATAAATCCATTTGAAATCACAACTTAAATTATACAGGTGATGTCAATAGGGAGAGGAAATGATCTGCACCTCATGGCAGTGCTCAGCACTTCATATAATCAAGCCCCAGTATGGACAGAGTAGGGGTACATATGAATCTATTGATCAAACTCCATCTTCAAAGAAATCATGTATAGGGAAGGGTTATGCTGCATTACTACCGCCATATAGATTAACCTCAGTGGCCAAGAATAATTACAGTATACTACTTACATATTAATAAAATAGCCAAATGAAGTCAATTCAGCTGTATGTTGGTGGCCATAAGGTGCTTAGAGGATAGATAGATTCTTTCACAACAGAAACCAGTTAAACAGAAGCTATTTTTCTTTACCTTTCCTGGGGAAAACTGAAAACTTACTTCAAACTTTTTCATTGAGAAGCAGTCTGAGAGACACTTTCACAAAGAGAACCAGGTACCACAAGATACCCTGGCAATGGGCTTAATAGCATGTCCTCCAGGAATATTGTTTGACATGAAAAGATTCTATTGGTTCTAGATTTTTGTAGTGTAGCTCCACCTACGGTAGATAACTGGTTCAACTTCATACTCTCACCTGTCTGGATAGAATCACTATTTATTTTCTTGATTCTCTGTCTGCTCTGAAAAGTGGCTGTGGAAAAGTGGCCCCGTCTTACTCCGCAGATGTGCTCCCTGTGTCCTGAAATCACTGGCTATTGATGTGGACACAGCGGCAAAATGAGGATGAACATATGCATTGAATTAAGCGGCAAGCTGCAACTTTTATGAAACTTTATCACCCATACTCTCCTATGCCAGGCATTTAAGTGGTTTCAGTGCAGTGGGTTACAGGGCTCCTTACCATAAAACCCACAATGCAGGGTGGGTCTCTTCAGCTTGCCCCCCAGGGACTCAGCTCTCTGAGTCCTAGCAGCCTCACCCCCATGAGGGGGACAGCGGATACAGCAGGGCAGGGACCTCACCCTGCAAAGGCCACAAGATCTCACTGCATCCAGAGTTCAAGGCTCATCACCAAAATCCCAGGTCTTTAACCTCTGAGAACTGTTCATTTTATTCTCTTTGCTGCACTGGAAACTGGCCACAGGAGGCACCTGCGACTAGTTTGGTCATTCCTTACTGCCTGGTACCACAAGAACTACCCAATCTGTGCCTGCACATGATACAGCTGTAAGTCAGCACCTCCATCTGACAGATCTGTGCCATCATCCCTGAAAATTTCTGGCTAATTGTGATGGTTGTCCCTATGCTCAGGGAATCTGCTCCTTGTGTGCTGAAACCACTGCCTATTATGCTGATCGTTACTATCTCATTGTTTCCTTTTGCTTCCTCATCTATCTGTCCATATCTACCTCTTGTCTTATACTTAGATATTACATATCTTGTCTCTGTACTGTCCTTTAATAGACCAACATGAGTTGGTGAAAGAGAAATTTTCAAGCTTACACAGAGCTCTTCTGCAGATCTGGGAAAGGTATTTAGCTGTTCCACTCTGAGTACAAAGTGAATATGGGCAGCTGGCAATGGAGGCTGGGGGAGGCTAAGCCTCGCCAAATTGCTGCTAATGCTCCCCATCGCAACCCTGGGGCTGGGCCACAGCAGGGCTCAGAGCTCCTCTGGGCAGCCCATGCTCAGGGCTCAGCCCCGGCCAGCCAGCAGGGGCTCAGGGTTCCTCTGGACTGCTCTGGGTGCCGGCAGGCTGGCTGGTGTTCAAGACTGCTCCAGGCACCAGCAGGCTGGCCAGGGTTCAGGGCTGCGCTGGTGGGCTTGCCGGTGAGAGTGGGGGCAGGATCTCAGGTGGAAGGGGCATGGTGGGGCCTCGGCAGAAGAGGTGGGGTAGGGAGTTACCGTCCCCAAACAGGGGGTGCACGCACTAACCATGAAGGTGGAACAGATTGTTTCGCATAAATAGTTTACACATTTATATTGTAAGACAGTGGGTTTCAAACTTTTTTTCTGACGACCCAGCTGAAGAAAATTGTTTATGCCTGTAACACAATGGAGCTGGGGATGAGGGGTTTGGAGTGTGGGAGGGGGCTCAGGGATGGGGCAGAGGGTTGGGGTGGGGCTAGGAATGAGGGGGTCAGGGTGTGGGAGGGGGCTCTGGGCTGGGGGTTGGGAAGCGGAAGTGGATCAGGGCTCTGAGTGCAGGCTCTGGGGTGGTGCCAGGGATGAGGAGTTTGGGGTGCAGGAGCAAGCTCCAGGTTTTGGGGGGGCTCAGAGCTGGGGGAGGAGGTTGGGGTGCAGGAGGAGTTCTGGGGTTGGGGGAGGCTCGGGGCTGGGCAGCAGGTTGGGGCCCAGCCTTACCTCCGGTGGCTCCTGGTCACCGGCACAGCCAGGGTGCAGAGGCAGGCTTCTTGCCTCTCCTGGCACCACGGACCATGCTGCACCCTGGAAGCAGCCAGCAGCAGGTCCAGCCTCTAGGCAGAGGCACACAAATGGCTCCGTGTGGCTCTCGCCTGCAGGCATTGCCCCGCCCCAGCTCCCATTGGCTAGGAAGCAGAGCCAGAGCTCGGGGTGGGGGTAGCGCACAGAGCTCCGTGGCCCCCCCGCCTATGAGCCAGACCTGCTGTTGCCCACTTCTGGGGTGCAGCGCAGTGTCAGAACAAGTAGGGACTACTAGTTTTTACTGGCTGGCCGGCCACTCAGTCCCTGGGTGCTGAGCAAGGTGACCCAGTGCTTTGCATTCCGCGACCTAAACTTTGAAAACCACTGTTGTAAGAGACCATTTAAGATGAAGTGGCCAGTTAATACCTCTTGAGTCATAGGACAAAAATGGGGGGTTAGTGGGTTACAGATTGTTGTAAAAAGCCATAATCCAGTTTCTTTATTCAGACCATGATTTTTAGGGTCTAGCAAAGTGATGAATTTAAGCTCCAATGCTCATCTTCTGCAGCTGTTGTGCAGGTTTCCTTTAGATCGTAAGTATTGGAGGACAGGGACCATCTTTTTGTTCTGTGTTGTTGTTTTTTTTTTTTAAATGGAGATATCCTATCTCCTAGAACTGGAAGGGACCTTGAAAGGTCATCAAGTCCAGCCCCCTGCCTTCACTAGCAGGACCAAGTACTGATTTTGCCCCAGATCCCTAAGTGGCCCCCTCAAGGATTGAACTCACAACTCTGGGTTTAGCAGGCCAATGCTTAAACCTCTGAGCTATCCCTCCCCCCACAGTGCCAATCACAATGGGGTCCTGGTCCATGACTGGGGCGTCTATGCATTATTACAATACAAATAATAAATAAAAATATTCAGTCATGTCCTCCTACTTTAGAGACAAATATAATTTTACTTCTATTAATTTTGCAGAGTTAGCTTGACTGTGGGGGAGAAAGGTGGGGTCTATTCTGGCAGAATTGTTAAATAAGTTCCAACTGTAGCATCAAATTCTGCTCTCCGTTACAACTATGCAAGCCCAGTTGAAGACACTGAGTGCCATGTATGGAGTTCTTGGAAAGCTCTGTTTTAACTTCTGCTGTTTCCATCCAGAATTTCAGAGTAGAGGGAAGAGGTTGGGTGGAGGATGTTAACTTGGTTCTCTCTGAATCCGTGACTGTGGCCTCACACAAATAAATGTTTGGTCAACAATCATACTCCCTTTGCATTGGTGTAAAGGGCTATTCAAGGTCCATGGCTGGGAATTGAGGCCATTCTCTATTGGTGTAAAATGTGGTAGCTCCATTGAAATCTATAAAGCTATGATAACTTGTACCAGCTGAGGACCTGCCCTTCTATGGCAAACCACAGGCACTTACTTTCCAAAGTGCTGGGGGTGCTCGACCCAAGGCCCTGCTCCCCTTTCCCCCAGGGCCCCACCCCCATCCCACCTCTTTCCACCCAGTTCTGCCCCTTCCTCCGAGTGTGCCGTGTTGTTGCTCCTCCCCCTCCCCCGGAACCTCCTGCCCACCGCAAAACAGCTGATTGCGGTGGGCAGGAGGCTTGGGGAGGTGCTGATCCACAGGGCCTGCTGGAGTGTGGGAGGAGCTCATGGGGGGGATGCCGGTGGGTGCTCAGCACCCACCATTTTTTTCCCCTGTGGGTGTTCCAGCCCCAGAGCACCCACGGAGTTGGTGCCTATGAGGCAAATTCCTGGCTCCATTGAAGTCAATGTCAAAATTCCTGTTGAATTCAATGGGGCCAGGATTGCACCCTTAGTGTTTAAGAAAGTTTCTGTTGTATTTAGTTTTTGGAATTTGGAATGGGTGTTTTGGTTTTTTGTGTGTGGCCTTTCTATACGCCTGATCTTGCCTTTGGATTCCAGGTACACTTATGCATAGTGTGACAAAGTTCCTCCTCTATCTTGGTGGGTCCTGCGCTTATTGGCAGATTTTCTTGCCTCAGAGATTCACCATGTGGGTTGGGGAACAGCCCAGAGACCTTCCCCTCTGGAAAAACCCACAGTCCAGGTCAATTGGGAGGTTTGGGGGGAACCCGGGCCCGCCCTCTACTCCGGCTTCCAGCCCAGGCCCCTGTGGACTGCAGCTGTCTATATTGCCTCTTGCAACAGCTGCATGACAGCTACAACTCCCTAGGCTACTTCCCCATGGCCTCCTCCAAACACCTTCCTTATTCTCACCACAGGATCTTCCTCCTGGTGTCTGATAACACTTGTACTCCTCAATCCTCTAGCAGCACTCCCACTCAGCTCCTTGCACCTCTTGCTCCCAGCTCCTCACACTCACACCACAAACTGAAGTGAGCTCCTTTTAAAACCCAGGTGCCCTGATTAGCCTGCCTTAATTGATTCTCTCAGCTTCTTCTTAATTGGCTCCATGTGTCTTAATTAGCCTGCCTGCCTTAACTGGTTCTAGCAGGTTCCTGATTACTCTAGTGCAGCCCCTTTCTCTGGTCATTCAGGGAACAGAAAACTACTCCTCTAGTGACCAGTATATTTCCCCTCTACCAGACTCCTGTATCCCACTGGTCTGGGTCTGTCACAATAGGTTGGGATCACTTTCTTTATTTAGTTATAAACATTGGCTTTCTGTTTAATATTTCTTTCCCAAACAGTTATATTTTACCATCACTGCTGCTGTAATTTTTTGACATACCAGCTGCAGCCTTCTGGACTGTGCTAATCTTTGGCAAGACTGGGGCTCAAGCCTGAATGAAATTGTCTAGTACAGCCAACACACTGCTTAAAATAGCATCATCTCTTTAAATATTGTCTTAGCCAATAAAAATAGATTAAATCTTTCAGTCATAAGGTCATACCTTACATTTCATTTAAAAATGCATGGGAAAAGTTTTTTAAAATCTGGTTTTATTATGTGCAATTTTGAGCTGGATTAGAATGCTTCAGACCATCCAATAAATTAGGAGATTGGGTTGACTAATTGGTCTTTAGTACTAAAATATGACAGACTTTTTTCAGAAGAATTTGTAAGTTCTCACATTGAACATCTTTTGTTATACTCATGCTAACACTCATGATACCTGACACCGACACATGATACCGTTTGTATTTTTCCATGCACAGTCACACAACCTATGTTCTTGTCAGAGGAGAGACTTTTCACTTCTGCTTTATTCTAAGCTGCCACGTGCCAATTGCCCAATTTCCTTTCCATATTTTGACCTCCGATACTGAAAGCTCACAGAATTGAGAAAAATGAAGAGCGCAATTAGAAGTGCTAGCTGAAAAAAATTAACCAAAAACAAAAATTCAGCAAAACATGGACATTTTCAAAAAATTGCTTTTGTTGTTTTCAGACCAGCTCTAATACTTAGTTTAGCATAACAGAGAATAAAATTTGCTGGTCTCTTTCATCTGCAGTTTAATGCATCTTTTTGCTTGGGAGATAGTGCTATCTAGTGGTTAGAGAAGGGGACTAGGAATCATGACACCCAAATCCTATTCTCCCTTTCTATCACTAACTTTGACTGTGGGTTCCCAGTGACACTATAAAATTGACATGAAACTATTAATCTACCATGCAGTGGTATGGTTGGACATAATTAATTAACATTGTAAGCTCTTTCGGGCAGGGACTGTCTTTTTGTCCTGTGTTTGAACAACACATAGCAAATGGGGTCCTGGTCCATGACCCTGACTCTTAGGCACTACAGTAATAAAAATAAAGGAAGAAATGTTCGTAGGTGCTTTAAGATGTTTAGATTAAAGATGCCATCAAATTGAAAATTACTTTTATTTATTAGTTATATGTTTATGGTGACTAGATACACAACCCAATTAATACTAACAAGGGGGAAGGAGCACAAGCCAAAATAGGGAAAGAATAGGTTAAAGAATATATAGATAAATCAGATGTAATCAAGTCAGCAGAGCTTGTTGAAATTCATCCTAGAGTATTTAAGGAACTAGCAGAAGAAATCTCGGAACCATTAGCAACTACCTTCGAGACGTCATAGAGGACAGATGAGATCCAGAGGACTGGAGAAGAGCAAACAAAGTATCTAACCTTAAAAAGTGGAATCAAGAGGAGCTGGGGAATTATAGACCAATCAGCCTAACTTCAATACCTGGAAAGATGCTGGAACAAATTATTTTATAATCACCTAGAGGATAATAGGCTTATAAGGAATAGCTAGCATGGCTTTCTCAAGAAAAATCATGCTAAACCAACCTCATTTCCTTCTTTGACAACATTACTGACCTAGTGGAAAGAGGGAAAGCAGTAGATGTGATATAACTTGATTTGGGTAAGGCTTGTGACACATTGTTGACAGAAGCCCTCTTCCATCAACATAGCTGCAGCTAACACTGGGGATTTTGTCAGCATAGCCACGTTGGTCAGCGGTGTGGTTTTCTCACACCCCTGGCCGATGTAGCTACGCTGATATTTTTTCAGTGTTCAGTCTCCAGAAGGAGAGACCAATTTTAAAAATTTTGGCTTTAACCAACCTGCTCCTCATTTCGCCCTTTGTAAAGTGGAGATAGTAATGCCTGTTTCAGTTAGATGAAGTGTGGGAGTCGCTTAACTAATTGGTTATATATTATTTGGAGAGCCTCAGCTGAAAGGTGATTTTTATGCACAAAGTATTAAAAAGTCAATGTGAACCCCTCTTAGACTATTAGGAGCTAAAGGTTCTACCAGCTGGCATTTGAAAAATAATGTTCTCTACGTGTGCGGTACAGTCTTGCATTCGATCTATGGCTACGTGCACACTGCCCCACAACTTGGGCTAGAGTGGTGAGAATTGCAGTGCGCGCTCCAAAGTGCTGCACTGTAACACCTCTGTGTGGAAACAGGGGGAGTGAACTAAAAGGCTCCTAGATCACATTAATGTGATCCTGTTTGAAGACAGTGTTATGAGACATTAATGATATCTGTACAGATAATGTGCAGGCAATCAAAGCTACAACTGTCATTTTAGATTTGCTAAGGTTGTATTAATCTACAAGTATATACTCAATTAGAAGAACTCTTTAATTTCTAACATTTAACAGGTACCGCCACTAGAATAACATTACAGCTACAGCCTGCAATCAAAAATATTGGCCTAAAGCAGTGGCTCTCAACCTTTCCAGACTACTGTACCCCGTAGAAGAGTCTGATTTGGCTTACGTACCCCAAATTTCATTTCACTTAAACTATATGCTTACAAAATCAGTGTGTCACAGCACACTGTTACTGAAAAATTGCTGACTTTCTCATTTTTAACCACATAATTATAAAATAAATCAATTGGAATATAAATATTGTTACTTACATTTCAGTGTATAGTATACAAAGCAGTATAAACAAGTCATTCTCTCCATGAAATTTTAGTTTGTACTGACATTGCTAGTGCTTTTTATGTAGCCTGTTGTAAAACTAGGCAAATATCTAGGAGAGTTGATGTACCCCCGGAAGGCCTCTATGTATCCACTGGGTTACGTGCACCCCTAGTTGAGAGCCACTAGCCTTGAATATACTGAGACCTAGTAAGATGAAAGGTAGAAACTAAGCTAATAACTTCATCTTGAACATAAAAGTTATTAACTGGTATTTATTTTATTTTGCTTCATTATCTGCTTTTTTCTGGCAAGCATCCCACATAGAGCTGGGTAGGAAATGGTTTTCCCATTTCTCCAAAATTTTTGAGATTTCAAAAATTTGAAAGGTCTTGGATTTGCCCCCTGATGTGGAATGGGCAAAGTGTGTGTGTGTGTGGTGGTTTGGTTTTGTTTTTGAAATGAAAAAACAAAAAGAGTCACACACCCCCACACACTTCAGAACAGCAAACAAGCATATCTGTCATATCTCAGGCTATTCTGAATCTCTTACAGACTCTTCTGTTAGAGTTGTGCCACTTTGCTTCAGACTAGAGCTGGTCAAATTTTTTCTAACAATTTTTTTCATCCAAATATGGCCTATAGAAAATGTTTGGGGAAATTTTTGTTTATTAAAATTTTGTCTTTTGAGGGAGGGGAAAGCAGTTTGCACAAAGTTTCTTTCCTTTAAATCTTTTCCCTCCCATTTTCCAGTAGCAAAATAGAAAAGGAATAAGGGAGAAAGAGGAGGGGAAAGGAAAACTGAATAAAACAATCTAAAACCAAAACTCTTTCAAATCAAATAAATGAAAATTTGACCCTTTTTTTGAAACCTACAGAATGAAAATATCTGAAATTCTCAAACATTTCCATGTTTTCCCCATTTTTTGACAAGCATGGAACTCAGTTAATATATTTAAAAATCACAGGTCATGGCAGCAAGCAATTTTGGATGGAAAAAGATTTCCAATTTTTGTTTCTTTTACTAAAATGGGAACTCCTTTCATTATTAGGTAAGGATACTGAAATTAGCAAAAAAGCCCACTTTTGCAAAAAGAGCACGTTTCTCCTACTCCAGCACATGAAAAGTTGATTAGTTAATATTCATCCAGGTCTTTGAAAATGTAAAGCACTACATACAACTAGTGCCAAGTATAACTCTATCCTCATTATTTATTATCTCCAGGCACAATTAAAATAGGCTGGTTGCTTTTTCTTTATATGTTAACCTGATGTTCCTCTCCTTTTAAAACAAATGTAATGAATGTATTGCTTGTGAAAACTCGCAGCTTGGCAGTAAGGAAGATTTTAACCCTGTAGCAAGCAATACAAAAGATGTAGCATGGACATTTTGCAGTGCCAGCTTCCTCACACTGCCCTTGCAATACAGCTAGTTGAAAACCAAAACATTTTAACCAATATTTTTAATTTGAACAGCTTACAATTTCAGTGAAAAATCTCATCAGCATTTTTTTTTTAATCTACTTAAACCAAATCTAGGAGGACTTGTGAGAGGATGGTTCAGGTTTGATGCCAAGGCCTTTGTTGATACTGTCATCAAAGATGCTGATTATGATGATTTTTGTGAAGTAGGGATCTGTCCACTAGTAAGTGAAATGAGAATTCACTCATTTAGCATAGGTCACCACATTGATTTTTTCGTCAGCAGAGCACAATGCATCAGATTCGCCTTATGTTCCAACTAAACACTAGTGAAGGTATAGTACAAAAATGGGAAGGCCAGCCTGAAGAGACTGAGGGCCAGATCCACAAAGGGTCTTAGGCACTGAAATGTTCAGCACTGCAGTGCCTAACTTTTAGGCGCCTAGGAAATCACTGGAACAACAATGGTGTACACAAAGCCTGGGTTAGGTGCTTAATATCCCGATACAATGCATTGGGAGAGATGGGTGCTTATGAATGGGATCCACAAATGGCCGCACGCTAGGCAGGGAGCTGCCAAAGATAGCCAATGGGAGACGCTGATGAGAAGGGTGTGTCCTAAACCCCACCTGTCTCACAGACTAAAGTTCCCCAACTCTGGGCTGCATCTCTCTCTGCTTGCAATCCAACCAAGAACCCTTCTCCTGGAGTCAGGGGAATTAGATCCCGAAGCCCATTCTTGTGTGGAGGAATTAGATACATGTCTAATGCCAAATAAAATGACTAGAGGAAGTGGTGGTGGCACCACCACCTCCTCCCTTATAAAACGTTTAGCCTAGTGGTTAGAACACTCATCCAGGATGTGGGAGTCCAAGGTTCAAGTCTCCCCTCAGCAGATAAAGGATTTGAACAGCCACCTCCCCGTCTTAGGTGAGTATGTTAGCCACTGAGGGCTTGTCTATATTACCTGCTGAATTGACGGGCAATGATCGATCCAGCAGGGGTCAATTTATCACATCTAGTCTAGACACGATAAGCCGAGTGCTCTCCCATAGACTCTAGTACTCCACTGGAGCGAGAGGTGCAGGCGGAGTCGATGGGGGAGCATCAGCAATTGACTAACCGCAATGAAGACACTGCGGTGAGTAGATCTAAGTATGTTGACTTCAGCTATATTATTCAACCCCCTTTGTGGGTGCCATTACCACCAAGCTATCCAGTCTCTCTCTCTGTCCTGCTGACTATTTAACATCAGAATATCCAATAGCCTAGCTCCTGACAAGGGGGAGACCCCTGTTCAAATCTTTTCTCCCCCTCAGGCAGAGGAATGAATTGACCCCAGTCTCCCACATCCTGGGTGAACGTTCTCTCATAACTTTTAGCCCAGTGGTTAGAACACATCTGCCAGATTGAGCCTAGCAGGCAAGCTAGGTGGGGGGAACATCTATCTTCCCCTGCTTTGTGGAGAACATTGGGGCTTAGGTGTGAGACAGGCACCTGGATGCCTAGAGTGAGGCAGTGGTGCACATGCTCAGAGGCAGAAATTTAGGCCCCAAGGGAATTTTTACCATGAAAATCGAGATGCCAAGTGAATTCAAGTTCCTACAGAATTAGGGGGCAGCCACACAGTGGTTTTGTTGGTTGCAATAGTGGCTAAAACTGGTACTTATGTGCCTCTGTTCCTTTGTGGCTCTGGGCCCCATTGCATATAGCTAAAGCGCTAGCTTGAGGTCCTTAGTCAGATAAATCTCCCATTCAGGTCATTAGGGCCAATATTTTCCAAAGTAGCCATTGAATAGTGTAAAAAGAACAGGAGTACTTGTGGCACCTTAGAGACTAACAAATTTAAATTTGTTAGTCTCTAAGGTGCCACAAGTACTCCTGTTCTTTTTGCGGATACAGACTAACACGGCTGCTACTCCGAAACCATTGAATAGTGTGTGCTTCAGTGGTGAGCTGCCCAGCTTGAAACACACTGGGCCTGAGTTTCAGATGTACTTTGCACCTGAAGATCCTATTGATTTCAACACCTTTGAAAATCTGGCCCATTCCAATCAAAAGTGTATTCCATGCATTTTATGAACACAGTACATTCTGCCTAATGCTTGGCAAGTTTCTATAATATTGCTTCATCAGCCATGATTTTAACAATACATTTTGAAATGACACAGTAACCAAGGTTTTCAAAAGTGACTAGCGATTCTAGGTGCCTCTGTTTTTTGGTGCCCAAATTGTAACATCTTTAAAATACCTGATTTGCAAAAAGTGGATGCTCAGCACTTGCAGAAAATCAGGCTGCTTTAAGGTGTCTCTGTGACGTTGTGCAGTCTATATGGTTTTATAAAAACATGATAATAAGTGAATATCATGTAACTGGGATAGTTTTAGAAAAATATGGTAAAAAGTGACTATAACGTAACTGGGATATGCTTCATGCAAAAGGTCTCTTGCAAGGTATCATTACAAAGCTTATAATCTACTGAGTGTGATCATCCTATTTGTAGAAATGTACCACTCTTGTATCTGAAACGAGAAATATGAAATATAACTCTGAGGGCCTATTGTAATTATGTAAAGTGTGGGCCATTAAGGATGGTTTGGAATCTTGATGACTCCCATTGTCTGCAGATGGCTGTGTTTACTTGTGAGTCTTCCTGTATATGTGTGTGCTGGCAAGTGAGTAATGAAGTCTTGCAGTGACATGTGATCATGTCACCTGAACTGGAATCCATCTTTAACCTGGTGCTTTTCCAGTGGGGGGTGGGGAGGTGGAAACCCAGAGGGACAAAGGGTTCCTGCCTTATGCAAAAGATATATAAAGGGGTGGAAGAGTACAAAAGAGAGAGAGGAGCCATCATGAAGAATCCCCTAGCTATCACCTGAGCTGCAACAAGAGCCATACCAGGGGAAAGAATTGTGCCCAGACCTGGAAGGTGTCCAGTCTGAGAAAAAAATTACTGAAGCATCTCTGAGGGTGAGATTATCTGTATTCAGTTTGATTAGGCATAGATTTGCGCATTTTATTTTATTTTGCTTGGTGACTTACTTTGTTCTGTCTGTTACTACTTGGAACCATTTAAATCCTACTGTCTGTATTTAATAAAATCACTTTTTATTTAGTAATTTACTCAGAGTATGTATTAATACCTTGGGGAGCAAACAACTGTGCATATCTCTCTATCAGTGTTATAGAGGGCGAACAATTTATGAGTTTGCCCTGCATAAGCTTTATGCAGGGTAAAACAGATTTATCTGGGTTTAGACCCCATTGGGAGTTGAGCATCTGAGTGCTAGAGACAAGCACACTTCTGTGAGCTGATTTCGGGTAAACTTGCAGCTTTGGGACAAGTGATTCAGACCCTGGGTTGGTGTTGGAGCAGACGGGAGTGTCTGGCTCAGCAAGACAGGGTGCTGGAATCCTGAGCTGGTAGGGAAAACAGGAATAGAAGTAGTCTTGGTACATTAGGTGGCAGCTCCCAAGGGGGTTTCTGTGATCCAACCCGTCACAGTCTCCATTTGGGCACCCAAAAATCACTACAGGGTGACCAGATGTCCCAATTTTATAGGGAAAGTCTCAATTTTGGGGTCTTTTTCTTGTATAGGCTCCTATTACCCCCCACCCCCTGGTCCCGATTTTTCACACTTGCTGTCTGGTCACCCTAAATCGCTAGTCTGTTTGGTCCATGAATCTATTTGGGGATGAATAATACCAGAATATTTTTATAATAGTTGCTGTATTAAACTGGACATTTGCTTGAGAGGATTCCTTTAACCTGTTACATATTTTGGGGACGCATCATCTCATTCCTGCTAGGACATACCTTCTGTTACTTCCATCCATAACTACAACTGAAGTTTTTTACACAGGCGATTCACCTACTATTCAAAATGTGAAGCCGGAGAAAAACGGCTTAGAGGTTCACAGGAAGGAAGAAGTTAAATGATAAAAATGTGAAATGTTATGCAGCAAGCTGTGTACAATTAACTAGAATTCAAATATACACCTTGTTCAAATCCAAGCCATTTATCAGATAAAAATAGTCTGCTACAAGAATGTCATGATTAATGAGGTGAGACTCCAGCTAATTACTGTTTCCTCCAAAAGTAATTAGGTTGGCATTGCTAATCAAGATGAATGAACACTCTGACCCGATTTTTTAAATGTAAAACTATGAGCTGCTGCAGCTATAACATCATTTAGTTCAGGCAATGTAGTCTTTATTAGGCTTGTAGTTTGATTAAATTCTTTTGTTACACCAGGCTTTCCACACACGAACAGATGAATGCTGTGATGTTCAAAGAGTTTGTCACCCTTAATTAAAGACTGAAAAGGCTTGCTCAATTCACAGGGCAATAGCCAGGACAGCTCTAAATTGATAGCTTTTAAGTGGGGGATTACTGAAGGAATCATAGGGTTTGCCCATCTGCAAGAGGTTCCCTCCTCCTCCTGTAATTTTCAGTCATAGTGGCTGGAAAATTAATGTTGGATATTTTCGTATTGATTCTCTTAAGCAGTGCTGATTTAATCAAAGCCTTTCCACACACACAGCTATACAGCTTCACTAGTATAAAGTAGATTTCTTATATTAAGCAGCTGTGCAGCAGTAGTTCAAAATATAACCCAATTTATCATGAAGATTCTGAACTTGGCCCTTCTGTTCATTTCAATGCATCCCTTTTTTGCTCATTTCAGCAGCTCACATCATGACTAAAGATATTATTTCATATTATTTAGTTGTTGAATTTCAGTGGGAAAAAATATTTCCATAATCAAAGCACTTAACTATCAGATATTCCCTTTGTGGTCCCACTGTATTAAATACACAGTATTTATTAGTTTTAGGATTTGTTTCTATAACGCTTATAGTTCAAATCCTGGTCTAACGGCTGTAACTCAGGGCAGAATTTGGCTCTACAGCTGTGGGCTTTATTCTGTGAATACTCATGTAAGCAAGTCTTTAAACAAAAAAGTAACCCCGCTGAAGTCTGAAAAGTACTCCTGTGAGCATGGGTTTTTCAGATTTGGCCCTATGGCCCTGCAAAACACTTACACATATGCTTAACTTTACTACACTGAAACTACCCATCAATGGGACTAATCATGGTAATACAGGTATCAGAGGGGTAGCCGTGTTAGTCTGGATCTGTAAAAAGCAACAGAGTCCTGTGGCACATGCATCTGACGAAGTGGGTATTCACCCACGAAAGCTTATGCTCCAATACATCTGTTAGTCTTAAAGGTGCCACAGGACTCTCTGTTGCGTGGTAATACAGTTAAGTGAGTGTTTGCAGAATCAGGGCCTATATGGAGAAACCCTGTTCAAATTAACCGTGTGCTTGTTTCATGTGCTAGGCAATATCATGAGAGGACCCCAGGGTTGTAAAAACTAAACTGGTTCTTTATTAACAGAACTATTTGCAGAGATGCTGACCTGCAGCTAGCACTCTAGCCAAGTGCACACAAAGATTAACTTCTCTCCTGAAACCTACGATCCTCCCTTCAAGTTCCATGCAGCTTTCCTTTTAACGATTTGTTGTTGTGTCTTTTGTGCAAGTATTTGCTGACTTGCTGGGGTCAGAAGTTACTAGTACATACCCCATTATAGGGACGTGGCCTTTACCATCATCCCATTACGCCCTATTAGGCCTCATATTCCTTCAAGTGTGCTAGTCTTCCAACCATTCATCCGCTTCATATTTGTTATTGCGGTTAGAGGGGGACTTGTTTCCACCCTGTTGCTGCTTTCTTTCTGTTGGGTGGCCTCATGCTGGTCCTCTGTATTGCTCATATACACCTCTACCCCGATATAACGCTGTCCTTGGGAGCCAAAAAATCTTACCGCGTTATAGATGAATCCGCGTTATATCGAACTTGCTTTGATCTGCAGGAGCGCGCAGCCCCGCCCACCTGGAGCACTGCTTTACCGCGTTGTATCCGAATTCATGTTATATCAGGTCGCGTTATATCAGGGTAGAGGTGTACCTCATTTTTTATGACTCTCCTACAGTCCTGACTTTGGCCCTGTCTGTCCAGGTGTGTCAACTGTCTACTGAACTGCAGCAGGTAGCCTCTCATAGGAGGGAGTCTTGGTTCTCTGTCCCATCAGTCTCTGTGCTGGGCTACTATCTAGTCCCTAGGATGGTGTATTTTGAAAGTCTAACACTGCCAGGTAGGAATCCCTTCCTCTGTTTTGCCTTTGCCATCAATCCCTGGGCTGTCTTTACTGGCAACTCTACTTTCTTCCTCTTGCTTTGTGGGTACCCAGGGAAAGATATCTTATGTTCAGATTCCCATTTGGTGCTGGGTTGTTTGAATTCTAACTCTGAATTTTGTTGTGGTGGATAATCAGCTGAACATGAGCTCCCAGTACAATGCTGTGGCCAAAGGGGCTACATAAAGAGGGGAATCTTGAGTAGGAGTAGAGAGGTTATTTTACCTCTGTATTTGGCACTGGTGTGACTGCTGCTGGAATCCTGTGTCCAGTTCTGGTGTCCACAATTCAAGAAGAATGTTGAAAAATTGGAGGGGATTCAGAGAAGAATTACAAGAATGATTAAAGGATTAGAAAACCTGCCTTATAGTAATTGACTCACTAGGAACTCAATCTAGTTAGTTTAACAAACAGGAGGTTATGGGGGTGATTTGATTAGTCTATAAATGGGGACCAAATATCTAATAATGTGCTCTTCAACCTAGCAGAGAAAGGTATCACACGATTCAGTGGAAGTAGAAGCTAGATAAATTCAGACTGGAATTTTTAACAGTGCGAGTAATTAACCATGGGAATAATTTTCCAATGGTCATAGTGAATTCTCCATCACTGACAATTTTTAAATCAAGATTGGATGCTTTTTACAAGATCTGTTCTAGGAATTATTGTGGGGAAGTTCCATGGCCTGTGCTATACCGGAGATCAGACTAGATGATTACAATGGTTCCTTCTGGCCTTGGAATCTATGAATTCTGTTGCAGTGTGCTTTGGCCCATTATTTGAGCATAGCATTTCAGGTAAGCCATACTTTGCAAAATGCACCTTCAGTTTCTTGCTCACCGTTTTTGCCAGAGTGTCTTCCAAAGAGTCCATCTGCCACAAATTGGAGTAGTAATCCACTTTGACCAGGACCTTTTCCCAGGATCTGGTTGGGATTTCATGAGGCTGTAGGGTCTCCAACTCTTGTCGACTGCTATACACTTGCACATCTCACATTATTCCCTGTATGTTCTCAAGTGAGTATTTATGCCTGGCCAGTAGATATATTCCATAGCTTGTCTCAGGGATGCCTCTATATCTAGGTGTGAAGTGTGGATCCATCTAGTGACATCAGCTCTTAAATCTGCTGGGTTTTCATCTCAGTCCTCTTTAAGCAAAATTCCATCTTGTACATACAACTCACCTGGTAGTAGGGGTAACCTATTGTGGCACTTGCTTGATCTGGCTATCCCTAGAGTATGAATTGTTTTACTGCCTATCCCTGTCCTTCGTTGGATTGCCTGGAGCCTTCAGCAAATGTACTGTAGCATGTTGATAGACTGTCTCCTGTTTCACAGAACCATCTGTACTGTACTCTGGAAGGTATGCCACACTCAGATTATTTGGCACCTGTAGTGATTTTCCTGGGCAGTACTCTATCTTCTACTCCTAGCACTGGAGTCTCAATATCAGGCATAGTAATTACTTTGGTGCACTCCTCAGTGGCTTCTTCAAAAAAAACTTTCCAGTGGCTTGTGATCAGAATGCAAGTCCACCTTGTGCCCAAAGGTGAAATGATGAAACTGTTCCATTTCAAAGAGCACAGACAGGAGCTCCTTCTCTATATGAGCATATCCCTCTCTGTGTCTGTCAAGGCCCTACTAACAAATGATATGGGCTGCTGGCTTTGCATCAGTGCTGCTCTTTGGCCTCCTTCTGAGGCATCACACTGTAGCTCTAACTGCTGTAAAATACTTTGGACTGGCGCCTTGCTTGTGACTTTCTTTACTCTTTC
The DNA here is from genome assembly GCF_027887155.1 of Malaclemys terrapin pileata. Lineage (NCBI taxonomy): Eukaryota > Metazoa > Chordata > Testudines > Emydidae > Malaclemys > Malaclemys terrapin. Next base: position 119,192,131 of record NC_071505.1, read on the forward strand.
AAAAGCCTGTTCTTGGGTCTCTGACCATTCCCATTGCATCACTGTTTGTATCATTCAAGGGTTCACAGGCTTCTGACAGGTGTGAACAGAATCTGGAAAGACAGATGGAAATCTCTATAAATTGTTGGACTCCCATCACGTCCTTTGGTCTGGGCATTTCCTAAATGTCTCTCACTTGGTCAGGATCTGGCTGGAATCCCTCAAAAGTTAACACATTGGAATGTCCAATACAGGGGAACTCAGTTCGCCTCTGCTTCAGCTTGTCTGCATTCAGCCTAATATTCTGCTCACAGCTCTGGTTTAGCTGTAGTCACAGCTTGATATCATGGCCCTGGATTGCTTCTTTCTTGACATCTCCTGATGAAATAAGAATGTCCTCAGCTTCAGTCTTGCTGCCTGGGAGTCCCTCTAGTTCCTGGTTAAGTTTACAATGGAACGCCTCTGAGGCTGCACTGATGCCCATTGCCTTTCTTACCCAAAGGTACCAGCAAAAGGTGTGGTAAAGGTTGTCAGGTGGCTGGATGGTTCATCTAGCTCAGTATACCAGAACCCAATCTTGCCATCATAAACAGTGAATGCTTTTTGCCATGGTCTCTGGGCACACATTAACATGAGTAACCTTGTTACCCCCTGCCGCCCGCAGGAGGGAGATTTTCTTGTGGTAGCTAGGGACTAGCTTCCTGACACCGCCAGCCTTTCAACCACTCATGCACTCTCCTCTGTGCCCTGCCATCCCTCATTTTGCTTTGCAAGTTAACAATAGGTGCACCCCAATCCCCATTGAATGGCTCCCGTGTGGTATCCAGCCACTGACACTGGCTACTCACTGAAATTCCAGATCCTCTGCACCCAAAAGTGCAGTGTACTCCAATTTGCCAGTTTTATCTTAAACTACTGCTCCTGTACCAGGCAGCACTTTTAATAAAACAAAAGTAGGTTTTACTTAAAGAATAAAAATGTAACTAGTAATTAGAGAAAGTGATGGAAACAACTGGTTACAGCACACAACAAAGTCATAAAACATGAATCTGGATCCACACTTAACAATAGCTATTTTTATTACTAAATAATAAAGTAATCCCCCCCCCCACACACACACAAGTTCAGTCTGTTGCAGAGCTGGCTGGTTTCACAAGAACCAGGATCCAAACATTCATGAGAGCCCCCTGCTCCATAAGCAGTTTCCTCAGTGAATAGATACAGAGCACCTTTCCCTACATTCTGTTACACTGAAACAGTCTTTTGTCTTTATTCGTAGCCGGGGCGATCTCCTGCAAGCTATAATGCTGCTTTTCACCTCCAAGTGGTTATGAGCACTTGCAATTGTCTCTGGTGGTTTTCCATTGAGAATTCTGGGATGTGGCAAAAATAGACAACAGATCCTTGCACTATCTCACCAGCTGATGAGGGAGGGGTGACAATTTCTCTTTCTTGAATGGGTCATCACCGAGATACATTATCTCCTGGCGACTAATTTCTACTCCAAGCAAACTTTCAATGTATATTATTCCTTAAATATTAGCTGTACATACATCTCACATTGGTTATGAATCTAGACAAACTATAAGCTTTTTGTATGCACCTTACTATTTATGGATAAGTATCCTGGAAGACCTGTGTTTTGATGTAGTGAGTTTGTCAAATCTGAGTTGAGTTATTTGCAAAGAACAAGGAAGTCTTTGCCAAGGGGTCTCTGTGTCACACTTTTGCCGTAGATAAATCAGGCTTTCCCTGCCCCATATCCACACTCTGATGGTAATCCCAGAGAGGGAGGTAATTCAAAATTTAATCATCCCCATCCAGCTTGTGACTATGTCCCATCAGTTATCTAGGGTGCCATCAAATATTTTATGCTTTTGTCTTCTCACTTCTGCTGCTTCGGTTTTCTGATACTGAGATGGGGTGTGCATCTCACCCGAACCATGATAGCGTTAATGAGGGCATGAGATGCCAATTAGATCACCTGGCATCACTTGAGAGAAGGAAGACCAGGGTTAATGAAGAGTGAGGCCCAGCTGGAGAAGGATTTCAAGGGAAAAAACCTGCACTCAGCCCCTGCGAGGAGCAAGGTCATCAGGAAGAAGGAGGAATCGCAGGGGGAGCATAGCATTGAAATTTTGCTCTGGAGAAAGGAGTCTGACACTAGGCTAGGAGGGGTGAAATATCCATGGTGAGTAGAGTAGGCTCTCATCGTGAATACGGAACCTGGAAAGAGAAGATAGGGAGGCTTGGTTAGGAAGGAGCCCATGGAAACAGCAACAGGAATGAGGACTGAGGACCTGGATTGCTGGTTATAGAGTCCCTGGGCTGGAACCCAGCATAGCAAGCAGGCCCGGGTTCCCCTGCCAGACACTGGTTTAGCGTCATACAGTCCCCAGCTGGGACTGAACACAATCTGGAGTTGGCATTTGGACAGGGATCCCACTGGATTTCAGAACCCCAGAATGGGTGGCCTAATGATGACCTGGCTGGAGGGCAAGTTGCCAGAAAAAAGACAATTGCAGAGTGAGCAATGAGCCGGAAGGGGGCCCCTTCCGGCAAGAGCTACATTCCCAGACTGAGATGCAAGGAGACACATTAGTAGTGAGTGGAACCCCCACTGCAGTTACTCAGTGATTTTATAGACAGTCTTACCTAGGCTGTGAATAACATTGTTTTCTCCCCTTCCTCTCCCAGCTGGTTGATATTTCCGCTTCCTAGATTGCAATAAATCCTATTTTTATCTCTTCCGCTTAATGATATTCTGATGTTGCTCATTGATTGACATATCTGAGCCTCCTGCTGCTTTCTCCCTTCTGCTTTAGTGTACAGGCCGATGAAATATAATCTCAAAGACCTGGCAATTTGTGTAGCTCAGGGATGCTCAGGGCTCTTCACCTTCAAGACACAGGGCAATACTGGGACAGTCACATTATTTAAAGATCACACTGAGATGTCAGTATGGGGTATAAAATGCCCGGGGAGGGGGGGCAGTGTTGGGCAGCTCTCAGGTGGCAAGGATAAGAATTTGACTTTGACATTGTCTGCCACCCCCCATGCAACTGTGTCCATTCTTATCTGCAACGGAGCAGGGGCTGCTCCTAACCTAATCTCACACCTAAGCTCCATTCTCAGTACAGTGTCCCCTTAACGGAATGGGAGGTGGGCAATGGCAGCGCCCTGGGGCTTAGCACAGAGCTTAATGAGAGCAGGGAACCTGGGCTGTGTTTACAGGGGCAACATTAGGATTTCTAATGCACTACTGGTGCAGCTCCCATGGGGGGTAGCAATACTGTGGTCTGGTTTTATACAGAGGATCAGTGTTTACTGCTGTGTCACTTAACCCTGGGTCATACAATGGTAAACCTGTCAGATCTCTGTGTATACTACAATCTCCATCATTGATACCCTGAAAACAGTGACATTGGCAGTGAATTACATCTCCTCATTTTCATCACGTGGACAAGGTTCTACAACACTAGGTCATAAAGGCCTCCAATATTGGAGTGGTAAATAAACGAGTAGTTGGGAGCCACTGTTATATAAGGCTGTCTCTGATTACTTTTTGTTGTGGCTTTACTGATATTTTTGGCTCTGGGTGGGCACTGTAGTTACTATATTAATGAAGGACACTGAGGATCTAATTTTCATTTACACTCTAAGGGCATGGCTACACTTGCAGATGTAGAGCTCTGTGAGTTAAACCAGCCCTCGGAGACCACAGCAGGGAAAGCGCTGCCGTGTGTTCACACTGTCAGCTGCAAGTGCAGTGGCGTGGCCACATTTGTGGCACTTGCAGCGGCTTTGGGAGCGGTGCATTATGGGCAGTTATCTCACAGAGCACCTCTTCCCATTCTGGCACTGTGGCTTGTGGGAAGGGGATGGAGGGGTACAGGGCATTCTGGGTCCTGTCCCAATGCCCCGTGATGCATCACTTCGCATCCCAGCAACCCCTGTGCTTCCGTCCCCATCTTTCAACGGTTTTTGTACTGCGTGCTCTGTCTTCCCTTTCGGTCTGCGGGAATGGATCCCAAACTGCTGAGGAATATACTGATGCGTCTCGTCAGCATGTCATGAATTGCAGTGGAGTTACTCCTTAAGCTACAAACTGACAGTGAGAAGTCCGACGATGATGTCAACTCGCATAACGCATATGACACGAAATTGCTTGTGGCATTCACAGACATGGTCACCACAGTGGAACGCCACTTTTGGGCTCGGGAAACAAGCACTGAGTGGTGGGATCACATTGTCATGCCAGTCTGGGATGACGAGCAGTGGCTACAGAACTTTCGGATGAGAAAAGCCACTTTCATGGGACTGTGTGCTGAGCTTGCCCCCACCCTGCAGCGCAAGGACACAAGATTGAGAGCTGCCCTGCCAGTGGAGAAGCGGGTGGCTATTGCAATCTGGAAGCTGGAAACTCCAGACAGCTACCGATCAGTCGCTAACCAGTTTGGAGTGGGAAAGTCAACCACTGGAATTGTGTTGATGCAAGTTTGCAGAGCCATTAATCGCATCCTGCTCAGAAGAACCATGACTCTGGGCAACATGCATGACATTGTGGCTGACCTTGCACAAATGGGTTTTCCTAACTGCGGAGGGCGATAGATGGGACGCATATTCCAATTCTGGCACCAGACCACCTAGCCTCCATGTACATAAATCGGAAGGGGTATTTCTCTATGGTTCTCCAGGCACTTGTGGATCACCGTGGGTGTTTCATGGACATTAACGCAGGGTGCTCTGGAAAGGTGCATGAGGCATCTTTCGGAACACAGCAAGCCGGGACTTTCTTCCCAGACCAGAAGATTACCATAGGGGAAGTCAAAATGCCCATTGTGATCCTTGGAGACCCCACTTATGCTTTAATGCTGTGGCTCATGAAACCCTACACAGGGAGCCTTGACAGTATCAAGTGTGACAGATTTCTGTTACCAATCTGCCTGAGGTGTCAGGTGATCAGGCTGAGGCCACAGGATCATTGGGGAGGAGACGACGAAACACACCCAAGTGTCTAAGTTTTAAAGCTTTATTAATAAAATAATAAAATAACAGTGGAGAATGATGGGTGCTCCCCACGTCACTCAGAGGAAGGAAGAAAGTGTTAGTGCCCCAAGCCCTAACCCACTTTCATACTCACACATGCTCTACCAAAGGCTAGCCAAGTCTGGGTGTAACATAAGAAGAAGAGGCGGAGGGGTGGGTGGGAGTTCTTGCCCCGTGCACGGGTCGTCCAGGGTCCGCTGCAATCTCTGACTTGCTTTGGCTCTCGGGCGGGGGGGGGGGGGTTAAGTCATGGGTTCTTTTGGGGGTGTTTTCATTCAGGGCCCTCTGTTCCTGGTGCTCTTTGTACCAGTCCAAACTGGCTTTCTGTGGCCTTCTCAGCTTTCCCCAAAACACACCGGCGACTGTGAGATGGTTATTTTTCCCTCGTTGACCCACTCCTTTTCGTGCCCCTGCAATGATTTGCCCATACTTAAAGACAAGTACAGTGTGCACAATAGCAGAAATTGCCCATCCCAAAGCAAGTGCACATAAGGAGCCCCAAAATGGTGAGTAAGCACGGGGCAAGGGGGACGGATTGTTTCATGACTGTACTGCACAGGGGATCTGTGCCTTGGGGAGAGCCAACAGCTGCAGGGGGCCCCTATACTGAACACTATCCCCACATTTTCCACAGGATGAGATCGTCCTGGAAGATATCTCGCTGCTGACGGTGACCTGCGAAGCAAGGGAGGGTCTTCTACTACAATGCGGCTTCCGCCCTGGCCCGTATGCAGCTTGTCTGTGTGCAGCAAGGGTCCCCTTACCCATCACGGCACAGTGGCGCGGACACGTTAGCCTTACTGGGACAAGGAGCACAGTAGCTCTGCCAAGGAACCTGTGCAAGCGGATTTCCCAGCTTCTACAGGAGACCTTTGAAGAGATCACTGAGGCTGATTACTGCGATGTGAGAGAGCACATCAACACCCTATTCCGCATCTAGGCATGCATGCAGCCCTAACCTTTCTTTCTGCAACCTTCCTCACCCCAAGAACCCTCACTGAACAACTACCTTCCCAAAATAAAAGCCACTTATTGGGCACCTCCTCTGCTGTTTGTTCTTCCCAAGCACCATCTACTGCGACTGGGTACCTTCCTCCTGGCTTGAAAACAGCTCCTGGCTGCATGCATCTAGGGATGCCAGGCTGTCCCCACTCCATCTCAGCACCCTCGCTCCTGCTTTCCTCCTCCTGCCTTGTTGAACTCTGTGCTGCTACGGCCTCTGAAGTATCCATGATGGTTTTTGGAGTGGAGGTGGGATCACCCCCAAGTATTGCGTCCAGCTCTTTGTAGAAAGGGCAGGTCGTGGGGGCAGCACCAGAGCAGTGGTTTGCCTTGCAGGCTTTGTTGTAGGCATTCCGCAGCTCTTTCACTTTAACCCTGCACTGCAGCGTGTCCCAGCCATGGCCTCTTTCCATCATGTCCCTTGATATCTGCCCGAAGGTATCGTAATTCCTACAGCTGGAGCGCAGCTGGGACTGGACAACTTCCTCCCCCAAAACACTGATGAGGTCCAGCACCTCGCCATTGCTCCATACTGGGGATCACCTGGCGCGTGGAGGCATGGTCACCTGGAAAGATTCGCTGAGAGCACTCCATGCCTTGCTGAGCAAACAGGAAGGGAAATTTCAAAATTCCCAGAGAATTTAAAGGACGGGTCTGATGGTTGGTCACCTAAGGGCAGGGCAGTATTGTTCCAAGTGATGACCAGAGTGGCTAGAACAGGCATTGTGGAACATTTCTGGAGGCCGATCAGAGTGCATTAATAGACCAGGGCGTCCACACTGGTGCTGCGGTGCTCCAGCCGGGGCACAGCAAGTGTTATGCTTCTCATGGAGATGGATTACCAGGGGCACTCCAGCTGCAGCGTCCAGGCGCTCTACGTGCCTTGCCAGTGTGGACACCTCAGGAGTTAGGGTGCCCGGGGCTGACTTAATGCGCTTGCAAGTGTAGCCAAGCCCTAAAGCTCCTTTACCCCACTCTTGCAGGGTAAAAGGGCCTTAAAGTAGGAGTAAATTTACACTCACTTTAAGGCCTATCTGCATTGCCAAAGTGGTGTAAAGGGGCCTTAATGTAAAGAAGAATGAGCCTGCCTGTCCCAGAGCTGTCCAACAGAGGCTGAGAGTAACCATGCTAAAGAGTACTCTCTGTGGACCTCTTGATTTCAAAGGGAGCAGATTTGGATCCTAATAAAGCATTCTTAATTTACCATATTCCACTCAAGAACTCTTTAGACTTATCTTAGGCTCCTTTACCTGGTGCTTATATAATATTATGACCTGACAACAAATGCAGGCTTGTCTTATATTTCCTGTCATGTGTTAATTGATTAACATATTGTCTGTAGCAGAGCCGGTCAAATACTCTTCCTCAAATAATGGTCTTATCAAATACAGTACTTAATTTTTCTGGTATTATTCAACTAGCTCTACAGCTGCTCAAATAATACAGTAAACAGATCCCTGCATTCATGCAAAGGAGACAAAGTCCACTCGAGGATCCTGAATGGCCTATGTCACTTCCTACCCCTGCACATGCCTCTTTGTCACCTTTGCCCAAGACACCATTCAATAGCCTCAACGTAGTGTGAAAGCCGCCATTCAGGAAAGACCAAACACATGCATATTTACACAGACAGAGACATGGCCACACCCTCAGGATAAATTTAAATCCATGTTTGTACCAGTAGCCAACAGAGGTGAATGAAAATGTCAGCTTGACTATTTAAGCTGTAAGCAGGTTGCTCCAACCCAGAGAGTATCTAAATAAATGTATTAACCATTACTTTACAACATGTTGGTTCCACACATTCCTGTGTTGTAAATAGCTGCAGTTACTGTGTGACTCCATTTAATGACAATGTGGCTCCTTTGGGTTGTTAGAGGTTGAGTGCCACTGATGCAAAGATAATGGTCTGTTTATGAAGGGTAGATTTGATCATAGGCTGGTTGAAGGTGTCCATTAGCTTTTGCCTACACGTAGTCCTGATTCCTACAGGTCGAATTAAAGCAATATGCAGTGTAGGACCTATAGATATTAATGGTTGCCTTCCCCATGGTCCCATCTGTGCTAAAAAAATCCCTGGACTTGTTAATAGTTTTCAAGACCCTCATTTGAAAACTATTTTAGATACTATATAGTTTTGTTAGCAAAGGGTAGGCTGCACACATGTATTGTTACAAACTAGCTGTTCTCAGCACCTATCTTTAATAGCTTTTGCCTCTGCTACAAAAGTCATTGCATAAAGCAAAAAAATCACAGGGGTTTTCAAGGTCAGATATTAAACCATTCCAGGAACAAGGGCTTTTTTGCTGTGTGGACAGCACCTAACGGTCATACTTTGAATGCAAGCTCTTTGGGACAGGACTGCCTTTTTGTACTGTGTTTGTGCAGCACCTAGCACAATAGGGTCCTAGTTCATGACTGAGACTCCTTGGTGCAATCACAATTAAAAATAATAAATATTAATAAGAATGTAATGCTTATTGTTTGATGGAACATTGTTATAGTAAATATATTATGAAAGGCTGCATTACTATAGATTAGAACGTTCATACTATACACCACCAACTCTGAGTGGTTATTGCGATTATCCGACTTTGGTGGTAGTTTGACCAGGATTACTTTTATTACAGGCGTTTTATTTACCAAAGAAGCATATGCTGAGCCCTTTTAACAAAAGATTTATGATGAATAGACGAATACTATAAAACTGTCCCCAAATACAGTACAATGACATAATAAAACAAAACTCCACAGATATTCAAAATTCTAGTGTTCAAAAAGTGTTTAAAAAATCATTTTATAATAGAAATTAATACAAGCAGCCATATCCCTGGGAAGAGGTCTGATGTCTGAGTCAATGAGATGGAAACAATCTCTTTCCCAACATGAAAAGCAGCCTACCTTTTGATCTGAGTCTTTATGAAGCTGATAAAGGTGCTATGCCTTAACTCCCGATTGTTTAATAAACAGCACAAGGTGTGCAACAGTTTAAAGCAGATTATCCAGAGATGTTTTTAACCCCTGTTTGTGATCACCTTCATTTGCTCTCTTACAAAAACTAAGTTCATAAGGCAATAGCACTTCTGATACATGGTTAGCAGATTCTGCAATGCTTTATAAATCATTAAAACAACTCTAAAATCATTCAGTATTCATTGTGATTGAAGCTCGAATAGACATACCTGAGCTAGCTTTAGTCTAACTAACTCAACAGCTGGCAGCACTAGCCACTTGAGCAATCAGCCAGGGTTCCAGGTGGATTTGCACACCTTATGCGGAAGTCCATACTGCTGCAAATTCACTTCTTCAGTACCCAAACTAGCTAGATTCAAACTAGCTCAGATAGGTTCATGCAGATTGCAATCACACCCAGTGACTGCAGCATAGACATACCCTTTGACAAGAAACCAATGCACTGCCCTCAAAACTGTAATGACATACTGAGTCATGTCTATTCTATATGATTCTTATACAGCGCTCATCACCTTAACATTCTGCCAGCAGTGCCAAATCAGAGCCTAAGCAAGATTTTTCTCAGAAAGAAAATAACATACAGCATGATACTAGTATATATTATGATCTAGGGCCCCGAGGCTTAAGAAGGCCATGGTTACAGTCGCTGCATAAATTAAGGAAAGCATTCACTGAATTCTGGACATATTCCATAGGCAAGAAAAGGAGGAGTTCTATGTGGACTTAATGTGGTGATCAAAAGAGAGAGAGAGAGAGAGAAGTCCATGGTAACACTGCGGTCTACTGCTGTCAATCTGATCTGCAGCATACTGCCCTTGATCTCATTGACTTTAATGGGGATTCCACCAAGGATGAAGGGCAAGACATGTTCCTGAATGTTTAACTTAAGTCAAGGGAACAGTCAAATCAGCCTGAATAGATAATAAGCAAAGTAAAGAGATCTTCAAGGGTCTCAGCAATGGCAAGTCAGTTTTAGTGTAGCCTCATTTTTACAAAGATTCAGGTCTTCCAGGACTGAACTTCACTTAAGCTGGACAAGGACATCCATAAAAGGCTGGCTCACTACAATTGGTGAAGAATGCAGGTATGAAGCCCTATGTCTGATACAAGGTCCTGAGACAGAAACAAATTCTGCTCCAGTCCATTGAGAAGGGGCTTCCACTGAGATGGCCCATGAGCACTGGTGTAAGTGGATGGCAGAGTGGTAACAGCAGCTGGCCAATCAGCAACAGCAATCCCAGCAGCAGATGTTGTAGCAGTGGACCTCCCAGCAGCAGCCCCAATTAGTGCAGCAGCAACATCTGCTGAAGGAGATGATGTACCAGCAGCAAGAACTCTAGAGAGGCTTTCTGCAGCAGTTAAGACCTCTGCCCTCTGCCCAGGGAGATCCCATAGGGTCCCATACACCAGGAGAAGCTTGCAATCCCTGCCAGTGAAGTTAACTAAGATGGGCCCTAGTGACATGCTGGAGGCATTCCTCACCACCTTTGAGAGTATATCACTGGCCTCTCAATGGCCTCCGGAGCACTGGGCATTAGCTTTTAGCTCCGTACCTGATGGACCAGGCACAGCTGGTCTTCTGTAATCTTGATCCAGAGCATGCTAGAGACTACAACTGAGTGAAGGCCACTATTCTAGATTACCTAGATAGCAGCAGCTAGCCTCGCTGGCAGCACTTCATAGCTGAGATGTCCCCTAAGGGGAATGCCCCCAGGGTGGCGGCGCAATGATTAAAAGAGAATTGCTGAAGGTGGTTTCACCCAGCGGAGCGCTCTGGGGCCCAAGTCCCAAAGTTGGTCCTAGCAGAGCTATTTGTACCCATACTGCCAGCAAAGGGCCAGGAGCGGGTGCTATGGCATTGCCCCAAAGTCATTGTCAGAAATGGGGCAGCTGATGGAGAATGTTCTCAGAGCTGATGGGTCACTAGAGATGGGTCACACGTGGCCTCTGCCCACTCACCAACTAGGGCCACTGATGGCCACTGGCTGCCTGCCAGCAGATGATGACCAAGGGCGCGATGGAAAACATGTACAAATCTCACCCCAGCAACCTGAGCTACCCACAGGGAGAGGCAAAGACCTCGCCAATGCACGGGGCTGAGCTCAGATGAGGTATCACCCGGATAAACACCCAGTGATGTAACCAACTGGGCTGGCATCCTTGAGCTCAGACATAGGTTCCCCCTCATAATTGAAACCTGCTCCCTGCTAGGAAGGAGCCTGGAGGAAGGAGCTCAGTTACCTGCTACAGCTGTGGGCAGCAGAGGCATATGAGGGAAGAGTGGCCAATGGCAGAATGCAAATACACAGAGGGTTGCTCAACCAAGGAGAGGACCCCTAGGAGGACTCCCTCAGGTTGACAATCCCAGTTTGAGCCTGAGGGAAAGTAGTACTGGGGCTTATAGATTCAGGGTGTAGCCAAATGGTGATGCAAGCCGCCCTAGCAGGTGAGACAATCACCCTGGAGGAAAATGCTTGCTTGCAGTGTATACATGTAGATGACTAGAACTGACAGTGGAGATCCACACTGACTCAATTACAGTAGCACTAGCAGACAAAGTAGTGTACCCGATGATAATGGACCAAGATTGGCCCTCCTTTTGGCAAATCAATAGCAAACTGAACACCACCACAGTTGAAACCCGTGACAGGCCCCGGGCTGTGGACACCATGGACCTAGCAAGCCTGAGGGACTCCATGAGGGACATTCCAGTGACCAGGGCTGGCCAGAGAGATGCAGGAATGGCTGGTCACTGTGGTGGACCTTGAGGACCTACTGAAGGGGGGTGGAGGGAACTTCAAACAAAAGCAGCATGATGACACAAGTCTGAGCATGCCTATGAACAAGTGACATACATTAATGGGAAGGCAGCAGACTCCCAGTGCCTAAGATGGTACCCTCACTTCGTGCTGGAGAAAGAGCAGCAGTATCATGTTGACATAACCCACAGTTGAGAGTAATAAGAACTCATCTACTGGTACCCTACAATCCTGCTGACACATGGTATTTCCTCCACAAGGCATCTAGGGCATGAGAAGACTGCGGAGCAGGTATTGGCTCACTTTTTTTGACTGAGTGTGCACCATGAGGTTAGGAGCTATTGCTCTTTCAGTCCTGAGTGTCAGTATGTGGTAGTTAAGAATGTCCTGAAGGCCCCCTTGGTCCCAGTACAATTAGTGGAAACCCCATTTGACAGAATAAGTATACACATAGTGGGGCCTTCAGAAAATCGCTTCTTGGGAAACCAACGTATACTTATAGTGGTGGACTAGACCGCTCACTACCTAAAGCCAGCTGCTTGCATTCAGCTAAGATGGCAGAGAATGCTCCTGAGGTTATGAGACTCTTTGCCCAGGTAGAGTTCCTGCTGCAAATACTGACTGATCAAGTCTCCAATTTCATCTCCCAGGCAATCCATGGGCTATGCTTGCTCCTTAAAATCAAGGGCCTGATAACATTGGTGTACCATCCGCAAACATACGGCCTTGTAGAAACATTTAACAAGACATTAAAAGAAATGTTGAAGTGGTTTGTGAGGACTGAACCTAGGCACTAGGATCAACTCATCCCACTGCTGCTATTTGCCATGCAAAAGGTGAAACCCAAACCTCCATGGGGTTCTTTCCCTTTAACCTTCTCTATGGATACCAGCCCCAGGGAATGTTGGATGCATTGTCAGAAGGTTGGGAGAAGCAAGACAAAAACATGCTGAATTCAAGCCAATACATTATCTGAGTATAGGAGCATCTTAAGAAGTTGAGCATTTTCTCAAAAAAGAACTTCATCTGGGGTCCTTGTCCCCAGGGCAGACGGCACAGTCTGATTTTTGCATCAACTTCCGTAAGGTCAATTCCATCCCGAAGTTTGATGCTTATACAATGCCAAGGATGGATGAGCTGTTAGAGCAGTTGGCTCCCGTGCAATACCTCAGTATGATTGACCTTACCAAAGGTTATTGGCAGATCTCCCTGTCTCCATCCTCCCAGTAGAAAACCACATTCTTGACCCTTTGGCCATTTCCATTGTAAAACCATGCCATTCAGCTTGCAGCAAGCAGCAGCAACTTTCCAGCACCTGATGAATTGACTCCTCAGACCCCATCAGCAATGTGCTGCAGGTTACCTTGATGATGTAATCTATAGCCACATGTGGGAAGACCATCTATGTCACCTACGAGTGGTACTGACACTCCTACAGGAGGCCAGCCTCACAGCTAATCCGGCCAAGTCTAAGTTGGCCATGACAGAAGAGACTTATTTAGGATATTGTGTAGGAGGAGGCTTCATGAAACTGCTGTTAAAGTCCATGTATTAAACTCCTGCCCTACATGCTGGACCAGAAGACAGATATGCCACTTCCTGGGCCTGGCAGGATATTATCACTGGCTCATCCCCCAACTTCACATTGGTCAGGGAAGCCATGATCAATCTACTAAAAGGCAAATATACAAAAAATGTCTGGTGGGACAACTAGCATAATGAAGCGTTTAATACCCCGAAGGCACCTGTCCTTGCCAACCTGGACTTCTCCTGGGAGTTCTTTCTAATAGATGCCTCGCACATTGGCCTGAGAGCAGCGATCTCACAAGACTTTGAGCGCAAAGAGAAGCCTATCCTATATTTAAGCGGAAAGGTGCTCCCCAGGGGGAGAGCATATTCTATTCTTGAGAAGGAAGCTTTGGCTATCAAGTGAGTGGTGGACTCTCTCAGGTATTTCCTGCTGGGTAGTCCCATTTCCCTAGTCACAGACTACATGCCCTTGTGGTGGCTACAGTCTATGAAGGACTCAAATCTCCAGATTATGTACTGGTATCTAGCACCCCAGCCCAAGAGAGTCTGGGTGCAGCACCGAGCATGGAAAGAACATACAATGCAGTTCCTGCCCCTTTCCCCCCAAGGAGATTGGGATTGCAGAGATGCTAGAGTAAGAAACATTTCTGCTGTTGAAGTGGATGGTATGTGAGGGGACATGCGCCTTCCCCATTGATAGAAAGGATGACAATCATTCCTGTGCTCAGACAGTGCCAGTTAGGCACATCTGGAGAAAGGGAGCTTAAAAAGGTGAAACTTGCCACTCGGGGGGGGGGGGGGGGAGGAATATCTCCAAGGAGGAGATGCTGCTTGAGCAGCAAGAGGAGCCCAGCCTGAGGCAATAGATAGCCTTTCCTTTTCTGCTCCCTTGCATGGGGATAGACTGACACTACCAAATATGGGTGAGGGGCCCTGGAGGGTTGCTCCCGGCCAGCAGCTTGTGGCAGGACTTGGGGAGCACAGCCAGGGACTAGAAGTGATTGGACCCAGGAGTGAGCTGAACTCCTGCTGGGCACAGAAAGATTGCCCAGGATTAAGCGGCTCCTGTAGGAAACCCCGGGGCAAGAAAATCAGAGAGACTATAGCTGAGCCCAGGCTGAGGGTTGGCCCACAACAGAGCGAAGCTGAAGATGTTTGTAAAACATTTGCCATTGCTTAGGGAGGACTACAGAATAACTGTGTTGTAACATCATTCTAGCAGAATTATGAACAGTTCATTTCTAGTATGAATAATACTTTTTCTACAGGGACAAAGCATGGAATTCTTTATCAGGGCCCTACCTGAACAGAAGTAGCATTGAGACTTTGATATCAGTGAGGCAGAACACATAGGAGCTTGTCTAACAGTTTGGATTTTTAAACAAGAAACATTCAAAGCAATTACAGTTAATGGCTGAGTTCAGAGAATAGTGAAAGCACGTTATAGAGACTAGCAAAGAAAAAAATCTCATGGGAAAAGGGGAAGCACCATAGGAAAATATGGAGTACCCAAAAGTGTGGGAGAATACAGGAGAGATGACATCTGTCCAGCCAGTGGAAGGGTGTGCAGGAAATGTCAGACTAATGGACAATGGGAGTGTATCTGTAAGGAACAAAGGAATCAGGGAGACTGCCCATGCAAAGCTGAATGACACCTATTTCCTGGGATCTGAGTCTAAATATAGTGTTTATAAACAGAACTGAGTGAAATTGGGACTTTCTTTCCCCCAATCAGAAACATTTGGATATTATAGATTGAAACAAAACCAGGGCTGTCCTTAGGCATATGCAGCATACATGGCTGCGTAGGGCACCCAAAAATTTGGGGCACCACTGGGACAGCAGGTAAGAGGTGGGTCGACTCCCGCACACCCAGCACACGCGGCAGTCTCCTTAGGCAGGGGCCATATGCACCAGCACACAGAGTCGAATGGTGCATTCTGCATGAGGGAGAGGTATGGGGGGTCTCTGCAGGGAACTGTGACTCTCTGCTGCCCTGAGGCAGGCCGGGCGGCTTGGTACCCTTTGCTGCCTCCTCCCTCCTCCCCCACCCTCCGGCTGCAAGCCCGGGCTGCCATACAAAGCTCAGTGTGTCAGCAATGGGGGGGGAAGTTTCTGGGGGTCCGAGGGCAGGGATGGTCGCTGTGTCCCAAGTCAGGCGTAGGGGCACTAGTTTAATACTGCATAGGGCCCCATAAGTCCCAAGGGTGGCCCAGAACAAAACTTTAACATTCCTGAAATCAAAATGTTTTGGTTTGCTTTATTGAACTGATCCAAAACACTTCATTTCGAGTCAGAGCAACATTAAATTGCATTTCCCCATTGTGGGGCATAGCCTCAAGGGAGTGGAAATTCATGAGTCTGATGACCCCATTCTCCCCTTTGGGGTAAACTCCCTGGCCAGACTGTATTTCATGATGACCCCAGAGTTATGACACACCAATGATGCACCAGTTTGGTCAGAAGGGATTCCGTGTTGCATTTCAGAAGATGTAGTTCTCCAGGGAGTCTGTCCCCCAAGAGAGAATTGGGCCCTGAACTGTAAAGCCCATGAATCAATGTGCTGATAGGGAAATGCACTTTAATGCTTTGCTGAATTGATTTGAAACAAAACACTTCAGGTCAGTTACACAAAACAAAATATTCAGATTTGGACTGAAATGACTTGAAAACAATATATTTTGTTTCCATTTTCTAAATAGAAAATCAAATTTTCAGCAAAATTGAAATGTTGATTTTGTGGAAACTGCACTTTCCATTAGAAAAAAATTCATTATGGTAGAAAATTTCCAACCAGCTTTAATGAATGGGCTTGGATAACTAATTTCAAGAGTCACATTAATGTGATCAAATTTAAGTTAGATTTAGGGTCAGAAATGACTGATTTATAAAGTGAATTCTAAGGAGATAATCCCTAGCTCTAAACGGGGGGGGGGGGGGGGGGGGGGGGAAAGCGGGTGGCTGAGCATTGGCCTGCTAAAGCCAGGGTTGTGAGTTCAATCCTTGAGGGGGCCATTTAGGGAACTGGGGTAAAAATCTGTCTGGGGATTGGTCCTGCTTTGAGCAAGGGCTTGGATTAGATGACCTCCTGAGGTCCCTTCCAACCCTGATATTCTATGATTCTATGGAGCAGTCCAGGGTAGTGCTCCATAGCCCAAGGGGGAAGAATAAATTCAATTCAAAGACATATTAACAGAACAGGCAATGAGTGTGTTTGACATCTTTATTGTGAATGAGGCCACTGTAAGTAACCTCCTAGACTGAACCAAAGCCATTGGGATGGGTTACATAACTGATAATGGGACTGTGTTCATCTGCTGTCATGTGAGCTAAAGGAGAATTCCTTTACCTGTGAGATTGTAGGAGTTTGTATAGCCACTGGGCCCAGCCCCGAGAGCAGGGGTGGCCAACCTGTGGCTCCGGAGCCACATGCGGCTCTTCAAAAGTTAATATGCGGCTCCTTGTTTGAGCACCGACTCCGGGGCTGGAGCTACAGCCACCAACTTTCCAATGTGCTGGGGGGTGCTCACTGCTCAACCCCCGGCTCTGCCCACAGGCCCTGCCCCCACTCTACCCCTTCCTGTCCCCTCCCCTGCCCTTGCTCCTCCTGCCCAGAGCCTCCTGCATGCCACAAAAAGCTGATTGGCAGGACTGCTGGTAGGTGGGAGGCGGTGGGAGGCACTGGGAGCGGGGTGGGGGGGGAGGCTGGTAGGGGAGCTGATGGGGGGCTGCTGACGTATTACTGTGGCTCTTTGGCAATTGGTAAATTCTGGCTCCTTGTCAGGCTCAGGTTGGCCACCCCTGCCCTAGAAGGATACACAATTGCACACGCTAGGCCACTGTATTACAATGCCACACACATAAAATCTTCATTCTCCCTTATGTTGGGACACGGATGTAGTAACAGTGATAACAAATATTTATACTATGGTAGCACCAAAGGCCCCAATCGGGATGGTCCTCCCATTGTGCTGGATGTTGCACAAACGTAAGAAAGACAATCCCTGCTGTGATGGTTTATAATCTAAAGACACAAACAGATGAAGGGTATGGAATGGGGATACAACATACAAGCAAATGAATAAGGTGAGAATTGATGTATCACAGCCTTACTATCCACTGCTCGAGCATTTACAGGATGCAGATCAAAAGGGGTCTCTGGATTATAGAAAGCAAAGTAAAAAGTATGTTTCAAAAATAAGTTCAAAGTAAACTAAGCCCAAAGATGGAGATTCACCTTACTGAAACAAGAGGATGAGCAGCCTTCCCTAGGCTTCTGTTTGCTTAGAACACCTTCCTTTTTGTAGATTAATCAAAGTAGAAGCCTCACCTAAAAACAAGCAAGAGGATGAAGTACAAACACAAGCAATGAGGGGAGATGAAAAATTTACCTCCAGAAAAATTTGCTTAGCGGTGAGGGGAAATGTTGTTGTTCCTTTCAAATGAACAGAATTATCCATTCTTCAAGTAATGTTTTCTTTCTGTATCAAATAATAACACGTTTTTCTTTGGAGAGTAACAATCTTTAAAAAGCAATCATCTTTGGGCACAGATCAAGCATGAAAAAAAATTTAGCCCAATAGGTGAATATGTCAGAAAGTTGTGGGCATTAAAAAAGGTCTATGTTTATATATTGGAAACTGGTTTTCAACCTTAGCTAAAGCAGATGCAACCAGCTCTCTCTAAAATACCGCATAAAGCTATCAGGACCCACAGATTTCACCTTAAGCTTACAAACTGTACTTTTACTCTACATTTTTTAAAAAGAAATATTTTTCTTCTTTTGAAGCTTCTTGATTATAGCTCCCAGTCATGTGATCCTATCTTAGACAACTGCAGAGCTAACAACATTCCTAGATTAATTAAATAGAAAATGTCCTCCATTTTGTAGCTTCCATCTGTCATGGACATTTAAAAATATTGTTTTTACATTAAGCCTCCTGGCACCCATAGCAAGTGTTTGGCAGTACTTCTGTTTAACTTCATGTTATTCATCCACAGTTTTTGTTTCCTGGGGCAGGACCTCAAGCCTAAAGTGCAGAAGAAGAAATTGTGCTAAAAATACTACACATAGGCCCCAGGGCTGCAACTGACTCTGCACCGGTTGAAACTTGTGAGCCCTACTAAAATAATGAAATCAATAGGGTTATAGGCATCCATGCAGGCCCAGCTACAGAACTGGGGCCTAAATGTGGGATACATTTTAATGTTTCAGACACTGGATTGTTGTGGGGTTTTAGACATGCTGTGACAGAATTACCATGTCCTGAGGCTACCAGGTCCTGTGACCCCTATTTTAAATGAAAGAAGCTCATATACCTATTTGATCAGACTGGAGGGAAATAATGAACATCGGTTGTCATGAGGCCCTGTCTCAGCTAACTGAAGTTTACTTTGGCAATCAAAAGAGGACAACAAGCAAATATAATTACAGTATGCATATTTTAATACGTCATCACTAATACACACAGTATACATAGATATTACTAAAATAATAAATCTTTAGTCTAATATATAAATAAGATAGCAAAATAAATCATGGCCTAGCGTTCCAACTGTGCAAACATAAACCATGAAATATTGACTTTTAATAAAGGAAATGTAATGGCTGTGGAAAG
Organism: Malaclemys terrapin pileata; assembly: GCF_027887155.1. NCBI lineage: Eukaryota > Metazoa > Chordata > Testudines > Emydidae > Malaclemys > Malaclemys terrapin. The sequence goes on from NC_071505.1 coordinate 119,211,041, forward strand.
GGCTAAAACTTGATAGTCCTGGAGCCACAGAAGAGGTAGAGCATGGGCAGCAGCAGTGAAAGGATTTGTGATGTCTCCCCCTCCTACTCTCTCATGTTTCAAATGTGTTCTGGAGGGATCTCCTGTAGATATACTTAGATTGTAAGTTCCTCGGGGCAGGGACTGTCTTTTTGTTCTGAGAACAGCATTTAGCACAATGGGGTCCCTGGTCCATGACTAGGGTTCCTAGGTGCTTTGGTAATACAAATAATAATTAATAACAACAATTCCAGTTTCATTTAATCTCCATGTTAATTCAGGATGGAATTTTCACAAGTGTCTGTGAGGTGCAAAGTTCCCTCTTATTCTTTATTGTTTGCTATGCACCAGTCCAGGAAGGAATTCAACCCTATAACATTGGTAATAGAGCTAGTAGAAAAATAGAGGGGGGGTTATAGAAAAGATCAAAGAAAATACAAAACAATAACAAAATCCACATTTTTATCTAAATTTTCACAAGAAAGCACTTGACACAAAAACATTCATTTAATCAAAAAGCCAATTTCCCACAGAATGACCATTTTGATGGAAAAATTTTGACCAGCCCTAGTGGCTAAAAATCCAAACAGCCTCCCACTTTCTAAGTCTGACTCTCCTATCCCCCAGTAGCAATCATTGTCATTTTCTCAAATAGTCTACACAATACCTAGACCAAAGCTCCAAATCTGTCTGTCTCCCCTTCATACCCTTGCCAAGTTATAAAGAGTATTATATGAGTTTGTCCACATTATATAACTAATAACAAAGCACTGACTGCTGAGGACACACACATTCTGTATCAGCCTTTGGAATTTGTCCTGCTGGTTATATTTTCCCTGTTTATTTTATATTTGCCTGTAGTTTTATTCTCTACCATTTCTTCTTTCCCTGTGTTGGGTTGTAGATCAATGGAGACAACTCAGGCAGGAAGTATTCTGAGGGGCGGGAAGTGCCCCTTTAGCTTCCTGAGACATCCTCCTCTTAAGGAGGAGTTAGCAGTTAAGCTAAGAGAGGTCTGGAGAAGTTTGGACAGGGGCTATTTCAGATAGTTCCTGGCTCTTGTGACCTATCATCCCAAAACTTAAAGACCTTGATTGACTAGAAGCCAGATAAACACTGCCCTTTTCCATACAGGACATTAGCCAGCCACCAAAGAATCAGGAAATAGCCAATGAGAAGAGGATTTAGGGGTTTAAGAAAGCTAATCCTTCTCATCTGTATAATATAGGCATTACATTGTATTCACATGTCACAGTATATCTGATGTAGACATTTTAACACATATAGTTGTAACCCTTTAGCCAGGTGTTGTCAGCAGCAATAAGGTCTGGGTTCAATTCTCTAAGGGTTCCTTCTGAAAACTTAAACAGCAGCAGCTTGAGCCTACATCCAGAAACCTGGCAAATGATATATAAACCACCCTGGGTGCCCCTGAGAGGCAATACTTCCCCACTTGCCAGTGTTAAGTCCAGAGGGTTTAAAAGAAAGAGAACTTTACTAGGGGGATGGGAGAAGTGGGGAAAATAGAATAAACTTGGGAAAGCCAGCACTTAGTAAATTAAAAATACCTAATAGGTAAGACTCCCACCCCACAGGGTGTTTTAATGATAGTCTCCGTCCTCCTCTTACAGCTGCGACTGGTTAATACATTCTTGCCACTTCCCTCCTCCCCAGGTTCCCCACTCACAGTTTGTTGTCCAGGGTGGGTGGAGTTCAAGAACTCTGGCAGATCAGACTCCAGCCCTTAAGGGCACAGTCGCTTGGGCTGCTCCAAGGGCTCTACCACCTGACCCAGCTGAATTGATTTCAGCTTTGATTGATGGTTAGGGAAGTCTACACTAGAGTTCCTCAGATAGGCTGCTGATCTCTGCAGTTTCTGTCCAAGACATCTCAGTGCCACTCACTGTTTGGAAACTTTCTCTGTCCTCCATCTTTGAAGAGAGTTCAGCGGTGTTTATAACCCTTTACATAGTCCTTGCTACCACAAAGTCATTCCTAGTAAAAGATAGAAGTCTCTCTTTAGCACCACCCAGGCTCCTTTACCCAACTAAGCCTGAACTATGGTCTCGGTCAGGGTGACCCCAGGTACATTTGGTTTAGTTCTGTCTTTTCATTTCCCAGTAGAGATAATAGCATTTCATTGCCTCAAAACTTCACTGAATTTTAACCAAATGCCCTCAAACTGTGACATAATTGAAATGGAAATGAGGCTTGATCCATTCAGTTATTTCCCCTTGCTCGCCAGCAGAGAGCTCCCTCGCCTACGGAGCCCCTTTCCATCTGAAGTTTTAAAGCAGCTTTGGGCTGCTCTTCTCCCTTTTTACCAACAGGTGTCAATAGTTAGCTCCCTACAAAGAGCTTATATCGTTTTTTCACTTTTTTTTTTTTTAGTTTGGCACTTCAAGTCTGCTCTGAAAAGCAACTAGTTTCACATATCAGAGGGGTAGCCATATTAGTCTGAATCTGTAAAAAGCAACAGAGGGTCCTGCGGCACCTTTAAGACTAACAGAAGTATTGGGAGCATAAGCTTTCGTGGGTAAGAACCTCACTTCTTGCATCTGAAGAAGTGAGGTTCTTACCCACGAAAGCTTATGCTCCCAATACTTCTGTTAGTCTTAAAGGTGCCACAGGACCCTCTGTTGCTAGTTTCACATAGTATTATGGGGCTCCACTTTTATTGTGTTTTAACTGATTTCCATATCAAACATGCTGAGTTCACAAGTACACACAGATTTATTTTTCAAACTTCTATCCTGGCAAACTCAGCCTGAGCACTAAGATGCAGATCCACAAAGGTATTTAGTTTCCTACGATCACTGATTTCAGGAGATCTGAGCCTATGGTTTTGTCAGATAGCGTGATGATTTAAAAACAAAGCATCCTTTTCATGCATCAGTAATGAAAGTTTGGTAGGAAAAATTAGATCCGCCATCATGAAAACCTGGCTTCAGTGGGTTTTCACAGGTGTAGCAGAGTGGAGCTCAGTAAAAATTTTGTTGCTGGTACAGAAGAACAATTAAAATTGAACTAGCTCTCTCTTAGCTATGCTGGTTGTTTTACAATGAGAACTTGAGCTCCAATTTTGCATTTCATCTACTTTCGCTGCCCAGAGTTGAATTTGGCCCCTTCTGTTATAGGTGACTGCTGGACTTATACACCAACCTCTGGTTTGTAGCGCACATAGTTCTGCCAGACCTTTAACAAGATGCCATTATTGTTAAGCCTGCCTGGAGAGCTGTGACACATTAAACCAAGCTATTACATCTCTACTTGACTTCTACCCCATTTTCAGACAGGAAACAACACGCAGCAACAAGTTGAAGGACTGCTCATGTTCCAGGGAGGAATCCCACTAGTGTTGTCTGGATGTGACACCACAGATGATCTCCTGATACATCTTTGCTACTGCAGTTCACTCAGTCATGGAGAAGAGTACTACTGGTCCTTTACCACGAACGGATGATCAGTGCTTCCAGGGAACTGAAAACTACTTTCTTATAGAAAGGAAGCATTAGTGGGAAAGAGCCTAACACACTGAATACATTCAGAAGTCTACCACAGCACCTGACTCCACTTGATCATAGATCCTGGGCCGGGCTCCACAGGCTACTCTCTGGCTTGTCCAGAGTTGCTGTAACTATGCACCGGATTGGCCTGGTTTCCGTCCCACTCTTTGACAGTGGAGCAGCATGGAAAAAGTTGACCAAAAAACAAGCAAAATGTTCTTCTATGTTCTTTTCTTTTGGAAGGATGTGGGGAGGGTGTCAAAAATCAAAAAGATTTTGGCAACTGAAGCCCAAAACATTTCAGCCAAAAAGCACGTTTTTGGTGTTCAGTTTTTGGTTGATAAAAACCACAACATTTTCCTTTTTGTGAGGAGTTGTGCTTTTTTTGAGGGGAAAAAACAAACAAACCTGAAAAATTGAATTGAAAAAAGACATTTCCCACAGGAATTTCCATGTTGACAAAAAAGCTATTGACTGGCTCTTCTGGTGTGGCTGGAGCTGTGGTACACAAACACTAACTGTTGGTAGGAGTAAAATGTGTCACGGAGTGTGGGGGGACACAAGGCCCTGCACCCCCGGCTTCCTGCGATTCACCATGACTCTCAGCCAGCCAGTAAAGCAGAAGGTTTATTTAGACAACAGGAACACAGTCCAAGACAGGTCTTGCAGGCACAGACAACAGGATCCCCCCCAGTTAGGTCCATCTTGGGGTCACAGGGTGCCCCAGCCCCCTTGGGAGGTCAGAGCCCCGTCTGCCTCCCAGCCATATCACCAGCCAGCTCCTGAAACTCTCCCCTCAGCGACCCCTCCCACAGCCTTTGCTCAGTTTCCCGGGCAAAGGTGTCACCTGGCTTCTAACCTCTTCCTGGGTTCTCACATTACATGCTCAGGTATTTTCCCTCCGTCAGTCTCCCATCCCCCAACGCAGACCATCCTAGCCACACTCCCCTGTCAGCATTCAAAGACCACAGTAAGAACAGTCCCAGTTCGTCACAAAACGACTTTACCCTAAGCATATTTGGGACACTAAACCAGCAAAGCAAACCAGCATCAGCTACAGCATTATACAGCAATGCTTTCTCTAATGCATATCTTTTGTCATCAGACAGATGCTTCCAACAGCTCCATGCAGCTGAAATCTCTAGTTTATTCCTAACTCTACTCAGTCATGTTAAAACATGAGTTATTTCTAAAAGGCTTGGTTTGTAGGTAGGCATTGAATTCCATACCCTACTGCATCCTTATTTCACTACAGCAGTGGGGCCATAATGTGGAAAATCAATAATTCTGTGGTCAGTTTAGCCTGATTTGCTAGTGGTTACTGGAACCGTTCTATATGAGTAGAAAAAGAGAAGGCTGTGGTGCCTTTAATGCTGACCACATGTAGGAAGACTGCCAGCACCAGCTGTGCAGTGATGGATTTGGAATGCCACCATCTTATGCTGACTGAACAATGGCATTATTTGCTTGTGCATGTGCAGATACTACACCACCCTGCACAAGGGCGGCGGGAAGAGAGAAACATTGAAATAAAGAACCTACACTTCAGCCAGAAAATGCAAGAAAATACAGTTATGGCTGAAGCCTTGTTTTTAAATCTCTGACAAGGTTCGGATGTGCTGCTTGGAACAGAGCATTATTTGGTCCTATATATAAAGCCAGTCTGCATATGGATTGAGAGACCTGTGCTGATCCATATTTTTGCTTCTTCTATCCAATTCCATTCAGATTCTTATGCACTAACCCTGGTACCTAAGTTCCTCAATAAAGGCCAAAATGATGGCAGCGAAGTTTTGGAGTCAGATCCGCAGGTGGTATAAATCAGCATGTCTCCATCCATTTCACTGGATCTTTGCTAATTAACATCAGCTGAAGATGAGGCCTTTAATTTTAATTTCTTTATTATAACAATTTTATTATCGTTATAACAATCAACACATCTTTGCAAAACATTTCAAAGTTAGCTAAGCTGTATTTTTCAAAGGAAAATGGTTCAGTCAACATTTTTTTAGCTGGCTCTCATTAAAAACTGGCTAAATGACAAATCTCAGAAGTACTTGTTGATGGGGAATCATCATCAAATGGAGGTAATTGTGTTATCGGTTCAAGGCCTGGTGCCATACAGAATTTTCACCAGTGATCTGGACGTAAATATAAAATCACTGCTAATAAAATTTGAAGATGACACCAACATTGGCAGAGTGGTAAATAATTATGAGGGCAAGGCAGTCATACAAAATTATCTGGATTGCTTGGTAAGTGAGCCCACTCAAACAAAATGTGTTGTAACACAGTCAAGTGCTAGGACGTACATGTAGGAACAAAGAATGCAGGCCACATCGACAGAATGAGGGACTGTATCCTGGACAGCAGTGACTCTAAAAAGGATTGAAGGGTCATAGCGGACCAACAACTGAACATGAGCAACCAGCGTGATGCTGTTGCAAAAGGGGCTAGGACGATGATCGGCAAATATTCACCTAACTGTCCATGAATTCTGAAAGTGTCATGACTTTCAGCAGACATTATTATTAGTATAAATGCTTGTGGTTAGGGCACAGAGTGGGACTAGGACCTCTGGGTGCGGCTGGCCAGATAAAAACAGCTCTATTTGCAAAAAAAATAAAAAAAAAAAAAAGAGCAAGGTTTCAAAATTGGTTTAATTCTGATGCAGAACGAAACTGAGAACTTTACAATTTTTTCCTCAAAAACAAAAAGAGAAACATTCCAGAGAACCTCAATAGTCTGGTAGGATAGGGCATTCCCCTGGGAGTGGGGACCATGTTCATGAGCCTGCTCTGCCTGTCTGAGCAAACAAATGTGTATGCCAGTTATTTAATGCAGGCAACCTGGCATACATATTTGTTAACAGTGCAACGGTGTGTGTGAATCAACAAAAATATCCCCATTCAGTCTGGCAACGTCAAGAAAAAATATATGAATATTTCCCTCCTGAGAACTGAAATGAAATCACTCAAGTAAAATTTAACGTATTGCATATTTCTGGCACTTAAAGTACTTTTCAATTTGCAACCTCCTAACACAAGCATATGACTTTTAAAGTGAAGTAGCCATAAATCAGGCTACTGTAAGAACACTCCTTACAGAAAGCCTGACATGACAAATGATCACACTGGCCTTGATCTCATCAATTTAGTGATGCATTTCATTTATTTTTCTTTTAATCTGAATTACTCAGCCTCCTCCCCCAGCTTCCTTCTCCCACCTCCCTCTTCAAGGACTCAGTAACATGGACCAGGCAGTGACAGGGAATATTTACTGTCCCACTAAAACTGAGTATGTATTAACCAACACCTCATTGTAGTCTCTACCATCCATCCTGATCCACAATCCACTGAAGTCAGTGGTATGCCTCCTGCTGATTTTGATGGACCTTGCTCCAAATACTCTTGGTTTGCCTTCAAACTTTTAATGTGGCTCTTACTGGTGTGAATTTGTTGCCTTTCCCCATCTCCCTCCAAACATAACTGACTCATTTTAAATAAGTAATGTTCAGTTGGCGAGGTTGAATGGAAATCTTCAGGCTCACACCAATCTTTTACTGCAGAGCATAAATACCAGTGTTTGGTTTTTATTTAATGGGCAGTTCTATCACTATACATGGGATTATCTTGCAGAAGTTTTGAGACACAAGTGCAGCGGCAGCAAACAGGGCGGCTAACAGGGGAGTTTGAGAGGGAGTTCTCATTGGAGGAGAAGGTACCTGTATTTGCATCTGTCCTTGTTGTTCTTGTGTGTTTGTGTTTGTTTGTAGGGGCCGGCAGGGGCTGGGTGCTGGGAAGACACCGAGCCCTGAGTAGGGGGCGGGGCCTGGCTGATTAAGGGGCCCATAAAAGCGGCCGCCCAGCCAGGCAGCGGTACAGCTGCGAGCAGCGGCAGCAAACAGGGCGGCTAACAGGGGAGTTTGAGAGGGAGGTAAAGGGGGAGGCAGGAGGGTGGGGTGCGGTGTGTGCTCTGTTTCCCCAGGCGCTGCGGGCAGAGAGAGCAGCAGCCATGAGCCAAGCAGCAGCAGCAGACAGAATGCAGATGGCTGCATGTGGAAGCTGTGGTATGTACATAGTCCTAGCAGGAGACCTGGAACAAAGGTATGTGTGTATGAAGTGTCGCCTTATAGCGTTACTGGAGGAAAAGGTTAAGGGGCTGGAGATGCAGGTAGAGACCCTGGTGGAGTTTAGGCGGGGGTTTGAGCAGCTGATGGAGGATAGGCAAGGCGGGGCAGAAGGGGAAGGCTCTAGGGTGCAGAAGGAGGCAGTAGTAGATGACAGCGAGAGGGGAATGGAAGGGGGAGATCAAGGGAAGTGGAAGCATGTGACTGTGAGAAGCAGGCCAAGGAAAAGGAGGGCCAGTGAGGGGGGAATAGAAATCAGGAATAGGTTTGAGTGTTTGGATAACGAAGTAGGGGGGCAGCAGGTGGTGACTGAAGCTGGGAGGGTGAGGAAGAAGAGAAGAGCGGCTAGTCCAAGAGAGAGGGGGGAGGAGTTGATGGAGACAGCACCAATTATGGGCCACCTGAGGATAGAGGAAGGAATAAGGGGGAGCATAAGAGAAGATAGGAGCAGACACAGGTCAGGACTAGAGGGATCGGAGACTAGATTACTAGATCGCACTGTTGCCAGGCGACGGCAGGTGTATGTAATTGGAGACTCTTTACGGAGGAGATTGGACAGGCCTGTGACCAGGGCGGACCCGGAGAACAGAAGGGTGTGCTGTCTACCGGGCGCAAAGATACACGATGTGGACCTGCGGTTGAAAAGGATCCTAAAAGGAGCAGGTAAGAATCCCTTGATAATCCTTCATGTAGGAACGAATGACACTGCTAGGTTCTCGTTAGAGAGAATCAAGGGAGATTATGCCAGGCTGGGGAAGACTCTCAAGGAGATAGAGGCTCAGGTTATCTTTAGTGGGATTCTGCCTGTTCCGAGGGAAGGGCAGCAAAGGGCTGATAGGATTGTGAGGATAAATAGTTGGCTAAGGGAGTGGTGCTATAAGGAGGGCTTTGGGATGTATGGCCACTGGGAGGCTTTCGGGGACAGGCACCTGTTCTCGCGGGATGGGCTTCACCTGAGTAGGGAAGGAAATAGACTTCTGGGAGGGAGGCTGGCTCATCTTATCAAAAGAGCTTTAAACTAGGAAGTTTGGGGAGATGGTTGGGAGATGCACAGTTACTCTCCACACCAGTTTCCAGTATTGAAAAGCTGAGTGTAATAAGAGGAGACATAGCCGGGGAGATGAGATTGGACATAGGAAGGACAGGGGGGATGGACACAAAGAGGCCCGCAGCATACAGTGCTACTAACGGGAGACAGGCTAAACGACATACATTAGGGTGTTTGTACACCAATGCGAGAAGCCTAGGTAATAAAATGGAGGAATTGGAGGTCTTGGTCCGAGAATTGAAACCGGACATCGTAGGAATAACTGAAACGTGGTGGAATGGCAGTCACGACTGGAACACAGGTATGGAGGGGTATGCGCTGTTTAGGAAAGACCGGGATAAAGGTAAAGGTGGGGGGGTGGCATTGTATGTCAATAGTGAATTAAGCTGTAAAGAAATAATAGTGGATGGAATTGATAACACGGAGTCCGTCTGGGCAATACTCAAGCTGGGTAAAAGGACTACTAGAGCCTCTCCGGGAATAGTGCTTGGGGTGTGCTATAGACCGCCGGGATCGACCCAGGATATGGATAAGGAACTATTTAATGTGTTAAGGGAGGTAAATACTAATAGAAACTGTGTAATTATGGGGGACTTTAACTTCCCGGATATAGATTGGGGAACAAACGCTAGTAGCAATAATAGGGCTCAGACGTTCCTAGATGTGCTTGCTGATCAATTCCTTTATCAAGTGGTAGCTGAGCCGACGAGGGGGGAGGCCATTTTAGATTTGATTCTGGTAAGTAGTGAAGACCTTGTTGAGGAAGTGGTAGTGGGGGACAACTTGGGCTCCAGTGATCATGAGCTAATTCGGTTTAAACTAAATGGAAGGACTACCAGAATTAAGTCAAAGACTAGGGTTTATAATTTTAAAAAGGCCAATTTTAACAAATTAAGGGGACTGGTAAGGGAAGTGGATTGGGCAAACGTATTAAGGGATCTAAAGGCAGAAGAAGCCTGGGATTACTTTAAGTTAAAGATGCATGAGCTGTCGGAGGCCTGTATCCCCAAAAAGGGAAAAAGATTACTAAGCAAGAGATTTAGACCGAGCTGGATGAGCGACCGACTCAAAGGGGCAATTAGGAAAAAACAGAAAGCGTACAAAGAGTGGAAGAGGGGAGGGATCAGTAAGGAAACTTACCTTAGTGAAGTCAGAGAATGTAGAGATAGAGTGAGAAAGGCCAAAGGCCGGGAAGAGTTGGACTTAGCGAGGGGAATTAAAAGCAATAGTAAGAAGTTTTACAGCCATATAAATAGGAAGAAAGCAAAGAAAGAAGAAGTGGGACCGCTGAAGACTATAGCCGGAGAGGAGATTAAAGATAATCTAGGCATGGCGCAATATCTCAATGAATATTTTGCATCGGTGTTTAATGAGGCCAATGGAGGTATTAGGGATACTAGCACCGTTACAGAGGGGCATACAGGATGGGGGATTACCGCATCCGAGGTAGAAACAAAACTAGTACGCCTTAATGGGACTAAGTCGGGTGGACCGGACGATCTTCATCCGAGAATATTAAAGGAATTGGCGCGGGAAATAGCAGGCCCATTAGCGACTATATTTAATGAATCTGTAAACTCGGGGGTGGTCCCGTTAGACTGGAGAATAGCCAATGTGGTTCCTATTTTTAAGAAAGGGAAAAAAAGTGACCCAGGTAACTATAGGCCTGTTAGTTTAACATCAGTAGTGTGCAAGGTGCTGGAGAACATTCTGAAAGAGAAACTAGTTGAGGACCTTGAGGTTAATGGCAAATGCGATAAACTACAGCATGGTTTTACGAAGGGCAGATCGTGCCAAACGAATCTGATCTCCTTCTTTGAGAAAGTAACTGACTTATTAGATAAAGGAAATGCGGTGGACCTAATATACCTAGATTTCAGTAAAGCGTTTGATACAGTACCCCATGAGGAATTATTGGTTAAAATGAAAAACATGGGGATCGATATGAAAATCCAGAGGTGGATAAGGAATTGGTTAATGGGGAGAAAGCAGCGGGTCGTATTAAAGGGTGAATTATCGGGTTGGAGGGAGGTTACTAGTGGAGTGCCTCAAGGTTCGGTTTTGGGACCCATTTTATTTAATCTATTTATAACTGACCTCGGGACCGATTGCAAGAGTGGGCTAATAAAGTTTGCGGATGATACGAAGGTGGGAGGAGTTGCAAACTCGGAGGAGGATAGGGATATTCTGCAGGGAGACTTGAATGAGCTTGTGAATTGGAGTGTCAGAAATAGGATGAAATTTAATAGTGAAAAGTGTAAGGTGATGCACTTGGGGATGACTAATAAAAATTTTAGTTACAAGATGGGGACGCATTGGTTAGAAGTAACGGAAGAGGAGAAAGACCTAGGGGTCCTTGTGGACCGCAGGATGACTATGAGTCGACAATGTGACGTGGCGGTGAAAAAAGCCAATGCGGTCTTGGGATGTATTAGGCGAGGTATATCTAGTAGGGATAGGGAGGTCCTGCTTCCGTTGTATAAGGCGCTGGTGAGACCTCATTTGGAGTACTGTGTGCAGTTCTGGTCTCCAATGTTTAAAAAAGATGAACTCAAACTGCAACGGGTGCAGAGAAGGGCGACTAAGATGATCAGAGGAATGGAAAACCTGTCGTATGAAAAGAGATTAGAGGAGCTTGGGTTGTTTAGTCTGACAAAGCGAAGGCTGAGGGGGGATATGATTGCTATCTTCAAATATATCAGAGGGGTTAATACAAGGGAGGGAGAAGAATTATTCCAGCTTAGTACAAATGTGGACACGAGAACGAATGGATACAAACTGGCCGGGGGGAAGTTCAGGCTTGAAATTAGACTAAGGTTTCTGACCGTCAGAGGGGTGAAATATTGGAACGGCCTTCCAAGGGAAACGGTGGGGGCAACGGACCTGTCTGGTTTTAAGATTAAGTTGGATAAGTTTATGGAGGGAATGGTTTAATGGTAAAACATAGTAGACGAGGAAAACCAAGCAATGGTACATGAATAGCATAATGGCCAACAAGGGTCAGGCTAGAGACTCTTGCCTATATGCTCGGGGTATTACTGATCGCCATATTTGGGGTCGGGAAGGAATTTTCCTCCAGGGTAGATTGGCTGAGCCTCTGGAGGTTTTTCGCCTTCCTCCGCAGCATGGGGCAGGGATCACTAGCAGGAGGGTCTCAGCCGATTGAGGTCACTAAAACACAGGATTGGGGACTTCAACGGCAGAGTCCAGGGAAGGGTCTTGCGGCCTGCAGCATGCAGGGGGTCAGACCAGATGATCATAATGGTCCCTTCTGACCTTAAAGTCTATGAGTCTAAGAACTTTAAGAATGTGAAGGAAAAATGAAATAACCTAACCTAGTGTAACAAGTGCCAAATCAAGAGGCTTCTCTGTCCACAAAATTTAGAGATAAAGGGACATCTTTCCAAGTGGCTACTGTTTTTGGGTGCCCCATTCAAGACACGTTAATATTCAGTGAGTTCTCAGCACTTCCTGAACATCAAAGCATCTTGAGTTGAGCACCCAAACAGCAGGGTACCCAAAATCATTAGTCACATTTGAGAATGTAAGCCAGGGAACCACTATGAAATTAAGTAATGTTAAATAAATAGTTTAGTTCATTTATTAATTTCCCCCCACCTAGGGTGACCAGAGAGCAAGTGTGAAAAATCGGGATGGGGGTGGGGGGTAATAGGCACCCATAGAAGACAAAGCCTCAAATATTCAGACTGTCCCTATAATCTTTGTGCAAATTTCTCTTTTCTTTCATTTCCATCTACCCTTTTCTCACTACACTCTCCTTAGACCTTCTTTCCTCATTAGAGAGCAGCATCTCCATTTCTCACAAAGGTTCACTCTTCCTTTTTCTTCACTCCATTCCTGTGGGGATGTTGCTGCCCAGGATAGGAAGGCATGCTCCCTTCTACATCTGCCTTCCTTAAGCCAGCAGCTAAACCAGTTGTCCAACATTTGTAGTTACAAAGGCAAAAATGAAGTGAATAAAATCTCTTGAATCAGCATATAAGATGCAGAAAGTCAGGAGGGAAGGATTTTTTTCCTTGCTGGGCAGCATTGTAGTTAGATAGGTTCATTATGGTTAGTTTTGTTTGTTTTAACCTTCTGAAATCATGGATAACAGCCACTATCTGAGAGGATATTATACAGAGTGGGTCACTGATTTGATTTATCATGCCAAATCCCACGTACATCATGGGTGAGCAATGCTTTTGTTCTAGAAGTTTCTCAAGTAGCACTGACAGTAAAACCCACATCACAAAGTTAACACATTCACATAGACAAACTAACAGTAGGTTACAGGGTAGTTAGGGGTGAACCTCAGATGATCTGTTACTGAATCATTCATGGGCAGAGAGGCTTTTCTGAATGGACTAGGGTGTGGATAATTGGGCTGGAGAACAGTCCTTCTGTGTTTTGACACCCCCAGCTTCAGAACCCAGAAATGCAAAAATGATTTACAAAAATAAAGTTATTCAACCATTTTAGAACCTGAAAAAGGCGCAGTTCTAAAAACGCATGAAGGCTTGTGTTGGAGGTCAGGCGAGCGGAATGGCTCCTCTCTAATTGGCTGAACCAAAACCCTGCCTTGCAGCAACCCTAAACAGTGTGTTATTAGGCCCAGCTTTATTGCAGACCAGCTCCCTGAACTGTACTATAGATACAGCCCAAAGGGAAAAGCAGCTGCTAGAAGGCTGAGGCATCAGGCCAACATTCAGAAGAGAATCTCAAGTATTTAAAAGGTCAAGTAACTGGTTAGTTTCCCTCTTTACATAGCCTTTTTTGTTGTTTTATTGAGAGAATATTGGGGGGGGGGGGAGAGGAGAGAATATGCTGCTGTTTTTATAGCGCAGCACAATTGGCAAACCCTCACTTTAGAAAAGTGTAGGTTGTAGCATGCATGACTAACGATTAATGATGCTCATTAAAAAATGAAGTTCTGGTGAAATTCATTAATGCTTGGCTCAAGTCTTGCTAACAGTTACGCAACATTAAGAGCAAGGCAATTACAGATCTTGGCAGCAACTTGTTGAGAGATAAAAGAATACCTTCTCCTGTTAACTCAATGTAGGACATGCTGTATTGCAAAAATATGCTGGGTTGGAAAGCGACTGGAACAACGAGACACACTAACTGCAGCTCCATTGCCACCTGTGGGTTAGTGCTGGAGTTTGCTCTCTCAAATGCCATCAGCTTCAATGGCAAGGAGAAATAAGGCTCTCAAAGAAAATAGCTGGTTTAAAATAAGGGCTGGTTATAAACCAAACTATTTAGAGTGGGAGATAACTATGTCCTTCTCCTGCCCTGTTTCAAGTGCTTAAATATTACCGGGGGGTTGCCTAACATTTGATGGCTTTGTGAAAAAATAAGTGTAGAAATTTTCATCCCAAAGGCTCCAAAACCAGACAAGAATCTTTATTTGCATAGCACCAGAGAAAGCTTCTGCTGGGACAAAGGGCAGGCAGATGGAGAATGCAACAAACTCAGGAGCAAGGGAGGAAAAAAAACTTAGGTGTAATCTCCTTCTTTTATTAAGAGTTCCATTGTTCACACATAGCAGGAAGGATATAAATGATTATGGTCTCATCCAAAAGACCTATAAAAGAGCTGCACGGAAAATGGGGTCCATGCTTACTGCCTGAGTGCTAGTTTACAACTAAAAAGATTTCTCTCCCTAAATGCCAGTGCTACAAAGCCAAGCTGTGGGGAATGTTTTAAGAGTTCCCACTTCATATCCAGTAATAGATATTGATTCTGAAATGAAATCATAGTTAATAAGTCTGCCGATGCACAAACCAAACAGATTCCAATTCACTCTGCTGTAGCTGCACTGATTCTGCTGTGCTAACAGAAGTTAAACAGTACGTCAGCTTATTTGTCACTCAAATAGATGGCTCTGAATACAATTAGAGAGCAGTTCTGCCAAATAGCAAATGAAGGGGGTTTTATTTTTATTTTTTGCCATAGTTCCACAAACATTTTGTAAATATCCTATTTAAATTTTGAATATAAAATCTAGTATGTGTCCCTCTGCTCTCCCCTCAAAAACAGACCAAACACCCCAAGCTTCATCCTCTCAAGGAAAATCCTTATTGTTACAGAAATCTTTTGACATTGTGCCCTATTCATATCCTTTTATCACACAGATCACAGCAGTTACCGCATGAACTGCCCTTACACTGTACCTTTATCAAGGTACCTCCCCCAACTTTTGGCTCATTAAGGGCTCCTGCATTTTGTGTGCGCTTAAGACAAGTTTGGTTGGGGAAGGCCTGCTCTGCAGAAGTGGGCCTCATTCTAGCAGATTTTCAAAGCTTCCTCTGGTCCACAATGATAACTCACTTTTAGTAAAATCATGAAAGTGAATAGAAAACAAGGCACAACTGAAGGATTATAGAAAGCCATGAGGATTCCAGAAGAGAGAAAACAAATCAGTTACTGATTTCATAAAGCCCTTTCATGTGTAGATTTAACTCTAGCACTTAAGTTTATTATTAAACATAATAAACTTAAAACTAAAGTTAATAGTTTATACTACTTAGAATAAAATGTTCAGAGTTTATAAAAGTTACCCACTAGGTAACGGCAATATCGCTACATTTGCAGCAAAGAACTGGAGGTAGTAAATGGTTTGTTCGGGTCAATAAAGGCCCAAGCGAAGCTGACACAGTTGATAATCTAAACCATTTACTTTTGAGTATTTATTACCATGAGCATTATTAATTATTGTAAAAGATGAGGGGAAATTCATTGTCACATGAACAGTTAGGCAGCACTCCTTTATTGGATTTCTGTCACTGATTTGCAAAGTGCATTTCAGTACGTTGAACAATTCTCTCTGCATGTTAAGCCCATTGTACAATGGGTACAATTGCAACTATAGCATTCACTAGTGTGAACATACCACCACTACTTTCCTAGTTCAAAGAAATATTCTGACAGTTAATGTTCTCTTTGAAATCAGATGAAGGAGGACAAATAGAATACAACAAAATATACATTTAAATTAAGTTTAGTGTCCACTGTAGGGTCATTACACAAGGCTCAAATACTGGATTTTGCATTTGCATTCAGCTCTTTTATATTTTAAAAGACTCATCAGTTTTTTTTCTATCTCCCCCTATTAGCTGTACATAGGAAATGGCAGACATTATTTCAAACGTATATGCATGTAATCGGAGGGCAAAATGTTGCCCTCTTCAATCTTATTCTAAATATAAATCCCATTGACAGCAGTTGGCATTGCATGTACAACATAGAAGGCAGAATTTGGCTCAAGGAATAGTCCCCCCAACCCCATATGCACATTGCAGACAGTTTGATATAAATAATTTGGCCACGACTAAAAAAACCATGCCCCGTTTTTAGGATGGAACAATGACAGGGTGTTATTTGGTGTGTGAGGGGATGCCTCTTCAGTAAGATGATGTCAAGCTGCATTTTAACATGTCAACCACTATTAGAGCCTTGGAACACAAAGGGCCAAGATTGTGTCATCAGTTTGGGCAGTAATCCCTACAGATATCAAAGGAGATTTCTACTTAATGTTTAACATGGGTCTGGTTTTTTTTGGTGATAATCCAGCCCTAAATATGCATAGTAAAATCCACAGCATGTTTCTTGGAAGGTAGTTAACTATTGTATGTGCACTAGTCAGTCGCTTGACTGCTATTAGCAGCAGCAGCTATGTGGTTCATTCATACCTTCTCCACTCCCTCCCCCTTTTAAAATATGTACTGGTTAATGGCCCTAGCAATGTTTAATTTGTAAAATAGAAATGTTAATAGGCTTATAGTTTTTGTAAGCCAAGTACCAGCCCCAGGGAATTTTTATTTCCAGATGAGTCATGAACACCTGGAAATGGGTGTTTATAATAGAAATATGTAGCCTCGACAATAGTAAAAGATAGAAGCATGCGTAGCTCAAGTGAAAAGCAAAATCAAAATAAATGTTAATAATGCAGTTAGAAACCAGCTTTATTGTTACAACCAGTTTTAAATTATTTACACAATATAAATCTTTGAAAGATACATTCCTTCATTTAATCAATGGTAGAAGGCTTTTATTATAACATAGCTCCAACAACGTTTCGTTCAAAAGAAACAGTTCACTCCAATGAAAACTGATGAATGAACAGAACATATGTTAACTCCATGACAAAGAAATGATTTTTTTTTTAAAGATTGGGAGCATTTTATTCACAGGACATATGACTTAACAGCAACCTAAAAATGAGAAAACAATGAAAAAAATGTTGTGGAACAATGAAATGACATTGGAAAGTATTCCTATTATCCCATAGTCCTATCTTTGCAAGTGTTACAGGGCTTTGGATAGCTGGCTAATACAAATTTGTGAACCAACAAATCTACTTCAAGTTATATTTGTTTAAGATACGGATACATTCTCAGTGCTGAGACTAATCAAAAGCTCTTATGTACAACACTGCGTTACACTACCACAGACTGTATCTGAGATACACAAATGAAAGAACGGTCATTGCAACAACAAAAAAACCTCCACACACTTCTGACTGAAGATTTCACAGCAATCAGGAGAAGTAAACAGCTAAAATTATAACAAAGATTAGAATTTTTGTTTTCCAGTTTATTTTGTGCATTTGATAATATTGTGTTTGGTAATTTACACTGTTCCCCCCTATAAGTCAGTTTCACATTGCGTTTTGTGTGCGTTTCTCCCCAGTTGTGTGAAAAAATATATATATACACATATAAAGATAAGTGATTTTAAAACAAACATGATCGGGGCATTACATGAAACTACAACTCCTATCATTTTGCAAACATTAAGTTAATGCTCACACCATCCATGGGAGACATGTAAATTCTTCTCCATTTTTACAAGTTGAGGACACTGAGGCAGAGAAGCTAAACAGCTTTCAAAGGCCACAAAGGGAATCAGTATCAATTCCTGAATTAGCTGGTATTCATGGCTCTCAGTCCCGTGCTCAGACCATTCCTCTGACACTACTGGACTGTTTTCAATCAACTTTTCTCTTGACAGTGAATGAAGAAGCTATCATTAAAGCATCTGAAGTAAGAGTATCTTCTAGACTATTCAGCATTTTAAAGAATCAAATACTTCATATTATGCAAACTAGCCAATTGCGCACAGACAAAAATACAGTACAATAGTTTTAGAAGATTCCCTCATTTACTGTAACTAGGAACCTGAAAAACTACACAAACAGCTCAGTCAGTAAAGCCACTTGAAGTCAGACAATGGAATTTCCAGTCTCGTCACACCACTAGAGCAGCACCACACAACTGGCACGTGAAAGCAATTTACACATTTTCTTTTCCATTCCAGAGGTCTGTAGGCCACAAAGTTAGTCATGTACCCTCTGGACTTGTGCGGTTCTACCACCTTGGAGAGCCTCATTCTAGCTGTGCAGTTAGCAAAAGGAACACCTACATGGCGCAAGAACACGGTCAGCCTTTTGTCATATCCTTCATAACCAACAAATCCACTGTAGCAAATGTATAAAAAAAACAAAATCAGTTGTGATAATGCACACCACCAGCACTAGAATCTCTGGAAATGTGATCCAACTCTTACTGTTCAGCAACTGTAATTACATCCTGCATGGTATGATTACACTTGCACATTTTTAAGAGCCTTTTCAAAAGGCATCTAAGAACCTATTAATCAAAATACAAAACATTAAAACCCACTGAAGAACCCAACTCAAATTCACAGCCAGGTAGGATGCAGCCAACCTTCCCGATAGCCTTCAAAACAAGCCTCCCCAACAAAAGGAATTACATCCCAACTGGTACAAAGAATGAAGGTTTTACCAGGAAATTGCTGTTCTATTTCATGACTATATCTATTTAAAAAAAAAAAGTTGTTTTGGTGGAAAGGAAATAAGGGTATACTTTAATGTCTCTTAACCACCAACTGCCTTCTTAAAGAAATCCAGGCTTCATCATGCTGGAATGAGTTCCCTTTCCTTTATAATCTGATCCAATCAATAAACTGCCTAAGTATAAGGAGGTCAAAAAACAGAAGTCTAAACACGTGCTTCAATTGGATTATTTCCTCATACCTGTATTTATTCCCTTCCCCTCCTTTTGACTCTTAGGCCTTTGGGATCTAATTACCATCAAACAGCACCACTGAAGATCCTAGACAATATTAACATATATACCTTCTGAGTGTGTATGCGTCTTTTGTCTGGTATATTTATATTCGATAAACAGGATAGAAGACTTGCACCAAGATGTGTTTGTGAACTTGACAACCAAAATATTTGAATACGCCTACCCTCCATATTTTATGTACCAACATTTTCCAGCAAATCTATTACACATAGCAGTGGCAAGAGGCTCAAAGCTCTTCTGTTTTCACTGTAGATAGCTAAAGAACTTAGTTTAAAAATAAGATAGATGGCAGTTTGTATATGAAAAGATGTTCAGAGAAGCTGGTGTACAAAACTTTACACTTCAGTTCTGAGGTTAATTCCCTAATCTCCAGGGGACTTCCTAAACCAGAAACTGATTATGAAACTAAGTCTTTATTTCTTTGTATGGTGGATACAGTGGCCATTCATTATTTGAATAAGGCTAAGTTTGATGGGAATAGTTCTGGCTTGCAAACAGTGAAAGGATACTGCATCAAGAAAAATGGAATTAATGTCCAAGGGAATTCAGTTAATAGATTACAGTAAGCACTCAAAGGGAATGAAGATACCTGTAGCTTGCCATAACTTTCCTTCAAAGTTGAAATACTGGCATCAACAGCTGATTATTTTATTAAAAGCAGTACCAAGTCTGCTTCAAACTATTGCTTTTGTTCAACTTGTATGCAAGATATCAATAAACTGTTTAATTTTACTACAAGTCCAGGGAAGGCAGCTTTTACATTGAGAGAGAAAGTTGTGTACTAGTCCTGTATTTTATCAATCTAGGCTTCAAAAAGAATGTACCCAGCGGACACCAGTTTCCATAAATATGAATTGGCTACTAGTTAGTTGGTACCTTAGCTACTGTAGCATTCTGGAAACTGATAGAAGTATCTTAATTATTTGGCCTTTTATTATACCATAATAGTTGCACAACAGTAAAGAATCCTCCTGTCATTACACAGCTTATGTACACTGGAAACGTCTAATTTAGGAATTTGTCTACATGTTCCCTTAAACTTCTGTCACCACAGGAACAACAATACGTCTTAAAGAAGTGTACTTAAAACTTCCACGTTTTCAGCAGATACTACTGGCTGCCAATGTTTAAGATGTGAGTATCAGATTTAACAGTTTCCCTATGTTGAAAGACAATACATTTAGCACTAATTAGCATTTTTCATTTGCCTTATTACTAGAATAGCTCTTCCCCACAACTAAGCGTATTACTATTCATTTATCCCCAAAAGCAAGGGAACATAAAAACACATGGAAAGACAATGGCGGCAGTAGACTATAATGGATACCTTATTAACATGAAACATAAATATGCTCCATTAAAGGTAATGTATGTGATTATCACACAACACAGATGCCTTGAATATGGTCAATTTAACAAAAAGTCAGCACACACAAAGTTGGATTTTTTCTTTACATCAAAATTTCTACAAAATAGGAGAGAGTACAATGCAATACACAAGTCCATAAATGCAAGATACGGTACAATTCACATTAATTTACAAATGGTTATTTACACTGTTGTATATACATATCCAGTCAGACCCGGTTAATGTGAGTCAGTTTGACAATTCCTTTTTCAAATGCAGAAGAACGCTAGATGAATGAGTTTAAAATTACCTGACACTGGCTATTATTTAAAAAGCTCTGATGCTTATTAAATCAGACATGGATTAACCTGGTCTGATTGTAGAAATGTGTCAGAAGAAAAAAAAATTCACACAATTCTGCTTTACAAAAGCAACCAGGCCACTATGGTCTATTGACTGATGCTGCACATGCATGAATGCCTCTGCTAACAACCTTCTTTATATTTACAATATAGGTTTAACTATACAGTAAAAGTTATTAATTTGGGCATTCAAGCCTTTAGCTTAACAGAAAGGCAACAGAGTATCTTCTTGGCAACGCAAAGCCAGGATGGATGTTTCTAGAGCTCTGAGACATTTTCCTTCTTTTTAAATAGCCTCAAAATACTAAGAACGAGGAAATGAATTTTAACAAAACGGGCATTCCTTATTTTGAGGCTTCAATAGTTCACCCATGTTCAGGCCGTAGGGTATTTGCAGTGACAAACCCAAGTTTGCACCGTGCACCATCCCAAGTTCCCATTTGAACATGTTTGTAGGCTACCCTCTATAGGAGAGGAAATTCTGAGTAGTTATGGATAAAACTGTTGAGGTGTGAGACTCCAGGTGACTGGCATTTCATTTTGGAAAAAGTAACTACTTCCTAATAACATCTCTCACAAACAACCTGCTCTAGGAATTTGAAGTTTGTTGCATATTGCTAGTCTTAAATGGAAGCCATTGCACAGCCATGTTTTCTAAAAATGGATTTTAATGTGCAATATGAAAATGCAAGTCTCTACTATACTGCAAAGTCTCCTATTATAACTCTGTGATAAGTCTCGTGCTTCTTTAAAATGGCTCAAAGATTACTGTATTTATAATATCTTTGCCTCAAAGTGTTTTTGAGGTTTGTGAAAGGAGTTCAGTGGAATTTAGCAGCTCAACATGACTGAGGCTGAGATCCAGTCACAAAAAGCTTACGTTCTTTTCCCCTGCAGAGATTGTTACTTGCACTATATAAACAAACACCTCCTTTAAAAAATTACAGTACAATTCCAAACTGAAACAGTACCAGCATTGGAAGAGCTACTAGGGTAGGGAGACAATGGAATCTGTAAAATGCACAGGAGACACCCTTGGCCTCTCCCTCTTGCAAAAGGAATGATCTGCAGTGTCACCCTCTTTTGACCTGAATGGTTAGCCCAATTTTCAAGTTCTAGCAGGCAGTTTCCAATAGGAGGAGAGACTGATGATGTAATCAGGTATTTCTTTGATGCCATCCTGTTCGTACATTCTTTGTTAAGTTCTGCTTCCCACAATAGGAATCGAACAACAGCTGATTCTTTGCTCACACAGTTAACAAGCCTCTTTCAGCCAGCACTTTACTCAAGAAGCTCTCATTCAGCTGTTTTCTCTGGGTCAAACTACCAGGGCTTCTTTGGACCTTGTGGTTCTCTCATCAGAGAGTATGGGACACCACTCTTGAATAGCCAAAGAGTTTGAAAAGAATTAGGGCTAATAAGAGCCGGACTGTACTTCAGAATAAACAGACACCGCTGTATATATTTTAAAACAGTTCTCTTTGGGATTGTTAGAAAGGGGGATCTGGTAAGTGTTCCAATTTACCAGGTTAAAAATAAAACTTTGACAGCTCACTCTCAAATATGTATGTGTTACCAATGCCAGAAATTAAGTTGTCACTTTACTCTATCAGGAAAGGGGTTTTTGTTGTTTTTATTTTGAAATAATTTTTTTCAGGATCCAACACTGGTACTCACACTAAGTAGCACCTTACTTCAAGAGATGTCTCGCTGAAATTAAAGGGACAACTTATGAACCAAGATACTACTTAATGTGGGTAAGTGTGGCAGAATAATACTCTTAACGAAGAGAGAGCTTTTCGGTACAAAGATTAAAAAGCTGTTTGCTGTCTGTCACTTTCATGAGCTCTAGCAACATCCTTGATAATGCTACAGAAGGAAATGCCATTTCAGTTGGTCAGTTTTATTTAGACTATGAAAAGAATCTGTCCAATTTAATAAACTAGTTTAGTAAGTACTAAATAAGACTTACCCACTTTCAAGTTTTTTTTATGAAAAGTTTATCCGTTTATATTAAAATTTTAAGAATGTGATTGTAAGAAATCCACGGTTGAAACCACCAGGTGATGAATACAAACTAGTTTTAAGGAATAAAACTTGCTTTTGTAAAATAACAGAACACTATTTAAAATGATGTATAAGGTGAAAGTTTTTCCACCCATGTCATTGCTTTAAGCATCCTGAAACAAGCTATGCTTTTGTAAAGCCCATCTGCATTTGACAATATGCTATAAAGCAATATTGAATAAATATTCTTGCCGAGTCTGCAACTGGCTCCCCATAAAATCTACTCCTAAGGTGAGTGTGTTTGCACATACTGTATGTGCATACACGCAGACTTTGTACGTGTGGGCACTTCAGTGACCAAAGTGCGAAGTTTTTTCAGAGTAATAATCAGAATTGATTGACTGCTCAACACCACAGCAATTTCCAAGATTTAAAGCATCATCCCCAACCTCTCTCAACATACAGTCACAAAGTAAACATTTTCTTTTCAATTCACATTTGTATTTCAAACCATTCTTGGTATAATAGCTTTTTAAAAAACATTGAGGATGATTAAAGCCCCATTGTTCAAACCTCACACATTTCAAGAACATCCTTTGAACATGAGACTTTAGGCTACTAATATTTTTGCCATCAGTACAGCAAGAAAGCCAGAAAATGTAACAGAATCTATAACTACTGGACCTAAGTATTTAAAGACAAGAATCCAAGCTGGAAAAATGAGGAAGGAAGGAAAAAGGTTTAAAATCTATGTATCCTTTAACTGAAGTGGTATTGTTTTGCTCCCAAGAGCAATGGGATTTCATGCTCACTGTTTTAAACCCAATAGTCTATCATGTTGCAGTAATATATATAGTTCAGAACATAAGGAATTTATTGAGATTTTGGAATAGCGGTCTTTAAAATAAATGGAAAAATTTAACAAACAAGAAACTCTCCCATACAAGTTAAGGTTGGTACATTTCCTGTCAGATCCTATGCACGTTCCTAAATAATCAGGTGGCCAAAAAGCCTTCAGATTTCTACTATGTAATAGTAGCAGAAGGAAAGTCAAAATGTTGATATTTAACCCTAGTAAGTAGATAGGTCTTGCTATAAAATGTAAAGTACTGTGATGCAGAAAATTGCTTTTATCCTCATCTTCCTTCCCTCAATTACTTGGTACCAGTGACTGGCATTTCAAAAGTAAATGACCACTATTCATGTTTTTTTTGTATACAGTTAAAGATTAAGATTCTCTACTGACCATATACAGTCTTTATATAAGTTAATGTCACTTTAATAAAATAAGTTGTGAAAAAACAAATCCTTTGGAACAGTTTCACTGCCTGAACTCAACCTTTACAGAAATTGATGAAAGCAGCAATGGAATCATGTTAAACTCATAATAAATAAATCACATACAACATATGTTAAATTACTTAGGTAAGGATTAAATTGCCATCTCTACAGCCTTATAGATTTAGCAAATTTCTAATCCATTCTATATCAACAGTAGGTATGCTCTTCTTATTAGATTTAACATTAAGACTTGTTTAGAGGCATCATTTGTAAAGCAAAACAACCAAGTGAACATTACAGAACTTAAACAAAATGTTTAGCTTTTTCAGTATCTGTTCCCAGAAAGGATTCTAAGGATCGCTTATCCACTTGAGGAGAACTGAAGTTCTTCATTACTCGGGAAGCTTTAATGCTGTGACCACTGGCTTCATTTTGAAATACTGGTTAAAACGAACAATTGCGTACCTATTAAAAGGATAAAATTGAAACAAAGTTACAAAGAGATGATAATTCCTTAAGAGTCTGATCATGTTTATGGCAAGAGTTGTGAAATCTTATTATAAAATTTCACAACAGCAACATGCTTTTGTGGAGTACCATGTGATGCTTTTGTTTAGTTTATTGTGCCATCTACTGGTTACTATCCAGTGTCTTTTACCTTTGAGAATCTTATGACTGATTCACTAGTCCAGTGAGTTTCAATACCAAATTCAAGTGAATAAATTATGATCTCAACATAGTATTTCATCAGCTTAGTCATAAGTTACTAGTCTGAGTCATATTAAGTATGAACTAAGCTAGCATCTTAACTGCTACAGCAAAATTTCCAAAAAGATGCACAATCTTGTCATGATAAACTTAATAGGTTCTTCTTCATATTGCAAGGGGCATTCATTTGACAATTTTAAACATTTTTCATAAGAACATGAAACTCCACAATAACATCAGCTAGTATCTTCAAAAAGGACACTAAAAAGAAAAATATTTAGAATTTATTAGACTAAATGTCCCTTGCTATTTGGAAGGAAGGATTTTTATTTTTTTTTAAATAAGAACAGATCTCCTGGTTCTTAAATCCGAGCTCCATTCCTACCTCTGCCATAAACACTTATGTATGACCAAGAACAAGCCACTTAACTTCTGTGCCTCTACTTCTCCCATGCAAATGCCACCTACCAAACACATGCTCGTGTGGCTTAATCCATTAATAATTGTCAAGTGCTTGGATAACGCATGCATGGAAGACACTATATACTGGAGCACAAGAATTTTTTATTTTATTTTATTTTAATTTTATTTTATTATTTTGTATATAAAATACAGGGTTGACTTTTTCCCCTCAAAAAGCAAAATAAATCCATTATAAAATCCAGACTTTTATGAATGAACTGACATTACCCGGACATCCTGATTGTCTTAATAGAATCTCACCATAAAAATAATTGTGTACGGTCATCTGTGGAGCATCCTGCTTGAACATATTATTAACAAAACAGGATCAATTCGCTCAGACCTAGTGTAGTTCTGAAAGTCAGGATTCCAATCGAGGAAAATAGATTAGTTATTTATAGACAGTACAGTCACTTACCCTAGAAAATCAAAGTCAATGGTGGAATATTTGGCTTGAATCAGAGCCCACAAACCCCAAAAGAAATGAGAGGCCTAAAGAGAAAAATAATTGGTGAAAGATTATTAACTTAATGTTCTGTAAAGCAAGTATATGTTAAAAGGAATGAGCAAAATGGCTTGTCTGAAGGACTATTCTATAATTACAAAAAGAAAAAAAATGTGATTTTATAATTAAAGATTTTGTTCTAAAATGTAAGTTTTCTGAAACCAGACACCAGCAAGTGTTATAAACCCTAATGCTGTCAATTAGATGTGTAGAAAAAACACCTCGACATGGGAATCACCTTCTAGAAAGGGTCTTGTTCAATAGCGTTAACAAATGACCTATGCTTCAGTTTGATAAAGAGAATTCCAGCAGTGTACAACCATTACAAATCTACATACTTGTTTGATTGTGTTTCAGATATTAGATATTATTTGGTACCAGAATGCTTCACTTTCCAGTGCTGCTAATGAGACTAACCATTGAAAACTCAGCATTTCCATAAGTTTCAAATCTATTCTGACCCCACTTCCTGTTAACGTTTAGATAAGTAGTTTGTAAGCATATGTTCAATGTCAGACTGAAGCTATGGATTACATGAATTATATGGTTGCTAATGTGTTTTAATAAACTTTGAAACTTGCGTGTTGTGGCCATCAGTTTCACAATCCCCTTGTGAAAGATGCATATGATTTCTGGACCACCCATGTTGCAAGTGATACTTCATACCTCTATTTATGTTCTGTAAATAAAAGCTTACAATAATGACCTAAATTGTTTCCCGAAGCATCCACATAATCCAAGTATTGTACTTAAATTCCTTTACTAAGGCTGTATAGTGTGAGTGCACATCTGAAAATATCTCAAAGCACAGGCATGTTAACATCTCACTAATGCATTTATTTAAGTTTTGATCAATTTGTCTAATGGTAGCAGTTTGGAGTTTTACACTAATACTCATTCATTCTAGTTCCTGTTTTTTCTAACATGACCTCACACATTAATGAAGTTTAGTCAACATTAAAGGAACCCTTATTTTTTAAATTTTACAGTATTTGTACAACTTGTGTGGTCTACAGATCGGTCTTAAGCTGTTCAGTAAACAGAAACTCCTTCCCCCTCCCCTCCAGCATTAATATGAACAAAGTTTAGAGCTCATGAAACAATGCTATATATTCTGAAAAATAGAATTATATAGCTGCAAATCTAGCTTTACTAATTTAAGTAAATGGGACAGCTGAATATAATTACCACAGCTGGTACTAACAGCGCTAACAACAAATGAGCAGTATTTTCTAATAAAGACTCGTCTAGTGGATCATCCTCTTGGAAAGCCAACCAAAATTCCTCACTATAACTACCAGCCTTTGCCAGAAAACTGGAGAAGCCATGTATAGATTAGTCAGATATATATGGGCCAAAAAGTCAGAAAGAGTACTGGAATCATAAGGCCATACTAGCTGTCCAGAGTTGCACATCCACTGGCATACTAGGCATTATAGTTGCACTTGTAAAGACTTTATTTTAGCCTAAGTAAACGCAGGGTAAGAGGCACTGCTGCCATGACACCTCATGCTGTCATCTCCTATACATAGCATGAACAAGCCTGGACAGTACTTAAACTAGACCAGGGATAATTTAGAGCTTTAAGAAGTGGTGTTGGGAAGTCAGTTCTAAGCAATATTCCAGCACTGTGATAGCAGATACAGCTTTTCAGAGGCAAATCAATGGAAGGAGAGGAAGGATGGAAGAGCATCTAGGACCAGAGAGCCAAAATATCAGCTTCTTGCTATACATCAAGACACAAGTGTCCTATGTACAGTCTTCAAAGTACGTTTGATGCAAAGAACTTCAGTGGTTCCTTTTATTTTTCAAACACAGAATTTTGGTCTTTGACAAATTTTATTTACTGTAAAGTCCTATATACACACACACACATGCTACAAAAAAAACAAACAAACAAACAAAAAAAAATCAACATCAAACTCTTGAGGCAAAGCCACATTAACTTTCCTCAACTCAACATTGTCCTGCTAAACCCAGGGTTGTGAGTTCAATCCTTGAGGGGGCCATTTAGAGAACTGGGATAAAAATCTGTCTGGGGATTCGTCCTGCTTTGAGCAGAGGGTTGGACTAGATGACCTCCTGAGATCCCTTCCAACCCTGATATTCTATGATCAACACAGGGTGACTGATTTCAAACTATCAAGTTAAACCTTAATGCTATTTAGAAAATTTCTATGGAAGGGACACACTTACTGCTCCAGATACATGTTACACAGTTCAATATTCTATTACTCAGATTCTTTGGTTCTCAAATTAAAAATAATCTAGGATAAGGCCTGGTAAGGTTCATTTCACTACATATGGGGTCAATTCAAATCCTGATATCTATTCCTTACTACTAAAGCCAGGAGGACTGAGAATCTATCATGCCAGCCCACCTTTATTGGTCAATATGAAAGAACCCTCCATGACTTAGGCCTGGGCTACACTAGCGGGGTGGGGGGTTGAGCTAAGATACGCAACTTCAGCTACGCTATCTGCGTAGCTGAAGTTGAAGTATCTTAGTTCGACTTACCTGGCCGTCCTCATGGCGGCGAGTCCACCGCCGCTGCTCCCCATCGACTCCGCTTACTCCTCTTGCCGAGGTGGAGTACAGGCGTCGATTCGGGGATTGAGTTATCACATCTAGACAAGACGCAATAAATCGATCCCCAATACATCGAACACTACCTGATCCAGTGGGTAGTATAGACATATCCTTAGGTTCTTCCTTGAGACTGAGAAATCTCTCAATCAAATTGACTTTACTTACACTACTGCTGGAGGGAAGCTATATCCTATGAAGAACAGTTGCTCCTCCACAGAAGAGGGTTAAACAGAGGAGTGAAAGGAAAATCTGCAGTGAACTTAAACGTGTTGCTTCTAGATGATGGATTCTAATTGGCTTTAGCTCATCAGAAAGGTCCTGACCTAGGGAATAAAGCCACTAAATGTATCCTGATAGTAAAGGCCTAGCAGTGAGTCCATTTACTTTCCAAAGATCTACATTGAGTTAGTCTAACACATAAACAAATAGAAATTGAACAATATTCATTGCATAATGGTTTCCATCAGTAAGAAAAGCTGACACTTATATTGTATTAAAGATTTCCTGCAGGTATTGCATAATCTTAAGACTGCAAGTTCCTTGGGACAGGGAACTCACTATTTGGCTGGAAAGTGGTAAACATACCTGGGGTGTTGTATATACATTAATAATCTTGAGAAACTTACCAGTGCAAATTGATTGACTTGCACATATAGGACTTCTACCTCTTTCTCAGTAACATCTGTACCGAAACCTTTATATTCCTTGTATGCCTCAAGGTAAGATCTCAGCCACTGCTCTTGTAATTCTCTATCTGGATAAAGGCTGTAGTCTACCTCACTCACTCCTTCAAAAACAAAAACAAACAAAACAAACAAAAATAATTAACATTTATTTATATATTTTTTTTAAAAGTCAGATGTTTGACTTCACAATTATAAATGACCGATACTTTCAGAAACTTTGCAAATGTGTACCATATATAAACTAAATATGAACAGATTCGGATACTCATATCAATGAATACCCCTCAAACCCAAATGAAAAACAAAAAAGAGGACACTAACATTATGAAAGATTCTATGCTTAAATATGTATGCTAGCAATGGTCAAATGTGTATTTGTGGTCTGGTATAATCTGAACATCAGCAAGTTACAATTGTATGGGGAAAGTCCCATGAAAATAAAGCATCTGTATTATGAATTTTTTCCCCAAAATCTTCCCAGGAAAATTCAAAGAGGGCTATAAGATCTAGTGAAAGAAGAAAATAGATTTGCATGCAATCTGAATCCTTGTTACAAAACATGAGACATTCAGGTATACTTATATTTCATCAAAAATTAAGCTAATGTTTCAGAAAGAAACACAAAAGGAACCTACTCAAATCACAACTCTATTCCCTTTCCTTCCCTCTCTTTGGAACTGTGAAGTTTCGTTTGTCTCCGTTGTCTAATCTTCTCATCATTCTTGATCCAAGTTCTCCTCTCTGCATATCATAAATCTGCTTCTATCAAACCCTACAATTTTGCCTTGTATACTACTGCCTCTGCCTCAACTCCATCTCCGCTGAAATCCTCACCCACACCTTCCTCTGTCTCCTGGATTAAATCCCCTTCTCAAGTCCAAGTTCTCTGGGTTTCGTATTCTGCACATGGTAAAATATAATCTTCTGTATATAAGAATGACAACACAACTCTCTTCCATTTCAGGATCCAATTCAAACCTTTTTAAAGCCCTCCTTGGATTTGCTCCTGTTAAGTTCCTAACCTTTGTCAATCTCTGCTCACCCAGCATTAGCCTATGCAATATTTACTCACTGGTGGTAGAAAGTGGTTCTCTGCATTTTCTACCATGTGTTAAAAATGACTCCCTACAGCACTCCTTCACCTGAAATCTTGCCTATACCTCTTCAAGAACAACAGTGGGCAAGATTAACTCTAAAGTGTTTGGGGGACAATAAAATGCTCAACAAAACAAATTGTACAAACAGGTTCCAAAGAGTACGCTACATTGTCATCAAGGAATTAAGAATTTTGAAAGTGAATTACCATGACCACTTTAGAAGTACACAACCTGGAAAACACTATGACAAATAGATCAAGATTACTTAAACTTCTTGTACTATATTTACATTGCTGTACTGTAAACATTATGGTGGAATTCCCACTATAACCCCAAAATAAACAGCATACAGGTAAGGTATGTCAGGCACTCCTATTTAAACTCTCCAAGATGAGAGTACTGTAGAGGGACATTCAATGAACTAGACTTGACTAGATAAGCTACTTTTTGAGCAAGTATAGCCTTTCCGATGTTCCTAAACCTTAACTTCTCCCTATCACACACAAATCTGCACATTAGCTTTGATTCTTGTTCTGCACTTCTCAGTTTGTCAAAAATCAAGTCAAAGCGAAGTCTCAACTGCAAGTTGTGCAAGGAATCACAAGACTGTCATTTGGCGGTAGAGGTTATTATATATGAAGGCAACTGTGAATTTTCCACACCGTATCTGCACTGGGAGGGAAGGAGCATC
The DNA here is from genome assembly GCF_027887155.1 of Malaclemys terrapin pileata. Classification (NCBI taxonomy): domain Eukaryota; kingdom Metazoa; phylum Chordata; order Testudines; family Emydidae; genus Malaclemys; species Malaclemys terrapin. The sequence continues at coordinate 119,241,597 of NC_071505.1, forward strand.
AGTGCCCCTATGATATTGTTTTTAATACCACAGAGAAAGGATGATCTCACAGTTAAGGCAGAGCTCAGGAAGTTGGAAGTTCTAGGTCTATTTTTAGCTCTGCCAGACTTCTTGCATGACTTTGGCAAAGTCACAGCCTTCCCACATCTTAGGCTATATCTACACTACACAGCTTTTAGTAACATGGCTTCGTCGCCACAGCCATGTCACTAAAAGTCACGCATTGTAGCTGCTGTGCGTCGACTCTCCTGCCGACAAAAAACTTCTACCCACAACAAGCGGTGTTTGCGCTGTTCACACTGGCATTTGCCGTGGCAAAACTTTTGTCTTTCGAGGGGGAGGGGGACTAGCTCCTCTGAAAGACAAAAGTTTTGTCGTTCAATCGCCAGTGTAGACATAGCCTAAGTTCCCACAACTGCAAAGTAGGGACATAACTAGCCCACCTCACAGAGATTTTAAGTTGAATTCATCAGTGACCGTAATACATTTTTGTGACACTTTCCTAGGGAGCCCAGGACTGTGAATCACCTTGTTATCTGCTTGCCACCAGTGAAAACAAGATTTGCTTGTGCTCCCTGACCTCACCAGTCTGTTAGGAACCCAAAATATTTCCTCAGGCTATGCCAGCCCTTACTTTGCCTTGCAGGTTATCAGTAGGTGTACCCCAGCTCCCAAGCTCCACTGAAAGAGTCCCTCTGTAGTATCCAGCCCTTATCACAGGATACGCACAGAAATTACCAGCTAAGATGTCCCCAAAGGATCAGTGTATACACAGGTTGACTGGTACAACTCAGGATCGGATTCTTTATAAAAATCACAGAACTGAGATATAGGCATAGTGAAACAATCATAAGTATATTATCAAAAATTAAAAGATAAGAGATAAGGCTAATAAGTGGAAACAGAAATGATTACATATAAAACAAAGCATAACACGCTTCTTACTAGACTAAACTTAACTTTAACAGGCTAACAATCTGTTTAAAAGCTATCTTATCTCACCCAAAAGCTATCTTGCAGAGTTTCCAACTAGGAAAAGTTGGGATCCTGTTTTCACGAATGTAACTGCTCTGCCCGATTACTTCCTCAAGTACAGGATAACAGGGTGCTGTCCCTGTCCCGTTATACGCCAATAAACCTTTAAAGTGTGCAAGACAACGTTCCCCCCACCCTGCTGTTCATCTATTTTTCTTAAATCTCACAAGCCTCCACATGCATTTAGCTCAGACTGGTGATTGTGGATAAGACAATACTCAATTTACATTTCAAAAGACAGATGGATAAACATCTCAGGTCTGGCAAGAAACCAGTTTCTCACTTCTCCTGGGGAGTAACCTTGCTACAAACTGTAAGGGCAAGTCTACACTGGCAGCGCTTTAATGTGCCTTGTGTAGTCGTGGCGCAGCGCTGGGAGAGAGCGCTCTAAAAAACACCACCTCAACAAAGGGCGTGGCTCCCAGTGCTGGGACACTATTTACACTGGCGCTTTTCGGCGCTGCAACTTGCTGCGCTCAGGGGGGTGTTTTTTCACCCCCCCTGAGCCAGAAAGTTGCAGTGCTGTTAATTGCCAGTGTAGACAAGCCCTAAGAACATATTTTCAGTATATAGACATATCAGTATGTTACACACAATGTACACAATGTTACACCAACCATATGTGACCAGCAAGATTCGGACTTTCACTTAAGATCTTATGTGACAATATTTAGGGATAAATGCTATAAAAACAATGCGTTATGTGTAGTGAGTTTGACAGGCCTATGGGAGTTGCTATTACAGAACAGTGAAGTCTTTGCCAGTTGGCATTGAGGGGTTCATTATGGTCACAGTTTTGAGATCCTCAGATGAAAGGCACTATATAAAAACAAAAGACTCATTGTTTTATTACCAATTAACTTTTAAATGGGCAATTCATTTTTTACCTGCAAACTCATTGAAATGATTTCCAATATCATAAGCCAGGTAGTTGTATCCAGAGTACTCATAGTCAATGAACTGTACATCACCTATATGAGACACAAACATGAAAACGTAAGAATCCATAACAAACAGACCAATGCCCTAATTCAGTGCTGTCCCTAGACATCTGCCAACATTTCAGTCTCACTGTTTGTGCCCATTTGCATGCACTCTTGAGACACTCCAGGGTAAGGCTGTGAATTTTATGGTATGAGCTTCACTTGACAGAAGATATACAGTCTGATCAACAGCTTGCTTCAGTATTTTACTATGTAATTTAGAATCAAAATAGCTATTTCAGGTTTCCATTTCTACCACAAGAGGGCGTCAGTTACCTTAGAAACTCAGATTCCGTTCTAATGAGAAATACTATATAAAAAGACTCTTAGTTCTAACAGTAGGTAGAAATACAGATTACTTGTCTATCTTTTTAACTAGCAGAGTTATAGGTACACTATAAGTAATCCACTCTACTTTCTTGACAAGCAAGTAGTGCAGCCTGACTACAGAATACATGTAGCACGCACAATCATTTTTTGCAAGACAGTGTTTCTCCAATTATTCAACAATCTTCTCATTTTGATGATGGCGTTAATGAATTTAGTGTTATTTCAAGCAATGGCATGCCATGTTTGAATACCCATCTCAAAAACAAAGTGCCTGCAGGTATTAAGTAACAGAAGCCTTACAGCATAAAGTAAGCGTGGACAAAAGGAATAGCGCTACCCCAAATGCTCCTTTGTTGCTTAATGGCTTTTTACAACAAGTTTATCTGGCCAACTGGGAGGGCAGTTGTGGGAAGTACATCACGTCCAGATTGTATGGCCTTTGAGTCGCCTCTGGTAAATCCATTCCACAGCAATAGTCAAACGGACACCTGGAAATCAGGTTTTAATATAAGCTAGACAGGATTGCTACTGCTCTTGCAGTCTCAGAAAAAAATATACTATCAACTACTATAACCATCTGAGTGCAGGGGGTATATATTTCTGATGACTCAACACTACCCACCTCAAACGTGTTCAGATTTAAATTTTGTATTCCTCCATATTGAGCTTTAATAACTACTAATGGTCATTCAATTAAACTCTATTCCTGAAATATGTTGTAACTATTAAACTCCTTCCCAGCTGCATGATTATTCCTCTATAGGTATCAAGTTTACCCTTGCTAAAAGGTTGTACTACAAATTTCAGAGACTCTGAAGTAATGATTTTAATACATATTAAGCCATAATAATGAAGCAAATAATTTTGCAAATACTAATGTTGACTATTCTCTCTCGAAGCCAAAACTGAAAGTTTAATCCTTGAGCAAATTTAACACTAATCTGAAATTAGAAAAATATTTTAAGTTTGATCTGAATTATAACCTTTTAGGAGATATGGGGAAATATTTTAATCCAACTACATTGCAGCTGTTATTTCCTTAAAAGACTGGAGGAGTTTAAAACTGGACATTAAGGACAAGTTAAAATGTGTTATAAGTGTCCATGAGCATGCATCTCCCGAGTTATCTTCTGCACAGATAGAGTGCTTTGGTAATTTTTTTCAGAAACAGCATGCAGCAGCAAGTATTTAAGATTTCAATCAGTGCCATTACACATGTTGCCACCCATTCCACATATTTATTAATTCAAATGTATAAAATGTGTCGATAAGCACCCATCCTTTAGTCTAGTACCTATCTCATACAATTAACAGATAACAAATGTAAGAAGATTACTTAAATATTTACCAACCCCGCAACCCTCACCTCATGCTGGGGGGGGGCGGGGGAAGGAGGATGAGGGAAGAAGAAGTGGGCTTTGCAACCTGCCTGGAAGGTTAACAAACATGTTCTCGGTCAGACCAACCCAGGGAAGTGACTAAAGCAGAGCACCCTTCACAGAGAACATCCAGCCAGCAGTACATGATAAGAGGTTCCCATGATTTAAAAGCTGTTAAAAGTATTGAAAGCACTGGAAATTGATTTTACAAGGGCTGCAGTCCAAGATCTCATAGCAAAGTCACAGCTTAATTAGAGTTATCTGCGTGGCAAGTCCATGAAACAGATAACATGTTTCTTGCTGGTTCCTTAATAGTGCTGTAGATTTAAGCACATATAACCTCTAAAGCTCATCTGTTAAATATAAACCAATAAAAATGCACAGCCCAACCCTGGTTAATGTTTGTTTTGTCATAGGATTGAACTAGCCAGTACAAAATCCAATAATTTTAAAAGTCTCTTGTATTCAGGATTTTGCATATAAAGCAGATAAAAATAGCAGGTAAAAAGCCTGCTTGAAAAGTATCAACTTAAGACATACTTTAAAAAAAAATGTTTAATCCAAATTTTATCTCAGACTGCAGTGCCATTATTCTGATTATAGCTAGCCTTTATTTAAAAATGTTATTTCCAGTTATAGTTAATGGTTTATAAAGTAAGAATATGAAGCTAACAAGATACAGATGAGGCTGTTACCAGGCTCTGTGCTCTCCTTTGGGGGAGGTGCACGTGAACAATTGATGCGATAAACCTCCAGTCAGTGCGTTTAAGTAGCACGGTGCACGCCGCCACATGGCAGCAACAATGGCATACCTAATCTGTAGCAGATGAAGAAAATTTGGCACACTCACATTTGAAATGACACAACTTTAAAAAGAAAAGTTCTGCATTTTACTGCTCTCCTTTTTCAGACCCATTCTACAGTGGAACTCAACCTTAAATTTAATTTTTGCAACAAGTATTAAGGTTAAAGATGCACAGTTCCCTTCAAATTTCTGTGTCAAGAAAGTATGAACAGACAGGATCACTTCATTAATTTTTATTATAACATTTTGCTATAAAATAAGGCAGGTGATAAAGAGAAAGTGAACTGACTTGTCTGATGTTATCACTGCATTCTTTAGATTAATTTATGTTTAAAATTATAGGAATACACTCTAAGAATTAGTAAAGATGAATTCATCCAAAAGAGCAACTAGTTCCCAGTATGATGAACTCTGAGCTACTAGCAATTTATTAGTCTTTTAGATTGGGGTTTTTAAAATGTCTAAGTCTACTCCCATTGACTTCAATAGGAACAGCTAGGCCAATGCGGACTACTACTAAAAACTTCTCCCAAAACAGAAATCTAATACCTGAAGTACACTTGTGGAATGTGCAACCTATAAAAGTGTTATATCATAATTGTGTACTATTGTCCACTGTACAGTTTATCCAGACAGAAGATATTTCAAATTGAAGCATCCAACATTCTATATCTGAAAGGCAGTTATATGTATTTTATCAAAGCTTTAATGCTGAAAGCTACATACTATTTCACTGTTCATATAAAAATGAATGTGTGATCTGCAATGTGCTTGTCATTTTATGTTTGATGCATTTAAAATTGGGTTTATTAACTGAAATCAGAGGTTGGGTAATCCACAGGGGATTTGCTGACAATCTTCAAGGAACTGACAGTCAAGAAATGATGACTCTCCTGTTTCTAGCTGCTCTTTATTGCACTGTAGATAGTTCAACAAACTTTACTACTCCCCTGACATAAGCCACTGCTGTATGAACAGAAAAAGAGATAACTTGTGATAGTAAATGTGAATGGAAGTGCCCTGCAAGATAATATCTTTATTAAGAGCGAGCGATACTATGAAAAGTAGTGAGAAAGCCTGAACTAAACAAAGCTTAATGTAGCAGGGTGTATCACCTGGCTGTGATGAGAACGTCACTACAAAACCCCTACCACAGAACAAATACCATCTCTGAGACACACACTAAAATATGTTCACCCAAAGTTTAAAAAAAAAGCAGAACACTTAACTTCGGCACCTAGTTACAGTGACCTGATTTCCAGAAGTGCTGAGTAACAACCGTCAATGGAATCTGTTAAGTGGTCAGCACTTTTCAAAAGTCAGGCTGCTTATGTAGGTGCCTAATGTTAAGCTATTTTTAAAAATATTTGCCACGATTAAGAAAAGTGAGGAGTAACTGAAGATATTCTAGAAGTGTTGGAAAGAAATCTGATGCTGACAAGCATTCGTAATAAGGTATCTGAGAATACTCGGAGAGTCTAGAAGAGCCTTTGGAAACTCCTGCTCAGGTTTTAAAAAAAAAAAAAAAAAAAAAAGTCAAGAGCATCACGACAAAAGGGTTATAAATAAATGCCTTCCAACTGTCAGTTACTTAAATTTAAAACCACAGTTCACACATTAAGATATATTCAAGGGCAAGAAATGAAGTGAAACTGTGAGCTATTTCTTTCAGAGAACAAGTCTTCTAGGCAATTATAAATCTGTTATGTAAGATAACACTATTGAAGTTTTTCATATCCGGAGTGATTAAACAAAGCAGCAAGAAGCAGATTTATCTGAGCCACAGCATGAGCAAATTCAACTCATCAAATGAGTGATGCACTCCATTTAACCATGCTAGAGTTCAAAATTTTATTTCAGTCTCTCTTTGGAAAGAGAGTTAGATGTTCAGGTTTAAGAATTCTTAAAGCCATAAGTGACAAAGTATGTTTTTTCTGTATGTATATACATCAATCTATTTTTAATATCTAGCAGGTTTTAAAACCCTGTGTAGACTGGAAATGAAGTATAGTCTTTGAAAGGGTAGAGTTAAAAAGTTGGGATAAACAATGGTGGGACTATCTATTCTGAGTGAGCTAGTGTAAACTGACCACCTGTGGCTTTTTAAATAGTATGCTGATTACACTTGGCCTAAGCATGACTAGACAACATGCTAATGAAAGTGCTACAAACACCAATGGTGAATTATAGATTCTGTTTGTGCTGGTTTAGACCCAGCCTCTTTAGAGAGCAGATCAAGGTGAGATTGAAAGAATTGATATGAATACTGCTGCATAATCAGAACTTTTATCTACCTTCCTATATTTAGGCCAGTAACAACTCCAGAAAGCGAACTGCATCTTTAAGATTGTTCTTTGTGCTCTTATTAAAGTGGCTTCAAAGAAGAATTCATTGCATGCTGATGCTTAATTTTTAGAGGGTTTTTTTTTTTTTTTTTTTTTTTAAATAAAGGATCTTTATTTGGCTGAACATACTTGATGTGATTCATGTTTGCATGTTTAACTGTTGCAGTTAAAGTTAAAGCTGAGTTTCCACTTCAAAAATAAAGATGAAGATCCTCCTTCTAAGACTGTATTATGTAACACAGGTTTATAAATTTTTGCACCGTAAAAGTGTACAGTACAAAATATACAGCTTTCACAATATACAAATACTCATTTTGCAGATGGCATTGAGGTTTGGTTACTATAAGAATAGTACCTGTTGTATCTCGGTATTGCAGAGTTCTTACAACAACGTACATGATGTGCTGCAATATTCAAGCATGTAAGCTTTAATGGACACAGTCTAGCTATTGCATATACTTTCAAATCCTTTCCCATTCAGTTATTTACAACCAGCTGGAAGCCTAAGTGCTTTACATTCAGATTCCTCCCTCCTCCCCACCTTGTCCCCAAACACTAAACACTCACACACTGGTTATTGTAGGTTTGCTCAAAAGTGATGCACTGCTGGCATTGTTTTTTTCCTCCACTCTGTTTATAAAAAAGAGAAGCATATAGCATTTGTTTTCAAAGTGGGAATGTTAAGCTTATCAACCGTGATAGTGAACATTTAACTGAATTATAGTTTTTGTTTAAGCATTTCACACTAAAGCATGGTTCTATTATGAAAAGTGACTAAAAATAGCATCTTTTCTCAGTAGGTCTGATCTGTGTATTCAGAATCAGACCTGTTGACTTTAGTGACAAAAATAATTTTTTACCCCCCTTTTTAATTCCTATTAGCGCTGCAGAGTCAACAACTGAAGTTTTTTCCCCTGTCAAAAACCTCAACAAAATTGCTTACTAACTCCTACTCAATAGTTAGAACTAACTCAACAGTTAATTAAAATTAATAGAATTACACAAGTATGCAAGGGCATATACTGGAAGATGATGGTGCTGCTAAGGTGTAGTTGATGGCTACGTTGGCCTGCAGAACATATAGCACTAGTATTTATGTGCAAGAAAGAAAGACCTAACTCAGAAGAGAGGTCGCATATATATGGATTGCAGCTAAAAGATCTTTTACTTGTACAGGTCGAAGGAGCACAGTTGATGTAGAAATAATGTACACAGCCACTTTTCAAAAATCACAAACAACTTCAATATTTATTTTGTATCAAATTTTATGTAAGCTACATAAACTAAGACGTGACGCCTCAATTATTGCTGAATGTCTGATAGAGAACACCTTAAATGCTGTTCACATTCATTTTAATGATTTCAAACAAATACGTTGGCTTTAGTGGTAAGCTAATTGTCAATGAAGTGATAAGTTACAAGATAATATTAAATTACTCAGACAAATCTGAAATTAAATACTTCTCTTTAAAGAGAAAGTCTTCACTATCTCAATTGTAAGCTTCCCTGCAACTACCAACATGCTTCTACAAAATTAACTTGTTACTTTCATTTCAGCTCACAGACTTCTGGGGATTTGGGAGGAAGTGTGGGAAATTGAGGTACTAGTCTCGTTAAAGCATTTTTCTGCACCATAATATCCCTGTTTTCAATGTCCCAAATTTACTGTTGGTTCACCATGTTTGCCTGTTGAATGTATCATTTAGTAACCGAACCTCAAACCACTAAACAACCAAACCTTAAAAGGAATAACCTTAAAAGGAATTAAGGTTTTCTATGAGAACTTTTGATAGTTCCTAGTTTTTTGGTTTTGTTTTGTTTTTTAAATACAAGGATTTCTTTCAAGAGTTCAAGTATTTACAAGATCTGAAAATAATGAACAAAAATTTGATTTGCCGTTTCCAAGATAAGCCTACTCCCTACCTCTGAGTTAAAAAATAATATTTACAAAAATATCTTCAACATTAAGATGCCTATGTACCTCATATGCAGGATATAAACTGAGCCATTGAAAGTAGCGTAAGTATCATTATGATACTTCACCCTGGGGAACTCCTCCTTGGCACCAATGTATCTGACAAATCAGAACAATACATTGATAATACAAAGTAACCTGGAGACATTAGCTCCTAAGGTTGTTGAATGCATGACAACCTTTTATAAACGTATATGAGATTTCTATTAAATTAGAAAGACAAAAAGACAATTTGATAGTTTGAAATCCATTTTTACAGACTAAATCATTACAGTGAAAATAAGAATATAAAGATTTTTCTCCACATGCTAAAAACATTTTAGAATTAAACTTATGGTTATAGCTGCTAAGACAGTTAATATATTTATACAAATACTGCTAACATTACATTGAACTTTGATTTCAAGCAGCAAAATTTACTTCACTTTCTACCATTAGTAAAAAGTCATAAGTGATTTAATGAATTTGAATTATAATTCTATACCCACCCTAAGACAATTGCCACAGAACACAAATACAACACAAGTATGGAATGAAGCACTACTTACTGCTGTGTTCAATACCTACCTTGTTTCTCGTTGTAGATAATATTCTTACACAACAGGTCATTGTGGCAAAGCACCACTGGGGATCCTAGATTTGAGAGTCTCTCCTTCATCCAGGCCATCTCCTCCTGAAGGATTTGAGGACTTGGAACATCACTTAAGAACCTTTGGGGTTCAAAAAAATTGAAAAGTTTCTCTTCTGAGCATAGTGTTAATAATAAAGGAATTATACAGAAATGTATACATTAGTGCACTTGGTCAGTTATTTTCTGTATTCCCGTTATTTCAACACATAATTGAGTAAGCCATCTTAGTCCAGATTTCACTGCTCACTCTTGTAGTGAAGTCACGGAAACATAAGATGGGAAGAAGGCAAGAATTCCTATTACTTTTACAAAGGTGACTTCTTTAAGAACAACTTGGCTCTCAGACATGACAATATCATAGTCCTAGTTGTGGGAGGAGAACAAGACTAGTAATGCATACTCTTTTCAAGTGGAAAGGAAAGAGCAGGAAGAATATGGCCAAAAAAAAAATAGAGAGGATGGTCAAACCCATCACTTTATTCTGCTTTTTAGGAGCATTTACATTGATATGGGCTAGGGGGGATGGAGTGTTTAAAAAACACTCTGGTTATGTTTTCCCCCTCAGCTGGTTAATAAGGTATGTGATGAAAACTGAGACAAATGAGTTATTAAAAAAGTAATCAAATATTTAATAAAATAACACTTACCGTTTATTTACTTCCTCATCTGTAAATTCTGTAGGTATGAGTGAGAAATATTTTCCCATCTTCAGCCACATGTTAGATTTGGGGATCCATCCATTGTGTGCATGAATAGCATGGATTTTAGCAAGCTGCCTGGCTATGAGTCTGTAAGATATAAAGGTTATTGTATTGCTACGTTCTTACTTTTCAACTGGTGACAAGCAGATTGCCAAAAAGCATTTGGTAGTTAATTACTGCTTTCTTGACATTTAAATCTCTTTTTTTATATTTGTCTTATTGGTGACTTTTTACTTGAAATTTTAAATTTCATCAGGGAATACATATGTCACACAATTTCCTTCAAAAAGTTTGTTTCCCCAAAACATATACACCTCTATCTCTGTCCTCGGGAGCCAAAAAAATCTTACCGCGTTATATCGAACTTGCTTTGATCTGCTGGAGTGCGCAGCCCGCCCCCCTCCCGGAGCCCTGCTTTACCGCGTTATATCCGAATTCATGTTATACCGGGCTGCGTTATATTGGGGTAGAGGTGTATGCTTTATATCGGAGAGGAGCAAGGAAGTGTGGGAGGCAGGGGGGATGGCTCGAAAGAGCTGAGCACTGGCAGACAAAGCTCAACAGCACTTCCTTACTCCTAAAATGGTGCCCTGTGGCCTGCTGTAGAAGGAGGGAGCAGACTACCTACAAGACCCAAGTCCGATCCTTCCAGACTGGATGGGAAACAGTGAGCTATCATGGCCACGTGGAGGGAGAACAGTAGGTTGTGGCAGAAGAGCATTTGGATACTAAAATGTGTACACAGTCAGCCATCTCCATAAGTTCTTCTGTGTATGGTTATAAATAGCATGCTCCACATTGACAACTTTCCTATGCATAGATAGGGCCCTACCAAATTCACAGTCCATTTTGGTCAATTTCACGGTCATAGGATTTTAAAAATCGTAAATTTAATGATTTCAGCTATTTAAATCTGAAATTTCACGGTGTTGTAATTGTAGGGGTCCTGACCCAAAAAGGAGTTGTGGGGAGTCGCAAGGTTATTGTAGGGGGGAGGATGCAGTATTGCTACCCTTACTTCTGTGCTGCTACTGGTGACAGCTCTGCCTTCAGAGCTGGGCAGCTGGAAAGTGGCAGCTGCTGGCCAGGACAGGGCCGCCGAGAGGATTCAGGGGGCCTGGGGCAAAGTGGGGGAGCGGATATAAAAAAAGGCGCCACCCGCTGCGGCGCTTGTACTCAGCAGGCGGTGCTCCGAGTCTGCGGCTGGTCCTTCACTCGCTCCGCGTCTTTCGCAGCACTGAAGCCCCCCGGCCGCCGAAGACCCGGACCGCCGCCGGGTGAGTAAAAATTAAAAAGGCAGTTCTAGCCAGGGAAGGGATTCTTGGCCAGGGCTCGTGGGGCTGCTGCAGGGCCCAGGACAAATTGCCCCACTTGCCCCCCCATCTGGGTGGCCCAGGGCCAGGAGTCCAGCTCTGAAGGCAGAGATGCCATCAGCAGCGCAATGCAGAAGTAAGGGTGGCATGGTATGGTATTGCCACCCTTACTTCTGCACTGCTACTGGCAGGGCGCTATCTTCACAGCTGGGTGCCTGGGCCAACAGCCACCACTCTCCAGGCACCCAGCTCTGAAGGCAGCGCAGAAGTAAGGGTGGCAATTCCGTGACCTCCCATAAAATAACCTTGTGGCCCCCCTGCAACTCCCATTTGGATCAGGACTCCCAATTTTAGAAATGCTGGTCCCCCCCTGTGAAATCTGTATAGGCTAAAAGCACACAAAAGACCAGATTTCATGGTAGGAGACCAGATTTCACAGTCCGTGACACGTTTTTCATGGCCATGAATTTGGTAGGGCCCTAGACATTAGTTTCCCAAAATGCACTGTGGAGTTTTAATATTTTTGAAGATGTTTACCTGAATATATCTGGGTTGCAGACATGCTCCGGATCCAGTGCTTCTCCCTGCATGAACTCGTAGCATAGACCATTACTGAAAGTACAGTAGAGTTGTGGCGCACAGCCATGAGCCTGCAACACCCGGAAACTTTTCACTTCCTCATCTCGATCTACTAACAGCTCGGTCTTGTTTCCATAGATTCTAACTAAAACCACATCATCCATTGCGTCACCCACATAGCAACCAATAAGCTTGTTGGTGATTCCATCTGTGAACAGCTGCAATGTAAAAATAATACGTAAGCTACTCAATGATTCTATATTTTCCCATTTGTATGTACTTCAGAAAAATGGGAAAGATGGGTGGAAGTTTTTCCACTTAATGGATCACCCTTAATCCTGTGGATTTTTTTAGTTAATTATTTGACTCAGGTTGAACAGAAACAACTGTTATAACCAAGATATTTGCTAGTCTGTACATTTTAAACAATCTTTAAAAAACACAGACGTGGAAAACTAAGTACTGTGGAAAGATGCAGATTTCTTTTTAAAAGGGCATTTCAAGGTATTTTCTGAGTAACAAGCCATAAGGAGAGAGACAGGAGAAAGACACTAGAATTAAGAAATGCTACATACATCAAAGTAGGACTGTAATAGGAGTTTTCAGGTAAGCAACTGCTTTGAGATCTATTCAGCAACACAACCCACCCCTTCACCTCCCCCCTCCAACAAAACAGGATTTCAGGACATTGTATTGAATTTTTCAAACAAATAAATAGAGCTAGGCAAAGAACAGTAATTCCATTTTGAGGAGGATTTTAAGATTTCAAAATTTAGTTTTGTTCTATGTCAGGACAAAAATACCCTGTTACTTACATCTAGAAAGACCGCAGTTACTGTAAGGTGTTGTCCATATACATTCCACTTTTGGTGTGCACGTACCCCAGTTCAGATTGTTTTGGTCAGCAATGTCTCTGCTGGGGCCTTGCCTGCGCCTTAAGTGTCCTTAAGCCTCCCACCTGAATTATGGCTCCAACCAATGCAGAATGCTTGTGTTTTAGGACTCTATTAGCAGGGAAGGAGGGCATGTCACAAAATACATACGGACCACCATTCATTCAAGTGCTTGTCCACATTATATTCCGCTGCTTTTAACTCAAGCAGCAACCTAGATCATAAGTAGTGGGTGACAGGAGTCTACCTGAACAATGACTGTGAGAAAGCCATGAAAGAGTTAGCATCAGATCTCGATGCTGCTATTATGGAGTGATGTTGGGTGAACATACGTACTGAATCACAAGTACCTGTCCTACATCTCCAGTGTTGGAACACCCATCAAAGAGCTTCAGAAGCTGCTTGACTCTTGTGGAATGAGCTGTAACACTCAATGGAGGGTCTTTGTCCATAGAATCATAGAATATCAGGGTTAGAAGGGACCTCAAGAGGTCATCTAGTCCAACCCCCCTTGTCAAGCCGGGCCTTAAAAACCTCCAAGGAAGGAGACTCCACCACCTCCCTACGTAACGCATTCCAGTGCTTCACCACCCTCCTAGTGAAATAGTGTTTCCTAATATCCAACCTGGACCTTCCCCACTGCAACTTGAGACCATTGCTCCTTGATCTGTCATCTGCCACCACTGAGAACAGCCGAGCTCCATCCTCTTTGGAACTCCCCTTCAGGTAGTTGAAGGCTGCTATCAAATCCCCCCTCATTCTTCTCTTCTGGAGACTAAACAATCCCAGTTCCCTCAGCCTCTCCTCATAAGTCATGTGCTCCAGACCCCTAATCATTTTTGTTGCCCTCCGCTGGACTCTTTCCAATTTTTCCACATCCTTCTTGTAGTGTGGGACCCAAAACTGGACACAGTATTCTAGATGAGGCCTCACCAATGTCGAATAAAGGGGAAAGATCATGTTCCTCGATCTGCTGGCAATGCCCCTACTTATACAGTCCAAAATGCCGTTAGCCTTCTTGGCAACAAGAGCACACTGTTGACTCATATCCAGCTTCTCGTCCACTGTGACCCCTAGGTCCTTTTCTGCAGAAGTGCTACCTAGCCATTCGGTCCCTAGTCTGTAGCAGTGCATGGGATTCTTCCGTCCTAAGTGCAGGACTCTGCACTTGTCCTTGTTGAACCTCATCAGGTTTTTTTTGGCCCAATCCTCTAATTTGTCTAGGTCACTCTGTATCCGATCCCTACCCTCTAGTGTATCTACCACGCCTCCTAGTTTAGTGTAATCTGTAAACCTGCTGAGAGTGCAGTCCACACCATCCTCCAGATCATTAATAAAGATATTAAACAAAACCGGCCCCAGGACCGACCCTTGGGGCACTCCGCTTGAAACCGGCTGCCAACTAGACATGGAGCCATTGATCACTACCTGTTGAGCCTGACAATCTAGCCAGCTTTCTATCCACCTTACAGTCCATTCATCCAGCCCATACTTCTTTAACTTGGCGGCAAGAATACTGTGGGAGACAGTATCAAAAGCTTTGCTAAAGTCAAGGAATAACACATTCACTGCTTTCCCCTCATCCACAGAGCCAGTTATCTCATCATAGAAGGCAATTAGGTTAGTCAGGCATGACTTGCCCTTGGTGAATCCATGCTGACTGTTCCTGATCACTTTCCTCTCCTCTAAGTGTTTCATAATTGATTACTTGAGGACCTGCTCCATGATTTTTCCAGCGACTGAGGTGAGGCTGACTGGCCTGAAGTTCCCCGGATCCTCCTCCTTCCCTTTTTTAAAGGTGGGCACGACATTCGCCTTTTTCCAGTCATCTGGGACCTCCCCCGATCGCCATGAGTTTTCAAAAATAATGGCTAATGGCTCTGCAATCTCACCCGCCAACTCCTTTAGCACCCTCGGATGCAGCGCACCCTGCCCCATGGACTTGTGCACGTCCAGTTTTTCTAAATAGTCCCGAACCACTTCTTTCTCCACAGAGGGCTGGTCACCTTCTCCCCATGCTGTACTGCCCAGTGCAGCAATCTGGGAGCTGACCTTGTGCGTGAAGACAGAGGCAAAAAAATCATTGAGTACATTAGCTTTTTCCACATCCTCGGTCACTAGGTTGCCTCCCTCATTCAGTAGGGGGCCCACACTTTCCTTGATTTTCTTCTTGTTGCTAACATACCTGTAGAAACCCTTCTTGTTACTCTTAACATCTCTTGCTAACTGCAACTCCAAATGTGATTTGGCCTTCCTGATTTCACTCCTGCATGCCTGAGCAATATTTTTATACTCCTCCCTGGTCATTTGTCCAATCTTCCACTTCTTGTAAGCTTCTTTTTTGCATTTAAGATCAGCAAGGATTTCACTGTTTAGCCAAGCTGGTCTCCTGCCATATTTACTATTCTTTCTACACATCGGGATGGTTTGTTCCTGCAACCTCAATAAGGATTCTTTAAAATACAGCCAGCTCTCCTGGACCCCTTTGCTCTTCATGTTTTTCTCCCAGGGGATCCCGCCTATCTGTTCCCTAAGGGAGTCAAAGTCTGCTTTTCTGAAGTCCAGGGTCCGTATTCTGGACTTGTTGGCTAAATCAGAGCCATATTTAATGCAGATAGAAATCTAATAAAGTCTTTGTGCCTGACCTTTCATCCTATCTAGAGGATATCAAAAATGGCTCAGGTCCTGTCAAAGTAGAAGGCAAGTGCCCAAAGTACATGGAAAATGTGATGCTTAGCTCCCCTTTGCTGGAATGTGACTTGGGAAAGAAGACAGGCAGACGTATTACCTGACCGTGATAGAAGTCAGGGGCTACATCTGGCAAGAACTCTGGGTGAGATATCAAGGTCCCCCTGTCTTTATGAAATTCTGTGCATGGAGGTCCTACCGAGAGTGCTTGCATCTTCCTCACCCTCCTAGCAGATATTATTGCTACTAAAAAGGCTGTATTGATCAACAGATGGAATAGAGAACATGCAACTAGAGGCTCAAAATGGGAGGCATGAGGACACTCAAGACATAGGTGCGACCTCAACTGACATGGATGACAAACAATAAACAATGCTTGGGGGTAAATGTGCACCAACAGTGGAATATACATGGATAAGCACTTTAAGAACAACCAAAAATTTTCAGAATTCTCCATGAAAAAGGAATTACAGGTTTTTGTCCAGATCTATTGGGAGCCCCATTTCCAGAGTAGGCTGCTCAGCGGGCTGCCCTGGTGCTGAAGTAGCACCTGGCGGGAGTTGTGTGGGCAAGCTGGCCAAAAACCAGGCAGACAGGTTTGCAGTGGAATCTCATCAAAATCAACAGGGTTATGTGGAATACTTCGTCTGACAAATCAACGAACTCTGGCAAGATGTTTTGTTGAAATTTGTAATGACTAACTTTATAAGTAAGGCTTGCTTCATTAGAGCCAACGTCTCAGGGAAATGTAAAAACTGTGTTAGAAAAGTAAAACTTTTAAATTCTCAGGTGACGGGTCTAGTTTTAGGAAAAAATCTGCACAACAAATAGAAAAGCGATTGGAAACAGGATTTTATCATGAATGCAGAACAACTTAGTGCAAGGTTACTGCAATTTTAAATGAAAAAGACAGGCAAGAAATTTGAAGTCATGCGCCCACAGAAACCATAATCTGTATGTATAGAGAATTTTGTATTGCTGTTTATGCCATTATATTTGTGTCTTCAGTTACCCCCAGTTTACCGTAGTTAAGCTTGCTACAATAAGCATTGATAGAAAGGTTTTCATGAATTTTTAAAGTGAAAACTCATTGGTCTGAATTCCCCTCTAGTTTTTGCAAACCATCTTTTACACCATTGTGCAAATGCATAAGTTAAAAGAAAACTGATTACTAAGCTATTTCATTTTCTAAGATGAGCAAAGTGCAAAAAAGAGTACAGAGCCAGCACAAGTGATGTATACTAATCAAAACTAAGAGTTTAGGTGTTATTAGTAACAACTGACATTCATTTTAAAACACTAATCTGACAGTGTTCTCCTTACAATTTTCCATTTAAAAAAAGGCCTTTTAGTGGTTACTTTCATATTGGCTCACATTCAAAAAAGTCTTCATTCTGCTTTCCTACACACCTGTGGTGCTCCACATGTGCATCTTGGTATGTACACTTGAAGCCCTACCAAGCCCAAAAGTTTCAGCCCAATAAGTAATTTTCTCAAGATGTTCCAAGCGCTCGGAGAAACAACCGTTTATAATGCAAGTGTCCTCTCAAACGTCAATACAGTGTCTCCAGAACACTACAATAAAGTGTTAGTTGAAGACTTTACAGCTTTCAAAATGAACAGCTTTACTTAATTCTGGGCATTGTTTCAGAATAACTAAAGGCAGAACCAGCCTTACAATATTGTATGTTATAGCAATATGCCTTAGAGACTAGATTCTTGTACAATTTTTTAAGTGGAAAAAATTAGGGCTGTCGATTAATCGCAGTTAACTCACGCGATTAACTCAAAAAAAAGTAATCACGATTAAAAAATTAATTGTGATTAATTGCTGTTTCCATCACACTCTTAAAGAATAGAATAGCAATTTAAATTTATTAAATATTTTGGATGTTTTCAACATTTTCATATATATTGTATTCTGTGTTGTAACTGCAATCAGTGTATTATTTTTATTATAAACATTTGCACGGTAAAAATGATAAACAAAAGAAATAGTATTTTTCAATTCACCTCATACAAACACTGTAGTGCAATGTCTTTGTTGTGAAAGTACAACTTACAAATGTAGATTTTTTGTCACGTAACTGCACTCAAAACCAAAACAATGTAAAGCTTCAGAGGCTACAAGTCCACTCAGTCCTACTTCTTGTTCAGCCAATCGCTAAGACAAAAAAGATTGTTTACATTTACAGGAGATTATGCTGCTCGCTTCTTATTTATGTCACCAGAACGTGAGAACAGACATTTGCATGGCACTTTTGTAGCCGACGCTGCAAGGTATTTATGTGCCAGATATGCTAAACATTCTTATGCCCCTTCATGCTTCAGCCACCATTCCAGAAGACATGCTTGCATGCTGATGGCGCTGGTTAAAAAAAACCCTGCATTCTACCACATATTTCATGTTATTCCAGCAGTCTTGGATGATGACCCAGCACATTGTTCATTTTAAGAACACTTTCATTGCAGATTTGACAAAACGAAAAGAAGGTATCAATGTGAGATTTCTAAAGATAGCTACAGCACTCAACCCAAAGTTTAAGAACCTGAAGTGCCTTCCAAAATCTGAGAGAGACGAGGTGCGGAGCATGCTTTCAAAAGTCTTAAAAGAGCAACACTCCACTGCAGAAACTGCAGAACCCGAACCACCAAAAAGAAAATCAACCTTCTGCTGGTGGCATCTGACTCAGATAATGAAAATGAACATGCGTCGGTCTGCACTGCTTTGGATTGTTATCGAGCAGAACCCGTCATCCGTATGGACGCATGTTCTCTAGAATGGTGATTGAAGCGTGAAGGGACATGTGCTAAAGATTCATATCTAGTACATAAATGTCTTGTGACGCTGGCTACAACAGTGCCATGAGAAAGCCTGTTCTCACTTTATAATAATAATAATAATATATGGAGATATCCTATCTCCTAGAACTGGAAGGGACCCCGAAAAGTCATCGACATTTCAGGTGACGTTATAAACAAGAAGCAGGCAGGATTATCTCCTGCAAATGTAAACAAACTTGTTTGTCTTAGCGATTGGCTGAACAAGAAGTAGGACTGAGTGGACTTGTAGGCTCTGAAGTTTTACAATGTTTTTGTTTTTAAGTTCAGTTTTGTTTGTACATAATTCTACATTTGTAAGTTCAACTTTCATGATAAAGACATTGCACTAGAGTACTTGTATTAGGTGAACTGAAAAATACTATTTATTTGCACTGTAAAAAAACAAAAGACTTGGAATCAAAAATAAAGTGAGCACTGTACACTTTGCATTCTGTGTTGTAATTGAAATCAATATATTTGAAAATGTAGAAAACATCCAAAAATATTTTTTAACCATGTGATTAATTTTTTAAAATCGCTTTACAGCCATAGAAAAAAATCAATAGGAAGGGCAAATCTAAATTTTCCAATTACAAAGGCCTTTGTGCAACCACAGATCTAGCAGAGTTGGGAATTTCGACCCAGATTTTTAAAAGGTATTTGAGCATTGCAATGCTGAACAAAGCAACTTCTAACTAATGTAGGAGACAAAGTTTCATTTTCAAAAGTGACTTAGGCACCTAAGTCAATCAGTCACTGCAATGCTTAGTGTTCTAGATTCCTTTAAAGTCTGGACCTTTGTATCTTTAAAAAAATAAAATTTAAAAAAAAAGCAGGGAAAAATACATTGTCTCTAAAGTTAAGAGATTGTTGTGTTTTCCAGGTCAGGGATTATCTAAATTCAGAACACAACAAAAGGGTTATAAATGGACAAAAATGGAGAAAGGCAAGAGGAAGGACTATGGTTACAATAATGCGATCACATGATTATTCTAAGGCACGTATGTCTTGATGGTTAAATAAATTTGTCTTTTTTTAATCCCCTTCTTATAAGTGATATTACATAAACAACCTTAGATTGGTTTGCCGTTTCACAACAAAAAAATTAAAAATGCAGCCTATTTAGTTCCATATACTGAAGATGAACTCCCACCCTACAACAAAATTTATAATTAAGGGTGAGATATAATGTTTGCTGGAATAGGGAAAGAGAAGCCATAGCCTAGATTGTTTTCTTATAACTCATTTTCTTATTGCTACAGACATACTGTAACTACCAAATTGCATGGCAGCACTTCTGAATAATGAGCAGTATCACAGACAGTACTGGAGGATGCTCTAAAGATGTGGTTGCTTGTATAACGGCAGCCTCTCATGTTTCAGCAGCATCTGTGGGGATGCTGTGACATCAAGCTTGTCATAAAGCTGCAGATCTATAGATCCACATGTATACAAGTGCTGTTGTACAAAAGTGAAATATGGGTGCTGAGGAAGGCTGAAGAATACTGGATTGATGTTTTTGACTCTCACCATCTTCATAAGCTGCTCCATGTTATGAGGCAGGACAAGATCAGAAATAAGGATATTCAAAGCCAAACCTAGCAATTGTCTCTATCAGTATTAGTTTGGTTTGATGGCTTTCTTGGTATGGACGTATTATTAGAATGGAAGATCAACAAATTCTGAAGTGTTTACACCAAGGAATGCCACTACACTACCGGCAATAATGTGGGCACCAAAGGAGGCGGTGGCACAATAAGATTGCCAGTGATGGACAAACTGAAAATATCCAGACTGAACACCTTAAGGACCTAAACAGAGGTCGACCCAGGTGGCATGGTCTGCAAGGAGGCCACGTCCCTTTGGGATTTGCCATGAGGTTTACAACATCTAAATAGTCTTTCTTCCTTCAATCCTTCTTCTTCTTATCGCCCCTGGCAAATCCAATAGCATAAATCAGATTGCTCCCCCCTCCCAAACAGCGGTGAGACATGCGCAGAGCTGCCTAGCTGAAGGAGGCTGTGTCTGGGCTCCGCTGACTCTGCAGCTGAACGCCACCTCCTGGTTCCTAGTGCCAGTCGTGCTCCCCTCCTGTGCGTTGGGAGTAGGGTGACCAGACGTCCCGATTTTATCGGGACTGTCCCGATATTTCCTTGTTTGGTGTAATCCCGCGGGCGGCCCCCGGGCGGACGCATCGGCAGCCCAGGCCCATTCGTTCCCGTGGGACCCAAGGGAGACAGGGGGGATGGGGCCTGCTGTCCCCACTCCGGGGCCGCCGTGGGATAGCACCAGCTGGGCAGCAGCCCAGACGCGACTGACATGGGGCTGGGCGCAGAGTGCGCACTGCTAGATCCCCGCAGCAGGCCCGGGGGGTTCGGGCCTGGGCGTCTGAGCCGCAGCCACTGAGCTTGGCCATCGGCCTCTTCCTCCCCCCGCGGCAGTGGGAGCTGCAGCAGCGGCTGCTCCCGAGTCCCACTGCCCGGGGGGGAGAACAGCCACCGCCTGGCCCTGCAGGCCACCCCCCTACTCTCCCTACCACCTGACTGAATCCTGCCTGCTCGGGGCCAGGCCGGACTCTCACTCTCCCTGGCCCCGCGCTCCCCTGCGTCTCCGAGGCCTCCCTCCAGAGCTTGTGGAGGAAGGGTGTGTTTTTGTTGTTGTTTTTTGCCCCGCCTGCCGCTTCCCAATATTTGACTTGGGTGATCTGGTCACCCCAGTTGGGAGCCTTCCTGTTTTTTGTGCAACAGTAAGTGACCGCGGTGAGGCTGGGTAAGGGGGGGGAGGGTGGAAGAAATGGGTGGGGTGAGGGGAAGAAGGGTGGGTGGAATAGGGCAGGGGGAGGCGAATGTGGGAGTGGAGAGAGGGGGATGGAGAAGAAAAGGGGATAGGGGAAATCGCAGGGGGTGGGGGGAGAAGCGGGAGCCTGGCATGCCGCATCCCCTTGGCAGCAGCTGGGGCTTCCCTGTTAAGCAGGCCCATCAAACCCTCACCCTGAGAAATCCTACCCCCCTACACCTGGACCTCTCCGCCGAGTGTCCCCCCCCCCCATTGATCCCTAACCAGCTGCACCTGGACCCCTAACTCATCAAGCCCCACTCCTCCAGCACCCAGACCCCCCGCCGAGCCCCATCTCCCAACACCCAGACCCCCTCCCCCCGAGTCCCAACCACCTTCACCTGGATCCCCTACAGTCCCGTTGCCCCTGCACCGGGAACTCCCCCCCCAACGAGCCCCTGTGCACCCAGATCTCCCACTGAGCCACCTGCACTCA
This sequence comes from Malaclemys terrapin pileata, assembly GCF_027887155.1. NCBI lineage: Eukaryota > Metazoa > Chordata > Testudines > Emydidae > Malaclemys > Malaclemys terrapin. The sequence goes on from NC_071505.1 coordinate 119,263,348, forward strand.
GACTGCAAACACAGAAACCTCTCACCCCACACCTGGATCTTCCCACCCTAAGCCCCTCCACACTTGGGTCCTGCTGGGCTGAGCCTGCCCACCCACACCTGGTGTGCCTGGTACTGAGGGGTGTTTCTGGGGCAGGCCCAGCCCTTGTACTGTGTCAGGGTTGGGTGCAGCCTCACTGCCAAGTCCTCGTACTGGGGGAGGTGGGGGCTTCAGGGTGATCTCCCACCTCAATGCAGCCAGTGGCCTGTGTTCCCCACTGCCATGCTGGAGCCACATTTATGTATTGACAAATAAAATTGGCATAATTTTAAAATAATGTGCACATAATTTTAAATTTTTTGGCATAAATTAAAAACAATAGGATGAAAACAAGAGTGGCATTTGAGCGGAGTATCAAGGAAACTGTGGCAGTGAGATATGTTAGATCATTGACATGGTTCTCACTTAGATGGCATGAGAGGTTTACAACCAGACTGGAAAACAACCAAACACTGAAAGTCTATTGGCAGGGGTAATGGACATCAGAGAAAGAATGGAACAAGAAACAAATCTGTTCTGGTGCACTGAGATGGATAAGACCCTACTGGAACCTTTCTCCCTACCAGAAGGTGTGGGGAAGAAAAAGGGATCAGGGTGGATGGATAAATAAATAAATAAATTCTTTTTACAAATGAACGAGTTTAAAATTGAATTTGAATTTAATACAAAACTACGTTAAGGCGTAAATTTCTTATAATGTTTTAAAACATTTACATAAAAAGTAAATATGCTGAATCCACAAGCCTTTATCAAAAGCGTTGCGTGTTCTATATAAAGAAAGAATCAGAAGGAAAACATTTAACTTTTGAGGTCAAGCTATATTAATATGGCACAACCGGTCAGATACCGCATTAAGGGTTTGTTTTGTTTAATAAAATTAAGTTGTATATGCTGTTGTGTATTTAATTAAATTCGAGTTACCATCCTAATGCAGCTTGACACAAATCATGAGCAAAAAGTTAATTATCTAGTAAATAAACAATATATCATTCACAATTTTCTAACATGCTAAAAAGGTATAATTAATTAGAATATGAAAATATTAATCCATATAATTGTTTAAATATATATAATTAATAGGGTTGTACCTCCCCAGGTAACAAAAAGATGTACAAATCCAGTGTAAAGGCTCAATTTAGTTGTAAATCAACATATTTTAATGGTTACATCAACCAATGAGAATGCACCTTTCTTTACATCCTAATTGAAGTATAAAGGGAAAAGTTGATGAAAACTGATTTAACCCTGAAAGGGACCCCATTATATTTTTGGGCAGAACACAGTGAGATCATCCTCCAAATTGCTGGAGCTTCTGGTACCTTTACATTTTATAAAAGGTGATCTTTAAATGAGGCTTTTCTCATTTCACACAATACGCATTCAGTACACAGGTCAAGCTCATGAGGACATCAGAAGAGATAATAAAGAACACAATAGTAGTCAGATATCAGCTCTGACACACACAACAGCATAAATTCCTCAATACATGAGGAAACAGTCTGTGTTAACATTAAGACAGACCGACCGACCACAAAGTTCTTTATATTGGTGTCCTTAGTCTTCTGAATTGCTATATAGTTTTCTCATGAACTATTTCATACCTATTGTGTATTCCCGCCCCCCAGTGCAAGTCTCATTAAAGTTAATGGAAACTACGTACATCAAGGAAATTAGATCTTACCACCGGATAATTTAGAAATTCCACTCAAGGTCCTTATTAGCATCTATTTGTAACATGCTGCTATAAATAATTATTTGCAACCAGAAGTCTTTTAGATTTAATAAGCATTCCTCATGAGCTCTTGTTTGACAGTTTTAGAGGTAATTTTCATGTCCATCTGAATAATACTTTCCATTTTGTATCATGAAATGAAAATCAAAATTAAAAGGCTTCAAAACTAGTACACACAAAAATTAAGTGCATGTAGACAAAATGTATTTTATATACAAGTTTCTTTCTTTAATCATGATGTCCCTAATACAGTATTAGGAAAAGTGTCATTTGTAAACAAACGAGAGATTTTAAAATGAGGTGCAATGAAGAAAAAGGATTCCATGGCAAAGAAAAAGCACGAGATGGGCATCACAAATGAAGAGAGCAGTCTCTGACTAAGGAGAGACACGTAAGGAACAGAGGCCTACATAGCAATGCAGAGTGATCAAGACAACGCATGGCCTAGCGTGGGATGAGGTTCAAAGACTTCACAGAACATCCTGAATACCAGGAAGGAAATTCTAGAAGTATATTCTGAAATAGAAAAGTCGACGTAGGTGACAAAGTGGATGAAATGCAGTTCTGATGCCTGTAGCAGATAGTTTGGCAGGAAGATTCTGGATCCCTGGAAGTATTTTAGTCAATATGAGAAATTAAAAATTTCAGCTGAAGGCCAAGCCAAGATAAATTCTGACTGTTTTTGGAAATAGTAACAAGTGGGCTCACGATACCACACAAGAAATGTGGTGGGGAAGAGAGTTTGAAGTAGAACTGTTGATCTAATCACAGTTAACTCACGTGATTAACTTAAAAAAATTAACTGCGATTAATTGCAGTTTGGATTCCCCCCCCCCTACATTTTCAAATATATTGATTTCAATTACAATACAAAATATACAGTGCTCACTTTATATTATTATTTTGGTTACAAATATTTGCATTGTAAAAGTGATTAAAATTTTTTTCAATTCACCTCATGCAAGTACGGTAGCGTAATCTCTTTATTGTGAAAGTGCAACTTACAAATGTAGATTTTTTTTTGGTTACATAACTGGTCAATTAATTCAATCTATGCCCTGTTTGTTCTAGAACTGATCTCTCCAGATCACAACTGCAGCATATGGGCAGAGTAACGCAGGCAAGCTTACACTGCTGCTGTCCATGCTAAACATATTTTTAGAAAATTTAGTCTCCAGACTTTCGTCGACAGAGCAGCTTTCAGAAGGAATTAATTCACAATACGTTTTTTAAATATAGTACTGTGTTTCAGTCCATACCTATTCCGATGGTCCATCGACAATTATATTCACAACTCAACTGCTAGCATAACATAATCAATTGCAAATGCTGCTGTTGACTAAACATAAAGGGGTCAGACAGATGGATGAGCGAGTTCTTTTGTTTATGCCAGAAGCAATCTCACTACATAATTATGATATCTGTAAATAAGATGTTTGATTTTGCTTCTTAAGAATCTTCTCCTAAATAAGAGAGAAAGGATAGTCCAGGTTAGGGTGCTAGCGTGCGAGTCAGGTTCATTTCCCTGCTTCTGGGTGAGTCACTTAGTTTCTCTAAGCCTCAGCTCCCTATCTGTAAAATGGAGATAACTTCCCTAACTCAGAAAAGTGGTGTGTGAATAAATACATAAAAGATTTGAGACACTTAGATATTATGGTAATGGGGGCCAAACAAGGAGTTAAATCAGATGAAAATGGTAACTTTAAATTTGCATCATCCCCCTCCAGAGGATATTACACACAACAGTTATAAGCAATCAAAAAAAAATATTTTAGAAGTGTCACCTCAGCCTTACCTGTAGTATCACTATAACACTAAACCTTATGAACCAAGGAGCAGAACCAAAAAAAATAAAATAAAATAAAATAAAATAAAAAATTGCCAAGTTCAAATATTTCTACAAGCTGACAGGTCATAACTGACATCAAATCTGCCAGGCACTTACACTATATTCCAAGGTGCTAAATGTGGAGACCCCATTACTGAACTATTAAAGTTGAAATTTTACAAGCACAAAATCAAGGAATTTCAGTTACAAGCTATACAAACTAACTCTACTCCACTGACCACAGTATTTTGTTTAATTGAATACAATCTTACTTTCAATATACAGTGAAGTCTGTTTTAAGCGGTCACTGAAAGGACTAGTTTTTGCATGCTTCTGGGTTGTGAACCCCAGAACATGAATTTAGAAGCACTAGCTAGATCCCCAGTGGAAAAACTGTCAGCCTTTCTGGGCCACATTCTGATGCCAACTTTAGAGGACTGTAGGTGACATAGGAGGAAATAACTGGCTGGCTGCAGACTCCAAAAGATGAAAATCTGTGTGAATAAATGTCCAGGCCTATACATGATTGCACAAGATTACATACAATTAATAGCAAACAACATAGTGCCTACACCCTACTCCCAATGATAACATTCATATCTACTTCAGGGGGGAGCACGATCATGCTCTCAACATACAAGTATACAGTGTATCATTTTCACTTAATTTATTTTTAGCTTATATTTCCAATATTACATATTTCAAAGCAACACAAACTAAAATTTGAGACATTTGGAGGAACCCTAATTTCTTCTTGATTATACAGAGAATTGAACCAGTTCCTATTAATCCCTGCATCCTTTAGCTATGTTGCACATTTTGTGGAGCATTAAGGTTCTTCTCCAGCTTTTGTTTTCATGTTTCTATCCAGACACTAATTTGACTTTAACTCCCTTCTTATTATCTTACTCTTGGATAAATCCAGATCACATAACTTTCTAGACCTACTCTTCAAGTTGACTATGGGTAAAGTTGGGACTTATGAGCTTAAGTCACTTAGGTTTAGAACCACAAAGGTGCTTTGGTGCAATGCTAAACATTGTAACACCTAATTTTTAGATGCCTTGCTGCCCAGTGGAATTTTCAGCCCTTGGGTAGGTGCTCAGGTTCCCTATACAAAGCATGAGGAGAGTCTGGTGCCTAAGAACAGGATTCATGGAAGCCAGCATGCTAATGGGGACCCATGTAAACTAGCCAGTAGGAAATTCTGAGAAGACAGGAGGGGTCTAGGCCCCACCCCTGAAAAAAACCATTAAGCACCTAATTCCAGGCTGGAGTGAGGCACTTATCTCTGCTCAGGTGCCTAAGACAGGTCAGCTCTATCTCAGGGGAAAAAAACAGGCCTCCAGCCAAGTATAGCTAATAACCCAACAGTCAAGACACACACTCAGAATGAAGGAGACCTGTTTTCAAATCCCCACTGTGCCAGATTTGGAGCAAGAGTCTCCTACAACCTGGGTGAGTACCTAACCCCCAGGATATAGAGTCACACATGCTCCCCCTCTTTGGCCCAATGAATAGTGGAAGAAGAAGAGTCAGAGAGACCAACATCAGAATACCCAATAACCTGGAGGTTAGAGCACTCATCTGGGATATGGGAGAGAAAGTAAAGTCCATGCTCCAAATCAAAGCAGAGTGGGAATCTGAAAACAGGTCTCCCACATCCCAGGTAAGTGCCCTAACCACTGGGATGTTGAGTATGCTGAGACGAGACCCCTTCTTTCCTCCCCTGCACCCACACAGAATATTCTAATCTGGTCACCCCCAGCTGTCTTTTGTGTGAGGGCCCCACAAGTGAGATATGCGAGGAATGCCTTGTTTGACAATTTTGCCAGTCTTAGGCCTGAGTTAGGATGCTGAGCAGTTTGGCAGTGTCAAGACTTAAATGGTTTTGTGCATGCCCACCAATGGAAGCTTTGTCGCCTAGAGAATTTAGGCATCTCCAGGGTAAGGCAGCAGTTGAGCATGGGTTTGTGGATCTCAGTGGCATCTAAATGTTGGACTTAGAGGCCTAAAGTGGTAGTTAGGTACTTAAGTCTATTTTTGAATCTAACCCTTAGGCCCTTTTGAAAATATTCCCCTCTATCTTTAACTTTTAACATTTAAACAATTTTTAGGTTTAACAACTGCACTGCTGAGCAATTTAACAGAAACATTGGGATTATGGGTAGAAATTGACTGAAGTACCACTTCCTCCTCTCCCATCACATCTAATGTAATTCATTAAGAATAAAGCACCAAACAACAAATGGTATGCATAATTTGTAAATCAATATTGTCATCAGTTAAAATTTAATCTTTTGTATCAGGGGAACCATATTAATGATACTAACCATTCATTATATTAACTATTATTCTGTAGTGAAATAAAACATACCAGTTTTACATACAAGGTCTATAACCATGTTTTCACATTCTTTCCATTTTTGGAACATCAATTGGGAACGTTTTTATTGTTCTGAAATTATTACAAGATCCTCCTGTACTGAAGTAAGGCAAAATGAAGAAGGCAGAATTCTAGCATTCAAGTGTACAAGCTTTAACATATGGGTCAAAAATCATGCAAGTTGTACACAGAACAGAAGTATGTCTGAGACAGCGTGCAGTGGATATATTGACTGACTTGTCCCAAAGTCCTCCTGTTAATATTTTTGGTTTCAATTTTTTTATTATTAAAGATCTCACTCCGGTTACTATATGAAAAGACTTGCACAAACAGAAGAGAAAGTGACTATACAAAGTTGTCAAAACCACAATTTAAACAAGCATTTCTCATTTGTACGTAATAGTACATAGAACATTTCAGATAAAAGTGTAATTTTAATGTTGGTGCCCTATTGATTTTGAAATACCTGTTTCATGTCCTTCACTCCCTCTGGCAAATCAACCACTGATCCTCCAGTAAGGGTAAAGAGAGAAGCAGCTGGTGAGGGTAAATGGAGTAGTTCTTTTAAGTGTAAATATGGGCTTCTGTCAAATAACCTCCAATGTTCAACGTTAGTTATCTGAAAACAATTCTTGCAGCACCCCCATCCATTCCCAAATTCTAGGCCTACTAAGTTTCCTGCACTAACATGTCACTGCAAATCCCACCACTCATTCGGGTCAGGACCTTTGATAATGCAACAATCAATGCTTTGTCTATAATGGAAAGTTGCACCAGTGTAATTCTTTTTTTTTTCCTGGCAGAAACTGACATGAGTTCATATGCAAATTGTCTTGTATATAGGTTTATCCCACTACTTAAACTGAAATACTTAACCCACTTCCAAATTGACTTACAGCAGCATGTTACTTTTTTTAAAAAAGGCACTGCCCTGCAAAACACCACTATTGCCTTATGACAACGTGCAGGGGAGTGAACAGGTGAGCCTGCACTCGGATCACTTGGACACCAATTAGCTCTCCCACAGTAAGATGACTGAGGTAATTAGATAATCAGGATGGGTGAAAGAAAGAGTCAATTAGCCCATCAGCCCAGAAGGATAGAGGCACAAGAAGGAAATGCAAGGGGAGTGAGGAACAGGGCTAGCTGAGCCCAGTCTCAGAGGCCTCAGTGAAGGGACACTTCTGCTCCTCTCTGGTACTGAAAAGAAGGCTAAAAGCACAAAAGATATGGAAAATAGTCTGATGCATGGAGATTGTAGCGGTGTTTGTGGAGGGAACTCCAGTAAATGGCACTATGAATGCACAATCAGTGCACTTTCTGCATTGCAAGAAGACAGGAGTGAAGGTGCACCCTGTTACATTCCTCTATCAAGTTTAGACAGTTTTCTGATTGTAGCAAAAACTAGCTCAGTTCTCTAAGGTTTCTATACAGTGGATTTACCAAAACAGTGGTGATGGTGGGGGTTAAAAAAAAAGCTATCCATAGACATTAACAGTGACTGAACCAGGATTAGGAACCATATCTAGTGTGTTCCTAGGGCACGTTATTTGCTCTTTTCCCCACATCTTACCCCAAAAGAGTGGCTCAGTTTTTGTCTAGAACAGGGGTCGGCAACCTTTCAGAAGTAGTGTGCCAAGTCTTCATTTATTCACAGTAATTTAAGGTTTTGCGTGCCAGTAATAAATTTTACATTTACAGGGGCAGCAGATGGAACCCCAGACTGGCAGCGGGCTGAGCGGACTGGTGGTCGGAACCCCAGGCCGGCAGTGGGCTGAGCAGCACTGCCGGTCTGGGGTTCCATTCGCTGGCCCCTGCCAGCCGGGGTCCTGGTCACTGGCCCCACTCAGCCCGCTGCCGGCCAGGGGTTCCGTCCATCCAGGCCGGCAGCGGGCTAAGAGGGGCCGGCGAGGGGGACCCCAGGCCGGCAGCAGCATGCCACAGTAAATCAGCTCGTGTGCCGCCTTTGGCGCACATGCCATCGGTTGCCGACCCCTGGTCTAGAAGGACCACACTCTTAAGGATGAAAGGGTAGTTCTTTCAATCTTTGTCTCTCTTCAGGCTGTCAAACAAAGGTCCAACAACAACTGGCAGTTTTTCCCCTGTGAATGCTTATATAATAGGTATTTGATTAAGACCACCAATGTACTTTATATTAGAATATAACACTTGACCAATATCATCCAAAACCACACTTCAAAAAGCTCTTCGGGCCTTTTTGCTGTCAGAATAATTGTCCACTACCAGTCAGTGAATGTATGGCTGAAACCTAATCAATAGGGAATTTTTTTTCAATTTTAAGTCTGTTCTTTTAATTTGTTTAAAAGTTAGTTTAGCCCTCTCTAACATTCATTTTTATTTCTATGGCAGGAATGAGCTAGAGTCCTCTGATGCAGACTATATCACCTTGCTCAAAGTCCAAACCTAAAACGTACAAATCTAACCATGAAATGAGAGAAAGAACTCTGATCCTTTTAAACAACATTCTCCTTTTAGAAGAATCAGTTTCCTAAACCAGATTAGCGAATAAGGTGAACAATCATTTTTAGCTACTCTTCATGTTCTTCAATTCCATGCAGGCACTTCCTTTCTTTCCTTTATCCCTGGCAACAGCTGAGGCCTCTCTAAGAGTGAATTTCTAGATCAGAGGTGGACAATCTACGGCCCGGGGGCCACATCAGGTCCTTCGGACATTTTAATATGGCCCTTGAGCTCTTGCCAGGGAGCAGGATCTGGGGCTTGCCCCGCTCCATGCAGCTCCCAGAAGCAGCACCATGTCCCCCCTCTGGCTCCTATGGGTAAGGGCAGCCAGGGGGCTCCATATACTGCCCCAAGCACCACCCCCGCAGCTCCCATTGACCAGGAACTGTGGCTAATGGGAGCTGCAGGGGTGACACCTGCGGACCGGGCAGTGCGCCGAGCTGTCTGGCCAGGCAGAAGCTGGAGGGGGGAAACATGCCGCTGATTCTGGGAGCTGCTTGAGGTAAGTGCCGCCAGGAGCCTGCACCCCGATCCCCTCCCGTGCCCCAACCCCCTGCCCAAATCCCCCTCCCGCCCTCTAAACCCCTCAGTCCCAGCCCAGAGTACCCACCTGCACCCCCAACCCCTCATTCCCCAGCCCCCACCGCCGGAGCCTTCACCTTCCCCCCCCCCCCTCCAACCCCCTGACCAGAGCCCCCTCCCACACCCTGAATTCAACAGCCGGCACCCCCCCGCCCCCAATTTCATGAGCATTCATGGCCAGCCATACAATTTCCATACCCAGATGTGCCCCTTGGGCAAAAAAGTTTGCCCACCCCGTTCTAGATCCTCTCCTTGTATAAGGGACAGATTAACATTAAAGCACAGCTTAAAAAAAAAAAAAGGCAACTCAAAATATTAAGGTCCAATGTTTCTATAAGTTATTTTTCCTCATACAGTGATTTAAAAAATACTTATGAATTTAAGCTACAGTGCAACAAGCCATGTTTTGTAATTTTTATAATACTAAGCCATGTGTGAGTGAGCCATTAGTGCATAGGGCCAAAGTCCTTGTCAAATATAATACACCCAAGCTACACAGTAATGGTCTAGGAATGCACACCCTGATGTGGCTGTTTTTTAAACTGAGACTACAAGGCAAGCGTGCAGTTGCTGCTCCATCTGGTCATATTATGCAGTTTTTTTTAACTGTAGGCAATTAAGGTATTCAAGCATTGTCAGGTGATCAGAAAGTACATGCTAACTCAGCCTGAAAGATATCACCGGTTGCATAAACAAGATGCCACCATGGGTGTGTTATTTAGAGCACACCTTCGGTCATTAGTGCTGCATGAAAAAATGTTCTATTTAGAGATGATTCAGACATATGATGTATTCTATTTTCTTCTCCATTTTCCTTCAGTCATCTTTATCAAAAATATTTGAAGGCAGCCATCACTGTGATATTTAAGTTCCTGAAGCAAGTCACAGTCCCTTTATAAGTAATATCAAATTCCTCCACAACAACTAACTGTGCTGCCAAGAAGAGGATTATGACTGGGGATTCTATAAATCACTTTGCCATGGAAAAACAAGGGATTTGTGTTTTTACAGAGAATGTGTGGTTTTTATATTTTGTGAAAAAATAAAAACATTAGGGATGCCAATAATCTCAGTTAATGCATGCGAGCAACGCAAAACAAATTAACTAGATTAAAAAATAGTCACGATTAATCGCACTGCTAAACAATAGAATAATTTAAATTTATATAAATATTTTGATTTTTTCTACATTTTCAAATATATTGATTTCAATTACAACACAGAATACAATGTGTACAGTGCCCATTTTATATTATTTTATTACAAACATCTGCACTGTTAAAAAAAGATAAAAAATAATATTTTTAAAAATCACCGCTAAAGACCATAATGAGTTTGGTGAGGTCAAATTTCATGTTGATGGTAATATGCTGTTCTGTAGATTATGTTTGAAGGCAGGCAACTGTAGAACATATGGAAAGCACTAAACTGAATGAAAACTAACAAAAACAAGGAGGCTAAAACAGCATGGCCGACAACAGCAAAAAACAATGCACTGTGTGTGGTTCATTCACTGATGGCACTGGGAGGCTTCAAACTTCCTTAAAATTGTAAATATATCAATAAACATGTTCAACTGATATCTATCTATCTATATACATAGATATAGATATAGATATTGTGACTAAGGAAACTAAAATTCAGCGTTTCATTTTAATTGTGGAAAAACATGGATTTTTATGCTTTATCAGAGAATTTGGGGGGGGGGAAGGGGTTAAATCACAAAAAAACTAGGATCCCTGATTATGACTTAAGGTGATAGACATACAGATTAACACTTAGACTACAATAATTTGTTCTCATAAAAATGTCCTTAATAGTAATAAAATGGGAAATATGATGCATTAGTAGAAATGTTGCTATTTAGAGTTTAGATTTCCCAGGAGACATCAGCAGATCTTCAAGTGCACTGCAAGGGACAAGACCAAAAATATTACCAACAATCAAGACCAAACATGCTTAATATCATATCACAAGCTGTTTAAAATGTTTTAGTATTTCACTGATATACACTTGTGAAAAATTAAAATGAAAAAGCCTTTATTTTTTTTTTACTATATATAAGGGCTGTCAAGCGATTAAAAAAATTAATTGTGACTAATTGCACTGTTAAACAATCATAGAATACCATTTATTTAAATATTTTTGGATGTTTTCTACATTTTCAAATATACTGATTTCAATTACAACAGAATACAAAGTATACAGGACCCACTTTATATTTTTAATTACAAGTATTTGTACTGTAAAAAACAAAAGAAATAGTATTTTTCAATTCACCTCATACAAGTACTGTAGTGCAATCTCTTTATCATGAAAGTTGAACTTACAAATGTAGAATTATATACAAAAAAATGCACTCAAAAACAAATAAAGGTAAAACTTCAGCGCCTACGGGTCCACTCAGTCCTACTTCTTGTTCAGCCAATCGCTAAAACAAGTTTGTTTACCTTTGCAGGAGATAATGTTGCCCGCTTCTTGTTTACAATGTCACCTGAAAGTGAGAACAGGCATTCTCATGGCGCTGTTGTAGCCGCTGTCGCAAGATATGAATCTTCAGCGCATCTGGCACATAAATACGTCCCTTCATGCTTCAACCACCATTCCAGAGGACATGCGTCCATGCTAATGACAGGTTCTGCTCGATAACAATCCAAGCAGTGTGGATTGACGCATGTTCGTTTTCATTATCTGAGTCAGATGCCACCAGCAAAAGGTTGATTTTCTTTTTGGTGGTTTGGGTTTTGTAGTTTCCACATCAGAGTGTTGCTCTTTTCAGACTTCTGAAAGCATTCTCCATACCTCATCCCTCAGATTTTGGAAGGCACTTCAGATTATTAAACCTTGGCTTGAACGCTGTAGTTATCTTTAGAAAACTCACATTGATACCTTCTTTGCATTTTGTCACATCTGCAGTGAAAATGTCCTTAAAATGAGCAACATGTGCTGGATCATCATCCAAGACTGCTATAACATGAAATACATGGCAGAATGCAGGTAAAACAGAGCACGGGACATACAATTCTCCTCCAAGGAGTTCAGTCACAAATTTAATTAACACATCATTTTTTTAACGAGCGTCATAAGCATGGAAGCATGTTCTCTGGAATGGTGACCGAAAAATGAACAGGCATACGAATGTTTAGCATATCTGGCATGTAAATACTTTACAATGCCGGTTACAAGAGTGCCATATAAATGGTGTTTTCACTTTCTGGTGACATTGTAAAGAAGAAGCAGGCAGCAGTATCTCCTGTAAATGTAAACAAATTTATTTGTCTTAGTGATTGGCTGAACAAGAAGTAAGACTGAGTGGACTTGTAGGCTCTGAAGTTTTACATTATTTTGTTTTTGAATGCAGTTATGTAACAACAACAACAACAACATCTACATTTGTAAATTGCACTTTCACAACAAAGACTGCACTACAGTACTTGTCTGAGGTGAATTGAAAAATATTTCTTTTATCATTTTTACAGTGCGAATATTTGTAATGAAAAATATATATTTGTATTTCAATTACACCACAGAATACAATATATATGAAATTGTAGAAAAACATCCAAAATATTTAATAAATTTCAATTGGTATTCTAATTTAATTTTTTCAAGTTAATCGTGTGAGTTAAAGGTGATTAATCGACAGCCCTAATATATATACACACACACACTTTTCTGTCCCCATTCTACTTTTTAAACGTCAGAATAAACCTGTTTAATAGAAGAAAGTTCAAAATAGTTTAGCCACAACCAAAACACTTAAAATCTGAAGCCATACAATAGCCATAACACACACCAGGAAAGCTCCAGAACAGAAAAGGAACACAGATGAAGACAACCAAGGAAAGGAGGTAGTGGCCCAAATCAAGAAAGACAATCAATTCTATGGGTGATGGAAGGAGAACAAGGAGGAATAGGAGTAAAGGTGGAATGGGGTATAAAATAGAAAGAAAAAAAGTTATTTCAATAACAAAAGTAGGAATCTTACTAGCAGAGTCCTGGCTTAGGTGGTTGTACTTGGTACCTACAATAAAAGAATTACATTCTTGTGCAAACTGTCAAGCCTAAAAAAGCAAATATACTGATGAATGCAAGTAATCAAGCATCGGTGGGGGGAGGGGTAGCTCTACAAAGTAAGTGGCCAATCCCTATAAATCCTGAAGAGATCTAAGACACAGGTGCTTCCAAGAAGATCTAGAGGAAAGTGATGATGACTTCATAATACAAGTACTTACAGCCTTAGCTAGATGTATCAGGTATCATGCAAATCTAAACAAAAAAAAGTGTGTAAATAAATCCATCATTTTGATTTACATTAATTGATGCTTGCTGTTAGAGGGTACAGAAGAGAAGAGGCTTTCATCAACATCCTCACCACCCTATGCTGGAAACATGGGGGACACTGCACTGAAACAGAGAAATGGTGGATAGATACAGGGGGAGCTACCCTCTGCCCCAGAATGTTAAACTGAGTGGTGGCAACAAAGGTAAAATAACCAATTAAATCTTCTAAAGCATCCCTGTTATGAAACGATCCAATACTTATGGCACAAGTCTTTGACAGGGTGCATTATGGGGATTTTGAGTTGGCATTTGTCAGACAGGCAAGTGGAATTTCCATATTGGAACAGACCCATGATCCATTCTGAGCTAAGATGGGAGATCAGTCTCCTGTACTTATTTTATCCTTGGTCTCTGTCAAGATTGGTAACAAGGATTCCACTTGTGGTGGGACATGTGGAAAGCAGATGAAATGACTATCTTTATGTTACATAGGCCACCAAAACCAGTGACAAAGATTTTCTTATTACTAATAAGGGTGTGACCAAACAGCTGAAGACATTAAAGAACTTAAAAGGAAAGTGGCAAGATTCACTCACTCACATGAGCACACTGTACAAAGTCTAGGAGGTGAAAAGTTAATACCAGACAAGTGAAACTTCAAGTTTCCTTATGAAGTCATTATCAATTATCTTTTAGAAAAGTCTATAGTTTGTTTCATCTTAATACTGACTGTAGCCAATTTCTGAATAATACAAGGAAGACCAAAATCTGCAGTTAGACCAGTGGAACAGAAGGGAATTTAGCTCAAGCAGCATAAATTTTGATGACACTGCTTTGGATTATTGTAACCAAGGCCAATGAAGCAAGAGGAAGAGCATTCTTAAGTATCTGGAGATAAAAATAGAAACACAGTTCTATATTGCTCCTAGCTTTTTCCCAGGAGCCACTATTCTTGTGAGATTTAAACACAACTACATGAAGAAAAATCTTTAGGTAGAAGAGGACTTTGTCTTTCCACACAACTGTTGGCAGAAAGAGGCAGTTTGATCATTTACTTTGGAATTCTTCCCTGTACGTGGATAGGGACACAGAGAAGCAATACAGAATGATTATTTCCTTATTTCGGAACCAATTCTGTATTATGCAACACTTATCACTAGGCTTTCCGATAAAAGCAAGCAATCATTCTGAAGCATTACAGTACACACATATAAATAGTTAAGCAGGGGTTCTCAAACTGGGGGTCGTGGGGTTATTATGTGGGGGGTTGCGTGCTGTCAGCCTCCACCCCAAACCCTGCTTCACTTCCAGCATTTATAACAGTGTTAAATATTTTTTAAGTGTTTTTAATTTATGGGGGGGGGGCGCACTCAGAGGCTAGCTGGGTGAAAGGGGTCACCAGTACAAAAGTTTGAGAACCACTGGGTTAAAGGATTTTCCTCCTTTGCTCAAATGTTAAGCTAACAATTATATTTGGAAAAAATAATTTTAAATGGACACACTAGTATAATATTTATAAATACAACGAATTACAAATCGTAAATGAAGGAATGATTAAGCAGCAGCAGACTATTCTAAAATGCAAGGCAATTGGAAGACACACTAAGTAACTTGGAATGGTTTTGGCCGCTTCACATTACATTCTTGCAAGTAAAAATTAGTAAATTTACTAAGTTAAACTTTGAACTTTCTACCCTTCCAATACACTATGCTGACAGTATGAATATAAAGAGCAAAGGTGGCTAGATGTAGAGTTCAATTATGAGAAAACCCACACTACTGACTAGTTCTGTCCACTCCTCAGCAAGTTCCTAGGCTACTCTGCCACAGTCCTACTACATTTCAGACAAGTCAAACCTGTATTCCACTGAATATATATCTCCAGTTTTTATTTCTTTGCTAGATGTGTGGTCCTTCTCTCTCTTCTGTCCCAGTAAAGCCAATACAGACTTTTCTCTCAAAATCTGTTTTGGTTTAGCACCCCACTGCACTGATCTTTGGAGCGGAAGTTTGTGTATGCACATTCTCGCTTCTACTGTTACTTGTGTGCAACATTTTAAAAATATACTAGACTGCAAAAGAAAATGGTGATTGAAGGAATCTCAGTATGAATAAAGTTCTTCAGTTGCACAAAGACACAGAAGAACAAAATGACAAAATCTGCATACCTATTTTTAAGACCACAACTTTTCTACTTGGCTGAAAAATAATTTCCATTAGCTTCTTAGAGCAATTTTTATAGTTGTCTAAATATATATTTATTACATTAGTTATAGCATGTTCATCCTCAAAAGAACCAACCATCAGTCTTCAGGGGGTTTTATTTTGTGAACTCTCAGCTTGGAACAGAGCCAAAATTACGAATGTGATATTCCACTGCTATAAACAGCACTAAAATGTTACCAAGAAAAAGGGTCAGCCGTTAAGCAATAAGGTTTCAGTTTCATTTACTTGTTCTCCTGTGCAAGAAAACAAATACATGAAACTGAAATGTGGAAAGGCAACTGGACTTGATGGAGGGTCTAATTATTATTCCTTTGGGACAGGAATATAGAAGTGGCTGCTTGTCTTCTTTAACTCTTGCATGGAGACAACGCAGATACCCAGGCTGTGGAGCAGACAAGTGGCTGCACTACTCAAATCACATAAAAACCTTAACTCTGCAAAGAGCTACCACCCAATATCCATACATTGCTCAACCTACAAGCCATATGAGAGGATTATAATTAGTAGAATATCACCAATAGTGGAAGGGTAGCTGACTGATAACCAAGCTGGTTTCTGCTTAGGATATTCATGCTATGGCAAAGTTGCAAACCTAACTCAAGACATCTAAAATGGTTTAGAATCTTGTTCATCTGTCAGCTGCTGATGAAACTGTGAACCCTAGTGCACAATTGGCAAGAACTCTGAGAAATAGCAAGATGGTCCAGGTCATCTCCTCCCTGCTTGAGGACAGACTTTTTTTGTTGAGGTGGATGGTCAAAAAAGTCAACAGCACGCTCACCAGAATGGATTGCCCCATGATTCTATCAGCCTTGCTGTGTAATGTTCACACAGACATGCGAAGATTCATTTATGCAGATCTTTGTATCATCACCCAGTCAGAAAGATTTGAGGACACTGAGCGCATTCTAATTGTCTCTCTGAGTATACCTGGAAAATATTATCACACATGGTTCCTGAATGCCAATCTTAGCAAGCCCCAAGTGTGCACCTTTCACATGGAAAAACCCTCAGGCCATGCAAAAACTTCAGATATCCTGGGATGGAACAATCCTTGAGCATTATGAGTATCTGGTGTACCTTGGGGTCACATCAGACTGAATGCTGACACTCAAAGAGCATCAAGAAGTTAAAAGAAAAAGGGAATTCCAGGAGTTGTGTACTGCATAAACTAGCTAATAAAAAAGGGGAGCTGACCCCCCAAAAAGTCTGAGCAACCAGTTTCACCCTGTGTTACTCAACTGCAGAGTACTGCGCCCCAGTATAATCATGCTCCAGCCACACATACAAAATTGATACTGAACTCAATCGATCCTGTAGGATCATCACACGGACTTTGAAAGACTCCCACACAGTTGCTATGCTGCCTCGAGGGAACTGCATCACCATCAGTGAGGCAGGATGCCTTCAGTCAATAGGAGAAACAAAAACAAGTGCATGATCTAAGACATCCATTGTATGGACACATTCTACCACCCAAGAGGCTGAAATCCAGAAAGATCTTTGCCTCTGAAAATCTCTTACCCCCAAATACTACTGTGGTAAGTTACAGCGTAACAAATTGAAGGGGAATATTGATCATCTTTGAGAACCTGGTTCCTTTAGAACTTCCCCACCTCCCCCCAGGTACTGACATTGTACGAACATACTGGTGTACTCTAAACTGAGACAAAGCTGGGGTGGCAAAGATTGGTCATAATATGACCAAGTAGAAGCTGAGGAATGGCCCCAAATGTGAATGTGTACAGCCTTGGCAAACAGTTCAACATTACCTGACGCACTGCCCCCTGTCAACATCCTGTCCTCCTGAAGATAAGCTTTTGAAATAAGTGACACCATCGGGTCAAACATAAGAATGGCCATACTGGATCAGACCAAAGATCCATCCAGCCCAGTATTCCGTCTTCCGACAGTGGCCAATGACAGGTGCCCCAGAGGGAGTGAACCTAACAGGTAATGATCATGTGATCTCTCTCCTGCCATCCATCTCCACCCTCTGACAAACGCTAGGGACACCATTCCTTACCCATCCTGGCTAACATCCATTAATGGACTTAGCCTCCATGAATTTATCTAGTTCTCCTTTAAACCCTGTTATAGTCCTAGCCTTCAGAACCTCCTTAGGCAACGAGTTCCACAGGTTGACTGTGCGCTGTGTGAAGAAGAACTTCCTTTTATTTGTTTTAAACCTGCTGCCCATTAATTTCATTTGGTGGCCCATAGTCCTTATATTATGGGGACAAGTAAATAACTTTTCCTTATTCATTTTCTCCACACCACTCATAATTTTATATACCTCCATCTTATCCCCCGAGTCTCCTCTTTTCCAAGCTGAAAAGTCCTAGTCTCTTTACTCTCTCCTCATATGGGACCCGTTCCAAACCCCTAATCATTTTAGTTGCCCTTCTCTGAACCTTTTCTAATGCCAGTATATCTTTTTTGAGATGAGGAGACCACATCTGTATGCAGTATTCGAGATGTGGGAGTACCATGGATTTATATAAGGGCAATAAGATTATTCTCCGTCTTATTCTCTATCCCTTTTTGAATGATTCCTAACATCCTGTTTGCTTTTTTGACTGCTGCTGCACACTTCATGGATATCTTCAGAGAACTATCCACAATGACTCCAAGATCTCTTTCCTGATTAGTTATAGCTAAATTAGCCCCCATCATATTGTATGCATAGTTGGGATTATTTTTTCCAATGTGCATTACTTTACATTTATCCACATTAAATTTCATTTGCCATTTTGTTGCCCAATCACTTAGTTTTGTGAGATCTTTTCGAAGTTCTTCACAGTCTGCTTTGGTCTTATCTATCTTGAGCAGTTTAGTATCGTCTCCAAACTTTGCCGCTTCACTGTTTACCCCTTTCTCCAGAACATTTATGAATAAGTTGAATAGGACTGGTCCTAGGACTGACCCTTGGGGAACACCACTAGTTACCTCTCTCCATTCTGAAAATTTACCATTTATTCCTACCCTTTGGTTCCCTGTCTTTTAACCAGTTCTCAATCCATAAAAGGATCTTCCCTCTTATCCCATGACAACTTAATTTACGTAAGAGCCTTTGGTGAGGGACCTTGTCAAAGGCTTTCTGGAAATCTAAGTACACTATGTCCACTGGATCCCCCTTGTCCACGTGTTTGTTGACCCCTTCAAAGAACTCTAATAGATTAGTAAGGCATGATTTCACTTTACAGAAACCATGTTGACTTTGCCCAACAATTTACGTTCTTCTATGTGTCTGACAATTTTATTCTATTTTTTTCAACTAATTTGCCCACTCTGTAATTGCTGGGATCACCTCTAGAGCCCTTTTTAAATATTGGCGTTGCATTAGCTATCTTCCAGTCATTAGGTACAGAAGCTGATTTAAAGGACAGGTTACAAACCATAATTAATAGTTCTGCAATTTCATATTTGAGTTCTATCAGAACTCTTGGGTGAATGCCATCTGGTCCCGGTGACTTGTTACTGTTAAGTTTGTCAATTAATTCCAAAACCTCCTCTAATGACACTTCAATCTGGGACAATTCCTCAGATTTGTCACCTACAAAGGACGGCTCGGGTGTGGGAATCTCCCTAACATCCTCAGCCATGAAGACTGAAGCAAAGAATTAATTTAGTTTCTCCGCAATGACTTTATCGTCTTTAAGTGCTCCTTTTGTATCTCAATCCCACTGGTTAAAGGCAACAGAGGGTCCTGTGACACCTTTGAGACTAACAGAAGTATTGGGAGCATAAGCTTTCGTGGGTAAGAACCTCACTTCTTCAGATGCAAGGCTTCTTGCATCAAAGGTGCCACAGGACCCTCTGTTGCTTTTTACAGATTCAGACTAACACGGCTACCCCTCTGATACTTGAATCCCACTGGTTGTTTAGCAGGCTTCCTGCTTCAGATGTACTTAAAAAAAAAATTGTTATTACCTTTTGAGTTTTTGGCTACCTGTTCTTCAAACTCCTTTTTGGCTTTTCTTATTACATTTTTACACTTAATTTGGCAGTGTTTATGCTCCTTTCTATTTACCTCACTAGGATCTGACTTCCACTTTCTAAAAGATTCCTTTTTATCTCTCGCTGCTTCTTTTACATAGTTGTTAAGCCAGGGTGGCTCTTTTTTAGTTCTTTTACTGTGTTTTTCAATTTGGGGTATACATTTAAGTTGGGCCTCTATTATGGTGAAGAATGTCCATGCAGCGTGCAGGGATTTCACTCTAGTCACTGTATCTTAATTTCTGTTTAACTAACCTCCTCATTTTTGCATAGTTTCCCTTTCTGAAATTAAATGCCACAGTGTTGGGCTGTTGAGGTGTTCTTCCCACCACAGGAATGTTAAATGTTATTACATTATGGTCACTATTTCCAAGCGGTCCTGTTATAGTTACCTCTTGGACCAGATCCTACGCTCCACTCAGGACTAAATCGAGAATTGCCTCTCCCCTTGTGGGTTCCTGTACTAGCTGCTCCAAGAAGCAGTCATTTAAAATATTGAGAAATTTTGTCTCTGCATTTCATCCTGAGGTGACATGTAACCAGTCAATATGGGTATAATTGAAATCCCCCAATTATTGAGTTCTTTATTTTGATAGTCTCTCTAATCTCCCTTAGCATTTCATAGTCACTATCACTGTCCTGGTCAGGTGGCTGATAATAGCTCTTGGGTGCAGTTTTGAAGCAACAAGCTATGATGATGATCGTGGGCAAGAACAAAAATATCCTCAAAAGAATATTTTTCTTAAGAGTCAACCCAAAAATAACAAAAGCAAAATAAGGAACTGTAACAATTTTCTTTTCCATTCTTAAAAACTTGAGAGCTGTTTCTTGCACAACTGACCAAAACATGTTGCACTGTACAAGGATTTAATGAAACGGAAAGGGTTCTTTTAAATCTTTAAAAATTGCCCATGTGTATCCCCCACTCCTAGAATAAGAATGCCATGTTGTTGCTTGTTGTGAGTGCACTTATCCCAGGAAGCAATAATCTAGAACCACCACTATAACTATTAATTAACTGTTCTTTAAGCAAAAACTAACTTTGAAATTGCCTGCACGTCCACTATAGTTATTTTCAACAAGTATAGCTGTTATACATTAATCTTACATTTATAGCTGATACTATCTGATACAATGCATGTTTGTCAAATTTATTCCCTTCTTGTGTAATTTAAAATGATTTCAGTCGAATTAAGATCCATTACTACAAAGCAGTCAGCTTTTAGAGATTTATTCTTGCATCCGTTTCCTTGGGGAGTGTCACTAAAATTAAGTAAGAAATTTCCACACATTAACATTGGGAAACTACGATTCGAAAATGTGTATCATAAATGCTGTAATATAGTCAGGCTGCAACTAGCAACCACAGAGGCAGAGAGTGTTAAAACAAATCTCCAGCAAATTCCTGAGGCTAGATTAAGTATATTCTAGAAGCATAAGCTTCAGTAAGATTAGCTGGCCCCAGACAAATGATTCATCATACCTACGAGCAAAGGCCACTTAACTAACTCAACAGGCAAAGTAATGGATTTTTTGAATCCAGAATTAGGAAAGAGACTAGGTAAGCTCAATTAGCAACTTAGTTTTAATTACGTCAAATAGGGACGATACCCATCCACTTATCAAAAGGGGAGATAACCAGAACTGAGCCAAAACACAGACACCTTTCGGTATCAGTCTAACCGGCAGTTTATTTTCAAGTGTACTGAAACTGAAAGCGTGTGAAGGGAGATATACTTGGCAAATGGTGGCGTTCGCTACATCCTGCCTGCCGCTCACCGATGGAGGAGGGGGTCTTGGGCCCTGGCTGATAAGCGGCCTCCTCCCTACCCGCCCTGCGCGGCTCCCAGGCGCTAGCACTCACTCACTCCCCCCCCCACGCCCCGAGCCGGCAGGGCAGCCGTAGCCAGCGGGAGCCTTTGCACAGAACAAGCCTCGCAGGCCAGGGCCTTTCCCAACCGGGCCCCGCCTTTATTAAAGCCCCGCACGCAGCAGGGACTGAGCCACGCGCACCGGATGGGCCTTTTAAACGCGACGCCTGGAAGACGGTCGCGGGGGGGGGCAAAAAAAACCCCTCTGCCTTGAAATGAGCATATGGGGGCGGGGAGCTGGGGGGCCCATTGGGGGGATCGGAGCGGATCCGGGGGCTGATTGTGGGGGGAGGAGCTGGGGGAAGCTGGGGCGCCAGGCACTGACGGGGAGGGGCCGGGAAGGGGTCAGCGCTGCACCACCTGGCCGGGCTCCCTGGCAAGCGGGACTCAGCCCCAGGCCCGGTACCGGGGGGTTCCCCGCGCCCCCCATGGCCGCCCAGCCTCGGGCCGGGCCCCTCCCTACCCACCCTCGCGGGGCCCCGCTAACCCCCCGGCCGATACCTGCAGCGTCACCTCCTCGGGGCTCCAGTGGGGCCGCAGACGACGCAGCAGCTGCAGGGCTCCGTCGCGGCAGCCGGGCCCATCCACGTCGCTCAGGGTGATGTCCAGCTTGGGCACCTCGGGGGAGCCGGGCGGGACGTGGATGTAGTTGGCCATGGCGGGCGGGCGGGCGGCGCTGGGGTCCGGCGGCGGCTCGTGACTCTGAGCGGCGAAACCTGCGGCTGGCGCTGGGCTGGTGCTGCTGGTGCTGGGGGAAATTTCCACTTCGGTCCCGATACAGCGGCTACGGCTCCGCCTCCCCCGGCTCCGTCTGCGGCGCGGGGCAGCCTGGGAAAGTGGTGGGCGGGGTCGGCTCCCCGGACTGCAGCGGCCTCCTGCCCCGCCCGCGCCACCGCCCCCTCCCCACCATCCAGCCCATTGCCGCCCGCAGCGCCTCCCGCCCGACACTGCCACCCAGAGCCATCGCCCGGCGGCTCCCCCCATCAACATGTCTGCCTCTTTCCTTCCCCACTCCCCCATCATCCCCCCCACCAACATGTCTGCCTCTTTCCTTCCCCACTCCCCCATCATCCCCCCCACCAACATGTCTGCCTCTTTCCTTCCCCACTCCCCCATCATCCCCCCCACCAACATGTCTGCCTCTTTCCTTCCCCACTCCCCCATCATCCCCCCCATCTCCATGTCTGCCTCTTCCCTTCCCCACTCCCCCATCATCCCCCCCACCAACATGTCTGCCTCTTTCCTTCCCCACTCCCCCATCATCCCCCCCACCAACATGTCTGCCTCTTTCCTTCCCCACTCCCCCATCATCCCCCCCATCTCCATGTCTGCCTCTTCCCTTCCCCACTCCCCCTCATCCCCCCCCATCTCCATGTCTGCCTCTTCCCTTCCCCACTCCCCCTCATCCCCCCCATCTCCATGTCTGCCTCTTTCCTTCCCCACTCCCCCATCATCCCCCCCATCTCCATGTCTGCCTCTTTCCTTCCCCACTCCCCCATCATCCCCCCCATCTCCATGTCTGCCTCTTTCCTTCCCCACTCCCCCATCGTCCCCTCCCCCCCCATCTCCATGTCTGCATATTTCCTTCCCCACTCCTTCCTGGGTGCATCTTTCCTTCCCCATTCTCTCCCCCCCCCACACACACACACACCCTATCTCCCTGGATGCATCTTTCCTTCCCCACTCCCCCATCATCCCTCCCCCGGATCTCCATGTCTGCATCTTTCCTTCCCCACTCCCCCATCGTCCCCTCCCCCCCCATCTCCATGTCTGCATATTTCCTTCCCCACTCCTTCCTGGCTGCATCTTTCCTTCCCCATTCTCTCCCCCCCCACACACACACACACCCCATCTCCATGTCTGCCTCTTTCCTTCCCCACTCCCCCATCATCCTCCCCTCTCTCCCTCCCAATCTCCCTGGCTGCATTTCTCTTTTCCCTCTCCCTCAACTTTCTGACTGGGTTTACTCTCTGCTGCCCCCAGGGAAATTTTTTTGTGTTGTTCTTTTAATGAATAACCCATCTACCTAGCATCCCTCTTTTTACCTGCCTATATCCATATGAAGCATCCAAGGAAATGATTAATGAAAGCAGTTCATTATTTTATGGAAAAATCAAATGCAAAAGATTAACCCTAAGGTATAAGTCACCTTGCCTTTCACCTCTTAGTTTAGCTATGCTTAATGTGAGGTAATTTACAACAGAAGTGAGAACACCATATGTGTGTGGAACAAAGGTCAATTTGTGGTTAAAGGAGGACATTTGACACACCTTAGTTCATTTTGCTGTTGTCCTTTTGCATTCTGTTCATTTTTGCCTCTAATGTGTCTGCCATTTTTCAAACTTTATTTTTCCCTGAACATAAGTTATTTTCCTAACCAACTTTTTTCCCCTCACTCTTTCCTCTTTATGTAGTTTCAACTGTAACTATGTGCAATAGCATTTACAGATTTAGGCTTAGATCCTCATCGGTTTGTAGGCTCCCAGCTTCCATTGGTTTTAGTGAAAGTTAGGAGCATAAATACTTTTGAGGATCTGGGCCTTAGCCAACCCTAAAAGCCTCTTCCAGAGAATTTACCCAAATTTAAACATCTGCCTAATAATCACCCTAGCTTTCCTTAAGTAACATGGAGGAGTTATTCAATGTGAACCTTGCTTTTGTCAAGGTTTACAAGCCATTTTGAGTTCATTCCATGCCTTTACGGGTTGGAGTGCACATTTTCAAAGCCAGACTCTCTACCACAACTTGACTCTTTCTCAAGTTAGAAAAAATATGCTTTTGGAACCGGTAATCCTGTTTTCCAGCTGACTCTGATGTTATCCTGTAAGGATCACCATAAACAGCAGTTTGCATAACATTTTCAAAATTAATGATTTAGAGAAACGTACATAGGAATTGATCAGTTTCCCAGTTCTTGTTACTATTGTAAAGGCATGGTCTATCCCAATGCACCATCTTGCAGCCCAAGGCAGTTTTCCCTAATTAAGGCAGCAATAGGTTCACTTTAACAGGCCAGGGCAAGGAGAAGCCAACATATACTAACAACATAGCATGTCCTATTTTAATAAAATTTCAGGACAGGAGCAATTACAACACACAGTTCATAGGATCCTCACCTCTGGACCCTCCCATTACCTAAAGTTCACAAAAAAATGTCTCTGAGTCTGGTTAGACTACTCTGAAGCTAAAGAGAAACCACCACTCACTACAGCCTACATGGGTTCTACTCCCTTCTGTCTTGCTCAGCTTCCTGATCCTGTATAAATACCCAGCTCTAGGCTGAGGTTGGCTGAAGCTACTTGAAAAACTCACTTGAAAATGTAGCATATACACCTTCACAATGTTATTATAAAGCATGTTTATTACGGCAGAGATTAAGGATCAACAAAGAATAGCGCCCTGTTGTGCTAGGCAGTATACAAACACAGAGTAGTACAGTCCCTGTTGACAGACTCAAGGTACATTCTTTTCATTATGCTGGACCCTAAACCTGGAACAGCCTCCTTGTCAACCAATAAGTGACTTACTTCTCCATCCTCTTTTAAATCCTCTTCTTAAATCTTGCCTCTTCTCATCAATAATCTTCATAATCTCCCTTCACCTGAAGTTTTGTTCTTACTTTTCTCTAGAGTTTGTATTGTGTTTATATTGTAAGCACTGTAGGGCAAGGAATATATATTTGTCTATACAAAACATCATATAAACTAAATGGGCATCTGCTGTGTTTTAAGGGAAAACTCAGTGTATGTGATTTAATGTTATTTGTGTAAACGTCTTATTCCATGTAATTGCCTATTTTCCATAAAAGTCCTGATAATACATTGATTTCTTTTCAGGGTTGCAATGGTAGTAACTAGTTAGACATGGGCCTGAATCAAAATCCTAAATCAAAATCCTAAATCCAAACACTTCAGAAGTTTGAGTAATTTAGAATCTATATCTAAATGACATAGGTTGATTACTGTTTGAAATGCGGTCAACTTCTGGCCTGCCCTTTTGGTTACTTCTAAATACATCCACTCACACCTTGATTTTCTGAAAAATGTTTCTCCATCCCATCTTTTTTTTCATTCCCCGGTTTTCTCCATTATTTCTCTTCAGTTTCTCCTCTTTTTCTTTATATCTATTTTGTAAACTCAAAACTGGCTTTAAATTTACGCTCTAAGAAAATCTTTTTTTTCTAAATGACATCGGAATAGCTTTAAACATGTTTGAAAAATCTCATCATTCACACACACGAAGTTTCATCTGGAAATGATGGTTGCATGAAGTCATAGCACTTATTCACAGGTGTGAAGTACATTACCCTCTTCCTCTGCTCAAGCAGATTGGTAAGGTGACAAAACAAAAGTTGTTGCAGGGCTCAAGAGCAGCATGACATTCCCATATAGAGAGCAAATGTCAAACGTGAACGTGCCAGCTTGCTTACACGAGTTGTTAATTTCAACAAGAGGGTTCATTCTAAATCAGGGGTCTGGTCCTTCAAACTTTGGTCCTGGTGCTTGCTATCATAAATAGCCTCAAGTTCAGTTGTTGATTATGAGTAGTCTCATTGACTTTGCAAAGTCTCACTGACTTCTCAAAAGTTTATTTGTGAGGATATTTTAAGCAGAAGGGATACATGTGAAAGACAGCATGAGGGCGTAATTTGTTTGGGAGGTAAGGGAATTGAGCTTCATCTTGTTAAATATTTACCAGACGATCCCTTGTTTTCTAGGTGGTATATAGATGAAAGAACTAAGAAGTTTATATATAAGCATAAAGCCATGTCCTCCTACACTGTACCTGATTTTTGCTTGGGAGTGTTTGGGGTACTCCCCTGTGTTAAATTGGTTAAACAAAAGTTGTGGCTTGGCCCTTAAACCCATCTTTTGTGTGCTGTGTATATATATTCTCTGCACGTCCAAGTCAATTTACAGGAAACATTTCCCACAAAACTGGGGCATCTGTCTTAAAGCTTCTAAGGGCAATTTCTTTTGTTTTTTAGCCTAATCCCAGTGGCCACTACTATACTCTCCAACCTGTGAAATCTATAAATAAGGACATTTGAGGAAAAAAGTAATGACACTCCACTGGATTAGAGGAGTTTTTCTTGGAGGGGCAGAGGGAGAAGAAGATTAATATTTTACTAAAAAATAAAGTCTGTCCCATCTAAGCAGCGACACTGGCTTGTATAGTAACTACATGACTGGCTTTTGGTCATCGCTTTGCCACTCTCCTTCCTCCCTCTCCAACTATTCAGAAAGAACCTATGTAAGCACTTATGCATTCTGCTCCCTTCCTCTGCTCTTTATCTTTCCTGCTTTTAGGTTACATGATCCCCCAACAATAAACATCTGGGTTGTTTTTGGGTTTTTTTTTTAAAGCAGGCCCAGAACTGGTTTTAGCCTCCCAGACTCAGTTCTCCTGGCTGTTTTCCAACATCCGATAAGGAAGAAATTGCTTTAAAAACAGCCCAATACACAAGATTTGATTGTAGATGGTAAGTGAGTTTAACCTTTCTAACCCCAATTAACTATTATAATAATAGTTTGCACATCTGAGGACCTCAAAATGCTTCACATACACTAACAAATTAAGCCCCACAACATTTCTGTGGGTTATGGGTAGAGAAATATTGTCCTAATTTTACAGATGTGGAAACTGGGTCACACAAAGGTGACCCTGACCTTAACTTGTTATTAGGTCACACAGCAAGTCAGTGGTAGAACTGGAATAGAACTGTGGGCTTTGACTCCCAGTGCAGTACTTTAGCCACAAGGCAACCTCTCTTTAAAGAACATATAATCTTTATTGATTATTCAGCATCTGTTGCCTATGTCTAGCCAACTCACATCTCTGTACTAACATTTAATTCTCTTACTCAACTCCTGTACTTATTATATTGATTTCTAAAGGGCATAGTACCTAGCAGCCATATTGATTTGCCATCTGGGATTCTAGATGCACAGGGATATTATAGCTTTATGATCACTTTGATTGTTCTTTATGATCAAATTTTGATCTTGTTAAATACTAACTTAAAATATATCATTTTATAAATATTACATCTTGTCTGGCTATAAATGTCTCCAGGATGGATGCTGCAGGATCACATTTCTTTAATGGCAGAATCCCTTTTCTTGTGTAAATTGGCCAAAGGTTGTGGATTACAACTCATGCAGGTACATTTTACAAAAGATACATATAACAGCAGAATAAGACCTTGAACTCTTTGCAGTTTTATGATTTAGTTTTGTAGTAGCCTAGTAAGTGCCAATAGGATTTGAGACCAATTAAATGGTTTAGTTTTGATCCCCTATTTCCCAACCTTTTTAGCATAGCTGATCCAATAACTGTTATGTTGAGCCAGAACCAATTTCTCCTGGGCATTTCACAGATCCTATTACACACTCAATATCCAAACTCCCATTTTTGTTGCTCAGCTGCCCAGATCTAAACAAAAACTGTGGGGCTGATACTTGTACCTCTAAGCTTTGCCCCGTTAGCTTGGTGCCCACCAATTTCCTGAGCAGGGTGAGGGACTTTTGCTAGACATTTGTGATGCTCTGTCCTTTTTATGTCAAGTTTTTGTACAATACCAGCATCTAGCTGAACTGCTTCTGCAGTAGAATAAACTTTCCTACCAAACGAGTTTAACTTCTTCAAGTCTTTTGATTTTGGGGTTGCACTCTGATGTCCTGCCTTTCTCTCTCATTGGCAGCAGATACCATTGGGGGCAGAGGATGGGAGTAAAGAAACTCATAACCCTGGGAGGGTACATAAATCTTGCACTCAGTCCTCTTTGAAGTTGGGAAAAGAAATGCAGGTGTCTGCCACAGTCCCTTAACTGGGTCCATAATGGCCTCATTTAGAGTCAGAGCCACTCTGAAAGGACCTGCACTGGCTAAAATATTGATCAAGCGGTGAGAGGATTCTTTTACTTCCTCCACGTGTATGCTGAGACTTAAAACAACCCTCTTTAACAATTCCTGGTGCACCGTATAGTCATCTGGGGGAGGCAATATGCCTCCTGCCCCAAGACTGCATCATCAAGGGAGGAGGAAGAGAAGGCTAGCACTGGCTGTGGATGCTCTTCCTCCCTTTCTGTAGGGTTCTTCTTGAGCAGGCTCTTGGAGTCCAGTACCAGGCATGGTAATGGACTCAGGAACGGGTGCTGCCTGGTGGGTTGGTACTTGAATGCCTTTCTGAGGTCACCGAATAGGAGTACCAGGAATACGATCTAGAAATTGTGGAAAAGCCCCATGGATTCCAAAAAGGCCACTGGACAGGCATGCTCTTCCCCCCTCAACTCTGTGACTACTTGGCCAACCACTCAATGGTACTCCTGTGATAGGATCCATAGAAGGCTGGAAACGTTTGGAGGAGGGGTAGTGAGAGCAGCTCTGAGGATGGGAAATGTAGGACCCGACCTCTGATTTGGAAGACAACATCTCTCAATAAGCTGACCAGAGGTGCAGTTCCAGATGGTGTCAGTGACTGGTGCGGAGGTGGAGAGGCCCACAGAGAAGCGAACATCGGTTTCCCCTCTGAGGGTACCAAATGGCGAGCTGTCAGAGGTACATGAGGCTGGCCTGGTACCAAGCGTTGTAGTGATCTTGCAGGTTCTCCCATGTCCTCTAGCACCAACAGGGTCAGGAGGTCCCTGGCATCTGCAAACATCTCCAGAATGACCAGTACCGAGATGGTGTTGGTACGGTGTGGTGCTGCCGCCGATGTGAAGGAAGCTCCTTCTGGCTCTGGACTTGATGGCATCTGCCTAGGCACTAGGAAATGATGCCATCTTCTGCAGTACCAAAGCAGAGGCGTGCTTGGGCTTAGACCACACTCTACTCTTGTCCCCATGCCTAGCAAAGTTCGGTGCCAGGGATCTCCCCATTTTGGCAGTCTGCTTCTTATGCCTCTTCTTAGGCACTGGAGATGATGAGCGGTGTCGGGACTCAAGTACAGTAGGAGGCATGCTCCTTATTCATGCCAAGTCACTCTATGACGATTTTGACCAACCTCGCTCAAATGGAAGTCTCAAGTACTGCCTCCATGAGTAGAAACTTTATCCTGGCTTCATGGTCTCTCTTTGTGCAAGGCTTAAAAGTCCTTACAAATTTGGCAATGCTCTCCAATATGAGCTTCCCTGACACACTTCAAGCAACTTGAGTATGGATTGCACATGGTCATCATGACCTTACTGAAGGAAATGCTGGGCTTGAAGCCCAGTGACCAAGAACTGGGAGTCAATCAAAACCCTGAGTTGTCTTTAAAAAAATCTAACTAAATACAATAAAAAAGAACACAGTCCACTGAGAGAACTTGCAAATGCAAGAAGAGCAGTTCCAGCGACTGTCACAGGTGGGCTGCCCTCTTCTCACTTCTCCTGCTTTGCAGAGAAGGGGCAGGAGGCTCAGGGTCAGCTGGGCCTTTTATACTGATGCCAGTGGCGTGCAGCAGCAGAGGGCAGTTGAGCCATACTGAGGGATACCATTGACAGAAAAAAATTCCGGCAACTGTGCATGGGCACGTGCACATCAAGAGTGGAATGCACATGTGCAATCACTCAAAGAAGAACTTTTACTTTCTTCTTTCGTTTTGGTAAGTAAAACCTACTTTAGTAGCAATGATCTATCTCCTCTTCATCAAGTTACTAAGCTTTTTTGAATTTACAAACAAAAAGTACTCTAAAAGCCTATTTATAACCAACTGTGCGCTCTCTCATTAGTCTTACTATTCCAGTATGAGCTTCGGACCCTATTGTACCAAGCACTGTGTAAGCATTCAGGGAGCGACAGCCTGCCCCATATTGCATACAATCTATATAAATTAGCCATAGGATAGATAGGAGGGAAAATAGAGGCACAGAGAGGTGAAGCGACTGGCTCAAGGTTACATAGCAGGCTAGTGGCAGAGCCAAATATAGAACCCATATTTCCTGACTCCTGTGCTAGTGCTCTATCCACTGGACTATGTTGCCTCTCCAGTTGTTATTATGTTATGGTAAAAATGTATATTCTACAACTGGGGCTCCTTTGTGCTGTACATATGCAGAAAAGGGACAATTCCTGCCCCTGCTTCATTATGATGATTTTCAGTCAGACTTGCAGAAAGCCCACAGGATGGAGACTTGTTGAAAGTACATAACTACAAGCTAATGGCTAATGATTCCATTTTGTTATGAGTCATGCTGTCTCTGGACCTCTCAGCATTTGACATAGAGGACCTTTTGATCGTGACAAAAAATGATTTGGAGTTTTGTGCATGACCTTGAGCAGGCATGAAATTTATTTGGCTAATTGCTTGGCAATAGTTTCACTAGGCTTGCATGATTTAGAACCTGCTTCTTTCCATATTGGGGTACCTCAGGGATCTGTATTATGTTGTCTGCTATGCATTTACATGATCCATCCTTGTTTCATTATATGGAAACCTGAAGTACTCTTCCATTATGTGAAGCTGGTTGAGCTGCAAAATCCAGTTGTTTATGCTGAGTCTTGAACCATTTAGCATGTGGGAGGGGAATAACTAGGGTGACCAGACGTCCCAATTTAATCGGGACTGTCCCGATATTTGCTTCTTTGTCCCGCGTCCCGACCAATGTTTGGTCGGGACGCGGGACAAAGAAGAAATTTTCCCTTCCGCTCCGGCGCTCGGGCCCCCCCCCCCCCGGCTCCGCCCTCTCCTTCCCCCATTGGCTCCCTCCCCAAATCCCCGCCCTGGCCCCGCCTCTTCCCCAGCATTCCTCCTCCCTCCCAGGCTTTCAGCGTGGCGGGTCAAGCCTGGAGGGAGGGGGTGGTGGCGGCGGTGCCTGGATCCTGGAGCTGGTGAGTCAGCTCCAGCACCCGGACACTGGGCGGGCAAAGGGGGGCGGGCAAGGGAGGGAGACAGGGGGGCTCACCTGTGAGCCCCCCCGCCGCGCCAGAGGGCTTCTGCCCGGGCTGCTGCACCCGGGGCCGGGAGCGCAGCCTGAAGGCTGCTCCAGCCCTGTAGCCCGCGGGGCAGCGCGGTGGGTCCGGTCGGGGGGCAGCGCGGAGCGGGCAGGGGCCAGGTGGGCGGCACGGGGGCCTGGGCCAAATCCCTGCTGCTGCCGGGGAGCCCCGCGCCTCTCCGTCCCGCTCGCGGCTGCGGCTCCTTCCAGGCGGGACGCGCCCCCCGGCCTGTCCCACTCACATGCAGCGCGCGTCCAGCTGTTCCTTCCCGGCGGGAGGGAGACTAGGCGCGGGGGACACGCGCCGCATGTGCCCGGGGCAGCGGGAGGCGCGTCCCGCCGGGAAGGAGCCACAGCCGCGAGCGGGAGGGAGAGGCGCGGGGCTCCCTGGCAGCAACGGGGATTCGGCCCCTGCCGCCCCCCCCCCGGCTCCTGCCCGCTCTGCGCTGCCCCCGCCCAGACCCACTGCGCCCCGCATATGCCCGTGGCGGGCCAGGGGGCGGGAGGCTCCGCGGGGACTCGGGGAGGGCAGTGTGTGGGGCCTGCTAATGCCCCAGGCCCCTTAAAACTTTTTTTTTTGCTCCGTCCCCCCCACCCTTTTTTGCTCCGCCATCCCTTTTTTTGGCTCCGCCCCCGTCCCGATATTTAATACTGGTAATCTGGTCACCCTAGGAATAACATTTGTTCCTGCCCCTTCTCTAGAAAGCAGGAGAAGTGAGAAAAGAGCAGTGCCATTTATTCCCTCTCACATGCTGGCTTTTTGCACTTCATTAAATGTTTGCACGTCTATAGACTGTCTAGACTGCAATTCATCCAGAGCACAGCAGCAAGTCTGTTAACAGGCACATTACAGTTCCATCATATTCAAATCTGCAATCCTTACACTAGTTCCCTTCTAAGTTTTGATTTGATTTTGAAATTCTGATTTTAACTTCTCAGGCCTTTAAAGGAATAGCTCCATCCTGTTTGGGAGATTTTATTTTCTCCTATATTCACAACCATCCACTAAGTTCTGAATCTGATGGGAACTCAGTTATTAGTACAACCCTGAGACTGTGAGAGGTTTGTGTCCCGTCCCCCATCCCCCCATTTAATCCCCTCATCTGTGGAAGAAGCTTTCTGCTACTCTCCCCATTTATATCCCATTTCTAGCTGACATCCATCTTTAACTTACTTGTAAAGAACAACGTCTTTGCTACTAAATGTAATTGTTTATTTGCTCATTTTGTATATTGTTTTGTTGCACTGGACCCAAGGATATTTTCCTGAGGGGTGCTTTATAAAAACAACTTTGTCCAGTCTTTACTCCCAATTGTCTGCTCTAACTGCTAAACACACTATTTATCTGGGTTGTGATAAGGAAAAGCGGAAAATACAGCTAGAGCATCCAATTTCATAATGTAGATATTTAGAAATGTCAGTTACAGGTAAATATTGTGATGCAGTAAATAGTCTGCCTGAGGGGTTTCCAGAACTTCTTAGTGTGGTCCGCACTTTAATAGAATGTCTTGAAGATCACTTCTCCTCCTATTCTTCTTCATGAATAATCCCTGTGCTAACTACAGCAATTGCTGACATGAAAAAGTAATGATAGAAAAATATTTAATATTTATTTATTAAATCTAGCAGTTGTGTAACCCTTCTGCTAGCCGTCATCAGCAGCAGTAAAAGCCAGGTTCCATGCTGTCTAGAGGTCTCTTTTAAGATACACAAAGTGGTAAGCTTGTGCCTCCATCCTTATCCACTGCCAGGTTTTAGGAACTGACAATTTTAACTGCCCCAGTCACCTTTACACCTATTTCTTCCTCCCTTGCAACCATTCAGGTGTCCCTGGGCATATGAAACCATAAATAGCTTTTATTTGTGGAAAAAAAACGTAGTATCATAAATGAAATTAAAAAAACCCAAACAGCGTATGAGAGGTATGATCAATCCCACAGTCCCAGTTATTAATTGCCCAGTTTGCTGAGGCCCCCAACCCTTATTTGCAAAACAATCCCTACTTGCCTACAACCTCATCAATAAACCCACTTAGACTCAGTGGTGTTGAAGTGAATATAAGGGAACAGCTTTTCTAAGCCTGTGTTCTAGATCAGTGAAGCCTTCATCACTGGATCCGGTTCTGATCTGTGGCTGCCTAGCCCAGTTCCACAAAGTCAGATCCATCGACTCAGCTACTGCCTCATCCAGTGCCACAAAATCAGCTCTGCCACTATGAGACCCAGTCCCACAAAATCAGTTCTATTTAGACTCTGGGTGGGAAATGCAGAATAAAGAAGACCCCTGGATAGGGTTACCATATTTCAGCAAGCAAAAAAGAGGACGGGAGGAGCCCCGCCCCCGTCCTGCCCTAGCCCCGCCCCTGCCCCTCCCACTTCCCGCCCCCCTCAGAACTCCCAACCCTCCCCCCGTTCCTTGTCCCCTGACTGCCCCCCAGGACTCCACCCCCTACCTAAGCCTCCTTGCCTCTTGTCCCCTGACTGCCCCCTCCTGAGACCCTCCCCCCATCCTAACTGGCCCCCTAGGACCCTACCCCCACCTGTACCCTGATTGCCCCAACCCTTATCCACACCCCCACCCCCAGACAGACCCCTGGGACTCCCACACCCCATCCAACCACTCCCCACCCCCTGACAGCCCCCCCCAGAACTCCCGACCCATCTAAACCCCTCTGCTCCCTGTCCCCTGACTGCTCCGACCCCTCTCCCCACCCTGCCCCCTGACAGCCCCCCCCCCCAGAACTCCCAAACACCCCCCCTCCTTGTCCCCTGACTGCCCCCTCCTGGGACCCCTGCTCCTAACTGCCCTCCAGAACCCCACCCCCTACCTAAGCCTCCCTGTTCCTTGTCCCCTAACTGCCCCCTCCTAAGACCCCCCCAAACAGCCCCCCAGGACCCTACCCCCTACCTGTACCCTGACTGCCCAAAACCTTCTCCACCCCTCCCAAAAAGCCCCCCCCCGAACTCCCGACCCCCCCGTCTCTTGACTGCCCCCTCCAAAATCTCCCTGCCCCTTCTCCTGCCCCCTGGCCCCCTTACCCTGCCACTCAGAACATGGTGTTGGGCTCTGTGCGGAGCCGGACACGTGGCTGCGCTCCCCAGCACAACACACAACCTGGTCCCTGGCCCTGCACAGTGCTGCCGGAGCAGGGCGCTGGGCTGCAGGGGAGGAGGAGCTGCCGAGGCCCGATGCAAACGGCCCGGCCGGCCGGCTCAGAATGCGGGGGCGGGAGGGAGGGGGGGAGGAGGAGCTCTACAGCTGCTCCGGAGTCCAGCCCGGCAAGTTGCGGGGGAAGGGCTCTGGCTGCCAGAGCCCCATGCGAGCGGCTGACTTTCCTGCAGCCCTCCCAGCCGCGCCTTGCTCTGCATGGGGGGGAAATCCCGGACATTTTTAGTGATTTACAAATTCCCCCCCGGACACTATTTTTAACACAAAAAGGAGGACATGTCAGGTAAATCCGGACGAATGGTAACCCTACCCTATACCCACTGTTTCTGAAGTTTCTGAGGTCACACAGTGAAGAAATGGCAGAGCTAGGAATAGAATTCACATCCCCAAATTCTAGTCTGGTGTTCCATGCTGCCTATGTGTAGTAACTCTACTGCATTGTCAATTTAAGAATTCTTGTAGACCCTTATACTCAATCACTGACCATCAGGATATGCTAAACCAAGAAGTTAATTCATAGATACTTATATACTTATTGTCACAGCATGTATATTTTCTATATAATTATATGACACAGTTGATTTTTATAAATACTGCCCTTATGCAACATACAATCTATGGTATTTAAAATAAGTTAAATCAATAAGGTTTTGTGGAAATTAAATAGTTTTATAAAAATTATGCTAAAATACCTAAAATTTAATTTTAAAATTCTTCAGAAATATATTATTTTTCTATTGTCTATAATTTAGTTGAAAGTTATATCCCTGAAAAAAAAATTCTACAGAAAAGCTTAACATTTCTATAGGAAAGCTAATCTCTACTAAATGATAAGACATTTCCCTAATGACTATTCGCCCTGTTGTCAATTCCCTGTCTATTTTGTTTTGTGTTTCTTTCAATAAAAGACCAATTCATATTTGGGCAAGCAACTTCTAAACCACTGAACGAAAAAACTCTCAGTGATTTTTATTAGGTTTTTTTTTTTTTTTTTTTTAATAGATCAGGAAATAGCTGGAGGCAGTACTAGCCAAATAAATTACGGTAGTTTGCAACGTAAGGGTACATCTTGCCAGACAAAACAAAAAATGTGTTTCAATCATGTTGGCTCCCTTGAGTTGAAATGCCCTCTTAATTCTCTTTAAAATGCAAACTGAAGTGTTTTGATGCTTTATTAGCGGTTCACGTTGTAGCCAAGGTTACCCCCAGTTTACAACATGGCTTCAAATGTGTTAAGCTGCATCTGAATAAGTGGTAAGAGGGCTTTTCAGTCATGTCACCTTAAGCTAACAGTAGTGATAAACATTCTTTTCACTCATCAAGAAAAGGCCTAAGACTTTCAAAGCAGATATCTCGCTAATATTTGTCTAAAAACAGTTTTTACTCCTGGAGGAATTATTTTGGTAATTTATTTCAAAATACCTGTCAGCAACTATGTCTGTAACAATATAGACAACAAAAAAGATTCAGGAAATGTTTTTTGACAGATAGCCTTACTAGGCATATCAATATAGAACTCTGAGTAATAGATCATTTAAACTACAATACAGAAACATATTTCCCACACCCCGGAGGAACAGTGCAAAGGCTTGGGAGAGTCGGGGTAACAGAGGAGCTCAGGTAGAGGGAAGTAATTGTTGGGAAGGATCCTGGGAGTGAATCTGGAAGGTTGTTGGCTGTGGGTGGGAGAAGTACAGAAAAGGGGTGTTTTTTGGGGGGAGGTGGGTGTTAGGGAGTTGGGGAGCCTCTGCCATGCAGACCCTGGCTGACCCCTAGCCTCTTCCATTCAGTCAGGCACATCTGCCCCTATCCACATATGTTTCTGCACCTCCACTCAGCCACCCCCTCCTCTCCTAATCCCCATGAGTCCCTGCACCCTGCTCCCCACATCCCCATGTGTTTCTGCACCCACACTCAGTCACCCTCTTCCCCTCAGCCCCATGTGTCCCTGCACCCTCACTCAGCTGCTTCCTCTCCCTGTCCCCATCCCCATGTTCCCTGCACCACCATTGCCATTCAGCCCCTGGCTCAATGCTTTCACCCTACTAGTTCCTATGTCTCCACCCTAGTCTGTCCCCCCCTCTAGCCCTTCTGAAGCCCAATCTATGTGACGCTCCAGCAGTCCTGTGTGCCCTGCTCTGTCTGTCCCTGCATATCCTGTGTCTTCTCACTTGATCCTCCGGTCAGGGTGCTGTGAGGAACACAGCCTCACCGCCTCCTTGTCCACGGCTGCCTTCTGTTCTGGTGCCACAGCAGCCCACAGTGGATGAAAGGTGTAACCGCAATGTCTCTCCGGCAGAATGTATTTTCTGCAGAGAAAAACAAATCCGGGGGAAACATGAATTCTGCACATGCACAGTGGCGCAGAATTCCCCCAGGAGTAAATTTTGCTTATTAACATTTAGAGGATCTTGGCTCAGTTTCTAGTTTTATCGTGCTTAATAATCTCTTGGTTAGTGACATCCTGTGAAAAAGACCTTTGTCAACTATATCAGCACAGGGAGCCTAGCATGCCAAAGAAATGGTGATTTCTGGTAGAACCCTATGGTTTCTGTACAGAGCTACATACGTTCTGAATGAGGCTGGAGTGAAAGCTACAGACTTATAATCTAAAAATCTATTATTATTCTTTATGCATTGCTTGCATGGATGCCTCCATCCTGAATGATATGTATGCTTTCAGTATGTGACCTATCCAGAAAATCCTATGTCCACTGGATCCACACACACACACACACACACACACACACACTCTGTTTCTGTCCTTGTGCCCTCATTCAAGAATTTAGAAGGGGGCACAGCCCCAACCACTACTTAGTGCTCATTCTTTCTCAATCTATTTGATATGATATAGTGTTGAAACACTAAATCATCTTTATTAGATCAGGAAATGTGGTGAAATCCTGACTTACTGATACTGGTGGGAGTTTTGCCATTGACTTCAGTGTGGCCAGGATTTCAGCCTTGAGGTTTCTGATCTGTAACAAAGCATCTCAATTAGCTTCAATAGAAGGTTAAGAGATGCTGTGATCACAGTCTACTACTTACCTGGACAGAAGATTTCTCTTAGTATAGGTTTCATTCATGGAGCTGACAAAGACAAAACAAGATCCAATGGGTAGAAGTTCAAGCTAAACAAATTCAAAATGGGAATAAGGTACACATTTTTAATAGTGATTTACCTCTGAAACAAGCTACCGACAGTGTGGCAAATTCCCGTTACTTGCAATATTTAAATCAAGACTGGATGTCTTTCCAAGAGATATGCTGTAATCAATCACATGTTATTGGGCTCGATGCAGCAATTACTGGGTGAAAAATCAATGGCCTTTTCTATGCACAAGGTCAAACTAGATGACCAGAATGGCCTTTCCTGACCTTAAAAGAATCTGTGAATCTTTATGGAATCAAAATAAGGATAATAAAATAGCCTTATACGCAGTAATTTCTTTGTCAAGTCCATTCTAATCAATTTCCAAATGAATGGAACAGAGAAAATTGTTAAGATTCATATTCAGGATATAAAATCAAATGTTCCCAAATCCGGAAGCTTTATTTTATGGAAAAATAGAATACAGAATGGCTTCACAATTTCCTTTAAAGTTTCTGGAGATCTCAGAAATCTCCAAAAGTTGAATATTGAACCAATGAGACAACAGATAAAGTCAGATCTAGATAATTGAGCAAATATCCCTATAATACTTATGAGATGAGCTGCTCTAATAAAAATAAATGCTTTTCTTTGGCTTTTAAATCTGTGGGAATATTTATTTGGTATTCTAAATCGATTAAAATTCGCACTGACTTTTTGTGGAAAAATAGAAATTTATGTTTAGGGAAAAAACAAGGAGGCCCCTCAATTTTCCAGATAGACAATTGTATTTCTGGTCAGCTCATGTGGAATATCTTACTAAATGGATAACAAATGGGATCAGTTTTTCACTTAGACCCAAACAGAACAATACTATACTAAAAATTCTATCTTGATAATTTGTCCTGAATCTAAGTCCTGATCTCTGGCCCATTGAAGTCAATGGGAGTCTGCTGACTTCAGCAGGCTTTGAGTCAGGCTCACATGATATTGATGATTATTTCCCATCCTCTTCAAAGACAATCCATAGCTCGTTGAAGTAATGGAAAGACTTCAGTAGGTTTTGGATTAGGCCTATACCATGCAGTTTACAAAGATGGAGAACCATAAAATAAAAATATTCTGTTTTGTGGTTATCCGCTCTACTTAATTCCAATTTCCCTGGAGGAATGGGGAACAAAGAATTGTGATTTAAAAAAAAAAATAAAAATTCACCAACATGGAAATGTATATTTTTCGCTATTGCAAAATATTATATATACACCAACCCATTCACACACTAAATAATTGAACCACAAAAACTACACCCTTATAAAATAAGTAGATTGCCTTAATAAATCAATATTTACTTATGGAACAAGATACATGTTTTTAGATAACACAGAAAAGTTTGAAGATAAGTAGACTTCAGTATTTTGAAAAACAAAATATTTGATTTCTATCTTCCCTTTCATATTGAAGCTGAATAGGAGTTGAGCTAGTTCTGTAGTCTTACGTCTGTGTATGAGGCAAACAACAATATTGTATGTACTTAATATTTTGCGTTTCACTGTATTTAAGAACAATTGAATTAGAGCAGTGATACAAATGAGAAGGCTGGAGAGATGATTTATTTTCTCAACAGGGGAGACCTAGTTCAGAATTCTCTACATGCACAGGCACGCACAGTCTAACGAAGACATTACAAGCAATATACTAATAATAGCTATTACACAGCGCTTCACATTTCCAAAGCTCTCAGTAATTAACACCTATATTAATAATTACATCATATGTAACTATGTGATCAGTATTTATGTCCAAATACATTCTCATTAGTTGTTTGGTGATCCTTTAACATTGTTGTCCTTGCAACTGCTCAGGACTAATTTCTAGAAATTAACCCTTTTACGGGTATTACAATACATCAAACTAAAACAACTATTCTACATTTGTTAGGTTTTTCTTTAGTGTCTTTAGCATTGTTGGTAGTTTATGCTTATTTTTTCTGCACTATCGTAAATTAAATAAAAAATTAATGCCTCCTTCTCCCTTCCCCCCCAAAAAAGAAAATTTGGGGGGAGGGAGTATTACTAGCCTTGAAGTTTTACATTTTTAAAGTGTTGTCAGAGTCAAAGATGATGATACCCCAGCTTCAAAACAATGTAGTGCTTGTGAAAAGTGGACAGCCCTTGTTCGTCCAGCTCACAAGTATAGCATGGGCAGCAAGGGTAAAAACTTACTCCCCCTCTCCCACAACAACCAGTCCTGTTTTTTTCAGAGGGAGGTTATTTTCAGTAGAGTGGCTGTACATACAGTTTTATCTGTAGTTTGCATGACCCTTTACAAGCTATTTCTTAGAGCATTAAAGAGATTTAGCTGGCTCATAAGCTAAACAATAAGGCTCTGTATTCTAAAACTTACAACGAATGCTGTTCTTAAGATCCATGTGATGGGTGGGCTTCTTGTGTTCCTCTGGAATAGCCAAGATGCATCAAGCTATTATGTTTTAAAAAGCAGTCATCAAGGAAACTCAATGAGGTTTCACTTTCAGCCGTCAGACATGACTCCCTGGTTTGCAATGCCTTGTCTCCAGCCAGTCACAACTTTTCACCGGAATATCTCATGTAGGCTTGTGTCTACACTAGAATCTTCAATTGTGTTTGACAGCAGATTATACATCTTCCACATTCCCCCTCCCGCAATTTAATGTTAAATGTGTGTGGCCTGCTGCTGCAGAAAAGCTCAACAAAGCTCAACACTTATTTTAACCAAGCGTTGTTACATCATACCATGAAAACACCAGTTGAGGGAGACAGCGGAGAGAACTGTGTTTGACACCGCTCTGGAGCAGTGCTTTGAAAAGCCTGCCCTAGAAGCTTTGTCCGGGGGAGTGAGCAAATTGGAAAAATTGGCCCCTTCATCACAAATCCCTGGTGGAATAGAGGGAGGGTGATGTCCTCTTGCAGACGCTCCCGGGAAGAAGAAAGGGCAGTGAGGGACGGATGTATGATGCCATTTGTGTCACTGGTGGTGCAGGTTGGCTAGAGAGCAACGGAGCTGCTGCTGCTGCACACAGCAGGCTGTGAATCGGAACTCTACGCTAGGGAGCTGACCCGGGGGACATCCTGGGCATGTGAGTGAGGTTCAGCTGGAGCCCAAAGAGGAAGGGATGTCCCTGAGCCATGACTGATGCTGGCACTGGAACTCTTAGTTGCTGATCAAGGTGACTGCAGTTGATAAAGCTGATAACAGTATAGTGATTTCTGGGTGAACTCCTGCCTCCCCAAAGATGATAGGAGACATCTCCATGCTCAGGCACCGGGTGGGAGTTTGGAACCCACTACCCAGCAGACCCACTAGCACTACACCTCTTTTCACTGCAGAAAATTCTAGGGTAGACACAGCTTTAGATATATCACATACATGGTGGAAAAGAGGAGGAGGAGATGGGTGATCTGACTTCTTGGCACATGTTCAGCTATTGTGAATTAATCTAGCCTGCCATCATGACTACTAGCTACCCAATGCTTCAAACTCTTATTATAAACACTTCTTGGCATTTATGTAATGCTTACATCTTAACTACAATCTATTGTACAGTAGAAACCTTGTTACTGGGCAGATTAAGGCAGGATCCTTGGTCTCACTGTTCCTTCCTGGGTCCTGGATAACATCCATGCTTGTCCTCCTCTGTTTAGTCTTAATTCATCCCTGGCACAGTTATGTTCACTGATACACATGACCCTGTTAACAGAAATTTATGGAGCACTTTGAAATATGAGCATAGTGTCCCCCAAACTGCTTTCAAAATATGAAAAAAGCTCATTCATCAGTCCTGATCTTTCCTTCCTTTGCTTTTCTGTACAGGAAAATTATGGGCATGATCTTGGACTATCTAACCATTTGACAGTGGTGTTGGTAGACACTTACTTTGATTTTATTAGCAAACATCATTAAGTAGGACTGCTTCAAAAGCCTAAACGGGAATATAATATTATCTCATTTAACACCTCTGTAAGGTGATGATTGACATTACTGAAGTGGCTTACAAAAAACATACAAAATATTAAAACCAGAACTAAAGGTGAATAGGCCACCAGCCAGTACCAAAGGATCAAGCAGATGGACAAATCCAGGATGATTACCTGAAAGCTTCTACTAACATGAAAGACAATTCCTAATTAATGCATAAAATAAGAAGAAAGATTACCAAGTTTAAAAGAAAAAAATAATGGAACAAAGGATGGAATCCCAAGGTGGTCAAGGGTAAGGACTTTAGTGTGTTCCCTTCAGAGTCAATTTAAAAAAAAATTCCCTTCAGTAGAGACATCTCAAAATCTAATGACTGTAGAAGAATGTTAAAGCTTCTACTGGGTTAAAAAAGGAAGTAGTTTGTTTTAGAGTCCTTAACTCATCAATATGAAAGTATCATGGCTATGAAGCTTCAGAAACTGTCCGATTATCAAACGCTTGCATGAGATTGTTTTCTCTCATAACATTTTTTTTACATTAAATGTAAAGAATGGAAGCTAAGGTTAAAACACTAAATCTATCTAAAAGCTGAAAAGGGCAGGAAACTCAGAGCAAAGGCTGATGTGCCATTCTTAATTCTTTTACTTTGGGACTGAGATTCTCCCAGCATGAGGTCTGCTGCTAGAAATACATGCAGTTGAGACAATGGCCACAAAAGCATTAACTCTCTTATTTGTGCCTAGGTGTTGTATCTTCTTTCCAAGTACTTAGATGACCTCCATCACCATAATAACTGACAATTTCTCAAGTATTTCCTACGAGGAGAGAAGTATTATTATTCGCATACTACAGCTAAGGAATGGAGGCACGGAGAGATTAAGTGACTCACCTAAGGTAACACAAGAAGTCTGTGGCAGAGCCAGGTATTGAATCCTGACTCTCAGTCGAGCACCTTAACCACAGATCATCCTTTGAGACCAGGATGATTTCTAAATACCACATGAACTTCAGTGCCTAGCTCAGCAGGGTAAACTAAGAGCAGAGTTTCAGCCTTAACTCAGATGTTTTTGTTTTTGTGGATTTGGAACAGAACTTGTATTGTTTTACCCTTGATATTTTGTGTGTGTGTGAAAAACGCATGACAGCATTGATTTACAAATTTAAAAGGGCACGAACTTTTGCAGATAACATC
This sequence comes from Malaclemys terrapin pileata, assembly GCF_027887155.1. Lineage (NCBI taxonomy): Eukaryota > Metazoa > Chordata > Testudines > Emydidae > Malaclemys > Malaclemys terrapin. The sequence goes on from NC_071505.1 coordinate 119,306,097, forward strand.
CTAAACATCTTTCTTGTGGTATCTCCTATGTTAAGGGTCCCAGATAATGAAAACACAATATGCAGTCAAGGATTTGTTTTGTTTTGTTAAATAATCCTTTCTGAAATATTATTACAACTTTACTATTTGTGGATTAAAAAGGAGTAGTTATATAGCGTGTGATACATTATCGTTAATCTGTGGCCACTAATATGATCTTTTATTTGAACTAATTTGTGGGCTTCAGCATTGTCACTATGCCCACACAACTTTATACACACATTAGCTATTTCATTATAATATATGCTGATGTGTCTTCATTTTTATTGCAGCTGACCCAGAAGCTGTTCCTGAGGTCCCAAACCAATGTTTGAGAGAGACTGGAGTATGGATGAAAGATAGTTGGCTGAAGCTCAAGCCATATAAAAGAGTAAAGTGATACTAGCAGGTTGGGGGAAGCAATGGGAAGGTATGGTGATGACGATTACTTCACCTGTCATTGAGGGTGTGTGCCTGCTATTTGTAATTTATTTTCATAATCTGGGATTGTGTTGCATGATCAAAGAGCAGCAGTGTCCAGGAATATTTTTTACCATCTGTACTTGGCAAGAAGATGGCGACTGTTTTGTTAAAATGCAGACCTTGTAATTATAACCTATTCCCTTTGCACCTCAAGACTGACTTGCTGTAATGCACTATACATAGGGCTACAATCTAAATCCATCTGGAAGTTTAAGATGGTGAAATATTCAGGTGTCCCACAATTAACAAATTGGTGCTTTCTGAGTAGAGCACATACCAGCACTGGCTGCCCATCGGTTTCTGGAATGAATTTAACATATTGATTTTAATCTATAGAAATCTAAGTGATTTGGTGCCTTCCTACTTGAGAGACCACCTCTCTCCTATTCCCTACTGCTACAGTTGCAATCAGCAGAGGCACTAGATTTAAGACAGAGGAGGCTGGCGAATGTTCTCTGCTTCCCTTGGATTAGAATAGATTTACATGGATGCATTTGAGTAACTGCACCATACAGAGTATTTTAGCCTTAATAGGTATCAAATAAACCTATGACGGGGTAAGGCAGGGAAGAGGTATCATGTTTCTTGTAATTTAATCATGCCTGCAGACCTTTTGGAAGATGTTATTATGAGCTGGATAAAACCTCGTAAATTAAGTTAAAATCCCACTGAGATTGATAAGTGTGAATTCACTCTTCAATTAACTTACTTAAGCATAAGCCCCTTCCTAAGGCAAAAGGTGGGTGTGAACCTGCCCAGAAGCTTTTGGCTGAGTATTGTTTTGGGTAGGGGTCAAGAGAGAAGACACAGAAACTGAAGACAGACAAAAACAGAGAAGGAGAGTCAGAGGGGGGAAAGAAAGGAGGGGGGGGGGGTCAAAAAAGCCTCAGTAGCCTGTGAACACAGTGTGACCCTAGAGAGAACTTTTGGGTCTGTTGGCTAAAGAGGCTTGGCAGCTGAACTAAGAAACTGCTCCTTTTGTTCTTGGCTCCTTCTGCAATCAGAGACACAATACTTTGTACATTCTTTGTAAATAAAGCTGCATCAAAGAAATACCTGTCACCTATTTCTACTCCCATTTGGAACATCTCCAGAGTCTGTAATTCAAGTACTGTAGCTGCTCAGGTCAAAAAGAGGCAACAGTATTGAATACAATTATTCAAATTGTGACTGGATACACTGTTCCAGCCTTCCTTCTACTAGGTGTGCTTTGATGAAAGATTGGGGGTGGGTATGAACAGGGCCGGCTCCAGGCACCAGGTACCCAAGCACATGCTTGGGGCGGCACCTGGTAAGGGACGGCGGGGGGAGCGCGATGCGGCATTCCGCGGGGCGGGGGGGCACTCCGGCGGCGTGGCAGTCGGTGGGGGGCGGGCTCTGGCGGCGCTCGGCGGGGGCGGGCTCCGGCGGCGCTGCGCGGCGCTCGGCCGGGGGGGGGGGCAGCGCGGGGCTCAGCGCTCGGGGGGGGTTCTGGCGGCGCTTGGCACGGGGGGGTGGGCTCCGGCATGCGGCGCTCGGCGGGGGGGGTGTTCTGGCGGTGCTCGGCGGGGGGGGGCGGCACTCGGTTGGGGGGGCTCAGGAGGCAAGCTTTTTTTTTGCTGCTTGGGGCAGCAAAAAAGCTAGAGCCGGCCCTGGGTATGAAGATGTAACTGGTCATGATGAGAGACATTAAAGACAAATATTGTGACTTTAGCCTTTAAGGTACAGCACATAGGAAGTGGCGATCTGGAGCTGCACACTGCTTCAGATGAAGCAGCTAAAGAGGCATTTGCCTCAGGGAAGAAGTACAGTTCTTGGAGCTCATTAACATCCTGGAGAAAAGCTATACCCAATATGGGGTGCAACCTAATCCCTACACTTCATTGGTCCTTTTCTTTGGGCCGGTGTGAAGAGTGAAGTCATGTCCTCACTTCCTCCTTTCTGTCTTTGGGGAGCATAGGGAAGTAGTGAGGGAGTAGTCCTTATGCTTCCCAGAGAGTAGGAACTGCAATTCTGCCCACCCCTTACACAGGCTGTGCAAGGACAATGGAAGGTTCCTTGGGCCCTCCCCATCCACTGCACACTAGCATAGGGGCCAGAAAGAATCTAAAAAAATAAGTACTAGGGATTGAATGAATATGGATAGACACAGCTACAAAGCATGTCTGGATTAAGCAGGTATAGGTCTACTGCTAAAATATCTAAATTATAGTATTGTGCTGAATAAAATGGTAGATACAGGATGATATAACTGAAGTGAATGTTCAAATTGGTAAGAGAAAGGGAGACAAGGAGATTTCTAGCTTCAGTTCTCAGCTATGCAACTAAATATGTCATGACCAACTCTGTTGTCCTTCTCTTTAAAATTGTGTTGCTTTTGTGGATTTTTCCTCTCTTCTCTGTGTGCAGTATGTGTGCAAAATTCAGTTTAATTTATGAAAAATGAAGCTAAAGTATAATGTTGGGGAAAAAAGACCACTACCGGCAGCCTAAATCTTCACCCAAATTTCAACCAAAACCAAACCCTTGAGATGTCCAATATTGTTTATTTGTTTAAGTGTTTACTTGAACCCTATACAATTATCATTTTCAATGAAAGCTGCAAGTGGAAATGCTCACATATCATTAAAGGGTCTTTTTATTATTATTTCATAATAAGCAAGAAGCAGACAGTACTGGTAGAAAGAGTGATAAGATATCCAGCCCAGACAAGTTCAGATAAAGTTCAAATGCTTGATTAACTTTTGGATTCCTGTTCAAAACAAATTCTCAGTACATCTGAGGTTTATACCTCACTAATCTAAATGACAAAATGGCTCTCGCTTTAAATTCTATGATCAACCTACTGTTAGATTAATCCATTCTAGATTTACAAAGTATAACCGAACAGCAGAACTTTGTATTATATTTTAATTAAGTCAATTGAATTACTCCAGATTTAGAGTGGTGAAAGAGTGGGAACTTTCCCCTTATCCTTATCAGTATCTAACTCAAATGAAAAATCTGTTACTATACTGAATTTTTCCAGTACACATTTCATTCACAGGAAATGGGGAAAGGAAAGCATGCCACAGAGAGAGACGACAAAAAAAAGGAGGAAATGAGATGCTAGATGTTTCCTCTTTTCCAAATGCTATTGCACTTAAGAGCCAAAACTTAAATGTAAACCAAAGGGAGTTTGGGATGAATAAAATTTCCAGGATTGACCCTTTATACAGGATCTTTCATCCTAGGGTTACCATACGTCCGGATTTTCCCGGACATGTCCGGCTTTTGGGGGCTCAAATCCCCGTCCGGGGGGAAATCCCCAAAAGCCGGGCATGTCCGGGAAAATCGGGAGGGCTCGGTGGTGCTCAGCCGGGCCGGCGGTGCGGGTCCGGGGGCATGGTGCCGGGCCGGGAACCAGGGTCACAGTGCCGGGCCGGGCGCGGGGCCGGAGGGAGAGCCGGGGGCGCGGTGCCGGGCCGGGAGCCGGTCAGCCGGGCCGGCGGGGAGCCGGTCAGCCGGGCCGGCGGGGAGCCGGGCCAGCGGGGAGCCGGTCAGCCGGGCCGGCGGGGAGCCGGTCAGCCGGGGAGCCCGGTCAGCCGGGCCGGCGGGGAGCCGGTCAGCCGGGGAGCCCGGTCAGCCGGGCCGGCGGGGAGCCGGTCAGCCGGGGAGCCCGGTCAGCCGGGCCGGCGGGGAGCCGGTCAGCCGGGGAGCCCGGTCAGCCGGGCCGGCGGGGAGCCGGTCAGCCGGGGAGCCCGGTCAGCCGGGCCGGCGGGGAGCCGGGCCCGCGGGGAGCCCGGGGAGCCGGGCCCGCGGGGAGCCCGGCCAGCCGGGCCGGCGGGGAGCCCGGTCAGCCGGGCCGGCGGGGAGCCGGGCCGGCGGGGAGCCCGGTCAGCCGGGCCGGCGGGGAGCCGGGGAGCCGAGCCCGCGGGGAGCCGGGCCGCCGGGGAGCTGGGGGGTGCGCCGGGCCGCCGGGGGCCGGCAGTGCTGGGCGGGCCGGGGGTGGTCGGCCGGGGGCCGGGGCCGGCACCCCAGGACCCAAGCCGACCCAGGCTGGAGCCGCCGGGGGGCCAGCCTGGGCCGCGCCTCCTCCCCCCCACATCCCCCTTACCTGCTTCAGGCTTCCCGCGAATTAAATGTTCGCGGGAAGCAGGGGAGGGGGCGGAGACTTTGGGGAGGGGGCGGGGTTGGGGCGGGGGTATGGGCGGGGCTGGGGGCGGGGCCGTGGGCCGTGGAGTGTCCTCCATTTGGAGGCACAGAATATGGTAACCCTATTTCATCCAAGGATTCCAAAGTGCTAAAAAATGGATTCTCGTGTTACCCTTGCAAGGAAGAAAGCATTATGCCTCTTTTACAGATGGAGAAATGGTGATAGGGAGTGGTTAAGTGATTTGCCCAAGGTCCCCACTGCAAGTGAATGGTAGAATCAGGAAATAGTGTCTATAACTCTTGATTGTACCTCTTGCTCTGACCACAATATTTCAGTCCTTCCATCTTCAAGATGTGCTGTATCTTTAAGGCAAGAAGAAAGAATGACTGGAATATAGCTTCACCCCTTTTGACCCATGCGGTTAATCAATATTCAGGGTGTTGTGGGATGTTTCTGTTAGGAGAAGTTAATGATTGAGTCAGGTGTTTATTTGATGCAAGCCTGTTTATTTACAAAGAATGTTCACAAAATCCTACAGCAGGAGGCAGCTTCTTTGCTGATATTTTCAAGGTTCTTTCCAGCCAGCTCTCTGACCAAAAAAACCCTCTCCCACTTGGCTTCTCCTGCTGTCTGCTTTTGCCCACAGATATATACATCTCCACCAACCACGAGCCAGTCCCCCACATAGCTCAGCTTCTGACCAACCTTGCATGTGGCCTTGTGTTTTTGGCAATGGCTCTTATTGTTTCAGCTTCTTACTCCACAAAGGAACTCATCTACTTTTTGCATTTATCTTTAATAAAAGGGCAGCTTCAATGGTTTCACCCAACCTTCACCATAACAATAACATATTTTATTTAAATAGGACATGGGAAGTTGTATCAGTAACATTTGATCTCAGTTAGGGAGACCACATTGCAGTGCTTTCTGCAGGAAACTGGTAGAACAATTCATGCTGGAATTAAAATCTTACAGGGAAATGACAACATTTTAATATCCATCATCATCATCTACCAAGTGGCTGCATGAAGATACCTGCATTTTATATGAAATAACTTATTACTACTCACTTCATACAAAATTGGTGTAATCATGGGCATTGGTTTCCTGATTTCTATAGGGGTGGTGGGCAAGTTCACAGTTAAAACATACTCCATTTCCTATAGGGGAAAAAGCAATTAGGGATACAGAATTCCTCAAGGTCACTATAATACAGCTGTCCACTACCCTAGTGCCCCCTTATGGCTAGAGGTCACTCTACAGCATCCTGCCTATGTTTTCCTCCTTTTCTGGCCCTTTTAAGAACTCACAGCCTACAGGGAGTTCAAACAAATCCCCTCTGGGGTCCACTTTATTGAGTCCTCTGGGTTCACTCTGGTCCTCTAGGCCTCAACCCCTATTCAGTGTTTCTCTGCTAATTAATCCAAAAACAACATAAACACAAACTCACACACTCTCTCACCTGCTTGGACAGAGCTCTCCTACTCTTCCCTAGTAACTCAGGAGCCTTCTTACTCCCTGCAATTTCTACAGATATCACCACTATCTCCTGGATTTCCCCCGTTCCCTACACCTTCCTGCTCTTTTATATGAGGATTGCCTGATTCAACCCAGATGTGGTTCTTTTAGTAATCAGGGCTGGCTTAGCCCCAGCCCCTCAGGCCCACAAGCAAGCCACCCAGTAATAGTCACACCCAGAGATCACAGTTACATTTTTTTAAGGTATATGTGACTTTTATCTAGACAAAGAGATATAACAACTTTAACAGTTAAATAGCAAAATATTATAAAGAAATGTGATTATGAAAAGGAAGCATAGAAAGTGAAAGCTAATACGTACCACGTGCAGTATCACCTAAAACAACTGGAATAGAGTGCACAATGACACTGAGAACTAAATAATTCCCTGATGATCAGGATTTCCCCAGCGGGCACATGAACGGCTGGCAAGCTCATTAGGGAAGATACTGTAAAGTTGCAACAAAGAGTCCTGTGGCACCTTATAGACTAACTGACGTATTGGAGCATAAGCTTTCGTGGGTTAATACCCACTTCGTCAGATGAATGTAGTGGAAATTTCCAGAGGCAGGTATAAATATGCAGGCAAGAATCAGTCTAGAGATAACGAAGTTTGTTCAATCAGGGAGGATGAGGCCCTCTTCTAGCATTTGAGGTGTGAACACCAAGGGAAGAAAAACTGCTGTTGTAGTTGGCTAGCCATTCACAGTCTTTGTTTAATCCGGAGCAGATGGAGTCAAATTTGCAAATGAACTGAAGCTCAGCAGTTTCTCTTTGAAGTCTGGTCCTGAAGTTTTTTTGCTGCAGGATGGCTACCTTTAAATCTGCTATTGTGTGTCCAGGGAGGTTGAAGTGTTCTCCTACAGGTTTTTGTATATTGCCATTCCGAATATCTGACTTGTATCCATTTATCCTTTTACATAGGGTCTGACCAGTTTGGCTGATGTACATAGCAGAGTGGCATTTCTGGCACATGATGGTGTATATTACATTGGTGGACATGCAGGTGAATGAACCGGTGATGTTGTGGCTGATCTAGTTAGGTCCTGTGATGGTGTCACTGGTGTAGATATGTGGGCAGAGTTGGCATCAAGGTTTGTTGCATGGATTGGTTCCTGAGTTAGCGTTACTATGGTGTGGTGTGTGGTTGCTGGTGAGAATATGCTTAAGGTTGGCAGGTTGTCTGTGGGCGAGGACTGGCCTGCCTCCCAAGGCCTGTGACAGTGAGGGATTGTTGTCCAGGATGGGTTGTAGATCACTGATGATGCGTTGGAGAGGTTTTTGTTGAGGGCTGTAGGTGATGGCCAGTGGAGTTCTGTTGGTTCGTTTCTTGGGTTTGTCTTGCAGCAGGAGGCTTCTGGGTACGCTTCTGGCTCTGTTGATTTGTTTCCTTATTTCCTCGTGTGGGTATCGTAGTTTTGAGAATGCTTGGTGAAGATTTTGTAGGTGTTGGTCTCTGTCTGAGGGGTTGGAGCAAATGCGGTTGTACTTCAGCGCTTGGCTGTAGACGATGGATTGTTTGGTGTGTCTGGGTTGGAAGCTGGAGGCATGAAGTGGTCAGTGGGTTTTCGGTATAGGGTGGTATTAACGTGACCGTCACTTATTTGTACTGTGGTGTCTAGGAAGTGGACCTCCCGTGTAGATTGGTCCAGGCTGAGGTTGATGGTGAGGTGGAAGCTGTTGAAATCAGGGGTGGCTCCAGGCAACAGCTAAGGAAGCAGGTGCTTGGTGCGGCCAATAGAAAGGGGCGGCACTCCATCCGCTATTGAGGCAGCCCATCCAGGTCTTTGGGTATTCGGTGGTAGGTCCCTCAGTTCCTCTCTTCCTCTTTGAGCTGCCGCCGAAGTGCCGCCGAAGAGGAAGAGAGGGAGCGAAGGACCCGCCGCCGAAGTGCCGCCAAAGAATGGAGCGGCACGATTGAGCTGCCGCTGAAGTGCCACCGATCGTCTTTTTTTTTTTCCCCCTGCTGCTTGGGGGGGGGGGTGCAGAAAACCTGGAACCGGACCAGGTTGAAATCGTGGTGGAATTCTTCCAGAGTCCAGATGATGAAGATGTCATCAATGTAGCGTAGGTAGAGAAGAGGTGTGAGTGGACGAGAGCTGAGGAAGCATTGTTCCAGGTCATCCATAAAAATGTTGGCATATTGTGGTGCCATGCGGGTGCCCATTGCGGTGCCACTGGTCTGGAGGTATATATGGTCACCAAATTTGAAATAATTGTGTGTGAGGATAGACCTCACACCTCAGCTGCCAGGTCATCCTCCCTGATTGAACTAACCTCGTTATCTCTAGACTGATTCTTGCCTGCATATTTATACCTGCCTCTGGAAATTTCCACTACATTCATCTGACGAAGTGGGTATTCACCCACAAAAGCTTATGCTCCTATACGTCTGTTAGTCTATAAGGTGCCACAGGACTCTTTGTCGCTTTTTACAGATCCAGACTAACACGGCTACCCCTCTGATACTGTAAAGTTGCATCAGTCTCAGAAGAACTGTCTCTCTCTGGTCTACAGAATGGAGATTGGAATCATGTGTTCTGAATACATAATGTGGAAATAGATTCTAATTTTCACACTGCACTATAGAAAAATCAGCTTGCACTAAAATTATTTGTGTGTGTACGTATGTATACATAAATGTTTTAGGAGTTATTTTGAATATATATAATGCTCTCACAATGAATTCTTTGTGTGCTTCCACTAGAAGTCAATAGTTTATCCTTATTTACACTAGCATAATGTAGAGAATTTGGCCCTTAGACAATTTCAGAATGGTAGTTTTCCTTTAACCGAGCCATTTTCTCTGAGGTTTATTACGTATGTTTTTGTAGGACAAGTCTACATTTAAAACGCTGCAGCAGCACAGCTGCATTGGTGTTAATCCACCTCCGTGAGAGGTGTTAGCTACGTCGATGGGAGAAGCCCTCCCGTCAACACAGCGCTGTCTACACCAGGGGTTAGGTTGATATAACTGCTTCCCTCACAGATGTGGATTTTTCATACCACGGGGGATGCAGTTATATCGATGTAAGTTGTAGTGTAGACCTGGCCTTACACATAATGTAAAAATTCTGCACTAGTCTGTTATCCATCCTGTCCTCTTCACTGTTGTTGGTTATGGCCAATGAAGGGTTGTCACCCATCCAGTTTTCACCCGGACAGTTCAGGTTTCGTCTTGTGTGTCCAGATGCCATTTGAAAAGCCCTGATGTCTGGGTTTTTTGATCTGTGGAAAAGGTGGCAATCCTAAGCGGAAGGAAGGAGGCAGCGCAGCAGCAGCTGCCACCACCGCCTCTGGGGCCAGGTTGCTTGTGCAGCATGTGGCAGCACCTAGCCCTGTGCAGCCCACAGGTGGCGGGTAAGGCGGCCACGGCCATGATGGTGAAGACCCTGTGAGGTATACAACCAGCTGGCACTGTGCACTGATGTATTGACACAAACGTGCTTTGAGCTAAAAACCATGGGCCTAGTTCATCTCTCATGTATACCAGTGTAAATCACGGGTAAGGATATTAAAGTTACACTAGTTTCTGTGGATTTTTTAAATTTTGTATTTAAATAGTTCCCTATACCTTCAGAATAGGTCTGCATTTGCCTGTAGCGAGGCGGGGGGTGGGGGTGGGGGAGCCTTTTTGGAGCAAGGAGCTTACTTCAGGAAGCCAGAATAAAGTAACATTCCATGACTGACAGTGTACATAGATGGATTAGTTGCTGTGAAATTAACAAAGGTTTTGGGGGTCTTGTAAGGTTTCCACTAAGGAGACCAAAATACCAGATCCATCACATTTATTCACTTGCTACCAATCGTGTCCAGGACCAGATGCTTCAAAAGAAAGTGAAAAACCGATAATGAACCTAAGCAGATGTGCACTGCTGCACCTAATAAATAATTGGGAGAAAAAATTCCCACCTGATTTCTGTGGAGATTAGTTTATGTCCTGAAAGAATGAGATTTAATTATCCTTATCTTAGCAGGTGCTGTGTACAGTAACTGCAGATGTTATTATTAGCCATAAAACTATCCAGCCACACAATTTAACTAACCACCTGGGGCAGTGTGTTCCCCAGGCCAATGAGAGGTGAAAAATATTTTCCTTTAATTTATTCTAAGTTTACTGGACATTAGTTTCACTAGAGTGAATTCTTTTTTCTCCCATTAAAAAATCCAAAACGTTTTTGAAGTTGAAGAATTGCCACTTTCAGGTCTTTTGCGTAGAACAAATGGACACAAATCTGACATCAGGAATCATAACACGCAAAAACCAGTAGGAGAACACGTCAATCTCTCTGGTCACTCAATAACAGACCTCAAAGTGGCAATTCTTCAACAAAAAACTTCAAAAACAGACTCCAACGTGAAGCTGCAGAACTGGAATTAATTTGCAAACTAGATACCATCAGATTAGGCCTGAATAAAGACTGGGAATGGTTGGGTCATTACAAAACCTAAACTTAAGTTCCCCAATACTAATTTCTCCCTACTGTTACTCACACCTTCTTGTCAACTGTCTGTAATGGGCCACTCTCTTACCACTTCAAAAGTTATTTTTCCTCCCTTGGTATCCTGCTGGTAATTGATTTATCTCAGTAGACCGACCTAACATTTGGTGAAGCACCCCCATCCTTTCATGTATTTATACCTGCTCCTGTATTTTTTAATTCATACATCTGATGAAGTGGGTTCTAGCCCACAAAAGTTTATGTCCAAATACAGCTGTTAATCTCTAAGGTGCCACAAGGACTCCTTTTGCTGATACAGACTAACACGGCTACCACTGAAACCTGTCAAGTTTTAGGTGTAGACCAGGTCTACAGCTTCAGTTCAGGAAAGCATTTAAACATATGCTTAAATCCATCTCTGTTCAGAAGAGCACGTTAGCCCAAGCTTAACTTTAAAGGTGGACTAAAGTGCTTTGTACAGTAGGGATGTTTTCTTGAACTGGGGACCTAAATGCTCATTGTAGAAAATTCAGAGAGCACTACAAAAACACTGCTACCCTGTATGATGCGGAATATCTTGGCACATATAATGCTAGCTCATTAATATAAAAATCAATATCTGCATTTTTATAGTGCTTTAAAAAGAAGTGTGCATATTATTTTGTAGCTTCAAAATGATACAGTTTAAATGAAAAGGTGTTGGCTACATTTAATCCTTTTTTCTTTAGATGTGATTTTGAAGCTCCTTGTTTTATAGCAAAAAAGGTTGCAATGGTGTGTATGTTTCACACACTGATGATACAGCCTAGTGTTCCCCAACCATAGGGTTACCATACGTCCGGATTTTCCCGGACATGTCCGGCTTTTGGGCCTCAAATCCCCGTCCAGGGGGAAATCCCAAAAAGCCGAACATGTCCGGGAAAATAGGGACGTGCTGGGCCGGGGGCCGGCGGTGCTGGGCCGGGGGTGCTCGGCTGGGTGCTGGGCCGGGGGTGCTGGGCCGGGGGCCGGCGGTGCTCGGCTGGGGGCTGGCCCGGGCTGCGGGGCCGGACCGGGCCCGGCGGTGCGGGGCCGGCAGTGCTGGGCCGGGGGTGCTCGGCCGGGGGCTGGCCCGGGGCCGGCACCCCAGGAGCCGAGCCAGGCTCGAGACACTGGGGCCGGCCGCTGGAGGGAGCCGCTTGGTTGCGGGGGCCAGACTGGGCCGCGCCTCCTCCCCCCACCCCTCCCAGCTTACCTGCTGCCTGCTTCAGGCTTCCCGCGAATCAAATGTTCGCGGGAAGCAGGGGAGGGGGCGGAGACTTTGGGGAAGGGGTGGAGTTGGGGCGGGGCATGGGCGAGGCCCCGTGGAGTGTCCTCTTTTTGGACACTCAAAATATGGTAACCCTAGTATAGGGTGACCAGATCACAGGGATGAAATATTGGGACGCCAGGGGGAGGAGGGGCGGAGAAAAAAAAAAAAAAACGGCAGCAGAGAAAAAAAAGCAGTTTCGCAGGGGCCGGGGGCATTAGCACACAGTGCCCCGGCCACACGCGTTGCCCTCCCCGTGGAGCCTCCCGCCCCCCCGGGCACATGCGGCGCGTCCCGCCACCGTCAGGGAGCCCTGCGCCTCTCCCGCTCGGTAAACACATACACCTCTACCTCGATATAACGCTGTCCTCGAGAACCAAACAAATCTTACCGCGTTATAGGTGAAACCGCGTTATGTCGAACTTGCTTTGATCCGCCGGAGCGTGCAGCCCCGCCCTCCCGGAGCACTGCCTTACCACGTTATATCTGAATTCGTGTTACATCGGGTCGCGTTATATCGGGGTAGAGGTGTAGTTGCACAGCAGTGGTATTTTACAACAATATATATATATATATAAAGTGCCTTGGGATCCTTTTGGGATAAGAAGTGTTATGTACATTTAAGACTGCATTACGTGATATCAGAAACTCTGAATTTTGAAAAAGAGAATTTCATTAAAAAAAAAAAAACAATTCCCATTTCTGGCTCTGTTATTTATTGGTCTACATTGCTTTTGGTTCTGTTTAAGAAATCTGGAGCATCCCATAAATAACTTTTTAAAAAATCCATAGACATACAATATTGCCAATCCTAAATGTTCAAAAATCATGAGATTAAAAACCTCAATAAATTTTAGAATGACAAGGTGGGTGTATTGGACCAACTTCTGTTCGTGAAAGAGAGACGCTTTTGAGCTTACACAGAGCTCTTCTTCATGTCTTGAAAAGGTACTCAGTCTCACAAGGTGGAACAGATTGTTTAGCATAAGGAGTTAACATGCAGTAAGAGTCATTCAAGGTGAAGTGGGCAGTTACCCATAATACCTCTGCAATTATAGGACAAAGGAAGATTAGGGGGTTAGATTGTTGTAATGAGCCATAAATCCAGTATCTTCAAAGTTCATGAGTTTTAGTGTTTAGCAAAGTTATCAGGCTCATCTTATGAAGGTGTTGTGCAGGTTTCCTTTGAGGATGAGGACTGAGAGGTCTGATATGGAGTGACTGTTTTATGCAAAAAAATGTCCAACCGCCAGTGATATGGTGTTTGTCTTTTATCATTTTTCTATGTTAATTCATTTGACATCGTACTGAATATCTTGTTTTGCCCATATAGTAGTGATTAGGGCATTTAGTGCACTGGATGAGGTACACCACATGTTGTGATAGCAACTTCTAGGACCCATGGATCGCGACAGATGTGTTGTGGAGAATATTGATCAGCATAGCAATGGACATATGTCTTGAGGTTTTGCATCTGCTGCTTTGGAAGGGTCTGGTGTCACTATAAGTTGTCCTGACCTGTGGAGGGCTTGCTTATGACGATAGCCTTGGCAAGGTTGTTTAAAGGCCAGAAGAGGGGTTTGAGAAAGATTTCTTTCAGAACGTGGTCCTGTAAGGGGTCGGACTCACCCCTGCAGCGCCTCCTGCTGGTCATCTCCGGAAGTTAGCTCGATCCAGCCTCCGCAGCGCCCTCTGCAAGCCGGTGATCCACCTTGCCGCGTCTGGCCCCCATGTCCCTCCCAGGACCCCAGTGCCCCTTGCTCTGGGTGCTGCCCCCTGGCAGTACCCACACACACTGGGTCTCCTCTCCCAGGGGAACCCCCACCCACTAACCCCATCTCACCTCAGTATCAGGCCACTGCCAGTCATCGTCTAGCCCCACACTTGGGACAAACTGCAGTATCAGCCACTCATCACTGGCAAGGAGGGTTTGGACCTGCTGCCTTGGCCTACACCTGGGTTGCCCTCTGCAACCCCCAGTACCTTTGGCACAATGCTAGGCCACAGCCTGGGGCTTTTCAGGCTGGAGCTCCCCAGCCCTGCTCCACTCAGGTACCCTGTCTCAGCTCCCTGCAGCCAGGCCCTTCTCTCTCTGAGTGCAGAGAGAAACTGCTAAGCTCCTGGCTCCCAGCCTCTTTATACAGGCCAGCTGGGGCCTGATTGGGGCGTGGCCCAACTGCAGCTGTTTCCCCAATCAGCCCAAGTCTTTCCTTCCACAGCCCCAGCCCTCTGCAAGGCTGGCTTTAACACTTCCCAGGCAGGAGCGGGTGTCCACCCCGCTACAGGTCCCCATTGAGTATAGGTTGTAATTGTTTAATGATACCCCATATCGGTACTAGTATGGGATGGTAGGCAACAACTAGGGGTGTTTGGTTGGAGGATTCTCTCTTCCCACACTGAAGCAGGTTCTCTCAGGGAATTTGGGTGGCCCATTCCATGATGCAATCTACTTCCCTAGTGGAGCATCTGTGTTTAGTAAAAGGTGGTTTTAAGTGTGTAAAGGTGCGTATCATGGACTTTCTTCTCGGAGCATGTACTGTGGTATCTGAATGCCTGGGCTATAGAAAACAGATTTCTTGTTGTGTCTGGGATGGTTACTGGGTTTGTGGAGGTAAGTGTGGTGATCCATGGGCTTCTTGTATATAGTTGTCCGTAAGGATGCCAAAGCTGATTGTTTTGTCCTGGAAGTTGATGCTGGTGTGGGAGTGTTCTTCAGAGTCTGATGAATGGGCAGTGGTAGTTAAAGTTGTGATGGAAATCTAAGGGGGTTTTGGCCATCTGTCCAGTGGAAATACATCAATCGTATTTTCATCAGATATCATTGGTTTTGTGGTGAACTTTTCCAGAATTCTTCCTCAAGGTGGCTCATGAAGAGGTTGGCATATTGGTGAGCCATTCTAGTACCATGGCTGTTTGCACGGTTTGCATACAGTGTTTATTGTTAAATGTAAAGTTGTTATGGGTGAGGATGAAAGGCATGAGTTTAGTGGTGTGTTTGAGGTGGATCTGAGTGTTGTCCATCGTCTAGTAGCAATTTGAGGCAGGCAGCAATGCTATCATTGTGAGGGACATTTGTATATAGGGAGATGACATCCATGGTGGCAAGGATAGTGTTCTGAGGGAAGACAAGGGAAAACAAAATTTCAAAAAGCACAACATGGTTGACTGTATTGAAGGTGGCTATTGGGCATGGAGGATGAGGGTGGTGTTCTGGTTCTATATTGGATCATAATTATTAATGGTCAAAAAAGCCTGTACACTGCCAAAGGGCAACAGAGAATGTGCTGTGGTCATATGTTCTCTGCTGTCAACTCTAGTGCTAGTAGTGGGCAGATTAAGATGCAAGTGTGTCAGTGTGCAGCCGTGCTTCCATGCCTATATCCGTGGCTCTTTCCTACCACTGTTCCTTTAAGACCCAGACTCAGCCTGGATGGAATGGGATGGGGCACTGGACTAAGTCCAGCCCATTCTATATTATTATAGACCAGACTCAATTCATCCTGCCTCATCCCAGACAGTTGCAGGATGTTCCATCCGGTCACAGCCACTCTGCCTATAACATCATATTTATTTTTTCTTTATAAATGACATCAAAATAGAGATCAAGTATAGCTGCTCTTATTGCACAAAAACAAACAACCCTCCTGCAAACTTTGAACCCCTATGGGTCCAGGAGAGTTCTGTCATTGGAGATTTTTAAGAACAGGTTAGACAAACACCTGTCAGGGATGGTCTAGATAATACTGGGGCTGGACTAGAAGACCTCTTGAGGTTCCTTCCAGTCCTGTGATTCTAGGAACATCACAGAACACACAATCTAGCATTTGGAACTTTGCAATATTTTTTGCCCCAAACTGTACAATCTACATAGAAAATAAGTATAGCTGCTCCTACTTCACTGAAATAAGGACTCTGATGTATCCTGGTCCAAGAACAAGAAAACCATGTACATTTATAGATTTCAAGCTTAGAAGGGACCACTGTGGTGATCATCTAGTAGTTTGACCTCCAGTGTAACAAAGCAATTCCTAGAGAATATGTTTAGAAAAATATTCAAGCTTGATATCTGATACCTGGACTCTGATGGAGCTTACCAGTTTCAACTACATTCCTTTAACTTATGTCTGGAATAAGATACAGCAGTTCTAAAAATTTTATTAAGATGATGTAAAAAAAAAAAACTCAATGGCACGGAGTTTAAGCATAGAAGTTTCTGGTTATTAGGGAATAACATACACATTATCGAGGGTGCAAAGTTTGGTTTAAGATTGGGTGTCATAAGGAATACATAATCTGCAATATCCCCGATTAGGGGTAAAAGGTTGGTGGGTCAAATTACAGACATTGAGATATGAGGGTATGAAGTTCATAGAGTGGCTATGTTTGGGTATGGAGTATAATGAGTGGATGTGATGATGAGGATGGATTGACCCTTATTTGGTGAGATTTAATATTCAGGGAGTTTATGGTTCCAGTTCATATGATCCAACGGAGAAGGTCTCTTGGTCCTTTTCTCGTAGTGGGAGAACGATGTCACTCTGGTTCACACCTCCTGGTACTGTCGGTGGCCGGTGATGTGCTTGATGTAGATGTCCCTGGATCATTGGATGGTGTCTAAGACCATGAGGTGTCGCATGAGCCGTGCGTAGCATCGACCGATCACGCAGGTCCGCAGCACACGCTTGTTGCAGGGGTCCCAGGCGCCCAGGGTTCCGACAATCAGGGTGTCCATCTGCACCTCATAGCCCTTCGCTCTCAGGGTGTCAGCCGGGGGGGCATACTTTTCCAGCTTACGAGCTCTAGCTTCGTGAAATGCCGGGGTCCTGTTCTCAAAGGAGACCGTGACGTCGACGAGGATTAGTACATAAAGTCCAAACCCCATTGCAAACCGGTGCAACAGCCCCCCAAAACATATTTTTAGCAGCTGACTCATATCTTTTTTGTTAACCCCAAAGCAAAAGAATCTACCAACTAAATAGAAACATGAGGTTGCTCTAATTCCGTGGCAAACTACAGACCCAGATGCATCCCTGCTTAATAGCACCTCAGAGACATATGCTGCACCTAGACCCTGCTGGAGCTCACCTTTTTTTTGGCCCCCAAGCCAAGCCAAGCCTCTAGAGCTTCCCTCTAAAAAGGAGCACACACATCCTGCCCCTACTCAACCAGAAAAATCAAGGTTCGGTGCAAGACATGTTTGCTGCTGTGCTCCTACACCCACATGCATCATACTATGGATTTTTTTGGTGCAGTAGGAGCAGTTCCACTTGTTCTTCACTGATGCCACCATAGAATCTATGAGGAGGGTGTGACGTTCTGTACCTCGGGGGAACACCCTGCACCTCCATGTTCATCCTTATGATTGTGTGGTATCCAATGCAAAGTTTGTCATGTCGGGTGTCTTCGGAAGGCTCACGAAGCACTGAGCATTGTTCTTATAGTAATGTTACAGGTTGTAATTTCATGTATACAGTTATGAGCCTGAAAATGTGTCCTCATGGCTTAAAACAAGCCCAGGCAAAACTCTCCAGGAACAGAGGGGCAGTTCACACCTCATCAGGGCATGTATGGGACAAGCCCAGCCTCACAGGAACAAAGGACACTGGCCTAAGCAGCAACAAAGGATCTGTTGGACTCTCCAGTGAGTCATCCCCACCTTCCCTTGGTCAGTTTGGGACTGCAATGAGGTAATACTCACCTGACCCTGAAGGGGGGGGCAAAGCCAAGGGGGAAGAAAGAACATTATAAAAGGGACAGACGTTTGCCATGCTGGCTTTCTCTTCCGTCTCCATCTACAGACACCACCACCAAGTGACTGAAGTGCTGATCAAAGGGGAGAACCTGGCTGAAGGGCAACCAGCCAGACTGTGGTCAGAAGCATCTAAGTTTGTAAGGGCACTGAAAGTGTTAAGATCAGCTTAGAATGCGTTTTGCTTTTATTTCATTTGACCAAATCTGACTTCTTGTGCTTTGATTTATAATCACTTAAAATCTATCTTTTGTAGTTAATAAACTTGTTTGTTTGTTTGTTCTACCTGAAGCAGTGTGTTTGGTCTGAAGCGTGTCAGAGACTCCCCTTGGGATAACAAGCCGGGTAGATATCAATTTCTTTGTTAAATTGACGAACTCATATTAGCTTGCAGCGTCCAGCAGGCTTAACTGGACACTGCAAGACAGAGGTTCCTAGGGTTGTGTCTGGGACCAGAGATATTGGGTAGTGTCATTCGGATGCACAATCCAAGCAGCGGCTGGCTAAAAGCGCCCACTCACGTAGCTGAGAGCAGTTTACATGCCAGAGGCTGTGCGTGAACAGCCCAGGACCGGGGTTCTCACAGCAGGGTAAGGCTGGCTCCCAATGTCGAGGACTGTAGTGACCTAGCAGATCACCAGTCCATATAACACCAGGGGAACGTCACAGATGTATAAAAACTGACTGGATCTTCTGGGGCTTACTTCTGTGGCACCGGCGAGCAGAGATACTGCTCACGGCCTGGCATTTCATGGGCCGTAGGGGCAGCGAGGCTCTTTTGCTACCTGTGCTATTAGCGTGCGGGAGGCTTAGGGACAGCAGCAAGCTGGAGCGATTTCTCTCTGCCAAAGAGCACTGGGAAGGGTACACGAGTGGGGGCCCCAGGGAGCAGAAACGGAAACATCCCTCCCCACCCTTCACTTTGCCTTGCCGCATCCCACCCTCCGCACCCGCTCGCGTTAGTGTCCTGGAGGCTGAGAGATGTGTGATGTTGAATCGATGATGCGGCATTCAAGCACATCGCCTTTCTACCCAACAGTGTAAGCCCGAGCCTCGCTCGTAGCCTATCGACGATTCGGTACTCGACACCATCGCCTTCTAGCCAGGTCTAAGTCCGTACGCAGGGCGGCCGCCATTTTGGTTTAGAGGAGGAGCGGGCCTCCTGCTATTCCTTTCAGTGGAGCACGCCGGGAGGAGGCGAAGGTGAGCGGTACCTTGGTATGATACAACGGTGCGAAGAAATAACCTTCGATAACCGTTGGGCGCGATTAACAGGCTCTCTCTTAGTATCACCCAGCAACGCCGGCGCATGCGCCCGGAAGACGACTTTTTCTCCCAATCGGGCTGCATAGAACGTTTGCGCATGCGCGCGGGTTCATGCATGCCCCCCCCCCTTCAAGGGCTATGCCCGTGGGCGCGCCGAATGGAGGGGAGTGAGGGACTTGCTTACCGTTGCCCAGCTCCGCGCATGCGCACGTCGCTCCCTTACCGTTCCTTGGGACACAAACACGCTGCTCTTGTTGTTTTCTCCTTGTAGCTGGGGGCAGGAAGATGCCGGGGAAGTTGAAGGTCAAGATCGTGGCCGGACGCCATTTGCCAGTGATGGACCGAGCCAGTGACCTGACTGACGCCTTCGTGGAGGTGTGGGGGAAGGGCAGGGGCACGGGGTTGCTGTTGATCTCTGGGGCGGGGCGGGACAGGGTTGTGCCTCGTGCCTCTCACCCCAAGGCCACGCGCCTGTGCCAAGCTGCCTGCTGCTCCCGCATGGCCTGCGGAGCTGGAGGTCTCCAAGCACCTGCTGCCGGTCTCACCTTGCCCAGTGCTGCTCCCCCAGCACGGTCACACCTCGGTGTTCCTCCCTGAGGATGGGGCACCCGCCTGGCAAAGCGTGGCTGTCGCAGCCCCTGTCCCGTGCATCGCTGGTGGCAGAAGTGGTACCCTAGTGTGTCACCAACTGGTGATGCTGCAGCTCAGTCTGTTGATGCCCCAGTGGGCCATAGTGTTTTGTTGTCATGCAGTCGGTGTATCACCCCACATGGATGTTGTGAGGTGATATCCCCGTGTCACACCGAAAGATGTGATGATTTTGTGAGTCCTGAAAGTTTTTTGTTACCTGTTTAAAAAATGTGCGAGTTCGGCTGCAGGATGAGGCTGATAAATTCAGGATGGCCCTGGACCAGAGGGAATGGACTGACATCTCTGCTTAATCTTTTGGCTTTACTGTGGTATGGATCTGAACAGTGGCTTTAAAAATGGGTTTGTAGGGTTCTAGGCCCCTTGTCTTCTCAGCAGTTTCTAGGTTAGTAAGAGGATTTGTTCTTTTAACCGTCAGCCTTGGGGGGGATAGCTCAGTGGTTTGAGCATTGGCCTGCTAAACCCAGGGTTGTGAGCTCAATCCTTGAGGGGGCCATTTGGGGTAAAAATGTGTCTGGGGATTGGTCCTGCTTTGAGCGGGGAGTGGAGTAGATGACTCCTGAGGTCCCTTTCAACCCTAATAGTCTATGATTCTAACTCTAAATGCAGTCTGAAAGGCAAGCTGTGTATGCTTTCTGGCTCATGTGTAAGGCTAAGATTTAATCATGGGTATTTTTAGTAAAAGTCCTTGACAGGTCACGGACAATAAACAAAAATTCATGTCTATGACTTGTACTATAAATATGCCTGACTAAATTTTAGATGCTCCTAGGATGCCGCTGCTCTGGGGGGTCCCAGGTGCCGATGGCTGGCCCTGCTCTGGTGGTGAGGGCTGACTGCCTCCAGCTGCCTGCTGCACCGAGGCCCCCGGGGACCGCTCTCCAACAGTCTCTGGGGCTGCTGCTCTGGCTGCACCCAGGGCCGTCCACCAACCGCTGCTCAGGCTGCCCCGGACCACTGCTGTTCCAGTGGTCTCCGGAGCTGCCCCTGGGAATACTGCTTGGCTGTGCCTGGGAATGGTGCTCGGCCAAGTGGCTGGTCCCAGGGCCGCTCCAGCAGTGGCCAGCTCGGCCAGCCTTGGGGCCGCCTGAGCGGCTGGTTCTGGGGTCAGCCGCATTGGCCGCTGCAGTAGTCAAGAAGGTTGCTGAATTCATGGAATCCATGACTTCTGTGACCTCCGTGACGGACTTGCAGCCTTACTTATGCAGCTCAATCATAAAGATTCTGGATTGGAACTTAATGAACAATTCTGTTGATACATAAGCCAGAACTGAATCCGATTCAGTATCCAATACCTGTTTTGGTTCTACCATACAAGCAAGAGGAAGGAGTAGTAAAAACAAGTTTTAACCCATTATCACTCTAAATATACATACAGAGCAGATTAATTGAGTAAGAATATGCCAATTCTACAGAGGCACCTCAGAGTAGAACTGCATTTTAAGGCTGGTACCCTTCTTTGGAAATATAAAATAATTTCATTTTTAGTGAGTGAAAAATATGAGAACACAACTTCAACTGTACACTTTTTAATTGTTCTTTTGTAAGTGACACGTATTTACTTTTCACAAAAAGTATATAACACAAGGAAAATTAGTTTCATGCTCCAACAATGAAAAATGTTTTTAGTATGAATAATATGATTCCTCTCTTGTACAATTAAACATTTCTGTGCTAAATAATTTATAATAATTAAATGCCAAAAGCCTAAGACTCAAAATCCAGACATTTCAAAACCTAAAAAGACACTTTCAACATAAAAATCATGGGTAGTACATAAACACCGAATGGTAATTTAGGCCCTGATCTCAGAATAAGACCCAGATGGAAAGACCCTTGTTCCAGAAGTGAGCTCCATTGACTTAGAAAAAAAAACGAGGAGTCCTTGTGGCACCTTAAAGACTAACAAATTTATTTGGGCATAAGCTTTTGTGGGCTAGAACCCACTTCATCAGATGTATGAAGTAAAAGATACAGGAGCAGGTATAAATACGTGAAAGGGTGTGGGTTGCTTTACCAAGTGTTAAATCAGTCTAACGAGATAAATCAATTAACAGCAGGATACCAAGGGAGGAGAAATAACTTTTGAAGTGGTAAGAGAGTGGTCCATTACAGACAGTTGACAAGAAGGTCTGAGTAACAGTAGGGAGAAATTAGTATTGGGGAAATTAAGTTTAGGTTTTGTAATGACCCAACCACTCCCAGTCTTTATTTAGGCCTAATCTGATGGTATTTGCCTTCATGGATCTCTTTACAACCTTTGGGCTGTAAGTCCTGATTCAATATGGTGCTTAAAAAGTGCTTAAAGTTAGGCAGTTGCTTTAGTATCCTGTTGAATCAGGACCTTAAATTAATACTGGAAGAAAAAAATTTAAATCTTGTTTACTTCATCACAATGGTCTTTATGTACTTGTTTAGTTACATTGTTTAAATCCATGAAATTCTTTTTACTTTTATAGTTTGTCAGTTTCACTTTTTAGTTCCTAGTGCCGCAGTGTTTGGGTTTCAAACATTGCATAAGTATGATTATTTTATAAACAACTATTTCTATTGGAGTTTAAAAAACAGTTTGTGAAACATTATTGTTGGTTTTATACAAGCCTGTTTTTGCCAAATATTGGGACAAATTTACATTAGTGTTCCTTTCACTTAGTGGAGAGGCTAATATGTTTTATGATATTCCCTAGTAACAATAATTTCATTAAACTTCATTTTCAACAAGGAAGGTAGGAATAAAAAAATACTACATATGTTGAATTTAGCTAACTTAATAATGTTGCTGAAAGCCTTTAGTTTTCTTTTTAATAATTTTATGCTTTAGTGCTTGGTTCTGTGATGTCAGTGTACAGTTGATGCTAGTCTTTTGCTTTTAATTTCTCTGGGGATTTGAATTAATAAAGCAAAAAACTTGGAGCTATTGCTATTCCTTGTGCTCACTTTAAAAATTACTTAGACTTTCCAAGCCTTGCTTGTAAAGACTTTTATCTGTGGCTGTTTGGCATATTTTCTTCAGCAGATGAACTTGTACATTTGTGTTACTACAAAGCTGTGCGATTAACTACTTGTATGCATCTATGTGGTACATCCGTTTTCATTGATAGAAAATTGATGTAAGGTTTCACTACTTAGACTGCTTAGTCTTACATTTTCTTAGAACCATAGCTTTAGTTATTTTAAAACCTGTTTTAGAAGTATTTTCTGTTTTCAGACAAAGCCTATGCCACTCACTGAGTCTTAGTTAAGTCTGATCTTCCTGTGAGCTTTGAATTGGCAGACCCTGCACTCCTCCTCCCTCCCCCCCCATGAAGCCCCATTGATATGGGTTTGTCTCTACAGAGCTGATTGTGGGAACAAGATCCAATGTTGTGATACTGCATTTATTTACAACTACTGTACTAGCAAACAAAATTTGTTTTGAGTTGCCAGATAGAAAATGTAGTAGCAATATGCTACGCTTTTTTTGGTTTTCATACAAACGTTTCACACAGAGCTGTAGGAAGAGCTGTTTAGAGCTTTCACGGTGAAGATGAGCAGTTTGAATTAGATGTAGACAGCATTGTAAAACCTTTGAAGGATTGATTTGTGACGACAGAGTAGTGGAAGAGGATGATGAGTTTAGCAGTGGCCTATTGCCATGGTTCTCAAAGCTGGTCCGCCGCTTGTTCAGGGAAAGCCCCTGGTGGGCTGGGCCGGTTTGTTTACCTGCTGCATCCGCAGGCTCGGCCCCTCCCTCGTCCCGCTCCGCTTCCCTCAGGCCCCATTAGCCTGGAGCAGCCAAGAGCGGCCAGTGGGAGCCGTGATCGGCTGAACCTGCGCACGCAGCAGGTAAACAAACCGGCCTGGCCCGCCAGAGGCTTTCCCTGAACAAGTGACGGACTGGCTTTGAGAACCACTCACCTATTGGATAGACAGGGAGGTGTCAAATGAGAGTCATGTAAACTAAGGCAGTGGTTCTCATTTTTTTTTCCACGGACCACTTGAAAATTGCTGAGGGTCTCAGCGGACTACTTAATGATCTTTCCAAATGTTGATTGTACTGTTAGCTAACTGTTGTAAAGCGCTTTGGATAAAAGCGCTATATAAAAAAAAAAACCTTAATAACCATTGTTTTTTTGTTCTACAAATAAAAACACACAACTCATATTTTAATATCAGCAGTCTTACCTTTCTAATGCGATGGATGTGCCCCTCTCCCCCACTGCAGCAGCCCCCGAGCTGGGGCTTGGAAGGAGGGGGGGGATCTTTCCCCTGCCACAGCAGCTACAGAGCTGAGGCTGGGAAGGAGGACCGTCTCTCCTTGGCAGCCGCAGCCCTGGAGTTGGGGAAAGTCGCCTCTTTCTCTGGCCGCTGCAGCCCTGCATGTCCCATATGCCCCCCACCCCCTTGTCTCACTCCACTGCCCCCTCCCATCTACCCCGTATCCCCCCCCAAGGCCACCTCACCTTACATGTGCATCTTCTCCAGGGTCCAGGCACCTAATTTGTGGAGCCATGCCTGCGCGGCTCCACTAATTAAGTGGATGGCCCTTCATTCTCTTGTGTATGGCCGCCCAGTGTGCACCTTAGAGGGAACTATCCACGGACCACCTGAATGGAGCTCGCGGATCACTGGTGGTCCACTGACCACAGTTTGAGAACCTCTGAACTAAGGAATAGGAGGTTGTAGTAGTTCAGGCAGAAGATTACCAAGACATGAATGATGGTTTTGGCAGTAGAAATAGAATTTGGAGAACTTATAGAAGAAGAAATGAAGATTTAGCAATAGCCTTGAAAGGCAAGAGGAGGAAGGAGAGAAAGAGAGTTATGTCTCTTACTGCTGTGACTTTTGTGTTGGAATGCGATTGTATCAGGAGTACAGTTCCAGAGTAATCACTTTTTTAGTTATTTTGGAGCATAGATTTGTGGAGACAATATATTTACAGTCCGCATAAGGGTGTATTTGATTTACTTCACTAGTCAGGAAGACTTGACTTAATCATGGATTTCTACATAAAAGTGCATTCTTGTTGGTTGTTATAACCTTAATATATATTCTTCACAACTCAGAGATAGATGTAGGTTTTATTTTTAGAAGGTACACACTATACATTTTAAAGTGATTTATTTTGAAAACTTTTCAGATTAGTTTTACAGCTGTATCAGAAAATGAATGATTGTTTGGTTATTTCATTTACCAAAGGTAATTGAAGCAGGTATTTATGAAGTAATGGGGAGGTTGAATCTCTAATTCAACAGGTTAATCATTAATATTTGGAGGATTTTCTTGCCATGCTGTATTAGGAGGAGAACATCACCAGACAGACATATAAATCATTTTATTTAACAAAAACAACAACGTTATGTATTCTGGATTTTTTTCTTCAACAGCAAACATATAATATTTTAACAAAACAAGCAGATGAATTTTTGAATTTAGTAAAACATTCAAATTTTTTAAAATCAGGTTTGTTTTTGTTTTGTTTTTAACTAAAATAGTTAAATGATTTTTTTTTTTAAATAAAAATTAAATAGACTATGTCAGCCAGGTCAACATGAGAAGCTTAAAATATTGGCTTCTGCAGCTAACTCAGTCGTCTTCACCTTCATTTTCCTGTTTGTTCATAATCTGGAAAAGAAAAAACAAGCTTTCCTGCTTTTTCAGGTCCCAAACGATTTCTCAATTTGGAATGAAATAATCCAAAGGAAGAAAATATTCTTTCTATGCTGGCAGAAAAAGCTACTGCTGTAAAAAGTGAGATTATCACTTCAACAGTCTCTGAATCCAAATGCTTAAGTGACTTCCACCAGCTCACTGGTGTGACTTTCTTTAAAACATCATCAGTAAACATATTGCTTGAATGGTTCTCCCTTAGCTCTGAAGTTTATTATAGTTGGCATTAGGGAGGGATAATTGCTGGATGTCCATGTCATAGCCCACTCCTCTTCTTCAGCAGTTAAGGTTTGAGCCTGCTACCGAGTATTGAGAATATTTGCAAGAAAATGAGCTGGAGATAGTGCTTGTCCCATTCGTTTTTTTAATGCTTGTAATTTAACTTTGTCATTGCATATTTCTCTTTTTAAGATCTCGCTCAGTTCCTTCCAATTTTCTACAGCGACAGCAATAAAAGCTATTTCCCTGCATTTTGTTCAAGTCTACAGAAATAGGCTTCAGGGTACTTAGCATGTGTTCAATATTTCTTTTAAGCCCAATGTTGAGAACTTTGGCTGTGACAGTGCCATCTGGATACATTTGCAGCATTGTCTGTGACCAAGGAGTGTACTAGACATTTGAATTTTTTTTTCACAGTTTGTTATAGCTTTTACTGCTACTTCTTGTCAGTATTCTGCTGTGTGTGCATTTCCTGATGATGTGTCAGTTGTTTCTGTAAGGAAGACATTCCCTTCTTCTGTTGTCACACAAGCACATATAACAGGATCATTGTGGACAAGACTCAATTTCACACTCTAGACCGGGGGTCGGCAACCTTTCAGAAGCAGAGTCTTCATTTATTCACTCTAATTTAAGGTTTTACGTGCCAGTAATACATTTTAACCTTTTTAGAAGGTCTCTTTATATAAGCCTATAATATATAACTAAACTACTGTTGTATGTAAAGTAAATAAGGTTCCAAAATATTTAAGAAGCTTCATTTAAAATTAAATTAAAATGCAGAGCCTCCGGACCGGTGGCCAGGACCTGGGCAGTGTGAGTGCCATTGAAAATCAGCTTGCATGCCGTCTTTGGCACGCGCACCATAGGTTGCCTACCCCTGCTCTAGACCTTTTGCACACTGCTCAATTTCTCTTTCATACACTTTATCCAGCAATTTGCCTGTGACATCTGCTCTGTTGGGTAGACTGTATCCTGGTCTTAATGACTGAACCACATTAATGAAGTGTGGGTTCTCAATCATACGGAAAGGAGAGTTTGTTGCATAAACAAACTGGGCAATTTTTTCATCAATTACCTCTTTTTGTAATCTGCTGGTTCTTATCACAAACTTATCTATGGTTGTTTCTGGATGATGGAGTTTTTTTTTTTTTTTTCTTTTTGCTACAGTTGATATACTGTGGCTATGTGACATACATGGTGTGACTGAAACACTATCATTGGCAGATAACTCTGAAAATATAGAAGATGATGGTGATTTGAAGGTGGATAGTCTTCAGAATCCTGTTTGTTGAGGATGGATTCTCCTAAACAAAATAAGTCAATGCATTTATTTAATTATGATTACCATACTGCTTGTTTAGTATTACTCCTTGCATTCACTGACACTCAGTACTACTTTAAAGGTGAAATTGTAAAAGGAAGATCTGCCTATTTCAGCTATTTATTTTTTATCACAGCTGCATCTAAAATGATAATACCATACATTATATATTTGCTCAAACATGAGAATTCAAGAATAGTTCAGAAGGAAGACAGGCAGTCCTTAAGAAAGAATATGAAATGAAAAAGTTTACCAACCTGAAGATCCTGCATATTCAGACATGTTCCTTTCATCATCTTCAACGTAGCTTCCTCCTGAGAAGGAACACTTCTCACGATGTTGTTTCATTGGGGCAATGAGGTCTTGCATTTCTTTGTTGCACTGTTTGCATTTTGCATGCATGCCTCTCTTACCCATAGGTAGAGGAACTTCATTAAAATATTCCCAAACTGGGTCTCTTTACGGCCTGTTGCCATTATAGGTTTTCCCTTCTAGTGAGAGAATGGTATGGTAGATCTCAAATCAATGAAGGCTACACTCAGAAAGACCTCAAGACTCCTGGAATATGCTGCTCAAACAGTTTCACTTTTGTTTCTACTGCCTGTCCCTCCCTTCTCACATTTATCTCCAGACTTCTTCTCCTTTTCCAGATCTATGCCACCCCCAACAATCTCCTATTCATTGAACTTTTCGAAACTTTGCACTTTTAGAGAGAGGTAAGGGATTGACTCTGTGTACACAAATTTGCAGAGGGACAATAGCGTTGAGGTCTGTTATTTCTCACCTCTATGTATTATTTATTTATTTAAAAACATTTTTGCTGTTAACAAGCATGTTATCTCTGGAGACACAAATCCACAGTTTGAGAACTGCAAAATTAAGCATCTCTGATGGTATCTTTTAGACCAGAGGAGGGCCTGCTCCTGGCCTGGGAGGCTCACCCTCAGCCCCTCCCCTGCTGTTCACCCTCCCCTGCAGCCTCAGCTTGCTCGCTCTGCTCCCTGCGCAATGCCCTGGGCAGTGGGGCTGTGAGCTCCTGGGGCAGCACAGCTGTACAACCTGGCCTGACCCGGTGCTCTGTGCTGCGTGGTGATGGCGGCGTGGCCCGGCTCCATCTGGGCGGTGCAGCTGTAGCGCCGATAGCCACCGGTGCTCCAGGCAGCACGATAAGGGGGCACGGAGCCGGGGGGGGGAGGGTTTGGATAGAGGGCAGGGGAGTTCGGGGTGGTGGTCAGGGTAGGGGTTTGGATGGGGTCGGGGCAGTTGGGGGAGGTCAGGCGGTTGAATGGGGGCAGGGGTCCCGGGGGGGGCAGTCAGGAAGGAGGGGGGGTTGGATGGGGCGGAGGGGGCAGTCGGGCAGGGGCGGAGGGGGCAGTCAGAGGACAGGGAGAAGGGGTGATTGAATGGGGCAGGGGTCCCGGGGGGGCAGTCAGGAATGAGAGGAGGGTTTGGATGGGGCGGCAGGGGTCCGGGGCCCGGCAGGGGACAGGGCGCTGGGGTGTGTGGATGGGGCAAGGGCCCTGGGGGGGCCGTCAGGAAACAGAGGGGGTTGGATGGGCAGGAGTCCCATGGGGGATCAGATAGGAGGTGGGGGCCGGGCCACGGGCCCTCCATACAATTTACAAAACCCGATGCGGCCCTTAGGACAAAAAGTTTGCCCACCCCTGTTCTAGACTGAGTCCCATTGGGTAGATAGAAAGATTAACCTAAATAATCTATACAGAAGCCCCTGGAACCCTATGAGATTGGGTCCCTAATCCATGAACTATTGGAACTCATTTACAAAACTTTTCTTAAACATTACATGAATATATTGTCTCATACTATAGACTTAGAATTTATAATCCTTATTCCATGATGAGATATCTTTGAGCTATAATGTATCTTAATTAAAACTATCTTTAGATAAAAAAAAAGCATTTTATCAAAAAAATCCGATTTAAATAAAAAATCAATTTAATTTTTTTTTTAAAAAAAAGAAGCATTGATTTTTATCCAACCTGGTCTGCATTCTCCACCTTATGTCATTGGGTGGCCCTTTGGAACTCCCTTCTGCGTCAGACCGTGGTGCAACGAATGGGTCTGCCTCGGTTTCCCCTTTCTTCTGGAGAAACTTCACACCAGTTTTCAGAATCTAAATAGC
This sequence comes from Malaclemys terrapin pileata, assembly GCF_027887155.1. Lineage (NCBI taxonomy): Eukaryota > Metazoa > Chordata > Testudines > Emydidae > Malaclemys > Malaclemys terrapin. The sequence goes on from NC_071505.1 coordinate 119,334,958, forward strand.
CTTTGCAGGGGTTAATTTATTACAGAAGTCCTACAACTATAGTCAAGAATTCCCCAGCACAGTCTAAATTGTACTTTCAGTCTTTCAAATCCTATCAGTCCATCAACACACCAAGTACAACTCTGGTGTCTCACACTGCGCTCAGGTTCTTTGGTATGGCTCCAGCATCTCTCACTATGCCTTGCCCTAGCTGCTCCAGCTGGGGTTCTTTTCAGCTCTCAGGCCTGTTTCCTTCCATATATGGTTCCAGCTCTTGCTGGGAGACCTCAGTGGACTCACCCCTCCCATCATTCCCCAGCCTTCATCCTCTCTGCCCCTCTGGCTTCAGTTCTTTAGCTCAGAGAGTCAGTAGGCATCTCCCTCTGTTCCTCATAGCCTTCAGCCCTCTTTAGCCTTGGCTGTGTGGTTTGGGGGAGTTTGTAGGTGATCCTCTGATTGCCTTCTGCTTTCACTAACCTTATCTGGCTCCACTGCTCACTAGGGAACTCTTACTGCTTCCTCTGTCTGGGGCATTCCCTTCTTGAAGCTCTGTTCTTCTGAGTTCTTTATTCTCTGGATTCTGAACTCCGTTACCTTGGCTCTGTCTCTTATTTATCACTCCCTCGGACAGCCCTGCCCTCCTCATTACACCAAAATAGATTGCACCTGGACTGGAACATGCATGCTGGGTCTGATTTCATTTAAGGGACCAGCTATCTGGTTTGAGTGGTAGCTTAAATTGAATTATAAAGTGATCATGAAGAGAACACATAGAGTGGGAGAGGAGAAAAGAAACATCAGCTGTTATAGTAGAGACGGAGAGAAATTTATTAGAAGTGTGACCATTGGGATAAGTAAACAAGTCACTTACTGATCCATGTTAATTGAATCATGAAGCTAGAAAAAGATTCTGAAGTACAGTTTGCTTAGGTTTAATATAGATGTGATGAAGTGGGGATGTTTCATAATATTTTTTGACACCTATGTGTACCTCAGTTTCCCTCTTTACTTTGCATTCCTATCCTGTGGTGAGGGGTGGGGAGAAGGGTTAATTCTGCTCTGGGGCAGCACAGGAAATGAGGTATAGGTGTTGCCTTGCTCTGTGGGTAGCAGTGAAGGAGTCATTTAAGGCAGTGGTTCTCAACCTTTCAAGATTTGTACCATTCTTAGGAGTCTGATTAGTCTTGCATACCCCCAAGTTTCACCTCACTTAAAAACTACTTGCTTACAAAATCAGACATAAAAATACAGCACACTATTAATGAAAAATTGCTTATTCTCATTTTTACCATATAATTATAAAATCAACTGGAATGTAAATATTGTACTTACAGTTCAGTGTATAGTATATAGAGCAGTATAAATAAGTCGTATGGCATTTTAATTTGTGCTGACTTCGCTAGTGCTTTTTATGTAGCCTGTTGTAAAATTAGGCAAATATCTAGATGAGTTAATATACCCCCCTAGAAGACTCCTGCATGCCCCCAGGGGCACACGTACCCTGGTTGAGAACCACTGATTTAAGGAATTGGCTGAGACCTGATAAAAGTAATCCTTATCAATGCAGAATCCAGAAGAGACAATGGAAGCCCCAGTGACCAGTACCTTCCCAGCTACCAACAAACGACCCAGAGGTTGGAGGTTCCCTCTGCTGAGTAGAGACCCCAACTCAGGAGCAAAGAATTTGGCAGGGGGTAAAGGGCTGGCTTCTGGAAGAAACTGGCTGGTGTCACCTGGGACTAACTACTGAGTCAGAGAGAAAAAGAGTCGAAGATGGAATTCTCTACAGCAGGGGTGGCCAAATTTACTGACCCTCTGAGCAACATATGATAATCTTCAGAAGTTCTAGAGCTAGGGCACACCTTTTGGGGCTTGGAGCTTCAGCCCCACTCCTGCTGGAGCACCAGCAGGTGCACCCCGCGGTGCAGAACTCCCAAGACCCCGCCCTCCCCACTGTGCAGAAGCTGCTACCCCACCACCCCACTGCAAGGCAGAGATCCCGAGTTCCCCCAAGCTCCGTGAACCGCACTTTAATAGTAAAAGAGGGCCACTCCTGCTCTACAGTTTGGCTGATGGATAGCTGTAGCTTGTGAAGATGCACTATGTTTTTAACCTTTGTTTCTCTGTGCTAACATAAGGACTTCCAGTATTGTGTTCCAGTTGAGTAACAAAGCCTCCTCTGTTTTAAAAATGCTGTGTGGTGGCACTGTGAATACTTCCTGAAGTGCATTAGTTCTTGAAGAGTGTACAAGTCGTTAACCAGGAGTCTGTCTAAACTGGACTATCTGGGAAGAGCTCATGCTGTGAAGCAGTAGCCCTGAGGCTCAGTATCGGATGCAGTGAGGCTGCATGGCCTACTGCGAAGAAAGAGTGAGATGCATCCGAAGAAGTGGGCTGTAGCCCACGAAAGCTTATGCTCAAATAAATTTGTTAGTTTCTAAGGTGCCACAAGTACTCCTGTTCTTTTTGAGATGCCCTGGGGCTCTGACACACTAATGGGGTTCCTCCAAGAGACTGTTTAAAAGCTGGGGTATAGCACAGATCCTGTGGATCTGTGACAGTAGCTAACTAGCAATATACTTGGGAATAAATTACTAAGTACTAATAAATGATATTCTTTTATTTGTCATTGAATGTTTGCTTGTATTTTTAGGTAAAATTTGGAAATACCACATTTAAGACAGATGTGTACCCCAAATCCCTCAATCCTCAGTGGAACTCAGAATGGTTTAAATTTGAGGTAAGTATTTTTATAAAATGTCATCTGTGTATATTTATATGGGTATTTGATTTGGAACGTTTTAGTCAAATAATTCTGGTCTCAAAATAAAATGTGTGCGTTTGGGAGTCAAAGTATTGTAAAAATAGTTGGTAATATAGAAACCTCTCCTGCAAAGGGGAGGGAAGGAAGAGGGGAGGATAATGTCAGGGTGTCCCCCTCCACCCTGCTCCTGCACCCCGCTTACCCCATCTTCCATAGAGCAGGGGGGACACACCAAGGCTCAGGACAGAGGGAGCTTGCAGCAGCTGCAGTCTCAGCAAGCTGATCTAATTAACAAGGCAGTGTACTTAAAGGGGAAATGTGCATATCTTCCTCCATTCCTGCTGCCATGTGGAGTGAGAGCGTTTACCCTTGAGGGCTCAGCCAGTTGCTAGTTCATCATTTAGCAGTAAGGGAAATATTGCACCCTCTGACTCTTCCACCGCAACCAAGCTTCACAATCATCATCACTGTGTACCCGTATTAAATTGATGCATCTGACGAAGTGGGTATTCACCCATGAAAGCTTATGCTCCAATACATTTGTTAGTCCATAAGGTGCCGCAGGACTCTTTGTTGCTTTTTACAGATCCAGACTAACACGGCTACCTCTCTGATACTTGACAGTATTAAATTGTTTGTTTAAAACTTATGCTGTGTGTGTGTATAGTCTTTTTTCTGGTGAAAAAAAACCCCTCATTTACATTAATTCTTATGGGGAAATTGGATTCGCTTAACATCTTTTCGCTTAAAGTCGCATTTTTCAGGAACATAACTACAGTGTTAAGTGAGGAGTTACTGTACTTTGATTTTGGGGATTTGCTACTTTGGGGGTGTGAGGAAGAAGAATTGTCTAAGCTTTGTGGAGTGAAAATTTATTCTGTATAACAGAAGTGTCTACATTCTGTCTTTTTTGCATGGGAAAGTGTGTTTGGGGGAGAAATGCAAAAGAACAGCATTGAAAAAATGATAGCAGAATTCCGCATTTCAAAGAGTGGAATAACAATAACTACTTTAGACATTAGTAGAGTTTTATGTCCAGCTTACTGAGTTTTTCTGTAGGATGCATAGAAAGCCATCCTTTACTTACTTACCAACCACTAACCAGTTCAAAAACGCAAAAATGCTATGTAAAATCAGAACATCAGTACACATTTTTATCTTTATCATGGTGTGTAGTACAGCTGTTGTAGTTGAAGGTGTGAGAGTTCTTATTTACGTTTTTGATGCTTCCTGTCAAAAATAATTTTTTGGGGTAAAGGGAGTGTGTGTTGAGACTATGAATAAAAACGATTAAATGATCGTTTTAAAAGTGTGCGTGATTCATGCCTTGCCTGCCTGTGGCTCTGATGTCCTTTAATAATGTGGTCACTTTGGGGAGAGAAGAATCCATGAGTGTATTGTTTGTATAGAAGACACAATAGTTAAAAATTTTATGTATAAACATATTATTGTATATAACTACACTCTCATTCTTTTGTTTTCCTCAGTTGTTTTCCTGCAAAGTTTCCTTGTATTGATTAAATACTGAAGTTTTATGTATTTCTAGGTAGATGATGAAGACCTACAAGATGAGCCCCTGCAGATCACGGTTCTTGATCATGACACCTACAGTGCTAATGATGCCATTGGCAAAGTGTACATTGATATTGATCCTTTGCTCTATAGTGAGGCAGCTACAGTTATCTCTGGATGGTTTCCAATTTATGATACCATACATGGTAAGCCTTATTGACTTTTTTAAAAAGAAAATTGTTTTAGACGTAGTTTCTTTGAAAGGTGGAATATCTTCTTTTTAAGGATGTCTTCAGCAAGTTTGTAATACCCTAGCATTGCTGTCTGAAGTGCTGCTCCTTTTGACATAATTTGAAACACAGCTCCTGTGTAGTCTTTACAGTCTGGTAAGTAAATATGTGATTTAAAACCAATGACAAATTACGTTGTAGGATACTTTTCTTTTTTTTTATTGCAATAACAATTATATAGTACAGTTGAGATGTCTCAAATTATGTCACAGGAATTTATTATTGGAAGATAGCATCTGGCAGAATGTCCTTCATGAAATTTCAGAAAAGTGAAAAAATTGACAGAAAATGATTTAAATGGTCACCACTAAGGTAGTTAATGCTTAAAAAACAAAACAAAAACAACAACAAAAAAACTGTGTAATTACCAGGCTGTTGCTGAAAATGTGTATTTTTAAGAAGGCTATCTGTTGTGTGTTCCTTCTGGTATGTTTGGACAAGCTTTATTTGGGATGAAGGGAGAGGAAGTGACAAATTTTCCACAGAAAGCATAGGATGAAATTCCCCTTTCCCTACAAAAAGTATCTTTCTAGTCCTACATGCATCTGTTCAAAATATTTTAGAATTGGGGTAAAATGGAAGTTAATAGGAATTTTGCCATTGATTTCAGTGGAGCCAGGATTCCACTCCAGGAACAGAATGTAAGCATAGACTGTAGAGTTTTTTGTAAAATGTCCTTTTTTTTTTTAATACTACATTAAAAAGTTTTACATGATTGTCAATTTACAGCTAATTATTGTTTTCCACCAAAGATTGGGTATTTGAAAAGAACTGGCTTTGGAGATTACTCATGTAAAAGTGATACACAGTATATCACTGACTTTATATTGGAAAATAAGCAAAAGGCTGAGTTAGATTAGAACAGTGAAAATTTAATGGAGTTCAGATAGATGTCTGGATTTGTGGTCATTGTGAATATGTGAAGAAAAATATATGAAGATGCTATTGTGATGGGCATTCTGTCTGTACCAGTGTAGACCCAGTGACTTCTGAGAGAATTGGGTCAGGAGGCCCAATATCAAGAAGGTCCCATTCAGTCATTTACATCTAGTGTTTTTGTTCACTTTTTTTGTACTGTGATATCTTCAACATGAAAAGCTATTGTGATGTGAAGTGGTATTGCGCAAAATGATTTTGTTAGTCAAGAAAAAAATTAATAAGAATGAGGAACAGGTCAAAATTGTGAAATAGGCACTGTAGGTAAGAAGAGAAAAGAAATCAAAGCTGATGATTGTTCACTGAAGAAATGTAGGTTTATTAAAAAGTTTAAATTCTGGCTAAAAAATTAATCTTTGTTTGAAAAACGAATTGTCAAAATAATACCTCTTGATTGTGTAGTTCTTTTCACGTTCAAGTGTTGCAAAAACATTAACTAATTTTCAATACACCATTGTGAGTAGGTATTAAAATTCTGAAATGACTACTGGGTACCTTGACTAGAATGGACTGTGGAGAGTAATTCTATTATGGTCTTGAGACCATTTTTGAGAGGAAAATTCTAATATGGGGTTTGAAAACATTGTAACAGAAATATTTAGCTTCAAGTTCTTTGGAGAAAATATATATTGATATTTTGATTCATTATGGAGTATACCTAATTTTAAAACTAACAATTAAAATGTCAAATAAATTAAATAGTTGAGAAGATTTTATTCTTTCTATTTCTTCTTTCTGATCTAAATTTCACCTTCCACTTCTTTTTTATGGACAGGTATCCGTGGGGAGATCAATGTGGTAGTGAAAGTAGACCTCTTCAATGATTTAAACCGTTTTAGGCAGTCATCCTGTGGAGTCAAGTTTTTTTGCAGTGAGTAAATAAATTGTTCTCTTGTGTGGCAATGTTTTGGGTTTTTTAATTTCTGAATATAAAATACTGGACAGCTGAGAAATTAAATATTCCCAAATTAAAATAAGTGTCTCTTCTAGATAATAGTATGGATTCATCATTGTTAATTGAGTCTTGTGCTCTGTTATTTGTATCTTCTTTGCGGGTAACATTTCTTGAGGAGAGGAAATGCAAAGTGCATTTTTTTTCCTTCCATCAGTCAGGAAAAAAATGTTATTTTTCTTCAATAAAATGTTTATTCACAGTAGTGACACAAATCATGCTGTATTTGCAGTGAAGCTGTGAAAATATGTAGTTTTCATCCTCCTCCTCTTATCTCCATAATTGTTAAAATGTTTCTTTTCTGATAGAATGAACCACAGCACATTTTGACTAGCCAAGTACCAGGTCATTTATGTATGAACAAACTGATTTATGGCTTGATCCAAAGTCTGTTGAAATCAAGAGAGAGTGGAAAACTCATTATCTGCAATGATCTTTGGATCAGGGCCCTTATTTGGTCTATTGTATAAAGCCCCAATTCAGCAAAGCTTAAGTCAGTGTGAGTTAAGCACAGGCTTAAATGTTTTACTGATTTGGGGCCTAATAGTCCAGTGAAATCCCAAGACCCATTTTGAGGCCCAGATAGTCCTGGGTACAAGTCTGTGGTATGCCAAAACTAGTGAAAAATAGAGTTTTGAGCAACTGCAGGTGTGTGTCATTCTTTTCAAGGCTGCTTTTCTATCCTTCTAGTTTCTGTTCCCTTTCCCCATTCCTCAGCTCTCCTTCAAGGCCAAGTCCAGATCACACTAAAGCCAGTGGCAAAACAAAAAGTCGAATTTGAATTTGGAATTGCATTACTGTTTGGTTATATAAGAACATCTGCAGCAGACCATTTCTTTTTTTAAGCAACTCCTTTAAAGTATCTCAAATTAATTTATTCATCTAATATTTTTTTCTGGTTACTTAAGATACACACATTCGCAGCAAAGCCTATTTGTGAATATGTGCATGTAATGTTACTTTGTGTGCATATTCATAGGTGTACTATTGAAAGAGCCTTATGAGTGTATATGTAGAAACAAGGGTACAACTTCAGGCAGTAATTCCAGCAGGCACCAGTAAGATTCTTAGTAAAACTCTTCAGGTATGCCCTAAAATCTGTTGTGAAGAGAATCTGATATGGATATGAAGATGGCTATCTAGGCGTATTTTTTTTTTTAATTCCTATTTAAATACTTCACTTCTAGACTTGTATATTACATATTTATATATCTTTTCAACAGCCACATCTATTCCAAAGTGCTATAGAGCTGTAGTAATTCATGGATTTGTGGAAGAGCTGGTTGTTAATGAAGACCCCGAATACCAATGGATAGACCGAATCCGTACTCCAAGGGCATCAAATGAGGCTAGACAGAGACTTATTTCACTGATGTCAGGTATTAATAAATAAATTCAACCTGTAATATTGATTTGCTGCTATTTTTTAAAGTCTATAGTTATTTATTAATTATTAAGGGAGAGGATGTGTATATTTTAGTTGTAATTTATTGACCTCTATCATGGACAGTCACTGATGGCCATGCACACTGTCGGTTCTGCCTTGGTGAGAGCCATGTGCCAGACTGTTGCTCAGTTTGTTGGTCATTCTCAGTGAGGAAAAAGAAGTCCCAGGAACACCTGTTCAAAGCTATAACTCCTTGAACAATCCATGAGGGGAACTGAAGACACCAAAGAGAGAAGATCCTATTCCTAGAAGATCTTACTCTGCTGAGTCTGTGTCAGCCTGTGCCCCATCAACTGGCATGCACCTCCCAAGGTCGTTATTGATAGAAAATCCTTGACACCATCAGACAAAGACCCAGCATCGAAGACCCTCTTGGTATTGGCTACCACCGTGGCACCAAAGTCTGGTACCATCATCTCCTGGCAAGGGGGTTTGACCATTGTGGAAAAATCATTGCTTACAATTCCTTTCTTTCCATAAGGAGAGAGCTAAACCTTTGTACTGCATGGAACAAAGTGCTAAGTCCACTCACCAAATAGGGAAAAGTGATGCCTGCTAGTTTTCTGGTTTGGTACCGAAGAAGCGTATATAGACATATTCAACACCCATGCCTGAAAATGCCAGTAACCAGCAACTGTTGGTATCAACATTGACATCGATACTATCAATGGAATCCCTAGCAGTACCTCCTGATTCTAGGTTGGAGAAGTTAACCACATCCCTGTCACTGCTGTCAGCACCAAGGTTTCCACTCTTCGCACTGGTGCATATTTCTGACCTCAGGATTGAAGTCACCTCATAGGTTGGCACCACCTCGCAATGATGTCCATTCTTTATCTGGGACACACCCTTTCTCCTCCATCCAGTAAGGAGCTTTCTCCCCTCACATAGGATACTTCTGCTGATCAGAGTAATTTTAAAGTTCCAGTGCATCCATCTCTAACACGGCAATAGCCTGGTCAAGGCCACCTCAACCAATTTTACCAATATACCACTTCGGCACTATTGAGAACATTGGAGACCTCCTTTTGGGAAATTCAGGAGATGGTCTCATTCCTATCATTCAAGCCCCTTTGGCATCTACTTCCAGGTTATGGATGTGAGTGCCAGGCAAAGTGATGATGTCCATGGTGGTTGAAAAAGAAGGTGGGGGAGGAGGGTTTGGGGCAGAAGATCAAGAGCTTTGTTTCAGTTACGTTGAGCTTGAGCTGCTGACTAGACATCCATGAGGAGATATCAGAGAGCCCGACTGAGATTTTTAGTTTGGGTAGAAGACAAGAACAATAGAGATTTTAGACTTTATAGGGGCTGTAATTGCTGCCAAATCATGGAAGGCATATGTTCCCAAGGATAGATTTTTCTCTCCTTAGATGATGATCACCATAATCAAATCAAATCCAACTACAGTAAGAAACTGTCTCAAACTTCTAGGCCACACATCAACTTGCTTGGACACAATCCCACTTGTCAGACTTAACCGACATTCCTTACAAGGCTGGCTGAAGTCAGTATCTTACCCTTCAAGACATCAAATGAGGATGCGAGTTGTGGTCCTAGCTCTCATCATATCAGCACTGAATAAGTGGGTAGACCCTAAGAATGTCCTTCCTCACCTCGCTGGTACAAAAAAAGTGATCATAGATGTATCAGATGCCAGTTGGGGCACCTATTGAAGACCCAACCACCAAAAATCTTTGATTATATTCTGCATTTAATAAACTCTGGACTCTCATTCAGTATCATCAAAGTCCACCTTGCAAAAGTCTTGGCATACCACCCTCCCATACAGTCATGCTCAGCTTTTTTCCCCAACACCATGGTTCTGAACTTCTAACTGGGTTTCTGCACACCTTCCCACCAGTGAGAGAGCCTTCTCCAACCTAGGATATCACAGACAACAACATCTCTAAGAACCACAGTTATTATTAGGTAAATAACTGTTTTAAATTACTGTCATCCTGGTCTTTCCTCACCCTTTCCACCTCATTTTTCCGTTTGCCACTTATTGTGTCATGTTAAATTTAGATTACCCCTGTCCTGAAGAGAGTGCAATGTCTTCACTTGTTTTGTGAGGGGCACAGCACATTTTGAGATATCAGAAAAATAATATTGTGATAAGACTAAGACATGTCTGCACAGTGTTTTTTGTAGATGTGATTGATACATATAAAGAGGCAGTGTGTGCAGTGTTAGAATAGAAAAGGCACTTAGTGGGGATCTAGTCAGTGTTGGTCAAATTGTAATTGTGTCCTGTTTGCTTTTTTAAAATTTAAACTATGTTGTGGGTGAATATATGAATAAATCAGACTTTCACCTGTTAGGATATGGCTCATGTCCAGTTTCTGAATAGAGCTGGTTTGATGATTTCAATTAATTTCTTCTGGGATGACCATTTAGAGCATAAAACAACCATGTATCATTTGGTACTGTTGGAATTTCAAAGGTCATTTTGGATTGCCCAGCCAAGTGAAAGTCCTTCTCAAAACATCAAATGTAGCTAATGAGGTGTGAAAGCATAGGACTAAACTGTTTGCTTACTGGTGGTCTTTGGCATGGCTGTGGTGTAAAACAGCCCATAATAGTAGCATTCTGTATTGAATAATGTTTCATAGTGCCATCAACAAGGTACATGCTTTAGTTAATAACATCTGATACAGGATGTTATTAACTGTATAGCATGTAGCTTGTTGATTTATAAAAGGGACAGTTTTTGTACATTTTATGAAGCATTAAATGTGTGATGAATGTAAAATTTGATGTAATTTCAAATTTAATATACTTTTATTGTACTCTTAATCATATGAGAGAGAAATTTAAATAAAACGATGATATACTAACCACTACATACTAATACCTAGATTACATTTTTCCGTTTAAAAATTTTTTGTTTGGCAGATAGCCTTGGAGATTGAAGTACTCGATATATCCACAGAACAACTATAGCATAGAAATTGCCTTCTTCATGTTGCCCTTACCTTATGACTTAACCCTGACCTTGTGGGACAAATCACTTTAGAAGATTCTCTCTCCATGCCCATTTGATCCTGGCATCTCTGCTATGGTTAACAAGAGTAGCAATTGTAGTAGTGTGTTTTGTGAGGCTGATTCCTGCTTATGAAGAACTGGATTAAGACTATTAATAAATATGTAAATTACCTTAGGGATGCAATTTTATTTATGTAAAAAGTCAATTAATAGATGTTCCCGTGAACTGCATTTTTTTCATAATGGTAAATGCACTTACCTACAAATTTGATCAGATGCCATATATGCAGTAGTAGAAATTAGAACATGTGCATCTACAGTTATAGAGAAAAGTGAAGTCAAAACATTGACACTGCATAATTCAGTTTATTTACAACCTTCGTGAAAGAAGCAAAAAAGTGCAATTTTGTTCCATTGTTCTATACTATTTGCTAATTATGTCAATTTTCAGCATAGTGTAGTCAATTGAAAAACACTGTTGTAATGCAGTCTTGCAAAAGGGCCAAATTCAGGTTCCTACAGCAAACTCAGCTCCGTTTCTTGACTTGTGTACAGTAAATATTTTTCATTTAATACCAAAGGAACAGTAGAAAAATAGTCAGAATATGTTTTGCATGATGTGGCATCTATGTATATGGTATAAATACATTAAGGTAGGAATTGAAAAGGAATGAAAACCATGACATTAGGTTGATCTATGCTTTTATATGTTTTGGAAGTTTGCAAAAGAAAAAAGGAGATTAAGGATGTCTATCCATCCATTTATTTGTTTGAATTTCAAGGAAGTTTGAGGCCTCTATGCATTTCATAGTGATATCTGGATTATATGCTGTATTACAGAGAAGCTAGAAACTTCAGTGTACTCCAGCACACCCAACTGTTGTGATGTCTTGCTCATATCCCTTCCCACAAAAGAGAAATGAAGGACCTAATGAACACTTAAACAAACAAACAAACAAACATAACCCTCTTCAGACCTCTTCTTTTTTTCTTTTTTGTAGTAGTAGTGCACTAGACCCGGCTGGGGGAAAAAAAAGAAAAAAGAGAAATGTCAGAGAATTTTACAGTCTCTTTTTCAATTCCTATTCTTGGCCATTTTCTAGAAAGCTCTACATGTAAGTGGTTCAGATGTACTACTAATAAGATCACAGAATTAAGAGCCTTCAATTTGCAGAGGAAGTTTGAGGCCATGTTTATGGTATAATCATGTGGTATGTTATCTATTAGCCAGTTTTCCTACCCTGAAATTATTACAAATATGAAGAGGGTCAGATCCACAGAAGAGAATAAGAAACATCCTCTTTAACATGTTTGCCCTATATCTAAGTGAGATGTCAGTTAACTTGTATTTATTTTTTGTAGGTGAACTTCAAAGGAAGATTGGCTTGAAGGTACTTGAAATGAGAGGGAATGCAGTTGTTGGGTACTTGCAGTGTTTTGATTTGGAGGGAGAATCTGGACTAGTAGTACGAGCCATAGGAACAGTCTGTACCTTGGATAAAATAAGTAACACAGCATTCTTACCTGCATGTAATTCCCCATCTAAAGAAATGAAGGAGTAAGTATGAGTTAGTAGATTGTAATGGAGTGAATTTCATTTCTTTTCATATTCATTCAGTTTCACATATCCAGTGTGTTTTCCCAGCGTTTATTTCTCCTTTACTGTTTATTCTTGTCTGTAACTTGGTTTATGTTCTGCAATTTTGAGAAGATGGACATTAGATGTTGCAGCAGTAAATCTTGGCGAGAAAGATGTTTTTCTATTAATTCCATAACTCTTGCATTTGCAGTCATAGCATTGCACATTCCTGTGTTGTGATCTGCCAACCTCTAGCTGGTAAATAGTTTGCACATGCAAATAACATATTTTTTGTTCATGGGGATCTTTCACAATACTATGCATTTCTTAAGGGATTTGTATTTTTAGCACTTTGTTTGAGTGTCTTTGCTGTGTATTCATGAAAGAAAAGATAAGTATATTTGAGTTCAGATAGTTGAGTGGCTCAGGAGATGCAAGGACATCCTTGAAGTCTTTTAATCATTTTAGTCATTGTTTTTTTTTTATAATCAAAACAAATTAGGCTATATTGTACACTGACTGAAAAAGGCTTCATGATGAGGAGTGTGGCCTAATTCCAGTTGTTCACTTTGGCTAAGTCAACACAACACAGTTTGAATTCAGATTTTTAACAGGAACAAATCAAATAAAATTAGGAAAATTCCAGTGTCCTATTATTCTGAGGGCGGAAGCATTTACAGTTCTCAGTTGCCACTGTGAATACATCAATTTATTTGTTATGGCATCTTGTGTATATTTTACACAATTACTAGACGAAAAGTAGAGTACAAAAAAGTATACTTCTATGTAACATGTCCAGATATATATTGTTTGAATTAGGTCATTTTATTTTAATAATACAAACACTAAGATTATTATAGTCTTGTAATTATTATAATGCAATCAGAGCACTTTGTATGAGGCAGCAACAATACCACTGTAGAACTTCCCCAGCAGTGGAGTCTGGTTATTGGTCTTATTTAGAATTATTAATTTAATTTGTATTGACTTGTGAAACACAACCATCATCACAGAGCTTCTGAGCATATTAACAACATTAAAAACACAATTAAAAACTCCACACTGGCTGCAGTAGCTAGCAATTTAAACATCACCCATAAATCGATAGCATTCAATCTTGAACAGACGACAAAAAACATTATCTTAACCCATGTATGGGCAAGGTTGTTTAGCAACTTGCGTGCTGGATTTTGATAAGGTTGTTTTAACCAATCTGTATGGTCCTGCCCAGAAGTGTGAGTGGGTTTCAAGACCAGCAGGTTCTACTCACGTCTTGCTATTATCTTTATTAACCTTAGCCTTTAATGCCAAAGATTCAATAATACGTTAACAAGTTAATACTTAGCTGTTCCCCTGCTCCTTTTGATTTCGTCTTGACTCTTGCATGCTAGGAATTATAACTCTTAGAGTCTGCTTAAAGAATAAGAGATCTCTGCTAACTAGCACTCCCTGAAATCATTTTTAACATAACTTTGCAATCTGTTGTATGTATTGTTTTCTTTTCTTCCACCTTGGCTGCAAATTCTCTCAGGTCTCCGCTGGTTCATCCGCCAAGCCATGGATGCCGCTCGACTCACAACAGCCCAATTCACACTGCTTCTGGCTCACGACTTACCCAGAACTTCTCTCTGTCTGTTCCCACTCTCATCTACACTGGTACGAGACTGCTCAGACTCAAGAGCTGGGGAGAGGCAGGCCACAGGCACAGTGGTCGCAGAGTGCAGGCAGGCAGGCAGTGTAGGCAGGTACCACCCATCTTTTCTCCCTCTTTTTCTCACTGGGAGTCCTTCTGCTGTCAGTGGAGAACTACTGCTATGTTCAGCTGCTGAAACAAACTCAATAGTTACTTGGAAGAGTGTGTGTTTCCTCAAAGTCTCTTCCACAGAGCTATACCTTTCATTTCCTTTAAAAAAAAAAAAAAAAAAAAAAATCATACATCTGAGTTTAGTAACATCCATCAGGTACAGTTTACAAGTCTTTCTTACTAGTCATAATAGGAAACCATGATTGGGCTTCAGATTGCTTTCAAGTGTAATCCAAATATTACCTGATTTTTTAAAGCGTTAGGAAGGGTTTGTGTCGCTTTGTGGAAAAGACAGTACTGGAGAACAGGTAAGGAAATCTGCACATAACTGACATGTTTGTCAATACAGTTGTATTCCTTAAGGTTTTTCTCTTTGCTTTGTTTTTAGCTGTGGGCACACTGCTGATGCTATAGGATAAGGAAACATTTTTTTCTTAAACTGTGTGTGTATACATAAATATACGTGTGTGTGTGTGTGTGTGTGTGTGTATATATATATATATAATATTATATATATAAACACAAATATAGTTTGAGATCATTTTTCTTTAATAATCTAACTCAACAAGCATTGTGTAGTTTTTTTTTTAAAGCCATGTATTTTTTTTAAAGCCATGTATTTTGAGTTTTGTTTTCTTTCGCATATATACGTTCCCCCCTTTCCCCCTTGGTCTGACATTTCATGTCTTTTATTTGGCTTAACTGTTTCAGTGCAGATAATCAGCATCTATCTGTAGAATGCTGAGTGGGTAAACATCATTTCTTTGCCTTTGGCCTCATCCCCAGCAACACACTTAAGGAATAACTGCTGGCCCTACCCCAACCCCATCCTGGTGTTCGGATCATGCTGCTGTCAGCCAGGTCCTTTGGCACAGGATTACTGAATATGTTTCCACCTTCTTCTGGCAGGATTCCTTTCAATGAAGATCCCAATCCCAATACTCATTCATCAGGACCCTCCACCCCTCTGAAAAACCAAACCTATTCCTTTTCACCTTCCAAGTCCTACAGTCGACAGTCCTCTTCTTCTGACACAGATTTGAGTTTGACACCCAAAACTGGTAAGGCGCTTCCACCCACTCTTATTTTTTTTGTTAATTTGTATTTCTGTTTTATCTTTTCATTCAAACCCTTTTTCTTTTTTGGCATGTAAGTTATCAAAATGATGTGGAAATTGGATATTTCAAATAGCGCAATTAAAGCATGAAAGCATTTGTGTAGTGCATTGATTTACTGTACTTTGTTTTCCAAAGCTTTATAACCATACCATATAGGCAATTTAAGAGTAGCATTTATAATATAACCATTTAGAAGCATCTCAAAATGTTATAAAGAGGGTCCTAAGGAATTGTCTTTCTCTTTTAATTTCCTCCACTTCAGATTATAAATTATGGGGGTACATTTTCACCATAACATGATGCGGAAATAGGTGATCAAGTCTTACTAGTATATGTGATTTTTCTAAGACTAATCTTCTCTGCTGAAAATGCATCCATATTTTTGTGTAGATTCTACTTGTCTGTTTGCAAATTGATTCTAGAAATGCAATTGCTAGTGTCTACTGAACTTCTTCAGGGTTATGGAAGTGGCTGTGGTAAATCAAGTGTACACTTGTATAATTTTTTAAAACGAGTTTTAAAGGTTATTAAAGAACACCTTTTTAAAAGCTTAAAAATATTTTTCTCAACTGGCTTTTCACAATTTAATTGAATGCTGATTCCTCCCTCCACCCCCTTATTTTCTTATGGAGCCCAACAAACGTGGCTCTGCTACAACAGAACAAAAATATTGTAGGCCCTTGTATAAAAGTGGGGCTGCTGTTTTAAACATTGTTTCTAAATATGATGTTTAAAAATAGTATTTGAATCTGAGAATGTTCCCATCTCCCTAATCATGACAGTTTTAAGGTATGTTACATTTTTTGACTCAGTTATTGTACTTGATGGGTGTCTCAGGAACACTTCATATTCAAGTTTTACACATGGAAATAGGTTAATTTTTCAAACTTAATCCAAAAGCTTAAAAATAAGAAGCTATCAAATTGCAATTCTCCCTCTTCATTTCTTTCTTTCTTTCTTTCTTTCTTTCGTGTAAATAGTGACTATATCTTGTGGACAACCTAGGGTGACCATTTATGTTCTAAAGAAACTGAGAGCAAGTGTATTTAAAAACAAACAGGCCAATATTTATTTTTAAGAGACATCACCCCACAAATTCATACATTTGTATTATTAAATTCCTGATGATTGTTTGAAAACATACATGTTATCTGATTAAGTTCCAGGATAGGTGGCCATCTTAGTAGACATCCCAAAGGCACAGGAGGGTGATAGTAGTCTGCAGTGAAATTAAGACATTTCTGCAGTAGCTGCATTAGATTCTGATCCTGCAACATGATCTGGATGGATGGACTGTTTGCACCTACACGGAGCCCCACTGAAACCAATGGACTCTGTGTGGACACAAGTGCATCTGTGTAGATCAGATTGAAAGATATGGGCCTTTGTGGTGAGGAATTTTCTAGTATGTCGAGGAAGCTGGGCCATCTTCATCAGCTTCAGTTTTTTGTTTTCAAATTTAAGCTAATAGCAGTCATAAGAACAGCCATACTGGGTCAGACCAAATGTCCATCTAGCCCAGTATCCTGTCTTCCGACAGTGGGCAATGCCAGGGAATGAACAGAACAGGTAATCATCAAGTGATGCATCCCGTGTCACCCATTCTCAGCTTTTGGCAAACAGAGGCTAGAGACACCATCCCTGCCCATCCTGGCTAATAGCCATTGATGGACCTATCCTCCATGAACCTATCTAGTTCTTTTTTGAACCCTGTTGGCCTTCACAACATCCTCTGTCAAAGAGTTCCACAGACTGACTGTGCGTTGTGTGAAAATGTACTTCCTTTTGTTTGTTTTAAACCTGGTGCCTATTAATTTCATTTGGTGACCCCAGTCATTCTTTTATTTGCTAGGGCAGTATCATGTAGCTGCTATCTTTTGGCAATATGGTCAGCTCTCTGTTGCCAAAATGTGTCCCAATCAGAAGGCTTGCTTGTTATGTCTAAAAATTATACATACACACTGAATTTTGAAAAAATAATCACTTAACAACATAATATATAATATGTTTGAGTCATGTTTCACTTTGACTTTTGTGACTCTTCAACTATAGTTGTTCTGGGAGGAAAGAATAATGATCACTTTATAGTTAGAATTAATTCAGGGATATAACTATAAAATATCCTTAATTTTGATAAGAATTAGTCATCAACAGAAGGAGAGGGAATACTATTGAATGATATAAATTGTGTTAAATATTTTCTTCGTGCAGGTGGCAGTTCTAAACAGACTTTACCAAACATGTTTGTGGTGTTTTAAAATAAAAAAGATAGCACTGTTTTCAAGGATGGCACTAGCATTTTCTCAAGGTTCTATAATCTAAATTAACAACTCAATACAACCCATAGTTAGGACACGAACTGTTACAGGATTCTTGGCTCATCAACCCTGATTAAAGCTTTGTCCCTATAAAGGATACTATTTTTTTTTTTTTTAAACAAATTGAGACTTAGACTAACTTGGTTTAGTTTTTCTTTTACTGCTTTATAAAATAAGTTTGCTCACTCTTTCCTGAAGTAAGTGTAGTATGGCTGAGATGATGTGGCTGTAGTTTTACTTAATGAAACCTGTTCTTACACATTATTCTGGTAAAGTTATGTTTGGCCTTGTCTCTCAATTTTTTGGAGAGTTTTGCTTAGAGGGTGTCTTAGTGTCAAAGCTCTTTATTCTAGTGCATGACGATGATCTGATTAATGGTTTGGCACATATAAAAAGATCTGAAATTCTGAAGAAGGGAAAATTGGGATTTTTTTTTAAGCTGTCTGAGCAAGGAAGAGGAATAGAGTATGACTGAGGAAGCAATGTCAATATCTTGACTTCAAATTGAGACTTTGTTTAACTTTCATAAGAAGCACATATACCACAACATTTAGGTATTTATACCATGATATAAAGAGAGAGAAACTTGGATTTGCTTATTAGTCTTCTGGGTTGGAACTGTTGGAAGAAAGATTATTACCACCATTTCTTTTATAAAGTAGAATGTGATGATACAGTGTAGAATGGTCTGTGTCAAATTCTCTGTAGTAAAAGGTGATAGGAGGACTTTCAAAATGCACTGAGACAGTTAATTCTGGTTTGGAATTGGAGACTTCCTGCTGTGAGTAGTGCTACTTTTCATGTAATTTTAAACTAACAGAAGTACCTGACTGACAAAAGTAGTTACATATTACATATGTAACATATAGTATATATTTTAATAAGTTTGGGTTAGGAGAGAGAGAAGAATTAATATATACGTGGAGGAAATTGAGAAGATGGGCACTCCTTTTTTATGTGGGATATAAGTAAATATATATATATACACACACACTATTATAAGATTTAAGACTTTGAAAATTAAATTTTTAGGATTCTGGATAATGGTCAACTTAAATTCATAGAACTTTTGGAGAAGAGAACCTGTTACCATATCAATTTTCCTTAGGCATGTTAGAAGGGCTGTTTTGAATAGATTTTATTTAGAAGTATTCACTTTAAATCTTTGTGTAAAATTTAATTGAAATATGAAATAAATATTCAGTTACTTTGGCTCTTTAATAAAACTAAATACATTTTAAAACAAAGTTAACAAGTTCATACTCAGATTTTTGATAACGTGCTTCTAATCCACACTGTGGTGCTAAGTTGTCATTTCATTTCTTTGTATGCTGGTAATAGCTTTTTCATATGCTAGCAGTATATATCTGTTCATTTGAAAAAAAAGTCTGTTTTGTTTTTGCTTCATTTTGCTTTCCTCCTCCTATTTCTTTAGTCATCTTGTGAATCTACTTCTTTTCTCTCTACTACTTTCCTCCACAGCACCTTCCCCACAGGGGCCTAGGATTTTCCTGTTTCCTAGCTCCCCTACTCTGTCTTGTGGTTCCCCACAGCTTAACAAGTCCTGTCTCCTCCTCCCGGGGTCTAGCCTTAACCCTCTTCACTCTAGCCATGTCAGCCCATTTGTTCTGAGGAAAAGTGTCTCTTTCACTGAAGAGCTGCTTCTGGCTGCTTCTGGTAGGATCAATCTATAATCACCTTTTTAAAAATGCCTTTTAAGAAATAAATGGAATGTTGTTGTTAGTCAGTTAAGGGGCATTTAATACCTAGCCTTCTATACCTCTTAGTTAAAATAGCCTCTGAAAACTGCTGGCTACATGACTATTACAGGATAATTTTTTTCCACCTGGAGGCTTGCAATAATTTCTAGAGCCTCTTCCTTAAATTGATCAATATTTGAAACAAATAACCTACCTTATATTGCAGAACTTTTTCCTTTTCCAAAAACATCTCCACTAAATATTGGTAATTGGACTTACTACCATTAGACAACTACTGAATACTGATATTCTTTTCATTCTCTTCATTATAATAATGTTCCTGTATTTTAGATGGAACAAGCACTCCATCTTCCTTACCAACTCATTCATATTCTTCTGTTGAAATCTGACCATCATGTGGCTAGCAACCATATTTATTGTACTGTTTAAATTGGTTTGTTTCATTCTGACTGTATACAATCTTTGTATTTGTACTTCCTCCTTTTTACGTTTCATTGACAGAGATCACTAGATTGTCCTGTTAAATTAAATACTAGAAATCACTGCTTCTTTTCTACAGATAGTGCTTTGATTATTTTGTGGGTTTTTTTTGTTTTGTTTTGTTTTTTTAAGAATGTGTTTCATCTCAACAAATACTCTTCATTTCATGTCAGTCTGTTTTTAGTATTGTATAGTCCCTTGTAAATGCTATTTGGGTCTAATGCAAAATAACATAAAATAACTTAATTTTATTAATGGGACTATACAGATGCTAATCTTTGTTTCCTTATCCAAGAACAGCTAAAAATATTTCATTTCCTGTATATAAATAACATTTTAGACATGATAGCATTTGTCAGTTTTGAAATGAGTGAATAAATGAAGTGCCAACAACAACAGTCCTTAAGTTTGTTTAAAACAAAAAGTCCTCACACATTTACATGGAAAAATCTCTTTCCTCCTTTATTGTTACTGGATTTTTTAGCAGAAGAAAGGAGACAGGGAAAGTAGCAATGTATTGTCTGTTTTAAAATAGCAGTTAGGATAACTTTAAAAATATTCCCTTCAATCATAACTTCATTCACCTTGTTCCTGATGCTTTTTTTTAGTTTTGTTCTTCATTTTTATTAGTGTTTTCATTGATGTCTCTGAGAGTATTGAAAGGTATAATTGCTGATACACTGAAACCAAATAAGTATCAATTTAGTTCTGAGGCACGTAGACAGATCTGACTATAAGAAATATCAGTGAAGTATGTTCTTAGGTATGAAATGCCACCAAAGTGAATCCGATTCACCAAAATTATAATTATTTGTAGGAAAAACACAGCCTTGGTATATGTTTTATTCCTGGATTTCGTAACTGTGAAGCAACAAATGTCTTTTAGCAAGCAAATCACAGATACATTTGGTAGTTTAGAATGCTCAACAGTAGTCCATGGGTGATCTGAATGATTCAGATGAGTGAATGTACTCTACATAAATGTTAAATTAGACTGTCCTTCAATTCTAAGTTACAGTATCCTTTTCAGAGTTAAAATTTAAATTGAAAGGTAAACATTTGTTATATGCTTGCCCTTACAGTTTTCTCTTTGGGCCAAATCTTATAGTGACTTCAGTAGGAGTTGTGTACATGTGGAAACTGAAGGTTTGAGCCCCAACTCATGAGGAAAAATGATTGAGCTACTCTGAAACTGTATGAACCTCACGACATGGAATCTTTTTTTAACTGCTACTGTAAATAATTCTTGGACACAGGTCCATAGTTGGCTTTATAGCAGAAATCTTGGCCAATAGCACTAGTAAGATTACTTCTAGTTTAGCACTTTTGAATTAGGACTGATCCTGCAATACTCACTGCTGTGAATTGAAACTTTGACTGTAACTGCTTGTGAAAATAAGGATTACGGAGCTGATCCTGTGCCTATTGAAACAGATCGCAAAAACACTCTTGCATCCATGGGAAAAAGATCAAGCCATACTGTAGAACTAAGAGCTGCAAGCCCCTAGGCCCTTATTCTTATTTACACTAAGGTCCTGTACACCACTCTGACACTATAAAGGGACTTAAAGTGCAATTTATGTTCACCCTAATGCCCCTTTACATTTGCACTAAAGGGAAGTATAGTATAAATGTGAATAAGATCCTTAGTCTTCAGTGTGCCTGATTGGTAAAAATAAACTTTCAGAAGTTTCTAACTTTAATTTGTATCATAGGTTTTAAAAAAAATCGGAGACTAATAAATACAGTCTGTAACTTGTTTCTCTGGATGTTATTTATGTGCTGATATTCTTTAGGAATGGGCAGTGGAAGTGCTGGAAAAGAAGGGGGACCATTTAAAGCTCTATTAAGACAACAGACGCAGACAGCTCTGGAGCAAAGGGTAAGGAATACATGATGATTATATTTTATACGTATATTTCTAATGTAATCCTAGTAGAGATTTAACTTTAATAAAAGTAAATATTTCCTTTTGACAGAATTATTTTGTCAATATTTGTTTTATTTTGCAACCGCCAAACTTAATAAACCTCTGTTAAACACATTGTTTACTAGCCCTTTTTTATAGACAAATTATACTGATTGTAATATTAAATATATTATTGAAACAACATGAAAAAACTGAAACAAATAATTCTAATCTGCCTAATGATGAAATGCTGTAGTTATTGTTATAAGACGCAGTGATAACAAAGGAGAATTGAGTGTTTAAATGCATAGATTATCGATGCAGCTGTCATTTTATTGCTGTAATAGCTTTATTCTTAATTGAATTTTGGCAAAAGACAGACTTGATTTATTCAGAAATGTGGGGCCAGATTTAAAGATGCTGAAGAGGAGGCTTACTTAATTTATAGATAAAAACAGAACTGGTAGCATGACTTAACTCATATTGTATTATATGAATGGGTTTTATTTTTTAGTTATCTTTTATAATAAATCCCAAACTATAAAGCATTGACATTGAAATCACTATTAAGGGGTATTGGATTAAAAATAACCTTCTGCAGTGTTTGGCAACACTGTACATTCAATTAAATTTATGTTTTTTCTTTGAGTGCTTGCTCATGTCCATGCCAATGTAGGTATGTGGTTGCCCTCAGCACCGCCTCCGGAAAGCTTTTCCCTCCAGTAGTATCCATTGGGTTGGCTCTGGTGCCCCCTGGAGTCACATGCTCATAGCGTTATAAAGGGTCCCGCCGACCTGCAGTCCCCCTCATTTCCTTCTTACCACCCGTGATAGTTGCTGGAATTGCCTTGTCCTTGCACTCTGGAAGTACTCCCTCATTGGACTTTCTAACCTCATTGTATATTGTTATCTTTATTCTTAATAGTTAAATTTCAGATTTTAGATAAATAATGAGGTTAGCGGAACCCCATTCAGTGGGGTTAATCCCTTCCCGGCAGCAGGGTATGTCTCG
Organism: Malaclemys terrapin pileata; assembly: GCF_027887155.1. Classification (NCBI taxonomy): domain Eukaryota; kingdom Metazoa; phylum Chordata; order Testudines; family Emydidae; genus Malaclemys; species Malaclemys terrapin. The sequence goes on from NC_071505.1 coordinate 119,357,764, forward strand.
GTCTCTGAGGTTTAAGCCTTGTGCTTCTTGCCACAAGCCTATGCCTGTGAATGACCCCCATTCCAGCTGCCTTAAATGCCTGGGGGAAGCTCATGTACGGGAGTGCTGTAAGATCTGCAAAGACTTCAGGCCCCACAACAAGAAAGATAGACACACTAGGTTCAGATTTATCCTCATGGAGGCAGCACTACGACCTCCCTTGGAGCCGGGTCACTCAGAGTCGGCACCGAGTACTTCAGCCTCAGTAAGGAAAATCCCCCGCTACTCTGTAGGAGACTCAGCACCATTCCTCATCACTGGCACCGAGGAAAGACACTCCTGCTTCTTGAGAGACTTGACACAGTCCACCATCCCCAGTGCTGAAGAAAAGTGCTCCGGCGAGGGAACCTCGGCACCACTCTCCATCACCGGTGCTGGGAAAGAAGCAGAAAAAGACTGATAGATGTCGTTCCCCAACCCTGAGGTTGGTGGGGCAGAGACATACTAATACAGTCTGACCCACGTCAGGCCACTCTGTGGTTCCAACAACCCTTGCTGCGCCATTGACTCAGGCCCTGGAATGGGTACCGTTGAGTCTGGTATTGATCGACTCTCCACCGCAAGAGAAACACCAGAGTTCCACTGCCCTGGCGGTACTGTCAACTCCAGAGGCATTTGCAGCAGCGAGAGATTTACTCTCTCTACTGGTACTGCCATCCCCAGCCATACGGGAACTGTCAGTGGTGGCACCAGCGGGAAGGACCTCCACAGAACTGAGGTCTCAGGTGCCTTCAAAAGGGAATCTGGTCATGATTGCCCAGCCCCCGTCACCTCCCTCCCGGCACTGGTCGGCACTGTTCCAACTTGGTCTCTGGGAAGGGAATCTTCAGAGACAGACTTGGAGGCGGAGTCCTATGTTTCTCTCAGGAGCTGGCTGTCACTACAGCCGGCACTGTCCGGCCATAGACCTGAGTCAAGGCATCCCAACCACGCTTGGCCACAGGGACAGTGGCAGATGCCAGGACAGTGTCTTTGCTGGAAACCCTCGGCTTTCTCTCTGATGCAAGGGTCACATTCCAGAAGGTCATACTGCGTGGCGTCAAAGTCCAGAGCGCTTCCAGTGCTCCACTTTGATCAAAATCCAGGCTCTGGTACAGAGACTGGTGCTGAATATCAAGACCCAGCACCGCGAGACACATTTTGTGCCGAGGGCGAAGAACAGTGTCCTCTATGTGTACAGGCGTCCTCCTCCTTTCCAAATGAGGCTGTCTTGGGAGCAGACGTAGTGCCCTTCCAAGTCGACTACAAGACTCATCAGGAGCTCCTCAAAATAGTGGCTCAAAACCTGAGGATCCAGGTAGAGGAGATCAGGGAGTCCTCCCATGCCCTGGTAGACATTCTAGCAGCAACAGGCCCTTTAAGAGTGGCATTGCCCCTGAACAATGCTATTAAGGACCCATCAAGGCATTGTGGAGGACCACAGCATCCCTTCAGCTGACGGCAAAGAAAACTGAAAAGAAATACTTTGTCCTGGCTAATGGGTATGAATTCCTTTATACACACCCACCACTGGGCTTTTTGGTTTATCAGCAGCCAATGAGCGGAAACGACAGTCAGCAGGGGTCAACCCCCAAGGCCAAGGACACCAAAAAAATTAGACCTCTTCAGCAAAATGGTCTATTCAACAGGTGGTCTCCAGCTCAGGATCACAAATCAACAAGCGCTCCTGAGCAGGTATGATTTTAACTCCTGGGACTCATCCTGAAATTTAAGGAGTAATGTCACAGGAGTCCAGGCGAGAATTTGCAGGCAAATCTATGGCAAAGGTGTCCCTGCAGGCAACTGTAGATGCAGCGGACTCTGCAGCCTGATCCATGGCCTCAGTGGTGGCAATGCGTCGAAGCTCTTGGCTTCAATCCTTGGGCCTACTTATGAGGTTCGACGGACATTGCAGGACCTTCCTTTTGAGGGTATATCACTTTTCTGAGCAGACAGACTCCAAGCTGCATAGCCTAAGGACTCGAGGGCCACCCTGAAGTCCCTAAGGCTTTATACACTGGCACCTGCAAGGAAACATTATAAGCCTCAGCTGGCCAGTCGATTCTTCCCGTCATCTGCCTGGCAAGACCACAATAGGAGGAAGAGCAGGGGCTTTAGGAGAAGACCTCCGCTGCAATCCTCTTCCGTGCCTGCCCCCTGCAAACACTCTGTGGCATCTAAGCAGACCTTTTGATGGGATGCGTGGGGAAGACATATCAGGACAGAACTTGGATCCAACTTCCCCAGTTTTTGTGGACTGTTTATCTCATTTTTGTTGGGCATGGGCCTGTATTGCCTCAGATTGCTGGGTGCTACGCATGATAGCACTGGAATACACTCTTCAGTTCAGTTGTGTGCCCCCACCACCCGTCCCTCTTCAGGGAGCCTTCTCACAAGGAACTTCTAGCCCAAGAGGTGCAGTCGCTCGTAAGGGTGGGAGCCGTGGAAGAGGTTCCACTGGAATTAACGGAAATAGAATCCCCGGCCCCTTATTTCCTAATGTCAAAAGTCAGTGGCAGTCTCAGACCAATTCTGGACCTGTGAAAACTTAACTTATTCATGAAGAAACTAAAGTTTCACGTGGTCTCTTTGGCTTGCATCATCCCCTCCCTGGATCCTGGGGACTGGTACACTGCCCTTGATTTTGAAGGACACCTACTTCCGTATCTCAGTCTCTTTCAGGGACACAGAAGATTGAATCTCATGCACTACCAGTACCGGTGCTCCCATACGGCCTATCAGGGGCACCTTGGGTGTTCACAAAGTGCATGGCAGTTGTTTCAGCTTTCCTGAGGAGACAGGGTGTCCAGGTCTACCCTTTCCACGACGACTGGCTGGTCACAGGTTCATACCAAGATCCAAGTGGAGCCCAATGTAAAGTTAATACAGTCAACAATCCAGAACTTAGGTCTGCTAATAAATGTGCAGAAGTTTACTCTCTCCCCATTTCAAAGCATAGAGTTTATCGGGACGATCCTCAGGTCGGTCCAAGCCAGAGCCTTCCTCCCAGAAGCATGATTTCAAGCAATAGGGTTGCTTATAGAGAGCCTTAGAAATCACCCCATCACCACAGCCAGAAACTGCTTGAAGCTCCTGAGCCACATGGCATCATGCACCTAAGTGATGCAGCATGCGAGACTTCGGCTCAGGTCTCTCCAGGCGTGGCTGGCATCTGTATACTCACGGAGCTGACACCATTTAGATGCAGTCATCGCAGTTCCTTCATCTGTGATTGCTTCCCTCCATTGGTGGCTAGACCCACTGGCAGTGTGTGCAGAAGTCCCATTTTCAAGACCCCAACCATCAGTGTTTCTTGTCACAGATAGCTCAGCATCCGGCTGGGTTACTCACTTGGGATCCCTCAGAACTCCGGGCCTCTGGTCTTCAGAAGAGCTCTTGCTACATATCAACGTCAGGGAGCTCAGGGCAGTTTGCCTGGCCTACCAGGCATTCCAGCCCCATGTGGCGGGCAAGTGTGTGTCAGTTCTTAAAGACAACACAATGGCGATGTTTTATATCAACAGGCAGAGAGGAGCACACTCCTTTCACCTGTGCCAGGAAGCACTGCATAGCCCACTCAATCCACCTTGGGGCCTCTGATCTGTCAGAATCACAGAATGAACTAGCAGATCACTTTATAGCTACTTCTTCAACCACCACGAATGGTCCATTCGTCCAGATGTTGTGAAAGTCACTTTCCAGAAGTGGGGAGCTCCCCAGATCGGTTTGTGATGAAACACAACAGGAAATGTCTCCAATTCTACTCCTTTCTGGGTCACAGCTCCAGGTCTCTTGCAGACGCTTCCTCCTCCCTTGGACAGGTCATCTCTTTTACATATTTCCTCCCATTCCTCTCATGCACAAGGCCTTGATGAGGATCAGAAGGGACAAAGCAGGAGTCATCCTGATAACCCCTGCCTGGCCTCACTAGCATTGGTTTACCATGCTCCTAGACCTTTCAGTGGAAACACCAATCCGTCTACCTCTGTTTCTAGACCTAATCTTCCAGGACCACGGCTGCCTGTGTCACCTGAATCTCGAGTCCCTCATCTCTTGGCATGGAAGCTCCATGGCTGAACCCCTCAGAGCTAGCATGCTCGGGCCGGTTTGTGAGGTACTTCTGGAAAACCATCCACTAGAGTCACTTACCTGGCAAAGTGGAAAAGGTTCTTGATCAGGTATATGCAGAAGGGTGTCTGACCTATGCAATCAACAATGCCATTCATTCTAGATTACTTACTCCACCTGAAACAAGGCCTAACTGTGTCATCTATTAGGGTCCATTTGGCTGCAATCTCAGCTTTTCACCCATGGGAGAATGGCTGTTCTGTATTCTCAAACTCCATCTGTAGTTGGTTTCTTAAGGGCTGTGAGATAGTGTACCCCCGGGTATGACAAACAGTCCCTCTGTGAGATCTCAACTTGGAATTGTCAAGACTGACAGGATCCCCATGTGAGCTGCTGGCAATGTACTCTCTGCTCTACCTGTCCTGGAAGGTGACCTTCTTGGTAGCCATTACTTCTGCCAAAAGGGTCTTGGGGATTCAGGCCCTCATTTCAGAACCACCTTACACAATATTCTTCAAGGACAAGGTCCAATTGCATCCACATCTGGCTTTCTTTCCAAAGGTGGTTTCACAATTCCATAGTAACCAGGATATCTTCCAACTGGTCTTCAATCTGAAACCACGTGCCAACAGACAGGAACAGAGACTCCACGGGCTGGACATTAGACGTGCATTAGCCTTATTCATAGAAAGAACTAAATCATGTCAGAAATCCACTCAACTATTCATGGCCATTGCAGACAGGATGAAAGGTCTTCCAGTCTCAGCCAAAAGAATTTCATCATGGTTCACTTCCTGTATGTGCACATGCAACGACCTGGCAAAGATCCCAGCCCTGACGGCACATTCCACAAGGGTCAAAGCATCTTTGGAAGCATTCGTGGCACAAGTTACTATCCATGACACTTGTAGAGTGGCAACGTGGTCGTCAGTTCACACTTTTGCGTCTCACTATGCCATCACCCAACAGGCTAGAGATGATGCTGGATTTGGCCGAGTAGTGCTATAATCAGCATGCCAGTAAACTCTGAACCCCATCTGCACAACTGCTTGGGAGTCACCTACATTGGAATGAACATGAGCAAGCACTCAAAGAAAAAGGGGTTATTAACCTTCCATAACTGTTGTTCTTTGAAATGTGTTGCTCATGTCCATTCCAAAACTCTTCCTCCTACCCCTCTGTCGGAGTTAGCCAGAAAAAAGGAACTGAGGGACCTATGGCTCAGCGGGACCCTTTATACCAGCGCTGTGAATGCACGAGTCCAGGGGGCACCAGTGCTTACCTGATGGTTATCACTGAGGGAAAAACTTTCTGGTGGCAGTGCCCGGGGAAGCACATACCTACAATGGAATGGACATGAGCAACACATCTCGAAGAACAACAGTTACGGAAGGTTAGTCACTGTTTTGTTGTTGTTGTTGTTTTAACTGAAAATTGAAGAAACGCATGGTAAAAAAAAAACTGGTGTGTGTATTTAACTGTCAGATTTATACACACACACACACACACGTATTATATATTATACCATGTATTATATTGCAATTCTCAAAACATATTTTATAATTTAACACTGGCTACATCTACACTAGAAGTGCTACAGTGGCGCAGCTGTGGTGAAGATGCTCTAGCCGAAGGGAGAGAGCTTTCCCATCAGATGTGGTAGCTATAGCATTGTCTACACTGGCGTTCAGGTCAGTATAACTTATGTTGCTTAGGGATGTGGAGTATTCACACCCCTGAGCAATGTAAGTTTTACCAAGGTAAGATCTAGTGTAGACAAGGTCACTATCCAGAGTCTCTAGAGGAATAGAGAATGGAGACCAGTTTTCATTTAGTAAGGGCTTTGATCTAGCCGAATTACATACTTGATGCCAAATGTATGTCCAGTCAAAAACACAAATGAAATATACTTTTTTTTTTAATGAATAGCTACTTATATGAGAAAGTGGATGATTGTCTTTTCATATTTTGTTGTCCATTGCTAAGGAAGGATCGCCTCATAGGTTCTGTCGAAGGCGGGTATGTTTCAAAATATTGTGTGACCTTTTTCTTTGAGTTCTTTTTTTCTTGTATTGAAGACTTTTCTAATTTTGAACTATCATTTTAAAATCGTGTTTTCTTTTTTGCAAGGTTTTGCCAGATTTCTTTGTGATCTTGTTGATGTGGGGTTTTGATATTTTTTGTTTTAATTTCAAGAACATTTAGCAAACCAACATACTTCTGCTTAACTAATATTTGGCATGATTGTACATTTCACTTAAAATTTTCATTTATATTTTAATACAAGTACATAGCTTTTGCTTGTAATGCTTCAGTTTGGAAATAAACTAACACTTTTTAAAAGCTTTTCCCTGTGTGCCCTTGTTTGTGTTAGCATATGAGATATTCTGTGGCTGTAGATCTATCATTTCAATAAAAAAGCATCTGAAAAACAAGATTTTTAAAAGATCAAGCAAATGCTAGGCACATGTAGCGTTTCAGTGTGAGAGTTTGTTTTTATTATTTATACTGTTTTAATAACACATAGCTTTATAATACCTAGTGAAGAAGAATCATGTTATAAAAAGTAGGGCTGTCAAGGAATTAAAAAAAATTAATCGTGCTGTTATACAATAATAGAATACCATTTATTTAAATATTTTTGGATGTTTTCTACATTTTCAAACATATGTCCCTTCATGTTTCAGCTACCATTCCAGAGGACATAGACTGATTTTGTTTTTTTGGTGGTGCGGGTTCTGTAGTTTCCACGTCAGAGTGTTGCTCTTTTAATCTGAAAGCATGCTCCACACCTTGTCCCTCTCAGATTTTGGACAGCACTTCAGATTCTTAAACCTTGGGTCAAGTGCTGTATCTATCCTTAGAAATCTCATTGGTACATTCTTGTGTTTTGTCAAATCTCCAGTGAAAGTATTCTTAAATAGAATAACATGTGCTGGGTCATCGTCCGAGACTGCTATAACCTGAAATATATGGCAGAATGCGGGTAAAACAGAGCAGGAGGCATAAAATTCTCCCCCAAGGAATTCAGTCACTAATTTAATAAATGCATTATAAGCATGGAAGCATGTCCTCTGGAATGGTGGCCAAAGCATGAACAGGCATACGAATGTTTAGCATATCTAGCACGTAATACCTTGCAGTGCCGATACAAAAGTGCCATGCGAACACCTGTTCTCACTTTCAGGTGACATTGTAAATAAGAAGCGGGCAGGATTATCTCCCATATATGCAGGGGTGAAAGTAACTTAAAGGATTTACCGGTACGCAGGACTCCTGAGCAGGGGTGTGGCCTCAACCAGAAGAGGCGGGGCCTTTCAAGATTTAAAGGCCCTGGGGCTGGGAGCCCCAGGGCCTTTAAATCACCCAGGAGCTACCAGCGGCAGAGATGGCTGGGAGCCCCGGGGCTCGGGGGCGAATTAAAGGGCCCAGGTCTCCGACCACCACGGAGCTCCGGGCCCTTTAAATCGCCGCTACCCTGGGGTGGCAGGAGTCAGGTGGAGATTTAAAGGGCCTGGTGCTCCTGCCACTGTGGGGAGGCTCCGGCTGCTTCGAGGAGCCCCGGGCCCTTTAAAGCGCTGCCGGAGCTCCGGCAGCGGGGCTCAGGCGGTGCTTTAAAGGGCCCGGGGCTCCCTGCAGCGGCTGGAGCCCTGGGCCCTTTAAATCACCGCCGGAGAAGCTGGTCCAGTCCGGCACGGCATACCGGCTCTTGTCACTATGCCGTACCGTATCGTACTGGCTTACTTTCACCTCTGCATATATGTAAATAGACTTGTTTGTCTTAGCGGTTGGCTGAACAAGAAGTAGGACTGAATGGACTTGTAGCCTCTAAAGTTATACACTGTTTTGTGTTTGAGTGCAATTTATGTAACAAAAAATCTTCATTTGTAAATTGCACTTTCACGATAAGGAGATTGAACTACAGTGCTTGTATGAGGTGAATTAAAAAATACAATTTCTTTTATCATTTTTACTGTGCAAATATTAAAAAATAATAATAGAAAGTGAGCACGATATACTTTGTATTCTGTGTTGTAATTAAAGTCAACATATTTTAAAATGTAGAAAAATATCCAAAAATATTTAATAAATTTCAATTGGCATGCCATTGTTTAACAGTGCGATTAAAACTGCGATTAATTGCGATTCATTTTTAATCACAATTTTTTTTTTGAGTTAATCACGTGAGTTAACTGTGATTAATGGACAGCCCTAATAAAAAGGGTTATATAAGATTATGCCTTTAGGGATAGAGCAGATCATGTGGAATATTAGTTGAGTATCGTAACTGTGATAGTATTCTACTGCCAAGAGCCTTGGGTTTGAGATGCCTTTAGCTACACATTTTCCCATCTTTCTGCAGCATCAAAAAATGACTAGGGGCAGGTAGAGAAGGAGAGTTGTATCTGAAAGGGTTTCAGGAGCTTATAAATTGTCCTACGTATGTATAAGATTATATACCTACATTGTAAGTACTGGTCAGTGTTGCTTAAGATGACATTAACGTTTTGTATTTAGAAAAACGTGTCACAGTAAATTTGCTATGCACATTGTTTCTTTATATGTTGGAAGTGCAGAAAAGTCTCTTGTGGAAATGTAGAGTCTCTTAGTGCAATTTAGTTGATATACTGTGTGAGAATTAGGGAATTTTAAAGAAAGTTCCTTTATCTGGACTAGGGCAATCATATTTCAAGTTCCCAAATAAAGGATTCTGCAGGTGGGGCTGGAGGGAGGATACATTTGGGGGTGCTGGAGGTTGTACTTGGAAGGAATTTTGGGGGGGGGGGTTCCAGAGGGGTGTCTGTGTGTACTGGTAAGGGGTATTGGGGGAGTGCCAGAGGGGGTATCTGTGGTCTCACAGTCGAGGTGTGGGGGGCAGTGTTGTGTTCCCTGTCTTGGTGGCATGGCGGCTGGATCGGGTCCGGGACACAGTGCCAGCCTGTCAGTCAGTGCTTCCCTGTGGGCCTCTTCTTTTCCCCAGGGCAGGGAGCTGGGACTTAGCCCTTTCACCCCTCCCATCCCGGCCCTGAGTACCTGTAGCAGGGCAGTCAAGAGGTGCTTGGCGGCTCCGCTTACCTGGCGGGCCAGGATGGGGCAAACTAACTGGCAACTGCGGATGCGGAGGAGGGATCAATTGGGGTTCAGAAGCGGCTTTTTCAGAGCTGCAATGTCTGGTCTGCAAGGAAAAATCCAGGACATTTCCTCTTATTTCAGAAATCTGCCAGACGGCGATCAGCGGGCCAAAAAAGAGGTCATATCTGGGAAAACCCGGATGTATGGGAACCCTAATCTGGACATTTCCAGGGGTTTTTTAGGGATCATATTGTTGGGTTTTTTACTCAAGTAACCTGAACTTCAAAACAGCAAAGATTTTGATGGAAGGATAATCTTGATAACAATTCTGCTGTGAAAATATATAGCTGTCTTGTATTATCCTCTCTATATACACATATATTAATTTTTATATTATGTTTTTAGTGACAGGATGTATATTCACAGTATTTGCAACTGTAACACAGTTTTATGTACAAATGTATATACTTTGTACATATTTTTGTACAAGTGTCTGTATCTATTTCTATATAAGACTTGATCCTCTTGCCGTCCTTCTCAGTGGACAAACTCCAGATGACTTTAATGGTGCAGGATTAAGCCCACATTTCTTACAAAGGGAGCTACATGCTGCTCTCAGTTTCACTTGTGCAATCCTAATGATTATAGCTTAGGCTAGTGCAATGGTTCTCCAACTTCTTCATTCTGTGGATCACTTCTCTGAACCCTCTATCACCACTGCTTTGTTTTCAAATAAGATGGTCTCCATGGAGCACGGTTAGAGATCTGTCGTCCTAGTATATTTTCATTATTTTGTATTTTATATGTACTTACACATACACACTTAAATAAATGATTGGAAACACACACACATGTACATATGCACTCACTCTTACATTTTATAGACATTGTAGAAGTAGTATGTGATACATAAGTATGAATGAAGAGCTTATTGCAAGCTCATCAAATTGACCAGGAGTGGCAGTTTTAAAGTAACTGTCTAGAAGCAGTTATTGCTTTCAACCAGTGCCAGTATTCCTCCAGTATCTATGCTGTTCTGTGCAAAATACATGCCTGCTGGTTTCAGGTGGATTTACTGCTACCCGTGCTACCGCAGCTATACTGCTATTTGTACTTATGCTAGCTCTCACTTAGTTTGCGCGAGTGTGTGTACACAAGCAGGGGAATCATGCCCCTAGTTCCTAATGTAGACATAGCATAAGAGGTAATACAATGATAGTGTGAAGTAGTATTGGCAAAATGATCAGTATTGTCAGTTGGTTAGCTAGTTCGTTTGTGAAATAAATTACAGTTCTTTGGTGTTCCTAAATATGGCAGATATTTGTTAGGGTTTTTTGGGCACTGTTTTATGGGTAGTCCATTGTCAGCTGTCAAATAACAGAGGAAAGAACTACTGAAATATTATAAAACATTGGTTACTATGGGATCCATATTTGACCGGGTTGTACTGTGAAAAATATACATTCAAAATTTTGCAGTATTATACAAACTAATACATACAGTATGTGGTATGGGTAAAACAATTGGCAAGGGGCACTCCAAGTTGTTTATCTCACAAATAAGATGAAACTTCCTCAGTTTTATAAGAGCTGAATGAGACATCACTCTTAGGAAAATAAGAGCACTTGAGAACACTGAGGGTTCCTGGATGCAGTTACATAGGTTTGTTTAGGTGTCTAGAATTAATCTGACAGGATATAGTCCTCAGTTCAGCAGGATACCTAAGCACATACAGAATTTGCAGAACCTGAGTAGACACTTCAGCACATGCTTAGGTATCTTGACGATTGGGGACATAAATAACATACATTGACTAAAAATATTCCTGATTTTTTTTTTTTAATTTAAATTTACAAGTGACTAGTGGACGTACCATTTTGTTTTAATAATATGTTGTTATGGATTATCCCTGCAGAAGAAATGTCAGGAGACTGTAACTAAACTAAAAATTATCTTTAATAAATAACATTATCAAAAGGAATAAAAAAAAAGACAGAAATAATTTATACATTTCCAGATGGATAAAAGCATAATAATTAAGGTCTGCTTGTTTTTCAGTAGTGGGTAAGCATAATTTCTTTTGGTGTTTATAGTTTACTGTATTAATATAACCTAAACATAGTATGGCCTTAAATTTATTTAAAAAACCCTTTAAAATGCATATAAAATAGAAATGTTTTAAAATGCCATGTCCATTCCTCAATAGAAAAGCTCTTCTGCCAGTTTAGTTACTTAGCATCTTTAGTGTTTAAAACCAGTAAAGTTTAACTGAGCAAAACTGTCAGTTATCAACATAAAATTATTAAGAGATATTATATAGATTGATATGGAATTATGTGGGAGAAAATAAATATCAATATACTTTTCAAAGGTTCACATTCCAGTCCTTGTGTAAAGCCAGAGCAAAAGAGATTTGTGAGGGCACTAGAAAGATATTGATGGCCTGGAATCTTCCCCCTTGTAGCCTACAGGGCTCTGTATGGAGCATCTGCACACACTGTGTTGTAGTAGTGGCTGCCTGGCTCCTCCCTCTACAAACTATTGTAATCCACTGGATCCCAGCAGGTTTCAATCCCACTGTCTGTACCCTGACCAGTCCTCTGGCTTGTCTACAAGCAGCTGTATATGGCTGCAGAGTCACTCTTTGTAATCTCTCTGCTTTCTAATGCCTCCATACAACAGAAATGCAATATTTTTGATTTTCAGCAATACCCTAGGGTGACTCCAGGGTTTGAGTCTTAATCATTTTTTTTTTTAATGCCATTCATTGCCTCAGGAGATTTGATAGTCTCTGTTTAAGCTGCCCTTTGTCAGTTGACTAGAATCTGAGTGGAATGCTTAATTTAGGCAATCACTTTAAAATTACAATATTCTTTTTTAACACTTAATCAGCCATGAAAACTGTATAAAATAACCATTGTTGCATGACTCATTATTTTCTTGCCTCTCTGTTTGTAGAATTGGCAGATGGAAAGCCATCTCCTTTCCCCCATAAGTATGCTATATTTCAGTATGTATGTCTATAATTATAAAATTAAATCTGTCCATCTTGGGCCCATCTCATTTGAATGTGAGGAATTTATTTCACAGCACATACATTGTGAAAAACTATGTCAAGCCCTTAGCCTTGTTTCTCACAGAGACTGTCTTGAGTAGGTGGTCTGGACATGGTGGAGTATTGCTTTCTCATTTTTGCTGCAGATAGTAAAAAATGTGTCTAAGGAAAAGAATTTAGAATGATTGGTGATAGTGACTATTTCTTAATCTAGTAAAGAATGGTCTAATAATTGTACTTCAAAATCTTTCACTTTTATTCTAAAGACGTGAATAATTTTTGTTTTATCCAGAGCCATTGGTGCTGTCAGACCAGTCTCCGTTGGCATTTGTGTTAGATGCACTTTATCTAATAAAGTTCTCTTCATGCTTGCAGGAGCAAAAATCAGTTCCACTCAAAATTTGGATACCAAACTACCCTCAGTTGTAGTAACCAGCACTAAAAAGTGCAGAGGCATAAGTAAGTTAAATACTAAGCCTCATCACTTCAGAAAATAAATAACATTTTTATTTCACTCTTTTAGTGTACCTTTAAAGGAAAAAAAAAGCTAATGTAGGCTTTGTAAAGTTAACATTTTAATAAGATTTGGGTTGTTAATTAATATCCATATCCGAATGCAAATCTATGGGGGAAAAGTAATTTTACTGCTTAGAATACTTTTGCTAATACCACATTATGTTGGATACTTGAATGGCATACAAGTGATATAGTGCATAAAGCTTATAAGCTTAAAATAAGTGTTTTGCCTAATGTTAATGCTTTGCCTGTATTTCAAGGAGCATAATAAATTCCTGCATGTTGATTGACAGACAGCAATGTTTTACAGGTGGTCACCTGTTGTTTATATTTTTAATCCTAACAGGAATTTCCCTTTTTTACCTTGACGGCCTTTCCACCTGGCTTCCTTGTCCATGTTGGTGGTGTGGTCAGTGCACGCTCTGTGAAGCTTTTGGACCGCATCCACAATCCTGGTATGTTCACTAAAGAAATCTTTTTTTCAGTCATGTCTCACTGTGACCTTGGATTTCTGGATTTTTTTTTTTTTTTTTAAATAAAAAAAAATATACTAAAACAACATTGTAGTTTTCCAGATAAGAATGAGAATTTAAAAAATATTAGTTATGTGGGGAAAAGATTTTTAGTGAGAAACTCTTCAGCAATTTTTTCTTAATGTTTTTGGTGTAATGAAGCAGTAAGGGACTGAACCTAATAAAGTAGAACCAGAATTAATGCCTTTGGATTTTGAAGCTGTGGGTTAATTTTTGGCCAAGGTTTAATGTTAACTTTGATGCAATTCTGAAATGAAATGTTTTATGTGAAAGCCATGAAAGCAGATGAAATCCTTCATGTTAACTTAAAACTTTGTTTAATTTCCAGGAGTTTTTAAAAACTTTAAAGATTGCCCACAGTTTAGCTCATCCAGTGTTTTTGACTCTTAAGTGATATAAACAGAAACAACTTTTTATTTTGCAACAAGTGAAAACCTTAAAGTAATTTTCTGTAGATAATTTTTCCTTGGGAACTCCAACGCTAATGCATTTTGCATGCTCTATTTCTGGCATCAGAGTTAAGCAGCTCTTGGCTGTTAGTACTTCATCGTGGTATTATTCACTGAATCAAATGGAAAATATGCTTAAAAATAAAAGATTTGAGTTGGTCAGTTCCCCTGAAACAGAGGCAGATTAAAGAAAAATAGCATCTACTGTGGTTTTGCGTTCACTAGCCAGGAGTAATTAGCTTTTAAAATTTTTGCAAATGCATCTTTTTCAGGCATCAGTCTTTTTTTTTTTTTTTTTTTTTTTTTAAATCTTTTACCTGTCCTTGACTTCCCACACTATCTGTGATTTCTGCAAATGGGTCTAGATAACTTACATTTTATTGAGTCTTAAACCAATAACTTGAACAGAGAATGTGAAACAAAATTCACGAGTCACATAAATGTAAGAAAACTATTTTTGAGGGGTTTTTGAAGTGACTAAGTACACACATTTTCTTTTCCCTGCCTGTAATCGTCTAAGGTTTTGTTTTATTCCTATGTATGCAATAGTTAGAAGATGAAAAGAAATATCCTAATGCATTACAGGATAAATATACTCAATTTATGTATGGCCTCAACTCTCCTGACTTGCAGTTAGCTTGGGGTTTTACATACTTACCTTAAATGTGATACTAATAAATCCTTGATTATTTTACAGTGTAATAAATTATCGGTATAGTATTCTCTTTATAAAAACTTGTGTGTGTTACTTATAAGCCTGCATCAGAGCAAAAAACATTCTTAGAAGGAATGGGAAAGATATCAACTATATTCTGATATTTTCTGAAATAACATCTTGCACTATGCACATTTCTTTTTTACTGACTAACATTTGATAACAGACTGCCTGAAAGCAGGAGAAAAACTGATGGTAGATGCATATGCTGATTAAATAGTTTCTGTTTGCACACAAAAATGGCTCTAGCAGCATCTGCTGAAGAACTTTGATTGCTTCTGACAAGTGAATGTAGGATTCACGATCCATCAAATTCAGTCTCATGCCTAAGAGAGAGAGAGAAACAATTTGGAAACCCCAGTAACTGGTGTGGGAGCTATCTTAATCAGCTTTTGAGTCAAATAATAATTTGATTCAATTCCTCGCAAAGGAAACACATAAGCTGCCAAGTAAATAAACAGGAAAATGTAGAAAAGGAAAGAACATTTCAAGTGGTTGTTTGAAAACAAAACAGGAAAAAAAAACCTGGTAATTGCTATATACTGTACACTTGATCATGCCGAGTGCTATAGCATGCTCCTTACTTTCTTCCCTTTCTATTTCAACCTCTTATTAACTCTGCTGTCTGTGTCTTTCCAGTTCCTGTGGAGTGGTGTTGTCAATTGTGTTCTTGTTGGTAGTGTTTTTTTTCACTATTCTGCTCCTATAACTGATCTACTAATTTGCTGTTTTGAACTCAGCCTTTGTCGGAATTATGGGTAACACAAGATCATACAAACTGCTAGACTGGAATAGTTTCAATTCAGGTATTTTATTAGTCATTCAGTACTACATATGCTGACAGAAATTATGGCAGCTCAGTGAAGTTCTTAGAAATGTTTTGGATCATTAATTAGGTTAATTTTTCAAATTTAAATCTGTTTAGCCACCAAATAAATCAATGTCTAATTGTCATAATATTCTTTAAAAAGGTTTTCCATACATTATCAAAATGCAAAACAATGTTTTATTATAAAATAGTACTGCTAGAATTATTTAATGTCAACCTGAAAAGTTGTTGTTCAGTTGATTTTAGTGGCTTTTAATTTAATGTGACAGTTGAAATCAAATCATAAACAAAGTTTTTTGAAAGAAGGGGGTGGATTCTTGTCTACACAACCACTTCTAGCCTGTTCCAGCACTTCTTCCAAAGACTTCAGATATTGGATGAATATGTTTGCTCAAAAGAGAAGTAAAAGAAGAGACTTTGAGGACAAACTTACTACTTAGAAAGTAAAGGGTAGGGGAGGAGTCCATTGTGTGTTGGCTCATAAGTCTTGTTTTGTAAACATGTCAAGCTGACATCCCTGATGGTAATTGTTTGGTTTTCATTTATTAAAAATTCAAAGGAAAAAGTCTTATTCTTTTGTAACCTTGGGCCCAGATTCTGCCAGATCCATATATGGGCACATAGTGCCAGGAAGAGTGGCCTTCATAAGGGCCAGGTTGAATACCAGTCCCTGTGCTGGGGGAAGTTGTAGGGACTACTCCTTTCATATTCTTCTGGAGGCAAAGCCATGGCTTTTCCATCTCACATACTGGCCAGCAGAGCTTGCCAGCTGCTGTGACTTTTAGAATGGGCCACATAAAAGGATGTAGTGGTGAGCAAGCAGCCTCTGAGCATCTGGGAGTTTGAGGGAAACATTTTACCTCCTCTTGCTATGCTTAGGGCATAAGTCCATGCCATTCCTTATTATGGGCTGTGCGTAAATAGTACAGTCTTGCCTGTAGATGTCAGTGGACCTGTAATATTTCCAAATTAATGAATCCGCTTTGAGAGGCTCCATAGAAGACGAGGAAGAACTTGGTAGAGTAGAGGAAGCTCCACCAGATAATGGAAAAAAAACAGTTAGGTACTGTAGCAGCAGAACTATGACAGGACGGAATCTAAGACACTTGTGCAGATCCAGTGGGCTGAGTTGATTATGTCAAAGGCAGTACTGAGGCCAAACTGAATGAGAAGAGAGAAGAGTCATCATCAAGTGAAAGGAAGTTGTTGATTAGAGACCACTTTCCATGTACTAAATTATATATAGTTTTAATATGTGCATTTTTGTTTGTTTTTGTTTTTATTTGTTTAACACACTTATTACACACATTTCATCTTCCCTGTCAGGAACTGCTCCAACAGAATCTCCGTAACTCCAGTGACCTGAAAGACAGACAAAAGGAGAAAATAGTGTTAGGAAAAAGCCTGGGGATCCCCTATCTTCATAGCCCCAAAACACTTCTTTATAAACTTATTTTTGATGTTTGAAAATCCTCCAGAAGTCTAGTTTTGTATTTGAGGTGATGGGGAGATAACTTGACTGGGTTTTGATCCCATAGCTACAGTAACTAAACACATAAACAGAGTTTTTTTTTCACAGTAATCAAATTTGTATTGAACATGTGAATTGCATTTCATGTTGCCATCTGGTGTTCAAAGGTGACAATGGAAAATTCAGTACAATAGAAAATGGCATAGCATGTTCATAGCTGTCAAACATCAGAACATGTAGAAACAGCAAGATTTTAAGTGTGAGCACTGGTACCCTTTTCCTTTAAAATCTCTGATTTGAGCTGTAATATTTGTGTGTGCTGGTGTGACTATTCAGAGTTAAGGCAGCTGTCAGAGGGTTATGTGACTGGAGTAAGAATCCTTTCTACACCTAAATGGACCTTCGGCTGTCCAAAATTAGTTAGTAAAATTTGTGGGTTTTAAACTTTTTATAATATTAATTAAAAATGATAATTTTCTACAGACATGTTTTGGAGGGTTGAATCTCCCTTTCATTTTTATGGCTAATGACAATGTTGTTTCAATGTTTATTTGTACGTCAGCTGTACCCTGAAATTAATGAGATTATTTTTTTGGAAATCTTCATTACTTTCCTTACAGATAATTTTGATTCAGTGGCTAGATTATCTGGCAGATGTTAGTTATTTCTTTTGTTTCATTGTATGTTTAGATTCAAGATTTATAATTCAGTAAACAGTGACTTAAAAAAGAGACAATTTATTTAGTTTTAATCTCTACTTAAAGTGATTCTGTTATGAGCCAAGTACACTGATTTTAAAACTCTCCTTAAGTTAAAGCTTTGCATAAATTCTTTGGGGGTCAAATTCTCTTTTCAGTGCACCTACAAAACTCTATTAAGTCAGTGTAGTTGCACCATTATGACAAAGATCACAGTTTGTGTTTGCATAATTAAATGGAAAAGTGGCAGATCACTGCTTTCCCATTATTACATAAAATCATTATTCGTACACAAGGACTCTTTAGGTTTGGAAATATGGGGCCTGATCAAAGCCTACTGAAGTCCATGTGAATTCCCTCATTGACTTCATTGGGTATTGGATCAGACCTAAGATGATAGAGGATGATGGGGCAATGGTGGAAATATGTGAAAGTCTCAAAAGGACAATTAGAAAAGAACTAAAATGGGCCCAGAAGAAATCATTGAATATAAACCTTAGAAAACTTTCAGGAAAGTGTAGCTAAATGTGTAGTTAAAACTACCCACAGGCAGTTTACTTATGCAACTAGAACTGAGATGACAGATAACCCAAGGTCTTACTGACCTTGGCAGCGTTACAGAAATGACTCTGTAAACATTAACGATCCTTGAATAATTTTTCCAATCTATTAGACATAACAGATTTTCCTTCCACTTGTTTTTCTATCTGCTGTTTTTCTGCTTAATCTCGATTTTCTTTTAAAACAAATATTTATAATGCACTGTGCAATGTAATTTCCACTCCAGATTTATCTTAAAATTTTTATGTCCTACCTTTAATTTTTCTAGAGATACTGTAGCTATTCAGGGTTGTATTCCTTGTCTCTTGAATAGAATTGTGGTTGACTCCACTAAACAATGTAACTCTGACTTTATGCAGTAGTACTTTATTCAGTGTTTTTAAAGAACTGCAAGAGATAGTTAGCTTGTTAATATATACTCACTTAGGGCCTGATCCAACTCTCATTGAAGTCAATAGAAATGCTTCCATTAACTTCACTGGGCATTAGATTTGGACATTTAGAGTAGGGATCCTTGCCTTTTTTATACAAGAGCATACTGTGGCACCAACAGCTGTGATTGTGAAGTCTTTGTGAACATAATGTGTAAAAGCATCAGGACCTTAAACATGCATAGGAAGTGTAGAGGTAACATATCCTTGTGAACAAATCCATCTTATTTCTGTAGCTGTGTGCTGACGTAAGTTGCCTCTTTCTTGCTGACTACTGTGTATAGTGTTCTTTCTATATAAGATTTTTAGAGTTCCTACTCTGTATTGGTGTCAGTATGAGAAGTTGAGTCTCTCTGTGTTTGCAATTCTATGTATAGTCTTCATAAAATAGTTTTAGGATTGCATGTTTCTGATTCCTGTCCGAAACCCATTCATTATATCAAACCAACAGGGTAACAAGCCCTGTGGATTGGGGGAAGCAGTAGAAGAGAGCTATCTTGACTTTAGTAAGGCTGTCTCATGTGATACTGTCTCGTGACCTTATAAGCAAACAAGGGAAATATAGCCTAGATAAACCTACAATAGGAGGATGAATTTCTCATTGGAAAACCCTACTCAGTAGTTATCAGTGATTCACAGTCAAGCTGAAAGAGTATATCAAGTGGGGTCCCACAGGGATCTGTCTAGGGTCTGGTTCTATTCAATATCTTCATAAATGATTTGGATAATAGCATAGAGAGTGTGCTTACAAAGTTTGCAGACGATACCAAGCTGGACAATGTTGCAGGCTCTTTGGAGGACAGGATTAGAATTCAAAATGATCTTGACAAACTGGAGAAATGGTCTGAAATAAATAGGATGAAATTCAATAAGGACAGATGCAGAGGGCTACACTTAGGAAGAAATAATCAACTGCACAAATACAAAATGGGAAATGATTGCCTAGGAAGGAGTACTGCAGAAAAAGATCAGAGAGTTATAGTGTATCACAAACTAAATATGAATTAACAATGTAATCTTGTTGCAAAAAAAGCAAACATTCTGGGGTGTATTAGCAGGAGTATTGGAAGCAAGACATGAGAAATAATTTTCTACTTTACTCAGCACTGATAAGGCCTCAACTGGAGTAAACTGGAGTACTCTGTCCAGTTCTGAGGACCACACTTCGGGAAAGATGTGGACAAATTGGAGAAAGTCCAGAGGAGAGCAATAAAAATGAAAAAAAGGTCTAGAAAACATGACCTATGAGGAAAAATTGAAAAAATTGGGTTTGTTTAATCTGGAGAAGAGAAGATGGAGGGTAGACATGATAACAGTCTTCAGGTAGGTAAAAAGTTTTGAGGAAGAGGGTGATAAATGGTTCTCCTTATCCATCTAGGACAGGACAAGAAGTAATGGTCTTAAATTGCAAAGTGGAGATTTAGGCTAGACATTAGGAAAAACTTCCTAATTGAAAGGATAGTTAAGCACTGGAACAAATTACCTAAGGAGGTTGTGGAATGTCCATCATTGGAGGTTTTTAAGAATAGGTTAGACAGATGCCTGTCAGGGATGATCTATAATATTTAATCCTGCCTCAGGCCTGGTCTACACGTTATGTGAATAACGTAGCTGAAGTCAACATACTTAGATCGACTTACTGTGGTGTCTTCACTGTGGTGAGTCGACTGCTGCCGCTCCCCCATCGATTCTGCCTGCGCCTCTCGCCAAGCTGGAGTATAAGAATCGACAGGAGAGCGCTCGGGGGTCGATTTATTGCATCTAGACTAGATGCGATAAATCGATCCCCGCTGGATCGATCGCTGCCTGCTGATCTGACTGGTAGTGAAGACATACCCTCAGTATAGAGGACTGGATTAGAGGACCTATTGAGGTCCCTTCCAGACCTACATTTCTGTCGGTCTCTGGTTATTAGGCTCTGGTTTGTTTAATCTTTTAGCCAGAGCTTGTATATAATTGGTTTTACTATACTGTTTATATACTAAATACACTTAAATAATATGGAGAGTAGAGGACAGGCTTTATCTTTTAACAGAGATGGCTCTATTTTAAAGTAATGCTGTCATTTGAAGGTGTTTTTAAATTATACTATTCATTGTGCCTGGATGATAAAACAATAGGTATATGATAAATTAGGTATCTTTCTTCAGTAACTAGTTGTGCTCCAAAGCAACAGTTGCAAACTTTGTCCCTGATATTATACTGAGATCCACTACTCCTGTGCCCTTCTGGAGTCCCCCTGACTTCATTGTGGAGATCTGTGCTAGAGGATCTTGATGCAGAGGTGTGGGGCCTTCAGCAGTATCAAGTTAATAACTGAAAGTCTGGAAAAAATGAGAAAAGAGCTAAATATTTAAGTCTGACACTTAATTTGGACCTGGTCCACTGAGAACAAATGTTTTTGGCTTTTTTAACTTTGCAAATGTAAACGTTTAAAAATTACAGCTGGTCATTCAGTTATCATTGCCATTCTTGACATTCATTGCTATAAATAATAAAATATTGTAACATTTCTGTCTTAAACCTGCAAGGGCTATTATAATCAGCAGAAAGTTTAATTTTAAAAGTGTGTATATATGAAACATACTTTCAGTGCTCTTTTTTAAATTGTTACTTGTTTATCTCGGTGAGGGTCTATATCTTCAGTACTGTTGCAATCACACCCTGTAGCAGTCTCCTTGAACTCTAAATTAGAAGATTATCTATTCATGTGTGCATTGCTGGGATTACTGGGGCTAGATTGTTTTAAAATAGGTAACAGTAACTGGTTTATTCTAGCTAATGCTGGTTACTGTCAAACCCTCAGTATGTAGATAATGTAGGATTATTTTAGTAGCAGACTGCTTGCCTGTGTTAGAGCTGGTAATGTTGTAAACAGATTATTTACTTGAACTGTTGCCAACTGATGGAGAACTAGCCCTTTGAATTTGTTTGTATTACTTATGACTTCCAAACAGACTAAATCATACTTTGTTCTGTCCAGGTGATTCCTGGTTGTATAATGCCATGATAGAACATCCTTTGTAATTTGTAGTGTGTTGCTGATGTATGAACTGTTGAGCCTTAAGGGCAGTCTTTTTTTCAGTGCCAGCAGTCAAACTGTCGTCTTCCCCTTGATATTTGGAACATTCTGCTTAGAATTCTAAAGTTAATGTAGGTTAGTTCACACCAGTGACCAATAAAAACCATCACCTATTTTAAGTGTTTAGAAGGTGTCTGTCACTTTGGTATCTAAGCATCTGGTCAAAAACTGCTTAAGTGGCATTCAAGGAGCACGTGCAGGGTGTGCTGTTAGACTGTGGAGTTGGGGTAAGGCAGTAATAGAAACCATTTAGAGTTTCAGGCTGGAGAGAGAGTCAGTCATTAGGCAGCCCAATCAGGGATGAACCCAGAGGCCAAATTTTGAATTTAAGTTTTATAATTTTATTTTAGGTTATGATACTTGCAACCTCCATGATAAGTTCTAGAACCCCTTAATAGAACTATAGCTCCATATTTCATACTTGCCTGCTCTTAAACTCAGTCCTTTTTACAAGTATACACATACCTATTAGAAAGTGCAGAAATTATGGAGATGCTAATTGCTTAAGCTGAGTTCTGTTTTACACTTAACACAGAGAATCAACTTCTTTGTTTTGTATGAAAAATATATTGTATGCTCCACAAGTATACAGCACTTACTCCTTCAATACAGAATTAATTTTCTGGGAATTTACAAGTAAATCAATTATTTAGTTTGAGTTAAAATTGATTAAACTGGGAGCTTTAAGAAATTAGACATCTGTCAGTCTTTTGTCAGTCCTAAATGAGAATAACAATTGAATAACACAGACTCTCAAACTTTTTTGTGTATGAATTATATTTGAAGAAATTAGGTTATAATTCAACTAAGTTATTAATGATTGTTGTATCTAATTGCTATGATTATGTAGGATATAGACCGGGTCAGTTCAGCAGCTCAGGTGCCTTAATCGGGGCCATTGTGTCATCAGCGATAACTAAGCTAATTATCATATATTATATGTATTATTCCTCTACACCTGATTTGCTTGTAGCAATTCATTTGTTGTAATGACTCAATGGTATGAGAAATACTAGCCACATGTGTCAGGAGTTCTCAATGGATAGATTTACTTGGCCTGTTGCTGTTCTCTAAAGATTCCATGATTGTGTACTAACATGGATATTTGGCTTAGAAAGCTCTCTGTGGCACTGCTGCTGGAGTTGCTCTATGTTTGAGACAACACTGCTGAGGGAACTGAACTAAGAGCACAGGAGGTTCCTGTAAAGCTTGGGACTCAAGAAACTGAGCTTTCCCTGCTCCATCTTCACATAGCATCGGTGTTACTAACAGTTCTCTAAACCAGTCGGTGAATTTCAAAGCCAGATTCACAACTGTGATTTGGCTGCTTTGTGCTACTCTGATAATGCAAAGCAAAAGTAAACCCATCTTAAATGGTTGGTGGGTTCTGACGCTTTGCTTTGCATTGATGTACTAGTGCAGTGGTTCTCAACCAGGAGTATGTGTTCCCCTGGATGTATGCAGAGGTGTTTCAGGGGTACATCAACTTATCTAGCTATTTGCCTAGTTTTACAACAAGCTACATAAAAACACTAGCAAAGTCAGTACAGATTTAAAATTTCATACAGACAATGACTTGTTTATACTGCTCTATATACTATATACACTGAAATGTAAGTACAATATTTATATTCCAGTTAATCTATTTTATAATTATATAGTAAACATGAGAAAGTCAGCAATTTCTCAGTAATAGTGTGCTATGACACTTTTGTATTTTTATGTCTGATTTTATAAGCAAGTAGTTTTTAAGTGAGGGGAAACTTGGGGTACGCAAGACAAATCAGACTCCTGAAAGGGGAACAGCAGTCTGGAAAGGTTGAGTCACTGTGTTAGTGAATCTGCCCTTAAAATTTAAAACAACAAACAAACAAACAAAAATGTAAGGGTGATACTACTTATCTTCAGCTCATTAGAAATATTGCATGAGGGCATTCTCTTTGGGTTTCTTGTGTAGTTTTTGTACTGGAATTTTTAATAATTTTTTTTTAAAATGTAGGAAATTCCTGACCAAAAATCAAAAATTCCTGAGAGGAAATATACATATATTAAAAAAAAACTGTGTCTTTAAAAATCACTTTTACCTGATCTGGGACCACAAATACTAAAAATACCTTGATAATAATTGTAAATATGATATTGCCCTTAATTCTGAATTTTCTAGGTTTATAATAGCTGGTTTTCAGAATAATTACAACATCCCTATAATGTATTTTACCCAAAGATTAGTGTTACTTATTCTCAACAAATTCTATTTTAATGTTTTTTTGTCTGGGAATAAATATATTAGGTAGGTGCACTTTCAGTTATGCATACTGTATCTTTTTAATACAGTACTACATGTTATAAAGAAGTTTCTGATGTTCTGTTTGCCTGAATAATTTGGGACATATTAAACAAAAATGAAGTGTTGAATGTTGTCCTTCACACTATTACTTGAATTTTTATAATTCCTTCCACTCAAGGGTTTTCAAAGCACATTTCAAATATTTAGTAAACCTTTCAACACCTTTTTAAACTGGTATTTTTTAGGGCAAACTGCAGCACAAAGAAGTGATTTGCTGAAACTCACAGAGCAAACCTGTAACAGAATTGGAATTAGAACTACAGAGTCCTGCCAGTAAGAACTTCTAGGCTCCTATTCTAAACACTATTTTATCTAACTTAATCTGTCACATTTGTAAAAGTACCCATTACTGTAGTATCTAGGCGCTGAATAGGATTTAAGAGTTAAATGTGGGTGATGTACTCTCTCCCCATGGACTTAAATGTTTCAATTGAGGATGGGGGACAATTTATTTTGAATAATATGTTAAATAGCTTGGGTGCTTTATTTTAAACACAAGCTGTCTGGCGGATATTCATGATTGAAGTCTGATTTATGTGAAAAGGGATTAGCTGTAATTCACCTAAGGCATAGAGGATTTTTCCGATTTGTTTCTAAAGAGTTACTAATAGTCTAGCTTTTAGGGCCAAATCACTATATACCAATTAAATTTCAGAACTATTGTTCTGAAGCTTCCAACTTCTTTGTGTAGATGGTTACCACTCTTAAAATACTTGCTGTACTTCTGTATGCATGTTCCAAAGTATCACAAGTGCAGCCCTTGTTCTGAGTTTGTTTTTTGTTCTAACGATTGTTCTTACTTCCTGTGAGTGTCAGTTATCCATTTGAGAGATCAGTAAGGTGAAAAAATATGAATCATTGAAAGGAAATGTGATTCTATTTCAGTAAGTGGTATCTATGCCAATTTAATTTAATTCAACACAGCTTTATTTTGTATAGCATCTTTCTTACAGAATGAATCCCAAAACAATTTACAAAGTTAAATAGTAGAAAACAGCAGAGGGAGAGGGATTGTAATACAGACAAGGGATAGAAGATGATCTCCTTCTTGTTCAGTAGTCCCTAAAATAAATGAGGATGGTGAAGTAAGAATTCACCATCTCTAACCTCAAGGAATGCTAATTTAACTTATTCGCTTATTTATATTTGTATTATTGTACTGTAAATGAGCACCCACCCAGGTCTCTGGGTGTCCTTGGCAATCTTTTAAAAATACACATACTTCCGTTATCTCAAGATCAAATAAATTAACCTAGCGACAACATAAATATAACAAAAATAATTAACTTTCTCACAAAATCCTCATCAGACTTGTATAGGTCTGGGCAGCAGCAGTGTGTATCACTTGTCTCCTTATAATTGTGAGAGAAAACATAGGCCTTCCATACACCCAAAGACTAACAAGCTTGGGCTTTTACAGACCAACAGGGGAAGCAAGTTCCAAAGATTTGGGGTCCTAATGGAAAATGCCCTGCCATCCATCCCCTCTCTGTCATACCAGTGGAATTTCATCGCAGGTACCTTCCCTGATGCAACTATGGCAGGGCAAGAGGTGGTATCTTTGGCCCCCATCCTGTAAAAGCTTTTACGAAAACGTAATACAGGATGTGTGTCTCCATTGAAGTCAATGGGACTATTCACAGAGCAAAATCCGAAGCATGTGCATCAATCTTTGCAGGTTCAGGGCCTGGTTGTAGGCCACTTTATGGGTTCATACCATGATCTTAACATCAAACTTGAGACCAACAGGCAGCTGGTGCAGATCAGAATACAGGTTTAATGTGTTCACAAAAAGACAACCTGTTTAATACCAGTAAGTGAGCCAGTGAATTCTGGACCTGCTGCAGTTTCTGGATGATTTAGCCCCATGTAAAGGTATTGCAGTAATTTAAACTTGAGATGACAGACATGGAAAGTAGTTGCAAGGTCTGCATCCGGAAGAAACAGATGCAACCTCTTAATCATCTGTAGGAGGAGAAAAGTTGACTTGGCTGTTGCAGCTGCCTGACTTTCAAGTAGCAGCTAGGGCCCTAAGATGTTCTTGGGCTGGAGACCAGAGTTTACAAACAAAACAGACGTTTGTTTCCGGAAAATGCACACTGCAGAATACACTATTGCATTGTACTGGAAATCCTCTCCAGTACCAGAGCAGCAGATAAGCTAACTGCTACCATCAATGGAAAAAGGAGTGATCATGCTTTTGTCTGGACCATACTCTAGAGGCAGGATCTCTTCTCCCACACCTCTACTCTTCACTCTCAAGCCCAGTTAGGAGGATTTGGCAGAAAGAAGTTCTGAGAGGTTTGGGCAAGGGAGTTCAGGTTACAGAGCAGAAGAGAGCCACTCTGTCTACCTCTACAATTTTGAGGTTACAGTAGTCCTCACTGCTCCTGAGTCCCTGCCCCACAAGGTATATGGTGGTGGATCTGCATAATGAAAGATCCAAAGGTTGATTTTGAAAGATATAGTTACTCTCCCAGGCTCCACTCTTTTGAGACATCAGCAAGAAATGCCACTCTCAGTAGATTGTGAAAATCCTTCATCATAGGCTTGTTCTTCTCCTTTCTTAATGCTGACATTCTAAATTTTCATTATTAGACTTTAGCGTTAACACGCAGTTGAAATTAACTGCAGCAATTCATACTTCATAGAGCTGTTACTTCAGGCTGTCTGCAGATTCTGCCCAGACATCTCTGCATCAGTTTACGTTCAGCTGATATTTTGATGGCTATATTTGCAATTTAAGGATTTACAGACTTAATTTTCTTTAAAAAGTTTAAATTCTCCAGTGCAAGATCCTAGAAAATAATACTGGCTCACTAAGCCTCTGAGAGCTGGTCTAATTTAACCCCTGGAAAGAAATACGGGTCCCATGCAGGGAAGAGCCCAGACATCTGGGCTCTGGAAATATACTCCCCCTTGCCATCCAGGAGCGGCACCAGGGTTTTCGCCGCCCTAGGCGGCAGCGCTCCCCCTCAGATCATTCGGCGGTGGGGGTCGTTCCTCTCCATGTCTTCGGGGCGCTTCGGCGGTGGGTCCCGGAGCAAGTGAAGGACCCGCTGCTGAAGCACCCCGAAGACGTAGAGCGGAAGTACCCCCGCCGCCGAATTGGCACCGAGGATGGCAAAATGCTGCCCCCCAAATCCTGCCGCCCTAGGTGACCACCTAGGGTCGCCTAGTGGAAGCGCCGGCCCTGTTGCCACCCAGAACAGTAGAACTATACAGTTCTGCTCTGTCTAGGGCTCTCCATCCAGGGAGATGGGGACAGGATTTTGTCCTGTGTCTGAATACAAAGTAATAGAGACCAAACTTGCATTCTAAAATAAAGAACCAAAAGCTAAATTGAGTGCAATTGGAACTGATCGGAAAGAACATTTGGGGTTCAAGATAATAACTTTATAACACAATTGTGATGCATTTGTTCCAAAACTGTTCAATAAACAGTAAGTTTTAGACTTTTCAGTTGGAGCAGGATTTAGTTTGCACCGTCTCTATGAAGAATACCTTTTCATGTACATCATTTTTCAAATCTTTCAGCTCTGGAAACAATATGCTTGTGCTTCCACTTAGATATAGGCATGCTAATGTTGAAACATTAATAGAAATGTGTTCTTTAATAATTAAATATTCACAATATCTGGTTTACAATAAAGAGCAGTTAATAGCAACAGAATTTTTTGCAAACCTTTTGCTTAAAGTTTTAGAAAACCCGTGCTAAACTATTTAATAGATTTGCTAGAAAAGCTTGTGGTGGAGTGCTATGTATGCTTGCCTTTGCTTTCACCTAGAATTCAGGGCCATTACTTTCTGTAACCATTTCAGTGAGCTGCCATAGTTTTCAGTCTGTACTGTCACCTGATCCAAGCATGCGCCAAAAAACCCACCGTTTCTGGCTACTGTCTGCTGAATCTGCTTTGCGAACCCTTAGTTCTTTAAGCTTTTGCTTTAGCCAAAAACAAAACAGACACCCTTTTGGAGTGTACTGGACACATGCCATCCTGCTTCCCCTAACTCCTTTAATGTTTATGTAAATCCTTAGCTTTACTAAACTTGTAAATGCTACAATGGCATCCTCATGTGGAATTGTGTGGCTCATGTGTCAAAATAAAAGGCTGCTTGTGGTGAATATATTTGTCCAAAAAATATGAATGCCTACACACTGCACTGCATTCAGTGTTTTGTATCAATTACTATTCCAATGTCATGGTGTCTGACTTTAAATGTATAAAATCATTTTGTATTTAATATGCAAAGGTAAGTTTGTGTATACTAAATGTTAATACATAGTATTTTATATATTTACAACTATATAAATTATCTTGGTTCACATTATCTTACCACATTTTGGAAAAAAAAATTGCCCTACATTTAAATGACATAAAAAGATCTCTTCATTCATATGCACTTGCTGACAAACATGGCTCCTGTGGGATTTCTTTTTAATCTTGTGCAATGGCAATTGGTTGACTTTTATCAATGGTATTGGGCCTGGTCCTGTTTCCCATTGTTTGTAATGGGGAAAAAAGCTTTGACTTTAATGAGAGTGTGATCAGGCCTATTATATTACTGTGGATTAATAGTGCTTTTACTTTACATCTTACTATTCCTGACATGTTGACCAGAATCTGGGGAAAGAATAAGTGGTAAAATGTTATCTGAGCACTCCACAGATAAAAGAAATAGCTGTGAGTCTCTCCTCCCATATAATTTACAGTATTTTAAGGTGAAGTGAGTGGAAAAATTGTCTTGTAATCTTTTAGGAAGCTCACTCCTAAATTTTGTAATCCACGTGCCCCAAATCTCCCTGGGGGGAAATGATGTGTGGTACCAATGTGGGGACCTGTCATTATTTCTGCTTTTCCTGGTTCTCTTTGTCCACTTCCTTCTCTTTTGGTTTTACTCCCACCCCATCCTTGTTTGCGTCACCTTACTGGTTGCATTTGTATTGCTCTTTTTTCTTCTCACCTTTTTCTTTCCCTGTTTGTTTTTTTTTCTCCTGACTGTTCAATACTTTCTGTTTCCACCTCCCCTCCCCCCCTTTTTTTGCACTTTTTTTGTCTGAGAGTAAGCAGCAGCAGTAGCTGCCAAACTGTAACACTTCCCATACTTATGGCTGCAGAGGGAAATTGATCAGCATTCTAGCAGGTCCTTTTGTATCTAAGTCTTTATGCAGAGCTGCAAAAAGAAACATACTAGGGTCATGAGATTCTAGCGGCACTCCCCCTGCCCCTCCCTTTTTTGGGGGGGACGACGACAAATGTTTCTCTTGCAAAGTCATAATGTATTGGAGGACTGTTTCATCAAATGAGTCTAGCTAGATACCTGTTGCCCACTCTAACTGATCAGGAAGTATAGTGAGTAGCTAATGTAAGTGCTTTAGTTGCACTGGGCTCTTGACTTGTTATAAACTACAAAATTACTAAACTTAGTTATGTAATAGACATACACATTAATAATTGAATTACTTGTCTTGATTGGGTTTAGGTAGAAGGGTCCCTCCTGAGATTTTTACTACTTTTGGCACTTGCATCACTGTGAATATCCCTCAAGCCAGAGAGAGTTAGGGATGGCACCCTTCAGAATGTGTTTGTTGCTTTTTCTTCTACATCTGCCTCCCATTTGGCTGGCATTTGTAGCACTTGCCCTAGAGTTTGAAAGGACTACCTCTCTAGTGTTCCCAGCTTCTGACAGGTGAAAAGCATGGGATCTCATTGAGGGTTTGAGTGCAATTCCTCAGTGTGGGCCAGATTTTCTGTGTTCAAACTTGCAGTCAAAATAGCTTTTAATAATGACATAACATTCCCACTAGTGAGAGCATAAAAAGCTTACGTTGATGTCACTGAAAGTGTATAACCAGTGTATTCACTTCTATGATTCTAAAGATAAATACACTAAGAACAGTATGTGGGTTTTTATTAGTAAACACAATGGAACCTGCTCATAGTAAACTAGGTGTAATGAAACTTGGTATATCATTGTCAGTGAAAGTAACAAATTCCTTCAGCATGTAAATTGCAGTTCTGACTGTAGTTAATTCCGATGAAGAATGAAATTTGTGAGTGTGTATATTTATTTTACACACACACACACATTCTCTCTCTCTCTCTTTTCACTATAAGATTTTCCTGTAGTTAATTTTTTGCTCTTTAACATTTTTCTTTCCTCTGAGGAAGGCTGCAGAGTTGTTACAATGCTATGGATGCAGGTGTTAAAAGTCAGGAATAATTGGAGAGCATGATACAAGCCTCAGCAAAATATACTGTATTTCCCCCCCAGAAATATCCTTTAAAGCTTTTGTTATAGAAGAAATAAGTGTTGGTTTCTATTTTAGATCTGCAAAAGTCTGATTCTAAAACAAAAGCTGGAGTGTATTTTAAAATGAATACGTTTTGCACAATAACAGGTTTCAGAGTAGCAGCCGTATTAGTCTGTATCCGCAAAAAGAACAGGAGTACTAGTGGCACCTTAGAGACTAACTAAATTTGTTAGTCTCTAAGGTGCCACAAGTACTCCTGTTCTTTTTGCACAATAGTATTTTGGACTTAATTCACAAATTTCCAAACAGCTACCTTTTTAACTTTGTGCATTTATGTTGAGTCCAATCATGGGCCTAATATGTGATGTATGGGTATTGCATACCATATAGACAAAAATTCACCATGCTGCACTTGTAGTAGAGCATTTACCTGGCGAGATCCCAGTATGGCTCAGATTTTGGAACTGGTATTTTGGGCCCTAATCCTGCAAAGAAATCTGTATAGGCAGGTGCTTGTGCCTGTGCAAAGTTTCATTGACTTCAGTGGGACTCGGTAATCATAAGGGTCCATGTAGGCAGATTCCTATGCAGCATCTGTGTATTTAGTGATTTATTAATCATATTTTGTTTATCAAAAATTGAAATCATTTCTAGTTCTTCTTCGAGTGCTTGCTCATATCCATTCCATTAGGTGTGCGCGCGCTGCGTGCACGATCGTCGGAAGATTTTCTACCCTAGCAACACCGGCGGGTCGGCTGTGGAGCCCCCTAGAGTGGCGCCTTCATGGCGCTGAATATATACCCCAGCCGACCCGGCGCCCCCTCAGTTCCTTCTTACCGCCCCTGACGGTCGTTGGAACTGTGGAGCGCTGCTTAGCTGTTCTCCACTCTCCCTAGCTTAGTTTGTTGTATCAGTTATAGTTATAGTTATAGTTCTAGTGTTTATAGTTAAATAGTTAAATAGTTTAAAAGTTGTTCTAGTTGTTCTAAGTAGTTCAGGGGATTAAGGGGGTCGTCTCCCCCTTTCTCCCCCGGCCGCGGGGCCGGGCTCATGCCCAACGCTCCCGGCTTCAAGCAGTGCGCCTCCTGCGCTAAGCCTATGCCCACGAGCGACCCGCACGACTCCTGTCTGAAGTGCCTGGGAGAGTCCCATCAAACAGATAAGTGCAAGATCTGTAAGGCCTTCAGACCAAGGACCAAGAAGGAGCGGGACTTTCGGCTCCGGCAACTCCTGATGGAGGCGGCACTTAGTCCGGACGCTCCATCTACAAGTCAGGCCCCGGCACCTAGCACCTCGGTGCGCAGTGCCCCGGCGGCACCGGCTATGACGACCACGCGAGTGGCGTCAGACAAGCCTCCCCGGCACCGGACCTCGTCGGCACCGCAAGCAGTGCCTCGGCGCCGGTCATTATCCCCGGGGCATAAAAAAGCCCATAAGACGGGGACATCTGTGCCGAAGACGCCGGCTCCCCCAGTGCCGGGGGTAGAGCCGCGTCCGCCGGTGGAGCACCGGAAACAGGTGCCTCCAGCACCGTCGACTCCGGCGCCGAGGCCGTTGAGTCCGGTGCAGATAGCGTCTCCACCGAGACCGGCGGTGATACAGTGCCTCCCGTCGACTCCAGAGACCTTCGTGGCGGCGAGAGACTTAATAGCTCTCACGGAGCCGGCACCGCCTCAACCACCGGCACCGACTGCACCGTTGACTCGCCCGGTCCAGTCGAGGGGGAAACCTGCCTTGATGCGCCCTCCATCGCAAGGGCTGGAACCTCGGCACCGATCCAGGTCCCGAAGCAGGTCCCCACGCCGCTCGCAGTCCCGGCACCGAATATCGCCTCGGCACCGGTCGTACTTGCGGCCAAGATCTTCTTCGCGGCACCGCTCTACGTCTCGGCACCGCTATGATCGTCGGCACCGATCAACGTCGAGACGTAGTTCTCGGCACCGCTACGGTCGACGCTCGACGTCGAGAGGCCGCTCCCGGCACCGGGCATACTCCAGGTCCTCGTCGAGGTCCAGATCCGACTCCCGGCACCGACGAGGTCATCGGCACCGGTCGCGGTCCCGGCACCGATCGCCGGCACCGCGTAGAGATAGATCATCTCCGGACCGGCACCGTGTGGCACCGCAGCCAATGGGAATCGTCTCGACGCTCTCGGCACCGCCGTGGCCATCGAGATCGGTGTCCCACTCCTCGGAGGACCTCTCGAGATCGGCATACCCCCCTCAGGGGCAAGCCGAGGAACAGGACTTGGGACATTGGCAGGACACGACAGGGGACCATTCTCATGGCCCATCTCACTGGTCGTTTTGGACCCCGTGGGCGTACCATCAGGCGCAAGGGGCTCCAATTGCTTCGACCTCTCGCTCCGGTCACTCCATCAGAGGGGCCCCGGAGTCCACCATTTCTCGGCCTCCGCCAGGGGGCATGGAGGCTTCTGGGTCCGCACCACCTGACGCCCTGGACCCAGGCACAGGTGATGCTCCAGCCCAGGAACAGGGAGACCAGGACCAGCCCTTGGATCCTGTTCCACCGGAGGCATCTTCCTCTTCTTCTCCGGATGAGGCAGTGGCGGGCACATCGTGCACAGGCCCACCTCCAATAGATCTTCGGGCTCACCAGGATCTTCTGCGCAGGATGGCCCGTAATATGGACCTGCAGGCGGAGGAGATAGTGGAGGTGCACGACCCGATCGTGAATATCCTTGGAGCGGATGCCCCATCGAGGGTGGCGTTACCCCTGATCCGCACGATTCAAACGAATGCGGATACGATATGGCAAACTCCTGCCTCTATCCCACCCACAGCGAGAGGGGTGGAAAGGAAATACTTTGTCCCGTCTAAGGACTACGGGTACTTGTATACCCACCCCCAACCGTGTTCACTGGTGGTGGAATCAGTGAACGCACGAGAGCGCCACGGCCAGCAGGCTTGCAGCGCCTAAATCAAAAGAGGCTAAGCGGCTCGATTTGTTTGGCCGTAAGGTTTACTCAGCCGGAGGGCTGCAACTTAGAGCGGCGAACCAACAGGCGCTACTGAGCCGCTACAATTTTAACTCCTGGAACTCTATGGGGAAGTTTAAGGAGTTGATTCCCCAGGAGTCCAGGGAAGAGTTTGGAGCCATGGTAGAGGAGGGCAAGAAGGTGGCTCGGACCTCCTTGCAGGCCTCCTTGGACATAGCAGACTCAGCTGCGAGGACCCTGGCTTCGGGTATCGCTATGCGCAGGATCTCCTGGCTTCAGGTTTCGGGTTTGCCTCCGGAGCTGCAGCAAACCCTACAGGATCTGCCCTTTGAGGGACATGGATTGTTCTCAGACAAGACGGACTCTCGCCTGCAGAGCCTCAAGGACTCAAGAACAATCATGCGCTCCCTGGGGATGCATGTTGTGGGCCCTCAGCGCAGACCATTTAGGCCGCAGCCTCAGCGCTTCTACCCCCCCCCGCCTCGTCAGAGACAAGACTCGGCCCGGAGGCGAGGGCGAGGTGGTAGGAGAAGATGGGCTGGCCCTCAACCCGGTCAGAACCAGGGGCCACCAAGACCACCTTCAGGTCCTAGACAGAACTTTTGAAGGTGCGGTCGAGGACGGCGCCCCAGTCATCCCCCAGGATCCAGCCCCCTCCTTTCAGGATCGTCTCTCCCACTTCCACCGCGCTTGGTCCCTTATAACTTCGGACTGTTGGGTCCTCCGCACGGTGGAGAGGGGATACGCTATCCAGTTTTCTTCTATCCCCCCCTCCCACCCCCCTTCCCCGTCCCTCTTCAGGGACCCTTCTCACGAGCAACTTCTTATACAGGAGGTTTCTACGCTCCTGGCCATGGGGGCCATAGAGGAGGTTCCGATAGAGTTAAGGGGCAGGGGATTTTATTCCCGTTACTTCCTGATCCCCAAGTCCAAAGGAGGTCTGCGGCCCATCTTGGACTTGTGCGGACTCAACAAATTCGTAGTAAAGTTGAAGTTCCGCATGGTCTCTTTGGGGGCCATTATCCCTTCCCTCGATCCTGGAGACTGGTTCGCCGCCCTCGACATGAAAGACGCATACTTTCACATCTCAATTTACCCACCTCACAGACGCTTCCTGCGATTCGTGGTAAACGCGGTGCACTACCAATTTGCAGTCCTTCCCTTCGGCCTATCCTCGGCCCCAAGAGTGTTCACGAAATGTATGGCTGTCGTGGCAGCGTACCTTCGTCGGCAAGGGATACAGGTGTTCCCGTACCTAGACGACTGGCTGGTACGCGGTCGCACCAAAGAGCAAGTTCGAGCTCACGTCCACATAATAGGGCACACATTCAACGAGTTGGGCATCCTACTCAACAAGGACAAATCCACTCTAGAACCTACCCAGAGAATAGAATTCATCGGCGCAGTTCTAGACTCCAGACGTGCACAAGCCATCCTGCCAGACAACCGATTTGGCACCATCACGAGCCTCATTCAAGGGCTCCAGGCCTTCCCAACTACCACGGTGAGGTCGTGCCTTACCCTGCTGGGTCACATGGCTTCCTGCACGTACGTAACCAGGCATGCCAGACTTCGGCTTCGCCCACTCCAGACCTGGGTGTCGTCAATATACCGACCACATCGGGACAGCCTGAACATGGTGGTCACGGTCCCGATCTCGGTCCTGACCTCCCTCACCTGGTGGCTAGATCACAATGTGGTCTGCGAGGGGATGCCATTTCACGCCCCACAACCCTCTCTGCACCTGGTCACAGACGCTTCATCTCTGGGTTGGGGCGCCCATCTCAACGAACACCATACCCAGGGCCTGTGGACTGCATCCCAGCTAGCCCTGCACATCAATGTTCGGGAACTGATGGCGGTACGACTGGCGTGCCAGGCATTTCTCAACTTCCTACGTGGCCGATGTGTGTTAGTTCTCATCGACAACACCACGGCCATGTTTTACATCAACAAGCAAGGAGGAGCACGTTCGTCAATTCTATGCCAAGAGGCCATTCGCCTGTGGGACTTCTGCATCGCCCACTCAATCCACCTCACGGCATCGTTCCTCCCTGGAGTCCAGAACACTCTAGCGGACCGACTCAGCAGGTCCTTCCAGACGCACGAGTGGTCTATCCGTCCGGACATCATACACTCCATCTTCCAGAAGTGGGGGTTTCCCCAGATAGACCTGTTTGCATCCCGAGACAACAGGAAGTGCCACGTGTTCTGCTCCCTACAAGGTCGAGCTCCGGGCTCCCTCTCGGATGCGTTTCTCCTTCCCTGGAAAGACCACCTGTTTTATGCCTTCCCTCCGTTTCCTCTGGTCCACAAGGTACTGCTCAAATTGCGCAGAGACCAGGCACAGGTAATTCTGGTCGCTCCAGCGTGGCCGAGACAACATTGGTACACCACATTGTTGGAACTCTCGGTTCAGACACCGATCCCGCTTCCGTTGTGTCCGGATCTCATCTCGCAGGACCACGGCCGGCTGCGTCACCCCAACCTGCAATCACTCCACCTCACGGCGTGGCTGCTCCATGGTTCACCCAGGCAGAGCAGCAATGCTCGCACTCTGTCCAACAGATTCTGCTGAGCAGTAGGAAGCCCTCAACACGCACCACGTACCTGGCCAAGTGGAAGCGGTTCTCCTGTTGGTGCAAACAACGAGCCACGTCCCCGTTGCAGGCACCCATTCCTCTCATTTTGGAGTATCTCCTCTCCCTAAAACAGCAGGGGTTGGCGATATCTTCAATTAGAGTTCACCTGGCCGCTATATCGGCCTTTCACCCAGGGGAACTCGCGTCCTCGGTATTCTCTAACCCGATGGTCGTTAGATTCCTCAAGGGCTTAGACCGGACGTACCCACAACAGTGTCAGCCTGTCCCGACGTGGGACCTCAACCTGGTTCTCTCCAAACTCACAGGTCCTCCATTCGAACCACTAGCCACCTGTTCACTTTTGTACCTATCCTGGAAGACAGCCTTCCTCGTAGCCATCACCTCAGCAAGGCGCGTTTCTGAACTCAGGGCGCTTACATCCGAGCCCCCTTATACAGTTTTCCATAAGGATAAAGTGCAGCTTCGTCCACATCCTGCCTTTCTCCCTAAGGTGGTTTCTCCATTTCATATCAACCAGGACATCTTTCTCCCGGTCTTTTATCCCAAACCACATGCTACTCGCCAGGACCAACGTTTGCATTCCCTGGACGTACGAAGGGCCCTGGCCTTCTATATTGACCGCACAAAGCACTTTAGAAAGACGACGCAACTCTTCGTTGCAGTGGCCGACCGAATGAAAGGCTCACCGGTCTCCTCACAACGCCTATCCTCCTGGATTACGTCTTGCATCCGGACTTGCTATGACCTGGCAGGTGTCTCAGCACCGCACCTCACCGCTCACTCCACGAGGGCCCAAGCCTCCTCGACTGCTTTCCTGGCACATGTT
Organism: Malaclemys terrapin pileata; assembly: GCF_027887155.1. NCBI lineage: Eukaryota > Metazoa > Chordata > Testudines > Emydidae > Malaclemys > Malaclemys terrapin. Next base: position 119,394,254 of record NC_071505.1, read on the forward strand.
CCGATACAGGACATTTGTAGAGCGGCGGTTTGGTCATCAGTCCACACGTTTACAGCTCACTATGCACTAGTGCAACAGTCCAGGGACGATGCTGCATTCGGATCAGCGGTTTTGCACACAGCAATGTCTCACTCCGACCCCACCACCTAAGTTGGGCTTGGGAGTCACCTAATGGAATGGATATGAGCAAGCACTCGAAGAAGAAAAGACGGTTACTCACCGTTGTAACTGTTGTTCTTCGAGATGTGTTGCTCATATCCATTCCAAACCCGCCCCCCGTCCCCACTGTCGGAGTAGCCGGCAAGAAGGAACTGAGGGGGCGCCGGGTCGGCTGGGGTATATATTCAGCGCCATGAAGGCGCCACTCTAGGGGGCTCCACAGCCGACCCGCCGGTGTTGCTAGGGTAGAAAATCTTCCGACGATCGTGCACGCGGCACGCGCACACCTAATGGAATGGATATGAGCAACACATCTCGAAGAACAACAGTTACAACGGTGAGTAACCGTCTTTTATAGGTGCTGCAGACATAGCAATGCGCTCTTGAAAGAACCGGGACCAATGGAGCAGAACCTCCATCAGAACTCCTATTGATTCCACATGTAGAGGGTTTGCAGGATTAGAGTCTTTGTTTAAAAACAGGTTTCAGAGTAGCAGCCATGTTAGTCTGTATCCGCAAAAAGAACAGGAGTACTTGTGGCACCTTAGAGACTAACAAATTTATTACAGCATAAGCTTTCATGGACTACAGCCCACTTCATGCATCCGAAGAAGTGGGCTGTAGTCCACGAAAGCTTATGCTCTAATAAATTTGTTAGTCTCTAAGGTGCCACAAGTACTCCTGTTCTTTTTGTTTAAAAAGTAATTATTTTGCTGTTTTAAAGTAAGTGAATGTTACTCAAAAGCTTTTTGGTAACATTTATTACTGCATTTGATTGTCTAATGTAAGAAGTATTCAGGAAGTGTACTTGTAGTTTTTTAAATTCTTTGACCTTACCGTATAGCTTAGGGGTAGGCAACCTATGACACACGTGCCAAAGGCGGCACACAAGCTGATTTTCAGTGGCACTCACACTGCCCGGGTCCTGGCCACCAGTCCGGGGGGCTCTGCATTTTAATTTAATTTTAAATGAAGCTTCTTAAATATTTTAAAAACCTTATTTACTTTACATACAACAATAGTTTAGTTATATATTATAGACTTATAGAATGAGACCTTCTAAAAATGTTAAAATGTTTTACTGGTACGCAAAACCTTAAATTAGAGTGAATAAATGAAGACTCGACACATCACTTCTGAAAGGTTGCCCGACCCCTGGTATAGATTATAAAATTAATCTGGTTAATAACATCTGGATTCTAAATAAATAGTTCTTGAGAAATAAGAGTTTTAAACATACCCACTTTCCTTAGCACAGAGATACTGAAAATGCAGGTGAGATGTGGACTGCAAAGCTTTATGGTGGCCTGTGACATACTCTTTAATATGGAGATGTGTTCAAAAGAGATAAATCTGCTTGCAGCAAGATAAAATACAATAATTTGTTTTCACCACCTGCAGCTCTGTATTAAAGATGAGGGTACCTAAAATCTACATCACTTTATGCAAATTACATGCAGCCTTCAGGCTTTTGGCAAGTTAACAATGTGACCTTCGAGTGGGTAAAATTTGGAGCAGAGGCTACAACATTTTGGTTTCTGCTGCTGCAGGGACAGCAAAAGAACACAGCTAATATAGAAATCCTATTTTTACTGGTGAGTAACAAGGAAATAAATGAAACACAGTCATGTTTGTTTTTGTTCAATAAACAACGTAAAGAAGAAATATTGTTTGCTAATTGGGAAAAGGACAAAATACCCTGTTTCCCCGAAAATAAGACAGTGTCTTATATTAATTTTTGCTCCCAAAGATGCGCTAGGTCTTATTTTCAGGGGATGTCTTATTTTTCAGAAATGAAAAATGCCTTATTATCGGTGGATGCCTTATTATTGGGGAGGTCTTATTATCGGGGGGATGCCTTATATTACAACGAGAGGCAAAACTGTAAGTAGGCCTTATTTTCGGAGGATGTCTTATTTTCGGGGAAACAGGGTAAGTAGGGGGAAAAATTCAGGGTTGCAAGTCTATTACAACAAATTTAAGAATTTAAAAACCGCATTTAATAGACAGTTTAAAGTTTAATCACATACTGTTTTAAATTGATGTGCTGCAGAATAGTGAACTGATTTATACTTTGTCTTTCAGATGAACCAGAGACACGAGATGCGTGGTGGGCAGAAATCAGACAAGAGATAAAATCCCATGCCAAGGCATTGGGTTGTCATGCTGTAGTGGGCTACAGTGAATCAACTAGCATTTGGTAAATCATGATGATTTGATTTTCTAAATGCCATAGAAAATAATTCTGTACCATCTTCTAAGGATTGAAAATGGGGATAGAGAGCGCAAGACAGATGTTGATAGTGTGTAGCATACCAGCTTCGAAGGGTTTACTAAAACATCTTTCATCTTAAATTTCAAACTGGGGATAAACAGCTGTGTCTTCACATGTTTTTCAGAATTAATTCTGTAGCCACTGTCATAACTATTCCTTAGCATGCTACTGCTAGTCTTTAATCTACGTATTTGCTTTTGACAGTTAACATTAACTTGTCTAATTCTCAAGTTCACTAAACTTTATCTGCCAGAATGCCTGGACATTTTACTTAAATATGTTTTATAGTTACACTTTATTGTCAAGGAATGATTGGTAGTTCAGAAGTAAAACAGATACTTTTAAGGCATGGAAGCAGGGGGTCCTTCTCTAGGGATTGCTCGTAAATTGAGCCAGATAATCTTGCCTCCCAGAGCTGGAGTACTGCAGGCTGAGTGTTCCTGTCCTGAATCTCTCTTTGGGACGTACTGACCATGATTTTTCTCCTCCAGTACCACACGGAGAAAATAATGTGTATAGCCTTTTGAGCTAAAATTTGAGGGATTGCATTTTTCCACTCCTGTGATACAGTAGCAGCACTTTCCTGGACAAAGACATTAAACTGGTCTTCATTCCACAAGTCTAACATGTTCCTCCAAATGGCAAAGACAGGTAGACCTCTCAGACATTGAGCCATAGGGAGAAGTTAGGTTCAACTGTTATGGCTCCAATAGCTATGCTAGGCTGTCTCCATCCATCTGGAATTCAAGGGACACAGAAACACAGTAGCCCTATTTATTTGAAAATATAACAACATACAGCCATCTCAGCTAGAAGCCAGAACTGCACTGACCTATCCCAAACTTTGAAGGGTAAGAATATCTCACTTACCTTCTGTATTTGTGATTTATCACAACCTTGAGGAGAACAATATGGAATCCTTGTATCTACTTCCAGGCTCTCTAGTCCACAGAAGGTCACATCTACAGCTCCAGAAAGCAACCCTGAGCAGAAATCCTGCTAGCAGCCAAATACCAGGATATTCAAGTGGAATCAGTTACAGAGGATCAAGTAGAAGAGACCCACTTTCTCCCAAGGAAAATCAGAAAGAGCTGATGATTGGCATCACCTTCATAATACCACAGAAGGAAAATTACCAGATACATGTGAGCTTGATGGGCTGAGAGGTCTACATAGGTTACATAAAAGCAGCAAATTTCCACTACATGCATCCGAAGAAGTGCGTATTCACCCACGAAAGCGCGTGCTTCTATACGTCTGTTAGTCTATAAGGTGCCACAGGACTCTGCTGCTTTTACAGATCCAGACTAACACGGCTACCCCTTTGGTAGATTACATAGACATTCAAGCACCAGGGACTCCCTTGTCCGGCTCAGTTTCAGGTGGTCTTCCTAGTCCAAGACAAACATATTAGTAATTCCACACATTGTTAAAGCAGTATCATTGGGCAGGCGGGAAAGGAATAGAAGCAAAGCACCCATGGAGATGGCTCAAGTGCTATTCAGTATGGCAGAACCAAACATCTAAATAAAAGTACATTTGAAAGGGATCCTAAATGTAAGAGCTAAGTGACAAAGCTAAAACAAGGAAGAATAGAGTCTCGAAGTGGAGGTTTTCAATTGGATAACTAGGAACTTGGGATGACTAGAATTAAAACTTTCACCTCCTCAGAACATCAGGGTCTAATTTTCACTTCAATTCAATTACTAAGTCAGAGAATAAAGATATTTGACAAGAATTTTTCAATGCTAGACTAAGTTTGAACATCTTTATTAAAAGTTGCACGGGAAAGAGCACTTTTAGATGAGAACTTGTGCTGAGGTTTTTTCTTTTCCCCCCAACATAAGTAAACACCACAGTTCTACTGTTAGTTGTTGTTTTTAAAGCCTGAATATGGACCCAAGCCCCAGTTATGTCAAAATATTTTTGATGTTTTGACATCCTTTTTGGCTTAAGGTTTTGAAGGTTGCCTCAGTGCTTCTATAGCCTGCCTATTCATTTATGTCTAATGTGGAGTTGCAGCATTGTTTGACAAACTCTTCTCAGTGGTCTATTTGAACTATCTTTCTATGTTTTGGCTCTTAAGTTGACCTTCCAAATAGCTTTTGCCTCAGCTATGATGATCTTGGAACTAAGTATCCCCTCCACAGAGGAACTATATCAGGGGTAGGCAACCGATGGCACGTGAGCTGATTTTGAGTGGCACTCTCACTGCCCGGGTCCTGGCCACCAGTCCAGGGGGCTCTGCATTTTAATTTAATTTTAAATGAAGCTTCTTAAACATTTTAAAAACCTTATTTACTTTACATACAACAATTTAGTTTAGTTATATATTATAGACCTATAGAAAGAGACCTTCTAAAAACGTTAAAATGTATTACTAGCACGCGAAACCTTAAATTAGAGTGAATAAATGAAGACTCTGAAAGGTTGCTGACACCTGAACTGTATTTTATCTTTATAAGGATAAAGTTGTCCTTAGACTTTCCTGCTGGTGATGCATAGATCTCAAGAAGTAATCCTACCATCCATTTGATCCCATCCTAGTCACCCGAAGGAATAAGCAATGTTAAGATTTTGCCCTTAAAGAACAAAACCAGATGGAAAATCAAGCTCTATTTGCAGTGACAATGGCAAGCTGCAAAAGGGAGAAGGCATCCAAAGAGCACCTTCACAAGATGGGTAATAGGATGCATCGCTGCAGTATATAAGATGAGCAGACATGGACAATCTGAAAGCATCATGGCAGTTTCCACCAGGTCCATGGTATGCTAAGGGCACTAGTGTGCTGGCTGAAGAAACAAACATCTTTAACTTTCACAAGCTTTCCTTTTCTTAAAATTCAGCCTTTGGAAGTAAAGTTCTCTATGCTGTGGTGAAGTAAGGCTTGTAGTGAAAATGAAAATCTGTTCATCTTGATTAGTCTTCTGATAAATAATATGAGTAGTTCAGTTCCCTTATATTTTCTTTGTTAATACTTAATTTTGTTTTAGTATGGGACAGGAACATACTATTTATTTATAAATTCATAAATTTATTCATAAATTCATAAATCAGTTAATAGTATATTTTACACTTTGAATTGTTGGTAGGACTTTGAGTTGACATTACTTCACTGATGGTGGAAGAATTAAATAGGGGTCCCCTGCTGATTTTCATTTCAACCTGATTCCATGCCTTAAACAGGAAGGACTTGAGTATTTACAGTATTGGCCTGCCAGACATGCTGTATCTGTGGGGGGAAAGGGGGGGGGATCAGGAGGAGGAAATACAGGGAAATAAAATAAATTAGGAAGAGTTACAGGTAAATAAGACAAATTTCTCAGTCTAAGAAAGGATGAAGGGTATCTTTTTGTTTTTCAGCATAATGTGTTTGATTTAGTGTTTACCCTTATAGGCTTGGTTCACTGTCTAATATTTGTAAAATTGTACAGACAATAAATGTGTGGTCTTTGATAACTGTTTAACTTTTAAACCAATAATAGAGTATATTACTTAGATGTAACACTAGTTGCTGTTCATACTTTAAAATTTTACTTATTTTTTGCTTTTGTCCCCTGAGTTACCAAGAAGCAACTTGTCAGTATTGCTTTGTAACATCATTTTGACAATGAGTGATATCAGGTGATGGGGTTTTCAGCTTCCACACTTAACTTTGGTAAACAGCTACACCTTGTCTGCAACATTCCCAGGCACTCTAATCTGTAGAATCCAAAAGCTTTCTTAAATCTGTATTTCCTGGGTAATCTAGTGGGCTGAGAACAGAAGTGGAAACCAGGAATTCCTGTTTTCAAATTCCACCTCCTAAGGTGATTTTCTCTTTGTAGCTTTGGGCATGTCTCTTTAATCTATCTGCATCCATTTCTCTCCATTTAAAATGAGCATAATACCTCACAAGACTATTTGTGTGGATTAATTGGTTAATCTGCTAGGTATTGTTATTACTGGTACCATGATTCCACAAGGGTTAACAGTTACATTTAATTCACTGTGGCTTTTGAACAAGCTTTTTAAATGTATGGCTTTAAAAAAAGGATATTTAACACCATATCAGGAATTCACTTCTTTGTAATTCTTTTCTTTTTATAGTGAAGAGGTCTGTATTTTGTCCGCGTCTGGCACAGCAGCTGTACTGAACCCTAGGTTTCTCCAGGATGGCACCATGGAAGGCTGTTTGGAACAAAGGTTGTCATGGCAGCCTGGCTTCTTTTCCATAGGGTCAGAGAAGGGAGAGGTTGATTTTTTTCCTCAGAACCAAGATAGTTCTTCTCTATTAGGGTAGGTTACAGTGTTACAGTGCAGGATGCGGGACCAACCACTTTACTGATTTTCACTAACAACAACAACAGAAGTAATGGAACTCTGCACCAAATTAGATTTTCTGTTTTTATTTCTAACAGTCTGAATAAGGTAACATGTTTGACTACTAACCACAGAATTATAACTCAGTCTTTTTCTTTGCCACTCTTCACGTATCTTTCTTACCTTTGTAGCACACTACAAAAAAGTGACAGTTATATGATAATTTGTATAAGCCAAATCTTGGTTTGGCTATAGTATGTGGACCATTGTCTTTGTTGTGTTCAATGGCTGTATAGAAAATAAAATACCTTTGAGTGTAAAACAAAAGTGAATAAGACAAGCATTTAAAAATGAATGTTCAAACTGAAGATTATAAACAAAAGCATAAAGGTTGATGGAAAAGGAAAAAAAAATGAATTGGCCAACTAACACAAATTGTTGGCTGTTTGACCTCTGTTTTTTTTTTTTTTTTTTTGAGAGAGAGAGGGGCTTGCAAAATAATTATTTGAGGGCAGTCAAAATATACAAACTATTGCATGTCAATAGGACTTTTTCAGTATCTTCACTGGAATAATAGTCATATATCCTTAGGGATTAGTACAGTCCAAAATATACAGTGTATCATAGTGAAGTGATACAATTTTATCTCAATATTTAGCTTTTTCTTTTTTAATTTCGTTAGGAAGAGACTGAGTATTACCTTTCCCTGCAAATACTACTTGTTGATCAGTTCTTTGAAACTGCAGTTTTAACCCCTTTAAACAAACAAACACACCTTTCCTTTTCTTTTTTTCTGTCCCAACAGAACATTTAATACACTTGTTCAACCTCTCCTTCCCCTGTTGACATCTAAAGAAATGTCAAGTTTTTAATGTTAAAACAAAATAAAAATTCAGTTTTTGATCATAATATATTTTAAAAGCTTGCTGAATGTGTTGTTTAAAGGGAAAATCAAATTTATTTTCAGTAATAAAAGCTGACTGATAATAAAGCAACCAAATGTGAAATATGTACAGAAAGTCTGTCTCATTTTCAAAAATGACTTAGGCTCCTTAGTGCCCAAATCTCTTTTAAAGTCAATGGGCCTTAGGTTCCTAAGTCACTTAAGTTCTTTTGAAAATTTTACTCAGAGTTCTTTGAGAAGAAAAATTACTGTGCAGGACAAAATTTTACAATGAGGCTCTTACGTAGTATGTTACAAAATCGTAATTTGTTCAGACTATATTGTTTATAGTCTTCCATGTATTTTTGCAACAATTCTGCCTAGATTTTTTTTTTTTTTTCAGTTAAGTGAATAGTGAGTTTTTCTTAATACTGTAGCTTGGGAAATTCTCTATGGGTCTTTCCCTTTTTAATGACTATCTGTATTATACTGTTCTCCAGTAGGATGACTGGCATGTTTAATTTCTGCTGCTTAATTTTGTATAGGTTATTCAAACATAGTCCATGTAAGAGATTTGATATGTATTTACGCAGCAGAGTCCTTTGTAAAGGTGTGATATTCCACAGACTACACCCAGCTAGCAAGAATTAGATCTTAAAGCTATTGCAATAATATCTTAGGCTAATATAACCACTGGCCATTTTATGCTGTCATTTTTTGATCCCTGGATAACTGGTAAGCTGCACAGATACTACATGTATCATTTTAGAGAATAGCTTGTGACCTAATTCTGCTCTGTTACATTGGTGCAATCCTATTAACCTGAGGCACAGATGTAGTAGAACAGAATTTGGCTCCATATGTGTGGCTTATGTAGTTGTATGTATAGGCCAATTTTATACGCACATGCACATTGTATTTCATGTTAAGATGGTGCACAGATGTTTTAAATATACTTTTCCAAAATGTACTTTTAGGATAGAAGAAACTTCACCTCCAGGTTGTGGATTTTGCCACATACCGTATGATGAACTGAACATGCCATTCCCTGCTCATCTCACATACTGTTACAACTGCAGAAAACAAAAGGTTCCTGATGTTCTTTTCACAACAATAGATCTGCCTGCAGAGGCAATGGTTATTGGGAAGGGATGTCTTATTCAAGCCAGGTATCTGTCAAAATATTTATTTTCTTACTACTGTGCTGGAGAGCATTAGAAAATTTCCTGTTACTGTAGTTCAACAAAAGAGCAGATTTTATATTTTATGTTCAATTATGTGTAGTAACTGGCAGCTAAATGTTTATTTCCTGTTGTGATGTCATTAACTTTAGTTTTGTGCTTTTTGTTTATACTAGTCTATAGTACAGGGGTGCTGGAATAATTTGCATAGTGGTGCTGCTGAGAGCCATTGAATCAAACTGTAAATTCTATATATGCTGGAAACCACTTCAAGCCAGGGGGTGTTGCCACATCCTCCGTACCCCTAGTTCCAACACCTATGCTGTAATCCTATTAAATTTATTGTATTCAGCCCACATGGCTATGGAGAGCAAAGACTTGCAAGCAGGGCCGCCGAGAGCGGGTTTGGGCCCCGGCGAAAAAAAAATGTTGGGCCCCCCAGCGAGGGCGGACCGGCTAAACAGGGCCAACGAGAGTGGGGAGGGGGAGGAGGAAGCTGGGCCCCCTTCCGGACCGCCAGGCCCCGGTAATTTTTATCGGCTTCCCCCCTCCTCTTGTCGGCCCTGCTTGCAAGTACAGAAGAAGGTTGCACATGCTACATATGCTCAAGTTAAAATAATTCAAAATACTGAACCAGGCTGGCCGTACTGGGGGGTTGTGGTTGCAGTATCCATGTTCCCACTTGTAAGGAGTCTCCACTCTCGCCACTTCAGCCATCCTCGAGAAGGCATTCTGAACAACTTTTGGAGGATGCACCCCTTAGTCCGACTTAGATGCTTCTGCCAGAACTGGAGCACTTCCTCTCATCATCCCTGGAAACCGCGGTTCTTTGATTTCCTCCTCGCTCCCAGATGACTACCGTCAATTCCAAGAACTGTTATGTAGGGTGGCTGATGCCCTCCATATTCCACTGGAGGAAGTGCAAGACAAGCCTCACTAATTCCTTGAGATGCTACTGCCTCTGCACTAGTCAGAGTGGCCCTGCAATCAATTCTTCAACCAGCCCGGACTGTCTGGCACATTCCAGCTACCTGCACACCCACCCCCAAAGAGGTAGAGAAAAGGTACACCTCTACCCTGATATAACGAGACCCAATATAACATGAATTCAGATACAACGCGGTAAAGCAGCACTCCAGGTGGGCGGGGCTGCGCACTCAGGTGGATCAAAGCAAGTTTGATATAATGCGGTTTCACCTATAACGCGGTAAGATTTTTTTGGCTCCCGAGGACAGCGTTATATCGGGGTAGAGGTGAGTATGTACTTCCAATGGGGTCTGAGTTTTTTTTCTCTCACCTGCCACCCAATTCTCTCATCTTTCAGGCAGCAATGGAGTGGGCCCATCAGCAACACTCACGTTCCACCCCAGTAGATAAAGAAGGCAAATGCCTGGACCTTGCGGGTCACAAGGTTTTCTTCTCTGCCAGTTTCACGTTTCAAATTACCTGGCTCTATTTGCAAACGACGACTTCCTTATCTATAGCAAAATGGCATACTTCACAGACAAACTGCCCCAGCGGATCAAGCCCGATTCCAGGCTATCCTGGATGAGAGGACGCTGGTTGCGAGGACAATACTGCAGGCTGTGGTGGACGCGTCAGACACTTCTTTAGGCATGATGGCTACAGGGATAATCATGTGAAGGGAATTATGGCTGTATTTGTCAGGTTTCCTGAGGGAAGTCCAGACCACCATAGAGGGCCTCCCTTTCAATGAGTCTCATCTCTTCAACCAGAAGACTGATGATTCTCTTTATTCTCTCAAGGATTCCAGAGCCACTGTGCAATCACTGGGTTTCTACACACTGGCAAGTTCTACCTGACTCCAAAGCAGCAATTTAGAGTTTCCCAATTATTCCTCTAGTGGCCCTATGAGCTTCCTTGCAAACAGCAGAAAACCCAGTGACCCCATCCCTCAGGTTCATCATCACAACCTTCTGCATCTCATACCCAGTCTTCCCAGAAGCCCTATTTATGAGTGCAATTAGAGAGCCACCAACCACCCTGCCTCATGCCGTGCACCCGACTCACTCCCTTTGGGGGGTGCCTATCACTCTTTTTACCACCTTGGAGTGCAATAACGGACAAGTGGATCCTGGATGTCATTCGATATGGCTATATGATCGAATTCAAAATGCTTCCTCATCCCTCGCCCGGGCCTAACTTCAGGGACCACTCTCATGACCGTATCCTCACCCTAGAGGTAGACTCCCTGCTGCAAAGGCGAGTGATAGAACTTGTTCCCATGACACCACCACCATCTATTACATCAACAGACAAGGGGGCACAAGGTTGCCTGTGCTTTGTGCAGAAGCAATTTACCTTTGGGACTCGCTTTGCCCACAAGATCCTGTTACCAGCGGCATACCTTCTTGGGACTCAGAATGTAATTGTGGACTCTCAGCAGAAAGTTTGTGACTGACCACGAATGGGAGCTCCATGACACTGGTCGCTAGCATTTTCGACTGCTGGGAGACTCCAGCCAGGGACCTCTCTGCCTCCTGTGCCAACAGCAGATGCACCCTGGGGGACTTGGTGCCCTTTCCCACGGTAACGCACTAGTCCTTTGCTGGTCAGATAGCTCAATTACACCTTTCCTCCCTGCGGCTCCTGCCATGAGTTCTACACAAGATCAGATGGAAAAGAGAAATCGTCATTCTGATTGCCCCATTCTGGCCTTACCAGTTCTGGTTTTCCCTTGTTCTCCGCATATCAGCGTGCTCCCCACTTCCGCTGCTACCTTTAGGGCTCAGTGGAAGGGTCTAGCCTGTAGATATTCCTCCTCTTTTGGACTATATCCTCTCCCTAAAGATATCTGGCCTTGCTCTCAACTCCATCGGGGTGCACATGGCTGCTGTCAGTACCTTCCACCCCCCTGCTCGAAAGACACTCCTTTACTCACCCCTTGACTATCAGGGTTTTGGAAGGGCTTCCTATGAACCTATCCTTCTGTTCAGCCCATTGCTCCCCAATGGGACCTCAACTTTGTCGTCACGATGTTAATGAAGTCACCCTTTGAGCCTCTGGCCTCATGCTCTCTCTCTTCTCCCCATGAAGATTGCCTTTCTAGTAGCTATTACTTCTGCAAGATAGTGAGTCCCATCTCACCCCTTGTCACCTCAGATGAAACCATGAGGTGGAGCTAGGGTGCACATGTGGACCAACGGACACTACCTTTTTAAAAATCTGTGGCTCCAGACACATGGCAAATGCATATAATCCGCAGTGAAATACAGATAGGGACCTCACATCTTGAAGAACTTCCAGTTATAGGTAAGTAATTTCTTCACTGACAGAGCCCTGCATACTGAATTGTCCTTAGTGAGAGAGAAATCAAAGAAACTTTTTGATATGTTGGAAGTCCGCAAGGAAGGGAAGACTGTTCTCATAAATTTAAAAGGACATGCAGAGGTAGTAAAGAATGCTGGGTGTCACCTTCTTCAATATTTGCTGCGACAAAGTGAGCCTGAATACCTTTATTAAGGTATCAGAGGGGTAGCCGTGTTAGTCTGGATCTGTAAAAAGCAACAGAGAGTCCTGTGGCACCTTATAGACTAACAGACATATTGGAGCATAAGCTTTCATGGTTGAATACCCACTTTGTCAGATGCATGTGACCTTTATTAAGGTGCAACTGTACAGTTAGTGGGAATTATAACATTTCTTTAACCGCTCTGGATTGGCATCTCTGGTCACCTCAGCAATGTTAGTTATGGTTTCAGAGCTCAGCAAAGAAGTATCTCAGAATTAGTTGCTTTTCAGATTCAAAACCAACTTCCAGTATAAAATATTTGTATAATGTAGTCAAACTTCATCTCAGTGTATTTTGAACTTACCATGTTAGCACTTCTCCAGTTATATAGTTATATTAGGTGTTGGTACAATATTTTTAAAGTGGAGTTATAACTGTGTTGGTCCCAGGATATGAGAGAGACAACGTGGGTGAGGTAATATCTTTTATCAGACTAACTTCTGTTGTGAAAAAGACACGCATTTGAGCTACGTAGAGCTCTTCTTCAGGTCTGAAGAAAGAAGCTTGTCTCTTTCATCAACAGAAGTTGGTCCGATAAAAGATATTGCTTCACTCACCTTACCTTACCAATAATTTTAAAGGCATAGTGCAGTGGTTTTCTGTGATCCACAGAACCCTCAGGTTCCTCAGACTATGTCTAAGGGGTCTGGGAAAGGTTGTTGTTACCATAGAACAATGGTTTACGCCTGTGGTCGGGTCCACAGACTAAGTTTAAGATTTTCAAAGGGGTCCTCACTGCCATTTGAAATTTTTTAGGAGTGTGCAAATGAAAAAAGGTTGAAAAACACTGGCATAGTGGGTGAAGCATATTCCTTGCTTTCTGAGTACATTTTTATGTATGTTTTGATTACTAGAAGTAAACATGATTTCATAAAAAGAATTGACAAAAGTCATGTTTTCCAGTTTTTATAATCTGTTTTAATAAGGGATGTTTCTTAATATTATTTAAAATACGTGTATTATTCTGCTTTATAAGTTACTTTTATTCAAGGTTTCCAGTTTTCAGTTTAAAAAGGTATTTTCCTATTAAAATATGACCGAAATTAAGGGTAAAGACGTACAGCAAATATTTGTTAAAAGCCAAAAAGGGTCAATTTGATGTTGTGCTGACTTGGTATTTTACAAAAAATAGAATTAAATTCCAGAAAATAACTTTGAATGTTTTGTCAAATATAAAAAGCCTGCACATTTGCTTTTGATCACTTACAGAGTTTATCAGTGGTTAAAAGTGCTTACATGCGTAAGACAGACTAATTCTACATATGTGATGATTTCCATCAACAGGTTATGTCGCCTGAAAAAGAAAGCTCAAGCTGAAGCAAATGCAACATCCATCAGTAATCTGTTGCCATTTATGGAATATGAAGTACACACCCAGCTAATGAATAAACTTAAATTGAAAGGAATGAATGCTCTGTTCGGTCTGAGGATTCAGATTACAGTGGGTGAAAATATGCTGATGGGCTTGGCAGTAAGTGTTGCTTTGAATGCATAAATTAGAATTCCTCGTTCTATTATATTCTGTTCTTCTAATTTCACAAAACCGTTTGTGCCAGTTTTGTATGATGGTGGAATTCTGGACAAATGGAGATATTTAAAAATTATAGTTTTATTAACAAATGAGATGATGGAAAGGAAGGAGACTGCCACCTTCTTGTTAACAGATCAGAATAGACTTGCCTTGAATACCAGACACAATAGGTTGGACTCTCTTGAAACTGAATTAGTAGATGAAAGTATCATAAGTACAGGAGGCTTCCCCCAAAATATGCTGAAGAAAAATCATAAATTTCTTTAATGGTTACTGTCGAGATCTGTTTTGACTCCTTAAACTGCATTCCATGTTCATGGTAGATGGGATTTGCCCTCACTGAGTATTTGTAAGTCTTTGGTTATCATCTAGTAAAAAAGAGGAACCCCCAACACTCCAGCCTATTGCCTCTGCTTGTAATATTGATGGCCTCTAATGCCTCTCTTACTTTCCATCTAACTATTAATTCTAAAGGAGCTGCATTATGGTGTTGCATTAGCTTAACTCTACAAGGTACTCAACCCTTTCAACTGTATTTATGATGTACTTTTTTTCATAGTATGAATTTGATGCTTCTTTCTGTTTAGTTTAAAATAAAATACAATTTAAAAAAAAACAAAAAAACACACCCAAAGTGAATTTTGGAGACCCTCTGTGCTGTCCAGACTCTCTTATTTTTGACTAATGTTTTATAAATATCCTCCGCACACACACACACCTTATTGTATTTATTTTTAATTCCATACCCTCCTTTTTTGGAGCTTTCTGATGGCAGAGAAGTAATGACCAGTAGGTTGAAAGTGTTCTAGGCCTAATTATAAAATGTTGCACCACTGGCATCTCTGCTCTGCCTGTGATGTGTGGGGTTGGGATAGCCAAACTTAATTCTATCTCTGCCAAGTCATCTCAGTGAATAGATGGGCCCTGAGTAGAGGCTATCAAGCTCTCTCCATCCTGACACTTCCAATGAGAAGTTGGCCCAGATGACCTCAGAGGCCATGTTTTTGAACGTGTACGAGTCAGCCAACTCCATTGGATGCCAAGAGATGTCACCAACACTAGCCTTTTTAAGTACATATCTGCTGATAGAAGTCTCAAAGCTATCCCGGCCAGCAGTCGAAAACAAACAAGGATCAGAGGATTCAAGATTGAACCTCAACTCAGGCCTCAACCTGTGCTTTGTGGGAGAGCCAACAATACACTGAGCTGCTGCTAAGCACCAATGGAGTTTTGCAACAACTCTGCCAAGAACAGTGATGCCTGATATGCTTATGTCTGATCTTGGATCAAGGTGTTTGGAACCAGTGAGAAGGTGGTGGTCTCCTTCCTTTCCACCATCTCACTTGTTAATAAAACTATAATTTTTAAATATCTCCATTTGTCCAGAATTCCACCATCCTACAAAACTGGCACAAACGGTTTTGTGAAATTAGAAGAACATTTTATAAGGTTAGACATCACTATTCTTGGCATGGTTGGTGCAAAATTCCATTAGTGCTTAGCAGTGGCTCACTGAATTGTATGGTCTCCCAGGAAGCACAGATTGAGGCCTGAGTTGAGGTTCAACCTTGACTCCTCTGATCCTTGTCTGTCTTCAACTACTGGCCTGCCCTGTGTAAAGCTTCCATTAATTCTATGTCTGATGATAATGGCACTGATAAATCACGTCACTGGGTCAAGAGTTTGTTAGGACCAACTGAACTCCCTGATGTTTTTGTTTCTTGGTCTTCAACGGTTACATAGATGTAGGCACTGAATCACATTAATGACACTGTAACGATTCTGAGTCTGAAGCCATTGTTGCTGTGAGCGTGCTTTGGGCATTGGCAACGATACCATGTCCCCAGTTGTCCTTGTCTTTGTATCTCACTTTTGTCAGCTTCAGTAACTTCAGCGGTGTACATGCTAGTTTATTATACAAATACATCCAATACCCAGATCTGTTCAGCAGACTGAATGTATACTTGGGATGAAAGAAATAATGGTAAAATCATAGTAACTGATTTTACCTGTATGTATGTGGTACGAGTTGTCTCTTCAGATTAATTCCAAATCTCCATAGTAGTGAAGTGAGAACCTCATTTCCCTGTCCTCAGAAGTGAAAATGTGTATGATGAAACATATTTTCCTTTCGTAGACCACTGTCTTGACAGATGTTCTTTGTCAGAAATTTGAATTTTGTTAAGAAAACAGTTGAAATAACTTAGTCCTGATTTGATTTCAGTCTTTTTTTATTAAGTTGGTTTATTTAAAGAGCCTGTAAGGTTCTGGTAAATATCTATCTGGCTTTCACACTGTAGAAATTCTTATGAAATAAGCCAGAAAACCTTCATTTTCTGTTTCATTTGAATAATGAGCGAAAGAGATGCTTCAGTAATCTGACTAGTTCATATACTGATCTGTGACTATAAAGACAAATTAAAGTCCTTGATACTGGGAAATTTTGATTTTCTAACTTGTTTAATCAAAATGAGTTAATACTAAGGTCTACATCAGTGTAACGCCTATTGAAGTTGAGGATAAACTGAATAAATGAATATTTAGCACACTTATTGTTGTATTGATTACCGGTCACAAATTTTTGGACATGAAGCCTTTAGAAAAGAGTAGAGATTTGTATTCGTATTTGAGATGAGCTCTTGAATCAAGGAACAAGATTTTCCTTAAGGAGTGTTCCCTCAGATGGGGAGAAAGGTGTTGCAAGGCGTATTGTTTTGAATCTACAAACAATAAAGATGGATTAATTTATCACAGTAGCAGTCCATGACATAAAGATACAAATTGTACTGGTGAATACATTAAAATCCTGGGCAGTACTGAAAACTATAAATATTTTAAACCAGTAGAAGTAAAATTAAACATTGAAAATAAAGCTTTATAGGGCAAATTTGTTCTTGAACATCTTTGTTGTTTTCTTACTGACTTTTTTATTTATTTTTTATAAAGTCTGCCACTGGTGTGTATCTGACAGCTTTACCGACCCCTGGTGGTATTCAGATTGCTGGGAAGACTCCAAATGATGGCGCCTATGAACAGCATGTTTCTCACATGCAAAAAAAAATAAATGATACAATAGCAAAAAACAAGGAGCTTTATGAGATTAACCCTCCTGTAAGTAAAATTTATACAACTCTCAAAAAGGAGAATTCCATGTCAAATGCAGTTCATACTAAACTAGTATGGATACTGATCCATAACTGAAGAGGTTTGATTTGAGTGCATGGTTATTTATCAATATGAAAATCCCTGAGCTCTCTCTGAGGTAATCAGAGCAGAGATTTATATAATCACCTTATTCCAGATATGTAAATCTCTCTGTTCTGAATGTCTGAGAATGTCTTTAAAATTCCCCATTCATTTGTCCAAATCAGATACAGCATTTTAGGGATTAGGGAGTTCTGAGAGCAGTAGCCAGTTGGAGTGTAGCTGTGGAAGGCTAGAAAACATCTTTTACTCTAATAGTCTGCATGTACTCCTTGTTAACTTGGTAATAACATATCCTTTGGTTTAGGGCTTTTAGCTCCAGCTGTAGTTGTTGCCTCATAACCAGAAAGCACACTCAAGCTATCATTTAAATATATTTGTGGAGTAGCTAAATATTAATATGGTATACCTTGGTTCTATATCTAAGAGTCCACTCTAGCCTCAAATATGCATAGCCATCTAGGCTTCACAAGCTAGCTCCACTGCAGACCATAGAGAGAGAGGTTAGTCTGCGCAGAGAGCCTCCTGAAATCCTCTAGTCTTACATGCTAGGAGTTGAAGAGCAGCTGAAGGGAAGAAAAAATAATATAAATATAATTCCGATCTCTGTCACTATGCAGTTCCGTAGCTGCCTGGATATTCCTATAGTTCTCCTGCTGGATTAGCTCTTCTTTAGTCCTAAAATGGGGAACGGACAAGTCCTGGCAGACTTAAAAAATATGCATATGAAGAAAAAAATATCCTTAATTTTGTATGGAAACTGGGAGCATCTATTGTACTCTTTCCACTTTGATCCTTCCATTTACATCATTAGAGAACAACACTGTGGGAGACTTCTGCCCCACACAGGTATTTTTTCGTAAGATGACCTGTAGGCTGGCCAGTAGCTGTCCCTCTTTCTTAGAACCATAGGAATTCACTGGTCCCAATACAGAAGTAGATTCCAGAAAGGGAAGCATGGGAACTCTTTGAGATTTTTGGACTGTGAAGCGGCTTAACATGTCTTGTTTCTATGGCTAGCTGTCAGCTAGAGAGGATCTCATCCTGCCCAAGAACCAAACTGGGACTCTGGCAAGAGTGGCATTCTTGTGCACATGAATCAGCACTAGGTAGCCACTCCCAAGAAGGAAAATTAATCTTTTTTTGAAATAGTTATCTTTACAGCTGTGTAGCTGGAGGTATCATTGACCACTGTGAGGCAGAAAACATTGAAGTTGCTTTCTGCCAAATAGGGCCCTTAAGCCTGTATCAACAATTCCAATATAAATCCCATTTTTCTGTGATTTGCAGCTGCCATAAAAAAAATTATTCTAGGTTGAAATGCTCCATGCAAAGTTCTTTGTCTACCTCTATCTGATGTTTTTTTAATGCATCCCATTCTCCTTAGTAACTGAGGCTGTTTATGCTACATGCGCTACAATGGTGCCACTGCAGCATAGGCACTTCCTACATCTACAGAAGAGGTAGTTAATCCACCACTCTGAGAGACAGTAGCTAGGTCGACAGAAGAGTTCGTCTGTCAGCCTTGCGACATCTACACTGGTGACTAGGTCGACCTAAGTACCGTGCTCAGGGTATTAAATTTTTCAGTGTAGACCAGACCTGAGTGGCCTCTAGGTTAATTAGATTGGCACAGTGAGGTCTCCAATAGGTGTCATGGAGTCTTCGGCTCTTTGATTACAGGAAGCTCTCTGCATTACACATCCTACATATTTTTTTTCAATAGACCAGAATCACTTCACCTTCCCCAGTAAACTGAGATGGTCTTTAGAAGATCCTTAGCAGGTTTTTTGTTTTAACTTTCCTCTTATAAGAACAGAAATAAGTAAATAGGGTACATCTCATATAATCCTCAATGTATCCAAAAACTGTTGAGGTGGAATGGATGCAATTACTTCCAGATCTGGTTAACATTACTCATCACTGATAGAGATGGCGTTGATACGTTTTATTCCTCTCTCTCAGTTTCATGCAGAATATGCAGCATCTCAGTTCTTAAACCTGAGGGGAAACTGATTGGGACAAAAAATTAAAATAACAAAAAATGTACACAGTTTTTTTTTGTCTTAAATAGACTTCAGCGGTTCATCTATCATTGTTATTCATAGATCTGACATATTTCTTAGTCACTGTGTGCATATGTGTATAATTAAAAATGAATTTATTTCACTGTTTGTCATTACCAAGGAACATTGTATAAAAACAGAATTTTTGTATATACAATTCTCTTTAAGTCACCACAATTGGCTGTTGTGGAGCTAAGAATTAGCTGCTAATTCTTACTCCTTTCCAGAAGCAGTAATCGTGTCTGGTATAAGTAGCAGGAATGACTGAAATGAAGAAAATAAATCCTGTATGCATATATCCCTAGTAGTGATAAAGAAAATTCTAAAATAAAAGGGCAGGATGGAATTAAAAACAGAAAATATGATTTATATTGTCGGCAAAATTACTTCTAAGTAGAATGATGATCAGAATGTTCTGAGTCTTAGAACTATGTGATGGCAAGGTGTTAAAATTTCAAAACAGTTTTAAGACTTGGAGTACATATATGAATTTTACTGTAATACTGTTTTCAGGAGATACCAGAGGAAATCATAGGGTCTCCCTTTCCAGAACCAAGACAGCGTTCCAGGCTGCTAAGATCTCAGTCAGAAAGTTCTGATGAAGTTATGGAACTGGACCTTTCACATGGGAAAAAGGATGCTTTTGTCTTGGAGGTAATGTCCATGTCTATGATGCTCATGCTCCTGCCTTTCGTCTTGAAAAATGTATGAAAAATAGATAAAGGACCTCTTAATTATTTCTAAAGTATCCTGAATTGTAGAGCAGCTCATTCATTTTTGTATCAATAGAAACTCTTAATTGAAATTTGAAGCACACCTCTGTTCCTCTTTCCTGTTGTTCTTTAGCACATCTACTGTCTGCATATGAACCACATCCTAAAAGATATCCTCCTCTTGGTCATCTTTGTCAAGCAGTACCTAGATGCTAGTAAAAAGCAAATGGGTGATTCTTTTTCAGCTACAAAAAAGACAGGCAGTCATCACTGATGGGAGCCTTAAATAGCTTGTATGCTACACCTCAGCGTTCAGTGTTGAAACCCAAAAATTACATTATTTTTGTGATCATTAATACAATTTATTTATTCTTTGAGGCTCCTATGTCTGAGGAGCTAGAATTCTTTGCGCGTAACATTTTATTAGACTAAATGGCCTTCAGAAATCAGAAGAACCTGGAATGCTCTGTTAGGTGAAGTGGTGCATGTTATAACTTAATATTTGAAGTGTACTTATTTATTCTGAAGTTAAATTGCTTTTAATGAGCATATATTTAAATGAATTAAATATTTTGAAGTACTGTGAGAAGTGTAAAAATAAATTATTTTGTTTCCCTGAAAGTGCTAAATCAAAAATTCTTGAATTTTAAACTTGAAAGTGGTGGTCAAATGATAATTATACTAAACCCTGAAGAAATGGAATGTTTGTTGTTTTTTATTTTTTTTAATCTTGATTAGTTGTTTTGTATTTTGTTCAGTTTGCCTCTTTATTGATCCAGCTTGTCTTTTTCAGAAGCAAATATGAAATTTAAAAACTTTGGTATGGTTTTTCAAAACCGGGTGTCTAAGTTTGGGCTAAAGCCCTTATTTAGGAATCTAAATAAGTTAACTGATTTTCAAAAGTGCTAAGTACCCAGCAATTCCCAAATTAGTCATTTATTTAGGCATCTAAATAAACTCAACTTTTGTATCTAGAAACAACCTTGTTGTAGTATTTTTGTCTTATTGACACTACCAATGTGTTTTATTTGTTTCAGATTGATGATACAGATGCAATGGAAGATGTACATTCTTTACTGACGGATGTTCCACCACCTGCAGGTCGAGTAAACAAAATTCTCATGCTATGTGATTAAAATTAATAGTTTTGGCAGTCCTTTTCACAATATGCTGGATAATGGAGATTTGTTTTATTTCATTCAAGGTCAGAATTGGAAAAAAAATTCCTTGAAATGCAATATTGTGGGTCAAATCTCACAGAGGACAAATGCTTTGTCTCTCTTGAGAATATGCTGATTGTAACTTGAGGCAAGGAAGATTGCTTCCCAATACACTGTTGTGTGCTGATCATCTTTTTGTATCATAACTGGAAGTTCAACATAGTAGTCATTTCCTTGTAGAGTGAAAAGTTTCAAAAATCTTGTGTCTTTTGCACTAGTAATTCAGTATCTGCAGATTGTTATATTCTGGACGGCTGAAATGTAGGTAGAGGGTTCACTGAATGTAGAAGTATTGAGTCAATATATTGCTGCAGTGACTTTAGCCATATAATATGAGCTGTCCATTAGATACTATGTTTTATTCCAGGAATGTTGTTTAAACTAAACAGTATTACTTGTTATATCTCACGTGTTGTCAAACAACAACTTTTATATTTTTTCTTTCAATGTGGCAGCATTCATTTCCATGGTGCTCTCCATATGAAAATCTACCTCTGTCTTCCACTGGAGCTTTCCAAACTGTCGTTTTCTGTTGAGGAGAGACAGTTCAAGAAGACATGGGTTTCTTGATTATTTCATCCACAACATCAAGTTTTTCATCCAAATCCACTGTGCTTATTTTGTCTAGAAAGCAGCAGTGTAATAAATAATAGCAAACTGGCTGTGCGGGGCGGGACTAATTTCTTCAATACTTGCTAAAGTCCTTGTGAATCTATAAACATCAGAGTTTAGCACTGTACAAGAGTATTAGATTTTCAGAATACAATAGATGCCATAAAATGAATTATTGACAGTGTAGCAGAATTGATTCCTCCCACCATTGAAGGTGACCCGTGGCACTCTCCTCTATGCCAATCAAGTGAGAGCTTATAACCCATAACTGCCACCTTCCGCGTTGAGTCCATATTGCCAGCAAGGATGGAGTGTCCTCTCCATATGATATTGCTGCAATAGCCTGGGCAGTTGATATGGAGGAGGGGCTGCTTTGCCCATGTGTCAACGTCCCCCTCTTGACTTCACTGGTTTGGACCAGAGGAAGGACGGGAGTCAATACATTTGGAACCAGCTATGCTGCAGGAGTTGCCAGTGCCAAGATCTTCCATCTGCCTGCCTTTCAGGGCTCCACTCTAAGATTGGTTGTCGGGCCACAGCTGAAGGGCCCAATCTGTCTTGTGTGGATGTCGTTGGCAAAAACACTGAGTTTGCTCATCCACCTTTTGATGGTATTTCCTCCATCAAGGGTTCCACTGCCCTCCAGGCACTATCAGCCCGAAGCCGTTGGCGCTTCCTGAGGTTTCTGGGTTAATTAATGGCCACCCAGCACTTGGCATTGACCAGTACAGGTTGTACTGCTTATGGTCATAGCGGTAGCAGGTTTTCAATTCTGACCTGATAGAGCTAGATGTGGAGCCCACTGTAGAAGAGCTAAGCAAGGCCAATGATTTACTATCAAGTGGCAAGGCTCCTGGAAAAGATGGCATCCCAGCGGAAATCCTCAAGTGCGGGAAAGACAGCCTATTACCATATCTTCATCAGGTGCTACTTAAATGCTTGAAAGATGGTGAGATACCACAAGAGTGGCATGATGCAAACATCATTACTTTATATAAAAATTAAGGCGAAAAGGGGGAGTGCAACAACTACAGGGGTATCTCACTACTAAGTGTAGCAGGAAAAGCTTTTGCGGAAGTCATCTTAGTGTGCCTACAACAGCTGGCGAATCAATTCTACCCTGAATCACAGTGTGGATTCAGGCTGGAAGATCAACTATAGACATGATATTTTCTCTCTGTCAACTCCAAGAAAAGTGCAGAGAGCAAAACCGACCATTATACTTCGCCTTTGTGGACCTAACCAAAGCATTCAACACAGTCAGCAGAGCAGGTCTATTTGCTACACTAGAAAAGATAGGGTGCCCACCAAACTTGTTAATTCTTATATGTTCATTCCATGAAAACATGAGAGCAACTGTCCAGTTTCATGGGTCTACTTCAGACTGCTTTGAGATGAAAAGCAGAGTGAAGCAAGGATGTGTTCTTGCCTCTACAGTCTTTGAAAACTTCTTCTCAGTACTCTTGAACTGTGTATTTAAGGACATGAAAGATGGAGTGAAACTCTTTCAGCCAGTCCTGACTTAAGTCAAAGACCAAAGTCAAAAAGGTGCTAATCAGGGAACTTCTATTTGCTGCTCATGATGCCCTCATAGCCCACAATGAAGATCTACTACAAGAACTCATGGACTGCCTTTCAAGTACCTGTCAGGCACTCAGGGCCGGCTCTAACTTTTTTTTGCTGCCCCAAGCATGGAGCAACTCAAAGCTTACCATCAAGACCAAAATGCTAGTGTATCAAGCTTGCATCCTTAGCACTCTCGTATGATGAAGAAACATGGACAACTTATTCACGTCAGGAGAAAAGGTTAAATAGTTTCGACCTATGTTGTTTACGCCTCATACTCAACACCAAATGGCAGGATAAAGTCACCAACAGAGAGGTTCTTCGAAGGGCATTGTTACCAAGTGTCACAGTCCTGCTCATGCAAAGATGACTGCACTGGCTGGGCCACCTGAGTAGGTTTGCAGATGAACGCATACCCAGTGACATGCTATACGGGAAGCTATCAGAGGGAACAAGAACAACAGGGCGCCCCAAGCTTCGCTATAAAGACACATGCAAGGGAAATATTAAGGAATTTGGAATTGATTCTGAGCAATGGGAAATCTTGGCAAGTGATCGTAACAAGTGGTGCCATCATCTCCATCAGGGTATCAAAGTCCATGACAGGAGCCCCAGCCCAGAGCCCAAACCTCAACCCCCTGCCAGCCTGGTGCAAGTGAATGAGAGTGGGAGAGAGCGAGCGACGGAGGGCGGGGGGATGAAGTGGGTGTGGCTTCGGGGAAGGGGCGGGATAGATCCTGGGTTGCACTTAAATTCAAAAAATGATCTTCTATGTAAAAAGGTTTGAGACCATTGATCTACATCATAGTCTGCAATTCCCACTGTCTCTCACATACGAAAGGATGCCAACAACAGCAGAATTGATGCTAGAACTTCATATGAGATTTTAGTGGTCTATATGTCTATTATTTAGCAACGTTGTTGTTTTAAATATGTATATATTGCATAATGTGCTACCTACTACAACATTGTGATGGTTTCTTCTTTTGAAAAAATTATTCCTACCTTTTGATTCTCACTTATAAACAATCTTTTTGTTTGCTTGGTGGTTTTTTTTTTTTTTTCTGGTTTCAATGTCTCTTTTCTAAGAACTTGTATTTTCCTTAAATTCTTCGAAACAGTACTTATTTGTTTTCCAAAATTCAGATTGTTTTTCTTTTTTCTTCTTTGTTATACCAATCTCCGTTAGTTCAAATTTTCTTTCTTCATGTGTAATAATGATATAGTTGATACAGAAATGTATATTTAAAATAGAATACTTTAAGACCAATTTCCTTACTCTAGAATTCAGCAACCAACAATACATTGCTCCTCCTGGAACTTCAGTACTCACGGCCCCAACTCCATTATAAACTTCATTTTAATAGCAAACAGCTAGTTACAACATACTCACCTTTTAGCTTTCAAGAATATCCGTGTAGAAAATAATGGCAGTTATTCTTCATAGATGTGAAACGTCAACTTCATGTTGTTGCACATAGTCTTCTTTTATCATGCCTTCTAGCTTGCTTGCATTCATGATATCCATAGTATCCACTCATGTATGAACTTTGACATGCAGTTGCAGGACTTGTTCTAAATTTCCTTTAAGTATAGCTTTAATGAAATATAGAGTTTTATTTGAAAGCCACAAGAAATGTTATTAAATATACCATATTGTGATCATATTTACATAACAGTCAAACAGTGGCAACATTTATGAAAAAGAATCCTGGTGTGAAAAAAAATCAAGCATTTCCAGAACTAGTCATTTGTTATAATTGAGGATTGTGTGTATATTATGCAAGGTGATAAACAGATTATCCCAGTAATTATTAAATTTTGCAAGACAGATTTTTAATCTCCTAAATAATAAGGGCTGTTGATTAATCGCAGTTAACTCACGCGATTAACTAAAAAAAATTAATTGCAGTTTTAATCGCACTCTTAAACAATAGAATACCAATTGAAATTTATTAAATATTTTGGATGTTTTTCTATATTTTAAATATAGTGATTTCAATTACAACACCGAATACAAAGTGTACAGTGCTTACTTTATTTTTTATTACAAGTATTTACACTGTAAAAAAACAAATGGTGAAAAGAAAACTTTTATAACACTTTATCCTGACTTGCTGTACAATACTCCATTTTTAGGTTGTATATACTCTTCTGGGTCTGACTGTCTTGCTTTGTGAGTCATTTTTTGGCAAATGAAAAAAAAGATTAATAATATACACATTATAGTAATGAAGCTTTATACTTTTAAGAATATTTATTCACTAATGCTTCACATTTTTGCTGCTATGTAGGTTTTTGCAGAAAATATATTTAATCTTTGCTCTGTATTATGAAATACCTTATGTTTAGAATGCTGGTATATTACTGTAGTACTGCTGTATGTTTTTTAATTTATGCATAGCAACATTTGAAAAAAGTACTGTGGAAAGTTAATTTAACTTTTGTCAAACTGTGCACTACTTCATACACAGCACATTATATAACTTTGTGAATATTTTCTTTAACAGGTTTTTACAGTTGTAACACAGAAATTATGCCTGGCATAAATAACTGGACTTCTGATATACAGGTAAAGTAGCTTTTAAAAACAAAAAGACCTTTTAAAACCAAGCTTGTATACAAATATACTGTTGACATTGCAATAGATTTTAGAGTAGTTGTACTCTGAAAAATGAATTAAAAATGACACCCCCTTACTCAATGTATTCATTCCTTTTGTTTAAACTGATATAACTGAGTTGTGACAAAAATAAGTTTTTATTGCTTTATACTCCCATTGCATTGCAGAATCAGTTCAGCCAAGAAAGTGTGAGCTGTATTGTGCATAGTCAACAGAATAGTTTTTAGAAGATCTACTTAGTTATACCTGTGCAATTCCGTTCAAGGTAAAGGGGTTGCATGGGTATAACTATGGGTATGATTTGGCCCCCAGAACCTGGTTTGCTGTTGAGTGACATGGTAAGAACCTGGCTGGCTTTCAGAGTCAGTCCCAGATGAGGTTGAATACCTAAGCTTATGCTTAAAAAAAATAAATAAATAAAAGGTGTATTTTTTGAGAGGGACACCCTTTGTGTGTCTCTCACATGCTCTCACAAAATATTAATGCTAGATTATCTATATATATATATACACACACTCTTATAGGTGAGGCAAATAAAAAAATGCAACATTCCCTTTTTTCCACAGCACTACTTTGTCACTAATCATTTTATATATTGATATACAGTTCTTTATAAAGTTTCCTTTTGTTTGTACAATTTCATAAAGGACAAGTACGTTCCTCCAGTATCTGATCATAGACTGTCTTTTTTGTTTCTTCCTCTTTCTCTATTCACCATGACCACTAGTGCTAATTAATGTCTTTAATCAATTGCTTTGTTCCCACTATTGCAACATATAGATTTAAAATTGAGGAAGATAAAGATATAAACTTTTATGTTTCTGCTTCAGATGTTCACCTCAGTAAGAGTATCCAGATTAAGCAACATTAACCTGACAAATCAAACACTTAACAAGAACTTTAATGATCTCTGTGAGAATCTGCTTAAGGTAAGAATCCTAGTTTCCAGATGTATATATTTATTTAAATAGAGGTAACATGGAATTTAGGTTACGTTGCAAACAACACTTTGTATTTTCTTTAGGCTTACCTTTCAAAATTATAGACTTGTTTTAGGTTGTATCTATAATTAGTTCCTGAGCAGTTCTACAAATATTTAAAATGCTGGATATGATGTTAATAGCTCTTGAGACACATCAAATCAGAATAAAATCTTTGACTCAGCATGTTATAAAAATAACAATATTAAGCTATTGGACAAAGCAGACAACATACCATAAACCTTTAAACCTCAAGTGAAATCACTAATTGAGTCTCAAATAAGAGAAAATAATAGTTTTATTAGGGTAATTATTTTTACTGCATAAAAGAAATCTAGACTTTTGTCTTTCCAGAATAAACCCGATATAGAATTAACATTTTTTTTTAGAATAACACAAATAATGTATTGTATTCAACAGAGTCTATATTTTAAGCTACGATCTATGATTCCCTGCTGCCTTTGTCACGTAAATTTTACAGTGGCTCTTCCAGAGGATGAAGTAATTCAGGTAACTAATTTTGTTCATTTGTTATTAATGCCACTTTGTTTTCTGATTACATTAGATCTTGCAAAATAAACTAGATTAGATTGAGTCACTAGTATGCTGAAGGAGCTTTAATGTGCCACAAGATTTGGTGTTCATTCAATTGTTCACAGTCTCCCTCTGATTATATGAAACAGCACCACAGCACGTTATTGTGCTGATGGAATGCCATCTTTCCAATGAAATAGAAGGTCCTGACTAGTTGCCTTTAAAGCTGCTCTATGGCACATACAATAAAAATATGGCTGCTTAATTCATCATCCTTTACAAATTCTAAATTTGATAACTTCGTTTTGGCTACCTAATTTTTTCTTGCAGTTTCAAGAGGATGCAGTATATTTCTTCACTTTTAATGCATGGTGTGTTTTGTTGGCGTAAGTTATTAAGCAGCTCCTCTGTTTTCAACAAGAGTGTGGCTTCATCTCTGTGGCCAGGGAACAAATTCCTTTATATTTCTTACCTACCTCACAAAGTACAGTGAGACTTAACTCATATTTATAAGATGCTGTGCAATCCTCTGATGAAAGGCAAAGAATTGATGAAAATACAAAGTCCTAATTATATTTTGGTTTTGTTGACACACACTTTTTTTTTTTAAACTTGGCTCAAACATGTTCGGGATCTTTTGACAATAGATCCTAGCCAATATCAGCTCTTAGACCATCTCTGCCATGGAAGGTTGTTTCATATAATATCTGCTGTGTTTCTTCATTCTAGCAATGACTGCCATTTTGTTAGCTTCTAATTGCTATGATTAAGGGTCTTAAACATTGTTATTTATATAGAACATTGCCATTAATGGGTTATGGCATTTCATAGGTATCTCTGCTCACAAGACAGCACCTTGAATATAGTTAATAAAAATGTAAGTGCTGCTAAAAAACAAACAACTTATTTCTATTCCCAATAAGGTGCATGAAGTAAATTTTCCCCATAGTAGAATGTTAATTTTGGCAAAGCTTTTGGAAGATTGTACAAGAGAGATTTTATACTAACAATATGCACTGTGTCTTTTGATTGCAGATCACAGTCACAGCGGTTGCAATAACATTTGACAAAAACCAAGCTTTACAAACCAGTAAAGTCCCTGCAGAAAAAACATTGCAAAGGGGTAAGCATTTTGAGGGAGGTGAAATTATCAATTCTTGATAATCATTTGTATAGGAAAGATGTTTACTGTGTAGTCGATATCACTTTTAGTTTATCAATTCAACCACACACTTCTTCACTAGAGAACTCTCTCTAGTCAACAGACCTGCAACTATATGAAAGAAATTCTTAGCCTTATTCTATGCTCCAATTTTTTAAACAAACCTTTAAATGGATTCTAAATGAGTGGTCTCCTCATGCATTTTTCTGCTGTCACTGTGCTTTGGAAAAAAGGACGTGTTTATCATGGAATGCTTGTGCTTACTCTTATAAATTGCAAAATCTTTTCACAAGATTTTAGGAAATTCATTATTCATAATGCTTAGAAAACTAGGCTAACTGACTTTTTGGAACTCAATGAAGTGTAAAACATTTTGAAGGGAGTGGAGAAGATTTATGCAATTTATGTATGAGCTTGCTAAAGGAGCATGCATGCTAAACTGAAGAAGAATGCATGTTGTAAAGAAATTTAGGTAGACTTTATTTAAACTATTAATGATGGAGGTTGATAATGGGCTACAGAGCAATGGACCTCGAGTTCACTGGTTTAAATCTAGACCAGTTCAATAGTAATTGAAAATAGATCAGTTCAATAGCCTATATGAATTAAACTGATAATTTCAGTCTGGTTCCTGGCACTGAAGTGTTAAGTTCAGGTCACAATTGATATCCTCTCTGCCCTCTCTGCAAAAATGGACTGAGCTTGGAGGTTTGAATTCTTTTCTCACCTCTAGAAATGGCCCTTCGAAGCTAAGTTTGAAAGCGTTCAAATCATTAACTGGCAGGTTGAACTTAAGTGTCGAGGCCTATGCAACTTCTTTCACTAGCACTAAATAGATAGAAGAACCAGGTATCAATAGGAATTTTTAATTAGGTAAAATATAAAAAAAACCTACTGTTGGATACCATTAACTCAGTTAAGGCAGACCTAAAACAGTTGGGTTGGTTTTCCTAAAATATTCATATTTAAGTCAAGCCCTATTGAGTGGAATTCAGATTCTGTCCAAGTAGTTTTGCAGCTGTATTTATTAGCAAACGTCTAATTGCTTATCTGCACTCAAAGTCCATCACTATGTATTTATGTTGAATAAATGTGTTCTAGTCAGTCCTTACTAAATTAAATCTGTAGTGCTTATTTATATTGGCAGGATTTGGGGTTTCTGGTTAAATATCTGTTTAATGTATGTGTGTATTTCTTCTTTGTTGAAGCCTCTACAGACAATGAAGAGCAGCTACAATTTCCATTGGAACTTTGCTCTGATCCTCTCGTTTCTCAACCATTCTCACCAGCTAAAGGTTGGTTAAATGAAAAGAAAAAAATAATTCTATATGGTGTTCCACTCTCTCGCTCCCTCATTGCTGGTGGAGTGTATTCTCTTGAAAGCAGCTATGTACCATGCTTTGACATTCTTTGCTACCTCAGATGTAATGAAATGCTCTGCCCTTCAGTCAGATTTCTCAAGCATTAGATAAGAAGGATTGGTTAGCACACTTCTGTCCCCTTCCTTTGTCCTCTCACTTGTTACTTAACAAGAATTTTCCACCTTCTGCTCCATTTACTGTATTTAAATCCTCATAAGTGGATCCTTTGTCCCTGTGCAGCATTTAGTTTATTGGACTTCTGTTGCCCTGTCCTGTGCTGCCTTGTTTCTTCAAGTAGCACATGTAAAATGACTGCCCACAATACCAGACTCAGAAATTCAAATAACGTTAATAAAATGCATCTCTTAGTTTATTCGTGGCAAGAATGTTTTATCTTGTGAACTTTGACTGTTGGGCTGAGAAAAACGGCTTATGATTTTCCTTGAACAATTTTTTAAATGAAGAGTGTTCATTACTTAAGAGGGAGCAAGTGAAAGGAAACTTAAGTTTTTCCCTGACAAATGGCTATTATATTGCTTGTTTGGTGGTTCTTTCCATTGTTAAACAGCTATTGCATTCGACTCCAAAGGTAGCTGCATTTCAACAGTGGATGAAGTGTTTCCTGTATAAGTGTGTTAAAGGGCCAGATTGTCAGCTCCTGTAAATCAGTTCCATTTACTTACTTATGTATAGTAGCTCAGACTCTGGCCCAAATTGTTTTGGAATGAAATAAGTTTAATAAACAAAGGAGATCATTGTTTATTATGAACATTTCTTTTTGAATGGTTAGCTCCCTCTTCTACCCGTTGTATAACGTCACATATGCTGTAAAAGAGGTTGTTTCAC
This sequence comes from Malaclemys terrapin pileata, assembly GCF_027887155.1. Lineage (NCBI taxonomy): Eukaryota > Metazoa > Chordata > Testudines > Emydidae > Malaclemys > Malaclemys terrapin. The sequence continues at coordinate 119,425,004 of NC_071505.1, forward strand.
CATTGTTCAGATTTTTCAAGAGGTCAATACAGTTAGTTTAGAACAGTATCCTCTTCTGGGTTTTTTTTTTTAATTTTTTGGTTCTTTTCTGCTATGATCAGTTTACCTGTTTTATTACTGCCTGTAAAAGGAAAGGTTGGAAAAACTGGGCATGTTTAATCTAGAGAAGAAAAGGTAGGAAGGAGACATCAGCCTTTGAGTATGTGAAAGATTGATATAAAGAGGATGTTGATCACTTGTTCTCCATGTCCACCAAGGTTAGGAAAAGAAGTAATTGGCTAAGTTTACAGTAAGAGAGATTCAGGTTAGATATTAAGAAAATTTTTCTAACCATAAGGAAAATGTAATGGTGGGCACTCACCCTTGGAGCGCCCCCCTGGAGCTTAAGTAGAACCACAATTGTCACTGCCTCAGTTCCCCGGAGCGTGCTTTCTGTAAATGAAGTGAGGCATATACACCTCTACCCAGATATAATGCGACCCGATATAACATGAATATAGTTCTTTAACTAGTTAATTGCCGCCCAGCTAGTTAAGCAGTTATCTCTCCCCAGGTGGATCTGGGATTGCTCATTCTCCTTAATGGAGTCCACAGTTAAGATGGATGCTTGACCTTAAGGGCCATCCCCCATGATAGATAGCTAAGCACTGGAACAGGTTATCTGGAGAAGTTGAGGAATTCCTGTCATTAGATGTTTTTAAGAACAGGCTAGACACACAACTATCAGGGATGGTCTTGATATACTTAATCCTACCTCAGTGTAGGGGGATGGACTAAATGACCTCTTGAGGTCCTTTCTCCCTTACATTTCTGTGACTCTGTGGCCTGGTCCACAGTAACCCCCCACTTCGAACTAAGGTACGCAAATTCAGCTACGTTAATAACATAGCTGAATTCGAAGTACCTTAGTTTGAACTTACCGCGGGTCCAGACGCGATAGGCAGGCTCCCCCGTCGATGCCGCGTACTCCTCTCGCCGAGCTGGAGTACCAGCGTCGACGGCGAGCACTTCCGGGATCGATCCCAGAAGATCGATTGCTTACCGCCGGACCCGGAGGTAAGTGTAGACCTATCCTGTGAAAGGTCTGGTATACATATACAAATTCTATGCAAAACAGAGATACTTCCCTTTATTTTAAGCTCCACATGGATATTTCAGAGTTATCTTCTTTTGTTTTACTAAGGCATTGGGTATTATGTAGCCTTCCATGTATTCTAGTGTCCATCAGTGAGTGCCCTAGATCTCTCATGCCTTTGAGAGTCAGTGCTTTAACAGTTTAGCCAGTTATACAGGAAGAACAGTTGAAAACCCTGGCATAACCATTTCGACCTCTGGGTTTTTTTCCCTTTATCCCTCTTTCCCCAACTGTAATCACAATGAAGGGAGAGGTGAAACCTTCGTCATTTGTGTGGCAGCAGGAGACCATTCTCCAAAGATTACATTCAATTTTTTGGTAACTGGCTCTCTTAATTCTCCATTAAATTAAGCGTGATGGCATCCCTGATGTGGCACTTTCTTGGTTTCCATTATTTTATTACACAAACTAGCCTTCTTTCAATATGGATTTCAGTGTTAACTCACTGTAGTATTAGTGAGTCTTCAGTATCTTTTCACTCTATTAATACTAGAACACTTATTTGCATACTAGCCACTGACCAGTAGAGGGTAGTCTGTTCATATGTAAATAAATCACCTGCGTCAATGTTCTTCACATTTTGTCATATTGTACAAGTACACTGTTCTGGAATCTTTTAACTAGACAGTTATTTAATCTCTTTTGACTGTTTACCTATAGGCACCAGCGTCTCAATGTAATTATATAACTATCTCAAAAGTAAATTAGCTACTCTGATGATAATCCCCCATATTTTACTTACTGTTCTGTAAGATTATCATTTGCTTTAATGTACTGGCACAGAATCTTTTGGTATATTAAGCACTAATAAAAAAGAGTGCTTTTATCATCCCTGCAACAGAAGTCTGCAAAGACTTATATTCACATAATAGCCTGCAGACTTTTATATATTATCTCATTTTAAAGCTTTCATAATACACTTTATGGCTTCAGTTTGTTGTTACTACTACTACTACTACCACCGCCACTGTACATTAAAGGGACACACAGTCAACTTGATCTAGTGTTGGTAAAGTAAAACCTAAGATTAGTATAACTGAAAAGTTAATGCAAAGAAAATATTTCTCTCTTTTTTTCACTTTTAAATAGTACATTTGGTGGCATTTTTTTGTATATCTGATTTCATAGTTTTGTTGGTGAGTTGTTTGTCCTATCAGTTAAGCTGCACCACTGCTAACAACTCTAGCGAGCAGTGAGTATTTTTTTGTAGACAAGGCTATTGTGGCTCCATGTGATGCTGTGGTTGCTATTTCCATTAGCCATTCTGAGTAGCCAGAGACCAGTGATAATCCGTTTAGCTATGATCAGTTTTAAAAGTACTCTGTTATAACTGACTGGTTTTTAACAGATTGGAAATGCAGGTTTCATAGGAGAGACCTGGATGACTTTTGTAAAACTGTGGTGAGACTGTCAGATGAAAGTACAATAGTTTTGTTGTTCGATAACGACACCTTGATCATGCAAGGACAACATAGGTGGACTTGAGCTCTCCACACATGCTGACAGAGTCTGCCCACATGGTTTTCCTTGCAAGATCTGGGCCTTAGCCTCTGCAGCCATGTTACCAACCCTCTCAATTTAATCATGAATCTCATGGTAGTTGATGGTTTTACTTAAAGCCCAGTTCCTGGAATCCTGTGATTACATGAGAATCTCTGCTTTTGTTTTTAAAGAAATAAGTTCCTAGACCTCATGATTGTGGAGAAAAGTTTGGAAGTGTGACCTGAGTGCACCCTGAAAGCTTAGGAAGCAAAGAAAAAGAGTCCAAAATTTATTATTTTTTAAGTAGAGTCTCGCATACTCTGTTGCTTATGGTAGGCTGAGCTGTACGCCCAATAAGAGAGACCCGCATATTAAGCTGTAGTCCTGATTTGCCCCTCATATCAATGGGATTGAGCGTTACAGACCGACAGACAGAAATGCAATCAAGTTGAGTGGAGGGTCTTGCTTCACTCTGCCAAAAAACTCACCGATTTTTAAACTATTATGATTCTTTGGCGCCTAGTTCATGATATTTGAACTTTGGGAGTTGAGCAATGCTAACAGTTCAGACTTTTACTGAGTAAATTATGGATATATATATAAGGAGGCGGGAAAGGCTGTACCGTGTTTCCAGTATCTCATCTGAGAGTCCCAATTTCTTGTAAAAATCAGCAAAAAGTGGGAGGCTAAATTCAGTGTAGTCTCTCAAGTAGCCATTTGTAGATGAGTTCAGCTAAGCAAGTCTTTCTTCTAAAATGTTTTATGAAGACTTCTATAATCTGAGCAGAACATTTCTTGTGCTCTCAAATGAATGTAGAAGAAAGAGTGAGACAGATACATGATATCTATTGAGAAGGTATTGGATGTCTGCCAATTTCCCATTAAATACTAGCTCTTTAATGCTTGACCCCAGAGTCAGGTAGGACTGAGTTAAATATGTTTCTATGTTCTGTCGTTAGTGTCTTCTTATTCCTCAAGGCTGAGCAGGAAATTCCCTAGGCTACAAACAAGTACTATATAACTAAGCCCCTTTGTTTTCAGTTTAAACCAATTATTTAAAAAAAAAAAAAATCCAGGGCTTTAAAGTAAGTATTCAGTTTTTTCCGATTTCCCCCTACTTTTGTATCATTCAGATATATAAAAAAAACTTGTTTTATTAGGAAAATACATTGCATGAGATATATGTATTATGATGATACACTAGTTTGTGTGTATATGCAAAGCTGTCTATTGAAGCAAGTCTAGAAGATACACACAATAAACAAGCTCTGAAGTGCCTACGCATCTGAACATACTGATGAATTTCATGTACACATTTCAAGCTGTTAGCTGGTAACGGTTTAAAGATCTGACACTCTAAAATGGGAAGAAAACGAAAATCAGTATCAGAATACGATTCAGAACACAAAGAAATTAAAGGAAGGTTAAAACAAAAACCGGAGAAAAGGATGAAGTTGAGAGTATGCTTTGCAAGTGATGTGGCCCAATTATGAAATGTAAATATTTATAGGCTGATAGTTCTAAGTTTGCAACAGTAAACTTTATTCAAATGAAAAGTTTTATTTGGGGATTGTTTTCTTAAACTCAGAGGTGGCATTGTGTTTTAAGTTTTGTTTTAGTTCTGCAGCAAACCACATTGAATTCCATTCATCAAAGTATTTAATCTACTGAATACTTCCCCCGTCCTTCCATCCCCCAAAATAAACCCCGGCATTTACCCATAAAAAGTAATAATAGTTTTTTTTGCACCAATTTTCACCTGTTTTTGTTGTTGTAGTAATAAACACAGATAAATTCCTGGGAAAAATAAAAACTGAAAACGAAGGGCTCTGTGTATAACGGCTTGTTATATAGTATACTACTGAAAACATGGTCTAATCTCAGAGGTGAAAGAAACCATCTGTCATAACAAAGAAAAAAAAAGAGCAGACATGACTATATTTCATAGAGCAACAAAGTCTATAGGAAAACTCAGCAAAGGTGAACCATGTGGAAAAAGCACATCATGGGGATACAGACACAGTGTATTCTGAGGCTGCTCATTTCTCAGGCATGTTTAACAATTGTTCTTGTATAATTCATGTGATAAGGAATGCCTTATAAAATCAATGGGGAATTTGTTAGAAAGTACTAGAAATAATCTTGATAGGGAGGCTGGAGTACATTGAACAAGTATATGAACCTATGGAGAGGAAGAGAAAGTCCTATGGTCTTCATGCTTGTTGCATTCCTTCTCCAAACAATTTTGAGAGCTTTGTAAATGTCTTGAATCTATCACATTTTTTTGAGTATTGTTGTTACTCATTGACTAAAATGGGATTGGAATAAAGCAGTAATAAGTTTTGTAAAGGCTTTTAAAGCCTAGTGGGGAGCCTTCAATGACTGGATCTTTCCCAGAGGGAATAACAGTGGTGATTTGGGCCCAGAATATTAGCCTATCCAGTATTTCTTATCAAGCTTGAATAATTTAACAAAAGGTAGGATCCTCCTGAAACAGATCCCATTTCTGAGCAGAGAAAGCACTCTCAGCTTAGTATAAAAATTGATTCCAGCACTAAAATTTCTTGGTTACGTCACCCTGATTCCGCAGTATTGCTGTGCCCATGTGAACCCCCCTTGACTTCAGTGGAACTCTATACGGGCACTGCAGTCTGCCCACGTACAATGAATTGCAAAATTGGGGCCTTCTTGCTTTATTTTGGGGGGAAGGAATATTCATCTTGGCCTGACTTTTTTTTTTTTTTCTTCTTCTTCTTCTTCCCAAAATGTGAACAAAATTGCTCAGTTATTTGAGTTTCATGGAAGTTAAAACTGTCTCTCTTCAAATAAATCATCTGAATTTTATGTACTAGTAACTGACTAAAAACATTTTAGGAGGAACTGATTACCCCTATGTTTAGGTTGTCCAACACTTTTCATTATAAAAGAATTTTGCGACCTGTTTTGAAGAGTTTTCACACCTCTGTTGTTTACAGCGGGCCTTTGAAATTTTGCACACCAAAAAACTACCTCAAACTAGGGTCTTATTTTTTTTTTTTTTGGTCCCATGAAATTATTGTTTTTTTTTTTTTTTTAAGACCTTGATGGGCATTTCTTAAATAACAATAACTCATAATTTTGGCATCTCAGTAGCTATAGCTGTTTACCCAGATCATGGGTACCAGCATGGGAAGAAGCAGTTTTCACAGAGCTGTTACTTACCTCACCCTGTCTTGCCCACCTGTATGGATGATGAGTGCACTCTGCCCCAAAGTACCAGCAAGTGTTACTGTCATCATTCTGTGGGAAGTATGCTGTGCCAAGTATAGATCTGGTTCAAAGTACTTCCTAGTACTTTCCATGGGGAAACTGGAAGGCACATTATGTTTCTGAGCATCAGTTTCCATCTTCTCCTTCAGGGATAGCACAGTTACGACCTGCACGTAGCTTGGGGCTTGGAGCAAAGCCACAACTAAGTCCATAGGAAGTGCGGTATGCCATCCTCCCCCCTCTCTAATAAAAACCAACATAAAAATTTTTGGAAGGCTTGCTCAGTTTCAGGCAGCTGAGGATGAAAAATTCCATTATTATTATGTAAAAACCTTCAAAATAATGTCTTGTGTGTTGGAACAACCTTAGCCAGTTCCCTATCAACAATTATAACAAAGTTTGGAGCATAGTCAAATATAATTCAAATATCTTAATTTAGATTAGAGTATTGCATTTTTACTGTCCTCTCCTCTATGTAACAGTCACTTTATGCATATCCTCTATGCTCTGCATTTATGTGCACCCAGTCAACTGGGTTAACCATTAATCTGCTCCATTGCATATATAGACTGTTATATTCCTCCCCAGCCCACTGTAATCTTTTATCTAAATTATACAGATTAGGTTCACTTAACCTTTCTTCATAAATCACACTGTAATACTTTTATAATTTTGTTTACCCATCTACAGGTTCTCTCTTGTTTTTGTCTTTTTTTTGTTAGCAAGTTGCTCTAAATAGTACCCAAGTACTTCTGAGTGCCAAGAAGTATGTATAGTTTCATATCACAGTGTGTGTTAGATTTAATGGCGAAGTTGATTGATTGTACTATGCTACCAAAGGACATTAATCAGATCCCATAGAGTGTAGTCTTTACCGAATTCATGTTTGTAATGAGACCCTAAAACCACTATAGAGGGGTTTTTTTCTGCCAGTTTAATCTCTAAAATCCTTTAATAGAAGAAAAAAGATCCTTTGTACAACATATCTGTGCAGTTAATGTTGCTCATATGTTACATGAGTGGAATTCGTTTTGTCTTATTAGAGGTCCTGGAGAATGCAGGTTCCCACACAGGTATACCAGCTGCACAGAGAGGTGAGTTTACTTAATTTAGCCATAAGCCAGAACAGGGTGGACATTCCTGGGCCACTGGTCCACACTTTGGATTTGTCTTCATTCACCCAGGAAGTGTTTACTGGTTGCCTAGGAACGCATGCTCTGCTATGGCTTATTGATATCAGAATATGTTTTTTTAAAAATCACAAGAGATAGTTAAGATTATTTGCACTAATTAAGAGAGTCTTTCTGCATATAACTATATCTGCTAGAGAAGTAGTTCCTCAGAGAAAAGTTTTGTTATTTAATTCATTTTGGCTTACTTCAATGTTAATTTGTATTCCTTTGTTTTTACAGAGTAATGTGCTAATGATCAGTTATTAAAAGGTCCTTGGATGCTTGCCAAACTGTTCTCAAGACCAGTTTCAGGGGTACTAACCTAAAAACAAGACAGTGTCATAGCAGAAAAACAACCCTTCAGTTGCCTTTTTTGGGGAAAAGTAATGCTTCAAAGTGAAAATACTTGCACGTTAAAAATTGAGAGGCTGTTCCAACTCATGACTTTTACCCTAACCCAAACCATATGTTTTCAGGCTGAAGGCAGGAGAAGTGATTGACAGTTACATCCAGGAACTTTAAATTCATGATCAACAGCTCCTTGTGAAAAAAAGAATAGGAATACAAATTAAGATTAAATAGAGCTAAAATAACATTAAGAAACTATAACTAGTTACTTAAGGTGAAGAAGCTAGAACAAGGTGTGATGATTTTATGTACATGTGTTTCCAGTGACGAAGTCACAGTCGGTTGGTTCACAGCTGTGACATCACCAGTAATCAGTACACTGCTTTGGACAACATAGGATAGGGCTGGACATTTAACTTTTCCTTTAAACAGACGTGAAAGGGATATTCATTCTTCCTCAGATACAGAAAATTGCTTCATCAAAAGGAGCACTGAGATGGGCAAGAGACGTCATCCATATTTTTTCTTTGTTTTTTCTTTTGTTTTTCTGTCTGTGTTTTCAGCAACGTCAGTTGATTACAGTTCCTTTGCAGACAGATGCAACAGCTGGATAGAGCTCATTAAACTGAAAGCTCAGACCATAAGGCGTGGATCAATTAAGACAAGTAGGCGTATGTTTCTACCACATTATGATAATCTGAGACATATCTCTGATTTCCCAGTGGTGGAGGGTGGAGTTTCCTACCCAGTAGTGGCATTGCAATTCGAAAGCACAACAAATATCCAAGCGCAAAAACTGCAGATGCTTTCTAGTATCTGTTTAAAAATAAATTAATTTAGGAATTATGAGTTAGTAGTTTAAATGTAGAATGCAGTCTTTCTATTCAAGTTGTTGCTTACTAAAAAACAGTTACCAATAAAGTATATAGCTATAAATAGGCATGTTAATTGTATTACATATATGCATACACTCTGTGGGGGTAGGTGTATGTATAAACTTGGAAAATTTTTGGTGAGAAACAGATAGCAATCACGTAGGTGACAGTCAAACCAATTATCACTAAATTAGCAACTCGTGAGTTATTCTTCAGTAGTTCTTTGGTCGAAGATCTGTCTGTTTTACTTAAATTAGTCAAGATTAAGGTTATCTGAAAGTTGACAATGAAGAATTTTTTAATGGAAAATGCTGCACTGGGGAAACATGACAACTTTCACACTCTTCCTGTAGTAATTTGTTCCTCCAGCAGATATTTATTTCAAAATATTGGCATCTTTTTTCCTTTACCTTCACTGATAACTGATTGTTGTATGTGGAGCTGCTAGCCTCAATGTTTTCTTTTGCAGGAATGCCACTCTTCCAAATAAATTCCATTGCAGCTTTTTGTCTTTTTGCATGCATTGCATGATAATTTCCTTTCTTTCATGACATGGCTGAACATCACAGGCAGCTGAATATAATCACCAAGCTATTTGGAAACCATAAAGAAGAGTTGTTTTGTTTTAAGAACAAGTCACTGATCATACTCAATAGTTACTTTCTTTTCTTTTCTTTTCTTTCTTTTCCACCTTTTTTAGCTGCTTCTCTTGACAAAGCAAGTCCACTGGCTGAAGGACACTTGCGTCACCGTTCTGTTCCATCATGCACCAATTCTACTGTCTCAGTTGTTAAGATGACACCTCTTTCTTTTATACCTGGGGCAAAAATAACCAAGTATCTTGGGATAATCAACATGTTTTTTATTCGAGAAACCACTTCTTTACGTGAGGTGAGCTGCATATTAGGACTTTGCACTTTTTTGTGAATTGATAATAACCAAGCTAAATGAGTTTACTGTCTGAATTAACTGTATGGCACAGAAGAGAGCTGACTTTTCACAACTTAGGCACTGTGTGCTAAGTGACTGGGAGTCTCACAAAGGTGATCCTCTTACTTGTTGTTCCTATGACATTTATAAAAAGGGCTGCTTCATCTTTATTCTTCAAATTGGTAGGAAGAAGTGTCACTCACCCATGTAGCCAGTAAAATAGCATTACATGGTCAGGGAGCTTACCAGTGGGTCCATTATCGTTGGTGGCTAGTTTGGTATAGGCAAAACACAGCACAGCATCCAGACAAAGCTAAAACCAGCAAACGAAAAAATGTATATCCCTTGGGGGCAAGGTGGGGGATAGCTCAGTGGTTTGAGCATTGGCCTGCTAAACCCAGGGTTGTGAGTTCAATCCTTGAGGGGGCCATTTAGGGATCAGGGGCAAAAATCTGTCTGGGGATTGGTCCTGCTTGAGCAGGGGGTTGGAGTAGATGACCTCCTGAGGTCCCTTCCAACCCTGATATTCTATGATTTCAGAGGCTATTGGAGCTCCTTTGGGCCCTAAAACTGAGATTTGCTCAAATGCTAAAAACTGATCCTTAGTTAAAGGAAAAGATCAATGGTAAGCTTTCAAAGCATGCATGGCTTTTGTGGTTCCTTACTTAGTCTTATGCAAGGATTCACAAATTACATATGGCCATTTGAACAAGCAGCATTCCAAGCCTTCCCAGCCACACACATCTGAGCTGCTTCAGGAATGCCATAAATGTTTGAAAAGTCTGCCACTGTGTATTAACCAGTGGAAGCAGCTTACTGTTAGTGGCTATCCTGTAGAAGCTTTGGACAGCCAACCGTCACATTTGAATCTTGCAATTTATGGCCTTGCAATTTACATATCTTTGAAAACTACATGTCATTTTTCAAAGTGATATATAATGTAACTTAATTTGTCACCCTAAGGTCTTAGTTTCTCTGTGCCTCAGTTTCCCCACCTGTATTCTTCAGGACAAGGATCTTTTTTTTACTTCGTTTGCACAGTGCCTAACACAATATTGTCCTCGGATGGAATGTAATACAGTTAGCTAATCATAATATATAAAAATGGTTGCTAATTATATCCACTCTTGTAAATTATTCTGAGCATATGTATAATATTTTCTGTTTATTATTTATTATGATGGTTTAGCAGTTCCTTTATGGAATATGGAGTGGTCCAAGGCCCTTCAACACTTTCAGAGGTGTTTGCAAAATTCTGTGTTTCAAAAAGTGAAGGGTGCCACATATCTGGTTTATCCTGTGTCTTTTAGATACTGCAGTCTACATGTAGATAAACAAAATATTTTCCTTTCTCTTTGTATCATTAGATTATTATACCCACTTACTTGGATCATTATTCTATTGATCTTTTTGCACTGATGCTGTAATCTGTGTAGATTTAGATTTTGACAGGGTATGTCTGATGCAGATGATTAACTGGTGTCCATATTTTGGGTTTCTCACTGCAGTTGACTTTCTTTAGGGTTGTATGCATGGAAATATTGTGGAACAATAAAAATAATTTTGGCCTTTTATCAATTAATCATCATATATATTTCCTGTTTTCTGGCTCCTAACCTCTTTACCAGTGAGTGATACCTCCTTCTATAGTAACTGGGGCGGTCAAAACTTGTCATTCAGGTTTCTAAGATTAACTGTGCCCTTTTTGCTGCTTGCCAGTGGTGCAGAAACAAGTGTTCCTGCCTTTCATCTTCCATTCCTAGCTTTTGCAGCTATTTTGGCTCAAACACTTCAGTTTCTTTCCTCAGTCCTTTCTGTCTTCCTTCAGGGTGGCTGTTAGTGGAGACTCTCTTCTCCCCTCAGGAACCATATGTGGAGCAGTACACTTCAGTGTCCTCTCCACTCCTCCTCCCAATTTAGCTGGCATGGCACAGCAGATAAACAAGCAAAAAAACCACCTTACGTTTTTCTCTCCATGTGAGAAATCCTATTGGGGTCAACAGAAGGAAAGCTCTGTCACAACTGTGCTCAGGGACCTCATTCAGCCAGGGGTAGAACAGAGAGCACAGCTTCTGTGTCTGGTTTTCTTTCCACCACATGCAGGAGAGACTGTGGAAAAAGCAGGCTGTCATCAGCAGGCGTTGGACCACTGTGACAAAAATGGGGCTGTAACTGGAGTTCTTTAAGATGATTACACAGATCCACATGACTCCTCTTAGTTCCTGTTTCTTCAGGAATTTGAGTCAGTGGAAAGAATTGAGAGGCTGGCCTTGCCTGCAGCTCCACATATTGTTTCAGATCAGAAAAATCCAGTCCCCTGAAGAGTATGTCCACAATTCCAAACACCCAGTTTTCTAGGGGGTCCCAACAAAAATGTGGAGGAGTGTCTTAAGTGTGTGGGTATATACAGGTGATGATTTTGAAGAATTCTAGTTACAAGTAAATAACCTCTTTATTCTATTCTTTTTATTCATGTAGCAGGATTTTTTTCATTTGTTTTTCAGCAAATGCTCATTCACCCATAAGCAGGTGATGCATAACTCTCAGAACAAGTTCAGTCTTTATATTTTATAGGTCACTTTCTACAGAACAAGATGTTGCTCCTCTAAAATATATACCAATCAGCATTCATTGGAAGAGAATCATTTTAAAGGAGAGAAACATAAGTAAGATATCCAGTGCTATTTTTAGTGACAGTTACATAAAATCCACTTGTGTTTGTTTTTTCTTTTTAGGAGGGCGGTGTCAGTGGCTTTCTCCATGCTTTCATTGCTGAAGTGTTTGCAATGGTGAGGGCTCACGTTGCAGCTTTAGGGGGGAATGCAGTTGTCTCGTACATAATGAAACAGTGTGTTTTCATGGAGAACCCCAACAAAAATCAGGTAAATTGTGATTGAAATGACAATTTTTCTGACAATTAAAGAACCAACTGATATCCTATGTAACCAATCTTAGCGGAAAATACCCATGTAGGATGAGGTTATTCTAATCAGTCCACATAACTACAAGGAGAAGTAAGTCTCTCTCTCTTTTTTTTTTTTAATATAGTTATGCGGACTGGGGAGAGATCTAGTGGGCATAATCTGACCCAGTGGGAGGTATTTGATTTGTTTGGGGTTTTTTTATTTTTATTTTAGAATTAGAGTTAACATATCAGAAAGATATAGCAAGAATATAGGTGAATGAATTTCATTGATTTTAGTGTTAAGTCCAAAGGCTGAAAATATGCTCCATAAAGGATATATTTAATTATTTAAAAATTATCTGTCCTCGCAGGCACAGTGTCTAATAAATGTCAGTGGGGATGCAGTGATCGTTGTACGTGAATCTGAATTAGAAATGGTACCAGTGCAACCATCTGCTGCTGTCTCTCAACCCGCAAGTGCTGGAGATGTCACGACATGAAACCAGAAGAAATGGAATGGCTCTGCCCGAAGTAAAAAGATCTCTGCAAAATGTGGGAATTTTTAGCTTTACCTCTTCAAAAATCAGTAATTCTCCAAAATATTACAGTCAGCTAAATCTGAGACAATCACTAACCTTCGTCCATCAACTTACATAATAGCCAGGGCAACATTTTATTGGCAAGTACCCTGTAATTCCATTTTTTTAATCACTAGCCCCGTGAAATCTAGACAGATGAGGCATTGATCTAAAGGAATTCCATAGAGCTCCTGAAATAAAACAGGAACTTACCTGTGTTTTTTCTTTATGTAGTTGTTTGACAGGGCCAGAACAAATAATAACTCAAACAGTATCTGAGTCTGATAATGCTTGTTCATGTTAATTTACTCTTAGTTAATTTAAGAAACAAAAACTGGAAGATAATCAAGAAACTGGAATCAGCTGCCTTTGAATGAGCAAGAGATCATGAACCGGTTTAAAAAAATATTACCAAATAAGCAATCGTCTGATATTAAGTCTGTAACGAGCGTTAGCTCATGGAACTTTGAGAGCAAAAAAGCACCAGAAATGACTGTCTGAATTTAGCAGCATGCTAAAATGTTTTTCAACTGTTTGTGAACTAGTGAATATTTTTATTGTACAACATATTTTTTTATTTTAAATGTTCGTTATTGTTGCTGCATTGTAAGCATAACTATGGTAAAACAAAATAAATTATTATATCTGGTTCAGGTATTAAAAGTTCATTTCAATATTAACATTTGTACAATGCTTTTTTTTTATTTTTTCAAAGAGTCTGCAAAATAATGTCTTAAACTACTGAAGTCCAGTTTTTTAGGGCATGATCTTGCAATATTGATATAGACAAAGTCAGAGAGACAGTCACCTGCATATTTGGATGCAGAATCAGGCCCTCTGTATTTTGCTATTTGGAAATGCCTGGCTAACTTGAGTAAAAGAACAGTTAAAATATTTTAACTGACATTAACTTCTGCAAGTCAGGTTTCCTTTCAAATACAATAATTGGGAGATGATGGGTACTGCAGGAAAAGGAAACAATACATCTCCAGCAAATCGTTTGAAGACTTTGGTAGAATAATATAAAGACATGGAAATGTGTTGACAACATCTAATATGGAACTTGAATAAATGTGTAAACTTGAATGTAAATAGTCTGTGTAGTCAGACCCAAATATCCCATTGTATATGAGCATGAAAATCATATTCCTCTTTGTACAATAAATTTCTGTATAAAACCACTGGATTTTGTTTGTTTGTTGTAGGTCAGCACATAATATCTACATGCTGAAGCTTTTGGAATGGCATGGCAAACTCATGGCAGATCATAGAATATCAAGGTTGGAAGGGACCTCAGGCGCTCATCTAGTCCAACCCCCTGCTCAAAGCAGGACCAATCCCCAGACAGATTTTTGCCCACAGATGGCCCCCTCAAGGATTGAACTCACAACCTGGGGGTTAGCAGGCCAATGCTCAAACCACTGAGCTATAAAGAACGGTAGAGATTAGTAATCTCTTTAACAAGTTTTTGAATTGGGTGCCCTTAATGGGGAGTTTGTTCATCAAGCTTAATTACATTATGTTAAATTATGTGGCAGTGATCAGTAAAGCTTCTCTTATTTGGGTATGTCTACACTTGCAGAGTTTTTGCGCTGTAAGTTTCACCAGTGATAGGGAACCGGTGAAAGCAAAGCGCTGGTTTGTGCATTCACTTAATTCCTCAGGCATCCGAGAGTGTTTACATTAACAGCACTTCCATTGCCATGAGAGCAGCGCTCTAGGGCAGCTATCCCACAGTGCAGCTCTCTCCAGTTTGACAATGGGTCTTGTGGGAAGGGGAAGAGGAAGGGGTGATCGCGGGGCATCCTGGGTCCCTGCACAGCCTCCTCTCCCCAAACACTGATAAGCTCCAGTAGCTCAGCATTGCTCCAAGCAGGGGATCGCTTGCTCCCTGGTGCAGGCATTGTCACCTGGCCAGATAAGTGAGCACTTGCCAAGAAAACAGGAAGGGGAGTTTCAAAGTTCCCAGGGCTTTACAGAGGGAGGGGCGTATATCCGTTTACCCGGCAGCAGAGCTGCTGGCTAGAGTGTTCACCTAGCCACTGTGGAATATCCTCCGGAGGCTAAAAGCTGTGTAAACAGGAAGACGTGTCTTCACTTGCACATCACTGTAAAAGCATCACTGGCAAGAGTTGTACGCCTCTCGTGGAGGTGATTTTCTTTTTGCGGTGAAACTTCTGAGTATCACTGCAAAAAGTCATTGGCAAGTGTAGATGCTCCCATGGCTTTTGCACAAAAAAGGGACTTTTTCCGCTTTTAAATGGCAAGTGTAGACATGCCCTTAACGTCTAGAGCAGTGATACTCAGACCCCAGTGATTCAGGAGCCAAATTAGTGATCAACATTACCCAAAAGAGCCACAGTAGTGTGAATTCATTGTTTCATTTACTATTTATATAGATATATAATTAGTTTCAAAGCAAAATGACTGACCAAGTATTATTTTATCAATTACAATTGATTAATAACCTAGTAAAAGCACCCTGATTGGTTAATAATTAAATCTCACAGTGATTTAATGTGTGCTGCAAAGAGTTACAGGAGACTCATTAAACTAGTGGATAGTAAAATGAAAGTGGCCTCTACTCATTTGATTGGCTGTGAGTGAACCAGAAGTTGACTTGTGCCAATTTGCTCCTCCATATGAGTACAATTGATTGGAATATTTCGATTTTCAAATATGATTTAGCTGGATATTTTTATAAGGTGTAATATGTATGGCTGCATCTACTCTAGAGGTCAAATCATGCCACAAGGAAGATGTAAACATTTCCAAATCCCAGTCCCTGTTATAGCCCAGGCAGTGCTCCAAACAAGGCTATTCAGCGTCACAGCGTAATTTTGCATATAGCAAGGCATGGTTTTATCGTACAAGACAAACTGGAAAAAGGTTAAATCTTGATCCACAACCAGTTTAAAAAAGTCATTTTACAGTTGTAGGATTCTCTAAATGTTATTCTGAAAACTTCAAGATGAGAAGAAACAATGTTATCATTTCAAGAAGAGAAAAAATTTTCACATTGTATGAACATTTTAGAATAGAAGAAAATTATTTTCTTCAATTGAAGTGGAAAGATGGTATCTCAACTGTCCCCATGGGCGTCTCACCAAATCCGAATGGCTATCCCAATGAGCTACTTATATGACAAAATATTTCTGTTAAAAATTGATTAGATAGGAGATTGGTAATGACAGATGAAGCCTTTTACGTATAGATCATTGGTTAGAATCCATATTGTCTGTGATCCGGTGTGCCTGGGGTAGCCTTCACTGGAAATGCCAAGGTTAGGGTAGGCTGCAAAAGGGAGAGCAGATACTGGTGGGTAACACTGAAAACTCCCCAATCAGTCACCAACTGTGCTGCTGATCTCCCCCACTGGTTATCAAGAAGCAAAAAAAGAAATCACACAGCCCCCTTTATTGCATTCCAGTTCTCTGGCTCCCAATCAGCACCTAGGTCCAGTACAGTGAAGTTATTTTAAAAAACTGTGCTCACCTGTACAAAATGTTCTTTGACCCCAAAGAGTCAGCCATGTTACAGGGCCAGGTCTGTACAGGTTTGGATCTTACCCAAAATACCACGTTGCCAGCCAATCCTTTAGTATCTAAAACTAAAGGTTTATTATAAAGAAAAAAGAAAGAAGAAGAAGAAGAGAGATGTTAAATGGTAAAGCAGTCACATACATACAAAGACTTCAAAGTCCATATATCAGTCTAGCAGTATTGGTGAGTTTGCTGGTTTGAAAGTCCCTCTGGAACACATACACAGCTTGGATGGGTCATTCAGTCCTTTGTTCAGAGTTTCAGTCTGTAGAAAAGTTACTCGAGGAAAGCAGCAGGATGGAAGATAAGAAGCAGGATTGAAGACAAAATGGAGAAGATACAGCTGCCTTTTATAGTCTTTTGCCATGTGTCTTGTGCTTCCTTTGTCTCAAACACACGCTGTCCAGCACATGGCTTGGAAACCATAGAGTTTTGTCCACAGGCAGCCCCTGCATGCCTTGCTAAGTCATAAGGTGTATCCCTTGCCTTCTGTCAATGGGTCAGTTGTATAGCTGATGGTCCTTAATGGGCCATCAAGCAGGCTAGGCAGTGCTGATGCCAAACTGTCTGGAGGGTGTCACCTAGAAGCATAGCACAAGTTTTGAAATACAGACATACATACATATCTATAACCCGTGATACAAACATATAAGCAAGATAATCATATCTGGCAATTTATAACATTTTTGCTGTATCTTACATGGCCTGACTGGCACAACTCATTGCAATTTTACAATATTGATAAGCATAATATCCACAAGTGTCCCCCAGATTCCATACAGTGTCCTCCATCCAGTTTGGCTGGCAGACAGACTAGGCCAAGTGGCCAGAGAACTATCCTTTCTTCTCAAATTGGTCCTTCCAGGGTTGTGAGGAACTCTGGCATACAATGTTGACAAGTTGTCCCAGAAGATTGGTAATTCATATCCTCCCATTTTTATCTTCATTGAATCTTCCACCTACTCCATTATGTCTGGAATCTCTTTCCTGACATTCTCTATCATGCCTCCAAGCTCTCGGAGTCCCTCCACCCAAGTCCAACTTTTATCATAATGATTAGAAATCCTAATCTTTTGACAGAGAATAAATAAATGTAAATTTTTAAAAAATTTCAAGAAAAATAGTGAAACTTGTATGCTATGTACTAATCATAGAATCATAGAAGATTAGGGTTGGAAGAGACCTCCGGAGGTCATCTAGTCCAACCCCCTGCTCAAAGCAGGACCAACCCCAATTAAATCATCCCAGCCGGGTTTTGTCAAGCCGGGCCTTAGAAACCTCTAAGGATGGAGATTCCACCCTCTCCCTAGGTAACCCATTCCAGTGCTTCACCACCCTCCTAGTGAAATAGTTTTTCCTAATATCCAACCTAGTCCTCCCCCACTGAAACTTGAGACCATTGCTCCTTATTCTGTCATCTGCCACCACTGAGAAACAGCCTAGCTCCATCCTCTTTGGAAGCCCCCTTCAGTTAGTTGAAGGCTGCTATCAAATCCCCCTCACTCTTCTTTTCTGCAGACTAAATAAACCCAGTTCCCTCAGCCTCTCCTCATAAGTCACGTCCCAGCCCCCTAATCATTTTCATTTGCCCTCTGCTGGACTCTCTCCAATTTATCCACATCCTTTCTGTAGTAGGAGGCCCAAAACTGTATGCAATACTCCAGATGTGGCCTCACCAGTGCCGAATAGAGGGGAATAATCACTTCCCTCTGATGGGATCGGGATGATGAAGTGGGATTCCCTCCCACTTCACTGATGAATCATACTTTTTCATTATACTTCATTCTCTATTTGTCTGTTCATTTAGTTTGTAAGGTCTTTAGGGTGGGGACCCTGTCTCCTCTATATTAATTAAAAGCCTCATGTAGTGTTAGCACTATATAATGGTGGAACAGTGTGGGGAAGCTGACTCTAAGAATGCGCTGTTGATAAATAGAGATATTCATTTTAGTGCTATCAAACTGACATTTTTCATAAGCAAAAAATAAACTATCAACATTCTTATGGTCAATATATATAGTCTATAAATAGAATATTTCTGATCGTTTGGACTAATATTTTAACATCAAAGAACATTATTTTATAGAAAATACATGGAAAGACTGTGTGTATAATAACCTAATTTAAATACTAAAATAGATTTTTCTATATCAAAATGATTTTTCCATATCAATATACAGAGCCGAGAAGCAAGCCACAGTAATTGATTTACCTAAAATGTTCTATCTGTCCATCAGCTGATTTTCCTTGATGCAAGTTGTAATATGAAAAGAGTTTTAGTGATGGCACTCTTGTTTCATCCATTTTTGGAGATGAAATGAATTCTGACAACTGTGCAAAATTTCCTTTTATTTGAAAACCTGAATCATTTCAGTTGGGGTTATAGAATTTGACTTCCTTTTTACATCTTGAATTGTTGTGCAGTTGAAGGTAAAATTAAAAGTTTGGTGAAATGTGAACTCTGCTTTACTTTTCCAAAACAAGAATAAATCCAGCAAGGATTTTGTCTTATTTTTAGACAATCCTTGTTCTGTGTTTGATACACTTCCCAGCAATTCACTTGCTGTTATCTATTCCCCTTTTGCTTGCCGACATTATGCAATTTCTCCTCTTCAAGCATGAACAACTTTTTAACTAAATTGAATTAGATAGTGTGATGCGGTTCACAGCCCCCACAGGAGACTGAGGAAGGAAAGGAAAGCCCCTACCCATCAGCAGCTACCAAGCATGCTCCAAATGGAGGATCTCCTTAAAAGGGCACACCAATAGTCAAGTTGGGGAGGGGACGAAGCAGGCCCTGTCTTGTTCCGTCCAGTCCTGAGAGAGCCCGTTTACAGCTTCTGGAGACAAAGCAATCCACAAAAGAGGGTTTGAGCAGGGGGTAAGACCCAACCAGGAGGAAGGGTTCTGTACTCTCTCCCACACCCTAACCCCCTCCCACACTCCAAACCCCTCAACCCCAGCCTGGAGCCCACTCTGACACCCAAGACCCTCATCCCTGGCCCTACCCCAGAGCCCTCACCCCCTCCCGCATCCCAACCAACTGCCCTACCCCAGAACCCCCTCCCACACTCAAAACCCCTCAGCCCCACCCCCCAGCCCCCACCTGTACCCCAAACCCCTCATCTCTGGCCCCACCTCAGAGTCTGCACCCCCAGCCGGAGCCCTCACCCCCTCCCATAACCCAACTCCATGCCCCAGCCTGGTGAAAATGAGCCAGTGAGCAAGGGTGGGGGAGAGCAAGCAATGGAGGGAGGGGATGGAGTGAGTGGGGGCGGGGCCTTAGAGAAGAGGGAGGGCAGGGGTGTTTAGTTTTCTACAATTAGAAAGTTGGCAACCCTAATTTTGAGGTATCTGATTTTTCAGAGAGGTGTTTAGCACTTGCTGAAAATCAAACGCCTGTGTGGTGTCTCAATTTGGACACCCAAAATCACTAGCCTCTTTTGAAAATCCTAGGCATGGTATTTTCACTATAAGTGGAGTCTCAGTGTACTGTAGTCACTCTATAGTGATGGCTGCAGAACACCAGAGCCCCTTCTTCGCTCAGTGGGAGACCTACAGAGCACTAGCAGCAGAGGTGCAGTGTACTCCTCTTGAGAAACCTGGGGACAGCATGTGTCATGCCTCCCCTGCCAGCCACCCACCAGACTGCTATGAGGGGATACAATCCTCTGGATCCCTAGGTGGTTTACGCATCTGGAGTCCACCCACTATCCCTTGGATTCCATACACTACCCAGTCTTGGGAGCTCTAGGTACACACGTGGACTTCAGACCCTTTAACATTCTCTCCTGAGAGCTAGATGCAGCTGTCCAGCCCTTGAGGAGAGCGCGGTTCCTTCCACTGCCACCATCCCTTAAATACCCTCTGCCCAGAATCCCAGAGAACATGACACACTTCTGGTTTATTGTTTAACTCTCAGGAGGCATGTGACAGTTGTGAAGCAAATAGCAGTTAGTTTTCAAAGAATTTTATCACCATTGCTGTTTTATACTTAACAGATAAAGAACAAGCGAGTACAGATCATATAGAACACAACAAACAGCCTACATTCAGTGCCCCTCTCTAGCTTGTCCTTCCTTTGAGAAACCATCTGTGTCTAGAAAAACAGGCCGGGCCTCCTATACCCACATACTGTGTTGCTTTACCCTTTTCTTGAGCTGGATAAAAAATAGCCAAAGACCCCAAATTGATCTGATCCTCCCTTTTTATAATTTCCAGTCTCTGTCAGGTGACTCCCTTGCAGCTTCCCCAGGTGATTACAGGCCCCGCCAGATGACTTCATTGTCAATGTGACCTCTCCCCTGACAAGCCACTGCTCCTGGTTAGGAGCCAGCCAGTCTGTTGTTTAGAGCTATTACATTTCAATAGGAGAACAATCAATATCAATGACCCTTTTTTGTTATTATTTTGGAATTTCAGCCCAACACGGAGGCAAACGCACCACCAAGAAGGCAAAAGGCTACCCTTTCAAAATGGAGTTTGCAGCTTGGTACAGATACATCCAGAGAGTTCAGGATTTCATGCAGACTTAATAATTTGTACAGAAATTCCCCAGTTCATCACAGCATGATACTCTTCAATGTGGGAGAGATGGGAGTACCAGCAGCATAGGGAAGTACACCATGATCCATGTAGCAAAAGGGGGAAAGAAAAGAGAGCCATAATGGAAGAGCAGCCAGCAGTGGGGTAGGAGGGGAGCCAGAGTTGTTCCTAGTGCTTTGCACTGCAGGTGGGAGGGCTATAGCAGTGGAAAATGCATCAGCCCAAGGTACTGAGGTCAATTAGATCATGTAGCAGCTGGGGAGGGCTTGTGGAGAAGGAAGCTGCCCTGTACAGTTCCTAAAGTTTTCCGAAGCTAGGACTTGCCACACAACGTAGGTCTAAAATGCTGTAGAGTAAACCTGGTCTTGATACTGATCAGTCCCTTTAGCTTCTCATTAACTGCAGATTGTCAACCTTTGCAGCTTTCAGTTGATCTCAGCTGTGCCTCTCTCTGCCCAATACCAGGAACTGGCTGTTTTCTTTACCACTCATCCTCTTTCTGAATCACCCTGAGAAGAAAGCTATTACTTTTACCCTAAGCAAGCCAGCTCTAGCTTAACTGAAGGGATCCTCGACTAACTAAATCAGATGTTCTCCTTTTTGCTAGAAGATGGGGGGAAAAAAATGTCAAGATACCTCTGAGGTGCGGGCCAAGCTGCCTGTGTTGTGTCCTCTTGAGCTCTTCTGATAAAGCAAAGAATGCAAATCAAAACCAGGAGAAACTCACAAGCACGGATAGTTGCAGTGACTCGAAAGAGAGGGAACAAATGAATGAACTGTAAGTACGCTTACACTAGAACTTAATTGCATTTGTGCACATTCCTTCCCTTCTTCTTCTTGCCTGAGTTTGTATCAGAAACAATCCATAAAGAAGAGATTATGTTCCAAGGGAAACTTCCACCAACAGCTTAGAAAGTTCAAACACATCAATGAGCTCAGAATATCTGAAAGTCAGGTCCCTTGTTGGTACTCAAGCATGGATTCGGGTGTCTGACTAATCAGGAAATCCTGGCATAGCCATTCACCCCCCCCCCCCCCCGACACTTTTATAAGTAAATTGTTGTTGTAACTGTACTTGTGACTGAATCACAAAAGCTGCTGCTCAGATTAGGGAGCAGTATTATATAGAGTGGCCCCTGCTCTTAGCTTAAACATTGAGCAGAGCACAGTATAATTGGGAAGCATGCAACTTGAAAATAGAATTTCAGGTCAGCTGTCTGCTTCTCTGACATCTGTGCTCTGCTCCACTCTCAGCACCTACAGACTGGTGAGGATGTGGGAGCTAATGGAACTTGAAGCTTTTGTTGACTCAAGGGGCAGGTCTACACAGATATCTGCTCCCATGATATCCACTGCTCATCTCCAACCTAGTGATCAGGATAGGAGACAAGTTGTGTAGAAAACTCCTCTAGCTCAGAGTCCCAACCTGCCCTATTCCTGGGCTTTCAGGAACTATGTCCCACCAGATTTTGTCTCCAAACCTTGTAAAGGTGGTGGGTAAATTACTTATCTTTCTGCCTCAATATACGCATCTGCAAGGGTTTGTGAAGTTTTAAACTTTTGAAAACATTTTAATGTGCCCAGATGAAGGATGCTATGGAAGAGCAAAATATTATTCTCATTGTAATCTATTGATTCCTCTAGAGTTGATGTTGGCTATGGCCAAGCATGTATTGCCTTATTTGGTCTTTGCTAGAACATTAAGCCTCTCTAGATCTGGCTTGATTTCATCAGCCTGAAAGGCATCAAAGCACACAGATAGCACATCTAGCAACTTAATGAGAGATCCAAGTGTAAGGAGAAGGTAGACACATGCAATATAAAAAAGGCAAATGCCAAGTGTGTGATGGTTCTGTGTCTGTGCTGGCTACGGAGAGAGTGCTTCCTTTCAGTTCTTAGACAGTGATACATGGAAGCTTTCTAGTCTGAATCACTAAGGATTTTATTGGCAAAATTCTTAGCAAATAATAGCGTACTACAGTAGCGCTCAGTGGGGGGGCCTGAGATCAGGGCTCTGTTGTGCTAGGTGCTGTACAAACACACAGTAAGAGACAGTCCTTGCCCCAGAGAGTGTATAGTGTAAATAAACAAGACAGACAAAGGCAAGGAGAAAGGAAGTATTATCACCTCCATTTTATAGATGGGGAAATGGAGGCACAAGAATTCTGATTGGCCAAACAAGGATGTGTGACAGAGTTGGGAACTGAATCCCATTCCAGTGCCTTTACCACAAGCCCCTCCTTCCATGTAATTTACATGATGGGTAACCAGTTGTCAAGTTTCAGGCATTTTCTTGCAAAAGGAAAATGTGAATTTCCCAATTTCTGAAACTCTGAATCCTTTATTCCAAATACATTCTGGCTTCCTTGCCAAACCTAGTAAGTCTATAGAGACTCTGCCTGGTATAATAGAAATGCCCAGGCATGCTTTCCCTCTTATGCACTGTACATTTCAAAACAAAACAGCTGTACAACAGGATACTGTGCTAAAAATGATACCAAGTCTGCTGAATGGAATGGTCTGTGATATTGCATCTGCTGTCATTCTAGCTTCTTGGTTAATACACTGCATGAAAAATGGACCTTATAGGGCACAAGCTAACAGTTTACCTGAGATTTGAGTCTAATGCATAAATCAGTGAACACTATGTATATGTGTGGGAGCCAGGGCTTTACATTGTTTGTATGTATTATGTAAACTGCTTTCATGTGTGTATTTGTAAATGTTTAATGTAAACCTGTATGTTACCACCAGATTGCTATCTCGGCAAATAAAAATGTGTAGTGATTGTCATTGCTGTGTATATAAACATGCCCTTAAATTATGGGTTGGGAAGCCAGTGTTTTTGGTTTTGTTTTATTTTTAAGACCAAGTGCTGTATCATTTTAATCAAAGTAAAACCTTATCTGGAGATCTTGGGGAACATCTGAAATTTTTGGATAACTGGACCTTAGGCACCTGGGAGCTTCTGCTCTAATGAACTCTTAAGTTATGTCAGACTGAAAAACTTCTAAGCTTTGAAGAAATGGAGTTCTGTTCTGCACTCTAGACTTGGTGAAGCCAAGTGGAGGCATAGCTGGTGGCAGCTTTAGTTGGCTCACAGACAGCACAACTCTTCCTCCTGTTCTCTTCCATCCCCTGTCCAGCCTCCGTTGTGCTCCCTGGCTGGCTGGCATCCTCCTTTACCAGCATCCTGTCTTGTGCTGCAGTTTCCCTGCTTGCTGTCTTTGCCCTGGTCCTGAGCTACTACCGTTCAGCTGCTAGGTGCCATAACCAAATTCTGGCCATTCTAGAGTTTCAGTGAACTGGAGTTTGGTTAATGGGTATTGACCTGTGTCTAGTACGTCCTTTGAGTGGGACAGACTCAGTAGTCAGTAGGCCTTTTCCATCACTAACGTCTATGATCCCCGTTACTCACGTGTGTGTACACTTGAAATTATATAGTACCATATGTACACCCCTGCCAGCCACTGGGATGGCTAGGGAAACAGACTTTGGTGCTGTGAAAGGGGAAAATGTGTATAGTGACCTGGCTGGAGGGCAGAAGCAGCAGGAGCCTGTGGAGTGAAAGGGAGGCTGCAGATTGAGAGAGGCAGAGGATGGCATGCAACTATGGGAGTGACTGTCAACCTCGTGAGCTATTCCTATTCCCCAGAGTGACCACGAAGATGTACCATTCTAGCGGTGACTGGAGCGTCCTGGCACAGAGTTCCAGTCAGCCAGTTGTTATAGGGAGGTAGGGAATTTTGATAGTAGTGGAGAGAGGCTGGGAAGGGAGGGAGAATAAATGGAAGGTAAAATAGAGAAGGCAAATGAGGAAAGGCAGAACCCCTTAAAGAAAAAGGGCAAAATGAACAAGATGAAACATCTAAAAAGAAAAAAAAATATATAGAAAGTCTAGTGTCTGGAAAACAGCTGTTAGTGAAATGGTAGAATGGAAGTGAAGTTTAGGAAGAGAAAAATGAGTCCCCACCCAAAACAAACATGGAACATGTTAAAAATACAGCATTGCTGCAGTAATAATAATACCTAGCTTTTATGCAGTACTTTTCGTCAGTAGATATTATAGTGATTTACAAAGGAGGTCAGTACCATATCCCCATTTTACAGATAGGGGAAACTGAGGCACAGAGGAGCAGTCACTTGCCCAAGGTCATTCTGCAGGCTAGTGGCTGAGCTGGGAACAAACCCAGGTCACTTGAATCCCAATCCAGTGACCCTACTTGGTTAAATTAGCAGACTTGGCAACTTGCCAAGGCTCCCTGGTTCTTCATCTCATACATTCATCTTAAATCCATTCATTTCACCCTGTAATAACTGTACAAAACACAGATGTCAGTAAGCCAGATCTAGTTCTTTGCTTCATGCTGTATAATGGAAGGGTGGTGTCTAACACAGCCTCTGCTGTCCGGGTTTTATTTGAAGAGGTCCCTGATTTTTGCATGTATGACAGAAAACCAACTGGATAACTTTGCACACCTCAGCATAAGGCAAGGAGGACTGGGAAGGTGATGTGACTGTGCTTCTTATCTTCCATGCCACACTTGTGTGTGTGTGTGTGTGTGTGAGAGAGAGAGAGAGGTTAAGGTGGGGCTAGAGCTCTTGCAACAGTTGCCCTTCAGAAGCCCGAGTTGAGTGTATTCAGTTTCTCAGTGGAGTAGTATTGGAGTCAGAGATGATTGTGCCTGGTGACTTCACTGTACACCAGAGGATGATTCTTCTGTGTCAGTTCAGTATTTTGTAACATGAGTTTGTCCCAAGAGTATGTTATTGTTGGCTTATCTCATAAAGTTGGCCATGTATTTTGTAATAATACACAAATAGACAGAAAACATTCCTTTTTCAGAGGTTTGAAGGGCACACATGCTGGATGCATAGCTGGCATCTTTTATTGATATTTTCTTTTTAGCAGGCAATGGAAGGTTAGTTGCCACTCACTAGTTATGTACAAAGCAGTGGAAAGAGAAGTTATACCGAATGACTTGTGAAAGTTAAAAGATAGGTTCCTACAGATGTTGTGTTCACTTAGCTGTAGATATGTGAATGAACCACACTTGCAAATATGTGTGTAGTGTGCATTGCTCTGTGTGTGTGTGTGTGTGTGTGTGTGTGTAATATTCTCTTCTCTGGTTAAATATTGTAACTATAGAAGTAGTGGATTAAGATAAGAGGATATTCTGGAACATGTTACCCCAGTGTTCCTAGGGCACTCTGGAATGCTGGTAGGCAGCTTTTCAGTTTCTGAAGGCTATGTATTTTGCAGACAATAGGTTACTTGGTAAATATGAAACACACCTACTATAACTGTACCCATTTAACAGCTACCCATTCTCTATTGACATAAAGGGGTTTGCTTGTTTTAAATTACTATCCACTGGGATGAGACAAATACTCGTGGAGGCACTATTGTTTTGTACACTCAGGGTGAGATTGAGCTTCCTCTGCCTTGGTGTGCAAGAAGTGGAGGAGGAAGGAACAAACTGTCTTTCCATTTCACCTCTTGCTTATTTGCATGTGAACTAGCCACATCTTGGTCTTTGCACTCCTGACCCCACTGAAGTCAACTGGAGTTTCTCCATTCACTTCAGTGGATGCTGAATTCAGTATCTGGTATACAGATACTGGGAGCTTCTCATTCCATGCCCATAATCATGTACACTGAAAAAGCCAGGCTAGCACAGAGAAGGATGTATGCTGTTCCCTTTCAAGGTCTCCTGCTCTGCTGTTCACTCTCACCATGTTCCTGAAGGCATTCTGGCTGGGTCAGCAAAACTATTTCGGCAGGCTCTGGCTAGAAAAGTTATGAGACACCCTGGCCTTAGTCCTTGTACAGCACTGATAATTGTATTATGTCCCTATTATTGTTTGCACTGGTCATTGACTATGTTATGAGGAAAGTAATCGCAGAAGGTAACCAAAGAATTTTATGGACAAATGATAAAGCACAGTTGGATGACCTCGTTTTTGCTGATGACATTGTCCTCCTTAGTTTAACACATCACTTAGTGGAAGAAAAGACCCAGCTGTTGATCAACATAGCAAACAAGTTGGATTGGTTATCAAAAGCGGAAGACAAAATATTTGGCTATTAATGTCCCATAAGCAAACATCAAAATAAATGGAGAAACTCTAGAAGAAGAAGGTTGTTTTACCTATCTAGGGAGTCATATGTGCGATGATGGGGACACCATTGTAGATGTCATGCAATGAATATCAAAAGTAGCAAACAATTTTCATAAACTTGAAAGACTTGGAAAAGTAGCCAGAGTGGCACCGATACAAAAATATGAATTTTTAATGCCAATAATGCCTGTCCTTTATGGAGCAAAAATTAGAATGATTTGATCTTGATACTCATAAATGGCTGTGGAAGATTTTCAGAATCCACTGAAAAGAGTTTCTTGCAACATCAGACATTCTAAGTAGAGTAAACCAACCTAAAGCATCAAATATAAGATGATGATGATGATGATGGACCTATTTAGGATATGCTTTAAGGATGCCACCAGCATGATTTCCATGACAAGTGATAATATGGACACCACCTGGGAAAAGGAATAGAGGGTGTCCTAGAGAAACATTATGCAAAATAATAGAGAAAGAAGCAAGATCCATCAACATGACACTCAGAAGCCAGAACTGTCCAGCACGAGACCAAAATAAATGGCAGAAACTGGTGGACTCCGCACACACTTGAGGGTGCAGGAGGATAAAGAAAGAGACTATCTAAAAAGGATTCAGTTTCTAACTGGAGAGAGGGTATTTCTCCCTAATACTTATTGAGTTCTGACCTAAGCTTCTGATAAGTTCTCTAACATGTGGTACATAGTAATTTCTCTATTCAGAACTGTTCTTGGTGTACTTGTACTTTTCAGCAGGAAACATCTGATTTTACTTTATGTAGATAGAAACACAGCGCTTTTTAAAGTGTAAGGCCTTGTCTGGAAACAAATTTGCTCTGGTTTAACTAATGGGATGGGTTTTTTAGACTGATTTAATTTGGTGCAAAACCCTGTGTAGATGCTGTATTTTGGTTTAAGAGTGGCTCTTTGGATTTAGTTCAAGTGAGTATGGAATGGAATGACTTAAATTTATTTAGCTTAAGTCACTCTAAAATGAAAGAGTTTTCCCACCAGTAAATTATCCAGGGTTTTGCACCAGTATAATCAGTTTTCACACTCTTTTTAAGTTAAACTGGTACCACTTTCTTATGTAGACCAGCCTTCAGATTTGGTCCTTTTCAGAATGTAATATTTTTTTGATGTTGTTAAATTAATCATTTCCCCCCATTAATCATTGGAGCTTACCTTTAAACAGCTGGAGATGTTCTGCATTCATATGGAGTTTGCATTTTCTGCACAACAGACTGCTGAGATACAGCTTCCCATTTGATTATTTTTAAATATTATACATACTTCCTAAACCGATGTTCTAGCTATTTCAAAGAATTTAATATTTTAAAATAACTTTCTACCGAAAGTTCCTCTCAAGTGCCCAGGCTAAACTACATTCCATGCAAACTCTATGGTCCACTCAAAAGGTTCTGATTGTAGGATCAGGACAAAACCTTTTATTGGCTTCAATGCAGAAGCTTAAGTTTGGGACCAAAACATAGCTCGCACGTGATTTTGATGGAATTGACTTCTGACGATTTTACTGTTCTCTGCTTATAAATGTGGCAATTACACTGTATGCAAAATGAAATAATTTTAATGTGGCCTGTGTATGCTCATTTAATTCCACTGCTTAAAATTATAGCTTATTCTTCAAACCAAAAGAAAAGGAGAGAAAGAGAGAGGGGAAAAAATTCAGAGGGCAGTTTTTTGGCTGTAAACCAAATAACTTTTTGACAGAATGAACTACAGAAAAAGACATTCAGGTAGTTATTTTTCACACTCCTGCTGTTTGGTATGAAATAAATCTACAGCTAAACCACTGAAGCTATTAAGTATTTGATGCATCTTGTGTCAGACTTCCTAAATGTCTGGGCAACTTCTTTAAAGGGTCTCAAATAAGTTATTTCCTGTCAAAGGAATTTCTCTTAAGTATAAGCCAAGGAAGATTAGCTGTTTATGTTATATACCTTATAATTGTATGAAAAGGTAATGCCTTTACGTCTGTTAAATTAAATGAGACACTAATTGCTTTACTATGGCACTTTGAAATAGATGTAAATAGATGTAAAATCTTTTGAATATGCCCATTACTGATATCTGAGCACAGCTCTCCTATCTCCACATCCTCAACTTATTAAAAACCTCTCCAATTGACTAGAAATTAACAGTTCCTTTTTTGTCAAGTATTCAAAAGAGTTCTGCATTTCCCAAATCCTCTTCAATAAGGGCCAGATACAGCATCTCTCAGGGTCAGACCTTACTGGGCTTCTCCTAGGATGTGTCTGCACAATGGCAGCTTTTGCCAAGGGGTTGTCTAGACAAGGATGAAAGATGTATTTTTAAAATGTTAGCAAACTCTACCAGCTAAGTGTGTTACGATACAATGTGCCCAACCCACAGTGGGTTTTTAAACATTCATCCCTTATCCTAATCTAGACAAGCCCTGAGAGATTAACACCTCCCACGCCCAAGCTGTGAAAGAGTGGCAGATATTTTGTATTTTTAAAAAAAAATCTGAAAACTAATTTTATTTACTCTGAACCTTTTGCTACCAAACCCTGTCTTGCTGAGCAAAAGGCGGCAGTGGGGTGGTGGGTGGATATTTTAGTTGTGGTAGCTCAATTGAGTTAGAACAACTTGATTTAAAAGTCCTGTCTAGATGCATGCTACCAGGCCTGGGCAGCAGGTGGCTATGGCATTTAGGGAGGCTGGCCTGAGCGCTGGAAGCTCCCCTGGTGCCCGGATCATGGCTCTGCCCTGAGGGGCAGGACCTGTCCCTGTTCTGCCCCAGGCCCCGCTCATGCTTGGCCCCCTCCCCCAAGTCCTCCTTGCCCGCCGCTCGCTGAGTCCCTCCCCCCCCGCTCCCCCGAGGCCTTTGCCACTCACTGAATCACTCCACTCCTCCCTTCCTTCAAGGCCCCCCTGCCTGCCGCTTGCTGGGTCCCTCCACCCCACCACTCCAGAGACCTGCGCCACTCACTGAGCCCCTCCTCTCCTCCACCCCCACCTCACCCCACCCCAAGGCCCCTGCCACTCGGGCTCTCTGCCCCTCCCTGAGCTGAGCGCTCCCCCCACCCATCGTGGAACTTGAGCAAGTACAAAAATGGGGTAGGAGCATTCACTGCCCCATGTACCCCTAATGGCCACTTCTGCTTACCAGGAATGCGTTGAAGGGTTCTGGGCCAGGTGGAGGTGGCAGGGGGATCCTGGCCATTGCAGTCTGTATTGCTCAGCAGCCACCCAGCTTAGCTGGCATTGCCCTGAGGGCAGCATGGTGGTGCTTGCTGCACACTGAGTGATCCAGCTCTGCAGCGGCTTGGAAGGGAGGGAAAGTCGCACCCACTGACTGCATAGAACATAAGGCTGGCCTGGTGTCTTGTCTTGGGTAGCTCTCCCACAGAGGGACTCAGCGAATACAGGGTGGCGAGGACCTTGGGGAATGGAGGGTGAAGGACTCAGCAAGTGTTGAGCAGTGCGGGGCTCGGGGGAGGAGAGGAGGGACTCGGTGGGGTCTTGGGGAGAGGCGGAGCATGGGCAGGGCAGGCCTTGGGGCAGAGCACAGGCAGGACCACCACAGCCCAGGTGTCCAGGTGTTCGTGCTCTCAAAGGCAGCAGCTTGGTGGCTGCACCACAGGGGAGGCTTAGCCTCCCCTGGCCTATTATATCTTCTGCCTATGCTACCAGGTTTGAAGCTGTGTTAACTGGCCTTGTTTTAACCAAGATAGGATCCATATAAATATATGGAGATATACCTATCTCAAAGAACTGGAAGGAGCCCAGAAGGGTCATCGAGTCCAGCCCCCTGCCTTCACTAGCAGGACCAAGTACTTGATTTTGCCCCGATCCCTAAGTGGCTCCCTCAAGGATTGAACTCACAACTCTGGGTTTAGCAGGCCAATGCTAAAACCACTGAGCTATCCCTCCCCTATGGTGTCAAATGTGTTAGCTTGACTGATACAAGACCCATCAAGTCACAGCTAATGTTGCCTTTTGCCATCAAGACAAGGCCTAAGGCGTTAGGACCAATTACTACAGTTTCCCTTTAAAATTAGTGTATGTGCTAATGTGCTAACAAAAGGACTATAAACATTGACATAACAGGGCTATTTTATCCTGTCTTCCAACATAGCAGGGCTATTTTAAAATAATCCAAACATGGAGGGCCGGCTCTGGGACGGCAAAAAAGCCTCCCGCCTTACCTCGCCCCCCGGCGGGGAGCGCGGCAGGGGAGGGCGCCCCCCTCCAGGTGCTGCCCCAAGCAAATGCTTGGAGGGCTGTGCATGGAGCCGGCCCTGCAAACATGACAAATCACAATTGGTCTTCAGGAAGCAGTTCAATTTGTATGACCTTGTTTTCTTTAAGAACAAAAGAATGGCCATACTGGCTCACACCAGTGGTCTATCTAGCCCAGTATCCTGTCTTCTCACCAATACCAGGTGCTTCAGAGGGAATGAACAGATCAGGTAATCATCAAGTGATCCATCCTCTGTCACCCATTCCCATCTTCTGGCAAACAGAGGCTAGGGACATTTCAGAGCATAGTTTTGCATCCCTGTCCATCCTGGCTAATAGCCATTGATGGACCTATCTTCCAGGAACTTATTTGGTTCTTTTTTGAACCCTGTTATAATCTTGGCCTTCACAACATCTTCTGGCAAAGAGTTCCACAGGTAGACTGTGTGTTGTGTGGAGAAATACTTCCTTTTGTTGTTTTTTTAACCTGCTGCCTATTTCATTTGGTGACCCCTAGTTCTTGTGTTATGTGAAGGAGTAAATAACACTTCCTCATTCACTTTCTCCCCACCAGTCATGATTTTCTAGACCTCTATCATATCCACCCTTAGTCATCTCTTTTCCAAGCTGAAAAATCCCAATCTTATTAATCTCTCCTCATATGGAAACAGTTCCATATTCCTAATCATTTTTGTTGCCCTTTCTGTACCTTTTCCAATTCCAGTATATCTCTTTTGAGATGGGGTGACCAGATCTGCACGCAGTATTAAAGATGTGGGATTTATATAGAGGCAATATGTTTTCTGTCTTCTTATCTATCCCTTTCCTAATGATTCCCAACATTCTGTGCGCTTTTTTGACTGCGCTGCACATTGAGTGGATGTTTTCAGAGAACTATCCACAACAACTCCAAGATCTCTTTCTTGATTGGTAGCAGCTAATTTAGACCCCATCATTTTATATGTATAGTTGGGATTATGTTTTCAAATGTGCATTACTTTCTTATTTTCCATTCTCCTTTCCTTCTGAATTATTGAGATAGATGGAAATTTAGTGTCTTTGATGAAATATCTGAAGCCTTTGAAGTAGCCTAAATATCATTCTGGAATTTGAGATCTGCTTTGTATTCCACTACTGCACATGCAGAATTGGAAGCTAATAAGTCTTTCCTTCTGCATTCATGTAGCTGTCTGAAGAGAAACTCAAGGTGAACTTCACATTCCTGCAGTCTGAATGAATCAACTAAATAGCTACCTGACTCTTTGAACAGATGATCCTTTGTCTTCATAAACATTCATGTCTGAGCTGGAAGGATGAGCAGCTACCATTAGCATTTTAATTCTACATATACAACATTAAGGTTCGTTTCAGGTGACATAATTTATTATTAGAACAAATCAAACGGGGTTGCTTGCAGCTGAAAAACGTATGTTGCCCATGACAAGTGATTCCCATTTATTCAATGACTGCAAGTTTTTTCACATAATGCAGGCAATGAACTTCAATTCTGATATGCTATATCCCTGCTTTTCCAGACTCTGGAATGGAAATAACCAATTTTCTGATGAAGGGCTTAGCTACAAATCCATCATTATTTTTACTTCTCTCTGTCATTTGATCAGTCAACCATTCATGTATGCTTAAAATTGTATATTCCGGATTCAACTCTGGTGTAACCTGATTTACCCCAGGACTGACTTTGTCCATTTTACTTTTAACAGGTTGTTGGGGTGATTATTTTACTGATCAAGGGTTTAGGCAGACTTGTGCTCTGATGAAGATAATTGTGAAAAAATGGTCAATTCAATATTTTTGGACTGAATTTAAAAATATTCTTAATATTTGCACTATTTTAAAATGATCATCTGTGTCAAATATGAGTATATGGTCAGCTGCATCTTTTTGAAATTGACAGAGCTATGATAGTTCATTCCAGTTGAGGCTCTGCCTCAATATATAGAAGATGAATGTAAAAGCTACAAGACAATACAGATTTTTGAAGAAATCTGAGTGTCCTTTATGCTGTAATCAAATAAAGATTATTATTACGAATCAATAGGAACTTGGATCCAAACAAATATCGCAAGTCAGCATGAGAAAAGCTTTCTACGAAGCATGTCCTTTTTGAGGTGAAACTATGTGTCAGAGAACTGAATTTTTCTGGCCTTCATAGTGAAGTAAGGCTCATCATTTCAGCCAGGCGTTTGCTTCACTGTGGGGCCCTTTCTGGCCTGCAGGGTGGAGTAATAATTGAGACGATGACTGTTGTTGCAGCACTGTTGTTTGGTTACAGAGTAGGAGCCGTGTTAGTCTGTATCCGCAGAAAGAACAGGAGTACTTGTGCCATCTTAGAGACTAACAAATTTATTAGAGCATAAGCTTTCGTGGGCTACTGCCCACTTCTTCAGATGTATGTTGTTTGGTTAGAATTTTTTAAATATTGTTTTGAATATATGCAACACACCAACATGCCACAGGTTCAAGAGATTTGACGCACAGAATAACAGGAAAAATAAGTTATTTTAAAAGTACAGATTAGGTGCTTGCTCTCAGTTTGGAGGGTAATTGTTCAGTGTGACATAATCACACAGGAACAAGCTAACAACTCTCTTCTGATTCTGTGCTAGGAGATACAAATGGTGCACTCCACTGACAACCAAAGCTATTTTGGGGCAGCTACACACAGATTTAATTCATCTCATCTGTTTGAACATTGTAATTATGATATTAATTTTCATCATGCTGCCTTCCTTCTTGAATACGAATACAAGTGCCAGAAACAGAAGGCTGAGTTGGCAGCCAATGAAATAGACTGAAGGCAAAGAAAATATGTCAGACTTAAAGTAATTTATAGACAGGCAGCAGGAAAGGAGGAGGTAAATGTAACCTAACCAAAGCTAATGAACAGCAGAGCAGAGCAGATTGCTGTCTGATTGTGCTGCTCTTACCTGCCCCTAAAACAAATAGAGGGGTTTATGAAGAGAAGCAGAAACTAAATTAAATCCAGGTCCCACTGCTATTGCAGTCTGTTAGTGAATTCTTTATTTTTTTTTCCCCTCCCAAAAATAGTTTTATCTTATGTTCTCTCTGATTCTTCTGCAAAGGTGAGAAATACAAATGTTTCTGGCCAGTGGTCATTCTCGAATATATTCGCAAACTCAAAATTTGTTGGGAGAAATAGGAAACTATTCTGTAGTAGGTGGTTTAAAAACTAATGGCAGAGGTTGAAGCTACTTAGGGGTTTGGATTGTTAGAAAGTCCTGGGGGAGACGGATTAGTAAACAGAATATGTAGTGATATGGAACGTTAGAGAGAGAGAGGCATGACATAGAGGAGAAATGACACAGCTGGCATTACTTCTGGGTGTCAAGACCGAGCATAAAATTTTCAGAACGATCTACATCATTTAGGAGCCAAAGGTTCCATTGATTTTTCAGTTGGACTTAGGCTCCTAAATCCACATAGGTGCTTTTGAAAACTTTATCTCTGCAATTTTGGCTCAAATAGTTTTCAAAGACAGTGAGGTGGTGAAACACACACAAACATTTATTTGATTCCAGAGCTCTGTAATTTATCACATGGATCGCGCACACCCACATGTCATTTTTGTATGTAACTATATACATGCACACTTGCATCGTATGGCAAGATGTACACCTGCCAAATTGCTGTAGGAATTCTGATCAAACTATGAATATACATCTGCCTGGTTTGGTGGACCTAGTCAATAAAATGTAGATTATCCATTTTGTTAATAAGAAGTAAACACATTTCAAGAAAATGTGAGATGTGGAAGTGCTTATTCAGCTGCCTCATGGCTAAAATAGTAACCAAGAGACATAATCATCAGATTATGAAAATTAAGGAAGATACTGCAAAATAAGCAAGAATCTCTGCTACAAGGACAACCCAAAAGAAAGCAGGATTGCAAGAGCTGAGATTTAAGACAGTGAATCATTGATGTGGGGCAGTTGTTTGATTTTTAAAGCACTTCATTCCATAGAATGTAAGCCTGGGGCAGGTCCATTTGTTTGAATGTCAGACACCAATAGTGATGATTGAGACCTACTGTAGGGTAAATTAATGGATTGGTAGTAACAGTTCCTGGCTGCTCGCAGTAACGTCAGTGCAGGTCCCAGAATTCCATTGTGTCCCATAAAGCTGTTTGACCACATCGAAATCCAGAAGGAATGGAGTGAAGTTTCTGGACTTACTGAAGATGTCTGGGCTGACCTAGCTAGTAATTATGTTGGTAAATATACTGCAATCAGGATATGGTACAGTATTCTTCAAAAATAATACAATTTAGACTAACAGGATCCTTTAAGAATACTTTAAGTTGACTGGCTTGTGTTTGTAAACTTTACAAATATCTCTATTATTTTTTTTCCAAACAGTATTTATGTGCCTGAAAATGCCAATAGATTCTTAGATCTCAGTCATTTTGTTGGATGGGTTGATGGGGATGTCAGACTGGTTTTCATTTCTGAACCATCTCATTGAATTGCTGGATTTCATCTTGCCTTCCTGTGGTCTGGAACAATTCCTTTTGGAATGGTGGGAAGTTTAGATGCCTGTCTTGCTTATAATTATAGAGTTGCCATTGGCTTTGAAGGACAAGACTCTCAAAGCAGTGAAGCAGATCTTGAAGACCTTACTTAACTCAATTAAGTTTCCAGCAACTATGTACTAGTTTCAAACTTGACATATTTGTCCAATGTTCCTGAAAGGTGGTGGCAGTGCAGCTGCTGAAACTTCTGAACGGTAACAAATTAAATGAAAAATTGCAGGTTGGATTTATTAGGGACACTACCTGAAATTGCCCTGGTCAGTCATAGTGCTCTCACAAAGGGTAGAGATTGTCAGGGTGGAAGTATTGGAAATATCAGCAACATCTGCTGTAGTAGATCATAAGACCCTGTTGAAAGTGTGACCAGAACTGTACTGAATTGCTTCTGGTCATACCTGAAAGGACAATTTTAGTGAAATTGGATGAATTCTCTTTGACCTGTACTTGGGATCTCTTTGGATCACTTGCGGTATCCCCCCAGGAGCTTGTCCTGGATCAGTTGCACTTCAGTATCTATACATTCCATTTGAGAGGGGTTTAGTCCAAAATTTTCAAATGACCACTGATTTTTGGTGTGTCTAGTTTTTGGGTGTCTATCTGGAAACACCATTAGGTCTAATTTTCCGAGGTGCTGAGCAACAGCAACTCTGATAGACTTTACTTAGAGTTGTAGAGTCAGCACTTCTGAAAACCTGGCCCACAGGTGTCTCAAGCTGACTACTCAAATTGAGGCATAAACACCGTGTCCATGTTTGAAAAGTTTGGACACTGTCTGGGCTATTGCTACTACTCAGATGAAAACCCAGTTATATATGTCTCTGAGCCTTGACATATAGGATGATCAGCAGTAGCTGAGTAAACCTATAACTGCAATGCAAGGCTAGATAGCAAGAAATAATCTGACATGAAATCCTAGCACTGAAATGTTGCTGGACTGTAGTCCTTTCTCTTGCATTCAATGCTAAAATGCTATATCAGGGCAGGCCTTAGCAACACTGTGGTTGGATTCTTTGTAGACCAGTTCAGCTCTTCCTATGTAATATTATTCAAAGATATATTTAGAAATTCCAATGTGATGGAGAGATTGCTAAGACTCATCAAGCCCTCGGATCGCTACCCCTTCCTGCTTCTCCATGTGGACACCAATGATACTGCCAAGAATGACCTTGAGCGGATCACTGTAGACTATGTGGCTCTGGGAAGAAGGATAAAGGAGTTTGAGGTGCAAATGGTGTTCTTGTCCATCCTTCCTGTGGAAGGAAAAGGCCTGGGTAGATACCATCAATTTGTGGAAGTCAACGAATGGCTACACAGGTGGTGTTGGAGAGAAGGCTTTGGATTCTTTGACCATGGGATGGTGTTCCAAGAAGGAGGAGTGCTAGGCAGAGATGGGCTCCACCTAACAAAGAGAGGGAAGAGCATCTTTGCAAGCAGGCTGGCTAACCTAGTGAGGAGGGCTTTAAACTAGGTTCACTGGGGAAAGGAGACCAAAGCCCTGAGTTAAGTGGGGAAGTGGGATACCGAGAGGAAGCACGAGCAGGAGAGCACAAGAGGGGAGGACTCCTGCCTCATACTGAGAAAGCAGGACAATCAGCGAGTTATCTTAAGTGCCTATACACAAATGCAAGAAGCCCGGGAAACAAGCAGTGAGAACTCGAAGTCCTGGCACATTCAGGGAATTATGATGTGATTGGAATAACAGAGACTTGGTGGGATAACTCACATGACTGGAGTACTGTCATGGATGGATATAAATTGTTCAGGAAGAACAGGGAGGGCAGAAAAGGTGGGGGAGTTGCATTGTATGTAAGAGTGCAGTATGACTGCTCAGAGCTCCAGTATGAAACTGTAGAAAAACATGAGTCTCTGGATTAAGTTTAGAAGTGTAAGCAACAAGGGTGATGTTGTGGTGGGAGTCTGCTATAGACCACCAGACCAAGGGGATGAGGTAGACGAGGCTTTATTTCGGCAACTAACAGAAGTTACCAGATCACAGGCCCTGGTTCTCATGGGAGACTTTAATCACCCTGATATCTGCTGGGAGAGCAATACAGCGATGCACAGACAATCCAGGAAGTTTTTGGAAAATGTAGGGGACAATTTCCTGGTGCAAGTGCTGGAGGAACCAACTAGGGGCAGAGCTCTTCTTGACCTGCTGCTCACAAACAGGGAAGAATTAGTAGGGGAAGAAAAAGTGGTTGGGAACCTGGGAGGCAGTGACAATGAGATAGTCGAGTTCAGGATCCTGATACAAGGAAGAAAGGAGAGCAGCAGAATATGGACTCTGGACTTCAGAAAAGCAGACTTTGACTCCCTCAGGGAACTGATGGTCAGAATCCCCTGGGAGAATAACATGAGGGGGAAAAGAGTCCCGGAGAGCTGGCTGTATTTTAAAGAATCCTTATTGAGGTTGCAGGAACAAACCTTCCCAATGTGTAGAAAGAATAGTAAATATGGCAGGCAACCAGCTTGGCTTAACAGTGAAATCTTTGCTGATCTTAAACAGAAAAAAAGAAACTTACAAGAAGTGGAAGATTAGATAAATGACTAGAGAGGAGTATAAAAGTATTGCTCAGGCATGCAGGAGTCAAATCAGGAAGGCCAAATCACGCTTGGAGTTGCAGCTAGCAAGGGATGTTAAGAATAACAAGAAGGGTTTCTTCAGGTATGTTAGCAACAAGAAGAAGGTGAGGGAAAGTGTGGGCCCCTTACTGAATGGGGGAGGCAACCTAGTGACAATGGATGTGGAAAAAGCTAATGTACTCAATGCTTTTTTTGCCTCTGTCTTCACGAACAAGGTCAGCTCCCAGACTGCTGCACTGGGCAGCACAGTATGGGGAGAAGGTGACCAGCCCTCTGTGGAGATAGAAGTGGTTCAGGACTATTTAGAAAAGCTGGATGAGCACAAATCAATGGGGCCGGATGCGCTGCATCCAATGGTGCTAAAGGAGTTGGCGGATATGATTGCAGAGCCATTGGCCATTATCCTTGAAAACTCATGGTGATCAGGGGAGGTCCCGGATGACTGGAAAAAGGCTAATGTAGTGCCTTGGATGAGAGGAAAGCAGTGGACGTGTTATTCCTTGACTTTAGCAAAGCTTATGATACAGTCTCCCACAGTATTCTTGCTGGCATGTTAAAGAAGTATCAACTGGATGAATGGACTATAAGGTGGATAGAAAGCTGGCTAGATTGTCGGGCTCAACGGGTAGTGATCAATGGCTCCATGTCTAGTTGGCAGCCAGTATCAAGCGGAGTGCCCCAAGGGTCGGTCCTGGGGCCGGTTTTGTTCAATATCTTCATTAATGATCTGGAGGATGCTGCACTCTCAGCAAGTTTGCAGATGACACTAAACTGGAAGGAGTGGTAGAATAGGTTCACTCGGGAGGTGGTGAAATCTCCTTCCTTAGTGGTTTTTAAGGTCAGGCTTGACAGTGCCCTAGCTGGGATGATTTAGTTGGGGATTGGTTCTACTTTGAGCAGGGGGTTGGACTAGATGACCTCCTGAGGTCCCTTCCAACCCTGATATTCTATGATTCTAGGCATTCATTTTGTATCCAACCTCAGAAGCTGTTGTATCTTTCTAAAAATGCAAACGTATGAAACCAAAACTCCCAGTTTTCCAGCAGAGTGTTTCTCTGTCTATTCAGCATTTCTCAGGTTTGAAACTCCAAAGAGGAGAAATGCAGAATTTGCAAAACGTTTGACATTTCTAATTACTGTAACTTCAAAATACAGACCTAGTATTTGTTCTAATAAGTCTAAGCATCAATAAAATAAATGCCTTCTACTCCAGTTCCCAGTCATGGGAAGTATTTTGACAATCAGATCTATGCATAGGTAGGAGTTATGTTTTCTTTTAGTAAGAATTTCAAGTTTGTGTCAGATCTCTTAAGCATAAACAATTTTTGTCATTAAACATCTTTTATTGTGTCCACCACTTCTTTACACAGGACCAAACTATGATGCCCTTACTCATGCTTGGTAGTACCTTACTCTGCTAATAGTTCCATTGTTGTCAATGGGACTTCACAAGGAATCCAGTACTACTTATTCACTGTGAGTAAAGGTATTGAAATCTGGTCAATAAGGTGAAACTCTCCTCTATGTAGAGAGCCAGCACAAGGTATATATGCAGCGGTACCAATTCAGATATTTCTTGTGGTTGTGGGGGAGTGACAAATTCTGGTGTGTGTGTCCCCCAATTAGGGACCTCATTTCAGTCCCCACTCATCTCTTTCCCTCCTTTTATCCGCAGAAACCCCAGGTCTACCTCAGCTGGGGAGTCTTTCCTCTTTTACCCACATTGTGTATGAGCTGGTGCCAACAGGAGTTGAATTCTCAGAGTCCCCTGTACTCCACCATACAAGAACGGGCTCCCTGTGTGCCACGTAGATCACAACATCATTTGGCTCAGCCACTTCTTCATCTGGGTAACCGGGCCAAATTTGAGCGATGTCCCAAGTCATAATGCCACTCACTGATATTTCGGCCTGGCCCCCTCTCCATCTGTACAGAGGGGCAGTTGGGTCAAATTTCAGAGGTTTTGCAACCATGCAGCAGGAGGAATGCTTTGGCAATGGCTGTACTTATTTTGCACGGGACCAGTGCTTAAAAGCTGTCCGGTTGTATCCCCTTGTCCCCCAGCCCTGCAGTCTATGGAACTTGCACTTAAGCAAGTGCAAAAACCTCCGCCAATTGGCATCACTGATATATGCCACTTAAATCCCACATATGTTCTCACAAAAGTGCTGAAATTGAATGTAACTGGTGCACTGGCCTTGTGTTGGCCCTGCCCAGGAGTGGATTTCCCGCATACTGAATAGTATCTCCAGTATGATCTGCTATATATTGCCACTTTTGCACCGGGAAGGCCCACCATAAGGAGTGATGATATAGTGAAATCTCCATGTCACATTCAGTCCTAACATCCCCAGCAGAGAGGTCAGAGACTGTGCTGATCAGTACCAATATCTGCTGTAGACACCTGTCCACTGGGAACTGGACTGAGACTATGAAAATAATTTCATATAGGCCACCAAACAGCTGTCAATTAAGTCTCTAAACCTGGGGCTGCATTTAAGCCCGTGGGCTAGCTAAAAAGAAAAAAAAGTAGTCTAATAGTAAACAAAATTCAGTGGGAAGCAGAAAGGGGAACACGGAATGCTTTGGGACTTCAACAGCGACTTCAGGAAAACCACCTCCCGGGGGCTCTGTACTGGAGTTAAAACAAACTAGCTCCCAACTCACTCAGAATCATAAAGCCTGATGGTCCATTTCTGGGTACAAGTCTATCAGCAGCTACTCCTTAAAAAAACAGAATTATTTTTAAAATGCACACTTATGGTATTTTTTTATGCCACTTTATAAGGAGTTATTTGAACTGTTTGGGAAACACTTTAGTTTTAAACACCAGCCTCTGTTTTAGCACCACAAATTGTTCTTCGAAAGAACTGAGTTTAGTTCAGGTCATTTTAATGTCTCAATGCCTGATTGAACCTACAAAATCAGTGACTTAGATATCTAAAAGACAATAATTGAACCACTGATCTTGGGGGCAAAAAAAGCAGATGCCTGTTTTATTAGTGGGCTAAAGATTTTGCGATTAGCTTCCATTCTCATATATCACCAACTCTTCCTTAGCCGCTCCTGACCCTCAGAATGATTATTTGTGTGTGGTATGTCTGCAGCAACAATTATATATATGGAAAAAGCTGTTTGCTGATATCACAGCAAATCTATACATACATTGAAATGTATATTGTGTCTCCAAAAAGGATTTGTTGATGTTTATTTTCCCCAACAGACTTATGTTGTTTATTAGACTTTTATACCACCAGCTGGTCTAATTAATTATTTGTGAAATTTGCCTCTTCTTGTTTCAGCTTTATCATGTGACCGACTTTACAGACTGGTGTTTTGTGAGACAAAGCAATCCGTCTTCCCCTTTCCTTTTCAAAGGAGAAGCATCTTATTTCTTTGTCTTGAAAACATTTGGAAAGCCTTTCTGTACAACTACCTGTACAACAGAGTGGCAAAAGTAGCTGTGTTCCTTCAGAGAAAGTGTTGAAAGTGCGGACAGGCCTGAACAAAATATATTTCCAGAATTGAAGTAGAGTCCAAATGCTATCTCATCTGGGTAAGAATAGAGGGATCACCACTACTGAATGATATCCATGAAAGAAATAATTAACTCTCCAAGGCCTCTAAGGGTATGTTTACACTACGAGAGTAGTTCGATTGTACTTAAATCGAATATGTAGAATCGATATTACAAAGTCGAACGTGTGAATCCACACTAAGAACAGTAATTCGACTTTGTGAGTCCACACTAATGGGGCAAACGTCGACATTGGAAGCGGTGCAATGTGGGCAGCTATCCCACAGTTCCCGTAGTCCCCGCTGCCCATTGGAATTCTGGGTCGAGCCCCCAATGCCTGCTGGGGAAAAAAATGTGTCGAAGGTGGTTTTGGGTAACTGTCGTCATCCAACCGTCACTCCCGCCCTCCCTCCCTGAAAGCGCCGGCGGGCAATCAGTTTGCGCACTTGTCTGGTGAGTGACAGCGCGGATGCCACAGCACTGTGAGCATGGAGCCTGCTGCTACCATCGCTGCAGTTATGGCCGTTGTCAACACCTCGCACCTTATCATCCACCTTTTCCAGAGACAGATGCTGAGAAATCGGGCGAGGAGGCTATGGCAGCGCGGTGAGGACATGAAGTCTGAGAGTGGCACAGACCTCTCACAAAGCACAGAACCCCGCGCCGTAAACATCATGGTGGCAATGGGTCATGTTGATGCTGTGGAACGGCGATTCTTGGCCCAGGTAACAAGCACGGACTGGTGGGACCGCATAGTGCTGCAGGTCTGGGATGAATCACAGTGGCTGGGAAACTTTCGTATGCGGAAGGGAACTTTCCTGGAACTTTGTGAGTTGCTGCCCCCTGCCCTGAAGCGCAAGGACACCCAGATGCGAGCAGCCCTGACTGTCCAGAAGCGAGTGGCCATAGCCCTCTGGAAGTTTGCAATGCCAGACAGCTACCGGTCAGTCGCGAATCAATTTGGAGTGGGCAAATCTACCGTGGGGGTTGCTGTGATGCAAGTAGCCAACGCAATCATTGAGCTACTGCTGTCAAAGGTAGTGACCCTTGGAAATGTCCAGGTCATCATAGATGGCTTCGCCGCGATGGGATTCCCAAACTGCGGTGGGGCTATAGATGGAACTCACATCCCTATCCTGGGACCGGACCACCAGGCCAGCCAGTACATTAACCGAAAGGGCTACTTTTCAATGGTGCTGCAAGCACTGGTGGACCATAGGGGAGGTTTTACAAACATCAACGTAGGATGGCCGGGCAAGGTTCACGACACTCGGGTTTTCAGGAACTCTGGTCTGTTTAGACGGCTGCAGGAAGGTATTTACTTCCCGGACCAGAAAATAACTGTTGGGGATGTGGAGATGCCTATAGTGATCCTTGGGGACCCAGCCTACCCGCTAATGCCCTGGCTCATGAAGCCCTATACAGGTGCCCTGGACACTGAAAAAGAACTCTTCAACTACCGGCTGAGCAAGTGCAGAATGGTGGTGGAGTGTGCTTTTGGACATCTGAAGGGGAGATGGAGAAGCTACTGACTCGCTCTGATCTCAGCGAAACCAATATCCCCATTGTTATTGCAGCTTGCTGTGTGCTCCACAATCTCTGTGAGACCAAGGGGGAGACCTTTATGGCGAGGTGGGAGGTTGAGGCGAATAGCCTGGCTGCTGATTACACCCAGCTAGACAGCTGTGCGATTAGAAGAGCCCAGCGGGACGCGCTGTGCATCCGGGAGGCTTTGAAAGCTAGGTTCCACAGTGAGCAGGGTAACCTGTGACTATTAAGTTTGTTTAAAGAGAAGCTGAACTTGCTCCCGTTCCTTTACCCACTTACTGTTGACTATCCTCTCCAGCTACATACCCCGTTCACCCCGTCCCCCCCCCCCTTCCAACACACGTTTAAAAATAAAAGAAATGGAACTTTGTTAATGAACACCATTTTCTTTATTACGGATTTTGTGGTAAAGTGTTGAAACTGGGACGCAGACCGTGGTGGGGAGCGGGTGTAGTGATGGAAAAGACGCTTCTAAACTCGAGGAATGACAGGCTCCTGCTCCTAGAGTGGTCCGCAGCGGTGGACTGGTTGTTGCAACGGAGCCTGCCACCCCTCCTTTTCGGGACTCTGTGTGTGGGGGCTATGTGACTTTGTGGCTGGGGAGGAGGGTTACAGATCCCCTGCTGTGTGGCTCTGTGATCCAGGATAAGGACCGCTGCATAAGATCTCTATCCACCCTCCCCCGCCACAAAGGCACATGCCCCCCCCCCCCACAGAACATGAAAACCACCTCCCAGACTGACCAGGGTGCCTAGTGACTGCAATGTGTGTGTGACCTTCTGCTGAACCTGCCCCTGTGTCTGTACCCTGGTAAAGGTGACTGTCCTCTCCAGTTACCAACCCTCTTCCCCCCTTCAAACACACTCTCCCCTAAAAGAACGTGATGGAAACAGTAATTAACAGAAACGTATCTTTTATTAGCAACTACACAGTTAGGGGATGAAACTGGGACGGAGACTTGGGTGAGGCGGGAAGGAAAGGACTTATCAAATTTTTGGGAATGAGAGCCTTCTGGTACTTGAGCAGTCTGCAGGGGTGGAGTGACAGTTTCCACGGCCCCTGCCGCCCCTCCTTCTTGGGACTATGGGTGAGGGGGGTATGGGAGTTTGTGGCGGGGGAGGGCGGTTAGAGATAGACTGCAGCGGGGCTCTGTCCTCCTGCCTCCGGTCCTGCAGAACATCCACAAGGCGCCGGAGCATGTC
The DNA here is from genome assembly GCF_027887155.1 of Malaclemys terrapin pileata. Lineage (NCBI taxonomy): Eukaryota > Metazoa > Chordata > Testudines > Emydidae > Malaclemys > Malaclemys terrapin. The sequence continues at coordinate 119,469,534 of NC_071505.1, forward strand.
CGTTTGCTCCCTCATTAGTCCAAGCAGCGTTTGAGTCGCCTGCTGGTCTTCCTGCCACCACCTCTCCTCCTGTTCGCTGTGTGCTCGCTGGTATTGCGACATGTTCTCCCTCCGCTGGGTCTGCTGGGCCGCATCGGCTCGGGAGCAGCCCATAAGTTCTGAGAACATGTCGTCCCATGTCCTTTTCTTTCTCCGCCTAATCTGCGCCAGCCTCTGCGAGGGGGATGCCAGGGTAGGTCGGGAGACATTCGCAGCTGTGGGATGGGAAAAAGGGAGTGAATTCCTCACAAAGATAATTTTTTGTGAACAATGAACATAGTCTTTCTCTGTGAACAAGACCATGCACAGCACCTATCACATGCGCACTCAGGACAAGGTCGAATTTTTGGCCTTCGCATTCAGTGCCGGGGGTCTTGCAGTGGAGACCAGACAAGTGGGGCAGGACAGCGGAATTTGGGTAGCAGGCTGACATGGTAAGCCGTAGACTTTTGGCTGCTTAAAACTTAAATTATAGCAGTGCCCTCCTTTCATGTTCAAAGCAATGCTCCTATTGTTGGCCAGTTCCTGCTGCTGGCAATCCGGCAAACATGAACTCTGCCCCTGTCCCACCCCCTCGCGGCTGTCCCCGGGAAAGATCCCTGTATGCTGCCCCTCTCCCGCCTCCACCGACTGGCTGTAAACCGCCGGTGACAGTTCTGTAAAGGAACAGGCAAGCAGTCCCAATAGTAACATTCCCCTAATTCTAAGCAGGTCACCATGAGCGACATCACTCTGCTGAGAATTTCTGAGACCGAGAAAGAACACATGCTGCATGAAAGCCAGCAAAAACCAGGGCCATAGGCCGCCATGCTCTGCAAGGCAATGATCCCAGAGTACTTGATGATAGCCTGGTGAGGAAAAGTTTCCTACCATGGAGGACTCAATAAGGCCGCTCTCCCCAGGAACCTCATGCAAAGGCTTTCCAATTACCTCCAGGAGAGCTTCGTGGAGATGTCCCATGAGGATTTCAGCTCTATCCCCGGACATATAGACCTTCTTTTCCAGTAGCTGCACTGGCAAGGACTAAAAAGTAGAGGGCCTAGGGCAAACAAATCATGAAAAACCCATTGTTAAAATATTCCTATTCTGTTCAAAATAAATGTTTACATGTTTAAAACACTTACCGACTGATCCTTCCCCTGATTCAGGGTCTGGGTTAATGCCTGGGGACGGTTGGTAGGGGAATCTCTGTGAGGGTGATGAAGAGATCCTGGCTGTCTGGGAAATCAGCGTTGTAAGCGCTGTCGACTGCCTCATCCTCCTCCTCACCTTCCTCATCTTCCCCATCCGCTAACATCTCCGAGGAAGCGGTCGTCGACAATATCCCATCCTCAGAGTCCACGGTCAGTGGTGGGGTAATGGTGGCGGCCGCACCTAGAATGGAATGCAGTGCCTCATAGAAACGGCATGTCTGGGGCTGGGATCTGGAGCATCTGTTTGACTCTTTGGTCTTCTGGTACGCTTGTCTCCGCTCCTTGATTTTCACGCGGCACTGCGTTGCATCCCGGCTGTATCCTCTCTCTGCCATGGCTTTTGAGATCTTCTCGTAGATCTTTGCATTCCGTCTTTTCGATCGCAGCTCCGAAAGCACAGACTCATCACCCCACACAGCGATCAGATCCAAGACTTCCTGATCAGTCCATGCTGGGGCCCTCTTTCTATTCTGCGATTGCATGGTCACCTCTGCTGGAGAGCTCTGCATCGTTGCCAGTGCTGCTGAGCTCGCCACAATGTCCAAACAGGAAATGAGATTCAAACTGCCCAGACAGGAAAAGGAATTCAAATTTTCCCGGGGCTTTTCCTGTGTGGCTGGTCAGAGCATCCAAGCTCGGACTGCTGTCCAGAGCGTCAACAGAGTGGTGCACTGTGGGATAGCTCCCGGAGCTATTAGCATCGATTTCTATCCACACCTACCCTAATTCGACATGGCCATGTCAAATTTAGCGCTACTCCCCTCGTTGGGGAGGAGTACAGAAATCGAATTTAAGAGACCTCTATGTCAAACTAAATAGCTTTGTTGTGTGGACGGGTGCAGGGTTAATTCGATTTAACGCTGCTAAATTCAACATAACCTCCTAGTGTAGACCAGACCTCAGATGGACTGAAGTTCAGCAAAGCACTATAGAAGTACTTTACTATTGGCCCATGACACTAAAGTTTGCAGTAATGATACTGCAATGTTTTGATACAATACTACAGAATTTTTGGATGCCTCAGAATCCCTGGACAGCCAGTGAATATCCTGATGTAACTCTTCTGTCTTATTTCACTGGGTAATTGTGTTGTGACTCAGCATCTTGTGAGGGAAGGCGTCCTCTTAGGTGTTCTTTTCCTAATTGACCTTCCAGTGTTTTATAACTATTATCTCAAAGTGAACAATCCCTAAATACCTAGTGCCAAGAAAAGATTCACTCCCTTGTAATACGGATTTTAGAAGAAACAACACAGAACCTAGTGGGTGTTCACAAACCAGATTACCTGAACTTGACTGGCTAGGGCTGAATCAAATCCTAGGTTAGAGCTCCTTTTTGAATAGTTATTTTAATGCTTTTGGGCGTTTGGTTTAGTATTAATTAAATGTCACGGCATTTAGACATTAGTATAAGCATCTTTATTTATTTTAATTTATTTTAATTTAAATAAATAAATATGCACAGTTGGTGCCACTTACGGTATGTATTTAAATATATATACATATGTGTGTGTATTTTATGTACATAAAATATATTTTGATATATAATATATATGGAGGCGGGAAAACAAATATTGTAAAAGCTGTGGCCAGCTGAGACTTCACAGTTGTCACTAAAGCTGGTAGCACTGAATATTTTTCACCATATATAATTTAAATGTGTAGCCCCCTTTTTCACTTGTAAATCAAGCCAAACTTTTACAATTACTGTAACTATCTGTAGGTATAAACCATTTGATGAATATGAACAAATTCCAGTCTTTGGATTGTCTGTGAATGGATGGCAGACACTTTTTGAACAGAAAAATAGTGAATGACAAATGTATGATTTTTCAGAATACTCCTCATCTGTGTGGTTTTGTGGAACTTTGTGCAGCTGTGAACCTGTTCAGAAATACTGTACTTAGCATTTGTCCCAGTATTGGTGCAGAATGGATATGACCCCAGAGGTTGTAGAGCAAATGCAGTTTGTAGTAATTGCTTTTTGTACTATTTAGCTACGTCTAGTTGTCTCGACTGTGCCTCACACCTTGGCCATGTGAAATTCATAGATGTGCTAGGTAGAGGACTATGTTTCTCCTCCAGAAACATAGTCCTCTACCACTGGAGATAAAAGTTGCTGACAGATGGCCAGAGAGAGGCAGAATAACTCTGATCTACCCCAGCCTCCATCCTAGATGTGTCTACGTGTGTGTTTATATTCATTTGCTGTATTAGCAAGGGAGGGTGGAAGGAAGAGGGACCGCGGGGAGTCCTGGCAGTTCTTCCCTCTTCACCAGCCCCAGACTGGCAGTAGCTGGGGAAGGGAAAGCCCTAAAATGCACCTTCAGCAGTTTGGGGAAAAGGGAGCCCTTCCATCTACTGATTTGATAGCACAGGAAGAGGCTGGGAGACAGTGGGGCCCTGGAGGGCTGGCCTCCCTCCCACCTTGGCTGTTGGCACTGGAGCTGCCCCAAGGGGACATGGCCAATTCAGTGCACAGCTGTGGTATTCTTGCCATAGATCCTTAGGCTCTATGGGATTTGAAAGTTGCAGTCCTACTTGCTACACAGAGGCTCAAACCCTTCTTTGGGTGGGGAATTGTGGCTGAAACCCCTCATATTTAAACAAGCTGAGATCCTTGCAGACTTCTGCTCTGGGTTTGACCATAGAAGAGAATAGTGCATGGCCTTTAACACAAAGCTACAGGTCACCATGCAGTCACCTGTCTGAGGAACAGTGAGGGAACCTCTAAGTCCTTTATGAAAAGTCATACCTCTCTGTAACGACTACTAGAGTTCATTCATTGCATAAAAGATACAGCCACAATGTAAATGAGCTCCCCCTGGCTTTTTCACAGTAAGCTACATCCTGGTCTTTTAGAAGAATGACTTTATTATATTCCCTTTGAAATCAAACATGACCTTCACATGAGCAGACACTCTTAAACAATGCTAAATTATGAATGATGGCTCGGTGGTAGCAACTATAGTGAACAGAGACTGAAATCTCATTTAATGGCAGACATGAGGTCAGAAGCTGTCTGCCTCCCGAAGGGAAAAGTAGCTCCGCTAAATAGCCGCTTACTTCTCCCTAAGGCAAAGCTCATGTGTGTTTATGGCATTTTAAGTTTATACATCTATTACTACAGTAAGTAATGGATAGGATCTATATCATAGTACAACCATAGTAGCTTGGGTGTAACAGTACATGTTAAGTACCTTGTACAAAAACAGCACCCAAGTCTGCAAACCCATACTCATGTGTGTGGTGCTTATCTTTGAGAGGGATCCCACTGACTGTTTTTGTCAGTAAGGACTACTCATGTAAGGGTTTGATCGTTCCAGTTCTTAATAGTATGAGTATGATAGCAATTTTTTTTAAGGAAATAGTCTTCCTGGAGAACTGGAATAAATATGTCTTACCACCAGTACAGTGAGTGTTTGTGTGGTGTCTGTCTTTGAGTTTATAACTATTTGCAACTGATCTCTTTGTTTGGAGGGAATGTCTCTTCCAGCCTTCAGTGCCCTGCAAATTAATGTAATAAATATTGCAGTGGCAGCTGGTGGGCTGAAATCAGATTCCTCTCTCGCTGCCCCTAATGTGCTTAAGGTCATACTCGTTGGGATATATAATTATTATACCTCCTTCGCAAACACACCCACTGGTTCCAAGGCCAGATGTTTTCTTGTGTTATCCTCAGTGTATCTTGCATCTCTAAAACCTTTGTAAATATGGGAAATGGATGCTAAATTGCAATTTAAGATACACAAGCTTCCAATATACTCCAACATACACACACATTATTAACTCAAAATTAAAGATTTTCCAGTGCATTTCCAACTACACCATCTGTTTAAAAAAAAAAAAAAAAAAAAAGTAAGGGAAATCTCCATTTAAGCACACGTTAATATCCAGGCCAACCTCCGGTCACATACCTTAGCACCTGAACACATGCTCAGATTCCATGGCTCCACAACAAATTCACTTTCTGACTGCTGACAAAGCACCCATCCAGTTCCACTCAAAAGTACCTTAACTCAGACTCTAGCTAGATGAAGAGATATTGCCTACAGTCATACTTGGAGTGGGAGAGTTGGTGGATTAAATCAAATGTGTTAAACTTGTTGTTTTGAATGTGATATGGTGGATTTGGATGTGTGGATTGTGGGTGATTCTATGTTGGATTTCAAAGTGAGTTTGTTAGTGTACAAGGCAGGGAGTGAGACAGGAATTCCACTTCTCAGCCCAACCCCGAGCCCCCTGCTGGCATGCAAGCTCTCACACATATGCATTTTACATAGCCTTTTTGGAATATGTTAAGCCCAGAGCAAACATCCGAGGGCTGGGGACCTAGGGAGACAGTGTTGGAGAATAGAACTTCTCCATGAAGATTTCATATTCTGTAAACCTCCATGGTGAAAAATAAAAGTTAAGGTGAAAAAGTCAAAAGTTTGCATTCTTAGTTGTATATTTTTAAAAATTGCCCTGTGTGACCTGCTGCTCACAAACAGGGAAGAATTAGTAGGGGAAGAAAAAGTGGATGGGAACCTGGGAGGCAGTGACAATGAGATGGTTGAATTCATGATCCTGACACAAGGAAGAAAAGAGAGCAGCAGAACACGGACCCTGGACTTCAGAAAAGCAGACTTTGACTCCCTCAGGGAACAGATGGTCAGAATCCCCTGGGAGAATAACATGAGGGGGAAAGGAGTCCAGTAGAACTTGCTGTATTTTAAAGAATCCTTATTGAGGCTGCAGGAACAAACCTTCCCAATGTGTAGAAAGAACAGTAAATATGGCAGGCGACCAGCTTGGCTTAACAGTGAAATCCTTGCTGATCTTAAACACAAAAAAGAAGCTTACAAGAAGTGGAAGACTGGACAAATGACCAGGGAGGAGTATAAAAATATTGCTCAGGCATGCAGGAATGAAATCAGGAAGGCCAAATCACACTTGGAGCTGCAGCTAGCAAGTGATGTTAAGAGTAATAAGAAGGGTTTCTACAGGTAGCAACAAGAAGAAGGTGAGGGAAAGTGTGGGCCCCTTACTGAATGGGGGAGGCAACCTAGTGACAATGGATGTGGAAAAAGCTAATGTACTCAATGCTTTTTTTGCCTCCGTCTTCATGAACAAGGTCAGCTCCCAGACTACTGCACTGGGAAGCACAGTATGGGGAGGAGGTGACCAGCCCTGTGGAGAAAGAAGTGGTTCAGGACTATTTAGAAAAGCTGGACGAGCACAAGTCCATGGGGCGGATGCATTGCATCCGATGGTGCTAAAGGAGTTGGCGAATGTGATTGCAGAGCCATTGACCATTATCTTTGAAAACTCATGGTGATCGGGCTAGGTCCTGGATGACTGGAAAAAGGCTATTGTAGTGCCCATCTTTAAAAAAGGGAAGAAGGAGGATCCGGGAAACTACAGGCCAGTCAGCCTCACCTTAGCCCCTGGAAAAATCATGGAGCAGGTCCTCAAGGAATCAATTTTGAAGTACTTAGAGGAGAAGAAATTGATCAGGAACAGTCAGCATGGATTCACCAAGGGCAAGTCATGCCTGACTAACCTAATTGCCTTCTATGATGAGATAACTGGCTCTGTGAATGAGGGGAAAGCAGTGGATGTGTTATTCCTTAACTTTAGCAAAGCCTTTGATACAGTCTCCCACAGTATTCTTGCGAGCAAGTTAGAGGTATGGGCTGGATGAATGGACTGTAAGGTGGATAGAAAGCTGGCTAGATTGCTGGGTTCAACAGGTAGGGATAGCTCAGTGATTTGAGCATTGGCCTGCTAAACCCAGGGTTGTGAGCTCGATCCTTGAGGGGGCCATTTAGGGATCTGGGGTAAAAATCTGTCAGGGATGGTACTTTCTCTGCTGTGAAGGCAGGGGACTAGACTCGAGGTCCCTTCCAGCTCTTTCAGATAGGTATATCTCCATATACCCAATGGCTCCATGTCTATTTGGCAGCGGTATCAAGCAGAGCGCCCCAAGGGTCAGTCCTGGGGCTGGTTTTGTTCAATATCTTTATTAATGATCTGGAGGATGGCGTTGATTGCACCCTCAGCAAGTTTGCAGATGACACTAAACTGGGAGGAGTGGTAGATACACTGGAGGGTAGGGATAGGATACAGAGGGACCTAGACAAATTAGAGGATTTGGGCCAAAAGAAATCTGATGAGTTCAACAAGGAGAAATGCAGAGTCCTGCACTTATGACGGGAGAATCCCATGCACTGCTACAGACTAGGGACTGATTGGCTGGGCAGCAGTTCTACAGAAAAGGACCTAGGGGTTACAGTGGACGAGAAACTGGATATGAGTCAACAGCGTGCCCTTGTTGCCAAGAAGGTTAATGGCATTTTGGGCTGTATAAGTAGGAGCACTGCCAGCAGATCGAGGGACGTGATCATTCCCCTCTATTCGGCATTGGTGAGGCTCATCTGGAGTACTGTGTCCAGTTTTGGGCCCCACACTACAAGAAGGATGTGGAAAAATTGGAAAGAGTCCAGCAGAGGGCAACAAAAATGATTAGGAGGCTGGAGCACATGACTTATGAGGAGAGGCTGAGGGAACTGGGATTTTTAATCTGCAGAAGAGAAGAATGAGGGGGGATTTGATAGCTCTTTCAACTACCTGAAAGGGGGATCCAAAGAGGATGGATCTAGACTGTTCTCAGTGGTACCAGATGATAGAATAAGGAGTAATGGTCTCAAGTTGCAGTGAGGGAGGTTTAGGCTGGATATTAGGAAAAACTTTTTCACTAGGAAGGTGGTGAAGCACTGGAATGGGTTACCTAGGGAGGTGGTAGAATCTCCTCCTTTAGAGGTTTTTAAGGTCACGCTTCACAAAGCCCTGGCTGTGATGATTTAGTTGAGGATTAGGTCCTGCTTTGAGCAGGGGGTTGGAGTAGATGACCTCCTCAGGACCCTTCCAACTCTATGATTCTATGCTTCAGCTTCCCTGTGGAATGTAGCCCTGTGTGAAATGTCAAGTATGTGACTTTTGACAATGCTCCTTAAAATAATCCATATCTGAGACTGATTTCAGAGATAACTAAAGAATTTAACAACCTCCCTAAGTAGAAAGCTTAACCCAACCCTTCACTATGAAGGCACTAGAGCACTTCTATTATATACTTAGGTTCCTTCAGTAAGATGACTTTTGAGAGTAAGGGAAGCAAAAATTGAATCTATATGACAGACTTAGCCTGACATTTAGTGACTGATCTTACAGCACCAATGCAGGGAAAACTCCTATTGATTTATGGTTAAATGCTGCAAGGTCAGGCCCTTTAGAGAATTAATGCTTTCTTTAAAGATCTTTTGATCCTTTCCTTCATTTTACCATATTGTACTGTGTGTGTTTCTCCCCTGCCTACCTGCAGCTGAAAATGTTACCATAAATATTGGTACACTTGTTTAATATTGTACTTGGCCGCAATTGTAATTCTTCCTCTCCAAGAGGATGATATATGAATGTCTGTCATAGCAAGGCCTTTGAATGTCTTATCAGTCTGAATACACATCTGTAAGCTGTTTTTGCAGCTCTGTGCAGAGAAATCTGACAGAGGAAGAGTTGGTAGAATCTCCCAACAAGACTTCGTATGGTCACAAATATATTTGTATGCCTTGTAGTAGCCAAGCTATTTCTAAGATGGCAATTTATTGGAGTAAATTAGTAATTAAAGGGCAAGAAATACAGGAACCATTCAAACCAAGAATACTTAATGGTGATATAATGCAAAAATTCATCCATCACAACAAGGTATTGTTTTAGATGAAGAGATCTGAATATTTAGCTGTTGAATACTTAGCCAGGATACATATTCACTGCACCTATAAATCCTCTAAACACATTTCAAGGGATACAGATATACATTGAACACCAGCAGTTTTGCCCCATCAGTTTGTTAGGCAAAAATCCTTAAAAAAATAAATAAAAATTAATCGTCTACTACAGGGCTGACCTTACCATGAGGTGAACTGAGGCGGCCGCCTCAGGTGCCAGACTGGGGGGTGGCGCCACTTGGACCCAGAGTGTAGAAAATTGTGTCTGCTGCTGGTGCATATGTATTCTCTCTGCTCTAGATGCACAGAGATGGTGGAGTGCTGTGCTGTAGGAAGGAGGGCACAAGAGACATAACAGGCAGATAGGAGAAAAGGTGAGAGGGAATAACAGAAAGCAGCAGGAGCTGCAGGGAGAGAGAGGAGGAGGAGCCTCTTGTATACCTCTCTAGCACCCCCAGGAGCCTGGACTGATTAACACCAGCTTCACAGGGAGCTTCCTGTTTCCTGCTGCTTCCCTGAACCCACTTGAGGAGAACAGGCAGTCAACTGAAGTACTAAGAGCCAGTTAGTCCCTAAGACGCTGATATCTTCCCTCACTCAGGCCCTACTACCAGCCTGTTATTTGTCCCCTTCAATTGAGTGTTGAGAGCCAATATAGCTGGCACAGAACAGCAGTCATCAGTGAAAGAAGAAAACGCCCCTCTGGGGCAGCATTCAGAAAAAGAAAGAAAGCAAAGGAAGCTTTTCTATCTAAGCAGGAAGGAGCTCTCCTGAGATACATAGACACAAATGTTCACGGTGAGCATTCCGACCCCAGTGAGGATATGAGTGGTGAGGAGATGCCTGATCTTGCAGTTAGTCAGAGTGCAGGTGACCTGGCAGCTACTGCAGCATCCATATCTCCATCTCAAATGGATGTAAGCATGCACATTTCTGAAGAAAAGTGTAGATCAGAGAAGGGTGTGGTGGAGGCACAAGAAACAACTGCTGCTGAGTTTAGTTCCTTAAGTCTAGATGATCCAGGACTGTGAACCCTTTTGAACAGTAGCCTGAGGGACTTCCTTGTACTGCATGGGCCACAGCAAGTGAAAAACTTCATGTTCCCCAAAGACAATGAAAATAGAAGTTTCCATCCAACACATTACTGGCGTGAAATCCCCAATGGTGACAAAGTGGAGAGGCCATGGCTTATGTACTCAAAAACCCAGAATGCTGCTTACTGGTTTTGTTGCAAAGTCTTCCAGTCTAATGTTCCAGGAACAAAGGACTGGAAAAATCTGGCTAGAAATCTGGCATGCCGTGAGAAGGCAGCAAATCACCAGAGAGCATTCCATAGGTGGAAAGAGCTTGAGATGAGACTAAGGTTAAAGGCCATCATAGATGATCAGCATCAAGAGAAGATTGCATCAGAGTCTCTTTACTGGCAAAATGTTCTGAAAAGGCTCATTGCCATTGTGAAAATGCTTGCTACCCAAAACCTAGCAGTGCATGGCACTTCAGATCAGCTGTATGTGCCAAACAATGGAAACTTCCTTAAAATTGTGGAGCTGATGGCTGAGTTTGATGCTGTACTCCAGGAGCATCTAAGAAGAGTCACCACCCAAGAAATGTACATACACCACTACCTTGGAAAAAGACTTCAAAATGAGATCATACAGTTACTGGCAACAAAAGTCAAACAGAAGATTATGGCAGCTCTGAAGTCAGCAAGATATTACTCTGTTATTCTGGACTGCACACCTGACATCAGCTATACGGAACAAATGACTTTAATGGTGCATTTTGTAACAACAACAGAACCTAATGAAAATGTCCCTGCAATGGTGACTGTCAGAGAGCATTTTCTAGAATGTATTGACATTGATGATACTACAGGAGCTGGTATGACAAATGTGCTTCTTAAAAAGCTGAAAGATACGGGAATTGTGATAGCTGACATGAGAGGTCAGGGCTACAATAATGGTGCCAACATGAGAGGAAAGAACAGATGAGTGCAGACACGATCCGAGAGTTAAACCCTTGAGCCTTTTTTGTCCCATGCAGTTCTCATTCACTGAACTTGGTGGTCAGTGATGCAGCCTCAGCTTCTAGTGAGGCTGCTGAATTTTTTAATGTAATTCAAAGCATCTATGTATTTTTCTCTGCATCAACTCATCTATGGCAAATTTTGAAGCAACATCTGGGAACATCGTCTCTGTTACTGAAACCACTGAGTGCCACAAGTGAAGTCAAGTGGAGGCGATAAAGTGGGAAGATAGATAATACCATAGTTGCCATTATGGAGGATAATGCTATGACAGGAACTGTTCATGGAAGAACAGTGGCAGAGGGAAATGGAATCACCAGAAACATACATAAAACTTCAAATTTCTGTGTGGTTTAGTGCTGTGGCATGACATACTGTTTGAAATAAATGTTGTAAGCAAGAGACTCCAAGGTGTTGACTTTGATATATGTGGAGCAATGGAACAACTGGACAAAGTAAAGTCATACCTACAGTCTTACTGGTCAGATGAGGGATTTCAAAATGTTCTGAAGAGTGCACAGAAGTTGGCAGAGGAACTTCACACTGAAGCTATTTTCCCACCCATTCAAGAATACAAGAGTCACCGAAGAAGATATTTTGATTACGAGGCATGGGATAATCCCATAAGAGACCCCAAACAACAATTCAAAGTTGAATTCTTTAACCAGGTACTAGATTGTGCAATACAGTCAGTTGAAGAACGTTTCGTGTAGCTCAAGGAACACAGCAGTATATTTGGGATGTTGTATGATATTCCAAAACTCCTCACTATACCTGAAGAAGACGTACACCAGCAATGTAGGGCACTAAAGACAGTGTTGACACATGACAACATGAGCAATATTGATGCGAGTGATTTAGGTGATGAACTGAAAGCCCTTTCAAGATACATTTCAGCAGGATCAACTCCAAAGGCTGTTCTGGAATATATGTGCACAAATCAGCTGACCATCCTCTTTCCAAATGCTTTTGTTGCTCTGCACATACTTCTAACACTTCCTGTAACAGTTACCAGTGGAGAACGCAGCTTCTCCATGATGAAGTTCATAAAAACACATCTATGCTCCACAATGACACAGGAGAGGCTGGTCGGCCTTGCAACCATCTCAGTAGAGCATGAGCTGGCCCAGACTGTGGACCTTCAGGAAGCAGTTCAAATCTTTGCAACCAAGAAGGCACGGAAAGCAGCACTTTGATTATTCAAACAGATAAAAACGCCAGTGTTAACTTTCGAACAGCAAATGTAACTTTTCTTGTCTGCATAGTAAAGTGTTACTTAAAATTTTTGAACAAGGCATTTTAAGTTGTTAGTTCTCCTTTATTGGGGTAGGTAGCAGAGCAGTACCATGAGAGGAGTAGAACAGGAAGAAGGCAGAATTGAGACTTTTCAAAGTTTTGGCCCAAGCAAAACATCAGTTGAGCTCCCCGCCTCAGGTGCCAAAATGTTGTGGGCTGGCCCTGCTCTAATACTTGAACACTAAAGAGTAGACATCAAGAGATCATTGCATAAAGTAAGTTATTTTATTAGGCAGGCAGAGGTGGGTGCACTTAGATTATTGAAGATTTACATTCCAGCATGGTGGCTTGCATAAATTCAAAGATATTCAGCCCACACGGAAACCTGCAAAGCAGAAGAGAGAGAGAGAGAGAGAGAGATTTGTCATTAATTGGGCTGTTGAAGTTGAGGGGAAAAGCCCCCATCCTTTGTTGGTGTGTATATGTGTGTGAGAGAGTGAGAGAAAGCTAAGCTACCTAACCATGGGCTTAGGAGCCTACCTGCAAGCACTTGCAACCTTTTAGAAATTCATGCCAAGATCTTTTAAAGCAACTCCACTCCCACAAAGTAGGGGTCACTTTGTGAGTAGCCTGGAAACTGGCTACTCACAAAGTAGCCTACACACACCCCATCATGAATAATTAGAAAGCTTATTTTATGTTCATTTAGATGACGTATGATGCGGAGCTGACAAGTGATGTTGTAAGCCTGTAGGTGAGGTGAAACAATGGTATCCAAAATGAGTGTCGTCTTTTTGTTTGTTTGTTTGCTTGTTTTTTTGCACAGTTCCAGAAACACTGCAACCCGATTAGGACTACAGATTTTACTGTGAAATTCAGTACCTTAATAGGGTGTTTTATTGGTCTAAACTACCAAATTACAATGTATTAAAAGATTTTTATAGATTCTGCATGGGCAAGATTTTTTTTTTTCCAGAAATGATGAAAGTGTTTAGCATGTGGCAAAAATGGCAAATAACATTTTGCAATATACTAACATTATATGTTTTCACATCACATATTCTTAATTGTCAAAGTATCTAACAAGTGAATATTATAGTTTTCTATATTTTCAATTGAAATGTTCTGACCAGTTCAGTCTCTCACTGACAGTTGTACACTAGTAGCAGTATGTAACATGCCCATAGTTTGTACTGCACTGTGAATAGATATAAATGTATGCGAATTCCTAATGTAATGCTTCTCTATTTGCAAGTTTTGTACATATAATGTAGCATCTAGTCTACCTGGTAGAAGGTTTTAATTAGTTGTTGCCTATGCATGAAGTACTAGCCTTTGAAATATTCTAGAAATTAGCTTTTCAATTCAGTGTCACTTATGCACAGGTCGATATTAATGTTAGAGATGACATTACCCAGCTTCATATTGGGTTTCAGTCAAAATGCTCACTAAACAAAATGGCAATGTTAATACTAATATGTAGATCTAACAATATACACCTCTACCTCGATATAACGCTGTCCTTGGGAGTCAAAAAATCTTACCGCATTATAGGTGAAACCACGTTATATCGAACTTGCTTTGATCCGCCGGAGTGCGCAGCCCCGCCCCCCGGGGCGCTGCTTTACCGTGTTATATCTGAATTTGTGTTATATCGGGTCATGTTATATCGGGGTAGAGGTGTACTTTGGGAATCTTACCTCTACACAAGGTACACTGTGTGAAGATATTGAGGATACAAGTCCTCTAAAGCTTTCATCAGAGAAGAAGAGCCTTCACAAACCTTGAAAAATGTGCTTATTTGTCAAGAAAATCGCAAGACTGCAAAACTGTCAAAAGCCACCGGTGCTGGACAGAATTCTGTGATGCTGGCAGCAGTAGCCAGGAGAGATGAATTGTACTGGTGGCTATTGGATGAGTTTTCTAGTTTAGATGACATGCCACCAATACTCTATCACAGGGATTGCTTCAGAAATATATACACAAGTCCAATTTGGCAGGTCAGAGTTGTATTGAACACAAGATGAGAAATTTGACAAAATAGAAGCATTTGAGAGAGCAACCAATCTAAGAGAGGAGGTGATGACATGTGCAGAACATCTGTAGAAGATGTGATTGCGAAGGATGCAGTTTATCATTCAATATGCCTTTTTTTTCCTACATGAGTAAAATGAATCTAGTTAATGGCAACAATACATTGCATTTTATCAGCTGATTGAAGAGAGACAATGGCTTATGTATAATAATAAAGCTCTTCTTCTGTCCAAACTGCTACGAAGATATAAAACCCTGCTTCCCTCAGATGCAGAAATTGCAAGTTGTTCCTGTAACAAATTACAGGCAAGATTAGAAAAACACTACGGTTCTGCAATTTAATTCCATGCACAGCATGGACAAGGCAAGTCTACCATTGTTCTATGTAGTGTAATAACATTAGCTGACACTATCCAAGTTGCTAGTAACCTGAAACAGAAACTTAAGTCATCTAAACGTTTTGTGGATGCTCTTCAGGTGAGTGAGTCTGATGAACAGCTTTCAAGTGAACAAGTTTTCTATAATTATGCTTCAATCCTTTGGTCTGAAACAGGCAAAACGATAATCTCAGAATATTGTCCAAAGGTGGTTGTAGTTTAGAGGTCAGTTACTTTTGTGCGCCAGTTGGTAAAGGAGTTTGTCCCTTGGTGGTTAGATAATGAGGCACATAATTCAGCCAGCAATGAGTATCCTCATTCAGAAGACATTCAAAGAAGGTGCCTCTCAGCTGTAGAGTATTTAATATTTCCAAAATTATCACGCTGCTACACATAAGCCTTGCTGCACAGCTACACCATAGTTGGTCACACAGTTTAATTGACATACTACGCCTTCATGAATTCTGCATCAATTATGAGTTGAGGTGGTTCATCACAAGTGCTGCAAAAAACGGAAGTAGAAAGACTCCAGTGAGGTATATTCATTCCAAATAGAATTGTATCAATTCACGCTGGTGGAAATCTCATCCATGAAGGAGATGATAGAGACATAGAGGTAGAGACCATTGATGGAAAGAATACCTTCCAATCGGTGGCTAGAGTGGTATTCCAAGAACAGTCTGCAGTTAGTCCAGCTTCACAAGAAATATTACTGAAGCATGGGAAAGAAATGTCACTTACTCTCCCTGGGCAATCAGTGTCTTATCCAGTTTGCAGCGTTTGAAAAACCTAGCCCATGTCCAGAACTGACTTGTCATGAAAAAGTACTTGAGAAAATAAACTCTTGTCACCTACAAAGGAACACTATCAGAGATCTCCGCTGGTGTCTTTTAAGACTACTACCTTGTGATATCCTACCAATATCAAATGAGGTTGATATTGTTCACACTTCTGGACTAGTTTCAACCAGAAGCTTGCAACAAAGAGCACCTACCCAGCATATGTACCTACTGTGGATGCCAAACCAGCTGCCCTGGCCACAGTCTATACTACAGTGCTGGAATGTAAGGGAATGTCAGCAGCTCTATGCTGTTGTTTAGCAAGTGAAATTGATCTCTGCAATGAACTTGGTACCAATGTGATTCACCTGGGTGGTTTTCACATCCTGTGCTGTTTTATTGCATGTAGTGGGAATTTTTTGGGAGAAGCAGGATTACTAGAACTTCTTGTTGAGTCGGAGGCTTGTACTGCAGATCAAATGCTTGCTGGTAAGCAAAGCAACCGTGCTCTGATGTGGCTGACCTTCAGTATTTGAGGCTCTGAGTGCTCTGAAATGTTATTCATTTGTTAAATGGGGTGAACCAGGTGGAGGTATTCATGTAGTTCTAGCATTTGTCAGGCAACTTTTGGCTAACACACAAAAGTGTTTGTCTGAAGACACTAAGTCCTTACAACATGTTATTAAAGAGACAGTATATGCTGAGTTACAGTATCATCAAACATTATTGGAGGAATTTCAGCCATGGGTGCATCCCCAGTTTCCTACATTCGAGCTCTGGGATCAGTTTCTCTCATTTGCCTGAAACTTCATACACACAGATATTGAGGAATTTGGCCCTTAATGTAAGTAAAAATTGTCTTTATTTTACAACATATCGAAGCTATTTTAAAATACACTGACAACTGTGTAGCAGCAAAATCGTTTGCTTTGATAAAAGTGCTTTGCTTCTAAAGATCAAACACAATTGTACGAAACACTTAGAGAAGTTAATTAAGAGAGTGTGGTTGCCTCTTAGAGACCGTCCTTAATTCAAGTTTCCCAATGCCACTAGCTTAATGTGTTGTATCATCCAAAAATATCTTTATAGTTGCTACGATGTCAGTGGCACAGCACAAGAGACACGCAATCCAGCCCCTGTTTCTAGGATAGTGGTTTGAATCCAGCAGACCTCAGCGCTGACCACAAAACACTATCATCTAGTTCCCCTACAGTGGCATATGTGAGATGGAGATGGTGGATTCAGTCTAATTCCTAGTGGCTGGCAGTTTGAGGGAGGTAAATAACTAACAGAGTCTCAGGTTGCTAGTGAAAGTCCATGCACAACTGATATGCTTTGGCTAGTTAGTGTAGCTTGTCTTCAAACGGAGTGATCTGTGGGGTTAAAAAAGGAGTGTGCCCCCCCCCCCAAGGTATCAAGCAGGCTAGCATTGGAAAGGGGCAAAAACGGGGAGGGGGGAGAGGAATGACCAGGCTAATCCACATGAACTCCAGTCTTTCAGTTTTTCCTATATTTTGTCATTCTTCACAGCTAGCTCTAGTCCCGGAGCACAATATGCTGACAATTTAGCTGTATGCAGCTAGACAAGTCAGCCGCAAGGGCGTGCTGAAGAGCGAGCGGGATGGGAGGTGTGATGCTGGGCTTTCCCCACTTTGCAGTACTCTGGTGGCTGGGAAGGATGGACGGTTTTCGGGCGAGATCCCTGTATAAGAATGGCCCCGGCTGACATTTTAAAAGGGTTTCGGGATGGAGGGTTTAAGGGGGGAAAGTGATTTCCCAATATAAACAATGAGTAGAAACGGTCGCAGCAAAGGCTCTGCGCCATGAGGCTGATGTCTGTGTCCGGCTGGATCCCAGCTGCTTGCACATCTGGGTGCAGTATATAAGAGGAGGAGGGTGTGTGTGAGAGCGAGCGAGCCTGGATCCAGGATCCTGCCGGTGTGTCGTCATTTACTGCCGGGAGCGCGGGGAACGGGGCGGCGGGGGCATGTACCGGAGCCATGTCCCTATGTGCCAGTGAGATCCGGGGTTTAGCAGGGTGGTTGATTGGGGATGGGGCGGGAATCCTGTCCTGGGCATGGGGATAAGGCGGCGTGAGTGGCATCCCGCCGGGTTATTTAGGAGGGGGGCGGGGTAGGCTTGGATGGGAATCGCCTGAGACTAGTGAGATCCTGGGTTTGTTTGGGTGTGCTGGGAAGTGGGGGTGGGGAGTTATGTACTGTGAATGCGTGTGGGCCCGGGAGGGGGATCCTGCCGAGGCGATTGGGGGTGGAAGCCCCCGGGGAACAGCGGTGTGGGGTGAAGGGAGGCTGCAGGGTGGACTGATGTTTGGGGGCGGGGGAAGGGTGGCGCGATCTCTGCGGGGCTCTGGGCTCGGCGCGCTGGGAATCCTCGGCGAGGCGAGTGGAGGAAGGAGGCTGCTTTGTGCGTGTGGCTGATGCAGTGTCACAGCAGCTGGGGGGGGGGGTGGCGGGGTGGGCGGGACTTTGGGGGTAGGGGGATCATGTAAGTCTCCTGCCATTGCCTGGCTCAGCCTGATCCCCCCCCCCCCCTTTTACTGAAGGCGAGCAAAAAAGCTAAACCCTGCTGCCAGCGCCAATCCAGGAGGCGCTGATCTGAACGGGTCAAAGGAGATATTTTCTTTTCCTGCGGGGGAAAAAAAAGCCCTGATTTCCGGTCATCCCGCTGTCGTGTCGCGTCCCTCCCCCCATCTCCCCGCTTTTAGGGGTGCAGGAGAAGGTTGCTGACCGCTCCTGGAGCGAGGGGGGAGGGGCAGCTCTTTGTTCCCCTCGGATTTGGGGAGCAGGAGGGAAGCCCGGGAACGGGCGGCAGAATGGAAATGTACAAGGACTTGCTGCAGTGACAGCTCCCCGGGTGCTGTGTGCCTGGCGGGGGGAAGGGGAGGGAGGGGGAGCAGAGGACCAAATGACTGGGAGGAAGCGAGACAGCAGCAGCCGCCGCCGCTACCGAGAGAGGAAGCGGCTGAGCCCTGCCGATCCCTGGCTTGAGCAGCGGGCAGCCGCTCCCCCGGCTAGCTGGGCTGCGATGGCATCCGCCGCTGGCCTTCAGGATGGCCCCCGTCCCTAGATCAGCGGGGCGGCCGACGGGGAGCCCCCGGGGGAGCCGGCTCACCATCGCGGCGGCGGCTCTGTGTCTGTTGCATGGGGGGCTTTGGCGCTCCGGCGGCCGCTCTCCGGGACTGATGAGTGACTGCAGCCCGGCCCGGAGGAAGATCTGCCGGGGGAGGAGAAGGAGGATGGCGGCGGCGGGGCCGGTGTGTAAATGTCCCCGGACCCGGTTGCCCGTGGGGGGGGCCAGTGCCTTGTGTGTCTTTGTCCTTTGCTGGCTCTACATCTTCCCCGTGTACCGGCTGCCCGACGAGAAGGAGGTCGTGCAGGGGGTGCTGCTGCAGCAGGGCAAGGCGTGGAGGAGCAACCAGACCGCAGTCACCGGCTTCAGGTACCCAGCCTCCCTGCCCCATGCCCAGGGGCAGCCCAAGGGCAGCCAGGGACAGGAGCAGAGCGCAGTGGGCCCCGTGTACACCCCCCCCCCCCAATAAATAAAGCCGAACTTTATTTGTCACACTCAAATATTGATCTTTACCCCCACCCCAAGAGTTCAGATACAAACTCGTAGCGGCTTTAACTAGTGGGGGGCTGGCCAGACCCTTCTGCTGTGAAAAGTGTTTTTGGGGGTAGTGGTTTGGTACCTTTGGGATCCTGTGTGGGCAGTGGGGGTGGGCTAAAGGACGAACCATGTTTCTTTCTTTTTTTTATACAAATAAAACCAACACCAAGGTCTCTCCCGGGAAAGCGCAACGGGCGCTCTCACTTCTCTGGCTGTTGCGGGCTTGGCTTTACCCCGGGATCATGCCACGCTGCAGTGATGCCTTTTGGTCCCTAACAAAGAAAAAGACCTTCATGCTCCCCTGGCTTGATTTTTCAAGGTGTGCCTGAGACACCCGAATGTGTTGGGAGGGGAGATCTGTAAGCATTGAGCAACTCCCCCAATTTTGAAATCAAAGCTGCAAGGAGACCTTTCCCGTGCACTTTATTATGCAAAACATGTGGAGAGTCTGCTGTTTTTTTTTTGTCCATGTCTGTGCATCTCCAGAGCCGGCTCACCAAAGTGTAAATTTCACCTTCTCCAGCTGCAACGGGAAAGGGGAATGCTGCAGTTAGGACTCATTGAAGGACCAGGCTCCTGCTACTCAGGGGATTTTCCAAGGAGTCTGGTTTGAAACTAGGTACAATGTAGGTCTGCGGTGCCTTGAAAAACACTCCCATCTATTGACTAATCATATGATCTTTGGGAATATATAGCCTGACTTCTTTCTTTTCTCCCTCTTCCACCCATCTCTTAGGGGTGCTGGAACAATTTGTATAGTGGGGGTGCTGGGAGCCATTTAACCATACTGATTTATACCTGCCTCTGGAGATTTCCATTACTTGCATCTGAAGAAGTGAGGTTCTTACCCAGGAAAGCTTATGCTCCCAATACTTCTGTTAGTCTTAAAGGTGCCACAGGACCCTCTGTTGCTTTTAACCAAACTGTAAACCCCGTATATGATGGAAACCCCTTCAAGCCAGAGGGTGCAGCAGCACCCCCAGCATCAATAGTTCCAGCACCTATGACCCCCATCATCTGGCTTTCTTCCTCTCCTCTTAGTAGCAAATGGAAGGTAAGAGGGAGTAGCAGTCGATTTCCCTCCAAAATGCCCTCTTTTTGTAGTGAGTGCCAGAACAAATCATGTTTGAATGTCAAGTAACTCTTTTTCAGAATACTGAATTGTTTTCTATGACATAATCCTTGCAGTGCTTAATTTGTGCTGAAAGAGATGCCTGGGCTCAACCAATTAGGTGCAGGGCCTTAAGCAATTTTTTTTTTTTACTTTCATAACTGATGTGGCAAGCCCAGAGATGCTGGGGCTATGAACTGCCAAGCCCTGGCAACCCCTGGCACAAATTAAGCACTGCATCCTTGAATGATTTTTGGATGAAATTCGACTTTCTGAAATCTGATACTGGAGCCAGTCTAGGATGCAATTACTTTAGGTCCTGTCTGCTGCAATAACAAAAACGTTACCAATCATTTAATTCCTTAAAATCAGATTCTGATCCTCTGAGGCTTTCAGGGACTATAACCAATCTCGGGTGATTGGGGGGTACATGTTAATATCAGTTCACTGGCTAGGCATGACAGAAGCTCCTTCTTTAATGCAGAGCTAGCAATTACAGCCAAGCAGCTGCAGATGACTTTGTCCTATTGAGGAGAGAATAAATTCGAAAATGCTTCAGTCTGCAACAAACAAGGCTGACCTTTCCAGATGCAGGTTCCTCTTCATCCCCTCTATGCTACAGGCTCCCAGTTCCTTGTTTGGGTGACTATTTTTTGGGGGGTGCCTGGATAGGTGATGTGGGAAATAATTTGCTATATGACTTTTCAGTTTTATAAACCAACAGCTGGTTTGACGACTGCACTGGTGCTACAACTTGCAAATTTAACCTTAATATTTAGCCATTTCCCTCAGACTGTTTACAAACACCAGCTTTTGGTGGCTCCTCCACTTACTCCATTTACTCTTGCATTTCCCCACAAACCCCTAAGCATACTGATTATCGCAAAGTTGTTTCTTTGAAAGGAAGAAACTCGCCAAATAAAAGAAGTTGTTGCTTCTGGAGACAGGAAGCTAACGGGGACGTTTGTATTGGAAATTATAAATAGAAAATATACCAAAATAATCAAGTGATTGTGCCACAGAAAATTAAACTTTACATTTTTCCTGTGTGCGTTTGCTCTTGTTAATTTTGGTGGCAGGATATCATGTTAAACCCATGACAGGTAATTTTGTCTATATTGTGAAAGTATTAACTAAAATAAGGAGGCCTTTGTTTTACATGGAAACTCAAGAATCATTCAGTTTTATATTTAGGGGAAGGTGTGCTTAGAGCCCCTCATTTCAATTCTTACTGGAAACCACCTGAGGTTATGAATAAAAGACTCCCTTCCTCTTGACTGGGGGTAGCAGGAAGTGAGGCAGATTGAGTAATTAACTGATGCTACAGATGTCTTCTGGGACTATCTGGGAATTGAACCTAGACCTCTTAAGTCATTGTCCAAAACCTTAGCCACAAAAGGTACCCTCTGTGTGCCATGTTCCGAAAGCACTTGATGCATGATCTAGCTCTTTCCTCAACACAACCCCCTTCTTGTGCAAATAATCTGTACTCCATGCACACTAGTGGAACTACTCCTATCAGGACTACTTGCCTGTATGAGGTTTTGCAGAATCAGTTCCAAAGTGAGAATTTACCACTTATAAATACAGAAGTGTCACTCTTGTGGGGCTCAGTATTTTAGCTCCCTATCTTTGTTGTCCCATTGGCTTTCAATGGGGCTACATGCATAAGTAAGGACTGCTCATGCCAGTAGTAATTGTTGCAGGGTCAGGCCTTTGATCTGGTACATTGAGATGACTACATATTTTAGGCACATATTTTAGGCTTTATTCTGCAAACCTCACCTAGGTGAGTAATCTTTACATGCACATCAGCAGTAATACCCTTCATTACTAAGGTATAATTTTAGTTTACTGAGATTGGGTCTGATCCAGCTTTCCTTATTTAGATACACCTTCTTTTGAAGTCAACTGGAGTTTGATCTCATTAAGAAGAGCCGAATAGCTGCCTACCATTGCCATCATTCTTGCAGTTTAAAGACGTTAGTGACTGAGGGCTGGTCTACACAGGGGGCGGGATTGATCTAAGATTCGCAACTTCAGCTACGTGAATAGCATAGCTGAAGTCTAAGTATCTTAGATCGATTTACCTTGGGTCCTCATGGCGTGGGATCGACAGCCACGGCTCCCCCATCGACTCTGCTACTGCCGCTCACTCTGGTAGAGTTCCGGAGTCGACGGGGAGCATATTCGGGGATTGATATATCATGTCTTAACAAGATGCGATATATCGATCCCTGATAAATCGATCGCTACCCGCGGATACGGCGGGTAGTCTGGACATACCCTGAGAATAGCCAACATGACTGCCATGGAACAATCTCTGTTGATCTCTGACAAACCATGAGTAACTTTCAGTCAGTCAAGTGGAAAAGTGTTTACTCTTGTACTTCTCAGATTATATGGTGGCAAAAATACTATTTATAGGTATGAGACAAAGTCATTACACAATCACTAATTAATAATGACTCGTCTTTTTCCTGTGGGGTTTAATATTACATCCCACTTGCTTTGTGGCTTGTTCAGTTTTTTAAGGGCTCAGTCCTACAGTCCTTATTTAGGCAAAACTCCTACTAACTATGGTACTCCTCCAAACTGCTTCCTTTGTTATTACTTAGGTAAACAAAATAAAAGAATACATTTTCCTTTCTCTTTTTTTAGTAGGATTATTTCACTTAAAGTTATTGCAAATAATGAAAAGATCTATTCCCACATTTGATCTGCTCCTGAGGACAAAACTATTACTAATACTCAGCATCACTAAGCGTCTAAAAATCCAAAGTGCTATGTATAGTTCTAGGCAGGGCTGGTAGCACCACCTATTGTTACGGTTGCCAGACTTTCTGCTTCATTCAGTGCACAGGATGTAGCTATTTGGGGGAATGGGGTGTCAGGGTTGTCTAGTGAAGAAGGCTATTGCCTATAGGAACTCTGTTTCATTTGTGGCAGAAGTTGGAAGGTTTGTAGTGAATGAGGCAGGGGACTGCAGAAAGAGAAAGATGCTCTGGAGAGCTGGAATTGTTTCCTGACTCTTCACAATTCTTATGTGATGCTGGGCAAGTCACTTAAACCAAACTTTTCACATGTGGTTATTAATTGCATGTTCATCATTTTCTGGGTGGCTGACACCATATGCCAGGGCCTGATTTGCAGAAGAGCTGAGCACACAGAGCTGCATCTGAAGTCAATCAGAGCTTTTCATTGAATGTATAAAGTACTGTATAAACTACTCTGAAAAATCAGGTCCTAGGCATGTCAGATTGGGCATCCAAAGTAGTGGAAACTTTTGCCCTTAATCTTTCTTGCCTCAGTCCTGGTCTACACTAGGAATTTACTTTGGTATAACTTCATCTGTTAGGGGTGTGACCGACACCCCGGTATAAACAGCACTAGGTGGATGGAAGAATTCTTCAGCTGACAGCTTGGGGAGATGGATTACCTACACCAGGGGTCTCAAACACGTGGCCTGCGGGGTTATTTTCTGCGACCCGTGAGCTCCTCCCCCCCTCCCCCGCGTTTACCTAGAGCGGCTCGGGCCTGACGTGCAGCGGGGGCAGGGAAGGCTCCCTGCCTGCCTGCCCTGAGCCCCATGCCGCACCTTGAACTCTGACCCCCTTCCCTGAACCCCCTGCTGCACCCCGCACAGCTCCCCCCCACTGCCCTGAGCCCCCTACCACACCCCTCCTGCACCCTGACCCCCTGCTGCACCCCTAACCCCTCCTGCACCCCACACCCCAACTCCCTGCCCTGAGCCCCTGCCACACCCCTTTTGTACCCCCTGGGGGCAGGGAGGGGGTGGAGTTGGGGTGGGGATTTTGGGAAGGGGTTGGAATAGGGGCAGGGAATGGGCGGGGCCTCATGGAAGGGGTGGAGTGGGGGTGGGGCCGAGGGTGGTGCGGGGGGAGGTGTCAGTAATGCGGCCCTTGGGCCAATGTACTAGTTCTCATGTGGCCCTTGTCGTCATTTGAGTTTGAGACCCTTGACCTACACTGATGGGAGTGATTCTCCCACTGGCGTAGGTAGTTCTACACTGTAGCATTGTAAGTGTAGACATACTCAAAATTCCCTATTTTGCAGATGGGGAACAATACCTTCCCTTCCTCACCTCCCAGGCGAGTTAAGATAAATTCAGTATTTGTGAAGCACTCAGATACTACAGTGATGAGTGCCACAGGAGAGCCCATGAGGAGATTAATAATTTTATCTTCAGAGCAGGGTTTGAATAGTGTGCAATCAATAAAGTCTGTGGACACACACTGAACGAGGATAAAACAAAATATAGAACGGCTGGTAATTCAGTTAGCACCATCCATACCGTGCAATGAATGAGGCAGGGGTCCTGGGGGAAAAATAGTAGATCATGTCATTAAAGACTATAACTTGCAGTAAATCTTTCTACATTCCATGTTTTTTATTAAATATAGTATTTAAAGCAACATTCTCTTTTTAGTGTGCAATACAAATGTTAACATCAAATCAGTGAAGATTCTCTTTAGCCCCATTTGCCAATATTTGTCCTTCAAGCTTGGTCTACACTACTAACTTATATTGGCATAACTACATCGCGCAGGGGTGAGGAAATGCACACCCCTGAGTGACTCAGTTATACTGACCTAACTCCCAGTGTAGACAGTGCTATGTCGATGGAAGGGCTTCTCCCATTAACATAACTACTGGCTTTCCAGGGGGTGGATTACCTACACTGACAGGAGAAGCCCTCCTGTCAGCGTAGGTAGTGTCTTCATAGAATCATAGAATATTAGGGTTGGAAGAGACCTCAGGAGGTCATCTAGTCCAACCCCTTGCTCAAAGCAGGACCAACCCCAATTAAATCATCCCAGCCTGGGTTTTGTCAAGGCTGACCTTAAAAACCTCTAAGGACGGAGATTCCACCACCTCCCTAGGTAATCCATTCCAGTGCTTCACCACTCTCCTAGTGAAATAGTTTTTTCTAATATCCAACCTAGACCTCCCCCACTGCAACTTGAGACCATTGCTCCTTGTTCTGTCATCTGCCACCACTGAGAACAGCCTAGCTCCATCCTCTGTGGAACCCCCCTTCAGGTAGTTGAAGGCTGCTATCAAATCCCCCCTCACTCTTCTTTTCTGCAGACTAAATAACCCCAGTTCCCTCAGCCTCTCCTCATAAACAACTGAGGAGAGTTGGCAGTTTTTCAAAGGGACACTATTAAGGGCCCAAAAGCAAGCTATTCCGCTGGTTAGGAAAGATAGAAAATGTGGCAAAAGACCACCTTGGCTTAACCACGAGATCTTGCACGATCTAAAAAATAAAAAGGAGTCATATAAAAAATGGAAACTAGGACAGATTACAAAGGATGAATATAGGCAAACAACACAGGAATGCAGGGGCAAGATTAGAAAGGCAAAGGCACAAAATGAGCTCAAACTAGCTACGGGAATAAAAGGAAACAAGAAGACTTTTTATCAATACATTAGAAGCAAGAGGAAGACCAAAGACAGGGTAGGCCCACTGCTTAGTGAAGAGGGAGAAACAGTAACAGGAAACTTGGAAATGGCAGAGATGCTTAATGACTTCTTTGTTTCGGTCTTCACCGAGAAGTCTGAAGGAATGCCTAACATAGTGAATGCTAATGGGAAGGGGGTAGGTTTAGCGGATAAAATAAAAAAAGAACAAGTTAAACATCACTTAGAAAAGTTAGATGCCTGCAAGTCACCCGGGCCTGATGAAATGCATCCTAGAATACTCAAGGAGCTAATAGAGGAGGTATCTGAGCCTCTAGCTATTATCTTTGGAAAGTCATGGGAGACGGGAGAGATTCCAGAAGACTGGAAAAGGGCAAATATAGTGCCCATCTATAAAAAGGGAAATAAAAACAACCCAGGTAACTACAGACCAGTTAGTTTAACTTCTGTGCCAGGGAAGATAATGGAGCAAGTAATTAAGGAAATCATCTGCCAACACTTGGAAGGTGGTAAGGTGATAGGGAATAGCCAGCATGGATTTGTGAAGAACAAATCATGTCAAACCAATCTGATAGCTTTCTTTGATAGGATAACGAGCCTTGTGGATAAGGGTGAAGCGGTGGATGTGGTATACCTAGACTTTAGTAAGGCATTTGATACGGTCTCGCATGATATTCTTATCGATAAACTAGGCAAATACAAATTAGATGGGGCTACTATAAGGTGGGTGCATAACTGGCTGGATAATCGTACTCAGAGAGTTGTTATTAATGGTTCCCAATCCTGCTGGAAAGGCGTAATGAGTGGGGTACCGCAGGGGTCTGTTTTGGGACCGGCTCTGTTCAATATCTTCATCAACGACTTAGATATTGGCATAGAAAGTACGCTTATTAAGTTTGCGGATGATACCAAACTGGGAGGGATTGCAACTACTTTGGAGGACAGGGTCATAATTCAAAATGATCTGGACAAATTGGAGAAATGGTCTGAGTTAAACAGGATGAAGTTTAACAAAGACAAATGCAAAGTGCTCCACTTAGGAAGGAAAAATCAATTTCACACATACAGAATGGGAAAAGACTGTCTAGGAAGGAGTACGGCAGAAAGGGATCTAGGGGTTATAGTGGACCACAAGCTAAATATGAGTCAACAGTGTGATGCTGTTGCAAAAAAAGCAAACATGATTCTGGGATGCATTAACAGGTGTGTTGTGAGCAAGACACGAGAAGTCATTCTTCCGCTCTACTCTGCTCTGGTTAGGCCTCAGCTGGAGTATTGTGTCCAGTTCTGGGCGCCGCATTTTAAAAAAGATGTGGAGAAATTGGAAAGGGTCCAAAGAAGAGCAACAAGAATGATTAAAGGTCTTGAGAACATGACCTATGAAGGAAGGCTGAAAGAATTGGGTTTGTTTAGTTTGGAAAAGAGAAGACTGAGAGGGGACATGATAGCAGTTTTCAGGTATCTAAAAGGGTGTCATAAGGAGGAGGGAGAGAACTTGTTTACCTTAGCCTCTAAGGATAGAACCAGAAACAATGGGTTTAAACTGCAGCAAGGGAGGTCTAGATTGGACATTAGGAAAAAGTTCCTAACTGTCAGGGTGGTTAAACACTGGAACAAATTGCCTACGGAGGTTGTGGAATCTCCGTCTCTGGAGATATTTAAGAGTAGGTTAGATAAATGTCTATTAGGGATGGTCTAGGCAGTATTTGGTCCTGCCATGTGGGCAGGGGACTGGACTCGATGACCTCTCAAGGTCCCTTCCAGTCCTAGAATCTATGAATCTATGAATAAGTCATGTGCCCCAGCCCCCTAATCATTTTTGTTGTCCTCCGCGGGATTCTCTCCAATTTGTCCACATTCCCTCCTGTAGTGGGGGGACCAAAACTGTATGCAATACTCCAGGTGTGGCCTCACCAGTGCCGAATAGAGGGGAATAATCACTTCCCTCAATCTGCTGGCAATGCTCCTACTAATGCAGCTCAATATGCCGTTGGCCTTCTTGGCAACGAGGTCACACTGCTGACTCATATCTAGCTTCTCGTCCACTGTAATCACCAGTCCTTTTCTGCAGAACTGATGCTTAGCCAGTCAGTCCACAGCCTGTAGCAATGCATGGATTCTTCTGTCCTAAGTGCAGGATTCTGCACTTGTCCTTGTTGAACCTCATCAGATTTCTTTTGGCCCAATCCTCCAATTTGTCTAGGTCACTCTGGACCCTATCCCTACGCTCCAGTGTATCTACCTCTGCCCCCATTTTAGTGTCATGTGCGAACTTGCTGAGGGTGCAATTAATCCCATCATCCAGATCATTGATAAAGATGTTAAACAGAACCGGCCCCAGGACCGACTCCTGGGGCACTCTGCTTGATACCGTCTGCCAACTAGACATTGAGTCATTCATCACTTCCTGTTGAGCACGACAATCTAGCCAGCTTTCTATCCACCTTATAGTCCATTCATCCAATCCATACTTTTTTAACTTGCTGGCAAGAATACTGTGGGAG
The DNA here is from genome assembly GCF_027887155.1 of Malaclemys terrapin pileata. Classification (NCBI taxonomy): domain Eukaryota; kingdom Metazoa; phylum Chordata; order Testudines; family Emydidae; genus Malaclemys; species Malaclemys terrapin. Next base: position 119,497,670 of record NC_071505.1, read on the forward strand.
ACCATAACCAAAGCTTTGCTAAAGTCAAGATTGAAGCACTACAGTGGCGCAGTCTTCCTTTTACCTCTGCAGCCCTCTGTCACAGAAAGCTGACATTGACAATGCGCTGGTGCATCCTGACTCAATAAGCCAGATCTGCCCCTTTCACTGGGAAATGTTTGCCCCAATGGTGACAAGATCTGTGGATCAATCTCGTTAGCCACCTGCAGATCCAGCGGCGATAACTGTCTATCACCCTCAACCTATGAGGAATTGCCGACCAGAGCCGGCTCCAGGCACCAGTGGAGGAAGCATGTGCCTAGGGCAACACATGCTAAGGGGCGGCATTCCGTCCATTATTGGGACGGCACAGTCCGGGCGGCTTTTTTTTTCTTTTCTTTTCTTGCTTGGGGCGGCAAAAATGGTAGAGATGGTCCTGTTGCCGACTATAGTGGCACAGGTGCATCAGCGCAGCATTTTAAGCATAGACAACCGTTAGATGCAATCTATGCTAGTTGCATAACTGTTACTACTCTGAAGGTGTGTTTCAAGGTAAATGTGAGGTTAAACTGTGCTTGCAGTTTAACCTCACATTTGTTCATGTTGATTAGTTAAGTTTAACCAATGATTAAATTATTTTACAGAGCAACTAATTGTGCTTTTTTTGTGTGAGCTGAGTGGATAAAATGTATTTGAAAGTATTTACAGCTGGAAAATACTAGACTAGGACAGCACTGCTTCAGGGTCTGGTGACAATTTTCTAACTACATCAAAAATATTCATATTTTGCATTTTCAAACGGCAAGATCCTGTTCATTTTACTCATCAAATGGGACTACTCGGTGGTAAATCCTGTACAATATTTTCTGTTAATATTCACATTTTAAATGAATTGTTTCTGATTGATATTCTCAGAAAGTAAATACAAAAGGGGCATGAAAACATAATCCATAATAGGTATCTTGATTAGTATATCTGATACATCTACTATCATGAACAGTATCCTTCCCCAACAGAAGAGTGGGGGCTCAGTGATGTGATAGGTCATCTGCATTTGGTGGTAATATTTTTAATCCATTGTGTTAGGTGTGTATGAGCTAAAGTGAAAAGACAGACAAAGTGGGTGAGAAGGGAAAATGAACTATAGAGAGATTTACTGGCTTATGCAAGGTCACACAGGAAGAACTGCAACAGGGCCAGGAACTGAAACCAGAACTTTCAAGTTCCAGTCCACAGCTGTAATCACCCTTCCTACCTGCTCCCTTAGTAGTATTTCCTTTGATTCTATATGTTCCTATACACGGCTCACATAAAATAATGAACTTTAATTCTAAAATCTACTTTTGCAGTTTTGCAATGTCATTTTTCTTTAGATTTGTGAAATATTTATTGCTTTGACAACCGTACTGTCTTCGTTCATGCTAGAATTTGATGCTTGATGTCCTCTATATGTTTTATTGGGTGTGTGTGTGTTTCCTTTTTTTCCCATGGAGACTGCGTCAATCCAGGACTCAGTAATCTGCAAAGCAATAATTTGCCATTGATTTCCATGCTGTTGCCATTGATTTCTATGGTGTTGAATCCAACTCTGTTCAGCAGAGACTGAAAGTTGTTATTATCTGATTTAGTGTTAGTGAATTCAGTCTAGTTTCTCTTGGACATGTGATCAAACCAAAAGGGCCAGGGATTATGAATTATCCTTTTGCTTCTAGAATTTATTCCGATACATTAAGGCTCAATCATGTGGGGAAGTTGTTTGTACTGCTGTAATCTGTGCTGTATTCGTTTCCTAAGCACTAAAAATACTTAATTTTAAATCTTTCTGTGTATCTATTTCTACCTCTTTCTGTGTGGTACATACAGATCCTAGGGTATAAAGACGATACTCAAGTTTTTACATAAGATGCATAAGCTAAAATAGTCAAATGTGGATACATAAAGTTAAATTCATATTAAGGCACATCTGGAAATCATGACATTATTACTGAACTGCTGAACAACCTGCATCTCCCACGAAGTCAGAAGGAGCTGCAAGTGCTCAGCACCTCTGGAAATTAGGCCACTTTTACTGATGTGCCTAAATTTGGGGTTAGGTTCCTAACTTCAAGCACTCAAGTTTGAGAAATTTAGCCTAAGAACTCATATGCTGAAAATGGAGGCAAAACCTGCACAAACAGCTACACACAGAAAGATCTGAAATGTAAACAGGCCTGCCTTGGCCTCTAGATCAAGTTCGATTTCTGGTCTTCAGGTTTAATACTGAAAGACTTTTGTCTCATTTTTTAAAATTGACTAGATGTAAAGTTCTGTCTCTCTTTCACTGTGAATTTCCAGACTTTTAAATGCTTTGTTTTTTCTAAATGTGACCTTAACTCTGTTTCTGGCTTTTAATTGTTGTTTTAAAATAATTATTTTACAGCGCTTTTGTACGAATGATCGCTATTACAATTAGATCACAGAGGTCCCTGCTGAGATCAGGGCCCCATTGGGCTAGACTCTTTACGAATGTGTAATAAAAAATAATCCTTACCTCAAAGAGTTTACAGTATATAACCTGACAAGATGGAGAAAGTTTGGGAGGGGAAAAGGAGCCCTTAAGGTACTTAACTGTAATAAAGATTGTTGTTTGGGAATAAATATGGCAGGGGTTCTGAGCTCCAAAATGACCTGTCCTATTAGCTTTGACCAGAAGTATATTTGGGATGAATAAGATGGAGGAGGGGAAATCTAAAGACTAACAAGGATGTTTAGAATGATTTTTCCCTAATGTCCCTTTCAGGAACAAAGATGTAAAGGGGATGTGAAATCAGATTCTTCTGTACAACATTCACTTTAAAGTGAGAACTCTGCTCTCCTGTAAGACAGGAGATAATAGACAGCAGAATTTCCACTACAGTTTTTCAAAGTAAAAACATAATCAGATTATATTGATTTTGCCCTCCACAGCACAGTGCACACCAGCCTAGAAGACTGCCTTCTGACCATTGTTTTTATAGATTTTTAAGCAGACTGCAGTGAATCCTCCAATCTTTTCTATACAGCTGCTCCAGGTTGCATAAAGCTTTACTTCCTTATTTGCTTCGAGAATCATTGCATCTCCTGTGTGGCTGCTTTAAATCTCTCCCACTTCCTCCTCTTCTCTGGCTTTGCTCATCCTTCATCTTCTTTAGGCCTCTCTTGTTTGCAGTATTGTTGTTGTAGCCATGTTGGTACCAAGATATTAGACAGTCAAGGTCGGTGAGGAGAATATCTTTTATAGCAGTGGTTCTCAACCAGGGGTCCGAGGCACCCTGGGGGGCTGTGAGCAGGTTTCGGGGTGGCTTCCAAGCAGGGCTAGTGTTAG